>NC_064629.1:270005533-275005533 GCF_023864275.1 Schistocerca cancellata
ACGACAATGAAGTGCTAATGGAAGTTAGCGACAACACAACCAAAGAGTCAAGAAAATGAACCAAATATCTCTGTTCAAATAGAACAAACCCCTGAACCGATTAAAGTCATTCAGAATGAGAAGTCTCCAGAAAACAACAAGGAAACCGGCCCATCACTTGGCAGCGGACAGGACCGAGCGCAAGAAACCCAAGAGGCAATAAAAAACGTTGAAACCTCCCCAAGAGTCAGTCCTCCAAGGAAACATAAAAAGAGGAGACTAGCTCACAAGGGCGCTGAACAACTGGCACCGCCTTTGCGAGAAAAAGCAAAGCAGATCAGCAACAAACTGCACGAAGAACAACATAGTAATCTGGTTCTGAGTATGCAGGCAGCTGACCCCTTGCAAGCCAAATCAAATACACCATGCCCAATGTCAACGGACCATTCGTTACACGAGAAATTGAAGCTGCTAGCAAAATTTGATACAGACAAGGTTTTCGCTGAGACCAGATATGCAGAAAAAGAGACACTGAAAGCTAATCAACAGAAAAACTGGGCTGATGAATCGGACGAAATGAACCAAGATGAAGAATTGAATGTAAATGGAGGAACGGGACAGACTCCTGCCCCACGAGACCAACTGAACACAATGGATACATCATTGCCGGAACATACATATGAGAAAGGATTTTCGTCCGACAGCACTTCGTATGGCGAATATTGACTTCGGTAATCAATAGGACAATATGAACGCAGTACAAGCCTGTAAAATCGCCACGTTGAACATTAGTAAGATACGCCCCTCCCTGCATTTACAACATCTGCAAGACTTTCTATATGCAGCTGACGTTGATGTACTACTGTTACAGGAAATACCAGATATTAAATTACAAAAGATACGTGGGTACAACGCCACGATAAACCCCGGTATCGGCGCAGAGCTGGGAACCGCCATTCTCACGAAAGAAGGCATCCGTGTCACACAAATAGCAAAACTTGAAAACAGTAGAGGAATACCAGTGACTGTTAATAACGCCCGCATGATCAACGTTTATGCACCGTCAGGCAACAGTAATAGGTGTGCTAGAGCGAATTTTTTGAGAAGTGGAATCGTTCATCTATTCGATACACGTCAAGATTATTTAATTGTGTACTTAGCCGGAAAGACCAGACACCGAATTTCAACAAGTCCTTAGAACTGGAAATAATAGTCCACCAATTGCAGTTAACCGATACCTGGGAACATACGCATGGCGCACAGCCCGGTTTCACATATTTTACCAGTCACTCAGCAAGCAGGCTAGACGGAATTTACGCCTCGTCCAACCGAAAGAACCATGTACTCTAGTCTGAGGTCTGGCCCACTATGTTTTCTGACCACGCCACGTACATCACCACAGTAAACTTAGGAAAACAAGAGACTTACCGAGCGAGGGGCATATGGAAGCTCAACATTACACATCTACAAGATGAGGAATGTCGCGTGGCATTTACGAATGTCTGGAAAGAATGCGAGAAACGATTCCCGCTATACAATTCTGCCATAACTTTGTGGTTACAATGTGCTAAGCATAAAATAAGAAGAATGCTGACCGATTACTCTCGACAGAAAATCTTCTTGATTAAAAAGACGACTGAGTTTTATTTTAGCTGCCTTAGAGACCTGTACACCCTGGACACAAGATTAACGGAGAACTTTAGCCGGATTCAGAGAATTAAAGCAAAACTTTTAACGCTGAAGCGGCGACAGTCAGAAAGTTTTAAAGTCAGAGCGAGAATACAAAACACTGTAGAATGGGAAGAAACACCTATGTACCACGTAATGCGTGAGAATAAGAGAGGAAATAGGAAAATACTGACAGAAGTTAAGTTACCTGATGGGACCAATAACACAAAACAGAATTAAATTCATAACGCTGTTCATAAATATATCTCAGACATGATGTCCAACAAACCGTAGAAGAGGACGAATTGAAAGACGCAATAGCACAGAGACCTAAAAATAAGTCTCCAGGACCTGATGGTATTCCCGTGTAATTCTACCAAGTGTTCTGGCCAGAAATGAAAAGCAGGTTGCTATGCACGTACAACGAACTCATGAATGGAAATGTTGACGTTCCCAAAAAATTTCCTGATGGGATCATAGTTCTAATTCCTAAAAACTCACTTAGCAAAGCAATTGAAAACCTTCGCCCAGTAACATTACTCAACAGTGATTACAAAATTATGGCCCGCGTATTAGCAAGAAGAATAAAAATGGTTTTTAACTCTGTAACTGGCCCGTACCAAACATGTGTAGGCAAAGACAGAAACATCTATCAGAATATATACGAATATAGGGATATAATATCAACCGCAAATGTATGCCGAATAAAATGTGCGTTAGTGTCATTAGACATCGAGAAGGCGTTTGACAGGGTTGATCATAAGTATCACCTCGGAATCATGGAAGAAATGGGATTCCCACCACCATTCGTGAGGATTATTCAACAAATTTTATAAAACAGTGTAGCACGAATAATGAGAAACGGCCTACTGAGTAAAGAGACTGAGTTGACTGGATCCGTACGACAAGGTTGCCCAATGGCAATGGCCCTTTTCGCAATAGCAGTAGAACCTCTCCTCGCGACACTCACGCATCTGTACAAGGAAACAGTATGAGGCAACTGGACGAGATACAGAACTCCGCTCTAGTAAATGTGTATATTACATCCAAACTTAACTATCTTGTACAAGCTTTCCCGATGCCATTAGAAACAGCCAGAAGAATTTTGTCCGCGATAGTAAGCTTTGTAAGCCAAGGCCACATTTTCAAAGTGAAGTTCAATACACTTACACTCTCAAAAAGGAAAGGAGGTTTAAACGTCGTTGATGGCAGTTACAGGCAGTTACAGTTATACACTCCTGGAAATGGAAAAAAGAACACATGGACACCGGTGTGGCAGACCCACCATACTTGCTCCGGACACTGCGAGAGGGCTGTACAAGCAATGATCACACGCACGGCACAGCGGACACACCAGGAACCGCGGTGTTGGCCGTCGAATGGCGCTAGCTGCGCAGCATTTGTGCACCGCCGCCGTCAGTGTCAGCCAGTTTGCCGTGGCATACGGAGCTCCATCGCAGTCTCTAACACTGGTAGCATGCCGCGACAGCGTGGACGTGAACCGTATGTGCAGTTGACGGACTTTGAGCGAGGGCGTATAGTGGGCATGCGGGAGGCCGGGTGGACGTACCGCCGAATAGCTCAACACGTGGGGCGTGAGGTCTCCACAGTACATCGATGTTGTCGCCAGTGGTCGGCGGAAGCTGCACGTGCCCGTCGACCTGGGACCGGACCGCAGCGACGCACGGATGCACGCCAAGGCCGTAGGATCCTACGCAGTGCCGTAGGGGACCGCACCGCCACTTCCCAGCAAATTAGGGACACTGTTGCTCCTGGGGTATCGGCGAGGACCATTCGCAACCGTCTCCATGAAGCTGGGCTACGGTCCCGCACACCGTTAGGCCGTCTTCCGCTCACGCCCCAACATCGTGCAGCCCGCCTCCAGTGGTGTCGCGACAGGCGTGAATGGAGGGACGAATGGAGACGTGTCGTCTTCAGCGATGAGAGTCGCTTCTGCCTTGGTGCCAATGATGGTCGTATGCGTGTTTGGCGCCGTGCAGGTGAGCGCCACAATCAGGACTGCATACGACCGAGGCACACAGGGCCAACACCCGGCATCATGGTGTGGGGAGCGATCTCCTACACTGGCCGTACACCACTGGTGATCGTCGAGGGGCACTGAATAGTGCACGGTACATCCAAACCGTCATCGAACCCATCGTTCTACCATTCCTATACCGGCAAGGGAACTTGCTGTTCCAACAGGACAATGCACGTCCGCATGTATCCCGTGCCACCCAACGTGCTCTAGAAGGTGTAAGTCAACTACCCTGGCCAGCAAGATCTCCGGATCTGTCCCCCATTGAGCATGTTTGGGACTGGATGAAGCGTCGTCTCACGCGGTCTGCACGTCCAGCACGAACGCTGGTCCAACTGAGGCGCCAGGTGGAAATGGCATGGCAAGCCGTTCCACAGGACTACATCCAGCATCTCTACGATCGTCTCCATGGGAGAATAGCAGCCTGCATTGCTGCGAAAGGTGGATATACACTGTACTAGTGCCGACATTGTGCATGCTCTGTTGCCTGTGTCTATGTGCCTGTGGTTCTGTCAGTGTGATCATGTGATGTATCTGACCCCAGGAATGTGTCAATAAAGTATCCCCCTACTGGGACAATGAATTCACGGTGTTCTTATTTCAATTTCCAGGAGTGTATGTGTGTCGAATGTACAAGCAATGGAAACAGTTTCCGGACAGCTTAACGGCCCACTTGCTGAATCAAATTGCTCCTGCAAGCATGTAGCCGCCAATAGATGTGCGGCATATACCAGCTGGTCTTTGTCACCTAAAAACTTTTCTCGTTGAGTACAGTAATATCTCATCGAGGCTCTCAGAACAGCAGTTGACAACAGTAAAGGACATCTATACACATCTGATGGAAGCTAAGGAAGGAAATATTATTGAAAGAAAATAACCCAACAGCGACTGGTCTGCGATTTGGAAAAATATCCACGATTGGAACTTACCCTCTAAGGTGAAAGGAACTTGGTACAATGCAGTCAACAGGAAAATATCAACCAATTCCAAATTGCATGCTATACATCTCATAAATTCGCCCTTGTGCGCGTCATGCAACCTCCTCGACACTGAAGAACACCGATTCGTGTGTGAAAGAATCAGAGACATATGGCATATAGTTACGCAGAAATTAGCGACCGTTAACAGAACATCTACAACAGTTTTCACCACCGCAGATTTTCTGACTCCAGACGCAGTGCCATATCCTAATATGAAAAGAAATGCTGTTAACTGGCTAAAAGGGCACACGCTGCACTATATCTTGAAGGCAGAAAATAAAAGCAAAGAAGATTACTGGATGTATCTAATGACTCAGCACTATCATCTCATGCGGACAAAAGACTACAATAAAATTACGCATGCTTCCTAAATAGGATCATCGAATAAAATTACACAGAGAACAATAATAGATTAAGATTGGTACGGAATTCAGAGATGTCAGCCTTGCACGACTACAGATAACTGTTACCAGAACGTCTTCGATCCTTTCACGAGACACAACAGAAAAGAAATCAAGTCCGTGGCAAGACGCACCGGACTACATCCTTATGATGAAATTAGACATCAAATTTCATGTATTTTATTTTTTGTAATCATCTTATGCCACAAGCAGAGAAGTTTTAAGTTCTACAAAACGTTTATCAAGGGGATACAGGATTTTATGTTTTCCTTATGACTTCACGTTCCGTATATTTTAATATACTTGTTTTTCCATTATCAAGAGGAACATTCTTTTCCTTTAATTAATATTAAGAAGAAATATTTATTCTCATTTATGTTAGCAAGTGTAATTTAGGCATCTGGCTTACAGATAAAATTGGAAGAAAAAAAATTGATCGAGCACTTGCAAAAAAGCAAGAAAAATTTGGATTTGGTTACAAAATCATAAAAGAAGTACATAAAATACAAAAGTAAAGACAGTTGGTAGAAGGATGAACTCTTAATTATAATAATAACAATAAAAACAACAAAAGCATAGAAGCTAGCCGAAGGAGGCAGAACAAGGTGAGCGTTTGGAAGGGCTGTGAGGGAAGAAGGGAGGCCCTACCAAAACAAAAAAAGTGTGCAGTACACCGTAAACAAAACGTCGCGAGTTCAACTACATTCACCGTTACAATTTTTAAAACGCAATTCTGCTGTCTGCAGAAGTTATCAATCTAATGGGACTTTGAAGATAATTCTCTTCACTTCTCAACCCAAAATAGTCGCATGTGGAAAAAGGGCCGACTACTGCGACAGTTTGTTCATTTCAGGTTTAATAGACGGCCATGCAATAGATGCATTTCGAAACTTTTGTATTATGTATGGGGAGAGCGCATCGTGCCAAAAAAAGTCAGAAAAGTATTTTCTACATTCGCTGTCGTGTGGTAGTGGCATTTTATTCTTCTTCAAACCCTGTTTGACAGCTGTAACTGAGAACAAGTTTTCTACATGCATGTAATCAATAAATTGCACGTGCATTGTCAGACTGTTATAGATAACATCAGAGAATTCGCATATATCGTTGATAATTAATTTCTCTCTCATGTTCGCTGTTATTTAAACAACACTAAAAGAAACCCTAGGAAAATTGTGCATTGTATTATAAGAAATGAAATAAAACTACCTACGATAACCTTACAACGAAAGTCTCAAAGCTGAGTATCTGTACACAAGCGTGCCTCTATTGAACCGAATTAGTAAAATACTACTCACTTAGATTTCGATTGGGCCTGTGTTTAATTGGTATGCTGTGTCATACTCAACTGGTATGCAAATGTAGCATTTCATAAATAAAGTTATGTATTCCTAGAAACACAAAATTTGCTTTGTCAGCAACGGAAAGAGGCATTACCTGTTGTGCAGCATTGTAAGTTTTTCACCATTGCACTATGAGCCGAAGGTATGTTCTCGCGTTTTCCTTATCCATGTTTGATCTGACTGCTTGTAGTTCTTTCACAGAAGGGATGAAAACGTCACACTGTGCCGCTGCTCCTCCCTCGGGCATGGGCGTGTGTGTTTGTCCTTAGGATAATTTAGGTTAAGTAGTGTGTAAGCTTAGGGACTGATGACCTTAGCAGTTAAGTCCCATAAGATTTCACACATATTAGAACTTTTTTTTTTTTTTTTTTTATTTCAGGCAGTGAGACTGGTGCCGCAAATTAGAACATACGCTTTTTTACAGGTCACCATGTTACCACATGCTGACAATGCACATGCAGTTTATTAGGTACATGCATGTAGAAAACATTTTCTGAGTTAAAGTTGGCAAACACAGTTTGAAGAAGAATACAGTGCCACTACCACAGGCCAGCTAATGCGGAAAATATTTTTATGACGTCTTTTGGCACGATGCGCTCTCCTCAAACATAATACGAAAGTTTCAAGATGCAACCACTGACTGGCCGTCTATTAAACCTGAAAAGAACAAAATGTCGCAGTAGTTGGCCCTTTTTCCACGTGCGACAATTTTGGGTTGAGAAGTGAAGGGAATTATGTTCAAAGTTTCATTAGATTG
Organism: Schistocerca cancellata; assembly: GCF_023864275.1. Taxonomy (NCBI): domain Eukaryota; kingdom Metazoa; phylum Arthropoda; class Insecta; order Orthoptera; family Acrididae; genus Schistocerca; species Schistocerca cancellata. The sequence continues at coordinate 270,012,697 of NC_064629.1, forward strand.
ACAACTTCAGCAGACAGCAGGATTGCGTTTTAAAAAATGAAGCAGTGTATGTATTTGAACTCACGACGTTTCGTCTACAGTTAACTACACCTACAGTCACACTACTAGCTGAACCGTAACTGAAGCAGCTCCAGAAGACAAAAACACTGCCTCCAGAACTTCCGCATTCCATAGTGTTGCGAGATAATACATAAGGGCGGATGTAGACTTCTGAGAGACATACAGTTACAGCATTTCTTTTGCACTGCACGACGTTTTCAACAAACAGATAGCGCAATAGAGTAGCTCAAGTGGAAAGGAACACTTCCTATTTAAATTACTGCATCCTACACTGTTGGCTGTTCTGTGTAGGTGGCAGTTACGTGACTTTATTTTGGTGATCACAGAATAGAATCGAATGTATGCACTGGTAACCGAGGCAGCTAGTTCATGGCGACTCGTTCCACCAAGTAAATGAATGTACTGAACATGCTGCAAACCACTACAGGGAGCCTGTGTGTCAGATTTCTCATCCAGTGTGGAGCAACACGTTACAATAGAAAAATGTGCCACAGAAAAGAGGATTTGGTGGTCTGTTGGAATGCTGATAGATTCATATAATCATGGTCTGTGTACGATTCCACCTTCTGCCGATGACTTTGGTGGGGAGAGACAGATTCTCTTCTCTACTGGCTACGCCAAATGAAGAAAGTATAATGGCATTGTGGTCTGAACTTCACGTTAAACATGATATTCCTTGTCTATCAAGTAGACATTAGGTTGAACCACAATAAAGTTAGGAGTGGCGACATGTAGAAACTCTATCACAAGTAACCTTTCTCATTCTAGTTATTTATTTCTAGTGATGAAACAAACGCTATGTAGGGTCACAAGACACTTATTTTATCTTTTATTTGAGCTTCTGTATGTTGATAAAACTGGTTCTCAACTGGGAATGCAACTCAGACCGCCATTAACGCGGAATTTGATCCATGCGTGACAATACAGCTCGACTACAATTTGTTGTTTGCTCAAAACTGAAGATTCCTCAACATCTCCACATATTGCGCGTGAATGGGCTCGGATCCTGGACCGGCGCTATATTTTTCATTACGTATTATCAAGCTCTAGCATGAGAACACCTATCTGTTGGTCGATAATAATTTAGATTTTTAATGTAATTTCATTCGTTGTCAAAACTAGCGATATCTGACGTTTTTAACTCCCAGTGAGACACAGAAATATTTGCGAGATCACTGTGAGTTCAAGGATGTAATTCCAATTCCAATTCCAATTTGGTAGCTGACGTCTTTTGGTGTGTATTCAACAATGATATGTGTGGGATTCGATTATCAGTCAGCACTGAACTCTTCATCATATTATTTCTAGTTCAAACATGCTCACATGTCGCTGCTGGTGTAACAAACCCATATTTAACGTTCGTATTCTGTAGATTATAACAGCGAAAGGTGCCTAGTTGGAGTCCTGGGAAGGAAAAAATTTATATTTCGTCTCGTCATTTCAGTTAAAATATCTTGCTACTGCCGAGAAAATCCGTTATGTCACAGTTGATTGTGCTTCGATAACAATACGATTAGGTTCTGGGTTCGAATCCCTGTCCAATACAAAGTCTTACCTCACGGCGTTTCAAGTAAGTTACTTGTGAAGAACCAATATTTAACATCGCTCGTAGTTTGTTAACAGGGACAATAGATGCAGGGTAGGAATTCGCGTCCGTAAACAATGTTTACATTATGTAATTGGAAGTTAATATTTCGTAACTGATACTGTCTAAAATCGAGGTATATACCTAGTCAGGAATGACTGTTAGTTTCCGTCAGTCCGAAGTGGCCGTGCGGTTAAAGGCGCTGCGGTCTGGAACCGCAAGGCCGCTACGGTCGCAGGTTCGAATCCTGCCTCGGCCATGGATGTTTGTGATGTCCTTAGGTTAGTTAAGTTTAACTAGTTCTAAGTTCTAGGGGACTAATGACCTCAGCAGTTGAGTCCCATAGTGCTCAGAGGGAGGAGGGGGCTAAATCTTTGCTTAGTCTGCATGACCTGGGTTTGAATCCATATGCAGAACGAGACGGTTCGTCGTGTCATTTGAAGTTCATACATATTCTCAACTAGCAGATCGTGAACAACTTCAATTTTTAACGTCATTTTGTGTTAAATAATAAGTACGGTATGTTACTTTGAAGAGGAAATCGCGAATACGACGAATTTACTACGTGCAATACCTATCTGACATAATAATTGGAGTGGTAACGTTTCAGGTATCGGTAATAATAATAATAATGGCGTGTGACGAGGGCCTCCCGCCGGGTAGACCGCTCGCCTGGTGTATGTCACTTACGGTAATAAATGTGAGCTTACAAGCCTTAAGGGCAGTCTTATCTTTGATGAGGTGTTCCCTGATACTAGTAATATCGTGGTATTACTTTATATCTTGAGTTATTGCGATACAGATCAGTGTTTTCTAGCGGTGATTTGTTGGAAGCATTTTCAATAGTCAAACGACTGTACCTAGGAGCGGTTAGAGGACGTGCTAGACAGCTGCGTTATGAGGGCTGTATGCGAATCAGGCGAAATGCAATTCAGGTCGTTCGGATACTTTTCAGCACGACTGTACATGCAAACGAATATCATTATAAGACACATAGGTCAGGAGATATGACATCATAAATATTGGATTTCGTGAACACCTTCGTTTTGCTTAAAATGTAGATAAAGTTACAAAGACCACATTCACCCAGTGATTCATAATGAGAGCACTCGACAGCTTCCAACAAACTTTTCAAAGACCGCTCGGTTAGCCATACGGTCTAACGCACTGTTTTTCGGCTGGGTGGGCGTGTCGGTCCGCCGCACGAATCCATCCGGCGGCTTAGTGTTGAGGTCCGGTGTGCCGGCCAGCCTGTGGACGGTTCTTATGGCGGTTTTCCATCTGCCTCGGCGAATGTGGGTGGGTTCCTCTTATTCCCCTTTAGTGACACTATGTCGGCGATTACTGTGCAGACACGTTCTCCACGTTCGTGTGCACAATAATTACTCTACGACGCCAACATTGGGGGGAGACTCGGCTGGTGTGAGACGTTCCCGGGGAAGGGGGGGGGGGGGTTTGTTGCACTGAGGCCGAACCGCACAGTAACACTGAGTTCGACGTGGGGCAGCGGTGGGGTGAGTGGACTGCTGTAGCCTGTTGTGTGGTTCTGAACCGCTGAGGGCTTTGGCGGGGACGAAGCCTTTCAGTCGTTTCCAGGTCCCCAGTTCCATACAATACAATACGATACTACTTGTCAAACCCTTAATTATAATATTAACACATTAATTCACTTTTAAAGTAATCAGATGTTTAAAGCCGCTGTATACAAGGAACTTCAATTATGTAAAGAATCGGGGAATTACTGATATTGTAGAATCGATCGCAATAGCGCTTTTCGTATGAGATTTATTTACAGGCACATCGTACTTTCCCGTAAAACGTCTGAAAAATTTAAGGCTTCCACATAGCTTGTTAGTAATACGTTGTAGTTATAATATATATGTTGAAAGTATTCTTCACTGATCTTATAATCAGATACTATCGAAATATTTCCCTTTGTAACTGGTATCGACGTACACATATCCACTCTTAAAGACAGCTCCTATTTAATGCATGTAGTAGATATTTTTGTGAAGCCTTTCTGCATTTCATTACGATTGTGCAGAGAGAATTCCTCCCTGCATACAATAGTGTCGTCAGATATCAATCGCGCAGTGCTGCTGAAATTTGTCTGGCAACTCGTTTATCTGCTTTGTTGCTTACATACTGCAGGACATTCTCCGTCCAAAATAAAATTCTGAGCCATATTAATCGAATAATAACTGAGATCATCTGATATTTATAAAGGTACTCCATTTGATTATACTTCGGCCACCGCCCCTCCGTCTTGGAAGAGGGAATCAACCTGCTGCTCCGCATCTGTTCCTTACTGTGTGCCATGTACGGGTAAATCAAGCTTTGTTTCAGATGATTCGTTTTTCCTGAATGTATGCTAACGATCTGATAGTAGATGCTTTTCCTCCAGGAACGTAATATCTGTATTATTTAATATTAAATTGTTCTTCAGGGACCTGTATCAGTCAGATGTTAGCGTTATTGGTCTGCAATTCTGTCTGTCCGATCATTTACCGTTTTTGTAAAGAGGAGTGGTCTGCACAAATTGCCAATGATGCAGGACTATTCTCTGCGTATGTAGCACAAACTATGCTTTAATACGGAGAAGGAATAACTGCTAAAATATATGTTCTGGTTCTTTTAAATGTACGTCTACACTGTCCAGCCAGAACATCATGACCACCGGCCAGCTATCCTTATAAGACCGTCCAGGCGATAGCAGCGTCACCTGGAGCGGAATGACTGCGAAGCACACAAATGCACGATGAATTTATTGTCAGTTAGCGTGCTGTCCGTCTGTAGAATGTGGAAGGGGAGCAATCTATCTGAGTTTGACCGAGGGCAGATTGTGATGATCCTCAGGCTCGGCACGAGCATTTTCGAGACGTCGTGGGGTTGGGCGGCCATCCCTTGTTACAGATCTCAGACTGAATGTGACAATGTTAACGTAACGAGAGCGGCAACTACTATTGAACTTGTCACGTGACCATCGGCAGTGGACGTTGGGGCAGTGGCAGTACATTTCGTAGTCTAATGACTCCCGATACCTTCTTCATCACTCCGATCGAAGGGCATGAACCTATCGTCTTTCAGGGAAACAACCCCTTGACTCCTACACTGCGGGACGGGACAATCTGGCGGCGGCGCCATTACGCTAATGCTATGGGGAACATTCAAAAGGGCGTCCATGGATCCAGTGGAGCCTATGCAATGCACCATCATGTCCAGTGGGTATGGTACCATACCACATTACCCGTTTTCCGGAATACCTATAATATGGGGCGACGATCCTCTCCCACCTCCCCCGCCACCAGCCACCGCAACCCCCCCCCCCCCCATCTGTCCCTCTCTCTCAGTCCATTTCCACCTCCGCCTATTCTGGCTCTCCGTACATTGACTCCCCCCTCTCTTTGACCATTCCGTCCACCCCCCCTCTCTCTTTTTATTCCTTCCTCCCACATCTATAGAGTACAGTGGGTTAAGTCAGCTCGACGGCTAATATGGCCCAAGGTTGTATCTCAGTTTTAATACTCCAGCAGTTGACTACTCGGCAGGGCACGAAATGGTCTTGGTGCCAGACACTTTGTTAGCGTAGACTGGTGGCTATCCTGGTGTTAACGGCTGCTCAGTGCGGTAAGAACTGCTTTACATTGCTTTCAAATAAAATTTTGTGTTGAGGAAATAAGCTATAACTCAGGCCATAATAGTTTTAGGAGCTATAACTGTATTCCGTTGTGTACTACTATGTATTGTCAGTCTTGTGATGTATTAACACATCGGTGTTCCTACAATGCGTTTCCATGGTTTCCATGTGCAGACAAAAGCGACAGTGTCGTAGTATGTATGGAACACATTTACGCATCGCAGGTGGGGCAAAGGGCACAGTGCATAATCTTATCCCATCCGTTATAATTATCAGCTTTTTCGTTGGTATGGAGCTAGAAACGTTTATGAACGTTACAGGTGGATATAGTACACCGAAAGTAGTATTCAAAGAGCCATTTCTTCTGTTTTAGCGGCTTCAAAGGGGAAACCGAACGGAACTTATGCAGTCCACAAGTGCTCGAAGCTGCAAAAGAGGGCTTGAGTAAGGGGAAGTCTAAACGTCAGGTAGTGAGGGAGCTTTGACTAAGTGAAGTTGCCCTCAGAAATCGCCTAAAAGAGGTGCGAAGCCCTTTCAAGGGTACTTTTATTTCTATGTTTTTTTTTTATTTTGGAGACTGCTGCCTACGTAAAGATAAGCTTAAAATTAACACCGCTACTCCTACTTTTTCGGGTTAAACGAACATGGAAGGTTGAGAAAAACTCTTAATGATGGGTGGGAAATGGAACTTTCCGAATACTACAAATCTTTGGAGAGATGCTATTATGGTATAGTATAGAATGATTTCAGAAGATTAGTTCATGACTACTCTGAAGGAATGATGCAACACTGACAAAAACTTTCTGATGGTCCGAAAAGACTGAGCTTATAATTTAATGCAGAGACGAAATCTTAGCCTTCGGATGCCATAGAGAACTAACCTTGGACTGTCGATGGGGTTCAACAAACAGTTAACAGGCGTCTGATTTGACAATCTCTCTTCGCTAATGGATAGATATACATTTGAACTTCGTAGTGTATTTGACGTGAATGAGTCGGAGATTATAACAGTTACTAACAAAGTTCCGACTTTGATTGCAATATGCGGCAAGAAGCACATGGACAAAATTGCCTTTCGTCCATGAACCATGGACCTTGACATTGGTGGGGAGGCTTGCGTGCCTCTGCGATACATATGGCCGTACCGTAGGTGCAACCACAACGGAGGGGTATCTGTTGAGAGGCCAGACAAACGTGTGGTTCCTGAAGAGGGGCGACAGCCTTTTCAGTAGTTGCAGGGGCAACAGTCTGGATGATTGACTGATCTGGCATTGCAAAACTAACCAAAACGGCCTTGCTGTGCTGGTACTGCGAACGGCTGAAAGCAAGGGGAAACTACAGCCGTAATTTTTCCCGAGGGTATGCAGCTTTACTGTTTGGTTAAATGATGATGGCGTTCTCTTGGGAAAATATTCCGGAGGTAAAATAGTCCCCCATTCGGATCTCCGGGCGGGGACTACTCAGGAGGACGTCGTTATCAGGAGAAAGAAAACTGGCGTTCAACGGATTGGAGCGTGGAATGTCAGATCCCTTAATCGGGCAGGTAGGTTAGAAAATTTGTAAAGGGAAATGGATAGGTTGAAGTTAGATATAGTGGGAATTAGTGAAGTTCGGTGGCAGGAGGAACAAGACTTTTGGTCAGGTGAATACAGGGTTATAAATACAAAATCATATACGGGTAATGCGTGAGTAAGTTTAATAATGAACAAAAAAATAGGAGTGCGGGTAAGCTACTACCAACAGCATAGTGAACGCATTATTGTGGCCAAGATAGACACGAAGCCCATGTCTACTACAGATGATGAAGAAATCGATGAAATGTATGATGAGATAAAAGAAATTATTCAGGTAGTGAAGGGAGACGAAAATTTAATAGTCATGGGTGACTGGAATTCGTCAGTAGGAAAAGGGAGAGAAGGAAACATAGTGGGTGAATGTGGATTGGGGGAGAGAAATGAAGGGGGAAGCCGTCTGGTAGAATTTTGCGCAGATGACTTAATCATAGCTAACCCTTGGTTCAAGAATCGTGAAAGAAAGTTGTATACATGGAAGAATCCTGGAGTTACTAGAAGGTATCAGATAGATTATATAATGGTGAGACAGAGATTTAGGAACCAGGTTTTAAATTGTAAGTCATTTCCAGGGGCAGATGTGGACTCTGACCACAATCTATTGGTTATGAACTGTAGATTAAAACTGAAGAAACTGCAAAAAGGTGGGAATTTAAGGAGATGGGAACTGGATAAACTGACTAAACCAAAGGTTGTACAGAGTTTCAGGGAGAGCATAAGGGAACAATTCACAGGAATGGGGGAAAGAAATACAGTAGAAGAAGAATGGGTAGCTCTGAGGGATGAAGTAGTGAAGGCAGCAGAGGATCAAGTAGGTAAAAAGACGAGGGCTAGTAGAAATCCTTGGGTAACAGAAGAAATATTGAAGTTAATTGATGAAAGGAGAAAATATAAAAACGCAGTAAATGAGCAGGCAAAAAGGAATACAAACGTCTCAAAAATGAGATCGACAGGAAGTGCAAAATGGCTAAACAGGAATGGCTAGAGGAAAAATGTAAGGATTTTGAGGCTTATCTCACTAGGGGTAAGATAGATACTGCCTACAGGAAAATCAAAGAGACCTTTGGAGAAAAGAGAGCCACTTGTATGAATACCAAGAGCTCAGATGGAAACCCAGTTCTAAGCAAAGAAGGGAAAGCAGAAAGGTGGAAGAGTATATAGAGGATCTATTCAAGGGCGATGTACTTGAGGACAATATTATGGAAATGGAAGAAGATGTAGATGAAGATGAAATGGGAGATACGATACTGCGTGAAGAGTTAGACAGAGCACGGAAAGACCTGAGTCGAAACAAGGTTCCGGGAGTAGACAACATTCCGTTAGAACTACTGACGGCCTTAGGAGAGCCAGTCCAGACAAAACTCTACCATCTCGTGTGCAAGATGTATGAGACAGGTGAAATACCCCCAGACATCAAGAAGAATATAATATTTCCAATCCCAAAGAAAGCAAGTGTTCACAGACGTGAAAATTACCGAACCATCAGTTTAATAATTCACAGCTGCAAAAAACTAACGCGAATTCTTTACAGACGAATGGAAAAACTGGTAGAAGCCGACCTCGGCGAGGATCAGTTTGGATTCCGCAGAAATGTTGGAACACGTGAGGCAATACTGACCCTAGGACTTATCTTAGAAAATAGATTAAGGAAAGGCAAACCTACATTTCTAGCATTTGTAGACTTAGAGAAAGCTTTTGACAATATTGACTGGAATACTCTCTTCCAAATTCTAAAGGTGGCAGGGGTAAAATAAATGGAGCGATGGCTATTTACAATTTGTACAGAAACCAGATGGCTGTTATAGGAGTCGAGGGGCATGAAAGGGAAGCAGCGGTTGGGAGGGGAGTGAGACAGGGTTGTAGTCTGTCCCCAATGTTATTCAATCTGTATATTGAGCAAGCAGTAAAGGAAACAAAGAAAAATTCGGGGTAGGTATTAAAGTCCATGGAGAAGAAATAAAAATGTTGAGGTCCGCCGATGACATTGTAATTCTGTCAGAGAGAGCAAAGGACTTGGAAGAGCAGTTGAACGGAATGGACAGTGTCTTGAAAGGAGGATATAAGATGAACATCAACAAAAGCAAAACGAGGATAATGGAATGTAGTCGAATTAAGTCGGGTGATGCTGAGGGAAATATATTAGGAAATGAGACACTTAAAGTAGTAAAGGAGTTTTGCTATTTGGGGAGCAAAATAACTGATGATGGTCGAAGTAGAGAAGAGATAAAATGTAGACTGGCAATGGCAAGGAAAGCGTTTCTGAAGAAGAGAAATTTGTTAACATCGAGTATAGATATAAGTATCAGGAAGTCGTTTCTGAAAGAATTTGTATGGAGTGTAGCCATGTATGGAAGTGAAACATGGACGATAAATAGTTTGGACAAGAAGAGAATAGTAGCTTTCGAAATGTGGTGCTACAGAAGAATGCTGAAGATTAGGTGGGTAGATCACATAACTAATGAGGAGGTATTGAATAGAATTGGGGAGAAGGGTTTGTGGCACAACTTGATAAGAAGAAGGGACCGGTTGGTAGGACATGTTCGGAGGCATCAAGGAATCACAAACTTAGCGTTGGAGGGCAGCCTAGAGTGTAAAAATCGTAGAGGGAGACCAAGAGATGAATACACTAAGCAGATTCAGAAGGATGTAGGTTGCAGTAAGTACTGTGAGATGAAGAAGCTTGCACAGGATAGAATAGCATGGAAAGCTGCATCAGACCAGCCTCAGGACTGAAGACAAAAACAATAAGTGGAAAGAGGTCAGCTGATAACGGCTGTATGTTATGTGAGAGCTTCAAGTGAGGAAGGGGGGATGGGTTATAATACCTGCAGGAATTTTGCCTCAGAAAAGGATGAAGCGGAGTTTGAAGAATGGCGCTCCTCCTGGGTCACAAATGATGTGCTCGGACATTGGGTGCATCAACTCAGATCTGAATCCCACATGGCTGCAACGTTTTGTGAAACATATACAGCCAACAGAACAAAATCCAGTGTTGTTAATTTTTGGACGATCACGCGTCACATTTGCGTCAGAGTGCTGTCCTTTATTGCAGGGAACGTAATATTCTTTAACTTAAAATTCCTCCAAACAGGAGGCACAAATTACAGCAAGTGGATCACTGCTTTTCAAGCTGAACCAGAATGCGAGCAGTGGCCCCACCCTGCATACGTAAATTCGCAAGATTTTATGGCTGAACTGTTTGGAAATGATTATCAAGGACGGCCACAATGAAGAAGGCAACAAAGGCGTGCAAGGTATGCGGCATTTATGAAATCGATCGTCACATATTCACCGAGGAAGACTTCCTGTCTTCGATTGTTACAGACAAAAGTGACAAATTTAATGATGCTTCCAAAGTTGAATCAGGATATCTCCGAAGCCAATGTTGACAGACATTTACAAATGAATCATAACCCGGAATAAGTACTTACGTTTCCCAAAAGAAGTAATTCCAATGCCAAGATCAAAAGATTGCCAAAAAAGACCGGAGAAAGGGGAAGAAATCAGAAATATTATACGCTGCCCCTTTCAAGAAGCAGCAGGAATCCCGATCAACAGAACAAGAAATGAAGAAACAAAGGAGGAAACTTTTCGATTCAGATCAAGCAAAGACAAAGAAAGCAAAGCAAAACTTAAATACGTCGACGAAAAATTTACAACCTTTTCCTGCCCAGGCCGTACTGAAAAATACAAACATCCACCAACAGAATACTGGATTCAATGTCTCAACTGCGAGGAGTCCTGGCATGAATCCTGTTATCGATATGAATGTCCTCGACACTTTATTTGTGTTCTCTGTTAAATAGCTTTTGGTCCGACTGGAATATTTTTGCAGGGTTTTGCTCAGAGGCCGCAGAATTGTTCATTACAAAAAATATTGTATCAAAAGTAAGTGTTATATGCTGAGAAACAAAGCATATTTTGTTTATGTACTCTATAAATTAAATAAAGAAGGAGAACTGAATGACACATATGTTTTTCACATTTAATAATAACGCGCAGATTTACCTCATTAGAAACATCTTCTTACCCCACGGTCGGGAAAGACTGCGCATTTGTATTACTCTTGTCTTTTCTTTTTTTTTATCTTTACTAAGAGCGAATTACAGTTTGAAGTGTACATATGACTTTCGGACGCTGTTGTGTAATAAGCAAAATTCAGATAAGTGACAGTTGAAATATAATTGTATCTCGTGAAGTTCCCTTCTTTATATCGCTAATTAAACCTGAAGTGCGCAAACTTCCCCGCTTCATTCCATGTGTATTTCCTCCCTCCCCTGTCTCTGTCTATATCATTCTACCTCCTTTCACAATTCGTCTCCTCCTTCCTCCTCCTCCGACTCACTCTCCTCAACCATACCCATCTGCAGATATCCTGCTGAACAGCATCCTACTTGAATAAAATACCAGTCGAGGAAGGCGGATGACAATGAAACACGTCAGGCTGTAGTCTGGCTAGTGCTTCACTGTCCTTTTCACTAAGCACACTTAATCCACCGATAAGGTAAGTTTATTAAATCAGTAGGTTGAAATGGTTCAAATGGCTCTGAGCACTATGGGACTTAACATCTATGGTCATCAGTCCCCTAGAACTTAGAACTAATTAAACCTAACTAACTTAAGGACATCACACAAAACCCAGTCATCACGAGGCAGAGAAAACCCTGACCCCGCCGGAAATTTAACCCGGGAACCCGGTCGCGGGATTAATCAGTAGGTTTCGATGCATGTGCAAAAGAGCGGTATTACACGCAAGAGTTGGCGGTGTTTATAGGGGATTACCTTTAATTTCTCTTAATTATAAAGTGTTTGTTTAATTCATTCTAGTGGTTAGCGGAGCGTGAAAGCATGGTCCCTACAATTTCTGCTCCTCTTGGTCTGCATTCAGCAGAAGAGACGGCTGACTGGACGCACGCTGGGGAATAGCGACAACCACCTGAGCCATGTGAGTGGCCGCCCGCTGTCACATTCACGGTGGCAGAGGGCGCTGGCGTGCGTCTTTGACCGAGGTAACCACACACTGGAAAGAAGGCATTTGTGCGCTGAGTTCACAATCTCGCTCTCTTTCTCGGAACGACAGACCACCCATCCAAAAGGTGTGTCCCACGCAATAACACCGCACTATTGTGCAGTAAACAGGGTGCGCCTCCAAAGGAAAGTCTTTTGTCTAATGCCGACTGGCCACTGACGCGTTACGCTTAAACATTGTGAAGAAAAAGTTAAGGAAATTTTTTGCAAGACGGCGTTTGATAGACCGGAACTCAGAAGCATTGTGAACGGTGATGTGCCGCAGGGCGGCCCTGCGAAGTTGTTAGAGAGAGGAATCCGGATAGGTTGGCGTTCGGAATCTTAAAAAAAAGTTTGGTTGTTTCGGATTGGCAAAATCAAGTACACAGTCTCAGATTCGCCAAAATGGCAGTTTTGGCGCTCTCACACAGAGAAGGGCCGGAGAGTGAAGTATCAGACACTTCCCCGCTGAGAGCCATAGTAAGCACTTCTTCGTCGGGAGCAATAGTAGACGGACTTGGTCATCGAGAGGCGCAGAGAACTGTCTTCTTCACCACATCAGGATAAGGCAATTCGCGAGCAGACGGGTCGGGCTATGCTAGCGTTCGATCCTGCCTGGCATCTCATAGCACCTCGTCTCGCAAAAATGATGTACATCCCTCTCTGCCCTCTCCTTTCCGACTGGCGTGGCGGCGCTTGAATTTCCGCCGTTAGACAGTGAAAGATCAAAAGACGCCATAAATGGACTAACACAAATGAAATAAGTGTCACAGACGCGGCGTTCGAAATTCTTGTGAGATGATAGGCACGTAGGTTCAGATTGATCAGTCAGTCCCTGGTGGCCTTTCGACCATTATTTTAATCTCTGTGGTTCTGTGTCTCTTTACTCACCAACCTTCCGATGCAATCATCGCAAACTCTTTAGCTCATCGACTACCAGTTAGGTAACACGATTTCATGTTTGTTCGGTGTAATTTACGAGAACTTTTCCAGTCCTTTCCCTCCGACGATTCATATTTATCACACTCTCAAAAGTGTATACACACTTATTGTCCGGTGATGAGTATTTGACCCTTGTTGTACTGTGTAATCGTGGGAGTCCTAACATAGATAAACGTAATCTGTAATCCTTGTTTCGTTACAGTAGCTGACAGTTACCATCACAATGCAGTAATTATTAATGTTTAATCAAAGCAAACAACTACAGTTCACGTGTTAGGGCCAATCCTTTGCTTCCGTCTCCGTGCACACAGTTCCTTTACATACACCTGGACCGTAGTGAGGGACTTGCATCTTGAGAGGAGATGCTCAGTGCATGTCAGTAGCAAAACACATCGACTAGGGTCTTTCTCCAGTGGCACCCTGCACCAGGTGTCATCAAACGTTTTCATTCCTATCCCCACTCCCACCACTAATAAGAAGTCCAGCTAGAACCGAGTTAATATTGCACTGTCATACAGTGATAAACTGCTTGTAAATATTCAAGTCTGTAGTTAATATCAGTTGCAAACATTTTTACTAAACAGGTGGACGGACAACAAAGTTACATAAAAGAGGGTTAAAACGCATACAGTAACCCCTTGAGATCAATTGCAAACAGCTCCAGTATAAAACATACTAAAGCAAAAATTGAAGCTGTAGTGCAACGATCCTTAGAGAGAAATATGCTCCGAGCGTTGTCTCGGATTGAACTCATACAGTGAACTAGACGAGTATAATATACTATCGGGGAAGCCAAGAGAGGAAAATAAAAATTTCCCCGTACTCTAAACGATGCATGGAGGCAGGAATATGATAAACAAGCGGCTATCGGAAACTATGTGGTGCAATACTGTATGGAATTTTACTTCGGGCAAGTAACTGATTCGATGGCTATTATCCTACATGCATCCCATGGTCATCTCGAGTAACAACGCCGCCCTTGTAACTAGCACCACCGACGAAGAAATACACAGAATTAAAGGATAATTATGTTCTCCCACTACAACTCAGAAGTTCGAAATTTTGCTCAAAGATGTCTACGATTTTTCTCTGTAACGATGCAAAGGCGTGGTGCCGTGCGACGTCACACTTGGGCTCAGCGACGTATCAGTCAGGAAGGTGCCGACACATGCGATAAAGACGAGAGCTCAGACGTTTATGTGAGGTATAAGGTGGGTTATAGATGTCACATAGGGAGCAGATTTCACCACAATTCTGCCTAATGCCTTCGTATACTTGTCACACGACATAAGAGTGTCACAACCCCTCTTACACACATTTCACACCTTAGTTTGATGCATTTGCTGTGCAAGTCAGAACCAAGACGCTCGGCGTTGAAATCACGCTGTTTTCTTATGGGTGGCGGAGGAAAAAATCTCAGACACATAAACGCTTAAAATCAACAAGTACAGATCTTAGGGGATGAGATAAAGGGTGCCGATGGAACCACCCGGTCCTTAGGCAAGTTGATTCCCACATATTTCACGTTCAAAAACGACAGTAAAGTGAGATGAGCAACATATTGACAGTTTCTGACATCATTCGACACTAATGACACTCCCCAGACTGTCGTTTTAGACGGTCAAATCCGTGGAATCAACGTGCCAAGGGAAGAGGTGGTTTCATTGACGCCCTTCAGTCCACCCCTCAGCCTTTCAGTGTCGATTCTGAGAGGCGGCGTGTCCCAAATGTTTCCCTAGGCCACCCATACGAAATCCATGTAATTTCAACGCTGAGCATAACAGTTCTGACTTTCACTGCTGAGGAGTCAAACGAAGGTGTGAAAAGTGGGTAAGAAGGAGAGTGACAACCTTACCATCGTGTGACCGTTCCAGGACGCCGTTGGGCAGGATTATGATGAAATTTACTGCCAGTGTGATTTCATTAACCTAGCTTAGACCTCACGCCAAGTTCCGAGTTCCGGCCATTAATTAGCATTTGGCGACTCTTCGCTGTTTGAAGCGTCACCGAGCCTGGAGTGTGAGGTCGCAGGGCGTCTCATTTGTTCACCACTACAGAGGAAGTCTTCTGTCAGCGTTGAGCCAAATTTCAAACTTCTGCGTCGCAATGAGAGACACTGACGAGGTTTAAAAATAGTCATCATTTAATTTTGTTGCGCACTGCACATTCTACGAACAAAGACTAACTTCAAATCAATTAATTGGTTTAGATGGCTTGAACGGAGAATTTTATGCTATCACTTGTAACGTCATAGGAACGGAGTTAACGACAATTTACAATGAGTTATTGGGGGACGTGGAGGTGTCACCTTAATCTATAGAATATTGGCTGTCATGAGTCCACAAAAGCACGTAGTTCAACTCTACAGTATTTCGGACTCTTAATTCTTTTCAACATATATTATAAACTCTTCACCCAAACCATAAATAATAGCATGAAGACGTAATTGTGAAAGATATTGCTCTTTGTTAAATGAGTTTTGTCCGAGGATGATCTATGAAAATTGTTTATCTGAAAACAGGTAGACTATACAGTTATCGTTGATACGTAAATGCTGTGACGTTTCCGTTTCATGTCGCTATGTGACGCTTAACAATTCTCTTTCCATATTTCTTCAATATGCACAAGGACAGGTATGTGGCTACCTGGTCTCAGCGGCAAAGCCACCATTTTTCCTCGACGGAAACGCAGTCGTAGCTGCACGAAAAAGCGTGGATGGTTCTAAATTAGGACTCCAAGAAACACTTGTCCAAAAGGGAGAAGGTCGGATTCATAGAACCAAGAATGTAGGTGTGCGTTTCTAGTTCTGTCGGAAGGGTACCGGTAGTCTTTGAAGCCTATTCCCCATAGCGCGGTGATTCCCTGTGTTTTGTGGAGCACAGTGAATCTCGAGAAGGTGCTAGAATTCCCTACGTAAACTTATAGAACTGGCAGACTGCTGGTAGCACTAAACTTGGCCGATAAACAGTCAATAAAGAAGAGAAAAGAAGTATTTGAAACATGGTTCGATAACAGAATTCTGACGATTGGATTTCTAACAACTGATGGGGAGGTACTGAATAAATTTAGGGAAAAAATTTGCCGCTGTATGACGTAAGGAATTGATCACTTGACAACACACATCCAGAGTCATCAACAAATCTTCAGCTGGGTAATCGACGCAAATGTGTGAGTGCTCTGGTGTGGGCGGGTTGGGGTGGGATGCGGGAGTATAGAAAGAGGGGGAGACGAAGGTCTTGCCTACAGCAAGCAGGTTTCCAACGGATGAAGGTAGCGGTAGTTACGCAGACATGAAATCTTGCGTAGTATAGACAAGCGTGGAGAGATGCATCAAACTATTCCGTGACACGAAGGCTGAAACATAGTTTTAAAAAGGCGGAAATCGAAGTATGCAGTGAATCACCTGTAAAATAACAATAAATGTTGTCATCATTAAATTCATATTACTGGCATTGTTCCTTTCAACATTTACCGTATGCTTGATCCTTTTTTTTCCCATTTAACCGATTTTCTATTGTGTAGTCCATTTTGACTTAGATCTCTCCAGTTCCACATTCATTGTCATTGCTATGGTAAGTGGCGTCTCGTCGAGTACAGAAATTCATATCTACAAGAAAAGAGAGGTCTTAACGATTACCTTAAATAACAGCGTTTAATTAGCATTCAGACGGCAAATACACTACGTAATGAATATTTTCCGGAAATTTGCTAATGGGCACTAATGTTTGGGTGTGACCACCCTTAGATTTTACAACGGCTTTAACTCCACTTGGAACGCTTCGATTGAAGTGTGTGAATGTTTGTGGATGAAAGGCAGCGTATAGTTCCTCAAGCCTCGAGGCTAGTATAGGTAGTGTTGTTGGACGGTGGGTTATGAAGCGAAGTCGACATTTGAACTCATGGGGAGGATTTTCCAGTGCATTCAGTTCAGGATGCTTTCCAGGCCAGTCCATATAAAGACTGTTACTGTCTACAAAGCAAATGTCTCACATGTTATGGGTTATTAGATTGTGCATTGTAATGCTGATACAAACAATTATCATCTCCGAACTGTACGTCTACTGCACGCAGTACAGAATGCTGTAAATTGTGTTCATACCCTCACTCATTTCGAGTTTTCGTAAGCGCCGTACGGGCACTATGCATTAATCACGAAAAACACACCCATACCGCAACATCTCAGTCGATGCAGGCAACGGTGTCCAGGTATTCGCCAAATCCCAATGCTTCATTCAGATTCACACAGAGTATAGCGTGATTCACCAGTGTAAATCACTCGTTTCCAGTCATGAGCAGCCGCTGGTGAAGTATCAGTGCAGCAGTAGTGTAGCAGCAGTACGGTAGCGAGTCGCATATTTAGCTTTCATATTTGTTTTGTAGTTTGATTCTTAATTCCTTTCCGAGTGTTTGTGTGCTTGCATATTTAATTACATAAAGTCCTTGCGTATTCTCGTATTTGAGAGGAGTAATATTGCTTATTGATAGCTGTAAAGTATAAATTCGCGGAGTCGTTAGTCAGTGGCTTGTTTTGGACAGCTAGTGCTTTCTGTTTGTTTCGTAGAGTCAGTTAGCAGCAGCCAGAGGCCAGTGCAGATTCATCTGTGCTTGTTGAGTGACGTGTGCGAGCAGTAGTAGCAGAAACTAGTCGTATAATCAGTTTTTCGTATTAGTTCCGCAGGTTAAACTCAAATTACTTAGTGTGTTTGTGTGCTTACATGGTGTAATTTTTCGGATATTTGCGTATTTTCGTATTAGAAAGGGGTAGTAGCAAAGTGTAATAACGGTAGAGTGTAGCATCGCGTAGGCGGTTGTCATTTGTACTAAGACAGGGATAAGATCGCATTGTAATATCTGTATAGTGACGTAGTCGTGGTCATTTGATTGCTTACTTCCTAAGTAACTGTTCATATATCGCAGTTCAATCTGGCGCTGGTGACGCAACTGTGCAGTCGCATATTGCTGTTTTATTTGTCGCAACTCTATACGGCCAGATATTAGCAGTAGGATTGATAGGGTGTGTGCGTGCTGTGTGTGGGCGCAGGAGAAACTGGCCACGGTTCGCGAGCAGCTGAGCGTGCTGTTTGCTACGGCAGCCGCCTCCAGGCAGCTGCCTCGAGGTGCAGCGACGGCGGAGGGTCTGGCGCATCGTTCGAGATACCCCAGGTGCTGCTTCCTGCGTCGGATGACTCAGCCGCCGAGGCACCTTCTAGTTTACCCGACGCGTTGGGGCCACCCTCACCTCAGGTTGAGTGGCGGACTGCAACGCGTTCGCGTCGCTCGAGCCGGAGGGTCAATGTGGAGGCTGGCCAGCTGGCCTCGGCCTCGCCCGTTCATCCTGTCAGTGGGCAGGTGGCCGCTCCTTCAGCAGGGCCCGAGCAGGCACACGGGGGCAAATACTTGCTGATTATTGGGAGCTCCATCGTTAGGCGGGTGATGGAGCCCCTTAGAGAAATAGCGTACAGGGCTGGAAAGAATTCCAACGTGCACTCGGTTTGTCTGCCGGGGGGCCTCATGCAAGATGTGGAGGCGGCCTTGCCTGTGGCTATCGCGTGTACGGGGTGCAGTCCTCTGCAAGTAGTTGCTCACGTTGGCACCAATTATGCCTGTCGCTTGGGTTCTGAGGCCATCCTCAGTTCGTACAGGCGGCTGGCGGATTTGGTGAAGACTGCTGGCCTCGCACGCGAGGTGCAAGCAGAGCTATCTATTTGCAGCATCGTTCCCAGAGTCGATCGGGGTCCTTTGGTTTGGGGCCGAGTGGAGGGTCTCAACCAGAGGCTTCGTGGACTCAGTGACGGTCTTGGGTGCAGATTTCTAGACTTGTGCTATTGGGTGGTGAATTGCAAGACGCCCGTAGATAGGTCAGGGGTGCACTACACAAAGGAGGCGGCTACTTGGGTAGCAGAGTACTTGTGGCGTGCACACATGGGGGTTTATTAGGCTAGGCAGTAGTGCGAGATGTCCTGATGAACACTCCCCAGTCTACGTGCAGGCAGGGAAATCAGGACGGACTCAGTGTAAAGACACTTCACACATTGTAAATCACGCATTGGACAAGTATGTGTCGAAAAAGTGGGTTACGGACGGAAAAGACCCACCGTGGTTTAACAGCGCAAATCGGAGAATGCTCAGGAAGCAAAGACAGTTGCACTCGCGGTACAAGAAAGATCGGGCGATTGAGGACAGGCAAAAGTCAGTAGAGATTCGTGTGGCTGTAAAAACTGCGATGCGCGAAGCATACAACCACTACCACCGTCATACCCTAGCAAAAGATCTTGCTGAAAACCCAAGGAAATTGTGGTCTTATGTAAAATCGGTAAGCGGATAGAAGGCTTCCATCCAGTCACTCACTGATCAGTCTAGCCTGGCAACGGAAGACAACAAAATGAAAGCTTAAATTTTAAATTTAGCATTTGAGAAATCTTTCACGCAGGAGGATCGTTTGAGTCTCGTACAGATTCTTGTATGGAGTACATAGTGATAGACATCCCTGCGGTTATACAGCAGCTGAATGGGTTGAAAATAAATAAATCGCCAGGTCCTGATGGATTCCAATTCGGTTTTACAGATAGTACTCTACTACATTGGCTCCATACTTAGCTTGCATTTATCGCGAATCTCTTGCCCAACGTAAAGTCCCGAGCGACTGGAAAAAAGCGCAGGTGACGCCTGTATATAAGAAGAGTAGAAGAACGGATCCTCAAAATTACAGACTAATATCCTTAACATTGGTTTGTTGCTAGATTCTCGAACATATTCTCAGTTCGAATATAATGAATTTCCTTGAGACAGAGAAGTTGCTGTCCATGCATCAGCATGGCTTTAGAAAGCATCGCTCCTACGAAACCCAACTCGCCCTTTTTTCACACGATATCTTGTGAACCATGGATGAAGGGTATCAGACGGATGCCATATTCCTTGACTTCCGGTAAGTGTTTGACTCTGTGCCCCACTGCAGACTCCTAACTAAGGTACGAGCATATGGGATTGTTTCCCAAATATGTGAGTGGCTCGAAGATTTCTTAAGTAATAGAACCCAGTACGTTTTCCTCGATGGTGAGTGTTCATCGGAGGTGAGGGTATCACCTAGAGTGCCCCAGGAAAGTGTGGTAGGTCCGCTGTTGCTTTCTATCTACATAAATGATCTAAATGGTTCAAATGGCTGTGAGCACTATGGGACTTAGCTTCTAAGGTCATCAGTCCCCTAGAACTTAGAACTACTTAAATTTAACTAACCTAAGGACATAACACACATCCATGCCCGAGGCAGGATTGGAACCTGCGACTGTATCGGTCACGCGGTTCCAGACTGTATCGCCTAGAAACGCACGGCCACCCCGGCCGGCTCATAAATGATCTTTTGGATAGGGTGGATAGCAATGTGCGGCTGTTTGCTGATGATGCTGTGGTGTACGGGAAGGTGTCGTCGTTGAGTGACTGTAGGAGTACACAAGATGACTTGGACAGGATTTGTGATTGGTGTACAGAATGGCAGCTAACTCTAAATATAGATAAATGTAAATTAATGCCGATGAATAATAAAAAGAATGCCGTAATGTTTGAATACTCCATTAGTAGTGTAGTGCTTGAAACTGTCACATCGATTAATTATTTGGGTGTAACATTGCAGAGCGATATGAAGTGGGACAGGTACTGGCAGATGAGGGGAAGGCGGATAGTCGTCTTCGGTTCATTGGTAGAATTTTGGAAAGATGTGGTTCATCTGTAAAAGAGACCACTTATAAAACACTAATACGACATATTCTTGGGACAGGTACTGGCAGATGAGGGGAAGGCGGATAGTCGTCTTCGGTTCATTGGTAGAATTTTGGAAAGATGTGGTTCATCTGTAAAAGAGACCACTTATAAAACACGACATATTCTTGGGTACCCTACCACGTCGGATTGAGGGAGGACATAGAACCAATTCTGAGGCGAGCTGCTAGATTTGTTACTGGTAGGTTTGATCATCACGCGAGTAGTATTGAAATGCTTCAGGGACACGGGTAGGAGTCCCTGGAGGAAAGGAGGCGTTCTTTTCGTGAATCGCTACTGAGGAAATTTAGAGAATCAGCATTTGTGGCTGACTGCCGTACAATTTTACTGCCGCCAACTTATATTTCGTGAAAGACCACAAAGATAAGATAAGAGAAATTAGGGCTCGTACAGAGGCATATAGGCCGTCATTTTTCCCTCGTTCTGTTTGAGAGTGGAACAGGGAGAGAAGATGCTAGTTGTAGTACAAGGTACCCTCCGCCACGCACCACCGACACTGGTAACATGAGTGGCAATACGTCGTCTTCGCAGCCGAGACCCAGTTCCAGTTACATATTGCGATGGATGTAACGCTGTTCATAAGATATGTGAACGTTTTTTTTAAATTACCGCCACCAGTCACAAACTTTGTCAACTATTGTATTACTTCATTACATGTATTACTTGTTATGATTATTGTATTACTTACTTATTTCGCGACATGTTTCGATTTAATACCTACTCATCAGGCTAAATGGTATTACAAAACAACTTCAAAATAAGGGCATACAGATATTACGTAGTCTTTTTGTAAACGCTGTAGTCATCTTCTTTCTTCTGGCGTGGCAGTCTCGTAGTGATGCGCTCTGTTTCCTCTATTTCCGTGGCTCTCCTTGGAAACACGGTCACAAACAGTTCTGCACTACACTATGTTTGCGTGGTAGAGTAATGGTGATGTACGCATTCGTAGAGAACTTGTTTGCGCAGCAATCGCTGATATAGTGTAGCTGAGGCGAAATAACGGGAACCAGCCGGCATTCGCGTTATACCGCATGGCTAACCGGTCGGGCATCACCTTGTTTACTTGCGATACAATTTGCGGAAAATAAGTATCTAATTTTGGAATCATAACGCGATTTTTCCTGTCATGTGTACATGTCAGGCCTGAATCTATTTTCCTAATCAGATCAAATACCGTTTCCGAGAGTCACTTGTCTGTAACGAATGGATTACCTAAATCAGCTCTTCCGATTGTCATTTCTGTGAAGTGATATTTTTGGCGCCTTCATGTCTTACTTTTTTGAAGAATAGAAGCTTAAGACTCTTACCCATATGACACTGTTGTGTTATTCCCGCCAGATCATTGTGGAAAATTACTGCGAAGTGATCACTGGTTTTGTATTATCGTAATGAAATATTTTGGACACGTGCAGTAGCTAGGAATATCAGAATGAGTAAAGACATTACGAGTAAAAAATAAATAATTTGTCTTTATGTACTACAGCATTAAAATTGAAGGCACTAATCAGAGAAGTGGCACCTATTAGAGGTTAAAATAACTCGTGACAGGCAAAGGGATATATTTCCGAAACTCTTCAACTTCCTACACCTTTTTTTGCTGTGTATCAAACTGACTTTATTCACTACTTTTATTCAATTAACTGTATTTATTTTATTTCTAATACTTAGTCCCGCCGTTTTCGCCATCGTACACAAAATACAGAATAAGAAATCTTTATAATGGAACATCCCTTCCGGATATCCAGAGAACCTTGCGGTTTTTATCTCGGTTCTTGTGAACTGCACGGGTGGTTTAAATAGGCCTGTATCAACTCACTCCATGTCAGGTATTGGAAGCCCTGTCGCCTGAAAATGACTGTGGACGTGAAAGTTTGCCAGCACCAGAAAGAAGGCACAACAACTTTCAAAACAAATTGCTACAAAGGACAACACGGTTATCTCCCATTCGTTTTCTTTTGTCAGTGCAGATGACATTTCGGCACTGATTGTGTTGCTTCATTCTTCCATAAAAACCTAATGTGGTATGAAGTTTTTGCAACTATGTTGTAAGATGTCGTGGTCTCCTGACCCTCATTGCTTACATATTCCGCCCTCACAATCATATTCCGCACATCAAGACGCTTCTTTCGAACCCAATCTCGATAAGATAATGTCAGTGTTGTATGAATTCATGTAAACGATATGGAAATAACAAGTAAGCACACCGTGGTTGAAACACTCGAAGCTGGTGTGCACACACACATTCAAGACACTACGGTCGCAGGGGCTTGCTTTTAGTTCGGGAGAGGCAAAAACCGCATAACAGGACGCTGGTCCCTTCAGAGGACGACTCAGCCTATCTATGTGGTCTGGTGACCGCCCGTAGAGCAGACAGCATTGGCCTGAGTGAAAGGGGGGAATTACCCTGTGTTCGGCATAAAAGCAAATTCCGCTACATTGTGTGGGAGCGCCCAGCCTACGCATTCTTTACAATATAACACGCAGTTTCAGAGATTTTCACAGGGAGACAGCAAACACCAAACGCCAATGCTACAGATTTCCAGATTGGTCGCCGTAAACGAAACGTCATTCTCCCATTTTAGAAGAGCAATGCTCATTGGCAGACGATATTTCTGATGCCTTGAGCTGAAGGAGGCGTGGAGAGAGGCCATTCCGTTGTCGCTCTTGGAGCGAGAACACGTAACGAGAGCGTGCGCGCTCATACGTGTACACAAAGAGCAAGGGACAAGTCTCTCCTCAGTACTTCACTGGGAGAGCACCTCTGTAGAGAGCAAATCGAAGTGCGACTCTATTCTGAGTCCTTGCGATTAAGCGTTGTTCACTGTGTTGGTCTCTACACTTATTGTGCGGTGTGAACAAACAGAGTTATAGTTAAACGCCTGCAAGCGAATTTTTGAGTGGCATCGCGGTGGACTGGTTATCTGACCGGTGTACCACGCCAATAGTTAGACTATGGGCGAATAGGAGTCCTTGACTTCATCATGGGAGAGTTTGATTGGCGAAGGTCAATCCAGCCAGAATGAGAGTTATCTTATTTGTCCTCAGCGAGTGGCGCAGACAGCAGTCATAGCAGCTTATGATATTGTGCCCTACAGCTATTGCGAGCCCCATATTTCGTCCACAACAGTACCCTTCACTGCATTTCACACGCAACCACCTTGACCATACCTAGCAACATTCCGAAAAGAACCAGGATATAACTTGTTCAATTCATAACTAAGTGTGCCATTGTAATTGCTCAAAATTTTTGCAAAATCAATAATAATTTTCGTTAGATTCATGTTTTTCTTACACTAACTAGCACTACTCCGGTACCCAAGTATGCCACTAGTTACGTAATAAATTTTGTGAATTTTTGTGTCATTTCCTTACAGCGAACGACTCCAGAAAATATTTCTCTTTAGAACGTTAGGAGCGTCTGTCTCACTTCTGTAGTAGTGTGGTGGGTGGAAATAGCATCTTGCAGGAGCCACAGACCTGCAGGTCATGAGATCCCACCAAATATCATGTCAGACCTCCTTTTGCCTGGCATAGGGCATCAACACAGCACGACATAGGCTCAATACATCGTTGGAAGCACCTTCTGAAAAACTGCCTTATGCTGCCTCTATATGCTGCACAGTCATCCACAAAAATTGCATCATTGTTTAGATATATGATGTCCATAAATGGCTGAAAATGGTCTCCCAGTAGGCGAATGTAGCCATTTCGAAGCAATGACCGGTTCAGAAGCTCTCACCATTATGGAGCCACCACCAGCTTTCACAGTGCTTTGTTGACTACCTGGGTCCTTGGTCTCGTGTGGTCTTGTCGCAGTCGAAACCTACTTTCAGCGTACCAACTGATATCTGAACTCATCTGATTAGGCATGCATCTACGTTAGAGGGATGCAAAATTATTCTGATAAGTGGATTCAAACAGACACATTTTTAAAATATTTGACTCGATTTTGTAACCTGTTAAATTACAAAAAATATGCTTTAGAGCTGTTGTAACGTTTTGCGTTATGTAGGAGAGCGATTTGAACGTCTGGAGCTGGTGTGAGGGGACGTGAAATTGTTGTATAACTGAACACTAGTGGGCGCAGTACTTATGGGTCGCCACAGCTGGTCAGGCAGAGCAAATGCTATGGCGAGTCCAGGTACATCGGCGAGCAGCTTCATCGGAAATGGGTAAATTCGTGTTTGGACAAATATGATGAACGATGCTCGCTTAAGAGGGCAGCCAATGCTCCATGAAATTCTGGAGGGTCAGACAAGCTGACGGATGGTTTCTTATAGTTTTTGAGAATATATAACTAATTACAGTTACGTATTACTGCAAATCTGAATACACAATGATTTCAGGAAAATGCATACAAGACACAAAAATATTTTGGTACCTTTTTAACTATAGAAGTTAATATTTCTCAGCGAAAAACAATTATATAATGAACCTCAGCTCTTAAACATTCCATGCGATTTCAGCATAGAATAGCTCAGATGATAACACCACACTAAAAGTATCTTCTCTAGAAGCTACATACGCCTACCTATGTTATTTCTCGTTTTATTACGCTTTTCGTAACTTTTAATTATGCAGATTGTCAGGACTTCTTATCCTCCTCAAATACGCAGCAGATGAATGCAGCATGAATGTCTCAAGTTTTGTCGTAATTCAGTATTTATTTAATAAACAGTTTCTATTGTGCCTATAACTTCCATAAACATTAATTACAACTAGAAATTCAGAATCATGGTAATTTAATAATTGATGAGTCATATGTGACAGCTGACAGCACCTTCAAAATGGAGTGCCAAAGGCGCTTCTGATAAGCAGGGTTAAATAATTGTTTAAATAACATTTAATGACGATCTTCTGTGATTTATCGTGAGCAAACTTACACTAAATTGCTGGCTTATTTATTTGTGGACAGACCTCTGTTTATATTCATTGTGACTGCCGGCAGTGTGACTGAACTTATATTACATCCCTTTAAGTATTGTTGAAATATACTAGCTTAGTGTTGGAAGTGGTGATGTTGAGTCAAATTATGTCTATAGAGCAGGCAGTACCAGAGCAGTAGGAAAACTGGGACCTAAAGAGTGAAGAACTAAAGTGAGCTATTCTGGACACTTGGAAGTTCGTTCTGCCTGTGGGAGCATCTGGTTTTTCGTGGCGTGTATGAAAGATTGTGGGCGGTGAACAGCCGCTACCGTTCTTTAACTTCTAACTGGAATTTATGTGTCGAGAGATCTGAATGTACTGCATTGTAGGACTCTAACTTTTTCGCTTGTATTATAGAACTGAGGATAGTTTTATATTGTAAGTGTAGATTTCTGAATCTGAACTCTAAAATAATTTGAGCTGGTGAATGGTTCATCTATTGTGATCGTAAAATGACACAGGTTTTGCGTATCTTTGAGGACAATTTAGTTTGAGGATTTTGCTACCAGTCTTGTAAGGCTCTCAATGTAACTTTGCTTGGTTTGATAAGGAAGTATTCTATTTTCATTTACATTGATATCGTGGGACCTTTTTCCATTTATTTGAGGTGACTTTTCTTGAATAAGTAGTGTATAACGTAATTGTTTGTCGTCGACATAAGTAACACACTTCCTAATGAAACCCTTGTTATTAAACTATCAATTTAACTTCTATTTTATATTCCTGTATATTTTATTAAATAGCAACTGTAGCCCATGCATACATTAATTGACTACAGAATCACAGCTACAGGTTAATATTTGCAGCGAACTACCTGTGGGGCATGAAAGCAGAAGTGCCCGGCTCGACGCTACGACTACATCGAGTTATCTTTTTGAACGGAGCCATGGATAGCTCCAGTAAGGAAAGTATGAGCAATATCAAGCAAATTCGGAACTGGTTTGCTCGTTTCAGATGCTGTTTAGGTAGAGTAACTACATTAGCAGTATGTGTTAGGTACTGTCGCACACTGAATTTTCATTTCGTTTTCTCCTCAGCTTCTGGGTGCTTCGCTTCTGTAGTCAGGCTGTGTTTATAGATTTACAAGGTTAATATGTTGAATAATAATAAAATGTTACATTTCAAACCCTGTCATTCCTGTTTTTAAACAGAGAACATTTAGAATATCCTTCGTATTCCTTAAACAAATACCGATGATTTCCTTACTAAATAAGAATAAAAAATATTTTCCAGATAATGTACGTTCTCCTTTAGAATGACCAAACTTGCTGAAAAAAAAATTTGGCTGAGTGCGACGAGTGACTCCTGCGGTATTTCATAGTCGTGTGCGGTCACTGTGAACTGCTGCAAACACATAGTTGTGAAAATCACTGAGACTGATGCCTATAGGTATTTTGATGAACAGATGGAGCATACGAAGCATCATTGTTTACATGCTTCAACTGGTGAATATTAGTTTGTCCACTTCATCTTTACAGACGATATAAGTATTGGAAACTTCAAAATGCAGGTCTGCTCAAATACAAATCTTCACTTTTCGTAAGTGAGCTGATATATTTTTTCATATGTATGATGAATGAGATTCTACAGCAATTCATGTGATGCATTTTCAGCATCGCAAATAACGTCAACTAGGTAAAAGTGCTATACAGTATACAAATGCTTTTCTGTAGGCCCACAAAAGCAGTTCCTGTCTTGTATATTAATATCCTGGACCAAAACAAATAGAAAATAATCGTCTGATGCTTCCATTATATTTTATATGAACTACGTCTTATAACAATCACAGTAAATAGTAATGGGTTCCACACTGCTGTGAATTTCCTCTGACTAACATCAGAAAGCGGAGGTGGCAAGCACTCACAGACATAAGTGTGTGTAAACTACACCACATAAAAAGAAGCAGTTAGTAAAAAGATTTATCAGCTTGGTAATGACTATCTTCCTGAATCTCATAATTAAAATCCATATAAAGATCAACTGACATTTGACGTAAGGGATGAGAATATTCCACAGTGTATTTCAAATTGCAGCATTCACACAGGCTGACAACGGGACAGAACGGGATGTCAAGGTTAAGGGTTCTTGTGGATAAAATTTTTCTATTAAATCTGCTTTGAGAAAACGTTGTCTTTTGTTAATATTACAAATTAACCTGTTTTCGCCACACTTAATCAACTTAACGTTGTGTGTTTTCTATTTTTGATCTTCTTGTTCTTTATTTTATTATTCTCCATTGTTTTCGTGACACAGTAAAAATTATCAATACAACTTGGATATTTTTCCATTGAGTTTTCTTCCGCAACACAGGTCAGGTATCTGAAACCGTAAAATGAATTTGGTTTTACAATAACTAGACTGAAAAATGGCCTCCACTATCTGTAAATAAGAACACAAATTAATGCAGAAATTTTCGTGAAATAACTTTTTGTAACCGTGAAAGGCCTGATGCATAGAAAAAGTTGCTTAAAAATTATTTGCTACTTGGAAAAACAAAACAAATAGATAAGGTAAAAATGCTGTACAACTAGCCATTCTGCTTAGTGGGCCCTCTGACTGAGGACCTCAGTGCCAAGGAGACAAGAGAAAGACAGTGAGGAGGGTCTCACACAGGAGAATCCAGCGAAAATCTGAGATGGCCAAGACGAGCGCTCGGAATAAGTGGGTGGCGATGAAGCCGAGCCTACAAAAAGCTGCAGCAATCCTATGCTGCCGGCCGCGGTGATGGCAACCACAGATACAGCCGTGGACGTAGCGGAGAAAGCGGAAATGAACTGTTGGGAAATGTTGACGCGATATCGACCAGTCCCCAGCAGGCACGTCCAAAACACCCATTCACTTTCGCCCTTGTCATTCATGATAACGAGAAGGGTCAGTGGGCCGTGAACAGGTGACAGGTCGCCCAGAACTCGAAGCACGGCTACAGGATAAAATGCATGTCTTGTGGTAGAGCATTGCCGCACCCGTTCCGTGACGAAGACGACTAGAACGTGAGCACACAAACAGCAGCGGCCTACGTCGTCACAAAGGATCCACAGGCTGAATCAAAGTGGAGGGGAATGTTGAAAACTGTCATCCAAAAGTTCCTGTGGATGGTGGACATCACAACCATCATCAACAAAGGAAGAAGGCTAGGCTTCTAAGGCCACATTTCTGTGTGGCAAAGGTGCAGTCAGAAAAGGGGGGTCAGTGTGGGTATTCGTGGGGCCACTGTGGCATAAGAAGAACGAAGAAATATTCCGGCTGAAAGTATATTTGGACGTAGCTCTGCTGCTCGAACCAATGTCACCAAAATCCGACAACTCTCCACCACGTTTCAGTTGCTAGAAGTACAGGCACCTGCCCAAGTTCTGCAACAGGAATCCTGCTAATTTGAAATATGCTGACCAGCTGCAGGTGTTGCAGATCCTTCATGGATTTATCATCAGGACTGTTTGTCCTTGAGCCTTGATATTATATTAGTACATATTTAGGTGTCATGTCATTTCGGAAATTCTGTGATAGAATGAGTCACTCGAATTCAGTGCCAGTGTTCAGAGTGGACATAGCTCGTGTAATCCAGATGATGGAATTTGAGATGTAAAGCCTCTATTCTATTGATGAGTCTATGAATGGAGCAAGTGATCGAGTCCTGATCGTTGGTGGATGTAGTTTGTCATGTATGTCATGAGCTCCCACCCATATCACTGCTCCTAGGATTAGGCAGAGGTAGAATTTTTCCAGCATTTCAATCGGCTTGAGGTTTGAGGTACTCAATGTCCCCATGTCAAACAATCATAGACAATTGTTGGGATGACCGTTGCTCAACATTGTTCCACTCACTCACTCGTTTTCTTTGCAAAAGTTACCTAGAACCTGCTGATACCTGCTACTATAATCTAAATTTCATGTTGAACTCACTTATTTTCAATAAAAAAGTTCTTATATTTCATTATGAAATTCGTGGGAAATTAAGAGGAAGAGTTGACTTCTCTTAAAAAATTGTCTTTGTTATCAAATAGTGAATACAAGAAAACAATAGCCAGATTTTATGAAATAAGGAAGACATTGATGTATCTAAAATTTTTCTGACTTTTTTCTACTTGAGCAGCCACAAGTTTTGTATGAGCAATTCTTTGTAAAAGTTTTTTAGACAATACTTCTTTATTATTCTACTGCATTCACTTGTATCTTTTATTTTTTTTTATTTCTAAACACATTCTTTACTTGTATACATAACATATTTGTTTGATACTTATCTTGATAATATCCTTCAATATTTTTTAATCCATACACTGAGCACATTTCTTGGTGTTGACAGTTTAATGATACCCCCTGCATATCAGAATGATGCAGGACACCTGCATTGCCATACTAGGCAAGGTCCTAGTGGAGATGGTTTGCCATTACCTTAGTCCGACCCTAATGGGGATGAATCTTGATGGAGATGACAAAACACCCACTCATCTCAAGGAAGGTGAAAATCCTTGACCATGCCAGGAATCGAACCCAGGACCCCGTGCTGGGGAAGTGAGAATTCTACTGTGAGAATACAAGTTATGGACTGTACATTTAAAGATAATTAAATTGAAAAGGAAAAAAATTTCTGAAAATAAAGTCTACATTAATACTTAATCATGCAGTTCATTATTTTTAACTTTCTTCCATCATTTATATTTCCATTTTCAAAAATTTGAAAATCTCATTAACTAATTATTTTGAAATATCTATCAGTTAAAATAAATTAAATTCGTTATCACGTTCCATATACACTTTTACTCCATATCTGGTAGGTAAATGATCACAACTGATAAAATTATGTAAGTTTTTACGTGTAACTAACTAATCTTTTTAACAATACAGTGTTGTACCATTGTTGAGCTTTTTGGGAAATATTTCCATTTATATTGTAAAATTTTTATTAGACTTTGTAGAATGTTTAATGTCCCTATAGCAATGTGCTTATTTTACTCGTATTTTCCAAAACACATCTTTTATCATCATGAGTAATCATGACTTTCTTGTTTATCTCAACTGTTTGGATTTTATATTTTTCACTTTGAATCATATTAATTGTTCTGTGTTGTTCTCTATTGTTGAATAATAATCTTTTGTAGTCTTCTTAAATTTACCCAGTTTTTAACAACATATTTCTAAACACCTTTAGATTTCCTTTCTATTTTATCGCGAACATTATAAGCATTCATTTTTTGCCCTTAATCCATAAAATTCTTCAATTATTTATCCATTAAATTTGTGTTTCATCTTTCCTAAAACCTTATTGTTTACTTGTAGAATACCATAAATATTATCTGATGAATATTCACTTGTATCAAAGGAATTAATCATCTATTTAATGTCTTCATAGAAATCTTCAGTTTTCATGTTGTAGATGCAACTTTCTCTTGATAGCACAACTGAACATTTTCCCTATATTTTGGTTTCAGTACTCTATAGTAAAAATCATACATAAGTTCTCTAAATAAATGAAGTATTCTCATTGCTACATATGAGTAGATGTGTTTATTAATCTTGATTTTAGTTCACTTACACGAATAGCACATGATTTTCACTAAAATAGATCTTCATTTAAAGTTTATTGTGCTATAAGTTTATCACATTTTCTCCATGTGATACTAATTTCATGTTCACTCTGTTACTGATATTTTTCATTGTCTTACCAAATAGTGAATTATTCATTAACTTGTGGAAAACATTTTCAGAATCACTTTTTCCTATACTTCTCTTTTCAGTATTCAAATCTACATATTTCTTCAATCAGACTGGTTAAATGTTAAGACAATATATTTCTATTAATTTTATTCCTAGAGACAGATACTGTTCAAGATGTCTAATGTGAAAAAGATAATTATTTTGGTTCTCCAGAGTAGTTAGTAGTTTGCTTTCTTTGGGCTATTTACAGTTTTATTTTCTGAAGGGAGAGGTAAATCCTTCTGTAAATCATGTCATTCCTTTGAATATTCTAGATCTACTTCAAATATATACCCATGTACCAGTTTATCTGAAATTTAAGTTATTTTTGTGCAATCAAAATAATCTGGACTATTCCATTCAAATCCACCGAATGGTAAATATTGACTCACTATGTGACTACAAAGACGCTTTGCATCTAAATATGTTAATAATTTCGATATCCTTTTAACATCATAATCTTTTATATATTTGTTATTTGCTTTAACATATCTTTTACAACATTAGATATTAGTACTCTTAGTACTTTTTCCACAACTAAAATTTTATCATAATCATATAGTAATAGTAGATAGTTAAGTTATTTCTAAATTGCATCCTATAATAAACCAGGTGCTGTAAAACACCAACATTAATCAATTTGTATGCTTTTATTCAAGTTTTTCCGAAGATTGAGATACATAAGCCCATTACAAAACATAAATTTTTAGATATAAATCATGATTTTCTCCAGGATTTTTTAAATTAAATTTTTCCAAACCGTTTTTACATATTTATAATCAGCATCAGTTATTACACAGGCTTCAGTTTACTGTAAAATTCTTCCTCTGCTGGCAATAAATTCCTTCTTAGAATCCATGGGATCTTATGGATTAACACCTTTTGTTGTTACTAAATAGAACAGTTTTTCAGGAAAAATTTTCTAATGTTTTCAGTTTGATCTCTTTTGAAATTCGATGCAAGTTTTTGAAGTGAAGAAGCCATAAATTTAAATCTATCAATAAATTTCATCCTCATATTTTCTGTCTTATTTCAAACCTGGTGTATCCCAAAAATGTTCAAATGTGTGTGAAGTCTTATGGGACTTAACTGCTAAGGTCATCAGTCCCTAAGCTTAAACACTACTTAACCTAAATTATCCTAGAGGACAAACACACACAACCATGCCTGAGGGAGGACTCGAACCTCCACCGCAACCAACCGCACTGTCCATGACTCCAGTGCCTTAGACCGCTTGGATAATCCTGTGCGGCCCTTGTGTATCTATCTTCATCATTATTAAACATATTTCTCTTTTATCACAACCAAGATTTGCTGAGATATTATATAAAGAAGTTAGTACAAGACTATGATGTTTTAGTTACAATTATTACATAATGGATTTGTAAACTTTCCAGTCTATAAGCTTTATGAATTATTTTTCTGTGAGTAATGATATTTACACAGTGTACATTTTTTTGATCTTACACACCTTCATTGTTCATCAGACTTCCATGGTTTCATTTCTTCAATTTCAGAATACATTCAATATTTTTTCTTACAATTTGGTCCTTTGTATACCACATGAACTCTATAACGTCCATTAACGTATCTGATATAATAACAGTATCCTGTTGGTTCACGTTTTTGATATTTTATTGTGTATGAATTTCCTGGTTTTTGTTGACATTTATCCATCTTGAACAGTAAACTTATAACACTACAGGCGTGAGTGCTACATGTTTCCTAATAATCGAACTTCTAGTCTTTCACAGGAAAGCCAAGTTTAAAGCAACCACAAAATGTAAAATGCTAAATATAACCTTGACCTGCAGTAAAAGTTACGCTCTTGGAGGGATTTTGAAACGTTTGACCGTGCAATACCCTAACAGATAGAGGTTAACGAATATGAACTTTGTATTCTGATAATTAATAGAGAGAAGTAAGACTATAATTTTGAAAGTAATGAAAGTAGTGAAAAATTTACTTCAGTGAAACAAAAATGAAAAAAACCATCACCAGACAAATTAAGCTTAATAATGTGCAAACATTATCCTCTATGGATTTGTATTTACTCTTGCAAAAGGGACTTCAATTCATTCTTTGTTAGTAAGTGCAATGGACACCCAGAACATCCAGATGAACTACACAGTAGGTAGCAGTTGTTATCAACTGCACAAATTATCAGCCACAGTAATATTAATGAGACTTTCCCCTTATTAATAACAGTCATCACCTCAACCTTTAACTAATTCATTACAAAATTGTTCTCAAAGACAACACAAGACTAATTGGCCCCTGACAAGAGTTCAGATTTGACTAACACACATATACACAACATAAATGCAATAGTATGACACTTAAACAACACATTTCGTATTCATTTCAGAGTATTAATGTTTCCCATTCAGGAACGAAAGCCCATGTAAAAAATTATTTTTCTCCTGCCATTAATTATTAAAGTAGGGGCCCTTAATCTGTTCCTTCCTTTATCAATAATTATGCACACCGTACAGGAACACATTTCATTATAATAATACTGATTTCCTATCCCACTTGATATCAATTATTTTGCAGTGCTTTATAACCATTAGCACTGACAATATACTTAATTAATGCCAAAATGATTTCACATTAAATTTCAAATAGGATCAAAATTAAGTGCCTATAACAACACTTGTGAAAGAAGTGATTTTAAGTAACCGCAATTATGTTCATTAGTACTAAAAGTGTGGCATTTTCAAAGTAAAATCCGTTCATAGCAAATTAAAGATTTTCATCAGTTCAGAATTATGTGCCTCTCTTACTACTTGCGAAGCAAGTAGTTTTACCTAACAATATTTATCCTCTCTAGCACTGAAATTTAATCAAATTAAAATTTAAAAAATATTATTACTTCTTCACAAACAGGATACTCAGTCTTTATAGCACTCTTAGGATAGGACACTACTTGGTATCATGAAGTGGATAATTTCAATGGTCAAATAGAAATTTTACAACACGTGAACTACTGTTACAAAAACACACATAAGCACAGTGGTTCATACTGGTGAACAAATCTGTTTTTCAAAGTAGTTGAAGCAGTGATGTAGTAGTGGTGGCAAGCATGTGGTGGCTATCTGGTCTCTTCTCTGGCTGTTTAATGCTCTATTTAATTTCTTCCTGGCAGCGAGTTAATCATTTTTAGAGCAATACCAAATGGGAGAGCACCATTAAACAGTGAGAACCACATCCGACACCATTGCATCATAGACTTGGTATCGCAACGAAACACTTAGCATTTGCGGTGTTAATGATGCAACTGCTGTCCACAGACTACCTAACGTGGTCTCTCCTTTTCGGCCCACAATGACCACCACTTCGACCTTTCCTTGCACACCAAGCACCTTCCATAGTGGATGGAGGGTGTCCCCTATGCCTTTTACCTTACATCATGTAATTTCTCTAAGTATGAACCACTTATTTACATACAATCTTGTTTTAATGGACAGACATATTACACTGTACCAATTACTCAAAATCGATTATGGTGTTACACATGCCCCATGTTTCATTGAGTTTTCTCATCACACATCAATGAAACATCATAACACCTAAGCGGTGTCGAGCAACCAAAATAACCAAAAATTAATCCATTCAACCAAGTTTGGACATAAAAAAATGTCACGAATTCCACACCAAGAAACAATAACTTTCAAAACAAAAGAAAACATCAATATTCATTTGCATATACACACATGACAGTCTACTCTCATTTCATAAAATGACAAGTTAAGAAATACATTATATTTCATGCATTATTAAGAATATGTATAGTATTGAAGAAACATGTAGGTACCCATATACAACAATACACATAGCAGTGGCACACAACATTTTACACTGTACAATATATACACTTTATAACACAGTGGCGAATTTATCCATTAAGAAATTTCTTCATGCTGCTTTCATCAATAGCAGTCCATTTTTTATTAATTACACAGACATACATACAGCTACACTGAGCCTAACATTATCTTCTATCTGACCTCAATAGAAATAGGAAGTCCATTTTTCGAAACATCTTAGAAAAATACACACAACGATAGTTAATTCAATAATCAAAATATTTTTCTGCCTGCAGTAGCATTTAGCAGTCCATTTTTGTAAACACTTAGACATATGTTTACATAGAAAACACACAAAAGAATTTCAATTTTTTGTACAATGCCCATCACTGATGTATGGCAGTCCAAGATAAACATATACTTCCTTGCCTCCAGTTTGGCAAGTCCTCTTTACTGCCTGCCTTGTATTCAAGGCAGTCCTTTATTTTTTTCATCATTGCTTGTCTGGCCAGTAACACATGTGTCACTCCCTTTACTCATACTGCAACAATTCCTTATTGCAGTCCTCTTACACATCAATTCAGAAACGTAATATATATTACATTTAATTTTGTTATAGTGAATGAATAGGCATTAGAAATCTGGTAACATGTAATTTCTTTCCAACATAACAACATTTTGTGATAAATTTCAATTTAAGAGTTATATACAAGCTTTGAAATTAAGGTCAAGGCATCTGTCAATAAAGAAAGTTACATCCAGTATTAGAGCAACTGTACTGACCAATTACTTCAAGCTTGTAATTCATGCTGATTGGGGATTATTTTACTATGTCGTTGACTCTGCACCCGAATAAGACAACATATTTGTAAGGAAAGCTTTGTTAAGAGATCACAAGGAAAGACTTGGGGGTTTCTTATCTGATTGTCATTAGTCATCAGAAAATAAATCAGTATATAGTAAGAGCATCAAATTATATTTTTCTCCTATTACCTGCTACTAGAGGGAAGAAGGAAAGGTGATAGCAAAAGTTCTGAATGATGAAGGGTTAGGTTGAAAACACGAAATGAAAATGAAATAGTATTGCCACTACTCAGGATGCCTGGCACTCATCAAGCACCTGATGATGCAAGCAATGCACGTTCACTGATGCCTCCTTGTAACATTTATTTCTATGAAGATACAGTTTTAGATTGACAATATTGTGTATCGCTAGTGGTTTTATAGATTTGTGGTACACAACATAATATGTGTTGGTGTGCGGACTTCCATGCACTTCAAAGGGACTGTTATAAATATATTTAAATTTAGAAATTTCGTGGTTAATTTCGCTGGATTTTTCATGAGTTTTTGCTAAAACAAAATGATTAATTTTGAATTTGGTTACTTCTTTCATTCATTTCGTAACCAAATCATTTTTCTCTTTCAGGTGAAGACTCACAATGGGTGGACATTTCAAAGTCTCTTCAATTACACTTTTATCCTTACCATTTAGCATAACTTTAGCAGGTGTAAAACCTGTGGTTTCACGAAAAAGGGTATTCATTATGTTTTCAAAATCAGTAACAAACCTGCCCCAAGCCCTGTGATTGTGGTGGCAGTAGGTTCCACGTACCCTACCTAACTCATGCATATACTGTTCCACTGGATTACTTGCTGGGTGGTAGGCCAAAATACATTTTACTCATATGTCATTTTGTTTCATTCCTTCCTTCCACATATTTGAGTTAAACTGGAGCCCATTATCATGTAATACCACTTTGGGTTTTCCAATAGTATTTAAGTATCAGTCATTTTGTTAAACACTGCTTTTGCAGTAGCCTTCCTGATAGAATATAACTTAATAAATTTAGAAAATACCTCCTAAACTACAACAATATATGTGTAATTTCTGGAAGTTTTTGGAGGAGGCCCATACAAATCCACTGATAACAATTCAAAAGTGTCTTCCAGTATAGTGTTTTGTATACAACCTTGGTTGGTTCAGTTGGCAGCTTCTGCTCTTTGGCAAATATCACACAATTTGATTCTATCAGTTATTGTCTTAGTAAAACACACATTTATTACTATTACATTGGTTAGTTTTTGATCACATTTTCTTGGACCACAGTGTCCTAAAGCAAGGTGGAAATAGTCAATAACCTCAGTTTCAAACTGAGATGGCTAGCCAGCTCTCCACTTCTCAACATTTACGTTTTTCATTTGTACAAAATACTATGAAAGATATTATAAAATTTGCATATTTGAGGAAAGTTGGAGTTACTGAAATTGATTTTGACAGATTTCCAAACTTTGTCCTCGTTCTGATAATATCGCATACTTTTCAAATCTGTTCAATATTCCTTTAACCCTGAACCTCTTTAATATACCTCATGTGACAAGTACTTTCTTCATTGCTTTATTCAGGTACAATATCCGTGCTCTTGGGTAATCAGGACAAAGCATCTGCTAAATAATTATCACTGCCTTATATATAGAAAATCTCATAGTCAAATTGCTGTAGACATAGAGCCCAATGGCTTAATCTGCCAGTAAATAGGAGACAGTCTCTTAGAAAAGTTAATGCTTTATGATTTGTACGAATAGTAGTTTCGTGCTTCCACAAATAATTTCGAAATTGTTTTAAACCCCATATAATGGCTTGTGCTACTTTCTCTGAAATGATATAATTCCTCTCATATTTGGTTATGGTTCGACTAGCAAAAGTTATCGTTCTACATTTTGGTTCTATTTATGCTGTGATCTCCTGGAAAATTTCTATGCTGATACCATATGCACTACAATCGGTACTTATATGGTATGGTTCCCACAAACCTGGGTGATGTGAAATATCTTTTCTAATTATTTCGTCCTTTAACCCCTCAAAACCTTTTTCATATTCTGATGTCTGAATATAAGTACTAATTTTCTTTAACAAACCATTTAAATGAGGGCTGTTAAATGCTTGCCCCTCCACTAATTTGCATTTTTCAATTGCGTTCAACTTTTCTGGGTCCTTTCCAAACCCAGACATAGTTATAATAGTGCCTAAAAATTTCTTTCTTGCCTTGCTAAACACACTTTTTTAATTTCAAAGTTATTGCACCTGCTTGTAGAGCAGCCAGGGTTTTGTTCAATAACTCACAATTTCATTTTCAGCCCTTGGTGATAATCAAAAATCTTCCATATATATTGTCAACCTAGGACAAACTACTCTTACTAGTACCGAATCCACGAGTCTAATGAGAACAGAAACGGAAGTGTTTAGACCAAAAGTCACGACTTTATACTGGTAACATTTACCAGCAAATAGGAAGGCTGTACATTTTTAGGATTCTTTGTGTAGTGGGATTTGCCAGTATCCCACAGTGAGGTCCAAACTAGTTAAACAATTTACATTATGAAATTTCTGTAGCAGATCGTCCAAGTTTTCCGATCAGTCCACCTCTCTTTTCACAGTTTTATTCAGGGTTCGTGCATCACTTACAAATGTCACACCGCTGTCCTTCTTTACAATAATAACCGAGCTGTTATATTCACTACCATAACTCCCCATTCGATCATTTTGTATGCTGCCGCCTGTACTGCTTCTTTCTTTGCTAGCAGTACTGGATAAGGTCTTACGAAAAATGGTTTGTGTTCTATTGCATCAATGCGATATTCAAAGTTCTTTACCAAACCGAGTTTATCAGAGATCAGTTGCTGCTTAAGAGTCAGAATGCTAAAGGAATCAGTTTTCTGTTCTGACGTAAGTTCTTGAATTACGTGAACAGTTTCATTAAAAGTTTCTGTTATTGTAACAGTCAGCATTAAGTTCATCAGATGATAAATTTCTTATAGTTCGGACAAACCACCATTACCCGGGTCCATCTCTAGCACTAGTGATTCAACATTAGCACCATGTAAAGTTTCATTTCCTGGAAATTTAATTTCCAAAATACAAGATTCTCTATTAATTTTGACAATTCCTTTCTGTCAAAATAAAAATACCTTTTCCTTATCTATCCAATCAATACCCAGGATAATTTCGGAACTTAACTCAGGTATCACTAAGAACTCATGATCAAATTTTTGCCTTTCTGTTTCAAACTCTATTAGTATCTGTTTATGGATGGGCTTACTGGATTTGCCAGTTGTCCAAATAATTTTTCCTCCATTCACAGATATCATAACCAATCCTGGATTATGCAAGATATGTTCGAAAAAAGATTCTGAGGTAGCACTAATTTGTTACCCAGAATCATACAGTACTTTTAATAGTATCTCATAAATTATGAATGGAATAATTTGCTTAATTATTCTATGTTCTGTAGCTTCCTGTTCTTCCCATAACAAATCCGGTTCGACCATTACATAATTCCAAGAAACGCTAGCCTCTGACAATTCCTGTAAGTCTTGGGGCTTTTTTGGCCTTTTGGTTTCTACTTCCTTTGCAGTTCTTAATAACTTCTGCCCTCTACCATATCATCTGGAGGCTCTTTCGGTTTTGAAATTTCGAATACCTTCCTGACTGTAATCAAAGCTTACCCCAGTATTGTATCATCTGGAGGCTCTTTCTTCTTTGGTTCCGTTTCTACCGCCAGGTTTTGTTTCGAAATATCTTCATTAGGTCTTTCATATTCATTTTTAGTAAAGTATTGCTCCTTTTCCTCTGTTTCTATGTATTCGTCCTAAGAACTATCACTCAGTTCTTCATCACTATCACACTCAATCATGAATGCAACCTTGACACAATGAGCAAACCCATCAGTTGACGTTCTGTTACTTACAGTTTTTGATCATCTTCTAAACATTGCACTTGATCATCTGTTTCTGGCACTTCTTCAACATTACTTCGAATAACGTCCACTTTCACCTCGTACATTGTGTAATCATTATTCACTTCAGTGATTCACATCTTACAGTCAGACTCAACCTCATCCTCACTACTGCTGACAATTGTATGTGTGGGATTTCCGTCACTCATAACCTTATTCATACTATTGAGAATTTCGTCCTTCGCCGTATTTCTATTTATACTAGCCAATGTATCACCTTCTACATTACTTTTCCTATTAACGGCAGCTCACGTACCTTGCATGGCGTTTTTGTTTCATTCATTAACTTCTATTAAATTCGCTGCACATGCACCCTGCACGGCAAAACCCATTTCCACCTCTTACCTACGTACAGGTACTGTTTATACTTCGACACCTCCTCTCTTTATTACATCTGTGGCCATATAACTTTTTTCAACATTAATTACGTCATCCTGACTTTTTTCGCTCCCTGACAACTCCTTCCTGCACAACATTTCTCTCCTATTACTTCCAGTGCATAATATGTCCGAACTTTGATTTGCTTTGGAAACATTTATTACCAAAACTAGTTCACTGAAGCCTTCGATTCTGCCATCTCTTTCCATCGTAGCTATCTCGGTCTCCCAGCGGCCAGTTGGTCGCTTCACCAACTTCATCTCACGCAGTGGCCTACTTCACAAGCCTCTGCCTGCTGCGTAGTCGCCCACGCGTGACTCATAATCGCCAAAACCTGGCACCCCACGTGCATCGACTAGTGAGGCGTGCCTGCCTTTAGGTCGTTGCAGCCGGCAACTATGGCCGAGCAGTTCTAGGCTCTTCAGTCCTTAACCGCTTTGCTGCTGCAGGCTCAGCTCCGATTCCTGCCTCGGGCATGGATGTGTTATGTCCTTAGGTTAGTTAGGTTTAAGTAGTTTGAAGTCTAGGGTACTGATGACCTCAGATGTTAAGTTCCGTGGTGCTTAGAGCCATTTGAATCATTTTGAGCAGTTTCATGCATTAATTTTTTGTTACTTCTGTATGATTTCTCTAGCTTGGACCTGAAGTTCTTGTCAACGTGGGTCCGGCCCACAATAGATGTGGGCCCTAGTTTCCTGCATCATCCCTATTTTGAAAAATGTGTGTGAAATCTTATGGGACTTAACTGCTAAGGTCATCAGTCCCTAAGCTTACACACTACTTAACCGAAATTATCCTAAGGACAAACACACCCACCCATGCCCGAGGGAGGACTCGAACCTATTTTGAAAATTTCGCGGTACACATCCCCTACCACAATATGAAACGTAGCCACATCCTCTACCTCTGCCTCTCTGTTTCATGTTTATGCAATACCAATTATTCTCTGTTTGTTCGTTCTGGTCATAGTTTTCCCTTATTCAGTTATTATTGTTTGGACGATACTCACGGTTCACTCTCCAGCGATCTTCGTCTTCAACTCTCTCCAAGAATGATGAGAAGCTTTGTGGTTGCTTCCAACACATCTCTTCGAATCCTCCAGGAGCTTCTTCCATAGATCCCACACTATTTCGGATTCTGATCCACTAGATCTTAAATGAGTCAGTTTTCTGTACCATATTTCGCAGAATTCGTTCATGGAATTCCTGCCCCTATAATCGCACAGTCTGGCTATAATTAATTCCTTCCATAAATAGTCTGGTTTCAGCTCTGACCAGTATTCCTCAATAAATTTTTACTTAAATTCCTCAAATCTTGTCTGGCCTGATTCTAGATTTAATCCCCACCTTTTCGCATCACCTGCCTAAGCGCTGATTACTATATTAATTTT
This sequence comes from Schistocerca cancellata, assembly GCF_023864275.1. Classification (NCBI taxonomy): domain Eukaryota; kingdom Metazoa; phylum Arthropoda; class Insecta; order Orthoptera; family Acrididae; genus Schistocerca; species Schistocerca cancellata. The sequence goes on from NC_064629.1 coordinate 270,054,262, forward strand.
CTCCTAATCGGCCAAGTAATCAGGGAAACCTCTTTCGCAATTTTTCAGAAAGTCTAGAGGATGCCATCCTTTATGTCATTTCGCTTGGTCGAAACGTTCATCGCCCTCTAATAATTAGCTATAACTTATTCTTTCAGTATAATGATTAGATTTTTCTCTTATTTTTCTTTCAAGGTCGAACATTTTGCCTTGAATCTTAGAAGTGATTTGTTGGCACTTCTGTTCCTAGTTTGTTACTTGTTTAGGCACCTATTTTCCAGATTAGGAGTTTTTCCATCTGCCTCAGCGAAAGCCTCCTTATTCCGTCTCAGTTATACTATGTCGGCGATTGTTCCGCAAACAAGTTCTCCACGTACACGTACACCACCATTACTCTACCACGAAAACTTAAGGGTTACACTCTTCTGGTGTGAGACGTTCCCTGGGGGCTCCACCGGGGGCCGAACCGCACAGCAACCCTGGATTCGGTGTAGGGCAGCGGAGGGGTGAAGTGGACTGCGGTAGTCGTCGCGGGGCTGTGGACCCAACTGCAGCTGCGGCGGGGACGGAGCCTCTCCATAGTTTCTAGGTCCCCGGTTAACATACAATACATACAATAATTTACTACTAAAGGTCCTACCTTTTCTTGAATTTTCATAATTTCGGTGTATCAAACCTACCATTAATTTTATCAATTTGCCCTTGCATAGTGGCAATATTACTATTGATAGTATTTATCTCACTTTTTAAATCTCTAATGGCATTGCTCACTACACCTAATTTTGACTTTACTTCATTAATTTATTTACTAATTTCAATCCCGTGTATTTCAATCTGCTTACTTTGTGTTTGCGTTTGATAACCCTGATCTTCAATTTGTTTGTTAATTTGTTTACTTTGTGCTGAAATCTGAACAGCAAACATTTTGAACAATTCTGTCGTATCTAATGGTTTTTCACTTTCCAGTCCTGATGGATTTGATGTTTAAATTCTGCTTCTTGCGGCTCTCTCACTTTGTATGTGACTTTCGATGAATTAAACATATCCATCGATTCTTAGACATACCTGCTGTCTTTGATCGCATCCTCTTTCCTGTCTTGTTCCATTTACGATAAGTTCGTTATCTGAATCATTTACGTGTGTATGATAGTCCACGTAATCCTGCTGCTGTCTCGTGGCGTAATCCGTGGTTGTATCTGTCGAACTACTGGCACCAAACCCATTCTGTACTTTCCCATCCCGCTCGTCTTGGTTTACTTTCGCTTTGGTGTCCATCTTTATTTCAGTTACTGTTTTGTATCTTTACTTTTCAAACGTGAAAAACTTTCTGCTAACTATTCCACCTGATATGCTACAAGTCGTGCTGGGGGACGCCTACTGCTCTTTCTACTAATGTTTTTCACTCAGTATTTAGGTTTTGTATTATTCTGAGAGCAAAACTCAATAATGTCCAGTCACACGGCGCCACGTATAACACTACTCGTGTTGCATGCTACGTGTTTCCTAATAACCGAACTTCTAGTCTGTCACAGGAAAGACAAGTTTAAAGCAACCGCAAATTGTAAAATGCCCAATGTAACCTTTACCTGCTCTAAGCGTTACTCTCTGGTGGGAATTTTGAAAAAGTTTGACTGTGCATTAACCTAATGGATAGAGGGCATCGAACATGATCTTTGTATTGTGGTAATTAGTAGAAAGCAGTAAGACTATAATGTTGAAAATAATGAAAGTAGTGAAAAATTTACGTAAATGATACAAAAATGTTGTCACTAGCCTAATTACGCATAATAATGTGCAAACATTATCCTCTGTGGGTTTGTATTTACTCTTGCAAGAGGGACTTTCAGTCATTCTTTCTCAGTAAGTGCAATGGACACCCACAATAACCATACGAACAACACAGTAGGTAGCAGTAGTTATTCATTGCATAAATTATCTGTCACAGAATAAATAGTTTACTTTCCCAACATTAATTATAGCCATCACCTCAGCTTTTAACTAATTCGGCACAAAATCGTTCTCAAAGTCAAAACAACAGTAAGTGGCACCTGACAAGAAAACAAATCTTACTAAAACATTTATACACATCCCAAATGCAATAATATGACACTGAAATAACACATGTCATATTCATTCCACAGTGGTAATGTTTCACATTCAGGAACAAAAACCCAGATTCAAATTGAGTTTCTCCTGACATCAAAGATTAAAGTTGAGGCCATTAAACTGTTCCTTCCGTTTATCAATAATTATGCACACCTTACAGAAAAACTTTTCATTATAATAATACTTATTCCCAATACCCCTTGATATTAATTACTTTGCAATGTTATATAGCCATTAGCACTGACAATATACTTAATTAACTTCAAAATCATTTCACATTAGATTTAAATTTCGAATAGGAACAAAATTAAGTGCCTTGTAACACCACTTGTGAATCAAGTGATTTTAACTAACCTAACCACAATTATGTTCATTAATACTAAAACTTTGTTATTTTCAAAGTAAAAGCCGTTCATAGTATATTAAAGATTTTCATCAGTTCAAAAATTATGTGCCTCTTTCACTACTTGTGAAGCAAGTACTTTTATTTGATAACATCTATGCTCTTTAGCATTGATACTCAGGCACATTTCAATTTTAAAAAATTATTAGTTATTCACAAACAGGATATTTCGTCTTTAGAACTTTTAGGATAGGATCCTACTTGGTATCATGAAGTGGATCATTTCAATGGTCAAACACAAATTTAGCATCACAGTGGCGCTATAGTGGTGGCATGCACATGGTGGCTATCTGGTTTCTTCTATGGAGGTTTAATGCTCAATTTCATGTCCTCTTTGTGGCGAGTTAATCACTTTTAGAGCAATTCCAAATGGGATAGTACCATTGTGTAGCCAGAACCACATCCGAGGCCATTCCATCACAGATTTTTAATCAGAACGCCTCAGTTGGCACCTGCGGTGTTGACCTTGGAACTGCTGCCCACTGACTGCCTAACGTTCTCTCCCTCATGCCGCCCAGAATGACCACCACTTGCACCTTTTTCTTGTGTGCCAAGCCCCTTCCGTAGCGGAGGGGCTTCTCTATGCCTTTTAAGTTAAATCATATAAGTTCTCTAAGTATGAACCAGTTATTTACATACAATTTTGTTTTTACAGACAGACATATTTAATTAAAATTTCATTATTTAAACACACTATTAAGTTAAACAAATTATACATCGGTGTTGTTGTTGTTGTGGTCTTCAGTCCTGCTACTGGTTTGATGCAGCTCTCCATGCTACTCTATCCTGTGCAAGTTTCTTCATCTCCCAGTACTTACTGCAACTTCCATGCTTCTGAATCTGCTTAGTGTATTCATCTCTTGCTCTCCCACTACGACTTTTACCCTCCACGCTGACCTCCAATACTAAATTGGCGAGCCCTTGGTGCCTCAGAATATGTCCTACCAACCGATCTCTTCCTCTAGTCAAGTTGTGCCACAAACTCCTCTTCTCCCCAATACCTCCCATTAGTTATGTGATCTACCCATCTAATCCTCAGCATTCTTCTGTAGCACCACATTCCGAAAGCTTCTCTTCTCTTCTTGTCCAAAGTATTTATCGTCCACATTTCACTTCCATACACGGCAACACTCCATACAAATACTTTCAGAAACGACTTCCTGACACTTAAAAATCTATACTCGATGTTAAGAAATTCCTTTTCTTCAGAAACGCTTTGTTTGCCATTGCGTCTACATTTTATATCCTCTCTATTTCACCCGTCATCAGTTATTTTGCTCCCCAAATAGCAAAACTCTTTTACTACTTTAAGTGTCTCATTTCCTAATCTAATTCCCTCCACATCACCCGATTTATTTCGACTACATTCCTTTATCATCGTTTTGCTTTTGTTGATATTCATCTTATATCCTCCTTTCCAGACACTGTCCATTCCGTTCAACTGCTCTTCCAAGTCCTTTACTGTCTCTGACAGAATTACAGTGCCATCGGCGAACCTAAAGTTTCTGTTTCTTCTCCTTGGATTTTCATACCTACTCCGAATTTTTCTTTTGTTTCCTTTACTGCTTGCTCAATATACAGATTGAATAACATCAGGGAGAGGCTACAGCCCTGTCTCACTCCCTTCCCAACCATTGCTTCCCTTTCATGCCCATCGACTCTTACAACTGCCATCAGGTTTCTGTTCAAATTATATATAGCCTTTCGCTCCCTGTATTTTACCCCTGCCACCTTCAGAATTGGAAACAGAGTATTCCAGTCAACATTGTCAAAAACTTTCTCTAAGTCTACTAATGCTAGGAACGTAGGTTTGCCTTTCCCTAATCTTTCTTCTAAGGTGAGTCACAAGTTCAGTATTGCCTCACGTGTTCCAATATTTCTACGGAATCAAAACAGATCTTCCCCGAGGTCCGTGTCTACCTGTTTTTCCATTCGTCTGTAAAGAATTCGCGTTAGTATTTTGCAGCCGTGACATATTAAACTGATAGTTCGGTAATTTTCACATGTGTCAACGCCTGCTTTCTTTGGGATTGGAATTATTTTAATCTTCTTGAAGTCTGACGGTATTTCGCCGGTCTCATACGTCTTGCTCACCAGATGGTAGAGTTTTGTCAGGACTGGCTCTCCCAAGGCTGTCAGTAGTGCTAATGGAATGTAGTCTACTCCCGGGGCCTTGGCTGGCTCTGAGCACTATGGGACTTAACTGCAGTGGTCATCAGTCCCCTAGAACTTAGAACTACTTAAACCTAACTAACCTAAGGACATCACACACATCCATGCCCGAGGCAGGATTCGAACCTACGACCGTAACGGTCGCGCGGCTCCACACTGTAGCGCCTAGAACCGCTCGGCCATTCCGGCCGGCCCAGGGGCCTTGTTTCGACTCAGGTCTTTCAGTGCTCTGTCAAACTCTTCCATTCCAATTATATTGTCCTCAAGTATATCGGCCTTGTATAGATACTCTATATACTCCTTCCACCTTTCTGCTTTCCCTTCTTTGCTTAGAACTGGGTTTCCATCTGAGCTCTTGATATTCATGCAAGTGGTTCACTTTTCTCCAAAGGTCTCTTTAATTTTCCTGTAGGTAGTATCTATCTTACCCCTAGTGAGATAAGCCACTATATCCTTACATTTGTCCTCTAGCCATTCCTGTTGAGCCATTTTGCACTTCCTGTCGATCTCATTTTTAAGACGTTTGTATTCCTTTTTGCCTGCTCATTTACTGCGTTTTTATACTTTTTCTCCTTTCATCAATTAAATTCAATATTTCTTCTGTTACCCAAGGATTTCTACTAGCCCTCGTCTTTTTACCTACTTGATCCTCTGCTGCCTTCACTACTTCATCCCTCAAAGCTACCCATTCCTGTTCTACTGTATTTCTTTCCCCCATTCCTGTGAATTGTTCCCTTATGCTCTCCCTGAAACTCTGTACAACCTTTGGTTTAGTCAGTTTATCCAGGTCCCATCTCCTTAAATTCCCACCTTTTTGCAGTTTCTTCAGTTTGTATCTACAGTTCATAATCAATAGGTTGTGGTCAGTGTCCACATCTGCCCCTGCAAATGTCTTACAGTTTAAAACCTGGTTCCTAAATCTCTGTCTTACCATTATATAATCTACCTGAAACCTGTCAGTATCTCCAGCTTTCTTCCATGTATACAACCTTTTTTTACGATTCTTGAACCAAGTGTTAGCTATGATTAAGTTATGCTCTGTGTGAAATTCTACCAGGCGGCTTCCTCTTTCATTTCTTCCCTCCAATCCATATTCACCTATTTCGTTTCCTATTCACCTATTACGTTTCCTTCTCTTCTTTTCCTACTATCGAATTCCAGTCACCCATGACTATTAAATTTTCGTCTCCCTTCACTATATGAATAATTTCCTTTATCTCCTCATACATTTCATCAATTTCTTCGTTATCTGCAGAGCTAGTTGGAATATAAACTTGTACTACTATAGAAGGCGTGGGCCTTATGTCTATCTTGGCCACAATAATGGGTTCACTTGCTGTTTGTAGTAGCTTACCCGCACTCTTATCTTTTTATTCATTATTAAACCTATTCCTGCATTACCCCTATTTGATTTTGTATTTATAACCCTGTATTCACCTGACCAAAAGTCTTGTTCCTCCTGCCACAGAAACTTCACTAATTCCCACTATATCTAACTTTGACCTATCCATTTCCCTTTTTAAATTTTCTAACCTACCTGCCCTATTAAGGGATCGTACATTCCACGCTCCGATCCGTAGAGCGGCAGTTTTCTTTCTCCTGATAAGGACGTCCTCTTGAGTAGTCCCCGGCTGGAGATCCGAATGGGGGACTATTTTACCTCCAGAATATTTTACCCAAGAGGACGCCATCATAATTTAATCATACAGTAAAGCTGCATGCCCTCGGGAAAGATTATGGCTGTAGTTTCCCCATGCTTTCAGCCATTCACAGTACCAGCACAGCAAGGCCGTTTTGATTAGTGTTACAGGGCCAGATCAGTCAATAATCCAGACTGTTGCCCCTGGAACTACTGAAAAGTCTGCTGCCCCTCTTCAGGAGCCTCATGTTTGTCTAGCCTCTCAGCAGATACCCCTCTGTTGTGGTTGCACCTACGGTATAGCCATCAGAATCGCTGAGGCACGCAATCCTCAACACCAATTGCAAGGTCCATAGTTCATGGAGGGAAGAATTATACATCATAAAGTTCAATTTCCCTCCAAAAGATCTTAGCTTGTAAAGAATGAATACCCTGTAGTTACATACAATTATTCACACTGTACCAATTTCTCACAATCGATAATGGTGTTACAAGCTTTCAAAGTCAGCATAAATAACAAATGTAATGTGTTGTGTTAATTGATAGTTTTTAAAATGTACATATAAAATTTTTTTCTGGGAATTCTCCTTTTAATGTATTGTTACCCAAACAGTTTGATGTGTGATTATTTACTTTTGCTTTACTGTTGATGTGCGTGAAACGCAAGCTTTAGTGTTTCATGTTTATTAATTTGACTCAAGAAAATCCAAATAATCTTTGTATAAAATTCGTGTGAATTACTTACATGATTGAAACAAAGGAGATTTACAACATTGTCTTTCTTATGTTTCATAACTTTTAATGGTTACACTTGATAACATTCATCATATAAAAAAATTAGTAAGTGCTTTAATTATATTCTCATTTTTGTAGAATATTATCAACCGATACAGGAAATTAAAAATTTACTGGTGTTTTCACCAAGGTCATTACTAACAAGTTTATGTCTACTAACTTTTCCATACCTTTATCTACAGGATATAATGCAGATTTTCTAGATGACAGGTTCAATTAAGTATATATTATTTTCAAACTGTAATGATTGTATTCTGTTAGCAAATGCTCTATCATCTAGATAATCAATAACTGTTTTTCTGTTTTTTCTTTCTCAAAACTGTTTGAGGTTCAAATGGCTCTGAGCACAATGGGACTTAACTTCTGAGGTCATCAGTCCCCTAGAACTTAGAACTACTTGAACTTAACTAAGGACATCACACATATCTATGCGCAAGGCAGGATTCGAACCTGTGACTGTAGAGGTCACGCGGTTCCATAGTGTAGCGCCCAGAACCACTCGGCCACCTCGGCCGGCACTGTTTGAGGAAAATGTAATTATTTTTTCAGTGGTTTATCTTTATTAGTATTCAAAATTTCATCATGAAAAAGAGGTTTAATTCCTTTATTTCTAAAAATTTATTCGATTAGTGTAAAACAAAAAGAGTTCAGAAACTGACAAGAAAGAATTTTTATTTAATAGACTTTTAAAAATTAAGTACAGGATTATTTTCCTTTCGTTTCTTCATTTTTCTACAACAATTTTCTTACATTAATTGTTATGGTTATCTATAGGTGATGGATTCCTATAAAATAAATTTAATCTTTAATTCCTTGACCAACTTTCCATTTCTATGTAGATGTATCAGTTTCTTGTTTGTCATCAATATTCGTCGATAATAATATTTTTGAATGCTCTTCACAAGGAATTTTTTGAAAATGATCTTCATAAAAATATTTAGAAATTCTTTTTCACATACTCAACGAATTCGATTTTCATTCTACACTTTTACATAGTATTAATGTACACATAGCCTACACATTGGTCTACAACTTTCTTTTGTGTATTTTTGTGAAGTAAAATTATTAGATGACTTACCAGCGTTACAAGTTTTACACAGTTTTGTTGTAACTCCCTCTATTTACACAAATAATATTTGTTACATTTTTATGAAGCTTCTAATTTTCGTAATGTGTCTTTCAACATATCCATTAGCTTAGGAACTAATTCTGATGATTTGTTACAATCAATATCAAATTATGATAATTTAGAGGTACTAGTTTAACTAATTTTTTAGTTCATTACATTCATGAGTAGTATCATTCTTGAAGAAAAATAGGAATCCTTTAACATATCTGAATACATAGACAAATCATCTACATAAAACTGAAGAAGTTTATTTAAATTTACTCTTGATTTATATTTAAGATCACATTCATCTAACTCTATACAGCAAAAACCAGTATAAGTCTTCCTCCATAATGCTGCACCAATGAATAAAAATATTTTACCTATCTCACTGTAGCTATTGACTGTGGATATTAAGTATGTAACTGTAATATGGGTAAATCTCTCATATTCATAATATCATCTAGCACACTGGACAATCCCACGTCTGGCCATCCTGATTTAGGTTTCCCATGATTTCCCTAAATCGCTACAGGCAAATGCCGGGATGGTTCCCTTGAAAATTCACAGCCGACCTCCCTCCCCATCCTTTCGTAATGCGATGAGACAGATGACCTTGCTGTCTGGTCTCCCCCCTCCCCCCAAACAACCCAACCCATAATATCACCAACAAATAAAGCTTCATCACTATGTAGACTTTGATACTTCAGTAAATCTAGCAGATAGAATGTTAATCTATACATATAGAAAACTACATTCGCAAGTAATGGGTGATCGAATTTAATAATTTCACATAATACTTCGACTGATACATTTGTATTAGCTGGAATTACAACTGGTGAATATTTTGGTGTAGTTGTTTGTGTTGACACTTTTCTACTGTACAGACTTTTAATACCATCTATGTCATCTTGAAATAATTCTAAATGTGATTTCAGATCAGCGCACACTCCGCTGCAGAGTAAAAATTTCCTTCTGGAAACATCTCCCAGGCTGTGGCTAAGCTATTTCTCTACAATATCCTTTCTTCCAGTAGCGCTAGTCCAGCAATTTTCGCAGGAGAACTGCTGTGAAGTTTGGAAGGTAGGAGACGAAGTACTGGCGGAAGTAAAATTGTGAGGACGGGTCGTGAGTCGTGCTTTGGTAGCTAAGTTGGTAGAGCACTTGCCCGCGAAAGGCAAAGGTCCCGTGTTCGAGTCTTGGTCCGGCACACAATTTTAATCTGCCAGGATGTTTCATGGACGTAAGTCTTTATTCTGCAGGCAGTCTTTATTTAGACAGTCAGAGGCAGTACCTCTATCCAGTGTGCCCACAATGAGGTCTGGAGTCCAACTGACCAATTGCACAGTACTGCCACCACAGGACGCCGTCGTCCCTTCCGTGATGTAATTGAAGATCGCAGTCTGGCGACGAGAATGGCTGGAAAAGGACTCAGCCGGTGCTGGGGTGCTGGAGAGAGGAAGGAGTGTACTTTACTTATTTTGGAACAGTTTATTTAGGGATGGATTTGACATATATATTTATTACACTGCAACAAAAGACTCCCTCTCACGTGCTTGGGGTCACAGCACAGCGCAAAGAGCTGCAAACTACATGTGAATCACCAAAATAATGTAGTACCGGAGTAATGCACAGACACGCAAACTACTCTTAAAATGCCGAAATAATTCATTGCACACCCTACAGAATTACAAAAAACTCTTAGATCACCGGAGTAATGCAGTACATTGATGTGCAGAGAAGCAGACAACTCGTAAATGGTCAAAAGAATGCATGTGAAAGGCTCTGCAACACGCTTGCTAATCGTCAAGTGTCGAAATCATGCACTGCATACCTGTTCACAAAATAGGGAACAGACACCAAAACAACTCGTATATTGTCAAAAGATAATGCATGTGTAATGCTATGCAAGCACATTCACAATGCTTAAACAGCGGAAAATAATCCAGTGCACAAACACTCAGTGGACATAAAATACGCTTTCGAACTATCATTAACCACAACTATCAGAGGCTCCTACGTGCGCACCCACTATGCAGGGAAAGCCGGACGCAAGCCAGCATACGGAAAACAGAGCACATGCCCTGAAAATGTGGAATATGCGGTGCGGAGGCGATTGGATACAGTAGAGTACAGTGCTATTCTATACCTCCTTATCAGTGCATTTGCGATAGGTGTTGGCAGCTCTACTACATTTACAAGCAGTTTTAGAACACGGAACGAGAGGCTATGTCATGATCACATGGGTAGAACTGACATTAAAAAAAATCGATAGAATTGCTTAAAATATGTATACACTCCTGGAAATGGAAAAAAGAACACATTGACACCGGTGTGTCAGACCCACCATACTTGCTCCGGACACTGCGAGAGGGCTGTACAAGCAATGATCACACGCACGGCACAGCGGACACACCAGGAACCGCTGTGTTGGCCGTCGAATGGCGCTAGCTGCGCAGCATTTGTGCACCGCCGCCGTCAGTGTCAGCCAGTTTGCCGTGGCATACGGAGCTCCATCGCAGTCTTTAACACTGGTAGCATGCCGCGACAGCGTGACGTGAACCGTATGTGCAGTTGACGGACTTTGAGCGAGGGGATATAGTGGGCATGCGGGAGGCCGGGTGGACGTACCGCCGAATTGCTCAACACGTGGGGCGTGAGGTCTCCACAGTACATCGATGTTGTCGCCAGTGGTCGGCGGAAGCTGCACGTGCCCGTCGACCTGGGACCGGACCGCAGCGACGCACGGATGCACGCCAAGGCCGTAGGATCCTACGCAGTGCCGTAGGGGACCGCACCGCCACTTCCCAGCAAATTAGGGACACTGTTGCTCCTGGGGTATCGGCGAGGACCATTCGCAACCGTCTCCATGAAGCTGGGCTACGGTCCCGCACACCGTTAGGCCGTCTTCCGCTCACGCCCCAACATCGTGCAGCCCGCCTCCAGTGGTGTCGCGACAGGCGTGAATGGAGGAACGAATGGAGACGTGTCGTCTTCAGCGATGAGAGTCGCTTCTGCCTTGGTGCCAATGATGGTCGTATGCGTGTTTGGTGCCGTGCAGGTGAGCGCCACAATCAGGACTGCATACGACCGAGGCACACAGGGCCAACACCCGGCATCATGGTGTGGGGAGCGATCTCCTACACTGGCCGTACACCACTGGTGATCGTCGAGGGGACACTGAATAGTGCACGGTACATCCAAACCGTCATCGAACCCATCGTTCAACCATTCCTAGACCGGCAAGGGAACTTGCTGTTCCAACAGGACAATGCACGTCCGCATGTATCCCGTGCCACCCTACGTGCTCTAGAAGGTGTAAGTCAACTACCCTGGCCAGCAAGATCTCCGGATCTGTCCCCCATTGAGCATGTTTGGGACTGGATGAAGCGTCGTTTCACGCGGTCTGCACGTCCAGCACGAACGCTGGTCCAACTAAGGCGCCAGGTGGAAATGGCATGGCAAGCCGTTCCACAGGACTACATCCAGCATCTCTACGATCGTCTCCATGGGAGAATAGCAGCCTGCATTGCTGCGAAAGGTGGATATACACTGTACTAGTGCCGACATTGTGCATGCTCTGTTGCCTGTGTCTATGTGCCTGTGGTTCTGTCAGTGTGATCATGTGATGTATCTGACCCCAGGAATGTGTCAATAAAGTTTCCCCTTCCTGGGACAATGAATTCACGGTGTTCTTATTTCAATTTCCAGGAGTGTATATTGATGGAATACACACGGAAATCCGGGAAGTAGGGGAAGTACTTGCGCGTCTTCTGCTTGGCGCAGAACAATTTGCTCATGGGAACAAGTATGCGACAGCAGGAGGAATCCGAGAAAACATCATGGAGGCGAAGAGAACCAGGGAAACAGTCACTATTTTTCCGTCGAGGCAACATTCTACTGCATGTCTATTGAGGTGACAGTGATACACGTGAGTTGACTACTGTATTTGACGCTTTTCAGGAGGACAGAGAACCATCTGCCTGTAAACTTATTTGCATCTATGTTAAAGGATGACATAAATAAATGTAAATGTCATGTGACTAAGGTCTGTCGGGTGGACCATACAACGGGGTGAAGTCTTTCGATCTGATGCCACTGCGGCGACTGGTGCTTCGATGAGGATGACATGATGATGGTTAGGACAACACAACACCCAGTCCCTGAGCGGAGAAAATATCCTACCCAGCCAGGAACCGAACCGGCCCCTTTGGAATTGACATTCTGTCGCACTGACTACTGGAGCGGACCAAGGATGACATAGAGTGGATGGATTGGTCGGTTGAGATGGAGCTGTAACGAGGTACGATTTAATGGTAGACTGATGATTCATTCTTGAGAGAAAGTGAGAGGGAGAAGTTGCCGCAGGTCAATTGATCACTTTTTTCTTATGTTCCATCAGGATGCATCATTTGTGTTAGATATCCTGCGTTCGTCTCATATACAACCACTTGTTTCGCGTGTGCCTTAGAATAGTATCTACTCGTGATCATTAATAGTAAACTTCACGCTCAACAGAGGAACTGAGGACTTCCAACTAATGTGTGATGAAACATGACACATTCCTCTAAAAGAGAGAAATTTTATGCAATGTACTCCATTCCCCTGTCGGATCTTGGGTGTAAAATCGATATTTCAGTTTCATAAATAACATGATTCTGAGTTAGTGATAAGTGTTTGCGAGACGCTGCAATCCCTAAGCAGATGTGCTGTTACAGAATTAGTGGCGGCATGACTTCTAATCTCACATGTCGGACGCTGGTGCTATGCGTTTATCTGTTTCCTTGTAAGAGGTGTTCTCCGTTACTAACGATCATTTTATATAGGACTAATGTGGGCATAGTATAATTTCTGAACCGTGATCGGATGTGAACAGTGGACGATATATATCTCTGGAAAGCTATGTTGTGCATGTATCACATAGAGCCACTTTTTTATGGAAGTAGTTTTTTCGTTTTTACAGTTTGTTACCCCAGTGTATCGCCGGCCGCGGTGGTCTAGCGGTTCTGGCGTTGCAGTCCGGAACCGCGGGACTGCTACGGTCGCAGGTTCGAATCCTGCCTTGGGCATGGGTGTGTGTGATGTCCTTAGGTTAGTTCGGTTTAAGTAGTTCTAAGTTCTAGGGGACTTATGACCTAAGATGTTGAGTCCCATAGTGCTCAGAGCCATTTGAAACCCTAGTGTATCGTAGAGAAACCTGCAAGAACGCAGTATGTCATGCGCTGGAAATGTATTTCTTACACTGGAATATAAACAGCGCTGCATTTCTCACAACTGGTAGATCGGGAACTCAAGCGATGTAACATTATAGCCTGTTTTAAGTGCAGAACCGTATACCCTTAGGAGTGCGTATGTTTATGTTCTCTTTTACCAATTCCCTCCTGGTACTGATCCGAGCCACTAGAACAATACTTCAAATTTGGTATTGTACTTGATTTATGTAAAATGCTTCAAACTCCATCCGTCTGGAGCTCCAACATGCATAAAAATCATCCGTTTCTTGTTCTTCTTAACCGTCTGCTATTACGTCACAACACTTTCAAATCTGTTACTATAGACCGATAAAGAGTGCTAACATCTTCGACATGGGGTCATCTGGAGAAATATTGTGTACCTGGATGGGGAAGGATTTGACTAACTCCATTCATTAACGAGACGCGGAATGTGGCAGTTTGCTTCTGGTCAGCTGCAGATTAAATCGGTAACGGTGCTGCAGGGTGGGCTGGTCAAAGACAGTCGAGGGGGTCGTTAAGTCTCTAATTTTTCGTAAGACTGCGAGAATGCTCTGTGACTCTTATCCACATAGAGATAGATGGTAAATTATGCACTACGCTCGAGGTGCTAGTATTATGTAGTGTGCTGTCTGGCATACTCTGATTATGTATGTGCACGAAAATTAACAATGAATGGATGTACTGCACAGTCATCCATCTACATTTGCAACGATACTCGCAAAGTAGAGAATAATAGATGCTGGCGAAGTGGCGAGCACAGAAGTTCGCTACAGAAATGCCGTCTCACCGTTTATGACTGCGATTGTTAGACCGTTTGAGAGGAAACAATCCCGGATAATAGTCGACATAGTTGTGCTTACTGTCGGTATGTGAGGTGATGTGTGGGGGCTTGACAGTGGAGTACGCAAACAGCCAACCACACTTACATACTCAACACAGAAAAGTTATAGAGTTAGTCTACTCCTTGGTTACCGTTAAACGAACAAACTGCTAGTTATTGTAGTTGAAGCTCTCTGTAGGCTCGGTACTGTGGTCAATAACAATGAGAGAACTTCTCATTAATGATGCAACATTAAATGTTCAACGCAGGGCCGCATGTTTTACAATGGAATGGCACCACTGTGAGAGCGCAGTTTAGCTATACGAAAGAAATCGGGAATATTTATACTTAGTTATAGTAACCTGACCAGGACTGTTGTAGGACGGAAGATAGCACAATCCTATGAATTAATCTAAAAGTTTATTTTCTGTACTTCATGTCTCAATTAAATGACTTACAATTAAGTCTTTGAACTAAAAGCGAATATGAGTTCTCCTGATTATGACAAAGAATGTTACTTACTAGGAGCACCAACTAAAACATCATTTATCTTCGAGTGGGTTTCACTACTTTCGCCACGGTAATAAGCAAGAATTTCTCTTTATACATCTGAATGTAACGAAAGCCTCTTAAAACTTCTCCGCTATCGTTTGCAGTATGTCAGTTAACTGGCCAAACGTTGGTGCACTGCATTTGTTGTTTCGCTACTCATTGGCTCAGACATTCATGTCCTAGTGCCAATGCCACTTACCCAAATGACTGGCTGACAACATCCGTAATGGAAACTTCATAGAGACGGAGAAATGGTGGTTTCGCGTGTATGCATCAGCCAATGAGGTCCGCTGATTCATCTCTTCAGCAATACCCAGGAGGCGGCGGTCACTTTGTTCTAATCTGAAGAGCCATGCTCACCTACGGGTTTTGACTGAATAATTCTGTGAATCTAGAATCCAACAGTGGTTTGTAAAGCATCCCATATTCAAACTATCAACTCTACTCCGACATCTCTCAATACGTTCTCACTGACCAGCCTTATGAAAGTGAGATGTAAGAATCTTACTCCAGAACTCGCTAACTATGTATTCAACTACGAAATGTAGCTAGTAGTATCGCAAAATGATAATTGACTGTAATGTCAGAATCTGGTGTTGCAAAAGCGCTTTTTAATAAAGATATTTTGATAGTGTTTTTGGCTTTCCGCCAGCTACGAATGCGCACCTGACGTTATAGCCATCTGATATTTTTAATATTTCTTATCACCTGTCAGCTACACCTATTAGAGTGTCCGCCTGCTTAGCTGGGTGGTAACATGCTTGCGTCCCATTCACTAGTCCCTGGTTCGATTCCCGTCGGAGTAGGAGATTTTCTCCGCTCGTGGACTGGGTGTTGTGTTATTCTCATCATCATTCCATACTCATCATCGGCCGCTAGTCGCCCAATGCGGCGCCGAGTGAAATAAGACTTGCGCTTGTTGGCCGAACCCGACTCAGACCTCCCGGCCAACAATTCCATACGATAATTTCATTTTTTTCACACATTAGAGAACTGACAGACCTTGGGAAGTATTCACTTAGAAATCTGTGAATACAACAGCTCTTGTTATCATCCTAACAACTTATTTCTTGAACCCAGGCAATAGATTTCGTTAACATTGGTGAACCAACAGTGTAGACATGATAGCCTGTGACGGGGACTGATATGAATAGGTATATCGAATGTATATTTTGATGTAAGTCTTTGAGGGGAACTGAGAGTTATTCTTCTTGCTTTCTTCAGCAAATCTGTAGCCATTTCCTTTTTCCCTTTATTTTTGCAGTGGGAAGCGTGTTTGTTTTGGAATGAAACGCAGTTTTAAAAATTAATAACACCAACACATTTTGTCACTTTTTCACTTTCAGAAAAGACCAAAATGTTAGTATTGGCTCGTGAGATTGAGCGCAAGGTTAAAGAGTAGAAGCTGTGTTCATAAGACCCACCGAAAGTTTCAGAAGAAGCGAATCTGAGGAGCACAAGCAAAACAGGATTCGGCGTTAGCTGAGTGGATTGAATAAATTCGAAAGAAGGGGAGGGACCAGAAGAGTGTGGCCCTTTACCTCCGGCTAATCCCACAAAGGAATGGACATCACGTGCCCCATGTCTCGCCATACCCTATATGACTGTAATAGCTATGATGAAAATAGCCTTTCGACAATCCGTGAGCCATCTCTGGCGTTCTCGCCTGCGGCAATTGATTTAGCAACGTTCAGTTAACTCATTTTTGTATATTACTGTCCCAAACAAGGACTAATGCATATATATATATATATATATATATATATGCATTAGTCCTATGCGCACACACATACACACACACACACACACACACACACATATATATATATATATATATATATATATATATATATATGTGTGTGTGTGTGTGTGTGTGTGTGTGTGTGTGTGTGTGTGTGTGTGTGTGTGTGCGCATAGGACTAATGCATATATATATATATATATATATATATATATATATGTGTGTGTGTGTGTGTGTGTGTGTGGTTTTCTTTCTTTATTAACCACTGAACATGCACAACATTGCATACTGGAACCCTAGAATAAGTGAATTAAGTCATAAACAGCTGATTCTGGAGCCGATTGTGCCTGATGGAATGAGTCAGCTGGTACTAACACATTTTTTGTATTTATTCATGCGAACAAAGTTGTTTCATTTTTATTGTATTCTGGATTGTGCTTGATGGAATGAGTCAGCTAGTACTAACACATTTTTTGTATTTATTCATGCGAACAAACTTGTTTCATTTTTATTGTATTCAGAGGTTCAGGTAAATGATGCTCTGTCTTGGTGCATGTTGATGTGTGATGTTATTATGTTTCATCATCTCGATGTAGGCCTGCCATATAAAATCTAGGCTAAAGATACTACTGCGCTAACTTTTATTTGATTGTGGCACGAAATTTGTAATACTAAGTATTTTATCATTTTCTCTTAGTGTTGAACGGGAGATTCCAAGGAATTTCGGGTATATTAGATTTACAGTTGTTTGTTGGAAGTAGAATTCTGTTCTCGTGTTGTGTCATTAATCAGTAATGATCGAATATTGACATAAAGGGACGTTTACTTTTTCAAAAAGGTGGGTAAAATAGTGTGATGCGGCACAACAGTAACGTATCACTTTGCGATATTATTTAAACTTCTCATCTGTATTAATTATGATAGAGGGAAATACATAGCCACAGGCTTCTAGAATAAGGTTCTTAACTATCCCTTCTCTGAGAAAAACCAAAGTGGATGTGTTGCGAAAAGCTTGCGTGGTGGTGTCATCTGGAATACATTATAGTTTAAAAACCTCTGTTGGGTTGAGTGGTGACACAGTAAATGCTGTGTACCAATCTCTGCTTAGTTAATCGAAATACGGTAAACGATGGTGTAGATGTTTTATCAGATTTTCCCTATATGTTGGCGTATTCAAGGAAATTGTTGCTCGTCACTCACGCAGATATTTATTGTATTTTTGTGCATGCCATCGTGTATTTCTTGATATTACTGACTGTCTTACACTCATTTTCAGATACATAAAATTTCTTGAGATTCAAGTAAGGAATCGCCGTTATCATAATTAAATCAAGTTATATTAATTTTTTGGTTCAAAGAACTAATTGTACAGCTTTTAACGGAGATACGAACTTTAGAAAATAAACTCATACATTAGAACTTACGAGTGCATTTAGTTTCACCCGAAAACAGTTCAATTCAGGCCATCCTAATAAAAAAACAACTATGACCGAGTCTAGTGCGTAACTGATTTTTGCTGTCACAGTGGTAGCGTTCCAGTGTAATGCCTAGGCCCCTACTTGGAACATTTGTTGTATGCTGTAGGAAATTTGTTTCATTTGCAACACTAATGATTAATGAGAACTGATCTCATTTGTATTTTCCATAGTGTTGAGATCATAGAGTGTTTCAGTTACTGTTACTAAAAATTTATTGATTTAATGTTAAACAAGGCGTATAGATACATGTATTGCATCTCTGTGTTGAGCATGTAAGAGTGGTAGGCAATTTGCATACTCCACTGCAGAACCCTAGGGAAAACATTTCAAGATATTAGTAACGAAAGGAAGAGCTTTGCCTGTCGAGATCTAGTTTCTTCGTCCGCCAAAACGCGTTTCCGTGGTGGGTACAGGCAGCCTCCAGACCCCATGGTCCTGCCGTTTAGGCGTCTTGTTGAGACTGCGCAAATGAGCGCTGTAGATACCAAATGGTCCTACAGTTGATTGCCGATTAGTCAGAGGAAAAGTTAATTACATAATGGCTCTCTAGTTGTGACAGTCAGATCAGCTGGCATCACGATGTCACTTCGTAATTGCGATCACAACCGCACAACTGACGCCGACATGCCACTACTGAGGGAAACTGTCATGCTCCTTTGCCACGAGCCTTCATTAGAGTTTCTATCGGTCCACCTCAATCACGTGTTTTATTTCTTCATTTCGTATCCACTGATTACTTACATGTGTTGTGTTGTTTCACTGAGTGCTGTGTAACGGTAAGGTAATAATTTTCTTAATGCCAGGCATTAATATGCATCTTACACTAATCTGTTCGTGAGCTTATTTGTTAATATACACTATGTGATCAAAAGTATCCGGACAAACCCAAAAACATACACTTTTCATATCAGGTGCATTGTGCTACCACCTACTGCCAAGTACCCCAGCATCTGTCTGAATGTATGCTTGCGAGAGTGGAAGCTGCCATCAAGGCTAAGTGTGGGCCAACTCCATACTGAATTCCAGCATTACCGATGGAGTGTGCCACGAACTTGTAGTCATTATCAGCCAGGTGCCCGGATGCTTTTAACCACATAGTGTATTTGTGGGCCTTTATGAAGACACAAGTGTGTAATTGAATCTGCGGTCGACGTATATTTAAGTTGAGCAATACTGTCCCTGTCGACTCCCATCCATGCAGCTGAGAACGCAGTTTCGCCGGTTCAGAAGATTAATTCGGAAACATAGCATAAATAATACATAATATGCTTGTACACTGTAGACATTTCCTAGATGTTTTCCACACACGAGTAGGTGGCTTAGTGACAATTTCGTCCAGCCCATACAAAGAAAAATATTCACTTGGTACAAAAGTAGGACCTGCATGTACAGAACGGGAGAAGATGAATACCATGGCCACAAGCACGGTCTATTGTATGCATAAGAAATCATTTGGAAAACTTAATATACCCAGTTCCTTCCATTTTGTTTGTCTTTATCGTTCAGTATATAAAAAAGTAATTGACTTTCTGCCTCTTTTTATTGTTTGTGGCCTTTCCTCTGTCCTTTATTCTGCATCATTTTCTGTTTAAAAGACGTACTGTACGTTTCAATTTCCGCTGCAGCCACCGAAAAGTAGACGGGATGATCTTTCAAGAAAAATGTCACTTACGTAGAGACAGCGGGAAGAAGTTATAGTTAGGACAGCAGGTCCGATAGCCCCGTCAATAGTATTCCATCACTCCGTCTTGTTACCTCATTAACGTGATTCTATTGAGACAAACGTGCCTACACTTCATTAGCCAACAGCTACATGCTGAATACCTACCTAACGAAGATCTCTAGTAAAGCTCTGCTTTCGGATGTCTGTTATATTTGTCCAGTGTTTTGCTACCTAGAGCTTTAGGGGCTGTGTTGACTTCGCTCCCATTTCGCTTTCTGCTGACATGATTTCATATTCCTGTGGAACAAATAACTGTAGTGTGCTCGTTACGAAATAAACGGAAATACAGCTGAAACGCTTCACCCAATTCGTAGTAGAGTGCTATACTGCACACGTTTACTCCTTGTTGATTTATACCCAAATATCAGTAAAACTTACTGCGATAAAAGAAAACGTAAGCGACGCTAGCGGATTTTTATTTTTAAGAGATTTCTAACCTAATGAAGAATAGTTCCTCTTCATGACCACTGACGCGTTTTTAAACGTGAAGAAAGCAGAAGAAATGTTTGCATTTCCTAGCTCAAGTTAACGCATGTAATTGGCTTGTCACTGTAGTGAAAGACTTAAGATTCCTATATCCTAAAGCGAATTCTGTGAGGTTTTACAGCTCCTTCTTGAGGATAACTACTGAAGGACATGCCATTTTGTGCCAGCTTGAAAATGTTTCTAAGATACTCTTCTCGTAGTACGACGAAATATTGAACCAGCTATGCCAGATTGTACAAACATGAAGTCATGCAAACTGTTGGTTTAAAATTTACACAGTAAACTACGACGCAACTTAAGCCATAACTATAGCATAGTTCTAATCAAGTTCCATCAAGACTGTCAATGTCAGGTGTGCGGAAAACTTTTGGCAATCTAAATCATTTTCTGAACATTGCTGGTGAATTAAATAAAAATTTAGTTTTTACAGTAAATCATACAACTTTCTTGGCAAATGCCTTTCCGAGATTGATGTCTGAAATACTCCTCTGTGATACAGACAAGAGGGAGAGTGAGTCAATAATTAAATCACTGAAGACTAAGGACTCTCATGCTTATGATGGAGTGTCTAGCAGAATATTAAAGTACTGCGGTGCACATGTTAGCCCTGTATTTAGCCATATTTGTAATTTTTCCTTTAGGAGTGGTCAGCTTCCTGAGCGATTAAAGTACTTGATAGTAAAGCCTCTTAATAAAAAGGAGGAAGGGATAATGTAGATAATTTTAGACCTATTTCTATGCCATCAGTGTTTGCAAAAGTTATTGAAAAGGCTGTGTATGCAAGGATAATTGATCACTTTAAATCATACAATTTGCTATCAAATTTACAGTTTGGCTTTAGAAATCGTTTAACAACTGAAATTGTTATATTCTCTTTTCTCTGTGAGGTACTGAATGGGCTAAAAATAAAGTTTCGAACGCTTGGCTTATTTTTTTATTTAATTAAGGCGTTAGATTGTGTTGATCACAAAATATAGCTCCAGAAGTTGGACCATTACGGAATACGGGGAGTAGCTAACAATTGGTTCACCTCTTACTTTAGCAACAGGCAGCAAAAGGTCATTATTCACAATGTTGATAACGGCTGTGATGTGGGATCTAAGAGGCGTACTGTCAAGTGGGGGGGGGGGGGGGGGGTGCCCCAGGGTTCACTGTTGGGGTCACTACTGTCTCTTATTTATATAAATGATATGCCCTCTAGTATTACGGGTAACTCTAAAAGATTTCTGTTTGCTGATGACACTAGCTTGGTAGTAAAGGATGTTGTGTGTAACATTGGCTCGGTTTCAAATAGTACAGTACATCACCTCAGTTCATGGCTTGTGAAAAATAAACTAACGTTAAATCACAGTAAGACTAGGTTTTTACAGTTTCTAACAAACAATTCGACAAAACCTGACGTTTTAATTTCACAGAACGGGCATACGATTAGTGAAACTGAACAGTTCAAATTTCTAGGTGTTCAGATAGTAATCTTGTTCAAAGACTTAATACTGCCATTTTTACTATTCGAACGGTATCAGAAGTGAGTGATGCTTCGACACGAAAATTAGTCTACTTTGCTCATTTTAATTCGCTTATGTCATATGGTATTATCTTCTACAAGGATATTTTTGGCTCATAAACGGGCGGTTCGGGAAATAAGTGGTGTGAGTTCACGAACCTCTTGTCGACCTCTGTTCACGAGTCTGGGTGTTTTGACATTGGCCTCTCAATATGTATGTTCCTTATTGTCGTTTCTTGTTACCAATATTAGTTTATTCCCAAGAATAAGCCGCTTTCACTCGGTTAATACTCGGCAGAAATCAAACCTGCATTTGGATTGGAGTTCCTTAACTCTAGTGCAAAAAGGTGTCCAGTATACTGCTGCATCATTTTTCAACAAGCTGCCCCTCGAACTCAAAATTATTAGCAGTAATCCACGAGCTTTCAAATAAAAACTGAAGAGTTTCCTCATGGGTCACTCCTTCTATTCTGTCGAGGGGTTTCTTGTAAAATTAAGCTGATTCTTATTGTATTGCTGATAGCATTTACTTAAACTCATGGACTGACTTCTTTCACGTTCATGGTCATTTATTTTTATCTGTTTTTAATTTTATGTTGTAATTTCATGTACTAACACGTTCCATGACCTTGGAGATTTGCTCCTCAATTTGGTCCTACGGAACTTGATGTGTAAATAAATAAACAGATAAAAGTGAAATCATATGTTCAGCAACATGTGCTAATACTTAGTAACTTAATAGCTTTTGTCTACTGTGAAACATGTAATAAATTACAATTTTGTAATTGTGTGTACGGCCCAGCATAGTCCTTGGCCATCTGAAGCATTTCAATAAAATTTCGTACCTATACTTCTTAGTACCAAGACAATGGTCGTGATGAAAAGAAACTATTAGCACTCCTGTTTATGGAGGTGGCTTTGAGAACATGAAGACACATGAGGATGAGTCTGCAACGCCTGGAGTAACTTGATACATGTCTGACTTATCTGGAAAAATGTCGTGTTGGAGTAAGATGCTGTTACCAGCTTTAAGGGTTGGGTGTGTTATGAATAATGTGGGATGTAGACATAATTTAAAATGAATGAAACCGTCCGAAAAAGAAATAGTAGATCATTTTAGATGTCTGCAATTCACTCAAGATTTATTGTTGCTACAGTGCATATAAATTACACGGAAGTATTACAGTTACTGATCAACATACAAGGGGTTCTGAAGAATTGGTTTTCGACGCATGCTGAGACACCCACATTAGCACCTGGTGCAGCCTCCAATGGCGTCAATGCAGGCGCTGACTCTGGCATCCAGTCTATCGTACAGATGGCGAATACTGTCCTGGTATACGTTATGCCACGCCTGCTCGACCTATTCACGTAGTTCTGTGAGAGTTGTTGGTTGGCGAGTCGCACGAGTTACTTCTCGTCCTGTCGTATCCCAAACATGATCGACAGGAGCCAAAGCCGGAGACCGTGCTGGCCAGGGATGTTGCTGCCCGTCTAGCAGAGTACGTTCACTTCCATGGCCAGTGTGTGGGTGAGCATTATGCTGTTGGAACCACACATCATCTTCCTGTCGCAAGAACGGCAACAGATCTGGTCTAATAACGATCTGCACGTACCGAGCGCTGGTTAGCGTCTCCCCCAGAAACACCAAGGGTGAACGACAGTTGCGGTTTATCACACTCCAGATCATAAGGCATGGGCGGTGGGTAGGGGGCGGGGGGGGGGGGGGGGGCTAGTGTGTCCCATCTACGAGACAGCTCTCAGTAAGTTTCTGTCGCACTTAGAAACCTGCGTGGAGGCCGAATCTACTTTCATCACTTAAGGCCATGCGCCATTCCATCTGCCACGTGATCCTTTGATGGGACGAGTACTGCAGTGAACGTCGATACTGTGGCGTGAGTGGAAGATGGGTTAGAGGACTCTGTGCCCGTAATCTCACTGCCAGTAACCAGTTCGAAACAGTTTGTGTTGACAGAAATGGGCTCACAAGCTTCCTTATCTGTGCTGTGGTAGCTTTAAGGCACGCCACTGCAGATCTTACAAAACGGAGGTCCTGGGGAGCGTCTCTGCTGCATGGACGTCCAGAACCTCGTCTACGGGTATGAGAATTTCACGTGTCAACTGGTACCAGCATCGCTGTACAGCTAACACAGCACGTCCGACTTGTGTGGCAATGCGCAGAGAGGACCATCCCGTATCTCGGAAGGCCACAGTCTACCCCTTTCAATCACGCTCATTTCGCTGTAAGAAGCAAGAGTGCTTCTCTGTGGCATGGTTGCCTGCTTGTTTCACACGTTTGTACCACAGTGCGGCTTCTCGCTGTGATGATTCCCTGTTAAAGGGTAGATACAGATGGCGCTCTGATAGCTATTCCACTACGCAATCTGTTCGCAGACGACGTTGAAACCATTATCAGTACGTCTACTATCCCGCAGATGGAATATACAGTCATCGGATATAAACTGAAGTCATATTTCTAGGTATATTTTTTTTGTCTATGCCGAATTTAACGTCATATTTCTCCACTTTTTAGTACATAGATAATAAGAATATTTCGGATATTTTTAGTACATGTCAATACTGCTACTGGCTATCAGACAGATAATCATTCACATTTAACTTGATAAAGATACAGAAACTGAACAACATGATTACAAAAAACTGGTAGTTATTTGGCAGAGTGGCATAAAGATACAGTTCATGTTACAAAAACGGAACAGAAGAAATAGGAAGTACTTAATAACATTTGGTTCACGATAGAGACTGAATAAAACTATCTGATGGATGTCATCAGCTCGCAGTTTCTCTGTCTGAGAGCGTTTCAGTGTTCACTAGAACACAAGCTAACTACCTAGACGAAATAACGCATAGCGGATAGTACGTAACTTCACAATTGGCTTCTACTTGCAGATATGCAACTCGGGTGACACATTATATCGTCAAGTGGCCGGGAACCTACAAGCTGTTAGGATAAAGTTTGGCAAATGCGCTTTTGTGAGCGCATGTGAGTGCATACACTGCTTGTCCGCTGGCGCTGTCAGACAGCAGTTCCCCCTCCACCTCTCTGTTATCTTCGCTCGCTTGTTATTGATGCGCGCCCGGCAAGACTACCCTGTTCACTTCGTGTCGGTGGTGTTGGCGCTCGCGGTTGCACAAAATTAAGAAGAGGATAATAGCTCAGGATGAATTAAAACCCTCAAGAGGAAAATCGGACGAATCGATATGCTTCAATCCAGCATAGTAGAAATATGTTTCTTTTCTATTGAATCACAAACCGGCCTTTAGTGTCGGTTTTGTGATGCTGTTTAATAGACGTGGAAGAAGTACAATGTAAAGGAAAATCTTCAGCTCCTTCTTGAGAAATTTCTGAAATCTTTAATATGGAGTAACCGAAGGCCAACCTTCTCGAGCTAAAACTGGAAATAGAGAAGGAAGAACGTCCATGTTGATATATGTAATTACTTGAAGATGTTACTACCATTTATAGCCGTATGTGATTTTTCCTTTGGTTTTTCGTCCTCCTTGTAACATATTAAGAAGAAGAGACTCATGTTATTGACAATGATGGTACATTGAGAGTTACCTATCACAGAACTCTTGAAGTAGCGAAAACACCGCGTTGCACTTGAACGTGTTTTCAACACGTATAAGTACGCAGCATTATTCATAGACCTGAATGGAACGCCAGTGAAAATGTTTGATCACCTCCAGTGGATATTCGATCTAGTGTTCCTAACCTACGTTACGAAGCATCTGAATGTATTGCGTACATCTTCGCAAGGTAGATGTAAATTCATTACCGATGTTTCCGACGCCAGCTTTGGGTTATAAAAGAAAACTACTTCTGCTGATAAAATAACTTTAAGGAGTGTCATTTGTGAACTTTCGAACGTTGCTCTAATTATAGATTAAATAAATTTACGAAAAGATACAATGAAAGAAGATTTTGATGAATTTGTTAGGATACTACAAGATTTGATCTTTATTTTACTCTTTTTGCAATTCCTGTTCCAAACAACGTTGAAAGTGCACCTTCTGAAGTTCAGATCAAGCTGAACGCCTCTCAGTACACTCGTGTATCCATGGAAAGGACTCGCACTGCAAAAAATGTTGAAATAGTTTACAAGAATCTCCCTTGAGAACAGTTCCCAGTGTTGTTTCGAATAGCTGCTCAAGTCTGGAGTATATCTGGGACGAAATATTTGTGTGAAGGAATTTTTTCAACGATGAAATTAACAAAATCGAAACTTAGGATTAGGAGTAGCCTACTGACCTCCATCTGCCGGAGCAATGCGTTTAATGACCAGTAATCTCACTACAAACATAGAGATGCTGGTGGAAAAACAATTAAAGACAATCATAGAGTAAGAAAAAAGATGTTTCTTTTTCATAAGTAGTAGACCAGCTCTGAAGTTAACACTCCTCAGTAAGCCTACATGTATTTTGTTAATAGATATTTAGTAAAAAATTGGGTTTTTTCCTTATTACATTATGTGTGTGCTATAGTAGTAAGTGGGAATCTACGTCGTCGAGAGTGAGGTTTTATTGACTTTTTCTTGATTACTGCACTGCCACCCCTCCCCTCCACCCTCCACGTATTTTATTCTGAAATGAATCACAGAATTTGGAACGATTCGTACTACTTGTTACTGATGTCAGCCTTTGCAGTATATTAATTTGTGGCGCTACAGTACTCATTACGGCATTACGCGTTCTGGTGTGTACCCATCTTTAGTTTCTCTAATGCAGCTGGAACAACACATGAGGGCTCAGAAGAAGATGGGACACGAAGTACCAGCTGGTCCCACAGCGGAAATAAAAATCAAAACTAAAATTTTACTCGCTGACACCAATAGGACAACAACATGGCTGTTTTGCTTGCAAAGACTTATTTTTATGAGCTAACCGTCATTAATTTTTCTTTCGATGGCACTTTTGTGTAACACAAGATTTGGAGGCTATACTTTCGAAAATACTATGCACGGGTTATATAGTGTCGTACGTAGTCATTGCATTGTACTTGACGAATTACGACAACGCTAAGAATACTAACGTGTCTCAAACGCAGGAGTCAGCTGTCGATCGTGTGTTTTCGGATGTCTTCGGTCTTTTTCGGGCAGCCTCGTGGGCAGCTCACTCGCGCGGCCCTGTGTTAGGAGAACATAATATCAGAGAAGGTCTACAGCTGTAACCTCCGCCCAGACCACGCCCTGTCCCGCCCACAATATAGGGTGGCGAATAGGGACATGTCATTGGTCGAGACACCGGCCTCCGTCCGTTTGCCCACTCGGTGCCAGAGGAGCAGAGGGCCGTAGGAGGTAGGTTAACCCAGCGGCTGCCTAATCGACGCTCTGTTACTTTGCCTTCAACTCTATTTGATGTTTCGCAGCCACTGAGATCGTCATTTGTAAATATGTTTCTCCAGTCAGTCTTACATATCTCCATTAAGGCAAGGAATGATTTTAAACAAGATTTGTCAGGCTCGATCAGTGATAATTGCAACCAATCGTGCATAAAACAAATATCTCAAATTAATTATTAATTAATTATTAATAATTAATAATTCACTAATTGGCAGAGAAGCAGTACATTCACAAGAAAAGTTTAATATTTAAGATTAAGAATAATATACGATTTTGCATTCGTGAGGTAAATATTACACGTGAGACCACATCTGGCAATGTATGTAAAAGACCTGTCTATATGTTTACAAAATACTGAGAACAAAATTGAAAGCATTTCTTCTGTTTTTTATCGAAAACATACGTTACAATAACGCTCACATTGCATTGCGATGTGAAGTTACTTCATTTGTTTCTCATTGTTCATGTAACTGACAGGGCTGAAGAGTCCCGTCTTAAATTACAAAATATTGATTTTATTGCTCATTGTATTTGAACTGAAAGCACAATTCGGGATTTCCTAGCGTTTCCACAATTCGAAATAAAGCGATGAGAAATAAGACGAGACATTACTGCACTGTTGGAGGTAGGGTTGGGAGTGGGGTCGTGTTACGTGTCGGAGGCGGGGGATTGGTGGGAAGAACGGAACGGTTGGGCTTGTCGTGTGATCAGGATGTGGTTAGGCTTGTACCGACAGTAGGTGTCGGAATCGAGCGCGATATAATTGCTTTTTATCGTGGCCTGATCCTGGGTACTTTGCGCATGGGACTCATGTCGGACTGTTGTAGGCGCTAAAGTTTTCATATTCATTGTATTAAAGGTGAACTGTTAGTTTACCGTTGCGGGGAAAACAGTCGTTGCCAGAATTGAATACAACATGTTCACAACATGGTTGCTGTCGCCTGTTACGGCTTCTTATAGTGTATAGACAGATCATAACGCAGAAAGCCACGCCTCAGTTTAAGCTGACGAACAAACACAAATTAAAAAAAAAAACAGGCACAAAGCAATCTGCCGTCCAGAACAACCTCCTCTTTATTTTATCAAACGCCAGTGTAGCCAAGTAAAGCTCTCCTTACGGTACTTCACAGGCCGTAGGAATTAGAATAGCCTCAGATGCATTCGCAGGATAATATCACCTAAAGAAAGATAAGCTCTGGTACAATGTGGAGTCACCGAATGTGTGGTAGGTGTATGACGATAACTACAGCAGATAATGAATTCGCTTGTCAACAGCGTAAGTAGACAGACGCTGGAGGCATGATCCTGGCGAGGTGGGGGGAAATGACTATGCTGGAACCAAGTAACAGTAACAAATTACATAACAAAAGAATTCCAGAGGGAACAAACTTTTATTTTTACTATTCCGCATACTTATTGACAGAACTTAAACTTTTAAAATTATTGTCATGATCTAGTCAATAAGATATATATTATTATGTTATAAATATAACACAATAAGTCTAGTATTACTGTTGGAAGTTACATTTTTGTCTTGAGGCAGCGTAAGGGACGGCTCGTAAATACCCAGGCTTCATTTATCCAGTATTTCAGAATGAACATCCTTAGTCAGTTCGAAGAAAGTTTACACATGAGTTTCGACCTCTATGGTAGTACTTCTCGCTGACACCTCCGCAAAACGATGAAAGTAAAAATGTTTATCGTATACTGCATTTTCGCGATTCATGCACTAAGATTTCAGTATCAAATATGACATTTTAATATATTACTCCTTTACTATGAAGTATGTTTATTAGCCATTGCTTAAAATGTAGATAAAGTTACCCAGGCCATATATCTCCAGTGATTCATAATGAGAGCACTTCACAACTTCCACCACACTTTTCAAAGACCGCCCGGTTAGCTGTGCGGTCTGATGCACTGCTTTCTTGCGGCAAGGCGTGCCAGTCCGCGGCACGAATCCATCTGGTGGATTAGTGTCATGGTCCGGTGTGCCGGGCAGTCTGTGGATGGTTTTTAAGGCGGTTTTCCATCTGCCTCGGCGAATGCGGGCTGGTTCCCCTTATTCTGCCTCAGTTACACTATGTCGCCGATTGCTGCGTAAACACTTTCTCCACGAACGCGTACACCATAATTACTCTACCACGCCAACATTGGGGTTACACTCGTCTAGTGTGAGACGTTTCTGGGAGGGTCCACTGGGGGCCACACCGCACAATAATCCTGGGTTGGGTAAGGGGCGGCGGTGGGGTGAGTGGACTGCTATAGCCTGTTGTGGGGTTGTGAGGGCTATGGCAGGGACGAAGCCTCTTCGTCATTTCTAGGTCCCCAGATCCATACAATACCTGAATTATAATCTTAACACGTAAATTAATTTTTATTTAAAATAATCAGATGTTTGAAGCCGCTTTATACGAAGAACTTCGAATCTGTAAAGGATAGGGGACGTACTGATACTGTAGAATTGGCCGCAATAGCGGTTTATATCAGATTTATATACAGACACATAGTACTTTCCAGTAAAACTTGTGAGAAATGTAAGTCTTCCACATCGACTATTACTAATACGTTATAGTTACAATATATGATATGCTGAGAGTATTCTTCACCGATCTTGTAATCAGATACTATGGAAGTATCTTTCTTTGTTATTGGTATAATAGTAAACATATCCATTCTTAAGGAGAGCTCCTGTTCAATGCATGTAGCAGATTTTTTGTCAAGCCTTTCTGCATTTAATTACGATCGTACAAAGACAATTCTTCCCTGCAGACAATAATGTCGTCAGATATCAATCGCGCAGTGCTGCTGAAATTAGTCTGGTAACGCGTTTATCCAATTTGTTACTTTTATACTGTAGGACATTCGCTGTCCAAAATAAATTTCCGAGCTATATAAGTCAAATAATAACTGAGTTCATCGTGTATTTATAATACTACTCCATTTCATTAAACATTGGCCAGTGCTCCTCGACCTTGGAAGAGGGAATTAACCTGTTGCTCTGCATCTGTTGTTTACTCTATGTCATGTATGGGTAAATCAAGCTTTGTTTCAGATGATTCGTTTTTCCTGAATGTGTGCTAATCATCTGATATTAGATGCTTTTCCTCCAGGAAGGTAATAGGCGTAATGTCTAATCTTAAACTGTTCTTGAGGGTCCTATATCAGTCATATCGTAGCGTTATTGGTCTGTAATTCTGTCTATGCGATCATTTACTGTTTTTGTAACGAGGAGTGGTCTGCATACATTGCAGGTTGATGCAGGACTATTCTCTGCGTATGTAGCACAAGCTATGCTTTAATCTGGAGAAGGAATAACTGGAAAATTATATGTCTTGCTTCTTGTAAACGTACGCCTACACTGACCAGCCAGAACATCAAGACCAACTGCCAGCTATCCATAAAAGACCGTCCAGGCGATAGCAGTGTCACCTGTCGAGGAATGACTGCTAAGCACACAAATGCACGGTGCGTTTAGTGTCAGTTAGTGTGCAGTCCGTCTGTAAAATGGGAAAGGCGAGCGATCTATCTGAATTTGACAGAGGGCAGATTGTGATGATCCGTAGGCTCGGCACGAGCATTTGGGAAACTGCATGACCTGGCGGATGTTCGAGGAGTGCTATGGTGAGTGTCTTCAACATGTGCTGAAACCAAGGTAAACCACATCCAGACGTAGTGGGATTGGGCGGCGATCCCTTGTACAGATATCAGACTACGTAGGCAAGGCAAACTGGTAAAATAGGACAGGCAGCGAACTGTGGTGTAATTCGTATCACACTTTAATTCTGGGCAGAGCAAAAGTGTGTCTGAACACACAGTGCACCGAACTCTCTTAACGATGGGCCTCCGCAGCCGACGACCCATGCATGTGCAAATGTTAACACCACGACAGCGACAACTACGATTGAAATTGTCAATTGACCATCGGCAATGGACGTTGGCGCAGTGTCAAAAAGTTGCGTAGTCTAATGACTCCTGATACCTTCTTTGTCACTCTGAACGGAGAGCATGAATCTGTCATTTTACAGGGAAACATCTCCTTCACATCTACACTGCGAGACGGAGACAAGCTGGAGGCCGCGCCATTACGCTATGGGGAACATTCACGTGGGCGTTCATGGGTCCTGTGGAGCTTGTGCAAGGCACCTTCATGGCCAGTGAGTATGGTACCAGACCACATTACCCATTCATGAAGATCATGTTTCCCAGAAAGTAGTGGCATTTTGCAACAAGATAATGCACCATGTCACAAGGCCGGAGCGTGACGGAGTGGTTCCAGAAACACAGTGGAGAGTTCCAGTTGATCTGTTGCCCCCCACCCCCCCTTTCTTGCCAGATCTGAACCCATCGAACGCATCTGTGACATTATTGTACGTGGCATCAGAGCTCCTGCCCCCCCCCCCCCCCTCCCCCTACATGGACTTTACGGAAATCAGGTGGCGTGTGGGTGAAAAAGTGGTTCAAATGGCTCTGAGCACTATGGGACTTAACATCTGTGGTCATCAGTCCCCTAGAACTTAGAACTACTTAAACCTAAGTAACCTAAGGACATCACACACATCCATGCCCGAGGAAGGATTCGAACCTGCGACCGTAGCAGTCGCGCGGTTCCGGACTGTGCGCCTAGAACCGCTAGACCACCGCGGCCGGCCGTGTGTGTGCAGATATAGTGACAAGTTAGTCCAGCTACAAATGAAGGCCCCATTGCTTCCATACCTCTAAGCATTGACGCTGTCATTCACACCAAAGGTAACCGTACCGGCAATTAGTTAGGTGGTCATAATGTTCTGGCTGGTAAGTGTATATGCTTTCACCGGATGCAGCAGCAAACGCGCGAGAAGCATTGTGTTCCATGATGAATGGACTGAATTTAATTGATACTTCGTGTCACCTCCACCCGCACGTTCGAGTAGACACATACGTATCCAGTAGTTTAATAGGTAGACCGAACAGGGTTTATGTAACGAAAGGCTTTATCTATGACTTACTTGGGTGGGAAATATTCCACATTAACTTCTCGCGTCACTGCACGTTTCATATAACTGCGCAGCATAATGACCAAGAAACATCCATGGGACGCAGCGAGTGGCAGTTAAACGGATGAAGAATTGCAACAGAAGGTCAACGGTATTCTTTGTTTGGAGTCTAGATATCCAATATGTACATTGTGGTGGGTACAGCTTTCAAAACTGCAGGTAAAAATAATTGTTTAACTAAAAATCAATTTACTGTAAAACGTTTTTAAAGCAGATTAAAATGTATAAAATAATTTTTCAGAGCGTCATAAAGGCTACTAACCCTATACAGATAGTACTGAAATTTAGGATCTGGATTTTTAGTGGCCTAGAAAAAATACTCTTACGTTTCTAAAATAGAACGTGATGCGCATGCAACAGATAATAGTGAGGAGGGGTTCTATTCGTGCATGAATTATGTACTTCATGTAATCATCGTTTTCGTTTTAAGTTGTACATGTGTTTTCACAGCTATTATAAATTCACAATAACAAATTTTCAGGAATACCTATAATATGGGGTGACTTCAATATTAATTGTGTAAGTGATTGTGCAAGGAAAAGGATGCTGGTAGACCTCCTTAATTCATATAATATTATGCAAACCGTATTCTTTCCAACGAGAGTGCAAGGGAACAGCAGAACAACCATAGACAACATTTTTGTTCATTCCTCATTACTAGAAGCGCATTCTGTTAGCAAAAAGGTGAATGGCCTTTCAGATCATGATGCACAAATTTTAACTCTAAAAGATTTTTTTGCTGCAACACATGTTAAAAATAGTTATCAACTGTGTAGGAAAGCTGATCCCGTTGCTGTAGAGACCTTTGTAAACCTTATTAAGGAACAAGAGTGGCAAGATGTTTATAGCGCTGATACAGTAGACGATAAATATAATGCTTTTCTCAAGGCTTTTCTCGTGCGCTTTGAAAGTTGCTTTCCGTTAGAACGTTCAGAACAGGGTACTAGCACAAACAGGCAGCCTGGGTGACTGACTAGAGGGATAAGAATATCTTGTAGAACAAAGTGGCAATTATATCAAAACGTTAGAAACAGTCAATACCTAAATGCAGCAGCCCTTTACAAACAGTATTGTAAGGTGCTTAAAAATGTTATTAGGAAGGCTAAAAGTAAGTGGTATGCAGATAGAATAGCTAAGTCTCAGGATAAAATTAAAACCATATGGTCAGTCGTAAAGGAAGTGGCTGGTCTGCAGAGACAGGTCGAGGATATAGAATCAGTGCGTAGTGGGAATGTCCGTGTTACTGATAAGTCGCATATATGTACAGTATTTAATAATCACTTTCTGAATATAGCAGGTGAACTAAATAGAAACCTAGTCCCAACAGGGAATCATATAGCGCTCTTAGAGAAAGTGTTCCGAGACTGTTACCTGAAATGCTCCTCCATGATACTGACAAGAGGGAGATTGACTTAACAATTAAATCACTAAAGACCAAGAACTCTCATGGATATGACGGGGTATCTAGCAGAATACTGAAGTATTGTTCTGTGTATGTTAGCCCAGTACTTAGCCATATCTGTAACTTTTCCTTTAGGAGTGGTCGATTTCCTGACCGATTAAGGTACTCTGTAGTGAAGCCACTTTATAAAAATGGAGACTGGGATAATGTTGACAACTTTAGACCTATTTCTATGCCATCGGTGTTTGCTGAAGTTATCGAGAAGGTTGTATACACAAGGTTACTGGAGCATTTAAATTCACATAATTTGCTGTCAAATGTACAGTTTGGTTTTAGAAATGGTTTAACAACTGAAAATACTATATTCCCTTTTCTCTGTGAGGTTTTGGACGGATTAAATAAAAGGTTGCGAACGCTAGAGGTTTTCTTTGATTTAACGAAGGCTTTTGACCGTGTTGCCCACAAAATATTACTGCAGAAGTTGGACCATTATGGAGTAAGAGGAGTAGCTTACAATTGGTTCGCCTCTTACTTTAAGAACAGAAAGCAGAAGGTAATTCTCCGCAATATTGAGAGTGGTAGTGATGTTCAGTCACAATGGGGCACTGTTAAGTGGGGCGTTCCCCAAGGGTCGGTGCTGGGGCCACTGATGTTTCTTATTTATATAAATGATAAGCCTTCTAGTATTACAGGTGATTCAAAAATATTTCTGTTTGCTGATGACACCAGCTTGGTAGTGAAGGATCTTGTGTGTAATATTGAAACATGATCAAATAATGTAGTTCATGAAATAAGTTCGTGGCTTGTGGAAAACAAGTTGATGCTAAATCATAGTAAGACTCAGTTTTTACATTTTCTAACTCAGAATTCAACAAGAACCGATATTTTGATCAGACAGAATGAGCATATTATAAGCGAGATGGAACAGTTCAAGTTCCTAGGCGTTCAGATAGATATTAAGCTGTTGTGGTAAGCCCATGTCCAGGATCTTGTTCAGAAACTAAATGCTGCTTTATTTACCATTAGAACAGTATCAGAAATAAGTGACAGTTCAACAAGAAAAGTAGTCTACTTCACATATTTTCAGATGCTTATGTCGTTTGGTATTATTTTTTGGGGTAATTCTTCATATTCAAAAAGGGTATTTTTGGCTCAAAAACGGGCTGTTCGAGCTATATGTGGTGTAAGTTCGAGAACCTCTTGTCGACCCCTATTCAATAGTCTGAGAATTCTGACATTGCCCTCACAGTATATATTTTCTTTAATTTCGTTTGTTGTTAGCAATATTAGCCTATTCCCAAGAGTTAGCAGCTTTCACTCAGTTAATACTAGGCAGAAATCAAAACTGTATGTGGAATGCACTTCCTTGACTCTTGTGCAGAAAGGAATGCAGTATTCTGCTGCATCCATTTTCAATAAGCTACCACAAGAACTCAAAAATCTTAGCAGTAGCCCAAAGTCTTTTAAGTCTAAACTGAAGAGTTTCCTCATGGCTCACTCCTTCTATTCTGTCGAGGAGCTCCTGGAAGAGCTAAAAAATTAAGCAAATTCCAGTGTTACATTGTTGATTTCCTTTATTTAAACTTACGACTTGTCGCCTGAATATGTTTTTTATATTTCATTTTATCTGTTTCTACTATCGTGTTACAATTTCATGTATTGACTCATTCCATGACCATGGAGATTTCTCCTTAATTTGGTCCCACGGAACAATAAATAAATAAATAAAAAGGAACCTCTCCCACCTCCACAGACACCAGACCCCCCACCCCCCGCACGCTACTCTGTCATTTTCCTCTGTCCCTCTCTCTCTGTCCATTTCCACCTTCGCCTATTCTGGCTCTCTGTTCATATACTCCCCCCTCTCTTTGACCATTACCTCTTCCCCTTCTCTCTCTGTCAGTTCCTCCCTCCCATCTTTATAGAGTACAAAGGGGTAAGTCAGCTCGGCGGGTAAGATGGCCCAAGGTTGTATCTCAGTTTTAATACTCCAGCAGTTGACTACTCGGCAGGGCACGAAATAGTCTCCGTGTCAGACCCTTTGTTGCCGTAGATTGGTGGCTGTTCTGGTGTTAACGGCTGTGGAAATAAGCTGTAACTGAGGTAATAATGGGGTTATGAGTCGCAAATGTATTCCATTGTGTAATACGATGTATTGTCAGTCTTGTGATATATTAACACATAGGTGTTCCCACAATGCGTTTCGATGTGCAGACGAAAGCTACAGTCTCGCAGTATATATGGGACAAGGTTACGCGTCGCAGGTTGGGTAAACAGCGCAGTGCATAATCTTACCCCATCCGCTATAATTATCAGCTTCTCGTTGATATGGAGCTAAAAACGTTTATCAACGTTACAGGTGGATATTGTACACCGATAGTAGTAATCAAAGAGTCATTTTTTCCTGTTTTAGCGCCTACGAAAGGAAAACCGAACGGAAGTCATGCAGTCAAGAAATGCTTTAAGCTGCAAAAGAGGGTTCGAAAAAAGGGAAGTCTAAACTTCAGGTAGTGAGGGGGCTTTGCCTAAGTGAAGTCGCCCTCATAAATCGCATTAAAGAGGTATGAGGCCCTTTCAAATGTACTTTTATCTTTATTTTTTTATTTTTTTGGATACTGCAGCGTACGTAAAGGTAAGCTTAAAAGTAACACCTCTACCCCAACTTTTTCAGGATTTTGGGGAAAACAAACTGATAAGATTCGGAAGAACTCTTAATGATGAGTAGGAACTGGAACTCGCCAAACACTACAGATCTTACAACCCATGTTATTATGGTATGACACTGAAGGATTTCAGATGATTAGTTCATGACTATTCTGAGAGGAATAATGTAACCAAAAAAAATGACAAAAGCACTAATATGGCACGAAAAGAATGAGCTTATTATTTAATGCAGAGACGAAATCTTAGTCTTCGGATCCCGTAGAAAACTAACCTTGGCCTCCTGATGCTTTTCAACAAACAGACTACAGTCATCTTCTTCGACAATCTTTCGTCGCTAAGGGAAAGATACAAATTTGAATCTCAAAGCGTAATTGACGTGAATGAGTCGGGGATTACAACACTTCCAAAAAAAGTTCCGTCAATGACTGCCATATGCGGCAAGAAGCATATGGGCAAAATTGTATCTGGATAAAGAGGAAAGAGGTCAGCTGATAACGGCTGTAAATTGTGTCTGAGCTTCGCGGGGAAGAGGGGGGGGGGGTGGAGGGGTTACAATCCCTCCAGGAATGTGGCCTCGGAAAAGGATGAAGGAGTGTTTGAAGAATGGTGCCACTTCTGGGTCACTAATGATGTGTTCGGACACTGGGTACATCAACTCAGATCTGTATCTCACATGGCTACAACGTTTTGTGAAACATATACAAAGGAAAATCCAGTATTGTTAATTTCTGGACGATCACGTGCCACATTTGAGTTTGAGTGCTGTCCGTTATTGCAGGGACCATAATATTCATGTGCTCAAAATGCCTGCAAACAGGAGTCACAAAATACAGGAAGTGGATCGCTGCTTTTCAAGCCGCTGAAGATATTTTATTCACAAGAATGTGAGCAGTGGCTCATCCTGCATATGTAATTACACAAGAATTTATTGCAGAATTGTTTGGAAATGCTTATGAAGGGACGGCCACAATGATGAAGGTAACAAAGGCGTTCAAGATGTGCGGCATTTATGAAATCAATCGTAATATATTCAACGAGGAAGACTTCCTGTCTTCGATTGTTACAGACAAAAGTGACAAATTTAATGTTGCTTCCAAAGTTGGATCTGGATCTTTCCGAAGCCAATGTTCACAGACATCTACAAATGAATCATAACCCGGAATAAGTACTTACGTTTCCCAAAAGAAATAATTCCAGTGCCAAGAAAAAAAGATTGCCGTAAAAGACAGAAGAAAGGGGAGGAAACCAGAAATAGTATTCAAGAAGCAACAGGAATCCGAATCAACAGAACAAGAAATGAAGAAACCAAAGACGAAACTGTTCGATTCAGATCAAGCAAAGAAAAAGAAAGCAAAGCAAAACTTAAATACGTCGAAGAAAAATTCCCAATCTTTTCACTGCCCAGGCTGTACTAAAAAGTACAGACATTCACCAACAGAATACTGGATTCAATGTCTCAACTGCGAGGAGTCCTGGCATATATCCTGTTCCCGATATGAATGTCCTCGACACTTTATTTGTGGCCTCTGTGAAACAGCTTTTCGTCCGATTGGAATATTTTTGCAGGGTTTTGCTCAGAGGCCCCAGATTTGTTCATTACAAAAAATATTGTATCAAAGGTACCTGTTATATGCTGAGAAACAATGCATATTTTGTTTATGTACTCTATAAATCAAATAAAGAAGGAGAACTGAATGACACATATGTTTTTCACATTTAATAATAACGCGCAGATTTACCCCACTAGAAACACATTCTTACCCCACGGTCGGGTAAGACTGCGCATTTGTATTACTCTTGTCTTTTCATTTTTTTTATCTTTACTAAGAGTGAATTGCAGTTTGAAGTGTACATATGACTTTCGGACGCTGTTGTGTAATAATCAAAATTAGGATGAAATGACAGCTGAAATATATTTGTAATTTGTGAAGTTTCCTTCAGTATATCGCTAATTAAATCTTAAGTGCGCAATACTCCGCACTGTTTCCTATGTGTATTTCCTCCCTCCCCTGTGTCTCTCTATCTCATTACCTCCTTTCACAATTCGTCTCCTCCTTCCTCCTCCTCCGCCTCACTCTCCTCAACCATACTCATCTGCAGGTATCCTCCTGAACAGTATTCTACTTGAATAACATACCAATCGAGCAGGGCAGATGCCAATGGAACACGTCAGGCTGTAGTTAGTGTTTCACTGTCCTTTTCACTCAGCACACATAATTCAACGAAAAGGTAAGTTTAATTAATCAGTAGGTTTTGATGTATATGCAAAAGAGCGGTATTATAAGCCAGAGTTGGCGATGTTTATAGGGGATTTCCCTTAATTTCTCTTAATTCTAAGGTGTTTGTTTAATTCATTCTGGTGGTTAGCGGAGCGTATAAACATGGTCCCTACAATTTCTGCTAGTATTGGTCTGCATTCAGCCGAAGAGGCGGCTGACTGGACGCACGCTGGGGAATAGCGACAACCACCTGAGCCATGTGAGCGGCCGCCCGCTGTTACATTCACGGTGGCAGAGGGCGGTGACGTGCGTCTTGGACCGAACTAGCCACACACTGGAAAGAAGGTATTTGTGTGTTGAGTTCACAATCTCGCTGTTTCTCTGAACGACAGACCACGCATCCAAAAGGTGTGTCCCACGAAATAACACCGCACTATTGTGCAGTAAAGATGGTGCGCCTCCAAAGGAAAGTCTTTTGTCTAATGCCGACTGGCCACTGATGCCTTGAGCGTAAACGTTGTGAAGAAAAAGTTACGGAAAGTTTTGGGCGGCTCTGCAAATTGTCGAGGGAGGAGATCGGATTGGTTGGCGTTCGGAATCTTTAAAAAAAAAAAAATAAAATAAAATAAAAACCTGTTACGGGGTTTCGGATTGGCGACATCAAGTACACGGTCACAGAATTGCCTAAATTGCGGTTTTAGGTCTCTCACACCGCGAAGGAGCCGGAGAGAGGTATCAGACACTTTATTGCCGAGAGCCATAGTAAGCACTACTTCGCTGAGAGCCATAGTAGACGAACTCGTTCATCGAGAGGTGCAGAGAACGGTCTTCTTCACCACAGCAGGAGAAGGTAATTGACGAGCAGACGGGTCGGGCCATGCTACCGTCCGACCCTGCCTGGCGTGTCGCTGCACCGCGTCTCGCGCAAATTATTTACAGCCCTCTCTGCTCTCTCGTTTCCGACTGGCGTGGAGGCGCTTGACTTTCCACCGTAACACAGTGAACTATCAAAAAACCCCATAATTGGACTAATACATATGAAATAACTGTATCAGCCGTGGCTTTCGAAATTCGTGTGGGATGACAGGCACGTAGGTTCAGATTGATCAGTCAGTCCCTGGTGGCCTTTCGACCATGATTTTAATCTCTGGGGTTCTGTTTCTCTTTACTCGCCAACCTTCCGATGCAATCATCGCCAACACTTCAGCTCCGCAATTACCAGTCAGGTAACATGATTGAATTTTTGTTCGGTCTAATATACGAGAACATTTCCAGTCACTTCCCTCCGACGATTCATAATTATCACACTTTCATATATGTATACACACGCATTGTCCCGTGATGAGTATTTGACCCTTCTTGTACTGTGCAATCATTGAAGTCCTGTCAATAGATGTACGTAATTTGTAACCCTTGTTTCGTTACATCAGCTGATAGTTACCATCAATGTGCCCTAATCATTAATGTTTAATCAGGGCAAACAACTACAGTGCACTCGTTAGGGCCAATACTTTGCTTCCGTATCAAATGGTTCAAATGGCTCTGAGCACTATGTGACTTAACTTCTGAGGTCATCAGTCGCCTAGAACTTAGAACTAATTAGACCTAACTAACCTAAGGACATCACACACATCCATGCCCGAGGCAGGATTCGAACCTGCGACAGTAGCGGTCGCGCGGTTCCAGACTGTAGCGCCTAGAACCACTCGGCTAGTCCGGCCGGCCTTTAGCTACACCTGGACAATAGTGGTGCATCTGCATTTTGAGAGGGGATGGTCAGTGCATGTCAGTGGCGAAACACATCGACTAGAGCGTTACTCCAGTGGCGCCCTGCACCAGCTGTTATCAAACGTTTTCATTTCCATCGCCACACCCACCACTAAGAAAGGACCGACAAGAAACCGAGCTAATATTGCACTGTCATACAGTTATAAACTGCTTGTAAAATTTCAAGTCTCTAGTTAATATCAGTTGCAAACATTTTTATTAAACAGATAGACAGACAGGAAAGTAACCCAAAAAGTGTTAAAACGGCTACAGCGACTCCGTGGGATCAATTGCAAACACCTCCAGTATAAAATATACTAAATCACAAATTGAAGCTTTAGTACAACGAAATTTAGAGAGAAATATGGTTCGAGTGTGGTCTCCGATTGAACTCATACAGTTAATTACACGAGTATACAATGTCATCGGGGAAGCCAAGAGAGGTAAATAAAATTTCCCTGCCCTCTAAACGATGAATGGAGGAAGGAATATGATGAACAAGTAGCTATCAGAAAATATGTGGTGTAATGTTGTATGGATTTTTACTTCGTGTAAGTAACTGATTCGATGGCAGGTGAGTCGCTTTTATCCTACAGTCATCCAATAGTCGATCCGAATATCAACGCCGACCTTGTAACGAACACCACCGACGAAGAAGTGCACTGCTCAACAGATTTAAAGGTTAACTTTCTTGAGAAAATTATCTCCCACTACAACGCAGAGGTTTGAAATTTTGCTCACAGATGTCTACGATCTTCCTCTGTAAAGATGCAAGAGCGTGGTGCTTTGTGACGTCACACTTGGGCTCAGCGTCGTATGAGTTATGAAGGTGCCGACACATGCGAAAAAGACCAGAGCTCAGAAATTTATGTGAGGTTTAAGGCGTGTTAATGATGTCACATTGGGGGCAGATTTCACCACAATTCTGTCTAACGCCTTCGTAGACGTGGCACACGACGACATAAAAGTGTCTCAACCCCTCCTACGCACATTTAGCACCTTAGTATGACACATTTGCTGTGAAATGCAGAACTATGATGCCCAGCGTGGAAATCAGGCAGTTATTTTTTTTGGGTGGCGGAGGAAAAAATCTCAGACACAGTAACGCCTAAAATCATCATGTACAGGTCCTTGTCGTTTTAGACAGTGAAATCCGTGGAGTCAACGTGCCAAGAGAAGAGGTGGTTTCATTGACGCCCTTCAGTCCAACCCTCAGCATTTCAGTGTCGATTCTGAGAGGCGGTGTGCCCCAAATGTTTCTCTAGGCCACCCATAAGAAATCCACGTAATTTCAACGCTAGGCACCACGGTTCTCACCTCCATCACTGAGGAGTCAAACGAAGGTGTGAAAAGTGGATAAGAAGGAGTGTGACGACCATACCATCGTGTGACAGGTCCACGATGGCATTGGGAAGGATTTTGATGAAATTTACTGCCAGTGTCAATTTCTTAAAGTGGCTTACACCTCATGTCAACTTCTGAGCTCCGGCCATGTCTTAGCACGTGTCGACACTTCGCTGATAGAAGCGTCACCGATTTGGAGTATGAGGTCGCAGGACGCATTATTTATGCACCACTACAGAGGAAAGCTGTTGTCACCGTTGTGCCAAATTTCAAACTTCTGTGTCAGTATGGGAGACAGTGACGAGGTTTCAAACTAGTGATCCTTTAATTTTGTTGCGCAGTACATATACTACAAACAAAGACTAACTTCAAAACAATTAATTGGTATAGATGGCTTGAACGGAAAATTTTATGCTCTCACTTGTAACGTCATAGGAACGGAGTTAACGACAATTTACAATGAATTATTGGAGGACGTGGAGGTGTCACCTCACTCTATCGAAGGATTGGCTGTCATGATTCAGCAAAAGCACGTAGTTCAACTCTGCAGTATTTCCGACCCTTAATTCTTCTAAACACATGTTATAAACTCTTCACCCAAACCATAAGTAATAGCATGAAGACGATACATATGAAAGAAATTGCTCTTTGTTAAATGAGTTCTGTCCTAGGAAGATCTATGACAAATGTTTTATGTGAATACAGGCAGACTATACAGTTATCGTTGATACGTAAATGCTGTGACGTTTCCGTTACATGTCGTTATGTGACGCTTATCAATTCTATTTCCATGTATCTTCAATATCCACAAGGACAGGTATGTGGCTGCCTGGTCTCAGCGGCAAAACCATCATTTAGCCTCGACGGAAACGCAGAACACAGGTACACGGAAAACTTTGGTGGTCATCAATTAGGACTCCAAGAAACACTTGTGCAAAAGGGAGAGGAGCGGATTCATAGAATCAAGCATGTAAGTCTGCGTTTATAGATCTGTGGTAACGCACCGCTAGTCTTTAAAGCCTATTCCGCACCCACTGTGATTCCCTTGGGTATTGTACAGCACAGCGAATTGCGAGAAGCTGCTAGATCATTGAAATCCGTTCTTTTTAATTCCCTGCGTAAAATTATAGTACTGGC
Source organism: Schistocerca cancellata (assembly GCF_023864275.1). NCBI lineage: Eukaryota > Metazoa > Arthropoda > Insecta > Orthoptera > Acrididae > Schistocerca > Schistocerca cancellata. The sequence goes on from NC_064629.1 coordinate 270,096,934, forward strand.
AAACTGTCTGTCGGAAGAGTACCGCTAGTCTTTGAAGCCTATTCCCCAAACCGCGGTGATTCCCTGGGTTGTTGTTGACCACAGCGAATCGCGAGAAGCTGCTTGAACATTGAAATCCGTTTTTTTTTTAATTCCCTGCGTAGCCCTATGGTACTGGCAGACTGCTGGTAGCACTAAACTTGGACGGTAAGCAATCAATAAAGAAGAGAACAAAAGTATTTGAAATATGGTTCTATAACAGAATTCTGACGATTGGATTTCTAACAACTGATGAGAAGGTATTGAATAGATTTGGGAAAAAATTTGCCACTGCATGACGTGAGGAATTAATCACTTGATAGCACACATCCCGAGACATCAACGAATCGTCAGCTGGGTAAACGAGGGAAATGTGTGAGAACTGTGGTGGCGGCGGGTTAGGATGGGGTGCGGTAGATTACAAAGAGGGCGAGACGAAGATCTAGCCTACAGCAAGCAGGTTCCAGCGGATGAAAGTAGCGGTATTTACGCAGACGTGAAGAGTCTTACGCAGTATAGAAAGGGGTGGAGAGATGCATCAAACTATTCTGTCACACGAAGACTGAAACAAAGTTTTAGATAGGCGAAAATCGAAGTATGCAATGAATCACCTCCAAAATACAATAAATGTTTTCATCATTAAATTCGTCGTCCTGGCTTCGCTCGTCTCAGCATTTGCCTTATGTTTGATCCTTTTATGTCCCCATTTAACCGATTTTCCAGTGTGTAGTCCATTTCGACTTCGATCTCTCCAGTTCCACCTTTATGGTCATTGCTATGGTAAGTGGCGTCTCCTCGAGAACAGAAATTCTTAACCACAAGAAGAAAGAGATCTTAACGATTACCTTAAATAACAGTGTTTAATTAGTATTCAGACCGCACATACATTACCTAATGAATATTTTCCGGACACCTGCTAGTGGGCACTAATATTTTGGTAGGAAAATCCTTCCTTTTTACGACGGCTTGAACTCCACTTGGGACACTTTGAATGAGGTGTCTGAATGTTTGTGGAGGAAAGACGGCGTATAGTTACTCAAGCCCCGAGGCTAATATAGGTAGTGATGTTGGATGATGGGTTCGGAAGCGAAGTCGACATTCGAACTCATGGCGAGGATCTTGCAGTGCATTCAGTTCAGGACGTTGGCCAGGCCAGTCGATATCAAGACTGTTACTGTCTACAACGCGTTGTGTCACACATTATGGATTATTAGATAGTGAATTGTAATCCTGATACAATCATCATCTCAGAACTGTGCCTCTACTGTAAGCAGTAAGGAATGCTGTAAATTGTGTTCATACCTTCACACATTTCGAGCTTTTCGTAAGCGCCGTAAGGGGACTATGCCTTAGTCACGAAAAACACTCCGGTACCCCAGAATATCAGTCGAGACAGGTAACGTTCTCCGGGTATTCGTCAAATCCCAAGTCTTCAATCATATTCACACAGAGTATAGCGTTATTCACCGGTGTAAATCACTCGTCTCCAGTCATGAACTGTCCACGGTCGTCACTCTTTACACTACCTCAAGCGTTGCTTATGACTGGCTACAGGAATGTGTGTCTTACGAGGAGCTGCTCGAACATTGAAACCCATTCTTTTTAGCTCCCTGCATACAAATATTGTGTTACTAGACTGCTGGAAGTATTGTAGAACACATGAGTGATATTTTCTGCTGATTTCAAGCAAATTTTTTACAACCATGCACCGCAATTTTCGACGGTCCCTGTCTGTCAGTACATGAGGAGTGCCTGGTCTTGGTTTAGCGCATGGTTATTTCTTTGCGGTTCCACATCACAAGCACGTAACCAACAATGGACTTCGGCCTCTTTGAAAGGATTGAACAGCTGCTGATGGATTTGTTAGTCAAGTGACATCCAATGAGTAGAGCACATTCAAAGTGAGTGAGCTCTCCTGAAGTTTCAAACTCGTCTCCTACCATCCTGATTTAGTTTTTCATGATTTCTCTAAATCGTTTCAGGCCAATGATGGGACGGTTCCTTTCAAAGGGCATGGCTGATATCCTTCCCCTTCCTTCCCTACTCCGAGCTTGATCTCCGTCTGTAATGACCTCTTTGTCGACGGGACGTTAAACACTAATCTCCTCCTCCTCTTCCTCCTCCTCCTCTTCCTCCTCCTCCTCCTCCTCCACAGAGCTCTCCTGATCAATCCATTCTGATGTTACTGTTTCTCTACTGCCAATAAAATACTCCCTCTTCTCCTTTCATACTGGTCAGCTTAACAGAGTCACACCGTGTTCCAGTTTCAGCTGCCAGTGATATGAATATTCTGCAATACAATGTACATGCGAAGTAACGAACAACGATATGTAGTCTGCTGCAGCTATGCTATACGTAAATCTCTAGAATTTCAACGCAATCACTCGAAGCTGGAGTGTGCAGGAGTAACGCTGTGTCCATCCTGTATAGGAGGAAAGATTACACATCGTGTTCCCATGCAGAAAACCCATTTCACCGTTTTTGCTTGTGCGAAGATGGTTATACGGACGGGGAAACGCCTACCAGCACATGTCAGAGTTCGGTAACGGCAATATAGGGCCCTAATGTGGCTGTAGTTCATCGTTCCGCGGAATACCAGTCGCGTTTATCAGTATACCACGGTATGTCATGCAGTATCTAAACATCCTGACGTATCAGACACCCTAGAGGAATCATACTGTGCACTTGGCCGTGATGGAATGTAGAGCTATTTCCGCAAGGGAATGGGATTGTTTGGCACAAGCAAGTGTCCACATGGACAGTGCGGTGACATTTGGAGCACAACAGACTCTTAGCACAGTGACCATTGCTATTGCTTTCTTTGTTAAGTCAGCAGAGGAAGGCAGCCGACAGGGGTCCGCTCTACAACACTGGACACATGAGTTGCACTACGTCGTCTTCGCAGCTGAGAACCAGTTCCAATTACACAATGCGATTAATGTAGCACTGTTCATAAGCACCGACGAGAACGAATGTTCCAGTATTGCATTCGACGTCCTAGTATGGGCTCACAACTTGTCCTGACAATATGGATTATGTTTCATCCTATTTCTTTGTGGCGCATGCAGTTAAAAATGACAGTTTCCAGTTTTAGGTAAAGAACTTTTCATTCACAGCTCAAACTCACAAACAAGACAGTTCCAGTAGCAACAAAAAAATCGTTCGTGAACACCTGATAATAATAGAAATAAAGTTCACTGGCGTGCACCACTTCAGATGGAGGCCACCTCCAGAGTGGCGTGTAGAGCGGCGTCCTTGGTTAACATGGAGGAGTGTGAAGACGTTGCTGTAGAGAGCGGGGCGTCCTGACTGATTTCAGCGCATTCCGGCTTGTAAGCTACGAATGTAGCTGGCTCCTGATCCAGAGCTGACTGACATCCTGGAGGTTGTGTTCAGTCGTAAGTATCCAGGAGGCGGAATTACGTCGGCGACCGCGTGATGTGCGGTATTTGTTTCCTTGATACCAGCGTCACAGGTTTCCTGGTGCACGCGCTGCTTGGAACAGTGGCTGGTGCCCTAGGCACGTGATTATAACCGGACGACGAGAATTAACAGACTTCGAACGCGGAGTGGTAGTTAGAGCTAGAAGCGTGGGACATACCACTGCGGAAATCGTTAGGGAATTCAATATTCAAAAGTTCAAATGTGTGACTTCCTAACGGACCAAACTGCGGAGACCATCGGTCTTACACACTACTTAAACGAACTTATTCTAAGATCAACACACACACCCATGCACGAGGGAGGACTCGAACTTCCGGCTGAAGGGGCTGCGCCATCTGTGACATGGTGCCTCCAACCACGCTGCCGCTCCGCACGGCAATTGAAGATTCCGAGATCCTCAGTGTCAACAGTGTGGCAAGAATACCAAATTTTAGGCATTGTCTCTCACATCGGACAACGCAGTGGCCGACATCTTTCGCTTAACGACTGCGAGGAGTGGCGTTTGCATAGAATTTTCGGTGCTAATAGACGAGCAACACTGCGTGAAGTAACCTTAGAAATCAATGTGGGACATACAACGAACGTATCCGTTAGGATAGTGGGGCGAAAACTGGCATTAAGGGTCTATTTAAGCAGACGACCGACGCGAGTGTCTTTTCTATGAGCATGACATTACCTACTGCGCCTCTACTGGCCTCGTGACCATATCGTTTGGACCCTAGACAACTGGAGAACGTACCACTGAGAAAAGTGCCATAAAACAGTTTCATCCTGTTCTGAGGTAAGATGACCGCAACAGTTGTGACAAGTCCTTGATGTTCCGGATACTTGTGCTGAGAAACAGTTGACGCCCGATCTGGTCCCACAAATGTTCTATGGTCTGGCAATCAAGCTGGCTGGGAGAATATCCCAAAATCACTGAGACAGTTCATAGAGGTGTGTGGCCTGTGCGGACAACCATTTTCCTACTGAAAAATGGTAACACGACACTACAGCATGACAGGTAATACATAATATGTAGCCAGCCATTGTGGCCGAACGATTCTAGGTGCTTTAGTCCGGAACAGCGCTGCTCCTACAGTCGCAGGTTCAAACCCTGTCTCGGGCATGGATGTATGTGATGTCCTTAGGTTAGTTAGGTTTAAGTGGTTCTAAGTATAGGGGACTGATGACCTCATAAGTTAAGTCCCATAGTGCTTAGAGCCATTTGAACCATTTGAACATAAGATTCAGGTTGTCCATGATGTACTTTCCTGTCATCAGAGTTCACACGATTACCTCGCTGTGACCTGAAATCATACCTGATCGCTCCCCACACCATGATCCAAGGAGAAACACCAGCTGGTTTTGTCCAAAACATCAGAATGGGCTCTCTCCCCAGACCACTGCCACACTCGCCGACGATGCATGCTTCCCAGTCATGGCACCACTCCAAATGCAGCCTTTGAGTTGTAATGTCACTGACAGGCTATGCATAGCTACTGCTAGTCTCTGACCAAGGGTGCAGGATGACATAGAATGTAGCAGGGAGGCCATTACTTGTTCTCCGCGGATTTGAAGTGATACGATCTCCTTGGTTCACAATATGGAGATCCTCCTCTGTGAGTGTCAGACCCGGTCGACAGCAATCTTGACGATGAGTATGCCTGCCATCACGGTCCCAAGTTGTCCAACATCTGGCCATTGTCACATCTGAATGCCCCGGAAATATGGAAACTGCACGACTCGACAAACTGGCCAAATGGAGACCTACAACGAGGCTGCTTTCAAATTCTGTACGCTGTTCTTAACGCTGTCTCACATGAAGAGGCCACATCTCTGTATCCTATACAGAGACCAATCAACAGCTGACACCTTTCACGTCCCTTGCATAGCCTATCAGGTCTAGTAAAAGTACCACACAACGAAAAGCATTAATATACGATAGTTGGCATTGTATCTCTCATAGAGAATTGAAACTATAACCATTTACAGGCGAGACGATTGTAGCTACGTGTACGAAGGTACATTGACATTTGACCAAGTCTTCCGGGCGTTTCGCTTTTTTTTTCTAGCAGTGTTCTTAGTCCACCGATATTCGAAGTTTCCAATATATCGCTAAAAAAAAATTCTCTAGCTACGGATAATATATTTCTGAATCAGATTCTGACTCATCAGTTAATGACAGTCGTGAATGGAGCAATATCTTCAGGTCGGAGATCAAGATGTAAACACTGGGAGGCGAGTCCAGGGAATACGGTAGATAAGGATGCACTTAACAGCTCAAGATATGCGGTTTAGGAACCGATTTCTGACGTACATCAGGCCACGGCGTAGGGGAAGAGTACCTCCACCTTCACAAGTTGCAGAGAACTTCTTCAGCTCTAGCTTATGATGACGGATCCCTGTATCAGCCATCTGCTTGTAGGAGTCAGTAAAAGCCTGCTGGAATGGCGTTGAAAGTAGCCTAAACAGTTGTTATCTACATTCAAATGGATTGTTAGTCTATCGCTATCAGGCGCGTTGGCCATCCAGCTGGAAACAGTTCTCAGAGAAATCTGTAGTACGTGCCGGCCTGAGTAAATGTCAGACGTCCACTGTATGAAGTCGGGTCATGACAGCATGGGCAACAGGTGACCTTGCGTTATGTTATTGAAGGATAGTATCACTGGATATCTTAGGGAAACATGACGGAAATTTGAGGCTTCTCCAAATTACCAGCTTAGGAACCACAGTTAATAGTTTCGTATAACCAATAGCCCCCTTTGTATATCTGTCGTGGACCGACAACGTACGCTGTCAGTAGAATCCACCATCCTGGTTTGTCTACCAGTCGCTTGCAGGTGCCCGTCCTCTGGAGACTATTTACGAATACCAAACGGGCATAACATGTTTTTACCCGACAAAGCAAAATGGTAATCTGGCCACGGTGGCAGCACTGTCATGTTGATGCCCGAGAAGCATGAACGGGGAAGTAGTACTGACGACAGTCCTGTAGTCTTGTATCTGTAGGCACCCCGGTGGTCCCGCTCGCCCACGGTGGACTGGATGGCCGAGCGGTGACCTCTCCAGTTGTCAGGATGCTAGGAAATGGCTGTAGAAGCGTCATAAACGCCAAAGAAACATTATTAATTCATAACAACCTTATTCCTGCCGAGTACAATGTGGCTTGGTGACATCAACGACCTTCCCCGAGTCCTCGCTGACTTGTAGCGATGACAACAGATCCGCGCCGCACAGTCTTGCTAGCGCAGCACCGCGTGTTGTGGCGTAGCGGAGGAATGCCATTTCGGCCGCGTGTGGCTGGCGGCGTCCGGCAAGCCGGCCGGCTCGACGCAGACAGCAGGTAGCTCCGGGTTGAGGCTCTGGGTTGGAGTCCCGACGCTGTCGGCACGAGAGGCGTTCTCGTAGTGCGGAGTGTACTCTATCCCACCCCGTTTTCTTCCCTTCTCCTCCTGGTGGCTCGTCCGCGGTGGACGAGCGGAACAGGCTGCAGTCCCCCAGCGTCGTCGGATCACCCGGTTGTGATGGCGGATGCACAGGGCCTAGGCCCTGCACGATCTCGACGACGGCTCACTGATGTGATCAGCATTGGCGGCGAGCGAGTCTGCTGCGATGTCTGCTAATCCTGGGTTGATGATTGACAGCGGCAGCAGAGAGGACCAGAGCTGGCACTGTGCCCTCACGTCTGCTGCTGGATGGACCGCCCTTACTGCAACATCTCCTTAATAAAGATTAACATGCCGATAACCGAGCTGAGCGCTACGCAGCGTCCCAGTACGCATCTAACTGCAAGTCTAACTGCGAGTGCCGGCCGTGGTGGCCAAGCGGTTAAAGGCGCTACAGTCTGGAACCGCGCGGCCGCTACGGTCGCAGGTTCGAATCCTGCCTCGGGCGTGGATGTGTGTGATGTCCTTAGGTTAGTTAGGTTTAAGTAGTTCTAAGTTCTAGGGGACTGATGACCTTAGAAGTTAAGTCCCATAGTGCTCAAAGCCATTTTTTTAACTGCGAGTGCGAGTGCCTTGTTGCTATCAAAGCTGGAGTATTTAAAGGAAGCACGAGCGACGTCCTGACGTCATGCTCGTTTGTAATGATCGCATTCGTTCCACTTATACTGCTGATTCATCTGTCTTACTCGCCCCTTAGGTGTTGTTACGACAGAGTTACGTGTTGTTGCGGCAGACTTACGCGAAGTTGTGAAATGCAGTACAGCTGATGCTGTACCTCCGTCTTGCGCTCTACGAAAGTCTCCGTCTAACACAAACCCGCGTGCTAAGCAATTCTCTCTCGCCTGCTGTGTGTAACCAGGTAATTGCCCCTGCGTGACGACACATTCCGATATATGTGCAATCCTCTTAGCTATTGGCTAACCCACTGCCTCTGGCTCTCGGTATAGGCAACGAAACTTTGACAATATTCCACGTTTCCAACTCTTTTCTATTCCACGGCACTACATATCGAAAGCGCCGCGCCCGTAGATCGTCTGTCACCATTTTTACTTCTGATACAATTGCGGAAAATGATATCCTAATTTTGGTATCATAACGCAATTTCTCCTGTCATGTTTATATGTTGGACCTGAATCTATTTTTAGAATCGGATCAAATACCGTTTCCGAGGGTCGATTGTCTCTAATGAATTAATTATCTACAACCGCTCTTCCGATTGTCGGTTCTCTGAAGTGAGATTTTCGGCTCATTCGAATTTTAGTTTTTTTAAGAAGAGAAGCTTACCCATATGACACTGTTGTGTCACTCCCGCCAGATCATTGTGGAGAACGCCTGCCAAGTGATCACTGGTTTTGTATTAACGTAATGAAATATTTTGGGAACGTACAGTAGCTAGAAATACAGGAATGAGTAAAGACATTGCGAGTAAAAAATAAAAAGCTTGACCTTATACACTACAGCATAAAAATTGGAGGTACTTACCAGAGGAGTGGCATCTCGAAGTGATTAAAATAATTCGTGACAAGCAACTGCATCTATGTTCGAATCTCTTCCAGTGCTTAAATCTTTTTCTTCAATGTGCATCGTACTGACGTTATTCATTATTTTTATCCAATTAACTGTATTTATTTTATTTCTAATACTTAAGCGCGCCGTTTTCGTCATCGTACACAAAATACAGAACCAGAAATCACTATAATCGAACTTCACACCTGGATAGCCAGAGAACCTTGCGGTTTTTACCTCGATGATTGTGAACCACACGGGTGGTTTAAATAGGCCTATACCACCCCACCCCTTGTGAGGTACTGAATGTCCGGTCGCCAGAAAATGACTGTAAGCGAGAATGTTTTCCAGTACGAGAAAGAAGGTACGACAATTTACAAATCAAGCTGCTACAAAGGACAACACGGTTGTCGCCAGTTACTTTTCTTTTGTCAATACAGAAAATATTTCGGCACTGATTGTGCTGCTTCATTCTTCCACAAAAACCGAATGTGGTATGACCTTTTTGCAACTATGTCTACTCCTTCACACAGAGCAACACGTTTATTTTGGCGTCTTTTGAAACATTTTTCTAAGAGTTTCGTTGCTAGCCTTGAAGTTCGGTTCTCTGCTGAATAACCCGTTTGAGCAAAACGTACTGTTACTAGACTTCATCATTCTAGCTGCACGATCCGTTGCCTGCTCAGTTGCCTCGATAAATCGTTTCTGTTTCTCATTTCCCACCGTCGGTGGGTCGAGTTCACCCTCGGGCATGAGTGTGTGTGTGTTGTCCTTAGCTTAAGTTCGTTTAAGTTAGGTTAAGTATTGTGTAAGCTTAGGGACCGAAGACCTCAGCAGTTTGAGCCCGTAAGGCCTTACATGAACTTCCAATTTATTTCTCATTGTCAACAAATTTAATAACGTTAACCGCAAACCGTGACGCTTGCCGTCGAGATAGTTTCGTACTCACCTTAAATTCTCGCACTGCGATGTACTAACGTGCACTACTTCGTTGGAAGCCCCCTGCCGAAGAAGTGAGTTAGGCTGCCTCTATACAGCGTACTGTCATCCACAAAAGTCGCATCGTTGTTTGGAAATATGAAGTCCATGAATGGCTGAAAATGGTCTCCTACTAGCCGAACCTAACGGTTCAGCTGGAGCAGAGGACACAGTCCATTCCATGTAAAGAAGCTCTCACCATTATAGAGCCTCCACAAGCTTGCACAGTGCTTTGTTGACTACCTGGGTCCATGGTCTCGTGTGGTCTTGCCACACTCGAAACCAACCTTCAGCTCTTACCAACTGATATCAGAACTCATGTGATTAGACATGCATCTAGATTAGAGGGATGCAAAATTTTTCTGATAAGTGGATTCAAACAGAGAAATTTTTAGAAAATTTGAGTATATTTTGTAATCTCTTAAATGACAAAAAAACTTTAAAAGCTGTTCTAACGATATACGTTATGTAGGCCAGCGATTTGGCAGTCTCGAGCTGGTATGTGGGGACGGGAAATCGTTGTATCACTGAACACTAGTGGGCCCAGGGCTTATGGCGCCACAGAATGTCAGGCTGAGCAAATTCTATGGCGAGTCCAGGTACATCGGCGAGCAGCTTCACCGGAAATGGGTAAATTCATGTTTGGACAAATATGATGAACGCTGGTCGCTTAAGAGGGCAGCCAATGCTCCATGAAATTCTGGAGGGTCAGACAAGCTGACAGATGGGTTCTTATAGTTTTTTGAGAATGTATAACTATTTACAGTTATGTATTACTGCAAATCTGAATACACCAATGATTTCAGGAAAATGCATCCAATGACACAACAATATTTTGGTACCTTTCAAACTATATAATTTAATATTTCTCGATAAAAACTTTTATACAATGAACCTCGGAATTAACAGCTCTTAAACGTTTCATGCGATTTCAACATATAACACCTCAGATAATGACCCTGCACTATAGCTATCATCTCTAGAAGTTGTATATGCCTATCTATGTTATTTCTTGTTTTATTACGTCTTTCCTATCTTTTAATTATGCAGATTGTCAGAATGTCTTATCTTCCACAGTTACACAGCAAATGAATTCAGCATGAATGCCTCATGTATTGTCATACTTCTATATTTACTTAATAAACAGTCACTGTTTTGTCCATAACTTCAATAAACATTAAATACAACTGTAAATTCAAAATCATGGTAATTTAATAAGTGGTGAATCATATGTGTCAGCTGAAAAAACCTTCAAATAGATGTGCCAAAAGCACTTCTGATGAGCAAGGCTGAATAACTGTTTAAATAACATTTAATGACAATCTGCTGTGATTTATCATGAGCAAACTTGCACTAAAATCCTGGCTTATTTATTTATGAACGACACACCTATATTTATATTTATTGTGGCTGGTGTCAGTGTGACTGAACGTATATAACATCCCTTTACTTATATATTGTCGAAATATATTAGTTTAGTGTTGGAAGTGATGATGTTGTGTCAAATCATGTCTATAGAGCTTCAGTCAATGGAGAAGTAGGCAGTACCAGAACAATTCGAATCCTGGGACTTGACGAGTGAAGGGCTAAAGTGAGCTATTCTGGACACTTGGAAGTTTGTTCTGGCTATGATAGCATACGGTTTCTCTTGGAGTGTATGACAGATTTTGGGCGGTGAACGGACGCTACCATTCTTTAACTTCTAATGGGTCTTTATGTTTCGAGCGGTCTGAATGTACTCCAGTGTAGGACTCTAACTTTTTCGCTTGTGTTTCAGAACTGAGGATAGACTTGTATCGTAAGTGTACATTTCTGAATCTGAACTCTGAAATGATTTGAGCTGGTGAATGGTTCACGTATTGTGATCGTAAAATGACAAAACTTTTGTGTATGATTGATGACAATATTGTTTGGGGATTATGCTACCAGTATTGTAACACTCTCCATGTAACTTTGCTTTGTTTGATAAGGGAGTCTTCTATTTTCATTTTCATTGAATGTAGTAAGACCGTTTCCCATTTATTTGAGAAGTCCTCTCTTGAATAAGTTTTATTCAAAGTAATTGTTTGTCGTCTACGTCAGTTACACGCTTCCTAATGAAACCCATGTTGTTAAACTATCATTTTAACTTTTATTTTGTATTGCTGTATATTTTATTAAATAGCAACTCTCGCTAATGCATACATTATTTGACTGCAGAATCACAGCTACGGGTTATTATTAGCAGCGAACTAGCTGTTGGGCATGAAAGCAGAAATGCGCGGCTCGACGCTACGACTACGTCGAGTTACTCTTTTTGAACGGAGCCGTGCAGAGCTCTAGTACCTAAAGTATGAGCAATATCAAGCAAATTCGTAACTGTTTTTCCTCGATTTAGAAGCTGCTTAGGTAGAGTAACTACACTAGCAGTAATTGTTAAGTACTGTCGCAGAGTGAAGTTTCATTTCGTTTTCTCCTCCACCTCTGGGGGCCTCACTTCTTTAGTCAGGCTATGCTTATTGATTTACAAGGTTAATATGTTGAATAATAATAAATATTTACGTTTCAAACCTTGTGATGCCTGTTTTTAAACAGGGAACTTTTAGATTATCCTTCGTATTTCTTAAACAAACACCTGTGACTTCCCTACTAAATAAGAATAAAAAATACTGTCGAGCTAATGTACGTTCCCCTCAGACTGACCAAACTTGTTGGAAAACAACTTTTGCCTCCTGCAACGAGTGACTCCTGAGATATTTCATAGTCGTGGGCGGTCACTGTGAACTGTTGCAGATGCATACTTGTTGTGAAAACCACTCAACCTGATGCATTTAGGTATTCTGCCAAAGAGATGGAGCATACGAAGCATCATTGTTTACATGCTTCTAATGGTGAATATTAGTTTGCCTCCTTCACTTTTTCAGAAGATATAAATATTATAAACTTCACAATGGAAGTCTGCTATATGCTCAAATACAATCTTCACTTTTCGTAAGTGAGCTGAAACATTTTTTCATATGTCTCATGAACGACATTGTACAGCATTTCATGTGATGCATGTTCAGCATCGCAAATAATATCAACTAGGTAAAAGTGTTATACAGTAGACAAAAGGTGTTGTGTAGGCTCACAAAAGCAATTTCTCTCTCTTGTTCCAACATCCTGGACCAAAACAAATAGAAAATAATCGCCTGATGCTTCTATTATGTTTTATATTAACTACGTCTTGTAAACAGTCACAGTAAATAGTAACTGGTTCCACATTTCTGTGAATGTCCTCTTACTAACATCACAAAGCGGAGGTTGCAAGCACTCACTGACATAAGTGGGCGTGAACAGCACCATATAAAGCGAATCAGTTAGTACAATGTTTTATCAGTTTGATAATGACTGCTTTCCTCAATCTGGAATTTAAAATCCATGTAAAGATCAATTAGCATCTGACATAATGGAGTATTCCACAGTGTATTTCAAATTGCAGCATTCACAAAGGCTGACAACGGAACAGAACGAGATGCCAAGATCAAGGGTTCTTGTGGAGAAAATTTTTCTGTTAAATTTGTTGTGAGAAAGGCGTCGTCTTCTGTTAGTATAAGAAGTTCACCCGTTTTCGCCACACGTACTCATCCTATCGTTGTGGATTTTGTATTTTTCTTTATTTTATTATTATCCGCTGATTTCGTGACCCAGTAAAAATGTTCAGTACAACTTGGATAGCTTTTCCATTGAGTTTTCATCCGCAGGAGAGGTCAGATATCGCAAACCGAAAAATGGATTTGGTCTTATAATAACTAGACTGAAAAATGCCCTGCACTCTCTATAAATAAGAACACAAATTAATGCAGTAATTTACGTGAAACAACTTTTTGTAACAGTAAAATGGTCTGAGATTGGAGGAGTTGTTTCAAAATAATTAGGAACTTGGAAAAAGGAAACAAAATAGATAAGGTGAACATGCTCTACAGCCATACATTCTGCTCAGTGAGTCCTCTGACTGAGGACCTCAGTGCCAAGGATACAATAGGAAGATCGTGAGGAGAGCCTTACACATCAGAATCTACCGAAAATTCTGAGATGGCCCAGGAGAGCCCTCGGAATAAGAGGGTGACGATTGAAAAGCAGGGAGCCGAGAGTACAATAAGCTGCAGCATTGCTATGCCGCAGGTCGCGGTGATGGAAACCAAGAAACAGCCGTGGACGTAGTGGAGAAAGCAGGAATGAACTCTTGGGAAACGGTGACGAGATGTCGACCAGTAATGCAGCAGGCACGTCAAGACAACCCATTCAGTTTCGCCCTTGTCATTCATGACAACTGAAAGGGGCAGTGGGCCGCGACGAGGTAACAGATCACCCAGACCTCGAAGCACGGCTGTATTCTAAAATGCAGCACTTGTGGTAGAGCGCTGCCGCACCCTTCCATGACGAAGACGACTACAAGGCGAACACACAAACATCAGCCGCCTCCGTGGTCACCAAGGATCCACAGGCCGAACCAAAGTGGAAGGGGATGTTAAAATCTGTCATCCGAAGGTTCCCGTGGATGGTGGATATCACAACCATCGTCAATTAAGAAAGAAGACTAGGCTTCTAAGGCTATATCTCTCTGAGGCAAGGGTCAAGTCAGAAGAGGGCGCCAGTGTGGTTATTCGTGGGACCACGGTGGCACAAGAAGAACGCGGATATATTCCGACTCAAAGAATTTCTGGACACAGCTCTGCTGCTCCAACCAATGCCACCAAAATCTGACAACTCTCCACCATGTTTCAGTTGCTAGAAGTACGGGCACCTGCCCCAGTTCTGCAACATGAATCCTGTTGATGTGAAATGTGCTGACCAGCTGCAGGTGGTGCAAATCCTTCATGGAGATACAATAGGAGCAGCTGGCGAGAAGAAGACGACTGCCAGCAAGGAGCAGAAACAACGGGAGGAAACCAGCAGCACAGCAACCTCGGGCTGTAAGGATTACAGCATGTGGCCTTTTTTATTTTTGTAGTGTCTTGATGTGCAACCTACTTTGAGTGTGGACTTCCGTGTGAGAGATAGATGGGTAATATTGTCTTTATTTACTTATCGTAGGGACTGTTTGCCCTTGAGCCTTGATACTATATTAGTACATTTTTAGATGTCATGTAATTGCGGAAATTCTATGACACAATAAGTCACTCGAACACAGTGCCAGTGTTCAGAATGGACAGAGCTTGTGTAATCCAGATTATGGAATTTGGGATGTAAAGCCTCTATTATATTGACGAGTCTATGCGTGGAACAAGTGATCGAGTCCAGAATCGTTGGCTGATATAGTTTGTCATGAAAGTCATGAACTCCCGCCTATCTCACTGCCCCTAGGATTAGGCGGAGGCAGCAGTTTTCTAGCGTTTCAATCAGCTTGAGGTTTGAGGTATTCGGTGTCCCATGCGAAACAACCATAGACAATTGTTGGGAAGAACGTTGCTCAACATTGTCACACTCACTCACTCGTTTTCTTTGCAAACGTTACCTAGAACCTGCTGATACCTGATAGTATCATTTAAATTCCATGCTTAACTCACTTACTTTCAATAAAAAATCTTATATTTCATTATGAAATATACAGAAAATGAAGAGGAAGAATATTTTTTGTTATAAAGTTCATTTCTCATAAAAAATAATATTTATTATTAAAAAAGTGAATGTAAGAAAACAAAAATCCAATTTAATGAAATAAGGAAAACAATTATTTCTCTAAAATTTTTCTGAATCTTTCTACTTGAGCATCCATACGTTTTTTATGAACAGTTCCTTGTAAAACTTATTGGGACAATGCATTCTACTACATACACTTGTATCTTTAATTTTTTGGTATTTCTTAACACATTCTTTACGTGTATTACGATACCCATCTATTTGATACTTATCTTTATAATATCCTTCAATATTTTTTAATGCATACAATGAGTATGGTGTTGACCATTTAAAGATTATAAAATTGAACAGGGAAAGAATTTCTAACAATAAAGTCAGAATTAATTCCCAATCCGGCAGTTCGTTATTTTTAAGTTCCTTCATTCGTTTATATTTCAATTTTCTAAAATTTGAAGATCCTATTACTAATTACTTTCAAATATCTATTGGATAAAATAATTTAAATTTCTTATCGAGTTCCAAATATATTTTTTCTCCATATGTGGTAGGTAAATGTTCACAACTGACAAAATTATGTAATTATTTACTTGTAACTGACTAATCTTTCTAAGCAATTTATTGGTCTTAAAATTGTTCAGCTTATTGAGAAATATTTTTATTTATATAGAAAAATTTTATTATATCTCTTACAGTGTTAAATGTCCATGTGGTAGTGTACCTACTTTATTTACCAAAACACGTCTTTTATCATCATGAGTACTCATGGCTTTCTTGTTTATTGAGCTGTTTGGATTTAATGTTGCTCACTTTGAGTCATATTAATTGTCCTCTGTTGTTCTCTATTGTTGAATAAACAACCATCTGTAGTCTTCTAAACTTACTCAATTTTTAACAACATGCTTCTAAACATCTTTAGATTTCTTTTTTATTCAGCCGCCAACATTATTAGCATACATTTTAGCCCTTAATCCACAAAACTCTTCCATCTTCCATCTTTCCTAAAACCTTATTTTTTACGTGTAGAACACAATAAGTATTATCTGCTGAATAGTCACTTGTATCAAAGTAATCAATCATTGACTTAATGTCTTCATAGATATTTTCAGTTTTTTTATTGTAGATATAACTGTCAGTATCTTGATCACATAACTCAATATTTTCCCCATATTTTGTTTTCATTATACAGGCTGAGTCACCTAACATTACCGCTGGATGTATTTCGTAAACCACATCAAATACTGACGAATCGATTCCACAGACCGAACGTGAGGAGAAGGGCTAGTGTAATTGGTTAATACAAACCATAAAAAAATGCGCGGAAGTATGTTTTTTAACACAAACCTACGTTTTTTTAAATGGAACACCGTTAGTTTTGTTAGCACATCTGAACATATAAACAAATACGTAATCAGTGCCGTTTGTTGCATTGTAAAACGTTAATTACATCCGGAGATATTGTAACCTAAATTTGACGCTTGAGTACCACTCCTCCGCTGTTCGATCGTGTGTATCGGAGAGCACCGAATTACGTAGGAATCCAAAGGAAACGGTGATGGACCTGAGGTACAGAAGAGACTGGAACAGCACATTACGTCCACATGCTAACGCCTTTTTATTGGTCTTTTTCACTCACGCACATGTACATTACCATGAGGGGTGAGGTACACGTACACACGTGGTTTCCGTTTTCAATTACGGAGTGGAATAGAATGTGTCCCGACATGTCAGGCCAATATAGATGTTCAATGTGGTGGCCATCATTTGCTGCACACAATTGGAATCTCTGGCGTAATGAATGTCGTACACGGCGCAGTACATCTGGTGTAATGTCGCCGCAGGCTGCCACAATACGTTGTTTCATATCCTCTGGGGTTGTAGGCACATCACGGTACACATTCTCCTTTAACGTACCCCACAGAAAGAAGTCCAGAGGTGTAAGATGAGGAGAACGGGCTGGCCAATTTATGCGTCCTCCACGTCCTATGAAACGCCCGTCGAACATCCTGTCAAGGGTCAGCCTAGTGTTAATTGTGGAATGTGCAGGTGCACCATCATGCTGGTACCACATACGTCGACGCGTTTCCAGTGGAACATTTTCGAGCAACATTGGCAGATCATTCTGAAGAAAGCGATGTATGTTGCAGCTGTTTGGGCCCCTGCAATGAAGTGAGGACCAATGAGGTGGTCGCCAATGATTCCCCACCATACATTTACAGTCCACGATCGCTGTCGCTCTACCTGTCTGAGCCAGCGAGGATTGTCCACGGACCAGTAATGCATGTTCCGTAGATTCACTGCCCCGTGGTTTGTGAAACCCGCTTCATCGGTAAACAGGTAGAACTGCAACGCATTCTCTGTTAATGCCCATTGACAGAATTGCACTCGATGATTAAAGTCATCACAATGTAATTGCTGATGTAGTGACACATGAAACGGGTGAAAGCGGTGACGATGCAGCATGCGCATGCCACTACTTTGACTCAGTCCACCGGCTCTCGCAATGTCCCGTGTACTCATGTGTGGGTTCATGGCAACAGCAGCTAACACACCAACTGCACCCGCTTCTCCTGTGGCGGGCTTGTTACAGACCCGTTTGCGTGCTACGACCATACCCATTGCATACAGTTGGCGGTAGATGTTTTGCAAGGTGCGGCACGTTGGATGCTCTCTGTCCAGGTACCGTTCCGCATACACCCTGCAGGCTTCAGCTGCATTTCGTCGACACTCGCCATAGTTGAGTATCATCTCCGCCTTTTCAGAGTTCTAATACACCATGGTCACAGTTCCTACAACACTACACTATCACAGACGTCTGGTAACACGGTGTACTACATTTGGTCTGCTTGCGGAGACGAATGCAGAATAACAGTAGCAGCAAGCGCTACATGCGGACACTGCGACAGCTAGCCCAAACCACAACAGTGCACTACAGCCACACTCGTAAACACGGTCGTCATCGTAAACATGTCCCTGCAGATGCTGCTCGCCGACCGTGGCCCGGGTTTGTTACAACACGCAACTGAACGTCGGAGGTTTCAAGCGTCAACTTTAGGTTCCAATATCTCCGGATATAATTAACATTATACACTGCAACAAACGGCACTGATTACGTATTTGTTTATATGTTCAGATGTGCTAACAAAACTAACGTGGTTCCATTTAAAGAAACGTAGGTTTGTGTTAAAAAACATACTTCCGTGCATTTTGGTATGGTTTGTATTAAACAATTACACTAGCCCCTCTCCTCACATTCGGTCTGTGGAATCGGTTCGTCAGTATTTGATGTGGTTTACGAAATATATCCAGCAGTAACGTTAGGTGACTCACCCTGTATATAGTGAAAATCATACATCATTTCTCTAGACAAATGAAGTATACTGATTGCAACATATGAGTAGATTTGTTTATTAATGGTGATTTTAGTTTTATTTATATGAATAGCAACAAGATTTTCAGTAAAAATAGTTCTTCCTTAAAGTTTGCTTTTGCTATAAGTTTATCACATTTTTTCCATCTGATACTAATTTTATATTCACTCTGTTACTGATATTTTCAATTGTCTTACCAAATAGTTAATTAATCATTAACTTGTGGAAAACATTTTCAGAATCATTTTTGGCTTTAGTTCTCATTTCAGTACACAAATCTATATATTTCTACAGTCAGCCTGGTTAAATGTTAAAACTCTATGTATTTCTCTTAATTTCATTCCTAAATACAGGTATTGTTTAAGATGTGATGTGAAGGTCGATGGCAGCATCTCATGACCTCACACAAATGCATGATGCTTTTCGATCTGAACCCCTGGGATTTGCAGTGGGTTGATATAAGCTAGCAAGAGAGGGGTGGTTGTAAGAATCTGGAACATCCTACAATAATTAGTACTGGAATAATTTAGTAAATAACTTTTACATACCTTTGTCCTACTACTGCACTCCAGGAACATAACTAATAACAACTATCTTTCTCGAATACAAATGTCTCATTAACAAACATTAACTGGATTATACAACAAGCAAGATAACGCAGTCCTGGTCTTACGTGCATAATAAATGTGCAAACTAGAGGCTGCGAACCTAGTGAGCTGATGGCTATTCTAATCTGACTTCGCTCACGACCTGTAGCTGACTAGGCCAGTGCGATCTGCAAGTCTCTGTCCGTGCTCTACAGAGGCGCTGCATGCGCCAGCGACTCCAGAGAGGTTTGCAAGTGCTGGAATGCTTTCGATTATCGCAACCTCTAGCGTGGTTTGTAACTTTGACACCACATTCCGCCCCCGCAAATTTACGAACAGACGTGGAATAGGACTTCTGCCTGCTAGGGATAGGATCTCATGCTGACGTGGATGAGGCGGTGGGGATCTGAACTTCAGACGAGGCTCGCTCACCCGCACCCCGCCATTCGGACCGAGAAGAGCAGGGATACGCTAGAAAACTGCCTCCAGGATGCACGTCAACATGGGGTGTGTGCGCATCTACTACGATAGGAGGGTCTGCCGAGTCGACCCCCATGAGTCCGGTGCACCCGACGGGCAAATATTGATCACAATCCATGGGGCCAGGTCGTACAGTGGGGTGGAGGCCACCATGCCACCATGGCGTCAATATCTGGAGGCACACCCACTGTCATCCGCGGTGGGCCTAAGGAATCATCCAACCGCTGTAGCGATGACTCAACTACGGGCAGCTCCAGCGCGTCACTGAGAAACGGCGCAGGCGCGTCTACTCGCGGCACGGGGTCTGAAATCACACGAGGAGCGGCAGAGACTTCTCGGCATACAAGGTGCATCTGGTTCTGATGCCGGCGCACATCTCCAGATGGCCAGAAACGACGTAGAAGGCGTTGCCAAGGCGCCGAAGAACCCGACCTTGTAACCATCGGCACGTGCAGCGATAACTGCGAAAAGATACAACGTCGTCGGGCAAAACCTTGGAAATCGGCCGTGGCGCAGACACACGGTTCGGTGTATGTAGCAAATGCATCAATGGCCGATGCGGACGAACGTGTCAGAGTTCATCCGGTGACGAGCCGGAACGTGGCTGTCACCGATAAGAGGTGAAAAACAGTAGTGCGGCTTTCCGAGAATGAGACTCGCGCAACTTAGATATTTTCGTCTTAAGTGTGCAAACAAAATGTTCCACTGAGGCGAGAACGGAGCAAAGTGATATGCTGAACACCTTGCGATTCACAAAAATTCGTGAACTCGGAAGAGACAAACGGGTCCATCGTCGGTAACGATAACTTGAGGCAAACCTTCAATGCTAAAAATTGAAGTCAAGGCAGGAATTACAGCGAATGAAGTACTTGACGTCTTCTGCACAAAGAAGGGAAAATTGCCATAGCAATCGATGACAATCAATCATCGTGCGTTCCAAAATGGACCAGAAAAATCCGTATGCAAGCGTTGCCAGGGTGCGGTGGAACGGGGCCAAGAGAAAAATGTCTGTGGCGGTGCAGACTGATTGGCAGTACACGTCGTGCAAGAAGATCAAAGCTTGTTAATATCAGAATCGATACCAAACCAGGTACAATGACGGCGAGCTAACTGTTTCATCCGTACAAGACCCCAATGACCTCGATGCAGCAAGCACAACACAGCGGATTGCAATGAACGTGGAACGACAACACGGAACTGATCATTCTCCATGCGGAGTAAATAACGGCTGTAGGTGTGCACCGAAACGGCGAGCAACAGGATTAGAAATCCGTGAACTAGAAGAAGGACACTGCGTAGCGATGTAATGCAAAACAAGTGTAAGAGAAGAATCGGCAGCTGTAGCGGCCACTACGCGACGATAGTCGAGCGGAAAACCTGTGACCACACCATCGTTTTCTTAATCAATAAACATATAAGCTTGTTCAGATTCATCAAAAGTTGTGTCTTCAGAAATGGGAAGACGAGATAACGCATCAGCGTAGCCGTGCTGAGCAGTAGACCGATAGAGTATGTCGTAACGGTACTGCGAAAGAAACGAAGACCAGCTAATCAATTTTTGCGCTGTACGTGGAGGTACCGTCTTCGATGCGTGAAACAACGAAGTCAGTGGTCTGTGGTCGATGATGAGAATAAACTTGCGGAGATACAAGAAATAATGGAATTTTGTCACACCAAAAATGACAGCTAAAGCTTCCTTCTCGATCTGCGAATAATTTTTCTGACCAGATGAGAGCAATTTATATGCAAAAGCAATTGGGCGATCTCGAGAACCGGTTCTTTGGGCAAGTACCGCCCCGATCCCAAAATGAGAAGCATCACCCATGAGAGCTAATGGTTTCTGAGGATCAAAGGTTGTTAAACAAGTACTAGATGACAACACTGATTTCAGCTTATGGAAAGGCTTGTCACATTTTGGTGACCAAACAAACAGAAAGTTTTACCGTCGAAGACGATGAAGATGAGCTGTAACTGAAGATGCATGGGGTATAAAGCGATGGTAGTAATTGATCTTGCCTAACATTGCTTGCAGTTCCTTCAAAGTCGTTGGAGCTGGAAAATCGATGATGGCTCGCAAGTGTTCCGGCGAAGGGTGTATGCCCTGAGAATTGGGTACATATCCAAGGCAAGCCAGTTCTCTCGCGAAGATGGTGCACTTGTCCCTGTTTATTTTCAGTCCATTGTCCCGAAGCACTTGAAAGAGATGACGCAAGTTTTGTAAATGGTTCGTCGGTGTCATTCCAGACACGACAACGTCATCTGAATAGTTAAGGCAAGAGGGTACCGATGCCCAAAGGGTTTGTAGATTTGTAGATAACTTTGAAATATGGCTGGGGCAGAAGCACATCCGAAAGGAAGGCGCTTGTATTTGTACAACCTGAGGAGATTATTCACTACCAAGAACTTTAGGGTTTCTTCATCAAATGGTAGTTCAAGATAGGTATCCTGCAAATCAACACTACTGGCCATTAAAATTGCTACACCACGAAGATGACGCGAAAGTTAACTGAAAGGAAGAAGATGCTGTGATATGCAAACGATTCGCTTTTCAGAGCATTCACACAAGGTTGGCACCGGTGGCGACACCTACAACGTGCTGACATGAGGAAAGTTTCCAACCGATTTCTCATACCACGGCATACCATCACGTTTCCGACTTTGATAAAGTTCGGATTGTAGCCTATCGCGACTGCGGGTTGTCGTATCGCGACATTGCTGCTCGCATTGGTCGAGATCCAATGACTGTTATCAGAATATGGAATCGGTGGTTTCAGGAGGCTAATACGGAACCCCGTGCTGGATCCCATTGGCCTCGTATCACTAGCAGTCGTGCTGACAGGCATCTTATCGGCATGGCTGTAACGGATCGTGCAGCCACGTCTCGAACCCTGAGTCAACAGATGGGGACGTTTGCAAGAGAACAACCATCTGCACGAACAGTTCGACGACGTCTGGAGCAGCATGGACTATCAGCTCGGAGACCATGACTGCGGTTACCCTTGGCGCTGCATCACAGACAGGAGCGCCTGCGATGGTGTACTCAACGACGAAACTGGGTGCACGAATGGCAAAACGTAATTTTTTCGGATGAATCTATGTTCTGTTTACAGCATCATGATGGTTGCATCCGTGTTTGGCGACATCGAGGTGAACGCATATTGGAAGCGTGTATTCGTCATCGCCACACTGGCGTATCACACAGCGTGATGGTATTGGGTGTCATTGGTTACACGTCTCGGTCACCTCTTGTTCGCATTGACGGCACTTTGAACAGTGGACGTTATATTTCAGATGTGTTACGACCCGTGGCTGTACCCTTCATTCGATCCCTGCGAAACCCTACATTTGATCAGGATAGTGCACGACCGCATGTTGCAGGTCCTGTACGGGCCTTTCTGGAAACAGAAAATGTTCAACTGCTGCCCTGGCAGCACATTCTCCAGAACTCTCACCAACTGAAAACGTCTGGTCAATGGTGGCCGAGCAACTGGCGCGTCACAATACGCCAGTCACTCCTCTTGATGAACTGTGGCATCGTGTTCAAGCTGCATGGGTAGCTGTACGTGTACACGCCATCCAAGCTCTGTCTCACTCAATGCCCAATCGTATCAAGGCCGTTATTACGGCCAGAGGTGGTAGTTCTGGGTACTGATTTCTCAGGATCTATGCGCCCAAAATCCGTGAAAATGTAATGACATGTCAGTTCTAGTATAATATATTTGTCCAATAAATACCCCTTTATCATCTGGTTTTCTTCTTGGTGTAGCAATTTTAATGGGAAGTAGTGTATCTTGGAAAAAAATGTACCGGGTCCCAACCGATCAAGCAAGTCTTCCGGGCGTGGCAATGGAAATGTTGCTATAACAGTTTGTGTTTTTATTGTGGTCTTGTAATCCACACACAGTCTCAAATCTCCGGAAGGTTTTATTAAGATAACAAGTCGTGAAACCCATCGGGGTAGAGACAGCGGGAGGAAATTATTGTTAGGACGGCAGGTCCGATAGTCCCCGTCAATAGAATTCCATCACTCCGACTTGTTAGCTCTTTAACGTGTTTCTATTTAGACTAACGTAACTACACTTCATTAGCCAACAGATACATGCTGAATACCTACCTAATGAAGATCACTAGTAGATCTCTGCTTTCGGATGTCTGTTATATTTTTCCAATTTTTTGCTCCCTAGATCTTTAAGGGCGGCGTTGACGATGCTCCCATTTCGCTTTCTGCTGACATAATTTCATATTCCTGTGAAACAAGTATTTGTAACGTGGCCGTGGCAAAATCATCGGAAATAAAGCTGAAGCGCTTCACCTAATTCGTAGAAGAGTGCTAAACTGCACACGTTTACTCCTTGTTAATTCACACCAAAATATCAGTAAAACTTACTGTAATAAAAGAAAGCTTAAGCGACACTGCCAGATTTTTATTTTTAGGACATTTCTGATCTAATGAAGAATAGTTCCTCATCATGTCCACAGTCGCTTTCTCAAACACGAAGAATGCAGAAGAAATGTTTGCATTCCCTACCTCAAGTTAAGGCACTTAATTTCTTTGTCACAGTAGTGAAAGACTTAAGATTCGTATAACCCAAAGCAAAATCTTTGAGGTTTCCTACCTCTTTCAAGAGAAAAACTACTGAGGGACGTGCCATTTTGCACCAACTTGAAAATGTTTCGAAGATACTTTTCTCGTAGTACGATGAAATATTGAACCAGCCATGACAGATTGTACCGACATGAAGTCATGCAAACTGATGGTTTAAAATTTACATTAGCACTCCTGTTTCTGGAAGAGGCTGTGAGAACATGAAGACACATGAGGATGACTCTGCAATCCCTGGAGAAACTTGATAGATGTCTGACTTATCTGGAAAAATGTCGTGTTGGAGTAAGATGCTCTAACCAGCTTTTAGGGTTAGGTGTGTTATGAATAATGTGGGATGTAGACGTAATTTAAAACGAATGAAACTGCCGGAAAAAAGTTGTAGGCCAATTTAGATGTCAGCAATTCACTCAAGAATTATTGTTGCAACAGTGAATATGAAGTACACTGAAGTATTACAGTTACGGATCAACATACAAGCGGTTCTGAAGAACCAGTTGTCGACGCATGCTGAGATACCCATATTAGCACCTGATGCAGCCTCCATTAGCGTCAATGCCGCCGCTGACTCTGGCATCCAGTCTATCGTACAGATGACGAATACTGTCCTGGGATACGTTATGCCACGCCTGCTCGACCTATTCACGTAGTTCTGTGAGAGTTGTTGGTTGACGAATCGCACGAGTTACTTCTCGTCTCATCGTATCCCGAACATGCTCGACAGGAGGCAAAGCCAAAGACCGTTCTGGCCAGGAAAGTTTCTGCAGGTCTAGGAGAGTACGTTGACTTCCACGGCCAGCGTGTGGGTGAGCATTATACTGTTGGAACCACACATCATCTTCCTGTCACAAGAACGGCAGCAGAACTGGTCTAATAACATTCTGGATGTACCGAGCGCTGGTTAGCGTCTCCCTCAGAAACAGCAAAGGTGAACGACAGTTGCGGTTTATGATACCCCAGATCAGGAGGCATGGGCGGGGGAATGGTGGGGGCAGTGTGTCCTGGACGAAAGTCCTCTAAGATACAGCGCTCAGTAGAGCTATGTCCTACGCAGAAACGGGCATCACCTGCGTGCAGGCAGAACGTACTTTCATCACTGAAGACCTTGCGCAATTCCTTCTGCCATGTGATCCTTTAATGGGACGAGTACTGCCGTGAACGTCGATGCTGTGGCGTGAGTGGAAGATGGGCTAGATGACTCTGTGCCCGTAATCCCACTGCCAGTAACCAGTTCGAAGCAATTTGTGTGGACAGAAATGTGCTCACAAGCTTCCTTATCTGTGCTGTGGTAGCTTTATGGTATGGCACTGCTGCCCTTACAAAACGACGGTCCTGGGGAGTGTCTGTTCTGCATGGACGTCGAGAACCTCGTCTACGGGTATGAGAATTTCACAAGTCAACAGATAGCAATATCGCTGCACAGCTAACAAAACACGTCCGACTTGTGTGGCAATGCTCCGCAAGGACCCATCACGCATCTCGGAAGGCCACACTTTGACCCCTTTCAGTCTCGCTCAGTTCGCTATACAAACCACGAGTGCTTCACTGTGGCATGGATGCCGACTTGCTTCACACGTTTGTACCACAGTGAGTCTTCTCGCTGTGAGCATTCCCTGTTAAAGGATAGACACAGATGACGCTCTGATAGCTATTCCACTACGCTATCTGTTCGCAGACGACGTTGAAACCATTATCAGTACGTCTAAATTCCCGTAGGTGGAATATACAGTCATCGGATGAGAACTGATGTCATATTTCCAAGTGTATAAATTTTTTTCTGTTGTTTAAGCAGAATTTGACCTCACATTTTTCGTGTTTTTTTGTGCATAGGGAATAGGAATATTTGGGATATTTTTAGTACATATCAGTTCTAGGACAGACGATCATTCAGTTTTAACTTTTAAAGATACAGAAACTGATCACCATTATTGCAAAAAGCTGGTCGTTATTTGGCAGAGTGCCATAAAGATACGGTTCATGTTACGCCCAAAGGAACTGACAAAATGGGAAGTACTTAATAACGTTTGGTATCTACTCAAGTTGGAAACTGAATAAAACTATCTGATGGATGTAATCATCTCGCAGTTTCTCCGTTTGAGAGAATTTCATTATTTAATAGAACACAAGCTAACTACCAAGACGAAATAACTCATAGCGGATAGCACAAAGCCCTCACAAGCAATGACATCACTAATGGCTTCTACTGGCAGATATGCAACTCGGGTGACACATCAAATCGCCAAGCGGCCGGGACTCTACAAGCTGTTAGCAAGGTTAGGCAAATGCGCTTTAGTGGGCGTGGGCTCCTGTGAGTGCGTACCCTGCTAGTCCATTGGCACTGTCAGACAGCAGTTCCCCCTCCACCTTTCTGTTATCTTCGCTCGCTCGTTATTGATGCGCGCACGGCAAGATCAGCCTGTTTATTGCGTGTCGATATTGTTGGCGTTCGCGGTAGGACAAAATTTAGAAGAGGATAATAGCTCAGGATGAATTAATACCCTCAAAACGAAAATCGGACGAATCCATGTACTTTAACCCAGCATAGTTTTTTTTTATTGTAACGCAATCCGGCCCTTAGTGTCCCTTTTGTAATGTTGTTTAATCGACGTGGAAGAAGTACAATGAGAAGGAAAATCTTCAGCTACTTCTTGAAAAATTCTGATAACATTTGATATTGAGTAAAGGAAGGCCAATCTTCTCGAGCTAAAACTGGAAAGAGAGAAGGAAGAACGTCCATGTTGATATATGTCATTACTTGAAAATGTTACTATTATTATAGGCGTACGTGATTTTGCCCTCGGTTTTACCTCCTCCTTGTAACATATTAAGAGGAAGAGACTCACGTTATTCACAATGATGGTACATTGAGAGTTACCTATCACAAAGCTCGTGAAGTAGTGAAAACAGCGCATTGCTCTAGAACGTGTTTTCAACATGTACAAGGACGTAGCATTATTCATGGATATGATGCGAACGCCAGTGAAAGCGTTTGATCACTTCCAGTGGATATTCGATCTTGCTTTCCTAACCTACGTTACAAAGCATCTGAATGTATTGCGTACAACTTCGCGGGGTAGATGTAAATTCATTACCGATGTTTCGGACACCAGCTTTGGATTATAAAAGAAAACTACTTTTGCATCTAAAATATCTTTCAATAGTCTCGCACTGCAAAAAATATTGTAATAATTTACAAGAATCTCCCTTGAGAACGGTTTCCACAGGTGTTTCGAATAGCTGTTCAAATCTGGAGTATGTCTGGAACCAAATATTTTTGTGAAAGTTTTTCGCCAATTATGAAATTAACAGAATTGAAGCTTAGGAGCAGTTTACTGACCTACATCTGCCGGAGCAATGCGTTTAATGACCAGTAATCTCACTACAAACATGGAGATGCTAGTGGAAAAACAATTAAAGACAGTATTAGAGTAGTGAAACTATTTGTTACTTTGTCATAAATAGTAGACCAGCTCTGAAGTTAACTCTCCTCAGTAAGGCTACCTGTATTTTGTTAACAGATATTTATTGAAAATTATGTTTTTTTCCTTATTACATTACGTCTGTGCTATTCTTGTACGTGAGAAATTACTTTATTCAGAACTGAACGATAAAATCTGGAACGATTTGTACTACTTGTAATTGCTGT
This sequence comes from Schistocerca cancellata, assembly GCF_023864275.1. NCBI lineage: Eukaryota > Metazoa > Arthropoda > Insecta > Orthoptera > Acrididae > Schistocerca > Schistocerca cancellata. Next base: position 270,124,593 of record NC_064629.1, read on the forward strand.
CAGCCTTTGCAGTATATTAATTTGTGGCGCTACAGTGCCCATTACGGCATTATGCTTTCTGTTGTGTACCTATATTTAGTTTTTCTAATGCAGCTGGAACAACACATGAGGGCTCAGAAGAAAGTGGCACACCAAGTTCCAGCTGGTCGCACAGGGGATATAAAAATTAAAACTAAAATTTCACTTGTTGGCACTGACAGGAACACAGTATGGCTGTTTTACTTGCAATGACTTATATGACGAGATGGCACACAAAAACTCACACACTAGCGTAGTTTCGAGTGCTTCTCTTCCCTGCAGAGTTTTTATGAACTAACCGTTATTAATTTTTCATTCGATGGCACTTCTGTGCAACACAAGATTGGGAGGCTACACTTTCGAAAATACTATGCACGTGTTATATTGTGTCGTAAGTAGTCATTGCATTGTACTTGACGAATTACGTTAACGCTAAGAATTCTAACGTGTTGTAACACCATAGTTCTTCTGCTGTATGGATTTATTTTGCTTTTGTTTTATTTAATGTTACATCATTGAGCTTCTGTAAGTGTGGTGGATAGAATAGATAACACAAAATTGTGTACTCCTTTCTTTGTTAGAACTTTGATGTCATGATTTGATTCTATGCTGTGTAGTATATCTGTCATTTAAATTCTTTGTACCATTTGGAGGGAACATAACTTACTCTATATAATTGTAATTTCTGTGTGGATAAATTTTTGTAGAAATACTAATATGTGCAAATGTTCTGTTTTATTTAAAATGTTTGTTTGCTATTATGGAAACTACTGATCCCCACTTAGGGTTCTTAGTTATTCTGTAGGTAGAAGTTGTTGTGGTTCCCCTCGGGAACGGAACTGTGTAGCGCGCACCAATTGTGGATGGCCTAAGTAGAAAAGGTGGAACTGAGAGTCAGTCGGGGACGAGCTACGAGTCGGGGACGAGCTACCAAACTGTGCACTGCCATGTAAATGTTGCATATTGTGCTGGTTCCGAGAGAGGCTTTTCCTGCCGCTTTCCAATGCCTCGGATGGATGGATAAATAGCTGGAAACATTCTGGGATTGGTATCGATCATCGCCACCAAGAAATGACAGAGTCCAGCAATTCTACCTGTAATTCTACCTGCCAACATGCAATCGCCACCATATTGCGCAATCACTGTTACGGAATACTATAATAATGTACAGTGAAGGATCAGCTTCTTGGATGTGTTAGTGTGCTCAAATATAAGATAATTTATAACTGAATTTATGTACCTACCTTGATTTTTCTCCTTATCATAACACCTCTCAGGTTCCTCTCCGTTTGAACTAAAGTGATTTCCGAGTGTCATTACTGAAAGAACATTAAAGACTAGTGTTTTGCTAATTGATGCCTCTTGAACATAGTAAAAAGAAAGTTAAAGTTAATGTGGCAAGATGTGTGTTAATGATGCTTGCTGAAAATAATTTTCCTAGTAAAACTGCTTATTAATGTACTGTTGCCAACTTCAAATTAAAAGTTCTTAAGATTGAGGCTTATAAAGTTTTGCTTAGTAAATGATCACATTACTGCCTGTTGTAAATCGCAGAAGGTGAGTCAGTATCTTACATATATGTTAATTTTGTCTCTCAATGTAGTAAAAGTGGAAAACTGCAGTTGTGAAATGTTATATACCCATGTTTGCTAAGTGTTTGTCTCTCTTGTGTATTGGAAGTGCATATTAATAATATAACAGGATCCACAGTTTGTCTATTGTGTTAATGCTAGGTAACAAGTAATGGGAAGACCACTAATTATGAATACCATAATTTCTTAATTCAAATGATAGTGAGAAGCTACCTGTTAGTGGATTCCAATTAACTTTCATTTTAAATAGTAAAGTATTTAACTGAGAGAAACTTAACCTATATCCAATTAATGATTCTGCAGTGAATAGTAATAATAACGTTATAAAGACCATTCAGTTTGTATAAGCCCTGAAAGTAATAGTGTTTTTCGGTATCTGTTATAATTTTGCAAATAGTTTCTGGTGCTCTAACTGTTAGTTTCAATCTTACCGTAAACATATATATATGTGTCAGAGTTCACTGCACTCGCGTGTGACAAAGTATAGGTTGTGTTTATCCATTAAAGTTACTAATAACTATTTTCTTGAACGAGAATGTTAATCATTCTCTTGCCTAGTTAGGCTGGCGACCGTTTTCTTTATCAGTTAAACAGTGCAGATAGGCAAAATTTTGTTTGTTACTGTTCAAATATTTACGTAATTGAGACTTTCATTTCCGATAAGCCACCTCCGTTAGGTACAATACGGTCAACATAACAAAATTCCTCTCAGAGGGTAACACTGCTCTGTTGCTTTATACCATAATTGCTTTAACAATATAGTTTTATTTCACGACCTGCTTACAACTTTAAGGTTATGGTACAGCAGTAGCAGACAGGAGTGTTACAGTGTCTCAAACGCGAGAGTCAGCCGTCGATCGTGTGTTTTCGGATGTCTTCGGCCTTTTTCGGGCAGCCTCGTGGGCAGCTCACTCGCGCGGCCCTGTGTTAGGAGAACATAATATCAGAGAAGGTCTACTGCTGTAACCTCCACCCAGACCACGCCCTGTCCCGCCCACAATATAGGGTGGTGAATAAGGACATCTTATTGGTTGAGACGTTCGTCTCCGTCCGTCTGCCTCGCCGGTGCCAAGGGAGCAGAAGGCCGTAGGAGGTAGGTAACCCCGGCGGCTGCGTTATCGACGCTCTATTACGTTGCCTTCAATTCTATTTGCTGTTTCGCAGTCACTGCGATCGTTATTTTCAAGTAGGTTTCTCCAGTCGGTCTTAAATATCAGCAGTATGGCAAGGACTGATTTTAAACAAGATTAGTTAGACTCGATCACTGACATTTGCAATCAATCTCGCATAAAACAATTATCTCAAATTAATTATTAATTTATTATTAATAATTAATAATTCACTAATTTTCAGAGAAGCAGTACATTAACAAGAAAAGTTTAATATGTAAGATTAAGAATAATACACAGTTATCTATTAGTGAGGCAAATATTACACGTGAGACCACCTGTGACAGTGTATGTAAAAGACTTATCTAAAGGTTTACAAAATACTGAGAATAAAATTGAAAGCATTGGCTCGGCTTTTTATCGAAAACATACGTTACAGTAACGCTCACATTGCATTGCGATGTGAAGTTATTTGATTTGTTTCTCACTGTTCATTTAACAGACAGGGCTGGAAGGTCACGTCCTAAATGAGAAAAGATTGATTTTATTGCTCATTGTATTTAAACTGAAAGGACAGTTCGGGATTTCATAGCGTTTCTACAATTCGAACTAAAGCGGTGAGAAATAAGACGACACATTACTGCACTGTTGGAGGTAGGGTTGGGGGTGAGGTCGTGTTACGTGTCGGAGGCGGGGGAATGGTACGAAGAACGGAACGGTTGGGCTTGTCGTGTGATCAGGATGTGGTTAGGATTGTACTGACAGTAGATGCGGGAATTGAGCGCGATATAAATGCTTTTTATCGTAGCCTGATCCTGGGTACTTAGCGCTTGGGACTCATGTCTGACATGTTGTAGGCGCTAAGGTTTTCATATTTATTGTAGTAAAGGTGAAAAATCAGTTCTTCGATTCGTAGAAAACAGTCGTTGCCAGAATTGAATACATGTTCATAACATGGCCGCTGTCGGCTGTTACGGCTTCTTATAGTGGATAGACAGATCATAACGCAGAAAGTCACGCCTCAATTTCAGCTGACGAACAACAGGAACAAAGCACACTGCTATCCAGAACGACCTCATCTTTACTTTATTCAAACGCTGTTGTAGCCAAGTGAAGCTCTACTTCCGGTACTTCACAGGGCGTAGAAATTAGGACTGGCTCAGATGCATTCGCAGGATAATGCCACCTAATGAAAGATAAGTCCTCATACAACGTGAATGGTGACGTAGGTGTATGACGGTAACTACAGCAGGTAATGAATTCGTTTGTCAACAGGGCAAGTTCAGGCGGACGCTGGAGACTGGAGGCATGTTGCTGGCTGGGTGGTGAGAGGCGGGGGGGGGGGGGGGGGGGGGGTCGGAATGATTCTCTTGGACGCCGTATCAGTAACAAATTGACTAACTAAAGAATTCCAGAGTTAACAAAATACTTATTTTCACTATTTCGCATATTTATTGACAGAATTTAAACATTTACAATTATTGTCAAGATCTAGTCAAAAAGAACTATGTTATTATCTTATAAACATAACACAATAAGTCAAGTATCACTGTTGGAATCTGCATGTTTGTCTTGAGGCAGCGTAAGGGATGGCGCGTAAATACCCAGATTTCATTTATCCAGTATTTCAAAATGAAACCCCTAAGTGAGTTCGAAGAAGGTTTACACATCATTTTCGACCTCTACGAAGTACTTCTCGCTAACACTTCCACACAAAACGATGAAAGGAAAAAACTTTATCGTATACTTCATTTTCGCCGTTCATGCAGTAAGACTTCAGTGTCAGATGTGACGTTTTAAAATATTACTTCTTTACTATGAACTATATTCAGAAAAAGTCAGAAAACAATATGCACATATAATACTTGCAAAATTATATCACTGTACGGCACATAGTTCAGATGATACGACGTCACAAAGTTTTATATGCCTGAAAAATTAGCTTCCCTTTAAAATGTCGTGCGATATAAGTTGAACGTCAGTAATGACTTTTTAATTTATTACTTCTTTATTACTAACTTTATTTGCAACACACTTTGCAGACAAAGTATCTGCATACACCAATGTATGTACAGGGTTATTACAAATAATTGAAGCGATTTCACAGCTCTACAGAAACTTTATTATTTGAGTTATTTTCACAATGCTTTGCACACACATACAAAAACTCAAAAAGTTTTTTTAGGCATTCACAAATGTTCGATATGTGCCCCTTTAGTGATTCGGCAGACATCAAGCCGATAATCAAGTTCCTCCCACACTCGGCGCAGCATGTCCCCATCAATGAGTTAGAAAGCATCGTTGATGTGAGCTCGCAGTTCTGGCACGTTTCTTGGTAGAGGAGGTTTAAACACTGAATCTTTCACATAACCCCACAGAAAGAAATCGCGTGGGGTTAAGTCGGGAGAGCGTGGAGGCCATGACATGAATTGCTGATCATGATCTCCACCACGACCGATCCATCGGTTTTCCAATCTCCTGTTTAAGAAATGCTGAACATCATGATGGAACTGCGGTGGAGCACCATCCTGTTGAAAGATGAAGTCGGCGCTGTCGGTCTCCAATTGTGGCATGAGCCAATTTTCCAGCATGTCCAGATACACGTGCCCTGTAACGTTTTTTTCGCAGAAGAAAAAGGGGCCGTAAACTTTAAACCGTGAGATTGCACAAAAAACGTTACCTTTTGGTGAATTGCGCATTTGCTGCACGTATGTGTGAGGATTCTCTACTACCCAGATTCGCACATTGTGTCTGTTCACTTCACCATTAAGAAAAAAATGTTGCTTCATCACTGAAAACAAGTTTCGCACTGAACGCATCCTCTTCCATGAGCTGTTGCAACCGCGCCGAAAATTCAAAGCGTTTGACTTTGTCATCGTGTGTCAGGGCTTGTAGCAATTGTAAACGGTAAGGCTTCTGCTTTAGCCTTTACCGTAAGATTTTCCAAACCGTCGGCTGTGGTACGTTTAGCTCCCTGCTTGCTTTATTCGTCGACTTCCGCGGGCTAAACGTGAAACTTGCCCGCACGCGTTTAACCGTTTCTTCGCTCACTGCAGGCCGACCCGTTGATTTCCTCTTACAGAGGCATCCAGAAGCTTTAAACTGCGCATCCCATCGCCGAATGGAGTTAGCAGTTGGTGGATCTTTGTTGAACTTCGTCCTGAAGTGTCGTTGCACTGTTATGACTGACTGATGTGAGTGCATTTCAAACACGACATACGCTTTCTCGGCTCCTGTCGCCATTTTGTCTCACTGCGCTTTCGAGCGCTCTGGCGGCAGAAACCTGAAGTGCGGCTTCAGCCGAACAAAACTTTATGAGTTTTTCTACGTATCTGTAGTGTGTCGTGACCATATGTCAATGAATGGAGCTACAGTGAATTTATGAAATCGCTTCAATCATTTGTAATAGCCCTGTACTGTCGTGCTCAAAAGTATCCGAAAGACATGAATTGCATTTCGCCTAATTCGCATACAACCCTCATAACGCAGCTGTCTAGCGGGTCCTCTAATCGCTCCTCGGTACAGTCGTTTGACTATTGAAAACGGTTCCAACAAATCACCACTAGAAAACATTGCTCTGTATCGAAATAACTCAAGATTTAAAGTAATACCACGATACTACAAATATCAGGGTACACCTTATCACAGGTAAAACTGTCCTTAAGGCTTGTAAGCTCACATTTATTACAATAAACTACATACCGGTACCTGAAATGTTACCACTCTCATTATTACGTCATATAGGTAATGCACGTAATAAGTTCAAATGGTTCAAATGGCTCTGAGCACTATGGGACTTAGCTTCTGAGGTCATCAGTCCCTTAGAACTTAGAACTACTTAAACCTAACTAACCTAAGGACATCACACACATCCATGCCCGAGGCAGGATACGATCCTGCGACCGTAGCGGTAGCGCGGTTCCAGACTGAAGTGCCTAGAACATCTCGCCCTCTTCGGCCGGCGTAGTAAGTTCGTCGTATTCATATTTTCCTCTTAAAATTAACATACAGTTCCTATTATTTAACACAAAATGACATTAAAAATTTAAGTTATTCACGAGCTGCTAGTTGAGAATATGTATGAGCTTCAAATGACACGACGAACCGTCTCGTTCTGCATATGGATTCAGACCCAGGTCATGCAGACTAAGCAAAGATTTCTTGACTGACGGGAACTAACATTCATTCCTGACTAGGCATACAGAAGGTGATATACCTCGATTTTAGACAGTATCAGTTACGAAATATCAGCTTTAAATTACAGCGCCGCCTGACGGAGACGAGTGGTTCTAGGTGCTACATTCTGGAATCGCGCGACCGCTACGGCTGCAGGTTCGAATCCTGCCCCGGGCATGGATGTGTGTGATGTTCTTAGGTTAGTTAGGTTTAAGTAGTTATAAGTTCTAGGGCACTGATGACCTCAGAAGTTAAGTCCCATAGTGCTCAGAGCCATTTTTTAAATTACATGCTGTAAACATTGTTAACGGACGCGGATACCTACCCAGCATCTATTGTTCCTGTTAACAAACTAGAAGAGATGTTAAATATTGCTTCTGCACAAGTAACTAACTTGAAATGCCGTGAGGTAAAGCTTTGTGTTGGACGGGGATTCGAACTTAGAACCTAATGGGATGTTGTCGAAGCACAATCAGCTGTGACATATCTGATTTTCTCGGCAGTAGCAAGATGTTTCAATTGAAATGAAGAGACGAAATATTATTTTTTTCCTTTACAGGAATCCAACCCACCTATCGCTGTTACACTACAGGCCATTAAAATTGCTGCACCAATAAGAAATGCAGTTAATAAACGGGTATTCATTGGACAAATATATTATTCTAGAACTGACATGTCGTTACATTTTCACGCAATTTGGGTGCATAGATCCTGAGAAAGCAGTACCCAGAACTACCACCTCTGGCCGTAATAACGGCCTTGATACGCCTGGGCATTCATTCAAACAGAGCTTGGATGGCGTGTACAGGTACAGCTGTCCATGCAGCTTCAACACGATACCACAGTTCGTCAAGAGTAGAGCCTGGCGTATTGTGAAGAGCCAATTGCTTGGCCACCATTGACCAGACGTTTTCAATTGGTGAGAGATCTGGAGAATGTGCTGGCCAGGGCAGCAGTCGAACATTTCCTGTATCCAGAAAGGCCCGTACAGAACCTGCAACATTCGGTCGTGGATTATCCTGCTGAAATGTAGGGTTTCACAGGGATCGAATGAAGGGTACAGCCACGGGTCGTAACACATCTGAAATGTAACGTCCACTGTTCAAAGTGCCGTCAATGCGAACAAGAGGTGACCGAGACGTGTAACCAATGGCAACCCATACCATCACGCCGGGTGATACGCCAGTGTGGCGATGACGAATACACGCTTCCAATATGCGTTCACCTCGATGTCGCCAAACACGGATGCGACCATCATGATGCTTTAAACAGAACATAGATTCATTAGAAAAAATTGCGTTTTGCCATTCGTGCACCCAGTTTCGTCGTTGAGTACACCATCGCAGGCGCTCCTGTCTGTGATGCAGCGTCAAGGGTAACCGCAGCCATGGTCTCCGAGCTGATAGTCCATGCTGCTCCAGACGTCGTCGAACTGTTCGTGCAGATGGTTGTTGTTTCGCAAACATCCCCATGTGCTGACTCAAGGATCGAGACGTGGCTGCAGGATCCGTTACAGCCATGCGGATAAGATGCCTGTCATCTTGACTGCTAGTGATACGGGGCCGTTGGGATCCAGCACGGCTTTCCGTATTACCCTCCTGAAGCCACCGATTCCATATTCTGCTAACAGTCATTGGATCTCGACCAATGCGAGCAGCAATGTCGCGATACGATAAACTGCAATCGCGATAGGCTACAATCCGACCTTTATCAAAGTCGGCAACGTGATGGTACCCATTTCACCTCCTTACACGAGGCATCACAACAACGTTTCACCAGGCAACGCCCGCCAACTGCTGTTTGTGTATGAGAAATCGGTTGGAAACTTTCCTCATGTCAGCACGTTGTAAGTGTCGCCACCGGCGCCAACCTTGTTTGAATGCTCTGAAAAGCTAATCATTTGCATATCACAGCATCTTCTTCCTGTCGGTTAAATTTCGCGTCTGTAGCACGTCATTTTAATGGTCAGTTCTGAGTATTATCAGTAACTACGCTTGTGTCCCTAAACCTAGTTACAGAAATACGAATGAGACGCTTTCGTTTTCCAGGCCGTGCCAGCCGCGGCTTTGAGATGCCAGCAATGTTCACTTTCCATCCCTCTAAAGGTACACATCAGGTCGTCTTCTTCTTGCTCATACTGTAACTGAGATTTGGCAACAAGGCAAGGTATGTTTGGCAGCTCTTTGATCGGAGAGTTACTTTCTGGTGTGCACTTAATTAAGCCTCAAAATTCACTTGATTTCTCCTGTCATTTCCATTGAATAATCTGAGTTATTATCGCTTGATGTGTAACAAAAGATTGTAAATTTACGGTTTTCAGCCCAGGAAAGTCGTTGCACATGGAAATCGCAACTAATCTTGCCCTATAAATAGCGATTTATGAGTTCTAGCCACTACTAGCCTCGTAATAGGAATCCACGACACATACCTCTTCACCAGCTCTGTGGTAACAGGATGACCTGTAAAAAAGCGTATGTTCTTAATTTAGGTTCCAGTGTCGCTGACTGTGACGTTTTCATCCCTTCTGTGAAGGAGCTACAAGCAGTCAGATTAAACATCGATAAGGAAACCGCAAGAAAATACTTTTGGCCCTTAGTGCAATGGTGAAAAACTTAACAGTGCTGCACAACAGGTAATGCCTCTTTCCGACAAGCAAATTTTGGGTTTCTAGGAATACATAACTTTATTTATGAAATGCTACATTTGTATACCTCTTGAGTATGACACAACATACCAATTAAACACAGACCCAATCGAAATCTAAGTGAGTAGAATTTTACTAATTCGGTTCGATAGAGGCACCCTTGTGTACAGATATTCAGCTTTATTAAAACAGACTTTCGTCGTAAGGTTGTAGTGGGTAGTTTTATTTTATTTCTTATAATACAGTGCACAATTATCGTAGGGTTTCTTTTAGTGTTGTTTAAACAATAGTAATCAAGAGAGAGAAATTAATCATCAACGAAGCATGCGAACTCTCTGGTGTTATCTATAAGAGTTGGACAATGCACATGCAGTTTATTGGTTACACGTAAGTAGAAAACTCGTTCTGAGCTAAAGCTGTCAAACAAGGTTTGAAGAAAAATAAAATGCCACTACCACACGACAGCTAACGTAGAAAATACTTTTCTGACGTATTTTGGCACGATGCGCTCTCCGCATACATATTACAAAAGTTTCGAGATGCATCTGCTGCCTGGCCGTGACTCATGAAAGGTGAAATAAAATATTAAAAAAGAATTTAAGTTTTATAATTGAGCAAAAATCATAATAATATTGAAGTACTTAAGCATCTAACGTCACAAAGCCACGTGATCCGAATAGTCGAGTGTAACACCATCACGTGAAATCACTTTTATACGATGCTCAGAAGCAATAGCTAATTAAACTAAAGTAAGAGGAAGACAAATTGAAAAGGTGGTACATTAAGTAGGACTGAGTGACAAACGTTGACTACGCTTTCATCGCAATACACATAACGTTGGCAACATTTCGGATACCAATACATGAGTCGCTTCTTTGGTTAATAGCAAGATTAACGAGAGAAAACAACTGTAGCATTTGAATGACTTCTGAATGATTTTGTATGGCTTTTCATATATCAATCTTTTCGAATATTGCAATAAGTGGAACAATCTCATCAAGAAAACAGCCAGGTCAGGGCGATAACGTATAACTTCAAGCTGCTGGCTCCTGAACAAGTATGTAGTTGAAAACAACACGGCAGCATGCCTCCCGATCACGTAAGTACTGATTGTCCAGTTCCCCAGAAATGCGTGACCAAAGCTTCCTCAGGCATCACAGAGAAAGACGCCTCCAAGACCATGATTTTGTAAAATCGATGCTGATTATAGAAAAATCTTTGCGAAGTATTTCCAGATACTAATCGACTAGTTAAAAAAGGAATGTTAGTGAAATTGAAAGTGGTTATTTAACAGGAACTTTTTATCACGCTCCATACTGAAAATGAAGAAAAATTTTAATGTCATCAGGAAAACAGCAGACCTCACTACAAATTGAGCAGAACATACCCTACATAGAAGAGTACATATGACCTAAACATCTAGATATAATTTAAAATGACCAGCTCACCATCAAGAAAGTAATGATATACTCATGACAAAGTGCACTGACCTGCAGTGCGCAACAATGGAGCTTGGATATCTCTCATACTCTATAAAAATCGTTGAATTATTTTACAGAATAATAGGTAGACAACATTTGAAATGTCGTGCCATGAAATAAAATCAATTAATTAACTCATTACTGAGTACTTAAGCAACAAAAACGCAGGCTCAGATACAAAAATGATAACTTGATGCATTATAAATGATATTACACTGAAGCGCCAAAGAAACCGGTATAGCCATGCATATTCAAATACAGAAAGATGTCAACAGGCAGAATACGGCGTTGCGGTCGGAAACGCCTATTATAAGACAAGTGTTTGGCGCAGTTATTAGATCGGGTACTGCTGCTACAATGGCAAATTATCAAGGTTTAAGTGAGTTTGAACGTGGTGTTATAGTCGGCGCACGAGCGATGGGACGTGGCATCTATGAGGTAGCCATGAATTTGGGATTTTCCTGTGCGACGATTTCACGAGTGTACCGTGAGTATCAGGGATCCGGTAAAACATCAAATCTCCGACATCTCTGCCGCCTGAAAAATATCCTGCAAGAATGGCACCAATGACGACTGAAGAGAATCGTTCAACGTGACAGAAGTGCAACCCTTCAGCAAACTGCTCCAGATTTCAATGCTGGGCCATTAACAAGTGTCAACGTGCGAACCAGTCAAGTAAAGATCATCGATATGGGCTTTCGCAGCCGAAGTCTTACTCGTGTATCCTTGATGACTGCATGACACAAAGCTCTACACCTCATCATGGCCCTTCAACACCGACATACTGTCGATGGCTGGAAACATGTTATCTGGTCTGACGAGTCTCGTTTCAAATTGTATCGGGCAGACGGACGTGTAGAGGTATAGAGAAAACCTCATGAATCCAAGGACCCTGCATGTGAGCAGGGGACTGTTCAAGCTGGCGGAGGTTCTTAATGGCGTGGGGCGTGTGCAGTTGGAGTGATATGAGACCCGTGATATGTCCAGATACAACTCTGACAGGTGACATCTACTTAAGCATCCTGTCTGATCACCTGCAACCATTCGTGTCCATTGTGGCTGGTTCAAATGGCTCTGAGCACTATGGGACTCAACTGCTGTGGTCATAAGTCCCCTAGAACTTAGAACTACTTAAACCGAACTAACCTAAGGACAGCGCACAACACCCAGCCATCACGAGGCAGAGAAAATCCCTGACCTCGCCGGGAATCGAACCCGGGAACCCGGGCGTGGGAAGTGAGAACGCTACCGCACGACCACGAGATGCGGGCTCATGTCCATTGTGCATTCCGAAGGATATGGGCAATTCCAGCAGGACAATGCGATACCCCACACGTTCAGATTTGCTACAGAGTGGATCCAGAAACACTCTTCTGAGTTTAAACACTTCCGATGGCCACCAGACTCCCCAGGCATGACCATTATTGAGCATATATCTGGGATGTCTTGCAACGTGGTGTTCAGAAAAGATCTCCACTCCTCGTACTCGTACGGATTTATGGACAGCCCTGCAGGATTCTGAGTGCCAGTACCCTCCAGCACTGCTTCAGACATCAGTCGAGTCCATGCCAAGTCGTTCTGCGTCATTTGTGCTCGCTCGCGGGAGTCTTTGGCTCTTCAGTGTAGAGAAGGTGACTTACTTCTTTTATGAATAAGAGTAAGTGTCTGACAGGGCGCAATTGAAAGGTATGAATTATTAAAAAAATGGGTTTTTAATTAAAATTAATTTTAAAACAATACAGAATTAATGTTTAAAGTGGTTATTACAGAATGTCACAACACAAAATATTCATACAGGATCAGCAATTTGGCGTTACAGAAAACATGCATTGACCACAGCAAAGATAATTATGACAACAGCAAACAAGTAATGTCCAGTGATAATCTTATTAATAGCAAAACTAACGTTAAAATTAGTCTTTGCTCAGCTAGTTATTCATGAAAATTGTAATTAATATATGTAATACATGAGTTAACATAGAAACAAACAGATCACAAATGTTATTAAATACCACCTAGTAGTCTTCAAACTGACGAACAGTATGAGTATCATTTACGCTAAGAAGTTAAAAAAGTATTAACAACAGGTACTAAAATTTTCTGTTAGACAGATTACTGACCGTGCCAAAACGTTAACTGTGCTTAGCAGCCAGCTGAATATACTAAGTGCAACACAGAAATTATAAAAAAGCTTATTCATTACAATGTGTCATGCCTGAACATATGGGAAGTCCCTGCTGTCCAGTATTTCGTGTCATTTCACTTATTTTGTTACAAAGTTTTCACATTGCACTGATAGTGTAGCATTACAAATCTTCCTTTTTTAGAATGGAGCAAAAGTAAAATTGCAAGAGTGAAACTCATTTTCTGTTTGTGCTGTCAGATAAACACATGGGTTTGTTCGAAACAATTTCTTTTTGGAACAACATGGGGAGGACACATTCTATTGGTGATACATTTGAGTAACAGGACGACAGCATTGGCTAATTGGCTGACCATGTCACGGCTGTGGTGGCTGTCTCTGCGATATGCTACAACCGACATGTGCCTCATGCACGTATGGGCCCAGGGAACCCACCTAACATTTTGCAATGCTTTGCTCATTCAAGCAGCTAGCACGTCACCTCTGGTGGTAAGTGCTCTCAGTGTTTGTGTTAAGTGAGTGCAATTCAGCTTGGCAATATCTCGAAACCAGTGTATCTTCAGATAGTATGTCAGTTATCTTTTCACACTATTGATCAGACGATCGTTCCCCGTGCCTCCTGCATCTTAATGTCAGCGTTAGCCATCTGCCCTGTCTCAAGTGAGGTACATTAAATATAACAGTAATAGGTGTAGCATAGCTTTGATGAATACATTAAGTTGAAATCATAAAACCCTATGGGCTATACCTCCTTTTTCCACAAGGGATAAAGTGATTGGGCATTTTTAATCATCATGGCAATGTAACGATCACTAAAAATAAGACAACATACACAAAATGTATGCAAAATGCTATTTTGCATTTGGAGGGAGAAGAGAAGGCAGAGATGGAAAAACTGTTGCTAGAATTTTAAAACTTGTTCTTCTCGTAAGGTCCGTTGCCCGTAAAACCACTGATGAACCAAAGTATTCAGAAGGGGAACGAAGCGCCGGTGTGCTGGCCGGTATACAGAATACCATGGTCTCTTGAGACGATTTTGGAGGAGTTTAGCAATCAGCAGTAGGTCAGCGACGTATTAGAAGACACTAGTGGCCCTTTGGGACAGGAATTGTAATTTTATCCAAAAAGTCTACGGAAGTCTACGGACGGATCGAGGAAATATCGATTCTACTGTGACTACCGCCATTTGAAATGTATGACTACCACAGACGCTTACCCAACCCAAACATTACAGAAACGATAGATAATCTGGAGCAGTGCCTATATTTTTCGACAATGGACTTGAGCAGTAGGCACAGTCTTAGACAAAAAATTGATCGATGGCCGTCACCCGCAAAGGCTAAGTCCCAGTCATTCACTTATGATGGCTAATAAACTCGATCGCACCTCAGAATTCTAAGACCGGCGATATGCACGATCTGGCAACACTGTAGAATGCGGGTGTGTCTGGAGGAAGTGTTGTCATTTTCTCGAGAGCCTGCAAGTCAGTAACTGCTTCTGGTCTAGTGAATTCACGCACGATAGCCCAGCACGTTTCGTCAGATGACTGGTTGCCCACAGTAATGAAAAACTGAGTGAATGGATGAACGATAAACTTGACTGAGTGTCATGTGACATCCAACTTGATCAAGTGCAAAGAACAATAAGGAACAAAATCAGAGCAAATAAGTGGTTTACGTCGTGCAATGTAACCAAACAATGACGAGATCGAACACACAGCATTCCCCCGTTTGTTTTAATTGCATTTCCGTTGTCTGCGAAAGTAGTCAGTGTGATGGAGCTCAAAAATAATCCCCTTCATTGTCAAACCCACCTGTACTACCAGAAATCTACACAATTCCGCCTCACAAGTCGCGGCTGTGAACATTCGGTAGCTTCCTCGCTCTACAGATGCCCCTACCAGCCGCAAGTCACTCGCCAACTTCGTCAGGCGTCGTAGGACCAGGTGAAGGTGACGGCTATGGTTGTGTTTATTAACAGCCATTTTCTTATCAGAAGTTCTTTTATCTTTCAGTTACAGAAAGGATTTTGAATGCTCGAAACTTATGACCGTTGTTCAAGAGTTGTAAAATAAAGTCGCCAGTCGAAAAAAGTCTAACATTGCTACACGTTGTTTGTTCTGGGTTTAACAGAGGTGTGACGGCAGCTAGGCAACTCTAAAAACTTGCACTGTGTTTGCAGCGAGAGTGTTTGAGCAAAACACGTCAGCAAATAATTTTACTATATCAAGAAACATCGTTCTGTTTGTCATGACTCATTTTCTACGTTCAGAACTCTCGAAAACTGACATAGGTGATGAACCGCGAACATTTAAGTGTAATACACCATTTGCATCGAACAGACAAGGCTCCGAAATCGGGGGTAGGGGTACTACAGGAATTAACCGAAAGCGACAAAAATCAAACGAATTTTAGCTTGAACGTCATCATTCCGCTCATTGGAAATTCCTATGCAGTATTGTTACTGGTGTCTAGTTATGACGTCCTTATGATAACTATTTACGAGGAAGTTGATGGCTGAGCCGTACGAAAAGACATCTCCTGAAGCAAAGGCCAATGCGAACATTACAGTTTGCAGCTGGTGGCTCAATAACAATGTTGTGCATTACGAAACCTATCCCAGAGTCTTGTCTATCGTCGCTGGTATTTGTTTCCAACACGTAAGAATTGTAATTCATCTTACCAAGGTAACCTTACGCCGAAAGTCTATTTAAATGAAACAGGAAGTATTGCAACATGAGCGTCCTTGTAACAGCATCAATGAAAAAAAATACTATTCATTCTGGACTTCGAAACGATCTGATTTTGTTTGCTGTCCTACGTCAAACTGAAACAACACGAAAATTTGGCATTTCATGACTATAATTTGTAAGTAGGCTGTTTAGGTTTTTATGCTGGTAACGTCACGTATCGCTCTGTATGAAAATCACTGGCTGTGCTGTGTGCAATCTGTGGCTGGTTGGCGTTGTTGAAATATTCGCTATTGTAGTGTTGGGCTGTTGGATGTGAACAGCGCGTAGCGTTGCGCAGTTGGAGGTGAGCCAACAGCAGTGGTGGATGTGGGGAAAGAGATGGCAGAATTTTGAGAGCGGACGATCTGGGCGTGTGTCCATCTGAAAGAGTAAATTTGTAATACTGGATATCATGAACTGATGAATATATGATGACTTTTGAACATTATTAAGGTAAATACATTGTTTGTTCTCTATCAAAATCTTTCATTTGCTAAGTATGCTTATCAGTAGTTAGTGCCTTCAGTAGTTAGAATCATTTATTTATCTGGCAGTATTGGCGCTCGCTGTATTGCAGTAGATGGAGTAACGAAGATTTTTGTGAGGTAAGTGATTTATGAAAGGTATAGGTTATTGTTAGTCAGGGCCATTCTTTTGTAGGGATTATTTAAAGTCAGATTGCGTTGCGCTAAAAATATTGTATGTCAGTTTGGTGATGATCAGAATAAGTAAAGAGAGAAATGATTGAGTACGTTCAGTTTTGCACAGCTGTTTGAAAATCAAATAACGTAATGCGTTTACCAGCACAGTAATTCATAAAAGGAGGATTTCCATGCAGTAAATTACGAAATAAATAGCAATTTACTCGTAAAATGACAACCTTGTACCCTAGGCGAAAACGTTAATTTCCCAACGCTCTATTGATTATCATACACAAATTATTCAGCCATCGAAATTCCAAATAAATATCTAGTGAACTACGGTAATTCAGTTCCAGTACTAAAAGACCGTCGACGGGATTTTATGTATAACTATTTCTCAGACAATACTTGTAGTGTGATTTTAACAGCATATTTTCTTTAGCCATTGTCTTGTGATACGGCTAAAACATGTCAAATACTTCTGACCCCAAGTGAAACGTCTATTCATTCAAATAACTAATGGGCAGTAAATTTCGTAATAGCGGAGGCAGTACTGTACCAAACTGATTACTTAACTATCTGTGTAATGATTGTCATTTCAGTTGAGTAGCAGACGGTAATTTGCCTGAACAGTTATCTGCAGCATTAACATATTTACCATAAGAATTACTTCTTAGTAGTGATGAGATACGTGCTTCTTACATAGGATTTAGCAGATTGACTGGTGTTTTCCTTCAAACATTAAGGATTTTGGTTCAGCTCTCTGCTTGTTTGTGATGGAAACGTGAGGAGTCCATAGTCACACACAACGGATGGTACGCTCCCGTTAGCAGAGTGGTCAGCGCGGCAGCATGCGATGCCAAGGGCCCAGGTTCGATTCCCGTATGGGGAGGAGATTTTATCCTCTCAGGGACTGGATCTTGTGTTGTCCTCCTCATCATTTAATCCCCATCTTCGCCGCGCAAGTCGCCCAATGTGCCATCGCATGCAATAATTATTATCCCTCGGTGGGCGAACTTCCCCGAATGGGAGAGTCCCGACCCACAATGCCGTACGCTCATTCCCATTTTTTCAGGGCATAGCTTGTGGAGGAGTATAATACAGGCAGAGTGTCATAAGAGTTGCTGATTTTAAGTAGGGGACACAACATCACGCTACCTTCAATTAAGTAGTCAGCGGTAGATTAAGTGCACCAACACTAACGTCACGCAAAGTCTCTGAGGACTCGTACCATTTTGATTATACAGTTGTCACTGTCATCTATTAACGGTAGTTAAAATTCGACTGCTGCTGATGCTTTGTCAAGAAACGTGAAAAGCGCCTGATAAATCAGAATTTACATTTTCAGTATGCCTCAATTCTTGAATTTGATCTTAATAAATTAGTTTCACACTAACGGGCCCTTTCAGCTACCAAATTATTCGTATGGGAATTATCTAAGCGTGCTTTCTGGAACACTCGACTGCTTTTAATAAAACTCCATTTTTAGATGAATATGACACGGAAAGCGACGTTAATTTGATTATCTGTCCATGGCCTGTCGCCTTACTCAGTGCTGTCTGAACGATCTGGCAGTTGTGTTGTCTCATGCGTGAATTCTGTAAAGCGTTGTGGCAACTGTGAGTCAGTGTTGAATGCACACACATGCACAGGTATGTTCACTGCAGAATGGTGGGGGCGGGGCAGAGGGAGGGTCAGTGTCCATCCTTACATGTCCCCATACCGTAATCAGTAAAGTAACACAAGTATTATACGAAATAAAAATTCGATGTCGGCAAACCCATAAATAAGAATTTGCTAGCGGTAGTTATGCATGAAAGAAAAGAGACCCTTGGGTTGTATAATGTTTCTGATCGGGACTACAATTACAGTCTCTTATCATATTATACTTCACAACCCTATAATATTTATTTTCTCGCTTCATACTGAAACATGTGCTGCGATACGAGAGAAGGAAACGAATTACATGCTTCTCAGAAAAGCTATTTACTTGTATACTACTATACAGTGGAGACAAGCTCTTTAGTTCGTTTTGTTTGTGAGCGTAAATTTTGACGTCACCTCGTCTTACTTTGCGAGTAGGTTCTCTTCCTACTGGGGCAAGAAGAGAGTCGTCAATCATTAGTTAATATTCTGATGGCTGATGGCATGATAATTGTTCCACATGCTCCATCATATCTAGGAACAGAGTTTCACTTTTGCTACATGAAGAATTCATATAGTTATTTCGGCACACTGGATTCAGAGCCAAGAAGATATCGTCCAGTTTATATCTTAGCGCGAGCTGGAGTGTCCATCGGTAAGCCAACATAAACACATTGGGCACCGTTTATCCCTGCACTTGTCGCCAGTCATTACATCCAGATTGCACTGTCTTTGCTAAATATATCACAGACGTAATACTTTCCCCATGAATTTAGTTAACGCAATGTACAGGGCAGGGTTGGGTAAATATTAATTTTTAACATTGCGATGCATTAGAACAGTCCACAGTGATATTTAATTCAATTTTTACTGTTGATCGTCTTTTAATCACACACACGCAAAGTCATTGTGTCCAGTGAGAAAGACGTTAATATTCTACTCGACAACATAGGCACCAATTCATTCCTGACTTGCCGCCAACGTGTTACTTTCTCATAATGTATGCAGTATAACTACTCGAGACGCTCCAGACATGTGAATCGCGTGCACTTAATTAGTGTGTATTAGATTTTTCAGTGTGTTCATGGCAGTAAAACAGAGTGTGTTCATGGCAGGAAAACAGAAATAATTTATGTAGGTACTGATTTATAATGTTTAATCTGCAGCCGAATCATTTGAGTATTATTAGTAACTACGCAGTAATTCAGAAACGTGAATAATATCCACTGACATATACGTTTTTAATTCAAGCCCGCATTCGCCGTGTCTTTCAGACAAAGAGTGCTCAGTTCTGCGCCAGGCCTCACATAGTCTGGTGAAACGAATTCTTCCTGCTCGTAGTGTAACTGAAATTTGACTACAACGTAAAATATGTCTGGCAAAACTATGAGTGCCGAGCTACTTTCTGGATGACATAAATATGCTGACAAATTCGCATGAGATTTCCTTTTCAGTTTGATTGAATAATCAGAGTTACTTCCTTGAATTGATGTGCCATCGGCATATAACTTTATGCTTTTGAGACCAGGAAGACAATACAAGGTGGAAATTGCAAATAATACATTTTTACGTTATGGTTTATCGGTTCTAGGCATCACTGGGACGATAGCGAAGAAACTGTTAAAGACCTTCAGCGGCATTGAGATAACGTTTTTGCTTCTGAAGTGAACGATCTTTTGGGTCGCAGTTGCAGTATCGCCTAAAATCAGATCTTTTAACAGTTTCGTGACAGAGCTACAGGCAGTCGCATCCAAAATCAAGAAATAAAAATAAAAATAAAAAAAAATGAAATGCCAAATTTGCATATTGTTTCAGTTTGACAGAGAACAGCAAATAAACTCAGATCGTTTCGAAGTCCAGAATCAATAGTATATTATTCATTGGTGCTGTTACAGGGTCGCTCATGTTGCAATACTTTGTTACATTTAAATGGACTTTCGTCGTAAGGTTTCCATGGTAAGCTTAATTACAGTTCTTAGTTGTTGGAAACAAATACCAGCTGCGACAGACACGACCCTCGGGAAGGTTTAGTAATGCACAACATCGTTATTGAGCCACCAGCTGCAAAATGTAGTGTTCACATTGGCCTTTGCTCGAGGAGATGTCTTTCCGTACGGCTCAGCCATCAGTTTCCTCTTCAGAAGTTAAGATAAGGACGTCATAGCTAGACACCAGTAACAGTACTGCATAGGAGTTCTCAATGAGCAAAATGATCACGTCGAAGCTAAAATGCGGTATCAGTCACCCGTTTGATTTTTCTTGCCTTCAGTTAGAGCCCATTGTAGTCCTAAACCCGATTTCAGAACCTTGTCTTTTGAAAGTAAATAGCGTACTGCGTTTAAATGCTCGCGATTTACCACATATGTCAGTTTTCGAGACTTCCTGAATGTAGAAACGTAGTCATGTCAGAACGAACGACGCTTCCTTTGCTGACGTGTTTCGCCCAAAAGCGCTCAATACACACACAGCACAAGTGTTCCGAGTTTCCTTGCAGCCTTAACACCTCTTTTATACCCAGAGCAACCAATGTCTTGCAATGTTAAACCTTTTTCCACTTGCTACTTTATTTTACAACTCTTGAACAACGCTCATAAGTTTCGAACATGCAAAAGATAAAAGAACTGAAATATAAAAGACCTTCAGTTTAGGAAATGACAGTTGATAAACACAATCATAGCATCGCATTCACCTGGTCGTACGACACCTGACGAAGTCGGCGAGTGGCGTGCGGCTGGTAGGCGGCTGCCGGGGGCCTCCGTAAGGCGAGGAAACTACCGAGCGTAAAATTGGTCTTGACACAGCCGCGACCTGTGAGGCGGAATTTTTGTGTAGATTTCTGGCTTTACCGGTGGATTTGAAAGCGAAGAGAACTATTTTTGAGCTTCATCAGACAGACTACTTTCGCAGACAACCGAAATGCGTTAAAAAATGTTGGACTGGAGTATATTCTATCTCAGGACGTTTTGGCTGCATTGCGCGACGTTAACCACTAGAAAACTAGGCATTACGTGCGTGAAGGCTGTCGAGGAAAGAACAACATTTCCTCCAGAAACTTCCGCAATCTACAGTGTTTCCAGGTCGTGCATACCGCCGGATTTAGAATTCTGAGGGGCGATCGACTTACTTACGTCAAATAAATATTAGGACTTAGCCTCTGCGGCGGCTTGCCGGCGATCAACGCTTTTGTCTAAGACTGTATCACTCAATAGAGATGACCCCCGAGGGCAGTGCGAAGACTATGTTTTCAGGACCATGGGGACAGTATCAGTATAGAGGGATGTCACTAGGTTTGAAGAATGCGCCAGCAACATTCCAGCGTTTGAAATACGTGTTGAAAGCATAGGTCGTTGTTTAGTACAACTGGATGACAGAATTGTTTATTCAGGGATATGCTAGAATATAGGCAATGACAGAAGGCTTAATTCATGAGGTTATGGGCAGCTCATTTAATACTGAGTCCTGAAAAATATCACTTTGCATTGGAAGAAGTAAATTACTTATGTCATGTAATTAGAAAGGATGGTGTAAGAACTGATTCGAGATTGGTACAGACAGTGAGGGATTTCCCAGTTACGCTAACAAGTAAGGAGTTACGGACTTTGCTGGCATCACAAATTATTACAGAAAATTCACCAGTAGTTTGCAGATAGAGCACGACGCTTATGCTATTACTAAGGAAAGGCATCACATCTTTGTCGTCTGAGGAGTGTCAGAAAACGTTTTTAGAGCTAAAAGAAGTATTCACGTTGAGCACAGTGTCGGTGTAACCACTTTTTCACATGGAATTTGTATTACCATGTGATGCATCAAATCATGTTCTCAGGTGCGTTTGATCCAGGAGGTTTTACGTTGAGACAATTAAATGGAACGGAAACAGACTATTCTACCTCGAAGAAGAAAATGCTGGTATACAGGGTAATATACTTCCAGTGTCACCTGTACGGGAGGAAGTTTAAGGTAGTGACCGTCTGTGCTGCTTTGAAGTGGTAGCTGGGTTTGAAGGACACATCGAGAAGAATGATAAGATGTGTATTAAAAATCAATGAATTTGAGTACGGTACGAAGTATTCCACAAACCAGGGAGGAAGCATCAGAATGTGGACGAACTGAGCAGGAAGGTAGGTGTGTTAGAAACGCTACGTCAAGATTCTGCTAAATGACAAGCAGCACAGAACGCTAATGGAGAGAGTAATCAGTACAATGATCAGTGTCAATTCAGCACGAGTGATAGGTTGTTGTGTAGACAAACGATATTAGGGCCACGAGTGGTTGTACCAGTGAAGCTAAGAGAAGGAATGCTGAGAGAAATGCGTGATGACGTTTCGTCGGGTCGTGGAGGTTGCCGAGCGAGGACTTGAAGGATGACAGAGAATTACTGGTAAAGAGGAAGAAAAAGTGATGTTGAATAGTGCGCCAGAAATTGTCTACAGTATGCACAGTGTGCAGATTCGAATGAATCGATAATAGTACTACTGCAGAGGTTGCCAAGTGTGACGAAATCTTCTTTCCCTTTTTCTTTTTTTTTTTTTCAGGACGAATTGTTAGGGCCATTCAGCCATTCAGCTGGACGACAGTAGGGAATAGTTTTTTGATGAGAATAACAAATTACTTTTTCGAGAAGATTCGAGAAGGTGCTGATGCCGGATCAGACAAGCAGGCGGTCACAGTCGTGCATATGTTGGTGAATAGATGGATACTGAAGTTTGGGATGACACAGACAATAATTGCGCACCAAGGGACGCTTTATGTCAGAACCGATGAAGGAATTGAATTGGTTATTGAGTGTGAAGAAATTAAGAACTACCTCTGCATCTACATCTACATGTATACTCTGCAAATCACACTTAAGTGCCTGGCAGAGACTTAATCGAACCACTCTCACAATAATTCTCCATTATTCCAATATCGAATAGCGCGCGGACAAAACGAAGACCTATATCTCTCCGCGTGACCTCAGATTTCCCTTATTTTATTATGATGATCGTTTCTCCCTACGTAGAAAGGCGCCAAAAATTTTTTTCCCATTCAGAGGAGAAAGATGGTGATTGAAACATAATGGCAAGTTTCCACCGCAACGAAAAACGTCTTCGTTTAAATGACGTCCAGCCCAAATCCCGTATCATGTCAGTGACACTCCCTCCCCTATTTAGCGGTAATACAAAACTTGCTGCTCTTCTTTGAACTTTCTCCATATATTCCGTTAATACTATCCGGTAAGCATCCCAGACCGCACAGCAGTACTCCAAGAGAGGACGGACAAGCGTAGCGTAGGCAGTCTGTTACATTTTCTAAGTGTTCTGCAAATAAAAAACACCCTTTGATTTTACTTTCTCACAACATTTTCTAGGTGTTCTTTCCAATTTAAATTGTTTGCAATAATAATTCCTTGGTATTTAGTTGAATTTACGGCCTTTAGATTTGAATGATTTATCGGGTAACCGAAGTTTAACGAAGTCCTTTTAGCACTCATGTGGATGACCTCACACTTTTCCATTATTTAAGGTCAGTTGCCAATTTACACACCATTCAGATATCTTTTCTAATTTGTTTTGGAATTTGTTTTGATCCTCTGATGAGTTTACTAGAAGATAAACGGCAGCATCATTCGCAAACAACCTAAGACGGCTACTCAGATTGTCTTCTAAATCGTTGTATAGGCAAGGAACAGTAGAGGGCCTGTTACACTACCTTTGGGGAAAACCGGAAATCCCTTCTGTTTTACGCGATGACTTTCCGTCAGTTATTATGAACTGCGACCTACCTGACAAGAAATCACGAATCCAGTCACATAACTGAGACCATATTTCATAAGCATGCAATTTTACTACAAGCCGCTTGTGTGGTACAGCGTCAAGAGCCTTTTCGAAATCTGAAAACAGGGAATCAATCTGAAGCCCCTTATCAGTAGTAGCACACAACACTTCGTACCTGTAAAGAGGTAGTTGTGTTTCACGAGGACGATTCGCGTTGACCGTGTGTCCTCTTCGAGAAAATTCAGAAAATTCGAACACAATACATGTTCAAAAATCCTGATGCATATTGACCTCAATGATATAGCCCTGTAATTTAGTGGATTACTCCTACTACCTTTCTTGAATATTGGTGTGATCTGTGCAACTTTCTTGTGTCTGGGTACGGATCTTATGTCGAGCGAGCGGTTCTATAAGATTCTTAAGTTTGAAGATAATGCAACAGCATACTCTAAAGGAACCTAACTGGTATACAGTCTGACCAATAAGACTTATTTTTATTAAGTGATTTAAGCTGCTTCACTACTCTGAGGATGTCTGCTTCTAAGTTGCTCATGTTTACAGCTGTTCTTGATTCGAATTCTGAAATATTTACTTCGTCTTCTTTGGTGAAAGAAATTCAGAAGGCTGTGTTTAGAAACTCTGCTTTGGCAACACTGTCGTTCATTGAATTTCCAATGCTATCGTGCATAGAATGCATTGTCTGTGTCTTGCCGCTAACATACTTTACATACGCCCGGAACCACTTTGGATTTTCTGCCATGTTTCGAGACAAAGTTCTGTTGGGGAAACTATTATAAGAATTTCGCATTCAAGTCCTCGCTATATTTCGAGCTTCTGAGAAAGATCGTCAGTCTTGGGGACTTTGCGATCGTTTAAATTTGGCATGCTTTTTTCATTGTTTCTTAAACAGTGTTCTGACCCGTTTTGTGTACCAAGTAGGATCAGCTCCGTCGTTTGTTAATTTCTTTGGAATAAATCTTTAAATTGCTGTCGATACTATTTCTTTGAATTCAAGCTACATGTGGTCTACACTTACATCGTTAATTTGGAAGGAGTGGAGATTGTCTCTCAGAAGGGCGATAAGTGAATTTTAATCTGGTTTTTTAAATAAGTATATTTTGCGTTTATTTTTGGAGGACTTGGAGGTTGCAATATTAGATCTCGCCATGCCAATCCTGCTTTCGCTAGTCCATGTATTGGTTTTGATGCTCGTTGGTAGCTCAGAATTATCTGCTACTAAGAGGTTTACTATTCGCGTGGGTTCATGAACTAACTGCTCGAAATAATATTCAGAGAAAGCGCTTAGCACAATGATGTTTTATGCGTACCTCCGGATTTAAACATGTATTTTCGCCAGCATACCAAAGAGTAAATTAAAATCACCACCAACTATAATTGTAAGAGTCTGGTACGTGTTTGAAATTAAACTCAAGTTTTCTTTGAACCTTTCAGGAATTGTATTTCCTAAGTTGGGAGATCGGTAAAAGAATTCAATTATTATTTTATTCCGGTTGCCAAAAATGACCTCTACGCATACTAACTCACAGGAGCTATCTACTTCACTTTCGCTACAAGATAAACTAGTTATAACAGCAACAAAAACGCCACCGAAAACTGTGTTTAGCCTCTCCTTTCTAAACACCGTCAGGTTCTTCGAAAAAATTACTGCTGAACTTATCTCTGGCTTTCAGTGCCTATAATGATTTGAGCATCATTGCTTTCTTTCAGCTTCTGGAGGTGTGGTGCTTTCCCAACACAGCTACGACAATTATCAACCGTTACAACCATGGTTCCTGTATCTATATTCTTTCTATGTTTCACCTGCACCCGTTGAGATTGGAGTCTTTTTTGTATTTCCCCGAGACCCTCTAACCCAAAAAACCGGCCATTTCACGCCACACAGACCCTGCTACCCATGTAGGCGCCTCCTGCGTGTAGTGAACTGACCTATTCAGTGGAAACCGAAACCCGACCACACTATGGTGCAAGTCGAGGAATCTGCCGCATACACGGCCACAGAGCCATCAGAGCCTCTGATTCAGACCATCCACTCGGCTCTATACCAAAGGTCTGCAATCGGTCCTGTCTACTATGCTGCAAATTGATCTTCAAGGCATCCAGAAGGATCCTTTCCACATCTGGGAAGACTCCATCTCATATGCACACCGAGCGCCCATTGACTTTCTTCCCTTCCTTGGCAGCCATGTCCCTAAGGGGCCCCATAACGCACCTAACACTGGAGCTCACAACTACCAATAATCCCACCCTCTGTGATTTCCTGGATCTTGCAGGCTGAGAGGTTACCTCTGTAACAAGGCAAGTGACTGCATCAGCCGACGGATAGTGTCATCCACAGGCAGCACCTGGAATCTGCTTGTCAGACTAACTGTGGAGGCCCTCTGGGAAGTCAGTTGCCATCTGCCATTCTCCGAGGCGATCTCCCACCTCGAACATGGGTGAGTGGTCAACGTCAGTGCTAGCTGTGACTGAGCTGGTTACTGGTGTGGACCGATTGGCAGACTCAGACGTGCTGGACGTCCATTGGATCCGAACGGCCAGCCCACAACAGTGACGCCCATCCACTGCAGCTTCGACCTGTGAAACTGAAGCCATCAAAGCCTGGAGCTGAACTGAAGTGTCACCAACTCGGATCGCATCGGCACACAGCAGTCACAGTTTCTATCCACACTAAAGACCGTGGAAAACTACACTACACAGACAAACAAGGACAATCGATACACGCTAAGGAGCTCTGCTGCGGACACGGAGGAAAATGCAAGAACTGTATCCAATAAATTAGATTAATACGAAGAGATTCACAAACTGAACTGCTAAAGTACTTAAGTGAAACTCAATAATTCGCTCCTGATTATAAACTCGTAATATGTCACAGAATCTGTTTACATTCCGAATCAATCGAAAACGCGAGAACTGTGTCTATTAAATATTAAATTAACACACAGAAACTCAAGAAACTAAACTACCAAAGCACACAGATGAAACCACACAAATCACTACTTGTTAGGAACTCGTAAAATGTCACAAAATCGGCCACTCTTCTGTGGCCACTTGTGTCTTGTCTAGTTGCTGCTGCCTGACAAGCTGACTAATGCCAACAAGCAGTCATTACCTCTCTTCTTCCTCAATCAAAGGGATGAACGGATGACAGTTGGGAGAATCCTTAGCTGTCATGTTAATTCCCACCATACAGATAGGGACATGTACATATCTTTAATGGGGAGAGAGTGTACTTCAAAGTTACACACCAGCACCAGGTGGTCGCCATTCCAGGTAGTGTATGGTAACAAGATGCTATCACCATTCGATATCATTGAGCAGAAAGGGAAGAGGAACTGAGAGTCAGTTGGAGAATTAGTGAGAACGGTGAGAGAGATGTGGAAGAAGATCCAGCAAGTGAACACTGAGGCAATGGCAAAGCAAGAGGAAACAGCAGAGTGCATATGAGCTTTACGTCAGTGCAGTGTGGGCCTGTGGGCGATATCGTCCGTATGTGGCGAAGGGAGGACAAGGAAGCTTGTGACACGGTACCAGGGTCCAATCCAAGTGATTAAAGCCATTTCATCTGTAAATGTGAAGCTACAATAGCCAGCGAGATCAACGATAGTACATGTTAGTTGTTTACGACCGTTCAAGAGTGCACCAGAGCCGATTCCACTGGGAATATTAGTGCAACCAGAGAAGGAAACAAACAAGAAGAAGCGCAATAATGAGCAACAGGAAGAAAGAGCCCATATACCTCGTGCACCATATGCGTTAAGGCCGAGGAGGTACTCAATATAATGGTTCAAATAGCTCTGATCACTATGGGACACAACTTCTGAGGCCATTAGTCCCCTAGAACTTAGAACTAGTTAAACCTAACTAACCTAAGGACATAACACACATCCATGCCCGAGGCAGGATTCGAACCTGCGACCGTAGTGGTCTCGTGGTTCCAGACTGCAGCGCCTAGAACCGCACGGCCACTTCGGCCAGCGGTACTCAATATGTTATGTGTTTTATAATGAGTCTTGTAACTCTGGTAATTTTCTTCTCGCGTGTTCTGTAGATTATTAACGTAATTGTGCATAGAATCGTTTGCATGCGTTAGGGTAACCATCATCTTTATTAATTTGGTAACAGGTGCTGTTTGGAGGCAGCAAGCAGGCTGCTGGATGAGGGGGGGGGGGGGAGGTGATAATGGTCCCAGTTCTCAGGTTGCCGTTCCGAGAAAAGAGGAAGAGAGAATGCTTGTCTTGGTGGTGCTGTACTTTTTCGTCTGGGGCAGAGTGGACGCGCTGCGTTGTCACTTGCTGGAGAGATGAGTTTTGTCTTCCAGGCAGAAAGATGTGGTATGATATTGTCGTAAATGGCCGCTGAGTTTAGTATTCGTTGTGTGGGAGCCGGGGAACGAGATAAGGAGGTTGGAACAAATGTTTCCGGGTTGACAACAGTTAGCAAGTAGTAATGTAGAACTCAGGGAGGTGTCTGAAGAACACCACAAATTGCTCGTGGCGCATGCACGGTTGCAGGAAAAGGTGCAGAAAGTAGTAGGAGTAGTACAACACAAGTTACGAAGGGTATAAAAAGAATGGAGATTAGCTGGGGGTATACTCATGACAATATTCGGGACAGCGGATACAAATGAAAAAAAATGGTTCAAATGGTTCTGAGCACTATGGGACTCAACATCTTAGGTCATAAGTTCCCTAGAACTTAGAACTACTTAAACCTAACTAACCTAAGGACATCACACACACCCATGCCCGAGGCAGGATTCGAACCTGCGACCGTAGCAGTCCCGCGGTTCCGAACTGCAGCGCCAGAACCGCTAGACCACCGCGGCCGGCGATACAAATGAAGTTAGCGAACTGAATAGGATAGCAGAAACTACAAGGGAATTGGCAGAATGAAACAGGGCGACTTTAGCGTGGCATTTCACGAGGACTGCAAGTTTGTAGAGCGCTACGTTGAACAACACATGCATACTTCGACAGCCAACTAGAGAGGTAGTGGATTATGCCAGTACGTCACCTATCACTGTAAACCGTGTTTCAGAGGCAGTTCAAGCACGAATGCAGGCATTAATTCATGAATAACCCTGATGAAAATTTTGCATTCACCAAGAGATAGTATTTGGGACGCAAGAGTGAATTTCAGGAGTTTGCAGAAAGCAATTCATCAGGCACTACATGAGCAACTGAGTGCAGTCTTGCTGTCACGAGAGAAATATTTGAAGCGGTTGACGAAGGTCTAAAGAGAAATATCGGACAAAGTTACACTGGGTAGCACAGCCCAGCAGCCAGAACCTGGCTTTCTACTACCACAGATCAACTCTGGATGTGAAAACACATAACACACGATTGTACTTTTCATTGATGGTACCAGTGGCGGACTAGCACACATAGTTTAAATGTTATATGGTGCACAACTATCCAGTAAGGCTTGAAACAATGGAGACATGTGTGCAAGTAAAAGTGGATGGTGTGTTATTGGTGGCAGAAAACCCATCGGCATGTGGTAATAACACCAGGTGAGCTACAACAACGCCAAAGTCGGGTGGTAACTGTAAGTCATGCTTGTGAGATCCAGACTTTAAGAAGCACTGCAATTGTTCAGGGGTGAGGCAGGCCAAAAGGAGATGATGGCACCAAAGCCATACCTCCACCAAGTGGCTCTACATTGAGTATACTTGGTGTACGACGACGTAACAGTAGCGGCAATTTGCTATGGACAAAGGAAGTTAATGTGAGCAAGATGAACATTTCATTTGTCAGCTACAATGGCGGGAGTTACTTTTTTTAAATATAACACGGCCACAGCTGTACTGGCCGGACAATCACTTAGAAATGCTGTCTTAACACAACCCTACCTTCCTAAACATTCCAGGGAACGAAGCCTAGTTCATTTACTATTTCAGATGATAGCAGCACAAGAGGAGCAGTCAAGGAAGAGAAACTAATGCAGCACTTGGAACAGTATCATGATAGTTGACATCGAGTGATGGTCACATGGATCGTCGCAATTCCTAGCACCATTGCTACTCTCATATTGCTCTAAATAGCTTAAGTTTGTCTGGGATGATGAGTTATTCAGAAACCCGATCCATGGGTAGTCCAGGTTCCAGTAGACTCCATTTGCTGAGTTAGAGAGAAAATTCAAATTTTAGGGCTTAAAGAAGATATGAAGGACCCTAAAAAATTAACATAGTAAATGTATAGTGTTCAGAATTGCCAGTCTAGTACAAACTTGGGGAGATATATTTATTTTACATATCAAGGGTAGAAGTGGTCATAGTGGAGAAGCAGTCCTCAGCAAGACCTGAGGAACTGCGTCTCCCTCATGGAGGGGAGAGGGAAGAGAGGTGATGTTGCTACACAGTTTTTAGTGAGATTAGTAAGAAGTTGTAAGAAAGCTGTCAGGAAATATTTCAGTACTTACTGGGTTGGTAAGTACAGTGTGGCGACACGTGGGTTAGATTAGCATTAACTGACAGGCTAGCTGTACTCAGCTCAGGCAGGCAAGGCAATGTCAACACACCAGTCCAAATCTACGGTGTGAGTTATGTGACCATGGGCTGGGAAATAGCGCAACAAATGCATCTCAGAGCCATATAAACAGGTGTGAATTTTGAAACAGATTTATTCTGAGGCCAGCTGCACAAACATGACGCCATTCCACGCCAATCAACAAGAAGATCAGGCACTGCCAATTGGAGCTACAGGATCAAAACCAGATCGGGCTAGCTGGGCATCACGTCTCTTACCAGGGGGCAGTGGCTCATGTGCCATGCACGGCAGCCTCCACTCGCCTCTGCAGTGGAGGCATGTGGGGTCAGAACGGCTAAGTGAAGCCATTCCACACAGGAACGCCACTGATACCAAGGCTGAGGTCTGCTATTTGGCAGCTGCTCGGCTTGATGTCATCACACGGTGCCTACAAATGCATCTCTTTTCTAGAGCAGAAGTAGCCATTAGTAAACTGTAGCCATCCAGGGTCGTCGCAGTGGGGCACGTCTGCCTCGCATTACTACCAACATGATGTGTATTTAAACCTTAATAAAACATGTCTACCGGTCATCAGTGAGTCTCAGGGCCCGCTGGTCTATCACCACCTCCACTCACCCTACCAAGTGCTGTCTGTAATTTAGTGTGCCATCTGCATTAAACATACAACACTCATTGTAACAAGCTACACTCGGAAGGAATGTAAATATTAAGCATGAATATGTAGAACACTACAAGTTAACCAGGCAGCTCAGCTAGACAAATGGGAACCAAGTAAATTCATCATCTCATCAGTTTTAACAAATGACACATTCATTACTGAAAGCAAGACCTTCACATACATTATCTGACACACAAATGCACTTCATGGTCCAACATTACATTCCAGTCTTTCACTGGATTAAAAAGGAAAAAACAATAAAAACGAAAACATAGTACCCAAAATCATCCACAGTTTCTGTTACCACCTACAACGACACATCAACTACTGAGAATACTCAAAACACTCTACATTCACCCAAATGTCAAAGGTTTCACATCGTGGTTTATCATTTTTCCCTCAAAAGTTATCATTTCGGTCAATTGTCCTAAATTACTAAGTAGTAGGAAGTGTACTCTAGTTTCCCACTTATATTCCAGTAACTTTAATGCTCCTATCTCCAAAATAATCAAGACACAAAACTGGGGATGATAAACTTCATGTATTGCTTCTCAATAATTTAATAAAAACGTTATAATCCTGTCTCAGTCTGAAAATCAAGTTTCATTAGTCTCTCCTTATTTACTATTGTGCAAAAAATCAAAATTTCATCAATATCATTATAATAAAAATGGTTTCATCGTTATCTTGAGGCTATCTGTTCCTTCCTCATATCCTGCATCAGCTACAATGCTTCCTGCATCAGGAAATAAAGAACAAAACAGTCAGTATTGGGCACAGTCCTGCTATATTACGTCAGCAAACTTGCATCGTCACAAACATCACTCTTATAGTCACAGCCCTCTCATTTCCTGTAAAGGAAATACTAATTTCTAACTCACAATAACCTCAGGAACACATGTAAGTCCTGAAAAATTATATTCGCCAACCACAGTAAGAAAAAACACCTCATAGATCATCTTTATGAAAAAAATTCAAGAAACTCATCAGAAAATCACGTTAATCGTAGCACAGCCACAGAAAATCACAATTTGATCGTGACCTGCGGAATCAATAAATCAAACAAAATACACCTCTAAGAAAACCTTCTAAATAAATCTTCAGTATGACCACAGGTCGCACAGGGTCACTTATTACATATAAGGGTAATCTCACCGGAAAATGACTTCTTGAGAGTGGAACTTGGTATCTAAAGTACACGCGCGGCTGCGCGTCGTGCGGCAACGGCAGCGGCAAGCGTTTTCTGCTTTGACGCGGCAGCTCGTGGAATAGGCGTTCTCATCTGGAAGTGGCAGACGCTAGCGGTAGCCAATGACGGAGAGCCACTGAGGTACGGGGCGGGACCCTCTGAAACGCCTGGTGTGTTTGATTAATTACGAGTATATCTTACACCTACATAAAGGAAAGACGAAGTAGGATGAAGACATACCAATTTTTCATTATCTGTACAATGTACTCTTTCACATATTTCATTATTCATGTTTTCTCATTTCACCATAAACAGATTTCATGACTACCATTCATAATTGTTCACTATCTCCTAACACATTGAAACAATGTACGACAAACGAGATTATTCAGATAGTTAAGCGAGACAAAAATTTAAAATGTGATACGGTTGCAGGTACAGGAAAACAGTAAGAACACAAAGGCTTGGGGGAAAGGATGAAAGTGGAAGCCACCTGATAGAATTTCGTACAGAGCATAATGTAATCATCGCCAGCACCTTGCTTAAGAATCATGAAAGAATAATACGTATTTGGAACAAAGTTTTCGAAACCAGATTTTAAATTATAAGACATTTCCCGGTGCAGACGCAAACCGACAATAGTTTATTGGTTACGAGCTGCAGTTTACAACTAAAGAGACAGTAAACGGTAGTAAATTAAGGAAATGGAACTTGAATAAGTCAAGACCCACAGTTTTTCGATAATCTTAAAGTTACCGTGATGCAACGACTGACTGAAACAGAGGAAGGAATCCGCTAGAATACGAATGGATATCTTTGAGAGAAGAAGTGGTCAATGGAGCAGAGTATGTGAACGGGAAGAAGGTACAGCAGAAATCGTTAGATAAAACGTGATATATTAAATTTGACAAGAGGGAAAAACATAAAAATGCAGTAAATAAAGTAGGCCATGGGAAATAGAATTGTCTAAATATGACGTTGACAGAAAGTCCAAAATTGCAACGCGATTTTGCACTTGGTAAACATAGGGGAATGAAAATGAGAAAGAACAAAGAAAATTTTGCTCAAAGGAGAAGCAACTGTCAAGAACTCATTTGGCAAGCCAGAACTAAGCAAATAAGAGAAGGCTAGAAAGTGGAAAGAATATGTAGAGAGGAGAGAGGGAGGGGTTGTACAAACTAACATAAGCTCAATGTTAGATTCCTGTGAGATGTCTGAACACGCAAGGCAATACTGCTCTTACTACTTAGCTAAGTAGACACACTGAAGAACTGCGAAACTGTGTTTATAGCATGTGCATGTTTAGAGAAAGGTTTTGACAATCTTAATTAAAACATTCTTTGAAGCTTTGGAGATGTCATCGATAAAACACAGGGCCACAAGATTATCTACAACTTGTACAGAAACCAAACTGCATTTCTAAGACTTCAATAACTTGAAAGGGAAGCATTAATTGAGAATATAAAATGAAGACTGTTTATAGCAAGATAAGCGTTCTGAATGATTGGGTACTATTTTACAAAGGTATTTGTGTGGAGTGCGGTATCTGTGTGTAGTGTGGTATTTGTGTGGAGTGCAGCCTTGTATGTAAGGGAAACATGGGCGATGAACAGTTCTGTCAAGAACACAATGGACGCTTTCAAAACGTGGTGATCAATAAGAATGCCGAAGATTAGATATGAGGATCGTATAACTAAAGAAGAGGTCTGGAATTAAATAGAAGAGGAAGAGAAAATTACAGCATAATTTTGACTACAAGAGGGGTAAGTTGACAGGACATATTATGAGGCGTGAAAGAGTGAGGACAAAGGGGTTGGGTGATAGTATTCTGATAATAATCATCTGTTGAAATACTATTCTACTATTTTATCTATTAATGTAAGCAGTGAATTTACTCTTCCATGCACTCCTCCACAAAACATTTAAACCAAAACTGAAATCAGCTGAACATCAAATCTTTCAACCACTGTCTGACAACTTTTGCATTCACTTTCAACTTTCTATAACTATCTCTGGCTAGCCACACACACATACAGATATAAGGAGAATAGAAATAAACAAACAATAGTTTTCAGCATATAATTCTTTAGGTTGGCAACATGTACATAAAAAAACCAAACAGCAAGGGACATGAGGTGAACACACTGTAGTTACGACTTCAAATAAGTGTTTTCGGTGAAATGTCTACAGCTAGTGACAGAAGAAAAAAGACCGAACATGAACATGTGCTTACGTTCCATAATCAAAGTTTTAGTTCAACCTCCAGCATGTGACCAGGTGAGGGGAAACGCAGATGTCCACCAAAAACTCGGTTCACTGTAAGTAATCAGTTACTCACGTAAAAAAAGATGTGAACTGTTTTATAATCTGCAAGTATCACATATCAAAACAAAACTGAATCATTCTAGATTCCAATGAAGATGCCTTAAAGTAAAAGGCGAAACGCGTCTTGAACCAATAAAGTACACTGGATAAAGAAAAAAAAAGTTTGTTACTTACCAAAGGAAATAATCAATAGTTGTAGATAATTAGCAAATTACATCTTATGACATACCAGCAAATTAGTTTCGGTTTAACTTCTCATTCCACATGCTATAAAATGCCGTTTAAAAAATTCATCTATCCCTTCTGAAAAACTGTAGTTACTTTCATATCTTGGTAGATAAACAGATTTTGAATATTTATCATGCGACGAAATACATGACTTTTTACAAGTTATCGTTTGCAAAAAAAAAAAATTAAAAAAATAAAAAAAGTAAAAAAATAAAAAAACGTTTCGATTTCTTGAAATGTTTACGAAATTCGCGGTTGATACAACCACATGGTTTACGACGAGCAGGACGATGTATCGGTCGCGTCGCAAGCGACCCACACGCGGTCACTGCACAGCCTGTCCGCCGACATATCACTCAATATCTCAATGACGATGATAGCTATCGTTCTGCTCTCAGCTTTGAAAACAATTTCGATATGTTGACTAAATTTCATACGCAATAATGTATTACCTAAAATGAACTGTACGCAAAGTCCACGCAATGCGTTTTTACCTACAGACCTATATCATTGACGTCGGTTTGCAGTAGGATTTTGGAGCATATACTGTATTCAAACATTATGAATGACTTCGAAGGGAACGATCTATTGATACGTAATCAGCATGGTTTCAGAAAACATTGTTCTTGTGCAACGCAGCTAGCTCTTTATTCGCACGAAGTAATGGCCGCTATCGACAGAGGATCTCAAGTTGATTCCATATTTCTAGATTTCCGGAAAGCTTTTGACACCGTTCCTCACAAGCGACTTCTAATCAAGCTGCGGGCCTATGGGGTATCGTCTCAGTTGTGCGACTGGATTCGTGATTTCCTGTCAGGAAGGTCGCAGTTCGTAGTAATAGACGGCAAATCATCGAGTAAAACTGAAGTAATGTCAGGTGTTCCCCAGGGAAGCGTCCTGGGACCTCTGCTGTTCCTGATCTATATAAATGACCTGGGTGACAATCTGAGCAGTTGTCTTAGGTTGTTCGCAGATGATGCTATAATTTACCGTCTAGTAAGGTCATCTGAAGACCAGTATCAGTTGCAAAGCGATTTAGAAAAGATTGCTGTATGGTGTGGCAGGTGGCAGTTGACGCTAAATAACGAAAAGTGTGAGGTGATCCACATGAGTTTCAAAAGAAATCCGTTGGAATTCGATTACTCGATAAATAGAACAATTCTCAAGGCTGTCAATTCAACTAAGTACCTGGGTGTTAAAATTACGAACAACTTCAGTTGGAAAGACCACATAGATAATATTGTGGGGAAGGCGAGCCACAGGTTGCGTTTCATTGGCAGGACACTTAGAAGATGCAACAAGTCCACTAAAGAGACAGCTTACACTACATTCGTTCGTCCTCTGTTAGAATATTGCTGCGCAGTGTGGGATCCTTACCAGGTGGGATTGATGGAGAACATCGAAAGGGTGCAAAAAAGGACAGCTCGTTTTGTATTATCACGTAATAGGGGAGAGAGTGTGGCAGATATGATACGTGAATTGGGATGGAAGTCATTAAAGCAAAGACGTTTTTCGTCGCGGCGAGATCTATTTACGAAATCTCAGTCACCAACTTTCTCTTCCGAATGCGAAAATATTTTGTTGATCCCAACCTACATAAGTAG
The DNA here is from genome assembly GCF_023864275.1 of Schistocerca cancellata. Lineage (NCBI taxonomy): Eukaryota > Metazoa > Arthropoda > Insecta > Orthoptera > Acrididae > Schistocerca > Schistocerca cancellata. Next base: position 270,161,038 of record NC_064629.1, read on the forward strand.
GAATGATCATCAAAATAAAATAGGAGAAATCAGAGCTCGAACAGAAAGATTTAGATGTTCGTTTTTCCCGCATGCTGTTCGGGAGTGGAATGGTTGAGAGATAGTATGATAGTGGTTCGATGAACCCTCTGCCAAGCACTTAAATGTGAATTTCAGAGTAGTCATGTAGATGTAGATGTAGATGTACCTCTGCACACTCATTAAAATTTCGTGTAAATGCGATATAGCAAGTAACCACGATGAACAACGAAAAGAAATTCAGTCCTTTATCGAGAGAAGATATCAGTCTCTAACAAGCCCAAGAATCAAATTTTTCTACCGAATAGTTTCCTTGAAATCGGATGATAAGTATTTCATAGCTGCCACCGCGTCCGCGCCAGCGGTTCGGCGAAAGTTCGTGAAACCCGGGGTTCCGTACCTGACGTCACGCTCAGCGCGTTCTGTGATTGGCGGCGCGGACCTGGAGCGCGGCACGCGGCAGTGGAAGCGGTTCGACATGGTCAAACCGCGACACAGAGACCGCCGCGCCGCGCCATTGACGGCGTTTCCATGGCAACTACCGTGCTGCTGCGCGGTTTTGACGCGCGGCAGCCCTAGTGGGAACCGGCCTTGACACCAGCCGCGGCATACAGGTACCAGGTGACAGAGCCGGCAATGCAGGGGAGCGCAGCGTCCCCGGGGCTGGCATGATGGGACACCCCCACTCTGCTCTCCCCATTCAGACAGAAGCAGATGTTGCAGTGCGGAACAGAGAGAATTGGTGTAACATGTCGGCCACTGTTCCTTTTTCCTTTCTCACTAGATTTTCTGGTTAACTTATGAATGAAGAAACCTGACTTCCCAGTAATAAGTAGTTTGTTCGAGTTGATCTTTAGCAACTTGACAGTTGGACATTTAAAAGCAATTACTTTCAAAATGTTTACTAAAATTAAGGATTACACTATTTAAAAATCACAAATTAAGCGACTCCATGTTTGCTTTCACATTAAGGAGTCATATATCCAACAGTTACACTAAAACTAACAGTGTAATCCCCCAAAAACATTTAAACACCTTCCGATTATACATCCTGACAATCAAACATAGGAGATGCATAACCCTTCTTTATTTATTTTCTCTCTAAATTCCTATCGATTAATAAGAAATAGGACACACACAAAACAAAATTCAAGAGCTTGTTTACTTCTAATATCGTTAACACATTATTCTAGCAGTTGCAGAGAGATGACGCACAAGACGCTGGAAAAAGGAAAATCATGTTGTGGACATCCTTCCATGGATTATATCATGCATTAGGTTCAGGTAAAGATGAAATTTAGGATTCGTTCTATATCTAAAAGGAAACTCCTTTAATTAACCGTCAAAACATCTCTACTTTACAGGCCATTAGACCTTCTCTCTTGACATGGACTAAACGTTCCATACTAGGCTATATTAAAACAATTATAATTCCAAGCACTAGATCCTTCAAAGACTGATTGCTCCCTTCTTCCTAGGACTTACAATTACACTAATTTAAACACTGACAAAGGCATCTTTCGAACTTCCCAAATCTTGTACATGGAAATGTCCACTAAGGATTTCTCTTGATGACACATCCGAAGGCACAGAAATAGGCAAATCTGTTGAATTAGAACTTGCAATGAAGTACTTAATTAGGATGATTTCGTTAGCATGATTTTTCCAACTTTACTCATGCACTGAGACTACTTCCTGTGAATATTCTTCTCGGGATACTGATTAACATTGAAATCCATTGTATATCTTTATTTTCCGATCACTTCACTAGCAGTTATTGTCATCATGTTACATCCAGGTTATTAACAACTTGCCATCGCCTCCATCACCTATTATTTAAAGTTTACGGGAGCCTGATAACAAAGAGTGCACACATAAATTCACACACCACATACAAATAATCAAGAACGCCTTAGCACATCTGATGTAAATCTCACTTATAGGGCATTAGAAATTAATTTTATACGTTCCAGTTCAGGTTACCCGATCACTGTGGCATGATGCTAGGATCTTACCATTCCTTTTACAGTGTTTTATCATTTGTTCAGTTCTACTTCGCTCCTGTGGTTCTCTAATCCATGCTTTTGCAGCATCTGACACACACTCTTACTTTATCTGGAACAAATTCCTAAGCAAACTCTACTCCTGAAACTCCCTAACAATCTCACAAAAACCTCTCCACTAGATGCACTTGGATCCTTGATCCTTTAATCTGCACTCCTATCGGCGCAATCACCATCCTCTCTAACTCTCTAAAAAAACTAAGAAGAAACATGCTCGCTCACTTAGGGCGCAACTAGCACATATCCTCATCAATAGATTCTCCTTTATTCACACACTCCTGATATACTCAAAGTAGTCCAACAGTACTCAAAATTTAACCAATACCCTTCAATTAATCTTTCTACACCCACTGAACACTCAAGATTAATACTTCGATGATCCTTATACCAACCATGTGGCTAGAAATTGCCCAATAAGAATTTTTTCTCTCATTCTCGTAATACGTTTATGTCTGAAACATGGTGCAGACTTCGTGACCTTCGACCGCGAATAGTTTCGACTTCGACGGCATCCCCTGAACCACTCTCCTCACACGGAATGGCCCCACATGCACATTAGAAACTTGCTAGCAAGAAACCTGTGTTTCTTAGATAAACGATGACCTTTAATTAACAGTTGGTCTCCAGTTTTCCATAATAAGTGGCATATCTTTTCATTTTGTCTCCTCTGCCGACTTAGAACCTCTTTCTGATTCGCTTTAATTGCTAAGTTGATAATTTCACTATGTCTTTGCTTCTCTCTTGGAGGAAAATCCACCAACTCTCTAATTCCGTCAGGTGGTGCTCGATTCTGCAGCACCACGATGGGACACAGGCCTGTACTTTCATGTGGCAACTCATTAATGATATCCTGGAAGTCACCCAGAAAAGCATTCCAGGTTCTGTGATGTCAATTGCAGTAAATCCGACAGAGTTTATCCAGTTCCTCAATAACCATTGCGGTCGGGTTCGAGGCTGTGTTGAATTTGGATATAAATACCGTCCTATTACGTTTCCCTTCAATGTTGAATCCCACAGTTTAGAAATGTATTGTGGCCCATTATCAGCAATCACTTCCTCTTCGTGTCCTACTTGTTTCAGGAATTGTTTAACAAAAGGGCAGCTACGGTCCTCGCTGTAGCTTTCCTTAGGGGAACAAAGGACACATACTTGGACACTAGTTCTACCGCTAGAAAAACGTATTGATATCCGTTTATTGTTCGTGGCAAAGACACGAACAGATCCGATGCCCGCAAATTCCCTTAACCTGGCCGGTACAATCGCAAAGAGTGGAGCTTTACACGAGACACCAGAGGACCACGCTTTCCGGCACACTGCACACGTACGTAGCACCCTTTCTACTCTCCACTCCATGCTAATAAAGTACACCGATTCCCCCAATTTCTTACTGCACTTTCGGGCTCCGAAGTGACCATAGCTTAGGTTCTAGTACCAAATCAATTTGTTAACGATTTCTTCTGGTACATATACCACCCAGTCTACTGTATCCGATTGTTTTCTGTAGAACAGGATTCCATCCTTCATTTTATAAAATTTTAGGAACCTCATCTCCCCTTGATCATTCAACCTTTCTTTAATTATTCGCCAATTGGGATCTTTGTCCTATTCACCTCCTATCTTAGTCATGGCATTCCCTACAAAATTTTCGAAGGCCACACCTCGCATATACAGTAGTTCATAAATATTCTTATCTGGTTCAGCATCACCATTCTGTGTGACTCCAGTGGGACCTCTGGCTAGAGCGTCTGCACCACATTTTGGGGGCCTGACACATAGATTACCTGAAAATTAAATTCCTGAAGGAACATGACCCACCTCATTAATCTCTTGTGGGTTAATTTAGCTGTCATAAGGAATTGCAATGCCCTGTAGTCCCTATATAATTTTGCAACTCTTCAAAACAGATACTACCGGGATCTATCGAAACCTCATATGATCGATAATGCTTTCAATTGGTGACTGTATAGTTTTGTCCGGCTTTATTACGCACCCTACTCGCGAAAGATATCGCTTTAGGTACTATTTCGCCATTTTCATCCCATTCTTGGAACAAAGCCACTCCCAGACCGCTCCGGCAACTGTCTGAAGACATGCAAAAGGGCTTATTAAGATCGGGGTGTACAAGTAGAGGAGCATACAATAATGCCTCCTTTAAACTGTCAAACTCTCTTTGCGCAACCTCATCCCATCTCCACAAACTCTTCTTTATGATTAGGACATACAACTATGGAGTGGCAATCTCCTTAATCTTAACGAACCTCTTGTAAAAGTTATTTTACCCCAAATAGGCTCGCTGCCTTTTTTATCTCTCTGGCATGGGATATTCGCTAACTATACTTAATTTCTCATAATCGAGGCGTACACCTTCCAGTGTCCCCAGATGTGCTGGAAATTTTATCTCTCTCCTGCCGAGTTCGGACTTTTCGATACTGATTCTAATACCGTACATACCAAACGCTTGTAGTACCTGATTCAGGACTGTGTTGTGATCTTGTCACGTCCATTCGGCAATCAATATGTCATCGACATAAAGTATTATCTTCTTATGCAATGATTCAGGAATTAGACTACAGTGCTCAATGCCCTCCCCAGCGCAACGGATAACGCTGGGGAGAGTTCAAGCAACCTGCTGGCTCAAATGGCTCTGAGCACTATGGGACTTAACTTCTGAGGTCATCAGTCCCCTATAACTTAAAACTTCTTAAACCTAACTAACCTAAGTACATCACACATATCCATGTCCGAGGCAGGATTCGAACCTGCGACCGTATCGGTTGCGCGGTTCCAGACTGTAGCACCTAGAACCGCTCGGCCACTACGGCTGGCCAACAAAGTGGGCAAATAACTAATTACTACGCTCTAATATGATCTATATTCTCTAACCTTGTTAATTTTCATTCCAACCAGATGACTTCAATTTAGTACTAACATTATTCTCTACACTGGATGGGTCTGTTATGATCAGTCACTGAATCCATGAAATAAAATTCAAACGGCATTTTATTACTTACCAAGAAACTTTACAAATGTCATAATCATTTCTTTTACTCTCTACGTAAGCGATCTCACAATAGCAATTAACAAAGACAAGGCGAATAAATGGTATCTCATTTAGCACTGAAGATGCCCAAATTATCAGAAGTCAACTAAACACTCTCTCGCACTGGAGGCGCGCTTACTATCAGAAACGCAAGCATCCTCACCTTAACTATTTTCAAGAACGAGCTGGTAGCTGGCTGTCGGTGCAGTTCGACACCACGTGGGCGATCGACACCAACGGCTAACTTTTTGTACTCACCCCACGGTGCATTCTTGTTTTTAATCCATACAAATATTCAGACGCAAACGTATTTTTTTCCAATTAGTTAGGACATGAAGCTTCGTCTAGGTTCCTGTTTGGAAATGGGGTTAACCATGAATCAAAAGATCCGAGCACAAAATTTATGAATTAGCCAAAAAATTACAGCACATGCTTAGAACCTTAAGTAACTCACACAAGAAACGCGCGTATCCTACCAGATTTCACATGGAGTCATTGTCTAAATTTCTCATCAGTAGTTAAGACCACTACATAAGCTAAGTGGGCGGGGTGAGGCCCCATGTTACTTTAGCAAGACCAGTAAGAAATTTAAAATTACAAAACGCTACTGCTAGATGTAGAGCTATATGATTTTTGATACTATTGTTGCTCTCGTATGCTGAAGGCACTAACTGGTTGCATTACTACAAATGGATAACTTGAGCCTCCCCCAATTGCTCACCTCTGGAACAGAAACCATAACTGAAAATTATAATTTTTACAGGTAAAATTTCTCAAAAAAAAGAAAAAAAGAAAAAAGAATGGTCGTAACGACATGCTAAATACTTCCATCCTGAAAAAGAGCAGATTAATAAAAATATAATAAATTATACCACATCCCACAAAGAATTTGGCGGCAAAGACGGAGATCGTCCTCGATTACTTCCACCAAGCTCGACAGCCTCCCCCAGAGTGATCCTGTTATGGCGACCCTCACCGGCCGGTCTCTTCCGCCCCGAAGGGGAGGGAAACTGTTACTAACCCCGAACTACCCCTGGCAAGCAGGTGCATCATCGATGCCTTTAACCCAAATTTATGTTGGTACTAACCAACCTACAGAGCGACCACATCTCTGCCTTGCCAACACCAGCAGACGAACTCTTAATACAAGCTAAAAGTTATTTAACCCAAGGCAACGTAGATTGATTAAGGAAAGAAAGTGCATTTATGTAATTATAAATTAAATAAACAGGTAGTCCATTTCTTCACTCGAGTTATAACATTTCTTAAATTTGTAAAGATGATGAACGTATTTCAAACATCTATAGTATTCAATATAATGCGACGGAACAAGCAAATTATAATGAGATAGAACAAGCAGTTCCCGATCACTACCCACTTTACTCAATGAAGTGTCAGATCATGCTTAACACTCACACACACAGAGCCAAAATATGTAAAATGTGTTGTGGACAGCGTCCTATTTATTACTCTATATCGTCACAATCCAGGCTTCTGTATAATGAAATATACTTGGTCAGATATATAACTTCAGTGAACACGTATTACAGTCACTTTCCTGGCTCATATCACAAAACTCGAATATCACGGAGACATTATTATCATCATGACATCAAAAATATTAATAAGCTAAAGCACATAAAGAATCGCATCTGTATCAAACTACCATTGTAAAAGTACTATATGACCAAATTACACAATCCTCATGCTACATGTCAGACACATAGACAGGAAAAATGGTCATTAAATACACAGCAAATTACCTTATCGAAGAAGCAAATCATAAGTTCAAGAAAAATACACAGGAAGACATGGAAAGCAAAGCCTAACTACCACACCTCACCTTCACCTCATATATGCCATCCACAGAGGAAAAAGTTAACATCAGACAGTCGGTAAGTGCCCCATCATCCCAAAACATCTTATCACAAGAGAAAATCTACAGCAACAGGAATCTGTGAACTACCTGATTTCACACATAAAAACTACTAATTAAAGACAGAAAATAGAGCAATGGGTACTTCCCACCAAGTACAACAGTCTCAAAATTATGGTGCTGCCAAACTCTTCTGCGCTATGGCCTACCCTTTCCCTAGTGTGAAAAATACGAACTTTACGTCTAATCTTCCTCCAGTTTGGGTCTACGTAATCCAAGTGGAAAGATAGAATGAAGAATGAATACAACGTACGTGGAAGGACATTCACCCTTAACGCACCAGCTCTCAAGTGCACTAGAACTCCATTGTTATCTGTACCTTCCCAATAGATAAATTTATTCACAACTCCACAGCTACAAGGCAACAGAAACAGATATGCATAAGAGCTTAGTACTGATATGGCCCGTCTTGACACTACAAACCTTGTTAGTGTTGTACTAACTGCGTTAAACTCACTATTTTCTATAAACTTAGTCTTATCAGTGGCGAATTTATCCCTCCCGTTTATTATCTGGTCCACTACTCCCATACTTGTGACCAACTCCTCTTTGGTGGTGTGCATGTTTCCTGTTGACTGTGCTTCCAAATTTAGAACAAATGGATCATTGCCTCCTACTTGATCTGGCATCATGGTTGAACCTTCAGCACCCATAAGAACGATTGTGTATTACATTTTACCACTTCCACTCATGATTCACTTGTCTCTCTCTTAATACACTTTGGTTTTCCAAGCTCAGCCGATCACTCATTGCCTTCTCGAGTTTATTATGCTCTGCTATTTAATAACCTCCATTTCGCCTTCTGCAGTGGAGTGTGATGCAGATTCAGTCTGCAATTCTTGCCTGAACTGTGCAATGTTGTCTACAGTTTGAGCTACAGGCTCTTTATGAACACCTATGACCTCCTCTAACACAAACACTGGAACACAAACACTGGCGGGAAAAATCTACTACTTCCTGCACTAACATCTAACTCTGCTACTACAGAATCTAACTCATTCATGTCACTTGCTGTGAGGTTTTGTTCTTTTAAGTTTGTATTAAAATAAAAAGATGCTTTCGTGCCAGTTAGGTTCAGACGTTCTTTAAATCTTCCATCGAAATTTCGCCCAGTTTGTCAAATGTAAATATTCTCGTTTATTTTGGTTTATAAAAACCTGAGTGTACTAAGACCTAAGTCTCTGGTATAAGGTACATGTGACTTACTCAAATATTTTATGTCGTGATGCCTATTACATTTATACGGTGACTAGAGCCTCTGCCAGTGGGTATTTACTAATTTCTGAAGTACGATATATATAATCTGGCACTATCTAAAGCCATGGCTTGCAGTAACTCTTGTTTCATCAATTTCGTTTATGACAAGAGCCGCTCGGCTTCATCTAATCTATTGTGGTACCACGTGATGCAATAAGACCATTACTTCAGAAGAAGGTATTTTTACAAATATCAAAACATGTTCAAGGGATAACAAGCCTTTATTTGCAACTGGTTGGCTGATTTTTCAATCTATTCAGTTTTAATTAGTTTCGTAGATAAAGACATAGTTTCAATTATTAATCAATACATCCCTCAAGTTGATACTGTGTTCCTTCTCTTCCAGAAGGCATTTAACACAGTTCTGCACTGTCATGTAGTGAGCAAAAATATAAGCGTCTCGAGTATAGCACTAGATTCAGAACTTCCTAACACATAGAACTCAACACATTGGAACAAAATCGGCAGATGTAAACATAATTTCAGGAGTATCCCAAGGAAGTGGGATAGGACCATTAGTGTTTAGAGTACATGTGAATGATGTAGCAGATGTTGTTGGAAGCTTCATAAAACAGTGCAGTTGTCTGTAAGATGGCAACACCTGAATACTGTAGCGATATGCAGGAAGACTTGTCGCGAATTCATGAATGATGAAGGGACTGGCAGTTGACCCTGAATACAAAGAAATGTAACATGTTGCGAATGCACAGGAGAGGAGATCTACTAGTACATAATTACGCAATTGATGGCAGACTGCTGGAAAGCGTAACTACTTAAATTATACAGGAGTATGCATTCAGAGCGAATTTTAGAGGAGTGACCATATAAAACAAAACAGTACGAGAGGTAGATACCAGACTAGGAGTCATGGGAAGAATCTTACCATCATAATCATCATCATCATCATCATCATTATCATAGTCACTTCCCTCTCAGGAATTAGGCTGTGGCCTGTACCGAACTCACAAACAAAATCATTGCTATCTTCTTCGAGTTCTTCCAGTATATCGTTTCCCACGCAGCTTCTAATTCAGGACCTTGTGAGGAATTCTGCGCCTTGGCATGCTAATGAGGTGTCGTCTCAAATCTCAAAGACACTTTTCAATTTTGAAAATGTTAAAAATATTTTACTATTTTCTAATAAGTTCATTTCCAATAATGCCTCTCACTGTGCAGCCCTTCATCCTCCTCGTGGTATCAGAGCTTTAGATGGCATAGGGTAACACAGGGACCGACAGCACTTTATTCATTTTCAGTATCAGAGTCAAAATCAGAGATTTGAGAGATTTTTTCTAAAAGTGAATAACCCAAAACAGTTTATGGCCTGGCGCGATTTATTCTTCGGAATTCCATTATTTTCGTTTTAGTACTTGAAATTTGGAAGTTTTATTTCTTGTATATTTCATTCAGCTTCTATACTGTTCTTTGAAGGCCATCTTCATTTCTTTTACCCATAACGATATCATCCTCAAAAAGAAGCACATTTAGGTCTTCGTCATTCGGTTTGTTAATTCCTTTTTCTACCTTACATTTGAACTGACGTAGAATGAAATCTATGTAAACATTAAAAAGGGTAGGTGATACTTCACCCTCTCGTCTTACGCCTTGGTTAATACTTATTTCCTCTAATTGATTGCTACCTGTCTTTATTACTATACGTGTATTTTTGTGGAGACATTTCACTGCCTCTATTAGGTGAAAAGGGTATCCACACTCAGTCATAATCTTCAGTAGGTTATCATGCTTCACAAGGACAAAGGCATTCTCAAGGTCAATCAAGGCCATAAGTGGTTTGTGTATTAAATTCTCTGTGTTTATCTGTAGTGTTTTTAATTAAGGACACAGTGTCTGCGCGTGAACAAGTTGGTCTAAACCACTTTTGCTCTTCAGAAATAATAGCTTCTATGATGATCTTCATGCTGTTATTGATAGTCTTTGAGTGTAGTTTGTAACCAGTGATCAGAATATAGATGCCAAAATAATTCTTTACATTCATTGATTTTCCGTTTCTTGAAAAGAGCGTTTACTTCTGCATTGTACCAAGAGTCTGGAATCGTGCAGTTCCACCAACATTCATTTGATAGTTGCAAAGTTCTTTTATGTAGTGATGAGCCTGGACATTCAATTAGTTCTGTGTTTATTCTATCTATTACTGTAGCTTTTCTGTTTCTCATGCCTTTCAAAGCCTCTCATCGCGTCCATAGTAATTAGATATATTGTTTCACTTTCTCCATGCCACCTTCGGTCTTCTTAGTACTCCATAAGACAATATAATGATTCTCCCTTGTTTCGGGCTTTCATAACTTCGTATGTACATTGATGTCTATCGTGTACGTCAAGTTCTAAGAGTTTCACGATTCTTGGTGTGCTTTGCGCACTATTTGTTTTGCAGCGTTCAGTGTCATTTTTTGTTCCCGACTCTCTAATGTGTTTGTTTGTAGAAACTTCAGACAGGCTACTTGTATATCTTTAATGCCTTCTTTACTATATGTGTGCCAAATTCTGAGTAGCTTTTCGCTTCTGTTTTCTTCCTTTTACCTAGTGCCTCTGAATCTGGATCAATGTCGCAGGTCTTAATATCATTTCATTCTATGTCGATTTTTAACATCTCATGTTGTGGCCTCCTTTGGAGTTTCTTATTTTTCTCCTACTTTGATAGTAGTCTTATCTTAATCTCCAGGAGGCACTGGTCACTTCCTATATCCCTTCCTATATAAACACGCACATCCTGCATGAGATTTTTCATTTTATCATTAATTATATATTATCAAACACAGATCTCGATCCTCGTGCATCCTTGTAAACATATGAATGTCTTTCTTTCTGCAAAATTTGTTTTAATTCTAAAATTTCAGTACCACCCCGCAGTGCAGTGCGACATATTCGTAGCGTACGGTATGGGTACGTGTGCTGGCTGTCAGTGTTGTGTTTGTAATGGAGTGGTCACGCCTAAAGTCTATCAGATTCGCCCTCTCATTGTCAACCTGATACCGGGGGTTCCATGTGAATTAGTTCACCAAGTTGTGATGGTACTCTAATCTAACTTAATCATGATAGGTATTTGGAATCAAATCCTAGGAATAGCACAAAAACTGGATACTGACAAGGTATTTATTGTAAAAACAAAATTCAAAGAAAAATATGTAAATTTGATAAGTATTGACCCAGAATGTTAGTTTTTATTCATTAATCTAACTTTGTGATGGGCTAAACATTTGTGAGCTGAATCGAAACCGTGCCAGCGTCTTTTCGACGGTACCACAAAATGACTGATACTGATTAACATCAAAGTTGCGGAAACCTCCACCATGACTCGCACTCTCAATACAGAGCTCTATGATCAAATTAATTGAACGTAACACATTTACTGTTAAAGACTACGTATCTACTGAAACGGAGTGCGTATATCACCAAAGTCAGTGATGGGAAGGGCTACTGTGCAGCAGTGATCTGCGCAGTGCTGCTGGTCGTCACCCAGACGAAGTGCATTCCGTAGCAGAAAATTCTGAATGCACAGTGTACGTCAAGTGGCGTCCGCAAACTCCTCGCATCGAAACTACTTTAGTACAATGCCGGACACGAATCTTCCTGGTCATAAACCAGGAGCAAAAACTTGTCTCAAGTGTGTGGCCATAAACAAGCACTTCGTAATGCCTTAGTCTCCACAAAGAAGCACCGATTCGTTTCTCTACACTATTCTTAGCGGTGAAATCAGCACTTTATCACATCTAGTAGTGGAAGTGTTCACTCGAACCTTGCAAGCAATGTTTCGCAACGCTGTCCAGCGATGTGCGTCCTCTCGACTCTTTGCAGAGTGTCCTTCGCCACGCGGAGCCCAGTTTAGAGCAAAATTCGCCTCGTCAGCTTGCACTCAGTCACCACGTTCGTTTCAAACGAAATACGTCTCACTCTATGAGTCATGAAGCTGTCTGATAACCGTCTCCAGCTCATACTCATTTTCGTAGACACTTCTAGAACAAATTGTATCTCCTCTTCTGACTATAAATTCAGTCAACCGGATTAACTGCTTTGTAGTGGGCATTCGACCGAGAGTCTGCAGTCTCGTATCTGGCGTCTCGCATCTACACGATCTTAAGCTTCCACCTTCGCCACGCCGCCGACTCTTTCTTACAAGGAACTCCTTAAGTGCGAAGTCACAAAAGGCTAAAGATGTTTACGGCATCCGACGCCCCACATATTGTCTACCATGCAACCTCAATATTGGTAGCTAATGGCATCCAATGGTGAACTTAGCATGAAGCTACGGGGCGCAGTTCAACTGCTTAGTGGACGAGTAACTCGCAACAGTGCTTGTGGTGGTGACACAAAGTAGAACAATGGCAACGAGAAGCAAAGCACACATTGCATTATATCCCCAAGAACAGTTGCCGAAATTGACTCTTCAACAGAAAGGAATCGAAGGAATTTCACAGAATGAGATAGAAGTGGCAGATGAAATATTAGCGTTTCTGGAAGATGACTCAGCAGAATGTGTGGTGTCGTATACGCTAGACTGTGGGGACAATGTACAATGAGAGGCAAAAGATTGCCCGGCCCGAATAATTTAAGAGTCCAAGAAGAGAGCATTGCACACGCCCAAGTTCAGGAGCGCCAGTGTTCACAATTCCAGCTGTCGAGGAGCGTCAGCTTGGTGTTTATATCATCAAATACAAGCAATATAATAGGTAGGATACAGTATATGACGAGATTCATTGCAAGTAAATTCATCGTATTATTTCCTTTGAAAAACATTATTCGAGCACGTAGAAATGGTTGAAATATGTGAGCTGCACGTAGGTGGAATTAGTACAATGACGAGCGTTTCACATCTGTCTCAAAGGCTGAGTACAGCCGGCACGGTAGCTCACCGTGTTCGGTCAGAGTACTAGCTTTCCTCTGTAATAGAAGAACTGCGTGGATGGATGAACGATAAACTAAAACAGGTGTCATGGGACGTCCGTCCCAAAACAAATACAACCACCAATAACGAACAAAATGAGATCAACACAATAAAAGAATAAGCTCATTGGAGTTTATTGTATTTTTTTTTAATTTAGACATGCGTAGATAATATTTTAAACCTTAATTCATCACAAATTGTGCAGTTATAGGCTTTTGTAGGTTTCACATTCTTTAAAAACATTCCATTTTATAATAGTCTAATCTTTAAACAAACAGTCAAATGGTCACAGTAAAAATATTGAAAATGGGCGAATTTATTTGTAATTATTTCCACCGCCACCTGATGTGTTTTCAGCTAAGAGAAACATATCAGCTGATTGGTATATGTCATATGTCTGATTCAAAATGGCTGACGTGAATGTTCACGAGCGATTAATTTCTTTCTTTGAAAACGATCGTAGTGCATCTGAGGCACGACTTTGTTATGGTGTTGCTTCCACAGCAAACAGATGGATTAGACGATTTAGACATAATGGTGAGATAGCGAGATGTCCAACACCTGGAGGACCGTGAGTCTCTACACGGACGCAGGATGAAGAATTGGTCAGGGAGGCTCAGAATGCTCCTTTGTCACTCATCTGGGAACGAAGCAGAGCTTCACATTTCCTGGTCTCCTCGAGAACTGCTTTCAGAAGATTGAAGGGCCATGGAATCAGGTACCGTCATGCTCTTATCAAAGAACCGTTCTCTGGCCAACAAGCCGTGGACAGACTAGCATTTGTGAGATCATGAGAAGATGTCAATGGGAGGAAAGTCACTTTCTACGACGAGAGCACAATTGAGTCCACAAGCAGATGTCATGCTCTTGTTTATCGGCCGGATGGACAACGATATGACACGCGCTTCGTGGCCACTCGCGCCAGAACCGGATGCTTTGGCGTGAAATGTTGGGTTTGACTGTCTCGCATGGGTGCAAGAACTTTAGAACGAACCCAAAGCAGGTTCAGTTCAGCATGCTATGAACATTTTCCAAAATGTAATCATTCTTAAAACTCGGCTTTGGTACCCTGAAGGACGTCTCATTAACTTACATGATAATCTCCCATTGTACACTAGCATTAGGATTCAGAGCTGCTTTCAAAGGAGGGAGGATATTATTCAACGCCTTCCGTGACCTCCAAAGTCACCTGATCTCAATCACATAGAGTACGTATGGACTCAACTTAAGAAGACTCTGCGGAACAATGGGACAGACCCTCCTCAGGGAGTCTATGGGATTTGGTTCATTCCTGATAGGAGAGAATTTCCATGGATGAGGACTTTTTCCATAAACTTGTCAACTCTATGCCCCGAAGGATCGAAGCTGTTCTTGATGCCAGTGGCATGTGGGCAAAATATTGAAGTATACGTAGCGTACTCTTCATTTTACTTTATTTTATTTTTCTGTAAAAGGTCTACTTAGAGATTAGGCCAACAATATTAATTTCAAAATACAAATCTACTTGTTATTATCTTATTTGTATTTTTATGGGTGGTCAGATGAATATCTCCCTCCAAGAAAGATTATTCGTATTTTTATGGGAGGTCAGATGAATATCATTCTCCAAGGATGATTATATTTATTGTTATGGGACGGCAGATAAATATTACCTTCCCCACTCGGCCTTCAATAAATCCGACTGACTTGCTGGTTATTTCAAGGATTTTATAAGATTTTTAACTGTGAGGGTGGTGCATTTTTCCCTTACAATCTATTAAGCATAATCCACCTTGATTTGCTGGTTTTGTTAACTGGTCTCCAGCTCACGGAACAGCGTCCCTATCCAGATGAATCTGTAAGTGACGTGCACTTAAGTGGTTTTTATGAAATGAGTGGAACCCTAAGCTACACCCTGATGGCTAAAAGAGCCACACGCAAATGGAAATGATATCTGACATTAAAATAAAAGTAAAAGATTGGGTCGCCACCAACTCTAGCCACACAAGAAAGAGGTTCTACTGAGTTGGAAAATTAATTAACCTAGTTATAAGAAAAAACTCATAAAAGAACATTCATTGTAATGGCAGTAATAAGAAATGGGATGTAATTATTAACATGATCCAGGGATTGTTCACATGAATCAGATATTAAAATAAAGTAAAAAGTGTGTCTACATTGTGAATAAGAGTAGCTTGCAGCAACATTCCTGAAAACAAGATCTATTCTAAAGAATTTGATTTAAATGAGTAGGGAACACTAATCATTTAACTTGTGCAAGTCGAAGCGCTATGGATGGGCTAACAAGGAAACTACAAGGTAAATGGTGTAGTTAAAGGTGACGTAACATTGGCACACTGGATAGGACTTGAAACGAAATTATTTATTTCTTAAGACACTGATATAAGACATCTATATAACTGCTGTGGCCTGGTAACTACGTACGATTGCTTGTGAAACACTGTACGATTCGCAGCAGAATCTCCAAATTTAGAATCGCGGTCGTAATTCCAGGGGGACGGGAAAGGTTTAATACTCGCATTGAGACCCGCATTCACTCAAAGAACAGCAAGGACGGCCTCAATACCAACACGCAACGAAGCTAGGTGGTTTGTTCCAGTGTGATGAGAAATGATTAAATAAAAGAGTGAATCTGAATATCACGGTTGCGTTTAAAGCTGAACCACGGTTTGGAGGAACCGCCTCACTGAGGGCCACACTACACCCTTACGCACTTAACATGAAATCACAAACCACAAACACAACTGAATAATTCGGACAGGATATATGTAATATTCCAAAATCCGCGCAGTAAGTAAACTCTAGGACAGGGACAGGGGGCCACGGGAAAGCTAGGCTCACAGTTAACTCGTGTGGCCACGTGGTTCCCGGAGATAATTTCTACGTACCGTGGGCAAATTTTACCAAGATTGAACCACACAGCCGCGAACAATTAACATTTTACAGAGGACACATTGGAAAAGACAAAGGGTTATGGCAGAAGGCCAACGATCTCTAATAATAACCTACGTGGATGGTTTCCAACTGACGTATAGTAATGAAACAAAGAAAATTCACAAAGAGGCATAAATTATCAAGATTCGAAAAAGATTAGAATGTATACACATGCAGTCGTAGGTACACAAGCATTAACACTGAAACGAGAGCGCAGTTCCTACATGTGATCGATTCAACATATGCAACACCTTGGTGCTTCGTTCTTCTTACAGACCAAAGTCAGCATTAGGAATCAAACGGAAAATCTGCAAAAGCCTTGCATTCCCTGCTGCGACCCAGCAAAACAATCTTTATAAGACAAAACGCGAGGCCAAAAGCTGCATGAATTGCAAGTTCAGGGAGACTGAATTACAAAAAGCACCCCTCTCGCTATGAGACGAAGAGCCTCGTGATTAAATCAACTCACCCTTCTTCGAACAGACCTCGGTTGCGGACTCTCTGAGAGCTGGAAACAGACTGCCCATCTCACCCTAAAACTTCTCCCACAAAACCCCGTGGACATAATCCGAGTTCGAGTCAATGTCGGGCACAAATTCTCGTTTGTCGCTTTGGGTACTAAATCTACGCCTATTACAGTTAAGCTGGATTTCAGGAGCATACGTATATCCAGTTAAATGACTGAAGAACAAATCAGTGTTCTGGAAACAGAGTTGAAATCAGATCACTTATTATTTGCATACTAAGCAGCTTAGTGGTCCATGGAATAAATTTCAGTGCTAAACTTCATTTGTACTGAAGGTGGTTGCTGTGGCGATCTTCTGTGGTCCAAGTAAGAAGTCGCCATACATGATCATGGCTCCTGATTTAAAGTTACTCTGTAAATTGTACTCTTAGCAGCGCAAATTTAAGATTGAGAGCTAAACAGTAAATGCCATGATATAACAGACAATATGCGAATATACAGCGTCACGCGAGGCACAATTAATTCAGTCTTGCTGCTGTCCTTGCCTCATTTAGCACTCAAGATGTTAACTGTTTGATTGCTACCCACCAGTTATTTATGCCACAAAGTCTTCTTGAGGTACTTCGCGTCGAATCACCTTTTACAATCGGGCTACAGGTTTTCGTTGTGGAGAGACTTCCCTCCGAGTTTCTTACATCTGTATAAACCTTTATTCCTGTGCATGAGCCAGTTTTATAGACAGCACTTCAACATATTTGCATCATAAAAGTTTTGAAAATTATCGTATATTCACAAATTAATTCTAGTTAAGTAACTTTACAGAAAAGGAGGACAGTTATTTCCATATTGGACCAAAGAACGTAGTAACACATATGTCATATTATACATAGGATAACATAGAAGTTACATGAAGCAAGTACAAAGCAACAATCATTATTGAACACAAGTGTTCCACTATAAAAGATCGATGTTCTATGCATACACTACCTCCCACTGTAATACGTTAATGAAACATTTTGAGGAGAATCCAAGAACATTCTCATCAGATGAATTCGCATTTACGAATAATGACTACCAACAGCTGTAGAATGGAATGACGAAAATGAAAATTTGTGACGAACTGCGACTCGAACCCGGATTTGCCGCTTATCGCTCGCGGCCAATCCGGGTTCGAGTCCTGGTCCTGCACAAATTTTCATTGTCGTCATTCCATTCTACAGCTGTTGCTAGTCATTATTCACAATTGCGAATTCATCTGATGTGTTTAGTAAAGGCTGTGGTCACTGAAGTGCATCGTCATGAGAATAACACTGGTACTGCAATATCGGAAGAACATTCTGGTCCTGTGTATTATTAGTAAGCGGGTCAAAGACTTCTGTCCAGTCTCTCGTCGACCAGTATGGTATAAAAATAGCAAACAGCACAAGGAAATCTAGAGTTTTAAAATTCTTAAAGATATTCGCACAGTTGAATCATACAGAAGTACCATCGTTTGACCGTCACACGGACACATGTATGGAGGACATACTAGGGCTATTCGGAAAGTATGTTCCGATGGGTCGCGAAATCGTTACCACTGTGAAAAACCGATGAAGCTCTTCGCAGATGTGTTGGGCAGTGTCTTTAGTATACCCATCCATCGCGTCACGTCACTCTTTTCAGTTCTGAGTGCACAGTGAGCATGTAAAGATGCCTAGGAAATAGTGTCTCCCGCCCAGTATCAAGGCCTGGTGACAGATTTCGCCTGATGTCATGCAGCCTACATAACATAACTGCCATGCGGTTCCTTCTTCATGACAATTCTCGGCCGCAATCTGCAGGGCAATGCAGATGCTCCTGCAGCGTTTTCGATGGGAAGTGTTTGATCACCCACAATACAGCCTGTAACTGGCTGCCCCTGAGTTTCCTCTCTACTCACATCTACATCTACATCTACATCCATACTCCGCAAGCCACATGACGGTGTGTGGCGGAGGGTACCCTGAGTACCTCAATCGGTTCTCCCTTCTATTCCAGTCTCGTATTGTTCGTGGAAAGAAGGATTGTCGGTATGCTTCTGTGTGGGCTCTAATCTCTCTGATTTTATCCTCATGGTCTCTTCGCGAAATATACGTAGGAGGGAGCAATATACTGCTTGACTCTTTGGTGAAGGTATGTTCTCGAAACTTTAACAAAAGCCCGTACCGAGCTACTGAGCGTCTCTCCTGCAGTCTTCCACTGGAGTTTATCGATCATCTCCGTAATGCTTTCGCGATTACTAAATGATCCTGTAACGAAGCGCGCTGCTCTCCGTTGGATCTTCTCTATCTCTTCTATCAACCCTATCTGGTATGGATCCCACACTGCTGAGCAGTATTCAAGCAGTGGGCGAACAAGCGTACTGTAACCTACTTCCTTTGTTTTCGGATTGCATTTCCTTAGGATTCTTCCAATGAATCTCAGTCTGGCATCTGCTTTACCGACGATCAACTTTATATGATCATTCCATTTTAAATCACTCCTAATGCGTTCTCCCAGATAATTTATGGAATTAACTGTTCCAGTTGCTGACCTGCTATTTTGTAGCTAAATGATAAAGGATCTATCTTTCTATGTATTCGCAGCACATTACACTTTTCTACATTGAGATTGAATTGCCATTCCCTGCACCATGCGTCAAATCGCTGCAGATCCTCCTGCATTTCAGTACAATTTTCCATTGTTATAACCTCTCGATACACCACAGCATCATCTGCAAAAAGCCTCAGTGAACTTCCGATGTCATCCACCAGGTCATTTATGTATACTGTGAATAGCAACGGTCCTATGACACTCCCCTACGGCACACGTGAAATCACTCTTACTTCGGAAGACTTCTCTCCATCGAGAATGACATGCTGCGTTTTGTGATCTAGAAACTCTTCAATCCAATCACACAATTGGTCTGATAGTCCATATGCTCTTACTTTGTTCATTAAATGACTGTGGGGAACTGTATCAAACGCCTTGCGGAAGTCAAGAAACACGGCATCTACCTGTGAACCCGTGTCTATGGCCCTCGTGAGTCTCGTGGACGAATAG
Organism: Schistocerca cancellata; assembly: GCF_023864275.1. Classification (NCBI taxonomy): domain Eukaryota; kingdom Metazoa; phylum Arthropoda; class Insecta; order Orthoptera; family Acrididae; genus Schistocerca; species Schistocerca cancellata. Next base: position 270,180,712 of record NC_064629.1, read on the forward strand.
CGCGAGCTGGGTTTCACACGACCGTCTTTTTCGAAACCCATGCTGATTCCTACAGAGTAGATTTCTAGTCTCCAGAAAAGTCATTATACTCGAACATAATACGTGTTCCAAAATTCTACAACTGATCGACGTTAGAGATATAGGTCTATAGTTCTGCACATCTGTTCGGCGTCCCTTCTTGAAAACGGGGATGACCTGTGCCCTTTTCCAATCCTTTGGAACGCTACGCTCTTCTAGAGACCTACGGTACACCGCTGCAAGAAGGGGGGGGGGGGGGGGGGCACGTTCCTTCGCGTACTCTGTGTAAAATCGAACTGGTATCCCATCAGGTCCAGCGGCCTTTCCTCTTTTGAGCGATTTTAGTTGTTTCTCTATCCCTCTGTCGTCTATTTCGATATGTACCATTTTGTCATCTGTGCGACAATCTAGAGAAGGAACTACAGTGCAGTCTTCGTCTGTGAAACAGCTTTGGAAAAAGACATTTAGTATTTCGGCCTTTAGTCTGTCATCTTCTGTTTCAGTACCATTTTGGTCACAGAGTGTCTGGACATTTTGTTTTGATCCACCTACTGTTTTGACATAAGACCAAAATCTCTTAGGATTTTCTGCTAAGTCAGTACACAGAACATTACTTTCAAATTCATTGAACGCCTCTCGCATAGCCCTCCTCACACTACATTTCGCTTCGCGTAATTTTTGTTTGTCTGCAAGGCTTTGGCTATGTTTATGTTTGCTGTGAAGTTCCCTTTGCTTCCGCAGCAGTTTTCTAACTCGGTTGTTGTACCACGGTGGCTCTTTTCCATCTCTTACGATCTTGATTGGCACATACTCATCTAACGCATAATGTACAACGGTTTTGAACTTTGTCCACTGATCCTCAACACTATCTGTACTTGAGACAAAACTTTTGTGTTGAGCCGTCAGGTACTCTGTAATCTGCTTTTTGTCACTTTTGCTAAACAGAAGAATCTTCCTACCTTTCTTAATATTTCTATTTACGGCTGAAATCATCGATGCCGTAACCGCTTTATGATCGCTGATTCCCTGTTCTGCGTTAACTGTTTCAAATAGTTTGGGTCTGTTTGCCACCGGAAGGTCTAATATGTTATCGCCACGAGTCGGTTCTCTGTTTAACTGCTCAAGGTAGTTTTCAGATAAAGTTCTTAAAAAAATTTCACTGAATTCTTTGTCCCTGCCACTCGTTATGAACGTTTGAGTCTCCCAGTCTATGTCCGGCAAATTAAAATCTCCACCCAGAACTATAACATGGTGGGGAAATCTACTCGAACCGCTGGCTTTGAAGACAAAGTTTTGACACAGTCAACGAGCTGTAGACCAGCATAGAGTACTGGTGGAAAGCATAGGCAGCTGCCTTCTATGACGAAGGTATTGGAAAGTTGGCACAAGACTACGAGATATGCCTAAGTTGGAGCGGCGACTATGTAGAGAAGTAGCTGAAAGGTGTAGGTAACTAATGCAAATGAAACATTTTTAATTTTCCCAGTGGTTTCCATTTCGCGATCGATCGTAACTTATTTTCCGAATAGCCCTCGTAGAAATTAGCGTCCCTGGTGTTGATAAGCATCTGAGAGAGACGAAAACAATTAAGTTGTTAGGTCCGGATGGAATCCCAGTGTGCTTTTACAGAGAGTACTCTTCGGCACTGACTGGTAACTTAGCTTTCCTTTATCGCCCATATCTCGCCCAGCGCTAAGTCCCAAGCGACTAGAGAACCTGGCAGGTGACTCCTAAAGGTTAGAAGACAGGGTCTGAAAAATCATAGAACAGTATGAGTAACATGAGTTTGCTACAGAATTATTGATCATGATGTAATTTCGAACAGAATAAATCTCCTTGAGACAGAAAAGCTTCTGTAAACAAAACAGCACGGATATAGAAAGTGTATCTCGAACGAAAGGCATCTTCCCATTTTCTTAACATGATATACTGCAAATCAAGGATGAAGAGCAACAGGTATATTCCATATACCTAGATTCCGGGAAGCATTAGACACAGTGCCCCGCTGTATACTGCTAATGAATGTCATAACATACATAATAGGTACTCAGGTATATGAATGGCTTGGAGACGTCTTCAGCAATTAAGTAAGTCGTGTGGGATGACGAGTATTTATCACAGAGACACGAGTATAGTACAGAGTGGCGCTTGAAACTGCGGTAGGTTCGCTCTCTTTTCCTATGCACTATCACAGCCAAAAGCATCCGAACAACCTGAACTGCATTTTCCCTGTTTTGCGTACAGCCCACATAACATAGTTGTCTTGCGGGTCATCTGTTCTCTTTGCAGTACAGATGTATGACTATACAAAATGGATACCACAATACATCGCTAGAGAACACTGTTCTTTAAGGTAAACATGCCAGACATAGATCAACACCATGATATTGCAAATACTAGGATATGTGTCTATTTTATGACAGTAGCTCACATTTCACAATCACTACAACACTAATTCGAGTTTGAGTTAACTAACTCGGTCACGTAAGTCATTCCAGCAGTCTTTACACAAAAATAAATATTTTTGTGAGCAAGATATTTTGAGATGATATCTGGACTCCTAAGATTTTCTCTGACAATTTTTGGTCTTTAAAAGGTTTTCCTACCCATGTGAAATGTCTTTCCTGATACAAGTGGTTTGTCATAAACAGGATGGTAAACTAACCAGATAAAAGCAACTCAATTAACAGTGGCAAGCACTCTATGGAAGTCTCAACATTAACATTGTATCACCAACAAAACATCTGTACTCAAGGTTGAGCAGTTATTTGTCCACATCTGTGAACTTTAAACGACATGACAAAGTTTTTGTTCTGTATCTGGATTGAAACCAAGCACCTATAGCCATTTTAATGAAGCAAAAATGTTGTGCCTGATCGAGACTCGATCACAGCAACGTTCGTCATTGATGACTAGGCAAACCGAATCTTGAAGTATCGAAGTGTACAGGATGGGCGGATGGGACAAAAAAATGGCTCTGAGCACTATGGGACTTAACATCTTAGGTCATCAGTCCCCTAGAACTTAGAACTACTTAAACCTAACTAACCTAAGGACATCACACAACACCCAGCCATCACGAGGCAGAGAAAATCCCTGACCCCGCCGGGAATCGAACCCGGGAACGGCGGATGGGACAGCTGTGGGCGCTTTGGAAAGAGCAGGATAAAGTTTCTTCTGTCAGGCCATTTATTGGCAAAAGCTATGCTTGTCGGGCCAAGGAAGGTGAGGGTGAGCCAGAAGGTAAAGTATGGCGAAGGTTGGTGTCTGCGAAAACTAAGTCCAGAGCGACGCCTGGGGCGGCGTTACCTCGTCAGCACGCAAGGGAGGCACGTGATCAAGGTGCCCTTCCTTGGTGCTGACTTCCTGTTGCTAGACCGTCGGACAAAAGAATTTACAGGCAGCAAACACTGCTGGCCGTGGCTTGGCCGTAATGGAAAAAATCCTTTTCCTACCGACTGGCTCGTCCTTTACAGAAGTTTTTACCAGTGCCAGTTAGAAAATCTGAACCTGAATATTTTTATGCTCTGCCTGGAATCCTTTCAAGACCATTATCTCTCTGTTAACTAACTACGAAAAACATTTAATATAAAATCAAGTAACAAAGTTTGCATGTGCTTAAAATGAAGTACCATGATTAAAGATTTTGTGACAGGGAATCGAACCCATCAGAGTGTTAACTAAGTAAAATCAGAAGTTAGGTATCGATTTTTTTCACCAGCAGCGAGACATTAGAATTCCAAATGAGGATACATTCCTTTGCCTGACTGAGAATCGAACCTGGCACCTACCGCCGTTTTTTCTATCCACAAACTGTTCGCTCACCAGTAGTGAGAAGCATACATATTTGACTAGAAATAACGGCACTTATCGTTACTGTCGAGAGCACATGTAGAAAAACTAAAAATGAAAATTATTTGTCTCTTAGTACTTCGGTGTGCATATGCTCGGGCTTGGAATGAAACAATTAATATTTTTGTACTGGACCAGTATTCAAACCCACATACGTGCCTTTCGTGGAGACATAGAGTAGTTTGCAACTCTGCGGAAAACAACGAAATTATTGAAATATATTGTCTCGTGCGGATCAGATACCATGTACGAGGAGACTCGATTCGAATCCCAGTTCAGCACCAAATATTACAATAGCTCGAGTTCAAAAATAAGAGCTCTGTGAGCTGAAGTGACCAGTGGTTTACTTAATACAATGAAGATTCTAGTGTAAGGAAGTTCACTGGCGACACAATTCCTGCTTGCCGCAACTTCCGCTTCTGCTGCAGCCCACACAAAATCGATTCTGGCCCAGTTGGGGGCGAAGGGATACGATATTTTTATTCTGTATTCTAATCTATGGTGCAACCTGACGTTCTTCACTTAGTATTACTAAACGTGAAGGAGATCTGTTCGTGTGTGCTTAAAATACATGATGGAAGTGGGACTCAAACCCACACATAGCAACTAAGAACCTAGGATCAGTCCAAGAGACCACCGAAGACCACATTGGCTAAGTTCCTGAGTGTGTCGTGACGTATAATGTGCTTAGAGTACAGATTAGATGCGGTGAAAAAATTTAGTTCACTATTAACTGGTTAATTATCTGCAGGTTTCTGACAGGCAAATAATGCAGATCTCATGTTAACACGACGTAAGGACGCTTTTAGAATCTATAGCATCCATTCGAAGCCATTTTGAAATGTTTCCTATTTCAAAAAATATCTTAGATTTAGAAATATGATTGCAAAGTATGAAGATACCAAATATTTAGATTAATACTGTCATTACCGCTATTAACTTCTTCGTTCTGCTGCTGCTGTACACGTGTTTGGAGGAATAATTTAATGCTTGTTGGTCACTTTTAGAATCGGTTGTCCAAAACCGGTACTTATTTAGTCCTTAGAGAACGGTAGCGGCGTTCTGTGCCAAGTAGACAGTCACAATTAGTTATTTAGTTCTTTCCATGTCTAGGGCATACTTATTAAGTAAATATGCGACATCTCCAATTATTCATAGATTGCAATGAAACTAAATGAACTGATGAAGACGTTACTTCATAATAGGAATTGGGTTAGTCTACATCATTTACTTGCGCTTAGCAATGACGCTAGTAAAATGCTGCAACTGGCGGTAAACACCACTTACACTGCCAGTGAATGTTAATGTTTTCTGTTATACACTCCTGGAAATGGAAAAAAGAACACATTGACACCGGTGTGTCAGACCCACCATACTTGCTCCGGACACTGCGAGAGGGCTGTACAAGCAATGATCACACGCACGGCACAGCGGACACACCAGGAACCGCGGTGTTGGCCGTCGAATGGCGCTAGCTGCGCAGCATTTGTGCACCGCCGCCGTCAGTGTCAGCCAGTTTGCCGTGGCATACGGAGCTCCATCGCAGTCTTTAACACTGGTAGCATGCCGCGACAGCGTGGCCGTGAACCGTATGTGCACTTGACGGACTTTGAGCGAGGGCGTATAGTGGGCATGTGGGAGGCCGGGTGGACGTACCGCCGAATTGCTCAGGCCGTCTTCCGCTCACGCCCCAACATCGTGCAGCCCGCCTCCAGTGGTGTCGCGACAGGTGTGAATGCAGGGACGAATGGAGACGTGTCGTCTTCAGCGATGAGAGTCGCTTCTGCCTTGGTGCCAATGATGGTCGTATGCGTGTTTGGCGCCGTGCAGGTGAGCGCCACAATCAGGACTGCATACGACCGAGGCACACAGGGCCAACACCCGGCATCATGGTGTGGGGAGCGATCTCCTACACTGGCCGTACACCACTGGTGATCGTCGAGGGGACACTGAATAGTGCACGGTACATCCAAACCGTCATCGAACCCATCGTTCTACCATTCCTAGACCGGCAAGGGAACTTGCTGTTCCAACAGGACAATGCACGTCCGCATGTATCCCGTGCCACCCAACGTGCTCTAGAAGGTGTAAGTCAACTACCCTGGCCAGCAAGATCTCCGGATCTGTCCCCCATTGAGCATGTTTGGGACTGGATGAAGCGTCGTCTCACGCGGTCTGCACGTCCAGCACGAACGCTGGTCCAACTGAGGCGCCAGGTGGAAATGGCATGGCAAACCGTTCCACAGGACTACATCCAGCATCTCTACGATCGTCTCCATGGAAGAATAGCAGCCTGCATTGCTGCGAAAGGTGGATATACACTGTACTAGTGCCGACATTGTGCATGCTCTGTTGCCTGTGTCTATGTGCCTGTGGTTCTGTCAGTGTGATCATGTGATGTATCTGACCCCAGGAATGTGTCAATAAAGTTTCCCCTTCCTGGGACAATGAAGTCACGGTGTTCTTATTTCAATTTCCAGGAGTGTATATCAGAACCATTCTCTCTAGATGACTTGGTCGACGTCACCTATTTCATTTAGCGCAAGGAAGACAATACCGCAGAAGATCAAGTGTTTTCGTCGCGGTAAACTCATTTTACGTGGTCCGAGTTTATATTTTCGCGGAAATAATCTAACTGTAGTTTCCACTTCAACAACGCAGAAAAATATTTCAACGTTGCAAAGCAGACATCCGACTCGAGGCTTACACTTAGTAGCCAATCGGAAATTTTAACACTGTGGAACACCAGTTTCAGTAATCTGAAGTAGCGAAGACTCTTTACCACTGATCTTTCTCACCGGATAATATGCAGTTGACTTATTGAGCTCAATAAGTATACTGCAACAGTAAGTTCATGTGTAAGCAATGAATACGAATTGCAGAATTTAATAGCCCTGTGGCTTCCATTTCTGTATATTCTCAACATAAACTGGCTCTGCATCATTTCGAGAACCATGTACTGCAACGGTCCTACTGGACCAACAGTGACCTCCTACTGCCAACGTCCCTGTTCATTTCACTTGATTTTATTAGTACTTAAATAAGTCACATCACCATTCGACATGAGAGGTCTCACTTCATTCCTCCTTTCCTTCCGGGAGATCAGTTGTCTGCTCAGTAAGCTTATGCTTCTATCCAGCGACATGCGGCAAAACATGGGCAGTAATCACTCCACAAACCGCTGGTCAGTGCAGTTAATACGATTTCTTTTTACGAAGTTGTAAGTGAAGGGATTTAGCTTAATCATAAACCATCTTAAGCAGCAACGTTCACATATTTGCCGAATGAGAAAAGCTTATTATCCAGGTAGGTAAAGGTTAAAAACCAAACTCTGCACATTCCGAGCCAGGACGACCTTCGCGTCTCATACCACTGTATCATACTTTGCTTAAGTCGTTGCACACGTTGTGTTCCTTTAGCTGTGGAGGTTATTAGTTGAAACAGATTTTGACACCTTAGGATATGGTACTGCTCAAAATACAAGAATATAAACAACCGAAGGCTGAGTTCATCATGAAGCTCAGATGTTAAGGGAAACCATGGAGACTGCCGGCCGCAGTGGCCGAGCGGTTCTAGGCGCTACAGTCTGGAACTGCGCGACCGCTACTGTCGCAGGTTCCAATCCTGCCACGGGTATAGATGTGAAATTGTCTTCCTGTTTTATGTATAGACATATGAGTATGATAAATGTATAATTGCGAGTCTCTTATCAGAACGAATTAGAACAATGTTGTAGTGGTTTAAACACTGTGTTGAAGTAGCATTGAAGTAGCTTGCTGGATTACATAGTAGTGGATTGAAGTACAATTTTCAGTAATTCATGTTTATGGGTAGTTAGTTTGTAGAATAGACAACAGGTATGCATGTGTGTGTGTAAATAACATGTGAAACCTATGCTGTCCTGACCTATACTTGCACAAGGCATAATCCTATTCATTTTAGTGAATTAATAAGTAGCGTTTGATTTATTAAAACGCAAGTAAATTGTTTAAATTTGAAGCATACCACATTAGTGATGTGGATTTAGATATTATATTGTCAGTTCATTTAATTTTTATTTTTATACTGTCAAGTCATTTCACTTTTATTTTTTATATTGTCAAGTCATTTAACTTTAATTCTTATATTGTCGATTCATGTAACTTTTTTATTTAAAAAAAAAGGAAGTCTCACACTGTGAGCCAGGCCACTTCTGGAGCGTGCTCGACAACAAAAGAAGAGTGCGGGGCAAACACTTTCCCTTGCACCCGGAGCTAATGGCCGGCCGCACCAGTGCGACCCTTCGTGGAGGCGATGACCTGAGATGGCCAAGCGGTCCACAGTGCGGAAATCCATCTGCTGGCAATGCTCCACACGCACGCGACCGTGACGAGACGGCCACGGTGAATCGACAGAACACAGGGGATAAAGAGGCATGGAGCCTTTTGACTGGTACTGTCCAGAGAAACTTGGAGGCTTCAACGACGCCTGTCAACATTTCCTGGCGGAAGCCCATTGTCAAGCGACATTAAATCATGGTTCGGTGTTCTCTGGTTGCTAAGGGTGGCACATAGAAGAGCCACTAAGTCTCATCCTTGCCCAGGAATATCAAACCGGCGGGCCAATTGAGTATAACTCAAGAATTTAACAACACAAGGAGCGTGGAGCCTTTTGAGCCTTTTGACACTTACTGTCCAGAGAAACTGGCAGAATTCAACGACGCCAATCAACGTTTCCTGGCGGATGCCCACTGTAAAGCGACAGTAAACCATGGTTCGATGTTCTCTGGTCGCTAAGGGTGGCACAGAGAAGAGCCATTAAGTTTCATCCTTGCCCAGGAATATCAACCTGGCGAGTCAAACGAGGATACCGCACGAATTTGACAACACAAACATGGAACCGAATCGAGATGTACGTGACACGGGCCACTAAGAGAAACTTCATGAGAGAGCAGAGATGGCGGGATTGCACGCAACAGATGGACAAAAATCCTCACTGACAGCTGCGGCAACGAACCCCCCTCCCCATTTATATTATGCCTCGGAACAGTGGAACTACTGAGTGTGTCAGTGAACAGTGATTATACGGTTCTTAGTCCAATGCATATACATGTTTCTTTTAGTTATTGTTTTTTTTAGACGTTGAATATTGTACTTTCAGAGCTGTTTTATTTATCAATGTTTGTTTTGTGTGATACTGTATATTAAATTTGTGATATCTTGTTTCGTAAATTCGTTCCTGTGGCATTGCTTTGTTTATCAGTCAGATAGCTATTCATTCTCATTGGACTGTGATCGATTAGCCTTTGCATGGGGCATATTTTTTGTGAGGAACCCCATAAGGGTGACAATCACTTAATTAATTGTAGTTTCAGTATAACGGCGCAGTGATCATTGTTTGCTAACTAACTGAAATATAATAGAGTGATTAAATTAGTACCAAAAAGTTATTTTAATTCTACAAATTATTAGTTTTATAAGATATAGAATTTCTTTGCGATAATCACTTTGTAAAACATGTTTTCTCTCTTATCATTTTTTTTCGCGGATTGTGCATTGTAATGTTCTGCTTCATAATACTGATGTTATTTTCATGGTTTTTTTAAATTGCTGTGGCACCTTTGCTATTTTCATAAATTTTTTCTCGTTAATAAACAGTCATAAAGTTTCCTGTTATCAGCTGGCTCTTGCAGTGAGCAAATACTGATGAACTCCATAAGGGTAACAGCCAGAAATTGTTTTCAAATTAATGACACAGAGACCATTGCTTTTACTTGCTGACCGAATTAGGTCTACACTATCTTTTAAATGAATGTCACAGATTTTTTTTCTCTGAAATTGGTAGATTCTAAAGATGTGTTGAAATTATTTTAACAAGTAGCTGGTGACCTTTTGCCCTTTCTTTACATTTTTGGTTTAAGTTGGGTGTGAGAAGCCTGCTTGGGAATGTCCTAGCATGGCCAGAAAATTCCCTGCACAGTCTTTTCCCGGAGCATTGGGGTTATGAATTGTTCTGTTGGATTCCTTTCATGTTAATTTCTTAAAACTGTTGTCATTTACAGCACTTCTAAATTTACTATGGTGTTTCTGACTCTATCTGCGAGGAGACTGAGCAGTGGAACGCGCTACTTTTACACATAATCAAGAACGTTATGTCACACCACTACACTTTAAAACACAGTTTATTTGTAATTCGTGTCACACAGTCTCATATGGAACCTACATCAGCTTTCTTTTATATACTGTATATGATAAGATACTGTCATCCCCCTTCCCTTCTGTGTGAAAGGATGAATGAGCAAATGTATTTCTAGTTGCATGCTTGATGGTAGCAGACAAGCCTGTCTGCTAGAGAACAGTAGGACCAACGTCAGAACAGGTAGCTATGGTTTCTAAAAGCAAAGAGGTTTCTATTCTTGGTATGGTCCTGTCCATCCCTTGTCATGTTGGTATAGGAAGTTGCCTCTCTGGTCACTTCCGTTTGTATCTGTGAAGCACCCTCAGGAGAGGCCCAGCAGTCTGTCCGCGGCGAGCGTCTGAAGTGGTAAGATCTCCGGCTAAGCATGTCTCTGCTAAGTCTGTAGGACAATGGATTTCTTAAGTTCAGCCTAACTGAAAATTTAATCACCTTTATTACAGGTTAAAATCTAAAATATATAATGTTAGTCTGGTTGGGAATTTGGTAAGGAAGATTGGATACGTGGTGAAACAGTTGCTCAGTAATGCAAGGTTAACTTCCCCAGATAGCTCACAGCATTTAATCCGCTTTTATTGTCTTGAATATCAGCACCGCTTTCAGAACAAATTAATGCATCGACATTACAATATCTACGTTCGAGAAAATGTTTTCTTCAGCACAAAATATCTCAGTCTATGTGTATAGACCAAGTGAAGCGAGGTACGACAGCAAATATCTACATCAGAGCAAAAGTGAGAATCAAGAGCTGTCACAATTTGGAGATACATTTCAGCTGATGGTTGCGGCATTCTGTGGCAAGTGGACTGTCCGTTTCCTAGTCCTTGCTACAGCGAATTCTGGACAGCGTAATGTTTCCTTTTGTTTGTTTGATATTTTCGGGAGGTCAAATAATCATCCAGGCTGTTCTTCTGTAAAAAGAGCGAACTATGTAAAACTGTAGTCTGAAATGATCAGCGACGTGAGCTGTTAAACTGGCAGTTCACAAAGAATGGGAAGAATTGTCACAGAACAATTGACTCATCCGGAAACTCGTGGCCTCTGTTCCCCGGCGGCTAAACGCAGTTGTAGAAGAGTACAGAAACTGGCCATGTTACTGAATTATTTTCTTGTAAAGGAGAACGTTTTGTTTATGACAAATGAATGTTATCCTTTCTCTCGAAGAGGATGAAAATTCGTTCGTCTTATTTCTTCCTCTATAAATAGTGGAGCAGATTATACGTAAAACTCGTTACATAGACCCTTGATTTTAAATTATTGTACAACCATTGATCTAAAAGACTAAGACAAACATGAAACATAATTTTTGGTGACTTTGTGCATGACGTCAATGCTGATGAAAGCAGTAAAGAAAAAGTATTTTTTTTTACGTCGAGAGACGGGAACAAATTGATTTGTGGTCTCCTTATTTACAAGCAGGCAGGTCGGCAATACTGACGAAAGCACAAATGAGGTATCATTTTCTCTTAATGCGAAACATAAATCGTAGTACATAAAGAGAAAAACTGTAAATGCAGGCGAGCGTCTGAGTCCACTACATCCTCTGTTATATACTTATGAATTCTTTAAATTATGAATTTTTAATAATGCTACTAAACTAATACTGCTTAGCGACAATGAACATTCATGGAAGTGGCAGAATTACCTGCGGATTATAAACTGACCTCCTTAACCACTACCCCAATCTAGCTGTCATATACGCTGTACTTAAGAAATGGTATGATACAGTCTGTGATGTCATACCTTTTCCATGAAAAAGATGTGATATACCGAGTGGAAGTGGCGCATTACGTCTTCGACGACGGAAATGGAGACAGTTCATCTGAATTTGAATTCCATGGACGGAGTTATGAAGAATATAAGCTGATTGAAAGGGGTGCAGTAGGTATTCTGTTAGGTTTTATTAGATTAGGTTGTTTTGGAGACACTGTGTGCGGGGGAGTGTGAGAACTTAATAGCTGCTAACGCAAGTGTCATAAAATTTCGACACAATGGTAGCAAAGTTATTCATGTGATAACTGATCATGCAGAAAATGGCCTGAGAGCCTCTGAAGCACGTAATCTATCACCATGATTGAACTGCTTCAGAAAATGCAGTTAAATTATACACTTGTTATATTGGAAGGGGTTTCTTTCAATGTAATGATGATTAGGGACCCTAATACTTTTACTTGTTCACTTTGCCTACTGGATCGGGTCGTTGGCTCTGGCTGAAGGCCTGTTATGAGACGCAAACTGTTAATTAAATCTGCCCCTTCACTAATTTTGATTAATATTTAATAACTAAATAGTGTTCAGGGAACTGATCACTACTAAACAAGCAAGGATAGCATTGAACACATTTATTGAACACCAATCTTCCTAACATCAAACTGAACAACGACATACATTTATAAGTGATAAAATTAAGCTAGTAATGGCAATGGCCCTTAAATTCCAAAACTAACTCTTAAGGTCTGATAACGCATCTGTACATGTTATTTTCTACTCTCTCCCCTTGTCAGACGGCATAAAATACGTCAGACAAACCTACTGCAATTAACAAATTCACAATAAGAGCGTGGCTGGAAAACTGAGCTCTGGTAATCACAGGCGTGCGTAATATCGGATTAAATGCCGAATCTGAGCATCACGTTACCAAATGCAGCATCGTGGACAGGTCAGCAAGCTGCCGATGGCGTCAGCGTCGTCGAGGAGCCTCAATTGCAGCAAAAATGAATTTATTTTCGCGAACAGGCTTCCTGTTCGTAAACTGTTGTTCAAAAGCTAATTCTGCTTTCTTTCCAATCGTCTCGCACTCGTTAAGACGGGACTCTCCAGCCCAAAGGCGGAATCCAGTAACGTCTTCAATAAAGTGTGGCTCAAGGAAATTGCTCTGCTCCTGCCTCCTTCCTGTGAGACAGTATTCCCAAACGTAATTAGCGGAATCAGCCTGTCTCTAACAGTAAAACGTGACAGTGCTCCTAGCTGAATACTAGTTTCGGTTGCAGCTGGCAGACTTATTCAAAGTTCTGCACAGCACACTGAAAAGAATTTACTCTCCTACAGCAGAGCCGAAAGCAAGACGTCCGCTTGCTACAAGAGCTAAGACGCTTCTCCTCGATAACAGCTCCAAAAGCTTCCCTCTGCAAAAATCAGCACCCCCACGCTATTTTTCGAGCTGCCAAATCCCGTGGCTCTAGACCAGCACAGTTCGCTCCCACTATTATTTCCTGACTTCCTCCAGCCAATTAAAACATTCTGCGTAGAGGTGGCAAAAAATAACGTAACTGATAGAAATAACCGGTTACTGAGAAGTAACGGTTACTGCGATAACCGTTCCTCTGATTCTGGCAGTTATTTCAGTAACTGTTTAGTGTCAACAGTGCCTCGCGCCATCTGTTGACCGAAGATCGTACTGCGCATTTGGAAGGCGTTCTATAGACCATGGGAATAACTGTGAGACTGCGCGCCATCTGTTGATAAGAACTGTGTACTATTTCGTGGGCCTTCGTTACTTTTAGCATAAACAATTAAATAAAGTTAATGTCCGAGCCGTGGCTGATAGGAGCTGCAGTACAGGCATTAACAAGTACGGTCGTTCCCTTAAGCCACCGCCTTACGTGTTAATTTAGCTTGGACGGGTAGTAGAAGGAAAGTTACTTAGGAATTCGAGCGACTATGGAAATAACTGTCAGAGACCTGTATTCTCCTCTGGCAGTTATCGTTATTGGCTCGTAGTTCTAGTTCTCTGGTAGTTATGGGGCTACCACCACAGATAACCTGGAAGCTGGTAACGGAATAACTGTGTGTCTAGACGTTCCTGACTCGGTAACTCCAGTTAAAGGTCGTAGTTCCAGGTGATATTTCCAGAGAGGATAGTAACTGGAGCGAACAAATATTTTCGACTGCTACGGAAATAGCCGCTGGCCATCGCGAATGACAAATAACATGTCAGAAAGTATAACATAATACAGTGGAATATAATAATTATTATCCTCATCATTTGTCAGGAGATTGTCAAAATATGTGAATATATCACAGTAACTGCTAATATTTACAGAATTGGTACACTGACAGAATAAAACACAGTTACGTACTTTTAATAAATTTATCGTATACAGAATACCCGATCTTGACTGTTGCAACCAAGTGCTGTCAAAACTGAAATATAGCAGAATTTTTACCTAAGCTGGTCTATCAGTCTCTGTTACAATATTCATCTACAGAGTAGAAGGAGGGGTCGATGGAAGCGTCTGATTCCACCCGTCTGCTTCGACGTAAAGGTGTTGTGGTGTGTGAATGTCATTACGGCACGGTGTTTATGAGTTGGTTTGTGTGTGTGGGGGGGGGGGGGGGGCTGTCGATCTAGGTTGCAGTGCCGGAATTTGCTGGTGGTAATTAAAGTTTTTTTTTTCTAGCTGTGATGTTTTGTGTATTTATGATGTATTGAATGTGATTTAATTTATGTAGGGATGATTGATTTGTGGACTTTTTGGATTGTGGTTTTATTTTTCGCAGTTGTAGGTGTTGGTTTTTTGGCATCAGTAGCTGTGGTGGACCTATATAAGTCACCGGAAATGACCGATTCCCATTTTCATAGTTGTGTGTGTTGATGTTTTAGTATTGTCATCTGAGGTTGACCTATATAGGTCAAGGGAAATGTCTGATTCCAATTTTCGTACTTTTAGTTGTGGGTATTGGTGTTTTGGTATGGTCACCTATAGTTGACCTATATTGTTCAAGGGAAGTGTCCGATTCCTGTAGATTTTTGTTGGTGTAGCAGAATGCTGTAATTTTTTTTCTTTTTGTTCTTCATTTTGTGTTTTTTTTACTAGCTTGTCCTCACCCTAAAACCCCCAACTTCCCGCAGTTGTCCCATTGGTTTGATTGTATTTTTGGTGGGAAATGTTATTGTATTATTTATATGTATCTTCGTGTTTGTTGCCATGTGTATGTAGTGACGTCATAGACACACTTAAAATAGCCATTTCCGGCATATTGATGACGGGTGGAATCAGACACTTCTGTATCAAATAGTCTTTCAAACACACTGTAAACCGTGCCTTATCTGAAACCAAGTTTTTAATGGTTGCTGACTTGCTGGCAGTTTATTGAAAATGCATGTTCCTGAATATTGGACCCCTTTTGGACCAAGGTAAGTAATTTTAGGTCTTTATGTAGATTGCTGTTCCCATTTGTAGTACTGATATTATGTATTAAGCTATTGGTTGGAAATACTTGTAACAAATTTCATAAAGGAATAAATATATTAGGAAGCAGTGATTAGAATACAAAGTTCCTTGAACAGGTTCCTACATGATGTTCTTGAATTGATACCACAAACGATTTTTATTACACGCTTTTACATGCGAAAAACTTTTGCTACGTTTGATAAGTTCCCACAGAATATGCTCCCTTATGAAATAACAGAATGAAAAAATGTGGTATGCCCTTCCCAACTGAATTTATTATCAAGTTGTAGTACCAGAAATGTAACACTGTCAACCTTTTCGATCTGCATGTCTTCATATGTTATAAACATGCTGTCGCTGGAGAAATCGAGCAGTTTGCAAATCTGACATAAAACTTGGATTAGCGTACTCACACTTTCCCCAATAGGACTAGCTTTTACAGCACAGGAGTAAACGAATCTGTCACATTACGTATATTTTTTGTTGTATTATAAGGCTGTACACTTTATTCTATTATGTGAGCAGCACAAGAAATTAAGCTTCGAATTTAACCTACAGTACTCAGTTTACATATTACTTCATACTTAAAAATGCACGTTGTTAACATTTTACTTAAACAGTGCTTTGGCGAAGTTCCGCGTACTTTCTGTCGCAGCTGCGAAGATAATATTTCTAATAGCGACCGATAACCTACAAACATATAATATGAAACACTAATAATCGTTCTAACATCAACTAAAATGTACCCGGAGTTAATAAGCTCAGGTTATGACACGATTCATACGACATTCCTGCTATTTCACACTACTCCCAGTTATACTGATAACTAAACTGATGGATTCCAACTATGTCGTTATTTAACTGTCGGAGTTATCGGTATTCGCTAGCGAAAAATAACTTGGCAGTTATTAATAACGGTTAACGATAACGGTTATCAAAGAATAACTGGAACTGAGATAACGGTTACTCCAGAATAACCGTTTGGCCCACCTCTAATTCTGCGCCTTACTGCGCCTAGAATGTTCTGTGGAACAAACTGAAACTCCGTTCAAAATTGAACCCACCAATCGTGTCTCTCTGTTCGCCCCCGTGCGGGAAAAGGTCATTGCACTAGCTTAACCGCGTTTCTTAGAAAGCCTCAGAAAACGTTAAGATTCGTGGGAAGGCTCCCTTAGGCGCCAGCTCATCTCGACATAGTGGCGTCGACCTAACGTCCAGCGCCAACGAGGCGCCGTCCCTCAAAGGCCCCGCCTACCTGCTCCGGCGGCGCGTCTCCCCCAGTGGGACGCTTTCGCATGCCGACTCGTAACGGTCGGTTGTAAACTTCTGCACCCCTCTGCCCTGCCTTTGAGCAGTGCCGCTCGTCTACTCCAGCCAAACTCCGTGAAAATATCACCTGAACCCCGACTTCATGCAACATGCGAATTTCTTAAAGTTAATACGCGTCTTATGCCGTCTGATACTCCCTATATTAATTTCAATAGGCTGATTGCCTGATAATTAACGTAATAACCGATATCTAACTCGTCTTTGCAACAGGTAAAGCTGTTTGTTCCAGTCACATTTGAGAAATGATTCAGTCATGTCACATATAAAGCTGTTTGTTCCAGTCACATTTGAGAAATGATTCAGTCATGTCACATATATATATATATATATATATATATATATATATATATATATATATATATATATATATATATATAAAGAAGGTTGCATTTCTGCCGTTCAGTATGGATTTCACCTCCAGATTGACCTCAGTGTGTATATTGCTTGTTTGTCTCAGGCAATGATACCCTAAACCCAACCAAACCATAAATTACTCTCATTAATAGTCTTCTTGTGCCTTTTCTGAGCCTTTCTTTTGAAGCAACTCAGTATTTCCCAGACAGACGCTTGTGCTCATTTCTAGAACGTATTGATTGGAGGTTGTGAGATGGCTTATGATACAGAGCTTCTCGTATGATTTAGTCACTGAATTTAGTTCTGACAGTTAGAAGATCGAATAAAGAAAACGAGAGAGAACTTCCAAACGGCAGCGTTTCGCCAGTGAGACCCGAACGGACTTGATTATAGACCAGCGCATTGGAAATCGATCGTGTCACTGCTATGCCAACAATACACTGCACTTTTATTATTATGTCAATGTTTGCTAATGTAGATTACTTGGAACGTGACATTAGACAGCAATCGCAGCTTAGGTGCCAAAAGTCAAATCTAGCATCAAACAATGAATTTTACTTACTCAGCGTCACATGTTAAATGGAAGCCATTTAGAATATTTCGTCGAGATGACATGAAAGTAAAATATTAGGCACAAAACTTGGCCTGGCCGACTGCCGCAGAGAGGAAGTCTGAGTCGTTTACTTAAGAACGTCAAATTCCCGAACAGCTCTCAGAATTGTGAACTGGCAGCACTGTGGGTTGAGAAAGTGTATGTCTATGTAGGAAGGTAAGAAGGTCTGTCAGTCTTCTCGAGCTCTTAAGAAAACTTATCTGCTTATTGTCGAGCGGTCGTCAGATAACTAGAAAATGCCATGATGTTTGAGCTAAGTAGGAAAGGCTCTTAGAAGTTTCCTTTCGATTGAAATTGAATTATACTGGCTTCCTTCAAGGCTGAAAAGTTCCTAGAAGAAAAACTGAAAATGAATTTCGTAGATTATATGATAATCCGTATGTCGATTGTCACTGTGTCTATTTTGTGAAACTGACGAATGAAGAATCTTTTGAGAAAATAATAGAACCGTGTGGAATCAGTTTCAAATTTAAACGTTGTGATGGCAAGATAAGTGGTCTTAGTTTTTCACTTACCGGACTGCGTATCAGCATTGTCAGAATTTTTAGACACTGTCTGAAGTGCCTGCTGAATATATTAATATAGTAGTCTCGAGTTATGGATAATCTTAAGTAATATTGCCGAGAGGTGGTCCATTGCCCCCAAGTTCCCTGTATTGAAGTCGATGTGCAACGTCATATTCCGTCCTACATTAATGTTTGCGGATACTGAGCCATGGCTATCTATAATGGGCAGCCCAGAACTTGCGCTGGATGCGGTGAATCAGGTCACGTGCGTGCCCAATGTGTACAGAGGCGCATGGCCGGGCTGTCGGTCGGCGAAGCAGCAAGAGCTGCCGGTACGGCACTCTACCGGAAACTTAAGTGGTGGCTGCTACGGGACAGAAACCACCCACCCCAATTACAGCAACGATACTGAATGACAATGTAAGTGGAAGAGTCATTCCAAATGAGGCCACAGATATTGTGAAAGTGTCCCTGACCACAAAGCAGCTAACAGAACCTATGACGAATGCTACAATTACTCACGTATCAGAAACCCATCCCGATTATGACAACACTCACGAATGCTAGTGCAAGTAACATTCCGATGGAGACCACCGAAATTGCGGGGCCGTCCTTGACCAAACCATAACTCACGGAACCTGTGACGAAAGCCCCAGTCACCAACATCCCAAATGACTTGAAAGTTTCTGAAGTAGTATTTGCTAACGATAACTTTTGTGATCAGGACCAGGAAACTGCAGCGGAGTCTTCGGAGCCTAAACTAGAAAGTCGTTCCTATAGAAAAAAACAAAGAGCGAAGGCTTGCGTACGAAGGCCTCGAGCAAATTGTTCCGATAATACGTGCAAGGGCTAGCAAAATCAGTGAAGGATCTGTGGGAACCTCTGTGCACAGTCTACTAGTACCATCCATCACAAGTTCCCGCATCCCTTCTAAACTGAGCCACATTGCAGGTGAAACAAATAACAATGAGACAAAACAGACCTCTTGCGACTTAGGAGCAAATGTAAATAATCCTACAACCCAAGGGAACTGAGCAAACCAACCAACTGAGGATGCAGAGATGAACGAAATACCGGCATCTACTGACGAGGCAAAGACTGACTCTGCGAAGGATCTGTTAGGCAGTAAAACCGCGAACGTAGCGGGTCAGATAACAGTATGTTGTTATGTGTCAGATAGAGATTAAAACGGCCAAAGCGTGGTTGGCATCTATGAGAGCTCTTAAATGCACAAAAA
Source organism: Schistocerca cancellata (assembly GCF_023864275.1). Lineage (NCBI taxonomy): Eukaryota > Metazoa > Arthropoda > Insecta > Orthoptera > Acrididae > Schistocerca > Schistocerca cancellata. The sequence continues at coordinate 270,199,969 of NC_064629.1, forward strand.
ATTATGACTCACCGTTCAAGACCATCACCACAGTACACGAAGTTCACTTAAGTTGAGAAACCTGAAAGATTTTTTATGTGCCGCTGACATCGACTTTGCCATACTTCAAGTTAAAAGCAATGATTTAAATGACATAATTGGGTATATGCTATTTTTAACTCTGAACATGGCATCGAACTAGGGACAGTGATGCAAACGAAAGAAGGAATTGTCGTTAACGACGCTGAAACTCTTCCTAATAGTAGAGGCATTGCTTGCAAATTGTATAACACGAGGATCTTCAATATATACTCACGTCAGGAAGCAGCAATCGATGCAATAGAGAAGAATTTTCCAAACGTGAAATCGCTCCACTGTTTGGTACGCTCCATACCAATATTGTCATTGCAGGTGACTTCAACTGTGCTGTAAATCCCAAAGTTCAAGTACACAGTTTTAACGCGTCCACAATGTTAGCGTACATAGTGGAAGAGTTAAAGACTATCTGAAACGTGTTAGCTAAAAACAGTGACGCGCCTTGCTGTACTGCAGATGAAAGTGTGGTGGCCTACAAGCTTTTCCGACCAAGCAGCATATATAACCACATTAAATATGGAACTTCAAAAATCCATCGAGCACGGAAATACCGGAAATTAAATGTCGAGCATCTGCAAGATGCAGCATGTAGCGAGCGTTTTAGCAGCACATGGGAAAAATGTGAGAGGAAGTTTCTTTCTTATAACTCTCCTTTGGCATGGTGGCTTCAATATTTCAGACGGAGACTATGGAAAGCGTTAATGGATTCCTCGCGCAGAAAAAGTTCAGGTATAAGAAAACAGTTGAATTCTATTACCAGCGTTTGTGGGGATCACCATAAACAACATGCGCAGGAAATTAGGAACAATACCCAGATCAAGAAAATAAAATCAAAAATTTTAGGTCTGAAGCGCAAACAATTAGGACACGAAGTTCCGTCGTGAAGGCAGGACACGGTTGCCCTCGAAGAAACATGAGTTTTTCATGTTGCACGCGAAAAGAAGATGGGGAAGCGAAAATTTTTACAGAAGTCAAAACGAATGACAGAACAGTTTGAACCACCGTACAGGAAATTAAAGAAGAAATATGCCGACATTTTGCACAACTTACGAGTATGTCCCGCAGTGCTATTGGTAACAACACACGGGCATAAATGTTACGAAATCTTCAAGGGAAACTTTGAATTATAGCATATCACAATCTTACAGAGGAGATCGGTGAACATCATATAAATGCTGCAGTAGCACTTACTCCGAAAAAATAATCCCCTGGGCCAGATGGCATACCTGCAGAGTTTTACCAATTGACAGCTAAATTATTACAAATATATAGCGAACTTTTGACACCTGACTTAGCAATCCCGAAAGATATCGTGGAAGGAACGGTTGTGCTCATTCCGAAAAAAGTACGTAATGTGTCTCTCGCAAGCCTCCGACCTATTACACTGCTTAACAGTAACTACAGAATAATGGTTCGCATTCTTGCATAAAGACACAAGAGGATAATACTTGAGACCACCGAAACCTATGAAGGACAGATCAATACTCCACACCATGTGTGATTACAGGGACATTATAGTTAAAGCAGGAGTCCTTAACATTATATGAGCGATGCAGTCAGTAAATTCAGTAAAGCCTATTGACATGGTCAGCCATCAGTACCTTGTGCCGTCCCAGTGACAGTTTTGTCGTAAAAGACATTACAAAAGACAGGTTTGGAACAAGAAGTGTATCACGCGACGAAATAAATATACACGAAATAAAATTATAAACAGCCGATCTCTTCCTTTTTGTAGCATCACTTGTGACCAGCTTTGCGAACGAAGCGGCGACACTTTCTGCGCAACCCACCCATCGTTTTGTACGACAATGCGCGTGCGGATACAGTGCAAGCTGTCTGATCTGTTTGGTCGATGGCACTGGGAGGTACTGTACCATCCAGCATACTTCCTGGACTTAACTACTTCTGACTTTGATTTGATTCCGAAGATGAAGGAACCACTTCGTGTCATTCGCTCCAGAACTGTTCCAGAGATTCGACAGGCAGTAGACCGCTGCATTCGCACCATCAACAGAACAGGCTCTGCCTTCCACATAACTGGAAACGGGCTCTACACAACACTGGTGACTACTTTGAAGGTCAGTAACAGGTGCAAACATTTAACTCTTTTGTATCGGTTGTGAATAATTAGTTGCCACTACTTAAGTACCAACCCTCGTATGTACATTTTTGTTAGTATTTGAACTTTTAGTTGTGCCAAATTAAATCCATGATGGGTAAAGTAGGTCAGGGAAAAGCACCTGTATCTGAAGAGCACCATTTGCTCGATATGGAAGTAGAAAACAATGTTCGGAATGGAAATGAATCCCATGCCACCGCATCGGAAAACATCTCTTCCGAAGTGGGGCACGAGGCTCTGTGGATACCAAATGATACACCACACAATAATAAACATGTATGACCTATAACTCCACTGCATTTGGAGGGAGGTGAGTCAAGTGGTAGGACAGATGGAACACCTATGTGTTCACCTATTGCCGACCCCTTCGCAGAATTTTTGCGACGACTCGATCAGAAAGGGCGGTTATTTAAAATGCTCAATGAGAGTGAACAAGAGCGTGAGAGGAAACTTGAACAAAGAGAACAAATTTTAGAGAAATAACAACAAGAGCGTGATAGGAAACTTGAACATAGAGAACAAATTTTAGGGAAACAACTGAGTAGCATACATTCCGAACTTGTGGAACTGCGTGGTGTATACAGAGAAATGCCGTATCTCACTTAACCAGTCAGATGCGAAAGTCACCAATAGCTGACACTAGCTGCGCCGGCCGCGGTGGTCTAGCGGTTCTGGCGCTGCAGTCCGGAACCGCGGGACTGCTACGGTCGCAGGTTCGAATCCTGCCTCGGGCATGGGTGTGTGTGATGTCCTTAGGTTAGTTAGGTTTAAGTAGTTCTAAGTTCTAGGGGACTTATGACCTAAGATGTTGAGTCCCATAGTGCTCAGAGCCATTTGAACCTAGCTGACACTAGCCTTAAAGACGAGGTTCAAAACTTGGCAAGTCGTGTCGAAAATGTAGAGTTTGAGGCACGTCAGAACATAGACAAAAATCTAGTCACCCAAGCACTAAAGGTCGAAAAAGAGTTTGATGAGTGGCTATCTGTAAAGGATCGCGAAATCTCATAAAAGATCGAAGCATAAAATGAGCTGTGAACAAGCGACACCGGATCTGAGCGCGAAAACCGACACCAGCGCTGCCGCAATTCAAGCAGAATTACGTGTATTTCAGATGGAGTTACGTACACCAGCGGAGTTACCTGTTTGGCAAAGAGATGTCGCTCGGAGACTAACCAAACCGGAAAAGCAAGCTGACAGTTGAAGACCGGTAGCCAGCCAGGTTCATGGGTTGGAAACGAGCAACAACATGAACAATGCGCAGAGCGCTTACGCACATGCACTACTGGTGCAGCAGTTCACAGTGCGGAATGCCTTACTGTTCACCGCCGGATATAAGAATGGAAAAGGACAGTGGTAATTCACTGTACCATAAAGAGGATAATGTTATTAAACATAGGCAGTTTCAACCGTTCAACAATGAAAAGCGTACGGTATACCCCGTCGTGTTCATTAAAAGTTTCCGTAATGTTTCTCCACGGGGATGGACAGAAAGGCAAAGAATTCAATTTATTGTATCAGTAATACAAGGTGAAGTGGCACTCTGGGCAACGGACGCGTCCGAGAGATGCCATACCATACAGCAGTCTGAGTACGCATTTTTACAAAAGTTCTGGTCCAGTTGTATACAGGAAAGACTAAGGAAAGAGTTTCACAGTTCTGAGATGTTCAATCCCAGACTGGGAACTCTCCGCAAGTATTTCGAAAAGTGTATCAATAAGACTAGATACTTGGATGAACCTTGCCGGGACACAATAAGGCTAACTAAAATTAAATTACCTGGTGATATAAAAAATACTTTATCAATTTACCGGAGTATGACATTGAACAGTTTACGGAGGTTGTTGACTCTGTAGATCTGTTTATCGAAGACATGAGAAGTGAAAGTAAACTTAATCACGCAGGTTGTAGCCAGCAAAAAGCTGAAAACAACTGCAACAGTATTAACCAAACACCTAACGGTAATGGTATACGTAATGAAGGCAACCAAATCGGGGGCCGAATAATGGTAATGGGTATACGAATCAAAGTAGGAAAAGGCGTCACGACGAGCGCATGAACAACTGATACAATGGTCACGGTAACCCGCAGTGGCGAAGTAACCGTAACCAAGGACGCGAGTACAATGAACAACCAGCGCAGTAGCAACCAAATACGTCGCCTCGATGGGCACAGAATTCCAACCAACCTCCAAATATGACGGGTGGTTACAGCAACCAGCAACAGTATCAAAATAATACGGCTTTTCAATCTACACCACTGGGGAGGCAAAACAGCCGACCCAGAAATCATAATAATAATCGAAATCATAACGTGAAGATAGTGGAGGTGAGCGACAACCGTCAACCCACTACAATCGACGTGTCAAACTAAAACCAGCCACAATCTTCTCTCAATTGCTGGCTGTGAGAAGGGTGTAGTGAGGGCATATTCCACACACAAGACGCAAATCTAAAAATGCTGAGATACAACAATGGAGGTAACATTGAGAATGAATTAATGAACGTACCTCAGAAGTGTCAACAAACGGATAAAGATGTTGTGCAGGCCGTATTACAAGCAGAAATCTATGGCGTTCCGATCCAGGTGGTAGTGGACACAGGTGCGTCGGCAAACGTCCTGAGTCTAGAATTGTATAAGCACGTAAGTCGAAATAACAGTCTACCTGTCTTACCGGTTAAGCCGGCCGCTGTGACCGAGCGGTTCTAGGCGCTTCAGTCTGGAACAGCGCGACCGGTACGGTCGCAGGTTCGAATCCTGCCTAGGGCATGTATGTGTGTGATGTCCTTAGGTTAGTTAGGTTTAAGTAGTTCTAAGTTCTAAGGGACTGATGACCTCAGATGGTAAGTCCCATAGCGCTCAGAGCCATTCTTACCGGTTAAAAATTGCCGATTGACAGGCGCAATTGGCGCAGAGTCTCAAGAGATAAGGCACGATGTGCAAGTTGAGTTCGGAGTAGGAAATGAAGCCACAAAGAGCTCGTTTCTATTAGTCAAAGGGTTGATGGTTGCTTACATCCTGGGAGCCGAGTTACTACGCCAGAGGGACGCAATAATCGACCTCTTGTGTGGAGAACTAAGTCTTGTAAACAAGGGTAAGCGAATTCTATTGCCATTGCCACGCACGCAAGAAAACCACGGCAAATACTGCCGAAGCTTTCGAGTAAATTACGGAAGTCTACAGGCTATGCATTCAGACGTTGGCTTATATGAACCAAAAGAATATTACAATGAATTTATAAACGAGAACATCGAAGCAAAAAGGGAGCTCATAAATAGTAAAGTGTTAGAATCGGAATATTTGTCTCCTGCACAACATAAGGAACTGACTCAGTTGCTTATACAATATGTGCATGTGTTTTCAGAGAGGACGGGTACTATCAAGGGATGTACCTACAATATAGGAGTAGTGCCTCATAGCACGTATTCCCATGCTAACTACACCGTCCCATGACTCCAAAAAGGAGGTAGCAACGAAAGAGATACGAAAGATGATGCAATATGGGTAATTGAACCATCCTTTTCTTCGTATACCAGCCCGCTTGTTGCAGTAGCATATACACGTATAAAGATTTAAAAAGATTTGTTCAGTAGAACAGTAAATAAATTAGTAAACAGTAGTTTAAACTTGCGATATATTTTCTAATGTGAAGACAGAATATTTTAATACCTGAATGTTGAGAAAACCATGCATTAGAAATTAGTTTATTTGAGTAACTGTACCAAGTACAGAGCACTACTGCTGTTGAAATCATTTCAAATGTTGAAGAATATGATGTATGCCATACGTTTGTGTATATCCTAAAGAATTATTCAAGCGTAAATGACAGCACAGAATGCTGAAAGAATTTCAATTTGAACTTGCCGTTAGTGTCTAGAAAAAAGTGCTATTTCTTGTTAGTAATGAAGTATGTAGATATAAATGATGTATATTAGACCCTTAGGACATACGTTGAAAAAAATGGGAGATGTATGAGCACTGATTTCAAGGGCGAACATGAGAGTAGGGTCGGCTAACACCAAAGATACCTCATATGTCGTGTGTGCAGGAAATCTCGTAACTAACATACGCCTCTAAAGATAGGCACTTGTAAAGTGCAACCTTGATTGAAAATACTAGGATTTTTTCTTTAAATAATTATGACTGATTTGCAATTCGTTAGGCAGCCATAAATATAGGAGCTTGCGCTTTGAGCGTATATGAATGTCTTAGACGTCAAAAATAAATGATAACAGTATGGGCTAAGTTTCTGTAAAGTTGAGCCTGGCTCAGGAAGACAAGAAGTGCAGACATGACATGAGACTCACCACAGATAGGACGAAAATACAACAGTATTGTCTAAAATCTGTTGGACACATTTTCTATATATTCAAACATAATTATGAACTGTAATTTGTAAAAGAAAGAACTGTAGAGCCCTGAGTGAACTGAAAAACAGTGTAATTTGAATTTAAAAACGTCGGTGCTGAATTTGCAAGCCGATCCAGTTAATCTTGAACTACGTGAAACTGTGAAAGTTAAACTTTTTATTATAGGCACTGAAATGCCGATATTGAACGTTATATAGCGAAAAGACACGGAAGATGACAATATCGTGTGCGAAAAACTGTGTGTGTGTTCTCTAAAAGTGTGGAAACTTTAACACAAAACGAACACAAGGCGCGCAGTCCGGAACCGTGCGACTGCTACGGTCGCAGGTTCGAATCCTGTCTCGGGCATGGCTGTGTGTGATGTCCTTAGGTTAGTTAGGTTTAAGTAGTTCTAAGTTCTAGGGGACTGATGACCACAGATGTTAAGTCCCATAGTGCTCAGAGCCATTTGAACCATTTTTTTGAACTGCGTGTCAATACAAAACAAGTCATGAGTTCTGACACAATGTAGTAGCTTGTGACTCCAGGAACGGGGAAAGCTTAACATTAGCTACCAAATCAATTATTCGTCCTTTTCGCACTAGTTATAACGTCTGTAGCGGGAAGGGAGTGTTACGTTGTATGTATGTTTTTCCATGTACACTGACGAAGGCGAGTGCTACGCCTGCGGAGCCTTGCCAGGGATCGTGTTGGGCGGTGAATAGTGTGGTGGGGGGAGAGGGGGGGAGGGGGTAGCGGACCTCACTCCACTCCAACACGCCCAACTGCATCAGGTGGCCACAACCGACGCGCCAACGGGTACTGCGCCTGCACGAACTCAATTTCATGTTTTGTCTAAATGACTACAGACGAAAATAAAAACCAAAAGAACTTGTAAACCGACAAGATATTGGAAGTGTTACTAAAGTGTGAACAGTAAGGACTTTACAATGTGTGCGAGCGCTGTGGGCGCATGGAAGGAAATGTTAGTGACAAACAATTTAAAAAATGATGTGCCACGAACATTTGGGGGAGGGGGAGGGGGGGTTGTGCCGTCCCAGTGACAGTTCTGTCGTAAAGACATTTAAAGAAAAATTCTTGGAACGAAAAGTCTATCGCGCGACGAAATAAATGTACACGAACCTTATGTCTTTCACCAACTGCATAGGCGGCGTAAAATTTTCCTATTTTATATCATCATCATCATCATTTAAGACTGATTATGCCTTTCAGCGTCCAGTCTGGAGCGTAGCCCCCCTTATACAGTTCCTCCATGATCCCCTATTCAGTGCTAACATTGGTGCCTCTTCTGATGTTAAACCTATTACTTCAAAATCATTCTTAACCGAATCCTGGTACCTTCTCCTCGGTCTGCCCCGACTCCTCCTACCCTCTACTGCTGAATTCATGAGTCTCTTGGGTAACCTTGCTTTTCCCATGCGTGTAACATGACCCCACCATCTAAGCCTGTTCGCCCTGACTGCTACATCTATAGAGTTCAGTCCCAGTTTTTCTTTGATTTCCTCTTTGTGGACATCCTCCTGCCATTGTTCCCATCTACTAGTACCTGCAATCATCCTAGCTACTTTCATATCCGTAACCTCAACCTTGTTGATAAGGTAACCTGAATCCACCCAGCTTTCGCTCCCATACAACAAAGTTGGTCGAAAGATTGAACGGTGCACAGATAACTTAGTCTTGGTACTGACTTCCTACTTGCAGAAGAGAGTAGATCGTAGCTGAGCGCTCACTGCATTAGCTTCGCTACACCTCGCTTCCAGTTCTTTCACTATGTTGCCATCCTGTGAGAATATGCATCCTAAGTACTCGAAACCGTCCACCTGTTCTAACTTTGTTCCTCCTATTTGGCACTCAATCCGTTTATATTTCTTTCCCACTGACATTACTTTCGTTTTGGAGATGCTAATCTTCATCCGTTTATATTTCTTTCCCACTGACATTACTTTCGTTTTGGAGATGCTAATCTTCATACCATAGTCCTTACATTTCTGATCTAGCTCTGAAATATTACTTTGCAAACTTTCAATCGAATCTGCCATCACAACTAATTCATCCGCATATGCAAGACTGCTTATTTTGTGTTCACATATCTTAATCTCACCCAGCCTATTTTATAGTAAATATTAAATTTAATCTTAGTATCAAGGAATAAACTGTTTAAATGTAATAACTTATACGTTATTAATAAGGGAGAAGAACTCTCCTAGATTGTTCTTCTCTTTCTCTCCTCTCCCTTGTTTCTAGTATTAAGAAGCAGACATCATGCACCACGAAAATAATGTAAGCATTTATACTGTTTACCTTGTTAATATAGTACGTTAAAGTTTATATGTGAGTTATTTCGATATACAGTGAGCACTCTGTCATGTTCCTTGCATTGAATCAATTTTTCTTAAGACGTTTACAACTCTACAATTTTAGCGGCCGCTGCTTCAACGGACGCCATTACGCGTCGACCTAAAAAGCTATATCCTAGCGGAAGCACTGAGATCGTCCGCTTTAACATTCAACAAGCTTTTTTTTCACAACAATCAGCCGCAGCGGAGAGCAACATTAGTTTTAAGACTACTTTTCAGCTTACGCCGAGAGCCAGATTTCGACTACCACAGCCTGAATATGATGGTAAGAGGAATATTCTTCGAGTACTGTGTGAGACCACAATAATTTAAATATTTGAGTCCATGTTCTTGAAGTGCAAATACGCCGAGGCTAATAATAATACTGTTGTATTTTCATTTTCAAGTAATATTCTTGGAAGTAAGTCAGTCCATTATGTTTGATGTTTTGATTGCTCAGTTATGAGTTACGTAAAAGTAAAAACAATTTTGAACTAATTTTCTAAAATAGTGCAATAACTCAAAAGTCAAAAATCAAAATGTATATTTAAGTCTGTTTAAATGATAGATTTCAAGCAAAAATCATTCAACAATTTTTGCATGTTGGACCACACAGTGATATTAACGTTTGTTTTTAGACACCGAACAAATGAGAGAAATATAAGTAAATAAACAAATATACTCCCCAATAACAGCCACTCCAACCTCCTAGAGTCAATGAGTGCAATCGGCTTTACACTACGGTCTCTCAACGTGATGCACAGAATATTAGAGAAAGGTTTAGATCAACGCTCAATTATCGAAGAGTTTTGATTTCAGTTGTTCAGTGAGGCTTGGCTGGCCAATATCTATGGCCTTGTTTCCCATTGCTATTGGACCTTCACTCATCACTCTGCAGCAAAAGCGTCGAGGATTACATGCACATGGGCACGACATTGTCTGCAAGGCATACGCCGACGATGTAGGTCTTGTGGTAACAAATGAAAATAACATACAAATCCCGCTACAAATTATACGCAGATGAGGACGAGGACTTGCCACACAAAACACAGGGGAAATAAAAGTAATCTCCCACATGCATACCTTAGACATCGAGTATAGTTACAACATAAAGCACACCATCACTGCCAACTACGAGAAAACCGTAACAAGCATACGTGTTGCAGTTCAAGCACACAGCACGATGAAGCTGAACGAAGTTTAGAAAACAGGACTTGGAAACACACACATAATATCCAAATTCAACTTTGTGTTCCACGTGTTAGTAATACCTAATGACACAGCCACGAGAATAATGTCCGCATTAGAATACTAAATAAGCCGTGGTCATATTTTGAAAGTGGAATTAGACAGCCTCTCTCTTTCGGCAAAAAAATGGAGGAATAAACTTCAGTGACGTCAGTTTTAAATAATAAGCTTTATACATGTATAACACCATCAAGCTGTGGACAAAGCTTGTGAATGTTACGAAAATCAAGAGAGCTTTGTTGAGATGTGTCAATAGCGCAATAGCGACGGCGGGTTGATTCATCAGGGAGTGCGGAAGTATTTGTTCGGAATATTTTGGCGAGCACCTTTTACGAAGGAGACCACTGAAACGACCGAATGTTCAACTCGCGAATAGTTGTGAGTCTGTGACTGGTAGAACGTGAAAATTAGTCGGATCGGACATACTCAAATTCTGGCTGCTTTGAATATATGTCATACAGACAGTGAACTTTGAGTGATAACGTTTTACCATATTAAATACGGACTTGATGGCCATTTCATGTGTTTCGTAATGAATAAAAAGCAGAGTTAATCTAATGTTAAACACTTTTCTGCAAATAGACTGAATATCCCGAACGCCCGATTTTTTTAATCATGAACTTTCAGGGACAGACTTTCAACTGGAGTTACGCGGCCTGTGTGTGGTAGGTATTAGGTGGTGGTTTCATCAGCTGCCTAGCACGTATCTGTTACCACAGAGTGAAGGGACATCGGCAAGAGTCCTATCGAGGTAGATGGACTGAACGATAGCGTTAACAAAAACGCGACCGACCGACCCCGCCCCGCCGCAGACGCAGGAGGAGTATCGTTTCAGATACTGTAATACAAACTTAGACGGAAACTGTCAATATTTTTTCAAAAGATTGTGACAGGTTTTCTGTTAAAATCGACTAAGAGAAAGAAAATTCTGTGCTCTGCTGTGAAAATGTATGCTTTCTATTTATTGCTCTCAGTCAATTTCAACTGCGATAGTAGGACATGTAAACGATTGGAAAATTTGTTACTCCCATATTCATCTTATATATTCAGACATAAATTGTATACACAACAATGAGCTCCCTGTTTCCTTCCTCGCTGCGAGCTTCACAGAAGAAAGGAATGTTGAATTTATGGCTTAGCATCTTTTGATTAGAATACTACCACGTTATCTAAATCGTCTGAACCTTGTAATGCTACTCCTTCACAGATTAAAACCATGCGAAATAATGTAATAAAAGCAACTATCCTCACAGTTCCAGCAGCTGAAGAAGTGTCTCTCATACTCTGTATACCAAAGATACCTAAGGGACTATCCATTCACATTAAGACACTTCAGTTCGCAATCTAGGTTTTGTTTGACCTGACAATAAACAAGGCTCAAGGTCAGTGAGAGGGAGCTAGTAGGACGTCGGGGGAGGGTGGGCGGAAATGGACGTAGATAGGAAGTAGGAGGAGATGAACAGGGAGAAGAGGGAAGAAGTGATGTACAGAGAGAGAGGGGAAGAGGAGGAGATGGACAAAGAGATGGGGAAGAGAAGATGGGCAGAGGCAAGTAGGCTGGAAGGAGTTTATGATTTACATCTAATTTCCATACATATTTAGCAATTGCGAGGAATTGTCAGGTTCGTTAATATAAGCAAGGGACATTCAATAACACTACTTAACAAATTTAAACTTTTTTCTGCATCTGGTTTGTAAATAGTTGGATTTACCTAATTTTGGGGTGCTGAATACACTGGTAAAATCAGTTTTTCTCTATGACGTCACATTTCCTTGATACAAAGCAGAATAAAAAATGGTAATAGCCAAAATTGAAACAATTAAATCAAACAAAAATACAGATACAAAACGTTCGAAATCAACACAATTTTGTATGTATAATGGACATTATGCCAATAAAAGGTCCAAATTAGTTCAGAAGATATTTTCACCTTTAATCACATTTGGTATTTGAAAAATGCGACGACGGAGCTCTGTCTTTTGTTAGCCGTTTCATCACTCTCCCTAACACGACCCCAACAGTAGTCACCCATCATCGAAGGGTTCCAATGGCCTTGGTAGCGGTGTTCCATGGTAAGAATGTCTTGGTGAAAGCGTTCACTATGCTCATCGATCACGGCTCACAATTTTTCAGGAAAGAAATCAAGGTGAGAATGTAAAAGGTGAATTTTAAGCGACATTCTACACCCCATGTTCTTATAGTTGTCCAACAGATCATTCACAATGGTAGCATAGATTTTGTCTTTTCTGTTCCCCAAAAAGCCCTTCAGAATTGCTTTAAAAGAAGACCAAGTAGCTAATTGGATATCTGTAAGTTTGGTATCAAAGGTTGGATCTTTCAGCATTTTTTCTTATTTGTGGTCCAACAAATACACCCTCTTTCAGCTTTGCCTCACTTAATTTGGGAAACTTTTCTTTTAAGCGATTAAAGGACTCACCTTGTTTATCCAGAGCTTTTATAAAGTTCTTGGTAAGGCCCAATTTGATATGAAGGGGAGGTAAAAAGATTTTATTGGGCTCAAACAATGGGGTATTGTTCACATTTACGTTTCCAGGAACATATGAATTCCTCATAGGCCATTCCTTGACTGTATAGCGGTTCTTGGTGCCACAGCTGTCCCAAAGGCACAAAAAGGAGCAGTAAGGAGTGCAACAACTTTTAAATCACAGCAAAGCTGCCATTCATGATCCTTATATTTGATTGTCTCTAGCAGGAAAGCCATTGTTTCATAAGTTTCTTTCATGTCTACTGTGTAAGCCAAAGGTACAGATCTAAATGCATTGCCATTATGCAGTAGTACTGCTTTCAAGCTGGTATTACTGGAGTCAATAAATAGTCGCCACTCCTGTGGATTATGTTGTACACCTAGCTGCATCATCAGACCATTGACATATCTACATACACATATTGAATTCTGCATATCGAAATACTGAATGAAGGAAGCACCTCTTGATCAGAAACAGGAAATTTTTGTCCCTGGAACTAAAATGTTCCGTTGTTGCAGGCTCGGCCCCAAGAGTTCAGCTTCCTGTTTCGATAGTTTTAAATCGCGAACACAATCGTTCAATTCTTTTTGATTAAAGAGTTGAGCGAAGTGTCACGATACTGAGGGCAGTACTCTTCTATTTGTTCAATACTTTCTGATTCACTTGGCCTGGTGTCTGGTTCCGCAGCTTTCAAGTAACAGACAGGAACAGGCAATTCCTCATCATGGGGCACAGGCAAATGCACTGAAGATATATTTGGATACTTTATTTTATGTCTAGTTTTGCTTGAATGTCCCGAAATACTTGTAAGACAGAAGTAACAGTCGGAATAATGGTCATTAGGCTCACACCACACCATCGGAACAGCGAATGGGATGGCGCGGCGTTTTCCTTTCAACCCCTCGGTTAAGGTTGTAGTGCAGGTCATGTAGGCAATATGAGGTGCAAAATTTTTATCTTGATCAGCATCAGGACAATCAAAATACAATTTATATGCCTTCTTAACGAAATCAGTGATTTATATTAAAAATAAAGAAATTCCTCCGGCTGTATTTAAGGTGTCGATTTTATTTTGGCAACTAGTTTGTACGTTGTAACAACGTCATCTTCAGGCACATACACCTGTTGACGTCAACTGCGTGCGGCTGATACTAGAAGTCAGTGGTGAGATACGGACGGACTCCGTGTGGAAGGTGGTTTGAATCACTAACACCTTCCACACGGAGGCCGTCCGTACCTCACCACTGACTTCTAGTATCAGCCGCACGCAGTTGATGTCAACAAGTGTATGTGCCTGAAGATGACGTTGTTACAACGTTGAAACTAGTTGCTAAAATAAAATCGACAGCTTAAATACAGCTGGAGGAATTTCTTCATTTTTAATATAAATTTATACCAGCTGACGTCCCACTGTCCTCCATTTCAACTATGGATGTACGAAGAAATCAGTGATTGGTTTTCTTTGGGTTTTGCAGTGAATTCCCCACACACATAACAAAAGTTGTCGGGTTGGTTCAGACAGCAACGAGTTTTACCAGTTCCCATTTTTCTTAGTGTAAATTTTAAACACAAAATGTTTGCACTGAGGATCTGTTTTACAACAATGGATTACCACAACAACCATTTACTGACGTTTTGTAGATCTTCTAGCTCTCCTCTGCAAATCAGAAACAAACAATTAAACGTCAAAACCGAAGAACAGCAAAAACAGAAATAATCAATACGAAAAATAAAAAAGCCTTTAAAAACTCAAAAATGGTACGTGCTAGAACATTTTGAAAGGTATATTCGGGTTCTACACACCAAAATACATACTAGTTGATGTGTCACATCACAGATGCAAAATGCCTGTTGAGTAGTGTAATACAAGATGCAAATTGGTCTGGAGAAAAACGCGTTTATTTTTACAAAACAATACTTTTTTTTACATTTCAACATAATCCCCTTGAACATATATGCACTTGTTCCAACTGGCTACAAGATTTCTTTATTCCGGTTGCAAATAACTATTTATCTTGATGTTTGAACCAATTTCCCACAAACTTTTTCACATTCTCGTTGTCCTGGAACCTCTCCCCACGTAATGCCTCCTTCAGTGCACCAAACAAATGGGAATCACTAGGTGTTAAATTAGGACTTTAAGGGGGATGAGGCAGTACTTCCCAACCCATTCTGTCGATGGTTTCACAGGTTGGTTGAGCAATATGAGGACGTTCGTTGTCTTGCTGGAGCATCACATCTCTCCTCTGAGATTCACGACGTCTCTCTCTCATAGCTGGCTTCACCTTGTTTAAAAATAAATCCAGGTAGTATTGGCTGTTGATTTTACGCTGCTCTTCGAGATAACCACAAAAAACCTGACCTTCAGCATCTCAAAACACTGTCAAGATGACCTTTTTTTTTTGCTGGTGCTTGAGTTTTGAATTTTTTTTGACAGGTGAGTTGCTGTGCTTCCACTCCATGCCTTGTTTTTTTTATTTTTTTATTCTGGCTCGTAATAGTGAACCAGAGCTTCATCACAAGTTAAAATTTTGTTGAGGAAGTGCTCACCTTCTCTTTCATAACGTTCCTCTAGCTCTGTGCACACTCTCAATCTTGTTTCCTTATGTAGCCGCATCGACTCCTTTGGGACCCATCTGGCACATATTTTGCTGTACTTCAACTTGTTACAGATAATATCTTATCAGCTATCATTTCCACAGTCACACTGCACTCAGCACGAATAATATCATCAATTCGACTTTCAAATGTGGGAGTTGAAACTGCAACTGGTCGGCCAGTCACTGAGCCTCGACCATTTTTGAACTGCACTACCTACTTGTCAAAATTTGCACGAATCATACAGCCTACACCATAAACTTTAGATATTCAACAGTTTCTCGACTTCAGCATATAAAAAACGAATAACAAAACGTTGTTCAACTAATGTGGACGTTGCAAGTGGACTCGCCTTCTTGAAATGTATTTTTAAGGTTATAAACAAAACAGTGTTGATACATCAGCTGATCAGGGCTCATCCCAGTGATGCCAACTTACAGTCATAAAAGTACCAAACTTTCCCTACTAACAGCTTTTCCCTAGACCAGTTTGGCTCTTTAATTATCGAATGGTCCTCGTACATATATACTGAGGTCACGTAAGTCATAGGATAGCGATATGCACATAAACAGATGGCAGTAGTGACACATACTCGAGGTATAAAAAAATCAGTACATTGATGTGGCTGTCATTGATAACCAGGTGATTCTTATGAAAAGGTTTCCGACGTGATTACACCGGCACGACAGAATTGACAGACTTTTTACACGGAAAGGTTGTTGGAGCTGGACGCATGGGATATTCCTCTCGGAAATTATTAGTGAATTCAGTATTCCGAGCTCCACAGCGTCAAGAGTGTGCCGAGAATAGCAAATTTCAGACAACCGAGAGCAGTGGAGTTTGCGTAGAGTTGTCAGTGATAACAGACTAACAACACTGCGTAAAACAACCGCAAAATTAAGTGTGGGACGTACGATGAACGTATCTGTTAGGACAATGCGGCGAAATTTGACGTTAATGGTCTATGGCAGCAGACGAATGACGCGAGTGTCTTTGCTAACAGCACGGCATCGCCTGCAGCGCCTATCCTGGCGTCGTGACTAGATCGGTTGGACCCCAGACGATTGGAAAACCCTGGCCAGGTCAGATGAGTCCCGATTTCAGTTGGTAACAGCTGACGGTAGGTTCGAGTGTGGTGCATACCCCACGAAGCCATGACGCCAAGTCGTCAACAAGGCACTGTGCAAGCTAGTGGTAGCTCCATAATGGTGTGGGCTGTGTTTACGTGGAATAGACTGGGTCCTCTGGCCCAACTGAACCGACCACTGACTGAAAATGGTTATGTTCAGTTACATGGAGACCACCTGCAGCTATTCAGGGACTTCATGCTTCTAAACAACGATGTAATTACTATGGATGACGATGTGCCGTTTCACCGGGCCACAACTGTTCGCTGTTGGTTTGAAGAACATTCTGGACAATTCGAGCGAATTATTTGGCCACCCTGATTGCCCGGTATGAACCCTTCGAACATTTATGGGACATAATCGAGAGAGCATTCGTGCACAAATTCCTGCACCAGCAACACTTCCGCAGTTATGGACAGCTACAGAGACAACACGGCTCAGTATTTCTGAAGGGGCTTCCAGCCTCTAGTCGAGTCCATGCCACGCGAGTTGCTGCACTACGCCTGCAAATAGGAGATCCGAAATGATATAAGGAGGTATCCTACGACTTTTGTCATCTCAAGCTCTAAATGGATTCACTGCTTGGGCATCCCTATGAAATGCACAAGAGAACACTAGATATCACTAGAGGTGAGCTCACATAGATAAAAGGATGTAGTGACTGCTGCGTTGTCAGTTAAAATGCAGTGACAGCAGAATTTGCCAGTCAGGAGAACTGAGTGACTGTGGATGTGGACTGGTCACTGGATGTCATCTGAATAAGAAACCAATGAGGGAGAGTTCAAACCTCTCCAAGGCTGCGCAAGTCGACTACGCGTGAAGTGACAGTGAAATGTAACTGAGAAGAAAAATCCACCGATAAAACAAGACCGAGTAGACTTCATGTACTTAGGGACAGGAACATTCGATCATTGGAGCATGTGGCTGTAGAACTCATGAAATCAGGAAAGCCGGCCGCGGTGGTCTAGCGGTTCTGGCGCTGCAGTCCGGAACCGCGGGACTGCTACGGTCGCAGGTTCGAATCCTGCCTCGGGCATGGGTGTGTGTGCTGTCCTTAGGTTAGTTAGGTTTAAGTAGTTCTAAGTTCTAGGGGACTTATGACCTAAGATGTTGAGTCCCATAGTTCTCAGAGCCATTTGAACCATTTGAAATCAGGAAAAGGAATCACTCATGAGTTCCGTAGTTCTACCAGCAATCCAGCTATCACAATGACTATGCATAGGGAGTTAAAATGATAGGGGTACAATGGTGTAGCAGCTCTTCATAATCCACACATTTCTGTACCCAGTGCTATGCGCCACTTAAGTAAGTATAAGGGCCAACGTCGCTTGGAAGTTGATGACGCAACAAGTAGTTTTTAGAGATGAATCACACTATACCTTGGGGCAGTCTGACGGGAGGGTTTGCGTTTATCATATGTCAGGAGAAAATTACGTCCTATGATACATAGTGCCAACTGTGAGGTATGGAGGAGATTGTGTTACAGTATACCGCTGCTTTTCGAGGATAGCGTGTGGTCTCTTTATTGAGCTGAAGAAAATGCTGAAGGATATGAACACAGTTTAAACCACTGTGTACTGTATTCAGTAGAGGAACAGATCGGAGATGACGACTATATCAACATGACACAGCACTGTATCATAATGCAGTACATGTGAGGGAATGATTTGTTAACAATAACATTTCTGAAATGGACAGGCCTGCCCAGATGCTCGACTTGATTGCAAAGAAACTCCTTTGGAATGAGTTAGAAAGCTCGAGTCACCCCAGCGTCTCACATCAGTATCTTCTCTGCCTTCACCTCTTTAAGAAGAATGGACATACTCCTCCATACTCTAACACACCTGATTGAAAGCGTCCCAGCAGAGTTTAAGCCATTATAAAGGAGGAACGTGGACATACCTCAAATCAGTTTCTGGAAATAGGTGCTCGAATACTTTTGATCATACAGTTTAGTTTGCCACAAAAACTTCCACTAGTACTTGCTAGTATGTTGTCTTTCGCTTTTATGGCCAATTTATGTTTTAGTGGCAACGTTTCATTGCTTGTAAATCCTCATTACCAACTCATGGTTTCTCAATCTTTATCACCAACTTATGGTGTCCATTCTCCTTGATTCAGGTTTCTAATTTATCTTGTACTCAAGAATTAAGATTTGCATCAACATAAAGGCAGCAGTAAGCGAACGCCTCACCACAGAAAGAAGTTGCTATTTATGAGGTGACGTTCTTTCAAGCTGCAGTTAGTCTCGTCATAGGCCAAAAAGAAACTACGATGAAAATAATTGGGTTGTTCTGGAAATTAGCCCTATGCAAACACAATTAGTTTAATTTTATAGCCGGCCGCGGTGGTCTAGCGGTTCTGGCGCTGCAGTCCGGAACCGTGGGCCTGCTACGGTCGCAGGTTCGAATCCTGCCTCAGGCATGGGTGTGTGTGATGTCCTTAGGTTAGTTAGGTTTAAGTAGTTCTAAGTTCTAGGGGACTTATGACCTAAGATGTTGAGTCCCATAGTGCTCAGAGCCATTTGAACCATTTTAATTTTATATTTATCCAGACATATTTCGACACCAGTGTGTTATCTTATGTGGGCCAAATTTTTATTTCTGTAAAGTACAATATCACATTTGTAATAATTTAACTGCTGTAGGCCTAAGAAACACAATATTTGCAATTTGCTTCGTTTTGTTTGGATACTCACGTTAAAATTGCATCTCTAACTGTACTGTATTATTATACATCCATTTAAGTGCTCGTTTTCGTCGTTTTTCCTTTTTCGATAGCATGTCATCTGCAAACTAGCCATGAAGAACATTATTGTGTATTTGTGGAGAACTATTTCGAGGGTAGAGGTTATGTACGATTCTATACTTACATTTTCCATTCTGTTTCGTGTGCCTGGTTGGTGTCTCAATCAGCTGCTATTTAATGCATTGCTTTCACTCAGTTTTTCACAAATTCCTGCTCACTACTCCACCTCACATGCACTTACACAAAATGTGGCGAATTGTGATCTGCGCAGGCACTTCTGAAAACACACTCAGTGAGAGGTGCCATGTTATTGTCGTTGTTCACTTGTTCATCGTTGGTCTTGTGTTTATTACGGCGCTGATTTTGAATGTGTGTGTGTGTGTGTGTGTGTGTGTGTGTGTGTGTGTGTGTGTGAGGTAGAGAGAGAGAGATGGAAAGAGGGGTGGGGAGAGAACCATCAAAACAGATGTTTTTTTTCTTTTTTTACCTTTTTTGTCGGGAGTCACCATTGTATAGTCCATTGAGTGTGCCAAACTGTGTTTTGTTGCATAGTGTTGTACTTTCATTCAGGACTCTCTTTCCTTGTATTATCGCTTTTCGTATGTGGAAGTTCTCCATTTATTTTGAGTTTTTGATTGAGTCTGTTGCTTTCTCTGAGGATCTTAAGGTCAGTCTCCATGTTTTTTGGGTGGTGGTTTCCTTGTATCAGATGGTCTGGAAAAGTGGAGTGTGTACTATCACTTCTTAGGGCTCTGAGGAGTTCGGAGTACCTCGTTTTGAAACGGCCTATGTAGACCGACTAGCATGAATTGCAGGTTAACTGATATATTCCAGCTCTGGAGAAGTTGTCTGCAGAGGTGTTCTTAGATCTTAGATTCTTCTCTACTGTGTTATTTGTGCGGAATGATATTTGTAGGCCTTGTTTCTTCAGTATGTTTCCCATCCTGTGTACGTTTTTGTGTTAGTGTGTGCCATGCTGTACTCTTTGTAGAGTGCTCCTGGTATCCTGTGTTTGCTTGGAACTTGTGTTCTAGGTACTCTGTTATGGCTGGTGATTTGTAGATGGCTTGTTCTCTTTTAATCTGTTTTTTAATTTTGTTGTTCAGTTTGTTTATCATTTGTGTGTTGTACCCATTCTCTCTGGCTATTTGGTGTATTGTATTTACAAAATTGTTAAGGTTTTCATGGCCAGTTGTTGACAAACTGCCTATTTGCTTCTATCTCGGGTTCTTTGGCCGACGTTCTTCTGATTATTTTACTGACGTTTCGCCAGCACGAGTGGCTGGCATTTTCAAAGCTTCACCCTCCATTGCCGGTGGTGAACTGGAGAAGAGCTCTTTTGGCGCATGATGGGGCCCCTCCACGCCCACACCAACGTGGTGACCAAACCAAAAGTTCTACTGTCACCTCCCGTATAACATGTTAGTTTTTGAGTCAGGAGTCACAGGATGCGGGCTGTGATGTTATCCATGCGTCTGGGTAAGATTACTCATTAACATGGTCCATCAGGAGATAGAAAGTGAACGAAAGCGATCGAAGGGTAGCGGTTGTAAGGGCAGAGGAAAAAAAGTGCCAAGGCAAGCTCCAAGGGAAAAAAAAACCTCTGCGACAGTAGGACGGGTAGTAACGGCAGTAGCGGCTTGCTATCTGCGACAGTGCATGCAAAGTGTGGTTATGTTAGTGCGAGGTATCGTGCATCGTTACCTTTGTCTTTGTTGGAGCTCGTTGCGGGGCTTGCTGCAGTTACTGCGTCCCTGCAAGAGTTCAAGGTCGTTGTACATTAGTGGGCGATCGGTCATAGATCGGCTCACAGTGTAGGGGGTGTGTGTGGTTGGTTTGCGTGCTCTGTACAGTACGGTTTCCCTGCGGTTGCCTGTTTTTCGGCTGGTCGAACATCTGGGGTTACCAGTAGAAGCTGTGTTGCAGGGGCTCGCCAGTACTGTCGTGTTAGCGTGCTATGGACCATAGATGTTTAGTTCCTAGCCAGTAGTGTCTTTGGTCTGTTATGCTTCCATCTATGGTTGTGGCCCTAGTTACCCAGAGAAAGGATAAACGGGTTACGCGAGTGTCTCGTGTTTTGTACAGTCGTGTGGAGAGTTTTTGGAATACCTGCAATATAGTATCTAGCTGGTATTCCCGGTGAAGGTCCGCGATGCGTGTGTAGCGCGGAGCGTTGCTTATGGTTTTGAGTACTTTGTTCTGTATGAGCTGCAGACGGCGCAGGCGAGTTGGCGCAGCGTATCCCCAGACAGGGGCTGCGTACGTCATCAGAGGTTGAATAAGTGTCATGTACATGGACCTAGACACCCTCCTATTCAGTGTGCTACGCCTGTTAAGCATAGGGTAGAGTTGTCTGAGCCTCGCGTTTGCTTTGTTGGTCACGTGTTGAATGTGGTCCCCCCAGAGTAGTTTCCAGTCCAGCCAGACACCGAGGTATTTGACCTTCTCGCAGAAACGTATTGGGCGTGTGTGTAGTGTTATTGGGTTGCAGTGCTGATGTTTGTGCAGTTGCTTCGGTCTTCTAGTGAACAGAACGGCCTCGCACTTGTCGACGTGTACTCTAACACGCCATTTCACCAGCCAAGGCTCCGCCGTTCTGAGTGCAGTCTGTAGTCGTGAATTAATGTTAGACGGCTTCCAATCTTGCGCAAGGACGGTGGTGTCATCTGCGTAGATTGCCACCGTCGTGTTGTGTGTAGCTGGGAGGTCGTTAATGTAGAGGTTAAACAGTAAGGGCCCTAGGATGCTTCCTTGGGGTACTCCTGCCTGGATACCATGTCGTGTCGATTGTTTGCCCTGCACGTCGGTGTTGAAACTCCTGTCCGTCAGATATGAGTGTATGAGACGTACGAGCCCGTCGGGGAACCCTGCGTCGCTAAGTTTGCGTATTAGGCCGTTGTGCCATAGACGATCGAAGGTCTTTTCGATGTCCAGGAACACCACCCCAGTCACTTTGTTTGTGTTGTATCCGTGTGTTATGTATTCAACGACGCAGAGGAGTTGTTGTGTTGTTGAGTGGTGATTCCTGAAACCGAATTGCTCCGCTCTCAGGGTCGTTTGTGATACAGTGCCTGCTGAGTCGTTTTAATATTACCTTCCCAACGATCTTTCTGAGCGCGCTCAGCAGACTGATGGGTCGGTAATTTAGTGGGAGGGAGTGGTCTTTCCCCGGCGTCCTGAACATCAGGACCTTGGCCGTCTTCCAAAAGGCGGGGAAGTGTTGGTGCTTGAGTATGACATTCGTGATGTGTGTTAGGTAGTCTACAGCTTTGTCCGTGAACTCCTGGAGGACACGGTTTTGAATGCCATCGTGATCAGGGGCCATCCTAGCGGTGGTATGCATGATGGCCCATTTGACTTCAGCTGTGCTAGCTTGTCGGATGATGTTGCGCGCTGGTTGGGTCAAGATGCGTGTGACCTCCTGGTCCGTAGCAAGTGCGAACGCTGGGTCTGAGGGATCCAGGTTCGATGTGAATGACGCTGCGAGTGTGAGGGCCATCAGTTCCGCTTTTTCTTCCGCAGAATATGCTGGTCCGTCGGGCCCTTGTAACGTGGAGGTGTACAGTTTCTCCCTGGTGAAGTGTCGGGCCAGCTGCCACACACCAAGTTGCGTGGTGTCCAGCCCTTCGACTTTCTGGTCCCACTGTTATGTCTTAAATGTTTGTATTTTTTCCCGGATTATACCCTGGAGCCTGTTCATGTGCTGTTTGAAGTGCTGGCGCCTGGTACGCTGCCAATGTCTCCTGAGGCGGTTCCTCATTGAGATTAGGCCCAGGATCTCCTGGGGCAGGGCAGCACTGTGTTGTTGTGGCGTGCGGATCGGTATGGTGTCGGCTATTGCGTCTTGGACGGCGCTGGTGAGGGTTTCAACTGCCTCATCAATTTGGGCTGTCTCGTTAATCGGGTGGGTGGGTGGGATGCGACTGTCAAGCGTTTCCTTGAACTGGGTCCGATTCGCGCGCCTGTAGTCTAACATCCTGTGTTGTTCCATGCGCTGCAGTGTTTCTTCAATGTACAGTATAACGGGTTGGTGATTTGAGGTCAGATCGTTTTCAACGGCAACTTTGAGTGTCGTTGTTATGCCATTGATGAGGGTCGTGTCTAACACATCTGGCCTGTGTCCCCTCCGGTAGGGAATGTGCGTCGGTTCGGTCGGCGTAATTGTGATGTAGTTTCGTCCTAGTGCGTGTTTGTATAGTTTCTTGCCGTTGGAGTTTCGTATTCGTGAGTTCCAGTCCAGGTGTTTTGCGTTAAGATCTCCAGCGGCGATTACGCGCGGTGCTATGTTGAGTATTGTGCTGATGTCGCGTGTTTTGATGTTTTTAGTGCTGTTGTATACTGACAACAGTGTAGTGTAGGCTCCGTTGAACATGACCCTGACGGCGGTTTCCTCTAGTTTTTCAAGTTCAGGGAGCACTATGTTTGTGTGTTCTATGTCTTTGTGTATGATGATGGCTGTTCCGCCATGACCGGAGCCGTCCGGTCGGTCGGTACGATAGACGCAGTAGCCGGTGAAGTTTAGTTGGTTGCGTGGTTTGAGCTTAGTTTCGCTCAGTAGTGCGATAAGGATACCCTTACGCTCCATGAGCGCGGCAAAAACCGCCCTTTTGTTGTTGATCCCGTCTGCATTCCAGAACAGGATCTGTGTCAGTGTCTGGTTGTTCGCGATGGGGGCCGGGTGTGGCGTGTTATCCATGTATGGATGTAAACAGTGTGGTGAGCGCTGTTTGTATGGCGGCCCAGTACTGCCCAGGCTGAGCAGTCATGAGCCGTGTGACGAGTGTGGTGATGGCCGCCGCGAACTTGTTAAAGATCTGAGCGGTCGTGAGATGGGGGAATATTGCTGCAAATAAACCGTCAAGTGTTGTGTTGGTGTTGTATGTGTCGGCCTGTGGCTCGGTTGTAGTGTTGGCAGCCGCTGGTGCGGGTGTTGGCGTTATGTGTGGGCTGGCGCTTGTGTTGTTGTTGTGTGGAGCATTTTGCGGTGCCTGTGTTTCAGTTGTGGTGAGGGGTGGAGTAGTGTGTGTGCTGGTATTACTGGCTTGCTGACTGTGTGTCTGCGTGTCAGTGTTTTGTTGTTGTTGGGTACTTTGTTGTGGCTCACGTGTGTTCCCACTCCTGTTACCTCGTGGTCGCCAACGCCTTCTCTGGTTTTTGGTTCTGGGGGTCCTTGTGTAGGTGTGTCTTCCTGTGTGTCGTGTGTGGGTTCGCAGGCAGTGGCTTCAGGGGGTGGGGTTGTGTTGTTTTTGGGGACTGGTGTTGGTACCGGTGTGGTTGTAGTGTTGCATGTTGGCTGAGACGGTTGTGTTGTTGTCGCAGCGGTTGTGTTAGGTGCGTGTGCTGGGCGCAGAGGTTCCGCGGCCTGCTCCGCTCCTCCAGGGCGTGTAGACATGGCGAACGATACTCCGTTCCTAACAGGGTTTGGTGCGGGCCTTGGGCGTGTTATGGCGTTGGGTGGCTTCGACTTTTGATTTTTGCGCCTCTGCACCTCTTTGTACTCGTCGCAACCGCTGTAGTTGGCCGCATGGCCTTGGCCACAGTTGGCGCAACGGCGTATGTTTTCGTGGATTAGTGTGCAGGCGTTGGATGCGTGCTTGCCAGCGCATCCGCGGTAACGGGGTACCAGGCCGCAGCGAAGGGCCGAATGACCGAACCGCTGGCAGCTGTTACATTGTTGGGGGACTTGTGGTGGTTCGTATATCTCTACCCTTACGTCCATCCGCAGAAGGCTTTTTATCTGCAGAAGGCCGCGGGAGGTGGCCGTGTCGGCCATCTCGACCAGGTAGTGTGGTAGACGATGGTGGGAGCGGAAGCCCTTCATCCTGGAAGCACTTTTACAGTCGAATACTAGGACGTTGAGCGCAGCTTGTACTGTAGTGTTTGGGGTATTGGGGTCCACTCCCTTTACCACATACTGCTGTGTTCGTTCTTCAGCAGTCCTGCACGTATAATGTTCGATCCCCTTTTCTTTGAGGAAGATAAGGAGATCTTTATATTCGTTGTTAGTTGACACTTACAGTGAGGCCCTATCCCCAGAGTACTTCGTGTGTAGCGTGCAAGGTGTGTGCCTTTCCGTGAATGTTGTGTTGGTGATACTAAGGTCCCCGTAGTTTCGTATTACGACTGGGGGAAAACCAGTCTTCTGTTGTGCGGGCGTAGCTGCGGTTGGTGTTTCTGTGGTGTTGCTGACCGCAGGTCGGGTCGTGTTTGTTGTTGTGGTAGTGTTCCCAACCGGGAGTATGGGTTTTGGTGTAGGCAGCAGCGTCTTTTGGCTACCTAGTGAGTGTGGTTGCTCGCTTGTTTGCGTCGTGAGCCCTCCACCTGCCAGGGCCCAGTGTAGTGGCGCTCTGTGTCCGCATCTGCAGCCGCTGGTTCCGCCGTTGGAGTCAGCTGCCGCAGTGGAACGGTAGTGCATGAGTCACCAGTTGCAAGTGAATGTAGCGTGATGTGGAAGGTAGTTGTCCACGTGGGGGCATCACTTGGGCCACAGAGGTCGGTTATTAATCGACGCTGGTTCAGCAGTTCTTGCGCTTGCGCAGTGATCTGCCGATCCTTGTCACCAACACCTCCTCAACGGCGGCAAGCGGGAAGTTGACGTCGACGGGAACAGCCGACTCACGCGCCTCTTTCGCTGCAGCCTTGCTGCGGGTTAGGGCGGGGGAAACACCGGCGGAATCTGCCATCTTGGTGCTGTCAGGAGCTTTATTAGGTGTGGGTGGGCACGACAATTTTGCTTTTTCTGAAAAGAAAGAGCTATCAAATAGGTCCTGCTGAAGAGGGGGAATGCCCTACGTCCTAGCGTGCGCCGTTGGTGCAGAGCGCGGCACCTAAAGGAGGTGCGGAGGAAGAAAAGTGGCCTACAGTACGCGGATTGGTCTGACGTGAACGGGCCCCTGGCACTGCTCAACCCTAACTCAGAACGAGATAGTCTCGCTAAGGGAGTTTGTAACCGAAGTTACGGGTTGCTGTGAGTCAGTGACTCATGTGACAATTAGCTTCTCCGCGAGCTACGCGGCTTTTCGACGAAAGGGAGCAAAGCTCAACCTTCCGCCGATCCACCGAGCGCTACTGGCGCCTCGAAAAGGAACTCTCTGTAGAGCAGAGTGGTCAAAGAGGCCTAAACCCCAATAGCTACCGTTGCACCGGCCATCATAGGCTGAGACCCCCAGACTATATGTACCTGGCGCGCCAACGTCCGAGGGCTTCTCCGTGGTCATTTCCGGTGTGGATCTCCTCTTGCTACTGCGACGGTCGTTCGCTGCAGTACGGGAAGCCAGGATCCATTTACCTTAAAGCCGTCGGCAGGCAGACCGTGCTGTCGAACGTTAACGTTGAGCGTGGCAAGTTCAACGTGCTGCTGAACGCTCAGGAACGATGCGACTTGTGCTTACGGTACGTGTAGAGATGGGTCGAACTCGTTCATTCCCGTGAACTACTTCATTCATTTCACTCTTTGCTGTGAAGCGTTCAAATGAAGTAGTTAATTCATGAAGTACGGAAGCCTGGCGAAGTTGCCCAGTTCGCCGCTCAGCCACGGCTACGTCCGCTTCGCCTCGCTCTTACAATAAAGCTTCGTAATACTACGTAATTTTGGCAATAGATGGCCAAACTATGTAGTAACGTGCACACAACGTTTTACGCTCTTACAGTGTGTGAGTTAAATGGGGCATGGTCGAAGGGGACAAAGGAAAGATAAACAGACAAACCTGTCTCATATAAAGAAGGTACTACATTTAATCTTGCTCGACATTTTCTCACGAAGCGCCCAAAAAAGTCTTTATCTGCCAAGTGAAACCTTATTTGTTGTATTCATGGACTGAAAACTAGGGCTACCAACCAAATGCAGTCCAATTTTATGTTCCTTTTAAAATTTAATCCAAAATAGAGTGAGTATCTTTACCACTGTCACAAAGTGTATATACCTACGTTAAGTAATTATTCAGAAGTTATCCTGTAGATTTTATTTTTGTTGAGAACAATAACCCTCCAAATTCAAAACGTAAACTGTCACCTGTAGTCATTGGCACGATTTCAGGTAAAATTCCTCTTTATTTTATTCGGAAAGCAGTTTTTGTGTCTATTCACTCTTATACAATGGCTAGCAACTCGCGATCGCGTAAAAGTAGTGAAATTTGCGGTTTCTTCGCCGATTTAGGTGATGGGAAAGCAAAGTGCAAGTGTATTTCATATAAAGGAGGAAATACATTCAATCAAATCGTCATGTTCGAGTGCTGCATCCAACAGTGTCATTGACAGTCAGGCGCTTAGCGCCCCCTGCTCCTGCATCTTCCGATATTTCTTGGACAAATAACCCGGACAATCCAGAACCAACATCAGCAGTTGCCAGAAGCGAATAACAGTCGGTGCCAGAAAATAACACTATCACTTCATTATCAGACAGCAGACATCAATATCACGGAACATTACTTATGTATTTTCCGAAACCTCTTTCGAACAAAAGAAATCAGGAGATAGATTTCGCACTTCTGGAGACTGTTGTAAAGGATTATTTGCCCTTCAACATAGTGGAAAGAAAACATTTCCAAAGTTTTGTAGGCAAACTGAATGGTGCTTACAGAATTCCAGCTCGGAAGACCATTTCCAATACACTATTACAACAACAGCACGCCATGATGAAAGAAATTGTGAGAGTCAAAATTAATTCTGCGGAAGCGGTTGTGCTGACAATGGATGGGTGGACCTCAACCACAAATGAGAGTTATTTGTCGGTGACAGCACACTACGTTAAAGACCTGGAGCTGGCGTCTTCCCTCCTAGAGTGCTTTAAATACGACGAAAGGCACGCGTCAGAGAAACTCTCCGAAGAACTGCGACGTTTCACAAGGGAATGGGACTTTCAAGAAAATGTCATGTGTGTTGTTAGCGACAATGCTGCTAATATTGTGGCAGCTATAAGACTCACAGCGTGGAAACACATCCCCTGCTTTGCACACACACTCAATTTAATTGTTCAGAATGGGCTTCCGCACATTCAACCCATTCTGAATAAAGTAAAAAAAAATGTTGAATTTTTTAAAAGAAGTTCGCAGGCCTGCACGAAACTGAAAAAGACGCAGGAACAGTTAAAAGAGCCAGTTCTGACACTAAAACAGGACACTGTTACAAGATGGAATTCAACCTATGATATGCTGTGAGGAATAATCGAGGTTAAGAATTCCCTAATGACAGTTATCACTCTGAATTATCCGGATCTTCCAAATCTCAGTGCAGAGGACATTGCAAGTGTAACACAACTCTGTGACCTGTTGAAAGTTTTCAAAGACTGCACTGAGGAAATGTCAAGTGAAAATGTTGTCACTGCTTCTAAAGTTATACTCCTTAGTCGCTCGTTGAAAAAATGGTGTTGCAGGTTTTTTAATAACACTGAAATCCATGTAGACTTGCAACAGATGGCCGAAAAGTTGGCTGAAGACCTAAAACGACGATTTCGAAATACAGAGGAAAATTCCATTTTCACAGAAGCAGCTTCATTGGATCCCCGGTTCAAATTACATGGTTTTTCTGATAAAAATTCTGCTGAGGAGGTGAAATGAAACCTGATCAGGCACTGTGATAAATTTGTGACAAACACATCCACTGCTACTGCAACAATCTCAGTTCCAACCACTGAATCTACTTCTAGTCTCTGGCTCGAATTTGATGAACTGTTTTCCAAGCTGCAGAGTAATCCACACCCGAGAGCTGCTGCACTAGTGGAAGTGGACAAATATTTACAAGAGCCCCTGCTACAGAGACAAGGCAATCCACTTCAGTGGTGGTCTCAACGGCTGTCAGTATACCCCTCGCTGCAGAAATACGACTGTGTACTGTTGCAACCTCCACGCCGTGTGAAAGTGTTTTCGAAGGCAGGACACCTTATAACTGACAGAAGAAATCACCCACAGGGAAAAAGTGGAACAAATCATGTTTTTAAACGGAAATCTCTGAACATTCGCCAAATCCGTTGATGTTTATTCACAAATATACATGTATTTTTTTAATTTAATTAGAACAATCCTCAAATTGGTATTTAGTGTAATTATTTCAATAATGTGCACGAGATAAACATTCCTATATGAACGATTATCTTTCAAGTGTGGATTCCACGCATGCTTCAGTTCCAGACTCGCAAGGTAAGCATTTTATTTTCATGTTGGCTGTGCGTGCTCACACAGTCAGCCTCTTCGTCTGTATCTTTAATATTCATTTGTCTGCAAGCGCTGCCAACGGTAGGCTACCCGTAGACGCGAAGTATAACTGCACAAATAGTCACGGGTTATGATGTCAGCACTGCTGACGCTACCTTCCCCTCTCCTCTCACCACCCCAACCCCTCCCAAACCTATCGTTCCACACAAACACCGTGAGATTCGTTGACAGGTAGTAGAGGAATGATTGAAGTGAAGGGAGAATGAGTGACGTAGCGCCGATGTAATGGGAGAGGGAGAGGGGAAGAGAGTGAGTGAACTAGAAAAAAGTGTACTGTGTGCTACCTGTGAAGAGTTTGAAGTACCAGTTCATTGAATTTGAGTGGTTAGTTCACACTTCACTGGAGTGAAGCGTTCATTTGATCAACTAATTCACGAGCTCCCCATCACAAGGTACGTGGCCCCAACGTGGTATACGCGATCGCAACGCACTCCAGCGGCAGTTGAGGGATGTTTCTAGTTGGTAAATCACACTGTTTACTCAACGGGCGCGCGTAAAATTCTCACGTTAGCTCTATTAAAATGTACATTTCCTCTTTCGTCCACGAAAAGGAAAGTGCCATGTCCAACCAATAGGGACACAGGCTTATAAAAGTTCCATTACAAACAGTGCGTTACAAATTTGGAATACTTCTCCGAATAAGATAAACATTATTTTATCATTCCCAAATTTTAGTAAAACCCCAAGATCAGTCTAACTTGATCACTGTTCCTACTCAGTAGCAGAATCTTTGCAACATGTGAATTACGAAGCGTAAAAGAAAAAGGAGCAAAACATCTTTATACAAGTACCGCAAGGTCTCCTGTAGATGAAGCCAATCGAACCAAGTCACGCCTCAAAAAATGTGAACTTATATTTACATAACATCAAATATTATGGTATATTCTTGTATTAAACTAATAATAAAGTATCAGAACCTAATAAAAACTCGAATGTTAGGGAAAAAAAACTTGGAAATGTCAAGACGCGAACCACTGCCCCAACAAATAACTCAATATATGACAGTGACACTACTCATTACGGTAAACGAACAACACACTCCTTGTATTTAACCATATAATGTTACCGCTTGCTGAAAACCTTAATCGTAGATATGTTACTAATTGAAATTTAATAATAACAAATTGTACCAACAACAATGCGTTTTGGGAGGATCTGAGGATCTTCAGTGTGTCGCTGCCTTCAACTAGCCTGACTCTCATAATACGCAAGTTACAATAATACTTTTGGCACGAATACGATGTTTCTCATGAGAGGTGCCAGGGCTAGCAGTGTATTTAACACTAAATTCTTCTATAATCTACATATGTAAATGATGCTCTAAGCCCCCCCTATTCTAACTCCGACTTTTGCTGTTGCACAAGGATTAAAAAAAATATGCGAACTGACTCTAATCAACCCTGCCAGTGGAGTAGAAGAGAGTTTGGCACCTGCAATAATTTAATTTGATAAATACGTTAAATAAACAAAGGTTTCATTAACATAGTGAGGAATGATAGGGTTGCTCTACCGATTAACAGAATGAAAGTTCTGTCCAAAATAACAATATGATTTATTAAGACTAAACACAAAATAATAAACAAAAACACATGAAACATTTACAATACATCAAATTGGCTCAAATTGGATACTCAAACAAACGCTGTGAATGTGAAGTTGTCCCTAAACTAGATTGTGAGGATTATGACGAAGTGGTATGTGGAGCCAATTCCTTGCAACTCAAATCTTAAGAGAAAACACATAGCCTACCCAACATTAATTGCTGCTACCCAAGACAGAACAAAGTTAGAAAAAGACGAACAGGCGCGCTCTGCTGAGCTCTGATTATCACCTAGGAAAATCCCTGTCTGCCGGTGCTGCGGACATACCTTACCAATCTGTCTTCTTAACTGCAAGAAAACGATTTGGCGTACCGGAGGCGATGGCTGGTTTCTTCGACGTCCTCGACCGAAAGGCGAGAGCCGACTACCTAGAGCACCCGTACAGGCCGAACACACAACATTCCCGCCCCCACGACAGTGGCCGTGGTTAAACGTTAAAATCAGCAACTCGAAAACCGGCGGAAAATTCCACTCTATTGCCGGAGCACTACCATTCCACCAATGGAGATTCTTGGCGCCAATTTCTACGCTGATTTTGCTACGTCACGGAGCTATGCCCTGAGCAAGCCAATCACAGTTACTATTTTGCAGAAAGCGCGGGAATTTTCCCGCCACAACTGCCTGGGTACACAAGTAATTCCCACGCCTCGCTGGTAGCCCGCCAGAAAGTGTTTTCGCTAAGTTTCTGCGAAGTAACGGAACCTCTAGCCCAGCCGCCACTTCAGGCCCCTCCGGTCGTGTCTTTTGACAATGTAGGCGTCTGCAAAGCATTCACTCGACTACCTCACACCCGTCGGCTTAACCCTTTCCAGATCAGCAGAGCCCGCCTGTCACCAGACCACCCGGGTGACGAGAGACGCTGCGTGGGAAGTCTGCGTGTGAAGGAAAAGCGACTTTTCACTGCATGCAATTAGAGAGGAAAATCGTAAGATAGAAATATGAGAGGGGGCTCATGCCACCTCCCACTCATTATTTTATTGAAACAAATCACACAGTTATCAACGGGTTTTCGAGTGATTCACAATTTGCTAGTGCTCAGAAACAGCATATACACATATAGGCTTGAAATGAATGCCAATATGGCGCCTCACAACTCTATACTGAAGGGAGACGGCGTCCGTGTGACGTAGGTGGCGTTGTGCCATCTCATTGGTCAACGCTCAGACGCACGCTCAGAATATCTGACATGCCAGATACTGCTCTGTACGTTCGGAAAGACTCCCGAGCGTGCTGTTCCACGCAATGTCGGCAAAAACTCGGCACGCTCAACGTTCGGATGCACGGTCCGGGTGCCGGCGGCTTAAGGCTTTCCTCTTTCTTGTTGAAGCTGTTCCCGTGTTTGTGTATTTCTACAGCTTCTCTAAACAAGCGGGTGTGATAGTGCTTCTCTACAGCCAGAACTTCCGTATCGCAGAATTTTATTACATGGTCGGTCTCAGCCATCTCGTGCTCTGCCACGGCCGATTTCTCCACCTGCCCCAAACCTGCAATGTCGCTTATGTTCTTTGATCCTGGTGTTGATTAATCGTCCAGTCATTCCGACGTAAACTTTTCCGAATGTGCATGGTAAGCGGTATATTCCAGACATTGTAAGTGGGTCCCTCCTATCCTTTGCCGATCTAAGACATTCTTTGATCTTCCTTGTCGGTTTGAAAATTGTCTTTACGCCCTGTTTGTGCAATATACGGCCGACACACACGGACCGATACCTGCACAAACTATCAAATCACCACCCGAGCCAGAAAAGAGGCATGATTCATACGCTCGTAACGCGAGCAGGACGAATATGTGAGCCGCAGCACCTCAAACGCGAAATGCATCTGGAAAGTGTTCTGAGGAGCAATGGGTACTCCACAAATTATATTAGAAGTGTAACAGAGCCAAATACTCGGCGAAGTAAGAAACCAGGAAAAGAAATGTCGGGTACGGCCTTTCTGCCATACATTCCCAGAGTGACGGACAGAATCGGCCGTATATTGCACAAACACGGCGTAAAGATAATTTTCAAACCGACAAGGAAGATCAAAGAATGTCTTAGATCGGCAAAGGATAAGAGGGACCCACTTACAATGTCGGGAATATACCGCTTACCATGCACAAGCGGAAAAGTTTACGTCGGAATGACTGGACGATTAATCAACACCAGGATCAAAGAACATAAGCGACATTGCAGGTTGGGGCAGGTGGAGAAACCGGCCGTGGCAGATCACGCGCTGAGTGAGACCGACCATGTAATAAAATTCTCCGATACGGAAGTTCTGGCTGTAGGGAAGCACTATCACACCCGCTTGTTTAGAGAAGCTGTAGAAATACACAAATGCGGGAACAGATTCAACAAGAAAGAGGAAATCCTTAAGGTAAACGGATCCTGGCTTCCCGTACTGCAGCGAACGACCGTCGCAGGTAGCAAGAGGAGAACCGCACCGGAAATGATCGCGGAGAAGCCCTTGGACGTTGGCGCGCCAGGTACATATACTCTGCGGCCGCTAGCTCGGCTCCAGTTCACTACCGGAATGGAGTGTGAAGCTTTGACAATGCCAGCCACTCATGCTGGCGAAACGTCAGTATAATCATCAGACGAACGTCGGCCGAAGAATCCGAGACAAAAGCAATTAGGCAGTGTTGTATTTAGTTCCTGGGTGTAGTTGAGTTTGTCCAGTGGAGTTCTGTTGAGCCTGTGTAGTATGTGTCTGAAACTTGAGAGTCTGTGTGCTTGTGGGTGGTTGGAGTTGATGTGAATGGTGATACTTGGGGCTGTAGGTTTCCTGAAAATTCCAAAATTATGTTCGTTGTTGATCCTGTGTATGGTAATGTCTAAGAAATTAAGGTTCATTTCCTCTTCTGTCTCAATGGTTAATTTTATTTTTAGGTGAACTGCATTTATGTCACTGCGTAATGTATCTGTTTCATCAATCAAGCAAATGATGTCATCTGCATATCGGTACCAGTGTATAATCTTGTACAGTTTTGGATGTATGAATTCACTGAATATTTTGTTTTCAGTGTGGTTTAGAAATATGTTTGCAAGTAGACCACTGATGGGTGAGCCCATTGGTAGGCCATCTTTTTGCAAATAGAACTCTTTCTTGAAAGTGAAGTAGTTCTGTTATGTTATAATCTTTATGGTGGCTTCTATTTCATCTATGTGTGTACTTGTGATGTCCCCTCGATACTGCAAATGTTTCTTAACAATGCTGATTGTTTCTTCTACTGGCACATTTGTGTACATGGATGTGATGTCACAAGGTACCAGGGTTGCTGATGATGGTATGTTTATATCACGGAAGAACGGAAAGAGGGTGTTGTGTGATGTCCTTAGGTTAGTTAGGTTCAAGTAGTTCTAAGTTCTAGGGGACTGATGACCATAGATGTTAAGTCCCATAGTGCTCAGAGCCACTTGAGCCAA
Organism: Schistocerca cancellata; assembly: GCF_023864275.1. Classification (NCBI taxonomy): domain Eukaryota; kingdom Metazoa; phylum Arthropoda; class Insecta; order Orthoptera; family Acrididae; genus Schistocerca; species Schistocerca cancellata. Next base: position 270,234,289 of record NC_064629.1, read on the forward strand.
CGGAAAGAGGAGCTTCACCCTAGTAAGGTGAAAATAATATTTGCAACATAATAAGTAAGAATTAACAGTCATTTATTAAAATATTGTATATGCAAATAATCAGCATTAAAGTGACGGTTAAGAGGAGATGTTGCTCTGAGACTAAAGTTCTGAAGAGTAATCCTAACGAAACTTAGTGAATGATGAATAATTAATCTAACAGTAAGCTCATTCCACCTCTGCTTGCTGTGATAATATACACGATCAAGTCACATTTTTTTTATGTGACCACCGCCTATTTTGACGTCAATCTGCAATAACCACCCACAGACCACTGGTGTCTGCTTTAGCAATTGAGGTTATATAAAGCATGTAGGCCCTTCAGCCCAAGGGTTAAAACATTTCCGAAACCGCTAAGTTTTTAAACTGTCGCCTGCGGCCATGTTTGAAGTGTACCACACTTGGCAAAATTGCGTTATCCAAAACCAGCACCGAGGGTGAATCACAGCCCATAGATGATAGGGATGACTGTAGAGAAGTGTATGAGCGAATAGACGTCCATCTGTTGAGCAACTAACCACCCACATGAACTAAGAGGCTACCAACAGAGTTTCCTCAACGAATGTGCAACGGAAGTTGCTGTGATAGGCCTCGCTGTAGGTGCCTGGTTCGTGCACCCATGCTGAGTGCTGTTCATAGGCGATGAAGGTTGGAATTTACACGCCAATATTGCAACTGGGCGACCAGTGAGTAGTGACAGGTGGCTTTTTCAGATGATTCACGTTATATACTCCATGGGTCAGATGGCTGTTGGCGTGTACAATGTGAAATGTCTGAAAGCAAACACCCTGCAACAATCTTCAGAAGAGTGCACCCCGGAAGATCGAAAGTTATGGGCTGGGGAATGTTTGCCTGCACTCTCTAGGTGATCTCGTCATTCTGGAAGGCATAATCGATACACGGAAGTATTCATCTATTCTTGGAAATCACCTCCACCCGTGCATACAGTTTGTTTTTCTTCAGCTCGATGGGTTCCACCAGCAGGACAATGCAATGATTAGTACAGCTCACAGTGTACGTTCATATTTCGAAGAGCACCGGGATGAGTTTACCGTAATCCCATGGCCACCAAAATCCCTGGATTTTAACCCAATCAAGAATCTGTGGGACCACCTTGATCGAGTAAGTCGCGCCAGAATCATCACCTGAGAAACCTAGAGCAGCTGGCCACGGCACTACAGTCAGCATTGCTCCACATCTATGTCGGTACCTTCCAGAACCTCATTACCTCTCTTCCTGTACGTTCACGCTGCAAAAGGCGGTGATTCAGACTTCTGACAGGTGGTCACATTAATGTGAACAAACAGTGTATTATTCTACGCTCTGTTAATAATGCACACTGTAACAGTCAGCGTATCTTCGACATTGTGCGTTGTCTGTGCCTTCACTGCTCGACATTAACAGTGCGGTGGTATCTGTTAGCGACTTATGGCAAATGATGACTGGTCAAGAGAAGCAGTGTGTCTCCTTTTAGCCGCTATTGCCAGATGAATTTTCGTTTTCAAACTGACTCACGGTATGAGTCAGTAGGATGTACACTGGTGTCCAAAATTAAAGCAACAAACGGAGAGTTTGCAAGGTTGCGTTTATTTTGATACAAGGTAGTATAAGCATGTGATAGTTGAGTAGAAACAGTGTAAAAATACACAAAATAAACAATTACAATATGCATAAAGGCAGACAAAAAGTACTCCGTTTTCTCCAACTTAACGGATTTGCACATACATTCCGACAATTGGTTAATGTGCTCAGTATGGCGTGTGATCGCCTCTGGCAACGATATGGGCCTGACAACGAAGGGGCACGCTGTGAATTATGTCATCAATTCACGTTGAGGCAATAACGCCCATTCTTCCTGCAGAGCTGCTCCCAATTCTTGAAGAATGGTTGGTGGAAGCTGACGTGATGCAACCTGTCTATCTAGTGCATTCCAGATATGCTCCATGGAATTCAAACCTGGAGAGCGAGCAGGCCACGCCATGCATGCATTATCTTCCGTTTCTAAGAAAACATCAACCACCCGTCATCTATGAGGTCGAGCATTGTTGTCCATCAGTACGAAGTTTCGGCCCACAGAACATCGCAAAAACCACATATGATGACTTAAGATCACGTCAAGATGTCTGATAGCAGTTAAAACTTGCCAGTCCACCTGCACACATTCATTAAGAGGTGTTTCAGTGGTCAACATAAAGGCTGCCCATACCATTAGGGATCTTCCTCGATATCGGTCTCTTTCCACAATGTCTGAGTCCCAAAATCATGTGACACGTTCCCTCCAGATGCGAATCCGTCAGGAATGACTCTCCAGACCAAACTGGGACTCATCTGTGAAAAGAACATTTGCCCATTGTTCGACCATTCAGGTGGCATGTCGACGACTCTACTCTAGACGTTCAGTTCTGTAAAGAAGCGTCAGAGTTACACATACAGCAGGTCTCCGACAATAAAGGCCACTCTGCCGAAGTCTTTTGTACACCGCTTGCCTCTAGTACAACACAGTCAGTATCTTAATGACAGGCGGTTAATTAAATAGACATATCTGTATATTTTTAATTTGTTCTACCAGTTTTCTGCGAATTAAGTGCAGCCATCCTAAACAAAGAACATTTTTTATGAACGTCCTTCGAAATAAATTTATGGTGCCACAGGATATTGCTGATTGTAACTTACGAATTCACAGCTGATGACCTCTATCTAAAAATTATAAGCGCTGCTCCTGTATTAACGAGATACGATTACAAACCACTGTAATGTACTACCGCCAGAAACTGAAAATTTCAAGACTCTAGTTTTGCATAGTCTATAGATTTCTTTGGAATTTCACCTACCTATTAATGCTGGCACACAGGTTCACATTTCACAGGCACTATATAAACTGCGAGTTCGTGTGCTGTAATTGACGGATAGAGTTGATAATAACAACAAAAAGTTCTTATAGAACATGTTATATACGTATGTATAAGCACATCATCTGAACTGGACATGACAAACTCTCTGTAACTGTTACTTCTTTTTTCAGTGAGACAGCCATGCGCAACCATGGCAGTGTCCCACCATATTTCACAACCGCACATGTATATTTTGGTTGTATGGCTGAGCATGGTGACCTATCAGATGACACTGCGTACATCTGATAGCATACAGGTTACTGCTCACGTCTCTCTATTACCTCTGAATTCAGTCTGGACTGCTGGAGGCTGTAGCTGCTCTTCCAGCACCAGATAAGGGGCATTATCAATAACAACAAAACATAGGTATAAACAATACATTTAGCACCCTGTATACCACCAAATCACCTACAATTGTAGTCATATAAACTAAATATAATGTAGATTAACAGCAAGTAAAATTTCGTTATTTGTTCAGAAACGTGGAAGATGTCGGTCATATTAAATAAAATCTAATACAACGAAGATGTAAGTTAATATATATTACGTATTAAGATCATCATATGTAAGCATCACACAAAATCTAGTATCCAACGTAAGAAGATCATTATGTTGAGAAGTTAAATTACAGGTTAATTTAGGATTTAGCACTCCAATTTGAAAGCAGCTGATCAGAAATTACAGATTATACGGTATATGTGATCGTTCCAATTTAGGTTATTTGTTATTGTAATCCCTAAGTATTTAGCTGAATTTACAGCCTTCAGATTTGTGGGACTTATCGTGTAATCGAAATTTACTTGATTTCTTTTAGTACTCATGTGAATAACTTCACACTTTTCTTTATTAAGGGTTAACTGCCACTTTTCGCACCATACAGATATCTTATCTAAATCATTTTGCAAGTCGTTTTGATCATCTGATGACCTTACAAGACGGTAAATGACAGCATTATCTGCAAACAATCTAAGACGGTTACTCAGATTGTCTCCTATGTCGTTAATAAAGATCAGGAACAACAGAGGGCCTATAACACTTCCCTGGTGAACGCCAGATATTACTTCGGTTTTACTCGATGACTTTCCGTCTATTACTACGAACTGTGACCTTCCTGACAGGAAATCACGAATCCAGTCACACAACTGAGGCGATACTCCGTAGGCACGCAGTTTGGTTAGAAGACGCTTGGGAGGAACGGTGTCGAAAGCCATCTGGAAATCTAAAAATATGGAATCAATTTGACATCCCCTGTCGATATCACTTCCTACTTCATGAGTATAAAGAGCTAGTTGTGTTTCACAAGAACGATATTTTCTGAAACCATGCTATGTGTCAAAAATCGTTTTCTTCGGAGTACTTCATAATGTTCAAATACAGTATATGTTCCAAAACCCTACTACAAATGTTTGCCTGTGGGAGATCATGGAGCACCAGTTTTAGGAACATCTGTCCACACGAGGCATGTGGACCTAGATTTAAACGAGTCATTTACGGATTGCCTTGGACCAAACCTAGTGCGAAAGATGTACCCCTTGGCCAGAATTGTACCTCCACGCCTAAGACGCAGAATGACGGGAAAAACGGCACGAAATAAGAAGCTTGGAAACCCAAAACACTTTATGTACAATTATGCGCCTGCAGCACTTCGATTCCCGGCGGGGTCAGGGATTTTCTCTGCCTCGTGATGACTGGGTGTTGTGTGCTGTCCTTAGGTTAGTTAGGTTTAAGTAGTTCTAAGTTCTAGGGGACTGATGACCATAGATGTTAAGTCCCATAGTGCTCAGAGCCTTTTGAACCACACACACATACACACAGTAATAGCCCTGTAAGACTTACTTTAGGTAATCGCCAAATTATTTTTAGGTCTGTGCATATCGTACCGTCAGAAATCCATCCTGGTATGAGGTAAACTTGTATATTGTTCAGTAAATCGACAATCGGACCAACCTAAATCCCTCCCGAATACCATATCATTACGAAAAGATACCCGCCTCGGTAGGCAAGACCGCTAACGAGAGTTAGCATTCCATTCGAAAGCAAGGTGTTGGAATCCTGGAGGCGGAAGGAATTTTCACCGCCAGTACTAGGTTGCGAAGAGGAGGCGAAGAAGAAGTGACCATATCACTAGATTTTTCGGAAATGTCCTGGATTAATTAGCTGGTCTCTATGCAGTGTGACACTGAGTGCAGGCACATGGACAACATTAATAATGACACAGTCTTCGAATGAGGACGTTAAGCTCAGAAACCTGTTGGAGGCTATTTTAAATTGAGGGCAACCACAACCATATTTCCACATTTTCAATGAATTGATCCGCAGTGGCTGTAATATACTTTTATTCATCATGACCGTTTTCTCGTCAATCGAAGGCGCATCCTTAGGTGACATTCTGTTTAACAATTCATAGCGGAAAGGTGACTGCAACGGCCTTGCCGTAGTGATAACACCATTTCCCGTCAGCTCACCGAAGTTAAGTGCTGTCGAGCTTGGTTATAACTTGGATGATTGACCGTTCGGGTCTGTTGAGCACTGTTGGCAAACGGGATGCATTCAGTCGTTCTGAGGCCAATTTAGGAATTACTTTATTGAAAAGTAACAATTTCGGTCACGATAACTGACAATGTCTGGGAGAGCGGTGTGTTAAACACATGCCTCTGCATTCCGCATCCTGTGACGCCTATCGGCTGAGGATGACACTGCAGTCGGTCCGTACCGTTAGTCCTTCCGAGGCCTGTTCGAACGAAATTCAGTTCATCGTAAACGTAACTACCTTAGGGCCACTGTCCATTGTTCACTTGAAATTATAAACACATATCGCGTTAAAATTGGTACGCCATAGTTAAAATGAAGGGGACAACACATAGAACCGTGCCATGAGCAAGACGGTGGTTGAACGGCAGCAGGCAAAATAGTGCTGACTTTTTGCAGGACATGTTGGTTGTTAGGACAAGGATTGGAGCTATAGTAGCAGTCTACTTTAACCCAGATCACACCGCAACAGACATAATAGATAAACTAGGGATTGCCTTGGATTACAGTAGAAGCAAGGCCAAGATAATCATTGCGAGAGACTTGAATTGCACGATAAATAGGTAAGACAGAAAATGCAAAGAAGTAATGCAATATCTAGTAAACGAGGGCTTCACAGTACGCAACAGACAGGAGGACTGGACATACATAGGACATAATGTAGCTAACACAATAGACCTAATAATCACAAAGAGCATCAGAACAAGCCTCCCTGCCACTGCAGTGAAAGAGGAAGAAGCAGTCATTCGTAAGCACATTCTAGTACAAATAAATATAGAAAACGACAGGACCATCAAATTAGAAGAAAGGTGAAATGTAACACATGGCAAGTTCCCGGACATGGAAATAATCAAAGGGAAAATGACAGAAAAATATAACGTTGAAAGAGCAATACGAGCAGGAAATACTGACGAGGTTGTCACATGACTGAAATCAAATATAATAGACGGGGACACGACACAAGACAGAAATAAAAGAGCGAGGCCGTGATTCGACAGAGAGTGCTATGAGAAAGGAAAACTTACGCTAAACTTGAGGACAAATGGCAAGCGCAACCACAGCAGAATATCAACGAGAACGGAAGAAATACAAGGACCTGATAAGAACAAAGAAAAAGCAAGACCCGGATGAAGAACAAAAGAATATGATAGACGAGGCAGAAAAAGTTCCACACAGAGCTCTGAGACCGAAAGGGAAGAAAATACAGCCCAGCATCCCCTTGGAAATATGGAAAGACCACATAAGAAAAGTAATCTGTTCACAAGAAACAAGACCCACTATGAGGATATTTAGGACCCCGCAGGCTAATGAGGTCCTCGCCAAAGATGAAATTGGGAGAGTGATACAGAAAATGAGGAACAACGGAGCCCTAGGAGCAGATGGAATAAGGAACAAACACTTAAAACAGACGGCACAAGAATACCTGCAGATATGGAAACTCCATCTAAATAAATGTATAGGACTAGGAAGCACACCGGGCGAATGGAGAAAGTCAACAATCAAACTACAATAAAGGGTGATCCACTGATCGTGAACGGGCCAAATAAGTCACGAAATAAGAGTCAAACGAAAAAAACTACAAAGAACGAAACTTGTCTAGCTATGGTTGGCCCGCTAGATGACGCTGCATAGGTCAAAGGGATATCGACTGCGTTTTTTTTTTAATAGGAACCCCCAATTTTTTATTACATATTCGTGTAGTACGTAAATAAATATGAATGTTTTAGTTGGACCACTTTTTTAACTTTGTGATAGATGGCGCTGTAATAATTACAAACATACGGCTCACAATTTTAGACGAACAGTTGGTAACGGGCAGGTTATTTAAATTAAAATACAGAACGTAGGTACGTTTGAACATTTTATTTCGGTTGTTCCAATGTGATACATGTACCTTTGTGAACTTATCATTTCTGAGAACGCATGCTGTTACAGCGTGATTACCTGTAAATACCACATTAATGCAAAAAATGCTCAAAATGATGTCCGACAACCTCAATGCATTTGGCAATCCTCTCAACAGCGAGTAGTTCACCTTCCGTAATGTTCCCACATGCATTGACAATGCGCTGACGCATGTTGTGAGGCGTAGTCGGTGGATCACGATAGCAAATATCCTTCAACTTTCCCCACAGAAAGAAATCCGGGGACGTCAGATCTGGTGAACGTGCGGGCCATGGTATGGTGCTTCGACGACCATTCCACCTGTCATGAAATATGCTATTCAATACCGCTTCAACCGCACGCGAGATATGTGCCGGACATCCATCATCTTGGAAGTACATCGCCATTCTGTCATGCAGTGAAACATCTTGTAGTAATATCGGTAGAACATTACGTAGGGAATCAGCATACATTGCACCATTTAGATTGCCATCGATAAAATGGGGGCCAATTATCCTTCCTCCCATAATGCCGCACCATACATTAACCCGCCAAGGTCACTGATGTTCCACTTGTCGCAGCCATCGTGGATTTTCCGTTGCCCAATAGAGTATATTATGCCGGTTTACGTTACCGCTGTTGGTGAATGACGCTTCGTCGCTAAATATCACGCGTGAAAAAAATGTGTCATCGTCCCGTAATTGCTGTTGTGCCCAGTAGCAGAACTGTACACGACATTCAAAGTCGTCGCCATGCAATTCCTGGTGCATAGAAATATGGTACGGGTGCAATAGATGTTGATGTAACATTCTCAACACCGACGTTTTTGAGAGTCCCGATTCTCGCGAAATACGTCTGCCACTGATGCGCGGATTAGCCGCGACAGCAGCTAAAACACCTACTTGGGCATCATCATTTGTTGCAGGTCGTGGTTGACGTTTCACATGTGACTGAACACTTCCTGTTTCCTTAAATAGCGTAACTATCCGGCGAACGGTTCGGACCCTTGGATGATGTCGTCCAGGATACCAAGCAGCATTCATGGCACACGCCTGTTGGGCATTTTGATCACAATAGCCATACATCAACACGATATCGACCTTTTCCGCAATTGGTAAACGAGCCATTTTAACACGGGTAACGTATCACGAAGCAAATACCGTCCGCACTGGCGGAATGTTACGTGACACCACGTACTTATACGTTTGTGACTATTACAGCACCATCTATCACAAAGCGAAAAAGTGGTCCAGCTAAAACATACATACTTCTTTACGTATTACACGAATATGTAATAAAAAGTGGGGATTCCAATTTAAAAATAACGCAGTTGATATCCGTTTGCCGGCCGCGGTGGTCTCGCGCTCAGTCCGGAACCGCGCGACTGCTACGGTCACAGGATCGAATCATGCCTCGGGCATGGATGTGTGTGATGTCCTTAGGTTAGTTAGGTTTAATTAGTTCTAAGTTCTAGGTGACTGATGACCACAGATGTTAAGTCCCATAGTGCTCAGAGCCTATTGAACCATATCCGTTTGACCTATGGCAGCGCCATCTAGCGGTCCAACCATAGCGCGATCTGGTTTCCCCCTTCAAGCTAGACGAGTTTAGTTCCTTGCAATTTTTTCGTTTGATGCTTCTTTCGTGAGTATTTGGCCCGGTCACTATCACTGGACCACCCTGTATAAGGGAAGGAAGACACAGAGAACCCATGCGAGTACAGAGGAATAGCGTTGAAAATCACGCCACTGAAACTCCTAACGGTAATTCTCACCAAAAGCTGGCAGAGAAGCTCGAACCCCTTCGACCAGAGAAGCAGTCCGGTATTACGAAGGGACGGTCCACGGCACTGGCAGTAGAAAGCTTGCTGGAACAAATAAAACAGACTGTACGAAGACCCAAAGGAAAACTATGTGAGGTTTTTGTCGACTACTCAAAAGCCTTAAACCTGGTCAACAGAAACGTTTTAATAGACAAACTAGAGAAACTAATTGGAAGAAGGAGTACAACGACCCTGATATCGAATATACTGGGAGAAAACGAGATACAGGTCGACGATGGAGTAGGCATATCTGAGTGGCTGCCACAGACGAACGGCGTCCTCCAAGGCGATCCACTCTGCCCTAACCTGTTTAACGTCCTGACGTGCGATGTCCCGAAAGGAATGGCAGCAACAAGCATTTACATGTACGCTGATGATATGGCCATCGCAGCGACATACACAGACAAACTACAAGTGGCGCTAAACACACTAAGCGAATGGGCGGAGCGAAACGACATCAAGATAAACGAAGAGAAGATGGAGTTGGTAGTGTTCAGGAAAGGAGGAAGACACACTGAAGCAGAGAACGTCAAATGCAATGGAAAACCACTCAAGAGAGTTAACAATTTGAAATATCTAGGAATCACTGTGAAACGTCCCCTTAGAAAAATTTATGAATTACTGTGCTGGTAAACCCCTTACGTTATTTGATTTTTAAACAGCTGAGCAAAACTGAACGTACTCAGACATTTCTCTCTTTACTTATACTGATCATCACTAAACTGACACACAATATTTTTAGCGCAACCCAATCTGACTTTCAATAATCCCTGCAAAAGAATGGCCCTGACTAACAATAACCTATACCTTTCATGAATCACTTACCTCACAAAAATCTTCATTACTCGAACTACTGCAATACAGCGAGTGCCAATACTGCCAGCTAAATAAAAGATTCTAACTACTGAAGTCACTAACTACTGATAGGCATAGTTAGCAAATGAAAGATTTTGATAAAGAACAAACAATGTATTTACCTTAATAGTGTTCAAAAGTCATACATGACATCCAGTCTTACAAATTTACTCTCTCTGATGGACACACGTCCAGATCATCCGCTCTCAAAACTCTGCCATCTCTCTCCCCTCATCCACCACTGCTGGCGACTCACCTCCAACTGCGCAGCGCTACGCGCTGTTCACATCCAACTGCCCAACACTACAATAGAAAATATTCCTATAATGCAAACCAGCCACAGACTACACACAGCACAGTCAGTGATTTTCATATAGAGCGCTACATGGCGTTACCAATATAAAACCTAAACAGCCTACTTACAACTGTCCAAACAACGGAAAAATGTTTCAGACTACATATAAGATATAGAGCAGTGGCGCCGCCCGGGATGGCCGGACGGTTCTAGGCGCTAAAGTCTGGAACCGTGCGACCGCTATGGTCGCAGATTCGAATCCTGCCTCGGGCATGGATGTGTGTGATGTCCTTAGGTTAGTTAGGTTTAAGTAGTTCTAAGTTCTAGGGGACTGATGGCCTCTGAAGTTAAGTCCAATAGTGCTCAGAGCAATTTGATTCTTTTTTAGAGCAGTGGCGGCCACTAGAGGTATGAATGAAATCAGGGACATCACACGACTAACGACCAGCACAATTATGGACCTGATAGGCAAAAGATACTACCTGTTCCGACGTGTGGCCTAGAATCAGTGGGAGAATACCTCACATACAAACAGCTGGTAGAATTGGAGCGAGTAAAGACTAGATACCTGAAGAGAATTTTAGGAGTCCCGCAGAACTTAAGATCGAGGCTAGTGTACGAGCTTACCAGGGAGAACATCCTGATAGAGGATCTAAGATGCGATCTCATACTCCCAGCTACTGCCGACTTCAAACATCTTCTACAAGATCTGCATGAGAAGAAAACTACATAACGGAGGACGTCTATGCAACGTCTACTATGCAAGACAGGACCTGGATGGAAGCTAGCCATGAAATGCGTCACGTGAGGACGAGACTAGAAACCCACGGTTTTCAGCAAATGGTGTGTTGCAGCAAATTATTTTACGAACCAAATGACGAGTGTGTGTGTGAGTTGTGCTTCGAATTTTGTGACCGACACCATATAATCAAATGCAGGAATACACAGAAATCCACCATAGCTTATAACAAAGACAAGTAATGTGAATGTAATGTAATATGAATGTAATCCTTTGCACGGCATGTGTCCGTTTCTAATAAATAAATTTTTTGCAGGGCAGAAGATATTTCCCACTTCTTTCATTTTCTTATGCGAACAGTGGGGAGTGGCTCTAAGGCATTTAAATTTCCGTTATTAATTGTTAAATATAATCTCTATCATCTGAGAATGCGTCTTCAATTGACACGAAAACGGTCGTGACTTTGAATAAAAGTATTTTGCAGCCATTGTGGATCATTTCATTCAAAGCCCTTTGATGCTGTTCAACATTAGTAGTCTACGAGTCAACACTGGGTTTCATCCTCCTCCCTTTTCCATCATAAAAACACAATCCCAACATTAAACTATAAACACATTCGTGAACACTCACCTAAACCCAACACATGTATTTAACACACATCTCCAACACTATAACAAGGCTGGAAGCAATTCCAAGAGATTTACACGACCGAATTTGCACCTTGATGAATCCCAGCCAACGAAGCCAAAAGTGTCTTTCGATTATACCAGCGACTGCTTGTCAAATAAATAAATCAGTAGCCGATACAAAAACGAAAATCTGCAATTTTATTGTTTTTCAATGCCTAAATTTTCCTCGAAGTTTTTACCTATATAATCGAATCTCGTGACAAGTGAGAGTACGCCATTTTAGACGAAATATTGGGTGCCATCTATTGATTTCCCTCCCTAAAGAATCGTCTCTAGGCATGCTCCTTCTAAAAGCTTTTCTATGAAATTGTCAATCTCCTTAAAAGCTAAACATTAGAATAATTTATGTCACGGTACACCTCGAGATATTCACAAACAATAAACTTCTACAACAGTCTGTTCATAGCCACCATCCCTTCTCACATTAGGTCTTGAATAAGAAACAGATTGACGATCCTGCTCAAATTTTACAAGGCCAGACTGGTAAAATGGACAAATAAGTGCAAATTTTCGTATCTCATATTTCTGCGCATGTATTTTTCTAAGTTAACGTGTGTTTCGCCATAGGTGGGCCGTCGCCACGCCACTGTTCTGAAGAGCCACCAATAAAGATTTGTGATGAACTTACTTGGAGCAGTTACACTAACATGTGTGTTTGTGGGAGAATAAACGACTTACGTAGAAGAGTTATTGATTCCTTCATTTATACCTTTTCGTCTCAACACCATTCTCGTCTGTGTCACGAAAAATCTGTTTTCGGATTTCTAATTTTAATTTCCTTCTTAATTCATCTAATAGCATAATATGAAGCTCCAAGGCCACGTACTTTGCAAATCGTTCGAATTCATCTGGTTGTTTCGCTAGAAACATAATGTGAGTTTTTTAAGTTATATCATTTACCCATCGTTCTGCCTTTTAGAAGACTGCAAAACTACTTTTTTTTATGGCCCTTTCGTATTCATTAGATGTCTCGGTGACTTCGCCAGTGTTGTTATCACTCGAAAGTGTATAGAAAAGGGACAGGTTTTAACTAACTGTTCTGTGCTTTTCAGTTAACCTTGATAATTAATGTCTGCCTTGGTAGGTAAGAGGTCAGCGCTACTGACGGACATGTCGAGGACCCAAGTTCGATGCCCTGTATTGCCAGTTTTCTCCCTTGGTGGGAGAACCATGGATGCACTCAGTGCCGTGAGGTCAATTTAGGATCTACTTGACAGAGCAGTAGCGGCTCCAAGCCAAAAAAACAGAAAACGTCTGGAAGAGCCGTGTGCTGACTCAACGCCCCTCCATAAAATTACTCGATTGGTAGAGAATTACACAGCGGTCGGTCGATATCGAGTTTTTCACTACGGCCTATGAATGGGGTTCACGTTTACATTAACAGTACTGGTATTTCAATTAAAAAGTTACAAATGTCTTGAAATTGCTATGATCATACTGACATTTAAAATGTTACATGTTAGAGTTTATTATGAGTGGGAGGTCGTTCATAGGTATGGCAGGCAGCGAAAGTCTTTCTGGAGGTCTGATTAGAGGGCCTCTCTGGTTCGTCTGACAAACTGGTTTCAGTCGCTGTATGTGTCTGATAAAGATCTTGAGCCAGATGCAGTCGTTAGCCCTGTTTCAAGGGAAGCGTCTCGGCCTGCAAGATCTGAGCAGTCACAGATAATGGTATTACTGGTAGTTGGGAGCTCAACGGCTAGGCGCCTAATAGGGCCCCTTGCGTATATTGCTTCCGAGGAGGGGAAGGAATCCAGTGTTTACTTTATGTGCATACTGGGAGGAGTCATTCCAAGTGTGGAATGGTTGTTTCCAGATGCCATAAAGAGACAGGTGCAGCCAGCTGCAGGTGGTGACTCATATTGGTACTAATTCTGTGTGTCGCTTTGGTTTTTGGCGGGTAGCTGAAATGTTAAAGACCTTGTCGTTCTTGCGAGATAAGGGTGGAGCTCACCATCTGTGGCATCGATGACATGACAGACTGCGAATCTTTTGTACAGATCCGAGTGCAGGGTTTAAATCACAGGCTCAGGCAGTTTTGCGACCGTGTAGGGTACAGATTCCTCGACTTGTGGCATGGAGAGATGGGTTCTCTGGTTCCACTTAATAATTCGTTCCTTTTATTGATCCTCCCCCCTCCTCCCGACTCGGGCGATACAGTTGCTGAACAGTTCAAATACGACTTGCGTCTTATTTCAAATAGGTACTCCACTCATACAGTTATGGTTGGTGATGACTTCAATCTACCCTCGATATCTAGGTGAAAATACGTCTTTAAACTCAGTGGTAGGCATAAAATGTCATCCGAAATGGTGCTGAATGCTCTCACAGAACATTATTTTGAACAGATAGTTCAGGAGTGCACTGGAAGTGTGAATGCTTGTGAAAACATATTTGACCTCTTAGTAATAAATAATCATCAGCAAATTGGCAGCATCGTAACGAGTACAGGGATTAGTGACGAAAATGTCATTGTAACAAAACTGAATACTGTAATATCAAAATCCAACAAAAATAAATGCAAAATGTATCTATTTAAAAAAAAGTAGATAAAAATACGCTTGAAATATTTCTAAGAGACACTCTCCACACCTTTTAATACGGCTATGTAAACGTAGACCACATATTGTTTAAATTCAAACCAATGATATCGACGGCAATTGAGAAATTTATTCCAAATAAATTAATTAGAGAAGGTAGTGATCTCCCTGGTACACAACACAGGTCAGACCACTGTTGCAGAAGCAACGACAAAAACAAGTCAAATTTAAGGGAATGAAATATTCCCAAGAATGGCAAAGTTTTACAGCAGCTCTAAAGGCAGCGCGCTTTTCAATGCGAGATGTTTTTAATAGTTCTTACAACGAAATTCTACCTCAAAATCTGTCAGAAAGCCCAAAGATATTCTGGTCATACGCTAAATACACTAGCGGAAAGACGCAATGAATACGCTGATTGTTATTCTAGGTGAAAACGAGCATTCAGTGTATCACCGATGACATATTAATGAGACATGGGATTTTCCACGCCCCTCCCTACCTACAGCCAAACCCCCATCCTCAAATCAATCCCTACCCCGACACACTTCCACTTTAAGAAGGCCGAAATTTAAATGTTGGCAGGATATTCAAATTTTGGCGAGAAATTAGACCACTAGCCCAATTGCGCTGGTGTGTTTCATGAGGCAGTAGGCTGTTGTCCTAAGTATAAATTGGCAGGGAATTCGAATGAATAGGCTAGTAGTTATTCTAGGTGAAAACGAGCACTCAGTGTATCACCGATGACGTATCAATGAGACATGGGATTTTTCACGCCCCTCCCCACCTACAGCCAAACCCCCATTCTCAAATCAATCCCTACCCCGACACACTTCCATTTTAAGAAGGCAGACTAGGAATACCGGCTCCATGATGTCACAATCCGACACTTGTAATACAGGTGCACATTAGTATTATGTCAGAATCCAAGACATCAAAGCAAGATGGCTCACCTGAATAAAATATGGCCTATCTGGAATTCTTGTGCAGTCTTAGTGCGACGCCACAACCCAATACTTGGAATATTGGTGGAGTCTTGCTATGATCTCAGTATACAAGATGGCGATAAAAGATGGCCGACCTGCGTTACTGGGGGAGGAAATCCCAGAGTTCAGGACTCCAAACACAGGGACAGGCTCTTTGATGTCAAAATACAAGTTCCAGAATACTGGCACTGTGATGTCCTAAAGAAATGTTTGTGCAGGTTCAGCCCTGTGACTTGTTTCCCTCAGATGCTGTTCACTCAGAGGTGTATGGTCACTGCTTCCCCTAACTGTCAGTTTGTTTCTTTCCATTTTATATCTTTAATGCCGCGCTGGAAGTGAGAGGTTCTTACTCAAAGATGTATTGTTACTTATAGAATTCCTGCACACTGCTTCGCCTATCTCCGATTCCGCTAATTTGCCACGGATGCGCGCTGGTGACAGTTCTGTGCATAGACATGTTACGTACATACTGCTGATTCATCTACTTTACACGAAGTGGAGGCGATCGCTGAGGCCATACACCTTGGCCTATGTTTATGTCCACATGTGATACGATTAAAGCAACTGCTGGGAGTAGAATAGTAACAATTCAACTCTGTTTATAGATACAAAAACCAGACCAGAGAGAAGTACCCTTTCCACAACCGCGAAATTCCTGATGAAGAAGTCCGCACATGACTGCTAAGAACCATGTCAATGTGCATTGCTGCTGACATTGCAAGACAGGGCGGCATGGCTCACTGTGCCGCATAGGCCATGAGGGTCTTCAGTTGAAATGATGGAAAACGTGAAGAAATTTGACCTTAAACCTAAGTTACCGGTAAATGATAATATCAATGGGAATGAGAGAGTTATACTGGGGTTGAGAAGCTGGACTGCTGTTGAAATTACTCGTCAATATTTTATAAGGGTTTAGTCTTCAGTTACTTATTTTAAAGTTTATTTGTGTTAATATTTGCTGTAAAAGTAACTTATTAGTCTATTTTCATTAATCTCAGTCTTTCTTTCTGTGTTATTGACTCGAGTGGTTTGTTATTCGTGAGTGTGCTTACGTCGTTCATCCAAGTCTCACGCCGCAGTAGTGTGTTTACATTTCATGGCGTGCGTTTGGAGCTGCAGCAGTTATAAAGCTAAGTGCTGATAAAGTTGTTCGTGCACTGTTATACAGTCATTAAATTTAATAGTTTTCAGCGGTGTTTCGTGCTGTTTGTGGTGAAATAACGATTTAATAAACTTTTGGAAACGTTCGCTCGCTGTGTTTTTCAGAGTTTTCTGTGCGATGAAGTCGTTTAGAAAACTCGTGCTTTAGTTTTCAGCTGACGTTTCTTCTTTCCCATTGTTTCTAGTGAAATATTTCAGTAAGATTTTCATTCATTGTTTTAACTTTTTTCAAGTGTTCCAGTGACCGCTTGAATTTTTGGTTTTAGCTAGGTATTAAAGTTTGGGAAGTTTTGTTGGTATTGGTATTAGCTGTGGTTTAGTAGTTTAAAGAAGTGGTTGCTTTCTTAGTAGAGGGAGAATTTAGAGACCGCTGTTGTTAGTTTTATAAATAGTTCTACTGGTGTAACTGAACTTAGGTAACATAGACGTTTAGTTTTCTTCAGTAACTGTAAAATTTTACCATGAGTGAGAAGCGTGGGCTCTGTCGTAGGTTTGTCAGTAGTGGGCTACGCTGTGGGATTTGTTCAGAGTATTTTCATTGCGGCAAATGCAGTGGGGAAGCCAGTGGGCATTCTAGTGAGACCCTCTCCTAGGAATGCAGAATCTGTAGCAGAAATAAGTTGCTAGAGGAGCAGGAGAGTAAGCTATGTGCCCTTCAGATGCAGTTACAACACGCAAAGGAGGAACTAGATGGGTTGATGAGGGTGAAGGGTGCTGTGGAATGGGAACTGGCAGTTGGCAAGAAGGCATCTGGGAGGAGGAGGTATTCAGACAGTTGCACTTTGCGTATATGCAGTAGATTTGACCAACTGTCAGCGTTGAGTGGAGAGGAGCCTCTTGTAGCTGTAGGTGTAGGATACATGCAGCAGTCCTCAGCAGTTAGGAGGCCTAAGTCAGTTGCGAAGTCTAACGGAAAGAAGAAGGTTCTGCTGCTAGGTAGCTCACATGGTAGATGTGTGGGCCAGCAGTTGCAGGAAGTGTCCTGAAGTGAGTACCAGGTCACCAGCATTGTGAAGCCTAGTGCGGGTTAGCTCAGGTGTCAGACAGCATAGGTGAGTTATGTAGGAATTTTACGGAGGAGGATCAGGTAGTAATAGTGGGTGGAGAAGGGAATAGTCTTGATAGAGACGGAGAATATGATGTAGGTGATGACCTGATAAAGATAGCTACTCAAACTGGTAGCATTTCATGTAACTGTTTCGGCATCTTGATCGGCCTCATCTTAATGCGGCCGTTAGGCGCGTTAACATGGGGATGGAGAGATTACTAATGGCAGAGGGCATGGGTCACCTTGCAGCGGTGACATTTGTGTTTATCAGTAGATCGGATTTCACAAGGCATGGCCTGCACCTGAGTAGGTATGCGAAAGGGAGGCTGGCAAAACGTGTAGGTGACAGTGTAGTGGTGGGTGGTAGGATCACTCATGGAAAAATTCCTGTTGTAGTTGGTGTTAGAGCTGCATCTTTTTTAGATTGAAGTCAGCTGATAGGTTTATCCGCTTAAAGGAAGTCCCTCTAACTGAGGAATCACCTTCAGAGGATGTCAAGTATCCAAGCAGAGAATAATTAGCATATTTCATCAAAATAGAAGAGGTATTAGCGATAAAGTTGGTGAACTGCTTATAGATGTTGACTCTGAAATTATTGGTATATCAGAGCACCACTTAAATAATTTGACAATTGATAGGCTTCATGTACCAGGATACAGATTATCTGGCTGTTTTTCAAGGAGTTCTTTGCGGGGTGGGGGAGTGTCTATGTACATAAAAAACCATATTCCATTTGAGTCCATAGACGTATCACGTCACTGCACAGAACAGATACCTGAATGTTGTGCAGGGGCAGTTGAACTTATTGAAACAAAACTTCTAATATTTATTGTTTATATGTCCGCTAACTCTGGCTTCACATCACTTCTGCTCAAGCTAGAGAGGGTTCTTGATTCACTTTATACGAAGTACCAGACATTATTTATATGTGGTGACTTCAATATTAATTTTCTATATGATTG
This sequence comes from Schistocerca cancellata, assembly GCF_023864275.1. Classification (NCBI taxonomy): domain Eukaryota; kingdom Metazoa; phylum Arthropoda; class Insecta; order Orthoptera; family Acrididae; genus Schistocerca; species Schistocerca cancellata. The sequence goes on from NC_064629.1 coordinate 270,252,726, forward strand.
TGCTTGGAAAAGGATGTTGGTAGATCTCCCAAATTCATATGATCTGATGCAGACTATATTTTTTCCAGCTAGGGTGCAGGGGAACAGTAGCACAGCCATAGACAATATTTTTATTCATCCTTCTTTACTAGATAGCCATTGTGTTACTAAAAGGGTGATTGGCCTTTCAGATTATGATGCACATTTAACACTAAAAGGCTTTTGTACTCAATCAAATATCACATATAATCACAAACTATGTAGGAAAGTTAATACAACAGCAATAGAGAGGTTTTTAAAACTCACCAAGGGACAGGAGTGGTTGCAAGTTTGTAGTGCTGATAACATAGATAACAAATATAATGCTTTCCTTAACATATTTCTCATGCTCTTTGAGAGTTGCTTTCCAATAAAGCGTTCTAAATAGGGTATTAGCAGTAAAAGGCGGCCTGGGTGGCTGACTAATGGGATAAAGACATCATGTAGAACAAAGCGGCAATTATATGAAAATGTTAGAAGCAGTCGGAATCAAGCTACAGTTGCCCATTACTAACAGTATTGTAAAGTGCTTGAAATAGTTATTAGGAAGGCAAAGAGTATATGGCGCGCAAATAGAATAGATAAATCACAGAATAAAATGAAAACCATGCGGTCAGTTGTGTAGGAAGTGTCTGCTCAGCAGCACAAGGTCGATGTTATAAAGCCAGTTCGTGGTAAAAATATTTCCTTTACTGATAAATCCGACATATGTACAGTATTCAACAATCGTTTTCTGAGCATTGCTGGTGAATTAAATAAAAATTTAGTTTCAACACAAACTAATGTAACTCTCTAGGAAAATGTCTTTCTGAGACTGATGTCTGAAATACACCTTTGAGATACTGACAACGGGGAGATTGAGTCAATAATTAAATCACTTAAGATTAAGGATGCATGAATATGATGGAGTGTCTAGCCAAATATTAAAGTACTGTGCTGCACATGTTGTAATTTTTCCTTTGGGAATGGTCAGTTTCCTGAACGATTGAAGTACTCAGCAGTAAAGCCGCTTTATAAAAAGGAAGAAAGGGATAATGTAGACAATTTTAGACCTATTTCTATGCCATCAGTGTTCGCTAATGCTATTGTGAAGGCTGTGTAAGTAAGGCTAATTGATCATTTTAACTCACATAATTTGCTATCAAATGTACAGTTCGGCTTTAGAAGTCGTTTAACAACTGAAAATGTCATATTCTCTTTTTTCTGTGAGGTACTGGAGGGGTTAAACAAAAGGTTTCGAACACTAGGCTTATTTTTTTATTTAATTAAGGCGTTTGATTGTGTTGATCACGAAATATTGTTCCAGATGTTGGACCATTATAGAATACGGGGAGTAGTTCACAATTGGTTCACCTTTTACTTTAACAACAGACAGCAAGAGGTCATTATTCACAGTGTTAAGTTGACAATGGTTGTGATGTGGGGTCTGAGTGAGGTACGGTCAAATGAAGGGGGAGGGGGGAATTGGGGGAGTGCCCCAGGGATCAGTGTTGGGGCCACTCCAGTTCCTTATTTACATAAATGATATGCTCTCTAGTGTTACTGGTAACTCTAAAATATTTCTTTTTGTTAATGACACCAGCTTGGTAGTAAAAGATGTTGCGTTCGAAATTGGCTCAGTTTCAAACAGTGCAGTTTATGACAAAAGTTCATGTCTTGTAGAAAATAAACTAACGCTAAATCACAGTAAGAGCAAGTTTTTACGGTTTCTAACACACAATTCAACAAAACTTGCAGTTTTCATTTCACAGAATGGGCATATTATTGGTGGAACTGAACAGTGCAAATTTCTAGGTGTTCAGATAGATAGTACACTGTTGTGGAAAGCCCATGTTAAGGATGTGCTTCAAGGATTTAACGCTGCCATTTTTACTATTCGAATGGTATCTGAAGGAAGTGATCGTTCAATACAGAAAATAGTCTACTTTGTTTATTTTCATTCGATTATGCCGTATGGTATTATATTTTGGGGTAACTCTTCCCATTCCAAAAGGATATGTTTGGTTCAGAAACGGGCGGTTCGGGCAATAAGTGGTGTAAGTTCGCGAACCTCTTGTCCCGTGTTCACTAGTCTTGGTATTTTGTCATTGACTTCCGAATATGTATTTTCTTTACTGCCGTTTATTGTTAATAATATCAGCTTATTCCCAAGAATAAGCAGCTTTGACTCAGTTAATACTCGGCAGAAATCCAGCCTGCATTTGGATTGTATTGTCCGTTAAGGTGTGCAGTATACTGTTGCAATCATTTTCAATAAGTTACCACAAGAATTCAAAAATCTTAGCACTAATAAACGCGTTTTCAAATTGAAACTGAAGGGTTCCCTCGTGAGTCACTCCTTCTATTCTTTTGAGGAGTTCCTTGAAAAATTAAGCTGATTCTTGTTGTATTGTTGATTGCGTTTAATTAAACTTATGGACTACCTTTATTCGGGTTCATAAACATTTTATTTTTGTATGTTATTAGTTTTATGTTGTAATTTCATGTACTGACACGTTCCATCACCTTGGAGATTTGTTCCCCAATTTGATCCTACGGAACTTAACGCGTAAATAAATAAATAAATAAATAAGTAAGTAAATAAACAGAGTTGCTCCAAACAAATTCTACTCAGTAGGGAATCAGAGAGTAATGCCGGGACAGCTAGTGAGAAGCACCAGTGAACTATAACCGATACATATGTATATATGTTCTGGATGGAAACTGAAATTCTAGAGATGCACATCCGTCCTCTTGACAGTGGACACTTGTGCGCAAATGCTGAACCCAGAAAAAGAAGAAGAAGAAAAAATAAAATGAAATTCGGGTGCTAATTCTAAATTTTACCACTGACATAAATTGTTGCGGAGTTGACTGTGGTTGTTTACCAACAATAACACAAACCTGTCACACACATGAATTTAAACGTGGAAGTTCTGTAGCATTGACATTGGGGAATGTAACACGCTTATACATATTTACAAGCTGAAATGTACTCATCAAAAAGTGACAGATACATATGACTGGAAGGTATGACATTTTTTATGGCAGTAATGGTCCACACCATAATCGTACAACACATTTCAAGATGAAAAACTGTACTGTCAATTTCAACAGCATGCAGGACTAATGTGTGACAGTAGCCTTGCCCAGCGACACAGCTCATATTCCTAGCTTCATGTGGTGGAAGGAGTATGAACTCTATGAACTATACTCGAGGATGCGACCAGAGTGTAAGAAAGCATCTACCTACTGTACAGCGTCGTGCATGGTTGGTCCCCATTGGCTGTGCTCCATCTCCGGGCAATGAAAGCACTGCTGTCTAGCACTCATGCCCAACCAGCCACTCACACCTAGATAACGCAGTCACAGAACTATTACGGTGCACACTTATCTGTTACTTCCGTAGAATTAATAAATGAGGACAGGCATCATACTTAAAGCCAGTCATTGAATTATGATATCAATTTTATGTTGAAATCAATGAATAACTTATCGAAAGATACCCTATCCAGGATCGCGAATGAACAAAGTGAACCCTCACCTTTAATAACAACATGGCATATACTAGGATCTCATAACTTCATTCGTAATTCCCGTATAAACATGCCGTATTTTTCTCATGTTGTAAGGTCTCTGGACTCGGCACTGAATTTTGCTGTGTTGGTCCACCTCTTTACGGTGTCCAGATTCTGCATTACATGTTTTAAACGAGTTATTATCAGAATGAAACTAAAGGAATACATGTTGTTGTTGTTCTATCTATAGAAAGGGCATAAGACGTTCTCCAAAACTGAACAACGACTAGCGCTAGCGATGCAGAACTTTGGTTGTATGAATCAAGAGGTACTTCACACAGTACATCATGCATTTCTACTATAACTTCAAACTTACAGAACAAGTGAAATTCTAACACGCAGAAGTCCTATCCATTGAATTATCACGATAAGTCATTCGCATCTCTACCACAAACCCAAAACCATCACAACTTGGAAGCTGAATTTTCCATACACATTTTTGACAAACAGAGCAATTTTAGAACCGGTAGGGCATGTTTTAAACTTTCTTTTGAATGAGACGTATGCACAAAAGGTGGGAGTGCAGGAACCACATAATTCGAAAATGCTGATGGTTATTTAACAACATTCAGCTGGCATTAAACATAAATTCAGCTATCAGCTTGCTCACACTACGGTCGCATTATTTAGGACGGTGAATTACTACCTTGGACACCAAATATAACATTGATTATGTCTGACACTATATATTTATAGGCTCCTGAAGGTGGAAAACAGCTACTTGTTAGAAATTTATATCTTATTACAGTTTTCAAACTGTGACAAATTCACATCATCCCCTATAAAATGATCGTCAGGGGTGGTGAACGTATTTGTCGAAACAATGATGTCTTACGAGAATAATAGTCTTTCCCCTCCTTATCTGTGACATTTCAACACGAAAAACAGTCACCAGTGCTAGACCACGCTGCAAAACAGTCACCAAGCCACACCACACCATGTATTTAACACGAACCAGAAGTCAGGAACTCTAGCTTTGTGTTCGAACAAATACTTTACAACATAATGGAAGAGTAGTTTTAAGACAGGTCCACCATAAATTGCGTCACTCCATAGCGATCCATACTGCAGGGTATAAGTCGCTCAGGTTCACAGTAATTTAACACCTGAAGTTACTTGACAGAGGCATATCTTCGTTTCCAATTGCTTCTTATTCACCAGAAAAAACAGAATAGGTCCAACCATACATCTCTCTCCGTGTCAATGTGTGTGTCGAGCAGATTAAGGGATGCACATTCATCGTCCTGATGGTGAACCGTTTCCTTCTTATACATGACATTTTAAGACGAGAAACAGTCACCAGAATACGGCACACCTGTATTTAATATCGTTCAAAAGTCAGGAACACTAATTTACTGTTCCAACAAATACTTGACAACATAATGGAATAGCAGTTTTAAGAGATTTGCACCTTGTACTAAGTTTCTTCATAGCAGTCGATATTGCAGATTACACCTCCCACAGGTGAACCCTGTCTATGGCCCTCTGAGTCTCGTGGACGAATAGCGCGAGCTGGATTTCACACGACCGTCTTTTTCGAAACCCATGCTGATTCCTACAGAGTAGATTTCTAGTCTCCAGAAAAGTCATTATACTCGAACGTAATACGTGTTCCAAAATTCTACAACTGATCGACGTTAGAGATATAGGTCTATAGTTCTGCACATCTGTTCGACGTCCCTTCTTGAAAACGGGGATGACCTGTGCCCTTTTCCAATCCTTTGGAACGCTACGCTCTTCTAGAGACCTACGGTACACCGCTGCAAGAAGGGGGGCAAGTTCCTTCGCGTACTCTGTGTAAAATCGAACTGGTATCTCATCAGGTCCAGCGGCCTTTCCTCTTTTGAGCGATTTTAATATTATTTATCTATCCCTCTGTCGTCTATTTCGATATCTACCATTTTCTCACCTGTGCGACAATCTAGAGAAGGAACTACAGTGCAGTCTTCCTCCGTGAAACAGCTTTGGAAAAAGACATTTAGTATTTCGGCCTTTAGTCTGTCATCCTCTGTTTCAGTACCGTTTTGGTCACAGAGTGTCTGGACATTTTGTTTTGATCCACCTACCGCTTTGAGATAAGACCAAAATTTCTTAGGATTTTCTGCCAAGTCAGTACACAGAACTTTACTTTCGAAGTCATTGAACGCCTCTCGCATAGCCCTCCTCACACTACATTTCGCTTCGCGTAATTTTTGTTTGTCTGCAAGGCTTTGGCTATGTTTATGTTTGCTGTGAAGTTCCCTTTGTTTCCGCAGCAGTTTTCTAACTCGGTTGTTGTACCATGGTGGCTCTTTTCCCTCTCTTACGATCTTGCTCGGCACATACTCATCTTACGCATATTGTACGATGGTTTTGAACTTTGTCCACTGATCCTCAACACTATCTGTACTTGAGACAAAACTTTTGTGTTGAGCCGTCAGGTACTCTGTAATCTGTTTTTTGTCACTTTTGCTAAACAGAAAAATCTTCATACCTTTTTTAATATTTCTATTTACGGCTGAAATCATCGATGCAGTAACCGCTTTATGATCGCTGATTCCCTGTTCTGCATTCACTGTTTCAAATAGTTCGGGGCTGTTTGTCACCAGAAGGTCTAATATATTATCGCGACGAGTCGGTTCTCTGTTTAACTGCTCAAGGTAGTTTTCAGATAAAGCACTTAAAAAAATTTCACTGGATTCTTTGTCCCTGCCACCCGTTATGAACGTTTGAGTCTCCCAGTCTATATCCGGCAAATTAAAATCTCCACCCAGAACTATAACATGGTGGGGAAATCTACTCGAAATATTTTCCAAATTATCCTTCAGGTGTTCAGCCACAACAGCTGCTGAGCCAGGGGGCCTATAGTGACATCCAATTACCATGTCTGAGCCTGCTTTAACAGTGAGCTTCATCCAAATTATTTCACATTTCGGATCTCCGTCATTTTCCTTCGATACTATTGCACTTCTTATCGCTATAAACACGCCTCCCCCTTCACTGTCCAGCCTGTCTCTGCGGTATACATTCCAATCTGAGTTTAGGATTTCATTACTGTTTACGTCTGGTTTCAGCCAACTTTCTGTCCCTAGTACTATATGGGCGTTGTGACCGTTTATTAATGAGAGCAGTTCTGGGACCTTTATATACTCCTGGAAATTGAAATAAGAACACCGTGAATTCAATGTCCCAGGAAGGGGAAACTTTATTGACACATTCCTGGGGTCAGATACATCACATAATCACACTGACAGAACCACAGGCACATACACACAGGCAACAGAGCATGCACAATGTCGGCACTAGTACAGTGTATATCCACCTTTCGCAGCAATGCAGGCTACTATTCTCCCATGGAGACGATCGTAGAGATGCTGGATGTAGTCCTGTGGAACGGCTTGCCATGCCATTTCCACCTGGCGCCTCAGTTGGACCAGCGTTCGTGCTGGACGTGCAGACCGCGTGAGACGACGCTTCATCCAGTCCCAAACATGCTCAATGGGGGACAGATCCGGAGATCTTGCTGGCCAGGGTAGTTGACTTACACCTTCTAGAGCACGTTGGGTGGCACGGGATACACGCGGACGTGCATTGTCCTGTTGGAACAGCAAGTTTCCTTGCCGGTCTAGGAATGGTAGAACGATGGATTCGATGACGGTTTGGATGTACCGTGCACTATTCAGTGTCCCCTCGACGATCACCAGTGGTGTACGGCCAGTGTAGGAGATCGCTCCCCACACCATGATGCCGGGTGTTGGCCCTGTGTGCCTCGGTCGTATGCAGTCCTGATTATGGCGCTCACCTGCATGGCGCCAAACACGCATACGACCATCATTGGCACCAAAGCAGAAGCGACTCTCATCGCTGAAGACGACACGTCTCCATTCGTCCCTCCATTCACACCTGTCGCGACACCACTGGAGGCGGGCTGCACGATGTTGGGGCGTGAGCGGAAGACGGCCTAACGGTGTGCGGGACCGTAGCCCAGCTTCATGGAGACTGTTGCGAATGGTCCTCGCCGATACCCCAGGAGCAACAGTGTCCCTATTTTGCTGGGAAGTGGCGGTGCGGTCCCCTACGGCACTGCGTAGGATCCTACGGTCTTGGCGTGCATCCGTGCGTCGCTGCGGTACGGTCCCAGGTCGACGGGCACGTGCACCTTCCGCCGACCACTGGCGACAACATCGATGTACTGTGGAGACCTCACGCCCCACGTGTTGAGCAATTCGGCGGTACGTCCACCCGGCCTCCCGCATGCCCACTATACGCCCTCGCTCAAAGTCCGTCAACTGCACATACGGTTCACGTCCACGCTGTCGCGGCATGCTACCAGTGTTAAAGACTGCGATGGAGCTCCGTATGCCACGGCAAACTGGCTGACACTGACGGCGGCGGTGCACAAATGCTGCGCAGCTAGCGCCATTCGACGGCCAACACCGCGGTTCCTGGTGTGTCCGCTGTGCCGTGCGTGTGATCATTGCTTGTACAGCCCTCTCGCAGTGTCCGGAGCAAGTATGGTGGGTCTGACACACCGGTGTCAATGTGTTCTTTTTTCCATTTCCAGGAGTGTATAAATGCTCCTGCAGTTCACTATTAGCACAATAATATTGTTATTCCCTGTTACATTTTGCCTACTCCTACCTTGCCTCTCAGGAGGCGTCTTGTCGGGCCTAGGGAGGGAATTCTCTAACCTAAAAAACCCCCATGTGCACTCCACACATACTCCGCTACCCTTGTAGCCGCTTCCGGCGTGTAGTGCACGCCTGACCTCTCTCGTGGTGTTTCAATCGTCTACCTTCCCACCACTCACCTTCAGTGCACGCTTACTATCCATTACGTGATATCAACATATGGGAACTGTACTCCATAGTGAAGGGTTGAGCATCACCATTGTGAACTATAATCAGAGATCTACTACATCCAGGCAGAAGAAACTGACTCTCACACTCGCTTTTAAGTATTAAACCATTCGTTTACCTCAATTTTCATTATTTGCTATGTGCGTGTGCGTGTGCGTGTGCGTGTGCGTTTGCATGTTTCTATGTACGCCTGTGTACACGTTTTTCGCAGTTTTCTTCTATTCTTCCCACAGTTCAACAGCTCCATGATGTACACAATACAGTGCCTGATCATTTGAGCAGTCTGATATCTCTGACCAGGACGCGTAAATGATGACAGTATTCGACTTTCCACTATATTCAACGGCTGCTCAACCCATCGAGCCTCAGCTAATTCGTCACAGAGTGCTGTTGTTCAGCTCTACTTATCAACTGACTGTCACTTGCTTTAAGTGTATTAATATTGGCTTAGAGCCTGATGTAGACATAAAAACTATACTTAAAATAGAGAATATCCATCAGGGTACAAAGGTGCAGATTAGTAATTTGGACAGGGATCAATTGCGCAGCAAGCTGAAATACGTCGAAGATTCCATGATAACCGAGAAGAATCCTGTTCCTCGAGACATCAATATCTTAAGCAGCAACAGTGTATCCATAGTCAACATGTTTGTAGGTGATACTGCGAAGTCAACATCTCAAGACCCAATGCAATGAGTATGTTTAAAGCACCCAGGTGTCACCAACATGCAACACGAATGGACAGGGACAGACTCAGCCTATGCTGAAGGTATGTCAGACCACTTTCCAATGATGCATGTATCTGTTGGAACACGACGTTCACGATGAGGATGAGGCTATAATTGTGTGAATAGGTGTGTGCTATACATACGTCTGCTAGTGTTGCTGCTATAAAAATACGTTCCATATAAATGTAGTTTTCAGAAAGCATTCCTAAGTCTACTAATGCTCCAATTGGATAGCGAGAAATATATGCTGAATTTAAAGGACATAAAAACAGTTATTTGGAAGGTACTGCAAACTGATGAGCAGTGATGATGGAGAAAGAAGGGAGTGACGACGTTTTTCTAAGGATAATGAATTCCTTCCTACAGTTCACAACGTACCAGTTGTGAGAAGAATGTATAGAAGTTTCACCAAAATAAATTTATTAATCAATAATATTCTTGTTTTCAAGTTGCAATATGTTTTATTCCATCATATGCTTATACCACGAGACTTGACACTTGAGATGTTGAAGAAAAAGCTTTGGTAGTTCATACATTTGAATGCCAGACTTTACAGTTCAGTTGTTGCTGTAATGGAGAGACATGGCGCATTTACAACCTTCACAGTCATATATCGCTCAGACGACAATGCAAATGATGTTTTACAGATAGAAGCCGTTACAGATTCCCAAAGTTTAATTTTAGCTACATCCCCTGCTTCTTATTAATATGTCTTCATTCTGACATATAGAATCTGTGAAAAATCTTTCTCATGAAAATTACTCCATATATGACTTCTGTAGTATTCATCCAGTATAGATGACAAATTTTTGACACCTGTTCGATATTTCTATGGAAGTGGGCCTCTTCTGATGGACTCATAGATGCAGTACGATAGGCAAAATCCCAAGCAGTTAGTCTGTAAACCGTCTGACATTCTTCTCCTTCTGTAAACTGCACTTGGTGCTTTTTCTTGTTAGACACACCATAACGCACATAATTCAGATCCTAAATACAGCATCTCCTGTGGTTGATACTATACACTGATCAGCCAGAACCTTATGATAACCGACCTACTATCGATATAAACCCATCTGGACGACGGCAGCGTCACCTGGCGAGGAATGACTGTTAGTCAACCACATGTGTGGTGCATGTAACATCAGTGAATGTGTTGTCCATGTTTAGAATGGGGAAGATGTACAATGTATTTGAGTTTGACCAAGGGTAGATGGTGATGGCCCAGAGGCTCTGAAATTGCACAAGTTGTCAGGTGCTCAAGGAGTGCTGTGTTGAGTTTCTTCGACACGTGGTGAAATGACTTCGTGGTGTCATTGGGTTGGGCAGCACCCGTCATTACAGATGTCAGATGTTGTAGGCTGGACAGACTAGTAAAACAGGGCAGCCAGCGAACTGTGGTGGTACTAACATCAGACTTTAATTGTGGGCAGAATATAAGTGTGTTTGAACACAGAGTGCATTGAACACTCCTAACGAACTGCCTCCAATGCCGAAAATCCATGCATTTGCCTCTGTTAACATCACATCAGCAGCTACGACTGGAATGGGAATATGACCATTGGCACTGGACGTTTGCACTGTGGCAGAGCATAGCAACATCTGACGAATCTTGATCCCTTCTTCATCACACTGTTGGAATTTGTCATCCGCCAGGGAAACAGCTCCTTGATACTCGTACTACAGGACAGAGACCTGGTGGCGCCTCTATTATGCTTTAAGGAACAGTCACGCGGGCATCCATAGGTCCAGAGTAGCTCATGCAAAGCACCATGATGCCCAAGGAATATCGTACACTAGTTTCAGACCACAATGACGATCATGTTTTCTGGCGGCAATGCCATTTTACAACAAGATAATGCGCCATGTCACAAGGCCAGTAGTGTGGTGGAGTGGTCTGAGGAACACAGTGGCATGTTCAAATTGATGTGCTGACCTCCAGCTCGCTAGATATGATCCCGATCGAACACATCTGGAATTTGATTGAACATAGTATCAGAGCCCAGAGCCCCCTCTCGCGGAATTTATGGGAATTAGATATGTATGCACATGTGGTACCAACTACCTCTCAAAATCGTTCAAATGGCTCTGAGCACTATGGGACTTAACATCTGAGGTCATCTGTCCCCTAGAACTTAGAACTACTTAAAGCTAACTAACCTAAGGACATCACACAATTCCATGCCTGAGGCAGGATTCGAACCTACGACCGTAGCGGTCGCGCGGTTCCGGACTGAAGCGCCTAGAACCACTCGGCCACAGCGGCCGGCAATTGTTCAGACAATAAGAAATTCAGCCTTCAGTTGCAAGGTAAAATATTTTTTTTAGTTTATCTAGGTTTCGATGCCAATAATGGTATCTTCTTCAGAACAAAAATTACATTATTTTGAGGGCCTAACGTTGGCCATGTCACAGAATGAAACATACAGAATAAAGACGCATAACCATAAGCAATAAGAAAAACGTAGACGGAGCTACGCCAGACCAGGAATACGGGTCACACGTAAGCAACAAGGAAAACTCCTTGTTGCCTGCGTGTGTCCCTTGTTCCTGGCCCGGCGTAGTACCATCTACATTTTTCTTATTGTTTTTAGTATTGACCGTCATGGTCTTATGATTATGCGTCTTTATTCTGCATTAGTTTTATGCCGTGACATGGCCAACGTTAGGCACTCAAAATAATGTAATTTTTGTTCTGGAGAAGATACCATTATTGGCATCGAAACCTAGGTAAACTAAAAAAAAATTAACCTTGCATCTTAAGGCTGAATTTCTTATTGCCAAATATAACTTTACCTAAGTTGTTCAAATGGCTCTGAGCACTATGGGACTCAACTTCTGAGGCCATCAGTCCCCTAGAACTTAGAACTACTTAAACCTAACTAACCTAAAGACAACACACACATCCATGCCCGAGGCAGGATTCGAACCAGCGACTGTAGCAGTCTCGCGGTTCCAGACTGTAGCGCCTAGATCCGCACGGCCATCAGCTCTTACCAACTCAATTCGGGACTCATCTAGCGTCCAACCAATATGGTCACGACTCCAAGGGAGGTGCTGCAAGCATTTCATGCTATTAGTAAAGGCACTCGTGTCGGTCATCTACTGCCATAATTCATCATCGCCAAATTGCGCCGCACTGTCCTAATAGATACGTCCTTCGTACGTTTCACACTGATTTCGGTAGTTTTTTACACAGTGTTGCTTTTCTGTTAGCACTGACAACTCTACAAATGCTGCCGCTCCCGGTAGTTAAGGGAAGACTGTCGGCCACTGTGTTGTCCATGGTGAGTGGTAATACCTAAAAATGGGCATTCTCGTCACACTCTTAATACTGTGGGTCTCAGGATATTGTATTCACTAACTGTTTCAGAAGAGAAATGTCCTGTGTGTCTAGCTCCAACTACAATTCCCCATTAGAAGTCTCTTAATTTCCCTCCTGCGGCCATAATCGCTTGTGAAACCGTTTCACGTTAATCATCTTAGCGTAAGTGTCAGCTCCACCAATGCATGACCTTTCATATCTTGTGTATGTGATACTGCCGCCATGGGAACAGGCAGCCCATGATCATACTCACTTCCATAGACGTACTAAAGAACTATCCAGAATTATTTTATTTGCATTGTATGAATGCTATAGAAGTCATAAATGAAGTAAATTCCATGAGGAAGATTTTTCATACATGCTACATATCAGAACAAAGATGTATTAATTACAGCAACAGCCACAGCTAATATTAAACTTCAAGAATCGATAATGGTTGCTATCCCTAAACCATCATGTGTATTGTCATCTGAACGACATATGACTGTGAAGGTTATTAATGTGCTAAGTCTCTCTGATACAGCAGTAGCTGAACTTTGAAGTCTCTGAAATTGCAAATGTATGAACTACAAACTCTTTTTCCAACATCTTAACTGTTAAGTCACATGCTATACGTGTATGATGGAATAAAATTATTTCAAATCGTAAAAGAAAAATATTATTTATTGTCATACACTGATACGAAAAAATCGCGACACCAAAAGTAGTCACTCGACATAAACGAAAGTTGGTAGACATATTTATACGTCTGGAAGATGCTGTCTATTCAGTTGCAGACGAGTGGAACTAGTAGCTCCTCTATGGGGATTCTAATCAGGTTTGCTTCACGTACGTTCTATAAGGATTATGAGCGTTAGTTACCTTTGAGATTAGACATGGTGAGCTTATGTCAGTCAAGAATGCCTTTAAGACGACACAGATGCCGTTCTCAACGCCTGACTGAGTTTGACTGAGGTCGTGTAACAGGGCTACAAGAATATGGGTGTCTCTTCTGTAATGTTACACAAAGACTTGGTAGGAAAATAGCCACTGTACGTTGCTGGTGACATTGATGGTCACAAGAATGTGTGGTCGCAAGAAGCCCAGTGTCTGGATGGCCCCATGGCAGCAGCTTTTGAGCAGTCGTTTCCACCACAGTGGCACAACGAAATGTTACATATCGGTTACTTCAAGGACAGTTCTGAACCAGACGTCCTTAAGGAGAACAGCTGTGCTTTCTGATGAAACTTCAGTGCCAATGATGGCTGTGGGATAGAAGTGGGCGAGCTGAGAGCCTGGAAACAACCTGTCTGCATGCTGGACACACTAGACTACACCAGAAGTTAGTGTTTGTAATGCAGTTCCTTATGACAGCACACAACCTGACAGCAAATTAGGACGTAAATCTGGTGATTCGATGTGTTGTGCTGCCATTCGTGAACAGCATTCAAGAGGCTATTTTCCAACATGACACCACTTGGCGACATACCACTGATGTAACCTAACACGCTCTACAGAGTGTCAATATATTGCCTTTTCCTGCTTGATCACTAGCTCTTTCTCCAATAAAGTATATATGAGGCATGACTGGATGACAATTCCATCATCATCCACAAACAACGTTAGATGGCCCTGTATTGACCGACCAAGTGCAACAAGCGGGGAACTCCATAACACAAACTGACAATCAACATTTGTACAACATAATGCATGCACATCTGCGTGCTTGCATTCGACATATTGGTGGTTACATTGTTTGTTAATGTACCAGCATTTCACATTTGCAATGGCTTATGTCATTCTCACATTAACCTGTGATTTTGTAGATTACTTAAGTAAGTTACCTAGACAAATGTGTAAACAAATTCTCATTACTCTACTTTAATAATTTTTTGGTGCTGCCATTATTTTTTTCCATCAGTCTACATATTTTTCATACAACTTCTATAAATTGAAAATATATGTTTGGTACTTTGTGAACTGTGGGGAGGAAATCACATTCATTAAGAAAACTTTGTCATTGTCTTTTTACTGCACCATCTCTATTCATCATTCTGTGATACCTTCCACATAACCGTTTTTATATGCTTTAAATTCAGCATGCATTTCTCTCAATCCAGCTGTAGCACTAACAGTCATAGGAATGCCTTCTGTAAATTGAACTTCTATAAAATTTCTGTTTACAGGAGTACATAAGCAGCCTTAGATGTCGTGCACATACACACACCTATGCACACATTTAATTTTCCATCCTCTTCATGAACTCTGTGTTCCAGTAGATACTTGACAAATATCATCAAAGAGTGGTTTGAGACACCTGCACTATGGGTTGAGTCTCTCCATGGCAATTGGTAATTCATCACACTTAGCATGCTTTAAACATACTAATTGCGATGGGTCCTGAGATGTGATCTTCATAGTATCACCCCCAAACATGTCAACTATGGATACACTGTTGCTGCATAACATATTGATATCTCAAGTAAATGGATTATTCTCGGTTGTCTTGGAATACTTGGCGCATTACTGTTTGCTGCGCAGTTAATCCCACGTTATATCACTGAATTGCACCTTTATACCCCAGAAAGTCATTCTCTACTTCCACTATAGCTTTGAAGTCATGTCAGGTGCTAAACCACCATTGACAGGCTTCGATCCGGTGGAGGTCAGTTGATATTAAGTGTCGAAGAACTTCACTCTGTAATGTCTTATGTGAGATACTATGAGTTGTGCAGACACTGGATATGGTTGAAAGCTGAAGCCTGGAAACAGTTCTATGCCCTGCACTGATACATCAGGATACTTCAGGAGACCTTGCCTGCATGCTGACTTAGTGGTGCTGGTGATGGATATAGTGGAAATTCGAAGCCCAGAACAAATTCTACGTGCTGACTCCAACACATCAGGGTTGCATCAGGGAGCTTGTCCACCTGCTGACTTGATTCCTGCTGCTTGACTGTACTTCATTTCCACTCCAACATGTTGGGAGATGTATCAGGCAGTGTGTTTGCAAGCTGACTAGATATCTGCTGCTGCTGCTGCTGCTGCTGCTCAAATGTATCAGGCACCTCATTGTCTACATCATGTAGCTGTTTAACTGAGGGAGACGTAGAAGAAAACCATGATAAACACATGAAAACACCTACATATAGCGAATAAAAAACATAAATGGTAATGAATAGTTTAATCCTTACAATGAAGTGAGCAAGTCAGTTAATTCTTCCTGGAGGTGATAGATCTCTGATGACACTTTGTGATGATGATGAACCTTTCACAGTGGAGTACAATGGAGTACAGAGCACAAGTGATGGGTTCACTTGATGCTTAGAAAGCCTGCACTGAGAGTGTGTGGTGGGCAGTACATGATTGAAGCAACACAGGAGTCAGACTGCATTTGTATCTCCAGATCATTCAACTTGGCTTCTGACATCATCAATGACATCATGGATTCTAATCTGCAGGGTGATGTCATGGAAGTCCTGTTACCTTGCCCAGTGGTTTAGTATGTTGGTATGTAAGATGAGAATAATACATTAAAAATTTCTAGCACAGACTTCATTCTTGATGGGTAGTAAGCATAGGTGCTACAGGTGGGTAATGGGTAGAAATCCTATGGATATTTTAAATGTCTTATGTAGAACGTAAAACGTTTATAATTTAAGAGACAAATTACTTAAAAATGCAGTGCCATCCTGGATATTAGATAGCTTTCTGTTCATAGGAAGAATGGTGGCAGTTTAGCATTCCATTTGCATCCATAATAAATTTCTATGAGATCAAGGCATGTCTACAATGAAAATCGGTGTTGGTTAAAAAAATTTCACTGCCAACCATCAAAAGAGTGTGTAGGTTGCTCTAGTATAGCTGCCTGAGAATCCTGCAGTTAGTTGGGAACATATTGCATTCTGAATTCGTCCTAGGGTATTTGTTTAAATTTGTTCAATGTACAACTATAAATGCTAGTATGGTATTATATTGAGTAAAAGCAACTCATATGTCTGTATGAACTATTATAGCGTAGTCCCTGTTCTAACACTCCTACAATTCATTAGAATTGAGAGGTGTGTTGTACAGTTCCTGTTGTGCATTGTGTGGGGTGTTAAAGACTGATGCTGTCTTGCCCCAATATACTCTTGATGAGCAGTAAACTTGCATACAACACATTGTGGAGAATATCTTATGTTACTGCCAATTGGTCTCTTTTTTCCTATTCTAGTTGCATATGGAGCAATTGGAGAACATTCAGCGTTAACTTGTAGTGTGCCTGTGGGAGTTGTGCTTTGCAGTATGGATCACTATGGGAAGACTCTCTATGGTGGACATATCTGAACTCCTCTTCGATTATGTTTTCTTATAAAATATTAGAGTACAGTTTCGTGTATAGTGTATATAGTATTCCAGAACTTGGATTCTGACTTCATAGAACCTGTCCCAGTGTCTCAATTCTCGGTCAGTATGCCAGATTTCTATACTTTTATAAATAGCCTGACAGATTTGAGCTGAATTGTGGTATCACAGATCCAGTGCTGGTGCCAGCATTTCAAAGCTTGTATTCTCGCTGCTAGTAAACGCCTTCTGATATTCCAACTGCTTTTGCAACAGTTGGAGAACACACGTGTATGTATGCTAAGTAACTTTAAGCATTCAGTTGTGATGAACCTGTACGACTTGTACTCCACAATATGGATTGCTTTGGATGGACATAGTCTACAGTCAGCATGTCTTGAAACTGCTCTTCGATTATGTAGGCAAGTATTTGTTGGAACACAAAGTTAGTGTTCCTGACTACTGGTCGGTGTTAAATACACAGTGTGCTGTGGTCTGGTGACTTTTTTTCATCTTTAAATGTTGTGATAAGAAGGAAAAGGCCCACCATCAGGACGACCTATGTGTATCACTTGATTTTCTCGAGATGCACATTGACACAGAAAGAGATAAATGGTTTGACGCCTTCTGCTGTCGCATGTGTATATGGAGCAGTGCAGAATGAAAATATGTCTCTTTCTTGTTTAATTATGATGAACCTGTGTGACTTATAGCCTGCAGTATGGATTACTGTGGAGAGACTCAATCTAAGGTGGACCTGTCTTCAAACTACTCTTCCGTTCGGTTATCGAGTATTTGTTCGAACAGAAAGTTAGCGTTCCTTACTTCAGGTTGGTGTTAAATACGTGGTGTGTTGTGGTCTGTTGACTGTTTTTCGTGTTGAAATATTATAGATAAGAAGGGAAAATACTATTAGTCTCGTAAGACGTCACTGCTTCATCACATCCGTTCACCACCATGACGTACCACAATTTCCGAACTGTAATCGGATATGACTTTTTAACAGTTGCTGTTTTTCACTTTCGGGATCCTATAACTGTGTTCTGTGAGACAGAATCAATGTAGCATTTGAAGTACCTCCTAAAGCTTGCCACTGTAGCTTGCAACTCGATAGCTGGATGTACAGTACGTTTATTATTCGCATTGTGTGCGTTCTGCGTTTTCACCTTGTGTGCGTACATCTGATTCTCAAGAAATATGAAAAAATGGTCTAACAGTTCAAAAATTGCACTGCTCGACAGAAGTGTGTATGAAACGTTCGGCTTCCAAACTGTGATGGTTTTGAGTCTGTGGTAAAAATGTGAATGATTTAACATAATAATTCAATGGACAGGACTTCTCTATGTCAGAACTACACCTGTTCTGTGCGTTTGAAGTTACAGTTGAAATTTATAATGTACTGCGAAAAGTATCTTAGAGTTGATTCATACAACCAAAGGTCTATATTGCTATCACTAGTCGGCTCTGTTGTTGTTATTCTGTAGACAGAATAACAACAACATGAATCCCTTCCCTTTCATGCTACCAAAAGCTTGTTTAATCCATGTAACACAGAAACATGACACTGAACCGAGGTGCACCAACACAGCAAAATACAGTGTTGAGTTCTGAGATGTTACAACACGAACAAAATAAGAAATGTTTATGCAGGGATTATGAATGAATTGATGAGTTCCTAGCCAATACCATGTTGTTCTGAAATGTGTGGGGTTCACTCTATTCATTCATGACCCTGGATATTTCACATTAAGTCATTTATTGCATATTTAAGTCTTGTTGCCTGATATTTTAAAATTCAAGCCGTCATTAAAGTGTTTTACATGTAATAGTCCGTTGGTTCACATTACTAGAAAATTTGATTTGAGCAATAATGGAAGGGTAATAACAATAAGTTTCAAAGAAAATTAAATTAGTTGTAGGAAATAGTGTTAAAATAAAACATTTTAGTAATTTGGAAGAAAATAATAGAAAGATAGGGAAGGGACTACCTACACATTTTCTTTTACTGTTAAAAACAAAATGTAACATATAAATTATAGTTTGTGTTGTTACTATTCGAAGTCGGAAGGCCACTGCA
The DNA here is from genome assembly GCF_023864275.1 of Schistocerca cancellata. NCBI lineage: Eukaryota > Metazoa > Arthropoda > Insecta > Orthoptera > Acrididae > Schistocerca > Schistocerca cancellata. The sequence goes on from NC_064629.1 coordinate 270,271,571, forward strand.
GAAACATCGAGCTTGTCCCACCTGAAGTTACATATGAAATTCTGTCTCCTTTCGTTACTAAATTAAATACATCATTAGTGACTCTTTTGTACTTGTTTCTATGGTCTAGGAACTAGCACTATTATGACATCTTTTAAGTGTTTATGTGAGGTGTACCTATTGCACTGTTTGTGTTGATACATCTAGACATAGTACTATATGTTGTATGTGTGCTGTTGTGTTGTATGTTGTGTGTATGATGCTGTTCCCCTTGACTAGTGCCATAGTTGGACGGAAACACTCCGAACTTAAACTTCGAGCCTCGACTTCCAGTATGGTGTATTCCTTAGATATTACGACTGCCTCGTTGTTTACATTAGACATTTTCCTTTATATTATTTAGTTATCATACTTATAGTGAAGTTTAGATACATGAAACTATCACGCACTGTCTGCCTGTCATATAATCATTTGTATATCTTAGGTTTTATACTCCTATATGTTATAAAGCTGTGTCTAATGTTGTTGTTGTGCTTTTGGCATTTTCTGTGTCTGCATCTCCACCACTGTCTGTGGCTGTGATTGACTTTCTTTCATCCCTAGGATCATGTTGCTGTTTGTCTCTTAGAGATCTGCCATATGGATTTTCTTGTCTATAGATGCCACGCAGTATTCTTAAAACCTTATCAGAGATGTAACCAAGAGAACACAATTAAACTGTATCTTGTAACATTTCTTTGATGTCATTGTTTTCTGTTACAGTTCCTATGTGTGTGAGAGTGTTGCAATGTACTGCAACTTGTTCAGGAGCACCATACGCCATACATCTGCACATAGCGTTCTGGCTAAGGCTCACCCAATTAAAAAAAGCTTTGTATGGGCCATGGCTGGTCAAAAAGTGAACTGTGCAACAGTTTGGATCCACATACTTCAACTTCAGCGGTTTCTAGATATTGGGGAAGAAAGAGAAAACTCGACACCCTTTATGAGTCTCTTCCACTCCTGTAGCCATGCGTCAAGGCAATAGTTGTTTAACTGACACATGCCTATGATGTTTTCCCCTGTTATTTCTCGAATCTTGTCGTGTCTGCCCTGTTTAGTTAGTATGCAGCTGCACTGTGGTGGGTAGTGATATCAGTGAGGAAGTCCCAAGAACCACATACAAGGCTTCTACTGATGTAATGCCAAAACACCTAATATTCTGAGTAGTATGCTCCTTTTTCCTCTCCTCACTATGTTTCTATAGGTCACTAGACACAGATGGTTCGCCCATGCATTTGATGCAAAGCATACTGTAGCTTCCAAGAGAGCTGTGTGATACGTTTGTAGCATCTTCAAAGGTAGTCTGTATTGTGTGGTATTTAGCCTTGTAAGTTTGTATATCAATTTCGTTGCTTTGTCAATTGCCAGTCTTGTGCGCATATTGAAGTACATCATACATTAACATGTATTCCTGACTATCGTATTGCTTGTTTCTTCTTTACGTTATCGTTATCCATATTAATAATTGGGTTCCATTTCATTGCTCTTTTGAATAACAGATATATTGTTTTGTTTGCAGCTATTTTGACTTTGTTTCTGCTACACTAATTACTTATAGGTTTACTTAGTAGAAGTCGTGTAGTTTTGTTTTCTAGGTGTGCTCGTAAGTCTGCTGAGCCAACGATTTATAAGTCATCCGCATATGTGACCACCCCATTTACCGTCATCTGCATCCAAATTGTTTACAAGTGACTCGATGGCAATGTCCCAAAATATTGTTCCACAGATTGAACCATGTAGGCAACCTTTCATTATTTTCTCGACTACCTTTTGGTATCCTGCTACCCACTTTTCTGTCCTAATTCTGCACGTATCTAGTAAGCTGTTACACAGGGCAGTTGGTAGTTGTATCCCTCTCAACCTAGCGAACAACACAGGTTACCAAAGGTTATCAAAAGCACTTGTGATGCTGATTAAAATTTCAAATGGATATTTACCCTTTATGGTGTGTATTATTTCTAATGCATGGTTGATTGCATCATCTGTTGATATTTTTGCCACAAAACCATATTGGTGTGGACTTGGCTGTTTCCCAAAGATCAGGGACTCTTCCTTGTTGTAAGGCGTCGTTATACATCTCCATTACAAAATGGATTATCTGTGTGACATTATTTTTAAGAGCTTCCAGAAGTGTTCCATCTGGGCCAGGCACCTTTCATATTTTTAAGTCTAGCCATCTCTAGCGCTACCTATTCATGGGCGAAAGGCATGGTAACACAACCATTTTCGTTAGTATTGCTCATCAGGTACCGTAAGTCCATATAGTGTTTTGGGGTCCTTGGTGTTTCCTTGTCATCAGGACGGAACCTGCTCAGCAGAAACTCCGCTGAGCATCCCCAGCCCTGTGTCGTCGTACTGTCTGCTCGTTTTAATGTCAACAAAGCTGCTGTGATCTTAATTCGTTATGTCTCTAACTGTTCTCCCCATACATTGTTCTGTAGTTGTGTTTTAACAGAGTTGGCCCTGTTTTTTGCCCTGTTTTGTTTAGTTCTGTTTTCTATTTTTGTTTTGCATCTGGTATAGTTCAAGTTTGAGTTGTTATTGAGCTGTCTTAATTCTTTGATAGTAGTTTTGTTTGTCATGTGAATCTTTCTGCAATCTTGTCAATTCTGTGGACCATGGTAGTTTATGATTCCATCTGTCTTTCACTGGTGAAATGGGTGCTGACAGCGCTCTTTGGAGTAAGCCTATTAAGGGAGTTAGAGTGGAAAATGTTTTTTCACATTTTTGGATTCGTATCTCATTACAAAATTAGCAGTTTTCCGAATAAAATGGTATATATATATATATATATATATATATATATATATATATATATATATATATTCACTTCCATACATGGCTACAGTCCATACAAATAATTTCAGAAACGACTTTCCGACATTTAAATCTATACTCAATGTTAACAAATTTATCTTCTTCAGAAAAGCTTTTCTTGCCATTGCCAGTCTACATTTTATATCCTCTCTACTTCGACCACCATCAGTTAGTTTGCTCCTCAAATAGCAAAACTCCTTTACTACTTTAAGTGTCTCATTTCCTAATTTAATTCCCTCAACATCACCCGACTTAATTCGACTACATTCCATTATCCTCGTTTTGCTTTTGTTGATGTTCATCTTATATCCTCCTTTTAAGACACTGTCCATTCCGTTCAACTGCTCTTCCAAGTCCTTTGCTGTCTCTGACAGAATTACAATGTCATCGGCAAACCTCAACGTTTTTATTTCTTCTCCACGGACTTTAATACCTACTCCGAACTTTTCTTTTGTTTCCTTTATTGCTTGCTTAATATACAGATTGAGTAACATCGCGGATAGGCTACAATCCTGTCTCACTCCCTTCCCAACCATTGCTTCCCTTTCATACCCCTCGACTCTTATAACTGCCATCTGCTTTCTGTACAAATTGTAAATAGCCTTTGGTTCCCTGTATTTTACCCCTGCCACCTTCAGAATTTGAAACAGAGTATTCCAATCAACATTGTCAAAAGCTGTCTCTAAGTCTACAAAGTCTAGAAACGTAGGTTTGCCTTTCCTTAATCTTTCTTCTGAGATAAGTCGTAGGGTCAGTATTGCCTCATGTGTTCCAACATTTCTACGGAATTCAAACTGAACTTCCCCGAGGTCGGCTGCTATCAGATTTTCCATTCGTCTGTAAAGAATTCGCGTTAGTATTTTGCAGCTGCTATGTCAGGACTGGCTCTCCCAAGGCAGTCAGAAGTTCTAATGGAATGTTGTCTACTCCCGGAGCTTGGTTGCGACTCAGGTCTTTCAGTGCTCTGTCAAACTCTTCACGCAGTATCGTATCTCCCATTTCATCTTCATCTACATCCTCTTCCATTTCCATAATATTGTCCTCAAGTACATCGCCCCTGTATAGACCCTCTATATGCTCCTTCCACCTTTCTGCTTTTCCTTCTTTGCTTAGAACTGGGATTCCATCAAATCTCTTGATATTCATGCAAATGGTCTCCTTTCTCCAAAGGTCTCTTTAATTTTCCTGAAGGCAGTATCTATCTTACCCCCCCTAGTGAGATATGCCTCTACATCCTTACATTTGTCCTCCAGCCATCCCTGCTTAGCCATTTGGCACTTCCTGTCGATATCATTTTTGAGAAGTTTGTATTCCTTTTTGCCTGCTTCATTTACTGCATTTTTATATTTTCTCCTTTCATCAATTAAATTCAATATTTCTTCTGATATCCAAGGGTTTCTACTAGCCCTCGTCTTTTTACCAACTTGATCCTCTGCGGCCTTCACTATTTCATATCTCAAAGCTACCCATTCTTCTTCTACTGTATTTCTTTCCCCCATTCCTGTCGATTGTTCCCTTATGCTCTCACTGAAACTTTGTACAACATCTGGTTCTATCAGTTTATCTAGGTCCCATCTCCTTAAATTCCCACCTTTTTGCAGTTTCTTAAGTTTTAATCTACAGTTCATAACCAATAGATTGTGGTGAGAGTTCACATCTGCCCCTGGAAATGTCTTACAGTTTAAAACAATTATATAATCCATCTGATACCTTTTAGTATCTCCAGGGTTCTTCCACGTACACAACCTCCTTTCATGATTCTTGAACCAAGTGTTAGCTATGATTAAGTTATGCTTTGTGTAAAATTCTACCAGGCGGCTTCCTCTTTCATTTCTTAGCCCCAATCCATATTCATCTACTAAGTTTCCTTGTATCCCTTTTCTTCTCTTGAAGTCCAGTCACCCATGACTTAAATTTTCGTCTCCCTTCACTACGTGAATAATTTCTTTTATCTCATCATGCATTTCATCAATTTCTTCGTCATCTGCAGAGCTAGTTGGTGTATGAACTTGTACTACTGTAGAAGGCGTGGGCTTTATGTATACCTTGGCCACAATAATGCGTTCACTAGGCAGTTTGTAGTAGCTTACCCATATTTTTTTTATTCATTATTAAACCTACTCCTGCATTACCTCTATTTGATTTTGTATTTATAACCCTGTATTCACCTGACCAAAAGTCTTGTTCCTCGTGCCACCGAACTTCACTAATTCCCACTATATCTAACTTTAACTTATCCATTTCCCTTTTTAAATTTTCTAACCTACGTGCCTGATTAAGGGATCTTACATTCCACGCTCGGATCCGTAGAGCGCGTTTTCTTTCTCCTGATAACAACGTCCTCTTGAGTAGCCCTGCCAGGAGATCCAAATGGGGGACTATTTTACCTCCGGAATATTTTACCCAAGAGGTCGCCATCTTTATGTAATCATACGGTAAAGCTGCATGCCCTGTTCCCAGTACCGGAACAGCAAGGCCATTTTGGTTAGTGTTATAAGGCCAGATCAGTCAATCATCCAGACTGTTGCAACTTCTGAAAAGGCTGCTCCCCCTCTTCAGGAACCACATGTTTGTCTGGCCTCTCAACAGATACCCCTCCAGTTATCTGTATCATTGAGGCACGCAAGCCTCCACACCAACGGCAAGGACCACGGTTCATGGGGGGCTATATGTGCTAGTGAGTTTTTAAAAAATGATTCAAATGGCTCTGAGCACTGTGGGACTTAACATCTGAGGTCATCAGTCTCCTAGAACTTAGAACTGCTTAAACCTAACTAACCTAAGGACAACACAAACATCCATGCCTGAGGCAGGATTCGAACCTGCGACCGTAGCGCTCGTGCGGTTGCAGACTGAAGCACCTAGAACCTCTCGGCCACAACGGCCGGCAAGTGAGTTTTAGTTTGGTTCTGCGATATATCTATGTTACTAACTCCTACAGCGTTACCACAATATGTTGATGCTTGTTCTCTCTCTTTGAATACAAAGAGGTTGCACTTATTGATGGTGGCAATTAGTATATGTCCTCGAGTATCTGTTCAATCAGTTTTCCAGAGTGTAGAGTGGGCGTTAATGTGCATGTAGTGCTCTACCTATGAAAAATTCTGCAACTCCTCTGATTAGGTCTGCAAATGTTTCTGTGTCAGACGAATACTGTGCGTACATTATATTAGTATCCATCTATCATGACTGTAAATGAGTTCAGCTGTGGCTATGTGCTCCAAACAGTCTGAGTAACCTTTGTTACCGTGAAGGTCGATTCCTCCTAATGTATTCCTCATATAATGTAACTGTTTTATCTTCAGAATGGATATTCAGTGTAAGCGAAACACTGAGGTGTAGCCACTTTTGCAGTGAAGAAGATGATGTTACAAAATCCTCGTAGACTTTCTGTAAGTTCAAGCCCCCTCTATTCTGTGTATATGCTGCTCGCAAGACGTTTGCAGAGCTCATGTTTGTCAGCTGGGAGGTTTACAGTTTGGAGGATCATACGATCTGTCTGCTCATTGGTCAGGTAACATGTTCTGCGCCCATTTGGATGATTGAGACATGTAACTAAGAGCAGTATCGTTTGAAATATATCTTTGTTTTCGGGTCTACTGTTATGTAGGTTTGTCTCAATGTCATGGTAATAGATTATATCTGTTGTGCCGCGTGCATGTTCCTGATTTGTGTCTGGTGATACGTCCTGATGTTTGCCTTTATTAGTAAGAGTCGGTCTCTGCAATCTATGTTTATTCTGATATTTGCTTGGGACACACTGCATCTGCTGTTAATATAAGTAACAAAGATGACTCCGGATTGTCTTCATTTACAGTGTTTTTATTTTCACGTGTTTTACATGTCTGCGTGGATTTCCTGTCCTGCTGTTCTCTTCCTTCTGACTAACTGTTGTTGGGGTTATTTCAACCTTGGATTTACTTGCTCTCTGCACCACGTACAGGTACTTGAATGTTTGACTGTGTGTAGATCCTCCACAAGTAAAGTACACTGGCGTTGTGTAAGGTCTAAATTTTGTTGTATTGTATTCTGGTTTCTGCTGTGGATATGTTAGGGCCGTGTGATCATTACTATTCTGAGATATGTTAGTGTCAGTGAAAAGTGTGTGTGTGTGTGTGTGTGTGTGTGTGTGTGTGTGTGTGTGTGTGTGTCTGGGCTGTTTCATTAATTTCGGTGTTTTGTGCCTATATGTATGTGTACGTTATCAGTATCTAAATGGAAAATTTCTACTTTGAGTCCCTCTATTCTGAGTAAGAGCCCAGTTTGAAAGTTGGCCCATTGATGCATGGCGTGCTTGAAAGGCCTGGCTACGTAGTAGCCTATGGATTTTTGGATACATGAAATGTCGATGGAATCTGTGATATATCTCTGCTGAATTGTATCACACGAATGAAGTGACAGCTGTTTATCTGTATCTAGGTCCACATCTGGCAGAAGTCGATTGTGTTGCTTGCAGGTGACTGAGTACACCAATCTCTGGTCTAGTTGATGGTGACTTACATTTACTCCCAACTATAATTTCTGGTTCATAGTCTGCACCTCTGTCTGAGGTGGGGGTGGTTGTACCACAGTGTGGTATTAGTGAACACTGTCCATGATTTCATATTCCATGTGTTCAATTTCTCGTTCATATAACTGCCTGTATGTTGGACATGCAGGTCCCCCAGCCTTGTCACAGACATTATTTCGATATTTGCACAGAATGCACTCAACAGCTGGACAATGTAACTTTATTCTTTGATATCTCCATAAAATTGACGGCAAAATACAATAACTTGTTGCATCTATAATGGCTGTCGCCATTTATAGATCCCATGGAGGCGACTGATGTTAAATATTCAACATAGAAGTTCTGTGACATGATGGCAAATTTGGGTGTCTGTGTTACAAAGTAATGGGTTCTATCGACAGGAAATGTCAAACTAATTCCATCTTTATGATTTCCAGAGGTCTTTTGACACCGTTCCCGACAAGTGACCTCTAATCAAATTGCATGCCTATGGAGTATGTCAGTTGTGCGACTTGTTTCATGATTTCATGTCAGAAGGGTCACAGTTTATAGTAATTGATAGGAAGTCATCCATTAAAACAAAGTACTATCTGATGTTCCACAATGAAGTGTAATAGGCCCTCTGCTATTCCATATTTATAGAAGCGATTTAAGAGACAATCTGAGCAGCCCTTGAGTATACTCAGATAATGGTATCGTTTACCATCTTGAAAAGTCATCAGATGTTCAAACACAATTTGCAAAATGATTTAGACAAGATATTTGTATAGTCCTTTAAGTAACAGTTGACTCTATATAATAAAAAGTGTAAAGTTATTCATATGGGTGCTAAAAGGAATCAGCTAAGTTTCGGTTACTCGATAAAGCACACAAATCTAAAGGGTGTAAATTCAATTAAGTACTTATGGTTTACAATTGTGAATAGCTTCAAAATGGAATGATCAAATAGATAATGTGAGAAAAGTAAACCAAAGACTGATTTATTAGCAGAACATTTAGAAAATGCAATAGATCTACTTAAGAACTGCCTATACTACACTTGCCCTTCCTCTTGTGGAGTATCAATGTATGGGTACATAACTGAGATGTGAAGGCTAGAGTAAGAGCTGAATGAAAATTTCTGTGATGTAACATAATACATGGTGGGAACAGGATAGGCCCACTGTGCAGAATCTCGAGAGTTTGTGAAAGAGAAACAAGGGGGAGGGGGAAAGGAAGGGGTGTTAAGAAGAAAGGACTATGTAGACATATTGGTGGGATAGAAAGAGTGTACGTTAATGGAGTGGGAGCAGGGACAGGGACAGGCAGGTGGAGGATAGGAACTAGCAAGAACTGAGACCAGGGGGGTTGTGGGAATGATGGATATGTTGTGAGCAGAATTTCGATTTATATAATTCAGAAAAGTTGAAGTTGGTGGTAGGAATCCAGATGGCAAAGTAGCATGTGGTACAGTGGTTGCAGCTAAGTTGTTAGCTCATGTGGCTGCTTTCAAAATTCCCATGCATGTGATAGGACTGGAGCAAGCAGTACTGGAAGGCTTTATAGGACAGTTCATCCACTTAGGTTTATTGCAGGGCTATGAGCTATGAGGCAAGGGGTTGGGAGCATGGATTGAGTAGGGATGTACAAGGATATTGAACAGGTTGGGTGGGTGGCAGTATGGCACTGTTGGAGAGGTTTGGAGGGGGTATAATAGGAATGATATTTCTAATTTCAGGATACAGTGTGAGACAGTCGAAATGCTGGTAGAGAATGTGTTTCAGTTGCTCCAGTCCTAGGTAATACTGAATCTCACGAAAACTGTTCTCTAGTGGCTAGATTGTGGGTAGGTGGAGAGGACTGCAGGTGACTGGTGAGGCCATCCCCAACTCTGTTTCTAGACAAGGTTGGGAGGATTCTTTCGCTTTGTGAATGTCTTACAGAAACATTCAGCATATGTGTAGAGGTACTGCTTAACACTACAGATGTATGGCCACAACTCTATAGGCCATATGAAAGGAACTTCTTGGTGTAGAAAGAGTGGCAGCTGTAGTTGTGGAGCCGGCCGGTCTGGCCAAGCAATTCTAGGCACTACAGTCTGGAACTGCGTGACCACTACAGTCGCAGGTTCGAATCCTGCCTCGGGCAAGGATGTCTGTGATGTCCTTAGGTTAGTTAGGTTTGAGTAGTTCTAAGTTCTAGGGGAATGATGACCGCAGAAGTTAAGTCTCACAGTGCTCAGAGCCATTTTTTTGTAGTTGTGGACGTACTGTTGGTGGTTGGTAGGTCTGATGTTAATTGAGGTATTGATGTAATCTTCTTTGAGATGGAGGTCATCACTGAAAAGGTGGCCTGTTGGGCTGTGTAGCACCAGATTTAGCGAATGGTGGAGGAAGTGTTGCGTTTACGCTGAGTAGGACCAGGTGAAGTGAATATGGAGAAGGTGTTGATGTTCTGGAGTAATATGGGTAGGTTTTCCGTACCCTCAGTTGGGGTCATGCAGATGTCATCAATGAATCCAAACCAGATGAGACATTTTGAATTCTAATTAATTAGGAATGAATGCTCGAGATAACCAGTGAACTGGTTAGCGTAGGTTATTGGCATGCAGGTGCCAATTGCTGTACCATGGACCAGCCATCACAGAACAAGTAATTATAGCTGAGGATATAACTGGTCATGTTCATCAGGAAGGAGGTTATAGATTTATAGTCATTTGTTTGTTGGAAACATAGTGTTCAACACTGCCAAGACTACAATCACTGAAGATGTTAGTGTAGATGGCGGTGGCATCAACAGTGTCAAGGAGGGAACCATGTGGTAAAGGAACAGGAATGGTGGGGAGATGGTTTGTGGGGGATATGGTTGCTGTCTCTTATATAGGACGGTAAGTTACAACTGATAGGCAGTAGGCGTTAGTCCACAAGGGAGAGATTCTCTCTGTAGGTATACAGTAACCAGTCACAATCGGAGATATTGGATGTTTGGATTAATGATATTTAGGAAGCATGTAGAAGATAAAAATGCAGAAAGTTTTGGGGGTAAGGAGAGAGACAGACTCGTGGCAGGTTTTGGGATGGGCCTAAGGATGTGAGGAGTAACTGGAGATCATGCAAGATTTTGGAAATGCAGTTACTATGGTAAGTCTTGCAGGTGGACATATGTGACAGCTACTGGAGTCCCTCTGTGTGACAATAACTGTGATTGATAATCACGATTGTAAACACTATTCGTAGGATCATAACATCAGAATCAGTTGTTAGGTAGTGGTTAGTGGGCCTTTCTGAGTATGTGAGATTGGTTTACATGTTGACGGATTTCGAGAATGATGGTGACACAAGGTTTGAGGCTGGAAGATCTGAAAAGTTAACAGAAGGTGATTTGGGGACTGGGGTAGTGGATTTGGGTCGCAGTTGGATGGAGGAGTAAGCTGAGTCAGTCAGGTTTTAACATTGCTTTTGGAATGAGTCTGATTTATGCAGTTAGTGACAAAGAAACTACACTCCTGGAAATGGAAAAAAGAACACATTGACACCGGTGTGTCAGACCCACCATACTTGCTCCAGACACTGCGAGAGGGCTGTACAAGCAATGATCACACGCACGGCACAGCAGACACACCAGGAACCGCGGTGTTGGCCGTCGAATGGCGCTAGCTGCGCAGCATTTGTGCACCGCCGCCGTCAGTGTCAGCCAGTTTGCCGTGGCATACGGAGCTCCATCGCAGTCTTTAACACTGGTAGCATGCCGCGACAGCGTGGACGTGAACCGTATGTGCAGCTGACGGACTTTGAGTGAGGGCGTATAGTGGGCATGCGGGAGGCCGGGTGGACGTACCGCCGAATTGCTCAATACGTGGGGCGTGAGGTCTCCACAGTACATCGATGTTGTCGCCAGTGGTCGGCGGAAGGTGCACGTGCCCGTCGACCTGGGACCGGACCGCAGCGACGCACGGATGCACGCCAAGACCGTAGGATCCTACGCAGTGCCGTAGGGGACCGCACCGCCACTTCCCAGCAAATTAGGGACACTGTTGCTCCTGGGGTATCGGCGAGGACCATTCGCAACCGTCTCCATGAAGCTGGGCTACGGTCCCGCACACCGTTAGGCCGTCTTCCGCTCACGCCCCAACATCGTGCAGCCCGCCTCCAGTGGTGTCGCGACAGGCGTGAATGGAGGGACGAATGGAGACGTGTCGTCTTCAGCGATGAGAGTCGCTTCGGCCTTGGTGCCAATGATGGTCGTATGCGTGTTTGGCGCCGTGCAGGTGAGCGCCACAATCAGGACTGCATACGACCGAGGCACACAGGGCCAACACCCGGCATCATGGTGTGGGGAGCGATCTCCTACACTGGCCGTACACCACTGGTGATCGTCGAGGGGACACTGAATAGTGCACGGTACATCCAAACCGTCATCGAACCCATCGTTCTACCATTCCTAGACCGGCAAGGGAACTTGCTGTTCCAACAGGACAATGCACGTCCGCATGTATCCCGTGCCACCCAACGCGCTCTAGAAGGTGTAAGTCAACTACCCTGGCCAGCAAGATCTCCGGATCTGTCCCCCATTGAGCATGTTTGGGACTGGATGAAGCGTCGTCTCACGCGGTCTGCACGTCCAGCACGAACGCTGGTCCAACTGAGACGCCAGGTGGAAATGGCATGGCAAGGCATTCCACAGGACTACATCCAGCATCTCTACGATCGTCTCCATGGGAGAATAGCAGCCTGCATTGCTGCGAAAGGTGGATATACACTGTACTAGTGCCGACATTGTGCATGCTCTGTTGCCTGTGTCTATGTGCCTGTGGTTCTGTCAGTGTGATCATGTGATGTATCTGACCCCAGGAATGTGTCAATAAAGTTTCCCCTTCCTGGGACAATGAATTCACGGTGTTCTTATTTCAATTTCCAGGAGTGTATTTCCACTGTAGGGGCCACAAGAAAGAGAGTAGGCCTTTCATAAACCCAGCATGACTGGATTTGCGAGTCAAGCCCAAGATAACCCTTTGTGAAAAGACCAATATTTCTGTAGGACTGAGGCTTTTTGCGGACTGGTTCAGGACTGTGTTCTACATCTCTTTAGGCTCTGGGTTCTGTGGGATGGCAGAATTAAGTTTCTGAGGCTGTAATAAATATAGTAGGTCTGCAATTCAGCACTTGGTGGCTATGAGGGGTGCAGGGGGGGGGGGGGGGGTTTGATGGCTTGTTTAGTGGCTGTAGATAGTGGTAGTCAAAGGTAGGAGAGAAAGTGGATTGACTGGACACAGTCTGCAAAATGGTATGCAGAAAGTTGGGGTTAAGAGCAGAAGAATTTTATAGATGGATAGGAGGTAGCGCAATGTGGTTTGGACCAGTTTTACATGGTTTTCAAGTACTTGGTAGGTGAGGGCTATGCTATGTCGGAATTTTTATAGCTAGAGATCATTTGGGAAACACAGATTGCCACATAAGATTGTTAGTTTCAAGGTCTTGTGGGGATTCCATGAGCTAGGCAACAATACTGGAACAATATGGGGGACTAAAGTCTCGCCAGAGATAGGGAATTTTTTCTGTACTGACTCAAATGGGAGGATGAAAAATTTGTAAAAATCATAAAAAGAACTTAATGAATGAAGTACAGAGAAAAACGATGAAATCTGAGAAGGGGCTATAATGAAACCCCAAAACAAAATAAAATCTTCGTGAAAACAGGATGCAGTCAAAGTGGGGAAAAGAATTAAAAAGTTTGTGGGTTTATATGTGTGAAGACAGAGGGCAGCAGCTGTAAGTGGATTGGGTGAGGGAGTCCCATAATCTTACCTTATAATCCCATCTACTGACATAAACACCACCCCCATGATTATGAACTGCAGGGGTTACCTGTCAGAGGGACTCTGTCAATTGTCACATGTGTCCATCTACAAGGCCTGTCATAGTGACCCCATGCCACAACCCAACATCATCTTCTGTCCCTCCTCAAACCCTTATGCCCATCCCAGAACCTCCCCTGAGTCTATCTCGCTCCCTACCCCACTAATCTCCGTACTGACACCTTCTACATCCTTCCTAAAGATCATAAACCCAAACACCCAGAATGCCCCTTTGTGGCTGACTACTTTGTCCCCCCCCCTCCCCTCCCAGGGAGAGACTCTCTCTTGTGGACTGACCCCATCAGAATTTTACCTGTAACTTAACTTCCTGTATAAAAAAGACCAACCATATCCTCAGATAACCACCTCTCCACAGATCCTGTTCCTTGACCACATGGCACCCTCCTTGACAGTATCCATGCCACCTCCATGCACACTAAGGTCCCCATTGTCTGTGCCCTTGCCACTATTGAACACTATGTTTACAATTTTCAACCAACTATAAATCTACATCTCTCTTCCTGCTCACCATGACCAACTACAATCTGTCCAGGAAAGAACTCCCTGATCTCAAAATTAAATATCTCACAAACTAAGATCGACAGATGAGTGCAACAAACGGAATTTTTATTATAAAACGTATAAGAATTTTATACAGAACTTTCTAAATAGTTCGAAATTCTTCTGAAAGATGCACTGCGATCGCAATACATAGTGCCTGTAAATATTGCTCTGTAGCTCAGAGCAACCAGTTCCATCGTTGAAACATAAAAAGGAGGTTAGCGTATAGAAGGAAGAGGTTGAAATCATGTATTACATTGAACAACTGTTTTCTGGTACCTGAGTTCCACAGGTTAGAACACAGTCCTATGGCAACAAGGCGCAGTTTTCAAACATGATGTTATGTTCCAAAAGGACGCAATGTGGAACCCATTCACAAGCTCTTCCGCTAATTCCACGAGATAGTTAGCAGCGCTAAAGATCTGGAGGGAATGTTGGCCCTAGACGAACTGAAGTCACACCTGAAGATGTAGCCACAGTTTCTGGAATTATTTAGGAAAATTCAAAAAAATCCATCTGAAGAATTGCAGCAGAGCCTGTTTGAAGCATTCCAGCATACAGAAAATCCAGAGACGAAGTGTACACGTTTCCATTCAAAACTCAAAGCCATCAGGCCATTCCAGAACGAGATTTTCGACAGAGGACTAACTTTGCAGACCAGATTCTCACTAATGATGAAGAAATTCATGTTGGTTGAGGAATACGAAACCTATTTCGACCAGAATAGAGTTGTGAATAAACAAAACTGGGCAACTTTGATGTTCCAAGAAACCTATTTTTGTGAACTGAAACCAATGTAATATCTCAAGGTCAAGTTTGGCCTGCTGTATGTAGGATAGGAATTATTGGCCGTTTTTTCGTGTGAGAAACTATCACAAGCTTGAATCGGCGCTCTGTATGGTATCTGAATTCATTCCGGTTGACACACTACAGGATGTGATGGCAAATATCATTGTTCATTTGTGCTACCTCCATATTACGAATGATCAACATTTCGGAAATATTGTGATACGACTGCAAAACCTGTTTGCAGAGGACAAGTTTAATTATGTTGCTGACATTGTTTGAGGTGCACAGCCTAGGGAGCCATTTGTTACCAGTTTTCCTATCCCTTTCAAAAGTTCTGTATGACTTCTATACAAAAGTCTTAGCTCTTCCATGATGAACATACCTTTTGCTGCAGTTGTCTATCGATCTTACTTTTCGAGATATTTAGTTTCGAAACCAGAGCCCCCTTTGCTGGACACTCCGTATATTCTCTCTCACAATTACCTTTCCTCTTAAAGCTATTCAGTAGTACAGCAATGGGCATACACACACCAGCACACTATACTACCCAACTCACAGGTTATCTCGAGGAACATTTCCTATCCACTCAGAATCCCAAACTCCTCACCTGGTTTACATTCATTATTAACCTTTTGATGATATGGATTGAGGGAGAGAATACTCTATCCACAGTCTTCCAGAACATGAACACCTTCTCCACCATTTACTTGCTCTGGTCCAGATAATACTAACAAGCCACCTTCTTTGATGTTGACCTCCACCTCTATATCCTCATCAAAGCTACTATACACCATCAATACCTCCACATTGACAACTGCACACTTCCATACTGCCTAGCAATCTATGGTCATTGCATCTGTAGCGACGAGCATTCCCTCTTAAAATATGCCATGGAGCGAAATTATCTTCCAGGCCTTGTCCTGAAACCTTGTCCTTGTCTCACTAGTCACCTATCATCCTCCACATATACACTGTCTGCCCACAAGGAACACTCCACGCAGTCCTGTCGAGGATGGAGGCAACTGAATTCTGTTCACTGCCAGTGTTTTGACTATCTCTCAGCATGCCCCGCAATTAGACATATACTCTGGACTACCCTCCTTACTATTCCCACAGTCTTATTCCCTTGCCCAAACAACCTACATAATTTCTTTTTCAATCCCTTATCCATGCTTGCACCCAACTCCTTGCCTCATAATTCACATCCCTACAATAGACATAGATTCAAAACTTGTCCTATACATCCTCTCACTTCCACCAACACAAGTCCTGTCACTGACATATCCTATCTTACCAAAGGCAAGGTCACCTGTGAAAACAGCCATGCACTCTACCAACTTAGTAACAACCACTGTGCTGCACTCTTTGTGTCTATGACATTGAATAAGCTGCCTGCCCATATGTGATATGGCTGTCTAAATTTAGCTAAGAAGCAGGTGCATCATAAGTTGCTGAACATGCCACTCACCACAATGTATTTCACTGCAATGACTGCTTCAAAGCCTGTCTCACCTGGATTTCCTGAACTGTAAAGGTTGCAACCCTCACAATGGCACATCCTTCATTCCTGGACCCCCTGGCCTCACCCTTCTATAGGACTGTCCTCCGCCTACTTATAACTTTCCCCAATCCTACTCCAGCAGTACACACACACACACACACACACTCTCTTTCTTTCCTGCCAACACATTAACATAGTCCTTTCCAGTTATTTACTTCTCTCCTCTCTCCAAACTTCTAATCTTTATATGATTTTTCAGAGAGGTATCTTTCACTTGAGCAGCTCCTTTGTGTCCAAGTGACAGTAAATTGGGGGATCATGTTAGTTTTATAACTTCTTTGACTCCTTTTTTTACTGCAGCTTTGCATCTGATGTTTGGTTGTTCAATATTCACCAGCAGCGGTAGCCAGGTTGAGGTGGTCAGTGTCAATGAGCCACTTATGATCCTAATCAATTCATTCAGCTACGTATCAAATTTCTTGTGGGGGCACTCGTTTCCCATTGTGGGGTGCAGTATTCTGTAGTATTACACTGAGATGACAAAAATTCATGGGATAGCAATATACTTATACACAGATGGCCATAGTATTGCATACACAAGGTCAAAGGGGCAGTGCATTAGCAGAGCTGTCTTTTGTTCTCAGATAATTCTTGTGAAAAGGATTCCAACATGATATGACCACACAATGGGGATTAACAGACTTTGAATTTTGAATGGTAGTTGGAGCTAAATGCATAGGACATTTATTTTGGAAGTCATTATGGAATTAAATATTCTGGGATCCAAAGAATGCTAAGAACACCAAATTTCAGGCATTACCTCGCACCACCAACGACATTTATTTTGGAAATCATTATGGAATTTAATATTCTTGGGATCCAAAGCATGCTAAGAACACCAAATTTCAGGCATTACCTCCCACCACCAAGGACATTTATTTTGGAAATCATTACAGAATCAAATATTCTGGGATCCAAAGCATGCTAAGAACACCAAATTTCAGGCAATACCTATCACCACAGACAAGGTAGTAACCAACACCCTTCACTTAACAACCAAGAGCTTCAGCGTTTTGCATATAGATGTTGGTGCTAACCGACAAGTAAAACTGCATTAAATTACCACAGAAATAAATGTAGTACTTATGACAAATGTATCCATTAGGATAGTGTAGCAAAATGGGCCATGGAGGAAGATGACCAATGTGAGTGCCTCTGCTAACAGGATGACACTACCTGCAGTGCGTCTCCTGGGCTTGTGACCATATCAGTTGGACCCTAGTCGACTGGAAAACCATATCCTGGTCTGATGAGTCCCGATTTAAGTTAGTAAGAGTTGGTGGCAAGGTTCAAGTGTGATGCAGACCCCACAAAGACATGGACGCAAGTTGTCAAAAAGGCACTGTGAAAACTGGCAGTACCTTCATAATAGTGTGGGCTGTTATTAAATAGAATGGACTGGGTCTTTTGGTCCAACTGAATTGATCATTGACTGAAAGTGGCTTGCTCACCTACTTGTAGAGCATTTGCAGCCATTCGTGGACTTCATGCTCCCAAACAATAATGGAATTTTCACCATGCCACAACTGATCATGATTGATTTGAAGAACAATCCGGATAATTTGAGTAAATGACTTGGATATCCAGATCACTCAACATAAGTCCTGTTGAACATTCATGGGTCATAATCAAGAGGTAGAGGTCCTGCATTAAAATCACAGGTAACACTTTTGCAATTATGGGCTTAATATTTCTGCAAAGGAGCTCCAATGACTTGTTGAGTCCATGCCACATTGAGTTGCTTCATTACACTAGGTTAAAGGAGGTCCAACACGACATGAAGAGATATCCCACCTCATGATGATGTGTGCAATGTGTTTCCATCACTTCCCCATAAGCTGTCAACTAGTCTGGCTGGCTTTTCATTGCAAAATATGTCAATAGAACTCAAAATAAAATAATTAAAAACTTATCTGCGAGAGCTACAAAATAGCTACATGCCAATAGACATGACAACAGAACAATAACAAGCAGCCTATAACGTTTCAGTAGGCCCAAATAAGTGCACTAAACAAGATTACACAGTGGATATATAACTGTCTTTCTACCTAATGCTTTTACAATGCATGATGATTTTTGTCCACGAGAAGACAATAACTGTCCATCCACATCTCAATTTAGTCATATATAAGTATCACCAATGAGAAACAACTGCATGCACAGAGTAACCATCATCATTCTCCATCTGAATATCACAGAACACTCTTGATAGTCATGTTACATTTTATACTGTTATTGCCAGCCACACTGAAAGCCAATTTATAAGGAGAAGTCAGTTCCTTTCATATTACACTCATAGAATGTTTTATTAAGAGCCTTACAGATTGCTTTAAATCCTTCATTACTGCTACAGGTCAAAAAGTTTTGCTTTGTGTTGGCTTGTTGTATATCAAACAAAATATTGATTTACATCAATGAGGACAGATAACAGGCCCACCACTTCAGTCATGCACACATTTGGGAAGTACAGCAGCAACTGTCCAAGCACAAATCCAATCCAGTCTATAAGTAGCAATGACCATTGTACTGACAGAGTTCATTAAAGCAGCAATCAAAGGAAAACCAAGGGCCAGCTAGGAACCAGGCAGCTAAATATTGGCCTGCTATGGAATTTCACATTACCTGCCTATGACTTCAGCAGCATTCGGCTTCCCTGATAGGGGTCACCTCATTGCACATGAGCGATGTTGTGCACATTGATGCTTGCTCATCCAAGGGGAGAATATATTCACATTTTATGAAGAGCATTACAGATTGATCTAAGTTCTGTACTCTTGCTACAGGTGATCACTTTTTACTCTGTCTTGACATGTGGTAAACCCAAACAAAATATTTATTTACATTCCAAAGGTGATTTACATTTGAACATCAAATCTTTGTCAGGTACTGTGGTTTTGTGGCTTGCTTATGCTGTATCATGTGTTCCACACTGTAACTTATTTTCATCGTGTTTGATACATTACTTTTTGCACACTGTTAGCTTTGTATTTCTTCCTTTGTGTATGGAGAGTGTAGTACAATACAATATTGCAGTGCATGTGTTATTCTGAATTATGAATTATGATACAAAGTTCCTTTGGACATGCATGCAGGGTTGACTATATATGGAAGTTTGGGTCTGGCAGTGAGCTGGGCATGGATAGCCAAATCATAAGGTGACCCCTTGTGATAAGCAGGAAATCTGAGTATGAGTCCGCGTCCAGCTAAAATTTTCATTCTCATATTTCCATTCTATAGTTGATGCTTGTCCATATTCACAATTGTGAAAACATTTAACGTGTAGTAGAATACAGTTCTGCATGCACTGCTCATTTTATTAAATGCTCTTCATGTGGGGATTAGTCTTATCCATTTCTAATTAATTGCAGCTCATTTCCTTAAAGAGACCAAAATACAATGATAATATGCTTAACAGGTTACTTACTTCATGTGAATTACTCTCTCACATTTGCTCTCTCCTCTAGTACTCTCTACACCCTCCTGTCTCCATAACCACATGTCCACACCCTCCTCACTCATCCCACACCACACCACACCACACCACACACACACACACACACACACACACACACACACACACACACACACACACACATTCCCAAAATGCCACAATAAGCAACAAATTAAATCTGGAATTAGAAGGGTACTGTATTTTGATGCAAAGGTTTTGAGGAAGCTATCATTAGTCATAAAGCATAAAATTCATAACACCCTACAAATTCAAAAGAAATTAAAAACATGTCACATTAGCCCTCATTTTTCATAAGTTGTCTGATTCAAGGAATGAAGGTTAACACTAATTCCATTACAGGAAGCTACATTTATATTTAACAGACCTCTGTTCTTACCACTTGCAGGTAAATGTCATTAATTCATAAATGTCAATTTTGTTGTGCAGATAATCAGCTACTTGATGGGGATAAATGAGAAATACATAATATAACAGAGGAGACAGTCACTTTTTCTAAGGAACAGTTATCATGCTTTGTTTCTGATGTGTTTACTTAATTTGTGCAATGACAAATAGTATACAACTGTGCAGTGACAATTTTTTGTGGGCAGACTGCAGCTACAGATCTAGTTACTGACACATGCTTGCCTTTCTTAATGCAACTTTCATACATTCCATATCCATGTAGATTCCACATCATAACTGGATCTGCGTAACATGGTGAATAAAAGAGATGGAATGGAAATGAGCGTTTTGCGTCATTGGCCGGGAGGCCCATTATGGGGCAGGTCTGGCCGCAGGTCTTAATACATTGGACGCCACATTGGGTGACCTGCACACTGGATGGGGATGAAATGATGATGAAGACAACACAATACGCAGCCCCTGAGCAGAGAAAATCCCCAACCCAGTCGGGAATCAAACCCGGGCCCATAGGACTGTAATCAGTCATGCTGACTACTCAGCTATCAGGGCAGACAATAAAAGAAATGATTAATGGTGGAAAGTATCATGCTTTCAAGAAAACTATTTGTCTTTGTATTACGTCATTCAAGCTGTCAGTTATGCTCCACTATAAGATTTCTAATAATTATGGTAGTGTACGCTTATGGTTGTGTTAAAGCAAAAATGTATTTTTGAAATTTTGTTATAGAAACCTGCAGGTGAGGTAGATGGTGGGTGTGTAAATGTGCAGTGATGCAGGAGAGGGAGGGGGAGGGTATTAGAAACATTTTCCTTGTCTCTTTACCCTAGCAAAATAGCCTTTCTGTTCCTTAAAAAATTATCATACATTTCTACAGTTGATTGCTTGTCCTTCTACTAAACCAAAGTTTCAGCCAAGTCTGGCATGACTCGGCTAAATCTTATGGGAAATACCCTCAGTTTAGAAATCAGAGAATAATTTAAGTCAGTGTGGGTGTCACACTGTATGCATGAAACTGTTCTGTTTATAAAACGAAGTGGTCATTTTGGTATATCTAATTACTAACGAACATGCAAACCGTAACCAACCTGATCTGGTAACTCACCTTTGGTTGTCTCATAATCTGTTGTCTTCAGTCACACTTGTACTATTAGTGAGTTTGATTAAAATTTGTTATGTAATATGCACTACATTGCAGAATATGATTTTTAGTCTCTTCATGTTTGCTGCAATACAGTTTTCCTTTTATGATGATCAGTATTTCAACAGTCATAAGTCTCAATATTTAAACCAGATTGGTAAGCTACACTCATTAGCAAATGGTCTCACATTTGATTGATGGCAGATCAGATCCGAGATATACAAATATGATAAATGTAGATACTTCACCCACACATAGTGATTCATAATTACATGATGTTAACGTAATGTTTGAAACGAACAGACCATCATCATCCTGATTCAGAATGAAATGTACATTTCAGTGGACTGTCCATTAGCTCACAGAAAATTTCAGCACCATGTGTTCTTGATAAACCTTAAATTGCCAATATTTCTTTATGAAAATAGTTTCCAGCTGAATTAAATATAATATTATAATTAGTAATTAAGAAACTATGTGATTAACAACAAAATATAATAGAATAACGCCTGAATATGAACTTAACTATTTTGTGTGACTGTCTTATATGCTTTCTCCATAAAATGAGATAAAATAAATAAAAAGTATTACACAAATTTTGGGAGTGATACAAGAACATGTAGGATGATTACACACTTCTCTGGCACAAGAAACTTTCCTAACAGCTCTGAATTAGTCACCAAACTATTTTCTTTCACTTCTTTCAACAAACTCTTATTAGTATACAGTTCAGTATGAGTTTCCCAGTAGGGAGGGGGGGGGGGGGGGGGGGAGAGTTTCTGGCCAATTTCCTGAAGGCCAGTCTCATACCTCCACACAACTGAATGCCAACAGTAGCAAATGTTTCATCTGTGTATAAACTATGAGCACTATGGGAGCTATTAAAACTACTTTCCATTTTCAGTGACAGAGTGATTGATATAGATCCTAAATTACATGATGCTGCTGTATCTGCTTGTTCCTGTATGACAGATTTGTAGACCCAAATGCACCATACAAAAAGAAAAAAGTCCTTATCTGTGCTAGAAGTGAAAAATGTTTTCCACATTCATTTGGGGGAATTCTGTGCAGAAAATGTACACCAGGCCATAACAGTTTTCAGAAAACAAAAGGCAATTATAAGAATAATGAAAGAAGTGAGAACAGAAAACCATGTAAACCTTTCTTTAAAGATCTAAAGATCCTACCCCTTCCCTGCATTTACATACTGCAAGTAGTCATGCATGTCAAAAAAGGCATACTGAGAAAAGAAAACCTTTTTCCTCAAAACAAAAGTGTCCATGATTACAGTACCAGGTAAGACAGTGACATACATGTTAATCATTGTAACACCACATTATGCCAAAAAGGTCTATATCATGCAGGAACAAAACTTTGCAACAGATTACCAAGACATATAAAATCTCTTCCTGAACTACAAAGCTTTAAAAAGTCTGTGACAGCCTATCTTCTGAAAAACTGCTGCTATGAAATCTCACAGTATCCTATGCAAGAAAAAATGTAATTCGTATCTTTAATTGTACGAAATAAGTTATAAATATACAGTATTTCAAAAATTTTTAATTATTAACTGTATAGATCCAATTTGTCATAAAAATTTTAATAATGTATGTTTGACATTTGAAAAACCAATAGCTAAAATGGTTTTTTGTCCAATATCCTGTGTACAATGTATGTACTGAGAAAGAGATTTATATAGACAAATAAATAAATATATTTTATAAATTATGTTGAGAGACTGTATTCTGTAAGTTTGCCTTCTTTTATCACAGTAGAACTGTGTACCTGCAAACAATTATTGGCCTGTTTCATAGTAAAAATTCATTAAAGTCATATAAAAGTAACACTTGCAGCCATAACATACATTTTACATTATTTCAGTGTATTTGTCCTTCATGTGTAGTCACAATAAGTGCTAAATAGCACATCTGAAGGAAATGCCTACTGTAATATGGAACTAAACCACACAGAATGAGACAACACTACAACATGTATCACCTCACTTTGACCTAACTGTGCTGATGAGATACAGCTCAATCATACATATTTCCGTCATGAGTGAGCTTCCAAACTGTCTCCTTGGGGTAGTTTTCAGAAGGGCATTTTATCAATTTTAGCAGGATGTGATATTATACCCAACACTCAGAAAACTGTAACTAGCACAATACAATTTTGACAGATTAAAGTCTCCTCCAGTGATAACAGCATGATTAGGGAACACACATGGTAGTGAGCTGAGGTTTTCTCTAATATTTTCAGTTACATTTGGGATGCAACTCATTGTGGATAGAAGGATCAAAATATAAGTTTATGATTGCATGTGATACTGGGTCTTGGTGAAACAGTCTCACAAGAATAACTTTGAACTTTTTCTGCAGTTCAATTTTTCCCACTATATTAACAGGTGGTTTGGTGTTTTCTGTGCAAATCCATTTAATAACTTTAACAAAAATATTATTTTCTAGTTTCCTTGTTGATTCTTCTTTGACTAGCTTGAAGATAATACTTGAATCATCTGAATCATTCAAATAAATCATAGACAATAACTTGGAGCAAGAAATGCAATGAGCTCAAGATTGAATCCCGTCAAATGGCAGTTGTGTATTTCTCCTAATGCATATGAGGT
This sequence comes from Schistocerca cancellata, assembly GCF_023864275.1. Lineage (NCBI taxonomy): Eukaryota > Metazoa > Arthropoda > Insecta > Orthoptera > Acrididae > Schistocerca > Schistocerca cancellata. The sequence goes on from NC_064629.1 coordinate 270,295,305, forward strand.
AGCAACTTCGCCTCATATTATTCAAAAATTATTATGTAACTCAGCATGCTGCTTCTTAAATAGAAAATAAAAGGTATAAAAGTATACAAACAAGCTTCCTTTCAATATAAAAACAGAAACGAATAATGCACCAAATATTCAAAATAAAATTCAAAATATTCCTCATAGATCAAACTTTTTATGAAATGAAAGAATCTTAGAATTTTAAGGTGTCCCTTAGTAGAAGGACAGAGCAAACCATTTAGGTATATACACACTTCTAAAAGAAATAATGCAATACATTTATTTGTGTCATGTTGATAGGACATGTGTTAATACATCTGTGGATAATTTCCATGGCATTAGAGGCATCTGTGAAGCATAAAAACCATAGAGAAAGACAGAGATTGGAATACATGTAGCAAATAATTCAGGATGTAGGTTGTCAGTGCTATCCTGAGATTAAGAGGTTGGTACAGGAAAAGAATTTTGGGCAGACCACATCAAATGAGGCAGAATACTGATAACTCAAAAGGTAATGAAGATAAAATTAATTTATTTACTGATGTCATTTGGATAAAATGTGTACATTCATTTATTCTTTAGTTTTAATTTGTTGCTTTAACTTATTCCAGTTAAACTAAAGCCAGTAAACTTCAGGATGTTGTATTGTATGCAACCAACTGCTCCTAGAAAATAAATAAAATTATACATATATTATATAACGCAATTTAGTGAGGTGACTCTGCTCCCTGGTCGTACCTCCAAATCTGTATGACCGCGCCCACACACCCCCTTCCCCATCCAAAATTTGAGCATATCTCTTACATGGATACAGTTATTTTTATAATTGAAGAATATTATTTAATTGAACTATATTTATGTAATACATTACACACAACAAATGAGCTGTATCATTCTATGAAAATAAATCGCAAGAATTATATGCTTTCTAAAAACAATGAAATGTAAAATGGTATTCTGAAATGTACTCACAATTTATGAATATGATTGCAAAACAGCTGAACAGTTTTCTCAGCTGTACAGTTTTCTCAGAAACATATGAAAATTTGTCCCAAATTGGAGGTCTAACCTGGATTTCATGCTTGGCACAAGTGGTCTCCTTAACCACTTCAAATATCCAACCACACTTCTTGGACCAACCCAAACATATATCTGTCCCAATGTCTACATCTGAAAGTAATTGCACAGTATGTGATCCCCACACAGGGAAAGACTTATTGAGTTTTCTTGTCAGGTCAGCTTCACTTTCTCATTAAATACATTAAAGCAGTGTCTGTACATTTACAGTATCTGTGTACTTCTATACAATGTTCCTTCAGACTTAAGTGCATAGAACTATACAGCCCTGTAAAATACAGACACTGCACTAATGTAAAATGGTATTGTATAGTTTATGGAGGTACTGTACATAGGTTTTAGTATACTGTACAATAAAGATGGATACAAGAATCCTGGTAGGTGATTTCATCACACAACTTGGTGGAGAAAAGGTATACTAAACAGCTGTTGGCAGTTTCTCAGCACATAAATTCGCTATCAGGAATGGGCCAAATTCTACAAACTCACAGTGATCTCCCTGAGGAAACATTTCCAAAAGCAAAACAACTGGAGGTAACCCATACTATTGCTTCAAGAGTATGAAATCCATCGCATTGCTATCACATACCATTCACAAAAAGTAGTTCAAAGAGTTAAAATCTACACAGGTGCAAATATGGACTTTGATCACTACTTGTCCTCATCAAAATTAAATGCACCCCAAAAGAGCACACTGAAAGAGTACACACCTTCAGAAAATTAACACAAATGATCCAAGGAACTAGTATAAGAGAGGAAGGAGAGAAAGGAAAGGCAGTCACCTGAACACAGTTCCAAACCAACAGTACACAGAAAGCCAATAAACTAACCTGCAGAAGAAGAACACAAAACAATTGGAGTGGAACTAAGCATATGAAAACACTTTGCAAAAATTGGAAGAGATAATTCCTAAAATATAAGAGTCTAAACAAAATTCTTTTTATGTCAGAAATCAGGTGAAAACATTAATCACAAAGCCAAGGGGAATTCACATGGAAGAATAATATTAAATTACTGAAAATAACATTAAAGAACACAACAGTTCTCAGTGTAAACATCTGTGGATATACATAAGAGAATCTATGTTTCAGAGAGCAGGATGATAAACTCAGTCTGACAAATCACAATGGCTGTAGAGATATATTTTAGTAATTCTCTGAGCTAAACAATTGTTCAGAGCCACCTTCAAGATTCGGGCTATATTGATTTGGGAGAGGAGACCAAACTACGAGTTCATCAGTCTCATTGGATTCAGGAAGGATGGGGAAGGAAGTCAGCCATACCCTTTCAAAGGAGCCATCCCAGCATTTGCCTGAAGTGATTTAGGGAAATCAGAGAAAACCTAAATCAGCATGGCCGGACGCAGGATTGAACCGTCATCCTCCTGAATGCAAGTCCAGTATGCTAAACACTTCACCACCTTGATCGGTCCACCTTTGAAATTCCCAAGGAGACTACTATACAACCATACCCAGAATCTTAGGCCCCACCAAAGATGAAATCTACAAACATACCCTCAGACTCAAAAGCAACTGGGCATCTGGGGAAAATGGCCCCATCAGAGTTATTGAAGCACATAGGGACAAACACACTTGAATAACATAAATAAATAATCAAGGATACTTAGCACTCAGAATAACTGCCACAAGATTGGAAGTACAGTCATCCGTCCACTCCACAAGAAAGGCCACAGGAAAGACCTAATTACTACAGAGGCATTCCACTCCTTCAAGTATGTGCAAGATATTCTCAGCATGTTCACTTCATACAACACAACCATAGCATGAACATAAATTCTGTGAATATCGTGCGATCTTTCAAGTAGGATGCTCATGCATACTACAGAAACTGAGTCAAAAACTATTATGAGGTAATTTGAAACAGTTCAGTTATTTGCAAGTTCTGGAAGGCATGACTTAATTGATAGTGTCTGTTTGATATCTCAGAAGAACAGGGACTAGACCCAAAGAGAGTGAGCCTCATTAACCAAACATTCATTGACACAATGGTGAGAAAAAAATACATGGGAAATAATGTTATAACTTAAATTAAAACAGATGTTCTACAAGTAGGTGGACTCTAACCACTCATCTTCAGTTTGATATTAGATGAAGCCCTTAGGGCATAGGAACAAGAATTAAAAAATAAAAGTTGCTGGAAATCTATACTGCTTGATTGAACAAAGTGGACATTATTATCTCTTGCTTAGGTTTTTCATGTGATTCAGCAATACTAATGAATAATCAAATCACAGAAATGAGAAAGAAATACTCATCAAATGCAGTGAGAAAGCTGCAAATCTCTCTTCAGAAAAAAAAGCAACTGAGTTCATCTGCATTACATTTATCATTCAGAGATGAAACTCAAAGTACTGCAAATCAAGCAAAAGGATCAGACATTTCATGTATATTGGTGATGATTACAGAACAATAAGGATAGATTGCTATGCACCATATGTTGGCTTTGTTGAGTCACGGAGAGGCCTGTCTGCAACTCAACATCTGCTCTATATGGTGAGTAGCAATCTATTCTTTTCAAAATATTCTCATTATTTCATCCTGTATTTTCCATTTTTTGTTAAAACCAACAAGTGTAGCAAAGGAAGCACTGAGGGCTCCACTACAAAAACTGAAGAGAGTTTGCAGCAGAATGCATGAAATCTACAACCAAAAGTACATATACATACACACAAAGAGGGGAGAATAAAAAGTAATGATTCATCCTGAAGGTCTCTATGCACGATAAATTTTTAATTCTCAACATTAAAAGCAATTGGGAAAACACCATGAGAGGGTGACAGATAATTAAAAGAAAAATTCTTGGTCTAGACAAAATGGAGGATTGAAATCCCGTAAAGCAAATTCATACATTGTCAGATCTGGCAGCAGACACAAGAAAATGATTTAAATTTTGTGGACATGTTAAAAGAATTCCAACTACAAGGCTTACACACAGGATTATGACATACATCAGAAAATTAATGAATATACCATGGATTCAACAGTGCCCACACACGAATTTTAACAATAATAAGATAATTATACATTACCGGTAGTACTTATATTGTTAATTAGAAACAGAGGAAGGAGGGCTTGATTAAGAGTTGAGAAAATATCCCTTTCATGAGTAATTGTATTGTAATTGAAATTTGCATTTCTTTGTTTTAAGAGCAAAAATCTCATTGAATAAGTCACTAAAGTCAAGTATAACATCCATGTCATATCAATGGACAAGCTATTGGACTTAATGGTCTGCTTTCACCCAAGATATTGCAGTCCCTGGCAAAGCTATTTCAGTGTTTGGATAAGCATCTCTTAACCATTAAGTTAAAAACTTTCAAAATATCCAAATAGCAATCCATTTCAATGCTCTTAATCTGCTCTTTCATCTAGAACTTGAAAGTAGCTATGGCTTCAACTATCTCCCCTGTAGCAGCATCTCTTCTATATCTTTAATTTAAGATGTTTCCTGACAGTAAATTAAAAGCAGATGAAATGTCTTGATACATTTCAGATCTGTTTTCCACTGCACTTATCATTCTATTAAATACTTTAAAGCACTCTAGCTCAAACAGTCACATTCCAGTCCACAATTAGCAAAAATTGGATGCCTGCAGTAAAGTAGCATACCTGCTTCAGTATCATCTCATTAATGTCTCAGATTTTACAATTCCATAGCAAAGTTGCAGCAAGAGTTCCATTGTTGAACATGAGTGAATTGTGCAGGCAGCAGCTGTGTGAACCAAGCATACCATTACCACATAAATTACGTTATGGATAGACATCCATTTCCAGAATGAGATTTTCGCTCTGCAGTGGAGTATGCGCTGATATGAAACTTCCTGACAGATTAAAACTGTGTGCCCGACCGAGACTCGAACTCAGGACCTCTGCCTTTCGCAGGCAAGTGCTCTATTAACTGAGCTACCAAAGCACGACTCACGCCCGGTACTCACAGCTTTACTTCTGCCAGTATCTCGTCTCCTACCTTCCAAACTTTACAGAAGCTCTCCTGCGAAACTGCAGAACTAGCACTCCTGAAAGAAAGGATATTGCGGAGACATGGCTTAGCCACAGCCTGGGGGATGTTTCCAGAATGAGATTTTCACTCTGCAGCGGAGTGTGCGCTGATATGAAACTTCCTGGCAGATTAAAACTGTGTGCCCGACCGGGACTCGAACTCGGGACCTTTGCCTTTCGTGGGCAAGTGCTTGACCGCGAAAGGCAAAGGTCCCGGGTTCGAGTCTTGGTCGGGCACACAGTTTTAATCTGCCAGAAAGTAGACATCTATTTGCTAGCAGCTGTTTCTTCTTTTGCTTAGATAAAATAACCATAGAAATGGCACTGTGACAACAGCATGCATTTACACTCACTAGCCATGAGATAGGATTCTTGTTTTAGGTAAAAGATAGAAACATAAGACGTAGTACAATTCATGTACTTCTCCCACATAATTTTTAAACCTCATCTTTTTAAAGTGTTTGCTTCTGTGCCCCCTCTGTGTCTTCACACTTGGCAGAGACCAGTCTTATCATGATCTTAGTATGGCCCTAATGATAGCTAAAACACTCATGTAATACTATATTATTTCAGTTGACTTGTTGTATATTACTAGTACACTAACTGAACAACATATAATCTACAGGACCGAATAAAAAATCAGTTTTCCTTAACTTCTGAAAGACATTTGACTCAGTACCACACATACACACATTCCTGAATGTATCATCATATAAGGCATCAAGAAAGATTTGTGGCTGGATTGAGGGTTTCTTGGTGGGAAGGACACAATCTGATATCTTGGATGGAGGGTCTTCAGCAGAAAATAACTTCAGGTCTGCCTGACGGAGATATGTTTGGACCTTGGCTGTTCATGTTGTATATTAATGACCTTGCAGACAATATTAATAATAATATTGAGGTGTTACATTTGTGAGAAACAGTTTTGATTCCGAGAATACTGATATTAAAAAATTTTGCTCAGAGCAGATTTCTGAACCATGTGCGATAGAAGTAGTATTTCATAATAAGCCCTTTGGAATAATGAGTATATATGAAATGTCTTCAGGAAACCTTAACCTCTTCATAAAAAATCTGGAAGCTCTGTTCACCCATCTCACAGAAAAAACTAGGAAACAGTGGTTTCTGATGATTTTAATGAGGATTTATGGAAAAGCTCCACCAATCACAATTATTGCAACCAGTAACACCATAATTTAACTCCAACTGTGAACTTTACAACTAGGCTGTGAAAATACTCCAAGACTGCTATTAATAATATCTCTGTAGACTAATCTATGAAAAAAGTCATATCACAAATTCAGTAGTAAATGGGCTATCAGATCATAGCATGCAGCATGTTATGTTAAATGTTGGAACTTGTCATAATATATAATCTATTAAACCTGAGTGTGAGAGGGTAATAAATAATTGAAACACTGAGAATTTTAGGAGACTGCTCAAAGATATGAGCTGGATAGATGTTTGCAATACTTCTGGCTCAAATGGAAAACACAAAACATTCATTAATAAAGTGAATTCCTTATTTGAAAATTATTTCCCCTAAAGGTAACTTAGATCAAATGGAGGTCTAAATATAAACCATGTATTACACAAGGAATAAAGGCACCATGTGGGACAAAAACTGTGTGTACTGTCTATGAACTACTCTGACGTTAGCACTGTAATGCATTACAAAGAACACTGCTAAAATGTTGAAGCGAGTAATCCAGAAATCTAAAAAGTTGTATTATGAGAAAAAGGTAATTACACTGGACAGCAAAAGAAAAATGATATGGGATATACAGTAGTGAAGACAGAAACAGGTCGGGCCAGAAGGGAAGAGGAACAGATAGCTCTAAAAATAAATGAGACATTGGTAACAACTGTGTGTGGTGTTGCAAACCTCTTAAAGAAGTACTTTGTTTCTGTTAACAACAGTTTGTACTTATGAGGTTCAGTAAACAGTGCAATGGAATATCGGAGACCAGTCTGTACAAATAACTTCAGTAAAATGGAAATGACACTCTCTTATCCCAAAGTATAGCATCCATCTTAAAATCTTTAAACTCAAATTATTATAGTGGTCATAATAACATATCAGTGAAGTTAATCAAAAAGTGTTCATGCGAGTTGAGTTCTATCTTAACATATTTATGTAATCAGTCTCTTATCAGTGGAACATTTCCAGGCTGGTTAAAAAAATTGAAGTTTACCCTCTTTATAAGAAGGGAGATGAAGACATACCATCAAACTGTTGACCAATTTTACTTGTGCCAGCTTTTTGGAAGATATTTCAAAAAGGTTGCGTTTAAGGATCTTCTTAAGCATCTAACTGCAAATAATGTATAGCCCAAGTCACAGTTGAGGTTCCTTGAGAGTTCTGGTACAGAGAAGGCTATTTACATGTACAGTGAATATGTACATAAATAATTCATTAGATAAAAAAATTAGAGGCTATTGACATTTCCTGCGACCTGTCAAAAGCCTTTGACTGTGTGAATCACAGCATTCTCTTAACTGAGGTATGCTATTATGTTGTCACTGGCAGTGCTGAAAAATGGTTGTCTTGCCTAACTAATGGGAAACAAAGAGTGTTATTGCTAAATACCTCTGGAGTATGCAATCAGTCTTCATCTGAGGGGGAATTAATTAAATGTGTTGTTCCGAAACGTTCCCATGTTGGGTCCACTGCTTTTTCTTATGTGCATTAATGACATCTCATCTGTTACCTGTACATTTCCAGGTGCTAAATTTGTTTTGTTTGCAAATGGTACAAACATTGCAATAAATAGCAGTTGAAACACAGATGTAAAAATGGCTGCTAATCAAATTTTCACTGGCATTAATAAATGATCTATAGGTAATTCACTGTCATTGAACTTTGAAAAAACCCACTATATGCAGTTCAGAACCTGTAAGAGATTCCCTTCCAGCATGTGTGTAACATATGAAGACATGCAGATAGAAGATGTTGGCTGGGTTAAACTTCTGGGACTACAACTTGATAATAAATTCAGTTGGGAAAGACACACAACAGCACTGCTGAAGAGCCTGTTTAGAATGCAAATGATGTCAGATGTACGAGATGTAAATATAAAAAATCCTTGCATACTTTACTTACTTTCATTATATTATGTCATATGGGACCACACTTGGCAGTAGCTCTTTAAACCAAGCAAATGTTTTCAGAGTGTAAATCCATGTAATAAGATTAATTTATTGTAAATACAAGAACATCATGTATAACCAGTTCAAGGAACTGAGTTTTCTAACCACAGCTTCTCTGTATATTTATTCCTTAATGAAATTTTTTGCACATACTATGTCTCTATTTCCAGCCAACAGCTCAATACATAGTATCAGTACTAGGAACAATCTACATAAAGACCTAAAATACATCTATCTCTCCATTTAGTTATTCATACATTCACTCATTCAATCACTGACAAAATCTTTATGGATTGTGGGACACAGAACAAACCCAAAACAAAACAGTAACATAACACAGCATAGTAAAAATACAGTATTTTTCGCTAGATACATAAAACTTAGCTTTATGCACAAAAGAGCTTGCACTAATTGCAGTTTCTGCACTGTCTAATTTCAAGTCTCTTATATCTCAAATGTTCTAAAAGTTCTGCTACTGAATGGAAGCAATAATCTAATAAGAATTCCTCTAGAGTTTTACAAAACAGTATGAATGGTGATATCATTTTACCTTATGTGGAAGACTACTGTAAATTGTTTATTGTGGGAGTTTTGTAGGTTAATGTTCAAAAATGGTTCAAATGGCTCTAAGCACTATGGAATTTAACATCTGAGGTCATTGGTCCCCTTGACTTAGAACTAACTACATAAACCTAACTGACCTAAGGGCATCACACACATCCATGCCCGAGGCAGGATTTGACCCTGCGACCGGAGCAGCCGCTTGGTTCTGGACTGATGCGCCTATAACCACTTGGCCACAGTGGCCAGCTACGTTAATGTCCTTATTGACTCGTCATGAAGCTTTTCCTTTTGTCTTGTATCATGCTCATGGATATTAAAATGTTCATTTATGTCTTTTAAATTCTTTCTAAAATACCTACAGATTTCTAGTATATATATATATATACACAGGAAGTGGGAGGGTTGATGACTTTTCAAAAAGAGGTGTGAAGAATCTCTTTTCAAAGCATGTTGTATTGCTCTTATAATCTTTTCTGGATTAGAAAAATGAGTGAACTAGGTGGTGCATTGCCCCAGAATATAATTCTGTACAGTAGGATGCTACGGAATTGAGAAAAGTATGTAATTTGGACAATGTTAAAACTTGCTCCAACACAGAGTAACCATAGACTGTAACATATTTTATTCAGTATTCAATTTATTTTGTTTTCATGTGCAAGCTATTTGAAGTTATTTTGAAGCCACAGGCCTAAAAACTTTGTTTCTAGAGAGGATTAAATTTTGCTAGAATTCATTGTCACATTGGTGTTGCGTGCATCACCTTTCAAACAGAAATTTAGGAATGTTGTTCCTTTTTTGGTGTTTATCAGTAGTTTATTCCTGTCAAACCTTTTAATAAACTTTGATGTAGTTTTATTTACAGCTGCTTGTAGCTGAGGGGGATTGAGAACTCTAATAAGAATAATTGTGCCATTACTCACCTGCAGCAAATGTATTTGTTTGTGACTATTGTTTAGGTCAAAAACATTTATATAGTGAAGAAAGAGGATTGGTCCAAGAATGGATTCACAGAGAACTTATTTATTTCAGAATTTCTGCAACTGAGAAACATATCCTAGTATTTTCGTCCAGATCATGTTTTATTTGTACTTTGTCAAGTACAATGTGAACCATTTTAGTGCATTGTCTCTAATGACATAGACTTGTAGCTTGTCCAACTGTACATTGTGGTGCTGTATGTAAAAAAATGCTAGAGGCACTTTGTTTTTGGTCCATAATTTGTGGGGAATTTTGTGTAAAATCATAGATGGCACTAGTTGTTAGTTTAATCTCCCTAAATTCATTCTGACTACCAGTGAGAATTTTGTTTCTCTCTAAATATTTCGCTAGCCTACTATACATTAATTTTTCTATCATTTCACTAAAGCCTGATAGAAAGGCAATTTGTCTATAGTCTTCTATACTTGATTTGTCTCCTTCCTTATCAATAAAGACCACCTTAGCAATTTTCAAACAGTCTGGAAATGTGCCTGTCAGAAAGGATCAATTAACTGTATCTACAAGAGGCAGTGAAATGATTGTAATTTGTTGCTTTATGATGCAGTCAGATATTTTGCACCTCATTGTGTGTTTCAATATTTGACAATTGTGACTACCATACTGGGTCCACATAGAATTGCGAGGTGAACAGCTATAAATTTCTCACTACTTTTATTTAAATATTATTGGGATCTCGTAATTATTCTTGTCATGTTCGTAATTATTGACATACCTATACTATGCCCAATATCTTTCAGCTGCAGATTTAATGTAGGTGTGCTGCTCATGTAGCAATCTTCTCTCTTATCAAGGTTGTATTGTCTTGACACCTGTTTTCTGCGATGTTAGTGGGATTTTAAGAGGGCATAGTTATTTTATAACTAGACATGCTGGTATAAAACTATTTAGTGAATGGAGTACACAGATTACACCTTTTGTAGTGCATTATTTGTTTAATAATTGCACTGTGTTCACTGTACAACACGTTCGTAAGTTGTGGCAAGTGCTCTTGGAGCCTGAATGTGATTTTTATACGAATTTTTCACATAATTGCAATGTCAGTTCTGCTTGGAATCGAATGTGTTCAACTATTTTCTAATGTTGTTTGATTTAGAGTCCAGTGAGTGGACAATACAAATACTTGGCACAAATTAAATTTGACACTTTTGTTGCAAACATTATTTCAATTTAGGATCAATGGCTACTAGTTACTGTCTTGTATATAGTGCTGCTTCAATTGGATGTTTGTAAATCAACTTAACAATGAAATATAAGAGTTATCTAATATTCGTGTAAGGAATTCAGCAATTCTTCATCCTTTGTGTAATAATGGTTGCTGATTTATTCAACTTACTCTCGTGTACAGCTATATTGAATGGTGTAGGTATTCCCTTCCCAAGTATACTTGTTCTATTACAGCTCTGAGTTGCTGATTTTTATAAAAATGCCCCCATTTCACAATTCACACTCTGTGTGTTAGTAGACAAATTTCATTATACCATACTATGGAAAGAGTAGCTGTGGTATAGTCTTCCATCCTAACTAAATTTTATTCTGGGTGTGCCACTGAGTGCCACAATCATTTCATATCAGTGTCCACTCCAACAACATCTTACACAATTGTAATTCATTGTACTTAGTGCTTAGTATTGCATACTTCAGATACTGTATTTCAGTTCTGCACCTCTGCTCTGTTCGTTTATTACTATGATAAAAAATAAGTGTTTCTGGCGGTGTTTACATTCTTCTGAACTTCTGATAGCTTGGATGTCTAAAGTACTAGTAGTTGTAGTGTTTGATGCAGGTTTTAAGTTGCACTTCTGTAATGGCTTCATTAGTACTATTTTATACTGCCAACTGGAATGTTCCCATTGTTTCATTGAGCTCAGTGGAGACATTACTACTAGAAACTTCCTCCTTCCTGCAAAACCTCACCTCTGATATTAGTAACAGTTCAAGATAAATCCAGTTTCATTTAAAATATCCTGTTGTGCAAATGTTGTTCGTTTTAATTAGGATGTAAATCAATTAAATACACTATGTTTTTCTGAAAATGTATGATGAATGTAGTAAGTAATGAATGACAGCTAAGATGTTATTACTGATAACTTATACTTCCACAAACACAGTTTTAGCTGCTCTTACTGACAGACTACCAGAGCATCACACATTGTTTCACATGTTCACTGTCTCTATTGCAAATCTAGTCCTTTTGAAATGGGGTAAGGCACTTGATAGAATGCATATCTGGTCTTACATTTCTGTCTAATAATACATAAAATCATGATTGTAAACTCCTTCTCATACAGAAATGAGTGTGTTGATTCCTGTGATAGATAACTTGTGAAGAGGAGAATTTTTTTGTCATTTGTATAAGACATGAGCAGAAAGTAAGAACGAGCAGAACTGTTTCCACATGCATTGTCTCCTTTCTACAGAAACGATATGAAACCAATATTTTCATCGCTGACGTGTTTTATTGTGCTTTGACATCTAGCTCATAGTTATCCCTTGGAGTGTAGGCACCAGAGCATTATCTGTTGTGTCAACTAAAAGGACCTATATGTTTATTAAACATACATTCGCAGGCCATTCGGGTATAATTACCATATAATTTGCACATCTACCTCACTAATAATTGCATAAAGTAGATTTATCTTTTCTAATGTGATGGTACTCGTGTCCAATGTTGAGAGAGTTAAAGTTCAGAGAACTTTATTCATTTAAGCTGAATTTCTTCACGGTATAACTGGATCTTAAAATCTTTCTAAAAAAATGTTATTTATTGGATTTAAGGCAGAATATGTTTATGATACTGTTCTGAAACTCTAAATCACGATTTAGTTTTATTATTTTAAGTTCAACTGGCAGAGATTTCTCAGTTGATAGCAGTTGATAGTAAAGATTTTGGAACATATATGATGTGTTTGTGACGTTTAAATAGAACAACAGGGGATACCGAGTTTGGTTGATAACTCATGGAATACTCTTTATTTAGGAAAAACTTACATTCATACAACAGAAGAATACCACTATAGTACTTCATTATGACATATCTTCATTGTTGCGATCTGTCGTATTATCATTACAGTGGAAACATAATACTTTCTAACCCTACTAACGAAGTATTAAAAAACCTTAATATTGTAACTTTGCTCATGTAAATTCATATTCCCTCATATCTACTGCATGATTAGTTTGCATTATTAAAGTGATAGATTTTCTACAAAACTCACTGAACAGTCAGAACTGTTGAATTTCTGCAGTTGTATGTTATCATCAGACACCACAAAACACAGAAATTTAGTCATTACAAAAACCTTGAATATTTTGTGCTCTGTGAATATATATAGCTTCTTTTTCACTGTTCCTTTTGGATTTCTTCCTCTAACTCGACACTAAACTACTCATACTTGAGCCAAGTTCAGAGGCGAACCCAGAATTTTGCTCTGGGATGCTACAAAGCAAGCACTGACTAACTCGCACTAGTGCTAATCTCATTTAGAATTCCTAGTAGCACAAAATTGTCTTCTGGAACAACACTCGCCCGGCGGTGTCTTCTCCAATATTTCCACAAAACACAGAAATTTAGTCATTACTAAAACCATGAATATTTTGTGATCTGTGAATATATAGAGCTTCTCTTTCATTGTTCCTTTTGGATTTCTTCCTCTAACTCGACACTAAACCACTCATATTTGAGCCAAGTTCAGAGGCGAACCCAGAATTTTGCTCTGGGATGCTACAAAGCAAACGTTGACTGACTCGCACTAGTGCTAATCTCATTTAGAATTCCTAGTAGCACAAAATTGTCTCCTGCAACAACACTCGCCCGACAGTGTCTTCTCCAATATTTCACAAGAACTGTGGAAAAAGATGATGTGTTCGACAGGAACTTCCAGAACCTGGAAGAGTAAAAAACGTTTGTATAAAATAACGCTCCTAATATCATCAGTAATAATTTTACTATTTAAAAATTTGTTTGTAATGAAGGAATTGTTTTCAATTGCATTAACGATACTAAGTTGTTGTTCTAAGCAACCCAAAGATTGCTCTCTCATTGCATTTCTTATTGCGAAAATGAGTCTTAACTTATCTTTATGGTACAGTAGATGACAGAGTTGTGTGAAACAAATTAGGAAGATGAAGAACAGTAACTGACCAATATACTTCACAAGTTTAGACAAAGGCAGATAAATTTAACATTGACACTAACATTTAGTAGTAATATATCTCAAGCATGAATAACTTAAATTAATACGGATTAGACAGAGTAACAGTTATTACAGGTAATGAAACAGAAAAAAATACAATAAATAAAACTCTGGAGAGAAATGCTTTTCTGTAGAAGATAAATTGGAGTAGATAGAGGAAGCTATTTTCACTCTTCATAGTCAGACGTTCTGTTGCGGTCCTTGCTGCCTAAACCTCCTTGTGGAAAAAGTATGATATAAAATGCCTTATCAACATCTAAAGCATACTTACTAAAATGTATCCAAAGGTATCCTACAGATGCAAATATTTTGCCACACAAGAATTCTGACTCAGATCAGGTTAAGAGGGTAACAGAATAGCCATGTGAGACATTCAAGCATGTATAATGATACAAATCAAGGCACAGAACTTCCACCCTACACTTCCTAAACTACTCTAAATTCAAGTTCGAGTTGCATTTCATGACATAGTTTTAATATGTAATGGTAACTGCTCCCTTAGCTGGGTCCGTTAACATTTGCCTGTGTGGGGCAGTGCTGGATTCACCGAGAGCCGGTTTGAATCCTGGCAAAGAAAAAGTTTTGTCTCTGTGTTTGGCCAGTAAGAAGAGGGGAAGTGGTGGCGTTAAGTTGCTAATCACATGTTTTGTGGCACTATCTTGGATTCAAACTCCAAAAATTTCTGCAGTGGTGTGAAAGTGTGCTACATGTGACAGTTGTTAACGATCCGCCCCTCGGCATCCCCCTCTGCAGAATTCTACAGGAGTAGGCTAAGTGCACATCTGTTAAAGTCACTTAAAATTAACAGATTGGCCTACAACTCGACAGACAAATCTCTCATAAACAGCGAGGAAAGGGGTCATTTTGACTGAAAAAAGAAAACCTTTCCGGGATAGATGGAGAAAGTTAGCCCTTTAATACCTTCTAGTGTACAAAGCAGTATTATTCTTATTTTCTATCAAGATATTTCATTACGCTGAACTCTCGACTGGACAGTGATTACTTCTGAAAGGTTGGCTACACTGATACGAATCTTAAGTTTTTGTACAAAAGCTGGCAGTGAACTGTAGTAAATGTCTGATGTATTTTTCTTTTGTGGCATATACAGGAATCAGTGAATATAGTGGTATTCTAGAGTCACACGGTTCATTTATGCCATAATGGTCTTACATCTAAATGTTGGGGTCGAACTGTTACTGTGTCTGGCTGTTGCACAGTGGCCCCGAGTGCAATCCCATGTGCTGCCAAACATTTTGTCTTAATGGAAGGAATGGTTTGTGTTGCTGTCAATCCTGTGAGGAGGTCTGAGGAGCTGCTTGACAGAGTGATGGCAGTTACTGGTGGCAACATCCAATGTGATGTCCATGAGAGATGAGTGCCAACTGCACTCCTTCTGTAATTATGGTTAATGTAAGCATATACAGAACTTACTTTCTATCATGCGAAGTGAGTTTTAGTGGACTTTACTTAGTTTCAACAGCGGGGACAATAGAGGCAGAATGAAGGATTACCGGCCTCTATATGGGTGAGTGCGCATCTGTGCGGTCCTACTGATGGCTGCTGCCGTCTGGCGCACTCCCAGGCTGGCGTCCTTCCGCAGATCCGCCCCCGTACCCACGCTGAGCAGAGGGCTGTGAATATGATTCCTCAGGTGCCCTGAAATAACGTGCCCATAGGCAGTCAGTATAGGGAGTAGGTTACAAGGAGAAAAAGGAAGATCAGAGTTTAATGTTCTGTGACAATGAGATTGCCAGAGACGATACGTAGCTAGTAAATAATAAATTAAATTAATACTTCATTAAGGAATAATTTTGCTGTTTTATTGATGGTATCAAATTCATATGTTAGATTCTGACATAGAGAATTTTATTTTCAGACATGCTCGTGGCAACTTAACTAAAGAGGAGCACAGAAGTAAAGCGATCAAAATCGTAACCAGCCGAAAGTCAATAGTGCTTAATGTAAGCATAATATGCGTCGATTATTGTGTATACACAACGTGTAGGTGAAACACATGGTAACCGAATAATCATGCCTACCCAAACAAAATGAATGAATTAAATACGATCAATAAAACAGCTGAATCGATTATCCATAGAATGCATGTGAAAGAACTTCTTTATTTAATAACTTGATATCTAGGATGAAATTAAAATTTACTCGATTCGGTTACATGTAAGAAAATAATGTTTTTCATTCTGTGGACAGTTTGAAAAATTTATCAAATTTTTCGATGCCTGGACCTAGCTATGCTTACACTTAAAATGCCTGAGGTGTAAACGAACGCGCCGTGTGTCACAAAAATGGCATCAGTTCCATGATGGAAGCTGGAAGATACTAATTTTCACATTTTATAAGACATGTATCTCATTTGTTATAGTTGAATTTGAATATTGATGTGTGTACTTTCTATTTCAGACACAGCAGGAGAGAAAGTAGAAAAAGTTCCGGCTGCTGTGCTATTGGCAACATCGTAAATTCTTGATAGATGGTGAATAACATTTTATGGCACGAAATTTGCACACAAAGGAGTCATTTCATATCTTGACTTTCGTGAGTCAACAATTTACAAACATCCCTCGCTATATAATATGCCTGCGTCCACACTGCATGATCGCATCCTCCCCAGGTGAAACAATCATTATTTATGCGTTTATGTGATATCTTACGATATATTCTTTGTAGTACTTCATATTGCAAATGTTAATGAGTATAGCACGAAACCAGACAGTTACTTTATGTACTAATATTTCCACCGAGCGGGGTGGCGCAGTGGTTAGAGACTGGACTCGCATTCGGGAGGACGACGGTTCAATCCCGCGTCCGGCCATCCTGATATAGGTTTTCCATGATTTCCCTAAATCACTCCAGGCAAATGCCGGGATGGTTCCTCTGAAAGGGCACGGCCGACTTCCTTCCCAATCCTTCCCTAATCCGATGAGACCGATGACCACGCTGTCTGGTCTCCTTCCCCAAACCAACCAACCAACTAATATTTCCACTGTGCATCCCATAAAGTACGTATGAGATGCACAGTGTAGTCGTTCTGGGCATTGTATTAATCATGTGACTTAGAATCACATAGGATTTCTACGTTGATTGTACTCTAGACATGTATGAGCTATAGCTACAGGAGGCTAGATAATGGAGAACATGTTGTGCTTCTTACCTGCTACCAATGCCAGTCGACAAGGGTCCATTTTTAGCCTGTTCTGCAGTCTCCTTTTGATTGTTCGAATTTCCGCCATTCTGGTTCTTCGAATTTAAAAGTGTCCCACTGTGCGCTGACATGGCTTGGCCTACCGGCTGTTTGATGACCGTCGTGTTACCTGCTACCACATTTTGCAAAGCTAGTTCTCCTACAGCAGGATTCTGATTCACATGGTGTTCTATACCCCTAGGAATACCTGAGCAACAATAGGTGTATTTGCATACAATGCCTACTAATTCCAAGTTTTGTGGTACAGGAACTAGAAGCATCGTTGCTAATGCCATGTTCTCTTGCTGTTGTACCCTCTGACAACCAGCCTGCAGCTTTGGTTCTCGTTGCTGCACACTGGAAAAGTTGGCAGCAGACTGTGCATTCCTGTTGCCTGCTGCACAGCCCTGTGCGGTAGTTGAATGTGCGACTGCTCCTGGTGTCCGAGAAGCCAGCTGACTATGGACTCCGTGTACAATAGGTGCATCTTTATTGACGGTGTATGATGTCTGCCTCTGTTGCTGTCGTGGGTGACCAGGCAACTGCCCTTCACCTCCTTTTGGCAGAGTAACAGCACACTGAGATGCAGAACTCTGACGTAAAGAGACCCCTGGAGCTTCAAAAGTGGAAGAGATATATTTGGGAGTGTACTGTGTTGCTACATTCATGGCAGCACAGATTTGTTGAGCACTAGTTGCTTTCAGAGAGGCAGATTCTGCTCTTTGTTTAGCAGCCTCTTTGACATGTGGATGCGGAAGTATTGATCCCGTAGCGTTGCCAGCAACAGGCGAAGACAGATTAACGGAATGAGGCGACTGGATAGCTCCATCTGGCTTAGCAGTCGAAAAGCTCCCTGTATTCTGCCGTTTCGGTCCTAGCTGGACACCTGCCTGTGTTACTGCATCGAGCTTCACATCTCCCAATTTTGTAAATGCTTTCTGTGTGACCACAGATGTATCTTGAGACTGCAAAATCCCGTTTTCACCTGGACCATCTGGTAGAGGGGCCTGAGGTGCGCTGCTATCTGGTTCAGAAGCAGAAGAGCTAAGGTTCAGAGCGTTTGTTGTTTTAACACTCATGGCAGTGGTAGCCTGTATGGTAGTACCTGTTTTCAGGTGGATGTTTTCTGCTCTTTTTATGCCAGAACCTTGGACAGTAGGAGGTGGAAGGATTCTTCCGGTAGTTTTGTCAGCAGTAAAAGCCGTCTGGACTACAGAATGAGCTGGCGCAGCAGAGCTAGGATTCCCTGTATTCTGACATTTCTCTTCTGGCTGTTTGTATCTTAGTAATAATCCAACCACCTCTATACTTTGCAATGTTCTATACACTTTCCCATGGGCGCCCATGTAGATCCTAGTTCCACCACTCTCGGAAAGCAAAATTTCATCTGTTTCGGAGTCTTCTATTGCAGAATCGTCGTCTGAGTCCCCCTCTGCATCCACATCATCATCATCGCTGGGAAGAGAGAAAAAGTAACGACAAGTTAGCCTACTTGAAAGAACTCAGCACGTTACAATGAGATATTTAATAATACTCTACACTTCTACAGGAGTAGAACCTTTTCTGTGAGATACCACTCTTATAGCAACAAGGCAAAATTAAGTTCATAGAAAAACTGACGAAATCTTACCATCGGGTATTTTGATAATCTTGCATTTTGGGCTTGGTCAGTGCTGTAGAATCTTCGCTTTCAGTGGTGAATGTGGTCTCTGAGTCATTGAATGCCTTTTCCGAGGAAATCTACATATACATATATGAAGATATTATTAATATTTATCAACTGTAGATCTCATAACACTTATCATAATGAGTTTGTGGCAACTGTTATACTACCAAGATTTGATATGAAACTCTTAAATATCTATCCTAATCGATTATAGTGTCCAGTGGTGGAGACCTGCATAACAACATTTCGTAACATATCTTAAGGGTTCCATCTTCTTCAGTTTCCATATTTAACTCCATTAAAAAACACGTGACATAGAGATACAGATATGTTTCTTCAGTAGAATGTTCCATGCTACACGGAAGAGATGCAAGCCTTCATAGCAACTAGGACACCACAGACACCGTGGAATTCACAGCATGCAACAGCTGATTAACAATTTACCCTGTAAAAGCAGTGCAGCCTGTAGGTTACGAACAAAATGTTCATAACCGATAATTGCAAGAAAAAATGAAATGTATAACAGAAAATTGTCATGTTAGTGGTTAGTAGCTGTTTTTATGCCATATTCTATGAATAAGTAGTGGGTTTACAGTTTTCTCAGTTGAAATCTAAAGGACGTCGTCATCTAGTGTGACACTGAATTCAGGATTAACAGCCTTCGATCTGCCTAGTCAAAGTAATACTGCAGCTTATCATTTAAGGGCATTTTTCCTATAGCGAAGTGCCCAGGCACTTCTATACTGGTCGTCTTGTCCGTACTAACAGACAAGCGACACTGCAAGATTTTGTACCTGCTGTAAATAAAAGCAAATAGGATTATTCTATGCGATAAGTAAAGTAACGTTTGATTTTGGAGGAATGTTGGTTGACACTTCCTCCGTAGTATCTGATGAATTTTACCACTTCTTTGTGAATTGATTGTACATTTATTCTTCAGAATGCTCTACCAGCAACAATTACTCGATAATGGCGGAAAGTGCAGTACACTGATCTCGAATGTGAGGCGTTAAGGATTTTTCTCTTTTGGGGGAAGACAGCGTATGAAATGGATATGAGGTCCTTTACATAAATATGCATAGAATTAGAACAATACTTCTTCACCAGTAAATGTCAATGTGCCAGAACTCTTTCCGATCCACTAAGCATCTTGGAAGAGGTTTCACAGTTAACGCCGATACATCAGTGCACTCATCTGAATGTCTTTTCATGCAGAATTGTCGGTATGTAACGCAACAGAATATTCTTGATACTTATGCGCCAATGCCGTAGGTGATAATTCCCCCAGTTGGACAACAATACTCAGTCACCACGTACTAGTCTCCTGGGCAATTATTTTCAATGGCGAGCAATTAAGCGCATGAGATGGCCAGCTTGATCTCTCTTGATGCCATAGAGATTGTTTGACATGTTATCCAGAGGCGTGTTGCTACTCACCATTTCCGCCCATTTCGTTCAATATCCCTTGTTCCAGAGAGCAAACCTTTCCAACATGAAAGGCGTTCATTGCCTAAGGATCTGATAGACATCATAATTAATAACATCAATTTCGCTATAAATACTACATTGCTGTCCTAGATAAGCACCCTCTTGTTGAGATTATGTGCTTTTGCACCAAACGGACCTACCTGTTCGAAAAAAAAGTTTTAAATTCGAAAGGATACTTAGTATATGGAAAAAAATTTCGTGTTCTCTATTTGTCGTGCCATGTTGTAAGAGTTTCCAGATGTTATCTTGATGACTTACGACTAGTTCAATAATCGATGTAATATGTGTGTTTTGATGCTAATCAGTGTTTTCTTGTGGTTTGGAACCTGGTCTGTCTGGACGTAAAAGTCTGGCATAAAGGCCATGCAAGAAACAAATGAGTTAACCGTGCACTGTTGTGGAGGAGAAAAAAATAGTCTCACCTGATACGTCACTGGTCCAGCTATTTCGTGTAGCGTAGTTTCATCTGGTGGAAGGTGATCTTCGGGAAGATTACTTTGGATTCCAGAGAATTGTAGGAATACACAAGGCAATACTGACTGTACGATTTATCTTGAAACATAGGCTGAAGATAGGCAAACCTATGTTCTTAGCATTTGTACATTAAGACAAAGTTTTTGGATACGTGGACTGCGCTATCCTCTTTGAAATTTTTTAGGGATGGAGGAGAAATACAGGGACTGAAAGGTTTTCCCCAAATTGTAAAGGAACCAGATTGCAGTTAAAAGAATCGAAGGACAAGAAAGCGAAGCAATATGAATCTGACGAGGTTATTACCTACCCCCAATATTATCCTACATGTACAATGAGCAAACTGTAAAGGGCTCAAAGTAGAAATTTGGAAAAAGAATTAAAGTTTAGTGAGAAAAAGTAAAATATTTGGCGTTTGCCGATGACATCGTAATTCAGTCATAAATGGTGAAGAACAAAGAACAGAAGATGAACGAAATGTATAGTGTCTTGAGATGAAATCGTAAGATCAACATCAATAAAAGCAAAACAAAGGTAATGGAATGTTGTCGAAGTAAATTAGGCGATGCTGAGCAATTCAGATTAGGAAAGGAGACACTAGACGTAGTTCAGTTCTGGTGTCTGGGCATCAAAGTAACTGACCATGGCCGAACTAGGGAGGATATAAAATTCAGACTAGGAGTAGCAAGGAAAGCATTTATGAAAAACCATTTGTAAACCCTTTATAAAAATTAAAGTGATAAAAAATCTTTTCTGAAGGCGTTTATGTGGAATGTGGTCTTATACGAAAGTGAAACGTGGACGACATGAAACTCAGACAAGAAAAAAATAGGAGCCTTTTAAATGTAATGCTATGTAAGACTGCTGAAGATTAAGTGGATAAAATGAATAAGAAATGGGGGGGGAGAAATCGAATTAGGGAAAAAATAATACATGGCACATATTGACGACATGAACACCTCGGTTCGCAGGACACATCCTGAGGTAGCAGGAAATATTTAATTTGGTTGGAGAAGAAAGTGTAGGACGGCAAAAACTGTAGACGGCATCAATGCTCAGTTACAGTAAGCAGGTACAAATAGATGTAGTTTCTGGCAATTATTCAGAAATGACGAAGACTGCATAGATTAGCGTGGAGATCTGGACCTAACATGACTTCAGACTGAGGACTACACAAGAACAGTGTCACAACAGTGAGTTGACGGAGTTAAAGTACTTACCAACACTCCTTTATGCCCTTCATAGTGAAATTCATTGGATTCATTTGCAGCTCTTTTCATAGGAGGGGAGCTGTTCTGCTGGGGTTCTGTTGCTTGCTGTGACTCGTCTCTTATTTTTGGACGTTTAATCGCAGAATCACCTCCGTCTGTGGCATGACGGCGACGTTTGTCCTGATACTGCAGTTTTCCTTCAGGATTGCCAGCAGTCTCTCCAACGGAAACAGGACGGTTGTTACCACTGGCTCCAGTGCCAGGAATTCCCGGTCCCAGGTTGTCTACGTCCACATCCATATCGTATTCCCTAGAAAAAATTAACGTTTTACATCTTATGGATGGCACCAGTAGCGTACTTCTATGAAGCACTATGGAATGCTATGTGGCGAATATACACTATGTGATCAAAAATGTTCGAACACCTGGCTGAAAATGACTTACAAGGTTGTGGCGCCCTCCATCGGTAATGCTGGAACTCAGTATGGTGTTGGCCCACCCTTAGCTTTGATGACAGCTTCCACACTCACAGGCATACGTTCACTCAGGTGCTGGAAGGTTTCATGGGGAGTGGCAGCCCATTCTTCACAGAGAGCTGCACTGAGGAGAGCTATCGTAGTCAGTCGCCGAGGCCTGACACAAAATCGGAATTCCAAAACATCCCAAAGGTGTTCTATTGGATTCAGGTCAGGACTCTATACAGGCCAGTCCATTACAGGGATGTTATTTTCTTGTAACCACTCCGCCACAGACCGTGCATTATGATCAGGTGCTCGATCATGTTGAAAGATGCAATCGCCATCCCCGAATTGCTCTTCAATAGTGAGAAGCAAGGAGGTGCTTAAAACATCAATGTAGGCCTATGCTGTGATAGTGCCATACAAAACAAGGAGTGCAAGCCCCCTCCATGAAAAGCACGACCACACCATACACCACCGCCTCCGAATTTTACTGTTGGCACTACATACGCTGGCAGATGACGTTCACCGGACATTCGCCATACCCATACCATGCCATCAGATCGCCACATTGTGTAAAGTGATTCTGGACTCCAATATTTACGCTCCTTACATCAAGCGAGGTGTCGTTTGGCATTTACCGGCATGATGTGTGGTTTATGATCAGCCGCTCAACCATGAAATCCAAGTTTTCTTACCTTCCGCCTAACTGTCGTAGTACTTGCAGTGGATCCTGATGCAGTATGGAATTCTGTGTGATGATCTGGATAGATGTCTGCCTATTACACATTATGACCATCGTCAACTGTCGGCGGTCTCTGTCAATCAACAGGCGAGGTCGGCCTGCACTCTTTTGTGCTGTACCTGTCCCTTCATGTTTCCACTTCATTAACACATCGGAAATAGTGGACCTATGGATCTTTAGGAGTGTGGAAATCTCGCGTACAGACATATGACACAAGTGACAGCCAATCATCTGACCACGTTCGAAGTCCGTGAGTTCCGCGGAGTCCACCATTCTGCTCTCTCACGCTGTCTCATGAGTACTGAGGTGGCTCATATGGAGTATGTGACCGAACCGCCGAATCCCTCTGTCAGTAAAACAGATATATTTTCAACCGACTCAGTTGTATTGCCTCTTCCACTGACAGAATCGCCCGCTTCCTAATTCCGTATGTATATCACAAATGCGTACTTGTAGCTATCACACTTTTGCGCTTACTGCTACGTGTATTAACAGTAATTAGCACTGTCCTAATGGTAATAGGTAGTAGTGACTTCAAGTTGTTAATATTTGGATACAGCACAGCTGCTACACTCTCAGTTCACTTTTACTCCGCTACTACCCTTACCATTGCGCAACATTAACTATGTGCCGCTTGGATCTTACTAAGCTATTAAATTCATCTGTGTGTACTTTTTGACCTTTAATCGCCAGTATTTACCTAAGGATTAAAGCACGCTTCTAACCTGACTATGAGCCAAAGAGCTGTGATGATTGAATGGGTTTGATCCACAGCCTACAACGCCCTACAGTTCACATGGTAACACAGCCTACCTGACCAACTTAACTTTGTAGTGAGCTTAAGTATCCAATCATCACTGGTAGCAGCAGTGGGTAATCCTTCCAGCATGACGAGAGCAGCAGACTTACCGTCGAATCCTCCTGAAAATACTTATAAATACGATCGTCAGCTCTGAATGAGCAAAAGAATAAATCAATTTTGTGCTCGTTTCAAAGTGAAACGGCTTGAGTTAAATTTAAGCTTAATTTTGAATATTTCTATTACTGATCCGTCAAGATGAATCAACAAAGCGAATACACTTTCAATATCTGTGTGTTGACTTGATAATTAGTACCATAGATGTTTATACAGCTTGGCTTAACAAAATTCTATCTTTCAAATTTATGTAATGATTTTGGATATTACTATTGGAACAGTTAATATAGAATTATTTAAGAAACGTTGCTTGAAAAGTTACTCAGAAAAATTGAAGTTAACTACAAAATGGCGACTAGCAAATTCTTGTATGACCGTTGTTCTTTTCAACATTCTTATACACTAAAGTTTTCTACAATAAAAGAAATTGTCAATGAAAGAGGCGATGGTGGCCTCAGTCTGATTTCACTATACTAGGTTGGGGTTACTACACTTTACCAGGAACAACATGCATCGTATTTTTACTCATAACTGTGTTCTGTCCTCTGTACTTGCATACAAACGTGACAGGTATTCTCCTTTTACAGTTCTATAAAGTTAGAACTAAACAATTATGAACTGTCTTGCCTTGGGTAGACATGCAGGTGCTGGTGGTGAGAGGTATGTGGAAAACGCAACTCTTCACGCCTCATACTTTCAATGTCGGCCATTACACTTGTATAAGCCACTGCACGTTCGCCATAAAATTTGGGCGCAGGAACTCTTACAACCCGCCCCAGTAGTGTAGAGACGACTGATAAACATTCGTCGCGTTTTATTCCACAAACAGTCACGATATTCACCTCCTCACTGTTGCACAACCACTTTTGCGTGAGCACACTTACACCAGTCCGATCACGTCAACACTACCCAAGCTTCTCCCTTTGTTCAGTCCTTGTGTCTCCAGCTACCACGAGCGAAGCTCATCTTCCTAAGAGTGGGGGTTCCTCTTCCACAAGTTTATCAAAATCATTTAGTGTTTAAGCAAATTATATCTATTACCCTGGAGTTAATACCAGTCGTAATGACTCACCAACTAGAGCTTAACAGCATTAAATTATACAGTAATAACTTACAATTAACAACAAAAAGAACAGATTTAAGTCTGAGAGCTTAGTACGTTGGATGACAGATAGCGTGGTGATGCCTTTTCGCTCTATCTCGCTGGCCTCAGCTCGCACTAATTCCAGGTTTCGCCAAGAGATGGCATCAGGATGCGCGCCCTGGCCGTCTCACGCCAGTGCGCTCGCTATCAACGCGCGGGACTCCAAATTTCTGGCAGCCTACTATCATATCAGTTCCGCTACAAGTACGTGGCAGAGGGTGGTAGCACAATGCACCTAATATGAAAAACGTATGTTTTTGGGGTGTCCGGATACTTTTGATCACATAGCGTACATAGGCAAGTAAAATAGTGACTGGCATGCGATGGCGACGTTGACGATACACACGTCGACGAGGCATAGTGCTTCAATGCTGTTGCAGATATAGCTCACAGTGGAATGATTCCGCTAGTCTGCGTTCGCCGCTCTTATACTGAGCAAGAAATAATAAACAAAAGTGAAGCTTAGCAACATAGCTGAGTTCAAAGATGCAGTACGAATCCGACAAGGTGTCACGTAGAGAAAGATTGTCAATACACGTCCGACTACAACGATGATACTGAAGCACACTGCATCAGAACGAAGAAACAGGCGTTGTAAGTGGCAGAATCACGTGTTGGTGATATCAAAGTGTTGCAGACGGTACATACCCCACGCAAAATTCTTCGGTTATCGTGCAGCGAGACAGTATTATTAAAGTGGTTATGGGCATAATTGTGTGCCATTGACATTGACAAAGAGAATTTGACTTTGTTCCGAAACATTAGATAAGTAAGAGTGGCTATCTCGAAGTTGCGGGTGAAAATGGTGTCAGGGTGGCTTCTTAGAATTCAACTACTACTAGCCCCACCCACGTGATCCGACCTAATACTCTACCAGCGTGTTGCAGCTCCTACGTAGACTTAAGGAACACCCTTTACACGTCACTGTAATGAAGCTACTTATACATTGCCCGCCATCAAAACAGCGAAATGATTAGTATCGTGTGAATACAGTATAGCAGGAATTTAAGTTATAGGTATTTTCGGGGGAATACAGAGCGCGAAATTCAGTATCAGATCTGCCATGTCTCACTGCAGCAATGTCTGCAGCCCATTTGAGGTTCGGGGCAAACTGAACTTGGATGCATGGGTACATCACTTCATGTTGATTAAACTGTTTGTCGAAGTTCACCGTAGTGGCTGGCGAAGAATAGTGCACTAGTCTCCCGGCAAACCGTGACCATATGTCTGTAATAGGTCAGAGATATAGTGAACGTTATCTCCATTGGAACAGCCAAACATCCTCTGTACTGGGTTGGTCAGAACAGCGCCGAAAACATGTGGTCTTGCGTTATCTTGTTGAAACTTAATTTCACGGTGTCCTCGAATACAGAGTACAGCCACCAGTCGTAACAAGTCAGATAAGTAGCAGCTGCAATCCAAATTACCGGCTATGTGATCCATAGGTGACTGTTACCAGTACTCCAAGGCAGCTCATACCATCATGCTAGCTACTGGTCATGTATGTCGATGACGAATGCAGTCTGGCAACGTTCGTTCCCCTCGGAGCGCCACACATGGATACGTCCACCGTGCTGCTATACGCATAACTCGGACAAGACTAAAAGGTCGACGTGTTGCCAACCCTGTATCAAGTGTTATCTTTGGGTAAGAACATGGCGACATGAGGATTATTGCATTCTTTCAGCAAGTTACTGCAGTTTTGGTGGCCATCAGTTTAAATTAGCCTAGTCATTCAGAAATTTCATTTTCTCTCGCTATATTTTGCCTTTACAAGGTCGCGACTGTTATCTTAGCAACATTTTACGGGTTTATTTTATACTCGGCTTCGAGAGTCCGATATATGCTCGACGAGCAAGCTCTTTGCATTGTCACTGACGCGATTTCGTATCTTTGGGGATTCAGTTTGTACTTCAGCCATTGGTAAGCCTTCTTGGGTTAGAAGCCACTTGGCTACCTTGGTTTTAAATAGCATTCGTCAATCTAGTTCCATTTCTGGTTCTGTACTCTGGCCTAATGTGGAGGTGCCGCTTCACGGCTTCACTACCGTTCCACTCGCATCTGATCTTTTGAAAGAGAAAATAACTACAGTTGGTACTAATCGAAGTGACAAACGCCATGTTCCTATATAACTCCGTCTGTTTCTCTAAAAAAATTTACACAGTGAAAAATCCGGTTGGCCTTTCGTGATGATGCCACTGTAATCATTTATGTGCCTAAGAAAGGAAAGATTGTTACAGTATTGTCAATTCAACATCACGACATGAATGTAACGGAAGTGAAGCCAGACATTGTCCTATTCTGCAACTGTACAAAGTCTGGAATGGATACATTCAGTAAATGTGTATGAATGTACAGCTGCCGTCGAGCAACGCGTCGATAGCCAATGGCGGTGTTTTTCAACTTGATTGACGTTGTAGCATACAACTCGTATGTTGTATTTCAAGATACACACAAGGAGCGGTCAAAGAATCACCCGTCAAAGAGTTCTGGAACAAAGCAGTACCTGAAAGATATTGCTCGGGAACTTTGCGATCTCAACATGAAAAGACGCGCTCAAAATGCTGCATCAAGGTGCTGTAGGCAGAGATATTATCATTACAGAGCCGCGACGGAAAGTAACACATAACGCTGTGGACAATCTGCCAAAGAAAGGATGCTGTTACTTATGCGCCAGAAGCAAAGAATGTAAGTACATTATGTCTTACACTTCCTGCAAGAAGTATATCTGCCCTGCACACACCAAAAAAAAAATAGTAGTAGTTCGTATTGTGAAGTGTTCTGAATGTCAATCTGAGTAACTGTTGAAATTGTGAAATTAATATAAATAAATGTAAAATCATTTCTTAAAATTTATTTAAACACTTTTCTAAAGAATTTTTTGTAGAAACAAGTCCCAGAAACCCTCTCCCAGTAATAATAATCAAAATTTTTAACTTCTGGTCTGCCAAAAATATGGAAATACTTAAGTCATATGCTTTATCCTAGATAGAGAACATATAGTGGTAGTAGTCGCTGACCCCTCCCATTGGCATTGGCCTGTGCAACATAGAGTACTGGTATGCATTTTTAACAGGAATGCGTTGGTAGACTCTGGATCGGCCATGCGGTAAGTGTTCGTCAAAATGTTTCACGACCGTAGCACTTTCTAGCGTAGTTCCCAAACAGGCAGTCATTGCTGTTGGAAGTGTATGCGTGTGAAAGTGCTGCGTTAACTTTTATAAAGGTTGTGGCAGATGGATTGAGAGAGACCCGAAGGAGATTTCATGGACATCAGTAGATTAAAATGCAATTAAGTCGAGAAAACATCCCGTAATTTACATCAAAAGATGTATATGCTAGCAAATTTGAGCTTTTAAATACAGGTTTAAAAACATGTGATAACAAAAAGTCATTTACATGACTGGGAAGCTAAAAGCAAAGGGAAAAACGCTAACACAACTGACATCGGTGTGAATACCACTAATTTACTTTAATTTGTTCCTCTTGATTGTTCCATCCATACCATCCAACTTTATCTCAGACAAAGATTTCGTTCTGCATACTCCTCGCAGTTGCAGCTTTTTGAGTAAAACTTCTGTCAAGTTCTAGAGAAGAACCCTGGCACTTGAAGGAAAAATAGCCCTTTTAGTCACCGTCAGTAGAGTTGTTGCCTCAATATTGTATCAAGTCATACGAAAAACAATGTTTATTTTATAGATACTCTATGCTATGTACTTTGTAAAGGTATTTTTTAACAGCGTGTAAATTATAGTACCATAATCATCAAATGCTGTGGAACTTCACAGAGATATATTCACGTATGGAGTCAGCCCCGACTGGCGCTGGGTTCTGCAGCACACTACTGAAAATTTTCATTGATTCGTTACCCCATTCACTCACGGAAATGTTGGGCAGCAGGGAAATTCATTCCTGATGCTATAAATAGAGTCACGCTCCACGTACGCGTTAGCATTCACGTCCCATGCGAGGATGACTCTACTTCTTCCAAGAATCATTTTCATTGTAGCTGCATACTAACGTCAGTTGATCCTGGTGAGTTCAGTAAACAGGAACTACGTGATATTTTAGATAATAGCGTACACATCCACACTCGAAACAGGAAGACTGATACATTCCATAAACATTTCTAATAAGGTAAACTCTGACATCCCAGCATGTTCGTCCGTTATGCGGCTGCATGATATCTTGATGCCACTATCACTTCGGTATGAGTGGCACCGGTATTTCGGCCTCTCTAGGCGTTATTTAACGCAGCCTGTTCAACTGTGTGGTTGAACATAGCTTACTCAACCATATCATTATCAATATTTTTTCTTCTTATTACCGGCTGAAAACCCACATACGCTGTAGTGACGACATGACGATTTATGGTACAATCTGAAACAGGTCGGATGAAGACTGCTACCTCTGATTTGTCTCCTAGTGATACTATTTCCGCAAGTGCCTGCTCATCGATTGGAACAAGCGATTGACGTGGCGCAGTGGCTAAGACAGTGGACCCACATTTGGGGCTCATATTCCAATCTGATGATCCACTTTAGGTTTTCCATTGTTTCCCATTATAGCTTCAGGCAAATGTTGCAACGGTAGCTATAAGAGGATGCAGCTGATATCCCACCGCCTGCTAGTGTAACACAGGGTGTATCAAAATGAACTTTACAACTATAAAAATTCATATAAATTTATTGATAGAATATATAGAGCTGGGTTTAGAGTTATTTTGTAGGGAACACGTCAAGTTTTCTTACCTTCAACTAAAGATGTTGTATATGGCTTCCGTTGGTTATCCTGCGCACATCCTATCGGAAGTCAATTTCTTCCCAAACTCGCTGTAGCATTGCAGGTGCAACTTGCTCAGTGGCGGCGTAAATTCTTGCTCTAAGTTCAGGTAGAGAAGCCGGCACAGGAGGCACAATCACGGCATCCTTTATGAATCTCCGTAAAAAAAAAATCGAGTGATGTCGGGTCTGGGGAACCTGTGCGTTTTGTTAATGAAACGCGGAAAACTGTGTAGACGCCGCAGCACCGAACAATGAGCGGCGAGTCTATGGCAATGCCCACAACGAGAAATTCGAGAAATTTAAGCTCATAGTGAGAACTAGCGGTAATCATTCTTCCTACGAGCAATTCACGTATGGAAATTTGGGATCATGTGATGGTACCAGAAGTACCCTCCGCCACACACCTTCAGGTAGCTTGCTAATCATAGTGGAAGATGTTATGGAAGTCAGTGCACAAGAATAATGATTGTTAATTCAACTTACTTATTCTTTTCTGGTCCATCTCACGTCTACGCCTTGCAGGCTTTGTCTTGAAAACTATGGCTTCCTTCCCTTATAGACACTTATTACCGCATATGGAACCATGATATCATTTTGAATTCCGAAATAGGATTTCAAGTACGATTGTGAAATCCTAATAGCCTGGATGTTGCTATATATACCTGATCTGCCTTATAAAATACATCTCAGGCATTTGTACACGTCTTGGTGTTAGTATTTTCGTTCCATCAGTGTTGTTATAGAGAGATGTTTGCCCACAAGTTGGTCACTAGCAACGACCTGTGCTTTTAATGTCAACACAAAGCCATGCGTTAGTAACTAAGACCACCGAGCCACATATAAGAACTGCTGTAAGTTATGAAAAGTGTGAAAGGTAAATTAATGAGCCAGCGAAGCAGTCCCTGAATGGAACTGTGTCTAGCTGAATCCATGTCACATTCCGTCACGTTGCGATGCGTAGTTTCTAATAAGGAAATTATATGATAGTAGTCTACAAACCAATTTTGGTGAACATAACCAAAGCAAATACTTACTTTATCCCCGACCTTCCTAGGCCGACCACCTGAGTACTGGTAACCGCCATCTGGGAACCGCCTGGTGCTGGCTGCGGAGGGGGTGGTGGCACTGGTGGTGGGTTCGGCCGTGGTGACCCCGGAGGTGGTGGGCGGGGCCTGCGCGGCTCTGACCCCAACTGCTGCTGCTTCTGCTTCATCTCGCGCCCCGGCACCTTCTCCATTACCAGCCCCTGCAGCACACCACATACTCGCTGGTCTCGCAACAAAAAGAACATTCGCGGAAACCCTCACGTCTTCCTGGCAGGATCAGATTCTGTTTCTTGACTCCACAACTCAGTTTCACGTGGTGCTATCGGTGTACACAGTTCACGGTGATACCGTCTTATCACCATACATACCCTATCAAGAGGGTGACATAATAATTAACTGCCGTTTACGGGGTGTCTTCTGTGTATGAGCGGAAAATCAAACAGCATACAACTACAGTTGACGTTGAAAGAAATTGAAAGCTATGAACAGTTTTATTGCAGTTTATAGTTTATGGAGCCATCGCAACTTTCAAACGACAAGTCATATTAACATAATACTATCTAATTCATACGTAAAATAATTACATTATACAGAATTCATGGAGGTGCTTGGCCTAAACGAAACTTTTCAATATTAAATCAACAGAAAGAGGATCGGAAGTATAGAAGTCTTGTACTTCCCGCAGGCTTGACTGCCTGCGCTACATGACCACTGTCTCCGAACGAAAATATGTTGTGCGTACTCCCCACGTGTAGCCAATACTAACAAGGAAACAGTGAAATCCAACATGTCGGAAGCTATTCTGAATTTTTTATGCAGCGAAATACACTGAAAGAAACGGAATGTCACATCTTTAGCTGTTACGGCACTCTATAGGTATTAAAAAGATGCGGAAAACTGCCAGATTCGTAGCTCACCAAACGACTGCAGAAATGTGCACCCCTATCGTAGCTTCAACAGACAGTACACGCTAAATACGGCAGGTGCCTAGCTTTGATAGATGAAGCATAGTTAAACAGATAACACGCCCTATGCGATCGTAAGTTGTAAAGTGAATTTCAGTTTACACTGACAGTTCTCTCTGAGACAACTGTTCACAATTGCTATTCACTAGAATTTGCAATCTATTTAATATCCACAATAATTTTCAGTTGCCTTTGTCGTATCGCTATGAGTTAACCATAATGTTAAAACAGTTTTCTGTGTGTTTCCTTCGTATATGCTTGTTAATAGCGTCTGTCTTTGTGGAGACTCCAGAGTTTCACAGCAATGGAGAATACAATAAATGTTTACAACTTTGCAAAGATAAAATACGAAGAATGTGGTATCCAGTCGAACTCACCTACTTTCCTGGAGGCCTACATATTTGTTATTTAGTAGTTACGTAACTAAAATAAATACTACGACTGAAATAAATTTAGATTCACAATTTGCGATTTTTGTAATATATTAATTTATGTCTTTGATATTCGTTTGAATGATGTCGAAATTTGGTTACAAAATCTGGAAGAAAATTAGAAGAAACAGGAAATAACTGACGATTCCATGAATTGTAGTTTGAAGATGATTTTTCTGATCACTGAAGTCCAGAACAAAGATCCAGTACCTATCCAGATCAAAGATAGCATTTATAGTATAATAGCCTACATCACGTAGGACGGCGCTCCAGCGCATAAAGTGGAGCGGTAAGGAAGCGTCGAGGTATGAGAACTGTGCTTGCGCGGCAGCAGAGAGCGGGCAACCAAAGTCCTGAACTGCGTTGCTGCGGACAACAGTCCAGGGTCATTTTCCTACGCTACATCGTATAATACATTCAAATCTATGAGTGGAATAGTAGATATTAAAAGCAATTTCGATCAATCCTCATGAAAGAAATATTAATTCACATCTTGACGTTATGTCCACTGCGCCACAGATTTACTCTGCGTGACGTCGGGAGGCGAGAACACCTGACACAGCTTAATGTAGACGTGAAGTACAATTTTACAACTGTCTAACGACAATTGGTAGTCACTGCTGTTTTTCTTACACATAAATACAAGTTTATTCTCAGAAACAAAACCAGAAGAACAGTCAGCATGCAGAATAATTATTCGAGAACCTATTCCTAAGATAACTTTAAAGCCGCTAATACCATCATTCATTTTCCAGCAAGTCTTTCTGGAGTGATTCTAACTGACCCTTGTTTCATCGAGGTAATACACTGCTGAACTACCTCCTTCTCTTGTATCATGAATCTTTATATGGGATGTAGTTCGTACTGCAACTATCTCACTTTTTTTAATTAAAAACTCTCTTCTTAACATATCTGTGACCAACGTCTTTTAAAATTACTTTTACTAACGTAGTGCTTATCACTGAAGCCAGTTTTCCCCTACATAACTGTTACACGTTTTTGGGATGTCGGGCATTCATAATTCACATGGAGCACTTTAAAGCATCGTTGTTAAAATCATCCATTTGTGTTACAGGTTGCTTGAGATTTCGACGCTTTCCAGGCGACACGAAACCAACGTTTTCTACGGTTCCTACAGCTCTTTACAGTTCTCTTGCCGATACCATTCTCGCTGTCTACCTGTAACTCGCTGCTAGCCACTCAAAAAGGGAATGACTATTATTGGCTGCCGGTGGCTAGTGGAGTGGGATGCGCAGAACGGCTGAAAATTGGGCTCCCTTCCTAAATGACGCTGACTTTAGCTATTAGTGAAGCCTATAAATTTTTTTGGTTAAACCCAGGAGGCAGAAAATATTTAAAAGTTAAGCGATGTGCAAAGCCGGAATCGTCACGTAAAATTTGAATGAGAACTGTATAATGTAAGAAAGATACACACAAAGTACGAAATATGCGCCAAAATGAAGCTCATGAAAGTATGAAAGAAAAAACTAATCGAAAGATTTAGAACTGCTCGTGAGAGTCAATCCACCGTTACTGAGGGAGATGTAAGAGACCTGGCCCTCTGAACTGAAAATGAGATGAGCGCTGCTGAGTCCATGCTTCTCTGACCCAGTTAAAAGGATTCAGGCAATCAGATGGAAAAGAATGTCACAAAATTACGAAGTTTACTTCAAGTAATAGTGTACAAAACATGTCATTATATGGTAATACTCTAGAGTAATTTGTAGCTGATGTGAAGACGAAGATTCTTGTTATCCCCTAATATGATGTGTATAAAGCCAACCGGTCCTGTTTCTTGCAAGAAGTGACGTTTGTAGAACAAGCTAGAAGCACAATATAGCTTTATATCTATCTTCAGGAACCTTAAGGTAAAAAAGAACCAAAAATTCCAACAAAGGACTGTTTATTTGCAAAAATCTCCTGATCAATGTAGCAAAATCTGCAAGAAACGGGAAAGAATAATTTTCAATAATGCTTCTGAAACATCTTCGTACCAGTTGCAGGAAATAATTCATTGCTTTTGTTAGCTTCTTCGTCTGCTGATAAGACACCTCTGTCTTTAGGAGAACAAGGAAAGACTTAATATAACTCGGATATATCCATAACTAATAGTGTTATTCAACCACTCAATAAAAAAATTCAACAGTGTAAAGAATTCTTTAGAAAATAGTTGGACAATATAGTTTCCAATACTTGTTTGTCATTTCAGGCTTATCATTTGGAAGAGTATTTTTAAACTTTGGTCGTTTGTTTATTTTCAGTTTACTTCACCATGTTTTAAGAATTTAACCATGTGTGCCTGGTACACAGCACAATTGGCAGAGCAATGGTCATGACTATTTCTTACCCCATCCCATTTCTGTTTAAGTAAAACCAGTAATTACTGTGAAGTGCCTTTTAACATGTGTGCCTCGTGTAAGAATGACGCTAGTTTCCGTCATCCAGTAGACATTCTACATTTTTATGACGATTAGTTAGTGGAAGATACACTATTAAAAATCATCATAAGAACCGTGCTACAGGAATTGTTATAAAATATCCCATGTCAACAAATTAAAGTCTAGACTGTTGGAAGTGGTTTGTACTGTAAAATCAAGCACTGCCTGACGTACAACTGCAACAGTTTAACTGTCGATGTGAACTATAAGATTCCAGAAAATTAGTGATTTGAATCATTTTTAGCATGGTTTCATTTCCTAAAATTCGCGTGTGTGCCCTTTCGACTTCGTACCAAGCTGCGCTACGTTCTCTTGTTACGGCTGCGTCCACTTATTCGCCGATTTCGCGCTGGGCAGGAACGGCTGTACAAACCGCTGTTACAAAATGGGTACTTTAACATCTCTTAAAAAATACTTGTAATGTACCTTAGCAGCTAAAATTTTGACATTGGATTTCTTTTGGTCCAGTCTTCCCGTGTGAAAAATTTCAGGGCAGATTTCGGCATCTCGGATTGCACCATTCCCTTGTAAGATGTCTCCCGAGCATGCTTGTTCTGTTGTCCTTGCGCGACTGTCTGTATCGGCAACAGATAGAGTTTGAAGAACTCCAGTAAACAAAAAACATTTTATGTTAATTATTGACAAAGCCGTTAGCCAAACAAAAAGATGAAAGACGAATAACCAGCCGTGGATTAAAAGCACTTTCTGCTGCCTGGCGT
Organism: Schistocerca cancellata; assembly: GCF_023864275.1. Classification (NCBI taxonomy): domain Eukaryota; kingdom Metazoa; phylum Arthropoda; class Insecta; order Orthoptera; family Acrididae; genus Schistocerca; species Schistocerca cancellata. Next base: position 270,330,991 of record NC_064629.1, read on the forward strand.
GTGCATCGAAGGTTCACTCTGTGTACACCGAGCGTTTCTCCTAAAAATAGTGAGGCATATTTTGTCTGGTATTTCAGCAAATAATTTCAGTTTCATTTTCAGTGTGTAGAAATATTCTCATCACCTGATTCAGGTGGTGCCTACTGGCAACGGAAAGCATACGTTTGTTTCCAGTTACATACAAAATTATTACTAAAGGGGAATTTCACGTGCCATTAGATAGAGCGGTCCCGAATTGGTCTAGTGTGATATTAGATTTAACAGTATGTATTAAAAGGGGCAGTAAAGCATGAATAATATCCAGTATTGATGTTGCGACTGAATAACCCTGCGCCGGCCGGGGTGGCTGAGCGGTTCTAGGCGCTTCAGTCTGGAACCGCGCGACGGCTACGGTCGCAGGTTCGAATCCTGCCTCAGGCATGGATGTGTGTGATGTCCTTAGGTTCGTTAGGTTTAAGTAGTTCTAAGTTCTAGGGGACTGATGACCTCAGAAGTTAAGTCCCATAGTGCTCAGAGACTTTTGAACCAATAACGCTGCTGCGTGACAGTACCAGGCTGTGCTGGTATGGCCTGCACACGAGGCGTGGTAAGTCAGACATTGAAGACGGATTTTCCTGGCCTTGTTCATACATATCGGCAGAGTATGCAGTGCAATCTATAAGAACCATGTGTCGCCATCTCTAATGTACAGGGGACCATCACTAATACTGGCGACTTCAGTGTATTTATTTTCTTTGAATAAAAGTGTTCTTTCTGGTCACCTCACAGTGTAGTTCTTCCAGTTACCTTCTGTACAATACTGTAGCAGTTATTTTTTGTATGGTCAAAGTTTCATCGAGCTATGTTACTTGGCATATAATGCCAAAGTTACGTGGGTCTTTAAGGTTTGCACATCAGTGTATTTCCAGTATGAAGAAAATTTAATCCACATTAAAACTGAACGATATACCTGGGTTCCACCAGCGATTTTTTCTTAAGGTTTATTGTTACGCAACAGTTAGTCTTTTTACTACAGTGTGATACTTTTATTACATCTTGCTGCCGATTTTCGAAATAATTTGACTTCTGAAGACAAGATTACGATATGTGAAAGTACGCTTTCCTGGCGTATAGTGCTGTTGAGATAGTTTCTTGTTTAAAACTTGGTTCTAGTGCCACCTCCACCTGTTCAGACGCGAAGGGCGATCCCCCACCAAAACGGAGCTTCTGCCAGGGCCTTGTAAGGCTGGCTGACAGTGTGGCGGAGGGGGCGGCAACGCGGGGCCCAATATGGATCTCAATAGTGGCCCACCCAGATCCTAAAATAATCCCGCCAGCAAGGCTGTCAACAGCACAACGCCCCATCGCCCTCATCCAGAGTGAGGCAGTTGCCACCTCTCGCCTTCAATAGGGAGAGATCCGCAAATCTTGACACTGCGCCGAAAGATGATCAACTTGACGCTCGTTGAAACGTCGTCATAATTCCTCTCATCGTCTCTATTGGAAACCACGCAGCTTTTCGTCACGAAATCGTTCCTGCGTTTTCCACTCGCAAAATGTATACGGCATAAAAATTCATGTAAACAAAGTATGAGAGTGTTCAGAAGAAATGGAAAGAGGCTTTTCTTAAGAGACACAATTATCACATAGATGGTCCGTTACCCGTCTAGGGATCCGTTGAGGCTTTGACGCTAGTGAAGATCAAAGACGCTGTTCAAATTGCCGTATGATGTATATTCTTTTAGAGGTGTTGCTGAGCTATGAATTCCATTTTGTGGGGAAAGATGAAGTATTTCGTGTACGAGACACCAACAGACGCTCCAGGTGAGCTGTTTGCCGTTTGACTGAAGCTGTAGTCATTATGCGTGAAACATTTGGTTGCTTTAAGATTATTAGACAATCATTAACGCGCAGATACCAGTTGTACACTAATGTAAACGGCTGACAATCTCAGTAAATAAATTAAACGATATTCATCACACGGAAGCTTGAACATGGTCTCTGAAGCCCTAGTGGGGATATGGCGCAACTGTGACATTTGTGTTGCGTAGAAAGTGTTTCTTTTTATCTGTTCTAAACACTAAAATTTTGAATACTTAGTCTTTTTTACAACTTTCAAAATCTAGTTCACGAAACTACATAGTATTCAAAGAACTGTGACTGACACCCCAACAACAGGGACTTACATGCACTGACAATAGAAAAATAGTGCATTGAGAATGACTAGCTACTAGCTGACATCTGAATTTGCGTAATATAATCTAAAAAAGGACGACTGATTGCAGCACTCTATAATTTATAAATTTTGATCCAAGCAATACGTGTCCATACACTGACATTTGAGTAACTTCGTTATTCTCAGTACATCGCTGAGAAAAATAAATATTCTTACAACAACAACATTTTTCTATTACCGAATTACATATCGACCTGCACAACTAAAAATTTATGTTTTAGCAATTCGCTTCGCACCTTCAAATGATATTTATGAAAATAAGTTAACGCGGGGCGAATCTTTCACAATTAAAGAAAAAAACGACTATGAGAGTAATTTACAGCGAATAAAATGTCTAACATCGTGTTCACTGCGAAAGACAGAATGTCATAATGTCCTATATAGATAACCCAAAGTTCGTTTTATTACCACATCTACAATATATCGGTAAATGATTGTCTAGAAACATATTTTACCCAATTCAGACAGTTCCACATTCTCATTTATCTAGATTGACGGAAAAAGAGGTTTCCCCTTAGCAATATGGTCGATAGATGTCGAAAGTGACTAACTTGTCAAGACTCACGAATGCTTAAAGAAAGAGGTTTCATTGCTAGGTTCCATGCATTGTTTGAAATTGTCTTCGATAGAAGTACAGAGACATATTTAAACACTGCAGCTTCACACAGCTGAAAGTTTAAACTTGCGATGTAGTTTCATAGAACAGCTCTTTTAGAACAGCAATAATAAAACGAAAACGATTTAGGTGTATACTGTGCACTTTGTCTGAAGATGATAACTTTCTTTTGTCATTCACAGGACCTTGAGTCTAAGAATTTAACGGAAACATTCAGTTTACCACTTAAGTTTCAAACTACTGTAAACTACAGTGTGTTGCAAAAGTATTTACGCATGTTACAAGTAAGCACTATTTTATCTTGAGATATACCGACAAACAGAATAGGCAGCCGTATATTCGTAGTTGCCACATCGACTTCCGCTCTCGACTATGTCCCAACTATGTCTCATCCAAGGGACAAGGGAGTGTTGCGTATCGAAGAGCTATGGAACGCCTTCAAAAGGCCCCACCCCTACCCCACCCTCTCGCTATGCTAATGGCAGGGCCTCGCGTCTGCCGTCCACTGAGTGCCGTCAAGCAGCTTGTGAGTCAGCAGCTGTGAAACGCTAACATCCTCCCACTCAGACCTTCTTACAGCAAGACGATAAGACTGCAGTGGGAGGGGGGGACAGTGGAGGTGTGGTGGGGCTTCGGAACGTCCTTGGCGAGGTGTAGGCCGCCTATATGCGGGTGGCAAAACGAAAACTGTGTTCTGCGTGTCTTAGTATGAACACTCGTCGCTCGTTCACTGCTTAGGAAACTACGATGGCAGAATAAATCTCCCTTTGTCTCTGATCCAGTCTTCTTGACAATTACTTGGGTCTCCCTGCTTTTTTATATAAGTTATTAACGTGGTCATTAGATTTCATGAATGTAGGAAAACGTTTCGCCTGATTTTGAGTAAATTTCTGGTAGTGGTGGCTCTAGACAGCTCCTTCATACTAAAATCGAGTGTGTGTGACAGATGGAAATTTAATTTATTTACCTGAGCAAAGGTGACGTGATCAATCCTTCACAAAATTCTACGTTTAAAGATCCGTTACTCTGTTGTTCTCCTTTCTTTTACCGGCGCTGTTACAATTTTAATTTAAAGTTTTTGCCAGATTATGTGACATAATGTTTAGGATGAATGAAAATGAATCGAGATGTAGACAGAAAATTTGTTTGTGGCTGGTATACTACTGGCGGCAAAGCACGTTATTTCGCTCAGATTCATTGTCACAACCAAGTTCTTTTGTTTTCGTAACCACACAATAATTATTAGCTTTTGCTGCCGTTTTAGCAACGAGATTACGATATGTGATTATAGATTTTTCCGGTGTATACTGCTAGTGAGAAGCTCTCGTTTTTCTAGCCGGGTGGTACTGTTGCAGTACGCGACGTTTCAAAGCGTGTAGCAGAGATAATCTTCAGGAGAAGTGTAGAGATGTGACAGATGCCACCCAGTTCATATACGGCACATGGCTGCATATACCCCAAAGCACAGTTCGCCGTGGTCATGTGCCGTAGAGGGGCGGGTGGGGCTGGAGGCTGCGTTCGATCCTCAAGAATGGCCACGCAGAGACTTTAAGGCGCCTCCTGTACCCACCCACGTCCCACTCCTCCCAGGTCCCACGGCCACTACACCAGACTTGCTGTCCACAGAGCAAGAACCTGTTGCCTGCACGCAGGGAGAAACAGCAGCCGTCTGTCGAGCGTGAAAAGAAGGGGGACGTTCGCAATATTTTGATACTTCGCCAGGATATGATTACTATGAAACTCGTAAAAACGTAGTGGTAATTCAACACTTTACCTAACAGCTCTTCATTAAGAAAATAATTCTCGGTTGTTTACTCGTGGTAAATATACAGTCATTCCTTAAAATATTTCGTCAGTGTGTGAATGTAGCTACTATGTGTCCATATCCTCGATCTACTTTGTATCAACAAGTACAAGAATGACATAATAGGGAAAATGACTGTAAATTCCCTTTTCCCAGTATCTACAGTCTTCATCACAGGCTTAATTTCGAGGAAACTACTGTGCAGACTTGTGTATCGCGCACTATATCTCTGGCCCTGTAAATCGTCATGGAAGTAAAATCTTGACATAACGCTTAAAGTATCGCTCAGAGTAATTAATACTTGTATTAGATCTACTTTCTTCTATTATTTGTGCCGGCCGGGGTGGCCGAGCGGTTCTAGGCGCTTCAGTCTGGAACCGCGCGACCGCAACGGTTGCAAGTTCGAATCCTTAGGTTAGTTAGGTTTAAATAGTTCTAGGCGACTGAGGACGTCAGCAGCTAAGTCCCATAGTGCTCAGAGCCATTTTCTATTATTTATTTATTTTTCGACAGGCGTAAGGAAGAGGTAATTTTTATCTCTTTGGCTTACTGAACAAAACGATAAATCTGAAACTGTGGAAAGACAGGAATAACAGTAACAGTAACTTACAGCTAACGAAATATCTAGCAATCTAATCACTGGGTAAGAGAAAAGTCCAAAATTCTCATAGCCTTCATAGATCACTGGAAATTATATACACAATATTCGAAAACATATGGTTTTCCATTTTGACAGTTTGATACCATTGTGTATTGTTCTTGAAGCCAACAGAGGTCACACGCTGACTGACCTGGCGCACGTAAGTTGAAACTAACTTGTTCGCCAAAACTAAGAATTAATTTTTGAAAAAAAAAAAACAAAAAAACGCCTTTCATATGAGCATGTCTGTGAATTGCCTGAAATTCACTTATTCACTTCAATAAAAGTCCAGCGTAATATGTTTGAACACTATAGACGAACATGGATGTTAACTGAACATCACGCATAGCTATTTTGTAAAAGATCGCTTTTATAGCAGCAGCAATATAGCAGTTTCAGCTGTGCTACAAACGTATTTATAGATACAAGTATGCAGATGCAATATTTTCCACAGAATTGTACTTACCAATATAGAAAGCACCTGCCGTCTGCTCTGGGCTCCGTCTCGTCCAAACGACTGCCGACAACTGACTGTGACGGGCACAAGAACTATGGAACGCCTTCCAGAAGCTCCACCCCACCCCACCCCACCCTTTTCCTATGCTGACGACAGCGCCTTGCGTCTGCCGTACATTGAGTCACTGATAACAGTCAAGCAGCTCATGAGTCAGCAACCAACGTTAAATTTCTTCCCTTAGACCTTCCAATAACAAGACCGAGCACCCGGTCGCGAATGAGTCAACGCTACAATTTGTCACATCATTGACTGTTGCTTAAAGCAATCAGTGATAAATTTCTGCAGATATATAATAGTCGAGAATGATTCAAATGTATTATTTCCAGTAAATAAACTTTCATTTCAAGGATAAAATGAATAAATGACATTTTAAATGTAACATACATGCTCAAAAACTATTTCGTATATTCATTTGAAAATATGGCGACAGGAAATTTCAAAGTAATCACTTGCGCTTTGTCTCGTAGTTGGACACTATTAAACAGTTGAGAAGGAGATGAGGCATAGACTTAAAAACGTATCGTAAGTATAGAATTTACCTGTTCCTAGGGATGGCCTTCTCTGACTACTGTACTTTCGATCCAAGTAATGACAGACACATTACGCTAATCTGAATTTAACCAAAAGGGTTGGTGCGGTGGGTGTAGAACTTCACTGTTATTCGAAGGACCAAATTTAATATTCACGTCCAGTCATTATGATTTAGTGTTTCATGTTTTCCATAAATATTTACAGGATAGTGGATGAATGGTTCATTCAACAATTCCACGACTGATTTCCTCAGCATCCTTTTTGAGCGGGTGCTCATGTATCTCTCACGCAAATTTTTCCAACTTTGGTTGGTATGGACTTTTACTTACTCTATCGGGATAGGTTATAACCTATGGAAAATACTTACCACTATAAATTAACTAAATTTCTGGATATTAAAAATCCTTTTGAAAAATATAAGCTCCAGGAGGCATTAGAAATTTTGGCGCACATGTCTGCAGATTGTTTCATTATTATAGACTTATCTAACAGCTGGTCATTCACTAGGAAGTTTCAGTTTCGTCTTTGATGCTTGCGCGATCGTTTTCTCTTTCTTTTATTGTAGGGTAGATTGATATTGTCCTCCTGATTGAACAGCTCGTCTGCAACTGCAACCAGGTCAGCCCTACTACGACTTACGGATATCTTCAAGTACCGCTGTCATCCCCCTTAACACTCAACAAACCACGTTATTCATTTTGGCACCTTCAAAGAGTATGCATTGGGAAGCTCACTGCAGCTTTCACTTTCAGACCCATGAGGACACGATTTTGTGGAAGAGCTTTTGAGATATTGTATAGGCATTACCCGCACCATTACTGTCCTAGCGTGACAAACTAAAAAGGTTGTTAAAAGAAAAATTACATATATTGAGAGGGGTTGTTATGTACCAAAACAAGGAAAAAACAGTAAACATGGGCTCTAAAATGCGTAGCTTAAAAGCCATGAGCACTTATTCGTCTTCGCCACTGTGAAACACATCTCTTCCACTGCAAGCGCTCCGCTTTCACAAACGACTTACAGAAAGCAGTATACAAATAAGCTCCATTCCAACGAACTGCCCGTCCTGCTTGGAAGGTACTGTTCCAACAACAGGAGGTGTGATTCATGAATAATGGAGCACTAACTCACATCCTCGGAAATGTCCGAGAACTCGTCACACAGACATTTAATGGTTAGTGGATTGTTCGGGGAGGTCCAGTACGTTGGTTAGCTTGTTCCCCCGATCTTAGTCCCTTAAAGTTTTCGTTCTGGGATCAACTGAAATATTTAGTGTATGCAATTCCCACTAATTACATAAAATACTAAGTCATCAATGCCTCCCATCGCATCCGTGATAAGCCTGGAGTTTTTCACAGAGTACGTGGTTCCCTAAGATTCCGGACAGAAGCATGCAGTACGATGAGTGGACACAACACTGAACACTTGCTTTAGCGATGGATTATAAGTGCAGTTCGTATGTAACAGCAAGCAGATGAAATTAGAAGCGCTGCTGTTTCACAGTAGCAGTGTTCTCTGCATTCTGTAGGCAGCTCGTAACAGCAAAGTGCTTGTAGTAGAGGAGATGTGTTTCACAGTAACAAAGATGAACAGTTCATAAGATATGGATTTTAGAGCTCATGTTTGCTGATAAATTTTGTCCTGTTTCGGTCCACACTACCGCCTCACAGAATATGGAATACATTCTACCACCCTGTAACTTTAAGTTACATATTTATGAACAGCTTATGAAAGTAGCTTCAGCAGCAGTTAATATTAATTTTCGCACTGTTCGCTAACATTCACCAAAGATGGATACTATGGTATGACACTCGTATTTATTTCACAGTTATAATCGTCCATGGCTAATAAGAAGAGAAGTAGCTTCTCGTTACGTATTTGAGTGGAAAGATAGGAGAATCACCTGTTCGCTCTTCAGTTTGCATACCTATGGAGGAGGGAAGTGTATGACCACAATCTGGTGATCTACATTCTCTACTGCGTCTACACTCCACCTTCTTACACCGTCAGGACACAATTTATACATTAATACGGCTCTGCCACACTGCGACATGGTACACATTTCATAGTTCTCCTTATCCAATTTCATGTAATAACAAATAGTGATTTTATATCATTAATACACTGTTTTTAATCCTTTCAAGCCCTTCGGCTACAATTGTGAACATTAACTTATACTGTGTCTTAGCTGCAACAAAAATATTTTTTTTCTAACGGAACTTGGAGATACGCATTTGTGAATGTTAACCCTTTTGATCACGCGCAAGTACTGCCATTGTTGGGCATCAGTATGAAAATCAGCAAGTCAACGAAGCAGTGCGCAGCAATGCGCAACAGTGTACACCAGCTCGTGACCACCAGAGTACACGGATGTGATTGGTTCGCTATATTCTAGAATAATATTGAATATTGTTATTGTTACTTTGGATTATAATTATTGAATGTTCATTTTATTATTTATTACAACAAAGAATATTTCTTAAATAGTTACACTCCTGGAAATTGAAATAAGAACACCGTAAATTCATTGTCCCAGGAAGGGGAAACTTTATTGACACATTCCTGGGGTCAGATACATCACATGATCACACTGACAGAACCACAGGCACATAGACACAGGCAACAGAGCATGCACTAGTACAGTGTATATCCACCTTTCGCAGCAATGCAGGCTGCTATTCTCCCATGGAGACGATCGTAGAGATGCTGGATGTAGTCCTGTGGAACGGCTTGCCATGCCATTTCCACCTGGCGCCTCAGTTGGACCAGCGTTCGTGCTGGACGTGCAGACCGCGTGAGACGACGCTTCATCCAGTCCCAAACATGCTCAATGGGGGACAGATCCGGAGATCTTGCTGGCCAGGGTAGTTGACTTACACCTTCTAGAGCACGTTGGGTGGCACGGGATACACGCGGACGTGCATTGTCCTGTTGGAACAGCAAGTTCCCTTGCCGGTCTAGGAATGGTAGAACGATGGGTTCAATGACGGTTTGGATGTATCGTGCACTATTCAGTGTCCCCTCGACGATCACCAGTGGTGTACGGCCAGTGTAGGAGATCGCTCCCCACACCATGATGCCGGGTGTTGGCCCTGTGTGCCTCGGTCGTATGCAGTCCTGATTGTGGTGCTCACCTGCACGGCGCCAAACACGCATACGACCATCATTGGCACCAAGGCAGAAGCGACTCTCATCGCTGAAGACGACACGTCTCCATTCGTCCCTCCATTCACGCCTGTCGCGACACCACTGGAGACGGGCTGCACGATGTTGGGGCGTGAGCGGAAGACGGCCTAACGGTGTGCGGGACCGTAGTCCAGCTTCATGGAGACGGTTGCGAATGGTCCTCGCCGATACCCCAGGAGCAACAGTGTCCCTAATTTGTTGGGAAGTGGCGGTGCGGTCCCCTACGGCACTGCGTAGTATCCTACGGTCTTGGCGTGCATCTGTGCGTCGCTGCGGTCCGGTCCCAGGTCGACGGGCACGTGCACCTTCCGCCGACCACTGGCGACAACATCGATGTACTGTGGAGACATCACGCCCCACGTGTTGAGCAATTCGGCGGTACGTCCACCCGGCCTCCCGCATGCCCAATATACGCCCTCGCTCAAAGTCCGTCAACTGCACATACGGTTCACGTCCACGCTGTCGCGGCATGCTACCAGTGTTAAAGACTGCGATGGAGCTCCGTATGCCACGGCAAACTGGCTGACACTGACGGCGGCGGTGCACAAATGCTGCGCAGCTAGCGCCATTCGACGGCCAACACCGCGGTTCCTGGTGTGTCCGCTGTGCCGTGCGTGTGATCATTGCTTGTACAGCCCTCTCGCAGTGTCCGGAGGAAGTATGGTGGGTCTGACACACCGGTGTCAATGTGTCCTTTTTTCCATTTCCAGGAGTGTATTTTAGTCCATAAAATGAAGCCAAGTGGACAAAGCATGTATTGAAAACGGGTACATACTTTTGTATAAATCTGACATCTAAAGTCATTAAAAAATCACTAACAACATTACCACGTAATGAAATATTTTCTTTCATCCTGAAAAATTCAGGCGTGAAAGGGTCAATCACCTGATATTTAGCCATTCTCTGCGAGGCGGAAATTGTATAGTGGTGGAGAAAAAATGGGTAGCATCTGTTTGTGGTAAATTTAATGTAGTTCAATTTTTTGCGGGGAAACATTTTTGTTAGAGTCTGTGGTTTTCGATTCATTCCAGAAATACAAAAAAGTGATCTTCAAACGCTCCACAAACACAACGCTCATATGTCACTGGTCAGGATCATTAATGTGTTGTTATGGCATACTTCCCCTTGCACTGCACAAAAACATGCGACTGCAGGAAATTTTTCAGCTGACTGATCTTTTTTGATCTTCATTGACTAGGCTAAATGTTAAGATCATTTAGAATATTGGTGAACAAATGCCCGCATCTCGTGGTCGTGCGGTAGCGTTCTCGCTTCCCACGCCCGGGTTCCCGGGTTTGATTCCCGGCGGGGTCAGGGATTTTCTCTGCCTCGTGATGGCTGGGTGTTGTGTGCTGTCTTTAGGTTAGTCAGGTTTAAGTAGTTCTAAGTTCTAGGGGACTGATGACCATAGATGTTAAGTCCCATAGTGCTCAGAGCCATTTGGACCATTTTTTTGGTGAACAAACAGACTTGTAAGCATTCCAAGAGCAGTCAAATTTTCGATTTAGTCGTGAAATACCTACAACAACGAAGAACAGGGTGAATGCCACAGACGCTGAAATAAAGACATCTATTAAGGTTCATACCTACTGTGTGAAAGGGGAACACAACAATGCCGATAAACATCTTTGTGTAAGGGTTTTACTAGAATTGTGTTCACCTCTACTACATATAAAATGTATTGTGGCAGACGACAATTGTTTAATTTAGAAGTCCCTAATTAAAACGATTCTGTATGCTGGAATATATACTGTAGGTACTACCACAGTCAACAAAAACGGCCTTCCAGACATTAGGAAGAAAACTACAAACTTTAGCGAGATGAGTTCAAGGCTCAAATAAGAGATTCTATCGCTGCGGTAAAGTGGTAAGACTCAAGATCAGTAATGGTTCTGTCTACAGTAATATCTCCTAAGGACGTAACATTTGTGTCCCGAAATCGAAAAGATCATACGCTCTGTATCTTAGCCTATCCAAGTGCCATAAATCTGCACAACAGAGGAATGGATAGCGTGTATCTCTTTGATCAGGAGCGAACTGTATGAAACTGGGTGGCGATGTCTAAAAAGTTGGCACCGAATTTTTTTTTTTATTTTCTAGTTGATTCTGACAATGTGAATGTATTCATAAAGCACGCAGCGGTCACAGAAAGCGGAGAGCTTGTTGATTCTGCCATTGTGAATGTATTCATAAAACACGCAGCGGTCACAGAAAGCGGAGAGCAGCGAACATTACGCTCATAATTATTGCTCTCGGGACTCTCATCACGGAGACGATAAGGGCGTTCACCTCGTAACACAATTATCGATATCATCTACACTTGTCTTATTTAACTTCGTTGTTCGGTTTTACCTAATGTGACTTCCGTATCAACAAGCACTTTGACGTGACATCTGTGTAAATGCTTTATTCATTATTTATGTCAACTGGGTTGGTCTATGGATGTAAGTTTAAAAATAATATTACATAAACGAATGTAAATGTTAAAACTGTACTTGAAATACTGGTTAATGCATAGGAAAAGTCGGTTTGTAATCAAGTGAAACTTGGAGGGAAGATCCTCTACAACGAAACTGGCATGGCGTGAATAAAAAAGGTGGATATGATGGTTGATCTGCTAGGCTCTTTTGTGGCAAGAGTCAGTTGGTGGCTAGTAGGCAAAGTGTTCACATTTTGTGAACTGAATGAGGCAAAGAGAACAGCAAGATTATATAATATAAACTTGGATGTGGAAGTAAGATATTTTTGCCACCTTTCTTCAATAGCTGCTGGAGATCGACACTGTTACCACCTACGTCTGAGATTATTAGTTGAGTACTGTATAGCTGCGTAGACCACTTATGCAGTTTATTTTTCATTAATACACTCCTGGAAATTGAAATAAGAACACCGTGAATTCATTGTCCCAGGAAGGGGAAACTTTATTGACACATTCCTGGGGTCAGATACATCACATGATCACACTGACAGAACCACAGGCACATAGACACAGGCAACAGAGCATGCACAATGTCGGCACTAGTACAGTGTATATCCACCTTTCGCAGCAATTCAGGCTGCTATTCTCCCATGGAGACGATCGTAGAGATGCTGGATGTAGTCCTGTGGAACGGCTTGCCATGCCATTTCCACCTGGCGCCTCAGTTGGACCAGCGTTCGTGCTGGACGTGCAGACCGCGTGAGACGACGCTTCATCCAGTCCCAAACATGCTCAATGGGGGACAGATCCGGAGATCTTGCTGGCCAGGGTAGTTGACTTACACCTTCTAGAGCACGTTGGGTGGCACGGGATACATGCGGACGTGCATTGTCCTGTTGGAACAGCAAGTTCCCTTACCGGTCTAGGAATGGTAGAACGATGGGTTCGATGACGGTTTGGATGTACCGTGCACTATTCAGTGTCCCCTCGACGATCACCAGTGGTGTACGGCCAGTGTAGGAGATCGCTCCCCACACCATGATGCCGGGTGTTGGCCCTGTGTGCCTCGGTCGTATGCAGTCCTGATTGTGGCGCTCACCTGCACGGCGCCAAACACGCATACGACCATCATTGGCACCAAGGCAGAAGCGACTCTCATCGCTGAAGACGACACGTCTCCATTTGTCCCTCCATTCACGCCTGTCGCGACACCACTGGAGGCGGGCTGCACGATGTTGGGGCGCGAGCGGAAGACGGCCTAACGGTGTGCGGGACCGTAGCCCAGCTTCATGGAGACGGTTGCGAATGGTCCTCGCCGATACCCCAGGAGCAACAGTGTCCCTAATTTGCTGGGAAGTGGCGGTGCGGTCCCCTACGGCACTGCGTAGGATCCTACGGTCTTGGCGTGCATCCGTGCGTCGCTGCGGTCCGGTCCCAGGTCGACGGGCACGTGCACCTTCCACCGACCACTGGCGACAACATCGATGTACTATGGAGACCTCACGCCCCACGTGTTGAGCAATTCGGCGGTACGTCCACCCGGCCTCCCGCATGCCCACTATACGCCCTCGCTCAAAGTCCGTCAACTGCACATACGGTTCACGTCCACGCTGTCGCGGCATGCTACCAGTGTTAAAGACTGCGATGCAGCTCCGTATGCCACGGCAAACTGGCTGACACTGACGGCGGCGGTGCACAAATGCTGCGCAGCTTGCGCCATTCGACGGCCAACACCGCGGTTCCTGGTGTGTCCGCTGTGCCGTGCGTGTGATCATTGCTTGTACAGCCCTCTCGCAGTGTCCGGAGCAAGTATGGTGGGTCTGACACACCGGTGTCAATGTGTTCTTTTTTCCATTTCCAGGAGTGTATGTTCGTGGTCGTTAAATTTCGTGCCGGGCATCTGTATTTTATCTTTAGTCATTTGCCTGGACAGGGTCATATCCCAAGTGCTACGATATTTGCGAGTAACCTGTTTTATTGACCTGAAAAGTCGTTTCAGTAAACTTTCACCACGGTTGATACTTTGTGGAGTAGTAAGTTTCGTTATTATTCAGTGAGCGTAAGTTTGGAAGTACTTCACGTATTTTTCGTAAAAGAATACTTAAAGTTTCACCAAATTACAACTGCTTAAGAAAGATTTAATGTAGTCAGCTTGAAGATCGTTCGCATTGATATCTCAGTACAGTATTACAGTTACCTGTAAAAACCGTGATGATTCATGAGTGTTACTAACTAGTAGACTTTGAGGATTAATTTTTGTGCGTGACTGGAAGTGGCTCAAATGGCTCTGAGCACTATGGGACTTCACTGCTGAGGTCATCAGTCCCCTAGAACTTAGAACTACTTAAACCTAACTAGCCTATGGACATCACACACGTCCATGCTCGAGGCAGGATTTGAACCTGTGACCATAGCGGACTGGAAGTAACAGTGTTTACAATTTCATGTGTATATATTGTTTCTCATATTGTGTTTTGGCTAAGATGCTCGGGCTTGATCTGAGTCTACTGATAGATTAGTTTCTGCGTCCTCATGCTAACTGTTGAGCTAGATTAGAGTTTCATATTACAACTACAGCATTAATGAAGTGTATTTGCCAATTCACTTACATTTGTGTACTATAACAATCAACTGGCTACAAATATTCAAACTGTACTAGATCCAGGTACTGCATGTTCCATTTGAGCTAGCAGCATTAGAAAGTGAACGCTCATTCAGAATTCAAATAATAATCGCAATAGAGAAGATCATCTGATCACCTGAAAATCTTTTCAGTTACAGTAATTTCCAAATATTAAGCTGATAAATGCACCTCTTCCCCAAGTTAATATTGCTTCAAATGGTTCAAATGGCTCTGAGCACTATGGGACTCAACTGCTGACGTCATTAGTCCCCTAGAACTTAGAACTAGTTAAACCTAACTAACCTAAGGACATCACAAACATCCATGCCCGAGGCAGGATTCGAACCTGCGACCGTAGCGATCGTGCGCTTCCAGACTGCAGCGCCTTTAACCGCACGGCCACTTCGGCCGGCTAATATTGCTTCATCATTAGTAATTCTTTACCTATATTATTCATAAAATTTCTGCTTTAATATACAGATAGTAAGTGTTAGTGAGAGACAGTTGATGCAAAATGGGATAGTATTCCTTTTGTGTTATTCATGCCAAGCTACCGTTACATTGCTTTATAAATTGCGCTACTGCCTTATATCTTATTCGCAAAACATAATTTCTATATCAATTAAAGTCAGTCCCAATAGCTAATCTTCTTTATCACCATGTTAGTACTTGGTACAACTTTGCCTAATTACGGTGGCGATTATATAATGTCTTTTGTTGAAATACATAATGACACCAATCTGTGTCAACAGTTACTAGCAGCAAACACTTATTTGACTTCATTTGACAGGTAATTTCAAGAGATTTAATAATGACTCTTTGCAGCTTCAATGAGCTAATAAAACTTTTACAGACTACCAAAGTATTGTGTCGTTATTTATTGACAAACTTGAACTACTTTGTAACAGTTCTTTGAAATGAGATTTTTACCATTTTTCTAAGTCATCATCTCCAGGAGGAGTCAGGAGGAAGGTTACATGCTTTGAGAGGTTATGCTACTGGTGATTCTTAAAAAACCTTCAAATGAACATATGCCCTTTTCTTAACCGTAGATCGACATCTACATCTACGTGATTACTGTGTTACTCACAATAAAGTGTCTGGCAGAGGGTTCAATAAACCACATTCAAGCTGTCACTTAAATTTTTCTGTGCGAGCCCTGACTTCTCTTATTTTACCGTGAAGATCATTTCTCCCTATATAGGTGGGAGCCAACAGAATGTTTTCGCAATCGGAGGAGAAAACTGGCGATTGCAATCTCATCAGAAGATCCCGTCGCAACGAAAAACTCCTTTGTTTTAATGATTTCGACTCCAATTCACGTATCATGTCTGGGGCACTATGTCCCCTATTTCGCGATAGTAAGAAACGAACCGCCCTTCTTTGTACTTTTTCGATGCCATCCGTCAGTCCCACCTGATGCGGATCCCACATCGCACAGCAATACTCACGAATGGGGCGGACAAGGATGGTGTAATCAATCTCTTTCGTAGGCCTGTACCACCTTCAAGTGCTCTGAAAATGAATCGCAGTCTTTGGTTTGCTCTACCCACAATATTATCGATGTGATCGTTCAAATTTACGTTATTTGTAATTGTAATCCCTAAGTATTTAGTTGAATTTATAGTCTTAAGATTTGTGTGACTTGTCGCGTAATCGAAATTTGCGAATTTCTTTTAATGCAAATGGCTCTGAGCACTATGGGACTTAACTTCTGAGGTCATCAGTCCCCTAGAATTTAACACTACTTAAACCTAACTAACCTAAGGACATCACACACATCCATGCCCGAGGCAGGATTCGAACCTGCGACCGTAGCGGTCTCGCGGTTCCAGACTGTAGCGCCTAGAACCGCTCGGCCACTCCGGCCGGCAACTTTTAGTACTCAGGTGAATAAATTCACAATGTTCTTTATTCGGGGTCAATTGCCACTGCTCGCACCGTACAGATATCTTATCTAAATCATTTTGCAATTCGTTTTGGTCATCTGATGACTTAAGAAGACGGTAATGACAGCATCATCTGCAAACAATCTAAGAGGCCTACTCAGATTGTTTCCTATGTCGTTGATATAGATCAGGAACAATACAGGGCCTATAACACTTCCGTGGGGAACGCCGGATATTACTTCTGTTTTACTCGATGGCTTTCCGCCTGTTCCTTCGAACTGTGACCTTTCTGACAGGAAATCACGAACCCAGTCGCACAATTGAGGCGATATTCCATAAGCACGCAGTTTGTTTAGAAGACGCTTATGAGGAACGGTGTCGAAAGCCTTCTGCAAATCTAAAAATATCAATTTGACATCCCCTATCGATGGCACTCATTACTTCATCAGAATAAAGAGCAAGTTGTGTTTCGCAAGGACGATATTTTCTGAATGCATTCTGAGTATGTGTCAATAAATCGTTTTCTTCGAGGTACTTCATAATGTTCGAATACAGTATAAGTTCCAAAACCTTACTGCAAATCGACGTTAGTGATATGGGCCTGTAATGCAACGGATTACTCCTACTTCCCTTATTGGGTATTGGTGTGACTTGAGCAATTTTCCAGTCCTTAGGTACGGATCTTTCTGTGAGCGAGCGGTTGTATATTAAGTTGTTCTTGATTGGAATTCAGGAATATTTTCTTCGTCTTCTTCCGTGAAGGATTTTCGGAATACCGTGTTTAATAACTCTATTTTAGTGGCACTGTCATCAGTGACTTCACCGTTGTTATCGCGCAGTAAAGATATTGATTGCGTTTTGCCATTGGTGTGCTTTATGTACGACCAGAATCTCTTTGGGTTTTCTGCCAGATTTCGAGACAGAATTTCGTTGTGGAAATTGTTAAAAGCATCTCGCATTGAAGTACGCACTATATTTCGAACTTCTACAAAACTTTTACACTGTTGGTGATGTTACGTCCTTTTAAATTTTACATGCTTTTTTTGCTGCTTCTGCAAAAGCGATCTCACGCGTTTTGTGTACCATGAGGGATCAGTACCATCACTTATTAATTTATGTAATATATATTCCTCAATTACTGTCGATACTATCTCTCCACTCGGCTCTGCACCGAAAGACCATAGTCGGTTCTATCAACGATGCTGCAGATTGTGAGCTCAACCTTAATCTCGGAAGCAAGACTGGCGGTCTTTACCATTTCCGTTAGCCGGCCAAAACCAGGGAGAATCTCCTCCGATCCAAGGCGACACACATAATTGCTACCGAAATGAGTCACCACCTGCAGTTGGCTGCACCCTGTACTCTTCGTGGCATCCGGAAGCACCCTTTCCACATCTGGAATGACTCCCCCAGTATGTACATGGAGTGCACATTGGGTTCCTTCCCCTCCTTGGCAGCCATGTTCCTAAGGGGTCCCATTATGCCCCTAACGTTGGAGCTCCCAACTACCAGAAAACCCAGCCTCTGTGAATGCTGTATCCGTCATACAGCTGTTTAAAAATCAGGGGTATCAGTCGTATGTCCTTCTTCATCAGCATTCACATGCGAATAAAACCAAAGCGACATTAGGCTACGTAGTGTTGTTTTTACTGACAAATTCAATTCGCTCTTCACACAGTACCTTACTGGAACGTATCCTGGGCGTTGGATCAGTAGCTGTGGAGTCATTTCTTGGCCACCGAGGTCACCCGATATTACCCCGTCAGATCACTGTGTGTGGTGTTGGCCACAAGGGCGAAGTCTACCAGCGCAGAATGGACACAGAGAAAAAACTCCTTGTTCGTCTTTTACAGGCTTGCGCTGAAGTAAACGCCCGTACGAATGAGCTCAGATCAGCAACACAGCAGCCATCTACTAGAGCTGCTAAATACATTGTAGTTGATGGTGGACTTTTTGAATATCTTTTGTGAGGAAATGAACTCAATTAAACAAACCATCAGGTCACAATGTTTCATTTACTATCATCTGCATTTTTTCTGTCCCCCATTGTTTCATTAGTTTCCGCGGAAACTGTTAAGAACAGGTTATGCGTTCATATGACGTTTTTTGTTCAGAATCATTAACATTGGCACCCTTCAAAGCATGTACCTTTCCTCGTGACTCACCATGTATAAAAGTTGGTGTAACTTCAGAGGATATAGACAGATTCAGTACCCACTTCAATGAACTTAAACTGGGCACTGAGAAACAGTTTTTAGACGGTTTGAAATTGAACGTAAACGACTGGATGAAAAACTCTTTTATCGCAAATACTGAAGACGCTGATACAACTTTCCAAGAAGAACTGATAGAAATTGTTCAGGGCGAAGAAAGTAAAGATAAATTTGATAGTGGTAGATATGGGAACCTATGGAAAAATAATAGAATGTCTGCCACATATCCAGACATGTGGAAAACTATATTCAGCTTATTGACACTTTTCCCTACGTCATATCTTGTGCAATCAGACTTTAGTGCTGCCAACCATATTAAGACCAAAAAAATAAACAACCTGGGCATTTATTCGATTTTTTCCTTAAAAGATCTGTGCCACATATCCAGTATTTGGCATCACAGCATCCACCTCAGGGATCCCATAACTATTTAAGAACCTTAATGTAATTTCATGGACTTTATGATTCTACGAGTACCTATGCAGATATAAATAAGAAGATAAATCTAGTAAATGTAACTATAGTAATTCCGGTTCATCTCTAATTTACTTTGCCATCATTTCCTTAGATATGAAAAGGTGGACAGCACCTGTTCTATTGTCTTCTTGTCTCTACAGTCATTATCCACATTTCACTTACGCGCAAGGCTACACTAGAAACAAATAATCCTTCTCCTTTTTCCGTCGTTTTCTTGTGTCTTTCTCCCACAATTCGAGGGTACATTTGATACATAAAGGCTTTCTTTCAGTAGAGAAAGCGAGATTATAAAAAACAAAGATTCATCGAATCCCGGTCAACTTTTTAATATACGAGTTTTGAAAGTAATTAATTGGGAGGGGTCGTAAAAGAATGACGCTTTAACATCCGGTCACGTATTAGAGTGACTTGAGAGCACTTGTGTAGATACACGTTGTGGGTGGTATAATACGGTGTGCTTCTCCTTTTCCGTCCACTTGATATTGTTCCATCATACAGAGTGGTCTACAAAGTCGCAGTGGGACACAAGGGAACTAACACGATGTTCTAAAACCGCTAAGTGTGAAAGCATCATATTCACAGAGATATTGCTAATTGGTGAAATACACGCAGAAGTACGGTTACGGATATTACAAGACGATCTGAGTAGGAGAATAGCATAGAGTATGTACCTCAAAAAAGGCTGCCAAGGAAGCTTAGTGAAAGAGAATGGATGGTAATCATGAGAAATATTAAGCGCAGTTCTCGATTACATTCCTCTGCAGTTATAAAACATCTCCCGCAAGAATGTGGTAAGCAAGTGAGTGATTCAGCTATACTGAGTGTTATAAGAGAAGTAGGGTACTACGGAAGAATGACACGTGTGACAAATTGAATTGAAACGAAAGACTCCAGATCGCAAGGGACCACGTATATGAAAGGTCAGAGTGCTGAAAAGACGTTACATTTGCTCTTTATCTTCTTCCCCTTCCTTATCTACTCCCGTTTCTCCACGGGATCGGCATCATTACATGGATTTTGGCACTGTTAGTGACAGACGCTCTTCCAAATGCCATCTCTCCCCCCTGGGACGGATGCAGTGTACCCCATTTGTATGCGTCTAGAACAAAACCCATGATGAAGTGTGGAACTTTCCGACATGTTTGCTTTGCGTGTACCTGAGGCTGGAGAGGAGTACCCACCGCGTATTTACATACTGGGATGCGGAAAGCCGTCTAAAAACAACATTCAGTGTGGTTGGCCCATCATCTCGCATCCTTAATCCACGAGGCGAATTTAATCAGGGGCACGGAGCTCGTTTACGCGCTGGGTTATCCAGGTACGTTAATAAAGTCACATTTGCTGATTTGAGCAAATCCAACGTCTTTCCAAGAGAAGGATACCTATGACGTAAGTGAACTGAAGAGTTGCAGGCTAAACACCCCCAAACTACTCTAAAACACAACCGGGAGGGGGGGGGGGGGGAGAGGGGAGGGACTGTTTTGGTATGGAGCAGTGTTTCGTCATGTTGTGAGAAGGAATTTGCTTTCATTGACGGCATGATGTTAAACAAGCAGACACATCTCTACATTGTGAAGAAAAATTAATACAGGCGTGCAGAAACGCTGAGAATGTTTCGAAGATAATGATGACATGATGCCCATATCGTACCTTACAAAGAAGTTATTTTGTTACAGATGTTCCATTGTTTTTGAGATACCACTTCAATCACTAGACTTGACCTCATTACAGACTAATGGAGTAAAAAGGATAGAAGGGTCAGGAAAACCACAACCAAATCGAAAGAAGGTTTAAACAGATTCTCGAGGAATAATTAAAACCATTTGGACCTGACTACACACCAAAGCCGATAACATGAAGGACCATTTGAATGCGTTTATAAAGCAGAAGATAAATCCCACGAAGTATTGAGCTCCAATATTATCCTGTAATCAAAAATAATTAAGGTTTTGGCCGAATGTTAAATACACTGTTGTGCTAAACTCTGAAATATTATCAAATAAAATATTCTTGTTGTTGTGTTACTTAAGAAATTATATACCGTAGTTTCCATTTATTAATGGAACGAATTTTTAGTTTATTGAAATCTTACTTGCTTATTAAATGTATATGTGCAAATAAAAACATTCTATCAGAAGGAGTGAAGCGATCAAATGTTAATGACAACCACTTTATACGACAAAGCTTCGGTGCGAAGTCGGTAGACGTTTAAGTGTGGGCCAGCAGAAACAGTTATGGACGTGTATGCTGTTGGTTATGAGGAATGCAGCTAAGCCGAGCGAGTAGAGTGCCCCTTCTTGGAAACGAGGGGCGGCTTGGTCGCTTGTGTTGTACACATTTCGTGGCGGAAACTGACAGCGGTAGCTGTGGCGTCACCGGAACTTGCTCGTTCACTACAGCATGTTGACTGCATTGAGTGTCTTCTGCTGCCTGAACTTGGTGTAATTCCTGAAACAGGGCCGGTCACGGACTTCCAAACATCACGCGTGCAGTGAATGCGAGCCGCGTGGGAACCAAAGACCGGCATGTCCCTCGGCTTTGCTCGGTCCTTCTCGGAAGTACCTGGAGCAGCTCCACCGTTATTTAACACTCCAGTACGGCATTTTTCGTTCGCCACAACTCTCTGAGTTCAACAATCGTGTATCGGCGGTGTTCACCTTTCACTATTTGTTCGTGGTATGAAGGACGTGCACAAGTCCAGTGGCAACGTGCACAAAAAGAGGAAGCCTAGCGATCTATGGTCTCAGTCATTTATAATGTATGGGAATGAGAGAAGAGAAAGATGAGAATTCTCAATTCTCATAAGCGATGGGTACTGTTTATATGCTATGAAATAACTTTAAAGTACCATCAGAAAGAATTGAAACGTTTAGGTGACAATGAGACAGCAAAAAATTATTGCGATCGACAATCAAGAGCCGGCCACTGTGGCCGAGCGGTTCTAGGCGCTTCAGTCCGGAACCACGCTGCTGCTGCTATGGTCGCAGGTTCGAATCTTGCCTCGGGAATGGATGTGTGTGATGTCCTTAGGTTAGTTAGGTTTAAGTAGTTCTAAGTCCAGGGGACTGATGACCTCAGATGTTAAGTCCCATAGTGCTTAGAGCAATTTGAGCCATTTGACAAGATTCATTGTTCTGTACATCAAAAAGCAGTATGTGCTAAACTTGCAGGCATGCAGCGCTTGAAGAAATTGGTGTTACAATAATTAAAATTCTTTCAGTCGATCTATTGTTCTACTGTCAGCTGCAACAGTTTTCAGAGAAAATGAACGAAGAGCATGGAGACTTCATACATTACTACAAAGTATTTTGGTTAAATCAAGGCGCATACCTGAAGCGATTTTTCGATTTAAATCTTGCTATTGTTGAATTTATGAAGGAAAAAGAAGTGCAAAAACGAAAATTACAATACCCAGAATGGAATGGAGATTTCGTATTTTAAGGGGACTTGACTGTGCGCTGACCACAGTGATACACAGCAAATTAACTTCCTTGTGATTTATTAGGGATGCGTTAAAAAAGTAAATCGCGTTGTAGAAGGGGCAAATTCTAAGACAGACTATCCAGTTCCCTAAGCTCACTGAGGTTAAATAAAGCTCGAGCCCTCAAGAATTCATTGTGGACTTGGATGAGTTACAAGGACAGTTTTACAAAGGTTTTGAGGACACTGTCAGTCTTACATCTGTTTTCGAGCTGTTTCCGAGACCGTTTGCCATTTCTGTTGAAAGCGCCCCTATGGAAGTGCAGATGGACGAGTACCTGACTGACCTGCAAGGTATGGTATTGTAATTGCAAAGACAAATCTTTTCACATTAAAACTGTCCAGGACCTCTACATTGTTTTCCTCAGGTATAATAACAATATGGGAATTGTGAATCCGTCTATATGCAAAACACTTTTTGTTATTTATTTTCTTATTTATTCCCCAAACTAATTTCAGCGACAAATATCGGCATCATCAGTGAGTTCTTTAAATCTAAAACATGTAGAAAATAGCGTAGTTCTAAAACACTATAATACGTTATTACATTTGCACTGTTTGGTTTTTAAATATTGTTTTTGGTGGATACTTTCATACTACCTTATTTATTATAAATCACAACATGGTTTTGACAATTGTTGTCACTGTTACCGAATATTTTCAGTGATTTTTAAGTTACCGTTTCTCTCGGCATATATCATGTCATCTGCAACTGTGTGAGCGGCTGTTTGTAAGCAAATACTGAAACGTGAACTTGCGTATGTCAGCGATATACAGTTGGGATTGCGGTAGTGTTGTGGATCCACTTTTGGTGAGTACTAAGCTCTTACTTAGGTTGTCGTGTACTCACGTTCGCTGGGCGGCTTGCAGCTAATTTTATCCACAGAAAAACGAAACTTTCGCATTTCATTTATGATGCAAAACATTATGCCATCTTGCTGTTCGCGCATTGCGAGGAGGCTATGAAAACTGTTCTGACGACTTCCGTTCATTGTTTATGGCCATGTGTGTGATGGAGTGATTCTTTTGCCAGTGTTTGCTTTCTGTTCTGTGTCCACAATAGAAGAAAATTACTACATACAATGGCTATAGCGGAAGGCAAAAACGTAATAAAGAAAACACAACACTTTGCAACAACACACTCTTTATTGCTCTCAGAGAACTGGCCCAGGACACACAAGCAAGAGAACCACTTCCCCATTACGCACAGAGACATAAATAAGGAACAGAAATCGTCCGAACTCCAGCTACAGTTTTCATAGCCTTCTCGCAACATGCGATACATTTCTCGCGACACACGCCAACAGCAAGATGGCGTAATGTTTTGCATCATAAATGAAGTGCGAAAGTTTTGTTTTTCTGTGTATAAAATTAGCTGCAAGCCGCCCAACGAACGTGAGGACACGACATACTACATAACAACCTAGTACACACCAAAACTGGATTCACCACACGACGGCAATCCCAACTGTATAACGCTGACATACGTAAGTTCACTTTTTAGTATTTGTTTATTAACTGCCGCTCAAACAGTTGCAGATGACATGATGTAAATTCAAGGAAAATGGCAACAGAAAAAGCACTGAAAATATGCCGCTAACAGCGACATCAGTTCTTAAAACCGTGTTGTGACATACAATAAATAAGGTAGTATGAAAGTGTCCACAGAAAATCCACAATGGTCTATCTGGAGCCAATAACCTCACTCTGTCTCATTAGCAATTTTCTTAGTTCACTAATGGCAGCTACCTCTCCTTTACTCCTCTCACTATTGATGTAAATCCCTGTTTCAAGAATGAAAGGAATATATAGGAATGACACAGTGTGTTACAGAATGTCCCGTTCGCACTTGTTAACGAATTACACTATGCGGCCATGTGCATTTAGCACAGTGCTGCACCATTTCCATTCATTTTTCTAAAACTAGGCAAATTCGTGTTCATGTTGTGCACACAGTGCACTTACACTCACACGGAGACACGTTGTCATGTGGAAAAACACACAAACATACACACACATACATTCTCTCTCTCTCTCTCTCTCTCTCTCTCTCTCTCTCTCTCTCTCCCCCTCTCCCTTTCACACACACACACACACACATTTTTTTGTTTTGTTAGGTCAGTGAACAACATTGCCCAGAAATAAACTGAAAATTGTCCCAGTCCTCCAGTTGCAGTTAATGTTTTAGAGAGCTTTCCGTTGGTTGTAAAGCAAATGGCGGAACTGGTAAAAGCTTCTCACTTATTTCCAATTTGAAACTGCTCTAACTCAGTACCAACTAGCCTAGTACTTGGATAAAATGAACCGAGACTCCGTAGAAGACTAAAGTTCAAGCAGCCTGCTGTGCTCTTTGGACTAGAGAGTGAATAAGATTCACTAGGGTTCCTGTGTTGCACTTTTTGGTGGTTACTCAGTGCTTTGCAGAGGACGAAAGTGTCTAGTTCAAATACAGTTACAAAGTTACCTTGTGTCTTACCAAGTATTAAGTATTATCGATTTAACGGCTGCACTATAGTACAACGGAGAGCGAAAACTATCGATTCAGTAGTGTACCAAATAGTTTAATACTGTGTAGTTTTTACATAGGTGTACCTAAAAGCAAAATGTAGCTGGACCACTGATTCAGTAAAGGTTTACTAAGTGTTTTTCGTTACCGTAAAGTAAAATTTAGTGCACAAAACTTGTAATTCTGCGGGTATTTAAATATTGATTCACTATTTTGAAAGAAAATGTGCTTCCTACATTGCATGTGGTAAAGTGTTTTTCGAAATTTACGTGTTTCAAATGGTTCAAACGGCTATAAGCACTATGGGACTTAACATCTGAGGTCATCAGTCCCCTAGAACTAATTAAACCTAACTAACATAAGAACATCACACATATCCATGCCCGAGGCAGGATTCGAACCTGCGACCGTAGCAGCAGCGCCGTTCCTGATTAAAGCTCCTAGAACCGCTCGGCCACAGCGGCTGGCATTTACATGTTTGTCAAAAATGCGATAGAAAAACTGCATCATAGGATTAGGTTTGAGCAAAACGTGTAAAGTTAAATTATGTGCCAACAGATTTTTTTCACTTCGGTATAAGGGTGCCTGTGTATCTGATTCTTGAACTCTGAAGTTGGTATAGTAATATAACTGTCAATAACGGTCACTGAAGGACGCAGAAACGTAGTAAAGCAGATGGATGATGAGTTACAGAACAATGTATGTTTCATTCTCCTGGAAACTAATTTTTATTGAATTAAATTCCAACGTCATCTTTTTATATGTAGTATCTGCCGCGTGTTACTCATAATCACCTGTCGGACGCGACATTTTGAACTACATTGGGCAACAAAATTAAAGGATCACGTTTTCGATAACCAATAATCTTGTCCCATTGCGACGCAGAAGTTTGGGCTTTAGCTCAAACGTGCCTCCTATCTTGTCCTATAATGGTGTAAAAGCGTGGTGCCCTGCGAAATCACTCTCGGGCTCGGCGACGCTTTAAACAGCAAGAAGTTGACACAAACGAAGAAAGGCCGTGGTTTAGAAGCTTATGTAAGCTGTAATGTGGGTTCATGATGTCACATTGGCACCAAATATCACCATAATTCTGCCCAACGCCACCTTGGACGTGTCACATGACGGGAAGGTCGTCACGCCTCGTCTTGCCGACATTTCACCGCTCTTTTGGCGCCGCTGCTATGGCGGTCAGAGCGGCGGCACCCGTGGTTGAAATCACTCGGTTTCCTTATGTATACTGTCGCTCACGATCGACATGAGAAGTCCAGAGGAGGTGGTGTAATGGGCATCAGTGTAATGACCCCATCCCTTTGAGAGCTGATTCCCACACATTGCTCGGTCGAAAATGAAAGTTCGCAATGCGATAAACATTCGGACGACGTTCTTGATAATATTCGACACTGCTGTTACCCCTTGCAATTTAAAGCCTGCTTTAAGGACAACATTGAGATGCAGTCCTACTGAACGTGACCAGACACCGTTGACGTAAAGTTCGAAACCAATTTTTACTCTCGTATAGAAATGGCACTATCAGGGAACGATCAAACCTATCGGACAAAATTTGAACGTAATCCGAAGTAGCAAAGGGTGTTAATGCTTCTCAGCCCTCCTGTTTCGCTCCGTCCTGTGGCGCGATGATGAGGGAGTGAAACATTAACATGTGCGCTAATTAAATGATATAGTGTCCCAATAAGTTCCGCCAGTAAGACAACACCCTTGGTGCCATCCACGCACTATTGTTGAACACGTTAAAAATGGGCCTTATCTTAACCTTAGGGTTAGGAAACCCCTTCGTCCATCCTTAGGAGGGGTTTGCCTACCTTCAAGTGCAAGAAACACCATGACGCTCAGATGGTGTGGAAGATTTTGAGAGGTATATTTTTAACGTGTTCAACAAATGTGAGTACCTGACGCCGAACTGCGGGTTTTAGACGGACCCCTTGCCGTTTTATTTACGGACAAGTTAATGTTGCAGCCCCGTGATCACGCCAAAGGAAAACGCGACACAGGAGGGCTGAAAAAGCTTCATCGAATGCTTTTGAACGATCCCTAGTGGTTCCACGCTGTATACCAAAGCAAAACAGGCGGCAGCACTACACCACAAAGGAGTCAGATAATGTTCAATTTCGTTGCAGTCCCACTATGACCTTAGAGCGGGCTTGATTGGAAATTTGTGGGACCAAGCTGCTGAGTTCATCGGTCCCTAAGCTTACACACCACTTAATCTAACTTAACTAATTTACGCTAAGACCAACACACACACACCCATGAAGCGTATGGGGGACAGCAGTGTCGAACGCCGTCAAGAAAGTAGACCTTCTGGTTATCACACTGTGTTCTATCACTTTCGACGGCGAAATGTGCAAGAATCAACACCCAAATCGTAGAAGAAAAGATTAAATGTGGGTACGAATGGGCGAGACAGCCTTCCCATCACTTCACACTTGCGTGGTGCACTTGCGTAGAATTGTGCTGAAATTTGGTGCAAATGTGACATAATGAACGCATCACATAGCTGGGCTATGGCCGTTTTTTCACATGTGTCGACACAGTGCTGTTCGAAGCGTCTCCAAGTCCGTGAGTCACATCGCTGGGCGCAACGCTTTTGCATAATTACGTAGGAAGGCTTTAGGTAACTTTAAACAAAACTACAAACCTACGCGTTGCAATGGGAACCAATAAAAGTATTTCGAAAAAGTGATACTTCAGTTGTGTTATGCTGTGTAATATGGTGTCTAAATCTTCAAAACAGTCAGAAATATCGCAAAATAGTTGCTGACGGAAGTGAGTTCAACATAAATACTTTGCAAGTCACCTTATGTTGTGTTGCGGAGGAAGAGCACACATCAAACAAGTTTTCCTATACCTCGGTTCCAAGACTTCCCGAACCTGTACAGAAAATTGGAATAGAAATCAACATAAACATCATTTCCGCCCTTTTTATTACTCATGAAAATCACACATTGCATGTTGTACCTGTATTCGTCGTGGCGTATTATCCACAATTTCATCAAGGCCCTGTTGGTCCAGATTGTCCTACTCCTCAACGGCGAATCGGCGTAGATCCCTCAGAGTGATTGGTGCATCACATCGTCCATATACAGCAGTTTTAAACCTATCCCAGGCATGATCGATAGGGTTCATGTCTGGAGAACAAGCTGGCCACTCTAGTCGAGCTATGTCGTTATCCTGAAGAAGTATTCACAAGATGTGCACGATGGGGGCGCGAATTGTCGTCCATGAAGACGAATGCCTCGCCAGTATGCTGCCGATATGATTGCACTATCGGTTGGAAGACGGCATTCACGTATCGTACAGCCGTTACGGAGCCTTCCATGACCATCAGCGGCGTACGTCAGCCCCACATAATGCTACCCCAGAACATCAGGGTAGTTCCACCTTGCTGCTTTCACTGGATAGTCTGTCTAAGGCGTTCAGCCTGACCGGGTTGCATCGAAACACGTTTCCGACGATTGTCTGATTGAAGGTATATGCGACACTCATCGGTGAAGAGAACGCGGCCGGCCTATATGGCCGAGCGGTTCTAGGCGCAACAGTCTGGACCCGCGCGACCACTACGGTCGCAGGTTCGAATCCTGCCTCGGGCATGGATGTGTGTGATGTCCTTAGGTTATTTAGGTTTAAGTAGTTCTAAGTTCTAGGGGACTGATGACCTCAGAAGTTAAATCCCATAGTGCTCAGAACCATTTGAACCATGTTTGAAGAGAACGCGATGCCAATCCTGAGCGGTCCATTCGGCATGTTGTTGGTCCCATCTGTACAGCGCTGTGTGGTGTCGTGGTGGGATAGATGGACCTCACCATGGACGTCGAGAATGAAGTTGTACATCATGCAGCCTATTGCGCAAAGTTCGAGTCGTAACACGACGTCCTGTGGCTGCACGAAAAGCGTGATTCAACATGGTGGCGTTGCTATCAGGGTTCCTCCGAGGAATAATCCGAAGGTAGCGGTTATCCACTACCATAGTAGCCCTTGGGCGGCCTAAGCGAGGTATGTCATCGAAAGTTCCTGTCTCTTTGTATCTCCTCCATGTCCGAACAACATCGCTTTGGTTAATTCCGAGACGCCTGGACACTTCCCTCGTTGAGAGCCCTTCCTGGCACAAAGTAACAATGCGGACGCGATCGAACCGCGGTATTGACCGTGTAGGCATGGTTGAACTACAGACAACAAGAGTCGTGTACCTCCTTCCCAGTGGAGTGACTAGAACTGATCGGCTGTCGGACCCCCTCCGTCTAATAGGCGCTGCTCATGCGTGGTTGTGTACAACTTTGGTCGGGTTTAGTGACATCTCTGAACAGTCAAAGGGACTGTGTCTGTGGTACAATTTCGACAGTCAATGTCTGTCTGCAGGAGTTCTGGGAACCGGGGTGATGCAAAACTTTTTTTGATGTGTGTATAAAGCTAACTGCAAATCAGGAATAAGTTTAAAAGCTGTATCCACAATAGAATAAAAACTGTATCTAATGCTTTTTGCTGCAAGATATCGGTAAAGTCGTTCAAAAATGGGTGTGAAATCTTATGGGGCTAAACTGCTAAGGTCATCAGTCCCTAAGCTTACACACTACTTAACCAAAATTATCCTAAGAACAAACACACACACCCATACCCGAGGGAGGACTCGAACCTCCGCCGGGACCAGCCGCACAGTACATGACTGCAGCGCCTGAGACCGCTCGGCTAATCCCGCGTGGCAGGTAAAGTGGTGGTCGATTTCTAACTTAGTTCATAACTGTCGTTATTCTTTCATTCACAATAAATCATTCTTAATGCTTATATCAAACGAAAGAAGTAAGTTGAAACAGAGGCTAAAATATTGCATGGGAATTTTCTGAGTTTAAATCTTTGCCAGCCTATCGGGTTTTAGGTTTTCTTGGTTCCCATACAGCTCTTCACACGATTGGCTGGACGCGTTATCCAGCAATGTCATGACTGGTTGGTGGTCTGTTTTGGTTGATGGTGACGTAACAGAAAATCTAAATTCTTTACCTACATCCTAAGTTTCTTTTTTTTAATGGAGTACTATTTGCGTGTTTCCGACAAAAATGTGTTCCATCAGAAGATAGGGACCGACATACATTGTTAGCGAAGTTGCAAGCGGAACACATCTTTTCAAGAGGACATTTTAACAGTGATATACTGTGTTCATCTATAGTGAACCAGGGGACGTGGAGAGGAGAGTGTTGCGGTTGTTTAATTCACTACTGAGGGTTGAGTTGGCTGAAGCAAATTTATTGATTTCAAACCTTTTTCTTCCAGCTCAATTTTAATTAATAGCTATGCTTCAGATCCGACGACAATTTGGAGAACCCGACTTCCTTTTAGTGACCCCGGTGTCAGGTTTGGAAACCATACGCATCTCGACCTGCCCAGCGTCGGTAGCAACGACCGCGCTAAATGGAAAATGGAAATTCTCTTCCTCTGCAACCGTTCTGAATAAATAAAGTGACGAGACGACCCGAAAAGCTGGGGTCTCATTGAGAGCAGGACGCTAGGCATGGAGTGTGGGTGTGTGATCCAGTTTATGCCTGGAGGCGTTAGTGACGTAGTGGTATCTGCAATAACAATTATTAATCGTATTGAGTTTACAGAGTAATAAAGGGTCTTCATAATGGCGATCAGTGGTCGGGCTTAAGCGACTGCCACAAAGAAATACTGATGCCTCACAAGTGAAATGTGAGGTCTCCTACAGGACAATTTGCCGCAGCCTCCCGCTGCGTTCGTGGCAGCGGGGAATGTGTAGTGCCCGACGTTCTGTGATACAACACAGCTCCCACCTCAGCGCTTTCGTAGACAGCCCGTCGCGCACTTAGATGAGAGCAGCCGACTGTAGTCCATGAGGTTGATTGATATGAAGACTAGGCCCTGCTAATCTACCATAGATCGACCATGACCGCAGAAGATTTTCACGAGTCGGCCAGACGGCTGCGTGAACGCGCCACGCCTGCTCGACGAGGAGATGACAAGTTGACGATCGTTACAATGAGCTGTAGTGTAGGAGAGCTGGTTGTACACCAGTCTCCTCCTCATCCGCAGTGACCGAGTAGATATCAACGGTACAGTATAAGTGGTTGGCGGGTAGTGCACATTCACTACTCTCGTAAAGATAAATGTTTAATTGCTTAATAACAATTAATTAAGGCAATATTAAATCATAATTAAGGAAAGTAATACCTATTGTAAACTATCAATTGAAGGATTAAATTTTTTTGCGTATTTTCTGAAAAAAGAAAACATTTAATACGCGCGAATTTTGGATTACGATTTGTTTACGTTGTAATATACTGTAAGTTACGTGATTAATTTAATAAAGTAAAATTTGAGTTGTTAGTGTATTCTTATACGCTATCCATTTGATTCTCTAGTAAGTAGTCGAAGTGAAAAGTACCGAAATAAGTGGAAACTTTATATAGCGTAATCTCAGTTCTTTGTTTACCTTTTGTTTCGTCAAGTAAACAGTACAGGTCATATTGTTTTTGTTTCTCCAGAAGTTTTGAATTAGTATCCGAACTTTAGGCCTAAACTTTCTAAGAAATTTAATATATTAATTGAGTAGTTTGCGAATTTATTCTTTTTTTAACTCAGACTAAAGCTAAAATTTATTTTCCATTAGTGAGAAGCGTATGACTTGCCGTAGGATTGTAAGTTCCGGGGTGTGGTGTGAGGGTTGTTGCAGTTTCTTTTATATGGGTGACTGTAGTGGCGTAGGAATTGGGGAAATAAATAAGGCTCATTGGTTGTGTAGGATTTGCTGTAGAGAAAGGAAGATAGTAGAACAGGAGGAGAAGATTGCTGCCCTTCAGACGGAACTGGATAAAGCGAACAAGATCTGGAAAGGTTAAGGAGGGAGAAGGGAAAAGAGAGATGGGAAGTGAGAACAGGTTATAGAAGAAATAGGAATAGGACGTTCTCAGACAGTGTGGTTGTGAATGTGGAAAACAGGTTTGATCCGTAGTCACAGTTGGAAACTCATGAGCCACAAGATTTCGAAAAGTGTTTGAAAAGTAAGAAGTCAGAAAAAGCTGGCCAACTGTTGCAAGATGAACTAAGGTCAGGTTACCAGGTCACAAGCTTTTTTAAACCTAGTACAAGTCTGGGTCAGGTGATAGAGGATGTAGGTTTACTTTGTAAAGACTTCACAAAGGATGACACCGTGGTAATAATAGGTAGGGCGGGCAACAGCATAGATAGGAACCCCAATTATTCAATTGAGAGGGACCTGGTAAAGATAGCTTCAGGAACGAGACATGCTGGTGTTGGGCTTGTGTCTGTTCTGAGACGCCATGACCGGCCTCATTTAAACTCATTTGTTAGGAGAGTTAATTTAGAGGTGGAACGGCTGCTTGGATCGGATATGGGGTCTCATATCGGTATGTTTCCTGTTGACTATATCAGCAGATGGGACTATACTAGGCATGGCGTTCACCTCAACAGGAAAGAGAAGGGAAAACGGTCTGGGCTAATAACAAATAACCTAATGGGGGGCGCTGTCACAAGTGGTGAAGTGGCAGTGGTTGCAAGTGACAGATCAGCAGATTTTTTAGGGTGAGGAGGGCAGAAACAAAAGAAGTTCAGAGACAGGCTGAAAATGAAATTCACATTGATAAAACAGGCAGCCAGAAAGCAAATTTTAATGTACACAATTAATGAAGACAGAATATGATGGAAACTAAAGATACTCAAAAATTGGCCGGAAAGTTAGCTTCATCCAGATGTATTTCAGCCAGTGCATAAAATCAATTATCACTATTGCATCAGGATATCCGAGGACTAAGGGGTAACCTTAATGAGTTGCTTTTTTGTGTTGAAGAATTAGAGTTGAGAAAACCAGTTGATATAATCTACCTCTCTGAGCATCATGTGACCACTGGCATAGATATGTTAAATGTTAAAGGGTTCAAGTTAGCTTCTTATTTCTGTAGAGAAAATATGGAGAAAGCAGGAGTTGCCATATTTGTCAGAAACTGTTTTGATTTCAAGAATATTGATATTAATAAATTTTGGTCAGAGAAGCACTTAGAAGCTTGTGCAACAGAAGCAGTGTTTAATTATAAGTCCTTTATAATATTAGGTATATACAGATCACCTTCAGGAAATTTTAACCTCTTCGTAAAATATCTGGAAGCTCTGTTGTCCCATCTCATAGTAAAAAAAAACAAGGATATAGTGGTTGCTGGGGATTTTAGTGTGGATTTATTGAAAAGCTCTGTCAGTGAAAATTATTGCAGTCAGTAACACTATCGTTCAATTTAGTTCCTACTGTGAACTTTGCTACTAGGATATGTAAATGCTCTGAGACTGCGACTTATAATATCTTTGTAGACAAATATAGGGCAGAAACTCATATCACAAAACCAATAGTAAATGGGTTATCTGATCATGAGATGCAGCATCTTGTGTTGAATATTGAAACTTGTCAGGATAAAAAATATATTAAAGCTGAGTAGAGGAGGTTAATAAATAAGTCAAAAATTGAGAGATTGAGGAAATTGCTCAAAGACATGGACTGAATAGATGTTTACAATACGTCTCACTCAAATGGAAAATGCAAAGCATTCATTAATAAAGTTGCATCCACTTTTGAAAATTGTTTTCGCATAAGGGTAACTCAAATCACACATTAGTCAAAAATTAAACTGTGGATTACGCAAGGAATAAATATATCATGTAGGACAAAAAGGAGACTGTATGTACTATCTAGGAACAGCTCTGATGTTAGCATTGTAATGTATTACAAAGAATACTGCAAAATATTGAAACAAGTGATCCAGAAAACGAAGTAGCTTTATTATGAGAAAAAGATAATTACATCAGGTAACCAAATAAAAACTGTATGAGACATTGTGAAGACAGAGGCATGTGGGGCCAAAAAGGAAGAGGAACAGACAGCTCTAAAAATAAATGAGACCTTGCTAACAAGTACATCTAGCGTGGCAGATCTCTTTAATAAGTACTTCATTTCTGTTACTGACAGCTTGGGGTTTTGAGGTTTGGTGAACAGTGCAATGGAGTATCTGAGACCAGCCTTTAAAAATAACTTCAGTAAAATGGAAATGACAC
Organism: Schistocerca cancellata; assembly: GCF_023864275.1. NCBI lineage: Eukaryota > Metazoa > Arthropoda > Insecta > Orthoptera > Acrididae > Schistocerca > Schistocerca cancellata. The sequence continues at coordinate 270,365,188 of NC_064629.1, forward strand.
TCACGTCTCCTAAAGAAGTAGCATTCATTATAAAATCTTTAAAATCTAAGTATTCCAGTGGGTATGATAACATATTGTATGTAGGCTATGTAAGTAGGCTGTTTAGGTTCTTATATTGCTAACGCCGCCGCCACGTAGCGCTCTCTGTATGAAAATCACTGGCTGTGCTGTGTGCAGTCTGTGGCTAGTTTGCATTGTTGTCTGCCATTGTAGTGTTGGGCAGCGGCAGCTGGATGTGAACAGCGCGTAGCGTTGCGCAGTAGGAGGTGAGCTGCCAGCAGTGGTGGATGTGGGGAGAGAAATGGCGGAGATTTGAAATTTGTAAGACTGGATGGCATATATATTATGATTATTAAGGTAAATACATTGTTTGTTCTCTATTAAAATCTTTCATTTGCTAACTATGCCTATCAGTAGTTAGTGCCTTCAGTAGTTTGAATCTTTTATTTAGCTGGCAGTAGTGGCGCTCGCTGTATTGCAGTAGTTCGAGTAACGAAGATTTTTGGTGAGGTAAGTGATTTGTGAAAGGTACAGGTTAATGTTAGTCAGGGCCATTTCTTTGTAGGGATTTCTGAAAGTCAGATTGCGTTGCGCTAAAAAATATTGTGTGTCAGTTTAAGCACAGTCTTGTATAATTTTTCAATGGGGACGTTTCAATATCTACAAAGTTAATCAAAGAGTGCTCATGTGAGTTGAGTCCTATCTTAAGTTATTTGTGTAATCAATCTCTTATCAGTGGAACATTTACAGACTGGCTAAAATATGCTGAAGTTAAGTCTCTTTACAAGAAGGAAGATAAAGAGAGACCATCAAAATATCGACAAATTTCACTTTTGCCAGCTTTCTCAAAAATATTTGAAAAGGTTGTGTTCAAGCATCTCCTTAAGCATCTGACTGCAGATAATGTATTGTCCAAATCACGGTTTGGATTTCTGAACGATTCTGATATAAAGAAAGCTATTTAAACATACAGTGAGAATGTACTTCATTCATTAGATAATAAATTGGACGCTATTGGCATTTTCTGTGGCCCGTCAAAAGCCTTTGACTGTGTGAACCACAGCATTCTCTTGAGTAAATTAGAATATTGTGGTGTCACCGGCAATGCTGCGAAATGGTTTGAGTCTTATCTATCTAACAGGAAACAAAGGGTGTCGTTGCGAAATACCTGTGCAGTAAGCAGTCAGTCTTCATCTGACTGAGAATTAACTACATGTGATGTTCCTCAATGTTCCATCTTGGGTCCACTGCATTTTCTTGTGTACATCAATGATCTCTCATCTGTTACATTGCCAGATGCTAAGTTTGTTTTGTTTTCAGATGATACAAATATTGCAATAAGTAGCAAGTCAAGTACAAATTTAGAAATAGATGCTAATCAAATTTTCACTGACATTAAGAAGTGGTTCAAAGCTATTTCATTGTCACTAACCCTTGAGAAGACCCACTACATGCAGTTCAGAACCTGTAACAGATTTCTTCCAGCATGAGTATAACATATGAAGACATGCAGATCGAAGAGGTTAACAGTGTTAAATTTCTGGGATTACAACTCTATAACAAATTCAAATGAGAAGAGCATACAAAGAACTCCTTAAGCGCTTAAACAAGTCTGTATTTGCCGTGAGAATGATGACAGATGTAGGAGATATAAATATAAAAAAAACTTGCACACTCTGGTTACTTTCATTCTATTATGTCATATGGGATGACATTCTGCTCCAACTCATCAAAAAAGTTTTTATGGTGCAAAAGCGTGTGATAAGAATCATTTGTGGTGTAAATTAAAGAACATCTTGTAGAAATCTGTTAAAGGAACTTTGTATTCTAATCACTGCTTCTCAATGTATTTATTCCTTAATGAAATTTTGTTGCAAGTAATACATCTCTATTTCCAACCAATAGCTCAAAACATAGTATCAATACTAGGAATAAGAACAGTCTACATAAAGACTTAAATCACTTACCTTGGTCCAAAAAGAGGTCCATTATTCAGGAACACACATTTTCAATAAATTTCCAGAAACCATTAAAAACTACCTTTCAGATAAAGCACAGTTTAAGCAGAGTTTGAAAGACTTTTTGATAGGCAACTCCTTCTACTCCGTAGATGAATATCTTAACAGACACACTAAAGTCAGCCTAAATAAAAATATGTTAGATTTCAGTTTTGACAACACTTGGTCACAGCAGTCAAGATTAGGTATTTTTTGTATGATAAATTTATTAATAGTGCATAACAGTGCTTCATTCTGACAGCGTGTTAATTCTGTAAGTATTGGCTGTTCCAGTTTACTGCATTGTATTAGCCTACTTCCACTATCTCGTGACAGATGATCAGGGTAGTAAGTATAATATTCAAATGTTTTATGTTTTTGTGTCATACTTTGACATGTTCAACACCCACGAGAATCATCTCATATTTTGGGTCTATGGAACGAAAACTGCATCTAATCTAATCTAATCTAAAAACACCACAGCTGTAGTGTACATCAGGTTGGTTGCATCCCGGTGTTCAAGTCACCAGGCAGGTAGCAGGCAGACCATCGTCGATCATCTAGTCCCAGTTTCTCTGAAACTGTCTTTCTCTCTGGTTCTAGCGATACGAACAGAATGGCGCCACAATTGAATGTGTCTTTCAGCTCCGAAAGCCTTGTTTTTTAAAGGACTCAGAATCGCTTTGCGTGTCTGAGCGCATTTGCCCTCGTTTATCGGTCCCATCAGCTCTCCTTGTCTTGCTTTAGTAATTCAATAACTATTCTGGGTCATTGAGCTCGGATTTTTCTTCCTACATTTCATTTTGCAGTGGCGCTCTGGCGCTTAAGTTTCAAAGTATTATTTCACACTATCTTGTTATGTGGCACTGCAATGTTTGCGTTCCTGCCTTCTTCGCTCAGGGGTTGTATGCCAATGCTAATTTCATACCCTGATTTCTGTTACGTCGGTAGTATGCCTTGTTGACATTCATATTGGCACACCAGGCCACAGGTAGTCTGCTCTGTGCTGAACTCGCCCGGCAGAACTTTAAAAAAAAATTAAATGTATACAATAAAAAATTCTTTTGCACAAGAGTGATCTCCTTCCATCCAACATCACCACTGGTTGACAACATTCAAACCATACCAATTCAAATCAGTCAAAAAATGTTGTAAAGCCCTGAGTACAAATGCACCCAACGATTATTAAGTAAAGACTTCAAATACAGAAAGTTTTGAACTTACTCAACAGTAAACATGACAGAGCAGGTCATTCCAGTTTTAGTGACAGCAGTGAAATGCCGACCGCTGTGGCGGAGCAGTTCTAGGCGCTTCAGTCCGAAACCGCGCTGCTGCTATGGTCGCAGGTTCGAATCCTGCCTTGGGCCTGGATGTGTGTGATGCCCTTAGGTTAGTTAGGTTTAAGTAGTTCTAAGTCTAGGGGACTGATGACCTCAGATGTTAAGTCCCATAGTGCTTAGAGCCATTTGAACCATCAGTGTTCTGAGTCATGGTTTTAAATATATTCTCATTGTGTGTCGTTTATATCTTTTATTATTGCTCTTTTTAACCAAAAGCAATGGAAGTCATATCTCTTATACGTGAAAACATCCATTTTTTAACTTTTAAAATATTTTAATTGATTTTGAATATCTCACCTGTATGTTGGTATTTATTTTCTTTTTAGTTAGTCTTCACTTGTCGCTTGGCTGTAGAGTGGGTTTCAAGTACCACTGATAGCCTACGTCCCCCCCCCCCCCCCCCCCAGTCTATGTGGGGTGATGGAAAATGAAATGACGATAAAGAAAAATAATTCCGAAACGTCTGTTGATCAGCTACTCTTTCACACTGGCTTGAGCAACTCTCCAGTGCTAATTGCAGAGCTACCACCATTTTTGTTTGCTAGACTGGTTGGGGTGCGCCCTAATGCTTGATTTTATAGCCGCCACCCAGTGGATACGTGGTATCACACTAATTTTTCGGAGCAGCTGCCTCTCCGGCGGCCGTAATCAAACTTGAAAACATAGCACGTTTTTCTCCCTATTTTATGACTCCAATGTGCTGAAAACAGTGTGTACCCTGAAACACATAGATCAAGGGCTAAAAATAAAACTGATATACACTCCTGGAAATGGAAAAAAGAACACATTGACACCGGTATGTCAGACCCACCATACTTGCTCCGGACACTGCGAGAGGGCTGTACAAGCAATGATCACACGCACGGCACAGCGGACACACCAGGAACCGCGGTGTTGGCCGTCGAATGGCGCTAGCTGCGCAGCATTTGTGCACCGCCGCCGTCAGTGTCAGCCAGTTTGCCGTGGCATACGGAGCTCCATCGCAGTCTTTAACACTGGTAGCATGCCGCGACAGCGTGGACGTGAACCGTATGTGCAGTTGACGGACTTTGAGCGAGGGCGTATAGTGGGCATGCGGGAGACCGGGTGGACGTACCGCCGAATTGCTCAACACGTGGGGCGTGAGGTCTCCACAGTACATCGATGCTGTCGCCTGTGGTCGGCGGAAGGTGCACGTGCCCGTCGACCTGGGACCGGACCGTAGCGACGCACGGATGCACGCCAAGACCGTAGGATCCTACGCAGTGCCGTAGGAGACCGCACCGCCACTTCCCAGCAAATTAGGGACACTGTTGCTCCTGGGGTATCGGCGAGGACCATTCGCAACCGTCTCCATGAAGCTGGGCTACGGTCCCGCACACCGTTAGGCCGTCTTCCGCTCACGCCCCAACATCGTGCAGCCCGCCTCCAGTGGTGTCGCGACAGGCGTGAATGGAGGGACGAATGGAGACGTGTCGTCTTCAGCGATGAGAGTCGCTTCTGCCTTGGTGCCAATGATGGTCGTATGCGTGTTTGGCGCCGTGCAGGTGAGCGCCACAATCAGGACTGCATACGACCGAGGCACACAGGGCCAACACCCGGCATCATGGTGTGGAGAGCGATCTCCTACACTGGCCGTACACCACTGGTGATCGTCGAGGGGACACTGAATAGTGCACGGTACATCGAAACCGTCATCGAACCCATCGTTCTACCATTCCTAGACCGGCAAGGGAACTTGCTGTTCCAACAGGACAATGCACGTCCGCGTGTATCCCGTGCCACCCAACGTGCTCTAGAAGGTGTAAGTCAACTACCCTGGCCAGCAAGATCTCCGGATCTGTCCCCCATTGAGCATGTTTGGGACTGGATGAAGCGTCGTCTCACGCGGTCTGCACGTCCAGCACGAACGCTGGTCCAACTGAGGCGCCAGGTGGAAATGGCATGGCAAGCCGTTCCACAGGACTACATCCAGCATCTCTACGATCGTCTCCATGGGAGAATAGCAGCCTGCATTGCTGCGAAAGGTTGATATGCACTGTACTAGTGCCGACATTGTGCATGCTCTGTTGCCTGTGTCTATGTGCCTGTGATTCTGTCAGTGTGATCATGTGATGTATCTGACCCCAGGAATGTGTCAATAAAGTTTCCCCTTCCTGGGACAATTAATTCACGGTGTTCTTATTTCAATTTCCAGGAGTGTATGATCTGGATGTGTCACCCAGGAAGTAAGTAGGTCATGGACTAAAAACAGACCAGAATCCTGGATGTATCCCATGAGATAAGTAGTCATTATTTTAAAAAAAGGGAATTGTCTGAGGAAACAAGTAGGTCATGGGTTAAAAATAGGACTGAATCCTGTATGTGTCCCAGGAGATAAGTTGTCATTAGCTTAAAAAAAGAACAGTATGGGGAAATAAGTAGGTCAGGAGCTGAAAATAATATTCACCTGCCTTGGGACACCACATCCTGACCAAAAAATAGAACAGAAAGTGGGTTGTGGGGTTGTGTGCCAGACAAACACTGGCGTGGTCACACTGACATTAGAACACAAGTATACAGCATTAGCTTTGCTAGTGCTCAGCGCCCTACACTGATTTATCATTGCTAGAATCAGAACAGCTATCTTTGTAGAATTTTGCTGTTAACGTCTCGTAATACGGCCTTAACAAGTGGGTGAACAGCGACAACGCGCATACTTCTTTCCTTAGAACCATTTGAGAATAATCAACCCAAGGCAGACGCTAGTCAACAAGGTAACCACTTAAGATGTATACGCAGTCGTGTGTTCAATAAACACAACCAACAATATTAAAAAAAGAAAAAACACATGATGAGGATACTCATCGCAAACAGCTGTACAATGCAACAAAAATGGATTCGCAAGCGTTCGTTCAACACACGAACAGCCAGCACTCGCAAACCACAAGTTCTCGGGCAGTCCAAACATGGACACGCCCGACTGAGTGACCATTCAGATAACAGTGTCGCATCCGCTTATGACAAACCACGTTTAACTACAGCTGGTCAAGATGCAGTTCTATACAGGAGGCTGACTTACTGGTTATTTTCTCCCGTAAGACGTGCAAAATCCATTTCTCCCATCAGTAAATTCACCGGTCATATCATCAATATAATATTTTCATCGGATTCCACAAGGTCAACAGTCTCAAAAGAGAAAGCTAACACAAAAAAACAGGTAGACAAACTATCAATAACTGTTCCTCCACTCGGTTTGCATGCGAGGAAAACAGAACCAACCACAAGTCGTTGCGGAAACACTCGCAAGTGATCAAAAATTAATTTCTCAAGACGTGGCAGATGGCTGACTATGAACACACAAAGTTACAAAATTTCCACAGAACCACTCTGAGGCCAGCTTGTCAGTGCCTGATGCAAGATACAAACACCAAACTGCTGCTGTCAGAACAGAGCGATATGAGCCGGTAATTTCGCAGTTTGTGAGTTACTATGCCATAAACAATTATGCTCACTGGTTCAAAACCTCACACAATCATTAATAACTAATCCTTCACGCCGTTCGCATACGAAAACACAAAAGTCTCTTACCACCAACCTCACGTCATTGCCGAACACAAACGAATTCCTAAGATATAAGAATAGTGGAGGTACGTAAGTCCTAATTATCCATCTAGGTATTTCAGTTTATTCTTTGAAAACTGCAAATTTTGTTTTTAGTGATCTCTCGGTAACGTAGCCTTGTAATCATGTTACCAAATTGTGGATTGTTAACTAATAGGAGTAAAGTTTGAAATGAAGTTAAGCAATCTATTATCTATCTAAGAACTAAGTAGGTAAGTAATCTGTAATCCAATATGACTAGAGACCTCCACCATGTTCTTTACAACGAAACTGTGTTGCAAAAGTACCATGTTACGTGGGAAGTGAAGTTCAGAAAATGTTTGTCTCGAATTGTTCTGTTCAAAAACGTGATGTATAATAATATTTCTGTTTGTACAATATAATAATAATGATATATCACATATTAAGCACAATCAGTCATTTCTGATTTATTGTTTTCTACATTGCTTGACAACTGCTAATAAACAACTGTCACTCACTAAGGGACAACTGCCTGTTACTACGGAACAACCGACAATTTCTACCGAACACCCGATCAATAATAGCACTCGTTAATGGAAACGTAGAGGGTGGAAGGTGTTAACTGCAACGAAGCCTGTGCACGAACGCTCTATATGCATTCGACAGTTTGTGCAGCATGGTGTTTGACGAAAGTTGTTGTGGAACCGATTAGTGCGACATTCCGTATGGAACGGCAGCAAGTCAGCAAATCATCATTTGTTTGCTTACGATCGTGGACTAGCAGTTGGACAGTGTGTCCAAAAGTGTCATCTCGAAATTAAATACGGCCGCTGAAAGTGGAAATGCTGTGCGAAAGCATGTCGGTAGTCGTAGACGCACCACCACATGGCAAGAGGATCGATACGTAGCCCTAGTGGAGGAAATGAAAAGATTTCTCACTCCTAGGTAGGTTGCTGCAAGCCTTGTAACTACTGCCGGTGCAGGTGTGTCTGCCAGAACAATTTTGCGGCAATTAAATCAGGCTGGTCTGCATGTTGACTGCATCCAATTTCAACGAGGGCATCGGCAACAAAGAATCGCTGCTGTGGGGAGCATATTTGTTTGGGTCAGCAACAGTGGTCAGAGAGATGTTGTGCAACTAATCCGGTTTTACTATGGGAAGCTATTCTGGCCATCGGTTACTATGGAGAGAGAGAGAGAGAGAAACACGTTACACACCACAAAATGTTCATGAACATCATCGATATGGCCAAGAGTTATGGTATGGAGAGGTATCATGAGCAATGGCGGAGCACCACTGCGTATCTTCGCGCGAGGTACCGCTACAGCGCAGCGGTACTGGGCTCATAGGTACGTTGGTCTGCTGAAAAGTAATGACTCTGATTTTTTTATGTGAAAACTCTTGAAGATTTTTAATAAGACAGAGTTAATTAATGTTTTGCATCTGTATTCTTCGTGAATACGTATTTAATTCTCAACATAGTCAACCTGTCGACGAACACATTTCTTGCAAGGAGGATCAGGTTTGTTGATATCGTCACTGTTCGCCTTTGTTTATGGTGCCACAACCCCACCTCTGCTTGTGCCACTTCATCACTATGAAAGTGAAGTCCTCGAAGATGTTCCTGAAGTTTTGGAGACAGATAAAACTCGGATGGGGCCAAGTCCGGACTGTATGGAGGATGAGCGATGACAGTGAACCCAAGGTGCCAGATTGTTGTAGATGTCGTCTGTGGCCTGGCATTGTCATGCTGTAGGTAGTGTGCGCCACGTATGAACGGACTCTTCGAATTCGTGGAATCTGAATAAAGCGATCTGTTTCTCTCACAACGATATAGTTACCTTGTATATTGCCACGTTACATGCTACAATTCGGAGTCCTGTAGCGGCTGAGGGTTGCAACTTGTATAAGCGATTCAGGAAAGTCGATTGAGTAATGTGTATGGCATGTAATGCCTGAACATATATAGAGAACATAATAAGAAATTTAGAGGCATTACCTTTCAGCACTCCGTCATAGAATATAAAGACATTTTAATCTCACAATGTTAGTGTGCGACGTCACTAAAAGACTTGTAAGTAGATACAGAAATTATCTGAAGTACATACGCCCTTAACACAGGCAAATAAAACAGAGCAATGACCACAGTGCAGCAAAAACAAACTATTCCTACATACAAAGTCATTAACTCACAGAGGCTATGAGATCTCTCTCGCTATAGAATATAAAGGGACCTTGGAGAGCTGCAGAGTTCGCGCAAAATCTGTCAGTAATCCGATCCTCCAAAGACTCATATGTTCTTAAAGTGTCAACAACGGGATTCAGATTGTGAACATCACATACAATGATTGCTAGAAAAAACTGGCTGCACATACATGATAACAGTACAATCACCACCAATTTTTCTTGATTCATGAGACCACCGCAGGGTTTCAATGGGCATTCACAATGGCACATTCCACGTAAATAAAATAGCTATCTTCGGTTAACAACCAAAACAGCTTGAAAGCGCGGACATTGGCTAATGGCAACCGTGGTAAAACGTCCTACATAAACTGATAAGTGGGGAGGAATCAACGACCTGTTTGTCCGCCTATTTAATATTCAGAATTCCTCCCCCGCCCAAGTAATGCGCAGAGGCCGCTCGGCCAACAGTAAAACGAAACTTAAGCCGAGCACCGAGCAATGCCCAGTTCACGCAGAGTCGACATCAAAGGAAGTCATGATGTTGACGTATCAGTGCTAACCGCATCTTCGGTCGTCTCTCTCTCGCCAACATGTGTTCACTCTCCTCCATAATGCTCAGTTGTATGTGTGTCGGAAGTAGTAAATTTGCTGTAACTGATATTGCAAGAGAGAACAATCGAAAAAATGATTAAAACAAAACAAATCGTAAAAAGTTAGAGAGGACGGTGTGAAATAGAGCTAGCTTCTGACGTAGGTCATGTATGTCACCCATGCAAAATTCTCGTGATTCCAACTGTAATAGAAGCGTCAATATACAGTATGTCATGAAAAGTATCCCGATACCTGGCTGAAAATAACTTATAAGTTCGTGGCGCCCTCCATCGGTAAGACTGGAATTCAATATATTGTTGGCCCACTCTCAGCCCTCATGACAGCTTCCACTCTCGCAGGCATACGTTCAGTCCGGTGCTGGAAGGTTTCTTGGGGAATGGCAGCCCATTCTTCACGGAGTGCTGCACTGAGGAGAGGTATCGATGACGGTCGGTGAGGCCTGGCAAGAAGTCGGCGTTCGAAAACATACCAGAGGTGTTCTGTAGGATCCAGGTCAGGACTCTGTGCAGGCTAGTCCATTACAGGGATGTGTAACCACCCATCCTCAGGCTGTGCGTCATGAACAGGTGCTCGATCGTGTTGAAAGATGCAATCGCCATCCCCGATTTGCTCTTCAATAGCGGGAAGCGAGAACGTGCTTAAAACATCAATGTAGACCTGTGCTGTGATAGTGCCACGCAAAACAACAAGGGGTACCAACCCCTCCATGAAAAACACGACACGCTGGCAGACGACGTTCACCCAGCATTTACCATACTTACACCCTGCCATCGGATAGCAACAATGTGTACCGTGATTCTTCACTCCACACAACGTTTTTCCACTGTTCAATCGTCGAATGTTTACGCTACTTATACCAAGCGAGGCGTCGTTTGACATTTACAGGCGTGATGTGTGACTTACGAGCAGCACAATGCAGCTAATATGAAAAACGTGTTTTTGGGGTTGTCCGGATACTTTTAATCACATAGTGTATGTGCTCCATGTGATCCCTCCTGGAATCATACCACTTTACATTGCACCGAAATATTATTTTTTACTCCAAATAGACATGATTGGCAGCACCCATTCGTTTCGTGGAGAATACCATCGTATTCAGAATAACCTCTGCTATATCTACGGTAGCAGTCTCTACCGATTTCCCTATGTGTCTACAGATTTTTTTTTTATTTCTAATTATCTGTGTATGTCTCTCGCTCTACAAAAATAACGAGACTCATACACACACACACACACACACACACACACACACACACACACACAGCTCTCTCTCTCTCTCTCTCTCTCTCTCTCTCAGACTTTAGCACATATCTCTCATTCAATTATGATAGTTCTCCCTTCCTTGTAACTTTCTAGGAAAAATCTAAGAGATCACCAGGCATTTTCTACTGCGTATGGCCCTATATATTTCCTCTACTTCTTAAGTATAAATTTAGATATCCTCTACGATCGTGTCGTATCCGGAGTGAGATCACCCACGAGTTTAATTTTTTTTACAATTGTCAATACCTTTTACCCAAACTGACGCAGATTCAGATTCATTTATTGTACGATGATTCCTAGTCCTCAGAACCAACGGCGTCGACGACAAGTAAAATGATTTACCCATATCTCTATTGTAGACCTTTGCGATGTGAGATGTCCGATAAGCCATGACGTCACGGCTGTTACAGTTTTCTAGCCCTGCAACTTTATCGACTTTAGGTCCACGGACGAGGGCTACGGTTACCCAGCCGTTAGTATGCTGCAAGGTATCATTGTTGCTAAGGGTAAAGTTAAGCACTCTATCACAGGACACTGATGGACCATGCGGGACGACTTGTGCACCTACATAGTTCTCGGTATTAATAGAAATATTGTCTATTGCTTTATAAACTGTAAGGCGCGTACGCCTTCTTCTCCTACAATATCGTGGCATCTTACAATTGACACTTTTTCCGTTTCTTCATTATTTTTTCATACGAAACATGTTTTTCCATGAAAATATGTAAATTTACAACTGTATATATGCCCTTATTGCTTTTATCAATAAGTGTGGCTTGCTACTTTTATTTCACTATCCAGCTCTCCAAACGTAAACACTAAGTGCCAAAGCCAGTGGTAAAGCTTACGTGCTCGTGCATGGATTGCTGTGGGGGTATATTGTTGATGTTATTCAGCTGTAAGCACTATTTTGTCTACGGGGATACAATACTAGCTCAGATGTTGTTGATCACGTGATCATGAATTCTTTTCTAGTTATGACTCCTAAAATTAGAATACATAAGCGACGTATTTTTAGCTGATGTGTACATGTTGTAAAAGATAAGTCTTAATGGATTATTCGGTAATGGCAGGATGCAGTACCACACCTTAAACACTCAAATACTACAATCAGGACTTATAATGGTTCATGAAACTGTTCACTGTAAACCTATAGTTTTAACGCGAAATTCAAAATTACTCTGCCGAATGACTGGGAAACATGCTTTATTACGCACCTGCAGCTATGGCTGGCAGCAACATAGCCACTTCACCGTGCTTATACATCACGACAGTAATCTCAACTGTCCCGACAATGCCAGCACACGTTTTTCGAGAAACTGGTCACGACGTCTATGTTACGCTATGGAGAATTCTTCTGCCTGTCATCTAGGTTAATGAAGAATCGAGTCTCCTCCGTGACATTTTCCTTTCATTTGTTAATTCAGTTTGTTGCGGCGTTGTACTGTGTAAGTCTAGAAATTTCGAAACGGCTAACAGCTCCTCATGTTCGTGTAGAAGGTAAAATAGGCGATTTCTTCTCTTAGAAACATTCTGTTGCAACAACTCATGGCTGTGGGTCAAAACACACTGTTTCGGGAGTACTTTTATTTAATGTGGGCATGAGTATGCCAAAACCTAATAGCGGAATAATGCTCCTGTCGGAAACAAAAATGTGAATATGTTCCTCTTTAAAAGACTCTGACTGAAAGGTGAGGAACAGCTGCCTCAATATTCATTCCGCCTCCTTAACAAAAGTGTTAATGTGCGAACATATTCGCGCACTCTTAAGACAGAATTTTAAATCCTTTTACTCAGTCTCACTTCAAAAAAATGGTTCAAATGGCTCTGAGCACTATGGGACTTAACATCTGAGGTCATCAGTCCCCTAGAACTTAGAACTACTTATACCGAACTAACCTAATGACGTCACACACACCCATGCCCGAGGCAGGATTCGAACCTGCGACTGTAGCAGCCCCGCGGTTCCGGACTGCAGCGCCTAGAACCGCGTGGCCACCACGGTCGGTAGTCTCACTTCACATTGAAGCCTTCATACTCAGAATCTCCCTCTCAGTGCCACTGTCTATATATATATATCTCTCCTACTGTCTCCTTTTTCTCCCACTGACTCACAGCATATCCCACTGACACTGTCTCCTCTCTCGCTTTCATTGCCTTCTCTTGCCTCCCATCCCCACTGCCTGTGTCTTCATTCGGCAACTCAAAAATTCTGGTGGGACCAACTTACTTTTTCCCTTATACTCACGTGTTTAAAATGTCGGTGCAAAATGCGTACACCCCTATATTTACATCTTAAAGTTCGCTGGTCTAGGAGGGTTCAGACTCCGCAGACCTATTTATTGTCTGCATACTTCTTTATTTTTCATTTCCACATTTTCCTCTCTCTTTTACCCTCACTTCTTCTGTCCGCATCTATCTCTCTTTCTCTTTCAGAGCCACTGTCTCTCACTGACCATCAATAGCTCCTCTCTATTTCGCTGCCACTTCTATTGTCTTCATCCATCTCTCTTTCTCTTTCGCGGTCTCTTTCTCTCTCCCACAATCACTGTATCCTCTCTGTTCCACCGTCACTGACTCTATGCTACTCTTTCAGCGCAATAAGCCCGAATCTGTACGCGTGCCAAATTTTTGGTGATTAAGGTGGAAAGAGGATTGATGTAGCTGGTTCCCCACTTATCTGAGAGAGTCTTTTAAGGAGGAACATATTCGCCTTTTCTGTACTCCGACAGGAGCATTTTTCCGCGGATCTCTTCTTTTCCCTGCTACAGCAGAGTGTGTTGCTCATAGAGGACGAATTCTATACGCCAGTAAAGTCTTGACATGCTATTTATATACTTAGACACGTCTGTTTACTTTGACACATACAAACAACAAATACATACACATGATGTAAGTTTAACACGAAACCGCTTTCTTTACATTTTTTCTGGATACTATGCTCACTTTGGGCATATTTGTATACGTGTGAAGGTCCATTACACAGAGATACCAAGTCAAAAGTTTTGTTTGGTAAAAGATGCTGGCTGAAACATAGTTTGGTGACAGCACCAACGTTCCGCAATGTGTTCGCCAGGTCAGTTAAAACTACACTTACTCCTCAAATTGGATATTACTTGCAAAATTTCCGTAATTGTGAACATTTGAATCTCGGTAACAGAAAATGATATCGAGAAAAGCTTCAGAGTTTTCCCAGAACGTCATCTTGAGAACAGACGGAAAAAGTTTCGACGATTTTCCATTAGTTGGCTATCAATTATAGAACAGTCCATAGCTACAATTCGTACTTTTGTTCCCCAAAAATCGTGATTTTTCTGGTGTATCTAATAAGGAATTCGGATTTTCGAAACGGAAAAAAGGCGTTTTTAGATAAATGTCTTAATGTGTACGGTTAATATCTGCGCTATCTGCTGTGGTCGGTATTTGTATCATTGCTGCTGACAATGAAAAAACCCTAAAAACCAGTTTCTGCAGTTTTCTTCTTAAATACTCTAACTTTGAACCTCTGGATCTCGTCAACAGGTAATGGTAAAGTTTCCAATTTCCTCGAGAATATCATCTTAAGAGTAGATGGCAAAAATTCCGAAAATTTTCCATGAATAGAAATTACAGAAGTGGCCATCCCACTATTGGTACTTTTGTACTCATAAATCGTGGTTTCTCGGGATATTCACACGAACCGAGCATGGTCCTTTCATAAATCGTCTGAGGTCCTCCCTAAACAACAAGTAATGCAAGAGAACCAGCTGATGTGCTCGAATTGCCTGGGCTGGAGGAAGTGTGTAGTGTTTAAACCTTTGCCCTTTACCATAGGATATCTACAGTACGTCCATTCCTTCTGTAGGTATATAAATGGTTGCTAGACTCAGGGCTATTCAGAATACTTGACCTTTATCTCAGTGATCAACAAAACCCGACATAAGAACCCTCAGAAAGTCGCACTTCCGCGAGCAGCTTCTGAGAACATTTCAGTACTGTGTGAAATACGGCAGAAATCCTGGACGCAATATGGTCGCTAAGCAGTTACTGAGTACCCTCAGCACTCCTCAGAATGACGGTATAGTTTGTCTTGTTTGAGACCTACGACGTGTAGCTCTTGAGATATGGAGATTGCCGTTTACACGAGAGGTCTAAACTACAAAGTGTGACTCTCTGTGTTCTGGTCCCACGCCTGCACACTGCCGGCCAGATGACTCTCGGCGCGGTTTGCACGGCTCATATTACTCGCAAAACTTCTATCAGAGTGAAAAGAAAACTCACACATATACCTAACCCAAGCTTGAGTGGGGAAGAACTCAGAGAGATTCTCCTGCTACAAAAGGAGGAGGAAGTGACGCACTGCTGGGTACAAGGGCGCGTCATAATCGAGGAAAACGAGGGAGCTGACGGCATTCAAGGCAGCTTACAAGGTCAGTCTGCAGAAAAAAATGTGCTATCGCTTCGCAGCTGTTGTCATTGTAAAGTCACAAATTCATTTTCTTATTGGTGGAAGAGTGGCTGTAAGACGGCTTGGCACGTGAGCAGCCCGCGAGGCTGCCCGCGGGCAACGTGGGCATTTGTGTCGCCGTGCTGGCAAGATGCGCACAGCACGCATTCTCTACTCACGAACGGGACTGAAGACTGCCGATAATACACGATCGGCAGATGACACTCAGGTTTGTAGTTACGTTCGGATTCTTTGCATTGTAATTATTACAGCACGGCAATGCTATTAATACTTACGACACAATATATCGTGTGTATTGTATTTGATCAATCATTGCAGTAGCTCCATCTGTTCCAATCACATATAGTTTTTCCCAACTAAGGTCATTTTGTCAATAATGTTTTCTAAGCAAGAAAATATGTCGTCGGCCGTAGCTGCATCGTCTACTGGCACATAATCAAGGAGTTCCTCCACCAAGTTGAACTCAGCGTCAACGCCTCTCACAAATACAGCAGACTGAGCAATAACCGTTACATCCATGCTTTCAGCCAAAGCCAAAGAGAGAAAAAGATATGTTTTGTCTTGTCTTTCAGTTGCGTCTCCATATAGTTTGCCATTTTTTCGATGCAGCTGCAAACTGTTCTCAATTAAAGAGGAAGTGTTTCCAAAACCAGAAAAATCCCTGGACACAAGATAATTGCGGCAGCAACAAAACACTTTTTGACAAAGTATCCATCGTTGAAGGGAAGCATCGTTTTGTTTTTATTAAGATCTTTATGATAGCTCACTCTCATGGCACCATCATTGTGGTTGACATGGTTCTCTCCCTTCAGATGCATTACGAGGAGGACGTAAAATCGAGCTAAGAACCACATAATGCTTTATAAATAACATCGTTACGTTTTCATGAAATGACTTATATCAATAGGAACGTTCTTCTTCCTCTCTCTCCATTTTTAGCTCGGGATGTTTGGCATTCCTGTCCTCAGTCTGGAAAGTGATCACGAATTTCTCATGAAGGAGTTGAAAACATCGCTTCACGTTGTACTTCTTCCACGACCGTAAAATAGCATTACAAAACAGACACTAAGGGTCGGTTTGTGTTCCAACAAAACAGTCATCTTCTTCCAACAGTGCACTGAAGTGTAGGGATTTGACCGATTTTAGTTTTGAGAACATTAACTCCTCCGCAGCCATTTTCCTCTCACTAATTTTGTCCCATCGTGAATGCTAAAGAGACTTCGAACCGACAACCGACAACCGATACGAAGTAAACAGGCCCTTTATGCCGTGAGCGTACCGGTAACAAACAGGCGGTGTTACAAGACAGCTAAAGGGGGAACTGCTGGCTGCAGTGCCCGCTGGCAAGCGGTGTGGGCACTCACGGGGGCCCGCGCGAACAATAGCACATTTCCCCATCCCTGCTGTAAGGAATATAAAAGCCCTGCGGTCAGTGAGAATTTTTTTCCAAGGAGTCACGTGCGTCTGATACAGAATTTCTCCATCTTTCTTACTACCATCCACTTATGATGGCAGGTAATGCTCTCCAAACATGCGTCGAACCCTAACATTTCCATCGGATTTCCGCAGAGTATAGCGTATTTCATCACCCTAAATCACTCGTTTCCAGTCAACCGAAGTCCAGTGGCGTCGCTCTGTATACCATCTCAAGAGTCGCTCTGTACCGACTATGGGAATGTATGGATTATGAGGATTACACTCCATTCCTTTATCTCCGGACGCACAGTCTTTGTGCTAGCTGGACAGCTGGCAGTACTTTGGAACTCACGAGTGAATCCGTCTGCTGACTGCAGGCAGTTCATTAGAATCACCCTCTGCAGTGCTCGGCGGTCCCTGTCCGTCTTTATATGAGTTCTACCTGTACTTGATTTAGCTGCGGTTGTTCCCTCACGTTTCCGATTCACAATCACATTACCAATAGTCGAATGCGGCAGCTTTAGAACGGCTGAAATGTCCATTACGGATTCGTTACTTAGGTAGAACCCACTGACTATCCCATGCTCGAAGTCACTGAGCTCTGCTGACCGACCCAATCTATTGTTACTGCTTCTCTATCGAAGACACAATAGACCTACCCCGCCGCCCCCTCCTCCCCCCTCCCCTGCCCATTATACTGGCGGGTCAGACTCTCGTGACATCTAGTGCTCAAATCTGCATAGCATAGGTGTGTCCAGATATTTTTAACCAGGTAGTTTACATTTATTTCAGGTGACAGTCTGAGAGTTTTATCGTTATTAACCACAATATTATTTATTCATTTTAGTATGGACGCTAAAGACCAAGGTACTGAGGCCGGCCGTGGAGGCCGAGCGGTTCTAGGCGCTTCAGTCTGGAATCGCGCGACCACTACGGTCGCAGGTTCGAATCCAGCCTCAGGTATGGATGTGTGTAATGTCCTTAGGTTGGTTAGGTTTAAGTAGTTTTAAGTTTTAGGGGACTGATGACCTCAGCTGTTAAGTCCCATAATGCTCAGAGCCATTTGAACCATTTTTTGAACCAAGGTACTGAGCACATAAAGTTCGCGATATCATGATGCATAACCTAATGCTTTGTGATACGACTAGTATTTGAACACTTCCTTCGAAACAGACAAACCGTGGAAGTACTCAATGCGAGTAAGACGTTCGGAGTGGGAAACCGTTTCTTTTTCTCATTGTGGAACTATTACAAACTAACTATTTCTCAAATTGTAGAAGAACTGCATCTAAGTGCTAAAGTGAGGCGCACTCAAGTAGATAGGTGCGTCTGTTCCCGTATGCTGTCAATGCGTTTTACATCTCTACTTTCCTTGAGGTCATATAACTCTTACGTGACATTGTTTTGCTTCTGATTACTTTCTTCGAATTGCTTAACTTCCGTAGATCCGTGTATTTGGACTGACGTGTTCCTAATATTGGTAAGCAGTCATTTAATGTTAAAGAAGCTTAATTTATTAATGAATGGTTTTGAGATCTTCGTCTGGCAAGTAAAGGACCTAACACTTACAAGGCATTTCGCGTGGATGAGACGGGTATGAACAAATTGTTGTTGGCAAACAGGTTAGAAATAATGCCAATGGAAAGAAAATATTTTAATTTTCGAAAGTCATATAGAAAGCAAGTTTCAGATCAACTGTGCTATAGACAGGCATCTGAACGAGAAAGTAAGCAGTACACGCAGATGAAGGTTTTCGTGTCGTGTCAATGCGATAAAACTTTCTTGGGTTTCTTGTTGAAGGAGATCGCTGAGTGTCCATGGAGTTCCGAATACCATGCTCTCACTTTCTAACGTCTCTCTTTGCCGGTGAAAAAATCTGTACATGAAGCGTTTGAAAAAAGGGCTACCAAAATCCTAGGGAAGTTGAGGAAAAGTGGCCAGGGCGGGAAATGTGATCATAGCATATCTTTTGCCCTGAAGAGTGCTGCAGCCTGCCGAAGCATGGTCACATTAGTTCTAACATACTCCTTCATTTTGTAAGTGAATCTGACAGAGAAAGCTTGTTTCGTCGTTCTTTAGCAACAACTACACCGATTTTCTATAGTTTCATGTAAAGTAGGCCTACGTCATTTACACACATCAAAAAAAGTTTTGCATCACCTCGGTTCAGAGAGTTCCGGAACCTGTTCATAAAACTGGAATAGAGATCATCATAAATAACATTTCCGCCAGTTTTATTACTCATGAAAACCCCACATTTCATATTGTACCACCATACAGCACCTTCAGATGTGGTGGTCCTGATTGCTGTACACACCGGTACCTCTAATACCCAGTAGCACGTCCTCTTGCATTGATGACTGTCTGTATTCGTCGTGAGATGCTATCTACAAGTTCATCAAGGCCCTGTTGGTCCAGATTGTCCCACTCCTCAACGGCGATTCGGCGTAGATCCCTCAGAGTGGTTGGTGGGTCACATCGTCCATAAACAGCCCTTTTCGATCTATCCCAGGCATGATCGATAGGGTTCATGTCTGGAGAACATTCTGGCCACTCTAGTAGAGCAATGTCGTTATCCTGGAGAAATTCATTCACAAGATGATCATGATGAGGGTGCGAATTGTCGTCCATGAAGACGAATGCTCTCGCAATTTGTTGCCGATTTGGTTGCACTATCAGTCGGAGGATGGCATTCACGTATCGTACAGCCGTTACGGCGCCTTCCATGACCACCAGCGGCGTACGTTAGCCCCACATAATACCACCCCAAAACATCAGGGAACCTCCAACCTTGTTGCACTCGCTGGACACGTTGAGACTGACTGGGTTGCCTCCAAACACGTCTCCGACGATTGTCTGGTTGAAGGTATATGCGACACTCGTCGGCAAAGGGAACGAGATGTCAATCCTCAGCGGTCCATTCGGCATATTGTTGTGCCCATCTGTACCGCGGTGCATGGTGTCGTGGTTGCAAAGATGGACCTCGGAGTGGACGTCGGGAGTGAAGTAGCTTTGGGTCACTCCGATACGCCTGGACACTTCCTTTGTGGAGAGCCCTTTCTGGCACAAAGTAACTGTGCGTACGTGATCGAGCGACGATATTGACCGTCTAGGAATAGTTGAACTACAGACAACACAAGCCGTGTACCTCCATCCTGGTGGAATGACTGGAACTGATCGGTTTTCGGACCCCCTCTGTCTAATAGGGGATGCTCATGCATGGTTGTTTACATCTTTGGGCGGGTTTAGTGACATCTCTGAACAGTCAAAGTGACTGTGTCTGTGATACAACATGCACAGTCAACGTCTATCTTCAGGAATTCTGGGAAATGGGGTGATGTAAAACTTTATTTGATGTGTGTATATTATTCTTATTACCTTGCTTATAGGTAGAGTAACGCTTTTTTGCAGTATCAATGGCAAATGATCTACTATTATTGTAGTCCCTTGTCGTTTTTCTTGATCTGATAGTTTCATCTGTGAACCACTAATGCTGACATGGTGTCCGATTGGGAAAAGCGACCACACTGCTCGTCGCGAAAAGAGGCAACATTGTTTACCCCAATTACAGTTAGTTACTTGCACATATCGCGCATAACATTAAAGATCAGATTGGCTTCGAAACTCTTTTGGATACGAAGTTGCCAACCGTCATGTTATCCGTTTGCGGTGATTTTGAATTAATTTGTAGACTATGTACAGTATTATTTAAAATTGTCTCTGTTCTGTTGTATTTGACCTAATACAAAAATCCGATTGCAAACGGCCTGTTGCAGAGTCTTGGTATTGCTTCAGATACTAACGCCTCAAGATGCGTAGGAAGTATGCCCGGAAGTCAGAACAACAAACATGAATCGCATTAACCCTTTTGGCACGGAAAATGAGCAACTATGCAAACCATCAGAAAAATGTATATTCCTGTTTCTATTTTCTTTCTCACTTAAAATGTACTTGGTGTGGTAACTTGTAGTATTTAGGCTCAAAACATGTAATCGAGAAGCAAGTGACAATAACAATGGTTTAATGAAAATCCAGCTCTCTTTAGACTGGCAACTTTACCTCAACTTCCCATACAGAGTTAAAGAACTATGGGAGACGTAAGTCACAAAAGAAATCAAGCAACGGAAGGAAATCCTATGTTCAATGGATGTTATCCATATAAATGGCAAAACGGATGATAGCTATCTGTAGAATGAAACTCCAGTTGTGATAAAGACAGTAGCATAGAGCTGCCATATTTCTGCTCGCGGCGCGGTGTAGACATTAGCCGCCAGTTGCGTAGCGGTCGCTGACGCCTTGCTGATAAATTCGCAGCTGACGATGCAGTATGACACTCACTGGCACGCTTGTGGACGCAGATATTGTCGACTGAATGTAAACAGGCCACAGCAAAGACTCACGTAGGCGGAGTCCCAACAGCGACCTATAGCAGGCCCGCACCATATTTCCTGATAACGGCTGCCTATCTCATAGCGGTTGCTAGTGTATAGCCGGTTATCTCACAGCAGACGAATCAGTGTTACGCCCACTGCCCTGATTGCGACAGTTTGGTATTACGCCGCCAATCAGCGCTTAGCCGTCGTGCCTCGACTGATGCAACACTTCAGGCTACTAGGCAGGCTGGCTTTGACACTGTCGTAGACATTGGAGGTGACTTGCTCCATTTTGTTTAGGATCTTCTAGCGGCGTGTTACGGTACTACGGCGTGATGATTTCAATTGAATACCGAAAATGCAAAAATGTACTTGAAAACAAGCAAACATGTAGTTACTGGTATGCAAGTTTACTTTTTCGACGTGTTTATTAAATCTGTGTAGCTAATCCACATACGTACTGCGCCTTATAAATAGGCTGCGCCATTTTGTTTTGCCTCCCCTAGTGGGGTACAACGGTACTCTGGACGGGGATCCATATGTATATTAGAACAGCAGATATGTAGCTGCAAACCAGCACTGTATTAATTTCAAAAGTTTCTTTCACTGAAGTGATAATTATTACAGTAACATGCTGAAATATTTGTCAGCAAAACTGAAAAGCAGTTGAAAACAAGAGATATCCAACCCTAATGGATTTATTATTATTTACTGCATATAATTCAAAGCACAGAGCGACGCACTTGTCACTGCAGTTTAAGAAAGCTGCTCTATTGACTGAGAAAGGCCTCGGGATACTTCCGTTTGTGGAAGGATCCTACAACACGTTACTGCAGAACTTTTGTTGGGCTCTGATTACAAAATATCTTTTCGCTACATCAGCTGCTCTGTGAAATGTGGAAAAACGATAATGTCACACGTAGCTATGTGTCGTTTCTAGATAAACAGTCTATAGGTAACAGCAGTCAGAAACTCTTTGGTGCCGGCCCGAGTGGCCGAGCTGTTCTAGGCGCTACAGTCTGGAACCGCGAGACCACAACGGTCGCAGGTTCGAATCCTGCCTCCGGCATGGATGTGTGTGATGTCCTTAGGTTAGTTAGGTTTAAGTAGTTCTAAGTTCTAGGGGACTGATGACCTCAGAAGTTAAGTCACATAGTGCTTAGAGCCATTTGAAACTGTTTGGTACGTTGTGTCCTAAGCATTATGTACGTGCTTATGACTCGACACAAAACTACATCATGAATTACTTTCCAGACAGAATCCATTACGTTTTTCGCCACACAGCTCCAACGCAGGGTCGGCTCCTCTGATGCATTCATAAAAACGTATTAACGTGTCAGGAGGTTAATTGCAGTGAGAAGTTATCAGAAATATGTTTTAGATTATTTTTAATAACTCTAAAATTATTTAAAGTGTAGAACTTCAACTTGTACAGTAATTAGCTATTGTTATTTTGAAAGTTCACATAAAATTCCTTGGTGATTGGTGACCAGGAAATTACTTAATTAATTCACAAGTTGTTGTGAGACTTTTACTATATTCAAAGGATGCATGGGTGTGTTTGGGCCTGCTGCATGCAAACACAAGAACGAAAGGCAGCTTCTCAGTGTGAAAAAGCGTTCTCAGGACACTATCACTGAAGGCAGGTAGGAGGAATTTGCAGTTGCCTGATATACAATGCCTATCGCCACTCCACTCGCAAAATAATCATATGAAACTTACCTAACATCGAAAGTGTACATTGGAAGGTTAACGCAATCGTCTCAGAGATAACACTGAAGCACGCCAACATTCTTTCTCTATCCTCTGACAGGGTAATGGCTAGAATACTTTTCTTTAAGACTGAGTACTGCACGCCATTTGCTGGAATCTCTTATGAAATTAAATAAATTTAATTACTGACGCTTTTACAGCAGCGCTTAACGACTTGCACTCATCCAGACATAATGAAGATCCACTTTGACACCACGTAAATTCTTGGTCGCTCAACAATCACGAAAGACCACTGTGACAGGTCTGAGAAGGTTTCAAAGAGAAAACATCATCTGTTCACTAAAATAATCTAAAATCGTTGGTAGACATACAGGTCCGGAGCAGCAAGATCCTGTACCTGTAATAGCGAGTTCCTTTTCACCGAGTGGGAGAATTCATTACCTAGAGTTGTGTGCTCCGGAAACAGTCAGATGACTCATAAATTGTTCTATGATATCGTACACAGTGCTACACTTGTGCCAAAATGTACATCGACTCGTCAGCTAATATACTGGAATGGGACAATGGTTCAAATGGTTCAAATGGCTCTGAGCACAATGGGACTTAACATCGATGGTCATCTGTCCCCTAGAACTTAGAACTACTTAAACCTAACTAACCTAAGGACAGCACACAACACCCAGCCATCACGAGGCAGAGAAAATCCCTGACCCCGCCGGGAATCGAACCCGGGAACCCGGGCGGGGACAATGGATTACGGACATAATGGCTAGAAGATGATTCTGAATGGTTCATTACTGAGTCTATGTGTGGTTTGGCTCGTCTATTCAGTGACACTACACTCAACAGCACATTCGGTAGTAATAATTTGACAGGGATTAATACAGCAGTCGAGCTCAAGTAGGGTTAGATCTTATATGTTGTCCACCCTGTGCTTACTTTTTACTCCAGTGGTCAGTAAAATTACTGACATCTTGAGGTATCAGGTATTCTGCCAGATACCAGCGTCGTTCTTGCTCGATATTTTCACAAAATAACTCTTTATCTTCATCCCCTGCTACCTGAGACTGCTTGCCAAGTGGATCGGATCCAGTATTTATACCTATGCCCTTAATCCTCCATCATCGGTTACAGGTGTTCTGCTGGAGGTGCGCTCCCAACAGCAGCGTCCTTAAACGTCCCATCTTTGGCTTGCTGCACCTGTTTGCACGCTGGAATTCCGTCGTAGTCGCAAACATGACAAGCTTTTCCTGAGCTTGAATATGGCGCCGGTTGAGCGCTTGATTCGCTACCCCTGCGGTACTTCTTGTTGATGTGATGTGGTGTATGTACCTCTCTTTGTGGATTTTCCTCTGGCATGGCTAGCGTCTGTGTCATCCTCAGTCTGCTTCAGAAGGTGTTTACTACTGTATCTTCTTGGCAGGCGCAAGATGGGCTTCAGCTCTTGGTTCTGCACATTCTGTAGCGTTCCGATGTGGGTTTCAGCTACATTGCCCGACGCCACTACTGCATGCTCTAACACTGGTGTGATCAGTGTTAGGTATAGCGTGATGCCGTGGCCAGGAAGCAGCGACGACGACGGATTGAGCAGAGCACACAGGGCGCGAAGTCGCCCTACTTCTCTGCTCTTGATGCCTTTTATGTGCGGCAGCCCTGTCAACCGTTGGTCCAGGGTAGCCGAGAGGTAGCGGCCGATTTTTGCTCCATGGGACAGGGCCTCCTTTAATGATGAGTGGTGGCAGATGTGGAGGCAACAGCTTCTTCGTCTGGCTGTTGACGGGGTTGTACTTCAGCCGCCATTTGGTTGATCAACCAGGTTGAAGGAGTCTCCTCCTTCTGCCGCGTTCATGCTGGGCACAAACAGCGCCGTGTCATCGGGGTAAAGTGCCAACTTCACGCACGCCGAGCATCAGTAGTGTAGAGCAGTGCTTTTCAAACTGTGGCACGCGAACTCGAGGGAGGTGGGGGGGAGGGGGGCGAATGGCGTGCAATGGCCGCGCCTTATGTTAGGAAACAAAATATTCTTAGTAACAAACTGTTAGGTTTATCTTTCGTCGAACAAACGACATGCCGCTGATCTGGTTTGAATTTCGCCCGACGTCGGTGTTAACGCCAGATGTGGTCGACGACAATGAAACCGATGTCACATTTTCAGCATTGTTTGAAATGATCGGTCGAGCTGTGCGACTTCCTTCAACACCACCTAGGAACAAAGCCTACACACCCGAGCCTAGCAGGTGTTGCTCCTAGGTGGAGTTGCTTCCTTCGATGTTCTGCGGGATACCCTTCGTCGCATGCGCCATTACTGTTCCCGTAACTATCCCGCGCAGTGCAAGGTTTGGCTCGTTTGTCTCAAAGCATCCTTATAGTGACGACTACAGTTATAGTCTCACAATCATAGACGTTGCGAGGAATACTTGACTGCAGTATGAAGCGGTTCCTAATTAGTGACAAATATCAAGACAGCAGTAGTCCGTCAACTGTGCCGGGGGGAGGGAGATACTCCAAAGGCGAAAACGAGGAGGTATGACAAGAACTATTTATTGCTAGGCTTCACAAAAACTACAACCAATGGTGAAGAGCGAACGCAGTGTGTAGTTTGTTTAACGATTTTAGCTGCTGACAGCATGAAACCTAGCAAGTTAAACAAACATCTTGAAACCTAACAGCCTGAATTAACGGGAAAACAAAAAGATTTTATAGTCAGTAAACTAAATGTTTTATTATCTACCCAGAATAACTTTGCTAGAACGACACATGTGAATCTAAGGCCCTTTTAGTCTCTTACCAGATTTCTCATAGAACTGCTACGTGCAAGAAACCACACACGGTTGCCGAAACTCTGGTTTTACCAGCAGCTGTTGATATACTGAACACACTCAGCTGCTCTTTTTTAGTAATGCTCGATGGCTTTCATGGGGTAAAGTACTGAAAATAATGTTTGAACCAAGGAATGAGGTATTCAGTTTTTTAAATTAGAGAAGTCACTGTTTGGCGCACTGTTTCAGCAAAGGAGATTTTTATTTAAAATGGCTTACCACACTGATATTTTTGAGAAAATAAATATACTTAACACTTCACTTCAACGTAATCAGGCAACTGTAGTATCTTGGAATGAAAAGGTGAAGGCGTCCATAAAGAAATTAGTGCTGTGGCAAAACCGAATGGAGAGATACATACTAGATATGTTCCCTACTATAGCGTCACTGTTAGGAGATACAAATAATTAGATATTTCCAATGTCGATAAAAGCTTCCTTTCTTCATCATCTTGCAACATTAAAAGTTCACTTCGAGAAATATTTCAGCAACGATTTTGATAAATTTAACCGGATTAAAAATCCATCCATAAACGCCCCTGGACCGTCATTTCTAAATATAGAAGAGCAAGAACAACTTATTGAACTCACTTGTGATACTTCATTGAAGCGTAAATTTAATGAAGTGCCTTTGAGGGAGTTTTGGATACATATTAGCAATGACTTCCCAACGCAAAGCCAAAATGCAATGAAGAACTTGATTCCTTTTGCAACAACATACTTGTGTGACACTGGATTTTCAGCTTTGTCAGCTATGTACTCAAACTACCGTTCTAAGCTAAATGTAAACAAAGAACTTCGAGTGGCTCTTTCTGCTATTACTCTAAAGCAATCTCATCCATCACACTGAAATTTTTAATTTAAATTTTTATTACTCATGTAATTCTTGTTTGCTGAATTGTAAATAATGTTCATTTCATAGTTTTTGAATAAATAAAAACGTGATAAATATAAAAAAATGTTTCGTATTGTCGTCATAATAAGTCATGTAATTTTTGGATTCTTCTGCGTAAAATCCTTTTAAAAGACCTCAGTGTGTGGCATAAGAGGAGTCACTGAAATGACACTTTCCTTTGGGAGTTGAGTCCCACACATTTCGCAGTCTATAATGACAGTTCACGTTGTGATGAGCAAGGAAGATATTCTTGACCACCTTTGACAGTGTTAACGCCCAGTGGGCGGTTCAACACTTCTCTAATGACATCGCGGTTCCAATAGTTCAAATGGCTCTGAGCACCATGGGACTTAACATCTGAGATCATCAGTCCCACCGGCCGCGGTGGCCGTGCGGTTCTAGGCGCTTCAGTCCGGAACCGCGAGACTGCTACGGTCGCAGGTTCGAATCCTGCCTCGGGCATGGATGTGTGTGATGTCCTTAGGTTATTTAGGTTTAAGTAGTTCTAAGTTCTAGAGGACTGATGACCTCAGATGTTAAGTCCCATAGTGCTCAGAGCCATGTGAACCATTCATCAGTCCCTTAGAACTTAGAACTACTTAAACCAACTAACCTAAGGACATCACAGATATCCATGCCCGAGGCAGGATTCGAACCTGCGACCGTAGCGGGAGCGGTTCCAGACTGAAGCTCCTAGAACCGCTCGCTCACAGCGGCCGGCTTGACATCGCGGCCCTGCAAGCCCACTGAATACGATAACACATCTTTGAAGTGTAGTACAGCATAATTTTTCCTCTGGTGTACAGGGTGGAACTAGGAGGGACCGATCAAAATCCTTTGACGAAATATGAACGAGATAGGAAAGGAAGTTTATGGTTCTTCAGCTCTCTTGTTTCAAGCATTCCTGTCGAGTGGGCGTGGTGGAGGGTGGGAAGGGGAGTGCAAAATTGACACATGCCTGAATAAAACGGCACAAGGTTCCTCTTAGATCATTCAGTTTGGCAGGATGCTCAGTGCCACCCACGTAACTTTGTTGAACAGTTAAAAAGTGTACAGTTGCAATCAGTGACGAGACAGTCCTCGCTGCTGCTCTTGCACCTCTTGGTTGGCATACAGATTCGATGGCTTATCGAAGGGGTTCACTGTCCGCAAACGCCTAGGGCTTTGTCACAGCTTTTCTTTGCGTAGGTATATAGACGCCCCGGACAGCGGTAGGATACCAGACTGAGCGTCGCCCGCCATACAGCCCGACAGTAATGAGTGATAGTCTGGGGTGCCATTTCTTTTCATAGCATGACCCATTTGGTTGCCATCTGCGGTACCCTTACAGCACAGCTATACGTCAACGATATTCTACGCTGCATTTTGTTGCCTTTCATAGCAACCACCCAGGGCTTACATTTCAACATCACAATGCCCGCCTGCACACTGTGAGAGTTTCTACTGCCTTTCTTCGTGCTAGCCATATCCTACCTTGGCCAGTAAAAGTCGCCGGATCTGTCTCCGCCGGCCGCTGTGGCCGAGCGGTTCTACGCGCTTCAGTCCGGAACCGCGCAGCTGCTATGGTCGCTGGTTCGAATCCTGCCTCGGGCATGACTGTGTGTGATGTCCTTACGTTAGTTAGGTTTAAGTAGTTCTGAGTCTAGGGGACTGATGATCTCAGATGTTAAGTCCCATAGCGCTTAGAGTCATTTGAACTATTTTTTGATCTCTCTACAACTGAGAATTTTTGGGACATTAAGGGCAGAGCCCTCAAACCATATTGGGATTCTGACTACCTGACACACAGACTAGACAGAATTTGGCACGACATACCTCAGCAGGACTTCCAACAACTTTGTCAATCAATGCCAAGCGGAATAGCTGCTTTCATAAGGTGCTTCAACGTGGTGTAATCATGATTCTTTATGTACATGACGTACATGTACGTCACATCTGCTGATATCTCTCCCCTTCGGATGATCTCTTCTTGGTGTGCCTTTCTTTTTTCCCGATTTGCGGCAACCTACGCCTTAGAGGCTACTTGCTGAATGTCTGTAAGGCTTCTTCAAATGGCGGCACTCTTGCTAGGAAACACTATGGTGCCTCACACATGGAAGAAGTGGTAAATAGGCGCGCTGATAGGGGCTGCGAAGATGCGGGGAAGAGTAGACGCATCTCCTCGCTGGTAGCCCCGCCTTCCTGACGACTCCTGGGCGATGGTTGCTCACATTCGATAAATGCTATATGGCTGCCTCTGCCAACGGAATAACTTGACGAATAATAATGTGCATCTAATGAGGGAATAAACCGAACCACTGAACTCCAGCAATTAAAATTGTGGTATACCAGTTACATAAGATTCACAGAAAGGTCTCATCTCAAGTACAGCTGGAATTATTATAATTAACGAAAAAACTTCTTATTTCTATAACTGTATTTTATCGTGTCATACACACCTACGCAAGTGTAGTGTATTGTACTAGTTCCTCTCATCGTTTCATTAATGAAGTGTGTTGTGTGTGTGTCCAGATACAAGATGTGATAGGGTTACGATGCACCACCTTCACATTTACACATATATACGCAAAAAAACAGCTACGGAAAATATATGTTTTTGAGAGTATTTTACTGCAATGCTGCGCATATTTTTCGTAGAGTAGACTATAAGTACGAAATTACATCATAAAACAATCTGGCTACACAAACAAGTAATGGAATATGGTGCCTGGTCGGTGAGCTTTGCCGCGCCGGATTAGTCGAGCGGTCTAGGGCGCTGCAGTCATGGACTGTGCGGCTGGTCCCGGCGGAGGTTCGAGTCCTCCCTCGGGTATGGGTGTGAGTGTTTGTCCTAACGATAAATTAGGTTAAGTAGTGTGTAAACTTAGGGACTGATGACTATAGTAGTTAAGTCCCATAAGATTTCACACACATTGTAACATTTTTTTTCGGTGACTTTTATCACCTATACTTCGGTTAAGACAGCCTCCTAATTGTCAGAGGTCATTGATGGCAGGTATGCAACAAGCCATGTGCTCATGTCATCGATAGCTGCACGCACAAAAAAAGATGTCCATCGACTGTAGTCTTCGTTGGTAGTGAGTCGGAAAAGTAACAATAGAGCAGTGATGTTTAACGCTACACCTATACAGACGGCGATGAGTACGATACCGTAATCACACGTCTTAAGCCGAATAACAATTTTAAGACGAGCGTTCGAGCACACATATACAGTAGAGATGGGCAAACTCGTTCATCATTGGGAACTAGTTCACTGCTGATCGTTCTTCTTTGGGAACCGTTCATTTTTACTCGTTCACCGTTCATTTGTGCTTGGTATATGGTTCTTATGAAAAACTGAAAACTAGTAGTATAGGTGACTGAAGGATGGAGGGCACTAAAGGGGGCACTTGCCTCCCCCCTGGAGTATAGAGTTTTTATTCATTACAGAATTCTTACACACAGTTAGAAGTAATTTCTGTGATTCTGCGTAACCTCTCGTTTAGCTAACTGTAGCGTTGTGTGGCTGATCGCAGGGATATAACATCGGGTGGCGCACCGAAAACCGGCCTCGAGTACAGACTACTCGCCAATTACGGACGATGTGTTTCCCGTTACGAGCAGATACAACAAACAGACAAACATATAATAATTAGGCAGTGAAGAAATAACAAGCTAATGCAAGCAACAATTGCGAAACAATAGATCTACATCTACATCCATACTCCGCAAGCCACCTGACGGTGTGTGGCAGAGGGTACCTTCAGTACCTCTATCGGTTCTCCCTTCTATTCCAGTCTCGTATTGTTCGTGGAAAGAAGGATTGTCGGTATGCCTCTGTGTGGGCTCTAATCTCTCTGATTTTATCCTCATGGTCTCTTCGCGAGATATACGTAGGAGGGAGCAATATACTGCTTGACTCTTCGGTGAAGGTATGTTCTCGAAACTTTGACAAAAGCCCGTACCCAGCTACTGAGCGTCTCTCCTGCAGAGTCTTCCACTGGAGTTTATCTATCATCTCCGTAACGCTTTCGCGATTACTAAATGATCCTGTAACGAAGCGCGCTGCTCTCCGTTGGATCTTCTCTATGTCTTGTATCAACCCTATCTGGTACGGATCCCACACTGCTGAGCAGTATTCAAGCAGTGGGCGAACAAGCGTACTGTAACCTACTTCCTTTGTTTTCGGATTGCATTTCCTTAGGATTCTTCCAATGAATCTCAGTCTGGCATCTGCTTTACCGACAATCAACATTATATGATCATTCCATTTTAAATCACTCCTAATGCGTACTCCCAGATAATTTATGGTATTAACTGCTTCCAGTTGCTGACCTGCTATTTTGTAGCTAAATGATAAAGGATCTATCTTTCTGTGTATCCGCAGCACATTACACTTGTCTACATTGAGATTCAGTTGCCATTCCCTGCACCATGCGTCAATTCGCTGCAGATCCTCCTGCATTTCAGTACAATTTTCCATTGTTACAACCTCTCGATACACCACAGCATCATCTGCAAAAAGCCTCAGTGAACTTCCGATGTCATCCACCAGGTCATTTATGTATATTGTGAACAGCAACAGTCCTATGACACTCCCCTGCGGCACACCTGATATCACTCTTACTTCGGAAGACTTCTCTCCATTGAGAATAACATGCTGCGTCCTGTTATCTAGGAACTCCTCAATCCAATCACACAATTGGTCTGATAGTCCATATGCTCTTACTTTGTTCATTAAACGACATGACGATGTGTAGAGAGATGGAGAAGAGAACATGGAAATCTCACGCTACGCGCGTGGGCTATAGCTCGTGTAGTCTTGTAAACCTGTTGGTGGCTGTTTCCCAACTTAATAGTGAAAGGGTCCTGTAGCCACCTTTCATTGCCAACTCTCGTAGTGGTCAAGCCGGCAAAGAGGTTTCCGCTACTTGTGAGAAATCCACCTGCGTTAGGTTGGTGGCGGAAATGGCATCCTGGGGTTTTCCGGTCCACGCGGAGCGTGGAAGAGGCTGGAGAAGCGGGAGGCAGTCTGCCGCCGGTACGGGAAGCGTACACAGCTGTGCTCCAGTCGAAGAAGGGTGAATTGGACTGACCGCGTGGCGCGTTGTCACATAGAGAGGGGAGCTTTTAGCTTTTGGTCTCGAATTTCGTCTTATAAAGATTTACTTGCTGGGTTGCAGCAGGGAATGTAAGGCTTTTGTAGACTTTCAGTTTGATTCCCAATGCAGTCTTGACTTTGATCCGTGAGAGGAACGCAGCACAAAGGAGTTGCATATGTTGAAGTGCCCTCGGTTCAGTGTGAATGTTTATGTGCCTACAACTGTGTGTGTATGCTTCTAATCTTTTCCGGATCTTGGTAATTTTTGTGTATTTGTGAATTTTCTTTGTCTCATGTGATTAAAATTTGGCCACGGTCCATAGAAATTGTCTCCGCGGACCGAGTGGGCACGCGAGTCTGTTATGAAACGTGTAGTATTTCACAAGCAATTGTACACAGTTAGCATGCAACAGCAGTCTATAGATGCACTACATCAATGTTTTAAGGAATAAATAATTTTGCCCTCAATCTTATCTTGTGTACCGATGTTACGTCGCCGTTACCTTCGCCATTTACCTTGTAGTTTTCCTTGTTGGCCCACCTATAGCGTTTCCATGTGCACAGGTGTAGTGATTAGTGTCCCTTTTTTTTATCTGAAACAAATGCTCTGGAATAGATCGTGTTTTCACGAATCTTGCTGCAGGCTGCACTTACGCATGGTGTTCACGCCCTCTTTACTTTACTCAATATTTGATTCACGGGAAGAATGCATGGATCATATTAATAACTACATCCCATTCTTTATCAATGACTTTACAATGAATGTTCTTTTGTGAGTTTTTCTTATTAATAAATTAAGTAATTTTCCGACTCAGTGCTACCTCTTCTTTGTCGTGTGGCTAGAGTTGGTGGCGACCCTATCTTTTATATTGATTTCAGTGTCAAGTAGCATTTTCTTATTCAAAGTGCGCGTGGCTCTTTTAGCTATCAGGATACATTCGAAGGGCGCTTCATGCTTCTTGCACATAGCGTCCTTTTATTCACGCCACTTACAATAGACCACA
Source organism: Schistocerca cancellata (assembly GCF_023864275.1). NCBI lineage: Eukaryota > Metazoa > Arthropoda > Insecta > Orthoptera > Acrididae > Schistocerca > Schistocerca cancellata. The sequence continues at coordinate 270,397,877 of NC_064629.1, forward strand.
AGTGTCTTGTATAAAATTCTTCGTTTCGACTTCCACTACATAGCTATGCTACGTTGTAAACAATAATCGTTTACACCCTATATATACTTCACGTTGTGTCTGAGTTCACCTCGTGATCATTGGGTGTTGTGTGATGTCCTTAGGTTAGTTAGGTTTAAGTAGTTCTACGTTCTAGGGGACTGATAACCATAGATGTTAAGTCCCATAGTGCTCAGAGCCATTTGACCATTTTTTGTGTCTGAGTTCGTAGGCGAAATAGACTTTATGGAAGCATAAAATAAAATGTGGTTTCTCATACTTACGTCACACGCTTAGTAAAAATTAGGTTTTTATGTTGCATTATTAAAGTTAATGCAGCAATAATAATAATAATAATTAAGTTTGCAGTAATAAATTTCTTGGTTTGAAGGAACCTTCTGAAAAAATGTTTTTGAAATAATAAGTAAATACGATTTTATGGCAATCTATGTCTTTTCGAATGACGAGGCACCGCTTTTCCTACTGAACCAAAATGACCCACAACCCACTTTTTTTTTTCAAAGAAACCAAACTAGCAGGTAATGCAAATTGGAAACAACCAAACTTAAAAATAATTAGAGCCTTCCTAAATGTAATGTTTTGTATATGAAAGATACACGAAAATCGTTTTATATGAATAACAAAAAAACTTGCCTTGTTATGTCTTCTGCTGTTCATCGATATGCTGACATGCCCTTTTGTTACCTGAAAAGACGTACCTATTACATACAACGTAACTTTTACGTAATTTACGTAACTATAAAATACTTTTTGATTACTGGTCGTGGACGCTACATAGCCAGAACCAAGTGCAAGAACAGTTTGGAACACATGTAAAATAGGCGAACGCAGTGAACGAAACGAACAACTGGATACTGAACTAACTAGGAGCAGTCGGCAGTGGATATGAGACAGGTGGTCATGTGAAGAACGACGAGTGCTGCCGAGGGAGACCGACACTGAGACGAGCACGCGACCGATGCTGGAACGAGAACTTGCGAAGTGACCGCCGCGACCGAAGTGAACTAGTGAACTATGAACCGATCGTTGTTCGTTCCCGGGAACTATATGTAGACCGCCGCGACCGAAGTGAACTATGAACCGATCGTTCCTCGTTCCCGGGAACTATAAGTAGACCGCCGTGACCGAAGTGAACTATGAACCGCTCGTTCCTCGTTCCCGGGAACTATAAGTAGACCGCCGCTACCGAAGTGCACTATGAACCGATCGTTCCTTGGAATTCGTTCCTCGGTCCTTTCGTTCATCTTGGTGAACCGTTCCTTTGCACCCGTTCGTTCGCGAACTACCCATCTCTAATATACAGCAAAGTAAGAGAATTATTTAACAAGAGGAAAAGGAAAATGTGCTAAATGAGTAAATGAGATCTGCCAGAAAAGTGAAGTTCTGAGCAAGTTAACATACGTTTAAAAGGAACTGAAGCGGAAACTACAATGTATCGGTTAAATTCAGCTTTATATTTAGGACATTCCTTCTGTCGAACAATTGTATTGTTGTTTATATATTCTTATGTCGCTTATTTTTTCATGAGTTAAAAAGAGACATGCTTCCACTGGAAAGACTTTCGTCGTTTTTAGTATCAGTAGATACAGCTTTGTTTAATAACTGTTGTACATATTAAAGTACCACTTTTAATTTTACAGAAAACTCTTTTCGGTAGCTCAAAACCATCACGATGTTACTATGAATTAACTGTATTTACATTTGATAAAAATACAGAACTATAGAGCGATTCAGAGACTCCAATTCTGTATGCATTTAGTCATTTCATTTTGATACATCGATCCACAACTAAAACTGTGGAATAATTAGTTGAGGCAGATGGGTGTAAGACGCCAATAGGTGGAATATGCCACAATGTTGGTACTTCGGCCAGCACCCAGTGGGAGGCCGCTTGACCATTACCACTTGTTATTGGGAAACCACTGTGAAGAAAGTTGTCCGCATTTGTCTATTGAAGACGAATTAATCAGAGAATGCATTGAGTTAAGTAGTGCATTGAGTTAAGAAGGCCTTCATAGACAGACAGCACTCCCAAAACCTAGTCCACAAACAAATATCACACACTGTATCTGTACACACCGCTAATCCTCGCACCACCCTCAAGAATCAGCTTCAAAGGAGCACCTCCCCCTCGTCACACAGTGTCACCCAGGACTGGAACAACTGAACCCTATACTTTGCCAAGGCTTTGATTATCTCTCATCCTATCTGGAATGAAGACATCCTACCCAATGTCCTGCCCACCCCTCTGAAAGAGAGGTGTTCCATCATGTGACCAACCTACACAGCATCCTAGTCCATCCCTATACCACTCGCATTCTCAACCCTTTGCTACAGGTATCATATCCCTTTGGCATACAGAGGTGCAAGACTTGTCCAATCAAACCACCCAGCCAGGCCACTGGTGAAATCAGCCATATCATATAATAACAGCTGAAAGCATTGCACAGCCTTTCATGTTGATATGGCCACCAACCAGCTAGCCACTATCAAAATGTTGTGAAGGACACAGTTGGCCACTTGCTGGCACAGCTTGCAACTGTGCACAACATGTTCAATTTCAATGGCTGTTTCTAAACCTGAACCATCTGGATTCTTCCCTCCATCACCAGCTTTTCTGAACTGTGCAGATGGGAGCTATCCTCACAACACATGCTCCACTCCCATAATGGTCCTGGCCACAATCTCAGGTAACCCTTAGTCCGTGTATCCTCTACCCAACAGTTTCTCCTTCCACCATCCTGTCACTCCCTCTCAACTCATGTCCCCACATCGCCTTCAGTGTGTGCCGCTTCCCACCAGCCTTCCACACCTCCCTTCCACATTCCTAGCCAACAAACTGGCCACCTAACTACAAGCTGCTAGCCACACAGCCTCATGCCCTCTCTCTCCCTCCTGCCACCATCTTCCTCTACCCACCCCACTAGGCACTACACCCATCGCAATGAGCCCACCTGCTATAAAACAGCATTGACACTGTTAGTCTAGCCATACCATGTAGGGGCACAGGTGTGCGCACACACACACACACACACACACACACACACACACACTGTGTGTGTGTGTGTGTGTGTGTATGTGTTTTTCTACTCTAGCTCGTCAATGTGTAATTAGCAAGTTTTCGTTCCTTTTTGTGTGCCTGTCGACATCTCAACGCTTCTGTTTGTCGGTGAAGGGTCTCCTTTAGATCTAAAGTATTTACATTGTACAAGCATTTTCCTACTACACAGATAGTGAGTTTGGCCATTTTTAATCGAGGTTATGCTGAAGAAAATGTCGGATGCATCTTCCCCATGTAAACTACGTAAGATGCCACTCCATTAAAGAATTGTGTGGTGTGAAGATTAAGTGTTAATTTTCAGTATTTCTGACTGACATTAAAATACTAAAGCAGTAAACTTAAATTTGGAGTGTAAGAACTGCTTTTCCCTGAGGTACCCAGCACAAAGTACTTTATGTGTAAGCCTTTAATTTACCATTATTGTAACCTTCCACTTCGTGTCAGTACGAGAGTAAAAAAACAGACCTTCATGGTCAGAATCTAATCACCTCCTGGCCACAGAAGTTGTCAGTAGTGAGAAGGTGTCCTTGTGGGACGCACAGAAAATCTAAGAAATACAGACATGAGGAACCCTGAAACGGAGAATGGAAAACAAAACTATAACCAAAGATCAACCCATAACTCTGCCACTACTATCGTAATTTTGTATGCTTTTACCTAAATAACAGAACTCCTGTCTCTTTGTTGCCACGTATAACCCTCTTACTAAAATTTAGTTTAGTTTGCAAATAATGTACACTATGGGAGGATAGTCCCGTTAACAGGAAAAGCTAATCAATAGAGTTACTCCTTTGTGTGTTGTGTCTAATGGTTTTAGTAAATCGGATTATTCACTTCCTCTCATAAGATTTTACCCAGCTGCTATATTGAAACGCAGTATGAATAATATTATATTGAAGCTAGGAAAACTCTGTCCCAAGTTCATTTAGTGATTTAAAATATGTGCTAATGGTCGCCAGACTATCCAGGGAATGAAACAGTGAAGTATTGGAAAAGCATAAGTATGAATTTTGCCTACTTTCTTGCTTCTGTTTCGTTTGGTTCTTCAAATAAATATTACTCCACTTAATCAATGATGGACTACACCCTTAAACATTAAGTTTTAAAAGAGAAAAAGCCCATTAGATAACTTCAAAGAAGCTAAAAAAGATTTTAGCCAAGGGGGACCTTTAAAAAAAACGTTTCATAACCAAAAAGAAACTTAAATACTAAGAATACTTAGATACTAAAGCACACACTTTTTACACTGAACATTTCACTTCAAGAAAAGTTCTTTCTTACTGGAGTTTACTTTCAAAAGCTTTTGCTCTTTGAACTAACTGTGTATATTCATTTGATAGATTTTACTAGCTTTGCTTCACTCTCACATACAATGCAAACTACTTCTAACTGCAGTATAGCACACTTTACTTTACATACACAGAAAATATAGTATCTATATGCAAAATTTTATAGCAAAATATTACAAAAATTTAGATGAACGATAAACAAATAATGTTATAAATCAAGCCCTGCAGGTATGAAAACTGTCATAAAATCAACAGTGGTGCAAAACTTTGCCTTTACTATAGACGTTGGAATTTTAGTAGTAAAAAATACTAAATGAATTTCATATTGAAAACTTCTACAGCACACATCACAGATGTTGATTATATCCGACAACTGCAAAATGCTGGAAATCCGTCCGTGCAAAAATCAGCAGATTCAATAAAGATAGCAATATGGCAGGCTATGACTGATTGAATCTATTCTTGAAAAGACGTCCCACTGTAGCTGTTAGGATTGCCTAGGGTAAATCCATGGAAAGAGAGTTTAGAATGTGTCGAGAAACGGTTGACAACTGTTGTCCCCTCTTGTTACACACCTACCGGGAGAACAAATTGTTTCAGCCGTCTGGGAAAATTTATGACAGGGACGAGTGTGGACTTCAGCTAATCAAGGTACTTGGTGAAAGTTCTACCAGTGAAAGATTAACGACAGTGGAAGGACGTGAAACCATAGCCATAATTGCCTGTTGAAATACTAAAGGAAAATTCCTTTCAGCTTACTGCATATTTAATGGAAAATAAAGAACACGAATTTGAAGACGGTATGGCTCCATGTTTCCACGTCGAAATGAATGACAGGTCTGCAGATGCGTATATAGATGTCACTTCAATCCTAGGTAGGAATCTGGCAAAGTATTAGTAATTCCGGATGGGCATAGGTAACACTGGTATGATGTCAATATTTTTGATTTTGTAGCTGAGATTCAGATTATTTTCCTCTTCCCACCTAGCCATACTATGAAATATTTGCAATCCCTAGATCAGGGCTTTTTAAAGCCCTTAAAAACATTCTGGTAACAATATGTCGACAGTAAACGCGTAGTGTGGGATTTTGGATGGGGCATGTGTAGAAATGCCACAGCCCAAACATCCAGACGTATCATTACCCATAGTTGCAGCACGATTCCATGCAGAACCAAACAGTTAGCGAAACTGCAGACGAGTAACTTTGAGGCCTCGATAGCATTTACAGCCATCGAGGCCGCCAAGTTAGTCGTCTGCAGTTTCGCTAACTGTTTGGTTCTGCATGGAATCGTGCTGCAACTATGGATAATGGTACGTCTGAATGTTTGGGCTGTGGGATTTCTTTACATGCCCCATCCAAAATCCCAGACTACGCATTTACACTCTACGACAGAGCAACTGGCAGACAACTGACACAAATTGGAAATAGCAGCAAAGTTATCAACAACGCACAATGTGGAGCTGTCTAGTAATCGTGCTTACCATGTAATGTAGCCCCTATTTTCAATGAGCTCAGGCAGTACTGCAGAACGCGTAGCTGGCACTAAGAGTTCAGTTCCCACACTAGGTGAGGTGGCCGTTTGATCATCTGACTTTGCCAGTGGACGCTAGGGTGAGACGCCGTGGGACAAATACATCAGCTCACGATACTTACGGAGACCACAGTCATTCTGGCACAAAGCAAATGATTTTATTTAGTAAATATTTATTAATAAAAGCCTCTTTCTACACTACAGATATTACGAGAAGGCTACTGCCAATAAGCACTTTCATTCAACAATATTACGACGCAATAAACAAATGAACAATGTTTAAGATAACAAAGCTGTACGAACAGCTACCATGTTTCAAGATCGTAAGTACGAGACGAAGACTTGCGCAATAGTTGCCAGTCGTCGATAGAATGCCTTCTGAACTAGTTGTGTCGTAAGACCATGCTTTCAATTAATTGCTAGTTTTTCAGTTAATAAGTGGTATTTTGTTTCATTATTATCAGATTACATCCTAAGGTCATCTATGAACTTTATTTCAAGTAATATAGCTCACCGTATTGTCCCTTATGATTCCAGGATATAGAATTGTACTTCCCAGAGAATCCGATGGCGCTGATACTGGCTCTACGTGGGGCATCAACTACGAGACGAGAGCTTCGGCTCAACAGGTAGGAAGAACTCCTACGCGACGACTCACTAAGTTAATCCAAGGACGTGTTCCTCAATCTCTGCCAGTCTCGGACGGAAAAGTACGGCAAATTATACTATACACCTCTTATGTCGTCTTCTACAGACTCATTAACTAAACTGAGACATTTCATGTGGTTTAGCAAAGTGGAAGGATCTTACATTTTGCATCCGTTGCGCTGAAAGATCCGATCACATTTGGATAACTTGAGGTGTGAGGAACGATTTATTGCAAATTTGTGTTAAGGATAGGAAGTGCAGTATAACAGCAAGTGCAACTGAAAAGAAAGAAGGAAGTGAGAAATTAGTATGAAAGATTACTGGAATTTGTAACTGAGGGCAGCAACATTGAAACTGTGCGCGTTGCAGAATGCGAGAAACGTGTCGTGAATCGTAATAAGTCTACGTAGTGCAAAATACAAATCCCGTCCAAAGACTTTTTATTTATTTATTTATTGCCAAATTATAGACCTGTTACCTGATGTTTAAAACAGGTCGTACATCTTACAATTTTCGTTTTTCGTCTTTTTACAGTTTTCTTTCCTTTTGTTTTATCTACAGCATTTACAAAGAATAATACTTCTCAAAATAACAATAATTTAAGGTTGAAATATAAATAAAATTTTGTTGTTTTTTAAGAATAATATAAAAAGAAGATAGGATAGATGAGAGGTTTGTTAGTACCATCACCGAATGTGACTGACGGTGAATACCTCGTAATCGTTTCTTCGAGCCGTTGACCACCAGTCACATACACACAGACACATCTAGCCCGCATCTCGTGGTCGTGCGGTAGCGTTCTCGCTTCCCACGCCCGGGTTCCCGGGTTCGATTCCCGGCGGGGTCAGGGATTTTCTCTGCCTCGTGATGGCTGGGTGTTGTGTGATGTCCTTAGGTTAGTTAGGTTTAAGTAGTTCTAAGTTCTAGGGGACTGATGACCATAGATGTTAAGTCCGATAGTGCTCAGAGCCATTTGAACCATTTGAACACAGACACATACACACTCACTCACTCACTCACACACGCACACACATAAATGGTTATTAGTAGAGAAATAATGTTGCTTATCCTATTTATTACTAATCCTATGTATTAACTACTTTAGGTGCCCATCCATGTACAGCATTTGGTGTTTTCTTGGCTAGATTGCCAGCACTTTTGCTTATTTACTGTCACATCTCAGCTTCCTCCTCCTGTTCCTCCTCATTGTCACTATTTTCGCTGTCACTGTGGGTATCGCTGTCCATCCTCTGGAGATTTCGGTTACGCTGCACATAGGCATGTCTGTAATGTCGTGTCCGCATATACTCTTCATGTGTTGTTTTTGAAATACTCTTTGTCAGTGCGTTAAATTGTGCCCATTGTTCTTCGTCTCTTATTGCTGTGTATATATCTATGTCTGTATCTGTGTAGTCTAAGTGTAGTGTATGTCTATTGTTCGCGTATTGCCCTCAGAAAAAGACAGTGTGTTCTGGGGAACCTTCTTCCCCGCATGTGCATCTAGGTGTCTGCCTCAGACTCACGCGGTTTAACTGCGTGGTATAAGGTCCGTGTCCGGTTAAGAAATGTACCATACCGCGGCTGGGATCGATATATCTCATTCTCAACCTCTCCCTTATGTCAGGGAGGAAGTCGTGCAGTCTACGTCCTTTATCACTTACATCCCACTCACCTTGCCATGTATCCAAACGCCAACTTTTAAAGTGACGTATCGTCTCTATCGGCACACCGGTTATTGTGTGTACCTTATCTAGTCTCCCCACCTTTAACCAGTACCTTGCAGCTCTATATTTGATCGTGATATCTATGGGGCATATTCCGAGCACCACACACAGTGCATCCGCTGAGGTGGTACTGAAGGCTCCAGATAGCCTAAGTAGGACACTTCTCTGCCCTCGTCTGACGGATGCTTTGTTCGTGACCACGTTCAGTCTATGTGCCCACGTGGTAGGTGCGAAGCTGAGTACTGATTCGAAGAGCGCACAGTGGTATGTACATATGACTGGTAGAGGTAGTCTGTACTGTCTTGAATTTGGCCTCACCAGTTTGTGTAGTATTTTTTCTGCTTTGAGTGTTGTTAGCCTTATGTGTTCGTGGAAATTCAATTCTTCTTCTATGTGTACCCCAAGATGGCGCGTCATGTGTGCTCGTTTGATGTTTGTGTCCCCAATTTTAACCGAAGGATTCCTTTGGAGTGATCCTTTCAGTAAAGTATATGTTGTTTTGTTTTCGGCTATCCAGAGTTTGTTGTTGTGACACCACTGAGCAATTGTTTGTAGTATTCCACTGGCTTTCTCTTCTAACTGGGTTCTGTTGTTTGCAGTGACTACAACTAATAGGTCATCTGCGTAGGCGACAATTCCGTCTGACCTGTCATCCCCATGCAGAAGTTGTAGGAGGGGTTCGATTGTTATTTCCCAGAAGATGGGGCCGCAGATCGACCCTTGAGGACAACCTTTCGTAATTCTTTTAATTACTTTCCTGCTGTCCATGTGCCATTCGACTACTCGGTATTTACAGTAGTCTAGAAAACTGTTGTACAGTGATTGTGGTACCTCCAGATGTCTCAGCCTCTGAAACAGAGCGGGCCACCAAAGATTATCAAATGCTCCGGCAATTTCAATCATTATTGCAATGGCGTATTTCTGTTTTGTGGTGTTAACTATGTGCAGTGCCTGGTTGATGGCATCATCTATTGATCTGCCAGATCTGAAGCCGAACTGGTGTTGGCTCATACCCCTGAGAGCTCTGTGTGTTTGCAGACGCTTACACAGTAGCTTCTCCTGAATCTTTGCTAGGGTGTTTATTGGACATATTGGCCCGTAAGTCTTTGGATCTGAAGGATCCCTGTCCGCTGATTTCTTAATAATGACTGCTTTGGAGGTTTTCCAAGGATTACGAACATTTCACGAGCGAACCACAATGAATGACCGTCGAGAAAATATCGTGGTGGAGTTAAGGAAGGTAACAGCATCAAGCGTGGCTATGATAGCCGCGTACCCGGAGGATGCATAGCAGGACACCGGGATCCTATGGTAAGGAGCTCAACTTAGAGCAGCGCCAGAGAAGGGATGCTCTGGAAGCGCACACGCAGAGATCCTGAATTCGACGCATGTCAAGAAACCGGAGTGTTACGTTGACCATAGAGTACTGAAACGTAGCTAAGGCGAGTTAAAATTCATTTTGAGTATGAAAAGGCTGTAGTAATGGTAACGTAGTGTTGCTTAAAAGCGGCAGAGTAAGTCAAACAATTAAAATGAGTAACCTAAGTGAAAATGCTGACCAAAATAAGACCCAAGGAAATGTATATTTTTCGGAGAATGGTGAAATGTTTCCGCTTGCAAAATCTGGGGAAGGACTAGCAATTAGAATGATTAATATCGTAGGAAATGAGTAGCAGAAAACGCCATTAGAAACTCTGGACTCAACAGAAAACATACCTGAGTCAAACAATCAGGTAGTTGTTAGTGAGTACATGACCACAGGAGATCACACTAACAAGAGTAAGGGCACAGATTTTAATATGCACTAAATGACTTCATCTTTAATGAAGAAAACAAGAGAAACTGCTAGGTAGATTCAACTAACAACAAAATAGAACAAACTGATAGAAATACTAACAAAAAGCTATTGAAAGTCATTCAAGAAACTAACAAAAAGGCCAATGATAAATTAGAGCAATACATCAAGGATGCTGGCAAAAATTTAAACAAGTGGATGAGACAAAAGTGGGTGTAACAAAGCTGAGAATTTGTCTAAAGGAGTAGCTATTGGAAGTGCCACAATAATAAATCATGGTAGATATATTAATGAAGTCGAACTTAATAATTAAAAATTTACATGAAAATATTAGTGAGGAATTTGGAAAACTGATATTTCGATCTCCTATTTAAACAAAAATTCGATGAAACCCTGTCAGCATTTTCTGATGGAATAGATTCAGCACTGGCTTTTGTAAAAGGTAACTAAAGGAATATTTGAAGGTGTAGCTGGCATTCAGCATGAGGTCAATGATTTCACTGCCAGAGGCACTGATGTCATTGCTGAGATGGTAGAATAATGTTAGGTTCAAAACTAAGAAAGCTTATTGCAGTAAGTGACAGTAGTGGAAACAGCAGCAATGAGGACAATTATTAAAGGTGTGTACGTTCTATACTTTCGCAGCAAAGGGGAGACTACATCTCAAGGAGCTTGCAAAAAAGTTTCAAGGTGTGTTACAAGAGAAGTGGGACGACAGGGGAAAGATAGGATGTGTCACCAGTAGAATGGAAGGGATGCTCTTCGATGGGGAATGAGAAAATGAGATTCTTGTCAGTCATGCTAGAAGTTTATTAAGAAGTTCTTAAGCAAATATTGGTTTAAAAGATCACAATGTAGCGTAAGAAATAGTATTTTTCAGGTGAAGAATTTTCTGAGTTGTGGGTATGATACTTCCAAAGATTACTTCATAAGTTTCTTTGAAAAGAATATATATCTAGATAACTCATATAGTGAAGAAGACCTTATTGCAGTAGTTTTGCCCACACTGCCAGTGAGTGCACAAGAAACGTTAATAGGAATTACTGAAATGAAAATTGAAGATATTTTTCAAGCATTGGATCGGTTAGATGTTTTATCAAGAGCAGAAACAACCAGTAACGTTTAGAGAGGTGTGAATTGAAGGTCAGGAGAAAATGAAAACTGGCGAAATCATAATGGTATCAAATGAGACAAAGGAAAACAAGAGGCACAATAGCTGTCTTAATATCCGTGGAGGTGGCGAGTGGAACCGGGTAGGTATGAACAGTTACAACAACAGGTGATATGAGGAACCTACTGGGAGAAATAGTGATGGTAGAGTAGAGAGAGATCGCGAAAGAGATGGCTATGAAAGGGAAAACTAGAAAGGAGTCAGTGTGGGGTCCAGACGCGAACTCATATGAGTGGCAGACTAGTGGCAATAAAGTGGTTGATAAAAGAAGATTCTCCGGATATTAGGAAATCCCTCTTTAAGGAAGATGAAGTTACGAGTAATTAGGCATTCCAGTCTATAGAAGATATGGAGAATAACTGTATTAAGGCAGTTGCGGATATTAATACAGGTAGTGAAATGTGTGATGTGGCAGAGGGATGTCATGACCAATAGTACATAAAGAATAAGTACCTACCATTGCTAGCAGTTAAAGTTACCGGTCCATTATGCGGCAGGTGTAAAATGATAAAGAATCAAGTATTATTAGAAGTAAAACTATAAGAAATAGTGTTGGCGGCTACTACCATAGTGGTTCCAGATCTCTGCATTGGGCTCGTAATAGGGACTGATTTATCGGTGGAATGGTAGCTGACGGTGAATGGAATTCAAAGCGAAATTACCATATGGTTAGTCCTAAAGAGAGAGGTCATATGCTGATTGGTCAGACATTGAATTATTTATTTATTTTTATTTATTTATTTATGCATTTATTTTACCTGGCAAGATTAGGGCCTTCAGGCCCTCTCTTACACCTAACCAGGCATACTCAGATTGAGCAAATTTCAGTTTCTACAGAACATTAAGGGGCTTCGGAACGCCCTATACTTGGAATGTTAAAATAACGCTTATAAATTACATCTTTCCTCACAAAGTATTTGAGGTAGGAAGTTGAACTTTTTACAGATTATTTATTGGAATATGGGCTACAACTTAACACAGGGATTTTACAAAATTTTAGTTCAGTTATTAAAGATGATTTTTTTCCAATTGTAATGAAAATTCACAACATTTTTTTGCAATTTTTTATTTATATATTCAAAAATATACAGTTTTTTTGGAAAAAGGCTGTGTTAAATTATGCAGAAGGTACTGTGTAACATTTACTGAAAGTTTGAAACAAATATGTTTGGAAGATCCTTAGAAAACATGTAATTAGTATGAGAAAATAAAAGTTTTGGGAATCGAGCGACAAAGATTGGATTAACTTTTTAGTGCATTACAGGTCCATAAGATGGATTATCTTCATCCTCTGCAAACTCCTCCTCCAGCTTCCTCTTGTTCCTCCTCCTGTTTACTCTTGCTTGTATTTCTAGACTCTTTACAGCCCTGTCTGCAGCCCGAAGGCGTTCCTTGTCTAAAGCAAGCATCGCTCGTACCATGTTATAACCTGTCTTCATTCCCATATTTCTAAATACCTTGCACCTTACAATGTTGCCATCATTGAAAGTCGCAACAGCATCATACACACCAAAGTGGAGTGTTTCTATTCCAACAAATACAGTCTTGGGGATTCTCGACCATATAACACTATTTACACTTTCATTGGGGTTTTGAGTTTTTCCGTGAATACACTTTTTCAACAGTGCAGGTGCTGCTAAGTCTCTGAAAATAGGTTAGCCACAACACATACTTTATCTCACATCACTAAAATGTACCTGATGAACACGGACGTTAATAATAACACCATTTGACAGCAGTTTAACAGCGCCACAGTGGGTCACGCCCATGTAGAACACATTTCAAAAAAAAATTTAAAAATAGTTGTAGTCTTCGGAATTGAATAAATTATATATCTATTAAAAGGTAATAGTCTGCAGTTTCAGAAAATGCAAAAAAGTAAAAATTGAACTTTTCATAATTTTGAGCCTTTCCGGAGCCCCTTAAGGACATATAACATGTTATACAGTATTAATGTTAAAGAAAAAAAAATAGAGATTATAACAGTAGTACAATGATAATTATAAAAATCAAAAAAATAATTACAGCAATCAATAATAATAATAATAATAATAATAATAATAATAGTAATGACTATGTATATGAAAGTAAACATATTTTTCTTTCATGAATGTCAGTCCTATCGCTAGTTGGGAATTTTCTCGTTATATTTTGCAGCTTGTGAGCAGAGACATAAGACGATAGAATGGGGTGAAAGAGATATAGAAGAGGTAGATAGGTTAGAGGAAGAGAAATAGAATGGTAAAATTCGAAGCTATGGTGGAGAGGAGAAAGAAAGAGATGAGAGGGGCACAACAGTGGTGCCTATAGCGTCCCTAGCCCGGCCGAAGTGGCCGTGCGGTTAAAGGCGCTGCAGTCTGGAACCGAAAGACCGCTACGGTCGCAGGTTCGAATCCTGCCTCGGGCATGGATATTTGTGATGTCCTTAGGTTAGTTAAGTTTAACTAGTTCTAAGTTCTAGGGGACTAATGACCTCAGCAGTTGAGTCCCATAGTGCTCAGAGCCATTTGAACCATTTTTTATACCGTCCCTAATATGTAAGTTTTGAGTTCCCTCTTGAATGTTGAGTGGTTCTGGATAAGACGTAGATTACAGGGGAGCGGTTTCCATAGTCGTATGGCTGATATGGAGAATGACACGGAGAAAGATTTTGTGTTATGTAAAGGTACAGCCAAGATGCTAGACGTATCCGATCTGGTATTGTGGTTGTGGAATAATGATAGGTGTTTAATGTGAGAAGATAAGTATTGGGGGTACCAGTGGCTAAGAAATCGATGAAGTAAGCACATCGTGTGGAGATCGCGTGCCTTATGTGGGCGTATCCAACCTAGCTGTGAGTATGAAGGACTGATATGATCATACAACCGTATATTGCACACGTATCTAACGCAAGCATTCATCACTAGCTCGATGCATCTCGAATTTTCACTATTTGTGCCGTGTTGAACTACATCACAGTAGTAAAGATTAGGCAAGACTAGTGTTTGGACTAATTTTTGTTTAACATGGGTTGGAAATATTTTTCTAAATCTTTGAATTGCATGTAGGGAGGAGAGCGATTTCCGGCAAGCTGTGACTGTTTGTTCCTCCCAGTTTAGGTGTTCATCCAAGATTATTCCAAGTTCTTTTACTGTTTTTTGGTATGCTAGTTGGATACCATTGAGGAGTATTTGAGGGACTGTTTCGCGAAATTACCGGCTGATTAACTTTGGATGAGATATAAGTATGACCTGGGATTTCTTGGGGTTTAGTTTCAGACCTAGGTTCTGTGCCCATCGAGAAACAGAGCAAAGATCTGCGTTCATACTCGCTACTGCGTCAGCAATGTTCCTTGCACTTATGTACAGTTGGATGTCGTCGGCATATAGATGGTAGTTGCAGGAGTGAATCACTGAAGAAATATCATTAATGTACAGTGAAAACAGTAATGGACCGAGGACGGAGCGTTGGGGAACTCCAGAGCGCACGTTTTTCCATGATGACTTTTCCGGCCGACAAATGGCTTGTTGACTTCTGTTTTTGAGGTAGCTGTCGAACCAGTGTATTGCGCTCTTTGAGAAATTCAGGTGCTTCATTTTAATTAGTAATATATCAAAGTCAACTGTATCAAAAGCCTTGCTAAAGTCAAGCAGTGTTAGGATGGTAGCTTCACGTCGGTCCATAGCATGTTTAATGTCATCAGTTACTTTGATTAATGCAGTTGCTGTACTATGATGCTTTCGAAAGCCTTACTGATATTTGTCGTGGCTGTTATGAGTTTTGAGGTAATCCGTCAGCTGTTCATGGACGATGTATTCTACGGCTTTAGATATTGCAGGTAGTATGCTGATCGGCCTGTAGTCACCTGGAGACTTAGGGTTTTCAGTCTTGGGAATAGGTTGAATTAAACTTTGCTTCCACTCAGTAGGATATGTACTACTGACAAGAGACAGGTTGAAGATGTCTGTGATAACTGGAGTAATAGTTTCTACGACGTTCTTAATCATGCCAATGCTCACTCCTCGCAGGTTCGAATCCTGCCTCGGGCATGGATGTGTGTGATGTCCTTAGGTTAGTTAGGTTTAAGTAGTTCTAAGTTATAGGGGACTGATGGCCACAGATGTGAAGTCCCATAGTGCTCAGAGCCATTTGAACCATTTGAACAGGTAGTGACATGTTTTAGGAACAACTTGTCTCTCGAGAGATTGACATCTTGGGGCTGGTAATTTGTCGCTGCGTGGCAGTTTACAGCTGTTGAGAAGAAATCGTTTAATTCTTCTGCAGACGCTTGATAAACAGCGTTAGATCTTCGATTCCCTATACCGAAACTGCGCAGCTTTTTCCACAGTGCAGCAGGATTTGATATGCCGCATACGACAGAGCGGGCATGTCTGATTTTGGCATTCCTCACGCTTTGCTTGGTTCTGTTTCGGAGTTTCCTATAAGCTTGGTAGGCCTCGGGAGTTGTGTTATGCTTGAAGGCCATGTGTGCAGCATCACGTTTATTCATTAACTGGCGTAATGCAGTGGTGAGCCACGGAGCGGGAGCTCTCTTTACCTTGACAGTGCGTTGAGGAGCATGTTTATCATACAGTGCAATTATTTTGCGACATAATTCCCGAATTTTGCCGTCTAAAGTCGGTTCATTGCTTATATCATGCCAAGGGATGTCTGAGCAATCCTTTTGAAGAGCGTCATGGTTAACATTTTTAGGTTTCTGTAGGTTCCCAGGTGAGATTTTTCTTTGGAAGTATGCACTGAGTAATTTAAGAATATCACGTCATGAGCAGAGAGTCCCGGAGCGGATGTCTGATTGGTGCGAATTATTTCTTCTGGTCGCTTTGTTGCTATTATATCTATGATTGTATGGCTGTGTCGCGTGTAATGAGTTGGGTCCAGTGGTGTTAAACTCATATCATTGGAGTGGAACAGTCTCCTTAGTTTTCTGCAGAGGGAGATTTTAACTGTAAGTCGATGTTTGTGTCGCCCATAATGATTATGTGTTCATACAGTGTCACGAGCGAGGACAGGGCAGACTGAAAGGAGGACATGGCACCGACGATTGGAGGTTTAGAGATTACTCCAATTAGCAGTTTCTGATTTGATGTATTTATTTCGAAAAACAAGAACTCTGCTTCTCCTTCGCCCTTTGCATCCGATGTGCATAGTACAGTAGGTCTCAGATCAGAGCGAACATAGGCACCCACACCACCCCCGCGTCGTGTTTCACGATCTGCCCTCAGGAGAGAGTAACCAGTGATTCGGATAGCGTCGGAAGAAATGTTTGGTTTCAACCAAGTTTCAGAGACGAGGATAATATGGAACAGCGATTGGCAGAACAGGTCACAGAACTCGTCGAAGTGAGCTGTTAGCGACTGCGCGTTCGCGAGGGCCACAAAGAGCCCGCCGCCGGAACCTGTCCGTCCCATTGTGGCCGCCTGTAGGACCGAGCGCGCTCCGTTTACCTGCTGGCCGGAAGAGGGACAAAAGCTGGATTTCGCGGAGGAAGACATACACCCCTGGAAATTGAAATAAGAACACCGTGAATTCATTGTCCCAGGAAGGGGAAACTTTATTGACACATTCCTGGGGTCAGATACATCACATGATCACACTGACAGAACCACAGGCACATAGACACAGGCAACAGAGCATGCACAATGTCGGCACTAGTACAGTGTATATCCACCTTTCGCAGCAATGCTGGCTGCTATTCCCCCATGGAGACGATCGTAGAGATGCTGGATGTAGTCCTGTGGAACGGCTTGCCATGCCATTTCCACCTGGCGCCTCAGTTGGACCAGCGTTCGTGCTGGACATGCAGACCGCGTGAGACGACGTTTCATCCAGTCCCAAACATGCTCAATGGGGGACAGATCCGGAGATCTTGCTGGCCAGGGTAGTTGACTTACACCTTCTAGAGCACGTTGGGTGGCACGGGATACATGCGGACGTGCATTGTCCTGTTGGAACAGCAAGTTCCCTTGCCGGTCTAGGAATGGTAGAACGATGGGTTCGATGACGGTTTGGATGTACCGTGCACTATTCAGTGTCCCCTCGACGATCACCAGTGGTGTACGGCCAGTGTAGGAGATCGCTCCCCACACCATGATGCCGGGTGTTGGCCCTGTGTGCCTCGGTCGTATGCAGTCCTGGTTGTGGCGCTCACCTGCACGGCGCCAAACACGCATACGACCATCATTGGCACCAAGGCAGAAGCGACTCTCATCGCTGAAGACGACACGTCTCCATTCGTCCCTCCATTCACGCCCGTCGCGACACCACTGGAGGCGGGCTGCACGATGTTGGGGCGTGAGCGGAAGACGGCCTAACGGTGTGCGGGACCGTAGCCCAGCTTCATGGAGACGGTTGCGAATGGTCCTCGCCGATACCCCAGGAGCAACAGTGTCCCTAATTTGCTGGGAAGTGGCGGTGCGGTCCCCTACGGCACTGCGTAGGATCCTACGGTCTTGGCGTGCATCCGTGCGTCGCTGCGGTCCGGTCCCAGGTCGACGGGCACGTGCACCTTCCGCCGACCACTGGCGACAACATCGATGTACTGTGGAGACCTCACGCCCCACGTGTTGAGCAATTCGGCGGTACGTCCACCCGGCCTCCCGCATGCCCACTATACGCCCTCGCTCAAAGTCCGTCAACTGCACATACGGTTCACGTCCACGCTGTCGCGGCATGCTACCAGTGCTAAAGACTGCGATGGAGCTCCGTATGCCACGGCAAACTGGCTGACACTGACGGCGGCGGTGCACAAATGCTGCGCAGCTAGCGCCATTCGATGGCCAACACCGCGGTTCCTGGTGTGTCCGCTGTGCCGTGCGTGTGATCATTGCTTGTACAGCCCTCTCGCAGTGTCCGGAGGAAGTATGGTGGGTCTGACACACCGGTGTCAATGTGTTCTTTTTTCCATTTCCAGGAGTGTATTTACAGGTGTGCCCAAGGTCGTGACTGACTCAAGCGTCTGTGGGCCAAAGGTGAAAGACAGGCTGGAGGTATCGGAGAAGGGAGCGAAATGAAAGATGGAAAGTGGCAGTAGTGGTTACGAAAAAGATAATAGTAGTAGTAGTGGTAGTGACGAGGATGAAAATAACAGATATAGAAAGGCGGTTTTAAGGAGATTCCTGTTAATGGAGAATGTTAATTCCCGTTTGACTGACAATATGAATATACATTAGCACTTGTGATAGACAAATAAAGAAGAAATATTTATGTGAAACAATTGACTGATTTTAAATAGAGTACTTATGGCACTTATAGAAATAACGAAGCAATATTTACGTTAAAAAATGAAAAGAAAGAATAAAAATTAACTTATATTAGACAGAGTACAATATGAGACTTTGTGTCTCGCGAGATTTCGCTCAGTCTTTCAGTTCGGGCATGTTCGTCACCGTTTTACTCCCTCCTTCCGTCTTGACTATGATCCTGCCATCCTGGATCCATACATTTTGAAGGCCGAACTGTGTGATAGCAGCGTTCAAAACTTTTAGTCTTTCGCGCGTCAGATCTACCCTCAGGGTAACCCCACTCTTGGCGAGTTTTCTTTTCTGAGCAAACACTTCAGCTCTTTTCCGGTATGACACAAATTTAATTATTATGGGCCTGGGTTTCATGGCACCTAGTATCCTGCTCCCAACACGGTGGCTTCTGTCAATATCGGCCACGTCGATCTGCACGCCAAGTTTTTTCACGCACGAGGCTAATGGCCAGGCCGTCGGTGTTTTCACGATCGTTTTCAGCTACCCCGAACAAGCGCAAGCTGTTCCTTCGCTTATACTGCTCAATTTCATCGGTGGCCGCAGACAGTTTAGCTTCTAGGTCGGCGGCTTTTTTCTCTTGTGCGGCCAGGGACTTTCTAAGAGACTGGATTTCGGTGCTGTTGCGCCCGACAGACTCTTGCAGTTTGTCCATGACCGCGGCCGTCACAGAGTCGGTGATGGATTGCACGATTACGTCTAGCGTGTCTTTACTGTGCAGCGCCGCACTCACCTGGGACCGGCCGAGCTCCCCTATGTCGGGAAGCGAGGTCTCACCTGCCGCCGGAGACCGGGCGCTCGCGCTGCCTGCGCCCCTGTACCCTCGCCTGCTGCCGCTTACTCGTGCTCTTCCCATTTTTCACTCACTTATCACTTATGGTAATCAACGGAGAGCAATACACCACGGCAAGTAACACTTGTTTAGTCGGATGCACACGTTGTGGACTGCCGCACTTCTCTGTAACACCTTCAATGAGCGGAAAAACTCGCGAGCCAAAGAAACGCGCGTCACTCAGTTTGGGAGAAAAGCGTAAACTAGCTGTGAAGAGGTTAGTAACAAAAGGAGAGTCTCTAAAGGCGAGACATCACTCGAAAGTGGCACCAAAGGAATTTGTACTGAGAGACAGTGTACTAATAAGGGCTCAACGGAAATCGTCTAAGGTAGAGACTCAGATAAATTTTACGAAATTTTTGAAGGACCTTACGTGGTGAGCAGTGTACCACATCCAAACATAGCAGAAGTAGCACATCCTGAGTCCAAAGTAAAATGAAGTATATACAGTGTAGTTGATGTAAAGAGATACTGTGGTAGTTAAGGTGAAGCCCGCCGGCTGTGAAAAATTTAAATCCGAGCTACCAACGAACAATTGAACAAACTAATGAGATGTACTTAAAAGACCCAAATATGTCGCACAATTCACTGTACATAGTAGCACAGTAATAGTGAAAAGGTATTAAGAGAAAGTACGGTTTTAAGAATTTAGAGATAACATGTGCTTAGTTTTTTGTTTGTATACAGTAGTTGGCAGGAGCTGAATGAAATCCACCAGAGCCATTATCGTGTTGTGGTGTCGGCCAGAGATTTAGAGAGACCTGCCAGCCTGGAGGTGGTAACGGCCGATAGTTGATGCGGGCAGAGTGCGAGAATGAATGAACGCCGACGTGACGTAACTAATAACTCGTCTCAGTATGTCCCTTAGTAAACAAACAATGTGACTGGTATTGCCCTCAAGGAATGTGAATGATTGTTTTCACCTGGGGAATTATTATTTATTGTTGAATGATCGATTAAAAAATAATATCTAATGGAACCATCAGATAACGGACTTCGAATTAAAAAAAAAACCAAAAAAACATATGAATGAAATTGTGAATTTTATTAGTGTAAATATAATGAGTTGTGATTTATTATAGACTAATTAATTAAGGAATTGCATTTAAGTTCATTAGTTAATAAAATTAACATTTGAAAATTGTTTTCAATGTGCTACTGGGACGGAATAAGGAAAATAATTACTGAAATATTCATCGTACGAGAAATATAAACAATTGTTATTATCTTGTTTCTAAAATATGTGTTTTTGTTGTTTCTACTCGTGCTGCACTTTATAGTGAATGTAAAAAAGGGAAAATCAGGAGCACGTATAACCAGATCACATGTACTAAAGTCCAAATCAGATCAACAGTCACCAACATGAAACGCAATTGGTACGTGCATATGATGGCTGTCAACAGGGAAACACAATGAAGACAAATCTCCTAGGACCAACAAATTCGGCCAGCGAGAAAGTGTTTCAACCAAAGTTAATGTGTCAGTATCATGACCTTTAATCGCAAGTGATCCTGAATAATGTTATGGTGAATGGAAATGCACCATAATAGGGTAAACAGAAATAAATTTCTCGTGTATTTAGTGTATAATGTGTTTATCTATTTTCTCTATTTTGTGTCTGTATGGTGTAGGTAGCGGGAAAATTGTAAAATCAAATAAAATTTTGCTCATGTTAGCACACTTTATACACATAATTAATATTCAGAAACTGGTATTTGTTATCTTACATACAGTATTGCAAGTTTTATAGTTTCTATGTTATTTGTGTTCACTGGTTCAAAAATGGCTCTGAGCACTATGGGATTTAACTGCTGAGGCCATTAGTCCCCTAGAACTTAGAACTACTTAAACCTAACTAACCCAAGAACCGTAGTGGTCGCGCGGTTCCACACAGTAGCGCCTAGAACCACTCGGCCACCGCAGCCGGCTCTGTTCACTGGTTCTCAATTTGCAGGAGTAATGGTCTGCAATGTTATGAGAGATAAAATTCAAAGATTCAGCTAATATAATTAATCTAAATCTAAAGAAATTTGTTTATTAGCTGCGAATTTAGTGATATCTCTTGAGCGCTTATATTTAGTGTGGAAAACTTTTCATAACGAAATACTATAAATAATCTGATGAAAAAATAAAAGGACCTAAATTGTACCGATTGCTACTAAGAACGGTAAGAGCAGGGTATTAGTTTTTCCAAAATTTCTATTTTGTTTACAAAAATAAACCAAAATTTGGAAAAGATATTATCGAGGGAGATGCGAAAGGTACCCCTTATTTTCAAAAAACTTTCTAGTTCACTATTTTCAGGATTAACATTTCATATTGCGTCTGCCGATATCAGTAGCATTCAATTAGAACAGGCAACACTGCGGAACTCATAGCAGGGAGTAAGATGTCAGTTCCAACGGTGGTTGAAGTAGCCGCTGGACCATCCGGCGTTGCCAGTGGACGGTGGTGTGAGGCGCTGTGACTAGCTGTGAGAAAGACAGTTCCATCATGGCAAAAATAAGTAGGGAAACCACGGCCATTGTGGCATGAAACAAATGATTTTGTTTAATAAATATCCACTAATAAAAGGCTAGTTTTCCACTACAGATATTAAGAGAAGTATACTGGTAATAAGTACTTTCTTACAACAATATTACGACGCAAGAAAGCATTCGTTTCAATAAACAAATGAACAATGTTTACGATAACGGTGTTTTACGAAGAGCTACGGTGTTTCATGACTCTAAGTACGTGATGTAGCCTGCGTGCCATAGTCACGGGTCGCCAACAGGTTACCTTGCAAATTCGTTCTGTCGTAAGACCATACTCTCAATAGCTTGCAAGTTTTTAGTTAATAAGTGGTATATTGTTTCACTATCATCAGATTAAGGTGTTTTCATAAAGAAACACATCACTGGCGCATTAAATGAATTAACTTCTCGCATCATAATTTTGAATCATAGGATATGGAATTGCACTTTCGAGAGAATCCGAGGATCCTGATACTTCTTCAGCGAGGGACATCAACTACGAGAGCGACAGCTTTGCGGCACAACAGGTAGGCACAAATCCTATGCGACGACTCACTATGATAATCTAAAGGCGTGTTGTTTTAGTCTCTGCGAATCTCTGATGGAGAAACGCAGTCAGTTAAACTGTCAGGGTCGATTCTACTACAGGGCAGAAAAATTTTAGCGGCGGAAAAAATTAGTTTCAAATGAAGGAGCTGAAATTTGAGCAAATTACGAGAAAAAATGAAAAATCGAAAAAATTAAAACACTCAATTGTTTTCAAAGATACAGGGCACAGTTACTTGATAAGTCTTTACTTTGACGAAAGTAAACACACTGCCTGTAACCACTTCGAAGTTAAAGCAGCCGCTACTGAGTAAAAAATGAAAACAGACATGACACTGATTAATTTCTGTCGAGCGAAGGAGCGGGGTATAAGCGTTGGCTAAGGATCGTGTTACAAGTTGATACCATACCTCCGTCAGACC
This sequence comes from Schistocerca cancellata, assembly GCF_023864275.1. NCBI lineage: Eukaryota > Metazoa > Arthropoda > Insecta > Orthoptera > Acrididae > Schistocerca > Schistocerca cancellata. The sequence goes on from NC_064629.1 coordinate 270,420,705, forward strand.
GTCTTTCTCTTTTTGCTTCTACAGGTCATTTGTCAAATATCAGGTTACTGAGTGGTTCTGTTGAAATATTTTAGTTCCAGTCGGCTAATAGAAGTTGTAGAACTCTCAACAGGAAATGCAAACAAGGCGTTATTTATTGATTTAATCGCAAGAAAGTGGATGTTCAAAAGATGAAATTTATTCCTCATTCTAAAAATATTTCAGTTAAAAGAGAGACTTTATCTATGGTAATGAACACAGGCCAGAATAATGAATTAAAATAAACATAAAGTTGAGACTTAATTTGTCTCTGGAGCATATAATTTCATCTGACTAAAACAGAAACGAAATAACATCACGATTATCCAGATGACCTAGTTCGATGCTTCGACATGTCTCCCTTCAGTGTAGCACAATTTCTAAATTCACGGAAAAATTCATTCACACCAGAAAATAGTTCCACACCTTTATTAGTTCACTTTCTTGCAACTAAAAAAAGTAAGGAATTGGTGAGAAATATAGTTGCAATGATATATTCAGTTGCTTTCTTGTGTAAATCGTGCGACACATTCTTCCTATTTCAATTATTTTGGGAAATTTCAAAAACTGCGGAAGAAAGATAAGAATCTGAGGACAGTTGTCCTTAATCAGTTTTAAAGTAGCTGAGGACAAAGCATGAAAATTGAGGACGGTTTCTAATAAATAATGGCGTCTGGTCACCTTAGTTTAAAGTATAATAAGCGATTTTCATTGTTTTGCCCTTGGATGTTGGTGATGGTGGAGGGGGGATATCGGTAGACCAATGATAGTAAAAAGAGAGGGTGTCATGTTTTATTTCTCGCCTAGGGCGGAAAAACACCTCGCATTGGCCGTGTATAGTGTACACCTCTTATGCCATATTCTACCGACTCACCAAGTAAACTCAGACACTACAGGAGGTTTACCAAAGTGGGGATCTTACAGCCATTCACAAGCCGTGTTTCAACGCCGACCCCTGCATCAACACCACCCATATCAAAAGCAGAGATAGCTATAGTACGAGCAATGCAGGAACCTCCAGAAGAGCTGCAGCAATATTCAGAATTCGTGGAGAAAAATCAAGTAATTCCTTTTCCTGCTGATAAACCCCAACATCTAGGCCAACCAAGAGCAAAACGCAAGATTTTATGGTCTAACGAGCAGTACAAAAAGGAGGAAGATGAGGGACAAGACACAAAGGAGCAGATCAAAATGCCGTTACCTGCGAAGGAAGGAGTTGAGACCACCAAGCAGTTCATAGTCAGACAATCAGAAATCTTCACATCTCACTAACACAAATGGAGAGAATGACGGCAACGAAGATACCTATCCTGTCTGTATGGGCTGCTTTTATGACAAAAAGAATCTAAGTGTATCTGGATCCAATGCAATGCGTGTAAGAAGTGGCTGCATTATGACTACTGCAATATACAAAAACGTGAATCAGAAAAACCAAACGGCAATTGGAAGCCTTAACAAAGAATGAGCATCAGATGATTGCTAGGCTATTTTTGTTTGTGTTCTTCATGATGTAAGCCATCTTGTTTTGTTGTGTTTCATTTAATTGATTTACCAACTTTGTTTCTTTCACGCAGTTGCATCTTCTCTCCACACAAGTGGCATCTTACCCAGCCATCAGTGGAAGATGCCAACTGTACAGTGCTTTCAGTATCACTATGTATCTAACATTTTTTCAAATACTTACTATTTACATTTTCAGTACGGTCAAATATTGAAACATTCTTCATCTAAAACAGAATTTCAATGTTTTTGGGTCGGTGGTTGAACCTCTAGGGAAGAAAATTCCTTAACTATGATCCCTTTCCATGACTAATCTTCAATAATTCTCAGTTCTTTACGTTCATTCGGGCTGCAATAAAATAACAAGACACTTGCAAGTAGTGTATGTAATCGTTAAAATTGATAAAACTGTTCTATGCTAATTAATGAGAGAGCCCTTAATTTTATGATCTCACTTAACGATGACATACTTTTCTAAGACAAAAATAACATATATGCTATAAAACTAATTAGACTGTGTATTTTAGCTTGTGTTACTTTTTTGCAGTCAAGTGCTTTATTATTTAACTAAGATATCACACAAGTTAGGCTAATGGCTGAAACTATGGCATCTTCACCGTTATGGTGGAGCTTTACATAATAATGGTAAGTACTGTAGAGAAGACGGGTGGCAAGCAGACATCCAGTATGTTATGGAAAGTAGGGTATGTCCAAGCAACAAGAACAACTACAAAACAAGTGATTTAAATATACCTGTAGAGCTTCATAGTACTCATAAAACTAACCAAATCAAAAGTAACTGATAACTGCCAGCGTACTACCTAACAGTTTAATCCAATGTGGGAGAGACACAGAACAAAGTGTTGAAGATAATACTAAAAAAAACTGTATGCGAAGAAGTTTCTCAGATAAGAGACCCGGATACTGGCAGTCTGTGAAAAGTGAAACATTCAGAAGCACTAGTCTGCAGTAAGCCACACTAAGAGGACGTGTAGAACAGCGGAACAATAATAAGTGATTTAAATGGCAGAGATCTGGCGTGCACATAGGCCCAAAAGTGCCCTCTTTTGTGTGAACAGAAAGGTCAGTGTTACGCAACACAGTCGCTGCGGAACCGTCACACGAAGTAAAACCATGTAACTTAGTGCCACTATGCCTCGCCAACATCAGAAGGTAGAATATCGACATGTGAGTGTGTCCGAACGGGGTAAAATGACTGGTCTCCGGTCTCCAGGAGGCGGGCCTGCTTTTTCGGGATATTGCGGCTCGTACAGGGCATATTGCATCAAGAGTGAGGCATATTTCGAATCAGTGGGGAGAAGAGATCCGTACAAAGCGCTGGCATTGCATTGGACATAAACGTTCCACGCCTTCGTGGTGAACACAGTCTGGCAGTCTGTCTTCTTGAGCAGCATAGTGGACAAACACCTAGTGTGATGGTTTGTGGCGCCATTGCCTATAGCATGTGATCTCGCCTCCTACGTTTTGAGGATAATCCAAACGGCTACCGCTAGACCAAGAAGGTTTTACAGTCCGAGGGACTGTCCCTCCTGCAGGCCGTTCCACATGCCATATCTCAGCAGAACAACGCCGAGAACGACGGGAACCACTGCTTCCTTGACCTGCCCATTCACCTGATATGTCACCCATCAAACGTTTCTGGGACATGGTCAGTCAGCAACTTGTTCGTTCAGGTCCTCCTGCAGTTACAGTTGATGCTTTGGGGACGCACCTAGAATCTTCTTGGCAGAGTATTCGCCAGCAGAGTATTCCCCATCGCGCCGACTATAACACCACGTTCAGACTCACTTAAATCTTGATAACCTGCCATTGTAACAGCAGTAACCGATCTAACAACTACGCCACACACTTGTTGTCTTATATAGGAGCTGTAGACCGCAGCACCGTATTCTGCCTTTACATACCTCTATATTTGAATACCCATTCCTATACCAGTTTCTTTGGCGCTTCAGTGTACTATATGGTCATGCAAAAGCTGATTAGAGTTACTAACACAGGGCTGCTTCGGATCAAGCAGTACTTCCAAATAATAAATGAAGTTAACAAAAGAGCAGTTAGTTGAGTGCCTAAAAGATAATACGTATTAAGAAACATGACAGTAGTTCACTTATGGTGGCGTCGAACACATTGTAAAACATTAGCACCTCGCCGATTGGCATTAGCAAAATACTACTGTGAGTGTGTGGGTTTTATTCTGTCAAGTTGCGCAATGTATTGACCCAACAAGTACCCTTTGGCTCCTGCAAGAAACAATTTCCACCCCACACTACTACAGAAGTCAGACAGACACTCCTAATGTACCAACAAGAACTGCTTGAAACATATTCGGCAACAAATATATTCTGGAGTCGTCCGCTGTAAGGAAAAGACAAAAAAATATTCTGTATATTCTCACATAACTAGTGGAATGCTTGGGTACGGGAGTATTGCTAGTTAGTGTAAGAAAATCATTAAACGAACGAAAAATATTATTTATTACAAAAAAACTTCTGAGAAATCAAGTGAAATTTTTTCTTATATAAAAAAATAATAAGTATATGGGTTATTTTCGGAACAATAGATTGCCTCTTATAGATACGAATGCTATTATTTTACAAAGTATGGAAAGATTCTTTTCTCCCTTTTGTTTAAGAATGTTATTTACGGGGCAGAATGGCTGAGAGCCGCACCTACACAACTTGAATAAACTTTCTAGGTACGGTCAAGGCTGCCGCGTGAGAAATGTAATGGAGTATACTGTTATGGAGGACAGATGGGGCTCGCATACGCTGTAGGACACAATACCAAGAGCTGCGACGAGTGCTGCCAGTGTCGCTCGCTGCTGACAAATAACACAACTATCTCTTTCTATCTGGATTGACCTTCGCCAATCAAACTCTCCCTACGCCTTGATGAAGTCAAGGACTCCTATCCGCCCCTAGTCTAACTATTGGCATGATACACCGGTAATAACCAGTCCACTGCGATGCCACTCAACAGTCGCTCGCAGGTGTTTAACTAGTACTCTCTCTGTGTTCACACCTCACAATAAGTGTTGCGGCCAACACAGTGAACAATGCTTATTCGCAAGCGATTCAGTATAGAGTATCAGTCCGATTCACGAACAACAGAGGTGCTCTCCCAGTGAAGTACTGAGGAGAGACTTTGTTCCTCGCTCTTTGCATACACATAGGTGCGCACTCGCTCTCGTTACGTGTTCCCCCTCCAAGAGCGACAGCGGAATGTCCCCTTTTTCGGGAAAAGTTGCAAGGGTATATCATTCGCTGCCTTCGCTGCCTCCAGTCAGAAATATTCCGCCAATCAGCGTTGCACTTTTAAATGGGAGAATGATGTTTCCTTTGAGTCGACCAATGCGGAAATATGTAGCATCTCCGTTTGGCGTATACTGTCCTCCTTTGAGAACTCCATAACTATGCAGTCGGTCCATGAAAAAATGCGTCTTCTGAGCGCTCCCATACAATGTAGCGGAATTTGCTTTTAAGTTAAACACGGGGGTCATTATCCCTTCGTTGTGGCAAAAGCTGTCTTCTCTCTGGGCGGTCGCTTCAACCGAAGTAGGTATGTTGTTGACCCAGCCCTATGAAGAGATGGTCTTCCCAGCAGGTTGGTTTCCTCTTTAGAACGAAAATTCCTGTGGCCGTCATGTTGTGTATGCCAGCCTCGACTTTTACAACCTCGATGTGTACTTGTGATTTCCTTATTAGATATGCATATCGCTTACATGAATTCATACAAAATTGACTCTACCTTATCGAGTTTGGGTTCGAATGAAGCGTCTTGATGTGCACAATACGATTGTGAAGACGGAATATGTAAGAAATGAAGGTGAGGAGACCACGCCACCTTACATAACCCCCCCCCCCCCCTTGTGACAAAATATTTGTCTGGGGTTTGTCAATGTCAAGGCTAACATTGACAAAGTCAGGCAAAAATTGTTATTTTAGATTTTCCAATAAATTTTCTTAGCCATTCTTAACAATTTTGTAATTATTTCTTTATAGCTACTGTTTCTAGTTTTTAGTTATATAATTTGTTTTGTTGTTAGGCAAACATAGACTTTACAAAGGTTGATTTTCCTTGTCGTTGCCATTATGTGTCTCAGTTTTTCTTTTTTATTTACACAAGTTGCTTTTACAGTATTAATTTTCTAAACTCGTTAGTGTACAGTGTATCATGTCATAGTGTGGTTATTTCTTTTTTTTAGTTAAGGTTTGCGTGAATGTTCGCAAAACTTCTGTTGTGTCACTTTCTTTCATTTATTTATTTCTTTTATGTGTCACTGTTTTTTTTTTCTTTTAAAGAATGAAGAAGCTTTTCTCTTCATTCTATCCTCGGTATTAATGTTATGACTGCAACAAAAAAATTTATTTATGAACATTCTTTACAGAAGGAAAATACTACATACTTCTTTTTCTAATTTTACATATAAAGAAAATAAGAGATTGTATGACTATCCTAATTTAGTTTCTTTTTAAAAAATTTTGAGGTAAGTATAAATTAGGGACTTTACATATTTAATAAAATAATCACTTTTACAAATAAGAAGGTAACTATTATTTTCATGTAGCTAATTTTTATAATTTACGCTGGTTGTATTTACTCTTTCCGTTTCTTTGTTCGACGATCCCCATGGAAGTGATGCAAGGCATCGACTCATTTATATGGGTGTCATAAATCGTGAGAAACACTCTAGCATGCGAGGCCGGGTCTTATTTGTTGATGTTGTCATCATGAAGTGCAATTTTTAACCGATGATGGTGACTGCGGTTTATTGAGTATACGGTGATGTCTTGGTACTCCTTTGCTGTCACATATGGGGCGGTATGGCAGTTCTGTGATTGTAGTAAGTTGGTGATTACCGACGATCGTCACATACTATATGTGCCGTGACGTCTTGGTACTCCATACCTGGTTCGGTATGGCAATTTGGTAATGTGGTAGGGAGAATGATGTTTTTTTTTTTTTTTTTTTTTGCTGAATCCATTACTGGATAAAGTTTGTTGGTACCGCTTAATATCCCGTTTGACATTCGTTTGTATTTGTCTAAGTATTCAGAGGTGGTTTAGTAGTTACCATGCTTCAAAGTTCATGGAAAGACGTTTTAAACAATTTTCTTTGTAGGATAGGAGACAAAGATATCTTACTGTCTTCTGCCCTTCTTCGATTTGCATCTTCTGCTCGCCTTTCTTGCATTCTACTGTTCTTCTTGGGCTAGGGATATGTCAATTTTAATGTAGGAAAGATATGGGATTTGTAGGATCTGACTGCCTTTCCAAATATAACTTGATGAGTTTATTTCTTGTAACTTCTTTGTAGTCTCGTCGTATCATGATTCTCCCCACACTTATCCATGAAGTAGCAGTATCGTGGCATATGACATGTCCATGCTACGCGTTGTTCTTCTGAAGTTAAATCTGGTTGCAACCTGCATTTCCAGTGTAGCGTTGGTCTTCATGTCGTTGTCATTGTCCTACGTGTTTTCTCAACATGTCTGTACCCTCTTCGTCGCTATCTCGAAACATTTGGTGTTGAGGCAGCTAGCAATTGATGTTGGTGGCGATGACCCTCTGACGCGTAGAAATAATTACAATTTTTTGTTTTACATATATTTGTTATTCTTATTTACAAAAAAAATCTGATTTTATATAATGCATAAATGTACGATAGTGGCAAAAATGATTAGATTGATATATTTCTTTATTCTAATTATGTCCTGCTTCATTTACTGCGTTTTTGTATTTTCTCCTTATGAAGCAGGCAAAAAGGAATACAAACGTCTCAAAAATGAGATCGACAGGAAGTGCATAATGGCTAAGCAGGGATGGCTAGAGGATAAATGTAAGGATGTAGAGGCTTATCTCACTAGGAGTAAGATAGATACTGCTTACAGGAAAATTAAAGAGGCCTTTGGAGAAAGGAACACTTGCATGAATATCAAGATCTCAGATGGAAACCCAGTTCTAAGCAAAGAAGGGAAAGTAGAAAGGTGAAAGGAGTATATAGAGGGTCTATACAAGGGCGATGTACTTGAGGACAATATTATGGAAATGGAAGAGGATGTAGATGAAGATGAAATGGGAGATACGATACTGTGTGAAGAGTTTGACAGAGGACTGAAAGACCTGAGTCGAAACAAGGCCCCGGGAGTAGACAACATTCCATTAGAACTACTGACGGCTTGGGAGAGCCAGTCCTGACAAATCTCTACCATCTGGTGAGCAAGATGTACGAGACGGCGAAATACCCTCAGACTTCAAGAATAATATAATAATTCCAATCCCAAAGAAAGCAGGTGTTGACAGATGTGAAAATTACCGAACTATCACTTTAATAAGTCACAGCTGCAAAATACTAACGCGAATTCTTTACAGACGAATGGAAAAACTGATAGAAGCCGACCTCGGGGAAGATCAGTTTGGATTCTGTAGAAATGTTGGAACACGTGAGGCAATACTGACCCTACGACTTACCTTAGAAGAAAGATTAAGGAAAGGCAAACCTACGTTTCTAGCATTTGTAGACTTGGAGAAAGCTTTTGACAATGTTGAATGGAATGTTGCTGTTGTGGTCTTCAGTCCTGAGACTGGTTTGATGCAGCTCTCCATGCTACCCTATCCTGTGCAAGCTTCTTCATCTCCCAGTACTTACTGCGACCCACATCCTTCTGAATCTGCTTAGTGTATTCATCTCTCCGTCTCCCTCTACGATTTTTACCCTCCACGCTGCTCTCCAATGCTAAATTTATGATCCCTTGATGCCTCAGAACATGTCCTACTAACCGGTCCCTTCTTTTTGTGAAATTGTGCCATAAGCTCCTCTTCTCCCCAATTCTATTCAATACTTTTTCATTAGTTATGTGACATACCCATCTAATCTTAGGCATTCTTCTGAAGCACCAAGTTTCGAAAGCTTCTATTCTCTTCTTGTCGAAACTATTTATCGTCCATGTTTCACTTCCATACTTGGCTAGACTCCATACAAATACTTTCAGAAAAGACTTCCTGACACTTAAATGTATACTCGATGTTAACAAATTTCTCTTCTTCAGAAACGCTTGCCGGCCGCGGTGGTCTCGCGGTTCTAGGCGCGCAGTCCGGAACCGTGCGACTGCTACGGTCGCAGGTTCGAATCCTGCCTCGGGCATGGATGTGTGTGATGTCCTTAGGTTAGCTAGGTTTAAGTAGTTCTAAGTTCTAGGGGACTGATGACCACAGCTGTTAAGTCCCATAGTGCTCAGAGCCATTTGAACCATTTCAGAAACGCTTTCCTCGCCATTGCCAGTCTACATTTAAATCTTCTCTACTTCGACCATCATCAGTTATTTTGCTGCACAAATAGCAAAATTCCTTTACTACTTTAAGTTCCTCATTTCCTAATCTAATTCCCTCAGCATCACCCGACTTAATTCGGCTACATTCCATTATCCTCGTTTTGCTTTTGTTGATGTTCATCTTATACCCTCCCTCCAAGACACTGTCCATTCCATTCAACTGCTCTTAGAAATCCTTTGCTGTCTCTGACAGAATTACAATGTCATCGGCGAACCTCAAAGTTTTTATTTCTTCTCCATGGATTTTAATACCTACTCCGAAATTTTCTTTTGTTTCCTATATTGCTTTCTCGGTATACAGATTGAATAACATCGGGGAGAGGCTACAACCCAGTCTCACTCCCTTCCCAACCACTGCTTCCCTTTCATGCCCCTGTACTCTTATAACTGCCACCTGGTTTATGTACAAATTGTAAATAGCCTTTCGCTCCCTGTATTTTACTCCTGCCACCTTTAGAAATTGAAAGAGAGTATTCCAGTCAACATTGTCAAAAGCTTTCTCTAAGTCTACAAATGCTAGAAACGTAGGTTTGCCTTTCCTTAATCTTTCTTCTAAGATAAGTCGTAAGGTCAGTATTGCCTCACGTGTTCCAACATTTCTACGGAATCCAAACTGATCTTCCCCGAGGTCGGCTTCTACTAGTTTTTCCATTCGTCTCTAAGGAATTCGCGTTAGTATTTTGCAGCTGTGACTCATTAAACTGATAGTTCAGTAATTTTCACATCTGCCAATACCTGCTTTCTTTGGCATTTGAATTATTATATTCTTCTTGAAGTCTGAGGGTATTTCACCTGTCTCATACATCTTGCTCACCAGATGGTAGTGTTTTGTCAGGACTGGCTCTCCCAAGGCCATCAGTAGTTCTAATGGAATGTTGTCTACTCCCGGGGCTTTGTTTCGACTCAGGTCTTTCAGTGCTCTGTCAAACTCTTCACGCAGTATCGTATCTCCCATTTCATCTTCATCTACATCCTCTTCCATTTCAATAATATTGTCTCAAGTACATCACCCTTGTGTAGACCCTCTATATACTTCATCCACCTTTCTGCTTTCCCTTCTTTGCTTAGAACTGGGTTTCCATCTGAGCTCTTGATATTCATACAAGTGGTTCACTTTTTTCCAAAGATCTCTTTAATTTTCCTGTAGGCAGTATTTATCTTACCCCTAGTGATATGCAATTCTACATCCTTACATTTATCCTCTAGCCATCCCTGCTTAGCAATTTGGCACTTCCTGTCGATCTCATTTTTGAGACGTTTGTACTCCTTTTTGCCTGCTTCATTTACTGCATTTATATATTTTCTCCTTTCGTCAATTAAGTTCAATATTTCTTCTGTTACCCAAGGAGTTCTACTAGCTCTCGTCTTTTTAACTACTTGATCCTCTGCTGCCTTCACTACGTCATCCCTCAGAGCTACCCATTCTTCTTCTATTGTACTTCTTTCCACCATTCCTGTCAATTGTTCCCTTATGCTCTCCCTGAAATTCTGTACAACCTCTGGTTTAAGTAGTTCTAAGTTCTAGGGGACTTATGACCTAAGATGTTGAGTCCCATAGTGCTCAGAGCCATTTGAACCATAACCAATAGATTGTGGTCAGAGTCCACATATACCCCTGGATATGTGTTACAATTTAAAACCTGGATCCTAAATCTCTGTCTTGCCATTATATAATCAATCTGGTACCTTCTAGTACCTCCAGGATTCTTCCACGTACTTAATCTTCTTTCGTGATCCTTCAACCAAGTGTTAGCTATGATTAAGTTATGCTCTGTGCAAAACTCTACCAGGCGGCTTCCTCTTTCATTTCTTAGCCCCAATCCATATTCACCTACTATGTTTCCTTCTCTCCCTTTTCCTACTCTCGAATTCTAGTCACCCATGACTATTAAATATTCGTCTCACTTCACTACCTGAATAATTTCTTTTATCTCATCATACATTTCTTCAATTTTTTCATCATCTGCAGAGCTAGTTGGCATATAAATTTGTACTACTGTAGTAGGCATGGGCTTCGTGTCTATCTTGGCCACAATAATGCGTTCACTATGCTGTTTGTTGTAGCTTACCCGCACTCCTATTTTTTATTCATTATTAAACCTACTCTTGCATTAACCCTATCTGATTTTGTATTTATAACCCTGTATTCGACTGACCAAAAGTCTTGTTCCTCCTGCCACCGAATTTCACTAATTTCCACTATATCTAACTTTAACCTATCCATTTCCCTTTTTAAATTTTCTAATCTACCTGCCGAGTTAAGGGATCTGACATTCCACGCTCTGATCCGTAGAACGCCAGTTTTCTTTCTCCTGATAACGACATCCTCTTGAGTAGTCCCCGCCCGGAGATCCGAATGCGGGACTATTTTACCTCCGGAATATTTTACCCAAGAGGACGCCATCATCATTTATCCATATAGTAAAGCTGCATGTCCTCGGGAAAAATTACGGCCGTAGTTTCCCCTTGCTTTCAGCCGTTCGCAGTACTATCACAGCAAGGCCGTTTTGGTTAGTGTTGCAAGGCCAGATCAGTCAATCATCCAGACTGTTACCCCTGCAACTACTGAAAAGGCTGCTGCCTGTCTTCAGGAACCACACGTTTGTCTGGCCTCTAAACAGATATCCCTGCGTTGTGGTTGAACCTACGGTTCGGCCATCTGTATCGCTGAGGCTCGCAAGCCTCCCCACCAACGGCAAGGTACATGGTTCATGGGGAAGGCTTCAATGGAATACTCTCTTTCAAATTCTGAAGGTGGCAGGCGTAAAATACAGGGAGCGAAAGGCTATTTACAATTTGTACAGAAAGCAGATGGCAGTTATAAGAGTGGAGGTGTATGAATGGGAAGCAGTGGTTGGGAAGGGAGTGAGATAGGGTTGTAGCCTATCCCCATTGTTATTCGATCTGTTTATTGAGCAAGCAATAAAGGAAACAAAAGAAAAGTTCGGAGTAGGTATTAAAGTCCGTGGAGAAGAAATAAAATCTTTGAGGTTCGCTGATGACATTATAATTCTGTCAGAGACAGCAAAGGACTTGGAAGAGCAGTTGAACGGAATGGACAGTGTCTTGAAAGGAGGATATAAGATGAACATCAACAAAAGCAAAACGAGGATAATGGAATGTTGTCGAATTAAGTGCTGAGGGTATTAGATTAGGAAATGAGACACTTAAAGCGGGAAAGGAGTTTTGCTATTTGGGGAGCAAAATAACTGATGATGGTCGAAATAGAGAGGATATAAAATGTAGACAGGCAATGGCAAGGAAGGCGTTTCTGAAGAAGAAGAATTTGTTAACATCGAGTATAGATTTTGATGTCAGGAAGTCGTTTCTGAAAACATTTGTATGAAGCGTAGCCATGTATGGAATTGAAACGTGGACAATAAATAGTTTCGACAAGAAGAGAATAGAAGCTTTCGAAATGTGGTGGTACAGAAGAATGCTGAAGATTAGATGGGTAGATCACATAACTAATGAGGAGGTATTGAATAGAATTGGGGAGAAGAGGAGCTTGTGGCACAATTTGATTAGAAGAAGGGATCGGTTGGTAGGACATGTTCTGAGACATCTAGGGATCACCAATTTAGTATTGGAGGGCAGCGTGGAGGGTAAAAATCGTAGAGGGAGACCAAGAGATGAATACACTAAGCAGATTCAGAAGGATGTAGGCTGCAGTAGGTACTGGGAGATGATGAAGCTTGCGCAGGATAGACTAGCATGGAGAGGTGCATAAAACCAGTCTCAGGACTGAAGACCACAACAACAACAATTATGTCCTACCACTTCTTCATCCTTTTATGGGTTGTGTGTCATTTCTTGTTTGTGTGCATGTTGCAGGATACTCAATACTACAAGAAATTGTTAGTTTCTTTTCTGTCCCTTTTTTGAGTTGCTCTGTTGATCTATTAATTTAACTTTTATTTAGTGGTTAGTGTAAGATAGGGTGTTTCCTTTGCCCCTCTATCTCTTTCCCTTTCATCTCCTCTACCGCTCTTTTCATTCACAAGCTTTTAAATGACTCACATGGTAGATGCCAATACACTTACCTGTTTTTGGGTTCGTTAGCTCTACGGCATTTTCGTGAGCGATTCTGGAAATAATCATTGGCCGTTTATAGACTGCAAAAAGGTTACTGCATTTATTTTGACTCTTATGTGATAGGTAATGAGTTTTTACGAATACCTTTTAGCCCAGCGTGAAGCGTTTCTTTGTGGCAGACTTGTCTTGAGTGATCTTACGTCTCATTGCTGCTGAGCGAATGTTTCGTAAGGCAGAAGCGACGATACGTGTTTGTTGCTTTCGAGGAATAACTGAAAATTTAATGAGTTCTTTTATTTTTTTCTGGTGGATCTATATTCTTTAATACTGTAATTGGTGGATAAGTCGTGGTACTATGTTGTGCCTCATTAATTATCTCTTCGAAGTATCGTAGATATAGGTCCCAAGTGCAGTGGTTCTTTCTACAAAATGGTCTACAGAGTGTTCTCAAATCTTTCATGGTACGTTTGGCCGGATTTTCACTTGGTTTATATTTAGAAATAAAGGTGGGTTTGATTTTTAAATTGTCTAAAGTGTTTTTCCAATGCACTGATCTATATTGAGGCCCATTATCTGGGATGATTCTTTTCACTCGCCCAACTTGTTGTATGAAGTCCTTTTGAAATGCTATACTAATTGTAAATCCATTGGCTTTCTTTAAGGGTGTAAGTGTACTATATTTTGATGCTAGTTCAGTTACAACAAATATGTAGGTGAAGCCTTTCCTTATTCGTGGAATTGGACCATAAATATCGATTGCAGCAATCTGTCTTAATTTATCAGGAATAGTTGGATACATTGGTGGTCTGGTCTGATATGTCACATGTTTTGACTGTATGCATTTTTTTCAACTTTTAAGAACGAGTCGAATACGTCGCTCCATATCTGGGAAGTGTACTGTTTGTTTCATTTTTAGATAGCATTTCTTTGGTCCAAAATGTCCATTGCTGAAGTGGGTATACCAAATGTATTTATTAATAATTGGTCAGGGATGCATGCTAACCATTGTGCAGTATCATCATTACGTTTAAAAGATAAAATTTTGTCTTTTGCTATGTATTTTTTTCTAATTTCTGTGTTTGTTTTGTCAGTAAGTTTGTGTTGAGGAGGGTCTGATCCTGCTTTTGTTCATCAGATAAATTTTTTAAAGCATTTGTGATGAAATTTTCGAATGGTACGTTTTTTAGATAATGTTTTTAGATAATGTCTCCTTCAATGTTGATTTTCTGGTCCTCTGCCATTCTCTGCGGTGAACGAGACAATGCGTCAGCCAGAATTTTTTCAGGTCCTGGTATGTATGTGATTAAAAAGTCATACTCCTGCAATACTTGCATCCATCTTGCCAAACGTCCATGGGTTTATTTGGAAGAGATTAAAGACTCTAATGCTTTATGATCCGTGTATACTTGTGTTTTTCTGCCAAACAGAAAATGTCGAGATATTTGAAATGCCCATACTATGGCTAGAGCTTCTAACTCTGTTATAGAATAATTCCTTTCTGCTTTCGATAGTACTCTACTTGCAAAGGCTATTGTTTTATGTATTTTCTTACCGTTTTCTCCAATTTGTTGAAATAGTACCGCCCCCAGCCCGGTCTTTGCACTATCCGTAACTAGGCAGAACTCCTGACTTAAATCTGGGTGTGATAAAATCGGAGCATTTTTCAATGCCTCTTTCAACTTATGAAATTCTTCATCTGCCTGTTTATCCCATATCCAGGGTGTGTTTTTCCTGTCACTGCACACAGTGTCGGTGCTGCAAGAGTGTCTATCCATATAAACTTTTTGAAAAAATTTATTAACCCCAAGAATCACCTTAAACTTTTCTTGTTGTAGGGAGTAGGAATATTACGAATAGCGTTCATCTTCTTCTCGTCTGGGGTTTTACCTTCTGCAGATATGTTATGTCCTAAAAATTTAATTTTTGACTTTCCAAAATGAGATTTGGTAATGTTTTTTTCATAATTTGTAGGAAATTATCCAGAATATAATTATGTTCTGCCCAAGTTGCCTCCACCACAAGAACGTCGTCCATATAGCAAGTAATTTTCTGATGTATGTCGCTATTCAGTATAGAGTTCAGACCGCTAATAAAGGCAGCTGACGAAATTTTCAGACCAAATGGTAAACGTTTGAGCTGGTAGCAACGACCAAAGACTATAAAGGCTGTGTATTTTCGACATGAAAGTTCCAATTCTATTTGCCAAACCCTTAATCGCATATCTGTGGATGAAAAGATCTGTACTCCAGGAGACTTCTGAACTCCTCCAATTTCTCCGATGTATGTGTTTCCGAAATTATAATTGTATTTATTCGTCTCGAATCGAGTACAAAACGTTTGCTCCTGTCCTTCTTACTCACAGTGTGTAAGGGTGAATTATATGGTGATTTGGCTGGTTCGATTATGTCATCATCCAACATTTTTCTAATCACAAGAAATACTTGCTCTCGATAACTATATGGTATGGAATAAGGTGGAACACAAAAGGGTTTATGATCTTTGACCTCAAATTTGTATTGAAAATCTTTATTGCTACCCGTCTTTGGTGCAAATACGTCCACATGTGATCTGAATATGCCTTCCAAATTTTTCCTATCCTGGAGTGAAATATCATCTATTTCCTCTATCTTATTACCATTATCTTGATGAATTTCTTCTATTATTTCTGGTGGGAGTGGGTCAGGGTGTTTCTCAGACTTATATCAGGGTGTCTTTCCTCCTCTATTTCATCCCCTTCTTCACATAAATGCAATTGCGTTACTTTTTCCTGTAATTTTTCCTCATTCAAAGTTTGAATAAAATATAGTATTACATCATCTATTGTTACGAAGCCTTGTGGTATGCAAATGTGAACCTTACTCTCATTAATGAAATCTACCCCGACTATCACATCAGCTGTAAGATTTGGTACGACTACAAACTTGTTTTCAAACTCGTAACCTTGACAATTGAATGAAATACGTGTTTTGTAACCTTGACAATTGAATGAAAGACGTGTTTTGTACTTCACCTCAATTGCATTTTTTTCCTAAGGCTCCAAAAACTCTTATCCTTTTTATCCTTAAAATCGGCAATTCTTTCTCTCTATCGCACCTTTCAAATAGGCTTTCTGATATAGCAGTCACTTGACTCCCACTATCTATGATTGCTTGTGTCGTAATTTCACCAAAGTTTACCTTTAATATGGGTTTTATAATTGTGAATGTTACGACTTCCTTTTCTTGCATCAAATCCTCTGCTATAGATTCATAGCTTAACCTGTGGATAATTGTACCTTCCATTTGTGTTTGTGTTTGCTTTGGTGTTAACCCAGTGAGCAAAACCGTTTGCGACCTATCTAATTCCTTACGTCTGTTTTCGAGCTCTTGTCTCTCTTTTTCCTGCATTTCCAAACATTCCCGGATATACTCTCTCTCTATCTCCTCATAGTCACCCATGTTATACACATTACGCGGATTTGCATTCTCGGTGTCTGCGTTTCGTTTTCTTCTGAGATACCTTGCTCTGTTTTATCTCGTTCATTTACTTGATTCTCGTTAAACATATCGCTAAGTCCCATAAACAATTCTTCTTCGCTTAATTTTTTTGCACACGGAATTTTCCCCCTGTATACTGTGCTCCCAGGCTATGTAGCGTAATTCAAGAATATCTGGTGTCCCTGTCTATTTGAGTTACGGCTATTGTCAGTGTTTTCTGATTTTGACTTATCTCCTTCCAAGACATGAATATTCTGATCTGATCACCCCCCCCCCCTCCCCCATGAACCATGGACCTTGCCATTGGTGGGGACGCTTGCGTGCCTCAGAGATACAGATGGCCGTACCATAGGTGCAACCACAACGGAGGGGAGTCTGTTGAGTGGCCAGACAAACGTGTGGTTCCTGAAGAGGGGCAGCAGTCATTACTGTAGTTGCAGGGGTTACAGTCTGGATGATTGACTGATCTGGCCTTGCAACACTAACCAAAACGGGCTTGTTGTGCTGGTACTGCTAACGGCTTAAAGCTTGAGGAAACTACAGCCGTAATTTTTCCCGACGGCATGCAGCTTTACTGTATGGTTAAATGATGATGGCGTCCTCTTGGGTAAAATATTCTGGAGGTAAAATAGTCCCCCATTCGGATCTCTGGGCGGGGACTACTCAAGAGGACGTCGTTATCAGGAGAAAGAAAACTGGTAAACTACGGATCGGAGCGTGGAATGTCAGATCCCTTAATCGGGCAGGTAGGTTAGAAAATTTAAAAAGGGAAAGGGATAGGTTAAAGTTAGATATAGTGGAAATTAGTGAAATTCGGTGGCATGAGGAACAAGACTTTTGGTCAGTTGAATACAGGGTTATAAATACAAAATCAGATAGGGGTAATGCAAGAGTAGGTTTAATAATGAATAAAAAATAGGAGTGCGGGTAAGTTACTACAAACAGCATAGTGAACGCATTATTGTGGCCAAGATAGACACGAAGCCCATGCCTACTACAGTAGTACAAATTTATATACCAACTAGCTCTGCAGATGATGAAGAAATTGATGAAATGTATGATGAGATAAAAGAAATTATTCAGGTAGTGAAGGGAGACGAAAATTTAATAGTCATGGGTGACTGGAATTCGAGAGTAGGAAAAGGGAGAGAAGGAAACATAGTAGGTGAATATGGATTGGGGGTAAAAAATGACAGAGGAAGCCGTCTGGTAGAATTTTGCACAGAGCATAACTTAATCATAGCTAACACCTGGTCCAAGAATCATAAAAATGGTTGTATACATGGAAGAATCCTGGAGATACAAGAAGGTATCAGACAGATTACATAATGGTAAGACAGAGATCTAGCAACCAGGTTTTAAATTGTAAGACATTTCCAGGGGCAGATGTGAACTCTGACCACAATCTGTTGGTTATGAACTGTAGATTAAACGTGAAGAAACTGCAAAAAGGTTGGAATTTAAGGTGATGGGACCTGGATAAACTGACTAAACAAGAGGCTGTACAGAGTTTCAGGGAGAGCAAAGGGAACAATTGACAGGAATGGGGGAAAGAAATACAGTAGAAGAAGAATGGGTAGCTCTGAGGGTTGAAGTAGTGAAGGCAGCAGAGGATCAAGTAGGTAAAAAGACGAGGGCTAGTAGGAATCCTTGGGTAACAGAAGAAATATTGAATTTAATTGATGAGAGGAGGAAATATAAAAATGCAGTAAACGATGCAGGCAAAAAGGAATACAAACGTCTCAAAAATGAGATCGACAGGAAGTGCATAATGGCTAAGCAGGGATGGCTAGAGGATAAATGTAAGGATGTAGAGGCTTATCTCACTAGGGGTAAGATAGATACTGCCTACAGGAAAATTAAAGGGACCTTTGGAGAAAAGAGAACCACTTGTATGAATATCAAGAGATCAGATGGAAACCCAGTTCTAAGCAAAGAAGGGAAAGCAGAAAGGTGGAAGGAGTATATAGAGGGTCTATACAAGGGCGATGTACTTGAGGACAATATTATGGAAATGGAAGAGGATGTAGATGAAGATGAAATGGGAGATACGATACTGCGTGCAGAGTTTGACAGAGCACTGAAAGACCTGAGTCGCAACCAAGCTCCGGGAGTAGACAACATTCCATTAGAACCACTGACAGCCTTGGGAGAGCCAGTCCTGACAAAACTCTACCATCTGGTGAGCAAGATGTATGAGACAGGCGAAATACCCTCAGACTTCAAGAAGAATATAATAATTCCAATCCCAAAGAAAGCAGGTGTTGACAGATGTGAAAATTACTGAACTATCAGTTTAATAAGTCACAGCTGCAAAATACTAACGCGAATTCCTTACAGACGAATGGAAAAACTAGTAGAAGCCGACCTCGGGGAAGATCAGTTTGGATTCCGTAGAAATATTGGAACACGTGAGGCAATACTGACCTTACGACTTATCTTAGAAGAAAGATTAAGGAAAGGCAAACCTACGTTTCTAGCATTTGTAGACTTAGAGAAAGCTTTTGACAATGTTGACTGGAATATTCTCTTTCAAATTCTAAAGGTGGCAGGAGTAAAATACAGGGAGCGAAAGGCTATTTACAATTTGTACATACACCAAGTGGCAGTTATAAGAGTAGAGGGGCATGAAAGGGAAGCAGTGGTTGGGAACGGAGTGAGACTGGGTTGTAGCCTCCCAACGATGTTATTCAATCTGTATACTGAGAAAGCAGTAAAGGAAACAAAAGAAAAATTCGGAGTAGGTATTAAAATCCATGGAGAAGAAATAAAAACTTTGAGGTTCGCTGATGACATTGTAATTCTGTCAGAGACAGCAAAGAATTTGTAAGAGCAGTTGAACGGAATGGACAGTGTCTTGAAAGGAGGGTATATGATGAACATCAACAACAACAAAACGTGGATAATGGAATGTTGTCGAATTAAGTCGGGTGATGCTGAGGGAATTAGATTAGGAAATGAGGAACTTAAAGTAGTAAAGGAATTTTGCTATTTGTGGGGCAAAATAACTGATGATGGTCGAAGTAGAGAAGATTTAAATGTAGACTGGCAATGGCGAGGAAAGCGTTTCTGAAGAAGAGAAATTTGTTAATATCAAGTATAGATTTAAGTGTCAGGAAGTCGTTTCTGAAAGTATTTGTATGGAGTGTAGCCATGTACGGAAGTGAAACATGGACGATAAATAGTTTCGACAAGAAGACAAAAGAAGCTTTCGAAATGTGGTGCTATAGAAGAATAATGAAGATTAGATGGGTAGATCACATAACTAATGAGGAGGTATTGAACAGAATTGGAGAGAAGAGGAGTCTATGGCACAACTTGACAAGAAGAAGGGATCGGTTGGTAGCACATGTTCTGAGGCATCAAGGGATCACCAATTTAGAATTGGAGGGCAGCGTGTAGGGTACAAATCGTAGAGGAAGACCATGAAATGAATACACTAAGCAGATTCAGAAGGATGTAGCTTGCAGTAAGTACTGGGAGATGAAGGAGCTTGCATGGGATAGTGTAGCATGGAGAGCGGCATCAAACCAGTCTCACGACTGAAGACCACAACAACAACAATGAGTGGTCGTTCGTTTGCCAAACCTCTTCCGTATTTTTCTATGAATCCTTACGTTTTTCCGGATTGGGTGGCATAACCCCTACTTCTGGTTTCCCTTTTCTGTGTTGTTCTTTTCTCTGTGGACCGTAATTTCCTGTGTAATTATTCGCGCCTTGGTCTCGGCAGTTGCTGTTTCTGACATCGTGACGCAGTTGCTGTTTCTGACATCGTGACCTCTTTCAAAGTACCCTTGATCGTTGGCATTCTGATTCCTAAACCCATATCCACCACTGTATTAGTGTCCAATACCGTTCCTATTTCGGCACCAATTACTTTGGTTCTCGTTTCCATGCCAACCGCCTTCATTATGCCACTATTTCGGCACCAATTATTTTGGTTCTCGTTTCCATGCCAATTGCCTTCATTATGCCACTGTCCTTGTCTGTTAAATTGCCTGATATTATTGGTATTAGTGTTACGATTATTATTATTGGAATATTCGTTCCTAGTCCTCTCCTTTTGCTGTTACCTCTCCTTTCTTGTTTCTTTAACCTCGTCTTCTTTAAAAATGAATTAAAGTTCCCTTAAGACCTCTTTGAATTCTTCCGCAGTTTCGTTTTTTTCTGCTGTCGCCTGTTGATATTTTACCGGTAGCATCATTCTACATAGACCTATCAGCTCTCCGTTACTGTATGGTTTGTCTAGGCATTGATTCTTTTTGACCATTGTGTCAAAGAATTTTACCACGCTATTCTCCCCTAAGTTTTCATATGGTGTCATCTGAAGTAACTCGTATTTAATTTTGTTTTGCGCCTCCTTAGACCAATATCTTTCGATAAATGCTGTTCGGAACGGTAGGTAAGACGTACAGGTAGCAGCGATCTTTTGCATCACCTCCGCTACTGTTCCTGACATGTATGCACAAATGAAGACAAGTTTGTGAGCCATGTTCCAATGGTTTGGCAAGCCTACTTGGAACTGATCGATGAATGTTTAAAAAATGGTTCAAATGGCTCTGAGCACAATGGGACTTAACTTCCGAGGTCATCAGTCACCTAGGACTTAGAACTACTTAAACCTAACTAACCTAAGGACTTCACACACATCCATGCTCGAGGCAGGATTTCGAACCTGCGACCGTAGCGGTCGGGCGGTTCCAGACTGTAGCGCCTAGAACCGCTCGGCCACCTCGACCGGCGATCGATGAATGTGTGTGCATGTACGCTACCGCCTTCTTCCTTGAAATGTTGAAATTTTCTAGCTGTTAGAAAGTGGTCTGTGTCATATCTACTCATAACTCCGGTTTGTGTCTGATTCATGGACTCAAAGAGTCTGCCACTGCTTCTGTCATCTTGCCAATTCTCTTGTAATCTACTGCCTGTCTGCGTATGCTCAGTTTCCTGCCCCATAATTGCATCATATCGTAACACTGCTGAACAAAAGTGTTGTTCGTTTGTCTCTAAACACGTCATTCGCGGTACCGTACCTGTGCTACTGTTACATTGTGTCACTGGATTTACTGGTTCAGTCGCCTGTCTTTCTATTGGTATCGCCTGACTGTATGTGTCCTGTTTTTCTAGATACTGTCCCTGGTTCTGTGATATGTCATGTATTACTTTAATCGGGGTTTTCTGTTTCGATTTCTGAGCGAGTGTTACATCTGGCCTTGGTCCTACTTGAACTTTCTCAGACAGCGCGTGTTCGGGTACTGTATTAATGCTTGACGTATCAATTGTTTCGCTACAGGTGTAATCGGTCTCGATCTCTTCTTCTTTAGTTTGTATCAACGCTGCCCGAAACTTTTCAAACTGATCTTTGTTTTTAAGTTCTATCTTATTGATCAGCTGATCATATTTTTTCAGTGCAACTTTTGCGACCTTGCTTTGAATTGCTTCTTCTTCCGAAATTTGTATTCCTGTTCGAGTGGCTTTTTTCGTAAAACGTTCCACCTATTTGTCAACGTCTACGATGTCCAATTGGACCTTGTCCACGTCAGTGCGTAATTGCTGGTGACTTTGTGTTAGTACTTGAATTCTTTCTCTCGATTCTTTCGTGTCTTTGTTTATCTGTGTGATTTTACTATTAATTCTATCGATCCCTTCTTCCATCTGGATTTTAACTTGTTGAATCTGTGTCTTTATCTCTTGTCTCGAGTTCTGATTATCCTGTTTCAATTGCTGATGCTGTTTCGTCATCTGTGTATTAATATCCTGATTCTGTTTCGTCATACTGTCGTTCATTCCTTGTAACATCTCCATGATCGCTTCCTGTCCTGTAACACTGCCTTCTGCTGAACTGTCTGTTCTCGTTCTATTGTTTTCTACTCTCTCAGTTACGTCGTTTACTGTGCTATGCTGTGGCGTTTCTAAGTTTGATAACTACAACAATCCGCACTGCCTTCCCTTCTCCCTGTGTTGTTCTTTGTGTTGAGGACTAGTTGCGTATGTCATTGAACCATTACGTGGCGCAAACAACTTCGCCCACTGCCCTCTCTGTTGTGCGTGTCTTGTGTTTGCAGGTACAGTTGCGTCTGTTACGGAACCTTTTCGTGGCGCTCGCAATTCCACAAGATTCTGTGCCTGTTGCTGAGGCATATTTAGAATGTGTACGAGAGGTTCGACGTATTCTAAATGTTCCCCCTCTTCCTCACTGTCTACTTCTGTTTGGACGTCAGCTAACTGCCGATTCATTGACTGTATTGACGCGTATTCTGTCTCTGAATATGCACCAAACAAACGCGTTTCTTAAGCTCGATTCGCTGCTAATCTTTGCCATTTCCTGCGTGTGCTGCCTATATCTGGGTCAAACTACGTAGAATTAATATAATCTTAAAGACAAATGGCCCAATATACACTCCTGGAAATGGAAAAAAAGCACATTGACACCGGTGTGTCAGACCCACCATACTTCCTCCGGACACTGCGAGAGGGCTGTACAAGCAATGATCACACGCACGGCACAGCGGACACACCTGGAACCGCGGTGTTGGCCGTCGAATGGCGGTAGCTGCGCAGCATTTGTGCACCGCCGCCGTCAGTGTCAGCCAGTTTGCCGTGGCATACGGAGCTCCATCGCAGTCTTTAACACTGGTAGCATGCCGCGACAACGTGGACGTGAACCGTATGTGCAGTTGACGGACTTTGAGCGAGGGCGTATAGTGGGCATGCGGGAGGCCGGGTGGACGTACCGCCGAATTGCTCAACACGTGAGGCGTGAGGTCTCCACAGTACATCGATGTCGCCAGTGGTCGGCGGAAGGTGCACGTGCCCGTCGACCTGGGACCGGACCGCAGCGACGCACGGATGCACGCCAAGACCGTAGGATCCTACGCAGTGCCGTAGGGGACCGCACCGCCACTTCCCAGCAAATTAGGGACACTGTTGCTCCTGGGGTATCGGCGAGGACCATTCGCAACCGTCTCCATGAAGCTGGGCTACGGTCCCGCACACCGTTAGGCCGTCTTCCGCTCACGCCCCAACATCGTGCAGCCCGCCTCCAGTGGTGTCGCGACAGGCGTGAATGGAGGGACGAATGGAGACGTGTCGTCTTCAGCGATGAGAGTCGCTTCTGCCTTGGTGCCAATGATGGTCGTATGCGTGTTTGGCGCCGTGCAGGTGAGCGCCACAATCAGGACTGCATACGACCGAGGCACACAGGGCCAACACCCGGCATCATGGTGTTGGGAGCGATCTCCTACACTGGCCGTACACCACTGGTGATCGTCGAGGGGACACTGAATAGTGCACGGTACATCCAAACCGTCATCGAACCCATCGTTCTACCATTCCTAGACCGGCAAGGGAACTTGCTGTTCCAACAGGACAATGCACGTCCGCATGTATCCCGTGCCACCCAACGTGCTCTAGAAGGTGTAAGTCAACTACCCTGGCCAGCAAGATCTCCGGATCTGTCCCCCATTGAGCATGTTTGGGACTGGATGAAGCGTCGTCTCACGCGGTCTGCACGTCCAGCACGAACGCTGGTCCAACTGAGGCGCCAGGTGGAAATGGCATGGCAAGCCGTTCCACAGGACTACATCCAGCATCTCTACGATCGTCTCCATGGGGGAATAGCAGCCTGCATTGCTGCGAAAGGTGGGTATACACTGTACTAGTGCCGACATTGTGCATGCTCTGTTGCCTGTGTCTATGTGCCTGTGGTTCTGTCAGTGTGATCATGTGATGTATCTGACCCCAGGAATGTGTCAATAAAGTTTCCCCTTCCTCGGACAATGAATTCACGGTGTTCTTATTTCAATTTCCAGGAGTGTAAAAGAACCTAAAAACTAAATCAGAAGACAGATGAGATTAAAATAGACCAAAAATTAAAATATAATAGCTGTAAATCTTAATGTATTGCACTGACTTCAGATGTATTAATACAAGGTACAAAGAACATGTAAGGGCACTGCAGAGTGAATGTAGCCACTACACATACTACGATTATTATTAATATATGTATTATTTATAACAAAAAATCGTATACGCATTAAATCAAAGTAATACACATCTGGAACTATTTACATTGTACATGGTCCAGTCACATTAATGTGACCATTGCCTACATTCAATGTCAACTTGCAATAACCACTATCAGACCGCATCATGCAGCAGTAGCAGTGGATGGTGTATACGGCATGTCAGGGGGACACAGACAACAGCACAGGCGTTGTTGTAATGTGGAAATGGAGGAATTTTTTCTGAGGTCCAAAAGAACATGATCATTGGCTTTTTCGAAAAGACTAAGTTTGTAAGCTTTTGCGTACCACCATGATTGAAGTACACTGTGCATGGCAAAATGGCGCAATCCAACACCAAGGCTGAGTCAACTGTAGTGCACCACAGGCTGTAGATGACAGGAGTGAATGACAGCTGTCGAGATGTGTACGGGCGAATAGACTTACAAAAGTTAAGCAACTGACCGCCCTGATTAACAAAAGGGCTATGAACTGTGTCTCCTCAACGCCCGTTTAGCGAATGTAGCTTTGTATGGGCCTCCACAGGTGCCTCATTCATGCATCCATGCTGACTCCTATGCATTGCCTGGAATTTGCATGCCAATTATGCTCCCGTACGTGCAGTTTGTTTTTTGTTGACACAACGGCATCTGCTAGCAGGACAATTCAACATGTCATGCAGCTGGCAGTGCACATGCATGGTTTGATGAACACCAGGAGGAATTTAGTCTACTACCCTAGTCATCAAACTCCCCAGTTTTAGACCCAATTAAAACTTTGTGGGACCACCTCGATTGGGCTGTTCGCACTGTGGATTCTCAACCGAGAAATCTACTGCAGCTGGCCACGGCAATGGAATCAGCAAGGCTGCATATCCCTGTCGGTATCTTCCAGAACCTCACTGACTCTCTTCTTGCACCTTTGGCAAAAGGTGGTGGTTCAGGTTTTTGACAGGTGGTCACATTAATGTGACTGGACCATGTATAAGGGGCCTGATTGAAGCCAGTGGAGTGCATCTGGTCTCCTCCTTCATATGCTGGTCATCTGCATTGAAAGTCTCCTCTAGGCAGAGAGAGGGGGGCGAATAATTTTTAGAAACTTGCTGCCTGTCGACGAGAGTGAGGAAGACATGTTCAATAGTATTGGCAGTCAGCATGTAGGTGTAGAACTGAGTGACACTAATGGTTCTCATAACTGCATTACAACTGACGTCTATTTTCTTTACATAAGTTCTACAGAGCCAGTCTCGTGCACAACGTTCTGCTGTAGTGCAAAGGATGCTCTACAGAGACCTGATGTATTTGTTCTCCATTTACTACCTTCCATCTTGCTCAGCAGGTTCACTCGTATTTGTACCATCTTAGCTATGTTGAAATGGTGCTTATAATATGTTACTGTTCTGTCTAATCAGACACCAAGGTGCACTGATGTGAAAAATTTAAGGACGAAAGTAATTTTCGCGTGATGTGTCATTGCTAAGTAACATAGTTCGATGAAACTTAGGACCATATACAGAAAGAATTGCTACAGTATAACACACAACGTAACGGAAATAAATGCGGAATGAGAGGAAGGGATACAATACTTTTATTCAAAGACAGTAAATGCACTGAAGTCACCACGATTTATGACGATACCCAGAACATTATGAAACATGGAATTTGGTTCTTAATATGGTGTGTGGTAACCTATAACAGTGCTCTCCAACGTGCTCCCATGTTGTCACAAGGTTAGAGAAGAGTTCTGGTGCTAGAGCGCTCCATGCCTCCATCGGCGTGCTTAAAAACCGGTGGATTGTCGTTGGTGCATGTGGGTGTGCTGTAATACATCTCCTGAACATATCCCACCAGTGGTGGATGGGGTTTAAGTCAGAGGAACGGGCAAGTCAGCCCATTTGCAGAACGTTTTTCCGTTCCAAGAGCTCATCCAGCAGCGCTGTTCGATGATGTTCCGCACTGTCATCCACAAAAACGAAGTCAGAGCGAGAGCATCCCTCAAAAAGTGCACATGGGGAAGAGTACAGTGTAACAGTAACATTGACCAGTGAACATACCGTGCACTAAGTGTAGGAAGTCACTGCGCCCTTGCAACATTATGTCTCCCCACACCGTAACATCAGGACTATGAAAAAAAATATGTTCGACAATGCTGGACGTACCCACATATTGAGAGAGATGGGATCGCGCAATACACCCAGGAACAATGTCGTGATAGACAGTTTTAAAACTACAGAAAAGGGCCACTCGAATAATAATCACATTTAGAACTGGGATCATTGCAAAAATCTGTTGAAAACGTTGGGGGTTTTCTGGCTGACTGGCTCACAATGGTAAAAGTCAAACATCAGGCAGGGAATGACTTTATTGCTTAAATGACGCGTTTCGGAATTTATCTATGATTCAATATCCAGGAGTGGTTACTACAGGTAGATATGGTGTTTCAAACCGTACTTCAAACGTTGTATCTACCTGCAGTAATTACTCCTGAATAACTGATGGATAAATTAAGAAACGCGTTCGAATGTTCAAATGTGTGTGAATTTCTAAGGGACCAAACTGCTGAGGCCATTGGTCCGTAGACTTACACACTACTTAAACTAACTTATGCTAAAAACAACACCCACACCCATGCCCGAGGGAGGACTCAAACCTCCGGCGGGAAGGGCCACGCAGTCCGTGACATGACGCCTCAAAACGCGGGGCCACACCGCGGCGCTTGGAAACGCGTAACATGAGCAACGAAGTTATTCCTTGCTTGATGTTTGACTTTTACCATTGCAGCCTATTCAGCCTCAATGCAGAACTAATGTTTGTTTTAATTTCAAATTGGTCGTCGGATAAAAATGAAAAAAGAAATATTTTTTTGTGTCCTTTAGTTACAAATTAACAATTTTCGAATTTTTCCTTTAGTTGTTGTATTAAACCTTACTTCTTGCCAAATTTTACCATTGTAGATCAACGTGAAGTGCCATATAGTATTTGATGAGTGAGTTTGTGGGCATCAAAATATGTAACACAAATGGCCGTTTCTTTTGATTGCATTGACTTAGAACTTTTTGTTTTTTTTACATCGCCAAGGGACTATAGACCTTCGTATGTGAGATACGTTCCAACTTGGTACGTCTACCCATTCCTGAGAAAAAAGATTTTTTAAAAGTCGGACAGACAGAGGAATAGCAAAGCGATGGGACCTGCTTTTGCCCTGGGTAGTGCAGCAACTTGACGTGGCATGAAATCAAGTCGTTATAAGTCCCCTGCAGAAATTCTGAGCCATGCTGCCCCTGTAGCGAAACATAATGTGAAAGGGTTGCCGATGCAGGATATGGAACACGAACTGAACTCTCGCCTGTGTTCCATAAATATTCGATGACTTGCATGTTGCGTAAATGGGTGGCGAAATCATTCGCTCAAACTGTCTACAATGTTCCTCAACCCAATCGCGGACAATTGTGGTGTGGTGACATGGGAGATCATTGTTTGGAAACATGAAGTCCATGAATGGCTGCAACTGGTCTCCAAGTGGCCGAACATAACCATTTCCAGTTAAAGATCGGTTCAGTTGGACCATAGAACCCAGACCGTTCCACGTAAACACAGCCCACGCCATTGTGGAGCCATCTCCTGCTTGCACAGTGTCTTGTTGAAAACCTGCGTCCACCGCTTCGTAGAGTCTGCGCCACATTCGATCTCTATCACCAGCTCTTAGTACCTAAAACTGGGGCTCATATGACCAGGCTATGGTTTTCCAATCGTCAAGGGTCGAACCTATGTAGTCACGATCCCAGAATAAGCGCTGCTGGCGATGTCGAGCTGTTTGTAAAGGAACTCGCCTCTGTCGTCTGCTGCCATAGTCCATTAACGCCAAATTACACCACACTGTCCTAACGGATACAGTCGTCGTACGTCCCATACAGATTTCTGCAGTTATTTCATGCAGTTTTCGTGGTCTGTTAGCAATGACAGTTCTACGCAAACGCCGCTGCTCTCGGTCGTTACGTAAGGGCGTCGGCCACTGCGTTGTCCATGGTGAGAAGTCAGGCCTGAAAATTGGTTTTATCAGCACATACTTGACACTGTGGATCTCGAAATACTAACTTCCCTCACGATTTCCGAAATGGAATGTCTCACGCGTCTAGCTCCAACTACCATTCCGCGTTCAAAGTCTGTTAATTCACGTCGGGCGGCCATAACTACGTCGGAAACCTTTCCATGTGAATCACCTGACTACAAATGACAGCTCTGCCAATACACTGCCCATTTACGCCTTACATACGTGATACTAGCGCCATTTGTATATGTGCATATTGCTATCCCATCAATTTGTCATCTCAGTTTATGTGGCCCAAGTAAGATGTAATATGATTCCACAGTTAAATTTTAGAAATAATATGTTATTCTTTGTCTGCAGAAGGCAGTAATTGCTAGCTTTCTACTTTCACTGTAAAGTCCTGTGAACCAGATCTTGAAAGCAAAATTGGAAATAGATTTTATACGTTTCTGGCATCGTCATAAGAACTGAATCAACCGCCGCTGCTGGTCAGGTATTGGTTTCATTCATTTTGGTGGTAAATGAGGACTGTCAAAGACACAGACCACGTGGGAACCTAGTTTCAAAGCTTTGTGCAGAAATACAGATCTTGACTCTGCAAATTGTTTTTTTTATATACAAATGAAGCAATACATATTACGGAAGTTAACTTTATAGCGCTGAATCAAATGTGTCTGTCGTATGGCGGCGCTTCTTCAGTTTATTTTTCAAAAAATCTGTTTGAGGGAAACTTATGAAGACATTTATTTCCATTAGACAGATTCTTAAGTGGCAAACTGCGTTAATTTCGAATGTTTCCGTGTAGAATTTCATGCGAGTTCTGGATCGTTATTATTGGTAGAGGATGTCATTTTGTTACGTATTTATTTTTCCACCTCCTTAGAGATATTGCGTATACGAGGTATCGGTTTCTTTTTTCATTTCTCTTTACCTCAATGCTTCTCCTCTATTCGCAGTTAACAATTTACCGAAAACTGTATTGATAATGCACTGGCTATTTTATTCTCTCTTTCCAGTCCTACTGTCTAGATAATAAGAGTTGTGGCGTATTTCAGCATAGATCTAGAAACTGCTTCTCCATTAATGGTGATCTGGAACGAGACAGAACTGGTTTTAGCATATGGTCCATAAGGAAATGTAAAATTGAAGTGCCCGATTCGCCAGCGTTGAAGCTTCGGCTCTTTCTGTTGTCGATTGTCTGTGCTACTATTGTTCATTGAATATGGTTTGTTCCTCTGCAAACTAATAAATAACGTCAGCAGTCTTGAAATTCCCTTCATTTATTTTAATCTGTACATTTCTTGTAACTTTTGTTTGTACCTTGCTGTATGGCTAATGGTAGCTTTACTGCGCATACTTCTCCCCGTTTGGATACTTACTAATTTACGAATTACTGACTAGTAGGGAAGACGTAATATTCACTTGAAGATTACCGTTAACTCTTTGGACTCTGTGTTTCAGTACGTTAGCCTGAAATGTACATTTGTACTGTTTATATTTTTATATGTAAATTGTAGGTGGAGAGGAGAAGAAAGAAAAGGAAAGGGAGAGACCACAAATATCACCTGCATTTGAGCATTACTCGAAATCGGTGGCGACGAGTGAAAATGTGTACCGGATCGGGATCCGAACCCGGGACCTCCTGCTTACTAGGTAGGTGCGGTAACCATTGCTCCATCCTGGACACAGTGTTATCGCAACTGCACGGACTATCTCAGCTCGCCTCACGGCCATTCCACACTCCCATCGAGCACCACCTAGCCGCCGCCGCTGTTTATTTCCTCCATATTCGTTCTTTAGAGATTTCCAAAGGAGGTCGGACGTATTTGTGCATCTGTACTGAAGAAGGTGGAGTCCTTGCCCAGCTAGACCTAGCAAATTTCACGAATGCGGAATCTGAAGCTGTTATACGTTATATGAAAACTGAAGGTGGAGAGGGGAAGAAAGGAAAGGAAAGGTCAGGGATCAATGCTGCCATCTGCAGTGGGACATTCGTATAGTTTATATTTTTGATTGAAGATACGATAGGTACTTGCTAATCGTATTAGGTTCGTTACTATATATATATTACAGCACATTAACAAATTACGGCTGTGGTACCCCATATGAATCAAATGATCAATTGTTCTTAACTAACATAATTACTTTTACATTACTTGTTCTCAGACAACAACGGTGTTCAGATGTGAGGATTGTGTAATAGGTTCTTCTAGAATAAATTATTGACCTGACATACTTAAGTGTATTTGAACGTATTATTGTACAGATCCCGCAGCTATTCCAGTAGTAACTTACAAATTTTTTAAAAAAAAATTACACTTACTTGTGGTCTTCGTGCTGATTTCGGATCGTCGGGACAGTAGAGGTCATCCCCCCGAAGCACTGACTCAGATTCTTCCCCCTACGCATTTTCACAGATAATCTTCAAGAGATTTCTATTTGTAGGCAGGACTGTTTGTTTAAGTAATTGTATGACAGTGATACAATATTACTTTGCAAAACTGTTTGCTCTTACCGCCAATAGCGTATGTGTTATTTTCCCAGCCCGTACAATGTCACCTCCTCCTACCATCGTATTCTGAAGATATATCTACACTATCAAATTTAGTGTATCTTTGAACCAATGTGACTGAATCTGGCGGCATTTATCGGATTTCGTGCAAAATTTCTTCATGAGTTTGTGAAAGCCTGCAGCAAGCTCTTCCTTTACACTTCTTAACTTCTACCAGAAGAGTGTTATTTTTGATCATCCAGTGTATTCTTTCCAAGAAGAAAACAACATGCCTTTTGTCACTGAATATTCTTTATTTTTGTAAAATATGATCATACATTAGCAGTACATTATTATTGCATGTAATTATTATATATTAAGCCTGCTGACAACTGTCAGTAGCCGTACTATACAATGAAACACAGCAAACCTTCTTTGCAGCAATAGAAGCACAGTGTAATAAAAAATATGTGTTACAATTTTTTTTTTAGTTATGTGATTGCCTCTTCCCAAACGTTTGTTCCATTATAGATTCACACCATTACAAAGGTCAACTAACTGTGTTAGGTTTTTTAATCACGACCTAAATGACAATCTGATTTGCTCTGAGTCAATATTGTCTATTGAAGTCAGGATTGATGGCTATCTGACAGTTGCATGTAATCTTCAGGTACAAAAAGTAGAAAAATAGTAGAAAATCAGTCATTATAAAACTACAGATCAGGTAACGTCTTTGTTGTTTGCATTTTTGTAGCAACACTTTGGGTGCTCCCTTCTGATACATGCCACTAAACAAACTTGATTATTTCAACCTGGTTCATATGCCAGAAAAGTAGTTCCAGACACATGGCATATTATTACCCAAGTTCATAGCACGTAATTAAGTTGGGAAATCCCCCACACCCCAAAAAAAGTTCACCTTCGGTATTTTTTCCGAACTGTAGCACTTCGTCTCCGGGGACTGATGCAGTACGTAATTCTCCGTTCGGATAATCGTGGTGCACGCACTCATTGGCAGTGAACGCCCACCGTCTAGTCAAAAACTAGGGACAGCGCAGGCGTGCTCCACAGGGAGCTCTACAACCTGAAAAATGCGAAAATGTTTATCAGTTCCACATCTTATCTATTTGTGTATTGCTATCGTTAGTAGTGATAAAACTTCCTTGAATTATAGTAATAGCGCTTGATAATTGCTTATAAAATCCGAAGACTGTTCCTTTATGATAGCTATTATTAGCGAAATTTGATGTTTTCATTCACATTTTGTAAACTATGTGATGTAGGATATATAAAGAGAAATATGTCCAAAAGTGATACTATCACTAATTATCAGCATTACTAAAGTATGTAAAACTTGAATTAAGAAAGTACTTTCACACAATAATTTTTCTTTGCTATGTCTGATGAAAAATGCAGACCATAAATTTTCAGATTATAGTGCTCTTCTGATGAAAGTTAATCTAAATGTATCCTTGTTGGAGGGTACGGGAAAATGTAGAGCTGTGAGTCTGGACGTGAAGTAAAGTTTTATAACGGTGGCGTAATGTTCTCGCTGCGCATCGGCAATGGAAATTCTATGACAGCTGGTAACACTATTCTCCAAGTATTTCTAAAGATTTATCTAATGGGACGTATCAGACTGGGCGCTAATTGATCAGAGGATCCATTATACCTAATGAGCAAGCGTATGCCATATGTTCAGAGTTTTTCAGATGCTCTACTTTATTGACTAAGTAACTAGAAATTACTGGAAAACTTTCGCTTGAAAACACTATAATTATAAATTTCGTCACGTAAATTATTGTATGATTATATGATAGCGGAACAAACACTGGTAGCAGTTACTTCTGTAAAATATCTGGGAGTATGCGTGCGGAATGATTTGAAGTGGAATTATCATATAAAATTAATTGTTGGTAAGGCGGGTACCAGGTTGAGATTCATTGGGAGAGTCCTTAGAAAATGTAGTCCATCAACAAAGGAGGTGGCTTACAAAATACTCGTTCGACCTATACTTGAGTATTGCTCATCAGTGTGGGATCTGTACCAGGTCGGGTTGACAGAGGAGATAGTGATGATCCAAAGAAGAGCGGCGCGTTTCGTCACAGGGTTATTTGGTAAGCGTGAAAGCGTTACGGAGATGTTTAGCAAACTCAAGTGGCAGACTCTGCAAGAGAGGCGCTATGCATCGCGGTGTAGCTTGTTATCCAGGTTTCGAGAGTGTGTATTTCTGGATGAGGTATCGAATATATTGCTTCCCCCTACTTATACCTCCCGAGGAGATCACGAATGTAAAATTAGAGAAATTCGAGCGCGCACGGAGGCTTTCCTTCAGTCGTTCTTCCCGCGAACCATACGCGACTGGAACAGGAAAGGAAGGTAATGAGAGTGGCACGTAAAGTGCCCTCCGCCACACACCGTTGAGTGGCTTGCGGAGTATAAATGTAGATGTAGATGTAGAAAGTGATTGGAATTTTCTCTTATAAACACTACAATTATAAATAACATCACGTAAATGAACGAAAATGGTTGCTTTTTAGGTGGGCGAAGAGGAAAGAGAAACGATTGAAGCGTTAAAATGATCAGTGAGAAAATCTGTAAAAAAATCTGTTGAATTATGGAAGCTTCTAGCAGTACAGGTACTAGATGTTTAAAAAAACTCTATAGAAAACATGTGGGAGAAATAAGGGGTACGGGAGTACGGGATGATTGCAAATGTGCTTTGATTCATCCTCGGTTTGACAATGAAAATACAACTGAGATGAATAATTATCTTACCATCTAATCCTCTAGTACTGTAAAAGATCTTGTCAGTGTCAATCTACAAAACCACTAGAGCGACAATTCAAGCACTGGCTGTTTCGAAAATATCGGTCAATAGTAAAACAATTACTGAATCTGAAAACATTAATAATAAATAATTTTCTGAGGAAAGAAAAATAGAAAAATAGATTTTGAAATGCCATATGCCTCAATCTACAGTAATGTTCCACTTAGTATATTGACAGAGCACACCAACTTGAAAATATTGTAATAGACAACAAAACAATCTTGCCAACATGAAATCTGAAACATTATTGCACTCACGTTCCGGGCAAACGTTGCACGCGGCTCATGAGCGCACAGCTCTGCAAGTGTGCTGCTCGCGTGCAATCGTGAACCGGGGCAGTGCCGACAGCCGGCAGGTTGCGGTAGTGTATATAGTACCAGGCTAAGCTGCGTACGTTGATGCGAAGCGACCACTACGTAGAGAACGTTGTGTTTCAAGAACCGGAAAATGCAGAGTGAATCAAGGAAACGGAGAAATGGAGATTTTCTATATTTTTAAAAGGAATGGGAGAATCATTTTTTCTTTGTGCAAAAACGTGAAAATTCAAAATGCTTAATATGTGGCAGTATTCTCGCTGGTCAGCGGAAGTTTAGTTCAAATGGTTCAGATGGCTCTGAGCACTATGGGACTTAACATCTGTGTTCATCAGTCCCCTAGAGCTTAGAACTACTTAAACCTAACTAACCTAAGGACATCACAAACATCCATGCCCGAGGCAGGATTCGAACCTGCGACCGTAGCGGTCACGCGGTTCCAAACTGAAGCGCCTAGAACCGCACGGCCACACCGGCCGGCCGGAAGTTTAGTATTGAACGCCATTATAGTAAATTTCACAAGGACGACTACAATTTATTGTCGGATCCTGAGCGGATGGGGAAATTGACTGAGCTTAAGAAGAGCGATTTGACGATACGAGATGAATCTGATGTAAGTTGCTGTTGTCACGAGAGATCTGCGACTTTCTTTCGTCATGTCCCTCATCTAACTGATTTAACATTTTATGGCGCACTGTTTTCAAATTTTCAGGACGCCAACGATGATAGCCCAGCAGTACGTGCAAGTTAAATGATTGCGCTTAATATAGCGAGAGCTGAAAAACCATTTGCTGAAGGTGAGTTTATAAAGGAGTGCATCAATGACGCTGCTGATTTACTTTGCCCACTGAACGCAAATCAGTTTCGAACTGTCACTCTTTCTCGGCGGACTGTAAGTCGTCGTATAAGTGTCATGGCAGGTGACGTTTACCGTCAATTATGGAGTGCAGTGCTGGAGTTTATTGCATTTTCCATCGCACTTGATGAGTCCACAGATATTTCAGACACCGCGCAATTAGTGATTTATATCCGCGGCGTGGACACTGCTCTGCACATAACAGAGGGCTTTTTAGATATGATATCTTTAAAAAGCACGACCACTGGCGCGGACATCCTAAAAACCGTTGAAGAAGCTGTCGATTCAGCTGAATTAAAGTAGGAACGTTTGGTGTCAGTGACAACAGACGGAGCACCTGCAATGAAAGGGGAACAAATGGGATTTGTTGGATTGATAAGAAAAAAACTACAGAGTACAGAACAATCATTGTATAGCGTCCACTGCATTTTGCACCAAGAAGTACTCTGTGCAAAAGCAGCAAAACTGGGGGACTCATGCAAGTGGTTATTTAGGCAGTTAATTATTTGAGAGCCCACGGGCTTACACAAAGACAGTTTCACACATATTTAGCTGAAATTGGGGAAGAGTACGGTGACATACCATACCACAGTGAAGGCCGCTGGCTTAGGCACGGTAATGTACTCAAAAAATTTTTGAGCTGAGAATACCAATAAATCAGTTTTTAAAGGACAAAGGAAGGTACAATCCCAAGTTAGAAGATCCAGAGTGGGTTGCCGACCTTTCATTTTTAGTGGACATTACCGGACACATGAATGCATTGAACACAAGTTTGCAAGGAGAAAATCAGATAATTTGTGAAATGGCTGAAACGGTGCAAGCTTTCACTAGCAGGTTTGAGCTGTGGGAACGACAGCTCTCGTCAGGGAACGCAGTGCGTTTCCCTACTCTGTCTACTGTGCGAGAACAGAATTGCAAAGAATATGTTTCCGTCTTAGTGCAATAAAAGAGGAATTTCTCAAGCGATTTGGGGATATATCATATTTATCCCAAGCTTTTGAATGGTTCTCGAGACCATTTGCTGTTTCCGTAGATGATATTCATCCCAATTTGCAAATGGAATTAATAGATCTACAGTGTAATTCTCGTCTGAGAGACAAGTTCCTTTTGGCAAGACGTGTAATAGACTTTTATCACGAATTTCCACAGCATGAGTTTCCTCGTCTCCATCGTGAAGCCGCGAAGATAATGTCAATGTTTGGCTCTACATACGTTTGTGAGAGATTTTTTTCTGTTATGAAAATTAATAAGTCTCGGTTAAGAGTAAACATCAGTGATGAAAGTTTACCTAACTGTTTGCGTTTGTCTGTATGTAGAAATTTTGTTCCAAACATTAAACGTATCGTAGGTAATAGGTACTCTTTCAAACCATGATTTCTTTCAAACACACCTACTAACCTTATTCCTTCATTCAACAAAGCAAGCTAGGAAACAAAACGCATTACGGTGGAAGGAGCGGAGGGACGGTACGGAGGGTAGGGGAGAGAAGCGGGTGGCCAACTTTCCCCTGTGTGCACGCAGAATACCTGGTAACTGCACACGAGCAAGTGCACCGCACACGTGCAGGATACATGCCCGCTCCTGCAGCTAAGCCCTCTGAATTCTAAAGGAGAGTTCACCAGGGAGATGCACTGTCACCAACCACTCTTGTTCAACTTCGTGTTAGTGAAGACTTTGAAATCTTTCTAAACTTTCTAGATTGGGACTAGGAAGAATGCTGTAGTAATAGACTGTTTGAGTTTTATAAATTATGTAGCCAAAATGACGGACGATTTTGCAACAGCAGCAAAACACATTAGTGTTGTGAAACTATTAACAGAATAAAATGGCTAGCAAATATCTTATGAGGAAGCGAAAGCAATGAGAAATATCAACGAGAGAAGACAAGATCTACTTCAATATACTCGGCTCAAATTATGAATTGGGATCTACACAAAAAAAACGAAACATGGAGAATATTTTAAAACAAAAAAAATGTAGACTCAATGAAAAAAACGCAAAGTTCAGTACGAAGAATGAATAATATCAGATAGACGAAACGCATCTTTAACACTGTTGTGTCCCTCAAGGACATACAGGACACAGCCTACATACAAGAGTGTGAAGCTGCCAAAAGCTGAGGGGCAACGTCGTTACGTCGACTCCAGTAAGGTGGAGCACATCAAGAAAACGTTATTCTTACTCTTGACGCCACACAAATAGTATCCTAGTGGGCATCCGCCGGCTAACCGTGAATGGAAGTGACAGACAGCTTCACTCAGCAGACGGTATCAGCACAGTACCTCAGGAAAGCATTAAGACTCATCCACAGTCGCTGCCAAGATGAGTCAAACAGAACGTTCTACAAGTGACGTTAGTCATCTTTTAGTGGATTCAGGACTATAGCGGTGTTCAAGGATAGATCGTTGCCAGTGATTTTTAAATATATAGTCACTTTTCACACACAATTTTCAGATGCAAGTTACGTGTTGTAAAATCTTTATTAATAAATCACTGTAAACCTACATTACTACATATCTAACCTGGGGAACAGTACCAATCTCAGGTTGTTTATCTAATGTCTCCCAGTGGTTAAAAAATCAACAGAAAACAGTATTTCATACAGTTATTGACGCTATTTAAATAATTTAAAATGCAATCATATTCAGTTCAATAAGAGCTGTAATCTTAATTATCTGCACACAGCGAGGATAACTGTGCATTTATGGTAAGACGTGATGAAAGAGTCAAACATCCAAGACACATCTAATACAGGCGTTCATAACCAGTTCTAAGCGCCGTGAGCTTTCCTGAAAAAGATAACATCACGCTAATAAAGAATTGGAAATATAACTGCCTATACAAGTTTCTTTTTCGGGTCAAGAGGGATGCACTTCTTATATTTCTGAACGGCATGAAAATCCGCTGATGATCTCCTGCATACAGAAGTTACGTGGTGATTCCTCTTTAGATTTTCATGCAGTATTGCTCCTAGACTGTTCGCTGAGGGAGAGGAAGTTTACATTCATTTGTGAACATAATGTCCCTTCTAGGAAGACTAAATCATGTATCTGAAGAGTGAAATACATTCTATACGTATCCCGTAGACTGTGCCTGAAATATTCACCACCACGTCCATTCTTCATCATATGCTACTTAGCATATTATGCAGGAGTACCCACGCTGATTTTAGAATAGGAATGCCGTCGTAGCAGGCTGTCATTATGTATCTATTTTACCCTTCGTCTGCCATCTAATGACTACGATTGCCATGTTAACATTTTGACACTCGTTCTCATTTATTGCTTTTCCATGTAAACCACATAGTTTTCACCAAATCACTGTATCATGAATGTCATTCATATGATTATTTGGCACTAGTGGTCCTTTTGTTGACTTGAAAAATCCCAACTGTCACTACAGGTGTCCTGAAGCAGTTTCAGTTTCGAGTCCTTCCAGGTTGTGTGCCTATTTACTCTATATCTTTTTTGATGCTCGTGTGTTTGGTTATTCTTGTTTTCGACTTCTAGTGTAGGAAGTTTGTCGTATTAACAAAGTGCGCTTGACGCCAAATGTATAAATGTGTGATGAAGAGAAACCCTTACCACCTAAAGCAGCTGCTGGTAAAAGGTGACTTGCTTGTAAGCAGCAACTGCACAGCTTCATCACAGGCCTAAACAGGTTTAGGCACATCTGTGGCAAAAAGTGGCAACAAAGACTGGCAACAATCAGCAAACCTCCACTCCACCAAACTCTGATTATAAAACGTCATATCTCCTGAACTATGAGTCATACATCGATATAATTTTTCACGTTCATTTAGTGGTATATAGGGATATTGTATGAAAAATGGGTTATGAATAGAGTAAGTAGTAAAGAAGTAATAAATTAAAACGTCATGCTTGATAATGCAGTTTTACTGCATGGGCATTGAAAACGTAGTAAGCAATCACTTTTTTTCTTTCGTCATTATGAGCGCGGTAGGGGCGGTGGTGTCAACGAGAAAAAGTTCCGTAAATGTTTTTAATTATGTCTGTCTTCTCCAGTGTCTTATAAGTGTACATTGTCCCACATATATTTCCCCGACCATAAAGCTCTTGTCTTATATACATGATAGAATCATCCGATCCAATCAGAGCAAAACTCTTTCTGTCTCATTGCATCG
Source organism: Schistocerca cancellata (assembly GCF_023864275.1). Classification (NCBI taxonomy): domain Eukaryota; kingdom Metazoa; phylum Arthropoda; class Insecta; order Orthoptera; family Acrididae; genus Schistocerca; species Schistocerca cancellata. The sequence continues at coordinate 270,459,767 of NC_064629.1, forward strand.
TTCAGCCACTTTCTGCAAGTCCTCAGTAACGGGAACCCGGCTCTTTGATAACCTTTCTCACGACATTAGAGAAATAAACAACACCACCAGACGCAAAAGAGATTTAGTTACGCAAAATGACTAACATTGTCCTTGAACGCTCTTGTTACCCCTGCTCATCCTTCTTTCCAACTGGATCTTCGTCCTCATTACGTAGTATTCTTACCTGGTGTACTCTCCTTACATATCCTTTCCGCAGAACTCGCTATACCAGAATACATCTATTTTGTAAACCTATAACTTCATTGTATTTACCACTTTCATTAGTGTGATGATTGTTATTATTATTATTATTATTATTATTATTATTACTAGAGGCAGCAGCATCAGCAGCAGTACAAGCACCGCGAGTATTAACTTTATTAGTTCATTAGTTTACGGGTAAGATAGATACTGCCTACAGGAAAATTAAAGAAACCTTTGGTGAAAGGAGAACCACTTGCATGAATATCAAGAGCTTTGATGGAAACCCGGTTCTAAGCAAAGAAGGGAGAGCAGAAAGGTGGAAGGAGTATATAGAGGGTCTATACAAGGGCGATGTACTTGAGGACAATATTATGGAAATGGAAGAGGATGTAGATGAAGATGAAATGGGAGATACGATACTGCGTGAAGAGTCTGACAGAGCACTGAAAGACCTTAGTCGAAACAAGGCCCCCGGAGTAGACAACATTCTATTAGAACTACTGATGGCCTTGGGAGAGCCAGTCTTGACAAAACTCTACCATCTGGTGAGCAAGATGTATGAGACAGGCGAAATACGCTCAGACTTCAAGAAGAATATAATAATTCCAATCCCAAAGAAAGCAGGTGTTGACAGATGTGAAAATTACCGAACTATCAGTTTAATAAGTCACAGCTGCAAAACACTAACGCGAATTCTTTACAAACTAATGGAAAAACTGATAGAAGCCGACCTCGGGGAAGATCAGTTAGGATTCCGTAGAAACGTTGGAACACGTGAGGCAATACTGACCCTACCACTTATCATAGAAGAAAGATTAAGGAAAGGCAAACCTATGTTTGTAGCATTTGTAGATTTAGAGAAAGCTTTTGACAATGTTGATTGGAATACTCTCTTTCAAATTGTGAAGGTGACAGGGGTAAAATACAGGGAGCGAAAGGCTATTTGTAATTTGTACAGAAAGCAGATGGCAGTTATAAGACTGGAGGGGCATGAAAGGGAAGCAGTGGTTGGGAAGGGAGTGAGACAGGGTTGTAGCCTCTCCCCGATGTTATTGAATCTGTATATTGAGCAAGCAATAAAGGAAACAAAAGAAAAGTTCGGAGTAGGCATTAAAATCCACGGGGAAGAAATAAAAACTTTGACGTTCGCCGATGACATTGTAATTCTGTCAGAGACAGCAAAGGACTTGAAAGAACAGTTGAACGGAATGGACAGTGTCCTGAAAGGAGGGTATAAGATGAACATCAACAAAAACAAAACGAAGATAATGGAATGTAGTCGAATTAAGTCGGGTGATGCTGAGGGAATTAGATTATGAAATGAGACACTTAAAGTAGTAAAGGAGTTTTGCTATTTGGGGAGCAAAATAACTGATGATGGTCGAAGTAGAGAGGATTTAAAATGTAGATTGGCAATGGTAAGAAAATCGTTTCTGAAGAAGAAGAATTTGTTAACATCGAGTATAGATTTAAATGTCAGGAAGTCGTTTCTGAAAGTATTTGGATGGAGTGTAGCCATGTATGGAAGTGAAACGTGGACGATAAACAGTTTAGACAAGAAGAGAATAGAAGCTTTTGAAATGTGGTGCTACAGAAGAATGCTGAAGAATAGATGGGTAGATCACTTAACTAATGAGGAGGTATTGAATGGAATTGGGGAGAAGAGGAGCTTGTGGCACAACTTGACTAGAAGAAGGGATCGATTGGTAGGGCATATTCTGAGGCATCAAGGGATAACCAATTCAGAAATGGAGGGCAGCGTGGAGGGTAAAAATCGTAGAGGGAGAATACAGTAAGCAGATTCAGAAGGATGTAGGCTGCAGTAGGTACTGGGAGATGAAGATGCTTGCACGGGATAGAGTGGCATGGAGAGCTGCATCAAACCAGTCTCAGGACTGAAGACCACAACAACAACAACAGTCACTATTATTTACTCATAGTGTCGCTATAGACACTCAAATCGTTTTAATAAAATTTGTCGCATTAACGACGTTATTTCTTCGGTCAATATGATGAAAAAAGGTACCATGTGTGAGAAACCGTGGTCCAATATAAGAGAGGGCCTGGTGGCTGTAATCAGGTCAGCTTACATAAATAAACAAATAAAACAATACGAAATATGAAAAGTGTGCCATATGAACTGATACATCGCCTTTTACGGGTAACAGACCAACCACCTTAGTCATACTAACATGTTTCTCGATATGACTATAGCTTCAATCGTGCAGTACTCTATCGTACTTACTATGTTCCATGGGAGGTCAAAGATCGGGTCATAGTCTCTGACAAAGGTTTTATATGTTAAGATATTTCATTACAATGTATACTATCTGAAACGTGAACAATATTCCTCCTCAGTTCAGAGAATCTCTTCCACCTTTAATTTTAACATCACAGAAATAGTCGTTGTTTTCTTCTGCAAAGGATCTGGGGATACTCCTGGACCATCACTTAGACTGAACTGAACACTCAACTGCAGTGCGTAAAAAGGTACCAGCATAGCTTCATTCACTACAGAAATGTAAAAAAAAATATCTCCTCTCAAACTTAAAAAGAAACTTGTGTCGTCACTAATACTCCCCATCCTTCATTATTGTGATCCTGTTCTTCAAAGAGTTTCGTATGAGTGCTCACGTTGGCTGTAACTGTCGATAAACGCTTGTGTGTGACGCATTGCGATGTATGGTATTTCGACCGTATCAACCTGTCTATAAAAATAATAATCGTGGTTACGTGTGAATAAGCGTAGAGATCATTATACCACGTGTCTGCTGTATGATCTTCTCAATCATTGCACTCTCTCCAATTTATCTTCAACCCTTACATCCTATCTGAACAACGAAGCAGAAAAACTCGTCCCCAACCGAGTAAAATCCACTCTGTACCTTTACACACGCCTGCCATAAGGATTTTCTGTATCAGGAATCGGACTTTGGAACACAGTTCTTCAACATATTGGACAAATTAAAATTCTTTCAAACTTTAGAACACAGGTAATGGCCCACTTTCTATCACAACAGCTATCTCTTCTGCAAGTCACTCTCGTAAATCCCCCCTCCTCAACCACTATTACCTCCTGTGTGTCTATAGAGTTCTCTACTGAAATTCTCTTCTTTCAACATTCTCCACTGTCATTAAACCTCCCACTTCTTTTAATACAAAAAAAAAATGCCTGCAGGTTCAGTGAGGTTACGGAAATAAGTTTCAGAGCTAAATATTGGTATTGTATAGAAATTAGTTTCTGTCTCCATTACCAAGTCATAAATGTGACAGATTGCTATGGAGAGGTTTTGAGTTGATTTCCATCTTGTGCAAACAACCTTCATCTAATGACTGGAAGGGAATGAGTTGCAGCTAGTCTATTGAAGCCAGCTGAGGAGATACTTGAATGAGAAGTAGCACCTATGATTTGGTATTAACGGTCGAAACAGGGATGTGCTAATTGTCTACCCCCTCCCCCCCTCCTCCAGCCCAATTTTACTTCCTTCCCAGCTCTCACTAACTCTCAATAATGTCATGTATATAGGTTGTACCAGTCATTGCTTCTTTATCTCGTAGCGTGGAGTGTAGTTAATTTAAAGTACGCGAGAGCGTTGCTAGTAGTCCGTTAGTTGCGCAACAGCACTATCTCTAGAAAGAAAAGGCAGGCGATGGGGCAAACGAAAGAAATGGAGTGAAGATATACCAACCACTGCAGGGCTGTGCAATCGTGCTGGGGACTGCCATCTTCAACACTGTCTGGCTGGTTACCCGTCTCAGCCTCGCCTCCTCTCACGCCTCCTCCACTGTCCTCACGTGGATGCAGAGGAGTGTACTGCACATTTGACTCCACAGGTGCACTGAAACAATTTAAACGTTAGAAGTCAGTTCAGGAAGTATCTAACAAAATGACTATATTTGAAGATTACTCTTTTATTTGAGAAGAAATTCTCATATCTTACAAAATAAATCTTAGTTATTTTACACTAGAATTATTTTGACTACAAGTTGGCGTCGCCAAAGGAATGTACTGGATCTACGTCTGCACCTACATCTACAATCTACAGACATACTCCGCAAGCCACCTGCAGTGCGTGGTGGAGGTTACCCTTTGTCACTACTAGTCATTATTTCCTTGTTCCACTCGAAAATAGATCGAAAGAAAAACGACTGTCTATATGCCTCCGTATGAGAACTAAATTCTCGTATCTTATATGCGGGTCTTTATGCAAAATTTATGTTGGCGGTAGTAGCATCATTCTGCAGTGAGCGTCAAACGCCGGTTCTCTAAATTTTCTCAATAGTTTATGGATGTCCATTTTCTTGCATGTACGAGGACCTTCAGCTATCGATATATATCAGAAGAAGTACAACCTCAGCACTAAATTGAGAATGTCTTTACTCTATCACACGACTAGTTTCGGCGGCACATTACCGCCATCTTCAGGCCACACCACTGCTAGAAGAGTATTTGAGTTCCTTGCCGCATTTATTGTGGTACCCTTGTTACTAGCACAGATGGGCTAGCTTTCATCGGGAGTCTAGACTCCCGATGAAAACTAGCCCACCTGTGCTACTGATAAGGATCCCGCAATAAGGAAATCAAATACACTTTTGTCAGTGGTGGGGCCTGAGGATGGTGGTAATGTGACACCGAAACTAATCGTGTGATAGAATACAGACACTCACAAGATACAGCTGAGGTGGTATTTTTTCTCATGTTTCTCAACAGTGTACCCCTAAAAGAACGTCGCCCCCCTCCAGGGATTGCCATTTGAGTTTCCTAAGCATTTCACTAATACCTACGTGTTTTTCGAACCTACTGGTAACAAATCTAGCAGCCCGCCCCTGAACTGCTTCGATGTCTTTAATTCATCCAACCCAGTGTGAACCCCAGGCATTCGAGGAGTACTCAAGACTAGGTTGCACCTGCGTCCTATGGCTGGTCCTCTTTACTGATGAACTTCACTTTCCTAACATTCTCCTAACAAACCGAAACCGACCATTCACCTTACCTACCAGAAACTTCACGTGCTCGTTCCATTTCAAATCACTTTACAACGTTTAGTTCAAATATTCAAGCGACGTGACTGTCAAGCAGGACGCTAATAATGGTGTTTCCTATGCATCCTCATTAACTTATATTTTTCTACATTTAGAACTAGCTGCTATTCATCAGACAAACTAGAAATTTTGTCTAAGTCATCCTGTATGTTTCTACAGTCATTCAACTTCGACACCTTCCCATGCATCACAGCATCATCAGCAAACCACCGCAGATGATTGCCTAACCTGTCTGCGAAACCATTTAACATATTGAAGATAACAGTGATCCTATCACATTTCCCTGGGGCACTCATGACGATACCCTTGTCTCTGATGAACACTCGCGTTGAGGTCAATGTACTGAGTTCTATCACTGAAGAAGTCTTCGAGCCACGCACATGCCAGGGAACCTATTCCGCATGCTTGTACCTTCCTTAACAGTCTGCTATGGGGCACTGTGTCGGACGCTTCTCGATAATCTACACTCCTGGAAATGGAAAAAAGAACACATTGACACCGGTGTGTCAGACCCACCATACTTGCTCCGGACACTGCGAGAGGGCTGTACAAGCAATGATCACACGCACGGCACAGCGGACACACCAGGAACCGCGGTGTTGGCCGTCGAATGGCGCTAGCTGCGCAGCATTTGTGCACCGCCGCCGTCAGTGTCAGCCAGTTTGCCGTGGCATACGGAGCTCCATCGCAGTCTTTAACACTGGTAGCATGCCGCGACAGCGTGGACGTGAACCGTATGTGCAGTTGACGGACTTTGAACGAGGGCGTATAGTGGGCATGCGGGAGGCCGGGTGGACGTACCGCTGAATTGCTCAACACGTGGGGCGTGAGGTCTCCACAGTACATCGATGTTGTCGCCAGTGGTCGGCGGAAGGTGCACGTGCCCGTCGACCTGGGACCGGACCGCAGCGACGCACGGATGCACGCCAAGACCGTAGGATCCTACGCAGTGCCGTAGGGGACCGCACCGCCACTTCCCAGCAAATTAGGGACACTGTTGCTCCTGGGATATCGGCGAGGACCATTCGCAACCGTCTCCATGAAGCTGGGCTACGGTCCCGCACACCGTTAGGCCGTCTTCCGCTCACGCCCCAACATCGTGCAGCCCGCCTCCAGTGGTGTCGCGACAGGCGTGAATGGAGGGACGAATGGAGACGTGTCGTCTTCAGCGATGAGAGTCGCTTCTGCCTTGGTGCCAATGATGGTCGTATGCGTGTTTGGCGCCGTGCAGGTGAGCGCCACAATCAGGACTGCATACGACCGAGGCACACAGGGCCAACACCCGGCATCATGGTGTGGGGAGCGATCTCCTACACTGGCCGTACACCACTGGTGATCGTCGAGGGGACACTGAATAGTGCACGGTACATCCAAACTGTCATCGAACCCATCGTTCTACCATTCCTAGACCGGCAAGGGAACTTGCTGTTCCAACAGGACAATGCACGTCCGCATGTATCCCGTGCCACCCAACGTGCTCTAGAAGGTGTAAGTCAACTACCCTGGCCAGCAAGATCTCCGGATCTGTCCCCCGTTGAGCATGTTTGGGACTGGATGAAGCGTCGTCTCACGCGGTCTGCACGTCCAGCACGAACGCTGGTCCAACTGAGGCGCCAGGTGGAAATGGCATGGCAAGCCGTTCCACAGGACTACATCCAGCATCTCTACGATCGTCTCCATGGGAGAATAGCAGCCTGCATTGCTGCGAAAGGTGGATATACACTGTACTAGTGCCGACATTGTGCATGCTCTGTTGCCTGTGTCTATGTGCCTGTGGTTCTGTCAGTGTGATCATGTGATGTATCTGACCCCAGGAATGTGTCAATAAAGTTTCCCCTTCCTGGGACAATGAATTCACGGTGTTCTTATTTCAATTTCCAGGAGTGTAGAAACATGGAATCTGCCTGTTGCCCTTCATCCATAATTCACTGTATATCATTTGAGAAAAGGACTAACTGAGTTTCGCAAGAGTGATGCTTTCTAAAACCGGACTGATTCGTGGACGTAAACTTTTCCATTTCAAGATAATTTATTATATTCTAACTCAGCAACCGATGTAAAGGATATTGGTTTATTATTTTTCGGACCCATTCTTTTACCATTCTTATATACGGCAGCCACCTGTGTTGTTCTGCTATCGCTTAGAACTTTGCGCTGGGCCAGAGATTCCCGATAAATGCAAGCTAAGTAAGGGGCAATGTCGTACTGAACTCTTTGTAAGACCGAATTGGTATTCCATCCGGACTCGGCGACTTATTTGTTTTCAGCTCTTTTAGTTGTTTCTCTACGCCAGTACAGGATTAGTATTAAACCCAGTTGATACCTATATTAGTTACCAATATCTCACCAGTTGTGCCATACTGAACTTGAAGGACATTGAATTGTGACAAGGGTGTTACGTGAAGTTTCTTGAAGTATGGATATTTTATCACTTAATACAGAAAGGGAAACTTATTTTACAACTGGACAAAGTTTGACTGAATACATACACATATTAACAATGCTTAGTTTCTACTGTAACGTTGAAACAGTGTTACGTGCTTCATATGAAAATGTTTATAGCCTGCTGCGGTATGGAGTACTGCTCTGGGAAATGTAACTCATGCAAAACAGAGATTGAAAATTCGACAAGGAAAAAGTCTAATGAGAGTGCCTACCAACAAAGAAATGTGTGGGAATCATTTTAAGGAATTTAAAATTATAGCTCTTCCCTAATTATTTATATATGATTGTGTGATACTTTAAATCACACAATATATTCTGCATTAACCAGCTAAGGTTAGAATTATGAAACTAATAACAAGAATTATTTTCAAAGATAAGTACATTGCAAAACCATATATCGTAAGCGTACGATGCATCAACCTAAAGTAGTCTCTGACACATTGCCTGCAGAAATAAAGAATATTAAAATATTAAGGTTACTTCGATATGAATGAGTTGAAAAAGATGTTAATATCTAATAGTTTCTGAAGCACTGAGAGATAAATAAATTATTCACATTGACACAGATATAATTTATGATTTAATCTGAGATACCTAAGGTTATATTTTCTTCTGCTGAAAGCTGGTCACCTAGAACAAAGTTAAGATGTACTTGACACAGTTGCAAACGAATGTTTTGTGATCAGTATATTACAAAATGTAGTGCTGTGAGATTTTCAAAATTACTGAAATAAGTAGTCTTACTATGTATTATTTACAGTATATAAGACGGGAAAAATTAGTTTTCGTATGTGTCTTGTCTTTACAAAATTGAATGATTTTAGTAGTAAGTAGAATATATGGCTAGCTATTTTCGTTGACAATTTTTTTTTGTCGGGGTGTAACGTCACGAGATATTGCGCGATAACATTCGTTGTTATACAACCTGCAGTATTGGAGCTGGAGGCTGTGAAGGTAACCGCAAGTTGGGTCCTATCAATGAGTCATGTACACCTGCAGCTACTGCAGCGTGTGAACGCACCAGCGTGTCACTTCGAGCGACTGTATATTCATGCCACCTATGAACCTAGATATATGATATTAAATATTATTCAGTCATTTTCAAAATCGGTACACTACCTTTTGTTATTCAGGAGAAGATTGTATAAAAATTTCAACATTGTAATTATCATAGTTTCGTAATATAAAAATCAGACAAAATTATTATTTGTGTCTAATATTGTTGTGGGAATAGATGTGAGTGAATGAGAGTGTGTACGTGGGACATTCGTCAGATTTAAATGTTGCATTATATATCATCTTAACTAACCCACAAGACTTACACAAGCCTGTCGTGGGAAAATGATCCTAGGGAATTTACCCACTTTGCTGACGATATATGTCTAGGTGTAATTCCTATTGTAACAGAGCAGCCAGAAAGTCAGCTGGAGTAAAATCTGTATCTAAAGGATATTTTCAGAATTACTGTCTTTTCTTTTTCATTTATTAAACATTACTTTAATATTTGCATGTCAGATTGACGCAAATGCGCTGTGTATAACGATTGGTGCAGGCCAGTTTTGGCGCGAGTATGATAATGAGCGAGCATTATGATTGGTAGTGAGTATGATCAGCCAATCAGATTTGAGACGGTTCCTGTCGTTACCTGATAGTTATACTGGGAGTGAGGCTGCAAGAAGGAAGTTGCTCGCCAGCTTCGGTCGCGGAAGGAGATGTTAAATGTGATATTTCTCATTATGTGTAAAATGAAGGAATATTGAATTCCTCTCGTTTGATACCTTCGTGACTAACGCTGATGTAGTTACAGACAGTTTTGTGAAGTTTGGAAGTTTTGGAATTGTTTTGTTGGAATGATACTCGCGTGTGAAAATAGTATCCGAATAGCATGTTTCAGTATTCAACCACTGAGCATTTTTGGCGAGCAGTTTCTTTTTTAGAAATCCACAAGAAGGACCGAATGTAATAACTCATGTTAGTGGTGGAATTAATGACTGTGAAAACGTGTTTTAAATCGTGTCGGGTTTGGACAGATTTCTGGCTGCTGTGCGTGTGAAATGTATGTACGAATCACGAACCGGAAGGTAATAGCCAATAGTTTAAATGTGGACTGAATAGTACCGTTTCTTTGGCTATAAGGACAAAATAAACATTTTTGTGTTGAAATTTCGGACATTGTTTCCAGAAGCCAATCCATTTTCTTACTGCCTGATAAAATTTTAATGACAGTTTTTCTACAGAACTTTATTTCATTACTAGAGTTGCGCGGCCTCAGTAAGTGTAGATATGGTGTTTTTTATCAATACTGATTTTACATCATCTTGTAAGTATCTACGTTGCCGAATGAAAAGACATCGAGCAGACGCCGTTCTGAGGTAGGTGAATTTTAATTTTCTGCCTTTACAGACAAACCCCACCCCGCCGCAGGGGCGGCACATCACCTTCGTTCGAGACATAGTCAGATACACGTTTTTTTATTATATCAGGAAGTTTTGTTTAAGAATGTCATAGGAAACTTTCTAGATTTTTCGAGGAAAGACAGACTATCGCTGTGTGTCTGAAATTTTCGGCGTCTATTCTGTTATAACAAAAGTGATTTAAGTCAATACAAGAAGGAGGCTACCGTCACGTCACCCCGCACGATGCCACCGTTTATCCCATTTCATTTGTGCGCTCTATGTAAGTGAAATAAGAATAGAGAAGTCTGCCATTCGACTGTAAAGTCCATACTTGGTGAACAGTTCTATAGTTACATTGAAACAGACGTCTGTTTATGTACGGTCTTGGAGGTTTCGTCGGCGTCTACCCAAGGGTAGTGCACGATGTTATCGTGGTGTTAAACAACCCTCAATAATTTTGAATTCAAGAGCCACCTTTTATTCTAATCTTTTAGTTTACTGAAGGTAACACATCCTGTAAAATATGTCGAAATAAACGAAGTCCCATAGTCGCCTTTTCTTCTAGTCTTTTACTTTAATGAACCTCACATATCCTCTAAAATAAGTAAATCTCAGCCCTGTTTGGTCGATCAACGTCCTAGGACAAATAAGCGTTGCCGGCTATGGGTCAAAACTGGGGTTTGCTTTCCTACTACAACTCTCCAGAGGGAAGCGCTCCGCATTGGACTTTCAGCAGGACGAGGTTAAGCCTGCATGAAGCAGCATGCAGAACGTTCACCTGCTCCTGTCGTAGGGAGTTCCACCACACCAGCAAACTCCCTATGAGGTATCAGTCCCAAATTGCCTATTCAGATTGCACTACTTCTGCGAAATGATTTCATTCCTGCTTTCTCGCCTCTAGCTGTGGCTATTTCTATTCCTCACTATGTATGAGTAACATTACCAATATTGGTAATTCATTAGCAATCATAAATATCTCCTCACCCCCAGGTGTTGCCTTTCCTCTCCACTCCCCACCTGCTGCCACGCCTCTGCCGGTGTCTTCCACCCTCTCTGTATTTCCACACCCTCCATCTCCTCTCCCAAAGAATCATCCAGCGTCTCTCTGTCCTAGATGATGTGCTTCGCCCCAAGATTTATCCTTCATTCCAACTTTGATCCTCCTCTTCCTCTCTCCTCATCCCTAGGACTCCCTCTCCTTTCTCTCCCCCTCTACTGTTCCCCCACCTACCCCTGTCCTTCCTGCTTCTCCTTTCCCAGTCCTTGCGTTCCTTCATGGATTGTTCCCTTCTCCACCCTCCACGTGTCCTGTCCCTTGGTGTGCTACCGGCTCCCTCTCTCTTCTGCCCCTTCCTGCTCCCTCGTCTTTGACCTCGCATCTCTTGGCAGATCCTTTCAGTTTTAATCCAATTTCTCTTCGTCGTGTTTTGGTGCTTGCCGTGTGCGTTACATAAGTGCACTGTGTTTAAGTATCATCGTCCCATGTGGCTTTCATACTGTGATCGCGTCTTTATTCGTGCTCTCTGTACCACCAGTGTTTATGTGCTACGTCCTCGTGGAGTGTCATTTTATCTGTATGTGGATTTTATGTAAATGTGTCTCGTCAAACTACTCCTTGCTCGTTTCGTTAACTACCACTGTTTTCCCCTTCTCTTGTGTCAACTTCATCTGTTATCCCTGTATTTTATGTATTTCACGTTTCCCCTTTGATATTTTATACAATTCTTTGGCTGAAGAACTGCGAACTGTGCCACTGTCAGCCCACCTATGCCCATATTGGGTAGGGGTATAAAATAACAATACTTAGCGCCAACACTGCCATATGTAGTAAGGTGGCTAGACCATAGAGCATGGTATTAGAAGTGTTAATGAAGGCTTTATGTTTACTTTTATCACGTGTTAATAAGATTTTTGGCGTTTGGAGGTGACTGAGTTGCTTGGTTTCAGACTGCACTCACGTTACGTTACCTACATGCAATCTTATTGGCCCATGGTAGATGTCTGAGTGTCCAACATATTGGATTTAAATGAAGACTATGTAAACCACAAATTTTGTTTCCTTGTGTTTTGAAGTTCGATCTCAATAGTTTCTATCAGGTAATAATCTGCACATGCTCCCGAAATAGCATTTCTTGAAATATAATTTATTGGGATGGCCTATCTGGAAGCAACGTGCCAAGTTGAGAAAATCATTCCTTTCTAAGCTTGCAATACAGAAATAGAGCACTGAAAAGTTTCGTGCGACACCCAACTTCAAATACAGCCAACTGACACTGTTACATCTATGTTAAAATTTTCACTGTTTCCCCACATTCAGTCACACAGATGCCACCCCTCGTGACTTCACTTGACCAAAAGTGGGTCAGAGCATCATTGAGTAACAGATACACATCGGTTCCGGAAGTGAGTCAGATCTTGATGAATGAGATTGTGGATATCTTCGAAAGCTCATGTTTTTAACTAAGACATGACGCGGCACTAAAACACAGAACATTTTATACTTCGTCTTGCAACAAGCACCAATTACTACACAACAAAAAATTGAGCTACCTAGAAAATTGCTTTTTAACTCGAAACATAGGCCATGAAGTGAAAGACTGGCAGCCAAATGAATATCTCAGTGTAGGGCACTGTTATAAAATTTTAAAGACCTTTCATTACTTTGGTGTCCGTGTGGTGTCAGCGTGACGGATTGTCAATCCTCTGGGTCCAGGTGCGATTCCCGGCTTGGTCGGGGAATTTTATCCGCCCAGGGCTGGGTGTTGTGCTGTTCTGATCATCATCCCATCATCCTCATCGACTGCAGGTCGCCAAAGTGGCGTCAAATTGATAGATCGCACCCGGCGAACCGTCTACCCGACGGTGGGCCCTAGCCATACGACATACGATTAAATTAAATTATTTAGTTTGGTATTAGAGTTGCTAGTAGTTGCGTCTAGATAGGCTTCGCCGATGCATCGTGCTGCACGAATACCCATGTCTGGAGCAAAAATATATTCTATTAAGTAACGGAAAACTTGAAAATTATCAGTTCTGTCGAACTGTCACGAAGATATGTACACAAGTTTTTCTCGTTGCTTTACGCTGCTTGTAAACAGCAAGAGAATCGCAAGGGCCTCACAATGAAATCTTCCGCAGACTTCTGGGGACCTGAAAGACATCTCCTATAAACGACTTTCATGTCATGTACTAGTACGCCAGTTGCTAAGTACTTTCCTGACTCAAATGCTCTATAGTAAAGTTTTCCGTTAGAAAAGTGTAGCTTACTGTTTGGCTGCGAAGTGCAAAACAATTTTGTACTGAGCACTTTGAACGTTGAGTCACGTCGGAGAATTATGTTCCTTGACGTCGAGGTTTTAGTTCGCTAGGGTAGCGTTGATGGGCAGACAGCACACTATTTGTTTCCTTCTGGACATGTAAACACGTTCTCCCTGTTGCCGAGTTGCAAAGCATAGATATTTGTCTTGTGTTATTAAAATGAAAATTTTGAAGCTACACCGTCCAGCATTATTGGCGAGACGTTTTCTGTACTGACATAACTACATTTTACATGAATTTCCAAGTTTATTTGCGGAAGGTGCTCTATAACTGCGTTTCACGTGGGCAATGCTGGCTCTTTGTTCATTTACGTCTTTCTTAGAATAGGGATCAATATCTGGTTTTCATTGATTCACCCAACCATATCAGTGGCTCCTCGTATTACTTTCCCAGTTATTAATGTTTCAGAGATTATTGTGAATATAGGGTTACGTTTCTACATTTGTAAATGTGTGGTTCTGCACACCGGTGTCTCCGTTAGAGGACATTTGTATGTCTTATTAGTGAGATGTTCTGTTTATTTTCTGGATAATATTAAAATTTAAATTCGAAAGTCATTTTCCAATCCTTCACCCTTTGATGCTCGTCCACAGGTGCACTAATTCAAACTTTGTTTATGGAAGCACAACGCTCACTTGCAACGTATATGAAATACTACTTCACAAAAAAAAGGTGATGCACCTAGAGGACATGGTTGAATGCCAATATAACTTCTTATATGTACCTACCATCGGCAGGTATGTATATGATTAGAGTTACAATTATCGTGACAGGTAGAACAGACATAGAGTGCAGAAGAGGTGTCGGTGGTTAGTCTTGTTAACGGGCCTGGAAGGGTACGTGAGGGGCGTGAACGGCGTCAAATGTTGCGTGATTACTGTGAAACACGTAGAAATGCAGCGTACTCGTATGAGGCAACGTTATTAGCACCTGACAGGGTTTGAAAGGGGCCTCATTGTGGGTCTCCATTTGGCAGGCTGTTCGAATCTTGCGATATCCATATTTTGCGCATCTACTTCTAGATATAAATGCTTGCTCTGGAACTTGCAATTAAGTACCTGGCAGAGGATTCATCGAACCGTTCCACTCTCGAAAGGGACGCGGGAAAAACGAACATCTTTCTATGCGAGCTCCGATTTCTCTTATTTTATTATGATGACCATTTCTCCTTTTGTATGTGGGTGCGAACAACATATTCCCGCATTCGGAGGGAAAAGTTTGTGATTGAAATTTGATGAGAAGATCCTGCCGCAACGGATAACGCCAGTGTTTTAATTATTGCCATCATAACTCATGTATCACATTCATGACATTGTATCACTTATTTTGCGATAGTGTCGAACGAACTGCCCTTTCTTTGAACTTTCTCGATGTCCTCCGTTAACCCTATCTCGTGTGGATCCCATACAGCTGAGCAGTATTCAAGAAAAGGACAAATATCATAGTGTATACAATCTCCTTAGTAGAGCTGTTGTATTTTCTAAGTGTTTCCCAATAAATCGCAGTCCTTAGTTCGCTTTCCCCACAACATGATCTATAAGATCTTTTCAATTTAAGTTATTCGTAACTGTAATTCCTGAGTATTTAGTTGAATCGCCACCTTTAGACTTGTGTGATTCATAGTAGAATCGAAATTTAGCGCATTCCCTTTTGTACTCATGTGGATGACTTCTTATTTCTCATTAATTTGTGTCAATTTTCACTTTTCGCACCATAAAGATATCTTGTCTGACTAATTTTGCAATTTCTGTTGCCATCTGATGACTCTACAAGACAGAAAATGACAGTACCATTTGCAAACAATTTAAAAGGGCTGCTCAGAATGTCTAGTAATTCCCTTCCGTTGATCACGAACAGCAGACGGCCTATGACACTTTCCTGGACAACGCCAGCTGTTACTTCTATTTTACTCGATGACTTTCCGTCAGTTACTGCTAACTGTGAACTTCCTGACAGGCAATGACGAAACCTTTCGCTTAACTGAAACAATATTACGTAGGTGCGCAATTTCATTGGCAGTCGCTTGTGACGGACAGTCAAACTCCTGCTGGAAATCTGGAAATATAGAATAAATGTGACATCTCTTATCGAAGGCCTTCATTGCTTTGTGAAAGTAGAGGGCTGGTTGTGTTTCAAAGAACAATATCTTCTGAATCCATGTTAGCTGTTTGTCAAAAAATAGGTAATTCATGATGTTTGAGCACAGTGTATGTCCGAGAAAACTACTGCAAAACAACATTAGTGACATGGGTCTGTAATGCAACTGCCCACTCTTTAGATACAAATCTTCCGACGAGTGGCAGTTCTATGTGAGAGCTAATTAAGGAAGTATTGTATCAGCATACTCTGGAAGGTACCTAACTGATACACAATCTGGATCGGAGGCCGTGCCTTTCTTAAATGATTTAACTGCTTCAATACACCGAGGAGGAGTTATTCATGTCTGGGGGTGTCCTTGTTTCGAATTCTACAATATTTACTTCATCTCTTTTTTGGTGAAAGAATTTTGGAAAACCGTGTTTAGTAACTCTGCTGTAGTGGCATTGTCATCAGTAACACTAACACTGCTACAGCGCAGCGCAATGACGGTACTGATTGCATCTCGCCATGGCGTATTTTACATGTGATCAGAATCTCTTTGGATTTTTTGGCAGATATCGAGACAGAGTCTCGTTGTGGAAACTATTAACAGCATCTGGCTTTAAAGACTGCACTAAATTTCGATATTCTGTAAAACTTCGCAAATTTTGTGATTTTGCGTTCTTTCAAATTCAGCATGATTTTTCCGTCGCTTCTGAAACAGTTTTCTGACCTGTTTTGTGTACGTTGGGGAACCAGCACCATTTTTTATTATTTTTTTGGTACATATCCCTCAAATCCCGTTGATACCGTTTCCTTTAGCTTAAGCCATTTGTGGTCATCACTTCCGTAGTCAGACTGGAAGAAGCAGAGACTGTCTCTTATCAAAGTGTCGAGTGAATTTTTATCTGCTTTTTAAATAGATACATTGCTCGCTTATTTTAGGTGGATTTAGATGTTACGATAATCTTACTATAACAACCTTGTGGTTACTAATCCCTGTAGCCGTTATGATACTCGCTATTTGATGAGGAGTATTTGTTTCCAAGTGGTTGAGTACGTTTCCGCAACCACATACACTGTTAGTGGACTCCTGAACTATAGTGAGATTCATCAACGATCTCGGTTCGCGCCGGTCTAGGCACGGACGGGATTCGCATTGTTTCCTGTTCCAAGCGCCAGCTGCGGTACGCGCATAGATGTGCTTCGCGCGAAAACAGCGTATATCCTGCAGAATGTGTGTCTCACTTGCCTATACAGAATTTGTCTCCTACCGCCACCATCAACAATGACAACTCGCAACAAATGGAATAAAATTCACTAAATAGCTCAGTATGATCACGTCTAATGCTCGCATTGGCTACGACGTTCACTGCTGAGCGCTATGAACACTACTGAACGCTCATCGGCTGGTGGAAAATGTGTGACATAGGTGCGCAGAACAAGCCTAAAATCGCCGACCGTCGTACGTGACTCTAATTATAACTGTTCAAAAAACAATTCTGAGAATTCATTCAGTAAGATTTCAGACGACGTTTTATGCCTACCAAGGACTTTAAGATGTATTTTCGATAAAATATCGGCGGTAGATTGAAGTCACGACCAACTATAATTTTGAGTGAGGTACCTGTTTGAAATGTGACTCAAGTTTTCTTGTTGTGCAACTGTGACATCTGAGTCAGGATGGGGGAGGGGGGGGGGGGGTGGACGGTAGAAGGAAACACTCATTAATTCCAGTTTTCAACTGCAAACTCTATCCATACTAAGTCACAGGAACTATCTGTTCCAATTTCACTATGAGGTAAAATACTTCTGACATTTATAAAGACGCCAGCAGTAACTGTACTTAATCTACCCTTTCTCAACATGGATAGGCCTTTTGTAAATATTTTGGCTGATCTTATGCCCGTCTTCAGCAAGCTTTATCTACCTATAACGATTTGAGCTTCAAAGCTTTCTGTTAGCCCTTGGCCCCGTGGTTCTATTCCAACACAGCCACGACAATTTACAAATACAATACCAATTGTTGCTAGGTCGATGCTTGTTCTGTGATTACCCTGCATCCTTTTAGACTGACATCCTTTCTGCACTTTACCGAGATCCTCAAACCGACAGAAAAGAGCCCTCACCACCTATGTTATCACTTCCTTTGTGTAGTGGATCCCTGAGCTCTCAGGTGGGAATGGAATGGAGAACCCACCACCTATAGCGAGAGGCGAGGAATCTACAGGCTACATGGTCGTACTGAGCACACTACATGTTACATGGTCTGATGTATGCAACGAGTATGAAGTGGGTGAAGGGTACAACTCGAGCCTGGAAGTAGACGTTCTGGGTGAACGTCATGCCAAAGATAGCCTTCGGTGTAGAGCTTTCACGGGGTGCGTCTATTGTACAAGACAAACCAGCTAAACCATGTTCAAATGCACTAAGGTGTAATTCACATGATACAATGCCACCAGGCTCCTGGAAGTTGTTTTGCGTCTATTGTACAAGACAAACCAGTTAAACCATGTTCAAATGCACTAAGGCGTAATTCACATGATATAGTGCCACCAGGCTCCTGGAAGTTGTTTTGGGTGAGCAGAATTAGCAGAAAACCAAGTCATTTTAGTCTGTAAGTGTGGAATGGAGAATCAGAAGTTATCTGTGCATAAGTATGGCAAGATGGCTAGCAGTGAAATATGTTCCGCAGTATTTGAATTAACGTCCAGGGCAAGAGACCCTTCAAAGATATTGCGAGATTCAAAAGAGAGTCCAAAGAGATGATTGGCACAGCTAGAGAATAAGGAATATTGTACTATAACTATCAGAGAAAAACGAATTTGTAGAGCTCAAGGTAGATGGAAAGCAGTATTGAATTTTAATTTAGTAGGTGTACAGCATTCAAGAATATCTATCTTCGTAGTGTGTACTTACTTTAGATGTCAAAAGTGGAAGTAGTCACAGAGAGAAACCGATTCTGCACCGAGAGCTGTAGAGTAGCGTCGCTGTTCAGTTTTTAGTGAGATTAGTAAGAAGTTGTAAGAAAGCCATCGTTAATTACTGTGTTGGCAACTGCGGCCTAGCAAGTGCAGTGTGAGGACATGTGGCACACAATAACATATACCTAAAAGGATTGCAAGATAGGCTAACAATTCTCAGCATTAATAGCTGAAGCAGACAGGCTGATGTCACCCCGCTAGGTCAAGACCATCGTTGTAAGCTGCGTAACTGGGTTCTGGATAGTAAAGCAACAAAGGCGCATCGAGGCCCCATAAAGAGATATGAATTTTGAGGCAGATTCATTCAAAGTGCAGCAGCATCACCACAACGTCAAGTCCTTCGCAGGCGACTAGAAGACTGGACACCACCTGCTGCAGCCATGGGTTCAAGACCGGACTGGGCCATCCGCCACCTGCACTTAGTCTCCTTGTAGGGATACCGTCAGACTCCTGCCAGAGGCAAGCAGGTCCTGCCCCGTCCAAGGCAGTCTCCACTCACATCCGCAGTTCAAGCAAGTCGGACCTGGGTTACTGGGTGAGACTGTTCCGTAGCAAAACACTGCTGCACCAGAAGAAGGAACGTGCCGTTGATGTTGGGGCTGTGGCATTCTGCCGGCTGCTGCCCAGCCTGACATCAATAACACAGGACGCTATGCGTGCAACTCTTCAGCAGGGCAGAAGACAGCCTCTTGCAAACCGTCACCGCATAGGGTCACTGGAGTGGGGCGTGACTGCTTCGCATTACTAAAAACGTAATGTTGAAGTTGAATACAACATTTCCTCCTATAGCAGTGCCTTAGTGGTCCCACCAGCCGATTGCCACTACCTCTCACACTACTGAGTTCCATCTGCACTTGAAACGGCTAAAAATTACACCCAGGCTGTCCAGTGCACTCGTCACGGTCGTTAACCCATCCAGCAGTTTCGACCTGGGTGTGTGTCGCCTTCCTGTCTCGTACGATAGAGTGCTATGAGTTACGATATATGAGCAGATCCAATCTTTCACAACCACTCTTTGATCATAAACAGTGACACACTCTACAGTGGACACATTACAGATATCTGGCTAATGTTTTCATACTAGTGAAATTGATGCTGGTTTAGCCGACAGTTCTTAGTTATAAAACGTAAGCAGTTGAGAAACACATGCCTCACATGCAATGTACACTCAAGAGTCATTAAGTGCTCAAAAATTCCATTCCAGCTTCTCCCTATCTCAAAGCACTCAGGCAATGACCCTTTAACTTTCACACAACTTTCACATTAATGGTTTGGTACATCCTTTGTGGATGAAAATGTACAGTCAGCAATATTGTCACTATTTAAATCTATGTCATTGAACAGGAGTAAGTGCAAAATAAGGATAATAAATGAAATGATATTAAAACACTTACCTTCCGTAATGAAAGGGCAAAAGAGGTCCGTTATTAGCCTGTGGCGCTGTACTCTCCTGGCTGATGGAAATTTTAGGCAACTCGCTGCAGGCTGAGACGGCTCCCCTTTCAGGACCTGAGACGGCTGTCAGGTTAACTGCTTCTGCGTTTTGCAAAGCAGGTCTTTCTGCAGATGGTTGCAGGTTTACATTGTATCCTGCATTTTCTGAAGAAGATGGGGACCAGTAGGAAACAAGACATGGAATGTTTAGAAAGAAAAGGTTTTTCTGTTCTGGTACTGTTCCTATCGGGGGCTGCTTATGACCCTGCTGCAATTGGTGTTGCTGGTAATTAGCCAGCACAGCAGATTGCCCTTGTTTCATTCTGGCAGGCGTATCGCCAAGTTGTCCAATCATGTTGCCATCTTCAACGGCTAGTGGAAAAGGTGAAGGTGCTGTGGCTCCTGATGTTGATGGCAGATAACTGTCGACATGAGTCGCTGACGAGTTTGGGTTTGACTTGTCACATTGCTGCTGTGGCAGATGGCGAGGCAGCTGCTGTTCATCTCCTTTCGGTTGAAGAACATGATCTTGAAAGACTGAGCCACTTGCATCTTTAGGAGTGTAAGAGCCGATATCATCAGTTAATTGCATTTGATGAGCCAGGCTTGTGCATGGCTGTTGAGCAGTAACTGGTTCAAGACGAATGGCTCTGTTCTGCTGTTCATGACCACCGTGGGCTACTGAAGATGGAATTGCAGTTCCGCTAATGTCATCAGGAATAGGAGTGAGCTGCGTGTTGAACTGCAGCAAATGGGTAGCTATAGCTGACATATCACTTGCGTATGGTTTTGGATTTAGCCGCTGGTGATGAGATTGGCCACCTGACATTGCGGTTGACACTTGCTTTATATTTTCTTTTTGTAGGGCATCAACTCCATCGGCAGAACACTGTGTTCTAGCCACCGCTGTTGATCCATGTAGCGGAGTAGACTGAGGAAGCTGGACAATACATAGTGAAGTGACAGGTGCAGTGGTACTGAGATGTTGGCTATCCTGCTGCTGCTCATTTCCAGTGCTGTTAGTGGCCTCCGCTTTCATGCTCTCTACAGCTTCCTTCCAAAGGTCTACCGTTTCATTTTCTTCTGGACTAACCAAAGATATTTCACAAGAAAATGTGCTAATGTCGTTATCTACTGTTCCATGTAAACGAGAATTGCTTTCATGATGTTCCATTTCAGTTTCTGAGTTAGGCTGGTAGAAACCCAATTCGGCGCCACTGCAGTGTGTATTATCTGCAGTACAAAAGATTTTGTTAGCAATCTCACCAGATGAATTCACCTGTATGTGTGATATAGTGTTAGGTACTGAACCAGAGTTAACGTTGTCTTTGTCTACTTTATTCAAAATATCTTCGAGTTCTTTGATGATTGTAGATTCAGCATGCTGTGAGTCACAGTTTTCTAATATGAAATCAATTGCGAGCGACTCATCATCCACCGTATCAGCAACACTGGGAAGAGAACATACAGAATTACTTGTTAGTCTAGGTATAAACTATTTGAGTGAGAAACTACATAACAATGGATAATGTCACATAAAAAAGAATGCAATAAGCTATATTTGATAATTCAAGCAATGCAATCAGGGTTGATTATTGTGACTGGGAAAAATCACTTCTGGGGTACTACAACACTCTATCTTAGGTCCACTATCCTTTCTTACATACTGTGTAATCCACTTTCAACCTAATATATAAAAATAAGAATTAGTTCTTTATGCAGATCACATTGTTATTGTAATCAGTCCCGTCACACATTCAGCAACGAAATAAATGGTAAACAAAGTTCTTAAAAGCGTTATTGAGTAGTCCTCTGCAAACGATCTCACTCTCAGTTCTAAAAAGATAGAAAATTTTTTGTTCTGCACATCTACAGGTACTACACCATACAGCAGTGGTCACATATGCTGACGAAATACTAAGTAGGATGGAATGTAATATTTTTAGATGTGTTATTGATGGGAAATCAATTTTAAAACCATTTGAGCTTCCAAAGGAACTTCTATTTTTCGAATCAATGCATTCCTTGGCGAAAAATAAATTAGTAAGTTAACATAGTTGGTGTATTTCCATTCAAAAATTTTGTATGGAATAATGTACTGAGGAAACTCATATTTAAGAATGGAAATTTTCATTGCTCAAATTCATGCTGTAATTATAATATATGGTGCTAATCAACGAGCTTCTTACAGATATTTGTGTCAGGAGCTAAACACTTTGAGCACTGATTCTTGAGTTTCTCCCGGCGTATTTGATAATCAAAATAAATGTAAACAGTAGTATTAATGAAATTGAGCAGTTTTATTTTATATTGGTTAATAATATTTTACAAATTGTACCAATTAGTTTCACTTTCTTGCGGCAGTGGGGTAATCGGATTGAATCCCGAAGTCAACGCAATATTGCTCATGTGAGACTGAGTTTGTGAGATGTCATGGTGGGATGACGAATTTAAAGTAGGACCAACCAACTGAATTCAAATGTATGTATGTATATATAAAACCTTGTAGATGGTCAGCGTATAGGCATCTTTCTATATGAATATATACTGCGAATATAAAAAGACTCGTTCCACATCATAACCATTAATCGTACGAATAATCCAAGGAACATAAAACTAACGAACTAAAAAAGTGCCGTCTGAGCAGTCCTTGAAGATCCAATGGTACCGATGTATCATCCTCAGCCCTTAGGCGTCACCGGATGCGGATACGGAGGAGCATGTAGTCAGCACACCGCTCTCGTGGCCGTTGTCACTTTTCGTTACCGGTGCCGCCACTTCTCAGTCAAGTAGCTCCTCAATTAGTCTCTCAAGGGATAAGTGCACCCCGCTTGTCAACAGCAATCGGCAGATGCAGACGGTGACCTATCCAAGTGCTAAACAAGCCCGACAATACTTCGGTGATCTGACGGGAAGCGTTGTTACCACTACGGCAAGGCCGTTGACTAAAACTGATAAACTAATAGCTCTTAAACGAACTCTCTCTTATAGTACGGAATACAAAGTTTACCCAATAAGTATCGAGAATGAGGTAATGAAAGGAAATCACTGAACTAATGTGTGCAGTGAGTGAATACTTTTCGAAATGTGAGCTTCCCACTTGAACAATTTGCTGCCAGGGATCTTTTTTCTGTCTTCATAAGCATCCTGTAGGTCGGCAACTGAAAGGCTGTTCAGGCACACCATCCAGGTTGCTTCGACCGCCTCAGTCGTCCCAAAACTCTTTCTTTTAGCGGCAACAAAAGGAAGTTAGGGACAGCTACATCTGGACAGCAGCGCAATGCCGCATGATATTTGGTCAGTGTCTTACTTACAATTAACAACATGTGACAGGACTTCACACATGGAATTCTTGCATCTGTCTGTGTGCCTGCCATCAGTTCCATAACTATTGAGCTCACAGCTTGGATTAGTGTAGCAATCGGTAGAAAGGTTAACAAGCGACAGACTTCTATAAAAGGGTTAATTTCAGACCCAAATCTCGTTGGGCACACACTATATTTAACTGTATCCTACACACATAAAAAAGTGTTGCGTCACCATGGTTCCCAGAACACATGAAAATAGACGTTGACTGTGAATATTGTATCACACAGTCCCTTTGACTGTTCAGAGATGTCACTAAACCCGCCCAAAGATGTACACAACCGTGCATGAGCAGCGCCTATTAGACGGAGGGGGTCCGACAGCTGATCAGTTCGTCATTTCGCCAGGAAGAAGGTACACGGCTCGTGTTATCTGTAGCTCAACCATGCCTCGACGGTCAATACCGCGGTTCGATCGCGTCCGCATTGCTACTTTGTGTCAGAAGGGCTCTCAACAAGAGAAGTGTCCAGGCGTCTCGGAGTGAACCAAAGCAATGTTGTTCGGACATGGAGATACAGAGAGACAGGAACTGTCGATGCCATGCCTCGCTCAGGCCGCCCAAGGGCTACTACTGCAGTGGATGACCACTGCCTACGGATTATGGCTCGGAGAAACGCTGACAGCTGCGCCACCATGTTGAATAATACTTTTCGTGCAGCCACAGGACCTCGTGGTACGACTCAAACTGTGCACAACAGGCTGCATGATGCGCAACTTCACTCTCTCGACGTCCATGGCGAGGTCCATCTTTCCAACCACGACACCATGCAGCGCGGTACAGACGGGCACAACAAGAAGCCGAATGGACAGTTCAGGACTGGCATCACGTTCTCTTCACTGATGAGTGTCGCATATGTCTTCAACCAGACAATCGTCGGAGACGTGTTTGGATGCAACTCGGTCAGGCTGAACGCTATCCAGCGAGTGCAGCAAGGTGGAGGTTCCTTGATGTTTTGCGGTGGCATTATGTGAGACCGACGTACAGCGCTGGTGGTCACAGAAGGCTCCGTAACGGATGTATGATACGTGAATGCCATCCTCCGAGCGATAATGCAACCCTATCGGCAGCTTATTGGCGAGCATCCGCCTTCATGGACGACAATTTGCGCCCCCATCGTGCATATCTTGTGAATGACCACCTTCAGCATAACGGCATCGCTCGATTAGAGTGGCTAGTATGTTCTCCAACCATGAACCCTATCGAACATGGAATATTGAAAATGGTTGTTTATGGACGACGTGACCCACCAACCACTCTGAGGGATTTACGCCGAATCGCCGTTGAGAAGTGGGACAATCTGGACCACAGTGCCTTGATGAACTTGTGGATAGTATGCCACGACGAATACAGGCATGCATCAGTGCAAGAGGGCGTTCTACTAAGTATTAGAGTTACTGGTGTGTACAGCAATCTGGACCACCACCTCTGAAGGTCTCGCTGTATGGTAGTACAACATGCAATGTGTCGTTTTCATGAGCAATAAAAAGGGTGGAAATGGATGTTTATGTTGATCTCTATTCCAATTTTCTGTGCAGGTTCTGGAACCCTCGGAACAAAGGTGATGCAAAACTTTTTTTGCTTTGTGTATATGCCGTCTCATTCAGTATTACAATAGAAAACTAGTGTATTATTCACATGATTCTGCTAACAGACAAGCATAGCTACGATGATAGATAAAGTACTTACTGTTGTGCTTGTTGATTTCCTTCTAGTTCATTGCAGCTCGTTGCTTCAACAACATCTTCGGCTGTGATCTTGTAGTGACCGGAAGTCTCGTCGAAGCCACTCACCTGGACAACGAATACATTAAAACTTACTTAGCTTTTGGAGACGACACGTTCTAGATCGGACATTCAAACAGAGCAAAGACAAATAGAAATTCTAAAAGAAACAGTAGAAAGTGTGGGTCCCCAATATCTTTCAGGAAGACAATACACATACAAAACTTAAATTGTGACACGCAATGTGCTAAAAACTAAATACGGGAGAATCAAGAAAGCATCTCACAAGGAACCTCTTGAGCGCCAGTTCGCTAAAGTCTAATGATGTTTACTGCTTCCTACGACCCCCTTATTGTCTTCCACGCAACCAAAATATTTTCTGCTAATGGCAACAGAAGGCGGGAGATGTGGCGTCCATTGGTGATCTCAGCATAAGACTATGGGGCGTAGGTGAACTGCTTAGTCGATGAGTAATTCACAATAGGGGTACAGTGCTACTGGTGTTGATACACAGTAGAACAATTGAAACGATAAACAAATCTAATACGTATTGTCTACAACAACAGTTTCAGAGGTTGAAATTTCGTCAGAAAGGAACATAAGCAATTTCGCAGAATGAGAAAGACGTGGGAGATGAAATATTAGTGTTTCTGCAAATGAGTCAGTGGGATGAGCGGTGTCGTATACGCTCGGCTGAACGGACAATGAATATGAGGAGTACAAAGGTGGCGATACGTGCTTAACACATAAAAATGATATTGAAACGGGTGTCTAGCCACTTAGTTCATCATCCTTGTCGGACAAGAAGCCACAAATCCCATCTCCAGCGAAACACGGTAAAGGACAATCGCTGTCCAAGGAGCGAGTACTGAACATAATTATGTACATGGAAGATCGTCCGCATCATAGTAAAAATCAATTATGAGCAAATTTCGAATAATATGCCCGTGTAGCCCATTAGAAAAAAATCGGATGTTCAAGAGAGTACAAGACGCACATTTCACAATAACTGGTGTTTGCATGTTTCAAGGACGCTTGATACAATTTACAGGATGTGCATGATAGAGACCTACTACGCTATCCACACCAAACTGAGCGCGACATAGATTACAGTGATTTCAAGTGAAGCACTGAGTGGTTTCATAACTTCAAACATTGCTACAGAATTGGAAGACGTAAGATAACGAAATTTCACACAGACCGTTAACTTGACAACGCTCAGCAAACTGCGGAATCGGCCCGAAAATTTATTTGTAGGTGAGATAAACAAACTTACCTCATCGTTCAGTAATGGATTTGATTTCGTCTCCGATCAATCGTGATTTGAAGAGGAAATGCATACGAAAAAGACGCCCGCAATTAGAGATACCAAGAGAGTTGTATCAAGATTAACTAACATCAATGTTTTAACCGTTTAACACATTCGTATACAGTTATGCCAACTGTTAATTTGAATGGCAAATTGGCTGGAGAGTTATTTTTCGTGATGCGAGAAGATGGAGGTGCTCTGCCACCTCCAGTCCTTTCTCGTGTGGATGATCTTACAAGAGCAGTAGAGAATAACTACGATACAGCAAGCAAGAGCGAAAAAATGAGAATAAAAGAACTGCAAGTATGATATGAGATCTGATTTTGACCAGTAGCTGGTGAAAGTAACTTGCTTTTACATGAATCCCGGTCTGCCTATAAAAGACATACTCCTTTAGCGCACACCATCCCTCCTGAAAAGTATGTGACATTACAATTGACATCACCTGGAACCACTAGAAAAATTCAGCCTCTGGAAGGTAGTTTTTCCGTGTCTATAAAACATATTATCGCACTACCTGCAGTGACACCTTAAAGGATAGCCACTTTCACCATAAGATCCTTGACAGACTGTTTCGCATTCGCTTTCATGCCACCACATTCCATCATTTCTCATTAACCCGCCACATCAATATGACTCTATATGCAATCCTTAAGAGTGGATACGTAGCTGAAGGTCCTACATGGTTTTTAACTGCCAAGCAGTTCGCCTTAGATCTTGATCGTGCGAACATTTGTGATCACTTTGGTGCGCCATTTTTCATTCGGTGTTCATAGTTAAAGTTAAAGGTTTGTTTTGAACACTTCTTGAATGTCGACAAGGCCCATTTTGTGCAGTTTAAAACATCGAATCCATAGAAAATTGAACTCTGCACCTCCCAGACAGTAATTTTCTGTCGCCATCCTGATGCACATGGTGGATTATTGGCCTCTAATATTTTTCCTGTTATAGTTGCTAACACAACACTTTCAACTTGCGACCTCGTCAATTCAGACCTTGTCAATTCAGATATTTAATAGAAACCTTTTAGACGACTGGACTGGAAATTTACGCTATGAAACTCGTTGCCACAACATGAAAACAGCGTCCAAACTTGCAAAAGACATCTACAACAAACGATGGTTCTCAGAATATACGAAACTCGGAAACTAAAACGTAGCCAAAAAATTAAAGTGTCTCTATGAAACATAAAAAATTGTTTCGAACAAAAAGGCAGGCACTGGAGGAAATCAAAAGAGATAATTATAGAAAATCAAGAAAATTTTTGCTCCTAAAGTTTACTGAAGTAGGAATATATGAATTAAAAGCAAATACATAAACTCAAAATTCTACCATAACTTATTGGGATATAAAAACACAGGCTGTTAGCGTATCAAAAAAATGAAACCCAGCAGATTACCTAAATGGACAGCGGAAATTCCACAACAAATGCAGAAGAGTTAAAATGGAAACAATAAAATGGATCGGTGCTGCAGAAGCCGAACTGATGGAACCAAGAGTAACACAACTTAATATACCAGACAGAAAAGTTCTTAGGCAAAAAATTCACGACTGGACATTTGGTCTGGCAGGAAACCCTAACGAGACAAAAAAAGTTTGGTTTGACGACTGGAGAAGAGCCCATTCAGAGAGACTGCAAGTAACATGGTCGCAAAGAAATTAAAAAAAAGAAACCCAGGAAATGCCTTTGTTATACATCACGTACTCTGACAGGGCTCAAATGTTAATAATGATCCTAATAAACCACTACAGTTGCAGAAGTACAAATCTTAAGAATCTGTAGTACCGTTAATTGATTCCGCCATCGCTACTACGTATAGCAACTTCATATTTATAAATGATAGCACATCAAGGGTGGTGTTTTACAGTCATAGTTTATATAATTAACCGGTCGTCTTCTTATCAGGCCATAATCGAGTAATATGGGAGAGCGATGACGTACTTCCTCATCAGACATAAACAGCTGTCTTGGGCAATTTAATGAACAATAATAGGAATCATATAAACGGAACAAGAGCCTCTCACTGTCTATGTACTCCTAGGCTGTTACTGGTAAACTTAAATGTCTAAAATCGTGGGACAACAGTCTGGAAATAGTAAAGTGCCACTAGCATCCCATGAAAGACATGTAAGTAAGTACCCCAGATGAACTTTTCATTGTGCTGGTGTTTCTTGCGCGGAATACGGGAAGGGACTGCAAGAATCTTGTAAAACTACCCCTGTAGCTTCAAATACTCTCTGGAAGGAACAGTAGCGAAAGTGGAGGCTCTGGTCCTGACGGAAAGTACATATTCAACGAGTCTGTCACATCTTGAAATTTAGTTACGAAACACGTCAAAGAAATTCGTCTGATGACCTGTACATAATGGCAAAGTTCGTTCCTCGAATGCTTGTCGATAAAGTGAGTACCACACTTTTTAACTTTGGAGGGACCTTTAATAAAAGATTTAAGAAGATCGAGACTTCTGTTTGAAGACTGACTATGCTGAAGAAGCCTACGTTACGATTACGAATCAGGAACCAGAAAGTTATTCTCAGAAAGGATGAGCGATTAAGACCATTCGGACGTGTTTGAGTAAACAGCGAGAAACGCCTAATCAATACGAGGAAACAAATAAAAATAATGACCATATAGTGTTGCAGCCCATATCTCAGGCTCGTCACGAAAAATCGATTGAATCATTTAGGATATCCAAACATGCATCCAGAAGCAACCGTAATTTTCACCGTCGCTGGGGTTTGCCGCCTGTTAACGCGACACACTACAAGCAAAAGTTTTTACCGCATGGCATGTGGCGATAGTGTCACTCGCGGAACGTAGTTAGTGGCCATTCTCCAAGCGGGAAAACGTCTAGTAACACTACTCGGAAGAATAGGAGCAGACATATTTGACGCTGAAAACTTGGTTCGAATTTGCTCACATAGCGTTATATTTAAGGCGTTAACGTTAACATTAAGCAGGAGACCATCTACAATTCCCGATGTGAACGAAATTTTCATTTGTCACAAGATATTTATTATGCTAGAGGTTCAGCATTTCCGACCGATTTTGTTGGTTTTATTCCATCTCATGACATTTATTTTACATCATCAGTTTATTTCACAATTACTCCAGTCATATCCTTTCAGAGAAGTAAATTCAACTGACAGAAATGTCCAAGGGAATGGTGAACGAAAAAGTAGGCATGAAATCAATTAAACATATATGCTCTAAATTTCCCAATACATTTCCTTTAAAAACAATATTACATTTGTTTCGCAGTCCATATGTTGTAACGGTGCAGATATCGATCCTTTACTTAATTGATCTAATCTGCCCTTACGCTTCTTTGCTACAGCGCAGCGGCCTCACTGTAGAGAATGCCCCGTTGTCCTACAAGTAACATGTTGGCGCCTAGAGATCGTTTGGCGAGAAGGAGTGAGCGAATCGCACCAGAGCCATCAGGCGAGTAGGATGCGTATGTGAGTGGGAGAAACGATTTTGGTCAAAACAGTAATTTTGAGACTCAAGATTAATTTCGTATCGGGGGAGTTGTTTTATAATTAAAAGGTGATCGCGCGTTAAAAAATCGGCAATGACAAACTAATGTAAGCTCGTAGCAGGAGAATGACTCTAGTTGTAGTGTAAGTGCGATCAGACCAAGTAGGCAGCTCACACTTCAGTTTAAAGTGAAATAAATTAACTGCTTTATTTAAATATTGTGGAAGGGAATGAATTATAGAATAGTGTGAGAGAACAGATAGGGCAAGCGTCACAAGCTCACGGTCAGAGCTAAAATTATCGTCGCATCTACCTTGTCAGTAAGTTCGCCCTTAAAAACTGTCTACTTATGAATATTCGATGCTAATTTTACAACCAGTCTCACTATAGCTAGTAAAAGTCAAGTATAATTCAATAAATAGTGCGGAATGGATACTTACATTTGGCGACGCTTGACAACACCGAACTGTTTAAATCTTCAGGCGTACACGTCGGGAGAAAAATATGCTGCCAGTTTACTTCTGTAGCGTAACAACACGAACTGCTTAAAACTTCTGAGGTGATCGTAGGAAGAGTCAAACGAATGCAAAAATAGTTTTCAAACATTTGGATACGACGGAGCAACCACAACAAGACAGAGGAAGGAGCAGGACCAATGACCGAGACAAAGGATCAAGCAGGTGCCACATCAAAACGAACTGCAGCCAGCAGGACAGCAGCCAGAAGATGCATAAAAAGTAGAGCTTAAGTTTCACAAGTTGCTGTAGGCCACTAACCATAATTATAGCAATAGACACAGCTTAGAAATGCAGCATAGGATATGAAGTGATTAAAACTGCAAGCGACAAAAAGTCATATTTCAGAACTTTGAAGACTGATAGAAATTGTGTAATATTCCGGAAACATAACAGTAAACCTAAAATTGGAGAAATACAGCCAAAAATGCCGATGGATAAGATCAAACAAGATAGTTATCACACGCGGACGATTATCAATCGAATGTAGAGGACGAGGAACACCCGTTATCAGGAAGCGTAATTAAATAGGAAAAAGAGGTTAGTGGTGACCAGATTGAAATCTCCTTTGAGAACAGCATAGCATAGTAAATAGCGAGAATTTTAGCCGCTGCCCGAACGGTAGTCGTGGGAAACTTAAACACACTCAAAACAGAAAGGCGTGAAACACTAGTATCGAGCAAAGACAAAGGGTATGATGCGATTGTAGAAACGTCAAAAGGTAGGATAAAGGAAATTAGTGCAACAGCTATAGAGAAGATCAATGAAAAGTTGCATAAGCAAGAGGAGAATGTAAAGGAAATGTTTAAGATATGGAAGTAAAGAAAAGATGAGAAAATAAAGAAAGGAAGGGAAGAACAAAAGAAAATAAACGACGAAGTGAAGTCACAACTAAGGAAACAGGAAACAGTACTTAAGGCAATAAAGAAACGTCAAAGCTAGCAGTGAGAACGTAACGAAAGAAGTAGAGGCAATACTTGGCCTAGCAAATAATGTCGCAGAAGAAGCAGAGTAGCACAGTCACTGTGGTGTTGTGGTTATTATACTAAACTTTTGCATGGAGGGTCGTGAGTTCAAAACTCACTTGAATGGTGCAATTTTAATTTCTATATTCTGTTTGAGTACATTCTAGAAGTATCCACAAATGTCAAAAATCATTGTACTAAAATGTTCTATAACTGTTGCGGGCTTTCCAATAACTACGTACCCTCCGACTCAGAGTTGCAGTATTAAAAGTTTTGGCTGGTTTCGTTGTCTACGGGGTGGGATACGTAGTTGATGATGATGATGATGTTGTTTGGTTTGTGGGGCGCTCAACTGCGTGGTTATCAGCGCCCGTACAATTATCCAATCTTTGCTCAGTCCAATTTCGCCACTATCCCGAATGATGATGAAATGATGAGGACAACACAAACACCCAGTCATCTCGAGGCAGGTGAAAATCCCTGACCCCGCCGGGAATCGAACCCGGGACCCCGTGCTCGGGAAGCGAGAACGCTACCGCGAGCGGCGGACTGGGATACGTAGTTGCCGCATTACAGGCCAAATACAGCTGAGTCTACAGTATACGATAAGAATACACACATGAATCGAATGGTCGAAGATTTCTATAGCTCGGCAATTGCGAATTATAAAAGTTCATACAAATTTATAAATGAAAAATTGCAATTAAATAAAATCTGCAGGTACTATCTTAACGACTTTAAATGATGAGTACGATAGTAGCAGTATTTTTGAGAATGCGGTATATTTCTGCAAGACACTTATTGGTGTCGATGGTCCAGAAATTACATAAAATATAAGTTGAAGAACAGGGAAACAATAGATTCCTACTTCACGTAATTAGTTACGAACAACAACTAGCTCGCGAGATATACACTTCTAAACGCATACTAAGACTTCACTGCAGAAGCCACGGAAATCATACAAGAGCACAGGTCGGCACTCAGAAATATTTCTGTCTCTCGCGACCAGGCGCAAACCGCTCTCCCACGACTGTGCTTCCCTCGCGCCTTGCTGTCCCGGCACTTCCCGTGTCCTGTCCCGAAACGATCCTCTTCTCCCACTTCCATCCACTCTCCCCATTCACGAGCGCTGTGATTGGCTAGAGCGCTTGCACCATGTCTTCAAGCTAACGCACCCACAAAAAATAATGAAACACATTCGAAGCACTGGATTTACATTTAACTAACTTGAAATTAAATAAATATTCCTACGGCTGGACCATAAACACGCTCTAACACACATTATTAGATACATAAACAAATTAAATACACTTCTGGAAATTGAAATAAGAACACCGTGAATTCATTGTCCCAGGAAGGGGAAACTTTATTGACACATTCCTGGGGTCAGATACATCACATGATCACACTGACAGAACCACAGGCACATAGACACAGGCAACAGAGCATGCACAATGTCGGCACTAGTACAGTGTATATCCACCTTTCGCAGCAATGCAGGCTGCTATTCTCCCATGGAGACGATCGTAGAGATGCTGGATGTAGTCCTGTGGAACGGCTTGCCATGCCATTTCCACCTGGCGCCTCAGTTGGATCAGCGTTCGTGCTGGACGTGCAGACCGCGTGAGACGACGCTTCATCCAGTCCCAAACATGCTCAATGGGGGACAGATCCGGAGATCTTGCTGGCCAGGGTAGTTGACTTACACCTTCTAGAGCACGTTGGGTGGCACGGGATACATGCGGACGTGCATTGTCCTGTTGGAACAGCAAGTTCCCTTGCCGGTCTAGGAATGGTAGAACGATGGGTTCGATGACGGTTTGGATGTACCGTGCACTATTCAGTGTCCCTTCGACGATCACCAGTGGTGTACGGCCAGTGTAGGAGATCGCTCCCCACACCATGATGCCGGGTGTTGGCCCTGTGTGCCTCGGTCGTATGCAGTCCTGATTGTGGCGCTCACCTGCACGGCGCCAAACACGCATACGACCATCATTGGCACCAAGGCAGAAGCGACTCTCATCGCTGAAGACGACACGTCTCCATTCGTCCCTCCATTCACGCCTGTCGCGACACCACTGGAGGCGGGCTGCACGATGTTGGGGCGTGAGCGGAAGACGGCCTAACGGTGTGCGGGACCGTAGCCCAGCTTCATGGAGACGGTTGCGAATGGTCCTCGCCGATACCCCAGGAGCAACAGTGTCCCTAATTTGCTGGGAAGTGGCGGTGCGGTCCCCTACGGCACTGCGTAGGATCCTACGGTCTTGGCGTGCATCCGTGCGTCGCTGCGGTCCGGTCCCAGGTCGACGGGCACGTGCACCTTCCGCCGACCACTGGTGACAACATCGATGTACTGTGCAGACCTCACGCCCCACGTGTTGAGCAATTCGGCGGTACGTCCACCCGGCCTCCCGCATGCCCACTATACGCCCTCGCTCAAAGTCCGTCAACTGCACATACGGTTCACGTCCACGCTGTCGCGGCATGCTACCAGTGTTAAAGACTGCGATGGAGCTCCGTATGCCACGGCAAACTGGCTGACACTGACGGCGGCGGTGCACAAATGCTGCGCAGCTAGCGCCATTCGACGGCCAACACCGCGGTTCCTGGTGTGTCCGCTGTGCCGTGCGTGTGATCATTGCTTGTACAGCCCTCTCGCAGTGTCCGGAGCAAGTATGGTGGGTCTGACACACCGGTGTCAATGTGTTCTTTTTTCCATTTCCAGGAGTGTATTAATTTCTATACGAACTGTGAAATATCTGCCATAAAGGTTTCACAAAGTCCGCCATCTTTGGCACTCCCGGCGTGTCTCATTCATCAACATAGTGTCACCATGGAATTTCCAGCCACGTGGCTGGACCCCTCTTGCTTCAGCCAGCGTCTGACACCACGTGGTGACCTGCCGAGCGGCCTGTGCCTGCCAAGAGGCCCGTGCGGCCACTGCTCCCTCCGAACTTAGAATATTTTCAGGGTGCGACAACTCGCCCGTTACCTCACACTGTACATATACTGTATGTGTTCTGGCCGGAGGCAGTCCGTTCCGCGCTGTGCAAGTGCTGAATAAACCTTCGTTAAGTGAAGTTAGTGTTCGTCATTCATGCAATTACACTTTCTTCTATGTGACATTATTCTGGTGGAGGCGTTGGGTGTTGGAACTTGTGGTAGCGCACATTATCGACGACAAAGTGGTTCCCATCAGGCGACGATAGAGCTGCCGTTTACGTGGCGAGAAACCAGAGTGCGAGCCACATTCAGCAGATCGCAATCTATCTGAGACAGAAGAAGAAGAGGACGTTACGATGACAGCAACTGTGTGCCACCACATCAGACATCCTTCCGGGTTCTCTGATGACGATGGCCAAGATCCAGACAAGTGGCTGAAGGTATATGAGCATATAGCCAAATTTAACAAATGACACCGTGTGTTTGGCTAACGTATTTTTCCACAAGGAGGACACTGCCGAGCAATGGTATGAGAAGAACGATGAGAAGTTCATAAGCTGGGAAGTATTCCAGGTGGAATTGCGCAAGTATTTCGGCGAAACACCATAACAGAAGTGCAAGGCTGAAGATAAATTAAAGTGCAGGCACAGCGTCCAGGAGAAACTACAGCATCCCACATTCAAGACGTCTTGGAGCTGTGTAAAATAGTGGATCCTCGAATGAAGGAGGAAGATAAGGTCGCACATCTCATGAAGGGTGTTGCTGAGGACATATATATAGCCCTGTTCCTGAAGGAGGTTTCGACAGCAGACGACTTAATAAACTGGTGTCAGTATTATCGAGACAGTGCATCAAAAAAGAATTACACGCAAGAAGTTGGAACGGCTTGTAAACGTTGTATCGATGTCTGTGATGGAGGAAGCAACTGACTACTTAAGTGCTCTTCGTCAGATAGTGAGGGAGCAAGTTCAGAAGGCACTTGGATTGCACAGCGAGCAAAAAAACGAGACGCTTCAAGAGGTCATAAGGGAGGAAGTGGAACAGACATTGAACACAATCTGTCGTCCTTCATTTCCCTTTACAACGGTGACAAAGTCGAAACCACGGCGGGGATACGTTCGTAAAATGCCACATGAGGAACCTGTTTGGACACCAAGGAAGACTGACGTCTGGAGGACCCAGGATAACGTACCAGTATGTTTCCACTGCGGACGACCGGGACATGTGGTGCGCTATTGTCGAGAAAGGCGGCGGATATTTGATGACGCCCGAGTCAGAAGACAGCAGACCGATCTTAGCCGACGCCAACTCCGGGACTGCGAATATGAACAAGAAGATGAGGGTGCAGGACGACGTAGGTCACCATCGCCAAAAGCTAGCCGCTGGAGAGGATGCTCCCCAACACGCCGATCAAGGTCTCCATCGCCGTTTAGAAGCTCCAGCCGATCACCAAGCCGCTGCAACCTGGAAAACTAAAGGGTGCGACCTTCCTTGGAGGTGAGGGCGCCGAAGAGAAAAATCGTCTGCCGTCGATCACTACAAAAACGATAGGAAACTACGACGAGATCCTCATGGATGGCCGACCAGCGAAAGCTCTTGTGGACTCTGGAGCATCATATTCAGTCATTTCGGAGAAGTACCGTCGCCAGTTGCAGAAAACCGTATTCGTCGACAGCAAAACATCTCTGCTGAAGGTGGCTAATGGGGAATATGTTAAACCGACAGGAAGATGTCTCATTCGTGTGAGTATAAGTGGCCATACACAGCCTTTAGAATTCATCGTCTTAAAAGAGTGTAGTCATGATGTCTTTCTCGGATGGGACTTTTCCAAAGCTTCTCAGGCACTTATAGATTGTGGTCGCTCGAAGATTTTGCTAGACGAGATGAGATACTGTGGACAGGAGGATGCGCATCCGAGTGTGTGTCCTGAATGAAGTGATCATTCCTGCAGTCAGCGCTAGAAAGATAACTGCCACTTGTCATGCCATGCATCAACCCATGAATCTTGTAATGAAATGTAAGAGAAGCATACCACTGAAGAATAACATGGTCATTCCAGCCTCTGTCGTCTCGTTTAAGAACAGATTCGGTGAATTATGGATAGTTAACTGTCGCTAACAACCGCAGATTCTTCCAAGACGCATGTGTGTAGTAAACGCTGAGTCGTTAAATGAACAGATGAGCGTCACAGAAACCTCCCATGCTGAGTCTGTGGGCGAAATTAGCGCTTCCACGTCGAGTCAATATCTTCTAGCTCGACTATCACCAGATCTCACTAAGGAACAACAGAAGGAGCTTCTTCCCATTCTTCAAGAGTTGTCTGAATGCTTCAATCCACAGGTGATCAGCAAATTAGACAAATCGACGGTGAAGCAGCGGATTAGCTCTGGAGACCATCAACCATTAAGCGAGAGAGCATATCGTATGTCAGCAACGGAACGTCGAATAATTCGCGGCGAGGTAGAGAAAATGATGGAGAATACTTGGACACGTTGTATCAAAGGAACGTGTGTGGCCAGACCCACAAAAAGTGAGAACTATAACGGAATTTCCTATTCCTAAAAGTATTAGAGATGTGAGAAACTTGCTTGGATTATGATCTTATTACCACCCTTTTATCAAAGAGTTTTGTATCAAAGCCAGGCCACTCCAACAGTTGTTAAAAGCTGATGCAAAATTTATCTGGGGTGGTGCTCAACAAGATTCTTTCGATGTGCTGCGAAAATCTCTGACGATCGACCTTGTACTTGGTCTGTATGATGAGAGAGCACCTACAGAACTACACACAGATGTTAGTGGGTATGGGATCTGTGCTGTCCTGGTGCAGATTTCGGGTGGAAAAGACAAGGTTATAGTCTATGCCTTCTAACACTTACAAAAGCCGAGAGAAGCTACTCGACTACAGAAAGAGAATGTCTTGCTGTGATCTGGGCCATGTTCAAATTTCGACAGTATCTCTATGGAAGGCCATTCACTTGGCTGACAGGTCGTAAGGATCCAACAGGACGACTCGCCAGGTGGGCACTAAGTCTTCAAGAGTATGACATTACCATAGTGTACAAAAGTGGAAGAAGACACCAAGATGCCGACTGTCTCTCAAGAAACCCTGTGGAAGACCATCAAGACTTTGATGATGATAGTGACTGTCACGCTGCACTCCAGGATCTCTCTGCTGAGCAGAAGAAGGACGCCAAGAAATCTCCAATTGTGCTTGCCTTAAATCGGTCAGCATGCACTTAGATGTTCTAGAGAAATTACATGACACACCTGAGAGCGGACATTTGGGGTTTATTAAGACCTGCGATAGAATCCGCAGGAGATTTTTCTGGACAGGTTTATTTAGGAGTGTCCGTCACTATGCATCGCACTGTAGAGAGTGTCAGACGAGAAAGGCATTTTCTCAGAAACCACCTGGCCGACTCATACCAATTCCACCAGTCGAAACGTCTTTCCAGTATGTTGGTATTGACCTCCTCGGACGATTTCAAACGTCTGCTAGTGGCAATAGATTGATTACTGTCTGCACTGATTATCTGACACGCTATGCCATTACATAAGCCGTGAAAACAGCCGAAGCATTCGACGTAGCCATATTCATCGTGAAAGCCATTGTATTAAAACACGGTGCTCAAAGGTCGTTAATTACGGATCGAGGGAAAGTTTTTCAATCCAATCTTGTGACAAGATAAACCGTCAGTGTAACATTACTCATCACATGACGACTTCCTACCATCCGCAAACTAATGGGCTTACTGAACGCCTTAATAAGACCTTGACCGACAAGCTATCAATGTTCGTCAATATTGAGCAGAGCAACTGGGATGAGGTGGTGTCTTTCGTGACGTTTGCCTACAATACCACCAAACAAGACACCACAGGATTTACGCCATTTTTCCTGGTGCATGGGCGTTATTCGACTACGACGATGGACACTGTGTTTCCGTTACATCCTGATGACGTGGACGACGACTACATCGGCCAGGTGTTAACCAGAGCTGAAGAAGATCGGCAGTTAACTCGACTCCGCACGCTGCAGGCTCAAGAAAACGATCGGCGAAGGTATGATGCGAGCCGCCGCCCTGTTGTCTATCAGCCTGGTGATCTCGTCTGGATCTTCACTCCTGTTCGGAAGGTTGGTCTCTCTCTGAGAAGCTCCTCAGGCGCTACTTTGGGCCTTATAAGATTGTAAGACAGTTGTCTCATGTTACTTACGTAGTTGAAGATTTCGACCCCAACGCAAGACGACGAAAGATCGGAGATACGGTCCACGTTCTTCGAATGAAGCCCTACAAGTATTCTGCAACCCAGGGTAAATTCGGAGCTCCAGCGATAGGCAACAAGCGGAAACGTGACGAAGAGCATTGCGCCAAAAGAAGTTCCAAGAAGATCACCTCCAGGGCGAGCATCAGTCATCCGGGAGTCGGTGTATACAGGACCGATGACTCGTTCACGGACTAGGACGACGTAACACCGAGGCGCTGTTCGCTTCAGGACGGAGCGATGTCAGAGAACAGTCGGAGTAACACAGTGGTGTAGTGGTTCTGATGCTTAAGTGTTGCGTGGAGGGTTGTGAGTTGAAAACTCACCTGGATTCTACAATTTTAACTTCTACATTCGGTTAGAGTACATTCTAGAAGTATCCAGAAATGTCAAGAATCATTGTACTTGAATGTTCTGTAGCTGCATATATGCTGTATGTGTTCTGGCCGGAGGCACTTCGCTCCGCGCTGTTGTATGTGCAAGTGCTGAATAGCCTTCGTTAATTACACCTTCTTCTACGTGACAATATGACGGCCCAACGGCAAGAAGAAGCTAGTAAAAGTACAAAAGCGATCGAGGAGAAAGTAGACGTCGCAAAGCAAGTGGTAGAGAAAGTACAGCCAATTATTGAACAACTGGTTAACCAGGCAGTCAGTAGCAAATTACACAGTGAAAATAAGGCAACAAGTAGCCAGGAGTGAAATTTATACATAGTTATAAATTTAGTAAATTCCATCCTAAAGGCAAGTTGCATCCAGTTGCATTGATAAGAAATTTCCACGGTTTATTGCAGTAAATGGGGATGGCAAAATATTGCTACGTCGTAAATTAAATGGAGGGCGAAGCATATAACTGTGGTAGGCAGCTAGAAAACGAACGCTGAAAGTAAACTATAAGGAAATAAAAAGAATCACCATGACGGAATTATCCGAATGGAACAGAGATCGATAAATATGATGTACATGTACAGACAAACAAATGATTACAATTTCAGAAAAGCTGGATAATTTATGCAAGAGAAAGAGCTTCTTAAATTGAGCAATTCAATAACGTGATGGTACACTTATGGTCTTTATGCAAGCTGTTATTTCGCTTGGTAATGATTGATAGTGCTGGATGCCCTGCTGAAGGATAGCGTGCCAATCGCTATACTACAAGAGCGTTAGATCGTCAAAATCCCTGCCCATAATGCTCCAAACGTTCTGAGCTGGGGAGAGATTCGGCGACCTTGCTGTCCAAGGTAAGGATTGGCAAGCACGAAGACAAGTAGTAGAATCTCTCGCTATGTGCGGGTATGAACTACATTGCTGAAATGTAAGCCCTGGAGGCGTGCCATGAAAGGCAACTAAACGGCATGTACAGTATCTTCGACGTACTGCTGTGCTGCAAGAGTGCAGCGGATGACAACCAAAGGGATCCTACTACGAACAGGAATGGCACCCCAGACAATTACTCCTGGTTGTTGGGCATATGACGAGCAACAGTCAGGCAACGACCGCCGTTCGGGGCGTCTCCAGACACTTTTTCGCTGAT
The DNA here is from genome assembly GCF_023864275.1 of Schistocerca cancellata. NCBI lineage: Eukaryota > Metazoa > Arthropoda > Insecta > Orthoptera > Acrididae > Schistocerca > Schistocerca cancellata. The sequence continues at coordinate 270,499,785 of NC_064629.1, forward strand.
CATCATGGCTCAGTTCGTAACGGAACTCACCACTGAAGGTAATTATACTCCAGTAAATGGGATTACAGGCCGAAGACGTGTCTAGAGACGCCCAAGACAGCGGTGGCATACCAACTGGACTGTCACCAGCCATACGACCAGACAACCGCCAATTGGACAGAATTTGGCACGATAACCCTCAGGAGGAAATCCGAAAATTCTTCCAACCTTTGCCAAGCCGAGTAACTGCTTGTATAAGAGGCAGAGGTGCATCAACGCGTTATTGACTTGCTCAGTTTGTGATCCCTTTCTCTTAAATAAATTATCCAATTTTCCTGAAACTTTAATCATTTTTGGAGTGTATATGGAGAGGCATCGAACAAATTGGTAACAAGTGATAAAAGCAGAAAAATTAGGTATGAATAAAAACCCTTGTTATAAAAAGATATTATACGGAAAAATAAGACAGTAATCACCCCTATAATCGAGATTGGAGTGGGTCGGCGTGTGACTAGGCCATTAGTCGACTCAGGAAGCCAGTTGTGTGTGATAGCAAACAACGCGTATAACGAATTACTGAAATCAGGAGATGAAGTACTGAGTTTACTGACCAGTGGATTCAAAGTAAAAGTAGTTGTTGCTGAACATAAGAAAACAATACATGTGAGGTAACGTTGCAGGTTGAATTAGAAGGAGAATCATATCGAATGGCCGCTGTAGTCATGCCTAATTTGCAAGAGGAAATCATTATAGGCTCCAAGTGGTTGTCGGAGCACATAGCAGAGATAAATTATGCGACAAAAGAAATGAGGTTCTACCATAGAGAAATGGAGAAAAGAATCATATAATGACAAAATGACGGTAGATAGGATACAAGGTTTTTGCAACTTCTACCGATTAGCGGTTTGAGAAGATGATGCCGAAGAGGAAAATTTAGTAGATCATAACCGTAGTGGTATACCCCCAAATAGTAAGGAAGAAGCAAATGAGCTTACATGGGAAGGAATCAACAGAAAAATAACTGAGATTTTTGGTAAAGGAAGTGTACCTTCGGGACAATTATTCCCATTAATTGAAAGGTTCAGGGAAGTTTTTAGAAAAGAGCCGAAATAATAAAATGCCCACCATATTGTACAAAAATAAAGCCTGATAAACTATATTTTAAGCCACCTTATATTGTTCCACAGGTAGGAAAGAAGCAATAAGAAAAGAATTGTACAAAGTGCTGAATACAGCGGTAACAGAGAGTGTTTCGAAGTCAGTACCATAGCTCTCTGGTTATTGTGGCAAAGAAAAATGGAAATGTGAGGCTTGTGTTGGATGTACGGCAAGCCTACAAAGTATCTGAACCAATGAGATCGACTGGTAAACAGAGACGAGGTACTTCAAAAAGTGAAGGTAGCAAAGAATTTTTACAGGTCTTCATTTAACATATGGAGATCACTGAGTTCTGCTTGACCTGGAATCGAGGCCATATACAACATTATTATATAACGGGAGATGTTATCAATACAAAGCGCTACCTTTTGGATTGAACATACCGGTATCAGCTTTTATCAGGACTCTAGACCGAGTGCTAAGGGAAGAATTGTTGAAAAAAATACGTCGATGATATACTGATAGTCAATGACAAATAGGAGGAGCACAAGGAGGTATTAGGAGAAATATTAGAAAAGTGTGTGCCTGCTGGTGGAAGACATTATTTTCAAAAATATATTTGGAAGATCGCAGATAACTTTCCTAGGACAAATCATACGGCCAGAAGGGGTAAGACCCAATCCAGAAAATCTGGCAGGCATAAGAGATTTTCCAATACCAAGAAATAGGAATCAATTAAAAACTTTTTTCGATCTCTTCGGATTCTGTCGTCGGTTTGTTGACGGTGAATTTAAAATAACGAGGCACTGTACAGACTAACGGAGAAACATAACGTATGGTCTTGGACGGCAGAATGTACGAGACATTTTGAGCAAATAAAACAAAAGTTCTGTAACTCTCCAATAATGGCTCATCCAGGTATGATGAAAGCATTGTATCTCGTTTGTGATGCGTCGGATTACAGCCTTGGGGTCCATTCATATGAAAAGGAAGAAGAAGATGGGAAGGACTTGACAAAAACAAATGGCTTCGGTAGTCGGATATTAAATGCCCATGAGCAAAAGTACTCCCTAACTGAGAACGAGGCATTGGTAGTAGTTTTCAGATAGGCGAAGTTTCGCTACTGGCTGATGGGGCAAAAATCACTTTTTGTAACAAATCTTGAAGCATCGTCTTTTATGTTAAAACTCTGGCACAGCACATTGACACCTGCTCTGCAAGAATTTTATTTTGGTATTCATTACGTGCCAGGCACGCAACAAATAGTGTTGCATCCACTGTAATGTTTGCATTTAGGACTAGAGAACGAATCAACACAGTCTCATCTGAGGGAAAACAGTATTTGGCTTATAGAATGGGTCACACATGATAAGCAACATCAGGAGACATCAAAATGAAGGTGAATAACTATGCTATTCAGGAGAAAATATAACTGCACTGGGGAAGATATAATCAAAACATATTACCATGTTTACGATGGCGTATTGTACCACAGGAACAATGAAAACGAACGAATCGGGGTGGTTGTTACATAATTAAAAGACCACGGTACGGCAAAAAATCAGCAGTGATAAACTCATACAAGCTCGCGATAGATGCGTTACTGTAATTCTGAGTGCGGTCAGAACATGTAGGGAGGTAATACTTCAAATAAAAGTGAAATAACTCCCGCCGGAGGTTCGAGTCCTCCCTCGGGCATGGGTGTGTGTGTTGTTCTTAGCATAAGTTAGTTTAACTTAGTTTAAGTAGTGTGTAAGTCTAGGGACCGATGACCTATGCAGTTTGGTCTCTTAGGAATTCTACACATTTGAACATTTAAAGTGAAATAAATTAACTGTGTTGTTCAGATGTGTTCACAAATTGCAATCTCCTCACTATTATTAGAAAATTTGGAAGGGTATGACTTATAGAACATTGTGAGGGAATAGAAAGGGCATACGTCATAGGCTCACCGTCTGATATTTAGTTATCGGCGCTAGTACCTTGGTGGTAACTTCGCCCTCCAAAACTGCTTACTTATGGATATCCGATTCCTAATTTTCGAACCAGCTAGACTGTAGTAAGTAATAATCACGTAGAAATCAATAAACAGTACGGAGTGGTGGCCTATGACGTAACTCAGAAAAAAGGGAGTGACGGTTTTATATCGAGTAGAGGTACACGACAGTGAAGCCAAGACTGATATAGAAGGTCGAATTGGAATTCGGTAAGTGGGAAACTGCTCATTGCTTACGTTACAGTGTTTGGGCGAAATAATGAAACACCTTCCTCTCAATGACTGTAAGAAAGTTCGAATGTGGCTGCTTTGGAGTTCCGTCCCTTCGATCAAACTTAATTCTGCGATAATTTTTCTGTACAAAATGAAATAAGTCAGAAATGACGATATGATGCATTTCTGGTATTTGTCTAGGAACTCAGCCTGTGTTGAACACGCTGTGGAAGATGTACATCCAAGATGTACTTCAAAACTGTATTATTTCTGCGGTCCTTGGAGAGCATGCCGGTGACTGACGATTTATACTTCATCGGTCAGAATCCGATGAACTGTGACAGCTGTGGGTGAATGCCATAGATCCTGATCCGTGGAATGTTCAATGAAACTGACACAATATTTATTCTGCGGATCCAAGAAGCTACAAAGAAAGTGCATTTAAATAATATTATCGATCTCTGTGGATATCGGAATATAGAACTAGAACTAAGGGATTGGCATACCAATTATCCGGATGATTATAAACTCCTGGTGAGATGTTTTCATTCTTCAAGTTGTTTGTGAGTTATCCTGTGCGGTAAACAGAGCTACGTAAATTTCATTGTCTTGTCATATTGAGTTGGGGCATGCTATTTAAACAGGCAAATACTGGGGTATGTGAGCCCATCTCAGATCAACGCTCCTCGCAGACGGTAGCATTTAAAACGCACACACCAACATGTACATTTGACTGCATCTCAATGGCAGTCTGAATTTACATTACAAATTGACAAGAGACGTATTATGACTTGACCAGAATCTGGAGTCCATCATTATCTATCACAATTCAAATCATTTCTAACATCCCCATCGCCTGTCACGTTGTCTGTCACTGTTAAAAACGTGTGGAAATGATATGCTTAATAATTACGAGACTCGGAGCAGTAGGCGATGCTACAAAGATAATCCTAGGATCGTCTCTTATGCGAATTTCAATTGAATGTATTAAAAGCCATGTCCTACTGGCTTATCACAACAGAGCCGTATTTTCCGCATTACGCGAGCGATCGTCTTAACAACTTCGGATATCCGAGCACGCCTCCCGGACCGACAGAAACCACCTAATGTCACCACGTGTTCACGTCCTGTAGTCTCACAGTTTCTGTGATTCCTGCATTGGGGGCAACTTACTTATTACTGTCACGGCCTGTCTAGACATGTAACACTATTTTGCAGCGTGTGTGTTTTACGGTGTGCTGTGCAGTGTTCTTCAGATACGCATGGATGTCTAAAGAAACAGACGCTGCTAGGATCTACAACTGTATGAAATAGAAGAGATGTATTCACAATTGCGAATACGATTAGACTTCAGCTGCAAAATTTATTGGCGATAAATGACAATTTTTGCTGGCTGGGACTCGAACCCGAACTTCCCGCATTACGCGAGGAGTCACTTTAATACGATTAGACTTCAGCTGCAAAATTTATTGGTGATAAAAGGCAATTTTTGCGGGACTGAGACTCAAGCCCGAATATCCCGCTTTACGCTTAACAACTTTGCCTTCCACATGCTGCACACGCACGGTTGCTGTGATTTTCGCGCCAGGAAGGACTTATTTTTCGCGGACTGTAATATTATTGGGCAGTGTCTGCGTTTTACGATGTAATGTGCATGTATGTCTGAAAGACTCTGTGTAGCGCACCGTGAAACTCAGAAACTCCAAAATCAAAATAGTAGTCTAGATATTTCCCTAAACTGTGTGCGCCAGATATTGAGTTCCTTTGAAAGGCATTGCTGATTTTCTTTCCCAGTCATATTTTGCACTTATTTCCTAATGAACTCCACTTTGACAATTCATTAGAAATGAATCTTGCTTCTTTCGTAGACAGTACATTTAAGAGCAGTTATAATTGATTTATGTATTCTGTTCATGCTGTAGATAATCAAACGTTGTACTGGTATTACCTGTGTAGCGTCATACTCATACATCGACTGGTATAGATGTCAATCGTGTTTTAGCACATGAGTTAAGTTCTTTATTGAAAACTGCGTTTTCGTATTTTATGCACAAAAGGTGATACGTATGGAACTGTGAATACGTTCTACTGCAGTAGATGCATTTCTGGGTCATTATTTGCGGGATATACTTTTATTTCCAAAAGACCGCCATTATATTATGGTATAGAACATTTTCACTATAGTTTTTATCTAAAAATAATTCAAACGTCACATTAAGTAGCTTATCATTGCAATGAAATTTAGGCTTAAACCAATATTACTGTATATATTTTTAGTGCAAAACTAAAGTGTTTGTGTCCAAACGCTCACATGCCGGAAAAATGATTATAACAAACTTTTGTTTTAATTACTAAGATGTGATGGACTAACCATACTTACATTCCTTCCATTGTGACCACCACCGCTTATGGAAGTGAAGGGAGCACTACACACGTCTCCTGATACCTGGCTGTTACTCGTTCCTGCTACCGGATGTCTTGCCTCCAGATTCTGCCCCTGAGCACAGGAGCTACAAAAGAAATAGTATCTTAACACCTACGGAATGGATCAGCAGTCTACATCTAAACATTACACGGCGCTCTTCTGCAGCGACAACATACTGGTCAATGAAATACACACTTGTGGCAAGGAGCGTTATGAAACATATAGGACATGTCACAGGAATACGAAATATCATGGATGAAGTAGCATACGACTTGATATCATGAGCAACAGGCAGTTGGATATATATCCACATACCTACTCGGCATGCCTCGACACACTGGCGGTGGGGGGAGAGTCTTTCCACCGCTGCTAGCCATTCACTGTCCTGATCCACCGTTTCACTTGCAAATGAAGTGAGGAAAAAGCGCGGCTACCTGTTACACTCTAGAACGAGCCCTACCTCCCGTTATTTTGTCACTACGGCCTTTAAGGATAATGAATATTGTAGACTGTAGAATCGTCTATAAACTGTCGGAAAGAATGGTTCGCTGAAATTCCACAATAGCATTTCGTGAAAGTGTCGTCATATTTTCTCCAAGAGTTTGCATTTCAAAAACTGGTTCAAATGGCTCTAAGCACTATGGGACTTAACATCTGAGGTCGTCAGTCCCCTAGACTTAGAACTACTTAAGCCTAACTAACCTAAGGACATCACACACATCCATGCCCGAAGCAGGATTCGAACCTGCGACGCAGCAGCAGCTCGGTTCCGGACTGAACCGCCTAGAACCGCTCGGCCACACCGGCCGGCTATTTGCATTTCACGGAGCATTTCTGTAACACTATCGGTAAGATCGAACCGAGCTGTAACAAATTTAGAATCTGGCCTCAGGATTGCTTCGACGTCTTCCTTTACTATGATCTGGTGAAGGCGGCAAGAGCTCAAGACGCACTCAAGAATGCGTCGCACAGACGCTCTGTAGCGAATTGCCTTTTCTAAGGGCGCTACAGCATTCCACTACTCTAAGAAAGAAAAAAAGTAACATTGGCCGTTCACTTTCCCTACAGCTGACCTCACGATGCACTCCTATTCACTTCCTTTGGCATCTTTATAACTGTACAGGGTTATTAAAAATGATTGAAGCGATTTCACAGCTCTACAATAACTTTATTATTTGAGATATTTTCACAATGCTTTGCACACACATACAAAAACTCAAAAAGTTTTTTTAGGCATTCACAAATGTTCGATATGTGCCCCTTTAGTGATTCGGCAGACATCAAGCCGATAATCAAGTTCCTCCCACGCTTGGAGCAGCACGTCCCCATCAATGCGTTCGAAAGCATCGTTGATTCGAGCTCGCAGTTCTGGCACGTTTCTTGGTAGAGGAGGTTTAAACACTGAATCTTTCACATAACCCCACAGAAAGAAATCGCATGGGGTTAAGTCGGGAGAGCGTGGAGGCCATGACATGAATTGCTGATCAGGATCTCCACCACGACCGATCCATCGGTTTTCCAATCTCCTGTTTAAGAAATGCCGAACATCATGATGGAAGTGCGGTGGAGCACCATCCTGTTGAAAGATGAAGTCGGCGCTGTCGGTCTCCAGTTGTGGCATGAGCCAATTTTCCGCGGGCTACGCGTGAAAGTTGCCCGCACGCGTTCAACCGTTTCTTCGCTCACTGCAGTCCGACCCGTTGATTTCCCCTTACAGAGGTATCCAGAAGCTTTAAACTGCGCATACCATCGCCGAATGGAGTTATCAGTTGGTGGATCTTTGTTGAACTTCGTCCTGAAGTGTCGTTGCACTGTTATGACTGACTGATGTGAGTGCATTTCAAGCACGGCATACGCTTTCTCGGCTCCTGTCGCCATTTTGTCTCACTGCGCTCTCGAGCGCTCTGGCGGCAGAAACCTGAAGTGCGGCTTCAGCCGAACAAAACTTTATGAGTTTTTCTACGTATCTGTAGTGTGTCGTGACCATATGTCAATGAATGGAGCTACAGTGAATTTATGAAATCGCTTCAATCATTTGTAATAGCCCTGTATATTTAATCGACGTGACTGAGTCGAGCATCATCTGTATTCGAACATTGCAGCAATGTTTCTTCTACCCACCCACCTTAACTTACATGTGTATATATTTTAAGCATCTGAGATTCATAACCCGTGGACCATACGCAAAAGAGACCTCAGGAAATACTTTCAGAATGCTGCCCACCTTACCCAAAAGATAGGTCATAGAGACATAGAATCAGATAGTCGCGCTCAGACTACAATTGACTAAGTTCAAAATATTTGTTACGTTCCGTCCCGTACTCTCATGTAGAGTGTATCTTTTATTATAGGCAGCACTGGTAATATTTCGAATGGTCCAACAATATACCATGATTCTATGTATTTCAGGGATATAAAGATAATCAATACTTACGACTGCATCTGCGTCAGTCCATTGTCGATCATCAACTGTGACAGAGGAGTATTGGTGTCTTGCAGTTGATGTGAAGGCACCAGAGATGGGGCTGCCAACTGTGGCGCTCGAGATGGTGTCAGTGAAAGAGGGGTCAGTGGTGCGTGAGGCAATGAGGGGCCAAGTTTCAGCTCCATTCCCGACTCTAGGCCTGTAGCCACTGCCACAACCTGCAACATGAGCACACACTAAAATAAGAACATCTGCACATCTAATTTCTTGTGCAGATTAGTATCTTGCCGCTGTGTGGGACGTCTCCAGGCACGTCTTCGCTGGTCATCTGGACTCATTTCGAAGCGGGACTCATCACTGAAGACAATTCGACTCCAGTCAATGAGATTCCAAGCAGAAGACGTGTCTGGAGACGCCCGTGACAGTGAGTAACTATCGCCCACCATACAACACGACAGCCTGGAGTGATGGTTTGGGGTGCCGTTTTATTTCATAATATGATCCATTTGGTTGTCATACGCGGCAGTCTTGCAGCACAAGGGTATGTCAACAATGTCATACGTTGAGTTTTGTTGTCTTTCATGGCAAGCCATCCTGGGCTTAAGTTTCAGCAAGGTAGTTGCCAATTACACACTGCGAGTGTTTCCACTGCTTGTCTTAGAGCTTGCCAAATCCTATTCCAGGCAGCAATGTCGCCGGATCTCTCCCCAACTGAGAACATTTGGAGTATTAGTGGCAGGGATCTCCAACCAGGTCGGACAATTGACAAATTAACGGGCCAATTGGACATAATTTGGCACGATATCCGTTAGGAGGACATCCAACAACTGTATTAATCAATCAATGCCAAGTTGAATAACTGCTTGCATAAGGGCCAGAGATCGACCAAGGTGTTATTTACTTGCTCAATTTGTGGAGCTCTTTCTCGTATAAATTATTTGTTTGTCTGTACACATATATCACATCACGTAGTCCAATTTCGGTCCCATCAGGATTATTACTTCATGGTGCATCATTTCTTTTTTTTTTTTTTTAACTCAGGGCGTACATATACCAGAGTGTATTATTCTGGACCTAAAAACAAATTGTGTATGTGCCTGATGTGGAGTAATAATGGTATTGACCAGCTAGACGAGGTGTCAAGGAATATTATTTGCCATATGCTGCAAATAAAGCTTAAGCAGAACGTCACGTCGCTTACTGAATTTTATTCGACAAAGCTGAACAACTACGTGGAAGAAGGTACTGTATATAGGCATCGGTCAACATATAGTGTATTTGCAGTTGTTAAAGCAAAGGCATGAAAAACTTAGATTGTGTGCTGGAATAACTTTTAAAAGGGTTATGAACGTTGCTCGTTAGTCGTTTAAGAAAGTGGAAAACCTTTTGGGATGTTTGAAGGATTCTCGGGTGTCCAGCCGGATACGACCGTCGAATGCCCACGATATTTCGGCGAATAACCGTTCCACCATTATCAGGTGGTGCTGATGGAATGGTCTGTCCTCTCTCTGCCGATAGTATTTATCTGTCGCGGGTCCACGTGCGATTCCGTGCGCCGACGGCGCGTCGCGTATTCAAATGGTTCAAATGGCTATAAGCACTATGGGACTTAACATCTGAGGTCATCAGTCCCCATACACTTAGAACTACTTAAACCTAACTAACCTAAGGACGTTACGCACATCCATGGCCCAGGCAGGATACGATCCTACGACCGTAGCAGCAGTATGGTTTCGGACTGAAGCGCCTAGAACTTCTTGGACACAGCGGTCGGTGCGGCGTATTCGGTTATGGGGGAAGTGAAGGCAGCGGTATGATGGGGCGGGAGGAAGGCGTAGTATCTCTTCAGCTGTCTTGGTAGAATGTTATCATGTCCGCTTCCATCGTTGCTCCTTGATGGTTCCCAGACCTTACTGGAGTAGGTAACCAGTGTCCCTGTTGACGAAGTTGTTTGTTAGGCAAATTCCTATGGCATCTTTGAAGATGTAGTCCCAGTAGTTATATCTGGAGGCCAGTACTTTTGTCTCTTCATAATTCCCTCTGTGTTCAGTTTCTATGCTTTGTTCTGCTGGGGCAGATTGGCTTGGTTGGCCTAAGCTGGTGTAGCGTTGGTTTTCTTTACATCGATCTTCAACCGTATGAACTGTTTGGCCGATATAGAATTTGCCACTGCCGCACGGAATTTTGTATACGCCCGCTTTCTTGAGACCAGAATCGTCTTCTAACGTTTCCAGTAAGGCGCGCGTCTTAGCTGGTGGTCGGTAATGTGTCGTTCTTGTGTTGCCTCGATAGTCTCCCTATTTTGGACGAAACGTTGCCCGTAAAACGTAGAAGCTCCAGGACTTTTTTCTCTTCTTGAGTTTGTTCTTCATCTTCGTCCCTACTGCGCTTCTGTTGTCGGAAGGCCCTTTGAATTTGGCGACTGACGTATCCATTGTCTCGGAACTCAGTCTCCAGGTATTTAAGTTTCATTGATAGGTTTTGTGGGTCCGAGATCGTATGTGCTCTGCGTACCAAGGTGTTAAGAACTCCGTTTAGCTGAGCCGGATGGTGGTAGCAGGAAGCATGTAGGTGCAGGTCAGTGCATGCGGACTTGCGGTACACACCATGACCTAGCGAGCCATCTGACCTGAGCTGTCACAGGACATCAAGATTTCTATAATGATCTGTGTGTTGTTATGGATGGAATGTAGATGTGGTAGAATTATTTGTAGTTGGTCCTTTCATGTGGCCAGTTAACAAATGTGTCGTCCACATATCGGAAGTAACATACAAGTTTCAGTTCGGCGGTTTCCAGGGCTACTTCTTCGAAACTCTCCATGAATAGGTTGGCTGCCAGCGGAGAGAGAGAGGGGGCTCCCCATGGCCAATTCGTCGGTCTGCTCTTAGTACTGGAAGTTTAAGACAAAGTAGATCGATGTTAACACATGCCTGAAAAGTTGTGTCAGTTCTGCCTCGAATTTCTCACTGAATAAGTTGATGGAATCTTTCGGGGGGACTCGTGTAACTGGTGACACGACATCATAGCTGACAATGATGTCGGATTATTGCAAAGTTAGCTCCTTTAGGCGGCTAATGAAGACCGTAATCTGGCCACATGGAAAGGACAAATATACACACTTTTACAACATCTAAATTCCAAGCATAATAACATACCGTTCACTATGGAAATAGAGTAAGATTGACAACTAGCCTTCCTTGATTTCCTGGTGCAGTGCGGGTCACATGGCACGCTAGGTCACAGTGTCCACCGCAAGTCCGCACACACTGACTTGCACCTACATGCTTCCAGCTGTCACCATGCGGTTCACCTAAATGGAGTGCTTAAACCTTGGTACACAGATGACATACGATCTAGGAACCACAGACCCTATCAACGGAGCTTGAACACCTGGACTTTGTTCCGCGACAATGTATACGGCAATCGCCAAATCTTAAGGGCCTTGTTACAACAGAAGCTCAGTAGGAGCCAAGATGTAGAACAAACGGAAGAAGAGTAAAGAGGCCTGGCGTTTCTGCCTTTTACAGGGAACGTGTCATCCATAATAGGAAGACTATTGAGGCAACGCAAGATCGACACTGTGTTTCGATCACCAGCTAAGACGCGCGCCTTACTAGAAATGGTTAAGGACGATGTCGGCCTCAATAAAGCGGGCGCTTACAAAATTCCGTGCGGCTGTGGCAAATCTTTTGTCGACCATACAGTTCATGCGGTGTAAGATCGATGTAAAGAACACCAACGCAACACCCGCCAAGGCCAACCAAGGAAATTTGCCCTATCAGAACAATGCATAAGCACTAGACACACATTGAATTATGACGAGACAAAAGTACTAGCCTCCATAAAGAACTACTGGGACTGCATCTTTATAAGAGCCCTTAGAAATTCGGCCAAGAGGTAACCTCGTCAACAGGGGCACTGGTTACCAACTCAGTAGCGCCTGGGAACGAATACGAAGCTCTATCAAGGAGCAAAGGTGCAAGCGGACACGAGGGCATTTCACTAAGGCCTTAAAAGAGATACTGCGGCCCCTCCGACCCCCCTCATAACCTGCCGCAGCCACCACTCCCCCTACACGTGAAACTCCTCGCGCAATCGGCGCACGGAATCGCACGTGGACCCGCGAGAGATAAATACTAGCGACAGAGAGCGGACACATCATTGCATCAGCACCATTTTATGATGGCGGAGCGGTTATTTGCCGATATATCGTGAGCATTCCACGATCATACCCGGCTGGACACCCGAGAACCCTTCAACGGAAACTGCATGGAGAGTCGTGCTACTTTGTGAGATAGGATGTCTATCAATGTCCCGTGCTTGTAAAGCGTTGGGCGCACTTTCAATTTCCGCCCCTGCTACCTGATACAGTTATCGAGTCTCGCTATATGTTGCTCCCGACAAACGAAAGAACCGCACGCCGTCAAAAGTGACGACTGGTCTTCTTCCAAAACTTCTTCCTACCTGATGACGTCTATGTCGGCAACCAACTAGCTACAAATAAAGGAAATCCTGGAACTGTTTCGTGACAGTGAACTTAATATTAAAAAATGTTTTCTTTAATACAAGAACTGACAGATTAAGGGGACGCTTGATTATACACCTCCTTAAAAATACACTTCGATGTTCTACGTAGTTATCAACTCAAAGTTAGGAACTGTCTAAATTTTGAGGAATAGAAATACGTTTGTCTGAGCTACTGGAATGCAAACAACGTAGACGCCGGGAATGCCTCAGATCACGTGTACCCTTTGCAAAGTTCAAAAATTGCATGCAGTCATCGTTTCAGTGGCCGAAGGTGTTCTGAAGCAGAAATGAGTGAGAAGTAGAAGCAGAAAGGTTAAAACACCCGTGAGTCTACTAAAGCTAAGCCACTGAATGGAATTATTCCATTTTTAATTCAAGCCTTGGTTGTGTTATCAAGCATCGGTTCTGTGGCCCGAGGCACTGCAACTATAGAGCAGACAGTGAGGAATGCACAGAGTGCGGAACAGCAACGTCAGGGTGTGCAAAGACATAAAACACTTACGGAGTCCATTGTGGGCTTGGATTGTGGAAAAAATTGTTCATAGCCATACTTCCCGCCAGATGACTTATTAATTCAGATCTGCTTAAATTCATAAAAAAATCCGCATCTGGCGGTTCCATGGAGTTTTTATGAGGGAGGCAGTACCGAAGATGATGTGGAAAAGTGGAGACTGTGACACTGAACCTATTTGTTGCTGGAGTATCAGGGACTCACTGGTTTGCATGTGTTAAGAGGAACAGGAATAATGTGTAATACTTCATTCATACGGTGGTTTATGAACACCAAAGGAATAGTGCCATCACTGTACCAATAACAACCACGTGTTCTACGACTTCAGTTCTTATCTCTGTGGACATGTTTCTGCTAACGAACGCTTAAAGACAAACTGCATATTCATAAGTGCATCAATCGATTTCCGAATGTCATGTCATACTTCAAAAGAACGATCATCAGTATTAAATACGAATTACTTTCCATCAATTGACCTAATCACGGGAAACATAAAACGCCATTATGAACATCACTAAGGTGAACAAGCTTCACCTAGCAGGTGGCGAAGTTTTAGAAATACAATCCGGTTCATATGCATTTATGAAACGATTCGCAAAAGGATTTGAGTTATGTGCAAACATTATCATGTTTAAAACATATATAAAAGTGTTGGAGTAGACAATAGACTTTACTCGGAAAGGTTCAATAGGACCAGTGCTGAGTTTCTCAAGGAGCCAAGGTTTACAGAAGATATGCGCTAAATTTAACGAGTCAGCAGAACTTATGAATATATTTCTGGTAAGCACGAACTATGTCGAGTATAGATTTCAAGGAATTAATACTTGAACGACCGGCTAAAACAAACTATCTATGGATTCTACCATTCAGTAGGTTGAGAATACAAGGCTGTAACAGTTACACTCAACCTCGTATATCCTCAAGTGACTGTCCAGACATTAGACCATCTCGGGCTTAATATTCTATATCAGGACGGAAGTTTAGTTGGTTTTTTTGCGGTGAGGAGATAGTTACCTCCATCCATCTGCAGCGATATGTATTTTAAGTAGAAATCTGACTCTCACAATCGTCGGTACATTACTTTGCAATGGAAGCACAGTGCGATAGCATCAGAAAATTTAAAGTTTCTCAAACCTTGCTATGGCATCACTAGATACAATAGCTCTAGTTCAATATGATGAACGAGTCATCCATCAGGTATATATCTACCATAAACAGTTTGCTTCAGCGACGTTCTTAACCATGCAAATTAGGAATGATGATTCAACAACAGGATACGTTGACAATTTATAGCAACAGTTTCCTTTATCTAGAACTGGGGGTTTTACGAAAAACTGGAGTACTTACATTAGCTTTGTGACTCATGCTTAATGCGTTCACCTCTCCGTTTCAAACAATAAGATATGAGTGGATTGGCATTAGAATTTACCACACTCGTTACGTGGGTATCTCATCGAACCTTCAGACATACGTTTCTGCAACAATTTCTAATGTCAGATGCCTGCAGAGTGCAGGACAGGTTATAGACGAATCGGTAAGTGAATATGACTACTTTATTTTATGATTACCACTCAAGATGCTTTTGGGATTCCTTGAACGGATCGGTAAGTGAATATGACTTCTTTATGTTATGATTACCACTCAAGATGCTTTTGGGATTCCTTGAACATATGAGGCAAGTCATGATGCACTCGAAATCAGAACTGATTTTGTATATAATTGAGTGATATCCATTCTGTCGGACATGTCCGACATTTCTGTAAGAGCGCAATGGCTACTTGTTTCAGTATTTATACACTACCTATGTCAAAACTCCTATGGAGATCAATAATTTTCGAGAAGGAGATTAATGGACAAAGGACGCTGTATTGTAGTATGCAGTAAGTTGAGAATTGGGTTCAGACTGAAAGCACGTCCAGGTGGCCAAGACACTTAAGGTAACTCCTTTAGAGAGGTGGATCATCCAGTTCCAAATCCTGGTCTGGCAAAAGTTTTCTGCTTTTGCCATTGCATTAATACAGCGTCTCGTGCTGGTAAAAGTCATGAAGTTCCACCCATCTTTGGGATGATAAAGGCAGTCCGCAGCTCGTGGTCGTGCGGTAGCGTTCTCGCTTCCCGCGCCCGGGTTCCCGGGTTCGATTCCCGGTGGGGTCAGGGATTTTCTCTGCCTCGTGATGACTGGGTGTTGTGTGATGTCCTTAGGTTAGTTAGGTTTAAGTAGTTCTAAGTTCTAGGGGACTGATGACCATAGATGTTAAGTCCCATAGTACTCAGAGCCATTTGAACCATTTGATAAAGGCAACCGTTCTCTTTCTAGAGAAGTGGAGCATCCAGGTTAGAGTCCCGGTTCGGTACATATATTCATCTTTCGTCACTGCATTACCACACGACCCTGTACGGGTGAAGTCAAGAATTCCCACCCATCCTTTCCATTTCTTTCCCCATCCTCTATTCCACATAAATGTATGTATCAGCCACATCATCATGAGTGGTGTCCATTCTGTTAGACACGGAAACCTTAAGACAGATTCGAGTGTATGCGAGAACTGCTTAATAAATAATGATAAGGTAGGTTATTTATACAGAGAATTCTACCCATGTGATAACTTACACGACATACACGACATACACCGACGAAATAAAATCACAACACCAAGAAGGCGTTGTGCGATATAAACCAGAGTAGGTAGATGTGTCTCTACGTCTGGAAGATGATGTCTGTTCAAATTTCATGCCAGTCGCATAACAGTGGCGCTAGTAGCGCCACTATGAGAATGCAAATCGTGTTTGCTTCAAATACATGCTGTAACAGTCGTGAGCGTTAGTTACCTTTGACACTGGACGTAGTGAATTGATGTTAGTCAGGACTACCTTTAAGTTGACAAAGACGCAATTATCAACTCTTCACGGAGTTTGAACGAGGCCGTGTAACAGGGCTATCAGAAGCTTGATGTTCCTTCTGTGATACTCCAGGCTGACTTGACAGCTATGTAGCCACTGTACAGGATTGTCGGCAGCAGTGGTCATCAGAGTGCATGGTCGCAAGAACACGGGGCTCCAGATGGCCACGTGGCACTACCAAGAGGGAAGACCATACTGTTCGGAGTATGGCTCTGGTGCATTGTACTGCATCTTCAGCAGTATTTTGAGCAGCAGTTGGCACCACAGTGACACAACAATCTGCTACAAATCGGTTACTCTAAGGACAGCTCCGATCCAGATGCCTTGTAACATGCATTCAACTGACCCCCAACCACCGCCATTTCCGACTACATTTCGTCAGGCGAGATTTCATTGGAGGGCAAGGTGGAGGTCTCCGAGAAAAGCTAGTTTTGCCTCGGTGTCAGTGATGACCATGTGTTGGTTAGAAGGAGGCAGGTTCAGGGCCTCCAAATCACCTGTCTGTGTTCTAGACACACTGGATTTGTGGTCTGGGGTGCGATTTCACATGAGAGCAAGAGCACTCTCAGGGTTATCCCACGCACCCTGATTGCAAATTTGTACGTCAGTCTGGTAATTCGACCTGTTGAATTGCCATTCATGAACAGCATTCCAGGAGATGTTTCCCAACAGGACAACGCTCGCCATGTACCGCTGTTGTAACTGAGCATACTCTACAGTGTGTCGAGATGTTGCCTTGTCCTGTTCGATCATCAGATCTGTCTCCAGTCGAGCCCATATGGAACATCATAGGACGTCAACTCCAGCATCATCCACCCCAGGCCTTGACACTTTTTGTCCTTTGCCCACAGGAATGGCCATTAATAATCGACGGACGAATTTGTATGTAAGTGTAGCAATTCATTCTTTCTCTGCAATAAGTCACACTTGCATTAACTGATAACTGAATGTCTGTCTTCTTGTTTCTAGGTAGTATAAAAAACAATGAAGCCATGGGGAGAGTATGGGTTGAGCTGTTTCAGCCTATGACCCCATTATCATCCATTGGCTCACAGGGATGAATCCGCCCCGTCATAGATGAGCAGATACATGAGTAATGCTTCTTCTGCAATAACTTTGTATGTCAAATTTATGTGGAATGCTGATGACAAGTTTCTTTGTTTCTATGTGTGATCGACAATAATGATGAAGATGATCTGAAGATGGTAACAAGAGGAGGCCTACAAACAGACGAAAGTGATATGACAGCCACATACGACACAGTTCAATGTATGAGTTAGTACCATAGATTATCATTGACATACGATTATTTTTTTCTTTCCTGACATCGTTACACGTGTAAGATACTTATCACTGTCTTTTTTTCCTTGCAAAATATCTGAGGGTGCCGTCTGGAGGCGGACTTCAGCCAGCAACTAAAATACCATCTCCTAATTGTTATTGATATGCCCGTTGCTGGCGCCACAATCATGTGTGGGGTCTTCGTAGATACACTCCCTTGTATGGGTCTATCTGTTGCACTGCCTCTGAGTGCGCGACCATCTACGGCGCCATTACCATTTACGGGACAATAGTTTCTACAGTTCCATCATGCTGTGTCGTCATGGATGAACTTGTTCCATGAGGGAGCGTCTATGGCGCCGTTACCACCTCCAGGATCTTCATTGGATGAATTCCCTACGCGCAGGGTCCTCTTATGGCGACGTCTGCAGGGTCCCAATTGCATCACTCTCCGTCTCCTCACCCAGGATCATCTAACTATAGTTATCAGCAGTCTAGCAGCAGCAACTAATTCACCCAACCTATAGGAGTAGGACTGGACCAGGTCATTAGTATGCCAGCACCACACTACTCTGTGATTACAGGCCCATTTACGGAGTAGATCTCGAATGCCCACATACATAATTCTCCTGCAAGGTTTATAGACCCTAACCTTTCCTTAATGTGAGTATTCCCTTTCTGGGAGTGAAGCTTCCTAGAATCTTAAGAGATCTTTGTTATCCCAGTTTTACATGTAGAGCAGTACTATGCTGTTAACTAATGTACACCCAAACATGAAGGTGGTTTGGAGCAGAAAGTTACCATCTATATTTGGGGTAGGGGGAATTGGTGTGATAATGTAGGGTGACTCAGTTATTAAGTGGGTTTATGATTTCATCTTGAGTTCCATACCAGGCCAGTTTTCTGAAATGCAGTTAAGACAGACTAGTAATATACTCAGCAGTATATGTTATTTGGATGTCCACACCAACTTCTTTGACTAGGGATCAAGCTATATCCAACTTCTGAAGGATATAGCTGCTAAAAACGCGTGCATCATTGTTCAGAACCTTAAAGACGAATTCTGCTTTGTCTGGTCAATACTGGCTTGTGAAAAGAATTAAATTCTACGACCTAAACATGCTTCCACATAAGGGAAGGACGATATTCGTGCGCTATTTGACTTGAAGGGCATCTTATTTCCTGTGACGCTGCAGGCTGTGTCTAAATTTGAAAGGCAGAAAACACTATATTCATTTCATGTTTATATATCACGCAAAAGAGGAAGCCAGAAGTATGTACTGTGGGAAGAGAAACAAGAGAATCATAAAACTGTTGGACTCCCTGCCTTTCCAAAGTGTGTGGTCAGCTTGAGAAACATGTATATTTGCTGTTATTCTCTAAGGGCCACAAACAGCACTATATATGGGTCAAGGACTTGTCCACTTAACACATGACAGAATAAACACAATGATGTACAGTATTATTGTTCCAGATGCTTCAACAATTTTACTATGAGTAAGGGTCAAGAGAAGCATCTTATTTATTGCTCCACCCAAGAACAAGTATCTGTAAAAATGCCAGTTGAGGAAGACAAGTTTATGAAGTTTAAGAATTTCCACCACCAGGAGCGTTCTCCCCTGCAGTACATCCTGAATTGGAATGCCTCCCATACAACCCACACAGAGTGGCATGTACCATATGCAGCTGTTTATCAAGTTGTGTGCTCCTATGATGCAATTAAAAATCGTTTCAGGGAATTTGTCGGGGATAATCCTGTGAGACTGATGCACGGTGAGCTTGAGCAAATTGTTTCGTGTGTTGATCACATTTACAGCACTGACATTCTCGTGTCCAACTCACATGAGAATGATGCTTTATACCGAGCGAGGTGGCGCAGTGGTTAGACACTGGACTCGCATTCGGGAGGACGACGGTTCAATCCCGCGTCCGGCCATCCTGATTTAGGTTTTCCGTGATTTCTCTAAATCGCTCCAGGCAAATGCCGGGATGGTTCCTTTGAAAGGGCACGGCCGACTTCCTTCCCCATCCTTCCCTAATCCGATGAGACCGATGACGTCGCTGTCTGGTCTCCTTCCCCAAAACAACCCAACCCTAACCCAATGATGCTTTATACAAGAAAGCCTGCAAATGCCGTGTTTGTGGGCTGCCATTAGACAGAAAAGCAGAAACTCCATGTGCAACCCACTGTCGTGTAAGAAGGAAGTTCCGTGGTGCAGCACACAATGCATGCAACGTAAACAGTCAAGTTTCCTGACACCATTCGATGGTTTCGCAATACAGTGCTAATAGGAACGGTAAGAATAGTATCGTAGAATCAAGCGAATGTGAATGATGTATTCCTTCTAAGAACAAGTCGATATGTTTCTCATTTAAGGAGAACTATGCAGTCCATAAAAAGTAAAATTTTAAACTTGTTATTGACACCGAATTAAGACTATTAATTATATGTGTAACAGAGCACTGGCTCAGAGGAAATAAAGTTAAGTAAATCTATATAGAAAGTTATAAATTAATGTCACATTTTTGCAGGAAACACTTCATTAGTGGAGGTAATTGCGTATTTGTAAACGAAAGCATAACATTCCCAATAGCAGCATTTCTCATAGACAAATATGCTGCAAAAAAGCACTGAGAATTCAATGGTGCAAATACTTGTCTACAAAACGTAGCGTATACAATAATATATGTATATTAGGCACCATGTCATGCTTTTAATAGATCTGTACAAGAAATGGATAGCGCGCTGTTGCACTTCTGGAAAAGTAAAGCAGTTTTATGCGGGGACTTCAGTATTAACTCTTTATCTGACACAAGGTTGCAAAAGAGTTTCACTCTAATATTACATGTGATTTTCATAATACCGTTAAGTGTTTTATTAGATTAAGCAAGAATACTCAATCTGCCACTGATTTTGTGATTATAAATGTTGAATCCAATAAGTACAGGTGCCCAATAAAGGAAGTGAGTCTATCTGACCG
Organism: Schistocerca cancellata; assembly: GCF_023864275.1. Taxonomy (NCBI): domain Eukaryota; kingdom Metazoa; phylum Arthropoda; class Insecta; order Orthoptera; family Acrididae; genus Schistocerca; species Schistocerca cancellata. The sequence continues at coordinate 270,520,123 of NC_064629.1, forward strand.
CAGTTCACTGTCCTCAAATATATATTCTGTGAAGGTAGAGACTCGCTACTGTTTCTCTTACAGAGACATCAACATCTGTAACGAATAGATTATAGCCGGCCGCGGTGGTCTAGCGGTTCTGGCGCTGCAGTCCGGAACCGCGGGACTGCTACAGTCGCAGGTTCGAATCCTGCCTCGGGCATGGGTGTGTGTGCTGTCCTTAGGTTAGTTAGGTTTAAGTAGTTCTAAGTTCTAGGGGACTTATGACCTAAGATGTTGAGTCCCATAGTGCTCAGAGCCATTTGAATAGATTATAAGGAAAAAGTGGAAAATGGAAATTGGCTGCCATTGTACTTTTCTGATAATATAACGGATAAAATTTTATTGGATATTTACTTAAAAGCAAGCAGAGACAGGAACACATGCTAAGTAATGAAAAAAAAACAGGAAAAATCTCCTGACAATAAGTGTAAACAATAAAGCTCCAAGTAAACAACTGAATAATGGAAGAATCTTTAGCTGTTAGTAGCACTTACAACAAATATTTTACCAACATATGACAAAGACTTGAACAAAATAAAAATGATCCTCGGCAAGCTGCTTAAAAATAACCAAGGTTACTTCATTAACTGAAGTTATATTGCAATCCTACAACAGAGTTTAATGATAAATGCGATAATAAAACCTCCACTGACCTAAATGGGCCTTCAAATAAAATTTTAAAGTTAACAACAAATAAAGTGGCCAAACCTTTCTGCAATCTAGTTAATTCGTGTCTGACGGAAGGTAGTTTTCCAGACAGAATGATAATGGCCAATGTTTTACCATTATACGAAGATCAAGGTCCACTGAGCTCAGACAACTTCAGACCAGTTATCCTACTGTCAATTTTCTTAAAAGGTATAGGAAAAATGATATACATTTGAGTTTTGTTTCTGGAGAATTTGAACTTATAAATATAATTTCAGAGGGATTAGATACAGGCCGAATTCCACTTTGTATATTTTATGAGTTATCGGAAGCTTTCGCCTAGTTGAAGATGATATTTTAGTAAAGAAACTTAATCAATAAAAATGGCTCTGAGCACTATGGGACTTAAATCTGAGGTCATCAGTCCCCTAGAACTTAGAACTACTTAAACCTAACTACGCTGAGGACATCACACACATCCATGCCCGAGGCAGGACTCGAACCTGCGACCGTAGCGGTCGCGCGGTTCCAGACTGTAGCGCCCAGAACCGCTCGGCCGCACTGGCCGGCTAAACTTAATCACTATGGAATTAGAGGAACAGCTGTTTGTATCAATAAATCATACCTGCAAAATAGGAAAGAAGCAGTAAAAATACAATTCGAGCGAGAGAAATATCTGTCAATTTCAAATAAGTTATGGTCTAGAACAAGGCAGCATATTAGTGTCCCTGTTGTTTAGAATGTATTTAAATGACTCATCTCTTAACACTGAAAGCGAAATGATTCCACCATCATAAACACTGACACAAATTCATGTGATACCATATAAAAAATTAGACTGATGTCTGAGTCTATCACCCAGTGGCCAGGAACCAGTAGCCTATTTCTCCAAATTCAAATGGCTCTGAGCACTATAGGACGTAACATCTCAGGTCATAAGTCCCCTAGAACTTATAACTACTTAAACCTAACTAACCTAAGGACATCACACACATCCATGCCCGAGGCAAGATTCGAACCTGCGACCGTAGCGGTCGCGTGGTTCCAGACTGAAGCGCCTAGAACCGCTCGGCCACGAATGGCCGGCTCAAATTTTCCATAAAAAAGAAACCAAAACAGTACTATTTGAGAACAACAAAAAAGGAGAATAGTGGAATCGCCACAATTACAAGAACTGGATATGAATTTAGTTCAAAACACAAAGTTCTTAAGGGCAAAGTATAGATAATTGTTTACCGTTGGAACACCACATTACTATCCTAACTATCAAACTAAGTTCAGTTATACTTGTTCTCAGAAACATTAAACCCCTAGTCACGGATGATGCTATGCGAATGCTGTATTTCTCGTATCTTAAAGCTATTATGACTTTGGAAAAGAAATATAGACTAAGTCGAGTGACGCAAAAAGTTTACAATGGCAAATAGTAACCATCACGAAATGGGTAATGCAATAAGATCAGACAGCTGTACGCCAATGCTTAGAAAACTTACCGGGTGCTTATAATCAAAGTGCACCTACTCATGGAGGTACAGTGTGGGCTGTAATTATTGTATGGCAGCGAAACTTGGTAAATATGCTAATTCGTTAAAGCAGGACCAGTTTGCTTTGGAAAATAAATTAGTTCAACTGGTGGCCACCAGGTGCCAATCTGGTGCTGTACACTTTTTGTATGGCGGTATGACATCTAAGCTGGACTTTGACAAGCCATAACGTTAGTCAATAGTATGGCTATTGAGAAGAGAGACCACTGGCTGTTACTCATATTGTTTAATGTGAACGGCAGCAATTACACTGCCATGATCCACAGCAATGCTCTGAATTTGCTCTTCGGTCTCTGGCACAGACTGAAGTTCATGACACGTACCGGAGCGACATCCTATGGGCTGACCAGGCACATTTTACACTAGAGCGTGCAGAGAAAACAGGGAAATGCCGAATTTTTGGTGCTGTTAAAACCACGTGTTCTGTACGAAGAGACATCACTCGTCGTATGTGACTGTGTGGTGTGGATTCACAGTCATCTTTACTCTCGGTCCATTCTTCTTTGAAGAGTATATACCCAGAGGGTCTGCCCATCAGGTGCATCATGACGTCTGCACGCTGCTGAGTCCTTCGAGTAGAAGACGTGTTTTCTGCTTTTTAAGAGCGCAACTGTGTGGAAACTACTGTTTTCAAGCAAAATGGGGCATCACCTCATGTCGTCCGCCCAGAGAAAGACCTGCTTAATGTAACCTTCGCGAACTTATTATCTCCAGAGGTTTTCCAGGCGCATGCCCTGCAAGAATTTTGGCTCTGGGGCTATATAAAACAACGTGTTTACCAGTGACACGTTCGGTCTTTACCTAAACTGAAGGCCAGTACACAGGAATATATTGCTCAGACTCCACCGGAACTGCTGCGAGCAATTGTTGATCACGTTGTTTTGCGGATGCAGAATCTCAACGACGCCTCCGGTACTCATCCTGAACGAAGTTTGTATGCAGCTGGTAATAATAAAATCAACATTATGTCTTTCTCACTTGTTTCATCTTTTCTGTCCAAGTCTCGTTACTAATCCATTACGTATGTGAACATTTCTGACCATTTTTCTTGCAATCACAGCACCAGATTTGCACCTGTTGGCCGAAACTGGAACGAATTTCTTTTTTCAGCGTAAATCTAGTTCTTAATAACGAATTAACATATCTACCAAGTTTCGCTGCCATACGATAATTTCAGCCCACACTGGACATTTGTGTGTAAATGCACTTTAATTACAACCACCCGTGACATAAAATACTACTCTTTGCATGGGAACGTAAAAATAGGTTCAATAAAAATGAAGATATACATAACAATGCTGCTAGAAACAGTATAATGTTAAGAGTTCCGCAACAATACACAGCTAAACTTGAAAGAAGTACAGCTTTGATGGCAATAAAACTGTACAACTGTTTACCGTATTTCAGACATTAGCTTGAAAGAGAAACTTAAGCAAACAGTAACACTGTTGTACAAAGTCGTTTCCATTCAGTCAATGAATAAACACTAAACACAAAAGATTGAAACAGACATGCAGTGCAATGGAATTAAAATGTGCATACAAAATTCAAGATGTGTTCTTATGTACAGTAGAATAGAAATAAAACGTGTGTAGGTATTCTGGAGGGGTGGTGGTTAGTGTTTAACGTCCCGTCGACAACGAGGTCATTAGAGACGGAGCGCAAGCTCGGGCTTCAGGATTGGGAAGGAAATCGGCCGTGCCCTTTCAAAGGAACCATCCCGGCATTTGCCTGAAACGATTTAGGGAAATCACGGAAAACCTAAATCAGGATGGCCGGAGACGGGATTGAACCGTCGTCCTCCCGAATGCGAGTCCAGTGTGCTAACCACTGCGCCACCTCGCTCGGTGTGTATGTGTAGGTATTCTGTACAATATAAACAAGATGTGTTATTATGTATGATGCTGGTGTAATTAAAACTGAAATACTTTGATAATTCTGTTCGTTTGTAACCATTTACTGCGTTAAACTAACAACGGAAATATGTATTTGGATATGATCCACATATGTACAGTCCAAGCCACCAAATAAATAAATAAATTTAATGATAAGCTGCTCTGTTGTGTCTCTCATCGTAGTGCTGAACTGTCTTCTTATGAATCAGTTGGTGTTCCATAATGGCAACGATTAACGACAGCTTTGCATCGTCGTTTAGAGATGGGGTTGTTTTTCAGTTATGTGCAGTATTTTCATGTTCGGGTTCATGTTTCAGTTGTACCATGTAACGCATCCGACACTTCGAACACGTTCTATGATGTACTTATGTCACTTTCGCAGTGTGGTGTTTAACTGCGCTTCATTTTTTTGTGAAATTTTCCTCATGTAAGCCTTACTTGTGAAACATGCTCTTGAAAAACCTAACAATCTAACTGTTTATTGCTATGCTTGGTGAAACTAGTCTCAATGCATATACAAGATGCGATCAAAAAGTTTCTGTTCAAAGCCCGTGCAGTCCAGAATCGGTAAGTCGATCATAAAAAAAAAGAAAATAAGCGTATGGCATTAAAAAAATGGAAATGAGCGTATGGCATCGTTGGCCGGAAGGTCCGTATCCGGGGAAGTTCGGCCTCCAGTCGATAAGGCAAAATCGCTGTGAATAATGACGCAATCATCCCACCGACGCACGTTGAATAAAACTGTTTGGCAAAACACAGTGTGCTGCTTCGTGAAGAAGTCCATAACTGGCTGTACGGCAGGCGCTCGAATGTATCTCACTTGTCTATAACCGATGAGGCTGCCTCCCAGATCGAACTGCGACGGCCCCGTATACATTCCTCGTTCTCCGATGGATGTGTACCGGTGTTTACCCTTCGGCAGCCAAGAAAAAGATAACAGAACTTAGATTTTGCATGGACGCATTTGGTAATAACGTCGCCAAAGTTCATTTTTCCGCATTTACCGCACGCACGTTGAAAAGTAACGAATGCCAACTAATCCCTTGCTACATGTCGGTGCTTATATACCCGCATTGGAGTCACACTGCGTTGCATATACGTTACAGTAACGCCCTCAGAGAGAAACCTTTTGATCGCTTCTTATATCAACGGACAACTGTTCTAATTTGTGTTTTGTCAAACCAGGAACGACTGTCCAAACTCCAACATGCTGAGATACGTGATGAATATGGAATTTTGGTTGTGTTCTGTGAAGTATAGGAAGCTCATCACTGGCAATGGGACTGGATGGAATTCCACTTACCTCTGATGCTGCGGAGCAGCTCTCCCCTTGGCCTTGTGCTACTGACTGTGCTACTGACTGATTACTTTGGTCCATCCTGTGAAACTGCCACATGTTCTGTTTCTGCTGATTTGATCCTGGTATGGTGGCACAGTCATTTTCCATTTCTCGCGTTTTATTGGCAATCAAAGATGAACTGCCGTTAGGAATGAAGTTCCAAGCTTCTGTTTCGGGGTACGTCTTGTCTAGATTCAGTTGAGAAGGATAAGTCCTACAAAACACAATAATATCTTACCACTGACAGACTTCTATCATCTGTGTACAGTCACATTTCAATTACAATAATGATCAATGAGGTTTAATTATGAAACCTAAATATAAGGCAAACTATGAAAGATCACAGTATATAGAACATGATATGATTCATAGGAGACGGATCGATCTATGTGTGATTCCTTTAGCAGCGCACTGAGTTATTCAAGCAACACATACGTATGCATATAATGGTTTTTTTTTCATCAGGCTGAATACTGATTTATGGCAACTCTCCACGATAGTCCATGTTGTTTGAGTCTTTTGATACATCCATAACTACTACATCCCAGATCCGTTTGAAGCTGATCATTGTATCTCTTAGTGTGTCGCTCTACAATGTTTATAACCCGTATTACCTTCATTACCAATTGAAGCCTCAGGGTGTGTCCTATCAACTTATCGGTTCCTTTATTCAAGTTGTTCCATGAAGCTACTTTCTCTCCGATGTGTTTCAGTAGCTCATCATTAGTTACTCGATCAAACGCTTCTACTTTCCAGCATTCTTCTGTAGCACCAAATTTTAAAAACCTCTACCTTTTTTGCCCACATTTTACTTCCATACAACACTAGATTCCAAACAAATAATTTTAGAGGACACTTCCTAACACTTAAATTTATCTTCGATGGTAAATTGTTTGTCTTTCCCAGGATATTTTTCCCTGTCAGCCTGTACTTTGTCCCTGGTTACTCCTGTCGTTGTCAGCTTACTTCTGTTCAAAATTGAAAACACTTCTACAGCAGTCAGCCACTCATTTCCTAATCTAATGATCTCAGCGTGTCCGGACTTTATATTACTACACATCATTACCTTTGTTTTACTTTTGTTCGTGTTTAACTTATAACGGTTTCCCAATACGCTATTCGTTCCATTCAACTGATCTTCCAAGTTGCATGCCGCCTGAATTACAGTGTAAATAAGCGGAAACAATGAAAATATGCACTTACGACTGTATCTGAAGCAACCTTTCGTCATTTGTTGGTGTTGCCTGAGGGGTGATGGTGACTTGTGAGGGAAGTGAATCCATCATAACCAGGACTGGCGCCTCTGGTGTAGGAGATGTCATTAGTGACGAAGTGGGCATCTGAGGCGGCTGCTGCTCCGAAGTACTCGGTTGCATTTCACTCCCCAGGGTGATGTCCGCTGCCACAACCTGAATCAACAGCACACACATACAGTTGCACGCAAGCTCTCCAAACGAATATAACGTGCATACCCAACGTTGTGAGTGGTCCATTAATAACATATTTGTTTAATGTGATAAAGCTATGCGTTTCTATCCATAGCTGCATAACATATTGAAGTAACACATAAAGAAAACTGAACATTGGGAATGTGGACCTCAGACTAGTGACACCATAATCAAATAGAACCAACCATTCGTCAAATGTTCTCATCCTTAAGACCTCGGCTTCCTCATACCCCTGAATGATGGGAATTTCCCAGATAATCTACAATAGTTATAGCTACGTAGCTAAAAGAGCGCCAAGTAAAAGGAGTGCTATGTGACAAGAAAATACTAATCATATTAAGCAGAAAGTTCATATCATCGGCCCAGCAGCTCTATATGGCTGAGAATGTTGGACAGCAACAAGAGAACATGAGCCAATTGTAGGTACAGAAATGAAAATGCTGATCTCTGCATATCACAAGGGAACGGAAGGGAGTGGCAGCAGTCATACATTACCACCCTCCATTTCGGGAAGGAAGTCGCCTCTACGGCGATCACCACTAAGGGTCTATGAGGACGCGAAAGTGGCAAGCCTCAGACGCTTGCGTGTGCTCGACAGGGAGCTGTGATGGAAAGAAGCAAGGCGACGAAGTCTCAGTGTGAGGTACGCGTTGCAAAACAAGGAATTGTTAAAATATTACCACATTTATTATTATCAATATTTATAGACAAATGAGCACTAGAGTGATTGAGAACAATGTCTTGAACTCCTAAATTAAAATTTCGTGTTAATCAGTTGAGCGAGGAGGTACAGTGATAAGATACTGGACTCGTATTCGAGAGACGGAAGTATAAATTCCCGTCAACCCACACAGATTAAGGTTTTCCATGGTTTCCTTAAAACGCTTCGCGCTAACTAAAAGGGCACTGCAGATTTTTTTCTCCGTTCTTCCCTCATGCGGACTAGCGCTTTGTCCCCAATTAAACGGTCGTCGAAAGGACGTCATATAATAATCTTATTTCCTTGCTCAGTGTTGTTACGAGTCTCAAAAGAAAGTAATTCATTCTTTCCAAATTCCTGGTGTTTCTCATTTTAATTAGGCAGATGCAAATCAGTATTTATATTTCCTTGCATATACCATAATGCAGTGGAGCTGGAAGCAGTTGAGTCACAAAGGTTTGTTTCTACTGTACGTCAAGATGTACTTTCAAATCAATAGCGAATAGTTCTCAAGTTGTCTTCAAGCACTTTTATTTTTAATTGACCAGTTAACGCAGGCGACTGGATGCTCAGAATGACTTACGAGAGAGCGAGAGTTGACGAGTGGGATCATTTGTACATTGCTTCGAAAAAGGTAAAGATAAATTTTGGAAACAATGAAGAAAAGTTTAGCGACTTTTAACGGCCCAATGTCAACACGTTCATCAAGATTGTGGGAGAGAAACAAAGGTTTTAAAAACATAATTACGATTAACCCTACCTAAGTTTCTAGTAGTAAGATATAATACGCATTTTAGTGTCAGATTTTTATAGGTTCAGCCTTATACTACATAACTGATATACCAAAGTATTATAGCCACTACTCACCGCGAGAATGAATAGCACGTGTGGACGTTGCGGGCGCGTGACACGTTATGGAAAGGATAATCGGGGAACAGACTAATGGGTAATCTCTTTAGCGATGACACATGTCGCAGAACGGGAAATCCACTGACGAGCGACGCTGACAAGGATAGCGTACTATGACCCTGCGCGTGTAAACGAGCATCTCAGAAACGGCGAAGCTGGGCGACTGTTCACGTGCTACTTTCATCAGCATTTACGGAAAGTGGTTGATGGACAGTAAACCATGAGCAGGTGTTAGTCGTCCACACCTCATCACAGAACATGGAACACGGAGGCTTATCTGCTCTGTGATGCAGGATAAGCGGCAATATGTGGCAAATATGATGCCTGAGTAAAATTCTGGTGCCACCTCTAGTGTTTATAGAGTACTGTTCAGCTCATGTAGTTGAACATGGGTCCCCATAGCGTCAGTTACGATGCTGCTGGTACGGGATCATCGAGATTATACCGTAGATAAACGGAAACTTGTCCCCTAGTCGGATAAATCATATTCCTTGTTGCACCATGTCGACTGTCGTGTCAGGATGCGCCGTCACTCACGCGAAGGGCTGCTCGAAACACGCAGCACGCCACGGAAGCAGGTCGGTGGGGGCAGTATTATGCTGTGGGTGACATACAGATTGACTACCATGGGACCTGTGGTAATATTCGGAAGCATCATGATAGCTGTCACTATGTGAACATTATTGTGGACCACTTGCATTCCATCGTGCTTGATGTCTTCTGTGACAGTGATGTCATTTTGTAGCAAGATAACTGTCCGCGTCACATTGCCGTAATCGTGCTACATTAGCTTGAGGAACACCTTGGCCACCAAATTCGCCTGATCGAGCATAATGGAACACATCTGGCATGCTATCTGACACCAGCTCCTCGCCCGTAAACCATGGGCTCGTAATTTATATTAAATTTGTGACCTATGCTTACATATTTCGTACCAAATACCTGGGGAACACTATAATAGCATGTCGAATCCATGCTAGGCAGAAACGCTGCTATATTCCTTTCTAAAGGTGGACTAACACGCTTTTAAAGAGGTTGCCATAATAGCGTGGATAAGCAGTGTATTGTTTCTGTGTAGTACGTACATTGTTTACAAGTTTCATAACAAAATCATCATGATAAACTGAAGTTATGAAAATTTCCGTTCGTTGTGGAGTCTGGAAGAAATACCAAAGACCGAGGACTTTCAGGTAGTGAGCAACCTCTATAAAAAGATGTTTAATAATGCTGTAGGACTTTGTAGGGACTATGCAGAATTTTAAATTGAAGCAATTAGATGAACTTTACACATGAGTTCCCCATTATGAAACCAGACATTAATATTTTTTCGCCTCTCTTGGTTTTCGTGGAATCTGTTGGTTGAGGGGCGTTTTGCGAATCTTACGTTATGGGTAATTTGTTGGCGTGTACTACTGCATTAAAGAACTTTTGTTGGGATACTCCCAGAACACTGAAGGACAACTTCCCGGTAACCTTAAAACAAATTTATCAGGCTGTGCTAATATCAGTATTAGCAGTGTGATGTCATATTGTTTCATAATGTTAAGAAACTTCATTGTGTTGAGCTTGAGTGCAAAGTACATACATTATTTCGATATTTTTGAATACTACTGATGCAATGTACTGTAGAAAACTGAACATCGTAAGCGTTTTATTGTTTTATTTTCATGCAACACGACGGACAATTTGGATACGTTTAATCACAATACTTATTTGAAGAAAAAAGAAAACGAATTCGATCTGAAGTCTTGTTCATATAGACCTAAGAAATATCATCGACGAAAAACTGCTACCTGAAAATACTAATTTATTACTGGCTGTAAACGTTATTGGTGCAAGTATTTTGTGTCCTGTAGTAACAAAGCTGATATCTGTATCCAGAGTTCCACATTCTCAGAAATTTGATGAAAATAAATTGCTCTTTTCCATTCTGAATAGTGAAGACGCCCAAGTTCTTACCTTTACTCCACTGATAGCATCACAGGAAATAGTGTTAAATGGTGCACCAAACACATCTGATGGCGTGAAGTTCTTCTGTGGATTTTCACACTGTAATTGGCCTTCCTGATCTTTTTGGCTATTAATATCAGCAGTCTGGCTTGTGCCATGGCAGAACAGCTTGTCCTGGTTCTCTTCTTGTATGGAGGGAGTAACACTTTCATTTTCCTGCAGTTCACGCAGTGCTGCAGACGCGTCTCCCCTTGAAGTGAAGTCACTTGCTCCTTCGTCAGGGTGTCCCTTGTCCTCATGACTTTGAGGAGAGCAGGTTCTGCAAAACAAATTCTTACTGTATCGCCCGTGCACTTCATCAGTATTATACATCTACACATTATCTTTGTCTCTTCTATGTGAATATATACAGATGTCATAAATGTAGATCTATGCTAATGAGCTACGTGGAATAACTGAAACCTAACGATAAGGCGAAGTGCTGAGGTTAAGTCGTATGCTAGTGTGTACAGGAGTTTGATCGGTTAACAGCTCTGCAGTGTCATCTCAACTATGAAATTGGAGTGTTGTGTGCAATTTGTAGTGGAAGTAGTCTTCTGTTAGAGGTAGTGAAGTGGCCCCAAACATGGCCCAATATTTCGAATGATAACTTACATCACAGACCTTAAACACACACACATTGTTAGGGCATTCGTGCAGTGAAGCAGAGTAACTGTAGATGTAGATACATCTGAGTGCCCACAGATATATTTTGATGATCAACTTTTTGCAAATCAAGCCTGTTCAAAAAATCCTAGAAGAAATGAAACTTCCCAATAGAGCGTTCATGCAATTTGGCAATTGAAACGCCTAGAAAACCAACATATTCCACATTATGGCAGGGAACTTTAATATGGCATAATGCGCTGCAAGTAACGTTATTTTCCAGAATTATAAGCATTGAATTTGTTCCTTGCCCGGCGATATTTTTTGCAGAATTCGCATGGTTTCCTACAGAATTCCCCCTAAAAACTGTGGCAGTATTGTGTTGCACCACGCACCATCGCTCATAGCTGGACTCTTCTGCAGTGATATGAATACTTTACAGCATTAGGATGAAGAAGACATAACTGAGAGGCAGGTGCATCTCTACTCACAATGTGGAATGGAAATGAGCCGTTGCAATAGTTGTCTAATTAAACACATATGGGTGATCCATTTATCACGAGTCAAATGCTGCATTCATAGAATTCTTCCCCTTCCTTCTCAAGCTCTGGTAGTGAACCGTCTCAAATAATCTCAACGTTTATGGGCTATTAAACTTAACTTACTTAATTCAGTCTTGGATATATATGGTGGCATAATTTTCCACTACAGTTAAAATAACTTTTAATAAAAGCGCTTCAAAAAGTGGCACAACCATTCTTGTTGCAGATATGGTAGTTTTTTAATTGAGAAAGAAATGAGTTGCACATTACAGCAAGCAGCAGTCATTGTAACCGCGCGTATTGAATGATCTCATTATTCCAGAGCCTCACCGCCTTCACAGTTACAAAAGAGTAAGGCAGGATTGCATCAAACAAATTCATCATCAAGAGAATGTGCGATATGATACAAAGGATGGGAAACTTTGCAGATATAGCTAAGAGTGGTCGACCAAAAGTGCTAAATCCATAACAGTTGATCAAAGTAAACGCTGCACCATCTTTGAGTACCACAAAAACTATGTAACGCGTGCCTGCCAACACTAGCGCAGCCTACATAGTTTTGCGGAAGTGCCTACAGATTGGTACCCACAAAGTCCGTGTTGTTCATGAGCTACAATCAGAAGACAGTGGAACACATCATCTGTAACGGATATGGGGAATATCTCCATGATTAGTTTTAATATAATGAGGCATGGTTCCACGTTGATAGATTCGTAAATCCGCAGAATCCACCCATTTGGTCTACGGACAGCTCGCGTCAGAGGCACGAGTCGCCCTGTAGGCACTAAAATTGAATGTTTGGTGTTCAATATTATTTTGGCGGATCTTTATCGCATTATTTATGACTCAGTAAGTAGTGCACTGCTTATAGATGTTAAATAAACCTGTATACAAGTGGTTTCAACTGAGTAATGTTACGCTCGTACAGCCTAAACCATGATTTTTCTTGGAAAAATGTTTTCATGAGTAGGGGTTTTCTAAAGTTTCGGGGTTCCTCTCGGTCTCAAGATTCATTCCCACCCGACTTTTCACTCTGGGGATAGCTTAAAGTAGCTGCTTGAAGACCAGACCCACACACTACTCCCGTCTCGCAGAAAGAAACTGAACGATGTTTTGCTACAGTTCCTTAACAAACATTACAACAAATGGTCAAGAACATTCAACTTAGTAGCCAGTTTTGTGAACTGCGTAGTGATTGACATCATGAACAACATTAATATGTTATTCATTTCCCTATGTGTTTGCATTACTTTTGACTACAGTGTATTGTACATCTGGCATTCAAGTTGGCAAAAATTACCTACAGTCTCTCCCTGTCTCAGCTATCTCTCTCATAGTGTTGACATGCAGAATAGATTTCTGGCATACTTTGCATTTATTCACTGAATTCTTCCTATGATTTAATGTACTGGAATATTGCAGCTAAGGCGAAGACGTTCTAGTCCTAAAGGTGCATGCAATGAGAAATCCTGTAAAGTAGTTATCCTAACATCTTGCAGTAGTATCTTCAGGGACTTGAGATTCTTACCGTTACATACCAATACATATTTTTCGTGATGATATTCGTGGTTAATAACAAGAGTGATTCTAGGATGAACTCCACAATTCACAACCACAATACTAGGAGCAGAAATAATTTACGTATGTAAAATACATCTTTCTCAACGGTTCAGAATGGAATATCGTAATATGCTGTAAAAGTCTATAGCAGATTCTTAATGGACATCAGACAGGAAATGGCACATCCTTAAATATTTAAAAGCAGTGTAAAAGAAGACCTTGCCAGTCACTTCTTCTACAATATTTCACAATATTGTTACTCCAGAAGCATGTGCATCATGTCTGAGATTAATACCTCTGATAAAAAAAATCAAAACAAATTGGAATATTATTACAAGGGAGACAAGGCAACCAAGAGTACAGGATGACGGCATCACCATCAAAGCGAATGGAAACTTGATAAACAACAAGCCGGAAGTCGAAAACATTTTGAATAATCATTTTTTAAATGTAGAGAAAATAGGATCTAAATGTTCATTGGAAGAAGCAAGGCAGTTAATGCAAGAGGCCTTACCCACACCATTTGAAACAACTGAAATTCCACTCACCTCTCCTTCTGAAATTAGGAAGATAATAAACTCTCTCAAGAATAAAAGCTCACATGGAATTGATGGCATTTCCAGCAGGATAATAAAAGCTTGTTCCCAAGAAATAAGTGGGATTCTTAGCCACATATGTAATAGCTCTCTGAAGCAGGGTATTTTCTCAGATAGACTGAAGTATGCCATTGTTAAACCACTGCATAAAAAGGGGATACGTCTGATGTCAACAACTACCGCCCAATTTCTCTTCTGACTGCTTTATCCTTGAAAAAGTAATGTATTGTAGAGTATCTTCACACCTTTGTAAAAATAAAGTTTTAACAAAGTGTCAGTTTGGTTTCCAGAAGGGTTTTTCAACGGAAAATGCTTTATATACTTTCACTAATGAAATATTATATGCTCCGAGTAATCGGAAGTCACCCGTTGGGATTTTTTGTGATCTATCAAAGGCTTTTGATTTGTGTAAATCATGGAATACTTCTAGATAAGCTCAAGTACTGTAGTATGAATGGGACAGTGCTCAAATGGTTTAAATCATACCTAACTGGAACAGTGCCGAAAGTTGAAATAAGCAGTTCACATAATATGCAAAAAACTGGTGGTTTCTCTAACTGGGGAACAATCAAGAGTGGGGTGCCGCAAGGTTCGGTCTTGGGTCCTCTGCTGTTCTTAATATATATTAATGACTTGCCATTCTACATTCATGAAGATGCAAAGCTGGTACTTTTTGCCGATGATCCAAGTATAGCTATCACACCCAACAGACAAGAAGTAACTGGTGAAATTGTAAACAACGTTTTTCAGAAAATCATTAAGTGGTTCTCTGCAAATGGGCTCTCATTAAACTTTGACTAAACACAGTATATACAGTTCCATACAGTAAATGGAATGACACCATTAATAAATATAGACTTCGATCATAAATCGGTAGCTAAGGTAGAATATTCAAAATTTCTAGGTGTACGAGGTGCGGCTAGAAAAAAACCGGACTGATGTTGGAAAAAACATTTATTTACAATTATTTACAATTTCATGTTATCTCCTTCAATGTACTCTCCTCCTCGGTCTCTACACCGCTCCATACGAATTTTCCAGTGTTCATAGCAATGCTGCAGATCATTTTCGGTAAGCCCATACATTACTTCCGTCGCTTTTTCTTTTACTGCTTCAACAGTCTCAAATCTAGTTCCTTTCAAAGCTGACTTGACTTTAGGGAAAAGAAAAAAATCACAGGGGGCCAAATCAGATGAGTAGGGTGGATGATCTAAGATGGGAATGTTGTGTTTTGCTAAAAACGTCTTCACTGACAACGCACTGTGAGCTGGGGCATTGTCTTGGTGAAGGATCCATGACTTTTTTCTCCACAAATCGTTCCGTTTTCTCCGTACTCGCTCACGTAGGGTAGCCAGGACGCTAATGTAGTAATGCTGATTCACTGTTTGTCCCTCTGGTACCCAATCAATGTGCACAATCCCTTTGATGTCAAAAAAAACAATCATCATTGCCTTGAATTTCGATTTTGACATTCGTGCTTTTTTTTGTCGTGGAGAACCAGGAGTTTTCCAATGCATCGATTGGCGTTTAGGTTCGGGATCGTAAGTAAAAAAACACGATTCATCGCAAGTAATAACATTTTGTAAGAAGGTGGGATCACTTTCAATGTTTTCCAGGATGTCAGAACAAATCATTCTTCGGCGTTCCTTCTGTTCAATTGTGAGACACTTTGGAACCATTTTTGAACACACTTTGTTCATGTTGAAACTTTCATGAAGAATCTGCCTAACACTTTCCTTGTCAACTCCTGTTAACTCAGACATTGCTCTGATTGTTAAACGGCTATCTTGTCGAACAAGTTTACCGATTTTTTCAATGTTTGCATCAGTTTTTGCTGACAATGGTCTGCCAGTGCGAGTGTCATCACTGGTGTCTTCGCGGCCATCTTTAAATCGTTTAAACCACTCAAACACTTGTGCTCGCGATAAACAATCATCGCCGTACACTTGTTGTAACATTACAAACGTTTAACTTGCAGATTTTCCTAGTTTGAAACAAAATTTGATGTTAACACGCTGTTCTTTCTGTACACTCAACATTTTCCGACGCACAGACAAAACGTCAACTACTTAAAACAGACGCCACGGGCAGACTGAGTGCAGGAGGCAGATGAAACTCGAGCAGTAGGTGGAGCGAGAGTCACGTGACAGGCCACGTGACTTTCAGCCTTATTGCATTCGTTTTATTGTTTCACCAGTACTAGTCCGGTTTTTTCTAGCCACACCTCGTATGCATTGTTGAGGGGCTGAACTGGAAAAAACACACTGAGGATCTGATGAAACGTTTGAGTTCAGCTACTTATGCTATTAGGGTCATTGCAAATTTTGGCGATATAAATCTGACTAAATTAGCTTACCACGCCTATGTTCATTCTCTGCTTTCGTATGACATCATATTCTAGGGTGACTCATCATTGAGTAAAAGAGTGTTCACTGCACAAAAGCGTGTAATCAGAATAATTGCTGGTGATCATCCAAGATCATCCTGCAGACACTTATTTAAAGAGCTTGATATCTTCACTGTGGCCTCACAGTATATATATTCACTTATGAAATTTGTTATTAACAATCCGAACGAATTCAAAAGTAATAGCAGTGTACATGCCTACAACACTAGGAGAAAGGATGATCTTCACTCCTCAAGGTTAAATCTAACTTTGGCTCAAATGGGGGTAAATTATGCTGCCACAAAAGTCTTTGGTCACTTACCCAATAGCATCAAAAATCTGACAGATAGCCATATAGCATTTAAAAGGAAACTAAAAGAATTTCTTAATGGCAACTCCTACTCATTAGATGAATTTTTGGTTATAGTAAGTGGGTAATTTCCCCAACCCCCACAAAAAAATTAAAAATATTAAGTGTCATATAATATTTTGTGTAATGTAATATCTTGTATTGACACCTTTTATTAACCTGACACGTTCTACATCATTACAAAGTGTCGTATTCATGATCTATGGAACAAGTACTAATCTAATCTAATCTCTAATTTAATCTCATGAATGTGAATTCCGGGTGACTCTAATACTTGACTTAGACAGATCCTGATTTTGCCAATATATAGACAGCAGACTGTGATAATTTAAAAGTGACATGAATTCTTAGTTTGAGATAACAGATGATAACAGCAGATGAGTGATACAGGAGGAGGGGCAAAGGGTTTTTTCTGAATTCCTCCTAACATACGTGCAGACAGATTTCTATAATTTATTACCATAATTGAGTAGATTAGCGCTACTCATAGTTGATTGTTAGCATATTTCACACAAGTAGCCAACAATGGTTGCTTTTGCCTATTAATATATAACTATATTAGTTCCACATCCCTCAAGGTTATCATTCATGCTAGGATTTACGAAAGACCATGTGAACATTAATTAATGTCAAAAGAAATACCATGATGTTGCTTTACAGTCTCACTAAACAGCGCTTCTACATACTTCAAACAGACACCAGTGTGACGGCTGTAGGGTCTCGGCTAGAGTTAACGGATTCAGAAAGCGTTGTTACTTTTTAGATCTGCACATTTGCCACCGGTGCTACCACTGCCTGAGTTAATCGGAACTGGTTTCCTACAACAGACTCTTAGAATAACCGAATGCAGCCGTCAAGGTCACATTATTTGAATTGTTTCTTCTATTAACATCCGTACTTGGTATTGAAACAGGACTTTGAATTAATTCAATTATGTATGACTCTCCACCGTTATCGACTGACTCAGCCGCCACTAATGAACTTGTCAGTGGCTACCTAAAGAGACCTCGGGCAAGCGGATGATGTGAGACTCTTGTTTCGTAATCTACACCGCCAAGTGAAAATTTTATGGCCACCTCCCACCGTGAGACTACCTCCCACCGTGAGACTGAATGTCATGGTGCCGTTGCGGGCATTTGATGCTCTAATGAAAGTGTATAGGAGTGTTGCCGAATTTTTAATTTGAACAGTTTTAAAGCTTTTTAAATAAAAGAAACCTTGTCAACATTTCACTTCATTATTATTCATCTATACACATCTGCAGCCCTCTGCCTTAAAGGGCTCCGAACTGTAGCAAGCGGCAAGGCGGTTTGTAAAGTAACTATGTCGGTGGGTACAAAAGAGTGTGCTGTAATAGAGTTCCGAACTGAAAGCGGTTCGTCCACACATGAAGCACCCTCTCCTTCAGCGTGACAATACCAGACCACACACGAGCGCTGCGACGTCAGAAACAGTTCGACACCCTGGGTCCACTGTCATCGATCATCTACCATATAGTCCCGACTTGATCCCATCTGATTTTCATGTGTTGCCGAAACATAAAGAACACCTTCGAAGACTTCACTTGGATAGCGATGCAAGCAGAGATGAGGTTGTGGCTCAGTCAACAAGATCAAGCTTTCTGTAGTGACGGTATGAACAAACTGATATCTCGTTGGGAGAAATATGATCGTCATCAGGGTGACTATGTTGTGAAATAAATGCGTACACGTAAAGAATAAGGATGTAGAATGTTAATAAAGTTTGTTTTATTTAAAAATCTTTAAGAGTATTCATATGAAAAACTGAGACATTGCTTTTCAGCATGCCCTCGTATGTAAACGGAGCAGGGACTAATGGCAATCATTCTAGCGAAGATAGTAGCCGCAAATGGGGAATCCTTTGACATAAGCAACTTGAACACAGGGAAGATTGTTATAGATCGGCGCCTAGGAATGAGCATCTCCACAATGGCGAAGCTGGTTGGCTGCTATTGAGCTGTTAATTTGTTCATCTAGGGAATGTGATTGAAAAATGGTGATAACACATGTGGGCGACAATGTGTTAGTCGTCTATGGCTCATTACAGGACGTTAATTTCGCAGGCTTTCTGCTCTGTATAACAGGAGAGGCAGCAATCTGTGGTAGACTTGACAACAGATCTGGTACAAGTATAGATGTTTCGAACCGCGCCGTTCAGCGCACTTTGTTGAACACGTTGCTCCGCTGTAGACGACCCCTACATATTCTCACGTTGACCCAGATACATCGGCAGTTACGATTGCAGTGGGAATGGTATCATCTATATTTTGCCATGGATCGATGGAGACATGTCGCCTAGTCGGAGGAATCACGTTTTTTGTTACATCAGGTCGATGTTTGTATCCGAATACGCTGTCATGCAGATGATCAGCTGCTCGAAACATGCACCGTGCTATGGACGATGGCCAGAGGGACAATGTTATGGGCTGGGGAACATTCACCCGGTCTTCCATAGGACGCGTGGGAATAATCTAGGAAATCGTGACAGTTGTGGACTATGTGAACATTATTGCACACCACTGTCTCTTTATGCTTGTGGTCCTCCTTGACAGTGCTGGCATTTTCCAGCAGGACGACTACCCGTTTCACAGGGCCAGGATTGTGATACAGTGGTTTGAAGAGCGTGATAGTCAACTTACAAACTGAAGTCTTGGTCATCAAATTTGCGTATATGTACTTGATGGGTGCTATCGAACGACAGCCCACAAAGCACGGCCCGTTACTTACGGGAACTGTGTGACCTGTAGATATTTATGTGGTGCCACATGCCTCTAGAAACATACCAAGCAGTTGTCAAATCTAGGCCCCGCAGAATGCCTGCTGTATGGCGTTCCTAATGTGGACCATCACGTCACTGAGAAGGTAGTTGCGATGTTTTATCCGATCGGAGTATATTAGTATAATGTAGAGGTGCCTGAATCAGTCAGTAGGACATAAAAGTCAATTTTTTTTTCAGCCAAAGTGCTGACTGACTAAGAGGTCTCGATGATTACCAAAACTTGAGAGTTTAAGGAAACTTGTGAATTTAGCAACGCCGCCATGGACTCTTCTGTAGTGCAGAAAGCCGGTGCTGCTGAGCACATTCGAGTAATGTTATCGACTGATCCATGTCTCCTAATGAACTTCAAAGTTTTAGAGCGAAAGACGAGATTTTAAGGCGGCATCTGTGCTGTATCTACATATGAGTGGCATATTTGACCTCAGTCGTCTGTAGGGTTATTTAATTTTAACATGTGTAATTATTCAGCGTAACTGTATGTCCATCTTTCCAGAGATGGTTGCGGGATTCGGCTGTTCGACTCAGGGTGTCAAATGAAACAACTTTCTGCCGTCTAGTTTCCAAACTTATTTTATTTACGTACCAGTTTCGGCGATTTAGTACGTCATTTTCAGGCCTCTGACCGACTTGTAGGAAGATACCATCTCGGTTCTGGTCAAAACATGGGCCAGCAATACTGGTATACTGGTATTAGTCGATTTCTGCTTGTGTAGCGATCGCTTCAACCATCATCGCTACTGCAAGCAGAAATCTACTAATACCAGTATTGCTGGCTCATATTTTGACCAGAATCGAGATGGGATCTTTCTACACGTCTGTCAGAGGCCTGAAGATTGCGTAGTAAATGACCGAAACTGGGGGCCAAACAAAATAAGTTTGGCAACTGGATGGCTGAAATGTGTTTTATTTGACATCCTGTATCCAATGTAAGGTTTAAGTCAAACAGAGAAACTAAATGTTAGCTGAATACGGTGCTGGTCGGCGAAACAGACGTGACGATGTATTGAAGGGAGAATAAGCGCTGCTGTTTCCATGGAAACAGAGTGTTAGATTTTGATGTGACTTTACCCACTTACTTTTTCGTAATTCTCACATCAAGATTTTCTTATTTTCTGACATTTATGGCTAAATTGCCCAGAGTTAGCTGGGGGTAGAAAATTTCCAGTATAATGAGCGGGTATTGGAAATTGTCTGAAAGCAATAAAATGGCTGCACAAGGCAGGTAATTGGTAAAAACAGATTTTTGGCATTTTAAACTTCACCCGCTGGTCAATGCAAGCTTGGTGACCCTTTCTCAATAGTAATTCGCATAAACAATGTATCAGTATCTGGTCGTGGTTTACCGATTAACAGTCCCATAAGGTGGTGGTTTAATTACGCCTGGTAACTGCATCAGGTGAGTCGACCAAAACCTGGAGCGGGTGGACTACTTTACAGACTAATGTATACAAGATCGCACCGTTTTCAAGAAGAGAAGAAACTGTTAATTTAGCCATGCCTGACAGGATTGGAAACAATGCAAGGAATTTCATCACCGTCAGCTGGAAGCGTCGGCCATCAGCTACACAGAGCATAAAATTTGGCACGATATGAACATCAGCTTGATGTGTCTCAAACGTCAGTACGGAACTATGCACGTGTACGGTAAAATGTTCGTTTGTATCTCCTTTTGTGTGACAGGACAGAGTGATGAACTGAACAACAGCTCAGGAAAAAAACACGAACGTAAGTTCAGCCAGAGAAAGAAATTTCGGAACTACGCGTAGAGATTAGGTCAGTAAAATTGATAAAAGCCTCTTAAGTATGCAGCAGACTCTTAAAATAACCATTATAAATTTAACTAGCAGGAGGGAAGAAACCACAGACACTACTATCCACATAGTATCTAGACACACATCAGAATATAAAACAGTGGAATTACTGTATATTATTAACAGAGCAGTACTACTAGCATGCTCTGAAGTGAAATCTAAGCAAAGAGTGAAAAGAATAAAAAAATCCTAAAGAGAAACAATAAACACCACATATCAGCCATAGCGAACCATCCACACCTAAAAAGTCCCATCTTAGTATCATATGTATCAGTATTCAAAATATCTAACCAAAATGGTCCAAATGGCTCTAAGCACTATGGGAGTTAACATCTGAGGTCATCAGTCCTCTAGACTTTGAACTACTTAAACCTAACTAACCTAAGGACAGCACACACATCCATGCCCGAGGCAGCATTCGAACCTGCGACCGTAGCAGCAGCGCGGTTCCAGACTGAAGCGCCTAGAACCGCTCGCCCACGGCGGGCGGCAAAATATGTAACCAACAGGCGAAAAGCTACACTTTCTTTAAAGACTCGTAACAAAGAAAGACTAAAGGAAACAATCCAAGTCAATCCTAAATGACAAATACGATACCATGTACAACAGTATTATGTCTGTTTTCGAAAGCAGCTTAAGATACATACTGTCACGTGGGCGTCGATGCTCATGCACCAACACACTTGTTTCTCGAATCTCATGAATGATGCATGAAGGAGCAGTCACAGTTAAACATTCAACTTTGAGTACACGAATACAATGTAGCCCGTTTCTTTTGTTGCTCAGAGGCAATTACTACACAGTCGTGGTGTCGGTGATAAAAGATATGGTAATACCTATGTATTTACAGGGTGACAATCATTGAACTATATGAAAAAAGTAAGTTAATTACAAACTAGGCGTCCACACATTTCATTCAACCCGTAGACGTCACTGCAGATATTCGCATGTAGGTTATGATAGGTTCGATATTCCTGCCATTATTGGCGATGATGTGGCGCAGACGAATAGCAAAATTCTGCATGACCCCGTAAGTGTCGGAACATCGATGCTGTAGATGACCTCCTGAATGGCTGTTTTCAGCTCAGCAATGGTTTTGGGGTACTGCTGTACACCTTGCCTTTAAAATAGCGGCACAGAAGGAGTCACATGTCTTCATATCCGGAGAGTATGACACCCAATCGAGGCCCATGCCAGTGTCTCAGGGTACCCCAGAGCCAGAATACGGTCCCCAAAGTGCTCCTCCAGGACATCAAACACTCTCCTGCTTGTAAGGGGTTGAGCTCCGTCTTGCATGAACCACATCTCGTCGAAGTAAGGTTCACTTTGGATAGCGGGGATGAAATCTTCTTCCAAAACCTTCACGTACCGTTCGGTAGTCACCGTGCCATCAAGGAACATCACATCGATTATCCCGTGACTGGACTTTGCACATCACACAGTCATCCGTTAAGGGTGTAGAGATTTCCCTATTGTGAAATTCGGATTCTCAGTCACCCAAATGCGCCAATTTTGCTTATTGGCGAACCCATCCAAAAGTAGGCTTCGTCGCTAAATCAAATCATCGTGCGCAAACTAATTCCCATTATGCCCCGTGGCCAATCGTGCAGTTTGAACGTCCTAACGCAAATCGTTCAGAAGTTATGACGATTTTATTTCACGTAGTCCAATAGTGTCACCGTGTAAAGACATTGGCAATTTGATATGTAATAGTACAAAAGAAGGGGATTATCTCAATCTTATGCAGGTGAATAGTGAGACTGGTCAGGATAGTCAAATATTAGGCATGTCTTAGAGGGTGTTAAATCATGTTACACATGTTTTAATGGACAGAAAGTAAGTTTATTCATTATTTGGAGGCGAATGGGCCCACCCAGAATGGTT
Organism: Schistocerca cancellata; assembly: GCF_023864275.1. Classification (NCBI taxonomy): domain Eukaryota; kingdom Metazoa; phylum Arthropoda; class Insecta; order Orthoptera; family Acrididae; genus Schistocerca; species Schistocerca cancellata. The sequence continues at coordinate 270,543,170 of NC_064629.1, forward strand.
TGGTAGGCATCAGTCAGTCAAGGCAGGATCAAGAAATAATGCTTTAGATATGTAAATTAGTCACTGTAGAACTAATGTCCAAGAACAAGTTAGGAAGGAATGGCGTCCTGGCTAGCTGGAAGCCAGTGGCTTGGAGCTAACACTCTTCGGCATCGGCTAAAGGTGGACACATGATTCCTTTTCCACAATCTATGTTCGGGGCAAACATTGAGTCCATAGACGGAAGATTGTTCAAAGTTATAGTTTCACGAGAACAAAAAATCTCTGCCGAAGCAACGATCATACCTGGTGCATAGGCTACAAAAAGTTATACTTGAACATAACAAAAAATATGAAAATCAAACACTGTTAATAAATATCAAACTTAATGAAAAAGGATTCTTTTTGTGGCTGCATCAGCATCATTAATTATTTAAGTGTGTCTATTGTGGAAATACTGCAGTTGTTTGCAATAAATTACTCATTGTTTTATTTCCATTTTTTACTTATAGTTACCCTCAGAGGGTGCAAGCTGGACTACTCAGTAAACCATATATCGAGTAAGGTTGTGTGGTATGAATGACTCGGAGATCCCGAAGGACAGGTTTACCAACCCAATGGGAAAGATTTTCTTTTCCTCCACGCTTGTAGGTACCTTTCTTTCACAAACGTGTGGGTAGAGGAATGTATTTTGAGCGCGTGCGGAGTATACAGTCACGTCCGTGTTGGACAAGATGAGAGAAGGGGAGATTGAAACCCAGTGACAGCACATATCCTATTCCTCTCGAATACCACCAATGGGACCTCCAAGTCCGTCAACGCTATCTGATGGACGGATAGCCACAACAGCGTTAAATGCCCTCACTTTATGGAACACTGCAGACAGGTTTGGAATTTAATTCAGGGCACTGGGGCAAAAGCTGGTGATCAGAGACTTAACGCCACCACCTCAAGTGTTCCCTCGGCTAAAAGGCAAAGGGGAAATTGCCAACAGCACGTGGCATACCTGAGCAGTGACACATTAACGTACTTCCATACACAATGGTGCTTAACTTTGGTGACCTAACGGGAACTAGTGTATTCATCTTGGCACAACTGATGACTAACAACTGGTTTATTACACTATTATCGTCTTTCATGCTGTTGATTATAGTATAGTAACACCTACAAAATCTATACTAGCAAATTATATTTTTCAGGATACGGCGCTCAAAATGTAGGATATTATCAGCAATATTAGTAGGAAGGCAAAGTACTCTCTGTTGAGATATGCACACCAGCTGTGTCTCAAACAGTATCAAGTGAAGACCAAATCTCTTCCAAAGTCCTGCTCTCTTCTGTGAGATCATAATGCCCCCCCCCCCCCCAACCATTCTCCTGGGACACATCCCCTATGTTGGAAATAGAGCAGTCAGAGAGCTTCTACGACAACACACTGTATTTAGATATCTCAGTCAAACCAGTATTGTAACGCAAAAAGAAAAGGAAACAGCCCAATATTTTACTGGGCATTAAAACAGAATGGTCAACGGCCTTGCCGCAGTGATAACACCGCTTCCCCTTAGATCACCGAAGTTAAGCCTTGAAGGGCTGGGCTAGCACTTGGGATGGGAGACCATCCCGTCTGCCGAGCGCTGTTGGCAAGCAAGGTGCACTCAGCCCTTGTGAGGCAACCTGAGGAGCTACTTGATTAAGAAGTAGCGGCTCGTGTGTCGTAAATTGACATACGGCCGGGAGAGCAGTGTGGTGACCACAGGCCGCTCCATATCCGCATGTAGCGACGCCTGTGAGCTGAGGATGACACGTCGGCTGGCAGTACGTTGGGCCTTCATGGCCTGTTCGGATTGAGTTTAGTTTTTTTATTAAAACGGAACAGCCTATCAGCATGAATACACCATCTTAACCATGTTCATAAGCACACATATCTCAGAAAGATATTATGTACATATCCACTGAATTGAGTGCAGCTGATGACTGCCGGCCGTTGTTGCCGAGCGGTTCTAGGCGCTTCAGTCTGGAACCGCGCGACCGCTACGGTCACAGGCTCAAATCCTGCCTCGGGCATGGATGTGTGTGATGTCCTTAGGTTAGTTAGGTTTAAGTAGTTCTAAGTTCTAGGGGACCGATGACCTCAGATCCATTTGAACCATTCTTTTTCCTTTTAATTAGAAAATATTATGCTTTCCGGTGCCGAGCTCTCCGTTCACACATGATTAGGAACGCATTAAAAGTCATCAGGTTTAACGTTACTGTTGAATATAATCCTAAAATAACATTCATCTTGTCTGAAAAAAATAATTACAGTAGCACTGCTCCTAATTATCTGTGACGCAGATAAAAACTGTATACACAGTACTGGTGACCCATAGGAATGTATGTCATCATATGATCTCACTTTTCACAAGGAATGTCATCGAATATAAAAAGTGAAAACAGAAGCTCTTTATAGGGAAATTCTACATTGTCTTTACTAGAAAGTGTGAAATATCCAGCATCCTGCAAGTTTTCAAATGCACTACTGCCTATTAAAATTGCTACACCAAGAAGAAATGCAGCTGAAAAACGAGTATTCATTGGACAAACATATTATACTAGAACTGACATGCGATTACATTTTCACGCAATTTGGGTGCATAGATCCTGAGAATTCGGTACCCAGAACAACTTCTGGCCGTAATAACGGACTTGATAAGCCTGGGCACTGAGTCAAACAGAGCTTGGATGGCGTTTACAGGTACAGTTGCCCATGCAGCTTCAACACGATACCACAGGTCATCAAGAGTAGTGACTGGCCTATTGTGACGAGTCAGATGCTCGGCCACCACTGACCAGACGTTTTCAATTGGTGAGAGATCTGGAGAATGTGCAGGCCAGAGCAGCAGTCGAACATTTTCTGTATCCAGAAAGGCCCGTACAGGACCTGCAACATGCGGTCGTGCATTATCCTGCTCAAATGTAGGGTTTCCCGGGGATCGAATGAAGGGTAGAGCCACGGGTCGTAACACTTCTGAAATGTAACGTCCACTGTTCAAAGCGCCGTCAATGTGAACAAGAGGTGAGCGAGACGTGTAACCAATGGCACCCCATACCATCACGCCGAGTGATACGCCAGTATGGCGATGACGAATACACGCTTCCAATGTTCGTTCACCGCGATGTCGCCAAACACGGATGTAACCATCATGAAGCTGTAAACAGAACCTGGATTCATCCGAAAAAATGACGTTTTGCCATTCGTGCACAAAGGTTCGTCGTTGAGCACACCATCGCAGGCGCTCCTGTCTGTGATGCAGCGTCAAGGGTAACCACAGCCATGGTCTCCGAGCTGATAATCCGTGCTGCTGCAAAAGTCGTCAAACTGTTCGTGCAGATGGTTGTTGTCTTGCAAACGTCCCCATCTGTTGCCTCAGGGATCGAGACGTGGCTGCACGATCCGTTACAGCCATGCCCATAAGATGCCTGTCATCTCGACTGTTAACGATACGAGGCCGTTGGGATCCAGCACGGCCTTCCGTATTACCCTCCTGAACCCACCGATTCCATATTCTGCTAACAATCATTGGATCTCGACCAACGCGAGCAGCAATGTCGCGATACGATAAACCGCAATCGCGATAGGCTACAATCCGACTTCCGATCCGAATTAAAGTCGGAAACGTGATGGTACGCATTTCTCCTCCTTACACGAGGCATCACAACAACGTTTCACCTGGTAACGCCGGTCAACTGCTGTTTGTGTATAAGAAATCGGTTGGAAACTTTCTTCATGTCAGCACGTTGTAGGTGTCGCCACCGGCGCCAATTTTGTGTGAATGCTCTGAAAAGCTAATCATTTGCATATCACAGCATCTTCTTCCTGTCGGTTAAATTTCGCGTCTGTAGCTCGTCATCTTCGTTGTGTAGCAATTTCACTCGCCAGTAGTGTACCTGTGTTAGATATTTACATATATATTACTAAAGAGATTTGGAATATACATATACATGTTTCTCAATTTGAAACTATTTTCATGAAGCAAAACGTTAATGATCACATTCGTTTTTACACAGTTGAAAGGACCAGGTATAATACATTTAACTGTATATGGAAATAGATCAATATGTTTGCGAGATTCTGGTCGTAACCCACTTTTCTCAGTAATAGCACTCATGGAAAATTGGAGTTCAAAAATTGGTTCAAATGGCTCTGAGCACTATGGGACTTAACTACTGAGGTCATCAGTCCCCTAGAACTTAGAACTACTTAAACCTAACTAACCTAAGTACATCACACACATCCATGCCCGAGGCAGGATTCGAACCCGCGACCTTAGCGGTCACGCGGGTCCAAACTGAAGCGCTTAGAACCGCACGGCCACACCGGCCGGCGAAAATTGGAGTGCATACCTCTTGAATTACATCTTCAGAACAACACTGTAGTGTCAGGAGTTTAAACATAGTCATCTAGGGCAGGCCACTTCAGCTAGGTAAGAGGAAACTGTATGTGTGGTAGTAATAATGGAAAGGAACAATTGCTCTGAGCACTATGGGACTTAACATCTGAGGTCATCAGTCTCCTAGACTTAGAACTACTTAAACCTAACTAACCTAAGGACATCACACACATCCATGCCCGAGGCAGGATTCGAACCTGTGACCGTAGCAGTCGCGCAGTTCCGGACTGAAGCGCCTACAACCGCTCGGCCACCGCGGCAGGCATTTGAAAGGAACAACATTGATCTAAAGATCGTGGCCATCAGTCACTATTGTCCAAGACTATTTGTACTACGGACTAGCTGGAGATTCAACATCAGACACGGCTCATAAAGATCAACAAACAGTTGTAGCAAGGTATTGTTTCGAGAGAAGAGTTCACGAAACATTTTAATGTTTTGTTTCCACACACAGTCATACGGGATAGAAGCTCATCGTTTGCAATCCTATGAAACTGCCAGTAACATGAGTGTGAAAATTTCAAAGACAAAGGAATTGAATTCATAGCTTTTCATGTGTCTTGTGACTCACACTCGTTTAACCTCGTGGTCCTAAAGTGTGCAGACGAATCTTTAGAATCAGACAGTTTCTTTCAAGTTTAGCAACGACTATACGATTTTTTTATAGCTTCTACTGATCGTTGGCACATTCTTGTAAAGAATAATGGGTGACTTAATACATTGTCAGATACTAGATGGTCGTGCCGTGAGGATGCAATATCGGCTGTTCGACAGAATGTCGATACCGTTTACGTGTCACTTGGAGCAGTGGTCGAGAACAAAGAAGAAAAGGCACCGATAACAAAAGAGGCAGAATCGCTAAGGAAAAAATTAAAAGCAGCTGGTGATAGCAATACTGGTTGTTTTATTTTTCTGGGATGACACGTCATCTCGATTGGACAAAACTAAAACACATTTGCAAAAGCGTGGACTGGACATAATTAGCGGGTGTCAAGCGTTGCTATCATTGATTCCGTTTTTCAGCCGTGTTCGGCAAAATTTGGTGACTATGAAAACAAATCTATGAGATCAAGTGAGCATATTTATCAAGAATATAACGACGAAAGTAACGCAAAATGGGAGGATACACCGACGGAGAAAAATCAGAAGAATTGAGTTGTCGTGATAAATTTCGTGTGGCATTTATTGCTGTTGTTGATAAATAACAAGCAGAGCTAAAAACGCGAGAAGAAAAGTACTGCGAAGTAGCCAATCTTTTACTACCTTTAAAAAACAACATATTGAACTATGAAGCTACAAAATTCGTAACAGAAACGTCATAACTTTTTGAAAAATGCGGAGTTGGTCTCGATTAGGAGAGTTTTCGTAGTGAAATTCTTCATTTAGTGAATATTTAAAGTGTTTCCGTAAACAAAAGGCTGCTAAATATTTCACCAGTCGAATTATATTAATTAATGTTTGCAAATGAATTTGGTAATTTTTTTTCCAAATGCAATGATTGCCTACCGAATTTTCCTCTCAATACCAATTGCGAATTATGAAGTTAAGAGGAGATTCTTCAAACTAGCCCTTAAAAAGAAAAAAAAAATACGTGCTACCATGCAAAAAGAATGCATTTTCGCTCTCTCCCTGTTATCAGTTGAACACGAGGTCACCAGTTCTCTAACCGAGCGAGGTGGCGCAGTGGTTAGCACACTGGACTCGCATTCGGGAGGACGACGGTTCAATCCCGTCTCCGGCCATCCTGATTTAGGTTTTCCGTGATTTCCCTAAATCGTTTCAGGAAAATGCCGGGATGGTTCCTTTGAAAGGGCACGGCCGATTTCCTTCCCCATCCTTCCCTAACCCGAGCTTGCGCTCCGTCTCTAATGACCTCGTTGTCGACGGGACGTTAAACACCACTAACCACTAACCACCACCACCAGTTCTCTTGACTACCAGAATGTGATAGAGCTCGTCGCGAGGACGATAGCGAGGACAAGAAAATTTTGAGGTACTCATTTTTTATTTATTGCATTTATATAATAGAGTAACACTGTGTGTTTTTCTGAATGCATTTTGAAAATTGCATTAGGTATACTATCATCTAATTCACGGCATCAGTGATGTCGCAGAGGTCGTGTATTACCTTACCTTTCCTACTGTACTTTCATAGAAGTGTATTAGGCCTACATGAAGTAAGCAAGACCAAACGTTTGTTTCTAGCCGTGGACCTCCTCAAGTATTTTTTAGAAAATGTTAAACTTACTCATTCTTTCCGCGAGAAGAACCGCTTATAGCAACAGATCGAACAGCCCTTGCTGCCTAGTGTGCGAATCGGTGGGTAAGTAGAGGCAGCCGTAGCAAGCAAATGCAGCGACATGTAACGCCAAGTCCAATGTACACACACGCGTATTTTAAGTACTGAAAACATAGCAAAAATGTCTCAAATCATTTGAATAATTTGCAGTTGATATCGACAACTAAACTGTCGCAGATGCAATTGTTACACAACTGACTAACAGGACAGAAAATCAAAGCAGTAGATGTTGTTACATTACAAACTTAATTCATTAATCTAGAATTTAATTTGTCGATTTTATAACAATTTCTGTATGTCAGCTCCAATGATAATTTTGGAACAATGCTCATTCTACCAATAACAAAACAGTTCCTTCATTATTCCCTGTATTCCTCACAAAAATGCGAAGTGTGTATTGCATGACGAATACATATTTCATGCATACACAAGGTACACCTGATAAACGAAAAACTAATGCATTCAGACTCTTCACAATCATTGCTACTTTAATTTAAACAGAATTGGAACTGAGTAAGAAATGGTCGTGGGGTTGTCCTGCTTATCGTGATGCATGTGAGGCATACTTGATGAAATTCGTAAAATGTGGCAATGCAGACTGATAATGCAGAAACAAATGATGTTTAACAATAGTTATTCGCTGATAATCCTGAAATGAAAATGACAAAGCCTTACCGGAATTTATATTTCCCGATAATTTTATGAAGAATGCTTTATGCTGTTGAAATTTCTTTTGGTCAGAGGCTGAATCGCCGGCCGGAGTGGCCGTGCGGTTCTAGGCGCTACAGTCGGAAGCCGAGCGACCGCTACGGTCGCAGGTTCGAATCCTGCCTCGCGCATGGATGTGTGTGATGTCCTTAGGTTAGTTAGGTTTAATTAGTTCTAAGTTCTAGGCGACTGATGACCTCAGAAGTTAGTCGCATAGTGCTCAGAGCCATTTGAACCATTCTTTAGAGGTTGAATCGCATTATTAGTTCCGTATGTAATCAGAATTTCATTCGTCATCCTCGTGGAAACAGATGTGTCATTATATCCAGATCGAGAGTCAAACAAAAGCAATGCCTTAGTTTTTGCAAATTGTCAGAAGGCGTTTCGTATGTAACATTGAAAATTATCCTTTCGCGTTTTTCTAGATTTTCCTACGTCGATTAAAAGATTTTTGCAAATAAACTGGTCTTGTTTTATAATTTTTGTACTCATTTTGGCTTGATGATCCTGAAGACACATGTGTGGCTTGGAAACAGTTAACCAATGGTACTCATCTCTGGCAGTGTTGTATAAGAATGTGTCATAGCGTACATTGACTGCACAGTTGACTCTGTCTGTTTTTCGTTACAAATGATGAAGTGCACTTGGATGCAGTTCTTGCACAAAAAAAATACACAGTCATTTAGGGGATAGAAAGCAGCTTCTTCATGATATCAGCTAAGAATTTCTGTACAGTATTATCTGTTAATGCTATCTCCTTTTTCAGGTTTACTTGAGGTACACATCGAAAGATTGCAAGTTCATTTACCATACAGTTTTCTGAATCTGTTTAGCCAGATCGAAGAAGCTTATAAATCAGTAATTTTCGTATCATTTGGGATTTAGAGCACAATGTCTCGTGCATCTCCTTCGGCAACGGTGCATTGACTCTCACGAACAGATATTTAGAGCCTTATGCAAGTCTTTCTTCATTTTATACAATTCAGGTTCAGATTTTACTAAATGAATCCAACTTTTCACGCTGTTTAAGCGTTTTATTCCTTCTTCGTTTAGTCAAACAAATTACAACCCTTTCTTTGACGTTGGAAACGGTTACTGCCCATGTTTTCTTTGGGCTTGGGCGGTACTCTGTTTTTGTTCCGGACTTGAATTATAGGCACACAATCGTTCGAACCACAATTAACGGAATTGTCTTAGTTATTTCCTATGCTTCTAGTGTTTCCACAATTTCTAACAAAATGTCGATATCTTTCGTATGAATGTCCAAGAAATGGACTAATAAAAAACACACATGTAGGTTTTCAGGAGATGTAAATGACTTCGATGGCGTATCACATGCTTCATGTTTCATTTTCCTAAGGCGCACCGAAAAGGCAACTGTTAATTATAGCTGATAATGAGTAAGTTGTAAATTCGAGCAACCCCTCTTCCCCCCCCCCCACCCCACCCCCCGAGCTCAGGGATTGTAATATGTCAGAACGACCAAGAGGCCGAGAGGTATGGTTTGGGAGAGAGGGGTAACTCATGTCGAAACATACAGAGAAACACAAGGACGTGTGTCAATGATTTTATGACTGAAGCCATAAACTTGTCTAGTCTATCTCTGAAGCCAAAAACTTGTCTAGGCTATCTCGATGACATAACTGTCCATTCAAAGGATTTACCGGAGTGTGTGAGACGTTTGAAGAATGTCTTTAGTAGACTATGACTGGCACGTTTAACGTTAAGTGTGGACAAGTGCCTTTTTGCGGAAATCCAAGTTAACAATCTGGGGCACGTAATTAGTGAGCGTGGCGTGCAGACCAATCCTCGTCTTACAGACGCAGTTCTAAATTATCCTATACTGCAAACAACTAAGCAGGTATAGTCATTCATTGGCCCCTGTAGTTATCACAGACGGTTCGTGAAAAACTTTGCGAAAATAGCCGGACCCTTGAAGAAGCTACTGAAGAAGGGGACGAAATTCCATTGGTCGCAGGAATGTTAGGAGGCGTTTGAAAAATTGAAAGAGACATTAGTGTCAGAACCAGTACTGGGTTTTATTAATTTCGAGAAAGAGCTTACCCTTTCGTATGATGCTTCAAAAGGCAGTTGGTTGTGTTTTGGGACATGGTAGATTTTCAGGACAATCCGGTAGCTTATGCTTCAAGGTAGTTAAACAAGGCGGAGCATAACTACACAGCAATGCAGGAGATGTTGGCGGTCATATATGTGTGCATATTGGACTTTGCACTACATGGCGCTGCATTTGCTCGCCACGGCTGCATCTACTTACTTAACGATTCGCACACTAGGCTGCTCGATCTGTTGTTATAAGCGGTTCTTCGTGCGGAAACAGTGAGTGACTTTACCATTTTCTAAAATACTTGGAGGGTGCCGAGGGTATGGATAACCCAGGGCTAGAAAAAAACGTTTGGTCCTGCTTACTTCATGTAGGCCTAATACACTTCCATGAAAGTACAGTAGGAAAGGTACGGTAACACACGACCTTTAAGACATCACTGAAGCCGTGAATTAGAAGACGCCGGCCGTGGTGGGCGAGCGGTTCTAGACGCTACAGTCTAGTCGCAGGTCGGTCGCAGGTTCGAATCCTGCCTCGGGCATGGATGTGTGTGGTTTCCTTAGGTTAGTTAGGTTTAAGTAGTTCTAAGTTCTAGAGGACTGATGACCTTAGAAGTTAAGTCCCATAGTGCTCAGAGCCATTTGAAACATTTGAATTAGATGACATTATGCCTAATGCAACTTTCAAAATGCATTCAGAAGAACAAACAATTTACCCTATTATATAAATACAATAAATAAAAAAATGAGTACTTCAAAATTTTCTTGTCCTCGCTTTCGTCCTCGCGAAGACCTCTATCACATTCTGGTAGTCGAGAGAACTGGTGACCTCGTATTCAACTGATAACTGCGAGAGAGCGGAAATGCGTTCAAAAAAAAAAAAATGGTTCAAATGTCTCTGAGCACTATGGGACTTAACTTCTGAGATCATCTGTCCCCTAGACTTAGAGCTACTTAAACCTAACTAACCTAAGGACATCATATGTATCCATGCCGGAGGCAGGATTCGAACCTACGACCATAGCAGCATCGCGGTTCGGGACTGAAGCGCCTAGAACCGCTCGGCCACAATGGCCGGCGGAAAAGCTTACTTTTTGCATGGAAGCACGTAATTTGTTCTTGGTGAGGGCTAGTCTGCATAATCTTCTCTCAGCTTCACAATTCGCAATTGGTATTGAGAGGAAATTTCGGTAGGCAATCATCACATTTGAAAAAAAATAACCAAAATCATTTTCAAACATTAATTCATATAATTCGACTGGTGGAATATTTAGCAGCCTTTTGTTTAAGGAAACACTTTAAATGTTCACTAATATGAAGAATTTCACAACGAAAACTCTCATAATCGAGATAACCTCGGCGTTTTCACAAATTTTTCACGTTTCTGTTACGGGTTTTGTAGCATCATAGTTTACTATATTGTCTTTAAAAGCAGTAAAAGATTGCCTACTTCGCAATACTTTTCTTCTCGCTTTTTTAGTTCTGCTTGTAGTTTATCAACAACAGCAATAACTGTCACACGAAATTTGTCACGACCACTCAATTCTTCTGATTTTTCTCCATCACGTAACCTTCTTCTTTTGACGTTCCTTTCTTCAGTATATTAGCAGAGTTAGAAAGAAAGGGCAGATTAAATATTAGCATTTCTGCAAGATGAGTCACTGGAATGTGTGGTGTCGTATACTCTTGACTGTGCGGAAAATAATATATGAACAGTACAGTCACGACGATACGTCCTAGACAAGTAAAGTCATACCGAAACAGGTATCGAGCCATGTAGTTCATCATCCTTGGCGGGCAAGGAGCCATAAATCCCGTATCCAGAGAGACATACAGTAAAGGACAATCGTTGTTCAAGAAGCGGGTACGAAACATAATTACGTACGTGGAAGAGCATCCGCTACATAGTAAAGAAACAATTATGAACAGAATTTCAATAGGTCAAGAGGATATGAACGAGTAGTCCATAAGAATAATCACGGATATTCAAGGGAAGACAGGCACATTTGTCATAAATACTGGTGTTAGCGCTTTTCAAAATGCTCGATACAGTTTGCTGCATGCACATGTTAGAGACCTACTACGTTACTACGTTGTGTACACCAAATTGCACACGACATAGAGCACAATGATATCAAAGGAAGCAGTGGATGATTGCATAACTTCAGTTAGTGCTACAGAACTGGATGACGTAAGGTAATGAAAATTCAAACAAAGCGCCAACTTGACGACGCACAGCAAACTGCGGTATCGCCCCAAAATTTGTAGACAAGGTAAACGAAGTTATCCCATTGTTCAATAAGGAATTTGTTTTCAACTTCCAGCAATCCGGATTTGAAGATGGAATGCATATTAAAGGACGCTCGCAATTAGAGGTGCCAAGAGAGCTGTATCAATAACAGCTAACATCAGTGCCTTAACGCACTCGTATACCGTTACTCCGAATGTTAATACGGACGGTAAACTCATTGAGAAGTTATATATTGTACCGCAATAAGTTGGAGGTGCTCTGCCCCCACAATTCTTTGTCGTGCGCGTGATCCTGCATGGGCAGTGAGCACTATTTAGGTCAGAGCAAGCGAGAGTGGGAATATGGGCAAAAGAGAAATACAACTTTGGTATGAGCTCTGCTTTAGGCGAATAACTGATCAAAATAACTTGCTTTTGCTTGAATCGTGATCAGCGTATCATAATCATACTCTTTTAGAGTAAACTATCGCTCCTGAAAAGTGTGTGACATCGCAGTTCATACCACCTGGAACCACAGGTCATATTCGGTCCCTGAATCTTGGAATTTCCGTACCTATGAAACATATTATTGCACTATCTGCTGCTACGCCTTAAAGGACAGCGAATGTCACGGCAAGCTCCACGAGACACTGTCTCGCATTCGGTTGCATTCGATCACATTCCATCGTTTCTCATCACCTAGTTATACAAACACACTGAAGAGCCAAAGAAAGTGGTACAGCCCGCATCTCGTGGTCGTGCGGTAGCGTTCTCGCTTCCCACGCCCGGGTTCCCGGGTTCGATTCCCGGCGGGGTCAGGGATTTTCTCTGCCTCGTGATGGCTGGGTGTTGTGTGCTGTCCTTAGGTTAGTTAGGTTTAAGTAGTTCTAAGTTCTAGGGGACTGATGACCATTGATGTTAAGTCCCATAGTGCTCAGAGCCAAAGTGGTACACCTGCCTAATATCCTGGAGGGGCTCGGCCAGCACGCAGAAATGCCGCAACACGACGTGGCATGGACTCGACTAATGTCTAAAGTTGTGCTGATGGGGAATGGACAACATTAATCCAGCACGGATGTCCATAAATCCGTAAGAGTACGAGGAGGTGGACATCTCTTCTGAACAGCACGTTGCAAGGCATCCCAATACACTCAATAATGTTCATGTCTGGGTTGTTTGGTGGCCAGCGGAAGTGTTTAAACTCAGAAGAGTATTCCTGGAGCCACTCTGTAGCAATTCTGGACGTGTAGGGTGTCGCATTGTCCTGATGGAATTGCCCAAGTCCGTCGGAATGCACAATGGACATGAATGGATGCAGGTGATCAGACAGGATGCTTGCGTACGTGTCACCTGTCAGAGTCGTATCTAGACGTACGAGGGGTCTCATATCACTCCAACAGCACACCCCGCACACCATTACAAAGCCTCCACTAGCTTTAGCAGTCCCCTGATGATATGCAGGGTCCGTGGGCTCATGAGGTTGTCTCCATACCCGTACACGTCTATCCGATCGATACAATTTGAAACGAGACCAGGCAACATGTTTCCACTCATCAACGAACAGTCTAGTGTCGGTGTTGACGGGCCCAGGTGAGGCGTAAAGCTTTGTGTCGTGCAGTCATCAAGGGTACACAAAAGCCCATATCGATGATGTTTCGTTGAATGGTTCGCACGCTGAGACTTGTTATGGCCCAGCTCTGAAATCTGCAGGAATTTGCGGAAAGGTTGTACTTCTTTCACGTCGAACGATTCTCTTCAGTCATGGTTGGTCCAGTTCTTGCAGAATCTTTCTCCGGCCGCAATGGTGTTGGAGATTTTATATTTTACCGGATTCCTGATATTCACGGTACACTCGTGAAATGGTCGTACGGGAAAATCCCCGCTTCATCGCTACCTCGGATATGCTGTGTCCTATCGCTCGTGCGCCTACTATAACACCACGTTCAAACTAACTTAAATCTTGATAACCTGCCATTTTAGCAGCAGACACTTGGTGTTTTATATAGGTGTTGCCGACCGCAGCGTCGTATTCTGTCTGTTTACAAAAATCTGTATTTGAATACGCATGCCTATGCCAGTTTCTTTCTATATGCATTCCTTAGGAGTGGGTACCTACCTGAACGTCCTGCGCTGTTAATAACTTCAAAGGAGTTCACCTTCGATCTTAATGGTGCGAACCTTTGTGACCACTGTGCCGTGCCACTTTTATTCTGTGTTGATGGTGCAAGTTAATGGTTTGTTTCGAACATTTTTTTAATATCGACGATGTCTGTTTTGTGAAGTGTAATACTTATATCCCATAGAAGGTTGATCTCTGCACCTCTGAGACACTCATTTTCCGTCGTCCTGATGCGAGTCATTAGCAGCTAACATTCTCCTGTCATAATTGTTAACACAAAATTTTCAAATGAGCGTTACTGAAGACTAAACTTGCAGCCTCGCATTTAAGAGGTCTCTTCTGAGATACGGAGGTCTGGCACACAGACCACTCAGCCTTGTGGGACAAAATGAAGAGCTGCTAGAATAAAGAAGCAGCGACGCCACAACGACTCGCCTACTCAGGGATTGGCGACATGCCGATTACATACTCCACGATCATAGTTACATGCGCTAAAAACATAATTAATTGGATCTCATGTGATTACATGAGCTGTTACTGAAAACTGTAGTTAAAAGGATACTAGAGAGAATAATCTCAAAGGCCGGCCGCGGTGGCCGTGCGGTTCTGGCGCTGCAGTCCGGAACCGCGGGACTGCTACGGTCGCAGGTTCGAATCCTGCCTCGGGAATGGGTGTGTGTGATGTCCTTAGGTTAGTTAGGTTTAAGTAGTTCTAAGTTCTAGGGGACTTGTGACCTAAGATGTTGAGTCCCGTAGTGCTCAGAGCCATTTGAACCATTTCAATCGTGCGGTAGCGTTCTCGCTTCCGACGCCCGGGTTCCCGGGTTCGATTCCCGGCGGGGTCAGGGATTTTCTCTGCCTCGTGATGGCTGGGTGTTGTGTGATGTCCTTAGGTTAGTTAGGTTTAAGTAGTTCTAAGTTCTAGGGGACTGATGACCATAGATGTTAAGTCCCATAGTGCTCAGAGCCATTTGAGCCAACCATTTCAAATAATCTCAAGGGCAGGTATAGATAGGCAGCTGGAGGGAAGAGAGTGAGAAATCTACTTCAAGGTGCGTGACCAAAACGACAAAGTATATTAGCGGACATCAAAGAAAAATTACTTACTGTAGACTCTGAGGCGTTGCCTCGTCGTTCATCAACATCGACGGAGGACTGACACTCATTTGAGGATGGTGTGAAGGTATCGAAGCCGGGCTACCATCTTGCGGTGTGGGAGATGTGTGCCCCTTTCGTGAAGGCGGTGGCAGCAGTGATGGGGATGAGCTTTGTGGAGTATCCCACTGCTGCTGCGTTCCACATCCCAGGCCGATCTCCGCTGCCAGTACCTACAGCACGAGTCCATCCTTATTACTGTACACACACTAAGAAAATGTGCGCACCAGTTCTAGTGTACTTACAATCTATTCCGATTTTGCAGATCGAAACACTGTGAAAAAGAGACGTAATCCTATTCAACTTGCCGTTCACGCCTAAGACAGACGTTATTTTGTTAGGTGCGGTATGTTGTTAAAATGTTCCTAATTTTAGGACCAAGCAACGCTGAGCAAATTTTTTCACATCGTTATTTTTCAAATATTTACCGTAATTCACTCAGTGTTGTATTAGGTTTAAAGCAATGAATCGTATTTCGTAAACTACTAATCATGTAGTTCGTGTAATCTAGAATCTCTAATAACTGTGATGCTATACAACGTAAATAATACACTCCCACAAAAAGTAGTCATTGAGCAGTCTTCAAGCTATGTATTTTTTACAGTATCTAATGTTAAATATTCACTCGGAAACTGATCTCTAAACTCAAGATTCCCTATAGGTGCTCTAAAGAGAGCAAGGGCATAAGAAGCTCACCTTTTATACAGTGGCTTGACAAGCAGGCACGTAATATCAGAATTGCTTCAGAAAGAGTATAGTTATTTTCAAATTATTACGTATTCACGGTATTTTGCATTATAGTGCATAATGCATAGAGACTATTAACCATTGTATTTATGAAACTGAAGAGGAACATGAATCATAGACTCTCTGTGGATATCGCTGTTCTCCCAATTAGAATGTACTCAACTTCAATCGTAACTCTCACTTGAGCTTTTAACATTCGTTCCCACTTACTGAATAGTATACCTAACACAACGTTTTAAATGAAAGTACTTAAATAATTCCGCGGAACTGTGAACCCAGATAAAAGGAAAATAATCAACGGAAGATGGTAATTACTTAGAATTTTCTTTTACTTTATTTTGAACACTACCTCAAAATGAAATTTGTCTATCATCATCAGACCCTTCGTACAAGTAATTTCTCTTTGTCTCATTTTGTTGCGCGGATTTGCGTCGTTAGGATCCTGTCATTCATTGATGATACTAATGACCCTTACGAGTAGGATTCTAATAAGGGACATAGTTATGAAACGTTGCTGGTGTTCCATAATAGCAGCAGTTTACGACAACACGAAAAAAACTGTTGTGGTGGAACTACATTTCTGTGAGATAACGTGTTTCCCTGTTCATTTTCCTTTATGCGCTCATATGCAAGTGGAACTTTGGCTACTAGTCATTTCGTATTGTTATACGTTTGATTTACAGTAAATACTGCGAAATATGTGTAATGTACTACTGAACGGAGATTTAATTTGATATGGTATCCTATTCGTATTGTCTTTACCAGAGAAACATTCTTATACAAAACGAAGTGACCCAATCTTTCTAAACCGTATAGGTTGTAAACGCTGATAGTATATACATCACAGAAGCGGTTATTCTGTACCATCTAACGATAGTATTGAATTAGGTACCCAAAACAAAACTTTCGCAAAAAACTGGATGCTGATTAACGATTGAATAGGTGCACTTACCTTCGCTCCACTGTGCCCTTCACAGCCAACGGCAATGGATGGCGTTTCAGCTGATGCTGCGTTGTTCTCTTCCTGCACTTGTGTGTCTTGTTGGGGTACATCTGCACTTCTTTGGCGTTTTCTCGCATCAGTGTCTTTCTTTGTGTTCTGACGAGGTCTCTTATTCTGGTTCTGCTCCTTTTCTTCCCTTTTAGCGGCCCTAACAATGGTAAAACAGACAAACTCTTTAAATCCGACTGAAAAGCGGGAGAAAAGTACAATAGTGATTCTAGTATCTTTAACTAAAGTCATAAAACTGCCTGTCGGAGTCCGTCCGAAGAGTTCTAAAGAATTATCAAAACCTATCATGGAAATGAATCACAATATTAGCATCAATTAATACATATGAGTAACTTAGAAGTAGATATTCTCAGAAATGTGATACGCAGCAAGATTTTGGAACATGTATTGTGTTTGAACATTATGAATTATCTCTTAGATAAGGGTCTAATGACACAGAGACAACATGGACTCAGAAAACATGTGAAACACAATTAGCTTTTTACTCACACGAAGTGTTGAATCTACCGCAAGGGATTTCAAATTGATTCCGTATTTCTAAAAATCCAGAGGGCTTTCGATACCAATGCTGACAAGTGGCTGGTAATCAAATTTCGTGCTTATGGAATATCGCCTGAGTTAGGCGAAGGGATTCTAGATTTCCTGTCAGAGAGATCACAGTTCATAGGAACTGACAGAAAGTCATCGACTAAAACAGGAGTTATTTCTGGCATTCCCCAAGGTAGTTTTATAGGCCCACTGCTGTTCCTAGTCTATATAAACAATTTAGAAGACGATCTGGGCAGCTGTCGCAGCTTGTTTTCAAATTATGCTGCAGTCTATCGTCAATTGGAAATGATATGGATAAGATATCTATATGATATGAAAATTGGCAATTGACCCTAAATAATGAAAAGTGTGAGGTTATCCACATGAGTGCTAATAGGAATCACTTAAACTTCGGTTATATGATAAATCAACCAAATCTAAAGGCCATATATTCGACTAAATACCTAGGATTTGAAATGAACACATAGGAAACGTTGTAGAGAAGGGGAAACAAATACTATGGTTTATTGGCAGAGCACTTACAAGATGCAGAAGAAGTACTAAAGAGACTGTCTACACTACACTCATCTTTTGGAGTACTACTGCACGGTGTGGGATTCCTATGAGATAGGATTAACGGGGTACATCCAGAAAGTAAAAAGAAGGGCAACACGTTTTGCATTAACGAGAAATAGGGTAAAGAGAGTTAATAATAACACATTAATATTAATGTTGCTATGCAATAAATCGGTTTCGGGAGGTGAGTTTCTAACCTGCCTCCTGGGTATCGTCCTCTAGCTGTTTTGCCTTCCCTAAATCGTTTCAGGTTAATTTTTGGATGGTTCTTTGTGTAAGTCCAGACCGTTTTCCTACTCGATCCTTGTCCAGCTGAACAAGTGGTCTGCCTTTAATGCTTATGATGTTAGCGGGAAGTTCTAAGAACTTAATGATGGCGACACTGTCTTTCCCAAGGTGAAGACGTTCAAAAGTGTCAGTTCTCATCCACATTTACAAAGAGTTGAAACAGATAAAGTTCAGGAGTCCTTATTTTTCTACTATGAATCAAAGTATGTGTCAAAAGGATATAGGAATTGACGTCCGTACAAAAAATGAGGATTTTAAGAGCATTCACGCACAGATAAGCTACTCGATTTTACACTGTCATTGTTTTACAGATTTAGCCTTTCTTCTGTACACGTAGACACGTAGACGTAGTTACACACAAAACTAAACTAAGCTACGACCGAACAGGCCATGAAGGCCCAATGCTACCGACCGGCAGCCGTGTCATCCTCAACTCACAGGAGTCACTGGATGCAGATATAGATGAGCGTGTGGTCAGCAGACCGCTCTCCCGGCCGTATGTTAGCTTACGAGACCGGAGCCGCTGCTTCTCAATTACCTATCCCTCAGTTTGCCGCACAAGGGCTGAGTGCACCCCGCTTGCCAACAGCGCTCAGCGGACAGGGTGGTCACTCATCCAAGAGCTAGCCCAGTCCGACAGCGCTAAACTTCGGTGACCTGACGGGAAGCCGTGTTATCACTGCGCCAAGACCGGTGGCTGAAAATACACACAGATTATGACTAATGGCTAAACTGTCACACTGCAGCCGTTATGAGGATAGATGCACAACAATTTTCGAGTAGAAAACTAAGGTCCAAGGTAACTGTCTTCATAACAGAATACTAAGGATTGAAGCATCAAGACATGGTAATATACATTATATTTATTTTTGTAACATTACTGGATGATTCAGCCAAATTGTATATCTCAAATATTTTTGGACACGTTTAAGATATCGTAATTCTGTTTTCAGCCAGATCATTTGTGAGAGAGTCCTTACTAAGTTTTACATCGTCACCTTTTGAAGCGAAAATAACAACACAGATATAGGTATCATCTTCGCTTATACAAATGGACCTACTGAAATTTCTGTTTCTATTATAGTAGTTCTAAGAGAGAAGAATTCAATGACGGTTCACTATTCGGAATCCAATAACCATTTTCTGAGCAATGACAGTTTATATAGCTTAAGGTTTATCTGTTTTTATATGAAACGAGTTACTACGTTATGACTTCGCATACATGTGAAAAGAAAGCCACTACTGTTCAACTGCACTGCTGAAAAATTTACACACCGTAAAATATCGAGGAAAAATTACTGAGACCGACCTTACGTGGAACATCACATTAAACAAATAGTAGTAGACGCAGATGCCAGGCGGAGATACATAGGAAGAATCTTAGAAACAGTAAGTCATCCACGAAGAAAGTGGTTTAGAAGGCGCTTGTTCGAACGATTCTTTAGTATTGTCAGTCAGTATCGGATCCTTACCAGGTAGTGCTGAGAGAAGAGAGAGAGAAAATCCAACAAAGAACAGCGACTTTCGTCACGGGATCGTCAAGTCGGCGCGAGACCGTTACCGTGATCCACAATAAACTCAAATGGCAGATGTTAAGAGAGAGGCGTTGTGCTTCACGAAGGGGTTTACTACTGAAATTTCGAGAGATCACTGTCCAGCAAGGGTCGCACAATGAGGACACATCAAAAAAAGTTTTGCATTACCTCGGTTCCGAGAGTTCCGGAACCTGTACAGAAAACCTGGAGTAGAGATCAACATAAACAACATTTCCGCCATTTTTATTGCTCATGAAAACCACACATTGAATGTTGTACCACCATACAGCGAGACCTTCAGAGGTGGTGGTCCTGATTACTGAACACACTGGTACTTCCAATACCCAGTAGCATGTCCTCTTGCATTGATCCATGCCTCTATTCGTCGTGGCATGCTATCCACGTCTTCATCAAGGCCTGTTGGTCCAGATTGGCCCACTCCTCAATGGCGATTCGGTGTAGATCCGTCAGAGTGGTTGGTGGGTCACGTCGTCCATAAACAGCCCTTTTCAATCTATCCCAGGCATGTTCGATAGTGTTCATGTCTGGAGAACATGCTGACCATTCTAGTCTAGCGATGTCGTTATCCTGAAGGAAGTCAGTCACAAGATGTGCACCATGGGGGAGCGAATTGTCGTCCATGAAGACGAAGGCCTCGACAGTATGCAGCCAAAACGGTTGCACTATCGCTCCAAGGATGGCATTTACGTTTCGTACAGCCGTTACGGAGCCTTCCATGACCTCCAGCGGCGTACGTCGACCCCACATTATGACACCCCAAAACAGTTGCGAACCTCCACCTTGCTGCACTCGCTGGACAGTGTGTCTAAGGCGTTCATCCTGACCAGGTTGCCTCCAAACACGTCCACAACAGTTGTCTGGTTGAAGGTATATGCGACACTCATTGGTGAAGAGAACCTGATGCCAATCAAATGGCTTTCAGCACTATGCGACTTAACTTCTGAGGTCATCAGTCGCCTAGAACTTAGAACTAATTAAACCTAACTAACCTAAGGACATCACACACATCCATGCCCCAGGCAGGATTCGAACCTGCGACCGTAGCGGTCGCTCAGCTCCAGACTGTAGCGCCCAGAACCGCACTGCCACTCCGGCCGGCCCTGATGCCAATTCCGAGCGGTCCATTCGTCATGCTGCTGGGCCCATCTCTACCGCCCTGTATGGTGTCGTGGTTGCAAAGATGGACCTCGCCATGGAAGTCGAGAGTCAAGTTGCGCATCATGCAGCCTTTTGCGCACAATTTGAGTAGTAACACGACGCCCTGTGGCTGCACGAAAAACATTATTCAACATGGTGGTGTTGCTGTCAGGGTTCCTCCGAGCCATAATCCTTAGGTAGCGTCATCCACTGCAGTAGTAGCCCTTGGGCGGCATGAGCGAAGCATATTATTTACTGCTCCTGCCTCTCTGTATCTCCTCCATGTACGAACAACATCGCTTTGGTTCACTCCGATACGCTTGGACACTTCCTTTGTTGAGAGGTCTTCCTGGCACAAAGTAACAATGCGGAAGCGATGGAACCGCGGTATTGACCGTCTAGGCATGGTGAACCACAGACAACACGAGCCGTGTACCTCCTTCTTGGTGGAATGACTGGAACTGATAGCTTGTCGGACCCCCTCCGTCTAATAGGCGCTGGTCATGGATAGTTGTTTACATCTTTGGGCGGGTTTAGTAACATCTCTGAGCAGTGAAAGGGACTGTGTCTGTGGTAAAATATCCAAAGGCAACGTCTACCTTCAGGAGTTCTGGGAACCGGGATGATGCAAAACTTTTTTATGTGTGTGTATTACTTCATCCTACATACATCTCTCGTAATGACTACGACAAAAATATTCGACAAATTAGGGCCAATCCAAAGGATTACCAGCAGTCATTCTTCTCACGCGCCATTCATGTATGTAACAAGGTAGGGGGGATCAGTTAGTGGTAGCAGAAGTACCCTCCACCACACGCCATTAGTAGGCTTGCGGAGTATGACGAACATGCAGATGTTATGCGTAAGGGTTTGATTTCATACCAAAAGAAGGAAACAGGTCATGTTGGGCAAAGAATACAGCTGCAGCTGTACATTTACCTTATTTAAAAAGGACGACCGTTTTCGTAACGTTAGTACGTCATCAGATGGAGAGTTGAATAGAAAGAAAGCGTAGAATAGTACCAGGAAGTAGGAAGTAGGTTACAGTACACTTGTTCACCCACTGCTTGAATATTGCTCACCAGTGTGGGATCCGTACCAGATAGGGTTGATAGAAGAGATAGAGAAGAACCAACGGAGAGCAGCGCGCTTCGTTGCAGGATCATTTAGTAATCGCGAAAGCGTTACGGAGATGATAGATAAACTCCAGTGGAAGATTCTGCAGGAGAGACTCTCAGTAGCTCGGTACGGGCTTTTGTTGAAGTTTCGAGAACATAACTTCACCGAGGAGTCAAGCAGTATATTGCTCGCTCCTACGTATATCTCGTGAAGAGACCATGAGGATAAAATCAGAGAGATTAGAGCCTACACAGATTCATACCGACAATCTTTCTTTCCACGGAGACTGGAATAGAACGGAGAACGGATAGAGGTACTCAAAGCACCGTCCGCCACACACCGTCACGTGGCTTGCGGAGTATGGATGTAGATGTAGATGTAGAAGTGACAACCTTTGATAACAAGGTCGTCAGATTAATGCCGAAAGTGGGGTAATGCAAGTAATATAAAATGTAGCGATGACTAATATTTACAGCTACAACTTGATATCGGAGTACTGTTGATACTAAACTTCTCCTTCGTTCCTAGAACTTCATTGCATTACAAAAAATTTGCCGCAGCCCACGATTGCAAAAATTTTGTCGCAGCCCACGACATACTATCATCGAAGGTGTAAGGCGACAGCCTATTAGGACGGCGAGAGACCCTGATTTAAACGTAAACACGCGAACGCGCGCGCCTAGGCGGCGGTTAAGCTCGAGGCTCGCCTGTGTTGACAGCTAAGTTCGGTCTGATAGGAGCAAGCGGAGGGGAAGAGGACGGGGTGTGGTTCACACTACGGTCCACACATGGCGGTGTCTTTGAGACACGAAAAGCACAAGGAGAGAGAAGCGCTGATTCCCGACGAGGAAATGGTTGTCCGTTGAAGGGGACCAATGGGACCTTCTCACGGCTACACTTGCATGACAATACGAGAAATAAAGTTCGTTAGAAATTAATAAGCATTCATCAGTAAATGTCACTGAGGAGCTAGTAGCTTCCCTTTAAGCATAAAAAAGAGATAATTACGAGAGTAAAGAAGCGCTTTCCATATCTGCATTAGTAAATTAAATATTATGTTTATTTTTTGAAATATAAAAGCAATTATGTCGGTTTCACATTGTGCGATTACTACAAACAAGGTGCTTACGGAATAGCTCGGAGAACTGTATCGAACAGTCATAGCAGACTCACTCAAATTATACACATTTCTAAATCATAGCCCGACATATACATTTCGCAAGTAAAATCAGTTTTTATTGCTAAGTATCTATTAAAATCACAAAGGTAGCGGCAGTACTACTAAATAGAAATCTGATGGCCTCAGATGTTAGGTCCCATAGTGCTCAGAGCCATTTGAACCATCTGAACACACATCCCAGAACAGTACTGTTCAATGGGGCTCTGTGGGACGTGGTTGGACTTAATAAAGGAGGTGCGTGTTACGTCTGAGGGCTTCATCTCACACTTGTAACAGTGTTCTAAGGGTAGCCACAAAAAACAGTAAGGTTCGAATCCTGCCTCGGGCATGGATGTGTGTGATGTCCTTAGGTTAGTTAGGTTTAAGTAGTTCTAAGTTCTAGGGGACTGATGACCTCAGAAGTTAAGTCCCATAGTGCTCAGAGCCATTTGAACCATTTTGAACACCGGCCGGCGGGATGTGTGTGGCTGATATTTTCATGCATTAGCATGTGGGAGCTCAAAAAAAATGGTTCAAATGGCTCTGAGCACTATGGGACTCAACTGCTGTGGTCATAAGTCCCCTAGAACTTAGAACTACTTAAACCTAACTAACCTAAGAACATGACACACATCCATGCCCGAGACAGGATTCGAACCTGCGACCGTAGCGGTCGTGCGGTTCCAGACTGTAGCGCCTTTAACCGCTCGGCCACTCAGGCCGGCTGTGGGAGCTCCATGCTGATTTATAGAAGGAAGGTTAAATGACTGATTCTAATTTTGACAAGTTTTACAGAACATTTATTAGTCGCCCGTCACAGCGTTAGCAAAAGCTTGTGGTATGGTGGCAAAGGGGCCAATAGCCGGAGACTAAAAAGGAATATAAATAAACCTATAAGATGAGCAGTGAAGGGAACGGAAGAAAACTGAAAACAAAACGGAAGAAAACCATTTCATTTACTAGTCGATCCTACGAGTGGAGTCCGGGCTGCGCCGAGGGTAATTTCATACTGACGCGGAAACGTATGGTGGGCCATTAGACAGGTGTCGCGTGTGCAGAACAAGTAAGGCTGAATCGGGGTGTGTTCAAAATGCAAGGAATTGGGTTCACACGAGGTTATGAAGTCACATAGACAGAAAATATAACATGGATATCATTGTAAGATATAAATGGTGTAATGAGGGAAACTATTAAAAATGTTAAAAATCTTTAAAAAACTAAAAGAAGAGAGACCCATGCTTTCTATTGCAAGTGTTTGGCTTTGTGATTCGTCTGCAGTCAATTCCTGGTATTTTTCTCACACTCAGATTCTGTATTAGTTTTTCTGCGCATGCACCACCTGTCTTATGGCCCGGCTTATGTTTCCTCGTTACTGTCGCGGTGCTGCCCGGACTACATTCGTCGGATCGACAAGTAAATGATATGCTTTCTCTCCTGTTTTTCAGTTTTGCTCCGTTCCACTCATCGCAGCATGTTTTATAGGATTGTATGTAATGTATGTAATGTACTGAACTGGGGACCTAGAAACGACGGAGAGGCTTCGTCCCAGCGGTAGCCCTCAGTGGTTCACAACCCCACAACAGGCTACAGCAGTCCAGTCACTCCACCGCCGCCCCACACTGAACCCCCGGTTATTGTGTGGTTCGGCCCCCAGTGGACCCCCCGGGAATGTCTCACACTAGACGAATGTAACCCCAAATGTTGGCGAGGTAGAGTAATTATGGTGTACGCGTACGTGGAGACAATCGCCGTCATAGTGTAACTGAGGCGGATTAAGGGGAACCAGCCCGCATTCACCGAGGCAGATCGAAAACCGCCTTAAGAACCATCCAGAGACTGGCCGGTACACCGGACCTCGACACTAATCCGCCGGGCAGATTCGTGCCAGGGACGGCACGCCTTCCCGCTCGGAAAGTTTATTGGTTTACTTACATTTCTATATAAGTTTCTCTATTGGCCTCTTCTACCTGTGGTTATAGTGAGCTACGACATGACTTTTACAAAGAAGTGAAATTCTAGGAATCGGGGGAAAGTTTGATATCAACTCTATTCTAGTATCAAGTTGTAATTGTCACTATTCGTCAGCGCCATCTTTTATATTTGTTGCTTTCATCCATTACTGGCTGTGATCTGACGTTCTTTTTATCCAAGGTTGTCATTTCCTGGTACTAGTTGACCGCTACTTCCCATCAGGACCTTAAACCTGATGACGTAACGAACGTCACTAAAATAACTGTGCTTTTGAAGTAAAGTTCCCACACAGCTAAAACTGTGTTTTTGGTTCAACATGAAGTTTTTAGCTGTGAATGTCCATTGAATAAAATTTTTAGAAATACGTCACGCCGGATAAGAAATCTACGATGTTTGACAGCCATGATACCGATACAAAAGCGACACAAAGGAAATGAACCGTTCATTCTCTCTGTGTTGCTTGCGAGAGCCGAGGGCAGCTCATTTTGAAAAAAAAAAGCATTCCAAAAAACAAAAGATACCTACGTTATTTGTTTATGAAGAAAGCAGAAGGAAAACGAAGGGAACAGATGAGGTTAAGCACAAAGGTATGCCGACAGACAGGGTCCAAAAAGGATGACAATTCAGCAAATACACAAACCATTTTTGTTCGGAAGAGGTGAAGAGCTGACTAAATTAAGTATTCGTTCTACAGCTGTTTCCCATGATCTATACGTTAGCTTCAGAGAAAATGCGAGTACCTCTAGAATAAGTCCTCATAGCGTTTTCTGCATTTTGCGTACAGACAGCTTTCATGCATAGCATGTGTCACTTCATTAGTGGATTAAGCAGCGAGGTTTACTGAAAACAAGTGGGATTTACTCTCTCAGGTCAGATACGCCATCGGGACAATAAGTTATTCAATGACTACCTTTACCGATGGCGCTACCACTAAAAACCTCGGAAAGTCGAAAGTAAAAAATATGTAATAATGGGCCGCTGAGAATCTGCACTGACTGAGGCTCACTGAAAGCATCTGACACAGTGAGCGACTGCATGCTGTTAACCAAGAACCAAGCGTACCGAACAGACTCAGATACGTTAGTGATATCTCTGAACAGTCAACGGGACTATGTCTATGGTACAATGTCCACAGTCGACGTCTATCTTAAGGAGTTCTGGAACTGGGCTGATGGAAAACTTTTTTTGATATGTGTAGAAAACTTGGGCGACCCGTTCTAGAGTACTACCCGAGTGCTTGGGATCACCACTAGGTGAATTCAATGGGAATCCGTGGATGAAAGATGACTTTCTCTTCGTGGATTACTATTGAGAAAATATAGAGAACTGTTATTTGCGACTGATTACTGAACGATTCTTCCATTGGCGCAAACGTATATGACACGTAAAGACCGCGATGACAAGATAAGAGAAATTGGAGTGTAATGTGACTGGTAAAGATGGCTTTAGGATCCTATAACAGTTCAGTTAAATTTATTTCGTCAATAAAACTGGTAGCTACTAACTCTTGGGCAGTGGTTGAAAGGTTCTTACGCGGAGTTACAGACTCCGGAACTTTCTGTGTCTGCTGTAGAATTGTTATAAAGAAGGCTTTATTCAAGTTATGGAGGTGGGGATGAGGCATTCTGGAGTTGTTTCCAAGGCCAGCCAGGCGTATTCTGACGTTACGACTTCCAAGAGTTAATCCTTGGCTTCAAATTCCCACTTGAGATGCAGCAAGTATTTATTCGGCACAGATTTCAACAAGAATCCTGTCTTTCTCTTCTCATGGATAGTGAATAATGTCAAGTCATCGGAATAGTATTTCTGTTCGGTCAATCTTGTGTATTTCTTCCTATATTAGGAACTGTGTATCCTTCGTCAAACTATAGTAAAAGACAGTTCAAACTCGGTGCCAGCCTGGAGATATTTTTACTCGTATTTGTACGCCATATCAAGGAAACCTTAGCAGCACTCACTGTATTTTCATTCTTCGAGGCATAGTCACGTTTGTCGCACATTACTTTCTCTTTATTTTTTCATGTTTCACTCGTCCTACGTGAGTACCATTTGAAATGTGGAAATACATGTGTTACGCAATCATACAACAAAATAAATTCATGGATTCAATCTACAACCTGATAAATTACATTACGATGCCGTAGACCACATATCAAAAATATGGAGCTGTATATAACGCCGCTCTAATACATAAAGTAGAGCAAGTATAAGGGGCAAACAAATTAAAATCGAAAATCCGCCATAACACTCAGTGTGCATAACCTATGGCCCCACCGTTGTGCCACATCATAGGTGCTCACAGCAGTGGGCTATTACCTTGTTTGTCGGCTGGCTAGTCGAGCGTGGTCGTCTAGCTGTCACAATCTCCTACGACTAGCTGCTATGATTCGATTACCCTTCAGGCAGTTGTGTAACAGACGTGCATTCCTCGCACGCCCACTACATAGAGTCTGACGATCACACAGAGGCAAGTATCTCGGGCATGGAACCACAGACGGACGAGTGCTACGCTTCAGGGATGTTCAAAAATCAAATGGCTCTGAGCACTATGCGACTTAACTTCTGAGGTCATCAGTCGCCTAGAACTCAGAACTAATTAAACCTAACTAACCTAAGGACATCACACACATCCATGCCCGAGGCAGGATTCAAACCTGCGACCGTAGCGGTCGCTCGGTTCCAAACTGTAGCGCTTAGAACCGCACGGCCACACCGGCCGGCTTCAGGGATGTGGTTGGAAAACACTGAAACAATCTTCGTACAGCCCGGATCTTTCACTTTGTGACTTTCACATCTTACACAACCTTAAGAAAGACATGTGTGGACGTTGGTTTCAGTCGAACGAGGGAGTGCAAGAGTGGGTGAGGTTGTGGATCACTCAGCGTCCGACCGCGTTCTACGAAACAGGAACTGGTAGTCTCGTCTCCCAGTTAATGGAACCTAAAGGTGGTCGTGTTGTGAAGCGTGTTCTTTCATTTGACTGCCACCGTTAGGTTGTGTTCAATTGAGGTAAGCTCTCCGGTGATTCCGAGACATATCAGTTCCTGCTGAGAGAGTCCAAGCCCTATAGGTATGCCCTTTGGGTGAAACTACTTCATGAATGCAAAACAAATCAGTATTAAAAAACAATAATATCATTGAACTATGTATTTGCTCGTCACTTTTCCGGGGGTTCACATAAGGCCTGTAGCACAAAACCATACCTGTTTGTTAAAATAACAGTTTATTAATGTCATTTAAACTACCCTATATTAGCGTAAATTAAACACATCATTCAAAAATGGTGCCATGATTCCTCTTAAATCGACAGCTGTCAGAGAGCAGAAATCTGGGTACAACAAAGTCAATGAATCCAAGACTTCCCACAGCTAGGTCACCGGTTAAATTACACAGACGTGACAAGTCAATGAGACTTATCAGTAATAACGATGACGCTCCCAGTAGCAAGATAAATTACATGCTCGATAAAAATCTATAAGCTGATGGCGAACTTAATAAGTGTGATAATATAACACCATATACGCAAACGTAGTTGTGGTTATGGATAATCCAGAAAAAAAAAACAATATCTCCGTTTTGGGCTGTTTCAAATTTAGTAAGCTTATCCATTGCGGATGTTTAAGAACGCATGACTGTTTATTCAGTATAATACCCTTTTCGAATTAGTTATTTACCCCATAAATCGGTTTCGAGCCTTTTCAGGCTGATCTCAGATGGTGCACAGCAGATTACATGACTATTTCAAAGTGTAATGCCCACCTCTGGCTCTGTAACAAGAAGATCGAACATGGTTTAATTCATCGCCATGAGTATACAAATAATTTATAAGGCGATTTTCATCCAAACATGAATTCTCTACATACCGCGCCAGTAGGGGTGACTTTGTTGTTAATATCCATCTGTCAGCTTCCATTGTGAAGGACAGATCGTAACATATGCCTCCCTTTCACAGGATATGTACGTACATTCACCGTAGTTACGAAACTTTGCCAGCATCCAGCATGTACTATCCAACTGTTGTTCGTTACAAACGTCTTCCTACATATATGAAATAGGCCTACTTTGCACAGAGACATTACTTGTTCCTGTTTTCATGTAATATAATCGATGTATGGGAAAGTATTTTAATAAAACCGTCTTTAACATTAATGTCTAGAGATAAAATAATTTGAAGTCATAGTATTTGCAGAGAATTGCAGCTGTTTGTATGAACATGAACCCTACATTTAAAAATAAAAATAAGAGAACCTCAAATGACTTATTTCTGTTATCACGTTAACATAATTTAGAATATTAGTAAAGGTGATTCTGTTTTCTGCAGCTAAATGTAATGCATATATAATACTGATTTATTTTAAGAGTAGAAATCTTCGACGTTTAGCCATATAATACTCGATTTATTCTGTGGTGGGATATTTACATTGACATCAATTTTGTCAGGATGTAAAAAGATGTATAGAAAGCCTGGGGAGGGGGGGGGGGGGGAGCTGGCATAGGGAGCAGGGTTGAAGTGTAGGTTTGTTTGACTGATTAACTGTTTTGAACAAGAAAGTCTTCGATATTCTCATGGGAAAATTTGTTTCTCAGTTCAGTCTGGTCACTCAGTAGGTAGTCAGGTGCCATATTTGGTTGACAAAAATTTCAGTTTTTTTAAGAAGGTCATCATGCCTCTGTTGGCAACATGAAGTATGTGGAGGTCCTGTACTATGGTGTCTCCAGAATAATCGTGTTGGTCAAGATGTGTGGCACAGCTGGATTTGTTCATGCTATCAAACCGGAATGTATCCATGTGCACTTTACATATTGATGTGAGGCTTTTACTAGTTTGTAGGAGCCTGGATATGACTTTGAAATAAGCTTGTAGACATGTAACCTTTGATGCTGTTGTAAAAAAATTTTCGTACAGTTTATAATTTTATGCTGTATTTTATTGTTGATGGAGAATATTATATTTATGTTTTACGCGGTGAAGAAGCTGTCACTTTGGTGAGAAATCTTCCCTAGCAAAGGCAGGCTTATCAATGTAGTATTCTTGCTTGTGCATGTTTGTTCTTGAATTGGTGGGCTTAATTTTGATGTATGTATAAGTTTTTACATTATAGCGGGGCTGTACCTTTACTCAGGGCAGCTGCTTTAATAACTTCGATTTCTTTATGTGTTTCAATGGTGTCCTTTAGAATATTAAGCAAGTAATTAACCCGTTATGGAGAATCCTTCTTTATGCTGGTGTATGTGGCAAGATCGGTTATGTATGGTAACACTGGTCGGCTTCCTGAAAAATTACGCTTTTCATTTTTGAGATTTTTAAATCCAGTTAGTGAACGTTATCTGGCGTTCCATGCTTTACAGTGAATTGAGTTTTGTGGTGTAATTTATTAAGTTCTTAGACTAGCTTTTCTATTTCCTTTGTTGATCTGTTGAACAGGGTGAGAGTGTCATCAACATAGCATTAGTAGTAAAGTAGTTTATCTTCCATTGGGTTTGGGACTTAAAAAGTTGTTTTCAAGGTTGTAAATACATGTGCCTGCTAGAAATTCTGGAAGACTACTACCCATTTCCAGTCCATGTACCTGAATATAAACACTGTTTCTAGAATGAAATTTTCACTCTACAGCGGAGTGTGCGCTGATTTGGAAGGTAGGAGACGAGGTACTGGCGGAATTTAAGCTGTGAGGACGGGGCGTGAGTCGTGCTTGGGTAGCTCAGTCGGTAGAGCACTTGCCCGCGAAAGGCAAAGCTCCTGAGTTCGAGTCTCGGTCCGGCACACAGTTTTAATCTGCCAGGAAGTTTCATATAAACACTGTTGTGGAACAGGAACTAGTTGTGTGATAATGTAAGTTCCAGGGTTCCTCTGATTCCGTAGATTTCAGCTTTACCCATTCATGCATATTTGAGCTATTTATTTCTTTTTATACTGATTGTTTCCGTGACAGGTATATCTGTATAAGACAGTGAAAACGCAACTGTTTTTTGTGCTTACCACCTTAGAGTCTGTTAAAACGGCAATTACACTTTTAATGAGCTTTTACAGACACAAAATCTGTAAGTCAACGACTGTAAAAACTGCGATGTTAACATCTTCCTTATGTTACTTTAAAAGGTTTTTATAACCACTTGGGAATCTTAGAAATGTATTCATTCTCGTAAATAGTAGCGCATCTTTACCATGTTTGACGTCAGCAGTGCCAACACGAATGGTAATCCTAATGGCCAACTGGTTTTGAGATGAAAATTTCATGCAGTTTGAAACTTGTTACTTTCATGAATTTACGCAAATATGCGCTTGTAGAAAGCTCAGGGCATCGCAAACGAACCCTAGCCTCGCAGCGGCCCTTTCTGAATATCTCGAATCCGACTGCGAAGCTACGGACATTAGCGGGAGAAAGTGCGATTGATATAAAGAAGCGTGATGTCAGAACGTACTACTGAAAAGAATACATTTTGGTAGTAGACTAGAATTTCCTGTTGCCATTTGAGGCTGGAAAATACGCGCTATTTTCGGCGGGATACTCTCCTGGAGGAAGTCCTTGTGGTTGGATCACAGTGTTTCATAATTTTGCGATTGGTGACTAGCAATGTTTTTGCGGCAAGGAATACGCATGGCGTAAGGAAAGGCCGCATGAGAGCACTGGACGTGAGGACGCTAAGGTATCCGTATCGGAATACCACTTGCATGTAACACATGGAAGTGAAAGACTTAGCGTAGCAGAGCAGTAGAGGGTGCGGCAGGTAGGAATCTGGCGCGGGTGCTGACGCTTCCATTTCCGTGAAGGGGCCTGCACATCTCCTCCGCTCAGATCGACACATCCGTCTTACATACGGCGAGCATAATTATCAGCATCGTCAGACTAGTTACATTGATTCCACACTAAGGAATCAAGGACGATCGCGTGCCTCATCTCATTGGCACTACTAATGAATGTGTGATTTTCTGGATTTTTAATAACCAAATTCTGGTCACTGTACCGACCTAGCATTACGGAATTTATTAGTTGTCAGTTGCCAGTGAACATCGGGAGAAAGTAAATTCTTAGGATGGTAATAAGTGCCAACTGGTAGGGGAATGAGACACAGTTCCATTTAATCTTTACATAAATTTGGACAGAGATAATTATCACTGTTTTTGATATTCATTAGTATGTTGATCTCATATATGTGTTTATAAATAAATGTTAATATTGAATTTAATTATTGTTTCTGTGGGCGCTACAGTCTAGAACCGCGCGACCGCTACGGTCGCAGGTTCTAATCCTGCCTCGGGCATGCATGTGTGTGCTGTCCTTAGGTTAGTTAGGTTTAAGTAGTTCTAAGTTCTAGGGGACTGATGACCTCAGAAGTTAAGTCCCATAGTGCTCAGAGCCATTTGAACCATTTTGTTTCTGTTCGCCCCCTTCACATAGATTAAGACCTAGGTTTCTAATTTATATTCTGGAAGATATCACTAATCAACTCAAAATCATCACTAACATATCTCCAAGAGAGAGTGTCACAGAAATGATATTGGATTTGGGCTCAAAATCAGTAAGAGAAAGACTTTTTCGTTGCGACGAAATCATCTCACGAAATTCCAATCACCATCTTTCTCCTCCGAATGCGAAAATATTTTGTTGACGCCGACCTACATAGGGAGGAACGATCACCACAATAAAATAAGGGAAATCAGAACTGGTACGGAAAGATATAGGTGTTCATTCTTTCCACGCGCTATACGAGATTGGGATAATAGAGAATTGTGAAGGTGGTTCGATGAAGCCTCTGCCAGGCACCTGAATGTGATTTGCAGAGTACCCATGTAGATGTAGATGTAGATATTACGCCAGTCAGAGGGCGTTACTCCGAGTGAGATATTTCCAATGAAGATTCACAGCTTTAAGAGCTATGTCGCAGCTGTTATTTTCACGTTATAAAAACTAAAGTCTACTCCTCCCGAACAGGCCATGAAGGCCCAACTATACTGACCGGCCGCCGTGTCATCCTCAGCTCATAGGCGTCACTGGATGCGGATATGGAGGGGCATGTGGTCGGCACACCGCTCTCCCGGCCGTATGTCAGTTTCCGAGACCGGAACCGCTACTTCTCAATCAAGTATCTCCTCAGTTTGCCTCACAAGGGCTGAGTGCACCCCGCTTGCTAACAGCTCTCGGCAGACCGGATGGTCACCCATCCAAGCACTATCCCAGCCAGACAGCGCTTAACTTCGGTGATCTGACGGAAACCGGTGTTACCACTGCGACAAGGCCGTTGGCATTTTCGCGTTATGCATTTAACATTGTGCACAATCAGTTAGAGGCTAGTGTGTAAGCAGATGGCATACCCATAGAAAATTTCGGAGCGTTCAGGAAAATTCATCGCCGTGGGGTTTTGCTATTTAGTTAGTGTTAATGGCATTAATAACATGATATATATGTGACACATGTGTATGAATGCCCATAAAGGGGGCAATTAAAATTTCAGTTTGTTTTTGAACTATGCCTCTTTCAAAACTATTTTAATTACCAGGTATGGTTTTCTGGACATGTATATGTGAACGCCTGGAAAAGTGGCTGATATTTGCCGTAGTTAGCGATATAATTTTTTTTATTAGAGTGTTTTACATTGAGCTTCATAATGTAATTTCAACTAAAGCGCGTATCGATAGGGCTTTGACTCACTCAGCAGTAACTGGTATGTATTCCTGTTTAATCTTGGATTGTGCGTGACCAGAAAGTATACGTTAATTGACCACTTACTCGCCGGCCAGTGTGGCCGAGCGGTTATAGGCGCTTCAGACTGGAACCGCGCGACCGCTACGGTCGCAGGTTCGAATCCTGCCTCGAGCATCGATATGTGTGATATCCTTAGGTTAGTTAGGTTTAAGTAGTTCTAAGTTCTAGGGGACTGATGACCTCAGATGTTAAGTCTCATAGTGCTCAGAGCCATTTGAACCATTTTTGAACCACTTACTCAACTACTCAACTTTATGCATGACGGCGGTGCTATACACATATCGATATTTGCAACATGTGGTCCTCGGCTACGTAACGTAAGTTATCACGTATTAAGTTTCATCTGTGAATTTATTTTATTGTATGGCGGTGTAACATTGTATTTCCACAGTTCATAGATGGTCGCGTTGTTCAATTGAAACACATCAAAATAAAGAAAAAGTACGACACACCTTGTGACGGATCTGAAATTTTAATTTATAAAGGTGGTCTAGGGGTGCCGGTCAGAGTAGCTCAGCGTGTTCGATCAGAGGGCTGCTCGCCCTCTGTAATAAAAAACTGGTAAAGGAATCAACGATCAACTTGAACGGATGTCTTGTGACGTTCGCCCAGACCAAACCCAACCAACAATACCGAACAAAATGAAAAAAAAAAATGTAGCACCTTAAATTCAAAACGCCTTCGGTCCCTGGTTCGAATCCCGCTGTTACTTCAATTTTGATTAATAATCAGCATTGGCGGCCGAAGACTTTCGGCATAGGAAGTCGCCCTCATTCTGCCAACGGTATTGTAAAAGAAGGCGGAGGAGCGGAAAGAGGTTCAGAGCACTCTCTGGTCCTAGGGGTGGGAAACTGCCCGTAAAGGTGGAAGAATCAGCAATGATCAGCGGGATGAGGATGCATAAAGCAATGGAAACGCTGCATTAAAGGCACGTCACGTGTATCCACATGATATGTGGCCTGTAATTGAATAAGTGGCATGATGATCTCTCCATTGGCAAAAGATTCTGGAATAGTCCCCCATTCGGATCTGGGGAGGGGATAGACAAGGAGGAGGTTCCCGTGAGAAAAATATTGAGTAATCAAGGGAAGGTTAACGTTCTACGAGTCGGGGCGTGGAATGTCAGCAGCTTGAATGTGATAAAGAAACTAGAAAATCTGAAAAGGGAAACGCAAAAGCTCAATCTAGATATAGTAGGCGTCAGTGAATTGAAGTATAAAGAAGATACGAATTTCTGGTCGGATGAGTATAGGGTAATATCAACAGCAGCAGAAAATGGTATAGCGGGCGTAGGATTCGTTATGAATAAGAAGGTAGGGCAGAGAGTGTGTTACTGCGAACAGTTCAGTGACAAGGTTGTCGACAGCAAACGAACACCGACAACAATAGTTCAGATACATACGCCGACGTCGCAAGCTGAAAATGAAGAGGTAGAGAAAGTGTATGAGGATATTGAAAGGGTAATCTAGTATGTAAAGGGGGATGAAAAACTAGTACTCATGGGAGACTGGAATGCAGTCCTAGGGGACGAAGTAGAAGAAAAGGTACAGGAGAATATGGGCTTGGGACAAGGAATGATAGACGAGAAAGACTAATTAAGTTCTGTAACAAGTTTCAGCTAGTAATAGCAAATACTCCAGTTGAAGAATCACAAGCTGAGGAGGTATACTTGGAAAAGGCCGGATGATACGGGAAGCTTTCAGTTAGATTACATCATAGTCAGACAGAGATTCCGAAATTAGATACTGGATCGTAAGGCGTACGCATGAGCAGATATAGACTCAGATCACAATGTAGTAGTGATGAAGATCAGGCTGAAGTTTAAGAGATTAGCCAGGAAGAATCAATACGCAAAGAAGTGGGATAAGGAATGACGAGCTACGGTTGAAGTTCTCTAAGGCTATAGATACAGCATTAAGGAATAGCTCAGTAGGTAGTACAACTGAAGAGGAATGGACATCTCTAAACAGTTTGGAAGGAAAACATAGGTACAAAGAAGGTAACTGCGAAGAAACCATGGGTAACAGAAGAAATACTTCAATTAATCGATGAAAGTAGGAACTACAAAAATGTTCCGGGAAACTCAGGAATGCAGACATACAAGTCGCTGAGTAATGAAATAAATAGGAAGTGCAGGTAAGGTAAGACGAAATGGATGCAGGAAAAATGTGAAGACATCGAAAAAGAAATGATTGTCGGAAGGACAGACTCAGCATACAGGAAAGTCAAAACAACCTTCGGTGACATTAAAAGCAAGGGTGATACTATTAAGAGTGCAACGGGAATTTCACTGTTAAATGCAGAAAAGAGAGCGGGTAGATGGAAAGAATACATTGAAAGCCTCTACGAGGGGGAATATTTGTCTGCTGTGATAGAAGAAGAAACAGGAGTCGATTTAGAAGAGATGGGGGATCCAGCATTAGAATCGGGATTTTAAAGAGCTTTGGATGACTTAAGATCAAATAAGGCAGAAGGGATAGACAACATTACATAAGATTTTCTAAAATCATTGCGGAAAGTGGCAACAAAATGTCTATTCACGTTAGTGTGTAGAATTTATGAGTCTGGCGACATAGCATCTGACTTTCGGAAAAGCATCATCCACACAATTACGAAGACGGTAAGAGCTGACAAGTGCGAGAGTTATCGCACAATCAGCTTAACACCTCATGCATCCAAGTAGCTTACAAGAATAATATACAGAAGAATGAAAAAGAAATTTGAGGATGCGCTAGATGACGATCAGTTTGGCTTTAGGAAAGGTAAAGGCATGAGAGAGGTAATTCTGTCGCTGCGGATAATAATGGAAGCAAGGCTAAATAAAAATCAAGACACCTTTATAGCATTTGTCGACCTCGAAAAAGCGTTCCACAATGTACAATGGTGCAAGATGTTCGAAATTCTGAAAAAAGTAGGGGTAAGCTACAAGGAGAGACGAATCATATACAATATGTACAACAGCCAAAAGGGAATAGTAAGACTGGATGACCAAGAACGAAGTGCTCGCATTAAAAAGGGTGTAAGCAAGGATGTAGCCTTTCGCCCCTATTGTTCAATTTGTACATCGAGGAATCAATGATGGAAATAGAAGAAAGTTTCAGGAGTGGCATTGAAATTCAAGGTGAAAGGATATCAATGATACGATTCGCTGATGACCATGCTATCCTGAGTGAAAGTGAAGAATAATTAAATGATTTCCTGAACGGAATGAACAGTCTAATGAGTACAGAGTATGGATTGAGAATAAATCGAAGAAAGACGAAAGTAATAAGAAGTAGTAGAAATGAGAACAGCAAGAACCTTAACATCGGGATTGATGGTCACGAAGTAGATGAAATTAAGGAAGTCTGCTAGCTAGGCAGAAAATTCGCGGACAGAGTAAGGAGGACATCAATAGCAGACCAACAATGGCAAAAAGGGAATTCCTGGCCAAGAGAAGTCTACTAATATCAAATGTCGGCTTTAATTTGAGGAAGAAATTTCTGAGAATGTACGTCTGGAGTACAGCATTGTACCGTAGTGAAACATGGACAGTGGGAAAACCGGAACAGAAGAGAATCGAAGCATTTGAGATGTGGTGCTATAGACAAATGTTGAAAATTAGGTGGAGTGATAAGGTAAGGAATGAGGAGGTTCAGAGGGAGCTGTAGAGGGCAAAAACTGTAGAGGAAGACAGAGATTGGAATACATCCAGCAAATAATTGAGGACGCAGGTTGCAAGTGCTACTCTGAGATGAAGAGGTTAGCATAGGAGAGGCATTCGTAGTGGGCTGCATCAAACTAGTCAGAGGACTGATGACAAAAAAAAAAGGTCGTTGCTCCCCTGCAGAGAATTCCTGCATTGGCTTCTCGATAGTGTTTCACGAAAAGAACTTCGTCTTCTCACCAGGGATTGCCATTTAAGTTCACAAAGCATCTCCATAATACTCGCGTGTTTATCGAATCTTCCTTTAACAAACACGGAGGCTCTCCTCTAAATATTTCGATTTCTTACTTTAATTCGATCTAGTGAGGATCCTAAACACTCGACGAGTACTTAAGTGTGGGTAGCTCTAGTGTTCTTCAGGCAGTCTCCTCTCATCAAATTCACCTAACAATACCAAACTGACCATTCGCCTTCCCTACTACCGCCTTTTACGTGCCCGTTCCAATTCAAATACCTTTGCAACACTACGATCGATATTTAATCGATGTCACTGTGTCAAGCATCACACTACGAAGCTGAATCCGAACATCACGTGATTGTTTTTTCTACTTCAACATTTAGAAAAAGCTGCCATTCATGTCACACCATGACGACCACATTTTCGTAATCACAGTGTCACCGGCAAACATCCGCAGATTGCTGCTCACTATATCCGGCAGATCATACACTATGTGATCAAAAGTATCCGGACACCCCAAAAACACACTTTTTCATATTAGGTGCAGTGTGCTGCCACCTACAACCAGGTACTCCATATCAGCGACCTCAGTAGATTTTAGACATAGTGAGAGAGCAGAATGGCGTGCTCCGCGGAACTCACGGACTTCGAACGTGGTCAGGGACTGGGTCTCATTTCTGTCACATGTCTCTGCACGAGATTTCCACACTCCTAAACATCCCTGGATCCACTGTTTCCATTGTGATAGTGAAGTGGAAAAGTGCAGGAACACATACAGTACAAAAGTGTACAGGCCGACCTCAACTGTTTACTGACAGAGTCCGGCGACAGTTCAAAAAATGGTTCAAATGGCTCTGTGCACTATGGGACTCAACTGCTGTGGTCATAAGTCCCCTAGAACTTAGAACCACTTAAACCTAACTAACCTAAGGACAGCACACAATACCCAGCCATCACGAGGCATAGAAAATCCCTGACCCCGCCGGGAATCGAACCCGGAAACCCGGGCGTGGGAAGCGAGAACGCTACCGCACGACCACGTGATGCGGGCCCGGCGACAGTTGCAGAGGGTCGTAATGTGGAATAGGCAGACATCTATTCAGACCATCACACACGAATTCTAAACTACATCAGGATCCACTGCAAGTACTATTACAGTTACGCGGGCGATAAGAAAACTTGGATTTCATGGTCGAGCGGCTGCTGATAAGCCACACATCACGCCTGTAAATGCCAAACGACACCTCGTTTGATGTAAGGATCGTAAACATTGGACGATTGAATAGTGCAGAATGGTTGTATGGAGTGACGAATCACGGTACACAATGTGGCGATCCGATAGCAGGGTGTGGGTATGGCGAATGCTCGGTGAACGTCATCTGCCAGCGTTTGTAATGATAACAGTAAAATTCGGAGGTGGTGGTGTTATTGTGTGGTCGTGTTTTTCATGGAGGGG
Source organism: Schistocerca cancellata (assembly GCF_023864275.1). Classification (NCBI taxonomy): domain Eukaryota; kingdom Metazoa; phylum Arthropoda; class Insecta; order Orthoptera; family Acrididae; genus Schistocerca; species Schistocerca cancellata. The sequence goes on from NC_064629.1 coordinate 270,582,288, forward strand.
GCTTGCACCCCTTGCTGTTTAGCGTGGCAATATCACAGTACAGTCATACATTGATGTTTTCAGCTCCTTCTTGCTTCCCACTGTTGAAGAGCAATTCGGGGATGGTGATTGCATCTTTCAACACGATCGAGTACCTGTTCATAATCCGCGGGCTGTGGTGGAGTGGAGTGAAGAATGGGCTGCCATTCCCCAAGAAACCTTCCAGCACCTGATTGAATGTATGCCTGCGAGAGTGGACTCTCTCATCAAGGCTAAGGGTTGGCCAACACAATACTGAATTCCAGCATCACCGGTGGAAGGCGCCACTAACTTGTAAGTCATTATCAGCTAGGTGTCCGGATAATTTTGATCACATAGTGTATGTGCAAGAAGAGGTGCTGAATTATAGTGCCTCCCAATTTTGTATGTGAAACTCTTAAAGCTTACTGAATAAAACAAACGTTATTAATATTCTGCATTATGTTCTTTATGTCATGTGCGTGAGTAGCAGCAAGCTGTAATCGAGCTCCAGACATGGAGCAACCTCTCCTTAGCACGACAATACCAGACCGCACACGAGCGCTGCAACATCTGCAATAATCCTACGCCTTGAATTCACAGTAATCATCCTCCATAGAGTCTGGTCTTGGCACCGTCCGATTTTTATCTGTTTGCAATACTTAAAGAATTGAGTACGTCAATGTGATAGTGACGAACCGGTGCAAGCACAATTGAGATTGTGGATCCATCAACACGAAGTCTGACAGTCAAGAGTAACGGTATCAACAAGCTGGTCTCTCTTTAGGAGAAATGTATTCGTCGCTAGGGTGAATATGTTCAAAAATAAATATGTAGTCATGCAAGAATAAAGATGTTGAATGTTAATGACGTTCGTTTCCTTTAAGAATTTTGAGGCATTACTCTTCAACACACCTTCTTATATACAGAGAAAGAGCGGTGATATCACTCTATCCTGGCACACACTTTACGATACCTTGGTCCCTGATGGACATTCAACGTCCAGGACAACGTACTGGGTTCCCTCAAATTACAAGTCTTCGAGCCCCTCAGATATCTGGTAACTGAATCCATATGTTGGGAGTTTTGTTAACAATCTGCAGTGCGGTAACATGCCAAACGCCTTCAGAAACTCTAGGAGTAAGGAAACTGCTGTCGTATTGTTCACAAGATATCATGTGAGAAAAGGTCAAGCTGACTTTCGCACAACCGATGCTTCCTAAAGCCAAAATGATTTGTGTCTGAGTTGCCTTGCCACGGTTCGTGCATGCTCCTCCCGTCGGAGGTTCGAGTCCTCTCCGGCATGGATGTGCGTATTGTCCTTTGCGTAAGTTAGTTTAAGTTAGATTTAGTAGTGTGTAAGCCCAGGGACCGATGACCTCAGCAGTTTGGTCCCACAGGAACTTACCACCACCAATTTGTGGGCCGAAGTTTTCCATCTCAATGAAATTTATTGTATTCGAACTCAGAATATATTAAAGAATTCTGCAACAAACGGATGATCAGAATTTTGGTCTATAATTTTGGCGGTCAGTTCATTTACGCTTCTTATACACGGTAGTCACCTGAACTTCTTTTAGTCGCTTGCGGCTTTGCGCTTTGCGCGAGATTCGCGAAAAATGCAAGCTAAGTAGGCTAATGAGCCAATGCCGTAGAGTACTCTCTGTAAAACCGAAATGCAGTTCCATCGGAACATGGTGCTTATTTTGTTTTCAACTCTGTCAGGGATGCCTGTTACTATGTTCTCCATACGGGAGGCAAACGTCCGTATGTGCGTACGATTCTCGTGCATGAATGATTTCTTAAAATTTGCAACTTCATGTTTCCTTTTGCTGTCTTCCATTGGCACAACATGCAGGTCTACTAGTGGCTTGGCTGAAGTCTTTGACTCACTTAACGATATTACGTAGTACCAAAAATTTCTCGAGTTCTCCCAGGTACCAGGTTACAACGGGACTGTGCTGTTTTCTAGACAGGAGAGTGAGTTTGGGTGGGTTGTTAGGGGGAGGAGACCGGACAGCGAGGTCATCGGTCTCATTGGATTAGGGAAGGACGGGGTAGGAAATCGGCCGTGCCCTTTCAAAGGAACCATCCCGGCATTATCCTGGAGCGATTTAGGGAAATCACGGGAAACCTAAATCAGGATCTCGGGTTCTCGAGAAGATATTTTGCTGATGTATAACGCTGAAGTTGTTTCTGCTTCGTGCATCGATCTTTTTCCAGGCGCACGAATTTCTACTAACTTTTGCCCGTCGTCATTTTTGCGTTGTTTATTGAACTGGGAGTGCAACACTCTCTGCCTCCTCAACATTTTCAGAATTTTGTTATTAAACTGCGGAGGGTCTTCTCTGTCCTTAATGCACTTACTCCGCACATACTTCTTCAGAGCGTGATTTACAAACAGTTTAACACTCCCCATAATTAGTTTTCGCCTGTCATTTTGGGACTAAATGATGACCATTCATTGTCAAAGTTTAATGTTAACAACTGTTAATCTACTCTTTTAAGCGGACTACCTCTCCAAGCCTTCAAGATGGATTTATTAGCTTTAGTAACCAGCGTCGGTATACTGAGATTACCTGTCGGTAAGGTCAGGCATGTTGGAAGTTACAAGGTGAAAAATTTTTACATAGCATGTGGGCTGTCGAACTAACTGCTCAAGAGAATATTCTTAAACTGTATTCAAATACACGTCACAAGACTGTGTCTCGGTACCACCTGCTGTGAATCCATAGGTATCACAGTCTTCATTATGTACTTTAAAGTCATCTTCAGCTAATATGGTATGCTCTTGCGCTCCACAGAACGCAAACTGTGTTTGAATGGTTGTGAAATGGTAACGGCGTTATCGGGTTACAGGTAAAAACATTATATAAATAACTTGAATTCCCCTAAACTTCTTACTCGTGTCCAGGTAAATTACGTTACACTCAGTACACCTTGAAAGACGCAATACTTTGGCTGACTACTATGAACACTCCCCCTCCTATTGAGGCGAAACAATCGCTGTACCACTATAACAGGTACAGAGGCGAGCAAGTATGCGAGGGATTACTCCTGTTTGCTATTACCAGCGCCACATCATCATAACGCGCTTGTGTTTAACATACAAAGGATTCCACCAGAATCTAAGAGAGAAATTAAAAATTAAAATAACTTTCCCAGACTTCGTCTGTGTATGCTTCAGCATGTTAATGTTAACGTTGTGAAGTCTCAAACTAATCAAATGAACATATTAGGCTAAAAATTCGATCTTAAGAAAAAAAAACATGTAGCGCTAAATTAAAAAAAAAAAAACAGGAAGTTAAAAATTGGTCAGAATATGCAACAGACCAATAGTTCTGTTTTCAATAGGGATTCTATTATTATTATTATTATTAGAGATATTACTGTATTTTGTGTGTGTACTTTTACAGAATATATTAATCGGTTTTAACTCTAAACTTATACTTATTGTCATGTTTCTGATCCTGCTGAGTAAATAGCAAGTGGTAATGTGCACTACCAGACTGGAAATTATGGTCAGTATGATCTCCATCGCTTTCTAGCTAACCACAAAAATAGTTTTCAGGCTCTTGCAAACGGAAAAGGCAGGTGTAAAGCAGGCACAGACAATTTAAGTGCCTGTTAAGACGAAAAAACAGCGACCGTTCTGACTATTTACCCGCTATGACGTTCCCGAGAATAATTTGATCGCGACAGTTTCTTGGAGGGCAGTAAATTCAGGAAGTTAGTTACGAATAATTACACAATTTACTGTTAACATTTTGACAGTGGAAATGTCTTTACTTTCTACGCCTTCTGATTTCGCTCCCTGTAAATAGACTGGGGAGGGTTCATTTATGAATGGGACGGTAATACCCTAGTCCCACTGTTGCTAGTCTCCAACCAATGGTGCGTAACCACAAAAAATGTTGCAGGGAGCGCATTGCTTCTTCCCATATCAACGTCGGTGATTCCCAGCAGTTACCAAGTGCTTGGTGCACAATTCAACGACCCATGGTCAGATGTGGTCTACCGTAACCGAGACGACAAATACTACTGTCCTCACATCTAAGTGACTACTTTGTTATTCACATTCAGGTACCTAGCAGAGTTTCAGTAGAATCACCTTCCGACAGTTTTTCTACTGTTCCACTGTTCCACTCCCAAGCTGAAAAAAAGAGCAACTAAATCTTAACACCTACAAATAGGTATTCATTTAATAAACTGAAAATAAGTCCACTGTATAAACTCGAGCTCAGTGAAGGAATTAAGTCTACTTACATAACAGAGGTCGACAAGAAATGCTGGAGAAGTATAATCTGTCTGTAAAGTGAAAGGCGAGCACTTCTTGTCATGGGAGAAGTTGCCTTTCTTGGAGGAACGCAACAGCTGCCGTACAGGATAAATAGAACCAATTTTTCTTCCAGCGATGTGGAACAGTAGGTAGAGACTTACGTAGAGCTTGTCCATATATGTTTCTTGCTTTGGTATTATTAGTAAAACATATCAGTATTCCATATAGTGATAATGAACTCTGTGGAAAGTAAACACGTTCTGGGCATATCTGCAAACTGTGTCGCCAGTGATTTATAAGGCACTGCGGACGGTCGATATTGCTTTGTAAAACACCGTACACCTCAGTTACTTCTTCTAGAGTAGTGATGTAGATACAGTTGCGAATCACCTTCACGCTCTTCAGTTTACAGACCTATTAATGAGGTAAGTGTCTGATGACAATCCGATGACCTACGTTCCCTCGCACTTCTACCCACTTCCCACACCCACTCCATTCTGCTACACCTCCGAATCATAATTTATACTTTATTACGGCTCTACTGCTTTTCGATGTGGTGCACGCATTCGATGTTTGTTCCCAGTCAATTTTATTTAACAAAAATATTAATTTATTATCATCGAAAATCGTCTTTAAACTGTACCAAACCTCAATGCTCACACTCCACAGGTGGAAATTTTTAGTGTTTTATTCATGGCACTCCACCTATCACTTTTCAGGCGTTTACGGCTACACGAATTTTTCGCCTGTGCGCCCTTTTTGGTTTGGGGAGAATCGGCGAAGTACACATAATAGAGACTTGGTGTTTGGATGCATGGCTAAGAGGTCGTTCAAGTTTAGTAGCAGGCCACACTAGTCTAGAGCTGTATTTTGTAGAATGTTCTACTATGATACTATTACGTTTTTGGTTGCCAGTGTGTTGTTCGCACATGGTCCTTAAAGCAGTTAATCAGTGTCACGATCGATGCTTTATGCAAATTTAGCCAAACCATTAAAATGAACCTAGTCATTGTTCATATTTGACGACTTCTTTGACTGCGACCGTCACATATCTTTCCTCAACATTGCAGGACAGGATGTTGTCATCAATTACAGTTTGTAGGCTCGCTCCCTATGAAGCTCTGAAGTTAGGTGGAGTGCCACAATATTATATAAGGAGAGGATAAAAGAGAATCTTACAAACTGGAGAGATCAAAAAAACAAATTATTCGCATTAAATACAGGCATATAATAAGCAGATGAGACTGCAAAAGCCTGAAGCCTGAAAAACAAAGATAAAGAGAAGAACTACTATACAGTCATGGGGAAAGCAGTCCCAAAAATAAAATGCTACAAGTTCTTCGAGGAGTTGCGACTACTCTTGTGGTAAACAAGCCTGTGTCTCTGTTGTTCTTCACATTAGAAGCAGTCGTTTATATCGAAAGGGAGACTGAATCTGTATTATTTTGCTAGCCGATATAGCGAGGCGGCAGAAAGAAGTAGGGAAGAGACCAGTAACGAGCGGCGTCGAGGGCTGTGGTAGCGGCAGTCGGCAGAGCACGCTGTCTGGATTTCCTGGTTAGTTAAGTGCCTGTCTGTCTGCAAGCTCAGGAGCAATGCCAACATGGCGAGAAAATGTCAAAGCCAATACGCAAACACTTACAATATTCAACAGAAGCCGGCCGCGGTGGCCGAGCGGCTCTAGGCACTTCAGTCCGGAACCGCGGTGCTGCTACGGTCGCAGGTTCGAATCGTGCCTCGGGCATGGATGTGTGTGATGTCGTTAAGTTTAAGTAGTTCTAAGTTTAGGGGACTGATGACCTCAGCTGTTAAGTCCCATAGTTCTTAGAGCCATTTGAACCATTTTTTTACTCAACAGAAGCAGTACAAATAAATCCAGAATAGCTACAGCAATTCCGATTATATCAGTGACTTCGATGATTCCAATAATGGTTTTACCAACCATGTTATACCAATCTTAATGATGTTATAAGAAAGTATTCCTGACTATACACACTTTTCATATTCAAATGATATTGCATATAAAAGACAGTGAAGAGAGTTATGCAATAGCCCTAATAGCCCTTTGTCAGCTCCTAATAAACGAAAGAGGATTTTCTTGTAAATAAAACGTCGCATAACCGTTAAGTAGTGCCAAAACAGGAAGTCCTCCACAGTTACAAGAGAATGTTAGCCTGTGAATAAATGACTAATATCATTATATTTTATGGTTTACGTGCTTTAATAAGATAATTTGGCTACATCATTTTGTAAGAATGTCAATTGACTAGAGTAGTGTTGCAAGAGGACGAATAAATAAGTTGTGAACTTTTCCAGGTTCCAGCAATCTACAAAACGTAATTTCAACTATACATAATATTAGTCTATGCAGTAATGGAATGTAATAGCATAATAATACTATTTTCTGTTTGTAAAATATGAAATACGTTTAAGACCTGAGAGTAACTGCCAATCGTGCACAAGAGATTAAGAGTCATTTGACGTAAATAAGGATGCAGCGACCAGAGGACATTCACGGATAGGGATGTGTGACTGTGACTTATAGATATGAGTGATTTCTGTGAATACTACTTGTCAGTAACTGCAACTTTTATTCTGATACGTCGGAGTGTAAAATCACAGCTAACTGATTTACAACATGCATCTCTTCGCAAGGTTAAAATGTGATTTCAGCGCTTCATCAGAGTAGATGTTACACTGTGCTTAGGCGCTGGTAGCAACATCGGCGGTAAATAGTGAAATCACATTCTGATGATTGTAATTTACATTTCAGGCTAGACAAACTGTGTCATTGCAACGGAAGTGATATGTTCTCGCCTGTAAGATGTGCAAACTGAGTATTTCAACAGCATGTCACTCAAATCCTTATGCAATTTAAAAGGGATAATAAATAAGTGTGAAATATTAATTTATGAAAATTCCAATCTCCCTCTACATAATACGTCTCGTACCCCTGCCACATATTGGTTACGTGTTTTAACGTTAATTACACGCAAGTAAAAATAGTGGGAAGCCGGGTCTTGAAGTTAAAAGTTGACATCGAGTATAGTCTTCAGTGCGATACTTAAATTGCGCACATAAATTTACTTGTGTATTGTAGTGTCGAAGGAGTATCCTTCTGTGTGAATACACTAGTGGTACTGTTAATCTTTCGGTGAATGTTACGTGGTGGAACACCAATTTGCATTTTTCCTTGTTTATGTACGATATATCTGTACACATTGGAGCCTGGTCCATTATATAATATACGTCTCGAGAATTTACCTTGCTGTTTGATTGTATTGTGAACACCCTCCCCCTCCCCTTGCATTTTTCGTCTACCGTGTACGATGTATGTATACAGGGTGAGTCACTAACTACTGTCACATAGAATAACACCGAAAGTATGACAGTAGCTGAAAAATTTGTGGGACTAATGATGCATGGGACAATAGGGGCCACAATATCACGTTCGTTTTTTGTTGCTAATTGGGATCCTGTCAGAGATATGAAGGCCAACTTCGTTTTTTTAAATGGGATTCTATAGTTTGGTACTTATGTTCTGATAGCGGCTATCGAGACGAATCCACTGATGTGTAAGGTCTTTGAAGGTCAACGAAGGACAAAAATGTGGCATGAACGTCAATTTACAGAAGACATTCGGAGTGATGACCATTGGTACCAATGCAGTGCTGCAACCTTCTTATCATGGATTGAGTGGTATTCCTTATCACATCGGCACTTATCGAAGCACACGCTCTGACAACTATCTCTCGTATATCGTGCAAATAGTAAATAAGTGCCAAACTATATCATCCCATTGAAAAAAAGACAAAGGATAACTTCATACCTCTGAAGCGACCCCATCGAGCAAAAAAGAACCCAAGTCATATTATGGCCCCCGTTCTCCCATGCAACATTTCTCCCACAAACTTTTCAGCTACTATCATACTTTCGGAGTTATTGTTGGTGGCAATAGCTAGTGACGCACCCTGAATAATGTCTGCATCAGTGCCGCTGCCAGGTAAAACACTACGTGTTAGCTTTCCTCTTAGCAAATTAGCTTCTAGCTTCATTTCTTCACCGATAGATGTATGTTATACATCCACAGTATGAGACACAATTTTCTTAAAATGAAGTACAAACAGCAGTCAAAATGTGGCACGCTGAGGTTGCTATATACGACTTTCAGATGTGACTGGTCTCTGAAATTGAAGCCAGTCTTTGGTTATCAGCTCCAGGACGTAAGCCTGGCTCCACTTGCTGTGAATAACATACCTTGGATTTGTCGTATTTAAGCATTGGCAACGGAATATGTCTCATTCAAACGAATTGTGTACCCCTCCTTCTGGGTAAAAGACGAGAGTGAAAAAAGTCACGAATTCACAACCCAACACGGAGAATTCGTGCAACCGAGTAAAGTAGTTAGCGACACAGAAACACAAACACGAATGCAGACATTACTGATTGACGGAGCAATAACATCTGCTGCTAGATGTACTGAAACGACACACGGTGCTGAGCTGGCCTCAAATATTTAAAACTCAGAAGCCATTCTTGTTGCAACTGGCGTGTTATAACGTAGATGGAGCGCAGAATAACGAAATATAATGTTTGCGCTTTAGTCTGTCGTCTACCAATTGTTGCAATGCGAGCGAAATCTTTCAGCTTCAAGAGACCATACGCAATGACTACAAATGCCAAGTGTCATGATTTTCTACCCTATTGCTTTGAAGACGAAATATTGGCTCATACATACTGAGGTCAATCCCAAAAACAACAACAACTTCTGGGTGATATTACAGCGACAGATAGCACTTCTCGTTCTGATAACGACAAATTCCAGGTTCAAAAATGGTTCAAATGGTCCTGAGCACTATGGGACTTAACATCTATGGTCATCAGTCCCTAGAACTTAGAACTACTTAAACCTAACTAACCTAAGGACATCACACAACACCCAGTCATCACGAGACAGAGAAAATCCCTGACTCCGCCGGGAATCGAACACGGGTACCCGGGCGTGGGAAGCGAGAACGCTACCGCACGACCACGAGCTGCGGACGACAAATTCCGTGTATGTGTAAGATAGTTTCCAACAGCATGTGGAAAGAAACTGCAAGTCGTCTTCGAAGAATGGCAGCTACATTCCCTTTATTTCATGTTCATCCATTTAATGTTCACTCCATGGAACAGAACGAGGTTCCCAAATAAACTACCCACATGCATTCGGCTTTCCATCACACAACAATTATAGCTCAAATTGCACCATGTGGATCAAACTGAATTTTCCATGTCTCGGATCAAGTATAACTCTGTAATCACAATCATTTGCATGTACTGATGCACAATAAATTCTGTCTGATAGGTATTTCTTGCTACAGTACTGATCATTTATGTTATGACAGATACAGCAAATAATGAGCATGCAAGTTGACACCTATTGCAAAGACGTTTGGGGCGTTGTCTCTGGAAGGATGTGTGTGCATAATACCATTTATAAACAAAAATGGTCTATATTTGAGCTGGATAAATTACATGTGCAGATAATTTTTATAACTGATTAATTGTGCTTGCTGATCTGAATCCTTATTACGTATTTATTTCCAACAATGAACCCCGTAAAAGTTAGCTGCAAGTGAAATACGACTGTAAATTATGAACATACTTAGCATAAGACTGATATGTCAGATTCTAAAGGAACAATAATAATAAGAAAGTTTATACAGGGTGAGTCAGGAGGAAAGGTACGTGTTTTGAGGGTGATAGGATTAATCAACAGGAACAAAAAACTTCATGTGGATATATGCCCTATTCCGAATGGTTTCCGAGATAGAGCACTTTTAATGTTCATTTCTGTTTATTTTCTGTATTATTCATTGTCATTGATTACAACGTACCATAGTAATATAGAGGAAGTTGAGACGAACATTTTGATACAGGACGCTTGTGGTTTACCAAGTCGGCAAACTACCTCAAACTGGCCTACAAAAAATATCTAAGCTACAGCGCACGCGCGTCGCGTGAGATCTTCAATATTCTCACGATCTCTTCGCGCAAACTGTTAGTCCTAGACAAAAAATAAATAGGACCTTTTTTGTAGCAAATTTAATTCGGTTTACTTGTGTACTGAGACACGTTTTCGTGGGAGTGTGCGGTTTTCGAGTTGTTAAAGAAAAACGTGAAAAAGTGATATTAAACGTGTTCTGTCTCGGAAACCATTCACAACAGGGCATATGTCCATATGAAGTTTTTTTGTTCAGAATCACTAATACTATCGCGTCTGCCGGCCGGTGTGGTCGAGCGGTTCTAGGCGCTACAGCCTGGAACCGCGCGACCGCTAAGGTCGCAGGTTCGAATCCTGCCTCGGGCATGGATGTGTGTGATGTCCTTAGGTTAGTTAGGTTTAATTAGTTCTAAGTTCTAGGGCACTGACGACCTCAGAAGTTAAGACCCATAGTGCTTAGAGCCATTTGAACCATTTTACTATCGCGCCTCGAAGCATGTATCTTTCCTACTGACTTACCCTGTATATCGTAATCCAATGCATTGTGACCCGCTTCCCGCGCCCCGGTTCCCGGGTTCGATTCCCGGCGGGGTCAGGGATTTTCTCTGCCTCGTGATGACTGGGTGTTGTGTGATGTCCTTAGGTTAGTTAGGTTTAAGTAGTTCTAAGTTCTAGGGGACTGATGACCATAGATGTTAAGTCCCATAGTGCTCAGACCCATTTGAACCATTGTGACCACTTTTTTAATAATGCGTCGGTTCATCTTTTGGTGTGTCCTTTCAGGTAGACATCCACGAGGAGATATAGATCGTCTGCAATAGTATTCAGGCAGCAACAGCTGTCATGGGCTCCCCTATGACACCACAGGTCCCATGCAGGCCCAGGTGAATGTTCCCGAATGTACTGCACCCATAGGTCTGTGTTCGTGACACTGTGCATGTATGGAGAAGCGACCTGCTGTAAAAAGGCACGTGATTCATCTGACCAGGTGCTATGTTTCCTACGATCCACCATCTAATCTAGATGATCTCATTCCCAGTTTATTCGTAAGTGACGGTGTCGTTGTCTCAGTACATAAAAATGTCTGGGTTGCTGCTTCGAAATCACAGGCTAGACAACGTTTGCTGAACGGTACGTTCCATAGGTCCTGTACCCGCACCAGCATTGTACTCTGTCGTCAGATCTGACACAGATAGCCACCAATCTTCGCCTACCAGCTGTTTCATCGTCCTTCTATCACGTCCTTTACGACAGTGGTACACTAACAGCGGAATAGCCTTGCCCTCTCCGAGATTTTCATTCCCAGGTGACCGTACACATAACAGCATGGCGCTTTCATTATGTCAGCGTATAAACCCAATAGTGCCTAGTATCTTCGATGGCATGATTTCCCATTGGTTGGATTGGATTGTTTCAGGGAAGAGACCAAACAGAGAGGTCATCGGTCTCATCGGATTAGGGAGGACGGGGAAGGAAGTCGGCCGTGCCCTTTCAAAGGAACCATCCCGGCATTTGCCTGGAGCGATTTAGGGACATCACGGAAAACCTAAATCAGGATGGCCGGACGCGGGATTGAACCGTCGTCCAGTGTGCTAACCACTGCGCCACCTCGCTCGGTTTTCCCGTTAGTCTCTGCCTGGCTTACGAAGGATCGTCAGAAACAGTCTTAAAAGATTTTGAGGGTGTTGCAGGTGTAAGTAGACTGTATAGGTTTTTTTAAAAACCCAATAGTGCCTAGTATCTTCGATGGCATGATTTCCCATTGGTTGGATTGGATTGTTTCAGGGAAGAGACCAAACAGAGATGTCATCGGTCTCATCGGATTAGGGAGGACGGGGAAGGAAGTCGGCCGTGCCCTTTCAAAGGAACCATCCCGGCATTTGCCTGGAGCGATTTAGGGACATCACGGAAAACCTAAATCAGGATGGCCGGACGCGGGATTGAACCGTCGTCCAGTGTGCTAACCACTGCGCCACCTCGCTCGGTTTTCCCGTTAGTCTCTGCCTGGCTTACGAAGGATCGTCAGAAACAGTCTTAAAAGATTTTGAGGGTGTTGCAGGTGTAAGTAGACTGTATAGGTTTCTTTATTGGTAACGCCACATAGCACTCTGTATGAAAATAACTGGCTGTGCTGTGTGCAGTCTGTGGCTGGTTTGCATTGTTGTTGGCTATTGTAGTGTTGGGCAGCTGGATGTTAACAGCGCGTAGCGTTGCGCAGTTGGAGGTGAGCCGCCAGCAGTGGTGGATGTGGGGAGAGAGATGGCGGAGTTTTGAAATTTGTAAGACTGGATGTCATGAACTGCTATATATATTATGACTATTAAGGTAAATACATTGTTTGTTCTCTATCAAAATCTTTCATTTGCTAACTATGCCTATCAGTAGTTAGTGCCTTCCGTAGTTTGACTCTTTTATTTAGCTGGCAGTAGTGGCGCTCGCTGTATTGCAGTAGTTCGAGTAATGAAGATTTTTGTGAGGTAAGTGATTTGTGAAAGGTATAGGTTAATGTTAGTCAGGGCCATTCTTTTGTAGGGATTTTTGAAAGTCAGATTGCGTTGCGCTAAAAATATTGTGTGTCAGTTTAAGGACAGTCATGTACAATTTTTCTAAGGGGACGTTTCATATATGAAAGGCTAATTTTTGACATTGTTATTCTCTACTGTTGCAAAAATTGATCCTAAAGATCTTAGTATCAAAAAATGAACTATCCGGACGTTTTATTTGATTTTTTGTGAGGTTTCAAAGTAATGTTTCTTGATCTTCCCCACAAAGTACACAATGGTAAGTCAGTGCTAGCTCATCCTAAGGGAAATCTCTTATTGTTGTTTGCTGCCGAGGTTTTCATATGCAACCCTAATTACAAGGGAAGAGTCTAATACGTCCTGTCGAAACCTGCCCTGAAATATTTTATACCAGAAGAATACACCGAAAGAAACACGATGTCAAAATTTTAGCCATTAAGACACATTGGAAGTAAGTTTTAAATAATAATAAATATTTCAAAAATCGTAGCTTATCAGGCAGCTGGAGAAGTGTAAACCCCTGTTGTAGCTGTAGCGGTCAATGTTTGTGCAGGACGATGCCTACATAACCTTGGTTGATGGCGCGTCGGTAATCAAATAACGAGACTCAACGTGATCGTAACTGGTAATTTCAGTTTCGATTGATAGTTACTCCAGCAAATATATTGTTCACTATTTGCTCGATTTTGCAACTCACTTGGTATCAGTTATAACTAACTGTTGCTTTTGCGGTACCGTCTTACGAAGATGAAATAGGAAACACGAATTATGCAGTTGAAATTATTTACATCTCCTGAAAACCTATACGTGAGTTCCTTTCAGTTAATTTTTTTTGAATATTCATTCGAATGATGTTGACACTTTGTTAGAAATTGTAGAGCGTTAGAAGCACAGTAACTCAATCGTATGATTCCGTGAATTGTGGATCGAACGATGGTATGCTGATAATTAAAGTCCAGAACAATAATAGAGTACCCTCCAAAACAGAAGAAAACATGACAGTAACAGGTTTCAGTGACAAAAGGAGGCCTGTAATTTCTTTGGTTAAACGAAGGAGGAATAAACGCTTAGGTTCAAGCAGTGTGCAAAGCCGGTTTCGTTTCTCAAAATCTGAACCTGAAATGTATAAATGGAAGAAAGATTTGCATGAAGTTCTAAATAACTGATCATAAGAGTCAAGCAACCGTGACGGGGGGAGACCTACGAGACAGTTCGCTCTAAACTCCTAGTGAAACGAACATTACTGATTTCAAGGCTTCTCCCATCAGGTTAAACAGATTTAGAAAATTATATGGAAAAGAAAGACGCAAAATTAGGAAGTGTACCTCAAGTAAACCTGTAGAGAAGATTTCATCAATTGGAAATACTGCAGAAAAATTCGTAGCGGATGTGAAGACGAAGCTTCTTCTTATACTCTAAACTATTGAGTATTATTTTTGTGCAAGAACTGGACCCAAACTTTACTTAATCATTTCGAAGGAAAAAAGACAGAGATGCTGTACAGTCGATAAATGCTATCACACATTCTTATACAACAATGCCAATGATAAGTATCTGCCTGCAGACAAAAAAAATTCAACACCACAAGGCATTCCTCAAAAGTTGTCGGCCAATATAAATTGCAGTATGGATTCGTCATTTCAGGAGTATCAGAGGCATAGTACTGTTAATCATCAGTCATTTCCGCATTGCCAGTTTGCGTTACCACATTTTATGGATTAATTAAGTATGCCTAGTAACAGCACAATATGCAAAACAACCACACGACCATTAATTACTCAGTTCCAGTACTGACAAAATAAAACTAATAATGACTATCAAGCGTGTCTCAGTGCATTACTTTTTCATTTATCATGTGTGCCTGGTGAAAGGAAAATATTTGTTTTCGTCGTCCAACAGACTTCGCATTTTCTTGACCATTATAGGCAATATAAAAAAGAACTGTTTCATTATCAGTAAAACGTACATTGTAGAAAAATTGTCATAAGAACTTCGCTACAGGAATTGTTATAAAATATTTAATGTCAACAAATGAATGTCCCGATTGATGGAAGACGTCTATAATGTAACATCATACACTGCCTTGATTTTGTTTTCTCTGCTAGTCACATCCGTAAGAAATACATCCGCCTGTGAGCACTTTGGACTTTGCGCTACACAGTGTTAACGTTTGCTTGTCACGGTTGCGTCTACTTATTCACCGATTCGCACACTAGGCAGCAACGGCTGTACTATTCACTGTTAGACGTGGTTTTTCACGAGGCAAAAATGAGTAACCTTAACAGTTTTAAAAAAAATAGTTGCATAGTGCCCAGGATCTGATTAACCTATGTGGAGGCCTGGGAGTAGGGAAAACATGTGTCCCCTGCTTACTTCATGTAGACCTAATACATTTCTATGAAAGTACAACAGTAAATCTAAGGGAATATACAAACTTCTACAATATCAAGCATGCCATGCGTTAGATGATATTATACCTAACAACTTTCCAACTGCATTAGAAACATAAAGTTATTCTATTATATAAATGCAATATATAAAAAAGAAGTATCTCGCTTTCGTCATAGGAAAGTCCTCTAGCTCATCCTGGAAATCAAGAGAACTGGTTCATGCTCAACTGAAAACAAGCAGAGAGTGAAAATGCGTCCTTCTTGCATGGTAGCACCTAATTTGTTCTCGATATGGGTTGGTTTGGAGAATCCTCTCTCAGCTGCACAGTTCACAATTGATATTTAGATGAGAATTCGGTAAGGAATCATCACATTTGGAACAATATAACCGAGATCATATTTTTCAAACATTAACTCACATAATTCGACTGGTGAAATGTTTAGGAGCCTTCTCTTTGAGGAAACGCTTTATATCACCTCGACTTTTTTCATAATGTGTTCACGTTTCTGTTAGTAGTTCTTTAGCTTCTTCCTTTGCTATTTTGTCAGTTAAAGGCAGGGAGAGATCGAGCACTTCAATGTACTTTTCTTCTCGCTTTTTTAGTTCAGCTTTTATGTTATGAACATCTGCAATAAGCACCGCACGAAATGTATCATGTCCACAAAGTTATGCTGATTTTTCTCCATCAGAGAATCTTCTTCTTGTGCGTTTCTTTTCGTCAATATATTCGCAGAGTGAGAAAGAAGTGGCAGATGAAATATCAGCATTTCTGCAAGATGAGACACTGGAATGTCTGGTGTCGTATACTCTCGACTGTGAGGACAATAAACATGAGGTGTACAATGATGACGATACGTGCTTGACGAGTGAAAGTAATATCGAAACAGGTGTCGAGCCACGTAGTTCATCATCTTTGTAGGACAGGGTGCCACAAAGGTCGTCTCCAGAGAAACGTAATAAAGGGCAATCGTTTTCCAAGAAGCGGGTACTAAACATAATTACGTACATGTAAGATCAACAGCAGCATAGTAGGAAGATAATTATGAATAGATTTTGAATAAGGCCTGCACGCTATGACCATGCAGTGGATAAGAAAAACTACGGATATTCAAGGGAGGACAAGGCACAGTTGTTACAAAACTGGAGCCGGCCGCTGCTGCTACGGTCGCAGGTTCAAACCCTGCCTCGGGCATGGATGTGTGCGATGTCCTTAGGTTTAAGTAGGTCTAAGTCTAGGGAACTGATGACCTCAGATGTTAAGTCCCATAGTGCTCAGAGGCATTTTTTTGTTACAAAACTTGTGTACCTCGATACTATTTACAGGATGTGCATGATAGAGACCTACCACGTTATGCACATGAAATTGCGAGCGTCACAGATTACAGTGATTTCAAAGGAAGATGTTGATGGTTGCGTACCTCCGCAGTTTTAGAGATCTGGAAGACGTAAGATAACGAAACTGCAAACAACGGCCAACTTGCCGATGTATACGATGTTGCGGAATCAGGCTGAAAATTTTTAGTGAAGGTAAAAGACTTATCCCATCATTCAAGTAAGGAATTCGTTTTCATTTCCGATCAAAAGATGTTTAAATAGTGAATGATATGAAGGAAATTACAGGTACCAAGAGAGTTCTATCAACAACAGCTAACATCAGTATCTGAACAGATTCGTATACGATTAGGCCGACTATTTATCTGGATAGTAAATTAGCTGGAAAGTTATTTATTGTGGTACAAGAAGATGGAGGTGCTCTGCCCCCTACTATGCTTTCTGATGTATGTGATCTTGAAAGTACAGTAGGGAATATTTACGTCACATCAAGAAGCATGGGAAAATGGGCGTAACAGAACTACAGTCAGGGCATCAGCACTGCTTTTGGCCAACGGATGGTCAAAACAACTTGTTTTTGTTTGATTTCTAGTCTGCGTATAAAAATCATACTCCTTCAGAGCAAAATATCCCTCCTGAAAACTGTGCGACTTTGCAGTTCATACCACCTGAAACCACTGAACAAATTCAGCCCCTCGATGTTTGTTTTTTCCGTACCTATAAAACATATTTTCGCACTTTCTGCAGCTACGCCTTAAAGGCTACTCAGTTTCACAATAACCTTCACTTGAGACAGTTTCGCATTTGGTTGCGTGCAATCGTATTCCATGATTTCTCATCACCCCGTTACAGAAATATGGTTCTATTCGCATTCCTTAAGAGTGGGTACCTAGCTCAATGTCCTGCATGGTTTCTAACCCCCAACAAGTGAGCCTTCAGGGTGCGAAACTTTGTGATCACTGTGGCACACCATTTTTATTTCGTGGTCATGGTGCAAGTAAATGGTTTGTTTTAAACATTTCTTGAATGTCTTTGATTTTGTGATGTGTAATAAAGGAAAAAGTACTTACTGTGGACTCTGAAGCGCTGCCTGATCGTTCACCAACATCGACTGAGGGCTGACAGTTATTTGTGGATGGAGAGAATCCATCGAAGCAGCTTGCAGTGTGGGTGATGTGCATCCTTTACGTGAAGATGGCGGCAGAAATGATGGGGGTGAGCCGTGCTGCTGCGGCATTCCATGTCCCAGATCGATGTCCGCCGCCAGCGCCTACACCATGAGCACATACTTAATGCTATACACACTAAGAAAAGGAGAGTGTCATCCTTAGTGTACCTGCAATCTATTCAGCTTCCGCACATCGACACACTGTGAGAAAGAGGATGCATGAAAAGGTCTAATCCAGGATTGCCTTGCGTGCCTATGACAGACGTTATTCTTTTAAGATATGGCAAAAGAAGGGAAAGCAGAAAGATGGAAGGAGTACATAGAGGGTCTTTAAAAGTGAGAAGCACTTGAAGGCAATATTATGGAAATGGATGAGTACATAAATGAACTTGGCATGGTAGACATGATACTAAGTGAAGAATTTGAGAGAGCGCTCAGAGTCATAAGTCAAAACAAGTCCCCAGTATTAGACAACATTCCAGTAGAACTAATGATAGCCTTGGGAGTGTCACCATGACAGGTCTTCCATCTGGTGAGCTAGATGTGTGAGTTAGGTGAAATATCCTCACACTTCAAGAAGAATATGATAATTCCAATACCAAAGAAAGCAGGTGCTGACAGGTGTGAAAATTTTCGATCTATCAGGTTAATAAGCTACAGTTGCAAAATACTAATACGAATTCCTTATAGAAGAACGGAAAAATTGGTAAAAACCGACCTCGGTGAAGATCAGTTTGGATTCTCGAGAATTGTAGGAACACCTACTACCTCTCATAGAAGATAGGTTAAGGAAAGGCAAACTTACGTTTAGAGCACATGTGCATTTAAATAAAGATTTTGATAATATCTAAAGGTAACATGGGTAAAACAAAGGGAGCGAAGGCTATTTATAGTTTGTACAGAAACTAGATAGCAGTTATAAGAGTCGAGGGGCATGAAAATGAAGCAGTTGTTGAGATGGGAGTGAGACAGTGTTGTAGCATATCCCTGAAGTTATTCAATCTGTATTTCATGCAAACAGTAAACGAGAAGCCAAACTTTGTATAGGAATGAAAATCAAGGAAAAAGAAATAAAACCTCTGAGGTTTGATGGTGACGTTGGAATTTTATCAGAGACAGCATAGGACTTAGAAGAGCAGTTGAACAGAATGGACAATTTCTGGAAAGTAGGATATAAGACGAGCATCAACCAAAGCAAAACAAGGCTAATGGAATGCAGTCGAATTAAATCAGAGGATTCTGAGGGAATTAGATCAGGAAATGATAAACTTAAAGTATTAGATCATTTTTCTATTTGGGCAGCACAATAACTGACCACGATCGAAGAAGAAAGGGTATAAAATGTAGACTGGCAATGGCAAGAGAAGCGTTTCTGAAAAGAGAAATTTGTTAAAATCTAGCATAGATTTGGATGTCAGGAAGTCCTTTCCGAAAGTATTTGTGTGTAGTGTAGCCATTTATAGAAGTGAAACATGGACGATAAACAGTTTAGACAAGAAGAGAATAGAAGCTTTTGAAATGTGATGCTAGGTAAGAATGCTGAAGACGAGATAGACCGCTCACGTAAATAATGAGAAGGTTCTGAATAGAACTGGGGAGAAAAGAAATTTGTGGCACAACCTAATTGGAAGAAGAGACCGGTAGGTAGGAAACATTCTGAGTCATCAATGTATCACCAGTTTAGTACTGGAGTGAAGAGTGGGAAGTCAAAACCTTAGAGTGAATCCAAGAGATTAATACAGAAAGGAAATTCAGACGGATGTAGGTTGCAGCAGTTACTCGTAGAAGAAGAGACTTTCACTGAATCGAGAACTGCACCAAACCAGTCTCCTTAGTTCCATCCGAAGAAGCAATGTTGAAAAATGAGCTCCAAATGATTTTAAATGGACGTTTCCTAATTTTTTAACTTATCTCACACAATATTAGATTTAAAGCAAACAAATCAAATTTTGTAAATCGCTAATCATGCAGCTGATATACTCTAGAACCTTTAATAACTATGGTGCTATATTGTAAATAATACATTCCTACAGTTAGTAGTCGTTGAGCAGTCTTCAGGCTGTTTAATTTTGACATTATCTAATGTTAAGTATTCTCTTGGAAACAGTGTTTTCTGAACTCGAGACGCTCTATAGGTGCTCTAAATTAACCATAAGAGAACAAGTCCACAGAAGCTCATCAGTTTTACCGTGGCTTTACAAACAGGCACATAATATCAGAATTGCTTCAAAAAGAATATAGTTATTTACATATTGTTACATATTCACGATATTTTGCATTGCATTGCACAGTGCATGGAGATTAGTGCCACTGTAATTATGAAACTTCTCGCAAGTTAGAGAGTTAGAACAACATCTGGCAAATCAGGATTTGCAACTCTGTAATAAGACGAAGGGGAACATGAATTATAAACTTTCTGTGGCTATCGCAATTTTCCCAAATAGAACCTACTGAACTTAAATTGTAACTCTCATCTGAGATTTAAACGTTCGTTTCCATTTTTCTATTGCATACGCAACACAAAGCTTTAAGTAAAAATATTTTATATAATTCAGCGATATTGTGAACGAAAATCAAAAGAAAGTAATCAATAGGAGGTGGTGATTACCTAGCGCTCTCTTTCACTGTGTTTGAATAATTATCTCACGTTGAACTTTGTGTCTTAAAATCAGAAAGTTCCTACATATAATTTCTTTTTTTCTCATTTTGTTGTGCAGAATTCCGTCGCTAGGGTATTGTCAGCCATTGATGCGACTAATGACCCTGAGGAGCTGGATTCTAATAAAATAAAGGATGACATAATTACTTTACTTAGTTGGTGTCCCATAATACCAGAACTTGACAACAATGGTCATCCACTTGTTGAGACGCAACTGTGAGATGACGTGTTGCCAGTTTCATTTTTCTTTATGCTCTCATGTGTGTGTAAAACTTTGGCTGCAAGTCATTTTGTATATATTATACCAATGGTTTACAGTAAATACGACGAAATATGTGTATTACGCTGTTGAACAGAGCTTTTAATTGGTATGGTATCTTACTCGTTTCGCTCTTACCAGAGAAACATTCCCGAGCAAAACAAAGTGACCGAACCTTTCATAATCACCCAGATTGAAAGCATTGGTACTGTATAAATCACAGAAACGGCTATTCTGTGCGGTATAATAATAATACTGTATTAGGTACCCAAAAATCTACTTGTACAAAAATATGGGTGCTTATTAACTATTGAATAGTTGTCCTTACCTTCCCTCCACTGTATTCTTCACAGCCAGCGGTAATGGATGGCGTTTCAGCTGACTCAGTGTTGTTCTGTTCCTGCGTTTGTGTTTCTTGTTGGGGTACCTCTGCCTTTTTTTGGCGTTTCCTCGAACCAGTGCCGTTCTTTGTGTTCTGACGGCGTTTCTTATCCTGGCTCAGCTGCTTTTCTTCTCTCTTAGCCGCCCTAGCAATAGTAAGACAAAGAAACTCTTTAGATCCGACTGAAAAGGTAGAGCAAAACAATAATGATTCTAGTATCAGTAAGTAACGTCATAACACTGTCAGTCAGCGTCCGTCTGATGAGTTGGAAAGGATTATCACAAACTTCCACGGAGGTGAAGCGCAGTATCAGTATCATTTAATACACAAGAGCAAATTAGAAGTAGATATTCTCTTCAAAACGAAAATAATGGAATGCAGTCGAATTAAGTAGGGTGATGTTGAGGGAATTAGATTAGGAAATGAGACACTTAAAGTAGTAAAGGAGTTTTGCTATTTGGGGAGCAAAATAACTGATAATGGTCGAAGTAGAGAGGATATAAAAAGTAGACTGCCAATGGCAACGAAAGCGTTTCTCAAGAAGAGAAATTTGTTAACATCGAGTATAGATTTAAATCTCAGGAAGTCCTTTCCGAAAGTATGTGTATGGAGTGTAGCCATGTATGGAAGTGAAACATGGACGATAAATAATTTGGGCAAGAAGAGAATAGGAGCTTTTAAAATGTGGTGTTACAGAAGAATGCTGAAGATTAGATGGATAGATCACATAACTAATGAGGAGGTATTGAATAGAATTGGGGAGAAGAGGAGTTTGTGGCACAACTTGAGTAGAAGAAGGGATCGGTTGGTAGGAAATGTTCTGAGGCATCAAGGGATCACCAATTTAGTATTGGAGGGCAGCGTGGAGGGTAAAAATCGTAGAGAGAGACCAAGAAATGAATACGCTAGGCAGATTCAGAAGGATGTAGGTTGCAGTAGGTACTGGGAGATGAAGAAGCTTGGAGAGCTGCATTAAACCAGTCTCAGGACTGAAGACCACAACAATAATAACATTCTTGAAGTAGTGAAGCAACTTCAGTCGCTTAATAAAAGCAGGAGTTCCGGTCCAGACTGTATACAAACAAGGTTCTCTTCAGAGTATGCTGATGCAATAACTCCATACTTAACAATCATATACAACCGTTCCCTCAACGAATGATCCTTACCGAAACACAGGAAAGTGGCACAGTTCACACCAGTATTTAAGAGGGCTCAACGAATGGTGCTTACCCAAAGACAAGAAAGTTGCATAGTTCACACCAGTATTTAAGAGGGCAATAGAAGTAATCCACTAAATTTCAGGCCAATATAAAAAAAAGTTCAAATGTGTGTGAAATCTTATGGGACTTAAATGCTAAGGTCATCAGTCCCTAAGATTACACACTACTTAAACTAAATTATCCTAAGGACAAACACACACACCCATACCCGAGGGAGGACTCGAACCTCCACCGGTACCAGCCGCACAGTCCATGACTGTAGCAGGCCAATATCATTAATTGATATGCAGCAGAATTTTGGGGCATATATTTTGTTCATGTGGTGTCACCGCCAGACACCACACTTGCTAGGTGGTAGCTTTAAATCGGCCGCGGTCCATTAGTACATGTCGGACCCGCGTGTCGCCACTGTCAGTAATTGCAGACCGAGCGCCACCACACGGCATGTCTAGAGAGACGTACTAGGACTCGCCCCAGTTGTACGACGACTTTGCTAGCGACTACACTGACGAAGCCTTTCTCTCATTTGCCGAGAGATAGTTAGAATAGCCTTCAGCTAAGTCCATGGCTACGACCTAGCAAGGCGCCATTAACCATTTCTAGAGAGAGTCTCACTTGTATCATCAAGAATGCTGTATACAAATGATGGATTAAAAGTTAAGTATTCCAGCAGCTACGTACTTTTCTTTATAGCATTCATTACGTATCCTTTTCCAGACCTCACGCCCGTCTGCGTTAGATTATAGCGTGCATTTCGGCCTCCTCTATCTACAAGGTGTTGGCACATTTGCCAACACATCAGTTCAAACGTTAAGAATTATCGCGCAGACAACTATCTGTTGATAAACAGTCAACACAGATTTGATGTGAATCAAAACTAGCTTTTCACTGAAGTGAAATGTTCGATCCATAAGGGATTTCAAACTGATTCCGTATTTCTAGATTTCCAGAAGACTTATGACACTGTACCTCACAAGCAGCTTTTAATCAAATTTCGTGCTTATGGGATATCGTCTCAGTTATGCGACTGAATACGTGATTTACTCTTAGAGAGGTCACAGTTCGTAGTAACTGACGGAAAGTCGTCAGGTAGAACAGAAGTGATTTCTGCCTTTCCCAAGGTAGTGTTAAGGGCGCTCTGTCGTTCTTTACCTACATAGAAGTTGCAGGAGACAACCTGAGCAGCCATCTTAGGTCGTTCTCAGACGATGCTGTTGTCCGTCGTGTAGTAAAGTCATCAGAAGATCAAAACAAATTACGAAACGATTTAGATGAGATATCTGAATGGTGCGAGAATTAGCAATTTGCCATAAATAATTAAACGTGTGAGGTCATTCATATGAGTGCTAAAAGGAATTTGTTTACATGATAAATCAATGAGATTTGATGGCCATAAATTCAACCAAATTCCTAGAAATTACAATTACGAAAAACTTAAACTGGAAAGAATTGGAAATGTTGTGGGGAAGGCGAACCAAAGACTGCGTTCCATTGGCAGAACACTTAGAAGATGCCACACATCTACTAAACTGACTGCCTACTCTACGCTTGTCCACCCTACTGCTGTGGGGTGTTGGTTCCTTACCAGTTATGAGTAACGGAGTACACCCAGAAAGCTCAAAGAAGGGCAAAACGTTTTATATTACCGAGAAACAGGGAGAGAGTGTCACAGAAGTGATACAGTATTTGGGGTGGATACCATTGAAACAAAGGCAGGACCTCCTCACGAGATGTCAGTCACCACGTTTCTCCTCCGAATGCGGAAATATTTTTTTGACTTCCACCTGCATAGGGAGGAACGATCATTACCATAAAATAATGGAAATCATAGCTCGCACGGAAAGATAAATGTGTTCGCTCTTTCCGTGCGCTGTTCGGAAATGGAATAAGAGAGAAGTTGTGTGAAGGTGGTTTGATGAACCCTCTGCCAGGCGCATAAGAACTTTATGCAGAATAACCATGTAAGTGTAGATGTAGGTTTTAGGCCAGAACAGGTTACCCGTAAGAAATGCAATGCTATTTCTAATAAGTAAATCAATTCAGGGAAGTGAATCTCAAACCTGCCTACTGGACATCCTTCTTTACCTGTTCTGTCTTCGCTATATAGCTTCAGGTAAATTTTTCAATGTTTCTCTAGGTAAGTCCAGACTGGGTTCCTCCTTGATCTTTGTCCAACTTAACCAACGTTCTGCCTGTAAGGCTTATGAGATTAGTGGGAAGTACTATGTACTGAACGATGGCGACACTCCCAAGTCCCAGACAAACATGTGGAAAAGGATTCGTTCACATCTAATATAGAACGTGTTCCATTTAAAAGAGCTGAAACAGACGAAGCTCAGGAGTGGACCAAGACATTTGTTAAAATGAGATAGGATGCGACGTCTGATACAAAAAACGAGAATTTAAAGAGCATTCATGCACAGATGTAATCTACTCGATTTTACACTGTCACTGTTTACAGATATAGGCTTTTTTTCTGCACACGTAGACCAGTCAGTAATTATATACAGGTTATTCTAATGGCTAAACCTTGACATTGCAGCCAATATGAGGATAGATGCACCAAAATTTACGAGTATTAATCTAAGATCCAAAGTAATTGTCTTCATCGTAGAATTCTAACAATTGTAGGATCAACACATATGGTAATATACATTACATTTACTTACTTAGTTTTGCAGCAATACTGGATGATTCAGTCAAGATGTTTACCTCAATTATTTATGGACATATTTGAGATATCATAATTCTTCTTTCCGCCAGATCAGTTGTGGGAGAGTCCTTACTAAGTTTTGCATAGTCTCGTTTTGAAGCGATATTGTCTACACAGAAATGGGTATCAACTGCGCTTGTTCAAACAGCACTACTGAAATTTATGTTCCTATTATCGTAATTCTAAGAGAGAAGAATCCTGTGATGATTCATTCTTCAGCCGGCCGAAGTGGCCGTGCGGTTAAAGGCGCTGCAGTCTGGAACCGCAAGACCGCTACGGTCGCAGGTTCGAATCCTGCCTCGGGCATGGATGTTTGTGATGTCCTTAGGTTAGTTAGGTTTAACTAGTTCTAAGTTCTAGGGGACTAATAACCTCAGCAGTTGAGTCCCATAGTGCTCAGAGCCATTTGAACCATTTGATTCATTCTTCAGAATTCCATGACCATTTTCTGAATAATGACAATATATGTAGCTTAAGGTTTATCAGAATGAAATTTTCACTCTGTAGTGGAGTGTGTGCTGATACTGGCGGAATTGAAGCTGTGAGGAGGGGTACCTAAGGTGGTAAACCAATTGCCGGCCTAAGGCAAAGGTCCCGAGTTCCAGTCTCCGGCGCACAGTTTTAATTTCCCAGGAAGTTTTATATGGTTTATCTGTTTTTAATATGAAACCTATTGTTGTCTTATGACTCCACATACATATGAAAATGAAGCCATTACTGTACAACTACAGTGCTGGAAATATTACATACCGTAATATATCGATGAGGACCTATTCGGAGCGACCTTAAATGGAACGTCACATAAGACAAGTAGCAATAAATGCAGATGCCAGACTGAGATTAAATGGAAGAATCTTAAGGAAATGTAACTCATTCACGAAGGCAATGGCTTATAAGGCGCTTGTCGACTGATTCTTGAATACTGTTTGTCAATATGAGATCCTTACGAAATAGGACTGATAGAAGAGATAGAGAAGGTCCAACAAGAGTGGCGACTTTCGTCAAACGATCGTTTAGCGTCAATCGGCTTTCGGTCGTGGTCACGTGCGTACCGGCTCCGCGCGCCGGACAGCGCACCATAGTTGTTTACTTCCGCGTCCCGGTATTTCGTGTTGTGTGGTGTACGTTACTAAATTGGTTCAAATGGCTCTGAGCACTATGGGACTCAACTGCTGTGGTCATAAGTCCCCTAGAACTTAGAACTACTTAAACCTAACTAACCTAAGGACATCAAACACATCCATGCCCGAGGCAGGATTCGAACCTGCGACCGTAGCGGTCGTGCGGTTCCAGACTGTAGCGCCTTTAACCGCTCGGCCACTTCGGCCGGCGGTGTACGTTACTACTGCACCTTATGGTGAACCGTTACTGCCGAGCGACACTTAAAGTAACATTCCAAGCCGACACATGGATGGCCGCGCGGTATTAGCCGAGCGGTCTCGGGCGCTGCAATCATGGACTGTGAGGCTGGTCCCGGCAGAGGTTCGAGTCCTCCGTCGGGCATGGGTGTGTGTTTGTCCTTAGGATAATTTAGTTTAAGTAGTGTGTAAGCTTAGGGACTGATGACCTTAGCAGTTAAGTCCCATAAGATTTCACACACATTTGAACATTTTCGAAGATACATGACCACGTGCTTATGAAACTGAACAATTCATTCGTGAAGAGCTACGTCTGGACACCCAGAATAGTCTATATTAAAATGACGACGGAGGAAGCATGTGCTGAGGTAGTTAGACAATACGCACACGGATTCAAGTTTAAGCATTCTGACGGGCATATTGGAGAGGTAACGGTACATCACTCTGGTTTAGGTTTTCGAACAATTATGATCTTTGAGCTCCCGTTCGAAGTGCCACACGACGTGGTCGTCGAAGCTTTCCGACCCTACGGCAGTGTTGTGGTCCACATTGCGGAAAAATGGCAGACGTTCACAACATACCACGTGTTGAATGGTGTCCGCCAAATCAAAATCGAATCCTCCAAACCTGTACATCCTATCTGCTCATACGTTGCGTGCAAGCCATCGTGGATCAGACTTCGTTGGGCAGTGACAACAATATCCACACGGCCCCTTGCCATTACAGGGACGTAATCGCGCTCGCGCGGTCTCAACATTTACCTAGCGCATTAGCATCGCTTGACTTCTTTCAGGCATTCGACCTTGTCGATCACACCTTTCTCAAATCTATCCTCCAACACATGGGTTTTCCTGCTCGTATAGTAACAGTGCTAATGTGGCTCTTGAGCAGCGCGACTACAATAATACTCTGTAATGGTCGCCTCACCGCGCCTCTAGCGATCGAGCCTTGAGCCTTGAGCAGCCGCTGGCCGGAGTGGCCGAGCGGTTCTAGACGCTACAGTCTGGAACCGCGCGACCGCTACGGCCGCAGGTTCAAATCCTGCCTCGGGCATGGATTTGTGTGATGTCCTTAGGTTAGTTAGGTTTAAGTAGTTCTAAGTTCTAGGGGACTTACGACCTCAGAAGTTGAGTCCCATAGTGTTCAGAGCCATTTGAACCATTTGAACCTTGAACAGCCGCTGGTGCAGTGCAGCAGCAGTGCATTAGCGAGTCGCATATTTAGCTTTCATATTTGTTTTTTACTTTGATTCTTCATTTCTTTCCGAGTGTTTGTGCGCTTGCATATTTAATTACATAAATTCCTTGCGGATTCTCATATTTGAGAGGAGTAATACTGCTTATTAATAGCTGTAAAGTATAAATTCGCGGAGTCGTTAGTCAGTTGTTTGTTTTGGACAGCCAGTGCTTTCTGTTTACTTCGTAGAGTCAGTTAGCAGCAGACAGAGGCCAGTGCAGTTTCATATGTGCTTGCAGAGTGACGTGTGCGAGCAGCAGTAGCAGAAACTAGTCGTATATTCAGTTTTTCGTTTTAGTTCCGCAGGTTTAATTCAAATTACTTTGTGTGTTTGTGTGCTTGCGTGGTGAAATTTTTCGGATATTTGCGTATTTTCGAATTAGAAAGGGGTAGTATCAAATTTTAATAACGGTAGAGTGTAACATCGCGTAGGCGGTTGTCATTTATACAAAGACAGGGGTAGGATCGCATTGTAATTTATGTATAGTGGCGTAGTCGTGGTCATTTGATTGCTTAGTTCGTAAGTAATTGTTCATATATCGCAGCTCAATCTGGCGCTGGTGGCGCAATGCAGTCGCATATTGCTGTTTTATTTGTCGCAACTCTATACGTCCAGACATTAGCAGCAGGATGGATAGGGTGTGTGCGTGCTGTGTGCGGGCGCAGGAGGAACTGGTCGCGATTCGCGAGCAGCTGAGCGTGCTGTTGGCCACGGTCAGCCGCCTTCAGGCTGCTGCCTCGAGGTGCAGCGACGGCGGAGGGTTTGGCGCGTCGCTTGAGACACCCCAGGTGTCGCTTGCTGCGTCCGCTGACTCCGCCGCCGAGGCACCTTCTAGGGTACCCGGCGCGCTGGGGCCGCCCTCACCTCATGGTGAGTGGCGGACTGCAACGCGTTCGCGTCGCTCGAGGCGGAGGGCCAATGTGGAGGCTGGCCGTCTGGTCTCGCCCGTTCATCCTGTAAGTGGGCAGGTGACCTCTCCATCAGCAGGGCCCGAGCAGGCACATGGGGGCAAAGGCTTGCTGGTTATTGGGAGCTCCAACGTTAGGCGAGTGATGGAGCCCCTTAGGGAAATAGCGTACAGGGCTGGAAAGAAGCCCAACGTGCACTCGATTTGTCTGCCGGGGGGCCTCATCCAAGATGTGGAGGAGGCCTTGCCTGCGGCTATCGAGCGCACGAGGTTCAGTCGTCTGCAAGTAGTTGCTCACGTCGGCACCAGTGATGCCTGTCGCTTGGGTTCTGAGG
The DNA here is from genome assembly GCF_023864275.1 of Schistocerca cancellata. Classification (NCBI taxonomy): domain Eukaryota; kingdom Metazoa; phylum Arthropoda; class Insecta; order Orthoptera; family Acrididae; genus Schistocerca; species Schistocerca cancellata. The sequence continues at coordinate 270,611,033 of NC_064629.1, forward strand.
CGATCCTCAGTTCGTACGGGCGGCTGGCGGATTTGGTGAAGACCGCTGGCCTCGCACAAAGGGTGCAAGCAGAGCTCTCTATTTGCAGCATCGTTCCCAGAGTGGATCGGGGTCCTTTGGTTTGGAACCGAGTGGAGGGTCTCAACCAGAGGCTTCGTCGACTCTGTGACGGCCTTGGCTGCAGATTACTACACTTGCGCTATTGGGTGGGGAATTGTAGGACGCCCCTAGATATGTCAGGGATGCACTACACAAAGGAAGCGGCTACTTGGGTAGTAGAGTACCTGTAGCGTGCACATGGGGGTTTTTTAGGCTAGGCAGTAGTGCGAGGTGTCCTGATGAACACTCACCAGTCGACGTGCAGGCAGGGAAATCAGGACACGTTCAGTGTAAGGACACTTCAGCTGTCAAGATATTACCAGTAAATTTTCAGAGTGTTCGGAATAAAGTTCCTGAATTTACTGCCCTCCAGGAAGCGTGTGGCGCGCAAATTATGCTCGGGACTGAGAGCTGGCTGAACCCTGCGATAGGAAGTTCTGCAAAATTTAGTGAGGGTTGGTACGTATATGGGAAAGACAGATTAGACACCGTAGGAGGTGGTGTCTTCATTGTAGTTGACAAAAATATTGTGTCTACTGAGGTCGAAGTAGGGTGTGACTGTGAAGTTATCAGGACACGTTTAACAGGGCTAGGAGAAATAAAGTTAATTTTTGGGTGTTATTACCGGCCACCAGGTTCCACCGTGACAGTTCTAGCATCATCCAAAGGGAGTCTACACTCTGTATTGCAGAAGTACTCGGATCATGCAATATTAGTCGGAGGCGACTTCAACATACCTAGTATAGACTGGGATGTCTATGGATTCATTACAGGTGGTACTGACAAGCCGTCGTGTGAATTACTTTTGAACTCATTATCCGAAAACTGTCTTGAGCAGCTAAATCGACAGCCAACGGGTAATGGAAATATTTAGGATTTGGTAGCCACGAACAGACCACACCTCATCGACGGTGTCAGTGTTGGGACAGGGATTAGTGATCATGATGTTGTCATTACGACTATGGTTACGAAAGTTAAAAAGTCGGTCAAGAAGGCTAGGAGAGTATTCTCACTAGAAAGAGCAGATAAGCAGTTGTTAGCATCCCACTTAGTAAATGAATCGACTTCATTTACTTCCGGTACGATGGACGTGGAAGAATTATGGGCAAATTTTAAACACATTGTAAATCACGCATTGGAGAAGTACGTGCCGAAAAAGTGGGTTACGGACGGAAAAGACCCACCGTGGTTTAACAGCGCAATTCGAAGAATACTCAGGAAGCAAAGACAGTTGCACTCGCGGTACAAGAAAGATCGGGAGAATGAGGACAGGCAAAAATTAGTAGAAATTCGTGCTGCTGTAAAAAGAGCGATGCGCGAAGCACCCATCCACTACAACCGTCATACCTTAGCAAAAGATCTTGCTGAAAACCCGAGGAAATCCTGGTTTACGTAAAATCGGTAAGCGGGTCGAAGGCTTCCATCCAGTCACTCACTGATCAGTCTGGTCTGGCAAAGGAAGACAGCAAAACGAAAGCTGAAATTTTAAATTTCGCATTTGAGAAATCTTTCACGCAGGAGGATCGTACAAACATACCGCCGTTTGAGTCTCGTACAGATTCCCGTATGGAGGACATAGTGATAGACATCCCAGTTGTTGTGAAGCAGCTGAATGGGTTGAAAATAAATAAATCGCCAGGTCCTGATGGGATTCCAATTCGGTTTTACAGAGAATACTCTACTGCATTGTCTCCTTACTTAGCTTACATTTATCGCGAATCTCTTGCCCAACGTAAAGTCCCGAGCGACTGGAAAAAAGCGCAGGTGACGCCTGTATATAAGAAGGGCAGAGGGACGGATCCTCAAAATTACAGACCAATATCCTTAGCATCGGTTTGTTGCAGGATTCTCGAACATATTCTCAGTTCGAATATAATGAATTTCCTTGAGACACAGAAGTTGCAGTCCATGCATCAGCACGGCTTTAGAAAGCATGGCTCCTGCGAAACGCAACTCGCCCTTTTTTCACATGATATCTTGCGAACCATGGATGAAGGGTATCAGACATTCCTTGACTTCCGGAAAGCGTTTTACTCGGTGCCCCACTGCAGACTCCTAACTAAGGTACGAGCATATGGTATTGGCTCCCAAGTATGTGAGTGGCTCGAAGACTTCTTAAGTAATAGAACCCAGTACGTTGTCCTCGATGGTGAGTGCTCATCGGAGGTGAGGGTACCGTCTGGAGTGCCCCAGGGAAGTTTGGTAGGTGCGCTGTTGTTTTCCATCTACATAAATGATCTTTTGGATAGGGTGGATAGCAATGTGCGGCTGTTTTCTGATGATGCTGTGGTGTACGGGAAGGTATCGTCGTTCAGTTACTGTAGGAGGATACAAGATGACTTGGACAGGATTTGTGATAGGTGTAAAGAATGGCAGCTAACTCTAAATATAGATAAATGTAAATTAATGGAAATGAGTAGGAAAAAGAATCCCGTAATGTTTGAATACTCCATTAGTAGTGTAGTGCTTGACACAGTCACGTAGATTAAGTATTTGGGCGTAACATTGCAGAGCGATATGAAGTGGGACAAGCATGTAATGGCAGTTGTGGGGAAAGCGGATAGTCATCTTCGGTTCATTGGTAGAATTTTGGGAAGATGTGGTTCATCTGTAAAGGAGACCGCTTATAAAACACTAATACGATCTATTCTTGAATACTGCTCGAGCGTTTGGGATCCCTATCAGGTCGGATTGAGGGAGGACATAGAAGCAATTCAGAGGCGGGCTGCTAGATTTGTTACTGGTAGGTTTGTTAATCTCGCTAGTGTTACGGAAATGCTTCAGGCACTCGGGTGGGAGTCTCTAGAGGAAAGGAGGCGTTCTTTTCGTGAATCACTACTGATGAAATTTAGAGAACCAGCATTTGACGCTGACTACAGTACAATTTTACTGCCGCCAACTTATATTTCGCGTAAAGACCACAAAGATAAGATAAGAGAAATTAGGGCTCGTACAGAGGCATATAGGCAGTCATTTTTCCAACGTTCTGTTTGGGAGTGGAACAGGGAGAGAAGATGCTAGGTGTGGTACGAGGTACCCTCCTCCACGCACCGTATGGTGGATTGCGGAGTATGTATGTAGATGTAGATGTAGAGCGCTCTGTCCGACAGGGATACTGTATGCTTTGGCATTAGAGCATCTACTCCAGGGGCTTCCTCAACGCCTGGTGAGGCTCACATTGCATGGTCACTGCTTCTGTTGTACAGCCTGTGCTGACGATCTAGTCTACCACCGCAATGAAGACGATGTTCGCGAGGCTCTGATTTGGGTGGCGACATATGGGGAGACATTGGGCAGTTCTCTTAACGTTTCCAAATCGACGGTTCTGCTCGTTGGTGAGGATCTACTTGTGAGATACATTATGTGATCAAAAGTATCCAGACAACCCAAAAAACATAAGTTTTTCGTATTAGGTGCATTGTGCTGCCACCTACCCCTAGGTACTCCATATAAGCTACCTCAGTAGTTATTAGACATGGTGAGAGAGCAGAGTGGGGAGCTCCCTGGAACTCACGGACCTACATCTACATCTACATCCATACTCCGCAAGCCACCTGACGGTGTGTGGCGGAGGGTACCTTCAGTACCTCTATCGGTTCTCCCTTCTATTCCAGTCTCGTATTGTTCGTGGAAAGAAGGATTGTCGGTATGCCTCTGTGTGGGCTCTAATCTCTCTGATTTTATCCTCATGGTCTCTTCGCGAGATATACGTAGGAGGGAGCAATCTACTGCTTGACTCTTCGGTGAAGGTATGTTCTCGAAACTTCAATAAAAGCTTCAATAAAAAACATGGTCAAGTGATTGGGTGTCACTTGTGTCACACGTCTGTACGCGAGATTTCCACACTCCTAAACATCACTAGATCCACTGTTCCAGATGTGATAGTGAAGTGGAAACGTGAAGCTACACCTACAGAACAAAAGCGTACAGGCCGACCTCGTCTGTTGACTGACAGAGACCGCCGACATTTGAAGAGGGTCGAAGTGTGTGATAGGCAGTCATCTATCCAGACCATCACACAGGAATTACAAACTGCATCAGGGTCGACTGCAAGTACTATGACAGTTAGGCGGGAGGTAAGAAAACTTGGATTTCATGGTTGAGTGGATGCTCATAAGCCACATCACGCAGGTAAATGCCAAACGACACCTCGGTTGGTGTAAGGGGCGTAAACATTGGACGACTGAAGAGTGGAAAAAGGTTGTGACGAATCACGGTACACAATGTGGCGATCCTATGGCAGGATGTGGGTATGGCGAATGCCCGGTGAACGTCATCTGCTAGCGTTTGTAGTGACAACAGTAAAATTCGGTGGTGTTATGGTGAGGTCGTGTTTTTCATGGAGGGGGATTGCACCCCTTGTTGTTTTGCGTGGCACTATCATAGCACAGTTATACATTGATGTTTTAAGCACCTTCTTGCTTCCCAAGCAATTCGGGTATGGCGACTGCATCTTTCGACATGATCGAGCACCTGTTCATAATGCACGGCCTGTGGTGGAGTGGTTACATGAAAATAACATCCCTGTAATAGACTGGCCTGCACAGAGTCCTGACCTTAATCCTATAGAAGACCTTTCGGTAGTTTTGGAAAGCCGACTTCGTGCCAGGCCTCACCGACCGACATCAATACCTTTCCTCAGTGCAGCACTCCGTGAAGAATGGGTTGGGTGGGCAAACACCTTATTGAATTCCAGCATTACCAATAGAGGGCCCCACGAACTGGTAAGTCATTTTCAGCCAGATGTCCGGATACTTTTGATCACATAGTGTAGGTCGCTTCTCTAAGTGTGACCACCAGCGTCCGCTGTTTGGGCATTGATTTTATGAACGACCTCCGTCGTTCAGCGGCAAGCAACAGCAGACATCTCCTCCAAACGACCAGGGCTGTCCTTGTGGACCACCGGTTTATATTCCTCGACACTGTACATCGTACGCAATACGTGAATGTTTACCATGCCTCACGCATCCCCCATGTGGCTCAAGTGTTCTCGTTTCCGATTACCCTCGCACGTCGTATGTTGATGGCGGTGGGATCCTTTGTCTGTACCGGGATGTTATTTGAAGTTCAATATATCTCCCTTGCCCTCCCGCGGGAGCGTGACTGAATGGGCTTATTCCATGCGTCAGACAGAGTTACGGCACGTTTCGTTAGCTCCCAACAGAAAGTCTGGCGTCTCTGCCCGACGTGCCGGACCGGACTGCCTTTGCATGAATATGCCCCAGTCTCTATTTCAGACCCAGTCATGTTATCAGACATTGCACCCCCCTTTTATCACTTTTGGCACTTCTTTCTTGAATTAATTGATATCCTCCTCTCCTTATCCCTTCCACATATAGTCCAGACAAAGACTGTACATGACACATTGCCGGCCGCGGTGGTCTAGCGGTTCTAGGCGCTAAGTCCGGAACTGCGCGACTGCTACGGTCGCAGGTTCGAATCCTGCCTCGGGCATGGATGTGTGTAATGTCCTTAGGTTAGTTAGGTTTAAGTAGTTCTACGTTCTAGGGGGCTGATGACCACAGATGTTAAGTCCCCTAGTGCTCAGAGCCATTTGAACCATTTGAACCATGACACATTAAAAATGTGTCGAGCCCCCAACCCCATCGAACACAAGTTTCCCTAGATCATATGGCGTCGGGTATGGAAAGCGGTGCATGCAGGTTATCTCGGCACCACCGTCCAGTCCACCTAGTACGAGTATATCACCGTCAATAGCAAACAGGTCAACCCGTTTCGTTTCAACCGCATCCGCTTTGCTGACACACCCCTCTGTGTTCACTGTGGTGTAGATGACACAGACGCTCATCGATTCTCATGTGGTCCATCGTCTGACGTCTGGAGGCTCGCGCAGCGTATCTTGGCTTTCCTTTGCCGACAGACAGCTACTCAGATCAATTTCCTGACGCTTTTATTCCCGGATGTGATTCATTACTCCGCAACCAAAACTAACGCTGTGAATTGGATACGCGGTCATACGGCCCGCTACCTTTTTGGCCCCGACGAGAAATCAGAAGTAGGTTGTTTGACGTACGTTAATGATCGACACTGTGCACTGTTCTCAACCCCAGATACAAGCAGTTCTTTTCCAATTTCCTATGGAGCGCCTTTCATGACCCGCCTTCCAGGTGGAACGTCCAAGCCATGAGATGCTGATGCTTTTTTGCCGACAAGATGTTCTGAACACACTACAAACGGAATCTCCATTAAAATTTCGAGAAGACAGGTTTGGATTTTCCGCCAATCAGAAGGCGTTAGCAACTCCTGAAATTCCGGTACATAGACTAATTTAATAATTTTTTTTAAAATCGAAACAAAAATAAATAAATAAAAGAAAATAAAATATACGTACAACAAAAGGAAAAAAACAAAAAACAAAAAATTAAATAAAATAAACTAAAAAACAAAAGCCCGTACACAACTACTTTCATTTTCATCATTACTCTGTATGTTCTGTCCCCCTACTTTCTTTCTTTCCTACACCCTTGTAGTAATAGGTTAGTTGTTTTGGGGCATAGATAGGTGCCCACGCCTGAAGAGGTGAACTTTTTTTTGTTAGGACACAAGTGGCGGTGGCATGTAGATTTTTTTTTTTTTTGTTGTTTCCCATCCTGTTCAGAGGCGGAAAAAAGTGATAGAGAAAAAAAAGAAAGAAAAAAGATGGTAGATCACTTGCAAAAAAAATTCGGCAGAGCGCTTGAAAAAAAAAAGAAGAAAAAGATAATAAACCACTTACCCGAGGAAGGCAAAGGTCCCGAGTTCGAGTCTCGGACCAGCACGCAGTTTTAATCTGCCACGAAGTCTTATAAGGTTTATCTGTTTTTAATATGAAACCAATTGCTGTCTTATGACTCCACACACATATGAAAAGAAAGCCACTACTGTGCAGCTACAGTGCTGGAAACATTACATGCCGCAAAATATCCAGGAGGACCTATCCAGAACGACCCTAAGTGGAATGTCATACAAAACAAATAGGAATAAATGCAGATGTCAGACTGAGATTCAAAGGAAGAATCTTAAGGAAATGTAACTCATTCATGAAGGCAGTGGCATATAAGGCGCTTGTCGACGGATTCTTAAGTATTGTTTGTCAATATGATATCCTTACGAGATAGGACTGATAGATGAGGCAGAGAAGTGCAACAAGAGCGGTGACTTTCGTCAAGGTACAGTTTAGTCGTCGCCAGTGCGTTACCTTGATCCTTAACCAACTCCATTGGCGGACGATAAAAGAGAGGTGATGTGCCTCATGGAGAAGTTTACTGCCTTAATTTCGAGAGATGACTCTCCATATACTTCGTTCCATATACATTACTTCCTTCCATATAAATCTCTCGTAACGAATACGACGAGAAAATTGGAGAAATCAAAACCAGTATAATGGCCTACCGTCAGTCATTGTTCCCACGCTCCATTCGCGCATGCAGCTCCTTATGGGGGGATCAGTTAGTGGTAGCAGAAGTACCCTTCACCACACACCATTTGGTGGCTTTCGGAGTATGATGCCGATGCAGTTCCTGATTTCATATCCAAATAAAGAAATCCATCACGCTGAGGAAAAAACACCGCTGCAGCTGTATGGTTACTTTATTTAAAAATGACAATCGATTTCGTAACGTTAGTTACATCATAATTTGGAGTACAGATTACGAAGAAACCGTAAAATAGTGCTAGTAAGTGCCAAAATTGGCTGAGTACAAGTAATATAAATTATGGCAATGACCAAAATTTCCAGCCACAACATGATACCGCAGAATAACTGATACTAAACTTTCCCTCGATTCCTAGAATTTCAGTCCATTATAAAAATTATGTCGCAGCACACGACAGAGTAATGTAGAAGGTGTAAGGTGACAGCCGATTGAGAATGCGAGAGACACTGATTTCAAACTAAAACACGCGATCGCGAACACCTACGCACTGGTTAAGATCGAGGTGCAAGTCTTTTGACTACTAGATTGGTCTGACAGGAGCGCGTGAGCTGTTAGTTCACACTCCTCTCCACAGATGGCGGAAAGCCCAAGGAGAGAGACAGTCCGTTTTCCGACGGAAAAATGTTGTCGGTTGAAGGTGGACAATGGAGACCTTTTCACTGACACATTTGCGTGACTATGTGAAAAATAAACTTCCTCAGAAATTAAAAACTATAGATCCATATGTTCACTGAGGAACTAATAGACTCACCTAAAGCAGACAAAAGAGATGGTTGTGAGATTGAAGACGCACATTAGATATCTGCAATACTTTGTAAATTAAATATAATATATGTTTTTTGAAAAGTAAAGGCAATAATCTCAGCAAGGCATTGTGCGATTACAAAAAGCAAGCAGTCTACATATACATCTCGTACAACTATATTGGTAAATCATAGTAGACTCACTGAAATTGTACACTTTTTTAAATGGTAAGACGAAATGTGCATTTCGCTCAGTAACACCAGTTTTTCTTGTGAAATAACCAAACAAATCCTAAAATTAGAGGCAGCAATACAAACTAGAAATAAGTAGGAAATTATTAGAGTGCATAGTTCAAATTATTTATTAATACTTATTTCTAAATACATGAAAAAATAATTGTAGCCACAGAAAGGAAAGTTATTTATAAAGAAGCTATGCTAAATTGAAGAAAACGAACGACAGTATGAGATTTCTCGGAAAAATTCCGTATAAAGTAGAATATCAGTTCTATGCAAAATGTTCAAATTATGAATTTCAGCAACTGTCCTACTGAGTTGCTGATTTGAGACTGAGGGTTTATAAGGGTGGCAGCCATCTTTAAAAGTTGAACTTTTTATTGACTTGTCTAGAAGGCAATCCCTGAGAGTCGTGTTTTATGGGCAGCAACTTTGCCGCAGTTTGTGAGCGTTGAATTATTCTAAGGCCCAAACTCTAGACTTAAATAACTTCGTGATTGGTCGTTTATAGAACTTGTAGTTTTTCTCGGTTTGCCTGTGCGTAATTATTATAGGTGTCCAATCTGGACTTAGACAATATAGTGGATTCTCAACTGCGAGCAGGACAAGCTCGTGGGGACTTTCTCAGTTTTAGGCTGTAGAAGGAACGATTTCCTTGGCGGATTTATGGTGAATTAGGTGGTAGCCTCCGCTGATATATAAACCCTCAACCGGACTCTGAGTTTTTAAGAACAAACTGTGAATTATACTTACTATTTTTCTATATTTAGTGTTTATGGGAAAAGCAATAAACTTCAGTTACAGAAAGTTTCAGCAACTACGGGTGCGTACCTAATTTCTAGTGTAGCAGTACCTGCCTGCATGCATCTAAAATATAATTTGAGTACACCGCGAAAGGTGTGAGTTGATGCCCTCAGACATAATACGCAATTGCGTTGTTAACTCAAACCGAATTCTTCGGAGGCCCTTTAACTGTACTGCACTAGGCTGTGTGTGGGTGACATTTTCATGCAGTGGCACGTGGGGTCTCCGATATGATTCATAGAGGAGAGATGGACTGACTAATTATAGTTTTGGCAAGTTTTACAAAACAGCTGTTCGTCACCCACCGTAAAGTTAGCAGAAGACTGTGGTACGGTCGCAAATGGGCCAACAGACGAACTCTAAAAGGGAATATAGATAAATTTACATTTTGCTAAGTGGGAGGACCGCAAAAAGTTGCGCCACGGCTTGCTTCACACTAACGCGAAAACGTATGATGGTCCATTTGACAGGTGGCGCATGCGAAAACACCTGCCGGCCGCGGTGGTCTAGCGGTTCTGGCGCTGCAGTCCGGAACCGCGGGACTGCTACGGTCGCAGGTTCGAATCCTGCCTCGGGCATGGGTGTGTGTGATGTCCTTAGGTTAGTTAGGTTTAAGTAGTTCTAAGTTCTAGGGGACTTATGACCTAAGATGTTGAGTCCCATAGTGCTAAGAGCCATTTGAACCATTTTTTCGAAAACAACTAAGGCGGGATCTGAGTGTGAGAAAAAAGCGAGGAATCGGGTGCACACGAGATTAGAAAGTCACATACATGCGACAGAACATATAAACTGGATACTGTTCGAAGACATAACAGGCATAATGAGAGTAACTATTAAAAAAGTTAAAACTCTTCGAAAAAAACTAAACGGAGAGGGACCCATATATTTTATTGCAAGTATTTGACTTTGTAATTCATGTGCACTCAATTCCTAGCATTCTCATCACATTCAGAGCCAGCCTTAGTTTCTGCGCGTGTACCATCTGTCTAACGGCCCATTATACGTTTCCTCGTTAGTGTACAGTTAGCCGCGGTGCTGTCTGGACTCCATTCGTCGTACGGACTAATACATCATATATTTGTCATAGTTATATTGTTTTTCCTTCATTGCATTGTCTTACATTAGGCTTCATGATGTACATTCATCCATAGCGCATATCTATAGGGATTTGACTCACTCAAAAATAACAGATAAGTTTTCCTATTTAACATTGGAATATAGCTAACCAGAGAGTTTATGTTAATTGTACACAACCTACTTATTCAACTTTCTGTATGAACGTGGTCCTATACACAGCACGATGCTTGAAACGTGTATGGGTCGCTCTTGTTTTCTCAAAGCGGTCTCCTTTATAGAGGATCTACAGTCTCCTAAAATTTATCTAACAATCCGAAGTAAACCATTCGTCTTCCCTAATACCACTTTTCCATTTCAAATATCTTTGCAACACTACGCCTAGATATATAATCGACTTGACTGTGGCAAGCAGCACACTACCAAGCTGAATCTGAACATCACCAGATTGTTTTTTTCTATTTCTACATTTAGACAAGCTGCCATTCGTCACAGCAACTAGAAAACTTCTCTGAGACATTTTGTACCCTCCTACAGTCACTCCACGACGACACATTTTCATAAACCACAGTGTCGTCGGCAAACATCTGCAGATTGCTGCTCACCCTGTACTCCAGGGCATTTATGTATCAGGGGGTACTGGAAAGCAACGCCTATTATTATTTATTGCATAAAACAAACCCTATTAACATTCTAAATCGTTATTCTTCATGTCATGCGTGCGGGGAACAGCATGCTGTAATCGAGTTTCGAATTCGAAGAGTTCGTCCTCACAAGGAACGACCTCTCCTTAGCAGGACCGTGACAGACCACACACGAGCGCTGCGACATCTACATCAATCCGATGCCTTGGATTCACTGTCAGCTATCAACCTCTATATAGTCCCAACTTCGCAACATTCGATTTTTACCTGTGTCCAATACTTAAAGAACCGAGACCCTCATTTTGGTAGTTATGAACCTGTCGAAGCTGAGGTGAGTTTGTGGATCTGTCAACTAAGTCAGACATCCAACGGTAACGCTATCAACAAACTGCTCTCTTTAGAAGAAATGTATTCGTCGTCTGGGTGAATATATTGAAAAATAAATATGTAGCCTTGGAGAATTTAGGTGTTGAATGTTAATAACGTTTGTTCTCTTTAGAAAGCTTTGTAGTTTTCACATATAAAATTTTGAGGGATTACTTTTCAATACAACTTCTTGTATACAGAGAAAGAAAGAGCGGTCCTATCACACATCCCTGGCACACTCTTGACGATATTTTGGTTCCTGATGGACACTCGACGTCGAGGACAACGTACTGGGTTTTATTACAATTGAAGTCTTCGAGCCCCTCAGAAATTTGGGAACTTAATCATTATGCTCTGAGTTTCGTTAACAGTCTGCAGTGGGGCAACGTGTCAAACGCCTTCAGGATATCTACCAATAAGGAATCCGACTGCTGTTCTTTATCTATGGTTCGCAAGATGTTATTTGAGAAAATGACAAGCGATGCTTTCAGAATCCGCTCTGATTTGTGGCCCGAAGCTGTAACACCTCAAGGAAATTTATTATATTCGAACTCAGAATATGTTCAAGCACTCTGCAACAAACCGATGATCTGAATTTTGATCTATAATTTTGCAAGCCTCTTCTTTTCCACTTCTTATGCGCAGTAGACACCTGAATTTCTTTCAAGTCGCTTTCGGCTTTGAGTTGTGCACGACAGTCGCGATAAATGCAGACTATGTAGGCTAAGTGGGCGGTGCTACTGAGTACTCTGTAAAACAGAATTTGGATTTGATCCGAAGCTGGTGCCTTACTTGTTTTCAACTCTGTCAGACCGACAACCAAACAACGTTACGTGTGTACGACTCTGCTGCATGAATAATTTCTTAAAATTTGCATCTTTAGATTTCTTTTGGCTATCTACTGTTGGCACAGGAGACAGGTCGACGAGAGACTTGACAGAAGCTTTTGACTCAATTATCGTTTTTACGTAGTTCCAGAATTTCCACGGGCTCTCGTCAAGACCTTTTGCAAAAGTATGACGATGGAAGTTGTTGCTTGCTGCGTATATCGATCTTATTTTAGACGCAAGAATTTCTACTAACTTCGCATGTCGTCATTTGCGCGTTATTTTTGAATTTGAAGTGCAAAAGTCTCTGCCTCCTCAGTATTTTTTGACTCAGCGAACTCTCGGTTCAGAGAGTAATTTGTATGCCTCAATTTCCCTGAGGGCAGTAAATTCAGCACGTTAGTTACGAATTCTTTCACAATTTACTGTTAAAATTTTGACAGTAGAAATGCCTTTACTTTGTACGCAGTTTGATTTTGCTCTGTGTGAATCGACTGACGAACATTCATCTACGCGTAGGACAGTAATTCCCTACTCCCTCTGGTGCTAGTCGCCGACCAGTAGTGTACAGCCACATAAAATGCAGGGAGCGCATTACTTCTTCGCTTATAAATGTCGCAGATTCCAGTGAGTTATCAAGTGCTTGATGCACACTTCCGTGACCCTTCCTTGCGATGGTCAGATGTGGTCGACCGTTACCGTGACGAGAAGTACTACTGTCCTCACATCTAACTGAATACTTTGATATTCGCACTCAAATGCCTAGCAGAGTACCCGTGGAAACAACTGCAGACTATTTCTCTACTGTTCCACTCCCTAAACGCTGGAAAAAGGAACATTTAAATGTTTACAACAGCAAATAAGTACTCATTTAACAAACTGAAAATAACTCCACTATATAAACTCGAGCTCAGTGAAGTAATTATGTCTACTCACATGATAGAAGTCGACAAGAAATGATGCGGAATATAATCTGTCTGTAAAATTAAGGGCGATCACGCCTTGTACTGGGGGAAGGTTTCTTTGTTGGAGGAACGCAGCAGCTCTCGTTCAGGATGAAAAGACTCAATTTTTCTTCTAGCGATGTAGAACAGTATGCATAGATTTATGTACAGCCTGTCCATATGCGTTTCTTGCGTTGGAAATTACTAGTAAATCGTATGAGTATTCCATATAGTGAAAATAGTCACGCTCTTGGCATGTCTGCAAACTACGTCACTAGTGATTTACACTGAAGCGCCGAAGAAACTGGTATGGACATTTGTATTCAAATACAGAGATATGTAAACAGGCAGAATGCAGCGCTGATATTGGCAACGCCTATATAAAACACCAAGTGTCCGGCGCAGTTGTTACATCGGTTACTGCTGTTAAAATGGCAGGCCATCAACATTAAAGTGAGTTTGAACGTGGTGTTATAGTCGGCGCACGAGCGATGGGACACAGCATCTCCGAGCTGGCTATGAAGTGGGGATTTTACCGTACGACCATTTCACGAGTGTACCGTGAATATCAGGAATCCGATAAAACATAAAATCTCCGACATCGCTGCGCCCGGAAAAAGATCTTGCAACAACGGGACGAACGACGACTGAAGAGACTCGTTTAACTTGACAGAAGTGCAACCCTTCCGCAAATTCATGGAGATTTCAATGCTAGGCCATCACAAGTGTCAACGAGCGAACCGTTCAACGAAACGTCATCGATATCTGCTTTCGGAACCAAAGGCCAATTCATGTACTCCTGATGACTGCACGACACAAAGGTCTACGCCTCGGATGGGCCTATCAACACCGACATTGGACTGGTGATGACTGGAAACACGCTGACTGGTCGGACGAGTCCTGTCTCAAATTGTATCGAGCGGATGGACGTGTACGGGTATGGAGACAACCTCACGAATCCATGGACCCTGCATGTCGGCAGCGGACTCTTCAGGCTAGTGGAGGCTCTGTAATGGTGAGGGGCGTGTGCACTTGGAGTGATATGGGACCCGTGATACGCCTAAATACGACTCTGACAGGTGACACCTACATAGGCATCCTATCTGATCACCGGCATCCATTCATGTCCACTGTGCAGTCCATCGGAACAGTGCGACAACCTCCACGTCGAGAATTGCTACAGAGCGACCCCTGGAACACTCCTCTGAGTTTAAACCCTTGCGCTGGCCACCAAACTCCCCAGACATGAACATTATTGTACATATCTGGGATCCCTTGCTACGTGCTGTTCAGAAGAGGTCTCCACCCCCTCGTACTCTTACGGATTTACGGACAACCCTGTAGGATTCATGGTGTCAGTTCCCTCCAGCACTACTTCAGACATTAGTCGAGTCTATGCCACGTGGTGCTGCAGCACTTCCGCGTTCTCGCGGGGGCCATGCACGATATTAGGCAGGTCTACCAGTTTCTTTGGCTGTTCAGCGTATAAGGCGCGCTACAGAGGCTCGATATTACTTTGTGAAACACCCTGTTCGTTAGTTACTTCTTGTGACGTAGTGAGGTGGACACAGCTGAAAACCCCTTTCGCATACCTCAGTTTACAGACCCATGGATGAGGTAACCGCTTCATGACAATCCAATGACCTACCTTCATCCCCTTTTCCACAACCCCTCCACCCTCTTACACCACCGAATCACAATGTATACCTTATTACGGTCTAGTGCGTTTTGATGTCGTGCACAGACTACGTATTTGTGCTTAACCTGCCTCATTCAAAATAAAATATTATTTTATGTCATTAGGACACTATTTTTTTAATTCACGATATTCCATCAACTGCAGCACTGAAGGTATTAGTCTTAGAGAAAAAGTGAACAGGACTTTTTTGTAGGAAATTTTATACTAGGAAACATTTTCGCTAGAAGCCGTGATTTTCGAGTTACTCGAGAAAAATGTTAAAAAGTGATCTTTAACAGCCCCCACCCCAATGTTCACAAGCCACAGGTGCAAAATTTTAATGTGCTCTTCATGACACTCCTCCTAACACTTTTCAAACACTTCCGACTACAAGAATTTTCCCTTATTCGCCATTTTTGGTGTTAGGTGACTTGGCTAAGTATACATGAGAGAGCCTCCGTGTTTGTATGCATGTCTGAGAGCTCGTTCGAGCTTAATAACATGCCACATTAGTCTAGTGCTTGTATTTTGTCGAATGTTATAATATGATTTTATTACGTGTATGGCTGCCAGTATGTTACTTGCATATGGTCTTTAAAGCAGTTAATGAGTTTCACGATCGATGTTTTATCCAAATGAGACCTAATCATTAAAATGAATATAGCCATTATTCGGTATGTGTTGACTTCTTTGTAAATCTGTGACAGACACATATCGTTCCACAGAATGCAGGACAGCATGCTATCTACAATTACAGTTCATGCGTTAGCTTCCTATGCAGGTCGGATGTTAGGAGGAGGACCATAATATTATACAAGGGCAGGAAGAAATGGAAAAGCTTACAAGATGGAGAGACCAAAGAAGTAATTCGCCTCATGAAGTAGAGACATATAATAAGAAGATTTGATCGACAAAATCCTGAGGTCTCAAGGAGGAGGAAGGAGAGAAGAACTCATGGGGAAAGCAGCCCCAAAAATAAAATTTTTTCAGCACTTCCAGAAGCTGTGATTACTCTTGTGATTAACGAATTTGTGTGTCTGTCGTTCACCACATTACAGTCTGTGGTGTATACTGAAAGGGAGATTCAATCGGCATCATGCTGCTAGCCGATACAACGAGGCGACAGAAACGAATGTAGTGGGGCTTAGTAGCGAGCCGTGCCGAGGGCAGGGGTAGCGTGAATTGGCAAAGCGCCTTGTCTGGAATTCCTAGGTTGTTAAATGCCTGTCTCTTTGCACGCTCAGGACTACCACCAGCATGGCGAGAAAAATGTCAAAGCCAACATGCGGACACTCTGAACACTCAACAAAAAGAATTAGAGGAAATCCACACTAGGTACAGCAACTGTGATAATATCAATTAACTTGTAATAACAGGAAGATTTCAATGTAGGTTTTACCAACCATGTTATACCAGCCTTATCGACGTTTATATATATATATATATATATATATATATATATATATATATATATATATATATATGGTCCATTGATAGTGACCGGGCCAAATATCTCACGAAATAAGCATCAAACAAAGAACCTACAAAGAACGAAACTCATCTAGCTTGAAGGGGGAACCAGATGGCGCTATGGTTGGCCCGATAGATGGCGCTGTCATAGGTCAAACGGATATCAACTGCGTTTTTTTAAAAATACGAACCCCCATTTTTTATTTCATATTCGTGTAGTACGTAAAGAAATATGAATATTTTAGTTGGATCACTTTTTTCGCTTTGTGATGGATGGCGCTCTAATAGTCACAAACGTATAAGTACGTGGTATCACGTAACATTCTCTCAGTGCGGACGGAATTTGCTACGTGATACATTACCCGTGTTAAAATGGACCGTTTATCAATTGCGGAAAAGGTCGATATCGTGTTGACATGTGGCTATTGTGATCAAAATGTCCAACGGGAGTGTGTTATGTATGCTGCTCGGTAGCCTGGACATCATCCAAGCCGGACGGTGTGGCCGTGCGGTTCTAAGCGCTTCAGTTTGGAACCGCGTGACCGCTACGGTCGCAGGTTCGAATCCTGCCTCGGGCATGGATGTGTGTGATGTCCTTAGGTTAGTTAGGTTTAAGTAGTTCTAAGTTCTAGGGGACTGATGACCACAGATGTTAAGTCCCATAGTGCTCAGAGCCATTTGAACCATTTGAACATCATCCAAGTGTCCGAACCGTTCGCCAGATAGTTACGTTATTTAAGGAAACAGGAAGTGTTCAGCCACATGTGCAACGTCAACCACGACCTGCAACAAATGATGCCCTAGTAGGTGTTTTACCTGCTGTCGCAGCTTATCCGCACATCAGTAGCAGCCAAATTGCGGGAGAATCGGGAATCTCAAAAACATCGGTGCTGAGAATGCTACCTCAACATCGATTGCACCCGTACCATATTTCTATGCACCAGGAATTGCATGGCGACGACTTTGAACGCCGTGTACAGTTCTGCCACTGGGTACAAGAGAAATTACCGGACGATGACAGATTTTTTGCACGCGTTCTATTTAGCAACGAAGCGTGATTCACCAACAGCGGTAACGTAAACCGGCATAATATGCACTGTTGGGCAACGGAAAATCCACGATGGCTGCGACAAGTGGAACATCAGCGACCTTGGCGGGTTAATGTATGGTGCGGCAATATGGGAGGAAGGATAATTGGCACCCATTTTATCGATGGCAATCTAAATGGTGCAATGTATGCTGATTTCCTACGTAATGTTCTACCAATGTTACTACAAGATGTTTCACTGCATGATAGAATGGCGATGTACTTCCAATATGATGGATGTCCGTCACATAGCTCGCGTGCGGTTGAAGCGGTACTGAATAGCATATTTCATGACAGGTGGATTGGTCGTCAAAGTACCCACGTTCATCGGATCTGACGCCCCCCGGATTTCTTTCTGTGGGGAAAGTTGAAGGATATTTGCTATCGTGATCCACCAACAATGCCTGACAACATGCGTCAGCGCACTGTCAATGTATGTGCGAACATTACGGAAGGCGAACTACTCGCTGTTGAGAGGAATGTCGTTACACCTATTGCCAAATGCATTGAGGTTGACGGACATAATTCTGAGCATTTATTGCATTAATGTAGTATTTACAGGTAAGCACGCTGTAACAACATGCGTTCTCAGAAATGATAAGTTCACGAAGGTACATGTATCACATTGGAATAGCCGAAATAAAATGTTCAAACGTACCTACGTTCTGTATTTTAATTTAAAAAACCTACCTGTTACCAACTGTTCGTCTAAAATTGTGAGTCATTTGTTTGTAACTATTACAGCGCCATCTATCACAAAGCGTAAAAAGTGGTCCAACTAAAACATTCATATTTCTTTACGTACTCCACGAATATGCAATAAAAATGGGTGTTCCTATTTAAAAAAAAACGCATTTGTATCCGTTTGACCTACAGCAGCACTATCTAGCGGGTCAACCATAGCGGCATCTGGTTTCCCAGTTCAAGCTAGACAAGTGTCGTTCTTTGAAGTGTTTTCGTTTGACGCTTATTTCGTGAGATATTTGGCCCGGTCACGATCAATGGACCACTCTGTACATATATTCTCTTTCCGTAAACAAATTATATTTGCACATAAGAGACAATGAAGACAGTTATACAATAAGACTAAGGTAGATACTAACAAACAAAAGAGGATATTCTTGTAAATAAAACCTCGTATTTCCATTAGGCAGTGCCAAAACAGATATTCCTCCACAGTTACACCTTCTGGGTAAATGGCGACAGTGAAAAAGCTTAAGAATTCACAACTCAACACGGAGAATTTGTGCTAAGGAGTAAAGTAATAAGAAATTAGCGACAGATGAACATAGACACGAATGCGGGCATTGCTGCTCGATGGAGCCGTAAGATCTGCTGCTGGGTGAACTGAGACGGCACCAGCTGCTGAGCTGGTATCCAATATTTAAAACTCAGATGCCATTCAGGTTGCAACTGGAGTATTATAACGTAGATGGAGCGCATAATAACAAAATATAATGTTTGCGCTTTAATCGTCCGTCTACCGACTATTGCATATGTGAGGGAAATCTTTCAGCTTGAAGTGACCATACGCAATGCCTACAAATGCGAAGTGTCATAATTTTCTGCCCTACTGCTTTGAAGATGAAATCTTGGCTCCTAAATACTGAGGTCAATTCCAACAACAACAAAAACAGCAACAGGTAGCATTTCTCATTCTGATAACGACACATGCCATATATATGTAAGATAGTTTAGAGCAGCGTGCGGAAAGCAATGGCAAGCGTTCTTCGAAGAATGACAGCTGCATTCCCTCTTTGTCATGCTCAAATGGCTCTGAGCACTATGGGACTTAACTACTGAGGTCATCAGTCCCCTAGAACTTAGAACTACTTAAACCTAACTAACCTAAGGACATCACACACATCCATGCCCGAGGCAGGATTCGAACCTGCGACCGTAGCGGTCACGCGGTTCCAAACTGAAGCGCTTAGAACCGCACGGCCACACCGGCCGAGCAAACTGCATTTTCTGTGTCTTGGTTCAGTGATAATTCTACAACATAATTATTTGTACTCACGTATAATAACTCCTGACTTATAGATATCTCTTAGTATAGTAATTATCACATATGTTAGGATAGATATAACAAATCCTCAGCATCCAAGTTGACAAATAGTGCACCGACATTTGGGGCGTTGTGTCTGTAAGGGTGTGTGTGTGTACTGCCATTTATAAACAAAATGGGTGAGCTTGTACCCTGTGAGCTGTATTTGAGCAGACTGAAATGTATGCTAAATTCCAAAACTGGTTAATTTTGCTCGCTGATCTGAATAGCTGTTACATATTTATTTTCAACAGTGAACCCCATAAAGCTTAACGTCAAGTGAAGTATGACTGTAAATTATGAACATAGTTAGCATAAGACTGATATATCCAGTTCTAAAGAAACAATAAAAAGAAGAAAGCTGATATACTGTAACCCAAAGCATTGTAACCACTTTTTTCATAACGTGCTGGTTCATCTTTGGTGTTGCCATTCAGGAATAGGTCGTCATTGAGGGGATGCAAATCGTCTGCAATTGTCTTCACGCACCAACAGCTGTCATGGGGTCCCCTATCACACTACACGTCTCATGGAAGCCATGGTGAATGTTCCCCAAAGTATGATACCGAAACCATAGGTCTGTGTTTGTGACACTGCGCATGTTTTAAGTATCGATATGGTGTAACACAACACTAGATTCTTCTGAAGAAGTGACATATTTCCTATGATCCCCTGTCTAACCTAGATGATCCCATTCCCAGTGCGTTCGTAATTGACGATGTCGTTGGATCAGTATGTAAAGAGGCTTGGGTTGCTGCTTCGAAATCACATTTTCAATTGTGTTTGCTGAACGGTGTGCTCTGAAGGTCTTGATGATGATGTTTGGTTTGTGGGGCGCTCAACTGCGTGGTTATCAGCGCCCGTGCAATTTCCCAACCTTTGCTCAGTCCAATTTCGCCACTTTCCTGGATGATGATGAAATGATGCGGACAACACAAACACCCAGTCATCTCGAGGCAGGTGAAAATCCCTGACCCCGCCGGGAATCGAACCCGGGACCCCGTGCTCGGGAAGCGAGAACGCTGCCGCGAGACCACGAGCGGCGGACACTCTGAAGGTCTTGTCCTATTACTGCAGTGTACACTGTCATCAGATCTGACACAGTAGCCACCTATGCCTATATACGTAGCAGGCAGCCCTACGATCTCCACGTTCTGTGATGATGTGCAGACGTCCTACACCTCATCCCCTTCTATCACTTACCGTAGATGTTCCCGACAATAGTACACTAAGAGCCGCATAGCCTTGCAAGTTCCGAGATGAACGCTCCCAGATGATGGCGTAGATAACAGTACGCCGTTTTCATTATGTCACTGTGTTTCCCCATTTCTGGCTAGTATCTTCCACAGAATGATTTCAAGTAGGTCTCTGCCCAGCTTATTAAGGATGGACAGAAACAGCCTGAAAAACTTGTGAGGATCTTGCAGATTAATTTGTGCTGAGAAACAATTGTTAAGAAAAAAATTCGATGCGTTACGCCGTTTCCAAATTAATAAGCAGAGGCATTAAGGTCGTTCCTCCCGCAAATTCAAGGGTCAGAGTCAGTGTCGTGAACGTGGTCTTCGTTTGGTTTACAAAAACCGAAAAAAAGAGCGATGCAAAAATTGGACATGAGACAGTAGTAAAGATCGAGCACGAGCCAAAGATTGAGCAGTCTCATGCACTATCATCTACACTATGAGAACAACTGACTCTAATTGTGCCCGCCGGTGTGACCGACCGGTTCTAGGCGCTGCAGTCTGGAACCGCGCGACCGCTACGGTCGCAGGTTCCAATCCTGCCTCGGGCATGGATGTGTGTGATGTCCGTGGCTTAGTTAGTTTTAAGTAGTTCTAAGTTCTAGGGGACTGATGACCTCAGAAGTTAAGTCCCATAGTGCTCAGAGCCATTTGAACCATTTGACTCTAATTGTGTTTTCGGGACACTTGAATTTGCGCGTGCAAAGTCCTGATTCGCTAACTTCAGTTCTAATTAACTTGGAAACGGCGCAACATAACAAATTTTCTTCTTAACAGTTATTTCCCAGCATAACATCCTGACAAGCTTTTCAGACTGTTTCTGACCACCCTCTATTGTAGCCTCACCGCGTCACATGCCTGCAACGACAGCAGGCGGCATTCAGTCTCACAGTGGTCGGTGGTCATTATATGCTGCCTCGTTAGAGTTTCTTTGAGTAATCTGGAGTGGAGCGATAACATGTAATTCAGATGGGGGGAGATACATCGATACTTCGCTGCAAACGTACCAAGCATACCAGAAGGGTGCATAAATGTATAAAACGAAATTTTACGTCGCCACGATATCTCACTGTAATAGATTTACCGAAAGCTGTATACTTTTTGATGTACACTGCAATCACTGAAACGCGTCCTGGACTTATTTTCACTTTTTCTCCCACACATCTGCAAGGTACAGGAGTACAAACAATGGTTAACAGGTACCGACCATGTAGGTCTCTAATTTAAATTACAGCTATCATGGGCAGCTCCACAAATCTGCCTGTAAGCTGGCAATTGTCTTCTCTATTTTACATCAGTACACTTGAAGTGTTCCTTACAGATGTGACTAATTTCCACTGTTCGAAATATTTCATTCTCTACTGCACCAATAGGTATCTGCCTGGTACGCAACAAGTAATTTTTTATGCGCTCTGTGATGAGATACAGCTGTTTGCTAAACATTCCTATGCAGTATACACAGCGGTATCGCTGAAACTTTAAATACTCATCACTCAAACAGCAGGTTGACGCAGAATTGAAAAATACACATGTAACAAATGCTGACTTTAACTGACTGTTCCACAACTTGAGTTTTATACGCCGTTTCTCTGTCTTTGGCGTAATACAGGTGCGGACCTTTGTGACCACTGTGGCGCTCCACTTGTATTCTGTGCTGATGGTGCACGTCAGTGGTTTCTTTTGAATATATCTTGAATGTCGACTATGTCAATATTGTGAAGTGAAATACTTACATTCCATAGAAGGTTGATCTCTGCACCTCCCGGGCTATCATTTTCTGCCGCCCTCTTGATTAGGATAACACTTTCAAGTGAGCCTTACTAGAGACTGAATTTGCGACTTCACACTCAAGGGCTTCCTTGTGAGACAGGGAGGTCTGGAAATAGGGCCATTCAGTCTTGTGGGACCAATTGAAGAGCTCCTTTAATGAAGAAGCAGCCGCATAATGACGACTCACCAACTCTGGGATTGGTGACATGCTGTTACATGTCCCACTATCATAGATACAGGCATTAGGGTTAAGTCGTGAGTGTTTACGTTTGCGTAAAAAACATAATTAATTCGACAAATAAAACAGTTTATTACATGTGATGACATGAGCTGTTACTGAAAATTGCAGTTAAAAGGAACTAGAGAGAATAATCATAGGAGCAGGTCTAGATAGGAGTAGATCAGCTAATTTTTCAATGTTGTAGGATTCAGCAGTTAAGCAGAAAATAAGGGGTTAGTTGTCAAGCAGCTGGAAAGAAGAGCTGTGAAAAATCAACTTCAGGGTGTATGACCGAAACAACAAAGTATTTTAGCGGACATCAAGGAAACAGTACTTACTGTAGACTCTGGGCCGTTGCCTGGTCGTTCACCAACATCGACTGAGGGCTGACAGTTATTTGTGGATGGAGTGAAGCTATAGAAGCCGGGACTTCAGCTTGTGGTGTGGGCGATGTGTGTCCTTTTCGTGAAGGTGGCGGCAGAAGTGATGGCTGTGAGCCACACTGCTGCGTCATTCCACGACCCACATCGATGTCCGCCGCCAGCGCCTACACCACGAGCACATACTTAATGCTATACACACTCTAAGAAAAGGAGCGTGCCAGCCCTAATGTACTTAAAATCTATTCAGAATTGGCAGATCGACACACCGTGAGAAAGAGACGTGGTTCTATCCGTACTTGCTACTCACGCCTAACACAAACGTTCTTTTTTAGGTACAGGATGTTGTTAAAATGTTCCCAGTTTCCTACGACCAAGCAATGTCGAGAAATGAGCTCCAAATAGTTTCAAATGGATGTTTTCCAAACTTTTGACTTATGTCACTCGATGTTATACTGAGTTTAAAGCAAATAAATCAAATTTTGTAAATTACTAGTCATGGAGTTGATGTAACCTAGAATCTTCAACAACTGTGATTATATGTAGTGTAAATAATACTCTCCTACAGAAAATAGTCGTTGAGCAGTCTTCAGGCTATGTAGTTTTGACATTATCTAATGTTAAGTATTCACTCCGAAACAGTGACCCCGAAACTTAAGACTCTCTATAGGTGCTCTGAAGTAGCCATGCAAATTAACTCATGAAAAACAAAGTGACCTAATCTTTCGTAATAGTACTGGTTGAAACTGTTGGCACAGTATACGTCGCGGAAGCAGTTATTCTGTGCCGTCTAATGATAATACTGAATTAGGTATCCCAAAGCCTACTTCCGCAAAAAACTGATTTCTGATTAACGACTGAATGGTTGTACTTACCTCATCTCCACTGTGTCCTTCACAGCCAACGATAATGGATGGCGTTTCAGCTGATGCTGCGTTGTTCTGTTCCTGCGCTTCTGTGTCTTGTTGCGGTACATCTGCCTTTTTTTGGCATTTTCTCGCACCAGTGCTGCTCTTTGTGTTCTGATGGCGTTTCGTATTCTGGCTTTGCTGCTTCTTTTCATTCTTAACGGTCCTAACAAACGTAAGAAAAAGAAACTCCTTAGATACGACTTAAAAGGTAGAGCAAAAGTACAATAGTGATTCCAGCATCTTTAAGTAACGTCGTAAAACTTCAGACAGCGTGCGTCTGATGAGCTGGAAAGAATTATTACATCCTACCTAGGAAGTGAATCACAATATTAGTACCAATTAATGTACACAATTAACGCAAAACTAGATATTCTTGGAGTAGTGAAGCAACTTCAGTCGTTTAATAAATGCAAGAGTTCTGGTCCATATTGTATACCAGTTAGGTTCCTTTCAGAGTATGCTGATGCAATTGCTCCATAATTACCAAGAATATACAGCCGCTCGCTCAACAAAAGATCCGTACTCATAGTCTGTAAAGTTGCACAGGTCACACCAATACTGAAGAAAGGCTATAGGAGTAATCCACGGAACTACAAGTCCATATCGTTAACGTCGATATGCAACATATGCAACAGTATTTTGGAACATATGTTGTGTTCAAACATTACGAATTACTTCGAAGAGAACTGTCTATTGATACATAGTTCATGTGAACATAACTATATATTTAGTCACACGAAGTGTTGAGTGCTATTGACCAGGGATTTCAAATTGATACCGTATTTCTAGATTTCCAGAAGACTTTTGACACCGTACCTCCCAGCTGGCTTGTCATCAAATATCGTGCTAATGGAATATCGTCTCAGTTATGCGCCTGGCTTGGCCGTTTCCTGTAGCAGAGGTCACAGTTTGTAGTAACTGTCGGAAATTCATCGATTAAAATGGAAGTAATTACTGGCGTTATCCAAGATAATGTTACAGACCTTCTGCTGTTCCATATCAACATAAACGTAACAGGAGACAATCTGATCAGCCGTCTTAGGTAGTTTCCAGACGATGTTGTCGTCTGTCGTCTAGTAAAATCATCAGAAGCTCAAAACAAATTGCAAAACTAGTTACATAAAACGCTTGTATGGCGCGAGAATTGTCAATTGATCCTAATTAATGGAAAGTGTGAGGTCATCCACATGAGTGCTAAAAGGAATCCGTTAAAGTTCGTTTACATGATAAATTAATCAAACCTAAAGGGCATATATTCAACTGAATACTTAGGGGAATTACAATTATGAACAACTTAAATTGGAATGAGCACAAAGAAAATGTTGTGGGGAGGGCGAACCAAAGACTGCGTTTTATTGTCAGAACCCTTAGAAGATGCAACAGATCTACTAAATAGACTGCCTACACTACACAGGTCCTTCATGTTTTGGAGTACTAATGTGGGATGTACGGTCTTCACCTGATATGAGTGATGGAGTAAATCCAGAAATTTCAAAAAAGGGCAGTACGTTCTATATAACCGAGAAATAGGGGAGAGACTGTCAAGAATTTGGGTGGACATTGTTAAAAGAAAGGCGTTTCTCGTTGCAGCGGGATCTTCTCACGAGATTTCAATCAACAACGTTCTCTTACGAATCGAAAACACTGTTGTCACGGCGTCCAACATAGGGAGAAACGACCAACATGACAAAATAAGGGACATCAGAGCTCCCACGGAGAGATAAAGGAGTTTCCATATGCTGTTCGAGAGTGGAATAACAGAGAATTAGTGTGAAGGCGGTTCGATAAACCCTCTGTCAGGCACTTAATTGTGATTTGCAGATTATCCATGAAAATGCAGATGTAGGTTTTACGCAACATCATGTTACCCATAAGGTATGCAATGTTCATCTTGTATTGGTTAATATTAATATTTGTAAGAAATAAATCAAATCGGGGAATTGAGTCTCAAAGTTGCCTCCCAGACATCCTACTCTGCCGGTTCTGTCTTCCCTATATCGCTTCAAGTGAATTCTTGGTTGGTTCTTTAGATAAGTCCAAACCGGCTTCCTCCTCGATCCTTGTCCAACTGAACAAACGCTCTGTTTGTAAGTCTTATGAAGTTAGTGGGATGTTCTACGTACTTAACGACTTCGACATTGTCACGTCCAAGACAAAGATGTTCGAAAGGGCAAGTTCTCATCCAATATAGAACAGTTACATTTACAGAGGGTTGAACTAGACGAAGTTTAGGAATGGGCCACGACAGTCCACATTATTCAGCTATGAATCACCATATGTGTCGAAAGAGATGTAACGTCCTACAGAGAAAATGAGTATTTAAACAGCATTCATGCACAGGTGCAAGCTAGTCGATTTTACACCGTCAATGGTTGCACATATAGCCTCTCTTCTGCTCACATAGGCCATTCTGTAATTATACACAGGTTATCACTAATGACTAAATTGTCTCACTGCAACCGATTTGAGGATAGAAGCACAACAATTTTCAAGTAGGATTAAGACCTGGTAATATACATTATATTTCCTTTTTGCTTTTGAAGCAGTACTGGATGAGTCAGCCAAGTTGTTTACTTCAAATATTTCTGGACATGTTGAAGATATCGGAAGTCGGTTTTCAGCCAGGTCGGTTGTGAAAGAGTTCTTATTAAGTTTTGCATAGTCTCTTTTTGTAGTGATATTAACAACAGAGATATGGGTATCAACTTCGCTCATTTCAATGGCTCTACTTAAATTTCTGTTTCTATTATCGTAGTTCTAAAAGAACAGAATTCAACGGTGATTTACTCTTCAAAATCCGATGACTAGTTTCCGAGTAAGACCCTATGCAAAGCTTAAGAATTATCCGTTTTTAATACGAAGACAATTGTTGTCTTATGACTGAGTATACATATGAAAAGTAAGTCACCACTGTACAACTGTTCTGTTGGAAACATTATATACTGGAAAATATCTAGGCGTAATTACGCAGAGCGACCTTAAGTGGAATATCACTTAAAACGAACAGTAGGAAAAGCAAATGCCAGACTGAAAATGGTTCAAATGGCTCTGAGCGCTATGGACTTAACATCCGAGGTCATCAGTCCCCTAGAACTTAGAACTACTTAAACCTAACTAACCTAAGGCCAACACACACATCCAGGCCCGAGGCAGGATTCGAACCTGCGACCGTAGCGGTCGCGCGGTTCCAGACTGAAGCGCCTAGAACTGCTCGGCCACACCGACCGGCCCTCTCACTTACATCTCTCGTAATGACCACTACGAGAAGATTCGACAAATTAGAGCCAGTTCAAAGGCTTACCGACAGTCATTCTTCCCACTTGCCATTCGCGAATACAGCACCGTAGGAGGTGTAAGTTAGTGGTAGCAGAAGTAGCCTCTACCACACACCATTAAGTGGCTTAAAGAATGATATTGATATAGATATTATGCAAAAAGGTGTGATTTCATACCCAAATAAGGAAATACGTCACGATCGGCAAATAATACCGCTGCAGCTGGATGGTTACTTTATGTAAAAAGAACGACCGGTTTCGTAACGTTAGTTACATCACCAGATATAGTGCTGAATGGAAACAAGCCGTGAAATAGTACCAGAAAGTGGCAGCCTTTGATAAAAGGTCGTCAGATCACTTTCAAAAGTGGGTGAATGCAAGTAATATAAACTGTGGTAATGACTAATATTTACTGGTAAATCATGGTATTGGAGCACTGTTGATATGAAACTTCTCCTTGATTCCTAGAACTTCACGCCATTATAGAAATATTGTCGCAGGCCACAATAGACTAATGTCGAAGATGTAATGAATCAGCCCACTAGTAATGCGAGAGACACTGATTTCAAACGGTAACACGAGATCGCGTGCGCCTAGGTGGAGTTTAAGATCGATGGGAGCATGTTTAGACAGCTGATACCCGCCTGACAAGAGGACGTAGTAGCCAATTCACACTTCTGTCCACATGTGACGGTGTCTTTCCGACATGAAAAGCCCAAGGAGCGAGACACGTGCTTCCCGAAGGGAAAAACGTTGTCGGTTGACGGGGACAATGGAGACCTATTCATTGCCGCATTTGCGTGATTATGTGGAAAATAAATTTCTTCAGAAATTAATAACTATTGCTCCATATGCGTCACTGATGAGCTAAGAGCCTCAGTTTAAGCAGATACAAGAGACTTGTATGAGAGTGAAGATGCGCTTCCTATATCTGCTTTAGTTTGTAAGATCTTTTAAATTAAATATTACGCATATTTTCTGAAATATAAAAGCAATTATCATGGCAACCAAATACGGGGTTACAACAGAAAAGGTGTATACAGATACATCTCTTAGAACTGTATCTCACAATCATAGTAGGCTCACTGAAACTGTACTCGTTGGTAAGTGATGGGTCGAAATGTGCATGTCCGGCAGAAAAATCGGTTTTTCTAGTTAAGTAACTATATAAATCTTAAAAGTCGCAGTAGTATTATAAACTAGAAAGTAGGAAATTACTGAAACGCATAGTTTAAATTATTTATTAATATGTATTTCTAAAAACCTGAAAAACTAAGGGTAGCCACAGAAGAACGTTATTTATAAAGAAATTACGCATAATTGAACGGTAGTATGAGATTTATGAGAAAATTTCTGTAAAAATCGTTATGTAACAAGTATGTTAAAAGTTTAAGTTATGAATTTCAGCAGTTGTCTTACCAAGTTATTGATTTCACTTCATTGGTCGCAGACCGAAGCTTTATAAGGGCAGTGGCCAACTTTAAACAGCTTCGTATAGACTTATTTTGAGAGCAGTCTCTGTGAGCCGTTGTGTCTGATAAGCGGCAACTTTGTCTCGGTTTGTGAGCGCTGAATTATTGTAACTCCACGACTTTGGATTTAGAGAATTTCGTGACGTATCGATTACGATTAGGAGAAGCTCGTGGTGTCTTCCTCAATTTTAGGATGTTACACCCAGCAAGAATTTGGACTTACAATTCATTTATGTGGAAATCAGTGTAGGATTCGTAGTTTGAACTGGTGCTGTAGAACTCTAACGATTTTTTTGCTGAAGTTTATTCAAGGATGTCACTTTCTGGTAAAGTCTCACGGTTTTTTTTTTATTCAGAAATTCACCTTCTGCTGTAACTAATGTTACGAAATCGGTCGTGCTTATTAATTTAAGTAACCATACAGCTGAAACGGTGTTTTTTACTCAGCATGAAATTTTTTAGGTGTGGATGTCCGTTGGATAAAATGTTTGGAATACGTCACGGCTGATGAGGAAGATACAATGTTTCACAGCCGTGAAAACGATACAGAAGGGACACAACAGAAAGGTAGCTCTCATTGCGTTTGTGTTACTCATGTGAACCAAGTGTTGGTTAATTAAAAAATAAAGATAAATGTGTTCCATAAACCGAGAGAAAACAGATAGCTTATTTGTTTATGAAGAAAGCAGGAGGAACACGAATAGAACACTTATGTTTTCCGCACAATGGTATCCCGAGAAACGGTGTCCAATAAGGATGACAATTCGGCAAATATACAAAACATTGTTGTCGGAAGAGATGAACAGAAAGCCTCCAATGAGCTGACGGAATTAACTATTCCTTCTGCCGGCGTTACTAGTATCACGTATGTTAGCTCCAGAGAAAATGAGAGTACCTCTGGAATAAGTTATCTTAGCGTTTTTGCATTGTATCGTACAAACAGCTTTCATCCATAGCATGTGCCACTTCACCTCAGGATTAAGCATCGAGATTTGCTGAAGATAAGTGGGATTTACTCACTCACTTCATATTCTAGATCGGGACAATACGTTTTTGAGTCAGTTATCTTTACCAATGGCGCTACCACTACAAATCATGGTAAGATGTGCATCATTGGGCCGCTCAGAATCTGCGCTTACTGAGGCACACTGAAAGCATGTTGTTAACGAAGAACGGAGGATACAGAACAGAATCTCAGATACATTAGTGACATGAAGATTTTTAAGTAAAATAAGTAATTTTTCCTGGACGGCGAGTATTCATCAGCGACATGGATCTCGTCAAGAGTGCCACAAGGAAATGTTGTAGGACCACTCTCGTTCTTTACACACGTAATCGATCTGACGGATAAGGTAAGCAGTAGTCTGTCACTGTTTGCTGATGACACTGCAGAGTACGGAAAGCGTAATTGTTGAGCGGCTGTAGGAGGATGCAGCATTACTTGGAATTTCTGTACGGTGTGATGAATGTTAGTTTGTTCTGTATGTAGAAATGAGTTAATGCAGATGAGTAGGAAAAATAATACTGAAATTTTCGGATATAGTATTAGTGGTGTGCTGCTTGAAACAGTCACGTCGATCAAATACATAAGTGTAACGTTACAAGACGATTGAAATCAAATGAACACGTTAGGGTGGTAGTAGGAAAAACATATGGTCAACTTTGGTTAATTGAGAGAAATGTGTGAAAGTGTAGCTCATTTATATAGGAGAACGCTTGCAGGGAACTTGCTCGACCCGTTCTTGAGTACTGCTCGAGTTTTTGACATCACCATCAGGTGAACTCAACTGCGAATCCGTGGTGGAACGACGACTATCTTTTCGAGAAATACAATAGAGAATGTTTAGGATACCAGTATTTGCGACTGATTACTGAACGAATCGGTGGCTGCAAACGTACACGTTGGGTGAATACCGCGAAGATACGATAAGACTAATTAAGGTGTAACATGACTCGTACTGATGACTGTAGGATTCATCAGTTCAGTTAAATGTATTTCTAAATAACAGTGGTAACTACTGAATGTTGGGTAGTGGCTGAAAGGTTATCAGGCGAAACTACAGACCCCGGCACGTTCCGTGTTTGCTACAGAGTGGTTACAAGGAAGGTTTTGCTCAAGTTGCGAGGATATTCTGGGGATTTTCCCAGGGCCAGCTCGGCGTTTTCCGGGTTTTAATCCTCGACGCGCGGCAGCAAAAGGTGCCTTAGCCCCGAAGTGCCCACTTAACATGTGGCAAATGTCTATTCTCCATGGATTCAAGAATCCTACATTACCGTTCCCATGAAACGAGAAAATTTTCGGCCCTTCTAAACAGTATTTCTCTTCTGTCAATATTGTGTATTGCTTCCCCATCCACGCATTGTGTATGTATTCGTCAAATACTAGAAATGGCCATTCAAACTCGGTACCAACCTAGTAAAGTTTGTACGCATATATCTACATCTACATGGATACTCTGAGAATCACATTTAAGTGTCTGGCAGAGGATTCATCGAACCACGTTCACAATTCTCTATTATTCCAATCTCGTATAGCGCGCAGTAAGGACGAACACTTATATATTTCCGTACCAGCTCTTATTTGCCTTATTTTATCATTGTGATAAAATAAATCCGAAAACCTGCCATAACGCAAAATCTGCATTACATGTGGCCCCACTGTTGTTATTTGTTCATACTGCTACCGCTATGGTAAGGAAAAGGCATAGTGCCACATCACAGGGGCACGCAGTTGTTGGTTATGGCCTTGGTTGTTTGCGAGCTGGTCTAGTGTGGTCGTCCAGATGTCACAGTACCATACGGTTAGTCCCTACGATGCTACTACCATACAGAGAGCAGTGTAGCAGACGTGGCTTGAATCCTGGCTCACCCACTAAGCAGAGTCCGGCGATCACAGAAGGACAAGTTCCTCGAGCGTGAAACCACAGTTGGATGAAGACCATACTTCAACAGTTTGATTGGGAAACACTGAAACATCCGTACATTCCGGATTTTTCACTGTGTTAGTTTCACATCTAAGGCGACCTGAAGAAAGACATGCGTGGACGTGGGTTTCAATCGGACGAGGGAGAATAAGTATGGGTGCGGTTGTCTACCCGTCAGTGGCCGACTGCGTTGTACGAACCGAGGTTGATGGCCCTGTCTTCCAGTAGGGTGAATGTCTCGAAGTATGTAATAATTACTTTTGAATGGAGCCATTCCATGATGCCGCCGTTGCACGTGTTCGGTTTTGATTTGACTTGTCCTCACAGGTTTCGTTAAGTTACTGTAAAGTCTCTGGTGGGATACATTCTAAGATTAAACACCAAGACAAGTCAGTTCCCGTTGAGCCAGTCAAAGTCCTAGCGATATGCTCTTTGGACGAAAATACCTCATGAAGCCTAATGGAAAACTAATTAATATAAATACAATACTATCAATAAACTAAAGATATATACGCCCGGGTGTTTACAGAGAGCCTCAAGCACAAAACCATACCTGTTTACTACGATTACAAGTTATTAATGACATTGAAACTATCCTATATTAGCTTAAATTAAACGTACCATTCAAACATTCCTCATAAATCTACAGTCTTTAGAGAGCAGAAACCTTTGAACATACAAAGCTAATGAATCCGAAATTTCCCACAGCTAGATCACTGCTTAAATGGCACAGACATGGCAAGGCAATGAGACGCACTAATAATAACGGGAATGCTCCCAACTGCAAAGCTATATTTCCTGCTCGATAAAAAGCTGCAAGCTGTTTGCGAATTTCATAAATGTTTTAACTTTAAAAATAGCAACCAATACACTTATCCGGTTGTAAATTGGATATTCCAAAGAATCCAATAGTTGTATTTTGGGATGTTACAAATTTACTAATTTCATCCATTGCTGATGTTTAATAATCCATGACTGCAACAAGTCAGTTTTTTGAAATAAATATTTACTCCATAAACCGGTATCCGAATCTTTTCAGGATCATCTTCAGATGGTGCACAGGAGGTTACATGGCTATTTCAATGTGTAATGCCGGGTGCTGTCTCTGTGATAGGCAGATCCTACATGCTTTAATACATTGCCGTCAATATAATTTATAAGGCGATTTGGGTCCAAAAATGAATTTGGTACTTATCGCGTCAGTATGGGTGGCTTTATTTTTAATATCCGTCTGTCAGCTACAATTGTGATAGACAAATGGTACCACATTGCTTAATTTTTGCAGGACATGTGTGTACATAAACCGCAGTTACAAAACTTTGCCAGCATCCAGTATGTGCTATACAGCTGTTGCTTATTACAAAGATATTCCTGCAGATATTGAGAGGTGGCATGAGCCCCCTCTCATATTTCTATCTTACGATTTTCCTCTCTAATTGCATGCAGTGAAAAGTTGCTATTCCTTCACACGCGGGCTTCCCACGCAGCGTCTGTCACCTGGGTGGTCTGGTGACAGGCGGGCTCTGCTGATCTTGAAACGGTAAGCTGACGGGTGTGAGGGAGTCGAGTGAATGCTTTCCAGATGCTGACATTGTACAATAGCGGCAGACACGATCAGAGGGGCCTGAAGTAGCGGCTGGGCTAGAGGTTCCGTTACTTCGCAGAAACTTAGCGAAAACACTTTCTGGCGGGCTACCAGCGAGGCGTGGGAATGAGTTGTGTACCCAGGCAGTTGTGGCGGGCAAATTCCCGCGCTTTCTGCAAAATCGTAAGTGTGATTGGCTTGCTCAGGGCATAGCTACGTGACGTAGCAAAATCGGCGCAGAAATTGGCGCCAAGAATCTCCATTGGTGGAATGGTAGTGCTCCGGCAATAGAGTGGAATTTTCCGCCGTTTTTCGAGTTGCTGATTGGAACGGTTAACCATGGCCACTGTCGTGGGGGCGGGAATGTTCTGTGTTCGGTTTGTGCGGGTGCTCTTGTGGGTAGTCGGCTCTCGCCTTTCGGTCGGAGTAGGTTACAAGACTGAGCTCTCGCTGCTCTGGACAGCCTGCCTTCTGTTCGCTGTCTAATGTACTTTTATTTGATTGTAACTGTTTAACGAAGTTGCTGAAGTTTCAACTTCAACGTAACTTTCCGAGTACAGTTGGTAATTGAGCGTTCTGCGTACAAGCGGCCTATGTTGTCTGTCTTGGGCAGTTTTGGCTAAAGTTGACTGTATCGGAGCTACTGTGTGACTTCGCTTGTTAAAATCAATCACTCTACCGTCAGTGATTGTGTGGCGAGCCTTCTTCGTCTCCCTCAGAGGCGCATTTGTATTGATAGGAAGTCTTTAGTCTGGAACAACCAGACCAGGACAATTTGTTTCGGGCTATACTCGCGACATTATCATCACCACGATGGGACGTCGAAGCAACCAGCCATCGCTTCCACTACGCCAGATCATGTCCTTGCAGTTAAGAAGACAGCTGGGTAATGTATGTCCGCAGCACCGGCAGATTAGGGAATTTGCACTGTGATAATCAGAGCTCAGCAGAGCGCGCCTGTTCGTCTTTTTCTAACTTTGTTCTGTCTTGGGTGTTCACTGTCTGAGTTCTCAATACTGTAGCAGCGATTAATGTTGGGTTGGCTGTGTGTTTTCTCTTAAGATTTGAGTTGCAAGGGATTGGCTCCACATACCACTTCATCATAAATGTCACAATCTAGTTTCTGGACAGCTTCACCTTCACAGCCTTTATTTGAGTATCCAATTTGATCCATTTTGATGTATTGTAAATGTTTCATGTGTTTTGTTTATGATTTTGAGTTTAGTCATAATAAATCAAATTGTTATTTTGGTTGGTTCAAATGGCTCTGAGCACTATGCGACTTAACTTCTGAGGTCATCAGTCGCCTAGAACTTAGAACTAATTAAACCTAACTAACCTAAGGACATCACACACATCCATGCCCGAGGCAGGATTCGAACCTGCGACCGTAGCGGTCACGCGGTTCCAGACTGAAGCGCCTTTAACCGCACGGCCACACCGGTCGGCTGTTATTTTGGACAGGACTTTCATTATGTTAATCGGTAGAGCAACCCTTTCATTTCTCACTACGTTACTGAAACTTACCTTTATTTAATTAATGTCTATCAAATTAAATTATTGCAGGTGCCAAACTCTTTTCTACCCCACTTGCAGGGTCGACTACAGTCAGTTCGCGTTTCTTTTTAATTCATGTGCAACAGCAAAAGTCAGAGTTAGAATAGGGGGGGCGTAGAGCATATGAAGATTCTAGATGAATTTAGTGTTAAATACACTGCTAGCCCCGGCACCTCGCAATATAACATAGACTTATTTTGCTCAGAGATATTATCTGTTTTTGTTTGTATGTAATATAGTCGATATATGGGAAAATACTTTAATAAAACTGGCGTTAACATATATGTCCAGAGATAAAATAACAGAACATCATACTATTTGCATTTAAAATTAGCAAGAACAAAACTTCAAATGGACTGCTGACTTATTTATCTTTTAACGTTAACGTGATCTGCAGAATTAGTGAAGGCAAATTATGTTTACTGCAGCAAAAGTTAATATATACACATAACCATTAATTTATTTTAACAGTCGAAGTCTTGGATATTTAGCCAGGATGTAAGGAGATGGATAGTGAGGAGGGGAGGGGGGAATCGGTAGGAATACTGAATGGCGGGGTTGTTTGACTGATAAGCTATTATGAACTAGCAAGTCTTTGAAATTCTGAACAAAAAATATATTTCCCAGTTCTGTCTGGTCACTGAGTAGGTAGTCAGGTGCTGTATTTGTGTTGATAAACATTTCGATTTATTCAAGAAGTTCGAGTATCATCCCTTTATTGGTAAGAGGAAGTATTTGGAGGTTTTGTTCTGTGCTGTTTACACAATCATTGTGTTGGGCAACATGTGTAGCATAGCTGAATTTGTTCAGATTGTTCATGTGCTCTTTAAATGTTGTTGTGAAGCTCGTACTAGTTTGCAGCAGCTTTGGCATGAGTTTCAAGTGAGTCTGGATACCCGTAACCTTTGATCTATTGTATAGTAGCTTTAGTACTGTGTGTTAATTTTTTTTTGTCGATGAAGAAGTATATTTTTATGCTGTACGTCTCGAAGAATTTGGCAATTTGGTGAGAACCCTTCCCTATGGAAGGCGGGCCTACAAATCTGGTATTCTTGTTTGCGAGTGGTTGTTCTGCAATTCGTTGCTTTAATTTTGCAGTACGTATTAGTTTATCTATCATAGTGGGATTTTACCCATTTAATAACTTCTATTTCTTTATATCTTTCATTTGTCTCCATTGGGATATTAAGCATGCGATTAACCATAGGCCTGAAGAATCCTTTATATTGGTGCGGATGGCAAGAAGAGTTACGTATGGTACTACTGGTGGTTGTTGGCTTCCTGAA
This sequence comes from Schistocerca cancellata, assembly GCF_023864275.1. Taxonomy (NCBI): domain Eukaryota; kingdom Metazoa; phylum Arthropoda; class Insecta; order Orthoptera; family Acrididae; genus Schistocerca; species Schistocerca cancellata. Next base: position 270,647,107 of record NC_064629.1, read on the forward strand.
AATTTGAAAGTAGCGCTTTTGATTTTCACTTGAGATTTTTAAATCAAGATACTTAATGTTATCTGGCGTTTTATGTTCTATAGTGAATTGAATTTTGTGGTGTATTTTATTAAATTCTTTGGCTAGAATTTTCTATTTCTTTGGTTGATGCACTGTACAAAATGAGAGTGTCATCAACATAGCGTTTATACTAAAGTAGCTTGTCTTTAATTTTTGTTTGGGATTTAATTTTGTTTTCAAGATTGTTAATAAATGTGCCTGCAGCAAGTCTGCAGGACTACTATCAATTGCCAATCCTTGTACATGAATATAAAACATGTTGTTTAATAGAAAGAAGTTGTGCGATAATGTAAGTTCCAGGGACTCTCTAAGTACGTAAATCCAGTTCCACCCATTTATCCATGTTTGAGTATGTTATTTATTTTTCCACTGATTGTTTATACATCAGTTGGCTGTGTCAAGAAATCCAAATCCAGCTGTGACTGGGATGGGTATTCGTTTAATGTTGTTGATGAGTTCGTAACCGTTTTTGACAGAGAAGTTATTTTCAAGTACGTATGCCTTGTGGATAATGTAACCAATTTACTGTACGCAATGCCTATACAGTAACTGGTGGCTTCTGTGGTGTGTTATTATCTCCATACAATATTTCCTTAATGGCTTCTACAGTGGAAATTTCCGACTGTACAATGTATACAGGTCATTCATGTTTACACGCTGAAATATTGTGAATTTTCATAGTCATTGTTCCACACTAAGCTATAATGGACACTAATTACTCTAGTGTGTGTAACCATCATAACATAATAATCATAATGAATCACATACTATAATAATTAAGAGAATGGCAATCGCGGTTTTGACAGTGCCCCCGTGACTGTTTTTTGTGCTTCCCACCGTAGCGCCTGTTAAAACGCAATTGCAATTTTAATTTGCTTTTTACTGTGTCGAATAACCGCTAATTTTATATATGTGTCCTCATGTACGTAAAAGCAGCAATTTATTACCGCATTTGTGACGTTATCATTTGCAACATGAATTGCTTAGTCTCCATCTTTCGTAAAAGTGAAAATTTCGTGTACCGTAATTTGCAATTTCTTATGTTGATCCATCTTAGTGAAGTGTAATCTTAAAACAAATCACGTTGCTATTTCTGACTTCTGCAATAATATACACTTGATTGTAGGAAGTTCTTAATTATGTTAATCAGCTTCTACAAACACGACATCTGTAAGTCAACGCCAGAAAAACTGCAATATTGATATCGTCTTTATGTTAATTTAATGGTATTTGTAACCAGCTGCGAATCTTAGAAACGTATTCATGCTTATAAAAAGACCGCCTCTTTACCATTCTTGACGTCAGCAGTTCCAACACGAATAGTACTCCTAACTGCCATCTGATTTCAATATGAGAGTTTCATGCAATTTCTCTCAATTTCTCGACCGTGGTTGCGAGGCTATAGACATTGGCAAGAGAACGTGCGGTTGACGTAAAGAAATGAAACGTCAGATTACGCCATTGATATGAATAGTTTTTGGTAGTAGGGAAGGGTTTCGTGTTGCCATTGGAGACCGGAAAAGAGATGTTATTTTTGTCGGGCTTTTCTGTTGAAGGGAAACTTGGTAGTTCAACCACAGTGGTTCGAAATTTTGCGATTGGCGACTGGCACCATTTTGACAGCAGTAAATACGCAGGACGTAACTAAGCGCCACATAAGAGTACTGGATGTGATGCCTCAAAAGTGTCAGCATCGAAATAGCACTTGCAGGTTCGACGTGAAAATGTCCGAGTAGATTTGACGTAGCAGCATGGTAGAGGGTGCGGCATCCATGAATCCTGCACGGGTGCTGACGCTTCCATTTCTGTGAAGGGGCCTTCACTCTGCACCGAGCAGATCGGAGCACCCCAGTCTTACATACAGCGAGAATAATTGGCAACACCGTCAGAGTAATTATATTGATTTCGTACTTGTGGAATACACAACGATCGCCTATCTCATCTACTTTGCACTAGCAGTGGATGTGTGATCTTCTGGGTTTTTAATCACCAAATTCCAATCACCGTTCCTATCAAGCATTACGGGAATTAACAATTGTCAGTTGTTACTGAACATCGGGAGAGAGTAATTTCTTAGGAGGGCAATAAGTAATGACTAACAGGGACTGTCAGTGCTTTTAATTTAAACTTTATAAAAATTTGGACAGAGCTAATTATCACAGTTTTTGATTAAACATTAATATGTTGATCTCCTAACTGTGTTTATAAACAAATGTTAATAACGAGTTTAATTATTGCTTTTGTTCGCTCCATTCACATACGTTACATTATAGGTTCCTACCTAATTTATATTCTGAAAGATGTCAGCAATCAGTTCAAAATCAACAGCAATATTTTACTCCAGTCAGACAGCGTTAGCCAGAGTGAGATATTTGTTATGCAAATTGACCAATTTAAGAGCTATGTCCAAGGCCGCAATTTTCCCGTTATTCTTTTAACATCGTGCACAAGAACGTAGAGGTTAGTTCTTAAAGAGGAGGCCTACCCACACTTAATTTCGGAGGGCTTAGGGAAATTCATCCACATTGGGTTTTGCAGTATAGATTAATTTTCATGTCACAGGTGTATTAACGTCTGTAAAAGTGGCTATTAAATTTCAATTTAACTACAGTATTGGCCATTAAAATTGCTACACCTCGAAGATGACGTGCTACAGACGCGAAATTTAACCGACAGGAAGAAGATGCTGTGATATGCAAATGATTAGCTTTTCAGAGCATTCACAGAAGGCTGGCGCCGGTGGCGCCCCTACAACGTGCTGACATGAGGTAAGATTCCAACCCATTTCTCATACACAAACAGCAGTTGACCGGCGTTGCCTGGTGAAACGTTGTTGTGGTGCCTCGTGTAAGGAGGAGAAATGGGTACCATCACGTTTCCGACTTTGATCAAGGTCGCATTGTAGCCTATCGCAATTGCCGTTTATCGTATCGCGACATTGCTGCTCGCGTTGGTCAAGATTCAATGAGTGTTAGCAGAATATGGAATCGGTGGGTTCAGGAGGGTAATACGGAACGCCGGATCCCAACGGTCTCGTATCACTAGCAGTCGAGATGACAGGCATCTTATCCGCATGGCTGTAACGGATCGTGCAGCCACGTCTCGATCCCTGAGTCAACACATGGGGACGTTTGCAAGACAACAACCATCTGCACGAACAGTTCGAAGACGTTTGCAGCAGCATGGACTATCAGCTCGGAGAGCATGGCTGCGGTTACCCTTGACGCTGCATTACAGACAGGAGCGCCTGCGATGTTGTATTCAACGACGAACCTAGGTGCACGAATGGCAAAACGTAATTTTTTCGGATGATTCCAGGTCCTGTTTACAGCATCATGATGGTCGCATCCGTGTTTGGCGACATCGCGGTGAACGCACATTGGAAGCGTGTATTCGTCATCGCCATACTGGCGTATCACCCGGCGTGATGGTATGGGGTGCCATTGGGTACACGTCTAAGTCACCTCTTGTTCGCATTGACGGCACTTTGAACCATGGACGTTGCGTTTCAGATGTGTTACGACCCGTGGCTCTACCCTCCATTCGATACTTCCGAAACCCTACATTTCAGTAGGATAATGCACGACTGCGTGTTGCAGGTCCTGTACGGGCTTTCTGGATACAGAAAATGTTCGACTGCTGCCCTGGCCAGCTCTTTCTCCAGATCTCTCACCAACTGAATACGTCTGGTCAATGGTGGTCGAGCAACTGGCTCGTCACAATAGGCCAGTCACTACTCTGGATGAACTGTGGTATCGTGTTGAAGCTGCATCGGCAGCTGTACTTTTACACGCCATCCAAGCTCTGTTTGACTCACTGAAGCCCGTTATTACGGTCAGAGTTGGTTGTTCTGGGTACTGATTTCTCAGGATCTATGCACCCAAATTGCGTGAAATGTAATCACATTTCAGTTCAAGTATAATATATTTGTCCAATGAATAGCCATTTATCATCTGCATGTCTTCTTGGTGTAGCAATTTGAATGGCCGGTAGTGTATATACACTCCTGGAAATTGAAATAAGAACACCGTGAATTCATTGTCCCAGGAAGGGGAAACTTTATTGACACATTCCTGGGGTCAGATACATCACATGATCACACTCACAGAACCACAGGCACATAGACACAGGCAACAGAGCATACAAAATGTCGGCACTAGTACAGTGTATATCCACCTTTCGCAGCAATGCAGGCTGCTATTCTCCCATGGAGACGATCGTAGAGATGCTGGATGTAGTCCTGTGGAACGGCTTGCCATGCCATTTCCACCTGGCGCCTCAGTTGGACCAGCGTTCGTACTGGACGTGCAGACTGCGTGAGACGGCGCTTCATCCAGTCCCAAACATGCTCAATGGGGGACAGATCCGGAGATCTTGCTGGCTAGGGTAGTTGACTTACACCTTCTAGAGCACGTTGGGTGGCACGGGATACATGCGGACGTGCATTGTCCTGTTGGAACAGCAAGTTCCCTTGCCGGTCTAGGAATGGTAGAACGATGGGTTCGATGACGGTTTGGATGTACCGTGCACTATTCAGTGTCCCCTCGACGATCACCAGTGGTGTACGGCCAGTGTAGGAGATCGCTCCCCACACCATGATGCCGGGTGTTGGCCCTGTGTGCCTCGGTCGTATGCAGTCCTGATTGTGGCGCTCACCTGCACGGCGCCAAACACGCATACGACCATCATTGGCACCAAGGCAGAAGCGACTCTCATCGCTGAAGACGACACGTCTCCATTCGTCCCTCCATTCACGCCTGTCGCGACACCACTGGAGGCGGGCTGCACGATGTTGGGGCGTGAGCGGAAGACGGCCTAACGGTGTGCGGGACCTTAGCCCAGCTTCATGGAGACGGTTGCGAATGGTCCTCGCCGATACCCCAGGAGCAACAGTGTCCCTAATTTGCTGGGAAGTGGCGGTGCGGTCCCCTACGGCACTGCGTAGGATCCTACGGTCTTTGCGTGCATCCGTGCGTCGCTGCGGTCCGGTCCCAGGTCGACGGGCACGTGCACCTTCCGCCGACCACTGGCGACAACATCGATGTACTGTGGAGACCTCACGCCCCACGTGTTGAGCAATTCGGCGGTACGTCCACCCGGCCTCCCGCATGCCCACTATACGCCCTCGCTCAAAGTCCGTGAACTGCACATACGGTTCACGGCCACGCTGTCGCGGCATGCTACCAGTGTTAAAGACTGCGATGGAGCTCCGTATGCCACGGCAAACTGGCTGACACTGACGGCGGCGGTGCACAAACGCTGCGCAGCTAGCGCCATTCGACGGCCAACACCGCGGTTCCTGGTGTGTCCGCTGTGCCGTGCGTGTGATCATTGCTTGTACAGCCCTCTCGCAGTGTCCGGAGCAAGTATGGTGGGTCTGACACACCGGTGTCAATGTGTTCTTTTTTCCATTTCCAGGAGTGTATTTTTAAAATTATTTTAATTACCAGCAACTGGATTCTTGGACTTGTGTAAAAGAATGGCCGGAAAAGCGCCGGATATTGCCCGTAGTTTGTGTTATTATTGATTTTATTATTGTTTTACATTTTGCTTCATGAAGTGCTTTCAGTCAAAGCGCAAATCGATAAGGCTTTGCCTCACTCAACAATAACTGATAGGTGTTCCTTAGGATGTACCTGACCAGAGATTTTACTTTAACTGTACACAACCCACTTACTCAACTTTATTTGACAGGGCTCTGCACACAACACGATATTAGGAAAGTGTGGCCCTCGGATACGTACTGTAAGTTGCATCTGTGAATTTATTTTATTGCATGGTGGTGTAACACGTTGTATTTCCACAGTTCACAGATGTTCGCGTTGTTCGAATGAAACATATCAAAATAAAGAAAAAATAACACCCGTCACGTGACTGCTCTGCAATTTTAACTTCTAGCGGTCGCTACTCCCATACAGAAAATGCCTGTGCTTGCCTCCTTGATTGTGTTTCACAAAAAGAACTTCGTCTCTTCACCAGGGATTGTCATTTGAGTTGACAAAGTATCTCTGCAATACTCGCGTGTTGATCGAAACTAGCCTTAACAAATCCGGAGGCACTCCACTATACTGTTTCGGTGTGTTGCTTTCATCCCACCTAGGAGGGATGTCAAACAATAGAGCAGTACATATGTATGGGACGCAATAGAGTTATTTACGCGGTCTCCTTTATAGAGGATCTACACTCTTCTAAAATTCATCTAACAATTTGATGTAGAGCACTCGCCTTCCCTACTACGCTCTTTATGTGCCCGTCTTGCAACACCGGGCCTAGGTATCTAATCGACGTTACTGTGTCAAGTAATACACTAAAAATATGAATCCAAACACTACAGCTTTGTTTTTTCTATTTCTACGTTTCGAACAAGCTGCCATTCATCATACCGGCTAGAAAATTTGTCTCAGGTGTCTCGCACCCTCCTATATTCACTTCATGTCGACAACTTTTCGTAAATCGAAGTGTCATTGGTAAATATCCGCAGGTTAGGGCTCACCCTGTCCGCCAGGTGATTATGAAAAGCCCGCATCTCGTGGTCGTGCGGTAGCGTTCTCGCTTCCTACGCCCGGGTTCCCGGATTCGATTCCCGGCGGGGTCAGGGATTTTCTCTGCCTCGTGATGGCTGGGTGTTGTGTGCTGTCCTTAGGTTAGTTAGGTTTAAGTAGTTCTAAGTTCTAGGGGACTTATGACCACAGCAGTTGAGTCCCATAGTGCTCAGAGCCATTTGAACCATTTTTTGATTATGTAAGAGAAGACGCTGAAAAGCAGTGCCTCTGAATTTTGTGTGAAAAATCCTTAAAGCATATTGAATGGAACAAATGTTATTAGCATTCTACATCTTTATTCTTCATGTCATGTGCGTGAGAAACAGCATGCTGTAATCAAGTTTCGAATTCGAAGAGTTTGTCCACACGTGGAACAACTGCTCCTTAGCAGACCACACACGAGCGCTGTGACATCAACAATCCGACGCCTGGGATTCACTCTCAGCATCCTCGATACATTCCCGACTCGGCACCATCCAGTTTTTATCTGTTTCAAAAACTTGAAGAGTCGAGGACTTTACTTTGGTAATGATGAACCGGTGCAAGCTGAGGTTAGGTTGTGGGTCCGTCAGCTAAGTCAGATATTCAACAGTAACGCTATCAACAAACTGAACTCTCCTTAGGAGATATGTAGTCGTCGTCAAGGTCAGTATATTGAATAATAAATATGTAGTCATGAAGAATAAAGTTGTTCAATGTTAATAACGTTTGTTCTCTTTAAGTATTTTGAGGCATTACTTTTCAGCACACCTTCTTATATACAGAGAAAGAGCGCTCTTATCACACTTCCCTGGCACACTATTTACTATACCTTGGTCCCTGATAGACACTCGACGCAGAGCACAACGTACTGGGTTCTATAACATTAGAAGTCTTCGAGCCCTTCACATATGTGGAAACTTAATCCGTATGCTCTAAGTTTCGTTAACAGTCTACAGTGGGGCAACGTGTCAAACGCCTTCAGGAAATCTACAAATAAGGAATCTGACTGCTGGCCTTTGTCTGTCGTTCGTAAGACATCATGTAGACAAGGACAAGCGATGCTTTCGAAATCCGCACTTATCTGTGGGACGAAGTTGTTCCATCTCAAGGAAATGTATTATATTTGAACTCAGAACATGTTCAAGAACTCTGAAAGAACGCGATAATCAGGATTTTGGCCCACAATTTTTCCGGTTCTTTTTTTACTCTTCTTACACACAACAATCACCTGAACTTTTTTCAAGTCGTTTTGCGCCGGGTGCGAGATTCGCGATACACGAAAATCACCGTAGTTTACGGACTTGCCTCGTGATGACTGGGTGTTGTGTGATGTCCTTAGGTTAGTAAGGTTTAAGTAGTTCTAAGTTCTAGGGGTTCAAATGGCTCTGACCACTATGGGACTTAACATGTGTGGTCATCAGTCCCTTAGAACTTAGAACTACTTAAACCTAACTAACCTAAGGACATCACACACATCCATGCCCGAGGCAGGATTCGAACCTGTGACCGTAGCAGTCCCCCGGACTGAGCGCCTAGAACCGCTAGACCACCGCGGCCGGCAAAGTTCTAGGGGACTGATGACCATAGACGTTAAGTCCCATAGTACTCAGAGCCATTTGAACAATTTTACGGACTACAAGGCCCCATTTTTCTCGAAAAATCGCGTCCAAAATTCAGGAGCGTCCTATACTCGGAATTAATATAAAAATGTCCGGTGTTTGATTTAAAATTCCCACCAGTCTTAAGAAGGGGATACCGCGGGAAACCTGTCTCTATCCGGCAACATATAATTCAACCGGCAGCAGCTGTGCACCGATGCGACGAACATGAGTTGCAGGGATGCACAAGCTCGCTAACAGTGTCTCCCTTCCGTCCCGCCTTCACAAACCCAGAACACTGTCTATCCTGGCAGTCTACGGTGCCAGTGAACTTGAATTGAAAATGATTTGTGTTATAGGTAACAGTACAATATTTTTGTTAGTGGCTAGTTTCCTAATGAAAAAAAAAAAACAAAAGGTTTTCATATCATGCGGGATATAAATTGAAAGTAGTACCATATGAGGAAGATCATGGAAACAGGGCAGCTGTGCAGCATTTCGGTCCTCCACCAACAGAAAAACCCAGTCGCGATTTGCGGGCTAGTAAAGAAGAACTGAAAATTATGAAGAAGACTAAATGTGCAAATAGAGGACTGAATGGCTTAGAGCACTATGGGACTTAACATCTGAGGTTATCAGTCCCCTAGAACTTAGAGCTACTTAAACCTAACAAACCTAAGGACATCACAAACATCCATGCCCGAGGCAGGATTCGAACCTGCGACCGTAGCGGTCGCGCGGCTCCAGACTGAAGCGCATAGAACCGCTCGGCCACATTGGCCGGCTAGGACTGAATGCAAAATGACCAAATCGAGAAGATGACGTATTGAAATGGAATCAAGGACACCGTCAAAATGACACTGGAATTACTACACAAATGATTCAAATACAAGTTCGTACGTTGGCATTAAAGTGGAACTTTACAGAATTATGGGTGGAGTCGGTTGCTGTTACAGGAACATGAAGCGTCATGGACTTAGCATGCGAACTAAAACCAAAATATCTCAGAAAATGACATAAGAGTATGAGGAGAAAATATTAGCTTTCCATTGCTTTATTATTCAATATTGAAAGAAAACCAGCAAATAAGCCAGTTAGCGAATATGGACGAAAGTCCTCTGATATTTGATGTGCCGAGTATCAGAACTGCTACCATGAAAGGTGCTAACGCTTTAACTATGAAAACAAGTGGACATAAGAAAATGCAACACACTGTTGTCATTTCTTGTTTGCTGACGGTCCTAAACTTAATCCAATGGTCATTTTCAAGCGGAAAACTTTGCCAAAATATTCTAGGATACCGCCAGGTATTGTTGTTCAAGTGGTATGACAAGGCTTGGATGGACGAGGCTGGTAATAAATTATGGATTAACAGATTGTGGTAGGAAAGGAAAAAATGTTTATTGAAGAAAAGTTCTCTTCTTGTGCTAGATCTGTTTAGTAACCTTTTGAAAAAGTTTGTGAAAGAAAACTGACACAGGGCAATACAGAGCTTGATGTTCTTCGGCGAGGGCTTACTTACAACTGATGTCACGATAAATTTAAAACGTATAAGGGACAGGAACGTAAAATATGGATGATGGATGAAACCCAACATGAGTTTACGTTGAACAGAGCTCTAAAATGACTTACAATCAAGCAAGTGTGTCAATGGACAAAACAGTCGTGGTCTAGAATAAGAGAAGATATTATTGTTAAATTTTTCAAGAAGTGCCGCATAAATAACAAAAAAAAATGTTCAAATGTGTGTGAACTCTTATGGGACTTAACTGCTAAGGTCATCAGTCCCTAAGTTTACACACTAGTTAACCTAAATTATCCTAAGGACAAACACACACACCCATGCCACAGGGAGGACTCGAACCTCCGCCGGGACCCATAAATAACACTCTCGATGGCAGTGAAGACCATCTTATCTATGAAGAGGACCACGATGACGACGAAGAGGAAGCAGAAGAAGAAGAAGAAGAAGAAGAAGAAGAAAGTTTAGATGACGATTTTCTGGGATTTCAAAGGATAGTTCGCTTTTATAAACAGGGAACTTTTTTTTAGTTTGGCTTTGCAATTTAATAATAAAAACAGTAAAAATGGTATTCTTTAACGAAATAGCCAAAAATTAATATTCGTCTTACAGTCCCTATATTCTTATAGTTCCTAAAGTAGGCTAAGGGGCCAATGCCATAGAGTACTCTCTGTAAAAACGAATTGCGGTTCCATCCGAACCTGGCGCCTTATTTGTTTTCAACTCCATCAGGGATGCCTATTACTATGTCCTCCATACGGGAATCCGTTCGACAGTCAAACGGGGGCATGTGTGTACGATTATCCTGCATGAATGATTCTTAAAATTTGCAACTTCAGCTTTGTTTTTGCTGTCTTCAATTGGCACAGCAAACAGGTTAACGAGTGACTTGAAAAAGCCTTCGACTCACTTAGCGATTTTCCGTAAAATCAGAAATTTTTCGGGTTCTCGGCAAGATCTTTTGCCAAAGTATGACGGTGGAAGTTGTTATATGCTTCGTGCATCGATCTTTCTTTAGACACACGAATTTCTACTAATCTTCGCATGTCGTCATGTGCGCGTTCGTTTTTCAACTGGGAACGAAACAGTCTCTGCCTCTTTAGAATTTTCAAAGTTTTGTTATTAAGCTGCGGAGAGTCTTCTCCGGCCTTAATCCATTTACTTGACACATATTTCTTCAGAGCGCATTTTACTATATGAGTTTAAACTTAGCCCATAATTCCTTTAGCCCCGTCATTTTGAAAGTAAGTGATGTCCTTTCAGTGTCTAAATGTAATGCTAACAACTGCTTCAATAACCATCGTCGCCATAGTGCCATCATGATATCACTTCACTGTCGATGAATTAACACATGTTGAAAGTTACAAGGTCCAGAATGTTTCCATTGCGTACGGGCTGTTTAACTAGCTGCTCAAGACAATATTCGGAAAACTTGTTCAAAAGACTTCTCAAGACTACAGGACTGCCTTTCGGTACTACCTGCTATGAATCCGTATACGTTCCAACCTACAGTAGTTATGTTAAAGTCATTTCCAAGTATACAGTATGCTCTGGGTATTTCCGCTCCAAAGAGTGTAGACTGTTTTCGAATGGTTGTGAAACTGTCACGGCGTAATAGGGGGGCAGGTAGAAACATCGGGCAAATAACTGAAGTGCACCTGCGCTTCTTACTCTTGACCAGATAACTTAAGGGACACTCAGTGTCGACTGCGAAAGACACAACATTTTTGTTGACTAAAATGAACACTATCCCTCCTATGGCATCTAGTCTGTCTTTTCGACTTAGTTCCTTGCCTGACTAAATACTTCTTAGCATTCTACTTCGGATTTCCGCCAGCTCTCAGTTCCGAAAATAATTTGTACACTACAATTTCCTGGAGGACAATAAATTTAATTAGTTAGTAACAAATACCTGCACAGTTTACTGTTAAAATTTTGACAGTTCAACTGTCTTTACTTTGTACGCCGTCTGATTTCACTCTGTGCGAATCGGCTGGCGAGCGTTCATCGACGCATGGGACGGTTATTCCCTAGTCCGACTGCTGCTAGTCTCCGTCCAATCGTGCGGAACGGCACAAAATGTTGCAGGGGCGCATTACTTCTTCTCGTATAAATATCTCAGAATTCATGCAGTTATCACATGCCTGGTACACAATACGCAGATCTTCCCTTGTGGAAGTCAGGCGTCGTCGACTGTAGCCTTGAATACGAGTGCTCCTGTCCTCAGATCAACTTTATTAGTCACATCAAGTACCTAAAAGAGAGTTCGTGGGACCACCTTCAGGCTGTTTCTCTATCGTTCCACTCCCAAACAGCACGCTGGAGAAACGAATACATAAATCTTGAAAACTGCAAATAAGTCCTCATTTAATAAACAGAAAGTAACTCCACTATATAAACTCGAGCTCAGTGAAGTAAATATGTCTTTTCATGTAACAGAACTGAACAAGGAAAGCTGGGGATGTATAATCTGTCTTTAAAATGAAAATGAAGCATCACTTATAGTGGGGAAATTGCCACCAGCAGCCGTACGGGATAGTAAGAATCAATTTTTCTTCTAGCGACGTAGAACAGTATGCAGAGATTTACGCACAGCTTGTCTGTATGCATTTCTTTCGTTAGTATTGTTAGTAAATCACGTCAGTGTTCCACATAGTGTTAATGCAAATTGTGGATAGTGAACACGCCCTAGGCATGTCTGTGCACAACTTGACCAGTGATTTATAAGGCGCACTGCAGAGGGTCGATGTTACATCGTGAAACACCCTGTACGATAGTTATTTCTTGTGACGCAGTGGTGTGGATACAGTTGGGAATAACCTTCTCGCTCCTCAGTTTATAGACCTATGGATGAGGTAAGTCTGTGATGCAATCTGGTGACCTACCTTCGCTCGCACTTGTACTCTCCTGCCACAAATCCTCCACCCTGCTACACCTCCGAATCACACCTTATCCTTTAGTATGGCTGTAGAGCGCTCAGACGCGGTGCACAAATTTAATATTTGTTCTCGCTCCCCCTTACTGAACATAAAAACATTAATTTTATATCATTAAAACACTATTTTTTTTATAATTCGCGATTTTCTATCCCATGCAACACGGAAGCTATTAGTCTTAGAGAAAAAAATCAACAAGGCGCTTTTGTAGGTAATTTAACTTGATTTTATACTACGAAAAGTTTTCGCTAGAAGCCGTGGTTTACGAGTTCTTCAAGAAAAACTTAAAAAGTGATCTTAAATGTTCCCCACCACAGTGCTCACACCCCACGGGTGGAAATTTGTAGTACGCTCTTCATGGCAGTCTTCCTGCCACATTTCAAACATTTCAGACTACGAGAATTTTTCCCATATTCGCTCTATTTTTGTCTTGGTTGACTTAGGTGAGATAAACTTTGTGTTTGGATGAATGTCTGAGAGGTCGTTTGAGCATAGTAGCGCATGTATTTTGTAGAATGTTCTAGTATGGTTTCATTACTTGTAAGGACGGCAGTGTTACTTGCACATGGTCTTTAAAGCAGTTAATGAGTCTCACTGTCGATGTTTTACGGAAATGTGACCGAACAATCAAAATGAAGGTAGGCATTGTTCATATTTGACTTCTTCTTCGTAAATGTGTGGCCGCCACATACCGTTCCTCAACAATGCAGGACAGGATCCTGTATCCATTACAGTTTGTGGGCTTGATCCCTATGCAGCCCGGATGTTAGGAGTTGGGCCAGAATATTATGCAACTCGGGTATAAAAACAGGAAGTTTACACACTGGAGAGATCAAAAAAGAAATTAATTCGATTAAATAGTGGCATATAATAAGAAGATGTGACCGGAAAAACCCTGAAGCCTGAAGAAGGGGCCGGCCAGGTTGGCCGAGCGGTTTTGGCGCTACAGTCTGGAACCGCGTGACCGCTACGGTCGCAAGTTCGAATCTTGCCTCGGGCCTGGATGTGTGTGGTGTCCTTAGGTTAGTTAGGTTTAAGTAGTTCTAAGTTCTAGGGGACTGATGACCTCAGAAGCTAAGCCCCATAGTGCTCAGAGCCATTTGAACCATTTGAACCTGAAGAAGGAAGAAGAAGAGAGGAACTGCTCTATACCCATGGGGAAAGCAGCCTCAAAAATAATTTTTTTTTCAATACTTTGAGAAGATGCGATTGCTCTTGTGGGTAACGAAATTGTGTCTCTGTAGTTCGTCACATTGAAAGCAGTGTTGTATATTAAAAGGCAGATTCAATCGGCATCATGCTGCTAGCCGATATAGCGAGGGGCAGAAACAGGTGTAGTGTGCAGTGCCGAGGGCTGGGGTAGCAGTAGTCGGCAGAGCGCCCTCTCTGGAACTCCCAGTTCGTGCCCTGTCTGCTTGTACGCTCAGGAGCAGCACCAGCATGACGAGAACTGTCAAAGCCGACACGCGAGCACTTACAATACTCAACAGAAACAGTAAAAATAAATCCACTTTAGCTACAGAAAGTTTGATTATATCAATGACTTTGCAATAAAAGGACGATTCCAATAAAGGATTTTCCAAACATGTTATTCCAATATTAATAACGTTGTTAATCTTAATAGTACATGTTTCTATAATAAAACCAAGTTCGAATATAGCCACTTTCATGAACAAATGAAATTTGATATAAAAGAGAATGAAGGCAGCTATACAATACGTCTATGTAAGATACTGATAAAAAGGAAAGGATTTACTTATAAATAAATCATCGTATCATCATTAGGCAGTGCCAACACAAGAAGTTCTCCACGGATACACAAAAATGTTAGTCTGTGTATAAATCATTCATGTTATTGTTGTGGTCTTCAGTCCTGTGACTGGTTTGATGCAGCTCTCCATCCTACTCTATCCTGTGCAAGCTTCTTCATCTCCCAGTACCTACTGCAACCTACATCCTTCTGAATCTGTTTAGTGTATTCATCCCTTGGTCTCCCTCTACGATTTTTACCATCCACGCTGCCCTCCAACACCAAATTGGTGATCCCTTGATGACTCAGAGTATGCCCTACCAACCGATCCCTTCTTCTAGTCAAGTTGTGCCACAAATTTCTCTTCTCTCCAATTCTGTTCAATACCTCCTCATTAGTTATGTGATGTACCCATCTAATTTTCAGCATTAGTCTGTAGCACCACATTTCTAAAGCTTTTATTCTCTTCTTGTCTAAACTATTTATCGTCCACGTTTCCCTTCCATTCATGGCTACACTCCATACAAATACTTTCAGAAACGACTTCCTGACACTTAAATCTATACTCGATGTTAACAAATTCTTCTTCTTCACAAACGCTTTCCTTGCCATTGCCAGTCTACAGTTTATATCCTCTCTACTTTGACCATCATCAGTAATTTTGCTCCCCAAACAGTAAAACTCATTTACAACTTTAAGCGTCTCATTTACTAATCTAATTCCCGCAGCATCACCCGATTTAATTCGACTACTTTCCATTATCCTCGTTTTGCTTTTGTTGATGTTCATCTTATATCCTCCTTTCAAAACACTGTCCATTCCGTTCAGCTGCTCTTCCAGGTCCTTTGTTGTCTCTGACAGAATTACAATGTCATCGGCGAACCTTAAAGTTTTTATTTCTTCTCCATGGATTTTAATACCTAATCCGAATTTTTCTTTTGTCTCCTTTACTGCTTGCTCAATATACAGATTGAATAACATCGGGGATAAGCTACAATCCTGTCTCACTCCCTTCCCAACCACTGTTTCCCTCTCATGCACCTCAACTCTTATAACCGCCATCTGGTTTCTGTACAAATTGTAAATAGCCTTCCGCTCCCTGTATTTTACCCCTGCCACCATCAGAATTTCAAAAAGAGTATTCCAGTCAACATTGTCAAAAGCTTTCTCTAAGTCTACAAACGCTAGAAACGTAAGTTTGCCTTTCCTTATTCTATTTTCGAAGATAAGTCGTAGGGTTAGTATTTCATCACGTGTTCCAACATTTCCACGGAATCCAGACTGATCTTCCCCGAGGTCGGATTCAACCAGTTTTTCCATTCGTCTGTAAAGAATTCGTGTTAGTATTTTGCAGCCGTGGCTTATTAAACTGATAGTTCTGTAATTTTCACAACTGTCAACACCCGCTTTCTTGGGATTGGAATTATTATATTCTTCTTGAAGTCTGAGGGTATTCAGCCTGTGTCATACATCTTGCTCCCTAGATGGTAGAGGTTTGTTAGGCCTGGCTATCCCAAGGCTACCAGTAGTTCTAATGGAAAGTTGTCTACTCCCGGGGCCTTGTTTCGACTTAGGTCTTTCAGTGCTCTGTCAAACTCTTCACGCAATATCATGTCTCCTATGTAATCTTCATCTAAATTCTCTTCCATTTCTATAATATTGTCCTCAAGTACATCGCACTTGTATAGACCCTCTATATACTCCTTCTACCTTTCTGCTTTCCCTTCTTTGATTAGAACTGGGTTTCCATCTGAGCTCTTGACATTCATGCAAGTGGTTCTCTTTTCTCCAAAGGTTTCTTAATTTTCCTGTAGGCAGTATCTATCTTACCCCTAGTGATATGCGCCTCTACATCCTTACATTTGTCCTCTAGCCATCCTGCTTAGCCATTTTTCACTTCCTGTCGATCTCATTTTTGAGACGTCTGTATTCCTTTTTGCCTGCTTCATTTACTGTATTTTTATATTTTCTCCTTTCATCAATTAAATTCAATATTTCTTCTGTTACCCAAGGATTTCTACTAGCCCTCGTCTTTTTACCTACTTGATCCTCTGCTGCCTTCAGTACTTCATCCCTCAAAGCTACCCATTCTTCTTCTACTGTATTTCTTTCCCCCATTCCTGTCAATTGCTACCTTAAGCTCTCCCTGAAACTCTGTACAACCTCTGGTTCTTTTAGTTTATCCAGGTCCCATCGCCTTAAATTCCCACCTTTTTGCAGTTTCTTCAGTTTTAATCTACAGTTCATAACCACTATATTGTGGTCAGAGTCCACATATGCCCCTGGAAATGTCTTACAATTTAAAACCTGGTTCCTAAATCTCTGTCTTACCACTATATAATCTATCTGAAACCTGTCAGTATCTCCAGGCTTCTTTCATGTATACAATCTTCTTTCATGATTCTTGAACCAAGTGTTAGCTATGATTAAATTATGCTCTGTGCAAAATTCTACCAGGTGGTTTCCTCTACCATTCGTTATTCCCATTCCATATTTACCTACTACGTTTCCTTCTCTTCCTTTTCCTACTATCGAGTTCCAGTCACCCATGACTAATAAATTTTCGTCTCCCTTCACTATCTGAATAATTTCTTTTATCTCATCGTACATTCCATCAATCTCTTCGTCATCTGGGGAGCTGGGAATGCGTTCACTATGTTGTTTGTTATAACTTACCCGCATTCCTATTCATCATTAAACTTACTCCTGTATTACCCCTATTTGATTTTGTATTTTTGAACCTGTATTCACCTGACCAGAAGTCTGTTCCTCCTGCCACCGAACTTCACTAATTCCCACTATATGTAAATTTAATATATTCCATATCCCCTTTTAAATTTTCTAACCTATCTGCCCGATTAAGGGATCTGACATTCCCCGCTCCGATCCGTAGAAAGCCAGTTTTCTTTCTCCTGATAATAACGTCCTCCTGAGTATTCCCCGCCCAGAGATCGGAAGGGGGGACTATTTTACCTCCGGAATATTTTACCCAAGAGGACGCCATCATCATTTAACCATACAGCAAAGCTGCATGCCCTCGGGAAAAATTACGGCTGTAGTTTTCCCATGCTTTCAGCCGTTCGCAGTACCAACACAGCAAGGCCGTTTTGGTTAGTGTTACAAGGCCAGATCAGTCAATCATCCAGACTGTTGCCCCTGCAACTACTGAAAAGGCTGCTGCCCCTCTTCAGGAACCACAAGTTTGTCTGGCCTCTCAACAGATATCAGTCGGTTGTGGTTACACCTACGGTACAGCTATCTGTATCGCTGAGGCACGCAAGCCTCCCCACCAACGGCAAGGTCCGTGGTTCATGGGGGGGGGGGGGGGGGGGGGAAATTATTCACACCATTATCTTTTATCATTTATGAGTATCAATAAGAAAATATTGTAGTCATGTTGTAAGAATATTACTTGTCTAGAGTAGTGATACAGGAGGGTGAATAAGTTAGCTGTGAACTTGTCTATGTTCCTGCAATACCGACTCATAGTGTGAAACGGTTATCTAAAAGACATAATTTCAGCTATACATGTATTAGTAGAATGCAAACTAATTATAAAAACATACTCTGTTTGTTAAATACGATCCACGTTTAAAATATATAAGTAACTGCAAATCGTGGTCTACGAGTTAAGAGTTGACATGACAGCAGTTGTAGTCATGTGACATAGGTAAGGACAGAGTGACCAGAGGATGTTTAGGGGTATAGATGTGTGACTGTGAATATTAGATATCACCGTTTTCTGTGAATGCTACATTTCAGTAACTGTGATTTTTAGTTGTGATATGTCACGGCTTATAGTCATAGTTAACGAATTCGTGACTTGCGTCTCTTTACAGGGTTAAAATGTGATTTCTGTGCTTTATCACTGTAGATGTCGTAATGCCATTAGGCGCAAGTAACAACTTTGGTGATAAATCGCTCAAATCGCATATTAACGCTTCTAACTGGTATTTCAGGCTATATGAACTGTGTCAGTACAACGGAAGTGATTTTTCCTTGTTTGTAAGTTGCACGTACTGAATATTTCAATAGCGTATCACTAAAGTCATTATGGAATTTCCAAGGGATGAGTGAATTATTAAATCGAGAAAATTCCACTCTCCCCCCGTTAAATCCGTCTCGTACCCTTAAATTTTCTGTCAAATACTTATTGATACAGACGTTAGTATGTGTTTTTAGGTTAATTATCTGGAAATGCCGTGTAGTTAGGGCCTCCCATCTTGTAGACCGCTCGCCTGGTGCAAGTCTTTCGAGATGACGCCACTTCGGCGACTTGCGTGTCGATGAGGATGACATGATGATGGTAAGGACAACACAACATCCAGTCCCTGAGCGGAGAAATTCTCCACCCAACCGGGAATCGAACCCGGGTCGTTAGGTTTGACATTCCGTCGGGCTGACCACTCAGCTACCAGGAGCGAACGGTTAATGATATTCAAGCGAGAATAGTAAGAAGACGGATATTCCAGTTAAAAGTTGACATCGAGTATAGCTTAAAGTGCCATAATTGAAGATACATACACTAATTTACTTCTGTATTGTAGTGTTGAAAAATATCCGTCTTGTGAATACACTAGTGATACTCTTAATCTTTCGGTAAACGTTCCGTAGTGGAACACCCACTTGCATTTTTCGTAGTTTATGTCCGATATATGTGTAAAATACGCATCGAAATACTCGTCGGAGACTTGCTGATTATCTAATATACTTGATCAGAATTTACCTTACAGTTTTAGTTATGTAGTGGACCTCTCCTGCATTTTTCGTAGATGATGAACGATGTATGCATATAATGTATGCATCAAGGCTGCTGTCAGCTAAAACAGTATGTGTAAAATTTTCTCTGGGAAAATTAGCTTCATGCTTCATTTCTTCTACCACAGGTAGCTTATATATTCACAGGACGAGACACAAGTTCCTTAGAACGAAGTACGAACACCACTCAAAACATGGCACTCTGAAGTTGCTACACACGACTTCCTGTTGCGACATGTCACCGAAATTGGAGTCAGACTTGGGTTATCTGCTTCAGGATGTAGATCAGAGTAAAATAAACCTAACTGATTAATAACAGAGTAAAATATACCTCACTGATTAAGAATAGTTTATTTGTCCCTTCTGGCTAAATAACGATAGTGAAAAAGGTCATGAATTCACAACACAACACGGAGAATTTGTGCAACGGAGTAAAGTAATAAGTAATTCGCGATGCACGCACACTAAGACGAATGCGGACAATTCCGTTCAACGGAGCGATTAGATCTGCTACCGAGACGATACGAGCTGCTGTGTCGGAATGCTATACCCAAAACACAGGAGCTCTTCAAGCTGCAACGGTCGTGTTAAATCGTAGGTGAGGTGCATAGCAACAAAATATAATGCTTCCGCTTTAATTTGGCCTCTACAGATTGTTACATTTGCGAGGGGAACCTGGCAGCTTGAAGAGACATACGCACTGCCTAAAAATGCCACGTGTCATGATTTTCAGCCCTCCTGCTTTGGAGATAACATCTGGTCTTCTACATTCTGAGGTCAACCCCAACAACAATATCTAAGCCGGCCGTGGTGACCGTGCGGTTCTAGGCGCTGCAGTCCAGCACCGTGGGACCGCTACGGTCGCAAGTTCGAATCCTGCTTCGGGCATGGATGTGTGTGATCTCCTTAGGTTAGTTAGGTTTAAGTAGTTCTAAGTTCTAGGGGACTGATAACCTAAGATGTTAAGTCCCATAGTACTCAGAGCCATTTGAACCATTTTGAACAATATCTACTCCTGGGTAATGTTAGAGCCGTCCGTAGCATCTCTCGTTCTGATAACGACATGTGCCATTTACACTACTGACCATTAAAAATGCTACACCACGAAGATGACGTACTACAGACGCGAAATTTAACCGACAGGAAGAAGATGCTGTGACATGCAAATGATTAGCTTTTCAGAGCATTCACACAAGTTTGGTGTCTGTGGCGACACCTACAACGTGCTGACATGAGGAAAGTTTCCAACCGATTTCTCATAAACAAACAGCAGTTGACCGGCGTTGCCTGGTGAAACGTTGTTGTGATGCCTCGTGTAAGGAGGAGAAAAGCGTACCATTACGTTTCCGACTTTGATAAAGGAAGGATTGTAGCCTGTAGCGATTGCAGTTTATCGTATCGCGACATTGCTGCTCGCGTTGTTCGAGATCCAATGACTGTTAGCAGAATATGGAATCGGTGGGTTCAGGAGGTTAATACGGAACGCCGTGCTGGATCCCAACGGCCTCGTATCATTAACAGTCGAGACGACAGGCAATGTATCCGCATGGCTGTAACGGATCGTGCAGCCACGTCTCAATCCCTGAGTCAACACATGGGGACGTTTGCAAGACAACAACCATCTGCACGAACAGTTCGACGACATTTGCAGTAGCATGGACTATCAGCTCGGAGACCATAGTTGCGGTTACCCTGGACGCTGCATCACAGACAGGAGCGCCTGCTCAACGACGAACCTCGGTGCACGAATGGCAAAACGTAATTTTTTCGGATGAATCCAGGTTCTGTTTACACCATCATGATGGTCGCAACCGTGTTTGGCGACATCGTAGAGAACGCACTTTGGAAGCATGTATTCGCCATCACCATACTGGCGTATCACCCGGCGTGATGGTATGGTGTGCCATTGGTTACACGTCTCGGTCACCTCTTGTTCACACTGACGGCACTTTGAACAGTGGACGTTACATTACAGATGTGTTGCGACCCGTGGCTCTACCCTTCATTCGATCCCTGCGAAACCCTACATTTCAGCAGGATATTGCACGACTTCATGTTACAGGTCCTGTACGGGCCTTTCTGGATACAGAAAATGTTCGACTGCGTCCCTGGCCAGCACATTCTCCAGATCTCTCACCAATTGATAACGTCTGGTCAATGGTGGCCGAGTAACTGGTTCGTGACAATACGCCAGTCACTACTCTTGATGAACTGTGGTATCGTGTTGGAGCTGCATGGGCAGCTATACCTGTACACTCCATCCAATCTCTGTATGACTCAATGGCCAGGCGTATCAAGGCCGTTATTACGGTCAGAGGTGGTTGTTCTGGGTACTGATTTCTCAGGATCTGTGCACCCAAATTGTGTGAAAATGTAATCACATGTCAGTTCTAGTATAATATATTTGTCCAATGAATACCCGTTTATCATCCGCATTACTTCTTGGTGTAGCAATTTTAATGGCCAGTAGTGTATATGTAAAACAATTTCCGACAGCATGTGGAAAGAAATGGCATGCCTTCTTCTAAGAATGGCAGCTGCATTCCCTCTCTTTCATGCTCATACACTTAATGTGTTCCCGTGGAACATAATGAGACTCCCCAGCAAAACACCCGCACCTATTACGCATCGTATCACACGGCGGTTGTGACATAATAACGAAATAAAGCAGCGATTCTGCGTGACATGTACTCAAGAAGTACATAGTAGGTATGCGGTGGTATGTGGGAAAAGATGCCTATGATGTCTAGGGATAGGACACGCAATTCCCGTAAATTACGCACCTGAGATTTGTGGTCGCGGAACTGGCGACTGCCGGCCGAAGTGGCCGTGCGGTTCTGAGCGCTACAGTCTGGAGCCGGGCGACCGCTACGGTCGCAGGTTCGAATCCTGCCTCGGGCATGGATGTGTGTGATGTCCTTAGGTTAGTTAGGTTTAATTAGTTCTAAGTTCTAGGCGACTGATGACCTCAGAAGTTAAGTCGCATAGTGCTCAGAGCCAACTGGCGACTGATTGGCTCTCAGATATGTTCTATCGGGTTCAGATCAGACGAATTTTGTGGCCAAGGCATCAACGTCAGTTAACTATCATATGACTGTATCACGATTGTGGCTTTGTGACATGGCAAGTTATCATGCCAGAATATGCCATCGTCATTCGGTATGAAGGGACGTAGATGGTTAGCAATAATTTTCACGCAGAAACAGATGTCATGGACCCCCTTATCACACCACGGTTCCCATGTTCCCAAAAGTATAATACTGCACCCGAAGGGCTCCGATCATGACACTGTGCACGTCTGGAGAACCGACCTGGTGTAACAAGAAAAGTAATTCGTCTGACCAGGTGATACGTTTCCAATGATCCACTATCTGATCTAGGTTACCCCATTCCCAATTCATTCGTAATGCACTATGTCGTTGGCTCTGCGTGAGAAGACGCAAGGGTTGCCGTTTCGAAGTCATACACTATGTGACGAAAAGCATCCGGACACCTGGCTGAAAATAACTTACAAGTTTGTGGCGCCCTCCATCGGTAATGCTGGAATTCAGTATGATGTTGGCCCACTCCCTTGATGACAGCTTCCACTCTTTCAGGCATACGTTCAAGCAGGTGCTGCAAGGTTTCCTGGGGAATGGCAGCCCTTTCTTCACGGGGTGCTGCACTGAGGAGTGGTATCGATGCCGCTAGGTGAGGCCTGGCACGAAGTCGGCGTTACGAAACATTCCAAACGTATTCTATAGGATTCAATTCGGGAGTCTGTGCAGGCCAGTCTATTACAGGAATGTTACTGTCGTGTAACCACTCCGACACAGGCCGTGCATAGTGTTGAAAGATGCAATCGCCGTCCCCGAGTTGCTCTTCAACAGTGGAGAGCCAGAAGGTGCTTAAAACATCAATGTAGGACTGTGCAGTGATAGTGCCACGCAAAACAACAAGGGGTGCAAGCCCCCTCCATGAAAAAAACACCATACCATAGCACCACCGCCTCTGAATTTTACTGTTGGCACTGAACACACTGGCAGATGACGTACACCGAGCATTGGCCATACTCATACGTTTTCCCACTGTTCAATCGTCCAATGTTTACACTCCTTACACCAAGCGAGGAGTCGTTTGGCATTTACACGCGTGTTGTCTGGCTTATGAGCAGCCGCTCGACCATGAAATCCAAGTTTTCTCACCTCCCGCCTAACTGTCACAGTTCTTGTAGTGGATCCTGATGTAGTTTGGAATCCCTGTGTGATGGTCTGGATAAATGTCTGCCTGTTCCACATTAATACCCTCTGCAACTGTCTGTGGTCACTGTCAGTCAACAGACGAGGTCGACTTTTCGATTTTGTGCTGTACGTGTTCCTGCACGTTTCCATTTCACTATCACATCCTAAACAGTGGGTCTAGGGTTGTTTAGGAGTGTGGAAATCTTGAGTACAGACGTATGACACAAGTGACACCCAATCAACTGTCACGTTCGAAGTGTGTGAGTTCCGCGGAGCGCCCCATTCTGCTCTCTCACGATGTATGACTACTGGGGTCGCCG
Source organism: Schistocerca cancellata (assembly GCF_023864275.1). Lineage (NCBI taxonomy): Eukaryota > Metazoa > Arthropoda > Insecta > Orthoptera > Acrididae > Schistocerca > Schistocerca cancellata. The sequence goes on from NC_064629.1 coordinate 270,670,795, forward strand.
ATATGGAGTACCTGGCAGTAGGTGGCAGCACACTGCACCTAATATGAAAAATGTGTGTTTTTGAGGGTGTCCGGATACTTTTGATCACATAGTGCATGTTCAACTATGTTCGCTGAGTAATGTTCTCCGAAGGTCTTTTGCCCGAACCAGCATTGTATTCTGTGTCGTCATATCTGACACAGATAGCCAGAGCAGGCAAGCCTCCCATCTCTACGATATGTGATAATGAGCGGATATGCAACACCTCGTAGCATTCTCTTGGTTTCATCATCCTATCACTTTCCAGAGATGTTCACGGCAATAATACGCTGACAGCCGAACAGCCTTGCAATTTCCTAGTTGTTCGTTCCCAGGTGACGGTATATATAACACAAACAATTTTCATTGTGTCAGTGTACTTCCCCATTTGTGGCCAGTGTCTTCGACAAAATGTTTTCGTATTGGTCTTTTACCGGCTTATAAAGGGTGGTCAGAAACAGCCTGAAAAGCTTGTGAGGGTGTTACAGGATACGTTGTGCTGTGAAATAACTGTTAAGGAAAAATTCGCTGCGTTCCTTCGCTGCCGAGTTAACTAGCATGGAAATTAGGCAATCACGCCGATGCGCCCCCAAATTCAAGCAACCTGCTGCAAAAAGTATCGCCAAATATAGTTTTCGTTTAGTTTACTATAACCGAACAAGAGAGCAATACAAAATATGAGCCACAGGTTCAGAAGTCACGTGGTCTACCACCTACGTCATGAGAACAACTGACATTAATTGTGTGCGTGCCGCTTGAATTTGCGCTTGCAATGGTCTGATTCACTAACTTCAATGCTTAATAACTTGGAAAGCAAGCTACGTATCGATTTTTTTGTTAACAATTATTTCCGAGCACAGCGTATCCTGAAATATCCTTACAAGATTTTTCAGACTTTTTCTTACCACCCTGTACACCTTCCTTGCCGCGCACGCGTCCGCAGGGCCAGGAGGCGGTATCCGGTATCAGGGTGGGCAGTGGGTATAATACTTTTCCTCATCAGCGTATGTCTGAGTTATCTGGAGTGGAATGATAACATGCAATTCAGAAATAGTGAGATACATAGATACTTCGCTGTAAACACAACAGTATGCTTTAGCGGGAGTAAAACAAGGAAATACATACGGTTGCATCTGTGGAGAAGACAAAGGCGCAGAAGCCGTGGCCGCCGTTGGTGATGCGGGAGAATTGGGCGGCGCCCGCGGTGTGGGAGCCCACTGCCTCCTCCTCCTTGGTAGACCCAGTCGTTGTAGCATGCGCAGGCCTTGCACGATGCCCGCTTGCAGCAACTGCAGCACAATAACACACAAATTCTTTCAACAAAGAAATTGTTCGCTCTGATCCTGGCGTAGTTCTTGGTCGAACCAGCTTTTACGACATCCCTAACTCCACGACGTTGGGGTGGGGGTTGGGTTGTTTGGGAGAAGAGACCAAACAGCGAGGTCATCGGTCTCATCGGATTAGGGAAGGACGGAGAAGGAATTCAGCCGTGCCCTTTCAAAAGAACCATCCCGCCATTTGCCTGGAGCGATTTAGGCTCAAATGGCTCAAATGGCTCTGAGCACTATGGGACTTAACATCTATGGTCATCAGTCCCCTAGAACTTAGAACTACTTAAACCTAACTAACCTAAGGGCAGCACGCAACACCCAGCCATCACGAGGCAGAGAAAATCCCTGACCCCGCCGGGAATCGAACCCGGGAACCCGGGCGTGGGAAGCGAGAACGCTACCGCACGACCACGAGATGCGGGCAGCGATTTAGGGAAATCACGGGAAACCTGAATCAGGATGGCCGGACGCGGGATTGAACCGTCGACCTCCCGAATGCGAGTCCAGTGTGCTAACCACTGCGCCACCTCGCTCGGTGCCACGACGTCAACGATGTATTTTGCCTACGACAGATGGTCCTACAGCAGATAATGATCACCACTTCGAGCTTTCGACGTGGAACTGTAGCCTGGTTTTATAATATTACTACACTTATCAGACAATGTCGGGAAACTAGCTACACCATTTTGAGAACGATATTTTCAGACCGTGACTGTAACTGCAGAAATTGTTCGCTCTTATCCTGGTGTAATTCTTGATCGAGCCAGCTTTCACGACATCACTAACTCCACGTCAATGATGTATTTTGTCTATGAGAGGTGGTTCTATATCAGATAGGTCACCACTTCGAGCCTTCGACATGGAACTGTAGCCTGTATTTATAATATTACTACACTTACCAATGTCGGGAAACTAGCTATAGCATTTTGAGAATGATGTATTTCAGACCGTGATTGTAACTGCATGCTTAACACTGCTTCAGCACACATCAAGCAGATACAATTTATTTTTAAAGTTATTGACTGCTCTATGTTTTGATCAGGCACATACAACTCACATACAGTTGAGGCAATCCAGAACTTACGCTGCTCCTGACGTGATGCCGTGTGATCGAATTTTGCATGGAGTTGCATTGCGATGAACAGGTTTCATTGCACTCATTGCGGTGGTATCGTCCCAACCGAAGACAGTAGTTAGGTAGTCTCGAAATTATGTAGTTTTTATTTAACTTAATGATTTATTTTTACAGGGAAATACTGATCTGAAAATTATGTGCATTCGATAAGAGGTTCTATAAACCAACAGGAGAGGTGGAGAGTCGAACATGGGCATCAAATGAGAAAAGATGTTAATGAGTTTCAAATTACTTCATAATGATTAAAGTAGCAAGTAATTGCATATTATCATCTTTCTCATGTCTATTTCTGAATCACACTGAGAACTCTTTCCAGTCTGTTAGCCTGTATGGAATACTTTACGCTTATCATTGTCTAGGTACATATCAGTAAATTTACAAATAATATTCACTATCATCGGTTTACAAATTGTACCAAATTCAGAATACTTCTCAATTTAGTACATACTGCGTGGAGAATCCTAAAAACATTGTCGTAACTCGCTGTAATTAACTAATTTTAGCTCTTAACTTAGCTTCAGACTTTTACTTCGAATTATGGACAGCAAAAACACTAGGAAATGTTAAGTGATAGCGTGTAGACAATTCAGTAAAGCTGTGAATCCATTCCGAAGGAAATTAATCAATTTTAAATCATAATTACCATCCTGCGTTACTGTATTTGACGTACTTCTTATCGATAAAATTCAGTTTCTTTTAAATTTTTTGTTGACCAGCCTCAGTGTTTTATGTAATATTTATTTTATGTAGTAGTCATATGGCAGCCATAAAAATTTTGTAAGTGGAACGACCTCCGCTGCCTTAGTTGTAACTGTGCCTTGCTCAGAGTAATGCTCGATATACTTATACTTTTTGTTTTATTCATTCAATGAGGGAGATTGTGAGGTGAGAGTCAAAGCATTGCTAAGCTGTTCCTGTGACTAATAATGGCCGTGATTAGGTTTTTCAAAAGAAGAAGGGTTGATCTCATCAGATTCTGACGACCACTGGTATCGTTGTGTTGGTACACACGGAAGAGCCAATGAAACTGGAACACCTACCTAATATCGTGTAGGGTCCCCGCGAGCACACAAAAGTGCCGCAACACAACGTGGCATGGACTCGACTAGTGTCTGAAGTAGTGCGGGAGGGAACTGACACCATGAATCCCGCACGGCTCTTCATAAATCTGATAAGTGTACTGCGGGGTGGAGATCTCTTCTGAACAGCACGTTGCAAGCCATCTCAGATATGCTCAATAATGTCCATGTCTGGACAGTTTGGTGGCCAGCGGAAGTGTTTAAACTCAGGAGAATGTTCCTGGAGCCACTCTGTTGCAATTCTGGACGTGTGGGGTATCGCAGTGTCCTGCTGCAATTGTCCAAGTCCGTCGGAATGTAAAATGGACATGAAGGAACAAGTGACCAAGCAGGATGCTTACGTACGTGTCACCTGCCAGAGTCGTATCTAGACGTAACAGGGGTCCCATATTACTCTACCAGCTTGAAGAGTCCTCTGCTGACATGCAGGGTCCATGGACTCATGAGGTTGTCTCCATAACCGTACACGTCCATCCGCTCGATACAATTTGAAACGGACTCGTCTGACCTGGCAATATGTTTCCAGTCATCAACAGTCCAGTGTCGGTGTTGAAGGGCCCAGGCGAGGCGTAACGCTTTGTGTCGCGCAGTCAAATGGTTCAAATGGCTCTGAGCACTATGCGGCTTAACTTCTGAGGTCATCAGACACCTAGAACTTAGAACTAATTAAACCTAACTAACCTAAGGACATCACACACATCCATGCCCGAGGCAGGATTCGAAACTGCGACCGTAGCAGCCGCTCGGTTCCAGACTGTAGCGCCTAGAACCGCACGGTCATTCGGGCTGGCTGTTGCGCAATCATCAAGGATACACGAGTGGGCCTTCGGCTCCGAAACCCCACATCGAAGATGTTTCGTTGAATGGTTCGCACGGTACACTCTTGAAATTGTCGTATGCGAAAATCCCCACCTCATCCCTACCTTCAAGATACTGTGTCCCATCGCCGACTATAACACCACGTTCAAACTCAAAACATATCTTGATAACCTGCCATTTTAACAGCAGTAAACGATGTAACAACTGCGGCAGACACTTGTTGTCTTATATAGGCGTTGTCGACTGCAGCGCCGTATTCTGCCTGGTTACATATCTCTGTATTTGTACACGCATGTCTATAGGAGTTTCTTTGGCGCTTCAGTGTAGTTCTGTCTTTATTTGTATCGAGTCATGTATCCAAATGTTTAGAAACCTTTCAACATAACAAATACATTTTACTAGGCTAATTTTGTATTTTCATTTCGACAAAACACCGTATATATGTACATTGTGGTACGACTGTGTTGTATGTTGATCTGAAATTTTCCCTGTATAGACCATAAAAGAGAACCGTCCTCGTACAAAACCCACCCTCGAAAATCCTGTTTGTTGAACTGTCGTACTTACCTTCGCTTCACTGCGGCAATCACAGGTAACGCCACGCATTGGAATTTTCTTCCTCTGGCGGTCCCTAGCGCCAGTTTTGTTATTCGTGTTCTGAGGCTGCCTAATATTGCGGCACTTCTGCTTTCCTTTCGATGTGACAGAAGTACTTTCTTTACTTTGATGTTCTTCACCAGGAACCGCAGACGGGCTTCCTGTTTGAGGCAAGTTGCAGGCTCCTGAGATAGGAGGTGGCGTGTCCTTATTCTGTTCGTCAATTTTATGAGTGTCGATCCTGCAAAAGAATGTAGTATCATACCTCTTGAGGATACACCAGCAATAGGCATCTGTAGTAGATATACAAAAGTAAGGAAAATACGGATATACCCTAATTAGCAAAATTATATATAAAATCGGGCGTTAAGGAGAAACACTTAGAACAAAGTCGTATTCAACACGATTGAATATACTGAAGGCTGATGAAACTGCGTGCGATGAAGACGCTGAAGCTTACCGTACCTATTCGTGAAAAGATTGAAACAGGACTATAGTGTTACAGTTTATATTATCCGAATTGTATTACTGATGATAGTAGTACGGCACCAAACTATCTAACATTCCGATGGGTACAGCATGAATAATTTCAACACACAATTTACCTATGATAGTATAGTGAGTAACGTCGTTAAAATGATGTAGGCGCCACAGGGACACTAGTTATAGATAATGCTGTCAGATACACAGATAAATATGAGGCCCACTCCGAAACTTTGTATAAAAATACGGAAATATCACTTGGCTTGGGTGTCTTCGTGATATTCAGCAACTGGATCGGTGGGACAACATATACGGTGAGTGATATTACCGAGTACGTAAATGCATCATAATTCGCTGAAAGACTCGTTATTCGTCTCCAGCAGAAAATGTGTGAAGCGGGGATGTGGGAGGAGTGACTAAAAGCCATTGACATATTCCATACACGGTAGTTGCTACAGGAGAAATCACACAGTTCTCTGTTTTTTTGGTCCAAATGTGTCTATCATTATTATACTGCAACGAACTCGTTGATACGCTTAGAGTAACACTACTTGGAATTCCACTAATTACACTGTATTTTAGTGACGAGAGAAAACGGATAATTTTCGTCCGTCAGTTCTGATTACGCAAGAGATCTCATGAAGTTACGCAAAAAGTGAGCTACAGTAATTGAGTCAGTTAAGATATATTGACACATCAGATTATCGATACCTTCCCTTTAGAGAACATCAACTTCCGTTCGTAAATAATAGTGCAGATGTGGAGGGTGAGTATCAAATCACCTCCTCGATGTTCTGACCTAGTCATTTTCTGCCTACGGTAAACAGCTTCAGGAGATTACCGGGATGGTACTTCTATCTAAGCCAAAACTAGATTTCTCATCCGACCTCGTCCAACTGAGCTACTGCTCCATCTGTAATGCTTTCGGCGAATTTGAAATTTCGCATACTTACTGTTTGCACAAATACGATGTCCGTGGCCCATGTGTTCTAAAGAGCTTATAAATACTAAGCTTGGGATTTAGTCACAGAAGGCTACATTATTGTGCAATGAACGACTGAAAGTATGAAAAGGAGACATGCAGGAAACAGTGAATATTTACATTCTAGTAGGTATCACTCATGCATGGCTGCATCTTGCAGTGCTAACGGCTAAACAAACAGTCTTCATTCGTTGCTGCAGCACGAGATGATGTTGTATCTGTAAACAGTTTGTTGCAACGACAGCACAGAGCCGCAGAAACCGATGTACAGATTGATGATCAACAGTTTACAATTAGGGAACTGTGGTCCAGGAAAACATTATTCTTCATAGTACGACGGTTTCCCAGAAAGTAATGCACCGCAATTTTTTTCTACAACCGTTCTTTACTGAACATAATGAGAATTATACACACGATAGAATGGTGTTTTATCTACACACCCTAGTATTCCACGTAATCTCCGTCCCATTCTATGGCCTTCATCCAGCGCGAAACAAGGGCGTGAATGCCCAGTCGGTACCAAACTCAGTCCTGGTGGTGCACCCAGTACTTCACTGTGTGAATCGCCTCACAATTGTCCTCAAAATGTCTGCCAACTGCCGAGTCGTAATGCCTCTGTCCTCGCGAGTGACAACATTAGCTCGTTGCAACGTGTGAGGTGCGACAGCCGTGGATGGTCTCTCCGACCACTGCAAATCGTGGAGCTCTGCCGAACCGCCTTCTGATCACCTGACTCTCCGTGCCCAGCGAATAACTGTATTTCTGTCGACAGCAGATGCTCCATAGACTTTGCACAAGTGTTTTTTAATATTTTCCACAGTTTCTTTCTCTTCAGTGAGGAATTCAACGACGGCACATTGCTTGTAACGCCATTTTTAAACTCTCCTGCAGCTACGCTACCTGTCAGAAGTGACGGTAACTTGGCGCGCTCACTCAGGAGACTTCAGATAATACGTGCGTAACGTTTGCCATTCGCAGCTTTGTTTTCGGCTGAGAAAAAAATGCGGTGCATTTCTTTCTGGGAAACCCTCGTAGTGTGATAATTATAGGTATCAAGACACTATTACACTTATTACGTTTTTATTACCTTTGCGAAATTAAATAATGTTATGTATTTTTATGAAACTTCCTTACAGTGCAAAACTACGAACGGGATTAGAATTAAACCTAGACGCTTGCAGACGTAATAACCTCATTCTGGCAGTAAACAGGTTGATACAGTTGTCCCTTCTGATGTCTTATGCAATCTGCACATCTATATCAGGCCTTCAAAATCCACGTGTGAGATTTTCATACTCTCTCGCTCGCTACACGTGGTCTATTAACCCTACGGAGAAAAGTGAACAGGAACTTTTGGCAGGAAAGTTAATGTAGTTAAGTTTTTTACGATGATTCGTTTTGCTGGAGGCCACGGTTTCCGAGTTTATCAAGAAAAACGTACAAAAGCGACCTCCAAATACACCTCCACCCAACATTCATGAATCAGCAGTCAGGATTTGTAGTATGCTGCACGTGAACTCTTTCCTACCACTGTACAAAATTTCCGACTACACGAACTATTCCCGATATTTGACCTTTTTTATCTCTGTTGATTGTGCTATTATGCCAGCACCAGCATAGTCGGCTATTCCGCAAACATTATTAATTTTACATATCTGCAAGAATAATCAAACAAAAGCAACTTTTGTAAACGTTATGCTAAAACCAATTACGTTGACAGTTCGATCCAGACTTAACCTTTACAAGCACAGTAGTTTCTTAGTCAGAAGGAATGACGAATACATCGATGTAATTGTTTGTTTTATGCTGTTAAAATTCACAACACTGTTAGCTAAAATTTACTCAAACGTCAGTTTTACAATTTGTAAGTGCTTGACTAAGCTAGCGGCTTAATAAGACCAGTCAATGAATTCTAAAAATGTTCGAACGTGGGAAATAATTCGTTCAGTCGCAAATGTTTGTACATTCGTAAGAGCGAGTCGCATGAACTATGTACTAGAAATCTTGACCGGTAGAGGGTTGAGTGTGGGAGTAAGAGTGCATTCGAAGGTCACTTGTGTCTGTTTTTCTTGAACAATTCGAAAACTCCCACCTTTAATGTAAACGTATCTCAGTAAAGAATTTAACTACATTTCCTACAAAAGGATTTTGTTCATTTTTTTTCTGGTGGACGAGAGCGAGACAATAGGAAAATATCGCGTGTGGTTTTTGAAGGACAGATACAGAGGTTCGGGATGCATAAAACTTTAGTAGGGGAACTGAATGACCCTACATATCACAAAGGCTGTGGCCTGAATGGAGCGGGGCGGGGCGTGCATCGTTGAACGCTGTTACTCCGCAGTGCGCGTAGGCAGGCTTTGGTCTAGCGGCTAAGGTTGCTACCTCTGAATCACGGGGTCCTCGGTTTGATTCGCGGCCGTGTCGGGGATTTTCTCCGCCCGGGGACTGGCTGTTTGTGTTGTCCTCATCATCATTCTGGAAGTGGCGAGATTGGAACTGGAAATATTGGAAACTTCTGCGGTCGTTGATGACTTCGATTCCGAGCGTGGTAGCCTTGCGGTGTGAGGCGTCTTGTCACGGTTCGCGCGCCTCCCCCCCCCCTCCCCCCCGTCGGAGGTTCGAGTCCTCCCTCGGGCATGAGTGTGTGTGTTGTCCTTAGTGTAAGTTAGATTTAGATTAAGTAGTGCGTAAGCCTATGGTTCGGCGACCTCAGCAGTTTGGTCCCATAGTCCGCACCACAATTTCCAAATTTTTACCCCCTCAGAGGTTCGAGTCTTCCCTCGAGCATGGGTGTGTGTGTCGTCCGTAGTATAAGTTAGTTTAAGTTAGATTAAGTAGTGTGTAAGCTTAAGGACCGTTGACCTCAGCAGTTTGGTCCCATAAGACCTTACCACAAATTTTCAAATTGACCCCGATGTTGAATGCCACACAAACCAACATCGTCGTCATCCGCAGTGCGCTACACAAAATAATCCATTTGACGCTGAGGAAGTGTCCTGGCGGCAAGCCTTTCGGAAAGCGTTGGCAGTAACAGCATGCGAGAGAGCGTCCGAATGCAACACAAACCAGTTTGTATTTTTCAAGAGCGCAGCGAGCGGCGACCCATGAGCTTTGAAAGAATTATCACAGCGGTACAAGAAGCGTGGGAAATTTGTCTGTCTAGTCACTCTCAGCACAAAAGTTGGTCGATTGGAAGGAAAATATGGAGTGAAATGGCAATGAAGCTTAATCCTGACGGGAAGCAAATATTTTTATTGTGTCATTCGATTATGAAAAAAAATAATTCACAAACATGTGTCGCACATTTCTAATACTCGTGATGTTAGATGCTTTGTTTAAATTGTGTAATACTATTTTCGCTCAAAATAAAATTTTAAAAAGCAAAAAAGAAAAAAAAAATTGATTCACGCTAACTTACGGCAATGAAATTGTAAGTTTTTTCTTTGGTGACATGGTTGAATTGAAATTGGTTAGAATTTAAAAGGATGTAATCGTAAATTCTCTTACAATGCGTTAAGCTCTCTAAACAATTGTCTCTGTTTCGCTAGAATACTTAAACCTTTCCTTAACCTGAATAAATCAACTTTCAGAAATGTATGTCGTTCCGCTATCAAACCAGATAGCAATGCTTCCGCCTCTGTTGTGTGCCTGATCTCTGTAGAACGCTAACGCTATTACACACCGATGAAGAAGGAACTGGTACTCAGGACAATACAGCGTAGGCTCGTGTTCTGACGTCATCGAACATTCTGCCCGCTCCCCGCCTTAAAACTGATCTAGACTTCACATTCCGATACGGAAGAGTCTGTGATTGCCTCCTACATTCCAAAGACTACACAGAAGCAAAGTAAATATTCTCAATTTTGGAGTCTATCTCTGCACACGTACTAAGTCACACGCGGAACATTATTATGTCACAGACGTATTACATGGGTAAGTTCAGTCTACCCACATATGTTATGGTCCTGAACGCATACCAATATGTGCTGAGTTTGGGAAAATTGTTTTCTCTGGAAGACGTTTTTAGACAAGGATATTTTATCCTCAAGTGTGGTTTTTATAGACAGACATCACCTATCGTGTTAACTATGCTGACAACTAGTTTTACTGGAGTAATTGAAAACACATGCTGGATAACCAACTTCAGCACGCCCTGCAGTGTTTTCCTAAAGCTACTGCAGGAGATAGACATCACTGTCTACTTCTCCTTGGTATGGTTTCACGCTGAATGTATGTACCTGAAATCTAAGCCAAGAACTGAGTCAGAAACGTTGATGACATGGCTATCAGACACTGCTGATACCCATATTTTCAGACCATTTTGAGTCCCACGAAATGTATTCGCAGTTGCGGATACGAACAATCATTAACTGTGTAAAGGAATGACGACAATGAAAATTTGTGGTTAACTGGGACTCGAACCCGGATTTTCCGCTTTACGCCAGCACTCAGCAGAACCGCTATGGCTGTCTGTGCACGACTCAGGGCCAGAGTCAAACTTCCAAATATCGTCTTTCCTGCGTCACAACCGCCCCGCTCTGCTGGAATGTGCCGGGTTGGTTGTACCTCCTTCCCTGACTGTCCCTTCATGTCGTCTTCCGGTTGGTTAGTAGTGTTTGGGACGCCGTGGCCAGGCCTCATGTGGTCAACCCCTGACCACTCCGGCTTCCGCCCTGCCATCGGGTCCGAGGCAACCTCCACGTTCACATCTCCCGTCATCCCTACCTCCCGTCTGCTTAAAAGAATGGTCAGTTTTCCCCATTTGTATTTTCTGTTATCTGCTGATTTGGTGTATGGCTGTTTGTAAATAAAGGTCATATTCCCTCTCATGTAAAAAGAAAAAAAATGTGGTTAGGATGGCCGTTCGTCATAAACGGGTTCGAGTGCCGGTCCGGTATAAATTTTTAAATTTTCCCATATCACTAATGGATAGTTGATCTATACCTAATACAGATCAAGTCAAGAAAGTCACAATTAGCGAATTAATTTTGAAGTATTTCGTGCAGCTGTCGATCGTCAACAATGTTTCTTCGTTCAGATATGCATGTCTCCTCTCTATGACATTTGTTTCTGTCTGATATGCATTTCTTAGCACAGCCATTATCTCAAATATTATTATAGACATAGCAAATCGTAAACGTCCATGTGGAGGATCAGTGCACAGAGGTTTGGGGCGTTGCCAGGACTATATTTGATATGGCTGTAATGTGTAGAAAATCCTGTCGTGTAACCATAAGGACAAACCTCCATTTATGAGTCAGCCTACTGGCCCTTTTCTCAAGAGTCCGAGGCTGTTGTCCTCAGACTTTCATTTGTCACGGAATCGGGACGTCGTTAGCGTTTTTGCAATATGTCGTGTCTCATGAGGCTTTCTTTACGTAAAACGCAATGAGAAGTTCTCGAGCGTCTCGAGCCATATACTGTAATGTCACACCGTCAGTGTGCGGTATCGTCTCCACAAGGATATGTCACGAGTCTGAGGAGAGCAGGATAACGATGTTTCCCGAGCTATTAATTCTCCTGTTTTTGATATTTGACGTGTTTTTCATTGAAGTGAAATTGGGCAAATTATTATGTAAAACTTTCTTTCTACAGTAGATATATGGCAACTATAACAAATTAGTAAGTGCACTGAGCTCTGTGGCCATAGTTGTAACATAGTTTTTCTCTAAATAATCCTCAGTGGTATCTAATTCCCTTGTCAGCCAGCTGACTCTTGTGGAAGGATCATTTCTGTCAATCTAGCCAAGGATGACGGCACGACAAGGCAGTTCTACAGACAGACTGGCAGGCGTGGAACTAATTTAGGTATCAGAAGGAAAGAAGTTACGCTTTATAAGAAAGGCGCAACGTGGATCAACTACGACAAAATATGATCCAAAAAAATTTTCACTCGTCTTTGAAGAATCGTGATGGACGACATGACGATATCACGATTACTGGAACGATGTGAACGATGGGAGAGTATAAAGCAGAAAGTAAACTCCACATCGCCTCTCTTGGATAAGTGGACGCCAAGACGAGCAATGTGGTCCACACAGCAGTCGTTGGTGGGAACATTTTCAGTGACACTTACGTCATGGACTACGCGAGGGAGTCCTGCAGAGAATGATCTTCAGATGAGCCATACCAGCGGAAGGGGCATCATAGAGATCGTGACGATCGCGAGGGAGCGTAAGCGGCTCCCAGCCGAAAGTTTCTGGAATGCTACATCTTGCACGGAAAGGCTCACCAACAGCAGATTCTCAACCCAGCACCACATAGCGTCAACTGGACCAGTGGATAGATGAGAACCTAACATAACGTCGACGGGTAATAATTTGCACGACCACTGTAGTAAGCATCGGTAGGTAGGCGGCAGTGTAGATGACATCAAAACGATGCTTGCAACTATTATTATTGGCCGAGTTACAATACACACCACACATTGCAGGCTTTTACCGGTGGATTTTGTGTCGTCGGTAAATTTCTTCTATGGGGATTAGGTCGTGGTCCAAGGCATATATCTCAGATTATCATTTCGTCTCTGAATGGTAGAGACATCGTCAGAGGCTTTTAAGACTCAGCTGGCACTATCAAACTTAAAAAAGCTAGGAAATCCGAACAGTTTGTACGTATCCACCTAATGTTCGAGTGGTTACGTCATCAGACCGCTGACTCTGAGTCATGGGTGTGTGTTTTGCAGCTTGTAGTGGTGAAGTGTGGGCGCTGTTTGCTGTATTTAGCATAAAGACACACAACTTGGCTAATTTCTAACCCTAATCTTTCAAGTTGACGTTGTTTCTGTGATTTTGAATTTCTATGGCCTTTCTGTCCATTCTAGCACAATAATGATTGTATCTAGATAAAACCATACTATGGGAAAGCTAATTTCCAGTTTTTCTGGTGTTAGGGCATTATCTACACTGCCGTTTTATCCGGATTACCTTGACAACAATTCTTCTTGTGCTCTTAAGCCAGGTGTTAATGCTTCTTTTCACAATGTCCTTGTAAACTTGACCGCAAGTGTTGGGGATTCTGTGTAATTCAGCTTAGGAAAGTGACGGGCGTAGGTGCTTCGTTTGGTTCACTTTTACTTATGTAAGTTTGTTAATATATTCAGACATCACTAGCTCCTTTATGTGCTAGCAGTAACAAGTCTTTTCGCCGCAAATTGTTGTAATGAATTTGTAGATGTTCTTCACTCTTTGCAATTCTGTTATCAGTGATAAATTATAGGGAGCGAAAGATTAACTATAAACTGTACATAAACCTGTTTGCAGTCACAGCAGTCGAAGCAAGTGAAAGGAATGTAGTAGTTCAGAAGAGAGTGAGACTTGGTTTCAAACTATCCATCATCTTATTCATACTGTACATGGAGCAAGAAATAAAGGAATTCAACTAGAAGTTTATAGCTAGAAGGAGGAGATAACAAAATCGTTAATGTATGCCGATGACGGAGATGTATAACAGACACGAGGGATAAGTTGAACTCCGTGGGTAATGTCTTGAAAATAGGTTATAAGATGAACATAAAAGTAAAGCTGTGGTAACGTAGTGTAGTCGACTTAAGTTAGTTTACTGAGGAAATCTGATAGGTAAATGTGACTTTGAAAGTAGCAGACCAATTTTGGTATTTGTGCAGGAAAAGGCAGGTGACTGCAGAAGTAAAAATGGTACGAAAAGAAGTCTTCGTGTTAGAGGTGGGTATATGTTGTGTAACAGTGGTTCAAGGTGGAGGGAATACTGCCCTCCCGCCATTCGGTGGGAGATCTAGAGCCCTAAGATAGCTTTTTGACTAAGGCCATATTTTGTGTTCTAAATGTCTTTTAAGTAATTAAAGATGTTGGTAATTTAAGTAAGCTCCTCTTCGGATTGCAGAAATAGTTACAAGCATGCCAAAAAGAGCATCCAGGAAAGCTAAAGAATTTGCAGAGATTTGATATTGACTGTTCTGGAGATAGTTCGTTATTTCTGCGCACATATTGGCCACTGGATAATATGCACTCATATTACAGATGAACTTATAACCCTAAATACCATCATAGATTACTTTTTTGTGTGAGAGCATACTCAGCTTAGTTCATGTTCATCCAATTTTAAATGGTATCTTGGTCAGTGATGGGAAATTATCATCATAACGCGAATAAAATGGTGTTGTGATTGACAGACTGCAGTGGTTTTGGGCAGTGTTGATGGTGTATAGCCAGCTCTGAAAGCTTTTGAAATAAAACAAACGTTATTAACGTGATACATCTTTATTCTTTATATCGACATATTTATTTCTCAATATAGTGAACCTGGCAACGAACACATTTCCCCAACGAGAGACCCGCTTGTTGATAACGCAACTGTAGAATATTTGACTTTGTTCACGGAGCCACGCCCTCATTTTCGCTGGCATCACATTGTCATTATTAAACTGAAGGCCTCAGAGGTGTTCTTTAAATTTTGGAAACAGATAAAAATCGGCTGGTTCCAAGTCGGAACTGTAAGATGTATGATCGATAACAGTGGACCAAGGCGTCAGATTCCTGCTGTTGTCGCAGAGCTCGTGTTTGCTCTGGCATTGTCATGCTGAAGTAGATGGTTGTTCGTGTGTAGACGAACTCTTCAAATACGAACGACATTACAACACGCGGTTTCTCGCGCGCCGCCATAGTTACGTTACACACTGCCATACTACACCTTAAGATTCGGATCCCTCAAGCTGCAGGGGTCTGCACGTAGGTATACGTAAAAAATAATTTTTTCACATAAAACATTCAGTGTCAGTACTTTACAGTACGTCCTCGTAGTTAATAATCTCACAAAATAACCTTTAGAATGAGCTTTTGAGGTACCAGCTAGAGTAAGGTTCATAATGGTGTAAACACGAAACTTTATGCATTTCAAAATAAATTCCTCTCAAGTTTTAACAATCGTTTCCCAAGAACGCTGTGAAGTATGGTACCATTGGGGTATCAAAAAAACCATGGATAAGACATTAAAGTATCATGAAATTAAGAGAGATCTGTACAAAAATGGTCAGAATAAGAATAGATATTCAACTGCTTCATATTTTAGAACGTATTGTTGATTATTTAGAAGAGTTATCACATACAAAGAAACATATTTCTTATGGTAGGAACTGATAATTCTCAAAATAAAATTAATATTGTGTTAAGAGTAATTAGATGGGATCTTTGAAAATTGGGCGGTGACCAAGTTGATCTATAAATTAATGAAAATAACACAATGGTGTCATTAAAAAAGTAGTAAGTGTTTTAAGCAAACACTTCCTAAAAATAATATGAAAGTCGATCCATTCACCTCAAAAGAATGGGATATGCAGTTAATACTACAACGAGTACTACAAAGTTTCAACAAATTAGATTCCAGGGAAATCAAATATAACTCACTCCATTCAAAGCAAGCATAATTGTAGTGGTGATAACAGTTCATGCAAAAGTTAAAAGCACATTCCCTGATATGTCTATTGTACTTCGTTTTATATACGGACCTGTTTGTAAATAGTGCAACATCCAGAAGGAATGCTCTGAATCATTCCGATATCGGAGAATGTGTAGAACAGCGGAACCATAACAAGTGAGTAAGATTGTAAAGAGGTGACGTGCACGTATGCCCTGAGATTCCTTCTTTTTTTAGCACGTATGCCCTAAGGCTCCTTCTTTTTTAAAATCGGACAGGTCAATGTTACGCCACTCTTAGTCGGCACAGAGCCGTCAAAGGAAATAGAAACGTGCAAACATATGCCGGTGTGCCCTTTCAACGTCAAAGAATATGAGTAGGTTCCAATGAAGCATAATGACTGGTCTCCGGGAGGACACTGTGACTCGTACAAGACACGCCGCTACAGCAGTGATACATGTGTGGAAGCAGTGGATAGAACAGGGCCGTAACAGTGACGAGCTGGTTCTGGAACGCACAATGCAACCAAAGCATAGGATGCCTGACGTGTTGGCAGATGTGCCAACACCTTGTAGTTAGAGGAGGCCGAAATGCACGCTATAATCTAACGCAGACTGGCGTGAGGTCTGGAACAGGATACGTAATGAATGCTATAAAGAAAAGTACGTAGCTGCTGGAATACTTAACTTTAATCCATCATTTGTATACAGCATTCTTGATGATACAAGTGAGACTCTCTCTAGAAATGGTTAATGGCGCCTTGCTAGGTCGTAGCCATGGACTTAGCTGAAGGCTATTCTAACTATCTCTCGGCAAATGAGAGAAAGGCTTCGTCAATGTAGTCGCTAGCAAAGTCGTCCGTACAACTGGGGCGAGTCCTAGTACGTCTCTCTAGACCTGCCGTGTGGTGGCGCTCGGTCTGCAATTACTGACAGTGGCGACACGCGGGTCCGACATGTACTAATGGACCGCGGCCGATTTAAAGCTACCACCTAGCAAGTGTGGTGTCTGGCGGTGACACCACAATGCCCATCTCGTCCGCGTGGCCGTAACTGTCAGAACGTCTTGGTTTACGGAGTTTGCTCGACCATAGAGATATGCTACTGGTCTGGACGTGTTTGCAGTGTCTGTTCCACTCCGTAAACTGGTGGCACACGCGGCATTGGGTCGGCTGTCATTGATCAGAAACTACCATCCCTTCGACAGAAATGGTCACACGAACGCCGTCACTGCAGTACTCAGTGACAAAATGTAGCGTTTTCGAACGAGTCCCATTTCAACTTGTACTACAGAGATGACCACGTAAGCGTTAGACGCTATCGTGGTGAACGTAATATGGAAAAATGTTTGGTTGAGTGCATAACGGACAATCGACATACGTGATGATTTGGGGTGCCATTGACTATAACATACGATCTCGCCTCCTACGTATTGAGGGCACTCTGAACAACAACCGCTTAGTTTTGGCATAGTTAGGGAGGTTTTACAGGCCGTAGCACTGCTCCTCCTGTAGGAGCTCCACATGCCATGTTTCTGTAGGGCAATGCCTGGGCGCATGTGGTGAAAAATGTGCAAATTTTCTTCGAAGAACGATGGTTACAACTGCTTCTCTGGATTGCAGATAAGCCCGACATGTCACTCACCGAATATATCTGGGATATGATCGGTCGGCAATTTGTTTGTTATGATCCTCCTGTAACTACTGACGACGCTTTGTGGATGCGCCAACAAACCGCATTGCCGCGTATTCCCCAGCAGCATATTCTGGCATTCTTTGACTTCATGCCACAACGTTTATAGGCTCTGACTGTGGCACGTGGCGGCTTCGCACTGACTGAATCCTCGTGATCAGAGTGCATGTGTACTTCTGTAACTCCAATCAATTGTGCACTGTCATGTCTCTAATCTGTGTAGTAAATATTATTGTAATCACATGTCTTCTTCTTGGTGTTACAATTTTCACAAACAGTAGTGTAAGTAATGCATCACTTTTACAAGGTGCTCCCAGAGGAAGCAAGCCTTTAAGACATCTGTTACAACAAACATAATAAACTACCACTACAATTCATTATATCTCAAACAATTTGGAAAAGGCACCAGAATGGATGCGCACATATATGGGTCGAAAAATTTTCATTCACAGTAACGCGCAGTAAGGATTACAGCTGTTTTCCACCCTCGAGTACAATGTGAACAATTTTTTTAAAAAACTACGGTACCAAAAACAACTTTGCTGTGCTAATACTCTGATATGAAGTTGTCGTGAAAATGAGGAGACTTGTTTGTTAAGTCACTCCTTAAGTTTTTTTGTGAAGAGCTAGTACCAGTTTTCAATATATTTCTACAATATAACTGTACAAACAGAAATAACCCACCCCCCCCCCTTAAATAATTTTTTAACTTACTCTTGCACAAAAAGGGAGCAAACAACGCAGTCGTAACTACGGTTGACCACCAATTTTGTAAATTACAAGTTTTGGCAGAGAATATAAACACGTTGTCTCAAAAGAAGTTGGAATTTGTCTGCTTGATGAACTTTTCTACTCAATGACTGAATTTACGAATACAAAGCGTTATGGCCACTTGCTTATCAGCTCGTTTGTCCGTCTTTGGAACGAAATACGTCACTGATTCTGCGTATCAGGGATCCGACAGTTTTTTGGTAGGTTTGTGAAGGTATGTGGCATTATAAGTCTACGCGCAGATCAGGTAATTTGCGTAAATAACGGGCCTCGGATTTGCGTACGTTGTGATGGCGCCCGATAGCGACCCAGATGGGTTCCATAGGATTTACATCAGGCGAGTTTAATCTCCGAGACATCAACGTTGAGTTCGCTATAATGCTCCTCAAGCCACTGTAGCACGGATAATCACGGATAATCACACTGCTGAAAGATGACATCGTCGTCGGAAAAGAGCTCAGTGATGAAGGAATGCATGTCGTTCGCAGCTGTCAGCGTTTCTTCGATGACTACCGCAGGTCTCAGGCAAGCGCAGGAGAATGTCTCCCATAGCATAATACTAATCCCTCGGGCATACACCGCCGTCGGGAAAGACATCAATCATGAAAGGATGCATGTGGTTCGCCTGTGTCAGCGTGTCTTCTATGCCTACCACAGGTCCCAGGCAAGCGCAGGAGAATGCCTCCCATAGCATAATAATAGTCCCTCGGGCATGTGTCCATACCACCAACTGTTGACTTACATACAACCCACAGTCTTTCCCAACGAAATTTACAATTCCTCTCTCGTGGACAATTAAATCCGTTCGATATTTACCCGTCCTGTCACCTCTTAAGTTTTCCGTTCCTAGTCTGTTCTACATAGGGGCTTTCCCAGTGCCTCACCTTCTTTCTGTATTCGCTATATATTTATCTCATGACCCTACCAGCATTCCAGCCTCCCGCTCCATCTTTGTCTCCAAATATCAACGTCTTCCATCACCTCATTAAAACACGCAAAACTCTTTCGTAGTAATCAATGAGCTGTGGCCTTACAGAGCCTTTACATTTCCCTCTCCTAAATCTACCGCTTCCTAGTGCAGGCCAACAGAATATTTCTATGTAAGATCTTCCACTTTTCCACACAATGTTTCCTATTTTTATTTTAACTTCTTTTAGAAAAGAATATTCATTTTTTACTACCATCAACAGAAATCATCTTTTCAATAATTCTAAACTCTCGTGTAAATTTTTCTCCATTTTAACTGTTACGTATCTTTTTATGTGTTCTAAAAACTTTACAGTCTCCTTACGGAGAGACGGGATAAACAACGGTTAAGAGAAAAAAACGAGGTGCTTACTGTGGTGTCTGAAGGATTTGCTGTTGTAGTGAAGTCTCAGTAGGAGCAGCTGCCACGGGTGGTGTGGGAACCATGGGCGGTAGATGATCCGGTTGTTGCGGCATTGCTGGGGCACTGGCGACGTCTGCTTCCAGCGCCTGCGTCACAAGAGCACACCAGCTACTTTAAGAAAACATATTGTGACTCTGGCTAGCCAACATTTCATACAATGATGCGTTGTGGCGGTCACTTTCACGCTTCTTGTAACTATTTCACGAAAGATACAACTCTAATTTTAACTGAGTATTAATCATTGCTCCAACCTGAAACCAAATACATTTATATATTTAAAATACCTAACGACATAACGTTTTCATCAGGCCTATAAAAATCATACATCACATGTAACTGACAATTTACACTGTCTGAGATACAATGCAGTGAGAAGCTGATTCACCAAACAAATTTATGCGACACAGGCTTTACAGTGCTACCATGCTGCATTTGACAGAATAATAATCCTTTTAATAGGTAACAATGGGCTTATAATTAAGGCACCCACGAATGAGAGTCAAAGTCAACGACGAGTCAGTATATACAGTCGTGACAAAAAATTTAACTTAATTCAGAATGAGAACATCGACCACTTGGTTGATGGATTTAGTAACAAGAATCGGCCACGACCAGGAGACACTGGCTGACCGACCGAGTGAGTCGATGGGGAGTCGCCAGAATCCACGAAAGGACAGCAACAGCGATGGACAGACAGTGAATACAACACGGTAGAAAGACAGGTCTGGAGAGTAAACCTAATCGAGAGCCTAGACCTACAATGTCAGGAACCAAACAGTGAGTGCAAAGATCAACATTAGAGTTCAGTCGGAAGGTGACTGAGGTCCGGTGCCCTGCGCTGCTAGCTTTATAGAGCTTTCGCAAACACCGATACACATGTGTGTGTGGGGGGGGGGGGGGGAGGGCATGGCCTATTCATAGCATTAAGGTGGTGACAACAACTCTCACCTACCTTAGGAGCGCCGCCTAGCAGCTGTCATCTAGGTTCTTTCTGGCGGGCTTTCAAACTCATCGAGCCGGGATACAAGATCCCCCCCCCCCCCTTTCCCTCCCCACAAATTTGGTGAATAGGTCCGGAACCGCCCTGAACGATGTTTCGGAAGATGAACAGGTGGCACAATGGGAACCCGCCACCGAGGAGAAGAACGAGGGACGTCGGACAATGCGCTGGCTGTCATGGAGGCGACTGTTGAGTGGACGGATGCTGCGGTGAGGTCTCTACTTCCATACCAGTGTCTCCAGGGACTGCCAATGGTGCCCTCGAGTGCAAATTGTATCCGTGTGACTGTGGGATTTGCAAGAGCAGTCACTCCAATTCCGTGTGATCCACTGACGGTCGTGCAGTCTAGTAGCCAGGAGAGAGTTTGTTGGTGTCATGAAGCTCCAAACCTCTTGGAGTGTCAACTGTCTGAAGGCGCTGCACGTGTAACGTATTGCGTGTGACTCGTTGTAAGATTGGGTCGTAGTGCGTGTCTGTGGCGATGTGAGTAGCAATAATGGGAAACCCATCCAAGGTGCGTTGTCTTTCTATGCCAATGTGGAAAATTTCCTGCTGGTCAAATGCCGAGTCTGGTTCTGAGCGTAGACGAGAGAGTGCATCCGCATTTACATGTTGTGCCTCAAGCTTGTACTTAATGGTGTAATTGTAAGAACTAAGGAAAAAAATCCAACCGTGGAGCCCTTGTGCTGTCCACTCTGGAAGCCGAGAGTGGTGCCAAAGAATGCTACCATCAGTCTAGAGTCAGTGTAGACTAGGTCCCGAAGGGGTTCACATGGAATTACGTAGCGGCAAAGATGATCGCCATAGCCTCTTTTTTCCATCTGTGAGTAGTTTATTTGAGTGGGCGTCAGCGTCTCCAATGGATAGGCGACGGCTTTCTTACTACCATCATCACTATGATGCATCAGCACTACACCAATGCCACAGAGGGAAGCGCTGGCAGCCAAAGCAAGGGGATATGCTGGAGAAAAGAACACAAGACAGGGCGCCTAGTGTAACAGGGGCTTCAGCGGGGTGAAAGCAGCTCACAGGCAACCGACCACAACCAGCTGAAATGTTGTGGTTAGAGAGCTGAATCCTCTCTTTGTTGAGAAAGTGTCCAAGATATTCCACTTGTCTCTAAAAAAAACAACAGCATTTGTGTAAGCGATACCTGAGCCCTGCATCAAGCAATGTAGCTGGGATGCACATGGTTAACTGTTCCAAGTATCTCTGGACGAGTTCTGGAGTAAAAGAGATGCTAAATGAGAAATGTTCCTATTTTTACCAGCCAATGGCATAATTGATGACCATAATGCGTTGTGATTCCTCACCTAGCTGGATCTGTAAACAAGCATCAGAAAGATCTCTATTAGAAAAAGATTCAATGGCGACACGCTTTGTGAGGATGTCCTCCAGATGTGGTAGGTTTTTGAGTGTGTCTGGACATTGATTTTTGACCCAAAATATCCACAGAGCTGGAGGGAGCCATTTGATTTCTTAACCACTACCAGGGGTGTAGCCCAAGCTCTAGTTTTGACAGGCTAGCTGTCCCAGCTTAGTGAAGGCGATCTAGTTCGTCTTTAAGCGCCGTCTTTAGGGAGACTGGAAGTGGTCATGTCTGATAGAAATCGGGCACTGCATCTGGACATAGAGAAATATGTGTCTCGAAATTGGTGGCGAATTACAGGGTAGATTCGAACAGAGTCACGAAACAGGCACAAAGGTCGTCAAGTTCCATGAAGGAAGCCATGTCCGAAACGACCTTAACTTCGTCTGTGATGGAGAAATGAAACAGCGAGAAGGTATCCAAGCCGAAAATGTAGCAAGCTAAGGAACTATTGACAATAACCAATGTTATCGACTGTGTACCGTTCTTGTTCGCTGCTGTAGTTGTGAACTGACCTCTGAGGGGAACTGTGCTGGCACCATAAGCAATCACCTCGCGGGAGGGTGGTTCAAGTGCTGGGTAGCCCAAACGAGCAATCTTGGGAAGTTCACCAGGGAAATGTCGCTTCTGCGTCTACTTGGAAACGAATGTCCTGATGTGTAATCGTGAAATCAATAAAGAACTTGGTGATGGGAAAAGGACTTGGGGAGAATTGGCCTGAAGTACATGCAAATGCGGAGTGGAACGGTATACAATTCGGAGATGCCCATCCTTTCCACAAAGGGTGCAGTGTTCCCTATGATCAGAACAATCTGCACGATGGTGCGTCGTGAAACAGCAGGACAAGATGGGAGATCCTGATGCTTCTACCGACGCGGTGTGACTCGCTGCTCAGAAGCCATTGATACGTCCAAAAGTGACCAATCACGATGCCGCCGGTGGGAATAGGGCTTACCAGAATTGTGTCCCTTGGTGGCGGTCGAACTGTCGCCACCTGAAGACGAGCCACATGGCGCTCATTTTCTGCCTGTGCGGTCTCGAAGGAGTGAACGATTTTCAAAATATCACTCAAGGAAGGATTGTCCAGGATGAGGGCTGCAGTGCGTACTTCTGGATTGAGGGTCAATTGGACCAGCATGTCTCAAATCGAGGAATCCGTATATGAGGATTTGCAAGACGGGTTTGCATAAATGAAATCACAACGCTGACTCAGTCTCTGCAAATCCGTCACCCACAATGCGATATGACTGACCCAATGGCTTTTAGTATTGATTGAACTCAAGGTACAACGCAACCACATGGAATCGTTGCGAATAATATATCGATAACAACAAACACGTCTTGTCGAATGTGAGAGCAACCGGATGTGTGAGAGCAGCCAACTTCTTTAGTAAGAAAAATGTCTCCGGCGAAGTCCAAGAAAGAAATATCGATCGTTGGAGAGTGTCATCAGACCCGAAAAGCGACGAAGTGTTGTGGAAGACAACAACAGCGAAGGACGGACAACGACATGGCAGAATGACAAGTCTGGAGAGTGAATAAAATCAAGAGCCTAGGCATAGCAGTAAAAGGAAACAAACAACGATGAGGGAACGAACAATACGAGAGCGCAGTCGGAGTGCGACTAATGGTCCGAGCCCCTCCGCTGCTAGCTTCATAGCACGGCCGTTAACAGCCGATACACTGACGCGGGCAGCGCGGCACGTGCATAGCGCTGAGATGGCAACAGCAGCGCTCGAAAATTTTAGGAGCGCCGACTAGCAGCTGTCGTCTAGATTCATGAGTTCCGGTTGGCTTTCGAACTTGTCGGGCCGGTTTGCAGACCTGTGAGGCTGTTCAAGTAAGAATCGGCAACCAACTATCGCCACCATTCAGTATTCGAAATGGACTGAGACAAGGAGATCCATTTGTGGCAATATTTTCCAACTTGGCTTCGGAGAAAGTATGCTGTGAATCTGATCGAATCGGAGATACGGAGATGGTGGTACCAGATACTATCCTGGCATTTGCTGTCGATGTTGTGATTCTCCGCAATATCCTGGAGAAAGTACGTGCTGACACTTCCCTGTTTTTCCACAGTGTGAAGAATATTGGGCTGATGGTGAATGAGGATAAAAGCAAGTATCTAGTTTTATCACGCCATCAAGCTCTCTTTCCTTCCATTGTTGTTAATGACCCTACCTTAAAAGATTTCTAGAATTCAAGTAACTGGATTCAATACTGACGAATAAAAGTGACGAAAGAAGTGCATCAACGAATAATAAACGTCAATGTCATATTCTTTAGTCTGAACAATTTATTCAAGTAACGACTGATAAGAGATAGGATATAATAAGATCCAGCTGCGCATAACACTAGTACGACCGGCCCTTTCACATGGTTTTGAAACTTGGGCGACATTAGTAGCCTACCTGTTTAAAGAAAAGTTCACAAGCAGAATTCGACATTTTATTTATGCAATTAACATCGAGGTAAATTTATGATCTTTACTAGAACTAGTAAATTGAGCAAAATATTTCTTTCTCTCTTCATTTGTGTGGTCATGTTACCGGCAATTTACAAGTTGGGACATACAAACAATAGCTTATTATGAAGAACATAGTAGACAGAAAATCGTCGCAATACTGCTCATTACTCACTGAAATATTCGGGAAGTTGAGGATATTGGAAGA
Source organism: Schistocerca cancellata (assembly GCF_023864275.1). Classification (NCBI taxonomy): domain Eukaryota; kingdom Metazoa; phylum Arthropoda; class Insecta; order Orthoptera; family Acrididae; genus Schistocerca; species Schistocerca cancellata. Next base: position 270,695,522 of record NC_064629.1, read on the forward strand.
ATGCTTGTAACTTGAAGATCAGTAAGCTCTTAAGGAAACGAAAAGGAATGAGTATTAAAGCATGTTGCAGATCATACAGAATACTCTAGTAGATTTTAAATTTAACTCTGAAATGAATTTCAGATGCCCAGTTTCGCGTTATGGACGATTCACGCTGGACGGTAACAGAACGAATAGGAAAGCGACGTTAGTCTCAAATGGCGATGTGTTCACTGATGATGGAACGTCAACGGAATGTCAGTTCGCTTAGACCAGTACCAAATCGCGGAAGTGAGATTATTAGATATCTTCCGAGGTAAGAACTATCGGAATGTAGTATCAGAATTAAGGAACAAGCAATGATAAACTTTGTTGACAACCGAAGCGAAATTCATGTTTGGATGGTAAATTTCTGAGAAATGAAACAGCAAGAGACTGTCGCTCAAACATATTAAAACGTTGATATTTATTTGCTATGAGAATAAGTGCATACACGCACATCAGTCTGTATTCAGAAAATAAGACATAGGGGCTTTTCAGCTGATACATTACAGCTCATATTTACTTTTTCAGTCTCACTTAACGCCAAAAACAATTGTACTTTTGGTATTTAATAGAGCTGACTTTTTCAATGTCAAAAAATTTATTTAGTGAAAGTTACTTCATCAGTTTAGGTTCTTGCTTATGTACAGTCTAGGCTTTTCTTGTTAAAGATATTATAAAATGTAAAATCGCTTTTCTGCTTCAGACATTTGGCCTCTTGTGTAAAAGAACAATTGCTCTTAAAATATCTGGGTCCTCATAGAATCACTGCAGTGCGCCTGTAAAATAAACCAGATAATAAAGTAGATATTCATAAAACAGAAAAGTACAAAATGCAAGAATAAAGATCAGAGCGCGGCGAAAATGGGGCTAACTTCGAATGTTAGCAGACGACGCCGCCAAATCCCATCAACGTCAACGTCAAAACTTTCATCCAGAGAACCACTGACGTTGAGGTCTCATTTATTCGATTTCGCTGTTAGGTGACGTTTCAAATGCGTTGTGGAATGTTTTGACGTCCAGTTATGTAAAGTGCAATTCGATCTTTGTGAGCAGAAAATACGATAGATTTAGTTATAGCATTTAGGTAAGTCAGCGACACTGTGTACTCGGTTCAACAGAAATTAATCAGCTGAAAACTATTATTACCATTTTATGTCTCTGTATTTGATACATTTGTGGTCGATAAATTTATAGGTTTCGGTTTTTAAAATCTCACACCTCTGTGTTATATTTTTGTCTCTTTTGGCTTTCGTGAAGGCCGATGTGATACTAAGCTTCCCTCTTTGGCTTGCATTGAATTACTTGAGTGGGCTTTTAATGACGATGGGTTAGCATACTCAACACAAATGTTTTCTCGAGGAAAATTTAATTATAAGAGGAACACAAATAGTTAGTTTTACGTAACGGCAGCAATTGACGACACCGGTACATCATCGTGTTAACATATAGCTACATTTCTGTTAGAAAATTTGTCCATAATTATATACAGTTTTCACTTGCAATATTTCTCTTTTCATTGCATCTAGAAAGAACCATTCATGGTTTCGTAATTTCGAATTTTGTTTTAAAGTGATGCGGATTATTTTTCATACGAGGCTTGCAGGAATACCATCGTAGTGCAGCAGCAAGTAAAATAAACGTAGCCATATCGTGCAAATTGAAACCAACCTCAATGAATACATCATTCTTAATTATCTTCTCCGTTAATTTATAACAAGAATTTTTATGTGGGGGGCTGCAACTGATAAAGAATTTTTCCATGGAAATAACTGTTCCACAGACAGACTTTATGATATTTTATTTCTTTGTTCGCTACTGGTTTCGACGAACAAAGTGAACAAGCAAGTAAGAAGTGCCAGAATATTTCTATGGAACTGCCATTTCGAGGGAAGAATACATCATCAGTAAGATTATTTGGTGTTATACTGCTTCACAAATGAAATGGGTATGTACAGTCACACATTGTGTACCGAATATTGCTTGACTAGCAGCACTTACCTTCATTCCACTGGGTCTGTCACAGATGACGGTATTGGATAGTTCATTCTCTTCTGATTGCGCGGAGCTGATTTGTCTCTCGGCTTGTGTTTCCGGCTGCAATTCTGTCTTTTTCAATAGGCCATTATCACCAGTTTTCTCGTCTGGACTGTGAGAACGCAGTGTCTCCAGATTCGTAAGGCTATCTTTTTCTTTGGCTGCTGTGACATTGTGATCTAGCTGCTTATCATGCGGACTTCTCGGATCCAGAATAACCGGATTAAATTGCAGAACGCAGGTCCTGAAAAAGAAGATTATCTCTTAGTTGTATGTTCCACCGATCATTTGAACGATTCTCTTATCGAAATAATGTGGAACGAGTCAGTTTACAGGATATGTACACGTGATTGGTGTTAACACTAAAAAAAAAAAAAAACAATTTTTGTGCGACAGATGCAAATATACTTAAAAACTATTTTTTATTGGCTACCAGTTTTCAAGTAGAAATTCGTCCATGAAATAGAAGTTGTTCAGAAGAAATTATTTTAGACTAGATTTAAACTTGCTTTGCAACCAGTCAGACATTTTATATTATTGGTTAAGTGATCAAAAATTATTGTTGCTGCAAATTGAACTCCTTTCTGAGCCGCTGACAGCTTTAATAATGGGCACTGAAGGTCATTTTTTCTCTAATGTTGAAGGTCTGGAGACCACTGCTCTTCTAAAATTGTGACGGAATATTTACGTTGAATTTCATTAGCGAATATATGTATGTAATGTGATGGTGCAGTTAAAATGCCTGAAAATACCTGACTCCTTGAAGAGGCACCTACATGACATTCGCGGGTGAACACCAAAAAAAAAAATATACAAATGTGTGTGAAATCCTAAGGGATCAAACTGCTGAGGTCATCGGTCCCTACACTTACACACTACTTAAACTAACTTATGCTAAGAACAACACACACACCCATGCCCGAAGGGGGACTCGAACCTCCCGCGTGAGGGGCCGCGCAATCCGTGACATGGCGCCTCAAACAACGCAGCCACTCCGCGCGGCTGAACAATACATACTATTTTTACTGCTCGCTATTGTGCAATCCGTACTTTCATTATAAGTGGGAAGTTACCACAGAAATTATTCCGTAAGACATTATTGAGTGGAAATATGCAAAATATGTCAGGAGATAGATTCGTATGTTTTCAAGATTAGCAGTTACGAGAAGCGGAAAAGTAGCTGAACATAATTGTCTGCGAAGCTCAGTAATATACTCCTTCCAGTTCAAGGTTTCTTCAATTCGTACACCCAAAAGTCTGTAGCATTCTTCACTGTTTACTGACTCCTGCAACGGAGTGGGTTAGTAGTATACATTTGAATTTCCCTCTGGTTTCTTCTTTGGCCAATGCATGTAGGTAAAGAAAATAGAAATCTGTGCTAATAAGCAATATGGGATAGGTATGAAGCCTAACGACAACGTAAATTAGAACAGGCGCGGATCCAACATGCGGGTTTGAGGAAGGGAAGAAATAAGCTGAATTTTAATTTCCCCCATCCCCCTCCCCGACTCACACCCACAAAAAATTATAATGAATTAGAAGTGTTTATACTTTTACGTACGTCTATTTCTGAACCTCGCAGTTAACTTTCGGAGAATAAAGTGACACGAAAAGTAAGGTGGCTTGAAAATGACAAAGACTTCTAATCAAAACCGCATTATTTCAGCTGCTTGAGAGAGGGCTCGTCAACGTGGATGGAGTTGCGGCCTGACTGGTAACATTTCAACCAGGTAAGGGCGCACATTCACAGGTTAACAACTAACAGCAGATCCAGCACGATTCGCGAGCCCACGGGTACAATGGACAAACCATATCGCAGCCCGGTCAGAAGAGAGACATAATACAAAAATGCAGAACTTGAGGCAATGGGCAATCAATGCTGTAGACATTATATTTGAAAAATGTATAATCTTCCTTTAAATTTCAAGTAAGTATCGTTCGCAGTAAAATCGATTCCATTTTTAGTGCAAGTTGAGGTACGCCACACTTATTTTCAGTCGAACTAGAAACCTTTTTTTTAGATTCATTAGATTTATGTCACTTATCTTGCCGGAGTGAGATATGTGGTTAAGGTAACACAGAAGGGAAAGACCCATCACCAATAAAAAAATAAGAGAAACACTGTCTTCCAAAAATGAAGTGGAAACGATTGAACAAATCAGCCTTTCCCTAATTTACAGACTCACGTATCCATAGTCTCCGGACTTGTATCCTCAATCTTAGTACTTAGTGAAATACCCATAATGGTGAATGTACACCTTAATTTTATGTGGTGTAAATTATGACATTGTCATTGTTATGAGAGTTTGTTGCTATTATACATAGTTCATAAGCTAACTGCTTGGCACATGTACTTCCCAGATTTTCTGAAGAATGCCTCTCAATATTTTCTTCATTAAAATTTATTGGACATTATGATAAAGCGTTTTACTGAATCCTTATGTAAACGGGTAATACATTTTATTGTTATTATTATTAAAGACGTATGTATCCGTTGTACACTAAAAATGAACTTGACCACAAATTGCTTGTGTGTGTTGGGCGTATTTTCACTATTAGTCCGCATAGGTTGCTCAAAAGCATATCCGTCATCCGCGCAGAATAAAGTTCCTGTCGACCTGATTTGAGATTGTTGAAATTAAAGGTATCTTGTCTTAAGAAGAAATAAAATGACACTTACTGCAGTTAAAGTGATGTAGATTGAAGGGGTGTGGTCTAAGTTAAGATGAGGAAATTGTTATAAAGATGAAGTTTGATGCGTAGGTTTGTATCTCTTTCGAGGGCGCTTCGTTACACACCATCGATGATTTTCAAGGTGCGCCGTGAAGTCTTCAAGATCAGAATGTCCAGTATGTAAGGCATAGCAGATGAAGTGCCACATGTAGCTGTAATGATTGGCGGACGGGAAATTTCCCAGTACAGTTGTAACGAATGTGGTGTTGTGGCTGTGTGAGGCGCCGTCGTTTTGATGAGAGCAGTTTCTTTGGTGTCCTGCTCCAACTGACGTTTTGGCCCCGACACAAAAATCTATGTTTGACGCTATCGGGAATTTGATAATGGTTCCAATGATTGCAGAACAGTCTCTGTGCAAGGCTGGCTTGGTTCAACTTCTCACCCACGGGCATTGTGTTGGTGATGGCTTCACACCACATTGCTTGTACGAAGGGAGACGTTGCTCGGTACCCTGTGCAAGGTTTCTGAGGGGTGCGGCTCAAAGGGCTAAACAAAGTATTGTATATGAATGACGTGGAGCCGTGAAACACCCTCTTGCCAAGTTGGTTAATTGCTCGGTAGTAAATGGCAACTCATTCTGGTACAACACACGCAGCGATGTCTGGAGGCAGCGATGGATCGATTTTCTGGTGGAAGAATCCAAAAAATGGCTCTAAGCACTATGGGACATCTGATGTCATCAGTCCCCTAGACTTCGAACTACTTAAACCTAACTAACCTAAGGACATCACACACATCCATGTCCGAGGCAGGATTAGAACCTGCGACCGTAGCAGCGGCGTGGTTCCGGACTGAAGCGCCTAGAACCGCTTGACCACAGCGTCCGGCTGGAAGAATCCATAGAGGTATTTAGTTGCACTGTCGCTGGTATTACTGATGACTTCGTACCCCCTTTGCAGAAGAATCGCCGTGCAGTAGATTCCAGGATCCTTATGTTCAAGCCCTCCCAACTTCCTGGATGTGGTGATGATTTCTTGTGCGATCGTGTTAGGCGAAGAAACTTTTCTTGGAGGCGATAGAGGTACCTCATGTTTTGCAGCACCTTAATGCTCCAGTTGATCCTTACGTCGTTTGGACAGGCCTGTGGGTAATATTGCGGAGTTTTGTATGTTCAGTAATGCACCGCCGTACCGTCATTAGTTATCTAGCATCTGTTGGGCGACCTGTCTCTGTCATCTCAGAGTATCAAGGTTAAAAGAATTACCTGCGTAGTCTCTGATGATTATTTTGAGTCCATATACTGTATATGGATGCCCGATAGCGTGTGGTGGAGGTATCGTAGCAAGGGCTCCATTGCGACTGTGAACAAACTGGTAAATAAAGGGCAAACCTGTCGAAGTTTTCTTTTGAAGAGAGATGGTTTTTGCTAGCGTTTCTTTTCTTTTTAATTTAGAGGATGTGTCACTGACGCATGAGGCAACGATATCAGCAGAGGTGGAGTGGTAGCCGAGAGCGGACGTTGTGTGTAATAGGTAGCCATAATCTGTTCTGTCATCTGCTTTCTCTGGTCCTAAAAATGTGATGGCAATTTATGTGTTCGTCTGCCAGATTATGTATATGAGATCAGTATAATGGGCTGGAATGTTTGTCATTGATCACCCCTCAATGGTATTGTGTTGGTAGGGTTCCAAGAGACACGATTCCAAGAGACACGTATCATCAATTTTAAGCCGAAGTTTAAGAACATAATTAACCACAGAGCTATTATGGTCACGGCACTCTTCGTTTTGGAAATGAGTACTGCGTTTCCCTGAGTGGAATCAGCAGGTATGTTTGCTCCCTGAAGCACATCGTTAATGATTTCTGTAAAGAAGTCGTCGTGGGGGTATCAGCAGCGCACATATCGGTAGTCCGTACGCGCCCGGAGGTTTGTGTGATGGTGTCGGTTTTAAAGATTAGTGCAGTACCCCTGTTGTGAAACTAGCAGCTGAGTTCTGTTTTGATCGTCGATGATTTCTGTGAATCGATGAAGTTCTCCTGGCCCTGGCTCGATGTGTGTGAGGTCTATGACTCATTTACAATACGGAGCAATATAGCGCTGTGGAATAAAAGCTATGATATCACCTTGTCTACTGCACTGGGTTTCCATGCCACCGTGTATGGTGCGACTGAAAGACAGCGTGCTCGCTGCGACGCTTGAAACTCGTGGTGAGTGGATGAGGGGACATAACATACGGTCATCGTAGGCCCGGCCACGAACTTTGAAACCGGTGGAAGTTTGATGAACTATACTCTTGGTCTTCTCTTTGATCTGTCTGACTGCGGTATATTTTGGATAGAATATACGGCTGGAGAATATTCTTGCTGCAACGCCAGAAAGTAATACGGTCTTATTTCATGTGGATCGATTAACTGCGTAAGTTTTTAAGCAGTTCCTCACTTTAAATTTAGCGTGTTCTGTTCACCAAAGTACGCCTCACAGAAATTTTGGTCGTGCAGCCAAGACCGAGCACCAAGTATGCTGGACTTGGGTTTCAAGTTTGCGTGCACTATAATACTGCAGTTGTGATACCAGATACCAGAGACCTCAACCCCTATGCACTTCCTGAGGCACGTGTCGTATCAATAGGTATATAGTAATATTATGTGAAAATGTGACAGGACACATTTCACGTTCAACGATGTTCGTCAGGCGTCTTCTTCGTGCGTAAAATCTTCAAGACGGCAGATTCAACTCGCCGTGACGTACATTCTAAGGGAAAAAAAAGACACATCACAAAGGAATTATCCGAATGTGACTGAAATCGTTAGATGTGACATACATTACTGACTAACAAATGATTACAGTTTCGACAAACAATAATGATCTATTCAAGAGAAAAAGCTTCACATATGGAACTAGTCTACAACACTTTGGTCTACCTCTGGCCCTTACGCAAGCTGATATTTGGCTAGGCTTTGATCAATAGAGTTGTTGGATGTCCTCCTTAGGGATATCATGGCAAATTCTGTCCAACTGGGGCATTAGATCGTCGAAACCCCTAACTGGTTGGAGAGCCCTGCTCATAATGCTCCAAACGTTCTCAGCTGGAGAGAGATCTGTTGACCCTGTTGGCCAAGGAAGAATTTGACAAGCACGAAACTAAGCAGCAGAAACTCTCGCAGAGTGCGGAAGGGAAATATCTCGCTGAAATGTAAGCCCGGGATGGTTTGCCATGAATGGGAACAAAACGGGGCGTAGAATGTCGTCGACATACTGCTCTGCTGTGAGTGTGCAGCGGATGGCAACCAAAGGGGGTCCTGCAATAAAATGAAATAGCAACTGAGACCATCACTCATGGTTGTTGGGCCATATGGCTGGTGACAGTCAGGCTAGTATCCCACTAGGATTGGTGCTATGGGCTGCCATTTCAATTCTTCTCATAACAGAGCTCCTGCACCCTCACCGCTTAGAGATACACTGAAGATATTCCACGCCACGTTTTGTTGCCCTTAATGGCAAGCTATCCTGGGCTTACATTTCTGCAAGATTATGTCCTTCCGTACACGGTGAGAGTTTCTGCTGCTTGCCTTCGTGCTTGACAAACGCTACCTTGATCAGCGAGGTCACCTGATGCCTCACCAGTTGAGAAGATTAGGAGCATTAAGGCCAAGGTCCACCATCCAGCTTGGAATTTTGGCGATCTAACGCCCCATTTGCGCAGACTTAGGCGCGGTATTCCTCAGACGGACCTGTAACAAATCTATCAATTAATGCCAAACTGAATAACTGCTAGCATAACAGCCGAAGGCTGACCAACGAGTTACTAACTTGCTCGATTTGTGAAGCTCTTTCTCTTAAGTAAATCACCATTTTTATTGAAATTGCAATCTTTTGTTTGTCTGCGCATGTACGTGACATCTACTGATTTCCGCCCCATTCGGATAATTCGTTCGTGGTGCGTAGTCCATTTATTTTGTTTGTTTATTTTTTATTTAATTATGTGTTGTCTTAGATTGTATTTTTGGGCGATGGTATTCGGTTTCAACTGCGGCAAAATTTCTTTGAGGGTCATTTCCACTACTAATGTATTAATTTAATTCGAATAACTTCAGCCTCGGTATTGATCGTCTTTAGATATCACACATTTGGAATCTCCACCCCGAATTACCGGTGCACGCGAGGATATGAAAAGCTTTGCTGTATGACCGTAGTAGAACTCCGCCCTACGATATGCTTCCGAGGGAGCAAAATGTTTACCAGCCTCAGGTGGGACAACCAAGTGGCTATGCCACCCCCGGACGAGAGTATGCTCGTGGAGGAGAGCGGGGGAGGGTACATGAGGTTTCTTGCTAGAACATGCTCATAGTGTGTGCGTCGATTACAGTATGGTAATACTGTCGTATCCTGTAGCGACTTCTACTTTGCAACTGGTGGCTTGTTGAAGAAAGATGACATCTACATTATGTGATAAAAATTATCCGGACACCTGGTTGAAAATAACAAGTTCGTGGCGCCCTCCATTGGTAAAGCTGGAATTCACTGTGGTGTTGGCTTGCCCTTAGTCTTGATGACCACTTCCACTCTCGCAGACATACGATCAATCAAGTGCTGGAAGGTTTCCAGGGCAATGGCAGCCCATTCTGCAGTGCTGCACTGAGGAGAGGTATGTATGTCGGTCGGTGAGGTCTGGCAAAAAGTCGGCGTTCCAGAACATCCCAAAGGTGTTCTATAGCATTCAGGCCAGTCCATTACAGGGATGTTATTGTCGTGTAACCACTCCGCCACAGGCCGTGCATTATGAACAGTTGCTACATCGTTTGAAAAATGCAATCGCCATCTCCGAAAGGCTCTTCAACAATGGTAATGAAGAAGGAGCTTAAAACATCAGTGTAGACCTGTTCTGCGATAGTGCCACGCAAAGCAACAAAGAGTGCAAGCCTCTTCCATGAAAAACACGACCACACCAACACCACGACCTCCAAATTTTACTGCTGGCGCTCCACACGCTAGCAGATGACGTTCACCGGCATTCGCCATACCCAGACGCTGCCATCGGATCGCCACATTGTGTACCGTCACACCACACAACTTTTTTCCACTGTTCAATCGTCCAATGCTTACGCTCCTTACACCAAGCGAGGCGTCGTTTGGCATTTACCGACGTGATGTGTGGCTTATGAGCAGCCGCTCGACCATGAAATCCAAGTTTTCTCACCTCCCGCCTAACTGTCATAGTACTTGCAGTGGATCCTGTTGCAGTTTGGAATTCCCCTGTGATGGTCTGGATAAATGTTTGCCTATTACACATTAAGGCCCTCTTCAACTGTCGGCGATCTCTATTAGTCAACAGACGAGGTCGTCTTCTACGCTTTTGTGCTGTACATGTCCCTTCATGTTCCCACTTCACTATCACATCGGAAACAGAGGACCTACGGATGTTTAGGAATGTGGAAATCTCGCGTAGAGACGTATGACACAAGTGAAACCCAGTCACCACGTTCGAAGTCCGTGAGTTCCGCGGAGCACCGCATTCTGCTCTCTCACGATGTATAATGACTACTGAGGTTGGTGATATGGAGTACCTGGCAGCAGGCGGCGGCACAATGCACCTAATATGAAAAACGTATGTTTGTGGGTATGTCCGGATACTTTTGATCACATAGTGCACTTCAGGAGCATGCACATTTTGACGGAAACATAATAAGTTGGTATCAGAAGCTTTTCAGTTGAAATTGGTGAATTTGTAGGCTTGCATGTTGAGATTCAGTTTGTTCTAGGTGTCTTCAGCCCACAAAATTTTGTGGCCTAAGATTGTAGACTGACTGACCTCCTTTGTTTCTGAACTCTGCTACTGAGGGGCATTACCTTGCGTCAGTTGTATCAAGTGGGAGACAAATGGTTCAAATGGCTCTGAGCACTATGGGACTTAACTTCTCAGGTCATCAGTCCCCTAGAACTGAGAACTACTTAAACCTAACTAACCTAAGGACATCACACACATCCATGCCCGAGGCAGGATTCGAACCTGCCACCGTAGCGGTCGCGCGGTTCCAGACTGTAGCGTCTAGAACCGCTCAGCCACTCCGGCCGGCCCAAGTGGGAGACACTGTGACATATTCCTCATAATTTGTGTCCATTTTGTTAGAATTTCTCTTCTCTTGCATCCACAATCATGATCAAAAGTATCCCAATGACCTGAAATTCTTTTTACCTGATTTGCGTTCAGCCCACATACCGTAACTGTCTTGTAGGTCCTCCAATCGCGTTTTGGTACTGTCATCTGACTACATAAAACGGTTACCAGAGATGACCACTAAAAACACTCTCCTTACTGCGGTAACTCCAGATATAAATTAATATCAAGATGCTATAAATAGCAGAGAATACCTGTGACGGTACTTAATCCCGGTAAACTCAAATTCAGTAAAACTCAAATTCAGTACGAAAAGCGAAATTTCTAAAGCGTTAACACTCTCATTAGTACCTGACACAAATAATGACCGTAGCTCTAACACATCAATCATTCTTGAACTCTTTCCTCTTAATGATTTTCCAACCATCTATTAACCGTCTTTAACTATGCGAGTGCTTTTGCATAAACTGAATAATGAAAGCTATGATTAACAGCATCAAGTGCTCTATCGAAACCTCAACGTCAACAACGTATCACCAGTAATTTCACTACCTTCACGATGGTGCGTTGATCGATGTGTAGTTCGAAAGCTACCTATCGTACTTGTTATCTAACAGAAAGTAACATTAAAAGCGTACGTTTCTTCCGACCACAGTACTCATCGTCATTGCTGACTAACCATAGAAATGCGTGATACAATACATTTGTAGCCAGTATCAGTTAGCAAATATGAACTTCAAACTACATAACAAAATTTTTCGTACTGGATCGGGACAACTATCCAGAAACTATTGTCTGTATTAACTAATCACAAAATACGTAATATATTTTTTCATTCCCAAATAACAAACTTGAAATGATGTAATGTATTTGTTGGATGAAGATTCGAACCCAGAAAATTGTCCGATAGGTATGTAAGCACACTCAGATTCCAGATATCAAATTTTCTCACCAGTAGACAGTTGTTTGGAACTGCAGTGATGAGAAAATTGATAATTTATTCCTTCGCTGGATTTGAACCCGGCACCTCGTTGTTTTCTAGCCACAAACAGACATTAGTTATATGTTTCTTTCGCCAGAAACAAGATTTTACATGTTTCAACTAGAAGTGACGTAATGAAGAATACAGTGATAAACTGGGAATCGAACCCAGCACATAACGTTGTTGACTACACAAGAAGACTCGTTAACTAAGAAGTTTTATTTACCAGTAGCTAGGAGTGGTAATTTTTAATGAAATGATGTGACGAAAGGAACTCTGTCTCCATGTGAATCGAACCGTCACATCTTTATTGACAATGAATCAAAAGATGTTAAAATCAAAACATATTATCCTCGACAGTTATATGTGCTCATGTTAAAGCCTGTAAGAACATTATGAGAATTTTTGTGCCGAGGTTCGGACAATCATACGCGCCTTACGTGAATAACTTGAAGAGCTAGGAACCTTCTTCAAACAACGAATTGAAGGCACTGTGAGTCACGAAGGGATCAAATCCCGTGAAACCAGAACCAATGTATTAAACATGTCAAGGGGAAGTACAAGATAGAATAGGTGTCCTGTGACATTGCATGGCGTTTGGCTCTGTAGCTAAAATAAAAATACTACTATAAGAAAGGTGGCTGGTGACAGAAATTCTACATGCTGTCACTTAAACCTCTGCCATGGCACAGTCTAACGTGTAGTCGGTAGCGAAGGGACATCACGTTTAATATGAATCGGGAACTACGATAGAATCGTATATGCTTCATTTGGCGTGATCGTGGGTAAGTAGGAACTCTCAGCGCCTTTTGCCTGGAGTGCGAACCGAACGCTAACCTTACAGATACTTCCCGAGCAACAGGTAACAGACCACAGAACTCAACAGACAGCCTAGGACATGATTTTCCAGTAGCACTGGTGCGCTACTTCTGGCTTCGTGACTCCCTGGAACAGTTTACAGTGTGTTCAACACATTCAATTCTCGCTCGATCGAATCGCCATTACCCAGCTTCCTCAGCTACCCAGTGTGTGCACTCAACTTGATTTTGTAATAACTCCCGCAAAACAGCAAAACCGCAGGGAAACGATTCCGGGAAAAGCCCGTGGCTCTCTGTCCACATCGAAAAAATTTCTCCTTCGCCGGCCTACGGCCATCTGACGCTATGCGGCGTCAGCTCAAATGGTGTCGACGGATCGCGCCTTGCGCCTATGATCTACAGCGGACGTTTGTACACTCACATTGGCAACCAGAGATTATTTAATATTGTAGTATCGTCTTCATATTTTCTGTAAACAATGTGTACACTATTCAGTAACAAAACGTTGTAACCTGTATTGCCGCAGCATATAAAGGGAAGATTACTACGTCATCTACCATTGCGGGCACAGTTTACCAGGAGAAAGGAGACTGGTGCACAGATGTGTAGAGATTTTGAATTTAATAGAAGGCGGAAGGCAGGAAGCTTGAACATCTGTGCCACTTACGGGTTGAGTGTTATTGTAGAAATGAATTCGAATATTAGCTTACTCGTGTCATGTAGACCGATTTTTACGTGAATTGTTTGCCACATATAGCAAGTCGAACCGGTCTAGATCTGTCACGTAAGAGTTTAAATGCTAGCCTCCCGTGAAACTAGAACCAATGGCGATGACGTTTCCACTGATCTAGCGAGGTGCTCCAGCAGTTCTCCTCCCACATAGAAATAGTGATAGCTAAGAGAGATAATCCGAATTATGTCGAAATTAGTTGTAGTTTCTTCGTAGAAGGATCATCCTGGACTAAAAGCTTACATATGATCCCTATATGATAAGCCATAAATGAAAATCATTGAGTAAATTTAATTGAAATACGTAGACAATATCAAAGAAATTTATCAGGACAATCCTGTATTACTCCAGGAAATATCTCGACTATCACACGGTTGTCAGACGAAATCTACACTACTGGCCATTAAAATTGCTACACCACAAAGATGACGTGCTACAGATGCGAAATTTAACTGACAGGAAGAAGATGTGATATGCAAATGATTAGCTTTTCAGAGCATTCACACTATCATGAAGATAGTGAAAATATTAGTGATGCTATGTTGATGGTGAAGTTTCCATAGAAAGCTTGACGCTGTTATTCGTGGTTTTTGTGGCTATTTAGTTCATTTTCAGTTTATTCAAAAGCATTCGCTTAATGAACTACGGTTATTAAGTGGTCGGAAAACCTTTCAGACAGCAAGATTACTTCGGGTAATTATAGAGACTTGGGTGTCCAAATATTCTTGAGAATCTCTTGTTCGCACAAGAGTACTTCAGTTATCATAGGGACTTGCCAGTCCAAATATTCCTGAAAATCTCTTATTCGCAAGAGAATCTAGTTTTGAGTAAGGATTACAGAGTAATTTATGTGTTATTGTTGCTGGCATTATTTGTGTCACATACTAACGAAAGTGACAGTAGATTGCAAATGTTACTTGTTGCAGTAAATCTGAGTTTACAAGCGTTAAGGACTGTCTCAGGTGTTCCATGATATTTGTAATATTGTGATATTAATTTAAACTTGCAGGTAATTGCCATACGGAGCATAGTTTCCTAGTGGTCACTTGTGGTACCAATTTTGTATAGCGACCTGAAGACAGTTACGTAATGTTGGCTACATGCAAATCAAGCGAAACGCAATTCAGGTGGTTCGGGAACTTCTGATCGTGATAGCACATCCTTTTTGCGATGGCCGTCTGTGGGATCCACATTATACTGCGTGCGCTTATGTCGATTTTGTACGGATATTTCCGGATCAGTTGCTTCGGTCGGGATGTCCTAGGACTTAGCACTGACCCTCTGTGGTGCAGAGATCGTGTTGGTGAGGGTGAATGATTTGGCCTCTAGGCTATCGCTGTATCATGTGCCGCAAGGCTCAGCGCAGAAGACGTCAATGTTTTGGATGAATGTTTAGTTAGGCTTTCTCGCTTATCCTGCAAGATAAGTGGATCCAGAGAAGTGGCGAAGGCTATTGAGCTGGTGGAGGAAGAACTGACTGTTGCAATAGCAGGAAATCGGTTAAGCGCGCCTGCTGACTTTGGGGTGGGTTCGATCCCTGGCTTCATTGGTGCACCCTGCTGCTGTGAATCAGCTGCCTCTGATGATACAGGGCGGCTATTAAGCAAGAGGCTTGCGTAGGAGTCAACCTGCGAAGTCAATCCGAGGGCTTCTCTGGCTGCAATGGTAGCCGGACACTGGACACGTTAGGGGTCTACACCATAATACGGCCGGCCGGAGTGGCCGAGCGGTTCTAGGCGCCACAGTTTGGAACCGCGCGACCGCTATGGTCGCAGGTTCGAATCCGACCTCGGGCATGGATGTGTGTGATGTCCTTAGGTTAGTTAGGTTTAAGTAGTTCTAAGTTTTAGGGGACTGATGACCTCAGAAGTTAAGTCCCATAGTGCTCAGAGCCATTTTTGAACCATAATACGTCAGAAAGGTGCAGGGCTGGCCCTCGTATACAGTCAGAGACTTACCACCATTTATGATCAAGTAAGAGGGTACTGCTTCTTCAACTCTCTTCGCACAGTTCGTACAGCATTACGTACATTGAAGTGTTTATTTGTGGACCATTTCTCCTGCTGTATTTGAAAAGCAGATCCGAAAGGAGCCAGAGCCTGTTTTATAACCTCGCTGAATAAATCAAAGGGCAAGATGAGCACCTTGACGGTGCACAGATCCATATTCGTATAAGCCACAGTTACTTTGTACATATGTCCTGTGGTAGTTGGAAAATATACAGTGGCTTCAAAGCGGCCTACTCGTGGACGTATGTCATCGTTAATTGCTTTCATGTAAATCTAGTTTGTGAGAAAGTTGTACTGCATGTCGAACATTTCCTGTTTGGAATGACCATGTTGTTTCGACTAATGGTTGTGATGTGGTGATGCCCTTGCCCATATGTGAATCCGCATCTAAATATCGTTTTTATTGGCGCCTATCTGTTTGTTGTTATTGGCATTACTTGAAGTGTGTATTAGAAAGATGTCTGTCTGAAAGTCGCACTGAACTGAGGCCCAGTCGGGTAACAATTCCAAATCTAGTGTTCAATAGGATACGCGCCAGTCAATTTCTGGACTGGCATGTCTCATGTTTCATTTAAATACACCATAATCTGACTTCTATCCCAGTCAATTAATGAGAATTTAGCGATTGTGTTAAGTACCTTCAGATACTGACAAAATTAACTTTTCCTCTTTCCTGGTGTCAGCTATACATGTAATACTTTCTGTAGTTTAGCTGGGGCCATAATGGGACAGAGTAGACAAGGAGGCACAGAGCAGTGACTCAAGAGTCCAATTGATGCCCCCTCTCACCCCTCCACCCTCCCTGAGAGTTCTGGCTCGCTTTTCACAGATGAAAGTGAGGGGATAGGGAGAAGTGTCCGCTCATGGCAGATACAATGATATAGCCCAACCTTTGTCTAGCCTGCGCACCTGAGAGTACCATTCTATCAGTATTGTTCACAATGCACCCTGCATCATGGCCCCAGCTAAACTACAGAATGTATCACATGCATAGCTGACTCCAGGAAAGAGGAGAAATTAACCCTGGCAGTATCTGAAGTTACTTATCACAAACGATAAATTCTTATTAATTGACTGGGATAGAACTCAGAATTATGATGTATTTAAATCTTTTCTAAGAAGATGTATAACATTCCGTGACGAGCACCTGCTCTAGTGCAGAATCTGGATTTTTGTAAGCTGTGTCATCCGGTCAGAGACACATTTATAAAGAACGTTATTTTTCGCCAATGTTTTACTTTCCTAGAACGCTGTGGAAGGGGAAGTGAGTCACAAATACAGATCTCTGTGCCCTGTGAGATGTGATACAGCTGCTTTGTGTTACTATTGATATTATGAATAATGTACCGTCAAGAGCGACGTTCACCAGTTATGGATTAAAGTTAAGTATTCCACCAGCTACGTCCGTTTTTTGCTAAAGTCTAATTTCCTTGACCTGTTCCAGACCTCACGCCAGCCTGCGTGAGCTAAAACGCGTGCCTTTCGGCTTCCTCTAATAACACGGTGTTGGCTCTCCTGCCAAACCACAACAGTTAACATGGTAAATATTTTACCAGGTGGATAGTTAGTTATTTTGTTTAGAACAATATCATTGATAAGCTTTTTGCAGAGCCTTTTTCATTGGCGCTCGGGAATTGTGAAAACTGGTAGAGAGGGAAGACAAGTATGTTCTGGTAACGAACATTTGCGCTGGGGGTTCTGAAGAGATAAGTTGGTCTGCGGATTCTGAAGAGACCTCTTGAGCTTGAGATTGTCAAGAGATCACTTCGTCTGTGAAATCTGAGGAGAGGACTCAATTCGGATATATTGAGGGAAGCTCTTGCTCCTCAGAGGTTGAGACGATATACTTCGCTGCAGATGTATAGAAGACATGTTACTGCAGTCAGGGGCTGATGTTTTGCAGACTGCAGCAGCTCAGAGTGCTCACAACTTACTTCACATCTGTATGCAGTATACGGTGAGAAATTACAGCTTAATCGAGCAGGTAATGGTACTTAACGAGCGTTTATAGGTACGTTGTTTGAGTCAAATATGTTCTGCGGGTCTCATACTTCTCTCAAGTGACTTAAAGCTTATTCATGACTCGATCAAATATGTTACTTCCTTGTTGTAGTTTTTCATTCTTTGGGAGCAATAAGGCAATCACTGTGTTTCTGCTGCGGATTTGTCCTACTTGATTTATGAGATGCTGGGTTTTTCGCATTCACCTAGCCTATCCAGTCTTTGCCTGACCATTTAACTGTCAGATTAGAACTCTTCCATGTCAGTACTTCTCAATTTTCATGTGTTCTGCATTTTTCAAGATCGAATACATTCTGTAGCTTATTCTTTTTCATGTATGTGTTAATAGAAATAAATAATAAATGATGGATAATTTGGACCATTTAATAGTCAGATTTTCCATTTGTTTATCATCTTTTGTGAAGTGCAACACTCATGTCTTATGTTTGTTATGGACACCCGATTCCTATTATTAATCCGTTGTGCTACAGTTGCATCAAAGCATATGAGCCTACATTGTCTGTCAGTTCAACCAATGCGAGATCCACAGGGGGATGTCAAAAGCTCCGTTGACCCTGTACATAAAGAAAGCAAGTAGCAGGTTTCAAACAAATTTTGAGAAGATTGGTACATGCCAGCACAAAGTTGCAGAACAAATGAAAATAATTAACAATGGGCAAGTCACCTTAAGTGAGCAACTCGGACATCCAAAGTCCG
Source organism: Schistocerca cancellata (assembly GCF_023864275.1). NCBI lineage: Eukaryota > Metazoa > Arthropoda > Insecta > Orthoptera > Acrididae > Schistocerca > Schistocerca cancellata. The sequence continues at coordinate 270,713,626 of NC_064629.1, forward strand.
TATTAGATGGGTGAGGCTACGATACCTCGTGATGAGGTTACTAGGGTTACAGAGCAGGTTGGAGTGTTAACTTCGGCCTAGGAACAGCTCTCGTTACGTTATGATTCATAGTCTGATCGAAGAGTTTCAGGACATATAACAGAACACAAATAAATAATAGAATTGCTCCAGTTCAAAGAAGCTCATGTGAACATTAATCAAAGGAAGCAGGAGATGCTGCTCCACCTATAACGAGACAAGGAGTGCTGTAATAATGTTTAGGATGAATGTGAGAGTTGCAGAGATTGTGTGGCAGTCCAGAGGCCCATGAAACGTTCTGAAACGTATGATCTGGATCGATCAGTTTCAAGATGCATTGGCGATATCTTACTGTTTTCTGGAAAGTGTATATGTGTACATAAACGTGTCTACTGATATTGTACCATTTGCCCAATACTGGAAACAGAAAGTTATTTTTCGATTTCCCTTGCAAGGGAACATTCCCAATTGTCTATAAACAATACTCATGGTACTTGATGGGTGTGTAGAAGGAGCAAAATAGCGTAATCCGTGTTTGTTTTATTGTGCCCAATTTCACTTTAATGGATAAAACACACCCCGAAACGTAATTTGGTATTTTAGGTTTAGAGGGAATATATTTGAAACGACGATATATAAAAACGTTTTTCATATAAAATTTGATATGTAATTAATTTTTGTAATAATTTGAAATTTTGCAAAGTAACCCACCACCTTTAATTAGCTTTCAAGAACGAAAACTTTTGTTAAAGCATGACTGAAAGAAGCTTTCACGCCATATACACTACTGGCCATTAAAATTGCTACACCAAGAAGAAATGCAGATGATAAACGGGTATTCATTGGACAAATATATTATACTAGAACTGACATGTGATTACATTTTCACGCAATTGGTGCATAGATCCTGAGAAATCAGTACCCAGAACAACCACCTCTGACCGTAACAACGGGCTTCATACGCGTGGGCATTGAGTCAAATAGAGCTTGGATGGCGTGTAAAGGTGCAGCTGCCGATGCAGCTTCAACACGATACCACAGTTCATCCAGAGTAGTGACTGGACTATTGTGACGAGCCAGTTGCTCGACCACCATTGACCAGACGTTTTCAATTGGTGAGAGATCTGGAGAATGTCGAACATTTTCTGTATCCACAAATCCCGTACAGGACCTGCAACATGCAGTCGTGCGTTATCCTGCTGAAATGTAGGGTTTCGCACGGATCGAATGAAGGGTAGCGCCACTGGTCGTAACACATCTGAAATGTAACGTCCAGTGTTCAATGTGCCGTCAATACGAACAAGAGGTGACCGAGACGTGTAACCAATGGCACACCATACCATCACGCCGGGTGATACGCCAGTAGGGCGATGACGAATACACGCTTCCAATGTGCGTTCACCGCGATCTCGCCAAACACGGATGCGACAATCATGATGCTGTAAAAAGAACCTGGATTCATCCGAAAAAATTACGTTTTGCCATTCGTGCACCCAGGTTCGTCGTTGAGTACACCATCGCAGGCGCTCCTGTCTGTGATGCAGCGTCAAGGGTAACCGCAGCCATGCTCTCCGAGCTGATAGTCCATGCTGCTGCAAACGTCTTCGAACTGTTCGTGCAGATGGTTGTTGTCTTGTAAACGTCCCCATCTGTTGACTCAGGGATCGGGACGTGGCTGCACTATCCGTTACAGCCATGCGGATACGATGCCTGTCGTCTCGACTGCTAGTGATACGAGGCCGCTGGGATCCAGCACGGCGTTCCGTATTACCCTCCTGAACCCACCGATTCCAAATTCTGCTAACAGTCATTGGATCTCGACCAACGCGGGCAGCAATGTTGCGATACGATAAACCGCAATCGCGACAGGCTACAATCCGACCTTTATCAAAGTCGGAAACGTGATGGTACGCATTTCTCCTCCTTACACGGGGCATCACAACAACGTTTCACCAGGCAACGCCGGTCAACTGCTGTTAATGTATGAGAAATCGGTTGGAAACTTTTCTCATGTCAGCACGTTTTAGGTGTCGCCACCGGCGCCAACTTTGTGTGAATGCTCTGAAAAGCTATCATTTGCATATCACGGCATCTTCTTCCTGTCGGTTAAATTTCGCGTCTGTAGCACGTCATCTTCGTGGTGTAGCAATTTTAAAGGCCAGTAGTGTACATCCCTGTGTAATAAAGCTCGTTTCTCCAATACCATGTCGGAAAAATTGTCTATACACAATGTGCTGCCGGAGTATTTTAAACATACCTAAATAAATTATCTAAATATCTTTACTATCCTAATTATTTATTTTACTTATATTTGTTTTATATTTTAAACTTTTTCTTTTACGTTTAAATTTGTTTCAGTTTGCTGTTTAAAATATATTTAATTTGTTAACTGAGAACAACATGTAACTCAGTATTATGACATAAAGTAAATACAACAATGGTAATAATCTGTAAGGCAAAGCTCGAAACATAACGTTTCCTTACATCACGCACATAAAATGAACGAAATCTCTTTACATAATATACACGACGGAGAAGACAATATAAAACAGAATTCAGCATGATATCAAATTGTCGCAGGTGATCCTCCAATAATTACAGCTACTATCATGACAGGACGTTCTTTGACTTCGTCAATTCATTACCAGACAGTCACGTTCCGATCTAAACTAGTCGTCGACTTATGCTACAGATAGTCTGTCACCACAACACATTAAAAAAAGGAAACACATATCAAAATAAATATTGTTGTAATACACACATTCCTCATTTGTACATGTACGACATTACATGCCAAATCATTACGTTATGAACCAAAGCCGATGTCCAGTATCCGTTAGCCGACACTACATTTTAGTTGACATACAAAACAACGATACTTACGGCTGCAGTTGAAGCAGTCCCTGGTTAATCATCAACATCGACTGAGGGTTGATATTGACGTTTTGTTGATGTAACGGCATCAGAGCCAGGGCTTTTGATGGTGGTGTGGGAGGCATGATCTGCATTGGAGCTGATAACGGCAGAAGCGACTGAAATGCATTCTGCCCCGGGGAATGATCTGGTTTTTGTAGCATCCCTGGGTCCACCATGACGCCTGACGGGTGAACCTGCAACATAAACATACATCCCTGTGGCACACAAACTCTCTAGACTAGGAAACTGTGGTGTAGTTCTGGCAGGTTAGAAATCGCGAATAGACATATTAGCACGATGTTGTGTCGTTCCAGCCACCCTTATTTTCGCTAGTTGATACCCAAAACAAACATTATGCTGTTTTAGATGTATTTATAAAATATTACTACTTTTTCTCTATAGACAAACTGTTTCTCCATACATTTGAGAACGATATGAGTGTTATTATAAAATTTATCAGTAAAGATATTGAAAACTTAAAAATTAGTCACGACACTTCAATTTGGTCAAACAGATAGAATTCATACAATTGATACAGTGCAGGATCGACAACTCATTGATGTGAAACAATCCGAAACCGATGCTTCACATAGATGCGAATCGTGTACCCATAGGTGCTACAGATGCACTTGAGAATGAACAACGCTCGAAACTAGTAATGTTAATAAAGTAAGGGAGAGTGTTGTACCCCGAGGATATGGTACCTAGGAGTACATGATGGCTCCTGGTCGATGTATCAAATTAATGACCGATTTTAGAATCACATGAAGGAACGTGCTGTAAAGACCACCATCAGCAAATTTCATTTTCTACAATACTTTTTTTTATGAGACATGGCGTTGTGTTTTGTGCGGCGTTTCTAAATATTACAGGACCTACATATTTAACTGCAGTGTAACACTGGATGCATCAAAAAGAATCATCCGATTTGAAAAAAAAAACATATCTATTATGTTATTTGGGATATGCGTGTGATCAACGTACTGTTGGAAAGAGCAAACTCTCGAGTTTTACATGGCTCCCGCTAGGTAGCAGCAGTGGAATCCACTTCAGTTCTAGCAAGGTGTCGGGACAACAGAACGCGTTTTGTGTTCTACGTTTTGCGTAGTGCGGATCAACAATAACTGTTCAGCGGGGCTTAACGTACTAGGTATGGTGTGGATCCTCCTACAGCACAGAACATTAGACGATGTCATGAACAATTCCGGGAAACAGGTTGTTTGTGTAAAGGCAAATCGACGGGCCGTCCCCGAGTGTCTGAAACAGACGTCGAACGCGTCCGCCATATTTTCCCCAGGAGTCCACAGAAATCCGTTCCCCATGCAGCTTGACAGTTCAACATGCCCTCGATGTCCGTGTGGCGTGTGTTGCGTCGACGTTTACACATGAAACCATACAAAATTCTGCTGCTGCAAACTCTTCGTGAAAGTGGCAAACAGTAACGTGTGGAGTTCTGTAATGTCGTTCTTGGTAAGATAGAGAACGACAGCTTTCTTCCACGCTTAGCATTTAGCGACGAGGCAACATCCCATTTAATATTGAAAGATGAACCGTAATAATGTGAGAATATGGGGTACGAAACAAGCACATGAAGTTGTAAGGCATGAGAGGGACTCTCCAAAATACAATGTGTCTTGTGCAGTTTCACGGGAAAAGGTGTATGGGTCATTTTTAATTGCCGAGAACATTGTTACAGGAAGCACATATGTTGATATGCTTGAGAACTTTCTTTTCCCACAGCTGGATACTGATTCAAACGACTTTATTTCCCATCAGGATGGACACCGCCACACTGGCATCTGGAAGTGCGGGAATCTTTAACTCAAAGCAAAGAGAGCTTCACTGCAAGTTTAAACGCAGCCAAAACCTCTCAGACAAACAGAAGCTAAACGATGTCAAAGTTAGCGTAAGGAGGGCTATGCGTGAAGCGTTCGGTGAATTCGAAAGTAAAATTCTATGTACCGACTTGACAGAAAATCCTAGGAAGTTCTGGTCTTACGTTAAATCAGTAAGTGGCTCGAAACAGCATATCCAGACACTCCGGGATGATGATGGCATTGAAACAGAGGATGACAAGCGTAAAGCTGAAATACTAAACACCTTTTTCCAAAGCTGTTTCACAGAGGAAGACCGCACTGCAGTTCCTTCTCTAAATCCTCGCACAAACGAAAAAATGGCTGACATCGAAATAAATGTCCAAGGAATAGAAAAGCAACTGGAATCACTCAACAGAGGAAAGTCCACTGGACCTGACGGGATACCAATTCGATTCTACACAGAGTACACGAAAGAACTTGCCCCCCTTCTAACAGCCGTGTACCGCAAGTCTCTAGAGGAACGGAAGGTTCCAAATGATTGGAAAAGAGCACAGGTAGTCCCAGTCTTCAAGAAGGGTCGTCGAGCAGATGCGCAAAACTATAGACCTATATCTCTGACATCGATCTGTTGTAGAATTTTAGAACATGTTTTTTGCTCGAATATCATGTCGTTTTTGGAAACTCAGAATCTACTATGTAGGAATCAACATGGATTCCGGAAACAGCGATCGTGTGAGACCCAACTCGCTTTATTTGTTCATGAGACCCAGAAAATATTAGATACAGGCTCCCAGGTAGATGCTATTTTTCTTGACTTCCGGAAGGCGTTCGATACAGTTCCGCACTGTCGCCTGATAAACAAAGTAAGAGCCTACGGAATATCAGACCAGCTGTGTGGCTGGATTGAAGAGTTTTTAGCAAACAGAACGCAGCATGTTGTTATCAATGGAGAGACGTCTACAGACGTTAAAGTAACCTCTGGTGTGCCACAGGGGAGTGTTATGGGACCATTGCTTTTCACAATATATATAAATGACCTAGTAGATAGTGTCGGAAGTTCCATGCGGCTTTTCGCGGATGATGCTGTAGTATACAGAGAAGTTGCAGCATTAGAAAATTGTAGCGAAATGCAGGAAGATCTGCAGCGGATAGGCACTTGGTGCAGGGAGTGGCAACTGACCCTTAACATAGACAAATGTAATGTATTGCGAATACATAGAAAGAAGGATCCTTTATTGTATGATTATATGATAGCGGAACAAACACTGGTAGCAGTTACTTCTGTAAAATATCTGGGAGTATGCGTGCGGAACGATTTGAAGTGGAATGATCATATAAAATTAATTGTTGGTAAGGCGGGTACCAGGTTGAGATTCATTGGGAGAGTCCTTAGAAAATGTAGTCCATCAACAAAGGAGGTGGCTTACAAAACACTCGTTCGACCTATACTTGAGTATTGCTCATCAGTGTGGGATCCGTACCAGATCGGGTTGACGGAGGAGATAGAGAAGATTCAAAGAAGAGCGGCGCGTTTCGTCACAGGGTTATTTGGTAACCGTGATAGCGTTACGCAGATGTTTAACAAACTCAAGTGGCGGACTCTGCAAGAGAGGCGCTCTGCTTCGCGGTGTAGCTTGCTCGCCAGGTTTCGAGAGGGTGCGTTTCTGGATGAGGTATCGAATATATTGCTTCCCCCTACTTATACCTCCCGAGGAGATCACGAATGTAAAATTAGAGAGATTAGAGCGCGCACAGAGGCTTTCAGACAGTCGTTCTTCCCGCGAACCATACGCGACTGGAACAGGAAAGGGAGGTAATGACAGTGGCACGTAAAGTGCCCTCCGCCACACACCGTTGGGTGGCTTGCGGAGTATAAATGTAGATGTAGATGTAGACATTACTGAACGATGAATCGGTCGTACTGGACCAAATGGTTCGGCCTTACATTATTGGCCTCTAAGGTCACTGGACCTGACTGTATGTGATTATTTATTGTGGGGATTTATAAAAGACTCTGTTTATGTACCTCCAATACCAAAAACAAGGAATGAACTGAGACACCGGATAACAGCAGCTGTGGAAGCTGTTAAATCAGGACATGCTCGCTGCAGTGTGGGAACAATTTGAATACCGCACTGACATATGCCGTGCATCTCAAAAGGGGCATTTTGAACACCTATGAAAAGGTACAGAAAAACGTTTTAGTCAAAATGGCTTCAAATTCTTCTTTGTTACCCATTCATCGAAAAACAAAATTCATTGTATACATTTATTAGTTTCAGAAATATAGACATACCAAATCGTGTCATTCTTTTTGATACATCCTGTATATTCAGAAATATAGACATGCCAAATCGGGTGATTCTTTTTGACACACACTATATATTACAGCTATTTGAAGGATATTGTTAATTCTTCTCTTACTGAGTTTAATGGCAAGTAAAATTTTGCATGCTTTTAAAACGTGTGGACAGTTAAGCTATTCTTCGTCAGTCATGCACCATCTTGTTCCTTGAAACAGATGGTCTCTTTACCATATAACACAGCATATTTGCAAATGAACTGAATTTATTTAATGTCTTAACAATTTCCCTTTTCTCAAAAATGGAAATTTGTATTTAGTTGCCAATGGCTTCTATTTCAAAACTTTTGTGACTTATAACTTGTTCCTGATTATACTTAAAGTGATTTGACTTACTGTTTATTGATATGCTGTGGAATAATAATGTAAAACATTGACTACTATTGGAGTACTTTTCTGGAATAATTTTTGTAATTTCAGAAAAATGCTACAACACACGTAAAGTGAGTTATATGGTTACCTACTATCCAGAGCACAATGTTTGCATTGTGTGTCCCGATGCACTTGTTTCCATCACGTGACCCATATCATTGACCTGTAGATGAGCCACACGCCCTTATGTATGACGCTACAGAGATGACTTCACTAACCATACCTTCTTTTTCTCTATTGCGTCATCAAGAAATGAAGGCGGGAAATTTGAAAATTAAAGACGGGTTGGGCGACAAATTTAAACACACACACACACACACACACATGTTTCATGGTTGATGAAAGCTAACTTCATCAGATGGAAATAAGCAGAGATTCTTCTTGTCACCTCTGGAGTTATCTGACTTCGCAGAAACCAGATATACATTTTGTAACAGAAACAAAGAGAGTGCTGTGATGCTCTGTTTGTATCTTTGTCAAATCGGTACTTGACTGACTCATCAGAAATCAGACACATATAGCACAACGTCTCCACCTATTTTTCTCTCTCTTTACACATACACTCTCTTAGAAATTAATCCAGGAATTGTATGTTTTATCAAAACCAATCCATTTCACAAAATATTTGTTTCCTTTTTTCGTATTAGGTTTTGAACAAGATATTTGGATGGATATTTGGGTTTTAGTAGTTCTGTGCTGTAGAAATCTCCTCCTAGAGATCACGTTTTATAATCTTCTAGCACATACGATCTTGAGTTGGTTTCTTGAACTGCTCGAATTTTGAGCATTACGGTAGACCAGTGTGGTGTGCAGCCTTTCTCGAAAATCGAATTATATTGTTCTAACAGAAACAGATCAAGGGATCACGAGTTTAGTGTTGGAGGGGAGCGTGGGGGTAAATATTTCAAAGGGAGATTAAGTGATTAATGCAGTAAGCATATTCAGAAGGATGTAGGTTGCAGTAGTTACTGGGAGATGGAGAGGCCTGCACAGGTTACAATAGCATGCAGAGCCACATCAAACCAGTCTTCGGGCTGAAGGCCACAACAACAAAAGTCTACAAACACTGCCGACTTTGAATTCAGCTATCTGTGGATCTATCATCCTGATCTTATTATACACAATAGACAAAAGGCTGTTATCTTTCATTTCATCAGGTTTCATATTAATTGTTTTGTTTTTTTGTGTGTGATTATCTCGACTACCTATATTTTGCACTGTATCAGTCCATTTGAAAGACCCATGAACAGTTAAGCGTTTAACATGTTTTTTTTAACAGTTCTGTTGAACTCTCTACAACTGAACCTTTCAAGCTGGAAAAGGATGTGTGGTGATCAATTGTAATGTTTTTCCATTGGCTTCTTGAAATGAGTATTATAAAATTCCTTGTCTATGTCTGTTTGTAAAGGCTTTGGAATCCTATTAATTTCTCTGTATAATTTTGTGAATCAATCTTTAACCTCAGTACAATTTTTAGTATTTAGGGCAGCGACCTATGCAGATGTAGTGCACATCATTTACTGTTAATAAATATTCTTAACCTGAATTGTACTTGGAATATGCAGTCAGGTCAAACAAGTAGGCCTGATGAAAGTTGTCATTTCCTTTAGTTCAAAAATGGCTCTGAGCACTATGGGAGTTAACTTCTGGGATCATCAGTCCCCTAGACTTAAACCTAACTAACCTAAGGACATCACACACATCCATGCCCGAGGCAGGATTCGAACCTGCGACCGTAGCGGTCGCGCGGTTCCAGACTGTAGCGCCTAGAAGCCCTCGGCCACCCCAGCCGACATTTCCTTTAGTGATAACCGCTCTCCTCAGATAAACTTTGCGTGCTGAAAGATGCAGTTCTTTAGCTACCTAAGTTTTCATGCTTATTACAGTGAAATTAGCAACAAGAGCAAGTTCTCCGAATGATGCGTCAATAATAAAATATTTCCTTGTGTAATCTATTACAGAAGGAAAATGGGGAAAAATGAAAATACTGTACATATACATTTTATTATTATGAAAAACATTACAATTCCTTGCCCAGCAACAAAGTTTATTTTCACCATTGGCTTCGAAATATAAATTATTTTATTGTTTAACAACAAGTTACAGTCCACTCATTGGTGTCATCCGCGAAATCTCTTAACTGACAATCACGCCACCACGAATCCAATAACTTCACGTTCAACTCTCCAGTCACTTGTTCGTATTTGTCAAACCCTATTTTCAGTCCAAGTGCCGCAAGTGAGGGGCAACCCTTGTTCTCCGTATTATGCACGCCATATTCTGGTGACTAGTCTTTAATTAATTTCATTTTCTCCAAAGTATTTACGAAATCTCGCCACTCAGATAGAATAAATGATGGTATACTATTCAGCACCGCCTCCAGTGGCACACAAGCTAAGCCCATACTGTGCTGGTGGTGAAGTTATATTCAGTTCATAGTAGGGTGTGGTGCACCGTAGAGTGAAAGCACCAGAAGCAACCAGGTTACTTCGAGCACCACACGTCCTAAATGCAAGTTCATTTGCAACTAATCGATTGTCTGTGGTGCGGAACCTTTGTTAATAAAAGGGCACGTTGGAAATGGTTTTGGGAAGAAACAAAAAACCTTGCGATGAGCAGTATGAATAATCCTAAGCATAAGAAATTTTTCTTTTGAGTAAGATGTCTGCCTCCTGCAGTTCGAACTGACTCGTAAATTATGATGTAATCAATACATATTATAAAAATATGTGTTTGTTTGTATGTAAGATCCACGTCTCCTCGTAAATAATTGGACAGATTTCAACTAAACTTAGTACACATGTCCCTTATTGTCGGGCAATAATCGCTGTTCGGGTAAGAACCATCTACCTATCAAGTTCAGGAGATATGACGTCATGAAAAATGAGATGCGTGAAAAACTGCCGCATCATTCATGACGTTTAAATTTATTATTTTTGTGCTACTATCACTCTTCGAAATATATTTCGCAGACAGTATCCACATATGCTGCTAAATGTAGCAACAAAATTATATCGTGGTACTAGACATGGTTCTGGAGATACGATGCCATAAACAGTGAGATGCGTGAAAAACTGCCGTAATGCAGTGAGCATGGCGTTTAAACTTATTACTCTATTTGCAACACAATTTGTAGACAGTATCCTCAGATACCGCTGAATGTACCTACAAAATTATATCATTGTATGACATATAGGTCAGGAAGTATGACGTTATAAACACTGAGATCTGAGATGCGTGAAGAAAAACCTCATCACACATGACGTTTAAATTTATTACTTCTTTACAACTAACTTTCTTCGTAATGTACTTCGACGAACGTATCGACATATGCCACTTAGAGTGCCTAAAAAAATATATTATTTTACGACCCATAGTTCAAAAGATATCACGTCATGCACACTGAGATGCGTGGAAAAATGCCTCATCATTAATGAAGTTTTAATAAATTATTCATTACTACTAAAAAAAACACCCACATCACTCAAGTTATGGAAATCCCTGACACCTGACAACGCTTTTAACACATGTCAACAGCGAAGAGCAAACAGTTGTAGACGACAACAGTAGCTGTCTATCAGCCATGAAGAGGTACTGCATGTTTACAAAACTGCGTTGTAGCCACGTGAAGAAGATGCACCCAGCTTCCTGGACATGTGACTTGAAATATTGTTTATAATCAAGTTCTGAGATGAGAAACATTTCTGAGGATATGTATTTTGCGTACTATATTTCGTGATTCGAAAACTGTGCTTATACATCGGTACCTCATGCATATTTCTTTTTACATCTGTTTCATGATTTCAAAGGTATTTTCACGAATACTTGGCAATGCAATGTTTTCAATATTGCACAACAAACACACTTCTTTTTTCGCTACTAATCGGTAATAGGCAGAATGAATACCATGGCAACGCCGGAATTGTCAGCTAGTATCGTAATTAATAATTCAGCTCTCACATGAATTCGTAATTGAGAATTATATTATCAGCGTACTCCTCATCAATCGATAAAGTTTCTAGAAAAAATAAATTTTTCAGTGAGTAATCTCACAAAACACTTCCTAAGCATGAAAGAAGTTTTTTCGCTTTTACCTTCAGTAAGATGTTCCACAGGCTACTGATCAGTCGTGGGTATCAAGGCTTGTTATATAGTCCAAAGATCGAAGGCGGTAACACTATTATTTGATCATGACGTCACATGCGGTTGAGTAATTCTGAGACTCCTTTCATATGTAGAGCATTAAATCTCTGATATATGGGCAGGCCTTCTTACCCAATTGGTTCAAGTTGTTATTTCCGTACTAGAATCGTGAGTAAGCTCTTAGTATGATATCGAATTTTTCGGGAACGGTAATTTTGTTTGCATTTCAGTTCTCATTTCAATGACAAATGTTTTCATTGTTTCTTCATCTTGATACGAGCACTCGATGAAACATATTGGGCATTTATAGAAATCCGTGCGACTCATGAGCAGATTTCAAATGGTTCAGATTGCTCTAAGCACTATGGGACTTAACATTTGAGGTCATCAGTCCCCTGAACTTAGAACTACTTAAACCTAACTAACCTAAGGACATCACACACATCCATGCCAGAGGCAGGATTCGAACCTGCGACCGTAGCAGTAGCACGGTTCCTGACTGAAGCGCCTAGAACGACTCGGCCACAATGGCCGGCAGCAGATTTCACCTTAGTTCCCTTTCACCGTAATACAGAAAATGAAAACTGCAATACATATCATTGGCTTCAATAGTATTCCTTGTTCTAAAATCAACTGAATAGTTCTCTTCAGAATATTCAAAAGAATTGAGATAAATTTTCAACTTTATTGCCTCCAGTGTGCTGCAATAATCTGAAATCGCATTCTTGTTTGACTGAAAAGCTAAAATTATGTATCTTCCTGTTCTGAGCTCTGTAATGAATTTAACTTACCACATTCATGTACTAATTTCTGGTGCCACACATTCGTTTAAATCCAAGTGACGAAATGCAAGAAACAGCCTTAGATTTTTTTTAATGATGTTGCTCTTCAGTCCGCGCGGCTCCCTCCGTCGGAGATTCGAGTGCTCCCTCGGGCATGGGTGTGTGTGTTGGCCTTAGCGTAAGTTAGCTTAAGTTAGATTAAGTAGTGTGTAAGCTTAGGGATCGATGACCTCAGTAGTCTGCTGCCACACGATCTTACCACGAATTTAACCGGCCGCTATGGCCGAGCGGTTCAAGGCGCTTCACTCCGGAACCGCGCTGCTGCTACGGTCGCAGGTTCGACTCCTGCCTTGGGCATGGATATGTGTGATGTCCTTAGGTTAGTTAGGTTTAAGTAGTTCTAAGTCTAGGAGACTGATGACCTGAGACGTTAAGTCCCATAGTGCTTAGAGCCATTTGATTTGATGTTGCTCTTTCTCGCAGACTCGAGTTTCTAGAATTTTTCAATTACGAAGACAATGTTCAGATTGGTCTCTGCACTATCTGAGACAATACAATTAGTTCAAATGGTTGACATGGCTCTGAGCACTATGGGACTTAACAGCAGAGGTCATCAGCCCCTAGAACTTAGAACTACTTAAACCTAACTAACCTAAGGACATCACACACATCTATGCCCGAGGCAACCTGCGACCGTAGCGGTCGCGCGGTTCCAGACTAATACAATTAGTGTCTTTTCTGCTGTGAATCAATATTAGTTCAGGGCGAGCGTTTAAAACAATCTTCTTGCAACCCCCTGAGAACCCGAATACCATACTGAGCAGGATACAAATCTGAGACGTCCATCATCTGAAACAAATTCTTTTAATTCATTTCTTACTCCCCAACTAGCATTATGCAATGCTATTGATCATATGGCGGAAAAGAAGAATATTCTTTCATTAGCTTTGCAGTTCTCTGACTGCGCACGTGATCCAATAATTTGGTTATTTATATGATACTGAATATCCATAAGCAAGTGAAGTGCAGAAGTTTTATTTAAGTAAATATCTGCAGTTTTCGACGCTCCTGATTCATCAAAAAAGTTTGCTTCAGTATAGGGACAACTGTTGCATAGCAGTAGATAAGTGTTTTCAATTTGTATGACAGAGGATATGGAATCGTTGTGAGTCAAAACTGCCTGAATAAATGGCTTTTACTTATGACATTCGAGGAGAGTAATACAACTGTTAACGAGAATTTTGTCCCTCATATTCAGTATGTGATTCGTCATCATCATTTTCTTCTTCTCTTTGATCATCAGTCACCACAACGTCGAATTAGAGCTGCCAATTAGTTGATGATGTTAGTTTAATAGAGCTGTGTACTCTTTTGATGACAGTATTTTTCAATTGTGAGGACATTTTTCGCGTTCTTATCCTTCTTTATCGTCTTCTTCTTCATGATATTCATCTTCTTTGCATCAGTTTTCTTCTCTTCAGACATAACGTGATTACGATGCCCATTACGTTTTCTTAAGTGTATTGAACAGTTACCTCTCCAACATCAAAGTTCACAATACCTCTGTCTTGATCTCTGATTGATATAATGAATTCCGAAACTATCTTACCACGACTGGCATGTAAGTAGGCGAATTTGATGATTCCACAATCCTATATGCAGATGGTTCTGCTGGACAAAAATAATGTAAAGAGTATGTGGGAGCAGCATCGTGGAATGAACTTCCAAAAATGTAAGAGTCAACGCTTAGGACGTCAGCGTTCTGAATATTTACCGTGTGTTCCGCTGCCCTTGAGGTATCATTTTGAATTATATTTTTCTCAGAACCTAAAACGAACATTACATTACTACCCCTTAAAAATCAAAATATAGTAAACTCCCGTTTATCCGAATCGCGTTTATCCGAAATCCGCTTTATCCGGACAAATCTTTCCAAATTTCACGACTCACATTGGCGTTGTCTGACGCATCGCGCAGCTACGCTTTTGGCTAGCTAGACTGACACTTGACAAGTTTCAACTTGTCTACGCCTGGAGCCATGCATTCACTGGTGTTTTTCGGCGGTCTCCTGTTAATCAATGCACTGGCGCGTGTCAAAAGTTCGAGTGTCGTCTATTCGTGCGTGTGTTGGTTGAAGATTTAGCGTGTTTCTTGTTCGTATTGCGTGGTTTCATGCCATTGCCATCTATTGGAACTCCTTGGAAGTACAGTATGTACAGTACTGGTCTATGCAGCGCGACGTAGCCCTGTCGAAACCGACGCGGCGCCAAACACTTTGTCGGTACGTCACACGAAGCCGAGCGTATAACAATTTAACAGTGAACGTACAACACACTGTTGTGTGGCCGCGGGGGCTTGGTTAGGACAGGGGAGAGGGGACAGATGTATCGGTTGTTCGATGGCTGCCACAGCCTGGATTCAAAAGTCAAAAGCCTTGTCTAGTGCGTCTCGACTGTCGTCAAGTCGTGCGACTGTGTTTTTTCGATTAAACGTTTCGTGCTCACGCTACATGCTTTAAAATGTCCAGAGATAAAAGTGGTCAGAAACCAAAAAAGAATCAGTAGAGTGTTGGCAAAAAAACTCTGAACGTGACTACGGGCACGAAACGAAAATACAACGTGATCTCGTTGCGAGCAAAGCTTAGCGCTTTGCAGGTGAGCCACCCGCGAAAGTTACTGCGGATTTGAACGTCGTTAGGAGTACGATTACTGATTGGAAGACAAATCGATCAGAAATTGAAAAATTTTGTTCCATCCAAGAGTCAGGAAGCGCATTGAAATGTTGGAAAACAATGAAATAGGTGCACATCGTCAGAAGAACCCTTATTTTTCTGGCATGAACAAATAAGAGCCAAAGGTGTGCCAGTTTCAGGTCCTCTACTTCGTCAAAAAGCGATGAATTTTTATTAGATGATTGAAGGAAAGGAGCAAGAATTCTTCGGAAGCGATGGCTAGCTGGATCGGTTCAGGAAGCGGCATGGCATTCGTGAAATTCCCATCATCGGCGAATCATTATCTGTGAACGAAGCCACTATCACTGATCTTAAGAAGATACTGCACACAATCATCGACAAAATAGGTTATACTGGCGATTCACTTTACAACTGTGATGAAACCGGCTTGAATTACAAAATGTTGCCAACAAAAATCCTTGCCTCTAAACAAGAAAAACGGCATCTGGATATAAAAAAGTAAAGAAAGAGCTACTGTCCTCGCATGCATTAATGCCACTGGCAATCATAAACTGCGCTTTAGTTTAATTGTAAATTTAAAAATAAACAATAGCATTTAGACGGCAATCAGCTGATAAACCTTTGCCACTCTGGTACACAAATCAGCACAAGGCATGGATGAACGGTGCCATCTTCAAAGAGAGGTTCGAGGTAGAGCTTGTTCCACCTTTAGAAAAATACATGGAGGAAAATGGACTTCCTCGAAAAGCGCTACTTATTGTGGACAACGCTCCTTTTCACCCAGATGATCTACAAGATGGAGATATCAAAGTTGTGTTTCTCCCACCAAACGTGACGTCTCTATGTCAATGGATGGACCAAGGTGTACTTGAGTGGATGAAAAAACTTTACAGAAGCAAGCTGCTGGAATACTTAATCGGTGCGATTGATGCCGAAGTAGATTTTGTGAAAGCTCTTTAAAAAATCGATGTTTCAAGTGTCATTCATTGGACTGCTGAAGCTTGGAATCTAATTTCTCCTATTTCTCTCGTTGGGGCTTGGAAAAAAATCTTACATCATAAGACAACTCATCAGTGGTGGGAAGAAGGAGGTCACACCGAAATTCAAGGTGACGTGCCAGAAATATATGAAAATGACGTAATTTTGGTGAATTTACTGGAGAAACTACCGGGATGTGAAGACGCGAACTTCGAGGATGTTGGAGAATGGATGGAAAACGACTTTTTTTTATTTAAGTGAGGAAGAATTCGTCCAAATTGTGACCGATCAGAAAGCGTCAGAAGAATATGCCTCCGGTGATGAAGCAGAGAAAAAGATTCTTCACACATTCGGTTACGAAGCTATCCAAACCGCCCTTGAGCACATCAACCAATGGATGAGGCGACGTATCCCGAAATAGTCTGTTTCCAACGTTGGAGACATATTGCCGCAACAAAAGTTTCACAAACCAAAAAACAAAAAAACAAAATCATTACAGGCTTTTTTACCAAAAAATAAATTCTAATGAAGCGTCCTAGAACTTCATCGTCCAAAAGTTAAGAGTTTCTTGTTTTCTTTTTTCTTCTTCTTCTTCTTCTTTTCGTTCCTTTGAGTAGTCTTTAGATTTGTTTCATAATTTTGTACAGTACTTTATTTTTTATTCAAAAGAGTAAGTAATAAAATTAAAACTCCTGTTTTTTCCTGGTGCCAAATAAACTGGATTTTTTTCTGTAAGAACGCAAAATAAACGAGCTTTGTTATTCAGCATTTAAAAACTTTGAGTTTTCAATCATACTTTGGCGCCTTTTTAACACATTAACAAAACTTTTACTCAAAAACTTGCAGCCTTACTCACAATTTATCAATAACGTTTTACGTACCCTATGCAAGTTTTACGATCATATTTTGCGGCACTGGCGCAATTCGGGTTGTTTCACGCTTGGAAACAGGGGGATTTCGGTTTATCCGAAATTTTCGTTATCCGAACCGGCCGCCGCCCGATAATTTCGGATAAACTGGAGTTTACTGTACACTTACTCTTTATTTCGCATCGCTTGAGTGTTTTATTGTACCTGAGATTCAGTTCTACGTTATTTATTTTTCTCTGCATCATCTTCGCGCTTATTCTTGATGTTTTATGACTCGACCTTCTTCAACAAGTTGGAAATATTGTCACGGAGTTGATAAGTTCCATATTTTAAAGTAACTCTTTCCACTATATTCAGATCATCAATCTAATTTCAACTTATTTATCTACAGGTAAATACTGAATATTACATCGAGAAATAGTCACTTCTACTTTTATAAATAGATTGGTGATCTGAATAATCTGGATAGAGCTACTTTAAAACATGTAACTTATGAACTCCATGACATTATTTACAAGTTGTTGAGGTAGATAGAGTCATACAATATCAAGAATAAGTGCGAAGATGATGCAGAGAAAAAAAAAAACCTTAAAACTGAACAGCTCTCTAAATATGTGAAGAGGCTCAGAAGTTTAACTTGTCTTCCACTGCAACAGAAGTACGCCACCTAGCTGTTATAGAACTTCAGATATTTCAGCATAAGTCAATCAGTACATTACATCAAATTAATGTTCTAGACTTGAACGTGATCAGTCCCATTCAAAAAAATGTTCAAATGTGTGTGAAATCTTATGGGACTGAACTGCTAAGGTCATAATTCCCTAACCTTACACACTACTTAACCTAAATTATCGTAAGGACAAACACACACACCCATGCCCGAGGTAGGACTCGAACCTCCGCCGGGACCAGCCGCACAGTCCATGACTGCAGCGCCGTAGACCGCTCGGCTAAGCCCGCGCGGCTAGTCCCATTGCATTAGACGTATCCATTCCCACCTTTGACGATATTCTGTGGAAATGTGGTAAGTTGAATTCGGTATTTAACTGTAGGTAAATAAGTTGAGTAAGGCACTTTGTAATCGTGATGAAACAAATTTAACGTGGTGTTAATGACAGCAGCTATAATAAAGTTCTTATCCGATAGGCTAAACGTTAGATCATTATCTGTTACAACCATTTTGAAACTGTCCGCATATACTTAAAAAACCTGCAAATTTGTCTAGATTTGAGAAACTATAAACAAAGGTGATCACATGTCTGACTTTTAGATGATTGATACTTATTACAGATGTACTTCATTGTATAGTTTTCGAAATGCATTAATGTATCTCGAATAGATGTTACGTTGCCGAAGCTATCAAAATATACCGAGCGAGGTGGCGCAGTGGTTAGCACACTGGACCCGCATTCGGGAGGACGACGGTTCAATCCCGTCTCCGGCCATCCTGATTTAGGTCTTCCGTGATTTCCCTAAATCGTTTCAGGCAAATGCCGGGATGGTTCCTTTGAAAGGGCACGGCCGATTTCCTTCCCAATCCTTCCCTAACCCGAGCTTGCGCTCCGTCTCTAATGACCTCGTTGTCGATGGGACGTTAAACACTAACCACCACCAACTATCAAAATAACATAAAAGATTACCCTTTTCCTTTTATGATTCCCAATGTGAGCCAGGTTAGCTTTCCGTCTGGAGGTTAACAATCACACTCTCATAACATTTAAACATTTTGCGTAAAGTGTCTCACTTTAACAAGCTTCGAAAATGTGAACTTTACAGTTTTTTAGCATAACATTCAAAGCGAAAACTGGTAAACGCTCATGTTGGAAGGGTCTACCTCAACAGCTCAATGATCAGCGTGTCTAGCTGCTATGTGGAGGACGTGAGTTAGATTTCCCGTATTGTCATGGATTTTTCCTGGATGACAGGACTGATCCGGGGTGCACTTAGTCTCTTGACGTCATTAAAGAAGCTACGTGAATGAGAAGTAGCGGCCCGAAGGTCAAGATAACCGTCAATGGCAGGAAGAGCGGTGTGTTGACACGACGCACCTCCGTACTACACCCAGTAACGCCGTTTGCATAGGATGACATGGCGGTCGGTCTGTTGGTCGCGACTTGCCCAAGAGGGAGAGAGCTGGGACTCTGCTTTACTCTTGTTGAAAGACTGCTTAAGAAAACATAGATTTTTATTCATTAAATATAAACCAAACCAGTTTTTCCTACATGGACCTAAACGCAAAGCCTTCCCTCCACAAAGTGTTATTGTTTCCATTGTAGGATAAAGTTCTTTGCACGTGCGATAACTGTCGCCAAGCTGTTTGTGCATCGTTTACAGACTTAACAAACCCCATTGCTCTTCCTGCTTATCCTCTAAGCGCAGGAAACCCAGTAAATTATGAAATGAGAGGTAATATTCCACCTGTCTTGGCGATGGGTGTTATATGCTCTCTGACAATAGATTTTTCTTTTGGAGCAACTTCTGAAGCTATTTTAGAAGTGATTTTCCCTACTTGTATGAAATTACTGCCTAGTTTCAT
This sequence comes from Schistocerca cancellata, assembly GCF_023864275.1. NCBI lineage: Eukaryota > Metazoa > Arthropoda > Insecta > Orthoptera > Acrididae > Schistocerca > Schistocerca cancellata. The sequence goes on from NC_064629.1 coordinate 270,733,111, forward strand.
AACTTTAGACAAGTTCAAACTGTTTTAATTATTCTGTTCATTACATCTTTTGCATTCTTCTTCTTCTTTTCCATACCCATGCCTATTTTAACTTTAGTTTTCATTCGATCAGTTACCGGCAAAGCTGCAAATTTTACACTGACGATAGCAGCTTTTGCCTTCAATCATCTTCCTTGCATGCTGCATCTAACGTATTGACTTCATCACCTCTGTTTAACGACTCCATCAACACACTGCTCCAAATCCAGCAAAGACCGAGAAATATGAAAAATGCATTCCTAATTGTCTCCAACGTGGTTGCTGGAGCAAAAGCCGCTATATCAAGCGAAGGGTTCCCCACTCGCAGTAATAACGGAAGACAGTATCCAACACGCTTCTGGAAATATTTGTGCTGCATTGCAGACAAGCGCCAGGCACTCCCCTCACTACTTTTTCTGTCTCTGGACCAGTCATACTCCACTATTCAATATTAGCTCTTATGCATGGGCGATCACACTTTCAGCCAGCACCCCAAAGTGGAATGAGGGCATGTCAGTACAATTACGATATCTACCAAAAGAAACCGTACAATGTTACTAGTATCTACTGCATTCACATATAACTCGTAATATAGTAAGTACAGGAAACTTTTTTTTTCTTTATTGTAATTTCATTCCCCTGCCCCATATGGGCAGGGGAAGGCTGTCAGCAGCACAATCCGCCGCTCTTCAGCCGAGTGACATGACAACTAAAACAAGAATAAAATAATACATACATAAGGAGATACAAAGGGGAACATAAAACAGAGTAAGGGGAGAAAATGGAGGTAAAAATACACTGACACGTAGACGTTCATTGGGGACAGTTAAAAAAGTCACCAGAAAGTTAAAAAACACAGTTGGCGATTCTTAAAACACAGAGAAGACACTGGATGCACATGCACAGGTTAAAAGTTGGCCACAGTATTAAAAACACTCCGAAACAACACACTTAAAACCCACTTGGAGCACACACGACGAAGAATAAAACTACCAGGTGGGACCTGCCGAGGGAAAGGTCAGAGAGGATGGAAAAGGAGGGGAGAGCATGGGGCAGCTGGGGAAGCGGCGGGATGAAGAGAGGAGGGGCAACCGTGGGTTCACGAAGAGGCAGGAGACACATGGGGCGGGAGAGGAAAAGGGAAGACAGGGCAGGAGGGAGCGCAGAGACACTGAAAGAAGGCACAAGAGATGGAGGGGGAGTGGGAGGGGAAAACCGCTCAGAAGGAGGGAGGGGGGAAGAGGGAGCCCTGAGGAGGAGGCAGGAAGAGGGGGTTAGAGTTGGTAGGAGGGGTAGATGTCAGGGCGAAGCTCATCATCCGGGAGGGGTAGACGGTGGAAGTTGTGTTGGGAAAGGAGATGGAGGGTGTGGAGATGGAGAGAGGGAGGGACACAACGGTAAAGGTGCGGCAACTGGTTGGGAGTGGAGAGGAAGGGGGTCACCAGGGGGTGAGGGGGATCAAGGCAGTGGACAATATTTAGTGTGCGGATGTGTTCAAGGAAAAGGAGAAGGTGGGGGAAGGGGATGAGGTCATAGAGGATGCACTCGGGGGACGGAAGGCGGATGCAGAAGGCGAGGCGGAGTGCATGGCGTTCGAGGATTTACAGGAAACCATCAGTACTATTAACGTAATTTCGATTGATGCACAGAGTTCCGAGTACACATGCTGGACAGCTAGCACACTGTGGTAATAAAAAAAAAATTATTGCACAAAGAGACCTATCTATACACTACTACCACGTCCGCCCCAGTAGCTGAGTGGTCAGCGTGACGGATTGCCGTCCTCCGGGCCCGGGTTCGATTCCCGGCTGGGTCGGAGATTTTCTCCGCTCAGGGACTGGGTGTTGTGTTGTGTTCATCATCATTTCATCCCCATCCGGCGTGCAGGTCGCCCAATGTGGCGCCGACTGTAATAAGACCTGCGCCAAGGCGGCCGGACCTGCCCCGCGAGGGGCCTCCCGGCCAATGACGCCAAACGCTCATCATCCTCAACTACTACCACGTACCAGTACCGACATATATTTATAGTAACCGGGCCAAATATCTCATAAAATAAGCATCAAACGAAAAAACTACAAAGATCGAAACTCGTCTAGCTTGAAGGGGGAAACCAGATGGCGCTATGGTTGCCCCGCTAGATGGCGCTGCTATAGGTCAAACGGATCTCATCTGCCTCTTTTTAAATAGGAACCCATATTTTTATTACATATTCGTGTAGTACGTAAAGAAATATGAATGTTTTAGTAGGACCACTTTTTCCGCATTGTGATAGATGGCGCTGTAATAGTCACAAACGTATAAGTATGTGGTATCACGTAACATTCTCTCAGTGCGGACGGTATTTGCTTAGTGATACATTACCCGTGTTAAAATGGACCGTTTACCAATTGCGGAAAAGGTCGATATCGTGTTGATGTATGGCTATTGTGATCAAAATGCCCAACGGGGTGTGCTATGTATCCTGCTCGGTATCCTGGACGACATCATCCAAGTGTCTGTACCGTTTGCAGGATAGTTACGTTATTTAAAGAAACAGGAAGTGTTCAGCCACATGTGAAACATCAACCACGACCTGCAACAAATGATGATGCCCAAGTTGGTGTTTTAGCTGCTCTCGCGGCTAATCCGCACATCAGTAGCAGACAAATTGCCCGAGAATCTGGAATCTTAAAAACGTCGGTGTTGAGAATGCTACAGCAACATAGATTGCACCCGTACCATATTTCTATGCACCAGGAATTGCATGGCGACGACTTTGAACGTCGTGTACAGTTCTGCCACTGGGCACAAGAGAAATTACCGGACGATGACAGATTTTTTTGTACGCGTTCTATATAGCGACGAAGCGTCATTTACCAACAGCGGTAACGTAAACCGCCATAATATGCACTATTGGGCATCGGAAAATCCACGATGGCTGCGACAGGTGGAACATCAGCGACCTTGGTGGGTTAATGTATGGTGCGGCATTATGGGAGGAAGGATAATTGGCCCCCATTTTATCGATGGAAATCTAAATGGTGCAATGTATGCTGATTCCCTACGTAATGTTCTACCGATGTTACTGTATGACAGAATGGCGATGTACTTCCAAGATGTTGGATGTCCGGCACATAGCTCGCGTGCGGCTGAAGCGGTATTGAATAGTATATTTCACGACAGGTGGATTGGTCGTCGAAGCACCATACCATGGCCCGCAAGTTCACCGGATCTGACGTCCTCGGATTTCTTTCAGTGGGGAAAGTTGAAGGATATTTGCTACCGTGATCCACCAACAACGCCTGACTACATGCGTCAGCGCATTATCAATGCATGTGCGAACATTACTGAAGGCGAACTACTCGCTGTTGAGAGGAATGTCGTTACACGCATTGCCAAATGCATTGAGGTTGACGGACATCATTTTGAGCATTTATTGCATTAATGTGGTATTTACAGGTAATTACGCTGTAACAGCATGCGTTCGAGAAATGATAAGTTCACAAAGGTCCATGTTTGACACTGGAACAACCGAAATAAAATGTTCAAACGTACCTACGTTCTGTATTTTAATTTAAAAAACCTACCTGTTACCAAATGTTCGTCTAAAATTGTGAGCCATATGTTTGTGACTATTACAACGCCATCTATTACGTACTGCACGAATATGTAATAAAAATGGGGGTTCCTATTTAAAAAACGCACTTGATATCCGTTTGACATATGGTAGCACCAACTAGCGGGCCAACCATAGCGCTATCTGGTTTCCCCCTTCAAGCTACACAAGTTTCGTTCTTTGTAGTTTTTTCCGTTTGACGCTTATTTCGTGAGATATTTGGCCCGGTCACGATCAATGGACCACCGCTCTTATCGTAACATACGCCAATTAGCTAGCAACGCGGTCCAGGCTGATTACACGCAAATGTTAAGCGTGGCGTCCTCTCAGCTAATAATAATTTGTAATCGAACAGTACATACACTGGTGTCCAAAATTAAAGCAACAAACGGAAATTTTGCAAGGTTGCTTTTATTTTGCACGAAACAATATAAACTGGTAACAGTAAACAAAAAATCATGTAAAGAATACAGAACGTAAACAACTGCAACGTGCATAACGAAATACAAAAATTTTCTTCGTTTTTTCCACCTTAACGGATTTGCACACAGCGGGTTAATGCCTTCAGTGTTGAGTCTCACCACCTCTGGCAACAATATAGGCTTGACAACGATAGGGCATGCTTAGAATGATGTCACCAGTCTCATGTTGAGGCAATAACGCCCATTCTTCCCGCAGAGCTGCTCGCAAGTCTTGGAGAGTGGTTAGTCGATAGTGACGTGGTGCAGCCCGTCTCTCAAGTGCATCCCAGAAATGATCTGCGGGATTCAAATTCGGAGAGCGAGAAGGTCACGGCATGCTTGCAGTATCTTTCATTTCCAAGAAAACGTCAACCACCTGTGCTCTATGATGTCGAGCTGTATCGTCCATTAATACGAAGTCTGGTCCCACAGCACCTCGCATTAACCGCACATGAGGACCGAAGATCTCGTCACGATACCTGACCAGTTAAACATTGCCGATTCATGACGATGTGTTCGAGTGGTCAACATAATCTCTGCTCACATCACTACCGATCTTCCTCGCTATCGGTCTCTTTACACAATCTTTGGTATTCGAAATCGTGTTTCTCGTTGCCTCCAGGTGCAAAGCCGTCTAGAATCACTCTCCAGACCAAATCAGGACTCAGCTGTCAGGAGAACATTGGCCCACTGTTCAACCGTCTAGGTGGCATGTGAACGACTCAACTCTACACGTTCCCTTCTGTGAAGAGGCGTCAGAGGTACACATACAGCACGTATCCGACAATGAAGGCCACTTTGCTGAAGCCTTCTGCACACACTTTACCTCGATAAAACACGTCCAGTGCATGCTGTGAAGCCAGATGCCAATTGCTGTGCAGTACTAAACGCTCTACCGTCTTGTCCTAACAGCCAAATAACGTTCCTCTCTTTCTGATGTCATACGTGGTCGGCCCCGCCATGGTCTTCGGAATAAAGTTTCGGTCTCTATAAACTGTCGCCACATCGAAGAAATAACATAATGATTCACATTAAAGTATCGGACAACATCAATTTGCTTCTGTCCTGCTTTTATTCTTCCTAAGGCAATCCAACGCAGAGAGCCTGGCATCTTCCGTGCAGAACGCGATCGTACGGACATCTCATACTTCCATTACTTAGAACAGTTTACATCAATCTCCAAAGACGCGCCCATAATAACAATTACCCTAGCACAAACAGGATTCAACTTGTGAACGACGCAAGGACATCGACCACTGGAAAAACCCTTCAGCACATACGTGATAAAAACAATCCCTTCTCAATTCCTACGACTATCTCTGTCTTTGGTGTACACTGCCTATTAACTCCCACGCATACGGCGCGCTAACATCTCCCTGAAAAGCACAACGCATCTGTACTCATCAAATACACCAGCTATTTAGCCAGGCAAGTACCATCATGCGTACAACACACCACTCGTTGGCTCCAAGTAATCGTGGGAAATCTTTTTAGACGTCATAGAATCCCAGCCCCGTTTGTCATTCGCAGTACTGCTAAAGAAATTCCTTTCCCACCCACACGCGATCACAACTTCCAAAACAGAGAGGCCACTCTGTAACTAGCAAATAAACAGAAGATGTGGAGAGCCCACACACTGCCAGCGACAGCTCTAATTACAGGAAGCCGGTGTTTGATAAGGCTGCATGAAGGCAACCTTAAAAACGTTCTGCCGCTCGGGGTAGCCGAGCCATCAGGGGCGTCTTGTCACATTCCGCGTGGCTTCCCCCGTCGGAGGTTCGAGTCCTCCTTCGGGCGTGGGTATGTGTGTTGTCCTTAATGTAAGTCAGTTTAAGTTAGATTAAGTAGTGTGTAGGCTTAGGGACCGATAACCTCAGCAGTTTGATACCATAAGACCTTACCACAAATTTCAAAAAAAAAAAAAAAAATTGAAAGCTTTCGAAAATTGTTTATTAAATGACTCATGTATAGTGTTCAGCACGTCTGTGGGCTGTTGGACTTGCCCACACACTCCTATTGGCTAAAACACGTTTATTCAGTCCTGCATTTATTTGATATAATAAAATCATCAGGTTTAAAATGTTGAACATTAAGATTTTACCACGAATCCCCCTCTCGTAGGGTTCTCATACGTTATTAGAGCTCTGATGACGCCCCATCTACGATTTTGGCATTACAGATGAAGCAGAAATCAGCTAATATCGGAGTCAAGTTCAGGGCATAATACTGCCGAGAGGAGAAGTCTATATGTAAGATATTACTAAATCTTTCTTCTTCGCTCTCGTGTAATGCGGCAAGTGCGACAATTCTTTAGGAAAATTCCCGTAATCCTTGCGTAATCCTTCCTCTCATAACTAGTGGTCTGCTGGGTAAGTTCATTAGGGAATGTACGTTTAAGGTAGGTCAACTGGTAATTGTATCCCACATCTATCAATCCAACCTGGTTTGTTATCAGACTGAAGAGTAAATCCTGTATTTTTTCGTAAAACACCGAAAATCGTAAACATGTTATGCATGCGATAAATAACTTAATTTTGATGGACATTCATTGTTATTGATTTACGCTGCTATACTGACGTCAGCGGTGGGTGGTGGAGCCGTAATACATCTGGAAGAGTTATGTATGGGCCAGCTATAGATGTGAATGCATAATAAAACAGGTTTCCCAGTCTTGTGTCTATATGACGTATCTGGCGTGAGTAACGTGTCTGACAAATGGAGTTCTATCGCACAGCAGAATAGTAATGAATTCCATTAGGTCGACTACAAAACAATTGTCATTATCACGGTTTGTGTAACCGATATCCCCCCTAAAATAATTAAAACTATAGGCGTACGATGCATAGTTTTATAACTCATTATACGTCCTAATTTTAGGAGTCGTAACCGTTAACGACATCATAAAAGTTTGTAATACTTCCCATTGGACAAACTGTAGAACAACATTATAATCACATACACTACAACTTTGATAAATAATGGTTAATGTATGGTCGACACAGTGTCTCCTTTACGTATCAGGGGGGTGTAATTTGTTCTATAACTCTTAAGTACTGGAGGGGACTAGGAAATTCCGTTAAGGTCTTAGACTGGATGAAGGAAAACTCCCGAACTACACCTCCACGCGGTAGAGAGTGGGCAACGTCACTTCATGTGATGGCTAACGTAGACAGGGACCGAGGGATGACCGGCATAAGTCATCATCCCAGCAGTTGCTGGACAGGGCACCCTATTGCCCGGGAAATGAGAACTCACTTCCAAAGGCGGAAGAACCAGCTGATGGTCAACGGCATAGGACGTGGAAGGCAACGGGAAACCATCACATTAAAGAACTACGGTTATCCCAAGCATCAGCAGTAAACCATGTCAGTATCTTCTGTAAAATTTTCCGGAGATCAAACAGTCCCCAAATCGGATCTCCGGGTGGGGACTGGAAAAGATACAAAAGGAAAAGAATCCCAGTTTTAACATAGCCACTTGGAATGTGAGAACACTGCTTCAGTGTAGCAAGCTAGAAAATGTAAGACTTGAAATGGAAATCGATATTCTAGGCATATCGGAGACGAGATGGCCCCAACCAGCTGATTTCTGGTCTGGAGAATACAGAGTCATTCACACCGGAACTGACCAAGATAGACGAGGAATGGGAGGAGTTGGAATAATTTTGAGGAAAAACTATGGCTCACGTATCAAGAGATTTATGCAATATAGCTCTCGAATAATACTAGTCAAACTTGAAACTAAACCAAAGGACACTGTGATAATAGAAATATACATGCCAACATCCAAAGAAGAAGATGCAGTCATTGACGAAATATACGAAGAAATAAGTAATGCGATGAGAAATGTTAAGGGAGATGAAAACCTGATTGCCATGGGGGACTGGAACGCGATTGTGGGTGAAGAACCGGAGAAAGGAATTGTTGGCAAATATGGACTTCGAAGAAGAAATGAAAGAGGAGATAGACTAATCGAGTTCTGCTCGAGGCACCAATTAGTTGTTACAAACACACTTTTCCAACATCATGAACGAAGAAGATACAAATGGAAGGCTCTTTGAGGCGTGAGAAGACAACAGATTGATAACATTCTAGTGAGAGCACGTTTTAAGAACCAAATAAAAGATTGCAGGAGCTATCCATCTGCAGACATAGGCAGTGATCATAACCTGGTCCTGATCAAAAGTTCACTGAGATTCAGACGATTGAAGAAGCCTGTAAAACTTAAATCGGAACTAGAAAAACTGAAAACTGAGTGACTGGCAAAGCGCTATGCTCATAAAACAGACGAACTAGCTAAAAATTTTCAACATGGTGGAGTAAATGAAGACTGGGATCAAATTAAATCTGGTATATACAAAGCAGCAGAAAAGATAGTTGGAAGAACTGAACCAAATAACATGAGGAATTGAGCTTATAGAAAATAGGAGATGATAGAAAAATGCAACTGATGTACAAGGAAAAGTTGAATACAGAAGACTAAGGAATTTAGTTAATAGAGAAGCTGGGAAAGCAAAAGAAAATTTTCCTGAAGCAATGTGCAGGGAATTGTAAGAAAATATGCAAAACGGAAGAACTGATTTAGCCTACAGAACAGCAAATCAATTTTTTAACAAACGTAAAACAACACCCTCAGGCACAATAGAAAATAAAGAGGGGAAAATGTTGTTTGGTGAAGACATGGTGAAGAGATGGAAAGAATACATAGAGGAGTTGTATGCCGGAACACCTCCTTCGGAGGAACTAATAGGAAGAAAAGAGCAAGTAGACGAATATGACAAGGGAGATGACATTCTGCAAGAAGAATTTGACAGAGCTCTAAAAGAACTACGGGACAACAAAGCTACGGGTATTGATGCCATCCCTGCAGAACTAACAAAGAATGCTTGCGACAGCATGAAAATAATGCTGCTTAAACTTATTACGTCCATCTATAACACAGGAGGAATACCGACAGACTTCCAGAAATGTATCACTGTTCCTACACCAAAGAAGGCAGCAGCTACAAAATGTGAACAGCACCGAACTCTAAGCCTAATATCACAAGTATCAAAATAGAAATGAAGAGAAGGTTGAGGATATGCTGAGTGAAGATCAAAAAATGGTTCAAATGGCTCTGAGCACTATGCGACTTAACTTCTGAGGTCATCAGTCGCCTAGAACTTAGAACTAAGTAAACCTAACTAACCGAAGGACATCACACACATCCATGCTCGAGGCAGGATTCGAACCTGCGACCGTAGCGGTCACGCGGTTCCAGACTGAAGCGCCTTTAACCGCACGGCCACACCGGCCGGCGAGTGAAGATCAGTCTGGTTTCAGAGAGGCGATTCTGGCACTGAGATTCGTTATCGAAAAGCAATGACAGAAAAATAAACCAACTTATATTGCTTTTGTAGACATGGAAAAGGAATTTGATAACGTTATCTGGCAAGAGATGTTCAGAGTGCTGAAGAAAAGTGGAATAAAGTACAAAGACATCCGTGTGATACTCAGTTACTCTAAGAATGAGGTGGCAGTGATTAGGAACTGTCACCAGGAAGAAGAAGAAAATATTAGAAAAGGGGTAAGACAAGGATATGCTCTCTCTCCTCTTACATTCAATGCTTACATCCAGGAAGCTGTATACCAAGTTCGAGAAACTATCGAGGTAGGGATCAAAATTAATGGGAACAAGATAGACATGTTACATTATGCAGATGATATTGCTATAGTCACGGAGACAAAAGAAGATTTAGAGAAAGTCCTAAGACCAATGGAAAAAATTGTATGCAATCAGTATGGAATGAGAATAAACAAGGAAGAGACTAAAGTAACGGTATGCAGTACAGGAGCCGAAAATGAACCTCTGAGAATGAGAATTGGAAGAGAGGAGCTGGAAATGATAGAGGAATTTACTTACCTGGGAAACAAAATCACAAGGGATGGTAGAAGCCGGAAAGAAATGGCGAGCAGAATAAAAAAGGCCAAAATTGCATTTAATCGGAGAAGGAACTTACCATCAACAACATCAGTCTGAAAATAGAGAAACGTATCATGAAAGGTTTCGTTTGGACTGTGGCCCTATATGGGTGTGAAACTTGGACAATTGGACGAGAGGAGAGAAGACCGGTAGAGGCCCTGGAGATGTGGTGCTTAGAAGAGTACAGGAGACCGGAGACACATCCAAACAAGAAGAGACAAACTTGTAGGGCACATCCTACGACACAACAACATCACTGGAACAATAGCAGAAGAAGTTATTGAGGGAAGGAATCGGCGGGGGCGACCAAGCATATTATACATGCAACAGATCATGAATGACGTGGGATGTAACACATACGTGGAAATGAAGAGGAAGGCAGACGGAAGAGAGGAATGGCGCTCTGCTGCAAACCAACCTCAGGTTTGAACACTACAGGAAGAAAGATATCTTTGCCAGCAAGACAGTTAGGCCCTCTAGGGATGTACAGGTATTCTTTGCATTCTCAAATTTACTGTTATTAGAATTTTACATGTGCGTAACACTAGCATAAAAAACCTCTCGGAAGGTATTGTATCCCACACTGATTTCGAAATATGATTTGCTTACGGGTTATGAGGGATAGGAAGTCATCCTGATGTACAACATAGAATACCACCAAGATATATTCTGCAGTAGAAAATTCTTCATCAGTGTTTGATAATTTGTGCAATTAGATTCCTGGTTAAATAATTAAAAGTAAAGAAATACAGAACATAATTTTATAACCAAGTATCAGTCCTTAATTACCCTAAATGTATGTATATTCACACAAGTCCTTAGTATTTACCTTAATTCCCTGGAAGATGGTGGTTTAGATCCCACATGTGTCTGGTTTAGTATTTGTAAATGTATAGGACGAATATTAGACTGTGTCTTAGCATAGCAATAGAATGATAATGACCGTCAGCAGCTAAACATTTTTGCTAATGGCGATTATTAATGATGTTGCTGTAGTTGTGGTCCTCAGACAGAAGACTGGTTTGATGCCACTCTGAATGCTACTCTATCCTGTGCACCTCTTCACCTCCAAGAAACTACTGCAATCGACATTCTTCTGAATCTACTTATTATATTTATCTCTACAATTTTTACCCCCACACTTCCCTCCAATACTAAATTGGTGATCCCTTGATGTGTTTTTGTTAGAATAATGTAAGTCGTTTTTCGAGAAAGGCTACACTTCACGCTGGTGTACCTAAATATTCAGAATTCGAGCATTTCAGGAGATCAACCGAAGATCGTATGTGCTAGAAGATTATAAGATGCGACCTTTAGGAGGAATTTCTACAGCACATAACTACTAAAAACCAGATGTCCAGCCACATATCTAATTGAAAAACTATTACAAAAAGAACGAAACAAATATTTCGTACAATGGTTGGGTTTTGATAAAACAAGCAATTCCTGGATTGCTTTGTAAGAGAGTGTATGTGTAAAGAGAGAGGCAAACAGGTGGAAACGTTGCGTTATGTGCGTCTGATTTCTGCTGCGTCAGACAAGTACCGACTTCACAAAGATACAAACAGAGCATCACAGCACTCTCTTTGTCTCTGGTAAGAAATAAATTCCTGGCTTCTACGAAGTCATATAAGTCCAGACTTGACAAGAAGAATCTGTCCTTGATCTTCCTCTACGATTCCCCTCCGCCCCCCCCCCCCTCCACGCTTCCCTCCAGTACTAAATCGGTGACCCCTTGATGTCTCAGAATGTGTCCTATCAACCGATCCCCTCTTCTAGTCTGGTTCTGACACAAAATTCCTTTCTCACCAACTCTGTTCAGTACCTTCTCATTAGTTACGTGATCTGCCCATCTAACCTTCAGCATTTTCTAAAGTACCACATTTCAAAAGTTTCTATTTTCCTCTTGTCCTGTTTCACTTACGTACATGGCTACACTCCACACAAATACGTTCAGAAAAGACTCCATTACAGTTAAATCTATACTTGATGTTAAGAAATTTCTCTTCTTGCCACTGTCAGTCTACATTTTATATCCACCCTACTTCGAGCATAATCAGGTATTTTGCTGCCCAGATAGAAAACCTCATTTACTACTTTAAGGGTCTCATTTCCTAATCTAATTTTCTCAGTATCACAATTCCATTATCCTCGCTTTGCTTTTGTTGGTGTTAATCTTATATTCTCCTTTCAAGACACTGTCCATTCCGTTCATCTGGTCTTCCAAGTCCTTTGCTGTCTCTGACAGAATTACAATAGCATCGGGAAACCTCAAAGTTTTTATTTCTTCTCCTGGAATTAAATGCCTTCATCAAATTTTCCTTTTATTTCATTTGCTGCTTGCCCAATATACAAATTGAATAGCATCGGGGATAGACTACAACCATGTCTCAATCCCTTCTCAACCACTGTTTCCATTTCATGCCCCTCGACTCTTATAACTGCCATCCGGTTTCTGTACAAATTGTAAATAGCCTTTAGCTATCTGTATTTTACCCCTACCTTTTTGCTATTTGAAAGAGCGTATTCCAGTCAACATACTCAAAGGCTTTCTCTATTTGTACAAATGTTACAAATGTAGGCTTGCCTTTCGTTAACCTATCTTCTATGAGAAGTTGTAGGATAAGTATTGTCTCGCATGTTTCTACATTTCTCCAGAATCCAAAGTGATCTTCCCCGAGGTCGGCGTCTACCAAATTTTTCAATCTTCTGTAAGGAATTCGTAACAATATTTTCCAACCGTGATTTATTAAATTGATAGTTCGGTTGTAATACCAGTCTGCAGCTGCCGTTTTTGGAACTGTAATTGTTTTACTTTTCTTGTAATATGAGGTATTTCGTCTGAATCATACATCTTGATCGTCAAATGGAAAAGTTTTGTCATGGGTGGCTCTACCACGGCTATCATTATTTCTAACGAAATGCTGTCTACTCCTGGGGAATAGTTTCGACTTAGGTCTTTCAGTGCTCTGTGAAATTCTTCACGCAGTATCACGTCTCACATATCATCTTCATCTATGTCATCTTCCATTTCCATAATATTGTCCTCAAGTACATCTCGCGTGTACAGATTCTCTATACAGGGTGATTTTTTCCACAGTTTAGAAACTCTAGGGATTGATCGATGTGAGGATACGGAACAAAAAATGTGTAATGAACTTATGTCTGGAAATGCATGGTTTCCATGCTAGTGACCATTTATTCAATCATATATAGTTTCAAGGACTGCAGTCTAACACGCCCTGCGCCATGCAGCCACAGTTGCAGTACGTGTTGAAAATGGTTTCCATGTATGTCAACGCTTGTGTGTACGCGCCGTAGCATGTTCTATCTCACACGTTCACATCGGCCAGGCCGCATCCGAAATGTATCAGAGGGAGCGTTAAAACGCTGCTCCATTGTCTCCACATCTGCGGTGGGCTCTGCATACACGATACTTTTGAGATGGCCCCATAACCAAAAATCATAAGGGTTGAGATCCGGTGAACGAGCAGGCCACGCAACAGGACCCCCTCGTTCGATCCATAGACTAGGGAAAAGAGGACTGAGATGTGTCCGGAAGTTAACGGCGAAGTGGGCTGCAGCACCATCACATAGCAGCGACATAACCCTTCGAATCATCAGGGGCACATCTTCCAGCAGGATGGGCAAAGTCACCCACAAGAAACGCCGATGGTTTCGGCCTGTTAGGCAACATGGACGGAAGACTGGTCCCAAAATACGGTCGCCAATTATCCTGGCCAACACACTCCGGCTGCATCGATGCTGATGATTCGTTGTCACTACACCATGTGGGTTCTGCATACTATCCCACAGATAACTGTTATGAAAGTGGACGGACGATACCACTCCGCGTAAAAGTGTTCTCATCTGTGAATAGGATGGATGACACAAATCCCGGAATCATGGTTGCCTGGAGAAGGAACCACTGACATAATTTCTCCTGATGTGGAAAGTCGGCCGCTAGTGAGACCTGCACTCGCTGTGAGTGATAAAGGTGGTAATAAATGTAATGGAGAATGTTCCACGCGGTCGTTTGGCTTACCCTGTACCGGCAGGGCAACAGCCTGGTACTGACACAGCGGTCACCTTCCACAGCGTTATAATATTTTCTTCCAAGTCTGGCTTCCGAACATTTCGGGCACATCCTTCATGATATCCTGCTTCCTGAAAAGACCTTGTCTCACACAGACGACGAGACACTGTGGAAACAGGGAATGCTGAGGTTGCTGTCGGCGGAGCTAGATCTACTGATACAACCTTCCTGCTCGCCGCCCGTTGCCATTTGCCTTTCCGTAAGTAAACGCCATGTCGGAAAAACTCTCGATTCGAATACAGAACCATTGCGTACAACGCTATTTCACATCCACTACAAGGTGAGTCAGCAACAGAAGTGAATCGGACACACCATTACCAATTACTATGGCAGGAGAGGTCACTAGGGCATGACGTGTAAGGAGCAGTACCACCCTCTATGCGGAAACCATGCGACCGTAACAGTGGCTGCATGGTACAGCGCGTATTGGAGCGCAGTCTCTATAACAAAGTGTGGTTGAATATATGCTCTCTAGCATGGAAACCCCGCATTTCTGGATATAAGTTTATTTGACCTTTCTTGCTCCTCATCCTCTCATCGATCAATCACTAGAGTTCGTACACAGTGGACAAATCATCTTGTATACTCCTTCCACCTATCTGATTTATCTTCTTTGTTTAGGACTGGACCGATCATACTAGTAGCAAAACCCCTTCATGTACAGATCATGATGAGAACACCTCTACTCACGTGATCTTCTGGTCATACCTTCTATATGTGATTGGACTTGCAGTCTAATCACACTATTTTATATGTATAACCACCCTGGGATGGGACGTGGGTCTAGCAACAACAAGGAACATGCCTGTGTTTTGTTTATGTGCATAGTGCTACCTTGCCCACCAAAAACTCATATTTATTAAAGTATTAACCCAAAGTCTATAAAAAATGCAAGATACCACTCCCAAGACCGGCAACTGTATGGAAGAACGTGATAATGCCACTGTACCATGGAGGGTCCTCATAACATAATGATGACTAATATCGTTTTAAGTAGGACTAAGGCATGTATTTTGATAAAATAACCCATAGAATTTAGACTTTCGTCCTCATTCCAACATTTATGCATCCTCTGTAATAGTGCTAAACATCACAGAAAACAATATTTTATATGAAGACGCCAACAATGTGAGTTTTCGTAATCTTTTCCCACATTAAATTCTTTGAATTATAGACAGATAGATAATATGATACTCTAGATCCCTACAGGTCTAACACAGATTAGTTGATGCTTCTTGTTGGTAGCGAAAAGAAAATGTGGGTAAAGTCTGAAGATGGGAATACTTTCGGTCGTGGCATCAAAATGTGGATGTAATCACACACTATTTTGTGCGTTTGAATGCTCCTATGTGTATCCCCTGGGCAAGAGTAAGGTGATATTTTTTTTGCATGCATGATGTTACTCGAAGACAACAGAGAAATATATATGTGTGTGCCCCCATGTGGGTACGCTAGGCCCAGGGTAAGGTGATTTTTTTCTATATGAATGGTGTTACTCGATACTGACACGGAAATTTCACTTTAAAGTCACCCAGGCCACTTTATATCAAGAGTATAATTGCCTATTTAAATAATAACAATTTATGACGGTAAAATATTAAACATTAAAACCATTGGATGGTGACAGGAGTTCACAGACTGGCAGATGGAGCTATCAAACAACGCTGACGAATTAGTACTCCTGGGCTTTACCTTTCATACAGTGAAACTGAGATGTGAGCAGTATTTATTCTGACTGCATCTTCGACTATGCCTCTCCAACAATCGATCGAAATGGTTAAATGTAGAATATTTCGTTGTAAAAGTTAGACAATCACAGACTATACTATTAGGTACTAATCTAAGTCATGCAGATGAAGTACATGCAATCGATATTGTGTACAAAATCACTTTTATCATCTATTAGCAGACTTCTCGTAATTTCATCTATTGTAACATCGATATGTGATCTAAGTGTATCGTTTTTCGTAACTGGAAACAAACCAATGTACTCTACATCAAAACATTTTATATGATTCCAAATACATATGACTTGCAACTCACATGTAATGGGCGAGAATACTAAGCATTCAGAAGAGATAACATTACCGTTTCCTCACACACACAGAAAATATGGGAGAATGTCAATTAAGTCTCGTAACCATGTCTCCTGAGAAGGTATTGTCTTCCCCTTTTTAAAACATATGTAGTGTCATTCCCTCTCATGTAGCTAATCACTACAGTTCATCTCTACCGATTACTCCCTCTGTATAAAGACTTTTCTTTTTTCTCTAAGTGTATGTGTGATGGCATGTCTCTCGCTCCCTCCCTCTGTATAAACAACAAACACGACATTTCTTTTCCAACTACCCTGCAAGCTCCCTCTCAAGCTTTAACGTAGATATCACCGTCATTTTGCGAACAGATGACTCTGTGATCTAATAGTTCTCTTCCTTGGTGCAAACTAGTAGCTTTATAGATAGTCATCCCTGATATGCGATTCCGGTATGTCCGTAGGTGGTATTGTCACAATACTGTACAATCATAAGTAGCATTCATACTACGTGTCATTGCATCAAGAACTTCATGGCACCGATTTCCATAATCGGACAGTGTTTTGTGAAAGGGCACGTCCACAAATGCAGACGACTCCCACGTTCTTTGCCGAGGTACTATTTTCCGATGAGTCCAAATTCACAAACCATGGTAGCGTTAATCCTCAAAACATGCATTACTGGACTGTAGACAATCCCCGCCGGTTACACAAGTTGACCATCGGTGTCCTTGGTCTTTTAACGTACTGCGTGACATCATGGGGAACAAATTCATTGGTCCATATTTTATTGACGGCACATTGAAAGGACGCAGATATCAAACGTTTTTGGAACAGTAATTACCGGTACTATTGCAGGATGTTGCCCTGGACGTTAGAAAGGTATGTGGTTTCAGCATGACGGTAGCCCAGCGCATTACGCTATTGAAGCACAGGAGGTACTGGACCATGCTTACATAGGTCGAACGATCGGCAGTGGTGGCCCTATTAATTGGCGCGCTAGGTCATCGGATTTTTTCTGTGAGGATATTTAAAAGACAAGGTGTGCCAGCAAGTGCAAACAAGCCGTGATGACGTGGTCGACCGCATCAGAAACGCCTGTGCTGACATTCCCTCAGATATGTTTCTGTCCTGTGCAGCTTCATCTGAAAAGCGGAACACTAAGTGTATTGAATTTTGTGGTACTACGTTTGAACACTAATTCAAATTGGAAAAGTAGAGTAGCGTTCGCCTCAAGCCACGGCCACAGTAATGCATCGAGTAGTCCCCTGTTCAATGCGTCGGAGGATTACAATGTTAAGAATGGAGTTTCCAATTAGAAGTTAAGAAATACTGACCTGCCCTACTCTCGCAGCATGGAGGTGAGGTATCACGTGCCATTGGATATTCAAGGGCCAACGAGTAGCATGTGGTAAATTACGACTGTGTACTGATTTCTATTCCTCCGATTATAGTTCCATCTGTGGCGAAACGAAGGAAATGCCTCAGACAAAACATATGTAGATTCTGCCTTAGAACCTTAATCTGCAATAAAAAACGGAGTTTCGCACTGACGATTTCAAAGGTGCCCCCCTGCCTCCCACACACTTGGTGGGATGTGGGTCGAGTGTGATATCATTAGATGCCCCCCTCCGAAACAAACAAACTGAAATTATAGCTTTATTTGATCCGATATACAGTTCTCGAGATATTTCAATATATTCAGTTGAAATGAACACCCTGAATATATGTAAAGTTACTTATTATTTATGCACAGATGCGTTTCTCCTAGCATTTTTTTAAAATGCTGTTGTGTGGTAGATGTCCAGCGTGGGTCTTTCAAGGTTCCTGAATAAGTCTAAATTACGTTCACAGCAGTGATCATACACAGAATTTCCTACAGTTAATATATGAGTTTTATAGTAATGTCTGAATATTAATAATACTGCACGTTTTATTTGTTTAGGGATCGTAATTGTAATTACGTCTCTGCATTCCACTTGGGGGCCTGGTAGCAAATCGGATCCCTCACGCATTAGCGCTAATTCTGATACCCCAATTATGATTGGTCAAGGGATAGAGAATGCAGCACACAGATTTCCACCGAGGTGTTGGAACCTGTCTGTCGTTATTACCACGGGTGGCATGCCCATTGCGTGATACTGCAGTAGTGTCTTTTCAGCCAGAATCCAGGTCAGAGACGATTATGCATACGTTGTGCAAATTTCTCGGTCATCGCTGGGTCTGGGGCAATGTTTTCGTGACCATACTCCACACATCAGCATTAGAGGAATGGTCAACCCTGCAGGCGGATTACTTATCGTTGGCCAGCTCTTTAGGTTAATATTCCTTAGCACTGTGCTAATTTATATACACACAGTATTTTTGGTCAGAAGCGCTAGAATTTTCTGTTGTCATCTGTATTGTACTACTGCGAGCAACACACTCATTTTAACACACAATCTATGTATCACATAATCTAGTAATGTAGTGATGGCTTAGCAGGGTTTTATCTATCGTGGTGTCGTATTTCTTATACGTGCAGTATCTTTGGTTAAAAATCGGTAAAACTGCAGTACTTACAGTATTATGCCGTGACATCATTATTTCTATCAATGTGTTCGTTTTCACACATTCACTACGGCGTCAGATACACACTAGTAGTATTCTGTTTGCTTAGCAGTGATAACTTACTCATAAATATTTGGTACACGTAACATTATGATTGACTGAAAGCATCATGATGTTGATATGACATTGACATTGACGTGATACAGAAAACTGCGGGACAGACTTCACGTAATTGCATGAAATATGTCGACTTTGGGAAATACGTGAAAGATGTGGAAAAATATCCAAAATTGTGAAATATATTGATTTACTCTCAATCCATATTCTGTACTCATTAGAATGTTCAATCCATTCACCAGATCTTGTACTTCTTCGCTTTCTGTAAGGATAGCAGTGTCATTAGCGAATCTCATCACTGATACGTTTTTAACTTGAATTTTAATACCACTCTTGAACCTTTCTTTTATTTTCGTCGTACTTCTTCGATGTATAAACTGAACGGTATGGGCGAAAGACTACATTCCTGTCTTACACATTTTTTTAATCCGTGCACTTCGTTCTTGGTCTTCCACTCTTATTGTTCCCTCTTGGTTTTTTTTGCATATTGTGTATTACCTGTCTTTCTCTATAGCTTACCCCTATTTTTGACAGAATTGCTAACATCCTGCACCATTTGACGTTGCTGAATGCTTTTCCCAGGTCGACAGGTCGTGTGAACGGGTCTTGTTTTTTCTTTAGTCTTGCTTCCATTATCAACATCAACGTCAGAGCTGCCTCTCTGATGATTTTAACTTTCCTAAGGCCAAATTCATCGTCATCTAATACACTCTCAGTTTCTTTTCTATTCTTCTGTATATTATTCTTGTCAGCAATTTGGATGCATGATCTGTTAAACTGACTGTGCGATAATTTTCGCACTTGTCGATCCTTGCAATCGTCGGAATTTTGTGGATGACCTTTTTCCGAAAGTCAGATGGTACAACGCTAGACTCATACATTCTACACACCAACGTGAATAATTGTTTTATTGCCACTTCCCCCAACGATTTTAGAAATTTAGGGGGAATTTCCTTTATCTCTTCTGCCAGATTTGATTTTAAGTCTTACAAAACTCGTTTAATTTCTTACTCTAATGCTGGATCCCCTATCCCTTTTATATCATCTCCTGTTGCTTCTTCTATCACGTTTATCAGACAAGTCCTCTCCCTCACAGAGGCCTGCAATGGACCCCTTCTAACTATCCGCCATCTCCTCTGCATGTAACAGTGGAATTCCCGTTGCACTTTCAATGTTACCGCCTTTGCTTGTAATTACACCGGAGTTTGTTTTCACTTTTCTATATGCTGAGTCATTCCTTCCGATCATCATTCCTTCTTCGATTTCTTCACATTTTTATGCAGCCATTTCTCCTTAGCTTCCTGCACTTTCTATTTGTTTCATTCCTAAGTGACTTGTATTTCTGTATTGCTGAATTTCCCTGAACACTTTTATACTTCCTTCTTTCATAGATCATCTGAAGTATTTCTTGTGTTACCCATGGTCTGTTCGCTGTGACCTTCTGTGTGCCTATGTTTTTCTCTCCAACATTTGTGATTGCCTTTTTTTAAAGATGTCCATTCCTCTTCAACTGAACTGTTTACTGAGCTTTTCTTTATCGCAGTACCTATAGCCTCATAGAACTTCAAGTGTACCTCTTCATTCCTTAGTATTCCCGGATCCCAGTTCTTTGCACGTTGATTCTTCTTGATTATTCTCTTAAACTTCAACCTACTCTTCATCACTACTAAATAGTGCTCTGACTCTGTATCTGCTCCTGGCAACACCTGAAATCCAGTATTTGATTACAGAATCTCTGCCTGTCTATGACTATGAATGTAATATAACTGAACTCTTCCCGTATCCTCCTGCCTTTTACAAGTATACCTCCTCAATTTTTAATTCTTGAACAGAGTATTCGCTACTGCTAGCTGAAATTTATTGAAGAAGTCAATTAATCTTTCTTCTCTCTCTTTACTAGTACAAGCCCATATTATCCCGAAACGATTTTTTCCACTCCTTCCCCTACAACCGCATTCCAATCCCCCATGACAATTAGATTTTTATCTTCCTTTACGTTTGCTGTCGATTCTGATGAGAATAACACTACCTCTTAACTATTCACAGTAACTCACTCTCCACCCTACCTTCCTATTCATAACGATTCATACTCCAGTTGTAGCATTTTCCGTGTTGGTGATATTACAATATACTCATCTAACAAGAAATCCTTGCATTCTTTCCATTTCACTTCACTGATCCGCACTGTATTTTGATTGAGTATTAGCATTTTCCTTTTCAGATTTTCTAGCTTCTGTACGTCGTTAAAACTTCTAATAGTCCACTTCCAGACTCGTACAACGTTTTCCTTTCGTTGGTTATTCAGTCTTTTTCTCGTAGTGACCTCCCCGTTGGCAGTCCACTCCCGGAGATTCGAATGGGGGCTAGCTTGGAATCTATTACCAAAGGAGAGATCAACGTGACACTTTTTAAATAACAGGCCATATATCCTGTGTATACACTTTATGTTTCTTTAATGCAGTGGTTTCCATTGCCTTCTACATCCTGATGCCGATAATCATTCCTGATTCTTCCGCCTTTATCAGCAGTTTCCCACCCCAAGGGCAAGAAAGCGCAAGAATCTCAGATAGCTCCTCCGCTCTCCCTGACAATGCCGTTGGCTGAATGAGGGGTGACTTCTTATGCCAGAAGTCTTCGACAGCCGTTGCTGATGACTTTTATTCAAAATTTAAGCGGTGGCTGGACCGAGAAAATTCTAATTACTAATCAAAGACGCTACCACTAGATGTGTAAGTAAGGTCCTGATCCCAAGAAATTCATTGGAGGAAGTGACATCTACTACTAAGCATTAAATTTGACATATTTACTGAACTTGGGACAAGAACTTTTTAAAATATAAAGCAATTGACTAGGTTACAGCATTTTCAAAAGGTGAGGATAAAATGTCAAGCAGCCCCCGTTCACAGCCCCCTCGTTATTGCGAGCGTTAATCGCTCGAATTCGTGCGTGTGTGTATTAAAATTTGTTGCCACTAAAATTTTTTATTATTAAATTAGCTGCCAGTTTTCAAATTCCTCATCTTCATTTTTTCATAACGTAATAAAAAAGGGGTGTGGCGTGTGATGTCATGATTGTGATGTCATACATAACATAGATTGTCTCTGGCCACGTCTCTGACCACGTGATGTAGAGAAAGCGGTTCAGAATATACGATGCAAACGGAAGTCCGCTGGACAGTATGTAGGCATACGACTAAATTGAATGCTAGAATTTCAAAAGAGAATAAACAAATTTTACAGGGATGGCTAGAGGTGATAGTCTGAAAAGTGTCGCCAGGTGCAGTACTTTCCTCTACTATTTTAATACGCAGCCTGACTGGATCATTCCTTTCTTCAGATTTATCGAGGCCGTGGTGCTCACCGAGAAGTAGAATCGATATTGAAGAGATACGTGTGATCAGCATATTCCACTTCCTAACTGGTAAACGTATCCAACATTTTATGCCAGCACCAATTAATAAGTGGTACATTCCGAATAATTCTGTAATGTATCACAGAGTGCAGGGATTAGTAACAAACTTCATGATAAGTCACTGAAACTTATACATGGTGAACATTAATAATACTGAAAAACTGCAGGAACAGATTCCTGACTGCAAATGTAGGAAAAGAGGTCCGATAAACACGTGTCCAGAAATACATCGTTGCCACGATAGATGGCACTGACGAAAGAAAGTTCCTCTGACCATGTACCATGTCTTTAGCCGAAGATAACGATTATTCAGATTGATGATGACAGTTCTAGTAAAACTTGCTTTGTTGGTAAAGAGGATTCATGACAGAAATCCCATAATAGTGATGGTCTGGTGCAAAATCCATCGACAAAATCCTTCCCGTAGCGGGAAATACGCTGCTGATAATCTTTGCACTCGATGCATGTGATAGGGATAGCAGGGGTTGTCATGGAAATGGAAATGAGCGTTTGGCGTCATTGGCCGGGAGGCCCCTCGCGGGGCAGGTCCGGCCGCCTTGGCGCAGGTCTTATTACATTCGGCGCCACATTGGGCGACCTGCACGCCGGATGGGGATGAAATGATGATGAACACAACACAACACCCAGTCCCTGAGCGGAGAAAATCTCCGACCCAGCCGGGAATCGAACCCGGGCCCGGAGGACGGCAATCCGTCACGCTGACCACTCAGCTACTGGGGCGGACAGGGGTTGTCATGAAAGATAAACATTATCGTACTTTGACTTACACCATGTTGGTGGGTCTTGGCCTGGAGCTTGTACAAGGGTTCGTCTCGATATCCTGTAGGACCCGGTCGACCAAATCTAGTGTACGCACAGTCCGCCGCCTCCCTGCCCGGGCGACTGACTGAAAGGACCGATGATCACACAAACGCTCAAAAATGGCTTGAAACGTTGTGTGATGTGGTTGGTGTCTGTGGGGGTACTCGTTTTGGTATCGTCAGGCTGCATCTCGATTATTTCCGTCTGCTTGACCGTAAAGAAACACCATCTAGACAAGAATACCAGACCATTCTGCTGCTCGAAGTACGCTGCGTCAGTCACACAGCCTGAAATACAGGGTGGGTCACCTAACGTTACCGCTGGATATATTTCGTAAACCACATCAAATACTGACGAACCGATTCCACAGACCGAACGTGAGGAGAGGGGCTAGTGTAACTGTTTAATACAAACCATACAAATATGCACGGAAGTATGTTTTTTAACACAAAACTACGTTTTTTTTAAATGGAACCACGTTAGTTTTGTTAGCACATCTGAACATATAAACAAATACGTAATCAGTGCTGTTTGTTGCATTGTAAAATGTTAATTACATTCGGAGATATTGTAACCTATAGTTGACGCTTGACTACCACTCCTCCGCTGTTCGATCGTGTGTATCGGAGAGTACCGAATTACGTAGGGATCCAAAGGGGACGGTGATGGACCTTAGGTGCAGAAGAGACTGGAACAGCACATTACGTTCACATGCTAACACCTTTTTATTGGTCTTTTTCACTGACGCACATGTACATTACCATGAGGGATGAGGTACACGTACACACGTGGTTTCCGTTTTCAATTACGGAGTGGAATAGAGTATGTCCCGAGATGTCAGGCCAATAGATGTTCAATGTGGTGGCCATCATTTGCTGCACACAATTGCAATCTCTGGCGTAATGAATGTCGTACACGCCGCAGTACATCTGGTGTAACGTCGCCGCAGGCTGCCACAATACGTTGTTTCATATCCTCTGGGGTTGTAGGCACATCACGGTACACATTCTCCTTTAACGTTCCCCACAGAAAGAAGTCCAGAGCTGTAAGATCAGGAGAACGGGCTGGCCAATTTATGCGTCCTCCACGTCCTATGAAACGCCCGTCGAACATCCTGTCTAGGGTCAGCCTCGTGTTAATTGCGGAATGTGCAGGTGCACCATCATGCTGATACCACATACGTCGACGCGTTTCCAGTGGGTCATTTTCGAGCATCGTTGGCAGATCATTCTGTAGAAACGCGATGTATTTCAAGATTTTAAACATGGCTGCAACAGCAACTGTTGAAATTCTTCATGATAAAGGATGACTGCCAAAAACAGTTGCAGGATAAAAATTTATTAAAATTCTTGACCAAGGTTTCGGTACATATAAATATACTTTCATCATAAGTAAAAAATCCTGAACAGGAAGACACTTTCATTAGAAAAGCCTTAGCATCAAGCTTTCTAATGAGTGTCTTCCTGTTCAGGATTTTTTACTTCTGATGAAAGTATATTTATATGTACCGAAACCTTGGTCAAGAATTTTAATAAATTTTTATCCTGCAACTGTTTTTGGCTGTCATCCTTTATCGTGAACGCGATGTATGTTGCAGTGCTCTCCAATACACACGATCGAACAGCGGAGGAGTGGTACTCAAGCCTCATCTTTAGGTTACAATATCTCCGGATGTAATTAACATTTTACAATGCAACAAATGGCACTGATTACGTATTTGTTTATATGTTCAGATGTGCTAACAAAACTAACGTGGTTCCATTTAAAAAAACGTAGGTTTGTGTTAAAAACATACTTCCGTGCATTTTTGTTTGGTTTGTATTAAACAGTTACACTAGCCCCTCTCCTCACGTTCGGTCTGTGGAATCGGTTCGTCAGTATTTGATGTGGTTTACGAAATATATCCAGCGGTAACGTTAGGTGACTCACCCTGTATACAAGGAATACACCGCACGTGGTCACAGAAACTTTTATTCATCAGATCCATCTACCGTGGCAACGATGCATTTCTGGACATATGTTCATAGGACCTTTTTTCCTCCATTTCCGCCGGCCACTGTGGCCGAGCGGTTCTAGGCGCTTCAGTCCGGAACCGCACTGCTGCTGCTGTCGCAGGTTCCAATCCTGCCTCGGGCATCGATGTGTGTGTAATCCTTAGGTTAGTTAGGTTTAAGTAGTTCTACGTCTATAGGAGACTGATGACCTCACATGTTAAGTCCCATAGTGCTTAGAGCCATTTGAACCTCCATTTCCAATCAGGAATCCGTCCCCGCAATTTGTCGGTTATATTAATATTCATCCTGTGTAACATGCAGTTTATATAACTTACACGACACTTTATGCCTCCGGCAATTAACAAGTGGTACATTCCGAAAAATCTTATAATGTTGATGACTCACTGAAACCATGATAGTTTCAGCAAGTAGTGAAAATCGGAACAATGATTAGAAATTGCAGATTTTCACTCCCACAACCAGACAAGAAGGAATGTGTTTTAGATAATGTTAATGAGTATTGGAGTTCTTCCTGTACAATCGGCTGCATCATAATTTTAAACCTCAACTGATCTTCAGGCGCCACTTTCCATATTCTAAGCAGGAAAGTAATAGAAAACTATTTCCATCATCGTGCGTTTCTGCATTTGACACTACCTCATGATACGCTTCAAATAATATTTTTGATAATCACGTACGCTACAGTTATTAATTTGTTTCTTTTAGTTTCCAAAGAATGCGTATACAGATGATGGTTCCTTTGTCGCATCTAATAACCGTGAAGAATTGCCTTCTAGTGAAGAAATGAGTCCTTGAAATTAAAAGCATTTATGTCTCATTACAGAAGCTTTCGAGGAAAACTGTGCTACGTCGAGTTCATATGAGCCTATAATTCTTGGAGAAAATGCATTTTTGGTACTTAGTAGTAAATGAGCAGTCATTACTTACCTTCGCTCCACTGTTCCCATCACCGAAAACAATGCTGGGTGGAACAATACGAACATCTGCCGTCGCCTGGCTGCTTTTCCCCTGGAGTTGTGTTTCTTGGTGCAGCAGGTCTAAGTCGTTCGTTTTCTCGCTTTCATTTGCTGCTGGGCTCTGAGATTGCTGTCCACCACCAGGAGCTATAAGTGTGCTGTCTTTAGCAGTCACAATACCAGTTCCTGGGTCAGGGTGTTTTGTGTCCAGAAGTTGTATTATTTGTGGTTCGGAGGCCCTACGAAAGAAATTTATATCATACCACCTGATAACTAGGTTCGCAGCGCACATTTATAAATAACTTTTCTTTTTCCTGTTTTGCAAACAAATTAATATAGCAAATATAAATCTTTGTCAATGGCCAAAATAAAACAGTTGTGAAATCTGGCGACATGGCGTGACGAAACGTCCTGGAGGATGATTGGTCGACATGCAGTTACTCTTTTAGCGCTCATGCCTCACGGCATGAAACTGGAGAGTTGTGCTGCATTTTGCTGAAACTGGGGCATCGATCATGATCCCGTACATTGAAGGATACTTCATAGATTTACTCCGTCTGCGATTTTGTTTATGAGGGGCAGGGAAATGAAAACGAGACAGACGAAAAAAATAAGTAAACAATTTATTATCCCAAAATTAATCACCATGACTGTTAATACATTTATCCTACTTTGAGATATGATGGGCAATACCTTCACTGAAAAGTGCCTGCGGCTCCCTGTGGAACCATGATGGTATTCATGGTATTCAGGCATGTGCCTTTTCATCAGAAGAAATTTGACGGCTATGAAAGTCTTTCTTTAGGGCTCCTTAAGTATTATTCGCATGCTGAGAGATCGACATTGTATCGATGTGTAAGAGCTTCTAAGTGAAATTTCTGCAGCGCATTTTAAACAATCTGGCACCAAGGGGGCTTCTCCCCATGCCTTTTCTTTATTTTTGGAGGCCTGAAGAAATACGTTCATGGCCATCAATTTGCTTCGAACGAATATGTGAAGGCATATGTACCATCATGATTCATTAGGCAACCATGAACATATTTCCATGAAGGCATTCAAGAAATTGTCTCAAAGCGGGACAAATTCATTAACAGTTATGGCGATTCCTTTTGTAATAATAAACAGATTATTTACGTTCCATTTGTCTTGCTTTCATCTGACTGCGATCTATAACTCTTTCACGGATTATGTAAGTCTTCCAAAAGGATTACTAACTGCCAGTTTAGATGTCCTGAAAGAGGATGATCTCAACAGGCTGGAAGGGGGACCTCGGCCACAAGATAACTGTAGATATATCTGAATTGCATGAGAAAGTGGTAAATGAAGTGGGGAAAGACCAATCTACCATGAATGCCTTGTTGCCAACTACCAACAGGCATTAATGCTCTAGTGTACAGAAAACAGTACAGAATCCTGAAGCACTTGCAACCAGTAATGGAAGAGTTTATTGATCAACAGATGGTTGGTTGTTGGTATCATTGAGTGCCGTGACAGTACATGTTGAGTAGATTTCATGGAGATATCAGCAGATGGCACAAAAAATATGGATTTTGTTGTCATACCGTTACTGAATGCAAGAACTATTACAGATGCATATTCTATGCCAACTATAACGGAGACGCTAGACAACTTGGGCCATTGTAAATATTTCTAGATAATGGGTTTTAAATCTGGCTACCACCAGCTGGAAGCAGATGTGAAGACAGGCAGCAAACTCCCTTTGCTTTTCGTTGGAGCTCTTACCGATATCGTCAGATGCCATTTGGTTTTAAAAATACACCAGCTACGCTCCAAAGGCTAGTAGAGGAAGTGGGCAGAGGGTTGAAGTCAAAACAGTGCATGGTGTATCATGATGACGTCATTGTATTTCTGAAAGATGTGAGAGAGCTTGTCCAGTGGCTAGAAGAAGTTTTGAAGTGGATATATAGCACACAGTTTACGCTCTACGGGGAAAAGTGTTACTTTGCAGCAACAAAAGGTGAATTATTTGGGTCATGTGATTAGTCAAGACAGTGTCAGAATGGGTTATGGTTGGGTTGTTTGGGGGAAGAGACCGAACTGCGAGGTCATCGGTCTCATCAGATCAGGGAAAGACGGGGAAGGAAGTCGACCATGCCCTTTCGAAGGAACCATCCCAGCATTTGCCTGGAGCGATTTAGGGAAATCACGGAAAATCTAAATCAGGATGGCCGGACGCGGGATTGAACTGTGTCAGAATGGATCCACATTTCATTCTTGCAGTCTGTTATATCAAACAGCCACAGACAACAATACAGCTTCAGTCTTTCTTCTGATTTTTTAATTATTATAAGAAATTTGTTAAGGAATTTTCTGAAATTGCTGAACTATTAAACCGTTTGTTAATAAAGGGATTAAAATTCCAGTAGTCAACTGATTGTGAAAACATGTTTTTGAAATTGAAGGAGGCATTTATGGTGAATCCAGTATTGGTGTTTCTCCATTTTAGTTAGGAAGGTGTTTATATTATCATGTGAAGTGAGCAGTCCGACAATAGGATGTGTTCTTAGACCATATGTGAGTGGCATACAGCAACTAGTAGCATATGAATCAAGGCAGCTGAAGACAGCAGAATAGAATTATTATACCACAGAAAAAGAAATGTTGGCTATTATTTACAGTGTGACATGCTTCCACTGTTACTTGTATGGCACATGGTTCAAAGCTGTAACAGATCATACTGCACTAAAGTGGTAGCTGGAACTAAAGGGTACATCAAGTAAACTTACATGGTGGGCTCTGAGGTTGGGCGAATTTGACTATCATGTACATAAGCCCGGGAAAATCATAGTACTGGCATTAGTTCGAGTATGAAGGTTGGAGGTTTCCAAGAGTTGGGTAGAAGCATCAATAAAGGGCAACAGCCTCGGGCAGCTAACACTGTCTGAAAATATTTAGCTGACTGTCACAATTTTGATACACAAAAGCTTGTTTTGTAGAATCACAAAAAGTAAATCACATGTGCTAATACCTGCAGCTTTAGGGATGAACTGCCGAAGGAACCATATGGTAATTTTTTTATGTCATGGCAGATGAAGACCACTTGAGTGAGAAATAGCTGGCAATTCTTGGTGGTAGAGAAGGAAACAAAATGTGTAACAACATGTCAGGAATTATATGCCTTGTGCACAACATGCTGACCTCAGTCGCCAACAGGTCCCGTTATAAAGGTTAGCAGTACCATCCAAACCATTTCAAATGCTGGGATACATATTATGGGCCCATTTAATCGAACACCATTCCATATTGAGAATGATAGATCCCTTTTCTCATTTTGTTACAATGGCTGCCTTACATATCAGTAGGACTGTACAGTAGCCCAAGCCATAGTGAACAACTGTTTGTTCAAGTTTGGCGTTCCTGATACTATGTTCATGGGTCACGGTACTAATTTTACAAGTATGTGCAGTTTAATGACATGGCTATGCTGTCTGTTGCACATCTGCAATCTTCAAATTAGGTCATTCCACCCTCAGTGTATTCGGAGAACAGAATGCATGTCTTACAAAGTTTCAGATGTGCAGAGTCATTTTGGAGTAATTGGAACATTTACTTTCCATTCATCATGTCACCGTACAATTCAAAATTTCATAGTGGGACTGGACTCTCACCATACAGTGTTGTGTATGCCAGAATATTCCACCACCCTTTGAGGTAGTAAACCTTAAGCTAAAAAGTAGTGATTTGGAAAAGAAATCATCGAAGATGTTACGCAATTATTGGTAGAAGATGATAGGAGATGGACAATGGTTCCTGGTGACAAAGCCATATATCTTAAAGGGTAAATAAAAAGAATCCTGACCTGATAGCAATGACCACATCAGGCCCGTCAACATCAGATTATAACCACCAACGAAAACTGCTGTTGTTTATGTGAGACGTGTAAATCCGTTCCCAGAAGCGCTAGACTCTTTGCTACAAGTACCAGTATCGTCGCCAGTGCAGGGCACTAATTCTACAAAATGAAGGAGGAAAGAGGGAGTTGGTAAATGGTGCCCACACGAGATGCCTATGCACTTAGGCCATGTCAATGAACAGTACATTAATCTGTTTTATATATTGATGAAATGTATTCACAACTTACGAGTGCAAACCAAAACAGGTTTGTAGCTGTATTGTCGATCATAAGCACAGTATAGAAGATATCTTTCAATAAAACAGACACCAGTAGTAGGGATTATAAGTTAACACTCACTTCCTTTCACCAGTTGGAGGAAGGTAGCCTTGGTTCACGGTTTAGTCGACTAAGCTGTTGTTAGGTTGCTGAAGCGGTTCGAGATGAACATGAGGTAATGGACACAGGACAATCAGTTCGATACTAGGGCTCTCAACATGACCACTTTCATCCTATGAGTAGGTAAGTATTCACTTCGTCGTATTTGGAATTAAACTTGAAATAAAAAACGATACAATAATTCTAACTTACTATACTATTTTCACAAATAAGATGAACTGTTTCATATTTTGTAGCTATTTTAGCAATACAAACTTTTGAAAGTCGTCACAATATTTCTAATTAATGATTCGTAATTAAAAAGCTTATTGTATGCAAACGTGTAGATGATCGCTAACGAAGGATACGCCAAATATATTGGTGTCCTTTTATTTGTCTGTCTATTGTGCAAGGTCGTTTAGATAGGATGGCTTTGGCGTATGAGAGGCGACTCAGGCGCTAATGGAGAAGACGCTTCTTACTGTCACCACTATTTGTGAAGAATGCTTATTAGCAAACATGCAATACAGTCAATATTTCACTGTTAACCCTACATTCTCAGCACACTTACACTGATGATCCAAAATACAGCTGCGTGCTGAAAAGTAATGCCTCAGATTTATTTTGTTCTCTTCTCACTATCGGTCGAGGTATTACATGTTATGCACCTGCTTGCTGACGCAAGTTGCATCCTTCTGCGGCAAGAAGGCTCAGGATTGTAGTGTGTGACACGGCGGTGTGCATTGTACTGTGTCGGTGCGTGAGAAACAGTGCGCTCTGTATTCAAGTTTCGCATTAGAAGATTTCGTCCACACATGGAGCACCCTCTCCTTCAGCAAGACATTACCGGACCACGCACAAGTGCTGCAACACGTGCAATAATCCAGCGCATTGGGTTGAGTGCCATAGATCATCCCGACATAGCCCCATCCGATTTTCATCTGTTTCAAAGCATCAAGAACATCTTCAAGGACTTCTCTTTGATAGTGATGAGGCAGTGCAAGCAGAGATGAGGTTGTGGCCCCATCATTAAATTCAACCACTCTACATTGAAGGTATCATAAACTAGTCTCCCATTGGGAGAAATGTGTTCATCGCGAGAGTGTCTATGTTGAGAAATAAATGTGTAGACATGAGGAATAAAGATGCAGAACATTAATAAAGTTTGTTTCATTTAAAATGCTTTAAGAGTTTTTACATAACAAAATTCTGGGCATTACTTTTCATCACGCCTACATATTATAGCCACCTGCTTAAAAGAGTGGTGATCCACATTTTGTACTCAATATATCAATGATACTGCTTTGGCTGGATTGACCAAATCCCTGATGGGCTAGTGAAATTTTAATAACAAATTGATTTGCACATTAATTAAACTGATCAGTTAATTACCCCTCCCCCAACAAAGTCCACCCCAAAACCAACCGAACCCCACGTGCAGATGACGTGATATGTTGCCCTCAGTCTGTGCGTTGTCCCAACACCCTCCCCGTCCATAACCCTCCCCCTCCCCCTCTACCTCCCCCACCTACCCTATTGGCTGGAATATCTAATTTTGGCGAATTTCAAATTTTGGTGAGATTTTCGAATTTTGGAGGGAATTTGTTTGTTCCAGGATATGCTGATGTACCACCCCACTACCCACCCGGTCACTGGCGGGAAATTGAAAATGGCGGTGTCCTTTCTGGGACTCAAACCCTAGTCCTCCTGGACGAAAAGACCAAGTGCACAACCCCTCTCCTACCCCCCCCCCCCCCCGCCCCCAACACATGGAAACTGCCTAGATGTAGGAAGGTTAGGTTAGTGTACTTTATTTTGTTTGGGAAACTGAAGTAGTTATCGGTCCTAATTACGTAATTAATCATACAGATCGGTCCTATTTACACAACTACCCTTCACCCACAAGCTGGCGTGAAATGGCTGGGGTGTAGGGTATTCTCTTTATTTTTTGGCGGGGATATATTCAACTGACAAGATGCTGGTGTTGGTCAGAGAGTCATTTATAAGTGCCGTGTAGGTTAGCCACTAGGCCTCAGGTGTCATGCCACGGTTCGCGCAGCCCTCCAGTCGGAAGTTCGAGTCCTGCCTCGGGCAGGATGTGTGTGTTGTCCTTAGTGTAATTTAAGTTAGATTAAGTAGTGTGTAAACCTAGGGACCTGTGGCCCCAGCAGTTACGTCCCTTAGGAACTTACAATAAACAAACAATTTAATAAGTGCATTTTCTGTAACCATGCTGCTGAGGACTGTATCTATCGCCGTTTGACGTCAGGGTTCGCTACAGACCCCTGCTCAAGAATCACCCTGACCACCAGGTAATCCAAGCCAATACGCGCTACCACAACTGATGGAAAGAATGCATCACTGTTCTAATTACACATCGAAATTGTTGTGAAAAAAAAACAAGCACTCGTAATGAACAGACCATAATGCAACACATGTACAATGGAAAATAGTCATCCTAAACGTTTCAGAGAGGATGGTAGTTGAACATGCATTCTCCTCATTGTACAATCGCAAACTGTTGAAAATTAGATACCCTCTACCTCCCTTCCTCTTTCACCTATCGGGGGACACAGGCTTCTTCAAATGCTCAACTGCTACTGTCGAGCGCCTCGCTGTTTTCCTCCGGCCCACCACCATTCCGCCAGCGGACGAGAGGCAACCGTCCTGCCTTGAGAAGATGGTTCTTCACCACCACAAAAGCATGTAAGCCCAACTAAGCAGTAGCAGATAAATCGAACATAGCCCACCCCTCAGCCTATACCCTCGTCAGGACACAGCTGTCTACCACTACCACTGCCACACACATACACACTGGACCATTCCAGACACTGTCCCACACAAGGGACAGCAATTCTGAAAAGTGAAAACAATTCACTAGAAAACTCATATTTAATATCAATGCATCCCTTATAATTGAGTATCTATTAATAAAGAAACCACAATTACGATGATAACAAGTGCCCTGTTTCCACAAAAATAGGAGCAATCCATTTTCTTTTAGTTTCATGAGCAAAATCGATATAGTTTTTAAATTCGATTGCAGGGCACAATTCGTGTCTCACTGTTTTGCGACATCCAACGAAGTGCATCACAACCGATTACATATGACTAGAATTCAGAAGTATATAGGCCTACACATCCACGCTGCGTGAAACTAGGCCAAAAAAACCTCCACTAATTTGCTACGAAAACTATCGATTACTGCAGAATGTTCTCGTTATTTCGAAACCACTATCAGATTAAGGAAAAAGGGAGAAAAAATCTATATTAAGCAATTTCTTTCAGCTTGATGAACATATTACACGACCTGAGAGCATCTCTTGCCCTCAAATCAGTGTCTGTAAAAAAGCTCTCAAGCAAATATTTCATACATGTAAAATAACATTAGAGATTAAACTCTTTCGCACCATTAGCTCACATGTCAGAAAAATACTATCATTTTACATTCGACAACAACAAGCTACAACTGAAGCCGACAATAATGTTTTGTACACTATAGCAAGTCCCCTTTTACCAGTGTGAAGCTATAGCATATCTCCGGTTGTCAAAAAACTCGTGAAACCCTATCCTGTAATAGAACCTCCTACAGGATTTTGCGGCATTCAGGAGGACGACGGTTCAATCCCGCGCCCGGCCATCCTGATTTAGGTTTTCCGTGATTTCCCTAAGTCACTCCAGGCAAATGCCAGGATGGGTCCCTTGAAAGGGCACGGCCGACTTCCTTCCCTAAGCCGATGAGACCGATAACCTCACAGTTTGGTTTCTTCCCTCAAACAACCCCTCCCAAGATTTTGCTGTGTCTCTCTCTCTTCCACTACATCAAAACCTATTACCATCAGTGCGCTTAAATTTGACGTTTTTACTCTATAACTCCCCTATACCATAATGTCTCTAAAGTTTCTATCATACAGCAGATTCTTTCGTTCTATTTTATTTGATCATCACAACCTGTTTCACGAAGTCTACTCACATGTCAGGAATAAAACACTATCATTTCTAGATTCCAGAACGAGCTATAATACATGTGATGTGTACTTTATAATTACCGGTTACGAAGTATGAATTAACACAGGACTTGCAGTAACACGTGTTTTCAAACACACAATGGTGATGATACTAATAAAAACAGTCATGATTACATGAGAATCGATACAGGCGATTCCTGTTAATTTTATGAGCAAAATCGGTATAGTTTTGAGAGAACTATCTGCATCCATACTTTAACCAGTTATACCACTTTTTGTAATACAACTTCTTGTAAGATTTTACCACGTCTCTCTTTTCTGATATGTCGAAAACACAAACACCGTTGGTTTGTTGACGTCGTGCAATTACACGTACACGTATCGCTTCAGTGGAGCATGTGGCCAGTGCACGAAGTCGCTTGAACAAAAATGCATAGAGTTGGGCTGACTCTACTAGAGGAAGACCATACTCAGTAGTATCAGTCATAAGAGAGGGTTCCTGTATTGGTCCTTCATAGGCAGTTTAACACATTGTGTTTTTGACTGTAACACATTCGAGCAGTGTACTACTACAGCTTTGTACACCGCCCTACACTTTGTTTTCCTACCATGACTTCAGGGTCTGTGACAGTTGCTAAACCTACATTAACACGCTTCGATCCTTTGGCTCTCATAAGAAGCTGAACATCTCATGGTCTAAGCTGTGCAGCTCCCACAACACACAGGTTGGTAGAAATAAAACACAGAGGCGATGTATCTCATTGAC
This sequence comes from Schistocerca cancellata, assembly GCF_023864275.1. Classification (NCBI taxonomy): domain Eukaryota; kingdom Metazoa; phylum Arthropoda; class Insecta; order Orthoptera; family Acrididae; genus Schistocerca; species Schistocerca cancellata. The sequence goes on from NC_064629.1 coordinate 270,768,110, forward strand.
AAAATTTGGAAGACATCGCTACATATGGAATCTGGAACTGTTTGCAGCATTGTAGAGCATTTCCAAAGCTTTATGAAAGTGATGAGCCGTACAGTTAATCTCATCTTCCACAACGACTGGGTTGTGTTCCATTCCGAAGAACACTGTCTCCTCATTTTACAGTTATGTCCATGATTACTGTTCTGGTGCTGGCCATCGCCTAAAGGTGCCATTCACAACATGGGCGATGTATTAGAAATAAAAAGAGGTACTGTTATCTTATTGGTGAAAGAAATAAAAAAACCATAAAAATATGTGAAGGGCATCCCATAATATGGAAATAGGATGAGTCTGCAGCATCCAAACAACTGTTTGAAGGTCATGACCTCTACATTGAAGTCCATGCCCTTTATTGCCAAGTAGTAGATATCCAGTGTTCTGCCATCCTCCACCTAAGCCAAGTGGTGTCAGTCAGTCATTATGCAGTAATCAACAGCATACCAGTGGATGGATGGGATGGGTTCAAAATGGTTCAAATGGCTCGGAGCACTATGGGACTCAACATCTCAGGTCATAAGTCCCCTAGAACTTAGAACTACTTAAACCTAACTAACCTAAGAACATCACACACACCCATGCCCGAGGCAGGATTCGAACCTGCGACCGTAGCAGTCCCGCGGTTCCGGACTGCAGCGCCAGAACCGCTAGACCACCGCGGCCGGCGGATGGGATGGGAAAGACAATATTGATATGGGACAATGTACTGTAATATGCATTGCAGTTGATAGCGCGATCAGTTTTATCAATTTCATCAGCTCTTCTGTAATTTCAACGCCAGAAACTTGTATTTAGCTCGTTGTGGATCCTAGAATTGATAGTGTTTTTTTTCCCCGACATGTGAGTATATTGCATGATGATGAGATTGCTTACAACACTAGAATGCAACAATCTGCTGTATAACAGCTGTATAGGTGAGCTATAGAGCAAAAATTTCTAATGTAAGCACGCAGATCGTAATTGGTTTCGTTGTAGCGGAAGAGAAGGAGATGCGATAAAATCTTATATGAGGTTTAGTTAGTTGACAGGCTTTCACTATTTGTTTCACAAACGCAGGTGCGATATAACTTCACATTTGTAAAACGGGACTTGTCATAGTGTACAAAACACCAAGGTTGTCTTCAATTGTAGCTTGTTGTTGTCGAATGTAAAATGATGGTATTTTTCTGACATGTGAGCTAATGGCTCGAAAGATTTTAGTCTCTAAAGTTATTCTACATGTCTCAAATGTTTGTAATATACACGTGCTCGACAGTTTTTTTACAGACACTGATTTCAAGGGAAGACATGCCCTCAGGTCGTGTAATTGGCTCATCAAGCTGAAAGAAATTGCTTAATATAGATTTTTTTCCTCTTCGCAGTTTAAATTCTCGCTTTTCGTTTACTCTGAAGACGGTTTCGCAATAAGAGGACATTCTGAAGTGATCGGTAGCTTCCGCAGCAAAATACTGGAAGTTTCTTTTTCCCCGGTTATACGCAGGGTGGATGTGTAGGCCTATATGCTTCTGAATTTTGGTCATATGTAATCGGCGGCGATGCACTTCGTTGGATGGCACAAAATAATGAGCTGCGAATTGTGTCCTGCAATCGAATTTAAAAAGCATACCGATTTTCTTATAAAACTAATAGAAAATGGATTGTACCTATTTTCGTGGGAAGAGGGCATTTAATACTGTCGCGATTGGAGTTTCCAGTTTCATAGATGCTGGATTTTAGGAGATGCGTTGACATTAAATAAAATTCTTGCAGTGAATTGTTTTCACTTCATAGAACGGCAGTCAGTGGCTTGGGGTGGTGTCGGGGATGGTCCAGCTTTTGTGTGTATGTGGTCGCGCTAGGCAACTGTGTCCTGACCAGGGTAGAGAATCACATGTACTCTGAGGAAAACACGTCTTCATTTGGGGGTGGGAGCAGGGGTGGGACTTGTTGGGGGAGGGGGTAGTTAATTGATTAATTTAATTTATCTACAAATCAATTTTATATCAAAATTGCACCATCACTGCCATCTCCCTACCATCTGTGGCACGAGATGTCACTCACTAGTCATGCAATTTCCGTAGATTACAGGCTGGTGGCGACCAATAGCGTCCATGAAGTGTTCCATCGCATTCATATCAGGGAAATTTGATGGTGATGATATAAACGTCATTTTACTATCATGCTCAACAAGCCACTGAGTCACAATTCCGATCTTGTGTCACCGACAGTTATTCTGCTGGATGATGCCACTAATATTGAGAAAGCAATCAAGCGTGAAGGGATGGAAGTAGCCCGCAATAATGCTCATGTAGTCCACAAATGCCATGGTGCGTTCAATTACTACCACAGGTCCCACGAAATCGCAGATGAATTTCCACCACAGCATAATAGGTTATTACCCCCTCTGGCCAGCGTCTCTGTCTCAGTGCATGTTCCGACCAGACGTTCGCCGGGATAGCGGCATAATCAGACACTAGCATCAACCTAGAGCAACAAACGTGATTCATCTGACCAATTGACACTCTACCACGAATCCACGATAGATATTCTATGTCCACTGGCGTTGTAATAGAGGCTGTCGTTGGGTCAACGTAGGTGTCGTCCGATGTGGAGCCCAATGTTTTGCAACGTGCACTGAACGGTGTGCCGAAAACTACTTGCGCCTGTACTCGCATACACAGTGTCATCATATTTGCAACAGATTATTGCATATCGTACTTTACAGGGCGGGCAATCTCCGACCTCATCGTTCGAAGATGAGGCATGGTGGTCCAGCGTTTCCACTGATCTTCAGCCATTTTTCGTAGATGCTTGTACAGGGGCGTGCGAACAACCGACTAGCTTCGCCTACTCCGAAATGTTTGTTTCCAGGTCACTGACCATAAGAATCGGCCCTCAGTTAAAAATGCATATGTGCAAGGGAAATGATCGTGAAACAAACATTATTGTAATGCAGTAGGAAAAATATAAACATTGTATGGTCGATATGATATTGCGAGAAGAATTTGACATAGCTCTGAAAGACCTAAGGTGGAACAAGGGCCATGATATAGACGACATTGCTTCAGGATTGCTGACATCCTTGGAAGAGGCAGGCATGACAAAACTTCAATCTCGTATGCACAATATATGGGACAGGGGAAGTAACATAAGAGTTCAGGAGGAATGCAATAATTTCAATTCCAAAGAAATCAGGTGTGAATATTACCGAACTGTGAGTTTAGTAACTCATGCTTGCAAAATACTGACACGAATTATATACAGAAGAATGGGAAAAACTTGTGGAAATTGGCCTCGGGTAAAATCAGTAAGGGATTCAGAAATATGATGCTACACGTGAAGCAGTATTAACCCTAAGACTTACCTTTAGAAGGTAAATTAAGGTAAGACAAACCTACGTTTATAGAACTAACAGATCTAGATAAGGCGTTTAACAATGTTGACCGTAAAAAAAAAAAAAACTCTTTACATTTTTAAAGGTAACAGGAGTAATATACGGGGAGTAAAATATTACTTACAATTTGTTTAAAAAACAAGACGATAATTATAAGAGTGAAAGGGGGTGAAAGGGGAGACGCGGTTGAGGAGGCAGTGAGGCAAGTTTGTAGCCTGTCTCCTATGTTACTCAATCTGTACACTGAACAAGGTTTGAAGGAAAGCAAGAAGATACTTGGAAGGGGAATTAAGGTTCGAGGAGAATAAATAAAAACTTCGTCGTTCGACGATGATATTGTAAATCTGCCACAGACAGAAAAGGATTTGGAAGAGCAGTTGAACAGAACGGACAGTGTATTGAAAGGAGGATACATGATGAACTTTAAGAAAAGCAAAACAAAAGTAATGAAATGTATTCGAGTTGAATCAGGTGATGCTGAGGGAATCCTACCATCACATCTCACCGTGCAAGGGACTCATCTGACCAGACCAGAGTTTACCAGTCGACTAGGGTCAACCGATATGGTTATAAGCCTAGCAGCAGCGCTTGAGGCAATTTCGCGCTGTTAGTAAAGGTATTCGTGTCGGTCGTCTACTGCCAAAGCCCATTAACGCAACATTTTACCGCATTGTCCTAACGGATACGTTCATCCCACATTGATTTATGCGGTTATTTCAGGCAAAGTTGCTTGTCTGTTAGCGCTGACAACTCTACGCAAACGCTGCTGCTCTCTTTCGCTAAGTGAAGAGCATCGGCCACTGCGTTGTCCGTAGCGAGACGTAATGCGTGAAATGTGCTATTCTCGGTACACTCTTGGCAACATGAATCCCAACGATTTCCGAAATGGAATGTTCCATGCGTCCCTGCGTCTATCTCCAACTACCATTCCGCGTTCACAGGCGGTTAATTCTCGTCGTGCGGTCATAATCACGTCACAAACCTTTTCTCATGAATCACCTCAGTACAAATAACAGCTTCATCAATGCACTGCTCTTTTATACCTTGTGTATACGATGCTACCGCCATCTGTATGTGGACATATCGCTTTTCTATGACTTTTATCGCCTCAGTGTATGCTTTCTGCTGCATGCATGTCGTAACCGGAAACACAGTCAAGTATCTTAGTTGCTGATGAAGTCTAGAGACATCCATGGCCCAAGGTCATAGTGACTTACTAATATTGTGTTTCGCGCAGTATCAATGTAAGTTACTTCGACACCTGTAAAATAACTTTCTGCTCAGTTCCTTTGAACCTCTTGCTGAAATGGGTTCCCTTCTTGAAACACGTAATCACCGTATTCTATATCCCACTAGATGGGAATTCTGATTTTATCGCATAAGGTATAAATATAGTATTTAGAAATCCATAATGGCCCCCAACACGATGAAGTCGGTGAATTCCCTCATTCTCTGCAGCACAGAGCCCCATGAATGTTTACAGGAATACACAGTTGTGTCCTTCTAAGGATCCACAGTGTAACAATGACCAATTGGTACAGATCGGAAGTCAGAAGTGGAGTGATTCGATGTCATAGATAAGGTCTGTGTCAACCAACAGTGATAGCAAGTTGATGTGGCATGCCTGTTAAGTACTACTGCACTGTCCCGGATGGTCGGGCTCTTATCTGTGCGTTAGTCAATGGCGGTATTGGAGCTATAACCTCAGTGAGTTCCATCTCTCGCGTTGTGACGCCCAGAAAAGTAGGCAACTCGCACAACAACTCCAGGATGGCGCGGCTCCACTGCGGTGGTCCGCAGCGTCCAGCAGCTAGGGAGGGACGCCATACTGGCAAGAGGGACTGGCCTCTACAACTGCTCGAAAACGGCCGCTAGCCTATTAGCAAAATGGTTCAAATGGCTCTGAGCACTATGCGACTTAACTTCTGAGGTCATCAGTCGCCTAGAACTTTGAACTAATTAAACCGAACTAACCTAAGGACATCACACACATCCATTCCCGAGGCAGGATTCGAACCTGCGACCGTAACGGTCGCTCGGCTCCAGACTGTAGCGCCTAGAACCGCACGGCCACTCCGGCCGGCTAACTCATTAGCAGCTGGCGTGTATAGTGCGATTGTCGTAGTGGTGTGAGAGCACAGCGGTCAATTGTGCCAGCAGTGTACACAGCGGCGGTGGGGAAGTTTCGGACTACTAGGCGAAGGCCGTGGGGGCAGATCGGCGGCCGCCGCATCGAAGCCGCTTTCTATGTTGCACAGTGTAATAACGAGCGTATCAGCGACGCGACGAGGTCGCTGCGGCTCAAGGCCATAGGGCGCACGGTGAGGCCGCGTTCTGTCTGGCGGGCCTTTGAACGTTCATGGCAGGGGACGATTAGAGACCAAATTCGATCCAGTATTTAGTATCGATTGTATTTTCCAAAATTCTCTATACACCTACACAGTTTAGGGAAAAAACATATCGATAATTATGATATCGGAAGGCACTAACTGCTTTTCCACATATTTTGTGGAAAAGAAGTTTTGTGTAGAAGGTGTCCCACAGACCGTAAGTATCTGAAAAGCATCATATTTAAACAAACCAGAGTTGCTGATAAATAGTTCACTTCTACTACATTCAAATTGTTTTCTGGTACCAAAAGTATTTACAGCAGGCTACACTGACACATTGCTACTGCGTCAAATGAAATAAAATGCCACCTTAAACCGCTGCCATTATTAGTGCATTAATGAGTCAGCTATAAAATTTATGGATACAGTTTATATTAGGGTATTCTTATGATCTAGTTCTAAGTCTGCAAACAGGAAAAAGCTGTGCAGTTGGCAGTACATAGAGTAGCTCCACTCGAACAGATGCAACCTGATCATAATGAAGATTACTTTATCTGTAAATTTTATTATTGACTGCATAATGTATTTTTGATGGCTGATATGCAGGTTGGCGTTTAGTTTATCTGACACCATAGTAAAGTTGCCATGTAGGTTTTTACACGTAATTTTGATTCCAAATTATGATGTGAATTTTGATGCTTGTAATTAATAAAGATCTGTTTGTCAGCACCTCTTGGCTACACTTGGCTGCTGAAATTTGATTTTTTCGAACGAAAGTACCGATTTATCTTAAACGTGGAACTATGCAATTTGTGCTACGTCTGCACCAGCCAAATGAATATAACATTAAACACACTGACGGGCCTAAACATTAAGAATACCTCCTTAATAGAGCCCTCGTCCTCCTCTGGAATACAACCCGGCAGCAATTTTGCGCGGGAAGTTTTCGACAAATCCTTATTAGGTTTTCGCATGTATGTAGCACAAGATGTCTATGCACTCGTTCCGCAGTTTCCTTAACACACAAACGGATGGCGCCTGGTGGCCAAGACCTCGGCGTAATTTCACCATCACGTTCCTCAAACCGTTGTAAGCAGTTCAGGCGTAGTGACATGACTATTATCTTGCTGGAAGATGCTATCGCCCTCGGGGAGGACTCAAACATGAAGTAATGCAAATATTCCGCAGTAATGTTCACGTAGTCCACAGTTTTCTATAGTTTACACTACAGTAGCTTGTCCACCAGCTTCGCTGTTTCCGAGACGCACGTTCCCAGGCACCGGACCCTAACTATCTGCCATTTGTCAGATCCGTTGTGCCTGTGGATCTGCATTTATGGCCGGTATCATAGCTAGAATTACTTCCCATTCGTCTCAGCTCGTCTTATATGCTATCCAGATAACGTCTCTTGCTTGCAACGGCCCCAGGTGACATTCAGTCTCGCAATGGACATTGGCCATAACGTTTTAGCTCATCAATGTATAGATCTATGAAGCAAAGAAAAATATTCCAAATACAATCAAAATATTGCTCTCGATGTAAATTTCATGATACATGCGCATGCCTTTATCGCTATCGTAACTGCTACTTTTAGTCAAAAGTCATTATGAAAGAAATTTGCCTGAATCATAATTATTATTGTTTCATTGATGATTTCAAACCATCTTCATATTGCTTTGATGTTAAGAATTTAACATTAATTTTTCCTATTCAGTGACTACATACTTAAAGTTATTGGTATACACTGAGAGGTAGAAATATTTACATATACAGATAAAGGTAGTATCGCATACACGAAGTGTATAAGGGGCAGTTCATGATTATGGCCACACCCTGGGAATTAAAGGACTCTGAACACGGATGGTAGTTGGAGAGAGAGGCACGGTACATTCCATTTCGGGAAACGGTTTTTTTTTTTTTTTTTTTTTTTTTAATCAGTCTTCTGACTGGTTTGATGCGGCCCGCCACGAATTCCTCTCCTGTGCTAACCTCTTCACCTCAGACGACAGAGTAGCACTTGCAACCCACTTTGCTGGATGTATTCCAATCTCTGTCTTCCTCTACAGTTTTTGCCCTCTACAGCTCCCTCTAGTACCATGGAAGGGATTACCTCATGTCTTAACAGATGTCCTATCATCCAGTCCCTTCTCCTTATCAGTGTTTTACAGATATTCCTTTCCTCCCCTATTCTGAGTAGAACCTCTTCATTCCTTACCTTATCAATCCATCTAATTTTCAACATTCGTCTGTCTCACTACATCTCAAATGCTTCGATTCTCTTCTGTTTCGGTTTTCCCATAGTCCATTTCACTACCATACAATGATGTACTTTAGTCATACATTCTCATAAATTTCTTCCTCAAATTAAGGCCGATATTTGATATTAGTAGACTTCTCTTGGCCAAGAATGCCTTTTTTGCCATAGCTAGTCTCTTTTTGATGTCCTCCTTGCTTCGTCCGTCATTGGTTATATTACTGCCGAGGTAGCACCCTTTGTAATGCGAGCACTTCGTTCTTGGCCGTCCGCTCTTATTATTCCGTCTTGGCTGTTGTACAAATTGTATATGACCCATCTCTCCCTATAGATTACCACTACTTTCTTCAGAATTTCGTTTTTTTTTTTTTTTTTTTTTTTTTTTTTTTTTTTTTTTTTTTTGCTTCCATTATTAACCGCAACTTCAGAATTGCCTCTCTCGTGCCTTTACTTTTCCTACATCTATATCTACATCTTCATGGATACTCTGCAAATCACATTTAAGTGCCTGGCAGAGGGTTCATTGAACGCCGCGCGGGTTTAGCCGAGCGGTCTTAGGCGCTGCAGTCATGGACTGTGCGGCTGGTCCCGGCGGAGGTTCGAGTCCTCCCTCGGGCATGGGTGGGTGTGTTTGTCCTTAGGATAATTTAGGTTAAGTAGTGCGTAAGCTTAGGGACTGATGACCTTAGCAGTTAAGTCCCATAAGATTTCACACACATGAACATTTTTTGAGGGTTCATCGAACCACCTTCAGAATTCTCTATTATTCTAATCTCGTATTGCGCTCGGAAAGAACGAACGCCTGTATGTTTCCGCACGAGCTCTGATCTCCCTTATTTCATCACGTTAATCGTTTCTCCCTATATAGGTCGTTGTCAACAAAATATTTTCTCATTCGGAGGAGAAAGTTGGTGATTGGAATTTCGTGAGAAGATTCCGTCACAACGAAAAAGTCTTTATTTTAATGATGTCCAGCCCAAATCCTGTATAATTTCAGTGACACTCTCTCCCGTATTCTGCGATAATACAAAACGTGCTACCCTTCTTTGAACTTTTTCGTTGTACTCCGTCAATCCTCTCTGATAAGGATCCCACACCGCGCAACAGTATTCTAAAAGAGGATGGACAAGCGTAGTATAGGCAGTCTTCTTAGTGGATCTGTTACATTTTCTAAGTGCCCTGCCAACAAAACGCAGTCTTTGGTTAGCCTTCCCCACAATATTTTCTGTGTGTTCCTTCAAATTTGGGTTGTTCGTAATTGTAATTCCTAGGTATTTAATTCAACTTACGGCCTTTACTTTTATATCAGACTGATTTATCGTGTAACCGAATATTAACGGATTCCATTTAGCATTCATGTGAATGACCTCACAGTTTTCTTTATTTAGGGTCAACTGCCAATTTTCACACCATTCAGATATCTTTTCTAAATCGTTTTGTAGTCTGTTTTGATGTTCTGCTGACTTTATTAATCGATAAACGACAGCGTCATCTGCAAACAACCTAAGACGGCTGCTCAGATTTTCTCCCAAATCGTTAATGTAGGTAAGGAACAGCAAAGGGCCTATAACACTACCTTGGGGAACGCTAGATATCACTTCTGTTTTACTCGATGACTTTCCGTCAGTTACTACGAACTGTGACCTCTCTGACAGCAAGTCACAAATACAGTCACATAACTGAGACGATATTCCATAAGCACGCAATTTCACTATAAGCCGCTTGTGTGGTACAGTGTCAACAGCCTTCTGGAAATCCAGAAATACGGAATCGATTTGAAATCCCTTGTCAATAGCACTCGACACTTCATGCGAATAAAGAGCTATTTGTGTTTCACAAGAACAATTTTTTCTAAAGCCATGTTGACTGTGTGTCAATAGACCGTTTTCTTCGAGGTAATTCAGAATGTTTGAACACAATATACATTCCAGAATCCTTTGCATATCGACGTTAATGATATGGGCCGGCAATTAAGTGGATTACTGCTGCTACCTTTTTTGAATATTGGTGTGACCTGGGCAACTTTCCTGTCTTTAGGTATGAATCTTTCGTTGAGCGAACGGTTGTATATGATTGTCAAGTATGCAGCGCATCAGCATATTCTGAAAGTAACCTAATTAGTATACAGTCTGGACCAGAAGACTTGCTTTTATTAAGTGATTTAAGTTGCTTCACTACTCCGAGAATATTTACTTCTACGTTACTCATGTTGGCAGTTATTCTAGATTCGAATTCTGGAATATTTACTTCGTCTAGTTTTCATAACCGTTTACTATTCGCGTGGGCTCATGAACTAACTGATCGAAATAATTTTGAGAGAATGCGTTTAGCACAATTGCGGATGATGTTCTATGCGTACCTCTGGAATGAAACATGTATTTTCGCCAACATGTCGAGGGGAAATTAAAGTCACCACCGACTCTAATCGTATGAGTCGGTTACGTGTTTGAAATCAAATTCAAGTTTTCTTTGAACCTTTCAGCAACTTTATCACCTGAAATGGGAGGTCAGTAAAAGGATCCAATTATTATTGTATTCCAGTTGCCAACAGTGAACTCTGCCGATACTAACTCACAGGAACTATCTACTTCAATTTCGTGACAAGATAAACTACTTCTAACAGCAAAAAATACGCCACCGCCAACTGTGTTTAGCCTATCCTTTCGCAACACCGTTAGGTTCTTTGCAAAAATTTCGGTTGAGCTTATCTCCGGCTTCAACCAGCTTTTAATACCTATAACGATTTGAGCATCAGCGCTTTCTATTAGCACTTGGAGCTCTGGTACTTTCCCAACACAGCTGCGACAGTTTACAACTGTTATACCGATAGTTCCTGTGCCTACGTTCTTCCTGTGTTCGGTCTGCACCCTCTGTGACTGAAGCCCTTCTTGTGTCTTCCCGTGACCCAATAACCTAAAAAACCTCCAAGTCCAGGCCACACAGCCCCTGCTACTCGTGTAGCCACCTCCAGCGTATATTGGACACCTGATCAATTCAGCGTAACCCGAAAACCAACCACCCTTTTCTGCAAGTCGAGGAATCTCCAGCCTACACGGTCGCAGAACCGTCTGAACCTATGATTCAGACCCTCCACTCGGCTCATTACCAGAGATCAGCAATCGGTCCTGTCGACTATTCCGCAAATGGTCAGCTCTGCTTTCATCTTGCAAGCAAGACTGGCAGCCTTTACCACTTCTGTTAGCCGCTCGAAACCAGAGAGAATCTCTTCTGATCCAGAGTGACACACATCATTGGTACCGACGTGAGCAACCACCTGCAGTTGGCTGCACTCTGTGCTCTTCAGGGCATCCAGGACCCGTTCCACATCAGGAATGACTCCACCTGGCATGCACACGGAGTGCACATTGGTTTTCTTTCCCTTCTTGGTAGCCATGTCCCTAAGGGGCCCCATAACGCGCCTAACGTTGGAGCTCCCAACTATCACGCTCTGTCATTGTCCGGATCTTGCAGGGTGAGAGGTTTCCTCTGAAACAGGACAGGTGACAGCATCTGGTTCAGCAACAGTGTCAGCCACAGACAGTGCTTGGAACCTGCTTGTCAAACAAACTGGGGAAGTCTCGCGTGCGGCCGCATGGGAAGTCTTTCGCCGCCTGCTACGCCCCAGGGCGACCTCCCACTCGACCACAGGTGAGGGATCGACCTCAGGGGGCTGTCCACCGGTGAGGACTGATCGGAGGACTCGGCCGTGTTTGACGTCCGTTGGATCCCCACGGCCGGCCCACAACAGTGGAGCCCATCCACTGCAGCCACAAGCTGTGTAACCGAAGCCATCACAGCCCGACGCTGAGAGCAGAGTGTCACCAACTCGGCTCGCATCCGCACACAACAATCGCAGTCCCTGTCCATACTAACGACAGTGGAAAACTAAACTATGCAGATAAACGGACTATCGGCACTTGCTGCGCAGCTCTAGTGTAGACCCTGACGAAAACGCAGGAACTGTGTCTGATAAATTAGATTAACACGCCGAGATTCAAAAACCTATCTACTGAAACACTCCGGTGAAACTAAATAATTGGCCCTTGATTAGGAAATTGTGATATGTCACAAAATCGATTTACTTTCCGACGCAAACGAAAACGCAAGAACTAAGGCTATTAGACATTAAATAAACACGGAGAAACTCATGAAACTAAACTGTTAAAACACACAGATGATATCATAAAATTCGTGCCTGGTAAGGAACTCGTAAAAGTCACAAACTCGGTTACTTCCCTGTTCGACTCCTAGAGCCAAACTGATCGTCATCTTGACCATCCCCAATTTTCTTTTCCATTCTTCTGTATATTATTGTTGTAAGCAACTTGGATGCATGAGCTGTTAAGCTGATTGTGCGATAATTCTTGTACTTGACAGCTCTTGCCGTCTTCGGAATTCTGTGGATGATGCTTTTCCGAAAATCAGATGGTATGTCGCCAGACTCATACATTCTATACACCATCATGAATAGTCGTTTTGTTGCCACTTCCCCAATGATTTTAGAAATTCTGATGGAGTGTTGTCTATCCCTTCTGCATTATTTGACCCGAAGTCCTCCTAAGCTCTTTTAAATTATGATTCTAATACTGGATCCCCTATCTCTTCCAAATTGCCTCCTGTTTCTTGTTCTATTACATCAGACAAATCTTCCCCCTCATAGGGTTTTCAATGTATTCTTTCCACCTGTCTGCTCTTTCCTCTGCATTTAACACTGGAATTCCCATTGCACTGTTAACGTTGCCACCCTTGCTTTTAATGTCACGGAAGGTTTGTTTGACTTTCCTGAATGCTGAGTCTGTCCTTCCGACAATCATTCCTTTTCGATGTCTTCACATTTTTCCTGCAGCCGTTTCGTCTTAGCTTCCCTGCATTTCCTATTTACTTCATTCCTAAGTGACTTATATTTCTGTATTCCTGAGTTTCCCGGAATATTCTTTACTTACTCCTTTCATCAATCATCTCAAGTATTTCTTCTGTTACCCATGGTTTCTTCGCAGTTTACTTCTTTGTACCTATGTTTTCCTTCCCAACTTCTATGATGGCTCTGTCTAGACATGACCATTCCTCTTCAACTGCAGTGACTACTGAGCTATTCCTTATTGGTGTATCTACAGCCTTAGAGAACTTCAAACTTATCTTCCGTATCCACCTTTTTTGCGTACAGATTCTTCCTGACTAATTTCTTAAACTTCTGCCTACTCTTCATCACTACTATATTGTGATCTCAGTCTATATCTGCTCCTGGGTACTCCTTACAATCCAGTACCTGATTTTGGAATCTCTGTCTGACCACTATGTAATCTAACTGAAATCTTCCCGTATCACCCGGCCTTTTCCTAGTATACCTCCTCCTCTTGTGATTCTTGAACAGGGTATTCGCTATTACTAGCTGAAACTTGTCACAGAACTCAATTAGTCTTTCTCCTCTCTCATTCCTTATCCAAAGTCTATATTCTCCTGTAACCTTTTCTTCTACTCCTTCCCCTACAAATGCATTCCAGTCCCCCATGATTATTACATTTTCATCCCCCTTTACAAACTGTATTACCCTTTCAATATCCTCATACACTTTCTCTATCTCGTCATCTTCAGCTTGCGACGTCGGCATGTATACCTGAACTATCGTTGTCGGTGTTGGTCTGCTGTCGATTCTGATAGGAACAACCCTGTCACTGAACTGTTCAGAGTAACACACTTTATGTCATACCACCCTACTCCTGTTATACCATTTTCTGCTGCTGTTGATATTGCCCTATACTCATCTGACCAGAAATCGTTTTCTTCTTTCCACTTCACTTCACTGACTCCTACCATATCTAGATTAAGCCTTTGCATTTCCCTTTTCAGATCTTCTAGCTTCCCTACCACGTTCAAGCTTCTGACATTCCACGCCGCGACTCATAGAACGTTATCCTTCCGTTGATTATTCAATATTTCTGTTGTTGTAATCTCCCCCTTGGCAGTCCCATCCGGAGATCCGAATGGGGGACTATTCCGGAATCTTTTGACAACGGAGAGATCATCATGACACTTCTTCAATTACAGGCCACATGTGCTGTGGATACACGTTACATGTCTTTAAGGCAGTGGTTTCTATTGCTTTCTGCATCCTCATGCCGTTGATCATTGTTGATTCTTCCGCCTTCAGGGGCAGTTTCCCATCCCTAGGACAAGAGGGTGCCCTGAAACTCTGTCCGCTCCTCTGCCCTCTTTGACAAGGCCGTTGCCAGAAAGAGGGTGACTATTTATGCCGCAAGTCTTCGGCCGCAGTAGGGAATTCAATATTCCGAGATTTACCGTGTCAAAAATGTGATAATAATAACAAATTTCAGGCATTAGCTCTCACCACGGGTAACACAGTGGCCGACAACCTTCGCTTAACGACCGACAGCAGTAGCATTTGCGTAGAATTGACAGTGCTAAGAGACAATCAGAACTGCATGAAATAACCTCAGAAATCATTGTGGGACGTACGACGAACGTATCAGTTAGGATAGTGCTGCGAAATTTGGTGTTAATGGGTTACGGCAGCAGACGACCGATCGTGTGCCTTTGTTAACGGCACGACATCATCCGCAATGCCTCTCCTGAGCTCGGGACCACATCAGTTGGGCCCTAGACGACTGGAGAACCGTGTCCTGGTCAGATGCGTCCCGATTTCAGTTGGTAAGAGCTGATGGTTAAGATTCGAGTGTGGCGTAGACCCCACGAAACCATGGACCCAAGTTGTCAACATAGCATTGTGAAAGGTGATGGTGGCTCCATATTTTTGTGGACTGTTTTTACAATGAATGGGCTGGGTCTTATGGTCCAATTGAACCGATCATTGACTGAAAATAATTATGTTCGACTATATGAAGACCATTTGTAGCCATTCAGTGATGGAATTTTTATAGATGACAGTGCGCCATATCACCGGGCAACAGTTGTTCACAGCTAGTTTGAGAAATATTATGAACTATTCGGAAGAATAATTTGGTCGCCTAGATAGCCAGACATAAAACGTATCGAATAGTTGTGGGACATAATCGAGAAGTCCGTTCGTGCACAAAATTCTGCACCGGCAATACTTCCGCAGTGATGGACGGCTATAGAGACAGCATGGTTCAGTGTTTCTGAGGGGACTTCTAACGATTTGTTGAGTCCATGCTACGTCGTGTTGCTGCGCTACATCGTGAAAAATAAGGTCCGAAACGATATTAGGAGGTATGACATGACTTTCGTCACCTCAGAATTCGTTGGTAAAATGTGACAGGGTGTTTCAGAAGTGATGGTCGATATTCAGGGATATGACAGGAATGATCATTCGAAACGGAAAAGTGAAAGTGAATTAAAAATGGGCTGCTAAACGCGTACATCCAGTTCCACAAGAAAGTGTACGCAGTTATCTGTATGAAATAAAAGACACTATTATAAATATATGTTTACATGATAATACATGTTATTACTAATGGCACAATGACCTAATAGTTAATCCATTCGTCGCCATTATCGATTATAGCTTGGCACCTTAGCCCTCTCTCCGGTAAATCATACATGTCTCCTGTTGGATCTTGCCCACTTGTCATTTATAGTGTGCCTAAGGGATGCAGCGTTCTCGGAATGCTATACAACAATTCAAGCAAATAACATTAGCAGTTTTATTTCTATAAAGCAAATTGATAATGCTTAACATTTGAGTTACACTGGGGTCGCAAGTGACATGCAAACAGTAATAATCTTCGCTATAGACAAAGTCCAAGTAAGCACTTGATACGGATCAGTACAATCTGTTCAGCGAGCACCTGTCTACAACCGTCAACTAATGTCCGTATTCGGAGTCGATCTGAGCGGCCGAGGCAGGCAGGAGCGTCGTTTATATTCTCTTATTGCAGATGTCGCACTTGGCGCGGTGCAGTCCTTGTCAGCGGGCTATTGGCTGACGTTTGCTCACACACTTCCTGGTCTTGCGTTCTTCCTCTTCCTACCGTCGCCTGTGGTTACGTCAGAACATTTACAACCTCTAAATATCGTTTGATCCACTTCACAACGAATATTTTTGACTTTTTAAGAATTATAGCAGCATCTCCATATGCAAGCTTTGATACCATTGGATAATTTACCAGGAACACTGCCTCGTGCCGCTTCAGATATTTTGCAGTCATTTTAAACTGCAACTGACAAAACAAAATATTCAACTTTCACACTGTTTATCTACACACTGTGCAAAAGCGCGCTGATTACAGGTTCGAGACCACTACCAGAGATGTCTCTGCGGACGTTACATTTAAAATTATGGTGTGCACTGTCTTTTGGAACTAAAGGTACCTTAAGAGCTATCTATGAGCAATTCTTGATCTTTGATACTGTGAAACAAATCTCTTCTATTGCAAACTTTCTGTTTTCCATATTTTAGTAAGTGGTAGCATGGACGAAAACAAGCAAAATGTCCAATAAACATGTGCCCTAAAATGCATACCTTAAAAGTTATGAGCACTTGTTCATTACAGTGTTTGTGTTTCAAAGGAGCGAAGATGAAAAGGTGCTTATAGCTCTTAATGTAGGCCTATACATTTTAGAGCACATGTTTACTGGATTTTTTTTCTTGTTTTGGTCCATACTACCATCTCCCAAAATATGGAAAGCAAGCAGCTGCCAGTAGAAGGGATTTCTTTCACAGTATCGAAGATCAAGAATTACTTATAGCTCTTAAGGTATGCGTTTTATAGCCCATGTTTACTTGATTTCTTTGGCTCGAATGATCATTCCCGTTATGTCCCTGAATATTGACCATCAAGTGTGAAACACCCTGTATATTTCGCATGATGGATAGGTTTTATTAACGCACTTCTTTTTCATTTATATTTCACAGACATTGTGTGAATTTTAATTCCAAATCAAGTTATTGTGTAACGCCATTATTTTCTCTTACAGCACTCGGTAGTTCCGTTACCGATACACTGTTACTGTAACTATCACTGCTTTTTCGGTCTTAAGATTACTGCTGTTAATCAGCATTTCACTTCGTACGTTTTGCATTTATTTACGAATCATCTCCTGTGCTCGGTATGTAAATATGGATACACAACATGCCTGTATATTATGCTGTATATAGATTAAACACAGCATTTCTTTATAAACTTGGTGTGAAATTTACTAAATGTATTTCTACCTCTTCTTTGCATATGCTGCAAACCACTGCTTTTTCCTTTGTTGATAGCGATGGTTGAAGTTGAAATAACCTTGGTTGTACTTTGAAATTCCAAATTTTCTTCTTTGTCGAAATCAGTTTTCCTTAAGCTGCATTGACATTATTTCCACTCACCTCACTTTGTCTAACTTCTTAACAGAAATAGAACAATAGTTATATGTGTTCTGTACGCAACACAATGTTGACAGTGTTAATGTTTATTCCTTTGTTATTCGTTCCCTTGAGGGTTATGAGCGTTGCCAACATGTGAATGCCTTTTTGTGTTGGAGATTTTGTGTGTGTGGCGGGGGGGGGGGGGGGGGGTGGAGGGGAAGGGGTAGGGGGGGGCAGGCAGAGACAGAATGTACATGTGTGTGTGGGTGATTATGTGTGTACGGCGAGTGAATGTTAGTTAGCGAATATGTCTTAAATGCTGAGCAGAGTTGTGACTAGAACGTGGTGGTGTGGCGAAATGAGTTTTGGGGGTGCTGGATGACATAGTGATTGTAGGGAAAGCAACTGGGAGTAGATGGTAGCGACGAATGGGAACTGAATTAGGAACTGCAATGAATGGGTGACGTAAGTAAGGGTGTCATCATGTATCTATAAATACAGAGGAGACAAAGTCATGGGATAGCGATAAGCACACATACAGATGTCGGTAGTATCGCGTACACAAGGTATAAAAGAGCAGTACGTTGGCTGAGCTGTCTTTTGTACTCAGGTGATTCATGTGAAAAGGTGTCTGACGTGACTATGGCCACACAATGGGAATTAACAGACCTTGAACGCGGCATAGTAGTTAGAGCTAGACATATGGGACGTTATATTTCGGAAATCGTTAGGGAATACAATACTCCGAGACCACCGTCTCAAGAGTGTACCGAGAATACCACATTTCAGGTATTACCTTTCTCCAAGGACAACGCAGTCACCGACGATGTTCACATAACGACCGAGAGCAGCGGCGTTTCCGTGCAGTTGTCAGTGCTAACAGACAAGCAACATTCCGGGAAATAACCGCAAACATCAACGTGGCGAAATGTGGCGTGGCACACGACTGAGGCTACCCTTTGCTACCAGCAGGACATCGCCTGCAGCGCCTCTCCTGGGCTCATGACCATATCGATTGGACTCTAGACGTCTGGAAAACCATGGCCTGTTTATATGAGTTCCGATTTCATTTGGTATGACCTCATTGTAGGAGTCGAGTGTAGTGCAGACCCTACAAAGCCATTGACACAAGTTGTCAACAAGGCACTGTGCTAGCTGGTGATGTGGGCTGTGTTTACATGTAACGGACTGGGCCCTCTGGCTCAACTGAACCGATTACTGACTGGAAATGGCTATGTTCTGCTACCTGGAGACCTTTTATATCCGCTCATGAACTTCATGTTTCCAAACAACGATGGAATTTTTATGGATGACAATGCGCCATGTCACTGGGTCGCAGTTGTTAGCGATTGGTTTGAAGAACATTCCGGGCATTTCGCGAGAAGGATTTGGCCACCCAGATCGCCCGACAAGAGTAGCATCGAACGTTTATGGAACATAATCGAGAGGTGAGTTAGTGCATAATATCCTGTACAAGCAACACTTAAGTAATTATATACGCCTATAGAGACTACATGGCTAAATATTTCTGCTGAGGATATCCAACAACTTGCTGAGTCCATGATACGCCAAGTTGCTGCATTACGCCGGAAAAAAGAGGTCCTGCCCGACATTTGGAGGTGTCCACAGGTTTGGTCAGCTCAGTGCATTTTATATTCTATTAAGTGATCCGTTAGTTTAAAAAGTGTATGGCTTGCCATGTAAGTCTTATCGTTTATGAGTCGTTTCTTTTCTATTATGATTTTCTGAATGTAGTACTTTTCTTGTAGAGTGAGGTGTTTTTTGTTGTTGTTTATCTCAACGAATTCCGTTCCGTGCCTTTGGTTGATGTAAGTGTAGTGCAAAAGTTGAATGGTTGTCTGATAGTTCCATGCTCTGACATGCTACCTGTTTCAGTTGTCAAATGCTCTCCTGGTGTGACCTATACATATCTTCCGTCACATGTACTGCAGTGGAATTGGCTGTCTTCTCGTTTCTGTAGTAGATCTATCTTTATTATTAATTTGGGAATGTACTTCTGAATACAACTGTTGGTTTTCTCGGAAATTTTTATGCCTTTCTTTTTGAAAATATTAGGTATTCTGTGTTTGCATTTCTGGGTGTATATCATTGTATACCGTTGTTTTCGTTTCTTTTTCTTTCTCACTTTGTGATGTTCCTGTTATGTTTTTGTGTTGGTTATAGCTGTGTGTGTGCTCTTTCCTGTTCCTTGATTTTTTTGTTCAGCTTTGAGGCTAAGTTTCCTTTATATCCTTTGCTTGTCAGAGTTTGTATTATGGTAGGCATTGCTTCTTGTAGTTATCTGTATGTAATGATTCTGTATTTGGTCTGTGGGGCATTTACACTGATGAGCCAAAACACTATGACCACTGTCTACCGCGAGGTTGAATGCCTCTTGGTAGTGTTGCGGGCAGGTGACGCAGTAAGGAAAGAATGTAAGCGGAAGACAAACGAGTGGGACTCATTATAGCGGAGATGCGGGCCGCAAATGTGGAAACCCACTAATATAAGCGGCTTTGACAAAGGGCAATTTGCTGTGGCCCTGCTGCTGGAAACGGGAGTCTCTGAAACGGCGAAGCTGGTCGGCTGTTGGCGTAGTAATGACGTGAGCACCCATGGAAAGTGGTTGAAGGATGGCGAAAGAACGAGTAGGCCGTATGGTATTGGACGACCACGTCTCATCACAAAATGTAGAGGTCGGAGGATTCCCTACCGTGTAATCCAGGACAAGCAGCGATCTGTGGCAGATCTGACGACAGAGTACAGTGCTGGTCTAGGCACAAATCGTTCGTATAACCCAGTTCAAAGGCCATTGTTGACATCTGAGCTTCACATCACTCGAACCCTACGTGCACCTCTTTACGATTGCAGTGGGCACAGCATCACTGAATTTTCACCTCGGATCAATCGAAACGAGTCGCATGTCGAATGAATCGCATTACTTGTTACAGCAGGACGACGGTTTGCTCCTTACACGCCGTCATCCAGGTGAATGGCTGGACTAAACATGCACCACGCCACACATGCAGGGCGGTGAGGGCAGATTTATGCTATGAGGACCATTGACTTGAGCTTCCATGGGATCTGTGATGGTAATCGAAGGCATCATGATAACAGTGAACTAGTGAACATTATTGCAGACCACCTTCATCGCTTCATCTTGAAGTCTTCCCCTACGGCGCTGACATCTTCCAGCAGGATAACTGTAAGTGTTGCAAGGTCAGAGTAGTGCTACAGTGGTTTGAAGGGCATCACAGTGAAATCACATTGATGTCTTGGCCAGAAAATGTTCCTGATATGTACCCACTGCAACTCATATCGGGCAACAGCTGTGTGCCCGTAAACCACCATCCCGCAATTTGCGAGAAATTGAGCGACATGAGCGTAAACAGTGGGTGCTACATACTTCTGAAATTCTGTCAAGGACGTGCAGAATCTATACCAAGCAGAATCTCTGTTGTACTGTGTTTGGAAAGTGGAACAGCACGCTATTGAACAGGTTGTCATAATATACTGGCTCATCAGCTTATGTATGTGCTTTTTGTTTGTGGCAGATTGGGTGAATTAAAGTCGGGTGAATTATTGTACCTGTTGTCGGTTTTTTGGTAAATGTGAAATGTGTGTTCGTTGTTCCGAATCTTTACATAGTGTAAAAGAAATTTAACTGCTTAGTTTTCGCTGATCTGCTACAGTCATCCAATGCCGTGTCTGTTGGTGGCCTTGTGATAAACGCGCTATGAAGTGCGTTGAGGTCCACTTTCTATACTACGTTCTGTATACGTACTAAAGTTATATGCCTACCGGAGCACAAACATAATTTCACATTTTAGCACGCCCCAAAAATATTTCCCTGGCAAAGTTCGTGTCAGGGTATTCACTTCAGAACGGTGTAGTCGTCCTGAGTCTGTCCCAAAGACAGCGGGCACATGGGGTGGCTACGGCCACCAGTCCCCAGCCAGTCGCAGCAACTACAACGGCGTGAGCTACAGCTCTCGTTTAGACTAGTGTAATACTATTCATAGTTGCGGTGTACGTTTACGTAGGAAAAGACTATGATACAGCGAGTGAAAGTACCGCAGAGCCCCTAAACTATGTTTAGCTGCATGTTAACCGCTACGGTAATCATTATTTAAGGAACCAAGAGCTTAATGTGCGCATATTCGACGCCATGTGTCCAATGAAAGAGATGACAGAAGTCTAATGGACAAGCTACGCCGGCCGGGGTGGCCGAGCGGTTCTAGGCGCTACTGTCTGGAACCGCGTGACCACTACGGTCGCAGGTTCGAATCTTGCCTCGGGCATGGATGTGTGTAATGTCCTTAGGTTAGTTAGGTTTAAGTAGTTCTAAGTTCTAGGGGACTAATGACCTCAGATGTTAAGTCCCATAGTGCTCAGAGCCATTTGAACATTTTTTTTTTACAAGCTACGCGCCAATCTCTTCTTCATTTACTGCGGTTAGCGACAAATTCCTGTCAGTCCAAGAAACGTCGGAAGATACCGAGAGACAATTCATTTCACCATCGGAAATGCTTTAAGCAGCGTTCGTTTGACTGTCCATCGGAATAGAGGAGGCACGCATTTTGCAGAAGTGTATTTTGGCTATGACGCTACCCGACTCGTCTGCTTGTCGTCGTTTGTTCGAACATTCTGAATTACGTCGAAGAAAACGATATATTGACACATAGTACAGATTCAGAAAGTATAATTCTTGTGAAACGCAACTAGCTCCTTACTCATACGAAGTAATATGTTATATCGACAGGGAATTTCAAATTGGTTTCACATTACTATATATCCAGAAGCCTTTTGATACCATTTCCCATAAATTATTTCTAATCAAATTGCCTGCCCATGGAGTGTCGTCATGGTTGTGCGACTAGATTCGTGATTTTGTCTCAGAAAGTTCACAGTTTGTGGCACGAAAACTGATAGTTGACTCTACATAATGAGAGGCATGCGGTCATCCACATGAGTATTGTAAGGAATCTGTTAAATTTCGGCTACGTGATAAATCACAAAAATCTAAACGATGTCAATTCAACTACACTGAGATGACAAAAGTCGTGAGATACCTCCTAATATCGTGTTGGACCTCCTTTTTCACGGCGTAATGCAGCAACTCAACGTGGCATAGATTCAACAAGTCGTTAGAAGTCCATTGCGGAAATGTGGAGCCAAGCTGCCTCTGTAGCCTTCCACAACTGCGGAAGTGTTGCCAGTGCAGGATTTTGTGCACGAATTGACCTTTCGATTATATCCCATAAATATTCGACGTGATTCATGTCGGGTGATCTGGGTGGCCAAATCATTCACTCGAACGATCCAGAATGTTCTTAAAACTAATAGCCAACAATTGTGGCCAGGTGACATGGCGCATTGTCATGACGTCGTTGTTTGGGAACATAAAGTCCATGAATGGCTGCAAATTGTCTCCAGGTAGCCCTACATAACCATTTCCAGTCAATGATCGGTTCAGTTGGAACAGCGGATACAGTCCATTAGATGTAAACACAGCTCACACGGTTGTGGAGCCATCACCAGCTTGCAAAGTGCGTTGTTGACAAACTAGGTCCATTGCTTCGTGGGGTCTGCATCATACACGAACTCTACCATCACCTCTTACCATCTGAAATTGGGATTCATCTGACCAGACCATAGTTTTCCAGTCGTCTAGGGTCAATTGTTATGACCACGAGCCCAGGAGAGGCGCTGCAAGCGATGTCGTACTGTTAGCAAAGGCACTCGCATCGATCGCCTACTGCCATAGCCCATTAACGCCACATTTCGCCGCCTTGTCCTAAAGGATAGGTTCGTCCCACATTGATTTCTGAGGTTATTTCACGAAGTGTTGCGTGTCTGTTAACACTGACAACTTGGCGCAAACATTGCTGCTCTTGTTCGTTAAGAGAAGGCTGTCGGCCACTGCGTTGTCCGTGGTGAGCGGCAATGCCTGAAATGTGGTACTCTCGGCGCACTCTTGGCACTGTGGATTTCGGAATATTGATTCCCTAACGATTTCCGAAATGTAATATCCCACGCGTCTAGCTCCAACTACCATTCCGATTTTAGAGCCTGTTGGTTCCTGTCGTGTGGCCATAACTACGTCGTCAATCTTTTCAGATGAATCGCCTTAGTACAAATGACAACTCTACCAATCCACTGCTATTTTATGTTGCGTACGCGATCCTACCGCCATCTTCATATGCACATATCGCTCTCCCACGACTTTTGTCATCTCAGTATACAGGATGATTTTTTCCACCCTTTAAAAGCTTTCGGTATTGAATGATGAGAGGATACGGAACAAAAAAAGTCTATTGCACGCGCCGTAGGATGTTCTGTCTCACACATTCACATCGGCCAGGCTGCATCCGAACAGTGTCAAAAGCAGCGTTAATACGCTGCTCCAATGTCTCCACATCTGCAGTGGACTCTGCATACGCGATACTTTTGAGATGGCCCCACAACCAGAAATAGTAAGGGTTGAGATCCGGTGAACGAGCACGCCACGCAACTGAACCCCCTCGTTCGATTCATAGACCAGGGAAGAGAGGATTGAGATGCGTCCGGACGTTAACAGCGATGTGGGCTGCAGCACCATCATGTAGCAGCGATACAATCATTCGAATCATCAATGGTATTTCTTCCAGCAAGGGAGGCAAAGTCACCCGCAAGAAAAGTCGATAGTTCCAGCCTGTTAGGCGACGTGGAAGGAAGACTGGTCCCAAAATACGGTCACTAATTATCTTCGCCCACAAATTCCGGCTGCGCCGATGTTGATGATTCGCTCTTGCCATAACATGGGGGTTCTGCATACTATCCCACAGATGACTGTTATGAAAGTTGAAGATACCACTCCGAGTGAAGATATCACTCCACACCATCTGTGATGGATGACACAAATCCCGGAATCGTGGTTGCATGATTAAAAAACCCAGAGACAAAGCTGCTCCCGATGTGGAAAGTCTGTCTATAGCCCTGCACTCGCTGTAAGTGATAAGCGTAGTAACAATATTGATGGAGAATGTTCCACACGATCGCCGGGCTCACCCGGTAATGGCGGGCCAACAGCCTGGTACATACACGGCGGTTGCCTTCCACAGTGTTAATCACATTTTCCTCCAAGTCTGGTGTCCTAACATCTCGGAAACGTCCTTCATGATTACCTGCTTCTTGAAACTACCCTATCTCAAACGGCGAAACACCGTTGCAAACACTGAATGCTGTGGTTGTTGTCGTTGCTGCTCGCCGCCCGTTGCACTTTGCCTTTCTTAAGTAAACACCATGTCGGCACGTTCTCGATTCGAATACGGAATCATTGTGTACAACGCTGTACCACATCCACTACAAGGTGAGTCAGCAAAAGAAGTGAATCGGACACAACATTACCAATTACTGTGGCAGGAGAGGGCGCAAGGGCATGACGTATGAGAAACATTATCACCCTCTAGAAGTAAAGCGTGCATACTGTAACTGTGGCTGCATGTGTACTACAGCGCAGTCTCTGTAACAAAGTAAATTTGAATAAATGCTCTTTAGCATGGAAATCATGCATTTCCGAACATAAGTTCATTAGACCTTTATTCTTCGGTATCCTCTCACTGATCAATCCCTAGAGTTAGTACATGTTCGAAAAAAACACCCTGTATATCCCTGGGAATTACAATTACGAACAACGTAAACTGGAACGATCACACAGGTAATGTGATGTAGAAGGCGAAGGAAAGTTTCGTTTCATTGGCAGAACACGCAGAAGATTCCACAGGTCTACTGAAGATACTGCCTACAACTACGCATGTGTCCTCTTCTAGAATATTACTGCACGATATGGGATCTTTACCTAAATGTATAAACTCAGGACGTAGAAAAAGTCCAAATAAGGGCAACTCGTTTTGTATTATCGTGAAATAAGGCAGAAAGTGTGCGGGATATTTTATGCGAGTTGTAATGAAAGTAATTGAAGCAAAGGCGCTTTTCATTGCGGTGGGATCTTAAAACATTTCACTCGCCAACTTCCTCCTGCGAATTTGAAACTATTTTGACGATGCCCACCTACCCAGGGAGAAATGTTCACAGTAAAAAAATAAGAGAAATCACAGCTCGTACGAAGAAGATTGAGATATTCCTTTTTCTCTGGCGCTTTTCGAGAGTGGTACGGTAGAGAAATAGTGGGAATGTGGTTCGATGAACCCTCTGCCAGACACTTAAGTTTCAAATACAGAGTTGTCATGCAGATGTAGATGTAACGCATTTCGTCAATGTGCATGAGACCTGAGAGACTAAAGAGCATCGGCAGTGAAGAAGCTGATGTTAATACACTGACGTCGATAACGAAGTCGAGTGTTGAGATGCTGTACTCCACAGAGTAACATCGTTTCTATAGCTAT
This sequence comes from Schistocerca cancellata, assembly GCF_023864275.1. NCBI lineage: Eukaryota > Metazoa > Arthropoda > Insecta > Orthoptera > Acrididae > Schistocerca > Schistocerca cancellata. The sequence continues at coordinate 270,793,773 of NC_064629.1, forward strand.
CAATAGAGGAAACCTTTCGTTTGACAATTTCAGTGGTATCAAATATTCATTTAATTGCTTTCTAAAAGCTCCAGTGATCAAATAGTTGTTTCATTTCGAACTGTTCCTTGATCCCTCAGATCGATACAGTACTTAGTCATTGATTATTCGGTCTACTCATTTAATTTTGAATATCCTTCTGTAGCACCAGATTTCAAAAGCTCCTGTTCTCCGCTGTCTTAACTGTTTATCGCACTAGGTTCACTTCCATACAGGGCTACACTCCAGACAAATACATTCAGAAAAGAATTTCTACCATATAAATTTATATACCACGTTAACAAATTTTTCTTTCTCAGAAACGCGCTATCGCCATTACCTGTCTGCATTTTATATACTCTCTCCTTCAGTCATCGTCCGTTACTTTCCGGACCAAATAGCAAAACTCATCTAATAGTTTTACTGTCTTACTTCCATTAGTAACTACCACAGTATAACCTGATTTTATTCGACTACATTCCAAAGCCTTAATTTATTGTTGTTGACGATCATCTTATAACCTCTTCAGCAGACACTGTTCATACCGTTCGAATATTGTTCCAACTCCTTTGCCGTCTCAGCCAGAATTAGAATATCATCGGCAAACCTCATCGTATTCATTTATTCTAGGTGAACTTTAATTTCCTTACAAAATTTCTCCTAGCTTTTTTTTTAACTGCTTCCTCAATTTACAGATTGAATAACATCGGGAAGAGCCTGTACCGCTGTTTCGCTGCCTTCTGAACTACTGCTTCTATCTCATGCCCCTTGGTTCTTAAAACCGCAATCCGGTTTCTGTGCGAGTTTTAGACAAGTCTTCATTTCCTGTAATTTACCCCTGCTAGCTTCAGAATTTCAAAGAATGAACTCCAGTCAACATGGTCAAAAGCTTTCTCTAAGTGTGCAAACACTGTGGACGTAGATTTGCAATTCTTTATCTTCTAAGGTAACTCCCCGGGTCACTGTAACGACGCGTGTTCCTACGTTTCTCCAGAACCCAAACTGATCTTTCCCGAGCTCGACTTCTATATATGTATCCACTCTTCTGTAAATTATTCTTGCCAGCATTTTCTAATCATCACATATTAAAATGTTTGTTATTATAGCCCAGTTCTTCCCATATTAATATTGTGATATATCCGAATGACGGCTTTCAGACATAATAACTGAGGATAATAACTCCATCCGAACAGATCTTGGAAGGCCCAACCGTTCCGACCAACCGCCGTGTCATCCTCAGCCGACAGGCGTCCCTGGATGAGGATATGGAGGGACATGTGGTCAGCACACCGCTCTCCTGGCCGTTATCAGTTTTCGTAACCGAAGCCGCTACTCAGCAATTACGAAGCTCCTCAATTGATCTCACAAGGGCTGAGTACGAGCGGCTTCCAACAGCTCTCGTCAGACCCGGACGGTCACCCATCGAAGCATTAGCCAAGCCTGACAGCGCTCGACTTCGGTGATCTGACGAGAAACGGTGTCACCACTGCGTCAAGGCCGTTGGAAATAACTGAGAATAAGTAGTCGAAAAGCTAAAAGACATCTATTGAAAGAAAATGTGAATTTGTCGTGAACTTAAACCAGAAGAAAACAGTTGCAGCCATTACTGCATTGGAGGCCTATCTAAAAACTCTCCTACTCTTAATTTGCTGTATAGGTTTCAATGGCGGTCGAGAAGTATAGTTCTGCCTACAGTTTGTACTATATTCCTAGTTAATAAAATGGGTATAAAACTCAGCTGGAAAGTCGTGCAGTTACTTTGCACTCCCTCGGTGGGTGAGGATCTATCAAATTAATTTTAACGCTGGATTATGCCTACTCCCCAGTGCACGGGACTCTCAGAGCCACTCCAGCAGTCTGAACACGGAGACTCGCGTAGATTGGAACTGACAAATTTGCAGGGAAAGTTGGGCAGCGCTATGATTTTCCACTTACTTCCGGGTATGTGCTAAACCATCTCTCTACATTCACTCCATCCTCTCTTTTCAAGTTGATGAAATATTCTGAATGATTCCACAAAGACGTGACACTGAGTAACGAAAATTCGTAATTTGAACCCAGGATTGATGTTCGGCGCCTATGTCACGATTGTTCTCTTCTTCCACGTTCCGATCGTTCTACCTCAAGCACCACGGAAGTAATGCGGGAAGGCAAGCTGCAGTGGCTTCTTGTTGGGTTAGAGGTAATGCGCTCGACCTTTTATGAGACGGAGGCTTGAGACGTCGCTTTGTATCATACTGGGAAACACTGCAGTTTTCAAGACACTTTCTTCCTTTTTTTATTCTATTTACAAATCGCCCGAAAGAAATTCAGTAACGAAATGGTAACAGAAGACCATAATTAAAGATCTGCATCATATGCCATCCTACATCCCCGTTTCAATACCTTGCATAAGTCAGCGTGAGGGTCTCCCAAGGAAATATTGAGTTGCTTCACAAGAAAGGCTATGAAAGGACTTAAAGGATTCATTAATGACAATGATTTTTATTTTGTTCATCATTTAAGGAGTCATAATCCCAGACAAAAGTTATGGAAGCAATAATCACTCTGTTTTCAGTAACCGTGGACACCACGAGATCTCGAAGAGGATACCAGCAGAGAGTTCGAAACGATGATCACGTAGATGAAATTTGACACGACTTAACAAACCAGAGGATTTTTACCTTCAATAAACACACTGACTAACAACTGTCTGTGATAAATGTGCAGGTGAAAAACGTATTTAATAGGACAATTGCACGATTGTTCATATCCTTATTTTTGCATTTGCATCTAACGAGATACGTTTCCATTCTGAATAAAAATTTTCTTGCTGTGTGACATTAAATAATTTGTTTATCATGTTTCCTTATAGCTCTATTTCCACCACCATGTTTACACATTATGGCGAGAGTCCCGATGTGTTGCCTGCACGCCGGCCGAAGTGGCCGTGCGGTTCTAGGCGCTACAGTCTGGAACCGCGTGACCGCTACGGTCGCAGGTTCGAATCCTGCCTCGGGCATGGATGTGTGTGATGTCCTTAGGTTACTTAGGTTTAAGTAGTTCTAAGTTCTAGGGGACTGATGACCTCAGAAGTTGAGACCCATAGTGCTCAGAGCCACTTAAACCATGTTTTTTTTTTTTTTTTTTTTCCCCTGCACATGACACCTGATGCGCACATCAAAAGTTTGGGTAAGCTGGTTTTGCAGTTACTTTCTCTTTATGTTATGGGGGCCATCACGGCGACAAATGATACTTATTGCATTGGACACAACTAGTACAAATGTGAAGATGGCTCTAGAGGCCGAAAACTGTTATGCCCACATGGATTATTTCCCAACAACGATGAAATCAAATAGTTAACTTTTTTCTTTCATTCCACATACTTTCTTCGTAAGCAAATTTGATGAGTGCATTTCACTTACATTTTCTGGTACATTTTAACCATGGTGATTAATTATATGCAACAAATATTCTCACGTCGTATACTACACGAACAGTTGTTACATGCCTAACTTTGTCTACCCTTTGTCAAAGCTTTATGACACATGCCTTAGCAGTTATTAGGTTCTCACACCCTCCCACACTCGGAATCTCCAAAAAATCATCTCTATAAAATCCAGTAGAATCTGTATGGCGTCACTTTCATTCGGCTTATGGTCATCTAACTTCGTTCATGCAGCACAAAGTCAGATGACCTGTCTGTATTTCCGTCAAAGACGTACTGCGGTACTTTCACTCGGCATATCATACTCTTTTTTCATGGAAACTCACACTGTAGCTATGAATAGTATTTTACTACCCAAAACGAGAGCAGTAGCATACGCTGTTGCTGTTTCTGTTGCTGCTGCTACGACACGCAGTGATCACGTGGTCGGCCTCGGTGCCGGTGACCGTAGTCAGTGCCTGCGACCATAGCGTTGGGCCGCGGGCTCACGAGCACGAAGGGGTTCAGAGGTGAACACCTAGGCTGGACCTCTGTTGCGAAAATACTTTTGCACTAGCTTTCCATTTTTGGCGTGCTAGTATGTGAACTTGTGATTTTTTCTTATGCTAGACATATAATTTTAGTACACAGGCGAAATGCAGTATTACGAGGGAACTACAACGCGCACATTAGCATCGACTACCGCAGGACCACTAGTAGACACGACATTGGACGGGTCTAATACACGATAACATTTCCTCCAGCAACTTCCGCATCTAACACCGTGTGATGTTTGTCACTTAACGGACTGCTTATGTCTTAGTCACTGCGGATATTGCCCGGCGACTTGATGTTTATGTCAAATACTGTACTGTTTCGAAAGCTATCGAAGTAGCATACTTTAGAAGTGCAATTTAGATTTTAATAGTGATTCATGTTATGTCTCCATGGCTGTTGTATGTAATTAAAGAAGCTGTGCCATCACGGTTAATATGATACAATGCAGTAACATCGCTGTCGACGATTGCTAGAATCATGTAATGGTATAAACGGTAATTTCTATTCTGTAGGTAATGGGTTTGAGTCCTGCTGTTTCTATAAATTCTATTTCGTTGAATGAATTATTAGTTTAGGAGAACTACGGCAATTCTTTCCTCGAAATATTGACAGTATACATTTGTGTATGTAATTTCCAATGCTCGCTGGAAGAAGGCAAGGATGAACAGTCTCAACCAATTGACACCATATAAATACGTTTCCGTTTGAGTATGACTTCTGCCTCCTATTGATAACTACTTTGGATTTTTAGCAGTTCTGTACTCTTAAGTGTTAAACACGATTTAACTGAATTATTCGTACAGCTATTGATACACAGATGGTGATATTTCTTAGGCTAAATACTTACTCAGTGCTATCAGACGGTAAGACCGACCTGAGTCATACCGTGCGTACTTTGTTTTCGAACCTCTTCCTATCTGGTCAATGAACTTTTCTTATACAGGAAATGTATGACCGTTGTTCCTTAAGACGTTTTAGAAGAAACTAAATACCTTCACCTACACCGAACGTTAAAAGAAATCATTTTAACAGTCTCCAGAATGAGATTTTCACTCTGCAGCGGAGTGTGCGCTCATATGAAACTTCCTGGCAGATTAAAACTGTGTGCCCGACCGAGACTCGAACTCGGGACCTTTGCCTTTCGCGGGCAAGTGCTCTACCACTTTTTTTTTTTTTTCGTTGTGTCTGGTCGTTGCGGACGCCGCAAGACATCCTGTTCAAGTTCGGTGGTTGATCCTTCCACTCAGTTTTTTATTACAGAGGCCAACCGGCTCTCTGACCGAACACGCTGAGCTACCGTGCCGGCATCCACTGAGCTACCGAAGCACGACTCACGCCCGGTCTCACAGCCTTACTTCTGCCAGTAGAGCACTTGCCCGCGAAAGGCAAAGGTCCCGAGTTCGAGTCTCGGTCGGGCACACAGTTTTAATCTGCCAGGAAGTTTCATTTTAACAGTACTAACCAGCGTATTGCAAATTGGTTACTGGCAGCATTTTACCACATGTCCCTTGCAGATAGGGATTTAACTGACTAACAAAGAAATCTCGTAGAAGGGAAGGAGGAAAGAAACGAAACCTTCAACGTTGGGAGAATATGTGATTTTATTTCAGTGATTCCAATATCAAGAGAACGACTAATAATGTCGGAAGCACGAGCACACTCTTGTGTCAGTATGATGTAGCGCACAACCTGGCCCTTGAATTGATGCAAGGCCAGTTTATGTCAGGCATATGCAGGTATAGAAGCCACGGCACTATAAAAATCTGCACTCCGCAAGCATTTCACATAAAACTGCTGCTACCGTGTAGCTGTAGAGCCCAGTAAATCAACTACGTGTTGTTAGGTGATAAAGAGCACTTCAGACAGTCTTCGCCAAATCTGACTGAATACTAATTGTACAATCGCTGAGTCGCACGTCACGTTTACAAACGATATTTTATTATTCTGTATTATTGACGCTGGTACTAAATTTCCGCGAAAATGTGAACCCGGACCAATTAGAATGCTACAATTTTCGTTTATTGAAACGAAAGCAGTTGATATTTTACTGCATTTTCTTCCTTAAGCTACTTGAAATAGGTAACTTTGAGCAAGTCATCTGGAAACAATGACCATAACATTTAACGGAAGACAGTAACATGCTCTGGGGGTTTCAACTGGCATTGATATTAAGTTTTAGCGTTTTACACTTGTCCTCGCTAATATGTTGGAAGTAAATAAGGTAATGTAGCGCCTTTTCTGTTGACAAGTAACGTCTTCATCAAATGATTTTGGCTTATCTCGAAATAAGAAATTTTTGAACGTGTTAAAATTTCCAAATGGCTTCTAATCGGAACTATGATGGCAAGAAGCGTCATCACATCCTGCTGACATGAGATTTGAAGAATAATAGCCATGTCAGAAGACTGCTGATAATTAACCAGTTAATACAGACCGAGTTTCTCTTTACGTGTCTAATTTATAAGCTCTTTTTAATCATAGTGTCAGAAATTAAGTGTGGATAATCTCTTTTTAATCATAGTGTCAGAAATTGACTGGCAGCGATTTGCAATTAAAACGACATATACACTGGTTTTAGCGGTTATATCAGTACACCACAAATACCATTGAATTTTGGGTTTTGTGGAGGTATTCATCGTATCGAAAATACACATTACGTGACAAAGGCAGCTGTTGAAAGTCGATACGGTCGAACCAACTTGAAACATATCCAGAAAATGAATATACTGGACAGTCTGTACTCCACTTCCGAGACTCAGACCGCTTATACAGTGTCGCGCACCTTCAGTTACAACTCAAATTATGTGTGTTACATACGTGTGTATAAATGTTCTGGTGGTTTGGCTGAAATCTAATTGGGGCAAGGAATAGGTTCGATTCCCACATCAGGCACCCACTTTTAACGCGTACGATCCGATCTTCTTCCTCTCTGGTAACACAGGGCGACAGGTTGCGCCGTAGTTCAGAATCCGCGTTAAACACGATATCCATTCGTTACCGGCTGGCGCAGAGCCAATTTAGTTTGGGGCACATAGAGGCGGAAGTCGTGGCAAGCAGAAACTCTGTCGTCAGTAACCTTCCTTACACCAGACATTTTATTTTATTTTATTTTATGAACCGATTGATCGTGTAACGACTCTTATTTGATCTGGAATTGAGATGTAGAATATTTTTGTGTTGGACTACAATTCTAACTCATATCTCCCAGTTGCCGCTATTTGGCCCTGGCCCCCTTAGGACGACACAGCTCCACCATTTCGTTCTTTTCCCAAAAATGGCAAGCTCCTCTAGGTTTCCACGAAAGGATGTATCAGGATTCGAAACTTGGTTCAGCACGGAAGTATTAATCATTTCATTCCAAGCCTTAACATGTACAAATAGAACTACCGGTAATAAGTAATTTTTATGTCTAACGCCTCTTCGTGTATTGTCACCAATCACGATAGACGCTGGTTTCAACTCCCATGCAGAGAGTGAATTTTTCATCATGTCATTTCAGATTAAAAGTTTTCATCACATAATTTCAAATTCCAACACTCCACTCTTAGCTTCTGGTGAAACACAATTACATGGAAACGGCTTTCCGTTTGTAGTTAGCAACGAAAATATGTGCTGGGTTCGACTCCCAGTCAACAGAGAGTTTCCAATAAAATCATTATGACTTCAAGCAAGCCAGTCCTGGAAAATAAATTTGACAGTTAACATGACCTCGTGGGCATATGTGCTGAGTTGGACTCCCAGTCAGCACAAAATCTTTCGTAACGTTCTGTTTAGTCAGTCATGAGCACATCTCGCTGCTGTTGAACAAACAGTCGAGATTTAACGTATATTCATGGTTAGAAAACAAAGGCAGAAGATGAAGAGTTCGAATCCCAGTCAGATAACAGAAATTGTACAGTCATTTTCCATAGAGCCCTTGCAGATACTAACCACCTTTTTTAAAAACTGGTTACTTCAATAACCGCTTCATACAAAACCACCCGCCACAGGAACGACGTTTAGCAAGGCGACGCCTCCGCTCCTGGTCGTATACCATCGGTTCCCTTCGGAGTATGCTGACTGAATAGCTACACAGTTAGCAATCAAATACACCAGCTCGCTTGTCGAATGATCCGGGCCTGAAGACTGAAAAGTTGCGCAAGTCACACAAATGTTGAAGAAAGGAAATAGGAGTAATTCGTTCAATTACACACCCATAACACCGACATCGATTTCCAGTAGGATTTTGGTAAATATACTGTGTTCGAATATTATGATTGACTTCGAAGAACACGATTTCTTGACAAATAGCCAACATGGAATCAGAACATATCGTTCTTGTAAAACACAACTAGTTCTTTATTCTCACGAAGTAATGAGTGCTATGGACAGGGAACGCCAACTTCATGCCATATTATTAGATTCCCAGACAGCTTTTGACACCGTTCCTCTCAAGCGAAATCTAATTGAATTTCGTGCCTGCGAACTATCGTCTCAGTTGTCTGAATGGATTCGTTATTCCCTTTCAGAAAGATCACGGTTCGTAGTAACTGACGGAAAGTCGTCGAGTAAAGCATAAATAATATTTGGCATTCTCAAGGAAGGCTTGTAGTTCCTCTGCTGTTCCTCTTCTGTATGAACGATGTAGGAGACGTTCTGAGCAGCTTCCTAGACAGTATGCAGATGATGTCGTCGTTTACCGTATAGTAAAGTTGTCATATGGTCAAACTCAACTGCAAAATTATTAGATAATATAACTGTACGGTGCGAAAAGGGGCAGTTGACTGTAAATCATGAAAAATGTGAATTCGTGTAAAAAATGGTTCAAATGGCTCTGAGCACTATGGGACTCAACATCTTAGGTCATAAGTCCCCTAGAACCTAGAACTACTTAAACCTAACTAACCTAAGGACATCACACACACCCATGCCCGAGGCAGGATTCGAACCTGCGACCGTAGCAGTCCCGCGGTTCCGGACTGCAGCGCCAGAACCGCTAGACCACCGCGGCCGGCAAGCGTGAATTCGTGTAAATGAGCACTAAGAATAATCATCTAAATTTCAGTTACACGATAAACCACACTAATCTAAACGCTGTGAATTCAGTTCAGTACTTAGGGATTACAATTACGAACATCTTAAATTGGAACGATCACATAAATACTGTTGTGGGGGAAAGCGGACCAAAGACTGCGATTTATTGCCAAAATTCAACAGATCTACTAAATATACTGCCTGCACCACACTTGTCCGCCCTCTTATGGAGTATTGCTGCGCGGTGTGGGATTCCGCTTCAGATAGAAGTGACGAAGGACATCGAAAAATTTCACATAAGGGCAGTTCGTTTTGTATCATCGCGAAATAGGGGGAGAATGCCACGGATGTCATACGTGAATTGGGATGCAATCATTAAAACAACGGCAATTTTTGTTGCGGTAGTATCTTGTCCTGAATTTCAGTCACCAGCTTACTGCCCCAAATGTGAAAATACACTCCTGGAAATTGAAATAAGAACACCGTGAATTCATTGTCCCAGGAAGGGGAAACTTTATTGACACATTCCTGGGGTCAGATACATCACATGATCACACTGACAGAACCACAGGCACATAGACACAGGCAACAGAGCATGCACAATGTCGGCACTAGTACAGTGTATATCCACCTTTCGCAGCAATGCAGGCTGCTATTCTCCCATGGAGACGATCGTAGAGATGCTGGATGTAGTCCTGTGGAACGGCTTGCCATGCCATTTCCACCTGGTGCCTCAGTTGGACCAGCGTTCGTGCTGGACGTGCAGACCGCGTGAGACGATGCTTCATCCAGTCCCAAACATGCTCAATGGGGGACAGATCCGGAGATCTTGCTGGCCAGGGTAGTTGACTTACACCTTCTAGAGCACGTTGGGTGGCACGGGATACATGCGGACGTGCATTGTCCTGTTGGAACAGCAAGTTCCCTTGCCGGTCTAGGAATGGTAGAACGATGGGTTCCATGACGGTTTGGATGTACCGTGCACTATTCAGTGTCCCCTCGACGATCACCAGTGGTGTACGGCCAGTGTAGGAGATCGCTCCCCACACCATGATGCCGGGTGTTGGCCCTGTGTGCCTCGGTCGTATGCAGTCCTGATTGTGGCGCTCACCTGCACGGCGCCAAACACGCATACGACCATCATTGGCACCAAGGCAGAAGCGACTCTCATCGCTGAAGACGACACGTCTCCATTCGTCCCTCCATTCACGCCTGTCGCGACACCACTGGAGGCGGGCTGCACGATGTTGGGGCGTGAGCGGAAGACGGCCTAACGGTGTGCGGGACCGTAGCCCAGCTTCATGGAGACGGTTGCGAATGGTCCTCGCCGATACCCCAGGAGCAACAGTGTCCCTAATTTGCTGGGAAGTGGCGGTGCGGTCCCCTACGGCACTGCGTAGGATCCTACGGTCTTGGCGTGCATCCGTGCGTCGCTGCGGTCCGGTCCCAGGTCGACGGGCACGTGCACCTTCCGCCGACCACTGGCGACAACATCGATGTACTGTGGAGACCTCACGCCCCACGTGTTGAGCAATTCGGCGGTACGTCCACCCGGCCTCCCGCATGCCCACTATACGCCCTCGCTCAGAGTCCGTCAACTGCACATACGGTTCACGTCCACGCTGTCGCGGCATGCTACCAGTGTTAAAGACTGCGATGGAGCTCCGTATGCCACGGCAAACTGGCTGACACTGACGGCGGCGGTGCACAAATGCTGCGCAGCTAGCGCCATTCGACGGCCAACACCGCGGTTCCTGGTGTGTCCGCTGTGCCGTGCGTGTGATCATTGCTTGTACAGCCCTCTCGCAGTGTCCGGAGCAAGTATGGTGGGTCTGACACACCGGTGTCAATGTTTTCTTTTTTCCATTTCCAGGAGTGTATGTTGTTGACTCCAACCTTCTTAGGGAGAAATGATCATCATAATGAATTAACAGAAATCAGAAGTCGCATAGAAAGATGTTAAGTGTTCGTTTTTCCCGTGCGCTCTTCGAGAGTGGAATGGTAGAGAAATAGCTTGGAAGTGCTTCGATGAACCCTCTTTCAGACACATAACAGTGAACTGGAGAGTAATCATGTGGATGTAGATGTAGAAGTAGATCGTGGGAAAACATTTTCGACAGCAATTATTTTTAGAATTCTCATAGAAATTTAAGAACCACATATTGTCTCTAATTCTCTTGTTCATATAGATATTTAATTTTGAGTAAGGGTCACAGTATGATGTATGTGACAAAGGTTTCTTCAGATTCAAATGAGTATGGTAATACTTTTGATGTGTTGCTTATATTAAGTTTACAAGCGTTAAGGACTGCCTCATCTTTAATAATACGTTTCCTAATCTTTTGAACATTGTGGTAACAATTTACGCCTTGATTGATTCCCATACAGCGCCGATTTCTCAACTAGCCACATGTGGTACGCAAACCATTTTGTACAGTCAAACGACTGTACCGCAAAGAGATTACAGGAACCATTTTGTACGACATGTTAAATACTGCAAAGGTCACCGATAGCTGAGTACTACAAGTTTTCACACAGACTCAAAAATCCCACCGAACCTGGGTAAATGTTGCAACTGTGTCACGTCAATCAAGATGCCTTATTTAGTCGCCTAATCACCATGGAGTGGACAAGTACCTTCTGCATCATTATGCCACAGAGATAAAGGAGCAAGGTAAGCAGTGGAAACTCTTGCATTCATCACGGCCGAAAACACGTGAAGACCCATCCATCAGCGACTAAGATTATGCTGAGTGCTTTTTGGAACAACTATGGTGTCATGCTAAGAGATTACGGTGCTACGGGGGAACTTTCACAGTACTATACTACCGTAATATTCTAACTAGCTTATGAAGCTACCAAGAAGAAGCGTCGCTGGCAGATGTCCGCAGGGATGTTTAGCTACGTGAAAAGGTCCCAGCTCGTTTTGCAGAGGATACAGATGCACATGCTGCTTCTCTGGTGCATTAAATTTTGTTTCACTCCCCCGTATTCTCGTGACATAGCATCTAATGACTTCTTCCTCTGTCCTTCGGTTTAGGAACTATTACGTCGCAGGCATTGCTAGGATAACGGAGAAGCAATTTTCGATGTGGAATCTCTTCCTGAACAGTGAAAATGCAGACTTCTACAGCCATGTTCTCCGGTAAGTAATCCATCCATGGGAAAAATGTTTCGCACTGGAGGTTGAATATACACCTCCGGAAAAAAGGAATCATTTCACGCTTTTATATGTTCGCAATCCACTCAAGGTTTATTGTTGCCTCAATGCATATGGAGTACATGATATGTTTACATTTACAGACCAATAGCACCATCAGTTCTGATGTACCAGGTACCGATCCGAAAAAAAAACAATATTTGTATGTGGTGTAGCCTCCACGGGCAGCAATGTAGGTGTGGACTGTGGGCACCAGATAATCGTATAGATAGTGACTGCTGTCCAAGGATAGGTCGTCCCATGTCTATTCGACCTGTTCACGTAGTTCTGTAAGAGTTGTTGGTTTACGAGCGGCACGAGTCACTTCTCGTCTCATCATATCCTACTCGTGATCGATCGGAGACAAGTTCGGAGATCGTGCTGGCCAGGGTAGGTTCTGCACGTCTTGCAGAGCATGTTGAGTTTCAGTGGGTGTGTGTGGGTGGGCATTATCCTGCTGTAACATCCTCATTTTGCCAGAACGGTGAAGGAACAGGTCTAACAACATTCTGCACGTACCGACCGCTGGTTAGCATCCACTCGAGAAACACCAAAAGTGAACGAGAGCTGTAGCTTACCGCACCCCAGTCCATAAGGCCCGTGGCGGTATCAGCGTGTCTTGGAAAAATGGACTTTACGAAACTCCGCTCAGCAGGTCTACGTCCACGCACAAACAACCATCACTTGCGTGCAGGAACAATCTGGTTTCATCGCTGAAGACCATGGAGCGGAATTCCAACTTCCGAGTAATGCTCTGACGGCAACAGTCGAGCCGTGCACATCGATGCATCGGGCTATAGGTGTCATTGCACATATCCCCACTGCTTGTAACCGGTTCGCGACAGTTCATGTTGACATGTCTAGTCTCACAAGCCCTCTTATCTGTGCTGTGGTAGCTGTACGATCTGCCATTGCTGACCTTAAAATACAATGATCTTGGTGGGCGTCTGCACTGCGTGGTCGTCCAGAATCTTGTCTACGGGTGTGAGACTGTTCACGTGACCACTGATACCAGCATCGTTGCACAATTGACGCCTGGCCAGAGTGGCCGAGCGGTTCTAGGCGCTACAGTCTGGAACTGCGCGACCGCTACAGTCGCAGGTTCGAATCCTGTCTCGGGCATGGATGTGTGTGGTGTCCTTAGGTTAGTTAGGTTTAAGTAGTTCTAAGTTCTAGGGGACTGATGACCTCAGAAGTTAAGTGAGGAGAGCACCCCACCACTTGGAAGACCACAGTTTGACCCATTCAAACTCGCTCAGATGGCCGTAGGAAGCACTTTTGCGTTTCCGTAATATGGTTGCGTACTTGCTTCACGTATTTGCACCACACTGACCCTTCTGGCTGTGAGCATTCCCTATTAAAAGGCAGACACAGATGGCACTCTGGTAGCTATGCCACTACGCTACGGTATGTGTTGACAGAGAATTTTCAAATCATTACAAGTGCAGTTACTATCCCCCAGGTGGCGTATGCCGTAATCGGATCAAAATCGACGTCGTCTTTCCAGGTGTACTAATTCTTTTTCCGGCAGTGTATATAGTAGAACTAACAGCATCATCACGTTTCATGGTGGTAAGTAATATCCGTAATGTCTCGTATATGTGTTAAATATTTATTTTGTGAACGTAAAGAAATTAAGTACTTACTTTTGCATCTGAATGCGTCGAGGGTCAATTGCCCACGTGGACTGTAGGGTAATGATGAGCTGTGGAGAAGGTGACGGCTCCTGTGCCGGCGCTGCCACTGCTGGTGTGGGAGGCGTGGGCGGTGGTGGTGGACGTGGCAGAATCGGTGGCAGTGGCTTTCGCCGTGGCAGCGCAGTTGGTTGCTGCAGCACGATCGCTACTGGCAGCGCCTGCAGCACAAAACCCACTACCTGCTGCAACGTATGTTCCAAAATCTAACAAAGTATGTTGCTGTCATTCAGGCCTGCTCAGACTTCACACATCTAGGAACTGTGACAAAGCAACGTGGCCCCATTCGTGCTATTTTCCAATCGATTCACAATTGTGGGTATACCATAAAATACAACTAAATTTTACAGCGTCCATATTGTAGAGAAATGGAGCATAGAATTTTCTAGAGAACAGAACCATTTTCTCCACAAAATCGCGTAACTTCTGAAACGACTTTTTTTCGTAGAAAAAGTAATATGACTTTATATGACTTTATATATCTATACGAGAACAACCAGAGGGGCCACGAGCATACATTTCTCTGAAAATTTCCATGTTCCGAAATTGACTAGTAAAGTATAATAAATGTTGTAGTACATTGGCTATATGAATAGCCAATAGCGGAATAAATGGTTTTCATTTTTAGACAATGCATGGAGGTTGTGGACCCGAATATAAAAAAAAAAGTTCCTATATTCACGAGGTGATACAAAGCAGATTCTCCGATGTGAGAGAGCGTTTACGTTCTATGCGGTACACTCAAGCCAACGGAGAGATTTTGGGCAGTCGTGAACCTGTGTCGTTTATACTTCGCTAATCGAAATTGTTTTCAGAACAATTATCCCAGGACTCTTGGTGCTGGTGAATAGGGGCTCACATTTGGCAAGGAAATAATGAATGTAAATTTTAGAAACGGTCCATATTGATTGTATATGGTTGTCTGTATCAAATACACAGCAGATGAAAAATTAAAACTTTGGAAAAAAGAAACTCACCATTGAAATTATCTAAGTACGTACCGTTACATTTATAGAAGAATTCTTACCAATTCCTAGTAACAGTCTGCATCTTATTCACAATTGTTTACAAAGTACTACGACATGCACAAGCAGTTTTAACAATATTCGTGATATCTCTCTGGGATTATCATCGTAGTAAGTAGGGTGAATCTGAATAATATTTAGAATTTCGGGATTTGAAGATCGATACGAAGACAAAAATAAATATTCATTAGAAAACACTGATGAGTGTTCCAATCCTTACACTATAACTGGCAGCCTTTTAATTTTTGCTCTCAACTGAACTTCATGCGCTAGATTACGTATTATGGGTAGCTGGAAACCAATTGAAAATGTCAACTTTTATCATGAGTTTGTATATTTGTCACTTATTCCTGTATAAAATTTAAATATTATTTTCTGAAATTACAACCGCTGTATTTGTATTCTTTTATTTGTCTCTCTGGTCTTGGGGGAACAGGGCAACGGAATTCCGACACGATGCTAATGTGGCTTCTCAAATTTCTAGTGATCTTCATGAGTTAGCTTATAATGAAGAAGGCTTGACCTCGTTATCAGGAACAGCTGTTGTTCGTTAAGAGTAGTAGGTGATGACGGTTGTGCGTTATTGGGTAGAAAAGTAGTTGTGTTTATATAAATAACTGTGTTTTATTGTTCTGTTGACACATTGTTGGTTTGGAGATGTTTCATCTCATTAGATACGACCTTAACTGTTTAATTTGAGATTGTCGTTCATTTATTAAATTTCACCTCATTTACCTTTTTGTGATATTCAGTTGGGCAGTTTTTGTTGTACAATTATGTTCATATAAGCGATTTCAGACACATCAAATCAATCAAAAAGAAATAATCTTAAGTGGCAGTACCGAAAATAACGTATGTGATAATGATGCAATTATTCCGCTCCAAAAGTGAAAAAATATTCGAAATCTTACATGTATACGGAAATAATGATTACCAAGGTCAGTTTTACGTATACAGTAGTGAGTAATCAGCAGTAATTACCTTCACGGCGGTACTGGATTCAACAGCACGCGCTTCTGCTACGGAGCTATTCAGCACCTCTGCTTGTGTATCATGCTGCGGTTGCTCTTCCTCTTGATGGCGTTTATTAGTGCCAGAAATCTGATCCTTGCTGCAACGTTGGGTTTCCTGTCTTTTCTCTAATTCCTCAAGCTTGGCTGCAGTGCAGTTTTCCTTTCCCTGCATATCAAGGTGACCCAGGGAAGTGCTGTTGTTGGAAATAGAATTACTGACTTCTTTTTCGGAGTGCCCCGTGTCCTGACTCTGAGAATCCATCTGTGAAGAGCAGGTCCTGCAAAAGATATTAAGTCTCTTCTGTTGCAATTGTGCATATTTAGAGAATGAGAGATAGGCAATAGATGTCAAATCTAGCGAAAAGGCAAAGTTTTAAAAACCTCACTGGATACAGTCTGAACTGATCAGCGTGACATTTTATTGATATCGAAATGGAGTCGAACGTGATCCATTACAGCGAAGTGTACATCAAGAACCTCGAACGTAAATAATTTTTGTTATATCACGTAGTGAAACAGTCGCCTTATAATGGGTTTAGCATCAGAATGACCACTGTAGAAGTCAGCGCTGACATGCAAGCATTAATCCATCACAGTTGCAAGATACCCCCGTGGTATTAATATGCGTTTCCCAGTTTAGCAACGAGGCTGCAGAAAGCGGTATTGGTAACGAAGAGGAGAACAGGTCGTTCCTTCCCTCTCAAGACTAAGAAAGTGAAAGTCTTCATTTGTGTGGCCATAGTGTTCGTAGTTGCTTTACAATTCTTGAGGATATTTTTGTTCTGTCGTTGCAACTACAAAAATACGATTTTTTTTCACCAGACGCGTTTCCCTTTATTGAGGTAAAGCATCATCAGTGGTCTGTAATTAAGTTATTTACATTTTGATTTGCTTTTAGATCGGAAAACAGTTCGTCAAGAATAAATTGATTTGTACCTCCGGTGACTTTCGGTTGATTCCTCTCTTACATCGGGAAATGCAGTCTCCTAGCACATCGTTGTTTCTCTGCGTTAGACACTGATAATTTAGTTCTAATTTTTGGATGTTTTGCAGAACTATGCATTCCTTATGTTTTTCGCAACACATTTTTACGCACACCACTGTACTGTTTTTTTTTTTTTTTTTTTTTTTTTTTTTTTACTTCAAATATGTTATGTGGTTTCCTTTCCACTACTTTGTCTTTTACCTACAACATTATTTTTAAATTAGATCACTGTTTGTGTGTAATTTTATTTAATTATGTTTTTGCGTATTTATGGACTGTGTTGGTATGTGTTACGTGCGCTTCGTACACTTCTCTGTCTACTTTTGACGAATGTGTAGAAACATGATAAACGGCAATGGTGTATGGAACGACGTCACTGGAGACAGGTATGGCATTAGATACTGATTTCGGACGAATCCAGGTTCTGTTTGTTTGAAAATGATGGGAGCATTTTGGTTCGCCGTAGACGGGAAGAGCGGCATCAGAGTGACTGAATTTGCACAAGACATACAGCGCCAGCTCAAGGACTTACGGTGTGATGTGCTATCCACAGTTGGTGCGTGTCCACGTCACTGTGACCAGTGTGACCTACGTGAATAACCTCATGCGACTCGTAGGCATACCCTTTCTGCACAATACCCCAGACGCGATATTTTAGAATGCAAGACCAGATGTTGCTGCACGAACATGTACCTTCATGGTGTCACAAGATGTCAGCTTTTTGCCCTGGCTCACCAGAATAGCAGCCTTATCACCAATCAAAATGTGTGGTATATGGCGAAACAACAGTTTCAATGCCAATCACTACAGATGAACTCTGGAACCAGTTGACCGCATTATGTATGGCTCTACCACAGGACGCCATTCGCGCCAAATATGCGTCGATGCCACCATGCACGGAACAAGTTATCAGGGTCCATAGCGGACCCTGTGCGCACTAGGCGACAGAGCACATGCTGAACCGAGGTGACTGAAATGCTAATTGTTTCTGCAGAAATTATACAGATGTGCATGTCCTGTGAATATGAACGTCCTTTGTCTAGTCGTTCAACATGTTCTGTTTTTTTTCTGAACATGAGTGTACCTCATATGAGAGTGTAGGCTTTCTCTGCGAATCTCGAAGATAAAATCTTCTCGGGTTGACAGCCGAGTCAACGCGTTGTTCTCTGGCAACGTTTCAGCAAGTTTGTTACTTGCCATCTTCAGGGGAAGTGTCAGGTTCGCTGACGCCGACGCTGACGTCCTATTGGGGGATTAGTAAAACTTAATCCCTCAGCAGGTCAGGCCAACGCGTGGTTAGCCTGTGGTGTTGTTGTTGCCCCAGTCCTCGTATGAGCTGATTGCAGGAGTGGCCCGCTTTCTCGTAGAACTTCCTGGCGATGGCGCAGATCCTATCTCGGAGCTGCAGGATCCCGGAGTCCTCGTGGAGTTGGCGCGCCATCCCGTGTTCAAAAAGTTTGGACTCGAGACCGTCTTGATAAACCAACTCAAACGCTCCGAAGACGTCGAGGAACACTGCTCCAAGGTATTCCCTTGTTTCCAGTGCTCTCATCGCCGGTTCTACCACCCGTAGGAGCTGGTGGGAAGTGGTATGTTCTTCTCGAAACCCGAACCACTCGTCCGGGACTATGCCCTCCTTGGTGACGTGCTGCATCAGTTTTCTCGCGTACGGCCTCTCGAAAACCTTTAAGAAGGACGGGAGCACGTTGACTGGTTGGTAGCTGGATGCATGGCGTGGGTCGTTGCCGGATTTCAGAATGGCCACAACCTCCGCATGTTTCCATGCAGAGGGACAGACACCTGATCGGAGGAGCTCGTTGAAAACATGGGCAAGTTGCCGGTGTAATCCCGGTGGAAGGTTCTTCAGCAGGAGGTTTGTGACGCCATCGCTGCCTCCAGCCTTCTTGGGGTTCAGCGAGTGAAGCTGTACAGAAACTTCTTTCTCCGTTATCGGCTCGATCGCGTCGCCTTCCCCCCTTGCGGCGCGGAAGGTTCGTAGTTTTTCGTAGACCCGCCGTATGTGCTCCTCGTCGATGACGTCGGTCACCGGTGTGAAGTTCGCTGCGAACGCGTCAGCCAAGGCGCTGTCTTTTGCGTCCGTGTTGCTGACGAAGTCGTTCCCGTCCTGTAAGGACCGGTGTGAAGTTCGCTGCGAACGCGTCAGCCAAGGCGCTGTCTTTTGCGTCCGTGTTGCTGACGAAGTCGTTCCCGTCCTGTAAGGGCGGTATTCGCTGTCAACGGTGTAGGCCCTCCATGCACTGCCATCCTCAGGATTGAGCCTAGACACAAGGTCTACCCATTCCTGGTTCCGATATAGCTCAATTGCTGCCTTTATTTCCCGTCTCATGTGATTTAAGCGGCGCTTCGTGTCTGGTTAGCAAGTGAGCTGCCATTCACGAAACAGTCGGTTCTTCTCGGTGATCGCGTCCAAAATATGGCTCAGTAGCTGTCGCGAGAAGTCTAGTGGCCCTTGGAGATATCTGGGCGTGGCTTCATCTCCTGCTCGGAGTATTCTTTGGGTGAAGAATGCAAGGGTGGCGTCTGCCCCTACCTCTGTGGGGTTTGGCGCGTCCTCGAGGAGTTCGAGGGCCTTTGTCCAAAAGTGCTCGGTGTCCAGCCTGCAATAGCTCGGACGGCTCTCTGGAAGAGAAGCTCCGACCACGTCAAGGCCAAAAATGACCGGTACGTGGTCGGAGGACAGGACGTTACGCGCCTCGGCGGTCGCGAATTGCTCGATGCCCTTGAGAAGAGCAATATCGAGCACGTCCGGTTGCCCCGTACAGGGAAACAGTAGGGTCAAACGGCCCCAGGACGAGCGCACCGTTACGGTGAACAGGGCGGGAGAGGGGGCGCCCGCCACGGTCGACAGTTCGCGAGTTCCATTCGGGGTGTTTCGCATTGAAATCCCCAGCCATGAAAGCTTGCCCCTTCAACAACAGCAGGGCGTCGAAGTCCACTTCATCTATCGGTCTGCCAGGCTGCCGGTACACCGACACGAAAAGAATATTTCCGGCGGTGGTGTTGACTGCCACTCCTGTGGCCTCCCACGCGTTAAGCGCCGGTGGTTGGACCCGATGGTGGCGCAGTGACTTCTTCACGTAGATGGCAGTGCCACCCCTGTGGTTAGTACTGTCATCTCGGTAGCGGCAAACATTTGCTGCTCGCACGTCGACCCCGGGTTTGAGGAAGGTCTCCTGTGCAAGGCAGATGTCGACCGCCTCGTCCCGCAGGAATTGGCGAAATTTGCCCTGCTGGGGGTGTTGGTCCTTGACGGTGATCGTGCAAATCGTTAACCCATAAATATGGTAGTTATCCATTTTAAGGCTGGCTTCTCCCGGCAGTGGCCTGTAGAGCCGCCGTCAGCACCGGTAGCTGAGTCATCATCTGGTTGAGCGACCGCAGAAGCGCGGCCAGCTCGGTGGTGTCTTCCTTCGCTGTTTCGGGAAGGTTTGACTACGTCACGACGTTTCCCGTAGTCGGCAGCGGAGCGGCTTGCGGGGAACACCCTGCGCGGGCGGCAACCCTCCTCACAGCCGCGGGCGCCGGCAAGCCGGTTCCGTCGACTGCAGGCGGTGCCACCGGCGAAGCAGCTGCGATGGCTGCGGTGCTCGGCCTCTGCAGGCTTGTCTGGCGAGGGTGTGGCGGCTTCTGTAGCCGGCGTGACATGCGGGTGCGACTACTGGCGCGGCAGCTGTCGTGGCGGCTGCAACATGCGCTTGGCTGTAGCGACCCACGGGTACCAACGAACGGAGTCTCGAAAGTACCTCCTCCCTGTCCTCTTCTGTACCCATGGACAGACGTTGCTTCTGGCTGCAGCTCTCCTTAGGGGTCAGCCTGGCAATGGCGGTGGCAATTTCTTCCTTTGTCAGGAGAGTGAAGGCTCTGTGCGTCGTCTCCGTCCTGAGAGTGTGCGATCGCGGCTCCGAACATTCGCGGAAATTTCCACTTCCATCCTGCGGCCGCGCGCATCACTCTCGCTTGATACACGTGAAGTAGTTATGGTACAAGAGTAGGGTGAGGAACAAGCGACAGATGGTACAGTATGTACCAGTCCCGTGGGATAGCCCGCCAATTGTACTGAACTTGCTTCTGAATGATCTGCACATTCGGGTGTTAGGAGCCAAACCGCCCAACCTCTCTTATTAAGTATTTATATACTTTTCATTGTATTTAACCCAGTTTTCAGCATGACATCTCTCATGATTACCTTACGAGTTTATTGTTTTTGTTTACTAAATTTCACTAGGTATGAGAAACATAAGAGTAACGATCTTGCAACTGAAGTTCTTCGGACACCTTCGGGTCGCTTTGGCGGGCCTGGGAGACGAGGTACTTCGGCTGCGCCAGTCACTCTGTTTCGGGAATTCATCAGAGCCGGGCGTGTATCTCTGTTTTGGACGGACATGTCATACTCTATATCGGCAGTTGTCAGAAAAGTTACCGTACTATTAAGAAAGCTATGACGAGTGTTGTAGAAGATAGTGTAAAAAGTGATACTTTAAAATTAAAATAAACAGGACACATTAATGAGAGGTGTCGCCCACCATCATTGTCAGAACTACAGATCTAGCCCTCTGTAGATACAGACATGGGCAAGTGGCATCCCACAAAGAAAGTACAAATACAGGTTCAAAATCGAGATGACAGCATAGCAGCTGAAACGTCCCCTTAGAAAAATTGTACAAGACTGTGCTTAAACTGACACACAATATTTTTGGCGCAACGCAATCTGACTTTCAGTAGTCCCTACAAAAGAATAGACCTGACTAACATTAACCTATACCTTTCACAAATCACTTACCTCACAAAAATCTTCGTTACTCGAACTACTGCAATACAGCGAGCGCCACAACTGCCAGCTAAATAAAACATTCAAGCTACTGAAGGCACTAACTACTGATAGGCATAGTTAGCAAATGAAAGATTTTGATAGAGAACAAACAATGTATTTACCTCAATAGTGTTCAAAAATGATAATATATATACAGCAGTTCATGACATCCATTCTTACAAATGTACTGTTTCTGATGGACACACATCCAGATCATCCGCTCTCAAAAATGCACCATCTCACTTCCGCACATCCACCACTGCTGGCGGCTCACCTCCAACTGCGCAACGCTACGCGCTGTTAACATCCAGCTGCCCAATACTACAATAGCCAACAACAGTGCAAACCAGCCACAGGCTGCACACTGCACAGCCAGTGATTTTCATACAGCCCTACGTGGCGTTACCAATAAAAAAAACCTACACAGCCTACTTACACAGCCTCCGCCGAAGAAGATCCCAACGACCGACAGGCTGTCTTCTGCACTGGGAACACAACTTTAGAAGACGACAGGTTGGTGGAAAGAACGGTTACGAACTCTTATTCAATCTATACAGATTTCTCCAGCTCCATATCTGAGCTCCAATACGACAACGTATAATTTATACGCTGCCTGCTCTCTGCTGATGCTTCATCTTTTCACTGTGAAGTACAGATCTCAAATGAGGGGGAACCAAGGAAAAAAGGATATTTAGTAAACGTTGGGGTTGGAACAGGTGGAAGCTCGATTTCCATTGATTCACAGGTTCCCCGCATGTACTAAGCCTTCCTATTGGCCCAGAGATTAATGAGGGAGTGGTACATGGGAAGGATATGCAACCTGATACTCAAAGTCAAGTGTATTTGTTTCTCATAATGGCTGTGGCTCAGGTGCATGGGCAGGCCTTTAGGGGAAGGCGTGGGGCTGACCTTGACATACCTCGCCCAATTGCATCAGCTGTAGCATGATATCCCTCTCAATGTCAAGTGTAACCTGTCATCGGATATCCTTATCACATGCATGGACAGGTCTGTGGTGGAGGGTGTGGAGGTGACCATGAATATACCTCACCCAATTGCCCCAGATGTAACATGATAACCCCTCTCAATTTCAAGTGTAACCTGAGACAAAAAGAGTAACCTAATACTCAAGGCCAAAGTTGTCTTGGACCCATCCTACATGATTACTGAGGGTGTCAACATGTAAGTGAGAGGTACAAGAATGTAACTCAGATGAAATGTCACTGACATAAGGGGTTAGGGTGGGGGGGGGGGGAGGAGGAAGTGGGGAAGTAACAGACCTTGGGCAGAGCTCTGCCAGGCTCCTGAGATCACATATTTCCATGATGTTTATCTCCGATCCTGAGATGATTCATTGCTATCTGATTTTGAGGCATCTGTCATGCTACAGTATTGTACTATTTGATAAATTCTACTATTTTATTTGCATAAATAATATGTGGAAATAAATACATCAAAAGCAATGCTGGAAACAAGCACAGTATATGGTCGCTTCACATTTGTACATTCTATATTTGATGTGGTCAGTCACTTCGATTAATACTTTTTCTTGATTATATAGTTTCCAGAAGTTTGATTAATATTAATAATGGATTTGTAAATACAGTATGTGATCCGTCAGCTGTTCATAAGCGATGCACTCCAAGACTTCAGATACAGTAGGTAATATGCTGTTCAGTCTCTTCTCTTATGGCAATTTTCGGTTCTCATTTATGAGCATTGGTGGAATTCAGCTTTAATTCCACTCGATAGAAGACGTACCGCTAATGAGCCAGAAATTTAGGGTTGTCTGTAAGAAGAAGAGTAATTGTTTCGATGATGGTATTTTATCAGACATACGCTCACTCCATCTCTTTCCACTCATGTTTACTTCGATAAGAATAAAAGTTTTGTTCTCTTATTCAAGTATACTGTGTCTCTCGTTCAGTTGTGACCCTTTTTGTCTACTACATAACTACCACATTTTATCACTTTCAAGACAGATATTTTAGGTAGCTGCAAATATCCTTTGAAGGCAGCACCACAGTATTTGGAAATACGCTTCCTGTTACATTGCATGACCTGTAGGTATTGGAGACGTGTGTAACATACTATTTTGCTAACTTTCAGAATCTCCCCTTGTTGGAAATACTACCCTTGTTGTTTTATATCGTTAAAAACACTATACGAATGCATTTGTGCGTAAGTCACGAATCGGTCACAAAGACATATATCTTTAGCGTAAAGAAGCATTCAGATTTTTTTGTATCACAACCATCTGTGACAAATTAAAACTGTGTTTTACCTTTTCACAGCTTTAGAATTCGGTGGTACTCTGACAACGTACAAATCACTTCGCCTTCGGTTTCTGTGTAATGCAGCGTTGACTAGCTAGTGTTCCTTTGTACTGTCAGATGAGCACCGGATTCTGCCTTTTACAGAACAGATAGTTTAGTACTCGTTTCGGCCATCAACGGAATACTTCAAAATGCAGAATGGCCAACAGAACCACTTAAACTGGAAAATATTCTCGTCTGCAGACTTAAAACCCAAGAAGTGTCCGCACAAGCCCAAAAATAAGATTGCCGACGGGTCCACTACGCATTCGTGCAAAATAATGTCTCACTATCGCGAGGCTCCCATAGGTAAAAACAATATGTGCCTAGTGGAGTGCCGATATTGCGATTAATAACTGACGAGCGTAGTAATATAGTCAGAAAACCGATAAGCAACTTCCGTACATATGCACTATCCGAGATAACACTATGCATCCTACTGGCGGCAAAGACAATACGTCATCGGTCGGCCGGTGTGACCGAGCGGTTCTAGGTGCTACAGTCTGGAACCGCGCGACCGCTACGGTCGCAGGTTCGAATCCTGCCTCAGGCATGGATGTGTGTGATGTCCTTAGGTTAGTTAGGTTTAAGCAGTTCTAAGTTCTATGGGATTGATGACCTCAGAAGTTAAGTCCCATAGCGCTTAGAGCCATTTGAACCATTTGAATACGTCATCGTTTGCAGTGATAAGGGACGACATGCTGTGGCATTAGTAGTTCAATGCGCACCTGTCTTGACTCTTACCTGCGCATTGGCTGCTGAAAATCTGCTGCAGATCACCAGCCAACCCGCTGTATGCGCAAGTAACTTAGAGCAGTGCATGAGCTGGACTAAGACACTCAAGCAAGAATGTCAACTTTCATTCCTCCTTCTTTTTAATAATCTTCCTTTAACGGAATCAGAAAGCTCTTGAAACGACAATTACAGTCGTATAACGATTTTTAAAGATAGAGTTTTCGTAAAACATCTGAAAAAGTGTTAAAATTCAGAGTCAAGGCGGTCGGGACGTGTAAACAGAGTGAAACGAGGCTCCGTTGTTATATGCAGCAAGAAGGTAGACCGAGGCTAGTATTAGAAAACGTTTTAGTTTTGGAACCAACTGTCAACAGTTACGATTTTTTGTAAATGGAAATGTACCTTACATTTTGTGTATAGGAACGGAATAAGTAAGACTCGTTCAAATATGTGTATTATCTCGTGTTTAATATATGTTGCATACAGAGACGGAGATTGACACAAGACCCGCATTTGGCCGTTTTAACATCACAATAGCCGATTCTGATCGCTTTAACTAATAATCTTAGCACATTTTTCAGATCAGTTTGCAAAACATTTGAACGTCAACATTAACAAGAGTTATATCAATGTATACGTCTTTTCAAGAGCTTTCCAGTTCCGTTTATGATGTTCCATTTTAAAAGACCATAATTGCTTCAGGATTTTGCTTCACATGAGGAATAATGGCATAAAACATGTAACATAATTGTGTATATCTTTGCGTAGTATCATTTCCTGAATCCCTCCTTTCGATATATTGCCCCACTATGAAACAAACGATGGTAGGTCTTACACACCTCACCCTGTATCTTTTCTGTTCGTTCGGAGAATGCACACAATAAATAAATGCACATTGAAAGCCCACACAAGTGCACGAGACTGTACGTGTTGTCCTGTTTATGAGTTAGCGTTCCACCCGGATGAGAAGATGACTACTGCCGTACCTCCTAAAATTTAACTGCTTAGTGTTGCTGTTGTTAGTGAGTGTGCATAGTGTGTGGCATCGAGTTTGTTCAATGAGTGTTCTTAGAGTGTATCATCAATATTTTACAGTTGATACCGGTGAGACAGTGATCGAAGTGTGTGAAGTTTGTTGCTAAACGGAGCTTGCACCTCTGTAAAAGAACGAAATTTTTGATAGTTATAAATGCTTTTCAGCAATGATTTGACATTTGAAATAACACAATCGTTAAGACACTAAACTTGAATTCGCGACGAGCGGAATTAACGTCCTCATCGTGTAAGGAATAAATAATATTACCGTTGTTTCTTTCTGAAAAATTCGGGGATGATTCGTCCCCTATCCTGATGACCATGCTGTTCACGACGCCTTACTCTATAAAATTTATCCTTCTTTTCTTTCAATAAGCACTAAGAGTACCGCTGAGTTAAGTGTATCAATCTGACGGACGGACCACGGTCAACAATGTGGTTGCCGCCACTTTGCGGGCCGGTATAATTTCTAGGGCACGAATCTAACACCAGTTTCAGTGATCAGGACTTGAATGTGACGATCGCTCCTCCTCTCGATGGCTAAAGACTCATTATAAAAATTTATTCCACAGGAAGATCTCAAACCGTCGAACTTCGACTCAAGTGGTAGCGCTCAAACGTTTTTCTCAACATGATGGATAGACCTGGGCGAACAGGGTTAGTTGCCATCACGTCATGAAATTTCGCGGACAAGTATGGTAGTCAAGCCTTGACTCAAGGATACAGTTTTAAGACCAGGACTTGACTACGACGACCACTTCTGCTCTCGGTGGCTAAATACAGTTTACAAAAACTTCTTCGGTTAGCAGATTTCGAACACTCCTACCAAAGACTCCTACTAAACCGATGATGGCCACAAAAAGAGGTATAGGTGTATAACAACGCACGCATAGCGTCAAAAATAAAGAACAAGGATTGAGAAACCAGTCTGTGAGCTACAATTGAACTAACTGAAATTATTACAGAAAGTATCAAATCTTCAAACACGAATACTTTCTAAAAGGTGTACAGTAGTAAGTGATTAACGACGTCACAGTACAGAGGCAGGTATGAATATGTCTAGTTAGACAGCTTCATTTGGTCTTTCTTGAGGTGAACTGATGTATCCAGACTATTGTGTCACCATCCATTTCGTAGACGTCACAAGAGTTTCAGTCTGCTAACAGGCATGTAAATCCGTCACAGGCGTTCTGAAAGGCTAAATGTAGTGTTTCTGCACGAAGATGCGCTTCAAAGTACCCTTTGATGGCTGCGTAGTATTAGACACTTGTCTATTGTAATGAGCGTAATCCGGCAGTCTGCACTGATGAGAGGCCTAGCGGAAAAACACAGAGTGTGATGATTTGCGACGCAACTGTATTGAACGTACTATCACAGTATGTATTGAATGCCAACAATCTGAGCAACAATCGCATCATCGTGATGGCTTTAGAGACTGTGGTACCACTCCTCCTTCAGCGAGTACCACATGTTGTATTTCCCTAGCATTATGACCGAAGCTGTATGGTGAAAATTTTTAAGAATACTTCAACGGACATTTATGTACAGTTCCTTTACATTCGTCTGACATGACAACAGAGGAAAATGTTTGGAATATGACTGATTAGCAGATTCTCCCAGAAACCTAAGTTGCTGCTTCGTATCTACATCTACATACATACTCCGCAAGACAGCATATATTGCGTGGTGGAGTGTACCGTGAACCACTACTATGAATTTTCCTTCCTGTTCCACTCGCACGTAGAGCGACGAGAAAACAACTGTCTGTATTTCTCCGTACGAACCCTAATTTCTCGTATCTTATCTTCGTGGTCCTTAGGCGAAATGTACGTTGGTGGCAGAATAATTGTTCAGCAGTCAGCTTCAGATGTCGGTTCTCTAAATTTTCTCAATCCTGTCCCTCAAGGAGAATATTACCTTTCCTCCATGGATTCCCATTTGAGTTTCCGAAGCATTTCCGTAACACTTGCGCGTAGTTAGAACCTACCGGTGACAAATCTAGCAGTCCGACTCTGAATTGCTTCTATGCCTTCTTTTAAACCGACTTGGCACGGATCCCAAACACTCTAACAGTAATTAATAATGGGTCGCACTAGCGTCCTATATGCTGTCTCCTTTACAGATAAACCACACTTTACTTAAATTCTCCCAGTAACCCGAAGTCGACCATTCGCTTCCCTTAAGACAATCCTCACATGCTCGACTCTGATACCAAGTTCCTTGAGTGCGATTTAGCAAACACTCTGCCACTCCGAAACACGACGATTAGAGGTTCTTATACAGATGCTTCGAAACATACTGAACACACAGAACAAGAGAATATGTAGCGCTGCATCATGGTAATTATTTGTATGTTGTCATGGAGGTACTAATACAGATGCTTCGAAACATACCGAACACACAGAACAAGAGAATATGTAGCGCTGCATCATCGTAATTATTTGTATGTTGTCATGGAGGTTCTAATACAGATGCTTCGAAACATACTGAACACACAGAACAAGAGAATATGTAGCGCTGCTTCATCGTAATTATTTGTATGTTGTCATGGAGGTTCTAATACAGATGCTTCGAAACATACTGAACACACAGAACAAGAGAATATGTAGCGCTGCTTCATCGTAATTATTTGTATGTTGTCATGTATCTAGGATGTGGTAAAGCACACATTTCTTCCACGTAAGTCCTTTATGCTGCAGTTTCACAGACGTCAGTAACGATACAGTACTCGGGGCCCCGGGTTCGATTCCTGCCGGGTTGGGTATTTTCTCTGCCCGGGCACTAGGTGTTTGTGTAGTCCTCATCATTTCATCATCATCATCATTCATGATAGTGGCTAGATTGGACTGTGTAAGAATTGGGATTTTGTACGGGAGCTGATGACCATGCATTTGAGAGCCCCACAGACCGAACATCATCATTATCATCATCATCACGATATAGTAAAAAGATATTGCATTAGCAGCACCTGAACTGCAAATCTGTGGGTTGAGAGCAAGCGCAAATTCGTAAGTTTGTGGCAGTGGCTACTGAGGCAAGTAAGACGAATGCAGGAAGACAGATACACTGATCAGCCAGGACATTATGATCACCGACCCGCTACAGATGTAAACTCGTTCAGGCGACAGCGGCATCAATTAACGGGGAATGACTGCTAGTCACACACACACACGGTGATGTAGTATCAGTGAGCGTCCTGTCCGTGTGTAGAATGAGGAAGGCACTCGATCTATCTGAGTTTGACCGAGGGCAGATTGTGATGGGCCGGAGGCTCGGCACGAGCACTGCGGAAACCGCACGACGTGTCGGGTGTTCGAGGAGTGCTGTGGTGAGTTTCTGCAACACGTGGTGGAACCAAGGTGAAACCACGTCCAGACGTAGTGAGTCTGGGCGGCCACCCCTCATTACAGATGTCGGACGCCGTAGGCTGGGCGGACTGGTAAAACAGGACTGACTGCGAACTGTGGCGAGTGTCTGAACACACAGTGCAACGAACACTCGTAACAATGTGCCTCCGCAGCTGACGACCCACGCATGTGCCAATGTTAACACCACGATATCAGCAACTACGACTGCAATGGTCACGTGATCACCGGCACTGGACGTTGGCGCAGTGACAGAGTGTTGCAAGGTCTGATGAATTCCGACACCTTCTTCGTCATGCCAGTGGGAGGGCGCGAATCTATCGTCTTCCAGGGGAACAGCTCCTTGACACCTGTGCTGCAGGATGGAGATAAGCTGGCGACGGCTCCTTTATGCTCTGGGAAACATTCACATGGGCATCCATGAATCCAGTGGAGCTCGTGCTAGGCACCATGACGGTCAAGGAGGATCGCATATTGGTACCAGAACACGTATACTCCTTCAAGACGATCATGACTACCGACGGCAGTGGCATTTCAACAAGAAAATGCGCCATATTACAAGGCCAGAAGTGTGATGGAGTGTTACGAGGATCACCTTGTCGAGTTCCAATTGATGTGCTGACGCCGGCCGCGGTGGCCGAGCGGTTCTAGGCGCTTCAGTCCGGAACCGCGCGACTGCTACGGTCGCAGGTTCGAATCCTGCCTCGGGCATAGATGTGTGTGATGTCCTTAGGTTAGTTAGGTTTAAGTAGTTCTAAGTTCTAGGGGACTGATGACCTAAGATGTTAAGTCCCATAGTTCTCAGAGCCATTTGACCCATTTTTGATGTGCTGACCCCCCTGCCCGCCACATCTAAACACGATCGAACACATGTGATCGAACGTAGTGTCAGAGTTCATCGCCTCCCTCCTTCCCCCTCCCCGACCCCACGACCCCCCCCCCCCCCGGAATTCAGGGGAATTAGGTGACTTGCGTGTGTAGATGTGGTGCCAACTCCCTGCAGCGACCTACCAAGGCCTCACTGCTTCCATGCCACGACGCGTCGCAACTGTTTTCCGTGACAAAGGTGGACATACCGACTATTAGGTAGGTGGTCATAATGTTCTGGCGGATCAGTGTGTATAGAGTCAATGATCAATAAAGAAGGCTGTAAAATTAGCTCCCTGAACACATTTGATCCAATTAAAATCTATGAGCAACTCCATCATGTAGCCATACATAAATTATAGAAGCGTACAAGTAAAATATATGTGATCAATAATTGTGTTTAATTGAGTAACTGTCCGCCACGGTAGCTGAGTGAACAGCGAGATTTTCTCCGCTCAGCGACAGGGTGTTTGTGTCGTCTTCATAATCATCATTTCATTCTCATCGACGCGCAAGTCGCCGAAGTGGCGTCATCTGAAAAGAGTTGCACCAGGTGATCCGGTCTACCCGCCAGGAGGCCCTCGCAACACGACATTTTATTCCATTAACTACTCAAGAGATGCAACTTCTAATTAGGGATACAAAGGCTTCACGGTATAACTTGACTAAAATAAGGTTTAACTTGATACGAAACGTTTTGAGGCGTCAAGGAATAATTAATTTGTTAATGGAGGGAAGCGTGAGGCCTACGGACTGCAGATGTAGGCTGCGACTTCAATGCATTAAGCAGAATCAAGTGATTGTAGAGTGCTGTAGTTACGCAGATATGAAAAGACTTGCACGAAATAGAACTGTGTGGTGAGCTGCATCAAAGCAGACTTCGCACTGAGGAATACTACAATGACAAATATAATTCAATGCCCATAAAGAAATTAATACTTACGGTTGCATCTGGAGTATCCCCTGCTCGATCGTACACGTCGGCTGAGGGATGAAAGCAATTTTTGGCTGAAGTAATGTCACCGGAAGTAATGGTGCCTCTGGTGTTGCATGAGGCGGCGGTGGAGTATCCGGTTGACGTGGCGGCGAAGAGCCTGGCAGCTGCGACATTACGTGAGCCGCGAAGAAGCCCGCTGCCAACAGCTGCGACAAAAGCACACACTGCCTCTGCACACAAGCTGCTCACCAAACCAGGAAAATGAATGCTTCAGATTTAGTACATCAACACATTGAGAAGAAACTACTTGCCAATTCGCTCCTGCCACTGGTTTCAAGGCCACTCCCCACCTACCACTACATCAATGTATGCCTATGCGTCTGGGTGCTCGAGACAAGTATCCGAACCTGCAGGTAATTATGCCTCTGTTCATTTGTCTACAGGGAATCGTCGGCTACAGCCTTGCAGTTAGTTCAGCTACGAAACCCACTTACCTCAGATTGTGCAGCACACACAAATGATATACTATCGAAGTTCATCTGTATCAATATACGTCAAGAAAGCGTCTGTTAATCAGAATTTTCAAATTATTCCAGCCGAGTCCACAAAAATAAATTTTTGGCGAATTATGGTTTATGCTTTAACTCAGTTCCTCATAAATAAACCTAACGTTAGCCCTACGAAGTTCATTAAGTACTGAAAATTCATTGTGTCGATAATATCAAAGTTAAAACCATTTAAATCACAATAAAATCAAACACCAGTATGCAGTTTCCTACACTTCGACAGTGTCCTACACAATTTTGAAGTGTGCGGCGTCTGAAATGCAACTAGGTCAGAATCACGCACTCGTGCGTTGGAGTGTATTAATATATTTCCAATGACCAAAGTCTGTGGAGAAACCTGCTACAGAATGTCTGAATAGACGCTATAATTTTAACTGGATGTTGGTCAGCCTAGCAGTCAGTACCTATTAGCATATCCATGTAAAATCACGTTCATTCAGTGGTGCTCGACCCGCACATTTTCGGCTCGAATTCTGTTCCTGGTAGAAATTTTCCTAGCTACTATTTGGTTTACAAGGGAACTGAGGAGGTGAAGTGAGGTCAGCTATCACCAAACTTCGCATTGTTTCTTAGGTTAAATTTTAAATTTTCCGCAGTGTTTCATGAAGAAAGAAATGTGACGCTGTAGATTGTGTTCCACCCAATACATAGGTGGGCTACGTTCGTCGTCCCCCTTGTTGATATTCAAAAGAGGCTATGTGCAAGCAGCCGGTTTCCTTCTAGCTCCTCATCATCAAATGACAGAACACTATACTGTATCTTAATATGCACTTAAGACAGTCATCTACGCTATACACATAAAATCACGAGACAGCTCTCACCTTTCGTGAAGGATACATCTGTGGGAAGGTTGCTATGTACTTGACTAGTATTAGTGATTGAAACGTCCTACTGATATAGTAATAGTGATTAACTTTAGGCAGCCCTCATGGAAAAGTATGACCAATTCACTCCATTTTGTCATAAAATGGCTCTGAGCACTATGGGACTTAACATCTGAGGTCATCAGTCCCCTAGAACTTAGAACTACTTAAACCTAACTAACCTAAGGACATCACACACAGCCATGCCCGAGGCAGGAGTCGAACCTGCGACCGTAGTGGCCGCATGGCTCCAGACTGTAGCGCCTAGAACCGCTCGGCCACTCCGGTCGGCCCATTTTGTCATATTCACATTTTGCAGAGACTAGGTATTGTGAATCGATGCACTGAAAGTTGCTTTGAATGAGTCACCTCGAATTTTGTCTAATCTCAGGTCTAATTAGGCCACTATGAACAAGCTTAAGTAATGGTTTTCTAATAGTATGTTAAGTGTTGATACTTAGTCAAATGCGTGTGTGGTTTTGTTATCTTCGAAGACTTTTAGAAACCTGGGTTTTTAATACATGTTATTCGGTTTCAGATGACAAAAAATACCTAAAATAAAAAATATGGAATGTGTTGACACTAATTTAAATGTGTACAGTATTTAACAGCTATTACTTTATTGCTCTTTCACGGAAACTGGCTGAACCAATGAGTAAATCAGTTGCCTTGATTGGGCTGAAGACACACGTTTTTTATTTTTCAAGTATTTCGTTTACGGTGAGTATTTATGACTTCTGTCTCTACTATAGTGAACTGTGAAAGATAAGGTTCAAGTTACACTGAAAATAAAATATGTAGTACATATCCGAGGATTTTATCACACATTTTCTGTAAACGGCCCGTTGATAGAAACCATCCGTTATATATAGTCCACAAGCCACCTTGCAGTGTGTGTCGGGGGTATTCTATTTATCACTGCAGGTTCCATTCGGTGCAAATAATGTAAACTTTTCCAATGTGGCGCTGAACAAATTTTCTAGGTATCTTACAGTCAACAATGTCATACGAAATTACTTTTACATTACTTTACCTCTCTAGTAGTAAGATTAAAGCCAAAGAAATTCGTGCTATCAGAATTTCCCCCAGATCTGTATGTTGATCAGGATGATACATTCCATTTACAACAACCACGCATTGTTGCTAATATTACGAATGACTATTTAGTAGACCTTTAGCGACAAACGTATTCTTGAATATCATACAGGCTGGAATCGGTTCGAAAGCGGAGACGTCAGTATCAGGATATAAATTGAAATATACCCAAAAAATTTGTATTGAAGAGAGGGCTATATAAATTGATCGTTTTCTAGCCGATAATTCCTCAAAACATAATTCTAGTGCGCCGACCGGTGTGGCCGAGCGGTTCTAGGCGGTCTGGGACCGCTCGACGGCTACGGTCGAAGGTTCGAATCCTGGCTTGGGCATGGATGTGTGTGATGTCTTTAGGTTAGTTAGGATTAAGTAGTTCTAAGTTCTAGGGGACTGATGGCCTCAGATGTTAAGTCCCATAGTGCTCAGAGCCATTTGAACCATTTGAGCCATAATTCTAGTGCTGATGAGATGAACAATGCTGATGCTGATGGAACGAAACTGAACTTTTACAGATTAATCGATGATTGGTTTTCTTAGAAATACAGGTTTACACTGTTGTTAAGTGAGGAAC
The DNA here is from genome assembly GCF_023864275.1 of Schistocerca cancellata. Taxonomy (NCBI): domain Eukaryota; kingdom Metazoa; phylum Arthropoda; class Insecta; order Orthoptera; family Acrididae; genus Schistocerca; species Schistocerca cancellata. Next base: position 270,827,864 of record NC_064629.1, read on the forward strand.
ATACATTTCCTCGTACTTGCTATTTTGAAAATACTGACACCAAAAAGTAATATTTTTATATTGTAAATAATAATTCATTTACAATATATTACAATAACATTTCTTCCTCTTTATGCCATGGTATGGCGGTTAATGTTTGCTCCTAACAATTACAATGAGAGACTGTCACTTGTCGATGACAAATACCGTCTCTGAACATTAATCAAAATGTCATTTGTCCCAGCTTCGAATAATAAAAATCTTAAGCAATTGTTTCCGAAGACTTCCATCAGATTAGTGACAAAACGCATACCATATGTTAAAAATTGCTACATATCACATAATCTCTACGAATTAGACAATGACAGTCTACTATAGATGCAATATGGACGTCAAATCAAACTAGACTTAGGTACTAACGCACTATTCCAACTTATAATTATTGACATAGACAAGCACCATATGTGCAGATAATTTCACCAATGTTCTATTCGCATGTTAGTTGAGGATGCCAATACAGCCCAAACAGCTGTTGTAATAATGAATACTACACTTTTTGCTCCTAGATTGAACCTTTCTTTTCAGAATGTAATATTATGACGCGTATTACGTTGCGGGCCCAATCTAACGGAAAAAAGGAATGTAAGGAGTTAGGAAGTGGCAGGGAATTTAGAGATCTGAAATAGGAAATGGAAAGATCCATTAGAGGTATAATGTGGGTAAGTGAAGTGGAATGGAAAGACGGCAATGATATCTAGTCAGACGATCGTAAAGTAATATCAACAGCAGGCGGAAATTGTGTAAACGGAGTGGGGTTTATCGCGAATAGAAAAGTAGGAAAGAGAGTTAGTTATTGTGAATAATTCAGTGATAACATTATTCGTCTTAGAATCGTCGGTAAACCTGCGATAAAGTAATAGTTCAGACATACACTGATAGACAAAATAACTGAAGTATCCGGAAGAGGAGGAGGAAAGTTCGCAGGTTGAGAGGGTATATGATGTTATTTCAGTGATTACTAACCCTCCAGGCGGGATGGTTCAAAAAATGGTTCAAATGGCTCTGAGCACTATGGGACTTAACAGCTGTGGTCATCAGTCCCCTAGAACTTAGAACTACTTAAACCTAACTAACCTAAGGACATCACACAACACCCAGTCATCACGAGGCAGAGAAAATCTCTGACCCCGCCGGGAATCGAATCCGGGAACCCGGGCGCGAGAAGCGAGAACGCTACCGCAGCCGGGATGCATACACTGATTTTGGAGGGAAGAGTGTCATAAAGCCGTTGCATTGACTCCTGAGGCATGATGGGTCACAACTTTTGTAACTGGACCTTGATATCCTGCATACTGGCGCTCGGACAAAGATGACATCCGAGCTGATCTTTCACTTGTTCCATCGGAAACAGATCTGGCGATATCAAGCTGGTCACGAAAATACATCTGCTTGGAGCAGATATATCATAGAAACACGTTTCATGTTTGGACAAGCATTGTTCTTTTGAAAAATGGCACTATGATGCTGTCGCACGAGAGTGAACACATAGGATGCAGGTTGTCCGTGTCGAAACGTTGTGACATCAGTGCTTCCTCAATCACTACCAGCCGTCACCTAAGGTCTTACTTGGTGGTTACCCACACCGTGACACTAGGAGTAGCAACGCTGTCCCTTTCCAGGCACTGGCCATCCGGGGTAATGCAGAAGCACGAATCGTCCTTCAACATAATGCGACGCCACTCATCAGTGGTTCATGCTTACAATTTACGGAACAATGTTTCAGGGAGTCCATTACTTGTTTACAGATAGCAGGCGAAGATGCGAAGGCGTTACGATGCGCTTGCTGCGCAGTAAGGCGATACTCCGTCTTGGTGCTCACGCGTGGTCGATCGGAACCACAAAGCCGAGTATACTTTGCCTAACTTTTCCATGTATTCAAGCATCGAACCACTACCACATACGAACGCCGCACAAATCTGAATACTGCTGGATTCGGCGAGAGGCCTCTTTCAAATTCTGTCAGGTACTGCTACCAATGTCTCACATGCGTACGCAGCACCCCCAAGCCCTTCACAGTAATTAATCGATATCTGACGCAATTCACGCCTCTTATATGCCCTACCAAACATTCTAATAACACTGAACACGAACAACACTAATCCTCTCTAATGGCTGTCCTACCTATGCCAGAGAATTGCAGCTCTGATCATTTACTTACTCCCCGTTGGTGTATTTGCTTACGAAGTTACATTGACATCCTGTCGTATCTTGCGGGTTCTTTACTTCTTTGTGAAGTAGAACGTCACAAGCAGAAGATGAAGGTATAGAGGAAGTATATGAGGGTCTTCGCCGCGCGAGGTAGCCGTGCAGTCTAGGGCTCAATGCCACGGCTCGCGGGCTCCCCCTCCCCCCCCCCCCCACCCCCACCGTCGGAGGTTCGAGTCCTCCCTCGGGAATGGGTGTGTGTTTTGTCATTAGCGCAAGTTAGATTAAGTAGTGTGCAAGCCTAGGGACCGATGACCTCAGCAGTTTGGTCCCATAGAAACTTACCCTAAATTTCCAAAAATTTCCAAGATCTTGAACATGTAATTTAGTTTGTAAACACTCACAGGTGATTGGGAAACTATAGTATGATGAGGATTAGAAAATTTACTGGAGAATATGGACTCCGTGGTAGGAATGAGAGCAGAGACAAATTGAGCTCTGCAATAAATTTCAGCTAGTAACAGCGAATACGTTGTTCAAAGATCATCAGAGGGAGAGGTGTACTTGGATAAGGTCTGGAGACACACGAAGATTCCAGCTGTATTACACCATTAATAAATCAGATCTTGGACTATAAGGCGTACAAAGGAGCAGATAAAGGCTCGGATTACAATTTATAATCGACTGAAATTCCAGAAAACCACCTTGAAGAATAATTATCAAATGGAATGGGATATTGAAGTACTGAAAAAGGACGAGGTGCATTTGAAGTTCTCTATGGCGGCAGATATTGCGACAATGAGTACCACAGAATGCAGTTCAGTTGATGATCAATTGGCATGTCGGAAATGGACAGTCACAGAAGTTGAACAACGAACATAGGTACAAGGAAGATGACTTCGAAGAAACAGAACAAATAGTTAAACTGTTCGGCGAAACAAGTATGTGCAAAAGTGTTCAGGGGAAGACTGGACTGCAGCAGCATAGATTACACAGGAATGAAATAAACAGGGAGTGCAGGGCAGCCAAGGTGAATTGGCTGCGGGAAAAATGTGAAGAAGTCGAAAAAGAAATGACCATCGGGAGAACCCATACAGCATATAGAAAAGATAAACAATCTTAGATGAAATTAAAGAAATGGTTTTAACATTAAGAATGCAATTGGAATTTCACTCTTAAACGTAGGGGAGAGAGCAGATTGATGGCAAGAGTATACTAAAGGCATCTCTCAGATGGAGGAACTGTCTCATAACGTGATGGAAGCAGCAATGGACGTTGATATGGATGGCATAGGGGATACTGTACGAAGGTCAGAGTTTAAGAAAGCTATTGGAAGAGCTACGGTCAGATAAATCGGAAGGGATTGATAACAGTCAGTCGGAATTTCTAATACCATTTTGGGCAATGGTAACCAACGATTGTTCAGGCTAGGGTGTAGAATATAAAATACTTGAGATGTACGATCATACTTTCGGAAAACCATCATCCACACTATACTGAAGATAGTAACAGTGTATAAATGTGAAGCCTATTGCACAACACACTTTAAAGCTCATATATTTAGGTCGCTAACAAGCATAATATACAGAAGAACGGAAGAGAAAATTCAGGACTGGTTAAATAATGATCAATGTGACTTTTGTACAGGTAAAAGCATCATAGGGGCAATTCTGGCATCGCAGTCGATAATGGATTGAAGATTTAAGAAAAATTGAGACACTTTCATAGGCTATGTTGAGCTATAAAAAGCATTCGATAATTTAAAAAGTTACCAGGGACTTAAAATTCTGAGAAAAAGAACAGTAAACTACACCGAATAACGAATAACATACAATGTACAAACATCAAGAGAGAAAAATAAGAATGGAAGACCAATAACAAATTTCTCTGATTAGAAATGGTGTGAGACAGGGATACAGTCTTTCGTCCCGTCTGTTCAACCTGTACACAGAAGAAGCAGTGACCCAAATAAAAGAACGGTTTAGGTGTGGGATTACAGTTCAGAGTGAAAAATCACAGTGAGAAGCTTGGCTGATAACACTGCTATCCTAAGCGAAAGTGAAGACTACGAGATTTGGTGAATCAATTAAACAATGTAATGAGTACAGAATACGGACTGAGGAGAAAATGTCAGTGATAGGATTCGCAAATAACATTGTTATCCTCAGTATAAGTGAAGACGACAGGACATGATGATTGGATTGACCAGTGAAGTGAGTACAGGATAGGGACTGCCAGTAAACTTTAAAAACGCGAAAATAATAAAGAGAAGGAAAAATGAGAGTTGCGATAAACTCAACATCAGAAATAGTGACCACGAATTATACGAACTGAAAGAACTCTGCTAGCTTCATAATTTTTTTCTCTTTTTCTGGTTCCTCTGTCCAGCATCAGCGCAGGGTTGGCATAGTTATTAAGAGGTTTGGCATTTAATTTAAGGGGTGGCCTGATACCACTTCCTGTCGTCAATCTGTTACTCCACCCCCACCCCAAGGCTAAATGTGTACTCCAGCTGCCTGCGTGTTGTATGGTTTATGTGAAAAGGTTCGAAAGATTTCTAGGTGTTTATGAAACGTTTGAGGTATGTTTGGATACCAGCCCGGTATTCACCCGATATGATGTGGAAAACTGCCCTAAAATCACATCCAGCCTGGCCAGCACGTCAACTCTCATCGCTAATCCGCCGGGCGAATTCGATGCGGGGCCGGAGAACGTGCCCCGTCCAGGAAGTGACGGTTTAACACACGTGACTAGGCGGGCATGTAAGGAATGCTCCTAGCTTAAAAAACAAAGTAAACTACGACGGACAATGCAAGAACGACGTAACAAGTGGACTAGAACAGGCGAGGAGACCTGGACAAAAGAATTCCAGAACCATCTAATATAAGCCTTAATTTGAGAAAGAAATTTCTGAGACGGTACATGTGGAGCACAGCAGAGAGTGCTATTGAATCCTGGAGTATGAGAAAACTGGAAAAGAAGATAATCGAAGCATTTAAGATGTGTTGCTATAGAGAAATACTGAATAAATAGTAGAAGTGGTTAAATAAGTAGTGAACAGGTTTTCTCCAACATCGGTGAAGAAAGGAAAATCTGAAGAACAGTGACAAGTATATGAGAATGGATGATAGCACATGTACTGAGACATCATAGCTTAACTTCCATGTTGCTAGAGGGAGCTATATAGGATAGATTGTAGGGGAAGACAGTGACTGGAATACATCCAAAAAATAATTGCATACGTAGGGAGCAAGTGTCACTCTGAGATGAAGAGGTTGGCCCAAGAATGGAATTCATGACAGGGCTCATCAAATCAATGAGAAGATTGATGACTGAAAGAAAAGGATAACTAAAGTTGAAATTGAATTGATTAATTATTCCAGTGTACGTAAAATGTGTAGTCTATGAACAATATCTATCAACGAGAAATAGAATGAATTCCGATTTCAGGAAAAATATATGTCGCTGCGTCGTTCATATTCCCCGAGTGGCGTCTGCGCTGATTTGAAACTCTGTCAAGTTAAAATTGCGTGCTGGATCGGTAGCCGATGGCTGAACCTTTGCCTCTTGCCAGCTGTTGGGCTACCAACCAAGCTATCAAGGGACGTCTCACGACCCACTGTCGTAGCTGAGGGACAATCCGCGTTGACACTTTAACAGATAGGGCAACTTCATTCACGGTGTGGTCATGGGTTCGCCCAAATACAACAGCTCCCTCTGCCATTTCGTCATGTCCCCATGTCGGTCTAGCCTATGCGCCGATTCCATACTAGCGACTAACACATGCAAACCACTTCTCTGTCATGACTTAAACTCGGTGGGGGATGGTCACATGATCACCTGGTACCAGCTCTGCGCCAACTATAGAGCTAAATAGCTGCTAGTGAGCTCTATTAAAGGGGTTACAAGTATTTTGTTCAGCATGTACCGACCGCCACTCAATCTCGCATCCCTGCTCTCCCGGATGGCGTACTGTCGATTGCTCCATCCTCTGTCCTAAAAAGTTTTTGGTTATTTCCTACGGTATTTTTCTACTAGTTAGTTGGAGAAAGGTTTTTATCGACTTGTTGAATCAACCCAGCTCACTTAAAAACGTTTCCAGACAAAAAGAGTGCGTTCTGGAGAGTTCTGTTTAACAATACCAATTTTGTGCCACGTTTTCATTTGAAATCCAGAAGCCGTTTCCTATAAATTTTCAGCAACGTGAAAGTCAGTCTTCACATTGATTTTGAAAGTTAGCCTAAAAAGCTGTTATACGAGAAATCACGGGAGCACCGTTTTCTCGAAAAAGACATTTCCAACGTACATAGAATGGGCAGATACACCGAAGGCAAAAACAGCAACATCAAAAAATAATACATATGGAGTAAAGAAATTTCGGGAATACATTTTCCTGGTAACATGTTTGACTGATTAACACTGCAAGATCAAAGTTAATGTACACGCGAGATAAGCCATTGCAACTTTGAAATGCTAGTACAATAACAATCGGTGTAACCGCCAGAATTTTGAATGCAATCATGCAAACGTTCATGCATTGTATTAAACAGATACCGGTTGTCAATTTGTGGGATTGAGTTTCATGCCTCTTGCAGTTGTTCGGGCACTACAGAGACGGATGATACTGGAGTTGTCGTTTGATGATGTCCCATATCTGCTGTACTGGAGACAGATCTGGTGATCGAGCAGGCCAAGACAACATGTAGACACTCTGTAGAACATGTTGGGTTATAACAGTGATATGTAGACGAGCGTTAAACCGTTGGAAAACACCCCATGGAATGTTGTTCGTGAATGACAGCACTGCAGGTCGAGTCACCAAACTGAGTTTCAGATTTGCAGTCAGGCTAAGGGGGATAGCCACGAGAGTGCTCCTGCTGTCATACGAAATCGCACTCCAGCCATAACTGCAGGTTTAGGTCCAGTACGCCTGGAACATAGAAAAGTTTGGTTGCAGGCCCTCAATTAGTCTCCTTCTATGCACGCTACAGGATAACTGACTCGGAGCTGTCCTTGATATAGCCGATTTGTGACAGTTCGTTGTGTTACTGTGGTGCCAACTGCTGCTCAAATTGCTGCTGCAAATGCAATTTAGACGCGCCAGAGCCATACGCCGAACACGATGGTCTCCCTATCGGTAGTGCCACGTGGCCGTAGGGAGCCCAGTCTTCTTATGACCGTACATTCTCGTGACCACCGCTACCAACTGTCATGTACAGTGGCTACATTCTTGCCAAGTCTTCCTGCAATATTGCAGAAGCAACATCAGCTTCTCGTAGCCCTATTACACGATAACGTTCAAACTGAGTGAGGTGCTCATAACGGCTTCTTTGTAGCCTTAAAGGCATTCTTGACTAACTTCACCTCACCACGTTCAATCTCAACGGCAACTAGCGCTCACGAGCGTTACAGTGTATATTTAAAGCGAACCTGATTTGCATCCTCATAGAGGTGCTACTAGCGCTACTCGTATGCGACTGGTACGAAATATCAATAGACATCATATTTCAGACGTACTCAGACGTACTCCTTGACAATCGCATCCCAAAGAACCAAACGAAGGACTAATCTGAAATCTTTTGTTAATGGACAGATCATCATGACACCTTTTTTCAATTACAGGATACATTTTATGTGAATACGCAATAAACTTCTTTAATGCAGTGGTTGCCATTGCCTCCTACATCGTCATGCCGCTGATATTTGCTAATTTCTCAGGCTTTTGATGGCAGTTTCCAACATCAAGTCTCAGAACCTCTGTCTGCTCCACCCTCTATGACAAGGCCGTTGGCGGAAAGAGGGTGGTGACTGCTTACACCGGAAGCCTTTTCCCGCCATTGCATATAATTTTTGTTAAAAATTTTGAGCAATAATTTTGACAGAGCCCGGGACACTTTACATTTTGATTTTCATTCAGAAACGGCAGCCGTAGACGTCGAGTGACAATCTCTTATCGTACTTGTTTAAAGCACACATTAACAGTCATACCATGGGGAAAACAAGAAGTATGTCTTGGTAATAAATTCTAAATAACATTATTATACACAATTTAAAAACATTAATTTTGGTGTAAATATATTCAAAACAGTACTTGCGAGGAAATGTATGTGCTTGATTACAACAATTAATCTTTATCTTTAAGAAAAAATATTAACTATTAAACTGTTTTTTTAAATTCCTTCCGTGTTTTTCAATTTTAAACGCCAGCAATTTGTTTTTATGAAATTAACAGGTGGAAAATTGTCAGTTTCTAAAGCTTCTTCTTCAACACAAATTTTCTGATTTCTTGTGATATTCCCGATTCAGCTCATCGTTATAGGTTTACTAAATATTCATTTCACTTGACAAACTTCTAGCGCAGTATTGTTGTAACTGGGTTGTATCTACCCGATCAACGTACAGAATGATTGGGACTTTTGAGTGAATGAATTTCTTGGGCTTCAGAGTTAGTACTAGACAGATAAAGGAAAGTTACTCTAATCGAAAATGTCATTAACAACGCTGCGTTACGTGTTCTGATAAACTGGCTCTCAAATTCTCAAGTCAAATAGTTACCACTTGACAAACAATAGGGCAGGGATGCCCACTTTGAGTGGCGATATGTGCCATTGCTAAGGAGCCTTTGTTAGTCAATATCAGGAGAGGAATACTAGGCACCACAACTGACCACACGGACCCCCCTTATAGTGTATGCCGCCGGTACACGTATTAATTATCTAGCGAAAAAAACCTTGCAACAACAAGACTTGCAGGAGTTTACGGCTGTGGCGCGACCCAAACTCAATATCATGAAGACAACTTTTGTGTAGATGGATAATTGAATTGGTGACTGGTGCGATGAAGGGACTTCCCACCGATCCTGGAGTTTGTCTTAAGGCTGTGCCAGACAGGATGTACACTCGCAAGTGAACAGACTTAATAAAATGAGAGCCACTCTATGAATCCACTCCGTTAAGGAATACAACATCACTCAATAAGTTGAGGTGTTTCATGTTGCATTCGAAATGATGTGCTACTAGGCCGAGATTGAACTCTCTCTAATCACATAGCTGACAGTAACCAAAGAGCGTTGCGCTGTGGTCTGCGATGAGAGATCACATATTCAAAATAAGATTTGATACCCTATTCCGAACAGTAACAAAGGCGGACTGGACCTAGCGCACGTACCGAAGAGTTCGAAAGCTCGTCTAATCAACACATATGGAAGAGCTTTCACAACCACCATGCGATTATAACCAAGAATTTAGCTGAGACGTGGAAACCAACAAATTTAAACCTCCTGCCGATATCATACTAATACGTGCAACCTCCGGTCAATATCTTACTGATATCTGTCACTTACCGTCATCTCAGGTTATATTACTTACAGTTTAGCTAGATGGCCAATACTGGAAATTGCCTCCAGCCACTACCGACTCACAAGTTATACGTGCTCAGGACACAAAACGACGTAAGGATCTGTGAGCTGTGTAGAAGAGAAATGGCCGGATATGAAATGGGACACAATTTGATAGAACGACCGAGACAGCAACCTTCCATCTCAAGGCAGATCGCGATGGTATCTCATTGTGAAGGACAACATATCAACAAACGAAAAATCAAATAATATTCGTCTATGCCTTGCAACGGTGAGTTATGCGATCAGGTGGTTACACCTATCCATAGATTTACTGTGGCAACACATTGACAACATTTAAGTATGTAGGCTATATCACAAAATAGTGAATGTAAATCGCACAGATCATAATTACATGTATGCAAATGATCTTCTCCATTCTACGAGGTTAAGATGTTCATGAATGAAGAACAACGCAGTAATAGGGATAACATGACACACATTGAGGTACACACTAAAGAACTGCAAACACTATGAGTATCACGAATATGAGAGCTACAAAATGAGAACTAAAAAGAAATACAGGGTAATTATAATTAAAGTTAAACTTTCAAACCACTGTAGAAATAATACCACTACTCAGAATGACATCAAATTGCAACGGAATATTATCGGAGAAGAGGGAAAAAGTATGGCAGTAGAAAAAGAAAGTTACAAAATGTAGCAATAGATGGCGCTGTAAGCATCATAATTTAACAGTGATCGACTGCAAATCACAAATGAATCAACAATGCCTAAGTTTTACGTTGGACGTTAAACAAACTGTACTACTCAATGTGCATGAGTGTACAGGTGTGTTACTATTAGTTACGTAAGCCCATTCACCACGGCAAGGTCATATCACATCGGATGGAAAAACTCGGTTTTTAACTGTCCTGAGGCCAAAACCAGCGTAAAAATGATCACATTGGTTTTCAATTATCCAGAGGCCAAAAACCGCATGAAAAGCATCAATCACATCGGTTTTTAAATGTCCTGAGGACAAAAACAACATAAAAACCAAACACAACATCGTGTAACACCACAGCTCTTATGCTGTATGGATTTATTTTGCTTTATTTAATGTTACATTGTTGATCGTCTGTAAATGTGTTTGAATCGATAACATAAAATTGTGTACTCTTTTCTTTGTCAAACCTTTGATGTCGTGATTTGATTCTATGCAAAGTAGTGTATCTGCAGTTTATATTCTTTGTCCCATTTGGAGGGAACAAAACTTATTGTATATAATTGTAATTTTGTGTGAATAATTTTTTGTAGAAGTGTCAATATGTGAAAATGTTCTGTTTTATTTAATGCATTTGTTTGCTGTTATGTAAACTGCTGACCTTCACTTAGGGTTCTTAGTTAATTTATATGTAAATGGTGTAGTGGTTCCCCTCGGGAACAGAACTGAGTAGCGTGCGCAAATTGTGATTGGCATAGGTGGAAAAGGTGGAACTGATAGTCAGTCAGGGACGAGCCAGCAGTCGGAGACGAGCTACCAAACTGTGCACTGCTATGTAAAGTGTGCTTATTGTGCTGGTTCCGGGAGAGGCTTTTACTGCTTCTTTCCAAGGCCTCGGATGGGTGGATAAATAGCTGGAACTATTCTGGAATTTGTATTTATCATCGCCACCAAGAAATGACAGAGTCCAGCAATTCTACCTGCAATTCCACCTACCAACATGCAGTTGCCACCACATTGCGCAATCATTGTATCGGAATACTGCATTGATGTACAGTGAAGGATCAGCCTAATGGATTTGTTAGTGTGCTGAAATATAAGGTAATTCATATCGGAATTTATGTACCTACCTTGATTTTACTCCTCATCATAACACCTCTCAGGGTCCTCTCCGTTTGAAGTAAAGTGATTACCGAGTGTCCTTACTGAAAGTACATTGAAGCCTAGAGCTTTGTTAAATAATGCCTCTTGAACTTATTAAAGAGAAAGTTAAAGTCAATGATGCTTGCTGAAAACAATTTTCCTAGTAAAACTGCTTATTAAAGTACTGTTGCTAACTGCAAAATTAAAAGTCCTTAAGACTGAGGCTTATAAAGTAAATGAACACATTGTTGCCTGTAGTAAATTCTAAAAAGGAGAGTCAGTTTCTTGCAATTTTGTCAACATTGTGTTTCGTTGTAGTAAAAGTGAGAAAGCTGCAGTTGTGAAACGTTACATTCTCATGTTTGCCAAGTGTTTGTCTCTCTTGTGTATTAGAAGTGCACATTAATAATAATGTTATAAAGACCATTCACTTTGTGTAAACCCTGAAAGTAATATTGTGTTTCGGTATCTGTTATAATTTTGAAAATAGTTCCTGCTGCTCTAACTGTTAGCTGCAATCTTGAAACATATGTGTGTCAGAGTTCATTGCACTCGCGTGTGGCTAAGTCTAGGTTGTGTTTGTCCATTATAGTTACTTATACCTACTTTTATAAACGAGAACATTAATCTTTCTCTTGCCTAATTAGGCTGGCAATCGTTTCCCTTATTTTATAAACAGTATAGCTAGGCAAAATTTTGTTTGGTACTATACAAATATTTACGTAATTCTGACTTTCATTTCCGATAAGCCACCTCCGTTAGGAACAACACGGTCAAACTAACAAAATTCCTCTCAGAGGGTAACACTGCTCTGTTGCTTTGTGCCATAGTTGCTTTTACAAAATTGTTTTATGTTACAACCTGCTTTTAGCATAGAGGTTATGGTACAGTAGTAGCAGTTAGGGAGTGTTATACGTGGCGCCGCGTGACAGGACGTTGTTCAGTTTGCACCTACACACGGAAAAAATTATAAGTAGTTAGCATTTTACAAACATAGAGTGAACATAAAACGTCCAGCGGCACGAACATGTACATTAGTTGACAGAACTAGTAATGAAAGTTCAGTTCAAATTAAAAATAAAAGTTATCAGTACTTAATAATAGCTAAAATGGACAGGAAATTAGAAATAAATGTAGCCACGCGAGAGCAGAATGCAACCGAGAGCAGTTCAGGCAGCACACCAACAGATGGCATGACGCGCGAGTTAAATTACGTACGTTATCACGCAGACGTTAATAAACAGATCGAAGCTATGTGTGTAGCGCGTACTAAGCAATAGTGATGGGCTAAACTGCGATTTTCCGATATCAGTGATTTCTGTGAATGCTACTTTTCAGTATCTGTTATTCTTAACTGTGATTTGTCGCAGTTAAGAGTCGCAGTTAATGAACTTAAAGTCGCGTATCCCTCTGCCACTGCTATTTCTGTGATTTCTGCTACTTCCGCGATGTCTGCGACTTCTGTGCTTTCTGTGACTTCTGCTACTTCTGCGATTTCTGCTACTTCTGCGATTTCTGTGACTCCTGCGATTTCTGCGACTTACCACCGTATGAAAAAGCTACATCTGTCCACACAGAAAATTGCATCTCAACAAACCTGTCATTGGTAAGTATGTTTTACGTTTGTTCTTCCGTTGGCTTTAATCTTGTATTAAAGAAATAACTGTGAAAATATTAATAGTGTAATTAATATGTAAGTAGCCATACAGTACCGTAATAGTTCGTGTTTAGAAAATGAATTCTATCATATTGATATGTTTTCAGGTACCCGAACTACATTTCAGTCACTCAGTAAAGTGATAACTCAAAATATCATTGTCAGCAGATCTGGAGAAATTGCCACTGCGTCTTTAGACCGTTTTCGTCAGACGAGAGGTTAGTTTCTAAGTGTTTCGATGGACTTAATTACTTAAGTGAGATACAGCAAATATTAGCAATCTACTCTGTCAATTATATTGCTTGTAATTAGTGACAGCAAAAATTGTTTAATAATCCTTGTGATGTTGCAGACACAGTTCTGGTTGCTGTACGTATCTATCCACATCAAGGCTGTTGGGAGAGACTCGTGAAGATTCAAGAGAGCTCTTAGAGGATTTGCAGTTTAAAAGTGACATTATTGCGAAATAAGTGTGCAGATGAGTGATTAAACTGTGTTTTATTGAAGTTGTTGTGCGATTTTAAAGGAATAATAAATGTTACATACAGTGAGCGAATAATGAAAATCTCATTTTCCACATGTTAAGCCGTCCTGTACCCGTAATTTTCCGCCACGTATTTATTAGTAAACACTTGTTGGAGAGTGACATGCCGCCGCCCCCCCCCCCCCCTCTTTCTCTACAATCTTGGTGTGACACTGACCTGTAACATATCCAGAAGTCTACAATATGCATTTTGAGGCTGTTGATACGAAAGTGGGAAGTACAGATCTTACAGTTAAATCAGGAATAGCTTAAGAGCATTACTTGAAAGTAACACAGGAAAAGCTTACTTATGTAGGTGGTAGTAGTGTCAGCAAAAAGTTCTTGTGTGTGAAGTTGCCATGTAGAACACCAAGTGTAAAACTTTTCTCCCGAGTCTTGAACTGTGTCGAAACAAAAGTGAGGCATTCATATGACACAATAATACTGTTTTTATTTCACTACACTTATACAGGTGTCTGAGTTCTGCTGTGTTAACATTGCAAAGTCCTGTAGGCATGTGGAGTATTAACCAGAACTGTCATATTGGAAGCAGAATCAAACACATTTGTTACGTTACTTGATATTTTCAGGAGAAAAAGGCAATGTTGCTTCTTATTCATATAATACATTCAGAGTCACAGCTGTGTTTGACCAACCATAACTGACGCTGAATGTGCATGTCGTCATATAATATGAAGGGCTTATTTCAATAGTGGTACAAGTCCATTATCTCCACTTTTCTGTCTATAATGCTTCTGAAATTAATTATCCAAACAAACATAAATAAAGGTTCATCTCTAGCAAGAAGCCATATGCTTGAATATTTCTGGTATCTCAACTGCAGATTTTTCAGCACTCATTTAACTTTACGACTCTGTATCTCAAAATGAACAAAAGTGGACTTGTACCACTATTGAAATAAGCCCTTCATATTCAGTATTACGCACACACGGCACGTCGATCTCGTGAGGCACAAGGCTCTCGTAACGAAGTACGTATGTCGGTCAACAGATGGCACTAGGAAAAGAATGTTAACTGCGCTTTTTAGTTGCTACTTGCGACTCTTAGTTGCGATTTGTCACAGAAATCGCAGTTTGACTCGGTAGCAAATAGCATAGTATGAACTTTGCTCAACAGATGGCACTGCTAACTGCGCTTTTTAGTTGCTACTTGCGACTCTTAGTTGCGACTTGTCACGGAAATCGCAGTTAGACTCGATAGTCTGTCGCAGAGATGAGCGTAGTACGAATTTTGGCCAACAGATAGCACTGTTAACTGCGCTTTTTAGTTGCTACTCGCGACTGTTAGTTGCGACTTGTCACGGAAATCGCAGTTAGACTCCATAGCGTGTCGCAGAGATGAGCGTAGTACGAACTTTGCTCAACAGATGGCACTGTTAACTGCGCTTTTTAGTTGCTACTTGCGACTTCTAGCCGCGATTTGTCACTGAAATCGCAGAAAGCAGCACGGAATTCGGCCAACAGATGGCTCACGGCGTTGAATGTGAAATGCTACTTGCGACTGCTAACTGTGACTGAAATCGCAGTTAGATTTTGTAAAGTTGTTATTGGATATCTGTGACTTCTCAATCACTGTGATTTCTAACAGATACGCGATTTCCTGCCCACAACTACTAAGCAAGACAATGTAGGCGATGTTGTCGAAGACAGTGGCTATGCTGATTAATTGAGGGATATGTTTGAATCACCAAAACCAGAAAGGGGTGTAGGATCTGAACACGAAAAGGCAGTAGAATCTAAAAGTGAAAAGACACTAAATCTGAATGACTTGCTTAAAATACTGTCTGCACAAAATGACAATATTAAGGCACAAATTGCAGCGCAAAATGACAATATCAATGACAATATTAAGGCACAAATTGCAGCGCAAAATGACAATATCAATGACAATATTAAGGCACAAATTACAGCACACAGTGATAATATTAAGGCACAAATCGCAGCACAGGGGCATCAAATTGCAGCACTGGGGCAACAAAGTAAACAAATCGAAATGCAGAGTACCAGACTTAGTAAACAAATTGAAGAAGTCAACTCAAGGGTAGTAACAGTGAGTAATGAAATCAAAAGTATTAAAAGCGAAATTACTGTCATCAGTGGCAATATTGCCAATGTACAAGGATAAATTGATGACATTAACGAAAGATTTGACTCTGAAATAATTAAAATTCAAGATCAAATAGAACCCTTAGTCTGTACTAAGGTTGACGAAAAGGTATTCGGTATTAAATCCGAAATACAAACCGAATGTAACGCGGAATTTGCACAGATTAAACAATCTGTAACAGAAACAAGCAGAGCTCTAACCAAACAGATTCTTACTTGCGAAAAGAAGTGTGAACATAACACTTCACAAATCCAAGGCAAAGTGTATGACTTGGAAAGGAAAATACAAACCGGACCTACACATTTTACTGAAAGAATGCCTCTCAGTAAAATATTAGAGGGCGAAGAGAAATTCGACCCTGCAAAGAGGCATAACGGATGGCACCCCCTAGACTTTGTAAAGAATTGCGAAAGAAATTTTCCTGAATATTTGTCTGATCAGGAAAAAATTAATGTTGTAATTAGTGCACTAACGGGAGAAGCAAAAAGATGGGGTTTGAATCTGGATACTAACCAGATGCTTTTTGAAAATTTTAAACAAAAATTTATTGACGAATACTGGTCAGAACAAAAACAAGACCAGTTGTGGCGTGAGTTTCTAATGGCCAGGTTGTATGACATCAGAGGTAGGCAAACCATGAAAGAATTCTGCGAATCATGGTACAGAAAACTGATACATTTGAAGGCTAGAAGGACTGAAGCTGAGATCGTTTGGGTTCTTTGGCAGAAATTGCCTGAGGATTCGAAACGATATGTGGGAAGTACCCACAGAAGCTTTTCTGCGTTCTTGGAAAGAGTAGAGGATGAAGATCACTGGCGAAGAAATCGCGAGCCTCGTCCCCATAATAACAACAGTTATTTGCGAGAAAGTAATGACCAAGCTGAATGACATGAAAATGAAAGATATCGTGTAAACGCGATTCAAAGAGGTCGTGCGAGAGGTAGGGGGAATTGTACGACGCGCGGTAGAGGATACATAGCACGGAATTTCCAAAATAGAGACGAAAAGGAAAACTAAAAACCGCGTGTGTTACGGGCCAGATTCACGCGGAAACAGGTTTTGGGCCCAAAGAAAAGATGCCAAAAATAAGATTCGAGAAAGAAAGATGTAAACTATGGGGCAGGAAGGTTAAGGGCGCGCCTATAGCAGACGGGCGCGGAGTGATACATAGTGGCGTTCCCAGTGCGAAGTCACGTGACCGTTCGTGCTCGGGCCAGCGGTTGCCGAAGCAGCATACATTGCACTTGGCAGCAGACACAAATGGCAGACGTCAGAACAAGATGGCTGCCGTAGAGAGTGACAGAAGAGGCGGGATCGGACACTTCCGATGGCCGGTTTCAGTAGTAGATGAATGTAGAAATGAAAATAAAGTTAATATGTCATATGGTAAAGATAACTCGGTATCGGAATCGTGCGAAAAGACTTTATTAAAGAATAAAAGGGAGCCAGAAAAGGCGAGTGAAAAGGAGAACATTTGTACTATTAATGATGTGTATGAGGTAAAAGACGTAGATGTGGGGGAGGTTGTGATGAATAAAGAGGAAAGGGAGGTAGAATATGCCACGCAAAAGACGTGTGAACAATTAATAATAGGTAAAAATGAGGTAGAGGAGGACGTTAGTAATCATGACATTATGAGCAGTGCAGATGAAATTATTGTTGATGGAAAGGTGTTTAATAGTTTTGAAGCAGAAGGGTCTAGTAAGAATTTCGCACGATTACCTGAAAATGACAGCATGGAAGAAAATGAAATGAAAGTTATCGAAGTATGTGACGATTATACTAAGTATGAAGTTAAGGCTGAAATCGTTCAAAGTGAGATAACAGAAGTGTCTGACTGTCCAAACGATGTGCATTGTGTAGAAAATGAGTCGGAAAACGAAGTGACTGAAACATTTAGTGATAATCTGCCTCACTGTTTAAAAGTTGCCTTATTGCTCGAATCTGATGACGAAATAGAACCTAGCGATAGCTCAGATGAAGGAGAGACGACAGATACAGATGAGTTTTCGGAGGTAGACAAACATACTTACACCTTTACAGAAAGAGGTTATGAAAAAATTAACGACATCTTTTCGAAACAAAATCCGGAATGTGTAACTGAAACAAAACCGAAAGAGCCGCCGGATGATACTATATTAGGGCGGGCTTTACTAAATGGAATGACAGAAATAGATTTACAGAAACCTAAAGAATGTTCAGAGATAAATATAGTAGACCGTGAACTGTTAAAGATCTGTAAAGATGTAGAGGTCCACAAACCCAAAAAGCCACCTGATATACAACTGAAATCAGTAGGTAATATTTCCTGGAAAGACATTATGGTTGAGCAGGATTTATTATGGGAAGAACAGGAGGAAAAGGAACAGAGACTTATTAAACAAACTATAATACCTGTAAATGTTTGTAACACTGAACTGCAAGTACTTTTAGACACAGGATCCCAAATCAGTGCCATATCAGAATCTTTCTTTAATCATATTTCATGTAAACCAGGGTTAGTAATAATGTCTGTTAGTGGAGTGAAAATTATAGGAGCTACTGGTAGGTCCAGCAAGCCCATTCAAAAACAAGTATTGATGGACTTTGAAATAGGAAGCCAAAAATTTGAACATGATTTTTTAGTGGTCCCTGAACTAAGTGCTGAAATGATTCTAGGTATTGATTGGCTAGACAAGGAAAAAGTAATTTTAGATTGTGGTAGTGGAACTGTTAAGATTAATAGGGAAACTGAAACAATAGAAATTAAATTTGAAGGTGACAACCACGTCCAAGCTGTGAATGTAGAACCCATTTTATTAAAAATAGAATCTGAAAATGATGGTTTATCCCAACTATATGAAATACACCATGTGAGAGGTTTATTGCAGGATGATCAAAAAACTGACAGTTTGAAGGAAATTGTTGGTGTTATCCAAGGAATATCATGTGAACAGAAAGATGATTTATTTGATATCTTGAACAGTAATAAGAAAGTGTTCTCTGATAAACCACGTGTCGTAAACAACTTTGAATACCGTATGGATATCCTGGAACATGAACCATTCTTTGTTAGACCATATCCAATACCTATAGCTAAGAAAGAAGCGGTACAAGCTGAAATTGATAAAATGTTGGAATGGGGGGTAATAGAAAGAAGCAATAGTGAATACAATAGTCCACTTATTATAGTCAACAAAAAGGATGGAGGTGTAAGAGTAGTCATTGATGCACGAACACTGAACAAAATTGTCAGGAGAGAAGTAGACAGACCTGAAAATTTAGATGATTTATTACAAAAGTTCCATAATGTAAAATATTTAACTAGTTTAGACCTCACTGCTGGATATTGGCAAATCCCATTACACAAAGATTCTAGGAAATATACAGCTTTTTTGTTTGCAGGAAAGTGTTACCAATACAAAGTTGTACCATTTGGTTTAAATACCTCTGTTTCTGTTTTCATTAGGGCTTTGGATTCTGTGTTGGGAAAAGAACTTTGTGCCAGATTGACTGTATATGTGGATGACCTATTGATTGCTACTGATAACTGGGAAGAACATTGTGACCTGTTAAAGAAAACCCTTATTGCTCTTCAAGCAGGGGGCATGACTTTAAAGTTAAAAAAGTGTGAATTTGTGAGACAAGAAATTAAGTTTTTAGGACACATAATAACCACATCTGGGATTAGCAAGGACCCAGAAAAGCTTAATGCTATTGAAAAGTGCCCTCCTCCAAAGAACAGGAAACAGTTGAAAGCGTTTTTAGGTCTTTGTGGGTTTTAGCGCAAATTTGTGAAAGCCCACATTTGAATAGCTTGTTAAAGAAAAATAGTGTATATATTTGGACATCTGAATGTCAGAAAGATTTTGAAAATTTGAAAACTGAGTTAGTAAGAGAAAACATTTTGCATCACCCAGTTTTAAGTGAGCCATTCCACATGATTACGGACAGTAGTGCTTATGGTATTGGTGTTGAAATATTTCAGGAAAACACAGAATCTGGGGAAACTGAACATAATACCATTGCTTTTGCTAGTAGAACTGTAACTAAATATGAGAAAAACTATACTATTTCAGAAAAGGAGGCTTTAGCAATCATTTGGGGATTAAAGAAATTTTGGAATTATTTATGCGGACATAAAACTATAATTCATACAGACTACAAGGCATTAACCTTTTTAAAAAACTGTCGACTGTTTACCGGCAGGTTGAGTCGATGGGCCCTGTACTTACAACAGTTTGATTATGAGATATTATACATTAAAGGTAGTGACAATTATGTAGCTGATGCTTTATCACGGTTGCCTGAGGGTATGAACAACTTACCAAGGGAAGATAATGAAGATGGCAAATTCCATGTAAGATATATTAAGGAGGTTCCAGGTAGGAAAAGAATTGAGCAAATTTGTAAAAGTATGAGGTTCCACCAGAATGAGGATGAAATTTGGAAGTCAGTGAAAGTTAATTTTAGTAACCCAAATTACCCACAAATCTGTAGATTTTACAAGATATTTAATGGAATTTTATACAGGAGAAAGAATACCAGCACTGAAGAATGGAAGGTGTGTTGGCCTAGGCAATTTGAGACTGAAGTAATTGATTATTTTCATCTTGCCTTAGGGCATTGTGGTCCCAAGAAGTGCTTTGAAAAGTTAACTGATGTTGTTGCAATTAATGTAGGTGCTACTAAGAAAATTACTGAGAGAATAAGATCTTGTGATGTATGTCAAAGGGCAAAAGTAACAAATAAAATAAATCAAGGTTTCATGCAGAATACAGTACCAGAGGACACATTAGAATTATTGTCAGTGGATTTGTATGGTCCTTTACCTAAAACCTCAGGTAACTGGTCTTACATTGTTGTAGTGTTGGAAGTGTTCTCCAAATTTATTAAATTATATCCAATCAGGAAAGCCACTGCTAAAGCAGTCTTTAGCAAGATGACTGAGTATTTCAACACCATTGGTAAACCTAAAGCAGTTTTGTCTGATAATGGACCACAGTTTACCTCAAAAATCTGGAAGGAAGGTATGAAGCAACATGGGGTTCAAGTTAAATATATTTCAGCTTACCACCCGGCTAGTAACCCTGTCGAAAGATATATGCGTGAATTAGGAAGGTTAGGTAGAACCTACTGTCACCATAACCATAAGGCTTGGGGCAGATTTGTAAATGACTTTGAAAATACCATGAACACCTTATACCATGAAACCACAGGTTTTACCCCTAAAGAAATTCTGTTGGACCGTAAAAGTAAAAGTATTATTGAAGAGATCTTGCAATTACCCCCTATTGTAGGAATTAACCTGCATGAGAAAAAAGAGTTAGTTAAGAAAAGAATGAAAGAGAAAGCGGCCACTAGATCCAAAAGGCATGATAATAACCTTAAAACAACTAAATTTAAGCTTGGAGATTATGTCTTAGTGAAGACCCATGAAAAATCAAGTGAAATTAATAATGAAATTTCTAAATTCAAATACATTTACAATGGGCCTTTTGAAGTGCAAGGAACTCCACATGAAAATGCTTATTTTCTTGTGTACCCTAGGTCAAGGAAGCCTTTAGGAGTTAGAAATATAGTCGACCTGAAATTATATGTCCACAGAAGCCAATGATGAATTAAATGTAAAAGCCTCAGGGGACATGCACTCTTTGCATTGTCAGGTGCCTGACGAGCACCAGGAACCCGAGTTGTTGTCAGCACTACTTCCATTTCTTTTCGTGCTGCCAACCTTCCTCTTCATCATTCAGAACTTTTACTATCTTCTTTCCTTCTTCTCTATCAGAGTGTATTGAATAGTGTGGAAATAAGGTAGAATAATGTGGGTACAATAGAAAATGACCAAGAATAATGAAAGTATAGTGGGTACTGTAAAGGAAAACTGAAATGGGAAAGTAATTGGAAAGGGAAAAGTATAGATGAGAAAAGAATAGGTTACTGAAAAGAAAAGGTAAATGAATGCCATAATATGACTAAATGTAAATGTTTTTGAAAATAGGGGTAAATATGGTGTTGAAAAACTGTATGTTGTTTAAAACTGTGGAAATGAACCTGGCTAATGTGTGTAAGATAGATATGAGATGTATATGTCTTGTGCCACAAAAAGGGTTGGCAGAAATCACTTGCAATAGGATATGAAATTATTGTCCTGATGTTGATGTATGTAATGACCTAACTGTGTGTGAAAAAAGCAATGGCAAAGGAGTAGTAAGAAATTCTTAATCCTGACGTGAGCCCAAGTATGACATTTAAAGTTTTCTTGATTAATGTATATGTTACCTAATGTTGTCATTTGAAAAGAAATGGTTTTGTTGCCAGTGTCTAATTACTGTTTCAAAGTTACAGGTTTCATGTTTTATACCACTAATGCAAGTTTTACCAAAAGTGTGACAGAATGATGAAAAACCTGGAAATGATGACAATAAACTGCTCAAAAATGTGTTGATGGGCAGCAAAACATGACAAAAGAATAAGAATGCTGTGGTCCTGAAGTTGAGGACTACAAAATATGCTATGTGAGCAGTAGCCAAAGGACTTGCCATTGTGGGGCAAGAAGTTGATAAGTGGTCACGAACTGCCAAACCTAGAGGATGGGGCAGTGTGTCAATTTAAAAATGTGGTTTTTTTGTGTGTTCTTAATCTAAATTGTGTTTTGTGTCTAAATGTTATAGGTAAAGACTGCCAAACCAATAATGGGCAGAATGTGTAACATGGACTGCTAGTGCTGAAGCAAGCAGTGAACTAAGTTAGGTTTTTTGAGCAATATGTTATAAACTGACTATTCTTATTGAAGTCAGTGAAAAGTTATTATAAAATATATATGCAACTTATTTAAATGGATGTAGATGTTTTTGATTCTAGGTTTTTTAAATAACTTAAAGTTTTGGACTGCCTTGTTTTAAAACACAGCAGTGATAATTAAAGATAGGCTCTGAATACGTTAGTGTGTTTATGTGGAACAAATATTTTGGACTGCTATTAATGAAGAGCAGCTTTAAAGTTAATTATTTTGAAAAAACCTTGCAAAGTTACCTTGGTATTTAAAGAGTCAGTTGGAAAAGGTTTCCATAGCTGTTTGTTTAAATATTGGTACATATGCGGATGCAAACTAAAATTTTCAACATTTCATTAATTGCTGAACCTTGTTAAATGTACTGTGATCATTAATATGCTTTTGTGTCTCTGAAATTTTACATTCTTTTAAAATTATTGAGAGACAAACTTCTGCTTTGTTAAGTTAAAATGTTCTGTGCTGTTGTATATGTGTTTATTCTTTTATTTTATGTTGAAGGCTATACCTATTCTACTAATATGCAGCTTATTTTGTGTACTGTTTGTCTTTTATTTGAACTGTGTGTGTATGGAAAGAACATGCTTGAAGATATCTTGTGTAATGATGCAAAATTAGTTTCCTTAAACCAGTGTGAAATTGAAAATTGCTTTAGATGCCTTATTTTGAAAATCTTTTGGAAGAAATGTATGCAATTTCTAAGTGTATATACTGTATGTTTGTAATATGTGTTTTTTTTCTCCCAACTGAAGTTGGATGGAATAATTTTTTTTTTGCAGCCAGCACCACTTTGGTGTTATAGATGTTTCCTTGAAGTATCCCTGACGGGAAACTTCAACGAAACATGGGGCATGTGTAACACCACAGCTCTTATGCTGTATGGATTTATTTTGCTTTATTTAATGTTACATTGTTGATCGTCTGTAAATGTGTTTGAATCGATAACATAAAATTGTGTACTCTTTTCTTTGTCAAACCTTTGATGTCGTGATTTGATTCTATGCAAAGTAGTGTATCTGCAGTTTATATTCTTTGTCCCATTTGGAGGGAACAAAACTTATTGTATATAATTGTAATTTTGTGTGAATAATTTTTTGTAGAAGTGTCAATATGTGAAAATGTTCTGTTTTATTTAATGCATTTGTTTGCTGTTATGTAAACTGCTGACCTTCACTTAGGGTTCTTAGTTAATTTATATGTAAATGGTGTAGTGGTTCCCCTCGGGAACGGAACTGAGTAGCGTGCGCAAATTGTGGTTGGCATAGGTGGAAAAGGTGGAACTGATAGTCAGTCAGGGACGAGCCAGCAGTCGGAGACGAGCTACCAAACTGTGCACTGCTATGTAAAGTGTGCTTATTGTGCTGGTTCCGGGAGAGGCTTTTACTGCTTCTTTCCAAGGCCTCGGATGGGTGGATAAATAGCTGGAACTATTCTGGAATTTGTATTTATCATCGCCACCAAGAAATGACAGAGTCCAGCAATTCTACCTGCAATTCCACCTACCAACATGCAGTTGCCACCACATTGCGCAATCATTGTATCAGAATACTGCATTGATGTACAGTGAAGGATCAGCCTAATGGATTTGTTAGTGTGCTGAAATATAAGGTGATTCATATCGGAATTTATGTACCTACCTTGATTTTACTCCTCATCATAACACCTCTCAGGGTCCTCTCCGTTTGAAGTAAATTGATTACCGAGTGTCCTTACTGAAAGTACATTGAAGCCTAGAGCTTTGTTAAATAATGCCTCTTGAACTTATTAAAGAGAAAGTTAAAGTCAATGATGCTTGCTGAAAACAATTTTCCTAGTAAAACTGCTTATTAAAGTACTGTTGCTAACTGCAAAATTAAAAGTCCTTAAGACTGAGGCTTATAAAGTAAATGAACAGATTGTTGCCTGTAGTAAATTCTAAAAAGGAGAGTCAGTTTCTTGCAATTTTGTCAACATTGTGTTTCGTTGTAGTAAAAGTGAGAAAGCTGCAGTTGTGAAACGTTACATTCTCATGTTTGCCAAGTGTTTGTCTCTCTTGTGTATTAGAAGTGCACATTAATAATAATGTTATAAAGACCATTCACTTTGTGTAAACCCTGAAAGTAATATTGTGTTTCGGTATCTGTTATAATTTTGAAAATAGTTCCTGCTGCTCTAACTGTTAGCTTCAATCTTAAAACATATGTGTGTCAGAGTTCATTGCACTCGCGTGTGGCTAAGTCTAGGTTGTGTTTGTCCATTATAGTTACTTATACCTACTTTTATAAACGAGAACATTAATCTTTCTCTTGCCTAATTAGGCTGGCGACCGTTTCCCTTATTTTATAAACAGTACAGCTAGGCAAAATTTTGTTTGGTACTATACAAATATTTACGTAATTCTGACTTTCATTTCCGATAAGCCACCTCCGTTAGGAACAACACGGTCAAACTAACAAAATTCCTCTCAGAGGGTAACACTGCTCTGTTGCTTTGTGCCATAGTTGCTTTTACAAAATTGTTTTATGTTACAACCTGCTTTTAGCATAGAGGTTATGGTACAGTAGTAGCAGTTAGGGAGTGTTATAATCGGTTATTAATTTTTCTGAGGCCAAACACCGCATAAAAAGCATCAGTGAAAATCAAATCGGATTATTAATTTCCGTGTGACAGGCACAAAATATGTTCAGTATGCTGTCCACCGTTTTCTGTAAGTTGAAATCGAGAAACAGCATGAACCACAACTGATCGAAGTGTTTCCAGGGTCACGTTCAGAATGTGTTGTGCAGTGCGTGCCTTCAATGTAGCTAAGCTTGCAGTCGGAACAATGAACACATCTTTCAGGTAGCCCCACAGCCAGAAGTCACACGGATTAAGATCAGGTGATCGGGACGGCTAAGTTGTAGGGCAATAGCGGCTCATAATTCAAGCATTTCCTAAATGGCGCTTCAGCAGCTGCTTAACTGGATTTGCAATGTGCGGAGGTGCACCATCTTGCATAAAAAAGATCCCATCCACACATCTACGCTGATGGAGAGCTGGAATGACTTGGTTGCGCAAAAGACACTCATAGCGCTTACCGGTAACGGTACAGGTAATAGAACCGGAATCACCTGTCTCTTCGAAAAAATATGGCCCTATGATACATGATGCCGTAAACTTGCACCACACAGTGACCTTTTCAGGATAAAGTGGTACTGGTTGATTTGCGTGTGGATTTTCCGTTGCCCATATTCGACAATTCTGTGTATTGACATATCCTGTCAGATGGAAGTGGGCTTCGTCTGTCCACAAAGTCTTCCACGGCCAATCGTTGTTCGCTTTCATGCGAGCAAGAAATTCTAAAGCATACGTCTATCTTGCTCGCAGGTCTACACGAAGGAATTCGTGCACATGGGTAATTTTGAATGGATAGCAAAGAAGTATGTTTCATAGGATTTTACGCACTGTGCTCACGGTATGTTTAACGTTCGGGAAATTTTCCGTTGACTACATATTTGCACACGACTCGCCTCCTCCTGCATTATTGTTGCCACTGCTTCCACTGACGTCGAATCAATTCGTTTCCTCCCTCCACTAGGTTGAACATCAAAAGAACCCGTCTTTTCGAATTTCGAATCATTTTCTCCAGACCCACGGCAGTCATCGGACCAACGCATTTCATTGGCCAGTATGGTAGTTAAGGTAGAATAAGGGATTCTGATACGCTCTGCGATGCCCAATTTAGATTCACTAGGACTTCTTTGCACTTCTTCAATTATTTTTACTTTCTCATGCATGGAAAGATATCTTCTTTTATTTTGTGATTCACCATTTTCGCATACACAAAAATAGGAAACTATACTAAAAAATTCAGTTCACCTTGTGCAAACACACACCTAGTTTTATTTATTTATTTTTTAATTATGATCACTATGGAACTTAACATCTGAAGTCATCAGTCCCCTAGAACTTAGAGCTACTTAAACCTAACTAACCTAAGGACATCAACACATCCATGCCCCAGACAGGATTCGAACCTGCGACCGTAGCGGTCGCGCGGTTCCAGAGTGAAGCGCCTAGAACCGCTCACTCGTAGTTTCACTCACAATGTGCTCTCTACCTGCTTACACTACCGTCAAGTGCCACTGGTATGTACTGTGTGATTGTTGGACAGCGGGCCGCATTCTCCCTCCTTGCCGGCTACGCCGCCCGTGGTGGCCGAGCGGTTCTAGGCGCTTCAGACGCACCGCGCGACCGCTACAGTCGCAGGTTCGAATCCTGCCTCGGGCATGGATGTGTGTGATGTCCTTAGGTTAGTCAGATTTCAGTAGTTCTAAGTTCTAGAGGACTGATGACCTCAGCTGTTAAGTCCCATAGTGCTCAGAGCCATTTGAACCATTTTGCCGGCTACCCGCTGCTTGGTCTGTCAACAGCACCCCCGAGTGAAGGCCGCTATTGGGAGAAATGTTCAGCCAAGTTACATGATCTGAAACCAGCTGCAACAAGGTCAACAACAGTCACGTCATGTGTACTGTAGCTAAGGCCCAAAATAATAATTTCGACCTTGCATGCAAACAGTAAACGAACAGTCACTGGCCACAACATTTAAGAACCGTTCCGAGACAATTTCTTGGTCTTTATAATGTATATGTGCAAAGAAAATGTCTGTGGAGGACTAAAAATAACTACGGTCGCAGGTTCGAATCCTGCCTCGGGCATGGATGCGTGTGATGTCCTTAGGTTAGTTAGGTTTAAGTAGTTCTAAGTTCTAGGGGACTGATGACCACAGATGTTAAGTCCCATAGTGCTCAGAGCCATTTGAACCATTTGACTAAAAATAATAGCGTAAATGTGCGAAAACCCTTGTAAATGGAAAACGTGAAAGTAGGGTAACTTTGCATGAAAACTCGAAAAAGTGCACAGTACACAACGTGCAAGTGCGAAAAACGTAGAGCTGAGAAACGTATAAATGTGGTTTCACTGCATAATTTTCTTTTATTTTAAGAAGAAGGTGCCATATTTCAATGAAATTTATTTGAATTTCCTACAGTTTACGTAGTATTTACTTTGCGACGAGAAGACGTACTCCATGACTTTAGCAAACCTCTAAACAAATATATAACTGTGCAGCTACAGTAAAAAATAAAAAAAAAACAGCTGGAATTTAAAATGTAGCGCAGAAGCTCGCCGATGAAGACGTAATTGGAGAGAGCAGATCAGGGTAGAAGGGGAGGTAGGGAGACCAAAAAATAAAAAGCAAAGGAAACAAAATTATCTCATTGATTGATTGGTATGCCTAAATTTTGGGTTCGATTTTCACTTTAGGCGACCATTTGTAACTGGCATAAAGAGATCCTTGTCACCACCGGAAATTCCGAGGGATGAATGTAGGCTTGCACCGTGGTTCAAAATCTACATTAACCATTATAGCCCTTCAGTACCAACTAGACGTAAGGTAGGGCCATGACAGAGGTGGAAGTCGCGCCATGTAGAAATTCGTTCACCAGCAAGCTTCCTTACACTAGTAATTTTATTTGAGTTAATGAAGTAATAGTCTTGTAAGATCACATGCCGCTTATTTCTTATTTTATTTGAAGTTCAGATGCTGAAAATATAGGATTGCATTAAGACTTCTTTCCTTTTAGCTTCCAAACTCTTCAAGGTCTCCACAAAAGCCAAGCCTGGTCCAGCACGAAAACGTTTATCATGCCTTTTCAAGCTCTAGCGTGCGCACGCATAGCTACTTGTGAAAAACAATCTTAATATTTTACATCTCTACATGTGTAGTCAGAAAAAGTGTTATGTGAGGTTCGAATCAAGGCAGCTGATGTTTTTAAAAATATCGGGAATCCGATATATCGATGTTAAAAAAAAAACATCTTCATCGGCCCTCGGTACATGGAAAAAAGTATTGATATTTCGGCGGGAACCTATCGACGTACTGGCCTATAAAAATATCGGCTGCACATTGTAAATATATTGCCGGTTTTGGAGCCGTATATTTAAATATTGATTTATTATTAGATATTCTGTACAGCAACAAGCTAACACCCTGCTTATCCCCCTTAGAGATAGAATCTAAGAAAACGGTGCACGTTCACGCTTGGCGATAACCAGCTTCCTAATAACAGTAAATGCATGTAAGTGGCACAATAAAAGGTGTCCGATGGGTCCAGCGTTCTGTTTCATCACATATCGGATTTGTCCGGAGCACTACATTTTGACTCTTCTGTTTCTTCATTTCTGCAAACGCCAGATACCAAGCAGTTGTAGTGTCAAAACTTCGTGGTGAAGTGAAGTGTTGCTGTTTCTGAAAGTAGCGCCGAGCGCTGATTACGTCAGCATTTTCCCTCACATGTCTCCATCCACCGCAAAGAACAGTCTTGCCATTTAGATTTTTGTTCATCATCTTTAGGAACTGTTGTTGAAGAATATCGACGTGAAGAAATAGCACACTAGTTGCGTTAAAAATTGTTTTTCTTCACATTGGAAATCAAATCGGAAATCTTGTTATCCAATTCACATCGCCCCCCCCCCCCCCTCCCCCAGTGCAATTGAACTTCGTCATTGTGCTACCTATACTTCCTTCACGCAGTCAAAGAGAAAGACTGGACGTGACGCTCAAAAAGTGATAAGACTCCTTCACACAGTGAAAGTAAAAAACATTCTGCTACAATTACAAAAGTACAATTTCCAATATTTACCGAAAATTGCTAAGGAAATATAATATAAAATATAAATATCGGCTCTCGATACTGACTTTGAATATCGATATATCGGGAAGAAATATCGCCGAAATATAGCGATATTTTTTGAGGAAAATATCGGTGTATCGATATTTTATCAATAGCCCTTGTTCGAATCACTGTCAGATCGGAACACTTCATCATATCATTTGTAGTTCAAACATGAGTACACATCGCTACTGGTGACATAAACCGATACTCAACGTCCATTCGTGCAAGAAAACAACGAGGAAAGGCAACATTATTCTATTGTCTCGTTATTCCAGGTACAAAGATGACGCTACTGGTGACAGAAATCTATACTTAACGTCCTTTCGGGACCATTCAACGACGGCAATAGGTACAGAGTGTGAATGGCTCAAATGGCTCTAAGCACTATGGGGCTCAACTTCTCAGGTCATTAGTCCCCTAGAACTTAGACCTAGTTAAACCTAACTAACCTAAGGACATCACACACAGGCCGGCCGGAGTGGCCGTGCGGTTCTATGCGCTTCAGTTTGGAACCGCGTGACCGCTACGGTCGCAGGTTCGAATCCTGCCTCGGGCATGGATGTTTGTGATGTCCTTAGGTTAGTTAGGTTTAAGTAGTTCTAAGCTCTAGGGGACTGATGATCACCGATGTTAAGTCCCATAGTGCTCAGAGCCATTTGAACCATTTTTGAACATCACACACATCCATGCTCGAGGCAGGATTCGAACCTGCTACCGTAGCGGTCTCGCGGTTCCAGACTGCAGCGCCTAGAACCGCACGACCACTTCGGCCGGCCAGCGTGTGAATCCCAGAAAGTCAAAACTGATTCTTTTGTCTCATCGATTCAGATTCAAAAATCACGCGACTGGTGAAAAATGATTGATATTCAACGTTCGATTGTGCTTACTTAACAATCCGATTAGGTTCGGATCCCAGACAGCACAAAACACTATATCACGTTATTTCAAATTTGTTACTTCTGAATGAAATCCTACTTGACATCTGACATCTTTAGCGGTTTGTTAAGAGGCTCAATAGGTGCTACATAAGAGTCCCATTCCAAAACAGAAAATTTTCGTCACTTCAAATTTACTGACACTAGCTACAAATTATATATTTCTCGCCTCTTTACGCTTAGTTAGCAACGATAGTCAATGATGTGTTCGAGTCTCTGTCAGATATGAAACATGTACACAACTATCTGCTCATGAAGGACGTAGATATTTAATGTCACTTCGAGTCACTTTCGAATTATACACAGATCCACATGTCATCATGAGTACAGTGAAAGTACTTGTAGTACGATGTCGATGGTGAGGTTTCCATATAGCGCTTGACGTTAATATTCGCTGTCTTTCTAACTGGTTAGTTCATTAATCAGTTTATGCAAAACAGCTTGCCAGGTGAACGAGCGAATGGGTGTTTGGAAAACCTTTCACAGATCAAGAATATTTCGAATTATCATAGAACTTTGGGAGTCCAGATATATTTGCAAAATCTCTTATTCACAAAAAAATTTAATTTTGAGTAAGCATTGCGGAAAGTTTCTTTGTAAGAGTGTTATAGGCTTTAGTTGTCTCAGATACTAATGAGACTGGAAACATTTTTAAAAGTCACTCATTTTAACAAATCTAACAGTACAAGCGCTGTGAACTGTCTCATCTGTAATAACATGGTCCCTGAGACTTTCAGTATCGTGGTACTAATTTGCATCTTCACTTATTGGCATATGCGATGGTATTGTCTAGTGAGCACTTGTGGTAAACGACTGTTCGCAAAGATGTTAGAGGACTTGCATGGACGTTAAGTGATGTGTACTGCATGTAAATCAGACTGAACACAAATCAGGTCGTCCGGATAATTCTGAGCACAACAATAAAATGTTCTCCTCCGTCCCCCCCTCCCCGACCCTCCCCCTCCAAGCACAGTACGATGGCTTGCTGAGCATGTATGTAGATATGGCTGTAGAGCTAATATTTTAATAAAAGCTATCCTGGCATCACTGTACATTCAAACATTCGCATATCGCGGAGATAACTGCGAACACATATAGCAGTTTCATTATAAATCGTGTACGGTTGTTCTGTACTTACAATTAGAACGAACAGGTATTCAGCTCCCGGGCGACACGTGCGCACTGCATCCGTCTCGCTCAAGCGACAGCTGACAACTGAGGGATTCTACTGGCCGAGAGCAACCCCCCACTCGTGGCTACCTGCAGTAAGTACCCACTGCACAGATTACCGGGAAGCAGCGTTTGAGTCAGCAGCATGAAACGCCAAAACTACTTGGCAGACAGACCTTATCCACTATCAGCGCTGAGGCTGCGCTCCTAGTCTGAAATGCGATAACTCCCGAGATATGAAACAGTCGTTGCTGAACATTCCACATTTTTTTGTAGAAGCCAGTGAATGAAGCTGATACCGGACGAAAACAATACGTGTAATCTTATTTCGCGACACCTCTTAAATATAACATCGGACTCGGATCATCACCCTAAAATCATTGGTTACCTTATTTTAGTTACACCGTAAAAGTTGGGAATTCTAGCTCATTAGGTATTCTATTTACTTAATTGTAATTTTAATGCCGTACTGCTCTGCTACTACTTATACTTACCTTGCTTACAAAATTACCTTCACAACGCACATACGATTCATGCTTATGTACAACAATGAACACCTGTGAAATTTTGAAAAACATGATTGTTTCCGCTAACTAAAACTGCAATGTTACATGCCTTTAATCAGTTTATTACTTGTTCCAAAGTACTTTAACTTTTAACGTATTGCAGCTACAAGGTATCGTGGTAGTATCATGTCTAATTATTTCTTTTAAGCACCAGTGCATCAGGAAAACCAAATCATTATAGTGATAGGACAAAAATATGGAAACAGCACGAGAAATGCTAGCTTAGACGTACAGGTAAATCCAGATGGCAGCCAAGCCTGTGGGTTTGCTGTTCTACTTGACTCCTAACGGCACCTGTGCAATGTTCCCAACATGTTTCAACTGTTCGTCGTGGTGGGTAAAGTTTTCTGCGTAATTGTGAGTGAATTAGCTAACTGAAATCGATCTTGGTCAGATCTTTGGTGCTCGTATGATTGGTGCTTCCATGCTTCCATGACAAAGAGAGCTGAATTGTTTGATGTTTCAAGAGGCACCATGTCAAAGATTCATACCGCACACAGGGAAAGCGGTAATATATCGCCCGATAAGTTCAAAAAAATGGTTCAAATGGCTCTGAGCACTATGGGACTTAACTTCTGAGGTCATCAGTCCCCTAGAACTTAGAACTACTTAAACCTAACTAACGTAAGGACATCACACACATCCATGCCCGAGGTCGGATTCGAACCTGCGACCGTAGCGGTCGCGAGGTTCCACACTGTAGCGCCTAGAACCGCTCGGCCACTTAGGCCGGCGCCAGATAAGTCACACCTCGGACGAAACTGTGAGTTGAGTGATCGCGGCAGACGGTCTTTGAAGAAGATAATGACGAAAAATAACAGGACGACAGCTGCAAAATACACTGCAGAACTGGATGTCACACTCGCGAACCCTGTCAGAACCAAAACAACACGAAAGGAGCTCCGTAAGTAAGGAGTTGCAGGGCAACCTGGAATTTGAAAGCCACAAAGCAATGATGTATTCATATATATGTCCCTAACAGGACGACGTAGTGCAGAAACCAATACGGTTGGATTGTGGAGCAATGGATGAAAGTCATTTGGTCGGATTATTCTTGTTTCATACTCTTTCCAACTTCTGGCTGAGTTTACGTCCCATGAGTGAAACATGGCGGAGGTTCGTTGATGACTTGGACAACCATATCGCGGTATTCCATGGGGCCCATGGTTATTCTTCAAGGTCACATTATAGATGAGGATTATGCGAACATTTTGGCTGATCGGTTCCATCTCATAGTACAATGTTTTTTTTTCTCATTGGTGATGCTGTGTTCCAAAACGACAGGTATCCTGTTCACATCGCCCAGGACTGGTTTTGTGAGCACGAGGATGATCTGCCGCATCTCCCCTGACCACCACAGTCACCAGATTACAATGCTATTGAACATTTGTGGTCTGCGTTGGATAGAAGTGTGCGTGATCGGTATCCACCTACATGATCGTAACAGAACTTGCCACTGCTTTGCAGGAACAACGATGTACAGTTCCCTTGAAAACCTTACAGGACCTATATTTACCCACTCCAAGACGACCAGAAGCTCTTTTGAGTGCCAATAGGTTACCTAAGCTCTATTAGACGTCGTAATACAGTGTATTTTTGGTGTTCCCATATTTTTATCCACTCCCTGTGTACCAACTATGGGAGAGTAGGACATGTCAGTGTACCTTGACTTTTAATTCATATAAATTATGTTTAGTGAGCAGTAATATTGCAAATAAACATTATCAAGATCTCTTTTATATTAAACAACATGATACTGATCCTGTTTCAATTTAAGAGGCACCGTATCACCATAAAAATAATGATCTTGTTTTGTGAAAAATATCCGGATTCGTCCCACCGGAGGGGTGAAATGAGGTACCCATTTAAATGAAAGGAAGAAGTTCTAACCAGGAAATAGTTTTCTTTTACTGCAAGAAATGTATGACAACATACAGAAATCCTTAAAATACTAGCAAGGGATAAGTACGAAAACTAGCTGCTGGCAGAGAACTCTACAGCATCAAAATATTACGAAGATATAGGCAAAGTAAAAAACAAAAACACACATTACTAAGAATACGTAACGCAAACGAACTAGTTTCCTTGTTTCCCAGCATTTTAACAGTGTTCATAAGCCCACCCAAAACGAAAGGAAGGTTAGAGTTTAACGTCCCGTCGAAATCGAGGTCATTAGAGACGGAGCACAAGCTCGGATTTTTTCAGGGATGGGGCAAAAAATTGGCAGTGCTCTTTCAAAGGAACCATCGTGGCATGTGCCTGGAACGATTTAGGAAATTACGGTAAACCTAAATCTGGATGGTCGGATGCGGATTTCAACAGTCATCTTCTCGAATGCTAAATTAATGTGCCAATCACTGCGCACCAAGACAAGGTAGAAACTGGATGAGTGTCACTATAGCCTATTAAAAAATACGTACGCTTCGTCTGGGTCTTATTCGCGTGGTGGTGGTGATGTTGTTGTGGTCTTTATCCTGTAGACTAAGGTCTCCATACTACTGTATCCAGTTCAAGCCTGTTCATCTCCGAATGATTACCGCAATCTACTTCTTTTCGAACCCGATTACTGTTATTCATCTCTTGGTTCCCGCTACTGCCCCCCCCCCCCCCTGCGCCCTACTTCTCTCCAGTATTAAACTGATTATCCTTTGGCGTCTCAGTACGTGTTATACCTACCGATTCCATCTTTCTTCTTTTACTCAAGATGGACCACAAATTTATTTTCTTCACAGTTTTCTTTCCCGTACCTTTTCATTAGTAACACGATCTAGCTATCTAATCTCCAGCATTCTTCTGTAGCTGCACATTTCAAAAGTTTCTATCATTTTCTTGTCTGAACTGTTTATCATCTATGTTTCATTTCTATGCAAGGCTACACTCTAAACAAATACCTTCAGAAAAGACTTTCAAACACTTCAATCTATATTCGATGGTAACAAATTTCTCTCATTCAGGATCTCTTTTCTAGCCATTGTCAGTGTATATTTTGTATCCTCTCTAGTTCGGCCATCATCAGTTATCTTGCTTCCGAAATAGCAAAATTCATCTTCTACTTTTAGAGTCTCGTTTTCTAATCTAATTTTCTCAACAACGCTGCTTTCATTCAACTACATTCCGTAACTGTTGTTTTGCCCTTATATCAAGTTGTCAAGACACTGCCCATTACATTAATCTGCACTTACTAGTTTAATGCTGTCTCTGACAGAATTACAATGTCATCGGTGAATCTCAAAGTTTTTATTTCTTCTCCCTGAAATAATTCATTCACCAAATTTTGATTTGGTTTCCTCTACTGTCCCGTCAGGCTGAATAACATCGGGGATAGGCTACAGCCCTAAATCACTCACGTAACAGACCTGCTTCCCTTTATGGCCCTCTACTCTAATAACGGCCGTCTGGTTTCTGTACAAGTTGTAAGTAACCTTTTGCTACGTGTGTTTTAACCCCGCTAACTTTAGAATTTCACAGAGTGTGTTACAGTCAACATTGGTAAAAGCTTTCGCTACTTCTACAGATGCTATAAACGTAGGTTTGCCTTTCCTTGACCTATTGTCTAAGACAAGTCGTTGAGTCAGTATTGCCTCTCGTGTTCCTCTACTTCTGCGGAATGCTAACTGATCTTGCCCTAGGTCGTCTTGAACCAGTTTCTCCATTCTTTTGTAAATAATTCGTGTTAACAAATTGCTGGCATGACGTATTACAGTGATAGTTCGGTAGTATTCACACCTGTCAACATATGCGTTCATGGAATTGGAATTACTACATTCTGCTAGAAGTCTGAGAGTATTTCGCCTGTCACATACATCTTGCGCACCAGATGAAACAGTTTCGCCACGGCTGGCACTGCCAAGGATATTAGTAGTTCCATTCATCTACTCCAGGGCACTTGTTTCGACTTCTATCTTCCCGTGCTCTGTCAGATTGTTCTAGCAGTATCACATTTCCCACCTCAATTTCATCTACGTCCTATTCACTTTCTACAATACTGCCCTCAAGTCTGTTTCCATCATAGACCCCTCTGCATACTCCTTCCACCTTTCAACTTTCCCTTCTTTCTTTAGTACTAATTCACCATTCGAGTTCCTAACTTTCAAACAGCTGCTTCTCTTTTTTCCAAAGCCCGGCCGCGCTGGGTAGCCGCGCTGTCTGAGGCTAGGCACCTCCCATATGAGATTAGAGTCCTCCCTCGGGTATGGGTGTGTGTGTTGTCCTTAGCGTAAGTTTAAGTTAGATTAAGTAGTGTGTAAACTTAGGGACCGATGACCTCAGCAGTTTGGTCCCATAAGACCTTACAACAAATTCCCAAATTTTCCAAAGGCCGCTTAAATTTTCCCGTAGGTGTCATCTATCTTCCACATAGTGATATACAGGGTGGTCCATTGATCGTGAGCTCACGAAATAAGTGTCAAACGAAAAAATTACAAAGAACGAAGCTTGAAGGGAGAAACCAGATGGCGCTATGGTTGGAGCGCTAGATGGCGCTTCCAGAGATCAAACGGATATCAACTGCGTTTTTTTTTTGTTTTTTAATAGGACCCCTCATGTTTATTACATATTCGTTTAGTACGTAAAGAAATATGAATGTTTTAGTTGGACCACTTTTTTCGCTTTGTGATAGATGGTGCTGTAATAGTCACAATCATATGGCTCACAATTTTAGACGAACAGTTGGCAGCAGGTAGGTTTTTTAAATTAAAATAGGTACGTTTCAACATTTTATTTCGAGTGTTCCAATGTGACACATGTACGTTTGTGAACTTATCATTTCTGAGAACGCATACTGTTACAGCGTGATTACCTGTAAATACTACATTAATGCAATAAATGCTCAAAATGATGTCCGTCAACCTCAATGCGTTTGGCAATACGTGTAACGACATTCCTCTCAACAGCGAGTAGTTCGCCTTCCGCAATGTTCGTACATGCATTGACAATGCGCTGACGCTTGTTCTCAGGCGTTGTCGGTGGATCACGACAGCAAATATCCTTCAACTTTCCCCACAGAAAGAAATCCGAAGACGTCAAATCCGGTGAACGTGCGGGCCATGGTATGGTGCTTCGACGACCATTTAGATTTCCATCGATAAAATGGGGTCCAATTATCCTTCCTCCCATGATGCCGCACCATACATGAACCCGCCAAGGTCGCTGATGTTCCACTTGTCGCAGCCATCGTGGATTTTCCGTTGCCCAATAGTGCATATTATCCCGGTTTACGTTACCGCTGTTGGTGAATGACGCTTCGTCGCTAAATAGAACGCGTGCAAAAAATCTGTCATCGTCCCGTAATTTTTCTTGTGCCCAGTGGCAGAACTGTACACGACGTTCAAAGTCGTCACCATGCAATTCCTGGTGGCCACATGTGGCTGTACACTTTCTGTTTCCTTAAATAACATAATTATCCGGCGAACGGTACGGACACTTGGATGATGTCGTCCAGGATACCGAGCAGCATACATAGCACACGCCTGTTGGGCATTTTGATCACAATAGCCATACATCAACACGATATCGACCTTTTCCGCAATTGGTAAACGGTCCATTTTAACACGGGTAATGTATCACGAAGCAAATATCGTCCACACTGGCGGAATGTTACGTGATACCATGTACTTATACGTGTGTGACTATACATCTGTATCTTTACATTTGTAAAGTATCCACCTATGCTTAGCCCTTTCCCACTTCCTCTTAATCTCATTTTTAGACATTTGTATTCCCTTTCGACTGGTTCATTTGCTATTTGCTACATTTTTTTTATGTTTACTCCTATCATCCATTAAATTCAATATCTCCTGTGACAGGCAGGGTTACTAATAGCTCTTGTCTTCGTAACTACAATGACGCAAAGAAAAGTCGCAGCACCAAAAAATAAGTACTGTAGAGTAATGAAATTTCGGAAATACATTTCTTTAAGTAACATATTTAAGTGATTAACATTGCAATATCATAGGTTAATCTAAGGTCGAGATAAGCCATTGCGAATGTGAAATTCTGATACATTAATAACTTTCATGCATTATATTGTACAGGTGCTGTATGTCAGTTTGTGGGATAGAGTTCCATGTCTGTTTGACTTGGTCGGTCAATACAGGGACGGTTAATACTGTTCTGGGTGACGCTGGAATTGTCGTCCAATGATGCCCCATATGCGCTCGATTGAAGACAGATCTGGTGATCGTACAGGCCAAGACAACATATCTACATTCTGTAGAACATGTAAGATTACAACAGCGGTATTTGAGCGAGCGTTACCCTGTTCGAAAACACCCTATGGGATGCTGTTGATGAATAGCAACACAACAGATCGAACCACAAGACTGACGTAAAAATTTGAAGTCAGGGTGAGCGGTACAACCACGAGAGTCCTCCTCCTGTCATACGAAATCACACCCCAGGTGATAATTCGAGGTGTAGGTCCAGTATGTCTAGCACGAGGATAGGTTGGTTGTACGCCCTCAACTGACCTCCTTCTAGCTAACACACACCCATCACTGGCACCGAGGCAGAACCAGCTGTCATCAGAAAACACAACAGACCTATGATCTGCCCTCCAATGAGCTCACACTTAACACCACTGAAGTCGCAAACAACCGTAGCTATTGGTCAGTGAAATGCAAGTTACAGAGCGGCTGGCTCGGCGCTGTCCTTGAAGTAACTGATTTGTAACAATTTTTTGTGTCACTATGGTGCCAACCGTTGCTCAGATTGCTGCTACAGATGGAGTACGTTTTCCCAGAGCCCTACGCCCAACATGATGGTCTTCCCCTCGGTAGTGCCACGTGGCCGTCAGGAGCTCGGTCCTCTTGCGAATGTACATTCTTGTGACCACTGCTGCCAGCAGTAATGTAGAGTGGCTACATTCCTGCCAAGTCTTTCTGCATTAAAGCAGAAGGAACCTCCAGCTTCTCGTAGCCCTGTTACACGACCTCGTCCAAACTCAGTGAGGTGTTGATAATGGTGTCTTTGTCGCCTTAAAGGCTTTCTCGAAAACATCAACTCACCACGCCCAGTCTCAAAGGTAAGTTGCATTCATGACCGTTACAGCCTGTATTAAAAAAAACTGATTCTTAGTCTCATAATGGCGCTAATAGCGCCACTCTTATGCTACTGGCGTGAAATTTGAATGCACATCATTTTTCATTACCAAGTTTTGTTGATGTCGCATAACTCCTTGGTGCTGCGATTTTTTTTTAATCAGTATATTTCTTCCTCTGCTGCCTATTTCACCTTTCAAAGCTACCCATTCGTCTTGTACGGCATTCTTTTTCCTTATTGTAGTCAATCGTTGCCTAATGCTCTGTCTGAAACTCTAAACAAACCCTGTTTCTTTCAATTTATCCAGAGCCCTTCTCATTAGTTTTCTGCACTTTTACAATTTCTTCAGTTTTAATCTACAGTTCAAAACCAAGAAATTATGGTCAGTGTCCGCATCTGCCCCTGGACATGTCTTACAGTTTAAAATCTGGTTCCAAAGTCTGTGTCTTACCCTTATATCATAGGTCTGAAAACTTCCGGTATCTCGTGTCACTTCCAAGTATTCAACCTTTTTTCACGATTCTTAAACCAAGTGTTAGCGATTATTAAATTATGCTCTGTGCAAAGTTCTTCCGGGAATCTTCCTCTTTCATTCCTTTTCTTTAATCCATATTCAACTATGATATTTCCTTCTCTTTACTTTCCTACCAAATTCTAGTCTACCATCACAATTAAATGTTCGTCTCTCTTAACAATCTGAATAATTTTTTTTATCTTATCATACGTTTCTTCAATCTCATCATCATCTGCGGAGCTATTTGACATGTAAATATGTACTTCTGTTTTGGGTATTGGCTTCGTGTCTGTCTTGGCTACAATAATGCATCTACTATGCTGTTCATAGTAGTTTACCCACATTCCTGTTTTCTTACTCATTATTAGGCCTGCTCTTTTATTACCCCTACTTGATCTTGTATTTATAACGCTGTACTCACTTAACAGGAAGTCCTGCTCCTCCTGCCACTATATCTAACTTCAACGGATACTTTCTCTTTCTTTTTAATTTTCCAACCTACCTGCATGACTGACGTACCTAACTTGCACTGTCCGACCCATAGAATGCCGGTTTTCTTTTCCGGATCTCTGGGCAGTCCCTTCCCAGAGATCTGAAAGGGGGATTGTTTTATTATATAAAATTTTATCTATGTGGATGCCATGATATTGAGTCACACAGCAGAGCAGCATATCTTCGGAATATATTACGGCTCTAGATTCCCCTTCTTTTCAACCGTAGACAATACCAGCACAGGAAGGCCATGTTGGCTGATGTTACAGAACCAAATCAGTCAGTCATCCAGATTGTTACTCCCGCAGCTAATACAAAGGCTGCTGTCCCTCTTCAAGAACTACGTGTATCGTGTGGCTTACGATCTAGTGGCTGCAGCTCTCCTTTTCTGCTTTTTCGCTTTACTTACGGCTTGGTCCTTTTGTTTTTCCCCTTTAGAAAGCTTTCGTTTTGAGTATTTCCTTTATTATTTTTCTTTCCTACTTTTTCTTCAGCTTCCGGATAATTTTCGAATGAGGAGAAGGTGGGTATTACTGTTTTACTTTTTTTTGCATTCTACCAATCCAACCTTTGTAGGAGGCATGTTACGTCCCGTCTGCTAACATTCGTAGAATGTGCTCTTTCGTCGTTATAGCAATGCGAAAAACTACACTCCAATATTTACGAGTTACTGAAGTACAGCGGACTCTCCCAGTCTAGCCGCACGAGATGTCTATCGTCGGTCTCCGCCACATTGCACCTCGTGGCCGCGACTACGCAACACGGCTACAAGCTTACAGGCAAGCCTGACGTCCGAGGAACTCGGCCCTGCGATACAGGGTGTTCTGAAACTATTCGTTCAAATAAATAAATGAGGTAGGAAACATAAAAACGAATATCCAAATGCATCGTTTTGCATCGATATATACTGAAAAAAATTTTCTCGGGATTCCAGCCGCGTCCAGTGATTCGAAATTCACGAGCTTCCGGTAGAGGAGAACTCGGCCGAAAGCTCGTGGATTTTAAACCACTGGACATGGCTGGAAGCCCGACGAAATTTTACCCACAAAACAAATGTGTTTCTATGAGGAACATATGGTTTCCGAAATCAGCTTGAAATGTTCGGAGACATTTGTTATTGGTGCTAACGCAAGATGTTGTGCCGGTGTCGCCAGCTGGGAATGTGTACTGACATTCAAAACTGCTCTGTGGACGGATGGTTGATTCTGAGGTCTACTTGGAAACACGCCGATTCATTCGCAAGCATCACCGCCTAGTGACGACAGTGAACATGGGGCGGTTTACGTGTGCTGAAATGGCTGACACGCATCGGGCATACGGGTCTGCGAGTGGAAATATCTGTGGCTTGGTTCTAAAAGGGCCGATATCAAGAATCTTAGTGTTAAGTTATAAGCTTCTCAATATTTTCTGTCATTTTCTGACAACTATTAACAATTTATTTGGGACTATTTGTCACTGTCGTTATAGTAAGTTAATTAACTAAAGCTTATTTTTAGATAACAGATTTCTAGAATTTGCAGATTCAAAATTAAAGGACTTAAGAGGACATTGG
Source organism: Schistocerca cancellata (assembly GCF_023864275.1). Taxonomy (NCBI): domain Eukaryota; kingdom Metazoa; phylum Arthropoda; class Insecta; order Orthoptera; family Acrididae; genus Schistocerca; species Schistocerca cancellata. The sequence continues at coordinate 270,869,295 of NC_064629.1, forward strand.
CCCCTTTTAAGATCATGAAATCTCTTAAATTATTCGACATTGGCTCTTTGGCCATCAGAGTCAGGTACACTGAATAACCCGAAACAGGTACTTTTAAGATAAGTATTTCCTTGCACTCATTAATTAAATCACTTTATACATTCCTCAAGAATTTAATAACTGATAGAAACTGTTACATGTTCCAAAAATAACAATTTATCACTGTAAATCGTGAGAACACTATTGGGCTCGTAATCGAGGGGAAACTGTTTATTCACATTTCTTAATATCAGACAAGTAATTTGTATACACTGTGGCTGATACTGTAAACGGAGAGAGAAAAAATAAATGACTCGTTTGCGTCATCATTACCATCTTCATTCTCTCCTTCGTAATACATCTGTTTATGTCTTTCATCTGACTGTGTATTGGCTCTCAGGGGATTGCATGTAGAATGGACGACTGCTTACACTCGTGTATGGATGGAGATCCCTTAAGTCCTCTAATGTCTTTTCTGAAATGGGTATGATGGCATCTGAAATAGGTGCAAGTTTTGGCATAGACAAGCGTCGAGTTTTCTTTCTGTTCAAATCTATCATCTTGAATGGTTCTTCCGAGGAGTAACTGTGTTTGTAGGAGACAATTCCTGGCATAACTAAGTGCTACTTCATCCATTTTATCTTGTTCCAAACTATAAGATTCCCTTCTGTGTTAATTTTATTGTGCAGATAATGACTTCTCATCAGGTCTTTAAAGTTGTAGAAGTCCTTTTGTTCCAGCTCTATTGCAGTTATGGGTGGCTTTCCGGGAACCATGCGTATTAATTTGGACCAGTATCTTGGCAGTTCTTCAGGGTGCGGCAGAGCTGACTATGCAGTTTTAAGGAGCTATAAAAATTAAATATGGATGTACAGAGAAAAAAAATTCTTTTCTAAATTAGTACAATATACCATTTTATATTCATTTAGTTTTGAAAATAGTGTCCTAGAGATGGCGGCCGTTAGCATCAATACATTGTTGTAGACGATCCCTGAAATTTCGAGCAGCTCTTGCATAAATCTCGCGGGGTATGCCATTCACTTCGTCAATAATCCGCTCTTTTAACTCTGGTAGGGTGTGAGGGCGGCTTTTGAAAACATTTTCCTTCAGATATCCCCAAAGAAAGTAGTCATGAATACTCAGATCATGTGACCGTGCAGGCCACTCGACATCATCCCTCAAAGAGACGAGGCGTCCCGGAAACATTTCTCTCAAAACATCAAGTGAAATTCGAGATGTGTGAGCAGTAGTTCCATCCTGTTGGAACAACAACTCCCTCAGTCCATCTTCTTCCACGATCTCACCCATTCTGGGCTGTAAAAAATTATGCAACATTGAAACATAACGTGTGGAATTCACTGTCACGGTCACTCCTTCCTCCTCGAAAAAGTAAGGGCCTACCACGCCAAATTGTGATATGGCACACCACACTGTCACTTTAGGAGAATGTTGCGGTCTTTCCTGAATAATTCGGCGGTTATTTTCAGTCCAGTAGCGAAAGTCTTGCTTATTCACGAGCCCACTAAGATGAAACTGTGCCTCGTCTGAAGAAAGCTGCATTCGGAGGGATCTGAGCAAGCACTTGCTCACACAGATTTTGACGGTTGTCGTAGTCTGCTGAGCGTAATTCTTGAGCAATCATTATTTTGAAAGGATGGAACTTCAAATCGCTTTGCAGAATCCTTTTCGAACTGCAGTCTGAAATCCCCAATGCAACAGCATCTACATCTACATTTACATCCATACTCCGCAAGCCACCTGACAATGTGTGTGGCGGAGGGTACCCTGAGTACCTCTATCGGTTCTCCCTTCTATTCCAGTCTCGTATTGTTCGTGGAAAGAAGGATTGTCGGTATGCTTTTGTGAGGGCTCTAATCTCTCTGATTTTATCCTCATGGTCTCTTCGCGAGATATACGTAGGAGGGAGCAATATACTGCTTGACTCTTCGGTGAAGGTACGTTCTCGAAACCTTAACAAAAGCCCGTACCGAGCTACTGAGCGTCTCTCCTGCAGAGTCTTCCACTGGAGTTTATCTATCATCTCGGTAACGCTTTCGCGATTACTAAATGATCCTGTAACGAAGCGCGTTGCTCTCCGTTGGATCTTCTCTATCTCTCTTATCAACCCTATCTGGTACGGATCCCAGACTGCTGAGCAGTATTCAAGCAGTGGGTGAACAAGCGTACTGTAACCCACTTCCTTTGTTTTCGGATTGCATTTCCTTAGGATTCTTCCAATGAATCTCAGTCTGGAATCTGCTTAACCGACGATCAACTTTATATGATCATTCCATTTTAAATCACTCCTAATGCGTACTCCCAGATAATTTATGGAATTAACTGCTTCCAGTTGCTGACCAGCTATTTTGTAGCTAAATGATAAGGGATCCATCTTTTTATGTATTCGCAGCACATTACACTTTTCTACATTGAGATTCAATTGCCATTCCCTGCACCATGCGTCAATTCGCTGCAGGTCCCCCTGCATTTCAGTACAATTTTCCATTGTTACAGCCTCTCGATACACCACAGCATCATCTGCAAAAAGCCTCAGTGAACTTCCGATGTCATCCACCAGGTCATTTATATATATTGTGAATAGCAACGATCCTATGACACTCCCCTGCGGCACACCTGAAATCACTCTTACTTCGGAAGACTTCTCTCCATTGAGAATGACATGCTGCGTCCTGTTATCTAGGAACTCCTCAATCCAATCACACAATTGGTCTGATAGTCCATATGCTCTTACTTTGTTCATTAAACGACTGTGGGGAACTGTATCAAACGCCTTGCGGAAGTTAAGAAACACGGCATCTACCTGTGAACCCGTGTCTATGGCCCTATGAGTCTCGTGGACGAAGAGCGCGAACTGGGTTTCACACGACCGTCTTTTTCGAAACCCATGCTGATTCCTACAGAGTAGATTTCTAGTCTCCATAAAAGTCATTATACTTGAACATAACACGTGTTCCGAAATTCTACAACTGATCGACGTTAGAGATATAGGTCTATAGTTCTGCACATCTGTTCGACGTCCCTTCTTGAAAACGGGGATGACCTGTGCCCTTTTCCAATCCTTTTGAACGCTTCGCTCTTCTAGAGACCTACGGTACACCGCTGCAAGAAGGGGGGCAAGTTCCTTCGCGTACTCTGTGTAAAATCGAACTGGTATCCCATCAGGTCCAGCGGCCTTTCCTCTTTTGAGCGATTTTAATTGTTTCTCTATCCCTCTGTCGTCTATTTAGATATCTACCATTTTGTCATCTGTGCGACAATCTAGAGAAGGAACTACAGTGCAGTCTTCCTCTGTGAAACAGTTTTGGTAAAAGACATTTAGTATTTCGGCCTTTAGTCTGTCATCCTCTGTTTCAGTACCATTTTGGTCTCAGAGTGTCTGGACATTTTGTTTTGATCCACCTACCGCTTTGACATAAGACCAAAATTTCTTAGGATTTTCTGCCAAGTCAGTACATAGAACTTTACTTTCGAATTCATTGAACGCCTCTCGCATAACCCTCCTCACACTACATTTCGCTTCGCGTAATTTTTGTTTGTCTGCAAGGCTTTGGCTATGTTTATGTTTGCTGTGAAGTTCCCTTTGCTTCCGCAGCAGTTTTCTAACTCGGTTGTTGTAACACGGTGGCTCTTTTCCATCTCTTACGTTCTTGCTTGGCACATACTCATCTAACGCACATTGTACGATGGTTTTGAACTTTGTCCACTGATCCTCAACACTATCTGTACTAGTCACTTTTGCCAAACAGAAAAATCTTCCTACCTTCTTTAATATTTCTATTTACGGCTGAAATCATTGATGCAGTAACCGCTTTATGATCGCTGACTCCCTGTTCTGCGTTAACTATTTCAAATAGTTCGGGGCTGTTTGTCACCAGAAGGTCTAATATATTATCGCCACGAGTCGGTTCTCTGTTTAACTGCCCAACGTAGTTTTCAGATAAAGCACTAAAAAATTTTTCACTGGATTCTTTGTCCCTGCCACCCGTTATGAACGTTTGAGTCTCCCAGTCTATATCCGGCAAATTAAAATCTCCACCCAGAACTATAACATGGTGGGGAAATCTACTCGAAATATTTTCCAAATTATCCTTCAGGTGTTCAGCCACAACAGCTGCTGAGCCAGGGGGCCTATAGAGACATCCAATTACCATATCTGAGCCTGCTTTAACAGTGACCTTCACCCAAATTATGTTACATTTCGGATCTCCGTCAATTTCCTTCGATACTATTGCACTTCTTATCGCTATAAACACGCCTCCCCCTTCACTGTCCAGCCTGTCTCTGTGGTATACATTCCAATCTGAGTTTAGGATTTCATTACTGTTTACGTCTGGTTTCAGCCAACTTTCTGTCCCTAGTACTACATGGGCGTTGTGACCGTTTATTAATGAGAGCAGTTCTGGGACATTTCTATAGACGCTCCTGCAGTTTACTATTAGCACATTAATATTGTTATTCCCTATTGCATTTTGCCTACTCCAACCTTGCCGCGTCTCAGGAGGCGTCTTGTCGGGCCTAGGGAGGGAATTCTTTAACCTAAGAAACCCCCATGTGCACTCCACACGTACTCCGCTACCCTTGTAGCCGCTTCCGGCGTGTAGTGCACGCCTGACCTATTCAGGGGGACCCTAAATTTCTCCACCCGATAGCGGAGGTCGAGAAATTTGCACCCCAGATCTCCGCAGAATCGTCTGAGCCTCTGGTTTAAGCCTTCCACTCGGCTCCAAACCAGAGGACCGCGATCGGTTCTGGGAACGATACTACAAATAGTTAGCTCTGATTCCACCCCGCGGGCGAGGCTTTTCGCCTTCACCAATTCCGCCAACCGCCTGTACGAACTGCCGACATGAGCAACAATTTGCAGTCGGGTGCACCCAGTGCTCTCTATCGCCGCCGGCAGGGCCTCCTCCACATCTCGGATGAGACCCCCCCCCCCCCCCGGCAAGCAGACAGAATGAACACTGGCCTTCTTCCCTGACCTTTCCGCTATTTCCCTAAGGGGCTCCATCACCCGTCTAACGTTGGAGCTCCCAATAACTAATAACCCCCCCCCCCCCCCCCCGTGTGCCTGCTCGGACCTTGCTGAAGGAGCGGCCACATGTCCACTCACTGACAAAGCGGGCGATGCCACACGGCCAGCCTCCACATTTACCCTCCGCCTCGTGCGCCGCGAACGCCGCTGAACCTCCCACTCCCCTTGGGGAGAGGGTGGCCCAACCGCGCCCGGTACCCGCGAAGATGTCTCGACAGCAGGGACAGTGGGTGAAGCATGTAACACCTGGGGTGTACCATGTGACGCACCAGACTCCCCACTGCCGGTACACTCCGAAGCAGCAGCCTGAAGACGGCTGACCGCGGCCATCAACACGTTCAGCTCCTCCTGCGTCCGTACACAGCAGTCACACATCCTATCCATCCTAAGAAATCAATTTACTGTAGAGAGTTAATCAACTTTTAACTAGACTGCTAATTCCCTAAAGGCGGCTGATTGTTGACTAAACTGTGCTTGCTAGCCACTTCTTGTAGAAAACAATGAAAATAGCGCTACCTGTCTCTGGACTGCATTGAAAACAAACGCTAGCAATACTGGCACTATGATTGACTAAAGGGACTCTCTCTGACTGTATTCAAAACAGTTGGCCGATTGTTGAACTGCTGTTCTCACCCGTTGCACGTTTTCTGGCGTTCTGATGGATCTGCGTCGACCACGTGTATCTATTGTTAGTGTGCTACCAGTTTCCTCTAACTGCCATACGCAGGACCGAATTGTGTTTGCATTAGGAACGGCACTGTTTCGTAGAATGTTGAACTGTCGCCTAGAAGCTCGTTGTGTAACGATCACACATCTGTTGTTTTCATAACAAGCGCGAACGGCAAAACCACGATGTGCACCGATCCAGACCATGTTGGCTTCTGGAATGGGGTCAACGACTGAACAAAGGCAGACCACGTGCAACTGCCTTCCCCCACCTCAGCCCCAGCGATAATCGATAGAAACTGTTTAGTCGGTTCTGCCGCATCCTGTACTTCAAAATTTTTCTTTTTTTTTTCAGTGTCTGCGTGAATTGAGTAAGCTTCCAAGTCCGTATGACCAACTTCAAGAAACTTGGGGTTGATTTCCAAACGCCTTCCGTGAATCATGAATTCTTCCACTAATCTCAGAAACTTTGATGCCAATAAAAATATTTCTGTTTTGGCCTGTACACGAATCGCTGTACATGTGTTCCCTCACAATTTCGTCGGCCAGTTCCATCAAATAATCATATAGACAAGAAGCTATTTCTTGGCCACCTCTTCCTGCCACCATTCCAAATGTAACATATTGGAGAACATCCTTTATGTCTCTTTGCATAGATGGTCAAGTTGAAGGTCCAAAGTTGTCTTTTGTAAGATGCCACACCACAGCGTACAAAAGGAGTGGGTAGAAATTTCTGCAAATCAAAGGCCAGGGTTTCTACATTTGGATTCTGCTCAGCTTTCTTTTTATCACTGTCTTTCTGATCGTAAGCAGCTTGGACTAAATCCAAATGTTGCTGTCGCTCCACTTCAACCTTAAATGGTTCAGCATCATCAGTACAATTCGTGAGTAACATGACGTATTTGTCACATTTTGCACAAGTGTCAGTCTTCGGTTTGTGGAAGCTAAGATTGAAACAGGTCACAAAAACTCTTCGATAACACGCTTCACTTCTTGGCTTCATACCTTTGGTTTGGCAGAATTCTTGATAGAGCCGGTACATTTCTGAGATACTCGAGTATGGGGATAAATATTTTTTACAAGAATGAGATAGAGAATAATGACTTTCGTAGGAACGAAACATGTTAATGTGTACATTTATCAAATCAGCGTCGTCAGATGGAACTTTCGGATGATCAGAATATTTTCCACGTCCTACTTCAGAACACACTCCTCCGTCAGAGCCCCGTCTTATCTCCACAAATATTCTTACCTTATTTTTTGTTAAAGAAAGTGTGCTAAGGAACATATTCTGACATACTTCTATCTTAGTCTTCAAAGAAGGACTGTAAAGTAAGTACTTCCTGTAATATTTTTGCCTGTTTTCAGTTCCTTCAGGTTTGTTCCTTAAACGCTCTACATGTTTCTTTCCCTCAGACACGCGATTAACTATGAACTGATTTTGAGCTTCTGGGGACAATTTGTAATATTCTATGAACATTTTCTATCTCTCATCGTCATTTACTTTTCCTCCGGCAATTTTTTCTACACTTTCACAATGATTTCAGAACTTTAGCAGGTATAACTTTTACTTTTAACGTCACATATTCCTTTCCTACAGTTTTCAGTTCATTCCTCCGGTTTTTCTCCCATAACTTTTCGTTTTTTTTTCCTGGATGAATCCTGCGGATCACGTTTCTTCCTCCCCCTTCCACTGATCTTTGTTGTTTCATTGCCAGGCTGCTGTTGAATTAGATCAATTTCTTCAATCCTTGAAGATCTTTTAACTGTCTTTCGTACTGCTATATTCCCTCCGTCATTGCTTTCATCACTACTTTCGCCACCACTTGGAAGATATTCATCAGACTCTTAAAATACATCTTCTTTAGAACTTGAAAGCACGTGTGCCAATAATGACGAACATGCATTTCCTCCAGTACTGGTACTGGGACTGGGTGAATAGACTGCGCCGCACCACTTATTTCCAGCCGATGTCGACTACAGCGTCGAGGGTTTGTTTACTCGTGAAGACTTTCACTATCCACAACTCGCATGTTTGGGCATATGTGAATCCACGAGATACTCAATCTCCGGTTCGTCAACAGTGATTCGATATTAATGTGTAAGCTGGCATTCTCAGTGATAGTTTGATTATATCATACATTCCTTCATTCTCCCTCAATGGACGGTAATATCGCATCTTCGTGTAATATTTGTTGCCAGAACTGCTGGAGGCTGTACATCCGAATGTTAGACAAAGAATTATCTTCCAGTATGATGGGTGCCACCCGATTTAAGCGTTTCTGCGAGGAATCATCTGAGAGCCACCTTCGGGAATCGATGGATCGGCCGAGGTTGCTCTGGCGCCTGGCCACGCGTGTCACCTGATCTCACTTGTCTGGATTTCTTCCTCTGGTGTCATATGAAGCAGCTGGTGTATGAAACTGTTCTGAATATTGAAGAAGACCGAGTCGTTAGAATTGCCGCCGCTGCAGTTAGCATTGACTACATTCCAGGAATCTTCGAACAGACACGACAACTAATTGTTCAAAGATCTACTGTGTGCATGTAGGCAAATTGTCGCTCATTCGAACAGTTTCTGCGAATGTCACTGGTCCAAATAGCATACTAAACTACCTTCTGTGTAAATCGTTCCTAGCATGTCATTGCCGTCAGGTACCATATGTACCATAACGAAATACATTTGTTTTAATGTTCTCCATCTCCTATATTAATTTGAACGAATGGTTTCGGAACTCTCTGTATAACTGAACTTGTTGGGTCTCATTCCAGCCTGATGTAGAGAATCTTCTCCAAATATAAATCTAAAGTTAGATCAAAAGCGTAGTTCATCTCCTCCAATTCCATTAAGATTTATTGTCATAGTCCTGCTGCGACAAAGGCATTTAACTTCGGTTCCTTACTCTAATCTGAAAGTCAGGTTCAGGACCAACAATCGTGCAACATATTACGTCCGCTGCTTTGTATCATTGTAGTGCACTATTATGTGGTTATGAGGGCGATTTAAAATCGTTATTACAAGACAGCGTTTCTTTTAATTCAGGAGGAAACAGAGTAGGGATCAATTTGGTTTCCCTGAGATTTTTCAGTTGTTCAGATGCCACGCAAGTAGTCACGTATCGGTACGACCGCCCTGATTTAGATTTTCGAGGTTTCCCTACGTCTCTTCCAGAAATTAGCGGGATAGTTCATGCAAGAAGGCGACGTCTGGCATTTGTTCAATAATCACAATGCCAGATAAATGTTGAATACTATACTTTCGTTCAAAATTTCCGATATGTACTCGTTACATGCGGCTTGCTGACTAAAATTCCTCCCATTCATAGGAGGAGAGTCGTATACAATGTTAGCGACTCTGGAGAGTGTATCCTAAAATCTTAGCATCAAACTGGCATTGAGTCCTAAACTGAGTACTTTGATATAAGAAATTGATAACCGGAAATTAATACTTAGTTTCCTGACGACATAAAAAAGTCTACATCTACATACGAAACGTCTACATCTACATACGCACTACCCAGGTAACAGTATGATGCGTGGCGGAGGGTACCTTATAACACAACAAGTCGTTCCCGCAGACAGTGTGAGGGAAAACCGACTGTCTATATGTTTTCCTACGAGACTTAAATGCTCTTGTCTTAACTTCATGGCTATTTCGCGAAATGTACGCTGGCAGCAGAGAAACCTTTCAGCAGTCAGCTCCAGATATCTGTTCTCTAAGGTTTCTCAATATAATTTCGGGAAAAGAACGTCGTATTCCCTCCAAGGATTTCCATTTGAATTCACGAAGCATGTTTGTAATACTCGCGTGTTAGTAGAACCTACATACAACTTATAGTAACAGCATGTGCTTATTGAGACGGTTTAAAGTGATAAACTCCAGCGTCGAAGCATGCATTGTAATGGCAAATACAATTTTGTCACACTCTCTGAATCATACCTCTTGTCAGTTGTAAAACGAGACAGGCGTTTAGGACCCTACCAATCAATCAATCTCACTTCAGTTCCCTAAGCTTACGACTTCACGTTACGTCATAGGAAAACGCCCGCTGTAGACCACTGTGAAGGTTCAGTATTGTGTTTGGAGGTAGTACCACGAACGCTTAAGCAAGAACATAGCCAGTTTACAAACACGTGCCTCACACACACCACCTGCAATATTCCTTACCATAAAATATGCAGGTAAATTATCTGTATAACTTTCACCCTACCGTTTTAATCACCTTATGGACACTCACGTGGGTCTGTCCACGAAAATTCTTCCTTCCAGAATAAATTTTCATTCTGTAGTGGCCTGTGCATTGATCTGAGACTTCCTGGAAGATTACATGTGAGTGCCGGACTGGGACCTAGCCATAAGCAAAGGAACTGTTTCCATGTTTTTTTGTCCCGAATCGGTACACAGTGTGGATCTACCAGGGACTTTTAAAGCTCTTCTTGTTTTGTCACTTATTACTACTTCTTTATGGCCGAAATAAGCCTCTAGTAAGTTTAGAATGCTGATTACGTAAATTGAAGGGGGAGAAAGGAAAGAAAGGAACTAGTAGTGTCAGCTGCATCGGGACTTCATGCGGAATCAGCGGCGACGAGTGACAATGTGTAGCGGACCAGAATTCAAACGATCTCCTCCTCTTGTTAGGCATTTGCGTTAACCACAGCTTCATCCAGACACAGTATTTACTGCCACTGCGCTGTCTCTCTCGGCACGCGTCTCGGCCTACTCACATTCCCAGCTAGCGCCACATATCAGCAGTCCTCGTCCATGTCCTCCATGCTCGCTACTTGAGACTCCCACAGGTGGTCGAAAGTAATTGTGCACCCGCAGTGAAGATGGTGGATTCATTGCCCATCGAGGCGAATTAATTATACTAATGTGCAGCGTCTGTTCTTTCCGACATGTCCGAGAAAACAAACACCACACATTCATATAATTAGAATGACGACTTCAGCAATCTAAAAACAGTACCATTACAATGGAATCATACATGTTCCATTATCTGAAGTGGCTATTTCCATTTCCTCAATGGATATGCCACCTGCCACCAGCAGACAAACTGCCAAATACGAACGCCTTGCAGTCAAACCACCACAAGAAGAACCACAGAGAGCTGTCACCAACTGTACAGGGAAAGTAACTGAGATGCTACCTTTTCCGTACTCGAAAGGAGGCTGAATTTTGCACCAACACCGACAACATTACCAACAAAACAATTCATCAGAGTGGTGGAACAGGCCGCTCTTGCACTTCCACGTGACGCTGCAGAGGAAATGCGACGGGAAACATGTCCTGTACTAACCAGGGCGGCTTCCTCGAAGCCAAACATCTCCAAGGAAGACAGAAAAGCATTGAAGTGGCTCCGAGAAGATACAGAGACTGTCTTCCTCCCAGGAGATAAAAGGAACTGCACGGTCCTACTACCATATAATGTATACAAGCAAAAATTGTAGGACCTACGACACCTGCCGGAGAATCGAAGACAGTCCTACCAACAAAGTGAAAACAAAGACTATTGAGCTTCTCCAGCACACTTTCGAAGATAAGAAGACGGTGAAGAAACTTCGTCCACGAGCAGCTGCATCTCCTAGACCTTACGGATTACCTGAAGTCCATAAGGATGGATTGCCTCTCCTCCCGATTGTAAGCAACACTGGAACACCAACATATGAATTAGCAAAAGACCTGACGTCGATGCTCAGTACCTTTGTGGTCAAACGTCACTACCACACCAGAAGCTCCGCGCATTTCGTCCAGCAGCTCCAGAACTTCCAATTGGGCCAAGAAGACCTCATGGTGAACTTTGACGTGGTATCCCTCTTCACTAGGGTATCTCAAAGATACTCCCTAAGGACTCCTAGGAGAAAACTTCGGACCAACAGTAACGAAAGTTTTAGAATTCGTACTTACGTCAACATACTTTCTGTTCGATGGGAACTACTACGAACAAACAGATGGAGAAGCGATGGGCTGTCCGCTATCACCAGTAGTGGCCAATATGTTCACGGAGGCTTTTGGAGAAGAAGCTCTCGAATGGGCAGTCGACAAGCCCTCTTGCTTTTTTCGATATGTACACGATACATTCGTAATCTGGCCACACGGACGACAACGCCTCCAAGACTTTCTGAAGCATCTGAACTCGCTGCACAAGAACATCAAGTTCATGATGGAGGTAGAAGAAAACAATCAGCTTCCATTTCTGGATGTGCTCGTGAATCGAAGACCAGATGGCACTCTAGGACACAGCGTCTACCGAAGCCGACACATACAGATTTGTACCTGTCATGCTCCTTCACAGCGAGAGGGTGTTCTGAGCACACTGGTGCACATAGCACGTGAAATCTCGAAATGTGACAGCCTGGCAGCTGAATTGCAGCACTTGTAGACCGTGTTCCGCACGAACGGCTACAACAACCGGCAGGTAAAACGCGCCTTAAGACAAAAGAAGCCGAGATCGCAGCCTTCCGAGGACGAAGACAAGCCGGTTGCAACGTCGATTATACCATATGTCGGGAACACGTCAACAAAGATAGGCAGAATACTCAGAAAATACAATGTCAAGTGCGTGTTTCACCCTCCATCAAAAACGAAAATTTTATTAGGACCAGTCAAGGACGACTTAGGACTCCGGAAACCGGGAGATTACAGTATCCCTTGCCAGTGCGGGAAAACGTATGTAGGCCAGACCATCCGGACGGTAAAGGAGATATGTAGTGAACATAAACACCACACTGACAATGCACAGCGACCAAGTCCGCCGTGGCAGAGCACTATATCTCACATGGACATGACATCAACTACCATGACACGAAGGTGTTACAGCAATCGAACCCTTTCTGGGACTGTATCCTCAAAAAGGGCAGTGGAGATCTGGCTGCATGACGAACTAATAAATAAAGACAGCGGTTTCCAGTTAAGCAAGGCCTGGGATCCAGCTTTGAGTACGATTAAAACACAACGACAGTCCACACGGAAATCCGCTCCCGTCAGGACACCTGAAGAAGAAAAAGAAGCATTGTAACCCGACGGCAGAGTTCCGCAAGCGGCCGTGGCTACGAAAGGACTGCTGCCCATGATCTGTCGCGGGGCGCCGCACTTCACCCAACAGCCAGCGCCGCCCTTCCCCCAGTACCGGCCGCGGACCGCTCGGAATCGCCCAGGCGGTGGCTGCGAGATAGGGATGGAGATCCAGCATCCATCAAAGATCAGACTCCAAGAACATCGGTAGATGGCAAGAAGTCGGCTTGCCGAAATATCGCGCCTTTTGGACGACGCTACCCGGCTGAATACCCGAGAAATTTTCAAGATTTCAGTACGCCGGGAAAACCTCAGATCACACAGCATTTAAGTTGCAGCAGCTGTATAGAGATGGTGAGACGTGTACAGTAGACACGAGTAACAGTATAGAGGGACACATCAAATAAGTCCTCAGACTGGCGATGAAAGCGGGAAGATTAGTGTTTAATGTCACATCGACGGTGTGATCATTAGTGATGGAGCACTAGTTAGGATTGAGAAAGGTAAGAAGTTTATCTGATGTGCTCTTTCGAAGGAACCATCTCGGTGTCGCTTTAAGCTATATAGGGGAAATCGAGAGAAACCTAAATTTGGATCGCCGGATGGTGACATTTGCCGTCGTTCTTCCGAATACGTACCCTCCGTAACTGAGTGGCGTGCATAGACAGCTGCCATGCGGAGGACCCGGGTTCGATTGCCGGTACTGTCAAGGACTTTTCCTCGGTGGGACAACTGTTACGGAGTGCGCTCTATCTCGTGATGTCTGCTGAATAGATACTCGACCTAATAGTAGCGGCTCCACGGTGTGGAATGTCTGCAGAACGGTGGGAGAGCGGTGTGCCGACCACATGGATCTCCATACCACATCCGAATGACGCCGTAAGGCAGAGGATGACACGGCAACCGGTTGACATCCCTTGGATCGTGACGGCCTGGACGAGGAGCTCGTTCTTTCCAACAGGTGTCCAGTCTCTTACCACTGCGCAACCACGCCACGAAAACAACAGCACACTGTGTACAATCATAGCTGCAGAATTATTCAGCCCCATAAAAATCTTCTTGAAAAACAACTTCAGTATCTTACGTAACCTGCACCTGCAATACAGATCCGTAATAAGACACATAGCATCACTGAGATGTCAGATGCCACCTTGGGAGATAAATTACAACTCTACTTTTTCCTGTTCCCACAAATGGGAAAGAGCAGTTGCCGGTAATGCACAAATACTCTAGATCAAACAACTAAGATCAAACAACATATATTAAAATGCGGAGACGTATCTGTTCTACCGTCCTCTCTTATTTACATGTGTACATGTGTACAATAGCTGTTGGAAGTTTAAGAAATCTAAAGGTTAAAAAAGTACAAGACACTGTTGAAAAAGATGGTGTAACATAATCGTATCCGGTAGTTTCACAATAGTACTAAATTAGGTATTATTTGGCAAGGATCTAAATATTTCCTATAAACAATATATCTTCACATAGGCGGTAGGGATATGTCTGGTAGTATGGGACAGCGGACTGTATATGACAAGAGCTGTTTATAAGCACTGGAGCTAGGGACAGCACATATCACGACAGTTTGGTGTGCAATATGGAGGGACTAGCAAGACCGAACATGATTTTGAATGAAAGCAACTGTGTGTTTCGGAGTGACAGCGCATTATTCTTACTAATATGAATTGCGGTGCACGAACTTAAATCTGGATTGTTGTGTTTTACTTGCAAGTAAGTAATATTGCATTTTTATTCTACGTTAAACTCATATATTACTTATTTTATATATTATATATTTTATATATTATAATATATTATATATTTTAGGCTGTGACGTAATATAGCCCCAAAAACATAATAGGAATGTTAAACCATCGTAATGGTAGGTTCAGGTTGCACTGACAAAACAAAACAAAAAAAAAAAGCAGGCAAAGATGGGGAAGTCCGCACGGAAAAGGAATGAAAATGACGTGAAGAAAGCTATGGAAACAGCCAGATTCTTGAAATGACAGTCATGGAAGCAAGAGTCAAGAGAGAGGTATTCAGTTCCAAAATGTACATTAGGTGATAGACTTAAAGCTTTACGACAAAACAGAGAGCTGGCCAACAAACCTGTTCTAGGAAATATTAAGTTTTATCCGAGAGTATTCAACGATGAACCGGAAACATTATTGCACGAAAGCTTTTGAATTCGTACTTACGTCAACATACTTTCTGTTCGATGGGAACTACTACGAACAAACAGATGGAGTAGCGATGGGCTCTCCGCCATCACCAGTAGTGGCCAATATGTTTATGGAGGCATTTGAAGATGAAGCTCTCGAGTCGGCAGTCTACAAGCCCTCTTGCTTTTTTCGATATGTAGACGATACATTCGTAACCTGGCCGCACGGATGACAAAGCCTCCAAGACTTTCTGCAGCATCTGAACTCACTGCACCAGAATATCAAGTTCACGATGGAGGTAAAAGAAAACAATCAGCTTCCATTTCTGGATGTGCTCGTCTAGCGAAGTCAGATGGCTCGCTAGGACACAGCGTCTATCGTAAGCCGACACATACAGATTTGTACCTGCATGCCTCCAGCTGTCATGCTCCTTCACTGCTAGAGTGTGTTCTGAGGACACAGGTACACAGAGCACCCGAAATCTCCGACTGTGACAGCCTAGCAGCTGAATTGCAGCGCTTGCAGGCCGCGTTCCTCACGGATGGTTACAACAACCGGCAGATTAAACGCGACTTAAGACCAAAGAAGCCGAGACCGCAGCCTTCCGAGGACGGACACAAGCCGGTTGCAACGGCGATTATCTTTTCAACAATACAAATATGAAAGCTTGTAAAAATTTTTGCTATCGCATTATGAAAAGTCATGAAGACTTTAGGTTGAGGACAGGTGAATCCAAGAGTTTCCATCAAGCAGCAGATTCAGTAAAGAAAATGTTGACAGAATCTTCTACGAACTAGGTAAACTGATAGAAAAGTTCAAGTTTATAACCATTTACGACGTAATTAAAACTTTATTGCAACAAAAATGAATTATTTACACATTACAATTTCACGTCTGATATAACTCAATAAAAATTTAATTGACTGAAATGCAAAGGGTGGAAAATACAGTATGTTAAATAAGAGCTTAGTCGGCATTACACGTATATTGTAAAATATATCGCCTTAGTTCTTTCACAGACTAGTAAAGGTAACTTCTGTCCTTTTTGCAATGTCTATAAAACATCAGTTTACTTTGAATTCTTGACTGAGATACACAAGAAAAGACATAAGGGCAGCCTACGTATTCGTCTTGAAGCTGTGTTTTTCTGTAACCACCCCAAAGGTCCGAAAATGAGCCATGCCTGCCGTCTAAATGTTGGATTACTCAAAAGAAAGGGATATTTTGGAATGGAGATTAATGATGAACACGATTACTTTACACATATTTATATCAATGTAACTTACAGAGTGTCCCATTACAGAATTTCAGAATCATTTTTATGTGTTGAATATTGCATCCGATAGATGAACTCAACCTCGGTGCAGATATTCCGGCAGGCTGATGGGAACGTTATGCATGGCTCGATCTAACATTTCAATAGCAACCCAAGAGATTTCCTCTCGTGTTCATGCTGTAAGTTCTTCGGTGGTAGCAGGTCGAATACGGTAAACCACACTCATAAGGCAGCCCCACAAGAAAAAATTATACGCTAGCAGGTCAGGTGATCTTGGAAGGCCATATGAGTACAATGTCACCGTGCCTTGAAATGACACGGATACCAAACAACAGTTGCACAGCGCCCATCAATATCCGTGCCATACGTGCTGTTGCTCAATCATTTTGAAAGCAACTGTTGGTAGGGAAATGGGGCAGTTCATGCGTAACAAAGCTTTCCAGCATGGCAACATACCGAACAGACGTTAAAGTGGTTGCACGTCTATCATCATGTTAAAAAAAGTAGGGCCTATTACGCTCACCATACAGTAACCTTGCTGCTGCGCAATGGACGCTAGTGTAGTTGACGTGGTTTTTGCTAGGACCAGTAGCAAAAATTCTGTCTGCTGACAAAGCCATTGAGCTGGAAGTGAGCTTCGTCCAACATCCGCAGGTTGTTAATAAAATTGTCGTCGTCGTGCACTTTTGCTAATATGCGTTCGGCAGATTAGTTACGCAATAACAGATCATTAGGTTCGAATTGCTGAACGATCAGAAGCTTTTACGGATGGAGCTTTAAATCCGCTTTCAGTATTTGTTGATGTCTGCACCGATGCAACTGCAGAGCCTCTGCGTGACGTCGAACAGAATGCTATGGGCCACTTATGAAAGCAGTTAGCGCAGCCTGGATATTGTCTCCCGTACAAGCGGTTCGTAGTGTCCCTACGGATTGATTCTTCAGTGCAGAACCAGTTGCTTTAAAAGTGCGGACCCAGTTCTTCATTGCATGGGCTGAAGGAACACGACCATGCCGTCCGATGTTGAAATGACGCTGAAATTCTCGATGTGCGGCGTCTACATTTCCATTCTTGTAATAGACTTTTACCATAAAGGCACGCTGCTCACCGTTTCATTGATACATGTTTACCATTTACGAAATGGCAACACGGCGCGAGGAGCATTCTATACTCATGCGGCGCCACCTCCCTCGCAGCATTGCCACAACACGTTCCAAAATTTCGCATTCTTACGATTCGCCCTGTACATGGGGAAATCAGAATCATTTCCGTAGAAGTGGGTAACGCGCTGTAAATTGTTTAAAACGTGGCTGACTTAGACGAACTTGTCTTAATCGGCAAAGTGACTCCAAAAGTGGAAAAAAAATTATTATTAACCTTTTTTCGGGAAACCCATTCTTAACATTGCGTCAAGCACAAGCAAACTTCATTTTGAAATGGCTGTCAACCCAAAATCGAAGCTCTTGTACATTTATTCCACGTGAATACGCGGAAAGCTTGGTTTCAAGCATGCCTCGGAGAGGTCAAGCAATTATCAACGCTGCGGGTGACTGGACTTGTTATTAATTGCAGTTGCACCTTTATTTTGCTGGTATAGGATGTATTTATATTTTTTAGTTTGTTGTCAAATACATTTTCCTACTGATTATCCCGACCACGATCTTAATTTAGAGACTGTATATTAAGAAATTAACGATCTTACATACTTATGACATTGCGTTTTGTAATTCTACTAAGGTGTATAGTACTATTTAGTCTTAAAAGTATTCAAATATAGCCTTCGGAAACTATCACAATTTCGAAAATGCTCAAGTGTCGGAACAGCACCCGGCCTTCCTCTTCTCATTGTGTCATATTTTCCAAAATACACAGCTGTCCATTAAAACTGGAATGCCAGTAATACGGCATACGGCTAACTTCAAACTGACATCCTTGGTTATGCAAATTCAAATGGTTCAAATGGCTCTGAGCATTATGGGACTTAACATCTGAGGTCATCAGTCCCCTAGAACTTAGAACTACTTAAACCTAACTAAGCTAAGGACACCACACACATCCATGCCCGAGACAGGATTCGAACCTGCTACCGTAGCGGGTCGCTCGGTTCCAGACTGAAGCGCCTAGAACCACTCGGCCACACCGGCCGGCTGATACGCAAATGATTAGCATCTCAGAGCAACTTCACAAAGCAAAATGGAGTAATATCGTTTATATTATGTATATAAGGAATGCTTAAACAGTGGATCTCTAACTCAGAATTCGCATTTAACTGTTAGTTACTTATGAGATCACGTTATGCCTCGCGTCACAAGCAGAAACATCTACCAGGACATGTCGTAATTCGGCAACTGTAGATTCGT
Source organism: Schistocerca cancellata (assembly GCF_023864275.1). Classification (NCBI taxonomy): domain Eukaryota; kingdom Metazoa; phylum Arthropoda; class Insecta; order Orthoptera; family Acrididae; genus Schistocerca; species Schistocerca cancellata. Next base: position 270,887,843 of record NC_064629.1, read on the forward strand.
GCCCGGTACAGACTGTGGTTTACCGTTCCACGATAATATTGCTGCTCGCTTTGGGCGGGATCCCACGACTGACATTAAAATATGGACTTTGTCGGTTCACGAGACCCATACTTAAAGTCCTGGAGGATTACATCTGTTCCATATAATTACCCTCCGAGAGGATAGACTTACTGTTCACTGGGCAGTGCAGCATAGTACAGCCACGTCATGTACCGTGATTCAGGAAATGGGCTTGTTTGCACCAAATCAATTATCCACTTGGCCAACGTCACGACGTCTGAAGCATGAGGGACTTTTAGTACGGAGATATTTACTGCAGCCGTCCCTGAGGCAGCAACAGAGAAAGAGGTGCCGACAGTGCTGCGTCCAACCTGAATATTGGGCACAGCAGTGGCGCTACGTTGTCTTTTCAGAGTAGACGCAATTCTACGTATAGTATCGCGATAGACAACGCTACCAGGTGCATTCGTCATCGTCATAGGGGCCCAGCACCTGGCGTCAGGATGTGGAGCGCCACTGGGTGCACAACACCGTCACCTCTCATTGACACAGACAGTTAGCTGGACAGAGGCTTTACATTTTTGACCTGTTAAGGACGGTGGCCATGTCCTATCTTCAAAGCACCCGTAACGTTATCTTTCAACTAGGTAAGGCAAGACCACATGTTGCCAATGTTTTTCTCATCTACCTCGATACAGAGGGTGTTCGATTAATGTTCTGATCCGCATTTTCTTCAGATCCCTTAACTATTTGAAACACCTGGTCATGGAATGGCCACAGACTAGCGTTCCACCATTCAACAGCCACTAGGATTGATGAAATCTCACATAGAGTTGAAGCAACTTGAAATTACGTACATCTACCTGTCATCGAAACTCAGTTCGAACCGATGTGCAGCCAAGACACAGCATTTGCTGCTGCCAAAAATGACATCCCTGTCAAGTAATTACGTGTCCTGCACATTCACAAATTACCTTACAAATTTAACAATGCATTCTTCCTTCAGTACTGTATATGAACAATAAGTTAAGTTCCATTGTTTGCTATTCTTCCTGGTATTGCAGTTCTAATGCCGAGCATTATACACTATCCAGTCACATTAATGTTTCCACTTGTCAAAAGCCTGAATAACCACATTTTGCGGCGTGGACCATCGAAAGACAAGCAAGTAGAAAGTTAATGATGTTCTGGAAGGTACCAAAATGAAAGGATATGCTAGAAACAGTTCACGGTGGCGTGTTTGTTGCTGTTAGAAGTAGGTTATCCTGTAGCGAAATTAAAGTAGACAGTTACTGTGAGTTATTATGGACAGAAGTCATTCTTTGCAGCCGGAATAAAATAATAATCTGATCCTTTTACCGACATCCCAGCTCAGATCACACAGTTGCTGAAAGTTTCAAAGAAAGCTTGAGTTTAATTTCAAACACGTACCCGACTCACACAATTGTAGTTGGTGGTGACTTTAATTTACCCTCCATATGTTGGCAAAAATACATGTTTAAATCCGGAGGTTCGCACAAAACATACGAAATGGTGCTAAACGCATTCTCTGAAAATTATTTCGAGCAGTTAGTTTATGAGCCCGAATAGCAAACGGTTGTGAATACATATTTGACCTCTTAGCAACAAATAATCCTGAGCTAATAAAGAGCATCCAAACTCATACAATGATTAGTGAAGGCAGGGCTGCCGTAATGAGACTGAATATTGTAATCCCCAAATCCTTCAAAAATAAACGAAAAATTTATCTATTCAAAAAAGCAGATAAAATTTCATTTGACACCTTCCTGAGAGACAATCTCCACCCCTTCCAAATTAATAGTGTAAGTCATAGACCAGATGTCGCTTAAATTCAAAGGAATAGTATAGATAGGAATTGGCCGATTTGTACCAAATAAATTGACGAACGACTGAGCTGAGCCCCCTTGCTACACAAAACGGGTCAGAAAACAGTTGCAGAAACAGCGGAAAAAGTATGCCAAATTAAAACGAACGCAAAATCTCCAAGATTTGTGATCTTTTACAGAAGCTCAATATTTAGCGCGGACTTCAGTGCGAGACGACTATAATAGTTTTCACAAAGAAACTTTGTCTAGAAACCTGGCAGAAAATCCAAAGACATTCTGGTCGTATGTAATGTATGCTGGCGGCAAGACACAGTCAATGTCTTGTCTGCTTGATAGCAGTGGAAATTCTATCGACGACGGTGCTGTCAAAGCAGAGTTACTAAACACAGCCTTCCGAAATTCCATCATCAATGAAGACGAAGGTCCGCAGCTCGTGGTCGTGCGGTAGCGTTCTTGCTTCCTGCGCCCTGGTTCCCGGGTTCGATTCCCGTCGAGGTCAGGGATTTTCTCTGCCTCGTGATGACTGGGTGTTGTGTGATGTACTTAGGTTAGTTCGGTTTAAGTAGTTCTAAGTTCTAGGGGACTGATGACCATAGATGTTAAGTCCCATAGTGCTCAGAGCCATTTGAAGAAGACGAAGTAAATATTCCAGAATTAGAATCAAGAACAGCTGCCTACATGTACAACTTAGTAGTAGATTTCTCGGAGTAGTGCATCAACTTAAATTACTTGATAAAAGGAAGTCTTCCGGCTCAGACTTTATCCAGTTAGGTTCCTTTCAGACTACGCTAATGAAATAGTTCCAAACTTAACAATCATATACAATCGCTCGCTCGACGAAAGATCCGTAACTAAGCACTGAAAAGTTGCACAGTCACATCGATGTTTGAGAAACGTAGTAGGAGTAATCCACTAAATTACAGGCCAATATCATCAACGTTGATATGCAACCGGATTTTGGAACAAGTATTGTGTTCTAACAATATGAATTACGTCGAAGAGAGCGGTCTATTGACACATAGTCAACACGGATTTGGAAAACATCGTTCTTGTGAAACACAACTAGCTGTTTACTCACACAAAGTGTTGAGTGCTATTGACAAGGGATTTCAAATTGTTCCGTATTTCTAGATTTCCAGAAGGCTTTTGACACTGTAGCACACAAGCGGCTTGTAGTGAAATTGCGTGCTCATGGAATATCGTCTCAGTTAAGTGACTGGATTCGTGATTTCCTGTCATAGAGGGCAAGTTCGTATTAATTGACGGGAAGTCATTGCGTAAAACTGAAGTGATTTCCGGCATTCACCCAGGTTGTGTTATAGGCCCTCTGCTGTTCCTTATCTATATAGACGATTTAGGAGACAAACTGAGCAGGAGTCTTAGGTTGTTTGCAGATGATGTTGTCGTTTATCGTCTAGTAAAGTCATCAGAAGATCAAAACAAATCGCAAAAAGATTTATAAATGATATCTGTACGGTGCGAAAATTGGCAATTATTCCTAAATAATGAAAATTGTGAGGTCATCCACATGAGTGCTAAAAGGAATCCGTTAAACTTCGTATACACGATAAATCAGTCAAAGCTAAATGCCATAAATTCAACTAAGTACCTAGGAATTACGACTTAAATTGGAAAGAACACATAGAAAATGTTGTGCGGAAGGCACACCAAAGACTGCGTTTTATTGACAGAACACTTAGAAAATTTACTAGTTCTACTAAAGAGATTGCCTACACCACGCTTGTGCGTCACCATTTGGAGTACTGCTGCACGGTCTGGGATCCGTACCAGATAGGATTAACAGAGTACATCGAGAAAGTTCAACAAAGAGCAGCACGTTTTGTATTATCGCAAAATAGGGGAGAGAGTATCACTGACATGATACAGGATTTGGGGTGGACATCGTTAAAACAAAAGCATTCTTTGTTGCGACGGAATCTTCTCGCAACAATTAATCACCAATTTTCTCCTCCGAATGCCAAAATATTTTGTTGACGCTGACCTACATACGGAGAAACGATCATCGTAATAGAATAAAGGAAATCAGAGCTCCAGATGTTCGTTTTTTCTGCGAGCTGTTCGAGACTGGAATAACAGAGAATTATTGTGGACTTGGTTGGATCAAGCCTGTTAAGTTTGATTTGCAGAGTATCATTATAGATGTAGATGTAGATGAAAGTGGAGCCACGCCAACTCCTTTGTCATAGCCTCGTGCACTAGGTTTCCCCATTGAAGATCCATGGCGCGAACAGCCCGATCGAGATGGTCCAATTGATTCTTCGTTCGGCTTAAAACCATGGAGGTTGGTGACCAGGATCGTACGGTACACTCATCTTGGTGATCTTCGAATCGCGCACGTACACTGCAAGCCGTGTGACACGTTGCATTGTCCTGGTGGTAGATGCTGTCGTGCTGAGGAAAGATAGATGCACACTTGTGTTGCTACATGTGCGTTCCAGAATGATGAGACCACACAAGAAATGCTCCCTGTCCTGAATCCTTCCAACGGCTGTTACAGGAAGTTTGCTTTCGGATGTTTCACGCCGTACGTGCCGACGTCCGGTTGTATGTTGGAGCATAAAACATGATACATCGGGAAAAGCCACCAATCGCCACTCAGTGGACGTCCAGCTTTGGTAATGGCTGAAAATTCCAGCCTTATTCGCCGATGAAGAGCAGCCAATATGTGTGCATGAGCCAAGCGCCTGCTGCGGAAGCCCATACGCAGCAACGTTCGCTGAACGGGGTTTGAGGAGACACTGTTGGTAGCCCCTTGGTTCATCTGGATGCTTAGGCGCTCAACATCTGTACGTATATCCACCCGTACTGCAGCCGTCGCTCACAGCTGTCATTTGTGGCACGTGGTGCTCCACAGTCGCCTCGATGCCTGTTTTGGATAGCACCATTTTGCCATGCGCGGTATACTGTAACCACGGCGACACGCGAACAGTTTACAATCTTAGCCACTTCAGAAATGCTTTCGCTCTCTACCCAAAAGCTAATGACCATGCCCTTTTTGACGTCAGATGCAGCTCTTCATTTCTGCAGTACGACAATGATTTCATTGTTTTCCACGTCCCCTTGACACGCTTTATTTACACCACACTATTAGTGCTGCTACCTGCCGTCTGTGAGTGAATGTTGCTCGTTGACGTTGAATATAAGCGGTGGACACATTAACGTTACTGCATCATGTATAACAGAATATTTCTGAAATTTTTGCCTTCCTTTCAGGAACGTAGATAGTACCATAAGTGGCAACAGTCTCTCGCTTCTCATCGTTATGGATGAGAGCACTGAATCTGCTCGTAAGAATTCCGTCTCGAACGCATTCGAGAGGATGGTCATCCAGATAAAGGTTTTCCGTGGTTTCTCTAAGTGGCCTCAAACAAATTTCGGAATGATTTCTTCGCAAAGGACACGAATATGTTCCTTGCGAGTTCTGATCCAGGCCGACCTTGTCAACGATCTCTAAAGAGTTGGCCGTCGATAGGACGTTAGACTCTAAAGATCGTTTCTTCCTTCGGTTCGAAAGTCTCATATGTGCGCGTTTTTTACTCACAGTCGTTTTTCGCTTGTTCTATGCTTTCCAGATAGTTAACATTTAGAAATAAATCTGTTGTAGAAACTCAGTGTAAGAGAGTAATCAACATAAAATCAAAATTCTATGGTACTGAAATTCTTTAACCACTTTCTTAAAATATTTCTGAATATAATCACAGCAGCAGAATTTGATCATAACAGTTTTTCAATAGGTCCAATTATAAAAGATGGTAGATAACGCCGCTTTGCTCCGAACATGAATTTATACTCGACATGATGTATATTCAATAGCAGATACTAAAATTTGAGCGTACTCGTAAATGGTGTTCACAGCAACAGTTTTGTTTTTGCAAAGGTTTCACGTAAGTAGTTGCTTTATTAGTAAGTTAGGTTTATTCTGTAACGCAGTTTTACTTCCGTGGACTGACCCACTATGCAACTAAAAAACACTGGAATGTTACTGGTGGGTAACAAAGAGTCACTTCTCCAGTTTCTGTTAAACTTAATGGAGAGATACGTTTCCAAACGTGTGGACCTGCCTTTAGGTGTTAAGTTATAATTGAATAACGATCTTTTATTAACCAAATGGCACCAAATGACCAAGATTCATTGTGAATGGTGAACTGCTGTTGTAGTCGCTGTTGTGGTCTTCAGTCCGAAGACTGGTTTAATTTAACTCTCCACGCTAATCTTTCCAGTCCAGACGACTTCATCTCGGCGTAACTACTAGTAAACTATAATAAATGTGAGGACATCAGCCTCTTATTTACGCTCCTGCCCCCCCCCCCCCCCCCCGCCTCTTTCGCCCACCCGAGCGGAATCTGTGTACCACACCTGTCTGCGTTTATAGTAAATTACATGCACAAGTGTGAGAGGTTTTTCTATATGTTCGTGTAGCGTCTATCTAAGGTAGAACATACGCACCACTCCGCTATTTACTTAACCGAATGTGGAGAACCGCCTAAGAATCATGTCCAGAATCATTCCATCCGCGTCAGACTCGCTCTGTGTGTACCGGTGACGGCGTAATAACGTGCTCGGCTATCGCGAAGGTGTTCCAGCAGATATTTTCAATTTTGTTCTTGCTATGTGTAGCTGGAGTCATCCCAAAGAAATACGGCTCATCACGTATATCATACAACTGCCAGTATCAACGAAAAGCGTAGTTTGGTTTCAAATTAGAGACAGTCTGGTTTTTTAAAGCTGTATTTTACGTGGTCGTTCGATGGAGCGGTCGCAAATTAGTTTAGTGTGATATTCGGTCTACAGGTATGTATCAACAGTGACAGTAAAACCTTTGTTCGCCACGTCTTCGTTGCCCGACATACCTGTCTCGTGTGGAGCCCTGTCCCTCAGTGTCTGCTAGCGTCATGCAGCAGCCCTACTGATGGTTGGTTGGTTGTTTCGGGGAAGGAGACCAGACAGCGAGGTCATCGGTCTCATCGGATTAGGGAAGGACGGGGAAGGAAGTCGGCCGTGCCCTTTGAAAGGAACCATCCCGGCATTTGCCTGGAGCGATTTAGGGAAATCACGGAAAACCTAAATCAGGATGGCCGGACGCGGGATTGAACCGTCGTCCTCCCGAATGCGAAGCCCTACTGAGTAGTTGCTGGAGTTGTCATTATTTTTCTTGGTTTACTGTCTCTCTTAACTCAGATCAATAAACCGAATATCGCACGATACTAATTTGTGCCGCTCTATCTAATGGGCACGTGAAATTTCGTTTTAAAAAACAATTTGCTCATATCTGGAAACTAACCGACGCTTTCCGCTGACATTGGGAGTCTTATGAATTATATGATCAGTATGAGCAGTATTTGTTTGGGCCGACTCCATCTACACATTAAAAAAAGGAACAAAATAGAAAATATCTGCCGAAATAACAGAAGAAATGCGTATGGCAACTCTTAGGGTGAATCGGGAACCGAAGGTTTCTGTGTCCCATCTACATTTTGTATGCTAGCACTCCTTGAAACGAGAAAAAGAAAAGTTGGAAAAGTGAGCCCACGGAAATCACGAAGAGCGCTGAAAGTTTCTGCAGCGACAAAATACAGCTAGACGTCTGCTAACCTAGCCTTATCGCTCCGTCCCACACAGGCGACTGAGGTTCAGCGGAACTGCTGATAGCAGCCCACGTGTGCTGAACCCTCACGTTCCCTCCCTGTTTCTGCTATCTTTCCCTAATCAGAAAAAATTTCCGTACCGACTGGCAGGAAGTCTTCCCTTTACACGCACTACTCGGCTGGATTTAAAAATAACTGCGACCAGCCGGACGTGAAGATGCATATGGAAGGCTACGTTCGATGAACTGCGAGAGTAAACAGTCAACACTAGATCATTCGCTGAATGCTGGAAAAGAGGCCATGTTTACGTCATATCTTCTAAAGATATCTCGCTGTTCCCATTGGAATTCTTCTCGTAGGTCGCCGCTTCTAACGTTGCTACTTTCAACGATGAACTTACGACATGATCAATAGTTACTCTTGTCACTACGATAGTGTTCAAAGTTTTTTAAATAAGAAAAAAACATATGTCTTCTTCTTTACTATTATCTAATGGTAAGGTAAAATCAATGTCGCCTCAGAGAGGGTAATAATCCGTAAGTAAATGTTACAGTTGCAATGTCTAATCACAATACCAAGCACCGCAACTGTTATACATAATATCACCGTCTTTTCTTGAAACCCATTCAAGATCGCTATTTTAACATTTATTTCACTTTTAACTACAAACTTATGGCTTGCTCGTGCGCTAACGAGTTATGTGTTAACATAACCGAACATTACCGTACACTGATGGAAAAAAAAATCACACCACCAAGGAGTTGTGCGACATAAACGAAAGTTAATAGGCGAGTTTCTACATCTGACAGGTGAAGTCTATTCATATTTCGCGCTAGTCGCATAAGAAAGACCTTGCAAATCAGGTTTACTTTAAATACACGCTGTAACGGTCGTGAGGGTTAGTTACTTTCGAAACTGGGCGTGGTGAGTTAATGTTAGTCGAGAAGACCATTAAGGCGACAAACACGGCAGTATTAACATCTCACTGAGTTTGAGCGAAGTCGTGTAATAGAGCTACGAGAAACTTGATCTTCCTCCTGCAATATTGAAGAAAAACTTGACAGCAATGTAGCCACCGTACATTATTGCTGGCAGCGATGGTCAAGAGAATGTATGGTCACGAGAAGACGGCTCCGGGCAGCCCGTGGCACTACCAGGAGGGACAACCATCGTGTTCGGCGCATGGCTCTAGCACATTGCATTGCGTATGCAGCAGCATTGTGAGCAGCAGTGAGCACCATAGTGACACCAAGAACTGTTACAAGTTGGTTGCTTCAGTTACAAATCCAAGCGAGACACTCTGTAGTGTGCATTCCACTGGCCCCAAACCACCACCATTTCCGACTTCAGCGAGAGCTCTTTGGAGGGCTGAGTAAAGGTCTGTTGTGTTTTCAGCTGAAAGCTCGTTCTGCCTCGGTGCCAGTGATGGCTGTCTGGTGGTTGGAAGGAGGGCACGTGAGGGTCTACAACCAACCTATCTGCGTGCTAGACACACTGGACCTACACCTGAAGTTATGGTCTGGGGTGTGATTTCATATGACAGCGGGAGCACTCTCATGGTCATCCCACACACCATGACTGCAAATTGTTACGTCAGTCTGGTGGCCGACCTGTTGTGTTGCCATTCATTACAAGCATTCCAGAGGGTGCTTTCCAACAGGATAACGCACGCCCACATACCGCTTTGTAACCCAACATGCTTCACAGAGTGTCGATACGTTGCCTTGGTCTGTTCGATCACCAGATCTGCCATAAACGGAGCACAGATGAGACATCTTTGGACGACAACTCTAGCGTCATACAAAAACAGCAGTAACCGTGCCTATATTGACTGACCAAGTGCTACAAGCATGGAACTCCATCCCACAAACTGACCTCTAGCGCCGGCCGGAGTGGCCGAGCGGTTCTAGGCGCTACAGTCTGGAACCGCGCGACCGGTACGGTCGCAGGTTCGAATCCTACCTCGGGCACGGATGTGTGTGATGTCCTTAGGTTAGTTAGGTTTAAGTACTTCTAAGTTCTAAGGGACTGATGACCTTGTAGAAGTTAAGTCCCATAGTGCTCAGAGCCGTTTGAACCATTTTTTTTGACCTCTAGCACCTGTTCAAAATAATGAATGCGAGTTTTACATGCTTGCATTCAACATTCTTGTGGATACACCGGCTGTTAATGTATCAGCATTTCACATTTGCAAAGGCTGGTCTGTGATCTTGCAATGTCAATCATTTAAATATGTTACTTAGACACATTTATTTCCACAATTTCAGAACTCTACATTAATTACTTTTTGGTGTTGTTACTTTCTTCCATTAGTGCAGATTGCTTAACGATATTTTTTCACTTACCCGTGCAGGGCACATTTCCGTCAGAGATAGACTACACTGTTCGACATGAGTTCTATTTCTGATATTAAAGTATGTGCTTCTAGACCATTTTTCTGTGGGAAATTCAAATATGTAAACAAAATATCGTTCTCAGGGATACTTTTTATGTAATATGTACATATATGTATATTCACAATTCATGGCAAACACAGAGACGTTATTGAGAAATACGGGTATGTTGCCGCATCCGGTAGTGATAGAACGTGATAATTTCTTGTGCAACAGCAGGTGGGAAGAATCAGACATCATTAGGTTATCCCCCGCCACACCTATGTCATTAAGAGCACCTGTAACATCTCATTAACTCGGAACGGCAACAGCCGGTCGCTGCCTCGGCAGTAAAGCTTCATGCCTCCTAGGGGCAGGTGCATCGAGTTTACAACAGTGGTGTTAGCCGCAATTTGTGTCAGTCTTAACGAGTGGGTGTTTTGGCTGACAAGTAACTGTCTGTCATATTTCCGAGCACGGTTGAATATTTTAGTTCCTGTGTGTAAACTGATTGAGCCTGGTGCTGAAGGTAAAACGACTGCTGGTTTTTACACATCAGCGTTCCTCTAGTTCCTTACTTTTAATTTAATACAGGTGTATTACCAAAGTGGTATTTTTAAATTTGCAGAAATGCCACATCGTCATGGATGTCGATATAAGCCGGACAACTTCTGCTACATCTGTGGGAAGTTCACTTCTGCCAGAAATAGGAAGAAAATTTCTTCAATCATAAAGAAAGCATACAAACATTACTTTGGAGTAGAGGTAGGAGACCAAGATGAAGAATGGGCACCACATTTCTGTTGTGCTACATGTTACTGCAAACTAATTCAGTGGTGGAAAGGTAAAGAGAATGTGGCGTTGTTTGCTGTTCCCATGGTGTGGAGGGAGCCTAAGGACCATGTTACTGATTGTTATTTCTGTCTAACAAAAATTTAGGGTTTTACAAACAAAAAGTCAAAGAGGCACAGTGTTTACCCAGATCTGCCTTCAGCGAGAATGCCAGTGCAGCATTTCAACAACCTTCCAGTACCTTGAAGAGCTCGAGGTCAAATTCCGAGTGACAGTGAAATAAGTAGTACTGAAGAAAACACAGATGATGATTCTTTATATCACTGCACAAGTGAGTCATCGCCACATTTGTTAACACAGGCAGATTTAAATGATTTAGTACGTGATCTAGGACTAAGTAAACAAAAGGCACAGCTGCTTGGTTCAGGATTACAAGAGTATAATCTACTGCACCAAAGTACTAAAATCATTGTGTTCAGGCACAGAGAACATGCCTTTATTTCTTATTTTTCAACTGACAAAGCACTGACATTTTGCAATGACATTTCTGGCCTGATGAAAGTGCTGAACTTCACTCATATTTCACAGGAGTGGAGACTTTTCATAGATGCATCGAAAACAAGTCTGAAGGGTGTTTTGCTCCATAACGGAAATAAAATACCCTCTGTTCCAGTAGCTAACGCTAGTTTGACAAAAGAGAATTACGAATTCGTACAAAGGATGCTAAATTCATTAAAATACAATGAACACAAATGGAAAATATGTGCAGATTTCAAGGTAATTGCTATGGTACTGGGAATGGTTCAAAAGGCTCTGAGCACTATGGGACTTAACTGCTACGGTCATCAGTCCCCTAGAACTTAGAACTACTTAAACCTAACTAACCTAAGGACAGCACACAACACCCAGCCATCACGAGGCAGAGAAAATCCCTGACCCCGCCGGGAATCGAACCCGGGAACCCGGGCGTGGGAAGCGAGAACGCTACCGCACGACCACGAGATGCGGGCTACTGGGAATGCAACAAGGCTACACAAAGTATGCCTGTTTTCTTTGCGAGTGGAATAGTCAAGACCGAAATTCTCACTATGTGAAAAAGAAATGGCCTAGCCGAAGATGGAAAGTTCGCGAAAAGAATGTACAACGTGAAAGTCTGGTAGCTCCTGAATATATACTACTTCCACCGCTTCACATCAAACTTGGCCTGATGAAACAATTTGTGAAGGCCATGGATCCAACAGGTTGTTGGTTTGCATATCTATCTACCAGATTCCCCCGTCTTTCAGCTGCAAAAATAAAGGAAGGTGTATTCGTGGGCCTACAAATCAGGGAGCTGCAGAAAGATGCAAATTTTGAAGCATGTTTAACTGATAAAGAAAAAACCGCATGGGACTGTTTCAAGATGGTGTCGGAAAACTTCCTCGGAAGAAGAAGAGCTACTAACTACAAAGCAATGGTGAAGGATATGATCAAAGCATATGAGGATTTGGGGTGCAATATGTCTTTGAAGGTACATATGATGGACTCTCATCTGGACTACTTCACAGAGAGTTGTAGTGACGTATCGGATGAACATGGGGAAAGATTCCATAAAGTCATTTCTACCATAGAAAGGCGCTATGCAGGGAAGTAGGTACGTTCTATGTTAGCAGATTATTGCTGGAATATCATTCGAGAGAAGAAAGATTCACAATACAAGAGAAAAAAGTGATGTGCATTACAAGGCAATGGCTCATTGTTTGTCAATTTTCTGTAATTTCTCATGTCAAATAAATGCTTCAAAGTGTATACACAAAGGTTACTGTGTGTTATGTTAGATCCCACCCTCCATTAATGTGATGAACTTATAACATCATAAAGATGTGCATTTGTTTGTCGATTTTCACTTCACGTTTGCTGCACTATATCAGAAACTGAAAAGAGAAATAAAATTGCGATTACTCATAAACTATCCCTGACAGAAAAAAACCAAAAACAGTTTTCAATTCAGCACTCAAAATACAACTAGGATCACAATATTTTTTATCAGAAATAGAAAAAAAGTTTTTTTTTTGTAGAACAGTGCTATCTCCGCCGACATTCATCTCGTTTTTAAAATTCATCTGTTGATCTTCCGAAACTTCTTAAAAATGATACTGCAAATACCGATTGTTAGTATGAATAAGGACTGACGACGTCAGCTTGAGTCTTAAATTATGCACATTGCCGCCAATTTTGTCCACCGTAGCTCTTCTAGCGACTGACACATTCCCACTCTCCGGGTCCAGATGTCTTGACCATCTGTCGGAGTGAGAGTGTAATCTGCCTCTCTAAAGCCGTGTACACGCTGGGCCAACGAAGGACAACGATCAAAATCCAACTGATTCGGCTGAACGTTCGATACCAACACACTGGTGTTTGCCCTCTCATCCTCACCAGACTAAGGATTTGGGGGAAAGGGATTCGGGCATGAGGAATCTCAGTTGACTCTGGTAAGTTGTTGTTCCCATTTTGTTATTGTTATGAAGTAAAGACTTGAAATATCCACTGTTTCACAATTTTTTTGGTAATGGAAGCTACAGATTTTGAATGTATAGGTCTTAAATTTCCTAACATGACACATCTTTTAGGAGATCTGTACCTGCAGCAGAAAAATTATTGATGACTCCCAGGTTTATTTGTCTTTCTTTATCGTTCACAATGAAAAAATGTCGATAAAGATTCCATTTTCTTTTTCACATCGTGTACATTACTTTCTAACACTTAACCTATTTTCTTCCAAGCGTCTAATCTTTTCAATTTGATTTTATAATCAGTTCTTAGTGTCACACAAACATTTCCGTTCACGGTAAGACTCTGTCAGCTTTATTACCGTCTCCGTATTCTACCCCATACTCCAGTATTATTACACAATTTATACACACACGTACACAACACATAGAAAATCGCTACTGACCTAACGAGCATTCGACCCGGTGTCCGCACTAGCAGAGCGGCTTCAAGGCCAAACCACCACCAACTCTTTGATGTTACCACCAGTAGTTCGAACACCAACGAAGGCCAACAGCTTTATTGGCTCCGATTTGTCACCCGCCCGTGCTGAGCAAATCTCAGCCAACGAAGCTGTTGGTTTTCATTCGTTGGCGTAGTGTGTGTGTGTGCCTTAACACGCATAGCCATACCCGTAAATGCAATTCTGTATTGAAATTTAATTCAAACGCACAACATGGCATCAACATCAACCGACCTCATTTCAGTAGATACGAAGCTCTCGGAATATCTAGACGCCATCATCATTTCGTACGATATGTAGGAAATCAAAGTTAACTCCATCAAGTTGTTAATCTCTAACTTATTGACGGACTGAGGCCAGTGAAACTCTAAATCTCCGTTGGCAAGTGGCATAAGGAATAGAGTGATTCCTTGATTAATCTGTTAGCCTCAAATGGTGAGAATAGTAGCTTTATGCTAACAATAGAGATCGCAGTGAAAGCTGCGCTGTCGTCTTTCTGACACACTCAGCCCTTAGACTAGAGGCCGAGGAATTGGTCTTTAGAAAAGTGATACAAATCCGGATGGGAAAGCACGGGGGCCTTTTCAGAAGTACTAGCCCCAGATCCACCTTTTGTGATTTTGGAAGACATGTATCAGGATGCCATGACGGAACTTTATATCTAGTTCCTTCCTTCTTCGTTGCGAGGACAGTGGTTTAACCACTGCACAACCTGTTCTGCTCCTACTTGATGAATACTTAGCTGTATGCAGTAAGATGCGTAAATTGTACATAATGCTGCTTACAGAGCTGTGTCAGTCTGAAATGTGACTCCTGGCACCGTATGAACACTTGGAAAAATGGCAGTCTCTTAACATTAGGCTTCTGCTCAAAATTGCCCTATCTCATCAACTTACACAACTCTTCATGTTAGGACAATAAGAAGCAAGCTGCGGGTTCAATATAGGCACAACGGCACCAACCAGAAATAATTTGATGAGAACAAAGTGAACCATGAACAAATACCACTGTGCAGGGTTAAGTGCTAGTGAATTCATAGAGATAATGAACATATTGCCAAGCACAAAGTGATATCAGGAATTTATGTGTGTGAATTTCTAAGGGACAAACTGCTGAGGCCATCGGTTCCTTGACTTACACACTACTTAAACTAACTTAACCTAATTTATGCTAAGAACAACACACACATACTCATGCCCGAGGGAGGACTCGAACCTCTGGCGGGAAGGGCCGTGAAATCCGTGACATGGCGCCCTAAACAACGCGTCCACTCCACGCGGCGCCAGAAATTGAGGTTGAAAGGAAAAGTGTAAATAAGTGTAAATAAACTGGTGTATCTATTTCAGCAAAATCTAAGATTGGATTTTCTTCGTGAAAGGGAGGAAATGTAAAAATGAATAAAGTTATGAACGAGACTTAGAACCAGCTGTGCAGTACAAGGGCGGAGTAAGGCTGTGCCCAAGTCGGGGCGCTGCCCAATAGACCGGGTGGTCAGCGGCTTCGCAACTACCTTTCTGTTGACATACCACTCTTGCCGATGTTGGGTGGGCCTTCAGCGAGGTACTGCAGCACTATTATGACAACTGTGTCTTTGCCCACGGCCCTAAACTTCCTGTGTGACCCGCTAACACGTTGTTACTGTGAAATCACAAGAGAGCAGTTTTAATGGCACACGAATCAGGTCGTTATCGTCGAACAGGTGGGCAGTAATGGGAAATCGAGCATGTGCTACTCCACACCGTGTTTCTGCCTCACCTGAGACGCGAACCGCTCTGTCACCTAAGCATTTCGGGGCTCAGGAGAGCCCCACACTTCGCTACCGTTCCGAGAGCATTACGTGCGGATCCAGCCATCTGTAGCCTCACCGGGTTACCATTTGAAGACACTATGCACCAAGCCCTAGAGTGGGAAACAGCCAGACATCTTCGCTGCAAAAGCTTACGGCCACACTGTCGCTGTGAACATAGCGACGTAGTTGCAGGAGGTCGCTAACCAAGGATTACAAACGTGCCTCAATAAAGAAAGCATTGTAACCATCATCGGTCCTTCTTCAGCTGCGCGGCGTCCTCTCCCAGCAGGGAACCCCAGCCCATACTAAAGCTACGCCAGACACACCGTTCGAATTGACTCGAGGAGTGTGTCCTGTTATATATGCATAATTCTGACAAATTTGTCCACATGTTTTAAACACTGTTTCAAGGTGGGCTCCAGCCCATACACGTAATCACTATGAATGCCAGACGGCGATCTTCCTTTTCAAGCATATGTATCATTTCACCAAATGGCTTATCTAAATGACATAATAACTTTATTTGGTTTTTGAAAAACTGTTTCATGCACTTCTCTCTGTAATTTGGTCCCTTCAAAATTCCCTTTTTTATTGCGGCCTGTCAAGATTCAGACCAGAATCTGCTTAAAAAACTTTTTCAGATCTTCAACTGTGCATATGATAAGCCTACAGAAAAATTTTGTTTGTCCATGACAAAGGTTCGGTCCCCTTCCGAAATTTTTTAGACAAACTTAAGCTTCAAAAATGGTTCAAATGGCTCTAAGCACTATGGGACTTAACATCTGAGGTCATCAGTCCGCTAGACTTAGAACTACTTAAACCTAACTAACCTAAGGACATCACACAGATCCATGCCCGAGGCAGGATTCGAACCTGCGACGGTAGCAACAGCGCAGTTCCGGACTGAAGCGCTAGAGCCGCTCGGTTACAGCGGCCTGCTCTTAAGCTTCACACACTCATTCATATTAAGCACAAAATAGTCTTTACAATGTTGTAAAACATCAACCGCACCCAAACTACCCTGAGCCGACCAATTTTTTACTGAATTGTTACACCACAAAGTATCAGTATTACTGTGAAGATTATCACTTACTGCTTCATTTCTAAGATCTCCAAATTTCAAGCACATAAATACTCCTCTATGTTCACTACATTCCTTCTACTTTCTGGTTCATTTGACTTTACTGTGTCAGTAAATATTTTAATCTGTTCATCTAATCTGCTTTTAAGAACAGTAAAATGTGTTTCAACTTTGGTTTCTACATCTGCAATACCGGTTCATAAATTTTCGATATGTTTTTATCTGAGCAACAGCATCTTCAAAAGAATTTTATTTTTCTTCCTTTCTGTCACTAATTCATACTTAACTGGTTTAATTTCCTTACTCAGAAGAGACTCTATTCTCCCTAGTTTTGTTTCCACTACTAGTTTTCACTGCTCAGATAGTCCCAATCAGACTCTATTCTCCCCACTTTCGTTTCCACTGCTAGTTTTCACTGCTCAGATAGTCCCCATAAACAACCTTTTCAAGTCTTTGTCTCCTGATTCTACTGGTTCAAACATATTATCAACTCGTTTAACTGTTTTGGTGTAGGCTTCAAAAATAGTTCAAATGGCTCTGAGCACTATGGGACTCAACTGCTGTGGTCATAAGTCCCCTAGAACTTAGAACTACTTAAACCTAACTAACCTAAGGACATCACACACATCCATGCCCGAGGCAGGATTCGAACCTGCGACCATAGCGGTCGTGCGGTTCCAGACTGTAGCGCCTTTAACCGCTCGGCCACTCCGGCCGGCTGGTGTAGGCTTCCAAGTCTATTACATTCCCAAACCATCCATTTCTGCTTCAGATTTTTGTTCGGCGATAATCATTCTTCGTTCACTTTCACACGACACTAACTGAAAAAAAACACTGAATTAAAATAAATCTCACAGCAGTCTTGGCACACGTAATTCTCCTACATGTTTGCAAAAGGATTCCTTGTGTTTTCATTTGATGCATTGCTCTCAATACATATAAATTGCAGGGGTTTGACTTCACTCATAAACTCATTTATTGCACATACGGAATTAATTTTAGTCGAGTACAATTTTTACACCGGCAGTACATCAATCACTGCCTCAAACAATAACGCCCACAATCAACTCGCCACTCGCGCTAAGTAACTCGACAAGAACACAGGAAGAACAAAGTTATTAAATAGCGAGGTAGCCCTTCACCTTTACGAATTACCGATGCCTTGACAGTCTTTACTAATGTTATTTTGAGAATTCATATTTAATAATTCCAACATCAAATCAACAACTTTAAATGTAATTACAATTTTCTGATAAATCGAATATATAAAAATAATTCAGTTTCCTGAAAGATCATTAATCTTATGTTAAATTCTTGTTTTGTCACATTTACTCTTTATAAATACATAAGACAAAAACTACACTAAACGCAAAACTACCATTTACACTTTATTGGATCGCTTGGTGAACTTACTGTGTGTATCGGATACTCCAGAACATGAAAAAAGAAAGTCCTTTGCCCAGTTCCCATTACAATGTTAACACCAATTACAAATATAAATGTGTATTCGAAATAGGTAAAGAGTAATACACACATCAAAAAAAGGTTTGCAACACCTCAGTTATCAGAGTTCCGGAACCTGCACAGAAAATTGGAATAGAGATCAACATAAACATCATTTCCGCCCTTTTTATCGCTCATGAAAACCACACATTGCAATTGTACTATCATACAGTGAGACCGTCAGAGGTGGTGGTTCAGACTGCTGTACACACCGGTTCCTCTAATACGAAGTAGCACGTGCTCTTGTATTGAAGCATTCCTATATTCATCGTGGCATACTATCCACAAGTTCATCAAGGCACTGTTTGTCCAGATTGTCCCACTCCTAAACGGCGATTCGGCGTAAATCCCTCAGAGTGGTTGGTGAGTCACGTCGTCCATAAACAGCCATCTTCACTCTATCCCAGGCATGTTCGAAAGAGTTCATGTCTGGAGAACATGCTGGCCATTCTAGTCGAACGATGCCGTTATCCTGAAGGAAGTCATTTACAAGATGTGCACGTTGGGGGCGCGAATTGTCGTCCATGAAGACGAATGCCTCGCCAATATGCTACCAATATGGTTGCACTATCATGCGGAGGATTACATACACGTATCGTACAGCCGTTACGGCACTTCCATGACCACCAGCGGCGTACGTCGGACACACATAACGCCACCCCAAAACAGCAGGGAAACTCCACCTTGCTACACTCGCTGGGCAGTGTGTCTAGGTGTTCAGATTGACCGGGTTCCCTTCAATCACGTCTCCAACGATTGTCTGGTTGAAGGCATATGCTACACTCATCGGTCAAGAGAACGTGATGCTAATCCCTAACAGTCCATTCAGCATGTTGTTGGGCCCATCGGCACTGCGCTGCATGGTGTCGTGGTTGCAAAAATGGACCTCCGAGCGTCATGCAGCCCATTGCGCACAGTTTGAGTCGTAACACGAGGTTCAGTGGCTGCACGAAAGGCATTATTCAACATGGTGGCGTTTCTGTCAGGGTTCCTCTTAGCCATAGTCATCCAGTGTAGTATTAGCCTTTGGGTGGCCTGAGCGAGGCATGTCATCGACAGTTCCTGTCTCTCTGTATCTCCTCCATGTCCGAACAACATCGCTTTCGTTCACTCCGAGACGCCTGGACACTTCCCTTGTTGAGAGCCCTTCCTGGCACAAAGTAACAAGGCCGACGCTGTCGGACCGCGGTATTAACTGTCTAGGCATGGTTGAACTACAGACAACACGAGCCGTATATCCACTTCCTGGTGGAATGACTGGAACTGATCGGCTGTCGGGCCCCCTCCGTCTAACAGGTTGTTTACATCTTTGGGCGGGTTTATTGACATCTCTGAACAGTCAAAGGGACTGTGTCTGTCATACAATATCCACAGTCAATGTCTGTCTTCAGAAGTTCTGGGAACCAGGGTGATGCAAAACTTTTTTAATGCGCGTGCATACCATTCGCAACTGATGACTGTATCTGACACCTTCCTGGAATAATATTACTGTGCAGCTGTTAACAGTAATCAGCTGCCGGTCGGAGTGGCCGAGCGGTTCTGGGCGCTACAGTTTGGAACCTCGCGACCGCTACGGTCGCAGGTTCGAATCCTGCCTCGGGCATGGATGTGTTTGATGTCCTTAGGTTAGTTAAGTTTAAGTAGTTCTAAATTCTAGGGGACTGATGACCTCAGACGTTAAGTCCCATAGTGCTCAGAGTAATTTTTTAGTAATCAGCTATGATTTTGATATTAAAATCCTCCAGTACCGGGGATAAGAATTTAAAATTGTCGCGGGTCGGTTTGACAACAATTAGATTTGATAGGATGTATTCACACGAGTCGAGTGTTGACGCAAAACGTTTTGACATCTATCTGATTTTTAATGATGTGTTCATGGGAATCGAGTGTTGGGGCTGACTGGAATAATCGTTATGATAGCATGAGCCAACTACAGGATACGACACTGACAGAATTTCATAGAATGACTGTTACTATATTTGCGAGTGCTGAAAATTGCATAAAGTGCTGTTGATCAATTATCAGTAAGTTAAAGAATGCTTGCCTCATGTCTAACTGAGTATATTTTAACCTATTTCTGCGTAAATAAACGTTATCTTTATATGTAGTCTTATAACGTTTCGGTAGCTAGACAAGTGCATACGAATGATGCAGAAAAGGAAGATCAGTCAAGGGAGCCCATGCCCGGTGTGGAGGAGTAGCGGGCGGGGACAAAGGGTGGCCACGGCCACCTCGCAGCTCACAGACTAGAAAATGTTTTTAAAGTCGGTATTACACAGGTTTTTAACAGAGTCACAGCTGGAACTTCTTTATCGCTACTTTACAAGTCCCATTCGTCATCTAAAGTATTAAAAATAGTCCATACCACCAAGTCTCCCCTGCTCCCTACAAACAACTGCATGATCGCATGAGCGATCTTTGAATCAGTAATATCATCATTTTGAGTCACTATCAAAAATGGGTAGGGTCAGCGTATTTCGTCCCTTTAGTTGGTTTCCAAGTATTTTTATTCAAGATCAGCCAGTCGTATCTCTAAGAAACTATGCTGTATTTTTGAAATGGCAAAATACAGTTTATGGTGATACCATTAACCTCAAACTTTCAAAATGTCAAAAAGCTGATAAGCTCCTTCAATTCAGGTAACCTTCTCATAAAAAACCTACGAATAAAAAAATGCAAGTTTCTTCTTTCCTCTGGTCCACTATTTATTCTAAGTGCAACACAAACGTAAGTTGAAAATTACAAATGTTAATTTACATCAATTTGGCTACGTCTATATTTACATCGTTGGGACTGCATTCAATGCTCACTGAAGCTTCTAAATGACTGGGTGACCGGTTACAATATTTATTTCCAAGTGGTTCATTTTTTAAAACTAAGCTTCACAAACGTGAGTTGTAGGAAATAGTGTTAAAATAAACTGTGCACAGTCTTGTCAACTTTTATAACTGCTAGGCACGCAACTCTGAAATTCAGTTTACACCTACTTTCCATGATGTTCTATAAATTGAGCTTTAAACTTTGTACCGTGTCAAACTTCGATTTTTTTATTTCCCAAATAAATTATCTGAGATCAGTTTCTCCAACATAACATAATGTATCAGCCTCGAATATACAGGGTGCGTTGGGAGGAAAGGTACATGCTTTGAGGGGTGATTCCGAACAAAAAACTTCATAAGCACATATGCACCATTTCGAATGTTTTCCGAGCTAGAACACGTGTATTGTATACTGTTATTTATTTTCTGTGTTATTCAGTAAATTGTGATTGTTTACAATCTTACCACGGTAGTGTAGAGGAACTCAGGACAAATAATTGAATATAGGACATTGTGGTCTATAAAGTCGTCAGAGAACCTCAAACTGACTTGCAAAAACAGACTAAGCTACAGCGTATGTCCATCGTGCTGGATTTTATATAATCTCTCAGTCTCTTCCCGTATACTATTAGCACAAGATGATGCTGAATACGAGCTTCATTTCAGGAATTTTAGTAGAGTATAATTTTGTACTGTGAAACGTTTTCGTCAGAAGCCGCGGTTTTAGAGCTATTAAAAGAACGTACAAAACATACATTAGCGGTGTTCTACCTCGTAAACTATTCGAAATAGGGCATTTGTTCACATGAAGTCTTTTGCTCTGAACGATCAATACTATGACCCTCAGACCACGTATATTCTTACTGACTCACCCTCTACCCGTCTGAAAATCTGTTTCTTATTTCTTCCAATTAAAGTACACTTTGAAACAGGACACCATGTCTTGGTCCATCCTTTTGACGATAGGTAAGTCTAATCGGAGCATGGCCACAGTTGGAAGATTAGGTAAAACTTTTTCTTCAAGTTCGTTTCTACACAATTGCAGTATAGCTTCAAATGCAAATATTTCAATAGTCATTTGGCCAGTTGTCTTTTTTATTCCTTGAAATTTCAAATCAAGTTTGTTGAATCTTTGTCTAATATCGGACAAAAAAGTGTAACTGCCTACTCTCCATCGTTATGAGGTTCACCGTAATTTTTGCCGCTTTCTTGTAAGAACAAAATAATTTCAGACTGACAAGCCTTTCCAACAATTTTCCTTTGCTTAGTCGTCAGACATCAATATGGTAGGATATCAGCGTAACAAGCTTGCAATTTATCGTGTTGTTCTTTAAATTTTCGGTGATTAAGTTGACGTGGACGAATGAAATTTATAACGCTTAAGATGTATTTCATAACACACTTCCATCCACCCATCCTCCCACCCACTCACACACACACACAAACACACACACAAATTATAGAAAAAGTATATTTCTGCAATGTTTTCTGCACACATTTCAGAAATTTTGTCATTTCCAAGGTAGGTTTAATAAAGATCAATAGTTATTGAAAATTAATACTTAAATGAGCCAAATATTACAGTCATCCTAACAGAAACGAGCTGGTGGACCATAGGTACGTCCAAAATGGTGAAGTGTCTGTGAAGAGGCTAGACTAACCAGTTGCTCCTGAAGAGGGACAGCAGCCTCTTGAGCAATTGCAGGGGAAACGGTCTGGGTAATTGAGTGATTTGGCTTCGTAACATTAACCTACATGGCCCTACTACGTTGGTATGTGGACGGCGGAAGGCAAAGGGAAAATACAGCTTTAACTGCTCTACTGATTGGTTCAATGATGACTGGTTCTTCTCTGGTAAAATATTCCAGGATAAAATAGTACACTACTTTGATTGCTGAACGGGTACTTGTCTGGAGGCTGTCGTGTTCAGAAAAATAAAACTGACATTCTAGAACTTGGCTTTTGGTCGGATCAGTACACGTTATCAACACAAATGAGATAGGAGTAAGGCAGGAGTAGGTCTAACAATGAATGAGAAAATAGGAATGATGGTAAGCAGAGTAAACTACTATGAATAGCGTAATGATCACATTCTCATTGCCAAGACAGACACAAAGCCAACGTCTACCGAGGCAGTACAAGTTTATGAGCCAACTAGCTCCGCAGATGATGAAGAGATTGACAGAGCGTATGATCAGATAAAGGAAATTATTCAAATAGAAATGAAAATTGAATTGTGATGGGTGACGTGAATTCGATAGCAGAAAGAGAAAGAGGAGGAAAATTAGAAGCTGAATATGGTACAGTGGAAAGGAATGAAATAGGGAGTCGCCTGGCAGAGTTAAGCACAGGCCATAATTAAATCGTCTTGGTTTAAGATTCATACAAGAAGACTGTGTACATGGTAGATCTGGGGACACTGGAAGATTTCAGATTGTTTATGTAATGGCAAGACAGAGATTTAGAAATCACATTTTAAACTTTCAGACATTTACAGAGGCAGGTATGCACTCTGACGAATTTCATTAGATTGGAACTGAAGACTGAAACTGAAGTAACAATGAAGAGATAGGGCATTAATAAGATGAGATCTGGAAAAATTGAAGAAACCAGAGGTAGTTGAGAGCTTCATAGAGTGCATTAGGCAACGTTTTACTCAAACAAGGGAAAGGGATACTAGAAAACGAGTGGGTAACACTGAGAGACGATTTAGTGAAGGCAGCATATAGGTACACAAGTAAAAAGATAAGACCAGCAGGGCCGGCTCTATGGAGGTAAGGAGTCGAGACATGCCACCGCCCAGGCCGACAAGTTTTTGGGACGACAAATTCTTCAATTTTAATATGGTTCCAAAACGATGAATTAAACGAGACAATGAAAGTTTTGCATAGCTGAGGAAGTGTGAAGATAAGTTCTGTTACATAGAAATGGAGAAGGATTGGGCCAAATAAGTGCCACGTGGCGTTTTAAAACATTTATTAAGCAGCCAAGAAATTAAATAAAGATTCAAAACACAGTAAAATTTAAGCATTTATTACAACCACCAATCAAATCTTTACCATCATAATTATTTATTTACACAGTACATAGCTTGAATTAATCTATAATCTTCTCACGTCAGTTGGGCCCGCCGCCACAGCACAATCAACGCAAGTGGACGCCCTCGTTGTATACAGTGTAAGGGACCAGGGACGCCGCCGGAACCTGGACAACGCCAGTAATACAAATGATATCACAATACTCTCAGCGGAAAGAACAACCACGTTAAAACCTGACCACAGAAACATTTAGTAACAACTCCCTTTAACACCCGTACCTTTAAATCATGAAATTAAAGAACCTCCAATAATTAAATGCTTCCCTGAGACATTTAAGTCTCTTCTTTACCTACGATAATAATCGTAGCAGAAGAAATTAATTGAAATTTATGCTGCGCCCGGGACACGAACCCACGTCTCCTTGTTTGCTAAGCAGCAATGCTAACCATTGCACCACCACGACACAATGGTCAACAATGCTCCACGATCTACTGAAACTGAGTGCAATCCCAACACAGTTCATATCTTCAGCTTATTTTCCCGTTACGTCGAACGCTTGAGGTGCTATTCCAATGCTGGAGAGCCCTGGCAGTAGTGACAATGTAACGGAAAATAAGCTGAAGATATGAATTGAGGTTTGTGTTGAGGAGGGCACTCAACCTCGGTAGTTCGTGCAGCAAGGTTGACCGTCGTATTGTGCTGGTGGAATGGTTAGCATTTCTGCCCACCGAGCAAGAAGACCCACGGTCGAGGTCCAGCCGCAGCACAAATTTTAATCCATTTCTTCTGTTTCGATCATTATCGTACTGAAGATCTTCCCGTTACGAATTACTATATAACAATGAAAAGCTGGATTCCGGTCATTAAGCTGAGTATCTGTGTATTAAGGAGTAATCTAAAACCTCAGCTTTACTAACAGCTACAAGATTCGTTAAACAACACAATCTTAAGGAGAAGTGGCAGCGCTAGATTTCCGCTTCCAGGCACAGTTCTCAGTAGCCATTTGCTTCGCAGTAACAAACAGTTTGACAGAAGGATCAGTAGAAGGTCAGGTGAACCGATCCATATTTACTACAAATAATGATACAGGATTGGTGCGAGCCGCGGGGGTTAACCTCGCGATCTGAGGCGTCTTGTCACGGGTCGCGCAGCTGCCCCCGTCGGAGGTTCGAGTCCTCCTTAGCGCATGGGTGTGTGTGTCGTCCTTAGCGTAAGTTAGTTTAAGTTAGATTAAGTAGTGTGTAGGCTTAGGGACCGATGACCTCAGCAGTTTGGTCCCATAAGACCTTAACACAAATTTCCAAGATTTTGCTTAGTGCGAGCTTATCTACACCTAAGTCCTTCCGTGCGCACACATAGCAGGCCGGCAACACGGCCCTAACCGCCATACAATAGCACGCGCTAGCCCCAGCAAACTAGCGAAATACATGAACGTACAGAGATTAAGCCCACATTCCGAAATCACTGGCTACAAACACTGACACGCTTCATTAATGATAGCCCTGCTCTCAACACAATTTACGTACGGTGGCCGCACATCGATTAGAACACACAGATCGTCTAACAAGGCCAGGCAAGGCACGATGAACAGCAATAAGATTCACCAACAACCCCACACGTATCGCCTCCACTGTGTTTCCACATCTCAGTTGTGCAGCATCGGAGCTTTATACAAACAGCATCGGTATAGCCATCTGGAAAACCATTATCGGATTTCAGCTATACAAAATGATTCCACATGTGAGCCAACTCCTTGCAGTACCCTTTTAACAGCCGTACACCACGTCGTACCAGTCGTTGCTGCTGGTCCCACATGTGTTTCTGACAGTTCGCTCCAACTGACCCGTGCCAGTCCTTTCCTCTTTCCGCAACGGCCACCCAGTGGAATTCGTGTCGGGGCAGACCGCACACCGCGAAGATGCACCAATCCCCCGACAAGCAAAGATGTCCTAACTTACGGCACATTGGTAAATACAAATAATTAATATAATCTAATGTCTTACCGGAAACTATCAACGATATTGTAATGCAGATTAAGAATGAAGCGCTGGAGTTGGTCACGTTAGGTGCGCCTTTCAAAATAGCAAGGCTTATTCAGTTTCTACCGTGTGCCTACACAACACATAAAATGTACCTGCGTCAGCTGGAAAGCACCTATAGAAGCGAAAAGCTTTATAATAACGAAATAAAGATAAATGTCAGCATATGATGGCCTAAGATTTCCCATACAACAACTTTAAGCACTTATAGCAGCATCGCTGAGAAAACACTTTTAATAAATAAATAAGAAAAATATGCACTGCCTGTCATGTGCCACAGCCTTTTGAATCCAGACATTGTGATTAAGCGCCGTTTACATGTGGAAAGATGAATGGCATCCTTCCCCCACCGTTCCCCCACCTTTGGATTTGCCTTTAATACCGTTTACATTGCTCTTCATGTTGCAACTTTCTTCTAAATTAATTTTTTCTGCTTTCTCTGTAACTTCTTTTAAGTTTTCGCTTATTGCCTTTCCTTTCTCAATGCTGAAGTCATAATAAACAGATATCACTTTTAATATAACATGGAAGAAACCTATCAAACTTTATTTTGGAGCTCAACTAACTAAACCGCACTATTTGCATTCCAACAACTTTATTTGGGATATAACTGTTACCTTTCTCTACAATAAGTGAAACTGCTTTCAAAACTGTTTGTTTTCAGCCGTAAATAGTGGTTGTGGCATGTCGGAAAACACACCTTCTTGACATCCGACCACCGCCGTTTTTCTTTTACCTTCTATGGACACACAAAATAGGCGCTGGTAACTTAAACACCTTTTTTTCAACAAATAAAGCATTTTTTGTAAGTCACTTGCTGTCCTATAACCTTCCACTTTGTACAGCAGAAGCGCCGACGATTTTGCCGATAATGCAGCACTCAGCTGTTCTAGTTGCTTCACGTTTCGCGCCGCAGTTGTCTAAGGTGCTGCCACTCCATCTCCATCACTGTTTTGCAAATTCTCCTCTCCCGGCAGCCAGCGGGCAATGAGGAATGAAGCTGGGGAACTATCACTGCTGTAAGAGATCGAGTGTTAATTTTGCAACAGTGGATAATGTAACCAACATTTAAATTTTTGAAACAGTAACATTTTTTATTTTCTTATTTTGTATTTTTTCGTACTTACTGCAAAGATGCCTACGTTTCTTAGCCGGGTCAGAAATCGGTCCTTACCACAGAAAAAAAAGTGTCAGTAGTTCCTTGGCGTAAGGACATATTCCCAAGCCACTTATCCACTGCGTGCGGCAGACCACAACACATTCGTCGCCTCTTTGTATTGCGCGTACCGTGTTCGCCCGTGACTGCCTGCTGATACGTCAGTTCGTCACTCTGGGACAGCATGGATAGGATTCGTGTAACGGCTGCCTTCATTCTGATGTATAATGCGATCATGGTGCTGCTCCCTCTACACCGCATACTCCTCTGTTTCCTGGGAACGAGAAAAGTGAACAGATTTTAGTTATGGAGGAGGAGGAGGAGGAGATTAGTGTTTAACGTCCCGTCGACAACGAGGTCATTAGAGACGGAGCGCAAGCTCGGGTGAGGGAAGGATGGGGAAGGAAATCGGCCGTGCCCTTTCAAAGGAACCATCCCGGCATTTGCCTGAAGCGATTTAGGGAAATCACGGAAAACCTAAATCAGGATGGCCGGAGACGGGATTGAACCGTCGTCCTCCCGAATGCGAGTCCAGTGTGCTAACCACTGCGCCACCTCGCTCGGTAGATTTTAGTTATGTACTCTGCGAGTAACATAACATAATTTTATACGATATTTACGATATCGCAGTACCTTTATTGTTCCGAAGTACGTTGCAATGTTCCTCCGGACACGCATGCATGTCTGATGGATCACTGCATCGTACTTAGGAACAACACAGGCACTGGAATACCGTTCTTATCCGCCGAAACCAGGCAAGCGACTTTCAACTAAAATGTCTCTCCTGTACGGGAATATCCATAATGGATGTGCGAGTATATGTTGCAGACACGTGGTTGACGACATATGGAAGTTGAGGTTTAACCGTAAGTCGTGCTCGGATAGCTTTCTGGTGCTAGTACGGTAGCTCAGCCTCTTAGGTCAGAGGCTTATCTGCCGTCTCTAATGAAAAAAAAATTGCGAATGTATCAGCGACTAAGTTGAATGGGTGTCTTGATACGTCCCCTCCGAACAAATGCAACGAAAAAAATGAGATTAATAAAAAACGGTAACCGTTCGCGATAAGCGGTGGTTCGCCACAAATTTTAATTCTCATTATTCCTTTATACAGTTAATGGTAGTTTATATTAGCAACTGCGATTACATTTCATGTATAACTTCATTTTGGTTGACATAATAAATTTTGGAGTTACAACTCAAAATATCTGACAGTGTAAATGTTTCACTTCTTTTTCACCGGCTGGTGTCCCATACCTGGCTCTGGCCTTAAGGACATATTCACTTGAAAAAGACAATTACGTGACATGTAAACATATGACATTATGGATGAATGGCTATGTCTGATAACGTGAGGAGGTGGGGTAGCAGGGAGGCGGGTTGGTGGGGGGGTGGGGAGGGGAGGGAGGGGGGAGAAGACTACGCTTGAAATTTTCGCACGGGCTGTAAAATGTCTGGAGCCTGCCCCTTAAGCAGAAATAGGTAGAGAACGAATGGAATGCCTTAGAAGCATGCACAGCTAGGGGAAAGATGGGTGCTGCCCATAGCAAAATGTAAGATACCTTTGAAGAGAAGACAGGCAGCTGTATGAGAATCAAGAGCTCAGATAGCCAGCCAGTGCTATGCAAAGAAGGGAAAGCTGAAAGTTGGGAGAAATAAATATTGAGCCTCTACATAGGAAATGAACTTGGTAATAATATGATAGAAAGAGAAGAGGAAGTAGACGAATATGAAAAGGGAGATATGATACTGCGAGACGAATTTGACAGAGCACTGAAAGATCCAAGTGGTAACAAGACTCCTACAATACATGACATTCTCTCAGTATTACTGCGAAACTTGGGAGAGCCAGCTTCAACAAAATTATTCTATCTGGTGCGCAAGATATAGCACACAGGCGAAATACCGTCACACATCAGGAGGAATATAATAATTCCAACTGCAAATAAGGCAGGTTTTGACACGTGTGAATACTACTGGAAAACAAGTCATGGTTGCAAAATATTGACGCCAATTATTATGGTTCAGGAGAATGGAAAATCAGGTAGGCTCATACCTTGGGGAGGATCAATTTGTGTTCCAGAGACATGTAGAAAGGCATAAGACAACACTGACCCTATCATTACTCTACAAGACAGATTGAAGAACGAACAACATACGTTTGTAGCATCTGTAGATTTAGAGATGGGTTTTGACAATGTGAAATGGACTACACTCGTTGATATTTCAGAGGTAGCAATCACGAACTACCAGGTCCGCAAGACTGTTTACAACTTGTACAGAAAGAAGACTGCAGTTTATAAGAGCCGAAGGAAACAAAAGGGAAGCAGTGTTGAGAAGAGAGTGAGACATGGTTCTAGCGTATTCCCGATGTTAATCTGTATGAACATTTATCAAGCTATGAAGATAATCACCAATCTAAGAGAAATTTGTAAAGGAATTTAAAATTCAGGAAGAAGAAATAAGAATTTTACGGTTTGCTGATGACATCGTAATTCTGTCGGAGAAGGAAATGACACACTAAAAGTAGTATATGAGTTTTGTTATTATGGTGTCAAAGTAAGTTATGATGGCCAAAGTACTGAAGAAATAAAGTGCAAACTGGCAATAGCAGGTAATGCATTTCTAAAAAGGAGGAATTTTTAACATTTAACATGTATAACACCAAACTTTAGGAAGTCATTTATGAAGGTATTTGTCTGGAGTGAAACATTTTATAGAAGTGAAAGGTGGACAATAGGTGATTGAGACAAGAGGAATATAGAAGGTTTTTAAATCTGATCTAAAAGAAGAATGCTGAATACTAGACGGGAAGATCGAATAAAAAATGAGGAGCTATTGAATCAAATTGTGAAAAAGATTAGGCCCAACGTGACTAAAAGGAGGGATCGGTTGGTAGGCTCCCTCCAGAGACATCAAGGCCTCTTCAGTTTGGTAGTGGAAGTTAACTGCGTGAGGGGGGGGGGGAGAGGGGGGTAAAAAGAAAAAAAAAAGAAAGGGAGATCAGCTCTTAAATCTAGTAAGCTGTTTGAAATCAGTGTAAGTTGCACACTTAAGACGAACAGGCTTGCAAAGCACAGACTAGCATGCAGAGCTGCATCAAACCAGCCTTCGGACTGAAAACGACGACGACGACAACAACAATAATAATAACAACAACAGATAAAAAATATTTCACACAACTACTTAAATACATCATTTTTCTAACTAAATTATGAGCCCTAAAGCCCTTTAATAAATTGAAAGAAAGGAAAATCTACATTTTATTTTTTATGACAGGTACCGCACATCGATTTTAGTATGATGTATAATAAATAACAGGATTGGCTTCTCTTGAATTATTTATATTACATAAATTATTAATTGTAAATAAGTGCTGAGAAGACATTCCTTTCCCAGAATAACGTTTGTACTATAATATTAGTTTCCAGTTCCGTGCTTTGAGCGAACGAAAATAATTGGTTAGGTCATTAAGTCAAATTCAGCAGTAGCAGTATACTTTATCGACAGCATAGCTGAATTTGACAATCGATTTTCCTTATAACCGGCCGTAAGTAGTTTCTTTATCTTCTTTCACTAGCTGAAACTGCGTCGATAAGATGCTGCTGTTACTGGAATAGTCATGAATATACTCAAATCTATTTCAGTGTTTGGATAAACATATTGTAACCCATAATTTGAATAAAATATCCAGATTCGAAGCTGTGTGAGTGATATTCATCAGTGCTTCCTACTCCAAAAGCAAGCCGCCATTTCGTTAAAACTAGCTCAAATATTCAAATGTGTGTGAATTCCAAAGTGAACAATGTGCTGAGGCCATCGATCCCTAGACTTACACACTACTTAGACTAACTTAAACAAACTTACGCTAAGAACAACACACACACCCATGCCCGAGGGAGGACTCGAACCTCCGGAGGAAGGGGCCGCGCAGTCCGTGACATGGCGCCTCAAACTGCGTGGCCAATCCGCGCGGTAAACTAGCTCAGCCGCATTGATATTTCTCGTATATTCGACAGCAAAACCTGCTGCATATTTTTTAAAATAAGATAGACAGCTCTCTTGACAAGAAAATAAAACGACTTTCACTTTTTATTCTGTCAAATAGTTTCAAGCACTAAAATAGTTTCATTGTAGTCCTGAGTAGGCAGAAATCGGCAAAAATCGTAAGCCTTTGGCCAAGTAGAAGATTTGCTTCAACAGACAATCGTCTAGCTTCGAGATCCTACAATACCGTAGTGAAGTTGCAGCAAAAACACTATTGTTGAACATGAGATATCTGTGTAGGCGGCAGCCATATGAACCAAGCGCAATGTTGACATATAATCTATGCGGCGTTTGTTCGGTAGTAGTCGTTTCTTTATGATGCTACTTGGACGAAGTGACACTGTGACAACAGCGTGCGTTTGCAGTCTCGGGTGAGAGTGGCGGTTATCGCTGAAACAACCAGTTTACGGTTGTGTCGTTTTTGTTCTTCCACGCAATTTTAACCTGACTGTTAAAACTTCTCAAATAACGGGTTTATGAAATGACCAATTTTCTATAATAAACGTAGAAATCGAACAAAGGTCGAAAACTTTTGACTCTCTCACTTTTAAGATGCAAATAATCATGTTATTAAATGAAATAGGCAAATAAAAGAAAATTTAGTCCGCCCACAGTTCACTGCTTTTCTCGAAAAGTGTTAAGTGGTTGAATACTACAAAAAATCACCTGCATTCTCCGATTGATACTACTTTCTTGAAACTCTGCTTAAAAATCATGTTGTAATTGAGAATACAACACGATTTGGGCATAGTGAATAGTCAGTGCCAGAGGGTGAAAACTGAGGTTTAAAAGTTCTGTTTTTCGTGTTAATTTATCCGATTCCAAGGGCTTTAAGCAGATAATACCATATTATGTAGTCACAAGCAACAGATCAGCTGCTTTCTATATTTATTGTATATTATGAATGAATTATTATTAAGTTTCTAATTTATTGCTCTTACTGTAATTTCGTTCCTCCTTTATTATTTCATAGAAATGGTAGATGAATTTTTTATCTTTTAAAGTACATGAAGCACTGTACTTTACTGCTACATCACTTCGTAAAAAAGAATTTCCAGTCTAGGGTCGGCGGCATTATGAAATACGACGGATTCCCGACTACGACGGCGAGAATGTACCGTACAGACCAGGTGTGGGCAAGTCTTGCACACACCCAGTACACACGTACCCATAGCCACGACACACAGTAAAATGGTTCAAATGACTCTGAGCACTATGGGACTCAACTGCTGTGGTCATAAGTCCCCTAGAACTTAGAACTACTTAAACCTAACTAACCTAAGGACAGCACACAACAGCCAGCCATCACGAGGCAGAGAAAATCCCTGACCCCGCCGGGAATCGAACCCGGGAACCCGGGCGTGGGAAGCGAGAACGCTACCGAACGACCATGAGATGCGGGCAACAGTAACATCATTGATGTAGTAATTCTTATGCCACGCGTTAGTCGCTCGACCTTGTCGGCATTCTTATTAAAATAGCATTGATAGCTTTCCCCATTTTCTATAATAACACAATATTTCAAACCAATGCAAAGTTCAACAAATACAAATTACATTAAAAATACAATCTTGCTTTCGGAGGTTTCTACACACATAAAAAATTTTTTGCATCAGCCTGGTTCCCAGAACTCCTGAAGATAGACGTTGGCGGTGGATGTTGTATCACAGACACAGTCCCTTTCACTGTTCAGAGATGTCATTAAACCCGCCCAAAGCTGTAAACAACCATGCATGAGCAAGCACCTAGTAGACGGAAGGGGTCGGCCAGCCGATTAGTTCCAGTCATTCCATCACGAGGTACACGGCTCGTGTTGTCTGCAGTTCCACCATGCTTAGACGGTAATACGGAGGATCGATCGCGTCTGCGTTGTTACTTAGTGCCAGGAACTGTCGATGACATGCCTCTCTCAGGACGCCCAAGGGCTACTACTGCAGTGGATGACCACTGCCTTACGGATTATGGCTCGGAGGAACCCTGACAACAACGCCACCGTGTTGAATTATGCTTTTCGTGCAGCCACAGGACGTCGTTTTACGACTCAAACTGTACGGAATAGGCTGCATGATGCGCAACTTCTCTACCGACGTCCATGGCGAGGTCCATCATCTTTGCAACCAGGACACCATGCAGGGCGGTACAGATGGGCCCAACAACATGCCGAATGGACCGCATAGAATTAGGATCACGTTCTCTTCACCGACGAGTGTCGCATATGCCTTCAACCAGACAATCGTCCTATACGTGACTGGAGGCAATCCGGTCAAGCTGAACGCCTTAGTGCAGCAAGGTGGAGTTTCCCTGCTGTCTTGTGGTGGCGTTATATGGGTCCGACGTACGCCGCTGGTGGCCATGGAAGGCGCCGTAACGGCTGTACGATACGTGAATGCCATCCTCCGACCGATAGTGCAACCATATCGGCCGCATATCAACGAGGCATTCGTCTTCATGGACGACAATTCGCGCCCCCATCGTGCACATCTTGTGAATGGCTTCCTTCAGGATAACGACATCGCTCGACTAGAGTGGCCAGCATGTTCTCCAGACATGAACTCTTTCGAACATGCCTGGGATAAATTGAAAAGAGCTGTTTATGGACGACGTGACCACCAACCACTCTGAAGGATCTAGGCCGAATCGCCGTTGAGGAGTGGGACAATCTGGACCAGTAGTGCCTTCATGAACTTGTGAATAGTATGCCACGACGAATACAAAAATGTTCAAATGTGTGTGAAATCTTATGGGAGTTAACTGCCTAAGGTCATCAGTCCCTAAGCTTATACACTACTTAACCTAACTTATCCTAAGGACAAACACACACACCCATGCCCGAGGGAGGACTCGAACCTCCGCCGGGACCAGCCGCACAGTCCATGACTGCAGCGCCTGAGACCGCTCGGATAATTCCGCGCGGCACGACGAATACAGGCATGCTTCAATGCAACAGCACGTGCTACTGAGTATTAGAGGAACTGGTGTGTACAGCAATCTGGACCACCTCCTCTGAAAAAATTTTGGAAATTTGTGGTAAGGTCTTATGGGACCAAACTGCTGAGGTCATCGGTCCCTAAGCTTACACACTACTTAATCTAACTTAAACTAACTTACGTTAAAGACGAAACGCACACCCATGCCCGAGGGTGGAGTCGAACCTCCGACGGGGGGAGCAGGGCGGACCGTAACAAGACGCCTCAAACCACGCGGCTACCCCGCGCGGCACCACCTCTGAAGGTCTCGCTGTGTGGTGGTACAAATGCAATGTGTGGTTTTCATGAGCAATAAAAAGGGTGGAAATGATGTTTATGTTGATCTCTGCTCCAATTTTCTGTACAGGTTCCGGAACTCTCGGAACCGAGATGATGCAGAACTTTTTTTGACGTATATATTTTCCAATTTCAACGACGCGTTTCCCCTACGGTAGGCACCTTCAGATCTGCTTATTTCTTATTTTTATTTAGTCTTTTTATTTAAATTTTTACGTTTGTTACTGTATCAGCTGAGATGACGAAATGGAAGAAATTTTATAAAAATTAATCCTTTCTTAAAAAGCCTCCTATGGCTAATTAATATTTCTGTTTTTTACTTGGTTAAAAGCATAAAATTAAAAAAGTGTTATAACCGAGACCAAACAAATACCAAAGAATACGGGTTATTGAGAATTAACCAGTCTGGTTTCCCCATTCCTGCTCTCTGACCGAGAGAAAGGCTTTATCTCGCAGGCGGTACATGGGAACACGTGGAGCAGATGAACTCACGTAAAACTCCCGGTTATTGTGCTCGCATTCAGCCTACAAACTAAATCAGATAGATATTGTGACATATTTTGGACGGAACAAATGAAAAAGATTTATACTGATGAGCATAACAACTGATTTTAGTGTTTACTAATGACTAACATCAACAGACTTTAAATCTAATGTCTGCCTCAATGTTTGTGGAATTCTGTTGCGCTTCCAAAGCTATCCGAACATGTTTTAGTACTAACTCAGCGTAAGCTTTCTGTTAGAATAAGGAACAGTTTTTCTACATGTGTTTATATAGTTACATGGGTCCATTTACAACTCATTTCGCCCTGCTCGTCCGTGAGATCTGTGGCCTGCATGTAGTGGCAAACAAGTTGACGCCGTTTTCATTGACTTCCGAAAGATATTCAATACTGCTCCGAATTGACACATACTGAACAAAATACGAGCTACAGACTATCAGAACGTCTTTTTTATGTGATTTAGGATTTTGTAGCAAAAGTCAACACGTTGGTTTTAATGGGCCAAAATTATCATACGTATACGTAATTTTAGAAGTACTTCACAATAGTATTCTTGCGTCGTTAGTGCTCGAAACATATATAAATCATATGATACATAACTTGAGACGTTACATGGGAGTATTGTATCTAAAAACGTCGAGACTTCAGAAAACTGAAGCTAAGTGCAGGAAGACCCGCTGAGGAGCCAAGGTTTTTGAAATCAGGCAATTATCCTCTGCATAAATAAATGGAGTATACTGCGCATAAACAGTCAGAAAGACTAATTTCTGTCCGGTTGTGTTGCTGGCAGAAAACTACCATTGGGAAACCAAACAGAGGTATCTAAAGTGGTATGATGACCTAGTTGTGAGAAGCAGTATATACAGTGTGTCCCATTTGTTTTGACCACCTTAAATAACTGTTTGTCCAGATGAAAATTTCAAAATATTTCAAGGAAATGTTCTTTAGCCGTCAGGCGGACATCAATCAGCATGATTGCCTTCGTTGTAGCTTTGTTTTTTGAAAAAGATATGAACAGTGTCATGACTTTTTTTAAATGGCACCCTGTATTTTCTGTTCGGTAATTCATTTCCACTCCAAAAGACCTTTTGAAAAATGTATCACAGTGTACCATTTACTGAAACATAACGTTACTCATTACATAACACAACACTGACTCTGAGCCCAAGGTCACTAACCCATCCACTTCCTGGAGTTGTCAGAAAACAAATGAAAACTAAGTAAAAACATAACACAAAATTGACTTTGACTCTCCTGCACCATTCCCCAGGAGTAGAACATTCAAAGGTGCTCAAAGTGGTGACCCTGGACACCGATACACTGGTGCACTCGTTGAATGAAATAATTATTTACTGCTTCCAGTGTTGCCTGCTGAAAAGAGTTACAAGCAAGCACGATACGTTCCTGCATGTCCTCTGGAGTTGTTGGAATATCGCGATAGACAACGTCTTTAATGCATCCCCAAAGAAAAATGTCCAGAGTGTTTAAATCAGGAGTCCTAGCAAGCCAAGTAACTGTTCCTCCTCGACCAATCCATGTGGCAGGATACCTCCGGCTCAGAACACAATGTGCACACAAGGCATTATGTGCTCTACACCCATCTTGTTGATACCACATAAGCATTCTGGTTCTTAGCGGCACTTCCTCCAGAGGAGGCGGAAGAATTCGTTTGAGGAAGTTGGCATACGCTGTGCCGTTTAGACTGCAATTGATGAAATAAGGGCCAATAATTTTAGTACCAAGCATCCCACACCAGATGTTATCTCTCCATTGATGCTGATGTTCCACCTGTCTAAGCCATCGTGGATAGTCGCAGCACCAATCATGCATGTTCCTTGAGTTTAGCCGCGTGGGGTAGCTGTGCAGTCTTGTCCTACATGAGCGACAGAAGCGAGCGACAGCGAGCGACTTCTGTATACGTGACACTGCAGCGACAAGCAGCAGCATCGGGCGAAAAGCTTGGGTGTCCTGCGTGCGAGCGACCATGTCGCACTACAAGATGGCTGCTTAGAGCCAATCAGCTGTTTCTATAAAACAGCGTTCCCAACCTGTAGAATGCTGTAGTTGGAGAGTAAGGCTACAGAATTAGCTACAGAATAAAGCGAAAAGGAATGCTGTACAA
The DNA here is from genome assembly GCF_023864275.1 of Schistocerca cancellata. Lineage (NCBI taxonomy): Eukaryota > Metazoa > Arthropoda > Insecta > Orthoptera > Acrididae > Schistocerca > Schistocerca cancellata. Next base: position 270,924,809 of record NC_064629.1, read on the forward strand.
GAAATTTGCAAAGGGAGGAATCTCCACGGAGACTTTCATAAATACCATCAACTATGAAGATCACCAGACAAATTCTTCGAATACACGTGAATGAACAGAGGAGCATTCGACTATCTCATCTATAAATTAAATACGAATGTGTTGTTTTTTTTACATGATCAAGAACTTTTAACAGTCAATAAATGCGGAGGAATGACTACTACATGACTAACTACACTAAATACAAACATAAGTGCACAGATTCGTCCTGAATACGAAATGTAATTGTGGTGTGAGGGTAGCGTATGCAGTGGGTGACTATGTCATAGGTAAAGGTCCTGGGTTCTATTCCAGACTGGTTTTAAATTTTTACACAGTCAGTTACAATTATGTAGACTAAGTTTTATGTATACTGTTTAAACTGCATCGCTAAACATATTTTTAAGGTCTTGTCAAAGAACTTGATATTCACACCTATGCCAGTATATCACACACATTTAATTCCTAATAAATTAAAATGAACCATGAAATTTTACTCTATTTGATGTTGCAAACGTAATTCATCAGCAGTCAATGTTAAGGCCAAGGGTTTCAATTACTCTAAATAGTCTGTAAAAGTAAAGCTTACAAAATTTTTGAAAAGAAAGTCAAACGTTTTCTGTAATGATTTTTCTAAAAGTATCAAATAAAAATTATTAGGGAAACGTTTGGTGCACCTCATTTTCTGTTCATGATTTCGAGCATCATTCAAAGGCACGTAGAACGTTTCCCTGATCTACTTATTTCCTTTAGACAAATCATGTCATAAAATATTTGACTGATTTCTTTCATTTTTTAATATCAAGATTTATTCAGAAAGTGTGATCTTACTGACTCCTCATTTTCCTTCCTAACGTATTTGATTCGAAGGAAGCCTTTTTGATATTTAAATACCACGCCAATGTATTTTTTATGTGCAAAATAGCTAGCTCTTGAACAGAGGAAATTTTTGACATTTCACTTAAAGCAGGTTTTCGTGAAATATTTCAAATTTTCCTCAGTTTATTGATTAAGTTTTCTGATTACTTTCAAGCAGTTAAATATCTTCATGCAAAACTAGATCTCATTCTGGTCACTTTGATACCCGTTTACCTGTTTCTCTCCCTTTGTGTGGCTATAAAAATTTATATGAAGTTATAGGGAGTCTTGTTTTCACTCTGCTCACGCGTTTACAAAAACGTATCGAGTGCTAATCATATGATAAAGTAGTTCTCTCTGTGTGCTGTCAATTCCAAAATTCGTCACTTCGATATCCTGAACCTTTTATGAGATACGACGATTTTTACGACCACTTGATTCCCGAAGCGCAGGAAAGGTTCGGACGCGCCGCGAGCGACCCGTCCGCGGATATAACCACCAATATCTCACGAATGAAAAGAGATATCATCCCGGTCTCAACTTTAAATACAATTTAGATACATTGGTAACATTTCATACGCAATTATGTATAGCATTAGATGAACTATACGGAAGGTCTGCACAATGTGATTTTACCTCTGCAAATTCTTAAATATTTCGTGCAGCCATGTACTCAATTTCGTGCAGCACAGTAACTATGACGAATAAAGAAAATAAATTCAGACTTTTATCGTTTAAAGATATCAAGCTATATGTTGCGGAAGAATCAAATTTTTTCACGGACTAGTGTTCTTAAAATCGGATGTTTAGTAATTCATAGCTGGCGTTGCGTCCGCTCTACTGCTTTGCCGAGAATACACGTGGCTGTCGCTCTCTGTCAGGTGTGCTGCAGCGACAAGATGCAAACACGTTTGAATTCAAGCGTCGCCAGTTGCAGCGGGAGACAGGCAGCGACACAGATGTCGCTTACATAGGACACTTCCGTAACTACACCTGCGGTTGTGTTTTGTCACCTGACGCTGTAGCTCGCTCCTGTCGCTCACACAGGACGCGGCCTATATTCATCGGTAAATAGAACATTGGAGAATAAGTTCGGGTTGGAGAGGATTTGAGGCTGTGCCCACTGACAGAACTGTACACGATTCTGGAAATCATTCCCATGCAATTCTTGATGTAAGTGTACATGGTAAGGATGGAACCGCTGACGTGTAAGAACACGGAGTACACTGGTATTAGGAATGCCAATCTCGTGTTCAAGCTGTCGTGTGCTCACACGTGGATTCATAGCAACGGGAGCGAGAACAGTAACTTTGGCACCTTCGTCTGTGCGAGTGCTACCACGATTGCGTCGTCGTGGGCTGAAATTTCCCGTTTCCTGAAGCGTCGCAACAAGACGAGAAAGCATCCGTCAGGAAGGTGGGTTCTTGTCAGGACATCGCTCTCTCTACAGTTCCACTGCCTGCGTAGCATTTCGCCTACCTTCCACCACAATAAAAGAAACGTTATGTCGATGCAGTTTTTAGGAAGGACAGCCTTTACTGTATGCCTACTCTACACAACAGTATTTAAAAGGACTAAACTACTTTACTAAAAAAGAAAACAATATTGCAATTACTGTTCAGCTAACTTACATTCCCCATAGATGAGTAGCATTTCTACCTTCTCTTCGTTGGTGTACATTCTACTCACACAACTCTTCAATTGACGATGGCTGACGAAATGACGGGTGTGCATTCTGCTTATAATGTCAGCACTTGGAGGTGTGCCCTTACCCCGAGTACCTGCACTAAGCTCCGGGAGCGTCAACGTCAATGTTGCGTCATGTAATTAATGACGTTGTGTTTCAGTGAATGGTACACTGTGATACATTTTTGAATAGGTCTTTAGGAGAGGAAATGAATTACCGAATAAAAAAATACAGGGTGCTATTTAAAAAAAGTCATACCGCTGTTCATATCTTTGTAAAAAACAAAGCTACAACGAAGGCAATCATGCTGACTGATGTCCCCCTAATGGCTATAGAACATTTTCTTGAAACATTTTGTAATTTGCATCTGGACAAACAGTTTTTAGTGTGGTCAAGATAAATGGGACACCCCATATACAAACTATCCAGCGCACTTTGCACATAATGTGATACTGAAGTATGTGATACCACCGACATCATAATCCAAGAGGCAGCCGCTTGTTAGTGCAGGTTGACTAGATGCAGGGGCAGTCTTATCAGTTACGTCATCATCCTTGTCAATGTTATCCTCAGTCCACAACTCCTTCTCTCTCTCTCCCACCCGTCCCCCTCCTCTCCAGCCAATCACAGTATAGTATTAAAATGAGACAATTAATTTAGTTTCAATAAATAAATAAGATACATTTATGTCTAAGATTGCGGAACTTCCCTTCCCTCACCAACCAATCATAGCACAGTATTAAAATGAAGCAGTCAGACACATTGCATCTGGAAAGATTCTACTGAATTGCATAAAACTGGTGTCATGTTCAGAGATATTTGTCAGTACGACACTGTTTTTAAGGATTTAGACACAAAGTTGGTGTGTAAATTATGAAAATTAATAATTTTATAATACTAACAATAACATTTAAACTATGAAATGAGTACTGTCAGTTAATACACTGAATCAGAGTTCAGCATTATTCTAGTGAATGAAGCCAATTGATAGCAGAGGGAGCAGCATTAATAATATCACTGAATGGTCCTCGACACATTCTCAGAGGGCCGTCTCTGACAAAGTACTGAACCGTTTGTTGTGGGGCCCCACAATCGCATGCTGTAAAGTTTCAGAGTCCAGACTTCTGTATCATAGCATTGCATTTGGCGTGGCTAGTTGTTATCCTGTTCAGTTTTGTCTACTAAATTCAGTTGACACCAAATCCCGGTAGGCTTGAAGATGAATCTTGAACATCCTGACGTTTTATTGTTGCAGCATTCCGTTTCTTGCACCACTCTTGTTTAGTGTCATCTTTATTGTTGTTTCTTATATTAAGTCATAATGGACTGCGCGATACCAAACAGCATGGAGGAGGGTCATTTAAGACTCTGTGAATTGCAAAGTTACCGAGATGATGCAGCTTCCTCAATTCTCGATTGGTTTCTTCTTGACGTCGCAATTCTGATGGTGGAATGTGACTAATGGTGTGCAGCCAAGGGATCGGTGTGGATTTGAGTTCACCCATAATAATCCTCACTGATTCATTCAAAACTCTGTGTTGCCATACTGTGACACAGTATTCAGCTACTGGTTATACTAGTGTCAAAGCCAAAATGCCTAGAGTGGATGCTTCAGCACCACAGGTTGTCCAATCCAGTTTCTTTATGGTGTTATTTCGGCTGTTCAGCTTTCGGCTTTTAATTTCCAAAAGTCTTTAATATTTTAAAGACCGGTCCAGTGTAGCACCAAGGCATTTAGGCTGGAAATTGTGTCTAATCCTCTGTTGACAGAAGTTCATATTGAGCCGTGGGTTTGCAACTCTATTGTTTATGTGGAATGCGCAACTTCTCTCGTGGTTGCATTTGATTCAAGTCTCCATACTTTGTCATATGTTTTGAGAGTTTCTAAGTCTCTAGACAATATATTTCCTTCTTCCCCTAGGGTGCTGGTGTGTGAGGTCATCGGCATAACAAAACATTTTGGTCGCAGTGTTCAGCATGTGACTCGTGTACAGATTGAAGTGTGACGATCCTAGAAATGACCCTTGAGGAAGACCATTTTTTACGGTAAATGTCAATCTGATTTTGTCCAACGCTAACTTTGAAGTAACAGTTGGTTAACACACTTCCCAAAAGTGATGCCGATTTCTTACTTGTTACATGCTTTTTTGCTTCAGCAGCAGTCCATGTAGCCACACAGTATCATACGCTGCTGACAGATCAACGAAGGCCATCTATGTCTTTAGATTCTACTGGGATCCAGCCTCAGTGTAGAATGTCACAAATAGAAGCTGTTCACAACAGCTCCGCTGCCTTCAGAGCCCAGCCTGATATGTTGGAGTTACGTTATTTATTATTCCTTGAATTTTGTTAAGGATGTGTCGTTCTAGTACTTTGACCCTCGGACTCAGCACTGCAACTGGTCGGTAGCTTGAGGGGTAGTCTATGGGCTTTATAAAAGTGAGGATTTCTAGTGTACGAAGGGCGTTTGAAAAGTCCGTGCAAAAATAAAAACTACTTACATGTTTGGTGTAAACCTGTTTTATTTTTCGACCTAGTCTCCTTTTAGACTTATACACTTCGTCCAATGCTGTTCTAATTTTTTGATCCCTTCCGAATAATAGGAATTGTCCAAGTCTGCAAAACAGCTATTAGTTGCTGCAATCACCTCCTCATCTGAATAAAATATTTGTCCCGCCACCCTTTTCTTCAAATTGGGGAACAAATGTCCAAGGGAGCCAAGTCTGGAGAATAGGAAAGATGTGAAACGAGTTGGAATCCTGTTTCCATTAATTTTGCGACCACAACTGCGGAGGTGTGTGAGAGTGCGTTGTCGTGATGGAAACGGACTTTTTTTGCGGTCCAATCGCTGGCGTTTTTTTGCAGCTCGGTTTTCAAACGGTCCATTAACAATGAATATTATGCACCTGTAATAGTTTTACCCTTTTCCAGATAGTCGACGAGGATTATCCCTTGCGAATCCCAAAAGACAGACGCCTTAACCTTTCCAGCCGAAGGACTGGTCATTCGCCTTTTTTCGTGCAGATTCTCCCTTGCTAACCCATTGTTTAGATTGTTGTTTGGTCTCAGGTGTATAGTAATGTATCCATGTTTCATCCACAGTGGCGAAACGACGCTTTAAGTCCTGAGGATTCTTCCTAAACAGCTGCAAACCATCCTTGCAACACTTCACACGATTCCGTTTGTGGTCAAGAGTGAGCAGTCGCGGAACCCATCTTGCGGATAGCTTTCTTATGTCCAAATCCTCATACGAAATATTATGTACCGGTTCATTCGAGATGCCCACAGCACTAGCAATCTCATGCACCTTAAGTCTTCTGTCATTCATCACCATAACATGGATTTTATCAATGATTTCTGGAGTCGCAACCTCCACAGGGCGTCCAGAACGTTCAGCATCATTTGTGCCAGACCGAAAATTTTGAAACCACTTATAAACTGTTCTAATCGATGCTGCAGAGTCACCATAATGTTTATCAAGCTTCTCTTTAGTCTCCTGAGGTGTTTTGCCTTTCATAAAGTAATGTTTAATCACTACACGAAATTCTTCTCCGTCCATTTTCTGACAATCACTCGACTTCCTTGATGCACACGAATGCCGAACACAAAGATATAGATCAATATTGCTGAAACTTGGTGTGCGTTCTTTCCAAAGATGCTAATAACTAAACATGACCTCGATACGCGCCGGTAGTTCCATCTCTCGGACTTTGCAAGGACTTTACTCGGACTTTTCAAACGCCACACGTATGTTCAGTTTTTAACTGTTGAGATACCTTTCCCTTTTAGTGTATACTACTCTATAACTTCTTCACCCGCGTTCGTCCATGTTCCCCAATATGTTTCATAAATTCACGGAATATATCATCCAGTGCTGTTGCTTTCCATCTTTTCAATGTTTTGATAGCCTCATTTATATCTGTTTCGTTAAACAGATCTGACAAGGTGGTGTTCTCATGAAGGTAGCCATTTATTTCCCTTAGTTGGCCCTTTACTCTGTCTTTGGTGGATGAATCTACAGGGACCTTCTCAGCTTTTGATTCTGTATATAATGCCAGCTCCGATGGCATTATCTTCGGTTTCTGATTCTAGACGTTGGTCGCAGTGCCAAGCGTTCTTAACAATGTCCATGCCTTTCTGCTTGAATGTGCGAAATTTAAACTAGAAGTCAGGTTCACGCATTTCTGCCTTCTCGTTTCTTTAAACTGTTCTAGTATTCTTTTACCAGTATCAGAGTTTTCAGTTAGTTGTTATTCTGCATACATATTTTCTGATGTGTCGTTCCAGCAAGTGATGTAACGTTTCTTGAGGCCTCGTGGTGTATTACGTTTCGGTGCCCAGTAATGACTCCAAAACGTCTTGCAGTTTTCTGCTTTTGAGGGTTTCCAAGGTAGGTTGCTCTTAGCATCCTGAGTATATTCATCCCTTTTCTGAAATTTCATCTTGGCTTGTTAGTGGAATTTATGATAGGTATCTCAAACTCTGTTTTAAGTATTGTGGGGTGGTGCTTAGTTCTTGGTAAGCTTTTTAGGACTCTTCTTGAACGACACAAAGGAATTGTGTTTTTATTAGCGGAAAGAGAACACAGGTCAGGATTGGTCTGTGTGTGCCATCCAGCAGCCTGAAAGGTTTTGATTCCTTTGGCGTCGTAGGTAGACAGAGTTTGTCTCCTCCTCCTCGTTGTACTAGTTTCTCTCCATTTTCATCACTGTTTGTATAGTCCCATCTTGTGTGATGGCTGTTGAAATCACCTAAGGACATACATAGCTGAGGTTCAAATGGTATGACTGGAATGGGTCACTGGATTTTCGGTGGCTTGTAGAGTGAAACAAATGTTTAGCCACTAAGCTCCAGAGTGACCAATTCTGTGCCACTGATATATTCGCAATACACTCCCTAATATAAGGGAGGCTATTTCTTACATATATGATACAGCCGTGTACAGATTATTAGAGGTATCCTATAATTCTGTATCCTGCAGACTTATCCTTGTGTATATTATCTTCATTCAGACTGGATTCTTGTAGAACTATGATGTCGGTGTTATGATCAATGGCCAGTTTACTCATGCACTGAAATTTGTCTTTTGATAGTCCTTCTACATTTATTTGTAAAACATGGATACTTGGTCCAAAATTCTTCGTCATCTCTGTTTGGTTCTGAGAAGAACATACGTCGAAGTTTGTTTCTCGTAATGTTCCCTCGAATCGCAATGAGAAGTCTTTGATCTAGTATGACTGTCGGTGGTGTCGACTTCTCGCAGTCCTGTCTCGGCAGTCCGTTGATGGAGTACATCATCCTGAAGGTTGGCTACACATCACAAATTTTCACATATACACTAAAATCACAGTTAGCGTGTCTCCACACATTTTAAACCGGATTGCAGAAAGTGAGGAGTTACTATTGACCTCATTACTACGTGTGTTGTATTCTGGCAACAAGTCGTTAATCCAGTTCATTTTCTCGAAACCCATCACGAAGACACCCGACCCAGTTGGGATAACTGAGCGTATACGTGATGTCTTTAATGACACACCAGTTGAACCCATGCTGTGATGGTGGTGATTTTAAATGACCCATTTTGCAGAAGTTGTATCCAACTCATAGTAGAACGTTGACCACTCTAGAATGAGATCGCCAAAAGCAACTACACTATTTCAAGCACCACCCAACATCCGAAATTTAAGTTCCTTGAGAACAAATCTACTGTCTGTAATACGAAACCCTTGCAGTCGAAGTAGACGACGCACATACTTCCGGAAATATATAGCGGTGACCAATCTCACGCTACAGAAATGGCTGTTTCTTGATTTGTAACAAGTAATCGATAAGCGAAACACACATTTCATTAGTAGCAGTAGTGCATATTCAAGTTACTTTTTTTTATAATCCGATGAAACATATGTAGTGAACAGCAGCAGCAGCGTCTCCAACGACATACTACTTGCTAGCAGCTGTCTGGTATTTATAAATAACTTCCTGCTGAGACAGCAGTTGTTGGATGGTCCGACATGTAAAAGAGGATGGACAGCGATTCAATACTTTTGCGATTCCCGTGCACACAACACATCACCACCTTGACAAATATGTACGTGTGCTTTTCTCCGACAAGTTGAGTCGGCGTTGTCGGTGCATAGTAACCGTGTGTGTGTGTGTGTGTGTGTGTGTGTGTGTGTGTGTGGTGTCGTATCAAACCAATGTCATATGCAGTGGACAAAACAAAGTGACCTGCCCAGTACATTCCCAACTGGTTCATAAAGGCGTCAATCATTATTTCGTTAATCATCACTTATATAAAGAATTACATCTATAGGTGTTCTTGTTGTGGTATTCAGTCCGAAGAATGGTTTTTTGCACCTCTCCATGCTACTCTATCCTGTCTAACTGTCGTAACCTTCATCCTTCTGAATCTGCTTTACTGTATTCGTATCTTGCTCTCCATCTACAATTTTCGTCCTCCCCCTTCCCATTTACCTGCTGTACTGAACTGGTGATCCCTTGAAGTCTCAGATTGTGTCCTGTCAACCGATCCCATCTTTCGGTCAAGTTGTGCCCCATATTTCTTGCCTCCCCAATTCTGTTCAGTTTTCGGTATTAGTTACGTGATCTATCTATCTCATCTTCAGCATTCTTCTGTAGCACCATATTTCAAAACCTTCCGTTCTCTTGTCTAAACAGTTTACCACATATGTTACACTTGCATACGTGACTACAATCCAGACAAGTAGCTCCAGAAATGACTTCGTAACTCTTAAATCTATTTTAGATGTTAACAAATTTCTCTTCTTTGGACACGTTTTTCTAGTCTTTGTCGGTCTACATTTTATATTCTCTCTACTTCGGACATCATCGGTTATTTTACCGCATAAATAGCAAAACTCATCTCCTACTATGAGTGTCTCGTTTCCTAATCTCATTCCCTTAGCATCACTTAAATGAATTCGACTACATTCTTTATCCTTGTTTGGCTTCTTCTGATGTTTATCTTATATTCTGCTTTCAAGAAACTGTCCATTCCGATCAACTGCTCTTCCAAGTCCTTTACTGTCTCTGACAGAATTACAGTGTCATCGGCAAACCTCAAAGTTTTTATTTCTTCTTCCTGAACTTTAATTCCTACTCCAGTTTTTTTTCTTTTGTTTCCTTCACTACTTGCTCAATGTGCAAATTGAATAACATTAGCGATAGGCTACAACCCTGTCTCGCAACCTTCTCAACCATTGCTTTCATGCCCCCCACCCCTCCCCCAACTTCTATATTAACCGTCTGGTTACTATACAAGTTGTAAATAGCTTTTCGCTCACTGTATTTTACACCTGCTACGTTCAGCATTTGAAAGAGAGTATTCTCGTCAACATTGTCAAAAGCTTTCTCTAAGTCTACAAGTGCTATCTTCCAAGATAAGTCGTAGGGTCAGTTTTACCTCGCATATTCCTACTTTCTCCGGAATCCAAACTGATCTTCCCCGTTGTAGACTTCTACCAGCTTTTTCCATTCTCCTACAATGATAACGTGGTAGTATTTTGTAACGATGACGTATTAAACTGAAATTTCGGTAATATTCACACCTGTCAGCACCTCATTTCCTTGTCATTGCAATTATTACAGTCTTATTGAAGTCTGAGGGTATTTAGAGTGTTCAAAAATGGTTCAAATGGCTCTAAGCACTATGGGACTTAGCAGCTGAGGTCGTCAGTCCTCTAAACTTAGAACTACTTAAACCCAACGACATCACACACATCCATGCCCGAGGAAGGATTCGAACCTGCGACCGTAGCAACAGCGCGGTTCCGGACTGAAGCGCCTAGAACCGCTCGGCCACCGCCGCCGGCTATTTCGAGTGTCTCATACATCTTACACACCAGATGGAAGAGTTGTATCATGACTGACTCTCCGGAGGCTGTCAGTAGTTCTGACAGAATGTCGTCTACTCCAAGAGACTTGTTTCGACTCACACCTTTCAGTGCTCTGTCAAATTCTTCTCACAGTTTCATATCTTCCATCTCATCTTCATCTATGTCCTCTTCCATTTCTATCATATTGCCTTCAATTTCAGCTCCCTTGTTTAGTCCCTCTATATTCTCCTTCCACGTTATGCTAAGTACTGGTTTCCTGTCTGAGCTCTTGATGTTCAGACAGCTGCTTCCCTTTTCTCCAAAGGCCTCTCCAGTTTTCATTTAGGCGATATCAATTGTTCGCCATGGAAAATATGCTTTTAAATCCTTATATTTGTCCTCTATCCATTCCTACTAAGGTATTTTGCACTTCCTGTCAATCTAATTTTTTAGACGTCTGTATTCTCTTTCGCCTGCTTTATCTGTGGCATTTTTAAGTTTCCTCCTTTCACTAATTAAATTCAACATCTTCTGTTTTATCCTAGGATACCTATTTGATATTCTGCTGCCTTCACTATTTTATCTCTTAGAGCAACCCATTCCTTTTCTACTGTATTCCTTTCCCCTGTTCTATTCAACCGTTAACTAATGAATCCTCTGAAACTGTCAACAACCCCTGGTTATTTCAACGTATCCAGATCCCATCTCCTTAATATCCCCCCTTTCAATATCTTCAGTTTTAATCTACAGTTCATAGCTAGCAAATTGTGGCCATAACCTACATCTGCCCCTCGAAGTGGCTTACAATTATAAATCTGGTTCTGAAATCCCTGTATTATCATTATATAATCAGTTTGAAACGTTTCGGTGTCTCCAGATCTCTTGCACGTGAACAACATTTTTTCATGATTCTTAAACCATGTAGTAGTGATGGTTAAGTTATACTCTGTGCAAAATTCTACCAGGCGACTTCCTCCGTCATTTCTTCCCCCCAGTCGACACACACTTACTATATTTCCTTCTCTTCCTTTTCCTATTATCGACTTCCAGTCCCTCATCGCAATTAAATTTTCGTCTCCCTTAACTATCTGAATAATTTCTTTTATGGTTAAATTACACTCTGTGTTAAATTCTACCAGGTGACTTCCTATTTCATTCCTTTCCTCCAGTCGATATACACCTCTTATTTGTCTTTCTCTTCCTTTACCTACTATCGAATTCCATTTCCCCAATGCAATTAAATTTCCGTCTCTCTTAACTATCTGAATAATTACCTTTATCTCATCAAACATTTCTACAGTCCCTTCATCATCTACGGAGCTAGTCGGATTACAAACTTTTACTGTTATAGGTGTGGGCTTCGTGGCTATCTTGCCCACGATTATGCTTTCACTCTGTTGTTTATAGTAGCTTACCCGCATTACCATTTTCTTATAATTGTTAAAACACACTCCTGTATTACCCATTTCTGACTTTGTATTTATAACCCTGTAATTACCTGGCCAAATTTCCTGTTCCTCCTGCCACCGAACTTCGCTATTTTCCACTATCTCTACCTTCAGGCTACACATTTCCCTTTTTATATTTTTTAACCTACCTGCCCGATTAAGTGATAAAACATTCCACTGTCTGATCCGTAGAACACCAGTTTTATTTCTCCTGATGACAACATCCTTCTAAGTACTTCCAGTCCGGAAATCCTAACAACGGACTATTTTACCTCCGGGATATTTTATCCAGGAGGACGCCAGTGGAGCTGCATGCCCTCGGAAAAATTATGGCCGTAGTTTCCCCTTGCTTTCAGCCGTTCGCAGTACCAGCACAGCAAGGCAGTTTTGGTTGATGTAATAAGGTGAGATTAGTCAATGAGCCAGAGTGTTGATCCTGCAACTGCTGAAGAGGCTGCTGTCCCTTTTCAGGAGCCACACGGTTGCCTGGTCTTTCAACAGATACATCTCGGCTGTGGTTGCACCTACGGTACGGCTATCTGTATCGCTGAGACACACAAGCCAGTCCATCGCCTGCTAAGTCCATGCTTCGTGGGTAGAGGGGACACCAATAGTGTGACTGTTGATTATGGTAAATAATTGAGCCTTATTACACATCCAATAAACTTTTGGACATTTACGGAAAATTCAGATCTTTTGGGTACAGCTGATCATGGCACAAAATTCAGATAATTTTCAACATAACAGACTATGTTACTGTCTGGTACTGGCGCGGCGCGGTGCAACTGGCGCATCTAGTGTACTCGAAGCTGTATCTGTCTCTCCAGGTCTCTAGTTTCAAAGCTACCCAAGGTGTTAATTCAGCAGCGGCTCGTAACTCAGTTATCTCTCTAACAGCTTGTTTATAGACGCCGTGTTCAGCGGAAACGCTTTTCGGTATTAAGCATGATACTTGCTGCGTACGCATAAGACAAAATCACTGTATACGAACGTTGTTACCAACATACAATACTGTAGTACGCCATTTCCAGTCTCCGATTGGGATATCAAGATGGCATACCTTAGTTGAGGTTGGTTAATCTTGTGATTGTGTATGCGAATCCATGTCTTAATGTTTCGAAAGGTCAGTGGATAGGTGATGGGCCTGATCCATTTTTCAGACAATACCTTCTGCATTTGAGCCATACAATACATACAGCATTTCCTGTGAGACACACTGACTTCAGAACTTCACAACTAGTTTTCTTCCTTACCACTTACGAGAGCTACAAATGCCAGCCTTAAAGACAGAAAAAAACAATGATTTCGGGAACGAATATCGTTATAAATACTTTCAAATTACTTAATACAAAGGTTGCCGCACTTCCTGTGGAAAACTGCATATTACGGGTGAGAATTTGTTAAATCACAGGACTAGGCCCACAATGCATCCACCTGCAGCAGCAATAGTGAATAATCTGTTGCTAGTGGTGAAAACTATTTAATCCAAATTCAGATTGTTTCGGTAATTTAATCGCGTATTATCTATGTTTTCATTAGTCCAATACCTTTAAATGATCGAATATTGTCATATGATGTGATGTATTAATAATTTTCACCTTCGCTTTGTAAATTACGTATTAGAAAATAGGAAGGCATTATCTTTCACAACCATTGTTCTTAGAGATCAGACGACAGCTGTTACTCAGTAAGTAAGTGAATTGTGCAAGCACTGCAAAAATCAACTATTCTTATATAAATTTTCTGTATTGCAAATACAACTGCAGTGAAATTCGCTCATAGAGTGAACGCGGAATAATTTTCATTGGAGTGTCGCGGAATATTAGAATCTGTAAGAGAGAGACAGAGAGAGAGAGAGAGAGAGAGAGAGAGAGAGAGAGAGAGAGAGAGAGACAATCGCTGTGTCTGGGTTGTTGAGCTTCAGGTCAGACCTAATAATTTTGAAGTAAGATTTTTCTACCCTCATGTGATATTAAACTGTAGACAACAAATTTTATTTATAGCATATGTGGATAAATATCAGTCCGTATCTACAGCGCTATCAAATTTTTTAAATTTTCGCTGCTTAATCAAGTACCATATACTAATTTCAACTAACACAACTCTCTTACGGACAACAGAAAGCTATTGTGTAAGCAAGCCTATATTTTAAATTGCGCAGTAGATACTGATTATCAGTCACATAGAACCTCCGAGATTTTAGCATAGACTGAATGTATTTCATTAGAGAAACTTTAACTCCCATGTATGAATTTTCAGTTATTCGTAAGTTATTTCTCGACCCATCTACTTGGAATTTTAAACATGGCTGCGTTGTCAGCGATCGTTACAAAGTAACATTAAAGCAATAATAGCCCTCGGTCGCAAAATGTTTTTGGTCCAGGTTTCGGCCACTACCAAGAGTGCCATTATCAGAAATAAAACATTAAACTGACCTATAACATAAGGAAAAAGATTTAGGAAAAAATTTTTAAGTGTAAGTACTCACTAGCAGTATAAAATAAATATCAAGCGCTAAAGCTTAGTCACAAACTTTTAAAATAGGAAACATAGAAGGCAAGCCACTATGGGCTGCTCACTTATGTCGAGCTGCGGTAGCATCAGACTGAGGCGCCCGCGTAAGTAACTGCGGGCAGGTGAACATTATACCAAAGGTGCGTTATAGTAGCCGCCAACACAAACCGGCTACTTGACATTCAAAATATAAACAGACGAATATTGTGATGAACATTATTTAATATATGAAATAAGAGGCTATATTTTATCTGACATCAGCAGACATGGTAACAATTTGTCTATATAAGAGCTCGGAAGTACAGTTTAAAGGCTGAATACACCATTACAGAAATACAACGGGAGCTGAATAACTCAGCGAGTAGAAAAATAGTATAACAAGAAATGTAGTTAATATAAATCATTAATGAACAAAACAATTTTGAATCAACTGAGAAAAAATATTTCGGTAACTGCACGAGGGAACCCGAAATCAAATATCAAGGAACAGCTTTATACCGTTGAAGAAGCTCTTACTACGTAATTGCCGTTGCTCATTAAGAATGAGGCCATCATTTCGAGAAAGATCTTTAAAATTTCTAATTCTTCGAGAACATCTAATCTACGCCCTGTATTCGCAGTGTGCAAAATGTTGATACCGTGAACAGCTTTAGGAGCGTGACCTGTAATGGGAAGGTCGTCAGCAAAAGACGAATTTAGGGTGCTAATACGATTTTTTTTCTTAAAAGATGTTCTCTGTATCTGGCTGTAAAGGTACTTCGTATGTGTCATATGTAGTAAGAAGACCAGGTGTCATAAAGAGTCTTATAGACACCAGAGTAGTGGCCGAAACCTGGGTCAAAAGTCTTCATTCTGCGACCGAGGGCTGTTATTGCTTTAATTTCCATTTGCTTGGTATTTATCATTGTATGACTGAAATTACGTAACTGACAGTGGTCTGAAACACAACTGTTCGAATGGTAATGGCATGCGAACTTTTATCTCGTCGCTCATGCGCATTACCCCGTGCTGAACTTTTATGACTGCGAGAATGAAAATTTAAATTAGTTGTGAGAATGTAAACTGTGAATAACTTTAAACCAAACCAAAACCGCATTAATTTACGTAACACAAAAACTGAATCTGATGCAACACTTGATTTGAAATTGGCCCTGTTAATAAAACAAACTTGATCAATTTTAAAATAATGGTCCCTGTGCTTAATGAATGCTATCCCTGAAATAATAAAATTTCTTACCTTTATCTGCATAATGGTAACGCTCTTCGCACTGCTCTCTGTCTGTACTTTAAATCGTATATTAGCCGGCCGGAGTGGCCGAGCGGTTCTAGGCGCTACAGTCTGGAACCGTGCGACCGCTACGGTCGCCGGTTCGAATACTGCCTCAGGCATGGGTATGTGTGATGTCCTTAGGTTAGTTAGGTTTAAGTAGTTCTAAGTCTAGGGGACTGATGACCTCAGATGTTAAGTCCCATAGTGCTTAGAGCCAATTGAACCAAATTAAATCGTATAATTAGCAAACAGCTATTGTGCAAGACTGTTGCTTAGCAAACATTTTAAATTAAATCGAATATGGCCGAGACAGTAACTTCTTGAGAAAAATAGTTAATAGTCCAGAATGGCATGGATATGGGAACTTGTATTGACTTTGGATAAGTACCAATATGGCACTGACTTTAAAACTTGTATTTTGACTCTTTGAATATTAAAAATTCTCACAATTAACACATTCAATAAACTGATTATTAATGTACAATTAGCTTTACAAAATCATTAGATGTGAGTGATATACGTTGTCTTAATCATTACTTGTGAATACGCGCATTGCGTTGGTAACAAAACAACTTTCTTTACCTTAATTATTTCCAACTTCTTTTGAGATTCCTTTTTCAATTAGCAAACATCATAGTATCTTGCAAATAAAAAACTCATTACTGCCCCTAGCGAATAAGTATATATCCAGAACACATCAGCAGTCCACGCAAATTAGGAAAATAGGAGGAAAAATTTATGAAGTTTAAAAACTTTCGTAAATCATTCTTAGGGGATGAAGAAGTAAAAAACAGAAAAGTTCCCTCCCCTATTTGGGGAGCTTCCCCATCCCCTACCCCTTAATGTAATTTATTTTCATTTTTCCAAACTTTACGAAAAACGGTTCATGTAACTAAGTTATCTCTATGACAGAAAATATTTCTGGTGAAATTCTACGCAGAGAAGATCGAACACATGTTTAAGCAAGGTAATTAGTTTATGAGTGCTAAAATTTATTTTTTATTTATGCAACTTAAATTATTCAAATGAAAATAATTTTTCATGGAAATTAAAAATTACTCTAAAACTAATCAACAATTACTTTTGTTGTAATGTAGTTACAGTAATATGTACAGCATGTAGACAATAAAAATACCACAACATCTCTCAAACAAATTCCTGCAAATAATTTTTTTTTACATAAAACCATCATCCAAATCTTTTCTCAAATCACGTTGAGGCACATTAGTGCAGCTTTGTCCCCGACAGATTTTGCATAGTGTTGTGCAATGTAGGTCAGGCTTTACACATCCGCACTTCTTCCGCAGCCTTTAATGCAGCCGCATGAGATCAGCAGCAGTATTTTCTCTGGGGCAGGTGGTCGTTTCACGTGAATCGAGGAGAGGGATTCAAGTTCTTCTCCAGCCCTAGCTGGACTTACGTGTAAACTCGGTAAGAGTGGAGAGGTCCTGCACCAGTAGTGGTTGGCAAATGAGAGAGTATGACAGCATTGTTTGCCTGACCCACAAATAGATTAAACCATTTAAATCGAATGACATTTTAGTTATCATCAGGACACTCTACTGTTTTTGTGTAGAGACAGAGTATAAATATATCTCATACTTTTGCAATGGTATCAGGAGAGGAAGGTAGGATCGTTGAATATGTGTGGAGTATTGTGAAGTTGAAGTTGGGGATACCGGTTGAATAGTTTAAAGCTTGCAGCTTTCCTTTCCCAAACAATACTGAAGTGCTGTCACAACCACTTGCTGCTTGAAGAAACAGTATTGAATTCTTGCATTCATGAATGAGCGAGGAGTTACGTATATCTTTAGAACTGTAACACCGTGTTCTGATGCTACCTTTACCTTCCTTAATAAGGATTATGTCTGTGTCGTCTGGAGCAAGAGTGATAAGTAGCACAAGAAATGCTTGACCCACTATAGTCACTTGCTAGCAAAAGTTTGAGGGATTTATTGATTTTGCAAGAATTCCAACATCTGCATCATCCGCCATCTTTGTTTCAATACAAAAAATGTCTAGTTTTTGCACAAGCTGTGTAATAAACATTTCCTTATTGCTGAGGTTACTTAGAAAGGCAGACGGTGATTAACGCATAACGTCTCGTCATTAAAGGAAATTTCTCGTGAGGTCCGCTTCATCGGTCGCCTTTGGCGTTGAATAGTTTTTAGGTTCAGAGAGATTTCTGAATATCCGTAAAATACAAGAGTAACATCATCTTTATAATGTCTCTGAATATAGGCTATTAAATGTCACCAACAGGTCCATTCTCGGTCCACACGACGTGGTGGATACGAAACCCTGCATCTGTAACAAAGAACTTCGATTTATTATTGTCATTCATTTCAGGTTCATTGCTGTCAAAAAGAGACGTTGGTACACTCGATAATTCGTACGTGAAGAAGGTGAGTGAAACGTGTACAGTATTCCCTGAAATAACTGCGTAGTATCTACTTCAGTTATATTTTTTAAGCCTAATAGTTGACATGCACATTGTCCTAATCATGCTGGATTGCTTAAGCTTCACAGAACCAAATTGTGGCGAGACAGTAACTATCGTTCGAAGAGCTTCTTCACCAACAGGCACAGCTTTGTGGCAGTTTACTTACTGAGAAGCTACTAATCCAGATCCTAATGAATGAAACTGCTGTTATAATCAAATGGAATGTGTTGTTGCAACCATTGCTGAAATCTTCTGCGAATTTTCTAGTCAATTTCTATCCTCCCACTCCACAATTCAGCATTTTGACCACTCGAAACCGAATATAAATTGCAGAACTATTCCATAGCTTCACATATGTGTTGGGCTATTGGTAGAACGCCAATCCA
Organism: Schistocerca cancellata; assembly: GCF_023864275.1. Classification (NCBI taxonomy): domain Eukaryota; kingdom Metazoa; phylum Arthropoda; class Insecta; order Orthoptera; family Acrididae; genus Schistocerca; species Schistocerca cancellata. Next base: position 270,943,268 of record NC_064629.1, read on the forward strand.
TCGGTTCAACATACTATCAGTGAAACCTCTTCCGTGTGAAACACCAACACTCTTCAGGTACTTCATCAACGTTTGTTCTATCGTCCAATACTTATCAGAGCGTCGAACCGTGTAGAAGCTGTCCTTAGTGAATTTATCGAACTCCGCGGGTTTCATGGTTTCTTTCAGTTTTTCCATGTCGTGAAGGTTCAAAGGACACGCCTTAGCAAAAGGAAAGCGTCCAGTTGCATGGAATATCGGGAGCATAGCTCTCACACATTCTAGATGGAGCTCTCAATTTCCCATACGCTCTGCTTGGATGGAATGCCACGGCAAGATGACAAGCTGAATGTATTGTATCCGTAACTGGGAAGTTTTCCATCTTTGCTTAATATCATCCATTGTGTTGACAAATTTATTTTCCAGCTTTTCAATCACTTGATCTATTTCCAAATCGCCGAAAAAAAAGCATCAATTACACTCATATCAGAAATGCAGTCTTTAATATGTTTCTTCTCTTCCTCCACGACTGTCATTTCCTCCGGTATTATGACGGAAACTGCACACATGACTGCAGAGACTGAATTGCCCTCGTTTATGGACGACCAGAAAGGATATGAGGAACGGAAGCTGCAGCATATACAGTCTCCAAAAGTTGAGGGCGTTCACAGTCTCATTAAAAATCCTATTGCTCCTAGAAAAGACATTATCAAGTGAAAGCCTCCTAATCGAATACCCACATAAGTGAGTAGCTCATTCCCTCAATTACCCTCCACTGCCACTGTATCTTTAACTTTGATGTAGCGTGGTTGATCAGACATCACAATACATGTTTGGGGTGTGGTCTTATTACTCTCCATGATGGCATAAGTTAAAGCAATTAAAATAGTGCTATACTCTGTGGGCGGGTTGTTGATGAATGGAAGCGCTAATACATTTGACTGCGTATAAGGTTCTCCAGTCTCAGGGGGGGGGAGGGGGGGGCGAGAGGGAAAGGGGTGGAGGGGGGGGAGGGGGAGAGAGAGAGAGAGAGAGAGAGAGAGAGAGAGAGAGAGAGAGTTTTTCTTCTAATGTATTATCACGTTTGCTGTGGTCAGCAGTGCGGGTCGCTAACGCTCTAGGCGGACCCTTGTAAGCGCACGTGAACTGAGAGCCGAGATCATATCCCTGCGAAGACTTAAGTTCATGTCGTGCACGTTCGTAATATTGACACCGAATAGAACGCCTGCGCAAGAGGTGGTGCTAGAGACAGAAATAGAAGTACGCTTCAGCTGCATGACGATCATGTGTGAAATCTGCATGCTGTCTAACGCTTATAAGAGTCATATTTATTTATTGCAAACAATTCTAACAACGCCTCTGATTTATTGATTTTTGCGAACGGGAAAGAAAATGCAATTCAAACAAGCGATAAATCCGCTCCATTGAGAAAGAATCAGAGTCTGAAGACACCAAAAGGTGTATCAAACGGAGAAAAATAAACAGGACTTAATTGCAATGTGGTGCTACGGAAACCCAATCCTATATAAGAAATACGTTTGCAAGTTGTAGATATGTTGTATTTATAGCAAACGACAAGTAAGTCCACACACTGTACAGAAACCTCACGTTCTGAGCAATCAATGTAAGAACATTTTACTTGGCTATCAAATAAAACAAACACAAACGCAACTAAGGTTTGTTTGGATACGTTATGCACACGTATGGTGTATCCGTTCGCTTGCCCCGTTCCGCACACGTTGTACATCGCTTCCTCATAACTTGCTTCTTCCCTTCAGTGGCGTCCCGCTTATGCATAGCGTGTGTGCCTTTACGATATTTGTTTCGCACAGCTTTTGTAGCGCCCATTGGTTAAAGTGCTCCCTTTATTATTCGTATTCTATAAGCATACGTCTTTCTATGCCCTGAGTTTTTATTATATACGTAATGTGAATTTAACATTAGCATGTCAACTATTTGGAAGAATAGTCTCTTTGGCCAGCAGATAGTCTTTTGTTCACATAAATAACACGACAACATCTGGTCCTGCCTATCGGTTCCAGACATACAACTATTATATTTTATAATTGGCAGTGGTTTCGAGACTATTTGCTGGCGTGCATTCGGCACACGTCCCATTGTATTACGATATTCTCTGGAAATGAGATCTTTCGTCTATCCTTCCATTTGCCGATCATCATGCCGTCCGAATATCGTGCAACAGCGTCTCCTTTTCCGAGTTTTGTGCATACCACGTCTTTAGGGATATTTCTCCTATTCACCCTTAGTGTCCCGGTGCAATATGTTTTTGCATTCAACAAGGTTTTAGCTAAAGCAAAGCTGTTGTAAAAATTGTCCATGTAAACGTGATGGCCAACATGCAGCTTCTCTTCCAAGGAATATACCATCTGTTCAACATTCCCTTTTCCCTCCATTTCACCACCCATCCCCGTGTACACCGTCTGGATTATTTAGCATGCACAATTTGATGCAATATTTATTCATTTTGTTCTTTATATATCGTCCCCTCCAAAGAATCACCGCTTCATCTAAGGATACATCCTTACCTGGATAATACACCTGACATTCTGTTAAAATAATTCCATATAGGGCGTATCTTACATAGTCGATCATCTGGTTTCGGGTCTCCTGACTGGATTTTTCGCAAAATGCAGTGAGCCTAAGATCAAATATCTGTCTGCCCATACTCATCGCTATTCCTCGATTTTCGAACAGCGTGTCTTTCTTCCAGTAGACTTGTAATCTGGCATATTTGACATCACCCATATCTAATGAAATACCCCTGAAGACCAGTATTTCTCCTATACTTACAGGTTTCCAATTACTAATCCTAGAGCCCTCTTTCATATTTTCGCTCCCAAATATATTGGGTGCTTTACCGTTCGTTTCATCAACCACGAGCTGCAGTATGTCATCTGTAATCAGTAGCCTAAAGAAACCCATTTGCGTATTGCCAGCAGGATGTATCTGCAAATATTCTGCTTTTGTAAACGGATAATACTACATCCCATATAGTTCCTCATACCAAGTCGCACATGGCTTGCTTCCTTCTGCGAGCGCGGGTTCTTTATCGTCGGCTGTTTCCTCATCGTCGTCCGTGTCGTCCGATTCCGAACTGGCGCGAAACACATTCGACAGTTCTGCTTCCACACTGTCATCCCAATGATATGTTTCTCCTGTCTCCAAATTCTAGCCACCCTGCTCTGGTTCGTTCCCTCTGAACTCAACATCACTATCTTCTAACACAGTAACTCGTTGTCAGAATGTTGTTCACTCTTCCTACTCTTTTTCGGGTTAGAAGGCCCCGGTGTCGATTGATTCGCCGCCATTGCAAACAATGCACAACACAGACGACTAAAGACGAAAACAGAGAACTGCAGATGGGAAAATGTTACTTGATATTTCGTTGGTTGCTTGCACTAACACGAGTACACAGCCGAACAAAGTAAGCTGAGTACTCAGCTACCGAACGCACCGCTTATAAGCGCTACCCGCACTGGCTTGTTGATCGCGGAAACGCTTATAAGCGTCAGGCACAGCGAACCTGTTAATAAGTGTATCAATAACTGTGCCTGCATTTCAGCTGTCCACTGCTACACCATCTAATATTAATGTTGTTCCCAAATTGGAAATAGATGTGTGTGTGTTCCAGTAATTCTATGATTTCATGTGCTTCGACAGAATTTCCAGTGGCATATAAGCTTGTTCTTAATTATCTCGATTGTTACTGTCATATATTTGTGTAGATGGTTATATTAAACGACATAAGTTTACCCCCTTTACGTATATATGTCAGCTTTAGGATCAGTTCCTTATAAATTTTGTGGTGTACTCTTAAGTATACGGTATCTGGGCTCGTAACAATCCATGTTCTCTCATTATCTGACCATAGTATGCTTTTTCCAACCATAGTTTGACCTTTGCAGTGAATCTGTTAGTTCCGATATGATTTTTGAAGAGGTCAAGTATCTTTTTTATCTAATTTTCCTGAGTCATAATATCCACTGTACCACCGCTATCAGCTTTCGCTGTTACTGCGTTGAATGTCTTCAACGCATTTATAGTGTGTTACACAAAGGACTACACTTTCGAAACCCCAGATTTATCTCCCATTGTGAACCTGAAGTTTGGAATCTCGTTTGAAAGTGTCTGCAACCTTCCACAGTAATTGTGTAAACCTGTGACACCCTGTCTTATCCTCGGGCACTGCGACGCTTGAAACAAAAGATTTCGACAAATGCGAAAAACGAAAGCCAGAGCTAAGAAGTTCATGTGTGGTGAGATGTAAGGCAGGCTAATGATGTTACGTTGGCACTGAATTTCATCAAAATTCTAACACCATCATGTAAGTGTCACAATTGGAAGATTTTCATTCCCTCTTTTATCCGTGTTTCACCTATTCTCTTGATGGTTGCGCAGCGATAGTCAGAACCGCGAATCACTGTCTTATTATGGTTGGGCAAGGGAAACTTCTCCGGCACACCGTCACTCAGAATATTAAGGAAAGGTCACAAGTGGTGGCATAAAGGACTTCAACCGAAGCCCTTTGGGCTTTCATTCCCACATTTCGCGGTCGAAACCGACAGTTCGCAATGCTATTAGCAACAGGACGAAGTTTTTGACGTTTGTCACTGCTGGTACCCTCCGGGCGATACCAACAACCCCACTGTAAGTTATCATACCCGTGTGGAGTGTGGCCTAAATGCTTCTTTCGCTATGCTGTACAGGATGGAACTACTAGGGACTGTTCAAAACTATTCGACGAAATCTGAACGCGATACAAAGCAGCAAACTGTATTTGCGCTTTTTCAGTTCGGCAGCATCTTTGGTGCCATCGACTTACCTATGTAGAGCACTTTAAAATTGTGCCGGTACGGAGAGAGCCTATCACTAATTAACAGGCGTCGGGGTGACAGGCAACCCTTCCAACATCCCTTAGGCTTTCACGTGCGCGCAGGAGGCAGCAGTTCAACGATATAGCGCCACTCAGCGCAGTTGTGTGTAAATGGCTGCCTGTGACAGCAGCGTGTATTAGTCACTGTGTGTGTGTGTGTGTGTGTGTGTGTGTGTGTGTGTGTGTTGCGTAGGTGGCACCAAAGGTGTTGCCGAAATGGAGAGGGGTGGGGGGGGAGGCAGGGATTAGTCAGACTACTACTTCATTCGTGTGTCAATGTCGCACCCGCTTGTATCACGCCACAAGAGGCCGCAAAACAGAAGGGCTGCCAAGTATAAACATCCTTTGCGCTTCTATCATTTTCAAATGTCGAGTGGTTTTCTATTGCCCCTAGCGGTTCCACCCTGTGTATCGGAGCAGAAATTGCTACGTTCGAAATGGGTGCGATCACGTTCAATGGGGTTGCACGCCCATGATATCATGAGAAGGATTGAATTGTCTGGGGAATGCCAGCAATGTCAAAGGTTGTCATGAAGTACGTCCTGTTGTTCATCGCACTGAATTGTATTCGACCACGGAATGTGTGGCAATCAATCCCCAAAGGGAAGGGATGCTGTGACTGACACGCTTTACGCCAAACCAAGGCCTTTTCATGTCGATAATGATCTGTGGTGTGTAAAATACTTCCCCCTTCAGCCAGTAAGAAACCGTATCGCAGTTCCAACCTCCATCAAAGGGGGCGTCATAAGAAGTGATAAAATGTGGGCAAGAGGGTGTGTCGGCCTTCTCATCGAGTGATACGTCCACGGTGGCGCTGGGCGGAGTTGGTGGACCTTTGTGCCGATATTGCATCATTAACCAAACCTACACACACATGAACTCCTGAGCTGTGGCCTTTTTTCGTATTTGCTGACCCTCGTTTGCAGCATCGCCGAGCCAGAGGGTGACGTCATAAGGCGCCATGTTTTTTGCACCGTGACTGATTAGGCTTTTAGGCAACTTTGAACCGAACTTCGACCTAGTGCGTCGCACTTAGAGGTAAATATGGTGTTTCAAAAAGGCGTCCTTTCATTATGTTGTGCAGCGTCTGCTGCGCTCGTTGAGCAGGTCAGGACCCAACAGTGGTGTGGTGCAGGTGACCACGACACGAGTCTCTAGCTGCAAGCCTGTCATGGTTCACTGGCCACTGGCGCGGCCTGCATCAGCGCTCTGAGGGATTTGCGCTTAAGCGGGTGCCGACAGCGCATCACTAAAAGCCAGTGTCGTGAAAGCTGAAGCCCAGAACGGGATGAGCAGCGCAGTGTACAGCCAGGGAGGTGCTACCACGGTGTCTCGCCTGACAAGTTGTAGATGGTAGCTTGCAATCACTCGGTACAGCCGTTCACCATGGGAAGACCCAGGCTTGCCCGTATCATCAAACACGACTGCGAGGCAACAGCAGTGACAGCTTACAGCGGCTAAGTCACACTACACTCGGCTGGCTGTGGTCTCTGAAGCTAAGTTTCTTTCGGTAGCAAGCAGCACGTCACGATGCGGCAGTCGCGGTATCTTATAGCTTGAGAGACTCATTCCATCGGAATTAAGAATTGCAGATGAGATGACCAGACGCCGAGTCCTAGGATGTGGCTTCAGAACAGATATTTCAACTGCGCTCGGCGATGCTGTCATTATCCGGAGGTGTCTGCGGACTTGTCCCCACGGTACTGTCTCAATTATTGTCAGTTCCCTTGTCTTCCTACTTTCCGTCTGTGCTAGGACGCCGTGGAGCGTCTGAGCTCAGAGGTTACATGGTATGGCTTTGTAGTGCAAGGCTCGCAGAATAACGCATTAGGATGTCATACTGCGCCGTTTGCACTTCTTGATTATGGCTCGGCGTTCTGCAACAGTGCACTCTCTGCGTGCCCCGCATACCGGTTATGATACACGTGATGAGCCGATCTGCCGTTTGCGCCAACTAGCAACTTTAAAAATTTGTATGCACACTCAAGAATTTGCTGCGTGACGTAGTATTTGTTAACAGGATACTTTAGGTTTATTATAATTTCGAAAAATATCAATCGTGATTTTGTTCCATGCAGTGTTTCGCATTTGACAGTGACGTTTTACTTTAATTAACGTATTAGTTTTCTTTTTGCGTTTAGTACATATTTTATGGCTAGCATACCATTTGCCCTGGAGTAATAAATTGCTTAAAATATTACAGCTGTCGCATTTAACTTTATGTGCGCTAATCTTTCCGTTGCAACATGTTTTGCTCCAAGCCACCAAATATGCTGTACTAAGTTTTGCTTGCACTTTTATACGCATATGTTTAAATATTGCTTTTCTTGCCAGGCACTGTTGTGTCTTACGCTTTCTATCGATACTACCATTTTAATTATGCGACTGAGGTACTGCAAGATCGTGCTCTGAAGCGAACAAATCCAAATTAAGTGCAAACTGTACACAGAGTTCAAAAGACACTCCAGAACACTATTTGTGACACACAAACCGATTAATTGAAAATGAGTTGCTGAAACGAGACTTACATAAATAATGCGCTAAGCAAATAGAAAGGAAATGTACTAAATAAAATAGTTGTTAATGTCCTGGTCCATGTCGTTTATATTTTTCTCCTCTGTCCAATTTGGTGAAGCAGAGGCCTCGCTGTTTTCAATCAATTCCCGAACGATAATAACTTCCAGGTTTTCGATGATTTAGAAAATCATACTTTGAAGTGCTTTAGATGTTTCTAACTGGTGAACGAATTAACCATACTATGCAGATTAACAAACTGGCGACTAGTCAAAAAAGGAAATCGAAGTACTTATTTCAGGAACCATATTTTGGTCTGCGTTCGTCACTGTTGAGCTTTTCGTCTCATAAAACCATTTTCACTAAAGATCCATAGTTAAGGCGTAACACACATCCAAACATCAAGTGTTTACATGGACGTGTCCCGAATTATCTCACCTGTGGCTGTTCGAATCCACCACAACCAACAGGAATATTATAATAGGAAAATTATGAAGTCACAAAAATCATCTTAAGAGGACGAATGTAGCATGGTATGTTTTAAACTAAAGATACAATTTCGGTAACAAATGATTACTGGTAAAATAAATTTGTTTGGAGGCGACTGGAAAATTTATGATCTTTATGATCTTACCTACAACCACATAAAACTGTAAACGTATTTTTCAGAGATGATACACGTAACAGACCCTCCCGTTACAAGCAGTAATTCATTTCCAGGATACATTGCCGTGCAGAGGTAAGATGAGATCAACTCAGATAATCGGGTCACACTAGGGCTCTACTTCCAGTAAATTTACAGTCTAGGCGGGTGTTTATAGTATCAACTGTGTTGCTGTATATTGGGCTATGTAATTATTGTGTGTAGTTAATTGTGTATATCGATTTGGAAGCCATGCGACATACTGAAGCTAAGCGCATTGGCATGTGTGTGATGGGGTACTGATCTGGATGACACCACTGGAAAATATCGGATGGAGTAATACGTAACAAAGAGAAGGCAACCATCTGCCTTTGGATGACTTGCGTATAGACACACTCAAACAGGACTTACATTACCTTGCGAACTCTTGCGCATTTTCTCATGAAGGTAGTGTTTCTTAATGTGGGTACTTTTGCTGAAGAGCAGGAACTAAAAAGTTTAAATATTTTCTGTTGCATTTCTCAATGCGCCACAAGTCAGCCGTCCTATCTCCCACTTCACGTATAAATTTGGAATATTGCCTGTCAACTGGAAACCATGGCTTATGGCGACTATGACGCATAATCCTGGGCGATAAATCCCTACAAATGATATAACAAGTACAGTGCCAGCTTGCCTAGCAGCTACCATGCGTCTCCAGCTCAGGTCAGTTGAACTGACTTAATATGCTATAGGCCTTATCCCTGAGGCGTTTTATCTACTGATACTGTCTACACATCTGGATGACTGCTACACAATTCGCACTTATGCACCGGCTGAAGGTTGATCTCATTTTTTTGCACCATTCCACTCCGGTAGCACGCAGGAAGAATTAGTATTTCAATTTTCTCGTCTAAACTGCGATTCCACTTATTTTATTACTGTGAAAATTTCCTCGTACATAGATGGGCGTCAAAATATTTTCACATTGGGAGGAGGAAGCCGGTGATTAAAATTTCGCAAGGAGACCTCGCTGCAACGAGAAATCCATTTGCTGTAATCATTGCCACTGCAAACTTCGGTATCATATCCGCCACACTCTCCCCCTTTTGCGCAACAATACGAAACGAGATGCTATTCTTTGAAGTTTTTTACGTATTATCCGTTAGTCCAATATGGTATTGATCCCACACCGCACAGCAGTGCTCTAGACCTGCACCTTCCAACTGTTCTCATAAAATGCAGTCATTTGCTACCTTTCCCCACAACAATATCTACGCTATCGTTCCAATTTAAGTTATCCATGACGACTCGCCATGATACACAAAACAGCTCAGAACGCTATTGCAGAAGCATCGAAAGAAGCATGCTCATTTAAAAAGAAAGGAAAATCCGCGAGATCAGCAAAGATCGTTAAATTTAGACATTTTATAACTGATTTTCCGTCTAACCGAAATTTTACCAATTCGTTTTAACACTCATGTGGATGGGACTTATCTTTCCATAAAAGGGGACAATTGTCACTTGTCGCACCATGCAGATCTCATCTAAGCCATTTTTCAATTTTACATGATCTTATGTGACTTTACTAGATGGCAAAAGACAGTATCCTCTGCGAACTATCTAAGAGCTGCTCAGCCTGTCCCCTAAATCGTTTATATAGATTTGGAACAGCAGAGGGCCTGTAACAATTCCTTGGGGAACGCCAGACATCTGTTTTACTCGCAAACTTACCCTCAGATGCTACGAACTGACGTATGGCAGGAAATCGTGAATCCAGTCAATAGCCCTCATTACTTCGCGAGAATAAAGAGCTAGCTATAATTCACAAGAACGGTATTGTCTGAAACCGTGCTGACAGTATGTCAGTTGATAATCTTCTGCTAGGTAATTCGTAATCTGAACACAGCATATGTTTCCAAATCCTCCTGCAAACCGACGTCAGTGATACAGGTCTGCAATTCATCAGATGACGCCTACATTCTTTCTTGAGTATTTGTGTGAGCTGTTCAACTTTCCACTCATTAGGCACGGATCTTCCGTTGTGGCGAGCGGTTTTATGTTGTGGCGAGCGGTTTTATGTTGTGGCGAGCGGTTTTATGTTGTGGCGAGCGGTTTTATGTTGTGGCGAGCGGTTTTATGTTGTGGCGAGCGGTTTTATGTTGTGGCGAGCGGTTTTATGTTGTGGCGAGCGGTTTTATGTTGTGGCGAGCGGTTTTATGTTGTGGCGAGCGGTTTTATGTTGTGGCGAGCGGTTTTATGTTGTGGCGAGCGGTTTTATGTTGTGGCGAGCGGTTTTATGTTGTGGCGAGCGGTTTTATGTTGTGGCGAGCGGTTTTATGTTGTGGCGAGCGGTTTTATGTTGTGGCGAGCGGTTTTATGTTGTGGCGAGCGGTTTTATGTTGTGGCGAGCGGTTTTATGTTGTGGCGAGCGGTTTTATGTTGTGGCGAGCGGTTTTATGTTGTGGCGAGCGGTTTTATGTTGTGGCGAGCGGTTTTATGTTGTGGCGAGCGGTTTTATGTTGTGGCGAGCGGTTTTATGTTGTGGCGAGCGGTTTTATGTTAGTGTTAAGTACAAACTACATTCATATACAACCTGGAGCAGAGGATTTGCCTTTATTAACTGATTTAATCTGCGTTGTTACGCTGAAGGTATCTACTTCGAAGTTACTCAGATTCGCAGCTCTTGTTTGGAAGTAAATATTTACTACTTCTTTCGGAGATACTTCGGAAAACCATATTTCGTAACGCCTGTTTAACGGCAATGTCATCAGTAAGATTGCCATCGTTATCGCGTAAAGTATTGGTTGTATCTGGCAGCTAGTGTACTTCACATACGACCTGAGTATCTTTGGGATTTTTCTACCAGATTTGGAGAGTGACTTTGGAAAGTGTTAAAAGACATACTTATAAGCTCACGCTAAATATCGAACTTCTGTAAGACTGCTGATCTCGTGGATTTTCCTTTCTTTTTAAATGGGCATGCTTCTTCCGATGCTTCTGCAATAGCGTTCTGAGCTGTTTTATCATGGCGAATCATTTCAGTATCTTAGTAATTTAATATAACTCTTTCCATTGCTGTTGGTACTATTTCTGTGAATTTTAGCCATCTTTGGTCTACATTTTCATAGTTATTTCGGAATTAAGACCTGCCTTTTTAGAAGACATTTTGCGTTTATTTTTGCTCGAGCTAATTTGTTGCTAAGAAGTCACGTATGTTTTCACATCCATCCACAATTCTAGTGTGCTACTGCAGCAACTGTTTGAAGCAATTTTCGAAGAAAGCATTTAGTAAGATTTCGGACGAAGTTTTTATACCTTACGCAATACTCCATATTTTTCCTAACATGTCGAGGGTAGAGTGAAGTAACAACGAAGTTTAATTGTATGAGCGGGACACTTATTTGACGTGACAGGTGGTCTTAACTTTTCAGCAACTGGTTTTCGTAGAATTTGTGAAAAGCAGGTTATGTATTTAACCGGTTTTGGAACGATCTAATACTTGCTTCGATACAATTTAGGTCGAAGGCTTTCTTATTCGTCTATCGGTGGGGGGGGGGGGGGGGGGGGGGGGAAGGGGAGGACGAAGAGCATTATTTTAAGCAGCTGATGTCTGAAAGACCAGTATCTCGAGATGTGTGTGACACTATTTAATCTTAATAGAACATTACTTGACATGCATCCTGAGAATAGGGGTAACTGACAGGAGTAGTTTAGAAATTGCTGTGGAATAAAGGAACACAAAAAGGACAAAGAATCACCTTCCAATATAATCTAGCTTACCTTACTTGAAACGCAATTTAAACTATGTTAAAACTTTGCAAAGAAATGCTTGCATACTTCCCGTTCTGCCTAACCCTGGAGCAGAATGGGATAAGGTAATTTCCAGTCAAATTGTTGCATATCCGTTGAAATCATTAGTAAAATAATCCTAAAACTATCAAAAAGTTGTTTAAGGAATAATTTAGGCTAAGATATATGGAATCTTCAAAAAATGATTAACAACTACATTTTTAGTTTTCGAAACCGTACCTTCATTTTTAACGTTTAGTACCACTTTACTGTCACCGTCACTGGTACTTATGTTTCCATCGGTTGTGCACCATGTGTTATTTTCGGCTTTGGAACAGACAACTCAAGATGCCTTGTAATAAATCCTATAGCCCAATCCTGTCCAGCTAGCCAAGTTTGTCAAATCTTGCATGGCAACCCATTTCATTCTGCTACTCGTGAGGTTAATGAACTGACAATGGGATGTTTCATCGCCTGACTGTAAATTCTGTTCTCCGTTGACTTTAGGAATGTTATCAGCTCGTCGTATTCTTCTGCAGTGGATACATTTTTAAATTTACAACTGATTTATTGAACTCTGTGATTGTGTTTATTTTTCGCTTTAGGAAAGTATCTTTCGAACGTATGTTCAACTTCCTAAATGCCTTTGAAACTCCCATTTCAGAAGAAAATGGCTGAAATCGTAGATTTGGCATCCGATTTCTGTTATCAGACTTTCTAACTTAAGTTCACACCATCTGGAAAAGTTAGGTGGAAGATTAAAATCTAATTTCATAAAAAATGATTTAGCATCACTGAACAATATTCCGTTCTGCCCCATCCTGTTCCGCCCCAAAAGCACGTTTCAGTTAAACTTTTATAGGGTGTAGTAACTTTAGTATTTAATCGTATTGTATAACTGATAACGAATGGCGTGTACCTTAAGATTACAGGTCATTTAATGGAGTGCAATAAACATTTAACGACTTATCTCGCGCTGAAGTTCAAAAGTTATTCAAGCAAAACTGGGTACGTTAGTAACTTTTTCGTTATACGTTGCACTACAGCTCGAAGCTGCAATGCTGCTTCTCCAATTCAGAGACTTAACTACTATTACATGTCACTGCAATAGGTTGCACTATTTGTAAGTTTAGAAACAGCCCAGTCCCGTTGTGCCCTGATATCCTGTTCAGTCCCGAGTTCCCCTACCCATCATGTTTCCATCAGTCTTTTTTTTTTTTTGTTTTAGGGCGCACAACTTCAATGGTCATTAGCGCCCTATGTTGTCATCAGTATGTATGAGACTGGATGAAGCCACGTTAAGGACTGAGAACCTTTTATCTCAGATTTCATTTGGAGTTTGACAGTGTCAGAAAAATAAACTCTGCCATTCCCCTATAGACACGCTCACAAGTCTGGGGGGAAAAAAAGTCCATACTAGTAGAAAGATACGCTAGTAACAAATACACAGTTGTTTTAACTTATTACCGACTTCAAGAGTAAAGTAGTTTCAGTCTCACATTTAATGCACATTTTTCAAAGTACTTTATACATAGAAATTAAGTTTAGCATGTTGTATCTGCGTACGATAGTGCAGTTTCCTCCGCTTACTCTGAAAGCTATTTACCCTTCGAGATTTTGAGACCGCATGGCTTCTTAGTGTCACTTTCTCTGCATGTAGCTGAATAGGAATACTAGGTGACAATGAACTGATAGTGTCAGCTAAACTGCCGCAAGCTGACAACACGATCCCTGAAACTGAAATTCTGGTCACCCACTGAGCGTACCATTTTACACTTTCACTCAACCTCAGTTCATTATACAAGTAATGAGGTGTACCAAAACTTTTCGATTATACTTGCGGTCAGAAGGAGACTGGTTGTGAATGAGGACTAATTAACCGACTGACACCAAGACCTGTGCATTAAACATCGACAGGATCGTTAGGGGTGGATCACAACCTGTCCTAGGGAAGGATGGACCAAACCTTTTCTAGGATCATTCCTTTATTCGTAACTTCAGGTGGTAGGGATGAAAGGGGACAGGGTGCTACTTAAAATGGTGATCGTAAAAAAGGGATTCGAGCCCCGCTCGTTTTAAGACTACAAATCCTACCCGTAGTGGTTTGCCATTCAAAAGGAGTGAATCGTGTCTTCCGTTTGAAAGTAGTCGTGTAGTAAAACTACAGAAACGCTCTGTCGGGAAAACTTTGTGAAGGACTGCGAAGACCTGAATTTTGTAGTTATGAGCTGGAGAGTAAGCACTTTGGCCACCCTGGGTAGCCATGCGTTCTCAGGCGTCTTGCCATGGTTCGCACAGCTGCCCAGCCCCCCCCCCCCCCACCTCCCCCGTGTGCTGTCATTGGTGCATTAATTAAGTAGTGTGTAAGCCTAGGGACCGATTACTTCAGCAGTTTGGTCCCATAGGAACCTACCAGAAGTTTCCAAACTAAATACTTTCTTGGAGTCAAGGTATGGAACATTCTCCGAAATAACGGTGAATCAATTTTATTTCTTAACACAGTTTTTAATCATGTCACTAAAACTACATTCGTAACTCCCACATTAAGGCTATATCAATAAATATGTTCTCTATTTTACATGCAGTTCAGCAGAAACCTTACACGAATCGTCAGTACTCGTAAAATGGTGGCACAGACTTTCTAATAAAATATATTAGCAATATATACATCATCAATCTTTAAAACAGAACTGCCTTAACACCACTCCCGTAACAGTTCACACGATATCGTAGCACCAGCCAGTGCACTATTTCTTAGGTAGCTGGTGGTATGTCAAATAAGGTCATTGTTCCCGGGTTATAATTTGGCCGAGAGCAGAAGCAGGCCGTCGACACCTGTAAAACAGCAGGTTCCCACTCGTCGTGCGGGTCTCCCATGAGCTTGAACACTTGATGCCGAAAGGGAACGTTCTTCCGCCTGGACACAGTAACAGAGCTGAACACTGGCGAGCATACTGTGGGTGGCAGGCAATTGTCAGGATCCGGGCGACACCTCACGTACACCACGTACACAGGTCGCACGTTTGTCCCGTACAGCTGCAACATGCAAGTTACTTTGAAATAATTTTATTCGTAACGTTCTTACACATATCCAAAGAAATCAAATTTTTATTTTTATTTCAGTGATATGTTGAAAATGTGAGTCACAAACTCTTTAAGAGGGGTGTGGGGGGTTAAGACTTAGCAAAAAGTTAATGGGCAAAAATTTTTATTTTATTCATCTGTCTTCTGACTGGTTTGATGCGGTCCGCTACCAGCTCCTTTCTTGTGCCAAGCTCCTGTTCTCTATGTAGCATTTGCACCCTACGACCTTTATCATTTGTTAGAAGTATTCCAACCTGTCTCCCTCTGTAGTTTTTACTCTCAGCAGTTTCCCATATTACTATGGCTCTTATTCCCTGATGTCTTATTGCATGTCCTATCGCTCTATCCCTTTCAATGTTTTCCGTCTGTTTTCTTCGCTGGATCTGTGGAGAACCTCTTCATTCCATGTAAGTTCACCTAGATTTGAACATTCTTCTGTAGCACCTCATCTTAAACTCTTCAATGCTCTTTTCCTGTTTTCCCCACAGTCCATGATTCACTACCACACAATGCTGTGCTCCCAAGCAACATTCTCAAAAATTTCTTCCTCAAATTAAGACTTCTGCTTTATACTAACAGGGATTTCTTCGCCAGAAATGCGATCTTTGCATGTGCTAGGTAGCTTTTTAATATCTTCCTTGATTCGTCCATGAAGGGTTATTTTGCTTCACTACATCAGTAATTTCGATATTAAGCTTTTCGCTGTTTTCATTTCTGGTATTCTCATTACATTTTTCTTTCTTCGGTTTACTCTCAATCCATTTTTGTAGTCGCTAGGCTCTTCATTCCATTCAACAAATACTGTAATTCTTCACCTTCATTGAGGATAGCGATATCCGTGAATCTCGTGATCGCTATCCATTCATCCTGAATTTCAGGCCCCTTTTTTCTATTTGTCTTCACTGATTCGATGTTAGATATACCAGTCGGATGGGGGTAGGGACCAGACTACATCCCTGTCCTACAGCCCTTTTAACTCAACGTCTTCGTTCTTTTGTAATTACCTATCTTTCCCTATGGCTTAAATCTATTTCTCTGGGAGTTTCCAACACCTAGCACCAGTTTAGATTGAACACATTTCTATGTCAACATATCTTATGAAAGTGTCTTAATTTTTGCGAAGTCTTGCTTTTATTATGAAGTGCAATCCCAGAACAGCCTCTCTGGTGCCAGTGCCTTTTCTAGGGTCACATTGACCATCTAACCGAGCTATAGTTTCCTTTTCTGTTGTTATGAGTTATTTTTGTCAGTACAATGGATGCGTAAGCTGTTAAGCTGATTTTTGAGTTCTTGCACTTATCTTCTCTCGCCATCTACGGAAATGTGCGGACAAATTTCCGGAAGTCTGATTGTATGATTCCAGTCTCAGATTCTACACACCAGTGTATTGTTTCCACCATCTTATCTGCATTTAACGGTAGAATTACATCTGCATTCTTAATGTTCAACGTTCAGCACTTGCTTTTAATTTAACCTCAGATTGTTTTGACTTTTGTACACGCTGAGTCAGGCGTCCCTAAGATGTTTTCTGCATTTCTTCGCGTTTCTCCTACAGCTAATTCGTCTTGTCTCTCCTGCACTTCCTATTTATTTCCTGGAGTTTTTTCCATTGCTGCATTCTTGTCTTTCCCTGAACATGTTTGTACTTCCTTCGTCGATCACTAAGTATTTCTTGTACTCATGATTTCTTCCCAGTTACCTTCCCCACTACTAAGTTCAACATTTATGATTACCAGGGTTAGGATTTTTAGGTGCACACGTTCTTCTTACGTTAAATTAAAGCTGTTCGGAAAGATATCAACGTGTGACATTGTTTTCTCGTTACGGGAAGAGATTTTTCACGCTCCTTCTTCCATTTTTTGGAACCATTATCCCTTTCTGCCCCAACCATACCCATAATCCTCTTCCTCTTTTTTAAGCCTCATTCCAATTTGTTCTCTAAGACCTCTAAGTAATATAATGTATTATAAACTTTCAATTACCGTTTTCTCAGCTTGCTGTGTATATGCAAATACTAAGCCTACTTCTTTCAGTAAATGCGGCGCGGGAGTTTATAGCACACCGGCAGAATGGAAAATATTTGTTTGACAAAACCTCTTTCTCGATTTACCACTATAAAGCAGTTCACAATACAGCAACTGACAATGAATGATTCTATCCCACGAGCATCAGTGGCCTACTGGTCGTGAATGTGAGTGTTACAGTGAGAGACGTCGCCTGTTCGCGTGGAAGTGGAGGCTGGTCTCTCAGACACGGCAGTAACCGCACCTGCGTAGTTCCCGAACAGCCTGGTTTCTGCTCGAATCTACTAAAAACTGCCGAGACTGCAGTTCCAGCGTGAGTGGTAACATTCTGGTAATTGTCGCAGTGTTATAGAACTGGCACAGCGAGCGAGCGGGTGGGTGGGTGCAAGAGTGTTGCATGACAGTCGCATTGAGTAGCAAGTTTACTACTTGTTATGGAACACAACAATCATGATTTCAGCTGCTAACCAACTGAAACCAGTGTTTCCTGAGTTGAAGCATGGTACATGCTTCGTTCATGCCATTCAGAGGAACGAATACGACATCGCAAACCACTTCATCTGTGCCCTGAAGATTCTACAGAAAGCTCAGAGTCGTGTTGTGGCCCAATGAAACCACTTGCTTGCCCCTTCCAAGTTTTGTGGTCATTACTCGTTGGGAATCTTTGATTGTGTGTGCTGCTATTCTGTATGAGAATTTTGACAATTTGTGCTTTCTTTGGATCCAGCCGACGCGGGTGCAATTTCCAAGGCACAGCAACTTCTATTACCGGAGAAAATACGTAACTGCGGGGACAACTATACTGTGTCTCTAGTTACATGTAGCTGAATGGAGCTATTAAACTATTAAAATAGCCGTTAGATAGCTTTGCCGAAGAGACTTTGGCGTAGTCTTCAGAAGATTCCAGACATTAAGAAATTCGCCCTATCTGTAGAGTTGCCACTACAATACAAGGTTTGCGTCACTGGTTTCTGTGGACGTCTGAAGAAGCTTTAGCATCTAAATCGATATTCTATCTGGAAACAGACTTACTTCTAAAAATGTAATGATGTTTAATGTCTAAGTACAACAGCTTCCTGTTTTTACCTCCATTTGATGAGTGGTAACTTGATGAACTTGTTTATAGTTCAATGAAGTAGAAAAGGGGTAAGAAATCGTTGAATTAGTTGAATAGACCAGCACCATTTTTCTATTTTTACCTTATTTGAGCGTATTTTCCCTCCTATTTTCATCTGAAATTCGCACCTAAAAATCCTGACCCTGGTTATTACCTTTTTTTAGACATGTCCACTCCTCAAAGTGTATGCTGGGATACTGATTATCATAGTACCCATATCCTTACAGAACTTCAAACGCGTCTCCTCAAGCAGTGACGTATGAATTACTCTATTGAAACTATTTTCGGTGGTTTACAGTGATTCTTGCGTACCATTCACTTAAACTTCAGTCTACTTCTCATCATTACCGAAATTACTTAAGTGTAATGTTGGTTTATAGCTGATCCTGTGTACGCTTTACAGTCCAATAATTGATTCTGGAATCAATCTGGCCGTTATGTAATCCAGCTAAGATTTTACCCATGTTTCCATGTATATCACCGCCTCTTGATTCTTTAGCAGAGTATTCGCTACACTATGCTATTTCCTGCCCCCAAGGGCAAGACTGCCCTTAACCTATCTCCCACCTTCTGATCAGGACGTTAGCAGATAAACGGTGACTTACGTCTGAAGTCTTCTGCGGCCATCGCTAATTTTTATTTAAAGTTTAGGTAGTGACTACATTCGAAGTGGGGACCTAGGATGTTTTGATTACTACTAAAAGGTGCTACCCTAGCACACGGGTACTGGCATAGAAACCCACAATTTATCTTTATTGTGCAGATTATTACGATTCGTAACATTTAATTGATTAAAAAGCGAACCAAGCACTTGAGGCCAAAACCACGGACCTGCGAACCATGACTGCCTAATAGATCTCTGGAAAGGAACGCCAACACAAAATTGTAGCAAAATTAGAAATCATTTTTCATATCTTGTTCCGAATGGTTGAACGCGCTATTCATTTTTTTAATGCAGCTGACCACATAATCGTCAAGAAAGTGCCTGTACAATTTAGTTTAGCCAGTCTCTTCCATTACATGAAATCAGATTTTTCAATTCGCCCTGTGTGCTTACCTGAGTCTTATTGCAATTCGAATTCGTAATGGAATACACCCGCTCTAGTAGACCACATAGCTGTTAGTGACTAAGAATAAAAGTATTACATCGAAGGATCTCTATTCAGTCATTAAACAGCACTAATTTTTGGTCTTATTTTTCCCGCAATTAGTCTAAGAGGGAAGAAAGTCATCAAGATTAGAGTCTAACGTCTCGTCGACGATGTGGCCAGAGACTAAGCAGAAATTTCGAGGATAAATCGGTTGTGCCTATTCTAAAAAACCGTCTCAGCATTCGCCTTGATGGATTTAGGGAAACGACAGGAAACTTCAATTTGAATGGGATTGTAACGAAGCATAACGTCAATCACTGCACCACCTCGCATTCCCGCAGTCTAGCACCTATTTATAACTGAAACACTCTTCCTATCTAGTTTTACAGCACCGCCTTAATACTACTGAAATTTGTTAACTACTCTTATCCGAAAGTATTTCCCCTTCCATAGGTCCTATGCAATGACCGGTACCAATTTCTCTACTAAAAAGATTTACGGTGTTTTACATTAAGTTATGGTTTGCTTGTTGTTCTATTGTGTTTACCAGTCTCATGAACCGTTACTTCAGCACTGTTTCGTGGAGCAGTCACTCCAGTGTACCTTCTGTGTCATATTTTACGGTTTTCTCCTACTCTTTTCCTGCTGATTTTCCACTGACCAGTTTTCTTTCTGGATGATTCAAACTTACCTGTCTACTAGCAATCCTAGTTAAACATCTGAATGCATTATTTTTTGGTAGACGACTGTAATAGACATTAAAACGTGTTTTGAAGACTAAGAACACAGAACTCAGAGTTCCTTACCCTATATATTCATCACCCACAGCTCAATGTTCAGACTACCATCTAGTAGTTCACGTTCCCAACAGGAAATCTGAACAATGTTCATTCCTTTACCACAACAGGAAGAATAGACGCGGCCCTGATTTACTTAGTGTACAAATGGGTATGACGGTCAAGGCTTTACAAATTATACCGCCAGTGTGTACTCAGCCGACTGAAATGCCGTGCAGTGTCATCGAGTAACTGAGGATCAGTCTCAAGATGCACATGATTACGTGAAGAGACCGTTGCATTAAGTGGTGCCCCTACGACTTCCATGTAAATCAATGTACGGCAAGCTTTCTGTACCAATACCAAATTTGTTTAATATCTGAGATCATAGACGTAATGTCTTATGAATAGTGTTGAAACTTAACTCTTACTACTGCACAACTATACACTATAGTCACTGGAGGAATCTTTTTACTTTCTTGGTAATTTGCCGGTATCAAGTTTTCGAACAGGGTTTCATGATCTATATTTACCCTGCAGATTCCCGATTGGGCAAAAATTTGTTGATGCATATTTTACACTGGAATGCTAATACTGCTAAGGAACACATTTGTTAAATTAAGACTTCAGTTTCAGTTTAACAGGTACAACTAATACTGTCTACGACATAGAGCTTTATCAAAAATTAGCATACGTACAGCGTATTTCAGTTCACCCAAACAGTGGTTTAATTCGGGCATCTTCAGGCCCGATTCCTTTTTATCCTCCTCCTGCAAGCCAAATATTCTGTCCAGCTGTTTGCTGACGTCTTTCTGTGGCGGTGGCATCCATTTTGAAGGGTTGAAAGGACCTAACATTTCGCTTCCTGGGTAGCCAACTGCGGAATAGATTACAGGTTCCCTGTCTCTGTAATGGGAGAGATAGATTTCTGTTTAAACGTAAATTTAAGGCAAACTTTAATGTTAAATACTCTTTTGCAGTGTTTCAATCAACAACATTCTCTTTTCACCACAATTTAATAATTTGTCAGACACACACACACACACACACACACACACACACACACACACACACACACACACACACACACACACACACACACACACACACACACATTTAGAGCCTAATTACTTCCCTTACCCCATTACTGTCATTACTGTAGTGGGAAACAAGATGTTGCGAAAGAAATTACAGTGTCATATTGGCTTTTGTTTGATTTGTATGATAGTGCAAGTAGATACAACTAAATTCTTCGATGGCTATTTTTCTTACAGTGCACAGTGACGATAATCACGAACAGCTCGTTTGTGCGTTTCAATTTACCAACTGCGGACCACGAAATTACGGGACCCGAAGTGCTGGAAAGCTATTGCGCCCCACGAGGACTTTTTTAATCAACAAAGCAGTTCGTAATACATGCCATCAGAGACAGCTGCACTAAGATTTAAGCATAATTATGTTAACTGTTTATGTATTTGCATGTCTGATATACCTTGAACATTTATTACAATAATTTAAGAAGAAGAAATAAAAGGTAGTCATCTCTCAAACCTGTGAAACAATAATGTAGAAACCTGTAAGATCGTAATATTGGAAAGACAGCACCTTGATGAATACAGAACCTTAAGTAAGTCATATCTATGTTAGATATTCCAAATCATCAGCATAGGTAGTAGAAGCTGTAGTAGCATAGCGTTCTGGAAGTAGGACTCCACTGTGAGTCGTCTGTCAAGGTCAGGACGAGGCAGATGGGGCAGACGGTTGACCACTGATGAGAATGGTGTGGTTGACTGAGGGTAGACGCTTGTGACGCGATAGGGCGTTATTATAATAGGATTGAAGTATGTAACATTTGTGAATCCACATAATGCAGCATCGGACTTTCTAAGTTCACACAGCCAGTGTGGCGTAAGGGTATTGCCATGGAACGCGCCCTTCAGCTCTCTGCTGAAGTCAGGATCGTGTAGGCGCAGCCAGGCCCAATCAGACGCAATGCACAGGCCCTGTGGCGTGCGTGACAGTACATGACATTACAGGTCTTACGAGTTGCAGTGACCATTTCCGGCAGGGAGTGAGTTACTATTTTAGACTAGTTTAATACTTCGTACCTGCACGGTTAAATACATTCATACTATCGGTAACAAAACACTGAGGGAATTAACAGGTATTATTGTATTGATGGCCCCAGACGTAGCCAAGCATTCATAATGTACGCTGGGCATGTCAACTAGTTTGATGTCCGTTGCGTGGCCATATTTCCCATGGGCCTCGGCTCAGCAGCGGTCAACTCACTGGGCTGGTCACCTCGCCTTAGTTAGCACTCGGCAGAGTCTGCGCTAAACGTGGCCGCACACAACTTCTGGAAGGCAACAGCCAAGGCACCCACAGTCGCTTCTTAGACTGCAAGCAGGGAACACATTCTGTGGGTGAGCCACTGTTACTGCTCGCCTTTACACATTGAGAGTGCTCCGCTCTCAATGTGTGAAGGCGAGCAGTAACAATTCCTTACACACATAATGACTACAAAGTTACTCCCAAGGCCTGCTGCTTAGGGCTCCAGAAGGACTGCTGGATGGTGATTGACACAGGCGCTCTTTACTGTAACTGGCGCTGCAGCTATCAGCGACCGAATTCCTCTCGACGGGACTTCTTGTTCCATAAAAGATCGAAGATGACAATACAAGTAGAGGGTTGATTGACAGGTCCGTAAGATGGTAAGGTGAGCTATAGCCCAGGCACGAGGAACTGATCAACGCTTCCTAGGCGAACCCGCCCCCACAAGGCTTAAGCAATTCTGCTATAGTGAGCAAGTGACATAAAATGCTAATTGAAGCTCAGTAAAATGGAGGAAAACCCAGTGGACCAATAGCAATCTAACTCTCCCCTCCACTCCCTTTACTGAATTCTGAATCCAGCAGCCCAAGCCCCTCTCCCCATTAGAGGTCTGAAATTCATAGGGAGAGGATGATTAAGTGCCAGCATCAAGCACCAGCCACCGCTCCCAGGCATAAGAGGAATGTGACTATTATAAATGGGAATAAGTAGTAATATAATTGTTACTGTTATTAAATAAATATTCGAATACATACTTACAGTTTATTACTGTTCCAGCAGCGCTCCGCCCCCATAACTGGTGGCAGTGTAACTGATGGATGGGGAAATCCACATACTATGGACCGCAATACCGCAACATCATTACCCAGATGGGGGTTCCCAATTCATCGAACCTAGCGTCTCAGTTCTAGTGCAACACCACTGCAGCAGCTGCCGCAACTCTCAGAACTAGAGTCAAGTACCTCATGGAGAGTGCAACTGGTCGCCAGAACATATAACGATACTGTATGTGGATCCAAATGAGTAAATCTGGTCCAAAATCCAGATAATGACCGCCGCGGTTACTGAAATCTAAAATCTGTACGGTGTTGATCCGAAGTTCAATATTTATAGTACGAGTGGCAATATATGAGCAGCACGTTTTGTTGTATAAAGAGTAAGGTGATTTACGAGTATGATCCTTCCCACACACCAACTGACATTCAAATGGTAGGCTGTGAAGTCTCCATAGTTTATTTTTATGTTGAGACTAAGTTCATTCTACCTTCAAGCGGGTCTGACAATACTTAAAATATTCCAGTGTTGTTTAGTGTGAAGAAATTTACTATGCTATATACAGATTTCTGCAGAAAGATTGCGTCATTGGTACCCCTATCTGAGAGCTGCTTATGATGAGTGTACACACACTGATGAAAAAATAGTGTTACACTGTACTCTGGACCAAGTTGAGTAGCGTGTAAATTTCTGCATACCCACTGCGCTGACGTGTGCTAGGACTGGCAAGGTTGAGCCTACAGAGGAAATTCCCATGCCGATGTTGCCGGTTACTGCCAATAACGTCACACAGGCCGAGTTTGATGCTTACTTACAGCGACTATTTTTCAAATTCTTGCTCCCACTTCGCAATGCACCTAAATGCATAAATAGTGTTTTTTTCTAAAGAGTACAAGTTTCGTTACAGGCACCTCCTCTACCCCCCCCCCCCATGTACTTTCCAACAACTTATTGAAATACATAGATTCTTTATTACTGCCTCAGAGAACTCACGCGCCGCCGCCTTTCAGCGTTCCTCTGCCGGCGTATGTGCACACAGCTTAATCTGTGTCACTCATACGCAAGGGTAGACATTCTCCCACAAATTATTGGAGAGTGTAATGTAACTGAACATCGCATGACTAGGAACAGACCTATGTATGTACATGACAATGGACCTCTGAATACTGCGTACGATCAGATTAATATGGTATATCTACGGATGCAGAAGTCCAAAGTAAGTGATTTCGTGCATATTTAGAAATAAAAATTGAGTTTGGGAACTCCTACCTTCGTAACTGGTCAGAGATATTTACTTTGCCTGAAGTACAGAGGAAAAGTTCGAGCACCGAGATCTTGGACAGTGACGGAGAAAATGAGAAGGCTCTGAGCACTATGGGACAACTTCTGAGATCATCAGTCCCCTAGAACTTAGAACTACTTAAACCTAACTAACCTAAGGACGTCACACACATCCATGCCCGAGGCAGGATTCGAACCTGCAACCGTAGCGGTCGCGCGGTTCCAGACTGTAGTGCCTAGAACCGCTCGGCCACCCTGGCCGGCTGTGACTGAGAAATTAAAGTTCTTACACCGAAGAATTAGAGGAAATTTCCGAACCCAGCATGTTTCTCGAACAGCGTGTGATTCCCAAGGTATCACAGGAGCGGGTAAGTGAAAGCTTCGCTTTGCAGGATTACAAAACAGATGCGAGGACACTCGCTACTTGTAACAGGGTGCACAATCCTCAGACAGTGCAGTTGCGTCTTATGAGAGCTAGGAAGCGTTGTCAGCAGATGTGGTGGCGGCATTCTCTATAAACTACCAGTTGAGCGTCTTCCCATACACAATTCCTGTGGACCTGGAACGAAACTGAAGGAGCATCTGGCTCGTGGTGATAAGGGGATTAATCTGCTTGACAATGTTTATAACTAGCATGATTTAATGTACGCTGCAAATCGAGATGTGGAAGAATGTGAAGCTGCAGATAGAATCTTGTCCGATAAGGTGAAGCAAATACATCGGCCAACGGATCTAGGCGTAGAAAAACTTACTGCGGCGTTGAGTTCATGGTTACTAAAGCAATGGGTACCATACATAAATAGGGCGCGGGAATAAATTTCAAACAAATAATGAACGTTGCTCGTCTCCCGTAGAAGCACACGGTAGCCCGAACACTGAAGAACGCGCGAAACGCTCAGGAGCAGCTACAGGAATCTGAACTCTAATAGGATAAAAGATGCCGTCACAATCACCGATTGCCTATATTTAAAACTATGTAAGGAAGGGCTTCGGTTATTTATTAACATGTCCCGGAAGTACTCTTACCTAAACTTACCTAATTAAATTTGTCGAGAAAAAAATATGAAGACTTTGTACGTGTTTATGTGGAATACTTTGCAGACGACGATTTGTATATAAAAGGTAATCGTAAATTTAGATAAGACCTTAACTAATAGTACCCTGGTAAGTATAATTAACATTTAAAATAATAGGTCGTCGTCGTCGTCGTAATAATAATAATAATAATAATAATAATAATAATAATAATAATAATAATAATAATATGACGTGGCCTCTTCGAGTCGTGGATTCAGGTAGGCTTTCAGCAGTCTTCTCCAAGTGGGACGGTCTTTGGCTGTTCTCTGCCAGGTGTTACCAGCGATCTTCTTGATGTCTTTGTCCCACCTGTCTGGTGGTCTTCCTCTAGGCCTCCGGTGCTCTCTCTGACCTCACTCCAGTACTAGCTTCGTCCATCTGTTTTTTCTTCTTGCTACGTGGCCAGCCCACTGCCATTTCAAGGAACCTACTCTCTTTAAGATGTGATTAACCGTCACAGACCGGATGTCATCTGCCCTTTTCCTGTCCTTTCTTGTATAGCCCAGCATTGATCTCTCCATGGCTCTCTGTGCTGTCCTAAGTTTCCCTTTTGTAAATGAGTTCAGTTTCCATGTCTCGCAGCCATACATCACAGGAAGAATGCATTGATCAACTCTATTATCTACTATTATGGTATCTAATCCTAGTTTATTATTCAAATTTCACAGATTCATAAAAAGAGCTATTACACTAGTTTTTTGCTCCCTAAAGCAGATGAAACAAACCTCTGCTCACGTATTTGATGACAAGCCACTTCACATCTACAGAGAGGCCTTTGGATGCAGGTGGTATCGAGGATGATCAATGACAGTATAGCCAAGGCGTCAGATTGTCGCGTATGTCACAGCATTCTCGTGAAGTCTGGTATTGTCATGTTGAAGGCAATTCCAGTAGGATGGGACGCTATCAGTTATCATGCCAACAGTGTGGTGGATCCTCACATCCTAGGATGTGGCAATGGATCATTGAAGTGAGGCCACAAAAAATTAATCGAACAGTGGATTCCCTGGAAGAAGCATGAAGGGAAGACTGCCATATGGCCATCCTCCCATTTATTACTTGCTGTTTGGAGAAATCAGGGCACCGAAGTCTGTTCCAAGCCTCTGACAAATGAACATGTAGAGTTGACTAAAGCTGTATTTCTGTAATCTCTATCTCCAAACTCGGCATGCTGGCGGCCAAATCTGCCAACAAGTTAGCAATTTTGTTCCCTCAGTCTCAAGGTGACCTGGGGTCCACACAAAGATGACAAATTGTCGATCTTTATGGATATCAGAATGGAGATCCTTGATGGTCTCAGAGATTGGGTGCACAGGGTAGTACTGGTTGACAGCCTGAAGACTACTCTGAGTCACTGCCTATTAAGACTGTCTCACCAGCACAGGAATGCAAGTGAAAGAACTTGAACAGTGGCCAATTCTGTACTGAACACTTTGCATCCTTTCAGGAGGGAGCGTAGTTCACTGCACCTTGCATGTGTATAGTGAAAATAATTCGTCTGTCGATCGAAGGGCTGTCAGTTTGTGATTTCCAGTGCAAAAATGCATGAAGGATGGCCAGAAACATGTAGCGAAGAATTGCAGTGCTAACGGAATCCTTTGGTGCAAAGAGTAGGTCGTGACATATCCGAGTACGGGATGCATATCATGAGGCATATGTGATCACTTCTTGAAAAGAGTCAACTGTGGGGGAACCGAGTTCAGAACAGAGATAGTATGCGACCTGCTATCATGTTCTCGTCCTGCACCACTGTTGTGGCAGGTGGCTCTCCCAACCTCAAGAAAGGCCACCGTTTGGATGTTCATAAGGGCAGCACTCGTGTATCGCACAGTTGAGTAGCAATGTTGGCAGCTTATCTCTAATGTAGAGCCCCAGCCACCATGCCTAGGCTCTTCACAGAGCTGGTCTGAAACGCACTTTTTCAAGTCTCGCCCCCACGCCGGTGTACCAGTTCCAGCATCCCCAATGCTTTAAGTGATGCCGAGCCATATGCTCCCTTAATCAAAATAGCGCAGAACCGAAGCTTTGTGAAGCTGTGGAAGTGTAGGACAGTCTGCACTATAGCTGGTGTTACAGAGACAGCTAAGATTATTAAGGTGTATTTCTATGAATGTAGCTACTAAACAGAACATAATCTAAAGCAGTCAGTTTTTGTGGCTGGCGTGTAGATTTTACTGTAACGAAGTACTAATCCCGACTAGTTACGAAGGCAGAGTTACCAATTCCGAAAATTATTTCTTTTATGACATCATTCCTCCCCTTAATCCCCGATACTTTTACCACTGAGGAAGAGGTCATTTAGATGTTACCTGTACGATAGGAAACCTAGGTTTGTTCACAGGTAACTTACTTTCTGTGGATAGTCACATATATTTATGTTAATGTAAGAAAATGTAGGTGATGTAATTAACACCTGTAGGTAATCTGGAGAAGGGTAGATTATCTCAGCATGCATTCGATCCGTGGAATGTTATTCGAAGTGCCAACCATTAGGAGCAGACATAAGTGAGGGTCATGACACTAAACATCAAGGTTTTCAGTCTTGTTCATAAGCCCGTCCATCTGGAGTTGCGGAGCGGTGGTAAAATCTTAGCCCTCAGTTCTGATGCTATAGGCAAGTAATTGTATGAGAGGCAAACGTATATGGGTCAGACCAGACTGTAAACCAGAGGGCAGACTAAGGCCCCCAGGCCCATTGTGCGAAGAGGCACCTCCCATGAACGACCGCTTGCCTCTTAACGTTTATGTTACAGGTAACTAAGTTAAAATCGATATTGCAGTGCCCGTGTTGTTACTAAGAACTACATAATCTTCCTTCGGACATCCATGTCACATTAAGTACCTGGGATATCCATGGACAGTACTAAAATTTAATCTAATGGAACCTCAAAGTATGAGGGTGCCAAATTGTGCTTCTCAGTTTCATGATATACAACTTCTTATAAATGATTTAACATTTTTAGTTTAACTACTGACAAAAGCAGGTATACTTTTAAAGGTCAAATTGAGGCCTGCATATACTGAAAGCACCTAAATTCGTTTATCTGAAACCAAAGAGGCACCAGAGTAACAATGATTAATACGATTGCATGATCACTACCACCATCTGTAAATGATCTACAACTAACAGTAACTGTGACCACCACCAGTCTGGTGTATGCTACCTATTAACTAAAGGCACCACACTGAACAGTCAGAGTATGTGTACTCTTATGATACTGCACAACCATGTGCATCTATGTTTTTATTTTTAAATAGCGCATGACTGCACAATTCAATGTTTTTATTTATAACTGCTAAAATATTCTTGTCAGAATGATTGAGAAGGTGGGAACAATCAGTGTGTCAAGGCGGTTATTTTGAGATTTTTATTATTTCCTGAAACAAACGGTAAGTATTTGGACGAAATGTGAATTAAATGTGATGGTCGGCCCAAACCACTGTTATAAGCACAGAAGACCATTTGACGAGCTGCAAGTCAGGTTGACAAATCATACTAACTGCAGTCCGCTATAAAGCTGTCTGATGAACTGCAGGAGCTTTGGTCTAAACCAAAATCAAAATTATTACTTTGCTCTAGTAATAAAAAATTTTAACATTCTTGCAGAATTACATTGTATTGCACCATTTCGTATAATAAAAGTTGTACATGCAACAAAAACATAGGTTGTAGGTTGGACTTACCTTGAGTATCGTGTTCCAGGGTAATCAGGAAAGGAAATGTCAGGCGGTGGCTGCGATGGCGGACGCCACGGTCCACTAAGCGCTGGTCGCGGCTCTGGAGGTGCAGCAGGCAGCTGTAGGATGCTGACTTGTTCCGTTGTCACATCTGCCTGCAGTTGTTGAATAACGGCTTCTTCCTCTTGTTCCATTGGCGTGCCAACCTCCACTTCGGCAGCAATGTCTGGAACATTGCTCTCTATCTCCATCCCCAAATCCAAATCGTCTGGCTCAGTGGTGTCCATGACATCCATAGACTCATCTGGTGTCATGTTCACAACTTCCATCTCCGATGACTGGTCCGACAGGCTTTCAGCAGTACCTTCCTGAGCTACATATGATCCTAGGCTACCGACTTCTACGAAAGACTCATCTGATGTGTCACTACCATCATCAACCTGCATAGTTTCACGAGATATGTCGCTGTCATCATCCATAGGCACAGGTTCATTATCAGACTCCACGTTGACAACTTGTATGGTCACCTCTGAAGTTAACATGGAGACCAGCGATTGCGCCGCATCCATTTCCCTCGCTGACCGAACACTGTGATAGCTATGGTTCTGGTTCACATTTCTCATTACACGCTCACTGCCTTCATACAAACTGGTCTCAGGCAGGATGTCTGAAACGGGAGGCAGCGACCGTGATGAGGGCACAATTTGTACGTTCTCCATTGTGTACTTGCTGACAGACTGCGGAGTCCATCTTTGTAATGAAAAGTCTTCCGGTTCTGGTTTGCAGGTTACAGAAGAGATAGGACGTGAAGACGACTGTATAGCAATCGGCTGCGCCTGTCTGTCTCTGAACAAATGAGTAACGGTGGGACTGACAGGAAGTGTT
Source organism: Schistocerca cancellata (assembly GCF_023864275.1). Lineage (NCBI taxonomy): Eukaryota > Metazoa > Arthropoda > Insecta > Orthoptera > Acrididae > Schistocerca > Schistocerca cancellata. The sequence continues at coordinate 270,973,190 of NC_064629.1, forward strand.
TCAAACGGCATTGATTCTGTGCATTTTAACCAATCATAGCTATTTGGCTGTTCCGCGTCAACCTGCGACACCGAAGGAACTATTGGTGGACGGCGAAGGGAATAATCTAGTGGTCCATTTTCGTCAGGCCACAACTCATGGCGACCTTCAGGACACTCTTCGAACCAACGTTCTACCGCGCCATATTCTTCGTACTGCATTGCTTCAGCGTAAAGTTTATCAGGACACACACAGAAACCATCTGGATCTTCTTCTTCACAACATTCTCTCAGTCTCTCGATGAAGTCCCTGGATCAAACATTTTTGTTTATTCATCCAATTTACATCAAAACTTAAATATTAACAGTAACGAGTTCAAGCACAATAAAATTATCTTCAAAGGAGATGCATTAAGCAACTAAAAACGTCGCGAAGTATCTAGAGTCTTCCCCATTACATTTATCTTCAAGCCAAGCGACAGGTAACGTTAAATTTCAATTTTCAAACTGTAGTATACAGAATCTTCCCCCTATCACGTGGTGCACAAAATCGTCACCATGGCCCTCGGCACCGGGCGCACATTTCTCAAATCCGCACTATTTACTTAGATATTAACAATCACACTTAATAGTCATTATTCAATCCCCGGTCGCCACTACAACTACCGAATATCACGATTTCCCACCTTTAACATCTTCGTTTATAAGAAAGTAGCATCGTGATACGGACTGCATGCAAAACCAGAGTACAAAATTACTGCGTAGTTGAGCAAGTAGACGGAAATAATTATGACGAGGGCATTCTGCGACCAGAAGGATTGTGTGCAGCAAAGTACTCTGACGTTCCAGTCGCAAGTTTGTTTGGTGTCATATTTTTACAAAATTTCAAATGAACCTCGGCAGAATATTGATGTAGGTGACGACTAGTTTCTAGGCTGAACCAGCCATTCCAATATCCCAGTTCGTGTTTTAACGTTAGACTAGATCAACTGTTCAATAGTACAAATCAGTATTGATAGTTGCTCAGAAAATGAGGGATATCCACTGTTTTTCAGGGAGCTACCCAGAACGTGTTACCACATGGTGAACGGAGGTATAAATTCCCGGTTTTTCTAGTGGATGGTTTCTCTTTAAACCAACCATTTTCTTTTAATATCTGTATTTTTTCCTCTACATGAAGATTAACGGGCATGAGGAAACTTCGTTGTGCAACGTTACTCATTCAGGTCCTTTTACTTCGATACCTATCTTCTTAATTATCGTGAATGCCCAGAATTCGGTGTTATGTACATTTCTCGATCTTCCTGGCGAGCTTACAGCCCACAGAGGAAAACTTTCTGGAGATGGTACCGGGTGAAGTGTCCACCCAACTTTAAGCTACCCAAGTGTTCTGTATCTTAGCAAATCACGAAACTATAGCAGTTTATTTTCCTTGACTTTATACAAAATATTCACTTACATACTTCGTCACTTAGAAAAAATCTATTGGTACTAGTCTATCACCAGTGTGCCCAAATTGTGTACATGACTCTGGACTCAAAAAATCAAATTTTCACATTTTAACGAGGCATTCTCGAACTGCTTTTCCAAATGACTTTGTCGTCTCCATTATTTTAGATTCATTCGAAGTTAACCGCCTTGCAAGTATCTATCTGCTGTTTGGAAACATGTAGGTCTTAAGAAGTAATTACATGGGGCAAACACTTTGCATAACCTAATGTTTGTCATTGTACTCTGGGTGTCTTAACCTAGTGTTAAGTGCTTTTCCATGATATCCCAATTTCCTTAAACCATTGTACCGCCTTTGATACCAACGTAAGTAATTAGTTATTTTCTCCACCATTTTCTGATACACTTTTCGAATTGAACGCAATTTCTGGCGCTCTCTTCCTTGTCACCCACCCCCTTAAACACTTTCACTGCATTTACATAAATATATGCAAATTATCCTATTCTTCTGCACTTGCCCTGCTGTCCTGCACCACGTCACCCACCCACACACTCCCTTTAACTATTGTACCACTAACACCGTAACACCACGTTGATATAAAAAATTTATGCAAATTAAATTGGTGTTCTTCACACGTATGGGGTAGTTTTCTTAATTCGCAGCATCCTATTGGTGTCTCAAATCGATGGAATGTAGTTTAGACAAAAGATCGTGAATAAACATTCAGACGCCAATGCTGCCGACTCTGCACGCTTTCCCCAAAGTCGGAATGCGCCTGCGGTCCCCGCAAAGTGACGACGCGGTCGTCAGCTGCCAAGTGACATGTGTCAGTTCGGATCGTGCAAGGATGAGGCGGTGGCAACTCTTTCATACTTACCACCTGAGAAATTCCTGTCGGAACACGTGTTCACCTAGGCACCGTCGCTCGCGCTAAGACACATAGCTGCGGTGCGGGTCCAGTGTCGAAAGAGTTGTTCCAGTGCTTCCCAGACCAGCACAGGGTGCATTGTTCGTAGGATCCTAACGGGACAGCCCATTTGGCACTGAATTTACCCATCAAACTATTGCTGCTGCTGCTGCCGCCGCCGGTGTGGGAGCACCCTCAGCCATTGTTTTCTGCAGGCTAGACTTTCAGCGACAAAATTAATTTGTGCAGATAGCTACATTGCACCGACAGTTAAACCCCGCCATTTATCAGTGTACTGGTAATGTCTCCTCTTGTCGGCTGTGGTTCTGGAACGAATCTCAGTATCTATAGCGCACATAATTTTCCACGTAGAAATCTCTCATACATTCATGATTATTGAAGCCCTAAATCTATATGTTCCCCACGATAGGACACACTCTTCTCTTGTCATGCCACAACGTAAGCCACTGTAACATTCCACTGCAATATACACACATTCTACACAAACTGTGCAGTTACATTTTATATCTGTACAGTGCCCGAAAGAACTATGGTATGCTTACACTCTCACTGTCACGATTATCCTCAGGCCTATGACATCTGACAGTCCTCGAATCAGCACTTCTGGAAGGTGTTGCATTCCGCCAAGGTTCTCAAACAAGTGTTACATAGGACATGCGTCCAGTATTACGTGTGACAATGAATACTGCACCCGCAGATGTAATGGTTGGAAAGGTATCACCGACGTGGGTTGGTGGACTGTAATCAACATCAGTATCAATAGAACTACAAGGAAAATTCGAGGGTACGCTTGGCAGTCCCGATGGGGGGACGTATTGTTAAAGCCATATTGCTCGTCCTGTTTGTACACTATAGCAGGTGCAGCACTTCGAGCACTTCAATTGCTGTATTGTGCAGCTGTTTACGAAATGAATCTGCCATCAATTACGTTAGTATATACTCCTTGGTGCGTTGAAATCACAATTCACCATGTCCAATCTATCCTTCCATTACGACTAGATATACGTTAAGTTTTTTTACGTGAATAGTAGTTTATTTCCCACAAACCTATATCGGAACCTAAGCCACGGTATCTTTACCTTCAAGCAGCAGCATAACATTTCTATCAGTTATAGGGTTAAAAAAAATGGCATGTCCACACTTGCACCAGCTGGATGTTTTCGCACTGCAGAAAGTCTCCCGCGATTACGCATTTGTCGATGAATAAAGATTGTAATCACAATTTAAAGAAGCCCGAGAGCCTCTTCGATTTATCGATTTCACCACTTCCACTAAACCTTTCGGTATTTTCACGGGCGGAGCAGGTAGGTGGAGAAACCGCGAAACTGTTTTAGTCTAAGCCGATTTTTAAGTTCATGTTGCTAAGCATCGTACCTGTTTAACACTAGAGCAGGAAGAGGATCACCGCGAGACGGATCAGTTGTTTAAAATGGCGAAATTGAGTTTGTTACTAAACACAGAACCTGTTAGAGCGTCATACAAAGATTTTGTGTGTTACATGTGCAAGGAATGGTGACAGTGATACAGCCCTCTTTAGAGCTTATAACGTGTGTGAGAGTTGAATTTTGAAAAAGGAATATTTTCATATGTGGATACCTGCTATAAGCCTGAATACAAAGAATGTTGTATTATAAGCGTGCAATAGATTTCTGTCGGTCTCTTTCAGCACACTGGCTGTATGTAACTGAATAATCACCATGAATCCATCGTAATTAAGTTATTGTACTTCAAGTGTGTCCTGGATGTCTGTGAATGAGGTAATGCCGTAGTTCTCAGGAGCGGTAGGAAGTGTATAGTGCAAAGTATGCTGTAGTTACTTCCTGTGCACCAATTTTCATGTATTCCATATACTGCCTTGAATCCCTAAATTGTTAAAAAATATTCCACACATTCTCCAAGTTGTTTAAACAATATTCCATGCACAGCAATCTACTTCCCTGAAAATGGCCGATCAACTAAGTTTTTCCACCTATTTCCTGGGGGTGAGGGTGGGAGAGGGTTGGGTTTACCAGAGGGGCATAGGTCAAATAATTGATCAATTTAATTGCGTAGTTTATCAAACAGATAAGAATGAGGGGCTCTTCCAACAAATCAGACCTGGAAGTGTGCCTGTAGCAGCTGGGGGAGGGGGTGGGTTGGAGGTTTGTTGAGGGGTGAGGGGAGTGGGAAGGGATGGGCGACAATAAGTTATGTGCCTGTCAAAGGGGAACAATAGGTTTGCCCTTTAGCGCATACCTGCCCCTGAGGTAAGCAACCCACACAAACTGCCCCAGCACCCCTGTTGCCCCACTATTGCCAGGGATGGCTCATTACCCAATATGGTACGATCGATACAGTGGCGACTTAAGACTGATTCGTTGGAAGACTAAGAGTAAGGCCATGGAGCCGTTTACTTCATACTGCAGAGTTCAGAGGGCACAGTATCCCACCAGATGTTCAATCTCTGAGTCAGTGGAGTGCTATCTGCATACGCACGAAGTGTACGGGATAGTGAAGGGGAATGCTGGCCGAGTAGTTTTCAGCGAATGTCGGTCAGTCCCAGTGATACTGAAATAATTTTGAACCTAGAGTAAGTTAAGTGAGCACATAGCACCACAAATGCCAGAGATTGTGAATAGTTGACATTACAGGGTAATGGGATTAATATCCATCAGTAGCCAGGAAATTGCTCTATCACTACAAATTGGAAAGGGTAGAGGATGGTATGTTTAGTAAAACGCGGTGCTCCTAATGAATGGCTATCAGCTCCATCGAAAGAAAGCTTCTGACAGCGTTTATTGTTCCTGACCATTAAGAGGTATTGCACATCCCTATCTGTCCATGGTTACAGAGCCATCAGTGTAAACGACCATGACATCCCGATATTCTAGCAGAGAAACATGCTAAAATACCATGAAGGAGACGAACTTTATATCCTTAAAGCCATCAAAACTGGTTTCCTGATATCCTTTTCGCGTTACGCTAAGTGCAGGAACTTCTCATCGTAGTAATTGCAGGTGTTCAAAGGTTTCCCTTCATGAGTTACTCTGTTCTGCTGAAGCCTCAGATTGTTGAGAGATCTGTTCTTCAGTGGCACACTAATATTTCATAGCAACGTAAGAGCTGGAAATACACTTTCTGTGCCTTGTGTTTCGGCTACTGTGTACCCTGAAATCGCTTATGCTGTATGTCATTTTTAAATATTTCCACAAAAGATCTTTCGCTGGTGTGCCAGTTCTGGTACGTTTTCAGCCTTCTAGAGGCCTAAGCAATAGAATTATTAAGTTTCTTTGTATTTTGTCATGTCCATTATAATTATCCGGGCTGTTATGCCGTGGTCGGTTGATGAATGCTGTGGTGATTCCCAACGTTGGGAATCACCACAGCATTCATCAACCGACCACGGCATAACAGCCCGGATAATTATAATGGACATGATATTTCCGGCCGTGAAAGTTTACATTTCTTTGTATTTGTCACCATCGAGAAGGAGCCTTGTATTCGAATAAAATATATCTGAAGTAGTAAAACTGACCGGTAGCGTTTCTTTGGCCCAATTTAAAACTGACAGTCATCGAATTTCAGATCTCACTACTTATGCCATCTGTTGTGGAACTATCTCTAATTACCTTAAATTAGATTTCGAGTACCCATAAATATATTTTTGTTTTGCCTCTCACCAATATAGTCTTGTGAAACCATTCTTAACGCTTCGAATTTACGAAATATACGTGACAGTAGTGGGACAAGTCTGTGTTGCATTTTGATATCAAATGATGCAAATTGATTAGTCATTTCATTACCTCAACCCCCTGATGACATGGGCTTCCTACAGGCGGCACACAGGTGCCCCCAGGTAGCTCCTCAGCCCCACTCCACGTCACCTATCATGTAATACAAGTTGGCGGCCTAGGGAGAAATGGCGGAAAATTCGCTCCGTCTGTGTCTAGTAGATGGACTTTTGTGACCCACGCTGGTAGGCTAATATAGCATGCGTAAGGCAATGCTTAAAACAGTCTGCTTAAGAATATTTTTTATTTCTGAAATCATATTGTACCTGCCAATTGTTTGCAGGAGGGGGGGGGGGGATGGTGGAGGACACATGGGATGGGGGAGGGAGGACAGGAGGGTATGCAGGGGATTGACGGAGGGAATATGGGACCAAACGGTGAAGTCATGAGTCCTGTGATACCAAAGTTACTCACAGAAGGAAGAATGTCCACTAGAAGTGGATGGATCCAGTCAAGGGAGTCAAATTATGAAATAAAGTTAGAATACTCACAGTAAAAGGCATGAAAGGTGAGACCAAATCTAGAAACTGGAAAAAAGGGTGCTGTCTTTCGATGACTGTTTAGTCATTGGGTCCCAGACTGAAGAGATGTCCAGACAACAACCACCACCACCACCACCACCACCACCACCACCACCACCACGTATCTCCCCCAGCTCCAGGAGTATAGCTAAACATTTTATCAGGAACTGAAAACCACTTTCACAATTCATAGGATTATGTTCAACTATCCATGAATCTGCTGTTATTAAACGTAAGGAATCTGGAAGAGTGTACTTATGGATGGCCAAAACAAGGCGACATTTCACCGGTATGTGGGATATCGTCAGTCTGGCTTCACAACCAAATAGTGGGGGTGGTTCGTTATATAGGGTGATAGTGATTACAGCGGAGGACGCTCAACAGCATACCGCCGAGATTCTGAAAATCCATAGAGGGATATCAATTAACTTTAAAACTACAGTTGATCCCATCACAGGAATTGTGAAGCAACTCCAAGAAGGTAAGTTTCAGAGAAGCCCGTAATAAAATCCCAGCGGGACACAGCGAGATAACTAAATAAAATTGTGGATAAAATACCTGTAAAGATGCTGTTAAAGAAGGGACCAATAACCGTGGCCTAATGACTCAAATACGTCAACCAGCCACTGACTTAAGATCTCACACCCAGTATTTTGCACAGAATTCCTGACACCACATAAGACACTACCACCACTCGCTTTGTTATCAATTAAAGTAGAGGGAAACTCCTGTGGGAGAACCAGTTCAACCTTCAGGTCGTCATATAAAACACATTCAGTTAAAAAATGTCAATTGACAGCTTTGTCCCCCATCTCTGATGTAAGAGGAAGTAATGTGACAATGGACAGTGTCCCACTCTGAGCCAAGTAAAGGCTATTTATTTTTACCCTTACGAGCGGAAGGAGGTCATCCCATTGTCGCACTGAAGCCTTAATGGGAAGCAGTTTATTATTCCTCACTTTCAGCCACGGACACTCACCAACATATGGCCTTCCTGGTCACAAATGAAGTGACAGCTTGCAGAGCGACCGAACAGCGAGCAGGAGGGAGGAAGGAAGGGAGGGAGGGAGGGAGGGAGCAAACCACCTTGGTAGCAGCGTCAAAAGTTCATTCCCTGGGTGCCTGTGCGCCCTGGACCCCAGAAAAAAAATTTTTTGTCTTACCTTTGCAAGAGAAGGAGAGCGTCCGGTACGTGTTTCATGAAGCGATCTGCTGAGTACATCTGTCGAAAAGCGAGAAGGGCACTTTGAGAATCAGAGCAGATTATAAATTTTTTGTCACGACGCAATCTCGTCTGCTGCATTGCTCTCAGGAAAGCAAATAATTCTGCGTAATGTGAAAACTGCTCTGTGAGTCCTATCCTGAGGGCTATGTCGGGGAACATGACGTAACAACCGCAAAATCTCCCTGCTTAGTACCATCCGTGTAGACAGTAATAAAATCTGGGTGGCTACGTAAAATCTTATTAAATGTAATTTTAAAAACATAGTCTAGGGTACAATGCTTCTTGTAAGCGGTCAGTTCTAAAAGCAATCTGGGCCTTGGTAGTAGCCAAGGGTATGCCCCCTCTACCCCAGGCTTTGGACCTTAATGCCTCCGACTTTTAGTAATTCAAGGGTCTCCCTTGCACAGACACCAAATGGCCGTGTTGCTAGTGGCCAATGATCGAACAGCCGTTCAGTGGCGGCTGAAGAACGTAGTTGGATGCTAGCGATGTAGGAATGGACAATTCCTTATTTGCTTGCAATACCACAAAAAGAAGACGTCGAATAGACGGTGGTGGCTCACCAGCCTTTGCACAGTAACAGGGCTAGTGCAATAGGCCCCCATTGACAGCCTAATACCCTCGTGGTGAATTGCATCCAGCATTTAAAGGTATGCAGGCCTTGCTGACCCATAAATGTGACATCCGTATTCAAGCCAGGTTCGCACAAAGGCCTTATAGAGTTGCAGCAGAAGTGCCCTGTTAACTCCCCAAGAGCTATAACTGATATTTCAGCATATTTAAAGCTTTGGGACATCTGAAATTCAGTTCTTTAAAATGTGGCAACCATGTTAACTTCTTATCAAAGGCAAGACCAAGATACTTCAACTTTTCCTTAGAAGTGTGAATAATGTCCCCAGTTTTAAAACGAAGTCAGACAGGCAGTGGGAACTATTAAAATTAACACAAACTGCTTTCTATAATAAGGCTAAGACTTGTTGTAAGACCATTCCTCCAACCGCCTGATCGTTAGCTACAACTGCCGAGTAGCCGTGGCGAGGCTCGAGGACTCACAGAAGATGGGAAAGTCTTCCACGAACAAAGAACGTAGTACTGGACGTCGCATTGTGGATGTAATACTGGTTGGTTGCTACGGCGAAAGCCGGACGATACACCTTTGAGGGGACACCATCCTCCTGCTTAGAACGGTCAGACTGGACATTCCCAACCTTGCATCTGAAGTATCTGTCCGAGGGAATGGACCATATGAAGTTCGACAGACGTCCACGGAATCCCCACTGATTGAGCTGCGACAAAATAATATGCCTCCAGGTAGTATCATGGGCCTTTTCCAAATATAAGGAAACACCGATAAGATGTTTCTTATGAAGGGAAGTTTATTGCAGCTTCGAGCAAGGTTAGGTTATCGAGCGTGGAGCGATACCTCCTAAACCGAAAATGGGAGCGACTGACCTCGTTTCAAGAGCCCCCACTAGGCGCTGATACACCACACACTCCAGTGTTTTTCCTACGCAGCTTGTCAGGCAAATAGTAAGGTAACGACAGGAGTCTGTCCATTCTTTACCAGGTTTTAAAACGGATTAGAATACATTCTTTCAACAAGCTGGGAAAGTCGCCAGTTATCCAAATTTTATTGAAGAGCTGAAGGAGGACATCTTTCGACCATGAGTCCAGCTGTTGCAACATGCTGTAGGTTATCAGGTGGAGCGAGAGCGAGAGCGAGAGCGAGAGCGAGAGCGAGAGCGAGAGCGAGAGCGTATAGATTGTCTTAGAACCATCAGTGTAGAAGATTGTGGCAACCTGGATCTCTGCAAAGATGGCACACACAGGACATAGGAAAACCATAGGCGTGACAGAGTCTGTACGACCTTGGAATATATTAGTCCTAATCCATGATCTAGGCACCATCCATGGGGGGAGGGGGGGGCGGAAGATTGGTGGGGGCGGGTATGGGAGGAAACACATGGGGTGCATTACAGTGTGTGGAGATGGAGATCCAGACATGGAGAAGTGAGACACATGCCAACTGGCGATGAAAGCCATGGACAGGTATCGAGGGAGACCTCTCACTGGCAAAGAGCGAAGTGTACACAGGATGGTCAGGGATTTGACGAATGGCGATGGTATAAGAAACATCAAGTTGGCTCTATCAGATGTCTAGATGGGAATCCTCGCTTCATTGACGAGACTCAACAGGACTAGAGTGAAAGGCGCAAATAACCAGACACACCCGACAATGGTGAACAGGGTCAAGCCGTTTCAGAGTGAAAATAGCTGCCGAGATATAGGTCTGACTACCATAATCTAGTCTGGACAAAACCATAGCACAGTGAAGATGGAGGAAAGTGGATCAGTCTGCACCCAAAGATGTATGGGCCCGGATGTGGAGAGCATAAAGCTTTCACATACATGTAGTCATTAGGTGGCGAATGTGGGGCAGCCATGTCAGCTCATCACAAATCAGGTTTAAGAAATGGGACTGTGCTAGCAGGTAGAGCAGCTGATGGCTTAAATAAAATTCAGGATTTTTTTTTGTTTTGGTTTTGGGGCGCAAAACTGCTATGGTCATTAGCGCCCAGTCTGACTTAGGAAACGGTAAAAAACGAAAATGGAAACTAGCAGCAATGGGAACGAAACTCAAAAAATTGGAGAAACTAAGAGCAGAAGGAAAGCTTAAAAATCCACTACAGACAGGGGTTGGTTGTCCCCAAAAAGAGCTTCAAATGACTGACATCTCACTGGCACTAAAACTGCAGCCTTGGCCGCTATATCGGCCGCCTCATTTCCACAGATACCAACGTGTCCTGCGAGCCAGAGGAACGCCACAGAGACGCCCCCAAAGTGGAGCAAGCGCAGGCAGTCCTGAATCCGGTGGACCAGAGGGTGCACAGGGTAGACAGCTTGGAGACTGAGGAGAGAGCTGAGAGAATCTGAACAGATAACATATTGTATCCGCTGACGGCGGCGGATGTAGTGGACAGCCTGGAGAACAGCGTAAAGCTCCGCAGTATAAACCGAACACTGGTCGGGAAGCCAAAATCGATTTGGGGTGTCGCCAACAATATAGGCACTCCCTACACCTAACGTTTTCGAGCTATCAGTGTAAATAAATGAGGCTTCCTTCATTTGTGCACATAGAGCAGCAAATGCCCGACGATAAACAAGTGAAGGGGTACTACCATCCTTGGGAAATTGACAAAAGTCACGGAGCAGGCAGATCCGGGGACGGAGCCAAGACGATGCTGTACCCCAAGTTGTCAAGAAGGTTTTAGGAAAGCGGAACGAAAGAGAATGGAGAAGTTGACGGAAGCGGACTCCCGGTGGTACTAGGGAGGAGGGGCGGCCTGCATATCCTACATCAAAGGAGGCGTCGAAAAATATGTCATGGGCTGGATTAGCAGGCATGGAAGACAGATGGCTAGCATAACGACTCAGGAGGACTGCTCCCCGATTGGACAGCGGAGGTTCAGCAGTCTCAGCATAAAGGCTTTCCACAGGGCTGGTGTGAAAAGCTCCAGACACTAAACGTAATCCACGGTGGTGGGTAGAGTCGAGACGCCGAAGAATAGACGGCCGAGCAGAGGCGTAGACTATGCTTCCATAGTCCAATTTCGAGCGCACTAAGGCGCGATAGAGGCGGAGAAGGACCACTCGGTCCGCTCCCCAGGAGGTACCATTCAGGACACGGAGGGTGTTGAGGGATCGCAGACAGCGTGCCGAAAGATACGAAATGTGGGAGCACCAGCATAGTTTTCTGTCAAACATAAGACCCAAGAATTTAGCGACGTCTGAAAACGGAAGGTTGACAGGACCTAGATGTAAGGAGGGTGGAAGAAACTCCTTACGTCGCCAAAAATTAACACAAACGATCTTACTGGGAGAAAAACGGAAGCCGGTTTCGATGCTCCAAGAGTGGAGGCGATCGAGACATCCTTGAAGACGTCGTTCAAGAAGGCTGGTCCGTTGAGAGCTGTAGAAGATCGCAAAATCGTCCACAAAGAGGGAGCCCGAGACATCAGGAAGGAGACAATCCATAATTGGATTGATGGAAATGGCAAACAGTACAACACTCAGCACGGGGCCCTGGGGTACCCCGTTTTCTTGGGAGGAAGTACGGGAGAGAGTAGTGTTCACCCGCACTCTAAATGTGCGCTCTGCCATAAATTCGCGAAGAAAAAGGGGCAGCCGACCTCGAAAGCCCCAAGAGAACAGTGTGTGGAGGATGCCTGTCCTCCAACAGGTATCGTATGCTCTCTCCAGATCAAAAAATATTGCTACTGTTTGGCGTTTCCGGAGAAAATTGTTCATGATAAGTGGAGAGAGCAACAAGATGGTCAACTGCAGAACGATGCTTTCGGAATCCGCATTGGGCAGGTGTTAAAAGACTGCGGGATTCCAGCCACCAAGCTAAACGGCAATTCACCATACGCTCCAAAACCTTACATACACTACTCGTGAGAGAAATTGGGCGATAGCTAGAGGGGAGATGTTTGTCCTTTCCAGGTTTCGGAACAGGAACGACGACAGCTTCCCGCCATAGTCGGGGAAAAGTACTGTCGGTCCAAATTCGATTATAAAGGCGAAGGAGGTAACGCAGACTATGGGTTGATAAATGCAGCAACATTTGGACGAGGATACCATCCAGTCCTGGGCCGGAGGAGCGAGAAGAGAGTGCATGTTGGAGTTCCCGCATGGAGAAAACAGTGTTGTAGCTTTCGCGATTTTGAGAGGAGAAAGCAAGATGTCGCACTTCCGCTGCACGTTTCTTCGGGAGAAACGGTGGCGGGTAATTGGAAGAGCTCGAAATCTCAGCAAAGTGCTGACCCAATGAGTTAGAAATTGCGACGGGGTCCACTAATGTATCATGCGCGACAGTGAGCCCAGAGACCGGGTAGAAACTAGGCGCGCCTGAGAACCGTCGAAGCCGACTCCAAACATCCGAGGAGGGAGTGAAGGTGTTAAATGAGCTAATAAAGAATTTCCAGCTTGCCTTCTTGCTATCGCGGATGACGCGACGGCATCGCGCACGGAGCTGCTTATAGCGGATACAGTTGGCCAAAGTAGGATGGTGACGGAAAATGCGAAGAGCACGTCGCCGCTCACGTATTGCGTCACGGCATGCCTCGTTCCACCAAGGAACTGGGGGGCGCCGGGGCAATTCGGAAGTGCGTGGTATTGAACGTTCCGCAGCTGTAAGAATAACGTCGGTAATATGTGTGACCTCATCGTCGACGCAGGGAAAGCGACGGTCATTGAATGTCACTACAAACGAAGAAAGTGTCCAATCGGCTTGGGCAAACTTCCAGCGTCACGGGCGCATATATGGCAGTTGAGGCTGCAGTCTAAGGACACATGGAAAGTGGTCACTCGAGTGTGTATCATCAAGGGCGAACCATTCGAAGCGCCGAGCTAGCGGAATAGTACCGACCGCAAGGTCCAAATGAGATAAATTTGTCGTTGAGGCAGACAAAAATGTGGGGACCCCAGTGTTGAGGCAAACTAGATCCGCTTGGTGGAAGACATCTAGCAATATGGAGCCACGTGGACAAGGATGTGGAGATCCCCAAAGCGGGTGGTGGGCATTGAAGTCCCCAACCAGCAAATAGGGGGGTGGAAGCTGACCAGGAAGATGAAGGAGATCAGCTCGTGCCATTGGTGTGGACGATGGAATGTATACAGTACTAAGAGAGAACGTGTATCCAGAGAGGGAAAGGCGGACGGCGACAGCTTGGACGGAACTGTTTAAGGGGATTGGGTGATGGAGAGTATCATGGAGAAGAATCATGAGTCCTCCATGGGCGGGAGTGCCTTCAACAGAGGGGAGATCATATCGGACCGACTGAAAATGAGGGAGAACAAAGCGGTCATGGGGACGCAGCTTTGTTTCCTGAAGACAGAAGATGACCGGCGAGTAGGATCGTAAGAGGATCGACAATTCATCCCGATTGGCTCGAATGCCGCGGATATTCCAGTGGATAATGGACATAGCGCGAACAGAAAATGAAGGAATGTGACCAAGGGTGCTGTCAACTCAACGACTGCTCAGAGCTTGCGACCGACAGCATGGAGTGGCATTCGGCCGAAGGCAGAAGATCCTGATCCATAGGTTGGTCAGGAGGAGCTCCTGCCACCAGCGATCGGCCGGTTGACCGGCCACCAGCAGTGCGCCTCGGCGACACAGAAGACGGCCGAGGGCGATTTCCGCCAGGTGGTGCTGTAGATGGGACACGCCTTGGCGGAGAAGGAGAGGAACTGGGTTTCTTTGTAGCCTTCTTGGAAGTATGATGTTTAGATGAAGGTGGAACCGATGGTTGTGAAGTTGCGGTACGTAAAAACTCTTCACGAATTTGCTCTTTTTTCGAAGACTTGGTGTCTGACTTTTGGGCTCGAGATTTAGCAGAACCCGACGAAGGGGGAACCATAGAGTGGGCAGGCGAAAGTGGTGAGGTTGAACGGGCGATCTTTGCGCTGGCCGATCTCACGACCGTGGCACTAAAGGTGAGGTCGCAAGTCTGCGTGGACGCCTCCTTTGTTGGCCGAGGAGAAGCAAGGACAGTGCTGTATTTTCCTGTCTGAGGCACGGGGGCTGTCGACTGGCGAATAATTTTCGAGCAGCAAATGTCGACACCTTTTCCTTCACTCTCTTTTCCTGAATGAGCTTTTAGTCTTTAAAAATGTGGCTATCTCGAGAGGAAGCAGCGTGGTCACCCTTACAGTTGCTGCAACGAGGGGATCGAGGTGGACAAGCACCCTCATGGGCATCCTTGCCACATGTAACACATTTGGCCGGGTTGGAACAGGACTGGCTGGTGTGATTGAACCGCTGACACCGATAGCAACACGTAGGGTTTGGGATGTAAGGGCGAACGGAAATTATCTCATAGCCTGCTTTGATTTTCGATGGAAGTTGAACTTTGTCAAATGTCAAGAAGACAGTGCGGGTTGGAATGATGTTTGTGTCAACCCTTTTCATGACTATGAACAGCCGTTACGCCCTGGTCAGACAGGTAGTGTTTAATTTCCTCGTTGGACAATCCATCGACGGAGCGTGTATGAACGACCCCACGTGATGAATTTAAAGTGTGGTGCGGTTCCACCCGGACAGGGAAGGTGTGTAGCAGTGAAGAACGCAGCAATTTTTGTGCCTGGAGGGCACTGACTGTTTCGAACAACATGGTGCCATTTCGTAATCTGGAACAAGACTTTACAGGACCTGCAATTGCGTCGACACCTTTCTGAATGATGAAAGGGTTGACCGTGGAGAAGGGTTGACCGTGCAGAAGTCGTGACCTCCGTCAGACCGAGAAACAACAAGGAACTGTGGCAACAATGGATGGACTGTCTGTGGCTGAGACTCATTGAACTTACCCTTGTGATCAGACATAGTAGAAGAAGAGGAAACCATCCCCACGATTACCAGGGTCTCCGATGGTGCGCTCCTTCCTTGTGGGGACCCTCACGCATCAGGTCACACCTCCCGAGAAAAGGACGGAGGGACCAATCGGCACTTTCAGAAGTTATCAGCTCTAGTAATCACCCCTCCCTGGGCCTGGCCGTTACCAGGGTGTACGTACATGTCCTACCTGTCTACTCGGGATGGGGAATTACGCGCTACCCGGTCACCAGCTACGCATGGAAACACGTGGGTCGGCCTTCAGACATGCACAGGGAGAAAAAAAGAGAAAGGGAAAAAATAAAGGGAAAGGAAGGAAGTGAGGTCTCAAACGCAGCAGAGGAGAGAAGGGCAAAGTTAAGAGGTAAGGAAAAGAGAAGGCAAAGGAAGTACGAAGACTTGCAAGCGGAGAAAGCAAAGAATTTGTTACAGTTTCGAGCGTCCGTCTCCGCACGTAGGCACAAAACATACTCCCAGAGGTGGAGAAAGGGAAGGAAAGAGGCGGAGGTGAGGGGGGGCCGAAGATGGTGGAT
The DNA here is from genome assembly GCF_023864275.1 of Schistocerca cancellata. Classification (NCBI taxonomy): domain Eukaryota; kingdom Metazoa; phylum Arthropoda; class Insecta; order Orthoptera; family Acrididae; genus Schistocerca; species Schistocerca cancellata. Next base: position 270,988,988 of record NC_064629.1, read on the forward strand.
GGGGAAGGATGCGGAAAGGGAAGGTATGCAGCCCGGAAAGGAAGGAAGGCCACATTAGCTCGGGGTCCCGTGCTCGCTACGCACGTATCCACAAAAGAGTTGTGGACCGCTTGGGGGGATACTGTGGGTTGATGACAAATGAGTAATCCACGTTTTGGGAGGAGAAAACAGAAAGCCATGGGAGGAGGAAAACGTTGAGACCCAATGGCTGGTGCATTGGAGCCAGCACTCAGCACATGCTACGGAGTCAAAGCTGCACCAGATGCAAACATTGTCTGTACTACACTGGGGTAACCAGAGGTCACAAGCCGATTAATGGCACAGAGGAGGAGTCACTTGTCATAGAACCCTGTGCTATACCGTTCTCCTGAATCTGAGGGGCGCCGAGTGGAGTGTCAACTCTTGCCCAGCAAAGCTGGTGGGATACACATAAGCCCCAGTCATTGTGGGGTAACTAAAATGTGACAGCGCCAAGCCATGTCAAACCCCTTACGTAGGTCAAACAAGACCACAACAAGGTGCTGGCGGTGAGTAGAAGCCTGTCTGGTGGATGATGCCAATCTTAGTAAATGGCCAGTTTGAGACCGTACTGCCCTGAAGCCACATTCATATGGGGACGAAAGGCCCTGAGATACGAGTATCCAACATAATCTGAAGCTGACCATCCTTTCGAGATGTTTACTAAGAACATTCGTCAGGCTACCTGGGTGGTAGCTGTCTAGAAACATAGGGTTCTTCTCAGGTTTAAGGAGATGGGTGATTATACTGTGTCGAAATTATGACAGAAGCACCTGTGAGCCCAATGTGGTTGAAGAACCTGAGGAGCTGTGGCCTCTGGGGAACGTCCTAGGGTTGGCTCATCTGGTTGTGGATAGAATCCAGGCCTTGGGCTGTCTCACGAGGAGCTACAAGCATACAACAACTCCCACTCAGTTTACAGTTCATTACAGCGCTCAGTGTGGTGCAGGATGGGGTCTAATAAACTCTTCATTTCTACCGGAGAAAGGTAATAGGGTAGAAAGAGGACGCCGATGCAATCGCGTAGTGCGTCAGGAGGTATTCTGTGGCGACCAATGGTCCAGTTCACAGAGCACCTTTGATTTTAAGACGCTAGTCAGTTGACTGTCGCTGGTGACTGTCGCTGGTGAGCCAGAAGGCTACAGAGCTTGGACCAGAACTGCAACAAACAGGCAAACATCCCAGGGAGGACACACAGCGCTCCCAGCATTCCCTTTTACTCCGCTTAATAAGGGAAAGAGCCATAGCAGCGAGACGCTTAAAAACGAGAAGGTTGGTCTGTGAAGGGTGTGTCGCTTGAATCAATGCAGCATACGTCGGCGGTCCTGGACAGCGACTGTGACATTTTTGGTCCTCCAAAGTACTAGTCGACGACGAGGTGGACCTATGGATTCAGGGACAACATTGCCAGAAGCATGGAGAATAGTGAGATGCCTCGCACGACTACAGCAAGAGAATCATGAGAGGGAGGTGTAAGGCCAATTGGCCCTACAGAATGCCCAACATGCAGGCCTGTCTACCTGGCAGCAGCTGGAGAACTATACAATCACTGGATAGTGGTCACTGTCACAAAGATCACTATGAGCTGGCCATTGTAGGGAGGCTAGGAGGACAGGGGTGGAGATTGTGAGATTGATAGCAGTAAGGTGCCATGATTGGCACTGTAGTGGGTAGGGGAACCATCACTGAGTAGGCAAATCGAGGTCCTTGATATGTTTGTCAATTAGGATACTCCTACCCATTGATGTGACACTCCACAGTAGATGGAGGGCATTGAAATCCCCAAGGAGGAGAAACGGGGACAGAAGTTGCTGGATTAATGTACATACTGCAATGTAAGGTAGTGGCCTACCTGGAGGGAGGTAGACATTACAAATGAGGATTAGCAGAGTCGTTAGCACTGTAACCACCATCACTTCCAAGTTAGTGCATAGGGGGATCCAAGCACTATTGACATTGGAGCTAACGAAAGTGCCGACAGGATGCCCAATAACCACGAAGAGCTGTAGAGTGGTCATCATGGAAATGCATTTCTTTAAGAGCAAGACTGGACGCAAATAGGGGGACAGGACATTGCATTTCCGGTAGGTGACAATAGTATCCATTTCAATTCTACTGGATGATTGTGTGGCGAGAGTTCAGGTTAGACATGAAGCTGAGACGAGGGGCATGTAACCCTGTCAGTAGTCATGGACAAAGATGGTGTGACATCCATAAATAAGATGTCAGACTCACGCTGCAATGGGAAGATGGCACCTCTGGGGGGCCTTGTTTTGGGATTTATATTTCTCCTCCTCCTCCTCCTCTTCTTTCAGAGGTTGATGGGGCAGGGCACAGGGGGAGTATAGACTTCTGCAAAATCTGGAACCGAAAGACAGCGGGCGACCGAGCGGCACACAGATGATAGATCTCGTGGCCAAGTGGTGAAAAGAGTCTTTCGGCCTGAGAGACGCCAGGGAGAGGGGTCCCAGGAGGAAGACTGATCACCAGTAGGTGCTGAAGGAGCATTTATTTGGTAGGGGAGTTGGAGCTGCACACAAATGGGTAGTCTTGGTAACTGCATGGGAGGGTGAGAGGAGAGGGAGATGGGGCTGGGGTAACGAAAAGGTACAAGGATGAAATGAATGAACAGAGGAAGAACTTTAAGATAGTGACACTGAGTGTATAACACTTTTTGCGAGCTTCTGCGTAAGGGACTTGTATTCTTGGATCTTCTTTTTTCTCTTGTAAGCTGTTCAATCCAGTAAGTGAGGTAAATAGCTGTCAGAACAATTGACATAAAATGTGGCAGAACACAGGGGCTTCCCTCATGGAGTGGGTGGCCATTGTCACCATACATAGGGTCTACCATACACCGGGAAGACATATGGCCAAGTGCAAACACTGAAAGTACCGCATAGGTGGATGAACGTATGGCTTCACATCATCACGTCTGTAGCATATAACCTTTACCTCCTCTGGGAGGGTATCCCCCTCAAAATCCAGAATGAAGGTGCCAGAATAACTGTAGCTGTCTTTGCAACACTTCTGCACACATCAAACAAAATGAATGCCATGCCGCTCCAGATTAGCCTGTATTTCCTCATATGTTTGCAGGATGAGGTCCCTATGAAAACTCAGTTCTTGCACCATATTCAGAAAGTGGTGAGGCGTAATAGCCACACGGACATTGCCAAGACGATCATAGCAGGAAGACCTGCAAATTTGGTGACAAAAGAAGATATGGTCAACAGGGAGCCCAACCAAATCATGCTGAGAGACTCTGCTTCATCGAACTTTTCTTGTAAATTCTTCACAAGAAACAAAGAAACAATGGCTTTGTGGTGGTGAATGTGTCCCCACCCATACTAGTAGAGATGAAGTAACGGGAACAGTGTTGCATCTGAAGACTGCAAGCCTGGCCATCCTCCCATTGCGTAGCAAGGGAAAGGAAGGTAGCTGGGTCTTACAAAGCAGCATTACATGAGCCTTCACCATTTGAAGAGATGGCCATTTGAGAACGGCCAGACTTTTGGAGTTTGATACACTTGATGCGCCAAGCATCTGCTCTTACAGCACCCACTCCAACAAGGGGCTCTCCCCAGTCACAATCCAGCCACAGCAAGTTCCGTCTGGCATGGTGGGTGTTGCCCAGAGTTCCAATGCTCCGAATAGATATGCCACCACGCCTTGGCATACACGGGGAAGGAACAGCTCAGGTATCAGTAGTGAGATCCCTGTGTTGTCAGGGGGGGGGGGGGGGGCCTCAACCATATGAGTACGTGACAGTCCTAAATCACGGAATAGCTACATGTGCTGGTGACCCAGCAGAGTGGAAGAGGGCTACAGTAGGGCAGAGAGAGGAGAAGGTAGAGGGCAGAGGGATCCACATCATAGATGCTATAGACTGAGTTCACCATATGGCTGACAGTAGAAAAAGGAAATTTTTATGTGGATGTCAAACCTCAAACAGGGACCTAAACGCCAAAGAAGGATGAAATAACATGTAAAAGGAACAAAATCTCAACCAATACAGGAAACCAGATGGCTAGCCAGGTCGACATGAATCAGAGAGAGGGGAAGGAGAGGGCAACAGGGATGGAGTGAGGAGAGGGGTGGGAGGGTAGGGTGAAGGAAATGCAACCAGGGAGGAAGTGTTGGCAGCAGTATCATGGGGCCCTGTACGCGCCATGCACGATCTCACAAAAGAACCTTGAGCCGCCATGGGGCTAGAACCATGCAGAATGTATGTGGTCTGCATACAGAAATTCAGTATGCATGACAATTCATCAATATCGAATGACTGTTCAGTCATCACTCTGTCCAATGTATAATCTCCTTTAACATGTTCCTACGATTACCAAACTAGAAATATTACCATGCAAATGTGATCGAGTCTTTGTTGACATCTCAGTCACTCCCTACCCCCTCTCCCTCCCTCTCCACTATTTTTGGTGCCACTAACAGAATAAAACTATGAACGACAAGAATATCACCAACGTCACCTGGTAGAGAACTGAATAAGCTATATGTAAGCATGTTGACATTGACCATGTGTGATGATCCCCTTAAAAATACATTTACTGTTCCATTGGAGCAAACAAGTGATGGAAGACTTCCACAGACCTGCATCAAGTTTTGTTGTCTGTACTGGATGAAGACCATGTCAACTATCACTCGCAATGACATTCTTGTGTTTTATGCATTTGCGTTTCGTTGTAACATTTAAGCGGTGTATGACTGTACACAGACATACTTTTTTCCTACCGTTACTTCGAAGTCATATCACATGCTACACCAGCATTAATCCATTTCTATCCCTTGGCTCTGACAAAGTTGGACATCGAATGGTGTCAATTATGCTGCTGCTGTTCGAAACACACTGGATGGTTGAAATAAAATGAACAGTGTTTCTTACTGAGAAAATGCTGAAGACATCGCAACATACGGAGAGTTTGCAGTACTGTGGGGCATTTTCAAACAGCTGTCCGAAGGTGATCACCTTTACATTTAATCTCGTCTTCCACAGTGATGTGTTATGAGTGTTCCTTTTCCATTGATCCCTCCTACTGGAGTCATGCAGATGTTCGCTATGTCAGTGCTGGCCAACCCCAGAAGGTCTTGCTCCCACCAAGACACTCTCCATCTCTAACAATTTATGTCAGTATATCATTATTTGCTGATCAACCATGTAACAGTGGACAGGTGGTATGGAAAAGACACTCAATATGAGGCCATGTTCTGTAGTAAGCATCATAATTGTCGATAGTGCAATATATTTTAGTGATTTATTCAGCTTTTCCATAATTGACACCAACAAATGACAGCTGCATGCTTCCCAATTCCTGTATCGCTAATCCACCCCTTCACTACTTTGCAAGTAAGATATAGTAGATTGACAATGTAGATAGATGACTGCAGTACATCCGTTCATTGTTAATTCTTTGACATACGCACCGAAGTATGCCAGACAGCTCCCTACACCGATGCAGTTATGCTATATAAAAATTTTTAGCACTTCGACCGTTGTGCTGAATGTACAGTTGTGATTGAGCATCTTTCCCTATGTGAGATGGAGTCGTGGAGTATTGAAGTATCTCCTGCAATGTTTTTGACCACGCATTCCCACTGTACCATCCTCAATTTAATTCACAGCTGACCAGAAGTAGGTTACTACCACCACTGCATTCCACATCTCATGAAGGAACAGCAAGGTAACTGCTGTCCAGCAAAGACTGTTCCACACCTATCTTACAGCACCATCTTACAGCACCCGTGGAAGTGCACAGCGTCTCATCTCACCCAATGAGTTCCTGCTGCGATGGTTAACACTCCTTACCGGTTTATACTAGGTATTAGAGTGTTATGATAGTTATGAAGAAACTTGGGGCTTATGCATGATGGAGCTCCAGATGGACGCTTTTCGAAGCATTATATGTAGATCAACTGTGCAGTCAGTTCTGAAATACTGTCTTAGTGTCTGGCGTAGGTACCAACAATCTACTGGCATGGCATACCTGTGGCTTTTGACATGCGAACTTACACACCATGTTCCACTCTGAATGGAGAAGTGTCTTCCACATACAACAACTGTCATGCAAATGTGTACTGCGGGTTTTTAGTACCTCAGTTCCCCCTCACTGACTTAGAATCATTGTAGTTGTTAAATTGGAGACTACATGGCTGGAGAACTTTGTTCATCGATCAATTCTGTAGTTGTCATCGTTAAATGTCAGACCACATATCACGGAATGCACGTTCGTAGGTCAATAGGGCAATTATGTCCCACCTGACCGGTTTGATGTAGTAATCTGGAAATGACTATTCGTTCCACTCACTCATGCCACACAGCAAGTTGTGGAAAACAAGCATATCTAAGAGCCTCACTATATTGACTCAACCTCCTCTCTCTATCGCCATATTTAAGTGGTGAGGACCTTCATTTTACAATTATGATCCATCGTTCCATACTGACCATCATTCAAACTCTCAGACATAAAACTTTAAGCAACTGTTCAGACCTCTTACAATGATTCCAAATTCACATATCATAGACGATACGAACAATACATTTACTATACATTGCTAAGGATTTGACTGTGTGGGACACTTTCGGCTTTTTTTCCAGACTTGGCCAACCACAGACTGTTCAAAAACCTATGACATCAGGGGTGTTGGGTTAATGAATTGATCAGTTAATTCGCGTAATTTTCTATCAATTCATTATGAAAACTGAACCAGAACCGTTATTGTGTAACTGCTAACACTTCCATCTGGTTGTTGGTACCACTGATTTACCATCTCACTGTAGGTCTATGTCCCATCGAACTAAGCAATTCTGAATGTCTTTTGCATACAATCTTAGCTTCAATGAAATTTAGTTGAGTGAGTTTGGGATGTAAGCTACTTTCAGTTGTCTACAAGTTGGTATGTAAACCCGCTCTTCTCTGAGGGACCATCTGTTTGTGTGCCAGAGTGTAGAGATAATATTCCTGTGATGAATTTTATTGATCATATGCTTTCTGTAACTTATTAGAAAATTTTAGCATGGGGAGAGTTCCGTGACGAACTAAAGCCACTACACATTCTTATGCAGGGTCAATCATTCATTACTTGCACACAACAGAAGTTGTAAAACTGAGGGTTCGTTAGAGCACCACACAACTTTCAAATAGACCTGATCCTATTAGAGGCGCTACGCCCTGCCTCCTCCTGACATTTGAAATGGTTTTACCGAATAAGGTAGAGGGTACCTACCGTTAAACATGTACTGGCAAACTAGGCACTTTTCAACTGTCAGATAAAAGCTGTGTTCCAGGTTAACATCAAGCGCCGGCACGTCGGCGCGAAACTTAACAGCAGAGAAGACTTGGACCGCGCCACGACAGGAGCGGCCTCTATCCGAAAAGAATGTAAGCGCCGCTCCAGCTAGCCTCGGCCGCACTGGAAGACGAGTCGTTATCCTTACTGTTATGCTGAGACTTATTTATATCCATTGCTTACATGGAAATTGTATTTATCTAAGGACGTCGATATTTGCATGTCGACAAATGCTTGCGACATTTCATTGTGAGAAAGGCAAAGTTAAATATTGTCAATTCAATTACTGTGAAACTCCATTAATATCATTTGCTTATATGCTGTCTAGCTATCCGAGGAAATAGCTTCCTAGGCACCCTCTATTACACGAGTGGGCAGGATCCCACACTGATTGGACAAAATTACGAGGAACAACCGGGGGTTGAATGCAGACCTATTTGTAGTCCTACACTTACTGACCGAGACACCAAGTCACAATAAGCAGGAACACGTGCGGCATCACTGAAAACGTTAAGATTTCCATTTATCTATACTCTTAGCCTAGGTCATTAGTCTAAGCTTTATTAGCAGTCAAGTTCTGTACGTTTCTTAGCAGTAGATACCACTTCCATTTCAGTATGGACAATTCTGAAGTATATGGTAACATCACGTCAGAAGCATCATTGTGAGGGCTCAACACTAGTATTAAATAAATGCCTGATTAGAGTAAAGTTTACCTGTCCCGCAATCTCGCTGCATTCAGCAAGGCATATCTGTAGAGCGAGGGTTCCGTACGTCTCGCCGCATACCACAGTCGTGGCGGGGGGACTGGGGACAGATCGATGGCTGGTGTGTGAGTAGGTGGCCCATCTGTGGGGGCGGCTGGAGTGGGCGTGGGTGCACCTGGCGTGCCACGCTGCTGTTCCTCGCACGCTCGCGCCCCCGCCAGCGCCTGCAAATCAACATCGCAACCAAACGTTATATCTCACTGCTCTCACTACCAGTTCCATGGAAACTTATTAGTTTTGTTTTAGGGCGCAAAAGACAGCTGGGGTCATACACGCCCAAGTCACAGCTAGAGAACACGAACACTGATTTAAACGACTATACATCAGTTCCAATTGACAAGAAGATAGCTAAAAACCGACAGGGCTAAAAAGGCACCACACAAACTGAAGTCCAATACTAAAAATTATATGGCCTTCGCCATAATGACTCAGCGGATAGAAGTAAAACGCGGTAGGCAGCCACCGCGTCATTAGCTGAAATGGCTGATTAATAAGACGGCCAACCCAAACTGGAACGTAAATAGTAAAAAAGAAAGGGCACTCCATCAGGAAGTGGCAGACGGTTAAAATTTTGGAGCAATGTGTACAGAGTGGTGGGACAGCGTCACTCAGCAAATGATGATGGCTGAAAGAGCTATGCCCAATACGCAGCCGAGTTAAAATAATCTCCTGCCGGCGCAAGGGCTGACAGGAGATCGTCCAAGGCACTGGGAGAGGCTTCAGCCGAAGCTTATTCCTGTGAAGGAAGGACCATTGGTGATTCCAAAGGGACACCACCACCTGACAGATGGCATCACAGAAATCAGAGGGAATGTTGGCACTCCTGGGCTGAGGTACGAGGACTCCAACCTTGGCAGCAGCTTCAGCAGCCTCATTAACTGGTAGACCGACATGACCAGGAACCCACAGAAACACGACACTGGCTCCAACAAGAGTGAGCAAGTGACAATTTTCCTGAACCCGCTGCACTAAGGGATGGGCAGTGTACAGTGCACATAGACTTTGAAGGGCACTGGTTGAGTCTGAGCAGAAGGACAGAATTGAAACGCCTGTGTCACCAGATCACCAGATGCACTCCTTGGCCCAATGCAGGATGAAGAGCTCGGCTGTAAATACTAAGAATTGTGCTGGAAGCCGATATCTAAGGATAGGTGCCAATGACGTAGGCACACCCGACCCCATGGTCAGTCCGAGAGCCCATTGCAAAGAAACTGAAGGCGATAGACCGAGACTGGAATAGTGTCGTTAGGAAGTGAATTAAAGCTAAGGCTAAAATGAGAAGCTTCACGAAGCGAATGATTCACACCCACCAGGAAAGTTGCAGGAAGTGTGAATTTAAGCCACTGTAAGAAGTGCGGAATGCGGATGGTGGTGGTGGTTGTTGGGATGTTTAAGGGGGACTAAACAGCGAAGGTCATCAGTCCCCCATTCCAAAATCAGGCGAGCCGAAAATCCACGGAGCAGGTAAAAACCAAAGGGGGAGGAGACGTCCCCCCAGGCGCTAAAAGAACACAAATGGAGCAACAAACATTACAGATAAGAACAGGACAGAGGAACACCAGACGGAAAGAAACAGAAGAAAGGAAGACGGCCGGAGACTGGTTGATTGACCACGAGAACAAAAAAAAGGGAAAGAGCCAACCATCTCACGGCACACCACAACAGCAACAGACACAAGGACAAAAGACACAGAAAAGGAAAGGTGCAAGACCTCCCTAAATCGAACCATAAAACGGACTACCACGGATAAAATTTAAAACGGCATCAGCCATGGAGGCATCGTCAGATAAAATCAAAGCCAAAGTGCCCGGGAGATTAAAAGATTGCCGGAGTGTGCGCAGTCGAGGACACTCCAGCAAAATGTGGCCGACCGTCAGCCGGGACCCACACCGACACAAGGGGGGATCCTCCTGACGCAACAGATGGCCGTGCGTCAGGTATGTATGGCCGATGCGCAGCCGACACAGGACTACCGAGTCCCTGCGAGAAGCCCGCAGGGAGGAACGCCACACATCGGTCGTCCCCTTGACAGCCCGCAGTTTATTCGGGGCTGTCATGCCACGCCACTCAGCAGCCCACATCCCAATCAGCTTACGGCGCAACACCATCTGCTGGTCGCGAGCCGTAAGGCCGACCTCCAAAGCCGGGGCGTCGATCGCCCCTTTGGCCAGCCTGTCTACACGTTCGTTCCCTGGGATGCCAACATGACCGGGCGTCCAAACCAGGACCACCGAACGACCAGAACGGGCAATGGCGGAAACACTCTCCTGAATGGAGGACACCAGAGGAGAGGAGGGATAACAGCGGTCGATGGCCTGAAGGCTGCTCAGGGAGTCACTGCAGATGACGACAGACCTACCTGAGCAGAAACGCATATGCTCAAGAGCGCGCAATATGGCCACCAGCTCTGCAGTAAAAACACTGCAGCCAGCCGGCAAGGAGCGCTGCTCAACATGAGCAGCATGAGCAAAAGAGTAGGCAGTGCGACCATCAACCAGGGAACCATCAGTGTAGACAGTCTCACAGTCCGAAAATGAGGCGAGGAGAGCAAGAAAACGGCGACGGAGGGCCACAGGCGGAACCGAGTCCTTGGGTCCCTGTGCCAAGTCCAGACGGACGGACGGCCGGGACAAACACCAGGGAGGCGTAGGTGCACGGACCCGGAAGGGAGGCGGAAGAGGGAATGAACCCAATTCCGACAGCAGGGACTGAACGCGGACAGCGACGGAAAGCCCAGACCTAGGTCGCCGTTCGGGCAGATGGAGGACCATAGCAGGGAAAAGCAGGCGACGATTGGGATGATCTGGCGAGCAATGAACGTGGACAGCATAGTCGACGAGCAGACGATGGCGGCGAATCCGCAGCGGGGGAACCCCGGCCTCCACCAGGAGACTATCCACGGGGCTGGTGCGAAAAGCGCCAGTGGCAAGCCTAACCCCACAGTGGTGTATGGGGTCTAACAACTTCAACACTGAGGGGGACGCAGACCCATAGGCCAGGCTCCCATAATCAAGCCGGGACTGCACAAGGGCTCGGTACAACCGCAGCAGCGTGCAGCGATCTGCACCCCAAGACGTGTGGCTAAGGCAGCGGAGGGCGTTGAGGTGCCGCCAGCATTTTTGCTTCAGCTGGATAACATGAGGAACCCATGTGAGTCGGGCATCAAACACGAGTCCCAAGAAGCGGCAAGTGTCCACCACTTCAAGCAGGTGGCCGTCGAGGTAAAGTTCAGGATGAGGGTGGACCGTCCGACGCCTGCAGAAGTGCATAACTCGAGTCTTGGGTGCAGAGAACTGAAAACCGTGAGTCAGAGCCCATGATGCTGCCTTGCGAACGGCGACTTGCAGCCTGCGTTCGGCGACTCCCGTAGTCGTGGAGCTAAATGAGATGCAGAAGTCGTCGGCATACAAAGAAGGAGACACCGACGACCCCACTGCTGCTGCCAGACCATTAATGGCCACTAAAAATAAGGAGACGCTCAACACCGAGCCCTGCGGGACCCCATTTTCCTGTATGTAAGAGGAACTAGAGGTGGCACCGACTTGCACCCGGAAAGAGCGGTGCAATAAAAAGCTTTGAAGAAAAGCCGGGAGTCGACCACGAAGACCCCACTCATGCAATGTGGCGAGGATGTGATGCCTCCATGTGGTGTCATACGCCTTCCGCAGATCGAAAAACACGGCAACGAGATGCTGACGTCGGGCAAAGGCCGTACGGACAGCAGATTCCAGCCGTACCAAATTGTCCACTGCAGACCGGCCCCGGCGGAAGCCACCCTGGGATGGAGCGAGGAGACCGCGCGACTCAAGGACCCAACACAAACGCCGCCCCACCATACGTTCGAGCAATTTGCACAAAACGTTGGTGAGGGTAATGGGACGATAGCTGTCCACCGCCAGTGGGTCCGCACCGGGCTTCAAGATGGGGACAATAACACCCTCTCGCCATTGCGACGGGAACACGCCTTCGCTCCAAATGCGATTAAATATCGCGAGAATGTGTCTCTGGCAGTCACCGGAGAGATGCTTCAGCATCTGTGCGTGGATGCAGTCCGGTCCTGGTGCTGTATCAGGGCAATCGGCGAGGGCAGCGAGGAATTCCCTCTCGCTGAAAGGAGCATTGTATGTTTCATAACGACGCGTGTGGAATGAGAACGGCGTCCGCTCGGCTCGCTCCTTTAGAGAGCGAAAGGCGGGGGGATAGGAAGCAGTCGCAGAGCTCTGAGCAAAGTGCGCGGCTAGCCGTTCAGCAATGGCGGCAGCGTCCGTGCAGACAGCGCCGTCCAAGGAGAGCCCAGGGACACCCATAGGGGTCTGGGAGCCATAAATCCGCCGGATCCGGGACCACACGTGCGAGGACGAGACACGGGAGCCCAGGGAGGAGACGTACCTCTCCCAGCACTCCTGCTTACGCCGTGCAATAAGACGGCGGGCGAAGGCACGGAGCCTCTTAAAGGCGATGAGGGTCTCCAGAGACGGGTGCCGCCTATGACGCTGGAGAGCCCGCCTACGGTCGCGAATAGCCTCAGCAATCTCCGGCGACCACCAGGGGACAGTCTTCCTCCGAGGGAGGCCAGAAGAACGGGGGATGGAAGCCTCGGCCGCTGAAATGATGGACGTGGTTAAAACACGAACCGCCTCGTCAATGTCACCCTGTGGGGGAGACTCAATGGTTGCAGCGGAAGTAAAAGCTGGCCAGTCAGCCCTGTGGAGAGCCCAGCGGGGCAAGCGCCCAGAAGAATGACACTGGGGCAGTGACAAATAGATGGGAAAATGGTCACTACCACACAGGTCAGGGTGCACTCTCCAGTGGAGGGATGGGACAAGGCCAGGGCTGCAAATAGAGAGATCGATGGCCGAGAACGAGCCATGGGCCACACTGAAATGCGTGGGAGCACCGGTGTTCAAGAGGCTAAGGTCGAGCTGAGCCAACACATGCTCCACGGCCCGACCGCGAACATCGGAGACAGTCCCACCCCATAGAGGGTTGTGGGCATTGAAATCACCCAGCAGCAAAAAAGGTGGCGGCAGTTCGGCTATCAGAGCAGCCAGGACATGCTGTGCGACAACACCATCAGGTGGAAGGTAAATACTGCAGACGGTGATAGCCTGTGGCGTCCACACCCGAACAGCGACAGCCTCTAAAGCTGTTTGTAGAGGTACAAACTCGCTGTGAAGAGAGTTAAGGACATAGATGCAGACGCCACCAGACACCCTTTCATAAGCTGCTCGGTTCTTAAAATAACCCCGATAGCCACGGAGGGCGGGGGTTCGCATTGCTGGAAACCAAGTTTCCTGCAGAGCAATGCAAAGGAAAGGATGACGGCTGAGAAGTTGGCGGAGCTCAGCTAGATGGTGGAAGAAACCGCTGCAGTTCCACTGGAGGATGGTATTAGCCATGGATGGGAAAGGCGTGAAGGGACTGGGGGGGGGCAGATTACGCCTCCGGGGCCCCTGCTGCTACTGAGTCACCACCTGGACAACAGCTATCCACTGCATCCGAGGGACTGGCGAGATCCATGTCCTCAGCGGACACCAGGATCTCCACCTCATCTTCGGACGCAGAGGGAGAAGGTTGCGGTGGGACAGGTGCCACCGCAATTTCAGGATGCTTGGGAGCCTTTTTCTTTGACTGCTTTGCGCGCTGAGCCTTAGGTGGTTCTGGCTGGGAGGGCCTCACTGGGTCAGTCTCTGGGACTGAAGACGAACGTGACGCCCTACGACCAGCGACCGGTGGTTGTTTGACAACCTTGCGGGTGTCCACTTTGGCACTGGGCAAAGCCTGGGATGGGAGGGCCCCAAGGGACCCCTTCCGAGCGGGAGGAGCCGAAGAAGGCTCACGCTTCTCCGGCTGTGAAGGGGGAACAGATGTCCCCAGTGGTTGGGGTGGTGTTGCTCCTGAAGTAGATGGACCAGGAGCAACAGGGAGGGAAGTGCCCCCCACAACCAAGGGGGCCGGTGAACGCTGACCGAGCTGAGATCGAACTGGTGTTGCAGCAGCGGCATAACTAGTTGGCATTGGCACAGGATGTAGCCGCTCAAATTTCCGCCTTGCCTCGGTGTAGGACAGGCGGTCCAGGGTCTTATATTCCATTATCTTCCTTTCTTTCTGGAAGATCCTACAGTCCGGCGAGCAGGGGGAATGGTGTTCTCCGCAGTTAACACTGATAGGAGGCGGGGCACATGGAGTATCAGGATGCGAAGGACGTCCACAATCCCGACACGTGATGCTGGAAGTACAGCGAGATGACATGTGCCCGAACTTCCAGCATTTAAAACACCGCATCGGAGGAGGGATATATGGCTTCACATCACAACGGTAAACCATCACCTTAACCTTTTCGGGTAAGACATCACCCTCAAAGGCCAAGATGAAGGCACCGGTGGCTACCTGATTATCCCTCGGACCCCGATGGACGCGCCGGACGAAGTGAACACCTCGTCGTTCGAGGTTGGCGCGTAATTCATCGTCGGACTGCAGAAGAAGATCCCTGTGGAATATAATACCCTGGACCATGTTCAGACTCTTATGCGGCGTGATGGTAACTGAAACATCCCCCAACTTGTCACAATTGAGCAACCTCCGTGACTGGGCAGAGGATGCCGTTTTGATGAGCACAGAACCAGAGCGCATCTTGGACAAGCCCTCCACCTCCCCGAACTTGTCCTCTAAATGCTCCACAAAAAACTGGGGCTTGGTTGACATAAACGATTCCCCATCAACTCGCGTACACACAAGGAACCGGGGTGAATAGTCTCCACTGCCTTCTTTTGCCATACGTTCCTCCCATGGAGTGGCCAGGGAGGGAAATGATCGTGGATCGTATTTCCTGCCGTTGAGGTTAGACCTCGATCGCTTAGAGACTGCTGGTGGAGGCCCACCAGCGAGAGATGATGTACCACGCTTCATTGCGGGTCATCCGCCCTGATGCCACCTACTCCGACCAAGGGCCCTCCCCACGGGCGCCACCCAGCCACAGCAAAGGCCACCTGGCAGGATGGCCATTGCCGGGAGTCCCGATGCCCCAGGGCGATGGGCATCTACTCCTTGGCATACGTGGGGAGTTAACGGCGCAGGCATCAGTAGAGCGATCCCTGTGTTGTCAGGGGGCTACAACCAAGAGGGTACATGGCGGCCCCACCACAACGGACTGGCTACCGTGCTGGATCTTAGGTGCAAAAATGGCCAAGGTCGTCGTCGCAGTTAAAAGAAACGCTGCAGAGTGCAGTGTGGTAATCGCCCAAGAGATCGAAAACGAGCGGGACACCATTGCAACGACGAGAAAGACGGCTAAAGGTCTAATTGCACGATGGATACAGTGCACCATGTAAGGCGCCCTTCCCCAATTGGCTCGCTCTTCGGAATAATTTAGAAAGATGGAGGTCAAACCCGAGAGGGGACCATCACATAAGGCCGAAACATGTGAGACTCCTTTTAGTCGCCTCTTACGACAGGCAGGAATACCGCGGGCCTATTCTAACCCCCGAACCCGCAGGGGGGGCGGAATGCGGACTCCTGGAGGTAACAGAAGAGGGACAAGCACCATACTGACGGTCAAAGGAACCATCAATGGAGGAGGCAAAGTATGGGTGGCCACGCATGGCAGACAAATGGCATGCATACATGCTGAGGAGAAAGTCACTGTGGTAGGATAGTGGTAGTTCAGCAGCTTCAGCATACAGACACTCAACCAGGCAAGTGCAAGAGGCACCGGTGACCAAACGGATGCCATGGTTGGTTGGCTCGTTGATTTAAAAGAGGGGAGAGACCAAACTGCGAGGTCGTCGGGCCTTTGTTCCTGGTAAAATAATTACGCAGGTGCAAAAAGAAAAGGAAGGAAGGAGACGTACAGCACAATAATGGGAGAAAGGAAGAACCAGAAGAACGACAGAAAGACAACCAACACTACTATGGACAAAACAGGAAAACCACAGAGAGAAGCAAAACATGTAGAAGGGGTAAAAACAAGAGCGCAGATGACCGTGGCTGGCTGACCACGAGAATAAAAAGGGATCACCAGCCACTCTGCGACACATTAAAACAGCCAGCCTAAAAGCAATAAAGTGGAGAACAAAGGGACAAAGGACATGCGCGAGAACTTCTGTAGAATGATAAAACACACCATCACTAAGTTTGCTGATGAGGCTTTGTCAGCAAAAATTAAGGGACACGGGTCCGGTAACTGAAGAGTCTGTCGCAGGGCAGGCAAAGAAGGACAGCTCACCACTGTCAGCCAGGCGACGCAACGACACTGAGGTAGATCGCCACAGCGCAGAGGCTAGCCATGTGTTACTCATGCGTGGCCAATGTGGAGCTGGCAGAGAACCACAGAGTCCCAGCAAGAGGCCCACATGGATGAACACATTCGTAGTCTCCTTAATGGCACACAGTTTGCTGTGTGTGCTGAGGTTATGCCATTTCTTCTCCCAAAGCCGCAAGACCTTCTGGCATAGTACTGAACGCAGGTCAGTTGCAGAGAAGCCCATGTCCATAGGCGGTTTCCGTGTGGTCTGTTTGGCCAGCCTGTCTAAGTTCGTTGCCAGGGATTCCGACGTGACCTGGGGTCCAGACAAACCCCACTAAACAACTAGACCGTTCCAGGGCATAGATTAATTCCTGTATGGTCGCTACCAAAGGATGACGAGAGTAGCACTGATCGATAGCTTGTAGGCAGCTGAAGGAGTCTGTACGAAGGAGAAACGACTCCATAGGGCATGAACGGATGTGCTCAGGAGCACAGAGATATAGCCACCAGCTCAGCAGTGAAACACTGATGCCATTGGGCAAGGAATTCTGTTTATTATGTCCTCATGGACACACGCGAAGCCGACCTGATCAGCCAACGAGCCATCGGTGTAAACCACTTCGTAGCCTCAGTACATGTCAAGAATCGAGATGAAGTGGTAGCAGAGAGCCGCAGGGTTAACAGAGACCTTAATGCCATCTGAAGGATCCAGACGAAGCCGCAGGCTAGGCGTACACCATGGAGGTGTATGTGAACGGACCTCTAGTAAAGGTGGTAAAAGCAAGGACTCCAGTTCGGAGGAAGGCGTCGCACACGAACTACAATTTTAAGCACTGACCTGCGCCGCAGATGTGGGAGAAGAACCGCCATGGGTGGGAAAAGGCGACAGTAATTCGGATGTGCAGGGGATCTACAAACGGGTGCAACTTAACTGGAGAACGGTTGTGCACGCCTAACTTGCAATGGATGAACTCCGGCCTCCACCAGGATGCTGATCACCGGACTCGTCCTGGAAGATCCTGTCGCTAGGCGAACACCGCAATGGTGCACTGGGTCGAGTAAACGCAACGCTGATGGCGCCACCGAACCATAAACTAGACTCCCATAGTCAAGGCGGGATTGAAGCACGGCTCTGTAAAGCTGCACCAGTGTAGAGCGATCTGCACCAGAGTTGGTGTTGCTCGGGCAGCGGAGGGCATCGAGGTGTTGCAGCACTTCCGTTTACGCTGACGAAGGTGAGGAAGCCAAGTCAACCTGGCGTCGAAAATCAGGCCTAAGAGTCGGTATGTCACCATCATTAAGGTAAAGTTATGATTCTGAATGACTGGTACGACGCAAATAGAAGTGCATAACACTACTTTGCGGCCGAAAATTGGAAACCGTGGGCTAGAGCCCATGACTACGTCTTGTGAATAGGTCCTTGTAAGTGTCGCTCAGCAACACCTGTACTGGTGGAGCAGTACGAAATGCAGAAATCGTTTGCATACAGAGAAGGTGAGACGGACGGCACTACAGATGCTGTTAGACCATTAATGGCCACTAAAAATACAAACCCAATACAGAGCCCTGCAGTACCCCATTCTCCTGGATATGGGGGAGAACTATAGGGGGCCACCAATTTTGACATGGAAAGTACAAATCGACAGGATATTTTCGACAAAAATCGGGAACAGGCCTCAGACCCCACTCGTATAATGAAGCAAGGATATGATGTCAGGGCGTGTCATACGCTTTCGTAAATAAAAAAAGATGGCAACCAGGTGTTGGAGGCTGGAAAACGCTGTTCAGCTGTCAGACTGGAGGGACACAAGATTATCAGTGGTTGAGCGACCCTGGCGGAAGCCTCCCTGACAGAGGCATTAGGCTACGTGACTCCAGGACCCAACCCAACTGCTGACACACCATACATTCCAGCAAATTACAAAGAATGTTACTGAGGCTGATGGGCCGATAGCTATCTACACCAAGCAGGTTTTTACAGAGCACCGGAATGATGGTGGTGTCCCGCCACCGCGATGGAAAGACGCCATCGCGCCAGATCCGGTTGAAGATGGAGGGGAGATGTGGCTTGTAGTCAGATGAGATGTTTCGTCATCTGACTGGATCCGATCTGGCCCAGGAGCTGTGTCGGGGCAATGTGTAAGGGCACTGAGGAGGTCCCACTCTGTAAATGGGGCGTTGTAAGATTCACTGTGGCGTGTATTGAATGGACTGTCTTGCCGCTGCCGTTTCAGAGTGCGAAAGGCTGGAGGGTAGTTCTCTGACGAATAGGCGCGAGCATAGTGCTGACGAAAGTGCTTAGCAATCGCGTTTGCGTCAGTAGGTAACACGCCATTTATGTTAACACTGGGAACACCTGTTGGGGGTCTGATCCTCGAAAACACGTTTGACCTTTGCCCAGACTTGGGTGACGTATGGCGCTCAAAGGTCGAGAAGTTTCTCTCCCAACACTCCTGCTTCCTTCGTTTGAGAAGTTGGCGAAAGCGGGCATGGATGCGTTTAAAGGCTATGAGGAGCTCCAGGGAAGGGTGCCGCTTTTGCCGCTGAAGAGCTCGCCGACGCTCCTTAATGGCTTCAGCGACTTGTGGCAACCACCAAGCGACTGCCTTTCGCCGGGGGGCACCCTAAAGACAGGTAAGTGGTCACTACCACACAGGTAGTCATGTGCTCTCCAGTGGATAGATGGGAGAAGGCCTGGGCTGCATATTGATAAATCAATGGCGGAGCAGGTATGAGCCACCCTCAAATGTGTGGCAGCCCCAGTATTTGAGAGGCAGAGGTCTAACAGAGTAAAGTTTCGCAATAACTGCCTCGGCCAGTAAGCATTGTGCCACCCCACAGGGGGTTATGGACGTTAGAATCTCCCAGAGGTACGAAAGGTCCAGGGAGTTGACCAATCAGTGCAGTCAATATGTTCAGGGGTGCTGCACTATCTGGAGGAAGATATAGACTGCAGGACGTTTATTTCTGCGTTGTCCTTATCCTAGACAGCCACAGTTTCAAGAGAGGTTTGAAGGGGAGCACAGGTTCACTACTTACCGAGTTCAGGACAAACACATCCGCCACCTAACATCCTATTATATTCAGTACGGTTCCCGTAATATCTCTTATCTCCTACAGCCGCCAAGGGAAGGGGTCCGCACTGCCAGGAACCAGGTTTCTTGGCGTAGGGGAGGGGGGGGGGGCAATGCAGAAAGCTGGTGTAAGGCTTAATAGTTGCTGTAGCACAGCCAGGTCATGGAAACAACCACCGCAATTCCACTGGAGGATTACATGATCGTGGAACTGGAAAGGCATGGAACATTGAGGCAGTCAATGCCTCAGTCACTTGCTGCCACCAGATGAGTACCTGTGCGATCGACGTCCATTGTTTAGTTTCATTTGCTTTAGGGCGCAAAAAACATCTGGGGCTTATGCGCCAAAGTCTAAACTAGAGAACACGAACACAGTAGTTAAACGACTGTGTGTCAGTCCCAATAGACTGAGGAGGAGACAGCTAAAAACACGCACATGGAAAAAGGGCTAAAAACACCATACACTAATGGAGGTAAAAAACTATAAATGGCGTTCGCCATATTCAGTGGATAAAAAGAAAAACGCGGTCGACAGCCCGCATGTCATTCCCTAAAACGGCTGATGAATGAGGCGGAAAACCCAGGATGGAATGTAAATGGTTAAAAAAGGGATTCCAGCAGGAAGTGGACAGTTAAACTTTGTGTACAATGTTGACAAAGTGGTGGGGTAGTGCCACTTAGCGAGTGATGGCTAAAAAGGCAGTGCCCAATACGCAGCCGAGTTAAAAATAATCTTCTCCTAGTGGTAGGGTCGAGAGGAGGTTGTCCAAGGCGATGGGTGCGGCTTAACAAGACAGCTTATTCCCGCGAAGGTAGGAGCATTGGCGATGCCAAAGAGAAACCACCTCCTGACGGATGGCTACGCAGAGATCGGAGGGAATATAGACACTCGTGGGCTGTTACATGGAATGTAGCCTTGGCAGCAGCGTCAGCTGGCTCGTTTCCTGGCCGACAGACATGACCAGGGACCCAGAGAAACATGACACTGGCTCCACGAAGAGTGAGCAAGTGACAGTTTTCCTGGAACCGCTGCACTAAGGGATGGGCGGTGTACAGCACACAGATTTTGAAGGGCACTGATGATGATTTGGGTTGAGGGGGCGCTCGACACTGTCAGTATACAGGACACACACAGCCACAATATGCTGAACTGAAAGCGGCACGCCATGAACTTCACCGAATGATGGATCCTTCTGCCAGAGGAGGAAGCCATGTGTGAGGGGGCTATATCCGATACGTGGTCTGGTAATCAAAACCACCTTCAGCGGCGAGGCTGACGCGATGTCCACCAAGCCTTTGTGGTCTATTTGAGAGACCGCAGTTCGTTGTCTGACACCTGCAACCATTCTGTCTCCCACTGACGCATGTGCATCTGTCAGATGAAGTAATGGCGTGCAACGGGATTGGACACTGACACCATCCAAACATGCTTCCTTGGCAGCTTTGTCAGCCACGTCGTTACCCTATATCCCAACACGCCCACTTACCCAGCAAAATATCACATCCTTGCCACAGCATTGAAAACGCTGTGAAGAGTCATGGATCAGCTGAATCAGCGGGTCTGCCCGATACATTTGGTAAAGTGCTTGCAGTGCACTGAAAGAACAGACCAGAAAACTGGTATGGTAATGTCTGAACCCTCTCCAATGCCATCTGAATGCCATATAACCTCGCATCATAATTTGTAAATTGTTCTGTAACATGCACTTTAAAAACCCTGTCAGGTAAAATCACAGAAAAGAGCATTCCCAGCTGGGATCCATCTGTATAAATAACGATAAAACTATGGTACATACTTAAAACAAACAAAAACCAAGCTGTAAAAACCATAACTGGAGTACAACTTTTCGTGTACTGTATCAAACGTAAAATCACTTTGGGCCTCTGAAGACACCAAGGCGGCGTGCGTTCCATCCTTGGGTGTGTATTTTCATGCTCAAGAGATCCAGATCTTTGAGACAGTCCATAGCACGTATACCAAATGCTGGGTCACCAGAAATTCATATGGACTTTTCAGTGGAAAAGTGGAAGCCATTGTCGATCCTCCAGGAGTAAAGACGATCAAGACGGTGCTGAAGGCGCCGCTTAGTGAGACAGGCCCATGAAGTGCAATAGATGGGAAAATCGTCAACAAAAAGAGCTGGAAATGCTCGGCGGGAGACAGGCCATTATAGTGTTAATGGCGATAGCAAAGAGGACGACGATCAGGTCTGAACCTTGAGGCACACAATTTTCCAGGATAAAGGTGTCTGACAAGGCAGAACCCACACACACCCTGAAAACTCTGTCTTGTAAAAATGCCCAAAGGAAACAGGGCATATGGCCACAGAAGCCCCATTTGTAGAGTGAATGGAGGATACCACTTCTCCAGCAGGTGTCTTACACCTTCTCCAAATCGAAAAACATGGCCAGTCTGGGATTTCCACAGGCAGAAGAGGTTGAATTTATTAAGGTGGTCAGCCAAGAGGGCACCTCTGTGACAGGTCCTGGGAAACCTCCAAAGGGGATAATGCACATTGAAGTCACCATGTAGTAAAAATGGGAGAGGTAGTTGCCCAATAAGCTGAAATACGTCTGGCCTGGTGACATTGAATGACGGATGGACATAAATGGTACAGTGGGATAAAGTCAGCTAGGGAAGGAAATGGCTAACTGCAACAGCTTGAAGATGGGCACTCAGGGAGATGGGTTGACTATGAATGTCATCCCATATGAGCATGGCACCCCATGAGATGGAATGCCAACCTCAGGAGGAGGTCAAAACGAATCAATAAGTTATGTGAAAGCTCAAAGCAACATGAGGGTGCAATTTCGTTCCCTGAAGGCAGATTACAATGGGATGCTCTGATGCTAAAAGCAGCCGTAAATGCTCTTAGTGTGACCAAAGACCGCAAACGTTCCATTGGAGGACAGTCATGATGAACAGATATATGAGAGTGTCAACTCAGTGGCTGCCTAGTGACAGCCGGTGTGAAGTCGCTAATACATGGCACAGAAGCAAGAGGATCCTGCTCCATGGGGTCCGGACATTGGCTTGCTTGTGCAGTCTGTCCGAGTCCAACGCTGAAAAACGGTTGGTGGTGCACACCAGTAATACGGAGGCCAGCAGGGCTAAACTACCATGGACCGACACCTTTGAACAGTATCTTCGAGTTTGCCTTTGGTGGGCATCATCGAGCCTTTCTGGTAAGAGGAAGACTCGGGTGTTGTTTTGCTAGAGGGATGGAGGATGGCAATGCAAGAGTATTAATCCTGTCTTTTTCGGCCCACCGGTTGTGTAGCTGGTGGCTTCGCCCCTTGAGGAGATAGTTTGACGGTTTGTCGCACAGCTGCATGGAGGGATGGCGATACTACCTTTACATTGAGCGATTTCACAACCTCAGAGCTGAATTTGAGGTCGCATATCTGTGTGGCCATGTCCTTCATGGAGTGAGGAGTAGCAAGAACAGAGCTATTGATGGGAGATAGGGGAACACAGGGTTTGTGACTAGCCAGTAGCTTGCTCGCTAGCTAGCTACTGAGTAAGGCACTTTTTCCTTTATCACCACATCTTGGAGAGCCTGCTCATCAAGATACACAGGACAATACCGAGAAGAGGCAGCATGGCCGCCACTGCAGCTGATACAGCAGGGAGAAGGCGGCGGACAATCACCCTTGTGTACACCCCTACCACAAGTAACACATTTGGCTGTGTTTCGTCAAGACGTTCTCGTGTGGTATGAAATGATGACACTGGTAGCAGCGCATCGGGTTCGGAATGTATGGCTAGACTGATATTTTCGTAGCCTGTTTTGATCTTTGACGGCAGCACCACTGTATCAAAAGTGAGGAAAGGATTGCGGGTGGACACTAAGGAAGAATCTAAATTTTTCATTACAAAATGGATGGCAATGACACCCTGTTGTGAGAGGTAAGATCGGATTTCGGCCTAAGACAGTCTAGTAGCTAGGTGTAAATTACATCATGGGTAGATTTCAAAGTTCTATGGGCCTCGACACGAACAGGGTAGCCGTGAGGAAGCGAGGCAGCAAGCAGTTGTACTTGAGAAACAGAAGCTGTCTCCTAAAGCGAAGTGCCGTTCCCTAAACGAGACCAGGATTTCACAGGGCCGGCAACTGCATAAACATCTTTCTCGATAATAAACAGATTGACCATGGCAAAGGACTGTCTTCAGTACGTGAGACCATGAGGAACTGTGGTGCAGCAGGAATGGTCTGAATCATTAGCCTCATTACGTCTACGTTTCGTTGACGTCGATTCGGAAGATGAGTGACTCATTGCGAGAAAATCCCCATGATTGCCAGCATCTCCAATGGCGCACTCCTTCCAACTGGGCGCACCTACCTTAGGTGATTGTTAACACCTCATTTCACACCTCCTGAACACCAGACAAAGGTACCAATCGGCAATTTCGGATTGGCTCAGCCAATCACCCCTCCCTGGGTCTGGCCTGTACCACAGGTACGTGCAAACCCTACCTGTCGACCCAGGGCTGGGAATTACACGTTACCCAGTCAAATGTTACGTGCCGGACGCATGGGCTGGCCACCAGGTGTGCACAGTGAGGAAGAAGAGAAAAAGAAACCTCTAACACTAAAGCGGAGGAACGAGAGGGCAAGGAAAAGAGAGCGAAAAAAAAAGGTGAGACTTTTGATATCAGCGATAGACAATGCAGAACATTAATATTAACATCCCAGACATGTTCTCCAAGGGAGGAGAAAAAAAGTATCAAGAGGATAGACATGCAGCACGGAAGGGGGAAATGCTGCAAAAGCTGGTCACCCGTGGTAGCCAAGCACGAACCCGCCAAAGAGTGGCTAGCCACCTGGGAGCGGATTGACGATGGTGTTCTGTGGATTTGACACAGGAAGGTTGTTCACATGGATTACATTCATGGAGTGATGGCCCAGAGGTAACGCATTTTGGGTTTAGTGTGCAACAAGATGATATATGACAAAAGCATAGGAAACAGAAGAACCTTAGGGGTTGTGGAACACGAGATTTCACGTCACATCTATACACGATGACTAACTTTGTGGGAGGAGATACCCTTCAAAGGCTGAGATAAAGGTGCCTGCATCTATTTAGTTAACCTTTTGACTTTGTAAGGTGTGTGAAAAATGAATGCCTCAGCACCCAAGACTGCCCATACATCCTTATTCAGAGTTTAAGGTCTTTGAGGAAGATGATTCTTCAGACCATATTCAAAGACTTGTGTGGGGGCCATTGTCACTTGTCACACATTACTGAATAGCTGTAGACAGTGTGGCAGAGGCGGCTTTAATCCTTCAGTATCCAGGACACGTTTTCCCTGTCGACTTCTTTGCATTTATCTTCTGTACATTATTCATATCAGTCCGACTATATACTAATTATTTAAAAATTAGTTGTCTCCTAGCTGTCTGGCATGCCCCTCTTCCCATCGGGTAGCCAATCTGGGGAAACATTTTGGTTGCAGCTATCTGCACCGATATCTAATAGGATGGCTACATCGAAACAGCCGTTGTTTTGACACGATTTAAAGTATTTCATGTGCGGAAACTCCTCTCTGATGCCAACTCCTCAGAAGGCTCTTCCCATGGGTTACACCCAGCTGCAGCAAAGAATCTGGCACAATGACCACGCCAGGGATTCCCAATGCCCCATCAAGACAAATCTATTCCTTGGCATGCATGGGGAGCTATCAATGTGATCTGTGTTGTCACATGACTCAGCTGATAGGCTAAATAACACCACTGCATGGACTGGCTACTGCGTTGTCTGAAGTGTAAATTAGGACCTATATAGGCATTGTGTGCAGATGTTTCACACTGCATGCAGTAGCTACTTTTTAAGGTGATGTTCCCCAGTCAGCCGACACTATACAAGAATTTGGAAAATTGACGTCTAACCGAGAAAAAGACCACAAATCACTTCAGCCAAAAGGAGTTGAAAAATATTCCAAGGAAAGAAGGCAGAACCTAGATACTAGCAGGGTCGACATCAATGGCTACCAACATGACAAAGAAAGCAAGCAAGAGAAGGAAGGACAGAGATGAGAGTTTCCAGCACAGAAAACGAAGTAGTGCTGGAGTAGCTTGGGGCCCCATGCTCACCATACACACCCTCACCGGAGGGGTTTAAACTGTGGAAGAGCTCCGAAGGAGCACGTGAAATGTTTAAGCAACCCTTTGGAGACCCTGCTGTAGGTTATCCGTATCTATGACAGTGTTTCAAAAGAAGTGTATTGACGATGACTCCATTCTGGAAGAATATCATTCCGCAAAAAATCATAAGACCATCTAAGACTTCTTCAGTACCTTGGGGCAAGTTGTGCATATGCACACTATATGCCAGAATTGTTCATGATGAGGACTGCAGTGAAGTATGTCCCATGATTCCAAGACCATCATAACCAACATCACGTTGAAATCTGCAAAGAACTATGTACATAAAGATGATCTAAACTCGTAGAAGCCTTTACTGGTGAAAAAAGTTGATATTGTCTTAGAAACTTGAAACTACGAAGTAATAATCGGAACGCAAAATTCTTCCACCTGACAAACTCGAGATGGAGGTCCTGTATCCGTTTTTCATACTGTCAGAATGTTCCTAAGGAGGTCACCCCCCTGCAGACTGTCCAATAGTTCCTCCTATGGCAATATTAAAGACGTTTCAGGGGTGATAGGAGGAGGAAACGTCCGTACATGTAGGAACGACTGGGTACTGCACCCCGACTGGGTGACAGGCTGTCTACATTGTTCAGTAGACTTTACACTGTGGCACTTCTTCCCAAAAATGAATCAAGGTGAAGGGACGAAGCATTGATGCAGTAGAGCAGAGTGCAGTTGACATCTGAGGATAACAAGAACCGCACCAAAGAGACTCATCATGCAATTAAAATGGTAAGAACGTTGGGATAGTCATATTCGTTTGAAGTGGACTAGTTTCTACGCTATTTTACATAGTAAGAACCGAGTAATACGCATATTTTGGATTCCATCTCATCTGACGATGTGTGGCAAATCGATGTACACATTTGGAGGCAGTAGTTCTTTGTGTTACGTCTGCTGATCGGTTACTGAGGAGCGTGTTGCTGCACTATACCCAGTGTATCCGCTCTTTCAAGCACTGTTTGGCCTAGCCGTTTATTGGCGGCTGTTGTCTCCCTCTAATCAAGGTATGGTGCAACCATGGCGATTGTGTGTGAATATCTCATTGCCTGTATGCCATTAGCCATGTAGCTACGGCCTCGCCATGAACAAATGCGCTACCATCTTGCGCTTTGTGATTCCTGCGCTGGACTCTTACGCCGACGGTCAGTTCAAGATCTGACAACCCTTGTCCTGTTACTCGCTAAACTCTTGCAATCTAAGTAACGACAGAAACGCCCTCCTACCACCAATTTAGCTGCACACGGATGGAACTGTAGTTACGATATTTGACCTTTTTAGACTGAGCGTGTTTATTTTGCACTACACCGACGCCTGTAGAAGAAATCAGTCCACATAGAAAATATAGCATTTTTGCAACTAGAATGAAAACTTTGTAGCCGACAGAGAATCTCCGGTTATTCAGGGTGCAGAATAGTACTAACGTTGTGTTCCAGGTAAATGTTACACAACCATTAGTAATACGCAGTGATTTAGGGTGCAATACCATTTTCCATTCCTGCATTTTCATAAATTCAGACTATCATGACGTGGTGTACAGATCTCAACAGTATCCAGCCAGATCTTGACAAAATATCCGACTGATGCACAGTGGCAATTATCTTCAGATACGCAGAATATTTCTGCACTTTATGGATTTTAGTCATTCAGTAGAGGAAGAAACGACTTTTCAGTCATGTAATAGGAAGGTTCGAGTGTGAGTGCCAAATTCGTGGTTGAGACATCTGTTGCACAGCCAAATATCTAGGTTCACCGTTTCTATAATTCTTTTCCTGCGTAATAGACTTCAGAGTGAAACGTGAGCCATACAGTGTAACAGGTTCAGTTATTTCTTATTTCGGAAAACCATTTCTGCCCTCATTCACTTGGTGTTGGATACATATAATAAACAATGCAACCAATTATAAGCGCAGATATTGCAAGAAATCTAGGACGAGTATTTCTGTGTATTTTATTTATGTCATATGAAAAATACCACGGGAGTTTTTTTTTTGTTTTAGGGCGCAAAACTACTACGGTCATTAGCGCCCGGTCTGTGACTTAGGAAACAGTAAAAGACCGAAAACGGAAACCAGCAGCAATGGGAACGAAAGTCATAAAATTGGAGAAACTAAAAGCAGAAGGAAAGCTTAAAAATCCACTACAAACAGGGGTTGGTTGTCCCCAAAAAGCTTCAAATGACTGACATCTCACTGGCACTAAAACTCGAGAACGCGATCGACCGAGCGCGTGTCATCTGCTAAAAGTGACGATATATCAGGCGACAGCTGTAGACGGGCGCGTAACGGATTAAAATAGGGGCACTCAATTAAAAGGTGTCTTACCGTCCACAGCTGAGAGCAGTGGGGACAGAGTGGTGGAGGATCACCGCTTAAAAGATGTCGATGGCTAAAAAGACAGTGCCCTATCCGGAGTCTAGTTAAAATTACCTCCTTCCGACGACGCGTTCGGGAGGATGAGGTCCAAGCACAAGGAAGAGTTTTCACGTCCCGCAATTTATTTAGGGGAAGTGTCGACCAAAGCGCGTGCCATAAATGAACAACACGACGACATAAAACGCTCCGTAGATCAGCGAAGGGAATCGACTGAATAGCTGGCCGAAGAAGAGACTGCAGCCTTTTTTTTTTTTTTTTTTTTTTTTTTGTGGTTTTAGGGCGCAAAACTTCTATGGTCATAAGCGCCCAGCCCGTGACTTAAGACAGTAAAAAACCGAAATTTAAAACCAGCAGCAATGGGAACAAAGTCAGAAAATTGGAGAAACTAAAAATAGAAGACTGCTTAAAAATCCACTACAGAAAGGGGGTGATTGTCCCCAAAAAAAGCTTCAAATGACTGACGTCATTGCACTGTCACTAATAAACTGTAGAACGCGGTCGGCGGAGCGCGTGTCATCTGCTAAAATCGACGATAGATCAGGCGATAGCTGTAGACGGGAGCGTAACGAATTAAAATACGGGCATTCAATTAAAAGGTGTCTTACCGTCCACAGCTGAGAGCAGTGGGGACAGAGTGGGGGAGGATCGCCGCTTAAAAGATGTCGATGGCTAAAACGACAATGTCCTATCCGGAGTCTAGCTAAAATTACCTCCTCCCGACGACGCGTTCGGGAGGAAGAGGTCCAAGCGCAAGGAAGGGCTTTCACTTCCCGCAATTTATTACAGGGAAGTGCCGACCAATGGGCATGCCATAATTGAGCAACATGGCGACAGAAATCGTTCCGAAGATCGGTGAAGGGAAGCGACTGAATAGCTGGCCGAGGAAGAGAGACTGCGGCCTTGGCCGCTATATCGGCCGCCTCATTCCCACAGATACCAGCGTGTCCCGGGAGCCAGAGGAACGCCACCGAGACGCCCCTCAGGTGAAGCAAGCGCAGACAGTCCTGAATCCGGTGGACCAGAGGGTGCACAGGGTAAAGAGCTTGGAGACTGAGGAGAGAGCTGAGAGAATCTGAGCAGATAACGTACTGTATCCGCTGATGGCGGCGGATGCAGTGGACAGCCTGGAGAACAGCGTAAAGCTCCGCAGTATAAACCGAACACTGGTCGGGAAGCCGAAAGCGATTTGGGGTGTCGCCAACAATATAGGCACTCCCTACACCTAACGATGTTTTCGAGCCGTCGGTGTAAATAAATGTGGCGTCCGTCATTTCTGCACATAGAGCAGCAAATGCCCGACGATAAACAAGTGTAGGGGTACCATCCTTGGGAAATTGACAAAGGTCACGGAGCAGGCAGATCCGGGGACGGAGCCAAGGCGGAGCTGTACCCCAAGTTGTCAAGAAGGTTTTAGGAAAGCGGAAGGAAAGAGAATGGAGCAGTTGACGGAAGCGGACTCCCGGGGGTAGTAGGGAGGAGGGGCGGCCTGCATACCCTACATCAAAGGAGGCGTCGAAAAAAAGGTCGTGGGCTGGATTAGCAGGCATGGAAGACAGACGGCTAGCATAACGACTCAGGAGGACTGCTCGCCGATTGGACAGCGGAGGTTCAGCAGTCTCAGCATAAAGGCTTTCCACAGGGCTAGTGTAGAAAGCTCCAGACACTAAACGTAATCCACGGTGGTGGATAGAGTCGAGACGCCGAAGAATAGACGGCCGAGCAGAGGAGTAGACTATGCTTCCATAATCCAATTTCGAGCGCACTAAGGCGCGATAGAGGCGGAGAAGGACCACTCGGTCCGCTCCCCAGGAGGTACCATTCAGGACACGGAGAGTGTTAAGTGATCGCAGACAGCGAGCCGAAAGATAGGAAACGTGGGAGGACCAGCATAGTTTTCTGTCAAACATAAGACCCAAGAATTTAGCGACGTCTGAAAACGGAAGGTTGACAGGACCTAGATGTAAGGAGGGCGGAAGAAACTCCTTACGTCGCCAAAAATTGACACAAACGGTCTTACTGGGTGAAAAACGGAAGCCAGTTTCGATGCTCCACGAGTGGAGGCGATCGAGACATCCTTGAAGACGTCGTTCAAGAAGGCTGGTCCGTTGAGAGCTGTAGTAGATCGCAAAATCGTCCACAAAGAGGGAGCCCGAGACATCAGGAGGGAGACAATCCATAATTGGATTTATGGCGATGGCAAACAGTACAACACTCAGCACGGATCCCTGGGGTACCCCGTTTTCTTGGGAGGAAGTACGGAAGAGAGTAGTGTTCACCCGCACCCGAAAAGTGCGCTCTGCCATAAATTCGCGAAGAAAAAGGGGCAACCGGCCTCGAAAGCCCCAAGAGAACAGTGTGCGGAGGATGCCTGTCCTCCAACAGGTATCGTATGCTCTCTCCAGATCAAAAAATATTGCTACCGTTTGGCGTTGCCGGAGAAAATTGTTCATGATATAAGTGGAGAGAGCGACAAGATGGTCAACTGCAGAACGATGCTTCCGAAATCCGCATTGGGCTGGTGTTAAAAGACTGCGGGATTCCAGCCACCAAGCTAAACGGTAATTCACCATACGCTCCAAAACCTTACAGACACTACTCGTGAGAGAAATGGGGCGATAGCTGGAGGGGAGATGTTTGTCCTTTCCAGGTTTCGGAACGGGAACGACAATAGCTTCCCGCCACCGTCTGGGAAAGGTGCTGCCGGTCCAAATTCGATTATAAAGGCGAAGGAGGTAACGCAGACTATGGGTGGATAAATGCAGCAACATTTGGACATGGATACCATCCGGTCCTGGGGCGGAGGAGCGAGAAGATGAGAGGGCATGTTGGAGTTCCCGCATGGAGAAAACAGTATTGTAGCTTTCGTGATTTTGGGAGGAGAAAGCAAGAGGTCGCACTTCCGCTGCACGTTTCTTCGGGAGAAACGCTGGCGGGTAATTTGAAGAGCTCGAAATCTCAGCAAAGTGCTGACCCAACGAGTTAGAAATTGCGACGGGGTCCACTAAGGTATCATGCGCGACAGTGAGCCCAGAAACCGGGGAGAAACTAGGCGCGCCTGAGAACCGTCGAAGCCGACTCCAAACTTCCGAGGAGGGAGTGAAGGTGTTAAATGAGCTAATAAAGAATTTCCAGCTTGCCTTCTTGCTATCGCGGATGACGCGACGGCATCGCGCACGGAGCTGCTTATAGCGGATACAGTTGGCCAAAGTAGGATGGTGACGGAAAATGCGAAGAGCACGTCGCCGCTCACGTATTGCGTCACGGCATGCCTCGTTCCACCAAGGAACTGGGGGGCGCCGGGGCAATTCGGAGGTGCGTGGTATTGAACGTTCCGCAGCTGTAAGGATAACGTCGGTAATGTGTGTGACCTCATCGTCGACGCTGGGAAAGGGACGGTCATTGAATGTCGCTAGAGACGAAAAAAGTGTCCTGTCGACCTGGTCAAACTTCCAGCGTCTCGGGCGCATATATGGCAGTTGAGGCTGCAGTCTAAGGACACATGGAAAGTGGTCACTCGAGTGTGTATCATCAAGGGCGAAACATTCGAAGCACCGAGCTAGCGGAACAGTACCGACCGCAAGGTCCAAATGAGATAAATTTGTCGTGGAGGCAGACAAAAATGTAGGGACCCCAGTGTTGAGGCAAACTAGATCCGCTTGGCGGAAGACGTCTAGCAATAGAGAGCCACGTGGACAAGGATGAGGAGATCCCCAAAGCGGGTGGTGGGCATTGAAGTCCCCAACCAGCAAACAGGGGGGTGGAAGCTGACCAAGAAGATGAAGGAGATCAGCTCGTGCCATTGGTGTGGACGATGGAATGTATACAGTACAAAGAGAGAACGTGTATCCAGAGAGGGAAAGGCGGACGGCGACAGCTTGGACGGAACTGTTTAAGGGGATTGGGTGATGGAGAGTATCATGGAGAAGAATCATGAGTCCTCCATGGGCGGGAGTGCCTTCAACAGAGGGGAGATCATATCGGACCGACTGAAAATGAGGGAGAACAAAGCGGTCATGGGGACGCAGCTTTGTTTCCTGAAGACAGAAGATGACCGGCGAGTAGGATCGTAAGAGGATCGACAATTCATCCCGATTGGCTCGAATGCCGCGGATATTCCAGTGGATAATGGACATAGCTTGAACAGAAAATGGAGTAATGTGACGAAGGTTGCCGTCAACTCAACGACTGCTCAGAGCTTGCGACCGACAGCATGGAATGGCATTCATCCGAAGGCAGAAGATCCTGATCCATAGGTTGTTCAGGAGCAGCTCCCGCCACCAGCGATCGAGAGGAAGCAGCATGGTCACCCATACAGTTGATGCAGCGAGGGGATGGAGGTGGACAAGCACCCTCATGGGCATCCTTGCCACACTTAACACATTTGGCTGGATTGGAACAGGACTGGCTGGTGTGATTAAACCGCTGACACCGATAGCAAAGCGTAGGGTTTGGGACATAAGGGCGAACGGAAATTATCTCCTAGCCTGCTTTGATTTTCGATGGAAGTTGAACTTTGTCAAATGTCAAGAAGACAGTGCGGGTTGGAATGATGTTCGTGTGAACCCTTTTCATAACTATGAACAGCCGTTACGCCCTGACAGGTAGTGCTGAATTTATTCGTCAGACAATCCATCGAGGGAGCTTGTATAAACGACTCCACGCGAGGAATTTAATGTGCGGTACGCTTCAACCCGGACAGGGAAGGTGTTGAGCAGTGAAGTACGCAGCAAGTTTTGTTCCTGGAGGGCACTGACTGTTTGTAACAACAGGGTGTCATTCCGTAATCTGGAACAAGACTTTACAGGACCTGCAATTGCGTAGACACCTTTCTGAATAATGAAAGGGTTGACCGTGGAGAAGTCGTGACCTTCACCAGACCGAGAAACAACAAGGAACTGTGGCAACGATGGAGGAACTAACTGTGGCTGAGACTCAGTGAACTTACGTTTGTGAGCAGACATAGTGGAAGGTGAGGAAACCATTGTGGACGAATCCCCCATGATTACCGGCGTCTCCGATGGCGCGCTCCTCCCTTGTGGGGGCCCTCTCTGAGGGCACTCCCGCCTTAGGTGATTGTTCACACCTCCCGACAAACGGACGGAGGGACCAATCGGCACTTTCGGAAGGTATCAGCTCGGGTAATCGCCCCTCCCTGGGCCTGGCCGTTACCAGGGGGTACGTACGTACGTACGTACGCGGGGAATTACGCGTTACCCCGTCACCGGCTACGCACAAAAATGCGTGGGTCGGCCTTTAGACACGCACAAGGAGGACGAAAGAGAGGGAAACACACACAGGTGGGAAGCACACACAGATGGAAAAAAAACACACACACACACACACACACACACACACACACACACACACACACACACACACACACAGGAAGGGAAACACACACACACACACACACACACACACACAGGAAGGGAAACACACACACACACACACACACACACACACACACACACACACACACACACACAGGAAGGGAAACACACACACACACACACACACACACACAGGAAGGGAAACACACACACACACACACACACACACACACAGGAAGGGAAACACACACACACACACACACACACACACACACACACACACACACACACACACAGGAAGGGAAACACACACACACACACACACACACACACACAGGAAGGGAAACACACACACACACACACAGGAAGGGAAACACACACACACACACACACACACACACACACAGGAAGGGAAACACACACACACACACAGGAAGGGAAACACACACACACACACAGGAAGGGAAACACACACACACACACAGGAAGGGAAACACACACACACACACAGGAAGGGAAACACACACACACACACAGGAAGGGAAACACACACACACACACAGGAAGGGAAACACACACACACACAGGAAGGGAAACACACACACACACAGGAAGGGAAACACACACACACACACACACACACAGGAAGGGAAACACACACACACACACACACACACAGGAAGGGAAACACACACACACACACACACACACACACACACACACACACACACACAGGAAGGGAAACACACACACACACACACACACACACACACACACACACACAGGAAGGGAAACACACACACACACACACAGGAAGGGAAACACACACACACACACACACACACACACAGGAAGGGAAACACACACACACACACACACACAGGAAGGGAAACACACACACACACACACACACACACACACACACAGGAAGGGAAACACACACACACACAGGAAGGGAAACACACACACACACACACACACACACACACACACACACACACAGGAAGGGAAACACACACACACACACACACACACACACAGGAAGGGAAACACACACACACACACACACACACACACACAGGAAGGGAAACACACACACACACACACACAGGAAGGGACACACACACACACACACACACACACACACACAGGAAGGGAAACACACACACACACACACACACACACACACACAGGAAGGGAAACACACACACACACACACACACACACACACACACAGGAAGGGAAACACACACACACACACACACACACAGGAAGGGAAACACACACACACACACACACACACACACACACACACACACAGGAAGGGAAACACACACACACACACACACAGGAAGGGAAACACACACACACACACACACACACACACACACACACACACACACACACACACACACACACAGAAAGGGAAACACACACACACACACACACACACACACACACACACACACACACACACACACAGGAAGGGAAACACACACACACACACACAAACACACACAGGAAGGGAAACACACACACACACACACACACACACACACACACAGGAAGGGAAACACACACACACACACACACACACACACACACACACACACACACACACACACACACACACACAGAGGAAGGGAAACACACACACACACACACACACAGGAAGGGAAACACACACACACACACACACAGGAAGGGAAACACACACACACACACACACACACACAGGAAGGGAAACACACACACACACACACAGGAAGGGAAACACACACACACACACACACACACACACACAGGAAGGGAAACACACACACACACACACACAGGAAGGGAAACACACACACACACACACACACACACACACAGGAAGGGAAACACACACACACACACACACAGGAAGGGAAACACACACACACACACACACACACAGGAAGGGAAACACACACACACACACAGGAAGGGAAACACACACACACACACACACACACACACAGGAAGGGAAACACACACACACACACACACACACACACAGGAAGGGAAACACACACACACACACACACACACACACAGGAAGGGAAACACACACACACACACACACACACACACAGGAAGGGAAACACACACACACACACACAGGAAGGGAAACACACACACACACACACACACACACACACACAGGAAGGGAAACACACACACACACACACACACACACACACAGGAAGGGAAACACACACACACACACACACACACACACACACACACACAGGAAGGGAAACACACACACACACACACACACACACAGGAAGGGAAACACACACACACACACACACACACACACACACACACACACACACACACACAGGAAGGGAAACACACACACACACACAGGAAGGGAAACACACACACACACACACAGGAAGGGAAACACACACACACACACAGGAAGGGAAACACACACACACACAGGAAGGGAAACACACACACACACACACACACACACACACACACACACACACACACACACACACACACACACAGGAAGGGAAACACACACACACACACACACAGGAAGGGAAACACACACACACACACACACACAGGAAGGGAAACACACACACACACACACACAGGAAGGGAAACACACACACACACACACACACACACAGGAAGGGAAACACACACACACACACACACAGGAAGGGAAACACACACACACACACACACAGGAAGGGAAACACACACACACACACACAGGAAGGGAAACACACACACACACACACACACACACACACACACACACACACACACACACACACACAGGAAGGGAAAAACACACACACACACACACACACAGGAAGGGAAACACACACACACACACACACACACAGGAAGGGAAACACACACACACACACACACACACACACACACACACACACACACACACACACAGGAAGGGAAACACACACACACACACACACACAGGAAGGGAAACACACACACACACACACACACAGGAAGGGAAACACACACACACACACACACACAGGAAGGGAAACACACACACACACACACACACAGGAAGGGAAACACACACACACACACACACACACACACACAGGAAGGGAAACACACACACACACAGGAAGGGAAACACACACACACACAGGAAGGGAAACACACACACACACACAGGAAGGGAAACACACACACACACAGGAAGGGAAACACACACACACACAGGAAGGGAAACACACACACACACAGGAAGGGAAACACACACACACACACAGGAAGGGAAACACACACACACACAGGAAGGGAAACACACACACACACAGGAAGGGAAACACACACACACACAGGAAGGGAAACACACACACACACAGGAAGGGAAACACACACACACACAGGAAGGGAAACACACACACACACAGGAAGGGAAACACACACACACACAGGAAGGGAAACACACACACACACAGGAAGGGAAACACACACACACACAGGAAGGGAAACACACACACACACAGGAAGGGAAACACACACACACACAGGAAGGGAAACACACACACACACAGGAAGGGAAACACACACACACACAGGAAGGGAAACACACACACACACAGGAAGGGAAACACACACACACACAGGAAGGGAAACACACACACACAGGAAGGGAAACACACACACACAGGAAGGGAAACACACACACACAGGAAGGGAAACACACACACAGGAAGGGAAACACACACACAGGAAGGGAAACACACACACAGGAAGGGAAACACACACACAGGAAGGGAAACACACACACAGGAAGGGAAACACACACACAGGAAGGGAAACACACACACAGGAAGGGAAACACACACACAGGAAGGGAAAGGAAAGAGGAGAAGTCTCAAACGCCGCAGCGGAGATAAGGGTAAAGAGAAGAGGTAAGGAAAAGCGAAGGACAAAGGAAGGATGAAGACATACAAGCAGAGAAGGCGAATAATGCGTTACATTTACGAGCATCTGTCTCCGGACGTAGGCACAAACTATACTCCCAGAGGGGGAGATAGGGAAGGGAAGAGCCAGAGGTGAGGGGGGGGGGGCGAAGATGGGAGATAGGTAAGGATGCGGAAAGGGAAGGTATGCAGCCTGGAAAGGAAGGAGGGCCACATTAGCTTAGGGTTCCATGCTGGCTAGCACATATCCACAAAAGAGTTGTGGACCCCCTGGGGGGGGGGGGGGCACGGGAGTAACTGATCAAATAGTGTGAACGGAAGATCCATCTGTGAGGCTTCTGGGAAACTGCCGCTCGCCTATTAATGTTTTTACGAAACTATTTCCACTAATACTGTACTACTGCTGTTGGTTGGGACTTCTATTAGGAGTAGAATGAGCGTATACGTGGAAGTGTAGTATATATACTCGGTGGTTCGACTGGGATAGCCTAGCTAATATTTAAATCTTTACTGTAAGACAGTAAGGCATGTACCGGCTATTTATAACTGAAGCTCGTCTACTCGCCGAGGTCCAGTGTGGGCTATTATTTCCTTACGTCAGTGAAACTTCGAAGATATTCTAACTCGTAAATGAGGAACCGATGTACGCTGTAAAAAGAGTATTTCCAATTAGGCCCATGGCCACCCAGATGCAAATATGGCGTTTTGAATGGAACAAAGACATATAGAAATGTTTCGATACGTAATGTATTAGAAACAGGACGTGAGAATAAAAGGTCGAACAAGAAGAGAGGCAAAATGTTTTATTAACCGTCGTTTACACAAATTGTTCAGTAGTAGCACCTCAGACAAGATGCTGCACAGCAGCCGACTTGCATCTTTCGGCTAAAATATGAACTAATTATTTCCAGCGTAAATTTTTTCCGTATTAACGCATTAGCATATATACTAAGTTTCTCTGTCATAACAATTACAGCCCGCACTGAACTTCCGTGAGTAGCTGCACTTTATTACCACCTTGCAATACGTACCTCCTGGTTATTACTAAATCCTACTTTCTAAAGTAACTACGAACATTCTTCATTTCCTACGGATCACTTCCGTGGAACTCCTGAAATTAAAATTACAGTATCGAAAGTGCGCTATGGGACGCAAGCGACCATTCTTATATTTCGACTCAAGCCACTAATTTTATTCTGAAATTGGTAACCTCGTAATGGGGTATATTCCAGTTACTGCCTCGTTAACTGGCTTTCAGGATTAGGCCTACTACTGTATTTCAGCTATGATGACACGCCGATTAAATTAGATGTCAATCGATCCTACAAAATAAGCAGCTACAATATTTGGTGGAAAGGAATAATGTGATCAGCGATGTGTAATTTCTCACCAATT
The DNA here is from genome assembly GCF_023864275.1 of Schistocerca cancellata. Classification (NCBI taxonomy): domain Eukaryota; kingdom Metazoa; phylum Arthropoda; class Insecta; order Orthoptera; family Acrididae; genus Schistocerca; species Schistocerca cancellata. Next base: position 271,027,602 of record NC_064629.1, read on the forward strand.
TAAAGACAGGTGAAGGAGCCCTATATTACCTTTGTTTCACTGTTTTAAATTTCTAGGAGTAAAAGCTGTAGCTGACAACTAATACATCCAGCAAATAATTGAGGACGTAGGTTGCAACTACAACTGAGATGCAAATATTGGCGCAGGAAAGTAGTACGTTGCGGGTCGCATCGAACCAGTCTGGATATTAATTACTAAAAAGAAAGCAAGATGTGGCGAACGAGACAACGTTGAGGCATTTGAAATACAGGTTTCTGTGCTTTTGTAGAATACGAAGCCATATTTCTTCAGACAATATTTTCATACTTTCATCCAAAATTAGAATCGAGCAAAAAATTATGAAGCTGCCTAAACACTAAGGTAACATTTTTTAATAAATCAAAACTATTGTCTTAAGAGTTTTCTGACAATGGGTTTGCAACTCTACTATTCTTTTAGTAAACAGTGATCGCGAATTTTCATCTAATAATTTTAGTCAACATTACTCATTACACTGATTACTACGTTTTTAGTAGTGAACACATGATTCACTAAGAAATCCAACTCCCGAGCATCTAACAGCTTCGTACATCTGATTACTTTACAAATCAGTTACTGACTATTGTCAGACTAAGCATGTAAGCTACAAAAAATTTAGAAAGGTTTGAAATTATGCCTGAAGTTTGTATGAAGTCGCTAAGTGCTGTTATTCTCAAATTCTGGATAGATATTCTTATGATCTGGGTATTTGCACGCCGTCAGTTCCACTGCCACAAATGGTTTAAAATGGATCTGAGCATATCGGACTTAACATCTTAGGTCATCAGTCCCCTAGAACGTAAAACTACTTAAACCTAACTAACCTAAGGACATCACACAAATCCATGCCCGAGCCAGGACTCGAACCTGCGACCGTAGCGGTCGCGCGGTTCCAGAGAGGCGCCTAGAACCACTCGGCCACAACGGCCGGCTACGCTGCCTCATACAGGCGGTTTCTGTGTATTACTTACTGCATTATGTTGAATTTTTAACATACGATTAAGCTACTAACTGAACTGACAGCAGCATCTTAAATTTTAAAATTCTGTCAATAATTATGCGAAAAACTGTAAATTAAATATCTGTTGTCCCTTGAAGATGTAAAAACATGCAACTGGTATGTCCGAGATAGTGATTTAGTAATACAGATGAGCATCCAGTGGACAAATTGAAAAGTGGCAACTTTTCTTAGTAGTACTTTTAGTGTTTATTCTGTAAGGCGCCAAGTGTAAGTTTTATATCGGTTGTTTTTGACCAAGTCCAAGCCAACATTATAATAATTTGTCTGCACTCCGGTATAATCAAACTGCAGTAGGTATTTGCCTGGATATTTTATAAAAATAGAAATTCTCACCACCTCTTGTTATTTCTCCTAAAATAGCCTCATAAGCGAGACAGAAAATACTTCTGCTGTTAAGTAGTTAAAGTTTCTAAAATTACTAGGATTTACCAAAACATCTTAGTTCTGTGCAAGGAATCAGGGGAATTACATAATACAAGCTACAAACTCACTATGCATGCCCCAGTGTTTCGGTACACTCCGTTCAGCGCACATTGCTGAATATGGGACTTCGCAGCAGACGACTCCTACGTTGAATCGACATCGCAAACTACAACTGTAGTTGGCACGGTCTCCTCGCGATTGGATCGTGGATCAATCTGAAAGTATCGCCTGGTCGAATGATGCACGCTTCTTGTTAAACCAGGTCTATGGTCGTGTCCAAATACGCCGTCAGCCAGGCGAACAACTGCTCGAAACAACCACCGCGCCATGGACATAAGCCGGCTGGAGCAGTATTATACAGTGGTATAATTCACCTGGGCTTCCATGGTGTCTGGGATCCGTGGTAGTAATCTCAACAAGGGGATTGTGCCTATTTCTCAAGGATTTCTCTTAAATTTATTGTACATGCAGGGCTTGGCCATAAATGAAAGTGACAGAAGTGGAGCTCCAGATGCCCAAGCCTTTAGATAAAAGGATTTTTTGGCGTGAGTAGGGTGAGGCATGAACTATTAATGTTACGGTACCGTAGTTTCCAGGCACAGTTGGGCAGCGGTAAGAGTTCAGAACGGTCGTCCAGAGGCCGAGTCGATCTGTGGAACCTTGTTTGTTTTCTGTTTTTACATTACACTACAAGTAACCTGAAATAAAGGTTCAATTTATTGTATTTATTAAAATATTCATACAAAACATGAAAAAGGCGAACGAAAATTTGGAACTGGAAATAAATTTTCAGGAAGGGATAAAGTGAATACTAGAAATTCGTTTATAAAATTACATATGCTGGTGTGATGTATAGTAAAAAGCAGAGCAATCATCTTGCACGTGTTATAAACACCGCACGTTTACAAGTGCATAGCTCTTTCGAAGACTGTTCGCTCTCATGGCACAGTCTGGCAGTAAACTGCAAGTAACTCATTTCTGTAAATATTGGTGAGGATAGCTGGTGGTGTAAAATGGACTTGTTTGATGTCTTCTCGGTATGTGATTTTTTTTCTCTTATTACATAAGAGCAGTTTTGAAGCTATTTGGTCGATCTCTTTGCCTGACGATAAAAGTACACATCGCAGAGTTTCTGTACCTGAGTGAATTTGGTAGGAATATTAATACCACATGACGGCATTCCGTCGTTAAAATTTTCAAATAATTGTGGACTTCTCTACCCTACGAGTTTTAACGGAAGAACTAGTTTAACATGACGTTTTGCAGTTTCTGGCGAAGTAATGACATTCCTATATTTTACTGCGCAAGCCTCCAGTGTTTTTTGTAACTTCAGTCCAAAAGAGCCAGCACTCTTGCAGGCATATGTAGACCCTTTGCAGTCTTCCAGGAAAGGTTACAGAATATATAATATATATTACACTTACTATTTTTTTCCTGTGTAAGTGACGGTAACGTAATAATTGAAAGCATAGATATTGTAAAAATTTATGTTCCACATCTAAAACAACGGACCGATTTCAACCAAACACTACACCTTTCACTTATTGTCTAATGAATCTGTTACTCCCACTTCCGTCTTTAATTTGTTGCCAAGCCCTGCCTCCACTATAATTTTGGACAAAATCGGCTACGAGGAACCGCGTTCTCCTTGTAAGGCAACGTGAGCGCTGTGGACTATGAACACTGTGATCCACTTGCATTCATTTCTGTCTCGTGCCTTCCCGAACGGGGTTGGCGTAGTTCAGTAGGATAACTGTTCGTGTCTATGTCTATGTCTATGATCATGCTGTAATAGTCTGAGGAACATGATACTTAACTCACGTTTGTATTCGCCACTACATGTGCCAGAATATAAACCGATGGAACACAGCTGGGACGTTATCGGGCAACATCTTCGTGCCCATATATACAGATCCGTCACGCGACTTGTGTGACCTGTGCGTAGACATTAATATCATACCTCCGCGAACCTGACGATTTATCGAATCCGTATCACGCAGAATTGGTGGTGCATTGCTTTGGGGGTTTGATCTGTACGCTTTTGAACAGTTAGAATGTTTTGCTCCATCAGTATCTAGCAAAGTTCTCCAGCATTGCTTTAAGTTTTTAAGTCAATTACTTTATCACATGTGTAATGGATTATGAACTCCAGGAACTGACCGTGGCAAATATGACATAGAATTATTCTTAAACTTTAACCACTATATACCTAAAGCAAGTTCGGATTTAAGCATTGTCATTTAACAGGCTATTTTTAATTGCGAAACAAGTTCATTACAACAGTGCGCATATGAATTTTGTAACACCCGAAAGCATTGCACTATTACCCCCAAAACTTATGGCTAATTCTATTTACGTTTAAGAAAAATTAGTTCTTAGCAGTTCGGATTCAATACCAGCCGACTGTTTCTTACATGTTTCTACGAAACCTTCCACCTAATTTTAAAATGTTTTCGATGTTGAGCTAGTCATGCAACACTTTTTAAAAGAACACACCGCCAGTTAACTATTTCTGTATTTCTGTACTACCTAGATTTCGGCTTTTATGCCGTTATAAAGTACAATGCTGAAAGTTTAGAGAATAATGTTCAAAAACTTTTAGCACTGTACCTGATAATAGCATAAAATCCGAAATTCAGAGGGTACAGAACATAAATGTAGTTACAAATGGCGGTTTACTCTTTTAAACAGACACTAGTTTCGCGGTGAGCTACAGAACAGGTTTGAGATTTCGTGACCAATGACTCGAGGTGCAATGTGTTACATTTTCTGATAGCGCGCGCAGGTGCACAAATCGCTGGATACGACTAAACTTTCAACAGCCAAAACCAATCTAATTACTGTGACAGTATTCGACTACGGACTGCTATACTTATACTGTGCGCTTTAACGCAGAGACGGCTTGTAGCTTAGTAGCTTTGACCTTACCGAAAGATACGCACAAATATAATTCGATTTGAATTACTATGGTGAAATTTCGCTTCATCCTGCGTACCTAGGTGAAAATAAAAGTCTTCAAATGCTAAAGAAACATTTTCGTTTTTATATTGAGACCACAAACACATGGAGGCTTTGCGGGACAGCAATCTAATCCCATAAAAAGCACCAATAGCTTCACTATCTGCCAATTAATTGTAGTAGTTATGAAAAAGATTTGGGAAAGTGAGAACTACAAATACAGTTTGCTTAAAAGTTATCAAATAGCTTCCCTTTTCACTTTCCGTAATTTATATACAATACTTGTACATAATATGAATCAACAGATTTTTCAATTATCTGATATAGGTTTGACTCTACCTTGCAGTTTTAGTTTTTATTACTATGAGGAGCGTCAAATATCGCGCGAACTTAGATATTAGGCTAAGCTAAAGATTGGTGTGTTACCGCATGATTCACATTAGTTAACTTAGCTAACTCACAACCATACCATCGCCTTCCAACCTAAACTAATATTTGCTGAAGGCTATAGATCAGTTTTACCGCACCAAAGATTACCAGGGCGATCCACTTTCACTTTCCAGCCACCCCGTTTTACAACAGCAAACCTAACTATTTTAGTCAAAATATTACTTTGACGCAGCTCTCCACTCTAATATATCTCATAAAAACCTTGATCTTCGAGTAACCACCGCAACCTATATCAATTTGAACTTACGGTATTCATCTCTGTTTCCCTCTACACTTTCTACCCCCACACTCCCCTCCCATTCCAAATTAACAAATTCTTGATGTTATTGTTTTATAATCGATCTCTTCTGAGAGAGAAGTCTAAGTTCCTCCTCTCCTCAGTCCGTCTCAGTATCATTCGTTATGCGATGTACCCATCTCATCTTAAATATTTTTCTGCAGTACCGTATTTTAAAACCTATTCCTTTCTTGTGCCAGTTATCAGCCACATTGCTCTTCCGGACAAGGCCACGCTCCAGACAAATGCCTTCAAAAAAGTGTCTAAAAAGTTTACATTTGGTGTTAACCAAATCCTGTTTCAGGTTTTATTTTTTGCTACTCCCAGTCTACATTTTATATCCTCTACTTCAATTTTTTACTCCCGAAATAGCAAAACTTACTGTCGTCTAATATTCTCAGCAGCTCCCGATTTAACTTAACTACATTTCATTAGCATTGTTTTATTTTGGTTGACGTCTCTTTTTCAAGACACTATCCATTCCGTTCAACTACTCTTCCAAATCACACACCGCCTATGAATCTCAATGTCATCGGCAAACAATTTTTTTGTCTCCCTGAACCTTAATTCCCTTTCGAAATTTCTCCGTAGTTTCCTTTACTGCATTCTCAACGTTCAGATTGAAGAAAATCGGGCAGAGACTACAGCCCTGCCTCACTCCCTTCTTAATTACCGCATCCCTTTCATACCGTTTGACTTTTATAAATATAGTTGCGTTTCTATACGTGATTTAAACACACGACGATAATTGACGCTTTTACTGTAACCACGGCTATCACTAAACACTTTTACATTAAATCCAAATCCTTTCACGACACAGCCAAATCAAGTTTTCATATTTACTGTCTAGGGAACATATGTGCATATACATATCGTTAGCTGCTCATATTATACTTCAATTGTTTCCAGTTAAAGTTTAATATTGTATGAATATTTCGAAATTATCACGTTGGATCCATTGCCAATGTACAAACCAAATATGATTATTTATTGCCCGCACGAATAAATATTCCGTACGACTTAAATATACAAAGTTAACGAAAATAGTAGCAAGGCATTAGCTTTAGTAACATCGGGGCTCACCAGCAACAGGAAAACAGCAAAAACAGCCATATCGCCGCCACCCGTTCGACAGAGCAACACAGACGGCCACCTGATGCCCACTCGGCCTCTCGCGACGTGCCGATACTCACAGATATTACTAAGCCCCGCCACACAACCAGCGTAGCATCCTTGAACACAAACACACAGCAGTTAAGCGAGTTTATAGCATATTCACGACCTTCTGCAGTACCGTATTTTAAAACCTATTCCTTTCTTGTGCCAGTTATCAGCCACATTGCTCTTCCGGACAAGTTTTACATCTTGAGAATCATAACTCAAAAAGCATGGACATCTTTAGCAGCAGCTGTTAAAAAAATTATTATTGGTTTCTCCGTCTTCAGCTTACTGCAATTTAATTCAATAGAATTTTATTCCAGACACGCTTCGCTTTTATTTATAAATAATCTTCTGTGGTTGTTCTGCCAACTGGATGCATATATTTGTACATTTTTGGTTGTTTTGGACCAAACAAAATACTGTTTTTAATTTAAAACAACCAAAAAATGTACAGACGTATGTACCCAGTTTCAGACTAACCACAGAGGACGCTTTATCATTAAAAGCGAAATGCATCTGGTGTAAAATTCTCTTTAATTAAATTACAGTAAGCTTAAGACAGAGAAACAAAACAAGTACTCCTTCTTCTCTCTGTTTAGGTGCTTGTTATTTTCGATACTTGTTCCGAAGTGCGTAGTTTAGTTTTATTTTTTTATCCCTGAGCTTTCTCTCTTCGTATTCGCCTTCACTATTGTTTAATACTTTTCCTGGTTACATAAATCAGTTCCACATAAAATACATAATACAGTACGCTGGGCGTTGCCTTTCATCTGAAACATGGGCCGACACGCGCAGGAGGCAAAAACAGCTTTAATGCAGAATTAATTTTAAGTCTGCAGCGGAGACTGAGCTGACCTGTAACTTCTTGGTAGATTAAAATTGTGTGCTGGAGCGGGAATCCAACACGTGACTTTTGGCGTTTGCAAAATGGCTCTGAGCACTATGGGACTCAACTGCTGTGGTCATAAGTCCCCTAGAACTTCTTAAACCTAACTAACCTAAGGACATCACACACAGCCATGCCCGAGGCAGGATTCGAACCTGCGACCGTAGCGGTCCTGCGGTTCCAGACTGTAGCGCCTTTAACCGCTCGGCCACTCCGGCCGGCTAGAACTTAGAACTACTTAAACCTAACTAACCTAAGGACATCACACACATCCATGCCCGAGGCAGGATTCGAACCTCCGACCGTAGCGGTCTCGCGGTTCCAGACTGAAGCGCCTAGAACCGCACGGCCACAGCGGCCGGCTGGCGTTTGCAGCCAAGTGCTCTACCGACTGAGTCATCCAGCCTTGGAAAGTAGCAGACGGCCTGCTGGTGGAAGTAAGGCTGTGAAGTAGTGACCTAAGTCGTATTTGTACACTCAGCTGGTCGAAAGGCAAGTCCGAGAGCCAGTCCAGCACTCGGTATTAATCTGCCAGGAAGTTTCATATAAAATTTGTTGATCCGCTATTACACATGCGGTCCTCTCTGTTACAGCGATCTGAATCTTCTAATAAGGGGAGGCGACGACGTTGGGATCATGGATTTACTTCAAACTTCGTACACCTTTAGAACGCCATTAAAACAACATACTGTGCAAGAAGTAAGGTCCACTAGTCTGGCCATTTTTTCATCACTGGTCACTTTATTTAATTTATATTACATTTGAGAGGTAACATAATGAAAAAAACCACGTGCATTTTCATGATGTTGTAGTGAATTTCACATGTTTTTTTCTTATTTACTATTTGTAATTAAATTTTCAAGGACGAGGGACTGGCTTGGGAAGCCCAACTCAAACCTCGATAAATAACGATGTGAATAACATTGTTCCCCATCAGTAATATTGTATGTCACAATGTGCCAGACCACAAGAGTAATGTAAAATTACTCGTCGGATGTGCTCTCGACATCACACGTTGCAGAATGGTATTTGTCATACAGACATGGAAAACATAAATTGAAACTTCACGCAGATAAAAGTTGTGCTTTTGCATTATATTACCTCTCAAATGTCATATAAATTAAATAATGTGACCAGTGACGAAAAAAAAACTAGATTAATAATTAAGTGGCAGTCGAACTGTCGCCTGATAGACATTCGTCTTATGAAGCTCGAACGCTAATCATTTGACCACTATGAACTACAACGTCTGTTACCTACGCAGGGTTACATAACTCACATTGTAGACGCGTTATACTTCTCTTGCGATTTTTTTTTTCGGAATCGCCAGAGTAGTACACCTTATTCCTTGCACATTATGTTATTTTAGTGGCCTACTAAAGGTGTACAACGTTAGAAACAAATGTCATCCCAACGTCGTGGCCTCCCCTTGTGAGTGTGATAACAAAAATAAAATTTAGAGAACCTCACAGAGAAATACTACGGTCTTCTTTACCTTTTCATAGTCTGTAGGGCTATCGTTTTCTCCCATGGGATACTTAGAAATCCTCTGCACCACGTATCAATCGTATTGACACAGTGGTAGGACACTGTACGTCCAATCGGGAGAAAAGCTGTTCAGATATTTATCTGGCTACCCAAGCTCCGATTTTAAGTGGTTTCCCGAAGCCGCTTAAGGCATATACTGGGGAGGTCCATTTTAAACAAGATATGGCCGATTTTCTTCCCCAATTCGAGATGGTGTTCGATCTCGATCGACCTCGTCGTTGACAGGAGCTTAAACATTAATCTTCTTTCCTGCTCCTGGCAGTGTGACTCAGTATTGGCTACCGCCTCGGCGTGCCACTGGCAGCGCCCTAATTTCTAGTTTAACTGACAGTAATACAAAAAAAATAGTGTTTATTAACCGTATTATCATTTTAAGTATTATAAGGCGATGACTAAGTGATTTATACAAAAATATGGAATGTGTGTGCTCGCGCCACGACAATAATGTGTTTGTATGTATACGTCTGAAAATCTACTCGTTCGAGCGTAAAGTGCCGTCCCACCGTCTAATATTACGACGTTAGTACCGTTGAGTCAGCGGTGAAATGTGATTACGTATTTTCTTTCCTTGATATCGTATGGGATAATATCATGGGCAACTAATGTAAGGCATAAAGAATGATTTTAACCCAAAAGGAGCTACACGTGCCATATGAGATGTTTTTCACAAAGCTCTGAGTATTCATTTACTTACCGAGCTGGGGATTCTTACAGAGATGTCACATCGCATCTCCTCGTTTATGACATACGTGATTGACTACACGAACGTGTTTAAAAGGAACACTACCACGTATTTACTGCTTTCACAAAATCTGAAGATCGTTAATGACGTGGGGCAGAATTTCAGTCCTAGATTGAAGTATTTCATTTTGGCAAACTTCTGCTCTCCGCAGGAACACTTTAGTTTCACTTAATTGTATTCTCTTTATTCTATCTCACAGAAACGGGCTGAAACCTAGGAAATTACAATTCATTTATATCATCAGCCTGCAAGATCGCATTATGAATAAATCCTGTCGATGAAGTCTTTGGAAACTTCAGTATTCAAACAAATCTGACGCGCTGTGTAAACATTTATCTAAGATTGTCACCATGAAAATTTACTTTAGCTGACCGTCAACATTCCACTGAGTAAAGTCTTGGACTGGTTGATTTGGGGGAGGAGACCAAGCACCGAGATCATTGGTCTTATCGGATTATGGAATGATGGGGAAGGACGTCGGCCGCGCTCTTGCACAGGAATCTGAAGCGATTTAGGGAAATCACGGAAAACCTGAATCAGGGTGGCCGGAAGCCGATTTGAACCGCAAAGTCGTGGAGCAATGAGAGGTTGGTGAAATGGCGGCAACAGGTCGTTGATTTTTTGTTAATTTTTGTTTTCGTAAATTTTAACTAGAAGTTTCTCAGTCACTCCCTTTTTGCTTAACGAAATTAATTTTCTTACTTTTTAATGGCGACGACAACATTTTTTCTTCGGTTTGTGTCAGGGCCTTGTCGTTCACGACCAAAATGTCTAATCGGTTCAAAATGGCTCTGAGCACTATGGGACTTAACTTCTGGGGTCATCAGTGCCCTAGAACCTAGAACTAATTAAACCTAACTAAGCTAAGGACATCACACACATCCATGCCCTAAGCAGGATTCGAACCTGCGACCGTAGCGGTCTCGCGGTTCCAGACTGCAGCGCCTAGAACCGCACGCCCACTTCGGCTGGCGATTCAGCTCCATCAGAATTAACGCAAGAACTTATAACAAACGATATAAATCAAAATAAAACAAAGTACAGACCGTAATCTTACAAAGAACCATCCCAGCAACCTCTTGGAATGATTTAGTAATTCACAAAAGTCCTAAATCTAGATAACTGGGCAGAAATCTAAACCCTGTTGCTGTTTAGTATTAATTCAGTATACCAGTCTTCTTGTTGAACATTACTGGAAGTGTACGCATTACGAAAGGCATACGCGATTTCATTTGTAGATAGCAGAGCTGTTGAATCGATCACTTATTGAGTTGTTGCATAAATTGTTGATCTGTTTACAATTACAACGTTTCTGAACTACACATACAATCACAACGTTTCTCTACAACTAAACGCTGTTGCACCTTAATGTGTGTAGCAACCTCTCATTTATGCTTACGTAGCTAGTTATTCAATACCATGCATTAAAAAGGTAACTACATTTCAGTTTTATCAAAATGCGTCAAATGGAAAGTTGTTCAGAGTATTATTTTCTTAATTGTATTCGCGAATAGAGGCTTTGCTTCAGTAAGTTAATTAGAAGTCGTGTGCGAGACACGCAATCGCCAATATGTGATCTGAATCGGGCCAATCGGATTGAGGCACAGTGGCTTGATAGAAAAGTCGCCGTAACCGGTGTAATCTAACGGCTCGTATTATGTATATCCCTTCAACGGTTATTCTGCGAAGGAATAAGTGAAATAAAACAGCGGAAAATTGCTAAGGGAGGAAGAAAGAAATATCCTATCCCATTACAAGAAAATTACCACATTCAAAAAGATACAGCAGAAACATATGAATGGTTAGACAAACTTAAACAACGATCAAGAACTAAATCAGGTTAGAGAGCTGAAAACACACACACACACACACACACACACACACACACACACACACACACACACTAATATAAACTTTGACCATAGACATCAGAAAATACTTTTCACGGTTGTAAATTCTACGCAACAGTTTGTATTTCCTTAACATTATTTGGTTTTCATTTATGATTGTCTCCTTGAAACACGCTTCTTTGCAAGCTCACTGCAGGGAGCAAGATACGTCATTTTTTTCTAAGAGACAAGGCTCATCTGTTCAAATAAAAACTGTAATAATTTAAATTCTCAGAACTATATCATGGATGCAGAGAGCGTCATTGGGCTCCGTGAATCTGCTGCAGCACATTTGTAGCGTGTGTGTTGGTCAGGAGAATAGCGGTATCTATGGCTGGGTTCTCATCATCTCTCCTCTTGTGAGTCTGAATTAACTGTAACAATTATCATTGTTCTCTAGCAGATCACTCGTCTACTGACCTTCTGTCCCAGGCGTCGGATTTCATTTCTTACAGCAGGTGTTCCGTCTCCTAGTAAAGGATTGATTAAAGGGACAGGAAGGAAGCTACAGACTAATGAAAGTCAATATCGTCTGACAACGCGTCTATTCAGAACTGGACACATAAATGAGAGGTAGACCTGTCACGCGTTTCCTAAAGTGACACTGACAAGACGAGTGAAGAATTTGCTGTAGTACAAGTAAAAAGAAGAAAAATTCATACAAACAAATAATTTCTTCAGTATAAAGGCCAGTTTCTAGAGAGAGTGCCAAATGAATTAACATAAATCACTATAAAAAAGAAGCTAGCCATGTGCCAAGAATGCCGTCACTGCAGCAGGGGTCGGAAAATAGAACTACGCCCCGTTACATGTCGATTTTCATCGCCGGTATGTCGCGGTGCAAACATAACGAGAGTACAGACGCAACCATCGTAGTTGCACCGAGATTCGCAACTATAAACATCACGAGCAACTGGCTAACGCGAGGCTGCTCCCAAGGTAGCGAAATGAATGCGATTTCTATTGCGCCTGCATGGCAGTCGAGTGCCTTAACCATTATACCACATATCACCTCTCTCTTAGTTCTGCGTCGAGGTTATAATGGAGATTACTGCTGCATGACGAACCTCTCCATGTCGACACATTTAGTAAGTGTAACGGAATGTGATCCGCTCTCCGAAATATTTAAGGACTTATAAAATATATCCGCATTAGCGAATATGGACAACCGTCAGCTGTATAATGGAATGACGACAATGAAACTTTGTGCCGGACCAGGACTCAAACCCACATATCCTGCTTATTACTATTTATCTCCATTATATTCGCCACGCAAACCCGAGAGAGAGGTGATATGTGGAATAGTGATTAAGACACTCGACTGCTATGGAGGCGACATCGAAATAATATTCATTTCACAGTTAAATTTCCGATTCCTTATGTTTCCTCCAAGCCGCTGAAGGTGAACATCAAAACAGTTCATTTGTAAGGGAAGTTGCCATTTTATTTCTTACCTTATGTTCGACTCAAGCTTGTTACCGACTATACCGGCCTCATCGTCAACGCCATCTCAGAAACTAATTTCTTTCCTTCCTTCGTTCATCACGACAGCAGTGTTGCAAGAAATGGCTGCTTATACTCCTCTTCTGTGCCTTCTGCAGTCACTGCAGCTGTATCTTCAAGAACGAGGAGTGACCCGTTTCCTCGAGGGATCGCTTTGAAGATGCTAAACATATTCCAGTGGTAAACGCTGCGAGAGGGGTATTGTGTATCATGGAGAAGTTTACTGTTGCAAATATCAGAGGGAATACGTTACGGGTATTACGTCCGCTCACATACGTTCCACGAAATGACTGCAATGAGAAATTTGTGCCAATACGGCAGATTACAGATTGACATTCTTTCCATCCGCGTTGCAAAGTCACGTGGATGTGACAAGTAAGTAAGGTTGACTGTAGAAATGGTGACGATTCAAGCAATGTGTCGTTTATCTACAATGTACGAGAAATCATGGTTTGTGCACAAGCATATAGATAGTAATTTTTTCGCTCTCGTCATTAGCAAGTGGCTGATTTTAAATGATAGTAGATATTCCGTCATAAGGGCTATTTCTAAGTAATCGGTGTTGCCGAAATTAATTGTTTTTCTTTCTATCGATGTTCGTGATACGTCTTTCGTCTGAAAGACAAATCCAACATTAATGACCTCCAGTAGGCGTCTAAATGCATTTAACCAGACAAAAAACTGTGTGTGAAATCTTACGGGACTTAACTGCTAAGGTCAGCAGTCCCTAAGCTTACACATTACTTATCCTAAATTATCCTAAGGACAAACACATACACCCATGCCCGAGGGAGGACTCGAACCTCCACGGGGATCAGCTGCACAGTCCATGACTGCAGCACCTTAAGACCGCTCGGCTAATCCCGCGCGGCTTTCACGAGAAAGCGTGATGTAATGGTATTAACGCTTTTTTGTTCTGGGAATATTCCTATTCCTATTACTCGTATCACAGACGGTTACGTCGATGCGCGCCACAGAGTTGCGCCCACATCTAGATTCCACTGCATGTGTGTAGGCCTAACTTCTTGCCATTTTAAAAACCAGGAAGGTTTATAAACCATGGATACTGCCATTTGTGTCTCGGGGGTTGACCTTGGCGCGTGTTACAGAGGTATGCTCACATCTAGTTTCTCTGTGTAAGCATAACTTCCCACCGTTTTTGTATACCAATAAGACATCATTAGTCTGGCTACTTTGTATTAGGTGTGTAAGTTGTGTGGGCAGCCAGTGTGCGTACCGGTCACAAACTGCCTGTAATCATATGCATGGGTTTCTGTTTCCGCTCACTGGAGGAAGTGACAATACATGAGTAAGTTGCAGGCGCAAAGACGCGTTGCAAAGTTGCATCTCCCCAGAAGCGCAGCAGCCACAGACGTGAGTACGACCTTCTGGAGTGTGCAGCACGGCAGCGGCGATGACAACGGGCTAGAAAGACGTGAAATTTTGCTTATTCTGCAGAAGTCTCATGACACACTGGGCGACGGTGGCAGCATTCGCTGGTCGCTGTGAATGTTTTTAATAATAAATACATCGATATTGCTCCTGTCTTATGTGTTATTTACCGAGTGTGTAAATACCTGTCTGCAGTAAATGTGTCTGTAGTAAATGATCCTAGTAGGATTCTCCGCTGTTTTTCCATCACAGTAACTTCATGGTGTTAAGACTCGTCTTAGGCGCCCTGATAGTGATGTCACTGCTTTTGTAATGCAATAATCATGCAAGGGGGGAGTTCCTTACAGTTAAATATAGAATTAGTATGCATTATATCTTAAAATAATACTCTGTGGTATTGTTAAACATTAAACTACTGGGCTATCAATGTACTTGATTCAATATTCCACTATATTGTTAACTGGTAAACAATTAAATCTCGCCTTTCTGTCTGTTTTTCGATGATGATACTGTAAAGTGGGAATTTTTGGCATACTGTGAAGAAATCGGTTAAATTGTTGCAGATTGTCCCAAAACTTGAAATAGCAATGACAGCTGGTCATATGTTGCAAAAAATTCTGTTGTCCAAACTACTCTGCTGCAAACAGCGAAATCGAGATTGCAAATATCACATCATCTGTGGTATAAAGCATATGATGTCATTTTTGTTTTATAAATTATCTTAATTACAAATATTCAGCACACAACCAAGATGACTATGCCTCACCAACCTGTTTTCTTTTCCCGACCAATTTTGGGTCATACAATTGCCCCAGAGCCATGGGTGTGGTCTTGCTATGTGCCAGTTTCGTTTTCCCGCCAATCTGAGGTCATACAATTACTGCCGAGGTATGGGCGTGACCTTGGCACATGCCACCTTCATTTTCTTGTCATTCTCAAGTTATACTACTACCCTACAGGCAGTGACCTCGCCACATGCCATTTCATTTTTCCACCAAATTCATATGCTAAGAGGTCGTGCTAAAAGTGATGGCGCCAAAGTTTTCATGTGAAATTCTTAAAGCTTTTAAAATAAAACAAACTGTAATAACACTCTACATATTTATTCTTCATGTCTACGTATTTATTTCTCAGCATAGTCATCCTGGGGACGAGTACATTTCTCCAAACGAGAGACCAATTTGTTGATACTCTGTAGAATGTTTGACTTCGTCGAAAGAGCCAAGACCTTAACTAATAGTACCCTGGTAAGTATAATTAACATTTAAAATAATAGGTATCTAATCCTAGTTTATTATTCAAATTTCACAGATTCATAAAAAGAGCTATAAATAAATTTTAACATTTCATCTTACAAGTGATGGGACCAAATGGTATAGAGGATGATCAGTGACAATATAGCGAAGGCGTCAGATTGTTGCATATGTCACAGCACTCTTGTGAAGTCTGGTATTGTCATGTTGAAGAAGAGGGTGCCTAAGTGTGGATGAACTCTTCGAATCCGAAATTCTATTACAGCAAGCTGTGTATGACGCACCGGCATAGTTATGTTGCGCACCACCATATTACACGATACATTTTGAAGCCCTCTGGTGGAAAATGACTGCAAAGAAAAAGAAATAAGAAATAAAGATTTACAATGTTAATAACTTTTATTTAATTAAAAAATCCTTAAAAGTTTTCACATAAAAATTTCGGAGGAATTACTTTCCAGCACGCCCTCATACAATTGCTCCAGCAGTGTGGGAGTGTCCTTCTTACAAGCCAGCTTCGTTTTCGTACGAATTTTAAGTTCAAATGGTTCAAATGGCTCTGAGCACTATGGGACTTAACTTCTGAGGTCATCAGTCCCCTAGAACTTAGAATTACTTAAACCTAACTAACCTAAGGACATCACACACATCCATGCCCGAGGCAGGATTCGAACCTGCGACCGTAGCGGTCGTGCGGTTCCAGACTGTAGCGCCTAGAACCGCTCAGCCACTCTGGCCGGCCGAATTTTAAGTCACACAATTTCCATACAGTCAGTGACCTTGACAAGTTTCACTTTTTGGTGACCCTTATTTTCCAGCCATTTTTAAGTGATACAGTTGCAGCGCAGTTAACTTGACACGCCCTAGGAGAAGAGACGAGGGTCTTGTATTTTCAGTGAGCTTGAGATAAAATCGTTGTCTTTTGAGTAGAACCAGCACTTCTCCACTAGTCACAGGGTTGCACACTGTCAAAGGTTTCCTCCCCTAAACACGGAAGGTTATGTTCGGTTGAGTGACCCTTCCGAAATCTGAACTGCTCCTCAGGTAGTATCGCCTCTGAAGCAGCGTGAAGTTAAAGCCTCTTCAGTGACATCCTCTTGAAGACTTTGGATTGGGCTGCTAATAAGCTTATAGATCTATAATCCAGGGTAATACGCAAATCTTTGCTAATCTTAGGTATGGCCCCTATTTTTTTATGTTCGAATGCTTAAGGATAGTGATTAGCCTCGAAAATCTAATTGAATGTGCTGATTACAGATGCGACAACAGCTGGTGGAAGCTGGTACATGAGGGCATTTTCGACGTCATCGTGGTTTCCAACCTTCGTGATTTTGAGGTTGTGGACTACCTACATGACCAGTACTGCTGATACAATATGTGATCAAAAGTATCCGGACACCTGGCTGAAAATGACCTACAAGTTCGTGGCGCCTTCCATCGGTATTGCTGGAATTCAGTATGGTGTTGGCCCACCCTTGGCCTTGATGACAGCTTCCACTCTCGCAGGCATACATTCAGTCAGAAGCTGGAAGGTTTCTTGGGGAATGGCCTAAAGATAACGCATTGCGTGTTAAGGCGTGAATCTATTGTGGTATACCTTTAATGATAGCGACATCCATGGCATAAAGTTGCCCTCTATTGGAAAATGTGTTGGAGCGTATGACCCCACCACTAAATGCCTATGTCGTTCCGTTCGCTGGAATTTGTAAGTATTAGAGTGCCATGCCACATGCTTGAAGTTTAGGTCGCCTGTGATTAGAATCCTTCCACATAGGTTCAGCAAGGCTTGGAAATCAGTTGAGATGCAGGCGATGAGGCAACGGCCCGTACGTTGCGATAAACGTTACACGTCCAATTCACATATGATCGATGATGCTCATGGCTTCCAACTCTGTCAGTGGCGACTCTAGATGCTGGCACACACGTATACTGCTGTACCGCCATCTGCCGTTTGACTGTCCATGCGTATAATTGTTGTTCCACGCAGCTATTGTCAGGCCATTCATGCTATCCGCCGGCCGGAGTGGCCGTGCGGTTCTAGGCGCTACAGTCTGGAGCCGAGCGACCGCTACGGTCGCAGGTTCGAATCCTGCCTCGGGCATGGATGTATGTGATGTCCTTAGGTTAGTTAGGTTTAAGTAGTTCTAAGTTCTAGGCGACTGATGACTTCAGAAGTTAAGTCGCATAGTGCTCATAACCATCATGCTATCCATAGTGCGGCTTTTGTGGCTGAAATATGGTGGCTGCTTGCATAGCTGACATCACTGCAACAGTAATCTGCAGCGCAAAAAGCTCTATCAGGTATTTTATGCTGTTCACCAGAGCAGCGACATGCCAAATTAAGGTGCTGAGATCATTGTCTGGGGCAGCTGCTATGACACTCGTGCTGGGTCCAGTTCCCTGCTCTGCTTCAATCGGAGTTGCTTCAGTGGCGGTGCTCGTGTATGGATTTACTTCAGTTTTGTGTTGCTTCAGGTCTTCATCCTTCTTTCAGCCCCAGTTACGTTGCGACGTAGCACTCGGCCACATCGGTGGAGTATCAAATGTAAACTGCTGAACCGTTTAGTGTGGCTGCTGCAAAGAGGTGTCAGCATCTTTAAACGTCTGCACCTTATTCCTGTGTGTGGTTTCTGTGGTGTTTCCCTCCTGCGTCGTTCTTCGACGGATGCTTCTCCCTGACTGGCTCAGTCAACGTGACAGCTGCGGTGTAGGATACGCCACGGTATGCCGTGGTCGTCTTCTTTTGCTGCAGCTCGTTGGTTTGATCACGCTGGCGAGCTCTAGCGCACATCCAAATGGTGCAGCCGCAGTGGCCAGCCACATTTCCCTCCTTGCCACAATATGTGCATGTCAGCCTCGAACCACGGGAGAGAGTGCAGGCACGACTTGTGTGGTTACCAGCACACTTCACACTTATCTGTCAAGGAAAATTGCCGTGCAATTTGACTGATACCCTAACAGCAGTAGAATTGCGATGGAACATTTTATCACTTAAATTTTCCGCTCGTACATTGAAGTTTTCGACGCGAATTAGTTGAAAACTCCTTTTGTTTTCCGGATTATCAGTTGCAATAGCCAAGAATAAGTTGTAGTGTTCCGAAAATTTTAGCTTTATGACCGTCCTTACGGTGAATGCATAAGCTTCAGTTCTTCCTTTATTTGATCAGGGTACATACTGAAGGGCAGATCACGGAGAACCAATTTGATTACTTTATTAGGCGTCGACGTGTGATTATAGTATGGCAGCTTTCCTTCTAACTGTTCCTGTGTCACTTGTTGGAAATCTTCAGCGGTAAACAGTTATACACTGCATAGTTCTCTGTCGGGTTTCTTCACTTTCGGCACAGCGGTTGTCCGCTTTGTACAAGTTACTGTAGAGACCTGCACTTCTCTTGAAACAGAAGTACCAGCGATGGAGATGGTGGATCAGCTTTTGGCGCTGTAGAAGTGTGCTCTGAACCTTCCTGGAGTTTTGAGAACAGTGCAAATGAATTAAAATTTCTGTTGGGGTAGTGGTTAATAATTGTACTCGCTGTGCAGTTCTTTTGGCCTGTGCAAAGCAGTTGTTCATCTTCCGAACCTGGGAGCGGTACTGTCAAGGCGGCCCTGTCTTAATCGTAAACCTAACCTAACCGTTATCAGAGCTTAGTTCGTCCTGGTTGGAGCGGTCAACTGGGACACTGGAGGGGCAAGCCCCGACGGTCAGTGATCGGCGACTGCGCTAGCACTAAATTCCGCATGCTTTCACATCGCTAACCCGAGTCAATTATGATTTCCCGATCGTCTTTTCTGACGGTGAAATTTTCTTCTGCATTGCAAAGCGCTACTGAATTATTTGTTTACCGGATGATAACTGCAACAGTTAATATGTAAATAAATAATAAGTAATAGTACGAAGTTTCTTTGCAACTAAACGCTATTGTAAGTTGAAAGCTATAGTGAGTTTTCTCTTTAAAAAAATTCGCTCCACAGGCCAAATATTCGAATGGAAGGTATTCAGTTTCTTTTTTTACGTGGAAAGACCATAACCTTATAGCGAGGCATAAATCGTGAAATAATCGTGGATTTGCGGCATCTTATTTCAGCATATCTACGTAATTCGGGAACATGATCCCATGACGCAACTGCCAGCAAAATATGCGATATGCTGAAATGTAAAACGTGTTGCATGGGGAGATAGTTGTGTTAATTGAAGTTTAAGGGTTGGCTGCAACAAGGAATTTTATGATGTCAAGAACTGGTGATCGGTACATAGATTCCTGTAGGCGTCAAAATTTTTGGTAGGAACACACTGCCTGGGAAAAAGTTTTCAGCAGCACGCGCTGTGGGATGACGTGACGGTGCTTCATGTTATCCATTACACTTACTTTTTCAATTTATTTACCTAAATATTGATTTCTTGTATGTATTTATTATTGTTTATCACTTTGGCGTAATGAACTTCGAACAACATTACATAGTAGAGCTGGTCGTCTCCACCTTCAGACTTGCTCATTAAGCTGACAGCCGCCGTGTACAGCCATGAAATTCAGTGGGGTAGGAGCCGGCGATAAAAATTTGACGATGCAAGCCTGCGAGCTCCCGCTGCAGTTGTAAGACTCGTGAGGTTCGTAGACTGGCCTACTGGAGTACCGTTTGTCACAGTGCTACGACGACGAAAGGATACCTTCTACGAATGTGAACAGATGAGACGTACGTTCTATTCGACAGACTCGGAATAAGCTGGATTATTTCCGGATGGGATAATTTCAAGCGACTAGTTATTTAATTTTACTAGGGATTTGCCTCCTTTCTTGTTAAATGAGCGAGATGCCCAAGACTTGGTTATTCAGTTTTCCTGTATTTTCCCTTTTTTACTCTTACAGCCACTTTAAAGTAGAGTTTTTAATTTTTATTTTCATAACTACTTTAGTTTCTGAACAGTGGTGGATTAAAAGTACAAAAACTGATGCCTTTCTTTCGCTCATCTAGTTTAAGTTAACTCGGTGCCACATAAAGCTCAACAGATGAGTCACGTGGAGTATCATCTGTCGCAGTGCTATGGCGACGAAGAAACACCTTCTGCGAATGTTAGCAGGTGAGACGTACGTTCTGTTAGACAGACCCGGAATAAGCCAGAATATTTCCAGATAGGATACTTTCAAGCGACTAGTTATTTAGTTTTCTTAGGGGTCTGCCTCATTTCATTTTAGATGAACGAGATGTCCGAGACTTTGTTTTTCAGTTTTCTCTTACCAGCATTTGAAAGACGAGTTCTTCATCTTTATTTTAATATCTATTTTAGTTTCTGCACAGTGGTATATTTAAAGTCTAAAAACTAATGAATTTCATTCGCTCGTCTAATTAAAGATATCTTGGTGCCACATAAAGCTGAAAAGATCAGGTTCAGGAATATCAACAGATATCCCACTTTATAACAGTTTTAACTAAAAAAAAATAGGGAAACAAATTAGAAACAGTGTTCCTTCGAGTTCATCTAATAGTTAGAATTATACTTCATATTTGCTAAAAGAACTGCCCACTACTATCAGCGTGAAAACAGTGTGAGAATAATAATATTTTCTGCTTTGCTTTCTTCTTGCTCTCTAATCTCGTAAACTTGCGTCCATTACTTTGAAGTGGGAAAAGAAAAACACAGATGTGTTCGACAAAACAAATGCTTATTGTTGCTATTTATAATTTCACATATTGGCTGAAAGGTATACTTCTGGTCCTCTGGGTTACGTTTAGTGCCAAAGAGAGGGATGCGAAGCGTTACTCATACAGTGGGATCACCACGAGCGTGAAAGGACGTAAGTGCAAAAATTTCATATATTCGATACGGCAACAGTTTAAAAGAGCGATAAAGACACAATAAATGGCAAGGGCGTGATAATGTGTGCGTTGGTCTTTCATAAGAATTTAATCTGATTGGTGCCAAGCACGGCAAATTGACCGTTAAGGAGATTTTACCGTCTACAAGGACTGTGTGTGAACATAT
Organism: Schistocerca cancellata; assembly: GCF_023864275.1. NCBI lineage: Eukaryota > Metazoa > Arthropoda > Insecta > Orthoptera > Acrididae > Schistocerca > Schistocerca cancellata. The sequence goes on from NC_064629.1 coordinate 271,049,103, forward strand.
TCCAGATATAGCGAATGAAGTGCGATGTGAGATCTTGCCTAAACAAAGGAAGCCATTGACTTGAACTAAAGTATTATGACAGGTGGGCGATCTTCGGACTGACAATTATTGGAAAACACATTACCTTATTGTCCCATCCCTTATTATTGTAAATTCTGAGGACGCATGTGAAGTGACAACAGTTTGTTCCTCACAGAATTGTTTCTAGATGTAACAAAGGGAAGTGAAAATATTCTTATGAAAGTACACAAAGAACTATCTGAAACAGATACATCTCAAATGGAACCAAGCAGAGATATTTGTGACAGAGCAAGGGCCGAGCATAAAGAAAGCTCTTGAACACAACAATCAGTGCAGTGCATGAACACAGCATTACGGCGCAGTCTGGATGAAAAGTTCCTCAGTGAATAATTGCCAGAGAGTTATAGATTAATTCAGACGGATAGATATATGAAACACTGGTTTTATCGGAAAATTAGAAGGCATATTAGATAAAATTGTTGAAACTATATGGAGTAGTATTTGCATAATGTTTAATTCACTTTATTCGCAAAAAACTGACATTCAAAAGTTCCTGTTGCATAAAAATAAACAGGAAATGACACCTTCATATCATCCTGATTAATCCTGATTAATTCCTATTTATTTTAGTTAGCCACAAATGACGTGGAGGATGAAACAGAACCAAGTCTGCCGTTTGTAGTGGCATGGTCATTTAGCTTGCAACATTAATGCTAAAGTGAAGACGACAATGCAGTACTTAAATAGCTGATAGAACATACAGAAAACGTGCTAAAATAGAAAGTTATTAACGTAATACAGGACTCTCTTACACTGTAGCAGTCGCGCGGTTCCAGACTGTAGCGCCTAGAACCGGTCGGCCACCCCGACCGGCCAGAGAAAATACATATCAAACTCTTCGTCACAAGTTAGGCAGCATAGATGTCGGTGACGAAAAAAAAGATTCGTAAGAGAAGCCCCGGAGCGGGTGATCATCAAAATCTAGAGGTAAAGATGAACCTGAGAGATACATGAACATACACTCCTGGAAATGGAAAAAAGAACACATTGACACCGGTGTGTCAGACCCACCATACTTGCTCCGGACACTGCGAGAGGGCTGTACAAGCAATGATCACACGCACGGCACAGCGGACACACCAGGAACCGCGGTGTTGGCCTTCGAATGGCGCTAGCTGCGCAGCATTTGTGCATCGCCACCGTCAGTGTCAGCCAGTTTGCCGTTGCATACGGAGCTCCATCGCAGTCTTTAACACTGGTAGCATGCCGCGACAGCGTGGACGTGAACCGTATGTGCAGTTGACGGACTTCGAGCGAGGGCGTATAGTGGGCATGCGGGAGGCCGGGTGGACGTACCGCCGAATTGCTCAACACGTGGGGCGTGAGGTCTCCACAGTACATCGATGTTGTCGCCAGTGGTCGGCGGAAGGTGCACGTGCCCGTCGACCTGGGACCGGACCGCAGCGACGCACGGATGCACGCCAAGACCGTAGGATCCTACGCACTGCCGTAGGGGACCGCACCGCCACTTCCCAGCAAATTAGGGACACTGTTGCTCCTGGGGTATCGGCGAGGACCATTCGCAACCGTCTCCATGAAGCTGGGCTACGGTCCCGCACACCGTTAGGCCGTCTTCCGCTCACGCCCCAACATCGTGCAGCCCGCCTCCAGTGGTGTCGCGACAGGCGTGAATGGAGGGACGAATGGAGACGTGTCGTCTTCAGCGGTGAGAGCCGCTTCTGCCTTGGTGCCAATGATGGTCGTATGCGTGTTTGGCGCCGTGCAGGTGAGCGCCACAATCAGGACTGCATACGACCGAGGCACACAGGGCCAACACCCGGCATCATGGTGTGGGGAGCGATCTCCTACACTGGCCGTACACCACTGGTGATCGTCGAGGGGACACTGAATAGTGCACGGTACATCCAAACCGTCATCGAACCCATCGTTCTACCATTCCTAGACCGGCAAGGGAACTTGCTGTTCCAACAGGACAATGCACGTCCGCATGTATCCCGTGCCACCCAACGTGCTCTAGAAGGTGTAAGTCAACTACCCTGGCCAGCAAGATCTCCGGATCTGTCCCCCATTGAGCATGTTTGGGACTGGATGAAGCGTCGTCTCACGCGGTCTACACGTCCAGCACGAACGCTGGTCCAACTGAGGCGCCAGGTGGAAATGGCATGGCAAGCCGTTCCACAGGACTACATCCAGCATCTCTACGATCGTCTCCATGGGAGAATAGCAGCCTGCATTGCTGCGAAAGGTGGATATATACTGTACTAGTGCCGACATTGTGCATGCTCTGTTGCCTGTGTCTATGTGCCTGTGGTTCTGTCAGTGTGATCATGTGATGTATCTGACCCCAGGAATGTGACAATAAAGTTTCCCCTTCCTGGGACAATGAATTCACGGTGTTCTTATTTCAATTTCCAGGAGTGTAGATGGCAGAGGTGATGACTTCAGAAGTGTATCGTCTTGGTGGGAGGCCAATGGCTGTGCCTTCTCCAAACTTTCCGAAGTGGCGAAACAAGACCAGTGAATTACAGAAAAAAATTTTAGCAGGGATAGTTATCTTGTATCAGAGAATCGCCGTAACATCGTTCCATATACTGTCAATGAAATTATGTGAATTCATAACAATAAGATGGCGAAGAAAAGTATTTTATGACGACTATCACGCGAGATGTAACACAAAGAGTCTTTGTGAATAGTCTCTGTTTATATATATATATACTTGAAATACACAGTTTTGTATTCTGAAGTTACTGTTACAAATAATCCCTTGCATTAGAGACATATAGCTGTCATACACTGAAGAGCCAAAGAAACACCTGCCTAATTTCGTGCAGGCCCCCGCAAGAACGCAGAAGTACCGCAAAACGACGTGGCATGAACTCGACAGTCTGAAGTAGTTCGAGAGAGAACGGATACCATGAATGCGTAAGAGTACGAGGGGTGGAGATCTCTGAACAGTAGTTGCAAGGCATCCCAGATATGCTCAATAATGTTCATGTTTGCGGAGTCTGGTGGCCAGTGATAGCATTTAAACTCAAAAGAGTGCTCCTGGAGCCACTCTGTGTCAATACTGGACGTATGGTGTGTTGCATTCTCTTGCTAGAATTGCCCAAGTCCGTCGTAAGGCACAATGGACATGAATGGATGCTGGTGATCAGATCCTTATGATCATGTTACCTATCAGAGTCGTGTCTGGACGTATCAGGAGTCCCATATCGCTCTAACTGCACACGCCCCACACCATTACAGAGCCTCCACCAGCTTGAACAGTCCCCTGCTGACATCAAGGGTCCACGGATTCGTGAGGTTGTCTCCATACCCGTACACGTCCATCCGCTTGGTACAATTTGAAACGAGACTCGTCCTACCAAGCAACATATTTCCAGTGATCAACAGCCCAGTGTCGGTGTTCACGGCCCAGGCGAGTCGTCAAGCTTTGTGTCGTGCAGTCATCAAGGGTACACGAGTAGTCCTTCGGTTCCGAAAGCCCATATTGATGAAGTTTCGTTGAATGGTTCACATGCTGACACTTATTGGTGGCCCAACATTGAAATCTGCAGCAATTTGCGGAAGGGTTGCACTTCAGTCACGTTGAACGATTCTCTTTAGTTGTCGCTGGTCCCGTTCTTCCGGGATCTGTTTCTGTCCACATCGATGCCGTAAATTTGATATTTTACCGGATTCCTGATATTCACGGTACACTCGTGAAACGGTCATACGGGAGGATCACCACTTCATCGCCACCTTGGAGATGGTGTGTCCCATCACTTGTGCGCCGACTATAACACTACGTTCAAACTCACTTAAACGTTGATAACCTGCCATTGCAGCAGCAATAACACATCTAACAACTGCGCCAAACAATTGTTGTCTTCTATAGGCGTTGCCGACCGCTTGGCATATTCTGCCGGTTTACATGTCTCTGTATTTGAATACGCATGCTTATACGAGTTTCTTTGGCGCTTCACTGTACTATTCGTTACGATGTGTTCGAACACTACTGCATTAAAATAACTAGTACTATTTTATGAGCAATTTATCTGGTATTTTCAATGTCATTTTTATTTAAATATAATAAAAAATGTTGTCTTTCTCTGAACAGTCATCAAGTGACTTCATAACAACAGCAGACAGGATTTTGGAGTTTCGTTCCTGACTTTGCTCGTAAGCATGGTTTCGTCCTAGGCTGTATGTTGTATATGATCCCTACTATTTACTTCTTCGGCCTCTGTGTTTCCTTTGGATTCACCTGCTATGCGATACCATAGGCTGTAATCGTCTGGTTACTGTAGCCGGCGGACAGTAGTAATACACTAAGTTGAAAAATGTTATAGGACAGCGATATACCCATACACTGATCAACCAGTACATTAAGACCACCTACCTAATAGCTGGTATGTCCACCTTTGGCACAGATAACAGCGGCGTCACGTCAAGGCATGGAAGCAATGAGGCCTTGGTGCGTCGATGGAGGGAGCTGGACCATATCTGCACACAAAAGTCAACTAATTCTCGTAAATTCCCAGGGGGGGGGGGGGCTATGAGCTCTGAGGTCATGTTCAAGCACATCCCAGATGTGTTCGGTCAGGTTCAGTTCTGGTGAGTTGGGGGTCAAGCAGATCAATTGGAACTGGTCACTGTGTTCCTGGAACCACTCCATCACACTCCTGGCCTTGTGACATGGCGCATTATCTTGTTGAAAAATACCACTGCCGTCGGGAAACATGATCGTATGAAGGAGTATGCGTGGTCTGCAGCCAGCGTACGATATTCCCTGGACGTCATGGTGCCTTGTACGAGTTCCACTGCACCCATGCATGCCTACGTGAATGTTCCCCAGAGCCGCCGCCAGCTTGTCTCCGTCTCACAGTACAGATTTCAAGGACCTGTTCCCTCGAAGACGACTGATTCGCGCCGTCCCATTGGCATGATAAAGAAGGTATCAAGATTCATGAGACTATGCAACGCTCTGCCACTGCGCCAACGTACAGTGCCAATGGTCACATACCCATTTAGTTGTTGTTGCCAATGTCATGGTGTTAACACTGGCACATTCTTGGGTCGTCATTTGCGGAAGTCTATCGTTAGGAGTGCTTGGTGCATTGTGTGTTCAGACACACTTGCACTCTGCCCAGCATTAAGGTCTGATGTTAGTTCCTCCACAGTTCGCCACCTGCGCTGTTTTACCAGTCTTTCCTGCCTACGACGATATGTGTAATGAGGGCTGTCCGCTCAACCCCCGACGTCTGGACGTGCTTTCACCTTGGTTTCGCTACGTGCTGTAGATGCTCACCACAGCACTCCTCGAACACCCTACAGGCCTTGAAGTTTCCGAAATGCTAGTACCGAGCCTCCCGGCCGGCACAATCCGAACTCAGACAGACCGCGCCATCGACATTCTACACATTGACAGCACTCTCACTGATAACTGCATGCACCGTGCTTGTGCTTGATTAGCGGTCACTCCTCGCCAGGTTCCACTGCTATCGCCTGGACTGGTTTATAGCGATAGTGGGTCGGTGGTCATACTGTTCCGGCTGATCAGTGTATACGGATGGCGCATGGCGGTAGTATCGTGTGCACAAGGCATAAAAGGGCAGTACGTTGGTGGAGCTGTCATTTGTACTCAGGTGATTCATGTGAAAAGGCTTCAGAGGTGATTATGCCTGCACGACAGGAGTTAGCGTACTTTGATTGCAGAATTGTAGTTGGATCTAGACGCATGGGACATTCTATTTCGGATATCGTTAGGGAATTCAATATTGCGAGATCCGCAGTGTCAAGACTGTGTCGATAATACCATATTTCAGGCATTATCTCGCACCACGGACGACGGTCTTCACTTAACGACGGCGAGTACCGGCGTAGAGTTACCGCTGCTAAAAGACAAGCAACACTGAGTGAAATAACCACAGAAATCAATGTTGAACATACGATGAATGTGTCCGTTAGGACAGTGGAGCGAAATTCGGTGTTATTGGGCTTTGGCTGCAGACCGATGCAAGTGGATTTGTTAACAGCACATTGCCTGCAGCGCCTTTCCCAGGCTCGTGACCATATTGGTTGAACTCTAGGCGACAGTAAAACCATGGCCTGGTCGGACGAGACCCATTTTCAGTTGTTAAGAGCTGATGGTAGGGTTCGAATGTGGTGCAGACCCCACGAAACCATGGAACCAAGTTTACAACAAGGCACTGTGCAAGCTGGTGGTGGCTCCATAATGGTGTGGGCTGTGTTCGCATGGGATGGACTGCATCCTCTCGTCCAACTGAATGACCCCTGACTGGAAATGGTTACGTTCTGACACTTGGAGGGCATTTGCCGCGATTCGTGCACTACATGTTCTCAAACAACGATGTCATGTCACGGGGCCACGATTGCTTGCGACTGGTTTGCAGCTCATTCTGGGCAGTTCGAGCGAATAATTTGACGCCCAAAACGCCCAACTGCAGTTCCATATAACATTTATGGAGCGTAAGCGAGAGGTCAGTTCGTGCACAACATCCTGCGCCGGCAACACTTCCGCAATTATGGACAGCTGTAGAGGCAGCATGGCTGAATATTTCTGCATTGGACGTCCAGCGACTTGTTGAGTCCATGCCACATCGAGTTGCTGAACTACACTGGGCGAAAGGAGGTTCGACACGATACTGTGATGTATATTACGAGTGCACCGGCAGACGCCGAGCCGAGCGAACGCGTCAGCAGCGGTAACAGCAGCAGCAGCAATTGCCTGATACACAGTAATTTAGTTTACTTGTTGTTTTTTTTAAATGTGCTTATGAAAATTAGTGAACTGTACCTGTATATTAGCAGATTAATGCAAGTTTTTGTTTTTGCGTGCATACCCTTGTGCAAGGCGGCTTCCTAGTGTAATTTTCCCGCCGTCAGACCGTCACGACAAGCCAATAAGTTTAAATCTCGTGCTGGTACATAACATACAGTTTAGATCAGTGTATTTTAGTTTGCATACTTATCTCCTGCAGTAGCTTTGGGGTAAGCAGAGTTTCTAGTAACAAGTAACTGTAGATACATCCACTTCAGTAGAGATACAAGATTTGGAACTTAGATAGTGGCAGCTATTCATTCACAACCAATACAAAACAGTTACATGTTTTCACCTGTTGCTGTCCTTCAGCCGGCCGGAGTGTCCGAGCGGTTCTAGGCGCTTCAGTCTGGAACCGCGCGACCGCTACGGTCGCAGGTTCGAATCCTGCCTCGGGCATGGATGTGTGCCATGTCCTTAGGTTAGTTAGGTTTAAGTAGTTCTAAGTTCTAGGGGACTGATGACCTCAGAAGTTAAGTCCCATAGCGCTCAGAGCCATTTGAACCATTTTTGAGCTGTCCTTCAGAGTAGTCACCAGCGTTGTGTAGACCCCGTTGCCAGCGATGTGGAAGGCGTAGTATACCTTTAGCAGAGTCTGTTCTGTTGAAGGTGTGAATAGAGCTGTTTGCTGCCTGTCGAATCTCCGGAACAGTTCTGAAGCGAATGTTACGAAGTGGTTCCTTCATCTTCGGAATCAAATCAAAGTCACAAGGACTTAAGTCCGGGGAGTATGGTGGATGGTACAGTACTTCCCAGTCCCATCGACCGAACAGAGTAGCCAAAGCTTGCGCTGTATCGCCCACGCATTGTCGTGCAAAATGAAGGGTGCGTTGCGCAGAAAGTGTCGCCGCTTCTTTCGCAAAGCTGGTGGTTGATGACACTGTCGTGCTGTACGACCTCCGGCACATTAAATCTTGATCCAGCTCCGTTGTTCCTGTTTTGAAAACATAGTGACACCGTTACGTTAGACAACTCGCTCACAAGTGTTTTCCTCGATTGTGAGCATGCCGGTGACGTGGGACGGGCGAGTCCATTTGCTCGAAGGTAAAGTAGGTATGTCAACAACGTGTGCTATCAGCGACCATAGTAGATTCCATTGCATAGTGTCCCCACAGCAGTGTTGCCACTATTAAGTTCCAACCTACGCATTTACCTCTGTTTAATAATTTGCCGTCTCAGAGCAGTTTTTAGCGTTTCTTTATTCTCCTCGTTATGTTTTGCGTACATTTCAAACTCAGTAGTGCGATTTGAGGTCTTATATCTATTTTTACACACTAAGATATGCCTAAGGCGTGCTTGTTGTGAGCTGACACAAGAAGAATTGACTGCTGTCCGCAGACAGCTGGAAGCAACGTTGGTTACCGTCGAAATGCTTCATGGTTAATGTTCAAAGTTACGGTGGCATTGGGGTGCCGGGGACGAGACCTGCAACATCTTTGGTGCCTTTGGAGTCCCCTGGTGATCTGGATGTCGCTGCATCTTCTGGTTCGCAACATCTGACCGGTCCGTCCTCACTCGAGAGTGGGTGACAGACAGTAGTGGGTTGGCATGCCACTTTACAGAAGGCGAAAGAGGGAGCAGGTCACGCAGCTGGCTCCCCTACGCCTTAGCAGAAGGTACGACGTGTATTGATGATAACTCTGAGCCAGCACGGGATGCATCTCTTTTTGGGCCAGCGGACGATTTTCTTGCCCAGTCCGGACAAGTGCAGAGGGTGAGTGTACTGGTCATTGGGAGATTCAGTGTTAGGCGGGTGATGGAGCCCCTCAGGGAAATAGGCGGCAAGGCGGGAAAGAATACCAGCGGGCACTCGGTATGTTCTCTGGGGGTTTCGTCTGTGATGTTGAAGAGGCCTTGCCGGCATCTGTCGAGCGCACTGTCTGCAGCTGGCTGCATATAGTGGCACGTGTCAGAGCGGATTGCGGCTCTCAGACGGACGCTCCTAACCGCGCGACTGAGCGCGGCGGATCTGCGCGCGCGCCTGAACGCGCGCACAACTGTAGTGCTCAGTTGCGTGGAGGGAAGTTCAAGGACACGCTCTTGCGCGCGCTCAAGTCGACGTTCAGGGGTGCCCCGCGCAGGCGTCTGCGTGTAAACTGTGAAACCCGCGCGCAACAGTTCTAAATTCTTGCGTGGCGCGTGCGCAGCGAGTGCTCTAGTAGCAGCCATGTTTCGTGCGAAAGAGGAACGAACAAGTATTGTTCTCGCTACTACAGCAGTAGGTATTGCAGCTATGCACATGACCACAAATAAAAAAAAGACGTGGTACTTGGGTTAAGGAATACAGGTACAGTCACAATCGCACTTCTTTGATTAAAGTACTACGAGACAATTATCCAGATGACTTTCGAAACTATTTAAGAATGGACAGTGAAACATTTGATGCATTGCTGGACAACGTCAAGGAGAAAATCAGCCGGAGGGACACTGATGAGAAAAAGCATTTCTGTAGAGGAACGCCTTACAGCTACTCTCCGATTTGCCACAGGAATTTCTGCACCGTCGTTGTCATATATAATTCCAGAGACATGCAAAGCACTTCATGAAACACTTCGGCCAGAGGTCATGAAGGTAAGCAATTAAAAATATTGACGATGTGTTAGTAATTATTATTTCAGAAGTACCCATAGCTCACAAAAACATACTGGAACCATTGTTTAAAAAATTAGAAAAAAACCACCACTGTTACTAATCTCTGGTCATATAATGACCATATTGATCATAATAAGTGTTAATGGAAACAGTGCCTTAATCTGTAACAGAAGTTTGAGACCCTGCTGATGTAGAAGGAGAAATAGGTGTAGAAGTTTGGGATGGTGCTGACAACAGCCTGACTTTACAGATGTCATTATCACACAAATCAGTGTGTGGAGTTAAAGTTTTCAGCAAATCTCGTGTTAACACTACATTAATTAATGATTCATCATATATTGCTTGTATGGGCTCCATCCGTTCTAATTTCTTCGCCACGTTGATACCTGTAGCTTCATGTTCCTTCAGATCATCTCTTCTTATCTGCTGTAAAGCACTGGTGCACGTTTGCATCATCTCAAATGTAGCCGATGCTATATTACGCTTCTGTTTCTTTCTTTTTTTTTTTTTTTTTTTCCGGCAAAGACATACATGTAGGTTGTGTTTGTTCTTGTTCTCCCTGTAAGAGGAGAAATATTAAATTACTGTTTTTGGTTTTGCTCCAGTTTCCTACAACATCTACAGTGTCGTTTTATTCGCTTTGGTAAATGCACATTACGAATTCGTATTTGTTGATGTGGGGGAAAATGGAAGAATGTCTGATGGAAGAATTCTTGAATACACAGAATTCTTTCATGCACTGCAGAACGAACATTTGAATTTGCCAAGTAATGATGAAATTATAAAGAATTTAAATTTTGTGTTTTTGGGTGATGAAGCTTTTTCGTTGAAAGATAACTTCTGAGAACCTTATTCTCAAAGAGAATTAGATCACGACAGAAGAATTTTTAACTACAGATTATGACGTGCTCGCAATGTTGTAGAAAATGGCCCTCATTTCGTGGTCGTGCGGTAGCGTTCTCGATTCCCGGCGGGGTCAGGGATTTTCTCTGCCTCGTGATGGCTGGGTGTTGTGTGCTGTCCTTAGGTTAGTTAGGTTTAAGTAGTTTTAAGTTCTAGGGGACTGATGACCATAGATGTTAAGTCCCATAGTGCTCAGAGCCATTTTTTGTAGAAAATGTTTTTGGTATAATAACATCACGATTTAGAATTCTCCATGCACCAATCAACATGAAGATCGAAAAGATAAATTACGTTATTTTGGCCATATGTGCATTACACAATTTTTAACGTAGACGAAGTAAAGGATAAATTACAGTTACAGCATTGGACACGGAAGATTTGGTAGACTGTACATTACATGAGGGTGACTGGCGAAAGGGAGCAGTGGAATTACCTGGTTTACAGTCTGCGGTGTCAAGAAATCCATCTATATGAGCAAAAGACAATCGAGATACATGTAAGAAATATTTTGTCTCAGAGGGCGGTGTGCCCTGGCAGGAAGACATGTTACGTGCTGGAAGAGCGTAACATGTTTCATTACATGGGAACTGTATAGTAAAAGATATAACATTGTTCTAACATTTTTCTTGAAGTTCTATTGCTATAAAATACATTCAAGTAACTGTACTCTTAACAATATAAATACACAACCGTTAACTCACTTTTTCAAGTTGTCGTTCATTGTGTTGACTTCCACTATCAATCGTAACCTCGTTGACCTCATCACTGGCATCATTGTCAATTCCATTGTCATCTTCACAGTCAGAATACCGCTCTGCACACCCACAGAAATATCCATGTTCGAACAACTCGCACTTGGCAGCTCTTGATCTACAGTAAATAAAAGCAAGTCGTAGTACCACAAAGTTGGTACATAAATGTCATCGAGAGAACTGCCACTACGCTTACTGTCACAATCTTTCTTCAGCTCCTTTCTAAATGAGCCCCCTAAAGCTTTGTATTTTTCTTGCAACGAAGTCGCGGTTCGCTTCAGGAAAAACTGGTTTGCAAAACGCAACCAATTTACCATTAGCTTCGTCCTTTAAATTCTTACTTATGTAGTCTTTTGATCTCACTTTCCACAAGCACTATTGCTCTTTGTAGATGTTTATAAATTCCGTCAAAAAGTAGTTCGTCCAGCAAAGCGTCGAGTACTGTCGGTTACTGACAACAACCAGCGGGAGAGCGCACAATAATTCACGTCGCTGTAGGCAACGCGAGGGATCAGAAGCAGCACACGGTTGAGAACGCCACACGCCAGGCGTCTAAGTTTGAATGCGCTGGCGGGCAAGAGTGGGGCGCATCTAACCGCCGGCTTGACCGCGCACCCTTGAATTTACCTGCAATCACACGGGTGCTCTTGCGTGCGGAACTGCGTGGCGCATCCTAAATCGCGCGGTTAGGAGCGTCTGTGCGAGGGCCGCTAATGACGCCTACTGCTTAGCTTCTGAGGGTACCCTCGGCTCCTTTCAGCGGATGGCTGATTTGGTGAAGGCAAATATCATCGCACGCGGGGTTCAGGCTGAACTGTCTATTCCAGGGTTCCTGTCGTTCCCATGGTTGATCGCGGTCCTCTGGTTTGGAGTAGAGTGGAAGGTCTAAACCAGACGCTCAGACGACTCTGGGACGGTGTTGGATGTGAATTTCTCGACCACCGCTATCAGGTACAGAGTTCCAGGGTTCCTCTTAATAGGTCAGGCGTGCACCACACGCAGGAAGACACTACTAGGGTAGCGGAATATATGTGGCGACACATGGGGCATTTTTTTAGGTTAGAGAAATCCTCCCTTCGGATCAAAGATGATTTGCCTGATAAATTAGCCACAGTGTCCTCAGAGAACTTTCGTCGTCGTAGATCAGAGTTAGATAAGGTTAATGATTTTAGTAAACTGCAGGAGCATCTAAGGAAAGGTCCCAGAATTAGTTTCGCTTATCGAAGGTTATAACGCACAAACAGTATTAGGAACAGAAATTTGGTTGAAACCGGACGTTAATGACGACGAAACCCTAAGTTCAGATTGGAATATTTATCATAAAGGCAGGTTAGTCGCCAATGGTGGAGGCGTATTTATTGCAGTAAAGAGTTCGATAAAATCTAGTAAGGTTATCACAGATTTCGAGTGTGAATTAATATGGTTGAAGTTAACAAAGATCGGTCAAAAATAGTAATCGGATGCTTTTCTACACCGCTTTGGTCAGGAGCTCCAGTGGTAGAGCACTTCAGACATAACTTGCAGAATATCGTTAGTAATTTTCCTGATCATGCCGTTGTAACAGGGAATGACTTCAACTTGCCAGGTATATATTGTAAGTGTCATGATTTCAAAACTGGTGGCAGAGACAGGGGACCGTGTGACATTGTTCTGGATGTCTTGTCCGAAAATTACTTTGAGCAGGTAGAGATCAAACACGTGAGGGTAGCGACTTAGACCTCCTGGCAACAAACAGATATGACCTAATCGCAGCAGTTAACGTAGATGAAGGTATCAGTGATCATAAGGCTGTGATAGCATCTGTGACACCGGGTCTGACATAGCATGTTAAGAAAGGTAGGAACATATTTTTACTTATCAAAAGTGACAGGATACAAATTTCAGAGTATCTGAGCAGTGAGCATCAAATATTCGGTGATGAGGACGAAGATGTGGGAAACCAATGGAAAAAATTCAAAGGAATCGTTCCATATTCCCTAGACAAATATGTTCCGAGTGAGGTCTTGAGGGCCCGTCCGGTTAGCCAAGCAGTCTAACGCACTGCTTTCCGGGCGGGAAAGCGTGCCGGTCCCCGGCACGAATCCACCCGGCGGATTAGGGTCGAGGTTCGGTATGCCGGTTAGTCTGTGGATGGTTTTTAAGGCGGTTTTCCATCTGGCTCGGCGAATGCGGGCTGGTTCCCTTTATTCCGCCTCAGTTACAATATGTCGGCAATTGCTGCGCAAACACTTTCGCCACGTGTGCTTACACCCTAATTACTCTACCACGCAACATCGGGTTACACTCGTCTGGTGTGAGACGTTCCCGGGAGGGGATCAACTGGAGGCCGAACCGCACAATAACCCTAGGTTTGGTTTGGAGCGGCGGTGGTGTGAGTGGATTGCTGTTGCCTGTTGCGGGGTTGTGTATCACCGTGGGCTACGGTGGGGACGAAGCCTCTCCGTCGTTTCTAGGTCCCCAGTTCAATGCCATACAATACAATACAAGGTCTTGAGGGATGAGAAAGACTCACCATGTTATAATAGCCGTATTAGAGAACTGCTACATAAACAAAGAGAACTTTACTTCAGATTCAAGAGAAGTAAAAACCTAGCTGACAAACAAAAGCTGAAGGTAGCGAAAATGAGCGCAAGGACAGCAAATAGTCAAGCGTTCAATGACTTTGAAAGTAAAACTTTGTCAACTCATCTGAGTAAAAGCCTAAGAGATTTTGGTCATATGTAAAATCAGTGAACGGGTCAAAATCATCTATTCATTCACTCAGTGACCATACTATCGCAGAAACACAAGATGACAGAGAGAAGGCCGAAATACTGAATTCGGTCTTCCAGAATTGTTTCACCATGGAAGAACGTAACATGGTCCTTCCTTTCAATCGTCGTAAGATCGTCAAAACGGCAGATATTGATATAACCGATCGCGGAATAGAAAAACAACTACACTCGTTTAGTAGCGGAAAGGCGTCATGATCAGATGAGATACCTGAGAGATTCTACAAAGTTTATGCGAAATAACTTGTTCCCCTTCTAGCAGTAACTAATCGTAGATCGCCTGAGCAACGATTAGTACCTGGAACCGACTGGAAGAAAGCGCAGATCACTCCCGTTTTTAAGAAGGGCCGTAGGACAGATGCACACTATTGTATAGGCACATATCGTTGACGTTAATCTGTTGTAGAATTGTGGAATTAGTTTTATGCTCAATAATTATGACGTTCTTGGAGAAGGTTCAAATGGCTCTGAGCACTATGGCACTTAACATCTGTGGTCATCAGTCCCCTAGAACTACTTAAACCTAACTTAACTTAAGGACATCACACACATCCATGCCCGAGGCAGGATTCGAACCTGCGACCGTAGCAATCGCGCGGTTCCGGACTGAGCGCCTAGAACCGCTAGACCACCGCGGCCGGCTCTTGGAAAAGGAAAACCTCTTCCATAAAAATCAACATGGATTCCGCAGACAGAGATCCTGCGAAATTCAGCTCGCTCTGGGCCTCCTTGAGATCCACAGAGCCGGTTGATACCGTGTTCCCTGAATTCAGGAAGCCATTTGACACCGTCCCGCACTGCCGTTTAGTGAGAAGATAGGATCTTATCGAGTATCGGCGCAGATTTTCACCTGGATTCAAGACTCCCTTGCAGTCAGAACTCAATACGTCGCTCTTAACGGAACAAAATCGATATATGTAAAGGTTATTTCCGGTGTACCTAAGGAAATGTGGTAGGAACATTACTGTTTATAATATATATAAATGATCTAGTAGAAAGGGACGGATGCTCTCTAAGGCTGTTCGCAGATGATGAGGTTGTCTATAACAAAGTAGCAACGCCAGAAGATAGTAACAATTTGCAGAATGACCTCCAGAGAACTAATGAATGGTGCAGGCTCTGGCAGTTGACCATTAACGTAAATAAATGTAACATATTGTGCATACATAGGAAAAGGAAGCCTCTACTGTATAGCTCACTATTAATGACAAACCGCTGGAAAGAGTATCTGCCGTAAAATATCTAGGACTAACTATCCGGAACCACCCTAATGACCATGTAAAGCAAATAGTGGGAAAATCAGATGCGAGACTCCTATTCATAGGAAGAATCTTAAGGTTCAAATGGTTCAAACGGCTCTGAGCACTATGCGACTTAATTGCTGAGGTTATCAGTCGCCTAGAACTTAGAACTAATTAAACCTAACTAACCTAAGGACATCACACACATCCATGCCAGAGGCAGGATTCGAACCTGCCCGGCCACTCCGGCCGGTGAATCTTAAGGAAATGTAACTCAGCCAAGAAAGAAGTTCCTTGTAAGGCGCTTGTTCCACCCATTTTTGAGTATTGTTCATCCATGTGGGATTCCTACCAGATAGGACTGATAGAGAAGTTAGAAAAGATCCGACGAAGAGCGTACGGAAATGCTCAACCAACTCGATTGGCAGACGTTACAAGAGAGGCGGTGGATATCACGGAGAGTTCTACTATTCAAAGTTCGGAGAGAGTACTTTCCGGGAAGAGTCGGAGAACATATTACTTCCCCCTACATGCGTCTAGCGTAATGAAGATGAGGAGAAAATTCGAGAAATTTAGAGTAGATACAGGGGATTACCGACAATCATTCTTTCCACGCGGTTTTCGCTCGTGTAACAGGGTTGGAGGGCTCAGTGCTGCAAAAAGGACCCAACACCACACACCATCATGAGGCTTGCGGAGTATGATGTACATGTAAATCACAATACTTTTGTGACGTCACTGTACTACGTGAAGACTATTCACAAGAAACCAGCGTGCGATTTGCAGGGGGGGCGGGAATGGGGGGGATTTCCCCCCCACCCCCTCTGCATCAGACCATCCCCTGCTCTGGTTTTAGTTTATGCATCCCAACCTGGGATGTTTATTTCCCACGCACTGGAGTAAAACTTTACATATAATTTAAATATGCGGAGCCGAACACTGAAAGTTTTTAATACAGTCTTACTATTAATATGTTTGGTTATTAATTTTGAAAAAGTGTTATGTAGTAGGTAAGCATTTCAAAATATTTAGAACTAAATGACAAGACGACGCACGCCACATTTCCGTAGCATGCCACAATGTTGCAAGACGTCTCTCCAGCGTAAACGAGGCTTTAGAGCCAGGTCTGTATTGTATGGTGGATGTGATGTGTTGCGTACGAAACTAAAACCTGCAATCAGATCCAAACGTAGTGGAAAACTGTGAAGAGGTGTCATCCTGCAGCAAGATAACGCTCTCCCACATTCTGCCAAACGGACAGCCGACGCAATAAAGGAGTTGAGATTCGAGGTGCTGGAACATCCACCATACAGTCCAGACCTGGCTCCAAGCGATTTTCACATGTTTGGACCCTGCGGAAGCACTACAGGGAAGAAGATTTGAAAGTGATGAAGACGTCATTGCTGCGGTGCAAAATTGGTTACAGATGCAACCGATAAACGTATTTTCTGATGAATAAAAAAAAACTCGTAAAACGTCGGGAAAACTGCATTGAAGTCGAGGGATGTTAACGTAGAAAAATAACGCATGTTCCAGTTTTTATCTTCAGAATAAGTACAACTTTTCACAAATGTACCTTTACCTTTTGAATTCCCCTCGTATACCTGTATGTAGATGATTTTGTAAATAAGCTTTACCTATAATGTACTTTTAAAGATATAACAAGGGATGGCTTTTCTGATAGTGCATACGCGTGAATAGTGAGTTTCGGCATTAACATCTATTTATATATAACTGTTTAACCATGGGTAACGCCACGGTCCAAGCTAGTAACATATATAATTATACTAACCCCCTAGGACATCCCCCCCCCCCCTGGTAAAAGCACAAATCGCACACTGCAAGAAACAGGGCTCTTCAGCAGAGTTAGTTGGAACAGTTGTAAAGCTGACCCTGTCGTAATAATGGCAGTAACAAAATATACGTTTCCCAGGCGACTGACTAGCGAAGAACGCCAGCACATTGCGATAGCAGCGTCTACCGTCTAGACTGCGCGAAGTGCTGACTCAGTGGCAGGGAGGCGGGGCTGTCTTATCTGCTGCGCCGTTGGCTGGGCTGGCGCTACGGCGCGTTAACGGCGGCCATTTCCGTCCCTCAGCAAACCTGGAACGCTCCACAGCACGGCCTGATAGCGTGCCTGCTGAGCACAGGTGCCTGGCCTGGCGCAGCCAGCGAATACACATAACGACCTTCAACAAGCCACTTCGTTCTTCCGCGTTACCAGGCAAAGATACTAGCAAGCAGAATACAATCAGTATGCAATACCTCCACAGTCCCATCATCAATGCGAAGGGTCACAATCCTAATTATATACTATTCATACATGCACTAAATGTTTAGCTGTTGAAACGTGTTTTTTTTCCCCCTTGAGAACAAAGGCATAAATTATGAATACATAAACCGCAGGAAAGGGCCTGAAGAATACGTAATAACCAAAAACAGCACTCTTCCTCATTGTAAATATCTATAGGAAATATTGAAGTTGTAGCTACTACGTCTCAGAACATTTATCACTCAGTTATGCACTTACAAACCAGTGGTGACAATTATCGTAAAAAGCAAGTCTATCCAAGGCCGTGGAGCAAAATTAAAACTCAGTTTAGGTCTGTCAGCAAAGACTAAACAGAAAACTTAAAAATATCGTTTTCTACCTTTCAATAATGTCGTACAGTCAACTAAAAAACATCATTTTCTACCTTTTAATAATGTCGTACAGTCCATGAATTACTTACGAAGATTAGAGAGATTACTACATCAAATCAATTAGAAACGCATTAAGAAGTACCTGCTGAACAATGTAGTCTACACAGTGAAGAAATATTTAGATAACAAAGAGTATGTATTTGTTGGGAAATGTAACACAACTAAATAATAATAAAATACCAGAATAAATCATTCACTGGGTAGTGGAGTATGATATACTTTGAAGATTCTTGGCAAGATGAAAGTATATGCTGAACCGAACAAAGGTTCTACGTTCATGTTCGGTTCTGGCACACAGTTATAATCTGCCAGGATGTTTCCACAATAAAACCCATCTGCCATTTCACAACACAGTTCCAAGCCCCTATGTTTTTTTCTGTGAAAAATTACACCAAAGCTTAGCAGTGGATAATACTAATATCTGACACACTTAACGAGCTGATCAGATCACTTATTATTGAGAAAAGCGTACTCAGTTTTACAGGAGACAAATGCAAAGTCGCTCTGCACAAGATAGAACAATAAGATTCGACGATTAAGGGAGAATTGCTCTGAAAAAAAGTTCGTAAAGCATGGACACAGTCTAGTTCTACGGCTGTTCGGCCTGTGTATCGAAGATTCAGTGATGGTACGGCAAGAAAAAGGAATAAAAGTGAGATAGTGTTAATACTTTCATCCTTCTTTACCTCCTCTGCATTACCGCAGATGACGTGTCACTGAGCACATTTGTACAGTGCATGCAGTACATGTGAGGTGCCTAGTTGTTTCCACTGCCCTGTGTGGAATACATAAGTTCTCTTACACTTCACTAACCTGCTGTCTTCATGATGATGATGTCCCCAGTGCAGAAGACAGCACGCAGGTCGTGGATTCTTTTTCTTGAGGCTGAAATTAACTTCGCAAGGAACTGCTGCTATGAATAAACTATAACTCATTTGGGATGCCACTCGCGTTTTTATTTATATAGACACGAGAAATTATTCTTGATCACAACGTATTGAACATATCTTTCTACAGTCATTATATCTGGCTAAAATAACATGAAATACATCCTGCCACAGACAACATGTCTGTCTACTGGAACCGTCAGAACTGGCGAATAAAACTACATGAATCAAATACTATTACAGACAACATGTCTGTACCTAGCGACGGTCGGAACTGTAGTAAATAAAATTGCATGAAACAAATACTACTATAACAGACAACATGTCTGTCTACTGGAACGGTCAGAACTGGAGAGCCGGACTGCCCGAGACACTTCCCGCGCCAAGCCAGCAAGTCGTGACCCGAACGCCACCGAAGTGCATCGGCAGTAATATCGTCAGTCTTTTGTTTTAGTAATACTTTGATTTTAATAATTTTGAAATGACTGATTGATAGCTGGCTGTTGAGAGATGTTTATTTAAAAAATGAAGTAATTTGGATGACAGGTTTAATTAATAATAACAACTAAAGTTTAACGTTTTGGCGCCCTACCGCCGAACACAGCAACCAATCACAGAGCAGCAGCATCATGCAGGCTGTCTTTCTCACGGGAATGGTACCGCATCTAACATGTCACCGGTACCTCATCCCACATTGAGTCATCTCTATGCTTCTTGCATCTCCACTGCCCTGAGAATAGCTTCCTGGAGCCTAATATGATGGCTGAATAAGCCAGAAAAATTACACATCCCCTTCCTTCTGAGATTTCCAAAAACTGGGGTGTTCTCGAAGACAACACTCAATTTTGGAAATATATGAAAAAATAGAACCAAATTTTGATAAAACTGTGAACCAGTAGGTAATCTTTCAAGAGCCAAGCTATCCACTGTCCCTACTTTAAAAAATCAACCTGTATACAAGAAGCTTGCTTTAACCAATCTGCCCTAAAATCATTATTAAAATTCCAAAATCTGAGAAGAAGGAAATGATGTGATGCCTGTCATAAATTCCAAAACAGTAACACCCTACACCACAAACATTGTCAACATAAAGTTACATCTTCAGCTCCTAACACAATAATATGAAGAATAGGTAAACATTTTACAAATAGTATATCATCATGTGATTACACAAAACATTTGAGAAATAAACGAAGTTTCAAAGTAAACCACATAGTTATCTGAAACACAAGAAAAAATCGCCTTATAGTTGTCTTTTAAATTTACCCAAAAAGATTATGAAGTTATCTAAAAAACATTAACAGCACACAAATGTTCACATAATTATCGGCTCATTGCAGTCCATTGAAACTCAAAAGAAATTACAGCATTACATAAATTGTATTAAAATAGAGACACCTTCTCGGCTCATTTCCGTCTTTTTCAAAATCGCTATTCACACTTTCGAAAATAAATGACTGAAAATCTTTTACGTACACTTTCACTATTACAAGAACAAACGCATGTGACTCACAAGAGCAACAGGGGCTTCCATTGTCCATTAAGTGGTCTTGCATTGCGTAGTCCATCTCAACTGTTGTTGGGTTTGACAAGTGACTGTCCATTCTCAGTCTCCAACTCCAGCATACAGGACCGGTACATTTCATGTAACAATACAAAATGCCTTATATTAGATTTTTAATAAAACTTAACTAATCCCTGAAATAACCTTTTAATTATACAATACAATGAATATGTACATGAATAGACCTAAAAAGTAAACTTCATTCTGTTTGAATGCAGTGCCACTGTTTATAAACAGTGACTGCTATCATATGGCTAGGGCGTTGCCCGCAGCGCATGATGGGTCGATGTCCATTCACAACATGTGACGTCCAGTACTAGCGAGTCGTGTGAAGTTAGCACCCCTTTTTCGAGAAATATACATTTTTTTCACAGTTCTTTTTAGATGTGCCATAGTTCTAGAGTTCTTTGCACAAAATTTCAATAGTTCTGCAAAATGTAACGAAGAAAACAACAATACTCGAAAAAATTTTCGTATCGAAAACATTCTCTGACAATTTCCGCAAAATGTAAATAAGTACAAGAGTTCTGAGCACAGTTCTGAACAGAGCTCCAAGAGTTCTTTCGAAAATCCAAGTAACATTTTATTGTGCAGCTAATAGTTTACGAGATAATTGCAATTTAAGGAGAAAATCTTTTCATTTACTGTGAAGTTGGCACCCTTTTTTTCAGAAATGTATATTATTTTCAGAGTTCCTGATAGATATGCCATAGTTCTAGAGTTCTTTGTACAAAATTTGAATAGTTCTGCAGAATTTAGCGAGGAAAACAACAATACTCGAAAAAATTTTCGTATCGAAAACATTCTTTGGCAATTTTCGCAAATTGTAAATAAGTACAACAGTTCTGAGCACAGTTCTGAACAGAACTCCAAGAGTTCTATCGAAAACCCAAATAACATTTTTTTGTGCAGCTAATAGCTTACGAGATAATTGCAATTTAAGGAGAAAATCTTTTCACTTACTGTGAAGTTGGCACCCTTTTTTTCAGAAACGTATATTATTTTCAGAGTTCTTGATAGATATGCCATAGTTCTAGAGTTCTTTGTACAAAATTTCAATAGTTCTGCAGAATTTGGCGAGGAAAACAATATTCGAAAAAAATTTCGTATCGAAAACATTCTTCGTTCTATCGAAAACCCAAGTAACATTTTTTTGTGCAGTTAATAGCTTACGAGATAATTGCAATTTAAGGAGAAAATCTTTTTACTTACTGTGAAGTTGGCACCCTTTTTTTCAGAAATGTATACTTTCTTCAGAGTTCTTGATAGATATGCCATAGTTCTAGAGTTCTTTGTACAAAATTTTAATAGTTCTGCAGAATTTAGCGAAGAAAACAACAATACTCGAAAGAATTTTCGTATCGAAAACTTTTTTGTCGATTTTCGCAAAAAATTAAACCTGTACAACAGTTCTGAGGACAGTTCTGGACACCACGTGAAGAGTTCTATCGAAAATCTTAGTAGAATTTTTTGTGCAGGTAATAGTTTAAGAGGTAATTACAACTTAATTAAGAACCCCATAAGAGCTCCTACTGTGAAGCTGGCACCCTTTTTTTTCAGAAATATGTATTTTTTCAGAGTTCTTGATAGATAAGTCATAGTTCTAGAGTTCTCTGTACAAAATTTCAATAGTTCTGCAGAATTTAGCGAAGAAAACAACATTGTATAACATAGCTGATTCAGGAACCCTTTCCTTCTGATACAATTCTTACTGTTGCCACAATAAATCACTTGTGCATACATTCCAACTGTACTGATCATTACAAAAATATAACCATTGACCAGCGGCGCACATTTCTTGCAGCGTTGTACAAAGCATTCAGCTGATCCGCTGTGAAAATACCACACTTAACGCTATTGTAAAATTTACGGTGGATGGCTTCCGTTTATCTACAATGTCAGCATCTATCGAATTATATTCATACAAACGTGATGCCTGGATCACTCACTTTCCCTTTTTAGGTACGGAGGAAACTAGAGTTCAGTCTTGTGGAAGCCAAAAAAGGAAATGTGGGCAGCTCTTCTTTTACTGATAGCAAACTCTGGAGAAATCTCCAAGCTTGTTTTTCTTCATCAAAAGAAAAATTCTCCCTTCATAGCTCTATTATCATTCCAGTACTAGTAAACCAGTTGTCCGCTTTCACATTTCGACCTGACTGATATATAGGTTTACACAGTCACAGAACAACATCAAAATGTTTATTGCTCAGTTGGTAAATCCTTCTGGTTGCAACACAGAGTATATTTCCAAATTGTACAGGTAAAATACTTAAGAATCCACACTTAAGAATCCATACTCGTTTGTTTTGATTGATACATATTGGCGAAAACTGTACCTTCCACAGAATCCTTCCAGCTTCTTGTCTACTGTAACATTTTCTCCAAGGGTGTAAGATTTGTGGTAGTTGCGTATAAACACAGTAAATATTTCCCGAATAGCTGTTAGCTTGTCTAATTGTCTCTTTTCATCACAAATAGCGTGACTGTAAAACCTATGGCTCTCCAGAATAAATTTGAAACGTTTTATGTTCATTTGCGAGGTAAAATTTTTCAGTGCCATCACCATCAGTTCCACATAGATCTTCCGGGCTTTATCTGTTACTTTTGTTAACAACAATTAAAAACAAGAGACTGATGAAGGCTTTCAATTCAATATCACCTATTGATTTTACCCCTCTCTCATGCTGAAATGAGGCTTTGATGCTCTGAAAATTCTGATTGGAATATAAAACTACAATAGACAAATATCGTTATCTATGAGGTAGTTACAGCATCACAAAGGCTGTTTTGGCTTCACCTATTGGTACAGATAAATTTCGAATAATATTATGCTCTTCGAACAATATGCTTTGGGTTTCTTCAACATTATCTAGTACTTCCCACTTAAAATAATAAAATTCCTAAAACATAACGCAACCAGGCACAGTGTATTAATCTGATATTTGACGTTCAGACAGCGGACACTGACGGTTAAACAGCTCAAACAGAATTTAAGTGCAGTTTACATTCTGGATTAGCTTTGTACAACTTACTACGTTGATAAACAAATAAATTAATCGCTGAAATGAAATACGAAAGGGCACAGTGGATAAAAACGAGCAATCGGCTCATATCTCATCAAGAGAGCATTAGCGTCGATACTGAATCATACAACAATGAAAGGTATACCGAGAAAGGAAGCTATAACGAGAAGGCGCCAGTGCTGCCAATTGTTGACAAGTAATTGCTCGTTTTTATCCACTGCGCCCTTTCGTATTTCACAACACACAACAATGAAAAGCATACGGAGAAGGGAAGCTGTTAACCAAGCAGCGCCAATACTGCAAATTGTTGAAAAGTAATTTACAGAAAATTTCGACACGTGTCAATCTGAACAGCTGCGCCCAATGGAAGGATAATGAAAACTATGATACGTCCCTGAGACCTCTCAAGACCAAAAAATAATAAACAAAGCACAGCAACAATGCAAAAGTCGTGGCACTACATCTGGAAACAATGAACACGTGAACTGCGTCTTTTAAACAATCGGCAAATGACGTCAGTGTAGTAGTTACAATAGAGGTAGCATCAAAGCTTCTCACGGTAGCATCAAGGCTAATGACAACAACAGCTGCACTTTTTGGGTGGCGCGCGCCGCGTCGTGTGAAGCCGCCCGCCAGTGCTGCATTTCGCTCCTTGATCTGCCCCTAATGACTAAGCGTAACAATACTGCTCACTCTCATGGAATAATCGTTATGCTCGTTCAGTCAGAGCTCTTGTGCAGTCGTTGCCCGTTGTGCAGTCGGTGCTGTTGTGTAAGTGATATTTATGAACCAGAACACCCATAAAAATGTACAATCTACCAGAATTGAACCGTCTTCTCAGCATGGAGGAATTTAAAGTAATCGATGATAGAGGCATTCAATTCACTCCGTCTCATCCGGTCTTCCAAAAACTGTCCGATGCCATGGCCGACATCGGCTCGAAAATGTCTTCAAAACATATTTACACAACAATTAAAGAAGATCGTCACGATCTGCTTGCTTTTGTTAGAAACACTTTCAGGCTGGAATGTTTCGTTGAAGAAAAAGACGACGACAGCAAAGATGAGTCGTGGAATGATTTTGGTTCTTCGTGCAACAAGGACATGACAAAGCAATTCGACTTACTACTGTCAGCAGAAAAATGGTCTACCATAAAACCAACAAAGAGGAAACTTGGAAAGCCTTCAAGACTGGAAATAGGGAAATGGACCGATTCGATGGCTCATAAAATTTATGAACATCACAAAATTCCATGTGCCTTTTCTTTCAAATATGCGAAAGTATGTGAAAGTTCAAGTTCAAAGTATTTCTTGAAGATCAAAGTAAGATGCCCAGAATGCGGAGCCACTTTCGAAGGGATTGCTCTGAAGAAGCCAAAAAAGGACAACGATATTATTATAAACTGCAGACTTTCAAACTTTTCAGACGATAGTATTCACCTTAAAAGAAGACAACTTCGTGGCACGAGAAGACAACAGGTAGCTGCTAAATTGGTTGATAACAGGATGCCTGCAGCTCTTTGGCGAAATTATGAAGCGAAAAATATGTCTTTTGGAGACATGATTCCTCCAAATTTACCAAATGCTGATGTCTTGAGAAAGGCTAAAGAAGAGGAAAGGGACAAAAGTTTTGGTATAACAACCAGTAAGCCTGTTGAAAACCTGCAAATTGCAAAACATACAACCCATTGGGCGAAATTCACGCAATCGGATTGGACCCATTCTTCTGTATATATTGGCTGAAAGATCAAAGTCAGTTGCACAAATATTGTCATCAAATCAATAGCAGTGTATACGATTCAGTAGATGCTACAGGTGGCGTTGCATTTCGAGTTATTTCACGATTTGGGGATCTGTCAAACAGGGCTGACTGTGTGGAAATTAAATCAAAGTACATATACCTGTATCAGTACATGTGCATCCGCGAAGTAAACGTCACTAGTAAAGATCCAAATATCGTCAATCGATCATCAATCAGTTGCCCAACTTATCAGATGATATCCTCTAGGCATGACGCATCATTCTTGTCATTTTTCTTTATGGAAATCGTCAGATCTGGAGCTCCCAGACCAAAAATCATGGTAACTGATTTTGGTAAGGCTTTGTTGGTTGCCATTTCTAGAGCAATAGCCAATTGCTCGGACTTAACAGATTATTTGAATAGGTGTTATAGTCATATTGTTTTGCATGAAAGAGTAATTCTACCCTCGTGTTGTTTGAGAATAGATTTAAACCATTTTATGGTCATGATTTCGAGGTGGAAATGCTTCTCGAGAGTTAAATCACAAGTCAAACAACTTTATCTTCGAGTTTTGGCCCATATTAACATGATGACAGATTTTCGTGATATTGAAAGTGCTTTGCGCTCACTTTTGGTTGTTGCGTTAAGTGAACATCTTGGTATTGATGAGTGCGGTCAAGAATATGCATCAATGGAACATCAGCGCCACCTTGATAACATTATCAGAGGTGGTCCACGTCATTCATATATTGACGAAAATAAAGATGATGACAAGAAAACTGATGATGTTGAAGACAATGATGACTGTCTTTTGGAATCAGTTTTGAACTCTAAGGAATCTACTGCAAATGCGTGGGTTGATAGGGCAAAACGTATCTACAATGAAGCTGAAGTCATCGCGAATCAGACTAAGAATGACAATCTATTTGATGTGAATCCGTACAACATTCCTAATGCTGCAGAGATGCTGAAAGAGTTGATGTACTATATACCACTGTGGACGGCTGTGATGTATCCTTCTTTCCATATTCCTTTATCTATTCGTTCGTCAGCAGCGACTGAAGGACAATTTTCAAAATTAAAGACAATGGGCTTTGACAAGCTGCCTTTACGAGTAGACAAATTCATTTTTCAACATTTGAAGTGGCTGCGTGAGGAAACAAAACTGTTAGCGCCACTTATGATGGAAAAACAAGATTCAAAGCAAGCTGTGAAGCACAAACCAACTGAAGCATCGCTGCCTTACCATGAAGAAGAAAACTGGAGAGGAAAAAATAAGAACCTGAAGATAACAAACCCCAAAAGCAATCATATCCTTGATAATTCTGAGAGCACACTGAACAATACCTTAAGAAGTGAGACCCAACTCGATGATGCCAACAAGACAGAGTTAAACAAAAATTTTAATAGTTTTGAACACAGATTTTCTCCTACTTCGAGCGCACTTGTTATGAATGCGGAGAACAACTGTCTCTCAATCAATAGTGAGAGTGTGTGTTTTCAGCGCTCTTCAGATAATAATTTACTGCCGAATTTGGACTCTAAAGAGATATGTCATTCCACAAAAGACTATCGAGAATCATGCTTCACCAGGGATGTCAATGAAATTTCATCCTGTGGTTCGAAAACGGAAGAAAATCGCGAGACCTGTAACAATAAAATGGAGGGGAGTGCAATGCTGAAAAAGCTTCAAAACGAAATCATTGTCACATCGAGCATGCAAACTAAGAGCAAGAAAAAGTACTTAGACGATTGCCCAAACTGGAATTCGACTAAGAAATTCATAGACATTAATTTGCCACTTTTCCCAAATGGGTCCTCAAGCAAATTCAAATCTGCTACCTACAACTTGAAGGGAACGTGCGGTTTCGATTCTTTGATAACCTTATTCATGCAAGCAATATCACTCAGTGATGATTTCAAAAGTACCATTCAAATGGTGAGCCATCCATTTTTGGATCTGGCTTTGGATGTGTTGGACAAAAAAATTATAAACTCCCAGCATTTTAAGGAGAGATTTGATATTTTATATGTGATACCGTTCCTAAAAAAAGGAGTAATCTCTCGAAAAATATTGTCTCTGAATGCAGAGTCGAATGTTGGGGAATTATACGAGACAATATTAAAAGATAACCCGATTTGCAACAAAAAGATATCGTGTGTGACGTGCCTAAATTCACGCTATGTGAAACTACATTATATTTCCGTTGATACGTATGTGCTTTTCAGACTTGGTTATAATTTCATGCAAGAGGCTGTAGATGCAACAAACGGAGGTCTAAGGACTATTATAAAATGCAAGAAATGTAAAGGAGAAGCAGTCGAAGAAAAGAAATTCGGATGCTACTTGATGATGGATACTAGTATAACAACTTGTCCACTAACTGAAGATCAGTTTCCACCGAATCAAAGGAAGAAATGTGTGTTGCAAACGATCACGAAAGAAATCGTAGTCGACAATCAAGAGTACACTCTCGTTGGTGCCATTCATTATAATAGCTCCATCAAACACTACACGGCATATGTCTTCGATGGAACCTACTGGAAGCAGTACGATGACCTGTATAAAGAAGTACAGAGAGTTTCAAATGAAACGATAATTTCTCCACACCTGTTCATGTATGTCAAGACAGGAAAATTTTCAAATGGCAGCTACAAGACCGACGAGACGAAACAAGTAGTTCCTACATAGGAACTTTGCTTTATAAGGTAAGCAATTGCTAAAAGTTGATATTTAAATATTACAAATACAGCTCTTATGTTAGTTCTTCGTATCTTTGTTTCTGGAACCAGAGCCCTCCTGTTTTAGTTACTAGAATAAGAGAATTTTATGCCCTAAATGTCACTTATATATTTTTTGTACTTATTTTTCATAGTTGTTTCACACCTCATAAATTCTATGTTTATTTATTAGTAAATTCCCTACATATGTATTTCCTTCTGGGTTTTAGTGTATCCTGAAGAAGAGCTGTTAAGGGGACCTGTATATCACGGTAGTTTTTCCTGGTACTTTGAAATTTAATAATGCAAGACTGTCAATAGATTCAGGAATGAAACTTTAATAAAAGAAATGGTATATTGTGAGCTCTAGGTGAAATACATTGTAAATCTGTGGAATACATTGTGGAGTGAATATTGATGTTTTTCTTACCTACAGAATTACACGTAATTGTTATTTTAGGTTCAATGTACTTACACGCTATTCCAAATAAAAGATAAAAAACAAATTTTATTCTTTGAATTATTACCTTGTTGAAACAGCAAACCAGTAATATTTTTCAGTTTCATGTTTTGATTATTTTAAAAACAATGTATTTTTAGAGAAAAATTTTTCTCCTAATAATTTAAGAACATAATATGACATACTGCAGCTTAAAATATTTAATCCATTCTTGAATAATGTGATTCAGTGTGTAGGCAAGCACTATATTATTATTCATCCATAGCTTTGTTTATGTAGCTTTAATAGTGGATGAGATACCGGTAACAGTATCTCTGTATGCAAACACGTTGATTGCAGAAAATTGAAACTAAAGATTTGTATGTCATTTTCTTCTCAATGACGTCATTGCAAACCATTCCTGCTCCATAATCTTGTTGATACCTTTCATGTCCTTTTCATTTTCTTTAGTTTTGCTTCTTTTCTTTGTTATTCTGGCCTCCTTTTTCATGCTTTTAGCAGCTTTTTCAGTTTACGTAACATGTTGCCTGTCCGCCCATACCAGCACAATTTTCGTGTTGTTCCTAGTTTTGATGCCTGTTCTGCTCATTGTTTTTAATCTTTACTCCATCAGGCTGGCCGGAGTGGCCGAGCGGTTCTAGGCGCTACAGTCTGGAACCGCGCGACCGCTCCGGTCGCAGGTTCGATTCCTGCCTCGGGCATGGATGAGTGTGATGTCCTTAGGTTAGTTAGGTTTAAGTAGTTCTAAGTTATAGTGGACTGATGACCTCAGAAGTTAAGTGCCATAGTGCTCAGAGCCATTTGAACCATTTTTACTCCACCATTAAAACGTATTGCAACTGTTGAAACGCATTCTGATTTTGTTTTATGCCATGTAAACATTTTTCCTGCACATACGACAGTCGACAGGTTCTTCAAAGGTATTACATAAACGAGGTTCTACGGAAACTGCCCAAATTAAATGTTCAAATGTGTGTGAAATCTTATGGGACTTAACTGCTATGGTCATCAGTCCCTAAGCTTACACACTACTTAACCTAAATTATCCTAAGGACAAACACACACACCCATGCCCGAGGGAGGACTCGAACCTCCGTCAGGACCAGCCGCTCAGTACATGACTGCAGCGCCTTAGACCGCTCGGCTAATATGGCGCGGCACGCCAAATTAAAAAAAAAAATGACATTAAACACGGGAATTACGAGGTACTGTACAGGAAGTGTATATTTTTAGAATCAGGAAGAGCCAGATGAATTTTATTACGTAAAACAGTAATTGTTTTGAGCTCTCATGACATCCAGGACCCACTAACAGCTAAAAATATGCCCAGGGCCCTCATGGATGAAAGTTATGTGGCAACATCACCAGACGCTAGGATACATAAAAACATGTGCTGTGTGTAACGAATAAATTTGAAATTGCTGTCGTTAATATTGTTGCAATCATTTGTTCTAGTTAGAAAGGAAGTGTGGAAGTTCGATGAGTTACACCACAGCGAGAGTTAAAAGTCTTTACAATGTATAGAAATGTAAGTATATTTACTGAATATATTGTACAAGCGAACTAATTAGTATGTTTAAATCCTAATTCAATACATGACTGATAGATGTGTTATGTTGAGGGGATACAGTATTAAAGTTAATAAGAAGTTAGAAATTTGTAAATAAGAACCTCGTTTATTTGGTCCTCAGTAATCCGGATTCCCGGTTTATCCGGATTCATATTTTGTGTCCCTAGGTATTTTTCTCTTTTTTTCTCATAACACGAAGATGTGTAGTCGGTGAGATACATAGGCTGCTTATCACTAGGCCGGCAATTTAGTCTAGTACGGAGTGATAAGGAACTCGGAGTGTGTGAATGACATTGTTTCTCAAGTATTTTACATTAATATAACGGTGTATTGATGCCCATCAAGTAAGTTGCATAGTAACCACGCCAGCAGCACTCCACCACAGCTCATTGTACCTCTGGTGCGCTTCTCGACAGGTGTGACACCATCTGGTTAGTGGTGCGTGTGAATGTATCCGCTCTCTCAACCATCTGTTTGTTTTGCACTGACCAGCCTTCTCTCCTTGAATCATCTAAGCGTGCACATCCCACGCTTCCACCTACAGTTACTACAGTCAGTCTTAAGAAGGTGTACTGGCATTTGTATAGTGCTGAACATTTAGATTTTTTGTATTTAGTAGAATATACATCCGGGTTTTCGATTTTCGGTTTTCCAAAATAAAAGTGAGAATTTACGATCGTCCTCATAGCTGTACTTCCAGCAGTACTTCATCTCCTCCGTTCCCAATTTCGTAGAAGTTGTCCTACGAAAATTGCAGAAGAAGCACTCCTGGACGAAAGGATAATGTGACGATATTCCTTCGTCATAGCCTGGGGTTAGAGACCCGGTCCGGCACACAGTTTTTATCTGCCAGTAAGTTTCACATCGGCGCACACCCACTGCAGAGTGAACACACAATCTATTTCATAATCTACTGGCACCATAAAAATGTTATGAGGGTTTTTAAAATAACTCTTTCGGTGCTATCCAGAGCTGTCAGCAAAAGGGTTGTGCCAATTTATTATAATGTAGACCAAGTGGGTCTCTCGAAAATGCTATTATCTCATTAACTGTTATCCCCACAAAAAATATTATTACAGTTTTCGGTAGAACTCTTAGGGTCGTATTAAGAAATGCCATCAGACCTTTTGTACGAATTTATTACTTTTACATGACAAAAGTGAGTCCCACATTAATTATCTCATATGTCATCGTCACAAATAATGTTATTATAGTTTTTGGTAGAACTCTGTGGGTGATATTCATAACTGTCATCAGAACTATTCTACGAATTTTGCTATAGTAGAGAAAGTGAGTATCAGATTAAAACAATTACCGTATAAACTATTATCGCCACAAAAATGTTCTTATCATTTTCAATGCAACTCTTCCGGTGCTATCCAGAACTGCCAACAGAACTGTTACACAAATTTATTTTTTCCAAACTGACAAATAATTTTTTACCATACCAAAATTTTGCCGAGTTATTGTTTTCTTCCCGAAATTCTGCAGAACTATTCTTGTTTTGAGCAGGGAAATCTAGAACTATTACATATATATCAAGAACTATGAAAAAATGTATATTTATCGTAAAAGCGGTTCAAACTTCACGGGAAATGCTCATAAGCATTCCTTAATAAAGGCAGTTACTACATAAACAATTACCTGCACAGAATATGTTACTAGTATTTTCGATAGAACTCTTACAATGCTATCCAGAGCTGGCATCAGAACATACGAACCGACATAATTTTTTTTTTGAGTAAGTGTGCCCCACAATTAATCAATTACCATACAAACTATTATAACCACAAAAAATGATATTATGACTATCGATACAAGTCTTGAGGTGTTAACCAGAACTGTTCATCAAAACTGTTGAACGAATTTACTTTTTCTGTGGAGAAAGTGGGTCTAACATCAAAGCAGTTACCATATAAACTATCATCGCCACAAAAAGATATTATTAGGATTTTCGATAGAGCTATTGGTGTTCTGTTCAGAACTGTTGTACGAATTTACTTTTTGCGAAAATTGACAAACAATGTTTTCGATACGAAAATTTTTCGAGTATTGTTGTTTTCTTCGCTAAATTCTGCAGAACTATTGAAATTTTGTACAGAGAACTCTAGAACTAAGACTTATCTATCAGGAACTCTGAAAAAATATATATTTCTGAAAAAAAGGGTGCCAGCTTCACAGTAGGAGCTCTTATGGGGTTCTTAATTAAGTTGCAATTATCTCTTAAACTATTACCTGCAAAAAAAAATTCTACTAAGATTTTCGATAAAACTCTTCACGTGGTGTCCAGAACTGTCCTCAGAACTGTTGTACAAGTTTAATTTTTGCGAAAATTGACAAAAAAGTTTTCGATACGAAAATTTTTTCGAATATTGTTGTTTTCTTCGCTAAATTCTGCAGAACTATTCAAATTTCGTACAAATAACTCTAGAACTATGGCATACCTGTCAAAAACTGTGAAAAAAATACACATTTCTGAAAAAAAGGGTGCCAACTTCACAGTAAGTGAAAAGATTTTCTCCTTAAATTGCAATTATCTCGTAAACTATTAGCAGCACAAAAAAGTGTTACTTGGGTTTTCGATAGAACTCTTGGAGTTCTGTTCAGAACTGTGCTCAGAACTCTTGTACTTATTTACAATTTGCGAAAATTGACGAAGAATATTTTCGATACGAAATTTTTTTCGAATATTGTTTTCCTCGCCAAATTCTGCAGAACTATTGAAATTTTGTACAGAGAACTCTAGAACTATGGCATATCTATCAAGAACTCTGAAGGAAATATACATTTCTGAAAAAAAGGGTGCCAACTTCACAGTAAGTGAAAAGATTTTCTCCTTAAATTGCAATTATCTCGTAAACTATTAGCAGCACAAAAAAGTGTTACTTGGGTTTTCGATAGAACTCTTGGAGTTCTGTTCAGAACTGTGCTCAGAACTCTTGTACTTATTTACAAATTGCGAAAATTGACGAAGAATGTTTTCGATACGAAATTTTTTTCCAATATTGTTTTACTCGCCAAATTCTGCAGAACTATTGAAATTTTGTACAAAGAACTCTATAACTATGCCATATCTATCAAGAACTCTGAAAAAATATATATATTTCTGAAAAAAATAGTGCCAACTTCACAGTAAGTGGAAAGATTTTCTCATTAAAATGCAATTATCTCGTAAAATAGTAGCTGCAGTAAAAAATGTTACTTGGATTTTCGAAAGAACTCTTGGGACTCTGTTCAGAACTATGCTCAGAACTCTTGTACTTATTTACATTTTGCGGAAATTGCCAAAGACTCTTTTCGATACGAAAATTTTTTCCAGTATTGTTGTTTTCGTCGCTAAATTCTGCAGAACTATTGAAATTTTGTACAGAGAACTCTAGAACTATGACTTATCTATCAAGAACTCTGAAAAAAATATATATTTCTGAAAAAAAGGGTGCCAACTTCACAGTAAGTGAAAAGATTTTCTCATTAAAATGCAATTATCTCGTAAACTATTAGCTGCACAAAAAAATGATACTGGGATTTTCGAAAGAACTCTTGGAGCTCTGTTTGTGCTCAGAACTCTTGTACTTATTCACATTTTGCGGAAATTGCCAAAGACTCTTTTTCGATACGAAAATTTTTTCCAGTATTGTTGTTTTCGTCGCTAAATTCTGCAGAACTATTGAAATTTTGTACAAAGAACTCTAGAACTATGCTACATCTATCAAGAACTGTGAAAAAAATGTATATTTCTCGAAAAAGGGGTGCTAACTTCACTCGACTGTACTAGCGCCGTGACTCATTCATACAGACGCCAGCTGTTGCCGTACGCCTTAACTCTGACAGACAGCTCTGCGCCGTAAAACTGTTTCATTACGCAGACTTATATGACTGCACCTCCAACTCATTCTCATACGTTATTTCTACATTTTTCAATACAGTATCATTTTTGATATTACGTAAACAGTTTTCTTAATCATTAATAGGCACACAGTTGCGATTCACAGATTGAGAGGACACTTCAGAATAAATCTCTTAATGAAAATTTTGGCTGTCAGAAACGTTGCGTCACTCAACAGCAAAAGTTACCCCATACCTTTCTCTTTCATGTAAGCGTTGTTACTATTTCTATAACCAGTGGAACTGTATTAATGTGTTCATATGTGTACACTTCTGTTATCATTCCTGTGTCAAAAGCCGTATGTAAGTATTATGTGACTTCATGCAGGGGCTGTCTGAACTATTCATTGCTAGCATTGTAGTTTTCATACTTCTTATTATAAACCAGTGAGCTATTCTCCATATCTTATATAATGTGGCCTTATCTTTAAATCGTAGTTGTATTCTGTCTGTGTCCCTTGAGATGTTCGTGCTGGTGTTGTGTCTTGCTCATGTCAATAACAATACGTCTGTTTGTTTAAAGCTTTCCCGGCGTACTGATTGTTCCATAAAAACACGGGAGAACTGCCGGATATCAGTAACTTCCTGCCACGATATTTCGGCGCAGAGTCTTCTGGCCATCTTCAGGTGAATGCCACTGTAGTAGTACTGGCGAGTACGCGCTGAGCTCCGCTATTTAAAGCCTTCTGAGGTGACATTGCGCATGCGCTGCTAGTGTGCGAGTTCATAACGGCTCCGTGCGCTGCGCCTCGCGCCCTC
Source organism: Schistocerca cancellata (assembly GCF_023864275.1). Lineage (NCBI taxonomy): Eukaryota > Metazoa > Arthropoda > Insecta > Orthoptera > Acrididae > Schistocerca > Schistocerca cancellata. Next base: position 271,083,539 of record NC_064629.1, read on the forward strand.
CACTGCGAAAGCCTGGCGTATCGGTGTCAGGTCGATTTCCATCTTTATGCAGATAACTACGTCGACTACGAAGTTTCTCTATAACAGGATTCCAAGCAGAGTTCAGCTGATAACCGCTATCTCGATTGATGAGAGTCTCGTTGTCAGACAATCTTATTTCCACAGATTCATTGATAATCGAGCTCCAAAAGTTTGATGTATGGGCCAAAATTTTTGTGTCGTTGTAATTCATGGAATGGTCTGTGGAAATACAATGTTCGGCGATTGCGGACTTGGTGGGTTGGAGAAGGCGAGTATGCCGTTGGTGTTCCACAATGCGTTCCTGCACAGTTCGTGTTGTTTGCCCTATATACACTGCTGGAAATGGAAAAAAGAACACATTGACACCGGTGTGTCAGACCCACCATACTTGCTCCGGACACTGCGAGAGGGCTGTACAAGCAATGATCACACGCACGGCACAGCGGACACACCAGGAACCGCGGTGTTGGTCGTCGAATGGCGCTAGCTGCGCAGCATTTGTGCACCGCCGCCGTCAGTGTCAGCCAGTTTGCCGTGGCATACGGAGCTCCATCGCAGTCTTTAACACTGGTAGCATGCCGCGACAGCGTGGACGTGAACCGTATGTGCAGTTGACGGACTTTGAGCGAGGGCGTATAGTGGGCATGCGGGAGGCCGGATGGACGTACCGCCGAATTGCTCAACACGTGGGGCGTGAGGTCTCCACAGTACATCGATGTTGTCGCCAGTGGTCGGCGGAAGGTGCACGTGCCCGTCGACCTGGGACCGGACCGCAGCGACGCACGGATGCACGCCAAGACCGTAGGATCCTACGCAGTGCCATAGGGGACCGCACCGCCACTTCCCAACAAATTAGGGACACTGTTGCTCCTGGGGTATCGGCGAGGACCATTCGCAACCGTGTCCATGAAGCTGGGCTACGGTCCCGCACACCGTTAGGCCGTCTTCCGCTCACGCCCCAACATCGTGCAGCCCGCCTCCAATGGTGTCGCGACAGGCGTGAATGGAGGGACGAATGGAGACGTGTCGTCTTCAGCGGTGAGAGCCGCTTCTGCCTTGGTGCCAATGATGGTCGTATGCGTGTTTGGCGCCGTGCAGGTGAGCGCCACAATCAGGACTGCATACGACCGAGGCACACAGGGCCAACACCCGGCATTATGGTGTGGGGAGCGATCTCCTACACTGGCCGTACACCACTGGTGATCGTCGAGGGGACACTGAATAGTGCACGGTACATCCAAACCGTCATCGAACCCATCGTTCTACCATTCCTAGACCGGCTAGGGAACTTGCTGTTCCAACAGGACAATGCACGTCCGCATGTATCCTGTGCCACCCAACGTGCTCTAGAAGGTGTAAGTCAACTACCCTGGCCAGCAAGATCTCCGGATCTGTCCCCCATTGAGCATGTTTGGGACTGGACGAAGCGTCGTCTCACGCGGTCTGCACGTCCAGCACGAACGCTGGTCCAGCTGAGGCGCCAGGTGGAAATGGCATGGCAAGCCGTTCCACAGGCCTACATCGAGCATCTCTACGATCGGCTCCATGGGAGAATAGCAGCCTGCATTGCTGCGAAAGGTGGATATACACTGTACTAGTGCCGACATTGTGCATGCTCTGTTGCCTGTGTCTATGTGCCTGTGGTTCTGTCAGTGTGATCATGTGATGTATCTGACCCCAGGAATGTGTCAATAAAGTTTCCCCTTCCTGGGACAATGAATTCACGGTGTTCTTATTTCAATTTCCAGGAGTGTATGATTTGCCGCATTCACACGGAATTTTGTAAACACCTGGTTTGAAGAATGGCTTTTCACCTAGGCAAGTGAACAGAGTGATGAAGACCTACAAACGACGGAACAAGGAAGAGGAAGAGGCCTTCAGGTCGACTGTTTATCTACCATTTATTGGGCATATTTCTTCACAGATAGGCAGAATATTGAGAAAGTATCAAGTGAGAGTCATCTTTCGCCCTCCTTCCAAAATTTCATCACTGGTGGGATCCGTTAAAGACGACCTGGGCCTGCGTAAACCAGGTGTTTACAAAATTCCGTGTGAAATGGCAAATCATGTATAGGGCAAACAACACGAACTGTGCAGGAACGCATTGTGGAACACCAACGGCATACTCGCCTTCTCCAACCCACCAAGTCCGCAATCGCCGAACATTGTATTTCCACAGACCATTCCATGAATTACAACGACACAAAAATTTTGGCCCATACATCAAACTTTTGGAGCTCGATTATCAATGAATCTGTGGAAATAAGATTGTCTGACAACGAGACTCTCATCAATCGAGATAGCTGTTATCAGCTGAACTCTGCTTGGAATCCTGTTATAGAGAAACTTCGTAGTCGACGTAGTTATCTGCATAAAGATGGAAATCGACCTGACACCGATACGCCAGGCTTTCGCAGTGGAGGGCGCGAGGCGCAGCGCACGAAGCCGTTATGAAATCGAACACTGAGCAGCGCATGCGCAATGTCACCTCAGAAGGCTTTAAATAGCGGAGCTCAGCGCGTACTCGCCAGTACTACTACAGTGGTATTCACCTGAAGGTGGCCAGAAGACTCTGCGCCGAAATATCGTGGCAGGAAGTTACTGATATCCGGCAGTTCTCCCGTGTTTTTATGGAACAACAATAAGTCTATTCTCTCGTACTTCATAACCAGTTGGTGGAACCACTTCGCCAATAAATACCTCCCTAATAATGGGCCAACTCACACATCGCCTTTACCTCCACTTCCTCATACTTCATAAATAATGGGCAGACTTACACGTCGCCGAATAATTCTCATCTCCTCACTTCTTCATTTACATTTGGCCGACTTACCTGTCGCCTAATAATATTTCTCCACAACATAAACCTCTTTGGCAGGACCATCCCTTGTCTATAAATACATACTCTTTTGCCTCAGCGGGAATTGCGTCGCTGGCAATTCATACTTAAGAATATAATATATTTATTTCCACAAAACTTAACACAACTTTTGCGCTAATAATCTCCTGACATCGTTTTCTGCCACCAAATCTCATTCTTTCGTCATGTTCACTTACCTGGTTTAGCGTCGTCCTCTTGTTCAGCAACAGCTAGTTTAGGTCTGTAATAAGAGCCCATATTTCACTTATTTGCTACTTTTTCCAGATTTTTCAAACATTATGTGTGATGTGTAATACTTACTATTTCTTAAAATTCAAAAATAAATCGTTCCACTGTATACTTTGTGATAGATGTAATGTCATTAAAAGCTTATACTGATGTTTCTTAAGGCAATGTAATACTGTGTTCTCTAGCTTGAGTATCTGTGATGCCATACTTCGGTGTTACAAAACTCGCTGTTCACATATTTTCCGACAATTCCTATTTTTCACCCGTACAATGCAGATGTTAATACTGCTGGGTTACTATGCTGTCACTAATTATGTTTGTTGTCACAAATCGGGTAAAAAATTGTCATAGCCGTGGATAGAGAAGAATGTAAAGAAGACAGAATATAGCTCAGAATGAAAGAAGAGGAAGAACGAACAGCATGAAAGAAAATGAAGTAATGCTGTCAGTTAACTTGGGTACCTGGAAGCCGTCATATACCTAGCAATGCAAAGAACGCTATTGCCCTCTGAGGGTTACTAATGTTCATAGTATTTGTTGATGTCTACGATATTGTAGAGTCCTTTGTTTACTCCCGTTATTATGTTAGCTACTTCCACAGCATTGGGGTGTGGTATCCTAATTATTTTGTATGGCCCTTCATACAATTCATGAAACTGCTTAATTTCTGAATTTATCTCAGAAGACCTGTTTCTACCAATTCGTCAATTTGATACTTCCTTCTCTTAACCTGCTTGTTGTATTTACTCTGTCTTTTATCAGCTTTCTCTTTAATCCTGCTTAAAGCTAAGTCCCTTTTTTCATTAATTGGGAGATCATCTCTCGGTGGAAAACTTACCTGTTGTTCAATAATACTGGGTACTTTCTCAACTGTCAATAGTTCTTGTCGAGGTACTTCTGTGGTAGAGTGAGGCAACTCATTTATAACTCTCTCGAACTCTTCCACATAATCTACCCACATGTGATGCTTATTAGAACAGTATGCCCTAAACAGTCTGTTTATTTCCCTCATCACCCGCTCACTCATATTTGACTGGGGATCGTATTTGGATATGTAAATAGGCTTTATGTCGAGATCACGCAACATATTTTTCCAACACTCTGATGTAAATTGTGAGCCATTATCACTAATTATCCTCTCTGGTTTTCCCATCTTTATTACATAATCGTTCCTGATTTTGTCTGAGACTGAATTACCTGTTGCTCTTCTTAGTGCATACAGTTTTACGTGTTTTGACATATCCAACACAACAAACAAATATTTATAACCTCCTTTTGAATTGGGGAGGTGACCATACAGATCGACACATATTTTCTCTAACACCTTGGTAGGGATCATACTATGCATCTCTGCTTTGTTACTAGAATTTGGTGATTTAGTTTTCTGACACAAAGTGCAGGATCTAAGAGTTTTGTACACCCTCTTTTCTAAGTTATTAAAGTAGCAACTCTCCGTAATTGTGTCTGCACATTTCGTAGCACCAAAATGAGCATACGTAAAATGCATAAACCAAAGAAGCCTCTCAATCTCATGCTCTGGCCAATAGATTTTCCACTGTTGTTTCTGTGGATCAGCCCTACGGTATAATATTCCCTTGTGTATGATATAGTATTTCCTCACTTTGTCACTAGTTTTCCTACTCCATTCAGCTTTGATCATTTTTATTATGTTATGTCTATTCTGTTCCCTTCTCAAATTTTTCAGTCTATCCTTTATTTTTTCTTCATGCTTTACTTTGGTTAGGTACAGTATGGAAACCTCTTTCTGCCCTGAATCATTGGAATCTGCATTATCCATACCCAATGGAAATCTGGATAATACATCTGCTACAGTGTTATTTTCCGCAGGTAGGTATTCTATTGAGAAATCATACTCTTGCAGCGCTAAAGCCCATCGTGTTAGCCGATTATGACTTAGCCTACAATCCATCAGAAATGACAATGCCTTATGGTCTGTGAACACTTTAACCTTCCTTCCCATGACATAATATCTGAATTTCTTAAATGCCCATACCACAGCGAGCGCCTCTTTTTCCGTTAACAGAATACCTTCTTTCCCATTTATTCAGTACACGACTAGCAAATCCAATAGACCTTCTTTTTATTGTGTCCCCGTTTTCTACAAATTGACAAAGATGAGCCCCGAGTCCATATTCTGAGCTGTCCGTGAAAATACAAAAAGGAAAATTTAAATCAGGATGTGACAAAACAATAGCATTACATAATTCATCTTTGATAGCTTGAAATTCTTGCTCACACCCTTTGTCCAAATCCATGTGGCATTTTTCTTAGTTAATTCTAGCAGAGTCTTCACATAAAGTGCTTGATTCTTCGCAAATTTGCGATAGAATCCGGTGAGACCGAAAAAGGCTTTCATTTGCTTCTTGTTCTTGGGTCTTGGAAAATTTCTGGTAGCTTCTATTTTTTCTGGGTCTGGTTTGATGCCTTCAGCAGATATTACATGCCCTAAAAATTTGATCTCTCTCTTTCCGAATTCGGACTTATCCAGGTTTGCACTTATATTGTTGCTCTCAAATTTCGATAGAACCTGTTTTAAAATGTCATTGTGTTCCTTCCAACTTTTTGCAGCAATCAAAATGTCATCAATGTACATTGTAATTCTGTCCAACAACTTCTCACCAAGAACCTTGTCTAAAACACATATAAAAACAGAAATAGATATCTTCAGACCAAAAGGTAACACTCTAAATTCGTAGCTTCATCCACCATAAACAAATGCAGAATATTTTCTGCAATCTTCTACTAGAGGCACCTTCCAAAAGCTGGCGGCCAAGTCAATGCTTGTTAATATCTTGACGCCATAAAACTTCTATACAAGCTCCTCTAGTACCTCAGGCCTATCCATCTGTGGTAAAATAACTTTATGTAGTGCTCTGGCATTTAATGTTATCCGCACCGATTTATCTTTCTTGGGGACAATGACGAGAGGGCTACAATTACATTGAGAGCGCTCAATAATCTTTCACTCTAAAATTTTCTTCATTTCTTTATCTACTGCTTCCCTTTTTGCAAGTGGAATGGAATAAGGCTTAAATCTAAACGGATCATGTGGCTTCACCTTGAAACCATATTCGTAATCCTTCATGCACCCAGGTTTCTTTGAAAAGGCTTTTCTATGCTGCAACAATACATCTTCCAGTTCATTTGCCTCTATTTCATTTAACCCTTCAATATTTACGACCCTTTCGCGGATTCTGACCTCAATATCTACCTCGTCATTTGATGTTACTCCCAAAAACAAACATATGCTCTCTTCTGGTTCTATATTCCAATAAATCTGTTCCCTCATAATTTGCAGTCTAGCATCATTACAGTTACTTTGTGTGGCCTTATTTCCCTCGAACTTAAATTCTTGTTCCACCTCTTCTTCTTTTATCCTCATCACTCCTTTTGCAAAATCTAGCATTACTCTATTAGCAATTAACCATTCTGTTCCCAAAATTAAATTGACACAGAGCCTGGGAACAACCATTGCACTCACTGAAAACTTCCTGCCTTGCATGGTAAACTCTAATAAAATTTGCTTCTTTATAACTGTACTTCTAGACCCACACGATGTAACTACTTTGACCCCTTGAACTGATAACTCTGGGACATCAGTATTTTTCTGTATCCTTCCATACAAATTACTTGAGGCAGCACTGATCTCACTACCAGAATCTTTAATCGCAACTGTTTTCATGCTCTGAATTTCAATTTCTATAGCTGGTTGGTAAACCTCCTTTATTTCCTGCCTATCTTCGTCCATGAGTGCATTTTTTATCTCATCCCTTTCGTCATATCCCAAGAACCTTACTAGTGGTCCGTTACATTCTGCCGTTCGCGACTGGACCAGGTCCGAACCACCCGCTAGTTTTCCGGCTACTCCTGATTCATGTCTCTTTCAGGAGCATGATCCCTTCAATTGTTTTGATATTCTCTATTTCTACCATAATATCCTCCTCTATTCATACCTCTCTGAAAAGCACCTCTCCCTCTTCTCGAAGGACTGCAACTGTAACGAGGCGGCCTATTTTCCTCTCGGTCGCGACGCACGTCGCTTCTGTCTGTGTCTCTGCTTCGGCTTGACTCACGGTCATTACGGCGGTCTGCACGCCACCTGTTCCTTCTCCAGCCTTCCTGCACTTGCTTGTTGCCTGACAACGCATCTAACTGCTCGAGGACGTGCAGTAGGTTATTGACAACGCTTTTGTTTACATTGATTAACTTCTCTAGTACAGACACTGGAAATTTAAGTACGATTATTTCTATGAGGTCTGATTCTCTTAACGGTTCAGTCAAGTGTTGATTCTTTTCCCAATAGTGTTGAAAAAACTCTTTGTAGCTGTTACAACCACTACTAGCGAAACTCCTTCCCTCAAAAATTTCACTCTTGACGCTATTTTGTGTGATAGTAGACCAGTATTGATTTAAAAATGCTTGTACAAATTCCTTGTATGTGGTACATGTGTTTGTTACTGACCCGGTTCCCCATGATATTACGCCTCCCTGAAATCTGCTTGCCATAGCTTTTATTTTTTGTTGTTCTGTTAGATTTTCAGGAAGTGTACCCTCGAACTGTTTAATAAAATCAACTGGATGTATGTTACCTCTACTAGAGAAAGGATGGTAAACAATAGTGGGATTTGTTACATCACTAGCATGTACACACATTCTGTCCTTACTTTGGTCAGGAAATTGCTTAATTGCTTGCTCGAATTCCTTCAATTTATCTTGAATCGCATCTGTGGTACCTTTACAATGAGCACCAATTTGTGAAACCTTACGACTAAGTACCTGCTGCTCATCTTTGATGTTTTCTAACTCACTTAACTGCTGTTCATGTTTATCATTACATTCTTTAGCAGCCTTGCTTTGCTCGTTTATTATTTGGCTAACATTACTACTTATTGTTGATATTACACAATCCTGAGCCCCCATATCATCATTCAGCTTTTTAAATTTACAATGAAACTTCTGATTTATCTCAAGCTTACATAATTCTTCTAATTTTATACCCCATTCTTTTGTTTCTCGATCTATTTTACTGGAATAAGCCACAGTTTTAGCTTCAAGTTTTGATACCTTTTGTTCTAAAGACTTAAAATTGCTATTGATTTGAGTCATTACTGCATATGCTTTCCGGACATCACCTTTTGTTTCTCTTAACTCGGCTTTTATCTCTTCTTTAGTGTCATTTTGCCCTTTATCTATTTTATCTATTTTTTCATTAGTTTCTTTTAAAAGTAATAATAACATAGATAACGTATTTTGCTCCTTGCTGATTTCTATCTCCCCATTATCTACTGTTGGCACTGTTTCAGCTGAAGCAGTGCCATGACTTCATCTGTGTGACTCCACTGTTAGCTCATTTACAATGTTGACGTCAGATTCAGTGTGTCTGACGTAGCTCATTTACAATGTTGACGTCAGATTCAGTGTGTCTGACGTCATCATCCAAATCTACTACGTCGTTGTGGTCAAGAGCGACAGTGTCTACATTTTCAGTACGATCATTTAACACAGAATCAGCACTTTCCGAAACACTTTCAGTTTCATTATCTAAACTTTGCAAATTATCTGATGGATCATCAACAATGTTATCTATTTGCAAGTTTTGTGTCCGATCTGAAGAATCATTGCCATCAATATCTACTTGATCCCTTTCCCTACTTCTAAGAGGCTCTCTTCTTTCAATTTTGTCAGACATTTTACACCTATTATAATTTACAAATTGTAGCCAAATATGTTTAAAGGGATCAATTTTAGACTTTGAAGTTACAGTATTATTCTACTGTCCGTTATAGAGATTAGCTATTTGTGCCAGAGTAACACTTACTCTTCGATGCTATTCTGCGTGCTGTCGTCGAGAAGCTCCTCCTCTGCTCTGGCTGCTGAAGCTGAAGTGTTGTACCGCTGCCTGGACTGCTAGAACACCCTGTTCAGCGGCTGCTACTGATCTCGCCCGCTGCTGGCTGCCGATCCTCGCACCTGACGCGGAAAACAGCGGCCGCTGTCTCTGCCTCCCCGCGCTGCGTTGCGTCGCCTCGTAGCACGTCGAAATCTCGATGAAAATTAAACGTAATCCCATGGACCGCGCACACGTATTTGATTTTCTGTCACTTGCACTTTAACACTTTCAGCATCTACTATTCACGGACGTTATGTTCTCGTGAATAAAAAAAACTTGTCTGTGGCATCAAAAATCGAAGTTCAACTTAATTTGAAAAGAGATCAAACACAGTTCAAAAATCATTTGAAACAGTTCCTACACATTTCTATTGTCATGAAGTAGCGTAACAGTCACTTTAGGTGTTATGAATTTTTCCAAGAATTTTTCACAGTTCACAGTCCTCGCTAATAATCAAGCCTCATATCTCCAAAGCACTCAAACATTGAAGATTTCTCACCGCAAGGGATGCCATGTACGGCAAGAAATAGAAATTAAAGTGAGATAGTGTTAATACTTTCATCCTTCTTTACCTCCTCAGCATTACTGCAGATGACGTGTCACTGAGCACATTTGTACTGTGCATGCAGCACACATGAGGTGCCTAGTTGTTTCCACTGCCCTGTGTGAAATACATAAGTTCTTATACACTTCACTAACCTGCTGTCTTCATGATGATGATGTCGTGGATTCTTTTTCTTGAGGCTGAAATTAACTTCGCAAGAACTGCTGCTACGAATAAACTATAACTCATTTGGGATGCCACTCGCGTTTTTATTGATATAGACACGAGAAGCTATTCTTGATCACAACGTTTTGAACATATCTTTCCACAGTCATTATATCTGGCTAAAATAACATGAAATACATCCTGACACAGACAACATGTCTGTCTACTGAAACCGTCAGAACTGGAGAGCCGGACTGCCCGAGACACTTCCCGCGCCAAGCCAGCAAGTCGTGACCCGAACGCCACCGAAGTGCAATGGCAGTGATATCGTCAGTCTTTTGTTTTAGTAATACTTTGATTTTAATAATTTTGAAATGACTGATTGACAGCTGGCTGTTGAGAGATGTTTATTTAAAAAATGAAGTAATTTGGATGACAGGTTTAATTAATAATAACAACTAAAGTTTAACGTTTTGGCGCCCTACCGCCGAACACAGCAACCAATCACAGAGCAGCAGCATCATGCAGGCGGTCGTTCTCACGGGAATGGTACCGCATCTAACATGTCACCGGTACCTCATCCCACATTGAGTCATCTCTATGCTTCTTGCATCTCCACTGCCCTGGGAATAGCTTCCTGGAGCCTAATATGATGGCTGAATAAGCCAGAAATATTACAATGGACATCGATGAGAAGAGTCGTTGATGACATTACTACCCTCAGTGAAAGTGAAGGAGAATTGCAGGCCTTGTTGAATGGAATGGACATTCTACTGAGAGCAGAATGTGGATTCAGTGTAAACCAAAGAAAGATGAAATTAATTAGAAGTATTACATATGAGATAAGCGATAAGCTTCACATCAAAATTGGGAACCATATAGCAGATGAAGTGAAGGAATTTTGATATCTCGGAAGCATAGGCCGTGGAGGCAACCGACGCCAAAGGAAATCCACTAGTACCAAATTTACGTTTTAATGCGAGAAAGAAATTTCTGAGATACTACGTCTGGAGCATATCATTGTTTGCAAGAGAATCGCGGAAAATGTAAAAACAAGGAAAAAAGAATCGTAGCATTTAAGATGTGGTGTTAGAGGAGGATGCACAGATGTGATGATATAATGAGGTTCTCCACAGAGTCGATGAGGGGAGGCATACATGGGAAAAGTGGCTAGAGGAAGGGACACAATTACAACGGCTGCTATAAGATATCAGGGATTAACTATTGTTTAACTACAGATAAGAGAGCAAAAATTGCAGGAGAAGTCAGAAATTGGAATATACCCAACAAACAGCCTAACTCCGTATGTTCGTGTAGATCCTACTTCGAGATCTCTGATGATGCACGAGGGGTGTTCAATAAGTAAGGCAACACATTTTTGTTTCTGCCAATTTCGGTGTCTACTATAATGCTGCATCGTGGTATATTCTTGCTTCAGCCCCTATAGTTTCATGGAGCTCGTGGTGGCGCTATATCACGCCTTCAAAATCGCGTCTGAAACGGAGGTGCATCCTAGCTGAGAGCCGTCATTGAGTTTCTTGTGGTGAAACACCAGAGCGTCGCATTCATTCATAGAAGCTTACAAAATATCTATGGTGGTCTGGCAGTGAACAAAAGCACTGTGAGACACTGGACGAGATGTCTGTCATGGTCACGTAAACCTGTCCAATAACCCGCAAGCCGGCCAGACACACACAGCTGTGGGTCCTGGAATTTTGGAATATGCTATAGCTCTCATTCGACGTGATCGACGTATCACCAGTAAACACTTCGATGCACAGTTGGATGTTTCTGTTGGTAGCGCTGGCATCCTCGTTCATCATTTGGGGTACTCAAAAGTGTGTACCGAATGAGTTCCTCGCCAACTAAAAGAAGACCATAAAGAACAACGATGGACGATCTGTGCGGAACTGCTTACACTTTACGAGGCTGGTCGTGGCAATTTTTTGTCGAACTTCGAGGCCATCAAACTTTCATCGATCTTGATCGCTGATCTCCTGGCTAATTGCACATGGTATATTACAGATATGAATCAAACCATTATGACTGGCCATAGAAAAGGCTCCTCTCAGAGCCAACAGACGAGGCCCCTTGCACCTATCTTCAAGATTTGCCATATCAGTATAGAAGGGGGAAGCTGGGCTAAATGCCAAGTACTAAGTAAAATTTTATGTGGTGACAACATTGATCTCGTTGCAGTTCAGAAAACTCATGTTGAAGACGAAGACCAACTTAAATGGAGAGGTATGATTCCAGGCTTCAACTTAGCTGGCACATCGTATCATCGTGCATATGGCGTACCTACGTATGTGCGATCATCGGATGGATCTGCACTTGTGCTCAGCAACAATGAATGGCGATATACATGAAGTTGTTGTCAAGACAGGAGATCTGGCAGTGAGCAATGTGTACAAACCACGAACCATCCCCTGGCCTCAAGATGTCCTGCCATACCTGCCACACCCAGCAATATACGTATGGGGGATTTTAATAGCCATCACCCTCTGTGGAAATAAAGAACAGCTAATGGAAATGGCGAGGGTCTTACTAACTGGGCAGAAAGTAACAACCTGTTCTTAGTTTTCTACCCAAAGGACCAGGGAACATTTAGGTCAGCAGCTCTGAGAAAGGAATATAATCCAGATTTACGCTTCATGATGACTGGCGATAACCATACACCACCATGAACTGCAAGACGTGTATTAACAGACTTCCCTCATAGCCAACACCACCCAGTCTTGATTAAAATTGGAATCAATATCCTAATAATAACAACCGTACAATGCCCAAGGTGGTATTTCAGAAAGGCAAAGTGGGATATCTGTGTGGAAAAATTGGCTAAGTGCTTGGGATGCATTCACCCAAAAGTGAGTAATTATGACAGACTCATAGGTGCATTTAAAAGCGCAGCGCTAGCTGCTGTCCCAAGGGAGTTCCATAAGCAATATGTACCAGGATGGGACAAAGAGTGCGAAAATAAGGATCAGATATTCCTTGAGAGTGAAGATCCTGAGACTGCAGACGACCTGCTGCACAGCCTAGACAACGCACGGCGAGAGAAATAGATTGAACCTGTTAAGTCGCTTGATTTCAAGATATCTAGTAGACAGGCCTGGTCTCTCCTCCAAAAGCTAGGTGGAGCTAACAAACTACATCATAACACAACAGAAATTTCTGCAAATAGGATTTCAGCTCATATACAGGTAACACCTAGAGCGCCAAAGAACAAGAAACATACAAGAATAATACCCCATGAACTTAGTGTTCTTAAGAAAAACAGCACACCTTTGTACCAGCATTCCTCGAAATTTACCACCAATGAAGTCAGAGAAGCGCTGAAGAGTGTCAAGGTGGGAAGGGCATCTGGACTGGATGGAACACACCCAGAATTCCTTCTTCACTATAGGGAATATGCCAAAAAATGGCTTGCAGAGTATTACTCAACTATAATAACCACAGAAAACGAAGAACTGAAAGATCATTGTACTGTTTAAATCAGGAAAACCAAGCGATCAACTGAAGAGTTATAGGCCAATCGCATTGCTCAGTGTCATATACCAACTGCTCGAGAGACTCCAGTATAACAGACTGATCCCGAAAATACTAGAATCAATTCCAGACGAACAATCAGGACTTCGACCTAATAGAAGCTGCACTGATCAAGTACTGGGTGATCAAAAAGTCAGTATAAATTTGAAAACTGAATAAATCACAGAATAATGTAGATAGAGAGGTACAAATTGACACACATGCTTGGAATGACATGGGGTTTTATTAATACAAAAAATACAAAAGTTCAAAAAATGTCCGACAGATGGCACTTCATCTGATCAGGATAGCAATAATTAGCATAACAAAGTAAGACAAAGCAAAGATGATGTTCTTTACAGGAAAGCTCAATATGTCCACCATCATTCCTCAACAATAGCTGCAGTCGAGGAATAATGTTGTGAACAGCACTGCAAAGCATGTCCGGAGTTATGGTGAGGCATTGGCGTCGGATGTTGTCTTTCAGCATCCCTAGATATGTCGGTCGATCACGATACCCTTGCGACTTCAGGTAACCCAAAGGCCAATAATCGCACGGACTGAGGTCTGGAGACCTGGGAGGCCAAGCATGACGAAAGTGGCGGCTAAGCACACGATCATCACCAAACGACGCGCGCAACAGATCTTTCATGCGTCTAGCAATACTTTGTTTTTATGTCATTCCAAGCATGTGTGTCAATTTTTACCTCTCTATCTACATTATTCTGTGGTTTATTAAGTTTTCAAATTTATACTGACTTTTTGATCAGCCGGTACTTTCCCTGACAACACATATAGAGGCAGGCTACGAGAAAAAAGCAAAAAACATCAGTTGCATTCATAGACCTGAGCGCAGCCTATGACACTGTCTGGGAACAAGGCAAGCAGCAATATAATCAGACTCGTCGATAACATATCTGCCACGAGAGATTTTCAAGTGATAACTGGAGAACAAATGAGCTCTACCAAAATTCTCAACAATGGGCTACCACAAGGCTCAGTCCTTGCTCCATTGTTCTTCAATCTTTATACTTCTGACATCCCAAACACACAATCTAGGAAGTTTGGCTTTGCAGAAGATTGGGCTGGTGCTACGATTTGAAGCTGCTGAGTGAATATTTCCGCAAACGGAGACTGCAGCGAAATCCGACTAAGACTGAAGTATCATGCTTCCACCTTTGCAACCACTCAGTAAGAAGAGAGCTTAATGTCATCTTTGAAGGGAAACGCCTTAGCCATAACAGTTACCCCAAATACCTAGGAGTCACATTGGACAGGACGATCTCTTAAAAGGAGCACCTGACGACGAAAACTGTGCAACACCACTTGGGGCTCCACAGCAAGCACATTCCACCCGCACCTTAGCAGTTGGGCTTGTCTACTCGGACGCAGAATACTGAGCTCTTGTGTCGATTAACTACCCGCATACAAGAAGGATTGATGTGGTACTAAATGACACCTTGAGCATTATCAGTGGCACAATAAAATGTACGCCCACTGTATGGCTGCCAACCCTGAGCCATATACCATCCCCAGAAATTCGGCGAAAAAACGCTCTTCTCAGTGAGTTCAACAAGATAACTAATAGCACACAGCTGCCCACACACAGTGATATAGCTGACTTGGAGTGCAGAAGACTTAAATCGAGAAGACTAGCATTACTCTCTGCTAAAAAGATGACGAACTCCAACTTTGACGTCGACAATCTGTGGAAACAACACTGGTAAGAACACTGACCACCAAAATGCCAAAGTTTCATTAACTATGTAGTATGTGCAGTGATAGCACTAACTTTTTATATTATGAACTTACTTCTTTGCAAGAATGTGTAAACAAACGCGGTATGTACACCAGATACAAATGAATTAATTTCTGACACTGTAAACAGGTTTACTTTGTATTTATGAAAGTAAAAGCTGTAATCCCATCTGGCCACCTTGAATTAGGGTTTTCGCTGTCGCTGTATATTACTTCCGGAAAATAAGATGGTGTCTAGCATAACGCTACAGCTGACTACCTGTTCCATTCACTTGCAACTAAGTCACGCAAAGTGTGGACAACTGTAAACCGCATACGTACTGGTCACGGAAGATGTGCTGACGCCCTCTACAAATGGGAAACGATACCAACACCAAATTGCGACTGCGGCACTGAAAAACAAACAGTCCGGCACATAGTGGAAGAATGTCCGGTTCGAGCCTACAAGGGAACCTTTAAAGATTTCGTCGCTGCAACAGGGTAGGCAATTGATTATATTAAATGTCTTGATGTCAATCTGTAATTAACTTACATATAAAATGTCTAAGGATTGTGACGTATACCATACGATAAATAATAATAATTTGTCGATCTTCGTCACAGACGATGAAACATGGGTTCATCACTTCGAACAGCAAACAAAATCTCAATTCATGGAGTGGCGCCATACCACCTCTCCTCCTAAGAAAAAGTTCAAAGCCACAGCCTCAGCCGCTAAAGTCGCGGCGATGTCTTCTCCGACTCTGAAGGCGTTATTTTGTTTCATGTCCTCCCTCACGCAGCAACGATCAACTCTGAAAAATGTTGTACTATCCTCAGGAAATTGAAGAAACAACTTCAGCATGTTCGTGGCCACAAAAATACAAACGAAGTTCCCCTTCTCCATGACAACACAAGGCCTCACACAAGTCTGTGCATCGGAGAGGAGCTCACAAAACTTTATTGTATTGTTCTTCCTCATCCTCCCTACATCCCAGGGACACGCACCTTCCGACTTCCATCCGTTGGCCCAATGAAGGTTGCACTCCACAGCAAGCAATGCGTGGATGATCGGGAGTTTACTGATGATGCTCCTAAGTTGACCAGTAGAGAGGTTTCACACGGGCATACAGGCTCTCCCATTAAGGCGGAGTAAGACCGTCGCTTCAACGGAAATTAAATTGAAAACCAGGCTCTCGTAGCCAGAACAGTAGGAAACAATATGGTGTATTGTATTCCTGAATGAAATCAACCTGCTTTCAGAAGAAAATGTGTTGCGTTACTTACTGAAAGCCCCTCATATGTGGTATGTGCAGTGATAGCACTAACTTTTTACATTATGAACTTACTTCTTTGCAAGAATGTGTAACAAACGCGGTATGTACACCAGATACAAATGAATTAATTTCTCATACTGTAAACAGGTTTACTGTGCATTTATGAAAGTAAAAGCTGTAATCGCATCTGGCCATCTTGAATTAGGGTTTTCGCTGTCGCTGTATATTACTTGAGGAAAATGCGACAGTGTCTAGTATAACGCTACAGCTGACTACCTGTTCCATCCACTTCCAACTAAATCCCTAAGTAGATATATACAATACGTCTTTACGTCTTATATTCTTAATCTCTAAGACCATGTCATGTCCAATTTCCTTGTACAAGTGATGAATGGGTGAATAAAGCTGCTGGTGCTGGTGGTGCTACTACTGCTATTACTAACACTATTACGGCAGTAACTAAAACGACTGTTAACACTTCCAAATGTACCATTTTAATTAAAAGAATTGACAGATTTACTGATGTTCTATCTACACACACGAAATTCAGAACAGAACGAGCTATAGTCACCAACAGACGTTGCAACGAGAAAAGTTTCCACATTTTGAACATGTTGCACCCGCGTTTGTAATAATACAGTCAGAAAAACACTACCGTCTCTGGTACCAGCATAACCTCACTGTGGGCATCCTTATTCTACAGAACATAATCACTTGGGTTATCGAATATATATGTTTCATGTCTGTGTCCAGCAACATTAGATCCTTTCATGTTTAACTTCAGATCTTCATAGTGATGTCTTCGAGAAAAAGAATTTACAACACTGTCATAGGCTACACTCTTGAAGAATGACACACCTGCCTAATATCGTGTACGACCACCGCGAATACGCAGAAATGCTGCAGCATGACGTGGCATTGACTCGACTAATATCTGAAATAGTGTTGGAGGGATTTAACACCATGAATCCTGCAGCGCTGTCCATAAATCGTTAAGTGTACGAGGGGGTGGAGGCCTCTTCTGAGCAGTAGTTGTAAGGCATCCCTGATTTGCTCAATAATGTTCATGTCTGAGGAACTTGGTGGGCATCGGAAGTGTTTAAATTCAGGAGAGTGTTCTTGGGGCCACTCTGTAGCAATTCTGGACGTGTGGGGTGTCGTTTTGTCCTGCTGGAATTGCCCAAGTCCGTCGGGATGCTCAATGGACATGAATGGATGCAAGTGATCAGACAGGATGCTCACGATCGGGTCACCTGTCAGAGTCGTATCTAGGTGCATTAGGGGTCCCATATCACTCCAACTGCACACGCCCCACACCATTGACAGACCGAGTCTCGAACTCAGGACCTTCACATCTTGCGAGCAAGTGCCGATGCTGAAGTGTGGTATATGCAGCGTAATGGAATATATAGATAGGAAGACGACAGATGAGTATGACTCATTTTGCATTACTATTGACAGTCATATGTTTGGTCATAAAGCGTTTATAGTAGGTCTGAATGGTGAAATGATGCTAGAATTAACCTCATGTGACATGCATATACATTTAAAACAGTCTTGTGTTGCTAAACTGGAACGCCTATATTGCGCATTATCATTTGCTATTAATAGATTGTGGTATTGGCGTCAGGATGTGAGAGGAGTGTACCATGAATTTGTGTATTTGTGCAATAACAGTGTAAATACTAATCACATGGAGCAGTGTATGAATGCCTGTATTCTTCCTGTGCCAAAGCGTCTAAGTGTAGAGCCTGTAACTATAAAATCAGTGGAGGCCGACATCCTTGAAGGAATGTCCATGCAAGTAATTGCACTTATAGGCTTGAATAGAGTAGAACGGGGCTAATTGAAAAGAGGGGCTATATGAATAAATGTAAGTTTTTGCGCGCAAGCCATCACAGCAGCAAAAAGGAAATGCCGTTAGGTGACTGATCGTTGTTATCAGAAGTCTTGTGTATCCAGAGAAAACGTCTATTTTATTATTTTTATTTTTATTTACACGTCTAGTTCCGTAGCATCAAATTGAGGAGCAAATCTCCAATGTCGTGTAGGAAGTCAGTACATGAAATTACAACATATAAATAATAACAGATAAAATAACATGTTTATGAACCCAAAAAAGTCGAGCCATAAGTTAAAGTAAACGAAATCAACAATTTAACATAGGAATCAGCTTAACTTTTCAAGGAACTCCTCAAGAGAATAGAAGGAGTGAGCCATGAAGAAACAGTTTAGTTGCGGTTTGGAAGCGCGTGGGTTACTCGTAAAGTTTCTGAATTCTTGTGGTAACTTACTGAAAATGGTTGTAGCAGTATACTGCACACCTTTCAGCACAAAATTTAAGGAAGGGCGATTAGATTTCTGCCCAGTATTAACTGAGTGAAAGCTGCTAACTCTTGGGAATAAGCTGATATTGTAACAAGAAATTGCAGTGAAGAACGTACATATTGAGAGGCCATTGTCAGAATACGCCGACTAGTGAACAGGGGCCAACAAGAACCCCGTGAACTATACACCACTTATTGCCCAAACTGCGCGTTTCCGAGCCAAAAATATTCTTTTAGAATGGGAAGAGTTACCCCAAAATATAATACCATACAACATAAGTGAATGAAAATAACCAAAGTAGACAAATTTTCGTGTTGAACGATCACTTATCTCAGATACTGTTCGAATAATAAAAATGGCAGCATTATTTTCTAAACAAGATCCTGAACATGGGCTTTCCACGACAGTTTGCTATCGATCTGAACACCTACAAATCTGAACTGTTCAGTTTAACGAATCATATGCCTAATCTCTGAAATTAAAACGTCGGGTTGTTTTGAATTGTGTGTTAGAAAATGTAAAAACTGAGTCTTACTATCATTTAGCGTTAGTTTATTTTCTACAAGCGATGAACTAATGTCATGAAATGTACTGTTTGAAACAGGGCCATTGTTGCACACAACATCCTTTACTACCAAGCTAGTGTCTTCAGCCAAGAGAAACATTCTAGAATTACCTGTAATGCTGGAGGGCATATCATTTATATTCCCAATCGACGCGCAAGTCGCCGAAGTGGCGTCAAATCGAAAGACTTGCACCAGGCGAACGGTCTACCCGACGGAAGGCCGTCGTCACATGACATTTCATTTCATCATTTATATAAATAAGGAACAGGATGGCCCCAACACTGATCCCTGGGGCACCCTTCATTTGACCATACCCCACTCAGACCCCACGTCACAGCCATTGTCAACACTGTGAATAACGACATTTTGCTGTCAGTTGTTAAAGTAAGAGGTGAACCAATTGTTAGCTACTCCCCGTATTCCATAATGATCCAACTTCTGGAGCAATATTTTGTGATCAACACAATCAAACGCCTTAGTTAAATCAAAAACCTTACCTAGTATTCGAAACGTTTTGTTTACTCTATCCAGTACCTCACAGAGAAAAGAGAATATAGCATTTTCAGTTGCAAAACGACTTCTGAAGCCGAACTGTATATCTGATAGCAAATTATATGATATAAAACGATCAAATATCGCTACATACACAGCTTTTTCAATAACTTAGCAAACACTGATGAAATAGAAATAGGTCTAAAATTGAATACATTATCCCTTTCTCCCTTTGACAAAGCGGCTTTACTACTGAGTACTTTACTAGTTCAGAAAACTGACCATTCTTGAAGGAAAAATTACAAATATGACTAAGTACAGTGCTAACATGTGCAGCACAGTACTTAAATATTCTACTAGGCACTCCATTGTATCCATGAGAGTCCTTAGTCTTCAGTGATTTCATTATTGACTCAATCTCCCTGTTGTATCACAGAGGAGTATTTCAGACATCAATCTTGAAAAAGCATTTCCTAAGAGAGTTATATGATTCCCTGTAGAAAGTAAGTTCTTTTAATTTACCAGCAGTGCTCAGAAAATGATTGTTAAATACTGTACATTTATCTGACTTATCACTAACAGAAATATTTTTACTATAAACTGACTTCATATCTTCGACCTTGTGCTGCGGACCAGACACTTCCTTCACACCTAACAATATAGTTTTATTTTATCCTGTGAATTAGCTATTCTATTTGCATACATCATACTGTTTGCCTTCCAAATAACATTTTTAAGCATCTTACAATACTGTCTGTAATGGGCTACTGTAGCTTGATTGTGGCTACTTCTAACATTTTGATATAATTCCTGCATTGTTATAATGATATCCTTATCCCACTAGTCTGCCACCCAGACTGCCTTTTACTGCTAGTAAAGTACTGTATGAGAAATGTGTTGAGGAAAACATTATATTTGTCATCTATGTTATTGGCACTATAAAAATCCTGCCACTCTTGCTCCTTATGGAGGTTTAAATAATTCTCTATTGTCACTGGATTAGCTTTCCTAGATAGTTTGTAATCATTGCACGGTTTGTAAAACTGACATGGTATTCGCTAAGGATTTCTTGCACTTTCTAAGAAATGAAAGCTGTGACATAAGTTGAGCCACGGTACTGGTTCGTTGCTGTGCCACATTAGTAAATGGTGCTGCCAGATGTTGATGTGCTAAGGAACTACTTCGCAACTGCGATCAAATGTACTTTGGGGCTAAACGAATATCTAAGAACGGGACTTTAAGAGTAAATAGGGACCAGCTGATTGAATATTAAGTACAGTGTATTTACAAAATATTTTCCGTTTTGTAATACTATTGTAATTATTCCGCCATCTTCTTCAGATGGTGAGGACGTATAAATGGAAAGGAGACAAAATGGAATGGATCGAGGGGTCGGGCGATGAAGCGGGCAGTTGAAATAGTAATGAAATTGACATCACTATTAGAAGACAGTAAAACATATGGAGTACCATTTACAAGTTTGTATCTACATTATGTAAAGGACAACTATAATATTATGGGTGTCAGGAAATTTTTTTTAAAAAAAGATGTGGTAACCCTGTTGGACATCCAAACATTTTTTTTATTGATTTGGAAACCTCTCCTGTCAACAGAATAATATATTTGGGAAAAGATAATTTGGACTGACACTGAAAGTTGTGCGTACTGCAGCTTTCAAACTAATTGTCAGGGACAACGTTAAACACCCCTGGAAAGACTTAGCTGGTGAGGACTTGTGTGGTACATTCTGTAAAAGAAACAGTCTTTCGTTGAGGAAACCAGAAGATCTCTCAAAAGAAAGAGCAGCCGCACCATGGGGAGAGACTGTCAAACAGCACTTTGAACTTTTAAATGAGTTTGTTACAAATTTCTCGCTGAATGATAAACCATCTCATAAATACAACATGGATGAAACAAGATTGTCACCCAACAATAGACCTCAGAAGGTAAAAAAATGGTTCAAATGGCTCTGAGCACTATGGGACTCAACTGCTGTGGTCATAAGTCCCCTAGAACTTAGAACTACTTAAACCTAACTAACCTAAGGATATCACACACATCCATGCCCGAGGCAGGATTCGAACCTGCGACCGCAGCAGAAGGTAATTACAGAGAAAGGAACAAAAGAAATCCTTTTTTCAATCAGTGCTGAAAGAGGAGAGAACATTACGACTATTGCTTTTTGCAACGCAGCAGGTGCATTTTTACCACCATCTGTTACCTAGGGTCAAAGATACAGATCAGACTGTCAGTTAACTTGCCCGATTGGTTCATTTCATGCATGAGTGAAAGTGGATTGACAAATGAGGAAATATTTCTGAAATGGCTCAAATGTTTTCAAGAAAACCGAGTGCCAGGAAAAGTGATCATTTTTTTGGATGGTCATCTGCCACATTCTTCACTATTAGTACTGGGATTCTGCTAGGAGAAAGAGATCGAAATGTTCTGTTTACTGACACACACTAACCAAGTGCAGCAGCCGTTGGACAGATGTGTTTTCAAGACTCTCGAAACAATATGGCAGCAAAGAAATCCCAACACAAAAATGGCGAAGTTCATTTCAATGAGATATTCAGCGAAGCATGGATGTCAACTGCGTCAGTCCACTTCGCTGTAAATGGATATTCCTGTACAGGGATCTACCAATTTAACGCAGATGCTATTCAGCATTGTCGGTTTGCTCTTTCTGAAGCCCTAAGAAAAAACACAGAAACAACCACAGAGAATGGTGCATCAAACGATAATATGTCCACAGGTACCCCAGAAGACTCGACTTGGGATATTCTTCCATCTCCACAAACGCTTGTCACGCAGCATCTCGAGAAAACATTGCTCTAGTGAGGGCAAAGAAAGCGTGGCCTGCTGACGCAGAAAGTATCAAAAAAGAAAGTTTCTGAACCCAATGGTGGCGGAAAAATAAGTGCCAGTACCGGAAAAAAAAAATGGTTCAAATGGCTCTGAGCACTATGGAACTTAACATTTGCGGTCACCAGTCCCTTAGAACTTAGAACTACTTAAACCTAACCAAACTAAGGACATCACACACATCCATTTACGAGGCAGGATTCGAACCTGCGGCCATAGCGGTCGCGCGGTACCAGACTAAAGCGCCTAGAACCTCTCGATCACTGTGGCCGGCAGTACCGGAAACACAGCTACTGTTGGCCCATTCAAGGAGACAGCTAACAAAAGGAAAAGGAAAGTTTGCAGACACAGATTCAGACTGCAGTGTCGACGATCTTGTGCCCCTAAATAATTCTGAAGACGAGGTGATGGAATGCGATTGCGGATTTTGCCAGGGGAAATGGTCACGTGTTTAAGATGAAGATAAACGTGAATGGATACAACGCCAAAAATGTACACCTGGTATCATGAATACTGTGTTGGTGAAAAAGCTCGTAAGGAATTTTTCTGTGGACTCTGTAGATGATTTACAAGAACAGTAACACTTCACAAAGGCTACATTCCATTAACTTGAAACTAATATTGCAATTATTAAGGCATTATTAGTGGTAATGAATATTACATAGACATTAACGTATTTACAGCTACCCTTCCATGTAATTTAATTGTGTATCAGCCTATGATTTGCCTCAGTCATTAGCCCCAACCACTACCCGAATAACCGCACTGATATGCACTTATGTGCAGTTTGAAGGGTGAATCAAACTCCAGTAAAACATAAATGTTTGACACTCGTGTACAGCTAACTTTCATCAATAGGATAGGTATACCCATAGAAGTAATACTACATGCCTAAAACGATAATTCAGCTAATAACTTCCTGGAAAACTTTGATTAAAGTTGAAATTATTCTTATAGCCCCACTGTGCCTTACACATTTGGCTGAATTCAAAGCATATAAAAATAATTATTTAGATCTTTCTGTATATCTGAATAATTGTGTGTTGTTGTTGTTGTTGTTGTTGTGGTCTTCAGTCCTAAGACTGGTTTGATGCAGCTCTCCGTGCTACTCTATCCTGTGCAAGCTTCTTCATCTCCCAGTACCTACTGCAACCTACATCTTTCTGAATCTGCTTAGTGTATTCATCTCTTGGTCTCCCCCTACGATTTTTACCCTCCACGCTGCCCTCCAATACTAAATTGGTGATCCCTTGATGCCTCAGAACATGTCCTACCAACCGATCCCTTCTTCTGGTCAAGTTGTGCCACAAACTTCTCTTCTCCCCAATCCTATTCAATACTTCCTCATTAGTTATGTGATCTACCCATCTAATCTTCAGCATTCTTCTGTAGCACCACATTTCGAAAGCTTCTATTCTCTTCTTGTCCAAACTATTTACCGTCCATGTTTCGCTTCCATACATGGCTACACTCCATACAAATACTTTCAGAAATGACATCCTGACACTTAAATCTATACTCGATGTTAACAAATTTCTCTTCTTCAGAAACGCTTTCCTTGCCATTGCCAGTCTACATTTTATATCCTCTCTACTTCGACCATCATCAGTTATTTTGCTCCCCAAATAGCAAAACTCCTTTATTACTTTAAGTGTCTCATTTCCTAATCTAATACCCTCAGCATCACCCGACTTAATTCGACTACATTCCATTATCCTCGTTTTGCTTTTGTTGATGTTTATCTTATACCCTCCCTTCAAGACACCATCCATTCCGTTCAACTGCTTCACACAATTGTGTGTACAATAAAGAAATCTACACACATGAAATAAAGTTTTGTATCACCTCGGTTCCGAGACTTCCGGAACCTGTACAGAAAATAGGAATAGAGATCAACATAAACATCATTTCCGCCATTTCAATTGCTCATAAGACCCACACATTGCAAGTTGTACCACGAAACACCGAGACCTTCAGAGGTGACGGTCGAGACTGCCGTACACACCGGTACCTCTAATACCCAGTACCACGTCCTCTTGCATTGATGCATGCCTGTATTCGTCGTTTCATACTATACACAAGTTCATGAACGTACTGTTGGTCCAGATTGTGCCACTTCTCAACGGTGATTCGGCGTAGATCCCTCAGAGTGGTTGGTGGGTCATATCATCCATATATAGCCATTTTCAATCTATCCCAGGCATGATCGATAGGGTTCATGTCTGGAGAACATGCTGGCCACTCTAGTCGAGCAATGTCGTCATCCTGAAGGAAGTCATTCACAATATGTGCACGACGGGCACGTGCATTGTCGTCCATGAAGACGAATGCCTCCTCGACAATATGCGGCCAGTGTGGTTGCACTATCAGTCGGAGTGTAGGAAGCAGCATACTTACGCTTTATAAAATTCACATCAGTCTTTCCATTGTGTGCCAGCCTAGTCCGCTGTAACTAGCTCTGACGTCATAAATATTGCGCAATACTTTCAAATGAAGTAAATAACCTGAAACGTTTCTAGCATGTCAGGAGTAATACAAAATCAATATGTGTTGGATATCAGTTCAATAACTTTAACCATTTTCGAAATTTGGATGTTTCTCTGTAAAAATCATTGGCGCAACAGAAAAGAGCTAGAAACTTAAAAATTTATATTTAGATTCCTTTTGCATAATAATTTAGTAAAACAGTATTCTGGATTCCACAAATTAAAATTTTAGTTGAAATTCATGATTTTCTGGTTTTTATCTTAAAAATTAAGGAAGCAAGATAGATTAAGTAGGCGAATAAATAAGGCTAGGATGTTTAAATTTAAGTAGAAGGGAGATCCTCTATAATCATAAAGATGTGAGAAGTTTCAACTGAATAACTATAAAACTATAGTGATAGCGTATCTCCAAAGGGCAAGTTCAGAACTCGTCTACTGCATGTAGTGTAATTAAATTAATTCTCTCGCCCAAAATATTTGACTTAGCCGCGTCAGACTTTTATTATGATTACTTACCTGTGTGCTGATTGCACATTTAAATTGAGAGCTTCATCGGCCATCAGCAAAGGAAGCAATGATTTATTCGATAACTTAAAGTGGTGCATTACTAGCCCAGAGGCTAGTCGGGAGAGCGGATTTGATCAGGCGTTCCCTGATAACAGAACGCAGCATGTCATTCCGTTCTGTTCCTAGATAACAGAACGCAGCATGTCAGTCTCAATGGAGAGAAGTCTTCCGAAGTAAGAGTGATTTCAGGTGTGCCGCAGGGGAGTGTCACAGGACCGTTGCTATTCACAATATACATAAATGACCTTGTGGATGACATCGGAAGTTCACTGAGGCTTTTTGCGGATGATGCTGTGGTATATCGAGAGGTTGTAACAATGGAAACAAAAAATCAAAACTACTGTGTTATCTACAGTCAACGTCCATCTTCAGGAGTTCTGGGAACCAGGGTGACGAAAAACTTTTCTTGATGAGTGTATAAAATTTCTTATTTACTACCACCCTAAAATAATTAAAATGGGGAAAAGATAAAATAATAATAATAACACAGATTTGATGAATTAACTCATGGTTTATTACCAGGAACATTTTTTTTCAATAAAGAGATTGCATGAATGCACAATGATTATATTTTTACGTAACAGCTACTGGTTGTCTGTAGAAACTTTCACAGAAGCAGAAATACATTATAACAGTAACAACATTTTCTTTTCAAAAAGAGATTGCATTAATGAACAATAATTTTATTTAGATAACAACAAATGATCGACTATGCAATATTTACAGTAGCAGAGATATATTACACTAAGAGTATAGGGATTAGCAACGGCAGATGAAGAACCACACACATACACAAAATATATGTGTAAGCACCTCCGTTTTTTTAAATTTTTTTTTATTTTTTGCAGACGCACTCACAGTGCAGTCATGTACATTGTACACGTAATGATATGTAGAATTCATCTGCATAGACACAGATACAGACAGACACACACACACACACACACACACACACACACACACACACACACACGTAGTCACTCAAGTGAATACACTCCTGGAAATGGAAAAAAGAACACATTGACACCGGTGTGTCAGACCCACCATACTTGCTCCGGACACTGCGAGAGGGCTGTACAAGCAATGATCACACGCACGGCACAGCGGACACACCAGGAACCGCGGTGTTGGCCGTCGAATGGCGCTAGCTGCGCAGCATTTGTGCACCGCCGCCGTCAGTGTCAGCCAGTTTGCTGTGGCATACGGAGCTCCATCGCAGTCTTTAACACTGGTAGCATGCCGCGACAGCGTGGACGTGTACCGTATGTGCACTTGACGGACTTTGAGCGAGGGCGTATAGTGGGCATGCGGGAGGCCGGGTGGACGTACCGCCGAATTGCTCAACACGTGGGGCGTGAGGTCTCCACAGTACATCGATGTTGTCGCCAGTGGTCGGCGGAAGGTGCACGTGCCCGTCGACCTGGGACCGGACCGCAGCGACGCACGGATGCACGCCAAGACCGTAGGATCCTACGCACTGCCGTAGGGGACCGCACCGCCACTTCCCAGCAAATTAGGGACACTGTTGCTCCTGGGGTATCGGCGAGGACCATTCGCAACCGTCTCCATGAAGCTGGGCTACGGTCCCGCACACCGTTAGGCCGTCTTCCGCTCACGCCCCAACATCGTGCAGCCCGCCTCCAGTGGTGTCGCGACAGGCGTGAATGGAGGGACGAATGGAGACGTGTCGTCTTCAGCGATGAGAGTCGCTTCTGCCTTGGTGCCAATGATGGTCGTATGCGTGTTTGGCGCCGTGCAGGTGAGCGCCACAATCAGGACTGCATACGACCGAGGCACACAGGGCCAACACCCGGCATCATGGTGTGGGGAGCGATCTCCTACACTGGCCGTACACCACTGGTGATCGTCGAGGGGACACTGAATAGTGCACGGTACATCCAAACCGTCATCGAACCCATCGTTCTACCATTCCTAGACCGGCAAGGGAACTTGCTGTTCCAACAGGACAATGCACGTCCGAATGTATCCCGTGCCACCCAACGTGCTCTAGAAGGTGTAAGTCAACTACCCTGGCCAGCAAGATCTCCGGATCTGTCCCCCATTGAGCATGTTTGGGACTGGATGAAGCGTCGTCTCACGCGGTCTGCACGTCCAGCACGAACGCAGGTCCAACTGAGGCGCCAAGTGGAAATGGCATGGCAAGCCGTTCCACAGGACTACATCCAGCATCTCTACGATCGTCTCCATGGGAGAATAGCAGCCTGCATTGCTGCGAAAGGTGGATATACACTGTACTAGTGCCGACATTGTGCATGCTCTGTTGCCTGTGTCTATGTGCGTGTGGTTCTGTCAGTGTGATCATGTGATGTATCTGACCCCAGGAATGTGTCAATAAAGTTTCCCCTTCCTGGGACAATGAATTCACGGTGTTCTTATTTCAATTTCCAGGAGTGTAGATTGACAACAGGAGGGTTCAAATCCCATCTGCATAGAAGAAGTGTTTATCGCCATGGTGCGACAGACCAACTTTCACTTTCAGCATAGTATGTACCTCATGGCCCTGTAACCAAAAGATTACTTCCTAAACCATATGAGGACACTCATCATGAGCAAACAGAAACTTCTTATAGTCTTCAAATGCGAGTGCCTGTGAGGCCGCACAGTGCACACTCCTCTGTGTGGTACCTTCATCTACAGAGTACACATACATCTTCAATCTGAGCCCTAGAATCTCCACAGTCTATGTGCCATTCGCTTCTTCTTTCATCAGGCCGATAACCTCCTTGTTCAGAGATGTTATGCTGCAAGAATTATCGGTCGCAAATCCAGTTGTGTCCAATTCCTAAGGAGTGCACCTAACTACTTCATATGCATGTAGAATGTATGCCTGCTTATTCTCCAGCGTTGTCAGTAAATTTTGGGATAGAACCATTTCGCAGAATTAGGCAGGTCACTGTGTATGTCATGGAAGTCAGTAAGATATTTCAGATCTGCCTCCAGGATATATCCCCTACCAGCATCAGCAGCCAAACTGATTCAAGATGTGCCTCCAAGACATATCCCCTAACAGCATCAGTAGTCACGCTGAGGATCTTATCCTTCAATCTGATGATTTCATCTTTCGACAGCTAGCGTCAGATGGCCTGTACTCCTCATTCAGTCGCTTTCGAATACCTGGCAGAGTCCCCAGCGAATCCCACATTCGAAAAAAAAGCAACATATCAACATCAGTCAACAGTTCGAATTTGGTATGTAACTGTTTTATCATTGCGTCCCACGAAAACCCCAGTGCGTTGCAACAAAAGTTATGAGCCAGACTGTATGTGCCCAGGCATACAATCTGAAATTTCTCAAAAACGTCTACAAGGAAGTGCACATCTGTCTCCATATACAATTTATTACAATCCTCCAAATCAAAGCTGTGAAACTCCTGTCAAACATTCACCGCATTTCCATACTCGGCATCTGTTATGACAGTCCCTGTAAGTTTGCTGGTGAATGTAGTTATATCTGGTAACGTGGCCTCGCAGATTCTCTCCATAGAATCAGGTATTCATGTGGAAAGACCCCTTCTTCGTTACAAGCTGAAACTTGGCATCCCTGGGAAACACAACTCGAGTGATATGCATATCATCTCGATGCACTGTTTCAGCACGTTTGTGAAGAGGTGCCTGCATAAATCTTAATGAATCCATGAAGCAGAGCGACATTCTTGTCGCCATTCACTTGGAGAATGAAATGTGTTTTTCTGCACTGTCAGATATGATATTGACCCTACCATTCTCCAACCCAAAAGTACCCAAGTGCTCAACAAGAAAGTGAGTAACATACCCACTCAAATTATGGAAGAAGAGGAGCATTCGTCATGACGGATTGTACTTCAGGTGACATGCACAGTGAGCTGCACTGCGGAACTTCCCTGTTAGATGACAGTGTTATCTACGTGGAGTTACCACTTTTCTGTCCAAAGGCAGATCACAAATACAGTATGACAATCAACTGCCTGCTTGTATAGGGCATCGTTCTTCTGAGAGTTAGTCATTTGAATGTTTCTGCTCTAAAGGCCATCAACATTCCACATAAGTTTCTCGAGCTCAGAAAGCAACCATCTCCCAGGATTATGCCTGACATACAAGTCAAACTTGTGATTGGAATCATAAGAGCATACAATCTGATACACTGTCACACTCGGTATGTGTGGTTTTGAAAAAGTGGTATGGCAAGCGTTGGGTTCATCTTCACACAAGTCAAGGAAACTAGTAAGAGTCAAAATAAGTGTATACAACAAAGGGGCATCATGGCTGTTGGTAAGCATTCTTAAACTTTAAGAACATTTTATCCCCAGTGGGAATTTCCACACATACCACTATCGGATGTCTTTCTGAATACTCATGCTTAGTTAAAGAGTTGAGACACGGGTGAAAAAAGTGCCGTTTATGCTCATTTTTATAGATTTGGGAGGAAAATAGGCAGGACATGTTTTTGATCCAAACGTTTAGGACGCTGACCAGCTACGTTGGAAAAGTAGAGGAGCCCTTCTACTTTATGCTTCACATCTCCTGGGTTCCTTTTTTTCTTATCTACACGCAGATCATAAACATGAACATAGTATTTAGAGTTCTGCCTCTCTAATGTTGACAGATCCGTGATTGTGACAGGGAATGAGATGACTTCAAAGTTATAATGCCTGCAGACATCAGCTGTCTTGTATGTGTATGTAACATAAAAGCACGTTTCAGGTAATTTCTATTCCAATCCAGAACTGACCATGCAAAGCAGTACTCATCCTCCTCATCTAGATTCTGAACATTCATACATGCCTGTTGAGCGGTAATATCATTTGGGAGAGGAATTAAACTGGACTCATCCCCCCTCCCCACCCCACCCCTCAACAAAAGAATCAAAAACGTGTGAGTACACTGAAAGGTGAAGTAAGTGGCTGAGTGCCTCATCAGGATCTATTCCCTTCAAATCAGAAAAACGCTTTCGCATGAAACTCTCGGTAAAAGTTCCATACCACTCTGAAATTGACTTCTACCGCGAAATCACACCGTCCTTCCCTCAGAGGTTGATGATACTTGTCTCTGCAGCATTATTACTACCTGCTTAAGGCTGTGCAACGGCTCACAGCGAAGAACCATTTTGCACCTAATGGTGGGATACTGCTGGGCATTGATAGTTTCAGGAAGCTTCCTTCCCAACTCAGCAAGCGTGAAGGAAGGTAGCCGGATCTCGAAATCCAGCACTGAATTTATTAAGCACCATTAACCACAGAGTAGTCTAATGTGGCTGCGTGATTTACCTGCTGTTAGTGAACACTGTGGTGCTGCTATTGCTATATCTGGAACAGTGTACTGGCAATGACATCCACAGTACTGCGCTGCTACTGCTAGGCTGGGAGCAGTAGCCTGACAGTCCCGGCTGGCGTGAAGCAGATGTCAATGGCAATGCCCTGCTACCACAGGGCTCGAGTATATAGCCTGAAAGCCCTGGACGATGTGATGCAGACATCGACCAAACCGCCCCGCTACCACGTACAGAGGTGATGCTGATGTCAACACCCACATCAACAAAGGGTCTGACGGCAGTGTTGTGAGCCCGCCTCTCGAAGCTTCCAGCACTCCTTCTGCAATGGAAGAAGAACCGAACTGATTAGCATCACACACAGATACAAGCAATAAACACGTACATCCACCATTAACAGTTAAATTCTAATATTTAAGTTGAGGTTCACTGACGATAAGTGCTTCCAGCCACTCATCATTCTCATTATTAATCATAATATTACGCGTGCTATATTCTATTAGTTTATGGTTTACTGCCGTTTCCACTTCACTTACAATGTCAGCATCGAGAGCATCTAGAAAAAAATACTTTATGCAATAATGAAAACTATTATTATTAATTGATGAAGTAATACTACTACTCACATATCTGCCTCTCAACGACTGGCCATTTCCCTTGAGCTCCGATCAGAAAAATATGGTGCCTTTACTTGTGTTGTTCATCCACAACTTGATCGAAATCCCATGATCTCTGAGAGGAAAATGGTTTCATAATGTGACAGATTAGCATCGATCTGTTCACCAACAGCAGAAAGGACACATAAGAGTCGAAGCAAACGTCAAAAATAAGATACAATTTCCACACTTGTATAGAAAAAAATCGTACGTTCGTCCTCATTCATGAGAAATGCTATTGTTTCATCATCACAAAGTGATAACGTTATCCTTGGAACCAAGATGTCGGCGTCTGACACAGGAGCGTCATCAGATTGTGCAAGCACTTCCTGGATGATCAGCCTGAAATGCAACGAGCTGTTCAGCTCTGATTTATATACAGGTGGCATGTGCTCCTGGGTGTGTGCAGACATGTATCAAGAGCGGCAGACGACTGTGTTCACGTGAATCTAGCCCAGTGTTGACGTTCGTGCTTTTCGTGGGAGCGAGAGGCACACGTGTAGCCTCAGCTGCACGTACCGATACGTTTGCGGGAATTAGCTGTAATTCACACACTGCGTACATTGAATCCAACACAGCTGGCTGATACTACATGCATTCACATTATTTGAAATCCAATGTTTCTATACGTGATGCGTATACAGTACCACGATAATGTTCAATCACGATCTAATCAAGGTCGCGCTTCCAGTTGCTGGCGGCCAATGCCTGCTGCTACGACGGTGTCTGCTTAACAACGCTTCATATTTATGAGTGTAGTGGAAAGCGTAAGTTAAATACTCACGAAAGCCTGAAAGCGAGGAGGTTGAAAATAGGAAGGTATTCGATACAGTTCCACATTGTCGTTTACTGAACAAAATACGAGCTTACCGAGTATCTTACCAGATTTGTGACTTAATCACTGCTTTCTAAGATATAGAAATCAATACGTTATTCTTAACGGGATGAAATCGACAGTTATAAAGCTGATTTCTGGTGTACCCCAAGGGACTGTTCTAAGTCCAACAGAGTAATTTGATCGAGTGAAACTGGTCGGCATCTCTATGAGGCTTTTTAGAGACAATGCCGTTCTCTAGAGGAAGGATGTGACACCACACGACTGTGGCGAAATGCAGAACGTCCTACAGAGGATAGACGAATGGTGCAGGGAGTGGCAGTTGTGCATGAACATAAACAAATGTAGCATATAGTGCATTAATAAGAAAGGAGGACCATTACTGTTCGATTACGCTGTTGGTGAAAAATCACGGAAATAGTAACAGTTCTAAAATACCACAAATGCGTGGGAGTAAAAATACGATACCTGAAAATCACACATTTTTATTAAAATTGTTCGGAAATGTAATTAATCTTGAATTTAAACCTCATCAGATCAAAACATCCCACAAAACTTGATGTTTTAGAAACGTTTTAGATCCGCTGAAATTTGAAGTTATAAGCTTGAAATTTTAATAGTATATTTGGATTGGTGCAAAAACGTGTAGAAGTTTCTGCAGACCTACGCTAAATAGTTTGCAACTTATCGATATTTTCCAAAAATTTTTATGTGCTTAAATTTGAAGCAACGCTGTCGAAACCTTAATAGTAAGTGTGGTTTAGTATAAAATCATGGTATGAAAGTTTCCGTTGCGTTACGTTCAATATTTTACAAATTTTTTAAGGAATTGTAAATTTTGCCCTGGAATGTAGTAAATTTAACAGATTATTTACCCTTTAGATATAAAGGAGAAGCTAGATATTGAAGCACCATACTATGGGCTACAGGATGATAAAGACGTAATAAATTTCAAAGATATTTATGAATTATTTTATTCATGACTGTAATTTCTGAAAAAAGAAAATAATTAATGTATTATTAGATGGTACAGCGATGACAGAGAGTGCAATTCGGAACACAAAGACTACTGAAAGTTCTATTATTTATTGAAACAGAGCAATAGAACGTAAATTATATGTATTTAAATATTTGTCCATTGTATAAAAACTGACGGATTATACATAGTCGTAATTTGGAGAGTTATTAGAAACTAAATGGGCCAGGAAGAGTGCTTTTCGTGCCTATAGTTGTAAAATTGGTAAGATTGCCTTTTAGTCTCACATTTTGCAATTTAGTGAACAGCATCTGCATTATCTGTAGACGTTTACGTGAATTAGCGTCTGTGGCAATTTTGCACCGAAATAACTATAACATTGAGGAATATAGTGAACAACCCGTTCAAGGTAGAGCTGAAAAATTGTGGGTTAGCTGTCACTTACAAAGTGGTTCAAATGGCTCTGAGCACTATGAGACTTAACTGCTGAGGTCATCAGTCCCCTAGAACTTAGAACTACTTAAACCTAACTAACGTAAGGACATCACACACATCCATGCCCGAGGTAGGATCGTAACGATCGCGCGGTTCCAGACTGTAACGCCTAGAACCTCTCGGCCACCTCTGCCGGCTGTCACTTACAAGTGGAGCCTTTTGTTTGGTTAAAGTTAAAACCTATTGGTACTATAGATGCACTGGAGTTCTGAATATGCTTCAGAAAGATCGAACTTGTTATGACATTCATCTCCTATTTATTGGGAATTAAATCTGTAGGGTGAGGGATTGTAAATATGTCTACCACAACTTGAGAGTTTGCTTCTTTGAAATCACACACAGTCTAAGACAGTCGCTTGCCTTCAAAACAACAACTAACGGAGCCGCATAAGTATAGGTGAGAAGGGCTAAATGACGTTTTGGTCGTGTAAGCAACGACGTTCCGCCTTAACTTCACCGTGAAGAATCGAAGGTATTAATAAGAATCACGGAAAACGGGGATGTGCAGTTCGCTTGAGATAAATCTGAGGAAGGCTTTGATATTATGCAACCACGAAAGACATGGTGTGCTGTGAAAATGATCCCGTTGTGGCAGTTCTGAACCTGGTGGTGCTGTATGTCTGTAAGTGATGAATATAATTTAAATTCATATTTAATCTTGTACATCTAAAACATAAAACAGTAAGCCAAGTGCACTAAAATATCATCATGCTAGGTCCCCTGTCAGTTTTATGTCAATCAGTGAAAACATAGAAAACAGTGGGTATATTAGGCGAGAAATACCACACATTTGCCCATAGTAATATCGTATAGGTTGTTATATCATG
Organism: Schistocerca cancellata; assembly: GCF_023864275.1. Taxonomy (NCBI): domain Eukaryota; kingdom Metazoa; phylum Arthropoda; class Insecta; order Orthoptera; family Acrididae; genus Schistocerca; species Schistocerca cancellata. Next base: position 271,118,189 of record NC_064629.1, read on the forward strand.
GGAGGGCGGGGGTGGGAAGGGGGTGGGACCTACAAAGTTATTAAATTTACATGTAGAGAGAAAATACACAAGATATACTTTGGGAATATTTAGAAAGTCAACAACCATGGAAGCAATTATAAGTGCTAGTTCGAACCACCCACAAGAACAAATGGTTCAAATGGCTCTGAGCACTATGGGACTCAACATCTTAGGTCATAAGTCCCCTAGAACTTAGAACTACTTAAACCTAACTAACCTAAGGACATCACACACACCCATGCCCGAGGCAGGATTCGAACCTGCGACCGTAGCAGTCCCGCGGTTCCGGACTGCAGCGCCAGAACCGCTAGACCACCGCGGCCGGCACAAGAACAGAAAATGGTGTCTTCCTAACAATGTTCTGCCTAATTCTGAAATTGCCTATAGCTAACCAAGGCAAAACGAAGGTCTACATTTTGAAGCTAATTGCGAACACCAACTGTTACAAGGTTGGGGCAACTAAACGCCTATATAAAACCATGGAAAATAAGATTAACCAAGATTTATGTGAAAAAAAAGTAATTTAAAATAAGCGTGACTTATATGGGAGGTATCTCTGATTAAACAGCAAGATTGTTTTCGGAAGGAAAAGAATGAAACAACCTTCAAAACTAAGAGCTCATTGTGTAACATGCAGGGAAAAATCGCCAGATTCAGGTGTTAACAAAATTTCCTGTCACGAGTGTAACAGTTACTACTGGACAAGCGGGGCACAGCTTTCTGACAAGGTTTAAAGAACACACCGCAGAGACAACTAAAGAAAAATCGACCTTTCGTAATCATCTTATTCAAAATCAAAATACGATACAAGACTTAGAATTTCATCTTGAAATTCTGAATATTCCCACTGATGAAGACCTTGAAGGGGGTGTAAATCTATAGCCACAATGAAAAGGAGAACATATAAGCTACTGAACGATCAAACACACCTGAGGTAAAAGCATATATTAATGCTTGTATTATGTCGATATTTGCTTAATTTAAAAATGTACGGTCACATCGATGTTTTATAGTGGCATTAACAGTATACAACGATAAATGTAAACTTGACTAAACAGATTTCCTAATTTGCTTTTAATCTTTTATTACGGCGGAGACTATTTCGTTAGGCATTTTTAATTTCAGTTGATATGCTGTTTTTGAATATATTTTCAGTGTCTTTTTAAGAGGTAAAAAAAGTGAATCTTTCTACATAGGAGACACACTTACCACTGCTGGCCACAATTCACTTTTATTTAAAACTCAACATTGAACTTACATTTTAGTATTTGATACACCAACTTGGGAAGAGAGCGTGACGACTTCGTGCCAAGGTTAAGGTGCTACACATAAATTTGAAGGCTGTGAATCGAAGGACAGACAGACGACGGTTGCTAGTAGGCACTGAAATAAAACAATGGAGAAAGTCAAAAATTTATGCTTATCTGGGACTAGAACCCGTATCTACCACTTCTCAAGAGCGGCTGCCTTAACTGCATCGGACATACGGACATGCCCCTCATCGATGCAAATTTCCAACTCGTCTTCACACTACTGACGTAGAGTCGCTGCCCATTAACGCTGCATTCTCGCAGCATTCGCTGATTCCCTTATGAGTTGGAGCGTTTGTGTACATCTACACAGAAGAACATATTAGAGCCGTCGAGCCACATACATATATATATTGTCACCTAAAGGAAGGTGTAAGTAGATCAATGACGAACACTAACTTCACTTAACGAAGGTTTATTCAGCACTTGGACATACAAGATCGCGGAGCGAACTGCCTCCGGCCAGAACACAAACGGTATACAGGGTGATTCAAAAAGAATACCACAACTTTAAAAATGTGTATTTAATGAAAGAAACATAATATAACCTTCAGTTATACATCATTACAAAGAGTATTTAAAAAGGTTTTTTTCACTCAAAAACAAGTTCAGAGATGTTCAATATGGCCCCCTCCAGACACTCGAGCAATATCAACCCGATACTCCAACTCGTTCCACACTCTCTGTAGCACATCAGGCGTAACAGTTTGGATAGCTGCTGTAATTTCTCGTTTCAAATCATCAATGGTGGCTGGGAGAGGTGGCCTAAACACCATATCCTTAACATACCCCCATAAGAAAAAATCGCAGGGGGTAAGATCAGGGCTTCTTGGAGGCCAGTGATGAAGTGCTCTGTCACGGGCTGCCTGGCGGCCGATCCATCGCCTCGTGTAGTTGACGGTCATGTAGTTACGGACAGATAAGTGCCAATGTGGTGGCGCTCCATCCTGCTGAAATATGAATTGTTGTGCTTCTTGTTCGAGCTGAGGGAACAGAAAATTCTCTAACATCTCCAGATACTGTAGTCTAGTTACAGTAGCACCTTCGAAGAAAAAGGGACCAAAAACTTTATTGGCTGAAATGGCACAGAAAACGTTCACCTTAGGCGAGTCACGTTCATACTGAGTTGTTTCCCGCGGATTCTCAGTGCCCCATATACAAACATTGTGACAGTTGACTTTCCCGTTAGTGTGGAAAGTTGCTTCATCACTAAACACAATCTTTGAAACGAAAGATTCATCTGTTTCCATTTGAGCAAGGATAAAATCACAGAAATCGATTCTTTTAATCTTATCAGCTGCAGACAGTGCTTGAACCAATTTCAGACGATAAGGTTTCATAACTAACCTTTTTCGTAGGACTCTCCATACAGTTGATTGTGGAATTTGCAGCTCTCTGCTAGCTCTGCGAGTCGATTTTCCTGGGCTGCAAACAAATGCTTGCTGGATGCGTGCTACATTTTCATCACTCGTTCTCGGCCGTCCAGAACTTTTCCCTTTGCACAAACACCCATTCTCTGTAAACTGTTTATACCAACGTTTAATACACCACCTATCAGGAGGTTTAACACCATACTTCGTTCGAAATGCACGCTGAACAACTGTCGTCGATTCACTTCTGCCGTACTCAATAACACAAAAAGCTTTCTGTTGAGCGGTCGCCATCTTAGCATCAACTGACGCTGACGCCTAGTCAACAGCGCCTCAAGCGAACAAATGTACAACTAAATGAAACTTTATAGCTCCCTTAATTCGCCGACAGATAGTGCTTAGCTCTGCCTTTTGTCGTTGCAGAGTTTTAAATTCCTAAAGTTGTGGTATTCTTTTTGAATCACCCTGTATATACAGCTACAAATGGTTCGAATGGCTCTGAGCACTATGGGACTTAACTTCTGAGGTCATCAGTCCCCCAGAACTTAGAACTACTTAAACCTAACTAACCTAAGGACATCACACACATCCATGCCAGAGGCAGGATTCGAACCTGCGACCGTGGCGGTCGCGCGGTTCCAGACTGAAGCGCCTAGAACCGCTCGGTCACTCCGGCCAGCATACAGCTACAGAACATTCCAGTACAATGATTCTTGCCATTTGTGGATACTTCTATAATGTACTGGAACGGAATATAGAAATTAAAATGCTACAGTGCACATGAGTTTCGAACTCACGACCCTCCACGCAACAATCCAGTATCATAAACACTACACTACGGCGACTGCGCTACTCTGCTGCTTCTGCGGCATTGCTCCCTCCTTAAGAGAACAGCGCCTCGGTGTTGCGTCCTAGTTCGGGAACGAGTCATCGGTCCTGCATACTCCGACTCCCGATGACTGACGTTCGGCCTGGCGGTGATCTTCTTAGAACTTCTCTTGCCGCTACGTTCTTCGGTACCTTTTCGCTTCTTGCCTGTCGCTGGAGCTTCGAATTTACCCTGGGTCGCAGGATCCTTATAGGGCTTCATTCGAAGGACGTGGACCGTATCTCTGATCTTTCGTCGTCTTGAGTCGGGGTCGAAATATTCAGCTTCATAAGTAACATCAGACAACTGTCTTACAACCTTATAAGGTCCAAAGAAGCGCCTGAGTAGCTTCTCAGAGAGACCAACCTTCCCAACAGGAGTGAAGACCCAGACGAGGTCACCAGGCTGTTAGACAACAGGGCGGTGGCTCGCGTCATACCTTCGGCGATCGTTTTCTTGAGCCTGCAGCGTGCGGAGTCGAGCTACGTGCCGAGCTTCCTCAGCTCTGATTAAAACCTGGCCGATGTAGTCGTCGTCCACGTCATCAGGATGTAACGGAAACACAGCGTCCATCGTCATAGTCACCTCACGCCCATACACAAGGAAAAATGGCGTAAATCCTGTGGTGCCTTGTTTGGCGGTGTTGTAGGCAAACGTCACGAAAGGTATCATCTCATCCCAGTTGCTCTGCTCAACATTGACGAACATTGATAGCATGTCGGCCAAGGTCTTATTAAGGTGTTCAGTACGCCCATTAGTTTGCGGGTGGTAGGCAGTCGTCATGTAATGAGTAATGTTGCACCGACGGTTTATCTCTGTCACAAGATTCGATTGAAAAACTTACGCTCGATTCGTAATCAACAGCCTTGGGGCACCGTGTTTTAATACAACGTCTAATACGATGAATTTGGCTACCTCGAATGCTTCGGCTGTTTTCACGGTTTTTGTAATGGCATAGCGCGTCAGATAATCAGTGCAAACAATAATTCATCTATTGCCACTACCAGACGCTGGAAATCGTCCGAGGAGGTCAATCCCAATACGCTGGAAAGTCGTTTAATCTGGTGGAATTGGCATGAGTCAGCCAGGTGGTTTCTGAGGAACTGCCTTTCTCCTCTGGCACTCTTGACAGTGCGACACATAGTGACGAACACTCCTAAATAAACCTGGCCAGAAAAATCTCTTGCAGACCCTATCGTACATCTTAATAAATGCTAAATGTCCGACCTCAGGTGTGTCATGGAATTTCTGTAGAACATCTAAGCGCATGTGTTTATAAATCACTGGTAACCACCTCTTTCCAAACGGATCAAAGGTTTTCTTGCAATGTAATCCATTAACTACCTTAAATTGTCCTTTCACATCTTCTGACTGATTTAAGTTTTCCGAAATTCCTACACCATGGAAGACGAATGGAATATTCCAGAATTTGAAACACGAACAGCTGCGAGCATGAGTTTCTTAGAACTTAGGGGTTGTGAAGCAACTCAAATCGCTTGATACGGGCAAGTCTTCAGGTCCAGATTGTATACCGATAAGGTTCCTTTCAGATTACGCTGATACAATAGCTCCCTACTTAGCAATCATATACAACCGCTCGCTCACCGATAGATCTGTACCTGCAGTGGAAAACTGCGCAGGTCACACCAGTGTTTAAGAAGGGTAGTAGGAGTAATCCATCGAACTATAGACCTCTATCATTGACGTCGGTTTGCAGTAGGGTTTTGGAGCATATACTGTATTCAAACATTATGAATCACCTCGAAGGGAACGATCTATTGATACGTAATCAGCATGGTTTCAGAAAACATCGTTCTTGTGCAACGCAGCTAGCTCTTTATTCGCACGAAGTAATGGCCACTATCGACAGGGGATCTGATTTCCGGAAAGCTTTTGACACCGTTCCTCACAAGCGACTTCTAATCAAGCTGCGGGCCTATGGGGTATCGTCTCAATTGTGCGACGGGATTCGTGATTTCCTGTCAGGAAGGTCGCAGTTCGTAGTAATAGACGGCAAATCACCGAGTAAAACTGAAGTGATATCAGGTGTTCCCCAGGGAAGCGTCCTGGGACCTCTGCTGTTCCTGATCTATATAAATGACCTGGGTGACAATCTGATCAGTTCCCTTAGGTTGTTCGCAGATGATGCTGTAATTTACCGTCTAGTAAGGTCATCCGAAGACCAGTATCAGTTGCAAAGCGATTTAGAAAACATAGCTGTATGAACCATGGACCTTGCCGTTGGTGGGGAGGCTTGTGTGCCTCAGCGATACAGATAGCCGTACCGTAGGTACAACCACAACAGTGGGGTATCTGTTGAGAGGCCAGACAAACGTGTGGTTCCTGAAGAGGGGCAGCAGCCTTTTCAGTAGTTGCAAGGACAACAGTTTGGATGATTGACTGATCTGGCCTTGTAACAATAACCAAAACGGCCTTGCTGTGCTGGTACTGCGAACGGCTGAAAGCAAGGGGAAACTACGGCCGTAATTTTTCCCGAGGGCATGCAGCTTTACTGTATGATTAAATGATGATGGCGTCCTCTTGGGTAAAATATTCCGGAGGTAAAATAGTCCCCCATTCGGATCTCCGGGCGGGGACTACTCAAGAGGATGTCGTTATCAGGAGAAAGAAAACTGGCGTTCTACGGATCGGAGCGTGGAATGTCAGATCCCTTAATCGGGCAGGTAGGTTAGAAAATTTAAAAAGGGAAATGGATAGGTTAAAGTTAGATATAGTGGGAATTAGCGAAGTTCGGTGGCAGGAGGAACAAGACATCTGGTCAGGTGACTACAGGGTTATAAACACAAAGTCAAATAGGAGTAATGCAGGAGTAGGTTTAATAATGAATTGGAAAATAGGAATGCGGGTAAGCTACTACAAACAGCATAGTGAACGCATTATTGTGGTCAAGATAGATACGAAGCCCACACCTACTACAGTAGTACAAGTTTATATGCCAACTAGCTCTGCAGATGACGAAGAAATTGAAGAAATGTATGATGAAATAAAAGAAATTATTCAGTTAGTGAAGGGAGACGAAAATTTAATAGTCATGGGTGACTGGAATTCGAGTGTAGGAAAAGGGAGAGAAGGAAACGTAGTAGGTGAGTATGGATTGGGGCTAAGAAATGAAAGAGGAAGCCGCCTGGTAGAATTCTGCACAGAGCACAACTTAATCATAGCTAACACTTGGTTTAAGAATCGTGATAGAAGGTTGTATACATGGAAGAACCCTGGAGCTACTAAAAGGTATCAGATAGATTATATAATGGTAAGGCAAAGATTTAGGAACCAGGTTTTAAATTGTAAGACATTTCCAGGGGCAGATGTGGACTCTGACCACAATTTATTGGTTATGACCTGTAGATTAAAACTGAAGAAACTGCAAAAAGGTGGGAATTTAAGGAGATGGGACCTGGATAAACTGAAAGATCCAGAGGTTGTAGAGAGTTTCAGGGAGAGCATAAGGGAACAATTGACAGGAATGGGGGAAAGAAATACAGTAGAAGAAGAATGGGTAGCTTTGAGGGATGAAGTAGTGAAGGCAGCAGAGGATCAAGTAGGTAAAAAGAAGAGGGCTAGTAGAAATCCTTGGGTAACAGAAGAAATATTGAATTTAATTGATGAAAGGAGAAAATATAAAAATGCAGTAAGTGAAGCAGGCAAAAAGGAATACAAACGTCTCAAAAAGGAGATCGACAGGAAGTGCAAAATGGCTAAGCAGGCATGGCTAGAGGACAAATGTAAGGATATGGAGGCTTATCTCACTAGGGGTAAGATAGATACTGCCTACAGGAAAATTAAAGAGACCTTTGGAGATAAGAGAACCACTTGTATGAACATCAAGAGCTCAGATGGAAACCCAGTTCTAAGCAAAGAAGGGAAAGCAGAAAGGTGGAAGGAGTATATAGAGGGTCTATACAAGGGCGATGCACTTGAGGACAATATTATGGAAATGGAAGAGGATGTAGATGAAGATGAAATGGGAGATACGATACTGCGTGAAGAGTTTGACAGAGCACTGAAAGACCTGAGTCGAAACAAGGCCCCCGGAGTAGACAACATTCCATTGGAACTACTGACGGCCTTGGGAGAGCCAGTCCTGACAAAACTCTACCATCTGGTGAGCTAGATGTATGAAACAGGTGAAATACCCTCAGACTTCAAGAAGAATATAATAATTCCAATCCCAAAGAAAGCAGGTGTGGACAGATGTGAAAATTACCGAACAATCAGTTTAATAAGCCACAGCTGCAAAATACTAACACGAATTCTTTACAGACGAATGGAAAAACTAGTAGAAGCCGACCTCGGGGAAGATCAGTTTGGATTCCGTAGAAATACTGGAACACGTGAGGCAATACTGACCTTAAGACTTATCTTAGAAGAAAGATTAAGGAAAGGCAAACCTACGTTCCTAGCATTTGTAGACTTAGAGAAAGCTTTTGACAATGTTGACTGGAATACTCTCTTTCAAATTCTAAAGGTGGCAGGGATAAAATACAGGGAGCGAAAGGCTATTTACAATTTGTATAGAAACCAGATGGCAGTTATAAGAGTCGAGGGGCATGAAAGAGAAGCAGTGGTTGGGAAGGGAGTAAGACAGGGTTGTAGCCTCTCCCCGACGCTATTCAATCTGTATATTGAGCAAGCATTAAGGGAAACAAAAGAAAAATTCGGAGTAGGTATTAAAATCCACGGAGAAGAAATAAAAACGTTGAGGTTCGCCGATGACATTGTAATTCTGTCAGAGACAGCAAAGGACTTGGAAGAGCAGTTGAACGGAATGGATAGTGTCTTGAAGGGAGGATATAAGATGAACATCAACAAAAGCAAAACGAGTATAATGGAATGTAGTCGAATTAAGTCGGGTGATGCTGAGGGTATTAGATTAGGAAATGAGACACTTAAAGTAGTAAGGGAGTTTTGCTATTTGGGGAGCAAAATAACTGATGATGGTCGAAGTAGAGAGGATATAAAATGTAGACTGGCAATGGCAAGGAAAGCGTTTCTGAAGAAGAGAAATTTGTTAACATCGAGTATAGATTTAAGTGTCAGGAAGTCATTTCTGAAAGTATTTGTGTGGAGTGTAGCCATGTATGGAAGCGAAACATGGACGGTAAATAGTTTGGACAAGAAGAGAATAGAAGCTTTCGAAATGTGGTGCTACAGAAGAATGCTGAAGATTAGATGGGTAGATCACATAACTAATGAGGAAGTATTGAATAGGATTGGGGAGAAGAGAAGTTTGTGGCACAACTTGACCAGAAGAAGGGATCGGTTGGTAGGACATGTTCTGAGGCATCAAGGGATCACCAATTTAGTATTGGAGGGCAGCGTGGAGGGTAAAAATCGTAGGGGGAGACCAAGAGATGAATACACTAAGCAGATTCAGAAAGATGTAGGTTGCAGTAGGTACTGGGAGATGAAGAAGCTTGCACAGGATAGAGTAGCATGGAGAGCTGCATCAAACCAGTCTCAGGACTGAAGACCACAACAACAACAACAGCTGTATGGTGTGGCAGGTGGCAGTTGACACTAAATAACGTAACGTGTGAGGTGATCCACATGAGTTCCAAAAGAAATCCGTTGGAATTCGATTACTCGATAAAAAGTACAATTCTCAAGGCTGTCAATTCAACTAAGTACCTGGGTGTAAAAATCACGAAGAACTTCAGTTGAAAAGACCACATAGATAATATTGTGGGGAAGGCGAGCCAAAGGTTGCGTTTCATTGGCAGGACACTTAGAAGATGTAACAAGTCCACTAAAGAGACAGCTTACACTACACTCGTTCGTCCTCTGTTAGAATATTGTTGCGCGGTGTGGGATCCTTACCAGGTGGGATTGACGGAGGATATCGAAAGGGTGCAAAAAAGGGGAGCTCGTTTTGTATTATCACGTAATAGGGGAGAGAGTGTGGCAGATATGATACGCGAGTTGGGATGGAAGTCATTAAAGCAAAGACGTTTTTCGTCGCGGCGAGATCTATTTACGAAATTTCCGTCACCAACTTTCTCTTCGGAATGCGAAAATGTTTTGTTGAACCCAACCTACATAGGTAGGAATGATCATCAAAATAAAATAAAGAAATCAGAGCTCGAACAGAAAGGTTTAGGTGTTCGTTTTTCCCGCGCGCTCTTCGGGAGTGGAATGGTAGGGAGATAGTATGATTGTGGTTCGATGAACCCTCTGCCAAGCACTTTAATGTGAATTGCAGAGTAATCATGTAGATGTAGATGTAAGGCAAGCAAAATTTGAGATGGCTTTGCGTCCTTCTTCTGCTCAGTACAGAGATCCTGGAGTTCAGCGAGACAGTCACCCTCTTCATCAAAGTTTTGATGGTCTTGCACAGGGTTTTTTGAGAGACAGTGGGCATCTTTGTGTTTTCTTCCACTTTTATACACTATGGTAATGTCATACTCTTGAAGACGTAGTTCCCACCTGGCGAGTCGTCTTGTTGGATCCTGAAGACCTGTCAACCAACAAAGTGAATGATGGTCTGTAACAACTGTGAGTGGTCTTCCATAGAGATACTGTCGAAATTTGCATATGGCCCATATCACAGCAAGACATTCTCTTTCTGTAGTTAAGTAGTTTCTCTCGGCTTTTGTAAGTGTCCTAGAAGCTTAAGCTATAACCTTCTCTTTTCCATCCGAAACCTGCACCACAACAGCACCGATCCCATACCCACTGACATCTGTGTAATTCTGTAGGTGCTCTCTCATCATACAGACCAAGTACAGGGTCAGTCATCAGAGCTTTTCGCAGCTCATCGAATGAATTTTGTTGAGCTCCATCCCAGATAAAATTAGCTTCGGCTTTTAACAATTCTTTGAGTAGTCTGGCTTTGATACAAAAGTCTTTGATAAAACGATGGTAATAAGAACACAATCCGAGGAAGCTTCTCACATCTGTAATACTTTTAGGAATAGGAAATTCCGTTATAGATCTCACCTTTTCTGGGCCTGGCCGCCCACCTTCGTTTGACACAAGGTGCCCAAGTATTTCGATATCTTTTGCTCCAAAGAAACACTTCCTTGGATTAAGTTTCAATCCGGTTTGTTGGAGACACTTAAGAACGGCCCTCAGTCTTTTTATGTGTTCATCAAATACCTCTGAGACCACTATAATGTCATCTAAATAACAAAGACATCTAGTCCACTTCAGGTGCCTTAGAAGATTATCCATCATTCGCTCAAAAGTTGCTGGTTCATTACACAAACCAAACGCCATTACCTTAAACTTATACAGGCCCTCAGGGGTGATGAATACAGTTTTCTCACGATCAGCCTCATCTACATCGATTTGCCAGTATCTCGAGTACATTTCTGTTGTTGAGAAAAACTTATCCCCTTTCAGACAATCTAGTGTATAGTCAATTAGTGGAAGAGGGTAAACGTCCTGTTTAGTTATCTTGTTAAGTTTCCTGTAATCAACACAAAAGCGCCAACTGCCATCCTTCTTCCTGACGAGAACCACTGGTGACGAACATGGGCTCTGCGAAGGCTGTGTGATGTCATTCTCCATCATTTTCTCTACCTCATCGCAAATAATTCTACATGCCATTGCTGACACACGGTATGCTCTCTGACTTATTGGTTGATGGTCTCCAGTGCTAAGGCGATGCTTCACCATCGATTTGTCTAATTTGCCCTTCACCAGCCGATTGCAGCATTCAGAGAACTCTTGAAGAATGACAGATAGCTTCTTCTCTTGTTCCTTAGTGAGATCTGGTGATAGTCGAGCTAGAAGATCTTGTCTCGATGTGGTAGCATTAATTTCGCCCACAGACTCATGGGAGGTTTCTGTGACGCTCAGCTTTTCATCAATTAACGGGTCAGTGTTTGCTACGCTCATGCGTCGTGGAAGGATCTGCGGTTCTCGGTGACAGTTAACTATCCACAATTCGCCGAATCCGTTCTGAAACGAGACGACAGAGGCTGGGATGACCAAGCTATTCTTCAGTGGTATGCTTCTCTTACATTCCATTACAAGATCCATGGGTTGATGCATGGTATGACATATGACTGCTACCTTTCTAGCGCTGACTGCAGGAATGATCACTTCATCCAGCACACATAGTATCCATATACTTGAATGCGCATCTTCCTGCCCACAGTATCTCATCTCGTCTAGCATAATCTTCGAGAGACCACAATCTATAACTGCTTGAGAAGCTTTCAAAAAGTTCCATCCGAGAATGACGTCATGACTACACTCTTGTAAGACGATGCACTCTAAGGGCTGTGTATGGCCACTTATACCCACACGAATGACAGGCTTCCTGAAGGTTTTACGTATTTCCCATTAGCCACCTTCAGAACGGGTTTTCTGCAACTTGCCACGGTACTTCTCCGAAATGACTGAAGATGATGCTCCAGAGTCCACAAGAGCTTGGGCTGGTCGGCCACCCATGAGGATATCGACGTAGTTTCCTATCATTTTTGTAGTGATCGTCGGCGGAGGATTTTTCTCTTCGGCGGCCTCACCTCCAAGGAAGGTCGCACCCTTTAGTTTTCCAGGTTTCGGTGGCTAGATAATTGGCTGGAGCTTCTAAACCGCGATGGAGACCTGCATTGGCGTGTTGGGGAGCGTCCTCTCCAGCGGCTAGCTTGCGGTGATGGTGACCTACATCGTCCTGTACCCATATCTCGTTCATCTTCGTCGTCCCGGAGTTGACGTCGGCTAAGATCGGTCTACTGTCTTCTAGCGGGGGCGTCATCAAATATCCGCCGTCTTTCCCGACAATAGCGCACCATATGTCCCGGTCGTCCGCAGTGGAAACATACTGGTTGGTTATCCTGGGTTCTCCAGACATCAGCCTTCCTTGGTGCCCAGACAGGTTCCTCATGCAGCATTGTAGGAACGTAACTTCGCCTGAGTCTCGACTTTTTCACCGTTTTAAAGGGAAATGAAGGACGACAAATTGGATTCAATGTCTGTTCCACTTCCTCCCTTACGACCTCTTGAAGCGTCTCGGTTTTTTTCTCGCAGTGCGATCCAAGTGCCTTCTGAACTTCCTCTCTCACTATCTGACGAAGAACACTTGTGAAATCAGTTTCTTCCTCCATCACAGACAGCGATACGACTTTTGGAAGCCGTTCAAACTTCTTGCGTGTAATTACTTTTGCTGCATTTTACGATATACTGGCACCATTTTATGAAGCTGTCTGCTGTCGAAACTTCCTTCAGAAGTAGGGAATGATACATGTCGTCAGCAACGACCTTCATGAGATGTGCAACCTTACCTTCCTCCTTCATTTGAGGATCCACTATTTTACACAGTTCCAAGACGTCTTGAATGTAGGATGCTATAGTTTCTCCTGGATTCTGTGCCCTGCACTTTAATTTATTTTCAGCGTTGCACTTCTGTCGTTGTGTGTCGCCGAAATACTTGCGCAGTTCCGCCTGGAATACTTCCCAGTTTGTGACCTTCTCCTCGTTGCTCTCATACCATTGCTTGGCAATGCTCTCCAAGTAGAAAAATAAGTTAGCCAAACCCATGATGTCATCCCATTTGTTAAATTTGGCTGTATGCTCATATACCTTCAGCCACTTGTTTGGATCTTGGCCATCGTCACTAGAGAACCCGGAAGGATGTCTCATGTGGTGGCACACAGTTGCTGTCATCGTAACGTCCTCTTCTTCTTCTGTCTCCGATAGATTGCGATCTGTTGAAATTGGCTCGAACCAGCGTTTCTCGCCACGTAAACGGCGGCTCTGTCGTGACCTGATGGGAGCCACTGTGTCGTCGATAATGTGCGTTATCACAAGTTCCAATACCAAGCGCCTCCACCAGAATAATATCACGTAGAGGAAGATGTAAGTAGATGAATGACGAACACTAACTTCACTTAACGAAGGTTTATTCAGCACTTGCACAAACAAGAGCGCGGAGCGAGCTGCCTCCGGCCAGAGCACATACGGTATATACACAGCTACAGAATATTACAGTACAATGATTCTTGCCATTTGTGGATACTTCTAGAATGTACTCGAACCGAATATAGAAATTAAAATGTTCCAGTAAGTTTTGAACTCACGACCCTCCCTGCAACAATCCAGTATCATAACCACTTTACTACGGCGATTGCGCTATTTGGTTTCTTCTGCGGCAATATAGTGACGATTCTTTCGTATATGGCCGAAAGAACGGACATCGTGTCTATATATATTTTAAGGTTATGCTGACCAACGTATGTTGACTGTCATAGAGGATAAGATTTTGTAAATTTCTCATGCATTATTGTTGTAACTATGAAACAGAATTTTTTGTCATAGGATGGCCTGAGGTTGGTACTGAGTACCGAAACTAGTAATCAGTAATAAAACTAAATACATTGCGACTGTAGACTAAAATCATGTACTTTCTCAGAAAATGAATCGTTCGTTGTGCCACTTAGAGTATGTCGGGAATATGTCGTAACTTTCTTGGCAAATGATGTAAAGAAAGTCATCCAAGAGCTACACACATATTCCGATTTCTAATTAATGCAGAAGCTGTTATGTCCACTTGAAATACTATTGTATTGTATAAGATGTGGAAATCTATTAATAATAGTTGTAGTTTGCCCGTTTTGGGGTTTACTGAACTTTCGGTTTTGTGGACTGATTCATTGTTGTGTAGCTTCGTAGCCTTGAGGAAAAGGCAGGAATCTGAAACACTATAAAAATAGAAACAGATTTCGAACTTCTTAGAACACTGATAGCGTGGGTACCATACAAAACACTCAAGTCAAGAAGACAGAAGAGGTGTAGAACTATGCGTAACTGAACTGTCAAGTGTAGATTTTCTGAGTATTTCAGTTTATAACATTATGACTGTCGTTTCAAGGACATGTGGAGATAACCCGAGATGTAACGTCTTCCCCAGTTGCTACTGGATATATGGTTGTGGCTGCAATCGACACCTGCTGTAAAGTCCCTACTAAATTCAACAATTGTCTCCCATGGGGACTGGGTGTTTGTGTTGTCCTCATCATTTCATAATCATCATCATCATTCGTGACAGATGCTAGATTCAATTGAGTTAAAAATTGAACTGTGTAAAAATGGGGACTTTGTACGAGCGCTGATGACCGCGTAGTTGAGCTCTCCTCAAACTAAACATCTCCATCATCATCACAACTGTCTCCAGGATAACGCAACATTAACCACGCTGCCCACATTTCAAACTACAACGAAGACACATTGTAGTTAGCAGTACAACAGCCCTCTGCGCTTCATCAGACTCAGATCCAATCAGCGTAGCCTCCACAGCTTCTACAATTTCGACATCTATAACAGTCTCAGCATACATACTTTCAACAGGCCAGAGAGCTTCAACAGTGGCTACAGCAACAACAGCAGAAGCAACTTAACCCAACATGTGCTGCTGCCTCGTGACAGAACAGTTCTTAGAATCAGAAAATGGAGAAGCACGAGCTGATAAATTGAATTACTTACACTATCTGATCAAAAGGATCCAGACATCTTACATAATGAAGAATGAACCACTAGGTGTCACGAGAGACGGACCCGCCAGTATAAATGGAGGCCGAGAGTATTGTGATGTCAGTAGAGAAGGAATAATAGCAGAATGAGTGAATCAGAAAAGCTCATTGGCTTTAATGTGGACTCACCACTGGATGTCGCCTGAGCCACAAATTCATCATGGTTCCATCAATCCTTCTAAGAATGATGAAGTCTGTTGATGATTATGTGATAGTGACGTGGAAACACGAAAGAACAAATGGCTCTGAGCACTATGGGACTTAATATCTGAGGTCACCAGTCCCCTAGAACTTAGAACTAGTTAAACCTAACTAACCTAAGGACATCACACACATCCATGCCCGAGGCAGGATTCGAACCTGCGACCATAGCAGCCGCGCGGTACTTGACTGAAGCGCCTAGAACTGCTCTGCCACCACTGCCGGCACGAAAGAACAACCACAGGTAATTCATGACAAGGCAGACCACATGTACTGAGGGACAGAGATTGTCAAGTGTTGATGAAGGTGGTTGTAAGAAATCTCGCGAAATCAGTGGCGGTAATCACTCTGGTACCAGCAGTCCAGGTGGCACGATGACTGTGTGCAAGGAGTTAAACACAGCGGGGTACAGCGATTGAGCACCTCCTTGTTCGCCACATATTTCTGTAGTCAGTGATAAGCAACGTTTGAGGTGGCGTAAAGAGCGACACATCTGCACAGTGCACGACTGGCATCGAGGTATTTGGAGTAATTAATCGTGCTAAACCTTTAGGTAATTCAGCATAAGGATTTCGGTTTGACAAATGGCTGTAGAACGATTCGTGCCATCGTATGTAGTGCCAACAATGTAGCCAGAGGAGGTGGTTTTACGATATGATGGCGTAGCTTGAATATCATGGTTAGGGTGTGTACTGATTGTAGAATTTCTCATTTGAATTTGAGAGGAAGTTCCTGCCGCGATGCAAGTACAGAAGCAGTGGCATACAAGAACCAAACACTTATAACTGGTTCAATCGCTGTTAAGGTAAGACAAGAGGGCTATTATATTACATATCCAGTGTCAGGTTATGCTTGAGTCAACTGGGCAAGATATATTCATGGTTATCCCCTGCACTCACAACCGACCCATGCTCTTGTATGTGGTAAATTTGAGGTTATGCTCCCAAATTCCCCCCCCCCCCCCCCACCTCCCTCACCCTCCATTCAAGGCTACGCACCTGAGGGGCTGTGTGTTTCAGCTCCTAATCTGTTACCCTGATTCAATCCTCTGATCAGATCAGACTTTGGGGACCCTGCCCAAGCCCCTGAGCCAATTATATATGGTACAAAAAGTCAGGATGTAACATCATACCTCACCCATGCCTGTAGGGATACTGTGTGTAGTGCAGTCAACATCATCAGCATGTAACCTGAAACCTGACTCATGCATCTTTGACAATAGAGTGACACAAAACTGGTGGGAAAACAAAGATCGTCCTCCCCTCCCACATTTCTCTCTAAGCTAATAAGAACACACTAAAATGGCGAGAAACCACTTCCAATTCTTCCTTTTCCCTCTAGTTCAATTCCATGAGCGTCGCCATTCAAAGTTCATCCATGATAGTGAAAGGATCAGGTTTGTTCCAAACAATAACAAAAAATTAATTTATAAATTATTGACGATAATTTTCAGCCTTTTCTCCCTATAGTTCACTTGCATAAGCCTACTTAATTTTTGTACTCCATAGTGAAAGGGTTAGGTTCTCTTGTATTAACACTCATATAAAAAATAACTTATGGTTTATTGACAATGTTTTTATCCTTTTGCTAACAACTTCTTGTATATCTCTCAATTACCTTATTTTTCTGAATTTATTGTCCATTTACAAAATGTCTGCAATTTTATGTTACAATATATTATTTTTCTTGTAATTTGAAAGATTGTTGATATGCACTTGTATCCATTTCTCTTGGAACCTAGTGCCATCAGGTGTGTGTGTGTTTGTGTGTGTTTTAATCATTACTTAACTTTTTTTTCCGTATACGTTTTTCAGTGTATTATGCAACAGATATGCAGTGCATGGGAAATGGGGACTAGCAGGAGTAGGTGAAGAAATTCTGATAGGTACTGAAAGGGATTTGGAGCCATGGCAACTCAGGTCATATGGTCAGTTGTGCTAGGTTTCTTGGTTGAGGAGCCATGGCACAAACAGCACAATCAGGGTGGTTGCATAGATCCCTAATTTGGTTTAACTCTGGAGAGTTTGGTGGCCAGGAGAGTATGGTAAACTCAAGCTGGTGCTCTTCAGACCATGCACATACGCTGCAATCTCTGTGACATGTTACATTGTCCTTCTGCTAGATGCCATTATGCTGAGGAAAAACGCAGTGTGCGTAGGGGTGAACACGGTTGCCAAGGATAGGTGCATATTTGTGCCTTCACTGATGACGAGATCAATCAGACAGTGACACAAAAACATTCCCCAGCTCATTATTCTCTCTCCTCTGGCCTAGATCCTTCTGATGATTGTTTCAGAGTGTTGCCATCTGTTTGATGGAGCATAAAATGTGATTCACTAAGTGGAAGTCCAGTTGTGCTACTGGCATGCAAATTCCATCCTTCATTGCCAATAAACAGTAGTCATAATGGGTGCATGAACCAGACGCCTGCTGCGGAGGCCCATATGTAGCAACATTCGGTGAATGGTCACTGATGAGACAGTTTTGGTAGCCCCATGTACTGGGGGCGCTGGTTGCTCAACAGCTGCACATCTGTTCACCCATACACATCACCGCACACATCTTTCACATCTGTCATCTACAGCTTTTGGTGTAGAACAGTTGCCTCAACACCCATTGTGGGTAGCACCATTATGCCATGCACAGTGTACTTCAGTACAAGTAAAAAGTTGGCTATTTTGGAAATGCTTCCACCCCTGGCCTGAAAGCCAGATATGATGCCCTTTTGGAAGTCAGATATATTGTTCCACTTCTGAATTACGACAACTACTGCAAATTTTCCTGCCCCCCCCCCCTAAAAAATCACTCTTTCTCCCACCTGCCATCTGTGAGCGGTTATTGCATGTTGATGCCCAACATAGCTGGTGGTGATCACACTGATATGACTGGACCATGTATTCATGGTGAAGCAAAATTCGTGCACTTGGACATCGCAGTGCCACTCCTCACGTGTCAGCAATAAAAATATCTCTGTCACAAAATTTTGTCCAGTGAGTACATCTGGCAGAAAAAGGATGTTAAAAAGTGGCAATCTGGCAACACTGTAACCACATGTATGGTAACTACCTCTGTTAGCACATTTTAGTCATGCTATACAGCTGATGAAGTGGTTAGAGTTTTGGGTTAGCATGCAGGAGGTCGATGGTTGGATCCTCCATTGAGGCATATGTTTGTTATTTGGTAAATGTAGTCCAGATGGTACAGTATCTTAATCGTCAATAGAAATTGCAGTGGGTCCTCTAGAAAACATTTGCACTTTCATACTACAACCGTAGAAATGGGAGACTGGTCAGCTTCGAAAGAAGCCCTTTCCCAGTCGTGGGTGTGAATTTATTCGCACCACTTCATCTACTAGATGTGAAACCTGTTTTCTATGTACCCTCCTCCAATGGTCCCATAGATTAGTACCAACTATTATTCTTGCCTCTTTGAGGTTCATTACATTGCGTTAGCGCCTTATGTATGTACATGTAGGATTAGTAACGTACTTTGCGAATAATGTCCAAACTCGATTACTATTTGCGCGTTTTATCACTATGGTCCCACTAATTATGCCTTTCGCCTGGTAACAAAAATGGTTCAAATGGCTCTGAGCACTATGGGACTTAACATCTGAGGTCATCAGTCCCCTAGAGCTTAGAACTACTTAAACCTAACTAACCTAATGACATCACACACATCCATGCCCGAGGCAGGATCCGAACCTGCGACGTAGCGGTCGCGCGCTTCCAGACTGAAGCGCCTAGAACCGCTCGGCCACTGCGGCCGGCTCGCCTGGTAACCGCACGCTGTTTAATACGTATCTCTATGCATTGTTATTATAATTATTATTCTATTGATGGTCTTGCGGAAACATCATGGTTAGGGAAACAGTGTAATTCGAAACCAAACATTTCAGAATTAGCAGTGTTAGGATGGAATAGCACGCAGGACTGAAGGCGTGTTTACACTGTATACACTGTCTACCAGTCAGGGACTAGTTGTGAGCAGAGTAACACGCCAGTGACAGACTCCAATGTACACAGGTACAAGTATCGAATGTTGTCATTGTAAACCTCTAAATCGGTGTGGCCGACGTATGGCATATAGAAATGATGAATATGTGGGTATGCTTTTGGTCCCTGGTGCATCTGATAACAGGGTTGGTGTTGCTGCTCGTGAATATACTGTTAAAGATCTTCATCGGCACCGTCAATATAAAAATGTGTTTCGTCGACTGGAACTGCACCTTCGGGAGTCAGGTTCTCTCCTTCCACCATTGCTTGACAGAGGTCATCCACGGACTCACCGCACTCCAGCTACTGAGGAAGCTATTCTGGAGGTCATACACCAGAACCTCCATGAAGTACACGTAGCGTAACAAGGCAGCTGCGTGTCTCGCAATGCATGGTCATTAACGTGTTGCATGAACATGAGTTGCATCCCTATCATTATGCTTTCATGCAAAATCTGCATCCTACAGATCGCCATCAGCGGATGCAATTCTGTGAATGGTTCCAACAACAACAGGAAGCCAACGATGTCTTCGTGAACATCGTAATATGGTCGGATGGAGCAGCATTCAGTAATGAGGGTGTCTTCAATGTGCACAATGCCCATCATGGGTGTAAGGTTAACCTGCACATCATCCACGACTGTGGATATCAAATTCGCTTTGGTCTCAATGTCTGGGCCGGAATATTGGGCGACAGGTCTTTGAGCCCCTACATGTTGCCTGGCCGGTTGACTACACGAAGGTATCATGCATTCCTCTCAAACTATCTCCCCGATGTGCTGGAAGATGTTCCACTACATGTTTGACAGAGGATATGGTTTCAACATGATGGTGCACCTCCACACTCTGTAATTAATGTGCAACAGTATTTCGACAGAAAATATCCAGGAAAATGGCTTAGACGTGAAGGTCCAGTTGTATGGCCAATACGCTCACATGAACTAAATTCGCTGGATTTCTTCATGTGGGACACCAGTGTGCTCTACTCTGCTGACAAATGTGGAAGAATTGGTAGCGCATGTCCATGCTGCTCTTGTTACTGTGGACGCAGCTTTGCTGCGAAGGGTCCAGAGCTGTATGATCCAGCGGATTGGGCAATGTTTGGACATGCAGAGAGATCGCTTTCAGCATCTGTTGTTCTGAGGGAAACGTATTCTGTTGTGGAAGCCATGTGGACATAATATGGACGTTTATATTCTCGCTGTTTGCTAATGTGCGACATCTAAGCGCTCATATTACATGTAGTATAAATGACAAGTAGATGATGTGTTATTGTACTGTGCTATCATCTTTAGTACCTCAAAACTGATATTTTATTTTGTAGTTACTCTGTCCTATGACAGGTCATTAGTTTCAACTGCCAATTTCTTATTTGTCTAACCACGTATTTGTTGTGTTCAGCGTTACAAACTGATGTAAATTTAGGATACACGTGGCCTAAGAAGCGGTGTATATTACAGGATGAAATGTCAGAATCAAATTACAAGTAAAAAAAATACGCCCCAGCACAGGATAGAACCTTCGAACTCCTGCATGCCAACCCAAAACTCTGTTCATGGCACCAACTGTGCAGCACAATTATTATGTGCTGACCGAGATACTTACTATACATGTGGTTACAGTGTTGCTAGATGGCCACTGTTTATAATCATTTTCTGCCAGATGTACTAGCCAGAGGAAATTTTGTGAGAGACATGACAGTGCAGATAATACATAGACTACACTGAATTAATTCAGGCAAGCACGCACATACACACACTATGACAAACAGTTCACTCAAGTATTCCGCACACACATCCACTATTTACCAGTACATATCCAACCACACACTCAGTCACCCAAATGAATAGTACGAGTACAAGAGGATTCTGATTCCATCCTCACAGGTTAACTATTTGTCATCATGATACGACTGGGGGGTTTAGCAGTCTTGCAATATGTACCTCATGGCCTTGTGATCAGAAGACTACTTGGCACACCGTATGTGGGGTTTGGGGCAGAGGACTACCAATGCTTTTGAGCAGACACTCTTCATACTCTTCAATTGTGAGCCTTTGAAGCTGCTTAGTCCACTTTTGGATGGCACCTGTATCTGTATGGTATATGTACATTTTTAGATCTGTGCCACAGAATCCCCATAATGTGCGATACGGACAACTTGTCTTCCTCAGGCCAATAACGTACTTATTTTGAGGTGTTATGCCTTCAGGATTATTGGTCACAACTTCAGACATGACGAATGAATCGGGTTGTTACCTAATTACCTCGTATGGATCTAAGCCCTTCGCCCAAAAGGTGAAACTGTTTGTAATCATATAAATCAACTATGGAACAGCGAAGTTTCACTTCACAAACTCTCATAAATCGGTGCATGTGGAGTTGGCAGAGTTTCAGAGTACACATACTGACATAGAGAGATTTTTGAACTAAGTTGTAATTCACTTTATTATTATTTAAGTAACAAATTTCGTCATTCGAGGTGTCAGCAGAGACCAGACACCACCGACACCACCCTTAGGTAGAATAAGACGACGACATGAAAATACTCTCATAATTAATTGCTATTTTTAGTCAATTTGTTGCAATTTTTACCGATTTTCTTCCAAGAACCGACATGTCTAGCACAAATAATACGATGATATGTTACCTAATTTGCATAATTTAATTACAAATACAATAATTAACTGCAGTAACTGTTTGTAGTGATGTGTCATAAGTGTACGTTGATCATCCAGAAAATTATGACCACCGACTTGCTATCGATATAATCCCATCCAGGCGCCAGCAGCATCACCTAATGAGGAATGACTGCCAGTCAGGCACACTCATGATGCAAGTAGTATCAATGAACGAGCTATCCGTATGTAGAATGGGGAAGGTGTGAAATCTATCTGAATTTGACTGAGAGCAGATTGTGATGGCCTGGAGGCTGAGCATTTCAAAAACTGCACAACTCATCAAGTGGTGGAGGAGTACTATGTTGTGCGTCTTCAACACATGGTGAAAACAAGATGAAAGACATACCCATGCCCGAGGGAGGACTCGAACCTCCTCCGGGAGACTGCTAAAAAAGGACAGGTGGCGAACTGTGGTGGAATTAACCTCAGCCTTTACTTCTGGGCAGAGTACAAGTGTGTCTGAACACACAGCGCACCAAACACTCCTAATGGAAGGCCTCCGCAGCCAATGACCCATGCATATGCCAGTGTTAACACCCTTCGCAACTACAACCAGGATGGGTACGTGACCATCTGCAATGGATGTTGGCGCAGTGGTAGAGAATTGCATGTTCTGATAAATTCTGATACCTTCTTCATGCTGATGTGGGGGCGGAATCCATCAAGTTCCAGGGATAATAGCTCCTCGACACCTGTACTGCAGGATGGAGGTGAGCTGGTGGCGGCTCCATTATGCTCTGGGAAACATTCACGTGACTATCCATTGGTCCAGTGCAACTGTTGCAAGGCACCATGATGGCCAAGGAGTATCATACAGTGGTTGCATACCACGTACATCCATTCATGATTATCACGTTTCTGATGGCAATGGCATTTTTCAACAAAATAATGGACCATATCACAAGCCAGTAGTGTACAGAACACAGTGACGAGTTCCAACTGATGTGCGCCCCGCTCCCCTCACGTGCAGTGTCATTTTGCCTGTAATAAGAGGTCACTAATAGTAGTCTTTCTATTTGGTTACGTTTTTCCCTTGCCCTTTTGACAACACTTAGGAATTCTGATGGTTTTCGCTCCTTTTGCTTCTTTAACGCTTTTTCCCTCACCTTCTTGGGATTTTTAAATTCTGGTCTCCATTATGGGTTTGACCTCCACTTTCCAAAATTTTAGAGAAATGCTGGCCTTCGGGGAAAGACGCCTTACTGTGATGCATTAACTCTCCACTGTGTGCTTTTATTTTTTGCACCTACCAATCAAGTTGATCTACCTCTGCACCCAAACTCCAGTGTGGTAGCTAGGCCATCATGGTGGGGTTGTCATGTACATTCTAGGAGGTAGCTACCTGGCAATGCAGGGATCACACTGCCGATGCCTGAGCTGTAACCTCTCTTTGTCAGCCAAGGAGTAGATGCTTATCAACTTCGAGATACTGGGACTCTGGGCGACAGCTATTGTGCCTGGTGGCCTTAGCGTCAGTGGGGTGGCGCCCATGGGAATAGCTTCCAATCAGAGTGAGTAGCACGGGGTCAGATGGTCCGTATGAATTAGATCAAACTTAACGATGGCTGTGCCTACATGACCGTTTCAATAGTCAGGATAATGATTTTAATGCAGAGGTTTACAATCCTGTGGCATTTCCTTCTTTGACCATGCATCAAGGCGAGATTCAGGTAGGGAGAAATCGAAGTGGACAGTTTTCTGAGTTCTTGGCTTGTACCTGAAATGATGGTGGATCATACACCACAATGAAGCCACTGTTTTTATTTGAAATTATTGAAGATCGATTTGGGGAGGTTGTGGCAATATAAAAGATGAGAAATTGATCTTTACTGATCAAAACATCGCATGCCAACCAATTGTGGGCACTTCATACCCGTATAAATATGGGAGATATACCAGTCACCATTTCTCCTCAGAACATGCTCAACAGAATTCAAGGTGTTATCTTCTGCTTGGATGTAATGCTACAAACCAATGAAGACCTGTGTACTATTCTGGCATGGTGTGGGGTCCCTTTTGTTTGCTGCATCCAGTATGGATCCAAAGATAATAGCTGGCCGAAGTGGCCGAGCGGTTCTAGGCGCTGCAGTCTGGAACCGCGCGACCGCTACGGTCGCAGGTTCGAATCCTGCGTCGGTCATGGATGTGTGTGATGTCCTTTGGTTAGGTTTAAGTAGTTCCACGTTCTAGGGGACTGATGACCTCAGAAGTTAAGTCCAATAGCGCTCAGAGCCATTTGAACCAAAGGTAATAGATTGGACACTGGAACTTTTATCCTGGCCTTCGACAGTAACTTTTTAAATCAGAAGGTTAAGGTTGTGGTTTATAGGTGTGATGTCAGATCTTATTTCCCTTCTCTGATGAAGTGTATCAGGTGACAGAGGTTTGGAAACATGCCTGCCACTATCCTAGTGAGGCTATCTTTTGGGCACATGAACAGACATCCCATGATGTCAGCCCTCGAACCCAACCCCCTCAATGTGTCAACTATCTGGAACCGTACCCTCCTCGTTCACTGCAATACTCAGTGTTCAAGAGAGAGAAGAAAATTCAAGAGTATAAAACACCTGAGCACCTGTCTCATCAAGATGCAAAGAAAAAGTCTGAAAGACTTCATCCGACTGATATGGTCTCAAATTTTGCGATTGTTGTGTCACAGTCCATACCTCACGCGATGACAAGGTCTCGCATGACATCCCCTGGCCCTGATCGTATTCCAGGGCCTGTCCCACAGTTGGAGGAGGGAATGTTAGCTCCCACGCCCCCTACCCCTGTAGCACTGGTGGTTGCCACACAATTAGTGAGGCCAGAGATTTCTAGTCATCCTCTGGCACCATCAGGTATGAGGACACCTGTCAAGGTGCGCCCTCTCTAGACAAATACCAGCAGCCACAGGCTGTGGGCCAAAGAAAATAATGGTTCCCTTCGATCCTGGAAGATAAAATGGGAAAATCTTCGCAGAAACTGAAGTCTCAAAAGGATAAGAGGGATAGGCAAAAAGATAAACTACTTTCTGAGGCTTTGGATGTTCTGCTCCCCACCCCCAAAAAGGTCGAGCCTATGCAGCCTGATGATGAATAACACAACTGGGTGGATTGCGAAATGGTAGCAAAGTAATCACGCCCATCTATTCCATTTGTCACTTTCTGAGATGTGACATAAACGCTCCTTCAATGGAACTGTAATGGCTACTATAGCCATCTAACCAAACTCTGTCACTTACTAGTTACTAAATGGCATAGCACTTCAGAAAACCTCATCTCCCTGCTCTGAAAAACTACAAACCCTACTGTATCAATCGCATTAATGTTGAGAGGGCGTCCGGTGTTGTTTGTATCCTCATAAGCTCTGATATTTTCAGTGAGGAGGTGCCCTGCCCCTTACTCCTGAAGTAGAGGTTGTGGTCGTTAGTGTCTACCTGTCAATTTGGGTGACAATCTACCCCTAGACAGATCTTGCCATTATTGCGAGCTGTTAGAGTTAGTGAAACAGCTACCACCCCTCTTTCTCTTACTGGGGGATTTTAATGTCCACAATCCTCTGGGGGGTGGCGACACTCTGTCTTGCATAGGCCGGGTACTCTAACATCTCCTTTCAGATGTGGATGTCTGCCTATTCAACACATTTCAGTGCGACTCACAGAACGTACTCAGCCATTGATCTCACAGTTCCCAGCCCCAACATCTTACCCCTGATTAAGCGCCACATCCATGGCAATCCTTGTAACAGCGACCATTTTCCTATCGTTCTCTCCCTCTCCACTCACAGATAGCTGCAACATGTTCCACATTGGTCATTTCGGAAAGCTGATTGTCAGGCATTCTCCAGTACAGCCACTTTTGCAGCCTGTCATGTAACAGATATCGACAAAGTGGTGCAGAATATATTCATAGTATTATGTATGCTGCCACAGTAATGATACCCCACTCCTCCACCTCATTCTGAAGATCGTCAATGCCATGTTTGTTACGGCATAAAGTCAAGGGCCGGCACGCCAGTCGGGAACGATATAGCGGAGAGGGCTGTGACAAGACGTCAGCAAAATTGCACGCTGACTGACCCCTCTCCAGGATGATAACGCGACAGCAGCGGCCTCTATGCAAAGAGATCATAAGCGCCCCATCAGACTGGTTGCAGCCCAGTTCTACAGAAGCCTCAAGACTAGCGACCTGAA
Source organism: Schistocerca cancellata (assembly GCF_023864275.1). Classification (NCBI taxonomy): domain Eukaryota; kingdom Metazoa; phylum Arthropoda; class Insecta; order Orthoptera; family Acrididae; genus Schistocerca; species Schistocerca cancellata. The sequence continues at coordinate 271,144,300 of NC_064629.1, forward strand.
TTTAGGAATTGTATGTACTGAAGAAGCTTATTTATTTTGCATGTCTCCCTTTCCTCTCGTGACACACCTATGTAATTCTCAAAGTTAAGTATTCGTAATAAAACTCATTAACATGATTTGTTTGAACTGTTTGTCTTGCGATCCGAGAAAGCAGGTTCCCTTGATACCCTATGTTCAACGGTGGGCGTTGCAGAAATTTTCTTTGCTTGTATACTTATTTTTATTGTTTGCTTTGTCTGTTTATTGCATTTGCATAGTCCAAAATGACCAACCCACCTGTACCGCCCATTGCTCAGGCGCCACAGCTGCAAGTGATAGATGCAAAGCAGCTAACACAGATGTTTCAGTTTCAGACCCAGCAAATCGGTACACTGCTAAAGAAAGTACAGAAGCACGTCACCACTCAAGCAGCCACCGCAGCCCAAATACAACTGTAGCTCCAAGTGCCTACCGCCTTTCCTCCAGTTTAATGAAAAACAAGAGGAGTGGCTCAAGTGCTTGCAACAATTTGAAACCCATGTAATTGCTCACAGTGTACCAGGTACTGTGAAACTACATTACTTTTTGTCAGCAGCAGGAAGTGTAGTGTTTCACCTCATTCAGAAAGTATTCCCCAACTGAACTCCGAGTGAACTTTCCTATGATCAGGTTGAAGATTCGCTCACTAACTATTTTGACCAACAAGTGACTTTGGTAGCAGCTAGGTATCAATTCTTTCATTGCAAGAGAAGGTCAGATCAAACTTATCGCAAATGGGTAACAGAATTGCAGGGTATGATGAAGAAATGAAACTTCAAATGTGCTTGAGGTGCTATAATTCAGATGTTATATTGCATGATAAAATCGAGTACAGTTCAACTGATTTCAAACTTAGGGAACAGATTTTGAAACAGTAAGAATCACCATTTCAATACGTAGTGCAACTACTAGATCAGTACGATTAAGGTGCCATGTCGGCTGATGAATTTGAGCAGCCACCAATTTGTTGGGGCGAGTTGGTCGTTGATCGCGACTGGCCCTGCAGGCAGCGGCAGCTTGCATGCGCCATGCTGCGTAAACAGTTCTCTCCGCCATGTAAACAGCTCTTTAAACAGGCAAACGGAATTAAGTCATGCCCTCGATGATATTCATAGCACAAACGCCAAGACTAAAAAATGGCTCTGAGCATTATGGGACTTAACAGCTGCGGTCATCAGTCCCCTAGAACTTGGAACTACTTAAACCTAACTAACCTAAGGACAGCACACACATCCATGCCCAAGGCAGGATTCGAACCTGCGACCGTAGCAGTCGCGCGGTTCCGGACTGAGCGCCTAGAACCGCGAGACCACCGCGGCCGGCAAACGCCAAGACTGCCCGTCCAGACAATCACAGTGTTACGCTCGTGGCCAGAAAGGTCAAGTACAATCTGTATGTTTGCAATGGAACAAACATAACAATTATGTCCACTCACAAAATTCTAGTCACAAGGCCAATGTAATCAATGCAGCGTATTCAAAGCCCGCAGAAATAGCAAGCAAACAGTTACTTCAGTGCTACACCAGTCCAACAAACTTTTTGTACATTTGCATATTAGTGGAAAACGTGGGAAATTTCTGTTTGACACGGGTGCCTCTGTTACATTGCTGAATTGTAACACGGATGAGCTGTTAGACTCCCCACCTTTGTCCAAGTTCAATTCCTTGTCCCGCCATCCTGATTTAGGTTTTCCGTGATTTCCCTAAATCGCATCAGGCAAATGCCGGGATGGTTCCTTTGAAAGGGCACGGCCGACTTCCTTCCCCGTCCTTCCCTAATCCGAAGAGACCGATGACCTCGTTGTCTGGTCTCCTCCCCCACAACAACCCAACCCAACCCTTGTCCAAAACTAGCACTCACCTGACGGCTTATGATGGCAAAAGATTCCCGTTCTCAGAAAACGTACTTTGCCTGCCATGTATCGCTTGCATACGCGACCCGTAACTTTTACTGTGCTACAATCAAGCGATTGTGAGAACATATTTTGCCTTCATTCGTTTCATTTGTTTGGCTTTCAAATTCAGGTCAATGTGTTGTCAGTGACTGCATTCAATGCCAAAGATGGCGCAGAATTCCCTGAACTTTTTTCTGAATGTTTAGGCAAGGCTAACAATTTCGTTGCACTTATTACTATGAAAGACAATGCTCAGCCGAAATTTTCCGGGGCCAGACCTGTTCCCATTGCATTACGGTACAAAGTCGTTGCTGAACTTAAAGAACTACAATATAGTAGAGCTATTTCACCCATACAAGCTAGTCAATGGGCAAGTCCACCGGTTTTGCTCCGAAAGCCTTGACGTCGCATTCACCTCTGTGCTGAGTTTTAAGTCAACAGTCAACCCACAAACCGTGACTGATACTTACCCACTGCCACGCCAAGAGGATCACATGGACAGATTAGGCGCTGGTCGCTACTTTTCAAAAATTGATTTGCACGACAAATATCTTCAGATACCTCTAGATGAAGACTCTCAAACCGTGAGTGATGTGAACAATCATTTGGGCTTGTTTAAATATTTGGGTTTGCCGTTTGGCAGTCTTTCCGCACCCACCATTTTGCAATGGTATTTGGAACAGCTGACTGCTCAAGTACCAAACTGTTCAGACTATTTGGACGATACTGTCGTAGCAGGTCGCACACCTGAAGAACAAATTGAAAATTTCCATGTCTTGTTTCGTGTGCTTTTTGACGAAGGACTAAAGTGTAAACTGGACAAGTGTGATTTTTTTAAATCCTAAGTTGCAGTATCTTGGTCATGTCATAAACAGTCAACGTGTACATCCTCTTCAGTCCTTAGGCCATACGCGATCTGCCATATCCTCGCAATGTCACAGAATTTTAGTCAGTCTTAGGGAAACTGTGTACATCCCTTTCAGTCACATTTGTTAGCCATACGTGATCTGCCACGTCCTCGCAATGTCACAAAATTGTAGTCAGTCTTAGAGAAACTGAACTATTATATTCGGTTCATACCGAATGATGCACAAATCGCAGCTCTATTGCATCGCTTGCGTCGCAAGAACGTCCTTTTTGTTTGGACAGATGAGTGCCAAGACGTTTTTTAGAAACTTAAAGATGCATTGGTCAGTGATCGATGACTGGTCCATTTTGATCCTGACAAACCAGTTGTGTTGCAAGTTGATGCTTCCTCTTACAGAATCGGTGCAGTGCTTTCGCATAGATTTGGTAATAAAAGACAGGATTATTGCTTTCGCATCGAGTGTGTTGTCCAAAGCTCAGTGTAACTATTCACAAACAGAGAAAGAGGCATTGGCTATTGTGTATAGTGTCACCAAATTCCACCACTATTTGAATGGCAGAAAATTTTACTTAGTAACGGATCACATGCCATTGCAGTTCTTGTTTCATCCAATGAAGCCGGTTTCTGTACGAAATGCCCAAAATTGCCACGATGGGCTTTGTTGTTGTCTCAATACCAATACGAAATTATGTATCGTCCGACTGCTGAACATGGTAATGCGGAGGCACTTTCAAGTCTTCCGATAGGCCCTGATACCGACTTTGACTCTTGTGCTGCATCTTGTTGTCACATCGATGTTCAGAATTCTGAATTTCTTCAGTCCTTTCCTCTGAAGTACAGGGTGCTGCAGAACCGACTAAGCAGTTTTAAGGAGCAATAAAAAGTAAATCTGGATATATAGAGAAAAATGTTTTTTTTCTAAAGTAGTACAATATACCATTATACATTCATTTAAGTTTGAAAATAATCTCCTCAACATAGCGACTTTAGCATCAATACATTGTTGTAGACGATTCCTGAAGTTTCGAACAGCTGTCGCACATATATCGCGGGATATGGCATTCACTTCGTCAATAATCCGCTCTTTTAAATATGGTAGGGAGTGGCGGCGGCTTTTGAAAACCTTTTCCTTCAGATATCCTCAAAGAAAGTAGTCACAAATGCTCAAATCTGGTGACCGCGCAGGCCACCCGACATCACCCCTCAAAGAGACGAGGCGTCCCGGAAACATTTCCCTCAAAACATAAGTGAAATTCGAGATGTGTGAGCAGCAGCTCCATCGTGTTAGAACCACAAGTCCCCAAGTCCATGTTCTTCAACAATTTGGTCCATTCTGGGTTGGAGAAAATTTTGCAACACTGAAATATAACGTGTGGAATTCACTGTCACGGTCACTCCTTCCCCCTCAAAAAAGTAAGGGCCCACCACGCCAAATTGTGATATGGCCCACCACACTGTCACTTTATGAGAATGTTGCGGCCTTTCATGAATAATTCGGGGGCTATTTTCAGCCCAGTGGCGAAAGTTTTGCTTATTCACGCACCCACTAAGATGAAAATATGCCTCATCACTACTGAAGAAAGTTGCATTCGGAGAGATCTGAGCAAGCATTTGCTCACACAGATTTTGACGGTTGGCGTAGTCTGCTGGGCGTAATTCGTGAGCAATCATTATCTTTAAGGGATGGAACTTCAAATCGCATTGCATAATCCTTCTCAAACTGCGGTCTGAAATCCCCAATGTAACAGCATGTCGTGGAGCAGAACGTTGCGGCGATTGTTGAACTGCAGTGCTCACCCGCTGCACACTGTCTGGCGTTGTGATGGATCTGCGACGGCCGTGTGCATCTATTGCTAGTGTGCTATCAGTTTCCTGGAACTGCCGAACCCAGGACCGAATTGTGCTTGCATTAGGAACTGCATTGTCACGTGGAATGTTGCACTGTTGCCGAAAAGCTCGTTGTGTAGCGATCACAGAACTGTTGTTTTCATAATATGCGCGAACGGCAAAATCACGGTGTGGACCGGTCCACACCATTTTGGCTACTGAAATGGAGTCAGTGACTGATCAAAGACTTATCACATGATACTGCCTACCCTTCCAGCACAGCCCCAGGGGTAATCGATAGAAAATGCCTAGTCGGTTCTGCCGCACCCATAGGAAAGTTGCACAGGTCACGGAAGCAGATTGAGATTTGAACATTTTGCTAAGGTACATTCGTACATCTTGGCATTGCTCATTGCATAGCATAGTGCACTCTGTAGTGCGCCGATACTTTGCACGTCGGCATAGCTTCGCTATACAGCAAGGTATGATTCTTGTTCAAAGTGACAGTGGACAGTCACGTGTGTTCATCCCAAAAGCTTTGCAAAAAGAAGTGTTGCAGTTACTTCACAAAGGACATTGGGGGATTGTTCGTATGAAACAGTTAGCACGTCAACACTGTACTTGGCAGGGTATAGACATACATATAGAACAGATGATGTCACAGTGTCATTCATCTGCAGAAAATCAGTCCGCTCCATCACAAAAATTCTCTGCTTGGTCTAAGTCGTAATCACCATGGCAACGTGTGCACATAGACCTTTTTGGAACACCCGTTGCGTGATTGTGATCGGCTCTTATAGCAAGTTTCCTTTTGCTGTGCCAATGAACTCGACACCGTCACGTAGCACGTTTCATGCGTTGTCCTCTGTTTTTTGCCTCGAAGGTTTGTCTGAAGTCATAGTGCCAGACAATGGCCCTCAGTTCACGTCAAATGAATTTGAACCATTCTGTGAACGCAATGGCGTATAGCATCTAACTAGTGCACCGTTCCATCCGCCGGCCGCGGTGGCCGTGCGGTTCTGGCGCTGCAGTCCGGAACCGCGGGACTGCTACGGTCGCAGCTTCGAATCCTGCCTCGGGCATGGGTGTGTGTGATGTTCTTAGGTTAGTTAGGTTTAAGTAGTTCTAAGTTCTAGGGGACTTATGACCTAAGATGTTGAGTCCCATAGTGCTCAGAGCCATTTGAACCATTCCATCCACAGTCCAACGGCGAAGCGGAACGTTTTGTCAGAACATTCAAGCAGCAGATAACCAAACTTCGCACCACAAACATCAGGGATAAAGCATTGCAACTGTTTCTTGCCTCCTATACTTCGCATCCACGAGATGGACCATCGCCGACGGCATTGCTTCACGGCCGCCGCCATCGGACACTGCTCCACCTGTTCCACCCTCCTAAGCATCCGGCGCTGAAGGAAGGCCGTAACTATCGCTTCGCACCGCATCTTACTGTCTTTTAAAGGGTTTTTAGCGGCAGCAGAAGGTGGGCGCGAGGCGAGATCCTTCGTCGACTTGGCGCACGTATGTATCTCATTTCAGGTCCAGACTGATTGCAGGGCCGACATCGCAGTCAAATTCGCCACTGTCATGTGCACGGTGATCCTTCTGTCTCTCATCCCCCAGATTCACGGATCCCGAGGACAGCGCTGCCACAGCAGCGTGGCAGAGGGTGTCATCGCGACACCGTGGGACGACCCCATGGGGACGGAGCCTTCGCATTCTCCGCCTCCTGTTGTCCTACCGATGGAGCTGGATACGCCCACGCAGCAGCAGCCGACGCTTTCTACATCTTTTAATGGGCCTTAGGAGATGGACACGTACCCTTCTGGTCGTTTTACGGGGGACGTTTCCACCAGAGCGCAGGTCGGATGGTGGGGTACGACTGAAAGTCAGTCGATCACAGCATCAACGCTCCTGCCTCTCCCGCCGTTGTCGTGCTTCCTATACAACGGCCGTCCGTCGCTTTCACGGGAGGGTGGCGGGGGGGGGGGGGAGGAATGTTGGAATGTTACGGTGTAAAGTCAACTGCCGGCACGCCAGTCAGGAACGATAGAGCGGAGGGGGCTGTGACAAGACGTCAGCGAATTGCATGCTGACCGACCCCTCTCCAGGATGGCAACGCGACGGCAATGGCCTCTATTCGAAGAGCACATAAGCGCCACGCCTGACTAGTCGCGGCCCAGTTCTACAGAAGCCTCAAGGCTAGAGACCTGAACAGAAGCGTCAACTGTATCACTTCACTTCTATTAGGAATTTTATCTACTGAAAAAGCCTATTTATTTTGCATGTCGCCCTTTGCTCGCGATACATCTATGTAATTGTCGAAGTTAAGTATTGTCATTTACTTTTCGTAATAAAATTCATTAATACCATTTGTCTGAAATGTTTGTCAACTGATCCGAGAAATCAGGTTTCTTAGACACCCCATATTCGACGACTTGGTAGAATTCAACAATGGTGCTCTGAAAATACAGCCAAAGCAACCGCTGTTGGCGCTTCAGCGGCACAAGCGCCTTCCATGTATGGATTATTTATTTGCATTCAAGAGACTACAGGCGAAAGCGTGATTTTTAATAGAGAAAAGGAAGCAGGAGCGTTGGGAGCAACATGTATCATCTGTGCGATCCCACACCCCATCGTCCCAAGTATGGACTAAACTCCATTGCATTTGCAGTCATCCACTACTCACGGCAGTCCTGGAATCGTTGTCAATGGTAACATCTGCGCTGATCCTGTGGTACTTGCCGAATGTTTTGCAGCATACTTTGCTGAAGTGTCCGCTTGCAGTAATTACTATCCTCATTCCCTGACCCAAAAGCACCTCATCAAGTGCCGCCCGCTATCCTTCCATGCACACGCTTCTCTGTCGTGTAGCGTCCCTTTTAGTGAATGGGAATTTCATAGTGCTTTGGTAGAGTGTCGAGATATGGCCCCTGGACCCGACAAAATCCACAACCAAATGCTGAAACATCTTTGTGTTGTCAGCATGAACATATCCTCACACTTTGTAGTCGTATTTGGCGGGAAGGTATTATCATTCCATTCCTGAAACTGGGAAACGATTCTCATATTTTAACTACTTACTGGCCATTCTCTCTGACAGCTGTTTACGCTATTCGAATGCATGGTCAGCTGCCGTCTTTGTGTCTTTGTTGATACCTTGGAGCTAGGGGGTGGGGGTGGGGGGAGGGGGTTATATCACATTTCCAAAGTATCTTTCGTGCTTCCCGGTCCACCATAGATCATGTAGTTCGTCTGTAATCTGTAGTGCGTCCCCTAGAACTTAGATCTTCTTAAACCTAACTAACGTAGCGGTCGCGCGGTTCCAAAATGGTTCAAATGATTCTGAGCACTATGGGACTTAACATCTGCGGTCATCAGTCCCCTAGAACTTAGAACTACTTAAACCTAACTAACCTAAGGACATCACACACATCCATGCCCGAGGCAGGATTCGAACCTGCGACCGTAGCAGTCGTGCGGTTCCGGACTGAGCGCCTGAACGCGCGGTTCCAGACTGAAGCGTGAAGAAATTAGTGAACCTATATCAAGTTTGGAGGGAGCTGCAAAAAAATTCACAAAAAACCCAAAAGGTATTTGAGCAGCACCGACAAGAATTTGTCAACAAGTTCAATTATTAGTTCGACATGCCCACGCCAATGCACTTCAGTTAATGAAAATAAATAAAGATAAAATTTTTTTACAGTGACAGAGAGAGCCAGGTCGGCCTGGTCACTTAGCTGGAACTGACAAGAAACTGGCTAATAAAGAGGAAAGGTCGCGCATCAGAACTATTGAGGAAGAAAACCGACGTGCTAAACATTTTTCCACGTCAGCTCCTTCGACAGCATCTTATGAAGCATTACAAAATGACTCATCTTCAGATTGTAATGAAAATGAGATGTGTTTTTTGCAAGAAAATTTCCAATCTGTAATTGAGAACATAAAATCTGGAACCAGTAAAACAACTATGCGGAAAATTTTCATTACTCCAAAATTAGTGGCAGCGCTAGACGGGTGTCAGTTGAGTGTGAGAGATTCGGTGTATATTCTTGAAGGTACCATTGAGGCACTTGGATATAATACTGAAGACTTACCTATAAGTAAGTCCTCGATTCAAAGGATTCGTACAGAGAAATAGAAAGAGCGTGCGGAAGCTATAAAAGTTAATTTTCAAAACAAGGTACCAGATGTTGTGACTGTTCATTGGGATGGAAAACTGTTGCCTGCTACACATGACCGGGAATTAAAAGAAGAACGTCTTCCGATAGTTATTTCATATAGAAATAAAGAGCAACTTATTGCTGTGCCTAGGTTCGAAAACTTTTCAGGATGTGAACAGGGGAAAGCTGTTTGGAACGCGATTGTGGACTGGAATCTCGAAGACAAAGTGAAGTATCTTTGTTGTAGTACTACGGCTTCAGGTCCAGGTCATAGCAATGGTGCCTGAGTGCTACTTGAGCAAAAGCTTAACAGAAGTGTCATTCTTTTTCCTTGCCTCCATCAAGTGTATGAACTAGTGCTAAAAAACGTGTTCCAGGTAAAAATCAGTTCAGTGACAACAAGTCCTGATATTCCGCTCTTCAAAAAGTTCCGAGATAACTGGAAAAGTGTAGATCCAGATAACATAAAGTGCTACAAAGAAAAGGTCGCAATGCACCTGACTGTTTCAGAAATTGACAATCTGCTTGAGTTTTACTGCACTGAACTGACAAAAGAAATAATCAGAGATGATTACCGAGAGTTGATAGAGCTGTCTGTTACATTTCTAAGTGGAGATACTGACAGAAAATTCAAGATACGGCTTCCAGGTGCCATACACCAAGCTCGATGGATGGCGAGAGCTATATATTCTCTAAAATATCATTACTTTGTGTTCAGTTAAAAATTTCGAGCAAGGAGAAGGTAGCGCTGTTTGACGTTTGCCTGTTCATCGTGACATCCTACGTCAAGTCATGGCTCCAGTGTATTTTGGCAGTAAAGGCACCCTACCAAGATTTGTGCTTTTTGAAGTCAATGAAGGCATACGAAAAAATAGATAAAGACATCTCAAAAGCAGCTCTACAGAAGATAAGCCAGCATTTATGGTATTTGACTGATGAAGTTTCTGTCTTGTCACTGTTTGACGATGATGTGGATCTAAAAACAAAAGTAAAAATGGTTGAAAATTTAACCAAAGATAATTTATCAGCTCATGCTAACCATTACATCCCTTCGAAGGAAGAACTTTGTGGTCCGTTGTATGGTGAGTTAAATAAATGAATAGAGACGTTGTTTCCTTAGTTTTCTGTTTACATCACAATTTTGTTAACTGGTTAGCTCTCTCTTAATTACAGAGAAAAACATCAACGACTTCATTCCAGTCAGAAGCAAGTCATTGTCACATCGTCATAAAATTGATGACAGTTTTCTCCACGAATTTTCTGCCATATGGTCAAACAATGCTTCCTTTCAAGAAACTAAAAAGAAGGTTTCAGTAATGAGAGCAGTGAATGATACAGCTGAAAGAGCGGTCAAGTTGATGCCACACCTTCATGGTTTAATCGCGGTTGAGGAGGAGCAAAAAAAACTATTTTTGTTTCGTTGCGTACAAGAACACCGAAAGATTTATCCTGACTGCAGAGAACAAACTTTGAAACGAAAATTCAGAGACTAATGTTTTTACATGTTAAATAGTGAATAAACACGATTTAGGCGATTTGGTGTTTTATTTACCAAACAACCATTAAGTTGTGATTACGTAAGCTTTCCCGGCGTAATAAGTCATGAAAGTCTCTTCGGGTTTGCTGCCGGATCCTAAAATCAACTTCACTCGATATTTCGGCGATCCAACTGGTCGCCATCTTCAGGAAAATGTTGCTTTTGCTGATGAGTCCCGCTGAGAATTGACGCCAGGTTGTTTTTCTTTTTTTTCTTTATTGTTACTTGAAACACCTTGAACAAAGGTGGGCTGTCAGCAGCATAGTACGCTGCTCTTCAGCCGCGAGTGGTACAATAAATGACAGAAAGTAGTGACAGACACTACAATAAAAATGGCGGTAAAAACTGCAGACACAAAAACAACATACATGAATCCGTTCACGCTGGACAAGAAAAAACACTAAAACCTGTTGACACGGCGCACATAACATGGATGACGGCGACGGCGCACGTGAACAGTGGTGGCGGGACGACGAAAGAACACTAAACACAAACGAAGGCACACACACGAGACACTGATGGCGATGATCTCCGGCGCGCGAATGTTAACTGAGCGTGTGCGAGTCCGGGGACCTGCCAAGAGAGGAGGAGGAGGAAGGGGAGTGGGAGAGGGAGAGGGGAGAGCAGAGATGCCATGGGCAGGGAAGAGAGGGGGAGGGAGGAAGGGGGAGGGGAAGCCCGGGGGAAGAGGGGCGGAGGAAGGAGGACGGGGGAAAAGAAAAGAGAAGGGAGGGAGGGTGCCTAAAGGAAAGGACACAGGAAGTGGGGGGGAGAGGATCAAAGTTGATAGGAGGGGTAGACGGAGGGGAGGAGGACATCATCAGGGAGGGGGAGCTGGCGGAAGCCACCTTGGGAGAGGGTAAGGAGGGTGGAGAGATGGGGACCGGGTGGGACGTGGGAATACAGGTGCGGCAGCGGGCGGGGGTGGGAGAGGATGGGTGAGACTAGCGGGTGAAGAGGATCGAGTTTGCAGGAGGTGTACAGGATCCGTATCCTTTCAAGGAAAAGGAGGAGGTGGGGGAAGGGGATGAGATCGTACAGGATCCGCATGGAGGAGGGGAGACGGATGCGATAGGTGAGGCGGAGAGCATGGCGTTCAAGGATTTGGAGGGATTTATAAAAGGTAGAGGGGGGTGGAGATCCAAGCCGGATGGGCGTAACAAAGGATAGGATGGATGAGGGATTTATAGGTGTGGAGGACGGTGGGGGGGTCCAGACCCCACGTACGGCCGGAAAGGAGCTTGAGGAGACGGAGTCGGGAGCGTGCCTTGGCTTGGATTGTCCGGAGATGGGGAGTCCAGGAGAGGCGACGGTCGAGGGTGACGCCAAGGTACTTAAGAGTGGGAGTGAGGGTGATAGGACGGCCATAGATGGTTAGATAGAAATCAAGGAGGCGGAAGGAAGTGGTGGTTTTGCCTACAATGATCGCCTGGGTTTTGGCGCCAGGTTGCACATCAACGTCCTATGTAGGCCTCCGTACAGTACACGGCGCATGCGCCGCCCATCACGGTTTCTGCCTTCCAAAACAGGGAGGTGGCGCCGCCCTTAGTGAAACACTGCTGGCAACGATATATCGCAATCAAGGCCGCACTGAAGAACGTTCAGTTTTGATGCGAGATAATACAGGATTCCACGTTTTGCTAAGAGGAAACCCATTGTCTCTGTTGATTAAATTATCAGCCAACCTAATCTCAATCGCCTATTTATACACACTGTTCCAGAAACCGTCAATATTGGCAACCACAACAGTTTCGCCAAATTTCATTTTGTGTCCCTCATTTAGGCAGTGTTTCCGGTTTCTGGAACAGTGTGTATAAAGAGGCGATTGAAATTAGGTTGGCTGATAATTTAATCAACAGAGACAATGGGTTTCCTCTTAGCAAAACGTGGAATCCTGTACTATCTCGCATCAAAACTGAACGTTCTTCGGTGCGGCCTTGATTGCGATATATCGTTGCCAGCAGTGTTTCACTAAGGGCGGCGCCACCTCCCTGTTTTGGAAGGCAGAAACCGTGATGGGCGGCGCATGCTCCGTGTACTGTACGGTGGCCTATATAGGACGTCGATCTGCAACCTGGCGTCAGTTCTCAGCGGGACTCATTAGCAGAAGCAGCATTTTCCTGAAGATGGCGACCAGTTGGATCGCCGAAATATCGAGTCAAGTTGATTTTAGGATCCGGCAGCAAATCCGAAGAGACTTTGATAACCATTAAGTTCCAGAATCCCTCCATTCCCTCATAGTAAACGTTTTCAAGTCTTATGTTTAGCGTCAAGTCGGCACATGTTATAATAATTTAATTGTAATGATATTTAGTATGTGAGTTACTAAGGTCAAATAGAAAAAAATAGAGGGTATGCGTTTTCGATTTCACGAAAAAAAATCCCCATTATATCTTGGGACACCCTACTGTGCACCCACACCCAGAAATTTATCTTTGTGACCAGTTACTTGAAGTCGTTGAAACTTGTCAATTCTTAGATATTTTACTTAACAACAAGCTAACTTGGCTGCCCCACGACCGCTGCCTCAAGGCAACTAGCATGAGGAGGCTAAATGCTCTATTTTCATATCAATTACTTGTGGAGTGCGAACCGCATATTTCGTCTATGATTTTACAAAGCTGTGATTTTATCCATCTTGGAATATGAATGTGTTGCCTATGGGTCGGCTGCACCTTCTGTACTGAGCTTGCTGGATCCTGTCCACTACTCTGGCGTGCGGTTGGCAATGGGGGCTTTCTGCATGATCCCTGTTGACAGCCTCCTGGTGGAAGCCGGCGTCCCACCAGTCCTGGTTAGACGACAGCAGCTAATGGCTAATTACACAGTCACAGTCTGTCAGGCGCCTATTCTCCGATGTCACTCAATTGTGTTCCACAACCAGCAGTTCAGACTGTTTGTAAATGGCCCAAAACTGCATAGACCAGCTAGGATCCGACTTAATTACTCTACTGAATCACCTCCAACAGCCTCCTTTAGTATGTTCTCCTAGCGCTCCCTCTAGACACCCCCTGTGGTCTGTACGGTGCCCTGTGATACAGATGGACCCCTTTCGCTGCCCCAAGAAGGACGCTAATCCTCCTCTTCTGCGACTCTTGTTTCGTTCGATACTCCACGATTATTCTAATTCAGCATGCATCTACATGGATGGATAGAAAGTCAACGACAGGGTTGGTTACGCTTTTGCTCATGCTAGGGGACATAGAAGAACTCTCTGCCAAGTGCCTGCAGTGTATACACTGCGAAGTTGGTAGTCATGTCTCAGGCTTTGCAGTAAGTAAAATCCCTAGCCACGACGAACTTTCTGATATATAGCGATTTCTTGAGTTCCTTAAAGGGCATATACCTGTGTTATCCCAAAAATGATTTGCTCCCCAACATCTAGGACCTGTTGGTTGACCTCTGCAGCTCTGGAAAGTCAGTGACCTTCATCTCAACACCAAGTCGCATAGATATTCCAGGAAATGGACTTGCCGACTGCCTATCCAAAGACATAACTACAGGAGATAATCTCGACATAGGAATGCCGGGTACAGACTTGCGGCTTCAACTCTGATGCAATATTTTGAGGCTCTGAGAACTGGAATGGCAGGTTACCACGACCGAAAACACCTTTAGAGCGATTAAGTGGTCCACTAACGAGTGGCATACATCTTTCCAGGCACCTCGGGAAGATGCCATTATCTTTTGCCAACTACGCATCAGCCACACGAAAATCTCTCCCAGGATCTTTCTGTGTCAGGAGGATTCTCCTCATTGCAGCAGCGGTAGTCTACTGACGATAGCTCATGTTCTTCTTGAGTGCACCCTGAAAGCCGATCTGCAGCACAGTCTCAGCTTGCCTACCTCACTATCTCAGATGCTTGCGGATGTCGAGACAGTCACTACCAAAGTGTTGCATTTCCTGAGAGAGAGCGGATTTTGCACTAAACTCTAATACTCAATCACTTTCAGTGTTAGCGGTGGTTGTGTAGGGTGGGTCAGGGAGCCTCCCTCTGTGCGGATACCCCACATGCGACTGCAGATAACTTTCTTCCACCTCACCTTGTTGTGCCTTTAGACCTTCTGTTGCACAATGCTGACTCTGTGTTATTCCAATTTTTTTTTTGTTACAGCTATTGTCACGCTCTTTTTTAAACTCTTCGACTTGCCTCTATAGTTGGAGCAGCCACGTTCTCACTCTTTTGCGTTTTTACCTTTTTACGTGTTTTTCTCATGAAATGTAGTGACTGATGAACCAGTACTTTAGTCTTTTTAAACACATAATCATCATCATCATCATCCAACTGACGTGCTGGTCCTAACTAACCAGATTTGAATCCAATCGATCATATCTGGGATGTGATTGAATGTGGCATCAGAGGTCTTCGCCCCCTCACCGGAATTTACGGGAATTGTGTGTTGTGTGATTTGTGTGTGTAGATGTGGTGTCATCTCCCTTCAGCGACCTACCAAGGCCTCATTGATTCAAAGTAATGATGCGTTGCCACTGTTATCCATGTCAAACGTGGACATACCGGCTATTAGATAAGTGGTCATAATGTTCTGGCTGATCAGTGTATGTACTCTGATTTATCCATGGTTATTTATGAATCTTTTAGTGACACCACAGGCTAATAATGTACCTGTGTAGCAAGAGGTGTTTGAGTAAATGTTGTGTTGTGGCAGGTTAATTGATCTTATGTTTATTTTTGTTCTACTTGGGAGTGCTGGCTGACAAAAACTATTGATACCCATGCATAAGCTATAGTATTAAAGGCAGCTGGTGACTGCATAGGCACCAGTGGGTTGTGACAGGTTTGCTGTTGTTAACATGGCTGGCATACCACTCTCTTAGTGCTTTGTATACTAGTAGTATCTTTTCTGGTACCATCCAGGTTGGCCACATTGGAAACATTTACACACATTTCGTTTAAATAATGCAAGTTTCCCAGGCATTCCTGGGGAGATGGGCTGGTGATGCTGATACTGGTCACTTCTTTAGGAGCATATTTTTAGCATTATGTTAATTCTTATACACTATGTGATCAAAAGTACCCGGATACCCTCAAAAACAAACGTTTTTCATATTAGGTGCATTGTGCTGCCACCTACTGCCAGGTACTCCATAGTAGTTATTAGTCAGTAGACATCGTGAGAGAGCAGAATGGGGCGCTCCGCGGAATTCACGGACTTCGAACGTGGTCAGGTGATTGGGTGTCATTTGTGTCATACGTCTGTACGCGAGATTTCCACACTCCTAAAAATTCCTAGGCCCACTGTTTCCGATGTGATAGTGAAGTGCAAACGAAAAGGGACACGTATGCCACAAAAGCGTACAGGCCGACTTCGTCTGTTGACTGGCAGAGACCACCGACAATTGAAGGGGTCGTAATGTGTACTAGGCAGACATCTATCCAGACCACCACACAGGAATTTCAAACTGCATCAGGATCCACTGCAAGTACAATGACACTTACGCGATAGGTGAGAAAGCTTGGATTTCATGGTCGAGCGGCTGCTCATAAGCCACACATCACTCCAGTAAATACCAAACGACGCCTCGCTTGGTGTAAGAAGCACTAACATTGGACGACTGAACAGTGGAAAAACGTTGTGTTGAGTGACGAATCACGGTACACAAGGTGGCGGTTCGATCACAGGATGTAGGTTTGGCGAACGCCCAGTGAACATATCTGCCGGCGCGTGTAGTGCCAACACTAAAATTCGAAGGCGGTAGTGTTATAGTGTGTTCGTGTTTTTCATGGAGGGGGTTTGCACCCCTTGTTGTTTTGCGTGGCACTATCACAGCACAGGCCTACATTGATGTTTTAAGAACCTTCTTGCTTCCCACTATTGAAGAGCAATTCGGGGATGGCGATTGCATCTTTCAACACGATCGAGCACCTGTTCATAATGCACGACCTCTGGCGGAGTGGTTACACGAAAATAACATCCGTGTAATGGAATGACCTGTACAGAGTCCTGACCTGAATCCTACACAACACCTTTGGGGTGTTTTGGAACGCCGACTTCGTGCCAGGCCTCATCCACCAACATCGATACCTTTCCTCATTGCAGTACTCCGTAAAGAATGGGCTGCCATTGCCCAAGAAACCTCCCAGCAACTGATTCAACGAATGCCTGCGAGAGTGGAAGCTGCCATTAAGGGTAAGGGTGGGCCAACACCATATTGGATTCCAGCATTACCGAAGGAGGGCGCCACCAACTTGTAAGTCATTTTCAGCCTGGTGTCCAGATACTTTTGATCACATAGTGTACATATTGTACTTATACTTGTCTCTCACTGGCAATCTAGGAAACTGGTAAAACTACAGTGCTTACAGAATTTTGCTATGACTTCTCACGTAATGTTTAACATCATACATCTTCTTAATATTTATTGAGATTTTTCAGAATATAGTCTGACATCATTATTTCTACCAACAGGGGAATGAGCTCATTTAACACATACATTATGAGAGTCACGCATACTAGTAATGAAGGGATGGTTTAGTAAGAGTTTATTTGTTTATCTGTCACACTGTGATCCATCTCCAACATTTAAAGACTTTGCAAGAGCATATTTCTTATTAAATTATGCACTGCAGTAATTTGTTGCCATTGTATTTAGGACAGAAAAGTTGGTACTTGAATAAAAATAGGTAAAAACTACAACAAATAAATTCAATATAGCAATTAATTATAAGATTACTCTCATGTCATCTTCTTCTTCTTCTGCCTGGGGGTAATGGCTGGTCACTGATGGCTTCTCGAATGACTAAAATCGTGTGATTAGAGTAATAATACAATTAATATGTTAATTATAACGATTACCCACACTGATCCTCTGCCGGCCTGTGTGGCCGAGCGGCTCTAGGCGCTTCAGTCTGGAACCTCGCGACCGCTACGCTTGCAGATTCGAATCCTGCCTCGGGCGTGGATGTGTGTGATGCCCTTAGGTTAGCTAGGTTTAAGTAAGTTCTGGGGGACTGATAACCTCAGATGTTAAGTCCCATAGTGCTCAGAGCCATTTGATCCTCTCACTACCGAGCACATTCTTTATATGGCGAGAAGTAGATCATGACTGGTAAATAATTCAGATTTTTCGATAGCTTTGGGTACAGTTTGCAGTGTGACTGATTGAGAACATCGTGATGTTGACATAACATTACGTTGACATGATGTCAAGAGCAGTGGGATAAAGCTAGTTTACTTGTAATAAAAAGTAATTAATTATTTATAGCAATTACCCACATCCTTACTCCAAACTACCCTGGACCTCTGCCTATGGTACACAGGACAAGACTGCCATTGCCCAATCAATTGCTCAAGTTATAAAGGATGCGGAGGGGGAAGGGGGTTTGAATTTTATTGGTCCAGGAGGGAGAAGGTAGGGCTGGGGTATGTGGACAGGATGATAATTCCCTAGGGTGACTTCACATAACTGGCTGAGGTGTGTGGGCTGGAAGGCGGTTCCCCAGGGGGAGGGAAATGTGGGGCGATCTCACTCAACTACCTCTGGTACAATCTGACACTGGAAATCATTATCAGTGATCTTGAGATAAGGTTATTATCAAGACCATAACTGGTACTAGATAAGTACTACTTATCAGTTATAGCATTATCTTATCATGGGAAGTACTTATTGATCAATGACTCTTTCTTTAGTACTGTTGGAGTGTTTTGTGATCCAGAAACTACTTTACTACACTACTAACAATAGCTGTTCATTAATTCCGAGTCTTGGGTTGTGCTTTGTATTTAACAAGTCATCTGTAATCTATCCAAATATTGGTGTAGCACTATTTAACTTCGCAGTGCAGTTTCAGATTGCCAAAGAGTCAAAACAACTGACTCGGTACGAATTAGTGGCTGTTGCTTATCGTCAGTATCACTCAAAATATTCACAAGTGAATAATACCTAGAAACGGAAAAGGGAAAATTAAGAAAACATCAGTGGTGTGGGAATATGGTAAGAAAACTGAGGGGGTTAAAACATAACTAGAGGCCGGTCGCAGCTGTTCATCAATGCTGAAGTGCAGAATGGCTCAACAAACAGCTGCAATTCTCCTTTTCAGTAGTGGAAGGAAGCACACCATTAAACATTCTGCTTTCCACTAGTCCCAGACTTGCTGTACGAGGAAGAAAGGCAGAAAGTCAAAATATGGACTCAGAATTGAGTCACCAGCGATTGTGATAACTCCCCATTAATTACGATTACATCAACAGCAAATGATCAAATCCAGCAGAGATGCAATGTGAGTAGCATGAAATGCAGTGGCATTTGCGGCAGAGATCATAAACACTTCTTTGCTGTGGAATGAACAACATGGAATTTAACTGTCTCTTTTAACTTAGCTCAAAGAGAAGTTAATCTCTCTTAACACACATTAGCCTTCTCGCTATGGTTGCATGCAGAGTACACTTATTTTTTCGGCATCAAAACTACTGACTAAATCTTGAATAGTAACTCTTAGGTTCAAATTCCTTTCAATGTATCATTCTCCTTCACTGAGAAACTCAGAGTACTAAACATAAGTGCTATCTCCAAAAATTGAGTGAAAGGTAAATTGTAGAAAAAAATGTTCATTATTTGAAACAGATCTACTAAGAAAAGAGACAAAATAATGAGAAGCATCGCTTTAAATATGCTATAAAGGGTAGGAAAGAATATATCCAGTTTAGAAGGAGTACTTGAAAGTATAAAGTGCTATATTCTGTAAAAAGCATATCACGCCGCGGCGTGAGAATTCACGCTCAGCTGGGAACTGTTAGACGTCATTTCAAATCACATGTCAAGAGAGATCACATCGAAATAAGAGGCAGAGAACTGTGGTTAGCCACTACTTCATGACAGTTGCCAGATAGGTAAGAGGAGGAAGTAACTCATCCTAGCAGTGTGCTACATCCCTGTGGGAGGGAAAGACTGCATGGTGCATAAGGTGGGTGACAGGGGGCACAAGTCACGGTGATTTTCGCAGTAGCTGCATTCATGTTCTCAGGGAATCATCTTGAAGAACTGTGCGCATTTAGCAACACGTGATGGCTGCCTGGCATGGTCCACGCTTGAGATAGTGTAGTGCAATGACCATCCTGTAGCTGTAGATTGACAAACGTCCCTCCATGCACGAATACCAATGCCATTACAAAATTGTTCACCATCCAGGAATATTTCCTGATACCATAGCAGTTTTGCATTTGACCCGAAAACTCTTCACTGCAAACATCTGAAGTTTTTCTTGCGAACTTGTTGAGTTTCTACGTGAAGTCGCAGCAAATACGAAATTCAAAATATTTTGGCCAATATCGTCGGAAATCTGCATCTTCAGTGGAAACACAGCAGAGGCGCATCAAGACGACACATCTGTTAAACAGTTAAGTACTGGGATGTGCTATAAAACACTGCAGATTGGATTTCAGGTAACACATCACATGCACAAGTGTACAAGGATCGAGTGCGTGATAACTTCATTGAACAGAAGTGCAGTAAAGTTTACCACAATGGTTCAACTGGTTCTGAGCACTATGGGACTTAACGTCTGACGTCATCAGTCTCCTAGAACTTAGAACTACTTAAACCTAACTAACCTAAGGACATCACACACGTCCACGCCCGAGGCAGGATTCGAACCTGCGACCGTAGCAGTCGCACGGTTCCGGACTGAAGCGCCTAGAACCGCTCGGCCATAGCGGCCGGCAGTAAAGTTTACCCTGACATGAAAATTACAAAGAAATGCAGAAGGGTAACAGTCCATTCGAAAGTCGTAATGGACGTGAAAATCAATATTTTGAATTTTTGTAACACCTCGAAAGAAAGAGTGGAAATACTTGCTTCAAAACAGAGACAAACCTAACTACAGAAAAATGCAACATTAGCTACAGAGAAATCGTTGTGAATTACATGTGTAATTATCCACGTAAAATGTTTAAATGGAGTTTATTCTAGAACGGGCAGTGAAATGAAAACGAACCAGACGATAAAAAAGTAAGTAAGCTGTTTAGCTACAGAGAAATCGTTGAGAATTACATGTGTAATTATCCACGTAAAATGTTTAAATGGAGTTTATTCTAGAACGGGCAGTGAAATGAAAACGAACCAGACGATAAAAAAGTAAGTAAGCTGTTTATTTCAAAAGTAATCGCCATAACTGTTAATACGCTTATCCCACTGTGAGACAAAACTGGCAATGTCTTCATTGAAAAATGTTTTCGGTTGCCTATGGAAGCATGATTGTATCCAGACAAACATCTCTTCACCCGAAGAAAATCAACGGTCATTGTTTTCCGTCAGAGCTCCACAAACATGAGAAACGTATGGGGAGAGGTTAGGTCTGTATCGAGGATGTGTATAAGCTTCCGAGAGAGACTTCTGCAATGCAGCCCAAACAACCTTGGAAATATGCGGACGGGCATTGTCATATACCGTAATGATACCGACCATCAGTATCTGTGGACATTTGGACTTGATGATGTTCTTCAATTTTTGCAAAGTGTCCAAGTAGAGTGGTGCCGTCCATTAACATTACTGTGCTTTTTTTGCGTGGCCACTTTGCAAAAGCTGAAGCACTCCATCAAGCAAAAACGCCCAGAAATGTTGACAGATGACATCATTCTGTTGCAGGACAGTGCTCACCCACATACTAGCAAGGTTTTTTCCACTACGGTGCAGACGTTTCTCTGGGAAGCCCTCACAGGCACTCTGTACAGTCCCGTTCTCTCCGCATCCAGTTTCATATTTTTTGAGCCCTGAAGGAAGACATTTGTGGCCATCGATTTTCTTCAAATGAAGAGTTCCATGAGTGGGTGCTATCGTGGTTCCGTAGCAAACTACCTATACATCACAGGTGAAATTGGAAGACATTTTGATTGACAATTATACGACGAAAAAGGGATACACATTGTCGATAGTCAACAAACCGATCGAGGTATCGACTGCACTGTCAGCAATAGCCCATTCATACTTAAGCCAAGACCACTATTTCACATGTTGGCCATACTTTAACTCAGTTGTTTTGTTAATCAGTTCAGTTCTTACTTGCAGCTGAATGTGATGTACGTACTGTCGTTTATTGCTTTTGTTCTGTGTGCTGTTGCGATAGTTTTTAATTACAAGTAAGTTTGTAACAATAAAGAAGAGGAGAAGCAATCTCGATTCGTCCACTAGAGTTACGGTAAAATAAAAATATGTATGTGCTAATAGCCTAATTATCTCTCTATAGGAATTTAATGCTAGCACTGAAGTCGTTATATGGAGACTGGTAGTACTTTGGGGTTGCAATATTTCAGCATTTCAAATGGCCGCAGGGCGGTAAACATAACGAGAAATAACATTAAATTAAAATTTGTGGTTGGTAATACTCTTGGATTTGCCTGTTTCGCCAAAACATCACGTTTATCAACAAAAATATCGCCCAAACGGCGATGGTTGCTTAGCTTTAAAAAATTTGCTCAAAATTCTATCATTAGTTTCACTAATGGCAAAATATCGCGCAATATCTTCTACTGTGACATGTATTACTCGTAATATCATTGCAACAGTGAGTCTAACCGTCACAATTCAATGTGTTTGTAAATAAACTTCGTATTAACGATAACCAGCGGCACAAGAGCAGGTGAACACTGTAATTTTCGACACCTTGCGGATTTATTAGTTAGTTCTCTTTCATTGCTGTTAAACATAACATAGATGCTGCAGTATGAAAGATACAGCAGCTAAATGTACTGCGCTACAGCTCTTTTAGACTCTGTGAAACTTGGCATCAGGGTCGCCAGCACACCTTCAGTTGTGCACGTTTTAAGGAGCTTTTGCGCATGTGCAATTGGGGTGGCGTAATTGCCTTAGGGGCCAAATACATACGGATTTGATAAAGAACTTGCACGGTTCACGATGTACACAGCTTGCCCTTACCACTCAACTGCAAGTTTACATCAGTGCCACCAGGTATTGAATTACCCATTTGATATCCTCATATACTTTATATCCTCATCTTCAGCTTGCGACGTCGGCATGTGTACAAAAATTATCGTTGCACACTGCGGCAGCCTTGTACCCCTTTCGCTCGGTATAAACCCCACTAGGTGATAGCACACTCCTCAGATATGCCAATTCACTCACTATATAGTAAAATTAGATCGGACGTCAGTATATGCTATAGTTATACTGAGAGAAAAACCTATTTTGTGGGTTTCTGAATGAGTTATATTACATTACGTTCTTAATTTTATCATACAGTAATCAATTTGAATCGCTGAGAATCATAACAGCCTAAATCATATCACTGTTGATTATGAGACTGTATCATTTATTCATGCCTCTCAAATCTGTTGATCTTATGGTGGGCCAGGTTTATCTGTGTTGCAGGAGGCCCACATCGTTGATATGAACATTCACAAAAAGCTGTCTTACTGGTTTCCTTGATATTCACTTAAATGTGGGATCGACGACGTTGTGCTTAAGATCCTAATGGTTCTCAGCACCTCATTTCTATTCTAGTCAAGTGACCATGTTGGTAGACATTACTACTTGAATTAATCATTTCCACAAACGGCAGTTTGTGTTTGGAGTCGCTGTGTACTGTGCAAGGACTGGCCTTCATGTGCAGAGTAATCATGAACTATGTTGAATCTATTTTAAATGCTAACAGAAAAGTAAAGCTGTGCGGACGGATCGTCAGTCGTGCTTCGGTAGCTGAATCGGTGCCGGCACGGTAGCTCAGCGTGTTCGGTCAGAGGGCTGCGTGCTCTCTGTAATAAAAAAAGAAAAGAAAAAAAAATTAGGCATCAACGATCAAGTTCAACGGATGTCTTGTGACGTCCGCCCAGACCAAACGCAACGAACTATATCGAACAAAAGAAAAACATCGGTAGAGCGCTTTCCCGCGAAAGGCAAAGGACCCGAGTTCGAGTCAAGGTCTGGCAGACAGTTTTCATCTGCCAGAAAGTTTTATATCAGCGTAAACTCCGTTGCAGAGTGAATATCTCAGTCGGCTTTCAGTCGTGATACCGTGCGGACAGGTTCGGTGCACCGGGCAGCGCTCCGCATGTGTTGTTACCAGCTAGCGCGCGGTTGCGTCGTTGTATTGCCTTATAGTACCGATACAGACCCGCCATGGCGTTCTCATATCGACAAACTACAATCAAACTAACGTTCAACGCATCGTACAGGATACCGAAGGCCCATGAAATTGAACGGTTTCTTCGAGACATCATGCACATAGAACCGCAAGAACTGATAGGCATTCATTTGTCTATTGTATCCAGCACAGTGTACCTCAAATAGATTGACGAAGCGGCCTGCGACAGACTCCTCCAACTATCTGCAAATGGCTTTCGCTTCTGTCACTCTGTCGGTAATGTGAGCGTGATAGGAGTTGACCATGCTGGTCTGGGGGTGCGTACCGTGCGCATCTTTGAACCACCATTCGAAGTTCCTACCAACCTTGTCGCTGATGCGCTGTGGCCATACGGCACAGTTCTGAGCCACACAGAGGAGAAATGGAACACATTCGAAATGTACCCTATCCTTAACGGGGTACGACAAGTGAGCATAGAACTTAAGAAGCACGTTCCATCATGTTTTCGTTGGTGGCTGCCGCGCAATGGCCGAGACTTTGTCGAGCCCCGCCCTCCAGTGGATGTCAAATCTCAGACCCGCAGGCATAAATCACCCAAGCGACACAAGAAGAGGCGATTGTCTGTTTAAGAATGGAACAGGAATGTGAAGCTGGCGGAAGACATCGACTTCGTTGACGCGTCTACAGCTGCAACGAATTCCAGTGGCCTCATTCACCTGAAGGCGCCTGAAGATAAGGAACACTGCTACATCTGGTGGCCCTGAAAACGAGGTGCATCGCGTCGACGCTGTGACGTCCCTTCCCTCCTTCTGCACTCGTCGGTAGGAAACGCGACTCGTAATGATGTTCGTCCCCGTCAGTATGACGTGGAACAGCACCTGTAACACTCGTAAAACACAGCTCCTCGCGTAGTTAAGAAATATTCTGTTGTTCGTCCGTAACAGTCTTATCAGTTTGTGTTAACTGACCAATTGTTTATATTTTACCTTATGCCCGCTTAGTTTCGTTGAGCAGTGAAATCTTGGTTCTTAATCCTATCATTACGGTCGTTTTTCACATCATCCTTAGCGTAATTCCGTTGCTATGCCTTTGCTACGTCAAATTATTAACAATGGTCCAACGTAACTCCAGAGATCACTTACGTTGAAGTAACGTCCTTGTAACACGCCGTAATGCTGATTTTTATGTTATTCACCTCTCACTGTCTGTTATTCTTGTCTACACACAGTCATTTAAAATGTTTAAAAGACTCAATCACTAGCATGAACATACGTAATATTATTCCTTGAATCATGTAGGCGACACATCTGATTTATCTCTTGACTAATAGTTTATTAATCTTTTTGTAATTAATTGTTTGTCCCTATCACGCACACACACCGATATGTCATTCAAGCCTAACTCAGTCCAGCAATCGTGACGATGACAACAACTTTTGATTGAACGGCGTATTGGTTTTTCTTCATGACTTTGTATTATTGTGTCCTACTCAAGACTACGAATAGCTTTCGCGTCACTGATCCATTACTATCAAGTTCGCAACTGTTCTTCAGTCCGAAGGTTAAGTCCAGTAAATTAGTATCACTGAATTAAAATTACCGTCGCGTTGATAACGGTAAAGATTACTTTATGCAGTCGAATGACTGAGTATGGCTTTAATCTCTCTCTCACGAACTGTCGAACTTTCACAACTGGAACAATGTAATAGCGTTTGCTTCCAGAAGACTATCGCAATAGTACTCTAGAGCGACACAAGAGCAACTAAGTAAACATTTCCATATCCGAGTTGCATTGTAGGCGCATAGAATTTTCTTTTCGATGCGGCTACAACTCTCTTCCATGGTAAAAGTTATCTTTGACCGAATTACCTCCTTGGATTTTACCTTCGTTCATATGAATTTAAAATTATTCTATAGAAGTTTAAAAGATAATGCATGACAACCCTTTCCTTTTATCTCCTCTTTTGTATGTTACTCTCAGTATTTGAGTGTTATAGTTGTTAATCAAAACATTATGAGTGTAATTTTTTTAATCACCAATAGTTGTTGTCACTGTCAAGATGACTCACTTCCCTACTTTAACTTTTCACAAAGTTTGTTAATTAGGGTTTTCTGTCTTTCGGGCGTTACAACTGCCAAAATGTGGGCTCCTGTGAAAGCGACCAGCCACCACTGACCTCACAATCCTCTCTTGGTGTTTGGGCAGACGATATGGAGGCCGATGATGCACAGCACACATCGATACCTCCACCAGAGTCCATGGCTGACATTGAGCCCGAAGGGGTCTGTCAGTCAGGGGATCATACGCCACAGGAATGCACGGCATGCGGCTGGATGGCTGTGTGGTGTGCGAGAGCACCGTGCGCTTACACCAGCACACTGCCTCCACCACTTGATATGTCTCAGCCATACCGTGTGGGAACAGTCAATGTCAATGGTGTCCACTCCACTGTCAAGACCCGCATATTACACGACATGATCAGAGCGGCAGACTTGGACATTGCCGTTCTACAGGAGGTCCGTCCCGAACTGCATTTACACCCACAGCCTACCCTCTGGTGGTGGCGCAGAAGGAACGGGCGTCCTTCTCCGAGATAGCATAGAAGCGACGGACGTGACACACTTGCCGAACGGGCGAGGCATCGCTCTCACACTTTGCGCAGTCCGCCTTGTTAAAGTCTACGCTCCTTCCAGTAATTCGCACCGTGGTGACAGGCACGTCTTCTATTCGGAGGAGGTAGCCCCACTTTTGGAAGAAAATATATACCATTACATAGTGGGTGGCGATTTTAACAGTGTTCTGCGGCCCGAGGACCAGATACTGCATTACGTCCCATGTCCGGCTCTACAAGCACTGATACGTCTCCTCGAGCTCCACGATACTTGGCTCCTACAACATGGGAACCAGCGTGGGTATACGCATTTTAACAGCCACTCTGCCAGTCGTCTGGACCGGATATACGTCTCGAGTGCCCTCCGCACAGCAACCCGTGATGCAGAACTCTGGCCGACGACCTTCACGGATCATCTCGCGTATATCTGCACTATCACCTTACCCCGACAATTCACAAGACGCAGCAGAGGCCCGTGAACGCTGAACGTCTCCCTCCTTCGCGAGGAAGCGTGTCGGAAAGCAGTGACTGACACGTGGCGTCGTTGTTTCAGGCGCCTGCCCATGCATGCTTCCACGTTGCTGTGGTGGCTGCGATGTGTCAAACCTGCACTCCGAAAGACCCTGATGGCCTACGGGCGTGACAGATCGAACTCGCAAAGGACAACATCGGAATTTTACTATACAGAGTTACGTGAGCTGGCGACGCAACTGCCGTCTCCCGAACGTCAGATGTTCGTACAACGCATCATAGGTAGTCTACTTCGTATCAGGGCAGAGCAGCTAGAAGGTGTCCGCATCCGTGCGCGAGTGCATGACCGCATCCCCAACGAAACAGCATCAGTCTATCACATAGTGCGCGAGAGGCGCCACCGCAAACGTCAGCTCATTACGGCGGTAAACACGGAGGAGGGCGGCCGCGCAGTGACGCAAACAGACTTAGTGCACACGTTCGCCCGACACTATGGGACCTTGTAGATGGAAGATCGGCGAAACGTAGGTGATAATGACGAGATGTTGCACGATCTTCCCGACCCTAGGGACGTGGCACTCGATGATATTCTGCTGTTACCCGTTCCATCCGACGAGCGGACATCGGCCTTGGCACGTGGTGCACCGAACAAATCGCCTGGGCCGGACGGTTTACCCGTGGAATTCTACCGCACTTTTTATGACCTTATTGGCGACAAGTGGCTCCAAATGTTTCAAGAACTGATCCGCCCTGATTTCACTGTCCCCACAGAATAAACAGACAGCATCTTGATCCGAGTACCGAAACCGAATGGTGGTTGTAGGCTGCAGGACTTTCGCCGACTCACACTCCTCAAGTACGACTACTACAAGAGCTTCGCCCGCATCCTCCACGAGCGTCTCCACACCGCTATCGGGAAAACCATCCTCACCGATCAAACATGTTTAGGTGGTGTCCGCAACATTCATACAGCGTTAGGATCATACTGCGACGTAATTGCTTTGACGGCGGCCTGCAAAACTCGAGGCGCCCTTGACGCCGTAGATTTTGACCACGCATTCGACCGCGCCGACCACGGCTTCCTACGCGCAATTTTGCAACACATGAACCTCTCTCCAGAGTCTGCACAGGTGGGCCTTCGACTGGTCCACGGAGCGCGTTCCCCCTTGATGGTCAACAGTTACCAGTCTGGTCACATTGTTGTTGGACGGTCAGTGCGACAAGGGTGCCCCTTGTCGGGGGTTACGCGGTCTACCGCAGTAATTAACAGGCATTTACATGCAGGACGTGACCTTTAGTTGCGGTGCATTCGCCGATGACGTGGTGTTCCTGGCAGATCAGAGGATGAAATGCATATGGCGCTTCAGTGGCTACGCCACTACGGGGCGGTCTCTGGGAGCGTTATTAACGTGAAGAAGACAAAATACATGGATTTGGAGGGGGGCTTTTCCACGCAACGGCGGTGCGCTTTGATGAAGTGTCCGTACTCAAATGTTTAGGAGAGCGGTTCTATAGCAATGTTTACCGCACAGCGGCCTCTTACCGCCGGCTCCTACACCAGACACGTGCTCTGCTGCAGGACGACAAATTGTGTCGCATGGATATGCTCATCAGAACACGTTATGTCAACACTTATCTTGTCTCCATACTGAACTATTTTGCGCATGTCCTTCCTTTGACGGCTACGATGGCTGACAGATTTCAAGCAGCATGTGGACATTTCGTAAGCACCGGCCTTGTTTTTGAAGTCCGATACGCCACCCTGACACTGCCGCGGCGGGCGGGCGGTATCGGTTTAATTCATGTATATAACCGTGCGCGATCGCTTTTTCTCAATATTATGCGTCACACGTGAGCCTCTGCCCACGCCACTCTGACAGGCGCCCTGATAGCGGAAGTGGCACCACACTCTCTGCATTCCCCTGTTTCTGTAGGACACGTTTCACCGGCACTCGCCCACATTAGAGAGTTCTTTATTGACTACAGCTACTTACGGTCAGACCTTCCGACGACATGGATGCCCAGCACGAAAGACTATTATCGCCTCTATTAACAGCAGCAGCCTATAAATACGGTCGCCCAGAGACATCCTGAAATTGCCTGGAACACGGTGTGGCGAATGGCACACACACCTTTCCTACCTACGGCGGTGCGTTCATTATGGTACGTGGTTGTGAATGGGAAGTTCGCTACTCGTCAGAGACTACATTCTATTCGTCTGACGGACGACCCCCTTGTGTCTGACAAACTCAGTCATTGTCTCGGATGCACACCGCCTGACTTGTGACCTGACAGGCAAGTGCTGGCTACTGACGCAGCGCATGCTGGCATTACTCTTGCGATTATTGCCAGAGTCTGTCTCCCCTGATGATACATTGCGCCCCGACGGCGTATACTTTCCATCGGCCGGGACGAACGCCATTAACTAGCAGAAAGGCATAGCCCCTTACTACATATTTTGCGATACTCATAAAGGCAAGCAGGACTTTTGGTCCCTACTGATGACGACATATGCAGCTTTCAGCCGCCACCCGAAGTACAGAACCCGTTTCGCAAATTCTTTAGGTTCATTATTTGCGGATCCTCCCACTCACTGGGGCGTTCCGGGTATGAGACGCTGAAAATGAAGAAGAATCCTGGAGCATATTGATCCTCTACGCACCGAATAGGGGAGAACCCCTCCCAACAAACGAAGAGACGACTCGGACGCTCAGCTACGGGAGTAGTAGGTTCTTTTTTTGTAATGAAACAAAAATAATTCAATAAATACAATAGAAAATAAAAATAAAAATGTTATAAAAATTAAATAAATAAATAAAAGAACATAGACAATCCGCTACATCCTCTTCCTGATCCTTCGATCCTCGAACACGTTTCTTGGGCATGGCGGCGGGATGGCCAGTCCTCGGGTGTCGACCCCTGCCCTACCCGTCGTCCTACAGCTGCAGCGGTTCCTTACATGAAGAGAAAAAAACAATTGGTAGAGCACTTTCCCGCGAAAGGCAAAGGACCCGAGTTCGAGTCTAGGTCTGGCAGATATTTTAATCTGCCAGAAAGTACACTCCGTTGCAGAGTGAAAATCTCATTCTGGGAACAGATAAGTAACTTACCAGGAAAAGTTAGCCGAAAAGGAACTATAACCTCCCAGATGACATTCGTTGATTGAAAGACTGACGAAACCAAGTAAGTGTGACTACAAACGGACATTTAATTAGGAAGTGAATTGTGTGTGTGCAACGTAGGAATATCTGATTTTCAGCCCGGAAGTAAATTCGTGGACTAATACATCTGTTAGGGATCTTGTATATGTGTCTGGAAAAAATGGAAAGGCATTAAAACTTCCACTTACACAAAAATGCGTAACGCTGAGTTGCGAAAGTTTAAACATTATTTCGGTCTTGCCCTAAACTATATTTAATTCTGTACAAAACAACAGAATCCCAGAAAAATTGCTTCTTTTGTCAGATAAGTTATGCATATTATTGGCTGTAGTTTCATAAACTTGTTGATAAGCATAACTATTATACAGCAGATGCTACTAATTTCACACTCTCAAATTTATCTGAATTTGTGAAGATCCAGAATGCATAGTCGCGAGCAGCCATTGACTATAACGTATGATGTACATCGCAGAGCAGTTTATCAGCATAAAGAGTGTGTAATCATATTATCATGGATAAACGGAAACTCATTAGCAACGTCACAAAGCGCATACGTTAAAAGTTTATTTGAATTCAATGCGTGAATCAATGTTAAGATCCCAAAACTGTAGCTCATAATATTTGTGTATTCTTATTTGTGGTATAAATATATTTCGTTGTTGTAGTTTCAAGTTGACTATTGAAGTAATAATTTAAAAAGAACTTCTTGATCGCTTAAGGAAACTGAAGGATTTTAATGCATTGAAAGATATTTAAAGTCAGCTTAAATTCAGAAACTTGGAATGCTTTGATGTGCTGAAGGAATTCTGACGTGGTTTCAGATAACTTGGAAATTTAAATAATAGATTGTAGTACGAGAAACATACCTGCTCTCAAAAGAGCTTCAAGCCCTTTAACATCAAAAATTATCAGTCCAACGTTAAGATTCTTCTGCTCTGTGTTAGTGAACCTCGTATTAGAAAATTACTAAGGTGTCAGAAGTCATTTGATAGCAATATGCACGTATACAGATGGCGGTAGTATCGTGCACACAAGATATAAAATGACATGTATTGTTGGAACTATCATTTGTACTCAGGTGGTACATTTGAAAAGGTTTCCGACGTGATTATGGCCACATGAAGGGAATAAACAGACTTTGAATGCGAAATGATAGTTGGAAGTAGACGTATGGGACATTCCATTTCCAAACCGGTAGGAAATTCAATATTCCGAGATCCACAGTGTGACGAGTGTGCGAAGAATACCAAATTGCAGTTATCACCTCTCACCACGGCCAACGCAGTGGTGGACGGCCTTCACTTAATGAGCGAGAGCAGTGGTGTTTGCGTAGAAGTGTTAGCGCTAGCATACAAGCGCGCAGTAAGAGCAAAATCGGTATTGGACGTACGTCGAACATATTCGTTAGGCGATATTTGGCGTTAATGGGCTATGGTAGCAGACGACCAACGCCAGTGCCTTTGCCAACACCATAACATCGCCTGCAGTGCCCCATCTGGGATCGAGACCATACTGGTTGGACTCTAGACGACGGGAAAACCGTGGCCTGGTCTGATGAGTCTGGATTTCAGTTGGTAAGAGCTGATTGTAGGCTGAGTATTGCGCAGACCCCACGAAACCATTGGCCCAGGTTGTCAGCTTGGCACTGTATAAGCTGATGGTGGCTCCATTATGATGTGAGCTGTATTTTACACACATCAAAAAAAAAGTTTTGTGTCGCTCCAGTTCCTAGAACTCCTGAAAACAGACGTTCACTGTGGCTATTATATCACAGAGACATTCCCTTTGACTGTTCAGAAATGTCACTAAACTCACCAAAAGTTGTGAACAATCATGCATGAGTAGCGCCTATAAGACGGAGGGGCTCGACAGCCTACCAGTTCCAGTCATTTCACCAGGAAGGAGGTACATCGTTATGGTTGTCTGTAGTTAAACCATGCCTAGACGGTCAATATCACGGTTCGATCGCGTCCGCATTGTTACTTTGTGCCGGGAAGGGCTCTCAACAAGGGAAGTGTCCAAGCGTCTCGGACTGAACCAAACTGATGTTGATCGGACATGGAGGAGATACAGAGAGACAGGAACTGTCGATAACATGCCTCGCTCAGGTCGCCCAAGGGCTACTACTGCAGTGGATGACAGCTACCTACGAATTATGGGTCGGAGGAACTCTGACAGCAACGCCACCATGTTGAATAATGCTTTTCGTGCAGCCACAGGACGTCGTGTAACGACTCAAAATGTGCGCAATAGGCTGCATGATGCGCAGCTTCACTCCCGACGTCCATGGCGAGGTCCATATGTCCATCTTTGCAACCACGACACCGTGCAGTGCGGTACAGATGGGCTCAACAACATGCCGATTGGACTGTACAGGATTGGCATCACATTCTCTTCAGCGATGAGTGTCGCATATGCCTTCTACCAGACAATCGTGCTTGGAGACAACCCAGTCAGGCCGAAGCCCTTAGACACACTGTCCAGCGAGTGCAGCAAGGTGGAGGTTTCCTGTTGTTTTGGGGTGGAATTATGTGGGGCCGATGTATGCCGATGGTGGTAATGGAAGGCGCCGTAATGACTGTACGATACATGAATGCCATCCTCCAACTGCCAGTGCAACCATATCGGCTGCTTATTGGCGAGGCATTCGTCTTCATGGACGACAATTCGCGTCCCCATCGTGCACATCTTGTGAGTGACTTCCTTCAGGATAACGACATCGCTCGACTAGAGTGGCCAGCATGTTCTCCAGATATTAGCCCTGTCGATCATGCCTGGGATAGATTGAAAAGGGCTGTTTATGGACGACGTGACCAACCAAACACTCTGGGGGATCTACGCCCAATCGCCATTGAGGAGTGGAACAGTCTGGACCAACAGTGCTTTGATGAACTTGTGGATAGTATGCCATGACGAAACAGGCATGCATCAATGCAAGAGGTCGTACTACTGGGTATGAGAGGTACTGATATGTACAGCAATCTGGATCACCAACTCTGAAGGTCTTGTTGTACGGTGATACAACATGCCATGTGTGGTTTTAATGAGCAATAAAAAGGGTGGAAATTTTGTTTATGTTGTTCTCTGTTCCAATTCTCTGTACAGGCTCTGGAACTCTTGGAACTGAGGTGATTCAAAGCTTTTTTTGATGTGTGTACATGGAATAGACTGGATCCTCTGTTCAAACTAAAACTATCATTGAGTAGAAATGGTTATGTTTGGCTACTTGGATATCATCTGGAGCAACTCGTGGACTTCATGTTCCCAAACAACGACAGAATTTTTATGGATGACAGTACGCCAATGTACGAGGCCACAGTTGTTTGTGATTAATTTTAAGAACATTCTGTACAAATGGAGCGAATCGTTTGGGCACCCACATCACCCGACATGAATCCCATCAAACATCTATTGAGCATAACTGAAAGGTCAGTTCGTGCACAAAATCCTGCACCGGCACATTGAGGCAGCATGGCTTAATATTTCTGCAGGGAACTTCCAATGAGTTGTTGAATCCATGCCAAATCGAGCTGCTGCACAACGCTGGGAAAACGGAGGTCCGACACGATATGAGGAGGTATCCCACGACTTTCGTCACTTTGGTATATTAAGTCGTTTGGCAATAAAGTGAAGTTATCATACTGTCAAATAAAAATATATTTATTTGTGCATTTGGGTATTTCTTATATACTGTTGAGAATGTGTGTTACACAGGTTGGGGCAAATAAATGTGGTCCGGAGAACCGTGTTCCAGGGTAGAAAGAAACACAGCAGAGGAAAGGAAATACACTACTAACCTGAATATGACAGATGTAGAAAGTCGCCACCATTCATCTCTTGGTACTTCTGAGCACTTGTCAGCAAGTTGCTGAAGGCAGATCGACGCTAGATTGCTGGAACTGCTGCAGTCTCTTCCGAAATGTTCTGCTGCAGTTCTTGAAAGCGCTATGGGGGATGTTGCGATACACCTTAGACTCGAAGGCTCCCCGCAAAAAATAATCGCATACTGACAGATCAGGTGACCTTGCTAGCCAGCTAGGACTGTGACGAGCCTTACCTCTGCTAACGACTCTGTCAGGTGTGAAGATTTTGTAAATGTGCACCAGGGTTCGGCTGGCTGTATAGGCAGTTTCTCCAACCTGTTGGAAGTAACTGTAGGTCTTTTCCTCCTCCATTAATGCTGCCACAAAATAATGGTTTCAAGATGTTGGCAATGTAATGCCCCAAAGTCAGTGTCTAATGAAAGAAGATGGGAGCAATAATGTGACATGCAGACACTGCACACCAAACCCCTATCTTCTCATCATGCAGTGGCGTTTTAGGCAAGTTATGTGGATTCTCCAGTGCCCAGAGCATGTAATTCTGTAAATTAACGTAACCACTCAGGTGAAACCACACTTCATCAGACATAAAAAACAGATTGAAGCCATTCATTGTTATCTCAGTGAACAGCCACTCACAAAACTGGAGGCGCTGAGGAACGTCTGCTGGTTTTAAAGCATAAACAATAGACACTAGGTTGATTTGCTAGACTTCTGAAGCAGTTTCTGATGAACTGCACCCCCAGTTTTTGGTATGCCGTCACGTTTCGGAATGTTTTTTGATTTGTTCAAACAAATCCAGTCTGACGCCATTTTCGGACTAAGCGCTGCATGCCACTCTTTGCTGGCTCTTTCAAACCATTAAACAACTGAACACACCATTTCCACGATTCTGTTGGCACATGATACTTCACTGTGAGGTTCATCGTCCCCCTTGCATTGCTCCACTCACACTGACACAGCCCTCACTGTCCTCTGAACCAGAGTGGATTATTTGGTAAGTATCTATGTGGTATGCATGTCACGGGCGTAGTTACATGCAAACCTTCACGTCCAATCATATCCAATCATCTAGGACACTTTTATTTGCTCCACACTGTACTTATTTAAGAAAAGTTTTCTTGCTTAATTTTATAGACAAATACTATTTGTATGGATGTCTCCCAAAGGCAAATTGTGTACATAAAAGTACAAAAATAAATAAATTTGCTTTCAGAATAAACAAAAACGTGAGCGTTTTTAAGGTCCTCTTTGACAAATCAGAACACTCACCTTTTGAAAAAATCCGGGGTACATCCTTGGAATTGCATGTCAGTTTGGGACCAACACCTCTCTGACTTAGCTTAGGTAGTAGTCGGCTCACCTGAGTTTCTTAAGCATCACTGACGGCTCTCTGGCTCCTCATGTGGCGACTTTGACGGAACATTTCTCTAAACTCACCGCTGAAAGCGGTTTTGAATTTCCGACATTAATTTTGTGCACCATGAATTCAACCTATTCATTCCATGATCTGGCAGATTACTCAGGATCCTAGTGATTTCAGCAACTGCAAGTGTGCGATGCAGCTTTAGAGGTGTGTGCATCTGAGACCTACAGTCACTTACTTGCCACGTGTAATCTGATAGACTATACCAAGATTGCGGTAATTAGTGGTATTGGTGATTCTAACTACGAAGGTATGCGGATTTTCTTTTGGTGCCTTGATACTTGCATTGCATTCGTTTTGGTGCTGAAACAAAACCTCGCTTCCAGCACAGTTTAACACGTCTTGGGCAGTTCTTGAAAGGAAGAAACGTCAAAACCTAGTCAGGTATTCGTGTCCGTCAGTGCAAGTACACACATGAGTGAGCTTCTGGAGGTCATATAAAATACAATGCTCTTGTTCAACGACTTTGCATCTTTGACACATGGACTTGGCAAATCATCACCTGTAAAGTGGTGTTTTAGTGACACAAACCTCAGTTATGTCATGTATTGATGTTGTCGAAATTGCATGGACAAGACCAGGTGAGCCGACCGGAGTGGCCGAGTGGTTCTAGGCGCTTCAGTCTGGAACCCCACGACCGTTACCGTCGCCGGTTCGAATCCTGCCTCGGGCATGGATGTGTGTGATGTCCTTAAGTAACGTAGTTTTAAGTAGTTCTAAGTTCTAGGGGACTGATGACCTCAGCTTTTAAGTCCCATAGTGCTCAGAGACATTTGAACCATAAGCCCAGGTGACAAACAGCAAATTCTGATGGCAGCTGCCATATAGTGTGAATGTTACAACGGCAAAGGTGGCCAAGGCAGCATGCAGTGATGAGGCGAGGCAGGAAAATGGCGCATTCTGTGGCCAGGCAGGCATTCAGTGGCATCATGACTGGAAAGGAATTCGGCAATACAGTGGGCACAACACGGAAACGAGGTGTTGGCAACGCTGGATCACTGGCTGGCGAGGAGTTACAGGTGGCTTCACAGTGAGTGTTGTAAAAAGTCGATTTGTTCGCTGTGTGTGGAAACAGTGTAGCTACCCTCCCTACTTATACTTCTGTTGGCGTCAGTTGGCTTCAGACATGACTGTTATAGCAACGATTTTTAAATGTATAATCTCCCTTTGGACCAAAAGGTGATCCCACTTCTGACAGCAGTGTATACAGGTATAGAGAGAATCCTGCTCTCATATGCCAGTTGTGCGGGGGACACGGGTATGTAGCCACATTTTAAAAAAGCTAAAAAGCACATGTAACACGAGGGCGTGCTGGAAAGTAATGCCTCAACATTTTTAATGTGAAAACTCTTAAAGCATTTTAAATAAAACAAACGTTACTAAAATTCTACATCTTTGTTCTTCGTGTCTATATACACTCCTGGAAATGGAAAAAAGAACACATTGACACCGGTGTGTCAGACCCACCATACTTGCTCCGGACACTGCGAGAGGGCTGTACAAGCAATGATCACACGCACGGCACAGCGGACACACCAGGAACCGCGGTGTTGGCCGTCGAATGGCGCTAGCTGCGCAGCATTTGTGCACCGCCGCCGTCAGTGACAGCTAGTTTGCCGTGGCATACGGAGCTCCATCGCAGTCTTTAACACTGGTAGCATGCCGCGACAGCGTGGACGTGAACCGTATGTGCAGTTGACGGACTTTGAGCGAGGGCGTATAGTGGGCATGCGGGAGGCCGGGTGGACGTACCGCCGAATTGCTCAACACGTGGGGCGTGAGGTCTCCACAGTACATCGATGTTGTCGCCAGTGGTCGGCGGAAGGTGCACGTGCCCGTCGACCTGGGACCGGACCGCAGCGACGCACGGATGCACGCCAAGACCGTAGGATCCTATGCAGTGCCGTAGGGGACCGCACCGCCACTTCCCAGCAAATTAGGGACACTGTTGCTCCTGGGGTATCGGCGAGGACCATTCGCAACCGTCTCCATGAAGCTGGGCTACGGTTCCGCACACCGTTAGGCCGTCTTCCGCTCACGCCCCAACATCGTGCAGCCCACCTCCAGTGGTGTCGCGACAGGCGTGAATGGAGGGACGAATGGAGACGTGTCGTCTTCAGCGATGAGAGTCGCTTCTGCCTTGGTGCCAATGATGGTCGTATGCGTGTTTGGCGCCGTGCAGGTGAGTGCCACAATCAGGACTGCATACGACCGAGGCACATAGGGCCAACACCCGGCATCATGGTGTGGGGAGCGATCTCCTACACTGGCCGTACACCACTGGTGATCGTCGAGGGGACACTGAATAGTGCACGGTACATCCAAACCGTCATCAAACCCATCGTTCTACCATTCCTAGACCGGCAAGGGAACTTGCTGTTCCAACAGGACAATGCACGTCCGCATGTATCCCGTGCCACCCAACGTGCTCTAGAAGGTGTAAGTCAACTACCCTGGCCAGCAAGATCTCCGGATCTGTCCCCCATTGAGCATGTTTGGGACTGGATGAAGCGTCGTCTCACACGGTCTGCACGTCCAGCACGAACGCTGGTCCAACTGAGGCACCAGGTGGAAATGGCATGGCAAGCCGTTCCACAGGACTACATCCAGCATCTCTACGATCGTCTCCATGGGAGAACAGCAGCCTGTATTGCTGCGAAAGGTGGATATACTCTGTACTAGTGCCGACATTGTGCATGCTCTGTTGCCTGTGTCTATGTGCCTGTGGTTCTGTCAGTGTGATCATGTGATGTATCTGACCCCAGGAATGTGTCAATAAAGTTTCCCCTTCCTGGGACAATGAATTCACGGTGTTCTTATTTCAATTTCCAGGAGTGTAGTTATTCCTCGACATAGTCACCTTGCCGATGAAAACATTTCTTCCAATGAGAGACCAGTTTATTGATACTGCTACGGCCCAAGATAGTATCCCTAGCGGACACTAAAAATTCGTCCAAGTTCTGCCTTGGCAACTCTCACAAGCCGAACTGCCTACGCCGGCTAACTGTATTAGGGGAAAATGCTGAGCAAGTTACTGCATACAAGGAAGCTATTGAAGCACGCAGGAATGAGCGAGCTCCCAAGTCTTCAAGCGAAGCGTGATGACAGCATGGAAGCCGAGAGATATCATCCTCCTAATGACAAAGGAGAGTGTCGTGAGGAGGCCTAGCAGCAACGCAACTATAATTATTCAGGTGTCAAACCAGCGGGCCTCTAAAGGGTGCAGGACAGACATAGCGAAGTAGACCAAAAACAATCAATACTACAGTTGTAAATTGTTGTAGCTGTGTTGAGAAAAAACCAGAGCTCTCACTGAAGCTCAAATCGCTATAGGTGTCAAAATCTGGCTAAAGCTGGAGATAAGTTCAGCCGAAATTTTTACATACTACCTAACCATCTTAAGAAAGGGTAGATTTAATACAGTTGGTGGTGCAGTGTTTATTGCTGTCAGAAACAGTTTAACTTGTAGCGAAATCGAAGTAGATAGTTCCTGTGATTTAGTATGGGTAGAGGTTATACTTAACAACCCCCTCCCCCTAACTCACATGATACAGTTGATGAACATTTCAAAGAAAACTTGAGTCTCATGTCAAATAGGTACCGCACTCATACAATTATAGTTGGTGGTGACTTGAATCTACCCTCGATATATTGGCGAAAATACCTGTTTCAAGTCGGAAGTAGGCATAAAACGTGGTCCGAAATCGTTTTGAATGCGTTTTTAGAAAATTGTTTTGAACAGTTGGTCCAGGAGATAACTACTTGAAATGTAAATGGTTGCGAAAACATACTTGACCTCATAGGGACAAATAATCCTGAGCAGATTGGGAGCATCGTGATGGATACAAGAATTAGTGACCATAAGGCTGTTGTAGTGAAACTGAATGCTGTAACATCCAAACTCACCAAAAGTTAACTCAATATACATGTGTTTAAAACGCCGGATTAAAATTCGCTTGCCACCATCTTAAGAGACAGTCTCCATCCTTTCAATCTGAATATGCAAGCGTCTACCAGATGCGGTTTAAATAGTATCGACAGCTATTGAGAGACATATACCAAATAATTTAATAGGAGATGGTACTGATTCCCGATGATACATTAAACAGATCAGAACACTGTTGCAGAAGCAACGAAAAAGGCGTACCAAATTTAAAAGAACGCGAAACTCTCAGTAATGCCAAAGTTTCACTGAAGTTAGAAATATAACGCGAACTTCAATACGAGAAGCTTTTACTACTTGCCACAACGAAAAGATTCTGGTCATATGTAAAGTACACCACCGGCAAGACGCAATCAGTACCTTCACTGCTCAATAACAATGACGATGTTACTCATGACAGTCGAACTAATTAAATACGGTTTTCCGAAATTCCTTCGCCAAAGAAGATGAAGTAAATATCACAGAATTTGAAAGGAGAGCAACTGCCAAATTAGGAGCAGATATCCACGGTGTAGCAGAGCAGCTTAAATCACGTAATAAAGACAGGGCATCTCATTTTGCGTCCTTTATTGTATAATTATATGTATAATGAAAAAAAAGAAATTTTGAATTGGCTATCATATCTTTTATTGATTTTAATATAACTACAAGCTATGAACCTACATTGTCTGTCAGTCGTTTGAGCACAAAACATTTAATGAAAACCAAATATAAACAAAGAGTGAAAACTTTACTTTTCTAGCTTTTTTCTCAGCAAAATCTCTATAAGCTTAGCAAAATCTAAGTTTTCTGCAACTTCGTTTTCATCTGACAGTCATGCCAAATTGGTCAGTCTTGTTTGAAACAATATAGGCCGCAAGTACGTTTTTATCGACTTCAGTTTGGAAAAACTGCATTGGCTTACAGTCACTGGTATTGTTAACAGAGAACGCAACGTTATCCAGACATTGGGATATAGCTTTTGACGATTATGCTTTTTGAAAAAAATTAAGGCTTCAATAGGCGTTTTCTGTCTTCGAGATAATTTTGCAGGCTTTAAATTTCGTCGCACAACAAATCGCCATCAATCTCTGATCTCATGCTGACAGTTAACTTTTCTCGTAATTTAGAACAACGTTATATTATTTCTTCTTTATTTTTATTTTTTATCTTAAACAAGAAATTCCACGTCGCTGAAAAATCTTGCATCTGTTCAAATATTTATTTCACAGCACATTGTCCAAAAGAGCATTAAAAACTGTACTTCAAATTTCTTTTTTGGGTCAATTATTTGATCATCAACAGCCTCTTCTTCTGATCTATGGTTAATACGACTTACTCGGTATTTGTGGTTTAAATAATGGCTGTGTATCGAGATTCGACACTAATTCAGTTGCTGTTACGATAGCTTGTTCGAAACCTGTTTGTCTATATGTTACCAAGTAAGACCAAGATTTAGAAAGGATTTCGATAAGCTCAACAAAAGTTGGTTGTGGGTGAGTGACTTGCTTTGCTCATAACGTTAATTTCAAACAGAACATAATACCGTGTCACTAGAGAAACAAGGAAGCTGAAGTTTTTGAATTGATCTCTTAGTGATGTCTCTTTGTGTGACGTCACAGCATTGCTTTGTTTGGTAACATGGCCAAGGAAACCAAGGCATTGTGAATTTCACATAATTGATAACTAACCGCTTTGATGCTTTCAATTCGACCTTCCCGGCGCGTTTCACTTAAATTTTTCAGCGTCTGTATTTTCAAATGTTCGGTCAAAATTTTCCATGGCGTCCACATGGCACCAAAAACCTAGCGGATTTAACTTCGAAATTCTGTTCTGAACGCTTTTATTTTTCCCCTTCATGTTCGTGTCATTATCACAAGCCTGTCCTCTGCGGTCTTATAGTGTTAAGGCCTAGGTCACTCAATGTTTGTAAAATGCTTTTTGTGAGACCTGCACTGGTTGTACCATCTACTTCCAAAAACGAAATAGAATATTTTTTCACACTTACGCCATCCTCTGTTATGCCAGCGCATCTTAAAGTTATTGAAAGTTGTTCTTTATGGTTTATATCGCAAGTAGAATCAGCTATGATTGCATAATACTTTGAACCCTTCATGCTGTATGATATTGTAGACATAACCTTTGATATCATGAGTTCTATTAGTTCATTTTGAATATTTTTGCAGCAATTATGGTCAGCCAAATCACCATTCACTGCCAATCTGACATGCCCTACCGTGATGGGATCAAACTTTGCCAATAATTGTACAAGGCCAGAGAATTATTCTCCATTATTTGGAGTAAATAATTTATCTGATAAACTTCTGAATGCAATATTATTTTCAGCCAAAGACAAAGTTTTTGCATCAGTCTTTGAAGCACATTGTTGCATCGTAAATATTTTTTGAAGTTAGCTTTCGTTCTTCCTTGTCAATGGTTATTCCAGCTTTAGACTTAATTTCAGCCCAGTCCATTGAGTAAATGGTTTTTGTGGTTAGGACTATTTTCATGTATTATCAAAGCTGCACTTAAATGTTTCCAATGTTTGAAACCCTCACTGGTAGTCAAATTAGCAGCTGACTTTATGTCAAACAGTCGACAACAAGAACAAAACACACTGTCGTTTGATACTGAATAAACTAGCCACCATCGTCTGATAATTTCTTCATTTGATAGGTTTCTTGTGCAATGTGTTAAAGAAAAATGACGCCCATTTTCATCTTTTGGAAAATTATTTAGATATACTTGTGAGGGTCCACATAGTATAATATGTTCTATCTCTCTTGCATTAAGCACTTTTGGCCACATACCTACATTAGAAACATTTGGTTCTGTTATTCCATGTACGTTGGTACTTTCATCAACCACATGAGTCATACATTAATTTTTACTAGGAGAAATCTCAAGAGGATTCATGCAAGAATTTATTGGGCTGGTCAGTTTGACCATCTTGAATAAATGATTGTATATTTTTAGTGCCTAATTGTTCAGAATGTCATGAAATATTGGCTGATACATGGACTTCTGATTCAATATCTGATGTACAGATACAGACCAAATATGTATTAAGATGAGTTAGAGAGGAAAAAATTCTTATTTCACATTTTCGGATTTTTGTCTCCCTATGAAATCTGCAATTTCTGAATAAAATTATATATATATCACT
Source organism: Schistocerca cancellata (assembly GCF_023864275.1). NCBI lineage: Eukaryota > Metazoa > Arthropoda > Insecta > Orthoptera > Acrididae > Schistocerca > Schistocerca cancellata. The sequence continues at coordinate 271,186,240 of NC_064629.1, forward strand.
TATAAACTCACATGCGAAATATTTTATTTTATTTTTCAAGTATAATCTACACTGGTTGAAAATTAAAATTCTTACGTGCATTACTTCAAGATCTAATAAAATCGGTAATTTTTTATACAGAAGGCTGTGGATTGATGTGTTATAAAGGGTAAATAACGTGTTTGTATTGGTAGCACTGTCAAAAACCTTATCGCATCATTTCGTAGTATATACATGAGTTGTATGTCGAAGTGTTAATATTTTCCCAAAGAAAAGTGATGAATAGATTGATAAATCTCTCAAAAAGTAAAGTATGACGACAAAACGAAGTGTTTTTAACAAACGTGGGCTTTTGAATAAAGGGAAATATTGTGTTCAACATGTGGCATGTGAAGTTGCAGACAATGAAATAAAGGCAGACTTGTCAGTGTCTAGAGAAACACTAATTAGTGCCGCAAAGATTAAAATAAAACATTGTGATAGACAGTTTTCTCAAAACGAAAGTGATGTAAATTGTAGGTCAGGTTATATTCTGATAGAATTACACTTTCTAACAAGGTTGTTAGGTGAATTTGTGTATTGTAAAATATGTGGAAGGTCAATTAGTTTACATGAAGACAGGGAGGTATCAAATGGACAAGCCAGGAAACTTATTATTAATTGTGCCAGTTATAAATGTACTAATTCATTTTTGAATTCTGATTAGTATAATGATAATTATTTTGAAGTAAATGTTAGGTGGTTTTATGGATTGAGATGTACTGGCAAAAAACACACTGTGTCAGAAACAATGTGTGCCATGATGAATATGCCATGCCCACCTTGTAAAATCGACAAGTATACAGGAGTTATTGGAGGTGCTGTGGAATCTGTTGGCTGTGAGTCAATGAAGGGTGCTCCAAACGAAGCTGTTGAAATAAATGATAGTGTGACTGACATACTGGTAGCTTTTGATGAAACTTTGCAGAAGCGCTGTTTCTATTGCAGAAGCTAACAGATTTCCAGATTTTAACCAAACATTGTTATAAGTGTAAATCAGGGAAAGAAGAAGGGCATATCTGTGACAGAAATTGTGATGGAACAAGTGATGGTATGGAGGCCTTTGCATGTATTGAAATTTTTAGTCGATCTGTGAACGAAAGGGGAGTGTGTTACATTGATGGTGACGGAGACTCAAAAGTATATAACAATGTAGTAGCCCCTCAGCATTGTGGTAAGAAGATTATCACAAAACAGGAATGTGTTCGTCATGTCTAAAAGAGAATGGGCACCAGGTTGGGGAAGTTGAAGCAAAGTTTGAGAGACAAGAAACTTTCTGATGGTTAAACCATAAGAGGCAGGCTGACAGACAAAAGATTGATGAACTACAGCAGTATTATGGGATGGCCATTAGAAATAATAGTGAGGATTTGTTGAAAGTGAAGCAGGCAGCATAGGCTACCTTCTTCCACAGACTGTGAATTGATGAAAAACTAGTACACTACCTTTGCCTTCCTGGACCTGGTGCAGTTACCACAACGCCCAGTACTCAAACAGTTCATACAGCCATAAACATTCCATCCCAAAAGCAGTCACGGATATCATAAAACCTATTTACAGAGACCTGGCAAATCCTGAATTATTGAAGAAGTGTCTGCATGGTCACCTTCAAAATCCCAATGAGTCGTTCAATAATCTTATATGGACTCACTTACTAAAAATGTTTTTGTTGGAATGAATGCACTAAAGTGGGGGCTCAGTGATTCTGTTATTGCTTATAATGATGGCAACATTGGTAGGGTGAAAGTGGTACAGCATCTGAGAGTTAATCCTGGAGCAAACTGCATCAGAGAACTTGAACAGATGGACAAGGTTCACATTGATAAAGCAAAGTATACAGCACAATTGGCCACTAAGGAGTCCAGAAAGAATAAAAGAAGAGAAAACTTGGAAAAAGATCAAGAGGATGATATACAATATGGTGCAGCGTGTTTCTGAGTGACTAAAAATAAAAAGTTAAGGATATGCTAAGTGAGTTACAATCTTTTGAAGCTTTAGAAGGCATACCTGGAAATTTACATTTTCTGTTGCATTTTTCCCTAAATCTCAGAAACAACTTTGAGTAGAGTATTCAAATTTCCAGGGAGTAATAATATACATATCCTGAGTCTACTGAACCAAAAGAAGAACATAATGCTATGTATAATTAAAATTATCAAGGTTAACGTACAAAAAAGTACACAAAATTTTAACTGTGTAGTTAAAAAATTGTATTTCCGAAAGCAGTGGCTGAAATGCAATAAAATTATTGTAGTTCAGTAGACTCAGAATACACAGTTTAATGTCCTGTAAAAGTTTAATGTCAATGGCTATAGTGGTTCCTGAAATATAGGGAAGTCAAGTCACTAAATTTAACATTGTTGGGATAGGGCGTTCCAATTCCCCTTAATAATTTCAGATCAAAGGGATGTGTAGCTCTAATGATGTTGGAAGACCTACAGAGATGCCAGAATGGAATTGTTACAACATGTTTGTGCATAGAGATACAGGTTGGTATTCAGGTATGGAAGGTCCAATTATTCATGGTAAAAGCCGAAGTTAATGAATGTCACTGGGAAGTGTTAACGCCATATCCACATTTTCTGAGAGTAGTTACACACTAGGTGTAGTCAGTTTTTTCACCAGAAATCGTCACAGTTAACTGTTGCGAACACGAGAAACAAGATGTATGAATAGAGCAGAAATACGGTTTAGCAGAACAATAACAAACGGTAAGACCTGTTTCTTCGCGGGTCTCACATTACATCTGCCAGCTGCGATCGCTATTATGACCACACTTACGTGGGAACAACCTCTGTTGTACTGGCCCAATAAACTGGTACAAGTGCTGCCTATGCAAAACTTAACCTTTATAAATTATAACTTGAATCCAAATATTTTGGGCTCGTTGGATGAACTAGTAATAATGCAAAAAGAAGGAATTGCAGCAAAAAAAAATGCTCCTGCACTTACAGGAATATTAAGGCAGACAACATCACAGTATCACGACAATAAGAGACATCTATGATTGCTGTGAGGAATTGTGTTAGTGTGTAAGAAACGATTTCTGCGAAGACCTTCGTGTTCGATTCGATGTATCAACAGTAGAAAATCATGTAAATTAGCTGTATGGTAATGAAAGAATAACTAAAGATTTATAATATATGACTATTGGTGCAAAATATGTAGGATCCGGTTATGACGAGTACTACAAACTGAAAAATTCGAGATGAATATTCTAAAGGAAGGGAGAGATGTTATGCCTGCAGAAAGCATCGCTGAATGACATAAACAATTCGTCCAAGTTGTAAATAGGCAACTCTGCAAGATAAACTCCTTGTGTCAATACCATTAGACTGCCAGAGGGGGACAGGCTGAGCTACTTATGGCAGACATGGTGACTATTGCAGCATGGGGGAACGACTGAGCGACAAAGTCAGCAAGCACGCATAATGACATCATGGAAGCCGAGAGGTACCATCAAACTAGTCACAAGCAGAGTGTTGTTCAGGTGCCAAACCAGCAGAAAAGAACCTCTGAAAGGTCAAGTTGCGAAAGTCTGAAGTTACTAGGAGAGCTGACAGCAGGGGTAAACCTGGACACATGATGTCATTGCCATCCCCACAGCCGCAGAGCACCATGAGAAGACGGGAAACACCAATACAAAAAACTCATCCTTCTTAATATATGTCTAATTGTTGAGTGCTGATTGCTGACTTCCCAGTATGTAGTATCAGTCATTGTGGCAGTTGCAGCTATCCAGTGAGAGGGGAGGCTATGGAGGTCATGAGTCTGGCTGGAAGGACGCTGCTGCCGCCAGCTGCACTGTCAACTTCTGAGGCAACACAGATGGGGCCTGGAAGCTGAGAGCCGATCCCTGTTAGCCAGCAAGTAGTCCAGGCAGATCTGAGGGCAGCACCCCTGAGTGCAAATCTTCATGAGAGCACTTTGGAGATCGATACATAGAGCTGGAGGCCACTGGCGTCAATGGCCCAATGGCCACCATATGATGTAACAGCCACCACCTGACGCTTCGCTGCACTGGTGAAACTGCAACTGCGGCACATGCCGGCCTTCTCTGTTGATGATCCTACTGTTCTGTTTGCCCAGCTGTGGCACAGCACTTTGGAAGACAGCCCTGTATTACCGCCTAATAAATATGTTTGTTATTGCTAATGATGTTTTCTTGGTGCTTTCAAGCATAGCTAGGTCTTCACCAGTGCACCATTCCCGGCTTTCTGCTGATGACTGTAGCAGTCTGGGACTAGATTCCTATATCACTGTCACTGTAGAATGTTTGACTTTGATGATGGAGCCACTGGTTTATCTGTTTCTGCACAACATCATTACGTCTTTAAAGTGGCTTTAAGTTTTAATAACAGATGAAAATCAGATGGGGACAAGATGAGACTTCAATGGTTCAAATGGCTCTGAGTACTATGGGACTTAACATCTGAGGTCATCAGTCCCCTATAACTTAGAACTACTTAAGCGTAACTAACCTAACGACATCAGACACATTCATGCCCGAGGCAGGATTCGAACCTGCGACCATAGCAGTCTCATGGTTCTGGACTGCAGCACCTACAACCGCTTGTCCACCGCGGCCGGCCGAAGATGAGACTGTATGGAGGATGATCGATGACAGTGAAACCATGCATCAGATCGTTTCAGATGTTGCAGCACTCATGTGCGATCTGGCATTGTTGTGCTAAACGAGAGGATGCACTGTGTATGGGCAAGCTCTTCAAATTAGAAACTCGATTACAGTACACTGTTTCTCATACAGCGACTCTTACTTTACACTCCATCATGTTGCACGCTACAATTAGGAGTCCTCTGCTGTTAGATGGCTGCAGATATACAGATATGAAGAATAAAGATGGATAATGTTAATAACGTTTCTTTTATTTAAGAGTTTTCACGTAAAACATTCTTAGGCATAAGTTTTCAGCACACTTCATATTTCAGGTCGAATGTGGAATAACGGGGATGGGCTCTGTACTGCCCTTGAACTTTGATCTGTCAATGCAGTACACGTATAGTGACATGTGTATCTGACTGCAAAGACTAGGTACTGAATGTAAAATATTACTGAGACAGAAAGAAAATTAAAATTACTAATTTCTTGGAGTCCACGTCATGAAAGATAACTGGTGTGGAATGCTCAAATGCTGGAGTTGTGTCTTCACCATACACAAATTGAAATGATCATCTACTTAAAGAAAAACTGTACAGCTATGGTAAACAGTATTAGGGCTATATACAGAATCCAGATGTTGGGATGCGTACCATATTGAGTTGATTCATGTTCAGTTCATTGGAAATGGTTCCATAAATGTTGGGCACATTCTGTATTAAGGTGTACCACACAGAATAAGAAGGACAGGAAAAAATATATATATCTAGAAATAACTTAAGGCTTACTTTATCAGATTCTATCTACATAATGTAATACAATATGCTTAAAATTGACATTTTAGAGTGGCATTTTTGAAATGAGAACATCCTCAGATACTACAGTGTACATGCATTCATATGTGTATATTGTCTAAATGTTACAGTTCTTTATAATAGGTGATTCTAGTCGTTCTACTCTCGTCTTGTTTTCCCCCGTTATCTTTAAAATACATAGCATGCTGAAAGTAACTATGAAAAGGAAGAAGGATGGTGAATGCACTAAATTAAAGTAAGTGGTGTGAATGAAGTCGTGTTAATAAAGTGGAATTGTATGTATTGTGTTTGTGTGTGCGTGTTTGTGAGAGAGAGAGTGAAAGAGAGAGAGAGAGAGAGAGAGAGAGAGAGACCAGTATTATAATCTGTGTTCATCTTATGCATTTATATATCATTGACATTTTTGTGAAATGTTCCAATCTATTATAAACTGTGTACAAAGTTATTGTTTCATAATTCGCAACAAGTGTTTCTATGCACTAACATCTAGAGTAATCCTCAGTCTAGGACAACTTTCCATGTAATGAAAGGTAACACAATTTTATGAGTAGTTATAAGAGAAAACACATAAAAGTAATTACACGCAATGTGGAACAAATGAGTTACTTTATTGTGGGTGATCTGCATTACTTTTATGATTAATTATGTGCAAAAAATTTGAATTAAATTTGGCCTAGATGTTTTCTAAACATGTGCACCAGAATTTTTAAGTATAACAGCTGAAGACGCAAATGACAGTAGTAACAAGAGTCATTAATTCGCAATAAGATGGGTTAGATATGCTTCCCATTATCCTATCTATTTACAGTGGCGTAGGGAAAAAAATGAAGCTCCCCATAGGACATGATTAGATGTCAATGCAACTTCAGGCATGTACACAACATTGGTTGATGGTTAAATGATTAGAGTTGTAATTCTTTCTGACAGGTAAAACAGCCACCAGAGTGCATTAGGTTTGTTCAGGTTTAGTTTGTTACCTGGCCTGATAGGATAAATAAAGGATGTTAATGGTATCAGATGCAGAGTGATTACTGTGAAAGATATGTATTCGTGTGAGACATATTTATCAGCTCCTGACAGAGTTTGAAAGTGGTCTTATTGTGGGTCTCAATTAAGGTAGCTGATCGTCTCATTCAGTATCCAGAATTATGTGAAATCTGGGAGTGACAGTGGCCTGATTTTGTACTGCATGGGAATGTGAGTGGAGGCATACTCATCATCAAGATTCCAGTCAATCGTAGCCCATTCACATATGCACCTGTCATCTGAGAAAAAGTAATTGACTCCATGTAACACTATACGTTATACGTCATACGATACTTTTTGTCAAAGAGTAGAAGCAGGTCAGCTAAGGATGTATGTACCATCCCATTCGTAGGCTGCCATTAATACTACAGCATAAACACACGTATTTGAAGTGGTGCTGTGAGCATGATACATTGCCTGCAAATGAATGGTGCTGTATTATGTTGAGTGATGAATTGCAGTTCTGCACTATGATAGTTGGTCATCATTGGTGAATATGGTGGTGACAGGGAGAGGTCCGTTCTTCCAATATTTGAGAGAGACAAAATGGTATTGTCCCATTCTTCCAATGTTACAGAGAGACACGATGGTGTTGCTCCTGACGTCATGGTGTGGGAGCCACTGGGTATGGCTTCTACTGATAGCTGGTAGTGATAGAAGGATCTCTGACAGTACAATGGTGTGTCACAAAAACCCTCTTACCTCTGACGTCACAATATTGCAGCACCATTTTTCAGCATGATGATGCTTGCCCATACAGGGCAGGAGTCTTTATGAACTGTGGGTGTTGTGTTGAGGTACTCCTGTGGCCAACAAGAACCCCAGGTCCCTCCCCAACGCAACAGGTGTGGAACCAGCTCAGACATCAGCTCTGTTCCAGTGCCAGTATCCAGGATATCAACGACCAGTTTCAACAGCTGTTGGCCCTCTTGTCTCAGTAGAGGATACAAACAACAGTTTACAAATGATTCAGTGTATCTATCTGGGTTAGAGGGGCTGCAACTTCATATTGTTAGATGAACACATACTACGAAGTTCTTTGTAAATGTGACTCAGTTTTGTAATCATTGCAGTAATACCACATAACCTCTGAACCCATTACGCTGTAATGGGTTCAGGTAAAGGGGTGAAGTGATACAACATATGAAATGGCTGCTGTATCATGTACGAACAGTGCTGGGGTGAACTGAAACACATAGTATGTTTTTAAAAAACTATTTTTTTCACAAAGAAATTTGAAAATATTTTTTGGAAATTGAAGGCGACCATAGTGAAGAGTCGCTGGCTTTGGAATACATGAAATAACTTCATGATGGTATACAATACTTGACTCCTTGATTTCTGGCCATACAAAAGTGTCTCTATAGCAGCTATACTGTTTTAGAAAACTTACTTCTATAACCCTGTTACTACCACTACTGGTTTCTGACACACCTGAGACTTGCGAACTATATACCTTATCCTTTTTTGTTATTTGGTCTTTTAGTTTTACAAGCAAGAAGTTCCCTACAGTGAGGGTCATGCAATCAACTTTTGTGGTTGGCTCAACTACTTCACAGTATCTTTCTGACTTTCTTCTGGGGCAGCCATATAGTATTCCTCATCTTTGTCATTGCTGTCATGAGACGTCTCCAGTTCTTCTTCTGATTCTGGTTCATCTTTTCCAACGTTCATGACACTTCTTTCTGGTTCAACGTGGAGCTTTCTGTCCACCTGGTTCTTGGTCTAGGTTTTTCTTTCCCATAGTGTAGCTCCCGAAGCAGACTTTTTACAGATTCATCCAGGTTTTCTTCAGTACCAACAGGATTTGCATTCACAACTTTTGCAAGAAATTCAGCTTTATTGAAATGTAGGGTATGTGTTAGTTGAGCAAAGTTTCCAGTATTCTAAAAAAAGGCACAACATAACCTGTCAAAGTAAACAATTCAACTGACCAGAAAAATTGCCAAAAAAAAACAGTTGACTGTCACAGGCATTAGAACAGACCTAGAGGGTCAGAGAAACATCATTGTACCCAACATTTACTTTCAGTTGCTAATACAGAGACATATTATAGCAAACGTTGCATTTTGTCTCAATTCACCCCATTGTATCACTTCACCCCAGATTATGGTACCTTTGGCTCATGCAGTAGGCATGAAAGAAACTTGTGAAACCACGGCTTTGCTGCTAGAGGCAATCAAATTTAAGGATCGTGAATGGCAGCTTTGCTGTGATTTAAAAGTTGTTGCACTCCTTACAGGTTTACAGGCTGGATTCACGAAATACTGCTGCTTTTTGTGCCTTTGGGACAGCCATGACACCATGAACCGCTATACAGTACAGGAATGGCCTATAAGGAAGTCATATGTTCCTGTAAACGTAAATGTGAACAATACCCCATTGGTTGTACCTGATAAAATCATTTTGTCTCCCCTTCATACCAAGTTGAGCCTTATCAATAACTTTGTCAAAGCTCTGAATAAAGAAGGTGAGGCCTTCAATCCCTTAAAAGAAAACTTTCCCAAAGTAAGTGAGGTAAAGCTGAAAGAGGGTATATTTGTTGGACCACAAATAAGAAAATTTCTGAAATTTCCAACCTTTGATACCAAACGCACACATATCCAATTAGGTGCTTGGTCTTCTTTTAAAGCAATTGTGAAAGGCTTTTTGGGTAACAGAAAAGACAAAACTATGTTACCATTATGAAAGAACTGTTAGAAAATTATAAGAATGTTGCTTTTTACTTTCTCACCTCGATTTCTTCCTGGAAAAGTTGGGAGCTGTAAGCGATGAGCATGGAGAATGCTTTCACCGAGACATTCTTACCATGGAATACCGTCACCAAGGCCATTGGAGCCCTTTGATGATGGGTGACTACTGCTGAGGTCTTGTTAGGGAGAGTGATGAAACAGCAAACAAAAGGAGAGCTCTGGCATCGAATTTTTCAAAAACCAAAGACGATTAAAGGTGAAAATATGTGCTGAACTAATTCGGACCTTTTATTGGCATCATGCCCATATATACATACCAAATAGTATTCATTTCAAACGTTCTGAATGTGTATTTTTGTTTGACTTAATTGTGTCAATTTTTGCTATTACCATTTTTTATTCTGCTGTGTATGTAGGAAATGTGACATCATAGAGAAAAACTGATTCTACCAGTGTATTGAGCACCCAAAAATCAGGTAAATCACTCATTTACAAACCAGATACAGATAAGCACACATTAGTATTTGTTTGTTCCTAGATCCCTTTAGACACATTAAAATTTACTAGTCTGTTCACATACTGGAATTGATGTATTTAATGAGCCTATCCCTTTATGGCCACATTCTATCTAAATAACAAGACCCTTATTGCTTCTTTGTTTACAATGGGTTGACTGTTGATGATGATGGCAGGTTAATGCAGAATACTGTTTTGACTACTATGGAAATTTATTAATATTGTTTTCTCAGGGTTTGTAGTGAATTGATATATTGTTAACAATTTACTGAGCTGACTTATAAAAGAACTAACTACATGTAGGGTATCTGCATTTTGAACTGCTTTTGTTAATAATAGTGTTTTATGTAAATCAGTATGGACGTTGAAGTCACTGATATGGATCAGGAGAAATACAATTTCCATTAATGACCCTTGAGATGCCCAAAAGCTGACTGACCACTCTTCTGAGAAATATCTTGTGATCTTTAAACAGTCACAAATTTTGTGACTCTACTTGTCTTGCCTTATACCTATTTTTTGTGTGTGACTGGTAAAAAAAAAATTAATCCATTAATCTACATCCAGAATTGGTGAAACCGATCTTTTTATGGCTCTACCCATCCATTAATTAAAAAATTGTGTCACAAAATATGGATAAGGAGAGAACCATTAGCGAATAGAGTTCAGAACATAGTTTATTTCACTTCAAACATTTTACATGTTATTGGTAGCATGGAGAGCTGCATCAAACCAGTCTCAGGACTGAAGACCACAACAACAACAACAACAACAAACAACAACATTGGTAGAAATATTTATATATAAGGCTAAGAGAAATGAGGTACATAAAATTTCATGATATCTACATCAGTGGAACATCATTACCTATTATGTGAAAATTATATATGCACTAACCTTTTAAGCAATGATTTCTTACAACTTTGTCTGACAGTAATTAATTAGAACTTTGAGTCACTTAAGTCTGATTCCTCATACTCTGTGATGGAGCAGCATGCTGACCTCTCAAACCAATCTTCTAAAACAGTTTTGAATGTACTGTAGCTAAGACAATGGATAGCTTTTGAAAGTCTACTGAAAAATCTGGGTCCTAGATATTTGTGGCCATTGTGAACCTTAACTAGCTTACTGTGAGTGTATCAATTGATTGTCCAGTTCTTGTGTTGTGTTTGAGACCAGACATCCTAAGGTTAAAATCATATAATTTATCTTTAACATTGAGAAGGCAAATTTACATATAGAGGCTAGGAATTACAATTACACTACGATCTTTGAAGTAATCTTTACAAGATTCTCTTGTGGTAAGTGCTGCTATATATCTGGCATCCTTTTCTTGCCATCTGAATACAATTTTGAGCTGAGGCACTTACCATGTAGAAGAGCTCCTTTTGTAAGGCAAGAGTGGAAAAATGTGAAATGTCCATACACTAATAGGTTTATGCTTAATTATTCCTCAGTTTGTACAACAGATAAATCACTCAAGATAATTTCGAGCACAGTTTTTCTATGTGACTCTTCCAGCTGAGTTTCTGGTCTATGTACAAACCCAACAGGTTAATTATTTTGTAATCTTTATTGGAGACACTAAAACTGAAAACAATGACTTCTCTTTTATTATAATTTGTAAACACTTTATCTCAAACCAATAATACATTTGTCCATTGCTCCTCCAGGTCATCAACTTGCATAATTAGAGTTGTATCACCTGTGTCTAATAAGAACTCAAATTTTAAAAATGAGGGTAAATCATTCATACACACAATTAATAAGAAAGTACAGAGTACTGAGCCATGTGGGATTCCTTTTGTAGCAGATCAGCATTCTGATCTTTGAGTATAGTTTCTGACTGTTCTCCCTTGCTTTGATGTGACTCAGTAACATGAAGAGCATTCTCTCCAATTCTGTAGTATTAGCACTTTATGATTAGTGTATGCTGTGGGAGTCACTATCAAACATTTTTCTCAAATTCAGAAGAGTTTCGGAGGTTATTTCTTTAAACTTAAAAGAAACCATGCTGTTAAGAGCTAAGTATGGTATTCTCATTGAAATAGTGGTCCATCCGTTTGTACATATAATATTCTATTATCTTTGATGTTATTGGTGTGAGTGAGATGACATGGCAGTTATCAGGGGATGCTTTATCACCTCTGGTATGAGTAGGTATTAAAATAGTAATCTGGAGAGATCCTGTCATGAAGTATTTGGTTGATGATTTGAGTTGGTGGCTGTAAAATTTCTTTCTTAGTGTTTTTATTACATAGTTTGAGAACCCATAGAAGCTTTTTGTTTTTGAGTTGCTAAGTTTGACAACTGCTTCACATACTGTTCTGTGAGTTACACAAGACCAGCAGAAATTGTCAATAGCTTGCTGTCTAGAGCTGGGACCAAAGATTTGGCATTATTTACATCTTCAGTGAGATTTTTTATTTGTGCCAGGAATGGTAAACTGTGCATTTAGATGCCTGGTTAGATTCAAATGTTGTGTTTAATTTCAGAGCTTACTTTTGTTTTAATAACTTTCCATTCTACTTCACACTTTGAGTTGAGTATATAGTTGTCATTAAGTATCTTCTGACTGTTCTCATTTCTAATCTATACATACTTCTTGTTGCTGTCTAAGCTTCCTTTTCAGCTGGATTCTGCTGCAATCTGTCGCAGTGTTCAGTCATTTCCTCACTAAGTTGGCTCAGGTGTGGCATGTCCCAGTCCCTCAGTTCTTGAGATTTATTACACTGATTCTGTTTTGTGTGTTTTTTGTTATAGATGGGACATGTGACAAGGTTTTCTACAAGTAATTTTAAAAATTTCTGTGTTGATTCGTTGGCAAACATAATATTAGCGACTACTGTAACCCAGTTGATGAACCTAAGATGGTTTTTTAACTGATTCAATTCATGTTCATTGCTTGGTCTGATTTCCCTTCCAAGTTAAGATGAAGAACTGTCTGTTTTTTTGCTTAGAGGTGGCCTAAGCCATTGTTCAGCATGGTCAGAAATCGTGAGGTCTGTAGTATTAAATACGGTTTTATTTGGTTGAAAGTTGCAGATTATATTATCTAAGCTTGCATTGAGCCTGATGGGATTATCATACAGACAGTAGTAGTCTAGTGATCTTAACATGTCTAATAGGTAAAACATATGTTTAGTCTTATTCCTAATGTCTATGTTAATATTACTAAATATTATAACTCTGCCATTATTATGCACCAGGAAAGAATTACCGAAATAGGATGGATATCTATAGATGTGATTTGCATTTACAGAGAAGTAAATTATTACAATTTCAGGAAAACTGAATGAATTATTTGAGAGACAGAGCTTTACAAATCGAGGATATCAGAAAGTCATTGGTTCACCTTTAGCCCTTCTGTAAGCAGTTATTTAGTTTGGCATTGATTGACAGAATTGTCTGTCCTCCTGAGGAATATTGTGGCAAATTCTGTCCAACTGGTGCATTAGACCACCGATATCCTGAGCTGGATAGAAGGCCCTGTCCATAATGCTCGAAACATTCTATACTTGTAAGAGGTCCAGCGTCCTTGCTGGCCAACGTATGGTTTGGAAGCATGAAGACCAGCAATAGAAACTCTCGTTGTATGCATATAGGTATTATCTCGCCAGAATGTGAGCTCAGGATGACTTGCACTGAAGGGCAACAAAATGGCGCATAGAATATAGTTGATGTACTACTGTACTTTAAGGATACCACAGATGGCAACCAAAGGGTGGCTGCTATGAAATGAAGTGGCACCCCAGCCCGTCATACCCACATGTCAGGCCATATGGTGGACGACAGTCCAGTTGATATCCTACTGCAGTCCAGGTTTCTCCAGACATGTATTTGCTGCCCTTTGGGCGTCAGTTCAAAGTGTTACTCATCCCTGAAAACAATTCTACTCCATTCATTGCGATTCCTGGCTGAATGTACCCGACACTGCTGCAAATGGGCTTGCTGGTGTACAGAGGTCAATGGCATTTGGGGCAAGGGACACCATGACCTCAGCCCCTTTTTGGTGAGCTACCTATTAATAGTTACTGTGGTCACTGAAAAAGCAGTTGTATGTCAGATCAATGATAATGTCGCATCCAGGGCTCTGAGTGCCTCTAAGAATTGTTCAGTCTTCACTTTTTCTGTCATCTCCCTAGCTCGACCACTTCCTTATTGATACTATGTTTGACTATGGTTTACCCATTCCTGCTGAAATTGTCAAATAATCGCATTGCCACTATTCAAATGTTGACCGTTTCACCAATTACTCCCACCAATTTCTTTGAGCCCAACAACATACCCTCTGTGAAATACTAACATCTGCATGTACTGTTTGTGCACCTGTCTGTGAGGCATAGTTACTGTCCACTTGATTACACAGTATGAAATTCACGAAGACTTTATGCCCTGATACTGGCATGTCCTGTGTTTACTATACTTGCCAGCTGCAGGGTGAAATTATGCTGCAGCATCATATATTCATCCATCGGCTGCCAAAGCTTACAGTTTTGTATTTTCCATCGATACCTGTATGAATTTCAATTTGTGACCAATTTACATAGCTCCTTCCTGGTGAATCATTTTTTTAAATTTTTATAGTATTTTAAGAGAATTATAATCATTTTTTCAAGATTTTCTAGAAATAATTCCATGTTATTACTAGGAGAGTGTTATGCTGATACAGCTATTAGTTCCTGACTTAGAATCAGCATTTTTGAAACTTCAAAAACTGCTTCTACACTTCATATTCTAAATTAGTGGTTTGTTTGATAAAGATTGAAACACCATCATACTTCAGATTTCCTCTACAGTAACATGTGGCTAATTAGCACTGATAAGGTACACTTAATCCATGTTCACTATGAATTAGCCAGTGTCCTGTTACTGAATAAACAGTACAATTTAATTCTTGTAACCAGCACATCATTTCTGTAAGTTTATTTTTAAGTCATTCACATTAACAGGGATAAAAAATAAAGTTTTTGCCTTGATATTTGGTATTGGCAATTAGCATATATTGGGTTGATGAATAAATTCGAACAGAGACTTTGGTTATCTCTAATGTATGCTCCTTCACTATTTACAACAGTCTGCCAATGCTGTGGTAACTCTTTGATTCTGCGACTATAGAAATTATGTGATTTTAGTTGAAGAACTCATCAAACCATTTTCATAGCATATTTTCATGCAGAAAGGACATTTCCTGAAGGCTGTTCAACAGAGAGCGGAAAAGGTGAAAATCTGAGGTCGCAAGACCTGTGTGGTGTTTTTTGTCAGTCTAGCAGAATGCTGGCGGGCGTTACTGTGGAGCAGCATCACTTCACGTGGTCTTCCTTATCACTGTGCATGGATTGTGTCTGCAAGACATCTCAGCTGTTGGCAATGAATGTCAACAGTGATGGTTACACCTTGGGGAAGCAATTTCTAGAACATCACACCATCGCTGTCTTACCAGGTGCATAACATTATCTTCTGTGGATGCACTTAGGTCTTTGTGCAGGGATTTGCTGCTTTGTTTGGGCTCAGTCATTCCTTTCTTTTCTTTATGTTAGCATAAAGACAACATTTCTCATCACCAGTAATGATACAGGATAGGAATGGTTGGTGTTGTTCATGAGCCAACTGATGATGAGTGAGCTGAGATGCACATATGACCACTCACCAATTTTTGTGATTTTGGCTTAGTGCATGCAGTACCCATACACTCAATTTTGAACCATCCCCATTCTTTGGAAATGTCTCAACATGGTGGAATCATAACAGTTCATCAAATTTGCCAGTTCTCAAGTACACTGATGTGGGTGACTGTAGATTAACAGGTTTAAATGAATGTGAGGTGTCACTAATGTCAAAACAATCGTCCTTAAAATGAGAAAAACATTTTTTTGGCATACTTTGTCCAATGGCACTATCCCCATATGCAGCACAAATGTTTCCCGCTGCCTCCACTGCTGTCATCCCTCTCTTTGAACTCAAAAAAGAAGAATATGTCAGAAATGTTCCCACATGGCATTCCATTTTCTAGTGTCCACAGCTCCACTCACTACCTCCAAATGAAAAAATGACAATATGTAAACTCAAATAGTAACAGTGAACTACAAATAAAAAATGGCAATCAATAAAGAAATCCATAGTATCTGGAATACCATCATAAGAAACAAAAATGTTACGAACTGAAGCAATGTCCTTATATGTTCAAGACAGATGGCTATCCACACATGTTTGAACGGATGAGATTCTGACAGCTATACCGATTTTAGACAGAATTGTAATGACCTTTATTCATTTCACTGGACTGACCTGCTAGAGAATATTGATTTCTTTGTTTATAATTCTTGTCATGTTCCATATAATTTTTCCTGTGTCATTGCTCACAGCTATAATTAAGACACACAACTTACCATTGAACCTGGTCAACATTTTGATACTGAACATAAAGAGAGCAGTTCAAGATGTGTTCAGTGAACTCAAAAGCAAACTTTTATTATTCCAACTGACCAAGTATCTGAATTAGTTTCGGTCTTTCACAAATTCAGTAAGTGGTTCAAAGTTACGTACTCAACTGCTCAGTAACGATATTGGGCTGAAGGTGGCAGATGATAGATATAAAGCTGAAGTATCAAATTTGGTCTTTCAAATTTTTTTCACTGTGGAACTTTGCAATACAGTTCTTCATTTACTCCTTGCATGAAAACCACAATGCCAGATAATAATGTAGTCATCACAGAATAGACACGCACCTGCATTGTTCTCTTGTGTCAAGAAATTGGGGATTGATAAGTACTGTTAATATTCTATACAGTTCATGCAAAAGAAGTTGCCCCCTTCTATCAACAGATCATTTCAGGTTACTGGAGAAACTAATGATACTGTGTTAAGCAATTAGACAATTTTAAGAAAAAGTTTATTGGAGGATGAAGATATTAACAGGCTCATATTGTCTGATGCAGAACTATGGAATTTATTTTTTGATCATCGATTATGACCTACTTGTAGAAAAAATCTCATCTACGGCAAACAACACAGATTCTGCATACAGAGATCCTTGAAACACGATGTTGGTGTCCTCTTTTTTTTCTTTCCTATGATAATATATTATACACTATATTTTAAACCATATATATCCTGCAACTATAATATTTTAATTATGAGTGTAGCAATCATAATAATAGTAATAATATTAAACAAAGATTATCTGTAATAGGACAAAAATAATTTCAAAAGTTAAACATACAAACTACATTTAGCATAAGCTGCAAGGTGAAATACATTAGCAGCCTGCTAAGATAGTACAAATACACTATCACAACACCATGTCTTTGATGAAACTTACACTGCCTTCAAAGAGCATTCTCATAGTATAATATATGATAAAGAAGATAATGATTATCTTCAGAAGCTTATTATAACTCATATTTGAGATTTCTGAATGTGGAGTAAATTTTTTAAAATAATGTTATTTTGAAGGACTTTAATATCAACTGCTCAAAGTGGCCTCCTTGCATTTTCCAAAGATTTAGTAACTCACTGGATCATGCTATTCTGAAATATTTCAGACATACTTGCATACACAGTTACATGAGCAGTTGGACGTTCTTTACTAGTTCTTGTACATTCTCTGCCAATATAATAAATGTGCACACAAGGACAAGTGGCTCTGGAGGAACAAATATACAGGAATTAGGCAAATACAGAGGCTATGAAACTGGACTTATGTAACTAACCCGTTTCCAGGAATGGCTCTACATATTCCTTCCAGAGTGCACAAGTGCACCATTATGCTGTAACTACAATCTCCTCTGAATGTAAAATGGAATATCTTCCAGCACTTGAGGCAAATTGTGTATGAGAAATGGGTGATGGTTCAAATGGCTCTGAGCACTATGCGACTTAACTTCTGAGGTCATCAGTCACCTAGAACTTAGAACTAATTAAACCAAACTAACCTAAGGACATCTCACACATCCATGCCCAAGGCAGGATTCAAACCTACGACCGTAGCGGTCGCTTGGCTCCAGAATGTAGCGCCTAGAACTGCATGAAATGGGTGATGCAGTCAACTGATTTAGGAAGTGGGGACCTGAAATACAACTTCCTATACATTCACACTAAAGCAAATCTGATATACATGATTTTAGGAGATGTCCAACCTGCCTGCAACCAATAGTGGCTTTATGCATATTGAAGTTATCCTCACCTATTACTACTGCTTCATCAGACCATATTAAAACTTTTAAGAAGTTATCATCCAGTTAATATGATGGTTGAATCCATCCACAAACTGCATCTGTAGAAGGTAATCTTCTGGATGCAGGTGTTGAATTATCAAATAGTGATTCAGGTGGATCTCTTCACCATGCAACATGTAAATTACTATTCTTTGCAAGATATGCTACTGTGTTGTTACGTCATGTGTACTTAGCTGGGTCCTTCATATATATCTTCAAAAATGGCATTTTTTGTAACTGCGCTATGGCTAGTCTATTTGTGGTCTCTGTTCAGTGATAGTCAACTAAAACAATTGGTCTCAAAAGGCAAATAACCATATGACAAAATAAATTTTTGTGTGGATAACATTGACCAGGGTACCTAATAGCATATTGACAAGCAGGAACTTTAGCCATATAATCTGATGCACCAAGGCCCAAAAGTTTATCAAAATATTTGGCATTTTTTATGCCATAAATGGAATAGAAATGAGCATTTGGTGTCATTGTCCGGGAGGCCCGCCTTGGTGCAGGTCTTATTACATTCGACGCCACCACCTGTGTGCTGGATGGGGATGAAATGATGATGAAGGCAACGCAACACCCAGTCCCTGAGCAGAGAAGATCTCCGGCAGTCAGGTAAAGAACCCGGGCGCGTAGGATGGCAATCCGTCACGCTGACCATTAAGCTATCGGGTCAGACTTTATGCTATATAACTCCCTATACTGTTCTGTAATAAACACAAGCAAAAAGTACAGCATGTACTACTTCCCATCTATGGAACAGAACATGTATACACTTCATTCATCAAAGGGGGCCACTGCCCTTAAGAAACATCAACACTGTTACAGCCTGTTCTTGGTGACATACAGAGTTAGAAATATCAACATAGTTTTTTTTTCTTTTTTTCTTTTTCTTTTCTTTTTCTTTTTCTTTTTTTTAAATGTAACTCATACCCTGACAATATCCACTACGTACAGAGTTTTCGAAACACTTTTGCATCAATGGTTCACAAAAGTCACATAGCTATCTAGGTCATGATGTCAACAATGTTTTGGCTGTGTGTGTGTGTCACAACTTACAGAAAAATAGCTTTCATTCTACATTGTCCAACCCTACTCTACGATTCACGAAAGATTCCAATTGCATTGTTTTCTTGACAGTAACAGGCAAAATAGGTCAACATTTCCATCAATGTAACTAATAATAACAACCATACAAAAATGGTCTGCAATTATTAGACTGAATAGTTAAATGTATAATTAGTTGTTATTCAGTGTTGATGATGGTGATGATAAAAATAGTAAGAAAGTTTGGCCATTATCTGTAAAATGGCTTATTTACCCTATGGACAATGCACTATCCTAATGAACATAATGTGTAGGAGACATGAAAGTGGCATGCATTATAGTTGTTACTAATCAATGGAAGAAGGATTTGAATGTATTAGGTGAACATATACACTTAGATAGTGTGGTTATGGGAGGTGGACAATAACATGGAAACACAAAAATACGAGACATTATGATACCTAATACAGTGTAAGAAAACTGCTGGTATAGAAAACAGCTTCTAATCATATCAAAATGGCTAAATACAGGTGGTCCTGCACAGTTTTCAAGTGAAGCTTAAGTCATGTTGAGTGATTAGCTGAGAAAAGTATGTAGCCTATAAAAAATTTTTAGTGTGAGAGTGGAATGAATTGAATGGCAGCCCAATCTATAACATTTATTATATCACTGAAGTGGGTAATGGAATAAAAAGAATCATTCATAAATAAACCAATAAAAGTTTTCCTGTTTTATTTTAAACTTTAGATAATACTTGAGTGACTAGGTGCTATTTTATAGCAAACATAATTGAGTGCAATGAATGAATAATTTCTTAAGTCTTAAATATATGTGCCATATTTCATACAACAGTTGTTTCATCATTACAACATTGATTATTTAACAAATTACATATTTTGAGTGTTCATTGACATACATTGTATCAAGCAAACTCATGTGAACACACATGATGAAATGTAGAGGCATACGGAAAAATGAAATGTAAGATTTCTACTGAATGATGAATAAAATTTTTTCATGAATTAGTGAACTACACAAAATCAAAGAAATATTACTGCTACATTCATTGTGATGCTGGCTTCACTCCAAGTGTGTGTTTTGGGTTTCTCTATACTCAAGAAACTGTATCTGTTATTAGACTGCACTCATGCTTCAGCTCCACACCTTATGCTGTGCCCTTTGTACAACACCCTCCAGTCACTGCATTAACCTGAAACAGAGTGTCCATAGTAGTTCAGTACCATGTATAATCAAAAAGTAATGGAGGGAGACAATTTGCTTCTGCCTTTAAAACAACTCATCATTTCTTACAATAATTCTGTAGTATTTGGTTGTGTTGGTAATTTGCTCACTTTGGTTATGGAGATATCTTCAGCTTCCATATAACTGTTGTAATTTCATTTTACCTAATGGTAGATGGTCTTGGGCAGAGATGAATTTATTAATTGTGACAGGAAATTGGTCTTATTTGGTTTTTAAATGCAGACATAATGATCTGTCTATGGCAGATTATTGTACTATTAACCAGCATGCATTAACCAGTATCCAGTGCTTGTTGTTTCCTACCCTGGAAAGGTGACCCACAAATCTGCAGTATTTTTGTTATTTTCATTTCAGTGAGACAAATCTCTATTGAATTTGTTGTATTTTATGACAAGAAAATGATTATTATGTGACATGTTTTTAAGTCCTGTACGACATCACAACTCTTTATCAAAATATTATATGGTTCTCATTGTGTACTACAGAATAACAGGTCTTTCCATTTTCCTTTTTTTACCTTAGTTGTTGAGCAGTTACAGAAGTTTATGGTAACAGAGGATTTTTCCCAAGATTCTTTTGATTTTGTATTTGAAACTGACCTTATAAATTCCCCAGATGATTCTTTTTAAGAGTACCATACTGTAGTTGCATAAATGATGGTGTACAAATGCAGTGATAGGTATCAGAGTAATACATCAGCACAACAAACTATTTTTGCTGTTTTAATAACAGATCACCATCATCTCATTTTATGTACCGCATTCATGGATGCTATTAACCCACCAGTATCATACTTCATCAGCAGGTGTCAACATTCCCAGTATTTATATCTGCTGGTGAATCTCACAACATTATTGTATTGGTTGTGGTTGATCCACACTTTAATCAGATCATCCAAAGGACAATGAACTATCAGGAGGAATGATGGGTTCCGTACTATCAAGTGGCCATCTAGATTTTAGTTTTCAATTATTGCCCTTTATAAACTAAGCCAAAGGCTGTCATGATTTATTTTCAAAGAACGCAAGTGATTTTCTTACTCACTTTTACACTATTCAGGTTTTATCTAAAGCCATGGCTTGTGGTAACTCTTGTTTCACCAATTTCATTTATGATAAGAGGAGCTCAGCTTCATCTAATCAGTTGGTGCATCATGTGATGTAATAAATGAGTACATTTATTTCAGAAATGTTTTTCTATTAAAATTTTTTTTCTGTTAGTAAAAATCATTTTGTAACTGCTGTATACATTTTTTAGTGCCAATGCTTCTGAAGAAGATATTTTTACAAATATCGAAACCATGATCAAGGGATAATAAACCTTTATTTGCAATTGGTTGGCTGATTTTTCACATCAATATATACTGTTCTGGAGCCAAAGTACAACATAGCACAATTTAAAATAAGAGAGTTGACTGTTGTATCTCTTCAAGGCTGTTAACACCACATAATCTGCCCTACCACCCATAGCAACTTTTGTCTGAAACATTTTTGTCAATCACTAAAAATTCTCATGTTAATATTGCTATCTGTTTTACATGCTTCACTCAATGTTTAAAAATCAGACAAAAAAAGTAAGAACAATGAAAGTGACCCACTCAGTTAACAAATATACCAACTTAATGTCCAAAACTGGAAAATTACAGTTTGGCATACATTATTATATGCAGCTTAGGTGGTAACAATTGGAAGGCTGCACTTACACAAACTGCATGAAGAAGAGAGCAAAATGCTAATGAAGGCATCTATTAAACTGAAATAAAAGTAGCAAAGAGAACCTTAAAAGACAGGCTATGAACACTAGGGGATCAAAAACCGATTCTGATAAGCAAACAACAAAGGCATTACCTTACTGAATCTTTTTGTGTACTGTAAATAAAGAGAGCCAAAAACCAAACAGGACTTACAGTAAGATCAGCGATACCACTTCAAATGCTTTTTATCCTCACTATTTATGGTCTGAAAAGAAACCACTGTACAATGCACAAAATTCATGTAAGCAAATGGGGCAAATGACTACTCAGCCAGAATACCAAAGTGTTAGTGAAAAATGTTTTCTCTAGAATTCAGAAATGTTACACAGTTTCTTGACCAACTACAAAGGAGACCTACAACATATTATTCCTACCCACTTATTGAGGTGCAGCAGCAGTATCACACAAAGAAACACTGATTACAGAAGAAAGTGTTCAGAGAGGAGCAGCTGTAATAACAATTACAGGAGGTGAAACAACACAGCCAGAAATTGATAAAAAATGAACCAGTGAGGTGACAGCATATTCAGCTAATGAAAGATCTACATCATCAGATGATCTATCCACAAAGAGAATGCAAGTTGATTAAAAAAAAAACTACTCGTTGAGGAAAATGTATATTTGAGAAAGATGGTATCAACAACTGTTGCTTAGAATCTTTGAAAAAGCTAGAAAAACAACCCGACTTCGAAATTTGTCCTATAGAACAAACCTCATTAAAAACATTCATTGCATGCCTCTTCAGTAGGCCAAATTAAAACATAAATATATTTATTACAATGAAATGAATACCCCTAGCTGTATACAGGTGTTGATGTAAGTCAACAGCGACAGTTGAAAATGTGTGCCCCGACTGGGACTCAAACCCAGGATCTCCTGCTTACATGGCAGATGCCCTATCCATCTGAGCCACCAAGGACACAGAGGATAGTGCGATGGCAGGGACTTATCCCTGGTATGCCTCCTGTGAGACCCACATTCCCAACTTACTGTCCCACACTATATTTATAGCACCCTTGCCCATTATACTCATTACTCACAGTTTTTTGCTGATTCCTGTAAGAGTTCTGGCACTGTTTGTGCATCCCCACAAAAGAATAAGATGGTCAAGTGGCCGGTGAGCTTTAACTTGACAGCATAAACTGATAAAAAATGAACCAGTGAGAGTGACAGCATATTCAGCTAATGAAAGATCTACGTCATCAGGTGATCTACCCACAAAGAGAATGCAAGTTGCTTAAAAAAAAAAAAAAACTACTCATTGAGGAAAATGTATATTTGAGAAAGATGGTATCAACAACTGTTGCTTAGACATGTCCAAAAGAACAGATACCATCTTCACATATATAAATATATTTGTTCACAAACTTGAAGTTAGTCTTGAAGATGTCTTGAACAAAACAAGGGCTCCTACTGGCGGAAGCAAAGCTGTGAGGACAGGGCGTGAGTTGTGCTTGGGTAGCTCATTTGGTAGAGCACTTACCCCTGAAAAGCAAAGGTCCAAGTTTGAGTCTTGGTCCGGCACACAGTTTTAATCTGCCAGGAAGTTTCATATCAGCGCACATTCTACTGCAGAGTGAAAATCTCATTCAGTGTTACAATTGTTTCAACAACCACCAAACCAATTCATTGTTACCTCTCGCCAAACAGATGAACACACTAAACCACAGATCATATACTATGTTTGCACTGAAGATCGTGAGATGAAGCCTGCCACACCCTTCATTAACTGTGCTACATCAACAGATGTGCACTGTGTACAATGGATGCCTGCAGCCATCTCCACCTCCCACCTAACCAGTGCTAGTAATATACAGATCAGTGACACTGTTAATGAACTACAACCCATTCATTTTCATTCTAATAACTCAGCGCATACTGACATTATGGACAGACATACTCCAGAGTACTGCAACTGTTGACCAACAATCGCCACCATATATGACCACCTTCCACTGCAGAGAACTGATATTTGCAGGTTATTGCAGACAAATCCATCCTACAAGTGACATACCTATGCCAGATCATGCTTTTCCATGGCCTACACCTGAACTTTACATTCTATGTGATACCATAAATCACCCGGGTGACGTCACACTTGTTAAGTTTGTACTGTGCCCCACGTCACGTCATCACGACGACGTCACATTGACAACAGCCGTATCATGCTCTGAGCCACACCTGCCACATGAAGTCACTCAAATAGCAGGCATACTGTGTCTATCTGCAACTGCACAGGGTTTTCACACCTTGTGAGAACAGCATATCAGTATGGCAAGCCTGACTGCAACTACGAATCACACACTGTGTGAACACAAGGACTACCTTCAACAGCTGCTGAGTTGGGTGATCTACACTGATCTGCCATCCGCCACCCTGTCCACCGCACTGTATTCCTTGCTTCCCCACCACTACACCATCCTTCATGACGCCGATGCACCAGCTGTGACACCTGTGCCACATTTTGTGATAACCGGTCACGACTCTCTCATTACCAATACACCTACTGCAACTACCGTGACGCACCTCCAGCCGCCGCCTTTATCAGTGCCACCAAAGGGTCTTCATGAATCTTCACCATGTACTTCACATGATTACAACCTCATACAGGTCCTGGTCACTCGCCACCAGGCAGATCACCGCCGGCCACACACCGAGTTACATCTGGCACCGCTACAAGTTGATTCCCTGCAAGAATGGTTCACACTTTGTGAGTGCATCATGAAGTTGGCCAGGATCACAGACGACTGTGACAAGTTTTTGGTGCTATTGAACCACCTCCCTACCAACACCAATCTTATCAGTGATGTCCTACTGCATGCACGAACCACTGGCAGATATGAGACAGCGAAGATGCTCATACTGCAATGCCTATCGCATTCACCTGAACATAGCTGAGAATTAATACTACCCTAGGGCCACTGGTCCGACACCAGCCCCAACACCTTGCCCCTCACAAACTAAAGGTGGCCAAGACCATGATCAAGGAACTGTTACATGAGGGCACCATTAGGCCATCACGCAGTGCGTGTGCCTCACTGACTACAATGAGAATGGAAAAAGATAAAATGTGGTGCATGTGCAGAGACTACAGACATTTGAACGTGCACACCATCATTGATAATTAGCCCATGCCCAATACTCAGGGCTTCCTCCGGCAACTGGCTAGTGCAACCATACTTAGCATGATTGACTCTAAAAGAGATAGTTGGCAGATCGCAATGGCCATGAAGGACATCACAAAGACTGCAATAATTACACCCTTTGGCCTATTTGTTCCTCTTCATGCACTTCAGACTAAAGAACGCAGCCCAGACTGGCCAGTGGTTCATTGACGAGTTGTTTTTTTACCATGCTCTTTTGCTATTGTTACTTGGATGATGTACATATATTCTAAAAACAACTCAAGGTCATGAGAAACACCTGCAAGTGGTATTCAACAAACTAGCAGAGCAGGTTGTTGTTGTCCATGAGGACAAATGCCAACTCTGGCAAAAATGTGTTACATTCATAGGCCAGCTTACCAACACTTTGAGCATCCACCCCACCCCAGAAGAGATAGACCAAGTACGGACCTACCACCAAGAACAGACTATCAAAAGTTGCGCCTTTTCTTAGGGGTAATTAATTTTTAATACAACACCTCCCCCATGTCGCAGAGACACTCGTCCTGCTCACAGAGTCACTCCGTGGCAAGAACACATCAGGCAAACATAAGCTCACTTGTATTCCTGATTTGCAAGGAACTTTCGAGAACATCAAAACAGAGCTTGCTCAGATCACCGCCCAGGCTCTTTCATCCATGGACACTCATATGGTTATGATAGTCGACACCAACAACCGAGTGATTTGGGCAGTGCTACAACAGGAAGTCCCCTGCGCAACCCAACCCCTACAGCTTTTCTCGTGGAAACTTACTGACTCCCAGAAGATGTGGTCAACTTTTGACTGTGAGCTTTTGGCGATATACAAAGTGATTTGATACTTCCCACACGACATCGAGGGCTGGCAGCTTACTATCTACACAGACGCTGTTAAATACCTGCCACCCAAGACCTGCTCTTGACAATTCTGCCACCTGAACTTGATTTCAGAATATACCAATATACTACAGACTTACGCTATGTATGAGGGAGCAGACAACACTGTGGCTGACTTCGTCTCATGACTCGCTGCCACATTGGCACACCATTACTTTGACCAACTATTGGAGGCACAAGCAACTGACACCAACTTTCAAAACCTGCTATCTGGACACACAACAGGCCTCCAGCTCAAGAAGTGCACCATAGCAGGCACAACAAAACTAGTTTGATGCAACGTATCCCATGGTAGGCAATGACCTGTCATCCCACAGAACTTCAGGAAGACAGTTTTTGACCTCCTCTACAACTTGTCTCACCCCGGAGTACGCCCGACACTAAAACTGATAACAGATAGTTTCTTTTGGATGAACATTAACTGGGACAGCACTGCACAGATGAGAGCCTGCAACCAATGCCAATGGGCCAAGACAGAACATCATGCCCAGCCACCCTTTGGGAAATTTGCAACATGTCCACATAGACCCAGTGGGGCCCCTCCCACATTCAGACAGATAGAAGTACATCTTCCATAGACAGGACAACTTGATGGGTGGAGGCCACACTCTGACTAATACCTCAGTCGACACCGTCGCCCGAGCTTTCATCACATTATGGCATGCACACTTTGGCTGCCCAGAGTCCCTGACAACTGACCAGGGCCAGCAGTTTTAGTTGACCCTGTTCTCTGAGCTCTGTCATGTATGTTGGTGCCACCAGTTCCACACAACGGCCTCCCATCCCCAATCCAACGAACTTGTGGAACAGTGGCACTGCACCCTCAACACATCACTCGTACACCACAACCAGGAGTGGACGGAGGCTCTCCCCTGGGTGCTGCTGGGCATACGAGCTGCCTACAAAGATGATCTGGGTGCCCCACTTGCAGAGGTGCTCTATGGGGAACCGATCACCCTCCCAACAGAGTTTGTATCACAAACCACCGACCCTGTGGATGTCAACCTAGTAAAACATGTCAGGAACCACATCCACATCCCATCGCCATCCCACCACAACAAACCAATCATCTTTGAGCACAAGGACCTCCAATCATGTACACATGTCATGCTCAGGTGCAAATTAAACAATAGACAGTCAGGCTGTAGCATGGTCATGAGGACATTAGAGCACTGCATGCCCCTTCCACCTACGACTCACATAGCAGGTCTGAAATCTCTTTCTTTGGACGGCTACCTGCTCATGTCGGCCCCAGAGAATTTTATAATACTGAATGGCGCACTACCAGCCACCAACACTTCAATGGACATCACCACTGTGCCAATGGCACCACTGCTTGACATCACAAGCCAGCCACACTTCACGGGCACCCAGGTACCTGGCAGACTACAATATGTTGGCATTACCCATCGCCAGCAGGACAACACATAATGATGTACACTAGTCACCGTGCTGCACTCTTGTGATTTGAGGGGGGAGGGGGTCCTCTGGGGGGATTTAGAAGCACTCTATCCCCCCAATAACATCGCTGCCCTACCACAGCAAGAACAACTGTATCTTTGTCAGATCAGTTTTCTGTAGTACATGCTCTATGCTAAACGCATTGTGTATATGTTGCAAGAATAAAACTACTCATATTAAGTGCTGGGAATGCGAGTGATCACATCATTGTAATTACAACAACTGCTCCCCATTACATACACAGTTATTAAAAAACCAGTTTTCAATGACAGTATGAAACTTACAAATAGCCTTAGGAGATAGAAATTGTTTTTAATGACAAGGTTGGAACAAAATCGGAGTCAAGACAAAGCAGCAATAGACAGGAGTGCTTGCTGTCCATTCCGAAGTTTCAGTCACAGAGGATTATCAGGGGGAACTATTAGTATAGTTTGTTTTGACAACTAACCAAGCTTTTTGAAGTTGAGGAATGAAATTTGGAGACTGGCATTCAAGTGCCTGAAACAATAGGGAATCTTAATAAATATAAATTAGTTGCACACTCAGGGGACAAATGAATCAATGTACAGATTGATTCTGTTATACGTGAAGTGACTGAATTTAAAACAAAATTATCCTGATAAAGTTGAGAAAATTGGAAAACTTTTGATATAATGCACAATGCGATGAAACAAGAAGGCCAGGTATTAAGATCAGTAATGGATCAAAATGACAGTAACCTTGAATGTAAAATTAATAACTTGAAAAGTAGGTAGTTAATGATAAAGTTGTTGCACTAGAGAAAGTTGTAATGAAATTCCATGTAATTGTAAAGTAGTTAATATTCTTAGAAAACTATCTGAATTGGAGGAAAATTTTGTAACTAGAAGTTTCAGTAGTAACAGTAGTCAGATGAGCACCAATGTGCCAATTAAAAGTTTTAGAGGAAATAATAACCTTAACCCAGTTGACTTTTAACAACATTTTTGTCATAATTTTGATAGTTGTTTGACTGATTTGCTTATGATAAAGTTTGTAAAAAGAGTATGAGGAAGCACTCTCTTGGACTAACCAATATATTCATGAATAATGACGTATTATGCTTTTGAAAACAGCTTTCTGAATAAATTGTCAGAAACTGAACAAGCTAGTATCAAAAGTTAATTCATAAATGGACCAATTAGTGAGAAGTGAATGGTAACATGAAAGATTTTTGAGAGAAGCACCTGAGAAAATTAATAATCCTAGATCAATCATTTGATGAGCTTACACAAAAAGGTGTATGAAAGAGGAGATTACCAAGGAAAGTGCAACAGGGTTTAGTTTATGGGTCAGATGATTCTATTTTGATTTCTGAAATATGTAGATAAACTGGACAGGGGATTAGAGAGAAATTATGTATATAGTTTTTAATCAGAATTTCCATAGTGTGACTCAGCACAAGAGTGGGGAATTACAGAAGGAAACGGGGAAGAAATTATCTGTATAATTATGAGGGAAGACATCAGAAAAGTGATCCACAGTCGAATGACAGAAATATTAATGAGAAAGAATACAAGAAAATTTAAACAGATCATTGGACGGAAACGCCAGACCATTTAACTACAGTAGATATGAAAATACGGGTAATGAAGAGGTACATTAGGGATCCTCCAACTGAGATCTAGCCACTTTGGTGTGGGAAAAAATGGAAGAAATTAGGCTAATTATCTCAAAAGAATTATGAGAGAAGGATAAACTTTGAATCATAAAACCAACAAGATAAAGACAGGAATAGATATCACATGAATAGATTAAATTTTGATAGAAAATTTTGGGAACAATGGGCATTGGTATCTGGGGGGAAAATCAGGACTAGATTACACAGAAGAGTACAGTAGTATCCTATTACAAACTGACTTCAGGGTCATACGGAGCAACAGAAATGGGAGATGTCACCAGCACAAGTCACTGGGTCATAAACCTTCGATGGAGCAATATGGAGGAGGAGATGAGGCAGGAGATGCTGTATGCACGTCCACACCTGAGTGCAGACCATGAACAAGCTCCTAAGCATTCAGTTCATCAGTGCATCTGATGATCGCAATGTGGTTGCTCACTGAAATACTGTGCTCACCGGACACTGATGTCTGGCCATTCACCTGTAAACTACATAAGAAAAAGTTGAAGATCCACAAGTTATGGACTATCTGCAACATTCTATGTCATCCTGTACCACTGGTCAGAGGAAAGCAGCAGCTTGAGTAGGGATTTGCTGTGCTTTGTGTGGACTGCTAAAACACCACAACACAAACAGTTGTGTCTGAAGTGGTGCTGTACCAGGTAGCTTTGACTGCTGATGAAAGCTGTCACATTATGTTCAGTGATGAATCGTGGTTCTGCACTATCCTAGATGACCATTGTCAGCAAGTATGGTGGCTACCTGAGGAATAAGCCAATTCTTCCAATTTCTTAGAAAGGCACAGTGGTGTTCCTCCTGCTGTGTGACATGTGTGGGACATATGCAGTTGGAGTGATATACCACCCATAATATGTCTAGATATCACTCTGACAGGTGACATGTACATAAGCATCCTGTCTGACCACCTGCATCCATTCATGACCATTGTGCATTCTTACAGACTTGGTCAATTCCAGCAGAACAATGCAGCACACCACATAAAAAGAACTGCTACAGAGTGTTTCCAGGAACATTCTTCTGATTTCATACACTTGCGCTGATCACTAAACTCCCCAGACATGAACAGTCTTGAGTGTATCTGGGATGCCTTGCAAAGTGCTGTCCAGAGGAGATCTCCACCCCTTAGTCCCCTTAGAGATTTATGGGCAGCCCAACAGGATTCATGATGTCATTTCCTTCCATCACTACTTCAGACATTAGTTGAGTACAGGCCACATTGCGTTGTGGCACTTGTGCATTCTCGCTGGTGCCCTATATGATATTAGGCAAGTGTACCAGTTTCTTTGACTCTGCAGTGTTTAATCAGTGTGTGTGTTACTACTTTTCTATATATTGCTGAGCAAGGTGGCGCACTACATAGCACAGTGGACTCCCATTCAGGAGGATGATGGTTTAAACCAATGTCCGACCATCCAGATTTAGATTTTCCAATATTTCCATAAATTGCTCCAGACAAATGCTGGGATAATTCCTTTGAAATGGCACAGCCGACTTCCTTCCCATCCTGAATGCAAGCCAAGCTTGTGCTCTGTCTCTAATAACCGTTCTGCCAACAGGATGTTAAACCCAATCCTTCTCCTTTTCTACAGATAAGCAGAAAGATTGGGTTTAAGCTAGTCTACAGATTAGCTTGAAAGTAAGATATCTGCATAAGTTTGTAGGTCTCAAATAGGTCCCTTAAAATTCTGTTCCATGGTAAATCAGTCATGACATTAGTACATAAATTAACAAATAAAATTATTTTTATATCTTCCTTATGGAATGAGTAATAAAGGTATTTTTTTCTCCTAGTATAACAGCTATGAACATCGTACTCATCTCAAATCCTGATTGAATTTTTATGATGAAGTTCATGGGCTAATAAACATATTGCAAAACAGTTAATATGAAAAATTCCTTGAAAAGGGATTTACAAGGTGTTCTTGATAAACATGACATATTATAGAGTAGGTTATTGATAACCTAATGTGAATCAACTGAAACAGTGATTATATGAAAGGGTTTCAGTCAATAAATTTAAATTTGTACATCATACTTTTCCGCTAGTGACCACTAGTTCTTGCCTGAACTCAATCCTCTAGTCATCATCCATGAGTGGCATTTTAGCCTTCGCTTGAAATATGCTGTAGTTATACTGTTCACAACAGTTAACAAATGTAAATGAGTTATTCTCAATATTTCCAATAAACTTAAAATATTTGGCCAACTGAGGAATGGTGCTAGTGGATCAAGCTTAGCTAGGGTATATGGCATGCCACAAGAATGGATATTAAAAAGAATGTAACGCTATTACAAAATTTGCCAAGTGACTTGGCAGTGAAGATGGAATCTTACACAGAAAAATGATGAAAATGGCAGAAAATCAGAATTTAGACACTGTAGTGTACACTTGGTTCATGCAGGTACAGTCGATAAGTGGCCCTTTGAGTTATGAAAAAGTGCTTCACTGAATAAGAAACCTGGGGATAATACTGACTTTAAAGTGACTACTGGCTGGCTTGTTGCTTGTTGTTGTGGTCTTCAGTCCAAAGACTGGCTGCATGCAGCTCTCCATGCTACTCTATCCTGTCCTTCCCTCTTCATCTCTGAGTAAATACTGCAACCTACATCCTTCTGAACTTGCTTAGTGTATTCGTCTCTCATTCTCCCTCTATGATTTACTTCCCTTCAATACTAAATTGGTGATCCCTTGATGCCTCAGAATGTGCCCTACCAACTGACAATTGATCCTTTCTTCTTGTCACATTGTACCACAAATTGCTCTTCTCCTCACTGCTATTCGGTACATCCTCATTAGTTACATGATCTACCTATCTAAACTTAAGCATTTTTCTGTAGCACCACATTTCAAAAGCTGCTATTTCCTTTGTGCCCATGTTTCACTTCCATACATGTCTACACCCTGTACAAATACTTTCAGAAAAGAATTCCTGAAACTTAAATCTATACTTGATGTTAACAAATATCTCTTCTTCAGAAATGCTTTCCTTGCCATCACCAGCCGACATTTTATATCCTCTCTGTTTCAAACATCATCAGTTATTTTGATGCCCAAATAGCAAAACTCATCTACTTCTTTTCACTTCCCAGTGTAATTGCCTCAGCATCACCTGATTTAATCCTACTACATTCTATTATCCTCATTTTGTTTTTGTTGGTGTTCATCTTATATCCTCCTTTCAAGACACTATCCATTCTGTTCAATGTCTCTACCAACTCCTTTTCTGTCTCTGATAGAATTACAATGTCTTCATCACACCTCAAGGGTTTTATTTCTGCTTTCTGGATTTTAATTCCTATTCCAAATTTTTCTTTTGTTCCCTTTACTACTTGCTCAGTACACAGATTTAATGACATCAGGGATAATGTACAGCACTGTCTCCCCTGCTTTATTTATTTATTTATTATCATCCCAATGATCACATTTGTGATATAGGATTTGTCAGGGTACATTTTAACAACTATATAATATCTTTACAAAATTTGTATCTGTGCTGAATTCATACTAATCTATCTTATGTTTAATACAATATACAACTAATAAGTGTTTTTATAACATAATTTATTATGCACTGATGTAATTTCATTTGTCACATTAACTTAAACATATATTTTATACAGTTGCGCAGAGATATTCACTTATGCTGTAATAGCATTTGTCAAGCATATGGTTCTTTAGAACAGTTTTAAATTTATCCTCATTTTCCAGCTCTTTGATATGTTTTGGTAGTGCATTAAATGTTTGATGCCTTGATTATATACATGTTTCTGTCTTCGGGTCCTTGTTACAGCTTGTATGTGGAGATCTTTACATTGCCGTGTATCGTAATTATGGAAGTCTGTATTGGTTTTCATTTTGTCCTGATTTCTTTTGATCACCAACAGACATTTCAGAATGTATAATGATGGAATTGTTAAAATTTTCAATGTTTTAAAAAGGGGCCTACAATGTGTTTGAGGTGGGCTGTGGGTCATTATCCGAATAGCACGTTTTTGCAATTTGAAAATCTCATTTAGACGACAATTTGTTTTTTCCCAGAATACTATCCCATAGGATGCAATGGACTGAAAATAGCCAAAATATACTAATCTGGTACAGTCACTACTACAAACTCTTGAAATTATTCTCAACCACTGCTTCCCATTTGTGCCGCTCAAATTTTGTACTGCTTTTTGCTTCCTGTATTTTATCCCTGTCACCTTCGGAATTTGAAAGAGAGTATTCCAATCAACATTGTCAAAAGCTTCTTCTAAGTCTACAAATCATATAAATAGGATCGGTCGTAGAGTCACTATTGCCTCAAGTGTTCCTACATTTCTTTGGAATCCAAACTGATCTTCCCTTAGGTCAGCTTATACTAGTTTTTACATTTGTTTATAAAGAAATCGAGTTATTATTTTGAAACTGTGCCTCGTTAAACTGATAGTTCATGTTATAACTTCAAGTTGAACAAATATATTTCAAGGACAATGCAATACATGAAACTCACAGATCAAGTAAACAGAGTAAGATGTGTGTCACTTTAACAGTCAAATCATAAGTGAGTCCAAGTCTCGCGGCCGCTGGCTGGCTGGCCGCTTAGGTTTTGCTGCTGCTGCATGGCTGGCAGACAGCGCCACATGTAGAGGACGCGCGTAACTGCACAGCAGCACTTTGAAAGATCGGAGAGTCACAACAGTTCACTAATTTTCACACCGGTCAGCACCTTCTTTCTTAGGAATTGGAGTTATTACATTCTTCTTGAAGTCTGAGGGTATTTTTCCTGTCTCATACATCTTGCTCACCAGATGGAAGAGTTTTGTGCATGGCTGGCTCACCCAACGTTATCAGTAGTTCTAATGGAATGTTGTCTACTCCCAGGAACTTGTTTCAAATTAGGACTTTCAGTGCTCTGTCAGATTTTTTATGCAGTACCATACTGCCCACCTCATCTTCATTTACGTCCTCTTCCATTGACATAATATTGCCCTTAAGTGCATGGCACTTGTATAGACTCTCTATATAATTCTTCAAACTTCCTGCTTTCCCTTCTTTGCATAGAAGTGGTTTTCCATCTGAGTGCTTGATATTCATACAGGTGGTTCTCTTTTCTCAAAAGGTCTCTTTAATTTTCCTGTAGGCAGCAGCTATATTACTCCCAGTGATATATGCCTCTCCATCCTCACATTTGTCCTCCAGCCATTCCTGTTAGCCATTTGGCACTTCCTGTTGATCTCATTTTTGAGACGTTTCTATTCCTTTTCACCTCCTTCATTCACAGCATCTTAATATTTTCTCCTTTCATCAGTTAAATTCAATATCACTTGTGTTACCCAAGGATTTCTACTAGTCATCATCTTTTTACCTACTTCATCCTCTGCTGCCTTCACTATTTCAGTTCTCAAAGCTACCAATTATTCTTCTGGCTTAATTATGCACTTTATATCTAGGCATTCAATTGGGGAATTGGACACTCAAGGTGAAGAACTGTTTGCTGACTCTGAAGCAGCAAATTTGTTTCAAAGAGACTTTAAATAAATTTATCACCAAGTGCTATAACAAAAAAATATCTCCAACATAGATGACATTTTTTTTGTATTGGAAGAAAATGCCAACAGAATCACTAGTTTCCTAGAAAGAAGTGTCAGTCCCTGGTTATAAGGCAAGAAAACCTTGCATCATTTCTATGGTGTGCACAAATGTTACCAGAACACATAGGCTACCCTTTCTGTTCATAGGGAAATCCAAGACTTGACACTGTTTTATGGGAGTAAAAAATAGTTGGTCACCTACAAGAATCAAAAGAATGCAAGGACAGATGCAAGCATTTTTACAGAATAATACCACCCTGTATTTATTTCTGAAGTGTAAAAACAACGGCATGCAACTGGTAATTCTGAAAATGTTTTGTTGTCCCCAAATCATCCCTCAAATTGTTCAATGCAAAGACAATATGGAAAGTCTAAAGTTATTTTCTTGCCTCAGAACATTACTCCAGTCCTCTGGCATTAACTTGTAGGACACTGTGCACACAGTAGTAGACGTTCAGACTGCTGTTGAGGACACTACTCCAGCAAAACGTTGGAACAAACTCCTTCCATCAGATGAGCACCTCACTGGAACTGTAGAACCACCAACCAGACATCTGTATTGCAACAGCATGGGCTGGTTAAAGGATCTTCAAGATTTGGAGATTATGAACAGAAAAACATTCAAGACTGGTTCAAATGTGATACCAATGCTCCTGGTTATCGATTACTGACAGATGATGAGGTCATTGGCAACGTCATTAATGACCAAGACGCTTGCAGTGACAAGATAGAGGCTAGTGATGACTGTACCATAAAAGAACCACACAGTGAGGAAGTTTTTCACTGCTTTGCAAACTTGAAGAGTGTGACATCGTGCAGCTGTTGTGTTTAAGATGTGCGTGAAATTTAGTGACAATAAAAGCATGTCACAGGTCTGGAGAAAATGTTAATTTAGAACTCCTTTTCGTAGATGGTAGGGATGCTTTAATAGAAAATGAGTAATTTATGTAAGCTAGTTACAGTATTTGTAATACATACAAAAAATATGCACTTTTGTATTTAATACACAAATCTGTTTCTTCATTTCATATTCCTCCAATGATAGTGGTACTTTTTTTTCTAAAAAATGATTAGTTATGTAAAAAATCAGTTATCTGAACACCCCCAGTCCCAAATTGTTTTGGATAATTGATGCTCTACTTTACGCACTACTTGCTTTTATGCAATAATACTACCCTCATAAATGATCGTTTACCACAGAAAATTATGTCATAAATAAGAAGAATATGTTACAATTTTTGTCTGTTTCTTTCATACATTCGTAATTATGTGAATGACAATGGTTCCTAAACTTGTTGTTCGAGCAACTCAGTTATACATTTCTTCCACTCCAGGTTTTCATCATTACAGTCACCCAAAAATTAGAAAAATTCTGTACTATTTAGTAACTGCCATTCAGAGATTAAAATGAATATGCCTACACCTTCCTTGGAAATACTCTAATTTTTCCTGTCATAAGACAAAAATAACCTAGACAGTATTCATCTATATAGATCTAAAAATGGATGCAAAATACCCAATTTTTTAGTGTTTCTTCTTTGTATTCTTGATTATTACTGGCTAAAGTGCAAAGCTCAAAACAGAAGCAAGAATGCTTGTAATGCATTCACACCATCAAAACTACTGTATATGATTTAGGGCCCTTGCCAGACATGCAAATGGAAGATATGAACATGTCAATTTGTGTGACATTGTCCACATCCAGCAAGGGAGCCTGCAGCCATCAGTACAATATGCTGGTCAAATAAACTTCTGTAAATGGTAAATATAAGACCAATCAGTGGCTAGATTGCTCTCAGTTGCTATAATCCAACTTTTCCTAAGCAAGTGAACTATGACCACCACTGATGTTTATGTGGACAAATTTATAACTGTGTTGTATAGTGCTTTGACAGCTGAGCAATTGGTTTCCAGCCCCTCTAGTCATAGGTGGAACTTTGCTTCATGTTATGATTTCAATACACATGCATCATAAAGAAGTAGTGCTTGAATTTATATCATATTCAAACAGAAACTATTGCACTTTCATTTCTATCAGGAACTAAGGCTTATATTAATTATCACCAAGTATTATTGTTTGATTTCATGGACTAATAGACAATTGAAACCTATTGTTACAGAAAGTTTATTTGTGTTTAACAAACTGTGATGACACTATATTTGAGCTTACAGTATGTGACCCACGAGAATTTCATAGTTCAGTTAAATTTCTGTGACTGCCTTTCTTCATAACCAGGATAAATAAGTAACAATATGCAACCAGTATTTCAGCAATATGCCTTGGGTGAGGTGGTAGTTTCATTCAATTTTTGTTTTGTAATCTTGATTATTTCTTGAAATTTAATTTTTGAGCCTTACATACATTATCTGTGCTAATAAAATAACTGCAAGTATCAGTATAAGCTTCTTCATCTCTTTCACAGTCTAACTCTGAATCACAGTGATATTATTCTCCACTGTCTAGTGCTTCTTCCTCACTGGGTAATTAATGTAATATACAAGGTGTTTCTCATCACCATTTAAAAATTTCCGAAGTGATGTAAATGATGCTGAGTCAATTAATTTAAGACACATGGGATTGCAAATGTCACAAAATATCCCAAAAGTGGGTGACAAATGATGAACAGGTGATGTCACCACCTGTAGATGCACCAAATGAACCTATCAGTTTGTTGCACCTGCTCATCTCAACCCTAATCAAGTATTCCCGTCAGTGTGGTTCTGGGCTCCCATGCACGACTTCAGCGCAAGGGGCTCAGAATTTGAGTCTTGTGTCTGGCGAGCAGTATTTTTTCATTCCACTAAACAATTATGTGTTTACATTGAAGTAAGGTTTATTATTTTATTTACTGGTCTTGCAGTCACCACTCACTAATACAAAGTACAATACGACTAAAACATACAATATTCCATCACAAGTAAATCGGTATAAGCTTCCATACTGCATTGTTACCAGTAAATGATTTATGTTTTCTTTACTACATAATTTCTGTAAACATAAAAAAGGAGGAAAAGGAAAGAAGCACAAAATAAAAACAGCTTTTACTTGGTTACAGAAAGGACCATAAATTTGCAAA
The DNA here is from genome assembly GCF_023864275.1 of Schistocerca cancellata. Taxonomy (NCBI): domain Eukaryota; kingdom Metazoa; phylum Arthropoda; class Insecta; order Orthoptera; family Acrididae; genus Schistocerca; species Schistocerca cancellata. The sequence continues at coordinate 271,224,017 of NC_064629.1, forward strand.
TTCAACATTTACAACAGACCACATTCACAAAAGATGTATGAAATTTGCACTGTTTGCTTTAGTGCAAGTACTACATCACTCAATAATCTCTTCATGCCCTAGGCCAACTGCTGCATGTGCAATGAGGTATGCCATCTCGTGATGTCAGATGTTCAGTATTTCTCATTCCTTTTTGGGGTATTTCCTGACTTTTGTAACTCCATGTGCCTTATATTAAATTACTTGTCTCATCATCATCTATGGAACTTTTGGGGCTTTTAATGCTGATAAGAATCACCCTGTATTCAGTGTAGTTTTCAGATATGATTCTTATAAACATATAAAAACATGGTGATCATAACACTTTGATCATAACCAACAAAAGGAATCACAATTTGAACTGAGTAGCACTTCTGGTAAAATAATAATAACTTGAAATTAAATTATTTATGTGATCAAACTCATGGGATTGGTCACATCAGAGTATTGTAGTATACCATGTAATAGCATGGATGAAAGAGAATATGACTTACTCTATTCAGTGTTTAGGGCAGTATTGAGTACATCAAAGGTGCAAATGTCAAGTACTGTTGGATGGCAAAAAGTGGAATACTTCAAACCCCCCCGAGTCAAAATTTAATTACCACGGGTTCAGAATTAGAGAACCTTAAGAAATGTTGGTATAAAGCACATCTAGGATGCAATCCAAGGCAGACTGCCACCCATCAGCAAACATCTCTCTTCCAGATCCACAAAACCAAAATCTCAGGACTGGAATCAATTGCCAATAGTACTTCTGAACTAATTTATCGCAAGTATGATTGGTAGCTGGGAGAAACTATTTTGTCCGATGAACTTTTGTTGTTGTTTAAGATATTTTCCAGGTTTTTACTTCTTTTTAAATGGCTAGTTTTTCAAAAGACATGGAGTCGGCACTGTTCTGTTTCTGGAGTCGACTCGGTTCAGTTTCATACATTTTGTGATTAATGGTTTATCTTGTTCTGTGAACCTTCAAATACTCTTTGAAAGTTATGCACAATAAGTTTTTGAGGTTTTTTTTATACACTAGTAGAGTAATAGCATGTCAGATGACTAATGTTTTTGTCTGCTGTGGAAGTGATTTTAGAAACTCACAGTAACAACTTACCTCTTCCAGTTGGGGATTCCTCTGATGTATCTGCATCTGTATGTATTGCAGTAGCAACTCCCAGTGAGCTACTACTACTAGCATATAATGGAAGACCAATGTAGTACTCAACATCCTGTGGTGTTGGGAGAGGCCATTGTAGCAACTCTTCCTCAGATCTCTGCAGGGTGCTAAGAGGTGGCAGTGGTGAAGACTGCTGGGCACTGCTTAATTCTGCCTGCTTGTCTCTGTATCATACAAAGCAGATCAAGTTCAGAGGGCAGCAGATTTGTTTGAAAGGAAGAGAGGAATGAAATAGAGGTTAGTGTCTAATGTTTAGTTGAGAGTGAAATCACTAGGTACAGGACTCTAGCTTATGGTGAATGAATGACAAGGATGGATGTGGTCTCATCAAAAGACACAACCAAATATTTTTGTTGCATGATCAATAGAAATTATGGAAAACCTACATTATCATGGAGAGGCAAAAATTGAAACCACTTGATCCATGTGTGAATCCAATACCCCATGTGCATGCTTTCCTTCAGTCCAGTTTGAAATTTGACAGTCTGCCCAAGGATCTCTGAGTATTTACAAACATGCTGGCTCTTATCAATCATGGGCCACAAACTAAAAACCACAGGTATGCTGGAGAGAGGACACAGCTATTGCCACAGCTAATGTAACAGCTGGTATGCCATGCAATCAGGAAGTCATCCGGCCATTGCCATGAAAGATAAGCACTACATGGGAAAGATGCAGTATAACAACAAACCCCATCAAAGCCAAATTGTGGGACACAATGGCATAGTACGCACCAACATGGAGGTTGTGCAGACAGCAGGTGAATAACAAACTAGGATTACCTCAATTCAGGAAAATTTGTTATCCACAGAATGAGCTACCATTGGTAACACTGTGTTGATAATAATGGTTACAACTAAAAATAGTGAGCAAACTTAAAGGAGAGGAAGAGTTGGCCAGTGTCTGATTAAGTGAGACAATATGGAGGTGGCACATGTTAATTCTTTCACAAGATGAAATGGTTAGTTGTAAGGAAAAAAATGATTTTGTCAACATTTTATAAAATTTTAATATACAAGACAGGCTCAGAGTCTAAATATTTTAACATTCTCAAAAGAGACAATGACAGAAAAAAACATGGTAAGGCTCTACACATCAAGTGGCACAGTTGGTCTAACAAATGTGCCTGGGTGAATAGCTGAGCATTTGGTGAATGACTGTCTAGCAATGGTGAAAGTGCAATGAAGCAGTCTGGTAGTGGCAGGGGCTCACAGTTGCACTGGCATAGATGTAAAGTATGGTGCAGTAAGGTATTGAGGGGTTAATGCAAGCAAACACACTTCACCTACAATAATTACTGTTCTGCTAGAAGCCTTAACAGCAGCATTATTTGTGAATTTCCTGTTGCATACATTTCAGGAGAAACACTGCTTTGACCTTTGTTCTGTTGTATTATACTGCATTTATTGTATTGTATAACATCTGAGTTTGCCATGGACAGTTACAGAATACAGACATGAAGATAAGTATAGTCATATACACGGTGCTTATAATTAAACTTTCCCTAGTTGAGAGATCCCCCACGAAAAACTACTGAGCGTACAACAATGAAATTTAGTGGAAACATTTTTAAGGATTTGTGGAAGATGAATAATTTGTAAACCATTGAAAGAAAGACATTTAATTTCCACATTAGAGAGTAACATCTGTTAATTACATACCATTTTTATGTTCCAGGTTACAAACGTTGCTCAATACTATGACTATTTGCTACCAATACGGCCTGGAACTGTATTAGTGATACCAATTCATAATTGTTCGTATTACTTTTCAAATGGTGGACCATGAAATGTTCAGCTGTTGTGACACAGCTTGTGAACTGATTGAAGATTGCACATAGCATCCACAATTCTCAGCCACATAACAGTAACTTCTTCAACAATCTGGACCACAATTGTCCATCAGCCTCTCCCAGGAGCAATTTCCAAAACACCAGTTAATACAAACTTCCTAATAACGTTCTTCAAGAAAGAGGACCTGACCATATTCCTTTAATGTGTCAATATTCACGAAGAATATGCTGCCTATTTTGATAAAACAGCTTTATGAGTGAAGCCTTGCTCACCTAGTCCAAGCTCATGTTGACTGACTGCTACTGTAATGCAAACTGATGCTTGTGTTTCAATCCTGCTTCACCATACCAGTACCAACACCTAACAACAAGTCATTACACTAGCACTACTAACAATGCAAATCCTGCAGCACAGAGCCTGAACATCATACTTATAAAACATTATACCTCTACACTAAATAGTTTTCCTTCTACACTGGCTTGTCATCCTGAGCCCACAGGCATCACTGAATGCAGATATGAAAGAGCATGTGGTCAGCAACCTGCTCTCCTGGCCACTGTCAGTTTTCATGACCAAAAATGCTGCTTCTCAACTAAGTATCTCCTCAATTGACCTCAAAAGGGCTGAGTGCACCCCACTTGCCAACAGATGGTCACCAGTTCAAGTGTTAACCAATGCTAACAAGATTTCACTTCAGTGATCTGACTGGAACTGATGTTACCACTGCAGCACGGCCACTGATAGATAATTATACACTAAAATAATTAATTAAATGATTAATAATTTCCTGTAATTTATCCTAAATTTCAATATGGCATTCAGACATAGATAGAAGGGGATTCACATTTCATAAGGAGAATAGTGTACATGTATTTTTCTACATTTCTATCATGCAATGTTTTCTATCAGGCAAAATCTCATTCTTTTAATTGATTCATCTGTGGTTGCTTGGTAAATACTGTATATCATATTAACTAAATGAAAGACTCTTTTAGTCTTGCTTCAAAAACTTCATTCTTACTGTATGACATAGGTTTCAGGTAAATAGGTTTATAACCTGAAACCTAGGTCATACAGTAATACTGAAGGTTGTGAAACAAGGTTAAAAAAGTGTTTCACTTAGTTAATACAAAATCACATTAGTTCTTGTTGTAATCAAAAACAGTGAAAGTATTCCTAGCTAAACTGTAAAACACTGTATGGTTTTCAGAGTAACAGTTTGTTGTTATGCCTATCTATAAGTAGTCAAACTTCACTCAAAATTGCCAGTTTGCAGTTAGATAGCTCACAAGTAAGAACTCAAGAACTTTAACAATTAATAGGTTTTGAATGATTTCTGGAACCTAAATTAATTAACATTTCACTCAACCTGTGCTGTGATAAGCAAGAGTGAAGAATGTTATTTACATCAAAACTAGTCACAGTTGCACATGGTGCTTCCCATTATAGACTTGCTTAAAAGAACCATCAACGCGTAACCTTTTTCTAGTGAATTACTACAGAAGAATGCTAAGTGCAAGTGTTGGCATGTGTAAATGTAAAATGTTCTTTGTGGTGCAGTACAACTTCACTAACATAATTGTAGAGCAGATGTGGTTCAATAAGCTAGCAAATTTCTGTAATTGACAAATTGGTCACTGTTTCTAATATCAAACTTAGTGAAGAACAAAAAGTAACTCAATATGTGTTTATATGTAGACATTAATGAGGATAAACTTACTCTCCTTCTGTTTGCTTCCCGGTATATTCAGTTGGTGCCCTGCCTGGCATTGTGTCATTAAAGGTGGACGCAAATACTGTTTCAGCCATAGCTGATGCAGACACTCCCATTATCCTCTGTTCTGAAAACCTAGAACCATGAATAAGCATGAGACAATCTGGGCAACAGTGTGTGTAGGAGATTGTTTGTTTTAGCCTTTATGTTGCTTATTTATTTATATTCTACACTAGTTAAAAATATAAAGATACTTGGATACCTGTTCCTACATACGTCAAATATAAAAAATAGTATTTTGTGTAGGAGGGATAATACGAGTTCAGGTTAATGGCAACTCTTAGCCTCATCTTTCATAAACATCAGAAATTTTACAGAAATCATCGAAGTATGTCAGTGCTTCTCTCATGCAATGACACACACTTACATATTTCAAAACACAATTGGCAGTACTAACATTATTATGGAGAGGATAGAAAACAACTTACACTCTTCCCCTTTGTTTTTTACATGGTGTTTCACAGAAGGAGGAAGCAGCCAATACAATTGCTGCTTCTCCTACAGGAGACCTATTCACTTGCTTTCCTCATTGTTATGAATGTCCAGAACCATTGAACAGCCTTATATAACATGGTGAATTGTCTGCACTGCAAATTGTCACTCTTTGTACATTAATAGACAATGGTACTATGAAAAGACATGGCTTTCAAATGATGTGTGTGTGTGTGTGTGTGTGTGTGTGTGTGTGTGGGTGTTGTGTTTGTGTGTGTTGTTCTGGGCTTCTTCAAGGCTAGCCAGACTTTGGTAAATCTTTTTGCATTTTGTGGACGGCAATGTCATCAGAAGTAAAGCCTAATTGCCACAAACATCCTTTTCTCACTGATAAACATTAATTGTGAAGTTTTTCTCAGATTTAATACTGTTACTTGAATCCACAAAATGGCACAAATGAGTGTAGTGAGCCCCAGAATAGTTTTCAGATGACACTATTTTGAAGAGAGCATGTCCAGGTGAGGGGTAACCAATAAGATTTTCATGTTATTGCCACTACTTTCTGTAAATTGTTTTCTGAGTCATCTATTACACATTGTGGTGCTCTTTGGTTTTTCCCTTGATCCACAACAAATTTGAAAGTGTGCTGAAGAGTGAGTAAGCTGTTGACCTTGTGTGTTTCCTTGATCTATAATCATGTGGAAGCTTATAGACTTTTAAAAAGTCTATTACAGATTATTTGGTGCCTCTGTGGTAACAATAAAAGGCTACTAAGGATATATCCATCTATTGTATCTAATCTTCAGATCTGACTGTGGAACTGAGTGCAACGGTCTTGAAACTGCATTTGAAATGTGCAACGCTGGACTCGAAATAAGTGTGAGGGAAGAACTGCAAAGTGATTTAAGTAAAGCTAGACAATATGCAGAAATGCTGAAAAGTTTGATCGACTATATGGACCTTCCCACAAATACGCAAACAGGCAAACGAGATTGTGTATATACTAGGCCTAAGAAAATCTCTCGACCTGTCTTAAATACCAATGTTTTTCGTGTTCCACTAATGAATAAATACGATGTTCTAAGTGCAGACAGCTCAGAATCACGGACAAAAAATCTCAGTGTAACAGGTAACTGCTCGGAAAGATCTGTTGAACAAAAAAGTGCCAGCAGAAACACGTTACCATCAAATACTATTAAACGAAAAAATCGTGTGAGAGCAACTTGTAATAAAACTGAACACGAGACAAAAAAGGAAACAGAGAAGAAGAAGGAAGAAATATACATATTATCGACGAGTCATGGCAAGGGACTGGCGACAATCATGTCTGATATGCAGTCCGAATATAAAGTGATTGGAATTTCGAAACCTGGTGCTCCTCTACGAGAAGTGCTGAAAAACTGTGAAAGTTCCGTGAAAAGCGACGTCAACTGTGTCATAATCGGAGGGGGAAATGATGTCTATAAAAATGAAAGCAGCCTTGCTGTAAGAACACTGAAAGAATCGCTAGGAAAAATTTCACAGGCGAAGGTATTTGTTGTAAACATTCCCTACAGACACGACTTAACGGAAGACTCGTGTGTAAACAAAGAAATCATCGCGACAAATCGGAAATTCAGGAAGATTTGTAGCGATTTTGTGCACACAACTTTCATTGAAGCAACGAGTTCAGTAAGAGAGCATTTTACTGGACATGGACTGCACAGAAACAACCTAGGCAAGAAAGTGCTGGCCAAAGAAATTCTCCAGGTGATAAAGACAGCAGGAGTGGATGCCTATGTAAAAATAGCACTACCTGCAACAGGTTTTCTGCCAATGACAACAGAAAAGAAAAGTGCACCAACAGCATATGAAGAAGAAACATCTGCAGATACACCCTACGATGAAAAAATTACAACTGTGCAAACATGTAAAGCGTCACAGTCACTAGTGGCATTATCAGTAGCAGCAGTGGAAAAGGAAGTAACAGTAGCATCAACAGCAGAAGTTTCACCAGCAACAGTAACTATAGTGCCTCTAAAAGGAGAAATGAGAACTGCAGCGGGAGAAGCACCATCAAGTGTTACGGGTAGACGGAAAACAGCACCACCTGTCCGTCTAAATGATTTTTTAGTGGAAGGCAGCAATATGAAGAAGCCCACGAGATAAGTAGTGTAACAAATTTCATAACACCTCACCAAAACGTTCAATCTAAAATAAACAACAATTATGATCTTAAAATTTGCTATCTGAATGTTCAGGGACTAATAGATAAAGAATTTATTGTAAACAGTTTTGGACTAGATAACAAATTTGATATTTTCTGTCTGAGTGAACATTGGGTTACTGAGAGTGTACTTCCAGTTGTTAAACTTGATAACTATAATGTAGCAAATAGTTACTGTAGAAAACTGCATATAAGAGGTGGTGTGGCAATATATATTAATCAGTCATTCAGCTGCTCCATTGTTAAGTTGGACCTAGATTATTTATGTGAGGAACAAAACTTTGAAGCCACTGGTATAGTTATGGACAGTCTTAAGTTAGTAATAGTATCCCTTTACAGGTCACCTAAGGGTATCATCAATGTATTTCTAGAAAAATTGGACATGCTGTTAGATGTACTAAGAGGGACCAGATGGTTGCATTATGACATAGTAATGGGTGGAGATCTGAATGCAGACTTTGATATTACAACACATAAACGTACTGTGACTGAGTTGAAAAACCTTCTAAGACAGTGCAATTTGCACTCAGTCAATGACAGGCCCACAAGAGATAAAGCATGTCTTGACAATATTTTTGTTAACTTTAAAACTACAGAAGAAACATGTGCTGTTACAGCGTTTCCATTTTCAGATCATGACTCTGTATCTTTAAACTATACAAGTAGGCTCTGTATTGATAATAGTAATATTCCTAAGCCTGTCCAAAAAGTCATAACCACCAGGCCTGTCACAGATGACAAAATTGTTCAGCTCTGCAAGTCCCTTGCTGAGAGAGACTGGTTCAACCAATGTCATGGTGACACGAGTTATAGTCTTAGTGCTGATTTGTCAGGGAAACTATTATTTGAGAGATTTTTTAAAACATTTCTGACACAATTTAATGACAACATCCCCATAAAGAAATGCAAATTAACTGACAAAGGCTTTACAAACAGCGCAACAAACAGACAAAATTCATGGTTCACTAAACAATTATCAAATATGAAAAACCAAGTTATGGTGTTGCACAATATATGTAGCAATCAGAAAACAGAACATGCCAGATAAGCCTATATAAAATGCAGGAATGAGTATAAAAAAGCCATCGTGGAAGCCAAAAAAGCACATAATTTCAATACCATTGATAATTCCACAAATAAGTGCAAAGCTGCATGGAAATTAATAAATGGTGCTGCTAAAGATGTGAGAAGCAAAAAAATTAATATAAGTCCCCAAAAATTCAATGATTTCTTTATTAAATCTGTTGAAAATGTAGGAAATAGTATAATCAAACCTGATATCAGTTCATCAGAGTTACTTTCTAAAAATGTTTGCAGAACACCAACAGACACAGGTACGTTTATGTTCTCCGAGGTCTCACCTAGTCATGTCCTAAGCATTGTAAAACGGATGAAATCTTCAGAAAGTGTAGATATATATGACGTATCATGTAATTTACTTAAGAAAGTAATAGACTATATTGTGTACCCCTTAACATTCTGTATAAATAAATGCATATCTGAAGGATATTTTCCCGAAGAACTCAAAGTGGCTAGGGTAATTCCAATATATAAAAAGGGAGATATGGACTCACCTTCCAGTTACAGACCAATCTCCATAGTCCCAGCTTTTTCTAAAATACTGGAATGTGTAATTTACCAACAGCTATCTGTCTATTTTGAAAAATTAGGAATAATTAGTGAATCTCAGTATGGTTTTAGGAAAAAGTTGTCTACTGTGGATGCTATAGACTTTGTAGTCAAATACTTACATCAAGTGTTTGAGGATAAGGTCTATGCTCAACTCACATTTTGTGATCTAAGCAAAGCTTTTGACTGTGTAAAGCATAAGCCACTCCTAGAAAAACTGGAATTCTATGGCATTAGACATAACAACCTTAAATTAATAAAATCATATCTTCAGAATCGTAAGCAAGTTGTTTGTGTAGGGAGAGAAATGTCGAGTATAGAGCAAGTCAAGGTAGGTGTTCCGCAGGGATCTGTGCTGGGCCCCTTTTTGTTCCTGATAATGATAAATGATCTGCCGTCATTTATTAAGTCCACCACTGTGTTGTATGCAGATGATACAACATTTCTTCATGCTAGTGAGGATTTCAATAGCCTTAAAACTTGTGCAGAAAAGACAATTGACCAAGCATCCTATTGGTTCAAGGCAAATGGATTCCTCCTGAATGACAACAAAACACAGCAGATGGTCTGTAGTCTTAGAGACAAGCTTCTGTCAGATGATCCAAGTTATGTCAAATTTTTGGGGGTATACATTGATGATAAATTATCTTGGGGTCAACATGTACAATATATTAGTGGTAAATTGTCAAGAGTTATTTACCTGTTAAGGCGACTTATGGATTGTGTTCCTGAAAAATATGTTAGAACATCCTACTTTTCCTTCTTTCAAAGTATAATAACATATGGAATTATTTTGTGGGGGAACTCTAGCTGTGTACATGACATATTAATACTGCAAAAAAAAGCTATTAGGATAATTACTGGTTCTGCATATAAGGCACACTGCAAACCATTGTTCCGTGAACAGAAAATCATGACTGTTATAAACTTGTACATATACTATGTTCTAATTTATACGAAGAAGAAATTACCAGAAACAAAAACCAGAGAAAATGTACACAGCCACAATACAAGAAGGAATAGGTGCCTCTATATTCCCTACCACAGATTGTCAAAGTCACTCAACAGCTACGAAATCATGGGATACAAATTATTTAATAATCTTCCTCAATCTGTTCAAGAATTACCTGAACAATTATTCAAACAAACAATTCATGACTGGCTAGTCCTCCACCCATTCTATGACATAAGAGAATTTATCAACTGTAATATAATACAATAATGTTAACAAGAAACCTGTTGTTTCTTTCAAACTATTAATTGTATTTTAGTATGTATATGACGTTGTCTATTGCTGTAATGGCCGAATGACAATAAAATTATTATTATTATTATTATTATTATTGTATAAAGTTAGCTGGATAAATGTATCTGCTTTGAAGAGGATCTGAAATTCTGGAAAGAGAGAAAATGGTTTTAAAAAGATTTTTACCTTTTATGTGATGTCAGTTCCATTTAGGTGTCAGCTGGGCTTAAAATGTGTCTAAGGAACACAGTACCAACAAAGTATTTCCAACTGTGTTAGCAAATATATGTATGGTAACCTTGCTGCTGCAACATTTTACCATATCAGAAAAATGCGTAGAAAATGATTCAGTTGGTCAAAAAACCTGAATACTGCACTATATTACTGTAGCAGCATGCTACCTTGCCCAGCATTTGAGTTTTCACACTTTCGTAATATAATGTACTCTGATAGAAAAAATTCAAAATACAAAGAAAGAATTGTGTGACATAAACAAAAGTTGGTAGGCAAGTTTCGACACCTGGAAGATGATGTCTGTTCAAATTTCATGGGAACTGCATAAAATTAGCACTAGCAGTATCACTATGATGATGCAGGATTGCTTTAAACACATGCTGTAATGGTCAAGAGTGTTAGGTGCCTTTGAGATTGAATGTAGTGAGTTGATGTTAGTCAAGAATGCATTTAAGGCAACATAAATGCCATTGTCAACACCACATTGAGTTTGAATAAGGCCATGTAATAGGTCTGTGAGAAGCTGGATATTCCTTATGAGATACTGCAGCAAGTTTTGTCAGGAATGTAACCACTGTAGATCATTGCTGGTAATCATGGTCACAAGAATGTATAGTCGCAAGAAGACCAGGCTCTGGACAGACACTTGCCACTAGCAGGAGGAAACACCTTTGTGTTCAGCAGAAGGTCCTGGCATATTGTGCTGCAACTGTAACAGCACTCTGAGCACCAGTTGGCACAACAGTGACACAACATACTGTTACAAATCAGTTACTTCAAGGACAGCTGTGAGCCAGATGCCCTGTAGCCTGTATTCCACTGACCTCAAACCACCACTATTTCTGACTTAAGTGGTGTCAAGCGAGAGCTCAATGGAGGTAAGTTTTGAGGTGGCAGTGATGACCATGTGCTGCTTAGATAGAGGCTAGTTGAGGTCCTGCAACCAAACTGCACAACCCCTTCTTTGTGTTGTGATTTTTTTCTGTCAGTGTGTTTTAATCACAGTATCATAATATTAAACCAATTTTAAGAACTGCTTACGGCTGAAGAAAAATAGTTTTTACCTCTTTAGAAGATTTTACAACTCAATCCATTTGGAAAATCAATAAAAGGTTCCATGTATCGGAAGGGTGCAATGTTTGTAAGTACAAGTGAAGGCCAGAGATGACCTTCATTATTGTCTGTTTTATGTGAAACAACACTTTAAAACTTAGTGTTCCCAGTTGTTTTCAAAGATTGTTTATACACTGCAATGTGCAACAGAAGCCAGATGTATCTGTAAATACAGATGTTGCATGTCAGTACACACATTCCATTGGAAATTAAGAGCTAGTTTTGCAGACCTTCGGTCAACTTGCGGTTTCTGTTATAGGCCTTCATCATTGCAGAAAGGCATCTGTGCAGGCCTGTGGCCTGTTATAGTAAGGAACAGACATAAATACATGTTAACTAACAAAGGAACGTTCTCAAGTGCCACTAAATGATCTTGATGAAACTTGGCAGATATGCTGAGGGTGAAAAATGATGCAATACTTTTCTTGTGCCCAGTTTAACTTTTAACAAGTAAAACACACCCCACAAGGCAATTTGGTAATTAGGTTTTGAGGTACTTTCATCAAACTGATGAAATGTAAAAAATGTTTCTCACATGAAAGTTAATGTGTAGTTAACCTTCTTGGGAAGTTTATAATTAAATTTTACAAAAATTTGAAGTTTTTCAGAATACCCCACCATCATTAATTAATTTTCAAAAATTGAAACTTTTGTTAACACATAAATCAAAGACTTTTGAAGCTACATGTGTAATAATGCTGGTTTTTAGCATACAGTTTTTGGAAAGTAAGTAATACACAATGTGCTGTCAGAGTATTTTCAGCAAATATAATTGAAACATGTAAACATTCATTATTAGTCTAGTTACTTACTTCACTTATATTTCTTTTATGCAGCACAACGAATAATATGTCAGGATAACCAAAACATTGATGCTGTAACTGAAATTAAATTTCCTTTGATTCATATTCAAGAAAATCTTACAGGGAGCTCTCATAGTACATCCCTAAATGCAAAACTAGCAAAAATTAGCTATGTAGTAAGATTGTTTTGCAATAACACAAGTGCAGAATTAGTTTGGGCTATATACTTTACTCATGTACATTCATCAGTGAACTGCAGTATCATTTTCTGAAGAATGTGAATCAAACCAAGACAGTTTTCAGGAAACAGAAGCCAATTATAGGAATAATTAAACAAGCAAGCAGCAGAAAATCATGCAAAACTAACTTTGAAGATCTAAAAATTTTACACATTTCCTGCATTTATATATTTAAAGTAGTATTGCAAGTCAGAAAACTGTAATGAGAAAAGAAAACACTTTTATGCAAAACATAATTGACCATGATTACAGTACCACATAGCACAGTAATATACATATTAACCATTGCAACACAATTTTTTTCCAAAAAAAGTTTTATACCATGCAAGAGAAAAAACTAAGTCACAAATATCCAAGACAATTAAAACCTCATCTTGAAGAAAAAATTTAAGTCTGTGACAGCTTACCTACTGCAAAACTGCTTTCATTCAATCTTGTGGTATTCTATGCACGAAACCATGTAATTCATACTTTTATTGTAGAAATAAGTTGTAAATGTACAATATATAGTCTGATTTCTTACTATTCACTTTAGGGATCCAATATGTTATAAAAATCAATAAGATATGTTTGACATTTGCAAAATAACATCTACGGAAGTTATTTTTGTCAATTACCTGAACTGGAGATTCTGGCAGGGTTAGTGAAGTTAATCAGGGAATGTTACAGAATTAGTGATGACAAGATTGTTTGTTAGATCAAGGAAGGAGAAGAAACGGGGACATTACACATTTTATATGAAAGATTATGATGATTCCACTTTTCGATCTCATGCTTGAGAAGCTGGAGCATGTAATTGAAATGTGATACAATTTTCCTAAAATAAAAATTTTTTCCTCTAACAAGTGTTATGGACATTAGATATTGGTACTTTGAGAAATACAATCTGTTGTGTTATTTATGTAAATGAGGTAGATAGAAAGGCCATTTATGCCAAAACAGTCTGGCTTATAGATTCTTTCACAGAAAGTAAAGGACAGTGTGTAAAGCCTTAGCTACATTAGAGAGGAAAAAATACTGGGACCTAAGGACTGAAGAAATATATATGTCATGCTTGTCTCTTGCCTTTACTGGTTTTATGTTTCCTGTATTTATTTTTATGTTACACAGAAGAGAAAGTTATTAGCTATAAAGCAATAAAGAGTGCAAATTTTCTGAAGAGTTCTTATTCTCCCGGTCATATATAATACCAACCAGTATTAATTGTTAGTTTTTTATTTATTTATTTATTTATTTGTTTTTTAAAGGGATTTATGATGTCAAACCGGCCAACTGGGAATGGGACATTTTAATTCCCACTGTCCCTGAATATAAGTTTGACAGCTTCCATTACAAAATATTGACTTTTTAATCCCACAGACTGAAATACAGTGATGTGTGATAGAAGAATGATGTGTGAATATGCCTGGGACCTCACTCTGTCACACTTAAGACCAAACAACTTGTTTTACATTTTCTCGAACATGTATGTTTTACATACTTACTTAAGAGAGATGTGCACTACAAAATGAACATAATTTTCAAAAACGATTTTTTTTAATTTTTTACTTCCTAAGTCAAATGCTCAAAAACATTTTTGCCCCGGCTCGGACTATCTTAGATTTGGGGCTGACTCCATTGGTGCTACCTGGTAAGCATCCCAGACTGCTCAGCAGTACTCCAAAGATGAAAGACAAGTGTAGAGTAGGCAATTTCTTTAACAGTCTGTTACATTTTCAATGTGTTCTGCTAATAAAATGTAGTATTTGGTTTGCCTTCCCCACAACATTTTCTGTGTGTTCTTTCCAATTAAAGTTGTTCATAATTTTAATTCCTAGGTATTTAGTTGAATTTCCAGCCATTAGATTTGACTGATTTAGCGTGTTACTGAAGTTTAATGGATTCCTTTTAGCACTCATATTTGGATGACCTTATACTTTTCATTATTTAGCGTCAGTTGCCAATTTTTACAAGATATCTTTTCTAAATAGTTTTGTAATTTGTTTTATCTTCTGACAACTTTACTATATCATAAACGACAGCACGATCTGCAAACAACCTAAGACGGCTGAGCAGATTGTCTCCTAAATCGTGTATATACATAAGGAACAGCAGAGGGCCTGTAACACTACCTTGGGGAACGCCAGAAACAACTTCTGTTTTACTTGACGACTTTCCATCCATTACTATGAACTGTGACCTCTCTGGCAGGAAATGACGAATCCAGTCATGTAACTGAGACAATATTCCATAAGCACGCAGTTTCAGTACAAGTCACTTGTGTGGTACAGCGTCAAAAGCCTTCTGGAAATATAGAATTACTGAATAAATTTGAAATCCCTTGTCAATAACACTCAAAAATTTGCATGTGTAAAGAGGTGGTTGTGTTTCAGAAGAACAGTGTTTTCTAAATCTTTGCTGCATATCAACGTTAATGATATGGGCCTATAATTTAGTGGATTACTCCTACTAACTTTCTTGAGTATTGGTGTGACCTGTGCAACTTTCCAGTCTGTGTATTGCATATAAATAGGAAAAGAAATCCGCCACTGTATAACTACACCACTGATGACAAACTATGTATACAGTATCTGCCATAAAGTATATACAAGTAGCTATCTTTATTTTGTTTTATTTAAATGTCAAGTTCCATAGGACAAAATTGTGGATCAAATCTCCAAGGTCATGGAACGTGTCAGGACATGAAATTACAACTTAAAGGTAATAAAAGATAAAAATAAAATGTTTACGAAGAAAAAAAAAAGGTCAAGCAAATCAGGAAACTCAGTCAAAAATATAACATAAAAATCAGCTTAATTTTTCAGGGAAATCCTGAAGAGAATAGGCGTGACCCATGAGGAAATTCTCCAGTTTCGATTTGAAAGCGGGTAAATTACTACTAAGAGTTTTGAATTCTTGTGGTAGCTTATTGAAAATGGACGTAGCAGTATATTGCACTCCTTTCTGCACAAGTGTTAAGGAAGTCCAATCCAAATGCAGCTCGGATTTCTGCTGAGTATTCACTGAGTGAAAGTGGATTATTCTTGGGAACAAGCTGATATTGTTAACAAGAAACAACAGTAAAGAATATATATACTGAGAGGCCAATGTCAAAATTCCCAGATTAATGAACATGGGCCGACAAGAGTTCCGCAAACTTACACCACTTACTGCACAACCCGCTATTCCTGAGTCAAAACTATCCTTTAAGAATGGGAACAGTTTCCCCAAAATATAATACCATGCAACACAAGTGAATGAAAATAAGCAAAGAAGACTAATTTTTGTGTTGATACCATTCGAATAGTAAAAATGGCAGCATTAAGTCATTGAACAAGATCCTGAATGTGGCCTTTCCACAACAGTGTACTATCTACATGAACACCTAGAAATTTGAACTGTACAGTTTCACTAATCATATGCCCATTCTGTGAAATTAAAACATTGAGTTTTGTTGAATTAAACTGTAAAAAACTGGGTCTTACTGCGATTCAGCGTTAGTTTATTTTCTACAAGCCATTAACTTATGTCATCAACTGCACTGTTTGAAACAGAGCCAATGCTGCACGCAACATCTCTTACTATCAAGTTAGTGTCAGCAGCAAACAGAAATATTTTGGAGTTACCTGCAATACCAGAGGGCATAACATTTATATAAATAAGGAACAGGAGTAGCCCAAACACTGATCCCTTGGCACCTTCACTTGACTGCACCCCACTCAAGACCCCCCATCATAGTCATTCTCAACACTGTGAACAATGAATTTCTGCTGTCTGTTGTTAAAGTAAGCGGTGAACCAGTTGTGATCTAGTCCCCGTATTCCGTAATGGTCCAACTTTTGGAGCAATGTTTTGTGATCACACAATCAAACACCTTAGCTAAATAAAAAAATATGCCTAGCATTCGAAACCTTTTGTTTAACCCATCCAGTACCTCACAGAGAGAAGAGAATTTTCAGTTTTTAAATGACTTCTAAAGCTGAACTGTACATTTGATAGCAAATCGTGTGATATAAAATGATCAATTATCCTCACATACAAAGGCTTTTCAATAACTTTAGCAAACACTGATGGCATAAAAATAGATCTAAAATTGTCTGTATTATCCCTTTCTCTCCTTTTATAAATTGGCTTTGCTACTGAGTACTTAAATCATTCAGGAAACTGACCTTTCCTTAAGGAAAAATTACAAATATGACTAATTACAGTGCTAACATGTGCAGCACAGTACCTTAATATACTGCTACACACTCCATCATATCCATGAGAGTCCTTAGCTTTCTGTGATTCAATTACTGACGCAATCTCCCTCATGTCAGTTTCACAGAGGAGTATTTCAGGCATCAGTCTCGAAATGCATTTTCCATGAGAGCTATATGATCTGCTGTAGAAACTAAATTTTTATTTAATTCACCAGAAATGCTCATAAAAATTATTGTTAAATATTGTAAATATATCTGGTTTATCAGTAACAGAAATATTTTTACTACGAACTGACTTTATGTCATTGACCTTGTGCTGCTGACCAGATTCACAACTCACCATATGGTTTTAACATTATCCTGCGAATTAACTATTTCATTTGCTCACTACATACTCTTTGCCCTCCTAATAACATTTTCAAGCATCTTACAATACTGTGTGTAATGGGCAACTATAACTTGATTGTGACTACTTCTAACATTTTCATATAATTCCCTCTTTGTTCTGCACAATATCCTTATGCCACTAGTCAGCCACCCAGGCTGCCCCTTACCCCATTTGGAACGTTATAATGGAAAGTAACTCACATGGAGCAAGAGCAATGTGTTAAGGACAGCAGTATATTCGTTATCTACATTATCAGCTGTATCAACACCGTGCCACTCCTCTTCCTTGATGAGTTTTAGAAAACTCTCTATTGCCATTGGATTAACTTTCCTACATAGTTTGTAATTATATGTGACATTTGTTTGAGAATAAAAGCCTCTCAATGTTAAAAATTGTGCATCATGGTCTGAAAGGCCATAACTCTTTTACTAACAGAATGCCTATCTAGTAACGAAGAATGAATATAAAGATTGTCTATGGCTGTGCTACTGTTCCCCTGCACACTGACAGGAAAAAACACCATCCACATAAGACCATATGAATTTAGGAGATCTACCAGCATCCTTTTTCTGGGACAATCATATTCAAAATGAATATTGAAGTCACCACATATAACTAATTTCTATCACTTCCTATAAAGTGAATCAAGAACCCACTCTAATTTGAGCATAAATGCTCTAAAGTCAGAGTTAGGGGACCTATAACCAACAAAAATTTGAAGTTTAGTTTCATTAAATTCAACTGCCTCTGCACAACATTCAAATATCTGTTCAGTGCAGTGCTGTGGTATGTCTAGGGACTCAAATGGAATATTAATTTTTATGTACATGGCCACTTCGCCACCCTACAAGGAACTCCATGATAAACAGTCAGCTAATCTGTACCCTGGTCTGAAGCGACCATTAGTAGAATAACTACATAAAACAAATTATAAGAAAAACAGATGCCAGACGCAATTCGTAGGAAGAATCTTAAGAAATGTAACTCATCCACAAAGTAAGGGGCTCATAAGGCACATATTCCACCGATTCTTCAGTACTGTTCAGTATGGGATCATTACCAGGTAGACAGATAGAAGAGATCAACAAGACCATTGAAGGGGGGCATGTTTTGTCATGGGATCATTTATTTGGTGCATGAGTGTTACAGAAATGCTCAGCAGACTCCACTGGCAAGCATTAGAAGTGAGATTTACTATTGAAATTTTGAGAGAATACTTTCCGGAAAAAGTTGGATGACATATTACTTCCTCCCATATTCATCTCAGGAAATGACACTGATGAGAAATTTCAAGAAATATTATCTAATACAGAGGCTTATAGACAATCATTCTTTCGATGCACCATTAGGGAGTGGAACAGGGAAGGGGGGATCAGTTATTGGTGTGAGAAGTACCCTCTGCCACACACCATTAGGTGGCTTGAGGAGTATGATGTAGATGCAGATGTATATTTTCCCTTATGAACACTGATACTGCAATCCTAAAGGAAGAAAAAGACAGGCAAAGTCTGATTAATTATCTGTAAGCCCAGTACATAGTACAATATTTTTCAGGTGACCTAACTTGTTCTATGTCATTGCTGCCTATTAAAGGACAAACTGAAATGTTGTCCCACACTAATTCATGTTTATAGGTATTCTGAATATAGAGGAACATGTGTGATAATGTATGTGGCCAAAGCAGCTCCTGTAGCAGCTGACTCCCAATTATATAGGCACACCCTTTTACGTTTACTTTTATGATTTTCTAAAGTGTTTCTGTGAACTTAACAACTAGGTAGAGTAATTATGGAAGAGTTATTAATTTCCCATGCAATATTTTCAGTTTAATAGTCATCCATTTCAGAAAATCTTTCATCCTAACCTATCTACAGGGAAGAAAGGATAGCTGAGGTACATTAACTGCTAGTGATTTATCACTGTTTACTAATATAAAATACAGATGTATTCTATTTAATGTCAAGTGTTCGTCATTTTTTCTAAATTTCAACATATGCACTGCACATTATTTTCCATAATACATGAACATGTTTAGAAATAATTTTGTATGGTAGCTTCAGTTACAGATGAGAAAGTAGATTATTGTTTTCCTAAGCCTTACAGAGGCTCTCAAATCTCCAGTATTGAAAGAAGGCAATTTAGGTTGCACAGGTTTCCTAGTGTGATCAGATTTATTTAATCTCCTTCACAGTAGATATATTCATTCTCTGGTCAGGCATTATAACGTATTTGTACAACACGTATACCAAGAATAGAACTTAAGTGGCTGCCAACCGTGGACTGTACTACTGACCCTAGTATTGTGGCATTCTGGCAAAAATTTTCTGTCAAAATCTCATTTTCTTGGTTACACTGAGAAGGTAATAGGTAATCTTTCTTAGCTGTCATTTCTGTAAGTCGTTTTTTCCACTCTGGCAGCTTGAATCTCTGGATTTCACAAATAGTTATAACAACGCCCATCACAGGCACACCCAGGCAACCGCATAAACAAACAGCGATTGCACTCACCCATTCGGATTTATTCACCTCAGCTTGTATAGCCCCGTGCTCTTTTGTCTGCAGAAAGTTTTTACTTCTTGATGTGACAGAGATTCCCCTGGCAGAGACATCACGTACGCTATGCTTGCATTCAAAAATCAACTTATGATTAGTTGAAAAATCGACTTAGAATGGGTTCAAAAACCAAAGGAGTGAATAGAGAAAGTTCAAAGAAGCGCCACACGTTTTGTATCATCGTGAAATAGGGGACAAGGTGTCACTGTCATAAAACACGATTTGGGATGGACATCATTAAAACAAAGGCTTTTTTCATTGCGGCGGTATCTTATCACAAAATTTCTGTCACCAACATTCTGCTCCGAATGCAAAAATATATTGTTGATGTCGACCTACATAAGAAGAAATTATCATCATAACAAAATTAGGCAAATCAGAGCTCCCACGGAAGGATATAGCTGTTCGCTTTTTTTCCCCCCCACGCAGTGTTCAAAATTGGAATAACAGACAATTACTGTGAAGGTGGTTCAATTAACACTCTGCTAGGCACTTAAGTGTGATTTGCAGAGTATCCATGTAGATGTAATTGCAAATGAATATGTTAAATTTATTAGATCATTTATTCACACTGTAAACAGAAATGGCCCTATCACATTTCCCCGGGTTACACTGGAAATTACTTTTATATCTGTTAATTTTGTTCTGTTAAGGGTGACATGCTGAGTTCAGTCCACAAGGAAGGCTTGAATCAAGTCACAAATCTGTTGTGATACTAAATAAGCTCATAATGTCAGATGCTTTCCAGAGGTCAACAAACATGGCATTAACCTGTGCACCATTGTCTGCAGCACTGTGTGAGTGAGCTGAGTTCTGGAAGATCTCTGTTTGACAATCCATGTTGATTTTTATAGAGGAGAGCTTCATTCAACAAAAAAGTCATAACTCTTGAGCATAAAACTTGTTGCATAATTATGCAACAGATGCATCTGCCCTATGGGCCTTCCTCAAAATATGGATGACCTGTGCTTTTTTCCAGTCTTTAGGTATCGTTCTTTGGTCCAGTGAACTATGATAAACAACTTCTAGAAGGGGTGTATGGTTTTTTTGCATAACCTTTATCTGGTCATAATGTCTGTCCACTACTAAGCAGTTGTAGTTATTTTTCCGTTCCATGCTCAGTTATGTCAATATCTGCCATTTCAACATTTGTACAATGATTCAAAGGAGAAACCAAGTTGGTTCTCTAACTATCTGCTCCAAGTAATTTTCAGACAAGACATACTGAGTGATGTCACATGAATCCATCTCTAGCACAAATTTTGATCACATGACCCTCTGTATCTGTACCTGGCAAGTTGAAGTTAACCCCCCCCCCCAAACCCCCCCCCCCCCCAATTACAACAGCATGATCAGGGAAATCATTAATCATATCCTGCAAATTCCCTCTCAAGTGCTCTACAGCTCCTGACTCATGATGCTTATAAAAGCAACTGATTGGCATTTTGGACCTATCTTTGTTGCTTAACTTATCCCAGATTAATTCACATTCAGAATCTGTGATACCATTGCTAGATATTATTGAGTTCTTTACTGCAACAAACATACTGCCACCATTGGTGACTAATCTATCCTAAGAATAAATATTCCAGTCTGAATTTAGGAATTCACTTTCCTGGCTCCAGTAATAACCTTCAATAAGCAATACTAATTGTTGGACAAGGACCTATCGTTTGATGCTCCTGCTGCTTATTAATATTATATCAACCTGATCCATGAGGACAAGCATTGTCTAAGAACATTGTGGATGTTGTAACTTCAATTTTAGAAGGCAATACATCTCTTATCCAAAGGGGAGACGTGTTTCCCTAACATAAAAAAAACATATGTATGCCACACACACTCTGGTACCCTAGTAGCCATTTCCTGCATTTAGTTCATGGCTATCCTGTTAAGGGGAGCCCTACAATTCTGTACTCATAGTGGAGGCTGAGAAATGTGCATCCAATATCATCATAGAGTCATCTGAGCCTCTGTTTTAGATCTTCCCCTCTGCACCAAGCCAGAGGATTATGATCAACCATAAGTATGATGCAACAAATAGTCAGCTCAACATGCATTCTGTGTGATGCACCAAATTAGCTATACACTGAAAGAAACCAAGGATAACCTCAGCATCCAAGTGGCAGTCATCATTCATGCCAACATGCGCCACTGTTTGCAGCCGGTTGTACCTGAGATCCCACGGCAAACGTGCTGAGTGCACACTGGCATTCTTTCCTACCCTGCATGCTATTTCTATGAGGAACTACATTACACAACTGCCACTGGAGCTCCATATGATTAGCATACACATCCTCTGCAATTGTCCAGATTGGGCAGGAAAACGAGATGCTGGCCCAACAAGTGGGGCAAATTGTGCAGCCTCAGAAGTGTTACAAACACAGGTATGTTCTCCTGTGAAACTTGCAGAACTAGCACTCCTGGAAGAAAGGATATTGCGGAGATACAGCTTAGCCACACCCTGGAGGATGTTTCCAGAGTGATTTTTCAATCTGCAGTGGACTGTGTGCTGATATGAAACTTCCTGGCAGATTACGAATGTGTGCTGTACTGAAACTCAAACTCAGGACCTTCGCATTTCACAAGCAAGTGCTCTACTGACTGAGAAATCCAAGCATGACTTATGACCCATCATCACATTTTTACTTCCACCAGGACCTCATCTCCTCTATTCCAAACTACTGGCAACATGCACAAACTGGGCTAAAGCATGTCTCCACAACATCCTTTGTTCCAGGCCTGCTAGCCCTGCAAGTTTTGCAGTAGCAATTCTGTGAAGTTTGCAAGTTAGGAGATGAGGTAGTGGTGGAAGTAAAGCTGAGATGACAGATCATGAGTCATGCTAGGGTAGCTCATTTGGTAGAGCACTTGCTCACAAAAGGCAAAGTTCCCAAGTTTGAGTCTTGGTCTGACAGACAGTTTCAGTCTGCGTTGAAGTTTCATATCAGCACACACTCTACTGCAGAGTGAAAAATTATTCTAGAAAGTTCCAAAAGTTAATGTAAGTTCACTATGTGGTATTGTACATGTATGTAAAGCAACTTGTCTTTCTGCCATTTGTTTCTCAGTATATTCAGTTAATGATCCCCCAGGTATTTCGTAAAAGCAACTGAGTGTGGCAATTGGAGAGACTGCTTCTGCCATTTTTGATGTAATCACACATTTCTTCTGCATTTTGGGAACTTATAAGCATTAACAGTCATCAGAAAACCTGTTGATGAGTGCATGCTGTACACTTAATGTCAACATTAGTACTTGAATAGGTAATAAGGCTAACACAAAATAGTAGGCTTCCAGATGTGGTGCTAATGCAAGAATGCTCAACAGAGTGAAGGCAAGGAAGCTATGTCATTGAAAGCTTAACCTACACACAAGAGATGCATGAATTTGCCATATACTGAGATATGATACTATCATTGAGGTGACAGTATAGCAGAAGAACACAAGAAGTACACTGAGACTTCTTACAACACACACCAGCCAACCACTTTTACCTTAGGTGACTTAGTGGTGGCCCAAATTAATTACTCACAAACAGAGTGAAAGTATTAGTGATAGCATATGGGATTATGAAATTTCACATATATCTGTAAGGAACACAATTTTATATAATTCCAGATCATAAGCCACTCATAGCTGTTATAAGCCTCCAGTCTAAGTTCCCACAAAAGTAAGTACAATGATCGCAGTAATGGGGCTTATTCCCAAGCGCAGAACTGCCTGACATTCATTATAGGCCAGGCTAATGAAAATTCTCCATCCCATGAAACTTCATGGACTAAGTTTTATAAGTACAACGCAATGCATTTACAAATAAATAACAATGTGTAATCTATTCTAGTAGAACTCCCTGTTACTTCTCACCACATAGACCCATGTACACAGGGAACCACACTACTCTGCAGAGTCGCACCATCAGTTAAGTATGGGTTGCCGTATCAGCTACCGAAAGGATTACTGCCAGCTTTTATAACATACTTCCCACTACAACATAGGGTCAACACAACTAGTTTCATAATGTTGCTGATTATGCAGATGACAACTGTAGTTTTATCGTCCTGCCTACTTCCCAGCCATTGCTACTCCAGTTACTGCAAAGGTCACTTTGGGGAATTATACACATGACAGCATCACATCATGTTTGTTGGACGGGCATTGACACTGAGACTCAAAAAATGGTGCAAGCCTACAATGCATGTCCTCAGACTCTGGTTGTGTTGTGCAGCATATTTCCCCGACTCAGATGTGACCACTCTTCGGAGTAGGTTCACACTCATTCGAGGGAGCTATATGGTTACTGGTCATGGAAGCCATCTAAAATTTCCTATATGTGGTTCAGATGACTATCATCACCAGAAATTCTACAATCTTGGGTGTGGGAAAAGTATTTTCCATGAAGAGAACACACCATATGATGGTTTCTGATAACTGCCCACAACTACCTTCCTCACACTATTGGAGCTCCTGTAAATGCAGCAACAGTTATAGTCAGCATCTTATTACCATTTTGTTGCATGCAGTATTTAATTCCAAAATGTGACAAATTGTCCAAAGAAAAATTACGGTATCAGCAGTGACTCAGGAAGACCTAACAGTCTTCTTTGCAACATATTATCCCATCTCCATTAATTGTGACAGGCCTGTAGATCAGTTGCACATGCTTAGGTTTTTATTTTGTTCAAAGTGCCATATCCAACCCAGTAAGCCCATAGCCCACTGTCACAAAAATATGACCACATGAGCTCACATATCTCTATGTGGATGTGAAATCAGGGAGTTATCATTGGCTATTGATGGTACCAAAGTGACTGAAGGCAGAGTCAGCTCATCCTCCATCATAATCAACAGTTATAATGAGACAAATGGGCGACTGACAGACTTGCCAGCACTGGCCAATAAGTAGAGGCCTTGTTCACCACCTCTGACTCCATCATCAGATCAGTACAAGGATAGTGTTGCATAGCAATATCAATGTCTCACCAGAGCTAGAGATACTCTCTCACCACAAGGCAGATCACTGCTGACCATGGAAGTGTAAGCCATACGAATAGTTGGTGTCACTGTGACATCATGACACTGTTAAAAGTTGCCGTCATAGGCTGCATACTTCAAATGATATATGATTTTCAATATTCATTACACTGCTTACTCAAGCTGCCTGCCTGACTACTCTATGGATGATGGCCCTGAGCTACCTGGGCTGCATTTGTGGATGTTATTTAGATTGACTGTGACCATGCTACTGACATCTTGCTCTGCACTAGTTTAAAGAGTCCTACTATGGACTAGTAACTGAACAAATGTATTAACATTTGTTGTGATGTTCATGACTGCAATGACTTTTATGGATTTAAAAAGAATAATGAGCCAGGGTAAATAACTGTTTAGTGACAAGCTGCATGAGACATTACATGTGGACTGATAAATAACAGCTCAGATGTTGATATTTTAAATACATAGCAAAGACAAAAGTCATTGCAGGGACAGCAATTAAAGCATCTACAAGAGCTACCCATTGTTGTAATGTGGGAACATAATGATTTATCTGACATCCAAAAGGGCATGATCATTGGTTTTCAGATCAAGAGTGGAAGCATTTCTATAATGGCTAAGTTTGTAAACTGTTTGCATGTTGCTGGCATTAAAGTACACCAGAATGGCGAGATGGTGTTATAAGAAACCTGTGCTAAGGCAGCTCAGGTACACCATGAGCCATAGATGAAATGGGTGAATGATGGTTGCAGAGATGTGTATAGGTAAACAGATATGTAATTGTTGAGCAGCAAACTACCCAAATGAACCAATGGGATACCAACAGTGTCTCTTCAATGACAGTTGATCGAACATTTCTGCATGTGGGCCTCTGCAAAAGGCACCTGGTTTATGCAACCGTACTGACTGCTGTTTATCAGCAAAGAAAGGTAGAATTTACACATGAGTACCACAAGTAGATGTCCAGTGGCAATAAATGGCCATTCCAGAAGAATCACATTTTGTGCTGCATGAGACAGATGGTCATTGATGTAAACAGGATGAAACATCTGAAATCAAACACCTTGCAACACATAGGATGGGTCTAAGCTGAAGGAGGGAGCGTTATGGTCTGGGGAATGGTCTTGTGGCATTCCCTGGGTGATCTAGTCACTATGGAAGGCACAATAGATGCACGTATGCTTTGGGACCATTTCCACCACTACATGCAGTTTTTTTTCCTCAGAATGATGGCATCTACCAGCAGGACAAAGCAATGTACCACACAGCTTGCAGTGTACACTGAGCAGGCAAAACATTATGACCACAGCCCCCCATGACACAAGCAGAGAAGACATGCAAGGGGGATCACCCTAGTGAAGATATGGGCTGAAAATGGGGAAACCCATTGACATAAGTGACTTTGATAAAGAACAAATTATTACTTAGCAGAGACTGTGAACGAGTATCTTGAAAACAGCGACGCTGGTCAAATGTTCACGTGCTAATGTCATGAGCATCTACTACCACAGACTGTGGGGTTTGGAGGCTCATCTGCTCTATAAAATAGTATGTATTGTGATTTGTGGCATCTCTGCCAAAAGATCACTGGTATGCACACTGGTGTGCACAGAAGTGTTTTGGAGGACACTACTCATCATACACTGTTAAATATGGAGCTCCGCAGCAAGCCATCCCTACATGTGTCCATGTTGTGCCAATGGCATCATCAGTTATGATTGCCATGGCCATGGGACCATTGGGATTGAACTGTTGATAAATAGAAATTATTGCCTGTTTGGGTGAATCACACTTTTTCTATATTAGGTTGCTTGTCATCTCCACAGACACTACTAAGGTGAAGGTGGAAACATGCAGCAGGCCACGGATGCAGGCTGGTAGGAAGGTATTATGGTATGGGAGACATTATTCTAAGCTTTCGTGGGTCCTGTGGTAGTAATCAAAGACATGCTGATAGCAGAAAATCACCTGAATCCCTTCAAGCCTGATGTCTTCCTCGACAGTAATGCCATCTTTCAGCAGTATAATTGTCCATTTCTCAGTGCCAAAACCTTGATACAGAAGTGTTATAGCGAACCCATGCTGATGTTTCAGCAACCAAATTCACCTGATGTAAATCCTGTGGGACCCACCTGTGTCGCAATCAGTGGCATCACTGCATACACAAATAAGTGGCCCATTATTAGCATGAATTACATGAACTATGAATAGATGTCTAAAGCCATATACCAGCACAAACCTACCAAAAAAGTGTCAGATACCTGATACACAGAATCAGTGATGTATTTCATTCCAGGCTCATCAATGTATGTGCATGGTTTGAAAAGCACAGCTGATTTAAACCCAACCGAGAACCAGTAGGACCACATTGATCAGGCTGTTTGCACTGTGGACCCTCAACCAAGAACCATAGTACAGCTGGCCACAGTGCTGGAGTTGATATAGTTCCACATTCTTATCAGTACCTTCCAAAATCTCATCGGCATGTTTCATAGACAGCCAAAAGGGAAGAGGTAGTTATATGGGCTTTTGACAGGTAGTCACATTAGTGTGACTGAACAGTGTAGTTGATGCAAGAGTAGAAATTCTGAGTTACAACTTACAAATGCACAAATCTCCTTTAGCATAGATATCATCCACTGCACTGCCACCATCTTTAGTAGCCATATATAGCTTGAAGTCTTAATATGTAAATAACAGCAACAGAATTTTACAGTTTTTGAGGTGTCAGACAGTGTCAGTCAAAAAGCCTACTTTTTGTTTTGGACTGGACGTTATGTGTTTTATTCACTACATGTGCTAGCCCCAGTAGCAGGCCCAGAAACATTGTCATTTGTATAAATGTGATTGTCACTAGCAGCATACTATCATCACTAACAGACTGAGAGAAATTAGTATATAAATATCCCTTTAGATGTCAATTATCTTATCCACCATATATGGGCTCTTTTATTCATAACAGACTCATGCAGTACGAGCCAGATGGAAGAGGTATGACACAATTCCTTAAAATTACAATTGAGCAAGGACTTGATATCTAAGCAGCAAGCATTTTAAGCAATTAATGAACCACTCTGAGCAGAAGTATCCTTCTTGCACACAGTGTTTTATTGAACATGAATGCAAACATTGCTTTATGGTAATACACTCTATCAGTATTGCAGCATTGCAGAATGTTTCAATACCGCTGAAGGCCTGGATTGATTTTCTTTATTTATGGTAAGTTTGCAGAGCCTACCAAGTCGATTAGTGTTTGCTGCATCTTCAGTTCAGTGTACTCTCCAATATGTCTGCATGAAAGTCTTGTCAAAATCAATTAATGAGCTTTGACAATAAAGTGAAAATGAAACCAGAATGTAGTGTATATCATTTCATTAATTAGAGTGCTACGTTTATGTTCCTTTATGCATGATGAATCAATTGGGAATACAAAGCAGTGAAGGAAGATCATAAACAATGGAGCAAAGTTAGTTAAGTAGCTTTCTACTACAAACAGACCCAATGTTTTCTAATATTCATCAAACATCACATAGAAGCCAAAATACAAAATTTGAAAATTTTCATCAGTACCTAAAATTTTGTAGTAGAATGTTATACATCATATAAAATGTTAATGACATCAGTAAATAGCCATTATCATTTCAAGTAGACACAAGTCCAACAGTAACATTACATAACATGGTAATATACTACAGAACAGGTTTACCACCATTGTCACTAGCTGACAACCATATAACTTTATGTTACAAGAAAAGAATACCAGTCAAGCTTATGTTGAGAACAGAAGCCAGTCAGAAGCAAGTGATACAAAGTACCCAATACTTTCAGGTTCCCTGTGATATAAGACATTTGTTTTCTCAATTTAGAAGAACTCTGTGAAGAACTTTGAGGTCTATCTTGGATGTTCCAACAATTTCAAAGTCCATATTACCTTCAAACCAACAGCAACTATTCAGTTTTTTGGAGCAGTCTCTGTTCCAATTTCCCTTCAAGCAGTAGTAAAGAAGGAGTCAGAGAAAGTACAGATTCTCTGTATTGTCAAATATGTAAATGTTAGCAAATGAGCCACACTTATTATATGCACAAAAAATAAATGGACTATTGCAGCTTTGTGCACATTTTAATATTGTAGTCAATTCACAGTCATTAGTACAGGCTTACCTAATTCTATGGACAGAAGATAGCCTAGCAAGGCAATTTCTGTAATGTAGTGAAATGCTTCAAGAAAGATGAATCCAAGTCGAGGGTAAGTGTTACATTGAAAGTTGGCACACAGTCATCTGCAGAGCGATAGTCCGTATACCTGGATGCAGTGAAATTATGTAAGGGAAGGGAGGTAGTCTCTAATCTTGCATTAAATAAAAGACTTGACACAGACTGAGAGAACTCTATGCTTTAATGTTGACCAATAAAAATATATTCCACAGTGACAAGCTTCTCTCAGTATTGAAAGACATGTATAATCTGATGGCATACAAATTTCATAAGGACATGGCTTTCATTTACAAGGGGTGTCTTACCAGTTTGCAGATTGTGCCTTTCAGTTTTTTATTTCAGCATTTGTGTCTTCATAAGGGGTGGTGTTAGGTACTAAATGATGATTTACTGTCCAAACTAGCAGTGTATGTAGGTGATATTCTAACTGCAAGTCTCATTTGGAAAGAGTTCAATCCACTTATCCAGTAAGCCTTTTAGATTATGCCACATAATTTGAAGTTGCAGCCTGTATCTACTTCATGTGTATTATCACAGATCTCTGCCAAGAACATACTGTTGATGTCTGCTGAGCTGATGTTTTCATGACTTTGAGCTCTAACCTATTAGATGTATCTAATTTTGTCTGCATCTGTCATCAAGACATATTTCAAATGAATGATAAATCTTAACATGGTAAGCACAATAGTGGAAGGAAATCTGAGCACCATGATACAAATGGGCCGGAAATTAGAATTTTTATCTACAACAAAGTAACAAGTAAAATATAAGGCACTACTGAGATTAAAATTTATCTACAGGGCCATCTGTGTAAGATGGATTTATGACAGAAAATATTCACAAAATTATTGTAGTGCTCCTACCAGAACACAGATCAAGTGGCATATGGAAGCATGTAATGTTATTCAATGAATCTGTCACTTGACACAATTCCCAATATTGGGAACTGTTTGCATACAAAGAACACCAGTGAGTGTGCCCACTATAAACTGTATTCTTCTTCTTCTGAAGCTTGGTGGAGGATCTGTGATTATTAGGTCAATAGAAATGTGTCTTCCATATTTTGAATCACATCTAAATAAAAGACCCCTACTACTGTTTGTAAAGTACTTTAAAGTAGCTTCTGTAAAATACTTAAAAATAATAGTAAAAGCACAGAACATAATATCTTAACCTGATGAAATTTTGTCATTCTGTAGAATACATAACAGGGCATATACAGGGTGTTCAATTCAACTAATGGCATTGAAATTGTTGAAAAACTACACTTCAGATGCAAACAATTCATTGTTAAAGTTTTGTCATGTCAGGGGGGCATACAATGATACTCAGTTTCATCACCCGACCTGCCGCATGTATGGGATTGGGGGGCAAAATTGAAATCATTAATGTGAACCCCCAATTGTTATAACACATTCAGATTCTACAGACAATAATAGATAAGTTTTGTCTGAAACATTTTTTTTTTTCATTTCATGACAGATGAGACTGTAAACAGAAAATTCAAAATGGGTAAAAATAGTATGTTTCAAAATGTTATCCAATAACACTGGAATTAGCCACCCACTTCCATGCAGCAAGGGTAGGACAGGCAATTATTTCACAACTTTGAATAAGAAACCACATCCTCAACACTGTATTTCTCCACTAAAATCAGGAGAGGATTGCTCTGTGCCTCACTGTGGCCATGTAAGCAACTACAACTTATCATAACAGGCTGTGCAATCCCATTAAAAGTTATAAAACAACTGCTATCCTGCCCTCACAGTGTGGAGGTGAGCGGCTAATACAAGTGTCATTGAATAGCATTTTGAAACATATTATTTTCTACCTATCTTGATTTTTCTTATTACAGCTTATTACAGTCTAAACTTATTCATTTTTTTTCCTCAGAGAATCTGCATTGGCAAAAATATGCCGGTTCCCAATAAGATTTCTAAGTTGCACCCCCTCACTCCCCACACATAGTGTGTGGTGTAGGGGTTGAGTTTGATATGGATGTCCCCCTAAAAGACAAAAAGTTACTATAAATGTTCTGGATAAACAAGTTGTTTTTGAGTTACTTCAATGTAGTCAGTTAAACTGAACACCTTGTATATAACAGAAGTACAGGGTGCATATAGGCACGTGCTTAGGTATGAATTTATATTATTATGTGTGTGCATAGATTTTCATACCTGATATATAAAATTTCAATGATACTGGCTTTTTGAGTGTACCATTAACTGTTGTCTTTATTGTTTCTTTATTTTTAGATTTTCTAAAAGGTAATATGCATAATTTGTGTGTTGCTCACTTTAAATCTTTCACCAAAACAGGCTATTGTGCTACAAATGTGGGTTAAGATGATCTGCTTATGAGCACTTTCAAGTGAATACCTTAATCAAAGTTAACTTCCATTGCAGTGATAAATAAATTTGAGTTTGCAAAAATCCTAAAGAATTTGTTGGTAGCCAACTCCTTCTACTGCTGTAAAATGTTTTTTATTTTATGTCTCATATTTGATGATGCATGGCTACAATAGCCTAAGAATTATAAAACACACCTAAGTTTACTGAACATTTAATACCTGGAAACAAGTTTTATATCCTTTTAAATGTAAATATGCTTAACAGTATTTTTTTTCCTTACATGTTCCATGCCCCAGATCTTCTCACTACATACCAATTAGAATGAAAAGCACATCTAATCTAATATCTGAGTCCACTGTGTTTCAACCATTCTCAGGAATCTTTCACCAAAGTTTGTCTGCAAGACTTCTGTTTCTGTTATTATGTCCACACTAATAAATTTTGTCTAGCATGTTTTAGTTGTTTGTTAATTTCATATAGGCTTTATGTGCAAACACCACATACACTCTATACATGATGTACACTTGTGCAATGTGAGTGAGAAACAAACTTGAATTGAAAGTTATTTATAGTTAAAATATAGTTCCTCAAGACTCATATTGTGTTAAAAAGGTCACTTATTTGAGGAAACCTTTTGTAAACTATGGAAAATTAATATGATATGTTTATGCCTGTAGCTGTGTCTCTCATGTTTTGCAGCAAACTGGGGTCTTACTGTGATATTGTTTTGTTTCTTCTGACTATCAATTTCCTTAGTCTAATATTTAGGAGAAGTGAATTTCAACTCTACAGTCATCTACTTTGATTTTGTTTCACTATTCAGTCCAATTCCTTCACCATTATATTGCAGTCCATATATTTCACTACATTTGTGCCCTTCTAAGCAGTCACAAAGTTTACAGCATGTCTTAAATAACACTTGAGTATTAGTTTAATACTTTGCAGTTCCATTTTCAAATGCAGAATACACAGAAGACAATTAAAATACTTCAAAGTAAACACACATTTTGCTGATTTTACTGTTGTAATCACTACATGATCTGTATGTGGGATGGTGGAATATTTATTGTAACTTTTATCTGAACTCATAGACTTAGAAAGTAAGATTAAGGTTTCAACTAATTACAACAATTTTCTTTTGTTGTCTACCACAGGAGTTTGTTGAGAATTTTGCTTAAGCAATTGAGGTGAACACAGAAACATCCTGAAAGGGTTGCTACAATCTCTTCTTACAAAATTTTGTGTCTCTACCTGTAATCTGACTTGTTATACAGAACAACTACATAAACTATACTGAACACAGACTTTTGTTTCATTCTAACAACCTAAACTTTGATAGTATCTAAGTGTCCAACCTACACTTATAACGGCTCATGATTTCCACTGAAAATGTTCATAAGGAGAATCTGTATTTCCTTCATCATTGACAAAAGTTTCTGAATGTTCTCTATCTACAGTAAAATGTCATTTACTGAAGTACATCTGAAAACACTTACTCAGTTCAATAAAGAAGTGGATATTTTTTCTTCAGTTTTGTATAGGACAGGAAATACTTACCCTCCTCCAATTTGTTTCTCAGCATACTCTGTTGTCAGACCAATGGCTGGCGTGTCACTGAACATCGACATCACTGCACCTGTTGCTCTACATTCCAAAATCCTGACAGCAAGGTATAGCGCAAGATGAAATGGCCAACAGCAAGCTTTACAGTATTATGCTACTCTGTCACTACACAATGGGGTGCTGTAGAACTACTGAAGACATAAGTTTGTTTGCATTATATACTGTGTTTGTTCAACCATTTGAGTAAATGTTTTGCATCCTCAGGATGTCTGTTTTGCCAGCCACCAATGATAATAGCCAAAATCAACTTTTTCTGAATAAGTAAAACTCTGAAGGCTTCCACTGGTCACATAGTGTAAACTAGCCCTATACAAAGGTACAACAAAATGAACGGCATGAGATTTACTGTTTAAAATGTAAGACTTATGATATCTTATCCAGAATAGTGTGAAGTCACCTGTATATCTTATGATCAATGTGCTATTTTCTTCTTCTTACCATACCTTATGTGAGAAATTACAGATGTCTACTAAGGGTACCTTGTTAACACCTGCTTAGTTGACAGATTTGGAAAACATGACAAGAGGTAGCATCGAACACACAGCATGTACCTTGTTGGAAGCATCTGCACTCCACAAGGTAAATATAAACAACAAAAAGTGAACTGTCTGGTACAGAGGTATGTTTTTGAAACTTGTACTTGGTTTAGCAAGAGTGTCAAAATGAATAAATCTAAAGGATACTGTGCTAATGAAGTCATCAATGACTGTAAATCTTCAGAGAATGAAATCAGTATATGTTCTCTGAATAGCTCTGAAATGAAAGTGGATCACCAAAATTTAATATTGCAAGTTTTAGTGAAAATTAATGGCTGGTTGGATGAAATAAAGGAAAGTATAAGAATCAAGAGACGGAAAATATTAGTAGTAAGAAGTCAATGAAAAATATATTAATCAAGGGAGGCACTGATGCTAAAAACAAAGTTGGGGACAGAATGTAGCTCAAGTGAATAAATAAGGTTTAATGGCAAGATTAAGAATGTAATTTACAGAATAGATTACAACTTAGAAACTGAATGTTCTCCATTGGAAGAAAGCAGGAGCCAGATAACGTGAATGAGTGTGATATAAGGAATGTAGCAGTGACTAACGTGCATGCTGTTGTGTGGTTTTCAACTTCTTCCAGCATAATTCATGATGGATAGGTCATCGATGAATGACCAGATGTCATTGTCCAACAGTCACAATATTTGAGCTTTGCCTTCATCACCTGATGGTGTGAATATGGTAATTTGCCAAAATATTGTGCCCACTACACACTGATATCCAACCATTCAATAATGAACTATTTCATCACTGCTGTTTGTAATGGTTTTATCAGTGTTAATGATGAAGTGAATGGCAAAGAAGCTGTTGATATTGGTGTTGGTAGTTATTTGGACAATGATATAACTGATATATATTTTTTTGATAATGTAGAAAATGTTAATGGGACTGATGTTCTTCTGGTGGTGAAGTCAGATGTAACAGCTGGTGAAAAAATACAGTACTGTGAAATGAAGGGGGTGAAGATCAAACATGTGTGCAAGAGAAAGTACTTGATAATAAAAAGCATGTAGCACTAGTGGTGCTGAAAAAATCAAGCGTATGGAACACTAAGATGTGATGACCAAGAAACTGCAGGAATTACATGATACAATAGAGGGCTCACCTGGTTTTATAAACTTAGAAATGCCTGCAGTCAGGTGGACTGAGAAAAGTTTACTTATCTTTGCTTGTAGAGTTGTGTAAACTATTATAAAGCTGTTGATGAATTCTTCTCGGGTTATCAGCCAAGTGGTGGCGTCGTCTTGTTGCAACATTTCGATGAGTTTCATATCCATCATCTTCTGGTGAAGGCAGTCAGACTTTGCCAGAAGATGATGGACACAAAACTCATCAAAACATTGCGACAAGACGATGCCACCATTCAGCCGATAACCCAAGAAGAATTCATCATTGGAATACACCAAGAAAGACTCCAATCACATATATTATGAAGCCAATAAATTCAAGTTAGCAACAGAGTTGTTATCTAAAGTAAATGAGAACACGTCATGGAAGGAGATTTCTAAGTATGGTAATTACTTTAAGGTGATTGGAAAACAGAGCCACTGATTAAGGAATCTAGTATCATCATCATACTTCCAGTTGTGTTTAAATGCTATGTTTAACAAATTGCATATTATTTGTTCATGAAAACAGAAGGTCTGCTAGTAGAAAAAAATAACACAATGAAAAGTTAAAACAGAGGTAGTTTGACATTGAGAACAAGTTTTATGTAGAATGAAAAAAAGTCAAATATATCTTCAGGTTTATGTGAAAGTGGCAAAGTGTAGACTGAATATGAATTAATGGTGTGTGTGGTAGGGTTGGCAGGAGGGGGGGGGGGGGGGGGGGTGAGTGGGTGGGTGGTTGGGTGGCTGGCTTGGTGGGTGTATGTATACATGTGTATGAATCATGTAGATATGGAATTGGTTTGTTATCATGTAGATTTGATAATGTTAAAAGTGATATGTGGGAATAACATTTATTTGTTAATGTTGGGTGAAATACAAACAGAATAAATTACATAAATCACTGTCATTCTGGAGATCAAGTTCTGAGATAAGGCACTGAACTGATCTTTCAGGTAGTGCTTTTGAGTGGATGGTAGACTTGATGCTAATTTGGGCTGATTTGTATGTCCAATGAACTGAAACTGGCCTGAGACAGGGCACTGCAGGTCTCACAAAAGGTTCAGTTCTGGTGCAGTGTAGCAAGAAAATGGACTACAAGTACATTATGAAAGCATGTTCAAGTACTGAAGAACTAATTAAGTGAGTGTGGTGAAAGTGACCTTCGTTAATGTGAGTGAAAATATTGACAGAAACGGTTTTTTCTGTGATGAAATCAAGCAACGGAAACTCCAAGTTGTAATTTTGATGATATAAGGAAAAGATACATTGCTACTCACTGTAAAACTAATACATTGAAACCAAAGACTTTGTGAGTTTGGTCCATGAGGAATTCACACACATTTGAACATTTAATACCTTGAATTGCAGACAGACAAAACAAAAAGACACATAAGTTTTCAGTGGAAGCCTTCAACAGAAAATTAAACACACACACATTCATTCACACAAGTGAACACACCTAATGTACATTTGACTATCACCTTCAGTAGCTTGGACCAAGATGCTGAAGATGATAATTGTATGTGCATGAAGTGCACTTGCTTGTGCGAATCATTGTGTATATGTATGTATGGTTTTCCTTTTCTGATGAAGGAAGTGTCACCTTCACAGTAAGTAGCAACCTATCTTTTGCATATATTATTTCTGTGATGAGTACTTTACGACTGGGATTCGTATTATTCTTACAGCTTTTTCTTTATCAAGGTGAAACTTTTGAGAAAAATTTATTTATTTGGCATGCAATTTCTATCCATGGTATAATTATTATGAATACTGAAGAGTGGCACATAATGAGTCAATACTCAACTTATAGATATTAAAGTGCAAAGGTACAGGGTAAATATCTATTAGTTTCTATAGAACTAATCTAAATTTTTGTTTAAAATTGATTTTAAGTTAATTTTCATTTATTAGCTTCTTCAAATGTTTGGTTTGTTGCAATTTATACCAAGGGAAGGCCACAGAATGAAGCTACTAGTTGGCAGTTAATAATAAGCACATGACGTATAACTTTAATAAGTAAAAAGTAAATATTTTAAAATAGATTTTAAGTTTTAACTAATATTTTAGCTATGATGATTTAGCACCTCAACACCTTCACTATTTCATATTACTATTGTTATTATTAATACTATTATTATTATTATTATTATTATTATTATTATTATCACTGTAGCCATCATTTTGTTTCCTGTAAAAAGTTTTAAAAATTTTATTTTGGTTTTTCTTCCTACATTATTAGTATTCTAGACAGAAGTCACTTTCTTAACAATTTTGTTCTTCGTATTAGATGTATCAATTTTTTGGGAGGGGGCAGTACTGTGAGCATATAAACACAGTCTCCATTTATATGTAGTAAATAGTTAAAAATGTGGTCATAGAAGTATGTTACACTGTTATTACATAGTGAATGCAGCTTCTGTAACTGATGTACATGACAACAGGCAGTAGGTGCAGGAGGGTCTGAGAGCAAGGAGCAAGCATGCTGCTGTTCATGGGCCTGGGCTAGGTGCTAGCCAATGCATTTTAATAAATAGGTTGTGTACAAGTTCAACTTTTATTCAACCTGTCATGACAAATATTCAGATATCTAATTGTTATTATCATAAAACTGTGATAGGTCTACATACCCTGTTCCGCTTTCTCAGTATGACTGAAGTACTGACTCAAGTTTTGACTTTCCTGTCAATAAATTATTCACATGAGCTCTAACTCTGCTCTGTTCCAATTAGTTTAGTAGAGCTTTTTCTGTTCTGCTTGCTACATAGCTACTGTACACTGCATACTATGCTACTTTTGATTTTTTCTAATCATACTTCATCTTTGGAGAATGGCTGTCAGCTGTCAATCATCCACTGAGTGCCAACCGTTTACCTTAATTCAACTGCTCGGCACGCCACATTGCCGCACATTATCACCCATGGACCACCAATTCTACACTATCGGCAGCTGATGCAACAGACTACCAACCTAGCTCACTAGAGCTCATAAAATCCTAGTACCTCAGCCATTTTACTGTGACAACCCACTCAAGGCACCTCAAGATCCAAGTCCCTTTATGTAATACAGGGTTTGTCAAAAAAATGTATACACACTTTGAACTGTCATAGACAGTTTATTTCCCATTCTACAAGGTTAAATATCTGTGAGAAAGTAATGTTATGTTTCTTCAACAGGTGGCAGCAGTGGCAAGGAAGTAACTGCAACGTGACGGACATGCGTTTGAGCTTTGAAGTGCGGAAGCAGATAATTAAGTGGTACTGGAAGTTTGAGAATGTAGCTGCGGTTCGAAGAGAGTGTAGAACTGAGAATGGTACACAACCACCTTCAAGGTTAACAATTACACATCTACGAGACAAATTCGAAATTCATGGAGCATTGTGTGATGTGCATAAAGGTCGATCAGGGCGACCTCGTACAGCTACAACTGATGATTCAACAACTGCGGTCTTGGAACTGTTTCAGCGTTCGCCTCAAAAACCTTCCAGGCAAGTGACACATGAGAGTAATGTAAGTGCTAGTAGTGTGCTATGCATTCTGAAGAAAGGCAAGTTTCATGTGTACATTCCAAGGCTCATGCAACAGCTAAGTGATGACGGTCCAGATCGAAGGTTAGAACTTTGTGAATGGGTTCAGGAGATGGTGAGACGTGAACTGGGATTTATGGGTAGCATAACTTGGTCGGATGAACCCCAATTCAAAGTCAATGGAACTGTCAATCGGCACAATTGTGTGTAATGGCCTGAAGATAACCCTCACATTACAGTTGAAAAGGCTGTGAATTTGCCTGGGGTAAATGTGTGGTGTGGTTTGTCTGCAAGGGGAATCATTGGGCCTTTCCACTTTGAAGGTACTGTTACTGGAGAAACATACCTATCAATGCTTGCTGACTCCATACTCCCTGCCATTCGTGCATTATACAGTAATGATGAGTTTTATTTCCAACAAGATGGCGCCCCGCCACACTATCATAGGGATGTACGAGCATACCTGGATCACAACGTGCCAGGCCAGTGGATATGACGCAGGGGACCAATCAAGTTTCCTGCACACTCTCCAGACCTCACGCCGCTGGATACCTTCTTATGGGGCACAGTAAAAGATGTGGTGCACAAACATAAATCATGTAACCTGGACACAGGAATGAGAATCAGGAGGTGTACACAGATATCTCATTGGACACTTTGGTATTGGGTACAGAATCAGTGATGACTCTTACTCAGAAATGTATTGATGCGGAAGTCCACCAGTTTGAACATTAATCACATTTGCAAAGTACATTTATTCTTCCAATTGCACTTTAAGCTTTCCATTTCCAGAAATTTAACATTGTAGAACGGGATATAAATTTTCTATGATGCTTCAAAGTCTGTATACATTTTTTTGGCACACCCTGTATATTGACTTCTCTATTTTAATATGAAGTATGTTTGAAATTGCTATCTTTATTTAGTTCCAGGTCTCAAAACTTTTTTCTTTTTTTTTTTTTGCAAAGAGGTGAAAAGTAATTTCGTTTGCAGTGTAATTGCAACTTAACAACTTAACACATTCTGGAAAGCCGTTTGGAACATTTTACAGCAATAATATCCATGTCACTATGACAGTATCTCATTAAGTGATACCCATGAAAGTCACACCATTTGAGGAGTTGTCATGCAACTGAAACATACTGAAGGCTCTCATGGAGCTTAGGGAATGCACACTTTCTCTGTACGCACTATTGCAAACCTACATATGAGATTTTGGTGATGAGACATTTCAGAATGACAAAGAACACTTATTTCTGAAAAGTTTTATGTGTTGTTAAGATTTCTTTCTAAAGCAAAAGCTGCGTCTACTGGCCATGTCGGGTCATTCAGTGCCAACTGACTGCTAAGTTATCTACGCCAATTGGTGTTATTCAGATGCAGTACAGAGGGTCATGAGAACAACATACCATTCTCCTAGCCTTTTACACCTTCCCAGACCTTGGACCTTCTACTTCTCACTCAAGAAGATCCAAAAATTGGCATTACAAAATTGGGTATACTCAGTTCCAGCACTACCACCTACATAAAATGCCAGGCACTACTGGGAATCTAAATCAAGTTCTCCACATATCAGACATAGCGAAAAATTACCTATGGAGGCAGACAAATATTTATTTCTACTTTAGAGGAGATGCACAAGATGCTCACATTTCATTTTTAAAAGGGAACTGCTAGTGGACTCTGTTATTGAATTAGGTTGACAATGTTTATAAAAACAAATTATTTCTTGTGTCTTTCTGGTGAATTTCTAACTATTCCCTGTTCATTGTGTCAACAGACATTTGTGAAACAGGATATCTAGGCTACTGATATTACTTAACAAAAACAATTTCAGCTTTAAGATCATAAAAGAGACTTCAATCATGATGTGTCAATATTACTCTAAATCAGTAAAAAACACACATAATGCTCAATAACTAGCTTTAGTTTTGTACAGCACTGAGTAAAGACTTACTTTCCTCTCTTTTGTTTTGTCTTGTATTCCATTGAAGGCTTGCTAGGTGATTTCATATTGAGGCTGGATGCGGTCATAGGACGGGCTGCTTCTCTGCTAGTCAACATAAATCTTTTCATTGTTTCATGATGTGGAAACCTAGGAGCATGAAGTAGACAGAAAAATCTGACAATAACTGTATCCAAATGAATATCAGTATTCTGTCACTATCATATTACAGCAGTGCAGAACAAGTAAGCTTGTTGTATGGCTAATGTGATGATCTGGACTCACATGATTCTTTGGTTGCTGTCTTTGCATCCTCAGGATGATTGTGTTACCATCCATTGATACTAAAGTATGTGACAACTTTTACCACCTAATTACCATAAGTTGTGAACCCTTGATCAGAGATAGTCATGTTAACTGGCTACATAGAAGAGAGCAATTATTTTTTATTCAGTGTGATTAATCATAAAATCATGTTCATATGTGAGTAAAATATTTCAACTCTGAAAACATTCTTAGTTTTAAGGATTTCGCTCGACACTTACCTGCTATATATTAATACTGATTATTGTTTTCCCCTTATATTGCAATATCTCTGAAGTTGTTTTGCATCACTAGGAATTCTATGATTGTTGTGGTATTTTTTTAATTAAAATAATGTGAGTACTTAAAATCTTTATCAAGGGTAATTCTGAATTGTTCGCTGGGCTGGTGTGTCATTGTCTTTAGTCACATATTTACAAGGGTTCGTAAAGCTCTCACATTTAGTGTGAAGAAATTTTTTAGTTACAAATTTCTTTATCTGCTAACCACTGGAAGCATAAATCAATCTTTTAGTATTAACCGGAGAGAAGTGAGGAAAATTTTTATCTCTAATAACATTTCTCCTACCAAACAGCAGATTTCTGAGAGAACATAGTGGCAAAGGAAATGTAGAGAAAGAAACAGTACAGTGAAACTTCAGTATTTTAACTGGGAAAGACGTTTCAGAGAATTCACTGGAGTATCCTCCTGAAGATCTAGGTTGTTAGTGCAGACTTAAAAGACAGAAAATTTACAAGTCAGCTGTACACAAGACAAAAAGTACCCATGACAAAACAGGTGAGTGTTAGAAAAGATATATTAGGTGAAAATGTCTTTTGTAACTAACACTTTTCAGTATTTGTACTGAGAAATTATTAAATAAACCATTTAAGAAAGCAAGAGGCACAATAATTGGAGGAGCAATGATATATACAATTAAGTACACACATGAAGAAATAGCCTTGACAAAATTGGGGGAGGAACTACAATTTATGATGGGTAGGATTGTAAAAGAGTACTGAACAAGTACAACTGAGGGAAAAACTAAAGAGATGCCATTTCATTATACGAATTTTATTTCAAACATGAGTGGAAGGGAACACCTTTGAACAAATATTTTTCAAAAGATGAAAAGTTTGTTGACAAGGACAAATTTAACAAAACTAGATACTAGAAGGACAAAGAATGAGATGCACCAAGAGCTATGTCCAGATTATATCATAGTGAATCATAGACAGGCATAAAGTAAGAAGTAAACTACTTGGAAAAGCTTCATATTCTTTTTGTGAGAAAACTGTTTAATGAAAAAGAGACTGGCAGAATCAGGAATGAAGAATTACTTACAAGAACAGCAGGGTGAAAAGAAACTAGTGGAAATACAGGTAATGAGGAAAACATCACCAATCAGACATACATTCTGAAAAAATTTGCCTGTAGCAAAGAGTCATTAAAAGAATGACTGCAGGGAAGAGGGAGACAAATAGAGATAGAGAGAAAGAGAGGGGCAGAGAGAGAGAGAGAGAGAGAGAGAGAGAGAGAGAGAGAGAGAGAGAGAGAGATAGAGATAGAGAGAGAGAGAGGTGTGGAATGCTGGATAGGGTTAAAAAATATGATGTTATCAACAGATTAAGCAACAAGAAAGTAAAGTACTGAGTATCTCTCGTAATAAAGAACAACTAGCAATATCAGATGGCACATTTTCTGCGTGTATGCAGAGATGAGACTTCAAATACCAACAAAAGAAAACACGAATTTTGTCCAATTAGCGTTCATTTATGCTCTTTCCAACCTAATGATGTATTTATAAACAGAGATGACCATAAAACAACGTATGCAAAACTGGCTGCTATCAATTTGAAGAATTGAGGATGTTTTCACGCTCTGTGACCAAAATTACTTATGATACTCATGAGCCTTATGATTCCAATGAAGCAAAAGGCATCAATTTTTGTGTTATGGCTCCATCTGGTCTAGAAGAAAGACACTGTGACTGGTTTAACAGAAGATGCCTCAACCAGGGTGATGCAAGGCAACTCAGTAACAGGGCCAAGTAAGCATCTTGCATAAAGACTGTGCTGACACTGCAGATGTTACTCTCCAGGGCTTCAGTACAGTGAAACTGCTACACTATTAAGAAAGATCAGAGCTGCCGTTCCAGAAACAATGACAGTCTGAATTCATGTTAACATTACCCAGTTCAGACAGGCAGCATCAGTTGGCATCACAAAGCAGCTACAGGATAATTATAATGAAAGATATAATTAAGAAATCAGTTATCAAGTTGCTACTGCCAGCCACTATCATTACTAGATGTCAGTTTGCTGTCAGTAAAAAGTATGAATGCTTCTGACTTGGTACATTCCAGCTGGTGGCCTTCCTGCTGGCTAATTTCTATCTTTTGTCACAGGCTTGCTTTGCAGTTTCGTGTTGCATGGCTTGCCCAGATAGCTGCCATACCTTGTGCTGGCAAACTCTCCTGCTCTTTGGTGCTCTGTGTGGGAAAACTCTACTATTGTTCTATACCATGTGTGGCGAAATTGTGCTGTTGTTTGAGGCCCCAAGCTGGCACACCCTGTTACTGATTGATATCCTGTGTGGGATAAATTCATCAATACAAATTCTTACTGTCCACCTGGGACCACAGATTGGTTCTATATGCTTTGGTGCTTCCCAAGTAAACCTGCATATCAGTACCTGTTTGATATCACAGCCTTCACCCACCTTATGTCTGTGCCACACACATAGTATGACCTGCTGCCTGCTAAAGGGGGGGGGGGGTGATACTGCATGCTGGCCACGACATAAGGCCTCCTGTTGATTTAAGCATGCTACGCTGACTGTGACCAGCCTGCTATGTAGGGGGTGCTGATCCCCACTTAGAAACATCACAACTAATATATTTTGCCTCATTCTAGGAGTAAATAAGGAACTTATGTTTGTATGACACATTGTTGCACAACCATCTGATAACTCCCCATCCCCCTCATTACTGCAACAGTGCCATGGGTGGATAGGAGCAGGCCTTCCTGACAACTAGCATCTTGTTTCCATCACCCACCATAGGGAACACACACCCCCAGTCTCTGCAAAACTA
Source organism: Schistocerca cancellata (assembly GCF_023864275.1). Taxonomy (NCBI): domain Eukaryota; kingdom Metazoa; phylum Arthropoda; class Insecta; order Orthoptera; family Acrididae; genus Schistocerca; species Schistocerca cancellata. The sequence continues at coordinate 271,267,507 of NC_064629.1, forward strand.
ACATCTAAGCAAACACATGCAATCCAATAATCAAAAAATAATAATAACTCTATTACTTATGTGCTGACTGGAACCAAATGTAATTACTGTGTGGGACACATGGTATGACAAAAACATAAGTCTAAAGACGCTCTGAACATATTAAATGATTTTAATTTTAGTTTTCCAGTTTGTTACTGGAATTCTTTCTGCAGTGCACAAAAGACAGAGTTAAGTGCCCTCTTACCACTTGCATATCTTTTTGTATTTTAAGCTTAGTAACACACTGCATTTGCAATTAGATTATATTTTACAAAGATAAATAATCGTTTTCCTTGCAGTTAAGCTTCAGAGAATGAGATCAGTATATCTTCTATGAATGGCTCTGAAATGAAAGTGGATCACCAGAGATTAATATTGCAAGTTTCTGTCAAAATTAATGGCTAGTTGGATGAAATAAAGGAAAATATAAAGAATCAAACGGCAGAAAATATTAGTAGTATCAAGTCAATGGAAAGTATATTAACCAAAGGAGGCACTGATGCCAAAAGCAAAGTTGGGGATACAATGTAACTCAAATGAATACATAAGTTTTAATGGCAAAGTTAAGAATGTAATTTTCAGAATAGATTGCAATTTAGAAACTAAATGTTCTCCATTGGAAGACAGTCAAATATGTGAATGTTTGCAGTAGCCAGATAATGTGAATGAGTGTGATATAATGAATGTAGCAGTGACCAATGTGCATGTTGATGCAGAGCAAAGTTATATTATTTTAAAAGTGAAAGTTATTTATTACAACAATTTGTTGTTGTGTGGCATTCAACTTCTCCCAGTATTATTCATGATGGATAGCTCACGGGTCAATGATCAGATGTCATCCAACAGGCACAATTTTCCACCATTGCCTTCATCACCTCATGATGTACACATGCTAATTTTCCGAAATATTGGGCCCTCATTGACCCATTAAATAAAGAACTATTTCATCACTGGTGATTCCACTGTTTTGTTTATGGAAATGATGAAGTGAATGGCATAGAAACAGTTGGTAATGGAGTTGGCAGTGATTTGAACAGTGACATAACAGATTTTTTTTATAATGTAGAAAATTTTAATGGGGCTAATGTCCTTGTGGTGGTGAAGTCAGATGCAACAGCTGGGGAAAAAATATGATACTCTAAAATCAAAGGGGCTAAGATCAAACATGTGTTCACCACGAGAAAGTGCTTGGTAATATAAAGCATGTAGCACTGATGATGCTGGAAAAATGAAGTGTATGGAACACTAAGACATAATGATCAAGAAATTGCAGGAAGTGCACGGTTCAGTGGAGGGATTCCCATGGTTTTATAAACCTAGAAATGCCATCTGTAAGACGACTGGGAAGAGTTTACTTATCTGTGCTTGTAGAGTTGTGTAAACTATTGGAAAGCCAATAAATTCAAGTTAGCAAGTGGGTTGTTATCTAAGGTAAATGAGAACAAGTCATGGAAGGAATCTGATAAGTATGTTAAATATTTGATGATGATTTTAAAATATAGCCACTTTGAAATGGAGTCTAGTATAATCATCATACTTCCTGTTTCTTTTGTAGTAATTAAAAAAAAAAAAACTATATATTATTTGTTCATAGAAAGAGAACAACTGTGCAAGAGGAAAAATAACACAATAAAAAGTTAAAACAGATAGATTGACACTGAGACCAAGTTTTATGTAGAATGGAAAGAAGTCACATATATCTTCAGGTTTATGAAAGACATGTAACTATTTTAGTGTATGAAAGTGACAAAATGTACAATGGAGATGAATGAATGGTGTAAGTGTGTGTGTGTGTGTGTGTGTGTGTGTGTGTGTGTGTGCCTGATTTTATGATTGATATAGTTTTGCTGCAATTGACAATGCTTACTCCAGAAACATATGGGGTAGCACTAAGTGATTTCCATGACTAAACAATGATGGTTGTCAGAGTATTCTGTGCGTATGTGAAATATGTATTGATGAATGGTAAGTGAGAATAAAATATAAGCTTTCTGTGAGATGACTGAGGAGATGTGGTTTGCATTATTTTTTTGAACATGTAGATGTAAAATTTGTTTGCTACCATGTAGAATAGGTAATGTTAAAAGTGGTATGGGGGCATGGATATTTATCACCAACATAGTTCTAGCTCTATTAATGACTACATTGTTTTTATCTACAAACGCTCCTTTAAATAACAATTATTTCTGAATGCTGGATAGTAGACTTGATGCTAATGTGCCATGACTTGTATGTCCAATGAACTGAAGCTGTCCTGAGCTGGAGCACTGAAGTTCCCACAGGAGATCCAGTTCTGGTTCAGTGTAGCAAGAAAACTGACTACACAACATTACAAAAATATATTCAAAAACTGAAGAACAAGTTAAGCAAGTGTGGCAAAAGTGCTCTTTGAAAATGTGCAGTGAAATAATTGACAGAAACACCTTTATCTGTTATGAAATCAAGCAATGGAATTTCCAGGTTGGACTTTTGATCGTATAAGGAAAAGGTACATTGATACTCACTTTGAAACTGGAAGGGGGGGGGGGGGGGGGGAGGGCTCAGTGTGATGATATGATTCACAGTGTCCACTTACACGCAGTAATAAATAAAAAAATTTGGTCACACATGTGTGTTACACTGTTATTAAGTAGTGAATGCAAATGACATCATGCAGTGGGTGCAGGAGGAGTGTCTGAGAGCAAGGAGCAAGCATTCTGCTGTTGGTGGGCCTGTTGGTATCAAGTTTGTATAACAAAGTACTAGACAATTTATTTTAAAAAACAGGTTCCGTACAGGTTTTATTCAACCTGCCATGACAAATATTCAGATACTTACACTTTATTATCACAAAATTGCAATAGATCTATATACCCTGTTACTGCTTTCTCAGTCTGACTCCAGTACTGACTCAAGTTTTGACTTTGCTGTCAGTGAGTTATTCTAATGACGTCTCAGTCTGTTCTGTTTCGAGATACTTTAGTACAGCTTTTTCTGTTCTGCTCCCAGAATAGTTACAATGCACTGCATTCTATGCTACTTATGATTTTTCCTACGTATATTGCCACTTTGGTGAATGTCTGACAGCTATCAATCATCCACTGAGTACCAACCATTTACCCAAATTCAACTGTTTACTGCACCAAATTGTCACACATTATCACCCATGGACTACCAATTCAACATTATAGGCAGCTTATAAACAGGTGCATGGGATCAGACCACCAACCTAGAACACTAGAGCTCATAAAATCCTACTACCTCAGCCATTTTACTGTGACAACCCTCTCCAAGCACCTCAAGACCAAGTCCCTTTATGTATAACATTGACTTCCCTAGTTTAATAAAGTAAGTTTGAAGTTGCTATCCTTATTTAGTACTAGCCCTCAAGCCATTTTTCTTGCAAAGAGATGAAATGTAATTTTATTCACTGTTTAATTTCAACTTACCATATTGTGGTAAGCAGTTTGGATCATTATACACCAATAACGTCCATGTCACTATAACAGCATTCAACAGAAACATAGTGAAGGCATGCATGGAGCTTAGGGAATTCACACTTACTCTACACACATTGCTCCAAACGTAGATATGAGATTATGGTGACGAGAACCTCCAGAATGGTTAGGAATACTGATTTCTGAAAAGTTCTACATGGTGTTAAAGTGCCTTGGAAGTATTTCTTTCTAAAGCTAAAGCTACATATGCTGGCCATGTCATGTCATTTAGTGCGGAGTGACTGCCAAGTCATCCCCTGTCAATGGTGTCATTCAGATGCAGTACAGAGGGGCATGGGATCAGTGTACCATTCTTCTGCACTCTTAAACCTTCCCAGACCTCAGAGCTACAACTTCACATTCAAATAGATCCCCAAATGGCATTAAAAAACTGGATACACTATGTTCCAGCAGTCTCACCTAGCTAAAAGCCCAGGCAGTACTGGGAATCTAACACAAGGTCTCCACATATCAGACATACTGAAAGATTAGTTTTGGAGGCAGACAAATATTTAATTCTACTTTAGAGGAGATTCATTAGCTGAATACATTTCATTTTTCAAAGGGAACTGCTGATGGTTTCTGTTAATCAATTAGGTTGACAATGTTTATAAACATGAATTATTTCTTGTGTCTTTATGGAGAAATATCTAACTATTCCCCATTTATTGTGTCAACAGACATTTGTGAAAGAAGATTTCTAGGCTACTGATATTACTTAAACAAAACTATTTCAGATTTAAGATCATAACAGAGACTGCATGATGACATTACTCTAATCCAGTAGAAAACGCACATAATGCTCAATAACTAGCTTTAGGTTTGCACAGCACTGAGTAAAGACTTACTCTCCTCTCTCTTGTTTTGTCATGTATTCAACTGAAGGCCTGCTACATGGTTTCATATTGATGCTGGATGCAGTCATGGGGCAGGCTGCTTCTCTGCTAGTCAAAATAATTCCTCCCATTGCTTCATGTGGAGGAAACCTAGAAGCATGAAGTAGTCAGAGGAATCTGACAATGCTTGTATCTCCCTGAATATCAGTATTCTGTCACTCTTATATTACAGCAGAGCAGAGCAAGTAAGCTTGTTGTATGGTTAATGTAATGATTTCGGCTCACATGATTCTTTGGTTCGCCTCCTTGCATCATCAGGATGGTTGTGTTACCATCCACTGATGCTAAAATATATGACAACTTTTACCCACTAATTACCATAAGCTGTGAAGCCTTCCTCTGATCTAGTCTTGTCAACTAGCTGCATATAAGAGTGCAGTTATATTTTATTCAGTGGGATTAATGATAAAATCATGTTCACATGTGAGGAAACTATTTCAACTACATAAAACATTCTTACTTTTAAGGATTTCCTGCCACTCTTATCTGCTATGTAATTATACTGATTATTCTTTTCCACTTGTATTGCAATATCTATGAAATTGTTTAGAGTCACTAGTAATTCTATGATTATTGTGATTTTTTTAAATTTAAAGTAATGTGTGAACTTAAAGATCTTTATCAAGGGTAAATCTGTATTGCTTGCTGAGCTGGTGTGTCATTGTCTTTAGTCACACAGTTAAAAGGTTTTGTAACTCTCTTACATTAGGTGTGAAGTCATTTTTAGTTACAAATTTCTTTATCTGGTATCTACTGGAAGTATAGCTCAATTTTTTAGTATGAACTGGGGGGAAGTGATGAGGATTTTTATCTCTAGTAGCAATTCTGCTACCAATAAGAGATTTCTGAGAGAACACAGTGACAAAGAAAATGTTGTGAAAGAAACAGTACAGCGAAACTTCAGTATTTAAACTAGGAAAAGGCATTTCAGAGAATTCAATGGAGTATCTAAAATTGGCATGGAAGTAACCTCTAAATTTCATTTTCATCTGAAAGTGTGAGCGTGTGATCCCTTCTCTAATTTTATGAAATCTACTCTTTTCTGTACCAGTAACTCCTGTCTTTAGGTAACTTCCTTTATTTCTTATTTTTATACTAGCTATTACCATAGGTTTAAACACAGGCCATTTTCCAATATACAGGGGTGAAGACTGTTTGGTTATGAAAATTGGTGAAACTTAGTGTGCTATATTGTAAAAAAGTCTTTCAGTATCATTGATAAATATTTATCTAATTTAATATTACTCCCAACAGATCACTGAATTATTACAACACTAATACCATAGAACTCCACAATAATATGATGTTTCCTGAAATAAAGTAGAAACCCTCCAACAGAGATCTAGTTTCATGTGTTACATAGTGTCTCTAAATGATTACTCCAGTGATAACTTCTTCCCCATCTACATAAAATTATTGTCTGTGCTTCGATTTTTACTGCCTTTCAACTGAGGTAATGATAATTATAAACTACCTTCCTTTCTGTGGTTATGTTCCTCAGGTTTTATGCCAACATATAGAATATTTGAAGAACCAGTAAAAAGGCTTACTTACTAATATAAAAGGCTGATAAATGACTTACTGTGCTGGAGATTGTGTCTGAAACGATGCAGATACCTCCTTTGTCATCGCTTTTCTGTAGTGGCCCCCCACAACTGGTACATCTTGTACAGCAGCTGCTTGTCTCTCATTGTACGGTTGAAGGGCCAGAATGCTAGAAACATACGTTGGCCTGAAACCGCTGGGTCTCAACTGTCCATATTTATTTAATTATTTATTTATATTTATTCATCCAGGGATCGTTTCGCGACATCTGAACTGTTAAGTTTATAAAACAAAAATCAGTTTGTCAAAACACACAAACACACAGAATATATTAATATGATTTATGAGTGTGGGAAAGATGATCAGCTGTGGCCTTAGTAAAGGCACCATCCTTGTATTTGCCTGAAGACGTTTGGGAGAACCTAGGTTAACTGAAATCAGGATGACTGGACAGAGCTTAGTGCATCCAGCCAAATGTGAGGATACAGCTGCACAGCCTCATTCAGCTGGATGCTATCATACAATATGTTTTGATTTACACACAACTTGATTCAGACAACTTACCATATGAAACATAAATGTGCATACAGCTATCATTAAGCATTTCTCATGACTATTCAGTGATGGCTGTTTGTGTGTTCTGTGGGCATGTAAAATATATTTTGATGAATGGTAAGTGAGAATAAAATGTAAGCTTTCAAAGAGATGACTGAGTAGATGTGGTTGGCATTATCTTTATGAATCATGTAGATGTACAATTTGTTTGCTACCATGCAGAATAGGTAACGTGTAAAGTGGTATGAGGAAATGGTGTCTCATCACCCAAATAGCTCTAGCTCTATTAATGAATACATTATTTTTATTTGAAAGTGCTTGTTTCAATAACAATTATATCTTAATGCTGGATTGTAGACTGGATGGTACTTTAGCATGATTTGCATGTCCTATGAAGTGAAGTTGTACTGAGCCACAGCACTGAAGTACTACCAGGAGGTTCAGTTCTACTGCAGTGTAGCAAGAAAACAGACCACAGACCATTATGAAAGTACATTCAAGAACTGACGAACAATTGAAGTGAGTGTGCCCAAAGTGCTCACTGAAAATGTGCAGTGAAATTATTGACAGAAACACCTTTTCCTGTAATGAAATCAAGCAATGGAAACTCCAGGTTAAAATTTCGATGATATAAGGAAACGATCCCCCCCCCATGAACCATGGACCTTGCCGTTGGTGGGGAGGCTTGCGTGCCTCATTGATACAGATAGCCGTACCGTAGGTGCAACCACAATGGAGGGGTATCTGTTGAGAGGCCAGACAAACGTGTGGTTCCTGAAGAGGGGCAGCAGCCTTTTCAGTAATTGCAGGGGCAACAATGGATGATTGACTGATCTGGCCCTGTAACACTAACCAAAACGGCCTTGCTGTTTTGGTACTGCAAACGGCTGAAAGCAAGGGGAAACTACAGCCGTAATTTTTCCCGAGGGTATGCAGCTTTACTGTATGATTAAATGATGATGGCGTCCTCTTGGGTAAAATATTCCAGAGGTGAAATAGTCCCCCATTCGGATCTCCGGGCGGGGACTACTGAAGAGGATGTCGTTATCCAGAGAAAGAAAACTGGCGTTATACAGATTGGAGCGTGGAATGTCAGATCCCTTAATTGGGCAGGTAGGTTAGAAAATTTAAAAAGGGAAATGGATATGTTAAAGTTAGATATAGTGGGAATTAGTGAAGTTCGGTGGCAGGAGGAACAAGAGTTTTGGTCAGGCGAATACAGGATCATAAATAGAAAATCAAATAGGGGTAATGCAGGAGTAGCTTTAATAATGAATAGGAAAATAGGAGTGTGTGTAAGCTACTACAAACAGCATAGTGAACGCATTGTTGTGGCCAAGATAGACACGAAGCCCATGCCTGCATCAAGCAGTGGGTGCAGGAGGAGTGTGTGAGAGCAAGGAGCATGCATTCTGCTGTTGGTGGGGCCTGATGGTATCAAGTTTGTACACAATGGTGCTAGCCTATGAATTTTAATAAACACATTGTGTACAGGTTGAACTGGAAAGTGCACCGTATCTCTCATAATAAAAAGAATTAGCAGTACCAGATGGCACATATTCTCCATGTATGCAGAGATGAGACTTTAGTGATACATAGGGCCCAACACTTCAATTACCAACAAAAGAAAACATGGATTATGTCCAATTAGTGTACTTTTATGCTCTTCCTAAACTAATTATATATTTATATACAGAGATGACCATAAAACAATGTATGTGAAACTGGCTGCATCCAATTTAAAGCATGGAGGACATTTTCAGGCTCTCTGACCAAAACTACTTATGACACTCATGAGCCTTATGATTCCTGTAAAGCAAAAGGCATCAATGTTTGTGTTATGGCTCCATCTGGTCTACAAGAAAGACACTGTGACTGGCTTAACAGAAGGTGCCTCAACCAGGGTAATGCAAGGCAACTCAGTAACAGGGCCAAGTAAGCATCTTGCATAAGGGGCCATATTCAGACTGTGCTGACACTGCAGGTGTTACTGCCCAAGGCTTCAGAACAGTGAAACTGCTACACTATTAATGAGGATCAGAGCTGCCATTCCAGAAACAATGACAGTCTGAATTCATATAAACATTACCCAATTCAGACAGGCAGCATCAATCAGCATCATGAAGCAGCTCCAAGGAAATTATGACGAAAGATATAATAAAGAAATGTGTTATTGCGCTGCTACTCCCGGCTACTATCATCACTACATGTGGGTTTGCTGCCTGCAAAAAGTATGAATGCTTCTGACTTGGTACATCTCAACTGGTGGTGCCCTGCTTGGTAATTTCTACCATTTATCACGTGCCAGCTTTGGGATTTTGTGTTCCATGCCTTGCCTAGATAGCTGCCATGACCTGTCCTGGCAAACTCTGCTGCTCGTTGGTGCTCTGTGTGGGAAATCTCTCCTACTGTTTCATACCTTGCATCAGCGTATTGTGCTGCTGTTTGAGACACCAAGCAGGCACACTCTGTTACTGATTGATGACTTGTGTGGGAAAAATTCATCACAGTCTTCTCCACCCACACATGTTATCCTGCCTAGGGTAAGAGCAACACAGGTAGTATGATCCATTCACTGCTACAGCAGGGGTGAAACTGCATGCCAGCCATGACATAAGGCCTCCTGTTGAGCTAAGCATGCTATACTGTGACCAGCCTGCAACTTGGGGGTGCTGATCACCACTTAGTATCACCACAACTCATTTATTTTGCAACATGGTAAGTGTTAATAAGAAACTTCATTTTTTTATGACTAAGCGATAGACAACCACTCAATGCCTAACCACATCACCACAATGTCATGGTTGGAGAGTAGAAGGCCTTCCTGTCAACTAGCAACCTGTTTCCACGATGCACCAAAGAGATACACACCCCTTATCTCAGCAGTACAAATACAGGGTGTTTCAAAAATGACCAGTATATTTGAAACGATAATACAAACTAAACGAGCAGCGATAGAAATACACCGTTTGTTGCATTATGCTTGCAACAACAGTACATTTTCAGGCAGACAAACTTTCGAAATTACAGTAGTTACAATTGTCAACAACAGATGGCGCTGCGGTCTGGGAAACTCTATAGTACGATATTTTCCACATATCCACCATGCGTAGCAATAATATGGCATAGTCTCTGAATGAAATTACCCAAAACCTTTGACAACGTGTCTGGCGGAATGGCTTCACATGCAGATGAGATGTACTGCTTCAGCTGTTCAAATGTTTCTGGATTCTGGTGGTATACCTGGTCTTTCACATGTCCCCACAAAAAGAAGTCACAGGGGTTCATGTCTGGTGAATAGGGAGGCCAATCCACGCCGCCTCCTGTATGTTTCGGATAGCCCAAAGCAATCACACGATCATCGAAATATTCATTCAGGAAATTAATGACGTCGGCCGTGCGATGTGGCCGGGCACCATCTTGCATAAACCACGAGGTGTTCGCAGTGTCGTCTAAGGCAGTATGTACCGCCACAAATTCATGAAGAATGTCCAGATAGCGAGATGCAGTAATCGTTTCGGATCTGAAAAATGGGCCAATGATTCCTTTGGAAGAAATGGCGGCACAGACCAGTACTTTTTGAGGATGCAGGGACGATGGGACTGCAACATGGGGCTTTTCGGTTCCCCATATGCGCCAGTTCTTTTTATTGACGAAGCCGTCCAGGTAAAAATAAGCTTCGTCAGTAAACCAAATGCTGCCCACATGCATATCGCCGTCGTCAACCCTGTGCACTATATCGTTAGCGAATGTCTCTCGTGCAGCAATGGTTGCGGCGCTGAGGGGTTGCCGCGTTTGAATTTTGTATGGATAGAGGTGTAAACTCTGGCGCATGAGACGATACGTGGAAGTTGGCGTCATTTGGACCGCAGCTGCAACATGGCGAACGGAAACCCGAGACCGCTGTTGGATCACCTGCTGCACTAGCTGTGCGTTGCCCTCTGTGGTTGCCGTACGCGGTCGCCCTACATTACCAGCACGTTCATCCGTCACGTTCCTAGTCCGTAGAAATTTTTCTAACAGATCCTTTATTGTATCGCTTTTCGGTCATTTGGTTACATTAAACCTCCGTTGAAAACTTCGTCTTGTTGCAACAACACTGTGTTCTAGGCGGTGGAATTCCAACACCAGAAAAATCCTCTGTTCTAAGGAATAAACCATGTTGTCCACAGCACACTTGCACGTTGTGAACAGCACACCCTTACAGCAGAAAGACGACGTACAGAATGGCGCACCCACAGACTGCGTTGTCTTCTATATCTTTCACATCACTTGCAGCGCCATCTGTTGTTGAAAATTGTAACTACTGTAATTTCGAAAGTTTGTCCGCCTGAAAATGTACAGTTCTCCCAAGCATATTGCAACAAACGGTGTATTTCTATTGCTGCTCGTTTAGTTTTTATTGCCGTTTCAAATATACCGGTCATTTTTGAAACACCCTGTACCTAATAAAACACATACAACCCAATAACCAAAAAATAACAATAATACTTATGTGCTGACTCGAACCAAATACAATTACAGTGAGGGACACATATATATAAGTCTAAGGATGCTCTGAATGTATTAAATGATTTTAATTTTCATTTTCCTGTTTGCAATTGGAATTGTTTTTACAGTGCACAAAAGAATGTTGTTAAGTGCCCTCTTACCTCTTGCTATTATACTGCATAATTTTAGTAATTTAAGCTTAGTAATGCCCTACATTTGCATGTAGATGACATTTTATAAATATAAATAATTATTTTCCTTGTAGGTAAGATAAGATGATTCATTCAAAGAACATAGTGGTTACTGACGCCACTTTTGTAAGTACTACACACCATGTTACTAAATCAGAGACTGAGTCAGTAAATCACGCATACTAATTTTTGTACAAATGTTGTGAAAGTCATGAGACACATCATTTGTTAAAAGGAATTAAACATGAAAAAAGCATTAAAATTACAGGACATCATTGGGATACAGATGTTCTTTGCATTGAAATGACACAAAGAAACTGGTCTCTTTTACATTGTTTATTTGCCTGCACTGTCTATTATTTCTAACAGACTTGTATTTGAGAGGACTTGTGTGCCAGTCCACAACAGTTCAATTGGGTTTTGGTTCCCTGTAGAATCCAACCCCATCCCTTACACACACTATTCATCTTTTGGAAGTGAAATTCATAGGTTGCATTTGTAATTGAAGCTGACAGTCTCTAAATGAGCTAGAAGACTAAAAAACTCTATTCCAGGAGTGTGGATTTTCACCATATCTCTTTAAGAAAGCAGTGCAAGTGATGCCTCAGTAGCAATCAAGAGACCAGGAAGAAGAATCAAATAGAGATGTTGTCAGTTGTTAAGTGATTTTTTCAATGTGTGAGAAGTGATTCCTTTAAAAAAAAAAAAAGGTATGGATCAAGGGGTTATGTTCAATATGAGTGACCTTTCTGACATCAGAAACTTATGTGGGAAAGGTTAGTGGCAATATACCGCGAAAAGCAAGGATTGGTGTCATTGTGAGAAATATTACGTATAGGCCATGCCCAACAAACTATACAAAAACAATTCAATGAACTTAGGCAGCTGGTATTTACTTCTTCATCTGAATAAATCAGCAATGGCTGAGTATTGCACCTCTGCTCACTACTCTATTAACTATTAACACTTTCAAAAACTGTCCGCCATCACATCTTTCTCGAGAAATGAGGTTAAGGAAGTAGTGAAAAATAACTAGCACCAGATATAAGCAGTCTATATGAATTTTTCAAATTAGACAATTCCAGTACATGGATTCTGCACATATCTGTTATATACTGCCATAGTAATTTCTCTTGTGAATCTGAACCTCATCATAATTTGACTGACTGAAGAGTTGATGCTTAAGCATTATTGACTTGCATCTTCCACATTCAGTTTTATTTTTAATTACGGTTATCACATTTTATTGGTGACTTCCTCGTTTAATAACATGTCCATCTTAAGGAACAACACTACAGTGAGCTCAGCAGACAATGGAAGGATCTGCATGACAATTATTGTATGAATTATAACTGAAATGTCAGGAGCAATAACTTGGTACATTACAAAAGATATAATTGCTAGCACTGTTTTCTTGACTGCCACAAGTCCAATACAAGCAGTGCAGCTCAAACTCTGTCTACTGATGACATTTTTGTGCAGACACAGAGATAGCTGTTTCTGCTGTTCCACAATCTGAACTACTAGAGGTGTACACTGACATGGAATGACATGGTCATAAATTATCTGTGCCATACTAGAATGGATATAGGGGAAAGTTTTTATTCAGGTGCTATTCCATGGAGTTATTGATTCCAAAAATTCCGTGACACTTAAAGAAAATCCTACTCTGGTTCAATGTGTTTTAGGAAGATACCCACCTCACTAATAACAGTGGTTCTGAAACCATAGGTACCCACAGGCTGAACCAGAACTCCAGTGACAAACATTAGTATCCGCTTAGGGGATACCTTCCAAGTATATTGGTATTGGAGATCTGTGGTATCTGGCAGCTAACTACAGAGTACTTGCACTTTGTTTTGTTTCTTGCTTGAATTAGCTCAGCATCTTTACTGCACTGAATATAGTGGACAACCATGCAAATGAGGGCAGTTTGACCTGTGTGTCTTGTTTTGATTTGGTCACGGTACCTGCTGTTGGCAGCAGTAATTCACTCCATACCACATTGTCCTCAAGTTTGCTTTCAGTACTGCACCATTCTGCCCAGGATTTTGTTTTTCAGCAGTTTTAGTTCTGCATTAATGACAATACACAGCAGTATTAAGGCTAGGCATACCAATAAAAAGTTGGAAAATCTGCACTTGGTTTACAAATTCACTGAATGCAATGTAAAAATAGCATAATGAAGCTGCGGTAACAGAATATGTGGTACTTCTTGTGGTTGTTGCATAGTCTTGAGTTGTGTGGTGCACACTTTGATTACTGCTTATAACAGACTTCTTCACTGTCCTGAAGGTATTTGCACAGACACAAGGATGACTGCATTAACAAATCAAATAAATTACAATTACATTAATCACCCACCAGAGGGAATGAGCCCTTATACTAAAATTTTAAAAAAGTATCCCTGAACAATCTTTGAAAGCTTATCAGTGGAGTTCTGGGTCAGGAGATTGTGTGAAAAGGTGTCCGACAAGAATACGCCCACATGACAGGAGTTAACAGACTTTGAATGCCGAATGGTAGTTGGAGCTAGATGCATGGGAGACTCCATTTTCCAAATGGTTTCGGAATTCATTATTGCAAGACCCACAGTGTCAAGACTGTGCTGAGAATCCCACATTTCAGGGTTTACCTCTCACCTCGGATCACACAGTGGTCAATGGCCTTCACTTTATAACTAAGAAATTTTGCATATTTGTGGGAAGGTCATAAGGGACCAAACTGCTGAGGTCAACTGTCCCCAGGCTTACACACTAGTACTTGACCTAACTTAAACTAACATATGCTAAGGGCATCACAACACCCATGTCCGAAGGAGGACTTGAACCACTGAGGGGGAAGGCGCATGAACTGTGACAAGGCAACTCAAACCGTGTGGCCATCCTGCATAACATGACTAAGAACAGTGATGTTTGCGTTGAGTTGTCAGCGCTAACAGACAAACAACACTGCCTGAAATAACCAGAAAAATATATCTAGGATGCATGATAATTGTACCCGTTAGGACAGTGCAGTGAAATTTGGCATTAATGGTATATGGTAGTGGACAACGCATTTGAGTGCCTTTGCTAACAGCTTGACATGATCTACATTGCCACTGCTGGGCTTGTAATCATATCAATTGGACTCTAAATGACCAAAACCTGTGCCTTGGTCAGATGAATCTAAGTTTCAGTTGGTGTGAGCTGATAATGGGCTTCAAGTGTGGCCCAGACAACATTAAGCCAAAGAGTCAGGTTGACAATGAGGCACTGTGGAAGCTTGTGGTGGCTCCATAATGGTGTGGGCTGAATCAGTCATCACTGTCTGGAAATGGTTGTTTTCAGTTACTTGGATTTCAGCAGCTAGAATTAGTTCTTACAGAACCTTAGAGGAATAATAATCAGAATGTACTACGTGGTAATTTTAACATTAAATTTCCTTCAGATATAACAGTTATAAACAGCTGGAATCATTGTTGTCACCTTTCAACCTGCTCCCAAGGGCCACATTCTCAAGAAGAGTATACTGGCTTAGAAAGATCTTGATTAATGATCTGTTTATGGACCCCATGAATTACAATGGTGTGGAAACACAAGCCATAGTAAAAGGTATGTCTGATCATGATCGTCAAATCACAATGTGTAAACTCGCCAGAAGGAAAATAGTAAACGGCCACATGCTTCGTAAACATGTTATAATAATAAATAGAGAATCTACCAATCACTTAAAAAAGAGTTTACACTTTTAACAATGGGAGAAAGCACATGAGGCAGACACAGAGAAGCAGAAATTCAATTCATTCCAGGACGTAATTGCCAAACATTTTGAAATCTGTTTAATCCAAACAGAGGTTAAAATGAAATCATCCTGTTATTGAAAAAAGGAGTTGGTAACAGCTGACATCAAAATATCATGTGCTAAAAAGAGAGACCTGTATGCCGAGCAAAAGATGACCACTAACCTGGAAGCTGCACTAGAGAAAAAAGAAAGTACTCTAAAGTTCTAACATGTGGAATCAGGAAGGACAAACAAACGCCTCATGCAGAAAAAACTAGGAAATCTAACAATAAAGTAATAACCATATGGAACATCATAAAAAGTGAGACAAGTAGGAACATAAAATTTCAAAGAGCGGAGACTCCACTATCCTCTGGCAGTGGCTCACACAGCAACAATCAAAAAGCTGAAGCCTCAGATTGTAATAGCTTTTTTCTCACAGTAGCTGAAACAATAGGGAGCCATAATAAAAAATCTCCAAAGGAGCCACAGAGCTACTAAATCATATGCAAATCACATCAAATATAGCACGTTATTTCAAAAGCACAACCCCTAAACTAACTCAATAAAATCATAAAACCTCTCATGTTGTGAATATGATGGAATATCAAACAGGATTTTAAAATCATGTGGGGACTTATTCAGTCACAAATTATGCTATTTATGTAACCAGTGAATGAAAACCGGGACATTTCCAGATAGACTGAAACATGGAATAGAGTTGTCCATCCATAAAAGTGGGGCAACCAATATAATATCCAATTGTCGACTCATCTCTTTGCTGCCAGTGTTCTCAAAAGTGTTTGAGACAGTAGAATGTGATAGGGCTTATGATACAAAATGGCTCACTAACTTCTGCATACTTTGAATTTCATAAGAGATTCCCCACACAGAGAGCTATATTTAGCAAAGCAGATGAAACTGTAGGTGAATTAAATCCCTGAAGGTACCCAATGGGGATCTTCTGTGAAACTTCCTGTGCACTACAGCTCCATCAGCAAACAGCCACAGATTGCTACATATATAAATGAACTGATTGATATGGTGAGCAGCAGTCTGTGAGTCTTTGCTGATGATGCTGTGGAGAACGGGAAGTGTCATCACTGAGTGACTGTAGGAGGATACAGAATGGCTCAGTAAAAGTTTCTAGTTGAGTTGAATAATGGCAACTTGCTCTACATATAGCAAAATAAATGTTAATACAGACGACTAGGGAAAAAAGTCCTATAATGTTCAAATACAGCATTACTAGTGTGCTGCTTGACACAATGACATTGATTAAGTATATAAGTTTAACACTGAAAAACAATATGAAATGGTACAAGCATTATAGGACAGTTTCAAAGAAGGTGGTTGGTCAACACTGGTTTACTGGAAGAATTTTAGGAAAGTGTGGTTTCTTGAGTACTGGTTGCATGTTAGGAGTTCCTGCCAGCTTGGATTAAACGAAGACATTGAAGCAATTCAGAGGTGGGTACCTAGATTTGTCACTGGCAGTTTCAGTCACAATGTGAGTATTATGGAGAAGCTTCATGAGCCCAAATGGGAATCCCTGGAGGGAAGATAATGTTCTTTTCGCAAAGCACGACTGAAGAAATTTAAACAACCAGCATTTGAAGTTGGCTGTAGAGTAATGCTACAGCCACCACTGTACAATTCTCGGGAGCATCACAAAGACAAGATAAGAGAAATTTGGGTTTGCGCAGAGGCATAGAGGTAGTGGTTTTTCCCTTGCTCTGTTTTGTGAGTGAAGGAAGAGAAATTACTAGCAGTGGTACAATTCTCCACCATGCATCTTTTGGTGGCTTGCACAGTATGTATGTAGATGTACATGAAGAGGAATGTACCATAATCCTGTATATACTGCTCCTACATGGATCAGAAAGACGAACTCTTAACTAATTCCTGCATGTGGGTTTTTGAGCAGTGATTCTACCCTTGGTGCACACCCAAATGGTGCAGTAAGAATCGCTGATACTAGCCACAATTAGGAATATGCAGAGTACAGGTGTAGATGTATATGTATATAAAGTACTTAGCATTTCTGAAAGCAGCAGACAAATTGCCAATATTCTGTGCAACCCTCACATGCTTGTGTCAATGACAGTCATGGCTTAAAGTATACACAGTGGGTTGCAGGGTGAGCAGTAGTGTCATGGTCACTGTAGGAGAATTGTCATGGTTGTTGCTGTCTCAAACTTAAATGACATTCTCATTCACCATGATATTGTCAAACATCAAAGTCTGACCAAGTATGGTAACATTTGTTTCATGTAGCTTAAGGAACAACAAAGAAAAAAAATCTGCTAGGGCTGCTGAAACAATTTACACTAGCTCATATAAGTCACTGAAAGATCACAAAAATAACAATTAAGCAAACACATATGAATGAAATGTAATGAAATCCAGCAAATGCGACATAGCAAAAAAGCACCCACAATCTAAAATCAACATAAGGGTAACCTCTGAATTTCAATTTCATCTGAAAGTGTGAGCATGTGATCCCTTCTCAGATTTTTTGAAGATCTACTCTTTTCTGTACCAGTAACTCCTGTCTTCATGTATCTCCTTGTAATTCTTAGTTTTATGCTAGCTATTACCATGGATTTAAACACGTTTTTTTTTTTTTCAAATGTACAGGGGTGAAGACTGTTGGGTAACAAAAATTGGTGAAACTTAGTGTGCTATTTTGTTTTTATGACAGGCTGAGTTTAAAAAATGTCTAGCAGTATTTTTGATAAGTATTTATCTAATTTAATATTACTCCCAACAGGTCATTGAATTAATTACAACACTTATACCACAGAACTTTGCACTATTATGATGTGTCCTGACATAAAGTTGAAACCATCCAACAGAGATCT
Organism: Schistocerca cancellata; assembly: GCF_023864275.1. Classification (NCBI taxonomy): domain Eukaryota; kingdom Metazoa; phylum Arthropoda; class Insecta; order Orthoptera; family Acrididae; genus Schistocerca; species Schistocerca cancellata. The sequence goes on from NC_064629.1 coordinate 271,285,308, forward strand.
AGTTTCATGCATTACATAGTTCTCTAAATGATTACTCAAGTGGCAAGTTCTTTCAAATGGACATGACTGATTATCTTCCCCATCTACATAAATTCAAGGCTGTTGTTCTTTTTTTACTGCCTTTTCACTGAGGTAATGCTAACTATAAACTACCTTCCTTTCTGTGGTTATGTTCCTCAGGTTCTATGCCAACATATAGAATATTTGAAGAACCAGTAAAAAGGCTTACTTACTAATATAAAAGGCTGATAAATGACTTACTGTGCTGGAGATTGTGTCTGAAACGATGCAGATACCTCCTTTGTCATCGCTTTTCTGTAGTGGCCCCCCACAACAGGTACATCTTGTACAGCAGCTGCTTGTCTCTCATTGTACGGTTGAAGGGCCAGAATGCTAGAAACATACGTTGGCCTGAAACCACTGGGTCTCAACTGTCCATATTTATTTTATTATTTATTTATATTTATTCATCCAGGGATCAATTCATGACATCTGAACTGTTAAGTTTATAAAACAAAAATCAGTTCGTCAAAACACACAAACACACAGGATATATTAATATGATTTATGAGTGTGGGAAAGGTGATCAGCTGTGGCCTTAATGAAGGAACCATCCTTGTATTTGCCTGAAGACATTTAGGAGAACCTGTGTTTACTGAAATCAGGATGACTGGACAGAGTATAGTGAATTTCGCTAAATGTGAGGATACAGCTGCACAGCCTCATTCAGTTGGATGCTATCATAAAATATGTTTTGATTTACACACAACTTGATTCAGATAACCTACCCTATGAAACAGAAATGTGGATACAGCTACAACATCTCCACTAAGCTTAGACTGTGTGTCTTCTTTTATTTTACCATGATATACCCATATGATTAATTTGTGTACATGTGCAAGTGCATGTGTGTGTGTGTGTGTGTGTGTGTGTGTGTGTGTGTGTGTGTGTGTGTGCCTGATTTTTTTTATTTATATTATTTTTTCACTGCAATTGAGAATGTGTACTACACAAATATAAGAGGTATCATAAAGTGTTTTTCATGACTATTCAGTGATGGCTGTTCAGTGTGTTCTGTGCATATGTAAATATATGTTGATGAATGGTAAGTGAGAATAAAATATAAGCTTCCCATGATATGACTGAAGAGATATTGTTGTAATTATTTTTATGAATCATGTAGATGTAGAATTTGTTTGCTACTATGCAGAATAGGTAATGTGTAAAGTGGTATGAGGAAATGGCAACTCATCACCCAAATAGCTGTAGCTCTATTAATGAATACATTATTTTTATTTGCAAGTGCTTTTTTAAATAACAATTATTTCTTAATGCTGGATAGTAGACTTGGTGCTAATTTGGCTAGATTTGTATGTCAAATGAACTGAAACTGTCCTGAGCTAGAACACTGAAGTTCTCACAACAGGGTCAGTTCTGGTGCAGTGTAGCAAGAAAACAGACAACAGGATGTTATGAAAGTACATTCAAGAACTGAAGAACAATTTAAGTGAGTGTGTCAAAAGTGCTCATTGAAAATTTGCAGTGAAATAATTGACAGAAACATCTTTTCTGTTATGAAATCAAGCGATGGGAACTCCAGGTTGCAATTTCGATCACATAAAAAAGTATACATTGCGACTCACTGTAAAACTGACCCTCTGAGTTACAGATAACAAAAAAACACATCACCTTCTTGTGTAAGCATTCATCAGGAAATGAAACAAACACACATTCATTCACAGAAGTAAGGAAACCTTGTTTACATAGAACCGCCACCTCCAGGAACTTTTATCATGATGCTCAAGATGGCAGTCATATGTGCGTGAAGTGTACTTAGTTTTGCGTGAGTCTCTGTTTTTTCTTTCCTAATGAAGGCATTGTTCAAAAGTAAATGTGTAAGTGTCTTTTTGATGTGCCTGTCTGCATGCAATGAGTCATCTTCACTGTGAGTAGCATTGTATTTTCTCCATATGTTATTTCTGCAACGAGTACTTTATGACTGGAATTCACACTCTTCTCATGGTTTTTCTTTATAAAGGTGAACATTTCAGTGAAAAATTTATTTTGTTGAGGTGGAATTCCTATCAATGATATAATTATTATAAAAGCCTTTATGTATCACATTGACTTCTCTATTTTAATAAAGTATGTTTGAAGTTGCCATCCTTATTTAGTTGTATTTCTCAAAATCAATTTCTCTGCAAAGAGCTGAAAACTAATTTTCGTCACAGTTTAATTTCAACTTACCACATTGTGGTAATCAGTATGGATCATTATACAGCAATAACATCCATGTCACTATAACAGCATCTTACTGGGTGACAGCAATGAAAGTTACACAATTTGATGAGTTGTCATTCAATAAAAACATAGTGAAGCCATGAATGGAGCTTAGGGAATGCACACTTTCTCTACAAACATTGCTCCAAACCTACATATGAGATTATGATGATGACAACCTCCAGAAAGATTAGGTACACTTATTCCTGAAAAATTCTACATGGCCTTAAAATGCCTTGGAAGTATTTCTTTCTAAAGATAAAGCTATGTCTACTGACTGTATCAGGTCGTTTAGTACTGACTGACTGAAAAGTCATCCCCTGCCAGTGTTGTCACTCAGATGCTGTACAAACGGGCATTGGATCAGCATACTATTCTTCCAGCCTTTTAAATCTTCCCACACCTTGGAGCTACTACTTCTCACTCAAGTAAATACCCAAATTGCTTTACAAAGCTGGGTACGGGTTTTACAGGGAACCTAACACAAGTTCTCCACATATGAGGCATACTGAAAAATTAGCTTTGGAGGCAGACAAATATTTATTTCTACTTTAGAGGAGATGCATGAGTTGCACACATTTCATTTTTCAAAAGAAAGTGCTGGTGATTTCTGATAATGAATTAGTCTGACAATGTTTATAAAAACAAATTCTTTCTTGTGTCTTTCTGATGAAATTTCTAACTACTAAAGGTTTATTTTGTCAACAGATATTTGTGAAAGAAGATTTCTAGCCTACTGATTCTGCTTAACAGAAATAATTTCAAATTTAAGATTATAAGAGAGACTTCAATCAAGATGTGTCAATATTACTCCAGTTCAGTAGAAAACACACATAATGGTCAATAACTAGCTTTAGTTTTGTACAGCATTGAGTAAAGACTTACTCTCCTCTCTTTAGTTTTGTCATGTATACAGTTGAAGGCTTGCTAATTGGTTTCATGTTGATGCTGGATGCAGTCATGGGGCAGGCTGCTTCTCTGCTGGTCAACGTAATTCCTCTCATTGCCTCATGTTCTGGGAACCTAGAAGCATGAAGTAGGTGGTGAAATATGACAATGACTGTATCCAACTGAATAACAGTTTTCTGTCACTATTGTATTACAGCAGTGCAGAGCAAGTAAGCTTGTTGTATGGTTAATGTAATGATTTCGGCTCACATGATTCTTTGGTTCACCTCCTTGCATCCTCAGGATGGTTGTGTTACCATCCACTGATGCTAAAATATATGACAACTTTTACCCACTAATTACCACAAGCTGTGAAGCCTTCCTCAGATCTAGTCTTGTCAACTGACTCCATACAGGAGTGCAGTTATGTTTTATTCGATGTGATTTATCATGAAATCATGTTCAGATGTGAGCAAAATATTTCAACTCCTGAAACATTCTTACCTTTAAGGATTTCGTTCCACACATACCTACTATGTATTAAAACTATTTATTCTTTTCCACTTGTATTGCAATATATCTAATAATTCTATGATTATTGTGGTAATTATTTTGATTTAAAGTAATGTGGGAACTTAAAATCTTTATCAACAGTAAAACTGCATTCCTGGCTGAGCTAATGTGTCATTGCCTTTAGTCACATATTTACAACAGTTTGTAAATCTCTTACATTTAGTGTGATGAGATTTTTCAGTTACAAATTTCTTTATCTGTTAACCACCGGAAGTATAACTCAGTGTTTTAGTATGAACTGGAGGGAAGTGAAGAGGATTTTTATCACTAGTAACAATTCTGCTACCAATAGGATACAGTGCCAAAGAAAATGTAGTGAAAGATACAGTACAGTGAAAATGTAGTATTTTGACTGGGAATTGGTATTTCCAAGAATTCACTGCAGTATCCTGCTGAAGATATGGCTAGTTAGTGCAGACTTAAACAAAAGAATATTTATAAGTCACCTATACACAAGACAAGAAGTAGCAATGACAAAACAAGTGAGTATTAGAAAAAAGTTGTTAGGTAAAAATGTTGTTTGGCACATGACTTTTCAATATTTGTACTGAGAAACTATTCACTAAAGCATTTAAAAAAGGAAGAGCCATAATAATAGGAGGAGAAATGATAAATACAATGAAGTACATATATGAAGAAATAGTCTTGACTAAATCATGGGAAGAACTACAATTTAAGAGTAATAAGGTTGTAAAAGAGTATTGAAAAAGTACAACTGAGGGAAAAACAATAGAGATGACCTTTGGCATACACAAATTCTAGTTCAAACATGACTGGAAGGGAACACCTTCGAACAAATAAAATGTTTTAGTTATTTAAGACATTTGGTGATAGAAAACAAAAACTGCTCACAGGAAATAGAAAGTGAAATATCTACAGGTCATACAGTTTTCAAAAGATGAAACATTTCTTGATGGGAACAACTTTAATAAACTAGATACCAGAAGATTAAGAAAGAGATTTACAAAGAGCTATGTTTAGAATATATCATAGTGAATCATCGACAGCCACAAAGAAAGAAGGAGACTGCTTGGAAAACTTTGATATGCTCTCTGAAAACATCTCCAATGGGACATACCTTGTGAAAAAATTTGCCTGTAACAAAGAGTCATCAAATGTAAGATTGCAGGGAAGAGAGACAGATAGATAGATAGATACATAGAGAGAGAGAGAGAGAGAGAGAGAGTTATGGAATGCTAGATAAGGTTAAAAATATGAAGTTATCAACAGATTAAGAGACAAGGACAGAAAGAGTAAACTGGAAAGTACCAATTATCTCTGATAATAAAGAAGAATTAGTTATACCAGATGGCATATATGTACGCAGAGATGAGACTTTAGTAATACACAGGGCCCAAAACTTCAATTACCAGCAAAAGAATACTTGGATTTTTGTCCAATTAGTGTACCTTTATGCTCTTCCCAACCTAAGGATATATTTATATACAGAGATAACCATAAAACAATGTATTCCAAAGTGGCTGCTTCCAATATAAAGCATGGAGGAAGGTTTCAGAATCTTTGCCAAAAATTACTTATGATACTCATGAGTCTTATGCTGGCAATGAAGGAAAATGCATCAATTTTTGTTTTGATGGCCCCACCTGGTCTAGAAGAAAGACACTGTGATGTGCTTAACAGAAGATGTCACAACCATGGTGACGCAAGACAACTCAGTAAGAGAGGCAAGTTGGCGTCTTGTATAAGATGATATATTCGGTCTATGCTGACAGTGTAGATGTTACTGCTCAGGGCTTCAGAATGGTGAAACTGCTACAATATTTCGGAAGATATGTGCTGCCATTCAGCAAAGAATGACAGACTGACTTCATCTAGACATTACCCACCATCAATGAGCATCACAAAGCAGCTACAAGGTAATGACGATGCCAGATATAATTAAGAAACATGTTATTGAGCTGCTACTGGTAGCCACTATTACCACTAGATGTGGGTTTGCTGTCTGCACAAGGTATGAATGCTGCTGACTTGATAGATTCCAATTGGTGGTCCACCTGCTGGCTAATTTCTATCTCTTGTCACATGCCTGCCTGCCTTGGGGTTTTCTGTTCCATGCCTTGACCAATTAGCTGCCATGCCCTGTGCTGGCAAACTCTGCTCTTTGGTGCTCCGTGTGGGAAAACTCTACTGCTGTTTGAAGCCCCAAGCAGGCACATTCTCTCATTGATTGTCTTATGTTTGAAAATTCACTACAAGCCCTTGCAGTCAGGAACAGAACCACAGTTTGGCTCTGTATGCTTCGGAATTCCCATGCTAAGCTGCATATCAGTATCAATTTGATATCACAGCCTACTCCAGCCACACATGCTATCCTGCCTTGGGTCTGTGCCAAAAATGTAGTACGGCCTGTGGCCTACTACACCAGGGATGACACTGCAAGCCGGCCATGACATATGGCCTCCTGTTGATTTAAGAGTACTATACTGACTGTGACCAGCCTGCAACTTAGTAACACCACAACACATGTATTTTGCCACATAGTAAGTGTAAATAAGAAACTTGTTTTTGTGTGACTGAGTGTTGGACAACCATGTGATACCTATCCCCTCACCACTGCAACAGTATGATGGGTGGAGAGGTGGAGGGCTTCCTGACAACTAGCAACCTGTTTCCACCACCCACCAAAGAGATACACAACCCCAGTCTCTGCAATACAAAGGTCTAAGAAAACACATACAATCCAATAATCAAAAAATAACAATAATACTTATGTGCTGACTCAAACCAATTGTAATTACAGTGTGGGACATGTGATATGGCATAAATATAAGTCTAAAGATGCTCTGAATGTATTAAATGATTTTAATATTCATTTTTCAGTTTGTAACTGGAATTGTTTCTACAGTGCACAAAAGAATGTTGTTAAGAGCCCTCTTACCTCTTGCTGTTATATTGTACAGTTTTTATTTTTAAACTACATAATATCCTACATCTGCATGTAGATGATATTTTATAGACATAAATAATGGTTTTCCTTGTAGGTAAGTTAAGGTAATTCTGTCAAAGAAAATAGTGGTCACTGATGTCACTATTGTAAGTACTACACTCTATGTTACTAAATCAGAAACTGAGTCAGTAAATCATGCATAATAATTACTGTATAAATGATGTGAAAGCCATGAGATACCTTAAGACACATCATTCGTTAAAAGGCAATAAAAAATAAAAAAGCCTTAAAAATTACAGGACATCATTGAGCTACAGATGTGCTTTGCATTGAAATGACACCAAGAAACTGGTCTCTTTTACTCTGTTGATTTGCCTGCACTGCCTATCATTTCTCACAGACTTGCATTTGAGAGGAGTTGTGTGCCAGTCCACAGCTGTTCAGTTAGATTTTGGTTTGCTGTAGAATCCAATTCTTCAGACACGATATTGGTCTTTTGAAACTGAGATTCACAGGTTGCATATTGTAATTGAAGCTAACAATCTCCAAATGAGTTAAAAGACTAAAAAAACTGTTTTCTAAGAGTGTGAATTTTCACCATATCTCATTAACAAAGCTGTGCAAGCCGTACCTACGCAGCAATCAAGATCCCATGAAGGAGAAGCAAATAGGGATGTTGCTAGTTCTACAGTGTTTTTTTTTTCTGTGTGTGAGAACTCATTTCTCAAAGAAAGGAACAATCAAGGTGTTAAGTTCAATATGAGTGACCTTCTTGACATCAGAAACTTCTCTGGGAAAAGTTTGTGAGAATATAAAGTGAAAAGCAAGGATTGGTGACATTGTGATAAATATTATATATAGGCCAAATTCCACAAACTGTACAAAAACGATTCAATGAACACAATCAGCAGTGAATTTCCTTCTTAACCTGAATGAATCAGCAATGGCTGAGTATTGCACCTCAGCTCATGGATTCTGCTCATATCTCTTATATGCTGCCATAGTAATGTCTCTCGTGAATCTGGATCTGATCACAACTTGACTGACTGAGGAGTTGGTGCTTTAGCATTATTGACCTGGATCTTCCACCTTCAGGCTTATTTTAGTTATGGTTATTGCATTTTATTGATGACTTCTTTGTTTAATGACATTGTCACCTTAAGGATCAACACAACAGTGAACCCAGAAGACAACGGAAGACACTGCATAAGAATGGCTGTATCATTTATATCTGAAATATCCAGACAAATGGGTTGGTACATTACAAAAGGTCTAATTGCAAAAGCTGTTTTACTGATTTCCACAAGTTCAATACAAACAGTGCATTGGTGCTTGTACTGTATCTACTGACTGAGACAGCTGTTTCCGCTGTTCGGTGATCTGAAATACTAGAAGTATACATTGACATGAAAAGACATGGTCATAATTATTTCTTTTGCATGCTAATATCGATATAGGGGTAACTGTTCATTCAGGTGCTATTCCATAGAGTTATTCATTCAAAAAATTCTGGAATACTTAGAGATAATTCTACTCCTGTTCAGTGTGTCTGAGGAAGATGCCAACCTCAATAATAACAGTGGTTCTGAAACCATAGGCCCATTATGGTCAACCAGAACTCCGCTGACAAACTTCTGTATGCTCTTCAGTGATACCTTCTGCATATTTTGGTATTGGGGGATCTGTGGTTAGTGGCAGCTTGTTACAGAGTTACTGCATTTTTTTTTTTTTTTTGCTGCAATTAGCTTAGTATCTTTATTGCACTGAATATAATGGACAAAAGTGCAAATATGAACAGACTGTGTGTCTTGTTTTAGTTTGACTATGGTACCTGCTGTTGACAGCAGTAATTTACCACACTGTCACTGTCCTAAGGTTTGCTTTCAGTACTGCACAATTCTACCTAGGATTTTGTTATCCAGCAGTTCTAGTTGTGCATTAATGGCAATACACAGCAGTATTAAGGCTAGGCATACCAATGAAAAGTTGGACAATCTGCACTTGGTTTACGAATTACCTGAATGCAATGTAAAAGCAACACAACGATGCTGTGATAACAAAATACATGGTACATCTTGTGGTTGTTGCATAGTCTGAGTTGTGTGATGTAAATTTTGATTACTGCATATAACAGACTTCTTCTCTATTCTGAAGGGTGACTGCACTAACAAATCAAATAAATTACAATTACGTTATTATTCTGTAATGACACTCCAGCGGCCATGACACCATTATACTAACATATTTTAAAAGTACCCCTGAACAATCCCTGAAAGCTTATCACTGGAGTTGTGGTTCAGGTGATTATGTGAAAATATGGCCGCATGACAGGAGTTAACAAACATTGAACACTGAATGGTACTTGGTGTTAGGTGCATGGGAGACTCAATTTTCCAAATCATTTGGGAATTTATTATTCTGAGATTCACAGTGTAAAGAGTGTGCTGAGAATTCCATATTTCAGGCATTACCTCTCACCTCGGATCACACAGTGGTCAATGGCCTACAATTTATAACTAAGAAATTTTGGAATATGGGACCAAACTGCTACACTTACACACTACCATTTAACCTAACTTAAACTAACATACACTCAGGGCATCACATACAACCATCCCCAAAGGAGGATTTGAATCTCCAATGCGGGGAACCATGCAAAAATGTGACAAGGCACCTGAGAGCACATGGCTACACCATGCGGCATGACTAAGTGCAGTGATGTTTGCATAGAGTTGTCAATGATAATAGACAAACAACACTTCCTGAAATAACCACAAAAATACATCTGGGATCTATGAAAATTGTACCTGTTAGACAGTGAAGTTAAAGTTGGCATTAAAGGGCTATGGCAGCAGAAAAACCATGTGAGTGCCTTTGACATCAGCTACAGTTCATTTGCAATGCTTGTGACCATATCAATTGGACTCTAGATGACTGGAAAACAGTGCCTTTGTCAGATGAGTCACAGTTTCAGTAAGTAGGAGCTGAGGGTAGGCTTCAAGTGTGGCCCAGAGCCCATTAAGCCAAGGAGTTACGTTGGCAATGAGGCACTGCGAAAGCTGGTGGTGGCTCCACAATGGTGTGGGCTGATCAAATCATCACTGACTGGAAATGGTTATTTTCAGTTACTTGGAGTTCAGCAGCAAGAATTTGATCTTGCAGAACCTTAGACGAATAACAATCAGATTGTACTATGTGGCAATTTTATCATTATCTTTCCTTCAGATACTAACAGTCATAAACAAATGGAAACATTGTTGTCAGATTTCCACCTGCTCCCAATGGTTTCATTCTCAGGAAGAGTATACTGGCATAGCAAGACCTTGTTTGATAATCTGTTTCTGGACACCACAAATTACAATGACATGAAAACCCAAACTATAATAAATGGTATGTCAGATCAGGATGGTCAAATCACAGTCTTCAAACTCGCCAGAAGAAAAACAGTAAATGGTCACAACCTTGTTGAACATGTAAGAACAATAAATAGGAAATCTACAAATTTGTTCAGAAGCTGTCTCAACTCTTAACAATGGGAGATAGTGTACAAGATACACACAATGAATGAGAAATTAAATTCATAAATGTTTGAAAATTAACATTTGGAAGCCTGCTTCATCCAATCACAGATTAAAATGATATCATCATGTAGTTGAAAGAAAGAGTTGGTAACACCTGACATGAAAATATCATGTGCTAAGAGGATATACCTGTATATAGAAAAAAGGGCAAGCACGAAACCAGACTGTAAAATTCTAACATGTGGAATGAGGAAGGACAAGCAAATGCATTATGCAGAAAAAATTAGCAAGTCTAACAATAAAGTAAAAATCAAATAGAACATCATAAAAAGTGAGACAAATAGGAACACATAATCCAAACTATTGGGGACTCCACAGTCCTCTGGCAGTGGCTCACACAGGAACAATCAAAAAGCTGCAACCCCAGATTAAAATGATATCATCATGTAGTTGAAAGAAGGAGTTGGTAACAGCTGGCATGAAAATATCATGTGCTAAAAGGATATACCTAAAATTCTAACACGTGGAATCAGGAAGGACAAGCAAATGCATTATGCAGAAAAAATTAGCAAGTCTAACAATAACGTAAAAACCATATAGAACAGCATAAAAAGTGAGACAAATAAGAACATAACATCTAAACTATTGGGGACTCCACAGTCCTCTGGCAGTGGCTCACACTGGAACAATCAAAAAGCCGCAACCCTAGGTTTTAATAGCTTTTTCTCACAGTAGCTGAAATAACAGGGAGCCACAATAAACAGTCTCCAAAGGAGCCATAGAGCTACTAAATCATATGCAAATCACACCAAATATAGCTCTTTATTCCAAAAGCACAACTCCTAAATGAACTGAAAAAAAATCATAAAAGCTCTGTATGTTCTGGATATGATGGAATATCAAACAGGATATTAAAATCATGTGGGGACTTATTCAGTCACATACTATGCTATTTACACAACCAGTGAATGAAAACTGTGACATTTCCTGATAGACTCAAACATAGAATACGGATGTCCATCCACAAAAGTGGGGCAAGGAATGTACTATCCAATTATCGACCCATCTCTTTGCTGCCAGTGTTCTTGAAAGTGTTTGAAAGAGTACAGTATGATAGGACTTATGACACAATATGACTCACGGACATCAGTATAGTTTGGCTATCATATGGGAGTCTCCACACAGAGAGCTATTTTCAGCTTAACAGATGAAACTCTAGGTGAATTAAATCCCTGAAAGTATATAATGGGGACCTTCTGTGACACTTCCTGTAGCAGATCTGGAAGGCTTTTGACACAGATCACACAAGCGGCTCATAATGAAATTGCATGCTCATGGCATATTGTCTCAATTATGTGACTGGATTTGTGATTTCCTGTCAGCGAGGTCACAGTTCATAGTAATTGATGGAAAGTCATTGAGTAAAATAAAAGTGATATCTAGCATTCCTGAAGGCATTGTTATAGGCCTTTTGCTGTTCCTTATATATATAAATGATTTGGGAGACGATCTGGGCAACCATTTTTGGTTGTTTGCAGATGATGCTGTCATTTATCAACTAATAAAGTCATCAGAAGATCAAAACAAACTGCAAAATGATTTAGAAAATATATCTGAATGGTGCAAAAACTGGCAGTTGACCGTAAATAATGAAAAGTGTGAGGTCATCCACATGAGTGCTAAAAGGAACTCATTGAACTTCGGTTACATGATAAATCAGTCTAATGTAAAAGTCATAAATTCAACTAAATACCTAGGTATTACAATTACAAACAACATAAATTGGAAGGAACACATAGAAAATGTTGTGGGAAAGGCTAACTAGAGACTGTGTTTTATTGGCAGGACACTTAGAAACTGTAACAGACCTATTAAGGAGACTGCCTACACAATGCTTCTCTGTCCTCTTTTAGAATACTGCTGCGAGGTGTTGGATCCTTACCAGATAGGACTGACGGAGTAGGGGAGAGTGGGGCACTCTGAACCACGGGGCACAATGAATCAGGTAGCATAATTTCAGTATAAGGTGGTAAATTATTTTTTCCTCTGTGTGTATGTTGTCAGTACTGCTCTACCAAGTGCCACTTGTTTTCTGCAGCATCTAGTTCCCGCCATTAGTGTTGTACTGATGATATGTTAGTTTTGCAACAGTGAAGTAAGACATAAGTTAGTTTGAATTTTTTTCAATCCTTTGTCACCAAATTTTAGAGAAAGTATGTCATTGTAGCAATATCAATACTGTATTTTAATGTTATAGATCTTCAAATATTAGCAATGTTCATACATAATGTCACATCAGCTTTGTTTGAAATATGTACTGTAGGGGTGCATTGGACCAAGCTCCCCCGGGGCACAATGAGCCATGGTTCATTGTGCCCCAGGAATCTTTTAATTGTCCAATACAAGCACTCTGTACTTTGTTTCCTTAGCATAGGTAAAACATATGTGTAGGAATTTAAGGCTTTTAAATCACAGACGTTCAGTAGTCCTGTTTTATATTATCAGGTTTGAAGATGGTTCTTTCATACCACAGCAAGATGGACAGAGGTAAAACTGACCATTACGTTATGCAAGAAGCTGTACAGGATGTTCTTAATAAGGGCATGGTAGTTCGCCAAGCAGCTAAATCTCATTTAATACCTTAACCAACTGTACATTGATATGTTCAAGACATTAAATGTGGTTCCAGAGAAAGATTGACACCAAACTATGACAATCGTAAGGTATTTTCTGTGGAGCAGGAGAAAGAATTAGGTAAAGGATGAAGCTTTTGTTCCAGATAGCAACATACTTTATGTGCTCCCACGACCTACTACTGATGGTGTGACAAAGATACAAAAATCATATTTCAAATTTGGAACCAGCTTTGAGTCCATTGATGTTCGGTAATTCCAAAATAAGTAACATGATTGTGTGCCTACAGATTTAATTATATGATTCACACATGGAATATATGTACGCATTATGTTTAAAGTATATTTACACTTGCTTTGTATGCTAAATAGGCTCTTTCAATGAACCTGTTTAAAGTGGTTCATTGTACCCCACATGTGGGGAACAATTAACCATTCACCAAATTTTCTTCAAAGGCCTGCAGCTAAAAAACAATTAATGACAATGCAATCATATAAGGCCATTTGATACTTGAATGATTAAACTGTAACATCTGCAAATCACAACTCTGTAATAAAATTATTGGATGAGTAACAGAGAGAAATATTTTTTTATGGTTCAATGTGCCCCACTCTCCCCTACAGAGAAAAAGTTCAAAGAAAGGCAGCACATTTTGTATTATCGCGAAATATGGGAGAGAGTGTCACAGAAATGATACAGGATTTGGGCTGGGCCTCATTAAAAGAAAGGCATTTTTCGTTGCAATGGAATCTTCTCACGAAATTCCGGTCACCAACTTCCTCCTCCGAATGCGAAAATATTTTGTTGACACCAACCTACATAGGGAGGAACAATCACCATGATAAAATAAAGGAAATCAAGAGCTCATACAGAAAGATATAGGTGTTCATTCTTTCCACGCATCATACGAGATTGGAATAATAGAGAATTGTGAATGTGGTTTAATGAACCCTCTGCCAGGCACTTAAATGTAATTTGCAGAACATCCATGTAGATGTAGATGTAGATATACATTACCACATCATCAGCAAACAGCCACAAGTTGCTACATTCATAAATGATCTGATCAACTGAGTGAGCAGCAGTCTCTGGCTCTTCGCTAATGATGTTGTGGTGAATGGGAAGTGTCATCATTGAGTAACTGTAGGAGGATACAGGATGGCTCACGCAAATTTTCTAGTTAGTGTGATTAATGGCAGCTTGCTCTAAATATAGAAAATGTAAGTTAATGCAGATGGCTATGAAAAAAAGTCCCATATTGTTCAAATACAGCAGTAGTAGTATGCTGCTTGAGACAGTCACATTGATTAAACATATAGGTGAAACACTGAAAAACGATATGAAATGGAACAAGCATGCAAGGACAGTGGAAAAGAAGGTGGTTGGTAGACACTGGTTTACTAGAAGAATTTTATAGGAAACTGTGGTTTCTTGACTATTATTTAAGCGTTTGGGGTCCCCACCAGCTTGGATTAGAAGAAGAGATTGAAGCAATTCAGAGGTGGGCACCTAGATTTGTCACTGGCAGTTTCAGTCACAATGAAAGTATTATGGAGATGCTTCATGAACTCAAGTGGGAATCCCAGGAAGGAAGATGCTGTTCTTTTCAGCAAACACTACTTGGAAATTTAAAGAACCAACATTTGCAGCTGACTGTAGATTGATGCTACAGCCACCACTGTACAATTCTCGAAACCACCACAAAGACAAGATAAGAGAAATTTGGGTTTGTGCAGAGGCTTAGAGATGGCGGTTTTTTCCTTGCTCTATTTTGTGAGTGATACAGGAAGAGAAATTACTAACTGTGGTACAATTCTCCACCATGCACCATGTGATGGCTCGGACAGTATGTATGTAGGTCCATATAAAGGGGAATATACCATAATCCTGTATGTACTGCTCCTATGTGTACCACAAAGACAAACTCATACTTATTCCTGAATGTGGGTCTTTGAGAAGTGTTTCTACCCTTGGTGCACACCCAAATGGTGAAGTAAGAATTCCTGATACTAGCTACAATGAGGAAAATGCAGAGTATTGATGTAGATGTATATCTATATAAAGTACTTAGCATCTGAAAAAGCAGTAGACAAACTGCCAATATTTTGTGCAACCCTTGCATGCTTGTGTCAATGATAGTCATGGCTCAAAGCATACACTATGGGTTGCTGGTTCAGCAGTGGTGTAATGGTCACTGTAAGAGAACTGTAGTGATGGTAGCTGTCTCTAACTTAAATGACATTCTTATTCACCATGGAATTGTCAAAGATAAAAGTCTGAACAAGTATGGTAACATTTCTTTCATGCAGCTTAAGTGACAATAAAGAAAAGAAATCTGCTACAGCATCTGAAAGAATTTACACTAGCTCCTATAAGTAACTGAAAGATCAAAAAAATAACGATTAAGCAAACACATATGAATTAAATATAATAAAATCTAGCAAATGTGACATATCTAAAATGCACCCACAATCAGATTAACATGAGGGTAGCCTCTGAATTTCATTTTCATCTGAAAATGTGAGCATGTAATCCTTTCTTTGATTTGATGAAGACTTACTCTTTTCTGTACCAGTAATACCTGTCTTAATATATCTTCCTACAATTGTTAATTTTATGCTAGCTATTACCATGGATTTAAACACTTACTATTTTCCACTATAGAGGGGTAAAGACTATTTTGTTATGAAAATTGGTGAAACTTAGTGTGCCATTTTATTAGTACAATAGGCTAAGTTTATAATAAGTCTAGCAGTTCATTTGATAAATATTTATCTAATCTAATATTACTCTCAACAGGTCACTAAAACAATTACAACACTAATGTGATGTGTCCTGAGATCTAGTTTCATGTGTTACATAGTTTCTCTAAATGATTGCTGCAGTGATAGGTTCTTTCAAATGGAAATGACTGGTTTTCTTCCCATCAACATAAAATCTCAATCTTGGCTTAATTGTTTATTACCTTTTCTCAGAGGTAAATACCCTTCTTTCTGTGTTTGTGTTCCTCAGGTGTTATTCTAACATCTAGAATATTTTAACAACCAATAGAAAGGCTTACCTACTAATATTAAAGGCTGATAAATGACTTAATGTGCTGGAGATTCTGTCTCATATGATGCAGATACCACCTTTGTGGTCCCCTTCCTGATGTGTCTACACACAGCATGTGAATCTGCTATAGCAGCTGCTTTTATTTTATTGTTAGGTTTAAGGTCCAGAAAGCTAGAAACATCCACTGGACTGAATCCACTGGGTCTCAACTGTTCATATTTATTTATTATTTAATATTTATTTATTTATATTTATTTATTTAGACAGGGATTATTTCACAATGACATATGAACTGTCATGTTTATACAATGAAAACCAGTTCATCAAAAGACACGAACATACAGAGAGTGGGAAAGATGGTCAGCTGTGGCCTTAATGTAGGAACCATCCATGTATTTGCCTGAAGACATTTAGGAACACCTCTCTTAACTGAAGTCAGGATGGCTGGACAGAGCATACTGTATCCTGCCAAATATGAGGATAACAGCTGCACAGCCTCATTCAGCTGGATGCTGTCATGATAAGCTTTGATTTACACACAACTTGATTCAGATAACCTGTAATATGAAACACGAATGTGCATACAGCTACAACATCTCCACCAAGCTGTGACTGTGTGACTTTTATTTCTACTATGATACACACATCCGAATAATTTGTGTACAGGTGTGTGTGTGTGTGTGTATGTGTGTTGTAGACGAGTTTTTGATTGAAGAATGTGTACTATAGAAATACAAGTTTTTCATGAGTAAACAGGGATGGCTGTTTGCGTGTTCTGTAGGTATGTAAAATATATGTTGATGAATGGTAAGTGAGAAGAAAATATAAGCTTTGCATGAGATGGCAGAGATGCGGTTGGCATTATTTTTATGAATCATGTAGATGTAAAATTTGTTTGCTACCATGTTGAATATGTAATGTTAAAAGTGGTGTGGGGGAATCCCAATTTATCACCCAAATAGTTCTAGCTCTATTAATGAATACATTGTTTTTATTTGCAAGTGCTTGTTTAAATAAGAATTATTTCTTAATGCTGGATAGTAGACTGGATGCTAATTTGGGTTGATTTGTAGGTCCAATGAAGTGAAGCTGTCCTGAGCCAAAACACTGGAGGTCTCACAGGAGGTTCAGTTCCGGTGCAGTGTGGCAAGAAAATGGACTACAGTGCATTATGATAGTACATTCAAGAAGCAAAGAACAAGTTACGTGATTGTGGTGAAAGTGGTTTTCAAAAATGTGAAGAGAAATTTTTGACATAAACATGTTTTTCTGTGATAAAATCAAGCAATGGAAACTCCAGGTGGAATGTCAATAATAAACAGAAAATATACATTGCTACTGACTGTAAAACTGACACACTGAGTTTCAAACAGGCACAACTAAAAGATACATTAGCTTTCAGTGAAAGCCTTCATCAGAAACTGAGCTTAGGGAATACACACTTTTTCTTTGGACATTGTTTCAAACATACATATGAGATTTTGATAATGAGAAACTCCAGAATGGTTATGAACACTTATCTCTGATAAGTTCTACATTTTCTTAAGATGCCTTGGAAGTATTTCTTTCTAAAGCTAAAGCTAAGTCTACTGGCCATGTCAGGTCATTGAGTACCAACTGACTGCGCAGTCAGCCCCTACCAGTGGTGTCACTCAGATGCAGTACAGTGGGGCATGGGATCAGCGTACTATTCTTCCAGCCTTTTAAATCTTCCCAGACCTTGGAGCTACTACTTCTCAGTCAAATTGAACATGAAGTGATATTATGAATCTGTGCACACACTGTTCCAGTACCCCCACCGAGGTAAAATTCCAGGAAGTACTGGGAATCCAACACCAGTTCTCCACATATCAGACATATTGAAAAATTAGCTCTGGGGGCAGACAAATATTTCTTTCAACATTAGAGGAGACGCATGAGCTGCTCATGTTTCTTTCTTCAAAGGCAACAAGTGGTGGTTTCTTTTAATGAATTACATTGACAATGTTTAAAAAAACTAATTCTTTCTTGTGTGTTCCTGCCAAAATTCTGAATATTCCTAGTTCATTGTGTCAACACACATTTGCGTAAGATGATTTCCAGGCTACTGATATTACTTAACAGAGATAATTTCAGATTTAAGATCATAAAAGGGACTTAAACCATGATGTGCCAATATATCTCTAATTCAATAGAAGAAGAATAACTGGGATTAGTTTTGTAGAGGACTGAGTGAAGACTTACTCTCCTCTCTTTCGTTTTTGCTTGTTTTCAAATGAAGGGTTTCTCAATGGTAGGATTCTGGATGCAGGCATTGGACAGGGTGCTTCTCTGGTAGTCAACATAATTCCTCCCATTGTTCTGTGTTGTGGAAATCTAGAAGCATGAAGCAGACAGAAAAAAATCTTACAATGATTGTATCCAATTGAATAATGGTCACTAACATATTAGTACAGTGTAGAAAAAGTAAACCTGGTTAATGTGATGATCTGGGTTCACATGATTCTTTGGTTGGCCTCCTTGCATCTTCAGGATGGTTGTGTTACATACATTGATGTTAATGTCTATGACCAACCTTTATGCCCTAATTAATGTAAGTTGTAAAGCCTTACTCAGATCTAATCTTGTCAGCCGGCTACATACAGGAAATCAATGATTTTTTACGGTGTGATTAACCATAAAATCATATTCAGATGTGAGTAAAATATTTTAACCAACAAAAAATTCTCACTTTTAAGGGTTTCCCTCCACACTTACCTTTCACTTGTATTGCAACATCTCTGAAATTATTTTGAATCACCAGTAATTCTATGATTATTGTGGTATTTTTTTTATTTAAGGTATTGTGGTATCTTACAGATCTTTATCAAGGTTAAATTAGCATTGTTTCCTCAGCTGGTGTGTCATTGTCTTTAGTCACATATTTACAAGGGTTTGTAATGCCACATATGTTTTACATTCTGATGACACTAAGAAACTGGTCTCTTTACCATATTTATTTGCCTGCACTGTCTACCATTCCCCACAGACTTGCGTTTGAGAGGACTTGTGTGCCAGTCCACAACTGTTCACCTAGATTTTGTTTCTCTGTAGAATCCAGCACAATCCCTTACGCACAGTGTTGGTCATTTGGAACTGAAATTCACACGTTGCTTATTGCAATTGAAACTGCCAGACTCCGAATGACCTAGAAGACTAAAAAACTGTATTCTAGGAGCATGAATTTTCTCCATATCTCATTAAGAAAGTTGTGCAAGTCATGCCTCAGTAGCAATCAAGAGACAAGGAAAAAAGAAGCATATAGAGGTGTTGTCAGTTCCACAGTGTTTTTTTCCATGTGTGAGAAGCCATTTCTTAAAAATAGTAAGGATCAAGGGGTTACGTTTGACACAGGTGACCTTACTGACATCAGAAACTTCACTGGGAAAGGTTAGCGAAAATCTACTGTAGCGGCACCACCATTTAGGATAGGGAAACTTAGTTTTGTGTGATATTCGGAGCACCAGTTACAGCCAGGTTCGGGCCGGATTGCTGTAAGTTACACATACCAGCATTTGCGAAAGCAAATAGAGGCCACAGGGGCGTAGAACCACCGGAGAGAGCACACACGGCAGTTTCCATGGTGCAAGTCACAGACAGAGAAAGGCCAATGGCCCACCTAAGTGTTATGCATACGTGACACTTGGCAAAACAAAGGCACACAGCCAAGTATAAATAAGTGCTGTTTTCTAACGAGATTCATTCAAGTGTGGCAGCTGTCCTTGATGGCGGGGCATATCACATTGCCAGGCTACATGCAGCAACAGCTGGGGCACCAGCATTGCAGTCCACGGCAGGTAATTGGTTCGACCCTCTGAGACCAACGCAGTGTCCGCAGCCAGCTAGGGCATGCCACTCCTTTGCCTGCTACCCCAGGCAGTTGTCTTGGCTCCTGACACATGCCGGAGACATCCCGAGGTGAGGACCACAGATACAGATGCTGGATAGCAGGCACTTGTTGGTTGCTGCGATCTCAGCCACGCCGGTGAGGATAAGGATGCAGCTGGCTGCCCGCGGCTCGCACCAAGCAGCACTGAGTCAGCTACTGGAGCAGCCATCCTGACATAATCGGAACTCTACAGCTGGCATATGAGGTCAGCACGACACAGCATTGGGTTGCACAAGCTGCTGGGGTACTTCCTCTGCATTGGGGGGGGGGGGGGGGGGGGGGGGCCCTGTGACACAGAGCGAGGTGAATGGAGCACTGTAGTGGGAACAAATAAATCATTTGGAAAGTTCTCACCAAGTTTCAATACGCCACATTTGGCATCTGACACTACAACACTTAAGTGAAAACCAAGGATCTGTGTCATTGTGATAAATATTATATATTGGCCAAACCACACAACTGTACAGAAACAATACAATGAACATAGGCAACACTGTCTTCTTCACCTGAATAAATCTACAGTGGCTGAGTATTGCACCTCTGCTCTCCACTCTTAATTATGAACGCTTTCAAAAACTGGCCACCATCACATCTTTTTGGGCTTGTGAGGTAAAGGAAGCAGTGAAAAACAACTAGCAAGAAATATAAGCAATCAAGATGAGGGTTTCAAATTAGATAATACCAGAACTTGGATTCTGCTCGTATCTCTTATATGTTGTCATAGTAATTTCTCTTGTGAATCTAGAACTTGTCATAATTTGATTGAATCAAGAATTGATGGATAAGATTTATTGACCTGCATCTTCCACCTTCAGTTTTATTTTTAATTATGATTACAGCATTTTTTAAGTTTTCCTTGTATTATGTTTTGGTACTTTTAAGGAACAACACAACAGTGAACTCAGAAGACAATGGAAGACACTCCATGACAAAATAGGATTTATAGTTGAAATATCAGCAGAAATATGTTGCAACATTACAAAAGAAATAATTGCACAAACTGTTTCACTCACTGCTCTATAATAGTGTGGCCTGAACGAATCATCGAAACAAAATTGTTACTTACAGTTACTTGGAGACCATTTGCAGCCTTTAATGAACTACATCTTCCCAAACAACAATGGAATTTTTGTGGGTGGCAAAATGCCATGTCACCATGCCACAATTGTTTGCAGTTCAGCTGAAAAACATTGTGGACAAATCGAGCAAATGATTTGGCCACCCAGACTGCTCAAGATGAATGCAATAAAACATTTACAGAACATATTCAGGAATTCAGTTCCTGCAAAAATCCTGCACTGGCAAAACTTTCACATTTATGGTTGACTACAGATGCAACATGGTTCAGCATTTCTGCAGGGGACTTACTATGATGTGTTGACTTCACACCACATTGAGTTGCTGCAGTACACTGGGCAAAAGTAGTTCTGAAACAATATTACGCGGTATCACATGACTTTGGTCCCCTCAGTGTAAAGTTAAGAGAAGGAGTAGATAAAATTTCATGATATTTAATTCAACAATACACTGTTACATGTAACATCAAAATTATGTAAGCATGAATCTGTTAACAAACCATTTGACGTAGATTACTTGAATCTGCTAGTATTCTCTAGTATTGCAACTTAATGTGGAAGTAATTTATCAGAGATTATTGTCATTTAAATTTGATTTCTTCTGTTCTTTTTTTGAGTATTATGCTTTTTCTTAAACCCCTCTGATAAAATAATTTTAAGTGCACTGTAGGCAAAAGAATGGACTACTTTTTGAACACTGTTGAAGTATCTGAGGCCAAGATATTTGTGGCCTGTTATGAACATTAGCAAGCCTGTTGTAGGGAAAATCATTTGACTGTCCAGTCCCTGTGTTTTCTTTCTGTATGGACATCTTAAGGTCAAAATTATTTAAATTCTCTTTAATACCGAGAAGGTAAATAATAGATATGCCATGTGGCTCGGGCCTCCCGTCTGGTAGACCGTTCACCTGGTGCAAGTCTTTCGAGCTGACGCCACTTCGGCAACTTGCATGTCGATGGCAATGAAATGATAATGATAAGGACAACACAACACCCAGTCCCTGAGAGGAGAAATTTCCGACCCAGCCGAGAATCGAACCCGGGCCGTTAGGTACAACATTCCATTGTGCTGACCACTCAGCTACCAGGAGCAGACACTGAGAAGGTAACTATATGAGGTGCATTCAAGTTCTAAGGCCTCCGATTTTTTTTCTCCGGACTGGAAAGAGATAGAAGCATGCGCATTGTTTTAAAATGAGGCCGCGTTCATTGTCAATACGTCCCAGAGATGGCAGCACCATATGGCAGATGGAATTTTACCACCAGCGGCGAGAATGAGCACTGTTTTAAATACTTAAAATGGCGACGTTTTCCTTACTTGAACAGCGTGCAATCATTCGTTTTCTGAATTTATGTGGTGTGAAACCAATTGAAATTCATCGACAGTTGAAGGAGACATGTGGTGATGGAGTTATGGATGTGTCGAAAGTGCGTTCGTGGGTGCGACAGTTTAATGAAGGCAGAACATCGTGTGACAACAAACCGAAACAACCTCGGGCTCGCACAAGCTGGTCTGACGACATGGTCGAGAAAGTGGAGAGAATTGTTTTGCGGGATCACCGAATGACTGTGGAACAGATCGCCTCCAGAGTTGGCATTTCTGTGGGTTCTATGCACACAATCCTGCATGACGACCTGAAAATGCGAAAAGTGTCATCCAGGTGGGTGCCACGAATGCTGACGGACGACCACATGGCTGCCCGTGTGGCATGTTGCCAAGCAATGTTGACGCGCAATGACAGCATGAATGGGACTTTCTTTTCATCGGTCATCACAATGGATGAGATGTGGATGCCATTTTTCAATCCAGAAACAAAGCACCAGTCAGCTCAATGGAAGCACACAGATTCACAGCCACCAAAAGAATTTCGGGTAACCGCCAGTGCTGAAAAAATGATGGTGTCCATCTTCTGGGACAGCGAGGGCATAATCCTTGCCCATTGCGTTCCAAAGGGCACTACGGTAACAGGTGCATCACACGAAAATGTTTTGAAGAACAAATTCCTTTCTGCACTGCAACAAAAACGTCCGGGAAGATATGCGCATGTGCTGTTTCACCAAGACAACACACCCGCACATCTAGCTAATGTTACGCAACAGTTTCTTCATGATAACAACTTTGAAGTGATTCCTCATGCTCCCTACTCACCTGATCTGACTCCTAATGACTTTTGGCTTTTTCCATTAATGAAAGACACTCTCCGTGGCCGCACATTCACCAGTCATGCTGCTATTGACTCAGCGATTTTCCAGTGGTCAAAACAGACTCCTAAAGAAGCCTTCGCCGCTGCCATGGAATCATGGCATCAGCGTTGTGAAAAATGTGTACATCTGCGGGGTGATTACGTCGAGAAGTAATGCCAGTTTCATCAATTTCAGGTGAGTAGTTAATTAGAAAAAAAATCGGAGGCCTTAGTACTTGAATGCACCTCGTACACATAGAGGCTAGGAACTCTCATAATATTAAGAGCTTTGAAATGAGTTTTCACATGCTTCTCTTAAAAATTGTTACTATAAATCTGATAGCCTTCTTGTTGCCACTTGAAAACAATTTTTGAACCAAGAGTGGAAAAATAAAAAATTTTTGCTTACATTATTTCTGAATTTGTGCATCATATGAGTAACTCAAGACAGTCTGAACCACTATTTTTCTGTGTTACTCAACTAGGTAAGTTTCTGGTCAGTGTAGAGACCTAACAGTTAGATTATTTTGTACTCTTCGCTGGAGACACTAGAAGTGAAAACAATATATTTGGATTTCTTATAATTAATTTACAGGCAATTTGTCTGGAACCAACTAGCATGTCTGTCTATTGCTATATTTGTGTTACGTCACAGCTTCTCTATATAATCAAACTGTGTAATTAGATTTGCATCATCTTTGTATAATAAGGACTCATATGCCAAGAATGAGGGGAAAGGACCAGGTACTGAGTTGTTTGGCATGCCTCTGGCAGCAGATAACCAGTCTAAGCTTTGATTATTGTTACTAACTGTTCTATGGGCTGCACTCAGCCTCGTGATGCCAATTGAGTAGCTACTCGACTGAATAGTAGTGGCTCCGGTCAAAGAAAACCAACATAACGACCGGGAGAGTGGTGTGCTGACCACACGCCCCTCCTATCCAATCCTCAACTGAGGAGGACACGGCTGTCGGATGGTCCCGATGGGCCACTTGTGGCCTGAAGACGGAGTGTGCTAACTGTTCTATGGCTCAGTATGCAGCTCTGCAGTACCAGTACATTATGATAAATCTACTGTGGGAGACAGTGTCAAAAGCATTCCTCAACTCCAGAAGACTTGTACAGGTTGTTTTATTACACTCAAGGAAATCACGTTGTGAAGAGTTAACCAGGTTTTTTTTCCTCAGAATGCAGGTTCACGTGTTTCGACATATAACTTTCTCAGGTGTGGAGTGTGCCAGTTCCTCATTTCTTGACGTTTTTTACAACAGTTCAATTTTCTGTTTTTTTTTTTATATATATATTTGGGACAATAGGAGTAATCTTTTCTACCAATAACCATAAAAATTAGTTTGTTGACTTATAATTTGTAAATCATCACAAACAGTAGCCAATTATGTAAATTTGCTACCTATTTCATTTGTATGGCATCAAGCTTTTGGTGAAACATGTGTTACAGTAAAATCAGTTGTGTAAGGAAGAGGAGATATAACTGATGTTACAGCCAGAGAGGAAAAATATCTTTCTCATTCTTTACACATGCATTCATTATGATGCCACCCACACACCTGAACCAAACAATATTCAAACTGGTACCTTCCCTCAACATTTCTGTCACTGTACTGGCTAATAACCTCCGTAGATCTGTACGTTGAATGGGTGAGATTTAGATCCCTGTCTTGACATCTAGAGTTTGATATTCTGTAGATTCCCTACATCACAGCAAGCAATTACTAGAATGTCTTCACAGCAGGATTTGTTATCTAGCCTAGTACACTCTACATCTCAAATTATCTATGTACTCTTCAAATCATCATACAGTTTGTAGTGGATACGGTACCAGTATCATTTTACTCCCTTCTTGTTCCATTTCCAATTAATGTGTGGGAAGAATGACTTTCAATATGCCATTTAGTAGGAAGGAATGTATCTAATTGTGCAGTAATGGTTACTATGCTAGGTATTTTCACAACATTTAAAACTTTTCTACGTTCATTTCAGAACTCTGAATTTTAAAACTTGTGAGACCCTGATGAAGGATAATAATAATGTTAGTGATGAGCTCTTGCAGACTACTCAGGCTTATGAGTGTTTCAAAACTTTCCTTCAATATTCTGCATCTTCTACATAATTCAGTTTGAACGAACTACAAATGACAAAACATACAGTACCACTGAATGTACGTGTAAACTGTACTCCTCCAATAGCTTTGACATTGATAGAACATGACTAGTTTTTGGGGTGTTTTACACAAACACTGAATCCACTGTAGTGTAATCAATCTCTTCAATGACAATACACAATTATTCAAATCATCTACTAGCTCCAAAAGTAATTTTTCCATTACAAGTAACATAAAATTCCAGGTGCTGCATCATTCAGTACTCTGCAAGCAAAATAGGATATTTCAGTTTGACAGCATTCTTACTCCACAGCTCCACACAAAATAATGAAGTTGACACCTTTGTCTCAGAGGTTAATAAGCTTACAGAAACACACTGAATATTATGCAGAGAGTCCTTTTGTGGTTATTATTGCTAGTGAATTTACCTATCACATACCAAAAGACAATTGAAAGGATAGTCTTAAAATGTAACCAGTATTTCAAGATAGACGCTGAATCCTATTATTCTAATAGTGTCCATATTATGGGACAAAGGTAGCAAATGTTGAGATAATCCTGTTACAAAAGTTGCACAATATGTGGACAGATCCACAGGTAACAAGAACCCATTTCCTGCAGTCCACTGATGAGATAGGTTTTCCTTCAGGGTGCCTTTACTGTACTTTGATTATCTATTGTATCCTGATATTACTACAGGGAAATTTTGTTATGGTTCCTCTCAAAGGAAAATAGCCAATGGCCTTCCCCGTCCATTTCCTACTAGAGTTTATAATCTGTTTCATTGTCAATATGTCATTAAATGCTAGTGCACCTTCTTTCCTTTCTTATTTTGTAAATGATGTTTCAGGTATTTAACAACTTTTTATTGAGCCATACGGTAAAATCAAGTTCTGTTTCCTTCTAATAAAAATCAGGAGCAGGTGCTGTTCTCATTCAACACATATAAATGATGCAATGTTATGTAATGTATCAGGTAATTATTGATTTGTGGGTTCTCCAAGTAGCTGGATGTCTGTTAGAGATGAAATGTTGCTGGGTTGTACTTCAACTTATAAAACAGCCAAGAAGGGGGATAAAATCTGTTACGTCACTTCATCTGACTATTTCAGAATGACTGATGAACTGAATGAACTGACTGCCTTTAATCCCAAAATAATTTACAGGAGATACATAGATGAATGGAGTGGTAGCAACATTCTTTCTGCTTGTGCTTTAATGTGAATAGAGAACCACCCATGTGTGAGCATTTGCTACAGTTTAGAAAAAGAGTTAGTAATCGCATCAGAATTCTATCAAAAATCATTTTCTGCTCTGAGTCATTATTTTATACATATCACTCTTAAAATGAAGAACAAGTGTGTGAGTGGAAGACTGGCATCTCAACCCAAGGTACAAAAGCAAAACTGGAAAGAACCTACATGTGAGCCATATTGTTGTGTTTCCTTTGTTTCTGATGCTAAGGGGATTTATTCACTATCAATTTATTGCCCAAGATAGCACAATTAAATAGCATTAACACATTCAAATGGTTAAACAGTGGAGGCTTAATTTTGACAATAAAAATTATGATCCTACACCAAATCAGTGCTCCTGGCTACACAGTGATGACAGGTAGCACTTAGCAAAAAAGGGAATAGAGGTCTTTTTTTGATTTTCATTGCTGCACAAAATTATATAACCCTACAACAAAGGAGCATTTTTTATATTAAATAGCTGAAGCACAACTCATTGGAGACCCTATTCAGCAAGAATTTAGATAACTACTACTGCCACTGGGAGTTATTTTTGTGATAACCAGACCCAAAACTTGCTACCATATGGGTACACTACTATGATGCATGAAGACACTCTGACAACTTTCATATTTTCTAACTGTGGTGAACATGCGAATAAGATAATAACTGTAACAGATGGCCTTACTACACAGAAACTAATAACTTCTGGTCTACTTGTAATTTATATATTTCCTCTCATTTCTGCACAAATAATCTTATTGGAAGGTCTTACCCAGTATTTGGTGCATCTCCCATACCATAAACAGACCTAACATAAAATCAAAGGTGTTGCATCCAGTAATTTTAATACACTAACTGCACGATTTTCAGAGGAATGAACTAGTATTTTGGCATTGCATCTTGCACACAATTAGGAAGGAGCTTCTTTTTGGTTGTGGTACCTTACCCTGTACAGGATCCATGCTCATGGGTAGAACCAATTGTAGCTGCACCCTCTGTTGAGCTGTTGCACACAGATGATACTGTATACATGGCTTTCTGCGAGACAGGGAGGCGCCCTAGCTGTGGAGGCAGTGAGGGGGCCAACTGGGATGAGAGCACAGGTTGCCTAACACCAGCTGGGCACAGCGCTGCTTGCTCCTCCCTGCAACAGCACAAACACATCCATGCCGCTCTGCAGCTCTGCCACTTAAATAAGTGTCACATCTAGTAATTTTAATACACTCTCTGCACAATTTCCAAAAATGAGTTTGTGTGATACTGCATCTTGCGCAAAATCAGGAAGGAGTTTCTGTTTGGTTGTGGTGCCTTACCCTGTACAGGACCCATGCTCATGGGTAGAACCAATTGTAGCTGCACCCTCTGTTGAGCCACCATCATGTGATGTCCTGCTGCGGTTGCACATAGGTGATACCGTATACATAGCTTTCCGCAGGATGGGGAGAGGCCCTCGCTGTGGAGGCAAGAGGGGGCCAGCTGGGATGGGGGTACAGGTTGCCTAACACCATCTGACCACGGCCCTGCTTGCTCCTCCCTGCAACAGCACAAACACATCCATGCCACTCTGCCACTTAAATATGTGTCACATCCAGAATTTTGATACACTCTCTGCACAATTTACAGAAATGAGAGTTTGTGTTGTGATATTGCATCTTGCACAAAATTAGGTAGGAGTATCTGTTTGGTTGTGGTGCCTTACCCTGTACAGGACCCATGCTCATGGGTAGAGCCAATTGTAGCTGCACCCTCTGTTGAGCTGTTGCACACAGATGATACTGTATACATGGCTTTTCGCGGGATGGGGAGAGGCCGTCGCTGTGGAGGCAGTGAGGGGACCAACTGGGATGGAGTTATAGGTTGCCTAACACCAGCTTGCCACAGCCCTGCTAGCTCCTCCCTGCAACAGCACAAACAAATTCATGCCACTCTGCCACTTAAATAAGTGTCACATCAGTCATTTTAATACACTCTCTGCACAATTTCCAGAAATGAGTTTGTGTTGTGATATTGCATTTTGCACAAAATCAGGAAGGTGCTTCTGTTTGGTTGTGGTGTCTTACCGTGTACTGGATTCATGGTTGTGGGTAGAACCAATTGTAGCTGCACCCTCTGTTGAGCCGTTGCACACAGACGATACCGTATACATGGCTTTCCGCGGGACAGTGAGACTCCCTATCTGTGGAGGCAGTGAGGGGGCCAACTGGGATGGGGGTACAGGTTGCCTAACAACAGCTGGCCACGGCCCTGCTTGCTCCTCCCTGCAACAGCACAAACACATCCATGCCACTCTGCGGCTCTGCCACTTAAATAAGTGTCACATCAGTCATTTTAATACAGTCTGTGCACAATGTCCAGAAATGAGTTTGTGTTGTGATATTGCATCTTGCCCAAAATCAGGAAGGCGCTTCTGTTTGGTTGTGGTGCCTTACCCCGTACAGGATCCATGCTCGTGGGTAGAACCAATTGTAGCTGCACCTTCTGTTGAGCCAACATCATGTGATGTCCTGCGGCTGTTGCACACAGGTGACACCTTATACACAGCTTTTCGCAGGATGGGGAGAGGCCCTCGCTGTGGCGGCAGTGAGGGGGCCAACTGGAATGAGGGAACAGGTTGCCTTACACCAGCTGGCCACAGCCCTGCTTGCTCCTCCCTGCAACAGCACAAACACATCCATGCCACTCTGCCACTTAAATATGTGTCACATCCAGAATTTTGATACACTCTCTGCATAATTTCCAGAAATGAGTTTATGTTGTGATATTGCATCTTGCACAAAATCAGGAAGGTGACTCTGTTTGGTTGTGGTGACTTACCTTGTATTGGATCCATGGTCATGGGTAGAACCAATTGTAGCTGCACCCTCTGTTGTGCTGTTGCACACAGATGATACCTTATATGTGACTTTCCACCAGATGGGGAGAGGCCCTCTCTGTGGCAGCAGTGAGGGTGCCAACTGGAATGAGGGTACAGGTTACCTAACACCAGCTGACCACAGCCCTGCTTGCTCCTCCCTGCAACAGCACAAACACATCCATGCCGCTCTGCGGCTCTGCCACTTAAATAAGTGTCACATCAGTCATTTTAATACAGTCTCTGCACAATTTCTAGAAATGAGTTTGTGTTGTGATATTGCATCTTGCACAAAATCAGAAAGGAGCTTCTGTTTGGTTGTGGTGCCTTACCCTGTACTGGATCCATTGTCGTGGGTAGAACCAATTGTAGCTGCACCCCCTGTTGAGCTGTTGCACACAGATGATACCGTATACATAGCTGTCCACAGGATGGAGAGAGGCCCTCGCTGTGGAGGCAGTGAGGGGACCAACTGGGATGGGGTTATTGGTTGCCTAACACCAGCTGGCCACAGCCGTTCTTGCTCCGCCCTGCAAGAGCACAAACACATCCATGCCACTCTGCAGCTCTGCCACTTAGAAGAGTGACACATCCAGTAATTTTAATACACTCTCTGCACAATTTCCAGAAATGAGTTTGTCTTGTGATATTGCATCTTGCACAAAATTAGGAAGGAGCTTATATTTGGTTGTAGTGCCTTACCCCATACAGGATTTTGGCTTGTGGCTAGAACCAGTTGTAAATGCACCCTTCTCTGAGCCACCCTCATGTGATGTACTGCTACTGTTGCATAGAAAAACTACTTTATACATGGCGTTTAGTGGGATGGTGAGAGGCCAAACCTGCAGAGGCAGTGAGAGGGTCAACTTGGATGGTGATAGAGGCTGCCTAACACCAGCTGGCCACAGCCCTCCTTACTCCTCCCTTCAACACTGCAAACACATCTATGCCTCTTTACATCTGTGCTCGTTATTTGAAGTTTTACATGCAGTAATTTTAATACACTCTCTGCAAAAGTTATGGAAGAATAAAATTGCCAATTTGTGTTTTGGAATTTCACCTTGCACAATATTAGCTAGGAGCTTCTGTTTAGTTGCAGTGTCTTACCCCATACAGGAGCTTTTCTGGTGGGGAGACCCAATTATAGCTGCAGACTTTTCTGACCCTTTTTCATATGATGAATTGACTGTGTTATGTAGGGACACTGTAGTAGATGTGTCTTTTGATGCAGTGGGGACAGGTCCCAACTGCCTACCCAGTGAGAGGCCCAATGGGATTAGAGGTGGAGGCTGCTTAACAGTAGCATGATGCAGCTCTGCTTGCACCTCCCTGCAACAGCATAATCACATCTATGGCACTCTGCAAAAGTCCTCAGCTTAAGTGTCCCATCCAGTAGTTTTGATGTGTTTTGGTATTCCATCTCACATAAAATTAGCAAGGAATTCTGTTCAGTTCTGGTGCCTTACCTTGTACAGGAGCTTTTCTTGTGGGCAGACCCAATTATAGCTGCAGACTTTCCTGACCCTTCTTCATATGACGAACTAACACTGTTATGTTGGGACACTGTAGTACATGTGACTTCTGATGCAGTGGGGATACGTCCCAATCGCTTACCCAGTGAAAGGCCCAATGGGATTAGAGGTGGAGGCTGCCTAACACCAGCACGCTGCAACCCAGATTGCTCCTCCCTGGAACAGAACAAACACATCTGTGCCATTTGTCAGCTCCAGACCCTAGTTAAAGTGTCACTTCCAATAATTATGACGTGTCTGGGTATTCCATCTTGCATAAAATAAGCAAGGAGTTCTGTTTGGATGTGGTGCCTTACCTTGTACAGGAGCTTTGTTGGTGGATAGACCTCATTGTAGTTGCATGCTTTTCTGAGCCATCTTCATGTAACGTAAAGCTGCTGTTTCAC
The DNA here is from genome assembly GCF_023864275.1 of Schistocerca cancellata. Lineage (NCBI taxonomy): Eukaryota > Metazoa > Arthropoda > Insecta > Orthoptera > Acrididae > Schistocerca > Schistocerca cancellata. The sequence continues at coordinate 271,316,460 of NC_064629.1, forward strand.
ACAGACACTGCAGTATACAAGGGTTTTGGTACATTGGGGACAGGCAGTGTCAGCTAACACATTGTGGGGGCTGACTGAGATTTAGGTAATATGTAATTCCACGGTGTAGGAAACCATGTTGTAATTTTGCTTTGTTTTTCCTACTGAGAAATAAGCAGTCGCTGGATTTGGTTCCATATTCATCCTTTAGTGTCCCTGGGAAGCAGTCTGTCATGAGAGAATCATTTATGATTTGCACTAAAGAGTTTTTCACACTGACTGTACAGTTTCTCTGTACGCACAGAGGCACTTCATTTTTTAGATTGTGCTTCAAAGTGCACAGTTGTACTGTAGTATTGGGTCACAGCATTATTGTATTTGGTGAGTTTTTGTTCCGCCTGTGTTTTGTCAAATGTCTGTTTATGTAGCTTGGTACCTATGTTTCTGAAGTATTGAACTGCAATGTGTGCTCCACTCCTGGGATCATATATTGTGGTACCATGATACTTCAGTGGTATGTTTGTTGTGTTTTCTTCTATTTGTCTCCTCTTTGGTGATTAACGGACTGCATTGATTTTGTTTTCTGCTTTTCCAATAAATTTAACTATTTTTGAGATAATTTTTTAATAATTACACATCAAAACATTCAATCAATCAAAAACAAACTCTTAAACTTACAAGTAGATATAGAAAGCAGTGGTATAAGAACTACTGTTCTCTGTGTAACTGAGCATTGGCTAAAAAACAATGAAATAACTTGTATAAACTTAGACAGTTATAAGTTAGTATCATACTTTTGCAGAGAGAATTTTAAAAATGGTGGAAGCTGCATATTTGTTAGATATTGCTTCTCCTGCCCTGTAACTGCAATTCCATTGGAAAGGTATGCAATTGAAAAACATTTTGAGTGTAGTGGTATAAGTATTGAACTGCAAAATGCAACCCATGTAATAATGTCTTTACAGAGCTCCCAGTGGTGATTTCAGTGTGATAGGCTGCTATCACAATTTTGGGAGAACAAGTTAATTTTATGTGGAGACTTGAATATTGACTATCTGAATCAAAATATAAAATGGAACTAGAGAGCTTACTTATAATGTATGGTTTACATAACACAATACAAAACTACACCAGAATAGGTATGAACACTCAAACTGCCATTGATTACATAATTACAAATATTCAGTCTGGCAGATATAATTGCCTTATAGAAGACATGAATTTATCAGATCACCACTCACAGACAGTAATAATAAAAGAAGTAGGGAAATTAGATTCACTCAGCTTTATCCCATAAAGAGATATGAGAAGTTCCTACATAACAGACCTAAAGATAGAACTACAAAATGGAAAGTGGCCAGAAATGTACTTAACTAATGGTGTTAATGATAAATATAACAGTTTCCTAGATATCTATTTAAAAATCCTTGAAGAATGTTTGCCAACCAAAACTAAACCAATAAAGGAAAAGAGAGGAAATCTACCATGGCTAACAAAAGGTCTATTAGTATCCTGTAAAAAGTTGAAACTTCTACACATAATTTTGAAAGCTCCAGATAGGACTATTCATTTTGTTGAATATTATAGAGTCTATAAAAAGATTTACAATAAAACTCTAATAGCTGCAAAAAAACTGTATAATGGAAATGTTATTACACAAGTTCCCAACAAAGTCAGAAACACTTGGAAGATAATAAACAGAGAAACAGGAAAGTCATCAGGAAATAACAATAAAAGCTTAAGCCTAAAAATCAATAATGTTGTAACAGAAGATCCAATAACCACTAGTAACACTTTCAACCAATATTTTACCAGCATCTGCCAACAACTTACACAGGGTAACAATAGCAATTCTCTGCAAGCCCAAATACTAGTTGAGAATAAACAAAAGTCACCCAGTAACTCATGTTACCTGTATCCGGAAACTGAACAAGAGATAATAAAAATAATAGAGAAACTAAAAAATAAAGCATCCACAGACATAAATGGCCTGTTAAAAAAAAAATTCGAAGCTATCTACTAGGGAAATTGCTAAAACCCTCTGCCACTTAGTAAACTCATGTCTCGAAAAAGGAATCTTCCCAGATAGAATGAAGATTGGCAGAGCACTATGTGCACACATGTGCCAAAATAATTACAGACCAGTTAGCCTCCTTCCCATTTTTTCGAAGATCATAGAAAGAATAATATTTGTTAGGTTAATGGCACTTTTTGATAAAAACTCTATCATAAATAGTAGACAATTTGGGTTCCAGAAGGAAAAATCTACAGTGTCAGCTGCATTTGAACTTATTAATATAATCTCTGCAGGCCTAGATCAAGGTCAAATCCCAGTTGGTGTTTTTTGTGATTTATCTAAAGCTTTTGATCTTGTCAGCCACCACATATTAATAATGAAGCTACACCACTATTGACTTAGAGGAAGTGCTCTTGATATCATAAAGTCATTTCTGCAGAACAGAAAACAAGCAGTGGAAGTGTCACACAATCAAGGGAAACAGCTATCAGAACTACAAGATATAAAACATGGGGTGCCGTCCCACAAGGTACTATGCTAGGACCCCTCCTTTTCTTATATATGTAAATGATTTACCTTGCAACGTAGACAGTGGATTGATACTCTTTGCAGATGACACAACAAGAATAACTGTGAGACCGAGCTTACAGGATGCCATAAGTAAAAGTAATCAAACAGTTGAAATAATCACCCACTGGCTTGAAGTGAATAGGTTAATTCTCAGTTATGAGAAAACTAATGCAATCCTATTTAGGAACAACAAAAGAAAAACAAGTTAACCAACAAATTTGCAGGAGCTAGATGTAAGAGTAGTTGAAAGTGCTAAATTTCTAGGGATCACTGAGGACAGTTGTTTAGGATGGAAAGATCATATTTCCAATATAAGCAATAAAATTAGCACTGCTGCTTTTGCTCTGAGATAAATTAAGCCACTAATAACTGAAGATGATCTGTGCATGGTGTATTTTACATACTTCAATTCTATAATGAGCTATGGTATAGAAATCTGGGGCCACTCAACTCAGCCAATCAAAAAAATCAAATTACAAAAGATACCAATTAGAATAATGGGAAACAAAAGATCAAGAGATAGTTGCAAGCTTCTTTTCAAAAAAATATAAGATTATAACATTCTACAGCTTGTATATATATAAAATTCTGCTCCTTGCTTGGGATCATAATGATAAATTCAACAAAAATGAAGGTGTACACCACCACCACACCACAAACACCAAGAAATTAAGAATTCCGCAGCAGAACACAACTCAATATGAGAGAAACAGTGGTTACAGGGCAGTAAAGTTGTACAACTCTATATCACCACACATCACTAATGACAAATCAAAGGAGAAATTTAAACAGTCAATCAAACAAGTGCTATTAGAAACCCCTTTATATTCAACCAGAGAAATTCTTTCAAATGAAAATAACTGAAGCAAACAGACATAGTACATGAAAAGAAAAATGTACACAGGTACAGAGAAAAAGAAAAAGTAAAATGTGTTAACTCCTTAACAGCATTGTTTTATCTAAAGATTTTGTTTTTCTATAGTATTATTGCTGTTAAATTTTTTTATGTATGTAAACAAAACAGCAGCTAGAATATGTATGTGCTATGTGACTGTATTATCCGTATATATAATATGATGGACCCATAGCATAGAATTATTGAAATTCAATGTTCTGTAATTTAGGTACATCGATTATATATGCCTCATAAAATCTGTTCAGTTTATAGTATCTAAAATTTTGTAACTATGTTGTTAATTTCCAGAAATGTTGTGGCTAAAATTTATTGCTTATCTTAGCAAAACTATAGTTAGAATCAGTAAAAGTAATGTATTTCATTGGAAAACTGACAAATCAATTATGTACTTGGACTTACTCCATAAATGTACACCATAAGCTGTTAAATAAATAAGTGTCTTTTTGTACGAATGGTGTTGGTTACAAAAGGCAGCATTACTTTTGTTGTTTTTTATACTGCTTAGATGCTTGAGGATTAAAGCCTTCAATATCCCATTAGTTACCCAGTTATTTTTATTTTATGTTTTAATAGCTCTTAGTACTTCTTCAAAACTGAAATTCAAAACTGAATTTAAATATTGAAATGAACTTTGAAAATTGCCCATTCATGCTAATCTCCATGTACAAGTGCTTACAAGTTTAAGTGTTCATCTTTATGACAGATCTGACTCTTTTCAGCATAAAGAAAACCATTATGTATGTGAGTATTTTAGTTTTGTTTTTTTACACCTATGTTTAATTTTAAGATCTGATGCAAGTGATTTGAAAGTTCAGAGTTATCTACAATGACATCACATCTTAATTTCTCTATATCATTTATTTTATATTCAATGATTGATGCAGAATGCTTGGTTACGCCTGTGACAGTGTCAGTGGTGATAGTCCATAGCTGTACGTAATGTTAACTTCACCAAGAAGTTTAGTCCTATTTATGATGAAAGTGCAAACAAGAGTGAGACAATCATCTTTCTAAATAATGATAAATGTTTAGTGTATTTGTAAGTAGCTTAGATATCACCAAAAAAATCATGCAACCCCATAAATATCCAAATTACTGACATTAGGTCACAGAAATATTTTTGGGAATCATATAGAAAAATCCTAGGTAATATCAGTGTTCTATGGTTCCCTAATTTAATAGAAAACATATAAAACTTCACAAATATTTCATGCTCTCTTTTAGGTTCCACAGAGGTTTCAGACAGAATTTACCCTTCACGTGCTTCTTTATTGGAATATTCAATCATTGGTTGTGATGGTGTGTCCAAATAGGTGGAAAAGTTTCTTTGATCAACTGCTGCTGCCAATGTCAATGGAGCATCTACCACAGCTTTTAGTCCCAAAACCAGTAAGTAAGAATTAGCTTCTGACCAGTTGGTAATAATTACAAACTGTCACAATTTCTGCTTTAGCACATGACAATGTCATTGAGCAACTAAGGCTACATAATGATTTTTGTAACTTTCAAGTCTTACTTGGCACACATTTCAGATCATGAACTCCAGCTGCATTGTTATAGTTATAAACATCATTTGTTTTGCTAACTAACATAAATTGTATGACCTTTCTCATATCTGCTACTGTCAGCTGGCACCACACAAGGGAACAGTTCACTGTGATGACTACAGAATACATGTCCAAGGATGGGTGAAATGTAGTGAAAGACTGACAGAACCATCCCTTTCCTGGAGGCTTTTCCCTGGCTTGTGTATAACACAGTGATATTGTCTCTCTTTCTCACTTGAATTACAATATCTCTTGCAGTGCCCTGAGCCACCATTCGTTGGCACTCATTGTAGTTTCTGGTGCCTCTTAGGTGATACATCTGTGACAAAATTCACAAACGCACTAGATGTACAATACGTGATCAAAAGTATCTGGACATTCCCAAAAAGGTACGTTATTCATATTAGGTGCATTTTGCTGCCACCTACTGCCAAGTACTCCATATCAGCGACCTCAGTAGTCATTAGGCATTGTGAGAGAGCAGAATAGGGTGCTCCGCGGAACTCATGGACTTCAAACGTGGTCTGGTCTTTGGGTGTCACTTCTGCCATATGTCTGTACAAGAGATTTCCACACTCCTAAACATCCCTAATTCCACTGTTCCCAATGTAATCATGAAGTGAAAACATGAAGGGACACGTACAGCACAAAAGCATACAGGCCAACCTTGTCTGTTGAGTGATAGAGATGGCTGATGGTTGAAGAGGGGCATAACGTGTAATAGGCAGTTATCTATCCAGACCATCACACTGGAATTCCAAACTGCATCAGGATCCACTGCAAGTACTATGACAGTTAGGCGTGAAGTGAGAAAACTTGGATTTCATTGTCAAGCAGCTGCTCATAAGCCACACTTTGCACCCGTACAATACCAAACAACACCACACTTGGCGTAGGGATGGTTGAACAGTGGAAAAACATTGTGTGGAGTGATGAATCACGGTACACAATGTGGTGATCTGATGGCAGGGTGTGGGTATGGCGTGCGCCCTGTGAACGTCATCCGCCAGCACATGTAGTGCCAACAGTAAAATTTGGAGGCAGTGGTGTTATGGTGTGGCCATGTTTTTCATGGAGGGGGCTTGCACCCCTTGTTGTTTTGCATGGCACTATCACAGCACAGGTCAACACTGATGTTTTAAGCACCTTCTAGCTTCCCATTGCTGAAGAGCAATTTGGGGAGGGTAACTGCATCTTTCAACACAATTGAGCACTGTTCATAATACATGGCCTGTTGTGGAGTGGTTACATGACAATAACATCCTTGTAATGGGCTGGCCAGCACAGAGTCCTGACCTGAATTCTATAGAACAGCTTTGAGATGTTTTGGAATGCCAACTTTGTGCCAGGCCTCACTGACCAACATCGATACCCCTCCTTAGTGCAACACTCTGTGAAGAATTGGCTGGCATTCCCCAAGAAACCTTCCAGCACCTGATTGAACGTATGTCTGTGAGAATGCAACTGTCATCAAGGCTAAGGGTCGGCTAACACCATATTGATTTTCAGCATTACCGACGGAGGGTGCCACAAACATGTAAGTCATTTTCGGTCAGGTGTCCGGATGCTTCTGATCACATAGTGTACATGGAGGTAATGTATCTAGCGTCATCATTGGATACAGAGGTCATCAGAAATCTTTTTCTCATAAACATAACACTGAAGGAGACACTTAACTCTCTGACAGAGGCAGAAGTCCATTGAAGAAGATTGCTACCATTCATAAAAGACAGTTATCATGAAAGAAACTGTTGATCTTAGAAAACATTCAGAGAAAATAGTGTCAATGAAAACTATGCTAGGGCAACAGTCTCAGTAAAATGATAATTGTATTACTTTTGTGTCAGAGATTTCTTATACAATGTGAATGCAAGGAAGAGTCTTCAGTGGGATAAGAAGCACAAACCATGCAGTACCTACCAGGGAAACACAGTATGCTATTAAACATGATTCTCTTCACACTTCTGCCTGCAGCAGGATGTGCTTGATTTTGAAGAACGTCATCAAGACCAAACTAGCAGAGATTTTGGAATGGCTTGAGGAATCGTATCATTTAACATGTTATGGCAAACAAACACACAGTCTAATGATAAAATACAAAATTAATAATTATCCTCAGTATTTGCAACATGCAGTCTTTCACAGTTTATGAGAGATTAATCTGTGAAACAGAACATGCTGCAAGCAGAGTCCACAAGTTCCGACTATGTGGAAACCTGTATCATCCTTAACAAAAATGAAAAACTATTACGAAATATCAGGTGTAGACCAAAAGACAATCAGTTGTAGACCAAAAGACAGACAGTGACATGAACATGGGAGTGTGCAAAAAATTTTACAATATAGAGCAAGATTCAAAACTTTCCTAGTTTTAATATAACTGATTAAGTGATTGTGAAAATTATGCCCCATGAACTAAATTTGACAAAAAGTACACAAAACTTACTGTACCTCAAAAGATGGGCATTTGGACATTTATTTCCTTAGTATTTTGAAGGCAGATTATTTTTCTACCTAAACAATAAATATATTCAAAAATATCTACTTTATTACTAAGATGAATACAGATGTGATATTATGATTTAACTACTATATCTGAAATTACATTCTCATATAATTAAATGTAGAACATCCAACACATTATGAACTAAAACTAGAAAATATTAACAAAAATTATTTATTTTAACTTGCATAATGTTAGGTGGAATTGGAAAATTAAAAACCCGAAATAAGAAAAAAGTCAGAATGACAGAGAAAATTCTGCTGGATGACAACAGAAATGTCACTTTAATATCCATAAAAGTGGAGGAACAGGAAATAAATTTTTACAAAAGTTTATTCTACTCTGTTATCACTTGTAAGACTTTGTTTACTTACAAGACTTCACATCTGTTCACATTAATGGACTTACTGTATTATTTTCATAATTCATATTTTGTAGTGCTGGCTGGAATAACTGAATTTGAAGAAAATGTGTTTTTAAACTATATTTTTTTGTATTAAAATTGTATCCTAGGGCCAGTCAGTATATGATTAGATGAATGTGGGAAACCTCCGAAAAACATTGTCAAATTGGCAGGTAGAATCAACTTTTAGCAACATAGGACAGCGCAAAGGTAATACTTATTCCTCCTTTTTGTCACATTATTGTGCAGGATGCCAACTGGAATACATAATTCATAGCTGCATATGGGCATGTATTTCATTAAGCATACACAAGCTAGTGTAACTGTGTTCTTCTTACTGTACTACAATAGCTCTGTTTGTAAAACTGAATGGAGGAGCAGTAGACCATCATGGATTTTATTTTCCCATAGATACATGGTAAACTACTATCGTGCACCAGATGACTAGATGGAGGGGTGTCATTACAGGAAATGCAAGTAGATGACAGGCACATACACTGCTGCCAAGCTTATGTGGCGAGAACTGGAAACAGAATCCATGCACCACAGTGTTAGACTAGCTCCTTTCTGCAACTCAGTGTGTGCTGAATCAGGAAATGACAGAAGAAGACTGAAGACATTGTCCTGGCAAATTACAGTTCCCTCAAAGAATTGGTATGATTTTCTGTAAAAAGAGTGACAAATGAGAAAACCCAAAATACATAGTGTTTATGTACCTGTTGTTGTGGTTGGCAATGTTAAATCTGCAGTTTGGGGGTGTTGCAGGCAATGACTGCTAGAAATACAGTATGAATAAAAAATTGGTACCTATTTGCAGGAGGGTGCATGCCTATGGACATGGATAACAAAATTTTCTGTTAAGTAAGATAGAGGGAACTTGTGGATGATGGTGAAACATCACTAAAGTATGTAATGGATAAAGATTGAAAACAACACTGATTATAAGTCCTCTTGAAACCTTGGTGTGACACAGGAACAGGTTTTATCTTACATGTTTCAGTTTGTATATTGGCATTTGCCAGTAAGAAGAGTTGTCCAAGTTACTTGGTATGGCCACTGGAGTGGATGATGCTGCTGTCACATCCTCTGTGTTCCAAAAATGTAAACTCAACTACTAGGCACAGGTTTCCTATCCTACAGTCTTACTGATTGTACTTCAATAGGTGATGATGCCACAGAATATGTGAGGCTATCAGATGATTTGTGTTGTGTTCCTTACATAGGAATTTCATAAAAACAATGTTTTTTCAAAAGTCTGCAACTGTGTCAGTAAGAATTTAAATAACAAAATATAGTGTGACTTATTGGTACATTTTGTCAAGTGCTGTAAATTACCAAATCATATGAAAATGCGAAGAAATTCCAGATCTACATCATGATATGCATGATAAAATGTAGCTAGAGCACCATTCTATTGTTTGAATCTCTTTGAGTGTTGGTGACTGCATTATTACCAGCCATCCATAAGGCTTGTTGGCTTTGGTAAATTAGGTACTGAGGATTGGCTACTCACAAAGGGAATAGTGTAGTGAGCTTCATGTGTCTGTGATAAGTGATATGAATATCAGCTTCACCATACTGGTATTAAAACCTCATTTCTGGTTTTTTCCATCGCTTGATCAAATGATCATGTTTTCTCTCTTATTTTTCCCTTAAATTAAGCAATCTCAGGAAGAATCCAGAGCGACCATATGTCTTTGTACTTTGTGCTGATGTGTTGATCAACAGTCACCTAAAACTTTACAAAAATGTTATTAGTACATTGTGATGTTGTGTTGATGTACAGTCACTGAACACTTTATAGCCCTCAATAAGTTGAAATCACCTTTGAAAACAATCAAAAACCTACAAGGAGCACCTGAATATACCAGACACATTATTTTACCCTTTCTAATTGTTTGAAAAGCTTTTTTAAACTTTATCAGCTTTGTAAGCTTTCACATCCTCCTTAAGAAGGTATATACTTAGTGTAATAATCCAAACAAACAATTTGTTTCTGTTTCCTGCTGTTATGATACTGTTTCTTCATCTATACTAAAATTTAACCTCCAAATCACTCATCTTGCTGCAGCTTAACATTTCGGTTAGTAGCTTGTGATAGATCCAATACGCTTAAATAGTTTGATGTGTTATTTCAATGATTTCAATGCTAAGTTCATTTGAAATGCAGCAGTATTTAAAATTATAACATGTTATCAGCACTTGTACACATAAAAAATATCTTTAAAGGGTAAACACTGACAGCCAACTTTGCAAGTGAAGCCACCATTGTTATTTCTTTTTAATGATTTTCTTTTAGTTATGTCATGCTGTAACTCGTTTAGGGCATCAAACAACTTGTCAATGTGGTGCACTGAAACAGACAAATGGAAATATGTGGGAAATGATATCAAAGGAATAGTATTTACTACTTGACACTGAAGTCAGCACAGCACTGGCAGCATGTTCACATCCTTTAAATTTATATTGAATGTAGAAGTACTGAAAGAATGTGGTGGTGTTCTAGGCTGCTTCTTACTTTTTTTGCCTGACAAGGTACATTTGCAAAATGTCTCATGAGCATTGAACCCATGTTTTGGACACAGGCATAGCCAATCCAATAGATATTAGTAACACACATTTTAGCTGCCAATTTAACTGGTATCTAACAGGCTAACAGAATGTCAGCTGCAGGTAATCCATGTGTCCAGCACATAGTGCCTTATCAGTGTAAGATAAGATTATTCTCACTCTATAGTATTCATGTGTGAGTGACATAGTGAACTGTAAGTGGACATTTTGTATTTGTGTATGTATTGTTCACAATGAGGACTGATGCAAACAAGATGTTATGAGGTTTTATACCAATTTAATTACCATCTTTATCATGTGAAGTACTTGAAGAGGAAAGAGACAATGCAAACACTATTTTTGGTTTGATCAAGAAACTTGAAAATGTCACTATCACTGAAATCAGGGAGAATGAAGAACTGGTGCAAATGCCTTCCAAGGCCATTACTGATGTTGAATCAATTTATAACACTTTTAGTGATGATTGGAGCAAAAAATAAAGGGTGTTCATTTAAAACAATTATGCATCACTTTAGAAAAGTCAAGGACAGGGACTATCTGTCTCATTATCAGAGATAGTAGGAACAACAGAGAAAAATGTGAAAAACTGTAGTTCACATCACAGTATAGTTAGTGTACTTTCCAAGAGGCAAGGGCCAATTCCACGGCTGTGCATGATGTTGATATAATGCTGTTGGCATACACAAAAGCTAGAGTGCTTGGATTGACACATTCCAGAGCTTAACCTAACTGAGTGTGGAATTTTGAGGCAGTTCACAAGATTCTGTGCCACAGATTTATGCAGTACGTAAAGTGCAAACATGTTCAGATACAAGAAGAGATGGAGAATTCTGTAATTGCCATTGGTATTAAATTCGTGGATGTGTTATTATTGTACAGTGAATACCATACAGGGGGCCATCATTACTGAGGACTCCAAAGTTGGCAGATCAAGTGCAGTTGCCATTCACCAGCAGTCACCACTGCAGTGATTGCTGTCTAGCCCCAAGCACCAGCTGGCTCGTATCCCCTGCAGAGCCACTTAGCAGCACAGTGATGTACATTGGTATTCAGTGTTTACTTCATCTCAGAGATGTCAACTCATGGCTGGGGCAGTTATTTTTATGAAACTCTGACTTCAGTCAGCACAACTGAACTATTGTACAGAGATTTACAATTGAACATGTCAACACCATTCGTAAGGAAAGGACTTTGTACTGCACCACACATTAGTCTTCAATTTATAAACTGACTACTCTCAATATAACTACTTTCAAATGTATGTGAATTTCTAAGGGACCAAACTGCTTAGGTCATTGGGCTCTAGACTTTGTAATCTCCCCACGGAAATTTACCCTCTACCACGCAATAATTAATAATGGTCAACCAAATCATCCACATTTATTCACTTTTGGAAAGTATCTGATCGGATTTCTAGTAATATATGCGCCGACAGCTCGTCTACGCCAAGGTATTTTTCTAGTAAGATTATTCTTTGGAATAACAGAGATACATAGATGTATTCTCCATGGTTATTATAGAGGGAGAAGGAGTACAGCTTCGGAAGTATCTGTTGGAAGATTGTCGGGTTGCTAAAAGAGACATATTTGCTCTTCTTCTCGCTAAAGCGAGCTATTAAAGTTTGTGCCACTAGCGGGTTATTGGTGGATAGAGAAAAACGGTAAACGAAAATTAAGTAAGACTTGGAATCAACAGAAAACGGAATATGTAATGGAGATGGATTGAATATACTATTTTCCTCAGAAATAAGGTTTGTGACCCTTTTATTCTAGAGTGAATGACGAATGAGTTCTCTGTCTGAATCATTGATGATTGCCTTGGCCCTGTAATTAGTGGGGAAGTTTCAGCTGTGACGAAGAGAGCCTGCAGTCACCGAGTTTTGATAAAATTGTCCAAAAAGGCTTCGTCCACATCTGAAATTCTAAATCTGTCGTAAAAATGAACGAATGGTTCAAACGATCGATTTTTCCCAACTGAATGCAGCGCTTAACAATAATAACAAATGTGAAGATCTTTTCCAGCAAACCAGCCGCTGAATATTAAGACGAAGGGCTCCACCAGAGATTCTATTGGGCTGATTCCACGTAAATGAAATAATATATTTAAAACTGTGCACAGATAAAGGACAGAGAGAGAGAGAGAGAGAGAGAGCGAATGAAATTCGAGAAAATACTCAGAATCCTCCATTAGCATAATTGTTTGCCTGTCTTATCACGGATCAGCCTCAAGATAAAACAGGAGGCCATAACTGTATTGTACCGATTTGTGTGTGAGAGTGAAGGGGTAATAAAGGCGACAGATACACCTCTGTACAGACAAAACATTACACCAAGTTAGCGGCAAGCTGCATTCATATACTTTCATCAATTACAGTAGAATTCATTATAACTTACACACTATTTAAACTAACTTATGCTATGAACAACACACACTCATGTCTGAGGAAGGACTCGAACCTCCAGCAGGAGGGGCTGCGCAGTCAATGACATGACGCCTCTGACCGCACGGCCACTCTGCATGGCATAACTGTTTTAAATGATCTTTGTTATTCATTCTATGTTTGAGTTATGCTTCAATTCCTGTGCACCTTCCTGAACAGAACTGTATTTTGTACGCATGTCTAACACTAAGAAACAAATTGTTCAATGCTGACACTAAGAGCCACAACATCTGGCGACAAGGAAAAATAAGGTTTTGAAAGTGCTGCTTAAATTTCGGAAAATTTGTGTGTGTTCGAGATCTGGCTGTTGCCCACCAGTATTTAGGTGTACTAATGTGTTCTTTCTACAGAGTACTGGCAGAAGACTGCTTCCAGTATATAAACTGTTTTTTATTGCTGTTCAGTACTCTGACTTTACTTGTGCTTGGAGTTAGTCATTGATTGCACCTTTACCTGTATTTGTGTATACCATTTCTATTCCAGAAATGTCACTTAAACATGTCGCTTAATTTCAGGCACTACAGATTCAGCAACTTAGGATTAGCATGAATAGACTTTTGGAGCTTCAATCAAACATGACAACATCCTGCTACTAAGACCATGCTGCAGCAATCTAAATCTGCCTGTGCATCTAAGTTCTGAGAATTTTATGTACAGCAGGAAGACTGGATGGGTATTTTTTACAGATGCAGGCACACTTTTCAGTCTATCACATACAATGTACAAAGTGGTTTGCTAATTTTCTTTCAACAGTTTGTGTTGACACTCACCAGCATTGTTGAAAACTGTTTCCTGCAGCTTGCACTGAGAATGTTGCTTATGACAATTTAGTAATTGCTTTAGAGAAGCATTTTGATGAATAGATTTGTGTAGCAGCTGCAAAGTATAAATTTATTTACACTGCTGAGGAAGCAAGAGAAAAGTAACAAACAATAGGTTGTATATTTCTGTCTTAACCAGGCAGTGCAAATTTAAATGTGAATGTGGTTAATATTATAGTGACGAGATGTTGCATGATGCCATTACCCAAAATGTGGCAGACAATTGTCTTAGAGCTCAAATTATCATATTTGAAGTTTCCACTCTCAAGCAGGTTGCTGATTTGTTGGATCACCAAGACATATTTGATAGACTGATGTTCAAGCTAGTGGCAGTAGTAAACAATGTATGCATGCAGGTTATGCACCATGGCCCAGTGAGGAATGTTCGAGACCAGCCTGGCCCGTGCTATGTGGTGGAAGTAGTAAACACCTGCCTCACACTAAGCAAGCAGTAAACAAAGTAAAGTCATGCCCATAATGCCTCAAAGCACGTAAATAGCTAGCTTGTCCTTGTAGAAATGTGCAATGCTTTAAATGTGGCAAACATGGAAACATTCAATCATTTTGCATGCAAAACAGTTTCAGAACAAGTCAAATGTTTGTTCATTAAAAAAGCAAGATAAGAGTGTGAATGTAATTGTGTCAAAGCCAGTTCCTGAGGCAAACATTGTTAAGTCTGTCAGTTCCAAGTCTGTAGTGAAGTCAGTCACAAAGTCATAGAATTGGTCCTCAATGCAAAGAAAACCTAAGTTATTCATGCCTTTGAACATTTCTCAGCAAATTTTGCATCTGCAACTAGACACAGTAATATCAGTCACTGTGTTAAACAGGCTTACATATGAACAATTACATTAGCCAAAACTTTCAGAGTCACAAATGTTACTGTCCATTTACAATGGAGGTGATATTCTGATTCTTGGAATGTCTAGTTTACATGTCACTTTTAAGGAAGTAACTAAAACAATGTCATTTGTGCTGTTATGCACAAAAGACAGCATCAAAATATTTTTGACATTGACGCTTTTGAATTGTCTGGCTTACATATTTAGGAAAATGCTTCATCTGTCAACACATTTGTACCTAATGACATTTTATCTCAACTGTGCAAAGAATTTCAGGATGTCTTTCAAGACTCTTTAAGTGAGGCCAATGATTTTGAAGCTCTTATTACTCTGAAAGCAAATGCACAATCAAAAATCTTCCAGACACAGCCAGTCACATATGCCGTAGATAGAGAGATGAAAAATGAAGTGTATTTGGCTGTCGAGATGGCAGTGAATGAGGCTGTCAATGACTACCAAAACCCAAAGAAACTCATGTTATATGAAGACCACAACAAAACCAGTGTTAGTGTTCACATACTCATGGATAACCAAAGAACTGAAAGTGAAGGTATTACAGCAAAAGCAGAAATACTGAACTGTATTTTCAAATGACTAAGGAAGATACAGTTTCTCTTCCACACCTCTCTAAAGATGTGAGCTATTAAACAATGATGCAAGACCCACTGTGATCCCTGTCAGATTGCATACAGAATTTACAACTGAATTAGATCTCTGTTTCACTATAATATATCTTACATCCCTTAACAGTAAACTAGGCCTATGACTAAAAAAGAGCACAGTTCACACATGTGTACATGAATGATAACAGAAGCAATCCAGAAAACTACCATTCAATCTCACTGACAGCCATCTATTGTGGAATCCTTCAACATATCCTGAGCTCAATCATTACAAGTTACCTGAAACAAAATTACCTCCTCCAACTCAACCAGCATGGATTCCAACATTGTGCATGCAAAACCCACATGAGCATTTTTCATGTGACATGGATCAAGGAAATCAGATGAATGCAGTATTTACAGACTTCAGAAAAGCATTAGACTCAGTACCACACCAAGGTTGACTAATTATGAATATACTGAGTATCAAACAAAATTATTGACACAGTTGAAGATATCTTGGTAGACAGGAAATAGTATGTTATCTTGGATGAATGGTCTTCAACAGAGGTCCACGTACTTCAGATGGGCCCATGAAAGTATGCTAGAACACTTGTCCATGTTGTATGTTACTGATATGGCAAACCATATCAAAACAGAAACTCAGACTTACCCCGAGTGGTACAGTTATCTGTGTGAAGTATTCTTTGAAAAAAGCTACAAGAACATTAGTCAAACCTTAATAAAATTTTGAGGTGGTGCAAAGATTAGCAACTTGCTTTAAATGTACAGAAATGTAAAGTCATGTTCTTCACAAAATGAAACAAAGTCATAATTCTCTGTGGTTACAACATCAGAGAATTGCACTTAATACCAATCAACTGATACAATTACCTGGGTGTGACTATTGGCAGGGTTACAAAATCAGTTAACAGTAAATATGGCTTCTGTGGGATGAACAAATGACAAGGATGGTAGGGTTATGAAATTAGTTAACAGTAAATATGAATTCTGTGGAACGAACAAATTACAAGGAAGCACCACAGAAAACAATATCACCATCTAATAAGACTGAAGAGGAAGAGATACCAGGTTGGACAGAAGATAAAAACAGCAGATCACAATGAACCACCAGGCACAGGACAGCACCCGAACAAGACATGAATGATTTCTTATGGTCCAATTCACTGCAGAAGGATACAACCAAAGAGAACTCCAGGACTCTCGGGAGATGAAAATCAAGACAGAAATGAAAAGAAGACTAGCGTCTACTCTTCAAAGAATTAATCAAGCAAGAAATGTACCGCTCATAGAATTGAATGATTTGGTAACTCTCCCATATCACAATTTACAGGGCCTAACCAGTAACTTATATGAGCTACAGGTACTGTTGAATGGTAAACTAAAGGAGATTTCAGTCTTGTGTGTAACTGAACACTGGCTGCAAGAAATACAAAAATGTGCAGCTGGGATTACAGACTTTGTAGGGACACATACAGAGTGGGTGGAACATGAACATATGTAAAACCGGATATTAAACCAAAAGAAATTAAGTTTAAAAATATCTACTGTATTGAAAAAGATTTTGAATATGGTTTATGTTAACTAACAGAAAGCAAAATTATAATGAAATCTATAAATAGGCAATTTTGAATTGTTCTCTGAAAGTCTGGAAAACCTTCTGAACTGTCTAGATAGTCAGTCAAAATACATAATTATACTTATGGATTTCAATGTTAATTTCAAGGACAACTGGAAAAAAGGGCAGAAGCTGCTTAAAGTACTAAAATCATACAATATGGACACATGTGCAGAAGATATCACCAGATATGGCAGCAGTAGTGAAATTACTATTGACCAAAAATTCATTGATAAACCAAAATGCGGCTTTAAATCTGAGGTATTCGATACAGATTTCTGTGATCATCAAGCAATTAAATTGACTTACATACCTCATGTGAAAAGTGTCAACAAGAGAAAATCTGAGAGAAGATTAATTAATGATCACTGCACTGGGGTCTTTAATCTCATGTTAAAAAATGTAAACTGGAGTATGGAAACAAGTAGTTCTGTAGATATAAAATTCAACAAGTTTTTGTCAAATTATAAATAGTGCTATGATAATTCATTTCCTCTGAAGAGAACAAAAATAAACAATCAAATTCATGGATAACAACTGAAATCAAAAAGTCATCAGAAAGTCATAGAATGCTATATAAGAATGCAAATCAAAATAATATCTTGAAACCATATGCAGAATGTTATAGAAAATATTACAGGGTGGCTATAGTTGCTGCAAAAAGAAGCACAATAATTCATATATCATAATAGGGAACAACAAAATCAAATCTGTGTGGAAACTTATTAATAATCATACAAGCAAACATGAAAACACAAGCAATAAATTCCTCATAAAACACAAAAATGAAATTGTTGATGATCCACTGCTAATAGCTAATATATTCAATGATCATTACATTAATATAGCCCAAAAACCTGACCACAAGTGTATATAGTCCAAAGACAAACGTAATAGCTTCAATAAATGGAAAGACAATGCTCCCATATCCGATAACACCTGAAGAAGTACAGAGGGCTATCAGTAAAGTAAAGAGTAAAATGACCTACTGATTTGTTTGAACCACTGACAAAATTATTAAATATAGTACCAATAATATTTTCTCTCAACTTGCGGACATAATCAATGACTCCTTTGGAATTGGTGTGTTTCTAAGTGAACTTCAGCAGTCACATTTGACATTAAAAATCTCAGATCACTATCATTATAACCCACACTTTCAAAAATAATCGAAAGATTAATATATGACAGATTGCTAGACATACTAAAAACATTCTGGTAAATGAACAGAATGGTTTCAGAAAAGGCAAATCAACACAAATGGCTCTCTTCAATTTCCTAAAACTGGTTGACAAAGCTATAGGGGACAAGGAACTGGTCTATGAGTTGTTTTTGGACGTTTCCAAAGCGTTTGATCTTATAAATCACAAACTGCTACTGTCACAACTATATAGTTATGGTGTCCATGGTGTTTCCCATCAGTGGTTCAAGTCATATTTAACTGATAGAAAACAAAGAGAGCAAATTTCTCAGGATGGTAATGTATATCATTCTGAATATAATAAGAGTTAATTATGGGGTGTCCCAGAGCTTGATAATAGGACCATTGTTGTTCTTGGTTCTTATTAATGACCTACCACAAAGATTTTCAACAGCTGATACACTATATTGTTTGCTGATGATACCAGATTCTTTATAAAATGGAAGAATGGTTATGAATGCAGCAAGAGATAAAAAAAAACAGCAGAAGTGGCTGAAAATGGTTTAAAAGTAATTATCTAGGTATCAGTGACAAGAAAACTGTAAGGATGATCTTCAAC
This sequence comes from Schistocerca cancellata, assembly GCF_023864275.1. NCBI lineage: Eukaryota > Metazoa > Arthropoda > Insecta > Orthoptera > Acrididae > Schistocerca > Schistocerca cancellata. The sequence goes on from NC_064629.1 coordinate 271,335,070, forward strand.
CATATAAGAAACAAAAATAAGACAAATGTAAAATTCAAATTATCAAATAGCCAAACACAGCAAAAGAATCACATAAAATTTTTAGTATTACAGATGGGTGAGCATCTGAGATGGGAAAACATGTATAAATGCTCAACAAGAAATTAAGCAAGCAATGTTACATTTGAAGGGTTCTTAAAGATTGCTGCAATACTGAAACAGTGTTAAGTGCTTATTACACATTCATGCATAGTCTACTGAGGTATGGTGTAGTATTCTGGGCAAAAGCCCCTGTGCGCAAAGAAATCTTTTAAACTTCGAAAGAGAACTGTAAGATTAATAAGTGATATTGCTTACAGAGAATCATGTAGAAGTATCTTTAAGGAACTAAAAATTATGACCTTACCATCTAATTTATATATGAAATCATCTGCTTAATTAAAAACCATCAAGTTTCAGCTTTGTACAGCGAGACACACAATTATCATACAAGGGACAGGGATGATTATCACAGGGATGAACACAGAAAATCAGTATATAAGGACAATGTTGTTTACAAACCGAATATTCTTTACAGTGTATTGCCTGATAACATCAAAAAATACCAAACATTAATACATTTAAAAATTATATAAAAATGTATAAAAATCTACTAATAAACAATAGCTTCAACAGCATTAATGAATACCTGTAATTCTGCTCAAATCTGTAGGTCTGCTCATAATCTATCTAAGCAAAAATTCATAGCTATCAGAGTATTCTTGTATAAAACTAAACTTCTTTTGTCAATCTATGTATCTGATTATGCACCTAACTTTAGTGCCATACGTTACTATGCCTATTTCAGTAAAGTAGTCATATTTAATAGTTTTGGTAAAATCAACCATGGTGTTTCACTAGCTTTTATTTTATCAGTATGTACGTATATAATTTTATAATCTAATTAAACAGAATAATGTTTCTGTTATAAAGATTTGTTGATAAGATTTTGTAAGTGATGAAAACATATAGTATTTTATACTGTTTTGTACTTTGAAACGTCCAGTATTATGAACATGATAATAAGAGTGCTAAATAAATAAAGGCTTACATATGCTCAGCTGTAGGTGACACAGGTGGCAGAATACTGGGAAAATGCAGTCAATCTACAAAGGAGAATGCTTGTATGTCACCTGTGCATCAAATCTTAGAATATTGCTCAAGTACATGGGACCCACACCAAACAGGACGAACAGGTGATTTTCAATGTATGCAAAGAAGGTAGTGTGAATGGTTACAGGCTTGTTTGACTCACGAGAGAGCAGAAACAAATGTAAAAAAAACCTGAATTGATCGACACATTCAGATATACTGAAAGTATTAGACAAAAGCTTACACGCAAAATTTTAAGAAGATGTATTAAGTGGATAATCTAGAGATATTCACCTTCCCCTATGTATCACTTATGTAGGGGATGTAAAAACAAAATCACACTAATTATAGCGCACAAAAAAGCATATGAGCAGCCATTTTCCCGTTCTCCATACTCAACTGGAACCAGAAGAAACCTTAACCTGTTGCCTACTATTCTCTGTATCCACTTCCATGCACTTTGCAGAGGTCTGCACAGTATATGTATAGATATGGCAGTTACTTGCGTGTTATAATTATCGTGCATTATACAGAAGCTGAATGCCTTCACAATGTGTGCCTGTTCTATACAAAACTCCAGCAGAATGGTCTAAAATGTAATTTAGATAAACATGAATTCTTCCAACTTCCGAGTGGAATACCTACGCCACATCCTTATGAGTAGAGGCACAGGACTGATTCAAAACATGTTGAAGCTGTCAGTTACTTACCATTGGCAACAAACCAGAAGGAACTCTAAGGCTTCTTAGGAAAAGTAAATTATTACTCCAAATCCACATTATACACGTGAGTTTGGAACTGGTGATAACCCTATACTTTTCCAGGTACAGCACTTTATTACCAATGACTGACCTGCAAACCTACCTTCAACATCAGCATTGGAACTCTGTGTAAATCAGTTTCTCTAGCATCAATTACAGGTCATCATCAGACTCACTCTCCACCTCCTGGAAAATGAAGACTGCAGCGTGGTCATGCCTCAATGTTTCTGCCTTCTCATCCTGCAGATTCTCCATGGTGACTAGTATGGCACCATTCACATGAAGGGAATGGGACACCATCACTATTGGCTCTGAATCAACAGAGATGTTGAGTGTAAGGCCACCACATATGCAACCTGCTCAAACCACCAGACCACTCCACAGCTCTGCTGCATAACCTGCCCCATGCCACAAATTCCATGGGACCACTTTAACATGGAATTCACTGGAGCTATCCACAGCAAAATGTGACTTATTATCATCCATGCTCGATGTAAATTTCAGTATGTGGCACAAATGTATTCTTATACTGCTTGTATGCATGGATGTCTTCTATTGCAATCACTATATTAACCCAGCCCTCAAACTTATTTTTTAACGTGTCTGACAGCTCACGTATCAAGCATTAGCCAACAGTCTGTGTCTGCTTAATTATTTTGTTTTTGCCAGTCTAGTGATACTGATCACTTATTCATAGCTCCATTCCCTGTGGCCTCAAGTGGCTAAGCAGAAAGCCCTGTATATGCCTTCAAACAATAACTTAAGAAAGCAATGTGCACAGATGACAACAAAGACAATACCATGGTGAGATTCCTCTCTTTATAACAAATGACTCCAATTCATTGGATGTTCCGGACCAAGATACTCCACCTTGTTAGATCTCTTATGTCCCACAGTGGAGCAATCACCTCATTCAGCTCACCTGCACTAGCTTGTGGACTCCCCATTGTGAGACCACGCGTACAGCAGGATGCTAGGATGGATCCCAAGCAAAGTTACTGGTTTCCTAGGTAAAGGCCAGTGAGGCAAACTTCCAGTACCATGCAAATCAACTATGGCTCTGCAGTTCACCCTAACCCCTGGGTTGGGCCAAGCCTCCTTCTCCATCTCCACAGTATAACCTTAGACTTCATCCTGGGGCACCAACATCCACAAACCTTCTTCACTTCTACCCATTTCCAGAGCAGAAGAACTGGACCAGTACTGCCATAATATCAGTGACGATGACATACTATTGAGTAGGGGAGGAATTCAAGTACTGATGTGGCATTGTTCATATTGCTAGTGGAAGCACTACTGAACATCTGTAATCTAAACTTGAGAGAGTTGTTAATGTATGTCCCGACTTTTATTGTTGATTTGCTATTGTTTAATAAATACATGCAGTCAAATTATGTATATTCTATTTGAAACATTATGTATAATGAAATGTTTTAGTGCAAAGATTGTGAACATGTGTTAAACATTATGGTGAAGTGTGTATGTAATTACATGAATTGTTATTATGTATAAGAGATGAAGCATATTCTGCTGTATGTATGGTCAATGGCAAATGGAAGTCATACAGCTCAGTTTTGCCCCTATGCGCTGACTCACCAAAAGTGGGTTCTTGTAATGCCACAAGATATATCACTGGATTACATCATACTACTGTTACATCCAGTGCCTTTACTGTGAGCAACAAGCAGCAAAGCTGGTAGTGCTGGTAGATCATGTAGGTATAGGTATGCCAGCCAGTCAGTTTACGGCCAAGTTGCTACAGACACAGTCTCCTTTCTGTTCATTAGGTCATGTGTTCCTCTCCATTGCTGATGGAAGTGTTGACAATAATCTCACACTACATTAGTTATATGTGGTTATTCTTTAACTTGACCTGCTGGAGACTTACGTTTAATAATGTCTGCCTACTGCTATAAACTTCACCTTTGACAGGTTGTTATACCGTTTTAACCAAGTGAATGACTTTAGCCTTGTCTCTCAGTGTCTTCCACATCTGTAATTCAAGCTGCGTAAATGCTAATTGTTTTCATTTGCAGTTCTGGAAAATTAAGAGGATCAATAAATCTTATGAACTATTTGTCACTTATTTTGTATTTTAGCATATTCCATAAAGGACTGCCAAATAAAGTTATGTGTTTAATGACAAAGGTAACACATATTTTCAATTGTGGAAGAACTAGTATGAAATGTAAATGTGTTTAGCTGTCTGTTCCATGTTTTGCAGCAAAATACCTCAAACAAACTGGTCCCTTCCATGATGTTTGCATGCTTCTCATGGATACAATTTAATCTAGATACATACATAGAATGAGAAGATTTCAAATCCTTTGCTTTCCTGTACACTCAAATTACTCCTTCAACACAGTTCACCCTGTATCTTCTAATATATCTGTCAGCTCAGAGCCACTAATTTGTTTATGGTGTGACAAATATAGTATATTAGTTTACTACATTCTAATCCAATTTGTTGATAATGACTGTTAGGAACAACTATGAGGAAATCTTGAAGAAATGGAAATTTCTCTAATTTTATCATAATGATAATTTTCCTGACATGCATGTAAGGATGGGATATATGTCTTGATTTATCATCTCGAACTCACAGTATAGGAAATTTAAGAGTTAGTCTTAAAGTAGGTGAAACTCCTCCATCTGTTATGTTTTGTACTCAAATGAATAACTAAATTTTTTGTATATGAATGTGCCAAATTGTTGTTTGTGCAAGATTCCATTTAAATTTATGGTTCAGTTGTTTACAGTTACCTTCCTAATTCCAAAGACATCATTCATTCCATTAAAAGTGAAATGCTGAATACTGTAAGCAATGGGGAAATGTTTTGAGTGAAGAGACAGAATACAAAGTACTGTGATAGATATTTCACTCCTCTTGAAACATACCTTAATTTATGTGAAACTAATTAACTCCTGAATCTCAGGCAACTTACAATGAAAGTTCAGAATTTCAATTTCAGTTGGCTGTTTTACATTAATACTTACAAGTTACTGTAGTTTCAGAAAAAAACATTATATTCTTACACCTGTCATTAATTTGCGAGTCCTAGATACACTTTTGAATGTGCACCACCTGTGTATCAAAAAGTCTGTGAACAAAAAGCACTCACATAACATCATTAAGTCAGATCATGTCAGAATCTGCATGATGATAAAAATCTTCATGCTGATATGAAAAAGTCTCCCTCGTAATTTTAATAGTGCAATAATGTCAGTTAAAGTGGAAGTCTGCTGTCAGATCATGTTAATTAATGAGACTTCCTGGCAGATTAAAACTCTGTGCCGGACAGAGACTCAAACTTGGGACATTTGTCTTTCATGGACATGTGCTCTACCAAGCCGTGAAGTAGGGTCATGAGTGGTCATCAGTCATTCTTGATTAGCTCAGTTGGTGGAGCATTTGCCCATGAAAGGCCAGGGTCCCAACTTTGAGTCTGAGTCTGGGGCATAGTTTCCCAGGGGGTTTCACATCTGTACGCACTCATCTGCAGAGTGAATCTTTGATTACAAATGCTAATTAATGTCAAGAATTTTTACCATGAAATAACGTTTAACTTTAATATTTATTGTTCAGCCTGGAAAACAGTGTATCACTCTATTACACTACTAATGTGTACAAACTTGCGATATGTTTTTAATTATGTAGACTGGAACAGGATGTATAAATGTAAGATTCCTTTCTATTCAAGTGGCTAACCTATTTCACTACAGAAACTAATAATTTGTTTGCATTTAGGTTGTATATCTTATTGAAGGATTGTAATGGAAGCTGCACCATTTCAGCATCTGTGAGGCAACTCAAAAATTATGATGATCTGTCGGAATTTGGGACATGCACAATTCCTTTGTGTATACTGATACCAACATAAGTTCCTATGTATGAGATACTAATGCTGAGAGAAGCTTCAGTTTCTAATAAACTCTAAGTGTTCTTAATATAGCTTGGATTTTTCCTTTGGTGAATGTAGTGTCTGAATCACTCCATTGTAATGGATTGTGCTGAAACAAACTTGCTCATGGTTAGGAACAGGAAAAAATCAGTGCTATTTTATGGCCAAAATCGGTATTATTTTTTGCACTTTTCTGTGTTATTTATTGGTGTTATTTCTGGCAAGCTTTTCCTATTATCAGTTATCTATTTTTGTCAAATTTCACCATTTTTCAATGCTATGTTGAAAATGTAACTATTTCCAAGATAGGATGGGCCAAACATGAGACAAGTGTAGAGAAAAATTGTTTTAACAAAAAACTTTGACACAAATAATTATTGAAAAACAACAAATACCAACAGAAAAAAGAAAATAACAGCATGCTGCAGATATTTCATTGATGACATGCTTCGCGCTTCTTCATGTCGTTCTTGAGCTGTGGAGACCACAGTAGCCGGTCTTCACAGCTCAAGAATGACCTGAAGATGCGCTAGGTGCGTGAAATGTGTCATCAATAAAGTATCTGCAACAGAGACTATTATTTCAATTTTTAACATTTTTATACTGTTGCTGCGCTTGGCCAGAATCAATCAATCAATCTCTTTATTCAACCGCTAACAATATACATTGTGTGGATGTAGTCAACTACAATATAGTTTCTTATCTTTAATTTGTTTCAAAAACTTGGATAATAAATACAAACATTTTATATCAGTATACATAAATAATATTACTTTTCCATATTCAGATATTCTTCAATGCTATAAAAACTATGTGGTATTAAAAATTGTTTAAGATCTACCTTGAATTTATGAAATTTTCTTTATTGTAAAAGGCAATGTACTAAAAAGTATTTTGGGCTGGTAGTTTACCCATTTTTAGTAGAGAGCTCCTTTGTGGGTGTCTCTGTGAAAATCATCCCTGTTCCTTGTTTCATGGTTATGAATCTGATTATTTATTGTTGAAAACTCCTGGTGAGTTTTCAGAAAGCATACACATTCTTAGATGTATAAGCTTGGAAGAGTCATTATTTTAAATTCTTTAAATATTTCCCTGCATGACACTCTTCAGTGAACCCCTTTCATTATTCTAACAGCCCTTTTTTGAAGTTTGAAACCTTGTTTTGCCGTACCTGTATTTCCTCAGAAGATCACACGGTATGTAAGCAATTTGTTCATGTAAGCATAAGAAGCACACAGCAATGATTCAGTGTTGCAGCATTCCCAAAGCATTCTTAGCACATACCAGCATTTACTTAATATTTTACTCAAAACTTCTAGATGCTTTTCCCATCTCAAGTGCTCATCCACCCACATAACGAGGAATTTTGTGTATGGAGCTTGTGCAATAACATAGTTCCCTAACTCAGCTTTTACTCCTCTTCTAGCTTTACTTTTAATATTACTGAAATTCATCAATACCGTTGTATCCTTATTTATGATCAAAGCATTATCACTAAACCATGGTGTGGAGTGATGCATATATTTTAAATAATGTGAAAAAAATTATTTATCAATGATGTATCCAGTTAGTGGAATGTAATGTTGGCCTGCAAAAATGTTTCCACAGTCCTTTGGTCCACATATTCACAATCGATCTTCTTCTTTTTTGCAGCTTCAAAGCTGCTGCTAATCGTAGACCGCCGCTTTATCAGCAAACTGGTCTACTTCAACTTGCTGCCCTTAAGTTTTTCAGTCTGCACATGTTTCACTGTTGAATCTCTACACTCCTGTGGTTTTTTTTTTTGGCTATAGTGACGGACCACGCACCGAGAACTCCTAATTATTATGATAAGAAACGTTTATTAAGATTCGTATAGTTACAGAAACACAAGAAAAACAATGCAGAATTTCACGACACGTGTATCACTCAGTCAAGTCGCAACCGGAACTGCCATAGAATCTCGAGTCTCCAAAGACTGTTTACTCTGCACTTCACCGGTGAAGTTACCCCCCCCCCCCCCCCCCCCGGGAGTGCGGAGAACTGGGGGAAGGTAGTGGGTGTCGTCCTGTGTGGTGGCGTTGTGGGATTCTCGCTGGTTGATAGCAGCGCGTGCTAAGAGTCAATACTGTCTGTGCAGGGAGGACCAGTGCTCGTATAGTCCGCCATCCAGCGGCGGGAAGGGGGGGGGGGGGGGACTGGCCGACCCGCGCGCGTGAACTGGACTGGCACAGGAGATGTCATCATTGCAGTACTGGTGGAGTGGGGGATGCGAATCTTGAGCATCCCGTCAGTGCTGAACGTTGCAGCTATGGCAGCCGTATCCACCCCATTTAGGATAGGGACTGTGCACAGCATGGTGATGTGTGAGAAGGGTGTGGACCCATGTGAAGTGTCCCCTATGCGGAGGACGAAGATGGATCCCTCGTGGAGCTCCAAGGAAAGCTCGTTGCGTGTTCACTCAGAGGCATTGATTGTGATGCAAATTTCGTCGACAGTGGATGTAGGGAGCACTACGTGGGTGGGGGAGAAAAGTAACGTAGTTCAGGAGAAACATTGGAGCACTCTGTGGGAGTATTGTGTGCCAACACTTGGACAGTGTAATGTCACACGCAACATGTGGCTGATCCTGAGGTTGTGGACTGTCACATACAGTGCCTGTTTGAAACGAGGGTAGAGTATCATCATACGCAACCACTGACTTGCCCACAGGTGTAGGGTCGGTGCGCATATGATCATGGTGGGGTGCAGGGGAGTGAGTCATCCGTGTGAGTTCAAGGACATCACCTGATGGAAGAACACTCAACTCGGGGGGGGGGGGGGGGGGAGCGGGGGGTTAGATTCCTCGATCGTCCAGGCTGGTTTCACGCATTGGAAGGAAACTGTCTGCTGACGACCACTGACGAGAATGTCCATAGTGTTGTCCGTGCGAGCCACAACTCGATGCGGGCCAGAGTAAGGTGGCTGTAATGCCGGTTTGACTGCGTCATCCCATAACATAATGAACTCGCAAGAGTCTAGTGCCGAATGCAGGAACACCCGAGGATGGGTATGTGGTCATGGAGGAGGCATGCGGATTGCAGCTATGTGTGTCCGGACATGCTCAAATAGCATGGGGAGGTCGGATAGGTTGGCGATTGGTTCGTCGTTGATGAACTCTGCGGGGAGAACTAGGGTCTCGCCATACACGAGCGCTGCAAGTGAATCCTGGAGGTCTGTCTTGTAAGCCGTGTGTATTCCTAGCATAACCCAGGGAAGGGCGTTGCACCACTCACCACTGTGGCACATAAGTGCCGCTTTCAGAGTTCTGTGCCACCGCTCAACCAGTCCATTGCTCTGAGGGTGGTAAGCCATAGTGCGGAATCTATCCACCCCACAGAGGAAGCAGAGTTTGTTAAACAGCAGGGATTCAAACTGTCTTCCCTGGTTGGTGGTGATGGATGTAGGACAGCCAAATCAAGCTATCCAGGAGGATACAAATGCGCATGATATGGAATCTGCTGTGATGTCCTGCAGGGGTATTGCCTCCACCCAACGTGTAAAGTGGTCAATGACGGACAGGATATACCTGAAACCATCAGACATGGGTAATTTAAAAAGCTCTCACTATGTTGTCAGACCACAGTACTCGGCGACTGCCCTAGGTTTGTTTCCCGGCCAATGCATCAGTCAAAGGGGCTTGAATGGCTGCCGTCATTGGCAGGTTACGACGGTAGAAACTGACAGTTCCTAAAAACCGGCATAATTCGCGAAACGACACTGGGAGGGGTAGATTGCAAATGCAGTCAACCCGCTCCTGCAGGGGGCATATACCGTCCGAGGGGACGGTGTACCCCAGAAAGGTGACAGCAGTGCAGCGGAGTTGTGACTTGTCATTATTGATCTTGACTCCGTTACGTGTCAATAAGTCCTGTATCGTGGCCAGGTGGAGTTCATGTTCCCTGTCAGAGGGGAAGAAAATTAGTATGTCATCGAGTTATGCGTAGCAATATGTGTAGTTAAAAAGAAGTGAGTCTATAAAATGCTGCCAAGTTTGGGCTGCGTTTTTGAGACCATAAGGCATGTTACAGAATTCGTACAGGCCAAAAGGTGTGATCACTGCTGTCTTAGGTATGTCACTCTGTTCCATTGGTATCTGTAAATATGTCTTGCGGCATTCCAAGACACTCAAGATGCATGCTGCGTGAAGTACTTGTGCAAAGAATTGTATATGAGGTATGGGGTAATTGTCTAATACCGTCCGCACATTGGTGTGAATGGGGGTGTCGTGAATGGGAATCGGTAGCACACAAGAGTCACTAATCTGATGTGCCAGGGAAGCTGGCTGCGTTGGTGGCGACAAAGTTCCACGAGGTGCATCTCGGCTGTTGGATGGTGGCAGTGTTGACAGGCATTGTACGAGGCATCGTGCCTCGGTGAGGGCTTGCGTAGCTGACAATATGGCACAGTTCAGTTCGGTGTTGTGAGCACAGAGATCGGCAACTGCAGGGGATTCGGGCTGGAGCTGGGCAATGGAAGTTGTGAGGCTGTCCGCCAATGAAGAGCACTCGATTGGAGCTGTGTCGGAGTCATCGGGCAGCTGAAGGGGAAGGGGGTCCGAAGAGGCGACTGAACATGCAAATTGAGTGGACGAGGTGTGGTGCAATAATGCAGCTGACTAAAGATCTGGAGACAGTCCGAAATGGAATAGGAAGTCAATGCCTAATACTGGACCCAGTAAACTGTTTGTCAGATATGAGTTCAATAAGTAACTTGGTCAAACCCTCGACACGAAGTGTCAACTTATTTGCTGATCGAAGGGACAGTTTGGTTGGTGTCGTGTCCTTTACAGAAAATGTGGGAGGTATGACACTAATGTCTGCTCCAGTATCGATGAGAAAATACCGATGTGAACCTAAATCCAAGGTGTACAGACGTCCTCGTGAGATGGGGGATCTGACAGAATGCAATGTCTGTGGGCACCCCTGCATGTATCCGCGGGCATGGCGCCTACTGCGGCCCATGTGCAGCGTTTGGGAACACGCAGGGCGGACGGCAGTTGTGAGCAGCGTCCCTGAAAGTGGTGTGAAACCAGCATATGCGTGAGTCAGCTGTACTCAGCCCACCAGCCAAAGCGTCAGACAGGGTGGGCAGCCCCTAGCCCAGTTGTAGTAGGAAGAGGCTGTTGCCGACCCGCTGGCAGTTCCAGGTCTTGGCAGCTAGATGGCTGCAGTTCCGTGTGCTGTCCACGATATGCACGCGCCCAGTCTCTACCACCCGACGGTGGAATTTAAACCCCAGGATTACCAACCTTGGTGGTATTAGGCACTGTGCTGTGCAGACGGAGGTGGCTGTGTTGAATAATGGTGTATGCCTGGTCTGGCAGCCGTAGTTTATCCTCGAGTGACGCTGCGGTATGTGGAAGCAAATGTAACTATAGTTCTTGTGGCAGCTTCACCAACCATGATGCCCTGAGCGATAAGTTCGGGGAAGATCTCGGTACTGACCTGTGCACACAAGCACCCCCACAGCTGTGAGGGTGTTCTGTCACCTAAAATCTCATCATAAATTATGTTGTGAATCGTATCAGCCAGCAGACGAGAGAGGTGTTCGATGAGTAATGCACGAGCAGAAAAAATGGTTCAAATGGCTCCGAGCACTATGGAACATAACAGCTGTGGTCATCAGTCCCCTAGAACTGAGAACTACTTAAACCTAACTAACCTAAGGACATCACACACATCCATGCCCGAGACAGGATTCGAACCTGTGACCATAGCAGTCGCGCGGTTCCGGACTGCGTGCCTAGAACCGCGAGACCACCATGGCCAGCTGCACGAGCAGAGGCATATTTGTTGCTCTGAGGTGGGTTCAGCAATAAGTCACTTATGAGATCAGGTTGGTCATGCAGGTGGTTTACTAAACACACAAAACTAGTGCTGTCGTCAGCAATACCATGCATGTCCAACATGTTGTCTACCAAGGTAAACCACGTCACTGGGTTGTCCGGTTGTAATGGCGGCAGCTTCGGAAAACGGCCGGGGGCCAGTGCTTGCGGGGCTGTAGGAAAGGCACGAAACGTACGTGGATTCTGCACGGTGTTCACTGGTGCGAACTGTGCCTCAGTGGCGGGGGATGTGTTGCGTCGAACATCCGTCAGCTGTTTAGGTGAGACGTGGTATCCAGTCCTTGTTGTTGTTGTTGTGGTCTTCAGTCCTGAGACTGGGTTGATGCAGCTCTCCATGCTACTCTATCCTGTGCAAGCTTCTTCATCTCCCAGTACCTACTGCAACCTGTAGGCACGGAATCTGTACGGCCACACGATGAGCACAGCGCAGCAGGTGCAGGCTGATCATCTGCCCATGCAGCCGAAATCTCGAACAGTGGCGCGAGATCGCGATTGAGCGCCAAGTGACAGGGCGGAACCATGGCAGGTGCATCGCCCGAGGTGTGCGCGGGGCGGCAGGACGGATAGGCATATAAATGGCTCGACGCAGTTGGCACGAGTGTCCATTTGACCGGCGTGGAGGGGGACACGTTAAACGGCGGTCATGCGTGTGGACCCAGAAACTGGACAGCCGTGTGGTCCATGTTGTGCGGTACAAACTTGGGAGTTCCCGAGTCCTGCGCTGGAGGAGCATTCTGTCGAGTGTAGAATATCGTAGAAGGTGTCCACAACGATGTGTTTAGTGCACGGTGTGGTATGCCGGCAGAGGTTAGGGTCGTCCGTCCAGGCGAGGCAAACACGGGAGATATGAACATTCCCGGTGTATTAGTAGCAGATGTGGTAAAGCGTTGTGCTTCACAGTCAAATGTCCATTCTGCGGTCGCGGCGTCATGCACTGCCATAGAAACTGGAGGCTGTGACATTGTCTATTGGCACGAAACCGTTGATACACAGCGAGTGACTGCAATGTATTTTCGCAACTCGGTGTCACCAATGTGAGTTTTTTTGGCTATAGTGACGGACCACACACCAAAAACTTCAACCTATTACGATAAGACACTATTATTAAGGTTCCTATAATTACAGAAACACAAGAAAAACAATGTAGAATTTCACGACACGTATATTACTCGGTCAAGTAGCAGACAGGACTGCCAAAGAATCTCGAGTCTCCAAAGACTGTTTACTCTGCGCTTCGCCAGTGAAGTTACTGGCGGTCGACTGTCGCCACACTCTCATGAAACTCTGACATTCCAGAATTTACAAAATACTGTTAGGCTATCAGGAACACACAAACCACCAATTTCCAATTCTCTTATCCTTTTGTCAGCAGTTACTGTAGGCTTCGTCAATGTGATGTGTTTGTGACAGATTTTCATTAAGCCATTGCTTTGAAACGGCATACCGTGGCTCATACACTGCAAAAGAAATAATCGAAATTCGCACAGTGGTCATTCGTACGCGCTCGCAAAAGTCGATAGCCGAAAGGCCACTAGTGATGTCACAACTCCAAAAAGTACTACGACGATGGAACATGGATCATTTCAACGTTAAATATGTTTCTGACATCATTAGATTTACGAAACTTCTTACGAGGACACAGAAAAATATTGTTGAAAAATGCTGATTTTGCGTTACTTCTTTAACAAATGCCGAATTCGCGTTACTTCCTTAAAAACTGCCGAATTCGCGATACGTCCTTAAAAACTGCTAAATTCACGTTATTCGTCGTGTTATCGTTTAAATGAACTTTTCCTGTCCGTACTCATGGTAAAATTATCAGTTTTTTTCTACAAATTTTCATATTTATGGTTAATATTGCTAATTATGAGGAGATGGATGAGCTGCTCACATTTCATTTTTCAAAGGAGACTTGCCAAATGGTGTTTGGTGGATGCTAGATGCAGCCACTGAACAGACTGCTTCTCCTATGGCCAATTTCATTACTTCTGCTTTTTGTTGTGGGAACCTATAAGAATGAAGTAGATTGAGAAACCTGGCAAAGATTGTGTGCAGCTAAATGTCGTTATTCTATTACTACCATGTTATGACAGCACAGAAAAAGTAAGCTTCTTGTCTGATTAATGTGATGTTCTAGGCTTGCGTGACTCTTTGGTTAAGCTCTTTGAATCCTCACGATGGTTATGTTACTGTCCATTAAGGATAATTCACAATGTATTGAACCCAGTTTTGAACTTTTTAGTGTGAAATGAATCTATCATCATCACCTTCTCTCATGAATGTTCCAAAGGCTCTTTTGGTCGACTTTGCACGAGTCTTAGATTTTACAGGGAGCTTGGTATATTAATATACTTCTCTGCTGTTCCAATTTATTTATCTTTTTGAAGCTAATAAAAATATCCTGCAACTGTGTTTCGAGTGCAGGAATATGAAAACTCTACAAAATTAGTCATTCTGATACTTTTATGAGTAGTGTAAGTGAAAGTAAGTAAAATCATAAATTTTAAGAGATGGAATAATTTTGCACCTCACATTGATACACGAGTACTATTTTTATTGTACACAGTGAGTAACACAGTTTATATTTCTATGTTCATAATTCACCTACCGTATGTCAGTATCCTAGGTCACGTCACTGCACCAAAATATGGAGACATGTTGTTCACATTTAGTAGAATGCTGATCATTGTATTTGTTGGGAGTTCGAATTTGGAATGAAATGCAATATTTGTTAACTTTTCGGTGTGATTCAGAACAGACATGTCAACATAGTTTTGAATGAAAACATCATAATAGATTGAAAAGTTAACAGCAGAAGGAATACTTTCACCATTCGCTAAAATCTAGGCCTCAGTATTGGAAATCCCAAATGGATTGTTGCAGCCCTTTTATGACTGCTGTCAGTGAATGATAAGTAATTCACCTTCTCCCTGTAAGAAGACTACTCAGAAAATTGTCTACATAAATGCAACATTAGTGGTTTACACTATGATTGCATGGTACCTTAATACCTTTCATTTATTGATTTCCTTGTCTAACAATCACATGGTAGCTGTGTTGGAATTTGGTGCTGCTGCCAGGGTCTGAAAATCATAGACTTAAATTCTAATTATTATTGTGTTTGTCAGCAGCATATATAAAACAATTTCCAAAATGTGTACAAAACAGTACAAGATGACTACAGAAGAATAATGTGCATATAACATGAAAAATTCAGATAAACTGAGCTAGAATAGACTCACATTGTCGAAAACAGTTAGTAAACTGTCCTTCAGCAGGAAAGATAAGAGACTTTACACTTTTTTAACTTTTTTACACTTCTTTACACTTTATTTTGGACTATCAATAACCGTAACAAAAATGGATCGTGAGAGAAATTTAATTATAGTGGGGTGCACAAAAAAGAAAGGAAAATCAGGGTTTAACATCCCATCAACAACGAGGTCATTAGAGATGAAGCACAAGCTTGTGCTATGAAAGGATGGAGAGGGAAATTGGCTGTGCCCTTCTCAAAGAAACCATGCTGGCATTTCCCTCAGGCAATTTAGGGGAATCATGAAAAACTTGAATCAGGATGACTGGACAAGGATTTGAACTATCATCCAAATGTGAGTCCAGTGTACCAACAACTGTGCCACCTTGCTTGGTAGGGTGCCAGGAAATATATTAGATCAGCCTGGTTCAGAAGAAGTCAATACCACTTATTCAACAAAAGTGTTGAGTGGATTTGCGGTTCGGCAGAGTAAGTTGGATGCAAGCAATAACAAAGCCCACACCCAGTTGAATTCGAGATTTTTACAAATTTCAAAGCAGAAGCAGCGAACAGGTTTGCTCTTTCAAAGTAGAGAACAATGCTAAGTGAACACTTAGATGCAAAACTTCAAGAAAAAAGTGAGAAGCTAGAAGCACGATTAACAGAAAGCAACAGTGGACACTTTTAGGCTTTTAAATGAACTTAGTAGGTGACAAATTCGATGAAATTCAAGGTAAAATTCTGGCAATACCCTACCAAAGACAAAAATCTTTTTTATACTATTTTATAGGGGATCAATTCCAGAGTACCTGCCATAGAAAATAAATTAATCATTTTACAAACTGAGTTTTTAAGAGAAAGTATTAAATAGGATAAAAGTTCTATAAAATCAGTTCTATTATTAAACAGGAATGATAAGGTAAAAGGAGAACAGTACAAGGATAAGGTACCTTAGAAAACAAAATGAGTAGCTTAATTATTGAAACAGAGAAAAATCTTAGTCAATTAGATGCACATTTAGGTGATGTCAAAAACAATGTAACTAATCTTGTGATTGTGACAGGAAATGATTTGCGTAATGTTAGCAAACATCTAGTACAATTTCCAGACGGTACACTGCCTAAAAATCTGTATGCTAACATTAGAGTTATATGGGCCAATATTCCGGAGAAAAGTTTTCATAGTAATGTCTTACGCCCTATAGTCTTATCTTCAACATTGTAAACATAACTTTGTGACTGGTCTGAAAGACAGTTCAAAAATTAAATCTGTTAAGAAGTTTTTTGAAGTGGAAGATTTATCTTGTCAAACCAAAATTTTGATCAGAGGGTAAATTTTGCTGAATCTGACATGGGGTTTTTAAATAAGTCTTTGTCAGAGTTTGAACAACCCAGACCCAGAGTAAATTTTTGAATGGACCTAACTACAGAGGAAGAAATGAGAATGAAGGAATTTTGCCATAACTGGTTAAAAAGGTTAGTACATTTAGACAGGCTGTTTGATGAACTGACACACAATGGTAGATTCAAAAGGAAACTATACCACAGAGGATACAATGGGATTTAATTTATGGACCTTATGACCCAATGGAACAAGTTTTAAAGCATGTGGACAAGCTCGATAGTGTTTTGGAGAGGGGTAATAGATCAAATACCAATCACAGATATTATCAGTATGCCGGATGGAATTCAGACTTTAATGGGGGGAAGCCAAGGGAGTAGAGAATATGAAAGTTTTAGGAATGAAAACATAATGGTGGAATTAAAGAGATTATAATGGGAATGGTACAGATAGGAACTATGGAAGGGATTTTGACAATAGAAACCAGGGACAGACTGCAAACACATGAAATGCCAGTTAACAGAACAAATATATCAGTCAGTTGAGGATCACTTCAATCAGGGTCCATAATTTTGAGCAAGCGGAGTTGATAAAACTTGGATCACTGAATTTAGTTGGAATGTTAAAAGGTTTTAAGGGCAGATTTGTTGGAACACAATGTGTTGGAGTCATTATGCAGCCAGAATGTACCTGGACATGTACTGAGAACAAGACGAGAGTGGTGCAACTAATGTTAATTTCACTGTGAATGCCATTTCAAGACAAACAGTCCTAGGCACACCCTTATACTAATCTATACCCATTAGATGCCCTAGATTTCTTGATAATGACACTTAATTGATATGTCTATCTGTGTAATGGGGCAGAATGCAAATTAGGATTGCAAAGATCTTTATCTAGGGAGAAGAAGATGGGGGAGAGGAGTGCCACTCACACAGTAAGTGCTTTCTACAAAGCATAGCGCTGGAAGACATAAAAAGTGATTTCCATCAATGGGTACAACTTTGAGATAGAGTAAGTGCAGTATATCTGATAACCACTATATTTTAAACAATGCATTGTTGTAAATGGAGTGTGAAATACAAAAAATAATAACTTACTAATTGCAAATTCTTTTGGATCCCCAATCTTATTTTATTGAGGTAGGTGCCCAGCACTGTGTGAGCTTTGTTGAAGACAACTGCTGTAAAGTGTCCATGCTTCGAAGCTCTTGCTCTGTTACACCTGACTGGAAGCTGCACATAGGCAAGCTACAGCTGACCGGATGGAAAATTGCATGTCTATTGTCTGTTCTCAGTAACAGAATCTGCATTTATTTATTTATTTATTTGTTTTTGCACTAACCAGATCCACTGGTCTTGGTACAATTTCTAGAGGAACGAACTTGAGACCCTATTTTGGTACCATATTTAACACAAAATAACATGGAGTTTCAGTTTAGTTGTGTCCCTTACCTTGCACAGGCGTTTTCCTGGTGAGTAGTCCCCATTGTAGTTAAAGATTGTAGAGAGTTTTCTGGGTCATCTTCATGTGACATACTGCCACTGTTGAACAGGGACAGCTTGGTATACACTGCCTTGGATGGAATGGGAAGAGGCCACGGCAGCAATGTGGACGTGTTGGCTGGCACAGCTGGACGTTGTCGCCCAGCAGCTAGCCAAAGTGCTGCTTGCTTCTCCCTACGACAACAAAAACACATCTGTCCCACTCCGCAGCTCTGTTCCCTGGCTAATCCTTAGCTGTGGACCATTATTCTCCCAGCAGTTATTTACATATTTTCTCCTCTGCTTGCTTCTCCATTTCCAGAGAAGTGGAATGCAGTTTGAAGGTAACTAGGCGGTACCAGTATAAAATAAAGTTTTAATTATGACATAAAAATACAGTTTTTTACATGTACATGTTTGCAGTCCTGGTACACAGACAGACACTGTTATAAATTCGCAAGAATTCTGTAACGAATAAGAAACCTATCCTCAGATATTAGAACGGGGTAAGTGCCCCCTCTCGCCACCCTTGGCAGATACCTGTGTAAATGAGTTTCAGTAGCACACCATCTCACTGTGAAGAACACCAATCACTAGAAAAGTGGAGGCCCTGGTCTTCGAAAACCAGCATGTGTCAATCAAAGCAATAGTGGGAGAGGTGAAAATCTGACAAAGATCAGTCTTAAATATCTCACACGCCGTTTGATCATTACATAGTTCAACACCTGTTCGTCTCCATGACTGTTTACGACGGTTGCAAAACCACATCAAAACAATAGAGCCTACAACAGCTATCTCAGAACAGTCCAGATAACTTCTTCAGCTAAATAATCACATGTACAAATGCTCTGCATATTACTATGACCCCAAAACAAAGAAGCAGAGGAAGCAGTGGAAACATGCGAATTCGCCATTCCCAAAATAACGTCAAGACTCAACAATGATCAAGAAAGATGATGCTGAATGTTTTTTTTTGCGGGGGGGGGGGGAGGAGGGGGGAGGGGGCTTACATAGTGTGGTGCAACCTGATTACACCCAGAACGGACAATCGTCACTGGAGCATACTTTCAAAATGTCCTGACAAGGTTACTGGAGGCCGTTAGCACAAGCAAGGGAAGCTGTCCATGGGGTTAATCTGTTCCATGTCAGTGTCGTAGCTCATTCTAGCCACGACACAGTCACACATGCAGCTTCTTTGTGTCATCAAATTTTGTCTCACCCCCAATGTCCTCTTGATATGACACCAAGTGCCGTCTTCCCCTATCCTCAGATAAAGAAACTACTGTGGGGCTAGCACTTTCAGAATGACAAGATGACAAGGAGGTGCTTTGCGAGGTACAACGTTGCTTGAACAGCCAAAAATCAGGCTTCAGACAAGGTCTTCGCGTTTGCAGCTATTATGGCTACCCCTTATGTTTTTCTATAAGAAATGTAGCATCGTATCTTGTTATACTGTTTTAAATTCATACAAGACATTGATTTACCTTTCCACAATAACCTGAGCTACGCTAGTGAATAAGTATTAAGGGTAATCGAGATAGGAGAAAAACGAAAAGGACTGCACCAGAATGTACCAGTCAATATTTTCACTATATTTGTAAGCACAGTGTTGCTGCTTGATGAAGTTTTTGGAGACAGTGTTACAAAGACGCCATCTGCACATCTATTTGCATGGTAGAATCTTCAGACGGCTTTTATTTTGCTGAATGACAGGAAATGTTCGTTGTGAGACACTACAAGGTTGATTCAACGTCACAACTGGTGTCTCTTTTAACTGTGTAATGTTATCTAATGATATCTGTTTACCTCGATGTCTACTGACGAGAGAAGAATTCTACAACATGATCTGAAAAGCCCTTTCCTTCCTTCAGTCATTTTACTTTCTATATGTTACACGTACATTGCTGCGTGTGTCGGGTACATATCAATTACTCTGAGCCTCAAGCACACATTTGTAATGGATATCTTAATTTCGTCGCGATTACAGGTACTAGGCCCCCTGGCTCAGCAGCTGTTGTGGCTGAGCACCTGAAGGATAATTTGGAAAACATTTCGAGTAGATTTCCCCACCATGTTATAGTTCTGGGTGGAGATTTTAATTTGCCGGATATAGACTGGGAGACTCAAACGTTCATGACAGGTGGCAGGGACAAAGAATCCAGTGAAATTTTTTTAAGTGCTTTATCTGAAAACTACCTTGAGCAGTTAAACAGAGAACCGACTCGTGGCGATAACATATTAGACCTTCTGGTGACAAACAGACCCGAACTATTTGAAAAAGTTAACGCAGAACAGGGAATCAGCGATCATAAAGCGGTTACGGCATCGATGATTTCAGCCGTAAATAGGAATATTAAAAAGGGTATGAGTATTTTGCTGTTTAGAAAAAGTGACAAAAAGCAGATTTCAGAGTACCTGTTGGCTCAACACAAAAGTTTTGTCTCAAGTACAGATAGTGTTGAGGATCAGTGGACAAAGTTTAAAACCGTCGTACATTATGCGTTAGATGAGTATGTGCCAAGCAAGATCGTAAGAGATGGAAAAGAGCCACCGTGGTGTAACGACCGAGTTAGAAAACTGCTGCGGAATCAAAGGGAACTTCACAGCAAACATAAACATAGCCAAAGCCTTGCAGACAAACAAAATTGACGCGAAGCGAAATATAGTGTGAGGAGGGCTATGCGAGAGGCGTTCAATGAATTCGAAAGTAAATTTCTATATACTGACTTGGCAGAAAATCCTAAGAAATTGTGGTCTTATGTCAAAGCGGTAGGTGGATCAAAACAAAATGTCCAGACACTCTGTGACCAAAATGGTACTGAAACAGAGGATGACAGACTAAAGGCCTAAATACTAAATGTCTTTTTCCAACGTTGTTTCACAGAGGAAGATTGCACTGTAGTTCCTTCTCTAGATTGTCGCACACAAGACAAAATGGTAGATATCGAAATATACGACAGAGAGATAGAGAAACAATTAAAATCGCTCAAAAGGGGAAAGGCCTCTGGACCTGATGGGATACCAGTTCAAGTTTACACAGAGTACGCGAAGGAACTTGCCCCACCGTAGGTTTCTAGAAGAGCGTAGCGTTCCAAAGGATTGGAAAAGGGCACAGGTCATCCCCGTTTTCAAGAAGGGACGTCGAACAGATGTGCAGAACTATAGACCTATATCTCTAACGTCGATCAGTTGTAGAATTTTGGAACACGTATTGTGTTCGAGTATAATGACTTTTCTGGAGACTAGAAATCTACTCTGTAGGAATCAGCATGAGTTTCGAAAAAGACGGTCATGTGAAACCCAGCTCGCGCTATTCGTCCACGAGACTCAGAGGGCCATAGACACGGGTTCACAGGTAGATGCCGTGTTTCTTGACTTCCGCAAGGCGTTCGATACAGTTCCCCACAGTCGTTTAATGAACAAAGTAAGAGCATATGGACTATCAGACCAATTGTGTGATTGGATTGAGGAGTTCGTAGATAACAGGGCGCAGCATGTCATTCTCAATGGAGAGAAGTCTTCCGAAGTAAGATTGATTTCAGGTGTGCCGCAGGGGAGTGTCATAGGACCGTTGCTATTCACAATATACATAAATGACCTGCTGGATGAAATCGGAAGTTCACTGAGGCTTTTTGCAGATGATGCTGTGGTGTATCGAGAGGTTGTAACAATGGAAAATTGTACTGAAATGCAGGAGGATCTGCAGCGAATTGACGCATGGTGCAGGGAATGGCAATTGAATCTCAATGTAGACAAGTGTAATGTGCTGCGAATACACAGAAAGATAGATCCTTAATCATTTAGCTACAAAATAGCAGGTCAGCAACTGGAAGCAGTTAATACCATAAATTATCTGGGAGTACGCATTAGGAGTGATTTAAAATGGAATGATCATATAATGTTGATCGTTGGCAAAGCAGATGCCAGACTGAGATTCATTGGAAGAATCCTAAGGAAATGCAATCCGAAAACAAAGGAAGTAGGTTACAGTACGCTTGTTCGCCCACTGCTTGAATACTGCTCAGCAGTGTGGGATCCGTACCAGATAGGGTTGCTAGAAGATATAGAGAAGATCCAACGGAGAGCAGCGCGCTTCGTTGCAGAATCATTTAGTAATCGCGAAAGCGTTACGGAGATGATAGATAAACTCCAGTGGAAGATTCTGCAGGAGAGACGCTCAGTAGCTCGGTACGGGCTTTTGTCAAAGTTTCGAGAACATACCTTCACCGAAGAGTGAAGCAGTATATTGCTCCCTCCTACGTATATCTCGCGAAGAGACCATGAGGATAAAATCAGAGAGATTAGAGCCCACACAGAGGCATGCCGACAATCCTTCTTTCCACGAACAATACGAGACTGGAATAGAAGGGAGAACCGATAGAGGTACTCAAGGTACCCTCCGCCACACACCGTCAGGTGGCTTGCGGAGTATGGATGTAGATGTAGATACTGGTACCATAGAGTTCTTTCTCTTGGCCGACCTTGTTATGGCCTATGAGGAACACTTCCTGTCGGTCGAAAATGTCACTCAAGGTTTAAAATGGAATTTTGAGGGATATTCAACATTACTGACGCTGTAATCTTTTTTATTTTTATTTTATTTATTTTTTGATCTACGTCGAAGCGCCTAAGTGATCGCCCCTACTAAACACGAGTCCAAATGACGCGTCTGTAATGGATTACTTGTGAAATTCACCTAGAGGCTACACTTCTCGTAACTGAGGTAGTAATACGTCCGATACATTTTTGAGTCTCTTTTCCTTGCGTTACGTTCGAATTTCGTGTTTACCCCTTTCCTGTACAGATCCCATACTTCAGATATGGGGTGAAACTGCAGTTATTGTTCACCTTACCGTTCGATATTTTCATTTTCTATGATATTTGTCTTTCCGTTTTCATTTTTTCCCATTACGATAGGAATTTTTTGACATTGACAGTGGAAAACACAAATTCCTATAGGATTTGGAACATAAAATACAGCACATTTCGGTGTAGGTGCTCGAATACGCACTTAACTATACTGCCTAATAGCAAAATTCTATGGTGCAATAAACATGTGTAAATTTATATTGAAAATTTTTGGACACTATCAGCAGAAAACACGTATTTGTATCGATGCTGGTGACTTAGAGCATAAAATATACACATTTCGGTGTAGGTGCTCGAATACCCACTGAACTACCGTATGCTGCCAAACAGCCGAATTATATAGTGCCACTAAAATATGTAAATTTGTATTTCCAATCAATAATACCTAAAACCTCGTGAAGTAAGTGCAATGCCAGTTGTTTATAAGCAGCCAACAGAAGTTGAAATGTATCTAGAAAACACATGAACAGCCAAATCACGTATTACAGGCACACTGCGGATGCTACTAAACCAAAGTAGGGAGAAATGGTAAAGGTAATCACTTAAAAATTAATTATTTACTCACATGCACGGTTGTCCATTTTGTTCCAGAGATTATGTAAACGACATCGCCCACACGAACTGACTCATAACGTATTTATTCATTGAGTAATGGAATGAGCAGTGATAAAAGAAACGGATGTATGTACTTACCTAAGAAGCAGAGTAAGTCATATATGACAGATGCTTAGATTATGTAATAAAATTGTTTTCAAAAGAGGCGAAAAGTGTACTGTACTATATACTATTCGCGCAAACGAAGTTATCACTCGCCGCGGTGGCTAATGAGAGTGATTGTAAAAGAGAAATGCCTTTAAGGTCTCTCCCATCAGCCACCACACCAAGTGTCAACTTCGTTTGGGCGTATAATACAAAGCCAAGCTTGTAATTTACACACGCAACGGACTGATTGGCTATCTTCAATGCTAATTAACTGGGAAACGGCGCAACGTATCGAATTTTTTTCTTAATAATTATTTCTCAGCACAACATACCCTGCAACACCCTGACAAGCTTTCCAGACTGTTACTGAACAATCTGTATAAATTGTTCTATGTATTTATATTCTACACCTCCTCCTAAACCACTGGACTGATTTCAACCGAACTTGGTACACGTATCACTTACCATTTGGAAAGAATCACTGTGAGGATAAGAACCAGCTACCTATAAAACAGAGATGGGGGTGAAATGTAGTATAGTCCATGACTAACAAATACTCATACTTTACTGATCCACTATCTGACGATAAGACCACTTTGTGACCTGCAGCAAACTTTACACATAATTTCAAACCTTTTTGAATCTGTTTCCGCTGACAACACCCACAAAACGACGAAAGGGAAAATTTTATCACATTCTACATTTTCGCCGTTCACGTATAAAAACTATCGCATGAAGCATGACGTTTTAAGTTCTTACTTCTTTACTACTAACTGCATTCGCAACACATTTTGCAGACAGTATTTACATGTGCAACTTAATGTATGACAAAAATTGTGTCATTGTACGAGTGACACTTCAGGACATACGACGTCATAAACACTGAGATGCGTGAAAAACTGCCGCATCATGCATGACGGTTTAATTTGTTACTTCTTTACAAGTAACTATAGTCACAACACATTTCGAAAACAGTATCCACATGTACCACTGGACTTACCTGCAAAATTACATAGTTGTATGACTCACAGTTCAGGAAATACAACGTCATAAACACAGAGTTGTGTGGAAATGAAACTGTAGGGTGAAATTCGCTAGAGAGACAGGTGAAATATGTGTAACAACACATGTGAAATATGTGTGAAATATACTTGACATGTGTGTACACAGGAAAAGTCATGGGTAAAACACTCGTCTTAAGGCTGTGGAACAATTTCAACCACATATTAGCAATGATCTGGAAAGAAATACTGTGGGGGTAAGAACCATCAGCCTTGTGCTGTGTTGGGAGTTATAACATGGAGAGAGTAGGTGGGAGGAGGAGGTGACCAGACAGAAAGGGGGAAGGAGGAGATGGACAGACACAGGGGAGAGAGAAGATGGACAGAGAGAGGGGGAGGTGTAAATGGACTGAGAGAGAGGAGAGGAGGAGATGGGCAAAGAATGAAAAGAAGATGAGATAAACAGCAAGATGGGGAGGTGGAGATGGACAGAGAGATGGGGAGGAGAACGTGGACAGAGAGGGGGGAGGGACAGAAACGAGGAGGAGGAGATGGAGTCAGACGGCCGGGAGAAGATGGACAGAGGAAGACGTAGCTGATGGACAGAGGTAGGGTTGAGCAGGAGGTACAGAATGGCAGGAATATATGCACTGAGAATGGGTGGAGGGGGTGGGGGAATTGGATAGAGAGAGGGGATGAAGAAGATGATGAGAGAGGAGGGAAAGGAAGAGATGGACATAGAGATGAATGCGAGAGATGGACTAATACAAGATTGGAATAATTATATATGCAGCCAGCACTTGGTACTCAGCTCAGACCAATGAAATTTGTTGCGTCAGTCCAGGTATGAATGCCTAGGGAGAGCAAAAACTTAATAAGAACACGTGCAATACATGTGCAAGGAAAAACATGCAATATCCTGAAAAGAAGCAAAATTGGTTTTTTCAGCAGTCTTCCTGACGTCTATGATTCATAAGCAAGTCTACATTCAATCGTTAACAAAAAATCCTAAAAGGTTACATAGGAAGAAAGAAATGCACAGTAATGTATTATATGCCTTGTGTTCCTTAAGTATGTTAATAAAACTTTAAAAGGTAAGACGGCCGTTTTTTAGGCTTGTTGATTTAGTTACTTAATATATCCATCAACATCTGTGGTCATCAGTCCCCTAGAACTTAGAACTACTTAAACCTAACTAACCTAAGGACATCACACACATCCATGCCCGAGGCAGGATTCGAACCTGCGACCATAGCGGTCACGCGGTTCCAGACTGACGCGCCTAGAACCGCACGGCCACACCGGCCGGCTTGCATAAATGTCCAGACAGTTCCTGATAAGATTTCAAAATGGTGCAGAGTCTGGAAACGTGTTTTAAACGATAGTAAATGTAAAACTGTGCCCTTCAAACATGCAAAAACGTAGTATCCCTTGACTAAAATATCAATGAGTTACAACTGGAAATAGTCAACTCATTCAAGTACCTGACTGTTACAATCTATGGAGATAGTTTCAGCCTTAGTTGTACCTGAAAGCTGACTTCAGTTCAGTAATAGGAGAATGCAATTTTGTCACATAAGGAGATGGTTAGAGCAGTGGCAGATGCAGAAAAACCTCAAGGAGGGGGCGCTAAAGATACATTTAGGCTACTTTTACTGCAATAAAAAATAATCAAGTCACATGCAAAGTTTAAGAAAGCTTTTTTTTTAAACTGTTTATACACATATACAAGACAATGGCATCTTATGATATAAAATAGTTACAATTGTGGTTCTCTTCCTTAAATGATGAATTCTATGCTCCTATTCTTCCTGGCAAATTGGATAATTACATGATCAATAGGACAATTAATGTCAGGTTGAGTGTTCAACAGAGCTAAGCCATTAAGTCGATTCTCCCTCGTTATCGATCTCAGCCATGTCTTTGTATGCCACAGTGTTGAAAAACTTCTTTCTACTGTAGCAATAGATGCAGCTAGACAAGCGAATATTTTGTACATGATGTACCAAATAGGATAGTCAGATCAAGGACAAACAGACAACACTTGCATTACAGAATCAGTGTATGTTAGCTATCTATGTGCCAGAGAAAAACGTATAAAATATGATGACATGGATGCACGTGCTACATAGGAAAGTACAACTACTCGATTCAGTCGAGTCGACTGACGAAAGAAATGAATGAATAGCATGCGGGCTGACTGGCATGGGTGGCAATGTGGATGCCTCTGCCAGGCGGGGTGGGTGGGGGGGGGAAGAGGGGGGGATGAGCCCTGCACGCCCCCATATATATCCACCACTGGGTTAGAGATCATGGTTCCTATGTTACACAAATTGTTGATGATATACAGTAGCCACCCTAAAATGCTGGTTACTGTACACCATCAAAAATTTATTCATAGTATTCTTGGAAAATGCATTCAATCTACAAAGGACAAAGGAGACTGCTTATAGAATACTTGAATGACCCATCCTACAATATTACTCAAGTGACTGGGATCCACATCAGGCATTATATCAAACGTGCAAAAAGAAAGGCAGCATGAATAGTCAAAAGTTTGTTCGATTCATGGGGTAGTGTCAAGCAGGATTACCAGAACTGGTAGTACTTGAAGGTCCTGCGAAAGCCTATATACAAAGTTTCAAAGACAAATACAAGAATTTACATGATTTTTGCACTAACTACTAACACTGGGTCTATGTTTTGGTATCAGTGGGCTAAAAAAACTTTATAAATGTACATTCTGACATTTGCACAGACTGACTCACACAAGTGCCTACACATTATTTAAATTTTGTTTTCCATGTACTGACTGACTCAGTCTTTGTGTACAATACTTGTCTCTAGGAATGCATAATATCATAAATTACATTTTATTGAACCACAGGCTGATTGCATTTCTGAAACAATGACACAAAACACAGGACAACTGAATAACACAAAATCGCAATGTACTGTGAGGTAAAGGTGCTTAACTAATTTGGTATAACTAGAAAATACCAGAATTGCCAGCTGTCATATATTATATAAAAGAGTTGGTTAGTTTCATTACATGTCGAGACACAACAATTAAATTTTATAGGTGACACAAATACCTTACTGTATCCAAGAGATATGGTTATCTGCTACCTACCAGGAAATGTGAGCATGTTAAAGCACTGCTTCGAGGATGAGTGGTGCACTGGTCCTGGATAGAGCTGGTCATGAGGTTTAACAATGAGTGTCAGTGTGCTGGCCAGTCTGGAAGTGATTTTTAGGCAATTTTCCACATCTCAGTAGGTAAGTCCTACCTCAGTTATATGAGTCATAAATATTTGGAAAACTTTCATTCATTTTCATGTGAATAGCACTAGACACAGACAGTTAAGATACAGATATTCCATCTCAGTGAATGGCAACAGAAAGAGTATCCAGAAATGCCCTAAAATAAACCTGCCCAACCTGCTAATAACCATGCCAATCCTGTGCAAATGCAGGACAAAGGCACAAGGAAAAAGTCAAAGCTTTGAGTATCCACACATTTCTAGAAGTTAATGTGAATTTTGTAAAGAATAAAAATTCTGTACTCCAGATTACATATATGTATTGCATGTATTTATACAAAATGATTAACAAAATATCAGAATCAGATCCTTACCAGTTTGGCTGTTTTCTATGATTTTCTAGAATTCTCTTTTTCATTCTGAACATAATTTAATAGTTTTAGTGACCCAAAGTTTCTTTGATTAATTTACTTTTACAGTAAAATGATTTTAAAAATTGTTAAAAACTTATTAAGATGTACATTGAATTTGGAGCTGGTAATAGGCTCTTTGTAAGCTTCAGTCCAGTCAATATGTTCTTATGTTTTTCCTTAAAATCTTCATTGGTTTGTCATTGGTCATATTTATTGCCTCCA
Organism: Schistocerca cancellata; assembly: GCF_023864275.1. Lineage (NCBI taxonomy): Eukaryota > Metazoa > Arthropoda > Insecta > Orthoptera > Acrididae > Schistocerca > Schistocerca cancellata. The sequence goes on from NC_064629.1 coordinate 271,363,257, forward strand.
TTGAGTTTTTCAGAACTTTACATGTAGCTAAGTTATGTAATGTATCAATCACAGGGAAGATTTGTGTTTATTTAACTTCAGCTCATTGTCTGAATACATTATCTGTCAGTGTACTATTATCATGAGCCATCCAAATAGGTAAACTTAGATGTGGCACTAAACTGTCTAAGTTTAATAACATCAAACCTGTAAGATTCCTTTAAGAGATTTGCATTAAACTCACAACAAATCAATAATTCCATCTTTCAGTCTGACAGACAGCACCCTACCAGATCTCAATTTTTTATGAAACTGTACAAATTACCCTGTCGTCACCTGTATACCTGTATATTGTTCCATATTAACTGACGAGCACTTGCTGCTATATCATTGTCTACAGAAAGTTCAATTATTTCTGTGGTTTTGAATTTACAAGCAGTTTTGTGAAACCCCTCCTTTCTCCATAGGCAATCAACATGAATAGGCAGCTGACATGTAGCCACCTACTACAAATATCTCTATTCCAGTGGTTCCATTGTGTTCAGAGAGACAAATGATATCAGTTTCTTACCATGTGCTGATATCTTTGAAAAAACTAACAATTCATTTACTTTATTTCTTACCTCCCTAATATTCACATGAATCACACTAATTTCCTGTTTCACTCTACTCTTATGTGATGAAGTGAAAGTGTGCACATTTTTATTTTCTTGAATGCAGTCTGATTTTTTAATTTAACTGAAGTACATTTGTCTCACCTGACCCCAATGGCCCCAGAGAATTCACTCTACATGTTTGTGAATTCACTTGCTAAACTCCCTAAGGCACACATTTATTTTCTGTTACTTGGCTAAGACTATCATTTGGTTGCACAAACCTTGTGACTATATACCCTGAACATAATGTTATCTGTAGCTGCTGAACTGCATCTCTCATAGTAATATAGGGTGATATTAAATTCAATTTGCTTTCACAAGAGAGTACACTTCAACATTGGTTCCTTACTTAGCTTGTGTTTATCATGAACATCTTATCCATCACAAAGTCTCAGGCAATGGAAAAAAGTAAAGGTGATTACATACATGAGCAGGACATAGCTATGAACCAACTATATTAGAGACAATTTCCTTAACATCAGTTTGCTGCAGAATTCTGGAGCTTATTCTAACTCTGAATGTAATAAATTTCCTGAGAGAGAAAACCCTCTACTCACAAATCTGCATGGATTTTGAATGCATCTGTCTCCCTAAACTTAGCTTGCCCTTTTCTCACACAATATTCTGTGAACCATGGATGAAGGGCAGTAAGTAGATTCCAAATTCCTGGGTTTCTGGAAAGTATTTGACACAGTGCTCCACTACTGATTATTAACAAAGGTCCAAGCATATGGGATCAGTTCTCAGGTATGTTAGTGGCTTGAAGACTTTTTAAGTAACAGAACAAGGTACTTGGTCTTGGACAGTGAGTGTTCATCAGAGACAAGCACATCACCTGGAATGTCCCAAGGAAGTATGATCTGACAGATAAGGTGAGCAGCGATGTGTGACTGTTAGCTGATGTTGTAGTGTACAGGCAAGAGTCGTCACTGAGTGACTACAGGGGGATATAGGATGAACAAAGGAAGCCTGTTAACACTGATGTAACAGCTGTGTCTTGATCTGCGAAACATACAACCCAAAGCTTAGATTCATATTCACTCTGTTTCTGATCTCTACTAGTCATTCCTTTCCTGCTATGCTAACAAATGGAACAGATAAAAAGAATGTATATATGCCTCAGTATGTGTCCTAATTTCTCCTAGCTTCTCTTTTTGGTCCTTGTGCATGATGTGCAGTCAGTCACAAATGGTGTTCCTCCAAACTTTCTTCAATAATTTTTCATGACAACAGCATTGTTTTCCCTCCAGTGCTTCCTGTTCAAGTACACAGAGAATTTCTGTAATGCCCATGTGTTAACCAATCCTACCAGTAACAAATCTACCAGTGTTTCTCAGAATTGCTTCAATATCATCCTTTAATCTTACCTAGTGGGGATCCCAAATGCTTGAGCAGTACTCAAGAAAGGGTTGCATGAGTGTTCTATATGTTGTTTCCTTTGTGGATGAGCTACACTTTCTTAGAATTCTCCCAGTAAACTGGAGTCAACCATTCATCTATCCTACAACTGACCTTATATGGGTGTGCCAGATCATATCACTTAGCAAATGTACCCCCTGATACTTAATCAATGTGACTGTGCCATGAAGTACATTAGTAACACTATATCTGAACAATGCACGTTTGTTTCTCCTACTAATGTGTATTAACTATATTTTACACAGTTACAGCATGTTGTCATTTATCACACCAAAGAGGAATTCTTTCTGAGTCAGTATATGTAATCATTTGGTCATGGGAACTTAAGTTTTTGGGCAAATAGTAACTCGTGTAGCTTAGCATTAATTTCTTTAATTCATTTTAATAACTAATCACCATTTAGAGATGGCACTTCATCCTCATGCCATATCTTCTGGTGCTGTATTTACTGGCTTGTTAATGCCTCAAAAGTATGCCTATGTTAACATAAATATCAGGCATTCTCTGAATAAATAGTAAATATTAAAATTAATTTACCGCAGCCTTCAGAAACATTTTTTTTCTATAGACATGTATGTATAAAAAACAGCATTCATTACTAACCTGTCAGTTGTTACGCTGGTATGTAACTTACTTGATCATTTAGGCAGGTCGGACATTCTGAGACATTTAAACCTGCACTTGGGCTGAAATCACAATTGTCTGAAATAAATGAGTAATAATTTACAGTTCAATGTAGCACCACTAAACTGATATCTTACCACTTTCTGACTGTATTAACTATTATTTGTTTTGGACATGCGTTCATGAGAGGCATGTCAGTCACATTATGCTATAAATCGGATATTTCTCGAAAAATACCACGCCATTTTATTTTCACATCACAATTAACCATATTTTATAGCTGTATAAACACTCTTCAAGTCATGTACTTTCAAAACTGTTAGCCCTCTATTGTCTGTTTCATACATACCTCTGTTTAAGTTAATAAGTCTTTCAAATTATTCTGTCATTTAAAGTCTATAGTTACCATTTTATATCTAACCAACTGAAATTCCTTCACAGAAAAAGCTCCAAAGCTAATACAAAACCAAATATATGCTAGGCACGTTTAGGCCTTATCTAAGTTATCAAAATGTTCATAAAAAGTTCAAAAATGAAACTTCCTGGCAGATTAAAACTGTATTGTGGAGCAAGACTCAATCATGAGCCCTTTGCATTTTGCAGGCAGGGGCTCTGCCAACTGAGACACCCAATCATGAGTCACAACCATTCATCACAGTTTTAACTCAGCTGCTTCCTCACCTCCTACTTTCCTAACGTCGCAGAAATTCTGTGAAACTTGCAGAACTGGCACTCCTGGAAGAAAGGATATTGTGGAGACATGGCTTAGCCACAGCCTGGAGGATGTTTCCAGAATGATTTTTCATTGTGCAGTGGAGTGTGTGCTGATATGAAACTTCCTGGCAGATTAAGGCTGTGAGCTGAACCAAGCCTTAAACTCAGGACCTTTGCATTTCACAGGCAAGTGCACGACTGACTGAGAAACCCAAGCATGACTCATGACCCATCATCAGATTTTTACTTCTGCCAGGACCTCATCTCCTACATTCCAAACTTCTGGAAACACGCACAAACTTTGGCTAAGGCATGTCTCCATAAAATCCTTTCTCTTCCAGACCCGCTTGCCCTGCAAGTTTTGCAGGAGAACTTCTGTGAAGTTTGGAAGGTACAGATGAGGTAGTGGTGGAAGTAAAGCTGAGATGATAGATAATGAGTCATACTTATCTGGTAGACCACTTGCCCACAAAAGGCAATGCACATACAAATAAATAACAATGTGTATTTTATTATAGTGGAATTCCCTTTTACCACTAACAATATAGACCCATGTACAGGGGTAACCATGGTACTCTCCAAAGTCGCATCATCAGTTAAGTATGGGTTGCCAGTTCACCTTTTATAACATACTTCCCACTACAACATAGGGTCAGTGCAACTAGTTTCATAATGTTGTTGGTTATGGAGTATGACAACTGTAGGATTATTGCCCTGCCTAGATCCCAGCCATTCATACTCCAATTATTGTGAAGGTTACATAGGGGAATTATACACATGAGAGCATGACATCATGTTTGTTGGACAGGCAGTGACACTGAGACTCAAAAAATGGTGCAAGCCTACATCCATGTGCTCAGACTCTGGCTGCCCTGTGTCACACATTTCCCCTGGCTCAGATGTGACCACCCTTGGGAGCACGTGCACACTCATTCAAGGGAACTATATGGTTACTAGTAATGGAAGCCATCTCATATTTTCTGTATGTGGTTCAGATGACTGCCATCACTAATAGCATTACAATCTTTGGTGTGAGAAATATATTTTCCACGAAGAGAAAATGCCATATTATGGTTTCTGATAACATCCCACAACTGCCTTCCTCAGACTTTTCGAGGTCCTCTAAATGCAACCACAGTTATAGTCAGCATCTTATTATCATTCTGTTCTATGCAGTATCTAATTAAAAATGCAACAAATTGTCCAAAGAAGAAAAATGTTACTATCAACTGTGTCTCTGTGGCTGAAGAAGACTTAACAATCTTCTTTGCAACATATCATTCCATCTCCATTAATTGTGACAGGCTGTAGATCAGTTGCATGTGCTTAGGTTTTTATTTTGTTTCAATTGACATATCCTACCCAGCAAGCCCGTGGTCCACTGTCACAAAAATATTACTTACCACATGAGCTCACATATCTGCTTGCATATATGAAAGCAGGGTGTTTTCATTGGCCACTGATGGTACCAAAATGTTTGAAGGTAGAGTCAGCTCATCTTTCATCATAATCAACAGTTGTAATAACACAATCATGATTCTTAATCCCCTACAATACAAAAATGGATGACCAACAGACACCAGACAAGGCCTGCCTTCCTCCAACTACTGGCCAGCACTGGCCAACAAGCAGAATCCTTGTTGCTTGCAATGTACACTGAGCAGTCAAAACGTTATGACCACCCCCCACCATGATAGCTGATGGCATTGCAGGCAGATGATGTGGAAGCAAAAGTACATAAGTGGAGAAGACATCTGTGGGGAATCACCCTAGTGAAGGTATGGGCTGCAAATGGGGGAACCCACTGAAATAAGCGACTTTGAAAAATGGCAGATTATTATTATGCATAGCCTGTGAACTAGTATCTTGAAAACATCAAAGCTGGTAAAATGTTCACGTGCTACTGTTGTGAGAATCTATGGAAAGAGGCAGAAGGACAGTGAAACTACCACTAGGCACAAAATGGTTGGATGTCCAAGACTTCCACAAAATGTGGTGTTTGGAGGCTTGTCTGCTCTGTGTAATAGGATACATGGTGATCAGTGTCACCTCTGCCAAAAGAGCACAATGCTGGTGTGCACACAAGTGTTTTGGAGCACATTGTTCATCATACATTGTTAAATATGGAGTTCCACAGCAGACCATCCCTATGCAGTCACTTGTTGAGCCAATGTCATAATCAATTACGAAACCAGTGGCCATGGGACCATAGGGAATGAACTGTTGATCAATGGAAATGTGTGAGCTCTTTGGGTGAATCACACTTTTGCTACACTAGGTTACTCGTCATCTCCAAAAACACCATCGTCAAAGTGAAAGGTGGATCTAAACATGCTGCAAGCCACGAATGCAAGCTGGTGGGAATAGTATTATGCTATGGGAGACATTATCCTGAGCTAGCATGGGACCTGTGGTAGGAATCAAAGACATGCTGACAGCTGCAAATCACCGGGATCCCTTCATGCTTGATGTCTTCCCTGACAGTGATGTCGTCTTTCAGCAGTATAACTGTCCATTTCTCAGAGCCAGAACAATGCTACATTGTTTTAGGAGCGTTATAGTGAACTCATGTTGATGTCTCATCAACCAAATTTGCCTGATGTAAGTTCTGTGGAACACATCTGTGATGTTATCAGCTGCATCACTGTGTACGCAGATCATCGGCCCATTATTAATGTGAATTAGATGACCTGTGAAGAGACATCTAATACCACATATCATCACAAACCTACCAACAAAGTGTTGGATCCCTGATACACAGAATCAGTAATGTATTTCATTCCAAATATGGACAAACAAGCTATTAAGTATATGTTCACAATTCTTTGGCTCATCAGTGTATGTGCTTGGTATGAAGAGCACACCAAATTTAAACACAATTGAAAATTTGTAGGACCATGTTGATCAGGCTGTTTGCACTGTGGATCCTCAACTAAGAAACTTAGTACAGTTGGCAACAGTGCTGGAGTCTGCGTGGCTCCACATTCTTATCAGTACCTTTCAAAACCTCATTGACTGTGTTGCAGCATGTTTCACAGCTGGCCACACTTCAAAAGATGGTTATTCAGGCTTTTGACAGGGTGTCACATTAATGTGACTGGATAGTGTAGTTGACAGAAGAGTAGATATTCTGGAGCAAATCTTATAAATGCAGAAATCACCTTTAGCATAGGTATTATCCATTGCACTGCCACTGCAACAGAATTTTCCAGTTTGTGAGGTATGAGACAGTGTCAGTCAAATAGCCTGCTTCTTGTTGTGGACTGGACAAGAGGTGTTTAATTCACTACATATGCTAGCCCCAGTGGCAGACCCAGAAACATTGTCGTTTGTATAAATGTGTGTGTCACTAGCAGCATTACCAACAGATAGACAGAAATTAAGACATAAATATTTCTTTAGATGCCAATAATCTCAGACAACATATATGGGTTCTTTTATTCATAATAGACTCATGCAGTATGAGACAAATGGAGGAGATATGATACAATTCCTTAAAACTACAGTCCCCTATACTACATCAAGTATTACCAATAACCACAACTAGAAATAGTGTTAATGTGCAGATTACATAAATGTACTGCAGATACTTGGCACATCAGACAAGAGCTGAGACTGGCAGCTGCAGCAAGCATGCCCCAGGCATGCACCACACTAACTAAAGAATTGAGCGTGGACTTGGTATCGGACCAGCAAGCATTTTAAACAATTAATAAACCACTCTGAACAGCAGTTGCCTCCTTGCTCATGAACCGCAGTTGCCTTCTTGCATGCAGTGCTTTATTTAGCATGAATGCAAACGTTGGTTTATTTTAATGCAATCTACCAGTATTGCAGCTGTCTCTAACCAAAATAAAGCATGTTTAAATATCGCTAAAGGTCAGGATTCATTAACTTTATTTATGGTAAGTTTCCAAAGCCTGCCAAGTCAGTTAGTGTTTGTTGAATCTTCAGTTCAGTCTACTCTGCAATCTGTCTGCATTAAAAGGTTGTCAAAATCAATTAAGTAGCTTTGGCAGTAAAGTGAAGATGAAACCAGTGTGTAGCATATGTCATTTCATTAATAAGAGTACTACATTTATGTTCCTTCATGAAATGCAAAGTAGTGAAGAAGATCATAAACAATCACCACTACAACAATGGAGAAAATTTAGTTAAGTAGCTTTCTACTACAAACAGATGCCTCAAACAAAATACAAAATTTGAAATTTTTCATCAATATATAAAATTTTGTAGTACACTGTTTTACACCATATGAAATTTCAGTGACATCAGTAAACAGCTATTATCATTTCAAGTAGACACAAGTCCAACAGTAACGTTATTTAATGCGATAATGTACTAAAAAACTGGTTTACCACCACTGCCTCTAGCCGACAACTGTATAACTTCTTCTAACAAGAAAAGAATACCAGTCAGCCTTATGCTCAGAGGAAAAGCCAGTCAAAAGCAAGTGATAAAAAGTATCCAGTACTTTAAGGTGTAATGTGGTATAAGACATTCATTTTCTCAATTTGGAGGAACTTTGTGAAGAACTTTGAGGTCTACCTTGGATGTTCCAATGATTTCAAAGCCTATATTACATTTAAACCAACAGCAAATGCTCAGCTTTTTGGAACAGTATTTCTACTAATTTCTCTTCAGCCAATAGTAAAATAGGAGTCAGAGTAACTCCAGAATCTCTGTGTTGTCAAACCTATAAATGTGAGCAAATGGGCCACACATATCATATTCACAACAAATAAAGGGAAGTATTGTGGCTTTGTGCACATTTTAATACTGTAATCAATGAATAGTTCTTAGTACAGGCTTATCTCATTATGTAGGCAGAAGATAGCCTAGAAAGGTGATTTCTGTAATGTAATGAAAGGCTTCAAGAAAGTTGAATGCTAGTCCAGGATAAGTGTTACATTGATATTTGGCCCACCATCATCTGCAGAGCTATAGTCCATATACCTGGATGCAGTGACATTATGTAAGGGAAGGGAGGAAGTCTTTGATCTTGCATTAGAAAAAAAAGTCACAGACTGAGAGCAGCTCTATGGTTTAATGTTGACTAGTCAAAATATGCTCCACAGTGAAAGACTTCTCTCAGTATATTGAAAGACATGTACACTGTGGACACACAAATCTCATAAGCACATGGCTTTTTTGTACAAGAGGTGTTTTACCAGTTTGCAGATTGGCCTTTTGGTTTTTGTTTCAGCATTTGTGTCCTCATAAGCGGATGGTGTCAGGTACTAAAAGATGATTTACTGTCCAAACTAGCAGTGTATATGGGTGATATCCTGACTGCAAGTCTCATTTGGAAAGAGCACAGTCAATCTATCGAGGAAGCCTTTTAGAAGCTGTAAAGCAAAGAGGCATGAGAATATATTTAAAAATGTACAAAATTTGTCAGTAAGGTTTGAAAGGTCAATCCTAAATGGACTAGAAATTGTGAAAGGTAATTTGAAGTTGCATCCTGTATCTACTTCATGTGGAACATTACAGATATCTGTCAAGGACAAATTGTTGATGTCTGCTCAGCTGATGTTTTTATGACTTTGAGCTCTAATCTATTAGAGGCATGCAATTTTATCTGTATCTGGTGTGAACACATATCTCAAATGAATGATAAATCTTTACCTGCTAAGCACAATAGTGGAGGGAAATCTGAGCACCACAATAAAAACAGACAATTAATTACAATTCTTATCAATAACAAAATAACAAGTAAAATATAAGAGAGTACTGAGATCAAAATTTATCAACAGAGCAGGTTGTGCAATATGGATTTATGATGGGAAATATTTGCAAAATTATTACGGTCGTCCTGCCAGCACACAGGTCCTATTCTAGTGGCATATGGAAGCATTTAATGTTATTCAATGAATCTGACACTTGAGACATTAGGAACTGATAACATACAAAGAACACGAGTGAGTGTGCCCACCATAAACTGTGTTCTTCTTCTTCTTCAGAAGCGTGGTGGAGGATCTGTGATGGTTGTTGTTGTTGTTGTTGTTGTTGTGGTCTTCAGTCCTGATACTGATTTGATGCAGCTCTCCGTGCTACTCTATCCTGTGCAAGCTTCTTCATCTCTCAGTACCTACTGCAACCTACATCCTTCTGTATCTGTTAAGTGTATTCATCTCTTGGTCTCCCTCTACGATTTTTACCCTCCACGCTGCCCTCCAATACCAAATTGGTGATCCCTTGATGCCTCGGAACATGTCCTACCAACCAATCTCTTCTTCTAGTCAAGTTGTGCCACAAACATCGCTTCTCCCCAATCCTATTCAATACCTCCTCATTACTTATATGATCTACCCATCTAATCTTCAGCATTCTTCTGTAGCACCACATTTTGAAAGCTTCTAGTCTCTTCTTGTCCTAACTAGTTATCGCCCATGTTTCACTTCCATACATGGCTACACTCCATACAAATACTTTCAGAAATGACTTCCTGACACTTAAATATATACTCGATGTTAACAAACTTCTCTTCTTCAGAAACGCTTTCCTTGCCATTGCCAGTCTACATTTTATATCTCTACTTTTACCATCATCAGTTATTTTACTCCCCAAATAGTAAAACTCCTTTACTACTGTTAGTGTCTCATTTCCTAATCTAATTCCTTCAGCATCACCCGACTTAATTGGACTACATTCCATTATCCTTGTTTTGCTTTTGTTGATGTTCATCTTATATCCTCCTTTCAAGACACTATCCATTCTGTTCAACTGCTCTTCCAAGTCCTTTCCTGTCTCTGACAGAATTACAATGTCATCGGCGAACCTCAAAGTTTTTATTTCTCCTCCATGGATTTTAATATCTACTCCAAATTTTTCTTTTGTTTCCTTCACTGCTTGCTCAATATACAGATTGAATAACATCAGGGAGAGGCTACAATCCTGTCTCACTCCCTTCCCAACCACTGCTTCCCTTTCATGTCCCTTGACTCTTATAACTGCCATCTGGTTTCCGTACAAATTGTAAATAGCCTTTCAATCCCTGTGATGGTTAGGTCAATAGAAATATGTTTTTTCCACATTTTGAATCACATCTAAATAAAAGACTCCAGCTACAGTTTGTGAAATACTTTAAAATACTGAAAAATAATAGTTACAGCACAAAACATAATACCTTAACCTGATGAAATCTTGTCAGTCTGTAGAATACATAACAGGGCATATACAGGGTGTTCAATTTAACTGAAAGCATTGAAATATCTCAAAAATTACACATGGGATCCAAACTATTCACAGTTAAAATTTTTTCATCTCAGAGGGATCATCCAATGATACCCAACTCAATCACCCAACCTGCTCCATGCAAACCCCCCCCCCCCCCCCCCTTTGTTACTACAGTTTTGGATTCTACAGACAATAATCTCCATGATGCAAGGGTAGGACAGGCAAAACTCTCACAATAATACATTGTATTCCTCCAACAAAGTGATAAGGGAGCTGCCCCATGCATCACTGTGGCCATGTAGTCAACTAAAAATTATTATAACAGGCAGTGCAGTCCCATTAACAGTTATGACATAAATGCCTATCCTACCCTCACAGTGTGAAGGTAAGAGGCTAATACGAGTGTCACTGGATAACATTTTAAAACATACATGTTGATTTTTCTAATTACAGCACCAGTTGTGGAACAAAAAAAATGTTTTAGACAAAACTTATTCATTTTTTTTTTGCAGAGAATACACATTGTAAATAAAATATGGGGGTTTTCAATTAAGATTTCAAAGTTGTCTCCCCCCCCCCCCCTTCTCTCTCTCTCTCTCTCACAACCCACACTTGCGTGTGGTGTGAGGGTTGAGATTGATATGGATGTGCCCCTCAAAGACAAACAAATTTTACTTATAAATTTTTTGGATCCAAAATGTTGTTTTTTAGTTATTTCAATATCTTCAGTTAAATTGCACAACCTGTCCACAACATAAGTTTAACACTAGTGTAAGTGTGTGCTTATATATGAATTTACATTATGATGTGTGGGCATAGATTTTTATCCCTGATATATGAAATTTCTCTAATACTGACTTGTTGAGTGTAGCATTAACTGATATCTTTATTCTTTCTCTATTTTTAGATTTTCTACCAGGTAATATGCATAATTTATATGTGTTGCTCACTTTCAATTTCTCAACGATACAGGCTATTTTGCTACAAATGTATGTTAAGCTGACCTAGTTATGGAAGTTAACAGTGATTGTGTGTCCACTTGTATGTGTTAAAGGTTAAGATAAAAGATTATCTCAAGTAATTCCATTGGTAAACATTTATTGAAGTTTCTAGAATGAAATTGTTTGGAAGGTAGGAGACGAGGTACTGGCAGAAGTAAAGCTGTGAGAACGGGGCGTGAGTTGTGCTTGGGTAGCTCAGTCGGTAGAGCACTTTCCCGGGAAAGGCAAAGGTCCTGAGTTTGAGTCTCGGTCTGGCACACAGTTCTAATCTGCCCGGAAGTTTCATTTATTGAAGTTGTAAGATATTAAAATTACTTGCACCAGATCACAAATTTTGTTGCAGGGGTAATATAACACAAGTGCTGCTATAGTACTGTGTTCATATATTCAGCAAGTTTGGATTGCAATAGTGTTCAAGAAAATTAGATTCATATGTTCCCCAATTTCTTGAAATTACTACAAATGAGTGGAGGGTCCAGTTTTGTACAAATTGTGGTTGTTAATTTACATACCCATAAACATTCTATCAACATTCAGAATATTTGGACAGTTGCTATGAAAGCTTACTCATTCACATACAACAATGAAAAGGAATTACTTTGCTATGGTTGATCTATTGCAGACACTGTTACTGTGGTAATTTTTCTGTTGAGTGTAGTCAGATCAAGTGGGCCTTCTGTAACAACTGCTTCTGCTGCATTGTACTGTCTCCAGTCTGGAATGCTAAGTACACACAATCTTCTTGGGGCACTTATTTTCCTTGTGTTTATCAATGGCCTTCCATCAATAACAATACCAGATATGAAGTTTGTTTTGTTTGCAGATGATAAAAACATTGCAATAAGCAGTAAATCAATTACAGCCTTAGAAAAGTCTGCATATGAAATTTTCATGGACATTAATAAATGTTCCTAGCCTGGGAAAAACAAACAATATGCAGTCCTAAACTTGTAAAAGGTTTCCTGCCATTATATGCCTAATATATGATGACAACCACATAGAAGACATTAATGGTATTAAACTCTTTGGATTACAGCTTGACAACAAATTTAACTAGGAGGAGCATACCACAGAACTGCTGAAGTGCCTAAACAAATCTCTATTTGCTATGCATATGTTGTCAGACATAGGTGATACAAAAATAAAGAAGCTAGTGTGCTATGCTTACTTTCATTTCATAATTACAGATGGGATTATTTTCTGGAGTAGTAACCCATCAAGACAATATAAGGTTTTACAACCCCCAAAACATGCAATATGAATTATTTGTGGTGGGAATCTTAGAACATCCTGCAGAGGCTGTTTAAGGAAGTGGGGATACTAACTATGGCTCTCAAATATATTTATTCCTTGATGAAATTTGTCATTAAAAATAATATATATATATATATATATATATATATATATATATATATATATATATATATATATATATATATATAGAGGGAAACATTCCCTCCAAAATATATATATATATATATATTTTTTCAAACCAAAAGCTCCGTTTATGGAATCAGTACTAGAAATAACAGCAACTTTCAGAAAGATTGAAAGTAACTAACTTTGGTTCAGAAAGGTGTCCACCATTCAGCAACACACATGTTCAATAACATGCCAGCAGTCATAAAAAGATAAACTAATAATGAATTTCACTTTGAGAAGAGTCTAAAGTGTTTATTTGGCGCCAAAACCTTCTACTCCATTCATGAACTTCTTAGCAGAACTGACTGATGTGTGTATGTTATTGATCACATAATATGAATGTTGCATACAAAATGACTTCTGTACAAATTTTGTGCAGTACTCTGATCATTGTAAATAAGTGCTGTAAAATGTTTTTTATTTTATATTTTTTATTTGATGATGCATGGCTACAATAGTCTAAGCATTATCATATACACCTAAGGAAACAAGTTTTATATCATTTTAAATGTAAGTATGCTTAAGGGTCTTTTTTTGTTTCTGACACGTTCCACATCCCAGAGGATCTCCTTACTATGTACCCATTGGAATTAAAGGTATATCTAATCTAATATCTGCGTCCACTGGGTTTCAGCTGTACTCAGGAATGTTTCAACAAATGTTGACTGCAAGACTTCTATTTTTGTTATCTCTTACACAATGAATAATTTTTGTGTAACATGTGTTACTTGTTCGCTAATCTCCTATGGGCTTTATGTGTAAACAAGCGCCACATACACTTTGTAAACAATGTACACTTGTGCAATGTGAGTGAAACAAATTTGAAAGTTATTTATAGTTAAAATATTGTACCTCAAGACTCATATTGTTTTAAAAAGGTAATGTAATTGGGAAAACCTTTAGCAAACTACAGAAACGTTAATATGAGACATTGATGTCTACAGCTGTGCCTCTTGTGCCTCAGCAAACTGGGCGCTATTATTATATTCTTTTGCTTCTTATGGCTATCAACTTCTCTATATTAATATGTAGAAGTGGATTTCAACTCCACCTTCATCTGCTTTGATTTTGTTTCACTATTCAGTCCAAATCCTTCTCCATTACATACTAGTCCATATATTCCACTACATTTGTGCACTTCTAAGCAGTCACAAAGTTTACAGTGTGTCTGTCTTACATAGTACTTCAGTATTGGTTTACCACTGTGCAGTTCCATTTTCAAGTGCAGAATATGCAAAATGACTATTAAAATACTTGAAAGAGTCTACACATTTCACCGATTTTACTGTTGTAATCACTACATGATATGCATGTGGGATGGTGGAACATATATTGTGACTTGTATAGACTTTTCAAGAATACTCTGCTTGAATATAATGTAAGATACCTGATAAACACTGCAACCAGGCAGACTGAAACACACCAGTCTGCAATAGCTAACATAATCACTGGTATTCATCTTTAAAATTTTACATCTTCTTCTATTATACGTGCTTTGTCAGACCACCATGTAGTAGAGCTAAGTGTGCACATAAAAAAGGTTCCTACACACAGTTGCTATAGATATATTAGGATGAATAAAGACCAAAATATAACTCATTTGAATAATATGCTAAGGAATGTGAAATGGAACAGTATTCTAAAGACACATCATAATTATGGCAAATTCTCAAGTGAACTATTCTAGATTCTCAACCAAGCCTGCCCATTCATAATAAAGAGCATTCAGTCACATGCTGTAACCCAAAACTGGATATCAAGTTCAGTCACTGAGGCTAGAGAAAAACTAAGATGGTATGAGTTGTTGTTGTTGTGGTCTTCAGTTCTGAGACTGGTTTGATGCAGCTCTCCATGCTACTCTATCCTGTGCAAGCTTCTTCATCTCCCAGTACCTACTGCAACCTACATCCTTCTGCATCTATTTAGTGTATTCATCTCTCGGTCTCCCTCTACGATTTCTACCTTCCACGCTGCCCTCCAATACCAAATTGGTGATCCCTTGATGCCTCAGAACATGTCCTACCAACCGATCCCTTTTTCTAGTCAAGTTGTGCCACAAACTTCTCTTCTCCCCAATCCTATTCAATACCTCCTCGTTAGTTATGTGATCTACCCATCTAATCTTCAGCATTCTTCTGTAGCACCACATTTTGAAAGCATGGTATGAGTATGCTATGTTAAATTACTCGAGCAATAAAAAATTAAAATAAGAGTTCAAAAAGTATCAGAAACACTATGTAGACCTCCTAATTTTGGAAAAAAAGAAATATTTTGAAAGAGTCGTTCAGAACTCAAATAATATATCCAAAACATCATGGTCACTAGTAAATAGAGAAATAGGTAAATCTAGGAAACATACAATCACTTGCTGATAAATGGCACAATAGAAACTGATCAGAATAAGTTGCAGATCTATTTAACAACTACTTTGCTTCATTTGGCTCAAGCATAAACAATCATGTTAATAATCATAAATACAAATTTAGAGGAACACCAGTGTCAGGAAGTATATTTTTGATGCCAACAAGTAAAGAACAAATAATTAAAATAGTGAGTAGCTTAAAGAATTCCCATGCAGCAGGATATGATGGTCTTAGTCTGGACACTCTTAAGAGATGTATACATGAAATTGCATGACCTTTATCCACAGTTATTAACTCTCATATGGAAGATGGTCTATTTCCAGATGAATTGAAAATTGCTCGAGTTGTGCCTATGTTTAAAAAAGGAAACAGAAATCGAGTAGAAAACTTTTGACCCATTTCTGAATATTCAAAATCTTTGAGAAAGTAATATACATAAGAATCTGGAACTTCCTGCTATGCAAAAAAGTGATTTCTAAGGTGCAGTATGGGTTTGCCAAGGTATCATCCACCATTACAGCAGCATCCAATTTAATCAAAGGTGTCACTCAAGCAATAGGTAACAAAGAACATGTATGTGGCATCTTTATAGACTTACAAAAAGCATTTGACTGTGTTGATATGACCATACTGCAGGAAAAACTGTGGAACTATGGCATTCGAGGCACAGCCCATAATTTGATGAGGTCCTACTTGACAAATAGGAATTAGTTTGTGTCTTTGCATTCCTAAACACAATATTGGAAGAAAACAGTATACATTACCAACAGAAGGGAAATGGTTAGGATTTTCATGTTTAAAGGAGATACATGGCTACAAGAGACTACTTGGCTTAAAATCTCTCTAGAGACTAAGCCCCACAAAGAGTGTAAGTATGCAGGTACAGAAAAAACTGCCTTCTTACCATTTGGTACCATGATGCAGGATCTGACATGGTTAGGGAAAAAATTAAGTCTTCTATGTGTCTTTGATTACGAAAGACCACAAAGCATCTTCTAAATTATCTGGAACAATTAAAAATTTTTAATAAATATTCAAAAGGAAAAAAACAACTGCTCACAGTTGTATGAACTGAATATAACTAAATATAATACTCCTAATTTTTATTATACCACAATATGGAAGAGCTTGCAGCTGTTTTTTCACCAATGTGGGCAACACCAGTACAAGATTCAGCTTGTGCTCCCATTATTTCCACCAGAAAACCTCATTGATAGTGTTTTGAAGAAAAGAAAAAAAAGTCCTTTGGCATATATAAATTAAGTGTAATGATCAGCCTTTTGCAGTTACAAAGACACAAATCACAGTCAAAAAAAAAAAAAAAAATTGTTCAAATGGCTCTGAGCACTATGGGACTTAACAGCTATGGTCATCAGTCCCCTAGAACTTAGAACTACTTAAACCTAACTAACCTAAGGACATCACACAACACCCAATCATCACGAGGCAGAGAAAATCGCTGACCCCGCCGAGAATCGAACCCAGGAACCTGGTATAACAGAATGTAAAATCATGTATGTTAGTAATTTCTTTACGTGTAATGTTTTATGTAAATATAGCCTTTGACTGTGAGTTTAACAACTAAGAGACGGTTATCTTTGGTCATGCGGGAAGGGGATTGAGGGTCTTTGGATCGAGAGCGTGGGTTGGAGGAGGTGGTAATACAGATGTGGCATAAAACAATGTCTTATTTCATATTATTGTAGAAGTGTTAAATGTGAATAAATGAATTAAATAGTGATGTGCAAAACTAATGTAACGTTTGCTCTCAAAAAGTCAAAATACTACATCGCCCTACAAACCAGTTAGTCTCATCCAAACAAAAAGAAAACCGCGGGAACATCGCAGTGGAGTCACCTCTAGATTTCACGAAGACAACAACGCAGCCATCGATATGAGTTAAGTACCAAACTGTTCGTACTTGTTAACGACGTCGGACTATAAATTTGAATCTCCTGTAGTGCCTGAAGTCACCATGTGGACGAAGGAGTAGGACTACTTATAGACTGTGGAAATCATAGGAAGAGGTCTGTTAAACTTGGGGGCTTGTCCGGGATATTACAGTTAAATGCAATGAGACTAATTGTGCTTCGCTTGCGGAACATTATAAACTTTGTAATTCGTAAAACATGAATAACATTGTACACGTTTCCTGGACCAGAAAAAGTAGTGTGAGAACCAACAAAGTGCTGGCTTATCAGAGAGGTGGACCTGTGATCGACGTCATAGTGTGAAAAGATAAATACAATTCTGCTTTGTTTTAAACTTTTCATCAAAACTGTGTCCAAACACGTGGTGTCATCATGACGCTATCAGGAGAAATTAAAAAGGAAGCGGGAGAAATGTTAGACTCGAACGTGTGTGGTGTAAGTGACGAGCCAGATGACTCACAAACCGAAAGAAAACCGGATCAACAGGACTGGGTAAGTTTACTCTTTGCCAGAATGGGACAAATGCAGTGCAAATTAACAATGGCAATGAATTCAAATACTGAATTCCTAGAATCAAAAATAAATGCATCCAGTGAGTCGCTAGAAGCGAAATTAAACTTAACTAGTGAATCGCTGGAAGCAAAAATGAAAAGCAACGGTGATGTACTGAAAGAAGAGATCTCAAATTTAAAACTTCAATTAGGAGAAAGTTTGAAGGGCGTGAACTCCAAAATTGAAGCTATAGAAAATAAGTTTGTGACCTTAGAAAATAAGTTGGCCACAGTTAGCTCAAGTCAAGGGAACAAGGTTGAAAGGTTAACTGCAGCTCAAAGAACTGTGGAGGAGAGAGTAGACAAATTAAGTCTAGATACAGAATCAAAAGTTAACTCCTTAGATGCTGAATTAAATAAGATACAAGAGTCTGTAACATGTTATTTAATAGTAATAGACAAGAGATTCACTGAAATGCAAAATAATTTTGTGTCTAGGAATTTATGTATGAATGGTGGAAGTGTGTGGAGTAATTCACCTGTAAAAAGTTTTCCTTGTGATAATTTACACCCTGTAGACTTTTTACAACACTGCTCTGACAACCTTGTTCCTGGCATGTCTTATAATCTAAAGACTAAATTTGTCAAAAAGTTTCTTGAGGGAGAAACGTTGTCTTGGGCGAACCAACATTTTGATGAGTGGAAAACGTTTGATGATTTTAAGAAGAGTTTCTTAAATAAGTTTTGGTCTGAGACTGAACAGGGTAGAATAAAAAGTGTATTTTTAAATGGGCCTAGTTTCAGGGGCAGAAACCACTCAATGAAAGACTTTTGCAGGGATCAACTTAGGAAATTGGTGCATCTAGATAAACTCTTCGACAAAATGACGCAAATTGATGCCCTTAAAAGAAGGTTACCTGAAAGAATACAGTGGGAATTAGTGCCTGGACCTGATGACTGTTTAGACCAGTTTCTAAAATATATAGACAAATTAGACAGGGCAATGGAGAGAAATGTGCAACAGTTTAGTAACGGAAACCATTACAGTGGGAGGTGGAATTCTGATTACCGTGGGGAGAACCCTAGAAGGGACGACAGAGATTTTCGGAATGACCGCCAATATGATAGAACAACAGAGTACAATGCTAATGGGAGAGGGAGTAACTGGGAAAACAATGGTGTAACTAGGAACAACAGATGGGAAGGTAACAACAGAATGAATACAAATTGGAGGAGTGACAATAAAGGTAGGCATCCGGAAAACTCCGGACCGCCTCAATGAGGGTCCACAGCTTTGGGGCGAACAGATTTAAACATAATAGGACCACCAACTTTCACACAAAACCCAATGGTGTAAATAACTGTACCATTAACAAACAGGTTAAAAACAAGGAATACCAAGTGAATTATATAAATTTTGATAAAAAATTTTGGGATGCTATGTGGCACAGTAGACCACCACAAAATAAACATAGGAGAGATCAAAGTTTTGACTCAATTCTGGATGAGGAGATGTTAAATGATTGTTACAGCTGGGCAAAAAGGGGAGAGCAAGCTAATAATGAAGAGAGTAATAAATGTTTTAGTTCAGAATTGGGGGGTTGTTCACACAAGAAGGTAATAGTGAATCTGCTGATGATAAACCTAAGCAACAGGAAAAAGAATCAACCATAGAAAGTGAGAAACAGAGAGAAATAGATGAAACTGGCAGTAAAGTATACCATAGTAGTGATGATGTTAGTATTTTTGATGTGGAAAGTATGGTAAGCAAACCAGAAAGTGAGTACAATGTTTTTATTGAAATAAATAATGAAGTGTTGGAACTTGAGAGTTGTGGTGACGAAGCAAAGGAATATGATAAGAATAATGAAGTGACAGCTGAAAATCAATTGCTACATGTCTGCCCTGATGATTTCATGGTTAATCAAAGTGGTGATAACAAAAGTGAAAATATTGTGAAAGAATTAGATTTGCATGATATTATTGAAAGTAAAGAAAGCCAATTTTTAGAAATCCTGTGGAACCAGTATAATGAGAGTTATAGTAGCAAAGTGTTTTGGTATCATCTAAGTATAATTAGTAGAGTTTTGTGCCCACGCTGGTGGGAGAGTAAAAGAAAGAGTCTGAGTGAAAGATACATAAAGAGTAGGGAGATATTTTGTGTGCAGCCAAAGTGTAAACTTGACACTAGTAACTTAGAATCTGAAAATCAGGTAAACCTAATGAAGACTGAAAGGGAGGAAGTAGATGGAAATTATAAAGAAATTGAAAAAGATTTATTATATGAAGTCCCCGAGGGGAAGGCGGATGAAAAGGAATTAGGCTGTCCATACATTAAAATAAGAGTAAATCAGTGGGAAGGGCACTGTCTTATTGATACAGGAAGCCCCATATGTGCAATATCAGAAAAATTTAGAGATAAAATTAGAGATGGTAAGAACTTTGTAGAAATGCTGGTTGTAGGGGTAAAAATCAGAGGTGCCACTGGTAGGCAAAGTAAGGTAGTTAAGAGTCAAGTATTGTTAACATTTGAAATTGAGAATGTGGAATTTAAGCAGGGTTGCCTTGTGGTCCCAAGGTTAGAAGAAAATATCATTTTTGGCATGGATTGGGTCCTAAAAGTGGGTGTAAGCTTCTCTTGGGAAGATAAGAGTGTTATAATTACTGAACCTGAGAAAAATAGTATTCTGAAAACAGAAATGTTCATCCTTAACTGTAGTAATTCTTGCAACCATATCAAAGCTGTTGTAAGCGAGGTAGATAATCAAGCCACAAGTGATAACACATCCTTTGTCCTTATAAATGAACAAAATTTCGAAGAATTAGTCGAAGTCAAATTGAAGGAAGCTGTAAATCTAAGTGAAAGTCAGAAAAATCAGTTAAGAGAAGTGTTATGGGAATTTCAGGATACATTCAGTGAGAAACCAGGGAAGGTAAAACACTATCAGTGCAGACTTCAACTCAGAGATCATTATCTTTTCTTCCTAAAACCATATGGCATTCCATTCTCCAGGAAAAAAGATGTAGAAAGGGAAATCCAAAAAATGGAAACTTGGGGGATTATAGAAAGAAGTGGAAGTGCTTACAACAACCCATTAGTAGTTGTGTCTAAGAGAAATGGTGGGGTTAGACTTGTACTTGACTCTAGGCACCTTAATAAGTTTTTGATTAGAGAAAGTGACCATCCTGACAATATGGATGAACTCCTGCACAAATTTGATAATGTAAAATTTATGAGTAGCCTAGACTTGACATCTGGTTTTCACCAAATACCACTTTAACGTGATTCTAGGAAGTATACTGCCTTTTTGTATGGTGGCAAAAGTTACCAATATTGTGTTGTCCCTTTTGGATTGAATGTATCTGTGGCTGAATTTATCAGAGCACTGGATTTTGTATTAGGTGATGAATTGTCTTCAAAATTAATAGTATATGTAGATGACATCCTTGTAACTGGAAAAACCTGGGAAGATCATCTAAACCTTCTGAGACAAGTCTGTTCAAAATTGAGGGAAGGAGGAATGACTGTAAAATTGGAAAAATGTTGTTTTGGAGTTAATGAACTGAAATTTTTGGGGCATAATGTTTCAGAGAAGGGAATCTTACCTGATAAGGATAAACTTGAGGCCATTGTAAACTTCCCTACTCCCAAGAACAAAAAACAACTCAAGTCCTTTTTTGGTCTCACTGGATGCTATAGAAAATTTCTTAGTACCCAAGCTTTAAATGCAAACTGCTTATGTAACTTACTAAAAAAGAATACTGTTTGGGATTGGACACAAGAATGTCAGGATGCATTCGTGGAAATAAAACAACTGTCCCAAAGTCAGATGTTGTATAGACCTGTTATGTCGTTACCATTCTGTATAATGACAGATAGCAGTGAGACAGGTTTAGGGGCACACTTGTTTCAAAACATAGAAGTAGAAGGAAAATCAGAATACCATTCTATTGCTTTTGCTAGCCGGGTTTTACAAAAGTATGAAAAATCATATACAGTCACAGAGAAGGAACTACTTGCCATCCACTGGGCTTTTAATAAGTTTAAAAGTTATCTGTTAGGGCACAAGGTAATTGTTTTCTCCGACCATAAAGCTCTATCTTACATTCAGGAGTGCAGACTCTATCATGACCGTATAACAAGGTGGGTTTCATTCCTTCAACAGTTTGACTATGAGATCAAATTTATTCAGGGTAAACATATTGTCATTGCAGATGCCCTTTCCAGACTACCAGTAGGTGCAGATGTTGAAAATACTTATGGAAAAGAGGAGAAAGAGTTCAAACTTATGTACTTAAAGGGTGTAAAAGATGAAGCTGAAATACAGAAAATCTGTAATGATATTCGTAGAAACCAAAATCATGATGAAAATTGGAAGTTGGTTAAAAGTTATATAGGGAAAAAGGGAGGAGAAAAGGTAGATCAGTATTATAAAGTACAAAAAGGGATTTTGCTTAGGAGACCTAGACCTGACTTAGATAATTGGAAACTATGCTGGCCTGAGCAATGTATTGACACGTTAATCAGTTACATACATGAAAGCTTCGGACACTGCGGAGCAACAAAATGTATACAGAAGATACAGGAAAATGTATACTTCTATAACATCAGCAGGAGAGTGAAGAAAAAACTTGAAACATGTGATGGTTGTCAAAGGGTAAAAGTGAGTAACCAGAATTCTAAAGGATTGATGCAAAACATTTTACCAAATAAAAACCTTGAATTGACAGCTATTGATCTATATGGACCACTACCAAGATCAAGGGGAGGGTATAGTTACATCTTTGTTATAGTTGATGTTTTCTCTAAATTTATAAAATTGTATACATTAAAGAGAGCAACCAGTAAACAAATTATCATCAAGCTGACAAAGCATTATTTCACAAATGTTGGCATACCCCAGGCCATCATGTCTGATAATGGGTCACAGTTTACATCTAAATTATGGAAAAATTTTATTGAAGATACAGGAATAAAACATATTTTGATTTCGGTTTGTCACCCATCAAGTAACCCAGCAGAAAGGTACATGAGAGAAATTGGAAGGCTCTGTAGAACATACTGTAGTAAAAATCATGTTAATTGGATTGAAAATGTTACTGACTTCGAGGATATAATGAACAGCCTACAGCATTCATCCACTGGTTTTTCACCTTATGAAGTAATGTTTAATAGACAACCTGCATATCTGATTTCTGAGAATGTTGATTTCCCACCTTGTCAATGAAAAGACAAGGAGAGGTAAGAAAACGAAGACATGATGCAAGAAGTAAAGGAGTACAGTTCAGGACAGGAGATCTGGTTTTAGTAAAAACACAGGAAAAATCTAAATTGATGAGTTCTGAAATAAAGAAATTTTTTGACATCTATATAGGCCCCTTTGAAATCAAGGAAAACTCTCACCTTAATGTCTATAGGCTAATCTACCCAAAATCCAAGAAGTTATTTGGACTGCGCAATGTTACAGAGTTAAAACTCTACAAACATGACCCATAAAATAGTCATTAATAAGTAAAATGCTGCTCGGAAAGAACTAGTTGACTGGCCCAACTATACCACTTTATTGTTTTATCATTCAAGGAAAACTTCATGTCAAAGTGTGGGACTATGTCAGCTAAAAGTATGAAGTAGATTTTGTGTCAATGTGAATTATGTCTGTACTAATTTCTCTTTGTTCTCTAATATACCCATCCTTTAAATTTGGTATGAGATCAGTGTGTCGGACTACGAACCATTCTACAGTGTCATAGTAACGTCTCTTAAAAGAAACCAAAGTTATTGATGTGGGCACTTTTAAAGTAATAAGATATGAATAGTGATTGTGTGTAAGAACACAAGACCTTGTCATTTGTAAGCTATGTCAGATGGAACATTATTTAATGGATAAAGCAAACTGGAGGTACTTGTCAGATTACGAGAGTGTGCTTTGAAAGACCAGTATGTTATAGTGTGTTAAAAATATAGTGAGTAGTCATGAAATTTAATTATGCAAATTAAGAATGTATTGAGGTTTAGAGCATTATGGAAACAGATGCTGGTGTGTTACTTTTGAAACCTTTGCGATGGATCGAAAGTTATGTGATACTAATTTTGAAGTTTATGTTGTGGGAGAATATTTTGTAATAGTTTAGATAATTTAATTTTAAAGTGAATGAAGAGCTGGTAGGAATTCATCCCATACCCTGTTACACAATTTGGAATAATTCCTATTCATGGTAATATGCTATTTGAGCACAGGAGAGTAAACAAAAATGAAACACTGCTTAATAATGATGTAAAGTTAAGGTATAAATACTAACAACCTTACACAATTTAAGTGTAGAGTTTGTCATAATTTGACCTATAAAGCTGACATAGATGTACAATGATAGTCACTATCATATATGGAACATCTCAGCTACCTCATTATAAAGGAAACATTCAATCATAAATATGTAAACCAATCTGACTCTGAAAATACAGTGCTGATCACACATAATTGAATTTGCACTGGATTCACCATGTGATTACATTCATCATGTATACATGAATTTTCCCTAAGAGACAACCATTTAACATTGTATATAAGTATTACAATATTTTGAACTATGTCTATTTTATGTATGTGGTTAAAAGAACCTGTTTATTTTAGAATAATGATTTCTTTAGAGTTAATGGCTGTTTTGGGCACAAGCCATGCCATAAGGTATTTTATTGAAGCACTTATATTAAAAGATTGTGAGGGATGCCTGCATTCCACAGTTCACTTAATATATTCTAAAGAAACCACTGACAATTTTTCCTGCTATCAGATGAGTGAGTTTAACTAAGGTGCCATTACTCAATACAGCCAATGTAACCTTCAAGTTGTATATCATGGAAAGTATATATATATAACTAAGATCAATGGGAAAACCAATTTTATTACTAACTTTTGGAACTAGAAATTTTATTATGATGTGTGTATTAGATATATTTTATTCCATAGTGACACACAATCCCATGCATGCCATGCATGGACTTGTCTGGGGGGGGGGGGGGGGGGGTATTATAACAGAACATAAAATCATGTATGTCAGTGATTTCTTTACGTGTAATGTTTTATGTAAATATAGCCTTTGACTGTGAGTTTAACAACTAAGAGACGGTTATCTTTGGTCATATGGGAAGGGGATTGATGGTCTTTGGATCGAGAGCGTGGGTTGGAGGAGGTGGTAATACAGATGTGGTGTAAAACAAGGTCTTACTTCATATTATTGTAGAAGTGTTAAATGTGAATAAATGAATTAAATAGTGATGTGCAAAACTAATGTAACGTTTGCTCTCAAAAAGTCAAAATACCACATCGCCCTACAAACCAGTTAGTCTCATCCAAACACAAAGAAAACCGCGGGAACATTGCAGTGGAGTCACCTCTAGACTTCACGAAGACAACAACGCAGCCATCGATATGAGTTAAGTACCAAACTGTTCGTACTTGTTAACGACGTCGGACTATAAATTTGAATCTCCTGTAGTGCCTGAAGTCACCATGTGGACGAAGGAGTAGGACTACTTATTGACTGTGGAAATCATAGGAAGAGGTCTGTTAAACTGGGAATCATAGTCCAGTGTCCAATGAAAATGTGTAATGGTGTCTGATGAATTTGTTTATGCATTGTTTTCAATACTAATAGCAGTTTACACCAAGATAACAGCAGTAAGTGTTCATCTTATGGGCTGCCACCTCCTAATTATGGTGAGCAAGAGGAGTCTCGTTTGTCAGTGACATGCTAATATGTATTAAATCACAAATATTAATGTAGTTAATATCAAGAACAGGTTTACAAGTTCCTGTATTGAAGGCATGAGTACTTCGCAATGACAACTAAATAGGCACTAAATAGGCACAGAACAAAACCAAAGTTTGAAACCACTAATCACAGCAATAATCCATAGAATATTTTATTTAAAGTTCATAGTGAACAAGAGTTGACATAAATAGTAGAAGACTGGTGAGTACTTCACATGAGCATAGCAACAAGCTTATGGTTACCGTTCAATTTGGGTGTCATACGTTTGTGTCAGTGGATGCATGTCCCAGTAATATGAAGTTGGCTGATCGAGCCATGGTGGTTTCATGGCCTGAGGTGCCCTCTTGTTGTTAGTTACCTCCAGGTCTAGTGGCATCTGTGTTACAGCATTATTCTCACAAACATTACCTGACATGAAAACCCTCACCCCAACGGAAAGCAAATAGGCCTAGAATCAACTTGACTGATAGTGACTCTGGCAGATTATTAATATGCTAAGTATGTGGATGTTCAGTGTTAGAGCATTGTTCTGGCAGTCTGTGTTTATAGGCATGGAGATATCAGGGTAGTTAGACCAGTAATTGGCAGGACCTGCCAATAGACCACCCTCCATTGGATCTCCCTAAAAGAATCTTTCTGAGAAATACTGTTTTACTTGAAGGTGCCACCTGTATGGGGTGCTGTCCTTGGTCGTGGTGAAGCTGTTGGTCCAGTATCACATATCATCTGTGATGTCTGGTGAAATTTTTCATGGGATATTATCTGATGGTGTTGTTGTTCTTTATTTGTTAGTGGTTAGTTGGCAAGACCACCATGGACAGAGATAGTTTTGGTGGTGCCACAGACGACTATCCCAGGTGGCTGCAGTGAACGTCATCTGGCCATGGGTGTTCTCTACTGCTGCCAGAATCAAGGTCTTTGGGTGCAGGATGGAGATAGCTGAATGTGGAGGAGGTGTAGTAACATTTATTCCACCATAAAATATCTCTGTTGGTATTTTCAGGTTATTTGTGTTGTGTGGTATGTGAGTAGACTTACCTCAAACATGAGTGATTCCTGGCCAGGTTGGATATTTTCTCTGCCTGGGGACTGGGTGTTTGCATTGTCCTCATCATTTCATCATCATTTGTAACAGTGGTTAGATTGGATGATGTAAAAATTGGACTGTGTAAAAATTAGGACTTTTTATGTGTGCTGATGACCATGCAGTTGAGTGCCCCACAAACTAAACATCATCATCATCATCATCATCAAATATGAGAAAATTACTTAGGCCTCAGATTAGATGATCTGTACTGACTGACAGCATGTTGGTGATGTATGGGTAACTAGACACTGTGCCTGCCACCACCAACCATATATACTTTAAAAACAGTTCCAAATTGTCCAGGTGAGTGTGCCAGGGATGACAGATACTGGCCATAACTCAAATTTCCACAGAGATTTGCTTTGGAATAACTATCTAACATTCTTCTGGATTCAGTGAGACTATCAACATTCCATTAGCTAATGATAACTGGTGATGCTGCACAAGTTGTGATGCACTCTCAGGTGAATGTTTGAGCCACACCTGTTGGGCCCTTTGAATCACTACCACTAGGATGGGATTCTTGTTAGTAGCTAGAGCTACTTTTGTGTCTACTGGAAGTTTGAATAGAGCATTAGAGGTGGTACTGTGGATGACTGGCTTATAAAAAAATCCTATGTTCGTATGCTTCTAGAAATATAGTCCATCTTTGTTATTGTCCTGGTGTCTGCTTTGGTACCATATTACATGGGACAAATATGGTTATTAATGCTCCATTACAAGGTCCATTAGGTGGAAAAACTTGTTGTCATGGAAATAGACATGGAACTTCTGGGTTGTATGTACTACTGCCAATGTCTCTGTGCCTAACTGTAATTACATTATACTTCATTGAGTGAATTAGATTCAAATACAATAGTGCTCAAGGCTAGATGCTGGTAAGCCATACTCTCAGTGAAATTGAGATATCTGTGTTTTTCATATCTGCTAGAGGGTGGAAAACCACTGGCAGAGTAGTATATGAAGAGGCTAACACACTCTGTTGTTACGTATTGCACTGAAACAAAGTACATCATTTTTTTGCTTTAGTATGGCAAGCCACAGCCAAGATGATGACTCACAGAGGAAACAGTGTGACTTGTTTGCATGAAAAAAATGTTCTAAGGACTGATACAGAAGCCAACCATTTTGACAGTGAATCCTCTTGTGATGAGTGTTGTAGACGTAGATTATTGACAAAATCCATGTGATTAGACGTAAGCAACAACAAAATATAATTATGAGGCATGCTATACTGAAGCATGTGACAATGTGGATTACCATGACATTGGAGAAAGCTCTCAATACTAAGAAATTAATGGAATTGTGATGTATGGGACATTTCCAAGATATCTATATGGAGCCTATTAACCATGAACAGTTTTATACTGGTGATGAACATCTGTAGGTGCCTGCTATAGGGGTTGTTATGGCTTTCTATTAAATACCTGTTAAAGTGTTAAATTGTTCTAGTAATGTCACTATATAGATGTTAAATTGCACTATTATTCATTGTAGGTTCATAGGTTGATTCTCTTCATAATTTTTAATTTTTTTCCTTCCACAAAGAGGGAGACTCAGCATTTGTTGTTATAGAGGTGGCCATCTCACCTGTTAAGGATTGAAGGTGTTGATGGCGGCAGCGAATGCCTGAATTGAGAGAAGGGCTACTGACCACAGTTGAAGAGTGTTAAAAATGTTATCATTTTACTGAAACAACACCAATTATTAACATTATTATTTAGGAGAGCCAGAACAGAATAATACTGTATTGGTATTGTTATTACTTGCAACATGATTTTTTTCATAAACATGTTGTAACACAAATGTTATTTTCCTTTTTAAGAGTCAGAATTACACGATGATGCTATAAAAATGAAATTAGCTGCAAAAGAAATGGGACATCCATGTGCCTGCCATCAGAAATGGATGATGAAGACTGCAGAAGCAGATTTTACAATATTACATGGAGTCTGGGACTTAGAGAATGTTGATACACAAAACAACTACTCCTCTTAGTGTATCTCAAATGGCACCTCCTAAACACTCCTACGAGAAAAAATGGAAAAAGGATAAGTCTTCCTGGAAGATCACAACTATCTGCACCGTTAAGGTGCAAGGTGAAGATATCAAAATCTGTAAGTCTGTGAATGGAGAGAAATGCTTTTCTCTCCATTCACAGGTTACACAAATTGAGAAGAATAGTGGAAAATGTTGCAAAGAAAGTCAGTAGTATTAAAGAGTTTGTAAAGACATGACTCCCATGAGGTACTGCCTTACCGTAGCACTGTCCATGTGGGTGGGAGAGTTTGTGTGCTCCAAGGAAGCTGAGAGCTATATCGGTGGTAGCGTAGCTACTGGCAGGTCCAACCTAGCCTGGCAGGTCTCAGCCGAGGAGCCAGACAAAGTGTGCCTCACAATGACCCGTCTTATATCCTATATCCTATATATCCTATTCCCTACCCTCTCCTCAGTTACCATTCCTTTTCTTTCTATAATTACCTTAACACACCACTGCCTTGTGGTTGGTCTCGGGAGGGATGAAGGCTAAGGGAGAAAATCCTGAAAGAAAATCTGGAGTGGACCCCAAAGGCGGTTGGAAGGCACACTACGTCCCCTTCTGGCAACTGCTGCAACCGAAGTGATACCAGACGTATTGGCTTGCCTTTCCTCTGGATATTATCATTTAGGAGGGAGACCATGATGATTGGGCAACTCACGAGTCTTCATATTTATTGCCCAGGCTTGTAGCATCCTGGAGAGGACACTTCAGCGATGTCCAAGGACTTCGGCACAACACGGGAAGAGGCAGTTACCGGTTATAAGCTCTGTCTGATTGGCGTAAGACTTGAGTGCCAGGGGCCACTTCCGATGGTGGGAGAGATCATTGAATCTCATTGGACAGCTACCATCCACCTCAAGCTGGGGAGCCCCCAGCCAATAAGGTGCTGTCCTGCCACTATCCGCCTGCTTCGCGGTGTATGTGGAACTTAGAAGTAATCTTTGACAAGCGGGTTGATATAGTACACCTACCAAGAACAAAAATGATATAATAAAGAAATCACTATTTCGTGTTGCCACCTAGAATGTTAGGACCATGTGTCCAAGGTACATTGACGATGACCAAGAGGTTTATTTCATCCGTAAGACTGCCATAATTGACAGAGAGCTCCGTCATTGGAATGTTGACATCGCAGGACTGCAGGAGACACGTCTTCCAGGACGCAGGCTCTATCAGGGAGGATAATTACACATTCTTCAGACAGGAGAAGTCTCAAGATGAGCCAAGACTTCATGATGTAGGATTTGCTGTTGAAAACACCCTCCTGGACTGTACTGAACTGTGGAACAGAGAGAATTATTGCTTTGAAAATATGCTCCTCAAGTGGCACTGTCAACGTCCTAAATGTGTACGCTTCCACCTTATCATTCAGCATGGAAGAGAAGGATCTGTTTTATGATTTACTCAGCGACAAAATTGCCAAGGTACCTAGCACCAAGACACTATATATTCTAGGGGAATTAAATGCTAGAGTGTGATCAGATATTGTCATATGGCCAAATTGCCTGGAACATCATGGGGTGGGAAAAATTAATGAAAATGGCTAGAGACTGCTTGAAGTTTGTTGCTTTATGAACTCTGTATTACAAACATGTATTTCCAGCTTAACGATCAGTACAAGGTGTCTTGGAGACACCCGCACTCTCATCACTGGCATCAACTTGACTTAGTCATAGCTAGGCGTACTGGTCTCAAAAATGTGCTACTGACACGAAGTTATCATAGTGCTGATTGCAACACTGACCACGCACTGGTGGTGTGCACATTGAAGCTCACTCCTAAGAAATGTCACCATGCTAAACCGAGAGGTCATCCCCGTCCAACACAGATCATGTTCATGACACACAAAGAAAGCAGGATTTTTCCAGTAATTTTGAAAGTGCTTTCCCAGGAAACGTGCAAGCAGAAAGGAATGTTGATAAGAAATGGGCAAAACTCTCGGGTGCTATCAACAACTCAGCAGTATTGGCCTATGGAATAAAAGGAGAAAGAAATAAGGACTGGTATGAGCAAAATTTGGAAGAAATGGAACCAGTCACTGAGGCTAAATGGAAAGCCCTGCTTGCTTACAAAAGAAACCCAAATGAAAGAACTCGAGATGACCTATGAGAAGCAAAGAACAGGGCACAGCAAACATCCAGGAGATGCACAAATAACTAATGGCTGAATTTATGTACAGGTATACAGAAAGCGGCCGATTCTGGGGATGCTAAGGCAATGTAAGATGGTATTAAGAAAGCAATTGGACCAACTGTCAGAAAAACAGCTCCTCTGAAGTCCAAGACAGGTGAAGTCATTACTGATGAAGGCAAACAAATGGAACACTGGGTTGAACACTACCTCGAGTTGAATGCAGCCTAGAATGAAATTAGAAAGGATGCATGTGACGCCATCAAACAAATGCCAGTTATGGAGGAACTAGATGCAACACCTACTACGGAAGAACTTGGTAGAGAAATAGATTCTCTTGCTAATGGAAAGGCCCCAGGTGAAGATGGGATCCCTGCAGAGGTTATTAAGTATAACAAGTCTGTTCTTGTCAAACATTTATATTCACTTATTACAACCAGCTGGGAAGAAGATTATGTCCCAATGAGTATGCAGAATTCGAGGACAGTTACTCTATATAAACAGAAAGGGAACAGAAATGACAGTAACAATTACTGAGGCATTTCATAACTAAGTGTATCCGGGAAAGCTTATGCAAGAGTCATCCAAGTGCAATTACAAATCTTAGCTTCCAGAATCTACCCATAACCTCAGTGTGGCTTCAGGCCCGGCCGATCAACCGTAGGTATGATCTTCTCCTTAAAACAGCAACAAGAGAAATGTCATGAGCAGCAGAGGCCCTTTTATATTGCTTTCATTGACCTTGTTAAAGCATCTGATTTAGTGAGCAGAAATGGGCTTTTCAAACTGTTGCAGAAGATTGGATGCCCACCTAAACTACTACAGATAATTGTCTCTTTCCATGAGAAAACACAAGCAACAATCTGCTTCAACGGTAAAACAGCAGAAGCATTCTCTATTAATAGTGGTGTGAAACAGGGGTGTGTGTTAGCTCCTACATTGTTTGGGATATTCTTTTTCCTTCTGCTCAGATTTGCCTTTGAAGACTGTGAGGAGGGAGTGTATCTACATATGAGATCTGATGGAAATCTTTTCAACATTGCTCATGTCAAGGCCAAGACCAAAGTAAATACAGTTGTTATCCATGAGTTGTTATATGTGTACGATGCAGCTCTAGTATTGAACAGAGAAGATGAGCTGCAGTATATAATCAACAAATTATCAAATGCCTTTGAAAAATTTGGTCTACTCATCAACCTTCAAAAGACTAAGATCATGGCGCAGAGCACTACCAACCTTCCATCCATCAGCATTGATGGCAATCCTCTCCAGGTAGTTGATGACTTTACCTACTTGGGATCCACAATATGTAGCAACTTGTCCATGGACACTGAAATTACTAACAGAATCACAAAGGCATCATCTGTTATGCCTAGATTGAAAAACAGAGTATGGAACAACGGACTGCTTACCACAAAAACTAAATTAAAAGTCTACAACACTTGTGTTATAAGCACCCTTCTCTATAGCTGTGAGACATGGACAACTATTTCTGGGCATGAATCTTGACTCAACAGCTTCCATCTCTGCTGTCTCCGGTAGATCCTTCAGATCTCTTGGAGAGATAGAGTACCCAACACCAAAGTCTTTCATCATGCGAGCACAACCAGCATCTTTGCACTCCTGAATCACTGACGTCTAAGATGGTTGGGACACGCCAGGCGCATCGATCCTGAATGGATACCGAAACAACTGCTGTACTGAGAACATCAGGAGGGTGTGAGGCGAGTGGGATGACCGCATCTTTGTTTCAAGGATGTCTGCAAGAGAGACCTGACCAAGACCAGAATCAATCCAAGTCACTGGGAAAGCATTACAGATGACCATGTCAAGTGGCGAGTAACTGTGCGCAACAGCGTCAAGCTCTCAGAGAACAAACACACACAGGAACAAATGAGGAAGAGGACAAAGCGAAGAGACAGAGCAGCTTCTGTTCAAAGTCCCTCAAATTTTACATGTCCAAACTGCAGTAGGGACTGCTACTCTCGAGTGGGACTTCTTAGCCACAGCAGACACTGAACCAAGCATGCTACACCATCATCCCTCAAGGAAGGATGGATGCCATCATGTAAGGACAGACCAGAGGTGGCACCATAAAAATCATCAGAAATATCCGCCTGAAGTGACAGAAGGAGTTCACAAGCACATTCAAAGCATACTGACCTACCAAGGTCACTAAAGCAATTATGAGAATCCCAAAAAGGTTTATCTTGATTGGGAGATGACAATCAGTACTTTATACTGGAATCACTATGTACCCTACTGTGAGGGACAAAAACTGCCAGTATTAGAGAGGTTAAGTAGAAACCGATTCAATATTGTGATCATCTCAACTTGTTTGTAGGAGTGATCTTTACAAATGAAAACTACAGGTATACAACATGTATAAATATGACTGTGAAGCAGGCACTGGACTCATGTACATGTGGACTGAGCATGTTGGAAGAACCAGCAGTGATACGATATGGAGCTATATATTTAAATTTCTATAGCCAAACAGCAGTGCTTCCAAAATAATATACTATTCAGGCAACTGTGCTGGACAAAAGGAGAATTGGACTCTTATGTGCATGTCATCATCACTACTATGTAAAGACATATTCAAAGAAACTGAAAACAGGTTTTGATTCCTGGTCACACACAACTCCTGTGATATAGAAATTTTGCGACCATTGAGTAATACTGAAGAAGACATGCAAGCCAAGTTTTCCCGCCCACTGAGTGGTTTGATATTGCCAAGAAAAACAGAGCAGAAAAGAAATTAGCCATGACAGTTATAACACAAGATGATTATCTAGAGTTCAGCAAAATGCCTCATCAGCACATAACATTAAGAAATACAGCAAAAAATAGACAGTGTATTATAGTAACTAATCAGAAGTTACTGTATTCAAATTTTTGGTCTCAGATCCTGATTCAGTTTTCCTGAAACACACTGTTCAAAGAGACTTCCATGACATTAATGTTGAGAAGCATAGCTGTCCAATACAGATTTCACAGATTATGACCAGATTATTGTAGGCCTATTCTTACGCAGCATGAGAAATTGTCTATCATCATGGACCTGCTTCCATATATACCTGTAGTGCATTACAGATATTATTTATCCCTTACTCAGTACAAAGCCACAGAACACGTTATTCAATCAACATTAACTGATGGCCGTGTTTCATATTACACTTAATACCAATTTGTAAAGCCAAATTTTGGCACTGAATCGTTTGTGATACACTATCACAAGCCAGAGAACTGTATCTATTCCTTAAACTTAAAATGGTTTTTCATAGCATGCAGTAATTAAAAATGTTTTATTTCATGTGAGAAGAACACTGTAACATATGTAGAATCTTGCAATATAAGAAATACACCTGTTATGTCCATTAACTGATTTATGAACTTTATGAACATTCAAATGACTGTCCTGCAAAATTAACTTAATATGGCTTACCATTATCTTGCCCTAAGTGCCTCAGTTTGTTGTATGGAATTGTGTGCACTGGTGTGAAAGAGCTGTGCATATTCCATATTGATGTGCACCTCCATATACTGCCAAGGGCTTTCCACACACACTGTGCGATCAAAAGTATCCAGATACTCCCAAAAACTTACATAGGTGCGGTGTGCTGCCACCTACTGCCAGATGCTCCATATCAGCAACCTCAGTAGTCATTACACAACATGAGAGAGCAGAATGGGGTGCTCTGCAGAACTCACAGACTTTGTTCGTGCTTAGGTGATTGGGTGTCACTTGTGTCATACATATCTACGTGAGATTTCCACACTCCTTAACATTCCTAGGTCCACTGTTTCCAATGTGATATACCAAGCAAGGTGGCACAGTGGTTAACACAGTGGACTCACATTTGAGAGGATGATGGTTCAATTACACATCTGACCATTCTGATTTAGGTTTTCCATGATTTCCCTAAATTGATTCAGGCAAATGACGGGATAATTCCTTTGAAAGGGCATGGCCAACTTCCTTCCCCATCCTTCCCTAATCTGATGAGACCGATGACCTTGCAGTTTTGTCTCCTCCCCAAAATTAACCCTCAACCGTCAATCTGATAGTGTAGTGGAAACGTGAAGGGACACATACAGCACAAAGGCGTATGGGCCTACCTTCTCTGTTGACTGGCAGAGATCGCTGACAGTTGAAGAGGGCCGTAATGTGTAATAATCAGACTTCTATCCAGACCATCAAACAGGAGTTCCAAACTGCATCAGGATCCACTGCAAGTACTATGACAGTTACAAGGGTGGTGAGAAAACTTGGATTTCACGGTCGAGCCGCTGCTCATAAGCCACACATCACACAGGTAAATGCCAAACGACACCTCGCTTGATGTAAGGAGTGTAAACATTGGACGATGGAACAGTGCAAAAATGTTGTGTGGACTGACAAATCATGGTACACAATGTGGCGATCCGATGGCAGGATGTGGGTATGCTGAATGCCTGATGAATGTCACCTGCCAGTGTGTAAGTGTCAACAGTAAAATTCAGAGGTGATGGTGTTACGGTGTGGCCATGTTTTTGATGGAGGGGTCTTGCACCCCTTGTTGTTTCGCAGTGCACTACCACAGCACAGGCCTACACTGACGTTTTAAATACCTTCTTGCTTCCCATGGTTGAAGAGCAATGTGGGTAAAGTGACTGAATCTTTCAACACGATCGAGCACCTGTTCTTAATGCATGGCCTGTGGCAGAGTGGTTACATGACAATAACATCCCTGTAATGGACTGGCCTGAACAGAGTCCTTACCTGAATCCTATAGAACACCTTTGGGATATTTTGGAATGCTGACTTTGTGCAAGGCCTCACTGACCGACATCGATACCTCTCCTCAGTGCAGCACTCCATGAAGAATGGGCTGCCATTCCACAAGAAACCCTTCAGCACCTGACTGAATGTATGCCTGCGAGAATGTAAGCTGTCAGCAAGGCTAAGGGTGGGCCAACACCATATTAAATTCCAGCATTATTGACAGAGGGCACCAAGAACTTGAAAATCATTTTCAGCCAGGTGTCTGGATACTTTTGATCACATAGTGTATGTAGTCTGCCAAATAGAGAGGCAAGTGAAACTTGCTCATGACTGTTAAGAACGCTTGCTTCTTTGAACAAGACCATCCAAATTTTATGGTTTACATATTAATAAATAAAGAGGCCTCAATCTCTTCACAGCTCTGGAGATAAAGTTAGCATTTCCTAATAATGTAATATTGGTGAGGTAAGGAAGGGCGTCAATTGCTGATAAATGTTGCTTAGATGGTGCAATGCTAATTTCAATACATACATGCCTTAAATATGTGACTTATTTTAGTATGAAGCTGCTTTTGTTGGGCCAGCACTTTATTCATGCACACTGGAGGCAGGACAGGATGATGCTGCCATTTATTTGAAATATTGCTAATGCATTTGTGATGGTATGACTGAAGGGTGTGTTAAATATTATTATTCAGTTGTTGATCTCTTATCTAATGGTGACTGTAAATACTTAATTTTGAGATACATCTAAAAAGAAAGATGATGAGACTTACCAAACAAAAGCGCTGGCAGGTCGATAGACACACAAACAAACACAAACATACACATAAAATTCTAGCTTTCACAACCAACGGTTGCCTCATCAGGAAAGAGGGAAGGAGAGGGAAAGACAAAAGGATTTGGGTTTTAAGGGAGAGGGTAAGGAGTCATTCCAATCCCAGGAGCGGAAAGACTTAACTTAGGGGGAAAAAAGGACAGGTATACACTCGCACACACACACATATCCATCCGCATATACACAGACACAAGCAGACATTTTTAAATGTCTAGAAATGTCTAGAAATAATTCCATGTTATTACTAGGAGAGTGTTATGCTGATACAGCTATTAGTTCCTGACTTAGAATCAGCATTTTTGAAACTTCAAAAACTGCTTCTACACTTCATATTCTAAATTAGTGGTTTGTTTGATAAAGATTGCAACACCATCATACTTCTGATTTCCTCTACAGTAACATGTGGCTAATTAGCACTGATAAGGTACACTTAATCCATGTTCACTATGAATTAGCCAGTGTCCTTTTACTGAATAAACATTACAATTTAATTCTTGTAACCGGTACACCATTTCTGTAAGTTTATTTTTAAGTCATTTACATTAACAGGGATAAAAACTAAAGTTTTTGCCTTGATATTAGGTATTGGCAATTGGCATATATTGGGTTGATGAATAAATTGTGCAGCCACAAGAAATCTCCTTCTTCTTCTAATATTTTGGCTGTATAACGTTATATTGGTTATCTCTAATGTATGCTCCGTCACTATTTACAACAGTCTGCCAATGCTGTGGTAACTCTTTGATTCTGCGACTATAGAAATTATGTGATTTTTAGTTGAAGAACTCATCAAACCATTTTCATAGCATATTTTCATGCAGAAAGGACGTTTCCTGAAGGCTGTTCAACAGAGAGTGGAAAAGGTGAAAATCTGAGGTCGCAAGACCAGTGTGGTGTTTTTTGTCAGTCTAGCAGAATGCTGGCTGGCGTTATTGTGGAGCAGCATCACTTCACGTGGTCTTCCTTATCACTGTCCATGGATTGTGTCTGCAAGACATCTCAGCTGTTGGCAATGAATGTCAACAGTGATGGTTACACCTTGGGGAAGCAATTCCTAGAACATTACACCATCGCTGTCTTACCAGGTGCATAACATTATCTTCTGTGGATGCACTTAGGTCTTTGTGCAGGGATTTGCTGCTTTTTTTGGGCTCAGGCATTCCTTTCTTTCCTTTATGTTAGCATAAAGACAACATTTCTCATCACCAGTAATGATACAGGATAGGAATGGTTGGTGTTGTTCATGAGCCAACTGATGACGAGTGAGCTGAGATGCACATATGACCACTCACCAATTTTTGTGATTTT
This sequence comes from Schistocerca cancellata, assembly GCF_023864275.1. NCBI lineage: Eukaryota > Metazoa > Arthropoda > Insecta > Orthoptera > Acrididae > Schistocerca > Schistocerca cancellata. The sequence continues at coordinate 271,400,980 of NC_064629.1, forward strand.
GGCTTAGAGCATGTAGTACCCATACACTCCATTTTGAACCATCCCCATTCTTTGGAAATGTCTCAACATGGTGGAATCATAACAGTTCATCAAATTTGCCAGTTCTCGAGTACACTGATGTGGGTGACTGTAGATTAACATGTTTAAATGAATGTGGGGTGTCACTAATGTCAAAACAATCGTCCTTAAAATGAGAAAAACATTTTTTTGCCATACTTTGTCCAATGGCACTATTCCCATACGCAGCACAAATGTTTCTGGCTGCCTCCACTGCTGTCATCCCTCTCTTTGAACTCAAAAAAGAAGAATATGTCAGAAATGTTCCCACATGGCATTCCATTTTCTAGTGTCCACAGCTCCACTCACTACCTCCAAATGAAAAAATGACAATACAGGGTGATTCAAAAAGAATACCACAACTTTAAAAATGTGTATTTAATGAAAGAAACATAATATAACCTTCTGCTATACATCATTACAAAGAGTATTTAAAAAGGTTTCTTTTCACTCAAAAACAAGTTCAGAGATGTTCAATATGGCCCCTCCAGACACTCGAGCAATATCAACCTGATACTCCAACTCGTTCCACACTCTCTGTAGCATATCAGGCGTAACAGTTTGGATAGCTGCTGTTATTTCTCGTTTCAAATCATCAGTGGTGGCTGGGAGAGGTGGCCGAAACACCATATCCTTAACATACCCCCATAAGAAAAAATTGCAGGGGGTAAGATTCACTTATGCCGTACTCAATAACACAAAAAGCTTTCTGTTGAGTGGTCGCCATCTTAGCATTAACTGACGCTGACGCCTAGTCAACAGCGCCTCAAGCAAACAAATGTACAACTAAATGAAACTTTATAGCTCCCTTAAATCGCTGACAGATAGTGCTTAGCTCTGCCTTTTGTCGTTGCAGAGTTTTAAATTCCTAAAGTTGTGGTATTTTTTGAATCACCCTGTATGTAAACTCAAATAGTAACAGTGAACTACAAATAAAAAATGGCAATCAATAAAGAAATCCATAGTATCTGGAAATCCATAATAAGAAACAAAAATGTTACGAACTGAAGCAATGTCCTTATATGTTCAAGACAGATGGCTATCCACACATTTTTGAACGGATGAGATTCTGACAGCTATACTGACTTTAGACAGAATTGTAATGACTTTTATTCATTTCACTGGATTGAGCTGCTAGAGAATATTAAATAATTCATGTCATGTTCCATATAATTTTTTCTGTGTCATTGCTCACAGCTATAATTAAGGCACACAACTTACCATTGAACCTGGTGAACATTTTGATATTGAACATAAGGAGAGCAGTTCAAGATGTGTTCAGTGAACTCAAAAGCAAACTTTTATTATTCCAATTGACCAAGTATCTGAATTAGTTTTGGTCTTTCACAAATTCAGTAAGTGGTTCAAAGTTACGTACTCAACTGCTCAGTAACGATACTGGGGTGAAGGTGGCAGATGATAGATATAAAGCTGAAGTATGAAATTTGGTCTTTCAAATTTTTTTCACTGTGGAACTTTGTAATACAGTTCTTCATTTACTCCTTGCATGAAAACCACAATACCAGATAATAATGTAGTCATCACAGAATAGACACGCACCTACATTGTTCTCTTGTGTCAAGAAATTGGGGATTGATAAGTACTGTTAATATTCTATACAGTTCATGCAAAAGAAGTTGCCCCCTTCTATCAACAGATCATTTCAGGTTACTGGAAAAACTAATGATGCTGTGATAAGCAATTAGACAATTGCCAGCTGCTAACAGTTTTAAGAAAAAGTTTGTTGGAGGATGAAGATATTAACAGGCTCATATTGTCTGATGCAGAACTATGGAATTTATTTTTTGATCATCGATTATGACCTACTTGTAGAAAAAATCTCATCTATGGCAAACAACACAGATTCTGCATACAGAGATCCTTGAAACTCGATTTTGGTGTCCTCTTTTTTTATTTCCTATGATAATATATTATACACTATATTTTAAACCATATATATCCTGCAACTATAAAATTTTAATTATGAGTGTAGCAATCATAATAATATTAAACAAAAATTATCTGTAATAGGACAAAAATAATTTCAAAAGTTAAACATACAAACTACGTTTAGCATAAGCTGCAAGGTGAAGTACATTACCAGCCTGCTAAGATAGTACAAATACACTATCACAACACCATGTCTTTGATGAAACATACACTGCCTTCAAAGCAGATTCTCATAGTATGATATATGATAAAGAAGATAATGATTATCTTCAGAAGCTTATTATAACTCATATTTGAGATTTCTGAATGTGGAGTAAATTTTTTAAAATAATGTTATTTTGAAGGACTTTAATATCAACTGCTCAAAGTGGCCTCCTTGCATTTTCCAAAGATTTAGTAACTCACTGGATCATGCTATTCTGAAATATTTCAGACATACTTGCATACATAGTTACATGAGCAGCTGGATGTTCTTTACTAGTTCTTGTACATTCTTTGCCAATATAATAAATGTGCACACAAGGACAAGTGCCTCTGGAGGAACAAATATACAGGAATTAGGCAAATACAGAGGCTATGAAACAGGACTTATGTAACTAACCCATTTCCAGGAATGGCTCTACATATTCCTTCCAGAGTGCCCAAGTGCACCATTATGCTGTAACTACAACCTCCTCTGAATGTAAAATGGAATATAGTCCAGCACTTGAGGCAAATTGTTTATGAGAAATGGGTGATGGTTCAAATGGCTCTGAACACTATGCGACTTAACTTCTATGAGAAATGGGTGATGGTTCTAATGGCTCTGAGCACTATGCGACTTAACTTCTGAGGTCATCAGTCACCTAGAACTTAGAACTAATTACACCTAACTAACCTAAGGACATCTCACACATCCATGCCCAAGGCAGGATTCAAACCTACGACCGTAGCGATCGCTAGGCTCCAGACTGTAGCGCCTAGAACTGCATGAAATGGATGATGCAATCAACTGATTTAGGAAGTGGGGACCTGAAATACAACTTCCTATACATTCACACTAAAGTAAATATGATATACATGATTTTAGGAGATGTGCAGCTGCCTGCACACCAATAGTGGCATTATGCATATTGAAGTTATCCTCACCTATTACTACTGCTTCATCAGACCTTATTAAAACTTTTAAGAAGTTATCATCTGGTTAGTATGATGGTTGAATCCATCCACAAACTGCATCTGTAGAAGGTAATCTTCTGGATGCAGGTGTTGAATTATCAAATAGTGATTCAGGTGGATCTCTTCACCATGCAACATGTAAATTACTATTCTTTGCAAGATATGCTACTGTGTTGTTACGTCATGTGTACTTAGCTGGGTCCTTCATATATATCTTCAAAAATGGAATCTTTCGTAACTGCGCTATGGCTAGTCTATATGTGGCCTCTGTTCAGTGATAGTCAACTAAAACAATTGGTCTCTCAAAGGCAAAAAACCATATGACAAAAAAAATATTGTGTGGATAACATTGACCAGGATACCTAATAGCATATTGACAAGCAGGAACTTTAGCCATATAATCTGATGCACCAAGGCCCAAAAGCTTATCAAAATATTTGGCATTTTTTATGCCATAAATGGAATTGAAATGAGCATTTGGTGTCATTGGCTGGGAAGCCCCTTGCGGGGCAGGTCCGGCCACCTTGGTGCAGATTCGACGCCACCACCAGCGTACTGGATGGGGATGAAATGATGATGAAGACAACACAACACCCAGTCCCTGAGCAGAGAAGATCTTGGACAGTCAGGTAAGGAACCCGGGCCCGTAGGATGGCAATCCGTCACGCTGACCATTCAGCTATTGGGTCGGACTTTATGCTATATAACTCTCTATACTGTTCTGTAATAAACACAAGCAAAAAGTACAGCATATACTACTTCCCATCTATGGAACAGAACATGTATACACTTCATTCATCAAAGGGGGCCACTGCCCTTAAGAAACATCAACACTGTTACAGCTTGTTCTTGGTGACATACAGAGTTAGAAATATCAACATAGGTTTTTTTTTCTTTTTTTTTTTTTTAATATAACTCATATCCTGACAATATCCACTATGTACAGAGTTTTCAAAACACTTTTGCATCAATGGTTCACAAAAGGAGTCACATAGCTATCTAGGTCATGATGTCAACAATGTTTTGGCTGTGTGTGTGTCACAACTTACTAGACAAACCATTCACGAAAGGCTTAAGATTCCAATTACATTGTTTTCTTGACAGTAACAGGCAAAATAGGTCAAGATTTCCATCAATGTAACTAATAATAATAATGACTGGACATCCATACAAAAATGGTCTGCAATTATTAGACTGAATAGTTAAATGTATAATTAGTTGTTATTCAGTGTTGATGATTGTGATGATAAAAATAGTATGAAAGTTTGGCAATTATCTGTAAAATGGCTTATTTACCCTATGGACAATGCACTATCCTAATGAACATAATGTGTAGGAGGCATGAAAGTGGGATGCATTATAGTTACTACTGATCAATGGAAGAAGGGTTTGAATGTATTAGGTGAACATATACACTTAGATAGTGTGGTTATGCGAGGTGGACAATAACATGGAAACACAAAAATACAAGACATTATGATACCTAATACAGTGTTGGAAAACTGCTGGTATTGAAAACAGCTTCTAATCATATCAAAATGGCTAAATACAGGTGGTCCTGCACAGTTTTCAAGTGAAGCTTAAGTCATGTTGAGTGATTAGCTGAGAAATGTATGTAGCCTATAAAAAATTTTTAGTGTGAGAGTGGAACGAATTGAATGGCAGCCCAATCTATATCATTTATTATATCACTGAAGTGGGTAATGGAATAAAAAGAATCATTCATAAATAAACCAATAAAAGTTTTCCTGTTTTATTTTAAACTTTAGATAATACTTGAGTGACTAGGTGCTATTTAATAGCAAACATAATTGAGTGCAATGAATGAATAATTTCTTAAGTATTAAATATATGTGCCATATTTCATACAATAGTTGTTTCATCATTACAACATTGATTATTTAACGAATTACATATTTTGAGTTTCATTGACATAGAGAAGACAAACTGATTAAAATTTAAAAAATGTCTTACATATAGCAAGTGAAGAGCCAAATAATGTGACAAGGCAAAATATTTTTACTACATATTTGATGATCCAGTGGTAAAAACTGTTACTAATATGGTAAAGAAATTAACGCATTTCAGTATAGAATTTTTCCAAAAATTAACACTTTTGTGGCTGGCCTATAAGGAACAAGCAGGTAAAACATAATTAAAATCTTTCTGATAAACATTGTATCAAGCAAACTCATGTGAACACACATGATGAAATGTAGAGGCATATGGAAAAATGAAATGTAAGATTTCTACTGAATGATGAATAAAAATTTTTCATGAATTAGTAAACTACACAAAATCAAGTAAATATTACTGCTACACTCATTGTGATGCTGGCTTCACTCCAAGTGTGTGTTTTGGGATTCTCTATACTCAAGAAACTGTATCTGTTATTAGACTGCACTCATGCTTCAGCTCCACACCTTATGCTGTGCCCTTTGTACAACACCCTCCAGTCACTGCATTAACCTGAAACAGAGTGTCCATAGTAGTTCAGTACCATGTATAATCAAAAAGTAATGGAGGGAGACAATTTGCTTCTGCCTTTAAAACAACTCATCATTTCTTACAATAATTCTGTAGTATTTGGTTGTGTTGGTAATTTGCTCACTTTGGTTATGGAGATATCTTCAGCTTCCATATAACTGTTGTAATTTCATTTTACCTAATGGTAGATGGTCTTGGGCAGAGATGAATTTATTAATTGTGACAGGAAATTGGTCTTATTTGGTTTTTAAATGCAGACATAATGATCTGTCTATGGCAGATTATTGTACTATTAACCAGCATGCATTAACCAGTATCCAGTGCTTGTTGTTTCCTACCCTGGAAAGGTGACCCACAAATCTGCAGTATTTTTGTTATTTTCATTTCAGTGAGACAAATCTCTATTGAATTTGTTGTATTTTATGACAAGAAAATGATTATCATGTGACATGTTTTTAAGTCCTGTACAACATCACAACTCTTCATCAAAATATTATATGGTTGTCATTGTGTACTACAGAATAACAGGTCTTCCATTTTCCTTTTTTACATTAGTTGTTGAGCAGTTACAGAAGTTTATGGTAACAGAGGATTTTTCCCAAGATTCTTTTGATTTAGTATTTGAAACTGACCTTATAAATTCCCGATGATTCTTTTTAAGGATACCATATTGTAGTTGCATAAATTATGGTGTACAAATGCAGTGATAGGTATCAGAGTAATAAATCAGCACAACAAACTATTTTTGCTATTTTAATAACAGATCACCATCATCTCATTTTATGTACAACATTCATGGATGCTATTAACCCACCAGTATCATACTTCATCAGCAGGTGTCAACATTCCCAGTATTTATATCTGCTGGTGAATCTCACAACATTATTGTATTAATTGTGGTTGATCCACACTTTAATCAGATCATCCAAAGGACAATGAACTATCAGGAGGAATGATGGGTTCTGTACTACCAAGTGGCCATGTCGATTTTAGTTTCAATTATTTCCCTTTATAAACTAAGACAAAGGCTGTCATGATTTATTTTCAAAGAACACAAGTGATTTTCTTACTCATTTTTACCCTATTCAGGTTTTGTCCCATCTCTAATGACTTTACTGCAAATAGTCACTAAATCCTAATGTTCCTTCCTATTTCCCTAAGATCAATATACAACAGTTTAAGAATATCTTATTTCATGACCTCATATTACTATCAGCAGTTGCAAGAACTTCAGAGTGGTGTGTTATTCAGCCCATTACAATAATAGTAGTAAATTGCCTATTTTAAATGCGTTTTACTCTGTTACTTTCCAGATCAAAAAATATTTATATCAAATAACCTACCTCATCAATAGCTCAAAATCTTAAAGATGACTGTGAAACAGCAACTGTGTAATTCAGAACAGATCAAAAAATCAGCCAAAAGCAGTGCCCTCTGTAGACCAGTTTTTCCTGCTCGCTTGAGCCTGTATATTTCTAGCAATTGAATTAATCTTTGGCATAAAGTATATGTAATTTATGCATATATTTTATTTTGAGACACCTATTCTGTTTATATGATAACAAGAGCCTCTACTAGTGCGCATTTACTGAGTAGTCTTTCTACAGTACGATACATGTAATCTCACGCTATCTAAAGCCATGGCTTGTGGTAACTCTTGTTTCACAGATTCATCTAATCAATTTGTGCATCATGTGATGTAATAAATGAGTACATTTACTTCAGAAATGTTTTTCTATTAATATTTTTTTTCTGTTAGTAAAAATCATTTTGTAACTGCTGTATACATTTTTAGTGCCAATGCTACTGAAGAAGATATTTTTACAAATATCAAAACCATGATCAAGGGATAATAAACCTTTATTTGCAATTGGTTGGCTGATTTTTCACATCAATATATACTGTTCTGGAGCCAAAGTACAACATAGCACAATTTAAAATAAGAGAGTTGACTGTTGTATCTCTTCAAGGCTGTTGACACCGCATAATCTGCCCTATCACCCATAGTAACTTTTGTCTGAAGCACTTTTGTCAATCACTAAAAATTCTCATGTTGATCTTGCTATCTGTCTTACATGCTTCACTCAATGTTTAAAAATCAGACAAAAAAGTAAGAATAATGAAAGTGATCAACTCAGTTAACAAATATATCAACTTAATGTCCTAAACTGGAAAATTACAGTTTGGCATACATTATTATATGCAGCCTAGGTAGTAACAATTGGAAGGCAGCACTTACGCAAACTGCATGAAGAAGAGAGCAAAATGCAAATGAGGACATCTATTACACTGAAATAAAAGTAGCAAAGAGAATCTTAAGAGACAGGCTATGAACACTAGGGGATCAAAAACCGATTCTGATAAGCAAACAACAAAGGCATGACCTTACTGAATCTTTTTGTGTACCGTAAATAAAGAGAGCCAAAAACCAAACAGGACTTACAGTAAGCTCAGCGATACCACTTCAAATGCTTTTTTTCCTCACTATTTATGGTCTGGAAAGAAACCACTGTACAATGCACAAAATTCATGTAAGCAAATGGGGCAAATGACTACTCAGCCAGAATACCAAAGTGATGGTGAAAAATGTTTTCTCTAGAATTCAGAAATGTTACACAATTTCTTGACCAGCTACAAAGGAGACCTACAACATATTATTCATACCTACTTATTGAGCTGCAGCAGCAGTATCACACAAAGAAACATTGATTACAGAAGAAAGTGTTCAGAGAGGAGCAGCTGTAATAACAATTACAGGAGATGAAACAACACAGCCAGAAATTGATAAAAAATGAACCAGTGAGAGTGACAGCATATTCAGCTAATGAAAGATCTACATCATCAGATGATCTACCCACAAAGAGAATGCAAGTTGCTTAAAAAAAAAAAAAAAAACTACTCATTGAGGAAAATATATATTTGAGAAAGATGGTATCAACAACTGTTGCTTAGAATCTTTGAAAAAGCTAGAAAAACAACCCGACTTTGAAATTTGTCCTATAAAACGAACCTCATTAAAAACATTCATTGCATGCCTCTTCAGTAGGCCAAATTCAAACATAAATATATTCATTACAATGAAATGAATACCCGTAGATGTATACAGGCGTTCATATAAGTCAACAGGGACAGTTGAAAATGTGTGCCCCGACTGGGACTCAAACCCAGTATCTCCTGGTTACATGGCAGATGCCCTATCCATCTGAGCCATCAAGGACACAGAGGATAGTGCGATGGCAAGGAATTATCTCAGGTATGCCTCCTGTGAGACCCACATTCCCAACTTATTGTCCCACACTATATTCATAGCACCCCTGCCCATTATACTCATTACTCACAGTTTTTTGCTGATTCCTGTAAGAGTTCTGGCACTGTTTGTGCATCCCCACCAAAGAAGAAGATGGTCAAGTGGCCGGTGAGCTTTCCTGACGAAGCAACTTTTTGTTGCGAAAGCTTGAATTTTGTGTGTGTGTTTGTTTTTCCCGCGTGGAGTGTTTATCTCTATTATATTCATATTCATATATATATATATATATATATATATATATATATATATATATATATATATATATATATATATATATATATATATATATATATATATATAGTTATAATAGAAGGAAATATTCCATGAAGGAAAAATAAACCTAAAAACAAAGATGATGTGACTTACCAAATGAAAGTGCTGGCAGGTCGACAGACACACAAACGAACACAAACATACACACAAAATTCAAGCTTTCGCAACAAACTGTTGCCTCATCAGGAAAGAGGGAAGGAGAGGGAAAGACGAAAGGATGTGGGTTTTAAGGGAGAGGGTAAGGAGTCATTCCAGTCCCGGGAGCGGAAAGACTTACCTTATGGGGAAAAATGGACGGGTATACACTCGCACACACACACATATCCATCCACACATGTCTCCCTGATGAGGCAACAGTTTGTTGCGAAAGCTTGAATTTTGTGTGTATGTTTATGTTCGTTTGTGTGTCTGTCGACCTGCCAGCACTTTCATTTGGTAAGTCACATCATCTTTGGTTTTAGGTTTATATATATATATATATATATATATATACACTCCTGGAAATTGAAATAAGAACACAGTGAATTCATTGTCCCAGGAAGGGGAAACTTTATTGAGACATTCCTGGGGTCAGATACATCACATGATCACACTGACAGAACCACAGGCACATAGACACAGGCAACAGAGCATGCACAATGTCGGCACTAGTACAGTGTATATCCACCTTTCGCAGCAATGCAGGCTGCTATTCTCCCATGGAGACGATCGTAGAGATGCTGGATGTAGTCCTGTGGAACGGCTTGCCATGCCATTTCCACCTGGCGCCTCAGTTGGACCAGCGTTCGTGCTGGACGTGCAGACCGCGTGAGACGACGCTTCATCCAGTCCCAAACTTGCTCAATGGGGGACAGATCCGGAGATCTTGCTGGCCAGGGTAGTTGACTTACACCTTCTAGAGCACGTTGGGTGGCACGGGATACATGCGGACGTGCATTGTCCTGTTGGAACAGCAAGTTCCCTTGCCGGTCTAGGAATGGTAGAACGATGGGTTTGATGACGGTTTGGATGTACCGTGCACTATTCAGTGTCCCCTCGACGATCACCAGTGGTGTACGGCCAGCGTAGCAGATCGCTCCCCACACCATGATGCCGGGTGTTGGCCCTGTGTGCCTCGGTCGTATGCAGTCCTGATTGTGGCGCTCACCTGCACGGCGCCAAACACGCATACGACCATCATTGGCACCAAGGCAGAAGCGACTCTGATCGCTGAAGATGACACGTCTCCATTCGTCCCTCCATTCACGCCTGTCGCAACACCACTGGAGGCGGGCTGCACGATGTTGGGGCGTGAGCGGAAGACGGCCTAACGGTGTGCAGGACCATAGCCCAGCTTCATGCAGACGGTTGCGAATGGTCCTCCAGGTCCTTTTTTCCCCCTAAGGTAAATCTTTCCGCTCCCGGGATTGGAATGACTCCTTACCCTCTCCCTTAAAACCCATATCCTTTTGTCTTTCCTTCTCCTTCCCTCTTTCCTGACGAGGCAACCGTTGGTTGCGAAAGCTAGATTTTTGTGTGTATGTTTGTGTTTGTTTGTGTGTCTATCGACCTGCCAGCGCTTTTGTTTGGTAAGTCTCATACCTGTCCTTGTTTCCCCCTAAGGTAAGTCTTTCCGCTCCCGGGATTGGAATGACTCCTTACCCTCTCCCTTAAAACCCACATCCATTCGTCTTTCCCTCTCCTTCCCTCTTTCCTGATGAAGCAACCGTTGGTTGCGAAAGCTTGAATTTTGTGTGTATGTTTGTGTTTGTTTGTGTGTAAACCAACCTGCCAGCGTCTTCGTTCGGTAAGTCACATCATCTTTGCATAAATTGATAAAAAATGAACCAGTGAGAGTGATAGCATATTCAGCTAATGAAAGCTCAACATGATCAAATGATATACCCACAAAGAGAATGCAAGTTGCTTTAAAAAAAGAAAAAAAAACTACTCATTGAGGAAAATGTATATTTGAGAAAGATGGTATCAACAACTGTTGCTTAGTCATGTCCAAAAGAACAGATACCATCTTCATATATATAAATATATTTGTTCACAAACTTGAATGTAGTCTTGAAGGTGTCTTGAACAAAACAAGGGCTCCTACTCGCGGAAGCAAAGCTTTGAGGACAGGGCAGGAGTTGTGCTTGGGTAGCTTAGTTGGTAGAACACTTGCCCATGAAAAGCAAAGGTCCAAGTTTGAGTCTTGGTCCAGCACACAGTTTTCATCTGCCAGGAAGTTTCATATCAGTGCACATTCTACTGCAGAGTGAAAATCTCATTCAGTGTTACAATTGTTTCAACAACCACCAAACCAGGGCATTGTTACCTCTCACAAACGGATGAACACACTAAATCACAGATCAAGTACTATGTCAGCACTGAAGATCGTGAGATGAAGCCTGCCACACCCTTAGTTAACTGTGCTACATCAACAGGTGTGCACTGTGTACAATGGCTGCCTGCTGCCATCTCGACCTCCCACCTAACCAGTGCTAGTAATATACCGATCAGTGACACTGTTAATGAACTACAACCCATTCATTTTCATTCTAATGAGTCAGTGCATACTGACATTCACAGACATACTCCAGAGTACTGCAACTGTTGACCAACAATCGCCACCATACATGACCACCTTCCACTGCAGAGAACTGATATTTGCAGGTTATTGCAGACAAATCCATCCTACAAGTGACCTACACCTGAACTTTACATTCTATGTGATACCATAGATCACCTGGGTGACGTCACACTTGTTAAGTTTGTACTGTCCCCCACGTCACGTCATCACGAAGATGTCACGATGACAACAGCCGTATCATGCTGTGGGCCACACCTGCCACATGAAGTCACTCAAATAGCAGGCATACCGTGTCTACCTGCAACTGCACAGGGTTTTCACACCTCGTGAGAACAGCGTATCAGTATGGCGAGCCTGACTGCAACTGCGAATCACACACTGTGTGAACACAAGGACTACCTTCAACAGCTGCCGAGTTGGGTGATCTACACTGATGTGCCATCCGCCACCCTGTCCACCGCACTGTATTCCTTGCTTCCCCACTACTATACTTCATGATGCCAATGCACCAGCTGTGACACCTGTGCCACATTCTGTGATAACCGGTCACGACTCTCTCGTTACCAATACACCTACTGCAACTACCATGCCACAGCTCCAGCCGCCGGCTTTATCAGTGCCACCAAAAGGTCTTCATGAATCTTCACCATGTACTTCACATGATTACAACCTCATACATGTCCTGGTCACTCGTCACCAGGCAGATTGCCGCTGGCCACACACCGAGTTACATCTGGCACTATTAGAAGTTGATTCCGTGCAAGAATGGTTCACACTCTGCGAGTGCATGATGCAGTTGGCCAGGATCACAGACAACTGTGACAAGTTTTTGGTGCTATTGAACCACCTCCCTACCAACACCAATCTTATCAGTGATGTCCTACTGCATGCACCAACCACTGGCAGATATGAGACAGTGAAGATGCTCATACTGCAATGCCTATCAGATTCACCTGAACAACAACTCCATAGCTGAGAATTAATACTACCCTAGGTCCACTGGTCTGACACCAGCCCCACCACCTTGTCCCTCACAAACTAAAGGTGGCTGAGGGATGATCAAGGAACTGTTACATGAGGGCACCATTAGGCCATCACACAGTGCGTGCGCCTCACTGACTACAATGAGAATGGAAAAAGATAAAATGTGGTGCATGTGCAGAGACTACGGACGTTTGAACGTGCACACCATCATTGATAATTAGTCCATGCCCAATATTCAGCACTTCCTCCGGCAACCGGCTAGTGCAACCATACTTAGCATGATCGACCCTAAAAGAGATAGTTGGCAGATCTCAATGGCCATGAAGGACATCACAAAGACTGCAATAATTACACCCTTTGGCCTATTTGTCCCTCTTCATGCACTTCAGACTAAAGAACGCAGCCCAGACTGGCCAGTGGTTCATTGACGGGTTGTTTTTTTACCATGCTCTTTTGCTATTGTTATTTGGACGCTGTACATATATTCTTAGAAACAACTCAAGGTCATGAGAAATACCTGCAAGGGGTATTCAACAAACTAGCAGAGCAGGTTGTTGTTGTCAATGAGGACAAATGCCAACTCTGGCAAAAATGTGTTACATTCATAGGCCAGCTTGTCAACACTTTGAGCATCCACCCCACCCCAGAAGAGATAGACCAAGTACAGACCTACCACCAAGAATGGACTATCAAAAGTTGCGCCTTATCTTAGGGGTAATTAATTTTTAATACAACACCTCCCCCATGTTGCATAGACACTCGTCCTGCTCACAGAGTCACTCCGTGGCAAGAACACATCAGGCAAACATAAGCTCACTTGTATTCCTGATTTGCAAGGAACTTTCGAGAACATCAAAACAGAGCTTGCTCAGATCACCGCCCTGGCACTTTCATCCATGGACACTCATATGATTATGATAGCCGACACCAACAACCGAGTGATTTGGGCAGTGCTACAACAGGAAGTCCCCAGTGCAACCCAACCCCTATGGCTTTTCTCGTGGAAACTCACTGTCTCCCAGAAAATGTGGTCAACGTTTGACTGTGAGCTTTTGGCGATATACAAAGTGATTTGATACTTCCCACACGACATCGAGCGCTGGCAGCTTACTATCTACACAGACGCTGTTAAATACCTGCCACCCAGGACCTGCTCTTGACAATTCTGCCACCTGAACTTGATTTCAGAATATACCAATATACTACAGACTTACGCTATGTATGAGGTTGCAGACAACACGGTGGCTAACTTCGTCTCATGACTCGCTGCCACATCGGCACACCATTACTTTGACCAACTATTGGAGGCACAAGCAACTGACACCAACTTTCAAAACCTGCTATCTGGACACACAACAGGCCTCCAGCTCAAGAAGTGCACCATTGCAGGCACAACAAAACTAGTTTGATGCAACGTATCCATGACGTATCCCCTGTCATCCCACAGAACTTCAGGAAGACAGTTTTTGACCTCCTCTACAACTTGTCTCACCCCGGAGTATGCCCGACACTAAAACTGATAACAGATAGTTTCTTTTGGATGAACATTAACTGGGACAGCACTGCATGGACAAGAGCCTGCAACCAATGTCAATGGGCCAAGGCAGAACATCATGCCCAGCCACCCTTCGGGAAATTCTCCAGCCCAAAGGGCTGTTTGCAACATGTCCGCATAGACCCGGTGGGGCCCCTCCCTCATTCAGACAGATACAAGTACATGTTCCATTGACAGGACAACTTGATGGGTGGAGGCCACACTCTGACTGATACTTCAGTCGACACCGTCGCCCGAGCTTTCATCATATTATGGACTGCACACTTTGGCTGCACTGAGTCCCTGACAACTGACCAGGGCCAGCAGTTTTAGTTGACCCTGTTCTCTGAGCTCTGTCACCTCTGTGGGTGCCACCAGTTCCACACAACGACCTCCCATCCCCAATCCAACGAACTTGTGGAACAATGGCACTGCACCCTCAACACATCACTCATACACCACAACCAGGAGTGGACAGAGCCTCTCCCCTGGGTGCTGCTGGGCATACGAGCTGCCTACAAAGATGATCTGGGTGCCCCGCTTGCAGAGGTGCTCTATGGGGAACCGATCACCCTCCCAATAGAGTTTGTATCACAAACCACCGACCCTGTGGATGTCAACCTAGTAAAACATGTCGGGAACCACATCCACATCCCATCGCCATCCCACCACAACAAACCAACCATCTTTGAGTACAAGGACCTCCAATCATGTACACATGTCATGCTCAGGTGCAAATTAAACAATAGACAGTCAGACTATAGAATGGTCTTGAGGTCATTAGAGCACTGCATGCCCCTTCCATCTACGACTGACACAGCAGGTCTGAAATCTACTCTTTCTTGGGACGGCTACCTGCTCATGTTGGCTCCAGAGAATTTTATAATGCTGGATGGCGCACTACCAGCCACCAACACTTCAATGGACATCACCACTGTGCCAATGGCACCACTGCTTGACATCACAGGCCAGCCACACTTTACGGGCACCCAGGTACCTGGCAGACTACAATATGTTGACATTACCCATCGCCAGCAGGACAACACACAATGATGTACACTAGTCACTGTGCTGCACTCTTGTGATTTGAGGGGGGGGGGGGAGGTGTCCTCGGGGGGGGGGGGGGGGGGATTTAGAAGCGCTCTATCCCCCAATAACATCACTGCCCTACCACAGCAAGAACAATTGTATCTTTGTCAGATCAATTTTCTGTAGTATATGCTCTATGCTAAACGCATTGTGTATATGTTGCAAGAATAAAAGTACTCATATTAAGTGCTGGGAATGCGAGTGATCACATCATTGTAATTACAACAACTGCTCCCCATTACATACACAGTTATTAAAAAACCAGTTTTCAATGACAGTATGAAACTTACGAATATCCTTAGGAGATAAAAATTGTTTTTAATGACAAGGTTGGAACAAAATCGGAGACAAGACAAAGGAGCAATAGACAGGAATGTTGGTAGTGCTTGCTGTCCATTCCAAAGTTTCAGTCAAGTCACAGAGGATTATCAGGGGGAATTATTAGTATAGTTTGTTTTGACAACTAACCAAGCTTTTTGAAGTTGAGGAATTGATTTGGAGACTGGCATTCAAGTGCCTGAAACAATAGGGAATCTTAATAAATATAAATTAGTTGCACACTCAGGGGACAAATAAATCAATGTAAAGATTGATTCTGTTATACGTGAAGTGACTGAATTTAAAACAAAATTGTCCTGATAAAGTTGAGAAAATTGGAAAACTTTTGAAATAATGCACAATGTGATGAAACAAGAAGGCCAGGTATTAAGATCAGAAATGGATCAAAATGACAATAATCTTGAATGTAAAATTAATAACTTGAAAAGTAGGTAGGTAATGATAAAGTTGTTGCACTAGAGAAAGTTGTAATGTAATTCCATGTAATTGTAAAGTAGTTAATATTCTTAGAAAACTATCTGAACTGGAGGAAAATTTTGTAACCAGAATTTTCAGTAGTAACCGTAGTGGGATGAGCACCAATGTACCAATTAAAAGTTTTAGAGGAAATAATAACCTTAACCCAGTTGACTTTTAACAACATTTTTGTCATAATTTTGATAGTTGTTTGACTGATTTGCTTATGATAAAGTTTGTAAAAGAGTATTTGGATGAGGAAGCACTCTCTTGGACTAACCAATATATTCATGCAGAAATGACGTATTGTGCTTTTGAAAACAGCTTTCTGAATAAATTGTCAGAAACTGAACAAGCTAGTATCAAAAGTTAATTCATAAATGGACCAATTAGTGAGAAGTGAATGGTAACATGAAAGATTTTTGAGACAAGCACCTGAGAAAATTAATAATCCTAGATCAATCATTTGATGAGCTTACACAAAAAGGTGTATGAAAGAGGAGATTACCAAGGAAAGTGCAACAGGCTTTAGTTTATGGGGCAGATGATTCTATTTTGATTTCTGAAATATGTAGATAAACTGGTCAGGGGATTAGAGAGAAATTATGTATATAGTTTTTAATCAGAATTTCCATAGTGTGACTCAGCACAAGAGTGGGGAATTACAGAAGGAAACGGGGAAGAAATTATCTGTATAATTATGAGGGAAGACGTCAGAAAAGTGATCCACAGTCGAATGACAGAAATATTAATGAGAAAGAATACAAGAAAATTTAAACAGATCATTGGAAGGAAATGCCAGAGCATTTAACTACAGTAGATGTGAAAATAGGGGTAATGATGAGGTACATTAGGGATTCTCCAACTAAGATCTAGCCACTTTGGTGTGGGAAAAAATAGAAGAAGTCAGGCTAATTATCACACAAGAATTATGAGAGAAGGATAAACTTTGAACCATACAAGCAACAAGATAAAGACAGGAATAGATATCACATGAATAGATTAAATTTTGATAGGAAATTTTGGGAAGCAATGGGCATTAGTATATGTGGGGAAAATCAGGACTAGGTTACACAGAAGAGTACAGTAGTATCTCATTAGAAACTGACTTCAGGGTCATACGGAGCAATAGAAATGGGAGATGTCACCAGCACAAGTCACTGGGTCATAAACCTTCGATGGAGCAATATGGAGGAGGAGATGAGGCAGGCGGTGCTGTATGCACGTCCACACCTGAGTGCAGACCATGAACAAGCTCCTAAGCAGTCAGTTCATCAGTGCATCTGATGATCGCAATGTGGTTGCTCACTGAAATACTGTGCTCACTGGACACTGATGTCTGGCCATTCACCTGTAAACTACGTAAGAAAAAGTTGAAGATCCACAAGTAATGGACTATCTGCAACATTTTATGTCATCCTGTACCACTGGTCAGAGGAAAGCAGCAGCTTGAGTAGGGATTTGCTGTCCTTTGTGTGGACTGCTAAAACACCACAACACAAACAGTTGTGTCTGGAGTGGTGCTGTACCAGGTAGCTTTGACTGCTGATGAAAGCTGTCACATTATGTTCAGTGATGAATCGTGGTTCTGCACTACCCTAGATGACCATTGTCAGCAAGTATGGTGACTACCTGAGGAATAAGCCAATTCTTCCAATTTCTTAGAGAGGCACAGTGGTGTTCCTCCTGGTGTGTGACATGTGTGGGACATATGCAGTTGGAGTGATATAGCACCCCTAATATGTCTAGTATCACTCTGACAGGTGACATGTACATAAGCATCCTGTCTGACCACCTGCATCCATTCATGACCAATGTGCATTCTTACAGACTTGGTCAATTCCAGCAGAACAATGCAGCACACCACATAAAAAGAACTGCTACAGAGTGTCTCCAGGAACATTCTTCTGATTTCAAACACTTGTGCTGATCACTAAACTCCCCACACATGAACAGTCTTGAGTGTATCTGGGATGCCTTGCAATGTGCTGCCCAGAGGAGATCTCCACCCCTTAGTCCCCTTAGAGATTTATGGGCAGCCCAAACAGGATTCATGGTGTCATTTCCTTCCATCACTACTTCAGACATTAGTCGAGTACAAGTCACATTGCGTTGTGGCACTTGTGCATTCTCGCTGGTGCCCTATATGATATTAGGCAGCTGTACCAGTTTCTTTGACTCTGCAGTGTTTAATCAGTGTGTGTGTTACTACTTTTCTATATATTACAGAGCAAGGTGGCACACTACATAGCACAGTGGACTCCCATTGAGGAGGATGATGGTTAAAACCGATGTCCGACCATCCAGATTTAGATTTTCCAATATTTCCATAAATTGCTCTAGACAAATGCTGGGATAATTCCTTTGAAATGGCACAGCCGATTTCCTTCCCATCCTGAATGCAAACCAAGCTTGTGCTCTGTCTCTAATAACCGTGGTGCCAACAGGATGTTAAACCCAATCCTTCTCCTTTTCTACAGATAAGCAGAATGATTGGGTTTAAGCTAGTCTACAGATTAGCTTGAAAGTAAGATATCTGCATAAGTTTGTAGGTCTCAAATAGGTCCCTTAAAATTCTGTTCCATGGCAAATCAGTCATGACATTAGTACATAAATTAACAAATAAAATTATTTTTATATCTTCCTTATGGAATGAGCTTTGCACAGTGTCAATTGAAGAGTAATAAAGGTATTTTTTTCTCCTAGTATAACAGCTATGAACATCGTACTCATCTCAAATCCTGATTGAATTTTTATGATGAAGTTCATGGGCTAATAGACATATTGTGAAACAGTTAATATGAAAAATTCCTTGAAAAGGTATTTACAAGGTGTTCTTGATAAACATGACATATTATAGAGTAGGATATTGATAACCTGATGTGAATCAACTGAAACAGTGATTATATGAAAGGGTTTCAGTCAATAAATTTATATTTGTACATCATACTTTTCCGCTAGTGACCACTAGTTCTTGCCTGAACTCAATCCTCTGGTCATCATCCATGAGTGGTATTTTAGCCTTCACTTGAAATATGCTGTAGTTATACTATTCACAACAGTTAACAAATGTAAATGAGTTATTCTCAATATTTCCAATAAACTTAAAATATTTGGCCAACTGAGGAATGGTGCTAGTGGATCAAGCTTAGCTAGGGTATATGGCATGCCACAAGAATGGATATTAAAAAGAATGTAATCCTATTACAAAATTTGCCAAGTGACTTGGCAGTGAAGATGGAATCTTGCACAGAAATATGATGAAAATGGCAGAAAATCAGAATTTAGACACTGCAGTGTACACTTGGTTCATGCAGGTACAGTCCATAAGTGGCCCTTTGAGTTATGAAAAAGTGCTTCACTGAATAAGAAACTTGGGGATAATACTGACTTTAAAGTGACTACTGGCTGGCTTGTTGCTTGTTGTTGTGGTCTTCAGTCCAAAGACTGGCTGGATGCAGCTCTCCATGCTACTCTATCATGTCCTTCCCTTTTCATCTCTGAGCAAATACTGCAACCTACATCCTTCTGAACTTGCTTAGTGTATTCGTCTCTCGTTCTCCCTCTGTGATTTACTTCCCTTCAATACTAAATTGGTGATCCCTTGATGCCTCAGAATGTGCCCTACCAACTGACAACTGATCCTTTCTTCTAGTCACATTGTACCACAAATTGCTCTTCTCCCCACTTCTATTCGGTACATCCTCATTAGTTACATGATCTACCTATCTAAACTTAAGCATTTTTCTGTAGCACCACATTTCAAAAGCTGCTATGTCCTTTGTGCCCATGTTTCACTTCCATACATGTCTACACCCTGTACAAATACTTTCAAAAAAGAATTCCTGAAACTTAAATCTATACTTGATGTTAAAAAATATCTCTTCTTCAGAAATGCTTTCCTTGCCATCAACAGCCGACATTTTATATCCTCTCTATTTCAAACATCATCAGTTATTTTGTTGCCCAAATAGCAAAACTCATCTACTTCTTTAAGTGTCTCACTTCCCAGTCTAATTACCTCAGCATCACCTGATTTAATTCTACTACATTCTGTTATCCTCATTTTGTTTTTGTTGGTGTTCATCTTATATCCTCCTTTCAAGACACTATCCATTCTGTTCAACTTCTCTACCAACTCCTTTTCTGTCTCTGATAGAATTACAATGTCTTCATCAAACCTCAAGGGTTTTATTTCTGCTTCCTGGATTTTAATTCCTATTCCAAATTTTTCTTTTGTTCCCTTTAGTGCTTGCTCAGTACACAAATTGAATGACATCAGGGATAGTGTACAACACTGTCTCCCCTGCTTCTCAACCACTGCTTCCCATTTGTGCCGCTCAAATCTTGTACTGCTTTTTGCTTCCTGTATTTTATCCCTGTCACCTTCAGAATTTGAAAGAGAGTATTCCAATCAACATTGTCAAAAGCTTCCTCTAAGTCTACAAATCATATAAATAACATAGGTCGTAGAGTCACTATTGCCTCAAGTGTTCCTACATTTCTTTGGAATCCAAACTGATCTTCCCTTAGGCCAGCTTATACTAGTTTTTGCATTTGTTTATAAAGAAATCGAGTTATTATTTTGAAACTGTGCCTCGTTAAACTGATAGTTCATGTTATAACTTCAAGTTGAACAAATATATTTCAAGGACAATGCAATACATGAAACTCACAGATCAAGTAAACAGAGTAAGATGTGTGTCACTTTAACAGTCAAATCATAAGTGAGTCCAAGTCTCGCGGCCGCTGGCTGGCTGGCCGCTTAGGTTTTGCTGCTGCTGCATGGCTGGCAGACAGCGCCACATGTAGAGGACGCGCGTAACTGCACAGCAGCACTTTGAAAGATCGGAGAGTCACAACAGTTCACTAATTTTCACACCGGTCAGCACCTTCTTTCTTAGGAATTGGAGTTATTACATTCTTCTTGAAGTCTGAGGGTATTTTTCCTGTCTCATACATCTTGCTCACCAGATGGAAGAGTTTTGTGCATGGCTGGCTCACCCAACGTTATCAGTAGTTCTAATGGAATGTTGTCTACTCCCAGGAACTTGTTTCAACTTAGGACTTTCAGTGCTCTGTCAGATTTTTTATGCAGTACCATACTGCCCATCTCATCTTTGTTTACCTCCTCTTCCATTGACATAATATTGCCCTTAAGTGCATGGCACTTGTATAGGGTCTCTATATAATCCTTCAATCTTCCTGCTTTCCCTTCTTTGCATAGAACTGGTTTTTCATCTGAGTGCTTGATATTCATACAGGTGGTTCTCTTTTCTCCAAAGGTCTCTTGAATTTTCCTGTGGGCAGCATCTATATTACTCCCAGTGATATATGCCTCTACATCCTCACATTTGTCCTCCAGCCCTTCCTGTTGACCATTTTGCACTTCCTGTTGATCTCATTTTTGAGACTTTTCTATTCCTTTTCACCTCCTTCATTCACAGCATCTTAATATTTTCTCCTTTCATCAGTTAAATTCAATATCACTTGTGTTACCCAAGGATTTCTACTAGTCATCATCTTTTTACCTACTTCATCCTCTGCTGCCTTCACTATTTCAATTCTCAAAGCTACCCATTAGTCTTCTGGCTGGATTATGCAGTTTATATCTAGGCATTGAATTGGGG
Organism: Schistocerca cancellata; assembly: GCF_023864275.1. Lineage (NCBI taxonomy): Eukaryota > Metazoa > Arthropoda > Insecta > Orthoptera > Acrididae > Schistocerca > Schistocerca cancellata. The sequence goes on from NC_064629.1 coordinate 271,422,807, forward strand.
AATTGGACACTCAAGGTGAAGAACTGTTTGCTGACTCTGAAGCAACAGAGTGTTTCAAAGCGACTTTAAATAAATTTATGACCAAGTGCTATAACAAAAAATATCTACAACATAGATGAAATTTTTTTGTATTGGAAGAAAATGCCAACAGAATCACTAGTTTCCTAGAAAGAAGTATGAGTCCCTCGTTATAAGGCAAGAAAACCTTGCATCATTTCTATGATGTGCACAAATTTTACCAGAACACATAGGCTACCCTTTCTGTTCATAGGGAAATCCAAGACTTGACACTGTTTTATGGGAGTAAAAAATAGTAGGTCACCTACAAGAATCAAAAGAATGCAACAACAGATGCAATCATTTTTACAGAATAATACCACCCTGTATTTATTTATGAAGTGTAAAAGCAACGGCATGCAACTGGTAATTCTGAAAATGTTTTGTTGTCTCCAAAAGTCATCCCTCAAACTGTACAATATGGAAAGTCTAAAGTTATTTTCTTGCCTCAGAACATTACTCCAGTCCTCTGGCATTAACTTGTAGGACACTGTGCACACAGTAGTAGACGTTCAGACTGCTGTTGAGGACACTACTCCAGCAAAACGTTGGAACAAACTCCTTCCATCAGATGAGCACCTCACTGGAACTGTAGAACCACCAACCAGACATCTGTATTGCAACAGCATGGGCTGGTTAAAGAATCTTCAAGATTTGGAGAATATGAACAGAAAAACATTCAAGACTGGTTCAAATGTGATACCAATGCCCCTGGTTATCGATTACTGACAGATGAAGAGGTCATTGGCAACGTCACCAATGACCAAGACACTTGCAGTGACAAGATAGAGGCTAGTAATGACTGTACCATAAAAGAACCACACAGTGAGGAAGTTTTTCACTGCCTTGCAAACTTGAAGAGTGTGACCTCGTGCAGCTGTTGTGTTTAAGATGTGCGTGAAATTTAGTGACAATAAAAGCATGTCTCAGGTCTGGAGAAAATGTTAATTTAGAACTCCTTTTCATAGATGCTAGGGATGCTTTAATAGAAAATGAGTAATTTATGTAAGCTAGGTACAGTATTTTGTAATACATACAAAAAACATGCAATTTTGTATTTAATACAAATCTGTTTCTTGATTTCATATTCCTCCAATGATAGTGGTACTTTTCTTTCTAAAAAATGATTAGTTATGTAAAAAATCAGTTATCTGAACACCCCCAGCCCCAAATTGATTTGGACAATTGATGCTCTACTTTACTCACTACTTGCTTTTATGCAATAATACTACCCTTATAAATGATCGTTTACCACAGAAAATTATGTCATAATTATGAGGAATATGTTATGATTTTTGTCTGTTTCTTTCAAACATTCGTAATTATGTGAATGACAATGGTTCCTAAACTTGTTGTTTGAGCAACTCAGTTATACATTTCTTCCACTTCCAGGTTTTCATCATTAAATTCACCCAAAAATTAGAAAAATTCTGTACTATTTACTAACTGCCATTCAGAGATTAAAATGCATATGCATACACCTTCCTTGGAAATACTCTAATTTTTCCTGTCTTGAGACAAAAATAACCTAGACAGTATTCATCTACACTCCTGGAAATGGAAAAAAGAACACATTGACACCGGTGTGTCAGACCCACCATACTTGCTCTGGACACTGCGAGAGGGCTGTACAAGCAATGATCACACGCACGGCACAGCGGACACACCAGGAACTGCGGTGTTGGCCGTCGAATGGCGCTAGCTGCGCAGCGTTTGTGCACCGCCGCCGTCAGTGTCAACCAGTTTGCCATGGCATACGGAGCTCCATCGCAGTCTTTAACACTGGTAGCATGCCGCGACAGCGTGGACGTGAACCGTATGTGCAGTTGACGGACTTTGAGCGAGGGCATATAGTGGGCATGCGGGAGGCCGGGTGGACGTACCGCCGAATTGCTCAACACGTGGGGCGTGAGGTCTCCACAGTACATCGATGTTGTGGCCAGTGGTCGGCGGAAGGTGCACATGCCCGTCGACCTGGGACCGGACCGCAGCAACGCACGGATGCATGCCAAGACCGTAGGATCCTACACAGTGCCGTAGGGGACCACACCGCCACTTCCCAGCAAATTTGGGACACTGTTGCTCCTGGGGTATCGGCGAGGACCATTCACAACCGTCTCCATGAAGCTGGGCTACGGTCCTGCACGCCGTTAGGCCGTCTTCCGCTCACGCCCCAACATCGTGCAGCCCGCCTCCAGTGGTGTCGCGACAGGCGTGAATGGAGGGACGAATGGAGACGTGTCGTCTTCAGCGATGAGAGTCACTTCTGCCTTGGTGCCAATGATGGTCGTATGCGTGTTTGGCGCCGTGCAGGTGAGCGCCACAATCAGGACTGCATACGACCGAGGCACACAGGGCCAACACCCGGCATCATGGTATCGGGAGCGATCTCCTACACTGGCCGTACACCACTGGTGATTGTCGAGGGGACACTGAATAGTGCACGGTACATCCAAACCGTCATCGAACCCATCGTTCTACCATTCCTAGACCGGCAAGGGAACTTGCTGTTCCAACAGGACAATGCACGTCCGCATGTATCCCGTGCCACCCAACGTGCTCTAGAAGGTGTAAGTCAACTACCCTGGCCAGCAAGATCTCCGGATCTGTCCCCCATTGAGCATGTTTGGGACTGGATGAAGCGTCGTCTCACGCAGTCTGCACGTCCAGCACGAACGCTGGTCCAACTGAGGCGCCAGGTGGAAATGGCATGGCAAGCCGTTCCACAGGACTACATCCAGCATCTCTACGATCGTCTCCATGGGAGAATAGCAGCCTGCATTGCTGCGAAAGGTGGATATACACTGTACTAGTGCCAACATTGTGCATGCTCTGTTGCCTGTGTCTATGTGCCTGTGGTTCTGTCAGTGTGATCATGTGATGTATCTGACCCCAGGAATGTGTCAATAAAGTTTCCCCTTCCTGGGACAATGAATTCACGGTGTTCTTATTTCAATTTCCAGGAGTGTATATAGATCTAAAAATGGATGCAAAATACCCAATTTTTTAGTGTTTTTTCTTTGTATTCTTGATTATTACTGGCTAAAGTGCAAAGCTCAAAACAGAAGCAAGAAATGCTTGTAATGCATACACACCATCAAAACTACTGTATATGATTTAGGGACCGTGCCAGACATGCAAATGGAAGATATGAACATGTCAATTTGTGTGACATTGCCCACATCCAACAAGGGAGCCTGCAGCCACCAGTACAATAGGCTGGTCAAATTAACTTCTGTAAATGGCAAATATAAGACCAACCAGTGGCTAGATTGCTCTCAGTTACTATAATCCAACTTTTCCTAAGCATGTGAACTATGACCACCACTGATGTCTATGTGGACAAATTTACAACTGTGTTGTATAGTGCTTTGACAGCTGAGCGATAGGTTTCCAGCCCCTCTAGTCATAGGTGGAACTTTGCTTCATGTTATAATTTCAATACACATGCATCATAAAGAAGTAGTGCTTGGATTTATATCATATTCAAACAGAAACTATTGCACTTTCATTTCTATCAGGAACTAAGGCTTATATTAATTACCACCAAGTATTATTGTTTGATTTCACTGACTAATAGACAATGGAAACCTATTGTTACAGAAAGTTTATTTGTGTTTAACTAACTGTGATGACACTATATTTGAGCTTACAGTATGTGACCCAAGAGAATTTCATAGTTCAGTTAAATTTCTGTGCCTGCCTTTCTTCATAACCAGGATAAGTAAGTAACAATATGCAGCCAGTATTTGAGCAATATGCCTTGGGTAAGGTGGTATTTTCATTCCATTTTTGTTTTGTAATCTTGCTTATTTCTTGAAATTTAATTTTTGAGTCTTACATATATTATCTGTGCTAATAAATTAACTGCAAGTATCATTATAAGCTTTTTCATCTCTTTCACAGTCTAACTCTGAATCACAGTGATATTATTCTCCACTGTCTAGTGCTTCTTCCTCACTGGGTAATTAATGTAATATACAAGGTGTTTCTCATCACTATTTAAAAATTTCCGAAGTGATGTAAATGATGCTGAGTCAATTAATTTAAGACACATGGGATTGCAAATGTCACAAAATATCCCAAAAGTGGGTGACAAATGTTGAAGAAGTGATGTCACCACCTGGAGTACTTCATTGTAGATGCACCAGTTGAACCTATCAGTTTGTTGCACCTGCTCATCTCAACCCTACTCAAGTATTCCCGTCAGTGTGGTCCTGGGCTCCCGTGCATGACTTCAGCGCACGGAGCTCAGAGTTTGAGTCTTGTGTCTGGCGAGCAGTATTTTTTCATTCCATTAAACAATTTTGTGTTTACATTGAAGTAAGGTTTATTATTTTATTTACTGGTCTTGGAGTCACCACTCGTTAATACAAAGTACAATACAACTAAAACATACAATATTCCATCACAAGTAAATGGGTATAAGCTTCCATACTGTATTGTTACCAGTAAATGATTTATGTTTTCTTTACTACATAATTTCTGTAAACAGAAAAAAGGAGGAAAAAGGAAAGAAGCACAAAATAAAAACAGCTTTTCCTTGGTTACAGAAAGGACCATAAATTTGCAAATTCAACATTTACAACAGACCAAATTCACAAAACATGTCTGAAATTTGCACTGTTTGCTTTAGTGCAAGTACTACATCACTCAATAATCTCTTCATGCCCTAGGCCAACTGCTGCATGTGCAATGAGGTATGCCATCTGGTGATGTCAGATGTTCAGTATTTCTCATTCCTGTTTGGGGTATTTCTTGACTTTTGTTAACTCCATGTGCCTTATATTAAATTACTTGTCTCATCATCATCTATGGAACTTTTGGGGCTTTTAAATGCTGATAAGAATCACCCTGTATTCAGTGTAGTTTTCAGATATTATTCTTATAAATGTATAAAAACATGATGATCATAACACTTTGACCATAACCAACAAAAGGAATCACAATTTGAACTGAGTAGCACTTCTGGTAAAATAATAATAACTTGAAATTAAATTATTTACGTGATCAAACTCATGGGATTGATCATATCAGAGTATTGTAATATACCATGTAATAGCAAGGATGAAAGATAATATGACCCACTCTATTCAGTGTTTAGGGCAATATTGGGTACATCAAAGGTGCAAATGTCAAGTACTGTTGGATGGCAAAAAGTGGAATACTTCAAACCCCCTGATTCTAAATTTAATTACCACAGGTTCAGAATTAGAGAACCTTAAGAAATGTTTGTATAAAGCACATCTAGGATGCAATGCAAGGCAGACTGCCACCCATCAGCAAACATCTCTCTTCCAGATCCACAAAATCAAAATCTCAGGACTGGAATCAATTGCCAATAATACTTCTGAACTAATTTATCGCAAGTATCATTGGTAGCTGGGAGAAACTATTTTGTCCAATGAACTTTTGTTGTTGTTTAAGATACTTTCCAGGTTTTTACTTCTTTTTAAATAGGTAGTTTTTCAAAATACATGGAGTCGGCTCTGTTCAGTTTCTGGAGTCGACTCGGTTCAGTTTCATACATTTTGTGATTAATGGTTTATCTTGTTCTGTGAACCTTCAAATACTCTTTTAAAGTCATGCACATTAATTTTTTGAGGATTTTTTATACACGAGTGTAGTAATAGCATGTCAGATGACTAATGTTTTTGTCTACTGTGGAAGTGATTTTAGAAACTCACAGTAACAACTTACCTCTTCCAGTTGGGGATTCCTCTGATGTATCTGCATCTGTATGTATTGCAGTAGCAACTCCCAGTGAGCTACTACTACTAGCATATAATGGAAGACCAATGTAGTACTCAATATCCTGTGGTGTTGGGAGAGGCCATTGTAGCAACTCTTCCTCAGATCTCCGCAGGATGCTAAGAGGTGGCAGTGGTGAAGGCTGCTGGGCACTGCTTACTTCTGCCTGCTTGTCTCTATACAGTACAAAGTAGATCAAGTTCAGAGGGCAGCAGATTTGTTTGAAAGGAAGAAAGGAAAGAAATAGAGGTAAGTGTCTAATGTTTAGTTGAGAGTGAAATCAATAGGTACAGGACTCTAGCTTATGGTGGATGAATGACAAGGATGGATGTGGTCTTATCAAAAGACTCAACCAAATATTTTTGTTGCATGATCAATTGAAATTATGGAAAACTTACATTGTGATGGAGAGGCAAAAAATGAATCTGATACCCTATGTGCATGCTTTCGTTCAGTCCTGTTTGAAATTTGACAGTCTGCCCAAGGATCTCTGAGTTTTTACAAACATGCTGGCCCTTATCAATCATGGGCCACAAACTAAAAACCACAGGTATGCTGAAGAGAGAACACAGCTATTGCCACAACAAATATGACAGCTGGTATGCCATGGAATCAGGAAGACATCCGGCCATTGCCATGAAAGATAAGCACAACACGGGAAAGATGCAGTATAACAACAAACCCTATCAAAGCCAAACTGTGGGACACAATGGCATAGTATGCACCATCATGGAGGTTGTGCAGACAGCAAGTGAATAACAAACTAGGATTACCTCAATTCAGGAAAATTTGTTATCCACAGAATGAGCTACCATTGGTAACACTGTGTTGATAATAATGGTTACAACTAAAAATAGTGAGCAAACTTAAAGGAGAGGAAGAGTGGGCCAGTGTCTGATTAAGTGAGACAATATGGAGGTAGCACATGTTAATACTTTCACAAGATGGAATGGTTAGTTGTAAGGAATAAAATGATTTTGTCAACATTTTATAAAATTTTAGTGCACAAGACAGGCTCAGAGTCTAAATATTTTAACATTCTTAAAAGAGACAATGACAGAAAAAAAAACATGGTAAGGCTCTACACTTCAAGTGGCACAGTTGATCTAACAAATGTGTGTGGGTGAATAGCTGAGCATTTGGTGAATGACTGTCTAGCAATGGTGAAAGTGCAATGAAGCAGTCTGGTAGTGGCAGGGGCTCACAGTGGCACTGGCATAGATGTAAAGTATGGTGCAGTAAGGTATTAAAGGGTTAATGCAAGCAAAAACACTTCACCTACAATAATTACTGTTCTGCTAGAAGCCTTAACAGCAGCATTATTTGTGAATTTCCTGTTGCATGCATTTCAGGAGAAACACTGCTTTGACCTTTGTTCTGTTGTATTATACTGCATTTATTGTATTGTATAACATCTGAGTTTGCCATGGACAGTTACAGAATACAGACGAGAAGATAAGTATAGTCTTATACACAGTGCTTTTAATTAAACTTTCCCTAGTTGAGAGATCCCCCACGAAAAACTAGTGAGCGTACAACAATGAAACTTAGTGGAAACATTTGTAAGGATTTGTGGAAGATGAATAATTTGTAAACCACTCAAAGAAAGACATTTAATTTCCGCATTAGAGAGTAACATCTGTTAATTACATACCATTTTTTAGTTCCGGGTTACAAACGTTGCTCAATACTATGACTATTTGCTACCAATACAGCCTGGAACTGTATTAGGGAGACCAATTCATAATTGTTCGTATTACTTTTCCAACAGTGGACCATGAAATGTTCAGCTGTTGTGACACATCTTGTGAACTGATTGAAGATTGCACATTGCATCCACAATTCTCAGCCACATAATAGTAACTTCTTCAACAATCTGGACCACAGTTGTCCATCAGCCTCTCCCAGGAGCAATTTCCAAAACACCAGTTAATACAAATTTTCCTAATAACGTTCTTCAAGAAAGAGGACCTGACCATATTCCTTTAATGTGTCAATATTCATGAAGAATATGCTGCTTATTTTGATAAAACATCTTTATGAGTGAAGCCTTGCTCACCTAGTCCAAGCTCATGTTGACTGACTGCTACTGTAATGCAAACTGATGCTTGTGTTTCAATCCTGCTTCACCATACCAGTACCAACACCTAACAACAAGACATTCCAATAGCACTATTAACAATGCAAATCCTGCAGCACAGAGCCTGAACATCATACTCATAAAACCGGATACCTCTACACAAAATAGTTTTCATTCTACACTGGCTTGTCATCCTGAGCCCACAGGCATCACTGAATGCAGATATGAAAGAGCATGTGGTCAGCACCCTACTCTCCTGGCCACTGTCAGTTTTCATGAACAGAAATGCTGCTTCTCAACAAAGTATCTCCTCAATTGACCTCAAAAGGGCTGAGTGCACCCCACTTTCCAACAGATGGTCACCAGTTCAAGTGTTAACCAACGCTAACAGCATTTCACTTCAGTGATCTGACTGGAACTGATGTTACCACTGCAGCACGGCCACTGATAGATAATTATACACAAAAATAGTTAATTAAATGATTAATAATTTCTTGTAATTTATCCTAAATTTCAATATGGCATTCAGACATAGATAGAAGGGGAATCACATTGCATAAAGAGAATAGTGTACATGTATTTTTCTACATTTCTATCAAGCAATATTTTCTATCAGGCAAAATTTCATTCTTTTAATTGATTCATCTGGGTTTCTTGGTAAATACTGTATATCATGTTAACTAAATGAAAGACTCTTTTAGTCTTGCTTCAAAAACTCCATTCTTGCTGAATGACATAGGTTTCAGGAAATGAGGTTTACAACCTGAAACCTAGGTCATACAGCAATAGTGAAGGTTGTGAAACAAGGTTAAAAAAGTGTTTCACTTCGTTAATACAAAATCACATTAGTTCTTGTTGTAATCAAAAACAGTGGAAGTATTCCTAGCTCAACATGTATGGTTTTCAGAGTAACAGTTTGTTGTTATGCCTATTATAAGTAGTCAAACTTCACTAAAAAATTGCCAGTTTGCAGTTAGATAGATCACAAGTAAGAACTCAATAACTTTAACAATTAATAGCTCTTGAATGAGTTCTGGAACCAAAATTAATTAACATTTCACTCAACCTGTGCTGTGATAAGCAAGAGTGAAGAATGTTATTTACATCAAAACTAGTCACAGTTGCACATGGTGCTTCCCATTATAGACTTGCTTAAAAGAACGATCAAAGTGTAACCTTTTTCTAGTGAATTACTACAGAAGAATGCTAAGTGCAAGTTTTGGCATGTGTAAATGTGAAATGATCTTTGTGCTGCAATATAACTTCGCTAACATAATTGTAGAGCAGATGCGGTTCAATAAGTTAGCAAATTTCTGTAATAGACAAATTGATCACTGTTTCTAATAGCAAACTTAGTGAAGAACAAATGAGTGTGTTAGTTCAATGTAAACAAGGGTGCTGTGTACATCTTTGAGTAAGTACCATCTTGCACTCATTTATACTTTTCATCTTTGTGCCGATCAAAAGGGGTGCTACTGAGGAGAGACTATGAGGACCAGGGTAATGCTGGTAGAGCTACAGTAGATGGTACACCTTCAAAACCAGTTCCTTCAAGATACATTTACTGAAGTCAATAAACATCTTAACTACTTGTATTAGCTCAGATAACTATTTACATAACTAAAATTAGGAAAGTGAACATAATGACTGTGTACCTGTTCACCTGTAATTAACTTGAAAACACCAATATATCAGAAAAAGTAACTCAATATGTGTTTATTTTTAGACATTAATGAGGATAAACTTACTCTCCTATTTGCTTCTCGGTATATTCAGTTGGTGCCCTGCCTGGCAGTGTGTCATTAAAGGTGGACACAGATACTGTTTCAGCCATAGCTGATGCAGACACTTCCATTATCCTCTGTTCTGAAAACCTAGAACCATGAATAAGCATGAGACAATCTGGGCAACAGTGTGTGTAGGAGATTGTTTTTTTAGCCTTTATGTTGCTTATTCATTTATATTATACACCAGTTAAAAATATAAAGATACTTGGATACCTGTTTCTACATATGTCAAATATAACAAATGGTATTTTGTGTAGGAGGGATAATACGAGTTCAGGTTAATAGCAACACTTAGCCTCATCTTTCATAAACAACAGAAATTTTACAGAAATCATCAAAGTATGTCAGTGCTTCTCTCATGCAATGACACACACTTACATATTTCAAAACACAATTGGCAATACCAACATTATTATGGAGAGGATAGTTAAACAACTTACACTCTTCCCCTTTGTTTTTTCACAGTGTTTTACAGAAGGAGGAAGCAGCCAATACAATTGCTGCTTCTCCTACAGGAGGCCTATTCACTTGCTTTCCTCTGTGTTATGAATGCCCAGAACAATTGAATAGCCTTAGATAACATGGTGATATGTCTGCACTGCAAATTATCACTCTTTGTACATTAATAGACAATGGTACTATGAAAAGACATGGCTTTCAAATGATCAACAAAGCCTAATTGCCACAAATATTCTTTTCTCACTGATAAACATAAATTGTGAAGTTTTTCTCGGATTTAATACTGTTAATTGAATCCATAAAATGGCACAAATTAGTGTAGTGAGCCCGAGAATACTTTTCAGATGACACTATTTTGAAGAGAACATGTCCAGGTGAGGGGTAACCAATAAGATTTTCATGTTATTACCACTACTTTCTGTAAGTTGTTTTCTGAGTCATCTATTACACATTGTGGTGCTCTTTGGTTTTTCCCTTGATCCACAACAAATTTGAAAGAGTGCTGAAGAATGAGTAAGCTGTTGGCCTTGTGTGTTTCCTTGATCTATAATCATGTGGCAGCTTATATACTTTTAAGAAGCACGAATAGTCTATTACAGATTATTTGGTGCCTCTGTGGTAACAATAAAAGGCTGCTAAGGATATATCCATCTACTGTATCTAATCTTCAGATCTGTATAAAGTTAGCTGGATAAATGTATCTGCTTTGAAGAGGATCTGAAATTCTGGAAAGACAGAAAATGTTTTTAAAAAGATTTTTACCTTTCATGTGATGTCAGTTCCATTTAGGTGTCAGCTGGGCTTAAAATGTGTCTAAGGAACACAGTTCCAACAAAGTATTTCCAACTGTGTTAACAAATATATGTATGGTAACCTTGCTGCTGCAACATTTTACCATATCAGAAAAATGCATAGAGAATGATTCAGTTGTTCAAAAAACCTGAATACTGCACTATATTACTGTAGCAGCATGCTACCTTGCCCAGCATTTGAGTTTTCACACTTTCGTAATATAATGTACTCTGATAGAAAAAATTCAAAATACAAAGAAGGAATTGTGTGACATAAACAAAAGTTGGTATGCAAGTTTCGACACCTGTAAGATGATGTCTGTTCAAATTTCATGGGAACTGCATAAAAGTAGCACTAGCAGTATCACTATGATGATGCAGGTTTGCTTTAAACACATGCTGTAATGGTCAAGAGTGTTAGGTGCCTTTGAGATTGAATGTAGTGAGTTGACGTTAGTCAAGACTGCATTTAAGGCAACATAAATGCCATTGTCAACACCACATTGGGTTTGAATAAGGCCATGTAATAGGTCTGTGAGAAGCTGGATATTCCTTGTGAGATATTGCAGCAAGATTTGTCAGGAATGTAACCACTGTAGATGATTGCTGGTAATCATGGTCACAAGAATGTATAGTCACAAGAAGACCAGGCTCTGGACAGACACTTGGCACTAGCAGGAGGAAACACCTTTGTGTTCAGCAGAAGGTCCTGGCATATTGTGCTGCAACTGTAACAGCACCAGTTGGCACAACAGTGACACAACAAACTGTTACAAATCAGTTACTTCAAGGACAGCTGTGAGCCAGATGCCCTGTAGCCTGCATTCCACTGGCCTCAAACCACCACTATTTCTGACTTAAGTGGTGTCAAGCGAGAGCTCATTGGAGGTAAGTGTTGAGGTGGCAGTGATGACCATGTGCTGCTTACATAGAGGCTAGTTGAGGTCCTGCAACCAAACTGTACAACCCCTTCTTTGTGTTGTGATTTTATTCTGTCAGTGTATTTTAATCACAGTATCATAATATAAAACCAAGTTTAATAACTGCTTATGGCTTAAGAAAAATAGTTTTTACTTCTTTAGAAGATTTTACAATGCAATCCATTTGGACAATCAATAAAAGGTTCCATGTATCGGAAGGGTGCAATGTTTCTAAGTACAAGTGAAGGCCAGAGCTGACCTTCATTATTGTTTGTTTTATGTGAAACAACAGTTTAAAACTTAGTGTTCCGAGTTGTTTTCAAAGAGCGTTTATACTGTTCCAAGTTGTTTTCAAAGATTGTTTATACACTGCAATGTGTAACAGAAGCCAGATATATCTGTAAATACAGAAGTTGCATGTCAGTACACACATTCCATTGGAAATTAAGAGCTAGTTTTGCAGACCTTCGGTCAACTTGCAGTTTCTGTTATAGGCCTTCATCATTGCAGAAAGGCATCTGTGCAGGCCTGTGGCCTGTTATAGTAAGGAACAGACATAAATACATGTTAACTAACAAAGGAACATTCTCAAGTGCCACTAAATGATCTTGATGAAACTTGGCAGATATGCTGAGGGTAAAAAATGATGCAATACTTTTCTTGTGCTCAGTTTCACTTTTAACAAGTAAAACACACCCCACAAGGCAATTTGGAAATTAGGTTTTGAGGTACTTTCATCAAACTGATGATATGTAAAAAATGTTTCTCATATGAAAGTTAATATGTAGTTAACCTTCTTGGGAAGTTTATAATTAAATTTTACAAAAGTTTGAAGTTTTCAGAGTACCCCAACATCATTAATTAATTTTCAAAAATGGAAACTTTTGTTAACACATAAATCAAAGACGTTTTGAAGCTACATACATCCATGTGTAATAATGCTAGTTTTTAGCATACAGTTTTTGGAAAGTAAGTAATACCCTATGTGCTGTCAGAGTATTTTCAGCAAATATAATTGAAACCTGTAAACATTCATTATTAGTCTAGTTACTGATTTCACTTATATTTCTTTTATGGAGCACAACAAATAATATGTCAGGATAACCAAAACATTGATGCTGTAACTGAAACTAAATTTCCTTTGATTCATATTCAAGAAAATCTTACAGGGAGCTCTCATAGTACATCCCTAAATGCAAAACTAGCAAAAATTAGCTATGTAGTAAGATTGTTTTGCAATAACACCAGTGCAGAATTAGTTTGGGCTATATACTTTGCTCATGTACATTCATCGGTGAACTGCAGTATCATTTTCTGGAGAATGTGAATCAAACCAAGACAGTTTTCAGGAAACAGAAGCCAATTATAGGAATAATTAAACAAGCAAGCAGCAGAAAATCATGCAAAACTAACTTTGAAGATCTAAAAATTTTACACATTTCCTGCATTTATATATTTAAAGTAGTATTGCAAGTCAAAAAAGTGTAATGAGAAAAGAAAACACTTTTATGCAAAACATAATTGACCATGATTACAGTACCAGACAGCACAGTAATATACATATTAACCATTGCAACACAATTTTTTTTCCAAAAAAAGGTTTATACCATGCAAGAGAAAAAACTAAGTCACAAATATCCAAGACAAATAAAACCTCATCTCGAAGAAAAAATTTAAGTCTGTGACAGCTTATCTACTGCAAAACTGCTTTTATTCAATCTTGTGGTCTTCTATGCACGAAACCATGTAATTCATACTTTTAATTGTAGAAATAAGTTGTGAATGTACAATATATAGTCTGATTTGTTACTATTCACTTTAGGGATCCAAGATGTTATAAAAATTAACAAGATATGTTTGACATTTGCAAAACAACATCTACGGAAGTTATTTTTGTCAATTACCTGAACTGGAGATTCTGGCAGGGTTAGTGAAGTTAATCAGGGAATGTTACAGAATTAGTGATGACAAGATTGTTTGTTTGATCAAGGAAGGAGAAGAAATGGGGACATTACACAAATTATATGGAAGATTATGATGATTCCATATTTATATAAAAATTCCGTACCACTACTTTTCAATCTCATGCTTGAGAAGCTGGAGCATGTAATTGAAATATGATACAATTTTCCTAAAATATAACCTTTTTCCTGTAACAAGCATTATAGACATTAGATATTGGTACTTTGAGAAATACATTCTGTTGTGTTATTTATGTAAATGAGGTAGATAGAAAGGCCATTTATGCCAAAACAGTCTGGCTTATAGATTCTCTCGCAGAAAGTAAAGGGCAGTGTGTAAAGCCTTAGCTACATTAGAGAGGAAAAAATGCTGGGACCTAAGGACTGGTTTTATGTTTCTTATATTTATTTCTATGTTACACAAAAGAGAAAGTTATTAGCTATAAAGCAATAAAGAGTGCAAATTTTCTGAAGAGTTCTTATTCTCCCGGTCATATATAATACCAACCAGCATTAATTGTTAGTTTGTTTTTTATTTATTTATTTTTTTGTTTTTTAAAGGGATTTATGATGTCAAACCGGCTGACTGGGAATAAGATAAGCACCACAGGACATTTTAATTCCCACTGTCCCTGAATATAAGTTTGACAGCTTCCATTACAAAATATTGACTTTTTAATCCCACACACTGAAATACAGTGACGTGTGATAGAAGAATGATGTGTGAATATGCCTGGGACCTCACTTTGTCACACTTAAGACCAAACAACTTGTTTTACATTTTCTTGAACATGTATGTTTTACATATCAGACTCTTGAGAGAGAGAGATGTGCGCTACAAAATGAACATAATTTTCAAAAATGATTTTTTTTTAAATTTTTTACTTCCTAAGTCAAATGCTCAAAGACATTTTTGCCCCGGCTCGGACTATCTTAGATTTGGGGCTGACTCCATTAATGCTACCTGGTAAGCATTCCAGACTGCTCAGCAGTACTCCAAAAGATGAAAGACAAGTGTAGAGTAGGCAATTTCTTTAACAGTCTGTTACATTTTCGATGTGTTCTGCTAATAAAATGTAGTATTTGGTTTGCCTTCCCCACAACATTTTCTGTGTGTTCTTTCCAATTAATGTTGTTCATAATTTTAATTCCTAGGTATTTAGTTGCATTTCCTGCCATTAGATCTGACTGATTTAGCGTGTTACCGAAGTTTAATGGATTCCTTTTAGCACTCATATTTGGATGACCTCATACCTTTCATTATTTAGCATCAGTTGCCAATTTTCACAACATATCTTTTCTAAATAGTTTTGTAATTTGTTTTGATCTTCTGACAACTTTACTAGATCATAAACAACAGCACACTCTGCAAACAACCTAAGACGGCTGAGCAGATTGTCTCCTAAATCGTGTATATACATAAGGAACAGCAGAGGGCCTGTAACACTACCTTGGGCAACGCCAGAAACAACTTCTGTTTTACTTGATGACTTTCCATCCATTACTATGAATTGTGACCTCTCTGGCAGGAAATGACGAATCCAGTCATGTAACTGAGACAATATTCCATAAGCACGCAGTTTCAGTACAAGTCACTTGTGTGGTACAGTGTCAAAAGCCTTCTGGAAATATAGAAATACTGAATAAATTTGAAATCCCTTGTCAATAACACTCAAAAATTTGCATGTGTAAAGAGGTGGTTGTGTTTCAGAAGAACAATGTTTTCTAAATCTTTGCTGCATATCGACGTTAATGATATGGGCCTATAATTTAGTGGATTACTCCTACTAACTTTCTTGAGTATTGGTGTGACCTGTGCAACTTTCCAGTTTGTGTATTGCACATAATTAGGAAAAGAAATCCACCACTGTATAACTACACCACTGAGTATGATCTATGTGAAACAGTATCTGCCATAAAGTATATACGAGTAGCTATCTTTATTTTGTTTTATTTAAACATCAAGTTCCATAGGACCAAATTGAGGATCAAATCTCCAAGGTCATGGAACATGTCAGGACATGAAATTACAACTTAAAGGTAATAAAAGATAAAAATAAAACGTTTATGAAGAAAAAAAAATGTCAAGCAATAAGTATCAGGAAACTCAGTCAAAAATATAACATAAAAATCAGCTTAATTTTTCAGGGAACTCCTGAAGAGAATAGGAGTGACCCGTGAGGAAATTCTCCAGTTTTGATTTGAAAGCGAGTAAATTACTACTAAGAGTTTTGAATTCTTGTGGTAGCTTATTGAAAATGGACGTAGCAGTATATTGCACTCCTTTATGCACAAGTGTTAAGAAAGTCCGATCCAAATGCAGGTCGGATTTCTGCTGAGTATTCACTGAGTGAAAGTTGATTATTCTTGGGAATAAGCTGATATTGTTAACAAGAAACAACAGTAAAGAATATATATACTTAGAGGCCAATGTCAAAATTCCCAGGTTAATGAACATGGGCCGACAAGAGTTCCGCAAACTTACACCACTTACTGCACAACCCGCTATTCCTGAGCCAAAAATATCCTTTTAGAATGGGAACAGTTTCCCCAAAATATAATACCATGCAACACAAGTGAATGAAAATAAGCAAAGAAGCCTAATTTTCATGTTGATACCGTTTGAATAGTAAAAATGGCAGCATTAAATCTTTGAACAAGATCCTGAATGTGGCCTTTCCACAACAGTGTACTATCTACATGAACACCTAGAAATTTGAACTGTACAGTTTCACTAATCATATGCCCATTCTGTGAAATTAAAACATTGAGTTTTGTTGAATTAAACTGTAAAAAACTGGGTCTTACTGCGATTCAGTGTTAGTTTATTTTCTACAAGCCATGAACTTATGTAATCAACTGCACTGTTTGAAACAGAGCCAATGCTGCACGCAACATCCCTTACTATCAAGTTAGTGTCATCAGCAAACAGAAATATTTTGGAGTTACCCGCAATACCAGAGGGCATAACATTTATATAAATAAGGAACAGGAGTAGCCCAAACACTGACCCCTTGGCACCTTCACTTGACTGCACCCCACTCAAGACCCCACATCATAGTCATTCTCAACACTGTGAACAATGACTTTCTGCTGTCTGTTGTTAAAGTAAGTGGTGAACCAGTTGTGAACTAGTCCCCGTATTCCGTAATGGTCCAACTTTTGGAACAATGTTTTGTGATCACACAATCAAACACCTTAGCTAAATAAAAAAATATGCCTAGCATTCGAAACCTTTTGTTTAACCCATCCAGTACCTCACAGAGAGAAGAGAATTTTCAGTTTTTAAACAACTTCTAAAGCCGAACTGTACATTTGATAGCAAATCATGTGATATAAAATGATCAATTATCCTCACATACAAAGCCTTTTCAATAACTTTAGCAAACACTGATGGCATAAAAATAGATCTAAAATTGTCTGTATTATCCCTTTCTCCCATTTTATAAAACGGCTTTGCTACTGAGTGCTTAAACCGTTCAGGAAACTGACCTTTCCTTAAGCAAAAATTACAAATATGACTAATTACAGTGCTAACATGTGCAGCACAGTACTTTAATATTCTGCTACACACTCCATCATATCCATGAGAGTCCTTAGCCTTCTGTGATTCAATTACTGATGCAATCTCCCTCATGTCAGTTTCACAGAGGAGTATTTCAGGAATCAGTCTCGGAAATGCATTTTCCAAGAGAGCTATATGATCCACAGTAGAAACTAAACTTTTATTTGATTCACCAGAAATGCTCATAAAATTTTTGTTAAATATTGTAAATATATCTGGTTTATCAGTAACAGAAATATTTTTACTACGAACTGACTTTATGTCATTGACCTTGTGCTTCTGACCAGATTCACAACTGACCGTATGGTTTTAACATTATCCTGCGAATTAACTAGTTCATTTGCTCACCACATACTCTTTGCCCTCCTAATAACATTTTCAAGCATCTTACAGTACTGTGTGTAATGGGCAACAGTAACTTGATTGTGACTACTTCTAACATTTTCATATAATTCCCTCTTTGTTCTGCACAATATCCTTATCCCACTAGTCAGCCACCCAGGCTGCCTCTTACCCCATTTGGAATGTTATAATGGAAAGTAACTCACATAGAGCATGAGAAATTTGTTAAGGACAGCAGTATATTCATTATCTATGTTATCAGCTGTATAAACACCGTGCCACTCTTCTTCCTTGATGAGTTTTAGAAAACTCTCTATTGCCATTGGATTAACTTTCCCACATTGTTTGTAATTATATGTGACATTTGTTTGAGAATAAAAGCCTCTTAATGTTAAAAATTGTGCATCATGGTCTGAAAGGTCATAACTCTTTTACTAACAGAATGCCTATCTAGTAACAAAGAATGAATATAAAGATTGTCTATGGCTGCGCTACTGTTCCCCTGCACACTGACAGGACAAAACACCGTCCACATAAGACTATACGAATTTAGGAGATCTACCAGCATCCTTTTTCTGGAACAATCATATTCAAAATGAATATTGAAGTCACCTCATATAACTAATTTCTATCACTTTCTATAAAGTGAATCAAGAACCCACTCTAAGTTGAACATAAATGCTCTAAAGTCAGAGTTAGGGGACCTATAATCAACAAAAATTAGAAGTTTAGTTTCATTGATTTCAACTGCCTCTGCTCTACATTCAAATATATGTTCAGTGCACTGCTGTGGTATGTCTAGGGACTCAAATGGAATATTAATTTTTACATACATGGCCACTCCGCCACCCCACAAGGAACTCCTTGATAAACAGCCAGCTAATCTGTACCCTGGTCTGAAGCAACCATTAGTAGAATAACCACATAAAACAAATTGTAAGAAAAACAGATGCCAGACTCAATTCATAGGAAGAATCTTAAGAAATGTAACTCATCCACAAAGTAAGGGGCTCATAAGGCACATATTCCACCGATTCTTGAGTACTGTTCAGTATGGGATCATTATCAGGAAGACAGATAGAAGAGATCAACAAGACCTTTGAAGGGGGGCATGTTTTGTCATGGGATCATTTATTTGGTGCATGAGTGTTACAGAAATGGTCAGCAGACTCCACTGGCAAGCATTAGAAGTGAGATTTACTATTGAAATTTTGAGAGAATACTTTCCGGAAAAAGTTGGATGACATATTACTTCCTCCCATATACATCTCAGCAAATGACACTGATGAGAAATTTCAAGAAATATTATCTAACACAGAGGCTTATTGACAATCATTCTTACGATGCACCATTGGGGAGTGAAACAGGGAAGGGGGGATCAGTTATTGGTGTGAGAAGTACCCTCTGCCACACACCCTTAGGTGGCTTGAGGAGTATGATGTATATTTTCCCTTATGAACACTGATACTGCAATCCTAAAGGAACAAAAAGACAGGCAAAGTCTGATTAATTATCTGTAAGCCCAGTACATAGTACAATATTTTTCAAGTGACCTAACTTGTTCTATGACATTGCTGCCTATTAAAGGACAAACTGAAATGTTGTCCCAGACTAATTCATGTTTATAGGTATTCTGAATATAGAGGAACATGAGTGATTATGTATGTGGCCAAAGCAGCTCCTGTAGCAGCTGACTCCCAATTCCTGTGATACTACATCCCAATCGCCATTGATTAAATGTGCCAAGAAACGAATGAGAGAAGGGTAAGTTCTTTTTCAAATTTTCAGGCAATAAACAGGGGACTTGTAATCATTTTTAAATTACCTGTGTGATTCCTAAAAAAAAAGTAGAGAGTTATAGGCACACCCTTTTACGTTTACTTTTATGATTTTCTAAAGTGTTTCTGTGAACTTAACAACAAGGTAGAGTAATTATGGAAGAGTTATTAACTTCCCATGCAATATTTATCAGTTTAATAGTCATCCATTTCAGAAAATCTTTCATCCTAACCTATCTACAGGGAAGAAATGATAGCTGAGGTACATTAACTGCTAGTGATTTATCACTGTTTACTAATATAAAATACAGATGTATTCTATTTAATGTCAAGTGTTCATCATTTTTTCTAAATTTCAACACATGCAGTGCATATTATTTTCCATAATTCCTGAACATGTTTAGAAATAATTTTGTATGGTAGCTTCAGTTACAGATAAGAAAGTTGATTATTATTTTCCTAAGCCTTACGGAGGCTCTCAAATCTCCAGTATTGAAAGAAGGCAGTTTAGGTTGCACAGGTTTCCTAGTGTGATCAGATTTATTTAATCTCCTTCACAGTAGATATATTCATTCTCTGGTCAGGCATTATAACGTATTTGTACAACACGTATGCCAAGAATAGAACTTAAGTGGCTGCCAACCGTGGACTGTACTACTGGCCCTAGTATTGTGGCATTCTGGCAAAAATTTTGTGTCAAAATCTCATTTTCGTGGTTACACTGAGAAGGTAATAGGTAATCTTTCTTAGCTGTTATTCCTGTTAGTCGTTTTTTCCACTCTGGCAGCTTGAATCTCTGGATTTTACTAATAGTTATAACAACACCCATCACTGGCACACCCAGTCAACCACATAAACAAACAGCGATTCAGGTTTATTCACCTCAGCTCATATAGCCCCATGCTCTTTTGTCTGCAGAAATTTTTTACTTCTTGATGTGACAGAGATTCCCCTGGCAGAGACATCACGTACGCTACACACGCATTCAAAAATCAACTTATGATTAGTTCAAAAATCAACTTAGAATGTGTTCAAAAACCAAAGGAGTGTATAGAGAAAGTTCAAAGAAGCGCAGCACGTTTTGTATCATTGTGAAATAGGGGACAGAGTGTCACTGTCATAAAACACGATTAGGAGTGGACATCATTAAAACAAAGGCATTTTTCATTGCGGCGGTATCTTATCACGAAATTTCAGTCACCAACATACTGCTCCGAATGCAAAAATATATTGTTGATGTCGACTTACATAAGAAGAAATGATCATCATAACAAAATAAAAAATCAGAGCTCTCACGGAAGGATATAGCTGTTCGCTTCCTCCCCACCACCGCCACCATGCAGTGTTCAAAATTGGAATAACAGTGAATTATTGTGAAGGTGGTTCGATTAACACTCTGCCAGGCATTTAAGTGTGATTTGCAGAGTACCCATGTAGATGTAATTGCAAATGAATATGTTACATTTATTAGATCATTTATTCACACTGTAAACAGAAATGGCCCAATCACATTTCCCTGGGGTACACTGGAAATTACTTTTGCATCTGTTAATTTTGTTCTGTTAAGGGTGACATGCTGAGTTCAGTCCACAAGGAAGGCTTGAATCCAGTCACAAATCTGTTGTGATACTAAATAAGCTCATAATGTCAGATGCCTTCCAGAGGTCAACGAACATGGCATTAACCTGTGCGCCATTGTCTGCAGCACTATGTATCCCATGGAGGAACAGAGTGAGCTGAGTTCTGGAAGATCTCTGTTTGACAATCCATGTCGATTTTTTTATAGAGGAGAGCTTCATCAACAAAAAAGTCATAACTCTTGAGCATGAAACTTGTTGCATAATTATGCAGCAGATGCATCTGCCCTATGGGCCTTCCTCAAAATATGGATGACCTGTGCTTTTTTCCAGTCTTTAGGTATCGTTCTTTGGTCCAAGGAACTATGATAAACTACTTCTAGAAGGGGTGTACGGTTTTTTTGCATAACCTTAGAATCCTATAGGTATCTTATCTGGTCATAATGTCTGTCCACTACTAAGCAGTTGTAGTTATTTTTCTGTTCCATGCTCAGTTATGTCAATATCTGCCATTTCAACATTTGTAGAATGATTGAAAGGAGAAACCAAGTTGGTTTCCTAACTATCTGCTCCAAGTAATTTTCAGACAAGACATACTGAGTGATGTCGCATGAATCCATCTCTAGCACAAATTTTGATCACATGATCCTCTGTATCTGTACCTGGCAAGTTGAAGTTAACCCCCCCCCCCATTACAACAGCATGATCAGGGAAATCATTAATCATATCCTGCAAGTTCCCTCTCAAGTGCTCTACAGCTCCTGACCCATGACGTTTATAAAAGCAACTGATTGGCATTTTGGACCTATCTTTGTTGCTTAACTTATCCCAGATTAATTCACATTCAGAATCTGTGAAACCATTGCTAGATATTATTAAGTTCCTTGCTGCAACAAACATGCTGCCACCATTGGTGACTAACCTATCCTTAGAATAAATATTCCAATCTGAATTTAGGAATTCGCTGCTGTTCACTTTCCTGTGTCCCAGTAATAACCTTCAATAAGCAATACTAATTCTTGAATAAGGACCTGTCCTTTGATGCTCCTGCTTCTTATTAATATTATATCAACCTGATCCTTGAGGACAAGCATTTTCTAAGAACATTGTGGCTGTTGTAACTTCAATTTTGGAAGGCAATACATCTCTTATCCAAAGGGGAGATGCGTTTCTCTAACATAAAAAAAACATGTGTATGCCACACACACTCTGGCACCCTAGTAGCCATTTTCTGCATTTAGTTCATGACTATCCTGTTAAGGTGAGCCCTACAATTCTGTATTCATAGTGGAGGCTGAGAAATATGCATCCAATATCATCACAGAGTCATCTGAGCCTCTGTTTTAGACCTCCCCGTCTGCTCCAAACCAGAGGATTGTGATCAACCATGAGTATGATGCAACAAATAGTCAGCTCAACATGCATTCTGTGTGTTGCACCAAATTAGCTATACACTGAAAGAAACCAAGGATAGCCTCAGCATCCAAGTGGCCGTCATCATTCATGCCAACATAAGCCACTGTTTGCAGCCAGTTGTACCTGAGATCCCACGGCAAACATACTGAGTGCACACTGGCATTCTTTCCTACCCTGCATGCTATTTCTATGAGGAACTCCATTACACAACTGCCATTTGAGCTACATGTGATTAGCGTACACATCCTCTGCACTTGTCCAGATTGGGCAGGAAAACTAGATGCTGGCCCAACAAGTGGGGCAAATTGTGCAGCCTCAGAAGTGTTACAAACACAGGTATGTTATCCTGTGAAACTTGCAGAACTAGCACTCCTGGAAGAAAGGATATTGTGGAGATACAGCTTAGCCACACCCTGGAGGATGTTTTCAGAGTGATTTTTCACTCTGCAGTGGACTGTGTGCTGATATGAAACTTCCTGGCAGATTACGAATGTGTGCTGGACTGAAACTCAAACTCAGGACCTTCGCATTTCACATGCAAGTGCTCTACTGACTGAGAAATCCAAGCATGACTTATGACGCATTATCACATTTTTACTTCCACCAGGACCTAATCTCCTCTATTCCAAACTACTGGCAACATGCACAAACTGGGCTAAAGCATGTCTCCACAACATCCTTTGTTCCAGGCCTGCTAGCCCTGCAAGTTTTGCAGTAGCAATTCTGTGAAGTTTGGAAGTTAGGAGATGAGGTACTGGTGGAAGTAAAGCTGAGATGACAGATCATGAGTCATGCTAGGGTAGCTCATTTGGTAGAGCACTTGCTCACAAAAGGCAAAGTTCCCAAGTTTGAGTCTTGGTCTGACAGACAGTTTCAGTCTGCGTTGAAGTTTCATATCAGCACACACTCTACTGCAGAGTGAAAAATTATTCTAGAAAGTTCCAAAAATTAATGTAAGTCCACTATCTGGTATTGTACATGTATGTAAAGCAACTTTTTCTGCCATTTGTTTCTCAGTATATTCAGTTAATGATCCCCCAGGTATTTCGTCAAAGGAACTGAGTGTGGCAATTGGAGAGGCTGCTTCTGCCATTTTTGATGTAATCACACATTTCTTCTGCATTTTGGGAACTTATAAGCATTAACAGTCATCAGACAACCTGTACATGAGTGAATGCTGTACACTTAATGTCAACATTAGTACTTGAATAGGTAATAAGGCTAACACAAAATAGTAGGCTTCAAGATGTGGTGCTAATGCAGAATGCTCAACAGAGTGAAGGCAAGGAAGCTATGTCATTCAAAGCTTAACCTACACACAAGAGATGCATGAATTTGCCATATACTGAGATATGATACTATCATTGAGGCGACAGTATAGCAGAAGAACACAAGAAGTACACTGAGACTTCTTACAACACACACCAGCCGACCACTTTTACCTTAGGTGACTTAGTGGTGGCCCAAATTAATTACTCACAAATAGAGTGAAAGTATTAGTGATAGCATATGGGCTTATGATATTTCACATATATCTGTAAGGAACACAATTTTACATAGTTCCAGATCATAAGCCACTCATAGCTGTTATAAGCCGCCAGTCTAAGTTCCCACAAAAGTAAGTACAATGATTGCAGTAATGGGGCTTATTCCCAAGCGCAGAACTGCCTGACATTCATTATAGGCCCGGCTAACGAAAATTCTCCATCCCATGAAACTTCATGGACTAAGTTTCATAAGTACAAGGCAATGCATTTAAAAATAAATAACAATGTGTAACCTATTCTAGTAGAACTCCCTGTTACTTCTCACCACATAGACCCATGTACACAGGGAACCATGCTACTCTGCAGAGTCACATCATCAGTTAAGTATGGGTTGCCGTATCAGCTACCGAAAGGATTACTGCCAGCTTTTATAACATACTTCCCACTACAACATAGGGTCAACACAACTAGTTTCATAATGTTGCTGGTTATGCGGATGACAACTGCAGTTTTATCGTCCTGCCTACATCCCAGCCATTACTACTCCAGTTACTGCAAAGGTCACTTTGGGGAATTATACACATGACAGCATCACATCATGGTTGTTGGACAGGCATTGACACTGAGACTCAAAAAATGGTGCAAGCCTACAATGCTCGTCCTCAGACTCTGGTTGTGTTGTGCAGAATATTTCCCCCTGACTCAGATGTGACCACTCTTCGGAGTAGGTTCACACTCATTCAAGGGAGCTATATGGTTACTGGTCATGGAAGACATCTCAAATTTCCTACATGTAGTTCAGGTGATGATCATCACCAAATGTTTTACAATCTTGGGTGTGGGAAAAGAATTTTACATGAAGAGAACACACCATATGATGGTTTCTGATGACTGCCCACAACTACCTTCCTCACACCATTGGAGCTCCTGCAAATGCAGCAACAGTTATAGTCAGCATCTTATTACCATTTTGTTGCATGCAGTATTTAATTCCAAAATGTGACAAATTGTCCAAAGAAAAATTACGGTATCAACAGCGACTCAGGAAGACCTAACAGTCTTCTTTGCAACATATTATCCCATCTCCATTAATTGTGACAGGCCTGTAGATCAGTTGCACATGCTTAGGTTTTTATTTTGTTCAAAGTGCCATATCCAACCCAGCAAGCCATAGCCCACTGTCACAAAAATATGACCACATGAGCTCACATATCTCTATGTGGATGTGAAATCAGGGTGTTATCATTGGCTATTGATGGTACCAAAGTGTCTGAAGGCAGAGTCAGCTCATCCTCCATCATAATCGACAGTTATAATGAGACAAATGGGTGACTGACAGACTGGCCAGCACCGGCCAATAAGTAGAGGCCTTGTTCACCACCTCTGACTCCATCATCAGATCAGTACAAGGATAGCGTTGCACAGCAATATCAATGTCTCACCAGAGCTAGAGATACTCTATCACCACAAGGCAGATCACTGCTGACCATGGAAGTGTAAGCCATACCAATAGTTGGTGTCACTGTGATATCATGACACTGTTAAAAGTTGCCATCATAGACTGCATACTTCACATGATGTTCCATACTCATTACATTGCTTACTCAAGCTGCCTGCCTGACTACTCTATGGATGATGGCCATGAGCTACCTGGGCTGCATTTGTGGATGTTATTTGGATTGACTGTGACCATGCTACTGACATCTTGCTCTGCACTGGTTTAAAGAGTCCTACTATGGACTGGTAACTGAACAAACGTATTAACATTTGTTGTGATGTTCATGACTGCAATGGCTTTAATGGATTTAAAAAGAATAATGAGCCAGGGTAAATAACTATTTAGAGACAAGCTGCATGAGACATTACATGTGCACTGATAAATAACAGCTCAGATGTTGATATTTTAAATACATGGCAAAGACAAAAGTCATTGCAGGGACAGCAACTAAAGCATCTACAAGAGCTACTCATTGTTGTAATGTGGGAACATAATGATTTATCTGACATCCAAAAGGGCATGATCATTGGTTTTCAGATCAAGAGTGGAAGCATTTCTATAATGGCTAAGTTTGTAAACTGTTTGCATGTTGCTGGCATTAAAGTACACCAGAATGGCAAGATGGTTCTATAAGAAACCTGTGCTAAGGCAGCTCTGGTACACCATGAGCCATAGATGAAATGGGTGAATGATGGTTGCAGAGATGTGTATAGGTAAACAGATATGCAATTGTTGAGCAGCAAACTACACAGATGAACCAATGGGATACCAACAGTGTCTCTTCAATGACAGTTCATCGAACATTTCTGCATGTGGGCCTCTGCAAAAGGCACCTGGTTTATGGAACCGTACTGACTGCTGTTTATCAGCAAAGAAAGGTAGAATTTACACATGAGTACCACAAATAGATGTCCACTAAGTGGCAACAAATGGCCATTCCAGAAGAAACACATTTTGTGCTGCATGAGACAGATGGTCATTGATGTAAACAGGATGAAACATCTGAAATCAAACACCCTGCAACTCATAGGATGGGTCTAAGCTGAAGGAGGGAGCGTTATGGTCTGGGGAATGGTCTTGTGGCATTCCCTGGGTGATCTAGTCACTATGGAAGGCACAATAGATGCATGTATGCTTTGGGACCATTTCCACCACTACATGCAGTTTTTTTCCTCAGAATGATGGCATCTACCAGCAGGACAAAGCAATGTACTACACAGCTTGCAGTGTACACTGAGCAGCCAAAACATTATGACCACAGTCCCCCATGTCACTGGATGGCGTTGCAGGCATGTGATGAGGTAACAAATGTATGTGAGCCGAGAAGACATGCAAGGGGGATCATCCTAGTGAAGATATGGGCTGAAAATGGGGAAATCCACTGACATAAGTGACTTTGATAAAGGACAAATTATTACTTAGCAGAGACTGTGAACGAGTATCTTGAAAACAGCGACGCTGGTCAAATGTTCACGTGCTAATGTCATGAGCATCTACATCCACAGACTGTGGGATTTGGAGGCTCATCTGCTCTCTAAAATAGGATGTATTGTGATTTGTGGCATCTCTAGAAGTGTTTTGGAGCACACTACTCATCATACACTGTTAAATATGGAGCTCCGCAGCAAGCCATCCCTACATGTTTCCATGTTGTGCCAATGGCATCATCAGTTATGATTGCCATGGCCATGGGACCATTGGGATTGAACCGTTGATAAATAGATATTATTTCCCGTTTGGGTGAATCACAGTTTTTCTATATTAGGTTGCTTGTCATCTCCACAGACACTATTAGGGTGAATGTGGCTGGAAACATGCAGCAGGCCACGGATGCAGGCTGGTAGGAGCATTATTCTAAGCTTTCGTGGGTCCTGTGGTAGTAATCAAAGACACGCTGATAGCAGAAATTCACCTGAATCCCTTCAAGCCTGATGTCTTCCTCGACAGTAATGCCATCTTTCAGCAGTATAATTGTCCATTTCTCAGTGCCAAAACCTTGATACAGAAGTGTTATAGCGAACCCATGCTGATGTTTCAGCAACCAAATTCACCTGATGTAAATCCTGTGGGACCCACCTGTGTCGCAATCAGTGGCATCACTGCATACACAAATCAGTGGCCCAATATTAGCATGAATTACATGAACTATGAATAGATGTCTAAAGCCATATACCAGCACAAACCTACCAAAAAAGTGTCAGATCCCTGATACACAGAATCAGTGATGTATTTCATTCCAGACTCATCAGTGTATGTGCATGGTTTGAAAAGCACAGCTGATTTAAATCCAACGGAGAATCAGTAGGACCACAATGATCAGGCTGTTTACGCTGTGGATCCTCAACCAAGAACCATAGTACAGCTGGCCACAGTGCTGGAGTTGATATAGTTCCACATTCTTATCAGTACCTTCCAAAATCTCATTGGCATATTTCATAGACAGCCAAAAGGGAAGAGGTAGTTATATCGGCTTTTGACAGGTAGTCACATTAGTGTGACTGAACAGTGTAGTTGATGCAAAAGTAGAAATTCTGAGTTACAACTCACAAACGCACAAATCTCCTTTAGCATAGATATTATCCACTGCACTGCCACCATCTTTAGTGGCCATATATGGCTTGAAGTCTTAATTTGTAAATAACAGCAACAGAATTTTACAGTTTTTGAGGTGTCAGACAGTGTCAGTCAAAAAGCCTACTTTTTGTTTTGGACTGGACGTTATGTGTTTTATTCACTACATGTGCTAGCCCCAGCAGCAGGCCCAGAAACATTGTCATTTGTATAAATGTGATTGTCACTAGCAGCATACTATCATCACTAACAGACTGAGAGAAATTAGTATATAAATATCCCTTTAGATGTGACTTCTGAAATTTTCCCGGCGTATTTCTTCTTCTAATAATTTCCGGGTATGCAGCCGGATCCCGTCGACATTCTGCCACGATATTTCGGCCCAGAGACGTCCGGCCATCATCAGGTGAGTACACAACTACTGAAGAGCCCAGGTGCAGTCGCGGTATTTATGCCGAATCTCGCGCGAGATATGGGGCTCTTTTATTCATAACAGACTCATGTAGTATGAGCCAAATGGAAGAAGTATGACACAATTCCTAAAATTACAATTGAACAAGGACTTGATATCTAAGCAGCAAGCATTTTAAGCAATTAATGAATCACTCTGAGCAGAAGTAGCCTTCTTGCACACAGTACTTTATTGAACATGAATGCAAACATTGCTTTATTGTAATACACACTACCAGTATTGCAGCATGTTTCAATACCGCTGAAGGCCTGGATTGATTTTCTTTATTTATGGTAAGTTTGCAGAGCCTACCAAGTCGATTAGTGTTTGCTGCATCTTCAGTTCAGTGTACTCTGCAATATGTCTGCATGAAAAGCTTGTCAAAATCAATTAATGAGCTTTGACAATAAAGTGAAAATGAAACCAGAATGTAGTGTATATCATTTCATTAATTAGAGTGCTACGTTTATGTTCCTTTATGCATGATGAATCAATTGGGAATACAAAGCAGTGAAGGAAGATCATAAACAATGGAGCAAAGTTAGTTAAGTAGCTTTCTACTACAAACAGACCCAATGTTTTCTAATATTCATCAAACATCACATAGAAGCCAAAATACAAAATTTGAAAATTTTCATCAGTACCTAAAATTTTGTAGTAGAATGTTATACATCATATAAAATGTTAATGATATCAGTAAATAGCCATTATCATTTCAAGTAGACACAAGTCCAACAGTAACATTACATAACATGGTAATATACTACAGAACAGGTTTACCACCATTGTCACTAGCTGACAACCGTATAACTTTATGTTACAAGAAAAGAATACCAGTCAAGCTTATGTTGAGAACAGAAGCCAGTCAGAAGCAAGTGATACTAAGTACCCAATACTTTCAGGTTCCCTGTGGTATAAGACATTTGTTTTCTCAATTTAGAAGAACTCTGTGAAGAACTTTGAGGTCTATCTTGGATGTTCCAACAATTTCAGAGTCCATATTACCTTCAAACCAACAGCAACTATTCAGATTTTTGGAGCAGGCTCTGTACAAATTTCCCTTCAAGCAGTAGTGCATAGATTTCCCTGCAAGTGCATAGATTTTCATACCTGATATATAAAATTTCAATGATACTGACTTTTTGAGTGTACCATTAACTGTTGTTGTTATTGTTTCTTTACTTTTAGATTTTCTAAAAGGTAATATGCATAATGTGTGTGTTGCTCACTTTAAATCTTTCACCAAAACATGCTATTGTGCTACAAATGTGGCTTAAGATGATCTGGTTATGAGCACTTTCAAGTGAATACCTTAATCATAGTTAACTTCCATAGCAGTAATAAGTAAATTTGAGTTTTCAAAAAACCTAAAGAATTTGTTGGTGGCCAACTCCTTCTACTGCTGTAAAATGTTTTTTATTTTATGTCTTATACTTGATGATGCATAGCTACAATAGCCTAAGAATTATAAAACACACCTAAGTTTACTGAACATTTAATACCTGGAAACAAGTTTTATATTCTTTTAAATGTAAGTATGCTTAACAGTATTTTTTTTCCTTACATGTTCCATGCCCCAGATCTCCTCACTACATACCAATTAGAATGAAAAGCACATCTGATCTAATATCTGAGTCCACTGTGTTTCAACCATTCTCAGGAATCTTTCACCAAAGTTTGTCTGCAAGACTTCCGTTTCTGTTATTATGTCCACACTAAATAATTTTTGTCTAGCATGTTTTAGTTGTTTGTTAATTTCATATAGGCTTTACGTGCAAACACCACATACACTCTATACATGATGTACACTTGTGCAATGTGAGTAAAACAAACTTGAATTGAAAGTTATTTATAGTTAAAATATAGTACCTCAAGACTCATATTGTGTTAAAAAGGTCACTTAAATGAGGAAACCTTTTGTAAACTATGGAAAGTTAATATGATATGTTTATGCCTGTAGCTGTGTCTCTCATGTTTTGCAGCAAACTGGGGTCTTACTGTGATATTGTTTTGATTCTTCTGACTATCAATTTCCTTAGTCTAATATGAAGGAGAAGTGAATTTCAACTCTACAGTCATCTACTTTGATTTTGTTTCACTATTCAGTCCAATTCCTTCGCCATTATATTCCAGTCCATATATTTCACTACATTTGTGCCCTTCTAAGCACTCACAAAGTTTACAGCATGTCTTAATTAACACTTGAGTATTAGTTTAATACTGTGCAGTTCCATTTTCAGATGCAGAATACACAGAAGACTATTAAAATACTTCAAAGTAAATACACATTTTGCTGATTTTACTGTTGTAATCACTACATGATCTGTATGTGGGAAGGTGGAATATTTATTGTGACTTTTATCTGAACTCATAGACTTGGAAAGTAAGATTAAGGTTTCAACTAATTACAACAATTTTCTTTTGTTGTCTACCACAGTAGTTTGTTGAGAATTTTGCTTAAGCAATAGAGGTGAACACAGAAACGTCTTGAAAGCGTTGCTATAATGTCTTCTTACAAAATTTTGTTTCTCTACTTGTAATCTGAGTTGTTATACAGAACAACTACATAAACTATACTGAACACAAACTTTTGTTTAATTTCCAAAAACCTAAACTTTGATAGTATCTAAGTGTCCAGCCTACACTTATAATGGCTCATGATTTCAGCTGAAAATGTTCATAAGAAGAACCTGTATTTCTTTCATCATTGACAAAGTTCCTTAACGTTCTCTATCTACAGTCAAACAACATTTACTGAAGTACATCTGAAAACACTTACTCAGTTCAATAAAGAAGTGGATATTTTTTCTTCAGTTTTGTATAGGACAGGAAATACTTACCCTCCTCCAATTTGTTTCTCAGCATACTCTGTTGTCAGACCAATGGCTGGCGTGTCACTGAACATCGACATCACTGCACCTGTTGCTCTACATTACAAATTCCTGACAGCAAGGTATAGTGCAAGATGAAATGGCCAACAGCGAGCTTTACAGTATTATGCTACTCTGTCACTACACAATGGGGTGCTGTAGAACTACTGAAGACATAAGTTTGTTTGCATTATATACTGTGTTTGTTCAACCATTTGAGTAAATGTTTTGCATCCTCAGGGTGTCTGTTTTGCCAGCCACCAATGATAATAGCCAAAATCAACTTTTTCTGAATAAGTAAAACTCTGAAGCCTTCCACTGGTCACATAGTGTAAACTGGCCCTATTCAAAGGTACAACAAAATGAACGGCATGAAATTTACTGTTTAAAATGTAAGACTTATGATATCTTATCCAGAATAGTGTGAAGTCACCTTTATATCTTATGATCATTGTGTTATTTTCTTCTTCTTACCATACCTTATGTGGGAAATTACAGATGTCTACTAAGGGTACCTTGTTAACACCTGCTTAGTTGACAGATTCATAAGTTCAGTCACTGAAATTCCTAGATTTTATATAGTGTGGTACTAGTTAATTTGTATTAATAATATGTTCTGTAATACTCAAATTTTTATTCAACCACAACAAATATTCAAATACATAACTGTTATTATCATAACAACTGTACAAGAACTTCTGTGTGAGAAAATCACAGGCAAAATCAAATTTATAATACAGGTAGTAAGTGAAGTTACAGCATTATGCAGATGAAGAGAAAGTCAAGATTTATGTTTTAAAGCTACAAGATATTGAAGATCAACAAGGGCATTGAAAGCAGCATCTGGCTAGGCAATGGCAAACCACCAATATAAAAACCATGGGGTGTGAATGAGCAGCAACAGCCCACGGAAGGCATTCGTAAAACACGACAAGAGGCAGCATCGAACATACAGCATGTACCTTGTTGGAGGCAGCAGCACTCCACAAGGTAAATATAAACAACAAAAAGTGAACTGTCTGATACAGAGGTACGTTTTTGAAACTTGTACTTGGTTTAGCAAGAGTGTCAAAATGAATAAATCAAATGGATACTGTGCTAACGAAGTCATCAATGACTGTAAATCTTCAGAGAATGAAATCAGTATATGTTCTCTGAATAGCTCTGAAATGAAAGTGGATCACCAAAATTTAATATTGCAAGTTTTAGTGAAAATTAACGGCTGATTGGATGAAATAAAGGAAAGTATAAAGAATCAAGATGCAGAAAATATTAGTAGTATCAAGTCAATGAAAAATATATTACTCAAGGGAGGCACTGATGCTAAAAACAAAGTTGGGGATAGAATGTAGCTCAAGTGAATAAATAAGGTTTAATGGCAAGGTTAAGAATGTAATTTACAGAATAGATTACAACTTAGAAACTGAATGTTCTCCATTGGAAGAAAGCAGGAGCCAGATAACGTGAATGAGTGTGATATAAGGAGTGTAGCAGTGACTAACGTGCATGCTGATGTAGTGCAAAGTTATATGATTTTAAAGGTGAAAGTTATTTCATATGATAATGTTGCTGTTGTGTGGTTTTTTTCAACTTCTTCCAGCATAATTCATGATGGATAGCTCATGGGTGAATGACCAGATGTCATTGTCCAACAGTGTCCGCCCCAGTAGCTGAGTGGTCAGCGTGACGGATTGCCGTCCTCCGGGCCCGGGTTCGATTCCCGGCTGGGTCGGAGATTTTCTCCGCTCAGGGACTGGGTGTTGTGTTGTGTTCATCATCATTTCATCCCCATCCGGCGTGCAGGTCGCCCAATGTGGCGCCGAATGTAATAAGACCTGCGCCAAGGCGGCCGGACCTGCCCCGCGAGGGGCCTCCCGGCCAATGACGCCAAACGCTCATTTCCATTGTCCAACAGTCACAATATTTGAGCTTTGCCTTCATCACCTGATGATTTGAATATGGTAATTTGCCAAAATATTGTGCCCACTACACACTGATATCCACACATTCAATAATGAACTATTTCATCACTGCTGTTTGTAATGGTTTTATCAGTGTTAATGATGAAGTGAATGGCAAAGAAGCTGTTGATAATGGTGTTGGTAGTTATTTGGACAATGATATAACTGATATATTTTTTTTGATAATGTAGAAAATGTTAATGGGACTGATGTTCTTCTGGTGGTGAAGTCAGATGCAACAGCTGGTGAAAAAATACAGTACTGTGAAATCTAGGGGGTGAAGATCAAACATGTGTGCAAGAGAAAGTGCTTGATAATAAAAAGCATGTAGCACTAGTGGTGCTGGAAAAATCAAGCGTATGGAACACTAAGATGTGATGATCAAGAAACTGCAGGAAGTACATGATACAATAGAGGGCTTACCTGGTTTTATAAACATAGAAATGCCTGCAGTCAGGTGGACTGCGAAAGTTTATTTATCTTTGCTTGTAGAGTTGTGTAAACTATTATAAAGCCGTTGATGAATTCTTCTCGGGTTATCAGCCAAGTGGTGGCGTCGTCTTGTTGCAACATTTCGATGAGTTTCATATCCATCATCTTCTGGTGCAGGCAGTCAGACTTTGCCAGAAGATGATGGACACAAAACTCATCAAAACATTGCGACAAGACGACGCCACCACTCAGCCGATAACCCAAGAAGAATTCATCATTGGAATACACCAAGAAAGACTCCAATCACATATATTATGAAGCCAATAAATTCAAGTTAGCAACAGAGTTGTTATCTAAAGTAAATGAGATCAAGTCATGGAAGGAGATTTCTATATATGGTAATTACTTTATGGTGATTTGAAAACAGAGCCACTGATTAAGGAATCTAGTATCATCATCATACTTCCAGTTGTGTTTAAATGTTATGTTTAACAAATTGCATATTATTTGTTCATGGATACAGAAGGTCTGCTAGTAGAAAAAATAACACAATGAAAAGTTAAAACAGAGGTAGTTTGACATTGAGAACAAGTTTTATGTAGAATGAAAAAAAGTCAAATATATCTTCAGGTTTATGTGAAAGTGGCGAAGTGTAGACGGAATATGAATTAATGGTGTGTGTGTGTGGGGGGGGGGGGGGGGGGGGGCAGGGGGGGGGGGAGTGGGTGGGTGGGTGGCTTGGTGGGTGTATGTATACATGTGTATGAATCATGTAGATATGGAATTGGTTTGTTATCATGTAGATTCGATAATGTTAAAAGTGATATGTGGGGATAACATTTATTAGTTAATGTTGGGTGAAATACAAACAGAATAAATTACATAAATCACTGTCATTCTGGAGATCAAGTTCTGAGATAAGGCACTGAACTGATCTTTCAGGTAGTGCTTTTGAGTGGATGGTAGACTAGACGCTAATTTGGGCTGATTGGTATGTCCAATGAACTGAAACTGGCCTGAGCCAGAGCACTGCCGGTCTCACGAAAGGTTCAGTTCTGGTGCAGTGTAGCAAGGAAATGGACTACAAGTACATTATGAAAGCATGTTCAAGTACTGAAGAACTAA
This sequence comes from Schistocerca cancellata, assembly GCF_023864275.1. Taxonomy (NCBI): domain Eukaryota; kingdom Metazoa; phylum Arthropoda; class Insecta; order Orthoptera; family Acrididae; genus Schistocerca; species Schistocerca cancellata. The sequence goes on from NC_064629.1 coordinate 271,457,686, forward strand.
TTAAGTGAGTGTGGTGAAAGTGATCTTCATTAATGTGAGTGAAAATATTGACAGAAACGATTTTTTCTGTGATGAAATCAAGCAATGGAAACTCCAGGTTGTAATTTCGATGATATAAGGAAAAGATACATTGCTACTCACTGTAAAACTAATACATTGAAACCAAAGACTTTGTGAGTTTGGTCCATGAGGAATTCACACACATTTGAACATTTAATACCTTGAATTGCAGACAGACAAAACAAAAAGACACATAAGCTTTCAGTGGAAGGCTTCAACAGAAAATTTAAACACACACACATTCATTCACACAAGTGAACACAACTAATGTACATTTGACTATCACCTTCAGTAGCTTGGACCAAGATGCTGAAGATGATAATTGTATGTGCATGAAGTGCACTTGCTTGTGCGAATCATTGTGTATATGTATGTATGGTTTTCCTTTTCTGATGAAGGAAGTGTCATCTTCACAGTAAGTAGCAACCTATCTTTTGCATATATTATTTCTGTGTTGAGTACTTTACGACTGGGATTCGTATTCTTCTTACAGCTTTTTCTTTATCAAGGTGAAACTTTTGAAGAAAAATTTATTTATTTGGCATGGAATTTCTGTCCATGGTATAATTATTATGAATACTGAAGAGTGGCACATAATGAGTCAATACTCAACTTATAGATACTAAAGTGCAAAGGTACAGGGTAAATATCTATTAGTTTCTATAGAACTGATCTAAATTTTTGTTTAAAATTTATTTTAGGTTCATTTTCATTTATTAGCTTCTTTAAATGTTTGGTTTGTTGCAATTCATACCAAGAGAAGGCCACAGAATGAAGCTACTAGTTGGCAGTTAATAATAAGCAGATGATGTATAACTTTAATAAGTATAAAGTAAATATTTTAAAATAGATTTTAAGTTTAAACTTATATTTTAGCTATGATGATTTAGCACCTCCACACCTTCACCATTTCATATTACTATTGTTATTATTAATACTATTATTATTATTATTATTATTATTATTATTATTATCACTGTAGCCATCTTTTTGCTTCCTGTAAAAAGTTTTAAAAATTTTATTTTGGTTTTTCTTCCTACATTATTAGTATTCTAGACAGAAGTCACTTTCTTAATAATTTTTTTCTTCATATTAGTTGTCCTCCCCCCCATGAACCATGGACCTTTCCGTTGGTGGGGAGGCTTGCGTGCCTCAGCGATACAGATAGCCGTACTGTAGGTACAACCACAACGGAGGGGTATCTGTTGAGAGGCCAGACAGATGTTTGGTTCCTGAAGAGGGGCAGCAGCCTTTTCAGTAGTTGCAAGGGCAACAGTCTGGATGATTGACTGATATGGCCTTGTAACAATAAGCAAAACGGCCTTGCTGTGCTGGTACTGCGAACGGCTGAAAGCAAGGGGAAACTACGTCCGTAATTTTTCCCGAGGGCATGCAGCTTTACTGTATGATTAAATGATGATGGCGTCCTCTTGGGTAAAGTATTCCGGAGGTAAAATAGCCCCATATTCGGATCTCCGGGCGGGGACTACTCAAGAGGATGTCGTTATCAGGAGAAAGAAAACTGGCGTTCTATGGATCGGAGCATGGAATGTCAGATCCCTTAATCGGGCAGGTAGGTTAGAAAATTTAAAAAGGGAAATGGACAGGTTAAAGTTAGATATAATGGGAATTAGTGAAGTTCGGTGGTAGGAGGAACAAGACTTCTGGTCAGGTGACTACAGGGTTATAAACACAAAGTCAAATAGGTGTAATGAAGGAGTAGGTTTAATAATGAATAGGAAAATAGGTATTCGGGTAAGCTACTACAAACAGCATAGTGAACACATTATTGTGGCCAAGACAGATACGAAGCCCACACCTATTACAGTAGTACAAGTTTATATGCCAACTAGCTCTGCAGATGATGAAGAAATTGAAGAAATGTATGATGAAATAAAAGAAATTATTCAGATAGTGAAGGGAGACGAAAATACAATAGTCATGGGCGACTGGAATTCGAGTGTAGGAAAAGGGAGAGAAGGAAACGTAGAAGGTGAATATGGATTGGGGCTAAGAAATGAAAGAGGAAGCCACCTGGTAGAATTTTGCACAGAGCACAACTTAATCATAGCTAACACTTGGTTTAAGAATCGTGATAGAAGGTTGTATACATGGAAGAACCCTGGAAATACTAAAAGGTATCAGATAGATTATATAATGGTAAGACAGTGATTTAGGAAGCAGGTTTTAAATTGTAAGGCATTTCCAGGGGCAGATGTGGACTCTGACCACAATCTACTGGTTATGACCTGTAGATTAAAACTGAAGAAACTGCAAAAAGGTTGGAAATTAAGGAGATGGGACCTGGATAAACTGAAAGAACCAGAGGTTGTACAGAGTTTCAGGGAGAGCATAAGAGAACAATTGACAGAAATGGGGGAAAGAAATACAGGGTTATTACAAATGATTGAAGCGATTTCACAGCTCTATAATAACTTTATTGTTTGAGATATTTTCACAAGGCTTTGCACACACATACAAAAACTCAAAAAGTTTTTTTTTGGCATTCACAAATGTTCAGTATGTGCCCCTTTAGTGATTCGGCAGACATCAAGTCGATAATCAAGTTCCTCCCACACTCGGCGCAGCATGTCCCCATCAATGAGTTCGAAAGCATCGTTGATGCGAGCTCGCAAATCTGGCACGTTTCTTGGTAGAGGAGGTTTAAACACTGAATCTTTCACATAACCCCACAGAAAGAAATTGCATGGGGCTAAGTCGGGAGAGCGTGGAGGCCATGACAGGAATTGCTGATCATGATCCCCACCACGACCGATCCATCGGTTTTCCAATCTCCTGTTTAAGAAATGCCGAACATCATGATGGAAGTGTGGTGGAGCACCATCCTGTTGAAAGATGAAGTCGGCGCTGTCGGTCTCCAGTTGTGGCATGAGCCAATTTTCCGCGGGCTACGCGTGAAACTTGCCCGCATGCTTTCAACCGTTTCTTCGCTCACTGCAGGCCGACCCGTTGATTTCCCCTTACAGAGGCATGCAGAAGCTTTAAACTGCGCTTCCATCGCCGAATGGAGTTAGCAGTTGGTGGATCTTTGTTGAACTTCGTCCTGAAGTGTCATTGCACTGTTATGACTGACTGATGTGAGTGCATTTCAAGCACGACATACGCTTTCTCGGCTCCTGTCGCCATTTTGTCTCACTGCGCTCTCGAGTGCTCTGATGGCAGAAACCTGAAGTGCGGCTTCAGCCGAACAAAACTTTATGAGTTTTTTTACGTATCTGTAGTGTGTCGTGACCATATGTCAATGAATGGAGCTACAGTGAATTTATGAAATCGCTTCAATCATTTGTAATAGCCCTGTACAGTAGAAGAAGAATGGGTAGCTTTGAGGGATGAAGTAGTGAAGGCAGCAGAGGATCAAGTAGGTAAAAAGACGAGGGCTAGTAGAAATCCTTGGGTAACAGAAGAAATATTGAATTTAATTGATGAAAGGAGAAAATATAAAAATGCAGTAAATGAAGCAGGCAAAAAGGAATACAAACGTCTCAAAAATGAGATCGACGAGAAGTGCAAAATTGCTGAGCAGGGATGGCCTGAGGACAAATGTAAGGATGTAGAGGCTTATCTCACTAGGGGTAACATAGATACTGCCTACAGGAAAATTAAAGAGACCTTTGAAGATAAGAGAAACACTTGTATGAACATCAAGAGCTCAGATGGAAACCCAGTTCTAAGCAAAGAAGGGAAAGCAGAAAGGTGGAAGGAGTATACAGAGGGTCTATACAAGGGCGATGTACTTGAGGACAATATTATGTGAATGGAAGAGGATGTAGATGAAGATGAAATGGGAGATACGATACTGCGTGAAGAGTTTGACCGAGCACTGAAAGATCTGAGTCGAAACAAGGCCCCCGGAGTAGACAACATTCCATTGGAACTACTGACGGCCTTGGGGGAGCCAGTCCTGAAAAACTCCACCATCTGGTGAGCAAGATGTATGAAACAGGCGAAATACCCTCAGACTTCAAGAAGAATATAATAATTCCAATCCCAAAGAAAGCAGGTGTTGACAGATGTGAAAATTACCGAACAATCAGTTTAATAAGCCACAGCTGCAAAATACTAACATGAATTCTTTACAGACAAATGGAAAAACTAGTAGAAGCTGACCTCAGGGAAGATCAGTTTCGATTCCGTAGAAATACTGGAACACGTGAGGCAATACTGACCTTATGACTTATCTTAGAAGAAAGATTAAGGAAAGGCAGACCTACGTTTCTAACATTTGTAGACTTCGAGAAAGTTTTTGTCGATGGGGACTGGAATACTCTCTTTCAAATTCTAAAGGTGGCAGGGGTAAAATACAGGGAGCAAAAGGCTATTTACAATTTGTACAGAAACCAGGTGGCAGTTATAAGAGTCGAGGGGCATGAAAGGGAAGCAATGGTTGGGAAGGGAGTGAGACAGGGTTGTAGCCTCTCCCCAATGTTATTCAATCTATATATTGAGCAAGCAGTAAAGGAAACAAAAGAAAAATTCGGAGTAGGTATTAAAATCCATGGAGAAAAAATAAGAACTTTGAGGTTCGCCGATGACATTGTAATTCTCTCAGAGACAGCAAAGGACTTGGAAGAACAGTTGAAAAGAATAGATGGTGTCTTGAAGGGAGGATATAAGATGAACATCAACAAAAGCAAAATGAGGATAATGGAATGTAGTCGAATTAAGTCGGGTGATGTTGAGGGTATTAGATTAGGAAATGAGACACTTAAAGTAGTTTTGCTATTTGGGGAGCAAAATAACTGATGATGGTCGAAGTAGAGACGATATCAAATGTAGACTGGCAATGGCAAGGAAAGCGTTTCTGAAGAAGAGAAATTTGTTAACATTGAGTATAGATTTAAGTGTCAGTAAGTCATTTCTGAAAGTATTTGTATGGAGTGTAGCCATGTACGGAAGTGAAACATGGACGTTTAATAGTTTGGACAAGAAGAGAATAGAAGCTTTCAAAATGTGGTGCTATAGAAAAATGCTGAAAATTTGATGGGTAGATCACATAACTAATGAGGAAGTATTGAATAGGATTGGGGAGAAGAGAAGTTTGTGGCACAACTTGACCAGAAGAAGGGATCGGTTGGTAGGACATGTTCTGAGGCATCAAGGGATCACCAATTTACTATTGGAGGGCAGCGTGGAGGGTAAAAATCGTAGGGGGAGACCAAGAGATGAATACACTAAGCAGATTCAGATAGATGTAGATTGCAGTAGGTACTGGGAGATGAAGAAGCTTGCACAGGATAGAGTAGCATGGAGAGCTGCATCAAATCAGTCTTTTGGGAGGGGGCAGTATTGTGAGCATATAAACACAGTCTCCATTTATATGTAGTAAATAGTTAAAAATGTGGTCGTAGAAGTATGTTACACTGTTATTACATAGTGAATGCAGCTTCTGTAACTGATGTACATGACACCAGGCAGTAGGTGCAGGAGGGTCTGAGAGCAAGGAGCAAGCATGCTGCTGTTCATGGACCTGGGCTAGGTGCTAGCCAATGCATTTTAATAAATAGGTTGTGTACAGGTTCAACTTTTATTCAACCTGTCATGACAAATATTCAGATATCTAACTGTTATTATCATACAACTGTGATAGGTCTACGTACCCTGTTCCGCTTTCTCAGTATGACTGAAGTACTGACTCAAGTTTTGACTTTCCTGTCAATAAATTATTCTCATGAGCTCTAACTCTGCTCTGTTCCAGTTAGTTTAGTAGAGCTTTTTCTGTTCTGCTTGCTACATAGCTACTGTACACTGCATACTATGCTACTTTTGATTTTTTCTAATCATACTTCATCTTTGGATAATGGCTGTCAGCTGCCAATCATCCACTGAGTGCCAACCGTTTACCTTAATTCAACTGCTCGGCACGCCACATTCCTGCACATTATCACTCATGGACCACCAATTCTACACTATCGGCAGCTGATGCAACAGACTACCAACCTGGCTCACTAGAGCTCATAAAATCCTAGTACCTCAGCCATTTTACTGTGACAACCCACTCAAGGCACCTCAAGATCCAAGTCCCTTTATGTAATACAGGGTTCATCAAAAAAATGTTTACACACTTTGAACTGTCATAGACAATTTATTTCCCTTTCTACAAGGTTAAATATCTGTGAGAAAGTAATGTTATGTTTCTTCAACAGGTGGCAGCAGTGGCAAGGAAGTAACTGCAACGTGACGGACATGCGTTTGAGCTTTGAAGTGCGGAAGCAGATAATTAAGTGGTACTGGAAGTTTGAGAATGTAGCTGCGGTTCGAAGACAGTGGAGAACTGAGTATGGTACACAACCACCTTCAAGGTTAACAATTACACGTCTATGAGACAAATTCAAAATTCATGGAGCATTGTGTGATGTGCATATAGGTCGATCAGGGCGACCTCGTACAGCTGCGGTCTTGGAACTGTTTCAGCGTTCGCCTCAAAAATCTTCAAGGCAAGTGACACATAAGAGTAATGTAAGTGCTAGTAGTGTACTATGCATTCTGAAGAAAGGCAAGTATCATGTGTACATTCCAAGGCTCGTGCAACAGCTAAGTGATGTGGTGTGGTTTGTCTGCAAGGGGAATCATTGGGCCTTTCCACTTTGAAGGTACTGTTACTGGAGATACGTACCTAACAATGCTTGCTGACTCCATACTCCCTGCCATTCGTGCATTATACAGTAATGATGAGTTTTATTTCCAACAAGATGGCGCCCCGCCGCACTATCATAGGGATGTACGACCATACCTGGATCACAACGTGCCAGGCCAGTGGATATGACGCAGTGGACCAATCAAGTTTCCTGCACGCTCTCCAGACCTCACGCCACTGGATATCTTCTTATGGGGCACAGTAAAAGATGTGGTGCACAAACATAAATCATGTAACCTGGACACAGGAATGAGAATCAGGAGGTGTACGCAGACATCTCATTGGACACTTTGGTATGGGGTACAGAATCAGTGGTGACTCTTACTCAGAAATGTATTGATGCTGAAGTCCACCAGTTTGAACATTAATCACATTTGCAAAGTACACTTGCACACCCTGTATATTGACTTCTCTATTTTAATGAAGTATGTTTTAAATTGCTATCCTTATTTAGTTCAAGGTCTCAAAACATTTTTTATTTTTATTTTATTTTTTTTTTTTTTATTTACAAGGTTTCGTAAAGCTCTCACATTTAGTGTGAAAAAAATTTTTAGTTACAAATTTCTTTACCTGCTAACCACTGGAAGCATAAATCAATCTTTTAGTATTAACTGGAGAGAAGTGAGGAAAATTTTTATCTCTAATAACATTTCTCCTACCAAACAGGAGATTTCTGAGAGAACATAGTGGCAAAGGAAACAGTGAACAAGGAAAGAGTACAGTGAAACTTTAGTATTTTAACTGGGAAAGACGTTTCAGAGAATTCACTGGAGTATCCTGAAGATCTAGGTTGTTAGTGCAGACTTAAAAGACAGAAAATTTATAAGTCAGCTGTACACAAGACAAAAAGTACCCATGACAAAATAGGTGAGTGTTAGAAAAGATATATTAGGTGAAAAGTCTTTTGTAACTAACACTTTTCAGTATTTGTACTGAGAAACTATTAAATAAACCATTTAAGAAAGCAAGAGGCACAATAATTGGAGGAGCAATGAAATATACAATTATGTACACACATGAAGAAATAGCCTTGACAAAATTGGAGGAGGAACTACAATTTATGATGGGTAGGATTGTAAAAGAGTACTGAACAAGTACAACTGAGGGAAAAACTAAAGAGATGCCATTTCATTATACGAATTCTATTTCAAACATGAGTGGAAGGGAACACCTTTGAACAAATAGTTTTCAAAAGATGAAAGGTTTGTTGACAGGGACAAATTTAACAAAACTAGATACTAGAAGGACAAGAAAGAGAATCACCAAGAGCTATGTCCAGATTATATCATAGTGAATCATAGACAGGCATAAAGTAAGAAGTAAACTACTTGGAAAAGCTTCATATGCTCTTTGTGAGAAAACTGCTTAATGAGAAAGGGACTGGCAGAATCAGGAATGAAGAATTATTTACAAGAACAGCAGGGTGAAAAGAAACTAGTGGAAATACAGGTAATGAGGAAAACATCACCAATCAGACATACATTCTGAAAAAATTTGCATGTAGCAAAGAGTCATTAAAAGAATGACTGCAGGGAAGAGGGAGACAAATAGAGAAAGAGAGAGAGAGAGAGAGAGAGAGAGAGAGAGAAAGAGAGAGGTGTGGAATGCTGGATAGGGTTAAAAAATATGATGTTATCAACATATTAAGCAACAAGAAAGTAAAGTACTGAGTATCTCTCGTAATAAAGAACAACTAGCAATATCAGATGGCACATTTTCTGTGTGTATGCAGAGATGAGACTTTAATTATACATAGGGCCCAAAACTTCAAATACCAACAAAAGAAAACGTGTATTTTGTCCAATTAGCGTACATTTATGCTCTTTCCAACCTAATGATATATTTACAAACACAGATGACCATAAAACAATGTATGCAAAACTGGCTGCTGTCAATTTGAAGAATAGAGGATGTTTTCACGCTCTTTGACCAAAATTACTTATGATACTCATGAGCCTTATGATTCCAATGAAGCAAAAGGCATCAATTTTTGTGTTATGGCTCCATCTGATCTAGAAGAAAGACACTGTGACTGGCTTAACAGAAGATGCCTCAACCAGGGTGATGCTAGGCAACTCAGTAACAGGGCCAAGTAAGCATCTTGCATAAAGAGCTATATTCAGACTATGCTGACACTGCAGATGTTACTGCCCAGGGCTTCAGTACAGTGAAACTGCTACACTATTAAGAAAGATCAGAGCTGCCATTCCAGAAACAATGACAGTCTGAATTCATTTTAACATTACCCAGTTCAGACAGGCAGCATTAACTGGCATCACAAAGCAGCTACAAGATAATTATAATGAAAGATATAATTAAGAAATCAGTTAGCAAGTTGCTACTGCCAGCCACTATCATTACTAGATGTCAGTTTGCTGTCAGTAAAAAGTATGAATGCTTCTGACTTGGTACATTCCAGCTGGTGGCCTTCCTGCTGTCTAATTTCTATCTCTTGTCACAGGCTTGCTTTGCGGTTTCGTGTTGCATGGCTTGCCTAGATAGCTGCCATACCTTGTGCTGGCAAACTCTCCTGCTCTTTGGTGTTCTGTATGGGAAAACTCTACTATTGTTCTATACCATGTGTGGCGAAATTGTGATGTTGTTTGAGGCCCCAAGCTGGCACACCCTGTTACTGATTGATATCCTGTGTGGGATAAATTCATCAATACAAATTCTTGCTGTCCACCTGGGACCACAGATTGGTTCTGTATGCTTTGGTGCTTCCCAAGGAAACCTGCATATCAGTACCTGTTTGATATCACAGCCTTCACCCACCTTATGTCTGTGCCACACACATAGTATGACCTGCTACCTGCTACACTGGGGGTGATACTGCATGCCGGCCATGACATAAGGCCTCCTGTTGATCTAAGCATGCTACACTGACTGTGACCAGCCTGCTATGTAGGGGGTGCTGATCCCCACTTATAAACATCACAACTCATATATTTTGCCTCATTGTAGGAGTAAATAAGGAACTTATGTTTGTATGACACATTGTTGCACAACCATCTGATAACTCCCCACCCCCCTCATTACTGCGACAGTGCCATGGGTGGATAGGAGCAGGCCTTCCTGACAACTAGCAACTTGTTTCCATCACCCACCATAGGGATCACACATCCCCAGTACCTGCAAAACTAACATCTAAGCAAACACATGCAATCCAATAATCAAAAAAATAACAATAACTCTATTACTTAAGTGCTGACTGGAACCAAATGTAATTACTGTGTGGGACACATGGTATGGCAAAAATATAAGTCTAAAGACGCTCTGAACATATTAAATGATTTTAATTTTCGTTTTCCAGTTTGTTACTGGAATTCTTTCTGCAGTGCTCAAAAGACAGACTTAAGTGCCATCTTACCTCTTGCATATTTTTTTGTATTTTAAGCTTAGTAACACACTACATTTGTATTTAGATTATATTTTACAAAGATAAATAATCGTTTTCCTTGCAGTTAAGCTTCAGAGAATGAAATCAGTATATCTTCTATGAATGGCTCTGAAATGAAAGTGGATCACCAGAATTTAATATTGCAAGTTTCTGTGAAAATTAATGGCTAGTTGGATGAAATGAAGGAAAATATAAAGAATCAAATGGCAGAAAATATTAGTAGTATCAAGTCAATGGAAAGTATATTAACGAAAGGAGGCACTGATGCCAAAAGCAAAGTTGGGGATAGAATGTAACTCAAGTGAATACATAAGTTTTAATGGCAAAGTTAAGAACGTAATTTTCAGAATAGATTGCAACTTAGAAACTAAATGTTCTCCATTGGAAGACAGTAAAATATGTGAATGTTTGCAGTAGCCAGATAATGTGAATGAGTGTGATATAATGAATGTAGCAGTGACCAATGTGCATGTTGATGCAGAGCAATGTTACATAATTTTAAAAGTGAAAGTTATTTATTATGACAATTTGTTGTTGTGTGGTATTCAACTTCTCTCAGCATTATTCATGATGGATAGCTCACGGATCAATGATCAGATGTCATCCATCAGGCACAATTTTCCACCATTGCCTTCATCACCTCATGATGTACACATGCTAATTTTCCGAAATATTGGGCTCTCATTGACCCATCAAATAAAGAACTATTTCATCACTGGCGATTCCACTGTTTTGTTTATGTAAATGATGAAGTGAATGGCATAGAAACAGTTGGTAATGGAGTTGGCAGTGATTTGAACAGTGACATAACTGTTTTTTTTTTTTTTTTATAATGTAGAAAATGTTAATGGGGCTAATGTCCCTGTGGTGGTGAAGTCAGATGCAATAGCTGGGGAAAAAATATGATACTGTAAAATCAAAGGGGCTAAGATCAAACATGTGTCCATCACGAGAAAGTGCTTGGTAATATAAAGCATGTAGAACTGGTGATGCTGGAAAAATAAAGTATATGGAACACTAAGACATAATGATCAAGAAATTGCCAATAAATTCAAGTTAGCAAGTGGGTTGTTATCTAAGGTAAATGAGAACAAGTCATGGAAGGATACTGATAAGTATGGTAAATATTTGATGATGATTTTAAAATACAGCCACTGGAAATGGAGTCTAGTATAATCATCATACTTCCTGTTTCTTTTGAAGTAATTTTTTAAAAAAACCAGTATATTATTTGTTCATAGAAAGAGAACAACTGTGCAAGAAGAAAAAATAACACAATAAAAAATTAAAACAGATAGATTGACACTGAGACCAAGTTTTATGTAGAATGAAAAGATGTCACATATGTCTTCAGGTTTATGAAAGACATGTAACTATTTTAGTGTATGAAAGTGACAAAATGTACAATGGAGATGAATGAATGGTGTAAGTGTGTGTGTGTGTGTGTGTGTGTGTGTGTGTGTGTGTGTGTGCATGATTTTATGATTGATGTAGTTTTGCTGCAATTGACAATGCTTACTCCAGAAACAGAAACATATGGGGTAGCACAAAGTGTTTTTCATGACTAAACAATGATGGTTGTCAGAGTATTCTGTGCGTATGTGAAATATGTATTGATGAATGGTAAGTGAGAATAAAATATAAGCTTTCCATGAGATGACTGAGGAGATGTGGTTGGCAGTATTTTTTTGAACATGTAGATGTAAAATTTGTTTGCTACCATGTAGAATAGGTAATGTTAAAAGTGGTATGGGGGCATGGATATTTATCACCAACATGGTTCTAGCTCTATTAATGAATACGTTGTTGAATACATTTCTGAATGCTGGATAGTAGACTTGATGCTAATATGGCATGATTTGTATGTCCAATGAACTGAAGCTCTCCTGAGCTGGAGCACTGAAGTTCCCACAGGAGATCCAGTTCTGGTTTAGTGTAGTAGAAAACTGACTACACAACATTACAAAAATATATTCAAAAACTGAAGAACAAGTTAAGCAAGTGTGGCAAAAGTGCTCTTTGAAAATGTGCAGTGAAATAATTGACAGAAGCACCTTTATCTGTTATGAAATCAAGCAACGGAATTTCCAGGTTGGAATTTTGATCATATAAGGAAAAGGTACATTGATACTCACTGTTAAACTAAGGGAGGGGGGGGGGGGGGGGCTCAGTGTGATGATATGATTCACAGTGTCCACTTACATGCAGTAATAAGTAAAAAAATTTGGTCACAGATGTGTGTTACACTGTTATTAAGTAGTGAATGCAAATGACATCATGCAGTGGGTGCAGGAGGAGTGTCTGAGAGCAAGGAGCAAGCATTCTGCTGTTGGTGGGCCTGTTGGTATCAAGTTTGTATAGCAAGGTACTAGACAATGTATTTTAAAAAACAGGTTCCGTACAGGTTTTATTCAACCTGCCATGACAAATATTCAGATACTTACACTTTATTATCACAAAATTGCAATAGATCTATATACACTGTTACTGCTTTCTCAGTCTGACTCCAGTACTGACTCAAGTTTTGACTTTGCTGTCAGTGAGTTATTCTAATGACGTCTCAGTCTGTTCTGTTCAAGATACTTTAGTACAGCTTTTTCTGTTCTGCTCTCAGAATAGTTACAATGCACTGCATTCTATGCTACTTATGATTTTTCCTACGTATACTGCCACTTTGGTGAATGTCTGACAGCTGTCAATCATCCACTGAGTACCAACCATTTACCCAAATTCAACTGTTTACTGCACCAAACTGTCACACATTGTCACCCATGGACCACCAATTCAACATTATAGGCAGCTTATAAACAGGTGCATGTGATCAGACCACCAACCTAGAACACTAGAGCTCATAAAATCCTACTACCTCAGCCATTTTACTGTGACAACCTACTCCAAGCACCTCAAGACCAAGTCCCTTTATGTATAACATTCACTTCCCCAGTTTAATAAAGTAAGTTTGAAGTTGCTATCCTTATTTAGTACTAGCCCTCAAGCCATTTTTCTTGCAAAGAGATGAAATGTAATTTTATTCACTGTTTAATTTCAACTTACCATATTGTGGTAAGCAGTTTGGATCATTATACACCAATAACGTCCATGTCACTATAACAGCATTCAATAGAAACATAGTGAAGGCATGCATGGAGCTTAGGGAATTCACACTTACTCTACACACATTGCTCCAAACGTACATATGAGATTATGGTGACGAGAACCTCCAGAATGTTTAGGAACACTGATTTCTGAAAAGTTCCACATGGTGTTAAAGTGCCTTGGAAGTATTTCTTTCTAAAGCTAAAGCTACATATGCTGGCCGTGTCAGGTCATTTAGTACTGAGTGACTGCCAAGTCATCCCCTGTCAATGGTGTCATTCAGATGCAGTACAGAGGGGCATGAGATCAGTGTACCATTCTTCTGCACTCTTAAACCTTCCCAGACCCCAGAGCTACAACTTCACATTCAAATAGATCCCCAAATGGCATTAAAAAACTGGATACACTATGTTCCAGCAGTCTCACCTAGCTAAAAGCCCAGGCAGTACTGGGAATCTAACACAAGGTCTCCACATATCAGACATACTGAAAGATTAGCTTTGGAGGCAGACAAATATTTAATTCTACTTTAGAGAAGATTCATTAGCTGAACACATTTCATTTTTCAAAGGGAACTGCTGATGGTTTCTGTTAATCAATTAGGTTGACAATGTTTATAAACATGAATTATTTCTTGTGTCTTTATGGAGAAATATCTAACTATTCCCCATTTATTGTGTCAACTGACATTTGTGAAAGAAGATTTCTAGGCTACTGATATTACTTAAACAAAACTATTTCAGATTTAAGATCATAACAGAGACTTCATGATGACATTACTCTAATCCAGTAGAAAACACACATAATGCTCAATAACTAGCTTTAGGTTTGCACAGCACTGAGTAAAGACTTACTCTCCTCTCTCTTGTTTTGTCATGTATTCAACTGAAGGCCTGCTACATGGTTTCATATTGATGCTGGATGCAGTCATGGGGCAGGCTGCTTCTCTGCTAGTCAAAATAATTCCTCCCATTGCTTCATGTGGAGGAAACCTAGAAGCATGAAGTAGTCAGAGGAATCTGACAATGCTTGCATCTCCCTGAATATCAGTATTCTGTCACTCTTATATTACAGCAGAGCAGGGCATGTAAGTTTGTTGTATGGTTAATGCAACGATTTCGGCTCACATGATTCTTTGGTTCGCCTCCTTGCATCGTCAGGATGGTTGTGTTACCATCCACTGATGCTAAAATATATGACAACTTTTACCCACTAATTACCATAAGCTGTGAAGCCTTCCTCTGATCTAGTCTTGTCAACTAGCTGCATATAAGAATGCAGTTATATTTTATTCAGTGGGATTAATGATAAAATCATGTTCACATGTGAGGAAACTATTTCAACTACATAAAACATTCTTATTTTTAAGGATTTCCTGCCACTCTTATCTGCTATGTAATTATACTGATTATTCTTTTCCACTTGTATTACAATAACCATGAAATTGTTTAGAGTCACTAGTTATTCTATGATTATTGTGATTTTTTTAAATTTAAAGTAATGTGGGAACTTAAAGATCTTTATCAAGGGTAAATCTGTATTGCTTGCTGAGCTGGTGTGTCATTGTCTTTAGTCACACAGTTAAAAGGTTTTGTAACTCTCTTACATTAGGTGTGAAGTCATTTTTAGTTACAAATTTCTTTATCTGCTATCTACTGGAAGTATAGCTCAATTTTTTAGTATGAACTGGGGGGAAGTGATGAGGATTTTTAACTCTAGTAACAATTCTGCTACCAATAAGAGATTTCTGAGAGAACACAGTGACAAAGAAAATGTGAATGAAACAGTACAGCGAAACTTCAGTATTTTAACTAGGAAAAGGCATTTCAGAGAATTCAATGGAGTATCTAAAATTGGCATGGAAGTAACCTCTAAATTTCATTTTCATCTGAAAGTGTGAGCATGTGATCCCTTCTCTAATTTTATGAAATCTACTCTTTTCTGTACCAGTAACTCCTGTCTTTAGGTAACTTCCTTTAATTCTTAATTTTATACTAGCTATTACCATACTCTAGCAAATGATGTTAATACAAAATATAATTTATTTACTGATGAATTATCAGGTATATTTGAAAATGTCTTTCCAAAAAAGGTCTGTAGACTACAGAACAAGCAATCAAGCAAAAAACCATGGCTCACCAAGGGCATAAAAATATCATGCCAGAGAAAAAGGGAACTGTATATAATATCTAGACAATCCAATAATCCCCTGCAGATGAAATATTATAGGACACACTGCAAAATCTTAACGAAAGTCATTAAAAAATCTAAAAGTATGTGCATGCAATCTGAAATTAACTGTTCAAACAATAAAATCAGAACGATTTGGAATGTAATAAAGAGGGAAACAGTTACTGCACCATCTGACAATGAAAAAACTGCTGTCCTAAAAATTAACGATTTGGAAATAACTGATAGTAAACAGATAGCAGACACATTAACAACCACTTTCTAAGTGTCACCTCTCAAATAGGTTGCAGTGGTGACCTAAGAGAAGCTTTAGATATTCTGAAACTTAACCTCCCACAATGTTTTAATGATATAAATGTAACACCCATAACTGTTAATGAAATAAAAAAAAATAATTCACTCATTGAAAAGAAAAAGGATCTTCAGGTATAGATAACATCTCTAATAAACTGGTGAAAGCCTGCAGTAATGATGTAAGTGTAGTACTTGCTCACATTTGCAACATGTCTCTTTATGAGGGAGTTGTTCCAGAGAGAATGAAATATGCCATTGTGAGACCTCTTTTCAAGTCTGGCGATGCTACAGATGTAAAAAATTATCGTCCTGTCTCTCTCTTAACAACATTTTCAAAGGTTCTTGAAAAGGCAGTGTATAACAGGATTGTGGCACATCTTGATAAACTTAATATTATTAACCACAGACAGTTTGGTTTTCAAAAAGGGGTTTCCACAGAGCGTGCCATATATTCACTCACAAATGATGTCTTGGAGTCTATTAATAGTAAGAAGTCACCAGTGTGATATTTCCAAGGCCTTTGATTGTGTGAACCACAAGATACTCTTGGAGAAGGCCTATCATTACGGAATCAAAGGGCCTATAGGTAACTGGCTGAAATCATATCTTGAAGACAGGAAACAAAAGTTGGTTCCAAATGGCTGCAACAAAGGATCTCCTAATCTAGTGGATTCTGAATGGGGCAAAATTCAGCATGGAGTTCCCCAGGGATCTGTCTTTGGACCCTTGCTGTTTTTAATACATGTTAATGATTTACCCCTGTCCATTAGTAAAAATTGTGAATTCACAATGTTTGCTGATGATACAAGCATTGTCGTAGATGGTCAGTCTACTGCTGATCTGGAGACTGATGTTAATGATATACTCAGAGAAGTTACAGCTTGGTTTTCAATTAATTCTCTTTCAGTTAATATTAAAAAAACTAATTTTATACAGTTCCACACAAAAAATAAAACTCTAGAAAATATAGTAATTGCTCATGACAACCAGGAACTAGAACAGGTGCAATCCACTAAATTCCTGGGGGTTCACATTGACAGTAGGCTCAACTGGGAACAGCATGTGTCCCTTACTCTAAAAAGGCTTTCATCAGCAACTTTTGCTCTAAGAATAATTACTCATTTTGGGGACATCAACATTTTAAAATCATCTTACTTTGGGTACTTTCACTCATTAATGAGTAACGGAATAATATTCTGGGGTAATTCACCAGCCTCAAAAAAAATCTTAACTGCTCAGAAGAGAGCAGTCAGAATCATGTGTGGGGTTCCTCCACGAACCTCATATAGAAAACTTTTTACACAGTTAGGTATTCTGACCACAACATGTCAGTACATATACTCTCTGATGAATGTAGTTAATAAAGACTATGCTCAGTATGAAACAAATTGTTCATACCACAACTACAATACTAGAGGTAAAGATGATCTACATGTTGAACTAAGAAATTTAACACTTGTACAGAAGGGAGCTAGTTGGCATATAAACTTGTACTAATTTAGTAGGTGTGGGCTTCGTATCTATCTTGGCCACAATAATGCATTCACTATGCTGTTTGTAGTAGTTTACCCGCATTCCTATTTTCCTATTCATTATTAAACCTACTCCTGCATTACCCCTATTTGATTTTGTGTTTATAACCCTGTAGTCACCTGACCAGAAGTCTTGTTCCTCCTGCCACCGAACTTCACTAATTCCCACTATATCTAACTTTAACCTATCCATTTCCCTTTTTAAATTTTCTAAGTTACCTGCCCGATTAAGGGATCTGACATTCCACGCTCCGATCCGTAGAACTCCAGTTTTCTTTCTCCTGATAACAACATCCTCTTGAGTAGTCCCCGCCCGGAGATCCGAATGGGGGACTATTTTACCTCCGGAATATTTTACCCAAGAGGACGCCATCATCATTTAATCATACAGTAAAGCTGCATGCCCTCGGGAAAAGGGAGAGAAGGAAACGTAGTAGGTGATTATGGATTGGGGGTAAGAAATGAAAGAGGAAGCCGGCTGGTAGAATTTTGCACAGAGCAAAACTTAATCATAGCTAACACTTGGTTTAAGAATCATGATAGAAGGTTGTATACATGGAAGAACCCTGGAGATACTAAAAGGTATCAGATAGATTATATAATGGTAAGACAGAGATTTAGGAACTAGGTTTTAAATTGTAAGATATTTCAGAGGGGCAGATGTGGACTCTGACCACAATCTATTGGTTGTGACCTGTAGATTAAAACTGAAGAAACTGCAAAAAGGTGGGAATTTAAGGAGATGGGACCTTGATAAACTGAAAGAACCAGAGGTTGCACACAGTTTCAGGGAGAGCATAAGGGAACAATTGACAGGAATGGGGGAAAGAAATACAGTAGAAGAAGAATGGGTAGCTCTGAGGGATGAAGTAGTGAAGGTAGCAGAGGATCAAGTAGGTAAAAAGACGAGGGCTAGTAGAAATCCTTGGGTAACAGAAGAAATATTGAATTTCATTGATGAAAGGAGAAAATATAAAAATGCAGTAAATGAAGCAGGCAAAAAGGAATACAAACGTCTCAAAAATGAGATAGACAGGAAGTGCAAAATGGCTAAGCAGGGATGGCCTGAGGACAAATGTAAGGATGTAGAGGCTTATCTCACTAGGGGTAAGGTAGATACTGCCTACAGGAAAATTAAAGAGACCTTTGGAGATAAGAGAACCACTTGTATGAACATCAAGAGCTCAGATGGAAACCCAGTCCTAAGCAAAGAAGGGAAAGCAGAAAGGTGGAAGGAGTATATAGAGGGTCTATACAAGGGCGATGTACTTGAGGACAATATTATGGAAATGGAAGAAGATGTAGATGAAGATGAAAGGGGAGATATGATACTGCGTGATGAGTTTGACAGAGCACTGAAAGACCTGAGTCGAAACAAGGCCCCCGGAGTAGACAACATTCCATTGGAACTACTGACGGCCTTGGGAGAGCCAGTCCTGACAAAACTCTACCATCTGGTGAGCAAGATGTATGAAACAGGCGAAATACCCTCAGACTTCAAAAAGAATATAATAATTCAAATCCCAAAGAAAGCAGGTGTTGACAGATGTGAAAATTACCGAACAATCAGTTTAATAAGCCACAGCTGCAAAATACTAACACGAATACCTTGCAGATGAATGGAAAAACTAGTAGAAGCCGACCTCGGGGAAGATCAGTTTGGATTCCATAGAAATACTGGAACACGTGAGGCAATACTGACCTTACGACTTATCTTAGAAGAAAGATTAAGGAAAGGCAAATCTACGTTTCTAGCATTTGTAGACTTAGAGAAAGCTTTTGACAATGTTGACTGGAATACTCTCTTTCAAATTCTAAAGGTGGCAGGGGTAAAATACAGGGAGAGAAGGCTATTTACAATTTGTACAGAAACCAGATGGCAGTTATAAGAGTCGAGGGACATGAAAGGGAAGCAGTGGTTGGGAAGGGAGTGAGACAGGGTTGTAGCCTCTCCCCGATGTTATTCAATCTGTATATTGAGCAAGCAGTAAAGGAAACAAAAGAAAAATTCGGAGTAGGTATTAAAATCCATCGAGAAGAAATAAAAACTTTGAGGTTCGCCGATGACATTGTAATTCTGTCAGAGACAGCAAAGGACTTGGAAGAGCAGTTGAACGGAATGGACAGTGTCCTGAAAGAAGGATATAAGATGAACATCAACAAAAGCAAAACGAGGATAATGGAATGTAGTCGAATTAAGTCGGGTGATGTTGAGGGTATTAGATTAGGAAATGAGACACTTAAAGTAGTTTTGCTATTTGGGGAGCAAAATAACTGATGATGGTCGAAGTAGAGAGGATATCAAATGTAGACTGGCAATGGCAAGGAAAGCGTTTCTGAAGAAGAGAAATTTGTTAACATCGAGTATAGATTTAAGTGTCAGGAAGTCATTTCTGAAAGTATTTGTATGGAGTGTAGCCATGTATGGAAGTGAAACCTGGACGGTAAATAGTTTGGACAAGAAGAGAATAGAAGCTTTCGAAATGTGGTGCTACAGAAGAATGCTGAAAATTAGATTGGTAGATCACATAACTAATGAGGAAGTATTCAATAGGATTGGGGAGAAGAGAAGTTTGTGGCACAACTTGACCAGAAGAAGGGATCGGTTGATAGGACATGTTCTGAGGCATCAAGGGATCACCAATTTAGTATTGGAGGGCAGTGTGGAGGGTAAATATCGTAGGGGGAGACCAAGAGATGAATACTCTAAGCAGATTCAGAAGGATGTAGGTTGCAGTAGGTACTGGGAGATGAAGAAGCTTGCACAGGATAGAGTAGCATGGAGAGCTGCATCAAACCAGTCTCATGACTGAAGACCACAACAACAACAACAGTAGGGAGTAAAGTATGCTGCTATGAAGACTTTTAATGCATTGCCTAATTATATTAAATGTACAATACAAAATGAAACGCTGTTCAAAGGTATGTTAAAAAAATACCTGCTCGACCATCCACTGTACTCGCCAGATGAATTCTTTTCCAGAAGTAATGCCCTCCCTTAATAATATATGTATTTAGTCTCTTAGTTATTAGATGGATGATATAATATTATGTTAATGTTATAGTGTTAATGTTATAGTTATAATGTTATATTGAGAATTGCTATACTAGTTTAATGACAGCTTGCAATTGAGAAAAAGTGATACTTATAATATCTATATCATTGTATTATATTACTATTCTGTAGCATTAATTGTATTTGTACAATTGTATTGACACATTCCACATCCAGGCGAATCACTCGCATGTATGGATCTATGGAATACGCATACCAAATAAAATAATAAAAAAAAAAATAGGTTTAAACACAGGCCATTTTCCAATATACAGGGGTGAAGACTATTTGGTTATGAAAATTGGTGAAACTTAGTGTGCTATATTGTTATTACGACAGGCTAAGTTTTAAAAAAGTCTTTCAGTATCATTGATAAATATTTATCTAATTTAATATTACTCCCAATAGATCACTGAATTATTACAACACTAATACCATAGAACTCTACAATAATATGATGTTTCCTGAAATAAAGTTGAAACCCTCCAACAGAGATCTAGTTTCATGTGTTACATAGTGTCTCTAAATGATTACTCCAGTGATAACTTCTTCCCCATCTACATACAATTATTGTCTGTGCTTCAATTTTTACTGCCTTTCAACTGAGGTAATGATAACTATAAACTACCTTCCTTTTGTGTGGTTATGTTCCTCAGGTTCTATGCCAACGTATAGAATAGTTGAAGAACCACTAAAAAGGCTTACTTACTAATATAAAAGGCTGATAAATGACTTACTGTGCTGGAGATTGTGTCTGAAACGATGCAGATACCTACTTTGTCACTGCTTCTCTGTAGTGGCCCCCCACAACAGGTACATCTTGTACAGCAGCTGCTTGTCTCTCATTGTACGGTCGAAGGGCCAGAATGCTAGAAACATACGTTGGCCTGAAACCACTGGGTCTCAACTGTCCATACTTATTTAATTATTTATTTATATTTATTCATGCAGGGATCATTTCATGACATCTGAACTGTTAAGTTTGTAAAACAAAAATCAGTTCGTCAAAACACACAGAATATATAAATATGCTTTATGAGGGTGGGAAAGATGATCAGCTGTGGCCTTAGTAAAGGCACCATTCTTGTATTTGCCTGAAGACATTTAGGAGAACCTAGGTTAACTGAAATCAGGATGACTGGACAGAGTATAGTGAATTTCGCCAAATGTGAGGATAAAGCTGCACAGCCTCATTCAGCTGAATGCTATCATACAATATGTTTTGATTTACACACAACTTGATTCAGATAACTTACCATATGAAACATAAATGTGCATACAGCTACAACATCTCCCCTAAGCTGTGACTGTATGACTTCTTTTATTTTACCGTGATACACCAATATGATTAATTTGTGTACATTTGCAAATGTGTGTGTGTGTGTGTGTGTGTGTGTGTGTGTGTGTGTGTGTGTGTGTGTGTCTGATTCTTTGATTTATATTATTTTGCAGCAATTGATAATGTGTACTCCAGAAATATAAGGGGTATCATTCATTAAGTGTTTCTCATGACTATTCAGTGATGGGTGTTTGTGTGTTCTGTGGGCATCTAAAATATGTTGATGAATGATAAGTGAGAATAAAATGTAAGCTTTCAATGAGATGACTGAGTAGATGTGGTTGGCATTATCTTTATGAATCATGTAGATGTACAATTTGTTTGCTACCATGCAGAATAGGTAACGTGTAAAGTGGTATGAGGAAATGGTGACTCATCACCCAAATAGCTCTAGCTCTATTAATGATTACATTATTGTGCTTGTTTCAATAACAATTATATCTTAATGCCGGATTGTAGACTGGATGCTAATTTAGCACGATTTGCATGTCCTATGAAGTGAAGTTGTACTGAGCCACAGCACTGAAGTACTACCAGGAGGTTCAGTTATACTGCAGTGTAGCAAGAAAACAGACAACAGACCATTATGAAAGTACATTCAAGAACTGAAGAACAATTGAAGTGAGTGTGGCCAAAGTGGTCACTGAAAATGTGCAGTGAAATTATTGACAGAAACATCTTTTCCTGTAATGAAATCAAGCAATGGAAACTCCAGGTTCAAATTTTGATGATATAGGGAAACAATCCCCCCCATGAACCATGGACCTTGCCGTTGGTGGGGAGGCTCAACGATACAGATAGCCGTACCCTAGGTGCAACCACAATGGAGGGGTATCTGTTGAGAGGCCAGACAAATGTGTCGTTCCTGAAGAGGGGCAGCAGCCTCTTCAGTAGTTGCAGGGGCAACAGTCTGGATGATTGACTGATCTGGCCTTGTAACACTAACCAAAACGGCCTTGCCGTTTTGGTACTGCGATTGGCTGAAGGCAAGGGGAAACTACAGCCGTAATTTTTCCCAAGGGTAATCAGCTTTACTGTATGATTAAATGATGGCGTCCTCTTGGGTAAAATATTCCAGAGGTAAAATAGTCCCCCATTTGGAACTCCGGGCGTGGACTACTGAAGAGGATGTCGTTACCAAGAGAAAGAAAACTGGCGTTCTACGGATCGGAGCGTGGAATGTCAGATCCCTTAATCGGGCAGGTAGAAAATTTAAAAAGGGAAATGTATATGTTAAAGTTAGATATACTGGGACTTAGTGAAGTTCGGTGGCAGGAGGAACAAGAGTTTTGGTCAGGCGAATACAGGATCATAAATACAAATTCAAATAGGGGTAATTCAGGAGTAGCTTTAATAATGAATAGGAAAATAGGAGTGTGGGTAAGCTACTACAAACAGCATAGTGAACGCATTGTTGTGGCCAAGATAGACACGAAGCCCACGCCTACTACAGTAGTACAAGTTTATATGCCAACTAGCTCTGCAGATGATGAAGAAATTGAGGAAATATATGATGAGATAAAAGAAACCATTCAGGTAGTGAAGGGAGACGAAAATTTAATAGTCATGTGTGATTGGAATGCGACAGTATGAAAAGGAAGAGAAGGAAACGTAGTAGGTGAATATGGATTGGGGCTAAGAAATGAAAGAGGAAGCCGCCTGGTAGAATTTTGCACAGAGCATAACTGAATCATAGCTAACACTTCGTTCAAGAATCATGAAAGAGGGTTGCATACTTAGAAGAACCCTGGAGATTCTAAAATGTTTCAGATAGATTATATAATGGTAAGACAGAGATTTAGGAAAAAGATTTTAAATTGTAAGACATTTCCAGGGGCAGATGTGGACTCTGACCACAATCTATTGGTTATGAACTGTAGATTAAAACTGAAGAAACTGCAAAAAGGTGGGAATTTAAGGAGATGGGACTTGGATAAACTGAAAGAACCAGAGGTTGTACAGAGTTTCAGGGAGAGCATAAGGGAGCAATTGACAGGAATGGGGGAAAGAAATACAGTAGAAGAAGAATGGGTAGGTTTGAGGAATGAAATAGTGAAGACAGCAGAGGATCAAGTAGGTAAAAAGACGAGGGCTAGTAGAAATCGTTGGATAACAGAAGAGATACTGAATTTACTTGATGAAAGGAGAAAATACAAAAATGCAGTAAGTGAAGCAGGCAAAAAAGAATACAAACGTCTTAAAAATGAGATCGACAGGAAGTGAAAAATGGCTAAGCAGGGATGGCTAGAGGACAAATGTAAGGATGTAGAGGCTTATCTCAAGAGGGGTAAGATAGATACTGCCTACAGGAAAATTAAAGAGACCTTTGGAGAAAAGAGAACCACTTGCATGAATATCAAGAGCTCAGATGGAAACCCAGTTCTAAGAAAAGAAGGGAAAGCAGAGAGATGGAAGGAGTATATAGAGGGTCTATACAGGGGCGATGTTCTTGAAGACAATATTATGGAAATGGTAGAGGAGGTACATGAAGATAAAATGGGAGATATGATACTGCGTGAAGAGTTTGACAGAGCGCTGAAAGACCTAAGTCGAAACAAGGCCCCGGGAGTAGACAACATTACATTAGAACTACCGACAGCCTTGGGGGAGCCAGGCCTAACAAAACTCTACCATCTGGTGAGTAAGATGTATGAGACAGGTGAAATTCCCTCAGACTTCAAGATGAATGTAGTAATTCCAATACCAAAGAAAGCAGGTGTTGACAGATGTGAAAATTACCGAACTATCAGTTTAATAAGTCACAGCTGCAAAGAGATGAAAAGTAATTTTACTGACTGTTTAATTTCAACTTACCACATTGTGGTAAGCAGTTTTGATCATTACACAGCAATAATATCAATGTCACTATAACAATATCTTACTGGGTGACAGCGATGAAAGTTATACCATTGGAGTGTTGTCATTCAACAGAAACATACCAAAGGCGTGCATGGAGCTTAGGGAATGCACACTTCCTCTACACACATTGCTCCAAACCTACATATGAGATATTGATGATGAAAAGCTCCAGAATGCCTAGAGCACTTATTTCTGAAATGTTCTACATGGTTTTAAAATGCCTTGAAAGTACTTCTTTCTAAATCTAAAACTATGTGTACTGGCCGTGTCTGGTCATTTAGTACCAACTGACTGCCAAGTCATCCAATGCCAATGGTGTCATTCAGATGTAGTACTGAGGGGCATGGGATCAGCATACCGTTCTTCCAGCCTTTTAAACCTTCCCAGACCTGGGAGCTACTACTTCTCACTCAAATAGAGCCCCAAATGACATTACAAAACTGGATATACTATGTTCCAGCAGTATCACCTAGCTAGAATTCCAGGCAGTACTGGGAATCTAACACAAATTCTCCACATATCAGAAATACTGAAAAATTTGCTTTGGAGGCAGACAAATATTTATGTATACTTTAGAAGAGATGCATGAACTCCTCACATTTCATTTTTCAAAGAAAACTGCTGGTGGTTTCTGTTAATGAATTAGGTTGACAATGTTTATAAAAACAAATTTTTTCTTGTATCTTTCTGGTGAAATTTCTACTTATTCCAAGTTTATTGTGTCAACATATATTTGTGAAAGAAGATATTTCAGCTATTGATATTACTTAACAGAAATAATTTCATATTTAAAGAGACTTCAATCATGATGTGTCAATATTACTCTAATTCAGTTGGAAGCACACATAATGTTCAATAACTAGCTTTAGATTTGTACAGTGCTGAGTAAAGACTTACTCTCCTCTATTTAGTTTTGTCATGTATTCAGTTGAAGGCTTGCTAGTTGTTTCATTTTGATGCTGGATGCAGTCATGGGGCAGGTTCCTTCTCTTCTGGTCAACATAATTCCTCTCATTGCTTCATGTCGTGGAAACTTAGAAGCATGAAGTAGATGGAGAAATTTTACATTGACTGTATCCAACTGAATATCAGTATTCTGTCACTATTATATTACATCAGTGCAGAACAAGTAAGCTTGTTGCATGGTTAATGTAATGATCGCTGCTCACATGATTGTTTGGTTGACCTCTATGCATCCTCAGGATGGTTGTGTTACCATCCTCTGATGCTAGAATATATAGCAAACTTTACTCGCTAATTACCATAAGTTGTGAAGCCTTCCTCAGATCTAGTCTTGTCAAATGGCTGTATACAAGAGAGCAGTTATTTTTTATCTAGTGTGAATAATCATAAAAGCACGTTCAGATGTGAGTAACATATTTCAGCTCCCAAAACATTTTTTTTTAAAGGATTTCTTTCTGCACTTATTAGCTAAGTAACAATACTGATTATTCTTTTCCAATTGTATTACAATATATCTGAAATTGTTTTGAGTCACTAATATTTCTATGATTATTGTGGTATTTTTTTTTAATTTAAAGTAATGTGGGGACTTAAAGATCTTTATCAAGGGTAAACCTGTATTGCTTGCTGAGCTGGTGTGTCATTAACTTTAGTCACACCGTTGCACGGTTTTGTAAATCACTTACATTTAGTGTGAAGACATTTTTTAGTTACGAATTTCCTTACCTGCTAACCACGCGAAGTTTAACTTTATGTTTTAGTAAGAACTGGAGGTAAGTGAAGAGGATTTTTATCTCTAGTAACAATTCTAGAACCAATAAGAAATTTCTGAGAGAACACAGAGCCAAAGAAAATGTAGTAAGAGAAACAGTACAGCAAAACTTCAGTATTTTATCTAAGAAAATGCATTTCAGAGAATTCAATTGAGTGTTCTCCTGAGGATGTAGGTTGTTAGTGCAGGCTTAAGGGAAAGAAAATTTGTACGTCAGTTGTACAAAAGACAAAAAGTAGCAATGACAAAACAATTGAGTGTTAGAAAAGTTGTGTTAGATAAAAATGTCTTTTGTCACTAACACTTTTCAATATTTGTACTGAGTAACTATTGAATAAAGCATTTACAAAAGCAAGAGGCATATTAATAGGAGGATAAATGATAAATACAGTTATGTACATATATGAAGAATTAGTCTTGACAAAATCTGGGGAAGAACTACAAATTAAGGTGGCTAGGATTGTAAAAGAGTATTGAGGGAAAAACAAAGGAGATGACCTTTGGCATATATGAATTCCAGGTCAAACATGGCTGGAATTGAACACCTTTGAACAAATAAAATGTTTTAGCTATTTAGGAGATTTGGTGACAGAAAACAAAAACTGTTTACAGGAAATAAATAGTAAAACATCTAGAAGTCAAAGAGTTTTCAAAAGATGGAAGGTTTCTTGAGAGGAACAAATTTAATAAACTAGATACTAAAAGGACTAAGAAAGACATTCCCCCAGAGCTTTGTCCAGGATATACCATAGTGAATCACTGACAGCCATAAAGTAGAAAGTAAACTGCTAGGAAAACTTTGATAAGCTCTTTGTGAGAAAACTGTTTAATGTGGACGGGACTGGCAGAATAAGGAATGAAGAATTACTTACAAGAACAGCAGGGTGAAAAGAAACTAGTGGCAATACAGGTAATGAGGAAAACATCACCAATGGGACATACACAGTGAAAAAATTTGCCTGTTATAAAGAGTCATCAAATGAAAATTGCAGGAAGATAGAAAGAAAGACGGAGACAGAGAGAGAGAGAGAAAGAGAGAGACAGAGACAGAGTGAGATGTGGAGTGCTGGATAAGGTTAAAAATATATGATGTTATCAACAGATTCAACAACTAGGACAGGAAGAGTAAACTGGAAAGTGCACAATGTCTCTCATAATAAAAACAATTAGCAGTACCAGATGGCACATATTCTGCGTGTATGCAGAGATGAGACTTTAGCGATACATAGGGCCCAACACTTCAATTACCAACAAAAGAAAACATGGATTATGTCCAATTAGTGTACTTTTATGTTCTTCCCAAACTAATTATATCTTTATATACAGAGATGACCATAAAACAATGTATGCAAAACTGGCTGCATCCAATTTGAAGCATAGAGGACATTTTCAGGATCTCTGACCAAAATTTCTTATGACACTCATGAGCCTTATGATTCCTGTGAAGCAAAAGGCATCAATTTTTGTGTTATGGCTCCATCTGGTCTAGAGGAAAGACACTGTGACTGGCTTAACAGAAGATGCCTCAACCAGGGTAATGCAAGGCAACTCAGTAACAGGGCCAAGTAAGCATCTTGCATAAGGGGCCATATTCAGACTGTGCTGACACTGCAGATGTTACTGCCCAAGGCTTCAGAACAGTGAAACTGCTACACTATTAATGAGGATCAGAGCTGCCATTCCAGAAACAATGACAGTCTGAATTCATATAAACATTGCCCATTTCACACAGGCAGCATCAATCAGCATCATGAAGCAGCTCCAAGGAAATTATGATGAAAGATATAATAAAGAAATGTGTTATTGCGCTGCTACTCCCATTACTATCATCACTACATGTGGGTTAGCTGCCTGCAAAAAGTATGAATGCTTCTGACTTGGTACATCCCAACTGGTGGCGCCCTGCTTGGTAATTTCTACCATTTATCACATGCCTGCTTTGGGGTTTTGTGTTCCCTACCTTGCCTAGATAGCTGCCATGACCTGTCCTGGCAAACTCTGCTGCTCGTTGGTGCTCTGTGTGGGAAATCTCTCCTACTGTTTCATACCTTGCATCAGCATATTGTGCTGCTGTTTGAGGCACCAAGCAGGCACACACTGTCACTGACTGATGACTTGTGTGGGAAAAATTCATCACAGTCTTCTCCACCCACCCATGTTATCCTGCCTAGGGTAAGAGCAACACACGTAGTATGATCCGTTCACTGCTACAGCAGGGGTGAAACTGCATGCCAGCCATGACATAAGGCCTCCCGTTGAGCTAAGCATGCTATACTGCGACCAGCCTGCAACTTGGGGGTGCTGATCACCACTTAGTATCACCACAACTCATTTATTTTGCCACATGGTAAGTGTTAATAAGAAACTTTATTTTTTTATGACTAAGCGATAGACAACCACACAATGCCTAACCACATCACCACAATGTCATGGTTGGAGAGTGGAAGACCTTCCTGACAACTAGCAACCTGTTTCCACCATGCACCAAAGAGATACACACCCACAATCTCTGCAGTACAAATTCCTAACAAAACACATACAACCCAATAACCAAAAAATAACAATAATACTTATGTGCTGACTTGAACCAAATATAATTACAGTGAGGGACACATGGTATGGCGTAAATATAAGTCTAAAGATGCTCTGGATGTATTAAATGATTTTAATTTTCATTTTCCTGTTTGCAATTGGAACTGCTTTTACAGTGCACAAAAGAATGTTGTTAAGTGCCCTCTTACCTCTTGCTATTATACTGTATAGTTTTAGTAATTTAAGCTTAGTAATGCCCTACATTTTCATGTAGATGACATTTTATAAATATAAATAATTATTTTCCTTGTAGGTAATATAAGATGATTCATTGAAAGAAAATAGTGGTTACTGATGCCACTTTTGTAAGTACTACACACTATGTTACTAAATCAGAGACTGAGTCAGTAAATCACGGATACTAATTTTTGTACAAATGTTGTGAAAGTCATGAGACACATCATTTGTTAAAAGGAATGAAACATGAAAAAAGCCTTAAAATTACAGGTCATCATTGGGATACAGATGTTCTTTGCATTGAAATGACACAAAGAAACTGGTCTCTTTTACATTGTTTATTTGCCTGCACTGTCTATCATTTCTAACAAACTTGTATTTGAGAGGACTTGTGTACCAGTCCACAACAGTTCAATTGGGTTTTGGTTCCCTGTAGAATCCAACCCCACCCCTTACACACACTATTCATCTTTTGAAACTGAAATTCATAGGTTGCATTTGTAATTGAAGCTGACAGTCTCTAAATGAGCTAGAAGACTAAAAAACTCTATTCCAGGAGTGTGGATTTTCACCATATCCCTTTAAGAAAGCAGTGCAAGTGATGCCTCAGTAGCAATCAAGAGACCAGGAAGAAGAATCAAATAGAGATGTTCTCAGTTGTTAAGTGATTTTTTCAATGTGTGAGAAGTGATTCCTTTTTTTTTTTTTTAAAAAAAAGGTAAGGATCAAGGGGTTAAGTTCAATATGAGATACCTTTCTGACATCAGAAACTTCTGTGGGAAAGGTTAGTGGCAATATACAGCAAAAAGCAAGGATTGGTGTCATTGTGAGAAATATTACGTATAGGCCATACCCAACAAACTATACAAAAACAATTCAGTGAACTTAGGCAGCTGGTATTTACTTCTTCGCCTGAATAAATCAGCAATGGCTGAGTAATGCACCTCTGCTCACTACTCTATTAACTATTAACACTTTCAAAAACTGTCCGCCATCACATCTTTCTCGAGAAATGAGGTTAAGGAAGTAGTGAAAAATAACTAGCACCAGATATAAGCATCTATATGAATTTTTCAAATTAGACAATTCCTGTTCATGGATTCTGCACGTATCTGTTATATACTGCCATAGTAATTTCTCTTGTGAATCTGAACCTCGTCATAATTTGACTGACTGAAGAGTTGATGCTTAAGCATTATTGACTTGCATCTTCCACATTCAGTTTTATTTTTAATTATGGTTATCACATTTTATTGGTGACTTCCTCTTTTAATAACATGTCCATCTTAAGTAACAACACTACAGTGAGCTCAGCAGACAATGGAAGGATCTGCATGACAATTATTGTATGAATTATAACTGAAATGTCAGGAGCAATAACTTGGTACATTACAAAAGATATAATTGCTAGCACTGTTTTCGTGACTGCCACAAGTCCAATACAAGCAGTGCAGCTCATACTGTGTCTACTGATGACATTTTTGCGCAGACACAGAGATAGCTGTTTCTGCTGTTCCACAATTTGAACTACTAGAGGTGTACACTGACATGGAATGACATGGTCATAAATTTTCTGTGCCATACTAGAATGGATATAGGGGAAAGTTTTTATTCAGATGCTATTCCATAGAGTTATTGATTCAAAAAATTCAATGACACTTAAAGAAAGTCCTACTCTGGTTCAATGTGTTTTAGGAAGATACCCACCTCACTAATAACAGTGGTTCTGAAACCATAGGTACCCACAGGGTGAACCAGAACTCCAGTGACAAACATTTGAATCCTCTTCTGGGATACCTTCCAAGTATATAGGTATTGGAGATCTGTGGTATCTGGCAGCTAACTACAGAGTAACTGCACTTTGTTTTGTTTCTTGCTTGAATTAGCTCAGCATCTTTACTGCACTGAATATAGTGGACAACCATGCAAATGAGGGCAGTTTGACCTGTGTGTCTTGTTTTGATTTGGTCACGGTACCTGCTGTTGGCAGCAGTAATTCACTCCATACCACATTGTCCTCAAGTTTGCTTTCAGTACTGCACCATTCTGCCCAGGATTTTGTTTTCCAGCAGTTTTAGTTCTGCATTAATGACAATACACAGCAGTATTAAAGCTAGGCATACCAATGAAAAGTTGGAAAATCTGCACTTGGTTTACAAATTCACTGAATGCAATGTAAAAATAGCATAATGAAGCTGCGGTAACAGAATATGTGGTACTTCTTGTGGTTGTTGCATAGTCTGAGTTGTGTGATGTACATTTTGATTACTGCTTATAACAGACTGCTTCACTTTCCTGAAGGTATTTGCACAGACACAAGGATGACTGCATTAACAAATCCAATAAATTACAATTACATTAATCACCCACCAGAGGGAATGAGCCCTTATACTAAAATTTTAAAAAAGTACCCCTGAACAATCTTTGATAGCTTATCAGTGGAGTTCTGGGTCAGGTGATTATGTGAAAAGGTGTCTGACATGAATATGCCCACATGACAGGAGTTAACAGACCTTGATTGCCGAATGGTAGTTGGAGCTAGATGCATGGGAGACTCCATTTTCCAAATTGTTTCAGAATTCATTATTGCAAGACCCACAGTGTCAAGACTGTGCTGAGAATCCCACATTTCAGGGTTTACCTCTCACCTCAGATCACACAGTGGTCAATGGCCTTCACTTTATAACTAAGAAATTTTGCATATTTGTGGGAAGGTCATAAGGGACCAAACTGCTGAGGTCAACTGTCCCCAGGCTTACACACTAGTACTTGACCTAACTTAAACTAACATACGCTAAGGGCATCACAACACCCATGCCCAAAGGAGGACTTGAACCAGTGATGGGGAAGGCGCATGAACTGTGACAAGGCAACTCAAACCGCGTGGCCATCCTGCATAACATGACTAAGAACAGTGATGTTTGCGTTGAGTTGTCAGCGCTAACAGACAAACAACACTGCCTGAAATAACCAGAAAAATATATCTATGACGCATGATAATTGTACCCGTTAGGACAGTGCAGTGAAATTTGGCATTAATGGTATATGGTAGTGGACAACCCATGTGAGTGCCTTTGCTAACAGCTTGACATGATCTACATTGCCACTGCTGGGCTTTTAATCATATCAATTGGACTCTAAATGACCAAAACCTGTGCCTTGGTCAGATGAATCTAAGTTTCAGTTGGTGTGAGCTGATGATGGGCTTCAAGTGTGGCCAGACAACATTAAGCCAAAGAGTCAGGTTGACAATGAGGCACTGTGGAAGCTTGTGGTGGCTCCATGATGGTGTGGGCTGAATCAGTCATCACTGCCTGGAAATGGTTATTTTCAGTTACTTGGATTTCAGCAGCTAGAATTAGTTCTTACAGAACCTTAGAGGAATAATAATCAGAATGTACTACAAAGTAATTTTAACATTTAATTTCCTTCAGATATAACAGTTATAAACAGCTGGAATCATTGTTGTCAACTTTCAACCTGCTCCCAAGGGTCACATTCTCAAGAAGAGTATACTGGCTTAGAAAGATCTTGATTGATGATCTGTTTATGGACCCCATGAATTACAATGGTGTGGAAACACAAGCCATAGTAAAAGGTATGTCTGATCACGATCGTCAAATCACAATGTGTAAACTCGCCAGAAGGAAAATAGTAAATGGCCACATGATTCGTAAACATATTATAATAATAAATAGAGAATCTACCAATCACTTAAAAAAGAGTTTACACTTTTAACAATGGGAGGAAGCACATGAGGTAGACACAAAGAATCAGAAATTCAATTCATTCCTGAATGTAACTGCCAAACATTTTGAAATCTGCTTAATCCAAACAGAGGTTAAAATGAAATCATTCTGTTATTGAAAAAAGGAGTTGGTAACAGCTGGCATCAAAATATCATGTGCTAAAAAGAGAGACCTGTATGCAGAGCAAAAGATGACCACTAACCTGGAAGCTGCACTAGAGAAAAAAGAAAGTACTCTAAAATTCTAACATGTGGAATCAGGAAGGACAAACAAATGCCTCACGCAGAAAAAATTAGGAAATCTAACAATAAAGTAATAACCATATGGAACATCATAAAAAGTGAGACAAGTAGGAACATAAAATCTCAACGAGTGGAGACTCCACTATCCTCTGGCAGTGGCTCACACAGCAACAATCAAAAAGCTGAAGCCTCAGATTGTAATAGCTTTTTTCTCGCAGTAGCTGAAACAACAGGTAGCCATAATACAACATCTCCAAAGGAACCACAGAGCTACTAAATCATATGCAAATCACATCAAATACAGTACTCTGTTTCATAAGCACAACTCCTAAACTAACTGAATAAAATCATAAAACCTCTGGATGTTCTGGATATGATGGAATATCAAACAGGATTTTAAAATCATGTGGGGACTTATTCAGTCACAAATTATGCTATTTATGTAACCAGTGAACGAAAACTGGGACATTTCCAGATAGACTGAAACATGGAATAGAGTTGTCCATCCATAAAAGTGGGGCAACCAATATACTATCCAATTGTCGACTCATCTCTTGGCTGCCAGTGTTCTCAAAATTGTTTGAGACAGTAGAATGTGATAGGGCTTATGATACAAAATGGCTCACTAACTTCTGCATACTTTGAATTTCATAAGCGATGCCCCACACAGAGAGCTATATTTAGCAAAGCAGATGAAACTGTAGGTGAATTAAATCCCTGAAGGTACCCAATGGGGATCTTCTGTGACACTTCCTGTGCACCACAGCTCCATCAGCAAACAGCCACAGATTGCTACATATATAAATGAACTGATTGATATGGTGAGCAGCAGTCTGTGAGTCTTTACTGATGATGCTGTGGAGAATGGGAAGTGTCATCACTGAGTGACTGTAGGAGGATACAGAATGGCTCAGTAAAAGTTTCTAGTTGAGTTGAATAATGGCAACTTGCTCTACATATAGCAAAATAAATGTTAATACAGACGACTAGGGAAAAAAGTCCTATAATGTTCAAATACAGCATTACTAGTGTGCTGCTTGACACAATGACATTGATTAAGTATATAAGTTTAACACTGAAAAACAATATGAAATGGAACAAGCATTATAGGACAGTTTCAAAGAAGGTGGTTGGTCAACACTGGTTTACTGGAAGAATTTTAGGAAAGTGTGGTTTCTTGAGTACTGGTTGCTTGTTAGGAGTTCCTGCCAGCTTGGATTAAATGAAGACATTGAAACAATTCAGAGGTGGGCACCTAGATTTGCCACTGGCAGTTTCAGTCACAATGTGAGTATTATGGAGATGCTTCATGAGTCCTATAGGGAATCCCTGGAGGGAAGATAATGTTCTTTTCGCAAAGCACTACTGAAGAAATTTAAACAACCAGCATTTGAAGTTGGCTGTAGAGTAATGCTACAGCCACCACTGTACAATTATCAGGAGCATCACAAAGACAAGATAAGAGAAATTTGGGTTTGCGCAGAGGCATAAAGGTAGTGGTTTTTCCCTTGCTCTGTTTTGTGAGTGATACAGCAAGAGAAATTATTAAGAGTGGTACAATTCTTCACCATGCATCTTTTGGTGGCTTGCACAGTATGTATGTAGATGTACATGAAGAGGAATGTACCATAAGCCTGTATATACTGCTCCTACATGGATCAGAAAGACGAACTCTAACTAATTTCTGCATGTGGGTCTTTGAGCAGTGATTCTACCCTTGGTGCACACCCAAATGGTGCAGTAAGAATCCCTGATACTAGCCACTATTAGGAATATGCAGAGTACAGATGTAGATGTGGATGTATATAAAGTACTTAGCATTTCTGAAATCAGCAGACAAGTTGCCAATATTCTGTGCAACCCTCACATGCTTGTGTCAATGACAGTCATGGCTTAAAGTATACACAGTGGGTTGCAGGGTGAGCAGTAGTGTCATGGTCACTGTAGGAGAATTGTCATGGTGGAAGCTGTCTCAAACTTTAATGACATTCTTATTCACCATGATATTGTCAAACATCAAAGTCTGACCAAGTATGGTAACATTTGTTTCATGTAGCTTAAGGAATAAAAAAGAAAAAAAATCTGCTAGGGCTGCTGAAACAATTTACACTAGCTCATATAAACACTGAAAGATCACAAAAATAACAATTAAGCAAACACATATGAATGAAATGTAATGAAATCCAGCAAATGCGACATAGCAAAAAAGCACCCACAATCTAAAATCGACATAAGGGTAACCTCTGAATTTCATTTTCATCTGAAAGTGTGAGCATGTGATCCCTTCTCTGATTTTTTGAAGACCTACTCTTTTCTGTACCAGTAACTCCTGACTTCATGTATCTCCCTGTAATTCTCAGTTTTATGCTAGCTATTACCATGGATATAAACACGTTTTTTTTTTTTCCAAATGTACAGGGGTGAAGACTGTTGGGTAACAAAAATTGGTGAAACTTAGTGTACTATTTTGTTATTATGACAGGCTGAGTTTAAAAAATGTCTAGTAGTATTTTTGATAAATATTTATCTAATTTAATATTACTCCCAACAGGTCACTGAATTAATTACAACACTTATACCACAGAACTTTGCACTATTTTGATGTGTCCTGACATAAAGTTGAAACCATCCAACAGAGATCTAGTTTCATGCGTTACATAGTTCTCTAAATGATTACTCATGTGGCAAGTTCCTTCAAATGGACATGACTGATTATCTTCCCCATCTACATAAATTCAAGTCTGTTGTTCTTTTTTCACTGCCTTTTCACTGAGGTAATGCAACTATAAACTACCTTTCTTTCTGTGGTTATGTTCCTCAGGTAATATGTAAACATATAGAATATTTGAAGAACCACTAAAAAGGCTTACTTACTAATATAAAAAGCTGATAAATGACTTACTGTGCTGGAGGTTGTGTCTGAAACGATGCAGACACTTCCTTTGTCATCGCTTTTCTGTAGTGACCTCCCACAACAGGTACATCTTGTACAGCAGCTGCTTGTCTCTCATTGTACGGTCGAAGGACCAGAATGCTAGAAACATACGTTGGCCTGAAACCACTGGGTCTCAACTGTCTATATTTATTTAATTATTTATTTATATTTATTCATCCAGGGATCATTTCACGACATCTGAACTGTTAAGTTTATAACCCAAAAATCAGTTCGTCAAAACGCACAGAATATATAAATATGCTTTATGAGGGTGGGAAAGATGATCAGCTGTGGCCTTAATGAAGGAACCATTCTTGTATTTGCCTGAAGACATTTAGGAGAACCTGTGTTAACTCAAATCAGGATGACTGGACAGAGTATAGTGAATTTCGCCAAATGTGAGGATACAGCTGCACAGCCTCATTCAGCTGGATGCTATCATACAATATGTTTTGATTTACACACAACTTGATTCAGATAACCTACCCTATGAAACATAAATTTGGATACAGCTACAACATCTCCACTAAGCTTAGACTGTGTGTCTTCTTTTATTTTACCATGATATACCCATATGAATAATTTGTGTACATGTGCAAGTGCATGTGTGTGTGCGTGTGTGCGTGTGCGTGTGTGTGTGTGTGTGTGTGTGTGTGTGTGTGTGTGTGTGTGTGCCTGATTTTTTTATTTATATTATTTTTTCACTGCAATTGAGAATGTGTACTACACAAATATAAGCGGTATCATTAAGTGTTTTTCATGACTATTCAGTGATGGCTGTTCAGTGTGTTCTGTGCATATGTAAAATATATGTTGATGAATGGTAAGTGAGAATAAAATATAAGCTTCCCATGATATGACTGAAGAGATATTGTTGTAATTATTTTTATGAATCATGCAGATGTAGAATTTGTTTGCTACTATGCAGAATAGGTAATGTGTAAAGTGGTATGAGGAAATGGCAACTCATCACCTAAATAGCTGTAGCTCTATTAATGAATACATTATTTTTATTTGCAAGTGCTTGTTTCAATAACAATTATTTCTTAATGCTGGATAGTAGACTTGGTGCTAATTTGGCTAGATTTGTATGTCAAATGAATTGTAACTGCCCTGAGCTAGAACACTGAAGTTCTCACAGCAGGGTCAGTTCTGGTGCAGTGTAGCAAGAAAACAGACAACAGGATGTTATGAAAGTACATTCAAGAACTGAAGAACAATTTAAGTGAGTGTGTCAAAAGTGCTCATTGAAAATTTGCAGTGAAATAATTGACAGAAACATCTTTTCTGTTACGAAATCAAGCGATGGGAACTCCAGGTTGCAATTTTGATCATATAAAAAAAGTATACATCGCTACTCACTGTAAAACTGACCCTCTGAGTTACAGATAACAAAAAAAGCACATCACCTTCCCATGTAAGCATTCATCAGGAAATGAAACAAACACACATTCATTCACAGCAGTAAGCAAACCTTGTTTACATACAACCGCCACCTCCAGGAGCTTTTATCGTGATGCTCAACATGGCAGTCATATGCGCGTGAAGTGTACTTGGTTTTGTGAAAGAATGCATGCGTGAACTTCTGTTTTTTCTTTCCTAATGAAGGCATTGGTCAAAAATAAATGTGTAAGTGTCTTTTTGATGTGCCTGTCTCCATGCAATGAATCATCTTCACTGTGAGTAGCATTGTATTTTCTTCATATGTTATTTCTGCAACGAGTACTTTATGACTGGAATTCACACTCTTCTCATGGTTTTTCTTTATAAAGGTGAACATTTCAGTGAAAAATTTATTTTGTTGAGGTGGAATTCCTATCAATGATATAATTATTATAAAAGCCTTTGTGTATTACATTGACTTCTCTATTTTAATAAAGTATGTTTGAAGTTGCCATCCTTATTTAGTTGTATTTCTCAAAATCTATTTCTCTACAAAGAGCTGAAAACTAATTTTAGTCACAGTTTAATTTCAACTTACCACATTGTGGTAAGCATTATGGATCATTATACGGCAATAACATCCATGTCACTATAACAGCAGCTTACTGGGTGACAGCAATGAAAGTTACACCATTTGATGAGTTGTCATTCAATAAAAACATAGCGAAGCCACACATGGAGCTTAAGGGAATGCACACTTTATCTACAAACATTGCTCCAAACCTGCATATGAGATTATGATGATGAGAACCTCCAGAAAGTTTAGGTACACTTATTCCTGAAAAATTCTACATGGCCTTAAAATGGCTTGGAAGTATTTTTTTCTAAAGATAAAGCTATGTCTACTGACTGTGTCAGGTCATTTAATACTGACTGACTGCAAAGTCATCCCCTGCCAGCGTTGTCACTCAGATGCAGTACAAACGGGCATTGGATCAGCATACTATTCTTCCAGCCTTTTAAATCTTCCCAGACCTTGGAGCTACTACTTCTCACTCAAGTAAATACCCAAATTACTTTACGAAGCTGAGTACAGGTTTTACAGGGAACCTAACACAAGTTCTCCACATATGAGGCATACTGAAAAATTAGCTTTGGAGGCAGACAAATATTTATTTCTACTTTAGAGGAGATGCATGAGTTGCACACATTTCATTTTTCAAAAGAAAGTGCTGGTGATTTCTGATAATGAATTAGTCTGACAATGTTTATAAAAACAAATTCTTTCTTGTGTCCTTCTGGTGAAATTTCTAACTACTAAAGGTTTATTTTGTCAACAGATATTTGTGAAAGAAGATTTCTAGCCTACTGATACTGCTTAACAGAAATAATTTCAGATTTAAGATTATAAGAGAGACTTCAACAAGATGTGTCAATATTACTCCAATTTAGTAGAAAACACACATAATGGTCAATAACTAGCTTTAGTTTTGTACAGCACTGAGTAAAGACTTACTCTCCTCCCTTTAGTTTTGACATGTATACAGTTGCAGGCTTGCTAATTGGTTTCATGTTGATGCTGGATGCAGTCACGGGGCAGGCTGCTTTTCTGCTGGTCAACGTAATTCCTCTCATTGCCTCATGTTCTAGGAACCTAGAAGCATGAAGTAGGTGGTGAAATATGACAATGACTATATCCAACTGAATAACAGTTTTCTGTCACTATTGTATTACAGCAGTGCAGAGCAAGTAAGCTTGTTGTATGGTTAATGTAATGATTTCAGCTCACATGATTCTTTGGTTCACCTCCTTGCATCCTCAGGATGGTTGTGTTACCATCCACTGATGCTAAAATATATGACAACTTTTACCCACTAATTACCACAAGCTGTGAAGCCTTCCTCAGATCTAGTCTTGTCAACTGACTCCATACAAGAGTGCAGTTATGTTTTATTCAATGTGATTTATCATAAAATCATGTTCAGATGTGAGCAAAATATTTCAGCTCCTGAAACATTCTTACCTTTAAGGATTTCTTTCCACACTTACCTATTATGTATTAAAACTATTTATTCTTTTCCACTTGTATTGCAATATATCTAATAATTCTATTATTATTGTTCTAATTATTTTGATTTAAAGCAATGTGGGAACTTAAAATCTTTATCAACAGTAAATCTGCATTCCTGGCTGAGCAAATGTGTCATTGTCTTTAGTCACATATTTACAACGGTTTGTAAATCTCTTACATTTAGTGTGACGTGATTATTCAGTTACAAATTTCTTTATCTGTTAACCACCGGAAGTATAACTCAGTGTTTTAGTATGAACTGGAGGGAAGTGAAGAGGATTTATATCACTAGTAACAATTCTGCTACCAATAGGATACAGTGCCAAAGAAAATGTAGTGAAAGAAACAATACAGTGAAAATGTAGTATTTTAACTGGGAATAGGCATTTCCGAGAATTCACTGCAGTATCCTGCTGAAGTTGTGGGTAGCTATTGCAGACTTAAACAAAAGAATATTTATAAGTCACCTATACACAAGACAAGAAGTAGCAATGACAAAACAAGCGGGTATTAGAAAAAAGTTGTTTGGCACATGACTTTTCAATATTTGTACTGAGAAACTATTGACTAAATCATTTAAAAAAGGAAGAGCCATAATAATAGGAGGAGAAATGATAAATACAATGAAGTACATATATGAAGAAATAGTCTTGACTAAATCATGGGAAGAACTACAATTTAAGTGTAATAGGGTTGTAAAAGAGTATTGAAAAAGTACAACTGAGGGAAAAACAATAGAGATGACCTTTGGCATATACAAATTCTAGTTCAAACATGACTGGAAGGGAACAACTTTGAACAAATAAAATGTTTTAGTTATTTAAGACATTTGGTGGTAGAAAACAAAAACTGCTCACAGGAAATAGAAAGTGAAATATCTATAGGTCAAACAGTTTTCAAAAGATGAAATATTTCTTGACAGGTACAACTTTAATAAACTAGATACCAGAAGATTAAGAAAGAGATTTACAAAGAGCTATGTTTAGAATATATCATAGTGAATCATCGACAGCCACAAAGAAAGAAGGAGACTGCTTGGAAAACTTTGATATGCTCTCTGAAAACCTCTCCAATGGGACATACCTTGTGAAAAAATTTGCCTGTAACAAAGAGTCATCAAATGTAAGATTGCAGGGAAGAGAGTCAGATAGATAGATAGATACATAGAGAGAGAGAGAGAGAGAGAGAGAGAGAGAGTTATGGAATGCTAGATAAGGTTAAAAATATGAAGTTATCAACAGATTAAGAGATAAGGACAGAAAGAGTAAATTGGAAAGTACCAATTATCTCTGATAATAAAGAAGAATCAGTAATACCAGATGGCATATATTCCGTTTGTACGCAGAGATGAGACTTTAGTAATACACTGGGCCCAAAACTTCAATTACCAGCAAAAGAATACTTGGATTTTTGTCCAATTAGTGTACCTTTATGCTCTTCCCAACCTAAGGATATATTTATATACAAATATGACAATAAAACTATGTATTCCAAAGTGGCTGCTTCCAATATGAAGCCTGGAGGATGGTTTCATAATCTTTGCCAAAATATACGTATGATACTCATGAGTCTTATGCTGGCAATGAAGGAAAATGCATCAATTTTTGTTTTGATGGCCCCACCTGGTCTAGAAGAAAGACACTGCGATGTGCTTAACAGAAGGTGTCACAACCATGGTGACGCAAGACAACTCAGTAAGAGAGGCAAGTTGGGGTCTTGTATAAGAAGATATATTCGGTGTATGCTGACAGTGTAGATGTTACTGCTCAGGGCTTCAGAATGGTGAAACTGCTACAATATTTCGGAAGATATGTGCTGCCATTCAGGAAAGAATGACAGACTGACTTCATCTAGACATTACCCACCATCAATGAGCATCACAAAGCAGCTACAAGGTAATGACGATGCCAGATATAATTAAGAAGCATGTTATTGAGCTGCTACTGGTAGCCACTATAACCAATAGATGTGGATTTGCTGTCTGCACAAAGTATGAATGCTGCTGACTTGATAGATTCCAGCTGGTGGCCCACCTGCTGGCTAATTTCTATCTCTTGTCACATGCCTGCCTGCCTTGGGGTTTTCTGTTCCATGCCTTGACCAATTAGCTGCCATGCCCTGTGCTGGCAAACTCTGCTCTTTGGTGCTCCATGTGGGAAAACTCTACTGCTGTTTGAAGCCCCAAGCAGGCACATTCTCTCATTGATTGTCCTATGTTTGAAAATTCACTACAAGCCCTTGCAGTCTGGAACAGAACCACAGTTTGGCTCTGTATGCTTTGGAATTCCCATGCTAAGCTGCATATCAGTATCAGTTTGATATTACAGCCTACTCCAGCCACACATGCTATCCTGCCTTGGGTCTGTGCCACAAACATAGTACAGCCTGTGGCCTACTACACCAGGGATGACACTGCAAGCCGGCCATGACATATGGCCTCCTGTTGATCTAAGAGTGCTATACTGACTGTGACCTGCAACTTAGTAACACCACAACACATGAATTTTGCCACATAGTAAGTGTAAATAAGAAACTTGTTTTTGTGTGACTGAGTGTTGGACAACCATGTGATACCTATCCCCCTCACCACTGCAACAGTATGATGGGTGGAGAGCTGGAGGGCTTCCTGACAACTAGCAACCTGTTTCCACCACCCACCAAAGAGATACACAACCCCAGTCTCTGCAATACAAAGGTCTAAGAAAACACATACAATCCAATAATCAAAAAATAACAATAATACTTATGTGCTGACTCAAACCAATTGTAATTACAGTGTGGGACATGTGATATGGCATAAATATAAGTCTAAAGATGCTCTGAATGTATTAAATGATTTTAATATTCATTTTTCAGTTTGTAACTGGAATTGTTTCTACAGTGCACAAAAGAATGTTGTTAAGAGCCCTCTTACCTTTTGCTGTTATATTGTATAGTTTTTATTTTTAAACTACATAATATCCTACATCTGCATGTAGATGATATTTTATAAACATAAATAATGATTTTGCTTGTAGGTAAGTTAAGGTAATTCTGTCAAAGAAAATAGTGGTCACTGATGTCATTATTGTAAGTACTACACTCTATGTTACTAAATCAGAAACTGAGCCAGTAAACCATGCATAATAATTACTGTATAAATGATGTGAAAGCCATGAGATACCTTAAGACACGTCATTCGTTGAAAGGCAATAAAAAATAAAAAAGCCTTAAAATTACAGAACATCATTGAGATACAGATGTGCTTTGCATTGAAATGACACCAAGAAACTGGTCTCTTTTACTCTGTTGATTTGCCTGCACTGCCTATCATTTCTCACAGACTTGCATTTGAGAGGAGTTGTGTGCCAGTCCACAGCTGTTCAGTTAGATTTTAGTTTGCTGTAGAATCCAATCCTTCAGACACAATGTTGGTCTTTTGAAACTGAGATTCACAGGTTGCATATTGTAATTGAAGCTAACAATCTCCAAATGAGTTAAAAGACTAAAAAACTGTTTTCTAAGAGTGTGAATTTTCACCATATCTCATTAGCAAAGCTGTGCAAGCCGTACCTACGCAGCAATCAAGAGCCCATGAAGGAGAAGCAAATAGGGATGTTGCTAGTTCTACAGTGTTTTTTTTTCTGTGTGTGAGAACTCATTTCTCAAAGAAAGGAATGATCAAGGGGTTAAATTCAATATGAGTGACCTTCTTGACATCAGAAACTTCTCTGGGAAAAGTTTGTGAGAATATAAA
The DNA here is from genome assembly GCF_023864275.1 of Schistocerca cancellata. NCBI lineage: Eukaryota > Metazoa > Arthropoda > Insecta > Orthoptera > Acrididae > Schistocerca > Schistocerca cancellata. The sequence goes on from NC_064629.1 coordinate 271,500,786, forward strand.
GTGAAAAGCAAGGATTGGTGACATTGTGATAAATATTATATATAGGCCAAACTCCACAAACTGTACAAAAACAATTCAATGAATACAATCAGCAGTGAATTTCCTTCTTAACCTGAATGAATCAGCAATGGCTGAGTATTGCACCTCAGCTCATGGATTCTGCTCATATCTCTTATATGCTGCCATAGTAATGTCTCTCGTGAATTTGGATCTGATCACAATTTGACTGACTGAGGAGTTGGTGCTTTAGCATTATTGACCTGGATCTTCCACCTTCAGGCTTATTTTAGTTATGGTTATTGCATTTTATTGATGACTTCTTTGTTTAATGACATTGTCACCTTAAGGATCAACACAACAGTGAACCCAGAAGACAATGGAAGACACTGCATAAGAATGGCTGTATTATTTATATCTGAAATATCCAGACAAATAGGTTGGTACATTACAAAAGGTCTAATTGCAAAAGCTGTTTTACTGATTTCCACAAGTTCAATTCAAACAGTGCATTGGTGCTTGTACTGTATCTACTGACTGAGACAGCTGTTTCTGCTGTTCGGCAATCTGAAATACTAGAAGTATACATTGACATGAAATGACATGGTCATAATTATTTCTTTTGCATGCTAATATTGATATAGGGGTTACTGTTCATTCAGGTGCTATTCCATAGAGTTATTCATTCAAAAAATTCTGGAATACTTAGAGATAATTCTACTCCTGTTCAGTGTGTCTGAGGAAGATACCAACTTCAATAATAACAGTGGTTCTGAAACCATAGCCCATTATGGTCAACCAGAACTCCACTGACAAACTTCTGTACGCTCTTCAGTGATACCTTCTGCATATTTTGGTATTGGGGGATCTGTGGTTAGTGGCAGCTTGTTACAGAGTTACTGCATTTTCTTTTGTTTTTTGCTGCAATTAGCTTAGTATCTTTATTGCACTGAATATAATGGACAAAAGTGCAAATATGAACAGCCTGTGTGTCTTGTTTTAGTTTGGCTATGGTACCTGCTGTTGACAGCAGTAATTTACCACACTGTCACTGTCCTAAGGTTTGCTTTCAGTACTGCACAATTCTACCTAGGATTTTGTTATCCAGCAGTTTTAGTTGTGCATTAATGGCAATACACAGCAGTATTAAGGCTAGGCATACCAATGAAAAGTTGGACAATCTGCACTTGGTTTACGAATTACCTGAATGCAATGTAAAAGCAACACAACGATGCTGTGATAACAAAATACATGGTACATCTTGTGGTTGTTGCATAGTCTGAGTTGTGTGATGTAAATTTTGATTACTGCAAATAACAGACTTCTTCTCTATTCTGAAGGGTGACTGCACTAACAAATCAAATAAATTACAATTACATTATTATTCTGTAATGACACTCCAGAGGCCATGACACCATTATACTAACATATTTTAAAAGTACCCCTGAACAATCCCTGAAAGCTTATCACTGGAGTTGTGGTTCAGGTGATTATGTGAAAATATGGCCGCATGACAGGAGTTAACAAACATTGAACACTGAATGGTACTTGGTGTTAGGTGCATGGGAGACTCAATTTTCCAAACCACTTGGGAATTTATTATTCTGAGATTCACAGTGTAAAGAGTGTGCTGAGAATTCCATATTTCAGGCATTACCTCTCACCTCGGATCACACAGTGGTCAATGGCCTACAATTTATAACTAAGAAATTTTTGAATATGGGACCAAACTGCTACACTTACACACTACCATTTAACCTAACTTAAACTAATATACACTCAGGGCATCACATACAACCATCCGCAAAGGAGGATTTGAATCTCCAATGGGGGGAACCATGCAAAAATGTGACAAGGCACCTCAGAGCACACGGCTACACCATGCGGCATGACTAAGTGCAGTGATGTTTGCATAGAGTTGTCAATGATAATAGACAAACAACACTGCCTGAAATAACCACAAAAATACATCTGGGATGTATGAAAATTGTACCTGTTAGGACAGTGAAGTTAAATTTGGCATTAAAGGGCTATGGCAGCAGAAAAACCATGTGAGTGCCTTTGCTAACAGTATGACATCAGCTACAGTGCATTTGCAATGCTTGTGACCATATCAATTGGACTCTAGATGACTGGAAAACAGTGCCTTTGTCAGATGAGTCACAGTTTCAGTACGTAGGAGCTGAGGGTAGGCTTCAAGTGTGGCCCAGAGCCCATCAAGCCAAGGAGTCACGTTGACAATGAGGCACTGCGAAAACTGGTGGTTATTTTCAGTTGCTTGGAGTTCAGCAGCAAGAATTTGATCTTGCAGAACCTTAGATGAATAACAATCAGATTGTACTATGTGGCAATTTTATCATTATCTTTCCTTCAGATACTAACATAAACAAATGGAATCATTGTTGTCAGATTCACACCTGCTCCCAATGGTTGCATTCTCAAGAAGAGTATATTGGCATAGCAAGACCTTGTTTGATAATCTGTTTCTGGACACCACAAATTACAATGACATGAAAACCCAAACTATAATAAATGGTATGTCAGATCACGATGGTCAAATCACAGTCTTCAAACTCGCCAGAAGGAAAACAGTAAATGGTCACAACCTTGTTGAACATGTAAGAACAATAAATAGAAAATCTACAAATTTGTTTAGAAGCTGTCTCAACTCTTCACAATGGGAGATAATGTACAAAATACACACAATGAATGAGAAATTAAATTCATAAATGTTTGAAAATTAACATTTGGAAGCCTGCTTTATCCAAACACAGATTAAAATGATATCATCATGTAGTTGAAAGAAAGAGTTGGTAACACCTGGCATGAAAATATCATGTGCTAAAAGGATATACCTGTACATAGAAAAAAGGGCAAGCACGAAACCAGAAGTGGAACTATATATATAGACTGTAAAATTCTAACATGTGGAATGAGGAAGGACAAGCAAATGCATTATGCAGAAAAAATTAGCAAGTCTAACAATAAAGTAAAAACAGGCAAATAAGAACATAACATCTAAACTATTGGGGACTCCACAGTCATCTGGCAGTGGCTCACACTGGAACAATCAAAAAGCCGCAACCCTAGGTTTTAATAGCTTTTTCTCACAGTAGCTGAAATAACAGGGAGCCACAATAAACAGTCTCCAAAGGAGCCATAGAGCTACTAAATCATATGCAAATCGCACCAAATATAGCTCTTTATTCCAAAAGCACAACTCCTAAATGAACTGAAAAAAAATCATAAAAGCTCTGTATGTTCTGGATATGATGGAATATCAAACAGGATTTTAAAATCATGTGGGGACTTATTCAGTCACATACTATGCTATTTACACAACCAGTGAATGAAAAATGTGACATTTCCTGATAGACTCAAACATAGAATACGGACGTCCATCCACCAAAGTGGGGCAAGGAATGTGCTATCCAATTATCGACCCATCTCTTTGCTGCCAGTGTTCTTGAAAGTGTTTGAAAGAGTACAGTATGATAGGGCTTATGACACAATATGACTCACGGACATCAGTATAGTTTGGCTATCATATTGGAGTCTCCACACAGAGAGCTATTTTCAGCTTAACAGATGAAACTCTAGGTGAATTAAATCCCTGAAAGTATATAATGGGGACCTTCTGTGACACTTCCTGTAGTAGTTCTGGAAGGCTTTTGACACAGTATCCCACAAGCGGCTCATAGTGAAATTGCATGCTCATGGCATATTGTCTCAGTTATGTGACTGGATTTGTGATTTCCTGTCAGAGAGGTCACAGTTCATAGTAATTGATGGAAAGTCATTGAGTAAAATAGAAGTGATATCTAGCATTCCTGTAGGAATTGTTATAGGCCCTTTACTGTTCCTTATATATATATATATATATATATATATATATATATATATATATATATATATATATATATATATATAAATGATTTGGGAGACAATCTGGGCAGCCGTTTTCAGTTGTTTGCAGATGATGCTGTCATTTATCAACTAATAAAGTCATCAGAAGATCAAAGCAAACTGCAAAATGATTTAGAAAAGATATCTGAATGGTGCAAAAAGTGGCAGTTGACCATAAATAACGAAAAGTGTGAGGTCATCCACATGAGTGCTAAAAGGAACTCATTAAACTTTGGTTACATGATAAATCAGTCTAATGTAAAAGTCATAAATTCAACTAAATACCTCGGTATTACAATTACAAACAACATAAATTGGAAGGAACACATAGAAAATGTTGTGGGAAAGGCTAACTAGAGACTGTGTTTTATTGGCAGGACACTTAGAAACTGTAACAGACCTATTAAGGAGACTGCCTACACAATGCTTCTCTGTCCTCTTTTAGAATACTGCTGCGAGGTGTTGGATCCTTACCAGATAGGACTGACGGAGTAGGGGAGAGTGGGGCACTCTGAACCTCGGGGCAAAATGAATCAGGTAGCATAATTTCAGTATAAGGTGGTAAATTATTTTTTCCTCTGTGTGTATGTTGTCAGTACTGCTCTACCAAGTGCCACCTGTTTTCTGCAGCATCTAGTTCCCACCATTAGTGTTGTACTGATGATATGTTAGTTTCGCAACAGTGAAGTAATTTTTGGGGACATAGATAGTTTGAATTTTTTTCAAACCTTTGTCACCAAATTTTAGAGAAAGTATGTCATTGTAGCAATATCAATACTGTATTTTAATGATATAGATCTTCAAATATTAACAATGTTCATACATAATGTCACATGAGCTTTGTTCACATTGAACCAAGCTCTCCTGGGGCACAATGAGCCATGGTTCATTGTGCCCCAGGAATCTTTTAATTGTCCAATACAAGCACTCTGTACTTTGTTTCCTTAGCATGGGTAAAACATATGTGTAGGAATTTAAGGCTTTTAAATCACAGACATTCAGCAGTCCTGTTTTATATTATCGGGTTTGAAGATGGTTCCTTCATACTGCAGCAAGACGGACAGAGGTAAAACTGACCATTACGTTATGCAAGAAGCTGTACAGGATGTTCTTAATAAGGGCATGGCAGTTTGCCAAGCAGCTAAATCTCATTTAATACCTTACCCAACTGTACACTGATATGTTCAAGACATTAAATGTGGTTCCAGAGAAAGATTGACACCAAACTATGACAATCGTAAGGTAGTTTCTGTGGAGCAGGAGAAAGAATTAGGTAAAGGATAAAGCTTTTGTTCCAGATAGCAACATACTTTATGTCCTCCCACGACCTGCTACTGATGGTGTGACAAAGAGACAAAAATCATATTTCAAATTTGGAACCAGCTTTGGTTCAATGTGCCCCACTCTCCCCTACAGAGAAAAAGTTCAAAGGAAGGCAGCACATTTTGTATTACCATGAAATATGGGAGAGAGTGTCACAGAAATGATACAGGATTTGGGCTGGGCCTCATTAAAAGAAAGGCATTTTTCGTTGCAATGGAATCTTCTCACGAAATTCCAGTCACCAACTTCCTCCTCCAAATGCGAAAATATTTTGTTGACACCAACCTACATAGGGAGGAACAATCACCATGATAAAATAAAGGAAATCAAGAGCTCATACAGAAAGATATAGGTGTTCATTCTTTCCGTGCGCCATACGAGATTGGAATAATAGAGAATTGTGAAGGTGGTTTAATGAACCCTCTGCCAGGCACTTAAATGTAATTTGCAGAACATCCATGTAGATGTAGATGTAGATATACATTACCACATCATCAGCAAACAGCCACAGGTTGCTACATTCATAAATGATCTGATCAACTGAGTGAGCAGCAGTCTCTGACTCTTCGCTAATGATGCTGTGGTGAATGGGAAGTGTCATCATTGAGTAACTGTAGGAGGATACAAGATGGCTCACACAAATTTTCTAGTTAGTGTGATTAATGGCAGCTTGCTCTGAATATAGAAAATGTAAGTTAATGCAGATTGCTATGAAAAAAAGTCCCATATTGTTCAAATACAGCAGTAGTAGTATGCTGCTTGAGACAGTCACATTGATTAAACATATAAGTGAAACACTGAAAAACGATATGAAATGGAACAAGCATGCAAGGACAGTGGAAAAGAAGGTGGTTGGTAGACACTGGTTTACTAGAAGAATTTTATAGGAAACTGTGGTTTCTTGACTACTATTTAAGTGTTCGGGTCCCCACCAGCTTGGATTAGAAGAAGACATTGAAGCAATTCAGAGGTGGGCACCTAGATTTGTCACTGGCAGTTTCAGTCACAATGAAAGTATTACGGAGATGCTTCATGAACTCAAATGGGAATCCCTGGAGGGAAGATGCTGTTCTTTTCAGCAAACACTACTTGGAAATTTAAAGAACCAACATTTGCAGCTGACTGTAGATTGATGCTACAGCCACCATTGTACAATTCTCGAAACCACCACAAAGACAAGATAAGAGAAATTTGGGTTTCTGCAGAGGCTTAGAGATGGTGGTTTTTTCCTTGCTCTATTTTGTGAGTGGTACAGGAAGAGAAATTACTAACAGTGGTACAATTGTCCACCATGCACCATGTGATGGCTCGGACAGTATGTATGTAGGTGCATATAAAGGGGAATATACCATAATCCTGTATATACTGCTCCTATGTGGATCACGAAGACATACTCATACTAATTCCTGCATGTGGGTCTTTGAGCAGTGGTTCTACCCTTGGTGCACACCCAAATGGTGAAGTAAGAATCCCTGATACTAGCTACAATGAGGAAAATGCAGATTATGGATGTAGATGTATATCTATATAAAGTACTTAGCATCTGAAAAAGCAGCAGACAAACTGCCAATATTTTGTGCAACCCTTGCATGCTTGTGTCAATGACGGTCATGGCTCAAAGCATACACTATGGGTTGCTGGTTCAGCAGTGGTGTAATGGGCACTGTAAGAGAACTGTGGTGATGGTAGCTGTCTCTAACTTAAATGACATTCTTATTCACCATGGAATTGTGAAAGATAAAAGTCTGAACAAGTACGGTAACATTTCTTTCATGCAGCTTAAGTGACAATAAAGAAAAGAAATCTGCTACGGCATCTGAAAGAATTTACACTAGCTCCTATAAGTAACTGAAAGATCAAAAGAATAACGATTAAGCAAACACATATGAATGAAATGTAATGAAATCTAGCAAATGTGACATAGCTAAAATGCACCCACAATCCGATTAACATGAGGGTAGCCTCTGAATTTCATTTTCATCTGAAAATGTGAGCATGTAATCCTTTCTTTGATTTGATGAAGACTTACTCTTTTCTTTACCAGTAATACCTGTCTTAATATATCTTCCTACAATTATTAATTTTATGCTAGCTATTACCATGGATTTAAACACTTACTATTTTCCACTATAGAGGGGTAAAGACTATTTTGTTATGAAAATTGGTGAAACTTAGTGTGCCATTTTATTAGTACAATAGGCTAGGTTTATAATAAGTCTTGCAGTTCGTTTGATAAATATTTATCTAATCTAACATTACTCTCAACAGGTCACTAAAACAATTACAACACTAATGTGATGTGTCCTGAGATCTAGTTTCATGTGTTACATAGTTTCTCTAAATGATTGCTGCAGTGATAGGTTCTTTCAAATGGAAATGACTGGTTTTCTTCCCATCAACATAAAATCTCAATCTTGGCTTAATTGTTTAATACCTTTTGACTGAGGTAACTACCCGTCTTTCTGTGTTTGTGTTCCTTAGGTGTTATTCTAACATCTAGAATATTTTAACTACCAATAGAAAGGCTTACCTACTAATATTAAAGGCTGATAAAAGACTTAATGTGCTAGAGATTGTGTCTCATATGATGCAGATACCACCCTTGTGGTCCCTTTCCTGATGTGTCTACACACAGCATGTGAATCTGCTATAGCAGTTGCGTTTATTTCATTGTTAGGTCTAAGGTCCAGAAAGCTAGAAACATCCACTGGACTGAATCCACTGGGTCTCAACTGTTCATATTTATTTATTATTTTATATTTATTTATTTATACAGGGATTATTTCACAATGACATATGAACTGTCATGTTTATACAATGAAAACCAGTTCATCAAAAGACACGAACATACAGAAGGTGGGAAAGATGGTCAGCTGTGGCCTTAATGTAGGAACCATCCATGTATCTGCCTGAAGACATTTAGGAAAACCTCTCTTAACTGAAGTCAGGATGGCTGGACAGAGCATACTGTATCCTGCCAAATATGAGGATAACAGCTGCACAGCCTCATTCAGCTGGATGCTGTCATGATAAGCTTTAAACCCAACTTGATTCAGATAACCTGTAATATGAAACACGAATGTGCATACAGCTACAACATCTCCACCAAGCTGTGACCGTTTGACTTTTATTTCTACTATGATACACACATCCGAATAATTTGTGTACAGGTGTGTGTGTGTGTGTGTGTGTGTGTGTGCGTGTGTTGTAGATGATTTTTTGATTGAAGAATGTGTACTACAGAAATACAAGTTTTTCATGAGTAAACAGGGATGGCTGTTTCTGTGTTCTGTAGGTATGTAAAATATATGTTGATGAATGGTAAGTGAGAAGAAAATATAAGCTTTGCATGAGATGGCAGAGATGTGGTTGGCATTATTTTTATGAGTCATGTAGATGTAAAATTTGTTTGGCACCATGTTGAATATGTAATGTTAGAGTGGTATGGGGGAATGCCAATTTATCACCCAAATAGTTCTAGCTCTATTAATGAATACATTGTTTTTATTTGCAAGTGCTTGTTTAAATAAGAATTATTTCTTAATGCTGGATAGTAGACTGGATGCTAATTTGGGTTGATTTGTAGGTCCAATGAAGTGAAGCTTTCCTGAGCCAAAACACTGGAGGTCTCACAGGAGGTTCAGTTCCGGTGCAGTGTGGCAAGAAAATGGACTACAGTACATTATGATAGTACATTCAAGAAGCAAAGAACAAGTTAAGTGATTGTGGTGAAAGTGGTTTTCAAAAATGTGAAGAGAAATTTTTGACAGAAACATGTTTTTCTGTGATAAAATCAAGCAATGGAAACTCCAGGTGGAATGTCAATAATAAACGGAAAATATACATTGCTACTGACTGTAAAACTGACACACTGAGTTTCAAACAGGCACAACTAAAAGATACATTAGCTTTCTGTGAAAGCCTTCATCAGAAACTGAGCTTAGGGAATACACACTTTTTCTTCGGACATTGTTTCAAACGTACATATGAGATTTTGATAATGAGAAACTCCAGAATGGTTATGAACACTTATCTCTGATAAGTTCTACATTTTCTTAAGTTGGCTTGGAAGTATTTCTTTCTAAAGCTAAAGCTAAGTCTACTGGCCATGTCACGTCATTCAGTACCAACTGACTGCGCAGTCAGCCCCTACCAGTGGTGTCACTCAGATGCAGTACAGTGGGGCATGGGATCCGCATACTATTCTTCCAGCCTTTTAATTCTTCCCAGACCTTGGAGCTACTACTTTTCAGTCAAATTGATCACGAAGTGATATTATGAATCTGCACACACACTGTTCCAGTACCCCCACCGAGGTAAAATTCCAGGAAGTACTGGGAATCCAACACCAGTTCTCCACATATCAGACATATTGAAAAATTAGCTCTGGGGGCAGACAAACATTTCTTTCAACATTAGAGGAGACGCATGAGCTGCTCATGTTTCTTCCTTCAAAGGCAACAAGTGGTGGTTTCTTTTAATGAATTACATTGACAATGTTTATAAAAACAAATTCTTTCTTGTGTGTTCCTGACAAAAATTCTGAATATTCCTAGTTCATTGTGTCAACAGACATATGCGTAAGATGATTTCCAGGCTACTGATATTACTTAACAGAGATAATTTCATATTTAAGATCATAAAAGAGACTTCAACCATGATGTGCCAATATATCTCTAATTCAATAGAAGAAGCATAACTGGGATTAGTTTTGTACAGGACTGAGTGAAGACTTACTCTCCTCTCTTTCGTTTTTGCTTTTTCAATGGTAGGATTCTGGATGCAGGCATTGGACAGGGTGCTTCTCTGGTAGTCAACATAATTCCTCCCATTGTTCTGTGTTGTGGAAATCTAGAAGCATGAAGCAGACAGAAAAAATCTTACAATGATTGTATCCAATTGAATAATGGTATTCTATCACTAACATATTACTACAGTGTAGAAAAAGTAAACCTGGTTAATGTGATGATCTGGGTTCACGTGATTCTTTGGTTGGCCTCCTTGCATCTTCAGGATGGTTGTGTTACATACATTGATGTTAATGTCTGTGACCAACCTTTATGCCCTAATTAATGTAAGTTGTAAAGCCATACTCAGATCTAATCTTGTCAGCCGGCTACATACAGGAAATCAATGATTTTTTACAATGTGATTAACCATAAAATCATATTCAGATGTGAGTAAAATATTTCAACCCACAAAAAATTCTTACTTTTAAGGGTATCCCTCCACACTTACCTTTCACTTGTATTGCAACATCTCTGAAATTATTTTGAGTCACTAGTAATTCTATGATTATTGTAGTATTTTATTTTATTTAAGGTATTGTGGTATCTTACAGATCTTTATCAAGGTTAAATTAGCATTGTTTGCTCAGCTGGTGTGACATTGTCTTTAGTCACATATTTACAAGGGTTTGTAATGCCACATATGTTTTACATTCTGATGACACTAAGAAACTGGTCTCTCTTACCATGTTTATTTGCCTGCACTGTCTACCATTCCCCACAGACTTGCGTTTGAGAGGACTTGTGTGCCAGTCCACAACTGTTCACCTAGATTTTGTTTGTCTGTAGAATCCAGCACAATCCCTTACGCACAGTGTTGGTCATTTGGAACTGAAATTCACACATTGCTAATTGCAATTGAAACTGACAGACTCCGAATGAGCTAGAAGACTAAAAAACTGTATTCTAGGAGCATGAACTTTCTCCATATCTCATTAAGAAAGTTGTGCAAGTCATGCCTCAGTAGCAATCAAGAGACAAGGAAAAAGAAGCATATAGAGGTGTTGTCAGTTCCACAGTGTTTTTTTCCATGTGTGAGAAGCCATTTCTTAAAAATAGTAAGGATCAAGGGGTTACGTTTGACACAGGTGACCTTACTGACATCAGAAACTTCACTGGGAAAGGTTAGTGAAAATCTACTGTAGCAGCACCACCGTTTAGGATAGGGAAACTTAGTTTTGTGTGATATTCGGAGCACCAGTTACAGCCAGGTTTGGGCCGGATTGCAGTAAGTTACACATACCAGCATTTGCGAAAGCAAATAGAGGCCACAGGGGCGTAGAACCGCCGGAGAGAGCACACTCAGCAGTTTCCATGGTAAAAGTCACAGACAGAGGAAGGCCAATGGCCAACCTAAGTGTTATGCATACGTGACACTTGGCAAAACAGAGGCACACAGCCAAGTATAAATAAGTGCTGTTTTCTAACGAGATTCATTCGAGTGTGGCAGCTCTCCTTGATGGCGGGGAATATCACATTTCCAGGCTACATGCAGCAACAGCTGGGGCACCAGCATTGCAGTCCACGGCAGGTCATTGGTTCGACTCTCTGAGACCAACGCAGTATCCGCAGCCAGCCAGAGCATGCCACTCCTTTGCCTGCTACCCCAGGCAGTTGTCTTGGCTCCTGACACTTGCCGGAGACATCCCGAGGTGAGGACCACAGATACAGACGCTGGATAGCAGGCACTTGTTGGTTGCTGCGATCTCAGCCACGCTGGCGAGGATAAGGACGCAGCTGGCTGCCCGCGGCTTGCACCAAGCAGCACTGAGTCAGCTGCTGGAGCAGCCATCCTGACATAATCGGAACTCTGCAGCTGGCATACAAGGTCAGCACTACACAGCATTGGGTTGCACAAGCTGCTGGGGTGCTTCCTCAGCATTGGGGGGCCCTGTGACACAGAGCGAGGTGAATGGAGCACTGTAGTGGGAACAAATAAATCATTTGGAAAGTTCTCACCAAGTTTCAACATGCCACATTTGGCGTCTGACACTACAACACTTAAGTGAAAAGCAAGGATCTGTGTCATTGTTATAAATATTATATATTGGCCAAACCACACAACTGTACAGAAACAATACAATGAACATAGGCAACACTGTCTTCTTCACCTGAATAAATCTACAGTGGCTGAGTATTGCACCTCTGCTCTCCACTCTTAATTATGAACGCTTTCAAAAACTGGCCACCATCACATCTTTTTGGGCTTGTGAGGTAAAGGAAGCAGTGAAAAACAACTAGCAAGAAATATAAGCAATCAAGATGAGGGTTTCAAATTAGATAATACCAGAACTGGGATTCTGCTCGTATCTCTTATATGTTGTCATAGTAATTTCTCTTGTGAATCTAGAACTTGTCATAATTTGATTGACTCAAGAATTGATGGATAAGATTTACTGACCTGCATCTTCCACCTTCAGTTTTATTTTTAATTATGATTACAGCATTTTTTAAGTTTTCCTTGTATTATGTTTTGGTACTTTTAAGGAACAACACAACAGTGAACTCAGAAGACAATGGAAGACACTCCATGACAAAATAGGATTTATAGTTGAAATATCAGCAGAAATATGTTGCAACATTACAAAAGAAATAATTGCACAAACTGTTTCACTCACTGCTCTATAATAGTGTGGCCTGAACGAATCATCGAAACAAAATTGTTACTTACAGTTACTTGGAGACCATTTGCAGCCTTTAATGAACTACATCTTCCCAAACAACAATGGAATTTTTGTGGGTGGCAAAATGCCATGTCACCATGCCACAATTGTTTGCAGTTCAGCTGAAAAACATTGTGGACAAATCGAGCAAATGATTTGGCCACCCAGACTGCTCAAGATGAACGCAATAAAACATTTACAGAACATAATCAGGAATTCAGTTCCTGCAAAAATCCTGCACTGGCAAAACTTTCACATTTATGGTTGACTACAGATGCAACATGGTTCAGCATTTCTGCAGGGGACTTACTATGATGTGTTGACTTCACACCACATTGAGTTGCTGCAGTACACTGGTAAAAAGTAGTTCTGAAACAATATTACACGGTATCACATGACTTTGGTCCCCTCAGTGTAAAGTTAAGAGAAGGAGTACATAAAATTTCATGATATTTAATTCAACGATACACTGTTACATGTAACATCAAAATTATGTAAGCATGAATCTGTTAACAAACCATTTGACATAGATTACTTGAATCTGCTAGTATTCTCTAGTATTACAACTTAATGGGGGAGTAATTTATCAGAGATTAATGTCATTTAAATTTGATTTCTTCTGTTCTTTTTTTGAGTAGTATGCTTTTTCTTAAACCCCTCTGATAAAATAATTTTAAGTGCACTGTAGGCAAAAGAATGGACTACTTTTTGGACACTATTGAAATATCTGAGGGCAAGATATTTGTGGCCTGTTATGAACATTAGCAAGCCTGTTGTAGGGAAAATCATTTGACTGTCCAGTCCCTGTGTTTTCTTTCTGTATGGACATCTTAAGGTCAAAATTATTTAAATTCTCTTTAATACCGAGAAGGTAAATAATAGATATGCCATGTGGCTCGGGCCTCCCGTCTTGTAGACCGTTCACCTGGTGCAAGTCTTTCAAGCTGACGCCACTTCGGCAACTTGCATGTCAATGGGGTTGAAATGATAATGATAAGGACAACACAACACCCAGTCCCTGAGAGAAGAAATTTCTGACCCAGCCGGGAATCAAACCCGGGCCATTAGGTACAACATTCCATTGTGCTGACCACTCAGCTACCAGGAGCAGACACTGAGAAGGTAACTATACGAGGTGCATTCAAGTTCTAGGGCCTCCGATTTTTTTTCTCTGGACTGGAAAGAGATAGAAGCATGCGCATTGTTTTAAAATGAGGCCACGTTCATTGTCAATACATCCAAGAGATGGCAGCACCATATGGCAGATGGAATTTTACCGCCAGCGGCGAGAATGAGCACTGTTTTAAATACTTAAAATGGCGACGTTTTCCTTACTTGAACAGCGTGCAATCATTCGTTTTCTGAATTTATGTTGTGTGAAACCAATTGAAATTCATCGACAGTTGAAGGAGACATGTGGTGATGGAGTTATGGATGTGTTGAAAGTGCGTTCGTGGGTGCGACAGTTTAATGAAGGCAGAACATTGTGTGACAACAAACCGAAACAACCTCGGGCTCGCACAAGCTGGTCTGACGACATGGTCGAGAAAGTGGAGAGAATTGTTTTGGGGGAATCACCGAATGACTGTTCAACAGATCGCCTCCAGAGTTGGCATTTCTGTGGGTTCTGTGCACACAATCCTGCATGACGACCTGAAAATGCAAAAAGTGTCATCCAGGTGGGTGCCACGAATGCTGACGGACGACCACATGGCTGTCCATGTGGCATGTTGCCAAGCAATGTTGACGCGCAACGACAGCGTGAATGGGACTTTCTTTTCATCGGTCGTGACAATGGGTGACACGTGGATGCCATTTTTCAATTCAGAAACAAAGCGCCAGTCAGCTCAATGGAAGCACACAGATTCACGGCCACCAAAAGAATTTCGAGTAACGGCCAGTGCCGAAAAAATGATGGTATCCATCTTCTGGGACAGCGAGGGCATAATCCTTACCCACTGCGTTCCAAAGGCCACTACGGTAACAGGTGCATCATATGAAAATGTTTTGATGCACTGCACTGCACTGCAACAAAAACGTCCGGGAAGACATGCGCATGTGCTGTTTCACTAAGACAACGCACCCGCACATCTAGCTAATGTTACGCAACAGTTTCTTCGTGATAACAACTTTGAAGTGATTCCTCATGCTCCCTACTCACCTGACCTGACTCCTAGTGACTTTTGGCTTTTTCCAACAATGTAAGACACTCTCCGTGGCCGCACATTCACCAGCCGTGCTGCTATTGCCTCAGCAATTTTCCAGTGGTCAAAACAGGCTCCTAAAGAAGCCTTCGCCGCTGCCATGGAATCATGGCATCAGCATTGTGAAAAATGTGTACGTCTGCAGGGTGATTATGTCGAGAAGTAACGCCAGTTTCATCGATTTCAAGTGAGTAGTTAATTACAAAAAAAATCGGAGGCCTTAGAACTTGAATGCACCTCGTACACGTAGAGGCTAGGAACTCTCATAATATTAAGAGCTTTGAAATGAGTTTTCACATGCTTCTCTAAAAAATTGTTACTATAAATCTGATAGCCTTCTTGTTGCCACTTGAAAACAATTTTTGAACCAAGAGTGGAAAAATAAAAAATTTTTGCTTACATTATTTCTGAATTTGTGCATCATATGAATCACTCAAGACAGTCTGAAGCACTATTTTTCTGTGTTACTCAACTAGGTAAGTTTCTGGTCAGTGTAGAGACCTATTAGTTAGATTACTTTGTACTCTTATCTGGAGACACTAGAAGTGAAATCAATATGTTTGGTTTTCTTATAATTGATTTACAGGCAATTTGTCTGGAACCAACTAGCATGTCTGTCTACTGCTATAATTATGTTACGTCACAGCTTCTCTATATAATCAAACTGTGTAATTAGATTTGCATCATCTTTGTATAATAAGGACTCATATGGTAAGAATGAGGGGAAAGGACCAAGTACTGAGTTGTTTGGTATGCCTCTGGCAGCAGATAACCAGTCTAAGCTTTGATTATTGTTACTAACTGTTCTATGGGGTGCACTCAGCCTTGTGATGCCAATTGAGGAGCTACTCGACTGAATAGTAGCAGCTCCGGTCAAAGAAAACCATCATAACGACCGGGAGAGTGGTGTGCTGACCACACGCCCCTCCTATCCGCATCCTCAACTGAGGATGACACGGTCTGTCGGATGGTCCCGATGGGCCACTTGTGGCCTGAAGACGGAGTGTGCTAACTGTTCTATGGCTCAGTATGCAGCTCTGCAGTACCAGTACATTATGATAAATCTACTGTGGGAGACAGTGTCAAAAGCATTCCTCAACTCCAGAAGACTTGTACAGGTTGTTTTATTACACTCAAGGATGTGAAGAGTTAACCAGGTTTTTTTTCCTCAGAATGCAGGTTCACGTGTTTCGGCATACAACTTTCTCAGGTGTGGAGTGTGCCAGTTCCTCATTTCTTGAAGTGTTTTACAACAGTTCAATTTTCAGTTTTTTTTATATTTGGGACAATAGGTGTAATCTTTGCTACCAATAACCATAAAAATTAGTTTGTTGACTTATAATTTGTAAATCATCACAAACAGAAGCCAATTATGTAAATTTGCTACCTATTTCATTTGTATGGCATCAAGCTTTTGGTGAAACATGTGTTACAGTAAAAACAGTTGTGTAAGGAAGTGGAGGTATAAATGATGTTACAGCCAGAGAGGAAAAATATCTTTCTCATTCTTTACACACGCATTCATTATGATGCCACCCCCACACCTGAACCAAACAATAATCAAACTGGTACCTTCCCTCAACATTTCTGTCACTGTACTGACTAATAACCTCCGTAGATCTGTATGTTGAATGGGTGAGATTTAGATCCCTGTCTTGACATCTAGAGTTTGATATTCTGTAGATTCCCTACATCACAGCAAGCAATTACTAGAATGTCTTCACAGGAGGATTTGTTCTCTAGCCTAGTACACTCTACATCTCAAATTATCTATGTACTCTTCAAATCATCATACAGTTTGTAGTGGATACGGTACCAGTATCATTTTACTCCCTTCTTGTTCCATTTCTAATTAATGTGTGGGAAGAATGACTTTCAATATGCCATTTAGTAGGAAGGAATTTATCTAATTGTGCAGTAATGGTTACTATGCTAGGTATTTTTACAACATTTAAAACTTTTCTAGGTTCATTTCAGAACTCTGAATTTTAAAACTTGTGAGACCCTGATGAAGGATAATAATAATGTTAGTGATGAGCTCTTGCAGACTACTCAGGCTTATGAGTGTTTCAAAACTTTCCTTCAATATTCTGCATCTTCTACATAATTCAGTTTGAACAAGCTACAAATGACAAAACATACAGTGCCACTGAATGTACATGTAAACTGTATTACTCCAATAGCTTTGACATTGATAGAGCATGACTAGTTTTTGGGGTGTTTTACACAAACACTGAATCCACTGTAGTGTAATCAATCTCTTCAATGACAATACACAATTATTCAAATCATCTACTAGCTCCAGAAGTCAGTTTTCCATTACAAGTAACACAAAATTCCAAGTGCTGCATCATTCAGTACTCTGCAAGCAAAATTGGATATTTCAGTTTGACAGCATTCTTACTCCACAGCTCCACACAAAATAATGAAGTTGACACCTTTGTCTCAGAGGTTAATAAGCTTACAGAAACACACTGAATATTATGTAGAGAGCCCTTTTGTGGTTATTATTGCTAGTGAATTTACCTATCACATACCAAAAGACATTTGAAAGGATAGTCTTAAAATGTAGCCAGTGTTTCAAGATAGACGCTGAATCCTATTATTCTAATAGTGTCCATATTATGGGACAAAGGTAGCGAATGCTGAGATAATCCTGTTACAAAAGTTGCACAATATGTGGACAGATCCACAGGTAACAAGAACCCATTTCCTGCAGTCCACTGATGAGATAGGTTTTCCTTCAGGGTGCCTTTACTGTACTTTGATTATCTATTGTATCCTTACATTACTACAGGGAAATTTTGTTATGGTTCCTCTCAAAGGAAAATAGCCAATGGCCTTCCCCATCCATTTCCTACTAGAGTTTATAATCTGTTTCATTGTCAATGTGTCATTAAATGCTAGTGCACCTTCTTTCCTTTCTTATTTTGTAAATGATGTTTCAGGTATTTAACAACTTTTTATTGAGCCATAGGGTAAAATCAAGTTCTGTTTCCTTCTAATAAAAATCAGGAGCAGGTGCTGTTCTGATTCAACACATATAAATGATGCAATGTTATGTAATGTATCAGGTAATTATTGATTTGTGGGTTCTTCAAGTAGCTGGACGTCTGTTAGAGATGAAATGTTGCTGGGTTGTACTTCAACTTATAAAACAGCCAAGAAGGGGGATAAAATCTGTTACGTCATTTCATCTGACTATTTCAGAGTGACTGATGAACTGAATGAACTGACTGCCTTTAATACCAAAACAATTTACAGGAGATACATAGATGATTGGTGTGGTAGAAAAATTCTTTCTGCTTGTGCTTTAATGTGAATAGAGAACCACCCACATGTGAGCATTTGCTACAGCTTAGAAAAAGAGTTAGTAATCGCATCAGAATTCTATCAAAAATCATTTTCTGCTCTGAGTCATTATTTTATACATATAACTCTTAAAATGAAGAACAAGTGTGTGAGTGGAAGACTGGCATCTCAACCCAAGGTACGAAAGCAAAACTGGAAAGAACCTACATGTGAGCAATATTGTTGTGTTTCCTTTGTTTCTGATGCCAAGGGGATTTATTCACTATCAATTTATTGCCCAAGATAGCACAATTAAATAGCATTAACACATTCAAATGGTTAAACACTGGAGGCTTAATTTTTACAATAAAAGTTATGATCCTACACCAAATCAGTGCTCCTGGCTACACAGTGATGACAGGTAGCACTTAGCAAAAAAGGGAATAGAGGTCCTTTTTTGATTTTCATTGCTGCACAAAATTATGTAACCCTACCACAAAGGAGCATTTTTTATATTAAAAAGCTGAAGCACAACTCATTGGAGACACTATTCAGCAAGAATTTAGATAACTACTACTGCCACTGGGAGTTATTTTTGTGATAACCAGACCCAAAACTTGTTACCATATGGGTACACTACTATGATGCATGAAGACACTCTGACAATTTTCATATTTTCTAACTATGGTGAACATGCGAATAAGATAATAACTATAACAGATGGCCTTACTACACAGAAACAAATAACTTCTGGTCTACTTGTAATTTATATATTTCCTCTCATTTCTGCACAAATAATCTTATTGGAAGGTCTTACCCAGTATTTGGTGCATGTCCCATACCGTAAACAGACCTAACATAAAATCGAAGGTGTTGCGTCCAGTAATTTTAATATACTAACTGCACAATTTCCAGAGGAATGAACTAGTATTTTGGCATTGCATCTTGCACACAATTAGGAAGGAGCTTCTATTTGGTTGTGGTGCCTTACCCTGTACAGGTTCCATGCTCATGGGTAGAACCAATTGTGGCTGCACCCTCTGTTGAGCTGTTGCACACAGATGATACTGTATACATGGCTTTCTGCGAGACGGGGAGACGCCCTAGCTGAGGAGGCAGTGAGGGGGCCAACTGGGATGAGTGCACAGGTTGCCTAACACCAGCTGGGCACAGCGCTGCTTGCTCCTCCCTGCAACAGCACAAACACATCCATGCCGCTGTGCAGCTCTGCCACTTCAATAAGTGTCACATCCAGTAATTACAATATACTCTCTGCACAATTTCCAAAAATGAGTTTGTGTAATACTGCATCTTGCCCAAAATCAGGAAGGAGCTTCTGTTTGGTTGTGGTGCCTTACCCTGTACAGGACCCATGCTCATGGGTAGAACCAATTGTAGCTGCACCCTCTGTTGAGCCACCATCATGTGATGTCTGTCTGCGATCACACATAGGTGATACCGTATAAATAGCTTTCCGCAGGATGAGGAGAGGCCGTCGCTGTGGCGGCAGTGAGGGGGCCAACTGGAATGAGGGTACAGGTTGCCTAACACCAGCTGGGCACAGCCCTGCTTGCTCCTCCCTGCAACAGTACAAACACATCCACGCCACTCTGTCACTTTAATATGTGTGACATCCAGTATTTTTAATACACTCTCTGCACAATTTCCAGAAATGAGAGTTTGTGTTGTGATATTGCATCTTGCACAAAATCACGATGGCGCCTTCTGTTTGGTTGTGGTGCCTTACCCTGTACAGGAGCCATGCTTGTGGGTAGAAACAATTGTAGCTGCACACTCTGTTGAGCCAACATCATGTGATGTCCTGCTGCTGTTGCACACAGGTGATACCTTATACATAGCTTTCCGCAGGATGGGGAGAGGCCCTCGCTGTGGCGGCAGTGAGGGGGCCAACTGGAACGAGGGAACAGGTTGCCTAACACCAGCTGGCCACAGCCCTGCTTGCTCCTCCCTGCAACAGCACAAACACATCCATGCCACTCTGCCACTTAAATATGTGTCACATCCAGAATTTTGATACACTCTCTGCACAATTTCCAGAAATGAGTTTATGTTGTGATATTTCATCTTGCACAATATGAGGAAGGCACTTCAGTTTGGTTGTGGTGCCTTACCCTGTACTGGATACATAGTCATGGGTAGAACCAATTGTAGCTGCACCCTCTGTTGCGCTGTTGCACACAGATGATACCATATACGTGACTTTTCGCCGGATGGGGAGAGGCCCTCTCTGTGGCAGCAGTGAGGGAGCCAGCTGGAATGAGGGTACAGGTTGCCTAACACCAGCTGACCACAGCACTGCTTGCTCCTCCCTGCAACAGCACAAACACATCCATGCCGCTCTGCAGCTCTGCCACTTAAATAAGTGTCACATCAGCCATTTTAATACACTCTCTGCACAATTTCCAGTAATGAGTTTGTGTGGTGATATTGTATCCTGCACAAAATCAGAAAGGAGCTCCTGTTTGGTTGTGGTGCCTTACCCTGTACTGGATCCATTGTCGTGGGTAGAACCAATTGTAGCTGCACCCTCTGTTGCACTGTTGCACACAGATGATATCACATACATGACTTTCCGCGGGATGGGGATACGCCCTAGCTGTGGAGGCAGTGAGGAGGCCAACTTGGATGGGGTTATAGGTTGCCTAACACCAGCTGGCCACAGACCTGCTTGCTCCTCCCTGCAAACAGCACAAACATATCCAGGCCACTCCACAGCTCTGCCACTTACATAAGTGTCACATCCAGTCATTTTAATACACTCTCTGCACAATTTCCAGTAATGAGTTTGTGTTGTGATATTGCATCTTGCACAAAATCAGAAAGGAGCGCCTGTTCGGTTGTGGTGCCTTACCCTGTACTGGATCCATTGTCGTGGGTAGAACCAATTGTAGCTGCACCCTCTGTTGAGCTGTTTCTCATGGATGATACTGTATACATGGCTTTCCATGGGACCGGGAGACGCCCTAGCTGTGGAGGCAGTGAGGGGTCCAACTGGGATGGGGTTACAGATTGCCTAACACCAGCTGGCCATGGCCCTGCTTGCTCCTCCCTGCAACAGCACAAACA
This sequence comes from Schistocerca cancellata, assembly GCF_023864275.1. Classification (NCBI taxonomy): domain Eukaryota; kingdom Metazoa; phylum Arthropoda; class Insecta; order Orthoptera; family Acrididae; genus Schistocerca; species Schistocerca cancellata. The sequence goes on from NC_064629.1 coordinate 271,522,044, forward strand.
CATCCATGCCACTCTGCCACTTAAATATGTGTCACATCCAGTATTTTTGATACACTCTCTGCACAATTTCCAGAAATGTGAGTTTGTGTTGTGATATTGCATCTTGCACAAAATTAGGTAGGAGTATCTGTTTGGTTGTGGTGCCTTACACTGTACAGGACCCATGCTCGTGGGTAGAGCCAATTGTAGCTGCACCCTCTGTTGTGCTGTTGCACACAGATGGTACTGTATACATGGCTTTTCGTGGGATGGGGAGAGGCCCTCGCTGTGGAGGCAGTGAGGGGTCCAACTGGGATGGGGTTACAGATTGCCTAACACCAGCTGGCCACGGCCCTGCTTGCTTCTCCCTGCAACAGCACAAACACATCCATGCCACTCTGTCACTTTAATATGTGTCACATCCAGCAATTTTTAATACACTCTCTGCACAATTTCCAGAAATGAGAGTTTGTGTTGTGATATTGCATCTTGCACAAAATCACATGGTGCCTTCTGTTTGGTTGTGGTGCCTTACCCTGTACAGGATCCATGCTCGTCGGTAGAAACAATAGTAGCTGCACCCTCTGTTGAGCCAACATCATGTGATGTCCTGCTGCTGTTGCACACAGGTGATACCTTATACATAGCTTTCCGCAGGATGGGGAGAGGCCCTCGCTGTGGCGGCAGTGAGGGGGCCAACTGGAATGAGGGAACAGGTTGCCTAACACCAGCTGGCCACAGCCCTGCTTGCTCCTCCCTGCAACAGCACAAACACATCCATGCCACTCTGCCACTTAAATATGTGTCACATCCAGAATTTTGATACTGCATCTTGAATCTTGATACTGCATATTGCAACTTGCACAATATCAGGAAGGCGCTTCAGTTTGGTTGTGGTGCCTTACCCTGTACTGGATACATTGTCATGGGTAGAACCAATTGTAGCTGCACCCTCTGTTGCACTGTTGCACACAGATGATACCATATACGTGACTTTTCGCCGGATGGGGAGAGGCCCTCTCTGTGGCAGCAGTGAGGGGGGCAACTGGCATGAGGGTACAGGTTGCCTAACACCAGCTGACCACAGCACTGCTTGCTCCTCCCTGCAACAGCACAAACACATCCATGCCACTCTGCAGCTCTGCCACTTATATAATTGTCACATCAGTCATTTTAATACACTCTCTGCACAATTTCCAGTAATGAGTTTGTGTTGTGATATTGCATCTTGCACAAAATCAGAAAGGAGCACCTGTTTGGTTGTAGTGCCTTACCCTGTACTGGATCCATTGTCGTGGGTAGAACCAATTGTAGCTGCACCCTCTGTTGAGCTGTTGCTCACGGATGATACTGTATACATGGCTTTCCACGGGCCCGGGAGACGCCCTAGCTGTGGAGGCAGTGAGGGGGCCAACTGGGATGGGGGTACAGGTTGCCTAACACCAGCTGGCCACAGTCCTGCTTGCTCCTCCCTGCAATAGCACAAATACATCCATGCCACTCTGCCACTTAAATAAGTGCCACATCCAGTATTTTGATACACTCTCTGCACAATTTCCAGAAATGAGTTTGTGTTGTGATATTGCATCTTGCACAATGTCAGAAAGGCGCTTCTGTTTGGTTGTGGTGCCTCACCCTGTACAGGATCCATGCTCGTGGGTAGAACCAATTGTAGCTGCATCCTCTGTTGAGCCACCATCATGTGATATCCTGCTGCTGTTGCACAGAGGTGATACCGTATACGTAGGTTTGCGCAGGATGGGGAGAGGCCCTCGGTGTGGCAGCAGTAAGGGGGTCAACTGGGATGAGGGTACAGATTGACTAACACCAGCTGACCACAGCCCTGCTTGCTCCTCCCTGCAACAGCACAAACACATCCATGCTGCTCTGCCACTTAAATATGTGTCACATCCAGTATTTTTGATAACTCTCTGCACAATTTCCAGAAATGTGAGTTTGTGTTGTGATATTGCATCTTGCACAAAATTAGGAAGGAGTATCTGTTTGGTTGTGGTGGCATACCCTCTACTGGATACATGCTCGTGGGTAGAGCCAATTGTAGCTGCACCCTCTGTTGAGCTGTTGCACACAGATGATACTGTATACATAGCTGTCCGCAGGATGGGGAGAGGTCCTCGCTGTGGAGGTAGTGAGGGGACCAACTGGGATGGGGTTATTGGTTGCCTAACACCAGCTGGCCACAGCCCTTCTTGCTCCGCCCTGCAAGAGCACGAACACATCCATGCCACTCTGCAGCTCTGCCACTTAGAAGAGTGTCACATCCAGTAATTTTAATACACTCTCTGCATAATTTCCAGAAATGAGTTTGTCTTGTGATATTGCATCTTGCACAAAATTAGGAAGGAGCTTATGTTTGGTTGTAGTGCCTTACCCCATACAGGATTTTGGCTTGTGGCTAGAACCAATTGTAAATGCACCCTTCTCTGAGCCACCCTCATGTGATGTACTGCTACTGTTGCATAGAAAAACTACTTTATACATGGCATTTAGTGGGATGGTGAGAGGCCCCACCTGCAGAGGCAGTGAGAGGGTCAACTTGGATGGTGATAGAGGCTGCCTAACACCAGCTGACCAGCTGGCCACAGCACTCCTTACTCCTCCCTTCAATACTGCAAACACATCTATGCCTCTTTACATCTGTGCTCGTTATTTGAAGTTTTATGTGCAGTAATTTTAATACACTCTCGGCAAAAGTTATGGAAGAATAAAATTGCCAATTTGTGTTTTGGAATTTCACCTTGCACAATATTAGCTAGGAGCTTCTGTTTAGTTGCAGTGTCTTACCCTGTACAGGAGCTTTTCTGGTGGGGAGACCCAATTATAGCTGCAGACTTTTCTGACCCTTCTTCATATGATTTATTGACTGTGTTATGTAGGAACACTGTAGTAGATGTGTCTTCTGATGCAGTGGGGACAGGTCCCAACCGCCTACCCAGTGAGAGGCCCAATGGGATTAGAGGTGGAGGCTGCTTAACAGTAGCATGCCGCAGCTCTGGTTGCACCTCCCTGCAACAGCATAATCACATCTATGGCACTCTGCAAAAGTCCTCACCTTAAGTGTCCCATCCAGTTATTTTGATGTGTTTTGGTATTCCATCTCACATAAAATTAGCAAGGAATTCTGTTCAGTTCTGGTGCCTTACCTTGTACAGGAGCTTTTCTTGTGGGGAGACCCAATTATAGCTGCAGACTTTCCTGACCCTTCTTCATATGACGAAGTAACACTGTTATGTTCGGACACTGTAGTACATGTGACTTCTGATGCAGTGGGGATACGTCCCAACCGCTTACCCAGTGGACGGCCCAACGGGATTAGAGGTGGAGGCTGCCTAACACCAGCGCGCTGCAACCCAGTTTGCTCCTCCCTGCAACAGAACAAACACATCTGTGCCATTTGGCAGCTCCAGACCTTAGTTAAAGTGTCACATCCAATAATTATGACGTGTCTGGGTATTCCATCTTGCATAAAATAAGCAAGCAGTTCTGTTTGGATGTGGTGCCTTACCTTGTACAGGAGCTTTGTTGGTGGATAGACCTCATTGTAGTTGCATGCTTTTCTGAGCCACCTTCATGTAATGTAAAGCTGCTGTTTCACACAGACACTGCTGTATACAAGGGTTTTGGTACATTGGGGACAGGCAGTGTCAGCTAACACATTGTGGGGGCTGACTGAGATTTTGGTAGAGGCTGAAAATTATCAATGTGTTCAGTTCAGATGTGGTGGCCTACCTTGTACTGGAGCTTTGCTTGTGGGTAAATTGAATTGTAGCTGCATGCTTTTCTGAGCCATGTTCATGTGATGTAATGCTGCTGTTGCACAGGTACCTCTCAGTATATGGGGCTTTTAGTGGGCTGGGGAAAGGCCCCAGTAGGAGAGGCAGTGAGGGGGCCCACTGGGAAGGGGACATAGGAGGTCTAACACCAGCTGGACACAGGCCTGCTACCTTCTCCTTGTGACAGCACAAATACATCTATGCTACTCTGCAGGTCTGGTCCTTTGGAGTGAATAATAAATCTCACTGAAATTATTTACCTGTCTAAATTTCCTTCTCCTACATAATTTCAGAAGAATGGAATTCAGTTTAATGCTAACTATGAAGGACAGTCATTAAATTTTTATCATCGCCTCAAAAAATAAGTTTTCATAATTATTTTTCTGTTTATTTGCAGGTGCATGTCCACAGACTCAGTAGACACTGAAAACCACACACTACAATAATCCCTATTATAGAATACTTCTTGATGAGAGAAAACAAAATGGTATAGACCATAAATAAACTGGAGCATCATGCAATTATTTGTTGATTTCTTTTGTACATTTGAACAGAAGAAACATGGCGAAAATCCATATAGAGTTCACACTATCAAGGCAATAGTGGATAAATTGGAAATTAGTCAATGATACGTTTTCAGTATCTTATACAATGAAATATTGAATATGAAAAATATTGCTACCTGTTGGTTCCACAGCTATTTGCACCATAACAAAAAGCATGCCAAACTGAAACCACAGCAGAAATAATGCAGCTGTCATGGTCATCCAATTGCCATCTCTAGTCACCCAGTCACCTGGATAAGTGTATGGTATATCACTGTGACCATGAAACAAAGGTGTCTCAGTACAAGCAGCAAACAGGTGAACTGTCAAATGAGCATATTACCAAAATTTCCCGGTGAGGTAGGGGGGCTGGCAAATGAAGAATCATGGGAAGCAGTCTGAGAGTGTGTTTTTACACACACTGCTTCTTTGGGCTATCAAACATTGCCATGTACTGTCTTGACATGTAAGCCTGTGAGATTTTCCATTTCTTTGGATGAACAAATCATTGTGAGCATTTCCCGAAAGACACGTTTTCAAGGTGAAACGTTTCCTGAACAGCCAAACACAGATTTCTACAGAATATTCAGAGAATTTCAAACACAATCAAATTCCTGCAAATCATACATTGACTTGTTCTAAATTATCCAATTTACACTTACATTACACTAGTCACCAAATCTCAGTCATAAGTGGGGTGAGAGAAAAATGGAAATGTGCACTGTTACCGAAAATTAGTGTATCTTTTAGATAGGAGTACATCATACTTCCTATATGTACGTGATTCATCGGTGATATAAATGATTGTATTAGAGCTACAGTAGCTTAGCCATTATTTTCTTGTTCTTCGTAAGCACTGTGTTGACTCCCAATGAAGTTTGGAAGATACCATTACACATACGTCATCTGCTCACCACTCCATGTGGTAGAATCTTTGGAAAGCTTGAAGTAGGTGAGACAAACACTGTAGTCTTAGTAACATTTAATGTTGTACAAAGGTTTCTGCATTTAATTTTCTGAAAAACTGGAAATGTTAATTTTGGAACAGTGCAAGGTTGACTCCTCAACATAATTTATGTCTGTTGTTTGTGTAGGATGTAATACAATGATTTCTGTTATCTTGGGCTATGTTGCAAAAAATGAAATGACACAAATTCGATAAATTCGAGCTGGTTTCATAAATGAATTGCCCATTTCCTCATTTATTTATTGATTCATTCATTGTACTTTATCAGTGTTGCTGACTCCATGTTTCTAGGATACACACTGTTGGGTGTGTAGTATATGGATCAACAAATATGAGCCTTCAGGAGGAGTTCATTAGCAAATTCAATGCCTGTGGCAAGTTATTACTCTTTATTGACCATGTTACGGCATGTGAGGAAGATTTCCTCTCTCCCAGAAGTGTTGCCAAGGTTTTAACAGTAACTGTGGATACACTCTGTGACACACTAAGCAGTGATTCGCTTGCACTTTGCCAAAGGGTGGCTTTGTAGGATTATGATTTTTTTCTGTAAACAATATGAATTGTATGCATATTGTCAACACATAAATGTACACGATACAGATACATAAATGTATAGACAAACACATGTAATTTGATGCTTTTTATTTGTGCAGCATATTATATTCAATAATTGTAGAATGTCTCTTAAGCGTAACAGTTAATAATTAGCATAATTGTCACCAAAATCTATGTGCCAATTCAGGCAATCTTTGAAGGTACCTATAGAAACAATTTTCTAGTAGGTTTTTAGGGTATTCCTGAATGAATGTGTTTTTCTCTTAAGTCTCTGATCACTTGTAAAAGTCTGTTGTAATATGTAATTCCACGGTGTAGGAAACCATGTAGTATTTTTGCTTTGTTTTTCCTACTGAGAAATAAGCAGTCGCTGGATTTGGTTCCATATTCATCCTTTAGTGTCCCTGGGAAGCAGCCTGTCATGAAAGAATCATTTATGATTTGCACTAAAGAGTTTTTCACACTGATTGTACAGATTCTCTGTATGCACAGAGGCACTTCATTTTTTAGACTGTGCTTCAAAGTGCACAGTTGTACTGTAGTATTGGGTCACAGCATTATTGTATTTGGTGAGTTTTTGTTCAGCCTGTGTTTTGTCAAATGTCTGTTTATGTAGCTTGGTACCTATGTTTCTGAAGTATTGAACTGCAATGTGTGCTCCACTCCTGGGATCATATATTGTGGTACCATGATACTTCAGTGTTATGTTCCTTGTGTTTTCTTCTATTTGTCTCCTCTTTGGTGATTTACAGACTGCATTGATTTTGTTTTCTGCTTTTCCTATAATTTTAACTATTTTTGAGATAATTTTTTAATAATTACACATCAAAACATTCAATCAATCAAAAACAAACTCTTAAACTTACAAGTAGATATAGAAAGCAGTGGTATAAGAACTACTGTTCTCTGTGTAACTGAGCATTGGTTAAAAACAATGAAATAACTTGTATAAACTTAGACAGTTATGAGTTAGTATCATACTTTTGCAGAGAGAGTTTTAAAAATGGTGGAAGCTGCATATTTGTTAGATATTGCATCTCCTGCCCTGTAACTGCAATTCCTTTGGAAAGGTATGCAATTGAAAAACATTTTGAGTGTAGTGGTATACATATCGAACTGCAAAATGCAACCCATTTAATAATGTCTTTACAGAGCTCCCAGTGGTGATTTCAGTGTGATAGGCTGCTATCACAATTTTGGGAGAACAAGTTAATTTTATGTGGAGACTTGAATATTGACTATCTGAATCAACATATAAAATGGAACTAGAGAGCTTACTTATAATGTATGGTTTACATAACACAATACAAAACTACACCAGAATAGGTATGAACACTCAAACTGCCATTGATTACATAATTACAAATATTCAGTCTGGCAGATATAATTGCCTTATAGAAGACATGAATTTATCAGATCACCACTCACAGACAGTAATAATAAAAGAAGTAGGGAAATTAGATTCACTCAGCTTTATCCCATAAAGAGATATGAGAAGTTCCTACATAACAGACCTAAAGATAGAACTACAAAATGGAAAGTGGCCAGAAATGTACTTAACTAATGGTGTTAATGATAAATATAACAGTTTCCTAGATATCTATTTAAAAATCCTTGAAGAATGTTTGCCAACCAAAACTAAACCAATAAAGGAAAAGAGAGGAAATCTAACATGGCTAACAAAAGGTCTATTAGTATCCTGTAAAAAGTTGAAACTTCTACACACAATTTTCAAAGCTCCAGATAGGACTATTCATTTTGTTGAATATTATAGAGCCTATAAAAAGATTTACAATAAAACTTTAATAGCTGCAAAAAACTGTATAATGGAAATGTTATTACACAAGTTTCCAACAAAGTCAGAAACACTTGGAAGATAATAAACAGAGAAACAGGAAAGTCATCAGGAAATAACAATAAAAGCTTAAGCCCAAAGATCAATAATGTTGTAACAGAAGATCCAATAACCACTAGTAACACTTTCAACCAATATTTTACCAGCATCTGCCAACAACTTACACAGGGTAACAATAGCAATTCTCTGCAAGCCCAAAAACAAGTTGAGAATAAACAAAAGTCACCCAGTAACTCATGTTATCTGTATCCGGCAACTGAACAACAGATAAGGAAAATAATAGAGAAACTAAAAAATAAAGCATCCACAGACAAATGGCCTGTCAAAAAAAAATTTCAAAGCTATCTACTAGGGAAATTGCTAAACCCCTCTGCCACTTAGTAAACTCATGTCTCGATAAAAGGAATCTTCCCGGATAGAATGAAGATTGCCAGAGCACTATCACTATTCAAAAAACGTGATCACATGTGCCCAAATAATTACAGACCAGTTAGCCTCCTTCCCATTTTTTCGAAGATCATAGAAACAATACTATTTGTTAGGTTAATGGCATTTTTTGATAAAAACTCTATCATAAATGGTAGACAGTTTGGGTTCCAGAAGGAAAAATATACAGTGTCAGCTGCATTTGAACTTATTAATATAATCTCTGCAGGCCTAGATCAAGGTCAAATCTCAGTTGGTGTTTTTTGTGATTTATCTAAAGCTTTTGATCTTGTCAGCCACCACATATTAATAATGAAGCTACACCACTATTGAATTAGAGGAAGTGCTCTTGATATCATAAAGTCATTTCTGCAGAACAGAAAACAAGCAGTGGAAGTGTCACACAATCAAGGGAAACAGCTATCAGAACTACAAGATATAAAACATGGGGTGCCATGCCACAAGGTACTATGCTAGGACCCCTCCTTTTCCTTATATATGTAAATGATTTACCTTGTAATGTAGACAGTGAATTGATACTCTTTGCAGATGACACAACAAGAATAACTGTGAGACCGAGCTTACAGGATGCCATAAGTAAAAGTAATCAAACAGTTGAAATAATCACCCACTGGCTTGAAGTGAATAGGTTAATTCTCAGTTATGAGAAAACTAATGCAATCCTATTTAGGAACAACAAAAGAAAAACAAGTTAACCAACAAATTTGCAAGAGCTAGATGTAAGAGTAGTTGAAAGTGCTAAATTTCTAGGGGTCACTGAGGACAGTTGTTTTGGATGGAAAGATCATATTTCCAATATAAGCAATAAAATTAGCACTGTTTCTTTTGCTCTGAGATAAATTAAGCCACTAATAACTGAAGATGATGTGTGCATGGTGTATTTTTCATACTTCAATGCTATAATGAGGTATGGTATAGAAATCTGGGGCCACTCAACTCAGCCAATCAAAAACTCAAATTACAAAAATAGCAATTAGAATAATGGGAAACAAAGGAACAAGAGATAGTTGCAAGCTTCTTTTCAAAAAAATATAAGATTCTAACATTCTACAGCTTGTATATATATAAAATTCTGCTCCTTGCTTGGGATCTTAATGATAAATTCAACAAAAATGAAGATGTACACCACCACCACACCACAAACACCAAGAAATTAAGAATTCTGCAGCAGAACACAACTCAATATGAGAGAAACAGTGGTTACAGGGCAGTAAAGTTGTACAACTCTTTATCACCACACATCACTAATGACAAATCAAAGGAGAAATTTAAACAGTCAATCAAACAAGTGCTATTAGAAACCCCTTTATATTCAATCAGAGAAATTCTTTCAAATGAAAATAACTGAAGCAAACAGGTAGATGCCGTGTTTCTTGACTTCCGCAAGGCGTTCGATACAGTTCCCCACAGTCGTTTATTGAACAAAGTAAGAGCATATGGACTATCAGACCAATTGTGTGATTGGATTGAGGAGTTCCTAGATAACAGGACGTAGCATGTTATTCTCAATGGAGAGAAGTCTTCCGAAGTAAGAGTAATTTCAGGTGTGCCACAGGGGAGTGTCATAGGACCGTTGCTATTCACAATATACATAAATGACCTTGTGGATGACATCGGAAGTTCACTGAGGCTTTTTGCAGATGATGCTGTGGTGTATAGAGAGGTTGTAACAATGGAAAATTGTACTGAAATGCAGGAGGATCTGCAGCGAATTGACGCATGGTGCAGGGAATGGCAACTGAATCTCAATGTAGACAAGTGTAATGTGCTGCGAATACACAGAAAGATAGATCCTTTATCATTTAGCTACAAAATAGCAGGTCAGCAACTGGAAGCAGCTAATACCATAAATTATCTGGGAGTACGCATTAGGAGTGATTTAAAATGGAATGATCATATAATGTTGATTGTCGGTAAAGCAGATGCCAGACTGAGATTCATTGGAAGAATCCTAAGGAAATGCAATCCGTTACAGGATCATTTAGTAATCGCGAAAGCGTTACGGAGATGATAGATAAACTCCAGTGGAAGACTCTGCAGGAGAGACGCTCAGTAGCTCGGTGCGGGCTTTTGTCAAAGTTTCGAGAACATACCTTCACCGAAGAGTTACAGTACGCTTGTTCGCCCACTGCTTGAATACTGCTCAGCAGTGTGGGATCCGTACCAGATAGGGTTGATACAAGACATAGAGAAGATCCAACGGAGAGCAGCGCGCTTCGTTACAGGATCATTTAGTAATCACGAAAGCGTTACGGAGATGATAGATAAACTCCAGTGGAAGACTCTGCAGGAGAGACGCTCAGTAGCTCGGTGCGGGCTTTTGTCAAAGTTTCGAGAACATACCTTCACCGAAGAGTCAAGCAGTATATTGCTCCCTCCTACGTATATCTCGCGAAGAGACCATGAGGATAAAATCAGAGAGATTAGAGCCCACACAGAGGCATACCGACAATCCTTCTTTCCACGAACAATACGAGACTGGAATAGAAGGGAGAACCGATAGAGGTACTGAAGGTACCCTCCGCCACACACCGACAGGTGGCTTGCGGAGTATGGATGTAGATGTAGATAGATGTAGATGAAACAGACATAGTACACGAAAAGAAAAATGTACACAGGTACAGAGAAAAAGAAAAAGTAAAATGTGTTAACTCCTTAACAGCATTGTTTTATCTAAAGATTTTGTTTTTCTATAGTATTATTGCTGTTAAATTTTTTTATGAATGTAAACAAAACAGCAGCTAGAATATGTATGTGCTATGTGACTGTATTATCCGTATATATAATATGATGGACCCATAGCATTGAATTATTGAGATTCAATGTTCTGTAATTTAGGTACATCGATTATGTATGCCTCATAAAATCTGTTCAGTTTATAGTATCTAAAATTTTGTAACTATGTTGTTAATTTCCAGAAATGTTGTGGCTAAAATTTATTGCTTATCTTAGCAAAACTATAGTTAGAATCAGTAAAAGTAATGTATTTCATTGGAAAACTGACAAATCAATTATGTACTTGGACTTACTCCATAAATGTACTCCAAAAGCTGTTAAATAAATAAGTGTCTTTTGTATGAATGCTGTTGGTTACAAAATGCAGCATTATTTTTGTTGTTTTTTATACTGCTAAGATGCTTGAGGATTAAAGCCTTCAATATCCCATCAGTTACCCAGTTATTTTTATTTTGTGTTTTAATAGCTCTTAGTACTTCTTCAAAACTGAAATTCAAAACTGAATTTAAATATTGAAATGAACTTTGAAAATTGCCCATTCATGCTAATCTCCATGTACAAGTGTTTCCAAGTTTAAGTGTTCATCTTTATGACAGATCTGACTCTTTTCAGCATAAAGAAAACCATTATGTATGTGAGTATTTTAGTTTTGTTTTTTACACCTATGTTTAATTTTAAGATCTGATGCAAGTGATTTGAAAGTTCAGAGTTATCTACAATGTCATCACATTTTAATTTCTCTATACCACTTGCTTTATGTTCAATGATTGATGCAGAATGCTTGGTTATGCTTGTGACAGTGTCAATCAGTGGTGATAGTTCATAGCTGTACGTAATGTTAACTTCACCAAGAAGTTTAGTCCTATTTATGATGAAAGTGCAAACAAGAGTGAGACAATCATCTTTCTAAATAATGATAAATGTTTAGTGTATTTGTAAGTAGCTTAGATATCACCAAAAAAATCATGCAACCCCATAAATATCCAAATTACTGACATTAGGTCACAGAAATATTTTTGGGAATCATATAGAAAAATCCTAGGTAATATCAGTGTTCTATGGTTCCCTAATTTAATAGAAAACATATAAAACTTCACAAATATTTCATGCTCTCTTTTAGGTTCCACAGAGGTTTCAGCAGAATTTACCCTTCACGTGCTTCTTTATTGGAATATTCAATCATTGGTTGTGATGGTGTGTCCAAATAGGTGGAAAAGTTTCTTTAATCAACTGCTGCTGCCAATGTCAATGGAGCATCTACCACAGCTTTTAGTCCCAAAACCAGTAAGTAAGAATTAGCTTCTGACCAGTTGGTAATAATTACAAACTGTCGCAATTTCTGCTTTAGCACATGACAATGTCATTGAGCAACTAAGGCTACATAATGAATTTTGTAACTTTCAAGTCTTACTTGGCACACATTTCAGATCATGAACTCCAGCCGATGGTTGATGAGTGGAAAAACATTGTGTGGAGTGATGAATCACGGTACACAATGTGGTGATCTGATGGCAGGGTGTGGGTATGGCGTGCGCCCTGTGAATGTCATCCGCCAGCAAATGTAGCGCCAACAGTAAAATTTGGGTGAATGTGGTTAATGTTATAGTGACGAGATGTTGCATGATGCCATTACCCAAAATGTGGCAGACAATTGTCTTAGAGCTCAAATTATCATATTCGAAGTTTCCACTCTCAAGCAGGTTGCTGATTTGTTGGATCACCAAGACATATTTGATAGACTGATGGTCAAGCTAGTGGCAGTAGTAAACAATGTATGTATGCAGGTTATGCACCATGGCCCAGTGAGGAATGTTCGAGACCAGCCTGGCCCGTGCTACGTGGTGGAAGTAGTAAACACCTGCCTCACACTAAGCAAGCAGTAAACAAAGTAAAGTCATGCCCATAATGTCTCAGAGCACATAAATATCTAGCTTGTCCTTGTAGAAATGTGCAATGCTTTAAATGTGGCAAACATGGAAACATTCAATCATTTTGCATGCAAAACAGTTTCAGAACAAGTCAAATGTTTGTTAATTAAAAAAGCAAGAAAAGAGTGTGAATGTAATTGTGTGAAAGCCAGTTCCTGAGGCAAACATTGTTAAGTCTGTCAGTTCCAAGTCTGTAGTGAAGTCAGTCACAAAGTCATAGAATTGGTCCTCAATGCAAAGAAAACCTAAGTTATTCATGCCTTTGAACATTTCTCAGCAAATTTTGAAATCTGCAACTAGACACAGTAATATCATTCACTGTGTTAAACAGGCTTATATATGAACAATTACATTAGCCAAAACTTTCAGAGTCACAAATGTTACTGTCCATTGACAATGGAGGTGATATTCTGATTCTTGGAATGTCTAGTTTACATGTCACTTTTAAGGAAGTAACTAAAACAATGTCATTTGTGCTGCTATGCACAAAAGACAGCATCGAAATATTTTTGGCATTGACGCTTTTGACTTGTCTGGCTTACATATTTAGGAAAATGCTTCATCTGTCAACACATTTGTACCTAATGACATTTTATCTCAACTGTGCAAAGAATTTCAGGATTTCTTTCAAGACTCTTTAAGTGAGGCCAATGATTTTGAAGCTCTTATTACTCTGAAAGCAAATGCGCAATCAAAAATCTTCCAGGCACACCCAGTCCCATATGCCATAGATAGAGAGATGAAAAGCGAAGTGTATATGGCTGTCAAGATGGCAGTGAATGAGGCTGTCAATGACTAACAAAGCCCAAAGAAACTCATGTTACATGAAGACCACAACAAAACCAGTGTTAGTGTTCACAGACACGTGGATAACCAAAGAACTGAAAGTGAAGGTATTACAGCAAAAGCAGAAATACTGAACTGTATTTTCAAATGACTAAGGAAGATACAGTTTCTCTTCCGCACTGCTCTAAAGATGTGAGCTATTGAACAATGATGCAAGACCCACTGTGATCCCTGTCAGACTGCATACAGAATTTACAACTGAATTAGATCTTAGTTTCACTATAATATATCATACATCCCTTAACAGTAAACTAGGCCTATGACTAAAAAAGAGCACAGTTCACACATGTGTACATGAATGATAACAGAAGCAATCCAGAAAACTACCATTCAATCTCACTGACAGCCATCTATTGTGGAATACTTCAACATATCCTGAGCTCAATCATTAAAAGTTACCTGAAACAAAATGACCTCCTCCATCTCAACCAGCATGGATTCCAACAACATTGTGTATGCAAAACCCACTTGAGCATTTTTAATGTGACATCCTAAAAGTCATGGATCAAGGAAATCAGATGAATGCAGTATTTACAGACTTCAGAAAAGCATTAGACTCAGTACCACACCAAGGTTGACTAATTATGAATATACTGAGTATCAAACAAAATTATTGACACAGTTGAAGATATCTTGGTAGACAGGAAATAGTATGTTATCTCGGATGAATGGTCTTCAACAGAGGTCCATGTACTTCAGATGGGCCCATGAAAGTATGCTAGAACACTTGTCCATGTTGTATGTTACTGATATGGCAAACCATATCAAAACAGAACCTCAGACTTACCCCGAGTGGTACAGTTATCGGTGTGAAGTATTCTTTGAAAAAAGCTACAAGAACATTAGTCAAGCCTTAATAAAATTTTGAGGTGGTGCAAAGATTAGCAACTTGCTTTAAATGTACAGAAATGTAAAGTCATGTTCTTCACAAAATGAAACAAAGTCATAATTCTCTGTGGTTACAACATCAGAGAATTGCACTTAATACCAATCAACTCATACAAATACCTGGGTGTGACTACTGGTAGGGTTACAAAATCAGTTAACAGTAAATATGGCTTCTGTGGGACGAACAAATGACAAGGATCGTAGGGTTATGAAATTAGTTAACAGTAAATATGAATTCTGTGGAACGAACAAATTACAAGGAAGCACCACAGAAAACAATATCAACATCTAATAAGACTGAAGAGGAAGAGATACCAGGTTGGACAGAAGATAAAAACAGCAGATCACAATGAACCACCAGGCACAGGACAGCACCCGAACAAGACATGAATGATTTTTTATGGTCTAATTCACTGCAGAAGGATACAACCAAGGAGAACTCCAGGACTCTCGGGAGATGAAAATCAAGACAGAAATGAAAAGAAGACTAGCGTCTACTCTTCAAAGAATTATCCAAGCAAGAAATGTACCGCTCATAGAATTGAATGATTTGGTAACTCTCCCATATCACAATTTACAGGGCCTAACCAGTAACTTATATGAGCTACAGGTACTTTTGAATGATAAACTAAAGGAGATTTCAGTCTTGTGTGTAACTGAACACTTGCTGCAAGAAATACAAAAATGTGCAGCTGGGATTACAGACTTTGTAGGGACACATACAGAGTGGGTGGAACATGTACATATGTAAAAACGGATATTAAACCAAAAGAAATTAAGTTTAAAAATATCTACTGTATTGAAAAAGATTTTGATTATGGTTTATGTTAACTAACAGAAAGCAAAATTATAATTGCATCTATAAATAGGCTCCAGAATGAGATTTTCACTCTGCAGCGGAGTGTGCGCTGATATGAAACTTCCTGGCAGATTAAAACTGTGTGCCCGACCGAGACTCGAACTCGGGACCTTTGCCTTTCGCGGGCAAGTGCTCTACTTGCACTTGCCCGCGAAAGGCAAAGGTCCCGAGTTCGAGTCTCGGTCGGGCACACAGTTTTAATCTGCCAGGAAGTTTCATATCAGCGCACACTCCGCTGCAGAGTGAAAATCTCATTCTGGAAACATCCCCCAGGCTGTGGCTAAGCCATGTCTCCGCAATATCCTTTCTTTCAGGAGTGCTAGTTCTGCAAGGTTCGCAGGAGAGCTTCTGTAAAGTTTGGAAGGTAGGAGACGAGGTACTGGCAGAAGTAAAGCTGTGAGTACCGGGCGTGAGTCGTGCTTCGGTAGCTCAGTGGTAGAGCACTTGCCCGCGAAAGGCAAAGGTCCCGAGTTCGAGTCTCGGTCGGGCACACAGTTTTAATCTGCCAGGAAGTTTTATAAATAGGCTATTTTGAATTGTTCTCTAAAAGTCTGGAAAACCTTCTGAACTGTCTAGATAGTCAGTCAAAACACATAATTATACTTATGGATTTCAATGTTAATTTCAAGGACATCTGGAAAAAAGGGCAGAAACTGCTTAAAGTAATAAAATCATACAATATGGACACATGTGCAGAAGATATCACCAGATATGGCAGCAGCAGTGAAATTACTATTGACCAAAAATTCATTGATAAACCAAAATGCGGCTTTAAATCTGAGGTATTTGATACAGATTTCTGTGATCATCAAGCAATTAAATTGACTTAGATAGCTCATGTGAAAAGAGTCAACAAGAGATATTCTGAGAGAAGATTAATTAATGATCACTGCACTGGGGCCTTTAATCTCATGTTAAAAAAATGTAAACTGGAGTATGGAAACAAGTAGTTCTGTAGATATAAAATTCAACAAGTTTTTGTCAAATTATAAATAGTGCTATGATAATTCATTTCCTCTGAAGAGAACAAAAATAAACAATCAAATTCATGGATAACAACTGAAATCAGAAAGTCATCAGAAAGTCATAGAATGCTATATAAGAATGCAAATCAAAATAATATCTTGAAACCATATGCAGAATGTTATAGAAAATATTACAGAGTGGCTATAGTTGCTGCAAAAAGAAGCACAATGATTCATATATCATAATAGGGAACAACAAAATCAAATCTGTGTGGAAACTTATTAATAATCATACAAGCAAACATGAAAACACAGGCAATAAATTCCTCATAAAACACAAAAATGAAATTGTTGATGATCCACTGCTAATAGCTAATATATTCAATGATCATTACATTAATATAGCTCAAAAACCTGACCACAAGTGTATATAGTCCAAAGACAAATGTAATAGCTTCAATAAATGGAAAGACAATGCTCCTATATCCAATAACACCTGAAGAAGTACAGAGGGCTATCAGTAAAGTAAAGAGTAAAATGACCTGCCGATTTGTTTGAACCACTGACAAAATTATTAAATATAGTACCAATAATATTTTCTCTCAACTTGTGGACGTAATCAATGACTCCTTTGGAATTGGTGTAATTCTAAGTGAACTTCAGCAGTCACATTTGACATTAAAAATCTCAGATCACTATCATTATAACCCACACATTCAAAAATAATCGAAAGAATAATATATGACAGATTGCTACACTTACTAAAAACATTCTGGTAAATGAACAGAATGGTTTCAGAAAAGGCAAATCAACACAAATGGCTCTCTTCAATTTCCTAAAACTTGTTGACAAAGCTATAGGGGACAAGGAACTGGTCTATGAGTTGTTTTTGGACGTTTCCAAAGCGTTTGATCTTATAAATCACAAACTGCTACTGTCACAACTATATAGTTATGGTGTCCATGGTGTTTCCCATCAGTGGTTCAAGTCATATTTAACTGATAGAAAACAAAGAGAGCAAATTTCTCAGGATGGTAATGTATATCATTCTGAATATAATAAGAGTTAATTATGGGGTGTCCCAGAGCTTGATAATAGGACCATTGTTGTTCTTGGTTCTTATTAATGACCTACCACAAAGATTTTCAACAGCTGATACACTATATTGTTTGCTGATGATACCAGATTCTTTATAAAATGGAAGAATGGTTATGAATGCAGCAAGAGATAAAAAAACAGCAGAAGTGGCTGAAAATGGTTTAAAGGTAATTATCTAGGTATCAGTGACAAGAAAACTGTAAGGATGATCTTCAACCATATAAGAAACAAAAATAAGACAAATGTAAAATTCAAATTATCAAATAGCCAAACTCAGCAAAAGAATCACATAAAATTTTTAGTATTACAGATGGGTGAGCATCTGAGATGGGAAAACATGTATAAATGCTCAACAAGAAATTAAGCAAGCAATGTTACATTTGAAGGGTTCTTAAAGATTGCTGCAATACTGAAACAGTGTTAAGTGCTTATTACACATTCATGCATAGTCTACTGAGGTATGGTGTAGTATTCTGGGCAAAAGCCCCTGTGCGCAAAGCAATCTTTTAAACTTCGAAAGAGAACTGTAAGATTAATAAGTGATATTGCTTACAGAGAATCATGTAGAAGTATCTTTAAGGAACTAAAAATTATGACCTTACCATCTATATTTATATATGAAATCATCTGCTTCATTAAAAACCATCAAGTTTCAGCTTTGTACAGCGAGACACACAATTATCATACAAGGGACAGGGATGATTATCACAGGGATGAACACAGAAAATCAGTATATAAGGACAATGTTGTTTACAAACCGAATATTCTTTACAGTGTATTGCCTGATAACATCAAAAAATACCAAACATTAATACATTTAAAAATTATATAAAAATGTATAAAAATCTACTAATAAACAATAGCTTCAACAGCATTAATGAATACCTGTAATTCTGCTCAAATCTGTAGGTCTGCTCATAATCTATCTAAGCAAAAATTCATAGCTATCAGAGTATTCTTGTATAAAACTAAACTTCTTTTGTCAATCTATGTATCTGATTATGCACCTAACTTTAGTGCCATACGTTACTATGCCTATTTCAGTAAAGTAGTCATATTTAATAGTTTTGGTAAAATCAACCATGGTGTTTCACTAGCTTTTATTTTATCAGTATGTACGTATATAATTTTATAATCTAATTAAACAGAATAATGTTTCTGTTATAAAGATTTGTTGATAAGATTTTGTAAGTGATGAAAACATATAGTATTTTATACTGTTTTGTACTTTGAAACGTCCAGTATTATGAACATGATAATAAGAGTGCTAAACAAATAAAGGCTTACATATGCTCAGCTGTAGGTGACACAGGTGGCAGAATACTGGGAAAATGCAGTCAATCTACAAAGGAGAATGCTTGTATGTCACCTGTGCATCAAATCTTAGAATATTGCTCAAGTACATGGGACCCACACCAAACAGGACGAACAGGTGATTTTCAATGTATGCAAAGAAGGTAGTGTGAATGGTTACAGGCTTGTTTGACTCATGAGAGAGCAGAAACAAATGTAAAAAAAACCTGAATTGATCGACACATTCAGATATGCTGAAAGTATTAGACAAAAGCTTACACGCAAAATTTTAAGAAGATGTATTAAGTGGATAATCTAGAGATATTCACCTTCCCCTATGTATCACTTATGTAGGGGATGTAAAAACAAAATCACACTAATTATAGCGCACAAAAAAGCATATGAGCAGCCATTTTCCCGTTCTCCATACTCAACTGGAACCAGAAGAAACCTTAACCTGTTGCCTACTATTCTCTGTATCCACTTCCATGCACTTTGCAGAGGTCTGCAGAGTATATGTATAGATATGGCAGTTACTTGAGTGTTATAATTATCGTGCATTATACAGAAGCTGAATGCCTTCACAATCTGTGCCTGTTCTATACAAAACTCCAGCAGAATGGTCTAAAATGTAATTTAGATAAACATGAATTCTTCCAACTTCCGAGTGGAATACCTATGCCACATCCTTATGAGTAGAGGCACAGGACTGATTCAAAACATGTTGAAGCTCTCACTTATTTACCATTGGCAACAAACCAGAAGGAACTCTAAGGCTTCTTAGGAAAAGTAAATTATTACTCCAAATCCACATTATACACGTGAGTTTGGAACTGGTGATAACCCTATATTTTTCCAGGTACAGCACTTTATTACCAATGACTGACCTGCAAACCTACCTTCAACATCAGCATTGGAACTCTGTGTAAATCAGTTTCTCTAGCATCAATTACAGGTCATCATCAGACTCACTCTCCACCTCCTGGAAAATGAAGACTGCAGCATGGTCATGCCTCAATGTTTCTGCCTTCTCATCCTGCAGATTCTCCATGGTGACTAGTATGGCACCATTCACATGAAGGAAATGGGACACCATCACTATTGGCTCTGAATCAACAGAGATGTTGAGTGTAAGGCCACCACATATGCAACCTGCTCAAACCACCAGACCACTCCACAGCTCTGCTGCATAACCTGCCCCATGCCACAAATTCCATGGGACCACTTTAACATGGAATTCACTGGAGCTATCCACAGCAAAATGTGACTTATTATCATCCATGCTCGATGTAAATTTCAGTATGTGGCACAAATGTATTCTTATACTGCTTGTATGCATGGATGTCTTCTATTGCAATCACTATATTAACCCAGCCCTCAAACTTATTTTTTAACGTGTCTGACAGCTCACGTATCAAGCATTAGCCAACAGTCTGTGTCTGCTTAATTATTTTGTTTTTGCCAGTCTAGTGATACTGATCACTTATTCATAGCTCCATTCCCTGTGGCCTCAAGTGGCTAAGCAGAAAGTCCTGTATATGCCTTCAAACAATAACTTAAGAAAGCAATGTGCACAGATGACAACAAAGACAATACCATGGTGAGATTCCTCTCTTTATAACAAATGACTCCAATTCATTGGATGTTCCTGACCAAGATACTCCACCTTGTTAGAACTCTTATGTCCCACAGTGGAGCAATCACCTCATTCAGCTCACCTGCACTAGCTTGTGGACTCCCCATTGTGAGACCACGCGTACAGCAGGATGCTAGGATGGATCCCAAGCAAAGTTACTGGTTTCCTAGGTAAAGGCCAGTGAGGCAAACTTCCAGTACCATGCAAATCAACTATGGCTCTGCAGTTCACCCTAACCCCTGGGTTGGGCCAAGCCTCCTTCTCCATCTCCACAGTATAACCTTAGACTTCATCCTGGGGCACCAACATCCACAAACCTTCTTCACTTCTACCCATTTCCAGAGCAGAAGAACTGGACCAGTACTGCCATAATATCAGTGACGATGACATACTATTGAGTAGGGGAGGAATTCAAGTACTGATGTGGCATTGTTCATATTGCTAGTGGAAGCACTACTGAACATCTGTAATCTAAACTTGAGAGAGTTGTTAATGTATGTCCCGACTTTTATTGTTGATTTGCTATTGTTTAATAAACACATGCAGTCAAATTATGTATATTCTATTTGAAACATTATGTATAATGAAATGTTTTAGTGCAAAGATTGTGAACATGTGTTAAACATTATGGTGAAGTGTGTATGTAATTACATGAATTGTTATTACGTATAAGAGATGAAGCATATTCTGCTGTATGTATGGTCAATGGCAAATGGAAGTCATACAGCTCATTTTTGCCCCTATGCACTGACTCACCAAAAGTGGGTTCTTGTAATGCCACAAGGTGTATCACTGGATTACATCATACTACTGTTACATCCAGTGCCTTTACTGTGAGCAACAAGCAGCAAAGCTGGTAGTGCTGGTAGATCATGTAGGTATAGGTATGCCAGCCAGTCAGTTTACGCCCAAGTTGCTACAGACACAGTCTCCTTTCTGTTCATTAGGTCATGTGTTCCTCTCCATTGCTGATGGAAGTGTTGACAATAATCTCACACTACATTAGTTATATGTGGTTATTCTTTGAACTTGACCTGCTGGAGACTTACGTTTAATAATGTCTGCCTACTGCTATAAACTTCACCTTTGGCAGGTTGTTATTTCATTTTAACCAAGTGAATGACTTTAGCCTTGTCTCTCAGTGTCTTCCACAACTGTAATTCAAGCTGTGTAAATGCTAATTGTTTTCATTTGCAGTTCTGGAAAATTAACAGGATCAATAAATCTTATGAACTATTTGTCACTTATTTTGTATTTTAGCATATTCCATAAAGGACTGCCAAATAAAGTTATGTGTTTAATGACAAAGGTAACACATATTTTCAATTGTGGAAGAACTAGTATGAAATGTAAATGTGTTTAGCTGTCTGTTCCATGTTTTGCAGCAAAATACCTCAAACAAACTGGTCCCTTCCATGGTGTTTGCATGCTTCTCATGGATACAATTTAATCTAGATACATACGTAGAATGAGAAGATTTCAAATCCTTTGCTTTCCTGTACACTCAAATTACTCCTTCAACACAGTTCACCCTGTATCTTCTAATATATCTGTCAGCTCAGAGCCACTAATTTGTTTATGGTGTGACAAATATAGTATATTAGTTTACTACATTCTAATCCAATTTGTTGATAATGACTGTTAGGAACAACTATGAGGAAATCTTGAAGAAATGGAAATTTCTCTAATTTTACCATGATGATAATTTTCCTGACATGCATGTAAGGATGGGATATATGTCTTGATTTATCATCTCGAACTCACAGTACAGGAAATTTAAGAGTTAGTCTTAAACTAGGTAAAACTCCTCCATCTGTTATGTTTTGTACTCAAATGAATAACTAATTTTTTTAAATGATTAATGGAAAACCTCATATAAAGATGTGAAGCAAATACTAACAAAGAGATAGAGGGGCTGGCCAGTACTTACCTCAGCTCAGTACAGCCGATAGATACACATAAAACAGAACCGAAAATTTACATTCCTAGCTTTCGGAACAAATGTTCCTTCATCAGGGAGGAGAGAGGGGAAAGAAAGGGAAGAAGGGAAAGGAGATTCAGTTACTCACAACCCAGGCTATGAAGCAACAGGGAAAGGAAAATAGGGAGGGTAAAAAGGATGGAGGCATGGTTGTCAGAGGAAAGCCAAAGATATTCTACTGTAAGTACTGTGCCAGCTTCAAACCAAAGAGGATGCATACAGAAGTAAAGAGGTATATAGTGTAAAGATAAACACAACTATGTAGGATGAAAAGATGCGTGAATGGCTAAAGAGGAAAGGGAAAGAGGAGAAGACTGAAGAGTAAATGGGAGTGAGGTTGTTTAACGTAGGTTCAGTCCAGGGGGATGGCGGGATGAAAGGATGTGTTGGAGTGCAAGTTCCCATGTCCGCAGTTCAGAGGGACTGGTGTTGGGTGGGAGAAGCCAAATGGCACATACGGTGTAGCAGGTTCCTAGGTCCCTAGAATTATGCTGGAGGGCATGCTCCGCTACTGGGTATTGGGCATCTCCTAGGCGGACAGTTCGTCTGTGTCCGTTCATGCGCTCAGCCAGTTTAGTTGTTGTCATGCCGATGTAAAAGTCTGTGCAGTGCAGGCATGTCAGTTGATAAATGACATGTGTAGTTTCACACGTGGCCCTGCCTTGAATTGTGTATGTTTTACCAGTAGCGGGGCTGGAGTAGGTGGTTGTGGGGGGATGCATGGGGCAGGTTTTGCAGCGGGGTCGGTTACAGGGGTAGGAACCGCTGGGTAGAGAAGGTAGTCTGGGAATATTGTAGGGTTTAACAAGGATGTTACAGAGGTTAGGGGGGCGACGAAAGGCAACTCTGGGTGGTGTGGGGAGAATTTTGTCAAGGGATGATCTCATTTCAGGGGTTGACTTGAGAAAGTCATATCCCTGGCAGAGTAATTTGTTGATGTTTTTGAGGCCAGGATAATATTGGGTGACAAGGGGGATGCTTCTGTGTGGTCTGGGGGTAGGAACATTGTTGTTGGACGGGGAGGAATGTATTGCTCTGGAGATCTGTTTGTGGACAAGGTCTGCAGGATAGTTGCGGGAGAGGAAAGCACTGGTCAGGTTATTGGTGTAATTGTTGAGGGATTCATCACTGGAGCAGATGCGTTTGCCACGAATACCTAGGCTGTAGGGAAGGGAGCATTTGATGTGGAATGGATGGCAGCTATCAAAGTGAAGGTACTGTTGTTTGTTTGTGGGTTTGATATGGACAGAGGTGTGGATGTGAGCTTCAACAAGATGAAGGTCAACATCCAGGAAGGTGGCTTGGATTTTGGAGAAGGACCAGGTGAAATTCAGATTCGAAAAGGAGTTGAGGTTATGGAGGAAATTAAGGAGTGTTTCTTCACCATGAGTCCAGACCACAAAGATGTCATCTATAAACCTATACCAGGCCAGGGGAAGCAGCTGTTGGGTCTTCAGGAAAGCCTCCTCCATGCAGCCCATGAAGAGGTTGGCATAGGACGGAGCCATCCTGGTTCCCATGGCCGTTCCCCTGATTTGTTTGTAGGTCTGGCCTTCAAAAGTGAAGTAGTTATGGGTGAGGATGAAGTTGGTAAGTGTGATAAGGAATGAGGTTTTTGGAAGATCTTCGGGTGAGCGTTGGGAGAGGTAGTGCTCAAGGGCAGAGAGACCATGGGTATGTGGGATGTTTGTGTAAAGGGATGTAGCATCTATGGTGACAAGAAAGGTTTCAGGTGGGAGAGGAGTGGGAATGGATTTGAGGCGTTCTAGGAAGTGGTTTGTGTCTTTGATGTAGGATGGGAGTCTGCGGGTGATAGGTTTGAGGTGCTGGTCTACCAGAACTGAGATACGTTCGGTTGGGGCTTTGAAGCCTGCTACAATGGGACGGCCAGGATGGTTCTCTTTGTGGATTTTGGGTAATAGGTAGAAGGTAGGGGTACGTGGCTCAGGTGGAATGAGTAAGTCTATGGAAGCCATTGTGAGGCCTTGTGAGGGACCTTGGATTTTTAGGATTTTTTGCAGCTCAGTCTGGATGGAGGGAATGGGATCCTGGGTAACAGCTTTGTAGGTTGAGGTGTCGGAGAGTTGACGCAGTCCTTCTGCCACATACTCCACATGGTCAAGTACGACAGTTGTGGAGCCTTTATCCGCCGGGAGGATGACAATAGAGCGGTCTATTTTCAGCTCCTTAATGGCACGGGATTCAGCTGGGGTGATGTTGGGGGTTGTCGGGATGTTCTTCAAGAAGGTTGAGGTGTCGGAGAGTTGACGCAGTCCTTCTGCCAGGTTGAGGTGTCGGAGAGTTGACGCAGTCCTTCTGCTGTTGCTTCATAGCCTGGGTTGTGAGTAACTGAATCTCCTTTCCCTTCTTCCCTTTCTTTCCCCTCTCTCCTCCATGATGAAGGAACATTTGTTCCGAAAGCTAGGAATGTAAATTTTCGGTACTGTTTTATGTGTATCTATCGGCTGTACTGAGCTGAGGTAAGTACTGGCCAGCCCCTCTATCTCTGAACTAATTTTTTTGTATATGAATGTGCCAAATTGTTGTTTGTGCAAGATTTCATTTAAATTTATGGTTCAGTTGTTTACAGTTACCTTCCTAATTCCAAAGACATCATTCATTCCATTAAAAGTGAAATGCTGAATACTGTAAGCAATGGGGAAATGTTTTGAGTGAAGAGACAGAATACAAAGTACTGTGATAGATATTTCACTCCTCTTGAAACATACTTTAATTTATGTGAAACTAATTAACTCCTGAATCTCAGGCAACTTACAATGAAAGTTCAGAATTTCAATTTCAGTTGGCTGTTTTACATTAATACTTACAAGTTACTGTAGTTTCAGAAAAAAACATTATATTCTTACACCTGTCATTAATTTGCGAGTCCTAGATACACTTTTGAATGTGCACCACCTGTGTATCAAAAAGTCTGTGAACAAAAAGCACTCACATAACATCATTAAGTCAGATCATGTCAGAATCTGCATGATGATAAAAATCTTCATGCTGATATGAAAAAGTCTCCCTCGTAATTTTAATAGTGCAATAATGTCAGTTAAAGTGGAAGTCTGCTGTCAGAACATGTTAATTAATGAGACTTCCTGGCAGATTAAAACTCTGTGGCGGACTGAGACTCAAACTTGGGACATTTGTCTTTCATGGACATGTGCTCTACCAAGCTGTGAAGTAGGGTCATGAGTGGTCATCAGTCATTCTTGATTAGCTCAGTTGGTGGAGCATTTGCCCATGAAAGGCCAGGGTCCCAACTTTGAGTCTGAGTCTGGGGCATAGTTTCCCAGGGGGTTTCACATCTGTACGCACTCATCTGCAGAGTGAATCTTTGATTACAAATGCTAATTAATGTCAAGAATTTTTACCATGAAATAACGTTTAACTTTAATATTTATTGTTCAGCCTGGAAAACAGTGTATCACTCTATTACGCTACTGATGTGTACAAACTTGCAATATGTTTTAATTATGTAGACTGGAACAGGATGTATAAATGTAAGGTTCCTTTCTATTCAAGTGGCTAACCTATATCACTAGAGAAACTAATAGTTTGTTTGCATTTAGGTTGTATATCTTATTGAGGGATTGCAATGGAAGCTGCACCATTTCAGCATCTGTGAGGCAACTCAAAAATTATGATGATCTGTCAGAATTTGGGACATGCACACTTCCTCTGTGTATACTGATACCAACATAAGTCCCTATGTATGAGATACTAATGCTGAGAGAAGCTTCAGTTTCTGATAAACTCTAAGTGTTCTTAATATAGCTTGGACTTTTCCTTTGCTGAATGTAGAGTCTGAATCATTCCATTGTAATGGATTGTGCTGAAACAAACTTGCTCATGGTTAGGGACAGGAAAAAATCAGTGCTATTTTATGGCCAAAATCGGTATTATTTTTTGCACTTTTCTGTGTTATTTATTGGTGTTATTTCTGGCAAGCTTTTCCTATTATCAGTTATCTATTTTTGTCAAATTTCACCATTTTTCAATGCTATGTTGAAAATGTAACTGTTTCCAAGATAGGATGGGCCAAACGTGAGACAAGTGTAGAGAAAAATTGTTTTAACAAAAAACTTTGACACAAATAATTATTCAAAAACAAATACCAAAGGAAAAAAGAAAATAACAGCATGTTGCAGATATTTCATTGATGACATGCTTCGCGCTTCTTCATGTCGTTCTTGAGCTGTTGAGACCACAGAAGCCGGTCTTCACAGCTCAAGAATGACCTGAAGATGCGCTAGGTGCGTGAAATGTGTCATCAATAAAGTATCAGCAACAGAGACTATTATTTCAATTTTTAACATTTGTATACTGTTGCTGCGCTTGGCCAGAATCAATCAATCAAACTCTTTATTCAACCGTTAACAATTTACACTGTGTGGATGTAGTCAATTAAAATATAGTTTCTTATCTTTAATTTGTTTCAAAAACTTGGATAATAAATACAAATATTTTATATCAGTATACATAAATAATATTACTTTTCCATATTCAGGTATTCTTCAATGCTATAAAAACTATGTGGTATTAAAAATTGTTTAAGATCTACCTTGAATTTATGAAATTATTTAATTTTCTTTATTGTAAAATGCAATGTACTAAAAAGTATTTTGGGCTGGTAGTTTACCCATTTTTAGTAGAGAGCTCCTTTGTGGGTGTCTCTGTGAAAATCATCCCTGTTCCTGGTTTCATGGTTATGAATCTGATTATTTATTGTTGAAAACTCCTGGTGAGTTTTCAGAAAGCATACACATTCTTAGATGTATAAGCTTGGAAGAGTCATTATTTTAAATTCTTTAAATATTTCCCTGCATGACACTCTTCAGTGAACCCCTTTCATTATTCTAACAGCCCTTTTTTGAAGTTTGAAACCTTGTTTTGCCGTACCTGTATTTCCTCAGAAGATCACACAGTATGTAAGCAATCTGTTTATGTAAGCATAGTAAGCTCACAGCAATGATTCAGTGTTGCAGCATTCCCAAAGCATTCTTAGCACATAGCAGCATTTACTTAATTTTTTACTCAAAACTTCTAGATGCTTTTCCCATCTCAAGTGCTCATCCACCCATATAATGAGGAATTTTGTGTATGGAGCTTGTGCAATAACATAGTTCCCTAACTCAGTTTTTACTCCTCTTCTAGCTTTACTTTTAATATTACTGAAATTCATCAATACCGTTGTATCCTTATTTATGATCAAAGCATTATCACTAAACCATGGTGTGGAGTGATGCATATATTTTAAATAATGTGAAAAAAATTATTTATCAATGATGTATCCAGTTAGTGGAATGTAATGTTGGCCTGCAAAAATGTTTCCACAGTCCTTTGGGCCACATATTCACAATCGCTCTTCTTCTTTTTTGCAGCTTCAAAGCTGCTGCTAATCGTAGACCGCCGCTTTATCAGCAAACTGGTCTACTTCAACTTGCTGCCCTTAAGTTTTTCGGTCTGCACATGTTTCACTGTAGAATCACTACACTCCTGTGGTTTTTTTTTGGCTATAGTGATGGACCATGCACCGAGAACTCCAAATTATTATGATAAGAAACGTTTATTAAGATTCGTATAGTTACAGAAACACAAGAAAAACAATGCAGAATTTCACGACACGTGTATCACTCAGTCAAGTCGCAACCGGGACTGCCAAAGAATCTTGAGTCTCCAAAGACTGTTTACTCTGCGCTTCACCGGTGAAGTTACAGATGGTCGAATGTCGCCACACAGCCCCCCCCCCTCCCCCCCCCCCCCCCCCCGGGAGTGCGGAGAACTGGGGGAAGGATGTGGGTGTCGTCCTGTGTAGTGGCGTTGTGGGATGCTCGCTGGTTGATAGCAGCGTGTGCTAAGAGTCCATACTGTCTGTGCAGGGAGGACCAGCGCTCGTATAGTCCGCCATCCAGCGGCGGGTGGTTGGGGGTGTGGGGGGGGGGGGGACTGGTCGACCTGCGCGCGTGAACTGGACTGGCACAGGAGATGTCGTCGTTGCAGTACTGGCGGAGAGGGGGATGCGAATCTTGAGCATCCCGTCGGTGCTGAACGTTGCAGCTATGGCAGCCGTATCCACCCCATTTAGGATAGGGACTGTGCACAGCATGGTGATGTGTGACAAGGGTGTGGACCCACGTGAAGTGTCCCCTATGCGGAGGACGAAGATGGATCCCTCGCGGAGCTCCAAGGAAAGCTCGTTGCGTGTTCACTCAGAGGCATTGTTTGTGTTGCAAATTTCGTCGACAGTGGATGTAGGGAGCACTACGGGGGCGGGGGAGAAAAGTAACGTAGTTCAGGAGAAACATTGGAACACTCTGTGGGGGTATTGTGTGCCAACACTTGGACAGTGTAATGTCACACGCAACATGTGGTTGATCCTGAGGTTGTGGACTGTCACATACAGTGGCTGTTTGAAACGAGGGTAGAGTATCATCATACGCAACCACTGAATTGCCCACTGGTGTAGGGTCGGTGCGCATACGATCATGGTGGGGCGTAGGGGAGTGAGTCATCTGTGTGAGTTCGAGGACATCACCTGATGGAAGAACACTCGACTCGGGGGGGGGGGGGGGG
The DNA here is from genome assembly GCF_023864275.1 of Schistocerca cancellata. Classification (NCBI taxonomy): domain Eukaryota; kingdom Metazoa; phylum Arthropoda; class Insecta; order Orthoptera; family Acrididae; genus Schistocerca; species Schistocerca cancellata. Next base: position 271,550,998 of record NC_064629.1, read on the forward strand.
GGGGTTTAGATTCCTCAATCGTCCAGGCTGGTTTCACGCATTGGAGGGAAACTGTCTGCTGGCGACCACTGACGAGAAAGTCCATAGTGTTGTCCGTGTGAGCCACTACTCGATGCGGGCCAGAGTAAGGTGGCTGTAATGCCGGTTTGACTGCGTCATCCCATAACATAATGAACTCGCAAGAGTCTAGTGCCGAATGCAGGAACACCCGAGGATGGGTATGTGGTCATGGAGGAGGCATGCGGATTGCAGCTATGTGTGTCCGGACATGCTCAAATAGCATGGGGAGGTCGGATAGGTTGGCGATTGGTTCGTCGTTGATGAACTCTGCGGGGAGAACTAGGGTCTCGCCATACACGAGCGCTGCAAGTGAATCCTGGAGGTCTGTCTTGTAAGCCGTGTGTATTCCTAGCATAACCCAGGGAAGGGCGTTGCACCACTCACCACTGTGGCACATAAGTGCCGCTTTCAGAGTTCTGTGCCACCGCTCAACCAGTCCATTGCTCTGAGGGTGCTAAGCCGTAGTGCGGAATCTATCCACCCCACAGAGGAAGCAGAGTTTGTTAAACAGCAGGGATTCAAACTGTCTTCCCTGGTTGGTGGTGATGGATGTAGGACAGCCAAATCAAGCTATCCAGGAGGATACAAATGCGCATGATATGGAATCTGCTGTGATGTCCTGCAGGGGTATTGCCTCCACCCAACGTGTAAAGTGGTCAATGACGGACAGGATATACCTGAAACCATCAGACATGGGTAATGATCCTACGAGATCCACATGTACGTGACGGAAGCGGCCTTTCAGGATGTCGAATTTACCTAGACTGGGCTGTGTGTGCCTGCCAACTTTGCTGCACTGGCACTGTAAACAAGCACGAGCCCAAATATGACACTCGCTTTTCAGACCAGGCCACACAACGTTTCTGTAACCAGGCGCGTAGTAGCCTTAGCACCAGGATGTGCCAGGTTATGTAAAGTAGTGAACACTTGGTGACGCAGCGCAGGGGGAACATAGGCCGAGCAGTGCTCATGGATGTGTCACACCACAGTGGCTTGGCGGAGCCCGGTAGGTTGCACGAAACGATCTGAATGGAAGTATCTGGGTCCTGTCGGAGGTTGTGCAATTCGGTGTCACTGTCCTGTAAGTGGGCCAATTCGTCGAAATTAATGAGGGATGAAATTGCAGTGATACGTGATAGGTAGTCAGCCACCACATTTTCTGAACCTCAAATGTAACGGATGTCTGTCATGTATTGGCAAATTAAGTCCATTTGCCGGAACCTACGTGGGGGAAGGTCAGCAGGGGGGTTGCGGATAACCTCCGTGAGGGGGCGATATTCCGTGAAAATTGTTATATTCCTTCCTTCGATGTATGTGCAGAAATATTTTTCAGCTTCATAAACTGCAAGCAATTCTCTGTCAAATGCTGACCATTTACGTTGAGCTGTAGATAGTTTTTTTGGAAAAAAACCAGAGTGGTTGAGTCGTGTCATTGACATGCTGTTGGAGGACTGCACCGATTACAAAATCACTTGCATCCGCTGTAATAGAGATGCAGGCATCTGGCAAAGGGTGGGTGAGAGTGACACCACGTGCTAACGCTGATTTAAGGTCTTAAAAAGCTCTCACCATGTTGTCAGACCACAGTACTCGGCGACTGCCCGAGGTTTGTTTCCCGGCCAATGCTTCAGTTAAAGGGGCTTGAATGGCTGTCGTCATTGGCAGGTTATGACGGTAGAAATGGACATTTCCTAAAAACCGGCGTAATTCGCGAAAGGACACTAGGAGGGGTAGATCGCAAATGCAGTCAACCCGCTCCTGCAGGGGGCATATACCGTCCGAGGGGACGGTGTACCCCAGAAAAGTGACAGCAGTGCAGCGGAGTTGTGACTTGTCATTATTGATCTTGACTCCGTTACGTGTCAATAAGTCCTGTATCGTGACCAGGTGGAGTTCATGTTCCCTGTCAGAGGGGGAGAAAATTAGTATGTCGTCGAGTTATGCGTAGCAATATGTGTAGTTAAAAAGAAGTGAGTCTGTAAAAAGCTGCCAAGTTTGGGCTGCGTTTTTGAGACCATAAGGCACGTAACAGTATTCGTACAGGCCGAATGGTGTGATCACTGCTGTCTTTGGTATGTCACTCTGTTCCATTGGTATCTGTAAATATGCCTTGCGGCATTCCAAGACACTCAAAATGCATGCTGCGTGAAGTACTTGTGCAAAGAATTGTATGTGAGGTATGGGGTAATTGTCTAATACCGTCCGCACATTGGTGTGAACGGGGGTGTCGTCAATGGGAATCGGTAGCACACAAGAGTCACTAACCTGATGTGCTAGGGAAGCTGGCTGCGTTGGTGGCAACAAAGTTCCACGAGGTGCATCCTGGGTGTTGGATGGTGGCAGTGTTGACAGGCATTGTACGAGGCATCGTGCCTCGGTGAGGGCTTGCGTAGCTGACAATATGGCACGGTTCAGTTCGGTGTTGTGAGCACAGGGATCGGCGACAACAGGGCGTTCGGGCTGGAGCTGGGCAATGGAAGTTGTGAGGCTGTCTGCCAATGAAGAGCACTCGATGGGAGCTGTGTCGGAGTTATCGGGCAGCTGACGGGGAAGGGGGGCCGAAGAAGCGACTGAACATGCAAAATTGAGTGGACGAGGTGTGGTGCAATAATGCAACTGACTAAAAATCTGGAGACAGTCCGAAATGGAAAAGGAAGTCAATGCCTAATACTTGATCTTTGACATCAGCCATGTAGAAGGACCCAGTGAACTGTTTGTCAGATATGAGTTCAATAAGTAACTTGGTCAAACCCTCGACACGAAGAGTCAACTTATTTGCTGATCGAAGGGACAGTTTGGTTGGTGTCGTGTCCTTTACAGAAAATGTGGGAGGTATGACACTAATGTCTGCTCCAGTATCGACGAGAAAATACCGATGTGAACCTAAATCCAAGGTGTACAGACGTCCTCGTGAGATGGGGGATCTGACAGAATGCAATGTCTGTGGGCACCCCTGCATGAATCCGCGGGCCATGGCGCCTACTGCAGCCCATGTGCAGCGTTTGGGAACGCGCAGGGCGGACGGCAGTTGCGAGCAGCGTCCCTGAAAGTGGTGTGAAACCAGCATATTCGTGAGTCAGCTGTACTCAGCCCACCAGCCGAAGCGTCAGGCAGGGTGGGCAGCCCCTAGCCCAGTTGTGGTAGGGAGAGGCTGTTGCCGACCCGCTGGCAGTTCCAGGTCTTGGCAGCTAGATGGCTGCTGTTCTATGTGCTGTCCACGATATGCTTGCGTCCAGTCTCTACCGCCCGACGGTGGAATTTAAACCCCAGGATTACCAACCTCGGTGGTATTAGGAACTGTGCTGTGCAGACGGAGGTGGCTGTGTCGAATTATGGTGTATGCCTGGTCTGGCCACCGTAGTTTATCCTCGAGTGACGCTGCGGTATGTGGAAGCAAATGTAACTATAGTTCTTGTGGCAGCTTCACCAACCACGATGCCCAGAGCGCTAAGTTCGGAGAAGATCTCGGTACTGACCTGTGCACACAAGCACCCCCACAGCTGTGAGGGTATTCTGTCACCTAAAATCTCATCATAAATTATGTTGTGAATCGTATCAGCCGGCAGACGAGAGAGGTTTTCGATGAGTAATGCACGAGCAGAAAAAATGGTTCAAATGGCTCCGAGCACTATGGGACATAACAGCTGTGGTCATCAGTACCCTAGAACTGAGAACTACTTAAACCTAACTAACCTAAGGACATCACACACATCCATGCCCGAGGCAGGATTCGAACCTGTGACCGTAGCAGTCGCGCGGTTCCGGACTGCGTGCCTAGAACCGCGAGACCACCATGGCCAGCTGCACGAGCAGAGGCATATTTGTTGCTCTGAGGTGGGTTCAGCAATAAGTCACTTATGAGATCAGGTTGGTCATGCAGGTGGTTTACTAAACACACAAAACTAGTGCTGTCATCAGCAATACCATGCATGTCCAACATGTTGTCTACCAAGGTAAACCACGTCACTGGGTTGTCCGGTTGTAATGGCGGCAGCTTCGGAAAACGGCCGGGGGCCAGTGCTTGCGGGGCTGCAGGAAAGGCACGAAACGTACGAGGATTCTGCACGGTGTTCACTGGTGCGAACTGTGCCTCAGTGGCGGGGGATGTGTTGCGTCGAACATCCGTCAGCTGTTTAGGTGAGACGTGGTATCCAGTCCTTGTTGTTGTTGTTGTGGTCTTCAGTCCTGAGACTGGGTTGATGCAGCTCTCCATGCTACTCTATCCTGTGCAAGCTTCTTCATCTCCCAGTACCTACTGCAACCTGTAGGCACGGAATCTGTACGGCCACACAATGAGCACGGCGCAGCAGGTGCAGGCTGATCATCTGCCCATGCAGCCGAAATCTCGAACAGTGGCGCGAGATCGCGATTGAGCGCCAAGTGCCAGGGCGGAACCATGGCAGGTGCATCGCCCGAGGTGTGCGCGGGGCGGCAGGACGGATAGGCATATAAATGGCTCGACGCAGTTGGCACGAGTGTCCATTTGACCGGCGTGGAGGGGGACACGTTAAACGGCGGTCATGCGTGTGGACCCAGAAACTGGACAGCCGTGTGGTCCATGTTGTGCGGTACAAACTTGGGAGTTCCCGGGTCCTGCGCTGGAGGAGCATTCTGTCGAGTGTAGAATATCGTAGAAGGTGTCCACAACGATGTGTTTAGTGCGCGGTGTGGTATGCCGGCAGAGGTTAGGGTCGTCCGTCCAGGCGAGGCAAACATGGGAGATATGAACATTCCCGGTGTATTAGTAGCAGATGGGGTAAAGCGTTGTGCTTCACAGTCAAATGTCCATTCTGCGGTCGCGGCGTCATGCACTGCCATAGAAACTGAAGGCTGTGACATTGTCTATTGGCACGAAACCGTTGATACACAGCGAGTGACTGCAACGTATTTTCGCAACTCGGTGTCACCAATGTGAGTTTTTTTGGCTATAGTGACGGACCACACACCAAAAACTTCAACCTATTACGATAAGACACTTTTATTAAGGTTCCTATAATTACAGAAACACAAGAAAAACAATGTAGAATTTCACGACACGTATATTACTCAGTCAAGTAGCAGACGGGACTGCCAAAGAATCTCGAGTCTCCAAAGACTGTTTACTCTGTGCTTCGCCAGTGAAGTTACTGGCGGTCGACTGTCGCCACACTCTCATGAAACTCTGACAGTCCAGAATTTACAAAATACTGTTAGGTTATCAGGAACATACAAACCACCAATTTCAAATTCTCTTATCCTTTTGTCAGAAGTTACTGTAGGCTTCGTCAATGTGATGTGTTTGTGACAGATTTTCATTAAGCCATTGCTTTGAAACGGCATACCGTGGCTCATACACTGCAAAAGAAATAATCGAAATTCGCACAGTGGTCATTCGTACGCGGTCGCAAAAGTCGATAGCCGAAAGGCCACTAGTGATGTCACAACTCCAAAAAGTACTACGACGATGGAACATGGATCATTTCAACGTTAAATATGTTTCTGACATCATTAGATTTACGAAACTTCTTACGAGGACACAGAAAAATATTGTTGAAAAATGCTGATTTTGCGTTACTTCTTTAACAAATGCCGAATTCGCGTTACTTCCTTAAAAACTGCCGAATTCGCGATACGTCCTTAAAAACTGCTAAATTCACGTTATTCGTCGTGTTATCGTTTAAATGAACTTTTCCTGTCCGTACTCATGGTAAAATTATCAGTTTTTTTCTACAAATTTTCATATTTATGGTTAATATTGCTAATTATGAGGAGATGGATGAGCTGCTCACATTTCATTTTTCAAAGGAGACTTGCTCATTTAAGTTAGCGAGTTAGGCTGACAATGCTTACAAAACCAAACTGATTGTTATATGATACTCACACAACCTGTCAGTCTTCCCTGCTAATTTCATAACAAACATTTATAGTTGTTAATAGATTCCTTGATTACTCACAGATAGTGTTCTGTATTTAATATTCAGAAAAAGTACTTAGTCATAATGCATGACCATTTCTCTACTTCGATAAAAGTCATTGACAATGCTCAATAAGTTTATTTGGTTTTGTATAGCACTGATGAAAGACACTCTCCTCTCTTTTATTTGTCTTGATGTCTTGCCAAATGGTGTTTGGTGGATGCTAGATGCAGCCACTGGACAGACTGCTTCTCCTATGGCCAATTTCATTACTTCTGCTTTTTGTTGTGGGAACCTATAAGAATGAAGTAGACTGAGAAACCTGGCAAAGATTGTGTGCAGCTAAATGTCGTTATTCTATTACTACCATGTTATGACAGCACAGAAAAAGTAAGCTTCTTGTCAGATTAATGTGGTGTTCTAGGCTTACGTGACTCTTTGGTTAAGCTCTTTGAATCCTCACGATGGTTATGTTACTGTCCATTAAGGATAATTCAAAATGTAATGAACCCAGTTTTGAGCTTTTTAGTGCGAAATGAATCTATCACCACCACCTTCTCTCATGAATGTTCCAAAGGCTGTTTTGGTCGACTTTGCACGAGTCTTAGATTTTACAGGGAGCTTGGTATATTAATATACTTCTCTGCTGTTCCAATTTATTTATCTTTTTGAAGCTAATAAAAATATCTTGCAACTGTGTTTCGAGTGCAGGAATATGAAAACTCTACAAAATTAGTCATTCTGATACTTTTATGAGTAATGTAAGTGAAAGTAAGTAAAATCATAAATTTTAAGAGATGGAATAATTTTGCACCTCACATTGATACACGAGTACTATTTTTATTGTACACAGTGAGTAACACAGTTTATATTTCTATGTTCATAATTCACCTACCGTATGTCAATATCCTAGGTCACGTCACTGCACCAAAATATGGAGACATGTTGTTAACAATTAGTTGAGTGCTGATCATTGTATTTGTTGGGAGTTTGAATTTGGAATGGAATGCAATATTTGTTAACCTTTAGGTGTGATTCAGAACAGACATATCAACATAGTTTTGAATGAAAACATCATAATAGATTGAAAAGTTAACAGCAGAAGGAATACTTCCACCATTCGCTAAAATCTAGGCCTCAGTAATGGAAATCCCAAATGGATTGTTGCAGCCCTTTTATGACTGCTGTCAGTGAATGATAAGTAATTCACCTTCTCCCTGTAAGAAGACTACTCAGAAAATTGTCTACATAAATGCAATATTAGTGGTTTACACTATGATTGCATGGTACCTTAATACCTTTCATTTATTGATTTCCTTGTCTAACAATCACATGGTAGCTGTGTTGGAATTTGGTGCTGCTGCCAGGGTCTGAAAATCATAGACTTAAATTCTAATTATTATTGTTTTTGTCAGCAGCATATATAAAACAATTTCCAAAATGTGTACAAAACAGTACAAGATGACTACAGAAGAATAATGTGCATATAACATGAAAAATTCAGACAAACTGAGCTAGAATAGACTCACATTGTCGAAAACAGTTAGTAAACTGTCCTTCAGCAGGAAAGATAAGAGACTTTACACTTTTTTAACTTTTTTACACTTCTTTACACTTTATTTTGGACTATCAATAACCGTAACAAAAATGGATCGTGAGAGAAATTTAATTATAGTGGGGTGCACAAAAAAGAAAGGAAAATCAGGGTTTAACATCCCATCGACAATGAGGTCTTTAGAGATGAAGCACAAGCTTGTGCTATGAAAGGATGGAGAGGGAAATTGGCTGTGCCCTTCTCAAAGAAACCATGCTGGCATTTCCCTCAGGCAATTTAGGGGAATCATGAAAAACTTGAATCAGGATGACTGGACAAGGATTTTAACTATCATCCAAATGTGAGTCCAGTGTACCAACAACTGTGCCACCTTGCTTGGTAGGGTGCCAGGAAATATATTAGATCAGCCTGGTTCAGAAGAAGTCAATACCCCTGATTCAACAAAAGTGTTGAGTGGATTTGCAGTTCGGCAGAGTAAGTTGGATGCAAGCAATAACAAAGCCTACACCCAGTTGAATTCGAGATTTTTACAAATTTCAAAGCAGAAGCAGCGAACAGGTTTGATCTTTCAAAGTAGAGAACAATGCTAAGTGAACACTTAGATGCAAAACTTCATGAAAAAAGTGAGAAGCTAGAAGTACGATTAACAGAAAGCAACAGTGGACACTTTTAGGCTTTTAAATGAACTTAGTAGGTGACAAATTCGATGAAATTGAAGGTAAAATTCTGGCAATACCCTACCAAAGACAAAAATCTTTTTTATACTATTTTATAGGGGATCAATTCCAGAGTACCTGCCATAGAAAATAAATTAATCATTTTAGAAACTGAGTTTTTTAAAGAAAGTATTAAATGGGATAAAAGTTTTATAAAATCAGTTCTATTATTAAACAGGAATGATAAGGTAAAAGGAGAACAGTGCAAGGATAAGGTACCTTAGAAAACAAAATGAGTAGCTTAATTATTGAAAGAGAGAAAAATCTTAGTCAATTAGATGCACATTTAGGTGATGTCAAAAACAATGTAACTAAAGTTGTGATTGTGACAGGATATGATTTGCGTAATGTTAGCAAACGTCTAGTACAATTTCCAGAGCGTACACTGCCTAAAAATCTGTGTGCTAACATTAGAGTTATATGGGCCAATATTCCGGAGAGAAGTTTTCATAGTAATGTCTTACGCCCTGTAGTCTTATCTTCAACATTGTAAACATAACTTTGTGACTGGTCTGAAAGACAGTTCCAAAATTAAATCTGTTAAGAAGTTTTTTGAAGTGGAAGATTTATCTTGTCAAACCAAAATTTTGATCAGAGGGTAAATTTTGCTGAATCTGATATGGGGTTTTTAAATAAGTCTTTGTCAGAGTTTGAACAACCCAGACCCAGAGTAAATTTTTAAATGGACCTAACTACAGAGGAAGAAATGAGAATGAAGGAATTTTGCAAAAACTGGTTAAAAAGGTTAGTACATTTAGACAGGCTGTTTGATGCAATGACACACAATGGTAGATTCAAAAGGAAACTATACCACAGAGGATACAATGGGATTTAATTTATGGACCTTATGACCCAATGGAACAAGTTTTAAAGCATGTGGACAAGCTCGATAGTGTTTTGGAGAGGGGTAATAGATCAAATACCAATCACAGATATCATCAGTATGCCGGATGGAATTCAGACTTTAATGGGGGGAAGCCAAGGGAGTAGAGAATATGAAAGTTTTAGGAATGAATATCATAATGGTGGAATTAATAGAGATTATAATGGGAATGGTACAGATAGGAACTATGGAAGTGATTTTGACAATAGAAACCAGGGACAGACTGCAAACACATGAAATGCCAGTTAACAGAAAAAATATATCAGTCAGTTGAGGATCACTTCAATCAGGGTCCTTAATTCTGAGCAAGTGGAGTAGATAAAACTTGGATCACTAAATTTAGTTGGAATGTCAAAAGGTTTTCAGGGCAGATTTGTTGAAACACAATGTGTTGGAGTCATTATGCAGCCAGAATGTACCTGGAACATGTACTGAGAACAAGACGAGAGTGGTGCAACTAATGTTAATTTCACTGTGAATGCCATTTCAAGACAAACAGTCCTAGGTACACCCTTATACTAATCTATACCCATTAGATGCCCTAGATTTCTTGATAATGACACTTAATTGATATGTCTATCTGTGTAATGGGGCAGAATGCAAATTAGGATTGCAAAAATCTTTATCTAGGGGGAAGAGGATGGGGGAGGGGCGTGACACTCATACAGTAAGTGCTTTCTACAAAGCATAGCGCTGGAAGACATAAAAAGTGATTTTTATCAATGGGTATAACTTTGAGATAGGGTAAGTGCAGTATATCTGATAACCACTATATTTTAAACAATGCATTGTTGTAAATGGAGTGTGAAATACAAAAATAATAACTTACTAATTGTAAATTCTTTTGGATCCCCAATCTTATTTTATTGAGGTAGCTGCCCAGCACTGTGTAAGCTTTGTTGAAGACAACTGCTGTAAAGTGTCCATGCTTCGAAGCTCTTGCTCTGTTACACCTGACTGGAAGCTGCACATAGGCAAGCTACAGCTGACCGCATGGCAAATTGCATGTCTATTGTCTGTTCTCAGTAACAGAATCTGCATTTATTTATTTATTTATTTGTTTTTGCACTAACCAGATCCACTGGTCTTGGTACAATTTCTAGAGGAACGAACTTGAGACTCTATTTTGGTACCATATTTAACACAGAATAACATGGAGTTTCAGTTTAGTTGTGTCCCTTACCTTGCACAGGCGTTTTCCTGGTGAGTAGTCCCCATTGTAGTTAAAGATTGTAGAGAGTTTTCTGGGTCATCTTCATGTGACATACTGCCACTGTTGAACAGGGACAGCTTGGTATACACTGCCTTGGATGGAATGGGAAGAGGCCACGGCAGCAATGTGGACGTGTTGGCTGGCACAGTTGGACGTTGTCGCCCAGCAGCTAGCCACAGTGCTGCTTGCTTCTCCCTACGACAACAAAAACACATCTGTCCCACTCCGCAGCTCTGTTCCCTGGCTAATCCTTAGCTGTGGACCATTATTCTCCCAGCAGTTATTTACATATTTTCTCCTCTGCTTGCTTCTCCATTTCCAGAGAAGTGGAATGCAGTTTGGAGGTAACTAGGCGGTACCGGTATAAAATAAAGTTTTAATTATGACATAAAAATACAGTTTTTTTACATGTACATGTTTGCAGTCCTGGTACACAGACAGACACTGTTATAAATTCGAAAGAATTCTGTAACGAAAAAGAAACCTATCCTCACATACTAGAACGGGGTAAGTGCCCCCTCTCGCCACCCTTGGCAGATACCTGTGTAAATGAGTTTCACTAGCACACCATCTCACTGAGAAGAACACCAATCACAAGAAAAGTGGAGGCCCTGGTCTTCGAAAACCAGCATGTGTCAATCAAAGCAATAGTGGGAGAGGTGAAAATCTGACAAAGATCAGTCTTAAATATCTCACACGCCGTTTAATCATTACATAGTTCAACACCTGTTCGTCTCCATGACTGTTTACGACGGTTGCAAAACCACATCAAAACAATAGGGCCTACAACAGCTATCTCAGAACAGTCCAGATAACTTCTTCAGCTAAATAATCACATGTACATATGCTCTGCATATTACTATGACCCCAAAACAAAGAAGCAGAGGAAGCAGTGGAAACATGCGATTACGCCATTCCCAAAATAACGTCAAGACTCAACAATGATCAAGAAAGATGATGCTGAATGTTTTTTTTTTTTGGGGGGGGGGGGAGGGGGCTTACACAGTGTGGTGCAAACTGATTACACCCAGAACGGACAATCGTCACTGGAGCATACTTTCAAAATGTCCTGACAAGGTTACTGGAGGCTGTTAGCACAAGCAAGGGAAGCTGTCCATGGGGTTAATCTGTTCCATGTCAGTGTCGTAGCTCATTCTAGGCACGACACAGTCACATATGCAGCTTCTTTGTGTCATCAAATTTTGTCTCACCCCCAATGTCCTCTTGATATGACACCCAGTGACGTCTTCCCCTTTCCTCAGATAAAGAAACTACTGTGGGGCTGGCACTTTCAGAATGACAAGATGACAAGGAGGTGCTTTGCGAGGTACAACGTTGCTTGAACAGCCAAAAATCAGGCTTCAGACAAGGTCTTCGCTTTTCCAGCTATTATGGCTACCCCTTATGTTTTTCTACAAGAAATGTAGCATCGTATCTTGTTATACTGTTTTAAATTCATACAAGACATTGATTTACCTTTCCACAATAACCTGAGCTACGCTAGTGAATAAGTGTTAAGGGTAATCGAGATAGGAGAAAAACGAAAAGGACTGCACCAGAATGTACCAGTCAATATTTTCACTATCTTTGTAAGCACAGTGTTGCTGCTTGATGAAGTTTTTGGAGACAGTGTTACAAAGACGCCATCTGCACATCTCTTTGCATGGTAGAATCTTCAGACGGCTTTTATTTTGCTGAATGACAGGAAATGTTCGTTGTGAGACACTACAAGGTTGATTCAACGTCACAACTGGTGTCTGTTTTAACTGTGTAATGTTATCTAATGATATCTGTTTACCTCGATGTCTACTGACGAGAGAAGAATTCTACAACATGATCTGAAAAGCCCTTTCCTTCCTTCAGTCATTGTACTTTCTATATGTTACACGTACATTGCTGCGTGTGTCGGGTACATATCAGTTACTCTGAGCCTCAAGCACACAATTGTAAAGCATTTCTTAATTTCGTCGCGATTACAGGTACTAGGCCCCCTGGCTTAGCAGCTGTTGTGGCTGAGCACCTGAAGGATAATTTGGAAAATATTTCGAGTAGATTTCCCCACCATGTTATAGTTCTGGGTGGAGATTTTAATTTGCCGGATATAGACTGGGAGACTCAAACGTTCATAACGGGTGGCAGGGACAAAGAATCCAGTGAAATTTTTTTAAGTGCTTCATCTGAAAACTACCTTGAGCAATTAAACAGAGAACCGACTCGTGGCGATATCATATTAGACCTTCTGGTGACAAACAGACCCGAACTATCTGAAAAATTTAACGCAGAACAGGGAATCAGCGATCATAAAGCGGTTACGGCATCGATGATTTCAGCCGTAAATAGGAATATTAAAAAGGGTAGGAAGATTTTGCTGTTTAGGAAAAGTGACAAAAAGCAGATTTCAGAGTACCTGTTGGCTCAACACAAAAGTTTTGTCTCAAGTACAGATAGTGTTGAGGATCAGTGGACAAAGTTTAAAACCGTCATACATCATGCGTTAGATGAGTATGTGCCAAGCAAGATCGTAAGAGATGGAAAAGAGCCACCGTGGTACAACAACCGAGTTAGAAAACTGCTGCGGAAGCAAAGGGAACTTCACAGCAAACATAAACATAGCCAAAGCCTTGCAAACAGACAAAATTTACGCGAAGCGAAATATAGTGTGAGGAGGGCTATGCGAGAGGCGTTCAATGAATTCGAAAGTAAAGTTCTATGTACTGACTTGGCAGAAAATCCTAAGAAATTTTGGTCTTATGTCAAAGCGGTAGGTGGATCAAAACAAAATGTCCAGACACTCTGTGACCAAAATGGTACTGAAACCGAGAATGGCAGACTAAAGGCCTAAATACTAAATGTCTTTTTCCAACGTTGTTTCACAGAGGAAGATAGCACTGTAGTTCCTTCTCTAGATTGTCGCACAGATGACAAAATGGTAGATATCGAAATAGACGACAGAGGGATAGAGAAACAATTAAAATCGCTCAAAAGAGGAAAGGCCTCTGGACCTGATGGGATACCAGTTCAATTTTACACAGAGTACGCGAAGGAACTTGCCCCCCTTCTTGCAGCGGTGTACCGTAGGTCTCTAGAAGAGCGTAGCGTTCCAAAGGATTGGAAAAGGGCACAGGTCATCCCAGTTTTCAAGAAGGGACGTCGAAAAGATGTGCAGAACTATAGACCTATATCTCTAACGTCGATCAGTTGTAGAATTTTGGAACACGTATTGTGTTCGAGTATAATGACTTTTCTGGAGACTAGAAATCTACTCTGCAGGAATCAGCATGGGTTTCGAAAAAGACGGTCAAGTGAAACCCAGCTCGCGCTATTCGTTCACGAGACTCAGAGGGCCATAGACACGGGTTCACAGGTAGATGCCGTGTTTCTTGACTTTCGCAAGGCGTTCGATACAATTCCCCACAGTCGTTTAATGAACAAAGTAAGAGCATATGGACCATCAGACCAATTGTGTGATTGGATTGAGGAGTTCCTAGATAACAGGGCGCAGCATGTCATTCTCAATGGAGAGAAGTCTTCCGAAGTAAGAGTGATTTCAGGTGTGCCGCAGGGGAGTGTCATAGGACCGTTGCTATTCACAATATACATAAATGACCTGCTGGATGACATCGGAAGTTCACTGAGGCTTTTTGCAGATGATGCTGTGGTGTATCGAGAGGTTGTAACAATGGAAAATTGTACTGAAATGCAGGAGGATCTGCAGCGAATTGACGCATGGTGCAGGGAATGGCAATTGAATCTCAATGTAGACAAGTGTAATGTGCTGCGAATACACAGAAAGATAGATCCTTTATCATTTAGCTACAAAATAGCAGTCAGCAACTGGAAGCAGTTAATACCATAAATTATCTGGGAGTACGCATTAGGAGTGATTTAAAATGGAATGATCATATAATGTTGATCGTCGGTAAAGCAGATTCCAGACTGAGATTCATTGGAAGAATCGTAAGGAAATGCAATCCGAAAACAAAGGAAGTAGGTTACAGTACGCTTGTTCGCCCGCTGCTTGAATACTGCTCAGCAGTGTGGGATCCGTACCAGATAGGGTTGCTAGAAGATATAGAGAAGATCCAACGGAGAGCAGCGTGCTTCGTTACAGGATCATTTAGAAATCGCGAAAGCGTTACGGAAATGATAGATAAACTCCAGTGGAAGACTCTGCAGGAGAGACGCTCAGTAGCTCAGTACGGTCTTTTGTCAAAGTTTCGAGAACATACCTTCACCGAAGAGTCAAGCAGTATATTGCTCCCTCCTACATATATCTCGCGAAGAGACCATGAGGATAAAATCAGAGAGATTAGAGCCCACACAGAGGCATGCCGACAATCCTTCTTTCCACGAACAATACGAGACTGGAATAGAAGGGAGAACCGATAGAGGTACTCAAGGTACCCTGCGCCACACACCGTCAGGTGGCTTGCGGAGTATGGATGTAGATGTAGATACTGGTACCATAGAGTTCTTTCTCTTGGTCGACCTTGTTATGGCCTATGAGGAACACTTCCTGTCGGTCGAAAATGTCACTCAAGGTTTAAAATGGAATTTTGAGGGATATTCAACATTACTGAAGTCGTAATCTTTTTTATTTTTATTTTATTTATTTTTTTATCTACATCGAAGCGCCTAAGTGATCGCCCCTACTAAACACGAGTCCAAATGACGCGTCTGTAATGGATTACTTGTGAAATTCACCTAGAGGCTACACTGCTCATAACTGAGGTAGTAATACGTCCGATACATTTTTGAGTCTCTCTTCCTTGCGTTACGTTCGAATTTCGTGTTTACCCCTTTCCTGTACAGATCCCATACTTCAGATATGGGGTGAAACTGCAGTTATTGTTCACCTTACCGTTCGATATTTTCATTTTCTATGATATTTGTCTTTCCGTTTTCATTTTTTCCCATTACGATAGGAATTTTTTGACATTGACAGTGGAAAACACAAATTCCTATAGGATTTGGAACATAAAATACAGCACATTTCGGTGTAGGTGCTCGAATACGCACTTAACTATACTGCCTAATAGCAAAATTCTATGGTGCAATAGACATGTGTAAATTTATATTGAAAATTTTTGAACACTATCAGCAGAAAACACGAATTTGTATCGATGCTGGTGACTTAGAGCATAAAATATACACATTTCGGTGTAGGTGCTCGAATACCCACTGAACTACCGTATGCTGCCAAACAGCCGAATTATATAGTGCCACTAAAATATGTAAATTTGTATTTCCAATCAATAATACCTAAAACCTCGTGAAGTAAGTGCAATGGCAGTTGTTTATAAGCAGCCAACAGAAGTTGAAATGTATCTAGAAAATACATGAACAGCCAAATCACGTATTACAGGCACACTACGGATGCTACTAAACCAAACTAGGGAGAAATGGTAGAGATAATCACTTAAAAATTAATTATTTACTCACACGCACGGTTGTCCATTTTGTTCCAGAGATTATGTAAACGACATCACCCACACGAACTGACTCATAACGTATTTATTCATTGAGTAATGGAAGGAGCAGTGATAAAAGAAATGGATGTATGTACTTACCTAAGAAGCAGAGTAAGTCATATATGACAGATGCTTAGATTCTGTATTAAAATTCTTTTCAAAAGAGGCGAAAAGTGTACCGTACTATATATTATTCGTGAAACGAAGTTGTCACTCGACGCGGTGGCTGATGGGTGTGATGGTAAAAGAGAAATGCCTTTACGATCTCTCCCATCAGCCACCACACCGAATGTCAACTTCGTTTGGGCAATAAATACAAAGCCAAGCTTGTAATTTGCACGCGCAACGGACTGATTGGCCATCTTCAATGCTAATTAACTGGGAAACGGTGCAACGTAACGAATTTTTTTCTTTATAATTATTTCTCAGCACAACATGGCAGATGTTAATAAGCAGCCAACAGAGGTTGAAATGTATCTATAAAATACATGAACAGCCAAATCACGTATTACAGGCACGCTGCGGATGCTACTAAACCAAAGTAGAGCGAAAGGCTAAAGGTAATCACTTAAAAATTAATTATTTACTCACATGCGCGGTTGTCCATTTTGTTCCAGAGATTATGTAAACGACATCACCCACACGAACTGACTCATAACGTATTTATTCATTGAGTAATGAAAGGAGCAATGATAAAAGAAACGGATGTATGTACTTACCTAAGAAGCAGAGTAAGTCATATATGACAGATGCTTAGATTCTGTAATAAAATTGTTTTCAAAAGAGGCGAAAAGTGTACCGTACTATATACTATTCGCGCAAACGAAGTTATCACTCGCCGTGGTGGCTGATGGGAGTGATTGTAAAAGAGAAATGCTTTTAAGGTCTCTCCCATCAGCCACCACACCGAGTGTCAACTTCGTTTGGGCGTATAATACAAAGCCAAGCTTGTAATTTGCACACGCAACGGACTGATTGGCTATCTTCAGTGCTAATTAACTGGGAAACGGCGCAACGCATCGAATTTTTTTCTTAATAATTATTTCTCAGCACAACATACCCTGCAACACCCTGACAAGCTTTCCAGACTGTTACTGAACAATCTGTATAAATTGTTCTATGTATTTATATTCTACACCTCCTCCTAAACCACTGGACTGATTTCAACCAAACTTGGTACACGTATCACTTACCATTTGGGAAGAATCACTGTGAGGATAAGAACCAGCTACCTATAAAACAGAGATGGGGGTGAAAAGTAGTATAGTCCATGACTAACAAATACTCATACTTTACTGATCCAGTATCTGACGATAAGACCACTTTGTGACCTGCGGCAAACTTTACACATAATTTCAAACCTTTTTGAATCTGTTTCCGCTGACAACACCCACCAAACGACGAAAGGGAAAATTTTATCACATTCTACATTTTCGCCGTTCACATATAAAAACTATCGCATGAAGCATGACGTTTTAAGTTCTTGCTTCTTTACTACTAACTGCATTCGCAACACATTTTGCAGACAGTATTTACTTGTGCAACTTAATGTATGACAAAAATTGTGTCATTGTACGAGTGACACTTCAGGACATACGACGTCATAAACACTGAGATGCGTGAAAAACTGCCGCATCATGCATGACGGTTTAATTTGTTACTTCTTTACAAGTAACTATAGTCACAACACATTTCGAAAACAGTATCCACATGTACCACTGGACTTACCTGCAAAATTACATAATTGTATGACTCACAGTTCAGGAAATACAACGTCATAAACACAGAGTTGTGTGGAAATGAAACTGTAGGGTGAAATTCGCTAGAGAGACAGGTGAAATATGTGTAACAACACATGTGAAATATGTGTGAAATATACTTGACATGTGTGTACACAGGAAAAGTCATGGGTAAAACACTCGTCTTAAGGCTGTGGAACAATTTCAACCACATATTAGCAATGATCTGGAAAGAAATACTGTGGGGGTAAGAACCATCAGCCTTGTGCTGTGTTGGGAGTTATAACATGGAGAGAGTAGGTGGGAGGAGGAGGTGACCAGACAGAAAGGGGGAAGGAGGAGATGGACAGACACAGGGGAGAGAGAAGATGGACAGAGAGAGGGGGAGGTGTAAATGGACTGAGAGAGAGGAGAGGAGGAGATGGGCAAAGAATGAAAAGAAGATGAGATAAACAGCAAGATGGGGAGGTGGAGATGGACAGAGAGATGGGGAGGAGAACGTGGACAGAGAGGGGGGAGGGACAGAAACGAGGAGGAGGAGATGGAGTCAGACGGGCGGGAGAAGATGGACAGAGGAAGACGTAGCTGATGGACAGAGGTAGGGTTGAGGAGGAGGTACAGAATGGCAGGAATATATGCACTGAGAATGGGTGGAGGGGGTGGGGGAATTGGATAGAGAGAGGGGATGAAGAAGATGATGAGAGAGGAGGGAAAGGAAGAGATGGACATAGAGATGAATGCGAGAGATGGACTAATACAAGATTGGAATAATTATATATGCAGCCAGCACTTGGTACTCAGCTCAAACCAATGAAATTTGTTGCGTCAGTCCAGGTATGAATGCCTAGGGAGAGCAAAAACTTAATAAGAACACGTGCAATACATGTGCAAGGAAAAACATGCAATATCCTGAAAAGAAGCAAAATTGGTTTTTTCAGCAGTCTTCCTGACGTCTATGATTCATAAGCAAGTCTACATTCAATCGTTAACAAAAAATCCTAAAAGGTTACATAGGAAGAAAGAAATGCACAGTAATGTATTATATGCCTTGTGTTCCTTAAGTATGTTAATAAAACTTTAAAAGGGAAGACGGCCGTTTTTTAGGCTTGTTGATTTAGTTACTTAATATATCCATCAAGTAACTTCATTCATCTGTTTATATTTACTGTGTTTCGAATCAGATGCATATTCGATGCATTACTTAAACAGTAGTATTTCTACAGACGACGAATTGAGAACGTTGACAAGGCATTCTGCACACACATAAAAGTCACCTGTTTTTCGCGTTTTGTTTCTCTTTACAAACGAAAGTGCACGAAAAGAAAACAGGTTCAAAAGACGTCCTCTGCCGTGGAATGGAAGTACTGTGTGGTGCAACAAGCTAACTCGCAATCGACCATTTGACGAGAGTGGTGGTGCGTGTCGGTAATAACATAACAGTGGCAGTGCAAGACTGAGTGTTTTCGAAATGTACAGTTCGAGAATGTGCTGGGGAGTCTCTCTACTTCACTGGCTGACTGCGGCGTCCTGGCTCACCATATTCTAACTTTACTGGTTATCACAATCAAGGAGCTAAGAACCTCATTTTGTAACTTTTCATGTGCTCGAGAAACTTGGAAGTGAATGTGGACTACATTTAGAGCTGCTAGTAGTGCCCTGAAGTCGGGACACCTGCCACTCCTCATAAGGCTTCGGCGGGACTTCCTCATGACACTCATAAAATTTGGACATTCTGCGACAGTACTTAAATCTGCTAACACTGGTCCGTTACTGTCTGTTTTGCATAATCAACTAACAGACAGCATCAGTAGTAACCTCAGACTTTTTACAGATGATACAGTCGTGTATAATGAAGGACTAGCCGAAACAATTTGCATAAATGGCTCAAATGGCTCTGAGCACTATGGGACTCATCATCTGTGGTCATCAGTCCCCTAGAACTTAGAACTACTTAAACCTAACTAACCTAAGGACATCACACACATCCATGCCCGAGGCAGGATTCGAATCTGCGACCGTAACAGTCACGCGGTTCCAGACTGACGCGCCTAGAACCGCACGGCCACACTGGCCGGCTTGCATAAATGTCCAGACAGTTCCTGACAAGATTTCAAAATGGCGCAGAGTCTGGCAACGTGTTTTAAACGATAGGAAATGTAAAACTGTGCCCTTCAAAATATGCAAAAACGTAGTATCCCTTGACTAAAATATCAATGAGTTACAACTGGAAATAGTCAACTCATTCAAGTACCTGACTGTTACAATCTATGGAGATAGTTTCAGCCTTAGTTGTACCTGAAAGCTGACTTCAGTTCAGTAATAGGATAATGCAATTTTGTCACATAAGGAGATGGTTAGAGCAGTGGCAGATGCAGAAAAACCTCAAGCAGGGGGCGCTAAAGATATCTTTAGGCTACTTTTACTGCAATAAAAAATAATCAAGGCACACACAAAGTTTAAGAAAGCTTTTTTTTAAACTGCTTATACACATATACAAGACAATGGCATCTTATGATATAAAATAGTTACAATTGTGGTTCTCTTCCTTAAATGATGAATTCTATGCTCCTATTCTTCCTGGCAAATTGGATAATTACATCATCAATAGGACAATTAATGTCAGGTTGAGTGTTCAACAGAGCTAAGCCATTAAGTCGATTCTCCCTCGTTATCGATCTTTGCCATGTCTTTGTATGCCACAGTGTTGAAAAAGTTCTTTCTACTGTAGCAATAGATGCAGCTAGACAAGCGAATATTTTGTACAGCATGTACAAAATAGGATAGTCAGATCAAGGACAAACAGACAACACTTGCATAACAGAATCAGTGTATGTTAGCTATCTATGTGCCAGAGAAAAACATATAAAATATGATGTCATGGATGCGCGTGCTACATAGGAAAGTACAACTACTCGATTCAGTCGAGTCTACTGACGAAAGAAATGAATGAATAGCATGCGGGCTGACTGGCATGGGTGGCATGGCAATGTGGATGCCTCTCCAAGGGGGGGGGGGGAAGAGGGGGGGGGGGCACGTGCCCTGCATGCCCCCATATATATCCACCACTGGGTTAGAGATTATGGTTCCTATGTTACACAAATTGTTGATGATATACAGTAGCCACCCTAAGTGCTGGTTACTGTACACCATCAAAAATTTATTCATAGTATTCTTGGAAAATGCATTCAATCTACAAAGGAGACTGCTTATAGAATACTTGAATGACCCATCCTACGATATTACTCAAGTGACTGGGATCCACATCAGGCATTATATCAAATGTGCAAAAAGAAAGGCAGCATGAATAGTCAAAAGTTTGTTCGATTCATGGGGTAGTGTCAAGCAGGATTACCAGAACTGATAGTACTTGAAGGTCCTGTGAAAGCCTATATACAAAGTTTCAAGGCAAATACAAGAATTTACATGATTTTAGCACTAACTACTAACACTGGGTCTATGTTTTGGTATCAGTGGGCTAAAAAAACTTTATAAATGTACATTCTGACATTTGCACAGACCGACTCACACAAGTGCCTACACATTATTTAAATTTTGTTTTCCATGTACTGACTGACTCAGTCTTTGTGTACAACACTTGTTTCTAGGAATGCATAATATCATAAATTACATTTTATTGAACCATAGGCTGATTGCATTTCTGAAACAATGACACAAAACACAGGACAACTGAATAACACAAAATCGCAATGTACTGTGAGGTACAGGTGCGTAACTAATTTGGTATCACTAGAAAATGGCTAAAAAGATACCAGAATTGCCAGCTGTCATATATTATATAAAAGAGTTGGTTAGTTTCATTACATGTCGAGACGCAACAATTAAATTTTATAGGTGACACAAATAACTTACTGTATGCAAGAGATACGGTTATCTGCTACCTACCAGGAAATGTGAGCATGTTAAAGCACTGCTTCGAGGATGAGTGGTGCACTGGTCCTGGATAGAGCTGGTCAGGAGGTTTAACAATGAGTGTCAGTGTGCTGGCCAGTCTGGAAGTGATTTTTAGGCAATTTTCCACATCCCAGTAGGTAAGTCCTACCTCAGTTATATGAGTCATAAATATCTGGAAAACTTTCATTCATTTTCATGTGAATAGTAATAGACACAGACAGTTAAGATACAGATATTCCATCTCAGTGAATGGCAACAGAAAGAGTATCCAGAAATGCCCTAAAATAAACCTGCCCAATCTACTAATAACCATGCCAATCCTGTGCAAATGCAGGACAAAGGCACAAGGAAAAAGTCAAAGTTTTGATTATCCACTCATTTCTAGAAGTTAATGTGAATTTTGTAAAGAATAAAAATTCTGTACTCCAGATTACATATATGTATTGCATGTATTTATACAAAATGATTAATGAAGTATCAGAATCAGATCCTTACCAGTTTGGCTGTTTTCTATGATTTTCTAGGTTTCTCTTTTTCATTCTGAACATAGTTTAATAGTTTTAGTGACCCAAAGTTTCTTTGATTTATTTACTTTTACAGTAAAATGATTTTAAAAATGGTTAAAAACTTATTAAGATGTACATTGAGTTTGGAGCTGGTAATAGGCTCTTTGTAAGCTTCAGTCCAGTCAATATGTTCTTATATTTTTCCTTAAAATCTTCATTGGTTTGTAATTGGTCATATTTATTGCCTCCATTGAGTTTTTCTGAACTCTACATGTAGCTAAGTTATGTAATGTATCTATCACAGGGAAGATTTGTGTTTATTTAACTTCAGCTCATTGTCTGAATACATTATCTGTCAGTGTACTATTATCATGAGCCATCCAAATAGGTAAACTTAGATGTGACACTAAACTGTCTAAGTTTAATAACATCAAACCTGTAAGATTCCTTTAAGAGATTTGCATTAAACTCACAACAAATCAATAATTCCATATTTCAGTCTGACAGACAGCACCGTAGCAGATCTCAATTTTTTATGAAACTGTACAAATTACCCTGTGGTCACCTGTATACTGTAACAATAATATTGTTATTATATTGTTCCGTATTAACTGACGAGCACTTGCTGCCATATCATTGTCTACAGAAAGCTCAATTATTTCTGTGGTTTTGAATTTACAAGCATTTTTGTGAAACTCCTCCTTTCTCCATAGACAATCGACATGAATAGGCAACTAACATGTAGCCACCTACTACAA
Organism: Schistocerca cancellata; assembly: GCF_023864275.1. Classification (NCBI taxonomy): domain Eukaryota; kingdom Metazoa; phylum Arthropoda; class Insecta; order Orthoptera; family Acrididae; genus Schistocerca; species Schistocerca cancellata. Next base: position 271,573,705 of record NC_064629.1, read on the forward strand.
ATATCTCTATCCCAGTGGTTACATTGTGTTCAGAGAGACAAATGATATCAGTTTCTTACCAAATGCTGAGATCTTTGAAAAAAACTAACAACTCATTTCCTTTATTTCTTACCTCCCTAATATTCACATGAATCACACTAATTTCCTGTTTCACTCTACTCTTATGTGATGAAGTGAAAGTGTGCACATTTTTATTTTCTTGAATGCAGTCTGATTTTTTAATTTAACTGAAGTACATTTGTCTCACCTGACCCCAATGGCCCCAGAGAATTCACTCTGCATGTTTGCGAATTCACTTGCTAAACTCCCTAAGGCACACATTTATTTTCTGTTACTTGGCTAAGACTATCATTTGGTTGCACAAACCTTGTGACTATATACCCTGAACGTATTGTTATCTGTAGCTGCTGAACTGCATCTCTCATAGTAATATAGGGTGATATTAAATTCAGTTTGCTTTCACAAGAGAGTACACTTCAACATTGGTTCCTTACTTAGCTTGTGTTTATCATGAACATCTTATCTATCACAAAGTCTCAGGCAATGGAAAAAAGTAAAGGTGATTACATACATGAGCAGGACATAGTTATGAACCAACTATATTAGAGACAATTTCCTTGACATCAGTTTGCTGCAGAATTCTGGAGCTTATTCTAACTCTGAATGTAATAAATTTCCTGAGAGAGAAAACCCTCTACTCACAAATCTGCATGGATTTTGAATGCATCTGTCTCCCTAAACTTAGCTTGCCCTTTTCTCACACAATATTCTGTGAACCATGGATGAAGGGCAGTAAGTAGATTCCAAATTCCTGGGTTTCTGGAAAGTATTTGACACAGTGCTCCACTACTGATTATTAACAAAGGTCCAAGCATATGGGATCAGTTCTCAGGTATGTTAGTGGCTTGAAGACTTTTTAAGTAACAGAACAAGGTACTTGGTCTTGGACAGTGAGTGTTCATCAGAGACAAGCACATCACCTGGAATGTCCCAAGGAAGTATGATCTGACAGATAAGGTGAGCAGCGATGTGTGACTGTTAGCTGATGTTGTAGTGTACAGGCAATAGTCGTCACTGAGTGACTACAGGGGGATATAGGATGAACAAAGGAAGCCTGTTAACACTGATGTAACAGCTGTGTCTTGATCTGCAAAACATACAACCCAAAGCTTAGATTCATATTCACTCTGTTTCTGATCTCTACTAGTCATTCCTTTCCTGCTATGCTAACAAATGGAACAGATAAAAAGAATGTATATATGCCTCAGTATGTGTCCTAATTTCTCCTAGCTTCTCTTTTTTGTCCTTGTGCATGATGTGCAGTCAGTCACAAATGGTGTTCCTCCAAACTTTCTTCAATAATTTTTCATGACAACAGCATTGTTTTCCCTCCAGCGCTTCCTGTTCAAGTACACAGAGAATTTCCGTAATGCCCATGTGTTAATCAATCCTACCAGTAACAAATCTACCAGTGTTTCTCAGAATTGCTTCAATATCATCCTTTAATCTTACCTAGTGGGGATCCCAAATGCTTGAGCAGTACTCAAGGAAGGGTTGCATGAGTGTTCTATATGTTGTTTCCTTTGTGGATGAGCTACACTTTCTTAGAATTCTCCCAGTAAACTGGAGTCGACCATTCATCTATCCTACAACTGACCTTATATGGGTGTGCCAGATCATATCACTTAGCAAATGTACCCCCTGATACTTAATCAATGTGACTGTGCCATGAAGTACATTAGTAACACTATATGTGAACAATGCACGTTTGTTTCTCCTACTAATGTGTATTAACTATATTTTACACAGTTACAGCATGTTGTCATTTATCACACCAAAGAGGAATTCTTTCTGAGTCAGTATATGTAATCATTTGGTCATGGGAACTTAAGTTTTTGGGCAAATAGTAACTCGTGTAGCTTAGCATTAATTTCTTTAATTCATTTTAATAACTAATCACCATTTAGAGATGGCACTTCATCCTCATGCCATATCTTCTGGTGCTGTATTTACTGGCTTGTTAATGCCTCAAAAGTATGCCTATGTTAACATAAATATCAGGCATTCTCTGAATAAATAGTAAATATTAAAATTAATTTACAGCAGCCTTCAGAAACATTTTTTTTCTATAGACATGTATGTATAAAAAACAGCATTCATTACTAACCTGTCAGTTGTTACGCTGGTATGTAACTTACTTGATCATTTAGGCAGGTCGGACATTCTGAGACATTTAAACCTGCACTTGGGCTGAAATCACAATTGTCTGAAATAAATGAGTAATAATTTACAGTTCAATGTAGCACCACTAAACTGATATCTTACCACTTTCTGACTGTATTAACTATTATTTGTTTTGGACATGCGTTCATGAGAGGCATGTCAGTCACATTATGCTATAAATCGGATATTTCTCGAAAAATACCACGCCATTTTATTTTCACATCACAATTAACCATATTTTATAGCTGTATAAACACTCTTCAAGTCATGTACTTTCAAAACTGTTAGCCCTCTATTGTCTGTTTCATACATACCTCTGTTTAAGTTAAAAAGTCTTTCAAATTATTCTGTCATTTAAAGTCTATAGTTACCATTTTATATCTAACCAACTGAAATTCCTTCACAGAAAAAGCTCCAAAGCTAATACAAAACCAAATATATGCTAGGCACGTTTAGGCCTTATCTAAGTTATCAAAATGTTCATAAAAAGTTCAAAAATGAAACTTCCTGGCAGATTAAAACTGTATGGTGGAGCAAGACTCAATCATGAGCCCTTTGCATTTTGCAGGCAGGGGCTCTGCCAACTGAGACACCCAATCATGAGTCACAACCATTCATCACAGTTTTAACTCAGCTGCTTCCTCACCTCCTACTTTCCTAACGTCGCAGAAATTCTGTGAAACTTGCAGAACTGGCACTCCTGGAAGAAAGGATATTGTGGAGACATGGCTTAGCCACAGCCTGGAGGATGTTTCCAGAATGATTTTTCATTGTGCAGTGGAGTGTGTGCTGATATGAAACTTCCTGGCAGATTAAGGCTGTGAGCTGAACCAAGCCTTAAACTCAGGACCTTTGCATTTCACAGGCAAGTGCACGACTGACTGAGAAACCCAAGCATGACTCATGACCCATCATCAGATTTTTACTTCTGCCAGGACCTCATCTCCTACATTCCAAACTTCTGGAAACACGCACAAACTTTGGCTAAGGCATGTCTCCACAACATCCTTTCTCTTCCAGACCCGCTTGCCCTGCAAGTTTTGCAGAAGAACTTCTGTGAAGTTTGGAAGGTACAGATGAGGTAGTGGTGGAAGTAAAGCTGAGATGATAATTAATGAGCCATACTTATCTGGTAGACCACTTGCCCACAAAAGGCAATGCACATACAAATAAATAACAATGTGTATTTTATTATAGTGGAATTCCCTTTTACCACTAACAATATAGACCCATGTACAGGGGTAACCATGGTACTCTCCAAAGTTGCGTCATCAGTTAAGTATGGGTTGCCAGTTCACCTTTTATAACATACTTCCCACTACAACATAGGGTCAGTGCAACTAGTTTCATAATGTTGTTGGTTATGGAGTATGACAACTGTAGGATTATTGCCCTGCCTAGATCCCAGCCATTCGTACTCCAATTATTGCGAAGGTTACATAGGGGAATTATACACATGAGAGCATGACGTCATGTTTGTTGGACAGGCAGTGACACTGAGACTCAAAAAATGGTGCAAGCCTACATCCATGTGCTCAGACTCTGGCTGCCCTGTGTCACACATTTCCCCCTGGCTCAGATGTGACCACCCTTGGGAGCACGTGCACACTCATTCAAGGGAACTATATGGTTACTAGTAATGGAAGCCATCTCATATTTTCTTTATGTGGTTCAGATGACTGCCATCACTAATAGCATTACAATCTTTGGTGTGAGAAATATATTTTCCATGAAGAGAAAATGCCATATTATGGTTTCTGATAACATCCCACAACTGCCTTCCTCAGACTTTTCAAGGTCCTCTAAATGCAACCACAGTTATAGTCAGCATCTTATTATCATCTGTTCTATGCAGTATCTAATTAAAAATGCAACAAATTGTCCAAAGAAGAAAAATGTTACTATCAACTGTGTTTCTGTGGCTGAAGAAGACTTAACAATCTTCTTTGCAACATATCATTCCATCTCCATTAATTGTGACAGGCTGTAGATCAGTTGCATGTGCTTAGGTTTTTATTTTGTTTCAATTGCCATATCCTACCCAGCAAGCCCGTGGTCCACTGTCACAAAAATATTACTTACCACATGAGCTCACATATCTGCATGCATATATGAAAGCAGGGTGTTTTCATTGGCCACTGATGGTACCAAAATGTTTGAAGGTAGAGTCAGCTCATCTTATATCATAATCAACAGTTGTAATAACACAATCATGATTCTTAATCCCCTACAATACAAAAATGGATGACCAACAGACACCAGACAAGGCCTGCCTTCCTCCAACTACTGGCCAGCACTGGCCAACAAGCAGAATCCTTGTTGCTTGCAATGTACACTGAGCAGTCAAAACGTTATGACCACCCCCCACCATGATAGCTGATGGCATTGCAGGCATGTGATGTGGAAGCAAAAGTACATAAGTGGAGAAGACATCTGTGGGGAATCACCCTAGTGAAGGTATGGGCTGCAAATGGGGGAACCCACTGAGATAAGCGACTTTGAAAAATGGCAGTTTATTATTATGCATAGCCTGTGAACTAGTATCTTGAAAACATCAAAGCTGGTAAAATGTTCATGTGCTACTGTTGTGAGAATCTATGGAAAGAGGCAGAAGGACAGTGAAACTACCACTAGGCACAAAATGGTTGGATGTCCAAGACTTCCACAAAATGTGGGGTTTGGAGGCTTGTCTGCTCTGTGTAATAGGATACATGGTGATCAGTGTCACCTCTGCCAAAAGAGCACAATGCTGGTGTGCACACAAGTGTTTTGGAGCACATTGTTCATCATACATTGTTAAATATGGAGTTCCACAGCAGACCATCCCTATGCAGTCACTTGTTGAGCCAATGTCATCATCAATTACGAAACCAGTGGCCATGGGACCATAGGGAATGAACTGTTGATCAATGGAAATGTGTGAGCTCTTTGGGTGAATCACACTTTTGCTACACTAGGTTACTCGTCATCTCCAAAAACACCATCGTCAAAGTGAAAGGTGGATCTAAACATGCTGCAAGCCACGAATGCAAGCTGGTGGGAATAGTATTATGCTATGGGAGACATTATCCTGAGCTAGCATGGGACCTGTGGTAGGAATCAAAGACATGCTGACAGCTGCAAATCACCGGGATCCCTTCATGCTTGATGTCTTCCCTGACAGTGATGTCGTCTTTCAGCAGTATAACTGTCCATTTCTCAGAGCCAGAACAATGCTACATTGTTTTAGGAGCGTTATAGTGAACTCATGTTGATGTCTCATCAACCAAATTTGCCTGATGTAAGTTCTGTGGAACACATCTGTGATGTTATCAGCGGCATCACTGTGTACGCAGATCATCAGCCCATTATTAATGCGAATTAGATGACCTGTGAAGAGACATCTAATACCACATATCATCACAAACCTACCAACAAAGTATTGGATCCCTGATACACAGAATCAGTAATGTATTTCATTCCAAATATGGACAAACAAGCTATTAAGTATATGTTCACAATTCTTTGGCTCATCAGTGTATGTGCTTGGTATGAAGAGCACACCAAATTTAAACACAATTGAAAATTTGTAGGACCATGTTGATCAGGCTGTTTGCACTGTGGATCCTCAACTAAGAAACTTAGTACAGTTGGCAACAGTGCTGGGGTCTGCGTGGCTCCACATTCTTATCAGTACCTTTCAAAACCTCATTGACTGTGTTGCAGCATGTTTCACAGCTGGCCACACTTCAAAAGATGGTTATTCAGGCTTTTGACAGGGTGTCACATTAATGTGACTGGATAGTGTAGTTGACAGAAGAGTAGATATTCTGGAGCAAATCTTATAAATGCAGAAATCACCTTTAGCATAGGTATTATCCATTGCACTGCCACTGCAACAGAATTTTCCAGTTTGTGAGGTATGAGACAGTGTCAGTCAAATAGCCTGCTTCTTGTTGTGGACTGGACAAGAGGTGTTTAATTCACTACATATGCTAGCCCCAGTGGCAGACCCAGAAACATTGTCGTTTGTATAAATGTGTGTGTCACTAGCAGCATTACCAACAGATAGACAGAAATTATGATATAAATATTTCTTTAGATGCCAATAATCTCAGACAACATATATGGGTTCTTTTATTCATAATAGACTCATGCAGTATGAGACAAATGGAGGATATATGATACAATTCCTTAAAACTACAGTCCCCTATACTACATCAAGTATTACCAATAACCACAACTAGAAATAGTGTTAATGTGCAGATTACATAAATGTACTGCAGATACTTGGCACATCAGACAAGAGCTGAGACTGGCAGCTGCAGCAAGCATGCCCCAGGCATGCACCACACTAACTAAAGAATTGAGCGTGGACTTGGTATTGGAGCAGCAAGCATTTTAAACAATTAATAAACCACTCTGAACAGCAGTTGCCTCCTTGCTCATGAACCGCAGTTGCCTTCTTGCATGCAGTGCTTTATTTAGCATGAATGCAAACGTTGGTTTATTTTAATGCAATCTACCAGTATTGCAGCTGTCTCTAACCAAAATAAAGCATGTTTAAATATCGCTAAAGGTCAGGATTCATTAACTTTATTTATGGTAAGTTTCCAAATCCTGCCAAGTCAGTTAGTGTTTGTTGAATCTTCAGTTCAGTGTACTCTGCAATCTGTCTGCATTAAAAGGTTGTCAAAATCAATTAAGTAGCTTTGGCAGTAAAGTGAAGATGAAACCAGTGTGTAGCATATGTCATTTCATTAATAAGAGTACTACATTTATGTTCCTTCATGAAATGCAAAGTAGTGAAGAAGATCATAAACAATCACCACTACAACAATGGAGAAAATTTAGTTAAGTAGCTTTCTACTACAAACAGATGCCTCAAACAAAATACAAAATTTGAAATTTTTCATCAATATATAAAATTTTGTAGTACACTGTTGTACACCATATGAAATTTCAGTGACATCAGTAAACAGCTATTATCATTTCAAGTAGACACAAGTCCAACAGTAACGTTATTTAATGCGATAATGTACTAAAAAACAGGTTTACCACCACTGCCTCTAGCCGACAACTGTATAACTTCTTCTAACAAGAAAAGAATACCAGTCAGCCTTATGCTCAGAGGAAAAGCCAGTCAAAAGCAAGTGATAAAAAGTATCCAGTACTTTAAGGTGTAATGTGGTATAAGACATTCATTTTCTCAATTTGGAGGAACTTTGTGAAGAACTTTGAGGTCTGCCTTGGATGTTCCAATGATTTCAAAGCCTATATTACATTTAAACCAAAAGCAAATGCTCAGCTTTTTGGAACAGTCTTTCTACTAATTTCTCTTCAGCCAATAGTAAAAAAGGAGTCAGAGTAACTCCAGAATCTCTGTGTTGTCAAACCTGTAAATGTGAGCAAATGGGCCACACATATCATATTCACAACAAATAAAGGGAAGTATTGTGGCTTTGTGCACATTTTAATACTGTAATCAATGAATAGTTCTTAGTACAGGCTTATCTCATTATGTAGGCAGAAGATAGCCTAGCAAGGTGATTTCTGTAGTGTAATGAAAGGCTTCAAGAAAGTTGAATGCTAGTCCAGGATAAGTGTTACATTGATATTTGGCCCACCATCATCTGCAGAGCTATAGTCCATATGCCTGGATGCAGTGACATTATGTAAGGGAGCTCTATGGTTTAATGTTGACTAGTCAAAATATGCTCCACAGTGAAAGACTTCTCTCAGTATTTTGAAAGACATGTACACTGTGGACACACAAATCTCATAAGCACATGGCTTTTTTGTACAAGAGGTGTTTTACCAGTTTGCAGATTGGCCTTTTGGTTTTTGTTTCAGCATTTGTGTCCTCATAAGCGGATGGTGTCAGGTACTAAAAGATGATTTACTGTCCAAACTAGCAGTGTATATGGGTGATATCCTGACTGCAAGTCTCATTTGGAAAGAGCACAGTCAATCTATCGAGGAAGCCTTTTAGAAGCTGTAAAGCAAAGAGGCATGAGAATATATTTAAAAATGTACAAAATTTGTCAGTAAGGTTTGAAAGGTCAATCATAAATGGACTAGAAATTGTGAAAGGTAATTTGAAGTTGCATCCTGTATCTACTTCATGTGGAACATTACAGATCTCTGTCAAGGACAAATTGTTGATGTCTGCTCAGCTGATGTTTTTATGACTTTGAGCTCTAATCTATTAGAGGCATGCAATTTTATCTGTATCTGATGTGAACACATATCTCAAATGAATGATAAATCTTTACCTGCTAAGCACAATAGTGGAGGGAAATCTGAGCACCACAATAAAAACAGACAATTAATTACAATTCTTACCAATAACAAAATAACAAGTAAAATATAAGAGAGTACTGAGATCAAAATTTATCGACAGAGCAGGTTGTGCAATATGGATTTATGATGGGAAATATTTGCAAAATTATTACGGTCGTCCTGCCAGCACACAGGTCCTATTCTAGTGGCATATGGAAGCATTTAATTTTATTCAATGAATCTGACACTTGAGACATTAGGAACTGATAACATACAAAGAACACCAGTGAGTGTGCCCACCATAACCTGTGTTCTTCTTCTTCTTCAGAAGTGTGGTGGAGGATCTGTGATGGTTGTTGTTGTTGTTGTGGTCTTCAGTCCTGATACTGATTTGATGCAGCTCTCCATGCTACTCTATCCTGTGCAAGCTTCTTCATCTCTCAGTACGTACTGCAACCTACATCCTTCTGTATCTGTTAAGTGTATTCATCTCTTGGTCTACCTCTACGATTTTTACCCTCCACGCTGCCCTCCAATACCAAATTGGTGATCCCTTGATGCCTCGGAACATGTCCTACCAACCAATCCCTTCTTCTAGTCAAGTTGTGCCACAAACATCGCTTCTCCCCAATCCTATTCAATACCTCCTCATTACTTATATGATCTACCCATCTAATCTTCAGCATTCTTCTGTAGCACCACATTTTGAAAGCTTCTAGTCTCTTCTTGTCCTAACTAGTTATCGCCCATGTTTCACTTCCATACATGGCTACACTCCATACAAATACTTTCAGAAATGACTTCCTGACACTTAAATCTATACTCGATGTTAACAAACTTCTCTTCTTCAGAAACGCTTTCCTTGCCATTGCCAGTCTACATTTTATATCTCTACTTTTACCATCATCAGTTATTTTACTCCCCAAATAGTAAAACTCCTTTACTACTGTTAGTGTCTCATTTCCTAATCTAATTCCTTCAGCATCACCCGACTTAATTGGACTACATTCCATTATCCTTGTTTTGCTTTTGTTGATGTTCATCTTATATCCTCCTTTCAAGACACTATCCATTCTGTTCAACTGCTCTTCCAAGTCCTTTCCTGTCTCTGACAGAATTACAATGTCATCGGCGAACCTCAAAGTTTTTATTTCTCCTCCATGGATTTTAATATCTACTCCAAATTTTTCTTTTGTTTCCTTCACTGCTTGCTCAATATACAGATTGAATAACGTCAGGGAGAGGCTACAATCCTGTCTCACTCCCTTCCCAACCACTGCTTCCCATTCATGTCCCTCGACTCTTATAACTGCCATCTGGTTTCCGTACAAATTGTAAATAGCCTTTCAATCCCTGTGATGGTTAGGTCAATAGAAATATGTTTTTTCCACATTTTGAATCACATCTAAATAAAAGACTCCAGCTACAGTTTGTGAAATACTTTAAAATACTGAAAAATAATAGTTACAGCACAAAACATAATACCTTAACCTGATGAAATCTTGTCAGTCTGTAGAATACATAACAGGGCATATACAGGGTGTTCAATTTAACTGAAAGCATTGAAATATCTCAAAAATTACACATGGGATCCAAACTATTCACAGTTAAAATTTTTTCATCTCAGAGGGATCATCCAATGATACCCAACTCAATCACCCAACCTGCTCCATGCAACCCCCCCCCCCCCTCCCCTTTGTTACTACAGTTTTGGATTCTACAGACAATAATCTCCATGCTGCAAGGGTAGGACAGGCAAAACTCTCACAATAATACATTGTATTCCTCCAACAAAGTGATAAGGGAGCTGCCCCATGCATCACTGTGGCCATGTAGTCAACTAAAAATTATTATAACAGGCAGTGCAGTCCCATTAACAGTTATGACATAAATGCCTATCCTACCCTCACAGTGTGAAGGTAAGAGGCTAATACGAGTGTCACTGGATAACATTTTAAAACATACATGTTGATTTTTCTAATTACAGCACCAGTTGTTGTGGAAAATGTTTCAGACAAAACTTATTCATTTTTTTTTTTTTGCAGAGAATACACATTGACAATAAAATATGGGGGTTTTCAATTAAGATTTCAAAGTTGTCTCCCCCCCCCCCCCCCCCTCTCTCTCTCTCTCTCTCTCACAACCCACACTTGCGTGTGGTGCGAGGGTTGAGATTGATATGGATGTGACCCTCAAAGACAAACAACTTTTACTTATAAATTTTTTGGATCCAAAATGTTGTTTTTGAGTTATTTCAATATCTTCAGTTAAATTGCACAACCTGTCCACAACATAAGTTTAACACTAGTGTAAGTGTGTGCTTATATATGAATTTACATTATGATGTGTGGGCATAGATTTTTATCCCTGATATATGAAATTTCTCTAATACTGACTTGTTGAGTGTAGCATTAACTGATATCTTTATTCTTTCTCTATTTTTAGATTTTCTACCAGGTAATATGCATAATTTATATGTGTTGCTCACTTTCAATTTCTCAACGATACAGGCTATTTTGCTACAAATGTATGTTAAGCTGACCTAGTTATGGAAGTTAACAGTGATTGTGTGTCCACTTGTATGTGTTAATGGTTAAGATAAAAGATTATCTCAAGTAATTCCATTGGTAAACATTTATTGAAGTTTCTAGAATGAAATTGTTTGGAAGGTAGGAGACGAGGTACTGGCAGAAGTAAAGCTGTGAGGACGGGGCGTGAGTTGTGCTTGGGTAGCTCAGTCGGTAGAGCACTTGCCCGGGAAAGGCAAAGGTCCTGAGTTTGAGTCTCGGTCTGGCACACAGTTTTAATCTGCCCGGAAGTTTCATTTATTGAAGTTGTAAGATATTAAAATTACTTGCACCAGATCACAAATTTTGTTGCAGGGGTAATATAACACAAGTGCTGCTATAGTACTGTGTTCATATATTCAGCAAGTTTGGATTGCAATAGTGTTCAAGAAAATTAGATTCATATGTTCCCCAATTTCTTGAAATTACTACAAATGAGTGGAGGGTCCAGTTTTGTACAAATTGTGGTTGTTAATTTACATACCCATAAACATTCTATCAACATTCAGAATATTTGGACAGTTGCTATGAAAGCTTACTCATTCACATACAACAATGAAAAGGAATTACTTTGCTATGGTTGATCTATTGCAGACACTGTTACTGTGGTAATTTTTCTGTTGAGTGTAGTCAGATCAAGTGGGCCTTCTGTAACAACTGCTTCTGCTGCATTGTACTGTCTCCAGTCTGGAATGCTAAGTACACACAATCTTCTTGGGGCACTTATTTTCCTTGTGTTTATCAATGGCCTTCCATCAATAACAATACCAGATATGAAGTTTGTTTTGTTTGCAGATGATAAAAACATTGCAATAAGCAGTAAATCAATTACAGCCTTAGAAAAGTCTGCATATGAAATTTTCATGGACATTAATAAATGTTCCTAGCCTGGGAAAAACAAACAATATGCAGTCCTAAACTTGTAAAAGGTTTCCTGCCATTATATGCCTAATATATGATGACAACCACATAGAAGACATTAATGGTATTAAACTCTTTGGATTACAGCTTGACAACAAATTTAACTAGGAGGAGCATACCACAGAACTGCTGAAGTGTCTAAACAAATCTCTATTTGCTATGCATATGTTGTCAGACATAGGTGATACAAAAATAAAGAAGCTAGTGTGCTATGCTTACTTTCATTTCATAATTACAGATGGGATTATTTTCTGGAGTAGTAACCCATCAAGACAATATAAGGTTTTACAACCCCCAAAACATGCAATATGAATTATTTGTGGTGGGAATCTTAGAACATCCTGCAGAGGCTGTTTAAGGAAGTGGGGATACTAACTATGGCTCTCAAATATATTTATTCCTTGATGAAATTTGTCATTAAAAATAATTTATATTTTTTCAAACCAAAAGCTCCGTTTATGGAATCAGTACTAGAAATAACAGCAACTTTCAGAAAGATTGAAAGTAACTAACTTTGGTTCAGAAAGGTGTCCACCATTCAGCAACACACATGTTCAATAACATGCCAGCAGTCATAAAAAGATAAACTAATAATGAATTTCACTTTGAGAAGAGTCTAAAGTGTTTATTTGGCGCCAAAACCTTCTACTCCATTCATGAACTTCTTAGCAGAACTGACTGATGTGTGTATGTTATTGATCACATAATATGAATGTTGCATACAAAATGACTTCTGTACAAATTTTGTGCAGTACTCTGATCATTGTAAATAAGTGCTGTAAAATGTTTTTTATTTTATATTTTTTATTTGATGATGCATGGCTACAATAGTCTAAGCATTATCATATACACCTAAGGAAACAAGTTTTATATCATTTTAAATGTAAGTATGCTTAGGGGTCTTTTTTTGTTTCTGACACGTTCCACATCCCAGAGGATCTCCTTACTATGTACCCATTGGAATTAAAGGTATATCTAATCTAATATCTGCGTCCACTGGGTTTCAGCTGTACTCAGGAATGTTTCAACAAATGTTGACTGCAAGACTTCTATTTTTGTTATCTCTTACACAATGAATAATTTTTGTGTAACATGTGTTACTTGTTCGCTAATCTCCTATGGGCTTTATGTGTAAACAAGCACCACATACACTTTGTAAACAATGTACACTTGTGCAACGTGAGTGAAACAAATTTGAAAGTTATTTATAGTTAAAATATTGTACCTCAAGACTCATATTGTTTTAAAAAGGTAATATAATTGGGAAAACCTTTAGCAAACTACAGAAACGTTAATATGAGACGTTGATGTCTACAGCTGTGCCTCTTGTGCCTCAGCAAACTGGGCGCTATTATTATATTCTTTTGCTTCTTATGGCTATCAACTTCTCTATATTAATATGTAGAAGTGGATTTCAACTCCACCGTCATCTGCTTTGATTTTGTTTCACTATTCAGTCCAAATCCTTCTCCATTACATACTAGTCCATATATTCCACTACATTTGTGCACTTGTAAGCAGTCACAAAGTTTACAGTGTGTCTGTCTTACATAGTACTTCAGTATTGGTTTACCACTGTGCAGTTCCATTTTCAAGTGCAGAATATGCAAAATGACTATTAAAATACTTGAAAGAGTCTACACATTTCACCGATTTTACTGTTGTAATCACTACATGATATGCATGTGGGATGGTGGAACATATATTGTGACTTGTATAGACTTTTCAAGAATACTCTGCTTGAATATAATGTAAGATACCTGATAAACACTGCAACCAGGCAGACTGAAACACACCAGTCTGCAATAGCTAACACAATCACTGGTATTCATCTTTAAAATTTTACATCTTCTTCTATTATACGTGCTTTGTCAGACCACCATGTAGTAGAGCTAAGTGTGCACATAAAAAAGGTTCCTACACACAGTTGCTATAGATATATTAGGATGAATAAAGACCAAAATATAACTCATTTGAATAATTTGCTAAGGAATGTGAATTGGAACAGTATTCTAAAGACACATCATAATTATGGCAAATTCTCAAGTGAACTATTCTAGATTCTCAACCAAGCCTGCCCATTCATAATAAAGAGCATTCAGTCACATGCTGTAACCCAAAACTGGATATCAAGTTCAGTCACTGAGGCTAGAGAAAAACTAAGATGGTATGAGTTGTTGTTGTTGTGGTCTTCAGTTCTGAGACTGGTTTGATGCAGCTCTCCATGCTACTCTATCCTGTGCAAGCTTCTTCATCTCCCAGTACCTACTGCAACCTACATCCTTCTGCATCTATTTAGTGTATTCATCTCTCGGTCTCCCTCTACGATTTCTACCTTCCACGCTGCCCTCCAATACCAAATTGGTGATCCCTTGATGCCTCAGAACATGTCCTACCAACCGATCCCTTTTTCTAGTCAAGTTGTGCCACAAACTTCTCTTCTCCCCAATCCTATTCAATACCTCCTCGTTAGTTATGTGATCTACCCATCTAATCTTCAGCATTCTTCTGTAGCACCACATTTTGAAAGCATGGTATGAGTATGCTATGTTAAATTACTCGAGCAATAAAAAATTAAAATAAGAGTTCAAAAAGTATCAGAAATACTATGTAGACCTCCTAATTTTGGAAAAAAAGAAATATTTTGAAAGAGTCGTTCAGAACTCAAATAATATATCCAAAACATCATGGTCACTAGTAAATAGAGAAATAGGTAAATCTAGGAAACATACAATCACTTGCTGATAAATGGCACAATAGAAACTGATCAGAATAAGTTGCAGATCTATTTAACAACTACTTTGCTTCATTTGGCTCAAGCATAAACAATCATGTTAATAATCATAAATACAAATTTAGAGGAACACCAGTGTCAGGAAGTATATTTTTGATGCCAACAAGTAAAGAACAAATAATTAAAATAGTGAGTAGCTTAAAGAATTCCCATGCAGCAGGATATGATGGTCTTAGTCAGGACACTCTTAAGAGATGTATACATGAAATTGCATGACCTTTATCCACAGTTATTAACTCTCATATGGAAGATGGTCTATTTCCAGATGAATTGAAAATTGCTCGAGTTGTGCCTATGTTTAAAAAAGGAAACAGAAATCGAGTAGAAAACTTTTGACCCATTTCTGAATATTCAAAATCTTTGAGAAAGTAATATACATAAGAATCTGGAACTTCCTACTATGCAAAAAAGTGATTTCTAAGGTGCAGTATGGATTTGCCAAGGTATCATCCACCATTACAGCAGCATCCAATTTAATCAAAGGTGTCACTCAAGCAATAGGTAACAAAGAACATGTATGTGGCATCTTTATAGACTTACAAAAAGCATTTGACTGTGTTGATATGACCATACTGCAGGAAAAACTGTGGAACTATGGCATTCGAGGCACAGCCCATAATTTGATGAGGTCCTACTTGACAAATAGGAAGCAGTTTGTGTCTTTGCATTCCTAAACACAATATTGGAAGAAAACAGTATACATTACCAACAGAAGGGAAATGGTTAGGATTTTCATGTTTAAAGGAGATACATGGCTACAAGAGACTACTTGGCTTAAAATCTCTCTAGAGACTAAGCCCCACAAAGAGTGTAAGTATGCAGGTACATAAAAAACTGCCTTCTTACCATTTGGTACCATGATGCAGGATCTGACATGGTTAGGGAAAAAATTAAGTCTTCTATGTGTCTTTGATTACGAAAGACCACAAAGCATCTTCTAAATTATCTGGAACAATTAAAAATTTTTAATAAATATTCAAAAGGAAAAAAACAACTGCTCACAGTTGTATGAACTGAATATAACTAAATATAATACTCCTAATTTTTATTATACCACAATATGGAAGAGCTTGCAGCTGTTTTTTCACCAATGTGGGCAACACCAGTACAAGATTCAGCTTGTGCTCCCATTATTTCCACCAGAAAACCTCATTGGTAGTGTTTTGAAGAAAAGAAAAAAAAGTCCTTTGGCATATATAAATTAAGTGTAATGATCAGCCTTTTGCAGTTACAAAGACACAAATCATAGTCAAAAAAAAAAAAAAAATGGTTCAAATGGCTCTGAGCACTATGGGACTTAACATCTATGGTCATCAGTCTCCTAGAACTTAGAACTACTTAAACCTAACTAACCTAAGGACATCACACAACACCCAATCATCACGAGGCAGAGAAAATTGCTGACCCCGCCGGGAATCGAACCCAGGAACCTGGTATAACAGAACGTAAAATCATGTATGTTAGTAATTTCTTTACGTGTAATGTTTTATGTAAATATAGCCTTTGACTGTGAGTTTAACAACTAAGAGACGGTTATCTTTGGTCATGCGGGAAGCGGATTGAGGGTCTTTGGATCGAGAGCGTGGGTTGGAGGAGGTGGTAATACAGATGTGGCGAAAAACAATGTCTTATTTCATATTATTGTAGAAGTGTTAAATGTGAATAAATGAATTAAATAGTGATGTGCAAAACTAATGTAATGTTTGCTCTCAAAAAGTCAAAATACCACATCGCCCTACAAACCAGTTAGTATCATCCAAACACAAAGAAAACCGTGGGAACATCGCAGTGGAGTCACCTCTAGACTTCACGAAGACAACAACGCAGCCATCGATATGAGTTAAGTACCAAACTGTTCGTACTTGTTAACGATGTCGGACTATAAATTTGAATCTCCTGTAGTGCCTGAAGTCACCACGTGGACGAAGGAGTAGGACTACTTATAGACTGTGGAAATCATAGGAAGAGGTCTGTTAAACTTGGGGGCTTGTCCGGGATATTACAGTTAAATGCAATGAGACTAATTGTGCTTCGCTTGCGGAACATTATAAACTTTATAATTCGTAAAACATGAATAACATTGTACACGTTTCCTGGACCAGAAAAAGTAGTGTGAGAACCAACAAAGTTCTGGCTTATCAGAGAGGTGGACCTGTGATCGATGTCGTAGTGTGAAAAGATAAATACAATTCTGCTTTGTTTTAAACTTTTCATCAAAACTGTGTCCAAACACGTGGTGTCATCATGACGCTATCAGGAGAAATTAAAAAGGAAGCGGGAGAAATGTTAGACTCGAACGTGTGTGGTGTAAGTGACCAGCCAGATGACTCACAAACCGAAAGAAAACCGGATCAACAGGACTGGGTAAGTTTACTCTTTGCCAGAATGGGACAAATGCAGTGTGAATTAACAATGGCAATGAATTCAAATAGTGAATTCCTAGAATCAAAAATAAATGCATCCAGTGAGTCGCTAGAAGCGAAATTAAACTTAACTAGTGAATCGCTGGAAGCAAAAATGAAAAGCAACGGTGATGTACTGAAAGAAGAGATCTCAAATTTAAAACTTCAATTAGGAGAAAGTTTGAAGGGCGTGAACTCCAAAATTGAAGCTATAGAAAATAAGTTTGTGACCTTAGAAAATAAGTTGGCCACAGTTAGCTCAAGTCAAGGGAACAAGGTTGAAAGGTTAACTGCAGCTCAAAGAACTGTGGAGGAGAGAGTAGACAAATTAAGTCTAGATACAGAATCAAAAGTTAACTCCTTAGATGCTGAATTAAATAAGATACAAGAGTCTGTAACATGTTATTTAATAGTAATAGACAAGAGATTCACTGAAATGCAAGATAATTTTGTGTCTAGGAATTTATGTATGAATGGTGGAAGTGTGTGGAGTAATTCACCTGTAAAAAGTTTTCCTTGTGATAATTTACACCCAGTAGACTTTTTACAACACTGCTCTGACAACCTTGTTCCTGGCATGTCTTATAATCTAAAGATTAAATTTGTCAAAAAGTTTCTTGAGGGAGAAACGTTGTCTTGGGCGAACCAACATTTTGATGAGTGGAAAACGTTTGATGATTTTAAGAAGAGTTTCTTAAATAAGTTTTGGTCTGAGACTTAACAGGGTAGAATAAAAAGTGTATTTTTAAATGGGCCTAGTTTCAGGGGCAGAAACCACTCAATGAAAGACTTTTGCAGGGATCAACTTAGGAAATTGGTGCATCTAGATAAACCCTTCGACAAAATGACGCAAATTGATGCCCTTAAAAGAAGGTTACCTGAAAGAATACAGTGGGAATTAGTGCCTGGACCTGATGACTGTTTAGACCAGTTTCTAAAATATATAGACAAATTAGACAGGGCAATGGAGAGAAATGTGCAACAGTTTAGTAACGGAAACCATTACAGTGGGAGGTGGAATTCTGATTACCGTGGGGAGAACCCTAGAAGGGACGATAGAGATTTTCGGAATGAACGCCAATATGATAGAACAACAGAGTACAATGCTAATGGGAGAGGGAGTAACTGGGAAAACAATGGTGTAACTAGGAACAACAGATGGGAAGGTAACAACAGAATGAATACAAATTGGAGGAGTGACAATAGAGGTAGGCATCCGGAAAACTCCGGACCGCCTCAATGAGGGTCCACAGCTTTGGGGCGAACAGATTTAAACATAATAGGACTTCCAACATTCACACAAAACCCAATGGTGTAAATAACTGTACCATTAACAAACAGGTTAAAAACAAGGAATACCAAGTGAATTATATAAATTTTGATAAAAAATTTTGGGATGCTATGTGGCACAGTAGACCACCACAAGATAAACATAGGAGAGATCAAAGTTTTGACTCAATTCTGGATGAGGAGATGTTAAATGATTGTTACAGCTGGGCAAAAAGGGGAGAGCAAGCTAATAATGAAGAGAGTAATAAATGTTTTAGTTCAGAATTGGGGGGGTTGTTCACACAAGAAGGTAATAGTGAATCAGCTGATGATAAACCTAAGCAACAGGAAAAAGAATCAACCATAGAAAGTGAGAAACAGAGAGAAATAGATGAAACTGGCAGTAAAGTATACCATAGTAGTGATGATGTTAGTATTTTTGATGTGGAAAGTATGGTAAGCAAACCAGAAAGTGAGTACAATGTTTTTATTGAAATAAATAATGAAGTGTTGGAACTTGATAGTTGTGGTGACGAAGCAAAGGAATATGATAAGAATAATGAAGTGACAGCTGAAAATCAATTGCTACATGTCTGCCCTGATGATTTCATGGTTAATCAAAGTGGTGATAACAAAAGTGAAAATATTGTGAAAGAATTAGATTTGCGTGATATTATTGAAAGTAAAGAAAGCCAATTTTTAGAAATCCTGTGGAACCAGTATAATGAGAGTTATAGTAGCAAAGTGTTTTGGTATCATCTAAGTATAATTAGTAGAGTTTTGTGCCCACGCTGGTGGGAGAGTAAAAGAAAGAGTCTGAGTGAAAGATACATAAAGAGTAGGGAGATATTTTGTGTGCAGCCAAAGTGTAAACTTGACACTAGTAACTTAGAATCTGAAAATCAGGTAAACCTGATGAAGACTGAAAGGGAGGAAGTAGATGGAAATTATAAAGAAATTGGAAAAGATTTATTATATGAAGTCCCCGAGGGGAAGGCGGATGAAAAGGAATTAGGCTGCCCATACATTAAAATAAGAGTAAATCAGTGGGAAGGGCACTGTCTTATTGATACAGGAAGCCCCATATGTGCAATATCAGAAAAATTTAGAGATAAAATTAGAGATGGTAAGAACTTTGTAGAAATGCTGGTTGTAGGGGTAAAAATCAGAGGTGCCACTGGTAGGCAAAGTAAGGTAGTTAAGAGTCAAGTATTGTTAACGTTTGAAATTGAAAATGTGGAATTTAAGCAGGGTTGCCTTGTGGTCCCAAGGTTAGAAGAAAATATCATTTTTGGCATGGATTGGGTCCTAAAAGTGGGAGTAAGCTTCTCTTGGGAAGATAAGAGTGTTATAATTACTGAACCTGAGAAAAATAGTATTCTGAAAACAGAAATGTTCATCCTTAACTGTAGTAATTCTTGCAACCATATCAAAGCTGTTGTAAGCGAGGTAGATAATCAAGCCATAAGTGATAACACATCCTTTGTCCTTATAAATGAACAAAATTTCGAAGAATTAGTCAAAGTCAAATTGAAGGAAGCTGTAAATCTAAGTGAAAGTCAGAAAAATCAGTTAAGAGAAGTGTTATGGGAATTTCAGGATACATTCAGTGAGAAACCAGGGAAGGTAAAACACTATCAGTGCAGACTTCAACTCAGAGATCATTATCCTTTCTTCCTAAAACCATATGGCATTCCATTCTCCAGGAAAAAAGATGTAGAAAGGGAAATCCAAAAAATGGAAACTTGGGGGATTATAGAAAGAAGTGGAAGTGCTTACAACAACCCATTAGTAGTTGTGTCTAAGAGAAATGGTGGGGTTAGACTTGTACTTGACTCTAGGCACCTTAATAAGTTTTTGATTAGAGAAAATGACCATCCTGACAATATGGATGAACTCCTGCACAAATTTGATAATGTAAAATTTATGAGTAGCCTAGACTTGACATCTGGTTTTCACCAAATACCACTTGTACGTGATTCTAGGAAGTATACTGCCTTTTTGTATGGTGGCAAAAGTTACCAATATTGTGTTGTCCCTTTTGGATTGAATGTATCTGTGGCTGAATTTATCAGAGCACTGGATTTTGTATTAGGTGATGAATTGTCTTCAAAATTAATAGTATATGTAGATGACATCCTTGTAACTGGAAAAACCTGGGAAGATCATCTAAACCTTCTGAGACAAGTCTGTTCAAAATTGAGGGAAGGAGGAATGACTGTAAAATTGGAAAAATGTTGTTTTGGAGTTAATGAACTGAAATTTTTGGGGCATAATATTTCAGAGAAGGGAATCTTACCTGATAAGGATAAACTTGAGGCCATTGTAAACTTCCCTACTCCCAAGAACAAAAAACAACTCAAGTCCTTTTTTGGTCTCACTGGATGCTATAGAAAATTTCTTAGTACCCAAGCTTTAAATGCAAACTGCTTATGTAACTTACTAAAAAAGAATACTGTTTGGGATTGGACACAAGAATGTCAGGATGCATTCGTGGAAATAAAACAACTGTCCCAAAGGCAGATGTTGTATAGACCTGTTATGTCGTTACCATTCTGTATAATGACAGATAGCAGTGAGACAGGTTTAGGGGCACACTTGTTTCAAAACATAGAAGTAGAAGGAAAATCAGAATACCATTCTATTGCTTTTGCTAGCCGGGTTTTACAAAAGTATGAAAAATCATATACAGTCACAGAGAAGGAACTACTTGCCATCCACTGGGCTTTTAATAAGTTTAAAAGTTATCTGTTAGGGCACAAGGTAATTGTTTTCTCCGACCATAAAGCTCTATCGTACATTCAGGAGTGCAGACTCTATCATGACCGTATAACAAGGTGGGTTTTATTCCTTCAACAGTTTGACTATGAGATCAAATTTATTCAGGGTAAACATATTGTCATTGCAGATGCCCTTTCCAGACTACCAGTAGGTGCAGATGTTGAAAATACTTATGGAAAAGAGGAGAAAGAGTTCAAACTTATGTACTTAAAGGGTGTAAAAGATGAAGCTGAAATACTGAAAATCTGTAATGATATTCGTAGAAACCAAAATCACGATGAAAATTGGAAGTTGGTTAAAAGTTATATAGGGAAAAAGGGAGGAGAAAAGGTAGATCAGTATTATAAAGTACAAAAAGGGATTTTGCTTAGGAGACCTAGACCTGACTTAGATAATTGGAAACTATGCTGGCCTGAGCAATGTATTGACACGTTAATCAGTTACATACATGAAAGCTTCGGACACTGCGGAGCAACAAAATGTATACAGAAGATACAGGAAAATGTATACTTCTATAACATCAGCAGGAGAGTGAAGAAAAAACTTGAAACCTGTGATCGTTGTCAGAGGGTAAAAGTGAGTAACCAGAATTCTAAAGGATTGATGCAAAACATTTTACCAAATAAAAACCTTGAATTGACAGCTATTGATCTATATGGACCACTACCAAGATCAAGGGGAGGGTATAGTTACATCTTTGTTATAGTTGATGTTTTCTCTAAATTTATAAAATTGTATACATTAAAGAGAGCAACCAGTAAACAAATTATCATCAAGCTGACAAAGCATTATTTCACAAATGTTGGCATACCCCAGGCCATCATGTCTGATAATGGGTCACAGTTTACATCTAAATTATGGAAAAATTTTATTGAAGATACAGGAATAAAACATATTTTGATTTCGGTTTGTCACCCATCAAGTAACCCAGCAGAAAGGTACATGAGGGAAATTGGAAGGCTCTGTAGAACATACTGTAGTAAAAATCATGTTAATTGGATTGAAAATGTTACTGACTTCGAGGATATAATGAACAGCCTACAGCATTCATCCACTGGTTTTTCACCTTATGAAGTAATGTTTAATAGACAACCTGCATATCTGATTTCTGAGAATGTTGATTTCCCACCTTGTCAATGAAAAGACAAGGAGAGGTAAGAAAACGAAGACATGATGCAAGAAGTAAAGGAGTACAGTTCAGGACAGGAGATCTGGTTTTAGTAAAAACACAGGAAAAATCTAAACTGATGAGTTCTGAAATAAAGAAATTTTTTGACATCTATATAGGCCCCTTTGAAATCAAGGAAAACCCTCACCCTAATGTCTACAGGCTAATCTACCCAAAATCCAAGAAGTTATTTGGACTGCGCAATGTTACAGAGTTAAAACTCTACAAACATGACCCATAAAATAGTCATTAATAAGTAAAATGCTGCTCGGAAAGAACTAGTTGACTGGCCCAACTATACCACCTTATTGGTTTATCATTCAAGGAAAACTTCATGTCAAAGTGTGGGACTATGTCAGCTAAAAGTATGAAGTAGATTTTGTGTTAATGTGAATTATGTCTGTACTAATTTCTCTTCGTTCTCTAATATACCCATCCTTTAAATTTGGTATGAGATCAGTGTGTCGGACTACGAACCATTCTACAGTGTCATA
The DNA here is from genome assembly GCF_023864275.1 of Schistocerca cancellata. NCBI lineage: Eukaryota > Metazoa > Arthropoda > Insecta > Orthoptera > Acrididae > Schistocerca > Schistocerca cancellata. Next base: position 271,596,585 of record NC_064629.1, read on the forward strand.
GTAACGTCTCTTAACAGAAACCAAAGTTAATGATGTGGGCACTTTTAAAGTAATAAGATATGAATAGTGATTGTGTGTAAGAAGACAAGACCTTGTCATTTGTAAGCTATGTCAGATGGAACATTATTTAATGGATAAAGCAAACTGGAGGTACTTGTCAGATTACGAGAGTGTGCTTTGAAAGACCAGTATGTTATAGTGTGTTAAAAATATAGTGAGTAGTCATGAAATTTAATTATGCAAATTAAGAATGTATTGAGGTTTAGAGCATTATAGAAATAGATGCTGGTGTGTTACTTTTGAAACCCTTGTGATGGATCGAAAGTTATGTGATACTAATTTTGAAGTTTATGTTGTGGGAGAATATTTTGTAATAGTTTAGATAATTTAATGTTAAAGTGAATGAAGAGCTGGTAGGAATTCATACCATACCCTGTTACACAATTTGGAATAATTTCTATTCATGGTAATATGCTATTTGAGCACAGGAGAGTAAACAAAAATGAAACATTGCTTAATAATGATGTAAAGTTAAGGTATAAATACTAACAACCTTACACAATTTAAGTGTAGAGTTTGTCATAATTTGACCTATAAAGCTGACATAGATGTACAATGATAGTCACTATCATATATGGAACATCTCAGCTACCTCATTATAAAGGAAACATTCAATCATAAATATGTAAACCAATCTGACTCTGAAAATACAGTGCTGATCACACATAATTGAATTTGCACTGGATTCACCATGTGATTACTTTCATCATGTATACATGAATTTTCCCTAAGAGACAACCATTTAACATTGTATATAAGTATTACAATATTTTGAACTGTGTCTATTTTATGTATGTGGTTAAAAGAACCTGTTTATTTTAGAAATATGATTTCTTTAGATTTACTGGTTGTTTTGGGCGCAAGCCATGCCATAAGGTATTTTATTGAAGCACTTATATTAAAAGATTGTGAGGGATGCCTGCGTTCCACAGTTCACTTAATATATTCTAAAGAAACCACTGACAATTTTTCCTGCTATCAGATGAGTGAGTTTAACTAAGGTGCCATATTTTATTGTTAGTTATAAGCTCATTACTCTTATTACTCAATACAGCCAATGTAACCTTCAAGTTGTATATCATGGAAAGTATATATATATAACTAAGATCAATGGGAAAACCAATTTTATTACTAACTTTTGGAACTAGAAATTTTATTATGATGTGTGTATTAGATATATTTTATTCCATAGTGACACACAATCCCATGCATGCCATGCATGGACTTGTGTGTGTGTGTGGGGGGGGGGGGGGGTATTATAACAGAACATAAAATCATGTATGTCAGTAATTTCTTTACGTGTAATGTTTTATGTAAATATAGCCTTTGACTGTGAGTTTAACAACTAAGAGACGGTTATCTTTGGTCATATGGGAAGGGGATTGAGGGTCTTTGGATCGAGAGCGTGGGTTGGAGGAGGTGGTAATACAGATGTGGTGTAAAACAATGTCTTATTTCATATTATTGTAGAAGTGTTAAATGTGAATAAATGAATTAAATAGTGATGTGCAAAACTAATGTAATGTTTGCTCTCAAAAAGTCAAAACACCACATACCCTACAAACCAGTTAGTCTCATCCAAACACAAAGAAAACCGCGGGAACATTGCAGTGGAGTCACCTCTAGACTTCACGAAGACAACAATGCAGCCATCGATATGAGTTAAGTACCAAACTGTTCGTACTTGTTAACGACGTCGGACTATAAATTTGAATCTCCTGTAGTGCCTGAAGTCACCATGTGGACGAAGGAGTAGGACTACTTATAGACTGTGGAAATCATAGGAAGAGGTCTGTTAAACTGGGAATCATAGTCCAGTGTCCAATGAAAATGTGTAATGGTGTCTGATGAATTTGTTTGCGCATTGTTTTCAATAATAATAGCAGTTTACACCAAGATAACAGCAGTAAGTGTTCATCTTATGGGCTGCCACCTCCTAATTATGGTGAGCAAGAGGAGTCTGGTTTGTCAGTGACATGCTAATATGTATTAAATCACAAATATTAATGTAGTTAATATCAAGAACAGGTTTACAAGTTCCTGTATTGAAGGCATGAGTACTTCGCAATGACAACTAAATAGGCACTAAATAGGCACAGAACAAAACCAAAGTTTGAAACCACTAATCACAGCAATAATCCATAGAATATTTTATTTAAAGTTCATAGTGAACAAGAGTTGACATAAATAGTAGAAGACTGGTGAGTACTTCACATGAGCATAGTAACAAGCTTATGGTTACCGTTCAATTTGGGTGTCATACGTTTGTGTCAGTGGATGCATGTCCCAGTAATATGAAGTTGGCTGATCGAGCCATGGTGGTTTCATGGCCTGAGGTGCCCTCTTGTTGTTAGTTACCTCCAGGTCGAGTGGCATCTGTGTTACAGCATTATTCTCACAAACATTACCTGACATGAAAACCCTCACCCCAACGGAAAGCAAATAGGCCTAGAATCAACTTGACTGATAGTGACTCTGGCAGATTATTAATATGCTAAGTATGTGGATGTTCAGTGTTAGAGCATTGTTCTGGCAGTCTGTGTTTATAGGCATGGAGATATCAGGGTAGTTAGACCCGTAATTGGCAGGACCTGCCAATAGACCACCCTCCATTGGATCTCCCTAAAAGAATCTTTCTGAGAAATACTGTTTTACTTGAAGGTGCCACCTGTATGGGGTGCTGTCCTTGGTTGTGGTGAAGCTTTTGGTCCAGTATCACATATCATCTGTGATGTCTGGTGAAATTTTTCATGGGATATTATCTGATGGTGTTGTTGTTCTTTATTTGTTAGTGGTTAGTTGGCAAGACCACCATGGACAGAGATAGTTTTGGTGGTGCCACAGACAACTATCCCAGGTGGCTGCAGTGAACGTCATCTGGCCATGGGTGTTCTCTACTGCTGCCAGAATCAAGGTCTTTGGGTGCAGGATGGAGATAGCTGAATGTGGAGGAGGTGTAGTAACATTTATTCCACCATAAAATATCTCTGTTGGTATTTTCAGGTTATTTGTGTTGTGTGGTATGTGAGTAGACTTACCTCAAACATGAGTGATTCCTGGCCAGGTTGGATATTTTCTCTGCCTGGGGACTGGGTGTTTGCGTTGTCCTCATCATTTCATCATCATTTGTAACAGTGGTTAGATTGGATGATGTAAAAATTGGACTGTGTAAAAATTAGGACTTTTTATGTGTGCTGATGACCATGCAGTTGAGTGCCCCACAAACTAAACATCATCATCATCATCATCATCAAATATGAGAAACTTACTTAGGCCTCAGATTAGATGATCTGTACTGACTGACAGCATGTTGGTGATGTATGGGTAACTAGACACTGTGCCTGCCACCACCAACCATATATACTTTAAAAACAGTTCCAAATTGTCCAGGTGAGTGTGCCAGGGATGACAGATACTGGCCATAACTCAAATTTCCACAGAGATTTGCTTTGGAATAACTATCTAACATTCTTCTGGATTCAGTGAGACTATCAACATTCCATTAGCTAATGATAACTGGTGATGCTGCACAAGTTGTGATGCACTCTCAGTTGAATGTTTGAGCCACACCTGTTGGGCCCTTTGAATCACTACCACTAGGATGGGATTCTTGTTAGTAGCTAGAGCTACTTTTGTGTCTACTGGAAGTTTGAATAGAGCATTAGAGGTGGTACTGTGGATGACTGGCTTATAAAAAAATCCTATGTTCGTATGCTTCTAGAAATATAGTCCATCTTTGTTATTGTCCTGGTGTCTGCTTTGGTACCATATTACATGGGACAAATATGGTTATTAATGCTCCATTACAAGGTCCATTAGATGGAAAAACTTGTTGTCATGGAAATAGACATGGAACTTCTGGGTTGTATGTACTACTGCCAATGTCTCTGTGCCTAACTGTAATTACATTATACTTCATTGAGTGAATTAGATTCAAATACAATAGTGCTCAAGGCTAGATGCTGGTAAGCCATACACTCAGTGAAATTGAGATATCTGTGTTTTTCATATCTGCTAGAGGGTGGAAAACCACTGGCAGAGTAGTATATGAAGAGGCTAACACACTCTGTTGTTACGTATTGCACTGAAACAAAGTACATCATTTTTTTGCTTTAGTATGGCAAGCCACAGCCAAGATGATGACTCACAGAGGAAACCGTGTGACTTGTTTGCATGAAAAAAATGTTCTAAGGACTGATACAGAAGCCAACCATTTTGACAGTGAATCCTCTTGTGATGAGTGTTGTAGATGTAGATTATTGACAAAATCCATGTGATTAGAGGTAAGCAACAACAAAATATAATTATGAGGCATGCTATACTGAAGCATGTGACAATGTGGATTACCATGACATTGGAGAAAGCTCTCAATACTAAGAAATTAATGGAATTGTGATGTATGGGACATTTCCAAGATATCTATATGGAGCCTATTAACCATGAACAGTTTTATACTGGTGATGAACATCTGTAGGTGCCTGCTATAGGGGTTGTTATGGCTTTCTATTAAATACCTGTTAAAGTGTTAAATTGTTCTAGTAATATCACTATATAGATGTTAAATTGCACTATTTTTCACTGTAGGTTCATAGGTTGATTCTCTTCATAATTTTTAATTTTTTTCCTTCCACAAAGAGGGAGACTCAGCATTTGTTGTTATAGAGGTGGCCATCTCACCTGTTAAGGATTGAAGGTGTTGATGGCGGCAGCGAATGCCTGAACTGAGAGAAGGGCTACTGACCACAGTTGAAGAGTGTTAAAAATGATATCATTTTACTGAAACAACACCAATTATTAACATTATTATTTAGGAGAGCCAGAACAGAATAATACTGTATTGGTATTGTTATTACTTGCAACATGATTTTTTTCATAAACATGTTGTAACACAAATGTTATTTTCCTTTTTAAGAGTCAGAATTACACGATGATGCTATAAAAATGAAATTAGCTGCAAAAGAAATGGGACATCCATGTGCCTGCCATCAGAAATGGATGATGAAGACAGCAGAAGCAGATTTTACAATATTACATGGAGTCTGGGATTTAGAGAATGTTGATACACAAAACAACTACTCCTCTTAGTGTATCTCAAATGGCACCTCCTAAACACTCCTACGAGAAAAAATGGAAAAAGGATAAGCCTTCCTGGAAGATCACAACTATCTGCACTGTTAAGGTGCAAGGTGAAGATATCAAAATCTGTAAGTCTGTGAATGGAGAGAAATGCTTTTCTCTCCATTCACAGGCTACACAAATTGAGAAGAATAGTGGAAAATGTTGCAAAGAAAGTCAGTAGTATTAAAGAGTTTGTAAAGACATGACTCCCATGAGGTACTGCCTTACCGTAGCACTGTCCATGTGGGTGGGAGAGTTTGTGTGCTCCAAGGAAGCTGAGAGCTATATCGGTGGTAGCGTAGCTACTGGCAGGTCCAACCTAGCCAGGCAGGTCTCAGCAGAGGAGCCAGACAAAGTGTGCCTCACAATGACCCGTCTTATATCCTATATCCTATATATCCTATTCCCTACCCTCTCCTCAGTTACCATTCCTTTTCTTTCTATAATTACCTTAACACACCACTGCCTTGTGGTTGGTCTCGGGAGGGATGAAGGCTAAGGGAGAAAATCCTGAAAGAAAATCTGGAGTGGATCCCAAAGGCGGTTGGAAGGCACACTACGTCCCCTTCTGGCAACTCCTGCAACCGAAGTGATACCAGACGTATTGGCTTGCCTTTCCTCTGGATATTATCATTTAGGAGGGAGACCATGATGATTGGGCAACTCACGAGTCTTCATATTTATTGCTCAGGCTTGTAGCATCCTGGAGAGGACACTTCAGCGATGTCCAAGGACTTCGGCACAACACGGGAAGAGGCAGTTACCGGTTATAAGCTCTGTCTGATTGGCGTAAGACTTGAGTGCCAGGGGCCACTTCCGATGGTGGGAGAGATCATTGAATCTCATTGGACAGCTACCATCCACCTCAAGCTGGGGAGCCCCCAGCCAATAAGGTGCTGTCCTGCCACTATCCGCCTGCTTTGCGGTGTATGTGGAACTTAGAAGTAATCTTTGACAAGCGGGTTGATATAGTACACCTACCAAGAACAAAAATGATATAATAAAGAAATCACTATTTCGTGTTGCCACCTAGAATGTTAGGACCATGTGTCCAAGGTACATTGACGATGCCCAAGAGGTTTATTTCATCCGTAAGACTGCCATAATTGACAGAGAGCTCCGTCATTGGAATGTTGACATCGCAGGACTGCAGGAGACACGTCTTCCAGGACACAGGCTCTATCAGGGAGGATAATTACACATTCTTCAGACAGGAGAAGTCTCAAGATGAGCCAAGACTTCATGATGTAGGATTTGCTGTTGAAAACACCCTCCTGGACTGTACTGAACTGTGGAACAGAGAGAATTATTGCTTTGAAAATATGCTCCTCAAGTGGCACTGTCAACGTCCTAAATGTGTACGCTTCCACCTTATCATCCAGCATGGAAGAGAAGGATCTGTTTTATGATTTACTCAGCGACAAAATAGCCAAGGTACCTAGCACCAAGACACTATATATTCTAGGGGACTTAAATGCTAGAGTGTGATCAGATATTGTCATATGGCCAAATTGCCTGGAACATCATGGGGTGGGAAAAATTAATGAAAATGGCTAGAGACTGCTTGAAGTTTGTTGCTTTATGAACTCTGTATTACAAACATGTATTTCCAGCTTAACGATCAGTACAAGGTGTCTTGGAGACACCCGCACTCTCATCACTGGCATCAACTTGACTTAGTCATAGCTAGGCGTACTGGTCTCAAAAATGTGCTACTGACACGAAGTTATCATAGTGCTGATTGCAACACTGACCACGCACTGGTGGTGTGCACATTGAAGCTCACTCCTAAGAAATGTCACCATGCTAAACCGAGAGGTCATCCCCGTCCAACACAGATCATGTTCATGACACACAAAGAAAGCAGGATTTTTCCAGTAATTTTGAAAGTGCTTTCCCAGGAAACGTGCAAGCAGAAAGGAATGTTGATAAGAAATGGGCAAAACTCTCAGGTGCTATCTACAACTCAGCAGTATTGGCCTATGGAATAAAAGGAAAAAGAAATAAGGACTGGTATGAGCAAAATTTGGAAGAAATGGAACCAGTCACTGAGGCTAAATGGAAAGCCCTTCTTGCTTACAAAAGAAACCCAAATGAAAGAACTCGAGATGACCTATGAGAAGCAAAGAACAGGGCACAGCAAACATCCAGGAGATGCACAAATAACTAATGGCTGAATTTATGTACAGGTATACAGAAAGCGGCCGATTCTGGGGATGCTAAGGCAATGTAAGATGGTATTAAGAAAGCAATTGGACCAACTGTCAGAAAAACAGCTCCTCTGAAGTCCAAGACAGGTGAAGTCATTACTGATGAAGGCAAACAAATGGAACACTGGGTTGAACACTACCTCGAGTTGAGTGCAGCCTAGAATGAAATTAGAAAGGATGCATGTGACGCCATCAAACAAATGCCAGTTATGGAGGAACTAGATGCAACACCTACTACGGAAGAACTTGGTAGAGAAATAGATTCTCTTGCTAATGGAAAGGCCCCAGGTGAAGATGGGATCCCTGCAGAGGTTATTAAGTATAACAAGTCTGTTCTTGTCAAACATTTATATTCACTTATTACAACCAGCTGGGAAGAAGATTATGTCCCAATGAGTATGCAGAATTCGAGGACAGTTACTCTATATAAACAGAAAGGGAACAGAAATGACTGTAACAATTACTGAGGCATTTCATAACTAAGTGTATCCGGGAAAGCTTATGCAAGAGTCATCCAAGTGCAATTACAAATCTTAGCTTCCAAAATCTACCCATAACCTCAGTGTGGCTTCAGGCCCGGCCGATCAACCGTAGGTATGATCTTCTCCTTAAGACAGCAACAAGAGAAATGTCATGAGCAGCAGAGGCCCTTTTATATTGCTTTCATTGACCTTGTTAAAGCATCTGATTTAGTGAGCAGAAATGGGCTTTTCAAACTGTTGCAGAAGATTGGATGCCCACCTAAACTACTACAGATAATTGTCTCTTTCCATGAGAAAACACAAGCAACAATCTGCTTCAACGGTAAAACAGCAGAAGCATTCTCTGTTAATAGTGGTGTGAAACAGGGGTGTGTGTTAGCTCCTACATTGTTTGGGATATTCTTTTTCCTTCTGCTCAGATTTGCCTTTGAAGACTGTGAGGAGGGAGTGTATCTACATATGAGATCTGATGGAAATCTTTTCAACATTGCTCATGTCAAGGCCAAGACCAAAGTAAATACAGTTGTTATCCATGAGTTGTTATATGTGTACAATGCAGCTCTAGAATTGAACAGAGAAGATGAGCTGCAGTATATAATCAACAAATTATCAAATGCCTTTGAAAAATTTGGTCTACTCATCAACCTTCAAAAGACTAAGATCATGGCGCAGAGCACTACCAACCTTCCATCCATCAGCATTGATGGCAATCCTCTCCAGGTAGTTGATGACTTTACCTACTTGGGATCCACAATATGTAGCAACTTGTCCATGGACACTGAAATTACTAACAGAATCACAAAGGCATCATCTGTTATGCCTAGATTGAAAAACAGAGTATGGAACAACGGACTGCTTACCACAAAAACTAAATTAAAAGTCTACAACACTTGTGTTATAAGCACCCTTCTCTATAGCTGTGAGACATGGACAACACTTTCTGGGCATGAATCTTGACTCAACAGCTTCCATCTCTGCTGTCTCCGGTAGATCCTTCAGATCTCTTGGAGAGATAGAGTACCCAACACCAAAGTCTTTCATCATGCGAGCACAACCAGCATCTTTGCACTCCTGAATCATTGACGTCTAAGATGGTTGGGACACGTCAGGCGCATCGATCCTGAACGGATACCGAAACAACTGCTGTACTGAGAACATCAGGAGGGTGTGAGGCCAGTGGGATGACCGCATCTTTGTTTCAAGGATGTCTGCAAGAGAGACCTGACCAAGACCAGAATCAATCCAAGTCACTGGGAAAGCATTACAGATGACCATGTCAAGTGGCGAGTAACTGTGCGCAACGGCGTCGAGCTCTCAGAGAACAAACGCACACAGGAACAAATGAGGAAGAGGACAAAGCGAAGAGACAGAGCAGCTTCTGTTCAAAGTCCCTCAAATTTTACATGTCCAAACTGCAGTAGGGACTGCTACTCTCGAGTGGGACTTTTTAGCCACAGCAGACACTGCAGACTCTGAACCAAGCATGCTACACCATCATCCCTCAAGGAAGGATGGATGCCATCATGTAAAGACAGACCAGAGGTGGCACCATAAAAATCATCAGAAATATCCGCCTGAAGTGACAGAAGGAGTTCACAAGCACATTCAAAACATACTGACCTACCAAGGTCACTAAAGCAATTATGAGAATCCCAAAAAGGTTTATCTTGATTGGGAGATGACAATCAGTACTTTATACTGGAATCACTATGTACCCTACTGTGAGGGACAAAAACTGCCAGTATTAGAGAGGTTAAGTAGAAACCGATTCAATATTGTGATCATCTCAACTTGTTTGTAGGAGTGATCTTTACAAATGAAAACTACAGGTATACAACATGTATAAATATGACTGTGAAGCAGGCACTGGACTCATGTACATGTGGACTGAGCATGTTGGAAGAACCAGCAGTGATACGATATGGAGCTATATATTTATATTTCTATAGCCAAACAGCAGTGCTTCCAAAATAATATACTATTCAGGCAACTGTGCTGGACAAAAGGAGAATTGGGCCCTTATGTGCATGTCATCATCACTACTATGTAAAGACATATTCAAAGAAACTGAAAACAGGTTTTGATTCCTGGTCACACACAACTCCTGTGATATAGAAATTTTGTGACCGTTGAGTAATACTGAAGAAGACATGCAAGCCAAGTTTTCCCGCCCACTGAGTGGTTTGATATTGCCAAGAAAAACAGAGCAGAAAAGAAATTAGCCATGACAGTTATAACACAAGATGATTATCTAGAGTTCAGCAAAATGCCTCATCAGCACATAACATTAAGAAATACAGCAAAAAATAGACAGTGTATTATAGTAACTAATCAGAAGTTACTGTATTCAAATTTTTGGTCTCAGATCCTGATTCAGTTTTCCTGAAACACACTGTTCAAAGAGACTTCCATGACATTAATGTTGAGAAGCATAGCTGTCCAATACAGATTTCACAGATTATGACCAGATTATTGTAGGCCTATTCTTACGCAGCATGAGAAATTGTCTATCATCATGGACCTGCTTCCATATATACCTGTAGTGCATTACAGATATTATTTATCCCTTACTCAGTACAAAGCCACAGAACACGTTATTCAATCAACATTAACTGATGGCCGTGTTTCATATTACACTTAATACCAATTTGTAAAGCCAAATTTTGGCACTGAATCGTTTGTGATACACTATCACAAGCCAGAGAACTGTATCTATTCCTTAAACTTAAAATTGTTTTTCATAGCATGCAGTAATTAAAAATGTTTTATTTCATGTGAGAAGAACACTGTAACATATGTAGAATCTTACAATATAAGAAATACACCTGTTATGTCCATTAACTGATTTATGAACTTTATGAACATTCAAATGACTGTCCTGCAAAATTAACTTAATATGACTTACCATTATCTTCCCCCTAAGTGCCTCAGTTTGTTGTATGGAATTGTGTGCACTGGTGTGAAAGAGCTGTGCATATTCCATATTGATGTGCACCTCCATATACTGCCAAGGGCTTTCCACACACACTGTGCGATCAAAAGTATCCAGATACTCCCAAAAACTTACATAGGTGCGGTGTGCTGCCACCTACTGCCAGGTGCTCCATATCAGCAACCTCAGTAGTCATTACACATCATGAGAGAGCAGAATGGGGTGCTCTGCAGAACTCACAGACTTTGTTCGTGCTTAGGTGATTGGGTGTCACTTGTGTCATACATATCTACATGAGATTTCCACACTCCTTAACATTCCTAGGTCCACTGTTTCCAATGTGAGATACCAAGCAAGGTGGCACAGTGGTTAACACACTGGACTCACATTTGAGAGGATGATGGTTCAGTTACACATCTGACCATTCTGATTTAGGTTTTCCATGATTTCCCTAAATTGATTCAGGCAAATGACGGGATAATTCCTTTGAAAGGGCATGGCCAACTTCCTTCCCCATCCTTCCCTAATCTGATGAGACCGATGACCTTGCAGTTTTGTCTCCTCCCCAAAATTAACCCTCAACCGTCAATCTGATAGTGTAGTGGAAACGTGAAGGGACACATACAGCACAAAGGCGTATGGGCCTACCTTCTCTGTTGACTGGCAGAGACCGCTGACAGTTGAAGAGGGCCGTAATGTGTAATAATCAGACTTCTATCCAGACCATCAAACAGGAGTTCCAAACTGCATCAGGATCCACTGCAAGTACTATGACAGTTACAAGGGTGGTGAGAAAACTTGGATTTCACGGTCGAGCCGCTGCTCATAAGCCACACATCACACAGGTAAATGCCAAATGACACCTCGCTTGATGTAAGGAGTGTAAACATTGGACGATGGAACAGTGCAAAAACGTTGTGTGGACTGACAAATCATGGTACACAATGTGGCGATCCGATGGCAGGATGTGGGTATGCTGAATGCCTGATGAATGTCACCTGCCAGTGTGTGAAGTGTCAACAGTAAAATTCAGAGGTGATGGTGTTACGGTGCGGCCATGTTTTTGATGGAGGGGACTTGCACCCCTTGTTGTTTCGCAGTGCACTATCACAGCACAGGCCTACATTGACGTTTTAAATACCTTCTTGCTTCCCACGGTTGAAGAGCAATGTGGGTAAAGTGACTGAATCTTTCAACACGATCGAGCACCTGTTCTTAATGCATGGCCTGTGGCAGAGTGGTTACATGACAATAACATCCCTGTAATGGACTGGCCTGAACAGAGTCCTTACCTGAATCCTATAGAACACCTTTGGGATATTTTGGAATGCTGACTTTGTGCAAGGCCTCACTGACCAACATCGATACCTCTCCTCAGTGCAGCACTCCATGAAGAATGGGCTGCCATTCCACAAGAAACCCTTCAGCACCTGACTGAATGTATGCCTGCGAGAATGTAAGCTGTCAGCAAGGCTAAGGGTGGGCCAACACCATATTCAATTCCAGCATTATTGACAGAGGGCACCAAGATCTTGAAAATCATTTTCAGCCAGGTGTCTGGATACTTTTGATCACATAGTGTATGTAGTCTGCCAAATAGAGAGGCAAGTGAAACTTGCTCATGACTGTTAAGAACGCTTGCTTCTTTGAACAAGACCATCCAAATTTTATGGTTTACATATTAATAAATAAAGAGGCCTCAATCTCTTCACAGCTCTGGAGATAAAGTTAGCATTTCCTAATAATGTAATATTGGTGAGGTAAGGAAGGGCGTCAATTGCTGATAAATGTTGCTTAGATGGTGCAATGCTAATTTCAATACATACATGCCTTAAATATGTGACTTATTTTAGTATGAAGCTGCTTTTGTTGGGCCAGCACTTTATTCATGCACACTGGAGGCAGGACAGGATGATGCTGCCATTTATTTGAAATATTGCTAATGCATTTGTGAGGGTATGACTGAAGGGTGTGTTAAATATTATTATTCAATTGTTGATCTCTTATCTAATGGTGACTCTAAATACTTAATTTTGAGATACATCTAAAAAGAAAGATGATGAGACTTACCAAACAAAAGTGCTGGCAGGTCGATAGACACACAAACAAACACAAACATACACACAAAATTCTAGCTTTCACAACCAATGGTTGCCTCGTCAGGAAAGAGGGAAGGAGAGGGAAAGACAAAAGGATTTGGGTTTTAAGGGAGAGGGTAAGGAGTCATTCCAATCCCAGGAGCGGAAAGACTTAACTTAGGGGGAAAAAAGGACAGGTATACACTCGCACACACACACATATCCATCCGCATATACACAGACACAAGCAGACATTTTTAAATGTCTAGAAATGTCTAGAAATAATTCCATGTTTTTACTAGGAGAGTGTTATGCTGATACAGCTATTAGTTCCTGACTTAGAATCAGCATTTTTGAAACTTCAAAAACTGCTTCTACACTTCATATTCTAAATTAGTGGTTTGTTTGATAAAGATTGCAACACCATCATACTTCTGATTTCCTCTACAGTAACATGTGGCTAATTAGCACTGATAAGGTACACTTAATCCATGTTCACTATGAATTAGCCAGTGTCCTTTTACTGAATAAACATTACAATTTAATTCTTGTAACCGGTACACCATTTCTGTAAGTTTATTTTTAAGTCATTTACATTAACAGGGATAAAAACTAAAGTTTTTGCCTTGATATTTGGTATTGGCAATTGGCATATATTGGGTTGATGAATAAATTTGAACAGAGTCTTTGGTTGTTTCATTAAGTTTCGAGTGTGCAGCCACAAGAAATCTCCTTCTTCTTCTAATATTTTGGCTGTATAACATTATATTGGTTATCTCTAATGTATGCTCCTTCACTATTTACAACAGTCTGCCAATGCTGTGGTAACTCTTTGATTCTGCGACTATAGAAATTATGTGATTTTTAGTTGAAGAACTCATCAAACCATTTTCATAGCATATTTTCATGCAGAAAGGACGTTTCCTGAAGGCTGTTCAACAGAGAGTGGAGAAGGTGAAAATCTGAGGTCGCAAGACCTGTGTGGTGTTTTTTGTCAGTCTAGCAGAATGCTGGCTGGCGTTATTGTGGAGCAGCATCACTTCACGTGGTCTTCCTTATCACTGTCCATGGATTGTGTCTGCAAGACATCTCAGCTGTTGGCAATGAATGTCAACAGTGATGGTTACACCTTGGGGAAGCAATTCCTAGAACATTACACCATCGCTGTCTTACCAGGTGCATAACATTATCTTCTGTGGGTGCACTTAGGTCTTTGTGCAGAGATTTGCTGCTTTTTTTGGGCTCAGGCATTCCTTTCTTTCCTTTATGTTAGCATAAAGACAACATTTCTCATCACCAGTAATGATACAGGATAGGAATGGTTGGTGTTGTTCACGAGCCAACTGATGACGAGTGAGCTGAGATGCACATATGACCACTCACCAATTTTTGTGATTTTGGCTTACAGCATGTAGTACCCATACACTTGATTTTGAACCATCCCCATTCTTTGGAAATGTCTCAACATGGTGGAATCATAACAGTTCATCAAATTTGCCAGTTCTCGAGTACACTGATGTGGGTGACTGTAGATTAACATGTTTAAATGAATGTGGGGTGTCACTAATGTCAAAACAATCGTCCTTAAAATGAGAAAAACATTTTTTTGCCATACTTTGTCCAATGGCACTATTCCCATACGCAACACAAATGTTTCTGGCTGCCTCCACTGCTGTCATCCCTCTCTTTGAACTCAAAAAAGAAGAATATGTCAGAAATGTTCCCACATGGCATTCCATTTTCTAGTGTCCACAGCTCCACTCACTACCTCCAAATGAAAAAATGACAATACAGGGTGATTCAAAAAGAATACCACAACTTTAAAAATGTGTATTTAATGAAAGAAACATAATATAACCTTTGCTATACATCATTACAAAGAGTATTTAAAAAGGTTTCTTTTCACTCAAAAACAAGTTCAGAGATGTTCAATATGGCCCCTCCAGACACTCGAGCAATATCAACCCGATACTCCAACTCGTTCCACACTCTCTGTAGCATATCAGGCGTAACAGTTTGGATAGCTGCTGTTATTTCTCGTTTCAAATCATCAATGGTGGCTGGGAGAGGTGGCCGAAACACCATATCCTTAACATACCCCCATAAGAAAAACTTGCAGGGGGTAAGATTCACTTATGCCGTACTCAATAACACAAAAAGCTTTCTGTTGAGTGGTCGCCATCTTAGCATCAACTGACGCTGACGCCTAGTCAACAGCGCCTCAAGCAAACAAATGTACAACTAAATGAAACTTTATAGCTCCCTTAAATCGCTGACAGATAGTGCTTAGCTCTGCCTTTTGTCGTTGCAGAGTTTTAAATTCCTAAAGTTGTGGTATTTTTTGAATCACCCTGTATGTAAACTCAAATAGTAACAGTGAACTACAAATAAAAAATGGCAATCAATAAAGAAATCCATAGTATCTGGAAATCCATAATAAGAAACAAAAATGTTACGAACTGAAGCAATGTCCTTATATGTTCAAGACAGATGGCTATCCACACATTTTTGAACGGATGAGATTCTGACAGCTATACTGACTTAAGACAGAATTGTAATGACTTTTATTCATTTCACTGGATTGAGCTGCTAGAGAATATTAAATAATTCATGTCATGTTCCATATAATTTTTCCTGTGTCATTGCTCACAGCTATAATTAAGACACACAACTTACCATTGAACCTGGTGAACATTTTGATATTGAACATAAGGAGAGCAGTTCAAGATGTGTTCAGTGAACTCAAAAGCAAACTTTTATTATTCCAATTGACCAAGTATCTGAATTAGTTTTGGTCTTTCACAAATTCAGTAAGTGGTTCAAAGTTACGTACTCAACTGCTCAGTAACGATACTGGGGTGAAGGTGGCAGATGATAGACATAAAGCTGAAGTATGAAATTTGGTCTTTCAAATTTTTTTCACTGTGGAACTTTGTAATACAGTTCTTCATTTACTCCTTGCATGAAAACCACAATACCAGATAATAATGTAGTCATCACAGAATAGACACGCACCTACATTGTTCTCTTGTGTCAAGAAATTGGGGATTGATAAGTACTGTTAATATTCTATACAGTTCATGCAAAAGAAGTTGCCCCCTTCTATCAACAGATCATTTCAGGTTACTGGAAAAACTAATGATGCTGTGATAAGCAATTAGACAATTGCTAGCTGCTAACAGTTTTAAGAAAAAGTTTGTTGGAGGATGAAGATATTAACAGGCTCATATTGTCTGATGCAGAACTATGGAATTTATTTTTTGATCATCGATTATGACCTACTTGTAGAAAAAATCTCATCTATGGCAAACAACACAGATTCTGCATACAGAGATCCTTGAAACTCAATTTTGGTGTCCTCTTTTTTTATTTCCTATGATAATATATTATACACTATATTTTAAACCATATATATCCTGCAACTATAATATTTTAATTATGAGTGTAGCAATCATAATAATATTAAACAAAAATTATCTGTAATAGGACAAAAATAATTTCAAAAGTTAAACATACAAACTACGTTTAGCATAAGCTGCAAGGTGAAGTACATTACCAGCCTGCTAAGATAGTACAAATACACTATCACAACACCATGTCTTTGATGAAACATACACTGCCTTCAAAGCAGATTCTCATAGTATGATATATGATAAAGAACATAATGATTATCCTCAGAAGCTTATTATAACTCATATTTGAGATTTCTGAATGTGGAGTAAATTTTTTAAAATAATGTTATTTTGAAGGACTTTAATATCAACTGCTCAAAGTGGCCTCCTTGCATTTTCCAAAGATTTAGTAACTCACTGGATCATGCTATTCTGAAATATTTCAGACATACTTGCATACATAGTTACATGAGCAGCTGGATGTTCTTTACTAGTTCTTGTACATTCTTTGCCAATATAATAAATGTGCACACAAGGACAAGTGCCTCTGGAGGAACAAATATACAGGAATTAGGCAAATACAGAGGCTATGAAACAGGACTTATGTAACTAACCCATTTCCAGGAATGGCTCTACATATTCCTTCCAGAGTGCCCAAGTGCACCATTATGCTGTAACTACAACCTCCTCTGAATGTAAAGTGGAATATAGTCCAGCACTTGAGGCAAATTGTTTATGAGAAATGGGTGATGGTTCAAATGGCTCTGAACACTATGCGACTTAACTTCTATGAGAAATGGGTGATGGTTCTAATGGCTCTGAGCACTATGCGACTTAACTTCTGAGGTCATCAGTCACCTAGAACTTAGAACTAATTACACCTAACTAACCTAAGGACATCTCACACATCCATGCCCAAGGCAGGATTCAAACCTACGACCGTAGCGATCGCTAGGCTCCAGACTGTAGTGCCTAGAACCGCATGAAATGGATGATGCAATCAACTGATTTAGGAAGTGGGGACCTGAAATACAACTTCCTATACATTCACACTAAAGTAAATATGATATACATGATTTTAGGAGATGTGCAGCTGCCTGCACACCAATAGTGGCATTATGCATATTGAAGTTATCCTCACCTATTACTACTGCTTCATCAGACCTTATTAAAACTTTTAAGAAGTTATCATCTGGTTAGTATGATGGTTGAATCCATCCACAAACTGCATCTGTAGAAGGTAATCTTTTGGATGCAGGTGTTGAATTATCAAATAGTGATTCAGGTGGATCTCTTCACCATGCAACATGTAAATTACTATTCTTTGCAAGATATGCTACTGTGTTGTTACGTCATGTGTACTTAGGTGGGTCCTTCATATATATCTTCAAAAATGGAATCTTTTGTAACTGCGCTATGGCTAGTCTATATGTGGCCTCTGTTCAGTGATAGTCAACTAAAACAATTGGTCTCTCAAAGGCAAAAAACCATATGACAAAAAAAATTTTGTGTGGATAACATTGACCAGGATACCTAATAGCATATTGACAAGCAGGAACTTTAGCCATATAATCTGATGCACCAAGGCCCAAAAGCTTATCAAAATATTTGGCATTTTTTATGCCATAATTGGAATTGAAATGAGCATTTGGTGTCATTGGCCGGGAAGCCCCTTGCGGGGCAGGTCCGGCCACCTTGGTGCAGATTCGACGCCACCACCAGCGTACTGGATGGGGATGAAATGATGATGAAGACAACACAACACCCAGTCCCTGAGCAGAGAAGATCTTGGGCAGTCAGGTAAGGAACCCGGGCCCGTAGGATGGCAATCCGTCACGCTGACCATTCAGCTATTGGGTCGGACTTTATGCTATATAACTCTCTATACTGTTCTGTAATAAACACAAGCAAAAAGTACTGCATATACTACTTCCCATCTATGGAACAGAACATGTATACACTTCATTCATCAAAGGGGGCCACTGCCCTTAAGAAACATCAACACTGTTACAGCTTGTTCTTGGTGACATACAGAGTTAGAAATATCAACATAGGTTTTTTTTTCTTTTTCTTTTTTTTTTTTTTTAATATAACTCATATCCTGACAATATCCACTATGTACAGAGTTTTCAAAACACTTTTGCATCAATGGTTCACAAAAGGAGTCACATAGCTATCTAGGTCATGATGTCAACAATGTTTTGGCTGTGTGTGTGTCACAACTTACTAGACAAACCATTCACGAAAGGCTTAAGATTCCAATTACATTGTTTTCTTGACAGTAACAGGCAAAATAGGTCAAGATTTCCATCAATGTAACTAATAATAATAATGACTGGACATCCATACAAAAATGGTCTGCAATTATTAGACTGAATAGTTAAATGTATAATTAGTTGTTATTCAGTGTTGATGATTGTGATGATAAAAATAGTATGAAAGTTTGGCAATTATCTGTAAAATGGCTTATTTACCCTATGGACAATGCACTATCCTAATGAACATAATGTGTAGGAGGCATGAAAGTGGGATGCATTATAGTTACTACTGATCAATGGAAGAAGGGTTTGAATGTATTAGGTGAACATATACACTTAGATAGTGTGGTTATGCGAGGTGGACAATAACATGGAAACACAAAAATACAAGACATTATGATACCTAATACAGTGTTGGAAAACTGCTGGTATTGAAAACAGCTTCTAATCATATCAAAATGGCTAAATACAGGTGGTCCTGCACAGTTTTCAAGTGAAGCTTAAGTCATGTTGAGTGATTAGCTGAGAAATGTATGTAGCCTATAAAAAATTTTTAGTGTGAGAGTGGAACGAATTGAATGGCAGCCCAATCTATATCATTTATTATATCACTGAAGTGGGTAATGGAATAAAAAGAATCATTCATAAATAAACCAATAAAAGTTTTCCTGTTTTATTTTAAACTTTAGATAATACTTGAGTGACTAGGTGCTATTTTATAGCAAACATAATTGAGTGCAATGAATGAATAATTTCTTAAGTCTTAAATATATGTGCCATATTTCATACAATAGTTGTTTCATCATTACAACATTGATTATTTAACGAATTACATATTTTGAGTTTCATTGACATAGAGAAGACAAACTGATTAAAATTTAAAAAATGTCTTACATATGGCAAGTGAAGAGCCAAATAATGTGACAAGGCAAAATATTTTTACTACATATTTGATGATCCAGTGGTAAAAACTGTTACTAATATGGTAAAGAAATTAACGCATTTCAGTATAGAATTTTTCCAAAAATTAACACTTTTGTGGCTGGCCTATAAGGAACAAGCAGGTAAAACATAATTAAAACCTTTCTGATAAACATTGTATCAAGCAAACTCATGTGAACACACATGATGAAATGTAGAGGCATATGGAAAAATGAAATGTAAGATTTCTACTGAATGATGAATAAAAATTTTTCATGAATTAGTAAACTACACAAAATCAAGTAAATATTACTGCTACACTCATTGTGATGCTGGCTTCACTCCAAGTGTGTGTTTTGGGTTTCTCTATACTCAAGAAACTGTATCTGTTATTAGACTGCACTCATGCTTCAGCTCCACACCTTATGCTGTGCCCTTTGTACAACACCCTCCAGTCACTGCATTAACCTGAAACAGAGTGTCCATAGTAGTTCAGTACCATGTATAATCAAAAAGTAATGGAGGGAGACAATTTGCTTCTGCCTTTAAAACAACTCATCATTTCTTACAATAATTCTGTAGTATTTGGTTGTGTTGGTAATTTGCTCACTTTGGTTATGGAGATATCTTCAGCTTCCATATAACTGTTGTAATTTCATTTTACCTAATGGTAGATGGTCTTGGGCAGAGATGAATTTATTAATTGTGACAGGAAATTGGTCTTATTTGGTTTTTAAATGCAGACATAATGATCTGTCTATGGCAGATTATTGTACTATTAACCAGCATGCATTAACCAGTATCCAGTGCTTGTTGTTTCCTACCCTGGAAAGGTGACCCACAAATCTGCAGTATTTTTGTTATTTTCATTTCAGTGAGACAAATCTCTATTGAATTTGTTGTATTTTATGACAAGAAAATGATTATCATGTGACATGTTTTTAAGTCCTGTACAACATCACAACTCTTTATCAAAATATTATATGGTTGTCATTGTGTACTACAGAATAACAGGTCTTCCATTTTCCTTTTTTACCTTAGTTGTTGAGCAGTTACAGAAGTTTATGGTAACAGAGGATTTTTCCCAAGATTCTTTTGATTTAGTATTTGAAACTGACCTTATAAATTCCCGATGATTCTTTTTAAGGATACCATATTGTAGTTGCATAAATTATGGTGTACAAATGCAGTGATAGGTATCAGAGTAATAAATCAGCACAACAAACTATTTTTGCTATTTTAATAACAGATCACCATCATCTCATTTTATGTACAACATTCATGGATGCTATTAACCCACCAGTATCATACTTCATCAGCAGGTGTCAACATTCCCAGTATTTATATCTGCTGGTGAATCTCACAACATTATTGTATTAGTTGTGGTTGATCCACACTTTAATCAGATCATCCAAAGGACAATGAACTATCAGGAGGAATGATGGGTTCTGTACTACCAAGTGGCCATGTCGATTTTAGTTTCAATTATTTCCCTTTATAAACTAAGACAAAGGCTGTCATGATTTATTTTCAAAGCACACAAGTGATTTTCTTACTCATTTTTACCCTATTTAGGTTTTGCCCCATCTCTAATGACTTTACTGCAAATAGTCACTAAATCCTAATGTTCCTTCCTATTTCCCTAAGATCAATATACAACAGTTTAAGAATATCTTATTTCATGACCTCATATTACTATCAGCAGTTGCAAGAACTTCAGAGTGGTGTGTTATTCAGCCCATTACAATAATAGTAGTAAACTGCCTATTTTAAATGCGTTTTACTCTGTTACTTTCCAGATCAAAAAATATTTATATCAAATAACCTACCTCATCAATAGCTCAAAATCTTAAAGATGACTGTGAAACAGCAACTGTGTAATTCAGAACAGATCAAAAAATCAGCCAAAAGCAGTGCCCTCTGTAGACCAGTTTTTCCTGCTCGCTTGAGCCTGTATATTTCTAGCAATTGAATTAGTCTTTGGCATAAAGTATATGTAATTTATGCATATATTTTATTTTGAGACACCTATTCTGTTTATATGATAACAAGAGCCTCTACTAGTGCGCATTTACTGAGTAGTCTTTCTACAGTACGATACATGTAATCTCACGCTATCTAAAGCCATGGCTTGTGGTAACTCTTGTTTCACAGATTCATCTAATCAATTTGTGCATCATGTGATGTAATAAATGAGTACATTTACTTCAGAAATGTTTTTCTATTAATATTTTTTTTCTGTTAGTAAAAATCATTTTGTAACTGCTGTATACATTTTTAGTGCCAATGCTACTGAAGAAGATATTTTTACAAATATCAAAACCATGATCAAGGGATAATAAACCTTTATTTGCAATTGGTTGGCTGATTTTTCACATCAATATATACTGTTCTGGAGCCAAAGTACAACATAGCACAATTTAAAATAAGAGAGTTGACTGTTGTATCTCTTCAAGGCTGTTGACACCGCATAATCTGCCCTATCACCCATAGTAACTTTTGTCTGAAGCACTTTTGTCAATCACTAAAAATTCTCATGTTGATCTTGCTATCTGTCTTACATGCTTCACTCAATGTTTAAAAATCAGACAAAAAAGTAAGAATAATGAAAGTGATCAGCTCAGTTAACAAATATATCAACTTAATGTCCTAAACTGGAAAATTACAGTTTGGCATACATTATTATATGCAGCCTAGGTAGTAACAATTGGAAGGCAGCACTTACGCAAACTGCATGAAGAAGAGAGCAAAATGCAAATGAGGACATCTATTAAACTGAAATAAAAGTAGCAAAGAGAATCTTAAGAGACAGGCTATGAACACTAGGGGATCAAAAACCAATTCTGATAAGCAAACAACAAAGGCATGACCTTACTGAATCTTTTTGTGTACCGTAAATAAAGAGATCCAAAAACCAAACAGGACTTACAGTAAGATCAGCGATACCACATTAAATGCTTTTTTTCCTCACTATTTATGGTCTGGAAAGAAACCACTGTACAATGCACAAAATTCATGTAAGCAAATGGGGCAAATGACTACTCAGCCAGAATACCAAAGTGTTGGTGAAAAATGTTTTCTCTAGAATTCAGAGATGTTACACAATTTCTTGACCAGCTACAAAGGAGACCTACAACATATTATTCATACCTACTTATTGAGCTGCAGCAGCAGTATCACACAAAGAAACATTGATTACAGAAGAAAGTGTTCAGAGAGGAGCAGCTGTAATAACAATTACAGGAGATGAAACAACACAGCCAGAAATTGATAAAAAATGAACCAGTGAGAGTGACAGCATATTCAGCTAATGAAAGCTCTACATGATCAAATGATATACCCACAAAGAGAATGCAAGTTGCTTTAAAAAAAGAAAAAAAACTAGTCATTGAGGAAAATGTATATTTGAGAAAGATGGTATCAACAACTGTTGCTTAGAATCTTTGAGAAAGCTAGAAAAACAACCCGACTTTGTAATTTGTCCTATAGAACGAACCTCATTAAAAACATTCATTGCATGCCTCTTCAGTAGGCCAAATTCAAACATAAATATATTCATTACAATGAAATGAATACCCGTAGATGTATACAGGCGTTGATATAAGTCAACAGGGACAGTTGAAAATGTGTGCCCCGACTGGGACTCAAACCCAGGATCTCCTGGTTACATGGCAGATGCCCTATCCATCTGAGCCACCAAGGACACAGAGGATACTGCGATGGCAAGGAATTATCTCAGGTATGCCTCCTGTGAGACCCACATTCCCAACTTATTGTCCCACACTATATTCATAGCACCCCTGCCCATTATACTCATTACTCACAGTTTTTTGCTGATTCCTGTAAGAGTTCTGGCACTGTTTGTGCATCCCCACCAAAGAAGAAGATGGTCAAGTGGCCGGTGAGCTTTCCTGACGAAGCAACTTTTTGTTGCGAAAGCTTTAATTTTGTGTGTGTGTTTGTTTGTGTGTCTTTCGGCCTGCCGGCTCTTTTGTTTGGTGGGTCTCCTGGAAATTGAAATAAGAACACAGTGAATTCATTGTCCCAGGAAGGGGAAACTTTATTGAGACATTCCTGGGGTCAGATACATCACATGATCACACTGACAGAACCACAGGCACATAGACACAGGCAACAGAGCATGCACAATGTCGGCACTAGTACAGTGTATATCCACCTTTCGCAGCAATGCAGGCTGCTATTCTCCCATGGAGACGATCGTAGAGATGCTGGATGTAGTCCTGTGGAATGGCTTGCCATGCCATTTCCACCTGGCGCCTCAGTTGGACCAGCGTTTGTGCTGGACGTGCAGACCGCGTGAGACGACGCTTCATCCAGTCCCAAACTTGCTCAATGGGGGACAGATCCGGAGATCTTGCTGGCCAGGGTAGTTGACTTACACCTTCCAGAGCACGTTGGGTGGCACGGGATACATGCGGACGTGCATTGTCCTGTTGGAACAGCAAGTTCCCTTGCTGGTCTAGGAATGGTAGAACGATGGGTTCGATGACGGTTTGGATGTACCATGCACTATTCAGTGTCCCCTCGACGATCACCAGTGGTGTACGGCCAGCGTAGCAGATCGCTCCCCACACCATGATGCCGGGTGTTGGCCCTGTGTGCCTCGGTCGTATGCAGTCCTGATTGTGGCGCTCACCTGCACGGCGCCAAACACGCATACGACCATCATTGGCACCAAGGCAGAAGCGACTCTATTCGCTGAAGGTGACACGTCTCCATTCGTCCCTCCATTCACGCCTGTCGCAACACCACTGGAGGTGGGCTGCACGATGTTGGGGCGTGAGCGGAAGACGGCCTAACGGTGTGCAGGACCATAGCCCAGCTTCATGGAGACGGTTGCGAATGGTCTCGCCGATACCCCAGGAGCAACAGTGTCTCTAATTTGCTGGGAAGTGGCAGTGCGGTCCCCTACGGCACTGCGTAGGATCCTACGGTCTTGGCGTGCATCCGTGCGTCGCTGCGGTCCGGTCCCAGGTCGACGGGCACGTGCACCTTCCGCCGACCACTGGCGACAACATCGATGTACTGTGGAGACCTCACGCCCCACGTGTTGAGCAATTCGGCGGTATGTCCACCCGGCCTCCCGCATGCCCACTATACGCCCTCGCTCAAAGTCCGTCAACTGCACATACGGTTCACGTCCACGCTGTCGCGGCATGCTACCAGTGTTAAAGACTGCGATGGAGCTCCGTATGCCACGGCAAACTGGCTGACACTGACGGCGGCGGTGCACAAATGCTGCGCAGCTAGGGCCATTCGACGGCCAACACCGCGGTTCCTGGTGTGTCCGCTGTGCCGTGCGTGTGATCATTGCTTGTACTGCCCTCTCGCAGTGTCCGGAGCAAGTATGGTGGGTCTGACACACCGGTGTCAATGTGTTCTTTTTTCCATTTCCAGGAGTGTGTGTGTATATATATATATATATATATATATATATATATATATATATATATATATATATATATATATATATGTGTGTGTGTGTGTGTGTGTGTGTTTGTGTGTGTGTGTGTGTGTGTGTGTGTGTGTGTGTCTCTGCTTGTGACTGTGTATGCGCGGATGGATATGTGTGTGTGTGAGAGTGTATACCTGTCCTTGTTTCCCCCTAAGGTAAGTCTTTCCGCTCCCGGGATTGGAATGACTCCTTACCCTCTCCCTTAAAACCCACATCCATTCGTCTTTCCCTCTCCTTCCCTCTTTCCTGATGAAGCAACCGTTGGTTGTGAAAGCTTGAATTTTGTGTGTATGTTTGTGTTTGTTTGTGTGTAAACCAACCTGCCAGCGCCTTCGTTCGGTAAGTCACATCATCTTTGCATAAATTGATAAAAAATGAACCAGTGAGAGTGACAGCATATTCAGCTAATGAAAGCTCTACATGATCAAATGATATACCCACAAAGAGAATGCAAGTTGCTTTTAAAAAAGAAAAAAAAACTTTTCATTGAGGAAAATGTATATTTGAGAAAGATGGTATCAACAACTGTTGCTTAGTCATGTCCAAAAGAACAGATACCATCTTCATATATATAAATATATTTGTTCACAAACTTGAATGTAGTCTTGAAGGTGTCTTGAACAAAACAAGGGCTCCTACTCGCGGAAGCAAAGCTTTGAGGACAGGGCAGGAGTTGTGCTTGGGTAGCTTAGTTGGTAGAACACTTGCCCGTGAAAAGATAGGTCCAAGTTTGAGTCTTGGTCCAGCACACAGTTTTCATCTGCCAGGAAGTTTCATATCAGTGCACATTCTACTGCAGAGTGAAAATCTCATTCAGTGTTACAATTGTTTCAACAACCACCAAACCAGGGCATTGTTACCTCTCACAAACGGATGAACACACTAAATCACAGATCAAGTACTATGTCAGCACTGAAGATCGTGAGATGAAGCCTGCCACACCCTTAGTTAACTGTGCTACATCAACAGGTGTGCACTGTGTACAATGGCTGCCTGCTGCCATCTCGACCTCCCACCTAACCAGTGCTAGTAATATACCGATCAGTGACACTGTTAATGAACTACAACCCATTCATTTTCATTCTAATGAGTCAGTGCATACTGACATTCACAGACATACTCCAGAGTACTGCAACTGTTGACCAACAATCGCCACCATACATGACCACCTTCCACTGCAGAGAACTGATATTTGCAGGTTATTGCAGACAAATCCATCCTACAAGTGACCTACCTATGCCAGACCATGCCTTTCCATGGCCTACACCTGAACTTTACATTCTATGTGATACCATAGATCACCTGGGTGACGTCACACTTGTTAAGTTTGTACTGTCCCCCACGTCACGTCATCACGAAGATGTCACGTTGACAACAGCCGTATCATGCTGTGGGCCACACCTGCCGCATGAAGTCACTCAAATAGCAGGCATACCGTGTCTACCTGCAACTGCACAGGGTTTTCACACCTCGTGAGAACAGCGTATCAGTATGGCGAGCCTGACTGCAACTGCGAATCACACACTGTGTGAACACAAGGACTACCTTCAACAGCTGCCGAGTTGGATGATCTACACTGATGTGCCATCCGCCACCCTGTCCACCGCTCTGTATTCCTTGCTTCCCCACTACTATACCATCCTTCATGATGCCGATGCACCAGCTGTGACACCTGTGCCACATTCTGTGATAACCGGTCACGACTCTCTCGTTACCAATACACCTACCGCAACTACCATGCCACAGCTCCAGCCGCCGGCTTTATCAGTGCCACCACAAGGTCTTCATGAATCTTCACCATGTACTTCACATGATTACAACCTCATACAGGTCCTGGTCACTCGTCACCAGGCAGATTGCCGCTGGCCACACACCGAGTTACATCTGGCACTGCTAGAAGTTGATTCCCTGCAAGAATGGTTCACACTCTGCGAGTGCATGATGCAGTTGGCCAGGATCACAGACAACTGTGACAAGTTTTTGGTGCTATTGAACCACCTCCCTACCAACACCAATCTTATCAGTGATGTCCTACTGCATGCATCAACCACTGGCAGATATGAGACAGTGAAGATGCTCATACTGCAATGCCTATCAGATTCACCTGAACAACAACTCCATAGCTGAGAATTAATACTACCCTAGGTCCACTGGTCTGACACCAGCACCACCACCTTGTCCCTCACAAACTAAAGGTGGCTGAGGGATGATCAAGGAACTGTTACATGAGGACACCATTAGGCCATCACACAGTGCGTGCGCCTCACTGACTACAATGAGAATGGAAAAAGATAAAATGTGGTGCATGTGCAGAGACTACGGACGTTTGAACGTGCACACCATCATTGATAATTAGCCCATGCCCAATATTCAGGACTTCCTCCGGCAACTGGCTAGTGCAACCATACTTAGCATGATCGACTCTAAAAGAGATAGTTGGCAGATCTCAATGGCCATGAAGGACATCACAAAGACTGCAATAATTACACCCTTTGGCCTATTTGTCCCTCTTCATGCACTTCAGACTAAAGAACGCAGCCCAGACTGGCCAGTGGTTCATTGACGGGTTGTTTTTTTACCATGCTCTTTTGCTATTGTTATTTGGACGCTGTACATATATTCTTAGAAACAACTCAAGGTCATGAGAAATACCTGCAAGGGGTATTCAACAAACTAGCAGAGCAGGTTGTTGTTGTCAATGAGGACAAATGCCAACTCTGGCAAAAATGTGTTACATTCATAGGCCAGCTTGTCAACACTTCGAGCATCCACCCCACCCCAGAAGAGATAGACCAAGTACAGACCTACCACCAAGAATGGACTATCAAAAGTTGCGCCTTATCTTAGGGGTAATTAATTTTTAATACAACACCTCCCCCATGTTGCAGAGACACTCGTCCTGCTCACAGAGTCACTCCGTGGCAAGAACACATCAGGCAAACATAAGCTCACTTGTATTCCTGATTTGCAAGGAACTTTTGAGAACATCAAAACAGAGCTTGCTCAGATCACCGCCCTGGCACTTTCATCCATGGACACTCATATGATTATGATAGCCGACACCAACGACCGAGTGATTTGGGCAGTGCTACAACAGGAAGTCCCCAGTGCAACCCAACCCCTATGGCTTTTCTCGTGGAAACTCACTGACTCCCAGAAAATGTGGTCAACGTTTGACTGTGAGCTTTTGGCGATATACAAAGTGATTTGATACTTCCCACACGACATCGAGCGCTGGCAGCTTACTATCTACACAGACGCTGTTAAATACCTGCCACCCAAGACCTGCTCTTGACAATTCTGCCACCTGAACTTGATTTCAGAATATACCAATATACTACAGACTTACGCTATGTATGAGGGAGCAGACAACACGGTGGCTAACTTCGTCTCATGACTCGCTGCCACATCGGCACACCATTACTTTGACCAACTATTGGAGGCACAAGCAACTGACACCAACTTTCAAAACCTGCTATCTGGACACACAACAGGCCTCCAGCTCAAGAAGTGCACCATTGCAGGCACAACAAAACTAGTTTGATGCAACGTATCCATGACGTATCCCCTGTCATCCCACAGAACTTCAGGAAGACAGTTTTTGACCTCCTCTACAACTTGTCTCACCCCGGAGTATGCCCGACACTAAAACTGATAACAGATAGTTTCTTTTGGATGAACATTAACTGGGACAGCACTGCATGGACAAGAGCCTGCAACCAATGCCAATGGGCCAAGGCAGAACATCATGCCCAGCCACCCTTCGGGAAATTCTCCAGCCCAAAGGGCTGTTTGCAACATGTCCGCATAGACCCGGTGGGGCCCCTCCCTCATTCAGACAGATACAAGTACATGTTCCATTGACAGGACAACTTGATGGGTGGAGGCCACACTCTGACTGATACCTCAGTCGGCACCGTCGCCTGAGCTTTCATCATATTATGGACTGCACACTTTGGCTGCACTGAGTCCCTGACAACTGACCAGGGCCAGCAGTTTTAGTTGACCCTGTTCTCTGAGCTCTGTCACCTCTGTGGGTGCCACCAGTTCCACACAACGGCCTCCCATCCCCAATCCAACGAACTTGTGGAACAATGGCACTGCACCCTCAATACATCACTCATACACCACAACCAGGAGTGGACAGAGCCTCTCCCCTGGGTGCTGCTGGGCATACGAGCTGCCTACAAAGATGATCTGGGTGCCCCGCTTGCAGAGGTGCTCTATGGGGAACCGATCACCCTCCCAATAGAGTTTGTATCACAAACCACCGACCCTGTGGATGTCAACCTAGTAAAACATGTCGGGAACCACATCCACATCCCATCGCCATCCCACCACAACAAACCAACCATCTTTGAGTACAAGGACCTCCAATCATGTACACATGTCATGCTCAGGTGCAAATTAAACAATAGACAGTCAGACTATAGAATGGTCTTGAGGTCATTAGAGCACTGCATGCCCCTTCCATCTACGACTGACACAGCAGGTCTGAAATCTACTCTTTCTTGGGACGGCTACCTGCTCATGTTGGCTCCAGAGAATTTTATAATGCTGGATGGCGCACTACCAGCCACCAACACTTCAATGGACATCACCACTGTGCCAATGGCACCACTGCTTGACATCACAGGCCAGCCACACTTTACGGGCACCCAGGTACCTGGCAGGCTACAATATGTTGACATTACCCATCGCCAGCAGGACAACACATAATGATGTACACTAGTCACCGTGCTGCACTCTTGTGATTTGAGGGGGGGGGGGGGGGTGTCCTCGGGGGGGGATTTAGAAGCGCTCTATCCCCCAATAACATCACTGCCCTACCACAGCAAGAACAATTGTATCTTTGTCAGATCAATTTTCTGTAGTACATGCTCTATGCTAAACGCATTGTGTATATGTTGCAAGAATAAAAGTACTCATATTAAGTGCTGGGAATGCGAGTGATCACATCATTGTAATTACAACAACTGCTCCCCATTACATACACAGTTATTAAAAAACCAGTTTTCAATGACAGTATGAAACTTACGAATATCCTTAGGAGATAAAAAATGTTTTTAATGACAAGGTTGGAACAAAATCGGAGTCAAGACAAAGGAGCAATAGACAGGAATGTTGGTAGTGCTTGCTGTCCATTCCAAAGTTTCAGTCACAGAGGATTATCAGGGGGAACTATTAGTATAGTTTGTTTTGACAACTAACCAAGCTTTTTGAAGTTGAGGAATTGATTTGGAGACTGGCATTCAAGTGCCTGAAACAATAGGGAATCTTAATAAATATAAATTAGTTGCATACTCAGGGGACAAATGAATCAATGTACAGATTGATTCTGTTATACGTGAAGTGACTGAATTTAAAACAAAATTGTCCTGATAAAGTTGAGAAAATTGGAAAACTTTTGAAATAATGCACAATGTGATGAAACAAGAAGGCCAGGTATTAAGATCAGAAATGGATCAAAATGACAATAATCTTGAATGTAAAATTAATAACTTGAAAAGTAGGTAGGTAATGATAAAGTTGTTGCACTAGAGAAAGTTGTAATGTAATTCCATGTAATTGTAAAGTAGTTAATATTCTTAGAAAACTATCTGAACTGGAGGAAAATTTTGTAACTAGAATTTTCAGTAATAACCGTAGTGGGATGAGCACCAATGTACCAATTAAAAGTTTTAGAGGAAATAATAACCTTAACCCAGTTGACTTTTAACAACATTTTTGTCATAATTTTGATAGTTGTTTGACTGATTTGCTTATGATAAAGTTTGTAAAAGAGTATTTGGATGAGGAAGCACTCTCTTGGACTAACCAATATATTCATGCAGAAATGACGTATTGTGCTTTTGAAAACAGCTTTCTGAATAAATTGTCAGAAACTGAACAAGCTAGTATCAAAAGTTAATTCATAAATGGACCAATTAGTGAGAAGTGAATGGTAACATGAAAGATTTTTGAGACAAGCACCTGAGAAAATTAATAATCCTAGATCAATCATTTGATGAGCTTACACAAAAAGGTGTATGAAAGAGGAGATTACCAAGGAAAGTGCAACAGGCTTTAGTTTATGGGGCAGATGATTCTATTTTGATTTCTGAAATATGTAGATAAACTGGTCAGGGGATTAGAGAGAAATTATGTATATAGTTTTTAATCAGAATTTCCATAGTGTGACTCAGCACAAGAGTGGGGAATTACAGAAGGAAACGGGGAAGAAATTATCTGTATAATTATGAGGGAAGACGTCAGAAAAGTGATCCACAGTCGAATGACAGAAATATTAATGAGAAAGAATACAAGAAAATTTAAACAGATCATTGGAAGGAAATGCCAGAGCATTTAACTACAGTAGATGTGAAAATAGGGGTAATGATGAGGTACATTAGGGATTCTCCAACTAAGATCTAGCCACTTTGGTGTGGGAAAAAATAGAAGAAGTCAGGCTAATTATCACACAAGAATTATGAGAGAAGGATAAACTTTGAACCATACAAGCAACAAGATAAAGACAGGAATAGATATCACATGAATAGATTAAATTTTGATAGGAAATTTTGGGAAGCAATGGGCATTAGTATATGTGGGGAAAATCAGGACTAGGTTACACAGAAGAGTACAGTAGTATCTCATTAGAAACTGACTTCAGGGTCATACGGAGCAATAGAAATGGGAGATGTTACCAGCACAAGTCACTGGGTCATAAACCTTCGATGGAGCAATATGGAGGAGGAGATGAGGCAGGCGGTGCTGTATGTACGTCCACACCTGAGTGCAGACCATGAACAAGCTCCTAAGCAGTCAGTTCATCAGTGCATCTGATGATCGCAATGTGGTTGCTCACTGAAATACTGTGCTCACTGGACACTGATGTCTGGCCATTCACCTGTAAACTACGTAAGAAAAAGTTGAAGATCCACAAGTAATGGACTATCTGCAACATTCTATGTCATCCTGTACCACTGGTCAGAGGAAAGCAGCAGCTTGAGTAGGGATTTGCTGTCCTTTGTGTGGACTGCTAAAACACCACAACACAAACAGTTGTGTCTGGAGTGGTGCTGTACCAGGTAGCTTTGACTGCTGATGAAAGCTGTCACATTATGTTCAGTGATGAATCGTGGTTCTGCACTACCCTAGATGACCATTGTCAGCAAGTATGGTGACTACCTGAGGAATAAGCCAATTCTTCCAATTTCTTAGAGAGGCACAGTGGTGTTCCTCCTGGTGTGTGACATGTGTGGGACATATGCAGTTGGAGTGATATAGCACCCCTAATATGTCTAGTATCACTCTGACAGGTGACATGTACATAAGCATCCTGTCTGACCACCTGCATCCATTCATGACCAATGTGCATTCTTACAGACTTGGTCAATTCCAGCAGAACAATGCAGCACACCACATAAAAAGAACTGCTACAGAGTGTCTCCAGGAACATTCTTCTGATTTCAAACACTTGTGCTGATCACTAAACTCCCCACACATGAACAGTCTCGAGTGTATCTGGGATGCCTTGCAATGTGCTGCCCAGAGGAGATCTCCACCCCTTAGTCCCCTTAGAGATTTATGGGCAGCCCAAACAGGATTCATGGTGTCATTTCCTTCCATCACTACTTCAGACATTAGTCGAGTACAAGCCACATTGCGTTGTGGCACTTGTGCATTCTCGCTGGTGCCCTATATGATATTAGGCAGCTGTACCAGTTTCTTTGACTCTGCAGTGTTTAATCAGTGTGTGTGTTACTACTTTTCTATATATTACAGAGCAAGGTGGCGCACTACATAGCACAGTGGTCTCCCATTGAGGAGGATGATGGTTAAAACCGATGTCCGACCATCCAGATTTAGATTTTCCAATATTTCCATAAATTGCTCTAGACAAATGCTGGGATAATTCCTTTGAAATGGCACAGCCGATTTCCTTCCCATCCTGAATGCAAACCAAGCTTGTGCTCTGTCTCTAATAACCGTGGTGCCAACAGGATGTTAAACCCAATCCTTCTCCTTTTCTACAGATAAGCAGAAAGATTGGGTTTAAGCTAGTCTACAGATTAGCTTGAAAGTAAGATATCTGCATAAGTTTGTAGGTCTCAAATAGGTCCCTTAAAATTCTGTTCCATGGCAAATCAGTCATGACATTAGTACATAAATTAACAAATAAAATTATTTTTATATCTTCCTTATGGAATGAGCTTTGCACAGTGTCAATTGAAGAGTAATAAAGGTATTTTTTTCTCCTAGTATAACAGCTATGAACATCGTACTCATCTCAAATCCTGATTGAATTTTTATGATGAAGTTCATGGGCTAATAGACATATTGTGAAACAGTTAATATGAAAAATTCCTTGAAAAGGTATTTACAAGGTGTTCTTGATAAACATGACATATTATAGAGTAGGATATTGATAACCTGATGTGAATCAACTGAAACAGTGATTATATGAAAGGGTTTCAGTCAATAAATTTATATTTGTACATCATACTTTTCCGCTAGTGACCACTAGTTCTTGCCTGAACTCAATCCTCTGGTCATCATCCATGAGTGGTATTTTAGCCTTCACTTGAAATATGCTGTAGTTATACTGTTCACAACAGTTAACAAATGTAAATGAGTTATTCTCAATATTTCCAATAAACTTAAAATATTTGGCCAACTGAGGAATGGTGCTAGTGGATCAAGCTTAGCTAGGGTATATGGCATGCCACAAGAATGGATATTAAAAAGAATGTAATCCTATTACAAAATTTGCCAAGTGACTTGGCAGTGAAGATGGAATCTTGCACAGAAATATGATGAAAATGGCAGAAAATCAGAATTTAGACACTGCAGTGTACACTTGGTTCATGCAGGTACAGTCCATAAGTGGCCCTTTGAGTTATGAAAAAGTGCTTCACTGAATAAGAAACTTGGGGATAATACTGACTTTAAAGTGACTACTGGCTGGCTTGTTGCTTGTTGTTGTGGTCTTCAGTCCAAAGACTGGCTGGATGCAGCTCTCCATGCTACTCTATCATGTCCTTCCCTTTTCATCTCTGAGCAAATACTGCAACCTACATCCTTCTGAACTTGCTTAGTGTATTCGTCTCTCGTTCTCCCTCTGTGATTTACTTCCCTTCAATACTAAATTGGTGATCCCTTGATGCCTCAGAATGTGCCCTACCAACTGACAACTGATCCTTTCTTCTAGTCACATTGTACCACAAATTGCTCTTCTCCCCACTTCTATTCGGTACATCCTCATTAGTTACATGATCTACCTATCTAAACTTAAGCATTTTTCTGTAGCACCACATTTCAAAAGCTGCTATGTCCTTTGTGCCCATGTTTCACTTCCATACATGTCTACACCCTGTACAAATACTTTCAAAAAAGAATTCCTGAAACTTAAATCTATACTTGATGTTAACAAATATCTCTTCTTCAGAAATTCTTTCCTTGCCATCAACAGCCGACATTTTATATCCTCTCTATTTCAAACATCATCAGTTATTTTGTTGCCCAAATAGCAAAACTCATCTACTTCTTTAAGTGTCTCACTTCCCAGTCAAATTACCTCAGCATCACCTGATTTAATTCTACTACATTCTGTTATCCTCATTTTGTTTTTGTTGGTGTTCATCTTATATCCTCCTTTCAAGACACTATCCATTCTGTTCAACTTCTCTACCAACTCCTTTTCTGTCTCTGATAGAATTACAATGTCTTCATCAAACCTCAAGGGTTTTATTTCTGCTTCCTGGATTTTAATTCCTATTCCAAATTTTTCTTTTGTTCCCTTTAGTGCTTGCTCAGTACACAAATTGAATGACATCAGGGATAGTGTACAACACTGTCTCCCCTGCTTCTCAACCACTGCTTCCCATTTGTGCCGCTCAAATCTTGTACTGCTTTTTGCTTCCTGTATTTTATCCCTGTCACCTTCAGAATTTGAAAGAGAGTATTCCAATCAACATTGTCAAAAGCTTCCTCTAAGTCTACAAATCATATAAATAACATAGGTCGTAGAGTCACTATTGCCTCAAGTGTTCCTACATTTCTTTGGAATCCAAACTGATCTTCCCTTAGGCCAGCTTATACTAGTTTTTGCATTTGTTTATAAAGAAATCGAGTTATTATTTTGAAACTGTGCCTCGTTAAACTGATAGTTCATGTTATAACTTCAAGTTGAACAAATATATTTCAAGGACAATGCAATACATGAAAGTCACAGATCAATGTAAACAGAGTAAGATGTGTGTCACTTTAACAGTCAAATCATAACTGTGTCCAAGTCTCGCGGCCGCTGGCTGGCTGGGCGCTTAGGTGGTGCTGCTGCTGCATGGCTGGCAGACAGCGCCACACGTAGAGGACGCACGTAACTTCACAGCGGCACTTTGAAAGATTGGCAAGTCACAACAGTTCACTAATTTTCCCACTGGTCAGCACCTTCTTTCTTAGGGATTGGAGTCATTACATTCTTCTTGAAGTCTGAGTGTATTTTTCCTGTCTCATACATCTTGCTCATCAGATGGAAGAGTTTCTTGCGTGGCTGGCTCTCCCAGCATTATCAGTAGTTCTAATGGAATGTTGTCTACTCCCAGGAACTTGTTTCAACTTAGGACTTTCAGTGCTCTGTCAGATTTTTTATGCAGTACCATACTGCCCATCTCATCTTTGTTTACCTCCTCTTCCATTGACATAATATTGCCCTTAAGTGCATGGCACTTATATAGGGTCTCTATATAATCCTTCAATCTTCCTGCTTTCCCTTCTTTGCATAGAACTGGTTTTCCATCTGAGTGCTTGATATTCATACAGGTTGTTCTCTTTTCTCCAAAGGTCTCTTGAATTTTCCTGTGGGTAGCATCTATATTACTCCCAGTGATATATGCCTCTACATCCTCACATTTGTCCTCCAGCCCTTCCTGTTGGCCATTTTGCACTTCCTGTTGATCTCATTTTTGAGACTTTTCTATTCCTTTTCACCTCCTTCATTCACAGCATCTTAATATTTTCTCCTTTCATCAGTTAAATTCAATATCACTTGTGTTACCCAAGGATTTCTACTAGTCATCATCTTTTTACCTACTTCATCCTCTGCTGCCTTCACTATTTCAATTCTCAAAGCTACCCATTATTCTTCTGGCTGGATTATGCAGTTTATATCTAGGCATTGAATTGGGGAATTGGACACTCAAGGTGAAGAGCTGTTTCTGACTCTGAAGCAACAGAGCGTTTCAAAGCGACTTTAAATAAATTTATGACCAAGTGCTATAACAAAAAAATATCTACAACATAGATGAAATTTTTTTGTATTGGAAGAAAATGCCAACAGAATCACTAGTTTCCTAGAAAGAAGTATGAGTCCCTGGTTATAAGGCAAGAAAACCTTGCATCATTTCTATGATGTGTACAAATTTTACCAGAACACATAGGCTACCCTTTCTGTTCATAGGGAAATCCAAGACTTGACACTGTTTTATGGGAGTAAAAAATAGTAGGTCACCTACAAGAATCAAAAGAATGCAACAACAGATGCAATCATTTTTACAGAATAATACCACCCTGTATTTATTTATGAAGTGTAAAAGCAACGGCATGCGACTGGTAATTCTGAAAATGTTTTGTTGTCCCCAAAAGTCATCCCTCAAACTGTTCAATGCAAATACAATATGGAAAGTCTAAAGTTATTTTCTTGCCTCAGAACATTACTCCAGTCCTCTGGCATTAACTTGTAGGACACTGTGCACACAGTAGTAGACGTTCAGACTGCTGTTGAGGACACTACTCCAGCAAAACGTTGGAACAAACTCCTTCCATCAGATGAGCACCTCACTGGAACTGTAGAACCACCAACCAGACATCTGTATTGCAACAGTATGGGCTGGTTAAAGAATCTTCAAGATTTGGAGAATATGAACAGAAAAACATTCAAGACTGGTTCAAATGTGATACCAATGCCCCTGGTTATCGATTACTGACAGATGAAGAGGTCATTGGCAACGTCACCAATGACCAAGACACTCGCAGTGACAAGATAGAGGCTAGTGATGACTGTACCATAAAAGAACCACACAGTGAGGAAGTTTTTCACTGCCTTGCAAACTTGAAGAGTGTGACCTCGTGCAGCTGTTGTGTTTAAGATGTGCGTGAAATTTAGTGACAATAAAAGCATGTCTCAGGTCTGGAGAAAATGTTAATTTAGAACTCCTTTTCATAGATGCTAGGGATGCTTTAATAGAAAATGAGTAATTTATGTAAGCTAGGTACAGTATTTTGTAATACATACAAAAAACATGCACTTTTGTATTTAATACAAATCTGTTTCTTGATTTCATATTCCTCCAATGATAGTGGTACTTTTCTTTCTAAAAAATGATTAGTTATGTAAAAAATCAGTTATCTGAACACCCCCAGCCCCAAAATGATTTGGACAATTGATGCTCTACTTTACTCACTACTTGCTTTTATGCAATAATACTACCCTTATAAATGATCGTTTACCACAGAAAATTATGTCATAATTATGAAGAATATGTTATGATTTTTGTCTGTTTCTTTCAAACATTCGTAATTATGTGAATGACAATGGTTCCTAAACTTGTTGTTTGAGCAACTCAGTTATACATTTCTTCCACTTCCAGGTTTTCATCATTAAATTCACCCAAAAATTAGAAAAATTCTGTACTATTTACTAACTGCCATTCAGAGATTAAAATGCATATGCATACACCTTCCTTGGAAATACTCTAATTTTTCCTG
This sequence comes from Schistocerca cancellata, assembly GCF_023864275.1. NCBI lineage: Eukaryota > Metazoa > Arthropoda > Insecta > Orthoptera > Acrididae > Schistocerca > Schistocerca cancellata. Next base: position 271,634,259 of record NC_064629.1, read on the forward strand.
TATTGAGACAAAAATAACCTAGACAGTATTCATCTATATAGATCTAAAAATGGATGCAAAATACCCAATTTTTTAGTGTTTTTTCTTTGTATTCTTGATTATTACTGGCTAAAGTGTAAAGCTCAAAACAGAAGCAAGAAATGCTTGTAATGCATACACACCATCAAAACTACTGTATATGATTTAGGGACCTTGCCAGACATGCAAATGGAAGATATGAACATGTCAATTTGTGTGACATTGCCCACATCCAACAAGGGAGCCTGCAGCCACCAGTACAATAGGCTGGTCAAATTAACTTCTGTAAATGGCAAATATAAGACCAACCAGTGGCTAGATTGCTCTCAGTTACTATAATCCAACTTTTCCTAAGCATGTGAACTATGACCACCACTGATGTCTATGTGGACAAATTTACAACTGTGTTGTATAGTGCTTTGACAGCTGAGCGATTGGTTTCCAGCCCCTCTAGTCATAGGTGGAACTTTGCTTCATGTTATAATTTCAATACACATGCATCATAAAGAAGTAGTGCTTGGATTTATATCATATTCAAACAGAAACTATTGCACTTTCATTTCTATCAGGAACTAAGGCTTATATTAATTACCACCAAGTATTATTGTTTGATTTCACTGACTAATAGACAATGGAAACCTATTGTTACAGAAAGTTTATTTGTGTTTAACAAACTGTGATGACACTATATTTGAGCTTACAGTATGTGACCCAAGAGAATTTCATAGTTCAGTTAAATTTCTGTGCCTGCCTTTCTTCATAACCAGGATAAGTAAGTAACAATATGCAGCCAGTATTTGAGCAATATGCCTTGGGTAAGGTGGTATTTTCATTCCATTTTTGTTTTGTAATCGTGCTTATTTCTTGAAATTTAATTTTTGAGCCTTACATATATTATCTGTGCTAATAAATTAACTGCAAGTATCATTATAAGCTTTTTCATCTCTTTCACAGTCTAACTCTGAATCACAGTGATATTATTCTCCACTGTCTAGTGCTTCTTCCTCACTGGGTAATTAATGTAATATACGAGGTGTTTCTCATCACTATTTAAAAATTTCCGAAGTGATGTAAATGATGCTGAGTCAATTAATTTAAGACACATGGGATTGCAAATGTCACAAAATATCCCAAAAGTGGGTGACAAATGTTGAAGAAGTGATGTCACCACCTGGAGTACTTCATTGTAGATGCACCAGTTGAACCTATCAGTTTGTGGCACCTGCTCATCTCAACCCTACTCAAGTATTCCCGTCAGTGTGGTCCTGGGCTCCCGTGCATGACTTCAGCGCACGGAGCTCAGAGTTTGAGTCTTGTGTCTGGCGAGCAGTATTTTTTCATTCCATTAAACAATTTTGTGTTTACATTGAAGTAAGGTTTATTATTTTATTTACTGGTCTTGCAGTCACCACTCGTTAATACAAAGTACAATACAACTAAAACATACAATATTCCATCACAAGTAAATGGGTATAAGCTTCCATACTGTATTGTTACCAGTAAATGATTTATGTTTTCTTTACTACATAATTTCTGTAAACAGAAAAAAGGAGGAAAAAGGAAAGAAGCACAAAATAAAAACAGCTTTTCCTTGGTTACAGAAAGGACCATAAATTTGCAAATTCAACATTTACAACAGACCAAATTCACAAAACATGTCTGAAATTTGCACTGTTTGCTTTAGTGCAAGTACTACATCACTCAATAATCTCTTCATGCCCTAGGCCAACTGCTGCATGTGCAATGAGGTATGCCATCTGGTGACGTCAGATGTTCAGTATTTCTCATTCCTGTTTGGGGTATGTCTTGACTTTTGTTAACTCCATGTGCCTTATATTAAATTACTTGTCTCATCATCATCTATGGAACTTTAGGGGCTTTTAAATGCTGATAAGAATCACCCTGTATTCAGTGTAGTTTTCAGATATTATTCTTATAAATGTATAAAAACATGATGATCATAACACTTTGACCATAACCAACAAAAGGAATCACAATTTGAACTGAGTAGCACTTCTGGTAAAATAATAATAACTTGAAATTAAATTATTTACGTGATCAAACTCATGGGATTTATCATATCAGAGTATTGTAATATACCATGTAATAGCAAGGATGAAAGATAATATGACTTACTCTATTCAGTGTTTAGGGCAATATTGAGTACATCAAAGGTGCAAATGTCAAGTACTGTTGGATGGCAAAAAGTGGAATACTTCAAACCCCCTGATTCTAAATTTAATTACCACAGATTCAGAATTAGAGAACCTTAAGAAATGTTTGTATAAAGCACATCTAGGATGCAATGCAAGGCAGACTGCCACCCATCAGCAAACATCTCTCTTCCAGATCCACAAAACCAAAATCTCAGGACTGGAATCAATTGCCAATAATACTTCTGAACTAATTTATCGCAAGTATCATTGGTAGCTGGGAGAAACTATTTTGTCCGATGAACTTTTGTTGTTGTTTAAGATACTTTCCAGGTTTTTACTTCTTTTTAAATAGGTAGTTTTTCAAAATACATGGCGTCGGCTCTGTTCAGTTTCTGGAGTCGACTCGGTTCAGTTTCATACATTTTGTGATTAATGGTTTATCTTGTTCTGTGAACCTTCAAATACTCTTTTAAAGTCATGCACATTAATTTTTTGAGGATTTTTTATACATGAGTGTAGTAATAGCATGTCAGATGACTAATGTTTTTGTCTACTGTGGAAGTGATTTTAGAAACTCACAGTAACAACTTACCTCTTCCAGTTGGGGATTCCTCTGATGTATCTGCATCTGTATGTATTGCAGTAGCAACTCCCAGTGAACTACTACTACTAGCATATAATGGAAGACCAATGTAGTACTCAATATCCTGTGGTGTTGGGAGAGGCCATTGTAGCAACTCTTCCTCAGATCTCCGCAGGATGCTAAGAGGTGGCAGTGGTGAAGGCTGCTGGGCACTGCTTACTTCTGCCTGCTTGTCTCTATACAGTACAAAGTAGATCAAGTTCAGAGGGCTGCAGATTTGTTTGAAAGGAAGAAAGGAAAGAAATAGAGGTAAGTGTCTAATGTTTAGTTGAGAGTGAAATCAATAGGTACAGGACTCTAGCTTATGGTGGATGAATGACAAGGATGGATGTGGTCTTATCAAAAGACTCAACCAAATATTTTTGTTGCATGATCAATTGAAATTATGGAAAACTTACATTGTGATGGAGAGGCAAAAAATGAATCTGATACCCTATGTGCATGCTTTCGTTCAGTCCTGTTTGAAATTTGACAGTCTGCCCAAGGATCTCTGAGTTTTTACAAACATGCTGGCCCTTATCAATCATGGGCCACAAACTAAAAACCACAGGTATGCTGAAGAGAGAACACAGCTATTGCCACAACAAATATGACAGCTGGTATGCCATGGAATCAGGAAGACATCCGGCCATTGCCATGAAAGATAAGCACAACACGGGAAAGATGCAGTATAACAACAAACCCTATCAAAGCCAAACTGTGGGACACAATGGCATAGTACGCACCATCATGGAGGTTGTGCAGACAGCAGGTGAATAACAAACTAGGATTACCTCAATTCAGGAAAATTTGTTATCCACAGAATGAGCTACCATTGGTAACACTGTGTTGATAATAATGGTTACAACTAAAAATAGTGAGCAAACTTAAAGGAGAGGAAGAGTGGGCCAGTGTCTGATTAAGTGAGACAATATGGAGGTAGCACATGTTAATACTTTCACAAGATGGAATGGTTAGTTGTAAGGAATAAAATGATTTTGTCAACATTTTATAAAATTTTAGTGCACAAGACAGGCTCAGAGTCTAAATATTTTAACATTCTCAAAAGAGACAATGACAGAAAAAAAAAAACATTGTAAGGCTCTACACTTCAAGTGGCACAGTTGATCTAACAAATGTGTGTGGGTGAATAGCTGAGCATTTGGTGAATGACTGTCTAGCAATGGTGAAAGTGCAATGAAGCAGTCTGGTAGTGGCAGGGGCTCACAGTGGCACTGGCACAGATGTAAAGTATGGTGCAGTAAGGTATTAAAGGGTTAATGCAAGCAAAAACACTTCACCTACAATAATTACTGTTCTGCTAGAAGCCTTAACAGCAGCATTATTTGTGAATTTCCTGTTGCATGCATTTCAGGAGAAACACTGCTTTGACCTTTGTTCTGTTGTATTATACTGCATTTATTGTATTGTATAACATCTGAGTTTGCCATGGACAGTTACAGAATACAGACGAGAAGATAAGTATAGTCTTATACACAGTGCTTTTAATTAAACTTTCCCTAGTTGAGAGATCCCCCACGAAAAACTAGTGAGCGTACAACAATGAAACTTAGTGGAAACATTTGTAAGGATTTGTGGAAGATGAATAATTTGTAAACCACTCAAAGAAAGACATTTAATTTCCGCATTAGAGAGTAACATCTGTTAATTACATACCATTTTTATGTTCCGGGTTACAAACGTTGCTCAATACTATGACTATTTGCTACCAATACAGCCTGTAACTGTATTAGGGAGACCAATTCATAATTGTTCGTATTACTTTTCAAACAGTGGACCATGAAATGTTCAGCTGTTGTGACACATCTTGTGAACTGATTGAAGATTGCACATTGCATCCACAATTCTCAGCCACATAATAGTAACTTCTTCAACAATCTGGACCACAGTTGTCCATCAGCCTCTCCCAGGAGCAATTTCCAAAACACCAGTTAATACAAATTTTCCTAATAACGTTCTTCAAGAAAGAGGACCTGACCATATTCCTTTAATGTGTCAATATTCATGAAGAATATGCTGCTTATTTTGATAAAACATCTTTATGAGTGAAGCCTTGCTCACCTAGTCCAAGCTCATGTTGACTGACTGCTACTGTAATGCAAACTGATGCTTGTGTTTCAATCCTGCTTCACCATACCAGTACCAACACCTAACAACAAGACATTCCAATAGCACTACTAACAATGCAAATCCTGCAGCACAGAGCCTGAACATCATACTCATAAAACCGGATACCTCTACACAAAATAGTTTTCCTTCTACACTGGCTTGTCATCCTGAGCCCACAGGCATCACTGAATGCAGATATGAAAGAGCATGTGGTCAGCACCCTACTCTCCTGGCCACTGTCAGTTTTCATGAACATAAATGCTGCTTCTCAACAAAGTATCTCCTCAATTGACCTCAAAAGGGCTGAGTGCACCCCACTTGCCAACAGATGGTCACCAGTTCAAGTGTTAACCAACGCTAACAGCATTTCACTTCAGTGATCTGACTGGAACTGATGTTACCACTGCAGCACGGCCACTGATAGATAATTATACACAAAAATAGTTAATTAAATGATTAATAATTTCTTGTAATTTATCCTAAATTTCAATATGGCATTCAGACATAGATAGAAGGGGAATCACATTGCATAAAGAGAATAGTGTACATGTATTTTTCTACATTTCTATCAAGCAATATTTTCTATCAGGCAAAATTTCATTCTTTTAATTGATTCATCTGGGTTTCTTGGTAAATACTGTATATCATGTTAACTAAATGAAAGACTCTTTTAGTCTTGCTTCAAAAACTCCATTCTTGCTGAATGACATAGGTTTCAGGAAATGAGGTTTACAACCTGAAACCTAGGTCATACAGTAATAGTGAAGGTTGTGAAACAAGGTTAAAAAAGTGTTTCACTTAGTTAATACAAAATCACATTAGTTCTTGTTGCAATCAAAAACAGTGGAAGTATTCCTAGCTCAACATGTATGGTTTTCAGAGTAACAGTTTGTTGTTATGCCTATTGTAAGTAGTCAAACTTCACTAAAAAATTGCCAGTTTGCAGTTAGATAGATCACAAGTAAGAACTCAAGAACTTTAACAATTAATAGCTCTTGAATGAGTTCTGGAACCAAAATTAATTAACATTTCACTCAACCTGTGCTGTGATAAGCAAGAGTGAAGAATGTTATTTACATCAAAACTAGTCACAGTTGCACATGGTGCTTCCCATTATAGACTTGCTTAAAAGAACGATCAAAGCGTAACCTTTTTCTAGTGAATTACTACAGAAGAATGCTAAGTGCAAGTTTTGGCATGTGTAAATGTGAAATGATCTTTGTGCTGCAATATAACTTCGCTAACATAATTGTAGAGCAGATGCAGTTCAATAAGTTAGCAAATTTCTGTAATTGACAAATTGATCACTGTTTCTAATAGCAAACTTAGTGAAGAACAGATGAGTGTGTTAGTTCAATGTAAACAAGGGTGTTGTGTACATCTTTGAGTAAGTACCATCTTGCACTCATTTATACTTTTCATCTTTGTGCCGATCAAAAGGGGTGCTACTGAGGAGAGACTATGAGGACCAGGGTAATGCTGGTAGAGCTACAGTAGATGGTACACCTTCAAAACCAGTTCCTTCAAGATACATGTACTGAAGTCAATAAACATCTTAACTACTTATATTAGTTAAGATAACTATTTACATAACTAAAATTAGGAAAGTGAACATAATGACTGTGTACCTGTTCACCTGTAATTAACTTGAAAACACCAATATATCAGAAAAAGTAACTCAATATGTGTTCATATTTAGACATTAATGAGGATAAACTTACTCTCCTATTTGCTTCTCGGTATATTCAGTTGGTGCCCTGCCTGGCAGTGTGTCATTAAAGGTGGACGCAGATACTGTTTCAGCCATAGCTGATGCAGACACTTCCATTATCCTCTGTTCTGAAAACCTAGAACCATGAATAAGCATGAGACAATCTGGGCAACAGTGTGTGTAGGAGATTGTTTTTTTAGCCTTTATGTTGCATATTCATTTATATTATACACCAGTTAAAAACATAGATACTTGGATACCTGTTTCTACATATGTCAAATATAAAAAATGGTATTTTGTGTAGGAGGGATAATACGAGTTCAGGTTAATAGCAACACTTAGCCTCATCTTTCATAAACAACAGAAATTTTACAGAAATCATCAAAGTATGTCAGTGCTTCTCTCATGCAATGACACACACTTACATATTTCAAAACACAATTGGCAATACCAACATTATTATGGAGAGGATAGTTAAACAACTTACACTCTTCCCCTTTGTTTTTTCACAGTGTTTTACAGAAGGAGGAAGCAGCCAATACAATTGCTGCTTCTCCTACAGGAGACCTATTCACTTGCTTTCCTCTGTGTTATGAATGCCCAGAACAATTGAATAGCCTTAGATGACATGGTGATATGTCTGCACTGCAAATTATCACTCTTTGTACATTAATAGATAATGGTACTATGAAAAGACATGGCTTTCAAATGATCAACAAAGCCTAATTGCCACAAATATTCTTTTCTCACTGATAAACATAAATTGTGAAGTTTTTCTCGGATTTAATACTGTTAATTGAATCCATAAAATGGCACAAATTAGTGTAGTGAGCCCGAGAATACTTTTCAGATGACACTATTTTGAAGAGAACATGTCCAGGTGAGGGGTAACCAATAAGATTTTCATGTTATTACCACTACTTTCTGTAAGTTGTTTTCTGAGTCATCTATTACACATTGTGGTGCTCTTTGGTTTTTCCCTTGATCCACAACAAATTTGAAAGAGTGCTGAAGAATGAGTAAGCTGTTGGCCTTGTGTGTTTCCTTGATCTATAATCATGTGGCAGCTTATATACTTTTAAGAAGCACGAATAGTCTATTACAGATTATTTGGTGCCTCTGTGGTAACAATAAAAGGCTGCTACGGATATATCCATCTACTGTATCTAATCTTCAGATCTATATAAAGTTAGCTGGATAAATGTATCTGCTTTGAAGAGGATCTGAAATTCTGGAAAGACAGAAAATGTTTTTAAAAAGATTTTTACCTTTTATGTGATGTCAGTTCCATTTAGGTGTCAGCTGGCCTTAAAATGTGTCTAAGGAACACAGTTCCAACAAAGTATTTCCAACTGTGTTAACAAATATATGTATGGTAACCTTGCTGCTGCAACATTTTACCATATCAGAAAAATGCATAGAGAATGATTCAGTTGTTCAAAAAACCTGAATACTGCACTATATTACTGTAGCAGCATGCTACCTTGCCCAGCATTTGAGTTTTCACACTTTCGTAATATAATGTACTCTGATAGAAAAAATTCAAAATACAAAGAAGGAATTGTGTGACATAAACAAAAGTTGGTATGCAAGTTTCAACACCTGTAAGATGATGTCTGTTCAAATTTCATGGGAACTGCATAAAAGTAGCACTAGCAGTATCACTATGATGATGCAGGTTTGCTTTAAACACATGCTGTAATGGTCAAGAGTGTTAGGTGCCTTTGAGATTGAATGTAGTGAGTTGACGTTAGTCAAGACTGCATTTAAGACCACATAAATGCCATCGTCAACACCACATTGGGTTTGAATAAGGCCATGTAATAGGTCTGTGAGAAGCTGGATATTCCTTGTGAGATATTGCAGCAAGATTTGTCAGGAATGTAACCACTGTAGATGATTGCTGGTAATCATGGTCACAAGAATGTATAGTCACAAGAAGACCAGGCTCTGGACAGACACTTGGCACTAGCAGGAGGAAACACCTTTGTGTTCAGCAGAAGGTCCTGGCATATTGTGCTGCAACTGTAACAGCACCAGTTGGCACAACAGTGACACAACAAACTGTTACAAATCAGTTACTTCAAGGACAGCTGTGAGCCAGATGCCCTGTAGCCTGCATTCCACTGGCCTCAAACCACCACTATTTCTGACTTAAGTGGTGTCAAGCGAGAGCTCATTGGAGGTAAGTGTTGAGGTGGCAGTGATGACCATGTGCTGCTTACATAGAGGCTAGTTGAGGTCCTGCAACCAAACTGTACAACCCCTTCTTTGTGTTGTGATTTTATTCTGTCAGTGTATTTTAATCACAGTATCATAATATAAAACCAAGTTTAATAACTGCTTATGGCTTAAGAAAAATAGTTTTTACTTCTTTAGAAGATTTTACAATGCAATCCATTTGGACAATCAATAAAAGGTTCCATGTATCGGAAGGGTGCAATGTTTCTAAGTACAAGTGAAGGCCAGAGCTGACCTTCATTATTGTCTGTTTTATGTGAAACAACACTTTTAAACTTAGTGTTCCCAGTTGTTTTCAAAGATTGGTTATACTGTTCTAAGTTGTTTTCAAAGATTGTTTATACACTGCAATGTGCAACAGAAGCCAGATATATCTGTAAATACAGAAGTTGCATGTCAGTACACACATTCCATTGGAAATTAAGAGCTAGTTTTGCAGACCTTCGGTCAACTTGCAGTTTCTGTTATAGGCCTTCATCATTGCAGAAAGGCATCTGTGCAGGCCTGTGGCCTGTTATAGTAAGGAACAGACATAAATACATGTTAACTAACAAATGAACATTCTCAAGTGCCACTAAATGATCTTGATGAAACTTGGCAGATATGCTGAGGGTAAAAAATGATGCAATACTTTTCTTGTGCTCAGTTTCACTTTTAACAAGTAAAACACACCCCACAAGGCAATTTGGTAATTAGGTTTTGAGGTACTTTCATCAAACTGATGATATGTAAAAAATGTTTCTCATATGAAAGTTAATATGTAGTTAACCTTCTTGGGAAGTTTATAATTAAATTTTACAAAAATTTGAAGTTTTCAGAGTACCCCAACATCATTAATTAATTTTCAAAAATGGAAACTTTTGTTAACACATAAATCAAAGACGTTTTGAAGCTACATACATCCATGTGTAATAATGCTAGTTTTTAGCATACAGTTTTTGGAAAGTAAGTAATACCCTATGTGCTGTCAGAGTATTTTCAGCAAATATAATTGAAACCTGTAAACATTCATTATTAGTCTAGTTACTGATTTCACTTATATTTCTTTTATGGAGCACAACAAATAATATGTCAGGATAACCAAAACATTGATGCTGTAACTGAAACTAAATTTCCTTTGATTCATATTCAAGAAAATCTTACAGGGAGCTCTCATAGTACATCCCTAAATGCAAAACTAGCAAAAATTAGCTATGTAGTAAGATTGTTTTGCAATAACACCAGTGCAGAATTAGTTTGGGCTATATACTTTGCTCATGTACATTCATCGGTGAACTGCAGTATCATTTTCTGGAGAATGTGAATCAAACCAAGACAGTTTTCAGGAAACAGAAGCCAATTATAGGAATAATTAAACAAGCAAGCAGCAGAAAATCATGCAAAACTAACTTTGAAGATCTAAAAATTTTACACATTTCCTGCATTTATATATTTAAAGTAGTATTGCAAGTCAAAAAAGTGTAATGAGAAAAGAAAACACTTTTATGCAAAACATAATTGACCATGATTACAGTACCAGACAGCACAGTAATATACATATTAACCATTGCAACACAATTTTTTTTCCAAAAAAAGGTTTATACCATGCAAGAGAAAAAACTAAGTTACAAATATCCAAGACAAATAAAACCTCATCTCGAAGAAAAAATTTAAGTCTGTGACAGCTTATCTACTGCAAAACTGCTTTTATTCAATCTTGTGGTCTTCTATGCACGAAACCATGTAATTCATACTTTTAATTGTAGAAATAAGTTGTGAATGTACAATATATAGTCTGATTTGTTACTATTCACTTTAGGGATCCAATATGTTATAAAAATTAACAAGATATGTTTGACATTTGCAAAACGACATCTACGGAAGTTATTTTTGTCAATTACCTGAACTGGAGATTCTGGCAGGGTTAGTGAAGTTAATCAGGGAATGTTACAGAATTAGTGATGACAAGATTGTTTGTTTGATCAAGGAAGGAGAAGAAATGGGGACATTACACAAATTATATGGAAGATTATGATGATTCCATATTTATATAAAAATTCCGTACCACTACTTTTCAATCTCATGCTTGAGAAGCTGGAGCATGTAATTGAAATATGATACAATTTTCCTAAAATATAACCTTTTTCCTGTAACAAGCATTATAGACATTAGATATTGGTACTTTGAGAAATACATTCTGTTGTGTTATTTATGTAAATGAGGTAGATATAAAGGCCATTTATGCCAAAACAGTCTGGCTTATAGATTCTCTCGCAGAAAGTAAAGGACAGTGTGTAAAGCCTTAGCTACATTAGAGAGGAAAAAATGCTGGGACCTAAGGACTGGTTTTATGTTTCTTATATTTATTTCTATGTTACACAAAAGAGAAAGTTATTAGCTATAAAGCAATAAAGAGTGCAAATTTTCTGAAGAGTTCTTATTCTCCCGGTCATATATAATACCAACCAGCATTAATTGTTAGTTTGTTTTTTATTTATTTATTTTTTTGTTTTTTAAAGGGATTTATGATGTCAAACCAGCCGACTGGGAATAAGATAGGCACCACAGGACATTTTAATTCCCACTGTCCCTGAATATAAGTTTGACAGCTTCCATTACAAAATATTGACTTTTTAATCCCACACACTGAAATACAGTGACGTGTGATAGAAGAATGATGTGTGAATATGCCTGGGACCTCACTTTGTCACACTTAAGACCAAACAACTTGTTTTACATTTTCTTGAACATGTATGTTTTACATATCAGACTCTTGAGAGAGAGAGATGTGCACTACAAAATGAACATAATTTTCAAAAATGATTTTTTTTTTTAATTTTTTACTTCCTAAGTCAAATGCTCAAAGACATTTTTGCCCCGGCTCGGACTATCTTAGATTTGGGGCTGACTCCATTAATGCTACCTGGTAAGCATTCCAGACTGCTCAGCAGTACTCCAAAAGATGAAAGACAAGTGTAGAGTAGGCAATTTCTTTAACAGTCTGTTACATTTTCGATGTGTTCTGCTAATAAAATGTAGTATTTGGTTTGCCTTCCCCACAACATTTTCTGTGTGTTCTTTCCAATTAATGTTGTTCATAATTTTAATTCCTAGGTATTTAGTTGCATTTCCTGCCATTAGATCTGACTGATTTAGCGTGTTACCGAAGTTTAATGGATTCCTTTTAGCACTCATATTTGGATGACCTCATACCTTTCATTATTTAGCATCAGTTGCCAATTTTCACAACATATCTTTTCTAAATAGTTTTGTAATTTGTTTTGATCTTCTGACAACTTTACTAGATCATAAACAACAGCACACTCTGCAAACAACCTAAGACGGCTGAGCAGATTGTCTCCTAAATCGTGTATATACATAAGGAACAGCAGAGGGCCTGTAACACTACCTTGGGCAACGCCAGAAACAACTTCTGTTTTACTTGATGACTTTCCATCCATTACTATGAATTGTGACCTCTCTGGCAGGAAATGACGAATCCAGTCATGTAACTGAGACAATATTCCATAAGCACGCAGTTTCAGTACAAGTCACTTGTGTGGTACAGTGTCAAAAGCCTTCTGGAAATATAGAAATACTGAATAAATTTGAAATCCCTTGTCAATAACACTCAAAAATTTGCATGTGTAAAGAGGTGGTTGTGTTTCAGAAGAACAATGTTTTCTAAATCTTTGCTGCATATCAACGTTAATGATATGGGCCTATAATTTAGTGGATTACTCCTACTAACTTTCTTGAGTATTGGTGTGACCTGTGCAACTTTCCAGTTTGTGTATTGCACATAATTAGGAAAAGAAATCCACCACTGTATAACTACACCACTGAGTATGATCTATGTGAAACAGTATCTGCCATAAAGTATATACGAGTAGCTATCTTTATTTTGTTTTATTTAAACATCAAGTTCCATAGGACCAAATTGAGGATCAAATCTCCAAGGTCATGGAACATGTCAGGACATGAAATTACAACTTAAAGGTAATAAAAGATAAAAATAAAACGTTTATGAAGAAAAAAAATGTCAAGCAATAAGTATCAGGAAACTCAGTCAAAAATATAACATAAAAATCAGCTTAATTTTTCAGGGAACTCCTGAAGAGAATAGGAGTGACCCGTGAGGAAATTCTCCAGTTTTGATTTGAAAGCGAGTAAATTACTACTAAGAGTTTTGAATTCTTGTGGTAGCTTATTGAAAATGGACATAGCAGTATATTGCACTCCTTTATGCACAAGTGTTAAGAAAGTCTGATCCAAATGCAGGTCGGATTTCTGCTGAGTATTCACTGAGTGAAAGTTGATTATTCTTGGGAATATGCTGATATTGTTAACAAGAAACAACAGTAAAGAATATATATACTTAGAGGCCAATGTCAAAATTCCCAGGTTAATGAACATGGGCCGACAAGAGTTCCGCAAACTTACACCACTTACTGCACAACCCGCTATTCCTGAGCCAAAAATATCCTTTTAGAATGGGAACAGTTTCCCCAAAATATAATACCATGCAACACAAGTGAATGAAAATAAGCAAAGAAGCCTAATTTTCATGTTGATACCGTTTGAATAGTAAAAATGGCAGCATTAAATCTTTGAACAAGATCCTGAATGTGGCCTTTCCACAACAGTGTACTATCTACATGAACACCTAGAAATTTGAACTGTACAGTTTCACTAATCATATGCCCATTCTGTGAAATTAAAACATTGAGTTTTGTTGAATTAAACTGTAAAAAACTGGGTCTTCCTGCGATTCAGTGTTAGTTTATTTTCTACAAGCCATGAACTTATGTAATCAACTGCACTGTTTGAAACAGAGCCAATGCTGCACGCAACATCCCTTACTATCAAGTTAGTGTCATCAGCAAACAGAAATATTTTGGAGTTACCCGCAATACCAGAGGGCATAACATTTATATAAATAAGGAACAGGAGTAGCCCAAACACTGATCCCTTGGCACCTTCACTTGACTGCACCCCACTCAAGACCCCACATCATAGTCATTCTCAACACTGTGAACAATGACTTTCTGCTGTCTGTTGTTAAAGTAAGTGGTGAACCAGTTGTGAACTAGTCCCCGTATTCCGTAATGGTCCAACTTTTGGAACAATGTTTTGTGATCACACAATCAAACACCTTAGCTAAATAAAAAAATATGCCTAGCATTCGAAACCTTTTGTTTAACCCATCCAGTACCTCACAGAGAGAAGAGAATTTTCAGTTTTTAAACAACTTCTAAAGCCGAACTGTACATTTGATAGCAAATCATGTGATATAAAATGATCAATTATCCTCACATACAAAGCCTTTTCAATAACTTTAGCAAACACTGATGGCATAAAAATAGATCTAAAATTGTCTGTATTATCCCTTTCTCCCATTTTATAAAACGGCTTTGCTACTGAGTGCTTAAACCGTTCAGGAAACTGACCTTTCCTTAAGGAAAAATTACAAATATGACTAATTACAGTGCTAACATGTGCAGCACAGTACTTTAATATTCTGCTACACACTACATCATATCCATGAGAGTCCTTAGCCTTCTGTGATTCAATTACTGATGCAATCTCCCTCATGCCAGTTTCACAGAGGAGTATTTCAGGAATCAGTCTCGGAAATGCATTTTCCAAGAGAGCTATATGATCCACAGTAGAAACTAAACTTTTATTTGATTCACCAGAAATGCTCATAAAATTTTTGTTAAATATTGTAAATATATCTGGTTTATCAGTAACAGAAATATTTTTACTACGAACTGACTTCATGTCATTGACCTTGTGCTTCTGACCAGATTCACAACTGACCGTATGGTTTTAACATTATCCTGCGAATTAACTAGTTCATTTGCTCACCACATACTCTTTGCCCTCCTAATAACATTTTCAAGCATCTTACAGTACTGTGTGTAATGGGCAACAGTAACTTGATTGTGACTACTTCTAACATTTTCATATAATTCCCTCTTTGTTCTGCACAATATCCTTATCCCACTAGTCAGCCACCCAGGCTGCCTCTTACCCCATTTGGAAAGTTATAATGGAAAGTAACTCACATAGAGCATGAGAAATTTGTTAAGGACAGCAGTATATTCATTATCTATGTTATCAGCTGTATAAACACCGTGCCACTCTTCTTCCTTGATGAGTTTTAGAAAACTCTCTATTGCCATTGGATTAACTTTCCCACATTGTTTGTAATTATATGTGACATTTGTTTGAGAATAAAAGCCTCTTAATGTTAAAAATTGTGCATCATGGTCTGAAAGGTCATAACTCGTTTACTAACAGAATGCCTATCTAGTAACGAAGAATGAATATAAAGATTGTCTATGGCTGCGCTACTGTTCCCCTGCACACTGACAGGAAAAAACACCGTCCACATAAGACTATACGAATTTAGGAGATCTACCAGCATCCTTTTTCTGGAACAATCATATTCAAAATGAATATTGAAGTCACCTCATATAACTAATTTCTATCACTTTCTATAAAGTGAATCAAGAACCCACTCTAACTTGAGCATAAATGCTCTAAAGTCAGAGTTAGGGGACCTATAATCAACAAAAATTAGAAGTTTAGTTTCATTGAATTCAACTGCCTCTGCTCTACATTCAAATATATGTTCAGTGCACTGCTGTGGTATGTCTAGGGACTCAAATGGAATATTAATTTTTACATACATGGCCACTCCGCCACCCCACAAGGAACTCCTTGATAAACAGCCAGCTAATCTGTACCCTGGTCTGAAGCGACCATTAGTAGAATAACCACATAAAACAAATTGTAAGAAAAACAGATGCCAGACTCAATTCATAGGAAGAATCTTAAGAAATGTAACTCATCCACAAAGTAAGGGGCTCATAAGGCACATATTCCACCGATTCTTGAGTACTGTTCAGTATGGGATCATTATCAGGAAGACAGATAGAAGAGATCAACAAGACCTTTGAAGGGGGGCATGTTTTGTCATGGGATCATTTATTTGGTGCATGAGTGTTACAGAAATGGTCAGCAGACTCCACTGGCAAGCATTAGAAGTGAGATTTACTATTGAAATTTTGAGAGAATACTTTCCGGAAAAAGTTGGATGACATATTACTTCCTCCCATATACATCTCAGGAAATGACACTGATGAGAAATCTACAGGGAAGAAATGATAGCTGAGGTACATTAACTGCTAGTGATTTATCACTGTTTACTAATATAAAATACAGATGTATTCTATTTAATGTCAAGTGTTCATCATTTTTTCTAAATTTCAACACATGCAGTGCATATTATTTTCCATAATTCCTGAACATGTTTAGAAATAATTTTGTATGGTAGCTTCAGTTACAGATAAGAAAGTTGATTATTATTTTCCTAAGCCTTACGGAGGCTCTCAAATCTCCAGTATTGAAAGAAGGCAGTTTAGGTTGCACAGGTTTCCTAGTGTGATCAGATTTATTTAATCTCCTTCACAGTAGATATATTCATTCTCTGGTCAGGCATTATAACGTATTTGTACAACACATATGCCAAGAATAGAACTTAAGTGGCTGCCAACCGTGGACTGTACTACTGGCCCTAGTATTGTGGCATTCTGGCAAAAATTTTGTGTCAAAATCTCATTTTTGTGGTTACACTGAGAAGGTAATAGGTAATCTTTCTTAGCTGTTATTCCTGTTAGTCGTTTTTTCCACTCTGGCAGCTTGAATCTCTGGATTTTACTAATAGTTATAACAACACCCATCACTGGTACACCCAGTCAACCACATAAACAAACAGCGATTCAGGTTTATTCACCTCAGCTCGTATAGCCCCATGCTCTTTTGTCTGCAGAAATTTTTTACTTCTTAATGTGACAGAGATTCCCCTGGCAGAGACATCACGTACGCTACACATGCATTCAAAATTCAACTTATGATTAGTTCAAAAATCAACTTAGAATGTGTTCAAAAACCAAAGGAGTGTATAGAGAAAGTTCAAAGAAGCGCAGCACGTTTTGTATCATTGTGAAATAGGGGACAGAGTGTCACTGTCATAAAACACGATTAGGAGCGGACATCATTAAAACAAAGGCATTTTTCATTGCGGCGGTATCTTATCACGAAATTTCAGTCACCAACATACTGCTCCAAATGCAAAAATATATTGTTGACGTCGACCTACATAAGAAGAAATGATCATCATAACAAAATAAAAAATCAGAGCACTCACGGAAGGATATAGCTGTTCGCTTCCTCCCCACCACCGCCACCATGCAGTGTTCAAAATTGGAATAACAGTGAATTATTGTGAAGGTGGTTCGATTAACACTCTGCCAGGCATTTAAGTGTGATTTGCAGAGTACCCATGTAGATGTAATTGCAAATGAATATGTTACATTTATTAGATCATTTATTCACACTGTAAACAGAAATGGCCCAATCACATTTCCCTGGGGTACACTGGAAATTACTTTTGCATCTGTTAATTTTGTTCTGTTAAGGGTGACATGCTGAGTTCAGTCCACAAGGAAGGCTTGAATCCAGTCACAAATCTGTTGTGATACTAAATAAGCTCATAATGTCAGATGCCTTCCAGAGGTCAACGAACATGGCATTAACCTGTGCGCCATTGTCTGCAGCACTATGTATCCCATGGAGGAACAGAGTGAGCTGAGTTCTGGAAGATCTCTGTTTGACAATCCATGTCGATTTTTTTATAGAGGAGAGCTTCATCAACAAAAAAGTCATAACTCTTGAGCATTAAACTTGTTGCATAATTATGCAGCAGATGCATCTGCCCTATGGGCCTTCCTCAAAATATGGATGACCTGTGCTTTTTTCCAGTCTTTAGGTATCGTTCTTTGGTCCAAGGAACTATGATAAACTACTTCTAGAAGGGGTGTATGGTTTTTTTGCATAACCTTAGAATCCTATAGGTATCTTATCTGGTCATAATGTCTGTCCACTACTAAGCAGTTGTAGTTATTTTTCTGTTCCATGCTCAGTTATGTCAATATCTGCCATTTCAACATTTGTAGAATGATTGAAAGGAGAAACCAAGTTGGTTTCCTAACTATCTGCTCCAAGTAATTTTCAGACAAGACATACTGAGTGATGTCGCATGAATCCATCTCTAGCACAAATTTTGATCACATGATCCTCTGTATCTGTACCTGGCAAGTTGAAGTTAACCCCCCCCCCCCCCCCCCATTACAACAGCATGATCAGGGAAATCATTAATCATATCCTGCAAGTTCCCTCTCAAGTGCTCTACAGCTCCTGACCCATGACGTTTATAAAAGCAACTGATTGGCATTTTGGACCTATCTTTGTTGCTTAACTTATCCCAGATTAATTCACATTCAGAATCTGTGATACCATTGCTAGATATTATTAAGTTCCTTGCTGCAACAAACATGCTGCCACCATTGGTGACTAACCTATCCTTAGAATAAATATTCCAATCTGAATTTAGGAATTCGCTGCTGTTCACTTTCCTGTTCCCAGTAATAACCTTCAATAAGCAATACTAATTCTTGAACAAGGACCTGTCCTTTGATGCTCCTGCTTCTTATTAATATTATATCAACCTGATCCTTGAGGACAAGCATTTTCTAAGAACTTTGTGGCTGTTGTAACTTCAATTTTGGAAGGCAATACATCTCTTATCCAAAGGGGAGATGCGTTTCTCTAACATAAAAAAACCATGTGTATGCCACACACACTCTGGCACCCTAGTAGCCATTTTCTGCATTTAGTTCATGACTATCCTGTTAAGGTGAGCCCTACAATTCTGTATTTATAGTGGAGGCTGAGAAATGTGCATCCAATATCATCACAGAGTCATCTGAGCCTCTGTTTTAGACCTCCCCGTCTGCTCCAAACCAGAGGATTGTGATCAACCATGAGTATGATGCAACAAATAGTCAGCTCAACATGCATTCTGTGTGATGCACCAAATTAGCTATACACTGAAAGAAACCAAGGATAGCCTCAGCATCCAAGTGGCAGTCATCATTCATGCCAACATAAGCCACTGTTTGCAGCCAGTTGTACCTGAGATCCCACGGCAAACATACTGAGTGCACACTGGCATTCTTTCCTACCCTGCATGCTATTTCTATGAGGAACTCCATTACACAACTGCCATTTGAGCTACATGTGATTAGCGTACACATCCTCTGCACTTGTCCAGATTGGGCAGGAAAACTAGATGCTGGCCCAACAAGTGGGGCAAATTGTGCAGCCTCAGAAGTGTTACAAACACAGGTATGTTATCCTGTGAAACTTACAGAACTAGCACTCCTGGAAGAAAGGATATTGTGGAGATACAGCTTAGCCACACCCTGGAGGATGTTTCCAGAGTGATTTTTCACTCTGCAGTGGACTGTGTGCTGATATGAAACTTCCTGGCAGATTACGAATGTGTGCTGGACTGAAACTCAAACTCAGGACCTTCGCATTTCACATGCAAGTGCTCTACTGACTGAGAAATCCAAGCATGACTTATGACCCATTATCACATTTTTACTTCCACCAGGACCTAATCTCCTCTATTCCAAACTACTGGCAACATGCACAAACTGGGCTAAAGCATGTCTCCACAACATCCTTTGTTCCAGGCCTGCTAGCCCTGCAAGTTTTGCAGTAGCAATTCTGTGAAGTTTGGAAGTTAGGAGATGAGGTACTGGTGGAAGTAAAGCTGAGATGACAGATCATGAGTCATGCTAGGGTAGCTCATTTCGTAGAGCACTTGCTCACAAAAGGCAAAGTTCCCAAGTTTGAGTCTTGGTCTGACAGACAGTTTCAGTCTGCGTTGAGGTTTCATATCAGCACACACTCTACTGCAGAGTGAAAAATTATTCTAGAAAGTTCCAAAAATTAATGTAAGTCCACTATCTGGTATTGTACATGTATGTAAAGCAACTTTTTCTGCCATTTGTTTCTCAGTATATTCAGTTAATGATCCCCCAGGTATTTCGTCAAAGGAACTGAGTGTGGCAATTGGAGAGGCTGCTTCTGCCATTTTTGATGTAATCACACATTTCTTCTGCATTTTGGGAACTTTAAGCATTAACAGTCATCAGACAACCTGTACATGAGTGAATGCTGTACACTTAATGTCAACATTAGTACTTGAATAGGTAATAAGGCTAACACAAAATAGTAGGCTTCAAGATGTGGTGCTAATGCAGAATGCTCAACAGAGTGAAGGCAAGGAAGCTATGTCATTCAAAGCTTAACCTACACACAAGAGATGCAAGAATTTGCCATATACTGAGATATGATACTATCATTGAGGCGACAGTATAGCAGAAGAACACAAGAAGTACACTGAGACTTCTTACAACACACACCAGCCGACCACTTTTACCTTAGGTGACTTAGTGGTGGCCCAAATTAATTACTCACAAATAGAGTGAAAGTATTAGTGATAGCATATGGGCTTATGATATTTCACATATATCTGTAAGGAACACAATTTTACATAGTTCCAGATCATAAGCCACTCATAGCTGTTATAAGCCGCCAGTCTAAGTTCCCACAAAAGTAAGTACAATGATTGCAGTAATGGGGCTTATTCCCAAGCGCAGAACTGCCTGACATTCATTATAGGCCCGGCTAACGAAAATTCTCCATCCCATGAAACTTCATGGACTAAGTTTCATAAGTACAAGGCAATGCATTTAAAAATAAATAACAATGTGTAACCTATTCTAGTAGAACTCCCTGTTACTTCTCACCACATAGACCCATGTACACAGGGAACCACGCTACTCTGCAGAGTCACATCATCAGTTAAGTATGGGTTGCCGTATCAGCTACCGAAAGGATTACTGCCAGCTTTTATAACATACTTCCCACTACAACATAGGGTCAACACAACTAGTTTCATAATGTTGCTGGTTATGCGGATGACAACTGCAGTTTTATCGTCCTGCCTACATCCCAGCCATTACTACTCCAGTTACTGCAAAGGTCACTTTGGGGAATTATACGCATGACAGCATCACATCATGGTTGTTGGACAGGCATTGACACTGAGACTCAAAAAATGGTGCAAGCCTACAATGCACGTCCTCAGACTCTGGTTGTGTTGTGCAGAATATTTCCCCCTGACTCAGATGTGACCACTCTTCGGAGTAGGTTCACACTCATTCAAGGGAGCTATATGGTTACTGGTCATGGAAGACATCTCAAATTTCCTACATGTAGTTCAGGTGATGATCATCACCAGATGTTTTACAATCTTGGGTGTGGGAAAAGAATTTTACATGAAGAGAACACACCATATGATGGTTTCTGATGACTGCCCACAACTACCTTCCTCACACCATTGGAGCTCCTGCAAATGCAGCAACAGTTATAGTCAGCATCTTATTACCATTTTGTTGCATGCAGTATTTAATTCCAAAATGTGACAAATTGTCCAAAGAAAAATTACGGTATCAACAGCGACTCAGGAAGACCTAACAGTCTTCTTTGCAACATATTATCCCATCTCCATTAATTGTGACAGGCCTGTAGATCAGTTGCACATGCTTAGGTTTTTATTTTGTTCAAAGTGCCATATCCAACCCAGCAAGCCATAGCCCACTGTCACAAAAATATGACCACATGAGCTCACATATCTCTATGTGGATGTGAAATCAGGGTGTTATCATTGGCTATTGATGGTACCAAAGTGTCTGAAGGCAGAGTCAGCTCATCCTCCATCATAATCGACAGTTATAATGAGACAAATGGGTGACTGACAGACTGGCCAGCACCGGCCAATAAGTAGAGGCCTTGTTCACCACCTCTGACTCCATCATCAGATCAGTACAAGGATAACGTTGCATAGCAATATCAATGTCTCACCAGAGCTAGAGATACTCTATCACCACAAGGCAGATCACTGCTGACCATGGAAGTGTAAGCCATACCAATAGTTGGTGTCACTGTGATATCATGACACTGTTAAAAGTTGCCATCATAGACTGCATACTTCACATGATGTTCCATACTCATTACATTGCTTACTCAAGCTGCCTGCCTGACTACTCTATGGATGATGGCCGTGAGCTACCTGGGCTGCATTTGTGGATGTTATTTGGATTGACTGTGACCATGCTACTGACATCTTGCTCTGCACTGGTTTAAAGAGTCCTACTATGGACTGGTAACTGAACAAACGTATTAACATTTGTTGTGATGTTCATGACTGCAATGGCTTTAATGGATTTAAAAAGAATAATGAGCCAGGGTAAATAACTATTTAGAGACAAGCTGCATGAGACATTACATGTGCACTGATAAATAACAGCTCAGATGTTGATATTTTAAATACATGGCAAAGACAAAAGTCATTGCAGGGACAGCAACTAAAGCATCTACAAGAGCTACTCATTGTTGTAATGTGGGAACATAATGATTTATCTGACATCCAAAAGGGCATGATCATTGGTTTTCAGATCAAGAGTGGAAGCATTTATATAATGGCTAAGTTTGTAAACTGTTTGCATGTTGCTGGCATTAAAGTACACCAGAATGGCAAGATGGTGCTATAAGAAACCTGTGCTAAGGCAGCTCTGGTACACCATGAGCCATAGATGAAATGGGTGAATGATGGTTGCAGAGATGTGTATAGGTAAACAGATATGCAATTGTTGAGCAGCAAATTACACAGATGAACCAATGGGATACTAACAGTGTCTCTTCAATGACAGTTCATCGAACATTTCTGCATGTGGGCCTCTGCAAAAGGCACCTGGTTTATGGAACCGTACTGACTGCTGTTTATCAGCAAAGAAAGGTAGAATTTACACATGAGTACCACAAATAGATGTCCACTAAGTGGCAACAAATGGCCATTCCAGAAGAAACACATATTGTGCTGCATGAGACAGATGGTCATTGATGTAAACAGGATGAAACATCTGAAATCAAACACCCTGCAACTCATAGGATGGGTCTAAGCTGAAGGAGGGAGCGTTACGGTCTGGGGAATGGTCTTGTGGCATTCCCTGGGTGATCTAGTCACTATGGAAGGCACAATAGATGCATGTATGCTTTGGGACCATTTCCGCCACTACATGCAGTTTTTTTCCTCAGAATGATGGCATCTACCAGCAGGACAAAGCAATGTACTACACAGCTTGCAGCGTACACTGAGCAGCCAAAACATTATGACCACAGTCCCCCATGTCACTGGATGGCGTTGCAGGCATGTGATGAGGTAACAAATGTATGTGAGCCGAGAAGACATGCAAGGGGGATCATCCTAGTGAAGATATGGGCTGAAAATGGGGAAATCCATTGACATAAGTGACTTTGATAAAGGACAAATTATTACTTAGCAGAGACTGTGAACGAGTATCTTGAAAACAGCGACGCTGGTCAAATGTTCACGTGCTAATGTCATGAGCATCTACATCCACAGACTGTGGGATTTGGAGGCTCATCTGCTCTCTAAAATAGGACGTATTGTGATTTGTGGCATCTCTGCCAAAAGATCACTGCTGTGCACACGGGTGTGCACAGAAGTGTTTTGGAGCACACTACTCATCATACACTGTTAAATATGGAGCTCCGCAGCAAGCCATCCCTACATGTTTCCATGTTGTGCCAATGGCATCATCAGTTATGATTGCCATGGCCATGGGACCATTGGGATTGAACCGTTGATAAATAGAAATTATTTCCCATTTGGGTGAATCACAGTTTTTCTATATTAGGTTGCTTGTCATCTCCACAGACACTATTAGGGTGAATGTGGCTGGAAACATGCAGCAGGCCACGGATGCAGGCTGGTAGGAGCATTATTCTAAGCTTTCGTGGGTCCTGTGGTAGTAATCAAAGACACGCTGATAGCAGAAAATCACCTGAATCCCTTTAAGCCTGATGTCTTCCTCGACAGTAATGCCATCTTTCAGCAGTATAATTGTCCATTTCTCAGTGCCAAAACCTTGATACAGAAGTGTTATAGCGAACCCATGCTGATGTTTCAGCAACCAAATTCACCTGATGTAAATCCTGTGGGACCCACCTGTGTCGCAATCAGTGGCATCACTGCATACACAAATCAGTGGCCCATTCTTAGCATGAATTACATGAACTATGAATAGATGTCTAAAGCCATATACCAGCACAAACCTACCAAAAAAGTGTCAGATCCCTGATACACAGAATCAGTGATGTATTTCATTCCAGACTCATCAGTGTATGTGCATGGTTTGAAAAGCACAGCTGAATTAAATCCAACGGAGAATCAGTAGGACCACAATGATCAGGCTGTTTACACTGTGGATCCTCAACCAAGAACCATAGTACAGCTGGCCACAGTGCTGGAGTTGATATAGTTCCACATTCTTATCAGTACCTTCCAAAATCTCATTGGCATATTTCATAGACAGCCAAAAGGGAAGAGGTAGTTATATCGGCTTCTGAAAGGTAGTCACATTAGTGTGACTGAACAGTGTAGTTGATGCAAGAGTAGAAATTCTGAGTTTCAACTTACAAACGCACAAATCTCCTTTAGCATAGATATCATCCACTGCACTGCCACCATCTTTAGTGGCCATATATGGCTTGGAGTCTTAATTTGTAAATAACAGCAACAGAATTTTACAGTTTTTGAGGTGTCAGACAGTGTCAGTGAAAAAGCCTACTTTTTGTTTTGGACTGGACGTTATGTGTTTTATTCACTACATGTGCTAGCCCCAGCAGCAGGCCCAGAAACATTGTCATTTGTATAAATGTGATTGTCACTAGCAGCATACTATCATCACTAACAGACTGAGAGAAATTAGTATATAAATATCCCTTTAGATGTCAATAATCTTATCCACCATATAGGGGCTCTTTTATTCATAACAGACTCATGTAGTATGAGCCAAATGGAAGAGGTATGACACAATTCCTAAAATTACAATTGAACAAGGACTTGATATCTAAGCAGCAAGCATTTTAAGCAATTAATGAATCACTCTGAGCAGAAGTAGCCTTCTTGCACACAGTGCTTTATTGAACATGAATGCAAACATTGCTTTATTGTAATACACACTACCAGTATTGCAGCATGTTTCAATACCGCTGAAGGCCTGGATTGATTTTCTTTATTTATGGTAAGTTTGCAGAGCCTACCAAGTCGATTAGTGTTTGCTGCATCTTCAGTTCAGTGTACTCTGCAATATGTCTGCATGAAAAGCTTGTCAAAATCAATTAATGAGCTTTGACAATAAAGTGAAAATGAAACCAGAATGTAGTGTATATCATTTCATTAATTAGAGTGCTACGTTTATGTTCCTTTATGCATGATGAATCAATTGGGAATACAAAGCAGTGAAGGAAGATCATAAACAATGGAGCAAAGTTAGTTAAGTAGCTTTCTACTACAAACAGACCCAATGTTTTCTAATATTCATCAAACATCACATAGAAGCCAAAATACAAAATTTGAAAATTTTCATCAGTACCTAAAATTTTGTAGTAGAATGTTATACATCATATAAAATGTTAATGATATCAGTAAATAGCCATTATTATTTCAAGTAGACACAAGTCCAACAGTAACATTACATAACATGGTAATATACTACAGAACAGGTTTACCACCATTGTCACTAGCTGACAACCGTATAACTTTATGTTACAAGAAAAGAATACCAGTCAAGCTTATGTTGAGAACAGAAGCCAGTCAGAAGCAAGTGATACAAAGTACCCAATACTTTCAGGTTCCCTG
The DNA here is from genome assembly GCF_023864275.1 of Schistocerca cancellata. NCBI lineage: Eukaryota > Metazoa > Arthropoda > Insecta > Orthoptera > Acrididae > Schistocerca > Schistocerca cancellata. Next base: position 271,659,827 of record NC_064629.1, read on the forward strand.
TGGTATAAGACATTTGTTTTCTCAATTTAGAAGAACTCTGTGAAGAACTTTGAGGTCTATCTTGGATGTTCCAACAATTTCAGAGTCCATATTACCTTCAAACCAACAGCAACTATTCAGATTTTTGGAGCAGGCTCTGTACAAATTTCCCTTCAAGCAGTAGTGCATAGATTTCCCTGCAAGTGCATAGATTTTCATACCTGATATATAAAATTTCAATGATACTGACTTTTTGAGTGTACCATTAACTGTTGTCGTTATTGTTTCTTTACTTTTAGATTTTCTAAATGGTAATATGCATAATGTGTGTGTTGCTCACTTTAAATCTTTCACCAAAACATGCTATTGTGCTACAAATGTGGCTTAAGATGATCTGGTTATGAGCACTTTCAAGTGAATACCTTAATCATAGTTAACTTCCATAGCAGTAATAAGTAAATTTGAGTTTTCAAAAAACCTAAAGAATTTGTTGGTGGCCAACTCCTTCTACTGCTGTAAAATGTTTTTTATTTTATGTCTTATACTTGATGATGCATGGCTACAATAGCCTAAGAATTATTAAACACACCTAAGTTTACTGAACATTTAATACCTGGAAACAAGTTTTATATTCTTTTAAATGTAAGTATGCTTAACAGTATTTTTTTTCCTTACATGTTCCATGCCCCAGATCTCCTCACTACATACCAATTAGAATGAAAAGCACATCTGATCTAATATCTGAGTCCACTGTGTTTCAACCATTCTCAGGAATCTTTCACCAAAGTTTGTCTGCAAGACTTCCGTTTCTGTTATTATGTCCACACTAAATAATTTTTGTCTAGCATGTTTTAGTTGTTTGTTAATTTCATATAGGCTTTACGTGCAAACACCACATACACTCTATACATGATGTACACTTGTGCAATGTGAGTAAAACAAACTTGAATTGAAAGTTATTTATAGTTAAAATATAGTACCTCAAGACTCATATTGTGTTAAAAAGGTCACTTAAATGAGGAAACCTTTTGTAAACTATGGAAAGTTAATATGATATGTTTATGCCTGTAGCTGTGTCTCTCATGTTTTGCAGCAAACTGGGGTCTTACTGTGATATTGTTTTGATTCTTTTGACTATCAATTTCCTTAGTCTAATATGAAGGAGAAGTGAATTTCAACTCTACAGTCATCTACTTTGATTTTGTTTCACTATTCAGTCCAATTCCTTCGCCATTATATTCCAGTCCATATATTTCACTACATTTGTGCCCTTCTAAACACTCACGAAGTTTACAGCATGTCTTAATTAACACTTGAGTATTAGTTTAATACTGTGCAGTTCCATTTTCAGATGCAGAATACACAGAAGACAATTAAAATACTTCAAAGTAAACACACATTTTGCTGATTTTACTGTTGTAATCACTACATGATCTGTATGTGGGAAGGTGGAATATTTATTGTGACTTTTATCTGAACTCATAGACTTGGAAAGTAAGATTAAGGTTTCAACTAATTACAACAATTTTCTTTTGTTGTCTACCACAGTAGTTTGTTGAGAATTTTGCTTAAGCAATAGAGGTGAACACAGAAACGTCCTGAAAGCGTTGCTATAATGTCTTCTTACAAAATTTTGTTTCTCTACTTGTAATCTGAGTTGTTATACAGAACAACTACATAAACTATACTGAACACAAACTTTTGTTTAATTTCCAAAAACCTAAACTTTGATAGTATCTAAGTGTCCAGCCTACACTTATAATGGCTCATGATTTCAGCTGAAAATGTTCATAAGAAGAACCTGTATTTCTTTCATCATTGACAAAGTTCCTTAACGTTCTCTATCTACAGTCAAACAACATTTACTGAAGTACATCTGAAAACACTTACTCAGTTCAATAAAGGAGTGGATATTTTTTCTTCAGTTTTGTATAGGACAGGAAATACTTACCCTCCTCCAATTTGTTTCTCAGCATACTCTGTTGTCAGACCAATGGCTGGCGTGTCACTGAACATCGACATCATTGCACCTGTTGCTCTACATTCCAAATTCCTGACTGCAAGGTATAGCGCAAGATGAAATGGCCAACAGCAAGCTTTACAGTATTATGCTACTCTGTCACTACACAATGGGGTGCTGTAGAACTACTGAAGACATAAGTTTGTTTGCATTATATACTGTGTTTGTTCAACCATTTGAGTAAATGTTTTGCATCCTCGGGATGTCTGTTTTGCCAGCCACCAATGATAATAGCCAAAATCAACTTTTTCTGAATAAGTAAAACTCTGAAGCCTTCCACTGGTCACATAGTGTAAACTGGCCCTATTCAAAGGTACAACAAAATGAACGGCATGAAATTTACTGTTTAAAATGTAAGACTTATGATATCTTATCCAGAATAGTGTGAAGTCACCTTTATATCTTATGATCATTGTGTTATTTTCTTCTTCTTACCATACCTTATGTGGGAAATTACAGATGTCTACTAAGGGTACCTTGTTAACACCTGCTTAGTTGACAGATTCATATGTTCAGTTACTGAAATTCCTAATTTTATATAGTGTGGTACTAGTTAATTTGTATTAATAATATGTTCTGTAATACTCAAATTTTTATTCAACCACACCAAATATTCAAATACATAACTGTTATTATCATAACAACTGTACAAGAACTTCTGTGTGAGAAAATCACAGGCAAAATCAAATTTATAATACAGGTAGTAAGTGAAGTTACAGCATTATGCAGATGAAGAGAAAGTCAACATTTATGTTTTAAAGCTACAAGATATTGAAGATCAACAAGGGCATTGAAAGCAGCATCTGGCTAGGCAATGGCGAACCACCAATATAAAAACCATGGGGTGTGAATGAGCAGCAACAGCCCACGGAAGGCATTCGTAAAACACGACAAGAGGCAGCATCGAACATACATCATGTACCTTGTTGGAGGCAGCAGCACTCCACAAGGTAAATATAAACAACAAAAAGTGAACTCTCTGATACAGAGGTACGTTTTTGAAACTTGTACTTGGTTTAGCAAGAGTGTCAAAATGAATAAATCAAATGGATACTGTGCTAACGAAGTCATCAATGACTGTAAATCTTCAGAGAATGAAATCAGTATATGTTCTCTGAATAGCTCTGAAATGAAAGTGGGTCACCAAAATTTAATATTGCAAGTTTTAGTGAAAATTAACGGCTGGTTGGATGAAATAAAGGAAAGTATAAAGAATCAAGATGCAGAAAATATTAGTAGTATCAAGTCAATGAAAAATATATTACTCAAGGGAGGCACTGATGCTAAAAACAAAGTTGGGGATAGAATGTAGCTCAAGTGAATAAATAAGGTTTAATGGCAAGGTTAAGAATGTAATTTACAGAATAGATTACACCTTAGAAACTGAATGTTCTCCATTGGAAGAAAGCAGGAGCCAGATAACGTGAATGAGTGTGATAAAGGAGTGTAGCAGTGACTAACGTGCATGCTTATGTAGTGCAAAGTTATATGATTTTAAAGGTGAAAGTTATTTCATATGATAATGTTGCTGTTGTGTGGTTTTCAACTTCTTCCAGCATAATTCATGATGGATAGCTCATGGGTGAATGACCAGATGTCATTGTCCAACAGTCACAATATTTGAGCTTTGCCTTCATCACCTGATGATTTGAATATGGTAATTTGCCAAAATATTGTGCCCACTACACACTGATATCCACACATTCAATAATGAACTATTTCATCACTGCTGTTTGTAATGGTTTTATCAGTGTTAATGATGAAGTGAATGGCGAAGAAGCTGTTGATAATGGTGTTGGTAGTTATTTGGACAATGATATAACTGATATATTTTTTTTTGATAATGTAGAAAATGTTAATGGGACTGATGTTCTTCTGGTGGTGAAGTCAGATGCAACAGCTGGTGAAAAAATACAGTACTGTGAAATCTAGGGGGTGAAGATCAAACATGTGTGCAAGAGAAAGTGCTTGATAATAAAAAGCATGTAGCACTAGTGGTGCTGGAAAAATCAAGCGTATGGAACACTAAGATGTGATGATCAAGAAACTGCCGGAAGTACATGATACAATAGAGGGCTTACCTGGTTTTATAAACTTAGAAGTGCCTGCAGTCAGGTGGACTGCGAAAGTTTATTTATCTTTGCTTGTAGAGTTGTGTAAACTATTATAAAGCCGTTGATGAATTCTTCTCGGGTTATCAGCCAAGTGGTGGCGTCGTCTTGTTGCAACATTTCGATGAGTTTCATATCCATCATCTTCTGGTGCAGGCAGTCAGACTTTGCCAGAAGATGATGGACACAAAACTCATCAAAACATTGCGACAAGACGACGCCACCACTCAGCCGATAACCCAAGAAGAATTCATCATTGGAATACACCAAGAAAGACTCCAATCACATATATTATGAAGCCAATAAATTCAAGTTAGCAACAGAGTTGTTATCTAAAGTAAATGAGAACAAGTCATGGAAGGAGATTTCTATATATGGTAATTACTTTATGGTGATTTGAAAACAGAGCCACTGATTAAGGAATCTAGTATCATCATCATACTTCCAGTTGTGTTTAAATGTTATGTTTAACAAATTGCATATTATTTGTTCATGGATACAGAAGGTCTGCTAGTAGAAAAAATAACACAATGAAAAGTTAAAACAGAGGTAGTTTGACATTGAGAACAAGTTTTATGTAGAATGAAAAAAAGTCAAATATATCTTCAGGTTTATGTGAAAGTGGCGAAGTGTAGACTGAATATGAATTAATGGTGTGTGTGGTGGGGGGAGGGGGGCAGGGGGGGGGGTGAGTGGGTGGGTGGGTGGCTTGGTGGGTGTATGTATACATGTGTATGAATCATGTAGATATGGAATTGGTTTGTTATCATGTAGATTCGATAATGTTAAAAGTGATATGTGGGGATAACATTTATTAGTTAATGTTAGGTGAAATACAAACAGAATAAATTACATAAATCACTGTCATTCTGGAGATCAAGTTCTGAGATAAGGCACTGAACTGATCTTTCAGGTAGTGCTTTTGAGTGGATGGTAGACTAGACGCTAATTTGGGCTGATTGGTATGTCCAATGAACTGAAACTGGCCTGAGCCAGAGCACTGCAGGTCTCACGAAAGGTTCAGTTCTGGTGCAGTGTAGCAAGGAAATGGACTTCAAGTACATTATGAAAGCATGTTCAAGTACTGAAGAACTAATTAAGTGAGTGTGGTGAAAGTGATCTTCATTAATGTGAGTGAAAATATTGACAGCAACGATTTTTTCTGTGATGAAATCAAGCAATGGAAACTCCAGGTTGTAATTTCGATGATATAAGGAAAAGATACATTGCTACTCACTGTAAAACTAATACATTGAAACCAAAGACTTTGTGAGTTTGGTCCATGACGAATTCACACACATTTGAACATTTAATACCTTGAATTGCAGACAAACAAAACAAAAAGACACATAAGCTTTCAGTGGAAGCCTTCAACAGAAAATTTAAACACACACACATTCATTCACACAAGTGAACACAACTAATGTACATTTGACTATCACCTTCAGTAGCTTGGACCAAGATGCTGAAGATGATAATTGTATGTGCATGATGTGCACTTGCTTGTGCGAATCATTGTGTATATGTATGTATGGTTTTCCTTTTCTGATGAAGGAAGTGTCACCTTCACAGTAAGTAGCAACCTATCTTTTGCATATATTATTTCTGTGTTGAGTACTTTATGACTGGGATTCGTATTCTTCTTACAGCTTTTTCTTTATCAAGGTGAAACTTTTGAAGAAAAATTTATTTATTTGGCATGGAATTTCTGTCCATGGTATAATTATTATGAATACTGAAGAGTGGCACATAATGAGTCAATACTCAACTTATAGATACTAAAGTGCAAAGGTACAGGGTAAATATCTATTAGTTTCTATAGAACTGATCTAAATTTTTGTTTAAAATTGATTTTAGGTTCATTTTCATTTATTAGCTTCTTTAAATGTTTGGTTTGTTGCAATTCATACCAAGAGAAGGCCACAGAATGAAGCTACTAGTTGGCAGTTAATAATAAGCAGATGATGTATAACTTTAATAAGTATAAAGTAAATATTTTAAAATAGATTTTAAGTTTAAACTTATATTTTAGCTATGATGATTTAGCACCTCCACACCTTCACCATTTCATATTACTATTGTTATTATTAATACTATTATTATTATTATTATTATTATTATTATCATCACTGTAGCCATCTTTTTGCTTCCTGTAAAAAGTTTTAAAAATTTTATTTTGGTTTTTCTTCCTACATTATTAGTATTCTAGACAGAAGTCACTTTCTTAATAATTTTTTTCTTCATATTAGTTGTCCTCCCCCCCATGAACCATGGACCTTTCCGTTGGTGGGGAGGCTTGCGTGCCTCAGCGATACAGATAGCCGTACTGTAGGTACAACCACAACGGAGGGGTATCTGTTGAGAGGCCAGACAAATGTTTGGTTCCTGAAGAGGGGCAGCAGCCTTTTCAGTAGTTGCAAGGGCAACAGTCTGGATGATTGACTGATATGGCCTTGTAACAATAACCAAAACGGCCTTGCTGTGCTGGTACTGCGAACGGCTGAAAGCAAGGGGAAACTACGTCCGTAATTTTTCCCGAGGGCATGCAGCTTTACTGTATGATTAAATGATGATGGCGTCCTCTTGGGTAAAGTATTCCGGAGGTAAAATAGCCCCCTATTCGGATCTCCGGGCGGGGACTACTCAAGAGGATGTCGTTATCAGGAGAAAGAAAACTGGCGTTCTATGGATCGGAGCATGGAATGTCAGATCCCTTAATCGGGCAGGTAGGTTAGAAAATTTAAAAAGGGAAATGGACAGGTTAAAGTTAGATATAGTGGGAATTAGTGAAGTTCGGTGGTAGGAGGAACAAGACTTCTGGTCAGGTGACTACAGGGTTATAAACACAAAGTCATGCAGGAGTAGGTTTAATAATGAATAGGAAAATAGGTATTCGGGTAAGCTACTACAAACAGCATAGTGAACACATTATTGTGGCCAAGACAGATACGAAGCCCACACCTATTACAATAGTACAAGTTTATATGCCAACTAGCTCTGCAGATGACGAAGAAATTGAAGAAATGTATGATGAAATAAAAGAAATTATTCAGATAGTGAAGGGAGACGAAAATACAATAGTCATGGGCGACTGGAATTCGAGTGTAGGAAAAGGGAGAGAAGGAAACGTAGAAGGTGAATATGGATTGGGGCTAAGAAATGAAAGAGGAAGCCACCTGGTAGAATTTTGCACAGAGCACAACTTAATCATAGCTAACACTTGGTTTAAGAATCGTGATAGAAGGTTGTATACATGGAAGAACCCTGGAAATACTAAAAGGTATCAGATAGATTATATAATGGTAAGACAGTGATTTAGGAACTAGGTTTTAAATTGTAAGACATTTCCAGGGGCAGATGTGGACTCTGACCACAATCTACTGTAGATTAAAACTGAAGAAACTGCAAAAAGGTTGGAAATTAAGGAGATGGGACCTGGATAAACTGAAAGAACCAGAGGTTGTACAGAGTTTCAGGGAGAGCATAAGAGAACAATTGACAGAAATGGGGGAAAGAAATACAGGGTTATTACAAATGATTGAAGCGATTTCACAGCTCTATAATAACTTTATTGTTTGAGATATTTTCACAAGGCTTTGCACACACATACAAAAACTCAAAAAGTTTTTTTTTGGCATTCACAAATGTTCAATATGTGCCCCTTTAGTGATTCGGCAGACATCAAGTCGATAATCAAGTTCCTCCCACACTCGGCGCAGCATGTCCCCATCAATGAGTTCGAAAGCATCGTTGATGCGAGCTCGCAGTTCTGGCACGTTTCTTGGTAGAGGAGGTTTAAACACTGAATCTTTCACATAACCCCACAGAAAGAAATTGCATGGGGCTAAGTCGGGAGAGCGTGGAGGCCATGACAGGAATTGCTGATCATGATCCCCACCACGACCGATCCATCGGTTTTCCAATCTCCTGTTTAAGAAATGCCGAACATCATGATGGAAGTGTGGTGGAGCACCATCCTGTTGAAAGATGAAGTCGGCGCTGTCGGTCTCCAGTTGTGGCATGAGCCAATTTTCCGCGGGCTACGCGTGGAACTTGCCCGCATGCTTTCAACCGTTTCTTCGCTCACTGCAGGCCGACCCGTTGATTTCCCCTTACAGAGGCATCCAGAAGCTTTAAACTGCGCTTCCATCGCCAAATGGAGTTAGCAGTTGGTGGATCTTTGTTGAACTTCGTCCTGAAGTGTCATTGCACTGTTATGACTGACTGATGTGAGTGCATTTCAAGCACGACATACGCTTTCTCGGCTCCTGTTGCCATTTTGTCTCACTGCGCTCTCGAGCGCTCTGATGGCAGAAACCTGAAGTGCGGCTTCAGTCGAACAAAACTTTATGAGTTCTTATACGTATCTGTAGTGTGTCGTGACCATATGTCAATGAATGGAGCTACAGTGAATTTATGAAATCGCTTCAATCATTTGTAATAGCCCTGTACAGTAGAAGAACTGCAGGAGTATCCAGGGCAAGGTTCCTGAATTAGTATCTCTTATTGAAGGAAATAGTGCGCATATAGTATTAGGAACGGAAAGTTGGTTAAAACCGGAAGTGAACAGTAACGAAATCCTAGACACAGAATGGAATATATACTGCAAGGATAGGATAAACGCCAATGGTGGAGTAGTATTTATAGCAGTAAAGAATTCAATAATATCCAGTGAAGTTATTAGCGAATGCGAATGTGAAATAATCTGGGTTAAGCTAAGTATCAAAGGTGGGTCAGATATGATAGTCGGATGCTTCTATTGACCACCTGCATCAGCAACCGTAGTAGTTGAGCGCCTCAGAGAGAACCTGCAGAATGTCGTGAAGAAGTTTCGTGATCATACTATTGTAATAGGGGGAGACTTCAATCTACCAGGTATAGAATGGGATAGTCACACAATCAGAACTGGAGCCAGGGATAGAGACTCTTGTGACATTATCCTGACTGCCTTGTCCGAGAATTACTTCGAGCAGATAGTTAGAGAACCAACTCATGAAGCTAACGTTTTAGACCTCATAGCAACAAATAGACCGGAACTTTTCGACTCCGTGAATGTAGAAGAGGGTATCAGTGATCATAAGTCAGTGGTTGCATCAATGACTACAAGTGTAATAAGAAATGCCAAGAAAGGAAGGAAAATATATTTGCTTAACAAGAGTGATAGGGCACAAATCGCAGAATATCTGAGTGACCACCATCAAACGTTCATTTCTGAGGAAGAGGATGTGGAACAAAAATGGAAAAAATTCAGAAACATCGTCCAGTACGCCTTAGATAAGTTCGTACCGACTAAGGTCCAAAGCAAGGGGAAAGATCCACCGTGGTATAACAATCATGTACGAAAGGTACTACGGAAACAAAGAAAGCTTCATCATAGGTTTAAGAGTAGTCGAATCATAGCTGATAAGGAAAAGGTGAACGAAGCGAAAAAGAGCGTAAAGAGAGCAATGAGAGAAGCATTCAACGAATTCGAACATAAAACATTGGCAAACAATCTAAACAAGAACCCTAAAAATTTTGGTCATATGTAAAATCGGTAAGCGGATCTAAATCCCCTATTCAGTCACTCGTTGACCACGATGGCACCGGAACAGAGGACGACCGAAGAAAGGCAGAAATACTGAATTCAGTGTTCCGAAACTGTTTCACTGCGGAAAATCGTAACACAGTCCCTGACTTCAGCCGTCGCACGGACGCCAAAATGGAAAATATTGAAATAAACGATATCGGAATTGAAAAACAACTGCTATCACTTAGTAGCGGAAAAGCATCCGGACCAGACGAGATACCCTTAAGATTCTACAGTGATTATGCTAAAGAACTTGCCCCCTTTCTATCAGCAATTTATCGTAGATCGCTGGAAGAACGTAAAGTACCTAGCGACTGGAAGAAAGCGCAGGTCATTCCCATTTTCAAGAAGGGTCATAAATCAGATGCGAATAATTATAGGCCTATTTCTCTTACGTCAATCTGTTGTAGAATAATGGAACATGTTTTGTGTTCTCGTATTATGACGTTCTTAGATAATACAAATCTCCTTCATCATAACCAACATGGATTCCGCAAACAGAGATCATGTGAAACTCAGCTCGCCCTATTTGCCCAAGAAATTCACAGTGCCGTAGACACTGGCGAGCAGATTGATGCCGTATTCCTGGACTTCAGGAAGGCATTTGATACGGTTCCGCACTTACGTTTAGTGAAAAAAATACGAGCTTACGGAATATCGGACCAGGTTTGTGATTGGATTCAGGATTTCCTAGAAGAAAGAACACAACATGTCATTCTTAATGGTTCAAAATCTGCAGATGTAGAGGTAATTTCGGGAGTACCGCAAGGAAGCGTGATAGGACCTTTATTGTTTACAATATACATAAATGAATTAGTAGACAACATCGGTAGCTCCGTGAGGCTATTTGCAGATGACACGGTTGTCTACAAGAAAGTAGCAACATCAGAAGACTCGTACGTACTCCAGGAAGACCTGCAGAGGATTAATGCATGGTGCGACAGCTGGCAGCTTTCCCTAAACGTAGATAAATGTAATATAATGCGCATACATAGGGGCAGAAATCCATTCCAGTACGATTATGCCATAGGTGGTAAATCATTGGAAGCGGTAACGACCGTAAAATACTTAGGAGTTACTATCCGGAGCGATCTGAAGTGGAATGATCACATAAAACAAATAGTGGGAAAAGCAGGCGCCAGGTTGAGATTCATAGGAAGAATTCTAAGAAAATGTGACTCATCGACGAAAGAAGTAGCTTACAAAACGCTTGTTCGTCCGATTCTTGAGTATTGCTCATCAGTATGGGACCCTTACCAGGTTGGATTAATAGAAGAGCTAGACATGATCCAGCGAAAAGCAGCGCGATTCGTCATGGGGACATTTAGTCAGCGCGAGAGCGTTACGGAGATGCTGAACAAGCTCCAGTGGCGGACACTTCAAGAAAGGCGTTACGCAATACGGAGAGGTTTATTATCGAAATTACAAGAGAGCACATTCCGGGAAGAGATGGGCAACATATTACTACCGCCCACATATATCTCGCGTAATGATCACAACGAAAAGATCCGAGAAATTAGAGCAAATACGGAGACTTACAAGCAGTCGTTCTTCCCACGCACAATTCGTGAATGGAACAGGGAAGGGGGGATCAGATAGTGGTACAATAAGTACCCTCCGCCACACACCGTAAGGTGGCTCGCGGAGTATAGATGTAGATGTAGATGTAGAAGAAGAATGGGGTAGCTTTGAGGGATGAAGTAGTGAAGGCAGCAGAGGATCAAGTAGGTAAAAAGACGAGGGCTAGTAGAAATCCTTGGGTAACAGAAGAAATATTGAATTTAATTGATGAAAGGAGAAAATATAAAAATGCAGTAAATGAAGCAGGCAAAAAGGAATACAAACGTCTCAAAAATGAGATCGACAAGAAGTGCAAAATTGCTAAGCAGGGATGGCCTGAGGACAAATGTAAGGATGTAGAGGCTAATCTCACTAGAGGTAACATAGATACTGCCTACAGGAAAATTAAAGAGACCTTTGAAGATAAGAGAAACACTTGTATGAACATCAAGAGCTCAGATGGAAACCCAGTTCTAAGCAAAGAAGGGAAAGCAGAAAGGTGGAAGGAGTATACAGAGGGTCTATACAAGGGCGATGTACTTGAGGACAATATTATGGGAATGGAAGAGGATGTAGATGAAGATGAAATGGGAGATACGATACTGCGTGAAGAGTTTGACCGAGCACTGAAAGATCTGAGTCGAAACAAGGCCCCCGGAGTAGACAACATTCCATAGGAACTACTGATGGCCTTGGGGGAGCCAGTCCTGAAAAACTCTACCATCTGGTGAGCAAGATGTATGAAACAGGCGAAATACCCTCAGACTTCAAGAAGAATATAATAATTCCAATCCCAAAGAAAGCAGGTGTTGACAGATGTGAAAATTACCGAACAATCAGTTTAATAAGCCACAGCTGCAAAATACTAACATGAATTCTTTACAGACAAATGGAAAAACTAGTAGAAGCTGACCTCAGGGAAGATCAGTTTCGATTCCATAGAAATACTGGAACACGTGAGGCAATACTGACCTTATGACTTATCTTAGAAGAAAGATTAAGGAAAGGCAGACCTACGTTTCTAACATTTGTAGACTTCGAGAAAGTTTTTGACGATGGGGACTGGAATACTCTCTTTCAAATTCTAAAGGTGGCAGGGGTAAAATACAGGGAGCAAAAGGCTATTTACAATTTGTACAGAAACCAGGTGGCAGTTATAAGAGTCGAGGGGCATGAAAGGGAAGCAATGGTTGGGAAGGGAGTGAGACAGGGTTGTAGCCTCTCCCCAATGTTATTCAATCTATATATTGAGCAAGCAGTAAAGGAAACAAAAGAAAAATTCGGAGTAGGTATTAAAATCCATGGAGAAAAAATAAGAACTTTGAGGTTCACCGATGACATTGTAATTCTCTCAGAGACAGCAAAGGACTTGGAAGAACAGTTGAAAAGAATAGATGGTGTCTTGAAGGGAGGATATAAGATGAACATCAACAAAAGCAAAATGAGGATAATGGAATGTAGTCGAATTAAGTCGGGTGATGTTGAGGGTATTAGATTAGGAAATGAGACACTTAAAGTAGTAAAGGAGTTTTGCTATTTGGGGAGCAAAATAACTGATGATGGTCGAAGTAGAGAGGATATCAAATGTAGACTGGCAATGGGAAGGAAAGCATTTCTGAAGAAGAGAAATTTGTTAACATTGAGTATAGATTTAAGTGTCAGTAAGTCATTTCTGAAAGTATTTGTATGGAGTGTAGCCATGTATGGAAGTGAAACATGGACGGTTAATAGTTTGGACAAGAAGAGAATAGAAGCTTTCAAAATGTGGTGCTATAGAAGAATGCTGAAAATTAGATGGGTAGATCACATAACTAATGAGGAAGTATTGAATAGGATTGGGGAGAAGAGAAGTTTGTGGCACAACTTGACCAGAAGAAGGGATCGGTTGGTAGGACATGTTCTGAGGCATCAAGGGATCACCAATTTAGTATTGGAGGGCAGCGTGGAGGGTAAAAATCGTAGGGGGAGACCAAGAGATGAATACACTAAGCAGATTCAGATAGATGTAGATTGCAGTAGGTACTGAGAGATGAAGAAGCTTGCACAGGATAGAGTAGCATGGAGAGCTGCATCAAATCAGTCATTTGGGAGGGGGCAGTATTGTGAGCATATAAACACAGTCTCCATTTATATGTAGTAAATAGTTAAAAATGTGGTCGTAGAAGTATGTTACACTGTTATTACATAGTGAATGCAGCTTCTGTAACTGATGTACATGACACCAGGCAGTAGGTGCAGGATGGTCTGAGAGCAAGGAGCAAGCATGCTGCTGTTCATGGACCTGGGCTAGGTGCTAGCCAATGCATTTTAATAAATAGGTTGTGTACAGGTTCAACTTTTATTCAACCTGTCATGACAAATATTCAGATATCTAACTGTTATTATCATACAACTGTGATAGGTCTACGTACCCTGTTCCGCTTTCTCAGTATGACTGAAGTACTGACTCAAGTTTTGACTTTCCTGTCAATAAATTATTCTCATGAACTCTAACTCTGCTGTGTTCCAGTTAGTTTAGTAGAGCTTTTTCTGTTCTGCTTGCTACATAGCTACTGTACACTGCATACTATGCTACTTTTGATTTTTTCTAATCATACTTCATCTTTGGATAATGGCTGTCAGCTGCCAATCATCCACTGAGTGCCAACCGTTTACCTTAATTCAACTGCTCGGCACGCCACATTCCTGCACATTATCACCCATGGACCACCAATTCTACACTATCGGCAGCTGATGCAACAGACTACCAACCTGGCTCACTAGAGCTCATAAAATCCTAGTACCTCAGCCATTTTACTGTGACAACCCACTCAAGGCACCTCAAGATCCAAGTCCCTTTATGTAATACAGGGTTCGTCAAAAAAATGTTTACACACTTTGAACTGTCATAGACAATTTATTTCCCTTTCTACAAGGTTAAATATCTGTGAGAAAGTAATGTTATGTTTCTTCAACAGGTGGCAGCAGTGGCAAGGAAGTAACTGTAACGTGACGGACATGCGTTTGAGCTTTGAAGTGCGGAAGCAGATAATTAAGTGGTACTGGAAGTTTGAGAATGTAGCTGCGGTTCGAAGACAGTGGAGAACTGTGTATGGTACACAACCACCTTCAAGATTAACAATTACACGTCTATGAGACAAATTCGAAATTCATGGAGCATTGTGTGATGTGCATATAGGTCGATCAGGGCGACCTCGTACAGCTGCGGTCTTGGAACTGTTTCAGCGTTCGCCTCAAAAATCTTCAAGGCAAGTGACACATAAGAGTAATGTAAGTGCTAGTAGTGTGCTATGCATTCTGAAGAAAGGCAAGTTTCATGTGTACATTCCAAGGCTCGTGCAACAGCTAAGTGATGTGGTGTGGTTTGTCTGCAAGGGGAATCATTGGGCCTTTCCACTTTGAAGGTACTGTTACTGGAGATACGTACCTAACAATGCTTGCTGACTCCATACTCCCTGCCATTCGTGCATTATACAGTAATGATGAGTTTTATTTCCAACAAGATGGCGCCTCGCCGCACTATCATAGGGATGTACGACCATACCTGGATCACAACGTGCCAGGCCAGTGGATATGACGCAGTGGACCAATCAAGTTTCCTGCACGCTCTCCAGACCTCACGCCACTGGATATCTTCTTATGGGGCACAGTAAAAGATGTGGTGCACAAACATAAATCATGTAACCTGGACACAGGAATGAGAATCAGGAGGTGTACGCAGATATCTCATTGGACACTTTGGTATGGGGTACAGAATCAGTGGTGACTCTTACTCAGAAATGTATTGATGCTGAAGTCCACCAGTTTGAACATTAATCACATTTGCAAAGTACACTTGCACACCCTGTATATTGACTTCTCTATTTTAATGAAGTATGTTTTAAATTGCTATCCTTATTTAGTTCAAGGTCTCAAAACATTTTTTTATTTTTATTTTATTTTTTTTTTATTTACAAGGTTTCGTAAAGCTCTCACATTTAGTGTGAAAAAAATTTTTAGTTACAAATTTCTTTACCTGCTAACCACTGGAAGCATAAATCAATCTTTTAGTATTAACTGGAGAGAAGTGAGGAAAATTTTTATCTCTAATAACATTTCTCCTACCAAACAGGAGATTTCTGAGAGAACAGAGTGGCAAAGGAAACAGTGAACAAGGAAAGACTACAGTGAAACTTCAGTATTTTAACTGGGAAAGACGTTTCAGAGAATTCACTGGAGTATCCTCCTGAAGATCTAGGTTGTTAGTGCAGACTTAAAAGACAGAAAATTTATAAGTCAGCTGTACACAAGACAAAAAGTACCCATGACAAAACAGGTGAGTGTTAGAAAAGATATATTAGGTGAAAATGTCTTTTGTAACTAACACTTTTCAGTATTTGTACTGAGAAACTATTAAATAAACCATTTAAGAAATCAAGAGGCACAATAATTGGAGGAGCAATGAAATATACAATTATGTACACACATGAAGAAATAGCCTTGACAAAATTGGAGGAGGAACTACAATTTATGATGGGTAGGATTGTAAAAGAGTACTGAACAAGTACAACTGAGGGAAAAACTAAAGAGATGCCATTTCATTATACGAATTTTATTTCAAACATGAGTGGAAGGGAACACCTTTGAACAAATAGTTTTCAAAAGATGAAAGGTTTGTTGACAGGGACAAATTTAACAAAACTAGATACTAGAAGGACAAGAAAGAGAATCACCAAGAGCTATGTCCAGATTATATCATAGTGAATCATAGACAGGCATAAAGTAAGAAGTAAACTACTTGGAAAAGCTTCATATGCTCTTTGTGAGAAAACTGCTTAATGAAAAAGGGACTGGCAGAATCAGGAATGAAGAATTACTTACAAGAACAGCAGGGTGAAAAGAAACTAGTGGAAATACAGGTAATGAGAAAAACATCACCAATCAGACATACATTCTGAAAAAAATTGCCTGTAGCAAAGAGTCATTAAAAGAATGACTGCAGGGAAGAGGGAGACAAATAGAGAAAGAGAGAGAGAGAGAGAGAGAGAGAGAGAGAGAGAGAGAGAGAGAGAGAGGTGTGGAATGCTGGATAGGGTTATAAAATATGATGTTATCAACATATTAAGCAACAAGAAAGTAAAGTACTGAGTATCTCTCGTAATAAAGAACAACTAGCAATATCAGATGGCACATTTTCTGTGTGTATGCAGAGATGAGACTTTAATTATACATAGGGCCCAAAACTTCAAATACCAACAAAAGAAAACGTGTATTTTGTCCAATTAGCGTACATTTATGCTCTTTCCAACCTAATGATATATTTACAAACAGAGATGACCATAAAACAACGTATGCAAAACTGGCTGCTATCAATTTGAAGAATAGAGGATGTTTTCACGCTCTTTGACCAAAATTACTTATGATACTCATGAGCCTTATGATTCCAGTGAAGCAAAAGGCATCAATTTTTGTGTTATGGCTCCATCTGATCTAGAAGAAAGACACTGTGACTGGCTTAACAGTAGATGCCTCAACCAGGGTGATGCTAGGCAACTCAGTAACAGGGCCAAGTAAGCATCTTGCATAAAGAGCTATATTCAGACTATGCTGACACTGCAGATGTTACTGCCCAGGGCTTCAGTACAGTGAAACTGCTACACTATTAAGAAAGATCAGAGCTGCCATTCCAGAAACAATGACAGTCTGAATTCATTTTAACATTACCCAGTTCAGACAGGCAGCATTAACTGGCATCACAAAGCAGCTACAAGATAATTATAATGAAAGATATAATTAAGAAATCAGTTAGCAAGTTGCTACTGCCAGCCACTATCATTACTAGATGTCAGTTTGCTGTCAGTAAAAAGTATGAATGCTTCTGACTTGGTACATTCCAGCTGGTGGCCTTCCTGCTGGCTAATTTCTATCTCTTGTCACAGGCTTGCTTTGCAGTTTCGTGTTGCATGGCTTGCCTAGATAGCTGCCATACCTTGTGCTGGCAAACTCTCCTGCTCTTTGGTGTTCTGTATGGGAAAACTCTACTATTGTTCTATACCATGTGTGGCGAAATTGTGATGTTGTTTGAGGCCCCAAGCTGGCACACCCTGTTACTGATTGATATCCTGTGTGGGATAAATTCATCAATACAAATTCTTGCTGTCCACCTGGGACCACAGATTGGTTCTGTATGCTTTGGTGCTTCCCAAGGAAACCTGCATATCAGTACCTGTTTGATATCACAGCCTTCACCCACCTTATGTCTGTGCCACACACATAGTATGACCTGCTACCTGCTACACTGGGGGTGATACTGCATGCCGGCCATGACATAAGGCCTCCTGTTGATCTAAGCATGCTACACTGACTGTGACCAGCCTGCTATGTAGGGGGTGCTGATCCCCACTTATAAACATCACAACTCATATATTTTGCCTCATTGTAGGAGTAAATAAGGAACTTATGTTTGTATGACACATTGTTGCACAACCATCTGATAACTCCCCACCCCCCTCATTACTGTGACAGTGCCATGGGTGGATAGGAGCAGGCCTTCCTGACAACTAGCAACTTGTTTCCATCACCCACCATAGGGATCACACATCCCCAGTCTCTGCAAAACTAACATCTAAGCAAACACATGCAATCCAATAATCAAAAAAATAACAATAACTCTATTACTTATGTGCTGACTGGAACCAAATGTAATTACTGTGTGGGACACATGGTATGGCAAAAATATAAGTCTAAAGACGCTCTGAACATATTAAATGATTTTAATTTTCGTTTTCCAGTTTGTTACTGGAATTCTTTCTGCAGTGCACAAAAGACAGACTTAAGTGCCATCTTACCTCTTGCATATTTTTTTGTATTTTAAGCTTAGTAACACACTACATTTGTATTTAGATTATATTTTACAAAGATAAATAATCGTTTTCCTTGCAGTTAAGCTTCAGAGAATGAAATCAGTATATCTTCTATGAATGGCTCTGAAATGAAAGTGGATCACCAGAATTTAATATTGCAAGTTTCTGTGAAAATTAATGGCTAGTTGGATGAAATGAAGGAAAATATAAAGAATCAAATGGCAGAAAATATTAGTAGTATCAAGTCAATGGAAAGTATATTAACGAAAGGAGGCACTGATGCCAAAAGCAAAGTTGGGGATAGAATGTAACTCAAGTGAATACATAAGTTTTAATGGCAAAGTTAAGAACATAATTTTCAGAATAGATTGCAACTTAGAAACTAAATGTTCTCCATTGGAAGACAGTAAAATATGTGAATGTTTGCAGTAGCCAGATAATGTGAATGAGTGTGATATAATGAATGTAGCAGTGACCAATGTGCATGTTGATGCAGAGCAATGTTATATTATTTTAAAAGTGAAAGTTATTTATTACGACAATTTGTTGTTGTGTGGTATTCAACTTCTCTCAGCATTATTCATGATGGATAGCTCACGGATCAATGATCAGATGTCATCCATCAGGCACAATTTTCCACCATTGCCTTCATCACCTCATGATGTACACATGCTAATTTTCCGAAATATTGGGCTCTCATTGACCCATCAAATAAAGAACTATTTCATCACTGGCGATTCCACTGTTTTGTTTATGTAAATGATGAAGTGAATGGCATAGAAACAGTTAGTAATGGAGTTGGCAGTGATTTGAACAGTGACATAACTGTTTTTTTTTATAATGTAGAAAATGTTAATGGGGCTAATGTCCCTGTGGTGGTGAAGTCAGATGCAATAGCTGGGGAAAAAATATGATACTGTAAAATCAAAGGGGCTAAGATCAAACATGTGTCCATCACGAGAAAGTGCTTGGTAATATAAAGCATGTAGAACTGGTGATGCTGGAAAAATAAAGTGTATGGAACACTAAGACATAATGATCAAGAAATTGCCAATAAATTCAAGTTAGCAAGTGGGTTGTTATCTAAGGTAAATGAGAACAAGTCATGGAAGGAGACTGATAAGTATGGTAAATATTTGATGATGATTTTAAAATACAGCCACTGGAAATGGAGTCTAGTATAATCATCATACTTCCTGTTTCTTTTGAAGTAATTTTTAAAAAAAACTGTATATTATTTGTTCATAGAAAGAGAACAACTGTGCAAGAAGAAAAAATAACACAATAAAAAATTAAAACAGATAGATTGACACTGAGACCAAGTTTTATGTAGAATGAAAAGAAGTCACATATGTCTTCAGGTTTATGAAAGACATGTAACTATTTTAGTGTATGAAAGTGACAAAATGTACAATGGAGATGAATGAATGGTGTAAGTGTGTGTGTGTGAGTATGTGTGTGTGTGTGTGTGTGTGTGTGTGTGTGTGTGTGTGTGTGTGCATGATTTTATGATTGATGTAGTTTTGCTGCAATTGACAATGCTTACTCCAGAAACAGAAACATATGGGGTAGCACAAAGTGTTTTTCATGACTAAACAATGATGGTTGTCAGAGTATTCTGTGCGTATGTGAAATATGTATTGATGAATGGTAAGTGAGAATAAAATATAAGCTTTCCATGAGATGACTGAGGAGATGTGGTTGGCTTGTATTTTTTTGAACATGTAGATGTAAAATTTGTTTGCTACCATGTAGAATAGGTAATGTTAAAAGTGGTATGGGGGCATGGATATTTATCACCAACATGGTTCTAGCTCTATTAATGAATACGTTGTTGAATACATTTCTGAATGCTGGATAGTAGACTTGATGCTAATATGGCATGATTTGTGTGTCCAATGAACTGAAGCTCTCCTGAGCTGGAGCACTGAAGTTCCCACAGGAGATCCAGTTCTGGTTTAGTGTAGTAGAAAACTGACTACACAACATTACAAAAATATATTCAAAAACTGAAGAACAAGTTAAGCAAGTGTGGCAAAAGTGCTCTTTGAAAATGTGCAGTGAAATAATTGACAGAAGCACCTTTAGCTGTTATGAAATCAAGCAACGGAATTTCCAGGTTGGAATTTTGATCATATAAGGAAAAGGTACATTGATACTCACTGTTAAACTAAGGGAGGGGGGGGGGGGCTCAGTGTGATGATATGATTCACAGTGTCCACTTACATGCAGTAATAAGTAAAAAAATTTGGTCACAGATGTGTGTTACACTGTTATTAAGTAGTGAATGCAAATGACATCATGCAGTGGGTGCAGGAGGAGTGTCTGAGAGCAAGGAGCAAGCATTCTGCTGTTGGTGGGCCTGTTGGTATCAAGTTTGTATAGCAAGGTACTAGACAATGTATTTTAAAAAACAGGTTCCGTACAGGTTTTATTCAACCTGCCATGACAAATATTCAGATACTTACACTTTATTATCACAAAATTGCAATAGATCTATATACCCTGTTACTGCTTTCTCAGTCTGACTCCAGTACTGACTCAAGTTTTGACTTTGCTGTCAGTGAGTTATTCTAATGACGTCTCAGTCTGTTCTGTTCAAGATACTTTAGTATAGCTTTTTCTGTTCTGCTCTCAGAATAGTTACAATGCACTGCATTCTATGCTACTTATGATTTTTCCTACGTATACTGCCACTTTGGTGAATGTCTGACAGCTGTCAATCATCCACTGAGTACCAACCATTTACCCAAATTCAACTGTTTACTGCACCAAATTGTCATACATTGTCACCCATGGACCACCAATTCAACATTATAGGCAGCTTATAAACAGGTGCATGTGATCAGACCACCAATCTAGAACACTAGAGCTCATAAAATCCTACTACCTCAGCCATTTTACTGTGACAACCCACTCCAAGCACCTCAAGACCAAGTCCCTTTAAGTATAACATTCACTTCCCCAGTTTAATAAAGTAAGTTTGAAGTTGCTATCCTTATTTAGTACTAGCCCTCAAGCCATTTTTCTTGCAAAGAGATGAAATGTAATTTTATTCACTGTTTAATTTCAACTTACCATATTGTGGTAAGCAGTTTGGATCATTATACACCAATAACGTCCATGTCACTATAACAGCATTCAATAGAAACATAGTGAAGGCATGCATGGAGCTTAGGGAATTCACACTTACTCTACACACATTGCTCCAAACGTACATATGAGATTATGGTGACGAGAACCTCCAGAATGTTTAGGAACACTGATTTCTGAAAAGTTCCACATGGTGTTAAAGTGCCTTGGAAGTATTTCTTTCTAAAGCTAAAGCTACATATGCTGGCCGTGTCAGGTCATTTAGTACTGAGTGACTGCCAAGTCATCTCCTGTCAATGGTGTCATTCAGATGCAGTACAGAGGGGCATGAGATCAGTGTACCATTCTTCTGCACTCTTAAACCTTCCCAGACCTCAGAGCTACAACTTCACATTCAAATAGATCCCCAAATGGCATTAAAAAACTGGATACACTATGTTCCAGCAGTCTCACCTAGCTAAAAGCTCAGGCAGTACTGGGAATCTAACACAAGGTCTCCACATATCAGACATACTGAAAGATTAGCTTTGGAGGCAGACAAATATTTAATTCTACTTTAGAGGAGATTCATTAGCTGAACACATTTCATTTTTCAAAGGGAACTGCTGATGGTTTCTGTTAATCAATTAGGTTGACAATGTTTATAAACATGAATTATTTCTTGTGTCTTTATGGAGAAATATCTAACTATTCCCCATTTATTGTGTCAACAGACATTTGTGAAAGAAGATTTCTAGGCTACTGATATTACTTAAACAAAACTATTTCAGATTTAAGATCATAACAGAGACTTCATGATGACATTACTCTAATCCAGTAGAAAACGCACATAATGCTCAATAACTAGCTTTAGGTTTGCACAGCACTGAGTAAAGACTTACTCTCCTCTCTCTTGTTTTGTCATGTATTCAACTGAAGGCCTGCTACATGGTTTCATATTGATGCTGGATGCAGTCATGGGGCAGGCTGCTTCTCTGCTAGTCAAAATAATTCCTCCCATTGCTTCATGTGGAGGAAACCTAGAAGCATGAAGTAGTCAGAGGAATCTGACAATGCTTGCATCTCCCTGAATATCAGTATTCTGTCACTCTTATATTACAGCAGAGCAGAGCATGTAAGTTTGTTGTATGGTTAATGCAATGATTTCGGCTCACATGATTCTTTGGTTCGCCTCCTTGCATCGTCAGGATGGTTGTGTTACCATCCACTGATGCTAAAATATATGACAACTTTTACCCACTAATTACCATAAGCTGTGAAGCCTTCCTCTGATCTAGTCTTGTCAACTAGCTGCATATAAGAATGCAGTTATATTTTATTCAGTGGGATTAATGATAAAATCATGTTCACATGTGAGGAAACTATTTCAACTACATAAAACATTCTTACTTTTAAGGATTTCCTGCCACTCTTATCTGCTATGTAATTATACTGATTATTCTTTTCCACTTGTATTACAATAACCATGAAATTGTTTAGAGTCACTAGTTATTCTATGATTATTGTGATTTTTTTAAATTTAAAGTAATGTGGGAACTTAAAGATCTTTATCAAGGGTAAATCTGTATTGCTTGCTGAGCTGGTGTGTCATTGTCTTTAGTCACACAGTTAAAAGGTTTTGTAACTCTCTTACATTAGGTGTGAAGTCATTTTTAGTTACAAATTTCTTTATCTGCTATCTACTGGAAGTATAGCTCAATTTTTTAGTATGAACTGGGGGGGAAGTGATGAGGATTTTTAACTCTAGTAACAATTCTGCTACCAATAAGAGATTTCTGAGAGAACACAGTGACAAAGAAAATGTGAATGAAACAGTACAGCGAAACTTCAGTATTTTAACTAGGAAAAGGCATTTCAGAGAATTCAATGGAGTATCTAAAATTGGCATGGAAGTAACCTCTAAATTTCATTTTCATCTGAAAGTGTGAGCATGTGATCCCTTCTCTAATTTTATGAAATCTACTCTTTTCTGTACCAGTAACTCCTGTCTTTAGGTAACTTCCTTTAATTCTTAATATTATACTAGCTATTACCATACTCTAGCAAATGATGTTAATACAAAATATAATTTATTTACTGATGAATTATCAGGTATATTTGAAAATGTCTTTCCAAAAAAGGTCTGTAGACTACAGAACAAGCAATCATGCAAAAAACCATGGCTCACCAAGGGCATAAAAATATCATGCCAGAGAAAAAGGGAACTGTATATAATATCTAGACAATCCAATAATCCCCTGCAGATGAAATATTATAGGACACACTGCAAAATCTTAACGAAAGTCATTAAAAAATCTAAAAGTATGTGCATGCAATCTGAAATTAACTGTTCAAACAATAAAATCAGAACGATTTGGAATGTAATAAAGAGGGAAACAGGTACTGCAACATCTGACAATGAAAAAACTGCTGTCCTAAAAATTAACGATTTGGAAATAACTGATAGTAAACAGATAGCAGACACATTTAACAACCACTTTCTAAGTGTCACCTCTCAAATAGGTTGCAGTGGTGACCTAAGAGAAGCTTTAGATATTCTGAAACTTAACCTCCCACATTGTTTTAATGATATAAATGTAACACCCATAACTGTTAATGAAATAAAAAAAAATAATTCACTCATTGAAAAGTAAAGGATCTTCAGGTATAGATAACGTCTCTAATAAACTGGTGAAAGCCTGCAGTAATGATGTAAGTGTAGTACTTGCTCACATTTGCAACATGTCTCTTTATGAGGGAGTTGTTCCAGAGAGAATGAAATATGCCATTGTGAGACCTCTTTTCAAGTCTGGCGATGCTACAGATGTAAAAAATTATCGTCCTGTCTCTCTCTTAACAACATTTTCAAAGGTTCTTGAAAAGGCAGTGTATAACAGGATTGTGGCACATCTTGATAAACTTAATATTATTAACCACAGACAGTTTGGTTTTCAAAAAGGGGTTTCCACAGAGCGTGCCATATATTCACTCACAAATGATGTCTTGGAGTCTATTAATAGTAAGAAGTCACCAGTGTGATATTTCCAAGGCCTTTGATTGTGTGAACCACAAGATACTCTTGGAGAAGGCCTATCATTACGGAATCAAAGGGCCTATAGGTAACTGGCTGAAATCATATCTTGAAGACAGGAAACAAAAGTTGGTTCCAAATGGCTGCAACAAAGGATCTCCTAATCTAGTGGATTCTGAATGGGGCAAAATTCAGCATGGAGTTCCCCAGGGATCTGTCTTTGGACCCTTGCTGTTTTTAATACATGTTAATGATTTACCCCTGTCCATTAGTAAAAATTGTGAATTCACAATGTTTGCTGATGATACAAGCATTGTCGTAGATGGTCAGTCTACTGCTGATCTGGAGACTGATGTTAATGATATACTCAGAGAAGTTACAGCTTGGTTTTCAATTAATTCTCTTTCAGTTAATATTAAAAAAACTAATTTTATACAGTTCCACACAAAAAATAAAACTCTAGAAAATATAGTAATTGCTCATGACAACCAGGAACTAGAACAGGTGCAATCCACTAAATTCCTGGGGGTTCACATTGACAGTAGGCTCAACTGGGAACAGCATGTGTCCCTTACTCTAAAAAGGCTTTCATCAGCAACTTTTGCTCTAAGAATAATTACTCATTTTGGGGACATCAACATTTTAAAATCATCTTACTTTAGGTACTTTCACTCATTAATGAGTTACGGAATAATATTCTGGGGTAATTCACGAGCCTCAAAAAAAAATCTTAACTGCTCAGAAGAGAGCAGTCAGAATCATGTGTGGGGTTCCTCCACGAACCTCATGTAGAAAACTATTTACACAGTTAGGTATTCTGACCACAACATGTCAGTACATATACTCTCTGATGAATGTAGTTAATAAAGACTATGCTCAGTATGAAACAAATTGTTCATACCACAACTACAATACTAGAGGTAAAGATGATCTACATGTTGAACTAAAAAATTTAACACTTGTACAGAAGGGAGCTAGTTGGCATATAAACTTGTACTAATGTAGTAGGTGTGGGCTTCGTATCTATCTTGGCCACAATAATGCGTTCACTATGCTGTTTGTAGTAGCTTACCCGCATTCCTATTTTCCTATTCATTATTAAACCTACCCCTGCATTACCCCTATTTGATTTTGTGTTTATAACCCTGTAGTCACCTGACCAGAAGTCTTGTTCCTCCTGCCACCGAACTTCACTAATTCCCACTATATCTAACTTTAACCTATCCATTTCCCTTTTTAAATTTTCTAAGTTACCTGCCCGATTAAGGGATCTGACATTCCACTCTCCGATCCATAGAACGCCAGTTTTCTTTCTCCTGATAACGACATCCTCTTGAGTAGTCCCCGCCCGGAGATCCGAATGGGGGACTATTTTACCTCCGGAATATTTTACCCAAGAGGACGCCATCATCATTTAATCATACAGTAAAGCTGAATGCCCTCGGGAAAAGGGAGGGAAGGAAACGTAGTAGGTGATTATGGATTGGGGGTAAGAAATGAAAGAGGAAGCCGGCTGGTAGAATTTTGCACAGAGCACAACTTAATCATAGCTAACACTTGGTTTAAGAATCATGATAGAAGGTTGTATACATGGAAGAACCCTGGAGATACTAAAAGGTATCAGATAGATTATATAATGGTAAGACAGAGATTTAGGAACCAGGTTTTAAATTGTAAGACATTTCCAGGGGCAGATGTGGACTCTGACCACAATCTATTGGTTGTGACCTGTAGATTAAAACTGAAGAAACTGCAAAAAGGTGGGAATTTAAGGAGATGGGACCTGGATAAACTGAAAGAACCAGAGGTTGCACACAGTTTCAGGGAGAGCATAAGGGAACAATTGACAGGAATGGGGGAAAGAAATACAGTAGAAGAAGAATGGGTAGCTCTGAGGGATGAAGTAGTGAAGGCAGCAGAGGATCAAGTAGGTAAAAAGACGAGGGCTAGTAGAAATCCTTGGGTAAC
The DNA here is from genome assembly GCF_023864275.1 of Schistocerca cancellata. Taxonomy (NCBI): domain Eukaryota; kingdom Metazoa; phylum Arthropoda; class Insecta; order Orthoptera; family Acrididae; genus Schistocerca; species Schistocerca cancellata. The sequence continues at coordinate 271,685,979 of NC_064629.1, forward strand.
AGAAGATATATTGAATTTCATTGATGAAAGGAGAAAATATAAAAATGCAGTAAATGAAGCAGGCAAAAAGGAATACAAACGTCTCAAAAATGAGATAGACAGGAAGTGCAAAATGGCTAAGCAGGGATGGCCTGAGGACAAATGTAAGGATGTAGAGGCTTATCTCACTAGGGGTAAGGTAGATACTGCCTACAGAAAAATTAAAGAGACCTTTGGAGATAAGAGAACCACTTGTATGAACATCAAGCGCTCAGATGGAAACCCAGTCCTAAGCAAAGAAGGGAAAGCAGAAAGGTGGAAGGAGTATACAGAGGGTCTATACAAGGGCGATGTACTTGAGGACAATATTATGGGAATGGAAGAGGATGTAGATGAAGATGAAATGGGAGATACGATACTGCGTGAAGAGTTTGACCGAGCACTGAAAGATCTGAGTCGAAACAAGGCCCCCGGAGTAGACAACATTCCATTGGAACTACTGACGGCCTTGGGAGAGCCAGTCCTGACAAAACTCTACCATCTGGTGAGCAAGATGTATGAAACAGGCGAAATACCCTCAGACTTCAAGAAGAATATAATAATTCCAATCCCAAAGAAAGCAGGTGTTGACAGATGTGAAAATTACCGAACAATCAGTTTAATAAGCCACAGCTGCAAAATACTAACACGAATACCTTGCAGACGAATGGAAAAACTAGTAGAAGCCGACCTCGGGGAAGATCAGTTTGGATTCCATAGAAATACTGGAACACGTGAGGCAATACTGACCTTATGACTTATCTTAGAAGAAAGATTAAGGAAAGGCAGACCTACGTTTCTAACATTTGTAGACTTCGAGAAAGTTTTTGACGATGGGGACTGGAATACTCTCTTTCAAATTCTAAAGGTGGCAGGGGTAAAATACAGGGAGAGAAGGCTATTTACAATTAGTACAGAAACCAGATGGCAGTTATAAGAGTCGAGGGACATGAAAGGGAAGCAGTGGTTGGGAAGGGAGTGAGACAGGGTTGTAGCCTCTCCCCGATGTTATTCAATCTGTATATTGAGCAAGCAGTAAAGGAAACAAAAGAAAAATTCGGAGTAGGTATTAAAATCCATGGAGAAGAAATAAAAACTTTGAGGTTCGCCGATGACATTGTAATTCTGTCAGAGACAGCAAAGGACTTGGAAGAGCAGTTGAACGGAATGGACAGTGTCCTGAAAGAAGGACACATCAACAAAAGCAAAACGAGGATAATGGAATGTAGTCGAATTAAGTCGGGTGATGTTGAGGTATTAGATTAGGAAATGAGACACTTAAAGTAGTAAAGGAGTTTTGCTATTTGGGGAGCAAAATAACTGATGATGGTCGAAGTAGAGAGGATATCAAATGTAGACTGGCAATGGCAAGGAAAGCGTTTCTGAAGAAGAGAAATTTGTTAACATCGAGTATAGATTTAAGTGTCAGGAAGTCATTTCTGAAAGTATTTGTATGGAGTGTAGCCATGTATGGAAGTGAAACCTGGACGGTAAATAGTTTGGACAAGAAGAGAATAGAAGCTTTCGAAATGTGGTGCTACAGAAGAATGCTGAAAATTAGATGGGTAGATCACATAACTAATGAGGAAGTATTGAATAGGATTGGGGAGAAGAGAAGTTTGTGGCACAACTTGACCAGAAGAAGGGATCGGTTGGTAGGACATGTTCTGAGGCATCAAGGGATCACCAATTTAGTATTGGAGGGCAGTGTGGAGGGTAAAAATCGTAGGGGGAGACCAAGAGATGAATACTCTAAGCAGATTCAGAAGGATGTAGGTTGCAGTAGGTACTGGGAGATGAAGAAGCTTGCACAGGATAGAGTAGCATGGAGAGCTGCATCAAACCAGTCTCATGACTGAAGACCACAACAACAACAACAGTAGGGAGTAAAGTATGCTGCTATAAAGACTTTTAATGCATTGCCTAATTATATTAAATGTACAATACAAAATGAAACGCTGTTCAAAGGTATGTTAAAAAAATACCTGCTCGACCATCCACTGTACTCGTCAGATGAATTCTTTTCCAGAAGTAATGCCCTCCCTTAATAATATATGTATTTAGTCTCTTAGTTATTAGATGGATGATATAATATTATGTTAATGTTATAGTGTTAATGTTATAGTTATAATGTTATATTGAGAATTGCTATACTAGTTTAATGACAGCTTGCAATTGAGAAAAAGTGATACTTATAATATCTATACCATTGTATTATATTACTATTCTGTAGCATTAATTGTATTTGTACAATTGTATTGACACATTCCACATCCAGGCGAATCACTCGCATGTACGGATCTATGGAATACGCATACCAAATAAAATAATAAATAAAAAAATAGGTTTAAACACAGGCCATTTTCCAATATACAGGGGTGAAGACTATTTGGTTATGAAAATTGGTGAAACTTAGTGTGCTATATTGTTATTACGACAGGCTAAGTTTTAAAAAAGTCTTTCAGTATCATTGATAAATATTTATCTAATTTAATATTACTCCCAATAGATCACTGAATTATTACAACACTAATACCATAGAACTCTACAATAATATGATGTTTCCTGAAATAAAGTTGAAACCCTCCAACAGAGATCTAGTTTCATGTGTTACATAGTGTCTCTAAATGATTACTCCAGTGATAACTTCTTCCCCATCTACATACAATTATTGTCTGTGCTTCAATTTTTACTGCCTTTCAACTGAGGTAATGATAACTATAAACTACCTTCCTTTCTGTGGTTATGTTCCTCAGGTTCTATGCCAACATATAGAATAGTTGAAGAACCACTAAAAAGGCTTACTTACTAATATAAAAGGCTGATAAATGACTTACTGTGCTGGAGATTGTGTCTGAAACGATGCAGATACCTACATTGTCACTGCTTCTCTGTAGTGGCCCCCCACAACAGGTACATCTTGTACAGCAGCTGCTTGTCTCTCATTGTACGGTCGAAGGGCCAGAATGCTAGAAACATACGTTGGCCTGAAACCACTGGGTCTCAACTGTCCATACTTATTTAATTATTTATTTATATTTATTCATGCAGGGATCATTTCATGACATCTGAACTGTTAAGTTTATAAAACAAAAATCAGTTCGTCAAAACACACAGAATATATAAATATGCTTTATGAGGGTGGGAAAGATGATCAGCTGTGGCCTTAGTAAAGGCACCATTCTTGTATTTGCCTGAAGACATTTAGGAGAACCTAGGTTAACTGAAATCAGGATGACTGGACAGAGTATAGTGAATTTCGCCAAATGTGAGGATAAAGCTGCACAGCCTCATTCAGCTGAATGCTATCATACAATATGTTTTGATTTACACACAACTTGATTCAGATAACTTACCATATGAAACATAAATATGCATACAGCTACAACATCTCCCCTAAGCTGTGACTGTATGACTTCTTTTATTTTACCGTGATACACCAATATGATTAATTTGTGTACATTTGCAAATGTGTGTGTGTGTGTGTGTGTGTGTGTGTGTGTATGTGTGTGCCTGATTCTTTGATTTATATTATTTTGCAGCAATTAATAATGTGTACTCCAGAAATATAAGGGGTATCATTCATTAAGTGTTTCTCATGACTATTCAGTGATGGGTGTTTGTGTGTTCTGTGGGCATCTAAAATATGTTGATGAATGATAAGTGAGAATAAAATGTAAGCTTTCAATGAGATGACTGAGTAGATGTGGTTGGCATTATCTTTATGAATCATGTAGATGTACAATTTGTTTGCTACCATGCAGAATAGGTAACGTGTAAAGTGGTATGAGGAAATGGTGACTCATCACCCAAATAGCTCTAGCTCTATTAATGATTACATTATTGTGCTTGTTTCAATAACAATTATATCTTAATGCCGGATTGTAGACTGGATGCTAATTTAGCACGATTTGCATGTCCTATGAAGTGAAGTTGTACTGAGCCACAGCACTGAAGTACTACCAGGAGGTCCAGTTATACTGCAGTGTAGCAAGAAAACAGATAACAGACCATTATGAAAGTACATTCAAGAACTGAAGAACAATTGAAGTGAGTGTGGCCAAAGTGGTCACTGAAAATGTGCAGTGAAATTATTGACAGAAACATCTTTTCCTGTAATGAAATCAAGCAATGGAAACTCCAGGTTCAAATTTCGATGATATAGGGAAACAATCCCCCCCATGAACCATGGACCTTGCCGTTGGTGGGGAGGCTCAACGATACAGATAGCCGTACCGTAGGTGCAACCACAATGGAGGGGTATCTGTTGAGAGGCCAGACAAATGTGTGGTTCCTGAAGAGGGGCAGCAGCCTTTTCAGTAGTTGCAGGGGCAACAGTCTGGATGATTGACTGATCTGGCCTTGTAACACTAACCAAAACGGCCTTGCCATTTTGGTACTGCGATTGGCTGAAGGCAAGGGGAAACTACAGCTGTAATTTTTCCCAAGGGTAATCAGCTTTACTGTATGATTAAATGATGGCGTCCTCTTGGGTAAAATATTCCGGAGGTAAAATAGTCCCCCATTTGGAACTCCGGGCGTGGACTACTGAAGAGGATGTCGTTACCAAGAGAAAGAAAACTGGCGTTCTACGGATCGGAGCGTGGAATGTCAGATCCCTTAATCGGGCAGGTAGAAAATTTAAAAAGGGAAATGTATATGTTAAAGTTAGATATACTGGGAATTAGTGAAGTTCGGTGGCAGGAGGAACAAGAGTTTTGGTCAGGCGAATACAGGATCATAAATACAAATTAAAATAGGGGTAATTCAGGAGTAGCTTTAATAATGAATATGAAAATAGGAGTGTGGGTAAGCTACTACAAACAGCATAGTGAATGCATTGTTGTGGCCAAGATAGACACGAAGCCCATGCCTACTACAGTAGTACAAGTTTATATGCCAACTAGCTCTGCAGATGATGAAGAAATTGAGGAAATATATGATGAGATAAAAGAAACCATTCAGGTAGTGAAGGGAGACGAAAATTTAATAGTCATGTGTGATTGGAATGCGACAGTATGAAAAGGAAGAGAAGGAAACGTAGTAGGTGAATATGGATTGGGGCTAAGAAATGAAAGAGGAAGCCGCCTGGTAGAATTTTGCACAGAGCATAACTTAATCATAGCTAACACTTCGTTCAAGAATCATGAAAGAAGGTTGTATACTTAGAAGAACACTGGAGATTCTAAAATGTTTCAGATAGATTATATAATGGTAAGACAGAGATTTAGGAAAAAGATTTTAAATTGTAAGACATTTCCAGGGGCAGATGTGGACTCTGACCACAATCTATTGGTTATGAACTGTAGATTAAAACTGAAGAAACTGCAAAAAGGTGGGAATTTAAGGAGATGGGACTTGGATAAACTGAAAGAACCAGAGGTTGCACAGAGTTTCAGGGAGAGCATAAGGGAGCAATTGACAGGAATGGGGGAAAGAAATACAGTAGAAGAAGAATGGGTAGGTTTGAGGAATGAAATAGTGAAGACAGCAGAGGATCAAGTAGGTAAAAAGACGAGGGCTAGTAGAAATCGTTGGGTAACAGAAGAGATACTGAATTTACTTGATGAAAGGAGAAAATACAAAAATGCAGTAAGTGAAGCAGGCAAAAAAGAATACAAACGTCTTAAAAATGAGATCGACAGGAAGTGCAAAATGGCTAAGCAGGGATGGCTAGAGGACAAATGTAAGGATGTAGAGGCTTATCTCAAGAGGGGTAAGATAGATACTGCCTACAGGAAAATTAAAGAGACCTTTGGAGAAAAGAGAACCACTTGCATGAATATCAAGAGCTCAGATGGAAACCCAGTTCTAAGAAAAGAAGGGAAAGCAGAGAGATGGAAGGAGTATATAGAGGGTCTATACAGGGGCGATGTTCTTGAAGACAATATTATGGAAATGGTAGAGGAGGTACATGAAGATAAAATGGGAGATATGATACTGCGTGAAGAGTTTGACAGAGCACTGAAAGACCTAAGTCGAAACAAGGCCCCGGGAGTAGACAACATTCCATTAGAACTACCGACAGCCTTGGGGGAGCCAGGCCTAACAAAACTCTACCATCTGGTGAGTAAGATGTATGAGACAGGCGAAATTCCCTCAGACTTCAAGATGAATGTAGTAATTCCAATACCAAAGAAAGCAGGTGTTGACAGATGTGAAAATTACCGAACTATCAGTTTAATAAGTCACAGCTGCAAAGAGATGAAAAGTAATTTTACTGACTGTTTAATTTCAACTTACCACATTGTGGTAAGCAGTTTTGATCATTATACAGCAATAATATCCATGTCACTATAACAATATCTTACTGGGTGACAGCGATGAAAGTTATACCATTGGGGTGTTGTCATTCAACAGAAACATAGCAAAGGCGTGCATGGAGCTTAGGGAATGCACACTTCCTCTACACACATTGCTCCAAACCTACATATGAGATATTGATGGTGAAAAGCTCCAGAATGCCTAGAGCACTTATTTCTGAAATGTTCTACATGGTTTTAAAATGCCTTGAAAGTACTTCGTTCTAAATCTAAAACTATGTGTACTGGCCGTGTCTGGTCATTTAGTACCAACTGACTGCCAAGTCATCCAATGCCAATGGTGTCATTCAGATGTAGTACTGAGGGGCATGGGATCAGCATACCATTCTTCCAGCCTTTTAAACCTTCCCAGACCTGGGAGCTACTACTTCTCACTCAAATAGAGCCCCAAATGACATTACAAAACTGGATATACTATGTTCCAGCAGTATCACCTAGCTAGAATTCCAGGCAGTACTGGGAATCTAACACAAATTCTCCACATATCAGAAATACTGAAAAATTAGCTTTGGAGGCAGACAAATATTTATGTATACTTTAGAAGAGATGCATGAACTCCTCACATTTCATTTTTCAAAGAAAACTGCTGGTGGTTTCTGTTAATGAATTAGGTTGACAATGTTTATAAAAACAAATTTTTTCTTGTATCTTTCTGGTGAAATTTCTACTTATTCCAAGTTTATTGTGTCAACATATATTTGTAAAAGAAGATATTTCAGCTATTGATATTACTTAACAGAAATAATTTCATATTTAAAGAGACTTCAATCATGATGTGTCAATATTACTCTAATTCAGTTGGAAGCACACATAATGTTCAATAACTAGCTTTAGATTTGTACAGTGCTGAGTAAAGACTTACTCTCCTCTATTTAGTTTTGTCATGTATTCAGTTGAAGGCTTGCTAGTTGTTTCATTTTGATGCTGGATGCAGTCATGGGGCAGGTTCCTTCTCTTCTGGTCAACATAATTCCTCTCATTGCTTCATGTCGTGGAAACTTAGAAGCATGAAGTAGATGGAGAAATATTACATTGACTGTATCCAACTGAATATCAGTATTCTGTCACTATTATATTACATCAGTGCAGAACAAGTAAGCTTGTTGCATGGTTAATGTAATGATCTCTGCTCACATGATTGTTTGGTTGACCTCTATGCATCCTCAGGATGGTTGTGTTACCATCCTCTGATGCTAGAATATATAGCAAACTTTACTCGCTAATTACCATAAGTTGTGAAGCCTTCCTCAGATCTAGTCTTGTCAAATGGCTGTATACAAGAGAGCAGTTATTTTTTATTTAGTGTGAATAATCATAAAAGCACGTTCAGATGTGAGTAACATATTTCAGCTCCCAAAACATTTTTTTTAAGGATTTCTTTCTGCACTTATTAGCTAAGTAACAATACTGATTATTCTTTTCCAATTGTATTACAATATATCTGAAATTGTTTTGAGTCACTAATAATTCTATGATTATTGTGGTTTTTTTTTTTTAATTTAAAGTAATGTGGGGACTTAAAGATCTTTATCAAGGGTAAACCTGTATTGCTTGCTGAGCTGGTGTGTCATTAACTTTAGTCACACCGTTGCACGGTTTTGTAAATCACTTACATTTAGTGTGAAGACATTTTTTAGTTACGAATTTCCTTACCTGCTAACCACGCGAAGTTTAACTTTATGTTTTAGTAAGAACTGGAGGTAAGTGAAGAGGATTTTTATCTCTAGTAACAATTCTAGAACCAATAAGAAATTTCTGAGAGAACACAGAGCCAAAGAAAATGTAGTAAGAGAAACAGTACAGCAAAACTTCAGTATTTTATCTAAGAAAATGCATTTCAGAGAATTCAATCGAGTGTTCTCCTGAGGATGTAGGTTGTTAGTGCAGGCTTAAGGGAAAGAAAATTTGTACGTCAGTTGTACAAAAGACAAAAAATAGCAATGACAAAACAATTGAGTGTTAGAAAAGTTGTGTTAGATAAAAATGTCTTTTGTCACTAACACTTTTCAATATTTGTACTGAGTAACTACTGAATAAAGCATTTACAAAAGCAAGAGGCATATTAATAGGAGGATAAATGATAAATACAGTTATGTACATATATGAAGAATTAGTCTTGACAAAATCAGGGGAAGAACTACAAATTAAGGTGGCTAGGATTGTAAAAGAGTATTGAGGGAAAAACAAAGGAGATGACCTTTGGCATATATGAATTCCAGGTCAAACATGGCTGGAATTGAACACCTTTGAACAAATAAAATGTTTTAGCTATTTAGGAGATTTGGTGACAGAAAACAAAAACTGTTTACAGGAAATAAATAGTAAAACATTTAGAAGTCAAAGAGTTTTCAAAAGATGGAAGGTTTCTTGAGAGGAACAAATTTAATAAACTAGATACTAAAAGGACTAAGAAAGACATTCCCCCAGAGCTTTGTCCAGGATATACCATAGTGAACCACTGACAGCCATAAAGTAGAAAGTAAACTGCTAGGAAAACTTTGATAAGCTCTTTGTGAGAAAACTGTTTAATGTGGACGGGACTGGCAGAATAAGGAATCAAGAATTACTTACAAGAACAGCAGGGTGAAAAGAAACTAGTGGCAGTACAGGTAATGAGGAAAACATCACCAATGGGACATACACAGTGAAAAAATTTGCCTGTTATAAAGAGTCATCAAATGAAAATTGCAGGAAGATAGAAAGAAAGACGGAGACAGAGAGAGAGAGAGAGAGAGAGAGAGAGAGAAAGAGAGAGACAGAGACAGAGTGAGATGTGGAGTGCTGGATAAGGTTAAAAATATATGATGTTATCAACAGATTCAACAACTAGGACAGGAAGAGTAAACTGGAAAGTGCACAATGTCTCTCATAATAAAAACAATTAGCAGTACCAGATGGCACATATTCTGCGTGTATGCAGAGATGAGACTTTAGCGATACATAGGGCCCAACACTTCAATTACCAACAAAAGAAAACATGGATTATGTCCAATTAGTGTACTTTTATGTTCTTCCCAAACTAATTATATCTTTATATACAGAGATGACCATAAAACAATGTATGCGAAACTGGCTGCATCCAATTTGAAGCATAGAGGACATTTTCAGGATCTCTGACCAAAATTTCTTATGACACTCATGAGCCTTATGATTCCTGTGAAGCAAAAGGCATCAATTTTTGTGTTATGGCTCCATCTGGTCTAGAGGAAAGACACTGTGACTGGCTTAACAGAAGATGCCTCAACCAGGGTAATGCAAGGCAACTCAGTAACAGGGCCAAGTAAGCATCTTGCATAAGGGGCCATATTCAGACTGTGCTGACACTGCAGATGTTACTGCCCAAGGCTTCAGAACAGTGAAACTGCTACACTATTAATGAGGATCAGAGCTGCCATTCCAGAAACAATGACAGTCTGAATTCATATAAACATTACCCATTTCACACAGGCAGCATCAATCAGCATCATGAAGCAGCTCCAAGGAAATTATGATGAAAGATATAATAAAGAAATGTGTTATTGCGCTGCTACTCCCATTACTATCATCACTACATGTGGATTAGCTGCCTGCAAATAGTATGAATGCTTCTGACTTGGTACATCCCAACTGGTGGCGCCCTGCTTGGTAATTTCTACCATTTATCACATGCCTGGTTTGGGGTTTTGTGTTCCCTACCTTGCCTAGATAGCTGCCATGACCTGTCCTGGCAAACTCTGCTGCTCGTTGGTGCTCTGTGTGGGAAATCTCTCCTACTGTTTCATACCTTGCATCAGCATATTGTGCTGCTGTTTGAGGCACCAAGCAGGCACACACTGTCACTGACTGATGACTTGTGTGGGAAAAATTCATCACAGTCTTCTCCACCCACCCATGTTATCCTGCCTAGGGTAAGAGCAACACACGTAGTATGATCCGTTCACTGCTACAGCAGGGGTGAAACTGCATGCCAGCCATGACATAAGGCCTCCCGTTGAGCTAAGCATGCTATACTACGACCAGCCTGCAACTTGGGGGTGCTGATCACCACTTAGTATCACCACAACTCATTTATTTTGCCACATGGTAAGTGTTAATAAGAAACTTTATTTTTTTTATGACTAAGCGATAGACAACCACACAATGCCTAACCACATCACCACAATGTCATGGTTGGAGAGTGGAAGACCTTCCTGACAACTAGCAACCTGTTTCCACCATGCACCAAAGAGATACACACCCACAATCTCTGCAGTACAAATTCCTAACAAAACACATACAACCCAATAACCAAAAAATAACAATAATACTTATGTGCTGACTTGAACCAAATATAATTACAGTGAGGGACACATGGTATGGCATAAATATAAGTCTAAAGATGCTCTGGATGTATTAAATGATTTTAATTTTCATTTTCCTGTTTGCAATTGGAATTGTTTTTACAGTGCACAAAAGAATGTTGTTAAGTGCCCTCTTACCTCTTGCTATTATACTGTATAGTTTTAGTAATTTAAGCTTAGTAATGCCCTACATTTGCATGTAGATGACATTTTATAAATATAAATAATTATTTTCCTTGTAGGTAATATAAGATGATTCATTGAAAGAAAATAGTGGTTACTGATGCCACTTTTGTAAGTACTACACACTATGTTACTAAATCAGAGACTGAGTCAGTAAATCACGGATACTAATTTTTGTACAAATGTTGTGAAATTCATGAGACACATCATTTGTTAAAAGGAATGAAACATGAAAAAATCCTTAAAATTACAGGTCATCATTGGGATACAGATGTTCTTTGCATTGAAATGACACAAAGAAACTGGTCTCTTTTACATTGTTTATTTGCCTGCACTGTCTATCATTTCTAACAAACTTGTATTTGAGAGGACTTGTGTACCAGTCCACAACAGTTCAATTGGGTTTTGGTTCCCTGTAGAATCCAACCCCACCCCTTACACACACTATTCATCTTTTGAAACTGAAATTCATAGGTTGCATTTGTAATTGAAGCTGACAGTCTCCAAATGAGCTAGAAGACTAAAAAACTCTATTCCAGGAGTGTGGATTTTCACCATATCCCTTTAAGAAAGCAGTGCAAGTGATGCCTCAGTAGCAATCAAGAGACCAGGAAGAAGAATCAAATAGAGATGTTCTCAGTTGTTAAGTGATTTTTTCAATGTGTGAGAAGTGATTCCTTTTTTTTTTTAAAAAAAAAAAGGTAAGGATCAAGTGGTTAAGTTCAATATGAGATACCTTTCTGACATCAGAAACTTCTGTGGGAAAGGTTAGTGGCAATATACAGCGAAAAGCAAGGATTGGTGTCATTGTGAGAAATATTACGTATAGGCCATACCCAACAAACTATACAAAAACAATTCAGTGAACTTAGGCAGCTGGTATTTACTTCTTCGCCTGAATAAATCAGCAATGGCTGAGTAATGCACCTCTGCTCACTACTCTATTAACTATTAACACTTTCAAAAACTGTCCGCCATCACATCTTTCTCGAGAAATGAGGTTAAGGAAGTAGTGAAAAATAACTAGCACCAGATATAAGCATCTATATGAATTTTTCAAATTAGACAATTCCTGTTCATGGATTCTGCACGTATCTGTTATATACTGCCATAGTAATTTCTCTTGTGAATCTGAACCTCGTCATAATTTGACTGACTGAAGAGTTGATGCTTAAGCATTATTGACTTGCATCTTCCACATTCAGTTTTATTTTTAATTACGGTTATCACATTTTATTGGTGACTTCCTCTTTTAATAACATGTCCATCTTAAGTAACAACACTACAGTGAGCTCAGCAGACAATGGAAGGATCTGCATGACAATTATTGTATGAATTATAACTGAAATGTCAGGAGCAATAACTTGGTACATTACAAAAGATATAATTGCTAGCACTGTTTTCGTGACTGCCACAAGTCCAATACAAGCAGTGCAGCTCATACTGTGTCTACTGATGACATTTTTGCGCAGACACAGAGATAGCTGTTTCTGCTGTTCCACAATTTGAACTACTAGAGGTGTTCACTGACATGGAATGACATGGTCATAAATTTTCTGTGCCATACTAGAATGGATATAGGGGAAAGTTTTTATTCAGATGCTATTCCATAGAGTTATTGATTCAAAAAATTCAATGACACTTAAAGAAAGTCCTACTCTGGTTCAATGTGTTTTAGGAAGATACCCACCTCACTAATAACAGTGGTTCTGAAACCATAGGTACCCACAGGGTGAACCAGAACTCCAGTGACAAACATTTGAATCCTCTTCTGGGATACCTTCCAAGTATATTGGTATTGGAGATCTGTGGTATCTGGCAGCTAACTACAGAGTAACTGCACTTTGTTTTGTTTCTTGCTTGAATTAGCTCAGCATCTTTACTGCACTGAATATAGTGGACAACCATGCAAATGAGGGCAGTTTGACCTGTGTGTCTTGTTTTGATTTGGTCACGGTATCTGCTGTTGGCAGCAGTAATTCACTCCATACCACATTGTCCTCAAGTTTGCTTTCAGTACTGCACCATTCTGCCCAGGATTTTGTTTTCCAGCAGTTTTAGTTCTGCATTAATGACAATACACAGCAGTATTAAGGCTAGGCATACCAATGAAAAGTTGGAAAATCTGCACTTGGTTTACAAATTCACTGAATGCAATGTAAAAATAGCATAATGAAGCTGCGGTAACAGAATATGTGGTACTTCTTGTGGTTGTTGCATAGTCTGAGTTGTGTGATGTATATTTTGATTACTGCTTATAACAGACTGCTTCACTTTCCTGAAGGTATTTGCACAGACACAAGGATGACTGCATTAACAAATCAAATAAATTACAATTACATTAATCACCCACCAGAGGGAATGAACCCTTATACTAAAATTTTAAAAAAGTACCCCTGAACAATCTTTGATAGCTTATCAGTGGAGTTCTGGGTCAGGTGAATATGTGAAAAGGTGTCTGACATGAATACGCCCACATGACAGGAGTTAACAGACCTTGATTGCCGAATGGTAGTTGGAGCTAGATGCATGGGAGACTCCATTTTCCAAATTGTTTCGGAATTCATTATTGCAAGACCCACAGTGTCAAGACTGTGCTGAGAATCCCACATTTCAGGGTTTACCTCTCACCTCAGATCACACAGTGGTCAATGGCCTTCACTTTATAACTAAGAAATTTTGCATATTTGTGGGAAGGTCATAAGGGACCAAACTGCTGAGGTCAACTGTCCCCAGGCTTACACACTAGTACTTGACCTAACTTAAACTAACATATGCTAAGGGCATCACAACACCCATGCCCAAAGGAGGACTTGAACCAGTGATGGGGAAGGCGCATGAACTGTGACAAGGCAACTCAAACCGCGTGGCCATCCTGCATAACATGACTAAGAACAGTGATGTTTGCGTTGAGTTGTCAGCGCTAACAGACAAACAACACTGCCTGAAATAACCAGAAAAATATATCTATGACGCATGATAATTGTACCCGTTAGGACAGTGCAGTGAAATTTGGCATTAATGGTATATGGTAGTGGACAACCCATGTGAGTGCCTTTGCTAACAGCTTGACATGATCTACATTGCCACTGCTGGGCTTTTAATCATATCAATTGGACTCTAAATGACCAAAACCTGTGCCTTGGTTAGATGAATCTAAGTTTCAGTTGGTGTGAGCTGACGATGGGCTTCAAGTGTGGCCAGACAACATTAAGCCAAAGAGTCAGGTTGACAATGAGGCACTGTGGAAGCTTGTGGTGGCTCCATGATGGTGTGGGCTGAATCAGTCATCACTGCCTGGAAATGGTTATTTTCAGTTACTTGGATTTCAGCAGCTAGAATTAGTTCTTACAGAACCTTAGAGGAATAACAATCAGAATGTACTACAAAATAATTTTAACATTTAATTTCCTTCAGATATAACAGTTATAAACAGCTGGAATCATTTTTGTCAACTTTCAACCTGCTCCCAAGGGTCACATTGTCAAGAAGAGTATACTGGCTTAGAAAGATCTTGATTGATGATCTGTTTATGGACCCCATGAATTACAATTGTGTGGAAACACAAGCCATAGTAAAAGGTATGTCTGATCACGGTCGTCAAATCACAATGTGTAAACTCGCCAGAAGGAAAATAGTAAATGGCCACATGATTCGTAAACATATTATAATAATAAATAGAGAATCTACCAATCACTTAAAAAAGAGTTTACACTTTTAACAATGGGAGGAAGCACATGAGGTAGACACAAAGAATCAGAAATTCAATTCATTCCTGAACGTAATTGCCAAACATTTTGAAATCTGCTTAATCCAAACAGAGGTTAAAATGAAATCATCCTGTTATTGAAAAAAGGAGTTGGTAACAGCTGGCATCAAAATATCATGTGCTAAAAAGAGAGACCTGTATGCAGAGCAAAAGATGACCACTAACCTGGAAGCTGCACTAGAGAAAAAAGAAAGTACTCTAAAATTCTAACATGTGGAATCAGGAAGGACAAACAAATGCCTCATGCAGAAAAAATTAGGAAAACTAACAATAAAGTAATAACCATATGGAACATCATAAAAAGTGAGACAAGTAGGAACATAAAATCTCAACGAGTGGAGACTCTACTATCCTCTGGCAGTGGCTCACACAGCAACAATCAAAAAGCTGAAGCCTCAGATTGTAATAGCTTTTTTCTCGCAGTAGCTGAAACAACAGGGAGCCATAATACAACATCTCCAAAGGAACCACAGAGCTACTAAATCATATGCAAATCACATCAAATACAGTACTCTGTTTCATAAGCACAACTCCTAAACTAACTGAATAAAATCATAAAACCTCTGGATGTTCTGGATATGATGGAATATCAAACAGGATTTTAAAATCATGTGGGGACTTATTCAGTCACAAATTATGCTATTTATGTAACCAGTGAACGAAAACTGGGACATTTCCAGATAGACTGAAACATGGAATAGAGTTGTCCATCCATAAAAGTGGGGCAACCAATATACTATCCAATTGTCGACTCATCTCTTGGCTGCCAGTGTTCTCAAAATTGTTTGAGACAGTAGAATGTGATAGGGCTTATGATACAAAATGGCTCACTAACTTCTGCATACTTTGAATTTCATAAGCGATGCCCCACACAGAGAGCTATATTTAGCAAAGCAGATGAAACTGTAGGTGAATTAAATCCCTGAAGGTACCCAATGGGGATCTTCTGTGACACTTCCTGTGCACCACAGTTCCATCAGCAAACAGCCACAGATTGCTACATATATAAATGAACTGATTGATATGGTGAGCAGCAGTCTGTGAGTCTTTGCTGATGATGCTGTGGAGAATGGGAAGTGTCATCACTGAGTGACTGTAGGAGGATACAGAATGGCTCAGTAAAAGTTTCTAGTTGAGTTGAATAATGGCAACTTGCTCTACATATAGCAAAATAAATGTTAATACAGACGACTAGGGAAAAAAGTCCTATAATGTTCAAATACAGCATTACTAGTGTGCTGCTTGAAACAATGACATTGATTAAGTATATAAGTTTAACACTGAAAAACAATATGAAATGGAACAAGCATTATAGGACAGTTTCAAAGAAGGTGGTTGGTCAACACTGGTTTACTGGAAGAATTTTAGGAAAGTGTGGTTTCTTGAGTACTGGTAGCTTGTTAGGAGTTCCTGCCAGCTTGGATTAAATGAAGACATTGAAGCAATTCAGAGGTGGGCACCTAGATTTGCCACTGGCAGTTTCAGTCACAATGTGAGTATTATGGAGATGCTTCATGAGTCCTAAAGGGAATCCCTGGAGGGAAGATAATGTTCTTTTCGCAAAGCACTACTGAAGAAATTTAAACAACCAGCATTTGAAGTTGGCTGTAGAGTAATGCTACAGCCACCACTGTACAATTATCGGGAGCATCACAAAGACAAGATAAGAGAAATTTGGGTTTGCGCAGAGGCATAGAGGTAGTGGTTTTTCCCTTGCTCTGTTTTGTGAGTGATACAGCAAGAGAAATTATTAAGAGTGGTACAATTCTTCACCATGCATCTTTTGGTGGCTTGCACAGTATGTATGTAGATGTACATGAAGAGGAATGTACCATAAGCCTGTATATACTGCTCCTACATGGATCAGAAAGACGAACTCTAACTAATTTCTGCATGTGGGTCTTTGAGCAGTGATTCTACCCTTGGTGCACACCCAAATGGTGCAGTAAGAATCCCTGATACTAACCAGTATTAGGAATATGCAGAGTACAGATGTAGATGTGGATGTATATAAAGTACTTAGCATTTCTGAAATCAGCAGACAAGTTGCCAATATTCTGTGCAACCCTCACATGCTTGTGTCAATGACAGTCATGGCTTAAAGTATGCACAGTGGGTTGCAGGGTGAGCAGTAGTGTCATGGTCACTGTAGGAGAATTGTCATGGTGGTAGCTGTCTCAAACTTTAATGACATTCTTATTCACCATGATATTGTCAAACATCAAAGTCTGACCAAGTATGGTAACATTTGTTTCATGTAGCTTAAGGAATAAAAAAGAAAAAAAATCTGCTAGGGCTGCTGAAACAATTTACACTAGCTCATATAAGTCACTGAAAGATCACAAAAATAACAATTAAGCAAACACATATGAATGAAATGTAATGAAATCCAGCAAATGCGACATAGCAAAAAAGCACCCACAATCTAAAATCGACATAAGGGTAACCTCTGAATTTCATTTTCATCTGAAAGTGTGAGCATGTGATCCCTTCTCTGATTTTTTGAAGACCTACTCTTTTCTGTACCAGTAACTCCTGACTTCATGTATCTCCCTGTAATTCTTAGTTTTATGCTAGCTATTACCATGGATATAAACACGTTTTTTTTCCAAATGTACAGGGGTGAAGACTGTTGGGTAACAAAAATTGGTGAAACTTAGTGTACTATTTTGTTATTATGACAGGCTGAGTTTAAAAAATGTCTAGTAGTATTTTTGATAAATATTTATCTAATTTAATATTACTCCCAACAGGTCACTGAATTAATTACAACACTTATACCACAGAACTTTGCACTATTTTGATGTGTCCTGACATAAAGTTGAAACCATCCAACAGAGATCTAGTTTCATGCATTACATAGTTCTCTAAATGATTACTCATGTGGCAAGTTCCTTCAAATGGACATGACTGATTATCTTCCCCATCTACATAAATTCAAGTCTGTTGTTCTGTTTTTACTGCCTTTTCACTGAGGTAATGCAACTATAAACTACCTTTCTTTCTGTGGTTATGTTCCTCAGGTAATATGTAAACATATAGAATATTTGAAGAACCACTAAAAAGGCTTACTTACTAATATAAAAAGCTGATAAATGACTTACTGTGCTGGAGGTTGTGTCTGAAACGATGCAGACACTTCCTTTGTCATCGCTTTTCTGTAGTGACCTCCCACAACAGGTACATCTTGTACAGCAGCTGCTTGTCTCTCATTGTACGGTCGAAGGACCAGAATGCTAGAAACATACGTTGGCCTGAAACCACTGGGTCTCAACTGTCCATATTTATTTAATTATTTATTTATATTTATTCATCCAGGGATCATTTCACGACATCTGAACTGTTAAGTTTATAAAACAAAAATCAGTTCGTCAAAACACACAGAATATATAAATATGCTTTATGAGGGTGGGAAAGATGATCAGCTGTGGCCTTAGTAAAGGCACCATTCTTGTATTTGCCTGAAGACATTTAGGAGAACCTAGGTTAACTGAAATCAGGATGACTGGACAGAGTATAGTGAATTTCGCCAAATGTGAGGATACAGCTGCACAGCCTCATTCAGCTGGATGCTATCATACAATATGTTTTGATTTACACACAACTTGATTCAGATAACCTACCCTATGAAACAGAAATGTGGATACAGCTACAACATCTCCACTAAGCTTAGACTGTGTGTCTTCTTTTATTTTACCATGATATACCCATATGAATAATTTGTGTACATGTGCAAGTGCATGTGTGTGTGCGTGTGGGCGTGTGCGTGTGCATGTGTGTGTGTGTGTGTGTGTGTGTGTGTGTGTGTGTGTGCCTGATTTTTTTATTTATATTATTTTTTCACTGCAATTGAGAATGTGTACTACACAAATATAAGCGGTATCATTAAGTGTTTTTCATGACTATTCAGTGATGGCTGTTCAGTGTGTTCTGTGCATATGTAAAATATATGTTGATGAATGGTAAGTGAGAATAAAATATAAGCTTCCCATGATATGACTGAAGAGATATTGTTGTAATTATTTTTATGAATCATGCAGATGTAGAATTTGTTTGCTACTATGCAGAATAGGTAATGTGTAAAGTGGTATGAGGAAATGGCAACTCATCACCTAAATAGCTGTAGCTCTATTAATGAATACATTATTTTTATTTGCAAGTGCTTGTTTCAATAACAATTATTTCTTAATGCTGGATAGTAGACTTCGTGCTAATTTGGCTAGATTTGTATGTCAAATGAATTGAAACTGCCCTGAGCTAGAACACTGAAGTTCTCACAGCAGGGTCAGTTCTGGTGCAGTGTAGCAAGAAAACAGACAACAGGATGTTATGAAAGTACATTCAAGAACTGAAGAACAATTTAAGTGAGTGTGTCAAAAGTGCTCATTGAAAATTTGCAGTGAAATAATTGACAGAAACATCTTTTCTGTTACGAAATCAAGCGATGGGAACTCCAGGTTGCAATTTTGATCATATAAAAAAAGTATACATCGCTACTCACTGTAAAACTGACCCTCTGAGTTACAGATAACAAAAAAAAACACATCACCTTCCCATGTAAGCATTCATCAGGAAATGAAACAAACACACATTCATTCACAGAAGTAAGCAAACCTTGTTTACATACAACCGCCACCTCCAGGAGCTTTTATCATGATGCTCAAGATGGCAGTCATATGTGCGTGAAGTGTACTTGGTTTTGTGAAAGAATGCATGCGTGAACTTCTGTTTTTTCTTTCCTAATGAAGGCATTGGTCAAAAATAAATGTGTAAGTGTCTTTTTGATGTGCCTGTCTCCATGCAATGAATCATCTTCACTGTGAGTAGCATTGTATTTTCTTCATATGTTATTTCTGCAACGAGTACTTTATGACTGGAATTCACACTCTTCTCATGGTTTTTCTTTATAAAGGTGAACATTTCAGTGAAAAATTTATTTTGTTGAGGTGGAATTCCTATCAATGATATAATTATTATAAAAGCCTTTGTGTATTACATTGACTTCTCTATTTTAATAAAGTATGTTTGAAGTTGCCATCCTTATTTAGTTGTATTTCTCAAAATCTATTTCTCTACAAAGAGCTGAAAACTAATTTTAGTCACAGTTTAATTTCAACTTACCACATTGTGGTAAGCATTATGGATCATTATACGGCTATAACATACATGTCACTATAACAGTAGCTTACTGGGTGACAGCAATGGAAGTTACACCATTTGATGAGTTGTCATTCAATAAAAACATAGCGAAGCCACACATGGAGCTTAAGGGAATGCACACTTTCTCTACAAACATTGCTCCAAACCTGCATATGAGATTATGATGATGAGAACCTCCAGAAAGTTTAGGTACACTTATTCCTGAAAAATTCTACATGGCCTTAAAATGGCTTGGAAGTATTTTTTTCTAAAGATAAAGCTATGTCTACTGACTGTGTCAGGTCATTTAATACTGACTGACTGCAAAGTCATCCCCTGCCAGTGTTGTCACTCAGATGCAGTACAAACGGGCATTGGATCAGCATACTATTCTTCCAGCCTTTTAAATCTTCCCAGACCTTGGAGCTACTACTTCTCACTCAAGTAAATACCCAAATTACTTTACAAAGCTGGGTACAGGTTTTACAGGGAACCTAACACAAGTTCTCCACATATGAGGCATACTGAAAAATTAGCTTTGGAGGCAGACAAATATTTATTTCTACTTTAGAGGAGATGCATGAGTTGCACACATTTCATTTTTCAAAAGAAAGTGCTGGTGATTTCTGATAATGAATTAGTCTGACAATGTTTATAAAAACAAATTCTTTCTTGTGTCCTTCTGGTGAAATTTCTAACTACTAAAGGTTTATTTTGTCAACAGATATTTGTGAAAGAAGATTTCTAGCCTACTGATACTGCTTAACAGAAATAATTTCAGATTTAAGATTATAAGAGAGACTTCAACAAGATGTGTCAATATTACTCCAATTTAGTAGAAAACACACATAATGGTCAATAACTAGCTTTAGTTTTGTACAGCACTGAGTAAAGACTTACTCTCCTCCCTTTAGTTTTGTCATGTATACAGTTGCAGGCTTGCTAATTGGTTTCATGTTGATGCTGGATGCAGTCACGGGGCAGGCTGCTTCTCTGCTGGTCAACGTAATTCCTCTCATTGCCTCATGTTCTGGGAACCTAGAAGCATGAAGTAGGTGGTGAAATATGACAATGACTGTATCCAACTGAATAACAGTTTTCTGTCACTATTGTATTACAGCAGTGCAGAGCAAGTAAGCTTGTTGTATGGTTAATGTAATGATTTCGGCTCACATGATTCTTTGGTTCACTTCCTTGCATCCTCAGGATGGTTGTGTTACCATCCACTGATGCTAAAATATATGACAACTTTTACCCACTAATTACCACAAGCTGTGAAGCCTTCCTCAGATCTAGTCTTGTCAACTGACTCCATACAAGAGTGCAGTTATGTTTTATTCAATGTGATTTATCATAAAATCATGTTCAGATGTGAGCAAAATATTTCAGCTCCTGAAACATTCTTACCTTTAAGGATTTCTTTCCACACTTACCTACTATGTATTAAAACTATTTATTCTTTTCCACTTGTATTGCAATATATCTAATAATTCTATTATTATTGTTGTAATTATTTTGATTTAAAGTAATGTGGGAACTTAAAATCTTTATCAACAGTAAATCTGCATTCCTGGCTGAGCAAATGTGTCATTGTCTTTAGTCACATATTTACAATGGTTTGTAAATCTCTTACATTTAGTGTGACGAGATTTTTCAGTTACAAATTTCTTTATCTGTTAACCACCGGAAGTATAACTCAGTGTTTTAGTATGAACTGGAGGGAAGTGAAGAGGATTTATATCACTAGTAACAATTCTGCTACCAATAGGATACAGTGCCAAAGAAAATGTAGTGAAAGAAACAATACAGTGAAAATGTAGTATTTTAACTGGGAATAGGCATTTCCGAGAATTCACTGCAGTATCCTGCTGAAGTTGTGGGTAGTTAGTGCAGACTTAAACAAAAGAATATTTATAAGTCACCTATACACAAGACAAGAAGTAGCAATGACAAAACAAGTGGGTATTAGAAAAAAGTTGTTTGGCACATGACTTTTCAATATTTGTACTGAGAAACTATTGACTAAATCATTTAAAAAAGGAAGAGCCATAATAATAGGAGGAGAAATGATAAATACAATGAAGTACATATATGAAGAAATAGTCTTGACTAAATCATGGGAAGAACTACAATTTAAGTGTAATAGGGTTGTAAAAGAGTATTGAAAAAGTACAACTGAGGGAAAAACAATAGAGATGACCTTTGGCATATACAAATTCTAGTTCAAACATGACTGGAAGGGAACAACTTTGAACAAATAAAATGTTTTAGTTATTTAAGACATTTGGTGGTAGAAAACAAAAACTGCTCACAGGAAATAGAAAGTGAAATATCTATAGGTCAAACAGTTTTCAAAAGATGAAACATTTCTTGACAGGTACAACTTTAATAAACTAGATACCAGAAGATTAAGAAAGAGATTTACAAAGAGCTATGTTTAGAATATATCATAGTGAATCATCGACAGCCACAAAGAAAGAAGGAGACTGCTTGGAAAACTTTGATATGCTCTCTGAAAACCTCTCCAATGGGACATACCTTGTGAAAAAATTTGCCTGTAACAAAGAGTCATCAAATGTAAGATTGCAGGGAAGAGAGTCAGATAGATAGATAGATACACAGAGAGAGAGAGAGAGAGAGAGAGAGAGAGAGAGAGTTATGGAATGCTAGATAAGGTTAAAAATATGAAGTTATCAACAGATTAAGAGATAAGGACAGAAAGAGTAAATTGGAAAGTACCAATTATCTCTGATAATAAAGAAGAATCAGTAATACCAGATGGCATATATTCCGTTTGTACGCAGAGATGAGACTTTAGTAATACACTGGGCCCAAAACTTCAATTACCAGCAAAAGAATACTTGGATTTTTGTCCAATTAGTGTACCTTTATGCTCTTCCCAACCTAAGGATATATTTATATACAAATATGACAATAAAACTATGTATTCCAAAGTGGCTGCTTCCAATATGAAGCCTGGAGGATGGTTTCATAATCTTTGCCAAAATATACGTATGATACTCATGAGTCTTATGCTGGCAATGAAGGAAAATGCATCAATTTTTGTTTTGATGGCCCCACCTGGTCTAGAAGAAAGACACTGTGATGTGCTTAACAGAAGGTGTCACAACCATAGTGACGCAAGACAACTCAGTAAGAGAGGCAAGTTGGTGTCTTGTATAAGAAGATATATTCGGTGTATGCTGACAGTGTAGATGTTACTGCTCAGGGCTTCAGAATGGTGAAACTGCTACAATATTTCGGAAGATATGTGCTGCCATTCAGGAAAGAATGACAGACTGACTTCATCTAGACATTACCCACCATCAATGAGCATCACAAAGCAGCTACAAGGTAATGACGATGCCAGATATAATTAAGAAGCATGTTATTGAGCTGCTACTGGTAGCCACTATAACCAATAGATGTGGATTTGCTGTCTGCACAAAGTATGAATGCTGCTGACTTGATAGATTCCAGCTGGTGGCCCACCTGCTGGCTAATTTCTATCTCTTGTCACATGCCTGCCTGCCTTGGGGTTTTCTGTTCCATGCCTTGACCAATTAGCTGCCATGCCCTGTGCTGGCAAACTCTGCTCTTTGGTGCTCCATGTGGGAAAACTCTACTGCTGTTTGAAGCCCCAAGCAGGCACATTCTCTCATTGATTGTCCTATGTTTGAAAATTCACTACAAGCCCTTGCAGTCTGGAACAGAACCACAGTTTGGCTCTGTATGCTTCGGAATTCCCATGCTAAGCTGCATATCAGTATCAGTTTGATATTACAGCCTACTCCAGCCACACATGCTATCCTGCCTTGGGTCTGTGCCACAAACATAGTACAGCCTGTGGCCTACTACACCAGGGATGACACTGCAAGCCGGCCATGACATATGGCCTCCTGTTGATCTAAGAGTGCTATACTGACTGTGACCTGCAACTTAGTAACACCACAACACATGAATTTTGCCACATAGTAAGTGTAAATAAGAAACTTGTTTTTGTGTGACGGAGTGTTGGACAACCATGTGATACCTATCCCCCTCACCACTGCAACAGTATGATGGGTGGAGAGCTGGAGGGCTTCCTGACAACTAGCAACCTGTTTCCACCACCCACCAAAGAGATACACAACCCCAGTCTCTGCAATACAAAGGTCTAAGAAAACACATACAATCCAATAATCAAAAAATAACAATAATACTTATGTGCTGACTCAAACCAATTGTAATTACAGTGTGGGACATGTGATATGGCATAAATATGAGTCTAAAGATGCTCTGAATGTATTAAATGATTTTAATATTCATTTTTCAGTTTGTAACTGGAATTGTTTCTACAGTGCACAAAAGAATGTTGTTAAGAGCCCTCTTACCTTTTGCTGTTATATTGTATAGTTTTTATTTTTAAACTACATAATATCCTACATCTGCATGTAGATGATATTTTATAAACATAAATAATGATTTTGCTTGTAGGTAAGTTAAGGTAATTCTGTCAAAGAAAATAGTGGTCACTGATGTCATTATTGTAAGTACTACACTCTATGTTACTAAATCAGAAACTGAGCCAGTAAACCATGCATAATAATTACTGTATAAATGATGTGAAAGCCATGAGATACCTTAAGACATGTCATTCATTGAAAGGCAATAAAAAATAAAAAAGCCTTAAAATTACAGAACATCATTGAGATACAGATGTGCTTTGCATTGAAATGACACCAAGAAACTGGTCTCTTTTACTCTGTTGATTTGCCTGCACTGCCTATCATTTCTCACAGACTTGCATTTGAGAGGAGTTGTGTGCCAGTCCACAGCTGTTCAGTTAGATTTTGGTTTGCTGTAGAATCCAATCCTTCAGACACATTGTTGGTCTTTTGAAACTGAGATTCACAGGTTGCATATTGTAATTGAAGCTAACAATCTCCAAATGAGTTAAAAGACTAAAAAACTGTTTTCTAAGAGTGTGAATTTTCACCATATCTCATTAACAAAGCTGTGCAAGCCGTACCTACGCAGCAATCAAGAGCCCATGAAGGAGAAGCAAATAGGGATGTTGCTAGTTCTACAGTGTTTTTTTTCTGTGTGTGAGAACTCATTTCTCAAAGAAAGGAATGATCAAGGGGTTAAGTTCAATATGAGTGACCTTCTTGACATCAGAAACTTCTCTGGGAAAAGTTTGTGAGAATATAAAGTGAAAAGCAAGGATTGGTGACATTGTGATAAATATTATATATAGGCCAAACTCCACAAACTGTACAAAAACAATTCAATGAATACAATCAGCAGTGAATTTCCTTCTTAACCTGAATGAATCAGCAATGGCTGAGTATTGCACCTCAGCTCATGGATTCTGCTCATATCTCTTATATGCTGCCATAGTAATGTCTCTCGTGAATTTGGATCTGATCACAATTTGACTGACTGAGGAGTTGGTGCTTTAGCATTATTGACCTGGATCTTCCACCTTCAGGCTTATTTTAGTTATGGTTATTGCATTTTATTGATGACTTCTTTGTTTAATGACATTGTCACCTTAAGGATCAACACAACAGTGAACCCAGAAGACAATGGAAGACACTGCATAAGAATGGCTGTATTATTTATATCTGAAATATCCAGACAAATAGGTTGGTACATTACAAAAGGTCTAATTGCAAAAGCTGTTTTACTGATTTCCACAAGTTCAATACAAACAGTGCATTGGTGCTTGTACTGTATCTACTGACTGAGACAGCTGTTTCTGCTGTTCGGCAATCTGAAATACTAGAAGTATACATTGACATGAAATGACATGGTCATAATTATTTCTTTTGCATGCTTATATCGATATAGGGGTTACTGTTCATTCAGGTGCTATTCCATAGAGTTATTCATTCAAAAAATTCTGGAATACTTAGAGATAATTCTACTCCTGTTCAGTGTGTCTGAGGAAGATACCAACCTCAATAATAACAGTGGTTCTGAAACCATAGCCCATTATGGTCAACCAGAACTCCACTGACAAACTTCTGTATGCTCTTCAGTGATACCTTCTGCATATTTTGGTATTGGGGGGATCTGTGGTTAGTGGCAGCTTGTTACAGAGTTACTGCATTTTCTTTTGTTTTTGCTGCAATTAGCTTAGTATCTTTATTGCACTGAATATAATGGACAAAAGTGCAAATATGAACAGCCTGTGTGTCTTGTTTTAGTTTGGCTATGGTACCTGCTGTTGACAGCAGTAATTTACCACACTGTCACTGTCCTAAGGTTTGCTTTCAGTACTGCACAATTCTACCTAGGATTTTGTTATCCAGCAGTTTTAGTTGTGCATTAATGGCAATACACAGCAGTATTAAGGCTAGGCATACCAATGAAAAGTTGGACAATCTGCACTTGGTTTACGAATTACCTGAATGCAATGTAAAAGAAACACAACGATGCTGTGATAACAAAATACATGGTACATCTTGTGGTTGTTGCATAGTCTGAGTTGTGTGATGTAAATTTTGATTACTGCAAATAACAGACTTCTTCTCTATTCTGAAGGGTGACTGCACTAACAAATCAAATAAATTACAATTACATTATTATTCTGTAATGACACTCCAGAGGCCATGACACCATTATACTAACATATTTTAAAAGTACCCCTGAACAATCCCTGAAAGCTTATCACTGGAGTTGTGGTTCAGGTGATTATGTGAAAATATGGCCACATGACAGGAGTTAACAAACATTGAACACTGAATGGTACTTGGTGTTAGGTGCATGGGAGACTCAATTTTCCAAACCACTTGGGAATTTATTATTCTGAGATTCACAGTGTAAAGAGTGTGCTGAGAATTCCATATTTCAGGCATTACCTCTCACCTCGGATCACACAGTGGTCAATGGCCTACAATTTATAACTAAGAAATTTTTGAATATGGGACCAAACTGCTACACTTACACACTACCATTTAACCTAACTTAAACTAATATACACTCAGGGCATCACATACAACCATCCGCAAAAGAGGATTTGAATCTCCAATGGGGGGAACCATGCAAAAATGTGACAAGGCACCTCAGAGCACACGGCTACACCATGCGGCATGACTAAGTGCAGTGATGTTTGCATAGAGTTGTCAATGATAATAGACAAACAACACTGCCTGAAATAACCACAAAAATACATCTGGGATGTATGAAAATTGTACCTGTTAGGACAGTGAAGTTAAATTTGGCATTAAAGGGCTATGGCAGCAGAAAAACCATGTGAGTGCCTTTGCTAACAGTATGACATCAGCTACAGTGCATTTGCAATGCTTGTGACCATATCAATTGGACTCTAGATGACTGGAAAACAGTGCCTTTGTCAGATGAGTCACAGTTTCAGTAGTTAGGAGCTGAGGGTAGGCTTCAAGTGTGGCCCAGAGCCCATCAAGCCAAGGAGTCACGTTGGCAATGATGCACTGCGAAAACTGGTGGTTATTTTCAGTTGCTTGGAGTTCAGCAGCAAGAATTTGATCTTGCAGAACCTTAGATGAATAACAATCAGATTGTACTATGTGGCAATTTTATCATTATCTTTCCTTCAGATACTAACATAAACAAATGGAATCATTGTTGTCAGATTCACACCTGCTCCCAATGGTTGCATTCTCAAGAAGAGTATATTGGCATAGCAAGACCTTGTTTGATAATCCGTTTCTGGACACCACAAATTACAATGACATGAAAACCCAAACTATAATAAATGGTATGTCAGATCACGATGGTCAAATCACAGTCTTCAAACTCACCAGAAGGAAAACAGTAAATGGTCACAACCTTGTTGAACATGTAAGAACAATAAATAGAAAATCTACAAATTTGTTTAGAAGCTGTCTCAACTCTTCACAATGGGAGATAATGTACAAGATACACACAATGAATGAGAAATTAAATTCATAAATGTTTGAAAATTAACATTTGGAAGCCTGCTTTATCCAAACACAGATTAAAATGATATCATCTTGTAGTTGAAAGAAAGAGTTGGTAACACCTGGCATGAAAATATCATGTGCTAAAAGGATATACCTGCATATAGAAAAAAAGGGCAAGCACGAAACCGGAAGTGGAACTATATATATAGACTGTAAAATTCTAACATGTGGAATGAGGAAGGACAAGCAAATGCATTATGCAGAAAAAATTAGCAAGTCTAACAATAAAGTAAAAACCATACAGAACAGGCAAATAAGAACATAACATCTAAACTATTGGGGACTCCACAGTCCTCTGGCAGTGGCTCACACTGCAACAATCAAAAAGCCGCAACCGTAGGTTTTAATAGCTTTTTCTCACAGTAGCTGAAATAACAGGGAGCCACAATAAACAGTCTCCAAAGGAGCCATAGAGCTACTAAATCATATGCAAATCACACCAAATATAGCTCTTTATTCGAAAAGCACAACTCCTAAATGAACTGAAAAAAAAATCATAAAAGCTCTGTATGTTCTGGATATGATGGAATATCAAACAGGATTTTAAAATCATGTGGGGACTTATTCAGTCACATACTATGCTATTTACACAACCAGTGAATGAAAAATGTGACATTTCCTGATGGACTCAAACATAGAATACGGACGTCCATCCACCAAAGTGGGGCAAGGAATGTGCTATCCAATTATCGACCCATCTCTTTGCTGCCAGTGTTCTTGAAAGTGTTTGAAAGAGTACAGTATGATAGGGCTTATGACACAATATGACTCACGGACATCAGTATAGTTTGGCTATCATATTGGAGTCTCCACACAGAGAGCTACTTTCAGCTTAACAGATGAAACTCTAGGTGAATTAAATCCCTGAAAGTATATAATGGGGACCTTCTGTGACACTTCCTGTAGCAGTTCTGGAAGGCTTTTGACACAGTATCCCACAAGCGGCTCATAGTGAAATTGCATGCTCATGGCATATTGTCTCAGTTATGTGACTGGATTTGTGATTTCCTGTCAGAGAGGTCACAGTTCATAGTAATTGATGGAAAGTCATTGAGTAAAATAGAAGTGATATCTAGCATTCCTGTAGGAATTGTTATAGGCCCTTTACTGTTCCTTATATATATAAATGATTTGGGAGACAATCTGGGCAGCCATTTTCAGTTGTTTGCAGATGATGCTGTCATTTATCAACTAATAAAGTCATCAGAAGATCAAAGCAAACTGCAAAATGATTTAGAAAAGATATCTGAATGGTGCAAAAAGTGGCAGTTGACTATAAATAACGAAAAGTGTGAGGTCATCCACATGAGTGCTAAAAGGAACTCATTAAACTTCGGTTACATGATAAATCAGTCTAATGTAAAAGTCATAAATTCAACTAAATACCTAGGTATTACAATTACAAACAACATAAATTGGAAGGAACACATAGAAAATGTTGTGGGAAAGGCTAACTAGAGACTGTGTTTTATTGGCAGGACACTTAGAAACTGTAACAGACCTATTAAGGAGACTGCCTACACAATGCTTCTCTGTCCTCTTTTAGAATACTGCTGCGAGGTGTTGGATCCTTACCAGATAGGACTGACGGAGTAGGGGAGAGTGGGGCACTCTGAACCTCGGGGCAAAATGAATCAGGTAGCATAATTTCAGTATAAGGTGGTAAATTATTTTTTCCTCTGTGTGTATGTTGTCAGTACTGCTCTACCAAGTGCCACCTGTTTTCTGCAGCATCTAGTTCCCACCATTAGTGTTGTACTGATGATATGTTAGTTTCGCAACAGTGAAGTAATTTTTGGGGACATAGATAGTTTGAATTTTTTTCAAACCTTTGTCACCAAATTTTAGAGAAAGTATGTCATTGTAGCAATATCAATACTGTATTTTAATGATATAGATCTTCAAATATTAACAATGTTCATACATAATGTCACATGAGCTTTGTTCACATTGAACCAAGCTCTCCTGGGGCACAATGAGCCATGGTTCATTGTGCCCCAGGAATCTTTTAATTGTCCAATACAAGCACTCTGTACTTTGTTTCCTTAGCATGGGTAAAACATATGTGTAGGAATTTAAGGCTTTTAAATCACAGACGTTCAGCAGTCCTGTTTTATATTATCGGGTTTGAAGATGGTTCCTTCATACTGCAGCAAGACGGACAGAGGTAAAACTGACCATTACGTTATGCAAGAAGCTGTACAGGATGTTCTTAATAAGGGCATGGCAGTTTGCCAAGCAGCTAAATCTCATTTAATACCTTACCCAACTGTACACTGATATGTTCAAGACATTAAATGTGGTTCCAGAGAAAGATTGACACCAAACTATGACAATCGTAAGGTAGTTTCTGTGGAGCAGGAGAAAGAATTAGGTAAAGGATAAAGCTTTTGTTCCAGATAGCAACATACTTTATGTCCTCCCACGACCTGCTACTGATGGTGTGACAAAGAGACAAAAATCATATTTCAAATTTGGAACCAGCTTTGGTTCAATGTGCCCCACTCTCCCCTACAGAGAAAAAGTTCAAAGGAAGGCAGCACATTTTGTATTACCATGAAATATGGGAGAGAGTGTCACAGAAATGATACAGGATTTGGGCTGGGCCTCATTAAAAGAAAGGCATTTTTCGTTGCAATGGAATCTTCTCACGAAATTCCAGTCACCAACTTCCTCCTCCAAATGCGAAAATATTTTGTTGACACCAACCTACATAGGGAGGAACAATCACCATGATAAAATAAAGGAAATCAAGAGCTCATACAGAAAGATATAGGTGTTCATTCTTTCCGTGCGCCATACGAGATTGGAATAATAGAGAATTGTGAAGGTGCTTTAATGAACCCTCTGCCAGGCACTTAAATGTAATTTGCAGAACATCCATGTAGATGTAGATGTAGATATACATTACCACATCATCAGCAAACAGCCACAGGTTGCTACATTCATAAATGATCTGATCAACTGAGTGAGCAGCAGTCTCTGACTCTTCGCTAATGATGCTGTGGTGAATGGGAAGTGTCATCATTGAGTAACTGTAGGAGGATACAAGATGGCTCACACAAATTTTTTAGTTAGTGTGATTAATGGCAGCTTGCTCTGAATATAGAAAATGTAAGTTAATGCAGATGGCTATGAAAAAAAGTCCCATATTGTTCAAATACAGCAGTAGTAGTATGCTGCTTGAGGCAGTCACATTGATTAAACATATAAGTGAAACACTGAAAAACGATATGAAATGGAACAAGCATGCAAGGACAGTGGAAAAGAAGGTGGTTGGTAGACACTGGTTTACTAGAAGAATTTTATAGGAAACTGTGGTTTCTTGACTACTATTTAAGTGTTCGGGTCCCCACCAGCTTGGATTAGAAGAAGACATTGAAGCAATTCAGAGGTGGGCACCTAGATTTGTCACTGGCAGTTTCAGTCACAATGAAAGTATTACGGAGATGCTTCATGAACTCAAATGGGAATCCCTGGAGGGAAGATGCTGTTCTTTTCAGCAAACACTACTTGGAAATTTAAAGAACCAACATTTGCAGCTGACTGTAGATTGATGCTACAGCCACCATTGTACAATTCTCGAAACCACCACAAAGACAAGATAAGAGAAATTTGGGTTTCTGCAGAGGCTTAGAGATGGTGGTTTTTTCCTTGCTCTATTTTGTGAGTGGTACAGGAAGAGAAATTACTAACAGTGGTACAATTCTCCACCATGCACCATGTGATGGCTCGGACAGTATGTATGTAGGTGCATATAAAGGGGAATATACCATAATCCTGTATGTACTGCTCCTATGTGGATCACGAAGACATACTCATACTAATTCCTGCATGTGGGTCTTTGAGCAGTGGTTCTACCCTTGGTGCACACCCAAATAGTGAAGTAAGAATCCCTGATACTAGCTACAATGAGGAAAATGCAGATTATGGATGTAGATGTATATCTATATAAAGTACTTAGCATCTGAAAAAGCAGCAGACAAACTGCCAATATTTTGTGCAACCCTTGCATGCTTGCGTCAATGACGGTCATGGCTCAAAGCATACACTATGGGTTGCTGGTTCAGCAGTGGTGTAATGGTCACTGTAAGAGAACTGTGGTGATGGTAGCTGTCTCTAACTTAAATGACATTCTTATTCACCATGGAATTGTCAAAGATAAAAGTCTGAACAAGTATGGTAACATTTCTTTCATGCAGCTTAAGTGACAATAAAGAAAAGAAATCTGCTACGGCATCTGAAAGAATTTACACTAGCTCCTATAAGTAACTGAAAGATCAAAAGAATAACGATTAAGCAAACACAAATGAATGAAATGTAATGAAATCTAGCAAATGTGACATAGCTAAAATGCACCCACAATCCGATTAACATGAGGGTAGCCTCTGAATTTCATTTTCATCTGAAAATGTGAGCATGTAATCCTTTCTTTGATTTGATGAAGACTTACTCTTTTCTTTACCAGTAATACCTGTCTTAATATATCTTCCTACAATTGTTAATTTTATGCTAGCTATTACCATGGATTTAAACACTTACTATTTTCCACTATAGAGGGGTAAAGACTATTTTGTTATGAAAATTGGTGAAACTTAGTGTGCCATTTTATTAGTACAATAGGCTAGGTTTATAATAAGTCTAGCAGTTCGTTTGATAAATATTTATCTAATCTAACATTACTCTCAACAGGTCACTAAAACAATTACAACACTAATGTGATGTGTCCTGAGATCTAGTTTCATGTGTTACATAGTTTCTCTAAATGATTGCTGCAGTGATAGGTTCTTTCAAATGGAAATGACTGGTTTTCTTCCCATCAACATAAAATCTCAATCTTGGCTTAATTGTTTAATAACTTTTCACTGAGGTAACTACCCGTCTTTCTGTGTTTGTGTTCCTTAGGTGTTATTCTAACATCTAGAATATTTTAACTACCAATAGAAAGGCTTACCTACTAATATTAAAGGCTGATAAAAGACTTAATGTGCTAGAGATTGTGTCTCATATGATGCAGATACCACCCTTGTGGTCCCTTTCCTGATGTGTCTACACACAGCATGTGAATCTGCTATAGCAGTTGCGTTTATTTCATTGTTAGGTCTAAGGTCCAGAAAGCTAGAAACATCCACTGGACTGAATCCACTGGGTCTCAACTGTTCATATTTATTTATTATTTTATATTTATTTATTTATACAGGGATTATTTCACAATGACATATGAACTGTCATGTTTATACAATGAAAACCAGTTCATCAAAAGACACGAACATACAGAAGGTGGGAAAGATGGTCAGCTGTGGCCTTAATGTAGGAACCATCCATGTATCTGCCTGAAGACATTTAGGAAAACCTCTCTCAACTGAAGTCAGGATGGCTGGACAGAGCATACTGTATCCTGCCAAATATGAGGATAACAGCTGCACAGCCTCATTCAGCTGGATGCTGTCATGATAAGCTTTAAACCCAACTTGATTCAGATAACCTGTAATATGAAACACGAATGTGCATACAGCTACAACATCTCCACCAAGCTGTGACCGTTTGACTTTTTTTTCTACTATGATACACACATCCGAATAATTTGTGTACAGGTGTGTGTGTGTGTGTGTGTGTGCGTGTGTTGTAGATGATTTTTTGATTGAAGAATGTGTACTACAGAAATACAAGTTTTTCATGAGTAAACAGGGATGGCTGTTTGTGTGTTCTGTAGGTATGTAAAATATATGTTGATGAATGGTAAGTGAGAAGAAAATATAAGCTTTGCATGAGATGGCAAAGATGTGGTTGGCATTATTTTTATGAGTCATGTAGATGTAAAATTTGTTTGCTACCATGTTGAATATGTAATGTTAAAAGTGGTATGGGGGAATGCCAATTTATCACCCAAATAGTTCTAGCTCTATTAATGAATACATTGTTTTTATTTGCAAGTGCTTGTTTAAATAAGAATTATTTCTTAATGCTGGATAGTAGACTGGATGCTAATTTGGGTTGATTTGTAGGTCCAATGAAGTGAAGCTGTCCTGAGCCAAAACACTGGAGGTCTCACAGGAGGTTCAGTTCTGGTGCAGTGTGGCAAGAAAATGGACTACAGTACATTATGATAGTACATTCAAGAAGCAAAGAACAAGTTAAGTGATTGTGGTGAAAGTGGTTTTCAAAAATGTGAACAGAAATTTTTGACAGAAACATGTTTTTCTGTGATAAAATCAAGCAATGGAAACTCCAGGTGGAATGTCAATAATAAACAGAAAATATACATTGCTACTGACTGTAAAACTGACACACTGAGTTTCAAACAGGCACAACTAAAAGATACATTAGCTTTCTGTGAAAGCCTTCATCAGAAACTGAGCTTAGGGAATACACACTTTTTCTTCGGACATTGTTTCAAACGTACATATGAGATTTCGATAATGAGAAACTCCAGAATGGTTATGAACACTTATCTCTGATAAGTTCTACATTTTCTTAAGTTGGCTTGGAAGTATTTCTTTCTAAAGCTAAAGCTAAGTCTACTGGCCATGTCACGTCATTCAGTACCAACTGACTGCGCAGTCAGCCCCTACCAGTGGTGTCACTCAGATGCAGTACAGTGGGGCATGGGATCAGCATACTATTCTTCCAGCCTTTTAATTCTTCCCAGACCTTGGAGCTACTACTTTTCAGTCAAATTGATCACGAAGTGATATTATGAATCTGCACACACACTGTTCCAGTACCCCCACCGAGGTAAAATTCCAGGAAGTACTGGGAATCCAACACCAGTTCTCCACATATCAGACATATTGAAAAATTAGCTCTGGGGGCAGACAAACATTTCTTTCAACATTAGAGGAGATGCATGAGCTGCTCATGTTTCTTCCTTCAAAGGCAACAAGTGGTGGTTTCTTTTAATGAATTACATTGACAATGTTTATAAAAACAAATTCTTTCTTGTGTGTTCCTGACAAAAATTCTGAATATTCCTAGTTCATTGTGTCAACAGACATATGCGTAAGATGATTTCCAGGCTACTGATATTACTTAACAGAGATAATTTCATATTTAAGATCATAAAAGAGACTTCAACCATGATGTGCCAATATATCTCTAATTCAATAGAAGAAGCATAACTGGGATTAGTTTTGTACAGGACTGAGTGAAGACTTACTCTCCTCTCTTTCGTTTTTGCTTTTTCAATGGTAGGATTCTGGATGCAGGCATTGGACAGGGTGCTTCTCTGGTAGTCAACATAATTCCTCCCATTGTTCTGTGTTGTGGAAATCTAGAAGCATGAAGCAGACAGAAAAAATCTTACAATGATTGTATCCAATTGAATAATGGTATTCTATCACTAACATATTACTACAGTGTAGAAAAAGTAAACCTGGTTAATGTGATGATCTGGGTTCACGTGATTCTTTGGTTGGCCTCCTTGCATCTTCAGGATGGTTGTGTTACATACATTGATGTTAATGTCTGTGACCAACCTTTATGCCCTAATTAATGTAAGTTGTAAAGCCATACTCAGATCTAATCTTGTCAGCCGGCTACATACAGGAAATCAATGATTTTTTACAATGTGATTAACCATAAAATCATATTCAGATGTGAGTAAAATATTTCAACCCACAAAAAATTCTTACTTTTAAGGGTATCCCTCCACACTTACCTTTCACTTGTATTGCAACATCTCTGAAATTATTTTGAGTCACTAGTAATTCTATGATTATTGTAGTATTTTATTTTATTTAAGGTATTGTGGTATCTTACAGATCTTTATCAAGGTTAAATTAGCATTGTTTGCTCAGCTGGTGTGACATTGTCTTTAGTCACATATTTACAAGAGTTTGTAATGCCACATATGTTTTACATTCTGATGACACTAAGAAACTGGTCTCTCTTACCATGTTTATTTGCCTGCACTGTCTACCATTCCCCACAGACTTGCGTTTGAGAGGACTTGTGTGCCAGTCCACAACTGTTCACCTAGATTTTGTTTCTCTGTAGAACCCAGCACAATCCCTTACGCACAGTGTTGGTCATTTGGAACTGAAATTCACACATTGCTAATTGCAATTGAAACTGACAGACTCCGAATGAGCTAGAAGACTAAAAAACTGTATTCTAGGAGCATGAACTTTCTCCATATCTCATTAAGAAAGTTGTGCAAGTCATGCCTCAGTAGCAATCAAGAGACAAGGAAAAAGAAGCATATAGAGGTGTTGTCAGTTCCACAGTGTTTTTTTCCATGTGTGAGAAGCCATTTCTTAAAAATAGTAAGGATCAAGGGGTTACGTTTGACACAGGTGACCTTACTGACATCAGAAACTTCACTGGGAAAGGTTAGTGAAAATCTACTGTAGCAGCACCACCGTTTAGGATAGGGAAACTTAGTTTTGTGTGATATTCGGAGCACCAGTTACAGCCAGGTTTGGGCCGGATTGCAGTAAGTTACACATACCAGCATTTGCGAAAGCAAATAGAGGCCACAGGGGCGTAGAACCGCCGGAGAGAGCACACTCAGCAGTTTCCATGGTAAAAGTCACAGACAGAGGAAGGCCAATGGCCGACCTAAGTGTTATGCATACGTGACACTTGGCAAAACAGAGGCACACAGCCAAGTATAAATAAGTGCTGTTTTCTAACGAGATTCATTCAAGTGTGGCAGCTCTCCTTGATGGCGGGGAATATCACATTTCCAGGCTACATGCAGCAACAGCTGGGGCACCAGCATTGCAGTCCACGGCAGGTCATTGGTTCGACTCTCTGAGACCAACGCAGTATCCGCAGCCAGCCAGGGCATGCCACTCCTTTGCCTGCTACCCCAGGCAGTTGTCTTGGCTCCTGACACTTGCCGGAGACATCCCGAGGTGAGGACCACAGATACAGACGCTGGATAGCAGGCACTTGTTGGTTGCTGCGATCTCAGCCACGCTGGCGAGGATAAGGACGCAGCTGGCTGCCCGCGGCTCGCACCAAGCAGCACTGAGTCAGCTGCTGGAGCAGCCATCCTGACATAATCGAAACTCTGCAGCTGGCATACAAGGTCAGCACTACACAGCATTGGGTTGCACAAGCTGCTGGGGTGCTTCCTCAGCATTGGGGGGCCCTGTGACACAGAGCGAGGTGAATGGAGCACTGTAGTGGGAACAAATAAATCATTTAGAAAGTTCTCACCAAGTTTCAACATGCCACATTTGGCGTCTGACACTACAACACTTAAGTGAAAAGCAAGGATCTGTGTCATTGTGATAAATATTATATATTGGCCAAACCACACAACTGTACAGAAACAATACAATGAACATAGGCAACACTGTCTTCTTCACCTGAATAAATCTACAGTGGCTGAGTATTGCACCTCTGCTCTCCACTCTTAATTATGAATGCTTTCAAAAACTGGCCACCATCACATCTTTTTGGGCTTGTGAGGTAAAGGAAGCAGTGAAAAACAACTAGCAAGAAATATAAGCAATCAAGATGAGGGTTTCAAATTAGATAATACCAGAACTGGGATTCTGCTCGTATCTCTTATATGTTGTCATAGTAATTTCTCTTGTGAATCTAGAACTTGTCATAATTTGATTGACTCAAGAATTGATGGATAAGATTTACTGACCTGCATCTTCCACCTTCAGTTTTATTTTTAATTATGATTACAGCATTTTTTAAGTTTTCCTTGTATTATGTTTTGGAACTTTAAGGAACAACACAACAGTGAACTCAGAAGACAATGGAAGACGCTCCATGACAAAATAGGATTTATAGTTGAAATATCAGCAGAAATATGTTGCAACATTACAAAAGAAATAATTGCACAAACTGTTTCACTCACTGCTCTATAATAGTGTGGCCTGAACGAATCATCGAAACAAAATTGTTACTTACAGTTACTTGGAGACCATTTGCAGCCTTTAATGAACTACATCTTCCCAAACAACAATGGAATTTTTGTGGGTGGCAAAATGCCATGTCACCATGCCACAATTGTTTGCAGTTCAGCTGAAAAACATTGTGGACAAATCGAGCAAATGATTTGGCCACCCAGACTGCTCAAGATGAACGCAATAAAACATTTACAGAACATAATCAGGAATTCAGTTCCTGCAAAAATCCTGCACTGGCAAAACTTTCACATTTATGGTTGACTACAGATGCAACATGGTTCAGCATTTCTGCAGGGGACTTACTATGATGTGTTGACTTCACACCACATTGAGTTGCTGCAGTACACTGGTAAAAAGTAGTTCTGAAACAATATTACACGGTATCACATGACTTTGGTCCCCTCAGTGTAAAGTTAAGAGAAGGAGTACATAAAATTTCATGATATTTAATTCAATGATACACTGTTACATGTAACATCAAAATTATGTAAGCATGAATCTGTTAACAAACCATTTGACATAGATTACTTGAATCTGCTAGTATTCTCTAGTATTACAACTTAATGGGGGAGTAATTTATCAGAGATTAATGTCATTTAAATTTGATTTCTTCTGTTCTTTTTTTGAGTATTATGCTTTTTCTTAAACCCCTCTGATAAAATAATTTTAAGTGCACTGTAGGCAAAAGAATGGACTACTTTTTGGACACTATTGAAATATCTGAGGGCAAGATATTTGTGGCCTGTTATGAACATTAGCAAGCCTGTTGTAGGGAAAATCATTTGACTGTCCAGTCCCTGTGTTTTCTTTCTGTATGGACATCTTAAGGTCAAAATTATTTAAATTCTCTTTAATACCGAGAAGGTAAATAATAGATATGCCATGTGGCTCGGGCCTCCCGTCTTGTAGACCGTTCACCTGGTGCAAGTCTTTCAAGCTGACGCCACTTCGGCAACTTGCATGTCGATGGGGATGAAATGATAATGATAAGGACAACACAACACCCAGTCCCTGAGAGAAGAAATTTCTGACCCAGCCGGGAATCAAACCCGGGCGGTTAGGTACAACATTCCATTGTGCTGACCACTCAGCTACCAGGAGCAGACACTGAGAAGGTAACTATACGAGGTGCATTCAAGTTCTAGGGCCTCCGATTTTTTTTCTCTGGACTGGAAAGAGATAGAAGCATGCGCATTGTTTTAAAATGAGGCCACGTTCATTGTCAATACGTCCAAGAGATGGCAGCACCATATGGCAGATGGAATTTTACCGCCAGCGGCGAGAATGAGCACTGTTTTAAATACTTAAAATGGCGACGTTTTCCTTACTTGAACAGCGTGCAATCATTCGTTTTCTGAATTTATGTTGTGTGAAACCAATTGAAATTCATCGACAGTTGAAGGAGACATGTGGTGATGGAGTTATGGATGTGTTGAAAGTGCGTTCGTGGGTGCGACAGTTTAATGAAGGCAGAACATCGTGTGACAACAAACCGAAACAACCTCGGGCTCGCACAATCTGGTCTGACGACATGGTCGAGAAAGTGGAGAGAATTGTTTTGGGGGAATCACCGAATGACTGTTCAACAGATCGCCTCCAGAGTTGGCATTTCTGTGGGTTCTGTGCACACAATCCTGCATGACGACCTGAAAATGCAAAAAGTGTCATCCAGGTGTGTGCCACGAATGCTGACTGACGACCACATGGCTGCCCATGTGGCATGTTGCCAAGCAATGTTGACGCGCAACGACAGCGTGAATGGGACTTTCTTTTCATCGGTCGTGACAATGGGTGACACGTGGATGCCATTTTTCAATTCAGAAACAAAGCGCCAGTCAGCTCAATGGAAGCACACAGATTCACGGCCACCAAAAGAATTTCGAGTAACGGCCAGTGCCGAAAAAATGATGGTATCCATCTTCTGGGACAGCGAGGGCATAATCCTTACCCACTGCGTTCCAAAGGCCACTACGGTAACAGGTGCATCATATGAAAATGTTTTGATGCACTGCACTGCACTGCAACAAAAACATCCGGGAAGACATGCGCATGTGCTGTTTCACTAAGACAACGCACCCGCACATCTAGCTAATGTTACGCAACAGTTTCTTCGTGATAACAACTTTGAAGTGATTCCTCATGCTCCCTACTCACCTGACCTGACTCCTAGTGACTTTTGGCTTTTTCCAACAATGAAAGACACTCTCCGTGGCCGCACATTCACCAGCCGTGCTGCTATTGCCTCAGCAATTTTCCAGTGGTCAAAACAGACTCCTAAAGAAGCCTTCGCCGCTGCCATGGAATCATGGCATCAGCATTGTGAAAAATGTGTACGTCTGCAGGGTGATTATGTCGAGAAGTAACGCCAGTTTCATCGATTTCAAGTGAGTAGTTAATTAGAAAAAAAATCGGAGGCCTTAGAACTTGAATGCACCTCGTACACGTAGAGGCTAGGAACTCTCATAATATTAAGAGCTTTGAAATGAGTTTTCACGTGCTTCTCTAAAAAATTGTTACTATAAATCTGATAGCCTTCTTGTTGCCACTTGAAAACAATTTTTGAACCAAGAGTGAAAAAATAAAAAATTTTTGCTTACATTATTTCTGAATTTGTGCATCATATGAATCACTCAAGACAGTCTGAAGCACTATTTTTCTGTGTTACTCAACTAGGTAAGTTTCTGGTCAGTGTAGAGACCTATTAGTTAGATTACTTTGTACTCTTATCTGGAGACACTAGAAGTGAAATCAATATGTTTGGTTTTCTTATAATTGATTTACAGGCAATTTGTCTGGAACCAACTAGCATGTCTGTCTACTGCTATAATTATGTTACGTCACAGCTTCTCTATATAATCAAACTGTGTAATTAGATTTGCATCATCTTTGTATAATAAGGACTCATATGGCAAGAATGAGGGGAAAGGACCAAGTACTGAGTTGTTTGGCATGCCTCTGGCAGCAGATAACCAGTCTAAGCTTTGATTATTGTTACTAACTGTTCTATGGGGTGCACTCAGCCTTGTGATGCCAATTGAGGAGCTACTCGACTGAATAGTAGCAGCTCCGGTCAAAGAAAACCATCATAACGACCGGGAGAGTGGTGTGCTGACCACACGCCCCTCCTATCCGCATCCTCAACTGAGGATGACATGGCTGTCGGATGGTCCCGATGGGCCACTTGTGGCCTGAAGACGGAGTGTGCTAACTGTTCTATGGCTCAGTGTGCAGCTCTGCAGTACCAGTACATTATGATAAATCTACTGTGGGAGACAGTGTCAAAAGCATTCCTCAACTCCAGAAGACTTGTACAGGTTGTTTTATTACACTCAAGGATGTGAAGAGTTAACCAGGTTTTTTTTCCTCAGAATGCAGGTTCACGTGTTTTGGCATACAACTTTCTCAGGTGTGGAGTGTGCCAGTTCCTCATTTCTTGAAGATTTTTACAACAGTTCAATTTTCAGTTTTTTTTATATTTGGGACAATAGGTGTAATCTTTGCTACCAATAACCATAAAAATTAGTTTGTTGACTTATAATTTGTAAATCATCACAAACAGAAGCCAATTATGTAAATTTGCTATCTATTTCATTTGTATGGCATCAAGCTTTTGGTGAAACATGTGTTACAGTAAAAACAGTTGTGTAAGGAAGTGGAGGTATAACTGATGTTACAGCCAGAGAGGAAAAATATCTTTCTTATTCTTTACACACGCATTCATTATGATGCCACCCCCACACCAGAACCAAACAATAATCAAACTGGTACCTTCCCTCAACATTTCTGTCACTGTACTGGCTAATAACCTCCGTAGATCTGTATGTTGAATGGGTGAGATTTAGATCCCTGTCTTGACATCTAGAGTTTGATATTCTGTAGATTCCCTACATCACAGCAAGCAATTACTAGAATGTCTTCACAGGAGGATTTGTTCTCTAGCCTAGTACACTCTACATCTCAAATTATCTATGTACTCTTCAAATCATCATACAGTTTGTAGTGGATATGGTACCAGTATCATTTTACTCCCTTCTTGTTCCATTTCTAATTAATGTGTGGGAAGAATGACTTTCAATATGCCATTTAGTAGGAAGGAATTTATCTAATTGTGCAGTAATGGTTACTATGCTAGGTATTTTTACAACATTTAAAACTTTTCTAGGTTCATTTCAGAACTCTGAATTTTAAAACTTGTGAGACCCTGATGAAGGATAATAATAATGTTAGTGATGAGCTCTTGCAGACTACTCAGGCTTATGAGTGTTTCAAAACTTTCCTTCAATATTCTGCATCTTCTACATAATTCAGTTTGAACAAGCTACAAATGACAAAACATACAGTGCCACTGAATGTACATGTAAACTGTATTACTCCAATAGCTTTGACATTGATAGAGCATGACTAGTTTTTGGGGTGTTTTACACAAACACTGAATCCACTGTAGTGTAATCAATCTCTTCAATGACAATACACAATTATTCAAATCATCTACTAGCTCCAGAAGTCAGTTTTCCATTACAAGTAACACAAAATTCCAAGTGCTGCATCATTCAGTACTCTGCAAGCAAAATTGGATATTTCAGTTTGACAGCATTCTTACTCCACAGCTCCACACAAAATAATGAAGTTGACACCTTTGTCTCAGAGGTTAATAAGCTTACAGAAACACACTGAATATTATGTAGAGAGCCCTTTTGTGGTTATTATTGCTAGTGAATTTACCTATCACATACCAAAAGACATTTGAAAGGATAGTCTTAAAATGTAGCCAGTGTTTCAAGATAGACGCTGAATCCTATTATTCTAATAGTGTCCATATTATGGGACAAAGGTAGCGAATGCTGAGATAATCCTGTTACAAAAGTTGCACAATATGTGGACAGATCCACAGGTAACAAGAACCCATTTCCTGCAGTCCACTGATGAGATAGGTTTTCCTTCAGGGTGCCTTTACTGTACTTTGATTATCTATTGTATCCTTACATTACTACAGGGAAATTTTGTTATGGTTCCTCTCAAAGGAAAATAGCCAATGGCCTTCCCCATCCATTTCCTACTAGAGTTTATAATCTGTTTCATTGTCAATATGTCATTAAATGCTAGTGCACCTTCTTTCCTTTCTTATTTTGTAAATGATGTTTCAGGTATTTAACAACTTTTTATTGAGCCATAGGGTAAAATCAAGTTCTGTTTCCTTCTAATAAAAATCAGGAGCAGGTGCTGTTCTGATTCAACACATATAAATGATGCAATGTTATGTAATGTATCAGGTAATTATTGATTTGTGGGTTCTTCAAGTAGCTGGACGTCTGTTAGAGATGAAATGTTGCTGGGTTGTACTTCAACTTATAAAACAGCCAAGAAGGGGGATAAAATCTGTTACGTCATTTCATCTGACTATTTCAGAGTGACTGATGAACTGAATGAACTGACTGCATTTAATACCAAAACAATTTACAGGAGATACATAGATGATTGGTGTGGTAGAAAAATTCTTTCTGCTTGTGCTTTAATGTGAATAGAGAACCACCCACATGTGAGCATTTGCTACAGCTTAGAAAAAGAGTTAGTAATCGCATCAGAATTCTATCAAAAATCATTTTCTGCTCTGAGTCATTATTTTATACATATAACTCTTAAAATGAAGAACAAGTGTGTGAGTGGAAGACTGGCATCTCAACCCAAGGTACAAAAGCAAAACTGGAAAGAACCTACATGTGAGCAATATTGTTGTGTTTCCTTTGTTTCTGATGCCAAGGGGATTTATTCACTATCAATTTATTGCCCAAGATAGCACAATTAAATAGCATTAACACATTCAAATGGTTAAACACTGGAGGCTTAATTTTTACAATAAAAGTTATGATCCTACACCAAATCAGTGCTCCTGGCTACACAGTGATGACAGGTAGCACTTAGCAAAAAAGGGAATAGAGGTCCTTTTTTGATTTTCATTGCTGCACAAAATTATGTAACCCTCCCACAAAGGAGCATTTTTTATATTAAAAAGCTGAAGCACAACTCATTGGAGACACTATTCAGCAAGAATTTAGATAACTACTACTGCCACTGGGAGTTATTTTTGTGATAACCAGACCCAAAACTTGTTACCATATGGGTACACTACTATGATGCATGAAGACACTCTGACAATTTTCATATTTTCTAACTATGGTGAACATGCGAATAAGATAATAACTATAACAGATGGCCTTCCTACACAGAAACAAATAACTTCTGGTCTACTTGTAATTTATATATTTCCTCTCATTTCTGCACAAATAATCTTATTGGAAGGTCTTACCCAGTATTTGGTGCATGTCCCATACCGTAAACAGACCTAACATAAAATCGAAGGTGTTGCGTCCAGTAATTTTAATATACTAACTGCACAATTTCCAGAGGAATGAACTAGTATTTTGGCATTGCATCTTGCACACAATTAGGAAGGAGCTTCTATTTGGTTGTGGTGCCTTACCCTGTACAGGTTCCATGCTCATGGGTAGAACCAATTGTGGCTGCACCCTCTGTTGAGCTGTTGCACACAGATGATACTGTATACATGGCTTTCTGCGAGACGGGGAGACGCCCTAGCTGAGGAGGCAGTGAGAGGGCCAACTGGGATGAGTGCACAGGTAGCCTAACACCAGCTGGGCACAGCACTGCTTGCTCCTCCCTGCAACAGCACAAACACA
This sequence comes from Schistocerca cancellata, assembly GCF_023864275.1. Lineage (NCBI taxonomy): Eukaryota > Metazoa > Arthropoda > Insecta > Orthoptera > Acrididae > Schistocerca > Schistocerca cancellata. The sequence continues at coordinate 271,730,252 of NC_064629.1, forward strand.
TCCATGCCGCTCTGCAGCTCTGCCACTTCAATAAGTGTCACATCCAGTAATTACAATATACTCTCTGCACAATTTCCAAAATCAGGAAGGAGCTTCTGTTTGGTTGTGGTGCCTTACCCTGTACAGGACCCATGCTCATGGGTAGAACCAATTGTAGCTGCACCCTCTGTTGAGCCACCATCATGTGATGTCTGTCTGCGATCGCACATAGGTGATACCGTATAAATAGCTTTCCGCAGGATGAGGAGAGGCCGTCGCTGTGGCGGCAGTGAGGGGGCCAACTGGAATGAGGGTACAGGTTGCCTAACACCAGCTGGGCACAGCCCTGCTTGCTCCTCCCTGCAACAGTACAAACACATCCACGCCACTCTGTCACTTTAATATGTGTGACATCCAGTATTTTTAATACACTCTCTGCACAATTTCCAGAAATGAGAGTTTGTGTTGTGATATTGCATCTTGCACAAAATCACGATGGCACCTTCTGTTTGGTTGTGGTGCCTTACCCTGTACAGGATCCATGCTCGTGGGTAGAAACAATTGTAGCTGCACACTCTGTTGAGCCAACATCATGTGATGTCCTGCTGCTGTTGCACACAGGTGATACCTTATACATAGCTTTCCGCAGGATGGGGAGAGGCCCTCGCTGTGGCGGCAGTGAGGGGGCCAACTGGAATGAGGGAATAGGTTGCCTAACACCAGCTGGCCACAGCCCTGCTTGCTCCTCCCTGCAACAGCACAAACACATCCATGCCACTCTGCCACTTAAATATGTGTCACATCCAGAATTTTGATACACTCTCTGCACAATTTCCAGAAATGAGTTTATGTTGTGATATTGCATCTTGCACAATATGAGGAAGGCGCTTCAGTTTGGTTGTGGTGCCTTACCCTGTACTGGATACATAGTCATGGGTAGAACCAATTGTAGCTGCACCCTCTGTTGCGCTGTTGCACACAGATGATACCATATACGTGACTTTTCGCCGGATGGGGAGAGGCCCTCTCTGTGGCAGCAGTGAGGGGGCCAACTGGAATGAGGGTACAGGTTGCCTAACACCAGCTGGCCACAGACCTGCTTGCTCCTCCCTGCAAACAGCACAAACATATCCAGGCCGCTCCACAGCTCTGCCACTTACATAAGTGTCACATCCAGTCATTTTAATACACTCTCTGCACAATTTCCAGTAATGAGTTTGTGTTGTGATATTGCATCTTGCACAAAATTAGGTAGGAGTATCTGTTTGGTTGTGGTGCCTTACACTGTACAGGACCCATGCTCGTGGGTAGAGCCAATTGTAGCTGCACCCTCTGTTGAGCTGTTGCACACAGATGGTACTGCATACATGGCTTTTCGCGGGATGGGGAGAGGCCCTCGCTGTGGAGGCAGTGAGGGGGCCAACTGGGATGGGGGTACAGGTTGCCTAACACCAGCTGGCCACGGCCCTGCTTGCTCCTCCCTGCAACAGCACAAACACATCCATGCCACTCTGTCACTTTAATATGTGTCACATCCAGTAATTTTTAATACACTCTCTGCACAATTTCCAGAAATGAGAGTTTGTGTTGTGATATTGCATCTTGCACAAAATCACATGGTGCCTTCTGTTTGGTTGTGGTACCTTACCCTGTACAGGATCCATGCTCGTGGGTAGAAACAATAGTAGCTGCACCCTCTGTTGAGCCAACATCATGCGATGTCCTGCTGCTGTTGCACACAGGTGATACCTTATACAAAGCTTTCCGCAGGATGGGAAGAGGCCCTCGCTGTGGCGGCAGTGAGGGGGCCAACTGGAATGAGGGAACAGGTTGCCTAACACCAGCTGGCCACAGCCCTGCTTGCTCCTCCCTGCAACAGCACAAACACATCCATGCCACTCTGCCACTTAAATATGTGTCACATCCAGAATTTTGATACTGCATCTTGAATCTTGATACTGCATATTGCATCATGCACAATATCAGGAAGGCGCTTCAGTTTGGTTGTGGTGCCTTACCCTGTACTGGATACATTGTCATGGGTAGAACCAATTGTAGCTGCACCCTCTGTTGCACTGTTGCACACAGATGATACCATATACGTGACTTTTCGCCGGATGGGGAGAGGCCCTCTCTGTGGCAGCAGTGAGGGGGGCAACTGGCATGAGGGTACAGGTTGCCTAACACCAGCTGACCACAGCACTGCTTGCTCCTCCCTGCAACAGCACAAACACATCCATGCCACTCTGCAGCTTTGCCACTTATATAAGTGTCACATCAGTCATTTTAATACACTCTCTGCACAATTTCCAGTAATGAGTTTGTGTTGTGATATTGCATCTTGCACAAAATCAGAAAGGAGCACCTGTTTGGTTGTGGTGCCTTACCCTGTACTGGATCCATTGTCGTGGGTAGAACCAATTGTAGCTGCACCCTCTGTTGAGCTGTTGCTCACGGATGATACTGTATACATGGCTTTCCACGGGCCCGGGAGACGCCCTAGCTGTGGAGGCAGTGAGGGGGCCAACTGGGATGGGGGTACAGGTTGCCTAACACCAGCTGGCCACAGCCCTGCTTGCTCCTCCCTGCAATAGCACAAATACATCCATGCCACTCTGCCACTTAAATAAGTGCCACATCCAGTATTTTGATACACTCTCTGCACAATTTCCAGAAATGAGTTTGTGTTGTGATATTGCATCTTGCACAATGTCAGAAAGGCGCTTCTGTTTGGTTGTGGTGCCTCACCCTGTACAGGATCCATGCTGGTGGGTAGAACCAATTGTAGCTGCATCCTCTGTTGAGCCACCATCATGTGATATCCTGCTGCTGTTGCACAGAAGTGATACCATATACGTAGGTTTGCGCAGGATGGGGAGAGGCCCTCGCTGTGGCAGCAGTAAGGGGGCCAACTGGGATGAGGGTACAGATTGACTAACACCAGCTGACCACAGCCCTGCTTGCTCCTCCCTGCAACAGCACAAACACATCCATGCTGCTCTGCCACTTAAATATGTGTCACATCCAGTATTTTTGATAACTCTCTGCACAGTTTCCAGAAATGTGAGTTTGTGTTGTGATATTGCATCTTGTACAAAATTAGGAAGGAGTATCTGTTTGGTTGTGGTGGCATACCCTCTACTGGATACATGCTCGTGGGTAGAGCCAATTGTAGCTGCACCCTCTGTTGAGCTGTTGCACACAGATGATACTGTATACATAGCTGTCCGCAGGATGGGGAGAGGTCCTCGCTGTGGAGGTAGTGAGGGGACCAACTGGGATGGGGTTATTGGTTGCCTAACACCAGCTGGCCACAGCCCTTCTTGCTCCGCCCTGCAAGAGCACAAACACATCCATGCCACTCTGCAGCTCTGCCACTTAGAAGAGTGTCACATCCAGTAATTTTAATACACTCTCTGCATAATTTCCAGAAATGAGTTTGTCTTGTGATATTGCATCTTGCACAAAATTAGGAAGGAGCTTATGTTTGGTTGTAGTGACTTACCCCATACAGGATTTTGGCTTGTGGCTAGAACCAATTGTAAATGCACCCTTCTCTGAGCCACCCTCATGTGATGTACTGCTACTGTTGCATAGAAAAACTACTTTATACATGGCATTTAGTGGGATGGTGAGAGGCCCCACCTGCAGAGGCAGTGAGAGGGTCAACTTGGATGGTGATAGAGGCTGCCTAACACCAGCTGACCAGCTGGCCACAGCCCTCCTTACTCCTCCCTTCAATACTGCAAACACATCTATGCCTCTTTACATCTGTGCTCGTTATTTGAAGTTTTATGTGCAGTAATTTTAATACACTCTCGGCAAAAGTTATGGAAGAATAAAATTGCCAATTTGTGTTTTGGAATTTCACCTTGCACAATATTAGCTAGGAGCTTCTGTTTAGTTGCAGTGTCTTACCCTGTACAGGAGCTTTTCTGGTGGGGAGACCCAATTATAGCTGCAGACTTTTCTGACCCTTCTTCATATGATTTATTGACTGTGTTATGTAGGAACACTGTAGTAGATGTGTCTTCTGATGCAGTGGGGACAGGTCCCAACCGCCTACCCAGTGAGAGGCCCAATGGGATTAGAGGTGGAGGCTGCTTAACAGTAGCATGCCGCAGCTCTGGTTGCACCTCCCTGCAACAGCGTAATCACATCTATGGCACTCTGCAAAAGTCCTCACCTTAAGTGTCCCATCCAGTAATTTTGATGTGTTTTGGTATTCCATCTCACATAAAATTAGCAAGGAATTCTGTTCAGTTCTGGTGCCTTACCTTGTACAGGAGCTTTTCTTGTGGGGAGACCCAATTATAGCTGCAGACTTTCCTGACCCTTCTTCATATGACGAAGTAACACTGTTATGTTCGGACACTGTAGTACATGTGACTCCTGATGCAGTGGGGATACGTCCCAACCGCTTACCCAGTGGACGGCCCAACGGGATTAGAGGTGGAGGCTGCCTAACACCAGCGCGCTGCAACCCAGTTTGCTCCTCCCTGCAACAGAACAAACACATCTGTGCCATTTGGCAGCTCCAGACCTTAGTTAAAGTGTCACATCCAATAATTATGACGTGTCTGGGTATTCCATCTTGCATAAAATAAGCAAGCAGTTCTGTTTGGATGTGGTGCCTTACCTTGTACAGGAGCTTTGTTGGTGGATAGACCTCATTGTAGTTGCATGCTTTTCTGAGCCACCTTCATGTAATGTAAAGCTGCTGTTTCACACAGACACTGCTGTATACAAGGGTTTTGGTACATTGGGGACAGGCAGTGTCAGCTAACACGTTGTGGGGGCTGACTGAAATTTTGGTAGAGGCTGAAAATTATCAATGTGTTCAGTTCAGATGTGGTGGCCTACCTTGTACTGGAGCTTTGCTTGTGGGTAAATTGAATTGTAGCTGCATGCTTTTCTGAGCCATGTTCATGTGATGTAATGCTGCTGTTGCACAGGTACCTCTCAGTATATGGGGCTTTTAGTTGGCTGGGGAAAGGCCCCAGTAGGAGAGGCAGTGAGGGGGCCAACTGGGAAGGGGACATAGGAGGTCTAACACCAGCTGGACACAGGCCTGCTACCTTCTCCTTGTGACAGCACAAATACATCTATGCTACTCTGCAGGTCTGGTCCTTTGGAGTGAATAATAAATCTCACTGAAATTATTTACCTGTCTAAATTTCCTTCTCCTACATAATTTCAGAAGAATGGAATTCAGTTTAATGCTAACTATGAAGGACAGTCATTAAATTTTTATCATCACCTCAAAAAATAAGTTTTCATAATTATTTTTCTGTTTATTTGCAGGTGCATGTCCACAGACTCAGTAGACACTGAAAACCACACACTACAATAATCCCTATTATAGAATACTTCTTGATGAGAGAAAACAAAATGGTATAGACCATAAATAAACTGGAGCATCATGCAATTATTTGTTGATTTCTTTTGTACATTTGAACAGAAGAAACATGGCGAAAATCCATATAGATTTCACACTATCAAGGCAATAGTGGATAAATTGGAAATTAGTCAATGATATGTTTTCAGTATCTTATACAATGAAATATTGAATATGAAAAATATTGCTACCTGTTGGTTCCACAGCTATTTGCACCATAACAAAAAGCATGCCAAACTGAAACCACAGCAGAAATAATGCAGCTGTCATGGTCATCCAATTGCCATCTCTAGTCACCCAGTCACCTGGATAAGTGTATGGTATATCACTGTGACCATGAAACAAAGGTGTCTCAGTACAAGCAGCAAACAGGTGAACTGTCAAATGAGCATATTACCAAAATCTCCCGGTGAGGTAGGGGGGCTGGCAAATGAAGAATCATGGGAAGCAGTCTGAGAGTGTGTTTTTACACACACTGCTTCTTTGGGCTATCAAACATTGCCATGTACTGTCTTGACATGTAAGCCTGAGAGATTTTCCATTTCTTTGGATGAACAAATCATTGTGAGCATTTCCCGAAAGACACGTTTTCAAGGTGAAACGTTTCCTGAACAGCCAAACACAGATTTCTACAGAATATTCAGAGAATTTCAAACACAATCAAATTCCTGCAAATCATACATTGACTTGTTCTAAATAATCCAATTTACACTTACATTACACTAGTCACCAAATCTCAGTCATAAGTGGGGTGAGAGGAAAATGGAAATGTGCACTGTTACCGAAAATTAGTGTATCTTTTAGATAGGAGTACATCATACTTCCTATATGTACGTGATTCATCGGTGATATAAATGATTGTATTAGAGCTACAGTAGCTTAGCCATTATTTTCTTGTTCTTCGTAGGCACTGTGTTGACTCCCAATGAAGTTTGGAAGATACCATTACACATACGTCATCTGCTCACCACTCCATGTGGTAGAATCTTTGGAAAGCTTGAAGTAGGTGAGACAAACACTGTAGTCTTAGTAACATTTAATGTTGTACAAAGGTTTCTGCATTTAATTTTCTGAAAAACTGGAAATGTTTATTTTGGAACAGTGCAAGGTTGACTCCTCAACATAATTTATGTCTGTTGTTTGTGTAGGATGTAATACAATGATTTCTGTTATCTTGGGCTATGCTGCAAAAAATGAAATGACACAAATTCGATAAATTCGAGCTGGTTTCATAAATGAATTGCCCATTTCCTCATTTATTTATTGATTCATTCATTGTACTTTATCAGTGTTGCTGACTCCATGTTTCTAGGATACACACTGTTGGGTGTGTAGTATATGGATCAACAAATATGAGCCTTCAGGAGGAGTTCATTAGCAAATTCAATGCCTGTGGCAAGTTATTACTCTTTATTGACCTTGTTACGGCATGTGAGGAAGATTTCCTCTCTCCCAGAAGTGTTGCCAAGGTTTTAACAGTAACTGTGGATGCACTCTGTGACACACTAAGCAGTGATTTGTTTGCACTTTGCCAAAGGGTAGCTTTGTAGGATTATGATTTTTTTCTGTAAACAATATGAATTGTATGCATATTGTCAACACATAAATGTACACAATACAGATACATAAATGTATAGACAAACACATGTAATTTGATGCTTTTTATTTGTGCAGCATATTATATTCAATAATTGTAGAATGTCTCTTAAGCGTAACAGTTAATAATTAGCATAATTGTCACCAAAATCTATGTGCCAATTCAGGCAATCTTTGAAGGTACCTATAGAAACAATTTTCTAGTAGGTTTTTAGGGTATTCCTGAATGAACGTGTTTTTCTCTTAAGTCTCTGTTCACTTGTAAAAGTCTGTTGTAATATGTAATTCCACGGTGTAGGAAACCATGTAGTATTTTTGCTTTGTTTTTCCTACTGAGAAATAAGCAGTCGCTGGATTTGGTTCCATATTCATCCTTTAGTGTCCCTGGGAAGCAGCCTGTCATGAAAGAATCATTTATGATTTGCACTAAAGAGTTTTTCACACTGACTGTACAGTTTCTCTGTATGCACAGAGGCACTTCATTTTTTAGACTGTGCTTCAAAGTGCACAGTTGTACTGTAGTATTGGGTCACAGCATTATTGTATTTGGTGAGTTTTTGTTCAGCCTGTGTTTTGTCAAATGTCTGTTTATGTAGCTTGGTACCTATGTTTCTGAAGTATTGAACTGCAATGTGTGCTCCACTCCTGGGATCATATATTGTGGTACCATGATGCTTCAGTGTTATGTTTCTTGTGTTTTCTTCTATTTGTCTCCTCTTTGGTGATTTACAGACTGCACTGATTTTGTTTTCTGCTTTTCCTATAATTTTAACTATTTTTGAGATAATTTTTTAATAATTACACATCAAAACATTCAATCAATCAAAAACAAACTCTTAAACTTACAAGTAGATATAGAAAGCAGTGGTATAAGAACTACTGTTCTCTGTGTAACTGAGCATTGGTTAAAAACAATGAAATAACTTGTATAAACTTAGACAGTTATGAGTTAGTATCATACTTTTGCAGAGAGAGTTTTAAAAATGGTGGAAGCTGCATATTTGTTAGATATTGCATCTCCTGCCCTGTAACTGCAATTCCATTGGAAATGTATGCAACTGAAAAACATTTTGAGTGTAGTGGTATACGTATCGAACTGCAAAATGCAACCCATTTAATAATGTCTTTATAGAGCTCCCAGTGGTGATTTCAGTGTGATAGGCTGCTATCACAATTTTGGGAGAACAAGTTAATTTTATGTGGAGACTTGAATATTGACTATCTGAATCAACATATAAAATGGAACTAGAGAGCTTATGGTTTACATAACACAATACAAAACTACACCAGAATAGGTATGAACACTCAAACTGCCATTGATTACATAATTACAAATATTCAGTCTGGCAGATATAATTGCCTTATAGAAGACATGAATTTATCAGATCACCACTCACAGACAGTAATAATAAAAGAAGTAGGGAAATTAGATTCACTCAGCTTTATCCCATAAAGAGATATGAGAAGTTCCTACATAACAGACCTAAAGATAGAACTACAAAATGGAAAGTGGCCAGAAATGTACTTAACTAATGGTGTTAATGATAAATATAACAGTTTCCTAGATATCTATTTAAAAATCCTTGAAGAATGTTTGCCAACCAAAATTAAACCAATAAAGGAAAAGAGAGGAAATCTAACATGGCTAACAAAAGGTCTATTAGTATCCTGTAAAAAGTTGAAACTTCTACACACAATTTTGAAAGCTCCAGATAGGACTATTCATTTTGTTGAATATTATAGAGCCTATAAAAAGATTTACAATAAAACTTTAATAGCTGCAAAAAACTGTATAATGGAAATGTTATTACACAAGTTTCCAACAAAGTCAGAAACACTTGGAAGATAATAAACAGAGAAACAGGAAAGTCGTCAGGAAATAACAATAAAAGCTTAAGCCCAAAGATCAATAATGTTGTAACAGAAGATCCAATAACCACTAGTAACACTTTCAACCAATATTTTACCAGCATCTGCCAACAACTTACACAGGGTAACAATAGCAATTCTCTGCAAGCCCAAAAACAACTTGAGAATATACAAAAGTCACCCAGTAACTCATGTTATCTGTATCCGGCAACTGAACAACAGATAAGAAAAATAATAGAGAAACTAAAAAATAAAGCATCCACAGACAAATGGCCTGTCAAAAAAAAATTTCAAAGCTATCTACTAGGGAAATTGCTAAACCCCTCTGCCACTTAGTAAACTCATGTCTCGAAAAAGGAATCTTCCCAGATAGAATGAAGATTGCCAGAGCACTATCACTATTCAAAAAACGTGATCACATGTGCCCAAATAATTACAGACCAGTTAGCCTCCTTCCCATTTTTTCGAAGATCATAGAAACAATACTATTTGTTAGGTTAATGGCATTTTTTGATAAAAACTCTATCATAAATGGTAGACAGTTTGGGTTCCAGAAGGAAAAATATACAGTGTCAGCTGCATTTGAACTTATTAATATAATCTCTGCAGGCCTAGATCAAGGTCAAATCTCAGTTGGTGTTTTTTGTGATTTATCTAAAGCTTTTGATCTTGTCAGCCACCACATATTAATAATGAAGCTACACCACTATTGAATTAGAGGAAGTGCTCTTGATATCATAAAGTCATTTCTGCAGAACAGAAAACAAGCAGTGGAAGTGTCACACAATCAAGGGAAACAGCTATCAGAACTACAAGATATAAAACATGGGGTGCCATGCCACAAGGTACTATGCTAGGACCCCTCCTTTTCCTTATATATGTAAATGATTTACCTTGTAACGTAGACAGTGAATTGATACTCTTTGCAGATGACACAACAAGAATAACTGTGAGACCGAGCTTACAGGATGCCATAAGTAAAAGTAATCAAACAGTTGAAATAATCACCCACTGGCTTGAAGTGAATAGGTTAATTCTCAGTTATGAGAAAACTAATGCAATCCTATTTAGGAACAACAAAAGAAAAACAAGTTAACCAACAAATTTGCAAGAGCTAGATGTAAGAGTAGTTGAAAGTGCTAAATTTCTAGGGATCACTGAGGACAGTTGTTTTGGATGGAAAGATCATATTTCCAATATAAGCAATAAAATTAGCACTGTTGCTTTTGCTCTGAGACAAATTAAGCCACTAATAACTGAAGATGATGTGTGCATGGTGTATTTTTCATACTTCAATCCTATAATGAGGTATGGTATAGAAATCTGGGGCCACTCAACTCAGCCAATCAAAAACTCAAATTACAAAAATAGCAATTAGAATAATGGGAAACAAAAGAACAAGAGATAGTTGCAAGCTTCTTTTCAAAAAAATATAAGATTCTAACATTCTACAGCTTGTATATATATAAAATTCTGCTCCTTGCTTGGGATCTTAATGATAAATTCAACAAAAATGAAGATGTACACCACCACCACACCACAAACACCAAGAAATTAAGAATTCTGCAGCAGAACACAACTCAATATGAGAGAAACAGTGGTTACAGGGCAGTAAAGTTGTACAACTCTTTATCACCACACATCACTAATGACAAATCAAAGGAGAAATTTAAACAGTCGATCAAACAAGTGCTATTAGAAACCCCTTTATATTCAATCAGAGAAATTCTTTCAAATGAAAATAACTGAAGCAAACAGACATAGTACACGAAAAGAAAAATGTACACAGGTACAGAGAAAAAGAAAAAGTAAAATGTGTTAACTCCTTAACAGCATTGTTTTATCTAAAGATTTTGTTTTTCTATAGTATTATTGCTGTTAAATTTTTTTATGAATGTAAACAAAACAGCAGCTAGAATATGTATGTGCTATGTGACTGTATTATCCGTATATATAATATGATGGACCCATAGCATTGAATTATTGAGATTCAATGTTCTGTAATTTAGGTACATCAATTATGTATGCCTCATAAAATCTGTTCAGTTTATAGTATCTAAAATTTTGTAACTATGTTGTTAATTTCCAGAAATGTTGTGGCTAAAATTTATTGCTTATCTTAGCAAAACTATAGTTAGAATCAGTAAAAGTAATGTATTTCATTGGAAAACTGACAAATCAATTATGTACTTGGACTTACTCCATAAATGTACACCAAAAGCTGTTAAATAAATAAGTGTCTTTTGTATGAATGGTGTTGGTTACAAAATGCAGCATTATTTTTGTTGTTTTTTATACTGCTACGATGCTTGAGGATTAAAGCCTTCAATATCCCATCAGTTACCCAGTTATTTTTATTTTGTGTTTTAATAGCTCTTAGTACTTCTTCAAAACTGAAATTCAAAACTGAATTTAAATATTGAAATGAACTTTGAAAATTGCCCATTCATGCTAATCTCCATGTACAAGTGTTTCCAAGTTTAAGTGTTCATCTTTATGACAGATCTGACTCTTTTCAGCATAAAGAAAACCATTATGTATGTGAGTATTTTAGTTTTGTTTTTTACACCTATGTTTAATTTTAAGATCTGATGCAAGTGATTTGAAAGTTCAGAGTTATCTACAATGACATCACATTTTAATTTCTCTATACCATTTGCTTTATGTTCAATGATTGATGCAGAATGCTTGGTTATGCTTGTGACAGTGTCAATCAGTGGTGATAGTTCACAGCTGTACGTAATGTTAACTTCACCAAGAAGTTTAGTCCTATTTATGATGAAAGTGCAAACAAGAGTGAGACAATCATCTTTCTAAATAATGATAAATGTTTAGTGTATTTGTAAGTAGCTTAGATATCACCAAAAAAATCATGCAACCCCATAAATATCCAAATTACTGACATTAGGTCACAGAAATATTTTTGGGAATCATATAGAAAAATCCTAGGTAATATCAGTGTTCTATGGTTCCCTAATTTAATAGAAAACATATAAAACTTCACAAATATATCATGCTCTCTTTTAGGTTCCACAGAGGTTTCAGCAGAATTTACCCTTCACGTGCTTCTTTATTGGAATATTCAATCATTGGTTGTGATGGTGTGTCCAAATAGGTGGAAAAGTTTCTTTAATCAACTGCTGCTGCCAATGTCAATGGAGCATCTACCACAGCTTTTAGTCCCAAAACCAGTAAGTAAGAATTAGCTTCTGGCCAGTTGGTAATAATTACAAACTGTCGCAATTTCTCCTTTAGCACATGACAATGTCATTGAGCAACTAAGGCTAAATAATGAATTTTGTAACTTTCAAGTCTTACTTGGCACACATTTCAGATCATGAACTCCAGCCGATGGTTGAACAGTGGAAAAACATTGTGTGGAGTGATGAATCACGGTACACAATGTGGTGATCTGATGGCAGGGTGTGGGTATGGCGTGCGCCCTGTGAACGTCATCCGCCAGCACATGTAGTGCCAACAGTAAAATTTGGGTGAATGTGGTTAATGTTATAGTGACGAGATGTTGCATGATGCCATTACCCAAAATGTGGCAGACAATTGTCTTAGAGCTCAAATTATCATATTCGAAGTTTCCACTCTCAAGCAGGTTGCTGATTTGTTGGATCACCAAGACATATTTGATAGACTGATGGTCAAGCTAGTGGCAGTAGTAAACAATGTATGTATGCAGGTTATGCACCATGGCCCAGTGAGGAATGTTCGAGACCAGCCTGGCCCGTGCTACGTGGTGGAAGTAGTAAACACCTGCCTCACACTAAGCAAGCAGTAAACAAAGTAAAGTCATGCCCATAATGTCTCAGAGCACATAAATATCTAGCTTGTCCTTGTAGAAATGTGCAATGCTTTAAATGTGGCAAACATGGAAACATTCAATCATTTTGCATGCAAAACAGTTTCAGAACAAGTCAAATGTTTGTTAATTAAAAAAGCAAGAAAAGAGTGTGAATGTAATTGTGTGAAAGCCAGTTCCTGAGGCAAACATTGTTAAGTCTGCCAGTTCCAAGTCTGTAGTGAAGTCAGTCACAAAGTCATAGAATTGGTCCTCAATGCAAAGAAAACCTAAGTTATTCATGCCTTTGAACATTTCTCAGCAAATTTTGAAATCTGCAACTAGACACAGTAATATCATTCACTGTGTTAAACAGGCTTATATATGAACAATTACATTAGCCAAAACTTTCAGAGTCACAAATGTTACAGTCCATTGACAATGGAGGTGATATTCTGATTCTTGGAATGTCTAGTTTACATGTCACTTTTAAGGAAGTAACTAAAACAATGTCATTTGCGCTGCTATGCACAAAAGACAGCATCGAAATATTTTTGGCATTGACGCTTTTGACTTGTCTGGCTTACATATTTAGGAAAATGCTTCATCTGTCAACACATTTGTACCTAATGACATTTTATCTCAACTGTGCAAAGAATTTCAGGATGTCTTTCAAGACTCTTTAAGTGAGGCCAATGATTTTGAAGCTCTTATTACTCTGAAAGCAAATGCGCAATCAAAAATCGAAGTGTATATGGCTGTCAAGATGGCAGTGAATGAGGCTGTCAATGACTAACAAAGCCCAAAGAAACTCATGTTATATGAAGACCACAACAAAACCAGTGTTAGTGTTCACAGACACGTGGATAACCAAAGAACTGAAAGTGAAGGTATTACAGCAAAAGCAGAAATACTGAACAGTATTTTCAAATGACTAAGGAAGATACAGTTTCTCTTCCACACTGCTCTAAAGATGTGAGCTATTGAACAATGATGCAAGACCCACTGTGATCCCTGTCAGACTGCATACAGAATTTACAACTGAATTAGATTTTAGTTTCACTATAATATATCATACATCCCTTAACAGTAAACTAGGCCTATGACTAAAAAAGAGCACAGTTCACACATGTGTACATGAATGATAACAGAAGCAATCCAGAAAACTACCATTCAATCTCACTGACAGCCATCTATTGTGGAATACTTCAACATATCCTGAGCTCAATCATTAAAAGTTACCTGAAACAAAATGACCTCCTCCATCTCAACCAGAATGGATTCCAACAACATCGTGCATGCAAAACCCACTTGAGCATTTTTAATGTGACATCCTAAAAGTCATGGATCAAGGAAATCAGATGAATGCAGTATATACAGACTTCAGAAAAGCATTAGACTCAGTACCACACCAAGGTTGACTAATTATGAATATACTGAGTATCAAACAAAATTATTGACACAGTTGAAGATATCTTGGTAGACAGGAAATAGTATGTTATCTCGGATGAATGGTCTTCAACAGAGGTCCATGTACTTCAGATGGGCCCATGAAAGTATGCTAGAACACTTGTCCATGTTGTATGTTACTGATATGGCAAACCATATCAAAACAGAACCTCAGACTTACCCCGAGTGGTACAGTTATCGGTGTGAAGTATTCTTTGAAAAAAGCTACAAGAACATTAGTCAAACCTTAATAAAATTTTGAGGTGGTGCAAAGATTAGCAACTTGCTTTAAATGTACAGAAATGTAAAGTCATGTTCTTCACAAAATGAAACAAAGTCATAATTCTCTGTGGTTACAATATCAGAGAATTGAACTTAATACCAATCAACTCATACAAATACCTGGGTGTGACTACTGGTAGGGTTACAAAATCAGTTAACAGTAAATATGGCTTCTGTGGGACGAACAAATGACAAGGATCGTAGGGTTATGAAATTAGTTAACAGTAAATATGAATTCTGTGGAACGAACAAATTACAAGGAAGCACCACAGAAAACAATATCAACATCTAATAAGACTGAAGAGGAAGAGATACCAGGTTGGACAGAAGATAAAAACAGCAGATCACAATGAACCACCAGGCACAGGACAGCACCCGAACAAGACATGAATGATTTTTTATGGTCCAATTCACTGCAGAAGGATACAACCAAGGAGAACTCCAGGACTCTCGGCAGATGAAAATCAAGACAGAAATGAAAAGAAGACTAGCGTCTACTCTTCAAAGAATTATCCAAGCAAGAAATGTACCGCTCATAGAATTGAATGATTTGGTAACTCTCCCATATCACAATTTACAGGGCCTAACCAGTAACTTATATGAGCTACAGGTACTTTTGAACGATAAACTAAAGGAGATTTCAGTCTTGTGTGTAACTGAACACTTGCTGCAAGAAATACAAAAATGTGCAGCTGGGATTACAGACTTTGTAGGGACACATACAGAGTGGGTGGAACATGTACATATGTAAAAACGGATATTAAACCAAAAGAAATTAAGTTTAAAAATATCTACTGTATTGAAAAAGATTTTGATTATGGTTTATGTTAACTAACAGAAAGCAAAATTATAATTGCATCTATAAATAGGCTATTTTGAATTGTTCTCTAAAAGTCTGGAAAACCTTCTGAACTGTCTAGATAGTCAGTCAAAACACATAATTATACTTATGGATTTCAATGTTAATTTCAAGGACATCTGGAAAAAAGGGCAGAAACTGCTTAAAGTAATAAAATCATACAATATGGACACATGTGCAGAAGATATCACCAGATATGGCAGCAGTAGTGAAATTACTATTGACCAAAAATTCATTGATAAACCAAAATGCGGCTTTAAATCTGAGGTATGTGATACAGATTTCTGTGATCATCAAGCAATTAAATTGACTTAGATAGCTCATGTGAAAAGAGTCAACAAGAGATATTCTGAGAGAAGATTAATTAATGATCACTGCACTGGGGCCTTTAATCTCATGTTAAAAAATGTAAACTGGAGTATGGAAACAAGTAGTTCTGTAGATATAAAATTCAACAAGTTTTTGTCAAATTATAAATAGTGCTATGATAATTCATTTCCTCTGAAGAGAACAAAAATAAACAATCAAATTCATGGATAACAACTGAAATCAAAAAGTCATCAGAAAGTCATAGAATGCTATATAAGAATGCAAATCAAAATAATATCTTGAAACCATATGCATAATGTTATAGAAAATATTACAGAGTGGCTATAGTTGCTGCAAAAAGAAGCACAATGATTCATATATCATAATAGGGAACAACAAAATCAAATCTGTGTGGAAACTTATTAATAATCATACAAGCAAACATGAAAACACAGGCAATAAATTCCTCATAAAACACAAAAATGAAATTGTTGATGATCCACTGCTAATAGCTAATATATTCAATGATCATTACATTAATATAGCTCAAAAACCTGACCACAAGTGTATATAGTCCAAAGACAAATGTAATAGCTTCAATAAATGGAAAGACAATGCTCCTATATCCGATAACACCTGAAGAAGTACAGAGGGCTATCAGTAAAGTAAAGAGTAAAATGACCTGCCGATTTGTTTGAACCACTGACAAAATTATTAAATATAGTACCAATAATATTTTCTCTCAACTTGTGGACGTAATCAATGACTCCTTTGGAATTGGTGTAATTCTAAGTGAACTTCAGCAGTCACATTTGACATTAATAATCTCAGATCACTATCATTATAACCCACACATTCAAAAATAATCGAAAGAATAATATATGACAGATTGCTACACTTACTAAAAACATTCTGGTAAATGAACAGAATGGTTTCAGAAAAGGCAAATCAACACAAATGGCTCTCTTCAATTTCCTAAAACTTGTTGACAAAGCTATAGGGGACAAGGAACTGGTCTATGAGTTGTTTTTGGACGTTTCCAAAGCGTTTGATCTTATAAATCACAAACTGCTACTGTCACAACTATATAGTTATGGTGTCCATGGTGTTTCCCATCAGTGGTTCAAGTCATATTTAACTGATAGAAAACAAAGAGAGCAAATTTCTCAGGATGGTAATGTATATCATTCTGAATATAATAAGAGTTAATTATGGGGTGTCCCAGAGCTTGATAATAGGACCATTGTTGTTCTTGGTTCTTATTAATGACCTACCACAAAGATTTTCAACAGCTGATACACTATATTGTTTGCTGATGATACCAGATTCTTTATAAAATGGAAGAATGGTTATGAATGCAGCAAGAGATAAAAAAAAACAACAGAAGTGGCTGAAAATGGTTTAAAGGTAATTATCTAGGTATCAGTGACAAGAAAACTGTAAGGATGATCTTCAACCATATAAGAAACAAAAATAAGACAAATGTAAAATTCAAATTATCAAATAGCCAAACACAGCAAAAGAATCACATAAAATTTTTAGTATTACAGATGGGTGAGCATCTGAGATGGGAAAACATGTATAAATGCTCAACAAGAAATTAAGCAAGCAATGTTACATTTGAAGGGTTCTTAAAGATTGCTGCAATACTGAAACAGTGTTAAGTGCTTATTACACATTCATGCATAGTCTACTGAGGTATGGTGTAGTATTCTGGGCAAAAGCCCCTGTGCGCAAAGCAATCTTTTAAACTTCGAAAGAGAACTGTAAGATTAATAAGTGATATTGCTTACAGAGAATCATGTAGAAGTATCTTTAAGGAACTAAAAATTATGACCTTACCATCTATATTTATATATGAAATCATCTGCTTCATTAAAAACCATCAAGTTTCAGCTTTGTACAGCGAGACACACAATTATCATACAAGGGACAGGGATGATTATCACAGGGATGAACACAGAAAATCAGTATATAAGGACAATGTTGTTTACAAACCGAATATTCTTTACAGTGTATTGCCTGATAACATCAAAAAATACCAAACATTAATACATTTAAAAATTATATAAAAATGTATAAAAATCTACTAATAAACAATAGCTTCAACAGCATTAATGAATACCTGTAATTCTGCTCAAATCTGTAGGTCTGCTCATAATCTATCTAAGCAAAAATTCATAGCTATCAGAGTATTCTTGTATAAAACTAAACTTCTTTTGTCAATCTATGTATCTGATTATGCACCTAACTTTAGTGCCATACGTTACTATGCCTATTTCAGTAAAGTAGTCATATTTAATAGTTTTGGTAAAATCAACCATGGTGTTTCACTAGCTTTTATTTTATCAGTATGTACGTATATAATTTTATAATCTAATTAAACAGAATAATGTTTCTGTTATAAAGATTTGTTGATAAGATTTTGTAAGTGATGAAAACATATAGTATTTTATACTGTTTTGTACTTTGAAACGTCCAGTATTATGAACATGATAATAAGAGTGCTAAATAAATAAAGGCTTACATATGCTCAGCTGTAGGTGACACAGGTGGCAGAATACTGGGAAAATGCAGTCAATCTACAAAGGAGAATGCTTGTATGTCACCTGTGCATCAAATCTTAGAATATTGCTCAAGTACATGGGACCCACACCAAACAGGACGAACAGGTGATTTTCAATGTATGCAAAGAAGGTAGTGTGAATGGTTACAGGCTTGTTTGACTCACGAGAGAGCAGAAACAAATGTAAAAAAAACCTGAATTGATCGACACATTCAGATATACTGAAAGTATTAGACAAAAGCTTACACGCAAAATTTTAAGAAGATGTATTAAGTGGATAATCTAGAGATATTCACCTTCCCCTATGTATCACTTATGTAGGGGATGTAAAAACAAAATCACACTAATTATAGCGCACAAAAAAGCATATGAGCAGCCATTTTCCCGTTCTCCATACTCAACTGGAACCAGAAGAAACCTTAACCTGTTGCCTACTATTCTCTGTATCCACTTCCATGCACTTTGCAGAGGTCTGCACAGTATATGTATAGATATGGCAGATACTTGCGTGTTATAATTATTGTGCATTATACAGAAGCTGAATGCCTTCACAATGTGTGCCTGTTCTATACAAAACTCCAGCAGAATGGTCTAAAATGTAATTTAGATAAACATGAATTCTTCCAACTTCCGAGTGGAATACCTACGCCACATCCTTATGAGTAGAGGCACAGGACTGATTCAAAACATGTTGAAGCTGTCAGTTACTTACCATTGGCAACAAACCAGAAGGAACTCTAAGGCTTCTTAGGAAAAGTAAATTATTACTCCAAATCCACATTATACACGTGAGTTTGGAACTGGTGATAACCCTATACTTTTCCAGGTACAGCACTTTATTACCAATGACTGACCTGCAAACCTACCTTCAACATCAGCATTGGAACTCTGTGTAAATCAGTTTCTCTAGCATCAATTACAGGTCATCATCAGACTCACTCTCCACCTCCTGGAAAATGAAGACTGCAGCGTGGTCATGCCTCAATGTTTCTGCCTTCTCATCCTGCAGATTCTCCATGGTGACTAGTATGGCACCATTCACATGAAGGGAATGGGACACCATCACTATTGGCTCTGAATCAACAGAGATGTTGAGTGTAAGGCCACCACATATGCAACCTGCTCAAACCACCAGACCACTCCACAGCTCTGCTGCATAACCTGCCCCATGCCACAAATTCCATGGGACCACTTTAACATGGAATTCACTGGAGCTATCCACAGCAAAATGTGACTTATTATCATCCATGCTCGATGTAAATTTCAGTATGTGGCACAAATGTATTCTTATACTGCTTGTATGCATGGATGTCTTCTATTGCAATCACTATATTAACCCAGCCCTCAAACTTATTTTTTAACGTGTCTGACAGCTCACGTATCAAGCATTAGCCAACAGTCTGTGTCTGCTTAATTATTTTGTTTTTGCCAGTCTAGTGATACTGATCACTTATTTATAGCTCCATTCCCTGTGGCCTCAAGTGGCTAAGCAGAAAGCCCTGTATATGCCTTCAAACAATAACTTAAGAAAGCAATGTGCACAGATGACAACAAAGACAATACCATGGTGAGATTCCTCTCTTTATAACAAATGACTCCAATTCATTGGATGTTCCGGACCAAGATACTCCACCTTGTTAGATCTCTTATGTCCCACAGTGGAGCAATCACCTCATTCAGCTCACCTGCACTAGCTTGTGGACTCCCCATTGTGAGACCACGCGTACAGCAGGATGCTAGGATGGATCCCAAGCAAAGTTACTGGTTTCCTAGGTAAAGGCCAGTGAGGCAAACTTCCAGTACCATGCAAATCAACTATGGCTCTGCAGTTCACCCTAACCCCTGGGTTGGGCCAAGCCTCCTTCTCCATCTCCACAGTATAACCTTAGACTTCATCCTGGGGCACCAACATCCACAAACCTTCTTCACTTCTACCCATTTCCAGAGCAGAAGAACTGGACCAGTACTGCCATAATATCAGTGACGATGACATACTATTGAGTAGGGGAGGAATTCAAGTACTGATGTGGCATTGTTCATATTGCTAGTGGAAGCACTACTGAACATCTGTAATCTAAACTTGAGAGAGTTGTTAATGTATGTCCCGACTTTTATTGTTGATTTGCTATTGTTTAATAAATACATGCAGTCAAATTATGTATATTCTATTTGAAACATTATGTATAATGAAATGTTTTAGTGCAAAGATTGTGAACATGTGTTAAACATTATGGTGAAGTGTGTATGTAATTACATGAATTGTTATTATGTATAAGAGATGAAGCATATTCTGCTGTATGTATGGTCAATGGCAAATGGAAGTCATACAGCTCAGTTTTGCCCCTATGCGCTGACTCACCAAAAGTGGGTTCTTGTAATGCCACAAGATGTATCACTGGATTACATCATACTACTGTTAAATCCAGTGCCTTTACTGTGAGCAACAAGCAGCAAAGCTGGTAGTGCTGGTAGATCATGTAGGTATAGGTATGCCAGCCAGTCAGTTTACGCCCAAGTTGCTACAGACACAGTCTCCTTTCTGTTCATTAGGTCATGTGTTCCTCTCCATTGCTGATGGAAGTGTTGACAATAATCTCACACTACATTAGTTATATGTGGTTATTCTTTGAACTTGACCTGCTGGAGACTTACGTTTAATAATGTCTGCCTACTGCTATAAACTTCACCTTTGGCAGGTTGTTATTTCATTTTAACCAAGTGAATGACTTTAGCCTTGTCTCTCAGTGTCTTCCACAACTGTAATTCAAGCTGTGTAAATGCTAATTGTTTTCATTTGCAGTTCTGGAAAATTAACAGGATCAATAAATCTTATGAACTATTTGTCACTTATTTTGTATTTTAGCATATTCCATAAAGGACTGCCAAATAAAGTTATGTGTTTAATGACAAAGGTAACACATATTTTCAATTGTGGAAGAACTAGTATGAAATGTAAATGTGTTTAGCTGTCTGTTCCATGTTTTGCAGCAAAATACCTCAAACAAACTGGTCCCTTCCATGATGTTTGCATGCTTCTCATGGATACAATTTAATCTAGATACATACGTAGAATGAGAAGATTTCAAATCCTTTGCTTTCCTGTACACTCAAATTACTCCTTCAACACAGTTCACCCTGTATCTTCTAATATATCTGTCAGCTCAGAGCCACTAATTTGTTTATGGTGTGACAAATATAGTATATTAGTTTACTACATTCTAATCCAATTTGTTGATAATGACTGTTAGGAACAACTATGAGGAAATCTTGAAGAAATGGAAATTTCTCTAATTTTACCATGATGATAATTTTCCTGACATGCATGTAAGGATGGGATATATGTCTTGATTTATCATCTCGAACTCACAGTATAGGAAATTTAAGAGTTAGTCTTAAACTAGGTAAAACTCCTCCATCTGTTATGTTTTGTACTCAAATGAATAACTAATTTTTTTAAATGATTAATGGAAAATCTCATATAAAGATGTGAAACAAATACTAACAAAGAGATAGAGGGGCTGGCCAGTACTTACCTCAGCTCAGTACAGCCGATAGATGCACATAAAACAGAACCGAAAATTTACATTCCTAGCTTTCGGAACAAATGTTCCTTCATCAGGGAGGAGAGAGGGGAAAGAAAGGGAAGAAGGGAAAGGAGATTCAGTTACTCACAACCCAGGCTATGAAGCAACAGGGAAAGGAAAATAGGGAGGGTAGCAAGGATGGAGGCATGGTTGTCAGAGGAAAGCCAAAGATATTCTACTGTAAGTACTGTGTCAGCTTAAAACCAAAGAGGATGCATACAGAAGTAAAGAGGTATATAGTGTAAAGATAAACACAACTATGTAGGATGAAAAGATGCGTGAATGGCTAAAGAGAAAAGGGAAAGAGGAGAAGACTGAAGAGTAAATGGGAGTGAGGTTGTTTAACGTAGGTTCAGTCCAGGGGGATGGCGGGATGAAAGGATGTGTTGGAGTGCAAGTTCCCATCTCCGCAGTTCAGAGGGACTGGTGTTGGGTGGGAGAAGCCAAATGGCACATACAGTGTAGCAGGTTTCTAGGTCCCTAGAATTATGCTGGAGGGCATGCTCCGCTACTGGGTATTGGGCATCTCCTAGGCGGACAGTTCGTCTGTGTCCGTTCATGCGCTCAGCCAGTTTAGTTGTTGTCATGCCGATGTAAAAGTCTGTGCAGTGCAGGCATGTCAGTTGATAAATGACATGTGTAGTTTCACACGTGGCCCTGCCTTGAATTGTGTATGTTTTACCAGTAGCGGGGCTGGAGTAGGTGGTTGTGGGGGGATGCATGGGGCAGGTTTTGCAGCGGGGTCGGTTACAGGGGTAGGAATCGCTGGGTAGAGAAGGTAGTCTGGGAATATTGTAGGGTTTAACAAGGATGTTATGGAGGTTAGGGGGGCGACGAAAGGCAACTCTGGGTGGTGTGGGGAGAATTTTGTCAAGGGATGATCTCATTTCAGGGGTTGACTTGAGAAAGTCATATCCCTGGCAGAGTAATTTGTTGATGTTTTTGAGGCCAGGATAATATTGGGTGACAAGGGGGATGCTTCTGTGTGGTCTGGGGGTAGGAACATTGTTGTTGGACGGGGAGGAATGTATTGCTCTGGAGATCTGTTTGTGGACAAGGTCTGCAGGATAGTTGCGGGAGAGGAAAGCACTGGTCAGGTTATTGGTGTAATTGTTGAGGGATTCATCACTGGAGCAGATGTGTTTGCCATGAATACCTAGGCTGTAGGGAAGGGAGCGTTTGATGTGGAATGGATGGCAGCTATCAAAGTGAAGGTACTGTTGTTTGTTTGTGGGTTTGATATGGACAGAGGTGTGGATGTGAGCTTCAACAAGATGAAGGTCAACATCCAGGAAGGTGGCTTGGGTTTTGGAGAAGGACCAGGTGAAATTCAGATTCGAAAAGGAGTTGAGGTTATGGAGGAAATTAAGGAGTGTTTCTTCACCATGAGTCCAGACCACAAAGATGTCATCTATAAACC
The DNA here is from genome assembly GCF_023864275.1 of Schistocerca cancellata. Taxonomy (NCBI): domain Eukaryota; kingdom Metazoa; phylum Arthropoda; class Insecta; order Orthoptera; family Acrididae; genus Schistocerca; species Schistocerca cancellata. The sequence goes on from NC_064629.1 coordinate 271,753,353, forward strand.
TATACCAGGCCAGGGGAAGCAGCTGTTGGGTCTTCAGGAAAGCCTCCTCCATGCAGCCCATGAAGAGGTTGGCATAGGACGGAGCCATCCTGGTTCCCATGGCCGTTCCCCTGATTTGTTTGTAGGTCTGGCCTTCAAAAGTGAAGTAGTTATGGGTGAGGATGAAGTTGGTAAGTGTGATAAGGAATGAGGTTTTTGGAAGATCTTCGGGTGGGCGTTGGGAGAGGTAGTGCTCAAGGGCAGAGAGACCATGGGTATGTGGGATGTTTGTGTAAATGGATGTAGCATCTATGGCGACAAGAAAGGTTTCAGGTGGGAGAGGAGTGGGAATGGATTTGAGGCGTTCTAGGAAGTGGTTTGTGTCTTTGATGTAGGATGGGAGTCTGCGGGTGATAGGTTTGAGGTGCTGGTCTACCAGAACTGAGATACGTTCGGTTGGGGCTTTGAAGCCTGCTACAATGGGACGGCCAGGATGGTTCTCTTTGTGGACTTTGGGTAATAGGTAGAAGGTAGGGGTACGTGGCTCAGGTGGAATGAGTAAGTCTATGGAAGCCATTGTGAGGCCTTGTGAGCGACCTTGGATTTTTAGGATTTTTTGCAGCTCAGTCTGGATGGAGGGAATGGGATCCTGGGTAACAGCTTTGTAGGTTGAGGTGTCGGAGAGTTGACGCAGTCCTTCTGCCACATACTCCACACGGTCAAGTACGACAGTTGTGGAGCCTTTATCCACCGGGAGGATGACAATAGAGCGGTCTATTTTCAGCTCCTTAATGGCACGGGATTCAGCTGGGGTGATGTTGGGGGTTGTCGGGATGTTCTTCAAGAAGGCTGAGGTGTCGGAGAGTTGACGCAGTCCTTCTGCCAGGTTGAGGTGTCGGAGAGTTGACGCAGTCCTTCTGCTGTTGCTTCATAGCCTGTGTTGTGAGTAACTGAATCTCCTTTCCCTTCTTCCCTTTCTTTCCCCTCTCTCCTCCCTGATGAAGGAACATTTGTTCCGAAAGCTAGGAATGTAAATTTTCGGTACTGTTTTATGTGTATCTATCGGCTGTACTGAGCTGAGGTAAGTACTGGCCAGCCCCTCTATCTCTGAACTAATTTTTTTTGTATATGAATGTGCCAAATTGTTGTTTGTGCAAGATTTCATTTAAATTTATGGTTCAGTTGTTTACAGTTACCTTCCTAATTCCAAAGACATCATTCATTCCATTAAAAGTGAAATGCTGAATACTGTAAGCAATGGGGATATGTTTTGAGTGAAGAGACAGAATACAAAGTACTGTGATAGATATTTCACTCCTCTTGAAACATACTTTAATTTATGTGAAACTAATTAACTCCTGAATCTCAGGCAACTTACAATGAAAGTTCAGAATTTCAATTTCAGTTGGCTGTTTTACATTAATACTTACAAGTTACTGTAGTTTCAGAAAAAAACATTATATTCTTACACCTGTCATTAATTTGCGAGTCCTAGATACACTTTTGAATGTGCACCACCTGTGTATCAAAAAGTCTGTGAACAAAAAGCACTCACATAACATCATTAAGTCAGATCATGTCAGAATCTGCATGATGATAAAAATCTTCATGCTGATATGAAAAAGTCTCCCTCGTAATTTTAATAGTGCAATAATGTCAGTTAAAGTGGAAGTCTGCTGTCAGAACATGTTAATTAATGAGACTTCCTGGCAGATTAAAACTCTGTGGCGGATTGAGACTCAAACTTGGGACATTTGTCTTTCATGGACATGTGCTCTATCAAGCTGTGAAGTAGGGTCATGAGTGGTCATCAGTCATTCTTGATTAGCTCAGTTGGTGGAGCATTTGCCCATGAAAGGCCAGGGTCCCAACTTTGAGTCTGAGTCTGGGGCATAGTTTCCCAGGGGGTTTCACATCTGTACGCACTCATCTGCAGAGTGAATCTTTGATTACAAATGCTAATTAATGTCAAGAATTTTTACCATGAAATAACGTTTAACTTTAATATTTATTGTTCAGCCTGGAAAACAGTGTATCACTCTATTATGCTAGTAATGTGTACAAACTTCCAATATGTTTTAATTATGTAGACTGGAACAGGATGTATAAATGTAAGATTCCTTTCTATTCAAGTGGCTAACCTATATCACTAGAGAAACTAATAGTTTGTTTGCATTTAGGTTGTATATCTTATTGAGGGATTGCAATGGAAGCTGCACCATTTCAGCATCTGTGAGGCAACTCAAAAATTATGATGATCTGTCAGAATTTGTGACATGCACACTTCCTCTGTGTATACTGATACCAACATAAGTCCCTATGTATGAGATACTAATGCTGAGAGAAGCTTCAGTTTCTTATAAACTCTAAGTGTTCTTAATATAGCTTGGACTTTTCCTTTGGTGAATGTAGAGTCTGAATCACTCCATTGTAATGGATTGTGCTGAAACAAACTTGCTCATGGTTAGGGACAGGAAAAAATCAGTGCTATTTTATGGCCAAAATCGGTATTATTTTTTGCACTTTTATGTGTTATTTATTGGTGTTATTTCTGGCAAGCTTTTCCTATTATCAGTTATCTATTTTTGTCAAATTTCACCATTTTTCAATGCTATGTTGAAAATGTAACTGTTTCCAAGATAGGATGGGCCAAACGTGAGACAAGTGTAGAGAAAAATTGTTTTAACAAAAAACTTTGACACAAATAATTATTCAAAAACAAATACCAAAGGAAAAAAGAAAATAACAGCATGTTGCAGATATTTCATTGATGACATGCTTCGCGCTTCTTCATGTCATTCTTGAGCTGTTGAGACCACACAAGCCGGTCTTCACAGCTCAAGAATGACCTGAAGATGCGCTAGGTGCGTGAAATGTGTCATCAATTTAAGTATCTGCAACAGAGACTATTATTTCAATTTTTAACATTTGTATACTGTTGCTGCGCTTGGCCAGAATCAATCAATCAAACTCTTTATTCAACCGTTAACAATATACACTGTGTGGATGTAGTCAATTAAAATATAGTTTCTTATCTTTAATTTGTTTCAAAAACTTGGATAATAAATACAAATATTTTATATCAGTATACATAAATAATATTACTTTTCCATATTCAGATATTCTTCAATGCTATAAAAACTATGTGGTATTAAAAATTGTTTAAGATCTACCTTGAATTTATGAAATTATTTAATTTTCTTTATTGTAAAATGCAATGTACTAAAAAGTATTTTGGGCTGGTAGTTTACCCATTTTTAGTAGAGAGCTCCTTTGTGGGTGTCTCTGTGAAAATCATCCCTGTTCCTTGTTTCATGGTTATGAATCTGATTATTTATTGTTGAAAACTCCTGGTGAGTTTTCAGAAAGCATACACATTCTTAGATGTATAAGCTTGGAAGAGTCATTATTTTAAATTCTTTAAATATTTCCCTGCATGACACTCTTCAGTGAACCCCTTTCATTATTCTAACAGCCCTTTTTTGAAGTTTGAAACCTTGTTTTGCCGTACCTGTATTTCCTCAGAAGATCACACGGTATGTAAGCAATCTGTTTATGTAAGCATAGTAAGCACACAGCAATGATTCAGTGTTGCAGCATTCCCAAAGCATTCTTAGCACATAGCAGCATTTACTTAATTTTTTACTCAAAACTTCTAGATGCTTTTCCCATCTCAAGTGCTCATCCACCCATATAATGAGGAATTTTGTGTATGGAGCTTGTGCAATAACATAGTTCTCTAACTCAGTTTTTACTCCTCTTCTAGCTTTACTTTTAATATTACTGAAATTCATCAATACCGTTGTATCCTTATTTATGATCAAAGCATTATCACTAAACCATGGTGTGGAGTGATGCATATATTTTAAATAATGTGAAAAAAATTATTTATCAATGATGTATCCAGTTAGTGGAATGTAATGTTGGCCTGCAAAAATGTTTCCACAGTCCTTTGGGCCACATATTCACAATCGCTCTTCTTCTTTTTTGCAGCTTCAAAGCTGCTGTTAATCATAGACCGCCGCTTTATCAGCAAACTGGTCTACTTCAACTTGCTGCCCCTAAGTTTTTCGGTCTGCACGTGTTTCACTGTAGAATCACTACACTCCTGTGGTTTTTTTTGGCTATAGTGATGGACCATGCACCGAGAACTCCAAATTATTATGATAAGAAACGTTTATTAAGATTCGTATAGTTACAGAAACACAAGAAAAACAATGCAGAATTTCACGACACGTGTATCACTCAGTCAAGTCGCAACCGGGACTGCCAAAGAATCTTGAGTCTCCAAAGACTGTTTACTCTGCGCTTCACCGGTGAAGTTACAGATGGTCGAATGTCGCCACAGAGCCCCCCCTCCCCCCCCCCCCCCCCCCCCCGGGAGTGCGGAGAATTGGGGGAAGGATGTGGGTGTCGTCCTGTGTAGTGGCGTTGTGGGATGCTCGCTGGTTGATAGCAGCGTGTGCTAAGAGTCCATACTGTCTGTGCAGGGAGGACCAGCGCTCGTATAGTCCGCCATCCAGCGGCGGGAGGGTGGAGGTGTGGGGGGGGGGGGGGGGGGGGGGGACTGGTCGACCTGCGCGCGTGAACTGGACTGGCACAGGAGATGTCGTCGTTGCAGTACTGGCGGAGAGGGGGATGCGAATCTTGAGCATCCCGTCGGTGCTGAACGTTGCAGCTATGGCAGCCGTATCCACCCCATTTAGGATAGGGACTGTGCACAGCATGGTGATGTGTGACAAGGGTGTGGACCCACGTGAAGTGTCCCCTATGCGGAGGACGAAGATGGATCCCTCGCGGAGCTCCAAGGAAAGCTCGTTGCGTGTTCACTCAGAGGCATTGTTTGTGATGCAAATTTCGTCGACAGTGGATGTAGGGAGCACTACGGGGGCGGGGGAGAAAAGTAACGTAGTTCAGGAGAAACATTGGAACACTCTGTGGGGGTATTGTGTGCCAACACTTGGACAGTGTAATGTCACACGCAACATGTGGTTGATCCTGAGGTTGTGGACTGTCACATACAGTGGCTGTTTGAAACGAGGGTAGAGTATCATCATACGCAACCACTGAATTGCCCACAGGTGTAGGGTCGGTGCGCATACGATCATGGTGGGGTGTAGGGGAGTGAGTCATCTGTGTGAGTTCGAGGACATCACCTGATGGAAGAACACTCGACTCGGGGGGGGGGGGGGGGGGGGGGGGGGGGGCGGGGGGTTAGATTCCTCAATCGTCCAGGCTGGTTTCACGCATTGGAGGGAAACTGTCTGCTGGCGACCACTGACGAGAAAGTCCATAGTGTTGTCCGTGTGAGCCACTACTCGATGCGGGCCAGAGTAAGGTGGCTGTAATGCCGGTTTGACTGCATCATCCCGTAACATAATGAACTCGCAAGAGTCCAGTCCCAAATGCAGGAACACCCGAGGAGGGGTATGTGGTCATGGAGGAGGCATGCGAATCGCAGCTATGTGTGTCCGGACATGCTCAACTAGCATGGGGAAGTCGGATAGGTCGGCGATTGCTTCGTCGTTGATGAACTCTGCGGGGAGAACAAGGGTCTCGCCATACACGAGCTCTGCAAGTGAATCCTGGAGGTCTGTCTTGTAAGCCGTGTGTATTCCTAGCATAACCCTGGGAAGGGCGTTGCACCACTCACCACCATGGCACATGAGTGCCGCTTTCAGAGTTCTGTGCCACCACTCAACCAGTCCATTGCTCTGAGGGTGCTAAGCCGTAGTGCGGAATCTATCCACCCCACAGAGGAAGCAGAGTTTGTTAAACAGCAAGGATTCAAACTGTCTTCCCTGGTTGGTGGTGATGGATGTAGGACAGCCAAATCAAGCTATCCAGGAGGATACAAATGCGCATGATATGGAATCTGCTGTGATGTCCTGCAGGGGTATTGCCTCCACCCAACGTGTAAAGTGGTCAATGACGGACAGGATATACCTGAAACCATCAGACATGGGTAATGGTCCTACGAGATCCACATGTACGTGACGGAAGCGGCCTTTCAGGATGTCGAATTTACCTAGACTGGGCTGTGTGTGCCTGCCAACTTTGCTGCACTGGCACTGTAAACAAGCACGAGCCCAAATATGACAATCCTTTTTCAGACCAGGCCACACAACGTTTCTGTAACCAGGCGCGTAGTAGCCTTAGCACCAGGATGTGCCAGGTTATGTAAAGTAGTGAACACTTGGTGACGCAGCGCAGGGGGAACATAGGCCGAGCAGTGCTCATGGATGTGTCACACCACAGTGGCTTGGCGGAGCCTGGTAGGTTGCACGAAACGATCTGAATGGAAGTTTCTGGGTCCTGTCGGAGGTTGTGCAATTCGGTGTCACTGTCCTGTAAGTGGGCCAATTCGTCGAAATTAATGGGGGATGAAATTGCAGTGATACGTGATAGGTAGTCAGCCACCACATTTTCTGAACCTCGAATGTAACGGATGTCTGTCATGTATTGGCAAATTAAGTCCATTTGCCGGAACCTACGTGGGGGAAGGTCAGCAGGGGGGTTGCGGATAACCTCCGTGAGGGGGCGATATTCTGTGAAAATTGTTATATTCCTTCCTTCGATGTATGTGCAGAAATATTTTACAGCTTCATAAACTGCAAGCAATTCTCTGTCAAATGCTGACCATTTACGTTGAGCTGTAGATAGTTTTTTTGGAAAAAAACCAGAGTGGTTGAGTCGTGTCATTGACATGCTGTTGGAGGACTGCACCGATTACAAAATCACTTGCATCCGCTGTAATAGAGATGCAGGCATCTGGCAAAGGGTGGGTGAGAGTGACACCACGTGCTAACGCTGATTTAAGGTCTTAAAAAGCTCTCACCATGTTGTCAGACCACAGTACTCGGCGACTGCCCGAGGTTTGTTTCCCGGCCAATGCTTCAGTTAAAGGGGCTTGAATGGCTGCCGTCATTGGCAGGTTATGACGGTAGAAATTGACATTTCCTAAAAACCGGCGTAATTCGCGAAAGGACACTAGGAGGGGTAGATCGCAAATGCAGTCAACCCGCTCCTGCAGGGGGCATATACCGTCCGAGGGGACGGTGTACCCCAGAAAAGTGACAGCAGTGCAGCGGAGTTGTGACTTGCCATTATTGATCTTGACTCCGTTACGTGTCAATAAGTCCTGTATCGTGACCAGGTGGAGTTCATGTTCCCTGTCAGAGGGGGAGAAAATTAGTATGTCGTCGAGTTATGCGTAGCAATATGTGTAGTTAAAAAGAAGTGAGTCTGTAAAATGCTGCCAAGTTTGGGCTGCGTTTTTGAGACCATAAGGCACGTAACAGAATTCGTACAGGCCGAATGGTGTGATCACTGCTGTCTTTGGTATGTCACTCTGTTCCATTGGTATCTGTAAATATGCCTTGCGGCATTCCAAGACACTCAAGATGCATGCTGCGTGAAGTACTTGTGCAAAGAATTGTATGTGAGGTATGGGGTAATTGTCTAATACCGTCCACACATTGGTGTGAACGGGGGTGTCGTCAATAGGAATCGGTAGCACACAAGAGTCACTAACCTGATGTGCTAGGGAAGCTGGCTGCGTTGGTGGCGACAAAGTTCCACGAGGTGCATCCTGGGTGTTGGATGGTGGCAGTGTAGACAGGCATTGTACGAGGCATCGTGCCTCGGTGAGGGCTTGCGTAGCTGACAATATGGCACGGTTCAGTTCGGTGTTGTGAGCACAGGGATCGGCGACAACAGGGCGTTCGGGCTGGAGCTGGGCAATGGAAGTTGTGAGGCTGTCTGCCAATGAAGAGCACTCGATGGGAGCTGTGTCGGAGTTATCGGGCAGCTGACGGGGAAGGGGGGCCGAAGAAGCGACTGAACATGCAAAATTGAGTGGACGAGGTGTGGTGCAATAATGCAGCTGACTAAAAATCTGGAGACAGTCCGAAATGGATGGTTAACTGTTGCTATAGTACGAGGTGGATCTGGAGTTCCAAATGTATCCGGCCTGGAGAGCTTTGTGGAGCGTGATGTCATCGCATATAGAACATACCATGTTACTGAGAACGCATCAGCCACGTAGAAGGACCCAGTGAACTGTTTGTCAGATATGAGTTCAATAAGTAACTTGGCCAAACCCTCGACACGAAGTGTCAACTTATTTGCTGATCGAAGGGACAGTTTGGTTGGTGTCGTGTCCTTTACAGAAAATGTGGGAGGTATGACACTAATGTCTGCTCCAGTATCGACGAGAAAATACCGATGTGAACCTAAATCCAAGGTGTACAGACGTCCTCGTGAGATGGGGGATCTGACAGAATGCAATGTCTGTGGGCACCCCTGCATGAATCCGCGGGCCATGGCGCCTACTGCAGCCCATGTGCAGCGTTTGGGAACGCGCAGGGCGGACGGCAGTTGCGAGCAGCGTCCCTGAAAGTGGTGTGAAACCAGCATATTCGTGAGTCAGCTGTACTCAGCCCACCAGCCGAAGCGTCAGGCAGGGTGGGCAGCCCCTAGCCCAGTTGTGGTAGGGAGAGGCTGTTGCCGACCCGCTGGCAGTTCCAGGTCTTGGCAGCTAGGTGGCTGCTGTTCCATGTGCTGTCCACGATATGCACGCGTCCAGTCTCTACCGCCCGACGGTGGAATTTAAACCCCAGGATTACCAACCTCGGTGGTATTAGGAACTGTGCTGTGCAGACGGAGGTGGCTGTGTCGAATTATGGTGTATGCCTGGTCTGGCCACCGTAGTTTATCCTCGAGTGACGCTGCGGTATGTGGAAGCAAATGTAACTATAGTTCTTGTGGCAGCTTCACCAACCACGATGCCCAGAGCGCTAAGTTCGGAGAAGATCTCGGTACTGACCTGTGCACACAAGCACCCCCACAGCTGTGAGGGTGTTCTGTCACCTAAAATCTCATCATAAATTATGTTGTGAATCGTATCAGCTGGCAGATGAGAGAGGTTTTCGATGAGTAATGCACGAGCAGAAAAAATGGTTCAAATGGCTCCGAGCACTATGGGACATAACAGCTGTGGTCATCAGTCCCCTAGAACTGAGAACTACTTAAACCTAACTAACCTAAGGACATCACACACATCCATGCCCGAGGCAGGATTTGAACCTGTGACCGTAGCAGTCGCGCGGTTCCGGACTGCGTGCCTAGAACCGCGAGACCACCATGACCAGCTGCACGAGCAGAGGCATATTTGTTGCTCTGAGGTGGGTTCAGCAATAAGTCACTTATGAGATCAGGTTGGTCATGCAGGTGGTTTACTAAACACACAAAACTAGTGCTGTCGTCAGCAATACCATGCATGTCCAACATGTTGTCTACCAAGGTAAACCACGTCACTGGGTTGTCCGGTTGTAATGGCGGCAGCTTCGGAAAACGGCCGGGGGCCAGTGCTTGCGGGGCTGTAGGAAAGGCACGAAACGTACGAGGATTCTGCACGGTGTTCACTGGTGCGAACTGTGCCTCAGTGGCGGGGGATGTGTTGCGTCGAACATCCGTCAGCTGTTTAGGTGAGACGTGGTATCCAGTCCTTGTTGTTGTTGTTGTGGTCTTCAGTCCTGAGACTGGGTTGATGCAGCTCTCCATGCTACTCTATCCTGTGCAAGCTTCTTCATCTCCCAGTACCTACTGCAACCTGTAGGCACGGAATCTGTACGGCCACACGATGAGCACGGCGCAGCAGGTGCAGGCTGATCATCTGCCCATGCAGCCGAAATCTCGAACAATGGCGGGAGATCGCGATTGAGCGCCAAGTGACAGGGCGGAACCATGGCAGGTGCATCGCCCGAGGTGTGCGCGGGGCGGCAGGACGGATAGGCATATAAATGGCTCGACGCAGTTGGCACGAGTGTCCATTTGACCGGCGTGGAGGGGGACACGTTAAACGGCGGTCATGCGTGTGGACCCAGAAACTGGACAGCCGTGTGGTCCATGTTGTGCGGTACAAACTTGGGAGTTCCCGGGTCCTGCGCTGGAGGAGCATTCTGTCGAGTGTAGAATATCATAGAAGGTGTCCACAACGATGTGTTTAGTGCGCGGTGTGGTATGCCGGCAGAGGTTAGGGTCGTCCGTCCAGGCGAGGCAAACATGGGAGATATGAACATTCCCGGTGTATTAGTAGCAGATGGGGTAAAGCGTTGTGCTTCACAGTCAAATGTCCATTCTGCGGTCGCGGCGTCATGCACTGCCATAGAAACTGGAGGCTGTGACATTGTCTATTGGCACGAAACCGTTGATACACAGCGAGTGACTGCAACGTATTTTCGCAACTCGGTGTCACCAATGTGAGTTTTTTTCGCTATAGTGACGGACCACACACCAAAAACTTCAACCTATTACGATAAGACACTTTTATTAAGGTTCCTATAATTACAGAAACACAAGAAAAACAATGTAGAATTTCACGACACGTATATTACTCAGTCAAGTAGCAGACGGGACTGCCAAAGAATCTCGAGTCTCCAAAGACTGTTTACTCTGTGCTTCGCCAGTGAAGTTACTGGCGGTCGACTGTCGCCACACTCTCATGAAACTCTGACATTCCAGAATTTACAAAATACTGTTAGGTTATCAGGAACATACAAACCACCAATTTCAAATTCTCTTATCCTTTTGTCAGCAGTTACTGTAGGCTTCGTCAATGTGATGTGTTTGTGACAGATTTTCATTAAGCCATTGCTTTGAAACCGCATACCGTGGCTCATACACTGCAAAAGAAATAATCGAAATTCGCACAGTGGTCATTCGTACGCGGTCGCAAAAGTCGATAGCCGAAAGGCCACTAGTGATGTCACAACTCCAAAAAGTACTACGACGATGGAACATGGATCATTTCAACGTTAAATATGTTTCTGACATCATTAGATTTACGAAACTTCTTACGAGGACACAGAAAAATATTGTTGAAAAATGCTGATTTTGCGTTACTTCTTTAACAAATGCCGAATTCGCGTTACTTCCTTAAAAACTGCCGAATTCGCGATACGTCCTTAAAAACTGCTAAATTCACGTTATTCGTCGTGTTATCGTTTAAATGAACTTTTCCTGTCTGTACTCATGGTAAAATTATCAGTTTTTTTCTACAAATTTTCATATTTATGGTTAATATTGCTAATTATGAGGAGATGGATGAGCTGCTCACATTTCATTTTTCAAAGGAGACTTGCTCATTTAAGTTAGCGAGTTAGGCTGACAATGCTTACAAAACCAAACTGATTGTTATATGATACTCACACAACCTGTCAGTCTTCCCTGCTAATTTCATAACAAACATTTATAGTTGTTAATAGATTCCTTGATTACTCACAGATAGTGTTCTGTATTTAATATTCAGAAAAAGTACTTAGTCATAATGCATGACCATTTCTCTACTTCGATAAAAGTCATTGACAATGCTCAATAAGTTTATTTGGTTTTGTATAGCACTGATGAAAGACACTCTCCTCTCTTTTATTTGTCTTGATGTCTTGCCAAATGGTGTTTGGTGGATGCTAGATGCAGCCACTGGACAGACTGCTTCTCCTATGGCCAATTTCATTACTTCTGCTTTTTGTTGTGGGAACCTATAAGAATGAAGTAGACTGAGAAACCTGGCAAAGATTGTGTGCAGCTAAATGTCGTTATTCTATTACTACCATGTTATGACAGCACAGAAAAAGTAAGCTTCTTGTCTGATTAATGTGGTGTTCTAGGCTTACGTGACTCTTTGGTTAAGCTCTTTGAATCCTCGCGATGGTTATGTTACTGTCCATTAAGGATAATTCAAAATGTAATGAACCCAGTTTTGAGCTTTTTAGTGCGAAATGAATCTATCACCACCACCTTCTCTCATGAATGTTCCAAAGGCTGTTTTGGTCGACTTTGCACGAGTCTTAGATTTTACAGGGAGCTTGGTATATTAATATACTTCTCTGCTGTTCCAATTTATTTATCTTTTTGAAGCTAATAAAAATATCTTGCAACTGTGTTTCGAGTGCAGGAATATGAAAACTCTACAAAATTAGTCATTCTGATACTTTTATGAGTAATGTAAGTGAAAGTAAGTAAAATCATAAATTTTAAGAGATGGAATAATTTTGCACCTCACATTGATACACGAGTACTATTTTTATTGTACACAGTGAGTAACACAGTTTATATTTCTATGTTCATAATTCACCTACCGTATGTCAATATCCTAGGTCACGTCACTGCACCAAAATATGGAGACATGTTGTTCACAATTAGTTGAGTGCTGATCATTGTATTTGTTGGGAGTTTGAATTTGGAATGGAATGCAATATTTGTTAACCTTTATGTGTGATTCAGAACAGACATATCAACATAGTTTTGAATGAAAACATCATAATAGATTGAAAAGTTAACAGCAGAAGGAATACTTCCACCATTCGCTAAAATCTAGGCCTCAGTAATGGAAATCCCAAATGGATTGTTGCAGCCCTTTTATGACTGCTGTCAGTGAATGATAAGTAATTCACCTTCTCCCTGTAAGAAGACTACTCAGAAAATTGTCTACATAAATGCAATATTAGTGGTTTACACTATGATTGCATGGTACCTTAATACCTTTCATTTATTGATTTCCTTGTCTAACAATCACATGGTAGCTGTGTTGGAATTTGGTGCTGCTGCCAGGGTCTGAAAATCATAGACTTAAATTCTAATTATTATTGTTTTTGTCAGCAGCATATATAAAACAATTTCCAAAATGTGTACAAAACAGTACAAGATGACTACAGAAGAATAATGTGCATATAACATGAAAAATTCAGACAAACTGAGCTAGAATAGACTCACATTGTCGAAAACAGTTAGTAAACTGTCTTTCAGCAGGAAAGATAAGAGACTTTACACTTTTTTAACTTTTTTACACTTCTTTACACTTTATTTTGGACTATCAATAACCGTAACAAAAATGGATCGTGAGAGAAATTTAATTATAGTGGGGTGCACAAAAAAGAAAGGAAAATCAGGGTTTAACATCCCATCGACAATGAGGTCTTTAGAGATGAAGCACAAGCTTGTGCTATGAAAGGATGGAGAGGGAAATTGGCTGTGCCCTTCTCAAAGAAACCATGCTGGCATTTCCCTCAGGCAATTTAGGGGAATCATGAAAAACTTGAATCAGGATGACTGGACAAGGATTTTAACTATCATCCAAATGTGAGTCCAGTGTACCAACAACTGTGCCACCTTGCTTGGTAGGGTGCCAGGAAATATATTAGATCAGCCTGGTTCAGAAGAAGTCAATACCCCTGATTCAACAAAAGTGTTGAGTGGATTTGCAGTTCGGCAGAGTAAGTTGGATGCAAGCAATAACAAAGCCTACACCCAGTTGAATTCGAGATTTTTACAAATTTCAAAGCAGAAGCAGCGAACAGGTTTGATCTTTCAAAGTAGAGAACAATGCTAAGTGAACACTTAGATGCAAAACTTCAAGAAAAAAGTGAGAAGCTAGAAGTACGATTAACAGAAAGCAACAGTGGACACTTTTAGGCTTTTAAATGAACTTAGTAGGTGACAAATTCGATGAAATTGAAGGTAAAATTCTGGCAATACCCTACCAAAGACAAAAATCTTTTTTATACTATTTTATAGGGGATCAATTCCAGAGTACCTGCCATAGAAAATAAATTAATCATTTTACAAACTGAGTTTTTTAAGGAAAGTATTAAATGGGATAAAAGTTTTATAAAATCAGTTCTATTATTAAACAGGAATGATAAGGTAAAAGGAGAACAGTGCAAGGATAAGTTACCTTAGAAAACAAAATGAGTAGCTTAATTATTGAAGCAGAGAAAAATCTTAGTCAATTAGATGCACATTTAGGTGATGTCAAAAACAATGTAACTAAAGTTGTGATTGTGACAGGATATGATTTGCGTAATGTTAGCAAACGTCTAGTACAATTTCCAGAGCGTACACTGCCTAAAAATCTGTGTGCTAACATTAGAGTTATATGGGCCAATATTCCGGAGAGAAGTTTTCATAGTAATGTCTTACGCCCTGTAGTCTTATCTTCAACATTGTAAACATAACTTTGCGACTGGTCTGAAAGACAGTTCAAAAATTAAATCTGTTAAGAAGTTTTTTGAAGTGGAAGATTTATCTTGTCAAACCAAAATTTTGATCAGAGGGTAAATTTTGCTGAATCTGATATGGGGTTTTTAAATAAGTCTTTGTCAGAGTTTGAACAACCCAGACCCAGAGTAAATTTTTAAATGGACCTAACTACAGAGGAAGAAATGAGAATGAAGGAATTTTGCAAAAACTGGTTAAAAAGGTTAGTACATTTAGACAGGCTGTTTGATGCAATGACACACAATGGTAGATTCAAAAGGAAACTATACCACAGAGGATACAATGGGATTTAATTTATGGACCTTATGACCCAATGGAACAAGTTTTAAAGCATGTGGACAAGCTCGATAGTGTTTTGGAGAGGGGTAATAGATCAAATACCAATCACAGATATCATCAGTATGCCGGATGGAATTCAGACTTTAATGGGGGGAAGCCAAGGGAGTAGAGAATATGAAAGTTTTAGGAATGAATATCATAATGGTGGAATTAATAGAGATTATAATGGGAATGGTACAGATAGGAACTATGGAAGTGATTTTGACAATAGAAACCAGGGACAGACTGCAAACACATGAAATGCCAGTTAACAGAAAAAATATATCAGTCAGTTGAGGATCACTTCAATCAGGGTCCTTAATTCTGAGCAAGCGGAGTAGATAAAACTTGGATCACTGAATTTAGTTGGAATGTCAAAAGGTTTTCAGGGCAGATTTGTTGAAACACAATGTGTTGGAGTCATTATGCAGCCAGAATGTACTTGGAACATGTACTGAGAACAAGACGAGAGTGGTGCAACTAATGTTAATTTCACTGTGAATGCCATTTCAAGACAAACAGTCCTAGGCACACCCTTATACTAATCTATACCCATTAGATGCCCTAGATTTCTTGATAATGACACTTAATTGATATGTCTATCTGTGTAATGGGGCAGAATGCAAATTAAGATTGCAAAAATCTTTATCTAGGGGGAAGAGGATGGGGGAGGGGCGTGACACTCATACAGTAAGTGCTTTCTACAAAGCATAGCGCTGGAAGACATAAAAAGTGATTTTTATCAATGGGTATAACTTTGAGATAGAGTAAGTGCAGTATATCTGATAACCACTATATTTTAAACAATGCATTGTTGTAAATGGAGTGTGAAATACAAAAATAATAACTTACTAATTGTAAATTCTTTTGGATCCCCAATCTTATTTTATTGAGGTAGCTGCCCAGCACTGTGTAAGCTTTGTTGAAGACAACTGCTGTAAAGTGTCCATGCTTCGAAGCTCTTGCTCTGTTACACCTGACTGGAAGCTGCACATAGGCAAGCTACAGCTGACCGCATGGCAAATTGCATGTCTATTGTCTGTTCTCAGTAACAGAATCTGCATTTATTTATTTATTTATTTGTTTTTGCACTAACCAGATCCACTGGTCTTGGTACAATTTCTAGAGGAACGAACTTGAGACTCTATTTTGGTACCATATTTAACACAGAATAACATGGAGTTTCAGTTTAGTTGTGTCCCTTACCTTGCACAGGCGTTTTCCTGGTGAGTAGTCCCCATTGTAGTTAAAGATTGTAGAGAGTTTTCTGGGTCATCTTCATGTGACATACTGCCACTGTTGAACAGGGACAGCTTGGTATACACTGCCTTGGATGGAATGGGAAGAGGCCACGGCAGCAATGTGGACGTGTTGGCTGGCACAGCTGGACGTTGTCGCCCAGCAGCTAGTCACAGTGCTGCTTGCTTCTCCCTACGACAACAAAAACACATCTGTCCCACTCCGCAGCTCTGTTCCCTGGCTAATCCTTAGCTGTGGACCATTATTCTCCCAGCAGTTATTTACATATTTTCTCCTCTGCTTGCTTCTCCATTTCCAGAGAAGTGGAATGCAGTTTGGAGGTAACTAGGCGGTACCGGTATAAAATAAAGTTTTAATTATGACATAAAAATACAGTTTTTTTACATGTACATGTTTGCAGTCCTGGTACACAGACAGACACTGTTATAAATTCGAAAGAATTCTGTAACGAAAAAGAAACCTATCCTCAGATACTAGAACGGGGTAAGTGCCCCCTCTCGCCACCCTTGGCAGATACCTGTGTAAATGAGTTTCACTAGCACACCATCTCACTGAGAAGAACACCAATCACAAGAAAAGTGGAGGCCCTGGTCTTCGAAAACCAGCATGTGTCAATCAAAGCAATAGTGGGAGAGGTGAAAATCTGACAAAGATCAGTCTTAAATATCTCACACGCCGTTTAATCATTACATAGTTCAACACCTGTTCGTCTCCATGACTGTTTACGACGGTTGCAAAACCACATCAAAACAATAGGGCCTACAACAGCTATCTCAGAACAGTCCAGATAACTTCTTCAGCTAAATAATCACATGTACATATGCTCTGCATATTACTATGACCCCAAAACAAAGAAGCAGAGGAAGCAGTGGAAACATGCGATTTCGCCATTCCCAAAATAACGTCAAGACTCAACAATGATCAAGAAAGATGATGCTGAATGTTTTTTTTTTTTGGGGGGGGGGGGGGGGGGAGGGGGCTTACACAGTGTGGTGCAAACTGATTACACCCAGAACGGACAATCGTCACTGGAGCATACTTTCAAAATGTCCTGACAAGGTTACTGGAGGCTGTTAGCACAAGCAAGGGAAGCTGTCCATGGGGTTAATCTGTTCCATGTCAGTGTCGTAGCTCATTCTAGGCACGACACAGTCACACATGCAGCTTCTTTGTGTCATCAAATTTTGTCTCACCCCCAATGTCCTCTTGATATGACACCCAGTGACGTCTTCCCCTTTCCTCAGATAAAGAAACTACTGTGGGGCTGGCACTTTCAGAATGACAAGATGACAAGGAGGTGCTTTGCGAGGAACAACGTTGCTTGAACAGCCAAAAATCAGGCTTCAGACAAAGTCTTCGCTTTTCCAGCTATTATGGCTACCCCTTATGTTTTTCTATAAGAAATGTAGCATCGTATCTTGTTATACTGTTTTAAATTCATACAAGACATTGATTTACCTTTCCACAATAACCTGAGCTACGCTAGTGAATAAGTGTTAAGGGTAATCGAGATAGGAGAAAAGCGAAAAGGACTGCACCAGAATGTACCAGTCAATATTTTCACTATCTTTGTAAGCACAGTGTTGCTGCTTGATGAAGTTTTTGGAGACAGTGTTACAAAGACGCCATCTGCACATCTCTTTGCATGGTAGAATCTTCAGACGGCTTTTATTTTGCTGAATGACAGGAAATGTTCCTTGTGAGACACTACAAGGTTGATTCAACGTCACAACTGGTGTCTGTTTTAACTGTGTAATGTTATCTAATGATATCTGTTTACCTCGATGTCTACTGACGAGAGAAGAATTCTACAACGTGATCTGAAAAGCCCTTTCCTTCCTTCAGTCATTGTACTTTCTATATGTTACACGTACATTGCTGCGTGTGTCGGGTACATATCAGTTACTCTGAGCCTCAAGCACACAATTGTAAAGCATTTCTTAATTTCGTCGCGATTACAGGTACTAGGCCCCCTGGCTCAGCAGCTGTTGTGGCTGAGCACCTGAAGGATAATTTGGAAAATATTTCGAGTAGATTTCCCCACCATGTTATAGTTCTGGGTGGAGATTTTAATTTGCCGGATATAGACTGGGAGACTCAAACGTTCATAACGGGTGGCAGGGACAAAGAATCCAGTGAAATTTTTTTAAGTGCTTTATCTGACAACTACCTTGAGCAATTAAACAGAGAACCGACTCGTGGCGATAACATATTAGACCTTCTGGTGACAAACAGACCCGAACTATCTGAAAAATTTAACGCAGAACAGGGAATCAGCGATCATAAAGCGGTTACGGCATCGATGATTTCAGCCGTAAATAGGAATATTAAAAAGGGTAGGAAGATTTTGCTGTTTAGGAAAAGTGACAAAAAGCAGATTTCAGAGTACCTGTTGGCTCAACACAAAAGTTTTGTCTCAAGTACAGATAGTGTTGAGGATCAGTGGACAAAGTTTAAAACCGTCGTACATCATGCGTTACATGAGGATGTGCCAAGCAAGATCGTAAGAGATGGAAAAGAGCCACCGTGGTTCAACAACCGAGTTAGAAAACTGCTGCGGAAGCAAAGGGAACTTCACAGCAAACATAAACATAGCCAAAGCCTTGCAGACAAACAAAAATTACGCGAAGCGAAATATAGTGTGAGGAGGGCTATGCGAGAGGCGTTCAATGAATTCGAAAGTAAAGTTCTATGTACTGACTTGGCAGAAAATCCTAAGAAATTTTGGTCTTATGTCAAAGCGGTAGGTGGATCAAAACAAAATGTCCAGACACTCTGTGACCAAAATGGTACTGAAACAGAGAATGGCAGACTAAAGGTCTAAATACTAAATGTCTTTTTCCAACGTTGTTTCACAGAGGAAGATAGCACTGTAGTTCCTTCTCTAGATTGTCGCACAGATGACAAAATGGTAGATATCGAAATAGACGACAGAGGGATAGAGAAACAATTAAAATCGCTCAAAAGAGGAAAGGCCTCTGGACCTGATGGGATATCAGTTCAATTTTACACAGAGTACGCGAAGGAACTTGCCCCCCTTCTTGCAGCGGTGTACCGTAGGTCTCTAGAAGAGCGTAGCGTTCCAAAGGATTGGAAAAGGGCACAGGTCATCCCAGTTTTCAAGAAGGGACGTCGAAAAGATGTGCAGAACTATAGACCTATATCTCTAACGTCGATCAGTTGTAGAATTTTGGAACACGTATTGTGTTCGAGTATAATGACTTTTCTGGAGACTAGAAATCTACTCTGCAGGAATCAGCATGGGTTTCGAAAAAGACGGTCAAGTGAAACCCAGCTCGCGCTATTCGTCCACGAGACTCAGAGGGCCATAGACACGGGTTCACAGGTAGATGCCGTGTTTCTTGACTTTCGCAAGGCGTTCGATACAATTCCCCACAGTCGTTTAATGAACAACGTAAGAGCATATGGACCATCAGACCAATTGTGTGATTGGATTGAGGAGTTCCTAGATAATAGGACGCAGCATGTCATTCTCAATGGAGAGAAGTCTTCCGAAGTAAGAGTGATTTCAGGTGTGCTGCAGGGGAGTGTCATAGGACCGTTGCTATTCACAATATACATAAATGACCTGGTGGATGACATCGGAAGTTCACTGAGGCTTTTTGCAGATGATGCTGTGGTGTATCGAGAGGTTGTAACAATGGAAAATTGTACTGAAATGCAGGAGGATCTGCAGCGAATTGACGCATGGTGCAGGGAATGGCAATTGAATCTCAATGTAGACAAGTGTAATGTGCTGCGAATACACAGAAAGATAGATCCTTTATCATTTAGCTACAAAATAGCAGTCAGCAACTGGAAGCAGTTAATACCATAAATTATCTGGGAGTACGCATTAGGAGTGATTTAAAATGGAATGATCATATAATGTTGATCGTCGGTAAAGCAGATTCCAGACTGAGATTCATTGGAAGAATCCTAAGGAAATGCAATCCGAAAACAAAGGAAGTAGGTTACAGTACGCTTGTTCGCCCGCTGCTTGAATACTGCTCAGCAGTGTGGGATCCGTACCAGATAGGGTTGCTAGAAGATATAGAGAAGATCCAACGGAGAGCAGCGTGCTTCGTTACAGGATCATTTAGTAATCGCGAAAGCGTTACGGAAATGATAGATAAACTCCAGTGGAAGACTCTGCAGGAGAGACGCTCAGTAGCTCAGTACGGGCTTTTGTCAAAGTTTCGAGAACATACCTTCACCGAAGAGTCAAGCAGTATATTGCTCCCTCCTACATATATCTCGCGAAGAGACCATGAGGATAAAATCAGAGAGATTAGAGCCCACACAGAGGCATGCCGACAATCCTTCTTTCCACGAACAATACGAGACTGGAATAGAAGGGAGAACCGATAGAGGTACTCAAGGTACCCTGCGCCACACACCGTCAGGTGGCTTGCGGAGTATGGATGTAGATGTAGATACTGGTACCATAGAGTTCTTTCTCTTGGTCGACCTTGTTATGGCCTATGAGGAACACTTCCTGTCGGTCGAAAATGTCACTCAAGGTTTAAAATGGAATTTTGAGGGATATTCAACATTACTGAGGTCGTAATCTTTTTTATTTTTATTTTATTTATTTTTTTATCTACATCGAAGCGCCTAAGTGATCGCCCCTACTAAACACGAGTCCAAATGACGCGTCTGTAATGGATTACTTGTGAAATTCACCTAGAGGCTACACTGCTCATAACTGAGGTAGTAATACGTCCGATACATTTTTGAGTCTCTCTTCCTTGCGTTACGTTCGAATTTCGTGTTTACCCCTTTCCTGTACAGATCCCATACTTCAGATATGGGGTGAAACTGCAGTTATTGTTCACCTTACCGTTCGATATTTTCATTTTCTATGATATTTGTCTTTCCGTTTTCATTTTTTCCCATTACGATAGGAATTTTTTGACATTGACAGTGGAAAACACAAATTCCTATAGGATTTGGAACATAAAATACAGCACATTTCGGTGTAGGTGCTCGAATACGCACTTAACTATACTGCCTAATAGCAAAATTCTATGGTGCAATAAACATGTGTAAATTTATATTGAAAATTTTTGGACACTATCAGCAGAAAACACGAATTTGTATCGATGCTGGTGACTTAGAGCATAAAATATACACATTTCGGTGTAGGTGCTCGAATACCCACTGAACTACCGTATGCTGCCAAACAGCCGAATTATATAGTGCCACTAAAATATGTAAATTTGTATTTCCAATCAATAATACCTAAAACCTCGTGAAGTAAGTGCAATGGCAGTTGTTTATAAGCAGCCAACAGAAGTTGAAATGTATCTAGAAAATACATGAACAGCCAAATCACGTATTACAGGCACACTACGGATGCTACTAAACCAAACTAGGGAGAAATGGTAGAGATAATCACTTAAAAATTAATTATTTACTCACACGCACGGTTGTCCATTTTGTTCCAGAGATTATGTAAACGACATCACCCACACGAACTGACTCATAACGTATTTATTCATTGAGTAATGGAAGGAGCAGTGATAAAAGAAATGGATGTATGTACTTACCTAAGAAGCAGAGTAAGTCATATATGACAGATGCTTAGATTCTGTATTAAAATTCTTTTCAAAAGAGGCGAAAAGTGTACCGTACTATATATTATTCGTGAAACGAAGTTGTCACTCGACGCGGTGGCTGATGGGTGTGATGGTAAAAGAGAAATGCCTTTACGATCTCTCCCATCAGCCACCACACCGAATGTCAACTTCGTTTGGGCAATAAATACAAAGCCAAGCTTGTAATTTGCACGCGCAACGGACTGATTGGCCATCTTCAATGCTAATTAACTGGGAAACGGTGCAACGTAACGAATTTTTTTCTTTATAATTATTTCTCAGCACAACATGGCAGATGTTAATAAGCAGCCAACAGAGGTTGAAATGTATCTATAAAATACATGAACAGCCAAATCACGTATTACGGGCACGCTGTGGATGCTACTAAACCAAAGTAGAGCGAAAGGCTAAAGGTAATCACTTAAAAATTAATTATTTACTCACATGCGCGGTTGTCCATTTTGTTCCAGAGATTATTTATTCATTGAGTAATGGAAGGAGCAGTGATAAAAGAAATGGATGTATGTACTTACCTAAGAAGCAGAGTAAGTCATATATGACAGATGCTTAGATTCTGTAATAAAATTGTTTTCAAAAGAGGCGAAAAGTGTACCGTACTATATACTATTCGCGCAAACGAAGTTATCACTCGCCGTGGTGGCTGATGGGAGTGATTGTAAAAGAGAAATGCTTTTAAGGTCTCTCCCATCAGCCACCACACCGAGTGTCAACTTCGTTTGGGCGTATAATACAAAGCCAAGCTTGTAATTTGCACACGCAACGGACTGATTGGCTATCTTCAGTGCTAATTAACTGGGAAACGGCGCAACGCATCGAATTTTTTTCTTAATAATTATTTCTCAGCACAACATACCCTGCAACACCCTGACAAGCTTTCCAGACTGTTACTGAACAATCTGTATAAATTGTTCTATGTATTTATATTCTACACCTCCTCCTAAACCACTGGACTGATTTCAACCAAACTTGGTACACGTATCACTTACCATTTGGAAAGAATCACTGTGAGGATAAGAACCAGCTACCTATAAAACAGAGATGGGGGTGAAAAGTAGTATAGTCCATGACTAACAAATACTCATACTTTACTGATCCAGTATCTGACGATAAGACCACTTTGTGACCTGCGGTAAACTTTACACATAATTTCAAACCTTTTTGAATCTGTTTCCGCTGACAACACCCACAAAACGACGAAAGGGAAAATTTTATCACATTCTACATTTTCGCCGTTCACATATAAAAACTATCGCATGAAGCATGACGTTTTAAGTTCTTACTTCTTTACTACTAACTGCATTCGCAACACATTTTGCAGACAGTATTTACATGTGCAACTTAATGTATGACAAAAATTGTGTCATTGTACGAGTGACACTTCAGGACATACGACGTCATAAACACTGAGATGCGTGAAAAACTGCCGCATCATGCATGACGGTTTAATTTGTTACTTCTTTACAAGTAACTATAGTCACAACACATTTCGAAAACAGTATCCACATGTACCACTGGACTTACCTGCAAAATTACATAATTGTATGACTCACAGTTCAGGAAATACAACGTCATAAACACAGAGTTGTGTGGAAATGAAACTGTAGGGTGAAATTCGCTAGAGAGACAGGTGAAATATGTGTAACAACACATGTGAAATATGTGTGAAATATACTTGACGTGTGTACACAGGAAAAGTCATGGGTAAAACACTCGTCTTAAGGCTGTGGAACAATTTCAACCACATATTAGCAATGATCTGGAAAGAAATACTGTGGGGGTAAGAACCATCAGCCTTGTGCTGTGTTGGGAGTTATAACATGGAGAGAGTAGGTGGGAGGAGGAGGTGACCAGACAGAAAGGGGGAAGGAGGAGATGGACAGACACAGGGGAGAGAGAAGATGGACAGAGAGAGGGGGAGGTGTAAATGGACTGAGAGAGAGGAGAGGAGGAGATGGGCAAAGAATGAAAAGAAGATGAGATAAACAGCAAGATGGGGAGGTGGAGATGGACAGAGAGATGGGGAGGAGAACGTGGACAGAGAGGGGGGAGGGACAGAAACGAGGAGGAGGAGATGGAGTCAGACGGGCGGGAGAAGATGGACAGAGGAAGACGTAGCTGATGGACAGAGGTAGGGTTGAGGAGGAGGTACAGACTGGCAGGAATATATGCACTGAGAATGGGTGGAGGGGGTGGGGGAATTGGATAGAGAGAGGGGATGAAGAAGATGATGAGAGAGGAGGGAAAGGAAGAGATGGACATAGAGATGAATGCGAGAGATGGACTAATACAAGATTCGAATAATTATATATGCAGCCAGCACTTGGTACTCAGCTCAAACCAATGAAATTTGTTGCGTCAGTCCAGGTATGAATGCCTAGGGAGAGCAAAAACTTAATAAGAACACGTGCAATACATGTGCAGGGAAAAACATGCAATATCCTGAAAAGAAGCAAAATTTGTTTTTTCAGCAGTCGTCCTGACGTCTATGATTCATAAGCAAGTCTACATTCAATCGTTAACAAAAAATCCTAAAAGGTTACATAGGAAGAAAGAAATGCACAGTAATGTATTATATGCCTTGTGTTCCTTAAGTATGTTAATAAAACTTTAAAAGGTAAGACGGCCGTTTTTTAGGCTTGTTGATTTAGTTACTTAATATATCCATCATGTAACTTCATTCATCTGTTTATATTTACTGTGTTTCGAATCAGATGCATATTCGATGCATTACTTAAACAGTAGTATTTCTACAGACGACGAATTGAGAACGTTGACAAGGCATTCTGCACACACATAAAAGTCACCTGTTTTTCGCGTTTTGTTTCTCTTTACAAACGAAAGTGCACGAAAAGAAAACAGGTTCAAAAGAAGTCCTCTGCCGTGGAATGGAAGTACTGTGTGGTGCAACAAGCTAACTCGCAATCGACCATTTGACGAGAGTGGTGGTGCGTGTCGGTAATAACATAACAGTGGCAGTGCAAGACTGAGTGTTTTCGAAATGTACAGTTCGAGAATGTGCTGGGGAG
Source organism: Schistocerca cancellata (assembly GCF_023864275.1). Classification (NCBI taxonomy): domain Eukaryota; kingdom Metazoa; phylum Arthropoda; class Insecta; order Orthoptera; family Acrididae; genus Schistocerca; species Schistocerca cancellata. The sequence goes on from NC_064629.1 coordinate 271,777,615, forward strand.
TCTCTCTACTTCACTGGCTGACTGCGGCGTCCTGGCTCACCATATTCTAACTTTACTGGTTATCACAATCAAGGAGCTAAGAACCTCATTTTGTAACTTTTCATGTGCTCGAGAAACTTGGAAGTGAATGTGGACTACATTTAGAGCTGCTAGTAGTGCCCTGAAGTCGGGACACCTGCCACTCCTCATAAGGCTTCGGCGGGACTTCCTCATGACACTCATAAAATTTGGACATTCTGCGACAGTACTTAAATCTGCTAACACTGGTCCGTTACTGTCTGTTTTGCATAATCAACTAACAGACAGCATCAGTAGTAACCTCAGACTTTTTACAGATGATACAGTCGTGTATAATGAAGGACTAGCCGAAACAATTTGCATAAATGGCTCAAATGGCTCTGAGCACTATGGGACTCATCATCTGTGGTCATCAGTCCCCTAGAACTTAGAACTACTTAAACCTAACTAACCTAAGGACATCACACACATCCATGCCCGAGGCAGGATTCGAATCTGCGACCGTAACAGTCACGCGGTTCGAGACTGACGCGCCTAGAACCGCACGGCCACACTGGCCGGCTTGCATAAATGTCCAGACAGTTCCTGACAAGATTTCAAAATGGCGCAGAGTCTGGCAACGTGTTTTAAACGATAGTAAATGTAAAACTGTGCCCTTCAAAACATGCAAAAACGTAGTATCCCTTGACTAAAATATCAATGAGTTACAACTGGAAATAGTCAACTCATTCAAGTACCTGACTGTTACAATCTATGGAGATAGTTTCAGCCTTAGTTGTACCTGAAAGCTGACTTCAGTTCAGTAATAGGATAATGCAATTTTGTCACATAAGGAGATGGTTAGAGCAGTGGCAGATGCAGAAAAACCTCAAGCAGGGGGCGCTAAAGATACCTTTAGGCTACTTTTACTGCAATAAAAAATAATCAAGGCACACACAAAGTTTAAGAAAGCTTTTTTTAAACTGCTTATACACATATACAAGACAATGGCATCTTATGATATAAAATAGTTACAATTGTGGTTCTCTTCCTTAAATGATGAATTCTATGCTCCTATTCTTCCTGGCAAATTGGATAATTACATCATCAATAGGACAATTAATGTCAGGTTGAGTGTTCAACAGAGCTATGCCATTAAGTCGATTCTCCCTCGTTATCGATCTTTGCCATGTCTTTGTATGCCACAGTGTTGAAAAAGTTCTTTCTACTGTAGCAATAGATGCAGCTAGACAAGCGAATATTTTGTACAGCATGTACAAAATAGGTTAGTCAGATCAAGGACAAACAGACAACACTTGCATAACAGAATCAGTGTATGTTAGCTATCTATGTGCCAGAGAAAAACATATAAAATATGATGTCATGGATGCGCGTGCTACATAGGAAAGTACAACTACTCGATTCAGTCGAGTCTACTGACGAAAGAAATGAATGAATAGCATGCGGGCTGACTGGCATGGGTGGCATGGCAATGTGGATGCCTCTCCAAGGGGTGGGGGGGGGGGGGGAAGAGGGGGGGGGGCACGTGCCCTGCATGCCCCCATATATATCCACCACTGGGTTAGAGATTATGGTTCCTATGTTACACAAATTGTTGATGATATACATTAGCCACCCTAAATGCTGGTTACTGTACACCATCAAAAATTTATTCATAGTATTCTTGGAAAATGCATTCAATCTACAAAGGAGACTGCTTATAGAATACTTGAATGACCCATCCTACGATATTACTCAAGTGACTGGGATCCACATCAGGCATTATATCAAATGTGCAAAAAGAAAGGCAGCATGAATAGTCAAAAGTTTGTTCGATTCATGGGGTAGTGTCAAGCAGGATTACCAGAACTGATAGTACTTGAAGGTCCTGTGAAAGCCTATATACAAAGTTTCAAGGCAAATACAAGAATTTACATGATTTTAGCACTAACTACTAACACTGGGTCTATGTTTTGGTATCAGTGGGCTAAAAAAACTTTATAAATGTACATTCTGACATTTGCACAGACCGACTCACACAAGTGCCTACACATTAATTAAATTTTGTTTTCCATGTACTGACTGACTCAGTCTTTGTGTACAACACTTGTTTCTAGGAATGCATAATATCATAAATTACATTTTATTGAACCATAGGCTGATTGCATTTCTGAAACAATGACACAAAACACAGGACAACTGAATAACACAAAATCGCAATGTACTGTGAGGTACAGGTGCGTAACTAATTTGGTATCACTAGAAAATGGCTAAAAAGATACCAGAATTGCCAGCTGTCATATATTATATAAAAGAGTTGGTTAGTTTCATTACATGTCGAGACACAACAATTAAATTTTATAGGTGACACAAATAACTTACTGTATGCAAGAGATACGGTTATCTGCTACCTACCAGGAAATGTGAGCATGTTAAAGCACTGCTTCGAGGATGAGTGGTGCACTGGTCCTGGATAGAGCTGGTCAGGAGGTTTAACATTGAGTGTCAGTGTGCTGGCCAGTCTGGAAGTGATTTTTAGGCAATTTTCCACATCCCAGTAGGTAAGTCCTACCTCAGTTATATGAGTCATAAATATCTGGAAAACTTTCATTCATTTTCATGTGAATAGTACTAGACACAGACAGTTAAGATACAGATATTCCATCTCAGTGAATGGCAACAGAAAGAGTATCCAGAAATGCCCTAAAATAAACCTGCCCAATCTGCTAATAACCATGCCAATCCTGTGCAAATGCAGGACAAAGGCACAAGGAAAAAGTCAAAGTTTTGATTATCCACTCATTTCTAGAAGTTAATGTGAATTTTGTAAAGAATAAAAATTCTGTACTCCAGATTACATATATGTATTGCATGTATTTATACAAAATGATTAATAAAGTATCAGAATCAGATCCTTACCAGTTTGGCTGTTTTCTATGATTTTCTAGGTTTCTCTTTTTCATTCTGAACATAGTTTAATAGTTTTAGTGACCCAAAGTTTCTTTGATTTATTTACTTTTACAGTAAAATGATTTTAAAAATGGTTAAAAAATTATTAAGATGTACATTGAGTTTGGAGCTGGTAATAGGCTCTTTGTAAGCTTCAGTCCAGTCAATATGTTCTTATATTTTTCCTTAAAATCTTCATTGGTTTGTAATTGGTCATATTTATTGCCTCCATTGAGTTTTTCTGAACTCTACATGTAGCTAAATTATGTAATGTATCTATCACAGGGAAGATTTGTGTTTATTTAACTTCAGCTCATTGTCTGAATACATTATCTGTCAGTGTACTATTGTCATGAGCCATCCAAATAGGTAAACTTAGATGTGACACTAAACTGTCTAAGTTTAATAACATCAAACCTGTAAGATTCCTTTAAGAGATTTGCATTAAACTCACAACAAATCAATAATTCCATATTTCAGTCTGACAGACAGCACCGTAGCAGATCTCAATTTTTTATGAAACTGTACAAATTACCCTGTGGTCACCTGTATACTGTAACAATAATATTGTTATTATATTGTTCCGTATTAACTGACGAGCACTTGCTGCCATATCATTGTCTACAGAAAGCTCAATTATTTCTGTGGTTTTGAATTTACAAGCATTTTTGTGAAACTCCTCCTTTCTCCATAGACAATCGACATGAATAGGCAACTAACATGTAGCCACCTACTACAAATATCTCTATCCCAGTGGTTACATTGTGTTCAGAGAGACAAATGATATCAGTTTCTTACCAAATGCTGAGATCTTTGAAAAAAACTAACAACTCATTTCCTTTATTTCTTACCTCCCTAATATTCACATGAATCACACTAATTTCCTGTTTCACTCTACTCTTATGTGATGAAGTGAAAGTGTGCACATTTTTATTTTCTTGAATGCAGTCTGATTTTTTAATTTAACTGAAGTACATTTGTCTCACCTGATCCCAATGGCCCCAGAGAATTCACTCTGCATGTTTGCGAATTCACTTGCTAAACTCCCTAAGGCACACATTTATTTTCTGTTACTTGGCTAAGACTATCATTTGGTTGCACAAACCTTGTGACTATATACCCTGAACGTATTGTTATCTGTAGCTGCTGAACTGCATCTCTCATAGTAATATAGGGTGATATTAAATTCAGTTTGCTTTCACAAGAGAGTACACTACAACATTGGTTCCTTACTTAGCTTGTGTTTATCATGAACATCTTATCTATCACAAAGTCTCAGGCAATGGAAAAAAGTAAAGGTGATTACATACATGAGCAGGACATAGTTATGAACCAACTATATTAGAGACAATTTCCTTAACATCAGTTTGCTGCAGAATTCTGGAGCTCATTCTAACTCTGAATGTAATAAATTTCCTGAGAGAGAAAACCCTCTACTCACAAATCTGCATGGATTTTGAATGCATCTGTCTCCCTAAACTTAGCTTGCCCTTTTCTCACACAATGTTCTGTGAACCATGGATGAAGGGCAGTAAGTAGATTCTAAATTCCTGGGTTTCTGGAAAGTATTTGACACAGTGCTCCACTACTGATTATTAACAAAGGTCCAAGCATATGGGATCAGTTCTCAGGTATGTTAGTGGCTTGAAGACTTTTTAAGTAACAGAACAAGGTACTTGGTCTTGGACAGTGAGTGTTCATCAGAGACAAGCACATCACCTGGAATGTCCCAAGGAAGTATGATCTGACAGATAAGGTGAGCAGCGATGTGTGACTGTTAGCTGATGTTGTAGTGTACAGGCAAGAGTCGTCACTGAGTGACTACAGGGGGATATAGGATGAACAAAGGAAGCCTGTTAACACTGATGTAACAGCTGTGTCTTGATCTGCAAAACATACAACCCAAAGCTTAGATTCATATTCACTCTGTTTCTGATCTCTACTAGTCATTCCTTTCCTGCTATGCTAACAAATGGAACAGATAAAAAGAATGTATATATGCCTCAGTATGTGTCCTAATTTCTCCTAGCTTCTCTTTTTTGTCCTTGTGCATGATGTGCAGTCAGTCACAAATGGTGTTCCTCCAAACTTTCTTCAATAATTTTTCATGACAACAGCATTGTTTTCCCTCCAGTGCTTCCTGTTCAAGTACACAGAGAATTTCCGTAATGTCCATGTGTTAATCAATCCTACCAGTAACAAATCTACCAGTGTTTCTCAGAATTGCTTCAATATCATCCTTTAATCTTACCTAGTGGGGATCCCAAATGCTTGAGCAGTACTCAAGGAAGGGTTGCATGAGTGTTCTATATGTTGTTTCCTTTGTGGATGAGCTACACTTTCTTAGAATTCTCCCAGTAAACTGGAGTCGACCATTCATCTATCCTACAACTGACCTTTTATGGGTGTGCCAGATCATATCACTTAGCAAATGTACCCCCTGATACTTAATCAATGTGACTGTGCCATGAAGTACATTAGTAACACTATATGTGAACAATGCACGTTTGTTTCTCCTACTAATGTGTATTAACTATATTTTACACAGTTACAGCATGTTGTCATTTATCACACCAAAGAGGAATTCTTTCTGAGTCAGTATATGTAATCATTTGGTCATGGGAACTTAAGTTTTTGGGCAAATAGTAACTCGTGTAGCTTAGCATTAATTTCTTTAATTCATTTTAATAACTAATCACCATTTAGAGATGGCACTTCATCCTCATGCCATATCTTCTGGTGCTGTATTTACTGGCTTGTTAATGCCTCAAAAGTATGCCTATGTTAACATAAATATCAGGCATTCTCTGAATAAATAGTAAATATTAAAATTAATTTACAGCAGCCTTCAGAAACATTTTTTTTCTATAGACATGTATGTATAAAAAACAGCATTCATTACTAACCTGTCAGTTGTTACGCTGGTATGTAACTTACTTGATCATTTAGGCAGGTCGGACATTCTGAGACATTTAAACCTGCACTTGGGCTGAAATCACAATTGTCTGAAATAAATGAGTAATAATTTACAGTTCAATGTAGCACCACTAAACTGATATCTTACCACTTTCTGACTGTATTAACTATTATTTGTTTTGGACATGCGTTCATGAGAGGCATGTCAGTCACATTATGCTATAAATCGGATATTTCTCGAAAAATACCACGCCATTTTATTTTCACATCACAATTAACCATATTTTATAGCTGTATAAACACTCTTCAAGTCATGTACTTTCAAAACTGTTAGCCCTCTATTGTCTGTTTCATACATACCTCTGTTTAAGTTAAAAAGTCTTTCAAATTATTCTGTCATTTAAAGTCTATAGTTACCATTTTATATCTAACCAACTGAAATTCCTTCACAGAAAAAGCTCCAAAGCTAATACAAAACCAAATATATGCTAGGCACGTTTAGGCCTTATCTAAGTTATCAAAATGTTCATAAAAAGTTCAAAAATGAAACTTCCTGGCAGATTAAAACTGTATGGTGGAGCAAGACTCAATCATGAGCCCTTTGCATTTTGCAGGCAGGGGCTCTGCCAACTGAGACACCCAATCATGAGTCACAACCATTCATCACAGTTTTAACTCAGCTGCTTCCTCACCTCCTACTTTCCTAACGTCGCAGAAATTCTGTGAAACTTGCAGAACTGGCACTCCTGGAAGAAAGGATATTGTGGAGACATGGCTTAGCCACAGCCTGGAGGATGTTTCCAGAATGATTTTTCATTGTGCAGTGGAGTGTGTGCTGATATGAAACTTCCTGGCAGATTAAGGCTGTGAGCTGAACCAAGCCTTAAACTCAGGACCTTTGCATTTCACAGGCAAGTGCACGACTGACTGAGAAACCCAAGCATGACTCATGACCCATCATCAGATTTTTACTTCTGCCAGGACCTCATCTCCTACATTCCAAACTTCTGGAAACACGCACAAACTTTGGCTAAGGCATGTCTCCACAACATCCTTTCTCTTCCAGACCCGCTTGCCCTGCAAGTTTTGCAGAAGAACTTCTGTGAAGTTTGGAAGGTACAGATGAGGTAGTGGTGGAAGTAAAGCTGAGATGATAATTAATGAGCCATACTTATCTGGTAGACCACTTGCCCACAAAAGGCAATGCACATACAAATAAATAACAATGTGTATTTTATTATAGTGGAATTCCCTTTTACCACTAACAATATAGACCCATGTACAGGGGTAACCATGGTACTCTCCAAAGTCGCGTCATCAGTTAAGTATGGGTTGCCAGTTCACCTTTTATAACATACTTCCCACTACAACATAGGGTCAGTGCAACTAGTTTCATAATGTTGTTGGTTATGGAGTATGACAACTGTAGGATTATTGCCTTGCCTAGATCCCAGCCATTCGTACTCCAATTATTGCGAAGGTTACATAGGGGAATTATACACATGAGAGCATGACGTCATGTTTGTTGGACAGGCAGTGACACTGAGACTCAAAAAATGGTGCAAGCCTACATCCATGTGCTCAGACTCTGGCTGCCCTGTGTCACACATTTCCCCCTGGCTCAGATGTGACCACCCTTGGGAGCACGTGCACACTCATTCAAGGGAACTATATGGTTACTAGTAATGGAAGCCATCTCATATTTTCTGTATGTGGTTCAGATGACTGCCATCACTAATAGCATTACAATCTTTGGTGTGAGAAATATATTTTCCATGAAGAGAAAATGCCATATTATGGTTTCTGATAACATCCCACAACTGCCTTCCTCAGACTTTTCAAGGTCCTCTAAATGCAACCACAGTTATAGTCAGCATCTTATTATCATCTGTTCTATGCAGTATCTAATTAAAAATGCAACAAATTGTCCAAAGAAGAAAAATGTTACTATCAACTGTGTTTCTGTGGCTGAAGAAGACTTAACAATCTTCTTTGCAACATATCATTCCATCTCCATTAATTGTGACAGGCTGTAGATCAGTTGCATGTGCTTAGGTTTTTATTTTGTTTCAATTGCCATATCCTACCCAGCAAGCCCGTGGTCCACTGTCACAAAAATATTACTTACCACATGAGCTCACATATCTGCATGCATATATGAAAGCAGGGTGTTTTCATTGGCCACTGATGGTACCAAAATGTTTGAAGGTAGAGTCAGCTCATCTTATATCATAATCAACAGTTGTAATAACACAATCATGATTCTTAATCCCCTACAATACAAAAATGGATGACCAACAGACACCAGACAAGGCCTGCCTTCCTCCAACTACTGGCCAGCACTGGCCAACAAGCAGAATCCTTGTTGCTTGCAATGTACACTGAGCAGTCAAAACGTTATGACCACCCCCCACCATGATAGCTGATGGCATTGCAGGCATGTGATGTGGAAGCAAAAGTACATAAGTGGAGAAGACATCTGTGGGGAATCACCCTAGTGAAGGTATGGGCTGCAAATGGGGGAACCCACTGAGATAAGCGACTTTGAAAAATGGCAGATTATTATTATGCATAGCCTGTGAACTAGTATCTTGAAAACATCAAAGCTGGTAAAATGTTCATGTGCTACTGTTGTGAGAATCTATGGAAAGAGGCAGAAGGACAGTGAAACTACCACTAGGCACAAAATGGTTGGATGTCCAAGACTTCCACAAAATGTGGGGTTTGGAGGCTTGTCTGCTCTGTGTAATAGGATACATGGTGATCAGTGTCACCTCTGCCAAAAGAGCACAATGCTGGTGTGCACACAAGTGTTTTGGAGCACATTGTTCATCATACATTGTTAAATATGGAGTTCCACAGCAGACCATCCCTATGCAGTCACTTGTTGAGCCAATGTCATCATCAATTACGAAACCAGTGGCCATGGGACCATAGGGAATGAACTGTTGATCAATGGAAATGTGTGAGCTCTTTGGGTGAATCACACTTTTGCTACACTAGGTTACTCGTCATCTCCAAAAACACCATCGTCAAAGTGAAAGGTGGATCTAAACATGCTGCAAGCCACGAATGCAAGCTGGTGGGAATAGTATTATGCTATGGGAGACATTATCCTGAGCTAGCATGGGACCTGTGGTAGGAATCAAAGACATGCTGACAGCTGCAAATCACCGGGATCCCTTCATGCTTGATGTCTTCCCTGACAGTGATGTCGTCTTTCAGCAGTATAACTGTCCATTTCCCAGAGCCAGAACAATGCTACATTGTTTTAGGAGCGTTATAGTGAACTCATGTTGATGTCTCATCAACCAAATTTGCCTGATGTAAGTTCTGTGGAACACATCTGTGATGTTATCAGCTGCATCACTGTGTACGCAGATCATCAGCCCATTATTAATGCGAATTAGATGACCTGTGAAGAGACATCTAATACCACATATCATCACAAACCTACCAACAAAGTGTTGGATCCCTGATACACAGAATCAGTAATGTATTTCATTCCAAATATGGACAAACAAGCTATTAAGTATATGTTCACAATTCTTTGGCTCATCAGTGTATGTGCTTGGTATGAAGAGCACACCAAATTTAAACACAGTTGAAAATTTGTAGGACCATGTTGATCAGGCTGTTTGCACTGTGGATCCTCAACTAAGAAACTTAGTACAGTTGGCAACAGTGCTGGAGTCTGCGTGGCTCCACATTCTTATCAGTACCTTTCAAAACCTCATTGACTGTGTTGCAGCATGTTTCACAGCTGGCCACACTTCAAAAGATGGTTATTCAGGCTTTTGACAGGGTGTCACATTAATGTGACTGGATAGTGTAGTTGACAGAAGAGTAGATATTCTGGAGCAAATCTTATAAATGCAGAAATCACCTTTAGCATAGGTATTATCCATTGCACTGCCACTGCAACAGAATTTTCCAGTTTGTGAGGTATGAGACAGTGTCAGTCAAATAGCCTGCTTCTTGTTGTGGACTGGACAAGAGGTGTTTAATTCACTACATATGCTAGCCCCAGTGGCAGACCCAGAAACATTGTCGTTTGTATAAATGTGTGTGTCACTAGCAGCATTACCAACAGATAGACAGAAATTATGACATAAATATTTCTTTAGATGCCAATAATCTCAGACAACATATATGGGTTCTTTTATTCATAATAGACTCATGCAGTATGAGACAAATGGAGGATATATGATACAATTCCTTAAAACTACAGTCCCCTATTACCAATAACCACAACTAGAAATAGTGTTAATGTGCAGATTACATAAATGTACTGCAGATACTTGGCACATCAGACAAGAGCTGAGACTGGCAGCTGCAGCAAGCATGCCCCAGGCATGCACCACACTAACTAAAGAATTGAGCGTGGATTTGGTATTGGAGCAGCAAGCATTTTAAACAATTAATAAACCACTCTGAACAGCAGTTGCCTCCTTGCTCATGAACCGCAGTTGCCTTCTTGCATGCAGTGCTTTGTTTAGCATGAATGCAAACGTTGGTTTATTTTAATGCAATCTACCAGTATTGCAGCTGTCTCTAACCAAAATAAAGCATGTTTAAATATCGCTAAAGGTCAGGATTCATTAACTTTATTTATGGTAAGTTTCCAAAGCCTGCCAAGTCAGTTAGTGTTTGTTGAATCTTCAGTTCAGTCTACTCTGCAATCTGTCTGCATTAAAAGGTTGTCAAAATCAATTAAGTAGCTTTGGCAGTAAAGTGAAGATGAAACCAGTGTGTAGCATATGTCATTTCATTAATAAGAGTACTACATTTATGTTCCTTCATGAAATGCAAAGTAGTGAAGAAGATCATAAACAATCACCACTACAACAATGGAGAAAATTTAGTTAAGTAGCTTTCTACTACAAACAGATGCCTCAAACAAAATACAAAATTTGAAATTTTTCATCAATATATAAAATGTTGTAGTACACTGTTGTACACCATATGAAATTTCAGTGACATCAGTAAACAGCTATTATCATTTCAAGTAGACACAAGTCCAACAGTAACGTTATTTAATGCGATAATGTACTAAAAAACAGGTTTACCACCACTGCCTCTAGCCGACAACTGTATAACTTCTTCTAACAAGAAAAGAATACCAGTCAGCCTTATGCTCAGAGGAAAAGCCAGTCAAAAGCAAGTGATAAAAAGTATCCAGTACTTTAAGGTGTAATGTGGTATAAGACATTCATTTTCTCAATTTGGAGGAACTTTGTGAAGAACTTTGAGGTCTACCTTGGATGTTCCAATGATTTCAAAGCCTATATTACATTTAAACCAACAGCAAATGCTCAGCTTTTTGGAACAGTCTTTCTACTAATTTCTCTTCAGCCAATAGTAAAAAAGGAGTCAGAATAACTCCAGAATCTCTGTGTTGTCAAACCTGTAAATGTGAGCAAATGGGCCACACATATCATATTCACAACAAATAAAGGGAAGTATTGTGGCTTTGTGCACATTTTAATACTGTAATCAATGAATAGTTCTTAGTACAGGCTTATCTCATTATGTAGGCAGAAGATAGCCTAGCAAGGTGATTTCTGTAGTGTAATGAAAGGCTTCAAGAAAGTTGAATGCTAGTCCAGGATAAGTGTTACATTGATATTTGGCCCACCATCATCTGCAGAGCTATAGTCCATATACCTGGATGCAGTGACATTATGTAAGGGAAGGGAGGAAGTCTTTGATCTTGCATTAGAAAAAAAAAGTCACAGACTGAGAGCAGCTCTATGGTTTAATGTTGACTAGTCAAAATATGCTCCACAGTGAAAGACTTCTCTCAGTATATTGAAAGACATGTACACTGTGGACACACAAATCTCATAAGCACATGGCTTTTTTGTACAAGAGGTGTTTTACCAGTTTGCAGATTGGCCTTTTGGTTTTTGTTTCAGCATTTGTGTCCTCATAAGCGGATGGTGTCAGGTACTAAAAGATGATTTACTGTCCAAACTAGCAGTGTATATGGGTGATATCCTGACTGCAAGTCTCATTTGGAAAGAGCACAGTCAATCTATCGAGGAAGCCTTTTAGAAGCTGTAAAGCAAAGAGGCATGAGAATATATTTAAAAATGTACAAAATTTGTCAGTAAGGTTTGAAAGGTCAATCATAAATGGACTAGAAATTGTGAAAGGTAATTTGAAGTTGCATCCTGTATCTACTTCATGTGGAACATTACAGATCTCTGTCAAGGACAAATTGTTGATGTCTGCTCAGCTGATGTTTTTATGACTTTGAGCTCTAATCTATTAGAGGCATGCAATTTTATCTGTATCTGATGTGAACACATATCTCAAATGAATGATAAATCTTTACCTGCTAAGCACAATAGTGGAGGGAAATCTGAGCACCACAATAAAAACAGACAATTAATTACAATTCTTATCAATAACAAAATAACAAGTAAAATATAAGAGAGTACTGAGATCAAAATTTATCGACAGAGCAGGTTGTGCAATATGGATTTATGATGGGAAATATTTGCAAAATTATTACGGTCGTCCTGCCAGCACACAGGTCCTATTCTAGTGGCATATGGAAGCATTTAATGTTATTCAATGAATCTGACACTTGAGACATTAGGAACTGATAACATACAAAGAACACCAGTGAGTGTGCCCACCATAACCTATGTTCTTCTTCTTCTTCAGAAGCGTGGTGGAGGATCTGTGATGGTTGTTATTGTTGTTGTGGTCTTCAGTCCTGATACTGATTTGATGCAGCTCTCCATGCTACTCTATCCTGTGCAAGCTTCTTCATCTCCCAGTACCTACTGCAACCTACATCCTTCTGTATCTGTTAAGTGTATTCATCTCTTGGTCTCCCTCTACGATTTTTACCCTCCACGCTGCCCTCCAATACCAAATTGGTGATCCCTTGATGCCTCGGAACATGTCCTACCAACCAATCCCTTCTTCTAGTCAAGTTGTGCCACAAACATCGCTTCTCCCCAATCCTATTCAATACCTCCTCATTACTTATATGATCTACCCATCTAATCTTCAGCATTCTTCTGTAGCACCACATTTTGAAAGCTTCTAGTCTCTTCTTGTCCTAACTAGTTATCGCCCATGTTTCACTTCCATACATGGCTACACTCCATACAAATACTTTCAGAAATGACTTCCTGACACTTAAATCTATACTCGATGTTAACAAACTTCTCTTCTTCAGAAACGCTTTCCTTGCCATTGCCAGTCTACATTTTATATCTCTACTTTTACCATCATCAGTTATTTTACTCCCCAAATAGTAAAACTCCTTTACTACTGTTAGTGTCTCATTTCCTAATCTAATTCCTTCAGCATCACCCGACTTAATTGGAATACATTCCATTATCCTTGTTTTGCTTTTGTTGATGTTCATATTATATCCTCCTTTCAAGACACTATCCATTCTGTTCGACTGCTCTTCCAAGTCCTTTCCTGTCTCTGACAGAATTACAATGTCATCGGCGAACCTCAAAGTTTTTATTTCTCCTCCATGGATTTTAATATCTACTCCAAATTTTTCTTTTGTTTCCTTCACTGCTTGCTCAATATACAGATTGAATAACATCAGGGAGAGGCTACAATCCTGTCTCACTCCCTTCCCAACCACTGCTTCCCATTCATGTCCCTCGACTCTTTTAACTGCCATCTGGTTTCCGTACAAATTGTAAATAGCCTTTCAATCCCTGTGATGGTTAGGTCAATAGAAATATGTTTTTTCCACATTTTGAATCACTTCTAAATAAAAGACTCCAGCTACAGTTTGTGAAATACTTTAAAATACTGAAAAATAATAGTTACAGCACAAAACATAATACCTTAACCTGATGAAATCTTGTCAGTCTGTAGAATACATAACAGGGCATATACAGGGTGTTCAATTTAACTGAAAGCATTGAAATATCTCAAAAATTACACATGGGATCCAAACTATTCACAGTTAAAATTTTTTCATCTCAGAGGGATCATCCAATGATACCCAACTCAATCACCCAACCTGCTCCATGCAACCCCCCCCCCCCTTTGTTACTACAGTTTTGGATTCTACAGACAATAATCTCCATGCTGCAAGGGTAGGACAGGCAAAACTCTCACAATAATACATTGTATTCCTCCAACAAAGTGATAAGGGAGCTGCCCCATGCATCACTGTGGCCATGTAGTCAACTAAAAATTATTATAACAGGCAGTGCAGTCCCATTAACAGTTATGACATAAATGCCTATCCTACCCTCACAGTGTGAAGGTAAGAGGCTAATACGAGTGTCACTGGATAACATTTTAAAACATACATGTCGATTTTTCTAATTACAGCACCAGTTGTTGTGGAACAAAAAAAATGTTTCAGACAAAACTTATTCATTTTTTTTTTTTTGCAGAGAATACACATTGACAATAAAATATGGGGGTTTTCAATTAAGATTTCAAAGTTGTCTCCCCCCCCCCCCCCTCTCTCTCTCTCTCTCTCTCTCTCTCACAACCCACACTTGCGTGTGGTGTGAGGGTTGAGATTGATATGGATGTGCCCCTCAAAGACAAACAAATTTTACTTATAAATTTTTTGGATCCAAAATGTTGTTTTTGAGTTATTTCAATATCTTCAGTTAAATTGCACAACCTGTCCACAACATAAGTTTAACACTAGTGTAAGTGTGTGCTTATATATGAATTTACATTATGATGTGTGGGCATAGATTTTTATCCCTGATATATGAAATTTCTCTAATACTGACTTGTTGAGTGTAGCATTAACTGATATCTTTATTCTTTCTCTATTTTTAGATTTTCTACCAGGTAATATGCATAATTTATATGTGTTGCTCACTTTCAATTTCTCAACGATACAGGCTATTTTGCTACAAATGTATGTTAAGCTGACCTAGTTATGGAAGTTAACAGTGATTGTGTGCCCACTTGTATGTGTTAATGGTTAAGATAAAAGATTATCTCAAGTAATTCCATTGGTAAACATTTATTGAAGTTTCTAGAATGAAATTGTTTGGAAGGTAGGAGACGAGGTACTGGCAGAAGTAAAGCTGTGAGGACGGGGCGTGAGTTGTGCTTGGGTAGCTCAGTCGGTAGAGCACTTGCCCGGGAAAGGCAAAGGTCCTGAGTTTGAGTCTCGGTCTGGCACACAGTTTTAATCTGCCCGGAAGTTTCATTTATTGAAGTTGTAAGATATTAAAATTACTTGCACCAGATCACAAATTTTGTTGCAGGGGTAATATAACACAAGTGCTGCTATAGTACTGTGTTCATATATTCAGCAAGTTTGGATTGCAATAGTGTCCAAGAAAATTAGATTCATATGTTCCCCAATTTCTTGAAATTACTACAAATGAGTGGAGGGTCCAGTTTTGTACAAATTGTGGTTGTTAATTTACATACCCATAAACATTCTATCAACATTCAGAATATTTGGACAGTTGCTATGAAAGCTTACTCATTCACATACAACAATGAAAAGGAATTACTTTGCTATGGTTGATCTATTGCAGACACTGTTACTGTGGTAATTTTTCTGTTGAGTGTAGTCAGATCAAGTGGGCCTTCTGTAACAACTGCTTCTGCTGCATTGTACTGTCTCCAGTCTGGAATGCTAAGTACACACAATATTCTTGGGGCACTTATTTTCCTTGTGTTTATCAATGGCCTTCCATCAATAACAATACCAGATATGAAGTTTGTTTTGTTTGCAGATGATAAAAACATTGCAATAAGCAGTAAATCAATTACAGCCTTAGAAAAGTCTGCATAGGAAATTTTCATGGACATTAATAAATGTTCCTAGCCTGGGAAAAACAAACAATATGCAGTCCTAAACTTGTAAAAGGTTTCCTGCCATTATATGACTAATATATGATGACAACCACATAGAAGACATTAATGGTGTTAAACTCTTTGGATTACAGCTTGACAACAAATTTAACTAGGAGGAGGATACCACAGAACTGCTGAAGTGTCTAAACAAATCTCTATTTGCTATGCATATGTTGTCAGACATAGGTGATACAAAAATAAAGAAGCTAGTGTGCTATGCTTACTTTCATTTCATAATTACAGATGGGATTATTTTCTGGAGTAGTAACCCATCAAGACAATATAAGGTTTTACAACCCCCAAAACATGCAATATGAATTATTTGTGGTGGGAATCTTAGAACATCCTGCAGAGGCTGTTTAAGGAAGTGGGGATACTAACTATGGCTCTCAAATATATTTATTCCTTGATGAAATTTGTCATTAAAAATAATTTATATATATATATATATATATAGTTATAATAGAAGGAAACATTCCACGAAGGAAAAATATATCTAAAAACAAAGTAGATGTGACTTACCAAATGAAAGTGCTGGCAGGTCGACAGACACACATACGAACACAAACATACACACAAAATTCAAGCTTTCGCAACAAACTGTTGCCTCATCAGGAAAGAGGGAAGGAGAGGGAAAGACGAAAGGATGTGGGTTTTAAGGGAGAGGGTAAGGAGTCATTCCAGTCCCGGGAGCGGAAAGACTTACCTTAGGGGGGAAAAAGGACGGGTATACACTCTCACACACACACATATGGATGTCTGCTTGTGTCTGTGTATATGCGGATGGATATGTGTGTGTGTGCGAGTGTATACCTGTCCTTTTTTCCCCCTAAGGTAAGTCTTTCCGCTCCCGGGATTGGAATGACTCCTTACCCTCTCCCTTAAAACCCATATCCTTTTGTCTTCCCTTCTCCTTCCCTCTTTCCTGACGAGGCAACCGTTGGTTGCGAAAGCTAGAGTTTTGTGTGTATGTTTGTGTTTGTTTGTGTGTCTATCGACCTGCCAGCGCTTTTGTTTGGTAAGTCTCATCATCTTTCTTTTTAAATATATTTTTGCCACGTGGAATGTTTCCCTCTATTATATTCATATATATATATATATATATATATATATATTTTTTTTTTTTTTTTTTTTTTTTCAAACCAAAAGCTCCGTTTATGGAATCAGTACTAGAAATAACAGCAACTTTCAGAAAGATTGAAAGTAACTAACTTTGGTTCAGAAAGGTGTCCACCATTCAGCAACACACAAGTTCAATAACATGCCAGCAGTCATAAAAAGATAAACTAATAATGAATTTCACTTTGAGAAGAGTCTAAAGTGTTTATTTGGCGCCAAAACCTTCTACTCCATTCATGAACTTCTTAGCAGAACTGACTGATGTGTGTATGTTATTGATCACATAATATGAATGTTGCATACAAAATGACTTCTGTACAAATTTTGTGCAGTACTCTGATCATTGTAAATAAGTGCTGTAAAATGTTTTTTATTTTATATTTTTTATTTGATGATGCATGGCTACAATAGTCTAAGCATTATCATATACACCTAAGGAAACAAGTTTTATATCATTTTAAATGTAAGTATGCTTAAGGGTCTTTTTTTTGTTTCTGACACGTTCCACATCCCAGAGGATCTCCTTACTATGTACCCATTGGAATTAAAGGTATATCTAATCTAATATCTGCGTCCACTGGGTTTCAGCTGTACTCAGGAATGTTTCAACAAATGTTGACTGCAAGACTTCTATTTTTGTTATCTCTTACACAATGAATAATTTTTGTGTAACATGTGTTACTTGTTCGCTAATCTCCTATGGGCTTTATGTGTAAACAAGCACCACATACACTTTGTAAACAATGTACACTTGTGCAATGTGAGTGAAACAAATTTGAAAGTTATTTATAGTTAAAATATTGTACCTCAAGACTCATATTGTTTTAAAAAGGTAATATAATTGGGAAAACCTTTAGCAAACTACAGAAACGTTAATATGAGACGTTGATGTCTACAGCTGTGCCTCTTGTGCCTCAGCAAACTGGGCGCTATTATTATATTCTTTTGCTTCTTATGGCTATCAACTTCTCTATATTAATATGTAGAAGTGGATTTCAAGTCCACCGTCATCTGCTTTGATTTTGTTTCACTATTCAGTCCAAATCCTTCTCCATTACATACTAGTCCATATATTCCACTACATTTGTGCACTTCTAAGCAGTCACAAAGTTTACAGTGTGTCTGTCTTACATAGTACTTCAGTATTGGTTCCACTGTGCAGTTCCATTTTCAAGTGCAGAATATGCAAAATGACTATTAAAATACTTGAAAGAGTCTACACATTTCACCGATTTTACTGTCCGCCCCAGTAGCTGAGTGGTCAGCGTGACGGATTGCCGTCCTCCGGGCCCGGGTTCGATTCCCGGCTGGGTCGGAGATTTTCTCCGCTCAGGGACTGGGTGTTGTGTTGTGTTCATCATCATTTCATCCCCATCCGGCGTGCAGGTCGCCCAATGTGGCGCCGAATGTAATAAGACCTGCGCCGAGGCGGCCGGACCTGCCCCGCGAGGGGCCTCCCGGCCAATGACGCCAAACGCTCATCATCATCATCATCATCATCACCGATTTTACTGTTGTAATCACTACATGATATGCATGTGGGATGGTGGAACATATATTGTGACTTGTATAGACTTTTCAAGAATACTCTGCTTGAATATAATGTAAGATACCTGATAAACACTGCAACCAGGCAGACTGAAACACACCAGTCTGCAATAGCTAACATAAACACTGGTATTCATCTTTAAAATTTTACATCTTCTTCTATTATACGTGCTTTGTCAGACCACCATGTAGTAGAGCTAAGTGTGCACATAAAAAAGGTTCCTACACACAGTTGCTATAGATATATTAGGATGACTAAAGACCAAAATATAACTCATTTGAATAATATGCTAAGGAATGTGAATTGGAACAGTATTCTAAAGACACATCATAATTATGGCAAATTCTCAAGTGAACTATTCTAGATTCTCAACCAAGCCTGCCCATTCATAATAAAGCGCATTCAGTCACATGCTGTAACCCAAAACTGGATATCAAGTTCAGTCACTGAGGCTAGAGAAAAACTAAGATGGTATGAGTTGTTGTTGTTGTTGTGGTCTTCAGTTCTGAGACTGGTTTGATGCAGCTCTCCATGCTACTCTATCCTGTGCAAGCTTCTTCATCTCCCAGTACCTACTGCAACCTACATCCTTCTGCATCTATTTAGTGTATTCATCTCTCGGTCTCCCTCTACGATTTCTACCTTCCACGCTGCCCTCCAATACCAAATTGGTGATCCCTTGATGCCTCAGAACATGTCCTACCAACCGATCCCTTTTTCTAGTCAAGTTGTGCCACAAACTTCTCTTCTCCCCAATCCTATTCAATACCTCCTCGTTAGTTATGTGATCTACCCATCTAATCTTCAGCATTCTTCCTTAGCACCACATTTTGAAAGCATGGTATGAGTATGCTATGTTAAATTACTCGAGCAATAAAAAATTAAAATAAGAGTTCAAAAAGTATCAGAAATACTATGTAGACCTCCTAATTTTGGAAAAAAAGAAATATTTTGAAAGAGTCGTTCAGAACTCAAATAATATATCCAAAACATCATGGTCACTAGTAAATAGAGAAATAGGTAAATCTAGGAAACATACAATCACTTGCTGATAAATGGCACAATAGAAACTGATCAGAATAAGTTGCAGATCTATTTAACAACTACTTTGCTTCATTTGGCTCAAGCATAAACAATCATGTTAATAATCATAAATACAAATTTAGAGGAACACCAGTGTCAGGAAGTATATTTTTGATGCCAACAAGTAAAGAACAAATAATTAAAATAGTGAGTAGCTTAAAGAATTCCCATGCAGCAGGATATGATGGTCTTAGTCTGGACACTCTTAAGAGATGTATACATGAAATTGCATGACCTTTATCCACAGTTATTAACTCTCATATGGAAGATGGTCTATTTCCAGATGAATTGAAAATTGCTCGAGTTGTGCCTATGTTTAAAAAAGGAAACAGAAATCGAGTAGAAAACTTTTGACCCATTTCTGAATATTCAAAATCTTTGAGAAAGTAATATACATAAGAATCTGGAACTTCCTGCTATGCAAAAAAGTGATTTCTAAGGTGCAGTATGGGTTTGCCAAGGTATCATCCACCATTACAGCAGCATCCAATTTAATCAAAGGTGTCACTCAAGCAATAGGTAACAAAGAACATGTATGTGGCATCTTTATAGACTTACAAAAAGCATTTGACTGTGTTGATATGACCATACTGCAGGAAAAACTGTGGAACTATGGCATTCGAGGCACAGCCCATAATTTGATGAGGTCCTACTTGACAAATAGGAAGCAGTTTGTGTCTTTGCATTCCTAAACACAATATTGGAAGAAAACAGTATACATTACCAACAGAAGGGAAATGGTTAGGATTTTCATGTTTAAAGGAGATACATGGCTACAAGAGACTACTTGGCTTAAAATCTCTCTAGAGACTAAGCCCCACAAAGAGTGTAAGTATGCAGGTACAGATAAAACTGCCTTCTTACCATTTGGTACCATGATGCAGGATCTGACATGGTTAGGGAAAAAATTAAGTCTTCTATGTGTCTTTGATTACGAAAGACGACAAAGCATCTTCTAAATTATCTGGAACAATTAAAAATTTTTAATAAATATTCAAAAGGAAAAAAACAACTGCTCACAGTTGTATGAACTGAATATAACTAAATATAATACTCCTAATTTTTATTATACCACAATATGGAAGAGCTTGCAGCTGTTTTTTCACCAATGTGGGCAACACCAGTACAAGATTCAGCTTGTGCTCCCAATATTTCCACCAGAAAACCTCATTGGTAGTGTTTTGAAGAAAAGAAAAAAAGTCCTTTGGCATATATAAATTAAGTGTAATGATCAGCCTTTTGCAGTTACAAAGACACAAATCATAGTAAAAAAAAAAATGGTTCAAATGGCTCTGAGCACTATGGGACTTAACATCTATGGTCATCAGTCTCCTAGAACTTAGAACTACTTAAACCTAACTAACCTAAGGACATCACACAACACCCAATCATCACGAGGCAGAGAAAATCGCTGACCCCGCCAGGAATCGAACCCAGGAACCTGGTATAACAAAACGTAAAATCATGTATGTTAGTAATTTCTTTACGTGTAATGTTTTATGTAAATATAGCCTTTGACTGTGAGTTTAACAACTAAGAGACGGTTATCTTTGGTCATGCGGGAAGGGGATTGAGGGTCTTTGGATCGAGAGCATGGGTTGGAGGAGGTGGTAATACAGATGTGGCGTAAAACAATGTCTTATTTCATATTATTGTAGAAGTGTTAAATGTGAATAAATGAATTAAATAGTGATGTGCAAAACTAATGTAACGTTTGCTCTCAAAAAGTCAAAATACCACATCGCCCTACAAACCAGTTAGTATCATCCAAACACAAAGAAAACCGCGGGAACATCGCAGTGGAGTCACCTCTAGACTTCACGAAGACAACAACGCAGCCATCGATATGAGTTAAGTACCAAACTGTTCGTACTTGTTAACAATGTCGGACTATAAATTTGAATCTCCTGTAGTGCCTGAAGTCACCACGTGGACGAAGGAGTAGGACTACTTATAGACTGTGGAAATCATAGGAAGAGGTCTGTTAAACTTGGGGGCTTGTCCGGGATATTACAGTTAAATGCAATGAGACTAATTGTGCTTCGCTTGCGGAACATTATAAACTTTATAATTCGTAAAACATGAATAACATTGTACACGTTTCCTGGACCAGAAAAAGTAGTGTGAGAACCAACAAAGTTCTGGCTTATCAGAGAGGTGGACCTGTGATCGATGTCGTAGTGTGAAAAGATAAATACAATTCTGCTTTGTTTTAAACTTTTCATCAAAACTGTGTCCAAACACGTGGTGTCATCATGACGCTATCAGGAGAAATTAAAAAGGAAGCGGGAGAAATGTTAGACTCGAACGTGTGTGGTGTAAGTGACGAGCCAGATGACTCACAAACCGAAAGAAAACCGGATCAACAGGACTGGGTAAGTTTACTCTTTGCCAGAAAGGGACAAATGCAGTGTGAATTAACAATGGCAATGAATTCAAATAGTGAATTCCTAGAATCAAAAATAAATGCATCCAGTGAGTCGCTAGAAGCGAAATTAAACTTAACTAGTGAATCGCTGGAAGCAAAAATGAAAAGCAACGGTGATGTACTGAAAGAAGAGATCTCAAATTTAAAACTTCAATTAGGAGAAAGTTTGAAGGGCGTGAACTCCAAAATTGAAGCTATAGAAAATAAGTTTGTGACCTTAGAAAATAAGTTGGCCACAGTTAGCTCAAGTCAAGGGAACAAGGTTGAAAGGTTAACTGCAGCTCAAAGAACTGTGGAGGAGAGAGTAGACAAATTAAGTCTAGATACAGAATCAAAAGTTAACTCCTTAGATGCTGAATTAAATAAGATACAAGAGTCTGTAACATGTTATTTAATAGTAATGGACAAGAGATTCACTGAAATGCAAGATAATTTTGTGACTAGGAATTTATGTATGAATGGTGGAAGTGTGTGGAGTAATTCACCTGTAAAAAGTTTTCCTTGTGATAATTTACACCCTGTAGACTTTTTACAACACTGCTCTGACAACCTTGTTCCTGGCATGTCTTATAATCTAAAGATTAAATTTGTCAAAAAGTTTCTTGAGGGAGAAACGTTGTCTTGGGCAAACCAACATTTTGATGAGTGGAAAACGTTTGATGATTTTAAGAAGAGTTTCTTAAATAAGTTTTGGTCTGAGACTGAACAGGGTAGAATAAAAAGTATATTTTTAAATGGGCCTAGTTTCAGGGGCAGAAACCACTCCATGAAAGACTTTTGCAGGGATCAACTTAGGAAATTGGTGCATCTAGATAAACCCTTCGACAAAATGACGCAAATTGATGCCCTTAAAAGAAGGTTACCTGAAAGAATACAGTGGGAATTAGTGCCTGGACCTGATGACTGTTTAGACCAGTTTCTAAAATATATAGACAAATTAGACAGGGCAATGGAGAGAAATGTGCAACAGTTTAGTAACGGAAACCATTAAAGTGGGAGGTGGAATTCTGATTACCGTGGGGAGAACCCTAGAAGGGACGATAGAGATTTTCGGAATGAACGCCAATATGATAGAACAACAGAGTACAATGCTAATGGGAGAGGGAGTAACTGGGAAAACAATGGTGTAACTAGGAACAACAGATGGGAAGGTAACAACAGAATGAATACAAATTGGAGGAGTGACAATAGAGGTAGGCATCCGGAAAACTCCGGACCGCCTCAATGAGGGTCCACAGCTTTGGGGCGAACAGATTTAAACATAATAGGACTTCCAACTTTCACACAAAACCCAATGGTGTAAATAACTGTACCATTAACAAACAGGTTAAAAACAAGGAATACCAAGTGAATTATATAAATTTTGATAAAAAATTTTGGGATGCTATGTGGCACAGTAGACCACCACAAGATAAACATAGGAGAGATCAAAGTTTTGACTCAATTCTGGATGAGGAGATGTTAAATGATTGTTACAGCTGGGCAAAAAGGGGAGAGCAAGCTAATAATGAAGAGAGTAATAAATGTTTTAGTTCAGAATTGGGGGGGTTGTTCACACAAGAAGGTAATAGTGAATCAGCTGATGATAAACCTAAGCAACAGGAAAAAGAATCAACCATAGAAAGTGAGAAACAGAGAGAAATAGATGAAACTGGCAGTAAAGTATACCATAGTAGTGATGATGTTAGTATTTTTGATGTGGAAAGTATGGTAAGCAAACCAGAAAGTGAGTACAATGTTTTTATTGAAATAAATAATGAAGTGTTGGAACTTGATAGTTGTGGTGACGAAGCAAAGGAATATGATAAGAATAATGAAGTGACAGCTGAAAATCAGTTGCTACATGTCTGCCCTGATGATTTCATGGTTAATCAAAGTGGTGATAACAAAACTGAAAATATTGTGAAAGAATTAGATTTGCGTGATATTATTGAAAGTAAAGAAAGCCAATTTTTAGAAATCCTGTGGAACCAGTATAATGAGAGTTATAGTAGCAAAGTGTTTTGGTATAATCTAAGTATAATTAGTAGAGTTTTGTGCCCACGCTGGTGGGAGAGTAAAAGAAAGAGTCTGAGTGAAAGATACATAAAGAGTAGGGAGATATTTTGTGTGCAGCCAAAGTGTAAACTTGACACTAGTAACTTAGAATCTGAAAATCAGGTAAACCTGATGAAGACTGAAAGGGAGGAAGTAGATGGAAATTATAAAGAAATTGAAAAAGATTTATTATATGAAGTCCCCGAGGGGAAGGCGGATGAAAAGGAATTAGGCTGTCCATACATTAAAATAAGAGTAAATCAGTGGGAAGGGCACTTTCTTATTGATACAGGAAGCCCCATATGTGCAATATCAGAAAAATTTAGAGATAAAATTAGAGATGGTAAGAACTTTGTAGAAATGCTGGTTGTAGGGGTAAAAATCAGAGGTGCCACTGGTAGGCAAAGGAAGGTAGTTAAGAGTCAAGTATTGTTAACATTTGAAATTGAAAATGTGGAATTTAAGCAGGGTTGCCTTGTGGTCCCAAGGTTAGAAGAAAATATCATTTTTGGCATGGATTGGGTCCTAAAAGTGGGTGTAAGCTTCTCTTGGGAAGATAAGAGTGTTATAATTACTGAACCTGAGAAAAATAGTATTCTGAAAACAGAAATGTTCATCCTTAACTGTAGTAATTCTTGCAACCATATCAAAGCTGTTGTAAGCGAGGTAGATAATCAAGCCATAAGTGATAACACATCCTTTGTCCTTATAAATGAACAAAATTTCGAAGAATTAGTCAAAGTCAAATTGAAGGAAGCTGTAAATCTAAGTGAAAGTCAGAAAAATCAGTTAAGAGAAGTGTTATGGGAATTTCAGGATACATTCAGTGAGAAACCAGGGAAGGTAAAACACTATCAGTGCAGACTTCAACTCAGAGATCATTATCCTTTCTTCCTAAAACCATATGGCATTCCATTCTCCAGGAAAAAAGATGTAGAAAGGGAAATCCAAAAAATGGAAACTTGGGGGATTATAGAAAGAAGTGGAAGTGCTTACAATAACCCATTAGTAGTTGTGTCTAAGAGAAATGGTGGGGTTAGACTTGTACTTGACTCTAGGCACCTTAATAAGTTTTTGATTAGAGAAAATGACCATCCTGACAATATGGATGAACTCCTGCACAAATTTGATAATGTAAAATTTATGAGTAGCCTAGACTTGACATCTGGTTTTCACCAAATACCACTTGAACTTGATTCTAGGAAGTATACTGCCTTTTTGTATGGTGGCAAAAGTTACCAATATTGTGTTGTCCCTTTTGGATTGAATGTATCTGTGGCTGAATTTATCAGAGCACTGGATTTTGTATTAGGTGATGAATTGTCTTCAAAATTAATAGTATATGTAGATGACATCCTTGTAACTGGAAAAACCTGGGAAGATCATCTAAACCTTCTGAGACAAGTCTGTTCAAAATTGAGGGAAGGAGGAATGACTGTAAAATTGGAAAAATGTTGTTTTGGAGTTAATGAACTGAAATTTTTGGGGCATAATATTTCAGAGAAGGGAATCTTACCTGATAAGGATAAACTTGAGGCCATTGTAAACTTCCCTACTCCCAAGAACAAAAAACAACTCAAGTCCTTTTTTGGTCTCACTGGATGCTATAGAAAATTTCTTAGTACCCAAGCTTTAAATGCAAACTGCTTATGTAACTTACTAAAAAAGAATACTGTTTGGGATTGGACACAAGAATGTCAGGATGCATTCGTGGAAATAAAACAACTGTCCCCAAGTCAGATGTTGTATAGACCTGTTATGTCGTTACCATTCTGTATAATGACAGATAGCAGTGAGACAGGTTTAGGGGCACACTTGTTTCAAAACATAGAAGTAGAAGGAAAATCAGAATACCATTCTATTGCTTTTGCTAGCCGGGTTTTACAAAAGTATGAAAAATCATATACAGTCACAGAGAAGGAACTACTTGCCATCCACTGGGCTTTTAATAAGTTTAAAAGTTATCTGTTAGGGCACAAGGTAATTGTTTTCTCCGACCATAAAGCTCTATCGTACATTCAGGAGTGCAGACTCTATCATGACCGTATAACAAGGTGGGTTTTATTCCTTCAACAGTTTGACTATGAGATCAAATTTATTCAGGGTAAACATATTGTCATTGCAGATGCCCTTTCCAGACTACCAGTAGGTGCAGATGTTGAAAATACTTATGGAAAAGAGGAGAAAGAGTTCAAACTTATGTACTTAAAGGGTGTAAAAGATGAAGCTGAAATACTGAAAATCTGTAATGATATTCGTAGAAACCAAAATCATTATGAAAATTGGAAGCTGGTTAAAAGTTATATAGGGAAAAAGGGAGGAGAAAAGGTAGATCAGTATTATAAAGTACAAAAAGGGATTTTGCTTAGGAGACCTAGACCTGACTTAGATAATTGGAACCTATGCTGGCCTGAGCAATGTATTGACACGTTAATCAGTTACATACATGAAAGCTTCGGACAGTGCGAAGCAACAAAATGTATACAGAAGATACAGGAAAATGTATACTTCTATAACATCAGCAGGAGAGTGAAGAAAAAACTTGAAACCTGTGATCGTTGTCAGAGGGTAAAAGTGAGTAACCAGAATTCTAAAGGATTGATGCAAAACATTTTACCAAATAAAAACCTTGAATTGACAGCTATTGATCTATATGGACCACTACCAAGATCAAGGGGAGGGTATAGTTACATCTTTGTTATAGTTGATGTTTTCTCTAAATTTATAAAATTGTATACATTAAAGAGAGCAACCAGTAAACAAATTATCATCAAGCTGACAAAGCATTATTTCACAAATGTTGGCATACCCCAGGCCATCATGTCTGATAATGGGTCACAGTTTACATCTAAATTATGGAAAAATTTTATTGAAGATACAGGAATAAAACATATTTTGATTTCGGTTTGTCACCCATCAAGTAACCCAGCAGAAAGGTACATGAGGGAAATTGGAAGGCTCTGTAGAACATACTGTAGTAAAAGTCATGTTAATTGGATTGAAAATGTTACTGACTTCGAGGATATAATGAACAGCCTACAGCATTCATCCACTGGTTTTTCACCTTATGAAGTAATGTTTAATAGATAACCTGCATATCTGATTTCTGAGAATGTTGATTTCCCACCTTGTCAATGAAAAGACAAGGAGAGGTAAGAAAACGAAGACATGATGCAAGAAGTAAAGGAGTACAGTTCAGGACAGGAGATCTGGTTTTAGTAAAAACACAGGAAAAATCTAAATTGATGAGTTCTGAAATAAAGAAATTTTTTGACATCTATATAGGCCCCTTTGAAATCAAGGAAAACCCTCACCCTAATGTCTACAGGCTAATCTACCCAAAATCCAAGAAGTTATTTGGACTGCGCAATGTTACAGAGTTAAAACTCTACAAACATGACCCATAAAATAGTCATTAATAAGTAAAATGCTGCTCGGAAAGAACTAGTTGACTGGCCCAACTATACCACTTTATTGTTTTATCATTCAAGGAAAACTTCATGTCAAAGTGTGGGACTATGTCAGCTAAAAGTATGAAGTAGATTTTGTGTTAATGTGAATTATGTCTGTACTAATTTCTCTTTGTTCTCTAATATACCCATCCTTTAAATTTGGTATGAGATCAGTGTGTCGGACTACGAACCATTCTACAGTGTCATAGTAACGTCTCTTAACAGAAACCAAAGTTAATGATGTGGGCACTTTTAAAGTAATAAGATATGAATAGTGATTGTGTGTAAGAAGACAAGACCTTGTCATTTGTAAGCTATGTCAGATAGAACATTATTTAATGGATAAAGCAAACTGGAGGTACTTGTCAGATTACGAGAGTGTGCTTTGAAAGACCAGTATGTTATAGTGTGTTAAAAATATAGTGAGTAGTCATGAAATTTAATTATGCAAATTAGGAATGTATTGAGGTTTAGAGCATTATGGAAACAGATGCTGGTGTGTTACTTTTGAAACCCTTGTGATGGATCGAAAGTTATATGATACTAATTTTGAAGTTTATGTTGTGGGAAAATATTTTGTAATAGTTTAGATAATTTAATTTTAAAGTGAATGAAGAGCTGGTAGGAATTCATACCATACCCTGTTACACAATTTGGAATAATTTCTATTCATGGTAATATGCTATTTGAGCACAGGAGAGTAAACAAATATGAAACACTGCTTAATAATGATGTAAAGTTAAGGTATAAATACTAACAACCTTACACAATTTAAGTGTAGAGTTTGTCATAATTTGACCTATAAAGCTGACATAGATGTACAATGATAGTCACTATCATATATGGAACATCTCAGCTACCTCATTATAAAGGAAACATTCAATCATAAATATGTAAACCAATCTGACTCTGAAAATACAGTGCTGATCACACATAATTGAATTTGCACTGGATTCACCATGTGATTACATTCATCATGTATACATGAATTTTCCCTAAGAGACAACCATTTAACATTGTATATAAGTATTACAATATTTTGAACTGTGTCTATTTTATGTATGTGGTTAAAAGAACCTGTTTATTTTAGAATAATGATTTCTTTAGATTTAATGGTTGTTTTGGGCACAAGCCATGCCATAAGGTATTTTATTGAAGCACTTACATTAGAAGATTGTGAGGGATGCCTGCGTTCCACAGTTCACTTAATATATTCTAAAGAAACCACTGACAATTTTTCCTGCTATCAGATGAGTGAGTTTAACTAAGGTGCCATATTTTATTGTTAGTTATAAGCTCATTACTCTTATTACTCAATACAGCCAATGTAACCTTCAAGTTGTATATCATGGAAAGTATATATATATAACTAAGATCAATGGGAAAACCAATTTTATTACCAACTTTTGGAACTAGAAATTTTATTATGATGTGTGTATTAGATATATTTTATTCCATAGTGACACACAATCCCATGCATGCCATGCATGGACTTGTGTGTGTGTGGGGGGGGGGGGGGGGGGGGGGGTATTATAACAGAACATAAAATCATGTATGTCAGTAATTTCTTTACGTGTAATGTTTTATGGAAATATAGCCTTTGACTGTGAGTTTAACAACTAAGAGACGGTTATCTTTGGTCATATGGGAAGGGGATTGAGGGTCTTTGGATCGAGAGCGTGGGTTGGAGGAGGTGGTAATACAGATGTGGTGTAAAACAATGTCTTATTTCATATTATTGTAGAAGTGTTAAATGTGAATAAATGAATTAAATAGTGATGTGCAAAACTAATGTAACGTTTGCTCTCAAAAAGTCAAAATACCACATACCCTACAAACCAGTTAGTCTCATCCAAACACAAAGAAAACCGCGGGAACATTGCAGTGGAGTCACCTCTAGACTTCACGAAGACAACAATGCAGCCATCGATATGAGTTAAGTACCAAACTGTTCGTACTTGTTAATGACGTCGGACTATAAATTTGAATCTCCTGTAGTGCCTGAAGTCACCATGTGGACGAAGGAGTAGGACTACTTATAGACTGTGGAAATCATAGGAAGAGGTCTGTTAAACTGGGAATCATAGTCCAGTGTCCAATGAAAATGTGTAATGGTGTCTGATGAATTTGTTTGCGCATTGTTTTCCATACTAATAGCAGTTTACACCAAGATAACAGCAGTAAGTGTTCATCTTATGGGCTGCCACCTCCTAATTATGGTGAGCAAGAGGAGTCTGGTTTGTCAGTGACATGCTAATATGTATTAAATCACAAATAGTAATGTAGTTAATATCAAGAACAGGTTTCCAAGTTCCTGTATTGAAGGCATGAGTACTTCGCAATGACAACTAAATAGGCACTAAATAGTCACAGAACAAAACCAAAGTTTGAAACCACTAATCACAGCAATAATCCATAGAATATTTTATTTAAAGTTCATAGTGAACAAGAGTTGACATAAATAGTAGAATACTGGTGAGTACTTCACATGAGCATAGCAACAAGCTTATGGTTACCGTTCAATTTGGGTGTCATACGTTTGTGTCAGTGGATGCATGTCCCAGTAATATGAAGTTGGCTGATCGAGCCATGGTGGTTTCATGGCCTGAGGTGCCCTCTTGTTGTTAGTTACCTCCAGGTCTAGTGGCATCTGTGTTACAGCATTATTCTCACAAACATTACCTGACATGAAAACCCTCACCCCAACGGAAAGCAAATAGGCCTAGAATCAACTTGACTGATAGTGACTCTGGCAGATTATTAATATGCTAAGTATGTGGATGTTCAGTGTTAGAGCATTGTTCTGGCAGTCTGTGTTTATAGGCATGGAGATATCAGGGTAGTTAGACCCGTAATTGGCAGGACCTGCCAATAGACCACCCTCCATTGGATCTCCCTAAAAGAATCTTTCTGAGAAATACTGTTTTACTTGAAGGTGCCACCTGTATGGGGTGCTGTCCTTGGTTGTGGTGAAGCTGTTGGTCCAGTATCACATATCATCTGTGATGTCTGGTGAAATTTTTCATGGGATATTATCTGATGGTGTTGTTGTTCTTTATTTGTTAGTGGTTAGTTGGCAAGACCACCATGGACAGAGATAGTTTTGGTGGTGCCACAGACGACTATCCCAGGTGGCTGCAGTGAACGTCATCTGGCCATGGGTGTTCTCTACTGCTGCCAGAATCAAGGTCTTTGGGTGCAGGATGGAGATAGCTGAATGTGGAGGAGGTGTAGTAACATTTATTCCACCATAAAATATCTCTGTTGGTATTTTCAGGTTATTTGTGTTGTGTGGTATGTGAGTAGACTTACCTCAAACATGAGTGATTCCTGGCCAGGTTGGATATTTTCTCTGCCTGGGGACTGGGTGTTTCGGTTGTCCTCATCATTTCATCATCATTTGTAACAGTGGTTAGATTGGATGATGTAAAAATTGGACTGTGTAAAAATTAGGACTTTTTATGTGTGCTGATGACCATGCAGTTGAGTGCCCCACAAACTAAACATCATCATCATCATCATCATCAAATATGAGAAAATTACTTAGGCCTCAGATTAGATGATCTGTACTGACTGAGCATGTTGGTGATGTATGGGTAACTAGACACTGTGCCTGCCACCACCAACCATATATACTTTAAAAACAGTTCCAAATTGTCCAGGTGAGTGTGCCAGGGATGACAGATACTGGCCATAACTCAAATTTCCACAGAGATTTGCTTTGGAATAACTATCTAACATTCTTCTGGATTCAGTGAGACTATCAACATTCCATTAGCTAATGATAACTGGTGATGCTGCACAAGTTGTGATGCACTCTCAGGTGAATGTTTGAGCCACACCTGTTGGGCCCTTTGAATCACTACCACTAGGATGGGATTCTTGTTAGTAGCTAGAGCTACTTTTGTGTCTACTGGAAGTTTGAATAGAGCATTAGAGGTGGTACTGTGGATGACTGGCTTATAAAAAAATCCTATGTTCGTATGCTTCTAGAAATATAGTCCATCTTTGTTATTGTCCTGGTGTCTGCTTTGGTACCATATTACATGGGACAAATATGGTTATTAATGCTCCATTACAAGGTCCATTAGATGGAAAAACTTGTTGTCATGGAAATAGACATGGAACTTCTGGGTTGTATGTACTACTGCCAATGTCTCTGTGCCTAACTGTAATTACATTATACTTCATTGAGTGAATTAGATTCAAATACAATAGTGCTCAAGGCTAGATGCTGGTAAGCCATACACTCAG
The DNA here is from genome assembly GCF_023864275.1 of Schistocerca cancellata. Taxonomy (NCBI): domain Eukaryota; kingdom Metazoa; phylum Arthropoda; class Insecta; order Orthoptera; family Acrididae; genus Schistocerca; species Schistocerca cancellata. The sequence goes on from NC_064629.1 coordinate 271,809,233, forward strand.
TGAAATTGAGATATCTGTGTTTTTCATATCTGCTAGAGGGTGGAAAACCACTGGCAGAGTAGTATATGAAGAGGCTAACACACTCTGTTGTTACGTATTGCACTGAAACAAAGTACATCATTTTTTTGCTTTAGTATGGCAAGCCACAGCCAAGATGATGACTCACAAAGGAAACAGTGTGACTTGTTTGCATGAAAAAAATGTTCTAAGGACTGATACAGAAGCCAACCATTTTGACAGTGAATCCTCTTGTGATGAGTGTTGTAGATGTAGATTATTGACAAAATCCATGTGATTGGAGGTAAGCAACAACAAAATATAATTATGAGGCATGCTATACTGAAGCATGTGACAATGTGGATTACCATGACATTGGAGAAAGCTCTCAATACTAAGAAATTAATGGAATTGTGATGTATGGGACATTTCCAAGATATCTATATGGAGCCTATTAACCATGAACAGTTTTATACTGGTGATGAACATCTGTAGGTGCCTGCTATAGGGGTTGTTATGGCTTTCTATTAAATACCTGTTAAAGTGTTAAATTGTTCTAGTAATGTCACTATATAGATGTTAAATTGCACTATTTTTCATTGTAGGTTCATAGGTTGATTCTCTTCATAATTTTTAATTTTTTTCCTTCCACAAAGAGGGAGACTCAGCATTTGTTGTTATAGAGGTGGCCATCTCACCTGTTAAGGATTGAAGGTGTTGATGGCGGCAGCGAATGCCTGAATTGAGAGAAGGGCTACTGACCACAGTTGAAGAGTGTTAAAAATGATATCATTTTACTGAAACAACACCAATTATTAACATTATTATTTAGGAGAGCCAGAACAGAATAATACTGTATTAGTATTGTTATTACTTGCAACATGATTTTTTTCATAAACGTGTTGTAACACAAATGGTATTTTCCTTTTTAAGAGTCAGAATTACACGATGATGCTATAAAAATGAAATTAGCTACAAAAGAAATGGGACATCCATGTGCCTGCCATCAGAAATGGATGATGAAGACAACAGAAGCAGATTTTACAATATTACATGGAGTCTGGGACTTAGAGAATGTTGATACACAAAACAACTACTCCTCTTAGTGTATCTCAAATGGCACCTCCTAAACACTCCTACAAGAAAAAATGGAAAAAGGATAAGCCTTCCTGGAAGATCACAACTATCTGCACCGTTAAGGTGCAAGGTGAAGATATCAAAATCTGTAAGTCTGTGAATGGAGAGAATTGCTTTTCTCTCCATTCACAGGCTACACAAATTGAGAAGAATAGTGGAAAATGTTGCAAAGAAAGTCAGTAGTATTAAAGAGTTTGTAAAGACATGACTCCCATGAGGTACTGCCTTACCGTAGCACTGTCCATGTGGGTGGGAGAGTTTGTGTGCTCCAAGGAAGCTGAGAGCTATATCGGTGGTAGCGTAGCTACTGGCAGGTCCAACCTAGCCAGGCAGGTCTCAGCAGAGGAGCCAGACAAAGTGTGCCTCACAATGACCCGTCTTATATCCTATATCCTATATATCCTATTCCCTACCCTCTCCTCAGTTACCATTCCTTTTCTTTCTATAATTACCTTAACACACCACTGCCTTGTGGTTGGTCTCGGGAGGGATGAAGGCTAAGGGAGAAAATCCTGAAAGAAAATCTGGAGTGGACCCCAAAGGCGGTTGGAAGGCACACTACGTCCCCTTCTGGCAACTCCTGCAACCGAAGTGATACCAGACGTATTGGCTTGCCTTTCCTCTGGATATTATCATTTAGGAGGGAGACCATGATGATTGGGCAACTCACGAGTCTTCATATTTATTGCTCAGGCTTGTAGCATCCTGGAGAGGACACTTCAGCGATGTCCAAGGACTTCGGCACAACACGGGAAGAGGCAGTTACCGGTTATAAGCTCTGTCTGATTGGCGTAAGACTTGAGTGCCAGGGGCCACTTCCGATGGTGGGAGAGATCATTGAATCTCATTGGACAGCTACCATCCACCTCAAGCTGGGGAGCCCCCAGCCAATAAGGTGCTGTCCTGCCACTATCCGCCTGCTTCGCGGTGTATGTGGAACTTAGAAGTAATCTTTGACAAGCGGGTTGATATAGTACACCTACCAAGAACAAAAATGATATAATAAAGAAATCACTATTTCGTGTTGCCACCTAGAATGTTAGGACCATGTGTCCAAGGTACATTGACGATGCCCAAGAGGTTTATTTCATCCGTAAGACTGCCATAATTGACAGAGAGCTCCGTCATTGGAATGTTGACATCGCAGGACTGCAGGAGACACGTCTTCCAGGACGCAGGCTCTATCAGGGAGGATAATTACACATTCTTCAGACAGGAGAAGTCTCAAGATGAGCCAAGACTTCATGATGTAGGATTTGCTGTTGAAAACACCCTCCTGGACTGTACTGAACTGTGGAACAGAGAGAATTATTGCTTTGAAAATATGCTCCTCAAGTGGCACTGTCAACGTCCTAAATGTGTACGCTTCCACCTTACCATCCAGCATGGAAGAGAAGGATCTGTTTTATGATTTACTCAGCGACAAAATAGCCAAGGTACCTAGCACCAAGACACTATATATTCTAGGGGACTTAAATGCTAGAGTGTGATCAGATATTGTCATATGGCCAAATTGCCTGGAACATCATGGGGTGGGAAAAATTAATGAAAATGGCTAGAGACTGCTTGAAGTTTGTTGCTTTACGAATTCTGTATTACAAACATGTATTTCCAGCTTAACGATCAGTACAAGGTGTCTTGGAGACACCCGCACTCTCATCACTGGCATCAACTTGACTTAGTCATAGCTAGGCGTACTGGTCTCAAAAATGTGCTACTGACACGAAGTTATCATAGTGCTGATTGCAACACTGACCACGCACTGGTGGTGTGCACATTGAAGCTCACTCCTAAGAAATGTCACCATGCTAAACCGAGAGGTCATCCCCATCCAACACAGATCATGTTCATGACACACAAAGAAAGCAGGATTTTTCCAGTAATTTTGAAAGTGCTTTCCCAGGAAACGTGCAAGCAAAAAGGAATGTTGATAAGAAATGGGCAAAACTCTCGGGTGCTATCTACAACTCAGCAGTATTGGCCTATGGAATAAAAGGAAAAAGAAATAAGGACTGGTATGAGCAAAATTTGGAAGAAATGGAACCAGTCACTGAGGCTAAATGGAAAGCCCTTCTTGCTTACAAAAGAAACCCAAATGAAAGAACTCGAGATGACCTATGAGAAGCAAAGAACAGGGCACAGCAAACATCCAGGAGATGCACAAATAAATAATGGCTGAATTTATGTACAGGTATACAGAAAGCGGCCGATTCTGGGGATGCTAAGGCAATGTAAGATGGTATTAAGAAAGCAATTGGACCAACTGTCAGAAAAACAGCTCCTCTGAAGTCCAAGTCAGGTGAAGTCATTACTGATGAAGGCAAACAAATGGAACACTGGGTTGAACACTACCTCGAGTTGAGTGCAGCCTAGAATGAAATTAGAAAGGATGCATGTGATGCCATCAAACAAATGCCAGTTATGGAGGAACTAGATGCAACACCTACTACGGAAGAACTTGGTAGAGAAATAGATTCTCTTGCTAATGGAAAGGCCCCAGGTGAAGATGGGATCCCTGCAGAGGTTATTAAGTATAACAAGTCTGTTCTTGTCAAACATTTATATTCACTTATTACAACCAGCTGGGAAGAAGATTATGTCCCAATGAGTATGCAGAATTCGAGGACAGTTACTCTATATAAACAGAAAGGGAACAGAAATGACTGTAACAATTACTGAGGCATTTCATAACTAAGTGTATCCGGGAAAGCTTATGCAAGAGTCATCCAAGTGCAATTACAAATCTTAGCTTCCAGAATCTACCCATAACCTCAGTGTGGCTTCAGGCCCGGCCGATCAACCGTAGGTATGATCTTCTCCTTAAGACAGCAACAAGAGAAATGTCATGAGCAGCAGAGGCCCTTTTATATTGCTTTCATTGACCTTGTTAAAGCATCTGATTTAGTGAGCAGAAATGGGCTTTTCAAACTGTTGCAGAAGATTGGATGCCCACCTAAACTACTACAGATAATTGTCTCTTTCCATGAGAAAACACAAGCAACAATCTGCTTCAACGGTAAAACAGCAGAAGCATTCTCTGTTAATAGTGGTGTGAAACAGGGGTGTGTGTTAGCTCCTACATTGTTTGGGATATTCTTTTTCCTTCTGCTCAGATTTGCCTTTGAAGACTGTGAGGAGGGAGTGTATCTACATATGAGATCTGATGGAAATCTTTTCAACATTGCTCATGTCAAGGCCAAGACCAAAGTAAATACAGTTGTTATCCATGAGTTGTTATATGTGTACAATGCAGCTCTAGTATTGAACAGAGAAGATGAGCTGCAGTATATAATCAACAAATTATCAAATGCCTTTGAAAAATTTGGTCTACTCATCAACCTTCAAAAGACTAAGATCATGGCGCAGAGCACTACCAACCTTCTCCATCAGCATTGATGGAGGGAAGGAAATTGACGGAGATCCGAAATGTGAAATGATTTGGGTGAAGGTCGCGGTTAAAGCAGGCTCAGACATGGTAATTGGATGTCTCTATAGGCCCCCTGGCTCAGCAGCTGTTGTGGCTGAGCACCTGAAGGATAATTTGGAAAATATTTCGAGTAGATTTCCCCACCATCTTATAGTTCTGGGTGGAGATTTTAATTTGCCGGATATAGACTGGGAGACTCAGACGTTCATAACGGGTGGCAGGGACAAAGAATCTAGTGAAATTTTTTTAAGTGCTTTATCTGAAAACTACCTTGAGCAGTTAAACAGAGAACCGACTCGTGGCGATAACATATTAGACCTTCTGGTGACAAACAGACCCGAACTATTTGAAAAAGTTAACGCAGAACAGGGAATCAGTGATCATAAAGCGGTTACGGCATCGATGATTTCAGCCGTAAATAGGAATATTAAAAAGGGTAGGAAGATTTTTCTGTTTAGAAAAAGTGACAAAAAGCAGATTTCAGAGTACCTGTTGGCTCAACACAAAAGTTTTGTCTCAAGTACTGATAGTGTTGAGGATCAGTGGACAAAGTTCAAAACCATCGTACAATATGCGTTAGATGAGTATGTGCCAAGCAAGATCGTAAGAGATGGAAAAGAGCCACCGTGGTTCAACAACAGAGTTAGAAAACTGCTGCGGAAGCAAAGGGAACTTCACAGCAAACATAAACATAGCCAAAGCCTTGCAGACAAACAAAAATTACGCGAAGCGAAATGTAGTGTGAAGAGAGCTATGCGAGAGGCGTTCAATGAATTCGAAAGTAAAGTTCTATGTACTGACTTGGCAGAAAATCCTAAGAAATTTTGGTCTTATGTCAAAGCGGTAGGTGGATTAAAACAAAATGTCCAGACACTCTGTGACCAAAATGGTACTGAAACAGAGGATGACAGACTAAAGGCCGAAATACTAAATGTTTTTTTCCAAAGTTGTTTCACAGAAGAAGATTGCACTGTAGTTCCTTCTCTAGATTGTCGCACAGATGACAAAATGGTAGATATTGAAATAGACGACAGAGGGATAGAGAAACAATTAAAATCACTCAAAAGAGGAAAGGCCTCTGGACCTGATGGGATACCAGTTCAATTTTACACAGAGTACGCGAAGGAACTTGCCCCCCTTCTTGCAGCGGTGTACCGTAGGTCTCTAGAAGAGCGTAGCGTTCCAAAGGATTGGAAAAGGGCACAGGTCATCCCCGTTTTCAAGAAGGGATGTCGAACAGATGTGCAGAACTATAGACCTATATCTCTAACGTCGATCAGTTGTAGAATTTTGGAACACGTATTGTGTTCGAGTATAATGACTTTTCTGGAGACTAGAAATCTACTCTGTAGGAATCAGCATGGGTTTCGAAAAAGACGGTCATGTGAAACCCAGCTCGCGCTATTCGTCCACGAGACTCAGAGGGCCATAGACACGGGTTCACAGGTAGATGCCGTGTTTCTTGACTTCCGCAAGGCGTTCGATACAGTTCCCCACAGTCGTTTATTGAACAAAGTAAGAGCATATGGACTATCAGACCAATTGTGTGATTGGATTGAGGAGTTCCTAGATAACAGGATGCAGCATGTTATTCTCAATGGAGAGAAGTCTTCCGAAGTAAGAGTAATTTCAGGTGTGCCGCAGGGGAGTGTCATAGGACCGTTGCTATTCACAATATACATAAATGACCTGGTGGATGACATCGGAAGTTCACTGAGGCTTTTTGCAGATGATGCTGTGGTGTATCGAGAGGTTGTAACAATGGAAAATTGTACTGAAATGCAGGAGGATCTGCAGCGAATTGACGCATGGTGCAGGGAATGTCAACTGAATCTCAATGTAGACAAGTGTAATGTGCTGCGAATACACAGAAAGATAGATCCTTTATCATTTAGCTACAAAATAGCAGGTCAGCAACTGGAAGCAGTTAATTCCATAAATTATCTGGGAGTACGCATTAGGAGTGATTTAAAATGGAATGATCATATAATGTTGATTGTTGGTAAAGCAGATGCCAGACTGAGATTCATTGGAAGAATCCTAAGGAAATGCAACCCGAAAACAAAGGAAGTAGGTTACAGTACGCTTGTTCGCCCACTGCTTGAATACTGCTCAGCAGTGTGGGATCCGTACCAGATAGGGATGATACAAGACATAGAGAAGATCCAACGGAGAGCAGTGCGCTTCGTTACAGGATCATTTAGTAATCGCGAAAGCGTTACGGAGATGATAGATAAACTCCAGTGGAAGACTCTGCAGGAGAGACGCTCAGTAGCTCGGTACGGGCTTTTGTCAAAGTTTCGAGAACATACCTTCACCGAAGAGTCAAGCAGTATATTGCTCCCTCCTACGTATATCTCGCGAAGGGACCATGAGGATAAAATCAGAGAGATTAGAGCCCACACAGAGGCATACCGACAATCCTTCTTTCCACGAACGATACGAGACTGGAATAGAAGGGAGAACCGATAGAGGTACTGAAGGTACCCTCCGCCACACACCGTCAGGTGGCTTGCGGAGTATGGATGTAGATGTAGATGTAGATGTAGATGGCAATCCTCTCCAGGTAGTTGATGACTTTACCTACTTTGGATCCACAATATGTAGCAACTTGTCCGTGGACACTGAAATTACTAACAGAATCACAAAGGCATCATCTGTTATGCCTAGATTGAAAAACAGAGTATGGAACAGCGGACTGCTTACCACAAAAACTAAATTAAAAGTCTACAACACTTGTGTTATAAGCACCCTTCTCTATAGCTGTGAGATATGGACAACTATTTCTGGGCATGAATCTTGACTCAACAGCTTCCATCTCTGCTGTCTCCGGTAGATCCTTCAGATCTCTTGGAGAGATAGAGTACCCAACACCAAAGTCTTTCATCATGCGAGCACAACCAGCATCTTTGCACTCCTGAATCATTGACGTCTAAGATGGTTGGGACACGTCAGGCGCATCGATCCTGAACGGATACCGAAACAACTGCTGTACTGAGAACATCAGGAGGGTGTGAGGCCAGTGGGATGACCGCATCTTTGTTTCAAGGATGTCTGCAAGAGAGACCTGACCAAGACCAGAATCAATCCAAGTCACTGGGAAAGCATTACAGATGACCATGTCAAGTGGCGAGTAATTGTGCGCAACGGCGTCAAGCTCTCAGAGAACAAACGCACACAGGAACAAATGAGGAAGAGGACAAAGCGAAGAGACAGAGCAGCTTCTGTTCAAAGTCCCTCAAATTTTACATGTCTAAACTGCAGTAGGGACTGCTACTCTCGCGTGGGACTTTTTAGCCACAGCAGACACTGCAGACTCTGAACCAAGCATGCTACACCATCATCCCTCAAGGAAGGATGGATGCCATCATGTAAAGACAGACCAGAGGTGGCACCATAAAAATCATCAGAAATATCCGCCTGAAGTGACAGAAGTAGTTCACAAGCACATTCAAAACATACTGACCTACCAAGGTCACTAAAGCAATTATGAGAATCCCAAAAAGGTTTATCTTGATTGGGAGATGACAATCAGTACTTTATACTGGAATCACTATGTACCCTACTGTGAGGGACAAAAACTGCCAGTATTAGAGAGGTTAAGTAGAAACCGATTCAATATTGTGATCATCTCAACTTGTTTGTAGGAGTGATCTTTACAAATGAAAACTACAGGTATACAACATGTATAAATATGACTGTGAAGCAGGCACTGGACTCATGTACATGTGGACTGAGCATGTTGGAAGAACCAGCAGTGATACGATATGGAGCTATATATTTAAATTTCTATAGCCAAACAGCAGTGCTTCCAAAATAATATACTATTCAGGCAACTGTGCTGGACAAAAGGAGAATTGGGCTCTTATGTGCATGTCATCATCACTACTATGTAAAGACATATTCAAAGAAACTGAAAACAGGTTTTGATTCCTGGTCACACACAACTCCTGTGATATAGAAATTTTGCGACCATTGAGTAATACTGAAGAAGACATGCAAGCCAAGTTTTCCCGCCCACTCAGTGGTTTGATATTGCCAAGAAAAACAGAGCAGAAAAGAAATTAGCCATGACAGTTATAACACAAGATGATTATCTAGAGTTCAGCAAAATGCCTCATCAGCACATAACATTAAGAAATACAGCAAAAAATAGACAGTGTATTATAGTAACTAATCAGAAGTTACTGTATTCAAATTTTTGGTCTCAGATCCTGATTCAGTTTTCCTGAAACACACTGTTCAAAGAGACTTCCATGACATTAATGTTGAGAAGCATAGCTGTCCAATACAGATTTCACAGATTATGACCAGATTATTGTAGGCCTATTCTTACGCAGCATGAGAAATTGTCTATCATCATGGACCTGCTTCCATATATACCTGTAGTGCATTACAGATATTATTTATCCCTTACTCAGTACAAAGCCACAGAACACGTTATTCAATCAACATTAACTGATGGCCGTGTTTCATATTACACTTAATACCAATTTGTAAAGCCAAATTTTGGCACTGAATCGTTTGTGATACACTATCACAAGCCAGAGAACTGTATCTATTCCTTAAACTTAAAATTGTTTTTCATAGCATGCAGTAATTAAAAATGTTTTATTTCATGTGAGAAGAACACTGTAACATATGTAGAATCTTATGATATAAGAAATACACCTGTTATGTCCATTAACTGATTTATGAACTTTATGAACATTCAAATGACTGTCCTGCAAAATTAACTTAATATGGCTTACCATTATCTTGCCCTAAGTGCCTCAGTTTGTTGTATGGAATTGTGTGCACTGGTGTGAAAGAGCTGTGCATATTCCATATTGATGTGCACCTCCATATACTGCCAAGGGCTTTCCACACACACTGTGCGATCAAAAGTATCCAGATACTCCCAAAAACTTACATAGGTGCAGTGTGCTGCCACCTACTGCCAGGTGCTCCATATCAGCAACCTCAGTAGTCATTACACATCATGAGAGAGCAGAATGGGGTGCTCTGCAGAACTCACAGACTTTGTTCGTGCTTAGGTGATTGGGTGTCACTTGTGTCATACATATCTATATGAGATTTCCACACTCCTTATCATTCCTAGGTCCACTGTTTCCAATGTGATATACCAAGCAAGGTGGCACAGTGGTTAACACACTGGACTCACATTTGAGAGGATGATGGTTCAATTACACATCTGACCATTCTGATTTAGGGTTTCCATGATTTCCCTAAATTGATTCAGGCAAATGACGGGATAATTCCTTTGAAAGGGCATGGCCAACTTCCTTCCCCATCCTTCCCTAATCTGATGAGACCGATGACCTTGCAGTTTTGTCTCCTCCCCAAAATTAACCCTCAACCGTCAATCTGTTAGTGTAGTGGAAACGTGAAGGGACACATACAGCACAAAGGCGTATGGGCCTACCTTCTCTGTTGACTGGCAGAGACCGCTGACAGTTGAAGAGGGCCGTAATGTGTAATAATCAGACTTCTATCCAGACCATCAAACAGGAGTTCCAAACTGCATCAGGATCCACTGCAAGTACTATGACAGTTACAAGGGTGGTGAGAAAACTTGGATTTCACGGTCGAGCCGCTGCTCATAAGCCACACATCACACAGGTAAATGCCAAATGACACCTCGCTTGATGTAAGGAGTGTAAACATTGGATGATGGAACAGTGCAAAAACGTTGTGTGGACTGACAAATCATGGTACACAATGTGGCGATCCGATGGCAGGATGTGGGTATGCCGAATGCCTGATGAATGTCACCTGCCAGTGTGTGAAGTGTCAACAGTAAAATTCAGAGGTGATGGTGTTACGGTGCGGCCATGTTTTTGATGGAGGGGACTTGCACCCCTTGTTGTTTCGCAGTGCACTATCACAGCACAGGCCTACATTGACGTTTTAAATACCTTCTTGCTTCCCACGGTTGAAGAGCAATGTGGGTAAAGTGACTGAATCTTTCAACACGATCGAGCACCTGTTCTTAATGCATGGCCTGTGGCAGAGTGGTTACATGACAATAACATCCCTGTAATGGACTGGCCTGAACAGAGTCCTTACCTGAATCCTATAGAACACCTTTGGGATATTTTGGAATGCTGACTTTGTGCAAGGCCTCACTGACCGACATCGATACCTCTCCTCAGTGCAGCACTCCATGAAGAATGGGCTGCCATTCCACAAGAAACCCTTCAGCACCTGACTGAATGTATGCCTGCGAGAATGTAAGCTGTCAGCAAGGCTAAGGGTGGGCCAACACCATATTCAATTCCAGCATTATTGACAGAGGGCACCAAGAACTTGAAAATCATTTTCAGCCAGGTGTCTGGATACTTTTGATCACATAGTGTATGTAGTCTGCCAAATAGAGAGGCAAGTGAAACTTGCTCATGACTGTTAAGAACGCTTGCTTCTTTGAACAAGACCATCCAAATTTTATGGTTTACATATTAATAAATAAAGAGGCCTCAATCTCTTCACAGCTCTGGAGATAAAGTTAGTATTTCCTAATAATGTAATATTGGTGAGGTAAGGAAGGGCGTCAATTGCTGATAAATGTTGCTTAGATGGTGCAATGCTAATTTCAATACATACATGCCTTAAATATGTGACTTATTTTAGTATGAAGCTGCTTTTGTTGGGCCAGCACTTTATTCATGCACACTGGAGGCAGGACACGATGATGCTGCCATTTATTTGAAATATTGCTAATGCATTTGTGAGGGTATGACTGAAGGGTGTGTTAAATATTATTATTCAGTTGTTGATCTCTTATCTAATGGTGACTGTAAATACTTAATTTTGAGATACATCTAAAAAGAAAGATGATGAGACTTACCAAACAAAAGCGCTGGCAGGTCGATAGACACACAAACAAACACAAACATACACACAAAATTCTAGCTTTCACAACCAACGGTTGCCTCGTCAGGAAAGAGGGAAGGAGAGGGAAAGACAAAAGGATTTGGGTTTTAAGGGAGAGGGTAAGGAGTCATTCCAATCCCAGGAGCGGAAAGACTTAACTTAGGGGGAAAAAAGGACAGGTATACACTCGCACACACACACATATCCATCCGCATATACACAGACACAAGCAGACATTTTTAAATGTCTAGAAATGTCTAGAAATAATTCCATGTTATTACTAGGAGAGTGTTATGCTGATACAGCTATTAGTTCCTGACTTAGAATCAGCATTTTTGAAACTTCAAAAACTGCTTCTACACTTCATATTCTAAATTAGTGGTTTGTTTGATAAAGATTGCAACACCAACATACTTCTGATTTCCTCTACAGTAACATGTGGCTAATTAGCACTGATAAGGTACACTTAATCCATGTTCACTATGAATTAGCCAGTGTCCTTTTACTGAATAAACATTACAATTTAATTCTTGTAACCGGTACACCATTTCTGTAAGTTTATTTTTAAGTCATTTACATTAACAGGGATAAAAACTAAAGTTTTTGCCTTGATATTTGGTATTGGCAATTGGCATATATTGGGTTGATGAATAAATTTGAACAGAGTCTTTGGTTGTTCCATTAAGTTTCGGGTGTGCAGCCACAAGAAATCTCCTTCTTCTTCTAATATTTTGGCTGTATAACATTATATTGGTTATCTCTAATGTATGCTCCTTCACTATTTACAACAGTCTGCCAATGCTGTGGTAACTCTTTGATTCTGCGACTATAGAAATTATGTGATTTTTAGTTGAAGAACTCATCAAACCATTTTCACAGCATATTTTCATGCAGAAAGGACGTTTCCTGAAGGCTGTTCAACAGAGAGTGGAAAAGGTGAAAATCTGAGGTCGCAAGACCTGTGTGGTGTTTTTTGTCAGTCTAGCAGAATGCTGGCTGGCGTTATTGTGGAGCAGCATCACTTCACGTGGTCTTCCTTATCACTGTCCATGGATTGTGTCTGCAAGACATCTCAGCTGTTGGCAATGAATGTCAACAGTGATGGTTACACCTTGGGGAAGCAATTCCTAGAACATTACACCATCGCTGTCTTACCAGGTGCATAACATTATCTTCTGTGGGTGCACTTAGGTCTTTGTGCAGATATTTGCTGCTTTTTTTGGGCTCAGGCATTCCTTTCTTTTCTTTATGTTAGCATAAAGACAACATTTCTCATCACCAGTAATGATACAGGATAGGAATGGTTGGTGTTGTTCATGAGCCAACTGATGACGAGTGACCTGAGATGCACGTATGACCACTCACCAATTTTTGTGATTTTGGCTTAGAGCATGTAGTACCCATACACTCGATTTTGAACCATCCCCATTCTTTGGAAATGTCTCAACATGGTGGAATCATAACAGTTCATCAAATTTGCCAGTTCTCGAGTACACTGATGTGGGTGACTGTAGATTAACATGTTTAAATGAATGTGGGGTGTCACTAATGTCAAAACAATCGTCCTTAAAATGAGAAAAACATTTTTTTGCCATACTTTGTCCAATGGCACTATTCCCATACGCAGCACAAATGTTTCTGGCTGCCTCCACTGCTGTCATCCCTCTCTTTGAACTCAAAAAAGAAGAATATGTCAGAAATGTTCCCACATGGCATTCCATTTTCTAGTGTCCACAGCTCCACTCACTACCTCCAAATGAAAAAATGACAATACAGGGTGATTCAAAAAGAATACCACAACTTTAAAAATGTGTATTTAATGAAAGAAACATAATATAACCTTCTGCTATACATCATTACAAAGAGTATTTAAAAAGGTTTCTTTTCACTCAAAAACAAGTTCAGAGATGTTCAATATGGCCCCTCCAGACACTCGAGCAATATCAACCCGATACTCCAACTCGTTCCACACTCTCTGTAGCATATCAGGCATAACAGTTTGGATAGCTGCTGTTATTTCTCGTTTCAAATCATCAATGGTGGCTGGGAGAGGTGGCCGAAACACCATATCCTTAACATACCCCCATAAGAAAAAATTGCAGGGGGTAAGATTCACTTATGCCGTACTCAATAACACAAAAAGCTTTCTGTTGAGTGGTCGCCATCTTAGCATCAACTGACGCTGACGCCTAGTCAACAGTGCCTCAAGCAAACAAATGTACAACTAAATGAAACTTTATAGCTCCCTTAAATCGCTGACAGATAGTGCTCAGCTCTGCCTTTTGTCGTTGCAGAGTTTTAAATTCCTAAAGTTGTGGTATTTTTTGAATCACCCTGTATGTAAACTCAAATAGTAACAGTGAACTACAAATAAAAAATGGCAATCAATAAAGAAATCCATAGTATCTGGAAATCCATAATAAGAAACAAAAATGTTACGAACTGAAGCAATGTCCTTATATGTTCAAGACAGATGGCTATCCACACAGTTTTGAATGGATGAGATTCTGACAGCTATACTAACTTTAGACAGAATTGTAATGACTTTTATTCATTTCACTGGATTGAGCTGCTAGAGAATATTAAATAATTCATGTCATGTTCCATATAATTTTTCCTGTGTCATTGCTCACAGCTATAATTAAGACACACAACTTACCATTGAACCTGGTGAACATTTTGATATTGAACATAAGGAGAGCAGTTTACGATGTGTTCAGTGAACTCAAAAGCAAACTTTTATTATTCCAATTGACCAAGTATCTGAATTAGTTTTGGTCTTTCACAAATTCAGTAAGTGGTTCAAAGTTACGTACTCAACTGCTCAGTAACGATACTGGGGTGAAGGTGGCAGATGATAGATATAAAGCTGAAGTATGAAATTTGGTCTTTCAAATTTTTTTCACTGTGGAACTTTGTAATACAGTTCTTCATTTACTCCTTGCATGAAAACCACAATACCAGATAATAATGTAGTCATCACAGAATAGACACGCACCTACATTGTTCTCTTGTGTCAAGAAATTGGGGATTGATAAGTACTGTTAATATTCTATACAGTTCATGCAAAAGAAGTTGCCCCCTTCTATCAACAGATCATTTCAGGTTACTGGAAAAACTAATGATGCTGTGATAAGCAATTAGACAATTGCTAGCTGCTAACAGTTTTAAGAAAAAGTTTGTTGGAGGATGAAGATATTAACAGGCTCATATTGTCTGATGCAGAACTATGGAATTTATTTTTTGATCATCGATTATGACCTACTTGTAGAAAAAATCTCATCTATGGCAAACAACACAGATTCTGCATACAGAGATCCTTGAAACTCGATTTTGGTGTCCTCTTTTTTTATTTCCTATGATAATATATTATACACTATATTTTAAACCATATATATCCTGCAACTATAATATTTTAATTATGAGTGTAGCAATCATAATAATATTAAACAAAAATTATCTGTAATAGGACAAAAATAATTTCAAAAGTTAAACATACAAACTACGTTTAGCATAAGCTGCAAGGTGAAGTACATTACCAGCCTGCTAAGATAGTACAAATACACTATCACAACACCATGTCTTTGATGAAACATACACTGCCTTCAAAGCAGATTCTCATAGTATGATATATGATAAAGAAGATAATGATTATCTTCAGAAGCTTATTATAACTCATATTTGAGATTTCTGAATGTGGAGTAAATTTTTTAAAATAATGTTATTTTGAAGGACTTTAATATCAACTGCTCAAAGTGGCCTCCTTGCATTTTCCAAAGATTTAGTAACTCACTGGATCATGCTACTCTGAAATATTTCAGACATACTTGCATACATAGTTACATGAGCAGCTGGATGTTCTTTACTAGTTCTTGTACATTCTTTGCCAATATAATAAATGTGCACACAAGGACAAGTGCCTCTGGAGGAACAAATATACAGGAATTAGGCAAATACAGAGGCTATGAAACAGGACTTATGTAACTAACCCATTTCCAGGAATGGCTCTACATATTCCTTCCAGAGTGCCCAAGTGCACCATTATGCTGTAACTACAACCTCCTCTGAATGTAAAGTGGAATATAGTCCAGCACTTGAGGCAAATTGTTTATGAGAAATGGGTGATGGTTCAAATGGCTCTGAACACTATGCGACTTAACTTCTATGAGAAATGGGTGATGGTTCTAATGGCTCTGAGCACTATGCGACTTAACTTCTGAGGTCATCAGTCACCTAGAACTTAGAACTAATTACACCTAACTAACCTAAGGACATCTCACACATCCATGCCCAAGGCAGGATTCAAACCTACGACCGTAGCGATCGCTAGGCTCCAGACTGTAGTGCCTAGAACCGCATGAAATGGATGATGCAATCAACTGATTTAGGAAGTGGGGACCTGAAATACAACTTCCTATACATTCACACTAAAGTAAATATGATATACATGATTTTAGGAGATGTGCAGCTGCCTGCACACCAATAGTGGCATTATGCATATTGAAGTTATCCTCACCTATTACTACTGCTTCATCAGACCTTATTAAAACTTTTAAGAAGTTATCATCTGGTTAGTATGATGGTTGAATCCATCCACAAACTGCATCTGTAGAAGGTAATCTTCTGGATGCAGGTGTTGAATTATCAAATAGTGATTCAGGTGGATCTCTTCACCATGCAACATGTAAATTACTATTCTTTGCAAGATATGCTACTGTGTTGTTACGTCATGTGTACTTAGCTGGGTCCTTCATATATATCTTCAAAAATGGAATCTTTTGTAACTGCGCTATGGCTAGTCTATATGTGGCCTCTGTTCAGTGATAGTCAACTAAAACAATTGGTCTCTCAAAGGCAAAAAACCATATGACAAAAAAAATTTTGTGTGGATAACATTGACCAGGATACCTAATAGCATATTGACAAGCAGGAACTTTAGCCATATAATCTGATGCACTAAGGCCCAAAAGCTTATCAAAATATTTGGCATTTTTTATGCCATAAATGGAATTGAAATGAGCATTTGGTGTCATTGGCCGGGATGCCCCTTGCGGGGCAGGTCCGGCCACCTTGGTGCAGGTCTTATTACATTCGACGCCACCACCTGCGTACTGGACGGGGATGAAATGATGATGAAGACAACACAACACCCAGTCCCTGAGCAGAGAAGATCTCGGGCAGTCAGGTAAGGAACCCGGGCCCGTAGGATGGCAATCCGTCACGCTGACCATTCAGCTATTGGGTCGGACTTTATGCTATATAACTCTCTATACTGTTCTGTAATAAACACAAGCAAAAAGTACAGCATACACTACTTCCCATCTATGGAACAGAACATGTATACACTTCATTCATCAAAGGGGGCCACTGCCCTTAAGAAACATCAACATTGTTACAGCTTGTTCTTGGTGACATACAGAGTTAGAAATATCAACATAGGTTTTTTTTCTTTTTTTTTTTAATATAACTCATATCCTGACAATATCCACTATGTACAGAGTTTTCAAAACACTTTTGCATCAATGGTTCACAAAAGGAGTCACATAGCTATCTAGGTCATGATGTCAACAATGTTTTGGCTGTGTGTGTGTGTCACAACTTACTAGACAAACCATTCACGAAAGGCTTAAGATTCCAATTACATTGTTTTCTTGACAGTAACAGGCAAAATAGGTCAAGATTTCCATCAATGTAACTAATAATAATAATGACTGGACATCCATACAAAAATGGTCTGCAATTATTAGACTGAATAGTTAAATGTATAATTAGTTGTTATTCAGTGTTGATGATTGTGATGATAAAAATAGTATGAAAGTTTGGCAATTATCTGTAAAATGGCTTATTTACCCTATGGACAATGCACTATCCTAATGAACATAATGTGTAGGAGGCATGAAAGTGGGATGCATTATAGTTAGTACTGATCAATGGAAGAAGGGTTTGAATGTATAAGGTGAACATATACACTTAGATAGTGTGGTTATGCGAGGTGGACAATAACATGGAAACACAAAAATACAAGACATTATGATACCTAATACAGTGTTGGAAAACTGCTGGTATTGAAAACAGCTTCTAATCATATCAAAATGGCTAAATACAGGTGGTCCTGCACAGTTTTCAAGTGAAGCTTAAGTCATGTTGAGTGATTAGCTGAGAAATGTATGTAGGCTATAAAAAATTTTTAGTGTGAGAGTGGAACGAATTGAATGGCAGCCCAATCTATATCATTTATTATATCACTGAAGTGGGTAATGGAATAAAAAGAATCATTCATAAATAAACCAATAAAAGTTTTCCTGTTTTATTTTAAACTTTAGATAATACTTGAGTGACTAGGTGCTATTTTATAGCAAACATAATTGAGTGCAATGAATGAATAATTTCTTAAGTCTTAAATATATGTGCCATATTTCATACAATAGTTGTTTCATCATTACAACATTGATTATTTAACGAATTACATATTTTGAGTTTCATTGACATAGAGAAGACAAACTGATTAAAATTTAAAAAATGTCTTACATATGGCAAGTGAAGAGCCAAATAATGTGACAAGGCAAAATATTTTTACTACATATTTGATGATCCAGTGGTAAAAACTGTTACTAATATGGTAAAGAAATTAACGCATTTCAGTATAGAATTTTTCCAAAAATTAACACTTTTGTGGCTGGCCTATAAGGAACAAGCAGGTAAAACATAATTAAAACCTTTCTGATAAACATTGTATCAAGCAAACTCATGTGAACACACATGATGAAATGTAGAGGCATATGGAAAAATGAAATGTAAGATTTCTACTGAATGATGAATAAAAATTTTTCATGAATTAGTAAACTACACAAAATCAAGTAAATATTACTGCTACACTCATTGTGATGCTGGCTTCACTCCAAGTGTGTGTTTTGGGTTTCTCTATACTCAAGAAACTGTATCTGTTATTAGACTGCACTCATGCTTCAGCTCCACACCTTATGCTGTGCCCTTTGTACAACACCCTCCAGTCACTGCATTAACCTGAAACAGAGTGTCCATAGTAGTTCAGTACCATGTATAATCAAAAAGTAATGGAGGGAGACAATTTGCTTCTGCCTTTAAAACAACTCATCATTTCTTACAATAATTCTGTAGTATTTGGTTGTGTTGGTAATTTGCTCACTTTGGTTATGGAGATATCTTCAGCTTCCATATAACTGTTGTAATTTCATTTTACCTAATGGTAGATGGTCTTGGGCAGAGATGAATTTATTAATTGTGACAGGAAATTGGTCTTATTTGGTTTTTAAATGCAGACATAATGATCTGTCTATGGCAGATTATTGTACTATTAACCAGCATGCATTAACCAGTATCCAGTGCTTGTTGTTTCCTACCCTGGAAAGGTGACCCACAAATCTGCAGTAATTTTGTTATTTTCATTTCAGTGAGACAAATCTCTATTGAATTTGTTGTATTTTATGACAAGAAAATGATTATCATGTGACATGTTTTTAAGTCCTGTACAACATCACAACTCTTTATCAAAATATTATATGGTTGTCATTGTGTACTACAGAATAACAGGTCTTCCATTTTCCTTTTTTACCTTAGTTGTTGAGCAGTTACAGAAGTTTATGGTAACAGAGGATTTTTCCCAAGATTCTTTTGATTTAGTATTTGAAACTGACCTTATAAATTCCCGATGATTCTTTTTAAGGATACCATATTGTAGTTGCATAAATTATGGTGTACAAATGCAGTGATAGGTATCAGAGTAATAAATCAGCACAACAAACTATTTTTGCTATTTTAATAACAGATCACCATCATCTCATTTTATGTACAACATACATGGATGCTATTAACCCACCAGTATCATACTTCATCAGCAGGTGTCAACATTCCCAGTATTTATATCTGCTGGTGAATCTCACAACATTATTGTATTAGTTGTGGTTGATCCACACTTTAATCAGATCATCCAAAGGACAATGAACTATCAGGAGGAATGATGGGTTCTGTACTACCAAGTGGCCATGTCGATTTTAGTTTCAATTATTTCCCTTTATAAACTAAGACAAAGGCTGTCATGATTTATTTTCAAAGAACACAAGTGATTTTCTTACTCATTTTTACCCTATTCAGGTTTTGCCCCATCTCTAATGACTTTACTGCAAATAGTCACTAAATCCTAATGTTCCTTCCTATTTCCCTAAGATCAATATACAACAGTTTAAGAATATCTTATTTCATGACCTCATATTACTATCAGCAGTTGCAAGAACTTCAGAGTGGTGTGTTATTCAGCCCATTACAATAATAGTAGTAAATTGCCTATTTTAAATGCGTTTTACTCTGTTACTTTCCAGATCAAAAAATATTTATATCAAATAACCTACCTCATCAATAGCTCAAAATCTTAAAGATGACTGTGAAACAGCAACTGTGTAATTCAGAACAGATCAAAAAATCAGCCAAAAGCAGTGCCCTCTGTAGACCAGTTTTTCCTGCTCGCTTGAGCCTGTATATTTCTAGCAATTGAATTAGTCTTTGGCATAAAGTATATGTAATTTATGCATATATTTTATTTTGAGACACCTATTCTGTTTATATGATAACAAGAGCCTCTACTAGTGCGCATTTACTGAGTAGTCTTTCTACAGTACGATACATGTAATCTCACGCTATCTAAAGCCATGGCTTGTGGTAACTCTTGTTTCACAGATTCATCTAATCAATTTGTGCATCATGTGATGTAATAAATGAGTACATTTACTTCAGAAATGCTTTTCTATTAATATTTTTTTTCTGTTAGTAAAAATCATTTTGTAACTGCTGTATACATTTTTAGTGCCAATGCTACTGAAGAAGATATTTTTACAAATATCAAAACCATGATCAAGGGATAATAAACCTTTATTTGCAATTGGTTGGCTGATTTTTCACATCAATATATACTGTTCTGGAGCCAAAGTACAACATAGCACAATTTAAAATAAGAGAGTTGACTGTTGTATCTCTTCAAGGCTGTTGACACCGCATAATCTGCCCTATCACCCATAGTAACTTTTGTCTGAAGCACTTTTGTCAATCACTAAAAATTCTCATGTTGATCTTGCTATCTGTCTTACATGCTTCACTCAATGTTTAAAAATCAGACAAAAAAGTAAGAATAATGAAAGTGATCAACTCAGTTAACAAATATATCAACTTAATGTCCTAAACTGGAAAATTACAGTTTGGCATACATTATTATATGCAGCCTAGGTAGTAACAATTGGAAGGCAGCACTTACGCAAACTGCATGAAGAAGAGAGCAAAATGCAAATGAGGACATCTATTAAACTGAAATAAAAGTAGCAAAGAGAATCTTAAGAGACAGGCTATGAACACTAGGGGATCAAAAACCGATTCTGATAAGCAAACAACAAAGGCATGACCTTACTGAATCTTTTTGTGTACCATAAATAAAGAGAGCCAAAAACCAAACAGGACTTACAGTAAGATCAGCGATACCACTTCAAATGCTTTTTTTCCTCACTATTTATGGTCTGGAGAGAAACCACTGTACAATGCACAAAATTCATGTAAGCAAATGGGGCAAATGACTACTCAGCCAGAATACCAAAGTGTTGGTGAAAAATGTTTTCTCTAGAATTCAGAAATGTTACACAATTTCTTGACCAGCTACAAAGGAGACCTACAACATATTATTCATACCTACTTATTGAGCTGCAGCAGCAGTATCACACAAAGAAACATTGATTACAGAAGAAAGTGTTCAGAGAGGAGCAGCTGTAATAACAATTACAGGAGATGAAACAACACAGCCAGAAATTGATAAAAAATGAACCAGTGAGAGTGACAGCATATTCAGCTAATGAAAGATCTACATCATCAGATGATCTACCCACAAAGAGAATGCAAGTTGCTTAAAAAAAAACTACTCATTGAGGAAAATGTATATTTGAGAAAGATGGTATCAACAACTGTTGCTTAGAATCTTTGAAAAAGCTAGAAAAACAACCCGACTTTGAAATTAGTCCTATAGAACGAACCTCATTAAAAACATTCATTGCATGCCTCTTCAGTAGGCCAAATTCAAACATAAATATATTCATTACAATGAAATGAATACCCGTAGATGTATACAGGCGTTGATATAAGTCAACAGGGACAGTTGAAAATGTGTGCCCCGACTGGGACTCAAACCCAGGATCTCCTGGTTACATGGCAGATGCCCTATCCATCTGAGCCACCAAGGACACAGAGGATAGTGCGATGGCAAGGAATTATCTCAGGTATGCCTCCTGAGAGACCCACATTCCCAACTTATTGTCCCACACTATATTCATAGCACCCCTGCCCATTATACTCATTACTCACAGTTTTTTGCTGATTCCTGTAAGAGTTCTGGCACTGTTTGTGCATCCCCACCAAAGAAGAAGATGGTCAAGTGGCCGGTGAGCTTTCCTGATGAAGCAACTTTTTGCTGCGAAAGCTTGAATTTTGTGTGTGTGTGTGTTTGTGTGTCTTTCGGCCTGTAGGCGCTTTTGTTTGGTGGGTCTCATCATCTTTGTTTTTGGATATATTTTTCCCGCGTGGAGTGTTTATCTCTATTATATTCATATATATACACTCCTGGAAATTGAAATAAGAACACCGTGAATTCATTGTCCCAGGAAGGGGAAACTTTATTGACACATTCCTGGGATCAGATACATCACATGATCACACTGACAGAACCACAGGCACATAGACACAGGCAACAGAGCATGCACAATGTCGGCACTAGTACAGTGTATATCCACCTTTCGCAGCAATGCAGGCTGCTATTCTCCCATGGAGACGATCGTAGAGATGCTGGATGTAGTCCTGTGGAACGGCTTGCCATGCCATTTCCACCTGGCGCCTCAGTTGGACCAGCGTTCGTGCTGGACGTGCAGACCGCGTGAGACGACGCTTCATCCAGTCCCAAACTTGCTCAATGGGGGACAGATCCGGAGATCTTGCTGGCCAGGGTAGTTGATTTACACCTTCTAGAGCACGTTGGGTGGCACGGGATACATGCGGACGTACATTGTCCTGTTGGAACAGCAAGTTCCCTTGCCGGTCTAGGAATGGTAGAACGATGGGTTCGTTGACGGTTTGGATGTACCGTGCACTATTCAGTGTCCCCTCGACGATCACCAGTGGTGTACGGCCAGTGTAGCAGATCGCTCCCCACACCTTGATGCTGGGTGTTGGCCCTGTGTGCCTCGGTCGTATGCAGTCCTGATTGTGGCGCTCACCTGCACGGCGCCAAACACGCATACGACCATCATTGGCACCAAGGCAGAAGCGACTCTCATCGCTGAAGATGACACGTCTCCATTCGTCCCTCCATTCACGCCTGTCGCGACACCACTGGAGGCGGGCTGCACGATGTTGGGGCGTGAGCGGAAGACGGCCTAACGGTGTGCAGGACCATAGCCCAGCTTCATGGAGACGGTTGCGAATGGTCCTCGCCGATACCCCAGGAGCAACAGTGTCTCTAATTTGCTGGGAAGTGGCGGTGTGGTCCCCTACGGCACTGCGTAGGATCCTACGGTCTTGGCGTGCATCCGTGCGTCGCTGCGGTCCGGTCCCAGGTCGACGGGCACATGCACCTTCCGCCGACCACTGGCGACAACATCGATGTACTGTGGAGACCTCACACCCCACGTGTTGAGCAATTCGGCGGTATGTCCACCCGGCCTCCCGCATGCCCACTATACACCCTCGCTCAAAGTCCGTCAACTGCACATAAGGTTCACGTCCACGATGTCGCGGCATGCTACCAGTGTTAAAGACTGCGATGGAGCTCCGTATGCCACGGCAAACTGGCTGACACTGACGGCGGCGGTGCACAAATGCTGCGCAGCTAGGGCCATTCGACGGCCAACACCGCGGTTCCTGGTGTGTCCACTGTGCCGTGCGTGTGATCATTGCTTGTACAGCCCTCTCGCAGTGTCCGGAGCAAGTATGGTGGGTCTGACACACCGGTGTCAATGTGTTCTTTTTTCCATTTCCAGGAGTGTATATATATATATATATATATATATATATATATATATATATATATATATATATATATATGTGTGTGTGTGTGTGTGTGTGTGTTTGTGTGTGTGTGTGTGTGTCTCTGCTTGTGACTGTGTATGTGCGGATGGATATGTGTGTGTGTGCGAGTGTATACCTGTCCTTGTTTCCCCCTAAGGTAAGTCTTTCTGCTCCCGGGATTGGAATGACTCCTTACCCTCTCCCTTAAAACCCACATCCATTCGTCTTTCCCTCTCCTTCCTTCTTTCCTGATGAAGCAACCGTTGGTTGCGAAAGCTTGAATTTTGTGTGTATGTTTGTGTTTGTTTGTGTGTAAATCAACCTGCCAGCACCTTCGTTCGGTAAGTCACATCATCTTTGCATAAATTGATAAAAAATGAACCAGTGAGAGTGACAGCATATTCAGCTAATGAAAGCTCTACATGATCAAATGATATACCCACAAAGAGAATGCAAGTTGCTTTAAAAAAAGAAAAAAAAACTACTCATTGAGGAAAATGTATATTTGAGAAAGATGGTATCAACAACTGTTGCTTAGTCATGTCCAAAAGAACAGATACCATCTTCATATATATAAATATATTTGTTCACAAACTTGAATGTAGTCTTGAAGGTGTCTTGAACAAAACAAGGGCTCCTACTCGCGGAAGCAAAGCTTTGAGGACAGGGCAGGAGTTGTGCTTGGGTAGCTTAGTTGGTAGAACACTTGCCCGTGAAAAGCAAAGGTCCAAGTTTGAGTCTTGGTCCAGCACACAGTTTTCATCTGCCAGGAAGTTTCATATCAGTGCACATTCTACTGCAGAGTGAAAATCTCATTCAGTGTTACAATTGTTTCAACAACCACCAAACCAGGGCATTGTTACCTCTCACAAACGGATGAACACACTAAATCACAGATCAAGTACTATGTCAGCACTGAAGATCGTGAGATGAAGCCTGCCACACCCTTAGTTAACTGTGCTACATCAACAGGTGTGCACTGTGTACAATGGCTGCCTGCTGCCATCTCCACCTCCCACCTAACCAGTGCTAGTAATATACCGATCAGTGACACTGTTAATGAACTACAACCCCTTTCGTTTTCATTCTAATGAGTCAGTGCATACTGACATTCACAGACATACTCTAGAGTACTGCAACTGTTGACCAACAATCGCCACCAAACATGACCACCTTCCACTGCAGAGAACTGATATTTGCAGGTTATTGCAGACAAATCCATCCTACAAGTGACCTACCTATGCCAGACCATGCCTTTCCATGGCCTACACCTGAACTTTACATTCTATGTGATACCATAGATCACCTGGGTGACGTCACAGTTGTTAAGTTTGTACTGTGCCCCACGTCACGTCATCACGAAGATGTCACGTTGACAACAGCCGTATCATGCTGTGGGCCACACCTGCCGCATGAAGTCACTCAAATAGCAGGCATACCGTGTCTACCTGCTACTGCCCAGGGTTTTCACACCTCGTGAGAACAGCGTATCAGTATGGCGAGCCTGACTGCAACTGCGAATCACACACTGTGTGAACACAAGGACTACCTTCAACAGCTGCCGAGTTGGGTGATCTACACTGATGTGCCATCCGCCACCCTGTCCACCGCACTGTATTCCTTGCTTCCCCACTACTATACCATCCTTCATGATGCCGATGCACCAGCTGTGACACCTGTGCCACATTCTGTGATAACCGGTCACGACTCTCTCGTTACCAATACACCTACCGCAACTACCATGCCACAGCTCCAGCCGCCGGCTTTATCAGTGCCACCACAAGGTCTTCATGAATGTTCACCATGTACTTCACATGATTACAACCTCATACAGGTCCTGGTCACTCGTCACCAGGCAGATTGCCGCTGGCCACACACCGAGTTACATCTGGCACTGCTAGAAGTTGATTCCCTGCAAGAATGGTTCACACTCTGCGAGTGCATGATGCAGTTGGCCAGGATCACAGACAACTGTGACAAGTTTTTGGTGCTATTGAACCACCTCCCTACCAACACCAATCTTATCAGTGATGTCCTACTGCATGCACCAACCACTGGCAGATATGAGACAGTGAAGATGCTCATACTGCAATGCCTATCAGATTCACCTGAACAACAACTCCATAGCTGAGAATTAACACTACCCTAGGTCCACTGGTCTGACACCAGCCCCACCACCTTGTCCCTCACAAACTAAAGGTGGCTGAGGGATGATCAAGGAACTGTTACATGAGGGCACCATTAGGCCATCACACAGTGCGTGCACCTCACTGACTACAATGAGAATGGAAAAAGATAAAATGTGGTGCATGTGCAGAGACTACGGACGTTTGAACGTGCACACCATCATTGATAATTAGCCCATGCCCAATATTCAGGACTTCCTCCGGCAACTGGTTAGTGCAACCATACTTAGCATGATCGACTCTAAAAGAGATAGTTGGCAGATCTCAATGGCCATGAAGGACATCACAAAGACTGCAATAATTACACCCTTTGGCCTATTTGTTCCTCTTCATGCACTTCAGACTAAAGAACGCAGCCCAGACTGGCCAGTGGTTCATTGACGGGTTGTTTTTTTACCATGCTCTTTTGCTATTGTTATTTGGACGCTGTACATATATTCTTAGAAACAACTCAAGGTCATGAGAAATACCTGCAAGGGGTATTCAACAAACTAGCAGAGCAGGTTGTTGTTGTCAATGAGGACAAATGCCAACTCTGGCAAAAATGTGTTACATTCATAGGCCAGCTTGTCAACACTTCGAGCATCCACCCCACCCCAGAAGAGATAGACCAAGTACAGACCTACCACCAAGAATGGACTATCAAAAGTTGCGCCTTATCTTAGGGGTAATTAATTTTTAATACAACACCTCCCCCATGTTGCAGAGACACTCGTCCTGCTCACAGAGTCACTCCATGGCAAGAACACATCAGGCAAACATAAGCTCACTTGTATTCCTGATTTGCAAGGAACTTTCGAGAACATCAAAACAGAGCTTGCTCAGATCACCGCCCTGGCACTTTCATCCATGGACACTCATATGATTATGATAGCCGACACCAACGACCGAGTGATTTGGGCAGTGCTACAACAGGAAGTCCCCAGTGCAACCCAACCCCTATGGCTTTTCTCGTGGAAACTCACTGACTCCCAGAAAATGTGGTCAACGTTTGACTGTGAGCTTTTGGCGATATACAAAGTGATTTGATACTTCCCACACGACATCGAGCGCTGGCAGCTTACTATCTACACAGACGCTGTTAAATACCTGCCACCCAATACCTCCTCTTGACAATTCTGCCACCTGAACTTGATTTCAGAATATACCAATATACTACAGACTTACGCTATGTATGAGGGAGCAGACAACACGGTGGCTAACTTCGTCTCATGACTCGCTGCCACATCGGCACACCATTACTTTGACCAACTATTGGAGGCACAAGCAACTGACACCAACTTTCAAAACCTGCTATCTGGACACACAACAGGCCTCCAGCTCAAGAAGTGCACCATTGCAGGCACAACAAAACTAGTTTGATGCAACGTATCCATGACGTATCCACTGTCATCCCACAGAACTTCAGGAAGACAGTTTTTGACCTCCTCTACAACTTGTCTCACCCCGGAGTATGCCCGACACTAAAACTGATAACAGATAGTTTCTTTTGGATGAACATTAACTGGGACAGCACTGCATGGACAAGAGCCTGCAACCAATGCCAATGGGCCAAGGCAGAACATCATGCCCAGCCACCCTTCGGGAAATTCTCCAGCCCAAAGGGCTGTTTGCAACATGTCCGCATAGACCCGGTGGGGCCCCTCCCTCATTCAGACAGATACAAGTACATGTTCCATTGACAGGACAACTTGATGGGTGGAGGCCACACTCTGACTGATACCTCAGTCGACACCGTCGCCCGAGCTTTCATCATATTATGGACTGCACACTTTGGCTGCACTGAGTCCCTGACAACTGACCAGGGCCAGCAGTTTTAGTTGACCCTGTTCTCTGAGCTCTGTCACCTCTGTGGGTGCCACCAGTTCCACACAACGACCTCCCATCCCCAATCCAACGAACTTGTGGAACAATGGCACTGCACCCTCAACACATCGCTCATACACCACAACCAGGAGTGGACAGAGCCTCTCCCCTGGGTGCTGCTGGGCATACGAGCTGCCTACAAAGATGATCTGGGTGCCCCGCTTGCAGAGGTGCTCTATGGGGAACCGATCACCCTCCCAATAGAGTTTGTATCACAAACCACCGACCCTGTGGATGTCAACCTAGTAAAACATGTCGGGAACCACATCCACATCCCATTGCCATCCCACCACAACAAACCAACCATCTTTGAGCACAAGGACCTCCAATCATGTACACATGTCATGCTCAGGTGCAAATTAAACAATAGACAGTCAGACTATAGAATAGTCTTGAGGTCATTAGAGCACTGCATGCCCCTTCCATCTACGACTGACACAGCAGGTCAGAAATCTACTCTTTCTTGGGACGGCTACCTGCTCATGTCGGCTCCAGAGAATTTTATAATGCTGGATGGCGCACTACCAGCCACCAACACTTCAATGGACATCACCACTGTGCCAATGGCACCACTGCTTGACATCACAGGCTAGCCACACTTTACGAGCACCCAGGTACCTGGCAGACTACAATATGTTGACATTACCCATCGCTAGCAGGACAACACATAATGATGTACACTAGTCACCGTGCTGCACTCTTGTGATTTGAGAGGGGGGGTCCTTGGGGGGGAGGGGGGGGGATTTAGAAGCGCTCTATCCCCCAATAACATCACTGCCCTACCACAGCAAGAACAATTGTATCTTTGTCAGATCAATTTTCTGTAGTACATGCTCTATGCTAAACGCATTGAGTATATGTTGCAAGAATAAAAGTACTCATATTAAGTGCTGGGAATGCGAGTGATCACATCATTGTAATTACAACAACTGCTCCCCATTACATACACAGTTATTAAAAAACCAGTTTTCAATGACAGTATGAAACTTACGAATATCCTTAGGAGATAAAAATTGTTTTTAATGACAAGGTTGGCACAAAATCAGAGTCAAGACAAAGGAGCAATAGACAGGAATGTTGGTAGTGCTTGCTGTCCATTCCAAAGTTTCAGTCACAGAGGATTATCAGGGGGAACTATTAGTATAGTTTGTTTTGACAACTAACCAAGCTTTTTGAAGTTGAGGAATTGATTTGGAGACTGGCATTCAAGTGCCTGAAACAATAGGGAATCTTAATAAATATAAATTAGTTGCACACTCAGGGGACAAATGAATCAATGTACAGATTGATTCTGTTATACGTGAAGTGACTGAATTTAAAACAAAATTGTCCTGATAAAGTTGAGAAAATTGGAAAACTTTTGAAATAATGCACAATGTGATGAAACAAGAAGGCCAGGTATTAAGATCAGAAATGGATCAAAATGACAATAATCTTGAATGTAAAATTAATAACTTGAAAAGTAGGTAGGTAATGATAAAGTTGTTGCACTAGAGAAAGTTGTAATGTAATTCCATGTAATTGTAAAGTAGTTAATATTCTTAGAAAACTATCTGAACTGGAGGAAAATTTTGTAACTAGAATTTTCAGTAGTAACCGTAGTGGGATGAGCACCAATGTACCAATTAAAAGTTTTAGAGGAAATAATAACCTTAACCCAGTTGACTTTTAACAACATTTTTGTCATAATTTTGATAGTTGTTTGACTGATTTGCTTATGATAAAGTTTGTAAAAGAGTATTTGGATGAGGAAGCACTCTCTTGGACTAACCAATATATTCATGCAGAAATGACGTATTGTGCTTTTGAAAACAGCTTTCTGAATAAATTGTCAGAAACTGAACAAGCTAGTATCAAAAGTTAATTCATAAATGGACCAATTAGTGAGAAGTGAATGGTAACATGAAAGATTTTTGAGACAAGCACCTGAGAAAATTAATAATCCTAGATCAATCATTTGATGAGCTTACACAAAAAGGTGTATGAAAGAGGAGATTACCAAGGAAAGTGCAACAGGCTTTAGTTTATGGGGCAGATGATTCTATTTTGATTTCTGAAATATGTAGATAAACTGGTCAGGGGATTAGAGAGAAATTATGTATATAGTTTTTAATCAGAATTTCCATAGTGTGACTCAGCACAAGAGTGGGGAATTACAGAAGGAAACGGGGAAGAAATTATCTGTATAATTATGAGGGAAGACGTCAGAAAAGTGATCCACAGTCGAATGACAGAAATATTAATGAGAAAGAATACAAGAAAATTTAAACAGATCATTGGAAGGAAATGCCAGATCATTTAACTACAGTAGATGTGAAAATAGGGGTAATGATGAGGTACATTAGGGATTCTCCAACTAAGATCTAGCCACTTTGGTGTGGGAAAAAATAGAAGAAGTCAGGCTAATTATCACACAAAAATTATGAGAGAAGGATAAACTTTGAACCATACAAGCAACAAGATAAAGACAGGAATAGATATCACATGAATAGATTAAATTTTGATAGGAAATTTTGGGAAGCAATGGGCATTAGTATATGTGGGGAAAATCAGAACTAGGTTACACAGAAGAGTACAGTAGTATCTCATTAGAAACTGACTTCAGGGTCATACGGAGCAATAGAAATGGGAGATGTCACCAGCACAAGTCACTGGGTCATAAACCTTCGATGGAGCAATATGGAGGAGGAGATGAGGCAGGCGGTGCTGTATGCACGTCCACACCTGAGTGCAGACCATGAACAAGCTCCTAAGCAGTCAGTTCATCAGTGCATCTGATGATCGCAATGTGGTTGTTCACTGAAATACTGTGCTCACTGGACACTGATGTCTGGCCATTCACCTGTAAACTACGTGAGAAAAAGTTGAAGATCCACAAGTAATGGACTATCTGCAACATTCTATGTCATCCTGTACCACTGGTCAAAGGAAAGCAGCAGCTTGAGTAGGGATTTTCTTCCAATTTCTAAGAGAGGCACAGTGGTGTTCCTCCTGGTGTGTGACATGTGTGGGACATATGCAGTTGGAGTGATATAGCACCCCTAATATGTCTAGTATCACTCTGACAGGTGACATGTACATAAGCATCCTGTCTGACCACCTGCATCCATTCATGACCAATGTGCATTCTTACAGACTTGGTCAATTCCAGCAGAACAATGCAGCACACCACATAAAAAGAACTGCTACAGAGTGTCTCCAGGAACATTCTTCTGATTTCAAACACTTGTGCTGATCACTAAACTCCCCACACGTGAACAGTCTTGAGTGTATCTGGGATGCCTTGCAATGTGCTGCCCAGAGGAGATCTCCACCCCTTAGTCCCCTTAGAGATTTATGGGCAGCCCAAACAGGATTCATGGTGTCATTTCCTTCCATCACTACTTCAGACATTAGTCGAGTACAAGCCACATTGCGTTGTGGCACTTGTGCATTCTCGCTGGTGCCCTATATGATATTAGGCAGCTGTACCAGTTTCTTTGACTCTGCAGTGTTTAATCAGTGTGTGTGTTACTACTTTTCTATATACTACATAGCACAGTGGACTCCCATTGAGGAGGATGATGGTTAAAACCGATGTCCGACCATCCAGATTTAGATTTTCCAATATTTCCATAAATTGCTCTAGACAAATGCTGGGATAATTCCTTTGAAATGGCACAGCTGATTTCCTTCCCATCCTGAATGCAAACCAAGCTTGTGCTCTGTCTCTAATAACCGTGGTGCCAACAGGATGTTAAACCCAATCCTTCTCCTTTTCTACAGATAAGCAGAAAGATTGGGTTTAAGCTAGTCTACAGATTAGCTTGAAAGTAAGATATCTGCATAAGTTTGTAGGTCTCAAATAGGTCCCTTAAAATTCTGTTCCATGGCAAATCAGTCATGACATTAGTACATAAATTAACAAATAAAATTATTTTTATATCTTCCTTATGGAATGAGCTTTGCACAGTGTCAATTGAAGAGTAATAAAGGTATTTTTTTCTCCTAGTATAACAGCTATGAACATCGTACTCATCTCAAATCCTGATTGAATTTTTATGATGAAGTTCATGGGCTAATAGACATATTGTGAAACAGTTAGTATGAAAAATTCCTTGAAAAGGTATTTACAAGGTGTTCTTGATAAACATGACATATTATAGAGTAGGATATTGATAACCTGATGTGAATCAACTGAAACAGTGATTATATGAAAGGGTTTCAGTCAATAAATTTATATTTGTGCATCATACTTTTCCGCTAGTGACCACTAGTTCTTGCCTGAACTCAATCCTCTAGTCATCATCCATGAGTGGTATTTTAGCCTTCACTTGAAATATGCTGTAGTTATACTGTTCACAACAGTTAACAAATGTAAATGAGTTATTCTCAATATTTCCAATAAACTTAAAATATTTGGCCAACTGAGGAATGGTGCTAGTGGATCAAGCTTAGCTAGGGTATATGGCATGCCACAAGAATGGATATTAAAAAGAATGTAATCCTATTACAAAATTTGCCAAGTGACTCGGCAGTGAAGATGGAATCTTGCACAGAAATATGATGAAAATGGCAGAAAATCAGAATTTAGACACTGCAGTGTACACTTGGTTCATGCAGGTACAGTCCATAAGTGGCCCTTTGAGTTATGAAAAAGTGCTTCACTGAATAAGAAACTTGGGGATAATACTGACTGTAAAGTGACTACTGGCTGGCTTGTTGCTTGTTGTTGTGGTCTTCAGTCCAAAGACTGGCTGGATGCAGCTCTCCATGCTACTCTATCATGTCCTTCCCTTTTCATCTCTGAGCAAATACTGCAACCTACATCCTTCTGAACTTGCTTAGTGTATTCGTCTCTCGTTCTCCCTCTGTGATTTACTTCCCTTCAATACTAAATTTGTGATCCCTTGATGCCTCAGAATGTGCCCTACCAACTGACAACTGATCCTTTCTTCTAGTCACATTGTACCACAAATTGCTCTTCTCCCCACTTCTATTCGGTACATCCTCATTAGTTACATGATCTACCTATCTAAACTTAAGCATTTTTCTGTAGCACCACATTTCAAAAGCTGCTATGTCCTTTGTGCCCATGTTTCACTTCCATACATGTCTACACCCTGTACAAATACTTTCAAAAAAGAATTCCTGAAACTTAAATCTATACTTGATGTTAACAAATATCTCTTCTTCAGAAATGCTTTCCTTGCCATCAACAGCCGACATTTTATATCCTCTCTATTTCAAACATCATCAGTTATTTTGTTGCCCAAATAGCAAAACTCATCTACTTCTTTAAGTGTCTCACTTCCCAGTCAAATTACCTCAGCATCACCTGATTTAATTCTACTACATTCTGTTATCCTCATTTTGTTTTTGTTGGTGTTCATCTTATATCCTCCTTTCAAGGCACTATCCATTCTGTTCAACTTCTCTACCAACTCCTTTTCTGTCTCTGATAGAATTACAATGTCTTCATCAAACCTCAAGGGT
Organism: Schistocerca cancellata; assembly: GCF_023864275.1. NCBI lineage: Eukaryota > Metazoa > Arthropoda > Insecta > Orthoptera > Acrididae > Schistocerca > Schistocerca cancellata. The sequence goes on from NC_064629.1 coordinate 271,842,260, forward strand.
TTTATTTCTGCTTCCTGGATTTTAATTCCTATTCCAAATTTTTCTTTTGTTCCCTTTAGTGCTTGCTCAGTACACAAATTGAATGACATCAGGGATAGTGTACAACACTGTCTCCCCTGCTTCTCAACCACTGCTTCCCATTTGTGCCGCTCAAATCTTGTACTGCTTTTTGCTTCCTGTATTTTATCCCTGTCACCTTCAGAATTTGAAAGAGAGTATTCCAATCAACATTGTCAAAAGCTTCCTCTAAGTCTACAAATCATATAAATAACATAGGTCGTAGAGTCACTATTGCCTCAAGTGTTCCTACATTTCTTTGGAACCCAAACTGATCTTCCCTTAGGCCAGCTTATACTAGTTTTTGCATTTGTTTATAAAGAAATCGAGTTATTATTTTGAAACTGTGCCTCGTTAGACTGATAGTTCATGTTATAACTTCAAGTTGAACAAATATATTTCAAGGACAATGCAATACATGAAAGTCACAGATCAATGTAAACAGAGTAAGATGTGTGTCACTTTAACAGTCAAATCATAACTGAGTCCAAGTCTCGTGGCCGCTGGCTGGCTGGGCGCTTAGGTGGTGCTGCTGCTGCATGGCTGGCAGACAAAGCCACACGTAGAGGACGCACGTAACTTCACAGCGGCACTTTGAAAGATCGGCAAGTCACAACAGTTCACTAATTTTCCCACTGGTCAGCACCTTCTTTCTTAGGGATTGGAGTCATTACATTCTTCTTGAAGTCTGAGTGTATTTTTCCTGTCTCATACATCTTGCTCATCAGATGGAAGAGTTTCGTGCATGGCTGGCTCTCCCAGCATTATCAGTAGTTCTAATGGAATGTTGTCTACTCCCAGGAACTTGTTTCAACTTACGACTTTCAGTGCTCTGACAGATTTTTTATGCAGTACCATACTGCCCATCTCATCTTTGTTTACCTCCTCTTCCATTGACATAATATTGCCCTTAAGTGCATGGCACTTGTATAGGGTCTCTATATAATCCTTCAATCTTCCTGCTTTCCCTTCTTTGCATAGAACTGGTTTTCCATCTGAGTGCTTGATATTCATACAGGTGGTTCTCTTTTCTCCAAAGGTCTCTTGAATTTTCCTGTGGGCAGCATCTATATTACTCCCAGTGATATATGCCTCTACATCCTCACATTTGTCCTCCAGCCCTTCCTGTTGGCCATTTTGCACTTCCTGTTGATCTCATTTTTGAGACTTTTCTATTCCTTTTCACCTCCTTCATTCACAGCATCTTAATATTTTCTCCTTTCATCAGTTAAATTCAATATCACTTGTGTTACCCAAGGATTTCTACTAGTCATCATCTTTTTACCTACTTCATCCTCTGCTGCCTTCACTATTTCAATTCTCAAAGCTACCCATTATTCTTCTGGCTGGATTATGCAGTTTGTATCTAGGCATTGAATTGGGGAATTGGACACTCAAGGTGAAGAACTGTTTACTGACTCTGAAGCAACAGAGTGTTTCAAAGCGACTTTAAATAAATTTATGACCAAGTGCTATAACAAAAAAATATCTACAACATAGATGAAATTTTTTTGTATTGGAAGAAAATGCCAACAGAATCACTAGTTTCCTAGAAAGAAGTATGAGTCCCTGGTTATAAGGCAAGAAAACCTTGCATCATTTCTATGATGTGCACAAATTTTACCAGAACACATAGGCTACCCTTTCTGTTCATAGGGAAATCCAAGACTTGACACTGTTTTATGGGAGTAAAAAATAGTAGGTCACCTACAAGAATCAAAAGAATGCAACGACAGATGCAAGCATTTTTACAGAATAATACCACCCTGTATTTATTTATGAAGTGTAAAAGCAACGGCATGCAACTGGTAATTCTGAAAATGTTTTGTTGTCCCCAAAAGTCATCCCTCAAACTGTTCAATGCAAATACAATATGGAAAGTCTAAAGTTATTTTCTTGCCTCAGAACATTACTCCAGTCCTCTGGCATTAACTTGTAGGACACTGTGCACACAGTAGTAGACGTTCAGACTGCTGTTGAGGACACTGCTCCAGCAAAACGTTGGAACAAACTCCTTCCATCAGATGAGCACCTCACTGGAACTGTAGAACCACCAACCAGACATCTGTATTGCAACAGCATGGGCTGGTTAAAGAATCTTCAAGATTTGGAGAATATGAACAGAAAAACATTCAAGACTGGTTCAAATGTGATACCAATGCCCCTGGTTATCGATTACTGACAGATGAAGAGGTCATTGGCAACGTCACCAATGACCAAGACACTTGCAGTGACAAGATAGAGGCTAGTGATGACTGTACCATTAAAGAACCACACAGTGAGGAAGTTTTTCACTGCCTTGCAAACTTGAAGAGTGTGACCTCGTGCAGCTGTTGTGTTTAAGATGTGCGTGAAATTTAGTGACAATAAAAGCATGTCTCAGGTCTGGAGAAAATGTTAATTTAGAACTCCTTTTCATAGATGCTAGGGATGCTTTAATAGAAAATGAGTAATTTATGTAAGCTAGGTACAGTATTTTGTAATACATACAAAAAACATGCACTTTTGTATTTAATACAAATCTGTTTCTTGATTTCATATTCCTCCAATGATAGTGGTACTTTTCTTTCTAAAAAATGATTAGTTATGTAAAAAATCAGTTATCTGAACACCCCCAGCCCCAAATTGATTTGGACAATTGATGCTCTACTTAACTCACTACTTGCTTTTATGCAATAATACTACCCTTATAAATGATCGTTTACCACAGAAAATTATGTCATAATTATGAAGAATATGTTATGATTTTTGTCTGTTTCTTTCAAACATTCGTAATTATGTGAATGACAATGGTTCCTAAACTTGTTGTTTGAGCAACTCAGTTATACATTTCTTCCACTTCCAGGTTTTCATCATTAAATTCACCCAAAAATTAGAAAAATTCTGTACTATTTACTAACTGCCATTCAGAGATTAAAATGCATATGCATACACCTTCCTTGGAAATACTCTAATTTTTCCTGTCTTGAGACAAAAATAACCTAGACAGTATTCATCTACACTCCTGGAAATGGAAAAAAGAACACATTGACACCGGTGTGTCAGACCCACCATACTTTCTCTGGACACTGCGAAAGGGCTGTACAAGCAATGATCACACGCACGGCACAGCGGACACACCAGGAACTGCGGTGTTGGCTGTCGAATGGCGCTAGCTGCGCAGCGTTTGTGCACCGCCGCCGTCAGTGTCAGCCAGTTTGCCGTGGCATACGGAGCTCCATCGCAGTCTTTAACACTGGTAGCATGCCGTGACAGCGTGGACGTGAACCGTATGTGCAGTTGACGGACTTTGAGCGAGGGCGTATAGTGGGCATGCGGGAGGCCGGGTGGACATACCGCCGAATTGCTCAACACGTGGGGCGTGAGGTCTCCACAGTACATCGATGTTGTCGCCAGTGGTCGGCGGAAGGTGCACGTGCCCGTCGACCTGGGACTGGACCGCAGCGACGCACGGATGCATGCCAAGACCGTAGGATCCTACACAGTGCCGTAGGGGACCACACCGCCGCTTCCCAGCAAATTTGGGACACTGTTGCTCCTGGGGTATCGGCGAGGACCATTCGCAACCGTCTCCATGAAGCTGGGCTACGGTCCTGCACACCGTTAGGCCATCTTCCGCTCACGCCCCAACATCGTGCAGCCCGCCTCCAGTGGTGTCGCGACAGGCGTGAATGGAGGGACGAATGGAGACGTGTCGTCTTCAGCGATGAGAGTCGCTTCTGCCTTGGTGCCAATGATGGTCGTATGCGTGTTTGGCGCCGTGCAGGTGAGCGCCACAATCAGGACTGCATATGACTGAGGCACACAGGGCCAACACCCGGCATCATGGTGTCGGGAGCGATCTCCTACACTGGCCGTACACCACTGGTGATCGTCGAGGGGACACTGAATAGTGCACGGTACATCCAAACCGTCATCGAACCCATCGTTCTACCATTCCTAGACCGGCAAGGGAACTTGCTGTTCCAACAGGACAATGCACGTCCGCATGTATCCCGTGCCACCCAACGTGCTCTAGAAGGTGCAAGTCAACTACCCTGGCCAGCAAGATCTCCGGATCTGTCCCCCATTGAGCATGTTTGGGACTGGATGAAGCGTCGTCTCACGCGGTCTGCACGTCCAGCACGAACGCTGGTCCAACTGAGGTGCCAGGTGGAAATGGCATGGCAAGCCGTTCCACAGGACTACATCCAGCATCTCTACGATTGTCTCCATGGGAGAATAGCAGCCTGCATTGCTGCGAAAGGTGGATATACACTGTACTAGTGCCGACATTGTGCATGCTCTGTTGCCTGTGTCTATGTGACTGTGGTTCTGTCAGTGTGATCATGTGATGTATCTGACCCCAGGAATGTGTCAATAAAGTTTCCCCTTCCTGGGACAATGAATTCACGGTGTTCTTATTTCAATTTCCAGGAGTGTATATAGATCTAAAAATGGATGCAAAATACCCAATTTTTTAGTGTTTTTTCTTTGTATTCTTGATTATTACTGGCTAAAGAGCAAAGCTCAAAACAGAAGCAAGAAATGCTTGTAATGCATACACACCATCAAAACTACTGTATATGATTTAGGGACCTTGCCAGACATGCAAATGGAAGATATGAACATGTCAATTTGTGTGACATTGCCCACATCCAACAAGGGAGCCTGCAGCCACCAGTACAATAGGCTGGTCAAATTAACTTCTGTAAATGGCAAATATAAGACCAACCAGTGGCTAGATTGCTCTCAGTTACTATAATCCAACTTTTCCTAAGCATGTGAACTATGACCACCACTGATGTCTATGTGGACAAATTTACAACTGCGTTGTATAGTGCTTTGACAGCTGAGCGATTGGTTTCCAGCCCCTCTAGTCATAGGTGGAACTTTGCTTCATGTTATAATTTCAATACACATGCATCATAAAGAAGTAGTGCTTGGATTTATATCATATTCAAACAGAAACTATTGCACTTTCATTTCTATCAGGAACTAAGACTTATATTAATTACCACCAAGTATTATTGTTTGATTTCACTGACTAATAGACAATGGAAACCTATTGTTACAGAAAGTTTATTTGTGTTTAACAAACTGTGATGACACTATATTTGAGCTTACAGTATGTGACCCAAGAGAATTTCATAGTTCAGTTAAATTTCTGTGCCTGCCTTTCTTCATAACCAGGATAAGTAAGTAACAATATGCAGCCAGTATTTGAGCAATATGCCTTGGGTAAGGTGGTATTTTCATTCAATTTTTGTTTTGTAATCGTGCTTATTTCTTGAAATTTAATTTTTGAGCCTTACATATATTATCTGTGCTAATAAATTAACTGCAAGTATCATTATAAGCTTTTTCATCTCTTTCACAGTCTAACTCTGAATCACAGTGATATTATTCTCCACTGTCTAGTGCTTCTTCCTCACTGGGTAATTAATGTAATATACAAGGTGTTTCTCATCACTATTTAAAAATTTCCGAAGTGATGTAAATGATGCTGAGTCAATTAATTTAAGACACATGCGATTGCAAATGTCACAAAATATCCCAAAAGTGGGTGACAAATGTTGAAGAGGTGATGTCACCACCTGGAGTACTTCATTGTAGATGCACCAGTTGAACCTATCAGTTTGTTGCACCTGCTCTTCTCAACCCCACTCAAGTATTCCCGTCAGTGTGGTCCTGGGCTCCCGTGCATGACTTCAGCGCACGGAGCTCAGAGTTTGAGTCTTGTGTCTGGCGAGCAGTATTTTTTCATTCCATTAAACAATTTTGTGTTTACATTGAAGTAAGGTTTATTATTTTATTTACTGGTCTTGCAGTCACCACTCGTTAATACAAAGTACAATACAACTAAAACATACAATATTCCATCACAAGTAAATGGGTATAAGCTTCCATACTGTATTGTTACCAGTAAATGATTTATGTTTTCTTTACTACATAATTTCTGTAAACAGAAAAAAAGGAGGAAAAAGGAAAGAAGCACAAAATAAAAACAGCTTTTCCTTGGTTACAGAAAGGACCATAAATTTGCAAATTCAACATTTACAACAGACCAAATTCACAAAACATGTCTGAAATTTGCACTGTTTGCTTTAGTGCAAGTACTACATCACTCAATAATCTCTTCATGCCCTAGGCCAACTGCTGCATGTGCAATGAGGTATGCCATCTGGTGATGTCAGATGTTCAGTATTTCTCATTACAGTTTGGGGTATTTCTTGACTTTTGTTAACTCCATGTGCCTTATATTAAATTACTTGTCTCATCATCATCTATGGAACTTTTGGGGCTTTTAAATGCTGATAAGAATCACCCTGTATTCAGTGCAGTTTTCAGATATTATTCTTATAAATGTATAAAAACATGATGATCATAACACTTTGATCATAACCAACAAAAGGAATCACAATTTGAACTGAGTAGCACTTCTGGTAAAATAATAATAACTTGAAATTAAATTATTTACGTGATCAAACTCATGGGATTGATCATATCAGAGTATTGTAATATACCATGTAATAGCAAGGATGAAAGATAATATGACTTACTCTATTCAGTGTTTAGGGCAATATTGAGTACATCAAAGGTGCAAATGTCAAGTACTGTTGGATGGCAAAAAGTGGAATACTTCAAACCCCCTGATTCTAAATTTAATTACCACAGGTTCAGAATTAGAGATCCTTAAGAAATGTTGGTATAAAGCGCATCTAGGATGCAATGCAAGGCAGACTGCCACCCATCAGCAAACATCTCTCTTCCAGATCCACAAAACCAAAATCTCAGGACTGGAATCAATTGCCAATAATACTTCTGAACTAATTTATCGCAAGTATCATTGGTAGCTGGGAGAAACTATTTTGTCTGATGAACTTTTGTTGTTGTTTAAGATACTTTCCAGGTTTTTACTTCTTTTTAAATAGGTAGTTTTTCAAAATACATGGAGTCGGCTCTGTTCAGTTTCTGGAGTCGACTCGGTTCAGTTTCATACATTTTGTGATTAATGGTTTATCTTGTTCTGTGAACCTTCAAATACTCTTTTAAAGTCATGCACATTTATTTTTTTGAAGATTTTTTATACACGAGTGTAGTAATAGCATGTCAGATGACTAATGTGTTTGTCTACTGTGGAAGTGATTTTAGAAACTCACAGTAACAACTTACCTCTTCCAGTTGGGGATTCCTCTGATGTATCTGCATCTGTATGTATTGCAGTAGCAACTCCCAGTGAGCTACTACTACTAGCATATAATGGAAGACCAATGTAGTGCTCAATATCCTGTGGTGTTGGGAGAGGCCATTGTAGCAACTCTTCCTCAGATCTCCGCAGGATGCTAAGAGGTGGCAGTGGTGAAGGCTGCTGGGCACTGCTTACTTCTGCCTGCTTGTCTCTATACAGTACAAAGTAGATCAAGTTCAGAGGGCAGCAGATTTGTTTGAAAGGAAGAAAGGAAAGAAATAGAGGTAAGTGTCTAATGTTTAGTTGAGAGTGAAATCAATAGGTACAGGACTCTAGCTTATGGTGGATGAATGACAAGGATGGATGTGGTCTTATCAAAAGACTCAACCAAATATTTTTGTTGCATGATCAATTGAAATTATGGAAAACTTACATTGTGATGGAGAGGCAAAAAATGAATCTGATACCCTATGTGCATGCTTTCGTTCAGTCCTGTTTGAAATTTGACAGTCTGCCCAAGGATCTCTGAGTTTTTACAAACATGCTGGCCCTTATCAATCATGGGCCACAAACTAAAAACCGCAGGTATGCTGAAGAGAGAACACAGCTATTGCCACAACAAATATGACAGCTGGTATGCCATGGAATCAGGAAGACATCTGGCCATTGCCATGAAAGATAAGCACAACATGGGAAAGATGCAGTATAACAACAAACCCTATCAAAGCCAAACTGTGGGACACTATGGCATAGTACGCACCATCATGGAGTTTGTGCAGACAGCAGGTGAATAACAAACTAGGATTACCTCAATTCAGGAAAATTTGTTATCCACAGAATGAGCTACCATTGGTAACACTGTGTTGATAATAATGGTTACAACTAAAAATAGTGAGCAAACTTAAAGGAGAGGAAGAGTGGGCCAGTGTCTGATTAAGTGAGACAATATGGAGGTAGCACATGTTAATACTTTCACAAGATGCAATGGTTAGTTGTAAGGAATAAAATGATTTTGTCAACATTTTATAAAATTTTAGTGCACAAGACAGGCTCAGGGTCTAAATATTTTAACATTCTCAAAACAGACAATGACAGAAAAAAAACATGGTAAGGCTCTACACTTCAAGTGGCACAGTTGATCTAACAAATGTGTGTGGGTGAATAGCTGAGCATTTGGTGAATGACTGTCTAGCAATGGTGAAAGTGCAATGAAGCAGTCTGGTAGTGGCAGGGGCTCACAGTGGCACTGGCATAGATGTAAAGTATGGTGCAGTAAGGTATTGAAGGGTTAATGCAAGCAAAAACACTTCACCTACAATAATTACTGTTCTGCTAGAAGCCTTAACAGCAGCATTATTTGTGAATTTCCTGTTGCATGCATTTCAGGAGAAACACTGCTTTGACCTTTGTTCTATTGTATTGTACTGCATTTATTGTATTGTATAACATCTGAGTTTGCCATGGACAGTTACAGAATACAGACAAGAAGATAAGTATAGTCATATACACAGTGCTTTTAATTAAACTTTCCCTAGTTGAGAGATCCCCCACGAAAAACTAGTGAGCGTACAACAATGAAACTTAGTGGAAACATTTGTAAGGATTTGTGGAAGATGAATAATTTGTAAACCACTCAAAGAAAGACATTTAATTTCTGCATTAGGGAGTAACATCTGTTAATTACATACCATTTTTATGTTCCGGGTTACAAACATTGCTCAATACTATGACTATTTGCTACCAATACAGCCTGGAACTGTATTAGGGAGACCAATTCATAATTGTTCGTATTACTTTTCAAACAGTGGACCATGAAATGTTCAGCTGTTGTGACACATCTTGTGAACTGATTGAAGATTGCACATTGCATCCACAATTCTCAGCCACATAATAGTAACTTCTTCAACAATCTGGACCACAGTTGTCCATCAGCCTCTCCCAGGAGCAATTTCCAAAACACCAGTTAATACAAATTTTCCTAATAACGTTCTTCAAGAAAGAGGACCTGACCATATTCCTTTAATGTGTCAATATTCATGAAGAATATGCTGCTTATTTTGATAAAACATCTTTATGAGTGAAGCCTTGCTCACCTAGTCCAAGCTCATGTTGACTGACTGCTACTGTAATGCAAACTGATGCTTGTGTTTCAATCCTGCTTCACCATACCAGTACCAACACCTAACAACAAGACATTCCAATAGCACTATTAACAATGCAAATCCTGCAGCACAGAGCCTGAACATCATACTCATAAAACCGGATACCTCTACGCAAAATAGTTTTCATTCTACACTGGCTTGTCATCCTGAGCCCACAGGCATCACTGAATGCAGATATGAAAGAGCATGTGGTCAGCACCCTACTCTCCTGGCCACTGTCAGTTTTCATGAACAGAAATGCTGCTTCTCAACAAAGTATCTCCTCAATTGACCTCAAAAGGGCTGAGTGCACCCCACTTGCCAACAGATGGTCACCAGTTCAAGTGTTAACCAACGCTAACAGCATTTCACTTCAGTGATCTGACTGGAACTGATGTTACCACTGCAGCACGGCCACTGATAGATAATTATACACAAAAATAGTTAATTAAATGATTAATAATTTCTTGTAATTTATCCTAAATTTCAATATGGCATTCAGACATAGATAGAAGGGGAATCACATTGCATAAAGAGAATAGTGTACATGTATTTTTCTACATTTCTATCAAGCAATATTTTCTATCAGGCAAAATTTCATTCTTTTAATTGATTCATCTGGGTTTCTTGGTAAATACTGTATATCATGTTAACTAAATGAAAGACTCTTTTAGTCTTGCTTCAAAAACTCCATTCTTGCTGAATGACATAGGTTTCAGGAAATGAGGTTTACAACCTGAAACCTAGGTCATACAGCAATAGTGAAGGTTGTGAAACAAGGTTAAAAAAGTGTTTCACTTCGTTAATACAAAATCACATTAGTTCTTGTTGTAATCAAAAACAGTGGAAGTATTCCTAGCTCAACATGTATGGTTTTCAGAGTAACAGTTTGTTGTTATGCCTATTATAAGTAGTCAAACTTCACTAAAAAATTGCCAGTTTGCAGTTAGATAGATCACAAGTAAGAACTCAATAACTTTAACAATTAATAGCTCTTGAATGAGTTCTGGAACCAAAATTAATTAACATTTCACTCAACCTGTGCTGTGATAAGCAAGAGTGAAGAATGTTATTTACATCAAAACTAGTCACAGTTGCACATGGTGCTTCCCATTATAGACTTGCTTAAAAGAACGATCAAAGCGTAACCTTTTTCTAGTGAATTACTACAGAAGAATGCTAAGTGCAAGTTTTGGCATGTGTAAATGTGAAATGATCTTTGTGCTGCAATATAACTTTGCTAACATAATTGTAGAGCAGATGCGGTTCAATAAGTTAGCAAATTTCTGTAATAGACAAATTGATCACTGTTTCTAATAGCAAACTTAGTGAAGAACAAATGAGTGTGTTAGTTCAATCTAAACAAGGGTGCTGTGTACATCTTTGAGTAAGTACCATCTTGCACTCATTTATACTTTTCATCTTTGTGCCGATCAAAAGGGGTGCTACTGAGGAGAGACTATGAGGACCAGGGTAATGCTGGTAGAGCTACAGTAGATGGTACACCTTCAAAACCAGTTCCTTCAAGATACATGTACTGAAGTCAATAAACATCTTAACTACTTGTATTAGCTCAGATAACTATTTACATAACTAAAATTAGGGAAGTGAACATAATGACTGTGTACCTGTTCACCTGTAATTAACTTGAAAACACCAATATATCAGAAAAAGTAACTCAATATGTGTTTATTTTTAGACATTAATGAGGATAAACTTACTCTCCTATTTGCTTCTCGGTATATTCAGTTGGTGCCCTGCCTGGCAGTGTGTCATTAAAGGTGGACGCAGATACTGTTTCAGCCATAGCTGATGCAGACACTTCCATTATCCTCTGTTCTGAAAACCTAGAACCATGAATAAGCATGAGACAATCTGAGCAACAGTGTGTGTAGGAGATTGTTTTTTTAGCCTTTATGTTGCTTATTCATTTATATTATACACCAGTTAAAAATATAAAGATACTTGGATACCTGTTTCTACATATGTCAAATATAACAAATGGTATTTTGTGTAGGAGGGATAATACGAGTTCAGGTTAATAGCAACACTTAGCCTCATCTTTCATAAACAACAGAAATTTTACAGAAATCATCAAAGTATGTCAGTGCTTCTCTCATGCAATGACACACACTTACATATTTCAAAACACAATTGGCAATACCAACATTATTATGGAGAGGATAGTTAAACAACTTACACTCTTCCCCTTTGTTTTTTCACAGTGTTTTACAGAAGGAGGAAGCAGCCAATACAATTGCTGCTTCTCCTACAGGAGGCCTATTCACTTGCTTTCCTCTGTGTTATGAATGCCCAGAACAATTGAATAGCCTTAGATAACATGGTGATATGTCTGCACTGCAAATTATCACTCTTTGTACATTAATAGACAATGGTACTATGAAAAGACATGGCTTTCAAATGATCAACAAAGCCTAATTGCCACAAATATTCTTTTCTCACTGATAAACATAAATTGTGAAGTTTTTCTCGGATTTAATACTGTTAATTGAATCCATAAAATGGCACAAATTAGTGTAGTGAGCCCGAGAATACTTTTCAGATGACACTATTTTGAAGAGAACATGTCCAGGTGAGGGGTAACCAATAAGATTTTCATGTTATTACCACTACTTTCTGTAAGTTGTTTTCTGAGTCATCTATTACACATTGTGGTGCTCTTTGGTTTTTCCCTTGATCCACAACAAATTTGAAAGAGTGCTGAAGAATGAGTAAGCTGTTGGCCTTGTGTGTTTCCTTGATCTATAATCATGTGGCAGCTTATATACTTTTAAGAAGCACGAATAGTCTATTACAGATTATTTGGTGCCTCTGTGGTAACAATAAAAGGCTGCTAAGGATATATCCATCTACTGTATCTAATCTTCAGATCTGTATAAAGTTAGCTGGATAAATGTATCTGCTTTGAAGAGGATCTGAAATTCTGGAAAGACAGAAAATGTTTTTAAAAAGATTTTTACCTTTTATGTGATGTCAGTTCCATTTAGGTGTCAGCTGGGCTTAAAATGTGTCTAAGGAACACAGTTCCAACAAAGTATTTCCAACTGTGTTAACAAATATATGTATGGTAACCTTGCTGCTGCAACATTTTACCATATCAGAAAAATGCATAGAGAATGATTCAGTTGTTCAAAAAACCTGAATACTGCACTATATTACTGTAGCAGCATGCTACCTTGCCCAGCATTTGAGTTTTCACACTTTTGTAATGTAATGTACTCTGATAGAAAAAATTCAAAATACAAAGAAAGAATTGTGTGACATAAACAAAAGTTGGTATGCAAGTTTCGACACCTGAAAGATGATGTCTGTTCAAATTTCATGGGAACTGCATAAAAATAGCACTAGCAGTATCACTATGATGATGCAGGTTTGCTTTAAACACATGCTGTAATGGTCAAGAGTGTTAGGTGCCTTTGAGATTGAATGTAGTGAGTTGACGTTAGTCAAGACTGCATTTAAGGCAACATAAATGCCATTGTCAACATCACATTGGGTTTGAATAAGGCCATGTAATAGGTCTGTGAGAAGCTGGATATTCCTTGTGAGATATTGCAGCAAGATTTGTCAGGAATGTAACCACTGTAGATGATTGCTGGTAATCATGGTCACAAGAATGTATAGTCACAAGAAGACCAGGCTCTGGACAGACACTTGGCACTAGCAGGAGGAAACACCTTTGTGTTCAGCAGAAGGTCCTGGCATATTGTGCTGCAACTGTAACAGCACTCAGAGCACCAGTTGGCACAACAGTGACACAACAAACTGTTACAAATCAGTTACTTCAAGGACAGCTGTGAGCCAGATGCCCTGCAGCCTGCATTCCACTGGCCTGAAACCACCACTATTTCTGACTTAAGTGGTGTCAAGCGAGAGCTCATTGGAGGTAAGTGTTGAGGTGGCAGTGATGACCATGTGCTGCTTACATAGAGGCTAGTTGAGGTTCTGCAACCAAACTGTACAACCCCTTCTTTGTGTTGTGATTTTATTCTGTCAGTGTATTTTAATCACAGTATCATAATATAAAACCAAGTTTAATAACTGCTTATGGCTTAAGAAAAATAGTTTTTACTTCTTTAGAAGATTTTACAATGCAATCCATTTGGACAATCAATAAAAGGTTCCATGTATCGGAAGGGTGCAATGTTTCTAAGTACAAGTGAAGGCCAGAGCTGACCTTCATTATTGTTTGTTTTATGTGAAACAACAGTTTAAAACTTAGTGTTCCGAGTTGTTTTCAAAGATTGTTTATACTGTTCCAAGTTGTTTTCAAAGATTGTTTATACACTGCAATGTGCAACAGAAGCCAGATATATCTGTAAATACAGAAGTTGCATGTCAGTACACACATTCCATTGGAAATTAAGAGCTAGTTTTGCAGACCTTCGGTCAACTTGCAGTTTCTGTTATAGGCCTTCATCATTGCAGAAAGGCATCTGTGCAGGCCTGTGGCCTGTTATAGTAAGGAACAGACATAAATACATGTTAACTAACAAAGGAACATTCTCAAGTGCCACTAAATGATCTTGATGAAACTTGGCAGATATGCTGAGGGTAAAAAATGATGCAATACTTTTCTTGTGCTCAGTTTCACTTTTAACAAGTAAAACACACCCCACAAGGCAATTTGGTAATTAGGTTTTGAGGTACTTTCATCAAACTGATGATATGTAAAAAATGTTTCTCATATGAAAGTTAATATGTAGTTAACCTTCTTGGGAAGTTTATAATTAAATTTTACAAAAGTTTGAAGTTTTCAGAGTACCCCAACATCATTAATTAATTTTCAAAAATGGAAAATTTGTTAACACATAAATCAAAGACGTTTTGAAGCTACATACATCCATGTGTAATAATGCTAGTTTTTAGCATACAGTTTTTGGAAAGTAAGTAATACCCTATGTGCTGTCAGAGTATTTTCAGCAAATATAATTGAAACCTGTAAACATTCATTATTAGTCTAGTTACTGATTTCACTTATATTTCTTTTATGGAGCACAACAAATAATATGTCAGGATAACCAAAACATTGATGCTGTAACTGAAACTAAATTTCCTTTGATTTATATTCAAGAAAATCTTACAGGGAGCTCTCATAGTACATCCCTAAATGCAAAACTAGCAAAAATTAGCTATGTAGTAAGATTGTTTTGCAATAACACCAGTGCAGAATTAGTTTGGGCTATATACTTTGCTCATGTACATTCATCGGTGAACTGCAGTATCATTTTCTGGAGAATGTGAATCAAACCAAGACAGTTTTCAGGAAACAGAAGCCAATTATAGGAATAATTAAACAAGCAAGCAGCAGAAAATCATGCAAAACTAACTTTGAAGATCTAAAAATTTTACACATTTCCTGCATTTATATATTTAAAGTAGTATTGCAAGTCAAAAAAGTGTAATGAGAAAAGAAAACACTTTTATGCAAAACATAATTGACCATGATTACAGTACCAGACAGCACAGTAATATACATATTAACCATTGCAACACAATTTTTTTTCCAAAAAAAGGTTTATACCATGCAAGAGAAAAAACTAAGTCACAAATATCCAAGACAAATAAAACCTCATCTCGAAGAAAAAATTTAAGTCTGTGACAGCTTATCTACTGCAAAACTGCTTTTATTCAATCTTGTGGTCTTCTATGCACGAAACCATGTAATTCATACTTTTAATTGTAGAAATAAGTTGTGAATGTACAATATATAGTCTGATTTGTTACTATTCACTTTAGGGATCCAATATGTTATAAAAATTAACAAGATATGTTTGACATTTGCAAAACAACATCTACGGAAGTTATTTTTGTCAATTACCTGAACTGGAGATTCTGGCAGGGTTAGTGAAGTTAATCAGGGAATGTTACAGAATTAGTGATGACAAGATTGTTTGTTTGATCAAGGAAGGAGAAGAAATGGGGACATTACACAAATTATATGGAAGATTATGATGATTCCATATTTATATAAAAATTCCGTACCACTACTTTTCAATCTCATGCTTGAGAAGCTGGAGCATGTAATTGAAATATGATACAATTTTCCTAAAATATAACCTTTTTCCTGTAACAAGCATTATAGACATTAGATATTGGTACTTTGAGAAATACATTCTGTTGTGTTATTTATGTAAATGAGGTAGATAGAAAGGCCATTTATGCCAAAACAGTCTGGCTTATAGATTCTCTCGCAGAAAGTAAAGGGCAGTGTGTAAAGCCTTAGCTACATTAGAGAGGAAAAAATGCTGGGACCTAAGGACTGGTTTTATGTTTCTTATATTTATTTCTATGTTACACAAAGGAGAAAGTTATTAGCTATAAAGCAATAAAGAGTGCAAATTTTCTGAAGAGTTCTTACTCTCCCGGTCATATATAATACCAACCAGCATTAATTGTTAGTTTGTTTTTTATTTATTTATTTTTTTGTTTTTTAAAGGGATTTATGATGTCAAACCGGCTGACTGGGAATAAGATAAGCACCACAGGACATTTTAATTCCCACTGTCCCTGAATATAAGTTTGACAGCTTCCATTACAAAATATTGACTTTTTAATCCCACACACTGAAATACAGTGACGTGTGATAGAAGAATGATGTGTGAATATGCCTGGGACCTCACTTTGTCACACTTAAGACCAAACAACTTGTTTTACATTTTCTTGAACATGTATGTTTTACATATCAGACTCTTGAGAGAGAGAGATGTGCGCTACAAAATGAACATAATTTTCTAAAATGATTTTTTTTTTAATTTTTTACTTCCTAAGTCAAATGCTCAAAGACATTTTTGCCCCGGCTCGGACTATCTTAGATTTGGGGCTGACTCCATTAATGCTACCTGGTAAGCATTCCAGACTGCTCAGCAGTACTCCAAAAGATGAAAGACAAGTGTAGAGTAGGCAATTTCTTTAACAGTCTGTTACATTTTCGATGTGTTCTGCTAATAAAATGTAGTATTTGGTTTGCCTTCCCCACAACATTTTCTGTGTGTTCTTTCCAATTAATGTTGTTCATAATTTTAATTCCTAGGTATTTAGTTGCATTTCCTGCCATTAGATCTGACTGATTTAGCGTGTTACCGAAGTTTAATGGATTCCTTTTAGCACTCATATTTGGATGACCTCATACCTTTCATTATTTAGCATCAGTTGCCAATTTTCACAACATATCTTTTCTAAATAGTTTTGTAATTTGTTTTGATCTTCTGACAACTTTACTAGATCATAAACAACAGCACACTCTGCAAACAACCTAAGACGGCTGAGCAGATTGTCTCCTAAATCGTGTATATACATAAGGAACAGCAGAGGGCCTGTAACACTACCTTGGGCAACGCCAGAAACAACTTCTGTTTTACTTGATGACTTTCCATCCATTACTATGAATTGTGACCTCTCTGGCAGGAAATCACGAATCCAGTCATGTAACTGAGACAATATTCCATAAGCACGCAGTTTCAGTACAAGTCACTTGTGTGGTACAGTGTCAAAAGCCTTCTGGAAATATAGAAATACTGAATAAATTTGAAATCCCTTGTCAATAACACTCAAAAATTTGCATGTGTAAAGAGGTGGTTGTGTTTCAGAAGAACAATGTTTTCTAAATCTTTGCTGCATATCGACGTTAATGATATGGGCCTATAATTTAGTGGATTACTCCTACTAACTTTCTTGAGTATTGGTGTGACCTGTGCAACTTTCCAGTTTGTGTATTGCACATAATTAGGAAAAGAAATCCACCACTGTATAACTACACCACTGAGTATGATCTATGTGAAACAGTATCTGCCATAAAGTATATACGAGTAGCTATCTTTATTTTGTTTTATTTAAACATCAAGTTCCATAGGACCAAATTGAGGATCAAATCTCCAAGGTCATGGAACATGTCAGGACATGAAATTACAACTTAAAGGTAATAAAAGATAAAAATAAAACGTTTATGAAGAAAAAAAAATGTCAAGCAATAAGTATCAGGAAACTCAGTCAAAAATATAACATAAAAATCAGCTTAATTTTTCAGGGAACTCCTGAAGAGAATAGGAGTGACCCGTGAGGAAATTCTCCAGTTTTGATTTGAAAGCGAGTAAATTACTACTAAGAGTTTTGAATTCTTGTGGTAGCTTATTGAAAATGGACGTAGCAGTATATTGCACTCCTTTATGCACAAGTGTTAAGAAAGTCCGATCCAAATGCAGGTCGGATTTCTGCTGAGTATTCACTGAGTGAAAGTTGATTATTCTTGGGAATAAGCTGATATTGTTAACAAGAAACAACAGTAAAGAATATATATACTTAGAGGCCAATGTCAAAATTCCCAGGTTAATGAACATGGGCCGACAAGAGTTCCGCAAACTTACACCACTTACTGCACAACCCGCTATTCCTGAGCCAAAAATATCCTTTTAGAATGGGAACAGTTTCCCCAAAATATAATACCATGCAACACAAGTGAATGAAAATAAGCAAAGAAGCCTAATTTTCATGTTGATACCGTTTGAATAGTAAAAATGGCAGCATTAAATCTTTGAACAAGATCCTGAATGTGGCCTTTCCACAACAGTGTACTATCTACATGAACACCTAGAAATTTGAACTGTACAGTTTCACTAATCATATGCCCATTCTGTGAAATTAAAACATTGAGTTTTGTTGAATTAAACTGTAAAAAACTGGGTCTTACTGCGATTCAGTGTTAGTTTATTTTCTACAAGCCATGGACTTATGTAATCAACTGCACTGTTTGAAACAGAGCCAATGCTGCACGCAACATCCCTTACTATCAAGTTAGTGTCATCAGCAAACAGAAATATTTTGGAGTTACCCGCAATACCAGAGGGCATAACATTTATATAAATAAGGAACAGGAGTAGCCCAAACACTGACCCCTTGGCGCCTTCACTTGACTGCACCCTACTCAAGACCCCACATCATAGTCATTCTCAACACTGTGAACAATGACTTTCTGCTGTCTGTTGTTAAAGTAAGTGGTGAACCAGTTGTGAACTAGTCCCCGTATTTCGTAATGGTCCAACTTTTGGAACAATGTTTTGTGATCACACAATCAAACACCTTAGCTAAATAAAAAAATATGCCTAGCATTCGAAACCTTTTGTTTAACCCATCCAGTACCTCACAGAGAGAAGAGAATTTTCAGTTTTTAAACAACTTCTAAAGCCGAACTGTACATTTGATAGCAAATCATGTGATATAAAATGATCAATTATCCTCACATACAAAGCCTTTTCAATAACTTTAGCAAACACTGATGGCATAAAAATAGATCTAAAATTGTCTGTATTATCCCTTTCTCCCATTTTATAAAACGGCTTTGCTACTGAGTGCTTAAACCGTTCAGGAAACTGACCTTTCCTTAAGCAAAAATTACAAATATGACTAATTACAGTGCTAACATGTGCAGCACAGTACTTTAATATTCTGCTACACACTCCATCATATCCATGAGAGTCCTTAGCCTTCTGTGATTCAATTACTGATGCAATCTCCCTCATGTCAGTTTCACAGAGGAGTATTTCAGGAATCAGTCTCGGAAATGCATTTTCCAAGAGAGCTATATGATCCACAGTAGAAACTAAACTTTTATTTGATTCACCAGAAATGCTCATAAAATTTTTGTTAAATATTGTAAATATATCTGGTTTATCAGTAACAGAAATATTTTTACTACGAACTGACTTTATGTCATTGACCTTGTGCTTCTGACCAGATTCACAACTGACCGTATGGTTTTAACATTATCCTGCGAATTAACTAGTTCATTTGCTCACCACATACTCTTTGCCCTCCTAATAACATTTTCAAGCATCTTACAGTACTGTGTGTAATGGGCAACAGTAACTTGATTGTGACTACTTCTAACATTTTCATATAATTCCCTCTTTGTTCTGCACAATATCCTTATCCCACTAGTCAGCCACCCAGGCTGCCTCTTACCCCATTTGGAAAGTTATAATGGAAAGTAACTCACATAGAGCATGAGAAATTTGTTAAGGACAGCAGTATATTCATTATCTATGTTATCAGCTGTATAAACACCGTGCCACTCTTCTTCCTTGATGAGTTTTAGAAAACTCTCTATTGCCATTGGATTAACTTTCCCACATTGTTTGTAATTATATGTGACATTTGTTTGAGAATAAAAGCCTCTTAATGTTAAAAATTGTGCATCATGGTCTGAAAGGTCATAACTCTTTTACTAACAGAATGCCTATCTAGTAACGAAGAATGAATATAAAGATTGTCTATGGCTGCGCTACTGTTCCCCTGCACACTGACAGGAAAAAACACCGTCCACATAAGACTATACGAATTTAGGAGATCTACCAGCATCCTTTTTCTGGAACAATCATATTCAAAATGAATATTGAAGTCACCTCATATAACTAATTTCTATCACTTTCTATAAAGTGAATCAAGAACCCACTCTAACTTGAGCATAAATGCTCTAAAGTCAGAGTTAGGGGACCTATAATCAACAAAAATTAGAAGTTTAGTTTCATTGAATTCAACTGCCTCTGCTCTACATTCAAATATATGTTCAGTGCACTGCTGTGGTATGTCTAGGGACTCAAATGGAATATTAATTTTTACATACATGGCCACTCCGCCACCCCACAAGGAACTCCTTGATAAACAGCCAGCTAATCTGTACCCTGGTCTGAAGCGACCATTAGTAGAATAACCACATAAAACAAATTGTAAGAAAAACAGATGCCAGACTCAATTCATAGGAAGAATCTTAAGAAATGTAACTCATCCACAAAGTAAGGGGCTCATAAGGCACATATTCCACCGATTCTTGAGTACTGTTCAGTATGGGATCATTATCAGGAAGACAGATAGAAGAGATCAACAAGACCTTTGACGGGGGGCATGTTTTGTCATGGGATCATTTATTTGGTGCATGAGTGTTACAGAAATGGTCAGCAGACTCCACTGGCAAGCATTAGAAGTGAGATTTACTATTGAAATTTTGAGAGAATACTTTCCGGAAAAAGTTGGATGACATATTACTTCCTCCCATATACATCTCAGGAAATGACACTGATGAGAAATCTACAGGGAAGAAATGATAGCTGAGGTACATTAACTGCTAGTGATTTATCACTGTTTACTAATATAAAATACAGATGTATTCTATTTAATGTCAAGTGTTCATCATTTTTTCTAAATTTCAACACATGCAGTGCATATTATTTTCCATAATTCCTGAACATGTTTAGAAATAATTTTGTATGGTAGCTTCAGTTACAGATAAGAAAGTTGATTATTATTTTCCTAAGCCTTACGGAGGCTCTCAAATCTCCAGTATTGAAAGAAGGCAGTTTAGGTTGCACAGGTTTCCTAGTGTGATCAGATTTATTTAATCTCCTTCACAGTAGATATATTCATTCTCTGGTCAGGCATTATAACGTATTTGTACAACACGTATGCCAAGAATAGAACTTAAGTGGCTGCCAACCGTGGACTGTACTACTGGCCCTAGTATTGTGGCATTCTGGCAAAAATTTTGTGTCAAAATCTCATTTTCGTGTTTACACTGAGAAGGTAATAGGTAATCTTTCTTAGCTGTTATTCCTGTTAGTCGTTTTTTCCACTCTGGCAGCTTGAATCTCTGGATTTTACTAATAGTTATAACAACACCCATCACTGGCACACCCAGTCAACCACATAAACAAACAGCGATTCAGGTTTATTCACCTCAGCTCGTATAGCCCCATGCTCTTTTGTCTGCAGAAATTTTTTACTTCTTGATGTGACAGAGATTCCCCTGGCAGAGACATCACGTATGCTACACACGCATTCAAAAATCAACTTATGATTACTTCAAAAATCAACTTAGAATGTGTTCAAAAACCAAAGGAGTGTATAGAGAAAGTTCAAAGAAGCGCAGCACGTTTTGTATCATTGTGAAATAGGGGACAGAGTGTCACTGTCATAAAACACGATTAGGAGTGGACATCATTAAAACAAAGGCATTTTTCATTGCGGCGGTATCTTATCACAAAATTTCAGTCACCAACATACTGCTCCGAATGCAAAAATATATTGTTGACGTCGACCTACATAAGAAGAAATGATCATCATAACAAAATAAAAAATCAGAGCTCTCACAGAAGGATATAGCTGTTCGCTTCCTCCCCACCACCGCCACCATGCAGTGTTCAAAATTGGAATAACAGTGAATTATTGTGAAGGTGGTTCGATTAACACTCTGCCAGGCATTTAAGTGTGATTTGCAGAGTACCCATGTAGATGTAATTGCAAATGAATATGTTACATTTATTAGATCATTTATTCACACTGTAAACAGAAATGGCCCAATAACATTTCCCTGGGGTACACTGGAAATTACTTTTGCATCTGTTAATTTTGTTCTGTTAAGGGTGACATGCTGAGTTCAGTCCACAAGGAAGGCTTGAATCCAGTCACAAATCTGTTGTGATACTAAATAAGCTCATAATGTCAGATGCCTTCCAGAGGTCAACGAACATGGCATTAACCTGTGCGCCATTGTCTGCAGCACTATGTATCCCATGGAGGAACAGAGTGAGCTGAGTTCTGGAAGATCTCTGTTTGACAATCCATGTCGATTTTTTTATAGAGGAGAGCTTCATCAACAAAAAAGTCATAACTCTTGAGCATGAAACTTGTTGCATAATTATGCAGCAGATGCATCTGCCCTATGGGCCTTCCTCAAAATATGGATGAACTGTGCTTTTTTCCAGTCTTTAGGTATCGTTCTTTGGTCCAAGGAACTATGATAAACTACTTCTAGAAGGGGTGTACGGTTTTTTTGCATAACCTTAGAATCCTATAGGTATCTTATCTGGTCATAATGTCTGTCCACTACTAAGCAGTTGTAGTTATTTTTCTGTTCCATGCTCAGTTATGTCAATATCTGCCATTTCAACATTTGTAGAATGATTGAAAGGAGAAACCAAGTTGGTTTCCTAACTATCTGCTCCAAGTAATTTTCAGACAAGACATACTGAGTGATGTCGCATGAATCCATCTCTAGCACAAATTTTGATCACATGATCCTCTGTATCTGTACCTGGCAAGTTGAAGTTAACCCCCCCCCCCCCCCCCCCCATTACAACAGCATGATCAGGGAAATCATTAATCATATCCTACAAGTTCCCTCTCAAGTGCTCTACAGCTCCTGACCCATGACGTTTATAAAAGCAACTGATTGGCATTTTGGACCTATCTTTGTTGCTTAACTTATCCCAGATTAATTCACATTCAGAATCTGTGATACCATTTCTAGATATTATTAAGTTCTTTGCTGCAACAAACATGCTGCCACCATTGGTGACTAACCTATCCTTAGAATAAATATTCCAATCTGAATTTAGGAATTCGCTGCTGTTCACTTTCCTGTGTCCCAGTAATAACCTTCAATAAGCAATACTAATTCTTGAACAAGGACCTGTCCTTTGATGCTCCTGCTTCTTATTAATATTATATCAACCTGATCCTTGAGGACAAGCATTTTCTAAGAACATTGTGGCTGTTGTAACTTCAATTTTGGAAGGCAATACATCTCTTATCCAAAGGGGAGATGCGTTTCTCTAACATAAAAAAACCATGTGTATGCCACACACACTCTGGCACCCTAGTAGCCATTTTATGCATTTAGTTCATGACTATCCTGTTAAGGTGAGCCCTACAATTCTGTATTCATAGTGGAGGCTGAGAAATGTGCATCCAATATCATCACAGAGTCATCTGAGCCTCTGTTTTAGACCTCCCCGTCTGCTCCAAACCAGAGGATTGTGATCAACCATGAGTATGATGCAACAAATAGTCAGCTCAACATGCATTCTGTGTGTTGCACCAAATTACCTATACACTGAAAGAAACCAAGGATAGCCTCAGCATCCAAGTGGCAGTCATCATTCATGCCAACATAAGCCACTGTTTGCAGCCAGTTGTACCTGAGATCCCACGGCAAACATACTGAGTGCACACTGGCATTCTTTCCTACCCTGCATGCTATTTCTATGAGGAACTCCATTACACAACTGCCATTTGAGCTACGTGTGATTAGCGTACACATCCTCTGCACTTGTCCAGATTGGGCAGGAAAACTAGATGCTGGCCCAACAAGTGGGGCAAATTGTGCAGCCTCAGAAGTGTTACAAACACAGGTATGTTATCCTGTGAAACTTGCAGAACTAGCACTCCTGGAAGAAAGGATATTGTGGAGATACAGCTTAGCCACACCCTGGAGGATGTTTCCAGAGTGATTTTTCACTCTGCAGTGGACTGTGTGCTGATATGAAACTTCCTGGCAGATTACGAATGTGTGCTGGACTGAAACTCAAACTCAGGACCTTCGCATTTCACATGCAAGTGCTCTACTGACTGAGAAATCCAAGCATGACTTATGACGCATTATCACATTTTTACTTCCACCAGGACCTAATCTCCTCTATTCCAAACTACTGGCAACATGCACAAACTGGGTTAAAGCATGTCTCCACAACATCCTTTGTTCCAGGCCTGCTAGCCCTGCAAGTTTTGCAGTAGCAATTCTGTGAAGTTTGGAAGTTAGGAGATGAGGTACTGGTGGAAGTAAAGCTGAGATGACAGATCATGAGTCATGCTAGGGTAGCTCATTTCGTAGAGCACTTGCTCACAAAAGGCAAAGTTCCCAAGTTTGAGTCTTGGTCTGACAGACAGTTTCAGTCTGCGTTGAAGTTTCATATCAGCACACACTCTACTGCAGAGTGAAAAATTATTCTAGAAAGTTCCAAAAATTAATGTAAGTCCACTATCTGGTATTGTACATGTATGTAAAGCAACTTTTTCTGCCATTTGTTTCTCAGTATATTCAGTTAATGATCCCCCAGGTATTTCGTCAAAGGAACTGAGTGTGGCAATTGGAGAGGCTGCTTCTGACATTTTTGATGTAATCACACATTTCTTCTGCATTTTGGGAACTTATAAGCATTAACAGTCATCAGACTACCTGTACATGAGTGAATGCTGTACACTTAATGTCAACATTAGTACTTGAATAGGTAATAAGGCTAACACAAAATAGTAGGCTTCAAGATGTGGTGCTAATGCAGAATGCTCAACAGAGTGAAGGCAAGGAAGCTATGTCATTCAAAGCTTAACCTACACACAAGAGATGCATGAATTTGCCATATACTGAGATATGATACTATCATTGAGGCGACAGTATAGCAGAAGAACACAAGAAGTACACTGAGACTTCTTACAACACACACCAGCCGACCACTTTTACCTTAGGTGACTTAGTGGTGGCCCAAATTAATTACTCACAAATAGAGTGAAAGTATTAGTGATAGCATATGGGCTTATGATATTTCACATATATCTGTAAGGAACACAATTTTACATAGTTCCAGATCATAAGCCACTCATAGCTGTTATAAGCCGCCAGTCTAAGTTCCCACAAAAGTAAGTACAATGATTGCAGTAATGGGGCTTATTCCCAAGCGCAGAACTGCCTGACATTCATTATAGGCCCGGCTAACGAAAATTCTCCATCCCATGAAACTTCATGGACTAAGTTTCATAAGTACAAGGCAATGCATTTAAAAATAAATAACAATGTGTAACCTATTCTAGTAGAACTCCCTGTTACTTCTCACCACATAGACCCATGTACACAGGGAAGCACGCTACTCTGCAGAGTCACATCATCAGTTAAGTATGGGTTGCCGTATCAGCTACCGAAAGGATTACTGCCAGCTTTTATAACATACTTCCCACTACAACATAGGGTCAACACAACTAGTTTCATAATGTTGCTGGTTATGCGGATGACAACTGCAGTTTTATCGTCCTGCCTACATCCCAGCCATTACTACTCCAGTTACTGCAAAGGTCACTTTGGGGAATTATACACATGACAGCATCACATCATGGTTGTTGGACAGGCATTGACACTGAGACTCAAAAAATGGTGCAAGCCTACAATGCTCGTCCTCAGACTCTGGTTGTGTTGTGCAGAATATTTCCCCCTGACTCAGATGTGACCACTCTTCGGAGTAGGTTCACACTCATTCAAGGGAGCTATATGGTTACTGGTCATGGAAGACATCTCAAATTTCCTACATGTAGTTCAGGTGATGATCATCACCAGATGTTTTACAATCTTGGGTGTGGGAAAAGAATTTTACATGAAGAGAACACACCATATGATGGTTTCTGATGACTGCCCACAACTACCTTCCTCACACCATTGGAGCTCCTGCAAATGCAGCAACAGTTATAGTCAGCATCTTATTACCATTTTGTTGCATGCAGTATTTAATTCCAAAATGTGACAAATTGTCCAAAGAAAAATTACGGTATCAACAGCGACTCAGGAAGACCTAACAGTCTTCTTTGCAACATATTATCCCATCTCCATTAATTGTGACAGGCCTGTAGATCAGTTGCACATGCTTAGGTTTTTATTTTGTTCAAAGTGCCATATCCAACCCAGCAAGCCATAGCCCACTGTCACAAAAATATGACCACATGAGCTCACATATCTCTATGTGGATGTGAAATCAGGGTGTTATCATTGGCTATTGATGGTACCAAAGTGTCTGAAGGCAGAGTCAGCTCATCCTCCATCATAATCGACAGTTATAATGAGACAAATGGGTGACTGACAGACTGGCCAGCACTGGCCAATAAGTAGAGGCCTTGTTCACCACCTCTGACTCCATCATCAGATCAGTACAAGGATAGCGTTGCATAGCAATATCAATGTCTCACCAGAGCTAGAGATACTCTATCACCACAAGGCAGATCACTGCTGACCATGGAAGTGTAAGCCATACCAATAGTTGGTGTCACTGTGATATCAGGACACTGTTAAAAGTTGCCATCATAGACTGCATACTTCACATGATGTTCCATACTCATTACATTGCTTACTCAAGCTGCCTGCCTGACTACTCTATGGATGATGGCCATGAGCTACCTGGGCTGCATTTGTGGATGTTATTTGGATTGACTGTGACCATGCTACTGACATCTTGCTCTGCACTGGTTTAAAGAGTCCTACTATGGACTGGTAACTGAACAAACGTATTAACATTTGTTGTGATGTTCATGACTGCAATGGCTTTAATGGATTTAAAAAGAATAATGAGCCAGGGTAAATAACTATTTAGAGACAAGCTGCATGAGACATTACATGTGCACTGATAAATAACAGCTCAGATGTTGATATTTTAAATACATGGCAAAGACAAAAGTCATTGCAGGGACAGCAACTAAAGCATCTACAAGAGCTACTCATTGTTGTAATGTGGGAACATAATGATTTATCTGACATCCAAAAGGGCATGATCATTGGTTTTCAGATCAAGAGTGGAAGCATTTATATAATGGCTAAGTTTGTAAACTGTTTGCATGTTGCTGGCATTAAAGTACACCAGAATGGCAAGATGGTTCTATAAGAAACCTGTGCTAAGGCAGCTCTGGTACACCATGAGCCATAGATGAAATGGGTGAATGATGGTTGCAGAGATGTGTATAGGTAAACAGATATGCAATTGTTGAGCAGCAAACTACACAGATGAACCAATGGGATACTAACAGTGTCTCTTCAATGACAGTTCATCGAACATTTCTGCATGTGGGCCTCTGCAAAAGGCACCTGGTTTATGGAACCGTACTGACTGCTGTTTATCAGCAAAGAAAGGTATAATTTACACATGAGTACCACAAATAGATGTCCACTAAGTGGCAACAAATGGCCATTCCAGAAGAAACACATTTTGTGCTGCATGAGACAGATGGTCATTGATGTAAACAGGATGAAACATCTGAAATCAAACACCCTGCAACTCATAGGATGGGTCTAAGCTGAAGGAGGGAGCGTTATGGTCTGGGGAATGGTCTTGTGGCATTCCCTGGGTGATCTAGTCACTATGGAAGGCACAATAGATGCATGTATGCTTTGGGACCATTTCCACCACTACATGCAGTTTTTTTCCTCAGAATGATGGCATCTACCAGCAGGACAAAGCAATGTACTACACAGCTTGCAGCGTACACTGAGCAGCCAAAACATTATGACCACAGTCCCCCATGTCACTGGATGGCGTTGCAGGCATGTGATGAGGTAACAAATGTATGTGAGCCGAGAAGACATGCAAGGGGGATCATCCTAGTGAAGATATGGGCTGAAAATGGGGAAATCCACTGACATAAGTGACTTTGATAAAGGACAAATTATTACTTAGCAGAGACTGTGAACGAGTATCTTGAAAACAGCGACGCTGGTCAAATGTTCACGTGCTAATGTCATGAGCATCTACATCCACAGACTGTGGGATTTGGAGGCTCATCTGCTCTATAAAATAGGATGTATTGTGATTTGTGGCATCTCTGCCAAAAGATCACTGCTGTGCACACAGGTGTGCACAGAAGTGTTTTGGAGCACACTACTCATCATACACTGTTAAATATGGAGCTCCGCAGCAAGCCATCCCTACATGTTTCCATGCTGTGCCAATGGCATCATCAGTTATGATTGCCATGGCCATGGGACCATTGGGATTGAACCGTTGATAAATAGAAATTATTTCCCGTTTGGGTGAATCACAGTTTTTCTATATTAGGTTGCATGTCATCTCCACAGACACTATTAGGGTGAATGTGGCTGGAAACATGCAGCAGGCCACGGATGCAGGCTGGTAGAAGCATTATTCTAAGCTTTCGTGGGTCCTGTGGTAGTAATCAAAGACACGTTGATAGCAGAAAATCACCTGAATCCCTTCAAGCCTGATGTCTTCCTCGACAGTAATGCCATCTTTCAGCAGTATAATTGTCCATTTCTCAGTGCCAAAACCTTGATACAGAAGTGTTATAGCGAACCCATGCTGATGTTTCAGCAACCAAATTCACCTGATGTAAATCCTGTGGGACCCACCTGTGTCGCAATCAGTGGCATCACTGCATACACAAATCAGTGGCCCATTATTAGCATGAATTACATGAACTATGAATAGATGTCTAAAGCCATATACCAGCACAAACCTACCAAAAAAGTGTCAGATCCCTGATACACAGAATCAGTGATGTATTTCATTCCAGACTCATCAGTGTATGTGCATGGTTTGAAAAGCACAGCTGATTTAAATCCAACGGAGAATCAGTAGGACCACAATGATCAGGCTGTTTACACTGTGGATCCTCAACCAAGAACCATAGTACAGCTGGCCACAGTGCTGGAGTTGATATAGTTCCACATTCTTATCAGTACCTTCCAAAATCTCATTGGCATATTTCATAGACAGCCAAAAGGGAAGAGGTAGTTATATCGGCTTTTGACAGGTAGTCACATTAGTGTGACTGAACAGTGTAGTTGATGCAAGAGTAGAAATTCTGAGTTACAACTCACAAACGCACAAATCTCCTTTAGCATAGATATCATCCACTGCACTGCCACCATCTTTAGTGGCCATATATGGCTTGAAGTCTTAATTTGTAAATAACAGCAACAGAATTTTACAGTTTTTGAGGTGTCAGACAGTGTCAGTCAAAAAGCCTACTTTTTGTTTTGGACTGGACGTTATGTGTTTTATTCACTACATGTGCTAGCCCCAGCAGCAGGCCCAGAAACATTGTCATTTGTATAAATGTGATTGTCACTAGCAGCATACTATCATCACTAACAGACTGAGAGAAATTAGTATATAAATATCCCTTTAGATGTGACTTCTGAAATTTTCCCGGCGTATTTCTTGTTCTAATAATTTCCGGGTATGCAGCCGGATCCCGTCGACATTCTGCCACGATATTTCGGCCCAGAGACGTCCGGCCATCATCAGGTGAGTACACAACTACTGAAGAGCCCAGGTGCAGTCGCGGTATTTATGCCGAATCTCGCGCGAGATATGGGGCTCTTTTATTCATAACAGACTCATGTAGTATGAGCCAAATGGAAGAAGTATGACACAATTCCTAAAATTACAATTGAACAAGGACTTGATATCTAAGCAGCAAGCATTTTAAGCAATTAATGAATCACTCTGAGCAGAATTAGCCTTCTTGCACACAGTACTTTATTGAACATGAATGCAAACATTGCTTTATTGTAATACACACTACCAGTATTGCAGCATGTTTCAATACCGCTGAAGGCCTGGATTGATTTTCTTTATTTATGGTAAGTTTGCAGAGCCTACCAAGTCGATTAGTGTTTGCTGCATCTTCAGTTCAGTGTACTCTGCAATATGTCTGCATGAAAAGCTTGTCAAAATCAATTAATGAGCTTTGACAATAAAGTGAAAATGAAACCAGAATGTAGTGTATATCATTTCATTAATTAGAGTGCTACGTTTATGTTCCTTTATGCATGATGAATCAATTGGGAATACAAAGCAGTGAAGGAAGATCATAAACAATGGAGCAAAGTTAGTTAAGTAGCTTTCTACTACAAACAGACCCAATGTTTTCTAATATTCATCAAACATCACATAGAAGCCAAAATACAAAATTTGAAAATTTTCATCAGTACCTAAAATTTTGTAGTAGAATGTTATACCTCATATAAAATGTTAATGATATCAGTAAATAGCCATTATCATTTCAAGTAGACACAAGTCCAACAGTAACATTACATAACATGGTAATATACTACAGAACAGGTTTACCACCATTGTCACTAGCTGACAACCGTATAACTTTATGTTACAAGAAAAGAATACCAGTCAAGCTTATGTTGAGAACAGAAGCCAGTCAGAAGCAAGTGATACAAAGTACCCAATACTTTCAGGTTCCCTGTGGTATAAGACATTTGTTTTCTCAATTTAGAAGAACTCTGTGAAGAACTTTGAGGTCTATCTTGGATGTTCCAACAATTTCAGAGTCCATATTACCTTCAAACCAACAGCAACTATTCAGATTTTTGGAGCAGGCTCTGTACAAATTTCCCTTCAAGCAGTAGTGCATAGATTTCCCTTCAAGTGCATAGATTTTCATACCTGATATATAAAATTTCAATGATACTGACTTTTTGAGTGTACCATTAACTGTTGTCGTTATTGTTTCTTTACTTTTAGATTTTCTAAAAGGTAATATGCATAATGTGAGTGTTGCTCACTTTAAATGTTTCACCAAAACATGCTATTGTGCTACAAATGTGGCTTGAGATGATCTGGTTATGAGCACTTTCAAGTGAATACCTTAATCATAGTTAACTTCCATAGCAGTAATAAGTAAATTTGAGTTTTCAAAAAACCTAAAGAATTTGTTGGTGGCCAACTCCTTCTACTGCTGTAAAATGTTTTTTATTTTATGTCTTATACTTGATGATGCATGGCTACAATAGCCTAAGAATTATAAAACACACCTAAGTTTACTGAACATTTAATACCTGGAAACAAGTTTTATATTCTTTTAAATGTAAGTATGGTTAACAGTATTTTTTTTCCTTACATGTTCCATGCCCCAGATCTCCTCACTACATACCAATTAGAATCAAAAGCACATCTGATCTAATATCTGAGTCCACTGTGTTTCAACCATTCTCAGGAATCTTTCACCAAAGTTTGTCAGCAAGACTTCCGTTTCTGTTATTATGTCCACACTAAATAATTTTTGTCTAGCATGTTTTAGTTGTTTGTTAATTTCATATAGGCTTTACGTGCAAACACCACATACACTCTATACATGATGTACACTTGTGCAATGTGAGTAAAACAAACTTGAATTGAAAGTTATTTATAGTTAAAATATAGTACCTCAAGACTCATATTGTGTTAAAAAGGTCACTTAAATGAGGAAACCTTTTGTAAACTATGGAAAGTTAATATGATATGTTTATGCCTGTAGCTGTGTCTCTCATGTTTTGCAGCAAACTGGGGTCCTACTGTGATATTGTTTTGATTCTTCTGACTATCAATTTCCTTAGTCTAATATGAAGGAGAAGTGAATTTCAACTCTACAGTCATCTACTTTGATTTTGTTTCACTATACAGTCCAATTCCTTCGCCATTATATTCCAGTCCATATATTTCACTACATTTGTGCCCTTCTAAGCACTCACAAAGTTTACAGCATGTCTTAATTAACACTTGAGTATTAGTTTAATACTGTGCAGTTCCATTTTCAGATGCAGAATACACAGAAGACAATTAAAATACTTCAAAGTAAATACACATTTTGCTGATTTTACTGTTGTAATCACTACATGATCTGTATGTGGGAAGGTGGAATATTTATTGTGACTTTTATCTGAACTCATAGACTTGGAAAGTAAGATTAAGGTTTCAACTAATTACAACAATTTTCTTTTGTTGTCTACCACAGTAGTTTGTTGAGAATTTTGCTTAAGCAATAGAGGTGAACACAGAAACGTCCTGAAAGCGTTGCTATAATGTCTTCTTACAAAATTTTGTTTCTCTACTTGTAATCTGAGTTGTTATACAGAACAACTACATAAACTATACTGAACACAAACTTTTGTTTAATTTCCAAAAACCTAAACTTTGATAGTATCTAAGTGTCCAGCCTACACTTATAATGGCTCATGATTTCAGCTGAAAATGTTCATAAGAAGAACCTGTATTTCTTTCATCATTGACAAAGTTCCTTAACGTTCTCTATCTACAGTCAAACAACATTTACTGAAGTACATCTGAAAACACTTACTCAGTTCAATAAAGAAGTGGATATTTTTTCTTCAGTTTTGTATAGGACAGGAAATACTTACCCTCCTCCAATTTGTTTCTCAGCATACTCTGTTGTCAGACCAATGGCTGGCGTGTCACTGAACATCGACATCACTGCACCTGTTGCTCTACATTACAAATTCCTTACAGCAAGGTATAGTGCAAGATGAAATGGCCAACAGCGAGCTTTACAGTATTATGCTACTCTGTCACTACACAATGGGGTGCTGTAGAACTACTGAAGACATAAGTTTGTTTGCATTATATACTGTGTTTGTTCAACCATTTGAGTAAATGTTTTGCATCCTCAGGATGTCTGTTTTGCCAGCCACCAATGATAATAGCCAAAATCAACTTTTTCTGAATAAGTAAAACTCTGAAGCCTTCCACTGGTCACATAGTGTAAACTGGCCCTATTCAAAGGTACAACAAAATGAACGGCATGAAATTTACTGTTTAAAATGTAAGACTTATGATATCTTATCCAGAATAGTGTGAAGTCACCTTTATATCTTATGATCATTGTGTTATTTTCTTCTTCTTACCATACCTTATGTGGGAAATTACAGATGTCTACTAAGGGTACCTTGTTAACACCTGCTTAGTTGACAGATTCATAAGTTCAGTCACTGAAATTCCTAGATTTTATATAGTGTGGTACTAGTTAATTTGTATTAATAATATGTTCTGTAATACTCAAATTTTTATTCAACCACAACAAATATTCAAATACATAACTGTTATTATCATAACAACTGTACAAGAACTTCTGTGTGAGAAAATCACAGGCAAAATCAAATTTATAATACAGGTAGTAAGTGAAGTTACAGCATTATGCAGATGAAGAGAAAGTCAAGATTTATGTTTTAAAGCTACAAGATATTGAAGATCAACAAGGGCATTGAAAGCAGCATCTGGCTAGGCAATGGCAAACCACCAATATAAAAACCATGGGGTGTGAATGAGCAGCAACAGCCCACGGAAGGCATTCGTAAAACACGACAAGAGGCAGCATCGAACATACAGCATGTACCTTGTTGGAGGCAGCAGCACTCCACAAGGTAAATACACTCCTGGAAATTGAAATAAAAACACCGTGAATTCATTGTCCCAGGAAGGGGAAACTTTATTGACACATTCCTGGGGTCAGATACATCACATGATCACACTGACAGAACCACAGTCACATGGACACAGGCAACAAAGCATGCACAATGTCGGCACTAGTACAGTGTATATCCACCTTTCGCAGCAATGCAGGCTGCTATTCTCCCATGGAGACGATCGTAGAGATGCTGGATGTAGTCCTGTGGAACGGCTCGCCATGCCATTTCCACCTGGCGCCTCAGTTGGACCAGCGTTCGTGCTGGACGTGCAGACCACGTGAGACGACGCTTCATCCAGTCCCAAACATGCTCAATGGGGGACAGATCCGGAGATCTTGCTGGCCAGGGTAGTTGACTTACACCTTCTAGAGCACGTTGGGTGGCACGGGATACATGCGGACGTACATTGTCCTGTTGGAACAGCAAATTCCCTTGCCGGTCTAGGAATGGTAGAACGATGGGTTCGATGACGGTTTGGATGTACCGTGCACTATTCAGTGTCCCCTCGACGATCACCAGTGGTGTACGGCCAGTGTACGAGATCTCTCCCCACACCATGATGCCGGGTGTTGGCCCTGTGTGCCTCGGTCGTATGCAGTCCTGATTGTGGCGCTCACCTGCACGGCGCCAATCACGCATACGACCATCATTGGCACCAAGGCAGAAGTGACTCTCATCGCTGAAGACGACACGTCTCCATTCGTCCCTCCATTCACGCCTGTCGCGACACCACTGGAGGCGGGCTGCACGATGTTGGGGCGTGAGCGGAAGACGGCCTAACGGTGTGCGGGACCGTAGCCCAGCTTCATGGAGACGGTTGCGAATGGTCCTCGCCGATACCCCAGGAGCAACAGTGTCCCTAATTTGCTGGGAAGTGGCGGTGCGGTCCCCTACGGCACTGCGTAGGATCCTACGGTCTTGGCGTGCATCCGTGCGTCGCTGCGGTCCGGTCCCAGGTCGACGGGCACGTGCACCTTCCGCCGACCACTGGCGACAACATCGATGTACTGTGGAGACCTCACGCCCCACGTGTTGAGCAATTCGGCGGTACGTCCACCCGTCCTCCCGCATGCCCACTATACTCCCTCGCTCAAAGTCCGTCAACTGCACATACGGTTCACGTCCACGCTGTCGCGGCATGCTACCAGTGTTAAAGACTGCGATGGAGCTCCGTATGCCACGGCAAACTGGCTGACACTGACGGCGGCGGTGCACAAATGCTGCGCAGCTAGCGCCATTCGACGGCCAACACCGCGGTTCCTGGTGTGTCCGCTGTGCCGTGCGTGTGATCATTGCTTGTACAGCCCTCTCGCAGTGTCCGGAGCAAGTATGGTGGGTCTGACACACCGGTGTCAATGTGTTCTTTTTTCCATTTCCAGGAGTGTATAAACAACAAAAAGTGAACTGTCTGATACAGAGGTACGTTTTTGAAACTTGTACTTGGTTTAGCAAGAGTGTCAAAATGAATAAATCAAATGGATACTGTGCTAACGAAGTCATCAATGACTGTAAATCTTCAGAGAATGAAATCAGTATATGTTCTCTGAATAGCTCTGAAATGAAAGTGGATCACCAAAATTTAATATTGCAAGTTTTAGTGAAAATTAACGGCTGGTTGGATGAAATAAAGGAAAGTATAAAGAATCAAGATGCAGAAAATATTAGTAGTATCAAGTCAATGAAAAATATATTACTCAAGGGAGGCACTGATGCTAAAAACAAAGTTGGGGATAGAATGTAGCTCAAGTGAATAAATAAGGTTTAATGGCAAGGTTAAGAATGTAATTTACAGAATAGATTACAACTTAGAAACTGAATGTTCTCCATTGGAAGAAAGCAGGAGCCAGATGGGTGAGTGGGTGGGTGGGTGGCTTGGTGGGTGTATGTATACATGTGTATGAATCATGTAGATATGGAATTGGTTTGTTATCATGTAGATTCGATAATGTTAAAAGTGATATGTGGGGATAACATTTATTAGTTAATGTTGGGTGAAATACAAACAGAATAAATTACATAAATCACTGTCATTCTGGAGATCAAGTTC
Organism: Schistocerca cancellata; assembly: GCF_023864275.1. NCBI lineage: Eukaryota > Metazoa > Arthropoda > Insecta > Orthoptera > Acrididae > Schistocerca > Schistocerca cancellata. The sequence continues at coordinate 271,877,488 of NC_064629.1, forward strand.
TGAGATAAGGCACTGAACTGATCTTTCAGGTAGTGCTTTTGAGTGGATGGTAGACTAGACGCTAATTTGGGCTGATTGGTATGTCCAATGAACTGAAACTGGCCTGAGCCAGAGCACTGCAGGTCTCACGAAAGGTTCAGTTCTGGTGCAGTGTAGCAAGGAAATGGACTACAAGTACATTATGAAAGCATGTTCAAGTACTGAAGAACTAATTAAGTGAGTGTGGTGAAAGTGATCTTCATTAATGTGAGTGAAAATATTGACAGAAACGATTTTTTTGGTGATGAAATCAAGCAATGGAAACTCCAGGTTGTAATTTCGATGATATAAGGATAAGATACATTGCTACTCACTGTAAAACTAATACATTGAAACCAAAGACTTTGTGAGTTTGGTCCATGAGAAATTCACACACATTTGAACATTTAATACCTTGAATTGCAGACAGACAAAACAAAAAGACACATAAGCTTTCAGTGGAAGGCTTCAACAGAAAATTTAAACACACACACATTCATTCACACAAGTGAACACAACTAATGTACATTTGACTATCACCTTCAGTAGCTTGGACCAAGATGCTGAAGATGATAATTGTATGTGCATGAAGTGCACTTGCTTGTGCGAATCATTGTGTATATGTATGTATGGTTTTCCTTTTCTGATGAAGGAAGTGTCACCTTCACAGTAAGTAGCAACCTATCTTTTGCATATATTATTTCTGTGTTGAGTACTTTACGACTGGGATTCGTATTCTTCTTACAGCTTTTTCTTTATCAAGGTGAAACTTTTGAAGAAAAATTTATTTATTTGGCATGGAATTTCTGTCCATGGTATAATTATTATGAATACTGAAGAGTGGCACATAATGAGTCAATACTCAACTTATAGCTACTAAAGTGCAAAGGTACAGGGTAAATATCTATTAGTTTCTATAGAACTGATCTAAATTTTTGTTTAAAATTGATTTTAGGTTCGTTTTCATTTATTAGCTTCTTTAAATGTTTGGTTTGTTGCAATTCATACCAAGAGAAGGCCACAGAATGAAGCTACTAGTTGGCAGTTAATAATAAGCAGATGATGTATAACTTTAATAAGTATAAAGTAAATATTTTAAAATAGATTTTAAGTTTAAACTTATATTTTAGCTATGATGATTTAGCACCTCCACACCTTCACCATTTCATATTACTATTGTTATTATTAATACTATTATTATTATTATTATTATTATTATTATTATCACTGTAGCCATCTTTTTGCTTCCTGTAAAAAGTTTTAAAAATTTTATTTTGGTTTTTCTTCCTACATTATTAGTATTCTAGACAGAAGTCACTTTCTTAATAATTTTTTTCTTCATATTAGTTGTCCTCCCCCCCATGAACCATGGACCTTTCCGTTGGTGGGGAGGCTTGCGTGCCTCAGCGATACAGATAGCCGTACTGTAGGTACAACCACAACGGAGGGGTATCTGTTGAGAGGCCAGACAGATGTTTGGTTCCTGAAGAGGGGCAGCAGCCTTTTCAGTAGTTGCAAGGGCAACAGTCTGGATGATTGACTGATATGGCCTTGTAACAATAAGCAAAACGGCCTTGCTATGCTGGTACTGCGAACGGCTGAAAGCAAGGGGAAACTACGTCCGTAATTTTTCCCGAGGGCATGCAGCTTTACTGTATGATTAAATGATGATGGCGTCCTCTTGGGTAAAGTATTCCGGAGGTAAAATAGCCCCATATTCGGATCTCCGGGCGGGGACTACTCAAGAGGATGTCGTTATCAGGAGAAAGAAAACTGGCGTTCTATGGATCGGAGCATGGAATGTCAGATCCCTTAATCGGGCAGGTAGGTTAGAAAATTTAAAAAGGGAAATGGACAGGTTAAAGTTAGATATAGTGGGAATTAGTGAAGTTCGGTGGTAGGAGGAACAAGACTTCTGGTCAGGTGACTACAGGGTTATAAACACAAAGTCAAATGGGTGTAATGCAGGAGTAGGTTTAATAATGAATAGGAAAATAGGTATTCGGGTAAGCTACTACAAACAGCATAGTGAACACATTATTGTGGCCAAGACAGATACGAAGCCCACACCTATTACAGTAGTACAAGTTTATATGCCAACTAGCTCTGCAGATGACGAAGAAATTGAAGAAATGTATGATGAAATAAAAGAAATTATTCAGATAGTGAAGGGAGACGAAAATACAATAGTCATGGGCGACTGGAATTCGAGTGTAGGAAAAGGGAGAGAAGGAAACGTAGAAGGTGAATATGGATTGGGGCTAAGAAATGAAAGAGGAAGCCACCTGGTAGAATTTTGCACAGAGCACAACTTAATCATAGCTAACACTTGGTTTAAGAATCGTGATAGAAGGTTGTATACATGGAAGAACCCTGGAAATACTAAAAGGTATCAGATAGATTATATAATGGTAAGACAGTGATTTAGGAAGCAGGTTTTAAATTGTAAGACATTTCCAGGGGCAGATGTGGACTCTGACCACAATCTACTGGTTATGACCTGTAGATTAAAACTGAAGAAACTGCAAAAAGGTTGGAAATTAAGGAGATGGGACCTGGATAAACTGAAAGAACCAGAGGTTGTACAGAGTTTCAGGGAGAGCATAAGAGAACAATTGACAGAAATGGGGGAAAGAAATACAGGGTTATTACAAATGATTGAAGCGATTTCACAGCTCTATAATAACTTTATTGTTTGAGATATTTTCACAAGGCTTTGCACACACATACAAAAACTCAAAAAGTTTTTTTTTGGCATTCACAAATGTTCAGTATGTGCCCCTTTAGTGATTCGGCAGACATCAAGTCGATAATCAAGTTCCTCCCACACTCGGCGCAGCATGTCCCCATCAATGAGTTCGAAAGCATCGTTGATGCGAGCTCGCAGTTCTGGCACGTTTCTTGGTAGAGGAGGTTTAAACACTGAATCTTTCACATAACCCCACAGAAAGAAATTGCATGGGGCTAAGTCGGGAGAGCGTGGAGGCCATGACAGGAATTGCTGATCATGATCCCCACCACGACCGATCCATCGGTTTTCCAATCTCCTGTTTAAGAAATGCCGAACATCATGATGGAAGTGTGGTGGAGCACCATCCTGTTGAAAGATGAAGTCGGCGCTGTCGGTCTCCAGTTGTGGCATGAGCCAATTTTCCGCGGGCTACGCGTGAAACTTGCCCGCATGCTTTCAACCGTTTCTTCGCTCACTGCAGGCCGACCCGTTGATTTCCCCTTACAGAGGCATGCAGAAGCTTTAAACTGCGCTTCCATCGCCGAATGGAGTTAGCAGTTGGTGGATCTTTGTTGAACTTCATCCTGAAGTGTCATTGCACTGTTATGACTGACTGATGTGAGTGCATTTCAAGCACGACATACGCTTTCTCGGCTCCTGTCGCCATTTTGTCTCACTGCGCTCTCGAGCGCTCTGATGGCAGAAACCTGAAGTGCGGCTTCAGCCGAACAAAACTTTATGAGTTTTTTTACGTATCTGTAGTGTGTCGTGACAATATGTCAATGAATGGAGCTACAGTGAATTTATGAAATCGTTTCAATCATTTGTAATAGCCCTGTACAGTAGAAGAAGAATGGGTAGCTTTGAGGGATGAAGTAGTGAAGGCAGCAGAGGATCAAGTAGGTAAAAAGACGAGGGCTAGTAGAAATCCTTGGGTAACAGAAGAAATATTGAATTTAATTGATGAAAGGAGAAAATATAAAAATGCAGTAAATGAAGCAGGCAAAAAGGAATATAAACGTCTCAAAAATGAGATCGACAAGAAGTGCAAAATTGCTAAGCAGGGATGGCCTGAGGACAAATGTAAGGATGTAGAGGCTTATCTCACTAGGGGTAACATAGATACTGCCTACAGGAAAATTAAAGAGACCTTTGAAGATAAGAGAAACACTTGTATGAACATCAAGAGCTCAGATGGAAACCCAGTTCTAAGCAAAGAAGGGAAAGCAGAAAGGTGGAAGGAGTATACAGAGGGTCTATACAAGGGCGATGTACTTGAGGACAATATTATGGGAATGGAAGAGGATGTAGATGAAGATGAAATGGGAGATACGATACTGCATGAAGAGTTTGACCGAGCACTGAAAGATCTGAGTCGAAACAAGGCCCCCGGAGTAGACAACATTCCATTGGAACTACTGACGGCCTTGGGGGAGCCAGTCCTGAAAAACTCCACCATCTGGTGATCAAGATGTATGAAACAGGCGAAATACCCTCAGACTTCAAGAAGAATATAATAATTCCAATCCCAAAGAAAGCAGGTGTTGACAGATGTGAAAATTACCGAACAATCAGTTTAATAAGCCACAGCTGCAAAATACTAACATGAATTCTTTACAGACAAATGGAAAAACTAGTAGAAGCTGACCTCAGGGAAGATCAGTTTCGATTCCGTAGAAATACTGGAACACGTGAGGCAATACTGACCTTATGACTTATCTTAGAAGAAAGATTAAGGAAAGGCAGACCTACGTTTCTAACATTTGTGGACTTCGAGAAAGTTTTTGTCGATGGGGACTGGAATACTCTCTTTCAAATTCTAAAGGTGGCAGGGGTAAAATACAGGGAGCAAAAGGCTATTTACAATTTGTACAGAAACCAGGTGGCAGTTATAAGAGTCGAGGGGCATGAAAGGGAAGCAATGGTTGGGAAGGGAGTGAGACAGGGTTGTAGCCTCTCCCCAATGTTATTCAATCTATATATTGAGCAAGCAGTAAAGGAAACAAAAGAAAAATTCGGAGTAGGTATTAAAATCCATGGAGAAAAAATAAGAACTTTGAGGTTCGCCGATGACATTGTAATTCTCTCAGAGACAGCAAAGGACTTGGAAGAACAGTTGAAAAGAATAGATGGTGTCTTGAAGGGAGGATATAAGATGAACATCAACAAAAGCAAAATGAGGATAATGGAATGTAGTCGAATTAAGTCAGGTGATGTTGAGGGTATTAGATTAGGAAATGAGACACTTAAAGTAGTTTTGCTATTTGGGGAGCAAAATAACTGATGATGGTCGAAGTAGAGAGGATATAAAATGTAGACTGGCAATGGCAAGGAAAGCGTTTCTGAAGAAGAGAAATTTGTTAACATTGAGTATAGATTTAAGTGTCAGTAAGTCATTTCTGAAAGTATTTGTATGGAGTGTAGCCATGTACGGAAGTGAAACATGGACGTTTAATAGTTTGGACAAGAAGAGAATAGAAGCTTTCAAAATGTGGTGCTATAGAAGAATGCTGAAAATTAGATGGGTAGATCACATAACTAATGAGGAAGTATTGAATAGGATTGGGGAGAAGAGAAGTTTGTGGCACAACTTGACCAGAAGAAGGGATCGGTTGGTAGGACATGTTCTGAGGCATCAAGGGATCACCAATTTAGTATTGGAGGGCAGCGTGGAGGGTAAAAATCGTAGGGGGAGACCAAGAGATGACTACACTAAGCAGATTCAGATAGATGTAGATTGCAGTAGGTACTGGGAGATGAAGAAGCTTGCACAGGATAGAGTAGCATGGAGAGCTGCATCAAATCAGTCTTTTGGGAGGGGGCAGTATTGTGAGCATATAAACACAGTCTCCATTTATATGTAGACAATAGTTAAAAATGTGGTCGTAGAAGTATGTTACACTGTTATTACATAGTGAATGCAGCTTCTGTAACTGATGTACATGACACCAGGCAGTAGGTGCAGGAGGGTCTGAGAGCAAGGAGCAAGCATGCTGCTGTTCATGGACCTGGGCTAGGTGCTAGCCAATGCATTTTAATAAATAGGTTGTGTACAGGTTCAACTTTTATTCAACCTGTCATGACAAATATTCAGATATCTAACTGTTATTATCATACAACTGTGATAGGTCTACGTACCCTGTTCCGCTTTCTCAGTATGACTGAAGTACTGACTCAAGTTTTGACTTTCCTGTCAATAAATTATTCTCATGAGCTCTAACTCTGCTCTGTTCCAGTTAGTTTAGTAGAGCTTTTTCTGTTCTGCTTGCTACATAGCTACTGTACACTGCATACTATGCTACTTTTGATTTTTTCTAATCATACTTCATCTTTGGATAATGGCTGTCAGCTGCCAATCATCCACTGAGTGCCAACCGTTTACCTTAATTCAACTGCTCGGCACGCCACATTCCTGCACATTATCACCCATGGACCACCAATTCTACACTATCGGCAGCTGATGCAACAGACTACCAACCTGGCTCACTAGAGCTCATAAAATCCTAGTACCTCAGCCATTTTACTGTGACAACCCACTCAAGGCACCTCAAGATCCAAGTCCCTTTATGTAATACAGGGTTCGTCAAAAAAATGTTTACACACTTTGAACTGTCATAGACAATTTATTTCCCTTTCTACAAGGTTAAATATCTGTGAGAAAGTAATGTTATGTTTCTTCAACAGGTGGCAGCAGTGGCAAGGAAGTAACTGCAACGTGACGGACCTGCATTTGAGCTTTGAAGTGCGGAAGCAGATAATTAAGTGGTACTGGAAGTTTGAGAATGTAGCTGCGGTTCGAAGACAGTGGAGAACTGAGTATGGTACACAACCACCTTCAAGGTTAACAATTACACGTCTATGAGACAAATTCGAAATTCATGGAGCATTGTGTGATGTGCATATAGGTCGATCAGGGCGACCTCGTACAGCTGCGGTCTTGGAACTGTTTCAGCGTTCGCCTCAAAAATCTTCAAGGCAAGTGACACATAAGAGTAATGTAAGTGCTAGTAGTGTGCTATGCATTCTGAAGAAAGGCAAGTTTCATGTGTACATTCCAAGGCTCGTGCAACAGCTAAGTGATGTGGTGTGGTTTGTCTGCAAGGGGAATCATTGGGCCTTTCCACTTTGAAGGTACTGTTACTGGAGATACGTACCTAACAATGCTTGCTGACTCCATACTCCCTGCCATTCGTGCATTATACAGTAATGATGAGTTTTATTTCCAACAAGATGGCGCCCCGCCGCACTATCATAGGGATGTACGACCATACCTGGATCACAACGTGCCAGGCCAGTGGATATGACGCAGTGGACCAATCAAGTTTCCTGCACGCTCTCCAGACCTCACGCCACTGGATATCTTCTTATGGGGCACAGTAAAAGATGTGGTGCACAAACATAAATCATGTAACCTGGACACAGGAATGAGAATCAGGAGGTGTACGCAGATATCTCATTGGACACTTTGGTATGGGGTACAGAATCAGTGGTGACTCTTACTCAGAAATGTATTGATGCTGAAGTCCACCAGTTTGAACATTAATCACATTTGCAAAGTACACTTGCACACCCTGTATATTGACTTCTCTATTTTAATGAAGTATGTTTTAAATTGCTATCCTTATTTAGTTCAAGGTCTCAAAACATTTTTTTATTTTATTTTTTTTTTTTTATTTACAAGGTTTCGTAAAGCTCTCACATTTAGTGTGAAAAAAATTTTTAGTTACAAATTTCTTTACCTGCTAACCACTGGAAGCATAAATCAATCTTTTAGTATTAACTGGAGAGAAGTGAGGAAAATTTTTATCTCTAATAACATTTCTCCTACCAAACAGGAGATTTCTGAGAGAACATAGTGGCAAAGGAAACAGTGAACAAGGAAAGAGTACAGTAAAACTTCAGTATTTTAACTGGGAAAGACGTTTCAGAGAATTCACTGGAGTATCCTCCTGAAGATCTAGGTTGTTAGTGCAGACTTAAAAGACAGAAAATTTATAAGTCAGCTGTACACAAGACAAAAAGTACCCATGACAAAACAGGTGAGTGTTAGAAAAGATATATTAGGTGAAAAGTCTTTTGTAACTAACACTTTTCAGTATTTGTACTGAGAAACTATTAAATAAACCATTTAAGAAAGCAAGAGGCACAATAATTGGAGGAGCAATGAAATATACAATTATGTACACACATGAAGAAATAGCCTTGACAAAATTGGAGGAGGAACTACAATTTATGATGGGTAGGATTGTAAAAGAGTACTGAACAAGTACAACTGAGGGAAAAACTAAAGAGATGCCATTTCATTATACGAATTCTATTTCAAACATGAGTGGAAGGGAACACCTTTGAACAAATAGTTTTCAAAAGATGAAAGGTTTGTTGACAGGGACAAATTTAACAAAACTAGATACTAGAAGGACAAGAAAGAGAATCACCAAGAGCTATGTCCAGATTATATCATAGTGAATCATAGACAGGCATAAAGTAAGAAGTAAACTACTTGGAAAAGCTTCATATGCTCTTTGTGAGAAAACTGCTTAATGAAAAAGGGACTGGCAGAATCAGGAATGAAGAATTATTTACAAGAACAGCAGGGTGAAAAGAAACTAGTGGAAATACAGGTAATGAGGAAAACATCACCAATCAGACATACATTCTGAAAAAATTTGCATGTAGCAAAGAGTCATTAAAAGAATGACTGCAGGGAAGAGGGAGACAAATAGAGAAAGAGAGAGAGAGAGAGAGAGAGAGAGAGAGAGAGGTGTGGAATGCTGGATAGGGTTAAAAAATATGATGTTATCAACATATTAAGCAACAAGAAAGTAAAGTACTGAGTATCTCTCGTAATAAAGAACAACTAGCAATATCAGATGGCACATTTTCTGTGTGTATGCAGAGATGAGACTTTAATTATACATAGGGCCCAAAACTTCAAATACCAACAAAAGAAAACGTGTATTTTGTCCAATTAGCGTACATTTATGCTCTTTCCAACCTAATGATATATTTACAAACACAGATGACCATAAAACAACGTATGCAAAACTGGCTGCTATCAATTTGAAGAATAGAGGATGTTTTCACGCTCTTTGACCAAAATTACTTATGATACTCATGAGCCTTATGATTCCAATGAAGCAAAAGGCATCAATTTTTGTGTTATGGCTCCATCTGATCTAGAAGAAAGACACTGTGACTGGCTTAACAGAAGATGCCTCAACCAGGGTGATGCTAGGCAACTCAGTAACAGGGCCAAGTAAGCATCTTGCATAAAGAGCTATATTCAGACTATGCTGACACTGCAGATGTTACTGCCCAGGGCTTCAGTACAGTGAAACTGCTACACTATTAAGAAAGATCAGAGCTGCCATTCCAGAAACAATGACAGTCTGAATTCATTTTAACATTACCCAGTTCAGACAGGCAGCATTAACTGGCATCACAAAGCAGCTACAAGATAATTATAATGAAAGATATAATTAAGAAATCAGTTAGCAAGTTGCTACTGCCAGCCACTATCATTACTAGATGTCAGTTTGCTGTCAGTAAAAAGTATGAATGCTTCTGACTTGGTACATTCCAGCTGGTGGCCTTCCTGCTGGCTAATTTCTATCTCTTGTCACAGGCTTGCTTTGCGGTTTCGTGTTGCATGGCTTGCCTAGATAGCTGCCATACCTTGTGCTGGCAAACTCTCCTGCTCTTTGGTGTTCTGTATGGGAAAACTCTACTATTGTTCTATACCATGTGTGGCGAAATTGTGATGTTGTTTGAGGCCCCAAGCTGGCACACCCTGTTACTGACTGATATCCTGTGTGGGATAAATTCATCAATACAAATTCTTGCTGTCCACCTGGGACCACAGATTGGTTCTGTATGCTTTGGTGCTTCCCAAGGAAACCTGCATATCAGTACCTGTTTGATATCACAGCCTTCACCCACCTTATGTCTGTGCCACACACATAGTATGACCTGCTACCTGCTACACTGGGGGTGATACTGCATGCCGGCCATGACATAAGGCCTCCTGTTGATCTAAGCATGCTACACTGACTGTGACCAGCCTGCTATGTAGGGGGTGCTGATCCCCACTTATAAACATCACAACTCATATATTTTGCCTCATTGTAGGAGTAAATAAGGAACTTATGTTTGTATGACACATTGTTGCACAACCATCTGATAACTCCCCACCCCCCTCATTACTGCGACAGTGCCATGGGTGGATAGGAGCAGGCCTTCCTGACAACTAGCAACTTGTTTCCATCACCCACCATAGGGATCACACATCCCCAGTCCCTGCAAAACTAACATCTAAGCAAACACATGCAATCCAATAATCAAAAAAATAACAATAACTCTATTACTTATGTGCTGACTGGAACCAAATGTAATTACTGTGTGGGACACATGGTATGGCAAAAATATAAGTCTAAAGACGCTCTGAACATATTAAATGATTTTAATTTTCGTTTTCCAGTTTGTTACTGGAATTCTTTCTGCAGTGCTCAAAAGACAGACTTAAGTGCCATCTTACCTCTTGCATATTTTTTTGTATTTTAAGCTTAGTAACACACTACATTTGTATTTAGATTATATTTTACAAAGATAAATAATCGTTTTCCTTGCAGTTAAGCTTCAGAGAATGAAATCAGTATATCTTCTATGAATGGCTCTGAAATGAAAGTGGATCACCAGAATTTAATATTGCAAGTTTCTGTGAAAATTAATGGCTAGTTGGATGAAATGAAGGAAAATATAAAGAATCAAATGGCAGAAAATATTAGTAGTATCAAGTCAATGGAAAGTATATTAACGAAAGGAGGCACTGATGCCAAAAGCAAAGTTGGGGATAGAATGTAACTCAAGTGAATACATAAGTTTTAATGGCAAAGTTAAGAACGTAATTTTCAGAATAGATTGCAACTTAGAAACTAAATGTTCTCCATTGGAAGACAGTAAAATATGTGAATGTTTGCAGTAGCCACATAATGTGAATGAGTGTGATATAATGAATGTAGCAGTGACCAATGTGCATGTTGATGCAGAGCAATGTTATATTATTTTAAAAGTGAAAGTTATTTATTACGACAATTTGTTGTTGTGTGGTATTCAACTTCTCTCAGCATTATTCATGATGGATAGCTCACGGATCAATGATCAGATGTCATCCATCAGGCACAATTTTCCACCATTGCCTTCATCACCTCATGATGTACACATGCTAATTTTCCAAAATATTGGGCTCTCATTGACCCATCAAATAAAGAATTATTTCATCACTGGCGATTCCACTGTTTTGTTTATGTAAATGATGAAGTGAATGGCATAGAAACAGTTGGTAATGGAGTTGGCAGTGATTTGAACAGTGACATAACTGTTTTTTTTTTTATAATGTAGAAAATGTTAATGGGGCAAATGTCCCTGTGCTGGTGAAGTCAGATGCAATAGCTGGGGAAAAAATATGATACTGTAAAATCAAAGGGGCTAAGATCAAACATGTGTCCATCACGAGAAAGTGCTTGGTAATATAAAGCATGTAGAACTGGTGATGCTGGAAAAATAAAGTATATGGAACACTAAGACATAATGATCAAGAAATTGCCAATAAATTCAAGTTAGCAAGTGGGTTGTTATCTAAGGTAAATGAGAACAAGTCATGGAAGGAGACTGATAAGTATGGTAAATATTTGATGATGATTTTAAAATACAGCCACTGGAAATGGAGCCTAGTATAATCATCATACTTCCTGTTTCTTTTGAAGTAATTTTTAAAAAAAACCTGTATATTATTTGTTCATAGAAAGAGAACAACTGTGCAAGAAGAAAAAATAACACAATAAAAAATTAAAACAGATAGATTGACACTGAGACCAAGTTTTATGTAGAATGAAAAGATGTCACATATGTCTTCAGGTTTATGAAAGACATGTAACTATTTTAGTGTATGAAAGTGACAAAATGTACAATGGAGATGAATGAATGGTGTAAGTGTGTGTGTGTGTGTATGTGTGTGTGTGTGTGTGTGTGTGTGTGTGTGTGTGTGTGTGTGTGTGTGCATGATTTTATGATTGATGTAGTTTTGCTGCAATTGACAATGCTTACTCCAGAAACAGAAACATATGGGGTAGCACAAAGTGTTTTTCATGACTAAACAATGATGGTTGTCAGAGTATTCTGTGCGTATGTGAAATATGTATTGATGAATGGTAAGTGAGAATAAAATATAAGCTTTCCATGAGATGACTGAGGAGATGTGGTTGGCAGTATTTTTTTGAACATGTAGATGTAAAATTTGTTTGCTACCATGTAGAATAGGTAATGTTAAAAGTGGTATGGGGGCATGGATATTTATCACCAACATGGTTCTAGCTCTATTAATGAATACGTTGTTGAATACATTTCTGAATGCTGGATAGTAGACTTGATGCTAATATGGCATGATTTGTATGTCCAATGAACTGAAGCTCTCCTGAGCTGGAGCACTGAAGTTCCCACAGGAGATCCAGTTCTGGTTTAGTGTAGTAGAAAACTGACTACACAACATTACAAAAATATATTCAAAAACTGAAGAACAAGTTAAGCAAGTGTGGCAAAAGTGCTCTTTGAAAATGTGCAGTGAAATAATTGACAGAAGCACCTTTATCTGTTATGAAATCAAGCAACGGAATTTCCAGGTTGGAATTTTGATCATATAAGGAAAAGGTACATTGATACTCACTGTTAAACTAAGGGAGGGGGGGGGGGCTCAGTGTGATGATATGATTCACAGTGTCCACTTACATGCAGTAATAAGTAAAAAAATTTGGTCACAGATGTGTGTTACACTGTTATTAAGTAGTGAATGCAAATGACATCATGCAGTGGGTGCAGGAGGAGTGTCTGAGAGCAAGGAGCATGCATTCTGCTGTTGGTGGGCCTGTTGGTATCAAGTTTGTATAGCAAGGTACTAGACAATGTATTTTAAAAAACAGGTTCCGTACAGGTTTTATTCAACCTGCCATGACAAATATTCAGATACTTACACTTTATTATCACAAAATTGCAATAGATCTATATACACTGTTGCTGCTTTCTCAGTCTGACTCCAGTACTGACTCAAGTTTTGACTTTGCTGTCAGTGAGTTATTCTAATGACGTCTCAGTCTGTTCTGTTCAAGATACTTTAGTACAGCTTTTTCTGTTCTGCTCTCAGAATAGTTACAATGCACTGCATTCTATGCTACTTATGATTTTTCCTACGTATACTGCCACTTTGGTGAATGTCTGACAGCTGTCAATCATCCACTGAGTACCAACCATTTACCCAAATTCAACTGTTTACTGCACCAAATTGTCCCACATTGTCACCCATGGACCACCATTTCAACATTATAGGCAGCTTATAAACAGGTGCATGTGATCAGACCACCAACCTAGAACACTAGAGCTCATAAAATCCTACTACCTCAGCCATTTTACTGTGACAACCTACTCCAAGCACCTCAAGATCAAGTCCCTTTATGTATAACATTCACTTCCCCAGTTTAATAAAGTAAGTTTGAAGTTGCTATCCTTATTTAGTACTAGCCCTCAAGCCATTTTTCTTGCAAAGAGATGAAATGTAATTTTATTCACTGTTTAATTTCAACTTACCATATTGTGGTAAGCAGTTTGGATCATTATACACCAATAACGTCCATGTCACTATAACAGCATTCAATAGAAACATAGTGAAGGCATGCATGGAGCTTAGGGAATTCACACTTACTCTACACACATTGCTCCAAACGTACATATGAGATTATGGTGACGAGAACCTCCAGAATGTTTAGGAACACTGATTTCTGAAAAGTTCCACATGGTGTTAAAGTGCCTTGGAAGTATTTCTTTCTAAAGCTAAAGCTACATATGCTGGCCGTGTCAGGTCATTTAGTACTGAGTGACTGCAAAGTCATCCCCTGTCAATGGTGTCATTCAGATGCAGTACAGAGGGGCATGAGATCAGTGTACCATTCTTCTGCACTCTTAAACCTTCCCAGACCTCAGAGCTACAACTTCACATTCAAATAGATCCCCAAATGGCATTAAAAAACTGGATACACTATGTTCCAGCAGTCTCACCTAGCTAAAAGCCCAGGCAGTACTGGGAATCTAACACAAGGTCTCCACATATCAGACATACTGAAAGATTAGCTTTGGAGGCAGACAAATATTTAATTCTACTTTAGAGAAGATTCATAAGCTGAACACATTTCATTTTTCAAAGGGAACTGCTGATGGTTTCTGTTAATCAATTAGGTTGACAATGTTTATAAACATGAATTATTTCTTGTGTCTTTATGGAGAAATATCTAACTATTCCCCATTTATTGTGTCAACTGACATTTGTGAAAGAAGATTTCTAGGCTACTGATATTACTTAAACAAAACTATTTCAGATTTAAGATCATAACAGAGACTTCATGATGACATTACTCTAATCCAGTAGAAAACGCACATAATGCTCAATAACTAGCTTTAGGTTTGCACAGCACTGAGTAAAGACTTACTCTCCTCTCTCTTGTTTTGTCATGTATTCAACTGAAGGCCTGCTACATGGTTTCATATTGATGCTGGATGCAGTCATGGGGCAGGCTGCTTCTCTGCTAGTCAAAATAATTCCTCCCATTGCTTCATGTGGAGGAAACCTAGAAGCATGAAGTAGTCAGAGGAATCTGACAATGCTTGCATCTCCCTGAATATCAGTATTCTGTCACTCTTATATTACAGCAGAGCAGAGCATGTAAGTTTGTTGTATGGTTAATGCAATGATTTCGGCTCACATGATTCTTTGGTTCGCCTCCTTGCATCGTCAGGATGGTTGTGTTACCATCCACTGATGCTAAAATATATGACAACTTTTACCCACTAATTACCATAAGCTGTGAAGCCTTCCTCTGATCTAGTCTTGTCAACTAGCTGCATATAAGAATGCAGTTATATTTTATTCAGTGGGATTAATGATAAAATCATGTTCACATGTGAGGAAACTATTTCAACTACATAAAACATTCTTATTTTTAAGGATTTCCTGCCACTCTTATCTGCTATGTAATTATACTGATTATTCTTTTCCACTTGTATTACAATAACCATGAAATTGTTTAGAGTCACTAGTTATTCTATGATTATTGTGATTTTTTTAAATTTAAAGTAATGTGGGAACTTAAAGATCTTTATCAAGGGTAAATCTGTATTGCTTGCTGAGCTGGTGTGTCATTGTCTTTAGTCACACAGTTAAAAGGTTTTGTAACTCTCTTACATTAGGTGTGAAGTCATTTTTAGTTACAAATTTCTTTATCTGCTATCTACTGGAAGTATAGCTCAATTTTTTAGTATGAACTGGGGGGAAGTGATGAGGATTTTTAACTCTAGTAACAATTCTGCTACCAATAAGAGATTTCTGAGAGAACACAGTGACAAAGAAAATGTGAATGAAACAGTACAGCGAAACTTCAGTATTTTAACTAGGAAAAGGCATTTCAGAGAATTCAATGGAGTATCTAAAATTGGCATGGAAGTAACCTCTAAATTTCATTTTCATCTGAAAGTGTGAGCATGTGATCCCTTCTCTAATTTTATGAAATCTACTCTTTTCTGTACCAGTAACTCCTGTCTTTAGGTAACTTCCTTTAATTCTTAATTTTATACTAGCTATTACCATACTCTAGCAAATGATGTTAATACAAAATATAATTTATTTACTGATGAATTATCAGGTATATTTGAAAATGTCTTTCCAAAAAAGGTCTGTAGACTACAGAACAAGCAATCAAGCAAAAAACCATGGCTCACCAAGGGCATAAAAATATCATGCCAGAGAAAAAGGGAACTGTATATAATATCTAGACAATCCAATAATCCCCTGCAGATGAAATATTATAGGACACACTGCAAAATCTTAACGAAAGTCATTAAAAAATCTAAAAGTATGTGCATGCAATCTGAAATTAACTGTTCAAACAATAAAATCAGAACGATTTGGAATGTAATAAAGAGGGAAACAGTTACTGCACCATCTGACAATGAAAAAACTGCTGTCCTAAAAATTAACGATTTGGAAATAACTGATAGTAAACAGATAGCAGACACATTAACAACCACTTTCTAAGTGTCACCTCTCAAATAGGTTGCAGTGGTGACCTAAGAGAAGCTTTAGATATTCTGAAACTTAACCTCCCACAATGTTTTAATGATATAAATGTAACACCCATAACTGTTAATGAAATAAAAAAAAATAATTCACTCATTGAAAAGTAAAGGATCTTCAGGTATAGATAACATCTCTAATAAACTGGTGAAAGCCTGCAGTAATGATGTAAGTGTAGTACTTGCTCACATTTGCAACATGTCTCTTTATGAGGGAGTTGTTCCAGAGAGAATGAAATATGCCATTGTGAGACCTCTTTTCAAGTCTGGCGATGCTACAGATGTAAAAAATTATCGTCCTGTCTCTCTCTTAACAACATTTTCAAAGGTTCTTGAAAAGGCAGTGTATAACAGGATTGTGGCACATCTTGATAAACTTAATATTATTAACCACAGACAGTTTGGTTTTCAAAAAGGGGTTTCCACAGAGCGTGCCATATATTCACTCACAAATGATGTCTTGGAGTCTATTAATAGTAAGAAGTCACCAGTGTGATATTTCCAAGGCCTTTGATTGTGTGAACCACAAGATACTCTTGGAGAAGGCCTATCATTACGGAATCAAAGGGCCTATAGGTAACTGGCTGAAATCATATCTTGAAGACAGGAAACAAAAGTTGGTTCCAAATGGCTGCAACAAAGGATCTCCTAATCTAGTGGATTCTGAATGGGGCAAAATTCAGCATGGAGTTCCCCAGGGATCTGTCTTTGGACCCTTGCTGTTTTTAATACATGTTAATGATTTACCCCTGTCCATTAGTAAAAATTGTGAATTCACAATGTTTGCTGATGATACAAGCATTGTCGTAGATGGTCAGTCTACTGCTGATCTGGAGACTGATGTTAATGATATACTCAGAGAAGTTACAGCTTGGTTTTCAATTAATTCTCTTTCAGTTAATATTAAAAAAACTAATTTTATACAGTTCCACACAAAAAATAAAACTCTAGAAAATATAGTAATTGCTCATGACAACCAGGAACTAGAACAGGTGCAATCCACTAAATTCCTGGGGGTTCACATTGACAGTAGGCTCAACTGGGAACAGCATGTGTCCCTTACTCTAAAAAGGCTTTCATCAGCAACTTTTGCTCTAAGAATAATTACTCATTTTGGGGACATCAACATTTTAAAATCATCTTACTTTGGGTACTTTCACTCATTAATGAGTTACGGAATAATATTCTGGGGTAATTCACCAGCCTCAAAAAAAATCTTAACTGCTCAGATGAGAGCAGTCAGAATCATGTGTGGGGTTCCTCCACGAACCTCATGTAGAAAACTTTTTACACAGTTAGGTATTCTGACCACAACATGTCAGTACATATACTCTCTGATGAATGTAGTTAATAAAGACTATGCTCAGTATGAAACAAATTGTTCATACCACAACTACAATACTAGAGGTAAAGATGATCTACATGTTGAACTAAGAAATTTAACACTTGTACAGAAGGGAGCTAGTTGGCATATAAACTTGTACTAATTTAGTAGGTGTGGGCTTCGTATCTATCTTGGCCACAATAATGCGTTCAATGCTGTTTGTAGTAGTTTACCCGCATTCCTATTTTCCTATTCATTATTAAACCTACTCCTGCATTACCCCTATTTGATTTTGTGTTTATAACCCTGTAGTCACCTGACCAGAAGTCTTGTTCCTCCTGCCACCGAACTTCACTAATTCCCACTATACCTAACTTTAACCTATCCATTTCCCTTTTTAAATTTTCTAAGTTACCTGCCCGATTAAGGGATCTGACATTCCACGCTCCGATCCGTAGAACGCCAGTTTTCTTTCTCCTGATAACGACATCCTCTTGAGTAGTCCCCGCCCAGAGATCCGAATGGGGGACTATTTTACCTCCGGAATATTTTACCCAAGAGGACGCCATCATCATTTAATCATACAGTAAAGCTGCATGCCCTCGGGAAAAGGGAGAGAAGGAAACGTAGTAGGTGATTATGGATTGGGGGTAAGAAATGAAACAGGAAGCCGGCTGGTAGAATTTTGCACAGAGCACAACTTAATCATAGCTAACACTTGGTTTAAGAATCATGATAGAAGGTTGTATATATGGAAGAACCCTGGAGATACTAAAAGGTATCAGATAGATTATATAATGGTAAGACAGAGATTTAGGAACTAGGTTTTAAATTGTAAGATATTTCCAGGGGCAGATGTGGACTCTGACCACAATCTATTGGTTGTGACCTGTAGATTAAAACTGAAGAAACTGCAAAAAGGTGGGAATTTAAGGAGATGGGACCTGGATAAACTGAAAGAACCAGAGGTTGCACACAGTTTCAGGGAGAGCATAAGGGAACAATTGACAGGAATGGGGGAAAGAAATACAATAGAAGAAGAATGGGTAGCTCTGAGGGATGAAGTAGTGAAGGCAGCAGAGGATCAAGTAGGTAAAAAGACGAGGGCTAGTAGAAATCCTTGGGTAACAGAAGAAATATTGAATTTCATTGATGAAAGGAGAAAATATAAAAATGCAGTAAATGAAGCAGGCAAAAAGGAATACAAACGTCTCAAAAATGAGATAGACAGGAAGTGCAAAATGGCTAAGCAGGGATGGCCTGAGGACAAATGTAAGGATGTAGAGGCTTATCTCACTAGGGGTAAGGTAGATACTGCCTACAGGAAAATTAAAGAGACCTTTGGAGATAAGAGAACCACTTGTATGAACATCAAGAGCTCAGATGGAAACCCAGTCCTAAGCAAAGAAGGGAAAGCAGAAAGGTGGAAGGAGTATATAGAGGGTCTATACAAGGGCGATGTACTTGAGGACAATATTATGGAAATGGAAGAAGATGTAGATGAAGATGAAAGGGGAGATACGATACTGCGTGAAGAGTTTGACAGAGCACTGAAAGACCTGAGTCGAAACAAGGCCCCCGGAGTAGACAACATTCCATTGGAACTACTGACGGCCTTGGGAGAGCCAGTCCTGACAAAACTCTACCATCTGGTGAGCAAGATGTATGAAACAGGCGAAATACCCTCAGACTTCAAAAAGAATATAATAATTCAAATCCCAAAGAAAGCAGGTGTTGACAGATGTGAAAATTACCGAACAATCAGTTTAATAAGCCACAGCTGCAAAATACTACCACGAATACCTTGCAGATGAATGGAAAAACTAGTAGAAGCCGACCTCGGGGAAGATCAGTTTGGATTCCATAGAAATACTGGAACACGTGAGGCAATACTGACCTTACGACTTATCTTAGAAGAAAGATTAAGGAAAGGCAAATCTACGTTTCTAGCATTTGTAGACTTAGAGAAAGCTTTTGACAATGTTGACTGGAATACTCTCTTTCAAATTCTAAAGGTGGCAGGGGTAAAATACAGGGAGAGAAGGCTATTTACAATTTGTACAGAAACCAGATGGCAGTTATAAGAGTCGAGGGACATGAAAGGGAAGCAGTTGTTGGGAAGGGAGTGAGACAGGGTTGTAGCCTCTCCCCGATGTTATTCAGTCTGTATATTGAGCAAGCAGTAAAGGAAACAAAAGAAAAATTCGGAGTAGGTATTAAAATCCATCGAGAAGAAATAAAAACTTTGAGGTTCGCCGATGACATTGTAATTCTGTCAGAGACAGCAAAGGACTTGGAAGAGCAGTTGAACGGAATGGACAGTGTCCTGAAAGAAGGATATAAGATGAACATCAACAAAAGCAAAACGAGGATAATGGAATGTAGTCGAATTAAGTCGGGTGATGTTGAGGGTATTAGATTAGGAAATGAGACACTTAAAGTAGTTTTGCTATTTGGGGAGCAAAATAACTGATGATGGTCGAAGTAGAGAGGATATCAAATGTAGACTGGCAATGGCAAGGAAAGCGTTTCTGAAGAAGAGAAATTTGTTAACATCGAGTATAGATTTAAGTGTCAGGAAGTCATTTCTGAAAGTATTTGTATGGAGTGTAGCCATGTATGGAAGTGAAACCTGGACGGTAAATAGTTTGGACAAGAAGAGAATAGAAGCTTTCGAAATGTGGTGCTACAGAAGAATGCTGAAAATTAGATTGGTAGATCACATAACTAATGAGGAAGTATTGAATAGGATTGGGGAGAAGAGAAGTTTGTGGCACAACTTGACCAGAAGAAGGGATCGGTTGATAGGACATGTTCTGAGGCATCAAGGGATCACCAATTTAGTATTGGAGGGCAGTGTGGAGGGTAAAAATCGTAGGGGGAGACCAAGAGATGAATACTCTAAGCAGATTCAGAAGGATGTAGGTTGCAGTAGGTACTGGGAGATGAAGAAGCTTGCACAGGATAGAGTAGCATGGAGAGCTGCATCAAACCAATCTCATGACTGAAGACCACAACAACAACAACAGTAGGGAGTAAAGTATGCTGCTATGAAGACTTTTAATGCATTGCCTAATTATATTAAATGTACAATACAAAATGAAACGCTGTTCAAAGGTATGTTAAAAAAATACCTGCTCGACCATCCACTGTACTCGCCAGATGAATTCTTTTCCAGAAGTAATGCCCTCCCTTAATAATATATGTATTTAGTCTCTTAGTTATTAGATGGATGATATAATATTATGTTAATGTTATAGTGTTAATGTTATAGTTATAATGTTATATTGAGAATTGCTATACTAGTTTAATGACAGCTTGCAATTGAGAAAAAGTGATACTTATAATATCTATATCATTGTATTATATTACTATTCTGTAGCATTAATTGTATTTGTACAATTGTATTGACACATTCCACATCCAGGCGAATCACTCGCATGTATGGATCTATGGAATACGCATACCAAATAAAATAATAAAAAAAAATAGGTTTAAACACAGGCCATTTTCCAATATACAGGGGTGAAGACTATTTGGTTATGAAAATTGGTGAAACTTAGTGTGCTATATTGTTATTACGACAGGCTAAGTTTTAAAAAAGTCTTTCAGTATCATTGATAAATATTTATCTAATTTAATATTACTCCCAATAGATCACTGAATTATTACAACACTAATACCATAGAACTCTACAATAATATGATGTTTCCTGAAATAAAGTTGAAACTCTCCAACAGAGATCTAGTTTCATGTGTTGCATAGTGTCTCTAAATGATTACTCCAGTGATAACTTCTTCCCCATCTACATACAATTATTGTCTGTGCTTCAATTTTTACTGCCTTTCAACTGAGGTAATGATAACTATAAACTACCTTCCTTTTGTGTGGTTATGTTCCTCAGGTTCTATGCCAACATATAGAATAGTTGAAGAACCACTAAAAAGGCTTACTTACTAATATAAAAGGCTGATAAATGACTTACTGTGCTGGAGATTGTGTCTGAAACGATGCAGATACCTACTTTGTCACTGCTTCTCTGTAGTGGCCCCCCACAACAGGTACATCTTGTACAGCAGCTGCTTGTCTCTCATTGTACAGTCGAAGGGCCAGAATGCTAGAAACATACGTTGGCCTGAAACCACTGGGTCTCAACTGTCCATACTTATTTAATTATTTATTTATATTTATTCATGCAGGGATCATTTCATGACATCTGAACTGTTAAGTTTGTAAAACAAAAATCAGTTCGTCAAAACACACAGAATATATAAATATGCTTTATGAGGGTGGGAAAGATGATCAGCTGTGGCCTTAGTAAAGGCACCATTCTTGTATTTGCCTGAAGACATTTGGGAGAACCTAGGTTAACTGAAATCAGGATGACTGGACAGAGTATAGTGAATTTCGCCAAATGTGAGGATAAAGCTGCACAGCCTCATTCAGCTGAATGCTATCATACAATATGTTTTGATTTACACACAACTTGATTCAGATAACTTACCATATGAAACATAAATGTGCATACAGCTACAACATCTCCCCTAAGCTGTGACTGTATGACTTCTTTTATTTTACCGTGATACACCAATATGATTAATTTGTGTACATTTGCAAATGTGTGTGTGTGTGCGTGTGTGTGTGTGTGTGTGTGTGTGTGTGTGTGTGTGTGCCTGATTCTTTGATTTATATTATTTTGCAGCAATTGATAATGTGTACTCCAGAAATATAAGGGGTATCATTCATTAAGTGTTTCTCATGACTATTCAGTGATGGGTGTTTGTGTGTTCTGTGGGCATCTAAAATATGTTGATGAATGATAAGTGAGAATAAAATGTAAGCTTTCAATGAGATGACTGAGTAGATGTGGTTGGCATTATCTTTATGAATCATGTAGATGTACAATTTGTTTGCTACCATGCAGAATAGGTAACGTGTAAAGTGGTATGAGGAAATGGTGACTCATCACCCAAATAGCTCTAGCTCTATTAATGATTACATTATTGTGCTTGTTTCAATAACAATTATATCTTAATGCCGGATTGTAGACTGGATGCTAATTTAGCACGATTTGCATGTCCTATGAAGTGAAGTTGTACTGAGCCACAGCACTGAAGTACTACCAGGAGGTTCAGTTATACTGCAGTGTAGCAAGAAAACAGACAACAGACCATTATGAAAGTACATTCAAGAACTGAAGAACAATTGAAGTGAGTGTGGCCAAAGTGGTCACTGAAAATGTGCAGTGAAATTATTGACAGAAACATCTTTTCCTGTAATGAAATCAAGCAATGGAAACTCCAGGTTCAAATTTCGATGATATAGGGAAACAATCCCCCCCATGAACCATGGACCTTGCCGTTGGTGGGGAGGCTCAACGATACAGATAGCCGTACCATAGGCGCAACCACAATGGAGGGGTATCTGTTGAGAGGCCAGACAAATGTGTGGTTCCTGAAGAGGGGCAGCAGCCTTCTCAGTAGTTGCAGGGGCAACAGTCTGGATGATTGACTGATCTGGCCTTGTAACACTAACCAAAACGGCCTTGCCGTTTTGGTACTGTGATTGGCTGAAGGCAAGGGGAAACTACAGCCGTAATTTTTCCCAAGGGTAATCAGCTTTACTGTATGATTAAATGATGGCGTCCTCTTGGGTAAAATATTCCAGAGGTAAAATAGTCCCCCATTTGGAACTCCGGGCATGGACTACTGAAGAGGATGTCGTTACCAAGAGAAAGAAAACTGGCGTTCTATGGATCGGAGCGTGGAATGTCAGATCCCTTAATTGGGCAGGTAGAAAATTTAAAAAGGGAAATGTATATGTTAAAGTTAGATATACTGGGACTTAGTGAAGTTCGGTGGCAGGAGGAACAAGAGTTTTGGTCAGGCGAATACAGGATCATAAATACAAATTCAAATAGGGGTAATTCAGGAGTAGCTTTAATAATGAATAGGAAAATAGGAGTGTGGGTAAGCTACTACAAACAGCATAGTGAACGCATTGTTGTGGCCAAGATAGACACGAAGCCCATGCCTACTACAGTAGTACAAGTTTATATGCCAACTAGCTCTGCAGATGATGAAGAAATTGAGGAAATATATGATGAGATAAAAGAAACCATTCAGGTAGTGAAGGGAGACGAAAATTTAATAGTCATGTGTGATTGGAATGCGACAGTATGAAAAGGAAGAGAAGGAAATGTAGTAGGTGAATATGGATTGGGGCTAAGAAATGAAAGAGGAAGCCGCCTGGTAGAATTTTGCACAGAGCATAACTTAATCATAGCTAACACTTCGTTCAAGAATCATGAAAGAAGGTTGTATACTTAGAAGAACCCTGGAGACTCTAAAATGTTTCAGATAGATTATATAATGGTAAGACAGAGATTTAGGAAAAAGATTTTAAATTGTAAGACATTTCCAGGGGCAGATGTGGACTCTGACCACAATCTATTGGTTATGAACTGTAGATTAAAACTGAAGAAACTGCAAAAAGGTGGGAATTTAAGGAGATGGGACTTGGATAAACTGAAAGAACCAGAGGTTGTACAGAGTTTCAGGGAGAGCATAAGGGAGCAATTGACAGGAATGGGGGAAAGAAATACAGTAGAAGAAGAATGGGTAGCTCTGAGGGATGAAGTAGTGAAGGCAGCAGAGGATCAAGTAGGTAAAAAGACGAGGGCTAGTAGAAATCGTTGGGTAACAGAAGAGATACTGAATTTACTTGATGAAAGGAGAAAATACAAAAATGCAGTAAGTGAAGCAGGCAAAAAAGAATACAAACGTCTTAAAAATGAGATCGACAGGAAGTGCAAAATGGCTAAGCAGGGATGGCTAGAGGACAAATGTAAGGATGTAGAGGCTTATCTCAAGAGGGGTAAGATAGATACTGCCTACAGGAAAATTAAAGAGACCTTTGGAGAAAAGAGAACCACTTGCATGAATATCAAGAGCTCAGATGGAAACCCAGTTCTAAGAAAAGAAGGGAAAGCAGAGAGATGGAAGGAGTATATAGAGGGTCTATACAGGGGCGATGTTCTTGAAGACAATATTATGGAAATGGTAGAGGAGGTACATGAAGATAAAATGGGAGATATGATACTGCGTGAAGAGTTTGACAGAGCACTGAAAGACCTAAGTCGAAACAAGGCCCCGGGAGTAGACAACATTCCATTAGAACTACCGACAGCCTTGGGGGAGCCAGGCCTAACAAAACTCTACCATCTGGTGAGTAAGATGTATGAGACAGGCGAAATTCCCTCAGACTTCAAGATGAATGTAGTAATTCCAATACCAAAGAAAGCAGGTGTTGACAGATGTGAAAATTACCGAACTATCAGTTTAATAAGTCACAGCTGCAAAGAGATGAAAAGTAATTTTACTGACTGTTTAATTTCAACTTACCACATTGTGGTAAGCAGTTTTGATCATTATACAGCAATAATATCAATGTCACTATAACAATATCTTACTGGGTGACAGCGATGAAAGTTATACCATTGGGGTGTTGTCATTCAACAGAAACATACCAAAGGCGTGCATGGAGCTTAGGGAATGCACACTTCCTCTACACACATTGCTCCAAACCTACATATGAGATATTGATGATGAAAAGCTCCAGAATGCCTAGAGCACTTATTTCTGAAATGTTCTACATGGTTTTAAAATGCCTTGAAAGTACTTCTTTCTAAATCTAAAACTATGTGTACTGGCCGTGTCTGGTCATTTAGTACCAACTGACTGCCAAGTCATCCAATGCCAATGGTGTCATTCAGATGTAGTACTGAGGGGCATGGGATCAGCATACCGTTCTTCCAGCCTTTTAAACCTTCCCAGACCTGGGAGCTACTACTTCTCACTCAAATAGAGCCCCAAATGACATTACAAAACTGGATATACTATGTTCCAGCAGTATCACCTAGCTAGAATTCCAGGCAGTACTGGGAATCTAACACAAATTCTCCACATATCAGAAATACTGAAAAATTAGCTTTGGAGGCAGACAAATATTTATGTATACTTTAGAAGAGATGCATGAACTCCTCACATTTCATTTTTCAAAGAAAACTGCTGGTGGTTTCTGTTAATGAATTAGGTTGACAATGTTTATAAAAACAAATTTTTTCTTGTATCTTTCTGGTGAAATTTCTACTTATTCCAAGTTTATTGTGTCAACATATATTTGTGAAAGAAGATATTTCAGCTATTGATATTACTTAACAGAAATAATTTCATATTTAAAGAGACTTCAATCATGATGTGTCAATATTACTCTAATTCAGTTGGAAGCACACATAATGTTCAATAACTAGCTTTAGATTTGTACAGTGCTGAGTAAAGACTTACTCTCCTCTATTTAGTTTTGTCATGTATTCAGTTGAAGGCTTGCTAGTTGTTTCATTTTGATGCTGGATGCAGTCATGGGGCAGGTTCCTTCTCTTCTGGTCAACATAATTCCTCTCATTGCTTCATGTCGTGGAAACTTAGAAGCATGAAGTAGATGGAGAAATATTACATTGACTGTATCCAACTGAATATCAGTATTCTGTCACTATTATATTACATCAGTGCAGAACAAGTAAGCTTGTTGCATGGTTAATGTAATGATCTCTGCTCACATGATTGTTTGGTTGACCTCTATGCATCCTCAGGATGGTTGTGTTACCATCCTCTGATGCTAGAATATATAGCAAACTTTACTCGCTAATTACCATAAGTTGTGAAGCCTTCCTCAGATCTAGTCTTGTCAAATGGCTGTATACAAGAGAGCAGTTATTTTTTATTTAGTGTGAATAATCATAAAAGCACGTTCAGATGTGAGTAACATATTTCAGCTCCCAAAACATTTTTTTTTAAGGATTTCTTTCTGCACTTATTAGCTAAGTAACAATACTGATTATTCTTTTCCAATTGTATTACAATATATCTGAAATTGTTTTGAGTCACTAATAATTCTATGATTATTGTGGTATTTTTTTTTTAATTTAAAGTAATGTGGGGACTTAAAGATCTTTATCAAGGGTAAACCTGTATTGCTTGCTGAGCTGGTGTGTCATTAACTTTAGTCACACCGTTGCACAGTTTTGTAAATCACTTACATTTAGTGTGAAGGCATTTTTTAGTTACGAATTTCCTTACCTGCTAACCACGCGAAGTTTAACTTTATGTTTTAGTAAGAACTGGAGGTAAGTGAAGAGGATTTTTATCTCTAGTAACAATTCTAGAACCAATAAGAAATTTCTGAGAGAACACAGAGCCAAAGAAAATGTAGTAAGAGAAACAGTACAGCAAAACTTCAGTATTTTATCTAAGAAAATGCATTTCAGAGAATTCAATCGAGTGTTCTCCTGAGGATGTAGGTTGTTAGTGCAGGCTTAAGGGAAAGAAAATTTGTACGTCAGTTGTACAAAAGACAAAAAGTAGCAATGACAAAACAATTGAGTGTTAGAAAAGTTGTGTTAGATAAAAATGTCTTTTGTCACTAACACTTTTCAATATTTGTACTGAGTAACTATTGAATAAAGCATTTACAAAAGCAAGAGGCATATTAATAGGAGGATAAATGATAAATACAGTTATGTACATATATGAAGAATTAGTCTTGACAAAATCAGGGGAAGAACTACAAATTAAGGTGGCTAGGATTGTAAAAGAGTATTGAGGGAAAAACAAAGGAGATGACCTTTGGCATATATGAATTCCACGTCAAACATGGCTGGAATTGAACACCTTTGAACAAATAAAATGTTTTAGCTATTTAGGAGATTTGGTGACAGAAAACAAAAACTGTTTACAGGAAATAAATAGTAAAACATCTAGAAGTCAAAGAGTTTTCAAAAGATGGAAGGTTTCTTGAGAGGAACAAATTTAATAAACTAGATACTAAAAGGACTAAGAAAGACATTCCCCCAGAGCTTTGTCCAGGATATACCATAGTGAATCACTGACAGCCATAAAGTAGAAAGTAAACTGCTAGGAAAACTTTGATAAGCTCTTTGTGAGAAAACTGTTTAATGTGGACGGGACTGGCAGAATAAGGAATGAAGAATTACTTACAAGAACAGCAGGGTGAAAAGAAACTAGTGGCAATACAGGTAATGAGGAAAACATCACCAATGGGACATACACAGTGAAAAAATTTGCCTGTTATAAAGAGTCATCAAATGAAAATTGCAGGAAGATAGAAAGAAAGACGGAGACAGAGAGAGAGAGAGAAAGAGAGAGACAGAGACAGAGTGAGATGTGGAGTGCTGGATAAGGTTAAAAATATATGATGTTATCAACAGATTCAACAACTAGGACAGGAAGAGTAAACTGGAAAGTGCACAATGTCTCTCATAATAAAAACAATTAGCAGTACCAGATGGCACATATTCTGCGTGTATGCAGAGATGAGACTTTAGCGATACATAGGGCCCAACACTTCAATTACCAACAAAAGAAAACATGGATTATGTCCAATTAGTGTACTTTTATGTTCTTCCCAAACTAATTATATCTTTATATACAGAGATGACCATAAAACAATGTATGCAAAACTGGCTGCATCCAATTTGAAGCATAGAGGACATTTTCAGGATCTCTGACCAAAATTTCTTATGACACTCATGAGCCTTATGATTCCTGTGAAGCAAAAGGCATCAATTTTTGTGTTATGGCTCCATCTGGTCTAGAGGAAAGACACTGTGACTGGCTTAACAGAAGATGCCTCAACCAGGGTAATGCAAGGCAACTCAGTAACAGGGCCAAGTAAGCATCTTGCATAAGGGGCCATATTCAGACTGTGCTGACACTGCAGATGTTACTGCCCAAGGCTTCAGAACAGTGAAACTGCTACACTATTAATGAGGATCAGAGCTGCCATTCCAGAAACAATGACAGTCTGAATTCATATAAACATTGCCCATTTCACACAGGCAGCATCAATCAGCATCATGAAGCAGCTCCAAGGAAATTATGATGAAATATATAATAAAGAAATGTGTTATTGCGCTGCTACTCCCATTACTATCATCACTACATGTGGGTTAGTTGCCTGCAAAAAGTATGAATGCTTCTGACTTGGTACATCCCAACTGGTGGCGCCCTGCTTGGTAATTTCTACCATTTATCACATGCCTGCTTTGGGGTTTTGTGTTCCCTACCTTGCCTTGATAGCTGCCATGACCTGTCCTGGCAAACTCTGCTGCTCGTTGGTGCTCTGTGTGGGAAATCTCTCCTACTGTTTCATACCTTGCATCAGCATATTGTGCTGCTGTTTGAGGCACCAAGCAGGCACACACTGTCACTGACTGATGACTTGTGTGGGAAAAATTCATCACAGTCTTCTCCACCCACCCATGTTATCCTGCCTAGGGTAAGAGCAACACACGTAGTATGATCCGTTCACTGCTACAGCAGGGGTGAAACTGCATGCCAGCCATGACATAAGGCCTCCCGTTGAGCTAAGCATGCTATACTGCAACCAGCCTGCAACTTGGGGGTGCTGATCACCACTTAGTATCACCACAACTCATTTATTTTGCCACATGGTAAGTGTTAATAAGAAACTTTATTTTTTTTATGACTAAGCGATAGACAACCACACAATGCCTAACCACATCACCACAATGTCATGGTTGGAGAGTGGAAGACCTTCCTGACAACTAGCAACCTGTTTCCACCATGCACCAAAGAGATACACACCCCCAATCTCTGCAGTACAAATTCCTAACAAAACACATACAACCCAATAACCAAAAAATAACAATAATACTTATGTGCTGACTTGAACCAAATATAATTACAGTGAGGGACACATGGTATGGCGTAAATATAAGTCTAAAGATGCTCTGGATGTATTAAATGATTTTAATTTTCATTTTCCTGTTTGCAATTGGAATTGTTTTTACAGTGCACAAAAGAATGTTGTTAAGTGCCCTCTTACCTCTTGCTATTATACTGTATAGTTTTAGTAATTTAAGCTTAGTAACGCCCTACATTTGCATGTAGATGACATTTTATAAATATAAATAATTATTTTCCTTGTAGGTAATATAAGATGATTCATTGAAAGAAAATAGTGGTTACTGATGCCACTTTTGTAAGTACTACACACTATGTTACTAAATCAGAGACTGAGTCAGTAAATCACGCATACTAATTTTTGTACAAATGTTGTGAAAGTCATGAGACACATCATTTGTTAAAAGGAATGAAACATGAAAAAAGCCTTAAAATTACAGGTCATCATTGGGATACAGATGTTCTTTGCATTGAAATGACACAAAGAAACTGGTCTCTTTTACATTGTTTATTTGCCTGCACTGTCTATCATTTCTAACAAACTTGTATTTGAGAGGACTTGTGTACCAGTCCACAACAGTTCAATTGGGTTTTGGTTCCCTGTAGAATCCAACCCCACCCCTTACACACACTATTCATCTTTTGAAACTGAAATTCATAGGTTGCATTTGTAATTGAAGCTGACAGTCTCTAAATGAGCTAGAAGACTAAAAAACTCTATTCCAGGAGTGTGGATTTTCACCATACCCCTTTAAGAAAGCAGTGCAAGTGATGCCTCAGTAGCAATCAAGAGACCAGGAAGAAGAATCAAATAGAGATGTTCTCAGTTGTTAAGTGATTTTTTCAATGTGTGAGAAGTGATTCCTTTTTTTTAAAAAAAAAAAAAAAAAAAAGGTAAAGATCAAGGGGTTAAGTTCAATATGAGATACCTTTCTGACATCAGAAACTTCTGTGGGAAAGGTTAGTGGCAATATACAGCGAAAAGCAAGGATTGGTGTCATTGTGAGAAATATTACGTATAGGCCATACCCAACAAACTATACAAAAACAATTCAGTGAACTTAGGCAGCTGGTATTTACTTCTTCGCCTGAATAAATCAGCAATGGCTGAGTAATGCACCTCTGCTCACTACTCTATTAACTATTAACACTTTCAAAAACTGTCCGCCATCACATCTTTCTCGAGAAATGAGGTTAAGGAAGTAGTGAAAAATAACTAGCACCAGATATAAGCATCTATATGAATTTTTCAAATTAGACAATTCCTGTTCATGGATTCTGCACGTATCTGTTATATACTGCCATAGTAATTTCTCTTGTGAATCTGAACCTCGTCATAATTCGACTGACTGAAGAGTTGATGCTTAAGCATTATTGACTTGCATCTTCCACATTCAGTTTTATTTTTAATTACGGTTATCACATTTTATTGGTGACTTCCTCTTTTAATAACATGTCCATCTTAAGTAACAACACTACAGTGAGCTCAGCAGACAATGGAAGGATCTGCATGACAATTATTGTATGAATTATAACTGAAATGTCAGGAGCAATAACTTGGTACATTACAAAAGATATAATTGCTAGCACTGTTTTCGTGACTGCCACAAGTCCAATACAAGCAGTGCAGCTCATACTGTGTCTACTGATGACATTTTTGCGCAGACACAGAGATAGCTGTTTCTGCTGTTCCACAATTTGAACTACTAGAGGTGTTCACTGACATGGAATGACATGGTCATAAATTTTCTGTGCCATACTAGAATGGATATAGGGGAAAGTTTTTATTCAGATGCTATTCCATAGAGTTATTGATTCAAAAAATTCAATGACACTTAAAGAAAGTCCTACTCTGGTTCAATGTGTTTTAGGAAGATACCCACCTCACTAATAACAGTGGTTCTGAAACCATAGGTACCCACAGGGTGAACCAGAACTCCAGTGACAAACATTTGAATCCTCTTCTGGGATACCTTCCAAGTATATAGGTATTGGAGATCTGTGGTATCTGGCAGCTAACTACAGAGTAACTGCACTTTGTTTTGTTTCTTGCTTGAATTAGCTCAGCATCTTTACTGCACTGAATATAGTGGACAACCATGCAAATGAGGGCAGTTTGACCTGTGTGTCTTGTTTTGATTTGGTCACGGTACCTGCTGTTGGCAGCAGTAATTCACTCCATACCACATTGTCATCAAGTTTGCTTTCAGTACTGCACCATTCTGCCCAGGATTTTGTTTTCCAGCAGTTTTAGTTCTGCATTAATGACAATACACAGCAGTATTAAGGCTAGGCATACCAATGAAAAGTTGGAAAATCTGCACTTGGTTTACAAATTCACTGAATGCAATGTAAAAATAGCATAATGAAGCTGCGGTAACAGAATATGTGGTACTTCTTGTGGTTGTTGCATAGTCTGAGTTGTGTGATGTACATTTTGATTACTGCTTATAACAGACTGCTTCACTTTCCTGAAGGTATTTGCACAGACACAAGGATGACTGCATTAACAAATCAAATAAATTACAATTACATTAATCACCCACCAGAGGGAATGAGCCCTTATACTAAAATTTTAAAAAAGTACCCCTGAACAATCTTTGATAGCTTATCAGTGGAGTTCTGGGTCAGGTGATTATGTGAAAAGGTGTCTGACATGAATACGCCCACATGACAGGAGTTAACAGACCTTGATTGCCGAATGGTAGTTGGAGCTAGATGCATGGGAGACTCCATTTTCCAAATTGTTTCGGAATTCATTATTGCAAGACCCACAGTGTCAAGACTGTGCTGAGAATCCCACATTTCAGGGTTTACCTCTCACCTCAGATCACACAGTGGTCAATGGCCTTCACTTTATAACTAAGAAATTTTGCATATTTGTGGGAAGGTCATAAGGGACCAAACTGCTGAGGTCAACTGTCCCCAGGCTTACACACTAGTACTTGACCTAACTTAAACTAACATATGCTAAGGGCATCACAACACCCATGCCCAAAGAAGGACTTGAACCAGTGATGGGGAAGGCGCATGAACTGTGACAAGGCAACTCAAACCGCGTGGCCATCCTGCATAACATGACTAAGAACAGTGATGTTTGCGTTGAGTTGTCAGCGCTAACAGACAAACAACACTGCCTGAAATAACCAGAAAAATATATCTATGATGCATGATAATTGTACCCGTTAGGACAGTGCAGTGAAATTTGGCATTAATGGTATATGGTAGTGGACAACCCATGTGAGTGTCTTTGCTAACAGCTTGACATGATCTACATTGCCACTGCTGGGCTTTTAATCATATCAATTGGACCCTAAATGACCAAAACCTGTGCCTTGGTCAGATGAATCTAAGTTTCAGTTGGTGTGAGCTGATGATGGGCTTCAAGTGTGGCCAGACAACATTAAGCCAAAGAGTCAGGTTGACAATGAGGCACTGTGGAAGCTTGTGGTGGCTCCATGATGGTGTGGGCTGAATCAGTCATCACTGCCTGGAAATGGTTATTTTCAGTTACTTGGATTTCAGCAGCTAGAATTAGTTCTTACAGAACCTTAGAGGAATAATAATCAGAATGTACTACAAAGTAATTTTAACATTTAATTTCCTTCAGATATAACAGTTATAAACAGCTGGAATCATTGTTGTCAACTTTCAATCTGCTCCCAAGGGTCACATTGTCAAGAAGAGTATACTGGCTTAGAAAGATCTTGATTGATGATCTGTTTATGGACCCCATGAATTACAATGGTGTGGAAACACAAGCCATAGTAAAAGGTATGTCTGATCACGATCGTCAAATCACAATGTGTAAACTCGCCAGAAGGAAAATAGTAAATGGCCACATGATTCGTAAACATATTATAATAATAAATAGAGAATCTACCAATCACTTAAAAAAGAGTTTACACTTTAAACAATGGGAGGAAGCACATGAGGTAGACACAAAGAATCAGAAATTCAATTCATTCCTGAACGTAACTGCCAAACATTTTGAAATCTGCTTAATCCAAACAGAGGTTAAAATGAAATCATTCTGTTATTGAAAAAAGGAGTTGGTAACAGCTGGCATCAAAATATCATGTGCTAAAAAGAGAGACCTGTATGCAGAGCAAAAGATGACCACTAACCTGGAAGCTGCACTAGAGAAAAAAGAAAGTACTCTAAAATTCTAACATGTGGAATCAGGAAGGACAAACAAATGCCTCACGCAGAAAAAATTAGGAAATCTAACAATAAAGTAATAACCATATGGAACATCATAAAAAGTGAGACAAGTAGGAACATAAAATCTCAACGAGTGGAGACTCCACTATCCTCTGGCAGTGGCTCACACAGCAACAATCAAAAAGCTGAAGCCTCAGATTGTAATAGCTTTTTTCTCGCAGTAGCTGAAACAACAGGTAGCCATAATACAACATCTCCAAAGGAACCACAGAGCTACTAAATCATATGCAAATCATATCAAATACAGTACTCTGTTTCATAAGCACAACTCCTAAACTAACTGAATAAAATCATAAAACCTCTGGATGTTCTGGATATGATGGAATATCAAACAGGATTTTAAAATCATGTGGGGACTTATTCAGTCACAAATTATGCTATTTATGTAACCAGTGAACGAAAACTGGGACATTTCCAGATAGACTGAAACATGGAATAGAGTTGTCCATCCATAAAAGTGGGGCAACCAATATACTATCCAATTGTCGACTCATCTCTTGGCTGCCAGTGTTCTCAAAATTGTTTGAGACAGTAGAATGTGATAGGGCTTATGATACAAAATGGCTCACTAACTTCTGCATACTTTGAATTTCATAAGCGATGCCCCACACAGAGAGCTATATTTAGCAAAGCAGATGAAACTGTAGGTGAATTAAATCCCTGAAGGTACCCAATGGGGATCTTCTGTGACACTTCCTGTGCACCACAGCTCCATCAGCAAACAGCCACAGATTGCTACATATATAAATGAACTGATTGATATGGTGAGCAGCAGTCTGTGAGTCTTTACTGATGATGCTGTGGAGAATGGGAAGTGTCATCACTGAGTGACTGTAGGAGGATACAGAATGGCTCAGTAAAAGTTTCTAGTTGTGTTGAATAATGGCAACTTGCTCTACATATAGCAAAATAAATGTTAATACAGACGACTAGGGAAAAAAGTCCTATAATGTTCAAATACAGCATTACTAGTGTGCTGCTTGACACAATGACATTGATTAAGTATATAAGTTTAACACTGAAAAACAATATGAAATGGAACAAGCATTATAGGACAGTTTCAAAGAAGGTGGTTGGTCAACATTGGTTTACTGGAAGAATTTTAGGAAAGTGTGGTTTCTTGAGTACTGGTTGCTTGTTAGGAGTTTCTGCCAGCTTGGATTAAATGAAGACATTGAAGCAATTCAGAGGTGGGCACCTAGATTTGCCACTGGCAGTTTCAGTCACAATGTGAGTATTATGGAGATGCTTCATGAGTCCTATAGGGAATCCCTGGAGGGAAGATAATGTTCTTTTCGCAAAGCACTACTGAAGAAATTTAAACAACCAGCATTTGAAGTTGGCTGTAGAGTAATGCTACAGCCACCACTGTACAATTATCAGGAGCATCACAAAGACAAGATAAGAGAAATTTGGGTTTGCGCAGAGGCATAAAGGTAGTGGTTTTTCCCTTGCTCTGTTTTGTGAGTGATACAGCAAGAGAAATTATTAAGAGTGGTACAATTCTTCACCATGCATCTTTTGGTGGCTTGCACAGTATGTATGTAGATGTACATGAAGAGGAATGTACCATAAGCCTGTATATACTGCTCCTACATGGATCAGAAAGACGAACTCTAACTAATTTCTGCATGTGGGTCTTTGAGCAGTGATTCTACCCTTGGTGCACACCCAAATGGTGCAGTAAGAATCCCTGATACTAGCCACTATTAGGAATATGCAGAGTACAGATGTAGATGTGGATGTATATAAAGTACTTAGCATTTCTGAAATCAGCAGACAAGTTGCCAGTATTCTGTGCAACCCTCACATGCTTGTGTCAATGACAGTCATGGCTTAAAGTATACACAGTGGGTTGCAGGGTGAGCAGTAGTGTCATGGTCACTGTAAGAGAATTGTCATGGTGGTAGCTGTCACAAACTTTAATGACATTCTTATTCACCATGATATTGTCAAACATCAAAGTCTGACCAAGTATGGTAACATTTGTTTCATGTAGCTTAAGGAATAAAAAAGAAAAAAAATCTGCTAGGGCTGCTGAAACAATTTACACTAGCTCATATAAACACTGAAAGATCACAAAAATAACAATTAAGCAAACACATATGAATGAAATGTAATGAAATCCAGCAAATGCGACATAGCAAAAAAGCACCCACAATCTAAAATCGACATAAGGGTAACCTCTGAATTTCATTTTCATCTGAAAGTGTGAGCATGTGATCCCTTCTCTGATTTTTTGAAGACCTACTCT
The DNA here is from genome assembly GCF_023864275.1 of Schistocerca cancellata. Taxonomy (NCBI): domain Eukaryota; kingdom Metazoa; phylum Arthropoda; class Insecta; order Orthoptera; family Acrididae; genus Schistocerca; species Schistocerca cancellata. The sequence goes on from NC_064629.1 coordinate 271,912,989, forward strand.
TTTCTGTACCAGTAACTCCTGACTTCATGTATCTCCCTGTAATTCTTAGTTTTATGCTAGCTATTACCATGGATATAAACACGTTTTTTTTTTTTTTTTTTCCAAATGTACAGGGGTGAAGACTGTTGGGTAACAAAAATTGGTGAAACTTAGTGTACTATTTTGTTATTATGACAGGCTGAGTTTAAAAAATGTCTAGTAGTATTTTTGATAAATATTTATCTAATTTAATATTACTCCCAACAGGTCACTGAATTAATTACAACACTTATACCACAGAACTTTGCACTATTTTGATGTGTCCTGACATAAAGTTGAAACCATCCAACAGAGATCTAGTTTCATGCATTACATAGTTCTCTAAATGATTACTCATGTGGCAAGTTCCTTCAAATGGACATGACTGATTATCTTCCCCATCTACATAAATTCAAGTCTGTTGTTCTTTTTTCACTGCCTTTTCACTGAGGTAATGCAACTATAAACTACCTTTCTTTCTGTGGTTATGTTCCTCAGGTAATATGTAAACATATAGAATATTTGAAGAACCACTAAAAAGGCTTACTTACTAATATAAAAAGCTGATAAATGACTTACTGTGCTGGAGGTTGTGTCTGAAACGATGCAGACACTTCCTTTGTCATCGCTTTTCTGTAGTGACCTCCCACAACAGGTACATCTTGTACAGCAGCTGCTTGTCTCTCATTGTACGGTCGAAGGACCAGAATGCTAGATACATACGTTGGCCTGAAACCACTGGGTCTCAACTGTCTATATTTATTTAATTATTTATTTATATTTATTCATCCAGGGATCATTTCACGACATCTGAACTGTTAAGTTTATAACCCAAAAATCAGTTCGTCAAAACGCACAGAATATATAAATATGCTTTATGAGGGTGGGAAAGATGATCAGCTGTGGCCTTAATGAAGGAACCATCCTTGTATTTGCCTGAAGACATTTAGGAGAACCTGTGTTAACTCAAATCAGAATGACTGGACAGAGTATAGTGAATTTCGCCAAATGTGAGGATACAGCTGCACAGCCTCATTCAGCTGGATGCTATCATACAATATGTTTTGATTTACACACAACTTGATTCAGATAACCTACCCTATGAAACATAAATTTGGATACAGCTACAACATCTCCACTAAGCTTAGACTGTGTGTCTTCTTTTATTTTACCATGATATACCCATATGAATAATTTGTGTACATGTGCAAGTGCATGTGTGTGTGCGTGTGTGCGTGTGCGTGTGTGTGTGTGTGTGTGTGTGTGTGTGTGTGTGTGCCTGATTTTTTTATTTATATTATTTTTTCACTGCAATTGAGAATGTGTACTACACAAATATAAGCGGTATCATTAAGTGTTTTTCATGACTATTCAGTGATGGCTGTTCAGTGTGTTCTGTGCATATGTAAAATATATGTTGATGAATGGTAAGTGAGAATAAAATATAAGCTTCCCATGATATGACTGAAGAGATATTGTTGTAATTATTTTTATGAATCATGCAGATGTAGAATTTGTTTGCTACTATGCAGAATAGGTAATGTGTAAAGTGGTATGAGGAAATGGCAACTCATCACCTAAATAGCTGTAGCTCTATTAATGAATACATTATTTTTATTTGCAAGTGCTTGTTTCAATAACAATTATTTCTTAATGCTGGATAGTAGACTTGGTGCTAATTTGGCTAGATTTGTATGTCAAATGAATTGAAACTGCCCTGAGCTAGAACACTGAAGTTCTCACAGCAGGGTCAGTTCTGGTGCAGTGTAGCAAGAAAACAGACAACAGGATGTTATGAAAGTACATTCAAGAACTGAAGAACAATTTAAGTGAGTGTGTCAAAAGTGCTCATTGAAAATTTGCAGTGAAATAATTGACAGAAACATCTTTTCTGTTACGAAATCAAGCGATGGGAACTCCAGGTTGCAATTTTGATCATATAAAAAAAGTATACATCGCTACTCACTGTAAAACTGACCCTCTGAGTTACAGATAACAAAAAAACACATCACCTTCCCATGTAAGCATTCATCAGGAAATGAAACAAACACAATTCATTCACAGAAGTAAGCAAACCTTGTTTACATACAACCGCCACCTCCAGGAGCTTTTATCATGATGCTCAAGATGGCAGTCATATGTGCGTGAAGTGTACTTGGTTTTGTGAAAGAATGCATGCGTGAACTTCTGTTTTTTCTTTCCTAATGAAGGCATTGGTCAAAAATAAATGTGTAAGTGTCTTTTTGATGTGCCTGTCTCCATGCAATGAATCATCTTCACTGTGAGTAGCATTGTATTTTCTTCATATGTTATTTCTGCAACGAGTACTTTATGACTGGAATTCACACTCTTCTCATGGTTTTTCTTTATAAAGGTGAACATTTCAGTGAAAAATTTATTTTGTTGAGGTGGAATTCCTATCAATGATATAATTATTATAAAAGCCTTTGTGTATTACATTGACTTCTCTATTTTAATAAAGTATGTTTGAAGTTGCCATCCTTATTTAGTTGTATTTCTCAAAATCTATTTCTCTACAAAGAGCTGAAAACTAATTTTAGTCACAGTTTAATTTCAACTTACCACATTGTGGTAAGCATTATGGATCATTATACGGCAATAACATACATGTCACTATAACAGCAGCTTACTGGGTGACAGCAATGAAAGTTACACCATTTGATGAGTTGTCATTCAATAAAAACATAGCGAAGCCACACATGGAGCTTAAGGGAATGCACACTTTATCTACAAACATTGCTCCAAACCTGCATATGAAATTATGATGATGAGAACCTCCAGAAAGTTTAGGTACACTTATTCCTGAAAAATTCTACATGGCCTTAAAATGGCTTGGAAGTATTTTTTTCTAAAGATAAAGCTATGTCTACTGACTGTGTCAGGTCATTTAATACTGACTGACTGCAAAGTCATCCCCTGCCAGCGTTGTCACTCAGATGCAGTACAAACGGGCATTGGATCAGCATACTATTCTTCCAGCCTTTTAAATCTTCCCAGACATTGGAGCTACTACTTCTCACTCAAGTAAATACCCAAATTACTTTACGAAGCTGGGTACAGGTTTTACAGGGAACCTAACACAAGTTCTCCACATATGAGGCATACTGAAAAATTAGCTTTGGAGGCAGACAAATATTTATTTCTACTTTAGAGGAGATGCATGAGTTGCACACATTTCATTTTTCAAAAGAAAGTGCTGGTGATTTCTGATAATGAATTAGTCTGACAATGTTTATAAAAACAAATTCTTTCTTGTGTCCTTCTGGTGAAATTTCTAACTACTAAAGGTTTATTTTGTCAACAGATATTTGTGAAAGAAGATTTCTAGCCTACTGATACTGCTTAACAGAAATAATTTCAGATTTAAGATTATAAGAGAGACTTCAACAAGATGTGTCAATATTACTCCAATTTAGTAGAAAACACACATAATGGTCAATAACTAGCTTTAGTTTTGTACAGCACTGAGTAAAGACTTACTCTCCTCCCTTTAGTTTTGTCATGTATACAGTTGCAGGCTTGCTAATTGGTTTCATGTTGATGCTGGATGCAGTCACGGGGCAGGCTGCTTCTCTGCTGGTCAACGTAATTCCTCTCATTGCCTCATGTTCTGGGAACCTAGAAGCATGAAGTAGGTGGTGAAATATGACAATGACTGTATCCAACTGAATAACAGTTTTCTGTCACTATTGTATTACAGCAGTGCAGAGCAAGTAAGCTTGTTGTATGGTTAATGTAATGATTTCGGCTCACATGATTCTTTGGTTCACCTCCTTGCATCCTCAGGATGGTTGTGTTACCATCCACTGATGCTAAAATATATGACAACTTTTACCCACTAATTACCAAAAGCTGTGAAGCCTTCCTCAGATCTAGTCTTGTCAACTGACTCCATACAAGAGTGCAGTTATGTTTTATTCAATGTGATTTATCATAAAATCATGTTCAGATGTGAGCAAAATATTTCAGCTCCTGAAACATTCTTACCTTTAAGGATTTCTTTCCACACTTACCTATTATGTATTAAAACTATTTATTCTTTTCCATTTGTATTGCAATATATCTAATAATTCTATTATTATTGTTCTAATTATTTTGATTTAAAGTAATGTGGGAACTTAAAATCTTTATCAACAGTAAATCTGCATTCCTGGCTGAGCAAATGTGTCATTGTCTTTAGTCACATATTTACAACGGTTTGTAAATCTCTTACATTTAGTGTGACGAGATTTTTCAGTTACAAATTTCTTTATCTGTTAACCACCGGAAGTATAACTCAGTGTTTTAGTATGAACTGGAGGGAAGTGAAGAGGATTTATATCACTAGTAACAATTCTGCTACCAATAGGATACAGTGCCAAAGAAAATGTAGTGAAAGAAACAATACAGTGAAAATGTAGTATTTTAACTGGGAATAGGCATTTCCAAGAATTCACTGCAGTATCCTGCTGAAGTTGTGGGTAGTTAGTGCAGACTTAAACAAAAGAATATTTATAAGTCACCTATACACAAGACAAGAAGTAGCAATGACAAAACAAGTGGGTATTAGAAAAAAGTTGTTTGGCACATGACTTTTCAATATTTGTACTGAGAAACTATTGACTAAATCATTTAAAAAAGGAAGAGCCATAATAATAGGAGGAGAAATGATAAATACAATGAAGTACATATATGAAGAAATAGTCTTGACTAAATCATGGGAAGAACTACAATTTAAGTGTAATAGGGTTGTAAAAGAGTATTGAAAAAGTACAACTGAGGGAAAAACAATAGAGATGACCTTTGGCATATACAAATTCTAGTTCAAACATGACTGGAAGGGAACAACTTTGAACAAATAAAATGTTTGAGTTATTTAAGACATTTGGTGGTAGAAAACAAAAACTGCTCACAGGAAATAGAAAGTGAAATATCTATAGGTCAAACAGTTTTCAAAAGATGAAACATTTCTTGACAGGTACAACTTTAATAAACTAGATACCAGAAGATTAAGAAAGAGATTTACAAAGAGCTATGTTTAGAATATATCATAGTGAATCATCGACAGCCACAAAGAAAGAAGGAGACTGCTTGGAAAACTTTGATATGCTCTCTGAAAACCTCTCCAATGGGACATACCTTGTGAAAAAATTTGCCTGTAACAAAGAGTCATCAAATGTAAGATTGCAGGGAAGAGAGTCAGATAGATAGATAGATACATAGAGAGAGAGAGAGAGAGAGAGAGAGAGAGAGAGAGAGTTATGGAATGCTAGATAAGGTTAAAAATATGAAGTTATCAACAGATTAAGAGATAAGGACAGAAAGAGTAAATTGGAAAGTACCAATTATCTCTGATAATAAAGAAGAATCAGTAATACCAGATGGCATATATTCCGTTTGTACGCAGAGATGAGACTTTAGTAATACACAGGGCCCAAAACTTCAATTACCAGCAAAAGAATACTTGGATTTTTGTCCAATTAGTGTACCTTTATGCTCTTCCCAACCTAAGGATATATTTATATACAAATATGACAATAAAACTATGTATTCCAAAGTGGCTGCTTCCAATATGAAGCCTGGAGGATGGTTTCATAATCTTTGCCAAAATATACGTATGATACTCATGAGTCTTATGCTGGCAATGAAGGAAAATGCATCAATTTTTGTTTTGATGGCCCCACCTGGTCTAGAAGAAAGACACTGTGATGTGCTTAACAGAAGGTGTCACAACCATGGTGACGCAAGACAACTCAGTAAGAGAGGCAAGTTGGTGTCTTGTATAAGAAGATATATTCGGTGTATGCTGACAGTGTAGATGTTACTGCTCAGGGCTTCAGAATGGTGAAACTGCTACAATATTTCGGAAGATATGTGCTGCCATTCAGGAAAGAATGACAGACTGACTTCATCTAGACATTACCCACCATCAATGAGCATCACAAAGCAGCTACAAGGTAATGACAATGCCAGATATAATTAAGAAGCATGTTATTGAGCTGCTACTGGTAGCCACTATAACCAATAGATGTGGATTTGCTGTCTGCACAAAGTATGAATGCTGCTGACTTGATAGATTCCAGCTGGTGGCCCACCTGCTGGCTAATTTCTATCTCTTGTCACATGCCTGCCTGCCTTGGGGTTTTCTGTTCCATGCCTTGACCAATTAGCTGCCATGCCCTGTGCTGGCAAACTCTGCTCTTTGGTGCTCCATGTGGGAAAACTCTACTGCTGTTTGAAGCCCCAAGCAGGCACATTCTCTCATTGATTGTCCTATGTTTGAAAATTCACTACAAGCCCTTGCAGTCTGGAACAGAACCACAGTTTGGCTCTGTATGCTTCGGAATTCCCATGCTAAGCTGCATATCAGTATCAGTTTGATATTACAGCCTACTCCAGCCACACATGCTATCCTGCCTTGGGTCTGTGCCACAAACATAGTACAGCCTGTGGCCTACTACACCAGGGATGACACTGCAAGCCGGCCATGACATATGGCCTCCTGTTGATCTAAGAGTGCTATACTGACTGTGACCTGCAACTTAGTAACACCACAACACATGAATTTTGCCACATAGTAAGTGTAAATAAGAAACTTGTTTTTGTGTGACTGAGTGTTGGACAACCATGTGATACCTATCCCCCTCACCACTGCAACAGTATGATGGGTGGAGAGCTGGAGGGCTTCCTGACAACTAGCAACCTGTTTCCACCACCCACCAAAGAGATACACAACCCCAGTCTCTGCAATACAAAGGTCTAAGAACACACATACAATCCAATAATCAAAAAATAACAATAATACTTATGTGCTGACTCAAACCAATTGTAATTACAGTGTGGGACATGTGATATGGCATAAATATAAGTCTAAAGATGCTCTGAATGTATTAAATGATTTTAATATTCATTTTTCAGTTTGTAACTGGAATTGTTTCTACAGTGCACAAAAGAATGTTGTTAAGAGCCCTCTTACCTTTTGCTGTTATATTGTATAGTTTTTATTTTTAAACTACATAATATCCTACATCTGCATGTAGATGATATTTTATAAACATAAATAATGATTTTGCTTGTAGGTAAGTTAAGGTAATTCTGTCAAAGAAAATAGTGGTCACTGATGTCATTATTGTAAGTACTACACTCTATGTTACTAAATCAGAAACTGAGCCAGTAAACCATGCATAATAATTACTGTATAAATGATGTGAAAGCCATGAGATACCTTAAGACACGTCATTCGTTGAAAGGCAATAAAAAATAAAAAAGCCTTAAAATTACAGAACATCATTGAGATACAGATGTGCTTTGCATTGAAATGACACCAAGAAACTGGTCTCTTTTACTCTGTTGATTTGCCTGCATTGCCTATCATTTCTCACAGACTTGCATTTGAGAGGAGTTGTGTGCCAGTCCACAGCTGTTCAGTTAGATTTTAGTTTGCTGTAGAATCCAATCCTTCAGACACAATGTTGGTCTTTTGAAACTGAGATTCACAGGTTGCATATTGTAATTGAAGCTAACAATCTCCAAATGAGTTAAAAGACTAAAAAACTGTTTTCTAAGAGTGTGAATTTTCACCATATCTCATTAACAAAGCTGTGCAAGCCGTACCTACGCAGCAATCAAGAGCCCATGAAGGAGAAGCAAATAGGGATGTTGCTAGTTCTACAGTGTTTTTTTTCTGTGTGTGAGAACTCATTTCTCAAAGAAAGGAATGATCAAGGGTTAAGTTCAATATGAGTGACCTTCTTGACATCAGAAACTTCTCTGGGAAAAGTTTGTGAGAATATAAAGTGAAAAGCAAGGATTGGTGACATTGTGATAAATATTATATATAGGCCAAACTCCACAAACTGTACAAAAACAATTCAATGAATACAATCAGCAGTGAATTTCCTTCTTAACCTGAATGAATCAGCAATGGCTGAGTATTGCACCTCAGCTCATGGATTCTGCTCATATCTCTTATATGCTGCCATAGTAATGTCTCTCGTGAATTTGGATCTGATCACAATTTGACTGACTGAGGAGTTGGTGCTTTAGCATTATTGACCTGGATCTTCCACCTTCAGGCTTATTTTAGTTATGGTTATTGCATTTTATTGATGACTTCTTTGTTTAATGACATTGTCACCTTAAGGATCAACACAACAGTGAACCCAGAAGACAATGGAAGACACTGCATAAGAATGGCTGTATTATTTATATCTGAAATATCCAGACAAATAGGTTGGTACATTACAAAAGGTCTAATTGCAAAAGCTGTTTTACTGATTTCCACAAGTTCAATTCAAACAGTGCATTGGTGCTTGTACTGTATCTACTGACTGAGACAGCTGTTTCTGCTGTTCGGCAATCTGAAATACTAGAAGTATACATTGACATGAAATGACATGGTCATAATTATTTCTTTTGCATGCTAATATCGATATAGGGGTTACTGTTCATTCAGGTGCTATTCCATAGAGTTATTCATTCAAAAAATTCTGGAATACTTAGAGATAATTCTACTCCTGTTCGGTGTGTCTGAGGAAGATACCAACCTCAATAATAACAGTGGTTCTGAAACCATAGGCCCATTATGGTGAACCAGAACTCCACTGACAAACTTCTGTACGCTCTTCAGTGATACCTTCTCCATATTTTGGTATTGGGGGATCTGTGGTTAGTAGCAGCTTGTTACAGAGTTACTGCATTTTCTTTTGTTTTTTGCTGCAATTAGCTTAGTATCTTTATTGCACTGAATATAATAGACAAAAGTGCAAATATGAACAGCCTGTGTGTCTTGTTTTAGTTTGGCTATGGTACCTGCTGTTGACAGCAGTAATTCACTCTTTACCACACTGTCACTGTCCTAAGGTTTGCTTTCAGTATTGCACAATTCTACCTAGGATTTTGTTATCCAGCAGTTTTAGTTGTGCATTAATGGCAATACACAGCAGTATTAAGGCTAGGCATACCAATGAAAAGTTGGACAATCTGCACTTGGTTTACGAATTACCTGAATGCAATGTAAAAGCAACACAACGATGCTGTGATAACAAAATACATGGTACATCTTGTGGTTGTTGCATAGTCTGAGTTGTGTGATGTAAATTTTGATTACTGCAAATAACAGACTTCTTCTCTATTCTGAAGGGTGACTGCACTAACAAATCAAATAAATTACAATTACATTATTATTCTGTAATGACACTCCAGAGGCCATGACACCATTATACTAACATATTTTAAAAGTACCCCTGAACAATCCCTGAAAGCTTATCACTGGAGTTGTGGTTCAGGTGATTATGTGAAAATATGGCCGCATGACAGGAGTTAACAAACATTGAACACTGAATGGTACTTGGTGTTAGGTGCATGGGAGACTCAATTTTCCAAACCACTTGGGAATTTATTATTCTCAGATTCACAGTGTAAAGAGTGTGCTGAGAATTCCATATTTCAGGCATTACCTCTCACCTCGGATCACACAGTGGTCAATGGCCTACAATTTATAACTAAGAAATTTTTGAATATGGGACCAAACTGCTACACTTACACACTACCATTTAACCTAACTTAAACTAATATACACTCAGGGCATCACATACAACCATCCGCAAAGGAGGATTTGAATCTCCAATGGGGGGAACCATGCAAAAATGTGACAAGGCACCTCAGAGCACACGGCTACACCATGCGGCATGACTAAGTGCAGTGATGTTTGCATAGAGTTGTCAATGATAATAGACGAACAACACTGCCTGAAATAACCACAAAAATACATCTGGGATGTATGAAAATTGTACCTGTTAGGACAGTGAAGTTAAATTTGGCATTAAAGGGCTATGGCAGCAGAAAAACCATGTGAGTGCCTTTGCTAACAGTATGACATCAGCTACAGTGCATTTGCAATGCTTGTGACCATATCAATTGGACTCTAGATGACTGGAAAACAGTGCCTTTGTCAGATGAGTCACAGTTTCAGTACATAGGAGCTGAGGGTAGGCTTCAAGTGTGGCCCAGAGCCCATCAAGCCAAGGAGTCACGTTGACAATGAGGCACTGCGAAAACTGGTGGTTATTTTCAGTTGCTTGGAGTTCAGCAGCAAGAATTTGATCTTGCAGAACCTTAGATGAATAACAATCAGATTGTACTATGTGGCAATTTTATCATTATCTTTCCTTCAGATACTAACATAAACAAATGGAATCATTGTTGTCAGATTCACACCTGCTCCCAATGGTTGCATTCTCAAGAAGAGTATATTGGCATAGCAAGACCTTGTTTGATAATCTGTTTCTGGACACCACAAATTACAATGACATGAAAACCCAAACTATAATAAATGGTATGTCAGATCACGATGGTCAAATCACAGTCTTCAAACTCGCCAGAAGGAAAACAGTAAATGGTCACAACCTTGTTGAACATGTAAGAACAATAAATAGAAAATCTACAAATTTGTTTAGAAGCTGTCTCAACTCTTCACAATGGGAGATAATGTACAAAATACACACAATGAATGAGAAATTAAATTCATAAATGTTTGAAAATTAACATTTGGAAGCCTGCTTTATCCAAACACAGATTAAAATGATATCATCATGTAGTTGAAAGAAAGAGTTGGTAACACCTGGCATGAAAATATCATGTGCTAAAAGGATATACCTGTACATAGAAAAAAGGGCAAGCACGAAACCAGAAGTGGAACTATATATATAGACTGTAAAATTCTAACATGTGGAATGAGGAAGGACAAGCAAATGCATTATGCTGAAAAAATTAGCAAGTCTAACAATAAAGTAAAAACAGGCAAATAAGAACATAACATCTAAACTATTGGGGACTCCACAGTCATCTGGCAGTGGCTCACACTGGAACAATCAAAAAGCCGCAACCCTAGGTTTTAATAGCTTTTTCTCACAGTAGCTGAAATAACAGGGAGCCACAATAAACAGTCTCCAAAGGAGCCATAGAGCTACTAAATCATATGCAAATCGCACCAAATATAGCTCTTTATTCCAAAAGCACAACTCCTAAATGAACTGAAAAAAAATCATAAAAGCTCTGTATGTTCTGGATATGATGGAATATCAAACAGGATTTTAAAATCATGTGGGGACTTATTCAGTCACATACTATGCTATTTACACAACCAGTGAATGAAAAATGTGACATTTCCTGATAGACTCAAACATAGAATACGGACGTCCATCCACCAAAGTGGGGCAAGGAATGTGCTATCCAATTATCGACCCATCTCTTTGCTGCCAGTGTTCTTGAAAGTGTTTGAAAGAGTACAGTATGATAGGGCTTATGACACAATATGACTCACGGACATCAGTATAGTTTGGCTATCATATTGGAGTCTCCACACAGAGAGCTATTTTCAGCTTAACAGATGAAACTCTAGGTGAATTAAATCCCTGAAAGTATATAATGGGGACCTTCTGTGACACTTCCTGTAGTAGTTCTGGAAGGCTTTTGACACAGTATCCCACAAGCGGCTCATAGTGAAATTGCATGCTCATGGCATATTGTCTCAGTTATGTGACTGGATTTGTGATTTCCTGTCAGAGAGGTCACAGTTCATAGTAATTGATGGAAAGTCATTGAGTAAAATAGAAGTGATATCTAGCATTCCTGTAGGAATTGTTATAGGCCCTTTACTGTTCCTTATATATATAAATGATTTGGGAGACAATCTGGACAGCCGTTTTCAGTTGTTTGCAGATGATGCTGTCATTTATCAACTAATAAAGTCATCAGAAGATCAAAGCAATCTGCAAAATGATTTAGAAAAGATATCTGAATGGTGCAAAAAGTGGCAGTTGACCATAAATAACGAAAAGTGTGAGGTCATCCACATGAGTGCTAAAAGGAACTCATTAAACTTCGGTTACATGATAAATCAGTCTAATGTAAAAGTCATAAATTCAACTAAATACCTAGGTATTACAATTACAAACAACATAAATTGGAAGGAACACATAGAAAATGTTGTGGGAAAGGCTAACTAGAGACTGTGTTTTATTGGCAGGACACTTAGAAACTGTAACAGACCTATTAAGGAGACTGCCTACACAATGCTTCTCTGTCCTCTTTTAGAATACTGCTGCGAGGTGTTGGATCCTTACCAGATAGGACTGACGGAGTAGGGGAGAGTGGGGCACTCTGAACCTCGGGGCAAAATGAATCAGGTAGCATAATTTCAGTATAAGGTGGTAAATTATTTTTTCCTCTGTGTGTATGTTGTCAGTACTGCTCTACCAAGTGCCACCTGTTTTCTGCAGCATCTAGTTCCCACCATTAGTGTTGTACTGATGATATGTTAGTTTCGCAACAGTGAAGTAATTTTTGGGGACATAGATAGTTTGAATTTTTTTCAAACCTTTGTCACCAAATTTTAGAGAAAGTATGTCATTGTAGCAATATCAATACTGTATTTTAATGATATAGATCTTCAAATATTAACAATGTTCATACATAATGTCACATGAGCTTTGTTCACATTGAACCAAGCTCTCCTGGGGCACAATGAGCCATGGTTCATTGTGCCCCAGGAATCTTTTAATTGTCCAATACAAGCACTCTGTACTTTGTTTCCTTAGCATGGGTAAAACATATGTGTAGGAATTTAAGGCTTTTAAATCACAGACGTTCAGCAGTCCTGTTTTATATTATCGGGTTTGAAGATGGTTCCTTCATACTGCAGCAAGACGGACAGAGGTAAAACTGACCATTACGTTATGCAAGAAGCTGTACAGGATGTTCTTAATAAGGGCATGGCAGTTTGCCAAGCAGCTAAATCTCATTTAATACCTTACCCAACTGTACACTGATATGTTCAAGACATTAAATGTGGTTCCAGAGAAAGATTGACACCAAACTATGACAATCATAAGGTATTTTCTGTGGAGCAGGAGAAAGAATTAGGTAAACGATAAAGCTTTTGTTCCAGATAGCAACATACTTTATGTCCTCCCACGACCTGCTACTGATGGTGTGACAAAGAGACAAAAATCATATTTCAAATTTGGAACCAGCTTTGGTTCAATGTGCCCCACTCTCCCCTACAGAGAAAAAGTTCAAAGGAAGGCAGCACATTTTGTATTATCATGAAATATGGGAGAGAGTGTCACAGAAATGATACAGGATTTGGGCTGGGCCTCATTAAAAGAAAGGCATTTTTCGTTGCAATGGAATCTTCTCACGAAATTCCAGTCACCAACTTCCTCCTCCAAATGCGAAAATATTTTGTTGACACCTACCTACATAGGGAGGAACAATCACCATGATAAAATAAAGGAAATCAAGAGCTCATACAGAAACATATAGGTGTTCATTCTTTCCGTGCGCCATACGAGATTGGAATAATAGAGAATTGTGAAGGTGCTTTAATGAACCCTCTGCCAGGCACTTAAATGTAATTTGCAGAACATCCATGTAGATGTAGATGTAGATATACATTACCACATCATCAGCAAACAGCCACAGGTTGCTACATTCATAAATGATCTGATCAACTGAGTGAGCAGCAGTCTCTGACTCTTCGCTAATGATGCTGTGGTGAATGGGAAGTGTCATCATTGAGTAACTGTAGGAGGATACAAGATGGCTCACACAAATTTTCTAGTTAGTGTGATTAATGGCAGCTTGCTCTGAATATAGAAAATGTAAGTTAATGCAGATGGCTATGAAAAAAAGTCCCATATTGTTCAAATACAGCAGTAGTAGTATGCTGCTTGAGACAGTCACATTGATTAAACATATAAGTGAAACACTGAAAAACGATATGAAATGGAACAAGCATGCAAGGACAGTGGAAAAGAAGGTGGTTGGTAGACACTGGTTTACTAGAAGAATTTTATAGGAAACTGTGGTTTCTTGACTACTATTTAAGTGTTCGGGTCCCCACCAGCTTGGATTAGAAGAAGACATTGAAGCAATTCAGAGGTGGGCACCTAGATTTGTCACTGGCAGTTTCAGTCACAATGAAAGTATTACGGAGATGCTTCATGAACTCAAATGGGAATCCCTGGAGGGAAGATGCTGTTCTTTTCAGCAAACACTACTTGGAAATTTAAAGAACCAACATTTGCAGCTGACTGTAGATTGATGCTACAGCCACCATTGTACAATTCTCGAAACCACCACAAAGACAAGATAAGAGAAATTTGGGTTTCTGCAGAGGCTTAGAGATGGTGGTTTTTTCCTTGCTCTATTTTGTGAGTGGTACAGGAAGAGAAATTATTAACAGTGGTACAATTCTCCACCATGCACCATGTGATGGCTCGGACAGTATGTATGTAGATGCATATAAAGGGGAATATACCATAATCCTGTATATACTGCTCCTATGTGGATCACGAAGACATACTCATACTAATTCCTGCATGTGGGTCTTTGAGCAGTGGTTCTACCCTTGGTGCACACCCAAATGGTGAAGTAAGAATCCCTGATACTAGCTACAATGAGGAAAATGCAGATTATGGATGTAGATGTATATCTATATAAAGTACTTAGCATCTGAAAAAGCAGCAGACAAACTGCCAATATTTTGTGCAACCCTTGCATGCTTGTGTCAATGACGGTCATGGCTCAAAGCATACACTATGGGTTGCTGGTTCAGCAGTGGTGTAATGGGCACTGTAAGAGAACTGTGGTGATGGTAGCTGTCTCTAACTTAAATGACATTCTTATTCACCATGGAATTGTGAAAGATAAAAGTCTGAATAAGTATGGTAACATTTCTTTCATGCAGCTTAAGTGACAATAAAGAAAAGAAATCTGCTACGGCATCTGAAAGAATTTACACTAGCTCCTATAAGTAACTGAAAGATCAAAAGAATAACGATTAAGCAAACACATATGAATGAAATGTAATGAAATCTAGCAAATGTGACATAGCTAAAATGCACCCACAATCCGATTAACATGAGGGTAGCCTCTGAATTTCATTTTCATCTGAAAATGTGAGCATGTAATCCTTTCTTTGATTTGATGAAGACTTACTCTTTTCTTTACCAGTAATACCTGTCTTAATATATCTTCCTACAATTGTTAATTTTATGCTAGCTATTACCATGGATTTAAACACTTACTATTTTCCACTATAGAGGGGTAAAGACTATTTTGTTATGAAAATTGGTGAAACTTAGTGTGCCATTTTATTAGTACAATAGGCTAGGTTTATAATAAGTGTTGCAGTTCGTTTGATAAATATTTATCTAATCTAACATTACTCTCAACAGGTCACTAAAACAATTACAACACTAATGTGATGTGTCCTGAGATCTAGTTTCATGTGTTACATAGTTTCTCTAAATGATTGCTGCAGTGATAGGTTCTTTCAAATGGAAATGACTGGTTTTCTTCCCATCAACATAAAATCTCAATCTTGGCTTAATTGTTTAATACCTTTTCACTGAGGTAACTACCCGTCTTTCTGTGTTTGTGTTCCTTAGGTGTTATTCTAACATCTAGAATATTTTAACTACCAATAGAAAGGCTTACCTACTAATATTAAAGGCTGATAAAAGACTTAATGTGCTAGAGATTGTGTCTCATATGATGCAGATACCACCCTTGTGGTCCCTTTCCTGATGTGTCTACACACAGCATGTGAATCTGCTATAGCAGTTGCGTTTATTTCATTGTTAGGTCTAAGGTCCAGAAAGCTAGAAACATCCACTGGACTGAATCCACTGGGTCTCAACTGTTCATATTTATTTATTATTTTATATTTATTTATTTATACAGGGATTATTTCACAATGACATATGAACTGTCATGTTTATACAGCTGGATGCTGTCATGATAAGCTTTGATTTAAACCCAACTTGATTCAGATAACCTGTAATATGAAACACGAATGTGCATACAGCTACAACATCTCCACCAAGCTGTGACCGTTTGACTTTTATTTCTACTATGATACACACATCCGAATAATTTGTGTACAGGTGTGTGTGTGTGTGTGTGTGTGTGTGTGTGTGTGTGTGTGTGCGTGTGTTGTAGATGATTTTTTGATTGAAGAATGTGTACTACAGAAATACAAGTTTTTCATGAGTAAACAGGGATGGCTGTTTGTGTGTTCTGTAGGTATGTAAAATATATGTTGATGAATGGTAAGTGAGAAGAAAATATAAGCTTTGCATGAGATGGCAGAGATGTGGTTGGCATTATTTTTATGAGTCATGTAGATGTAAAATTTGTTTGGCACCATGTTGAATATGTAATGTTAAAAGTGGTATGGGGGAATGCCAATTTATCACCCAAATAGTTCTAGCTCTATTAATGAATACATTGTTTTTATTTGCAAGTGCTTGTTTAAATAAGAATTATTTCTTAATGCTGGATAGTAGACTGGATGCTAATTTGGGTTGATTTGTAGGTCCAATGAAGTGAAGCTGTCCTGAGCCAAAACACTGGAGGTCTCACAGGAGGTTCAGTTCCGGTGCAGTGTGGCAAGAAAATGGACTACAGTACATTATGATAGTACATTCAAGAAGCAAAGAACAAGTTAAGTGATTGTGGTGAAAGTGGTTTTCAAAAATGTGAAGAGAAATTTTTGACAGAAACATGTTTTTCTGTGATAAAATCAAGCAATGGAAACTCCAGGTGGAATGTCAATAATAAACGGAAAATATACATTGCTACTGACTGTAAAACTGACACACTGAGTTTCAAACAGGCACAACTAAAAGATACATTAGCTTTCTGTGAAAGCCTTCATCAGAAACTGAGCTTAGGGAATACACACTTTTTCTTCGGACATTGTTTCAAACGTACATATGAGATTTTGATAATGAGAAACTCCAGAATGGTTATGAACACTTATCTCTGATAAGTTCTACATTTTCTTAAGTTGGCTTGGAAGTATTTCTTTCTAAAGCTAAAGCTAAGTCTACTGGCCATGTCAGGTCATTGAGTACCACCTGACTGCGCAGTCAGCCCCTACCAGTGGTGTCACTCAGATGCAGTACAGTGGGGCATGGGATCAGCATACTATTCTTCCAGCCTTTTAATTCTTCCCAGACCTTGGAGTTACTACTTCTCAGTCAAATTGATCACGAAGTGATATTATGAATCTGCACACACACTGTTCCAGTACCCCCACCGAGGTAAAATTCCAGGAAGTACTGGGAATCCAACACCAGTTCTCCACATATCAGACATATTGAAAAATTAGCTCTGTGGGGAGACAAACATTTCTTTCAACATTAGAGGAGACGCATGAGCTGCTCATGTTTCTTCCTTCAAAGGCAACAAGTGGTGGTTTCTTTTAATGAATTACAATGACAATGTTTATAAAAACAAATTCTTTCTTGTGTGTTCCTGACAAAAATTCTGAATATTCCTAGTTCATTGTGTCAACAGACATATGCGTAAGATGATTTCCAGGCTACTGATATTACTTAACAGAGATAATTTCAGATTTAAGATCATAAAAGAGACTTCAACCATGATGTGCCAATATATCTCTAATTCAATAGAAGAAGCATAACTGGGATTAGTTTTGTACAGGACTGAGTGAAGACTTACTCTCCTCTCTTTCGTTTTTGCTTTTTCAATGGTAGGATTCTGGATGCAGGCATTGGACAGGGTGCTTCTCTGGTAGTCAACATAATTCCTCCCATTGTTCTGTGTTGTGGAAATCTAGAAGCATGAAGCAGACAGAAAAAATCTTACAATGATTGTATCCAATTGAATAATGGTATTCTATCACTAACATATTACTACAGTGTAGAAAAAGTAAACCTGGTTAATGTGATGATCTGGGTTCACATGATTCTTTGGTTGGCCTCCTTGCATCTTCAGGATGGTTGTGTTACATACATTGATGTTAATGTCTGTGACCAACCTTTATGCCCTAATTAATGTAAGTTGTAAAGCCATACTCAGATCTAATCTTGTCAGCCGGCTACATACAGGAAATCAATGATTTTTTACAATGTGATTAACCATAAAATCATATTCAGATGTGAGTAAAATATTTCAACCCACAAAAAATTCTTACTTTTAAGGGTATCCCTCCACACTTACCTTTCACTTGTATTGCAACATCTCTGAAATTATTTTGAGTCACTAGTAATTCTATGATTATTGTAGTATTTTATTTTATTTAAGGTATTGTGGTATCTTACAGATCTTTATCAAGGTTAAATTAGCATTGTTTGCTCAGCTGGTGTGACATTGTCTTTAGTCACATATTTACAAGGGTTTGTAATGCCACATATGTTTTACATTCTGATGACACTAAGAAACTGGTCTCTCTTACCATGTTTATTTGCCTGCACTGTCTACCATTCCCCACAGACTTGCGTTTGAGAGGACTTGTGTGCCAGTCCACAACTGTTCACCTAGATTTTGTTTGTCTGTAGAATCCAGCACAATCCCTTACGCACAGTGTTGGTCATTTGGAACTGAAATTCACACATTGCTAATTGCAATTGAAACTGACAGACTCCGAATGAGCTAGAAGACTAAAAAACTGTATTCTAGGAGCATGAACTTTCTCCATATCTCATTAAGAAAGTTGTGCAAGTCATGCCTCAGTAGCAATCAAGAGACAAGGAAAAAGAAGCATATAGAGGTGTTGTCAGTTCCACAGTGTTTTTTTCCATGTGTGAGAAGCCATTTCTTAAAAATAGTAAGGATCAAGGGGTTACGTTTGACACAGGTGACCTTACTGACATCAGAAACTTCACTGGGAAAGGTTAGTGAAAATCTACTGTAGCAGCACCACCGTTTAGAATAGGGAAACTTAGTTTTGTGTGATATTCGGAGCACCAGTTACAGCCAGGTTTGGGCCGGATTGCAGTAAGTTACACATACCAGCATTTGCGAAAGCAAATAGAGGCCACAGGGGCGTAGAACCGCCGGAGAGAGCACACTCAGCAGTTTCCATGGTAAAAGTCACAGACAGAGGAAGGCCAATGGCCAACCTAAGTGTTATGCATACGTGACACTTGGCAAAACAGAGGCACACAGCCAAGTATAAATAAGTGCTGTTTTCTAACGAGATTCATTCGAGTGTGGCAGCTCTCCTTGATGGCGGGGAATATCACATTTCCAGGCTACATGCAGCAACAGCTGGGGCACCAGCATTGCAGTCCACGGCAGGTCATTGGTTCGACTCTCTGAGACCAACGCAGTATCCGCAGCCAGCCAGGGCATGCCACTCCTTTGCCTGCTACCCCAGGCAGTTGTCTTGGCTCCTGACACTTGCCGGAGACATCCCGAGGTGAGGACCACAGATACAGATGCTGGATAGCAGGCACTTGTTGGTTGCTGCAATCTCAGCCACGCTGGCGAGGATAAGGACGCAGCTGGCTGCCCGCGGCTCGCACCAAGCAGCACTGAGTCAGCTGCTGGAGCAGCCATCCTGACATAATCGGAACTCTGCAGCTGGCATACAAGGTCAGCACTACACAGCATTGGGTTGCACAAGCTGCTGGGGTGCTTCCTCAGCATTGGGGGGCCCTGTGACACAGAGCGAGGTGAATGGAGCACTGTAGTGGGAACAAATAAATCATTTGGAAAGTTCTCACCAAGTTTCAACATGCCACATTTGGCGTCTGACACTACAACACTTAAGTGAAAAGCAAGGATCTGTGTCATTGTTATAAATATTATATATTGGCCAAACCACACAACTGTACAGAAACAATACAATGAACATAGGCAACACTGTCTTCTTCACCTGAATAAATCTACAGTGGCTGAGTATTGCACCTCTGCTCTCCACTCTTAATTATGAACGCTTTCAAAAACTGGCCACCATCACATCTTTTTGGGCTTGTGAGGTAAAGGAAGCAGTGAAAAACAACTAGCAAGAAATATAAGCAATCAAGATGAGGGTTTCAAATTAGATAATACCAGAACTGGGATTCTGCTCGTATCTCTTATATGTTGTCATAGTAATTTCTCTTGTGAATCTAGAACTTGTCATAATTTGATTGACTCAAGAATTGATGGATAAGATTTACTGACCTGCATCTTCCACCTTCAGTTTTATTTTTAATTATGATTACAGCATTTTTTAAGTTTTCCTTGTATTATGTTTTGGTACTTTAAGGAACAACACAACAGTGAACTCAGAAGACAATGGAAGACGCTCCATGACAAAATAGGATTTATAGTTGAAATATCAGCAGAAATATGTTGCAACATTACAAAAGAAATAATTGCACAAACTGTTTCACTCACTGCTCTATAATAGTGTGGCCTGAACGAATCATCGAAACAAAATTGTTACTTACAGTTACTTGAAGACCATTTGCAGCCTTTAATGAACTACATCTTCCCAAACAACAATGGAATTTTTGTGGGTGGCAAAATGCCATGTCACCATGCCACAATTGTTTGCAGTTCAGCTGAAAAACATTGTGGACAAATCGAGCAAATGATTTGGCCACCCAGACTGCTCAAGATGAACGCAATAAAACATTTACAGAACATAATCAGGAATTCAGTTCCTGCAAAAATCCTGCACTGGCAAAACTTTCACATTTATGGTTGACTACAGATGCAACATGGTTCAGCATTTCTGCAGGGGACTTACTATGATGTGTTGACTTCACACCACATTGAGTTGCTGCAGTACACTGGTAAAAAGTAGTTCTGAAACAATATTACGCGGTATCACATGACTTTGGTCCCCTCAGTGTAAAGTTAAGAGAAGGAGTACATAAAATTTCATGATATTTAATTCAACGATACACTGTTACATGTAACATCAAAATTATGTAAGCATGAATCTGTTAACAAACCATTTGACATAGATTACTTGAATCTGCTAGTATTCTCTAGTATTACAACTTAATGGGGGAGTAATTTATCAGAGATTAATGTCATTTAAATTTGATTTCTTCTGTTCTTTTTTTGAGTAGTATGCTTTTTCTTAAACCCCTCTGATAAAATAATTTTAAGTGCACTGTAGGCAAAAGAATGGACTACTTTTTGGACACTATTGAAATATCTGAGGGCAAGATATTTGTGGCCTGTTATGAACATTAGCAAGCCTGTTGTAGGGAAAATCATTTGACTGTCCAGTCCCTGTGTTTTCTTTCTGTATGGACATCTTAAGGTCAAAATTATTTAAATTCTCTTTAATACCGAGAAGGTAAATAATAGATATGCCATGTGGCTCGGGCCTCCCGTCTTGTAGACCGTTCACCTGGTGCAAGTCTTTCAAGCTGACGCCACTTCGGCAACTTGCATGTCGATGGGGTTGAAATGATAATGATAAGGACAACACAACACCCAGTCCCTGAGAGAAGAAATTTCTGACCCAGCCGGGAATCAAACCCGGGCCGTTAGGTACAACATTCCATTGTGCTGACCACTCAGCTACCAGGAGCAGACACTGAGAAGGTAACTATACGAGATGCATTCAAGTTCTAGGGCCTCCGATTTTTTTTCTCTGGACTGGAAAGAGATAGAAGCATGCGCATTGTTTTAAAATGAGGCCACGTTCATTGTCAATACGTCCAAGAGATGGCAGCACCATATGGCAGATGGAATTTTACCGCCAGCGGCGAGAATGAGCACTGTTTTAAATACTTAAAATGGCGACGTTTTCCTTACTTGAACAGCGTGCAATCATTCGTTTTCTGAATTTATGTTGTGTGAAACCAATTGAAATTCATCGACAGTTGAAGGAGACATGTGGTGATGGAGTTATGGATGTGTTGAAAGTGCGTTCGTGGGTGCGACAGTTTAATGAAGGCAGAACATTGTGTGACAACAAACCGAAACAACCTCGGGCTCGCACAAGCTGGTCTGACGACATGGTCGAGAAAGTGGAGAGAATTGTTTTGGGGGAATCACCGAATGACTGTTCAACAGATCGCCTCCAGAGTTGGCATTTCTGTGAGTTCTGTGCACACAATCCTGCATGACGACCTGAAAATGCAAAAAGTGTCATCCAGGTGGGTGCCACGAATGCTGACGGACGACCACATGGCTGCCCATGTGGCATGTTGCCAAGCAATGTTGACGCGCAATGACAGCGTGAATGGGACTTTCTTTTCATCGGTCGTGACAATGGGTGACACGTGGATGCCATTTTTCAATTCAGAAACAAAGCGCCAGTCAGCTCAATGGAAGCACACAGATTCACGGCCACCAAAAGAATTTCGAGTAACGGCCAGTGCCGAAAAAATGATGGTATCCATCTTCTGGGACAGCGAGGGCATAATCCTTACCCACTGCGTTCCAAAGGCCACTACGGTAACAGGTGCATCATATGAAAATGTTTTGATGCACTGCACTGCACTGCAACAAAAACGTCCGGGAAGACATGCGCATGTGCTGTTTCACTAAGACAATGCACCCGCACATCTAGCTAATGTTACGCAACAGTTTCTTCGTGATAACAACTTTGAAGTGATTCCTCATGCTCCCTACTCACCTGACCTGACTCCTAGTGACTTTTGGCTTTTTCCAACAATGAAAGACACTCTCCGTGGCCGCACATTCACCAGCCGTGCTGCTATTGCCTCAGCAATTTTCCAGTGGTCAAAACAGGCTCCTAAAGAAGCCTTCGCCACTGCCATGGAATCATGGCATCGGCATTGTGAGAAATGTGTACGTCTGCAGGGTGATTATGTCGAGAAGTAACGCCAGTTTCATCGATTTCAAGTGAGTAGTTAATTAGAAAAAAAATCGGAGGCCTTAGAACTTGAATGCACCTCGTACACGTAGAGGCTAGGAACTCTCATAATATTAAGAGCTTTGAAATGAGTTTCCACATGCTTCTCTAAAAAATTGTTACTATAAATCTGATAGCCTACTTGTTGCCACTTGAAAACAATTTTTGAACCAAGAGTGGAAAAATAAAAAATTTTTGCTTACATTATTTCTGAATTTGTGCATCATATGAATCACTCAAGACAGTCTGAAGCACTATTTTTCTGTGTTACTCAACTAGGTAAGTTTCTGGTCAGTGTAGAGACCTATTAGTTAGATTACTTTGTACTCTTATCTGGAGACACTAGAAGTGAAATCAATATGTTTGGTTTTCTTATAATTGATTTACAGGCAATTTGTCTGGAACCAACTAGCATGTCTGTCTACTGCTATAATTATGTTACGTCACAGCTTCTCTATATAATCAAACTGTGTAATTAGATTTGCATCATCTTTGTATAATAAGGACTCATATGGTAAGAATGAGGGGAAAGGACCAAGTACTGAGTTGTTTGGCATGCCTCTGGCAGCAGATAACCAGTCTAAGCTTTGATTATTGTTACTAACTGTTCTATGGGGTGCACTCAGCCTTGTGATGCCAATTGAGGAGCTACTCGACTGAATAGTAGCAGCTCCGGTCAAAGAAAACCATCATAACGACCGGGAGAGTGGTGTGCTGACCACACGCCCCTCCTATCCGCATCCTCAACTGAGGATGACACGGTCTGTCGGATGGTCCCGATGGGCCACTTGTGGCCTGAAGACGGAGTGTGCTAACTGTTCTATGGCTCAGTATGCAGCTCTGCAGTACCAGTACATTATGATAAATCTACTGTGGGAGACAGTGTCAAAAGCATTCCTCAACTCCAGAAGACTTGTACAGGTTGTTTTATTGCACTCAAGGATGTGAAGAGTTAACCAGGTTTTTTTTCCTCAGAATGCAGGTTCACGTGTTTCGGCATACAACTTTCTCAGGTGTGGAGTGTGCCAGTTCCTCATTTCTTGAAGTGTTTTACAACAGTTCACTTTTCAGTTTTTTTTTATATTTGGGACAATAGGTGTAATCTTTGCTACCAATAACCATAAAAATTAGTTTGTTGACTTATAATTTGTAAATCATCACAAACAGAAGCCAATTATGTAAATTTGCTACCTATTTCATTTGTATGGCATCAAGCTTTTGGTGAAACATGTGTTACAGTAAAAACAGTTGTGTAAGGAAGTGGAGGTATAAATGATGTTACAGCCAGAGAGGAAAAATATCTTTCTCATTCTTTACACACGCATTCATTATGATGCCACCCCCACACCTGAACCAAACAATAATCAAACTGGTACCTTCCCTCAACATTTCTGTCACTGTACTGACTAATAACCTCCGTAGATCTGTATGTTGAATGGGTGAGATTTAGATCCCTGTCTTGACATCTAGAGTTTGATATTCTGTAGATTCCCTACATCACAGCAAGCAATTACTAGAATGTCTTCACAGGAGGATTTGTTCTCTAGCCTAGTACACTCTACATCTCAAATTATCTATGTACTCTTCAAATCATCATACAGTTTGTAGTGGATACGGTACCAGTATCATTTTACTCCCTTCTTGTTCCATTTCTAATTAATGTGTGGGAAGAATGACTTTCAATATGCCGTTTAGTAGGAAGGAATTTATCTAATTGTGCAGTAATGGTTACTATGCTAGGTATTTTTACAACATTTAAAACTTTTCTAGGTTCATTTCAGAACTCTGAATTTTAAAACTTGTGAGACCCTGATGAAGGATAATAATAATGTTAGTGATGAGCTCTTGCAGACTACTCAGGCTTATGAGTGTTTCAAAACTTTCCTTCAATATTCTGCATCTTCTACATAATTCAGTTTGAACAAGCTACAAATGACAAAACATACAGTGCCACTGAATGTACATGTAAACTGTATTACTCCAATAGCTTTGACATTGATAGAGCATGACTAGTTTTTGGGGTGTTTTACACAAACACTGAATCCACTGTAGTGTAATCAATCTCTTCAATGACAATACACAATTATTCAAATCATCTACTAGCTCCAGAAGTCAGTTTTCCATTACAAGTAACACAAAATTCCAAGTGCTGCATCATTCAGTACTCTGCAAGCAAAATTGGATATTTCAGTTTGACAGCATTCTTACTCCACAGCTCCACACAAAATAATGAAGTTGACACCTTTGTCTCAGAGGTTAATAAGCTTACAGAAACACACTGAATATTATGTAGAGAGCCCTTTTGTGGTTATTATTGCTAGTGAATTTACCTATCACATACCAAAAGACATTTGAAAGGATAGTCTTAAAATGTAGCCAGTGTTTCAAGATAGACGCTGAATCCTATTATTCTAATAGTGTCCATATTATGGGACAAAGGTAGCGAATGCTGAGATAATCCTGTTACAAAAGTTGCACAATATGTGGACAGATCCACAGGTAACAAGAACCCATTTCCTGCAGTCCACTGATGAGATAGGTTTTCCTTCAGGGTGCCTTTACTGTACTTTGATTATCTATTGTATCCTTACATTACTACAGGGAAATTTTGTTATGGTTCCTCTCAAAGGAAAATAGCCAATGGCCTTCCCCATCCATTTCCTACTAGAGTTTATAATCTGTTTCATTGTCAATGTGTCATTAAATGCTAGTGCACCTTCTTTCCTTTCTTATTTTGTAAATGATGTTTCAGGTATTTAACAACTTTTTATTGAGCCATAGGGTAAAATCAAGTTCTGTTTCCTTCTAATAAAAATCAGGAGCAGGTGCTGTTCTGATTCAACACATATAAATGATGCAATGTTATGTAATGTATCAGGTAATTATTGATTTGTGGGTTCTTCAAGTAGCTGGACGTCTGTTAGAGATGAAATGTTGCTGGGTTGTACTTCAACTTATAAAACAGCCAAGAAGGGGGATAAAATCTGTTACGTCATTTCATCTGACTATTTCAGAGTGACTGATGAACTGAATGAACTGACTGCCTTTAATACCAAAACAATTTACAGGAGATACATAGATGATTGGTGTGGTAGAAAAATTCTTTCTGCTTGTGCTTTAATGTGAATAGAGAACCACCCACATGTGAGCATTTGCTACAGCTTAGAAAAAGACTTAGCAAAAAAGGGAATAGAGGTCCTTTTTTGATTTTCATTGCTGCACAAAATTATGTAACCCTACCACAAAGGAGCATTTTTTATAGTAAAAAGCTGAAGCACAACTCATTGGAGACACTATTCAGCAAGAATTTAGATAACTACTACTGCCACTGGGAGTTATTTTTGTGATAACCAGACCCAAAACTTGTTACCATATGGGTACACTACTATGATGCATGAAGACACTCTGACAATTTTCATATTTTCTAACTATGGTGAACATGCGAATAAGATAATAACTATAACAGATGGCCTTACTACACAGAAACAAATAACTTCTGGTCTACTTGTAATTTATATATTTCCTCTCATTTCTGCACAAATAATCTTATTGGAAGGTCTTACCCAGTATTTGGTGCATGTCCCATACCATAAACAGACCTAACATAAAATCGAAGGTGTTGCGTCCAGTAATTTTAATATACTAACTGCACAATTTCCAGAGGAATGAACTAGTATTTTGGCATTGCATCTTGCACACAATTAGGAAGGAGCTTCTATTTGGTTGTGGTGCCTTACCCTGTACAGGTTCCATGCTCATGGGTAGAACCAATTGTGGCTGCACCCTCTGTTGAGCTGTTGCACACAGATGATACTGTATACATGGCTTTCTGCGAGACGGGGAGACGCCCTAGCTGAGGAGGCAGTGAGGGGGCCAACTGGGATGAGTGCACAGGTTGCCTAACACCAGCTGGGCACAGCGCTGCTTGCTCCTCCCTGCAACAGCACAAACACATCCATGCCGCTCTGCAGCTCTGCCACTTCAATAAGTGTCACATCCAGTAATTACTATATACTCTCTGCACAATTTCCAAAAATGAGTTTGTGTAATACTGCATCTTGCCCAAAATCAGGAAGGAGCTTCTGTTTGGTTGTGGTGCCTTACCCTGTACAGGACCCATGCTCATGGGTAGAACCAATTGTAGCTGCACCCTCTGTTGAGCCACCATCATGTGATGTCTGTCTGCGATCACACATAGGTGATACCGTATAAATAGCTTTCCGCAGGATGAGGAGGGGCCGTCGCTGTGGCGGCAGTGAGGGGGCCAACTGGAATGAGGGTACAGGTTGCCTAACACCAGCTGGGCACAGCCCTGCTTGCTCCTCCCTGCAACAGTACAAACACATCCACGCCACTCTGTCACTTTAATATGTGTGACATCCAGTATTTTTAATACACTCTCTGCACAATTTCCAGAAATGAGAGTTTGTGTTGTGATATTGCATCTTGCACAAAATCACGATGGCGCCTTCTGTTTGGTTGTGGTGCCTTACCCTGTACAGGAGCCATGCTTGTGGGTAGAAACAATTGTAGCTGCACACTCTGTTGAGCCAACATCATGTGATGTCCTGCTGCTGTTGCACACAGGTGATACCTTATACATAGCTTTCCGCAGGATGGGGAGAGGCCCTCGCTGTGGCGGCAGTGAGGGGGCCAACTGGAATGAGGGAACAGGTTGCCTAACACCAGCTGGCCACAGCCCTGCTTGCTCCTCCCTGCAACAGCACAAACACATCCATGCCACTCTGCCACTTAAATATGTGTCACATCCAGAATTTTGATACACTCTCTGCACAATTTCCAGAAATGAGTTTACGTTGTGATATTGCATCTTGCACAATACGAGGAAGGCGCTTCAGTTTGGTTGTGGTGCCTTACCCTGTACTGGATACATAGTCATGGGTAGAACCAATTGTAGCTGCACCCTCTGTTGCGCTGTTGCACACAGATGATACCATATACGTGACTTTTCGCCGGATGGGGAGAGGCCCTCTCTGTGGCAGCAGTGAGGGGGCCAACTGGAATGAGGGTACAGGTTGCCTAACACCAGCTGACCACAGCACTGCTTGCTCCTCCCTGCAACAGCACAAACACATCCATGCCGCTCTGCAGCTCTGCCACTTAAATAAGTGTCACATCAGTCATTTTAATACACTCTCTGCACAATTTCCAGTAATGAGTTTGTGTGGTGATATTGCATCCTGCACAAAATCAGAAAGGAGCTCCTGTTTGGTTGTGGTGCCTTACCCTGTACTGGATCCATTGTCGTGGGTAGAACCAATTGTAGCTGCACCCTCTGTTGCACTGTTGCACACAGATGATACCACATACATGACTTTCCGCGGGATGGGGAGACGCCCTAGCTGTGGAGGCAGTGAGGAGGCCAACTTGGATGGGGTTATAGGTTGCCTAACACCAGCTGGCCACAGACCTGCTTGCTCCTCCCTGCAAACAGCAAAAAAATATATCCAGGCCACTCCACAGCTCTGCCACTTACATAAGTGTCACATCCAGTCATTTTAATACACTCTCTGCACAATTTCCAGTAATGAGTTTGTATTGTGATATTACATCTTGCACAAAATCAGAAAGGAGCGCCTGTTCGGTTGTGGCGCCTTACCCTGTACTGGATCCATTGTCGTGGGTAGAACCAATTGTAGCTGCACCCTCTGTTGAGCTGTTTCTCATGGATGATACTGTATACATGGCTTTCCATGGGACCGGGAGACGCCCTATCTGTGGAGGCAGTGAGGGGTCCAACTGGGATGGGGTTACAGATTGCCTAACACCAGCTGGCCATGGCCCTGCTTGCTCCTCCCTGCAACAGCACAAACACATCCATGCCACTCTGCCACTTAAATATGTGTCACATCCAGTATTTTTGATACACTCTCTGCACAATTTCCAGAAATGTGAGTTTGTGTTGTGATATTGCATCTTGCACAAAATTAGGTAGGAGTATCTGTTTGGTTGTGGTGCCTTACACTGTACAGGACCCATGCTCGTGGGTAGAGCCAATTGTAGCTGCACCCTCTGTTGAGCTGTTGCACACAGATGGTACTGTATACATGGCTTTTCGTGGGATGGGGAGAGGCCCTCGCTGTGGAGGCAGTGAGGGGGCCAACTGGGATGGGGGTACAGGTTGCCTAACACCAGCTGGCCACGGCCCTGCTTGCTTCTCCCTGCAACAGCACAAACACATCCATGCCACTCTGTCACTTTAATATGTGTCACATCCAGAATTTTGATACTGCATCTTGAATCTTGATACTGCATATTGCATCTTGCACAATATCAGGAAGGCGCTTCAGTTTGGTTGTGGTGCCTTACCCTGTACTGGATACATTGTCATGGGTAGAACCAATTGTAGCTGCACCCTCTGTTGCACTGTTGCACACAGATGATACCATATACGTGACTTTTCGCCGGATGGGGAGAGGCCCTCTCTGTGGCAGCAGTGAGGGGGGCAACTGGCATGAGGGTACACGTTGCCTAACACCAGCTGACCACAGCACTGCTTGCTCCTCCCTGCAACAGCACAAACACATCCATGCCACTCTGCAGCTCTGCCACTTATATAAGTGTCACATCAGTCATTTTAATACACTCTCTGCACAATTTCCAGTAATGAATTTGTGTTGTGATATTGCATCTTGCACAAAATCAGAAAGGAGCACCTGTTTGGTTGTAGTGCCTTACCCTGTACTGGACCCATTGTCGTGGGTAGAACCAATTGTAGCTGCACCCTCTGTTGAGCTGTTGCTCACGGATGATACTGTATTCATGGCTTTCCACGGGCCCGGGAGACGCCCTAGCTGTGGAGGCAGTGAGGGGGCCAACTGGGGTGGGGGTACAGGTTGCCTAACACCAGCTGGCCACAGCCCTGCTTGCTCCTCCCTGCAATAGCACAAATACATCCATGCCACTCTGCCACTTAAATAAGTGCCACATCCAGTATTTTGATACACTCTCTGCACAATTTCCAGAAATGAGTTTGTGTTGTGATATTGCATCTTGCACAATGTCAGAAAGGCGCTTCTGTTTGGTTGTGGTGCCTCACCCTGTACAGGATCCATGCTCGTGGGTAGAACCAATTGTAGCTGCATCCTCTGTTGAGCCACCATCATGTGATATCCTGCTGCTGTTGCACAGAGGTTTGCGCAGGATGGGGAGAGGCCCTCGGTGTGGCAGCAGTAAGGGGGTCAACTGGGATGAGGGTACAGATTGACTAACACCAGCTGACCACAGCCCTGCTTGCTCCTCCCTGCAACAGCACAAACACATCCATGCTGCTCTGCCACTTAAATATGTGTCACATCCAGTATTTTTGATAACTCTCTGCACAATTTCCAGAAATATGAGTTTGTGTTGTGATATTGCATCTTGCACAAAATTAGGAAGGAGTATCTGTTTGGTTGTGGTGGCATACCCTCTACTGGATACATGCTCGTGGGTAGAGCCAATTGTAGCTGCACCCTCTGTTGAGCTGTTGCACACAGATGATACTGTATACATAGCTGTCCGCAGGATGGGGAGAGGTCCTCGCTGTGGAGGTAGTGAGGGGACCAACTGGGATGGGGTTATTGGTTGCCTAACACCAGATGGCCACAGCCCTTCTTGCTCCGCCCTGCAAGAGCACGAACACATCCATGCCACTCTGCAGCTCTGCCACTTAGAAGAGTGTCACATCCAGTAATTTTAATACACTCTCTGCATAATTTCCAGAAATGAGTTTGTCTTGTGATATTGCATCTTGCACAAAATTAGGAAGGAGCTTATGTTTGGTTGTAGTGCCTTACCCCATACAGGATTTTGGCTTGTGGCTAGAACCAATTGTAAATGCACCCTTCTCTGAGCCACCCTCATGTGATGTACTGCTACTGTTGCATAGAAAAACTACTTTATACATGGCATTTAGTGGGATGGTGAGAGGCCCCACCTGCAGAGGCAGTGAGAGGGTCAACTTGGATGGTGATAGAGGCTGCCTAACACCAGCTGACCAGCTGGCCACAGCACTCCTTACTCCTCCCTTCAATACTGCAAACACATCTATGCCTCTTTACATCTGTGCTCGTTATTTGAAGTTTTATGTGCAGTAATTTTAATACACTCTTGGCAAAAGTTATGGAAGAATAAAATTGCCAATTTGTGTTTTGGAATTTCACCTTGCACAATATTAGCTAGGAGCTTCTGTTTAGTTGCAGTGTCTTACCCTGTACAGGAGCTTTTCTGGTGGGGAGACCCAATTATAGCTGCAGACTTTTCTGACCCTTCTTCATATGATTTATTGACTGTGTTATGTAGGAACACTGTAGTAGATGTGTCTTCTGATGCAGTGGGGACAGGTCCCAACCGCCTACCCAGTGAGAGGCCCAATGGGATTAGAGGTGGAGGCTGCTTAACAGTAGCATGCCGCAGCTCTGGTTGCACCTCCCTGCAACAGCATAATCACATCTATGGCACTCTGCAAAAGTCCTCACCTTAAGTGTCCCATCCAGTAATTTTGATGTGTTTTGGTATTCCATCTCACATAAAATTAGCAAGGAATTCTGTTCAGTTCTGGTGCCTTACCTTGTACAGGAGCTTTTCTTGTGGGGAGACCCAATTATAGCTGCAGACTTTCCTGACCCTTCTTCATATGACGAAGTAACACTGTTATGTTCGGACACTGTAGTACATGTGACTTCTGATGCAGTGGGGATACGTCCCAACCGCTTACCCAGTGGACGGCCCAACGGGATTAGAGGTGGAGGCTTCCTAACACCAGCGCGCTGCAACCCAGTTTGCTCCTCCCTGCAACAGAACAAACACATCTGTGCCATTTGGCAGCTCCAGACCTTAGTTAAAGTGTCACATCCAATAATTATGACGTGTCTGGGTATTCCATCTTGCATAAAATAAGCAAGCAGTTCTGTTTGGATGTGGTGCCTTACCTTGTACAGGAGCTTTGTTGGTGGATAGACCTCATTGTAGTTGCATGCTTTTCTGAGCCACCTTCATGTAATGTAAAGCTGCTGTTTCACACAGACACTGCTGTATACAAGGGTTTTGGTACATTGGGGACAGGCAGTGTCAGCTAACACATTGTGGGGGCTGACTGAGATTTTGGTAGAGGCTGAAAATTATCAATGTGTTCAGTTCAGATGTGGTGGCCTACCTTGTACTGGAGCTTTGCTTGTGGGTAAATTGAATTGTAGCAGCATGCTTTTCTGAGCCATGTTCATGTGATGTAATGCTGCTGTTGCACAGGTACCTCTCAGTATATGGGGCTTTTAGTGGGCTGGGGAAAGGCCCCAGTAGGAGAGGCAGTGAGGGGGCCAACTGGGAAGGGGACATAGGAGGTCTAACACCAGCTGGACACAGGCCTGCTACCTTCTCCTTGTGACAGCACAAATACATCTATGCTACTCTGCAGGTCTGGTCCTTTGGAGTGAATAATAAATCTCACTGAAATTATTTACCTGTCTAAATTTCCTTCTCCTACATAATTTCAGAAGAATGGAATTCAGTTTAATGCTAACTATGAAGGACAGTCATTAAATTTTTATCATCGCCTCAAAAAATAAGTTTTCATAATTATTTTTCTGTTTATTTGCAGGTGCATGTCCACAGACTCAGTAGACACTGAAAACCACACACTACAATAATCCCTATTATAGAATACTTCTTGATGAGAGAAAACAAAATGGTATAGACCATAAATAAACTGGAGCATCATGCAATTATTTGTTGATTTCTTTTGTACATTTGAACAGAAGAAACATGGCAAAAATCCATATAGAGTTCACACTATCAAGGCAATAGTGGATAAATTGGAAATTAGTCAATGATACGTTTTCAGTATCTTATACAATGAAATATTGAATATGAAAAATATTGCTACCTGTTGGTTCCACAGCTATTTGCACCATAACAAAAAGCATGCCAAACTGAAACCACAGCAGAAATAATGCAGCTGTCATGGTCATCCAATTGCCATCTCTAGTCACCCAGTCACCTGGATAAGTGTATGGTATATCACTGTGACCATGAAACAAAGGTGTCTCAGTACAAGCAGCAAACAGGTGAACTGTCAAATGAGCATATTACCAAAATCTCCCGATGAGGTAGGGGGGCTGGCAAATGAAGAATCATGGGAAGCAGTCTGAGAGTGTGTTTTTACACACACTGCTTCTTTGGGCTATCAAACATTGCCATGTACTGTCTTGACATGTAAGCCTGTGAGATTTTCCATTTCTTTGGATGAACAAATCATTGTGAGCATTTCCCAAAAGACACGTTTTCAAGGTGAAACGTTTCCTGAACAGCCAAACACAGATTTCTACAGAATATTCAGAGAATTTCAAACACAATCAAATTCCTGCAAATCATACATTGACTTGTTCTAAATAATCCAATTTACACTTACATTACACTAGTCACCAAATCTCAGTCATAAGTGGGGTGAGAGAAAAATGGAAATGTGCACTGTTACCGAAAATTAGTGTATCTTTTAGATAGGAGTACATCATACTTCCTATATGTACGTGATTCATCGGTGATATAAATGATTGTATTAGAGCTACAGTAGCTTAGCCATTATTTTCTTGTTCTTCGTAGGCACTGTGTTGACTCCCAATGAAGTTTGCAAGATACCATTACACATACGTCATCTGCTCACCACTCCATGTGGTAGAATCTTTGGAAAGCTTGAAGTAGGTGAGACAAACACTGTAGTCTTAGTAACATTTAATGTTGTACAAAGTTTTCTGCATTTAATTTTCTGAAAAACTGGAAATGTTAATTTTGGAACAGTGCAAGGTTGACTCCTCAACATAATTTATGTCTGTTGTTTGTGTAGGATGTAATACAATGATTTCTGTTATCTTGGGCTATGCTGCAAAAAATGAAATGACACAAATTCGATAAATTCGAGCTGGTTTCATAAATGAATTGCCCATTTCCTCATTTATTTATTGATTCATTCATTGTACTTTATCAGTGTTGCTGACTCCATGTTTCTAGGATACACACTGTTGGGTGTGTAGTATATGGATCAACAAATATGAGCCTTCAGGAGGAGTTCATTAGCAAATTCAATGCCTGTGGCAAGTTATTACTCTTTATTGACCTTGTTACGGCATGTGAGGAAGATTTCCTCTCTCCCAGAAGTGTTGCCAAGGTTTTAACAGTAACTGTGGATACACTCTGTGACACACTAAGCAGTGATTCGTTTGCACTTTGCCAAAGGGTAGCTTTGTAGGATTATGATTTTTTTCTGTAAACAATATGAATTGTATGCATATTGTCAACACATAAATGTACATGATACAGATACATAAATGTATAGACAAACACATGTAATTTGATGCTTTTTATTTGTGCAGCATATTATATTCAATAATTGTAGAATGTCTCTTAAGCGTAACAGTTAATAATTAGCATAATTGTCACCAAAATCTATGTGCCAATTCAGGCAATCTTTGAAGGTACCTATAGAAACAATTTTCTAGTAGGTTTTTAGGGTATTCCTGAATGAATGTGTTTTTCTCTTAAGTCTCTGATCACTTGTAAAAGTCTGTTGTAATATGTAATTCCACGGTGTAGGAAACCATGTAGTATTTTTGCTTTGTTTTTCCTACTGAGAAATAAGCAGTCGCTGGATTTGGTTCCATATTCATCCTTTAGTGTCCCTGGGAAGCAGCCTGTCATGAAAGAATCATTTATGATTTGCACTAAAGAGTTTTTCACACTGATTGTACAGTTTCACTGTATGCACAGAGGCACTTCATTTTTTAGACTGTGCTTCAAAGTGCACAGTTGTACTGTAGTATTGGGTCACAGCATTATTGTATTTGGTGAGTTTTTGTTCAGCCTGTGTTTTGTCAAATGTCTGTTTATGTAGCTTGGTACCTATGTTTCTGAAGTATTGAACTGCAATGTGTGCTCCACTCCTGGGATCATATATTGTGGTACCATGATACTTCAGTGTTATGTTTCTTGTGTTTTCTTCTATTTGTCTCCTCTTTGGTGATTTACAGACTGCATTGATTTTGTTTTCTGCTTTTCCTATAATTTTAACTATTTTTGAGATAATTTTTTAATAATTACACATCAAAACATTCAATCAATCAAAAACAAACTCTTAAACTTACAAGTAGATATAGAAAGCAGTGGTATAAGAACTACTGTTCTCTGTGTAACTGAGCATTGATTAAAAACAATGAAATAACTTGTATAAACTTAGACAGTTATGAGTTAGTATCATACTTTTGCAGAGAGAGTTTTAAAAATGGTGGAAGCTGCATATTTGTTAGATATTGCATCTCCTGCCCTGTAACTGCAATTCCATTGGAAAGGTATGCAATTGAAAAACATTTTGAGTGTAGTGGTATACGTATCGAACTGCAAAATGCAACCCATTTAATAATGTCTTTACAGAGCTCCCAGTGGTGATTTCAGTGTGATAGGCTGCTATCACAATTTTGGGAGAACAAGTTAATTTTATGTGGAGACTTGAATATTGACTATCTGAATCAACATATAAAATGGAACTAGAGAGCTTACTTATAATGTATGTTTTACATAACACAATACAAAACTACACCAGAATAGGTATGAACACTCAAACTGCCATTGATTACATAATTACAAATATTCAGTCTGGCAGATATAATTGCCTTATAGAAGACATGAATTTATCAGATCACCACTCACAGACAGTAATAATAAAAGAAGTAGGGAAATTAGATTCACTCAGCTTTATCCCATAAAGAGATATGAGAAGTTCCTACATAACAGACCTAAAGATAGAACTACAAAATGGAAAGTGGCCAGAAATGTACTTAACTAATGGTGTTAATGATAAATATAACAGTTTCCTAGATATCTATTTAAAAATCCTTGAAGAATGTTTGCCAACCAAAACTAAACCAATAAAGGAAAAGAGAGGAAATCTAACATGGCTAACAAAAGGTCTATTAGTATCCTGTAAAAAGTTGAAACTTCTACACACAATTTTCAAAGCTCCAGATAGGACTATTCATTTTGTTGAATATTATAGAGCCTATAAAAAGATTTACAATAAAACTTTAATAGCTGCAAAAAACTGTATAATGGAAATGTTATTACACAAGTTTCCAACAAAGTCAGAAACACTTGGAAGATAATAAACAGAGAAACAGGAAAGTCATCAGGAAATAACAATAAAAGCTTAAGCCCAAAGATCAATAATGTTGTAACAGAAGATCCAATAACCACTAGTAACACTTTCCACCAATATTTTACCAGCATCTGCCAACAACTTACACAGGGTAACAATAGCAATTCTCTGCAAGCCCAAAAACAAGTTGAGAATAAACAAAAGTCACCCAGTAACTCATGTTATCTGTATCCGGCAACTGAACAACAGATAAGGAAAATAATAGAGAAACTAAAAAATAAAGCATCCACAGACAAATGGCCTGTCAAAAAAAAATTTCAAAGCTGTCTACTAGGGAAATTGCTAAACCCCTCTGCCACTTAGTAAACTCATGTCTCGAAAAAGGAATCTTCCCAGATAGAATGAAGATTGCCAGAGCACTATCACTATTCAAAAAACGTGATCACATGTGCCCAAATAATTACAGACCAGTTAGCCTCCTTCCCATTTTTTCGAAGATCATAGAAACAATACTATTTGTTAGGTTAATGGCATTTTTTGATAAAAACTCTATCATAAATGGTAGACAGTTTGGGTTCCAGAAGGAAAAATATACAGTGTCAGCTGCATTTGAACTTATTAATATAATCTCTGCAGGCCTAGATCAAGGTCAAATCTCAGTTGGTGTTTTTTGTGATTTATCTAAAGCTTTTGATCTTGTCAGCCACCACATATTAATAATGAAGCTACACCACTATTGAATTAGAGGAAGTGCTCTTGATATCATAAAGTCATTTCTGCAGAACAGAAAACAAGCAGTGGAAGTGTCACACAATCAAGGGAAACAGCTATCAGAACTACAAGATATAAAACATGGGGTGCCATGCCACAAGGTACTATGCTAGGACCCCTCCTTTTCCTTATATATGTAAATGATTTACCTTGTAATGTAGACAGTGAATTGATACTCTTTGCAGATGACACAACAAGAATAACTGTGAGACCGAGCTTACAGGATGCCATAAGTAAAAGTAATCAAACAGTTGAAATAATCACCCACTGGCTTGAAGTGAATAGGTTAATTCTCAGTTATGAGAAAACTAATGCAATCCTATTTAGGAACAACAAAAGAAAAACAAGTTAACCAACAAATTTGCAAGAGCTAGATGTAAGAGTAGTTGAAAGTGCTAAATTTCTAGGGGTCACTGAGGACAGTTGTTTTGGATGGAAAGATCATATTTCCAATATAAGCAATAAAATTAGCACTGTTGCTTTTGCTCTGAGATAAATTAAGCCACTAATAACTGAAGATGATGTGTGCATGGTGTATTTTTCATACTTCAATGCTATAATGAGGTATGGTATAGAAATCTGGGGCCACTCAACTCAGCCAATCAAAAACTCAAATTACAAAAATAGCAATTAGAATAATGGGAAACAAAAGAACAAGAGATAGTTGCAACCTTCTTTTCAAAAAAATATAAGATTCTAACATTCTACAGCTTGTATATATATAAAATTCTGCTCCTTGCTTGGGATCTTAATGATAAATTCAACAAAAATGAAGATGTACACCACCACCACACCACAAACACCAAGAAATTAAGAATTCTGCAGCAGAACACAACTCAATATGAGAGAAACAGTGGTTACAGGGCAGTAAAGTTGTACAACTCTTTATCACCACACATCACTAATGACAAATCAAAGGAGAAATTTAAACAGTCGATCAAACAAGTGCTATTAGAAACCCCTTTATATTCAATCAGAGAAATTCTTTCAAATGAAAATAACTGAAGCAAACAGACATAGTACACGAAAAGAAAAATGTACACAGGTACAGAGAAAAAGAAAAAGTAAAATGTGTTAACTCCTTAACAGCATTGTATTATCTAAAGATTTTGTTTTTCTATAGTATTATTGCTGTTAAATTTTTTTATGAATGTAAACAAAACAGCAGCTAGAATATGTATGTGCTATGTGACTGTATTATCCGTATATATAATATGATGGACCCATAGCATTGAATTATTGAGATTCAATGTTCTGTAATTTAGGTACATCGATTATGTATGCCTCATAAAATCTGTTCAGTTTATAGTATCTAAAATTTTGTAACTATGTTGTTAATTTCCAGAAATGTTGTGGCTAAAATTTATTGCTTATCTTAGCAAAACTATAGTTAGAATCAGTAAAAGTAATGTATTTCATTGGAAAACTGACAAATCAATTATGTACTTGGACTTACTCCATAAATGTACACCAAAAGCTGTTAAATAAATAAGTGTCTTTTGTATGAATGCTGTTGGTTACAAAATGCAGCATTATTTTTGTTGTTTTTTATACTGCTAAGATGCTTGAGGATTAAAGCCTTCAATATCCCATCAGTTACCCAGTTATTTTTATTTTGTGTTTTAATAGCTCTTAGTACTTCTTCAAAACTGAAATTCAAAACTGAATTTAAATATTGAAATGAACTTTGAAAATTGCCCATTCATGCTAATCTCCATGTACAAGTGTTTCCAAGTTTAAGTGTTCATCTTTATGACAGATCTGACTCTTTTCAGCATAAAGAAAACCATTATGTATGTGAGTATTTTAGTTTTGTTTTTTACACCTATGTTTAATTTTAAGATCTGATGCAAGTGATTTGAAAGTTCAGAGTTATCTACAATGTCATCACATTTTAATTTCTCTATACCATTTGCTTTATGTTCAATGATTGATGCAGAATGCTTGGTTATGCTTGTGACAGTGTCAATCAGTGGTGATAGTTCATAGCTGTACGTAATGTTAACTTCACCAAGAAGTTTAGTCGTATTTATGATGAAAGTGCAAACAAGAGTGAGACAATCATCTTTCTAAATAATGATAAATGTTTAGTGTATTTGTAAGTAGCTTAGATATCACCAAAAAAATCATGCAACCCCATAAATATCCAAATTACTGACATTAGGTCACAGAAATATTTTTGGGAATCATATAGAAAAATCCTAGGTAATATCAGTGTTCTATGGTTCCCTAATTTAATAGAAAACATATAAAACTTCACAAATATTTCATGCTCTCTTTTAGGTTCCACAAAGGTTTCAGCAGAATTTACCCTTCACGTGCTTCTTTATTGGAATATTCAATCATTGGTTGTGATGGTGTGTCCAAATAGGTGGAAAAGTTTCTTTAATCAACTGCTGCTGCCAATGTCAATGGAGCATCTACCACAGCTTTTAGTCCCAAAACCAGTAAGTAAGAATTAGCTTCTGGCCAGTTGGTAATAATTACAAACTGTCGCAATTTCTCCTTTAGCACATGACAATGTCATTGAGCAACTAAGGCTACATAATGAATTTTGTAACTTTCAAGTCTTACTTGGCACACATTTCAGATCATGAACTCCAGCCGATGGTTGATGAGTGGAAAAACATTGTGTGGAGTGATGAATCACGGTACACAATGTGGTGATCTGATGGCAGGGTGTGGGTATGGCGTGCGCCCTGTGAACGTCATCTGCCAGCAAATGTAGCGCCAACAGTAAAATTTGGGTGAATGTGGTTAATGTTATAGTGACGAGATGTTGCATGATGCCATTACCCAAAATGTGGCAGACAATTGTCTTAGAGCTCAAATTATCATATTCGAAGTTTCCACTCTCAAGCAGGTTGCTGATTTGTTGGATCACCAAGACATATTTGATAGACTGATGGTCAAGCTAGTGGCAGTAGTAAACAATGTATGTATGCAGGTTATGCACCATGGCCCAGTGAGGAATGTTCGAGACCAGCCTGGCCCGTGCTACGTGGTGGAAGTAGTAAACACCTGCCTCACACTAAGCAAGCAGTAAACAAAGTAAAGTCATGCCCATAATGTCTCAGAGCACATAAATATCTAGCTTGTCCTTGTAGAAATGTGCAATGCTTTAAATGTGGCAAACATGGAAACATTCAATCATTTTGCATGCAAAACAGTTTCAGAACAAGTCAAATGTTTGTTAATTAAAAAAGCAAGAAAAGAGTGTGAATGTAATTGTGTGAAAGCCAGTTCCTGAGGCAAACATTGTTAAGTCTGCCAGTTCCAAGTCTGTAGTGAAGTCAGTCACAAAGTCATAGAATTGGTCCTCAATGCAAAGAAAACCTAAGTTATTCATGCCTTTGAACATTTCTCAGCAAATTTTGAAATCTGCAACTAGACACGGTAATATCATTCACTGTGTTAAACAGGCTTATATATGAACAATTACATTAGCCAAAACTTTCAGAGTCACAAATGTTACAGTCCATTGACAATGGAGGTGATATTCTGATTCTTGGAATGTCTAGTTTACATGTCACTTTTAAGGAAGTAACTAAAACAATGTCATTTGCGCTGCTATGCACAAAAGACAGCATCGAAATATTTTTGGCATTGACGCTTTTGACTTGTCTGGCTTACATATTTAGGAAAATGCTTCATCTGTCAACACATTTGTACCTAATGACATTTTATCTCAACTGTGCAAAGAATTTCAGGATGTCTTTCAAGACTCTTTAAGTGAGGCCAATGATTTTGAAGCTCTTATTACTCTGAAAGCAAATGCGCAATCAAAAATCTTCCAGGCACACCCAGTCCCATATGCCATAGATAGAGAGATGAAAAGCGAAGTGTATATGGCTGTCAAGATGGCAGTGAATGAGGCTGTCAATGACTACCAAAGCCCAAAGAAACTCATGTTACATGAAGACCACAACAAAACCAGTGTTAGTGTTCACAGACACGTGGATAACCAAAGAACTGAAAGTGAAGGTATTACAGCAAAAGCAGAAATACTGAACTGTATTTTCAAATGACTAAGGAAGATACAGTTTCTCTTCCACACTGCTCTAAAGATGTGAGCTATTGAACAATGATGCAAGACCCACTGTGATCCCTGTCAGACTGCATACAGAATTTACAACTGAATTAGATCTTAGTTTCACTATAATATATCATACATCCCTTAACAGTAAACTAGGCCTATGACTAAAAAAGAGCACAGTTCACACATGTGTACATGAATGATAACAGAAGCAATCCAGAAAACTACCATTCAATCTCACT
Source organism: Schistocerca cancellata (assembly GCF_023864275.1). Classification (NCBI taxonomy): domain Eukaryota; kingdom Metazoa; phylum Arthropoda; class Insecta; order Orthoptera; family Acrididae; genus Schistocerca; species Schistocerca cancellata. The sequence continues at coordinate 271,953,845 of NC_064629.1, forward strand.
GACAGCCATCTATTGTGGAATACTTCAACATATCCTGAGCTCAATCATTAAAAGTTACCTGAAACAAAATGACCTCCTCCATCTCAACCAGCATGGATTCCAACAACATTGTGCATGCAAAACCCACTTGAGCATTTTTAATGTGACATCCTAAAAGTCATGGATCAAGGAAATCAGATGAATGCAGTATTTACAGACTTCAGAAAAGCATTAGACTCAGTACCACACCAAGGTTGACTAATTATGAATATACTGAGTATCAAACAAAATTATTGACACAGTTGAAGATATCTTGGTAGACAGGAAATAGTATGTTATCTCGGATGAATGGTCTTCAACAGAGGTCCATGTACTTCAGATGGGCCCATGAAAGTATGCTAGAACACTTGTCCATGTTGTATGTTACTGATATGGCAAACCATATCAAAACAGAACCTCAGACTTACCCCGCGTGGTACAGTTATTGGTGTGAAGTATTCTTTGAAAAAAGCTACAAGAACATTAGTCAAACCTTAATAAAATTTTGAGGTGGTGCAAAGATTAGCAACTTGCTTTAAATGTACAGAAATGTAAAGTCATGTTCTTCACAAAATGAAACAAAGTCATAATTCTCTGTGGTTACAATATCAGAGAATTGAACTTAATACCAATCAACTCATACAAATACCTGGGTGTGACTACTGGTAGGGTTACAAAATCAGTTAACAGTAAATATGGCTTCTGTGGGACGAACAAATGACAAGGATCGTAGGGTTATGAAATTAGTTAACAGTAAATATGAATTCTGTGGAACGAACAAATTACAAGGAAGCACCACAGAAAACAATATCAACATCTAATAAGACTGAAGAGGAAGAGATACCAGGTTGGACAGAAGATAAAAACAGCAGATCACAATGAACCACCAGGCACAGGACTGCACCCGAACAAGACATGAATGATTTTTTATGGTCCAATTCACTGCAGAAGGATACAACCAAGGAGAACTCCAGGACTCTCGGGAGATGAAAATCAAGACAGAAATGAAAAGAAGACTAGCGTCTACTCTTCAAAGAATTATCCAAGCAAGAAAAGTACCGCTCATAGAATTGAATGATTTGGTAACTCTCCCATATCACAATTTACAGGGCCTAACCAGTAACTTATATGAGCTACAGGTACTTTTGAATGATAAACTAAAGGAGATTTCAGTCTTGTGTGTAACTGAACACTTGCTGCAAGAAATACAAAAATGTGCAGCTGGGATTACAGACTTTGTAGGGACACATACAGAGTGGGTGGAACATGTACATATGTAAAAACGGATATTAAACCAAAAGAAATTAAGTTTAAAAATATCTACTGTATTGAAAAAGATTTTGATTATGGTTTATGTTAACTAACAGAAAGCAAAATTATAATTGCATCTATAAATAGGCTATTTTGAATTGTTCTCTAAAAGTCTGGAAAACCTTCTGAACTGTCTAGATAGTCAGTCAAAACACATAATTATACTTATGGATTTCAATGTTAATTTCAAGGACATCTGGAAAAAAGGGCAGAAACTGCTTAAAGTAATAAAATCATACAATATGGACACATGTGCAGAAGATATCACCAGATATGGCAGCAGTAGTGAAATTACTATTGACCAAAAATTCATTGATAAACCAAAATGCGGCTTTAAATCTGAGGTATTTGATACAGATTTCTGTGATCATCAAGCAATTAAATTGACTTAGATAGCTCATGTGAAAAGAGTCAACAAGAGATATTCTGAGAGAAGATTAATTAATGATCACTGCACTGGGGCCTTTAATCTCATGTTAAAAAATGTAAACTGGAGTATGGAAACAAGTAGTTCTGTAGATATAAAATTCAACAAGTTTTTGTCAAATTATAAATAGTGCTATGATAATTCATTTCCTCTGAAGAGAACAAAAATAAACAATCAAATTCATGGATAACAACTGAAATCAGAAAGTCATCAGAAAGTCATAGAATGCTATATAAGAATGCAAATCAAAATAATATCTTGAAACCATATGCAGAATGTTATAGAAAATATTACAGAGTGGCTATAGTTGCTGCAAAAAGAAGCACAATGATTCATATATCATAATAGGGAACAACAAAATCAAATCTGTGTGGAAACTTATTAATAATCATACAAGCAAACATGAAAACACAGGCAATAAATTCCTCATAAAACACAAAAATGAAATTGTTGCTGAGTCACTGCTAATAGCTAATATATTCAATGATCATTACATTAATATAGCTCAAAAACCTGACCACAAGTGTATATAGTCCAAAGACAAATGTAATAGCTTCAATAAATGGAAAGACAATGCTCCTATATCCAATAACACCTGAAGAAGTACAGAGGGCTATCAGTAAAGTAAAGAGTAAAATGACCTGCCGATTTGTTTGAACCACTGACAAAATTATTAAATATAGTACCAATAATATTTTCTCTCAACTTGTGGACGTAATCAATGACTCCTTTGGAATTGGTGTAATTCTAAGTGAACTTCAGCAGTCACATTTGACATTAAAAATCTCAGATCACTATCATTATAACCCACACATTCAAAAATAATCGAAAGAATAATATATGACAGATTGCTACACTTACTAAAAACATTCTGGTAAATGAACAGAATGGTTTCAGAAAAGGCAAATCAACACAAATGGCTCTCTTCAATTTCCTAAAACTTGTTGACAAAGCTATAGGGGACAAGGAACTGGTCTATGAGTTGTTTTTGGACGTTTCCAAAGCGTTTGATCTTATAAATCACGAACTGCTACTGTCACAACTATATAGTTATGGTGTCCATGGTGTTTCCCATCAGTGGTTCAAGTCATATTTAAGAGAGCAAATTTCTCAGGATGGTAATGTATATCATTCTGAATATAATAAGAGTTAATTATGGGGTGTCCCAGAGCTTGATAATAGGACCATTGTTGTTCTTGGTTCTTATTAATGACCTACCACAAAGATTTTCAACAGCTGATACACTATATTGTTTGCTGATGATACCAGATTCTTTATAAAATGGAAGAATGGTTATGAATGCAGCAAGAGATAAAAAAAAAAACAGCAGAAGTGGCTGAAAATGGTTTAAAGGTAATTATCTAGGTATCAGTGACAATAAAACTGTAAGGATGATCTTCAACCATATAAGAAACAAAAATAAGACAAACGTAAAATTCAAATTATCAAATAGCCAAACTCAGCAAAAGAATCACATAAAATTTTTAGTATTACAGATGGGTGAGCATCTGAGATGGGAAAACATGTATAAATGCTCAACAAGAAATTAAGCAAGCAATGTTACATTTGAAGGGTTCTTAAAGATTGCTGCAATACTGAAACAGTGTTAAGTGCTTATTACACATTCATGCATAGTCTACTGAGGTATGGTGTAGTATTCTGGGCAAAAGCCCCTGTGCGCAAAGCATTCTTTTAAACTTCGAAAGAGAACTGTAAGATTAATAAGTGATATTGCTTACAGAGAATCATGTAGAAGTATCTTTAAGGAACTAAAAATTATGACCTTACCATCTATATTTATATATGAAATCATCTGCTTCATTAAAAACCATCAAGTTTCAGCTTTGTACAGCGAGACACACAATTATCATACAAGGGACAGGGATGATTATCACAGGGATGAACACAGAAAATCAGTATATAAGGACAATGTTGTTTACAAACCGAATATTCTTTACAGTGTATTGCCTGATAACATCAAAAAATACCAAACATTAATACATTTAAAAATTATATAAAAATGTATAAAAATCTACTAATAAACAATAGCTTCAACAGCATTAATGAATACCTGTAATTCTGCTCAAATCTGTAGGTCTGCTCATAATCTATCTAAGCAAAAATTCATAGCTATCAGAGTATTCTTGTATAAAACTAAACTTCTTTTGTCAATCTATGTATCTGATTATGCACCTAACTTTAGTGCCATACGTTACTATGCCTATTTCAGTAAAGTAGTCATATTTAATAGTTTTGGTAAAATCAACCATGGTGTTTCACTAGCTTTTATTTTATCAGTATGTACGTATATAATTTTATAATCTAATTAAACAGAATAATGTCTCTGTTATAAAGATTTGTTGATAAGATTTTGTAAGTGATGAAAACATATAGTATTTTATACTGTTTTGTACTTTGAAACGTCCAGTATTATGAACATGATAATAAGAGTGCTAAATAAATAAAGGCTTACATATGCTCAGCTGTAGGTGACACAGGTGGCAGAATACTGGGAAAATGCAGTCAATCTACAAAGGAGAATGCTTGTATGTCACCTGTGCATCAAATCTTAGAATATTGCTCAAGTACATGGGACCCACACCAAACAGGACGAACAGGTGATTTTCAATGTATGCAAAGAAGGTAGTGTGATTGGTTACAGGCTTGTTTGACTCATGAGAGAGCAGAAACAAATGTAAAAAAAACCTGAATTGATCGACACATTCAGATATGCTGAAAGTATTAGACAAAAGCTTACACGCAAAATTTTAAGAAGATGTATTAAGTGGATAATCTAGAGATATTCACCTTCCCCTATGTATCACTTATGTAGGGGATGTAAAAACAAAATCACACTAATTATAGCGCACAAAAAAGCATATGAGCAGCCATTTTCCCGTTCTCCATACTCAACTGGAACCAGAAGAAACCTTAACCTGTTGCCTACTATTCTCTGTATCCACTTCCATGCACTTTGCAGAGGTCTGCACAGTATATGTATAGATATGGCAGTTACTTGAGTGTTATAATTATCGTGCATTATACAGAAGCTGAATGCCTTCACAATCTGTACCTGTTCTATACAAAACTCCAGCAGAATGGTCTAAAATGTAATTTAGATAAACATGAATTCTTCCAACTTCCGAGTGGAATACCTATGCCACATCCTTATGAGTAGAGGCACAGGACTGATTCAAAACATGTTGAAGCTCTCACTTATTTACCATTGGCAACAAACCAGAAGGAACTCTAAGGCTTCTTAGGAAAAGTAAATTATTACTCCAAATCCACATTATACACGTGAGTTTGGAACTGGTGATAACCCTATATTTTTCCAGGTACAGCACTTTATTACCAATGACTGACCTGCAAACCTACCTTCAACATCAGCATTGGAACTCTGTGTAAATCAGTTTCTCTAGCATCAATTACAGGTCATCATCAGACTCACTCTCCACCTCCTGGAAAATGAAGACTGCAGCATGGTCATGCCTCAATGTTTCTGCCTTCTCATCCTGCAGATTCTCCATGGTGACTAGTATGGCACCATTCACATGAAGGGAATGGGACACCATCACTATTGGCTCTGAATCAACAGAGATGTTGAGTGTAAGGCCACCACATATGCAACCTGCTCAAACCACCAGACCACTCCACAGCTCTGCTGCATAACCTGCCCCATGCCACAAATTCCATGGGACCACTTTAACATGGAATTCACTGGAGCTATCCACAGCAAAATGTGACTTATTATCATCCATGCTCGATGTAAATTTCAGTATGTGGCACAAATGTATTCTTATACTGCTTGTATGCATGGATGTCTTCTATTGCAATCACTATATTAACCCAGCCCTCAAACTTATTTTTTAACGTGTCTGACAGCTCACGTATCAAGCATTAGCCAACAGCCTGTGTCTGCTTAATTATTTTGTTTTTGCCAGTCTAGTGATACTGATCACTTATTCATAGCTCCATTCCCTGTGGCCTCAAGTGGCTAAGCAGAAAGTCCTGTATATGCCTTCAAACAATAACTTAAGAAAGCAATGTGCACAGATGACAACAAAGACAATACCATGGTGAGATTCCTCTCTTTATAACAAATGACTCCAATTCATTGGATGTTCCTGACCAAGATACTCCACCTTGTTAGATCTCTTATGTCCCACAGTGGAGCAATCACCTCATTCAGCTCACCTGCACTAGCTTGTGGACTCCCCATTGTGAGACCACGCGTACAGCAGGATGCTAGGATGGATCCCAAGCAAAGTTACTGGTTTCCTAGGTAAAGGCCAGTGAGGCAAACTTCCAGTACCATGCAAATCAACTATGGCTCTGCAGTTCACCCTAACCCCTGGGTTGGGCCAAGCCTCCTTCTCCATCTCCACAGTATAACCTTAGACTTCATCCTGGGGCACCAACATCCACAAACCTTCTTCACTTCTACCCATTTCCAGAGCAGAAGAACTGGACCAGTACTGCCATAATATCAGTGACGATGACATACTATTGAGTAGGGGAGGAATTCAAGTACTGATGTGGCATTGTTCATATTGCTAGTGGAAGCACTACTGAACATCTGTAATCTAAACTTGAGAGAGTTGTTAATGTATGTCCCGACTTTTATTGTTGATTTGCTATTGTTTAATAAATATATGCAGTCAAATTATGTATATTCTATTTGAAACATTATGTATAATGAAATGTTTTAGTGCAAAGATTGTGAACATGTGTTAAACATTATGGTGAAGTGTGTATGTAATTACATGAATTGTTATTACGTATAAGAGATGAAGCATATTCTGCTGTATGTATGGTCAATGGCAAATGGAAGTCATACAGCTCATTTTTGCCCCTATGCACTGACTCACCAAAAGTGGGTTCTTGTAATGCCACAAGGTGTATCACTGGATTACATCATACTACTGTTACATCCAGTGCCTTTACTGTGAGCAACAAGCAGCAAAGCTGGTAGTGCTGGTAGATCATGTAGGTATAGGTATGCCAGCCAGTCAGTTTACGCCCAAGTTGCTACAGACACAGTCTCCTTTCTGTTCATTAGGTCATGTGTTCCTCTCCATTGCTGATGGAAGTGTTGACAATAATCTCACACTACATTAGTTATATGTGGTTATTCTTTGAACTTGACCTGCTGGAGACTTACGTTTAATAATGTCTGCCTACTGCTATAAACTTCACCTTTGGCAGGTTGTTATTTCATTTTAACCAAGTGAATGACTTTAGCCTTGTCTCTCAGTGTCTTCCACAACTGTAATTCAAGCTGTGTAAATGCTAATTGTTTTCATTTGCAGTTCTGGAAAATTAACAGGATCAATAAATCTTATGAACTATTTGTCACTTATTTTGTATTTTAGCATATTCCATAAAGGACTGCCAAATAAAGTTATGTGTTTAATGACAAAGGTAACACATATTTTCAATTGTGGAAGAACTAGTATGAAATGTAAATGTGTTTAGCTGTCTGTTCCATGTTTTGCAGCAAAATACCTCAAACAAACTGGTCCCTTCCATGATGTTTGCATGCTTCTCATGGATACAATTTAATCTAGATACATACGTAGAATGAGAAGATTTCAAATCCTTTGCTTTCCTGTACACTCAAATTACTCCTTCAACACAGTTCACCCTGTATCTTCTAATATATCTGTCAGCTCAGAGCCACTAATTTGTTTATGGTGTGACAAATATAGTATATTAGTTTACTACATTCTAATCCAATTTGTTGATAACAACTATGAGGAAATCTTGAAGAAATGGAAATTTCTCTAATTTTACCATGATGATAATTTTCCTGACATGCATGTAAGGATGGGATATATGTCTTGATTTATCATCTCGAACTCACAGTACAGGAAATTTAAGAGTTAGTCTTAAACTAGGTAAAACTCCTCCATCTGTTATGTTTTGTACTCAAATGAATAACTAATTTTTTTAAATGATTAATGGAAAATCTCATATAAAGATGTGAAGCAAATACTAACAAAGAGATAGAGGGGCTGGCCAGTACTTACCTCAGCTCAGTACAGCCGATAGATACACATAAAACAGAACCGAAAATTTACATTCCTAGCTTTCGGAACAAATGTTCCTTCATCAGGGAGGAGAGAGGGGAAAGAAAGGGAAGAAGGGAAAGGAGATTCAGTTACTCACAACCCAGGCTATGAAGCAACAGGGAAAGGAAAATAGGGAGGGTAGCAAGGATGGAGGCATGGTTGTCAGAGGAAAGCCAAAGATATTCTACTGTAAGTACTGTGCCAGCTTCAAACCAAAGAGGATGCATACAGAAGTAAAGAGGTATATAGTGTAAAGATAAACACAACTATGTAGGATGAAAAGATGCGTGAATGGCTAAAGAGGAAAGGGAAAGAGGAGAAGACTGAAGAGTAAATGGGAGTGAGGTTGTTTAACGTAGGTTCAGTCCAGGGGGATGGCGGGATGAAAGGATGTGTTGGAGTGCAAGTTCCCATGTCCGCAGTTCAGAGGGACTGGTGTTGGGTGGGAGAAGCCAAATGGCACATACGGTGTAGCAGGTTCCTAGGTCCCTAGAATTATGCTGGAGGGCATGCTCCGCTACTGGGTATTGGGCATCTCCTAGGCGGACAGTTCGTCTGTGTCCTTTCATGCGCTCAGCCAGTTTAGTTGTTGTCATGCCGATGTAAAAGTCTGTGCAGTGCAGGCATGTCAGTTGATAAATGACATGTGTAGTTTCACACGTGGCCCTGCCTTGAATTGTGTATGTTTTACCAGTAGCGGGGCTGGAGTAGGTGGTTGTGGGGGGATGCATGGGGCAGGTTTTGCAGCGGGGTCGGTTACAGGGGTAGGAACCGCTGGGTAGAGAAGGTAGTCTGGGAATATTGTAGGGTTTAACAAGGATGTTACGGAGGTTAGGGGGGGCGACGAAAGGCAACTCTGGGTGGTGTGGGGAGAATTTTGTCAAGGGATGATCTCATTTCAGGGGTTGACTTGAGAAAGTCATATCCCTGGCAGAGTAATTTGTTGATGTTTTTGAGGCCAGGATAATATTGGGTGACAAGGGGGATGCTTCTGTGTGGTCTGGGGGTAGGAACATTGTTGTTGGACGGGGAGGAATGTATTGCTCTGGAGATCTGTTTGTGGACAAGGTCTGCAGGATAGTTGCGGGAGAGGAAAGCACTGGTCAGGTTATTGGTGTAATTTTTGAGGGATTCATCACTGGAGCAGATGCGTTTGCCACGAATACCTAGGCTGTAGGGAAGGGAGCATTTGATGTGGAATGGATGGCAGCTATCAAAGTGAAGGTACTGTTGTTTGTTTGTGGGTTTGATATGGACAGAGGTGTGGATGTGAGCTTCAACAAGATGAAGGTCAACATCCAGGAAGGTGGCTTGGGTTTTGGAGAAGGACCAGGTGAAATTCAGATTCGAAAAGGAGTTGAGGTTATGGAGGAAATTAAGGAGTGTTTCTTCACCATGAGTCCAGACCACAAAGATGTCATCTATAAACCTATACCAGGCCAGGGGAAGCAGCTGTTGGGTCTTCAGGAAAGCCTCCTCCATGCAGCCCATGAAGAGGTTGGCATAGGACGGAGCCATCCTGGTTCCCATGGCCGTTCCCCTGATTTGTTTGTAGGTCTGGCCTTCAAAAGTGAAGTAGTTATGGGTGAGGATGAAGTTGGTAAGTGTGATAAGGAATGAGGTTTTTGGAAGATCTTCGGGTGGGCGTTGGGAGAGGTAGTGCTCAAGGGCAGAGAGACCATGGGTATGTGGGATGTTTGTGTAAAGGGATGTAGCATCTATGGTGACAAGAAAGGTTTCAGGTGGGAGAGGAGTGGGAATGGATTTGAGGCGTTCTAGGAAGTGGTTTGTGTCTTTGATGTAGGATGGGAGTCTGCGGGTGATAGGTTGGAGGTGCTGGTCTACCAGAACTGAGATACGTTCGGTTGGGGCTTTGAAGCCTGCTACAATGGGACGGCCAGGATGGTTCTCTTTGTGGATTTTGGGTAATAGGTAGAAGGTAGGGGTACGTGGCTCAGGTGGAATGAGTAAGTCTATGGAAGCCATTGTGAGGCCTTGTGAGGGACCTTGGATTTTTAGGATTTTTTGCAGCTCAGTCTGGATGGAGGGAATGGGATCCTGGGTAACAGCTTTGTAGGTTGAGGTGTCGGAGAGTTGACGCAGTCCTTCTGCCACATACTCCACACGGTCAAGTACGACAGTTGTGGAGCCTTTATCCGCCGGGAGGATGACAATAGAGTGGTCTATTTTCAGCTCCTTAATGGCACGGGATTCAGCTGGGGTGATGTTGTGGGTTGTCGGGATGTTCTTCAAGAAGGTTGAGGTGTCGGAGAGTTGACGCAGTCCTTCTGCCAGGTTGAGGTGTCGGAGAGTTGACGCAGTCCTTCTGCTGTTGCTTCATAGCCTGGGTTGTGAGTAACTGAATCTCCTTTCCCTTCTTCCCTTTCTTTCCCCTCTCTCCTCCATGATGAAGGAACATTTGTTCCGAAAGCTAGGAATGTAAATTTTTGGTAGTGTTTTATGTGTATCTATCGGCTGTACTGAGCTGAGGTAAGTACTGGCCAGCCCCTCTATCTCTGAACCAATTTTTTTGTATATGAATGTGCCAAATTGTTGTTTGTGCAAGATTTCATTTAAATTTATGGTTCAGTTGTTTACAGTTACCTTCCTAATTCCAAAGACATCATTCATTCCATTAAAAGTGAAATGCTGAATACTGTAAGCAATGGGGAAATGTTTTGAGTGAAGAGACAGAATACAAAGTACTGTGATAGATATTTCACTCCCCTTGAAACATACTTTAATTTATGTGAAACTAATTAACTCCTGAATCTCAGGCAACTTACAATGAAAGTTCAGAATTTCAATTTCAGTTGGCTGTTTTACATTAATACTTACAAGTTACTGTAGTTTCAGAAAAAAACATTATATTCTTACACCTGTCATTAATTTGCGAGTCCTAGATACACTTTTGAATGTGCACCACCTGTGTATCAAAAAGTCTGTGAACAAAAAGCACTCACATAACATCATTAAGTCAGATCATGTCAGAATCTGCATGATGATAAAAATCTTCATGCTGATATGAAAAAGTCTCCCTCGTAATTTTAATAGTGCAATAATGTCAGTTAAAGTGGAAGTCTGCTGTCAGAACATGTTAATTAATGAGACTTCCTGGCAGATTAAAACTCTGTGGCGGACTGAGACTCAAACTTGGGACATTTGTCTTTCATGGACATGTGCTCTACCAAGCTGTGAAGTAGGGTCATGAGTGGTCATCAGTCATTCTTGATTAGCTCAGTTGGTGGAGCATTTGCCCATGAAAGGCCAGGGTCCCAACTTTGAGTCTGAGTCTGGGGCATAGTTTCCCAGGGGGTTTCACATCTGTACGCACTCATCTGCAGAGTGAATCTTTGATTACAAATGCTAATTAATGTCAAGAATTTTTACCATGAAATAACGTTTAACTTTAATATTTATTGTTCAGCCTGGAAAACAGTGTATCACTCTATTACGCTACTGATGTGTACAAACTTGCAATATGTTTTAATTATGTAGACTGGAACAGGATGTATAAATGTAAGGTTCCTTTCTATTCAAGTGGCTAACCTATATCACTAGAGAAACTAATAGTTTGTTTGCATTTAGGTTGTATATCTTATTGAGGGATTGCAATGGAAGCTGCACCATTTCAGCATCTGTGAGGCAACTCAAAAATTATGATGATCTGTCAGAATTTGGGACATGCACACTTCCTCTGTGTATACTGATACCAACATAAGTCCCTATGTATGAGATACTAATGCTGAGAGAAGCTTCAGTTTCTGATAAACTCTAAGTGTTCTTAATATAGCTTGGACTTTTCCTTTGCTGAATGTAGAGTCTGAATCATTCCATTGTAATGGATTGTGCTGAAACAAACTTGCTCATGGTTAGGGACAGGAAAAAATCAGTGCTATTTTATGGCCAAAATCGGTATTATTTTTTGCACTTTTATGTGTTATTTATTGGTGTTATTTCTGGCAAGCTTTTCCTATTATCAGTTATCTATTTTTGTCAAATTTCACCATTTTTCAATGCTATGTTGAAAATGTAACTGTTTCCAAGATAGGATGGGCCAAACGTGAGACAAGTGTAGAGAAAAATTGTTTTAACAAAAAACTTTGACACAAATAATTATTCAAAAACAAATACCAAAGGAAAAAAGAAAATAACAGCATGTTGCAGATATTTCATTGATGACATGCTTCGCGCTTCTTCATGTCGTTCTTGAGCTGTTGAGACCACAGAAGCCGGTCTTCACAGCTCAAGAATGACCTGAAGATGCGCTAGGTGCGTGAAATGTGTCATCAATAAAGTATCTGCAACAGAGACTATTATTTCAATTTTTAACATTTGTATACTGTTGCTGCGCTTGGCCAGAATCAATCAATCAAACTCTTTATTCAACCGTTAACAATTTACACTGTGTGGATGTAGTCAATTAAAATATAGTTTCTTATCTTTAATTTGTTTCAAAAACTTGGATAATAAATACAAATATTTTATATCAGTATACATAAATAATATTACTTTTCCATATTCAGGTATTCTTCAATGCTATAAAAACTATGTGGTATTAAAAATTGTTTAAGATCTACCTTGAATTTATGAAATTATTTAATTTTCTTTATTGTAAAATGCAATGTACTAAAAAGTATTTTGGGCTGGTAGTTTACCCATTTTTAGTAGAGAGCTCCTTTGTGGGTGTCTCTGTGAAAATCATCCCTGTTCCTGGTTTCATGGTTGTGAATCTGATTATTTATTGTTGAAAACTCCTGGTGAGTTTTCAGAAAGCATACACATTCTTAGATGTATAAGCTTGGAAGAGTCATTATTTTAAATTCTTTAAATATTTCCCTGCATGACACTCTTCAGTGAACCCCTTTCATTATTCTAACAGCCCTTTTTTGAAGTTTGAAACCTTGTTTTGCCGTACCTGTATTTCCTCAGAAGATCACACGGTATGTAAGCAATCTGTTTATGTAAGCATAGTAAGCACACAGCAATGATTCAGTGTTGCAGCATTCCCAAAGCATTCTTAGCACATAGCAGCATTTACTTAATTTTTTACTCAAAACTTCTAGATGCTTTTCCCATCTCAAGTGCTCATCCACCCATATAATGAGGAATTTTGTGTATGGAGCTTGTGCAATAACATAGTTCCCTAACTCAGTTTTTACTCCTCTTCTAGCTTTACTTTTAATATTACTGAAATTCATCAATACTGTTGTATTGTTTCACTGTAGAATCACTACACTCCTGTGGTTTTTTTTTGGCTATAGTGATGGACCATGCACCGAGAACTCCAAATTATTATGATAAGAAACGTTTATTAAGATTCGTATAGTTACAGAAACACAAGAAAAACAATGCAGAATTTCACGACACGTGTATCACTCAGTCAAGTCGCAACCGGGACTGCCAAAGAATCTTGAGTCTCCAAAGACTGTTTACTCTGCGCTTCACCGGTGAAGTTACAGATGGTCGAATGTCGCCACAGAGCCCCCCCACTCCCCCACCCCCCCCGGGAGTGCGGAGAACTGGGGGAAGGATGTGGGTGTCGTCCTGTGCAGTGGCGTTGTGGGATGCTCGCTGGTTGATAGCAGCGTGTGCTAAGAGTCCATACTGTCTGTGCAGGGAGGACCAGCGCTCGTATAGTCCGCCATCCAGCGGCGGGAGGGTGGGGGTGTGGGGGGGGGGGGGGGGGGGGGGACTGGTCGACCTGCGCGCGTGAACTGGACTGGCACAGGAGATGTCGTCGTTGCAGTACTGGCGGAGAGGGGGATGCGAATCTTGAGCATCCCGTCGGTGCTGAACGTTGCAGCTATGGCAGCCGTATCCACCCCATTTAGGATAGGGACTGTGCACAGCATGGTGATGTGTGACAAGGGTGTGGACCCACGTGAAGTGTCCCCTATGCGGAGGACGAAGATGGATCCCTCGCGGAGCTCCAAGGAAAGCTCGTTGCGTGTTCACTCAGAGGCATTGTTTGTGATGCAAATTTCGTCGACAGTGGATGTAGGGAGCACTACGGGGGCGGGGGAGAAAAGTAACGTAGTTCAGGAGAAACATTGGAACACTCTGTGGGGGTATTGTGTGCCAACACTTGGACAGTGTAATGTCACACGCAACATGTGGTTGATCCTGAGGTTGTGGACTGTCACATACAGTGGCTGTTTGAAACGAGGGTAGAGTATCATCATACGCAACCACTGAATTGCCCCCAGGTGTAGGGTCGGTGCGCATACGATCATGGTGGGGCGTAGGGGAGTGAGTCATCTGTGTGAGTTCGAGGACATCACCTGATGGAAGAACACTCGACTCGGGGGGGGGGGTTAGATTCCTCAATCGTCCAGGCTGGTTTCACGCATTGGAGGGAAACTGTCTGCTGGCGACCACTGACGAGAAAGTCCATAGTGTTGTCCGTGTGAGCCACTACTCGATGCGGGCCAGAGTGAGGTGGCTGTAATGCCGGTTTGACTGCGTCATCCCATAACATAATGAACTCGCAAGAGTCTAGTGCCGAATGCAGGAACACCCGAGGATGGGTATGTGGTCATGGAGGAGGCATGCGGATTGCAGCTATGTGTGTCCGGACATGCTCAAATAGCATGGGGAGGTCGGATAGGTTGGCGATTGGTTCGTCGTTGATGAACTCTGCGGGGAGAACTAGGGTCTCGCCATACACGAGCGCTGCAAGTGAATCCTGGAGGTCTGTCTTGTAAGCCGTGTGTATTCCTAGCATAACCCAGGGAAGGGCGTTGCACCACTCACCACTGTGGCACATAAGTGCCGCTTTCAGAGTTCTGTGCCACCGCTCAACCAGTCCATTGCTCTGAGGGTGCTAAGCCGTAGTGCGGAATCTATCCACCCCACAGAGGAAGCAGAGTTTGTTAAACAGCAGGGATTCAAACTGTCTTCCCTGGTTGGTGGTGATGGATGTAGGACAGCCAAATCAAGCTATCCAGGAGGATACAAATGCGCATGATATGGAATCTGCTGTGATGTCCTGCAGGGGTATTGCCTCCACCCAGCGTGTAAAGTGGTCAATGACGGACAGGATATACCTGAAACCATCAGACATGGGTAATGATCCTACGAGATCCACATGTACGTGACGGAAGCGGCCTTTCAGGATGTCGAATTTACCTAGACTGGGCTGTGTGTGCCTGCCAACTTTGCTGCACTGGCACTGTAAACAAGCACGAGCCCAAATATGACAATCCCTTTTCAGACCAGGCCACACAACGTTTCTGTAACCAGGCGCGTAGTAGCCTTAGCACCAGGATGTGCCAGGTTATGTAAAGTAGTGAACACTTGGTGACGCAGCGCAGGGGGAACATAGGCCGAGCAGTGCTCATGGATGTGTCACACCACAGTGGCTTGGCGGAGCCCGGTAGGTTGCACGAAACGATCTGAATGGAAGTATCTGGGTCCTGTCGGAGGTTGTGCAATTCGGTGTCACTGTCCTGTAAGTGGGCCAATTCGTCGAAATTAATGGGGGATGAAATTGCAGTGATACGTGATAGGTAGTCAGCCACCACATTTTCTGAACCTCAAATGTAACGGATGTCTGTCATGTATTGGCAAATTAAGTCCATTTGCCGGAACCTACGTGGGGGAAGGTCAGCAGGGGGGTTGCGGATAACCTCCGTGAGGGGGCGATATTCCGTGAAAATTGTTATATTCCTTCCTTCGATGTATGTGCAGAAATATTTTTCAGCTTCATAAACTGCAAGCAATTCTCTGTCAAATGCTGACCATTTACGTTGAGCTGTAGATAGTTTTTTTGGAAAAAAACCAGAGTGGTTGAGTCGTGTCATTGACATGCTGTTGGAGGACTGCACCGATTACAAAATCACTTGCATCCACTGTAATAGAGATGCAGGCATCTGGCAAAGGGTGGGTGAGAGTGACACCACGTGCTAACGCTGATTTAAGGTCTTAAAAAGCTCTCACCATGTTCTCAGACCACAGTACTCGGCGACTGCCCGAGGTTTGTTTCCCGGCCAATGCTTCAGTTAAAGGGGCTTGAATGGCTGTCGTCATTGGCAGGTTATGACGGTAGAAATTAACATTTCCTAAAAACCGGCGTAATTCGTGAAAGGACACTAGGAGGGGTAGATCGCAAATGCAGTCAACCCGCTCCTGCAGGGGGCATATACCGTCCGAGGGGACGGTGTACCCCAGAAAAGTGACAGCAGTGCAGCGGAGTTGTGACTTGTCATTATTGATCTTGACTCCGTTACGTGTCAATAAGTCCTGTATCGTGACCAGGTGGAGTTCATGTTCCCTGTCAGAGGGGGAGAAAATTAGTATGTCGTCGAGTTATGCGTAGCAATATGTGTAGTTAAAAAGAAGTGAGTCTGTAAAATGCTGCCAAGTTTGGGCTGCGTTTTTGAGACCATAAGGCACGTAACAGAATTCGTACAGGCCGAATGGTGTGATCACTGCTGTCTTTGGTATGTCACTCTGTTCCATTGGTATCTGTAAATATGCCTTGCGGCATTCCAAGACACTCAAAATGCATGCTGCGTGAAGTACTTGTGCAAAGAATTGTATGTGAGGTATGGGGTAATTGTCTAATACCGTCCGCACATTGGTGTGAACGGGGGTGTCGTCAATGGGAATCGGTAGCACACAAGAGTCACTAACCTGATGTGCTAGGGAAGCTGGCTGCGTTGGTGGCGACAAAGTTCCACGAGGTGCATCCTGGGTGTTGGATGGTGGCAGTGTTGACAGGCATTGTACGAGGCATCGTGCCTCGGTGAGGGCTTGCGTAGCTGACAATATGGCACGGTTCAGTTCGGTGTTGTGAGCACAGGGATCGGCGACAACAGGGCGTTCGGGCTGGAGCTGGGCAATGGAAGTTGTGAGGCTGTCTGCCAATGAAGAGCACTCGATGGGAGCTGTGTCGGAGTTATCGGGCAGCTGACGGGGAAGGGGGGCCGAAGAAGCGACTGAACATGCAAAATTGAGTGGACGAGGTGTGGTGCAATAATGCAACTGACTAAAAATCTGGAGACAGTCCGAAATGGAAAAGGAAGTCAATGCCTAATACTTGATCTTTGACATCAGCCATGTAGAAGGACCCAGTGAACTGTTTGTCAGATATGAGTTCAATAAGTAACTTGGTCAAACCCTCGACACGAAGAGTCAACTTATTTGCTGATCGAAGGGACAGTTTGGTTGGTGTCGTGGCCTTTACAGAAAATGTGGGAGGTATGACACTAATGTCTGCTCCAGTATCGACGAGAAAATACCGATGTGAACCTAAATCCAAGGTGTACAGACGTCCTCGTGAGATGGGGGATCTGACAGAATGCAATGTCTGTGGGCACCCCTGCATGAATCCGCGGGCCATGGCGCCTACTGCAGCCCATGTGCAGCGTTTGGGAACGCGCAGGGCGGACAGCAGTTGCGAGCAGCGTCCCTGAAAGTGGTGTGAAACCAGCATATTCGTGAGTCAGCTGTACTCAGCCCACCAGCCGAAGCGTCAGGCAGCCCCTAGCCCAGTTGTGGTAGGGAGAGGCTGTTGCCGACCCGCTGGCAGTTCCAGGTCTTGGCAGCTAGATGGCTGCTGTTCCATGTGCTGTCCACGATATGCACGCGTCCAGTCTCTACCGCCCGACGGTGGAATTTAAACCCCAGGATTACCAACCTCGGTGGTATTAGGAACTGTGCTGTGCAGACGGAGGTGGCTGTGTCGAATTATGGTGTATGCCTGGTCTGGCCACCGTAGTTTATCCTCGAGTGACGCTGCGGTATGTGGAAGCAAATGTAACTATAGTTCTTGTGGCAGCTTCACCAACCACGATGCCCAGAGCGCTAAGTTCGGAGAAGATCTCGGTACTGACCTGTGCACACAAGCACCCCCACAGCTGTGAGGGTGTTCTGTCACCTAAAATCTCATCATAAATTATGTTGTGAATCGTATCAGCCGGCAGACGAGAGAGGTTTTCGATGAGTAATGCACGAGCAGAAAAAATGGTTCAAATGGCTCCGAGCACTATGGGACATAACAGCTGTGGTCATCAGTCCCTTAGAACTGAGAACTACTTAAACCTAACTAACCTAAGGACATCACACACATCCATGCCCGAGGCAGGATTTGAACCTGTGACCGTAGCAGTCGCGCGGTTCCGGACTGCGTGCTTAGAACCGCGAGACCACCATGGCCAGCTGCACGAGCAGAGGCATATTTGTTGCTCTGAGGTGGGTTCAGCAATAAGTCACTTATGAGATCAGGTTGGTCATGCAGGTGGTTTACTAAACACACAAAACTAGTGCTGTCGTCAGCAATACCATGCATGTCCAACATGTTGTCTACCAAGGTAAACCACGTCACTGGGTTGTCCGGTTGTAATGGCGGCAGCTTCGGAAAACGGCCGGGGGCCAGTGCTTGCGGGGCTGTAGGAAAGGCACGAAACGTACGAGGATTCTGCACGGTGTTCACTGGTGCGAACTGTGCCTCAGTGGCGGGGGATGTGTTGCGTCGAACATCCGTCAGCTGTTTAGGTGAGACGTGGTATCCAGTCCTTGTTGTTGTTGTTGTGGTCTTCAGTCCTGAGACTGGGTTGATGCAGCTCTCCATGCTACTCTATCCTGTGCAAGCTTCTTCATCTCCCAGTACCTACTGCAACCTGTAGGCACGGAATCTGTACGGCCACACGATGAGCACGGCGCAGCAGGTGCAGGCTGATCATCTGCCCATGCAGCCGAAATCTCGAACAATGGCGGGAGATCGCGATTGAGCGCCAAGTGACAGGGCGGAACCATGGCAGGTGCATCGCCCGAGGTGTGCGCGGGGCGGCAGGACGGATAGGCATATAAATGGCTCGACGCAGTTGGCACGAGTGTCCATTTGACCGGCGTGGAGGGGGACACGTTAAACGGCGGTCATGCGTGTGGACCCAGAAACTGGACAGCCGTGTGGTCCATGTTGTGCGGTACAAACTTGGGAGTTCCCGGGTCCTGCGCTGGAGGAGCATTCTGTCGAGTGTAGAATATCATAGAAGGTGTCCACAACGATGTGTTTAGTGCGCGGTGTGGTATGCCGGCAGAGGTTAGGGTCGTCCGTCCAGGCGAGGCAAACATGGGAGATATGAACATTCCCGGTGTATTAGTAGCAGATGGGGTAAAGCGTTGTGCTTCACAGTCAAATGTCCATTCTGCGGTCGCGGCGTCATGCACTGCCATAGAAACTGGAGGCTGTGACATTGTCTATTGGCACGAAACCGTTGATACACAGCGAGTGACTGCAACGTATTTTCGCAACTCGGTGTCACCAATGTGAGTTTTTTTCGCTATAGTGACGGACCACACACCAAAAACTTCAACCTATTACGATAAGACACTTTTATTAAGGTTCCTATAATTACAGAAACACAAGAAAAACAATGTAGAATTTCACGACACGTATATTACTCAGTCAAGTAGCAGACGGGACTGCCAAAGAATCTCGAGTCTCCAAAGACTGTTTACTCTGTGCTTCGCCAGTGAAGTTACTGGCGGTCGACTGTCGCCACACTCTCATGAAACTCTGACATTCCAGAATTTACAAAATACTGTTAGGTTATCAGGAACATACAAACCACCAATTTCAAATTCTCTTATCCTTTTGTCAGCAGTTACTGTAGGCTTCGTCAATGTGATGTGTTTGTGACAGATTTTCATTAAGCCATTGCTTTGAAACCGCATACCGTGGCTCATACACTGCAAAAGAAATAATCGAAATTCGCACAGTGGTCATTCGTACGCGGTCGCAAAAGTCGATAGCCGAAAGGCCACTAGTGATGTCACAACTCCAAAAAGTACTACGACGATGGAACATGGATCATTTCAACGTTAAATATGTTTCTGACATCATTAGATTTACGAAACTTCTTACGAGGACACAGAAAAATATTGTTGAAAAATGCTGATTTTGCGTTACTTCTTTAACAAATGCCGAATTCGCGTTACTTCCTTAAAAACTGCCGAATTCGCGATACGTCCTTAAAAACTGCTAAATTCACGTTATTCGTCGTGTTATCGTTTAAATGAACTTTTCCTGTCTGTACTCATGGTAAAATTATCAGTTTTTTTCTACAAATTTTCATATTTATGGTTAATATTGCTAATTATGAGGAGATGGATGAGCTGCTCACATTTCATTTTTCAAAGGAGACTTGCTCATTTAAGTTAGCGAGTTAGGCTGACAATGCTTACAAAACCAAACTGATTGTTATATGATACTCACACAACCTGTCAGTCTTCCCTGCTAATTTCATAACAAACATTTATAGTTGTTAATAGATTCCTTGATTACTCACAGATAGTGTTCTGTATTTAATATTCAGAAAAAGTACTTAGTCATAATGCATGACCATTTCTCTACTTCGATAAAAGTCATTGACAATGCTCAATAAGTTTATTTGGTTTTGTATAGCACTGATGAAAGACACTCTCCTCTCTTTTATTTGTCTTGATGTCTTGCCAAATGGTGTTTGGTGGATGCTAGATGCAGCCACTGGACAGACTGCTTCTCCTATGGCCAATTTCATTACTTCTGCTTTTTGTTGTGGGAACCTATAAGAATGAAGTAGACTGAGAAACCTGGCAAAGATTGTGTGCAGCTAAATGTCGTTATTCTATTACTACCATGTTATGACAGCACAGAAAAAGTAAGCTTCTTGTCTGATTAATGTGGTGTTCTAGGCTTACGTGACTCTTTGGTTAAGCTCTTTGAATCCTCGCGATGGTTATGTTACTGTCCATTAAGGATAATTCAAAATGTAATGAACCCAGTTTTGAGCTTTTTAGTGCGAAATGAATCTATCACCACCACCTTCTCTCATGAATGTTCCAAAGGCTGTTTTGGTCGACTTTGCACGAGTCTTAGATTTTACAGGGAGCTTGGTATATTAATATACTTCTCTGCTGTTCCAATTTATTTATCTTTTTGAAGCTAATAAAAATATCTTGCAACTGTGTTTCGAGTGCAGGAATATGAAAACTCTACAAAATTAGTCATTCTGATACTTTTATGAGTAATGTAAGTGAAAGTAAGTAAAATCATAAATTTTAAGAGATGGAATAATTTTGCACCTCACATTGATACACGAGTACTATTTTTATTGTACACAGTGAGTAACACAGTTTATATTTCTATGTTCATAATTCACCTACCGTATGTCAATATCCTAGGTCACGTCACTGCACCAAAATATGGAGACATGTTGTTCACAATTAGTTGAGTGCTGATCATTGTATTTGTTGGGAGTTTGAATTTGGAATGGAATGCAATATTTGTTAACCTTTATGTGTGATTCAGAACAGACATATCAACATAGTTTTGAATGAAAACATCATAATAGATTGAAAAGTTAACAGCAGAAGGAATACTTCCACCATTCGCTAAAATCTAGGCCTCAGTAATGGAAATCCCAAATGGATTGTTGCAGCCCTTTTATGACTGCTGTCAGTGAATGATAAGTAATTCACCTTCTCCCTGTAAGAAGACTACTCAGAAAATTGTCTACATAAATGCAATATTAGTGGTTTACACTATGATTGCATGGTACCTTAATACCTTTCATTTATTGATTTCCTTGTCTAACAATCACATGGTAGCTGTGTTGGAATTTGGTGCTGCTGCCAGGGTCTGAAAATCATAGACTTAAATTCTAATTATTATTGTTTTTGTCAGCAGCATATATAAAACAATTTCCAAAATGTGTACAAAACAGTACAAGATGACTACAGAAGAATAATGTGCATATAACATGAAAAATTCAGACAAACTGAGCTAGAATAGACTCACATTGTCGAAAACTGTTAGTAAACTGTCCTTCAGCAGGAAAGATAAGAGACTTTACACTTTTTTAACTTTTTTACACTTCTTTACACTTTATTTTGGACTATCAATAACCGTAACAAAAATGGATCGTGAGAGAAATTTAATTATAGTGGGGTGCACAAAAAAGAAAGGAAAATCAGGGTTTAACATCCCATCGACAATGAGGTCTTTAGAGATGAAGCACAAG
Organism: Schistocerca cancellata; assembly: GCF_023864275.1. Classification (NCBI taxonomy): domain Eukaryota; kingdom Metazoa; phylum Arthropoda; class Insecta; order Orthoptera; family Acrididae; genus Schistocerca; species Schistocerca cancellata. The sequence goes on from NC_064629.1 coordinate 271,975,684, forward strand.
CTTGTGCTATGAAAGGATGGAGAGGGAAATTGGCTGTGCCCTTCTCAAAGAAACCATGCTGGCATTTCCCTCAGGCAATTTAGGGGAATCATGAAAAACTTGAATCAGGATGACTGGACAAGGATTTTAACTATCATCCAAATGTGAGTCCAGTGTACCAACAACTGTGCCACCTTGCTTGGTAGGGTGCCAGGAAATATATTAGATCAGCCTGGTTCAGAAGAAGTCAATACCCCTGATTCAACAAAAGTGTTGAGTGGATTAGCAGTTCGGCAGAGTAAGTTGGATGCAAGCAATAACAAAGCCTACACCCAGTTGAATTCGAGATTTTTACAAATTTCAAAGCAGAAGCAGCGAACAGGTTTGATCTTTCAAAGTAGAGAACAATGCTAAGTGAACACTTAGATGCAAAACTTCAAGAAAAAAGTGAGAAGCTAGAAGTACGATTAACAGAAAGCAACAGTGGACACTTTTAGGCTTTTAAATGAACTTAGTAGGTGACAAATTCGATGAAATTGAAGGTAAAATTCTGGCAATACCCTACCAAAGACAAAAATCTTTTTTATACTATTTTATAGGGGATCAATTCCAGAGTACCTGCCATAGAAAATAAATTAATCATTTTAGAAACTGAGTTTTTTAAAGAAAGTATTAAATGGGATAAAAGTTTTATAAAATCAGTTCTATTATTAAACAGGAATGATAAGGTAAAAGGAGAACAGTGCAAGGATAAGGTACCTTAGAAAACAAAATGAGTAGCTTAATTATTGAAAGAGAGAAAAATCTTAGTCAATTAGATGCACATTTAGGTGATGTCAAAAACAATGTAACTAAAGTTGTGATTGTGACAGGATATGATTTGCGTAATGTTAGCAAACGTCTAGTACAATTTCCAGAGCGTACACTGCCTAAAAATCTGTGTGCTAACATTAGAGTTATATGGGCCAATATTCCGGAGAGAAGTTTTCATAGTAATGTCTTACGCCCTGTAGTCTTATCTTCAACATTGTAAACATAACTTTGTGACTGGTCTGAAAGACAGTTCAAAAATTAAATCTGTTAAGAAGTTTTTTGAAGTGGAAGATTTATCTTGTCAAACCAAAATTTTGATCAGAGGGTAAATTTTGCTGAATCTGATATGGGGTTTTTAAATAAGTCTTTGTCAGAGTTTGAACAACCCAGACCCAGAGTAAATTTTTAAATGGACCTAACTACAGAGGAAGAAATGAGAATGAAGGAATTTTGCAAAAACTGGTTAAAAAGGTTAGTACATTTAGCAGGCTGTTTGATGCAATGACACACAATGGTAGATTCAAAAGGAAACTATACCACAGAGGATACAATGGGATTTAATTTATGGACCTTATGACCCAATGGAACAAGTTTTAAAGCATGTGGACAAGCTCGATAGTGTTTTGGAGAGGGGTAATAGATCAAATACCAATCACAGATATCATCAGTATGCCGGATGGAATTCAGACTTTAATGGGGGGAAGCCAAGGGAGTAGAGAATATGAAAGTTTTAGGAATGAATATCATAATGGTGGAATTAATAGAGATTATAATGGGAATGGTACAGATAGGAACTATGGAAGTGATTTTGACAATAGAAACCAGGGACAGACTGCAAACACATGAAATGCCAGTTAACAGAAAAAATATATCAGTCAGTTGAGGATCACTTCAATCAGGGTCCTTAATTCTGAGCAAGCGGAGTAGATAAAACTTGGATCACTGAATTTAGTTGGAATGTCAAAAGGTTTTCAGGGCAGATTTGTTGAAACACAATGTGTTGGAGTCATTATGCAGCCAGAATGTACTTGGAACATGTACTGAGAACAAGACGAGAGTGGTGCAACTAATGTTAATTTCACTGTGAATGCCATTTCAAGACAAACAGTCCTAGGCACACCCTTATACTAATCTATACCCATTAGATGCCCTAGATTTCTTGATAATGACACTTAATTGATATGTCTATCTGTGTAATGGGGCAGAATGCAAATTAAGATTGCAAAAATCTTTATCTAGGGGGAAGAGGATGGGGGAGGGGCGTGACACTCATACAGTAAGTGCTTTCTACAAAGCATAGCGCTGGAAGACATAAAAAGTGATTTTTATCAATGGGTATAACTTTGAGATAGAGTAAGTGCAGTATATCTGATAACCACTATATTTTAAACAATGCATTGTTGTAAATGGAGTGTGAAATACAAAAATAATAACTTACTAATTGTAAATTCTTTTGGATCCCCAATCTTATTTTATTGAGGTAGCTGCCCAGCACTGTGTAAGCTTTGTTGAAGACAACTGCTGTAAAGTGTCAATGCTTCGAAGCTCTTGCTCTGTTACACCTGACTGGAAGCTGCACATAGGCAAGCTACAGCTGACCGGATGGCAAATTGCATGTCTATTGTCTGTTCTCAGTAACAGAATCTGCATTTATTTATTTATTTATTTGTTTTTGCACTAACCAGATCCACTGGTCTTGGTACAATTTCTAGAGGAACGAACTTGAGACTCTATTTTGGTACCATATTTAACACAGAATAACATGGAGTTTCAGTTTAGTTGTGTCCCTTACCTTGCACAGGCGTTTTCCTGGTGAGTAGTCCCCATTGTAGTTAAAGATTGTAGAGAGTTTTCTGGGTCATCTTCATGTGACATACTGCCACTGTTGAACAGGGACAGCTTGGTATACACTGCCTTGGATGGAATGGGAAGAGGCCACGGCAGCAATGTGGACGTGTTGGCTGGCACAGTTGGACGTTGTCGCCCAGCAGCTAGCCACAGTGCTGCTTGCTTCTCCCTACGACAACAAAAACACATCTGTCCCACTCCGCAGCTCTGTTCCCTGGCTAATCCTTAGCTGTGGACCATTATTCTCCCAGCAGTTATTTACATATTTTCTCCTCTGCTTGCTTCTCCATTTCCAGAGAAGTGGAATGCAGTTTGGAGGTAACTAGGCGGTACCGGTATAAAATAAAGTTTTAATTATGACATAAAAATACAGTTTTTTTACATGTACATGTTTGCAGTCCTGGTACACAGACAGACACTGTTATAAATTCGAAAGAATTCTGTAACGAAAAAGAAACCTATCCTCACATACTAGAACGGGGTAAGTGCCCCCTCTCGCCACCCTTGGCAGATACCTGTGTAAATGAGTTTCACTAGCACACCATCTCACTGAGAAGAACACCAATCACAAGAAAAGTGGAGGCCCTGGTCTTCGAAAACCAGCATGTGTCAATCAAAGCAATAGTGGGAGAGGTGAAAATCTGACAAAGATCAGTCTTAAATATCTCACACGCCGTTTAATCATTACATAGTTCAACACCTGTTCGTCTCCATGACTGTTTACGACGGTTGCAAAACCACATCAAAACAATAGGGCCTACAACAGCTATCTCAGAACAGTCCAGATAACTTCTTCAGCTAAATAATCACATGTACATATGCTCTGCATATTACTATGACCCCAAAACAAAGAAGCAGAGGAAGCAGTGGAAACATGCGATTTCGCCATTCCCAAAATAACGTCAAGACTCAACAATGATCAAGAAAGATGATGCTGAATGTTTTTTTTTTTTTTTTTTTTGGGGGGGGGGGGGCTTACACAGTGTGGTGCAAACTGATTACACCCAGAACGGACAATCGTCACTGGAGCATACTTTCAAAATGTCCTGACAAGGTTACTGAAGGCTGTTAGCACAAGCAAGGGAAGCTGTCCATGGGGTTAATCTGTTCCATGTCAGTGTCGTAGCTCATTCTAGGCACGACACAGTCACATATGCAGCTTCTTTGTGTCATCAAATTTTGTCTCACCCCCAATGTCCTCTTGATATGACACCCAGTGACGTCTTTCCCTTTCCTCAGATAAAGAAACTACTGTGGGGCTGGCACTTTCAGAATGACAAGATGACAAGGAGGTGCTTTGCGAGGTACAACGTTGCTTGAACAGCCAAAAATCAGGCTTCAGACAAGGTCTTCGCTTTTCCAGCTATTATGGCTACCCCTTATGTTTTTCTATAAGAAATGTAGCATCGTATCTTGTTATACTGTTTTAAATTCATACAAGACATTGATTTACCTTTCCACAATAACCTGAGCTACGCTAGTGAATAAGTGTTAAGGGTAATCGAGATAGGAGAAAAACGAAAAGGACTGCACCAGAATGTACCAGTCAATATTTTCACTATCTTTGTAAGCACAGTGTTGCTGCTTGATGAAGTTTTTGGAGACAGTGTTACAAAGACGCCATCTGCACATCTCTTTGCATGGTAGAATCTTCAGACGGCTTTTATTTTGCTGAATGACAGGAAATGTTCGTTGTGAGACACTACAAGGTTGATTCAACGTCACAACTGGTGTCTGTTTTAACTGTGTAATGTTATCTAATGATATCTGTTTACCTCGATGTCTACTGACGAGAGAAGAATTCTACAACATGATCTGAAAAGCCCTTTCCTTCCTTCAGTCATTGTACTTTCTATATGTTACACGTACATTGCTGCGTGTGTCGGGTACATATCAGTTACTCTGAGCCTCAAGCACACAATTGTAAAGCATTTCTTAATTTCGTCGCGATTACAGGTACTAGGCCCCCTGGCTCAGCAGCTGTTGTGGCTGAGCACCTGAAGGATAATTTGGAAAATATTTCGAGTAGATTTCCCCACCATGTTATAGTTCTGGGTGGAGATTTTAATTTGCCGGATATAGACTGGGAGACTCAAACGTTCATAACGGGTGGCAGGGACAAAGAATCCAGTGAAATTTTTTTAAATGCTTTATCTGAAAACTACCTTGAGCAATTAAACAGAGAACCGACTCGTGGCGATAACATATTAGACCTTCTGGTGACAAACAGGCCCGAACTATCTGAAAAATTTAACGCAGAACAGGGAATCAGCGATCATAAAGCGGTTACGGCATCGATGATATCAGCCGTAAATAGGAATATTAAAAAGGGTAGGAAGATTTTGCTGTTTAGGAAAAGTGACAAAAAGCAGATTTCAGAGTACCTGTTGGCTCAACACAAAAGTTTTGTCTCAAGTACAGATAGTGTTGAGGATCAGTGGACAAAGTTTAAAACCGTCGTACATCATGCGTTAGATGAGTATGTGCCAAGCAAGATCGTAAGAGATGGAAAAGAGCCACCGTGGTACAACAACCGAGTTAGAAAACTGCTGCGGAAGCAAAGGGAACTTCACAGCAAACATAAACATAGCCAAAGCCTTGCAAACAGACAAAATTTACGCGAAGCGAAATATAGTGTGAGGAGGGCTATGCGAGAGGCGTTCAATGAATTCGAAAGTAAAGTTCTATGTACTGACTTGGCAGAAAATCCTAAGAAATTTTGGTCTTATGTCAAAGCGGTAGGTGGATCAAAACAAAATGTCCAGACACTCTGTGACCAAAATGGTACTGAAACCGAGAATGGCAGACTAAAGGCCTAAATACTAAATGTCTTTTTCCAACGTTGTTTCACAGAGGAAGATAGCACTGTAGTTCCTTCTCTAGATTGTCGCACAGATGACAAAATGGTAGATATCGAAATAGACGACAGAGGGATAGAGAAACAATTAAAATCGCTCAAAAGAGGAAAGGCCTCTGGACCTGATGGGATACCAGTTCAATTTTACACAGAGTACGCGAAGGAACTTGCCCCCCTTCTTGCAGCGGTGTACCGTAGGTCTCTAGAAGAGCGTAGCGTTCCAAAGGATTGGAAAAGGGCACAGGTCATCCCAGTTTTCAAGGAGGGACGTCGAAAAGATGTGCAGAACTATAGACCTATATCTCTAACGTCGATCAGTTGTAGAATTTTGGAACACGTATTGTGTTCGAGTATAATGACTTTTCTGGAGACTAGAAATCTACTCTGCAGGAATCAGCATGGGTTTCGAAAAAGACGGTCAAGTGAAACCCAGCTCGCGCTATTCGTCCACGAGACTCAGAGGGCCATAGACACGGGTTCACAGGTAGATGCCGTGTTTCTTGACTTTCGCAAGGCGTTCGATACAATTCCCCACAGTCGTTTAATGAACAAAGTAAGAGCATATGGACCATCAGACCAATTGTGTGATTGGATTGAGGAGTTCCTAGATACCAGGGCGCAGCATGTCATTCTCAATGGAGAGAAGTCTTCCGAAGTAAGAGTGATTTCAGGTGTGCCGCAGGGGAGTGTCATAGGACCGTTGCTATTCACAATATACATAAATGACCTGCTGGATGACATCGGAAGTTCACTGAGGCTTTTTGCAGATGATGCTGTGGTGTATCGAGAGGTTGTAACAATGGAAAATTGTACTGAAATGCAGGAGGATCTGCAGCGAATTGACGCATGGTGCAGGGAATGGCAATTGAATCTCAATGTAGACAAGTGTAATGTGCTGCGAATACACAGAAAGATAGATCCTTTATCATTTAGCTACAAAATAGCAGTCAGCAACTGGAAGCAGTTAATACCATAAATTATCTGGGAGTACGCATTAGGAGTGATTTAAAATGGAATGATCATATAATGTTGATCGTCGGTAAAGCAGATTCCAGACTGAGATTCATTGGAAGAATCCTAAGGAAATGCAATCCGAAAACAAAGGAAGTAGGTTACAGTACGCTTGTTCGCCCGCTGCTTGAATACTGCTCAGCAGTGTGGGATCCGTACCAGATAGGGTTGCTAGAAGATATAGAGAAGATCCAACGGAGAGCAGCGTGCTTCGTTACAGGATCATTTAGTAATCGCGAAAGCGTTACGGAAATGATAGATAAACTCCAGTGGAAGACTCTGCAGGAGAGACGCTCAGTAGCTCGGTACGGTCTTTTGTCAAAGTTTCGAGAACATACCTTCACCGAAGAGTCAAGCAGTATATTGCTCCCTCCTACATACATCTCGCAAAGAGACCATGAGGATAAAATCAGAGAGATTAGAGCCCACACAGAGGCATGCCGACAATCCTTCTTTCCACGAACAATACGAGACTGGAATAGAAGGGAGAACCGATAGAGGTACTCAAGGTACCCTGCGCCACACACCGTCAGGTGGCTTGCGGAGTATGGATGTAGATGTAGATACTGGTACCATAGAGTTCTTTCTCTTGGTCGACCTTGTTATGGCCTATGAGGAACACTTCCTGTCGGTCGAAAATGTCACTCAAGGTTTAAAATGGAATTTTGAGGGATATTCAACATTACTGAGGTCGTAATCTTTTTTTATTTTTATTTTATTTATTTTTTTATCTACATCGAAGCGCCTAAGTGATCGCCCCTACTAAACACGAGTCCAAATGACGCGTCTGTAATGGATTACTTGTGAAATTCACCTAGAGGCTACACTGCTCATAACTGAGATAGTAATACGTCCGATACATTTTTGAGTCTCTCTTCCTTGCGTTACGTTCGAATTTCGTGTTTACCCCTTTCCTGTACAGATCCCATACTTCAGATATGGGGTGAAACTGCAGTTATTGTTCACCTTACCGTTCGATATTTTCATTTTCTATGATATTTGTCTTTCCGTTTTCATTTTTTCCCATTACGATAGGAATTTTTTGACATTGACAGTGGAAAACACAAATTCCTATAGGATTTGGAACATAAAATACAGCACATTTCGGTGTAGGTGCTCGAATACGCACTTAACTATACTGCCTAATAGCAAAATTCTATGGTGCAATAAACATGTGTAAATTTATATTGAAAATTTTTGAACACTATCAGCAGAAAACACGAATTTGTATCGATGCTGGTGACTTAGAGCATAAAATATACACATTTCGGTGTAGGTGCTCGAATACCCACTGAACTACCGTATGCTGCCAAACAGCCGAATTATATAGTGCCACTAAAATATGTAAATTTGTATTTCCAATCAATAATACCTAAAACCTCGTGAAGTAAGTGCAATGGCAGTTGTTTATAAGCAGCCAACAGAGGTTGAAATGTATCTAGAAAATACATGAACAGCCAAATCACGTATTACAGGCACACTACGGATGCTACTAAACCAAACTAGGGAGAAATGGTAGAGATAATCACTTAAAAATTAATTATTTACTCACACGCACGGTTGTCCATTTTGTTCCAGAGATTATGTAAACGACATCACCCACACGAACTGACTCATAACGTATTTATTCATTGAGTAATGGAAGGAGCAGTGATAAAAGAAATGGATGTATGTACTTACCTAAGAAGCAGAGTAAGTCATATATGACAGATGCTTAGATTCTGTATTAAAATTCTTTTCAAAAGAGGCGAAAAGTGTACCGTACTATATATTATTCGTGAAACGAAGTTGTCACTCGACGCGGTGGCTGATGGGTGTGATGGTAAAAGAGAAATGCCTTTACGATCTCTCCCATCAGCCACCACACCGAATGTCAACTTCGTTTGGGCAATAAATACAAAGCCAAGCTTGTAATTTGCACGCGCAACGGACTGATTGGCCATCTTCAATGCTAATTAACTGGGAAACGGTGCAACGTAACGAATTTTTTTCTTTATAATTATTTCTCAGCACAACATGGCAGATGTTAATAAGCAGCCAACAGAGGTTGAAATGTATCTATAAAATACATGAACAGCCAAATCACGTATTACAGGCACGCTGCGGATGCTACTAAACCAAAGTAGAGCGAAAGGCTAAAGGTAATCACTTAAAAATTAATTATTTACTCACATGCGCGGTTGTCCATTTTGTTCCAGAGATTATGTAAACGACATCACCCACACGAACTGACTCATAACGTATTTATTCATTGAGTAATGAAAGGAGCAATGATAAAAGAAACGGATGTATGTACTTACCTAAGAAGCAGAGTAAGTCATATATGACAGATGCTTAGATTCTGTAATAAAATTGTTTTCAAAAGAGGCGAAGAGTGTACTGTACTATATACTATTCGCGCAAACGAAGTTATCACTCGCCGTGGTGGCTGATGGGAGTGATTGTAAAAGAGAAATGCTTTTAAGGTCTCTCCCATCAGCCACCACACCGAGTGTCAACTTCGTTTGGGCGTATAATACAAAGCCAAGCTTGTAATTTGCACACGCAACGGACTGATTGGCTATCTTCAGTGCTAATTAACTGGGAAACGGCGCAACGCATCGAATTTTTTTCTTAATAATTATTTCTCAGCACAACATACCCTGCAACACCCTGACAAGCTTTCCAGACTGTTACTGAACAATCTGTATAAATTGTTCTATGTATTTATATTCTACACCTCCTCCTAAACCACTGGACTGATTTCAACCAAACTTGGTACACGTATCACTTACCATTTGGAAAGAATCACTGTGAGGATAAGAACCAGCTACCTATAAAACAGAGATGGGGGTGAAAAGTAGTATAGTCCATGACTAACAAATACTCATACTTTACTGATCCAGTATCTGACGATAAGACCACTTTGTGACCTGCGGCAAACTTTACACATAATTTCAAACCTTTTTGAATCTGTTTCCGCTGACAACACCCACAAAACGACGAAAGGGAAAATTTTATCACATTCTACATTTTCGCCGTTCACATATAAAAACTATCGCATGAAGCATGACGTTTTAAGTTCTTGCTTCTTTACTACTAACTGCATTCGCAACACATTTTGCAGACAGTATTTACATGTGCAACTTAATGTATGACAAAAATTGTGTCATTGTACGAGTGACACTTCAGGACATACGACGTCATAAACACTGAGATGCGTGAAAAACTGCCGCATCATGCATGACGGTTTAATTTGTTACTTCTTTACAAGTAACTATAGTCACAACACATTTCGAAAACAGTATCCACATGTACCACTGGACTTACCTGCAAAATTACATAATTGTATGACTCACAGTTCAGGAAATACAACGTCATAAACACAGAGTTGTGTGGAAATGAAACTGTAGGGTGAAATTCGCTAGAGAGACAGGTGAAATATGTGTAACAACACATGTGAAATATGTGTGAAATATACTTGACATGTGTGTACACAGGAAAAGTCATGGGTAAAACACTCGTCTTAAGGCTGTGGAACAATTTCAACCACATATTAGCAATGATCTGGAAAGAAATACTGTGGGGGTAAGAACCATCAGCCTTGTGCTGTGTTGGGAGTTATAACATGGAGAGAGTAGGTGGGAGGAGGAGGTGACCAGACAGAAAGGGGGAAGGAGGAGATGGACAGACACAGGGGAGAGAGAAGATGGACAGAGAGAGGGGGAGGTGTAAATGGACTGAGAGAGAGGAGAGGAGGAGATGGGCAAAGAATGAAAAGAAGATGAGATAAACAGCAAGATGGGGAGGTGGAGATGGACAGAGAGATGGGGAGGAGAACGTGGACAGAGAGGGGGGAGGGACAGAAACGAGGAGGAGGAGATGGAGTCAGACGGGCGGGAGAAGATGGACAGAGGAAGACGTAGCTGATGGACAGAGGTAGGGTTGAGGAGGAGGTACAGAATGGCAGGAATATATGCACTGAGAATGGGTGGAGGGGGTGGGGGAATTGGATAGAGAGAGGGGATGAAGAAGATGATGAGAGAGGAGGGAAAGGAAGAGATGGACATAGAGATGAATGCGAGAGATGGACTAATACAAGATTGGAATAATTATATATGCAGCCAGCACTTGGTACTCAGCTCAAACCAATGAAATTTGTTGCGTCAGTCCAGGTATGAATGCCTAGGGAGAGCAAAAACTTAATAAGAACACGTGCAATACATGTGCAAGGAAAAACATGCAATATCCTGAAAAGAAGCAAAATTGGTTTTTTCAGCAGTCTTCCTGACGTCTATGATTCATAAGCAAGTCTACATTCAATCGTTAACAAAAAATCCTAAAAGGTTACATAGGAAGAAAGAAATGCACAGTAATGTATTATATGCCTTGTGTTCCTTAAGTATGTTAATAAAACTTTAAAAGGTAAGACGGCCGTTTTTTAGGCTTGTTGATTTAGTTACTTAATATATCCATCAAGTAACTTCATTCATCTGTTTATATTTACTGTGTTTCGAATCAGATGCATATTCGATGCATTACTTAAACAGTAGTATTTCTACAGACGACGAATTGAGAACGTTGACAAGGCATTCTGCACACACATAAAAGTCACCTGTTTTTCGCGTTTTGTTTCTCTTTACAAACGAAAGTGCACGAAAAGAAAACAGGTTCAAAAGACGTCCTCTGCCGTGGAATGGAAGTACTGTGTGGTGCAACAAGCTAACTCGCAATCGACCATTTGACAAGAGTGGTGGTGCGTGTCGGTAATAACATAACAGCGGCAGTGCAAGACTGAGTGTTTTCGAAATGTACAGTTCGAGAATGTGCTGGGGAGTCTCTCTACTTCACTGGCTGACTGCGGCGTCCTGGCTCACCATATTCTAACTTTACTGGTTATCACAATCAAGGAGCTAAGAACCTCATTTTGTAACTTTTCATGTGCTCGAGAAACTTGGAAGTGAATGTGGACTACATTTAGAGCTGCTAGTAGTGCCCTGAAGTCGGGACACCTGCCACTCCTCATAAGGCTTCGGCGGGACTTCCTCATGACACTCATAAAATTTGGACGTTCTGCGACAGTACTTAAATCTGCTAACACTGGTCCGTTACTGTCTGTTTTGCATAATCAACTAACAGACAGCATCAGTAGTAACCTCAGACTTTTTACAGATGATACAGTCGTGTATAATGAAGGACTAGCCGAAACAATTTGCATAAATGGCTCAAATGGCTCTGAGCACTATGGGACTCATCATCTGTGGTCATCAGTCCCCTAGAACTTAGAACTACTTAAACCTAACTAACCTAAGGACATCACACACATCCATGCCCGAGGCAGGATTCGAATCTGCGACCGTAACAGTCACGCGGTTCGAGACTGACGCGCCTAGAACCGCACGGCCACACTGGCCGGCTTGCATAAATGTCCAGACAGTTCCTGACAAGATTTCAAAATGGCGCAGAGTCTGGCAACGTGTTTTAAACGATAGTAAATGTAAAACTGTGCCCTTCAAAACATGCAAAAACGTAGAATCCCTTGACTAAAATATCAATGAGTTACAACTGGAAATAGTCAACTCATTCAAGTACCTGACTGTTACAATCTATGGAGATAGTTTCAGCCTTAGTTGTACCTGAAAGTAATAGGATAATGCAATTTTGTCACATAAGGAGATGGTTAGAGCAGTGGCAGATGCAGAAAAACCTCAAGCAGGGGGCGCTAAAGATACCTTTAGGCTACTTTTACTGCAATAAAAAATAATCAAGGCACACGCAAAGTTTAAGAAAGCTTTTTTTTAAACTGCTTATACACATATACAAGACAATGGCATCTTATGATATAAAATAGTTACAATTGTGGTTCTCTTCCTTAAATGATGAATTCTATGCTCCTATTCTTCCTGGCAAATTGGATAATTACATCATCAATAGGACAATTAATGTCAGGTTGAGTGTTCAACAGAGCTAAGCCATTAAGTCGATTCTCCCTCGTTATCGATCTTTGCCATGTCTTTGTATGCCACAGTGTTGAAAAAGTTCTTTCTACTGTTGCAATAGATGCAGCTAGACAAGCGAATATTTTGTACAGCATGTACAAAATAGGATAGTCAGATCAAGGACAAACAGACAACACTTGCATAACAGAATCAGTGTATGTTAGCTATCTATGTGCCAGAGAAAAACATATAAAATATGGTGTCATGGATGCGCGTGCTACATAGGAAAGTACAACTACTCGATTCAGTCGAGTCTACTGACGAAAGAAATGAATGAATAGCATGCGGGCTGACTGGCATGGGTGGCATGGCAATGTGGATGCCTCTCCAAGGGGGGGGGGGGAAGAGGGGGGGGGGCACGTGCCCTGCATGCCCCCATATATATCCACCACTGGGTTAGAGATTATGGTTCCTATGTTACACAAATTGTTGATGATATACAGTAGCCACCCTAAATGCTGGTTACTGTACACCATCAAAAATTTATTCATAGTATTCTTGGAAAATGCATTCAATCTACAAAGGAGACTGCTTATAGAATACTTGAATGACCCATCCTACGATATTACTCAAGTGACTGGGATCCACATCAGGCATTATATCAAATGTGCAAAAAGAAAGGCAGCATGAATAGTCAAAAGTTTGTTCGATTCATGGGGTAGTGTCAAGCAGGATTACCAGAACTGATAGTACTTGAAGGTCCTGTGAAAGCCTATATACAAAGTTTCAAGGCAAATACAAGAATTTACATGATTTTAGCACTAACTACTAACACTGGGTCTATGTTTTGGTATCAGTGGGCTAAAAAAACTTTATAAATGTACATTCTGACATTTGCACAGACCGACTCACACAAGTGCCTACACATTATTTAAATTTTGTTTTCCATGTACTGACTGACTCAGTCTTTGTGTACAACACTTGTTTCTAGGAATGCATAATATCATAAATTACATTTTATTGAACCATAGGCTGATTGCATTTCTGAAACAATGACACAAAACACAGGACAACTGAATAACACAAAATCGCAATGTACTGTGAGGTACAGGTGCGTAACTAATTTGGTATCACTAGAAAATGGCTAAAAAGATACCAGAATTGCCAGCTGTCATATATTATATAAAAGAGTTGGTTAGTTTCATTACATGTCGAGACACAACAATTAAATTTTATAGGTGACACAAATAACTTACTGTATGCAAGAGATACGGTTATCTGCTAACTACCAGGAAATGTGAGCATGTTAAAGCACTGCTTCGAGGATGAGTGGTGCACTGGTCCTGGATAGAGCTGGTCAGGAGGTTTAACAATGAGTGTCAGTGTCCTGGCCAGTGTGGAAGTGATTTTTAGGCAATTTTCCACATCCCAGTAGGTAAGTCCTACCTCAGTTATATGAGTCATAAATATCTGGAAAACTTTCATTCATTTTCATGTGAATAGTAATAGACACAGACAGTTAAGATACAGATATTCCATCTCAGTGAATGGCAACAGAAAGAGTATCCAGAAATGCCCTAAAGTAAACCTGCCCAGTCTCCTAATAACCATGCCAATCCTGTGCAAATGCAGGACAAAGGCACAAGGAAAAAGTCAAAGTTTTGATTATCCACTCATTTCTAGAAGTTAATGTGAATTTTGTAAAGAATAAAAATTCTGTACTCCAGATTACATATATGTATTGCATGTATTTATACAAAATGATTAATAAAGTATCAGAATCAGATCCTTACCAGTTTGGCTGTTTTCTATGATTTTCTAGGTTTCTCTTTTTCATTCTGAACATAGTTTAATAGTTTTAGTGACCCAAAGTTTCTTTGATTTATTTACTTTTACAGTAAAATTATTTTAAAAATGGTTAAAAACTTATTAAGATGTACATTGAGTTTGGAGCTGGTAATAGGCTCTTTGTAAGCTTCAGTCCAGTCAATATGTTCTTATATTTTTCCTTAAAATCTTCATTGGTTTGTAATTGGTCATATTTATTGCCTCCATTGAGTTTTTCTGAACTCTACATGTAGCTAAGTTATGTAATGTATCTATCACAGGGAAGATTTGTGTTTATTTAACTTCAGCTCATTGTCTGAATGCATTATCTGTCAGTGTACTATTATCATGAGCCATCCAAATAGGTAAACTTAGATGTGACACTAAACTGTCTAAGTTTAATAACATCAAACCTGTAAGATTCCTTTAAGAGATTTGCATTAAACTCACAACAAATCAATAATTCCATATTTCAGTCTGACAGACAGCACCGTAGCAGATCTCAATTTTTTATGAAACTGTACAAATTACCCTGTGGTCACCTGTATACTGTAACAATAATATTGTTATTATATTGTTCCATATTAACTGACGAGCACTTGCTGCCATATCATTGTCTACAGAAAGCTCAATTATTTCTGTGGTTTTGAATTTACAAGCATTTTTGTGAAACTCCTCCTTTCTCCATAGACAATCGACATGAATAGGCAACTAACATGTAGCCACCTACTACAAATATCTCTATCCCAGTGGTTACATTGTGTTCAGAGAGACAAATGATATCAGTTTCTTACCAAATGCTGAGATCTTTGAAAAAAACTAACAACTCATTTCCTTTATTTCTTACCTCCCTAATATTCACATGAATCACACTAATTTCCTGTTTCACTCTACTCTTATGTGATGAAGTGAAAGTGTGCACATTTTTATTTTCTTGAATGCAGTCTGATTTTTTAATTTAACTGAAGTACATTTGTCTCACCTGACCCCAATGGCCCCAGAGAATTCACTCTGCATGTTTGCGAATTCACTTGCTAAACTCCCTAAGGCACACATTTATTTTCTGTTACTTGGCTAAGACTATCATTTGGTTGCACAAACCTTGTGACTATATACCCTGAACGTATTGTTATCTGTAGCTGCTGAACTGCATCTCTCATAGTAATATAGGGTGATATTAAATTCAGTTTGCTTTCACAAGAGAGTACACTTCAACATTGGTTCCTTACTTAGCTTGTGTTTATCATGAACATCTTATCTATCACAAAGCCTCAGCAATGGAAAAAAGTAAAGGTGATTACATACATGAGCAGGACATAGTTATGAACCAACTATATTAGAGACAATTTCCTTAACATCAGTTTGCTGCAGAATTCTGGAGCTTATTCTAACTCTGAATGTAATAAATTTCCTGAGAGAGAAAACCCTCTACTCACAAATCTGCATGGATTTTGAATGCATCTGTCTCCCTAAACTTAGCTTGCCCTTTTCTCACACAATATTCTGTGAACCATGGATGAAGGGCAGTAAGTAGATTCCAAATTCCTGGGTTTCTGGAAAGTATTTGACACAGTGCTCCACTACTGATTATTAACAAAGGTCCAAGCATATGGGATCAGTTCTCAGGTATGTTAGTGGCTTGAAGACTTTTTAAGTAACAGAACAAGGTACTTGGTCTTGGACAGTGAGTGTTCATCAGAGACAAGCACATCACCTGGAATGTCCCAAGGAAGTATGATCTGACAGATAAGGTGAGCAGCGATGTGTGACTGTTAGCTGATGTTGTAGTGTACAGGCAAGAGTCGTCACTGAGTGACTACAGGGGGATATAGGATGAACAAAGGAAGCCTGTTAACACTGATGTAACAGCTGTGTCTTGATCTGCAAAACATACAACCCAAAGCTTAGATTCATATTCACTCTGTTTCTGATCTCTACTAGTCATTCCTTTCCTGCTATGCTAATAAATGGAACAGATAAAAAGAATGTATATATGCCTCAGTATGTGTCCTAATTTCTCCTAGCTTCTCTTTTTTGTCCTTGTGCATGATGTGCAGTCAGTCACAAATGGTGTTCCTCCAAACTTTCTTCAATAATTTTTCATGACAACAGCATTGTTTTCCCTCCAGCGCTTCCTGTTCAAGTACACAGAGAATTTCCGTAATGCCCATGTGTTAATCAATCCTACCAGTAACAAATCTACCATTGTTTCTCAGAATTGCTTCAATATCATCCTTTAATCTTACCTAGTGGGGATCCCAAATGCTTGAGCAGTACTCAAGAAAGGGTTGCATGAGTGTTCTATATGTTGTTTCCTTTGTGGATGAGCTACACTTTCTTAGAATTCTCCCAGTAAACTGGAGTCGACCATTCATCTATCCTACAACTGACCCTATATGGGTGTGCCAGATCATATCACTTAGCAAATGTACCCCCTGATACTTAATCAATGTGACTGTGCCATGAAGTACATTAGTAACACTATATCTGAACAATGCACGTTTGTTTCTCCTACTAATGTGTATTAACTATATTTTACACAGTTACAGCATGTTGTCATTTATCACACCAAAGAGGAATTCTTTCTGAGTCAGTATATGTAATCATTTGGTCATGGGAACTTAAGTTTTTGGGCAAATAGTAACTCGTGTAGCTTAGCATTAATTTCTTTAATTCATTTTAATAACTAATCACCATTTAGAGATGGCACTTCATCCTCATGCCATATCTTCTGGTGCTGTATTTACTGGCTTGTTAATGCCTCAAAAGTATGCCTATGTTAACATAAATATCAGGCATTCTCTGAATAAATAGTAAATATTAAAATTAATTTACAGCAGCCTTCAGAAACATTTTTTTTCTATAGACATGTATGTATAAAAAACAGCATTCATTACTAACCTGTCAGTTGTTACGCTGGTATGTAACTTACTTGATCATTTAGGCAGGTCGGACATTCTGAGACATTTAAACCTGCACTTGGGCTGAAATCACAATTGTCTGAAATAAATGAGTAATAATTTACAGTTCAATGTAGCACCACTAAACTGATATCTTACCACTTTCTGACTGTATTAACTATTATTTGTTTTGGACATGCGTTCATGAGAGGCATGTCAGTCACATTATGCTATAAATCGGATATTTCTCGAAAAATACCACGCCATTTTATTTTCACATCACAATTAACCATATTTTATAGCTGTATAAACACTCTTCAAGTCATGTACTTTCAAAACTGTTAGCCCTCTATTGTCTGTTTCATACATACCTCTGTTTAAGTTAAAAAGTCTTTCAAATTATTCTGTCATTTAAAGTCTATAGTTACCATTTTATATCTAACCAACTGAAATTCCTTCACAGAAAAAGCTCCAAAGCTAATACAAAACCAAATATATGCTAGGCACGTTTAGGCCTTATCTAAGTTATCAAAATGTTCATAAAAAGTTCAAAAATGAAACTTCCTGGCAGATTAAAACTGTATGGTGGAGCAAGACTCAATCATGAGCCCTTTGCATTTTGCAGGCAGGGGCTCTGCCAACTGAGACACCCAATCATGAGTCACAACCATTCATCACAGTTTTAACTCAGCTGCTTCCTCACCTCCTACTTTCCTAACGTCGCAGAAATTCTGTGAAACTTGCAGAACTGGCACTCCTGGAAGAAAGGATATTGTGGAGACATGGCTTAGCCAAAGCCTGGAGGATGTTTCCAGAATGATTTTTCATTGTGCAGTGGAGTGTGTGCTGATATGAAACTTCCTGGCAGATTAAGGCTGTGAGCTGAACCAAGCCTTAAACTCAGGACCTTTGCATTTCACAGGCAAGTGCACGACTGACTGAGAAACCCAAGCATGACTCATGACCCATCATCAGATTTTTACTTCTGCCAGGACCTCATCTCCTACATTCCAAACTTCTGGAAACATGCACAAACTTTGGCTAAGGCATGTCTCCACGACATCCTTTCTCTTCCACACCCGCTTGCCCTGCAAGTTTTGCAGAAGAACTTCTGTGAAGTTTGGAAGGTACAGATGAGGTAGTGGTGGAAGTAAAGCTGAGATGATAGATAATGAGCCATACTTATCTGGTAGACCACTTGCCCACAAAAGGCAATGCACATACAAATAAATAACAATGTGTATTTTATTATAGTGGAATTCCCTTTTACCACTAACAATATAGACCCATGTACAGGGGTAACCATGGTACTCTCCAAAGTCGCGTCATCAGTTAAGTATGGGTTGCCAGTTCACCTTTTATAACATACTTCCCACTACAACATAGGGTCAGTGCAACTAGTTTCATAATGTTGTTGGTTATGGAGTATGACAACTGTAGGATTATTGCCCTGCCTAGATCCCAGCCATTCGTACTCCAATTATTGCGAAGGTTACATAGGGGAATTATACACATGAGAGCATGACGTCATGTTTGTTGGACAGGCAGTGACACTGAGACTCAAAAAATGGTGCAAGCCTACATCCATGTGCTCAGACTCTGGCTGCCCTGTGTCACACATTTCCCCCTGGCTCAGATGTGACCACCCTTGGGAGCACGTGCACACTCATTCAAGGGAACTATATGGTTACTAGTAATGGAAGCCATCTCATATTTTCTGTATGTGGTTCAGATGACTGCCATCACTAATAGCATTACAATCTTTGGTGTGAGAAATATATTTTCCATGAAGAGAAAATGCCATATTATGGTTTCTGATAACATCCCACAACTGCCTTCCTCAGACTTTTCAAGGTCCTCTAAATGGAACCACAGTTATAGTCAGCATCTTATTATCATCTGTTCTATGCAGTATCTAATTAAAAATGCAACAAATTGTTCAAAGAAGAAAAATGTTACTATCAACTGTGTTTCTGTGGCTGAAGAAGACTTAACAATCTTCTTTGCAACATATCATTCCATCTCCATTAATTGTGACAGGCTGTAGATCAGTTGCATGTGCTTAAGTTTTTATTTTGTTTCAATTGCCATATCCTACCCAGCAAGCCCGTGGTCCACTGTCACAAAAATATTACTTACCACATGAGCTCACATATCTGCATGCATATATGAAAGCAGGGTGTTTTCATTGGCCACTGATGGTACCAAAATGTTTGAAGGTAGAGTCAGCTCATCTTTCATCATAATCAACAGTTGTAATAACACAATCATGATTCTTAATCCCCTACAATACAAAAATGGATGACCAACAGACACCAGACAAGGCCTGCCTTCCTCCAACTACTGGCCAGCACTGGCCAACAAGCAGAATCCTTGTTGCTTGCAATGTACACTGAGCAGTCAAAACGTTATGACCACCCCCCACCATGATAGCTGATGGCATTGCAGGCATGTGATGTGGAAGCAAAAGTACATAAGTGGAGAAGACATCTGTGGGGAATCACCCTAGTGAAGGTATGGGCTGCAAATGGGGGAACCCACTGAGATAAGCGACTTTGAAAAATGGCAGATTATTATTATGCATAGCCTGTGAACTAGTATCTTGAAAACATCAAAGCTGGTAAAATGTTCACGTGCTACTGTTGTGAGAATCTATGGAAAGAGGCAGAAGGACAGTGAAACTACCACTAGGCACAAAATGGTTGGATGTCCAGGACTTCCACAAAATGTGGGGTTTGGAGGCTTGTCTGCTCTGTGTAATAGGATACATGGTGATCAGTGTCACCTCTGCCAAAAGAGCACAATGCTGGTGTGCACACAAGTGTTTTGGAGCACATTGTTCATCATACATTGTTAAATATGGAGTTCCACAGCAGACCATCCCTATGCAGTCACTTGTTGAGCCAATGTCATAATCAATTACGAAACCAGTGGCCATGGGACCATAGGGAATGAACTGTTGATCAATGGAAATGTGTGAGCTCTTTGGGTGAATCACACTTTTGCTACACTAGGTTACTCGTCATCTCCAAAAACACCATCGTCAAAGTGAAAGGTGGATCTAAACATGCTGCAAGCCACGAATGCAAGCTGGTGGGAATAGTATTATGCTATGGGAGACATTATCCTGAGCTAGCATGGGACCTGTGGTAGGAATCAAAGACATGCTGACAGCTGCAAATCACCGGGATCCCTTCATGCTTGATGTCTTCCCTGACAGTGATGTCGTCTTTCAGCAGTATAACTGTCCATTTCCCAGAGCCAGAACAATGCTACATTGTTTTAGGAGCGTTATAGTGAACTCATGTTGATGTCTCATCAACCAAATTTGCCTGATGTAAGTTCTGTGGAACACATCTGTGATGTTATCAACTGCATCACTGTGTACGCAGATCATCAGCCCATTATTAATGCGAATTAGATGACCTGTGAAGAGACATCTAATACCACATATCATCACAAACCTACCAACAAAGTATTGGATCCCTGATACACAGAATCAGTAATGTATTTCATTCCAAATATGGACAAACAAGCTATTAAGTATATGTTCACAATTCTTTGGCTCATCAGTGTATGTGCTTGGTATGAAGAGCACACCAAATTTAAACACAATTGAAAATTTGTAGGACCATGTTGATCAGGCTGTTTGCATTGTGGATCCTTAACTAAGAAACTTAGTACAGTTGGCAACAGTGCTGGGGTCTGTGTGGCTCCACATTCTTATCAGTACCTTTCAAAACCTCATTGACTGTGTTGCAGCATGTTTCACAGCTGGCCACACTTCAAAAGATGGTTATTCAGGCTTTTGACAGGGTGTCACATTAATGTGACTGGATAGTGTAGTTGACAGAAGAGTAGATATTCTGGAGCAAATCTTATAAATGCAGAAATCACCTTTAGCATAGGTATTATCCATTGCACTGCCACTGCAACAGAATTTTCCAGTTTGTGAGGTATGAGACAGTGTCAGTCAAATAGCCTGCTTCTTGTTGTGGACTGGACAAGAGGTGTTTAATTCACTACATATGCTAGCCCCAGTGGCAGACCCAGAAACATTGTCGTTTGTATAAATGTGTGTGTCACTAGCAGCATTACCAACAGATAGACAGAAATTATGATATAAATATTTCTTTAGATGCCAATAATCTCAGACAACATATATGGGTTCTTTTATTCATAATAGACTCATGCAGTATGAGACAAATGGAGGATATATGATACAATTCCTTAAAACTACAGTCCCCTATACTACATCAAGTATTACCAATAACCACAACTAGAAATAGTGTTAATGTGCAGATTACATAAATGTACTGCAGATACTTGGCACATCAGACAAGAGCTGAGACTGGCAGCTGCAGCAAGCATGCCCCAGGCATGCACCACACTAACTAAAGAATTGAGCGTGGACTTGGTATTGGAGCAGCAAGCATTTTAAACAATTAATAAACCACTCTGAACAGCAGTTGCCTCCTTGCTCATGAACCGCAGTTGCCTTCTTGCATGCAGTGCTTTATTTAGCATGAATGCAAACGTTGGTTTATTTTAATGCAATCTACCAGTATTGCAGCTGTCTCTAACCAAAATAAAGCATGTTTAAATATCGCTAAAGGTCAGGATTCATTAACTTTATTTATGGTAAGTTTCCAAATCCTGCCAAGTCAGTTAGTGTTTGTTGAATCTTCAGTTCAGTGTACTCTGCAATCTGTCTGCATTAAAAGGTTGTCAAAATCAATTAAGTAGCTTTGGCAGTAAAGTGAAGATGAAACCAGTGTGTAGCATATGTCATTTCATTAATAAGAGTACTACATTTATGTTCCTTCATGAAATGCAAAGTAGTGAAGAAGATCATAAACAATCACCACTACAACAATGGAGAAAATTTAGTTAAGTAGCTTTCTACTACAAACAGATGCCTCAAACAAAATACAAAATTTGAAATTTTTCATCAATATATAAAATTTTGTAGTACACTGTTGTACACCATATGAAATTTCAGTGACATCAGTAAACAGCTATTATCATTTCAAGTAGACACAAGTCCAACAGTAACGTTATTTAATGCGATAATGTACTAAAAAACAGGTTTACCACCACTGCCTCTAGCCGACAACTGTATAACTTCTTCTAACAAGAAAAGAATACCAGTCAGCCTTATGCTCAGAGGAAAAGCCAGTCAAAAGCAAGTGATAAAAAGTATCCAGTACTTTAAGGTGTAATGTGGTATAAGACATTCATTTTCTCAATTTGGAGGAACTTTGTGAAGAACTTTGTGGTCTACCTTGGATGTTCCAATGATTTCAAAGCCTATATTACATTTAAACCAAAAGCAAATGCTCAGCTTTTTGGAACAGTCTTTCTACTAATTTCTCTTCAGCCAATAGTAAAAAAGGAGTCAGAGTAACTCCAGAATCTCTGTGTTGTCAAACCTGTAAATGTGAGCAAATGGGCCACACATATCATATTCACAACAAATAAAGGGAAGTATTGTGGCTTTGTGCACATTTTAATACTGTAATCAATGAATAGTTCTTAGTACAGGCTTATCTCATTATGTAGGCAGAAGATAGCCTAGCAAGGTGATTTCTGTAGTGTAATGAAAGGCTTCAAGAAAGTTGAATGCTAGTCCAGGATAAGTGTTACATTGATATTTGGCCCACCATCATCTGCAGAGCTATAGTCCATATGCCTGGATGCAGTGACATTATGTAAGGGAGCTCTATGGTTTAATGTTGACTAGTCAAAATATGCTCCACAGTGAAAGACTTCTCTCAGTATATTGAAAGACATTTACACTGTGGACACACAAATCTCATAAGCACATGGCTTTTTTGTACAAGAGGTGTTTTACCAGTTTGCAGATTGGCCTTTTGGTTTTTGTTTCAGCATTTGTGTCCTCATAAGCGGATGGTGTCAGGTACTAAAAGATGATTTACTGTCCAAACTAGCAGTGTATATGGGTGATATCCTGACTGCAAGTCTCATTTGGAAAGAGCACAGTCAATCTATCGAGGAAGCCTTTTAGAAGCTGTAAAGCAAAGAGGCATGAGAATATATTTAAAAATGTACAAAATTTGTCAGTAAGGTTTGAAAGGTCAATCATAAATGGACTAGAAATTGTGAAAGGTAATTTGAAGTTGCATCCTGTATCTACTTCATGTGGAACATTACAGATCTCTGTCAAGGACAAATTGTTGATGTCTGCTCAGCTGATGTTTTTATGACTTTGAGCTCTAATCTATTAGAGGCATGCAATTTTATCTGTATCTGATGTGAACACATATCTCAAATGAATGATAAATCTTTACCTGCTAAGCACAATAGTGGAGGGAAATCTGAGCACCACAATAAAAACAGACAATTAATTACAATTCTTATCAATAACAAAATAACAAGTAAAATATAAGAGAGTACTGAGATCAAAATTTATCGACAGAGCAGGTTGTGCAATATGGATTTATGATGGGAAATATTTGCAAAATTATTACGGTCGTCCTGCCAGCACACAGGTCCTATTCTAGTGGCATATGGAAGCATTTAATTTTATTCAATGAATCTGACACTTGAGACATTAGGAACTGATAACATACAAAGAACACCAGTGAGTGTGCCCACCATAACCTGTGTTCTTCTTCTTCTTCAGAAGCGTGGTGGAGGATCTGTGATGGTTGTTGTTGTTGTTGTGGTCTTCAGTCCTGATACTGATTTGATGCAGCTCTCCATGCTACTCTATCCTGTGCAAGCTTCTTCATCTCTCAGTACCTACTGCAACCTACATCCTTCTGTATCTGTTAAGTGTATTCATCTCTTGGTCTACTTCTACGATTTTTACCCTCCACGCTGCCCTCCAATACCAAATTGGTGATCCCTTGATGCCTCGGAACATGTCCTACCAACCAATCCCTTCTTCTAGTCAAGTTGTGCCACAAACATCGCTTCTCCCCAATCCTATTCAATACCTCCTCATTACTTATATGATCTACCCATCTAATCTTCAGCATTCTTCTGTAGCACCACATTTTGAAAGCTTCTAGTCTCTTCTTGTCCTAACTAGTTATCGCCCATGTTTCACTTCCATACATGGCTACACTCCATACAAATACTTTCAGAAATGACTTCCTGACACTTAAATCTATACTCGATGTTAACAAACTTCTCTTCTTCAGAAACGCTTTCCTTGCCATTGCCAGTCTACATTTTATATCTCTACTTTTACCATCATCAGTTATTTTACTCCCCAAATAGTAAAACTCCTTTACTACTGTTAGTGTCTCATTTCCTAATCTAATTCCTTCAGCATCACCCGACTTAATTGGACTACATTCCATTATCCTTGTTTTGCTTTTGTTGATGTTCATCTTATATCCTCCTTTCAAGACACTATCCATTCTGTTCAACTGCTCTTCCAAGTCCTTTCCTGTCTCTGACAGAATTACAATGTCATCGGCGAACCTCAAAGTTTTTATTTCTCCTCCATGGATTTTAATATCTACTCCAAATTTTTCTTTTGTTTCCTTCACTGCTTGCTCAATATACAGATTGAATAACATCAGGGAGAGGCTACAATCCTGTCTCACTCCCTTCCCAACCACTGCTTCCCATTCATGTCCCTCGACTCTTATAACTGCCATCTGGTTTCCGTACAAATTGTAAATAGCATTTCAATCCCTGTGATGGTTAGGTCAATAGAAATATGTTTTTTCCACATTTTGAATCACATCTAAATAAAAGACTCCAGCTACAGTTTGTGAAATACTTTAAAATACTGAAAAATAATAGTTACAGCACAAAACATAATACCTTAACCTGATGAAATCTTGTCAGTCTGTAGAATACATAACAGGGCATATACAGGGTGTTCAATTTAACTGAAAGCATTGAAATATCTCAAAAATTACACATGGGATCCAAACTATTCACAGTTAAAATTTTTTCATCTCAGAGGGATCATCCAATGATACCCAACCCAATCACCCAACCTGCTCCATGCAACCCCCCCCCCCTCCCCTTTGTTACTACAGTTTTGGATTCTACAGACAATAATCTCCATGCTGCAAGGGTAGGACAGGCAAAACTCTCACAATAATACATTGTATTCCTCCAACAAAGTGATAAGGGAGCTGCCCCATGCATCACTGTGGCCATGTAGTCAACTAAAAATTATTATAACAGGCAGTGCAGTCCCATTAACAGTTATGACATAAATGCCTATCCTACCCTCACAGTGTGAAGGTAAGAGGCTAATACGAGTGTCACTGGATAACATTTTAAAACATACATGTTGATTTTTCTAATTACAGCACCAGTTGTTGTGGAACAAAAAAAATGTTTCAGACAAAACTTATTCATTTTTTTTTTGCAGAGAATACACATTGACAATAAAATATGGGGGTTTTCAATTAAGATTTCAAAGTTGTCTCCCCCCCCCCCCCCCTCTCTCTCTCTCTCACAACCCACACTTGCGTGTGGTGTGAGGGTTGAGATTGATATGGATGTGACCCTCAAAGACAAACAAATTTTACTTATAAATTTTTTGGATCCAAAATGTTGTTTTTGAGTTATTTCAATATCTTCAGTTAAATTGCACAACCTGTCCACAACATAAGTTTAACACTAGTGTAAGTGTGTGCTTATATATGAATTTACATTATGATGTGTGGGCATAGATTTTTATCCCTGATATATGAAATTTCTCTAATACTGACTTGTTGAGTGTAGCATTAACTGATATCTTTATTCTTTCTCTATTTTTAGATTTTCTACCAGGTAATATGCATAATTTATATGTGTTGCTCACTTTCAATTTCTCAACGATACAGGCTATTTTGCTACAAATGTATGTTAAGCTGACCTAGTTATGGAAGTTAACAGTGATTGTGTGCCCACTTGTATGTGTTAATGGTTAAGATAAAAAATTATCTCAAGTAATTCCATTGGTAAACATTTATTGAAGTTTCTAGAATGAAATTGTTTGGAAGGTAGGAGACGAGGTACTGGCAGAAGTAAAGCTGTGAGGACGGGGCGTGAGTTGTGCTTGGGTAGCTCAGTCGGTAGAGCACTTGCCCGGGAAAGGCAAAGGTCCTGAGTTTGAGTCTCGGTCTGGCACACAGTTTTAATCTGCCCGGAAGTTTCATTTATTGAAGTTGTAAGATATTAAAATTACTTGCACCAGATCACAAATTTTGTTGCAGGGGTAATATAACACAAGTGCTGCTATAGTACTGTGTTCATATATTCAGCAAGTTTGGATTGCAATAGTGTTCAAGAAAATTAGATTCATATGTTCCCCAATTTCTTGAAATTACTACAAATGAGTGGAGGGTCCAGTTTTGTACAAATTGTGGTTGTTAATTTACATACCCATAAACATTCTATCAACATTCAGAATATTTGGACAGTTGCTATGAAAGCTTACTCATTCACATACAACAATGAAAAGGAATTACTTTGCTATGGTTGATCTATTGCAGACACTGTTACTGTGGTAATTTTTCTGTTGAGTGTAGTCAGATCAAGTGGGCCTTCTGTAACAACTGCTTCTGCTGCATTGTACTGTCTCCAGTCTGGAATGCTAAGTACACACAATCTTCTTGGGGCACTTATTTTCCTTGTGTTTATCAATGGCCTTCCATCAATAACAATACCAGATATGAAGTTTGTTTTGTTTGCAGATGATAAAAACATTGCAATAAGCAGTAAATCAATTACAGCCTTAGAAAAGTCTGCATATGAAATTTTCATGGACATTAATAAATGTTCCTAGCCTGGGAAAAACAAACAATATGCAGTCCTAAACTTGTAAAAGGTTTCCTGCCATTATATGCCTAATATATGATGACAACCACATAGAAGACATTAATGGTATTAAACTCTTTGGATTACAGCTTGACAACAAATTTAACTAGGAGGAGCAAACCACAGAACTGCTGAAGTGTCTAAACAAATCTCTATTTGCTATGCATATGTTGTCAGACATAGGTGATACAAAAATAAAGAAGCTAGTGTGCTATGCTTACTTTCATTTCATAATTACAGATGGGATTATTTTCTGGAGTAGTAACCCATCAAGACAATATAAGGTTTTACAACCCCCAAAACATGCAATATGAATTATTTGTGGTGGGAATCTTAGAACATCCTGCAGAGGCTGTTTAAGGAAGTGGGGATACTAACTATGGCTCTCAAATATATTTATTCCTTGATGAAATTTGTCATTAAAAATAATTTATATATATCTGCTTTGATTTTGTTTCACTATTCAGTCCAAATCCTTCTCCATTACATACTAGTCCATATATTCCACTACATTTGTGCACTTCTAAGCAGTCACAAAGTTTACAGTGTGTCTGTCTTACATAGTACTTCAGTATTGGTTTACCACTGTGCAGTTCCATTTTCAAGTGCAGAATATGCAAAATGACTATTAAAATACTTGAAAGAGTCTACACATTTCACCAATTTTACTGTTGTAATCACTACATGATATGCATGTGGGATGGTGGAACATATATTGTGACTTGTATAGACTTTTCAAGAATACTCTGCTTGAATATAATGTAAGATACCTGATAAACACTGCAACCAGGCAGACTGAAACACACCAGTCTGCAATAGCTAACATACTCACTGGTATTCATCTTTAAAATTTTACATCTTCTTCTATTATACGTGCTTTGTCAGACCACCATATAGTAGAGCTAAGTGTGCACATAAAAAAGGTTCCTACACACAGTTGCTATAGATATATTAGGATGAATAAAGACCAAAATATAACTCATTTGAATAATATGCTAAGGAATGTGAATTGGAACAGTATTCTAAAGACACATCATAATTATGGCAAATTCTCAAGTGAACTATTCTAGATTCTCAACCAAGCCTGCCCATTCATAATAAAGAGCATTCAGTCACATGCTGTAACCCAAAACTGGATATCAAGTTCAGTCACTGAGGCTAGAGAAAAACTAAGATGGTATGAGTTGTTGTTGTTGTGGTCTTCAGTTCTGAGACTGGTTTGATGCAGCTCTCCATGCTACTCTATCCTGTGCAAGCTTCTTCATCTCCCAGTACCTACTGCAACCTACATCCTTCTGCATCTATTTAGTGTATTCATCTCTCGGTCTCCCTCTACGATTTCTACCTTCCACGCTGCCCTCCAATACCAAATTGGTGATCCCTTGATGCCTCAGAACATGTCCTACCAACCGATCCCTTTTTCTAGTCAAGTTGTGCCACAAACTTCTCTTCTCCCCAATCCTATTCAATACCTCCTCGTTAGTTATGTGATCTACCCATCTAATCTTCAGCATTCTTCTGTAGCACCACATTTTGAAAGCATGGTATGAGTATGCTATGTTAAATTACTCGAGCAATAAAAAATTAAAATAAGAGTTCAAAAAGTATCAGAAATACTATGTAGACCTCCTAATTTTGGAAAAAAAGAAATATTTTGAAAGAGTCGTTCAGAACTCAAATAATATATCTAAAACATCATGGTCACTAGTAAATAGAGAAATAGGTAAATCTAGGAAACATACAATCACTTGCTGATAAATGGCACAATAGAAACTGATCAGAATAAGTTGCAGATCTATTTAACAACTACTTTGCTTCATTTGGCTCAAGCATAAACAATCATGTTAATAATCATAAATACAAATTTAGAGGAACACCAGTGTCAGGAAGTATATTTTTGATGCCAACAAGTAAAGAACAAATAATTAAAATAGTGAGTAGCTTAAAGAATTCCCATGCAGCAGGATATGATGGTCTTAGTCTGGACACTCTTAAGAGATGTATACATGAAATTGCATGACCTTTATCCACAGTTATTAACTCTCATATGGAAGATGGTCTATTTCCAGATGAATTGAAAATTGCTCGAGTTGTGCCTATGTTTAAAAAAGGAAACAGAAATCGAGTAGAAAACTTTTGACCCATTTCTGAATATTCAAAATCTTTGAGAAAGTAATATACATAAGAATCTGGAACTTCCTGCTATGCAAAAAAGTGATTTCTAAGGTGCAGTATGGGTTTGCCAAGGTATCATCCACCATTACAGCAGCATCCAATTTAATCAAAGGTGTCACTCAAGCAATAGGTAACAAAGAACATGTATGTGGCATCTTTATAGACTTACAAAAAGCATTTGACTGTGTTGATATGACCATACTGCAGGAAAAACTGTGGAACTATGGCATTCGAGGCACAGCCCATAATTTGATGAGGTCCTACTTGACAAATAGGAAGCAGTTTGTGTCTTTGCATTCCTAAACACAATATTGGAAGAAAACAGTATACATTACCAACAGAAGGGAAATGGTTAGGATTTTCATGTTTAAAGGAGATACATGGCTACAAGAGACTACTTGGCTTAAAATCTCTCTAGAGACTAAGCCCCACAAAGAGTGTAAGTATGCAGGTACAGAAAAAACTGCCTTCTTACCATTTGGTACCATGATGCAGGATCTGACATGGTTAGGGAAAAAATTAAGTCTTCTATGTGTCTTTGATTACGAAAGACCACAAAGCATCTTCTAAATTATCTGGAACAATTAAAAATTTTTAATAAATATTCAAAAGGAAAAAAACAACTGCTCACAGTTGTATGAACTGAATATAACTAAATATAATACTCCTAATTTTTATTATACCACAATATGGAAGAGCTTGCAGCTGTTTTTTCACCAATGTGGGCAACACCAGTACAAGATTCAGCTTGTGCTCCCATTATTTCCACCAGAAAACCTCATTGGTAGTGTTTTGAAGAAAAGAAAAAAAAGTCCTTTGGCATATATAAATTAAGTGTAATGATCAGCCTTTTGCAGTTACAAAGACACAAATCATAGTCAAAAAAAAAAAAAAAAAAAAAATGGTTCAAATGGCTCTGAGCACTATGGGACTTAACATCTATGGTCATCAGTCTCCTAGAACTTAGAACTACTTAAACCTAACTAACCTAAGGACATCACACAACACCCAATCATCACGAGGCAGAGAAAATTGCTGACCCCGCCGGGAATCGAACCCAGGAACCTGGTATAACAGAACGTAAAATCATGTATGTTAGTAATTTCTTTACGTGTAATGTTTTATGTAAATATAGCCTTTGACTGTGAGTTTAACAACTAAGAGACGGTTATCTTTGGTCATGCGGGAAGCGGATTGAGGGTCTTTGGATCGAGAGCGTGGGTTGGAGGAGGTGGTAATACAGATGTGGCGAAAAACAATGTCTTATTTCATATTATTGTAGAAGTGTTAAATGTGAATAAATGAATTAAATAGTGATGTGCAAAACTAATGTAACGTTTGCTCTCAAAAAGGCAAAATACCACATCGCCCTACAAACCAGTTAGTATCATCCAAACACAAAGAAAACCGCGGGAACATCGCAGTGGAGTCACCTCTAGACTTCACGAAGACAACAACGCAGCCATCGATATGAGTTAAGTACCAAACTGTTCGTACTTGTTAACGATGTCGGACTATAAATTTGAATCTCCTGTAGTGCCTGAAGTCACCACGTGGACGAAGGAGTAGGACTACTTATAGACTGTGGAAATCATAGGAAGAGGTCTGTTAAACTTGGGGGCTTGTCCGGGATATTACAGTTAAATGCAATGAGACTAATTGTGCTTCGCTTGCGGAACATTATAAACTTTATAATTCGTAAAACATGAATAACATTGTACACGTTTCCTGGACCAGAAAAAGTAGTGTGAGAACCAACAAAGTTCTGGCTTATCAGAGAGGTGGACCTGTGATCGATGTCGTAGTGTGAAAAGATAAATACAATTCTGCTTTGTTTTAAACTTTTCATCAAAACTGTGTCCAAACACGTGGTGTCATCATGACGCTATCAGGAGAAATTAAAAAGGAAGCGGGAGAAATGTTAGACTCGAACGTGTGTGGTGTAAGTGACGAGCCAGATGACTCACAAACCGAAAGAAAACCGGATCAACAGGACTGGGTAAGTTTACTCTTTGCCAGAATGGGACAAATGCAGTGTGAATTAACAATGGCAATGAATTCAAATAGTGAATTCCTAGAATCAAAAATAAATGCATCCAGTGAGTCGCTAGAAGCGAAATTAAACTTAACTAGTGAATCGCTGGAAGCAAAAATGAAAAGCAACGGTGATGTACTGAAAGAAGAGATCTCAAATTTAAAACTTCAATTAGGAGAAAGTTTGAAGGGCGTGAACTCCAAAATTGAAGCTATAGAAAATAAGTTTGTGACCTTAGAAAATAAGTTGGCCACAGTTAGCTCAAGTCAAGGGAACAAGGTTGAAAGGTTAACTGCAGCTCAAAGAACTGTGGAGGAGAGAGTAGACAAATTAAGTCTAGATACAGAATCAAAAGTTAACTCCTTAGATGCTGAATTAAATAAGATACAAGAGTCTGTAACATGTTATTTAATAGTAATAGACAAGAGATTCACTGAAATGCAAGATAATTTTGTGACTAGGAATTTATGTACGAATGGTGGAAGTGTGTGGAGTAATTCACCTGTAAAAAGTTTTCCTTGTGATAATTTACACCCTGTAGACTTTTTACAACACTGCTCTGACAACCTTGTTCCTGGCATGTCTTATAATCTAAAGATTAAATTTGTCAAAAAGTTTCTTGAGGGAGAAACGTTGTCTTGGGCGAACCAACATTTTGATGAGTGGAAAACGTTTGATGATTTTAAGAAGAGTTTCTTAAATAAGTTTTGGTCTGAGACTGAACAGGGTAGAATAAAAAGTATATTTTTAAATGGGCCTAGTTTCAGGGGCAGAAACCACTCCATGAAAGACTTTTGCAGGGATCAACTTAGGAAATTGGTGCATCTAGATAAACCCTTCGACAAAATGACGCAAATTGATGCCCTTAAAAGAAGGTTACCTGAAAGAATACAGTGGGAATTAGTGCCTGGACCTGATGACTGTTTAGACCAGTTTCTAAAATATATAGACAAATTAGACAGGGCAATGGAGAGAAATGTGCAACAGTTTAGTAACGGAAACCATTACAGTGGGAGGTGGAATTCTGATTACCGTGGGGAGAACCCTAGAAGGGACGATAGAGATTTTCGGAATGAACGCCAATATGATAGAACAACAGAGTACAATGCTAATGGGAGAGGGAGTAACTGGGAAAACAATGGTGTAACTAGGAACAACAGATGGGAAGGTAACAACAGAATGAATACAAATTGGAGGAGTGACAATAGAGGTAGGCATCCGGAAAACTCCGGACCGCCTCAATGAGGGTCCACAGCTTTGGGGCGAACAGATTTAAACATAATAGGACTTCCAACTTTCACACAAAACCCAATGGTGTAAATAACTGTACCATTAACAAACAGGTTAAAAACAAGGAATACCAAGTGAATTATATAAATTTTGATAAAAAATTTTGGGATGCTATGTGGCACAGTAGACCACCACAAGATAAACATAGGAGAGATCAAAGTTTTGACTCAATTCTGGATGAGGAGATGTTAAATGATTGTTACAGCTGGGCAAAAAGGGGAGAGCAAGCTAATAATGAAGAGAGTAATAAATGTTTTAGTTCAGAATTGGGGGGGTTGTTCACACAAGAAGGTAATAGTGAATCAGCTGATGATAAACCTAAGCAACAGGAAAAAGAATCAACCATAGAAAGTGAGAAACAGAGAGAAATAGATGAAACTGGCAGTAAAGTATACCATAGTAGTGATGATGTTAGTATTTTTGATGTGGAAAGTATGGTAAGCAAACCAGAAAGTGAGTACAATGTTTTTATTGAAATAAATAATGAAGTGTTGGAACTTGATAGTTGTGGTGACGAAGCAAAGGAATATGATAAGAATAATGAAGTGACAGCTGAAAATCAGTTGCTACATGTCTGCCCTGATGATTTCATGGTTAATCAAAGTGGTGATAACAAAACTGAAAATATTGTGAAAGAATTAGATTTGCGTGATATTATTGAAAGTAAAGAAAGCCAATTTTTAGAAATCCTGTGGAACCAGTATAATGAGAGTTATAGTAGCAAAGTGTTTTGGTATAATCTAAGTATAATTAGTAGAGTTTTGTGCCCACGCTGGTGGGAGAGTAAAAGAAAGAGTCTGAGTGAAAGATACATAAAGAGTAGGGAGATATTTTGTGTGCAGCCAAAGTGTAAACTTGACACTAGTAACTTAGAATCTGAAAATCAGGTAAACCTGATGAAGACTGAAAGGGAGGAAGTAGATGGAAATTATAAAGAAATTGAAAAAGATTTATTATATGAAGTCCCCGAGGGGAAGGCGGATGAAAAGGAATTAGGCTGTCCATACATTAAAATAAGAGTAAATCAGTGGGAAGGGCACTGTCTTATTGATACAGGAAGCCCCATATGTGCAATATCAGAAAAATTTAGAGATAAAATTAGAGATGGTAAGAACTTTGTAGAAATGCTGGTTGTAGGGGTAAAAATCAGAGGTGCCACTGGTAGGCAAAGTAAGATAGTTAAGAGTCAAGTATTGTTAACATTTGAAATTGAAAATGTGGAATTTAAGCAGAGTTGCCTTGTGGTCCCAAGGTTAGAAGAAAATATCATTTTTGGCATGGATTGGGTCCTAAAAGTGGGTGTAAGCTTCTCTTGGGAAGATAAGAGTGTTATAATTACTGAACCTGAGAAAAATAGTATTCTGAAAACAGAAATGTTCATCCTTAACTGTAGTAATTCTTGCAACCATATCAAAGCTGTTGTAAGCGAGGTAGATAATCAAGCCATAAGTGATAACACATCCTTTGTCCTTATAAATGAACAAAATTTCGAAGAATTAGTCGAAGTCAAATTGAAGGAAGCTGTAAATCTAAGTGAAAGTCAGAAAAATCAGTTAAGAGAAGTGTTATGGGAATTTCAGGATACATTCAGTGAGAAACCAGGGAAGGTAAAACACTATCAGTGCAGACTTCAACTCAGAGATCATTATCCTTTCTTCCTAAAACCATATGGCATTCCATTCTCCAGGAAAAAAGATGTAGAAAGGGAAATCCAAAAAATGGAAACTTGGGGGATTATAGAAAGAAGTGGAAGTGCTTACAACAACCCATTAGTAGTTGTGTCTAAGAGAAATGGTGGGGTTAGACTTGTACTTGACTCTAGGCACCTTAATAAGTTTTTGATTAGAGAAAATGACCATCCTGACAATATGGATGAACTCCTGCACAAATTTGATAATGTAAAATTTATGAGTAGCCTAGACTTGACATCTGGTTTTCACCAAATACCACTTGAACGTGATTCTAGGAAGTATACTGCCTTTTTGTATGGTGGCAAAAGTTACCAATATTGTGTTGTCCCTTTTGGATTGAATGAATCTGTGGCTGAATTTATCAAAGCACTGGATTTTGTATTAGGTGATGAATTGTCTTCAAAATTAATAGTATATGTAGATGACATCCTTGTAACTGGAAAAACCTGGGAAGATCATCTAAACCTTCTGAGACAAGTCTGTTCAAAATTGAGGGAAGGAGGAATGACTGTAAAATTGGAAAAATGTTGTTTTGGAGTTAATGAACTGAAATTTTTGGGGCATAATATTTCAGAGAAGGGAATCTTACCTGATAAGGATAAACTTGAGGCCATTGTAAACTTCCCTACTCCCAAGAACAAAAAACAACTCAAGTCCTTTTTTGGTCTCACTGGATGCTATAGAAAATTTCTTAGTACCCAAGCTTTAAATGCAAACTGCTTATGTAACTTACTAAAAAAGAATACTGTTTGGGATTGGACACAAGAATGTCAGGAAATAAAACAACTGTCCCAAAGTCAGATGTTGTATAGACCTGTTATGTCGTTACCATTCTGTATAATGACAGATAGCAGTGAGACAGGTTTAGGGGCACACTTGTTTCAAAACATAGAAGTAGAAGGAAAATCAGAATACCATTCTATTGCTTTTGCTAGCCAGGTTTTACAAAAGTATGAAAAATCATATACAGTCACAGAGAAGGAACTACTTGCCATCCACTGGGCTTTTAATAAGTTTAAAAGTTATCTGTTTTCTCCGACCATAAAGCTCTATCGTACATTCAGGAGTGCAGACTCTATCATGACCATATAACAAGGTGGGTTTTATTCCTTCAACAGTTTGACTATGAGATCAAATTTATTCAGGGTAAACATATTGTCATTGCAGATGCCCTTTCCAGACTACCAGTAGGTGCAGATGTTGAAAATACTTGTGGAAAAGAGGAGAAAGAGTTCAAACTTATGTACTTAAAGGGTGTAAAAGATGAAGCTGAAATACTGAAAATCTGTAATGATATTCGTAGAAACCAAAATCATGATGAAAATTGGAAGTTGGTTAAAAGTTATATAGGGAAAAAGGGAGGAGAAAAGGTAGATCAGTATTATAAAGTACAAAAAGGGATTTTGCTTAGGAGACCTAGACCTGACTTAGATAATTGGAACCTATGCTGGCCTGAGCAATGTATTGACACGTTAATCAGTTACATACATGAAAGCTTCGGACACTGCGGAGCAACAAAATGTATACAGAAGATACAGGAAAATGTATACTTCTATAACATCAGCAGGAGAGTGAAGAAAAAACTTGAAACCTGTGATCGTTGTCAGAGGGTAAAAGTGAGTAACCAGAATTCTAAAGGATTGATGCAAAACATTTTACCAAATAAAAACCTTGAATTGACAGCTATTGATCTATATGGACCACTACCAAGATCAAGGGGAGGGTATAGTTACATCTTTGTTATAGTTGATGTTTTCTCTAAATTTATAAAATTGTATACATTAAAGAGAGCAACCAGTAAACAAATTATCATCAAGCTGACAAAGCATTATTTCACAAATGTTGGCATACCCCAGGCCATCATGTCTGATAATGGGTCACAGTTTACATCTAAATTATGGAAAAATTTTATTGAAGATACAGGAATAAAACATATTTTGATTTCGGTTTGTCACCCATCAAGTAACCCAGCAGAAAGGTACATGAGGGAAATTGGAAGGCTCTGTAGAACATACTGTAGTAAAAATCATGTTAATTGGATTGAAAATGTTACTGACTTCGAGGATATAATGAACAGCCTACACCATTCATCCACTGGTTTTTCACCTTATGAAGTAATGTTTAATAGATAACCTGCATATCTGATTTCTGAGAATGTTGATTTCCCACCTTGTCAATGAAAAGACAAGGAGAGGTAAGAAAACGAAGACATGATGCAAGAAGTAAAGGAGTACAGTTCAGGACAGGAGATCTGGTTTTAGTAAAAACACAGGAAAAATCTAAATTGATGAGTTCTGAAATAAAGAAATTTTTTGACATCTATATAGGCCCCTTTGAAATCAAGGAAAACCCTCACCCTAATGTCTACAGGCTAATCTACCCAAAATCCAAGAAGTTATTTGGACTGCGCAATGTTACAGAGTTAAAACTCTACAAACATGACCCATAAAATAGTCATTAATAAGTAAAATGCTGCTCGGAAAGAACTAGTTGACTGGCCCAACTATACCACTTTATTGTTTTATCATTCAAGGAAAACTTCATGTCAAAGTGTGGGACTATGTCAGCTAAAAGTATGAAGTAGATTTTGTGTTAATGTGAATTATGTCTGTACTAATTTCTCTTTGTTCTCTAATATACCCATCCTTTAAATTTGGTATGAGATCAGTGTGTCGGACTACGAACCATTCTACAGTGTCATAGTAACGTCTCTTAACAGAAACCAAAGTTAATGATGTGGGCACTTTTAAAGTAATAAGATATGAATAGTGATTGTGTGTAAGAAGACAAGACCTTGTCATTTGTAAGCTATGTCAGATGGAACATTATTTAATGGATAAAGCAAACTGGAGGTACTTGTCAGATTACGAGAGTGTGCTTTGAAAGACCAGTATGTTATAGTGTGTTAAAAATATAGTGAGTAGTCATGAAATTTAATTATGCAAATTAGGAAGGTATTGAGGTTTAGAGCATTATGGAAACAGATGCTGGTGTGTTACTTTTGAAACCCTTGTGATGGATCGAAAGTTATATGATACTAATTTTGAAGTTTATGTTGTGGGAGAATATTTTGTAATAGTTAAGATAATTTAATTTTAAAGTGAATGAAGAGCTGGTAGGAATTCATACCATACCCTGTTACACAATTTGGAATAATTTCTATTCATGGTAATATGCTATTTGAGCACAGGAGAGTAAACAAAAATGAAACACTGCTTAATAATGATGTAAAGTTAAGGTATAAATACTAACAACCTTACACAATTTAAGTGTAGAGTTTGTCATAATTTGACCTATAAAGCTGACATAGATGTACAATGATAGTCACTATCATATATGGAACATCTCAGCTACCTCATTATAAAGGAAACATTCAATCATAAATATGTAAACCAATCTGACTCTGAAAATACAGTGTTGATCACACATAATTTAATTTGCACTGGATTCACCATGTGATTACATTCATCATGTATACATGAATTTTCCCTAAGAGACAACCATTTAACATTGTATATAAGTATTACAATATTTTGAACTGTGTCTATTTTATGTATGTGGTTAAAAGAACCTGTTTATTTTAGAATAATGATTTCTTTAGATTTATTGGTTGTTTTGGGCACAAGCCATGCCATAAGGTATTTTATTGAAGCACTTATATTAGAAGATTGTGAGGGATGCCTGCGTTCCACAGTTCACTTAATATATTCTAAAGAAACCACTGACAATTTTTCCTGCTATCAGATGAGTGAGTTTAACTAAGGTGCCATATTTTATTGTTAGTTATAAGCTCATTACTCTTATTACTCAATACAGCCAATGTAACCTTCAAGTTGTATATCATGGAAAGTATATATATATAACTAAGATCAATGGGAAAACCAATTTTATTACCAACTTTTGGAACTAGAAATTTTATTATGATGTGTGTATTAGATATATTTTATTCCATAGTGACACACAATCCCATGCATGCCATGCATGGACTTTTGTGTGTGTGTGTGTGTGTGGGGGGGGGGGGGGGGGGGTATTATAACAGAACATAAAATCATGTATGTCAGTAATTTCTTTACGTGTAATGTTTTATGTAAATATAGCCTTTGACTGTGAGTTTAACAACTAAGAGACGGTTATCTTTGGTCATATGGAAAGGGGATTGAGGGTCTTTGGATCGAGAGCGTGGGTTGGAGGAGGTGGTAATACAGATGTGGTGTAAAACAATGTCTTATTTCATATTATTGTAGAAGTGTTAAATGTGAATAAATGAATTAAATAGTGATGTGCAAAACTAATGTAACGTTTGCTCTCAAAAAGTCAAAATACCACATACCCTACAAACCAGTTAGTCTCATCCAAACACAAAGAAAACCGCGGGAACATTGCAGTGGAGTCACCTCTAGACTTCACGAAGACAACAATGCAGCCATCGATATGAGTTAAGTACCAAACTGTTCGTACTTGTTAACGACGTCGGACTATAAATTTGAATCTCCTGTAGTGCCTGAAGTCACCATGTGGACGAAGGAGTAGGACTACTTATAGACTGTGGAAATCATAGGAAGAGGTCTGTTAAACTGGGAATCATAGTCCAGTGTCCAATGAAAATGTGTAATGGTGTCTGATGAATTTGTTTGCGCATTGTTTTCAATACTAATAGCAGTTTACACCAAGATAACAGCAGTAAGTGTTCATCTTATGGGCTGCCACCTCCTAATTATGGTGAGCAAGAGGAGTCTGGTTTGTCAGTGACATGCTAATATGTATTAAATCACAAATAGTAATGTAGTTAATATCAAGAACAGGTTTCCAAGTTCCTGTATTGAAGGCATGAGTACTTCGCAATGACAACTAAATAGGCACTAAATAGGCACAGAACAAAACCAAAGTTTGAAACCACTAATCACAGCAATAATCCATAGAATATTTTATTTAAAGTTCATAGTGAACAAGAGTTGACATAAATAGTAGAAGACTGGTGAGTACTTCACATGAGCATAGCAACAAGCTTATGGTTACCGTTCAATTTGGGTGTCATACGTTTGTGTCAGTGGATGCATGTCCCAGTAATATGAAGTTGGCTGATCGAGCCATGGTGGTTTCATGGCCTGAGGTGCCCTCTTGTTGTTAGTTACCTCCAGGTCTAGTGGCATCTGTGTTACAGCATTATTCTCACAAACATTACCTGACATGAAAACCCTCACCCCAACGGAAAGCAAATAGGCCTAGAATCAACTTGACTGATAGTGACTCTGGCAGATTATTAATATGCTAAGTATGTGGATGTTCAGTGTTAGAGCATTGTTCTGGCAGTCTGTGTTTACAGGCATGGAGATATCAGGGTAGTTAGACCCGTAATTGGCAGGACCTGCCAATAGACCACCCTCCATTGGATCTCCCTAAAAGAATCTTTCTGAGAAATACTGTTTTACTTGAAGGTGCCACCTGTATGGGGTGCTGTCCTTGGTTGTGGTGAAGCTGTTGGTCCAGTATCACATATCATCTGTGATGTCTGGTGAAATTTTTCATGGGATATTATCTGATGGTGTTGTTGTTCTTTATTTGTTAGTGGTTAGTTGGCAAGACCACCATGGACAGAGATAGTTTTGGTGGTGCTACAGACGACTATCCCAGGTGGCTGCAGTGAACGTCATCTGGCCATGGGTGTTCTCTACTGCTGCCAGAATCAAGGTCTTTGGGTGCAGGATGGAGATAGCTGAATGTGGAGGAGGTGTAGTAACATTTATTCCACCATAAAATATCTCTGTTGGTATTTTCAGGTTATTTGTGTTGTGTGGTATGTGAGTAGACTTACCTCAAACATGAGTGATTCCTGGCCAGGCTGGATATTTTCTCTGCCTGGGGACTGGGTGTTTGGGTTGTCCTCATTATTTCATCATCATTTGTAACAGTGGTTAGATTGGATGATGTAAAAATTGGACTGTGTAAAAATTAGGACTTTTTATGTGTGCTGATGACCATGCAGTTGAGTGCCCCACAAACTAAACATCATCATCATCATCATCATCAAATATGAGAAAATTACTTAGGCCTCAGATTAGATGATCTGTACTGACTGAGCATGTTGGTGATGTATGGGTAACTAGACACTGTGCCTGCCACCACCAACCATATATACTTTAAAAACAGTTCCAAATTGTCCAGGTGAGTGTGCCAGGGATGACAGATACTGGCCATAACTCAAATTTCCACAGAGATTTGCTTTGGAATAACTATCTAACATTCTTCTGGATTCAGTGAGACTATCAACATTCCATTAGCTAATGATAACTGGTGATGCTGCACAAGTTGTGATGCACTCTCAGGTGAATGTTTGAGCCACACCTGTTGGGCCCTTTGAATCACTACCACTAGGATGGGATTCTTGTTAGTAGCTAGAGCTACTTTTGTGTCTACTGGAAGTTTGAATAGAGCATTAGAGGTGGTACTGTGGATGACTGGCTTATAAAAAAATCCTATGTTCGTATGCTTCTAGAAATATAGTCCATCTTTGTTATTGTCCTGGTGTCTGCTTTGGTACCATATTACATGGGACAAATATGGTTATTAATGCTCCATTACAAGGTCCATTAGATGGAAAAACTTGTTGTCATGGAAATAGACATGGAACTTCTGGGTTGTATGTACTACTGCCAATGTCTCTGTGCCTAACTGTAATTACATTATACTTCATTGAGTGAATTAGATTCAAATACAATAGTGCTCAAGGCTAGATGCTGGTAAGCCATACTCTCAGTGAAATTGAGATATCTGTGTTTTTCATATCTGCTAGAGGGTGGAAAACCACTGGCAGAGTAGTATATGAAGAGGCTAACACACTCTGTTGTTACGTATTGCACTGAAACAAAGTACATCATTTTTTTGCTTTAGTATGGCAAGCCACAGCCAAGATGATGACTCACAGAGGAAACAGTGTGACTTGTTTGCATGAAAAAAATGTTCTAAGGACTGATACAGAAGCCAACCATTTTGACAGTGAATCCTCTTGTGATGAGTGTTGTAGATGTAGATTATTGACAAAATCCATGTGATTAGAGGTAAGCAACAACAAAATATAATTATGAGGCATGCTATACTGAAGCATGTGACAATGTGGATTACCATGACATTGGAGAAAGCTCTCAATACTAAGAAATTAATGGAATTGTGATGTATGGGACATTTCCAAGATATCTATATGGAGCCTATTAACCATGAACAGTTTTATACTGGTGATGAACATCTGTAGGTGCCTGCTATAGGGGTTGTTATGGCTTTCTATTAAATACCTGTTAAAGTGTTAAATTGTTCTAGTAATGTCACTATATAGATGTTAAATTGCACTATTTTTCATTGTAGGTTCATAGGTTGATTCTCTTCATAATTTTTAATTTTTTTCCTTCCACAAAGAGGGAGACTCAGCATTTGTTGTTATAGAGGTGGCCATCTCACCTGTTAAGGATTGAAGGTGTTGATGGCGGCAGCGAATGCCTGAATTG
Organism: Schistocerca cancellata; assembly: GCF_023864275.1. NCBI lineage: Eukaryota > Metazoa > Arthropoda > Insecta > Orthoptera > Acrididae > Schistocerca > Schistocerca cancellata. The sequence continues at coordinate 272,017,322 of NC_064629.1, forward strand.
AGAGAAGGGCTACTGACCACAGTTGAAGAGTGTTAAAAATGATATCATTTTACTGAAACAACACCAATTATTAACATTATTATTTAGGAGAGCCAGAACAGAATAATACTGTATTGGTATTGTTATTACTTGCAACATGATTTTTTTCATAAACATGTTGTAACACAAATGTTATTTTCCTTTTTAAGAGTCAGAATTACACGATGATGCTATAAAAACGAAATTAGCTACAAAAGAAATGGGACATCCATGTGCCTGCCATCAGAAATGGATGATGAAGACAGCAGAAGCAGATTTTACAATATTACATGGAGTCTGGGACTTAGAGAATGTTGATACACAAAACAACTACTCCTCTTAGTGTATCTCAAATGACACCTCCTAAACACTCCTACAAGAAAAAATGGAAAAAGGATAAGCCTTCCTGGAAGATCACAACTATCTGCACCGTTAAGGTGCAAGGTGAAGATATCAAAATCTGTAAGTCTGTGAATGGAGAGAAATGCTTTTCTCTCCATTCACAGGCTACACAAATTGAGAAGAATAGTGGAAAATGTTGCAAAGAAAGTCAGTAGTATTAAAGAGTTTGTAAAGACATGACTCCCATGAGGTACTGCCTTACCGTAGCACTGTCCATGTGGGTGGGAGAGTTTGTGTGCTCCAAGGAAGCTGAGAGCTATATCGGTGGTAGCGTAGCTACTGGCAGGTCCAACCTAGCCAGGCAGGTCTCAGCAGAGGAGCCAGACAAAGTGTGCCTCACAATGACCCGTCTTATATCCTATATCCTATATATCCTATTCCCTACCCTCTCCTCAGTTACCATTCCTTTTCTTTATATAATTACCTTAACACACCACTGCCTTGTGGTTGGTCTCGGGAGGGATGAAGGCTAAGGGAGAAAATCCTGAAAGAAAATCTGGAGTGGACCCCAAAGGCGGTTGGAAGGCACACTACGTCCCCTTCTGGCAACTCCTGCAACCGAAGTGATACCAGACGTATTGGCTTGCCTTTCCTCTGGATATTATCATTTAGGAGGGAGACCATGATGATTGGGCAACTCACGAGTCTTCATATTTATTGCTCAGGCTTGTAGCATCCTGGAGAGGACACTTCAGCGATGTCCAAGGACTTCGGCACAACACGGGAAGAGGCAGTTACCGGTTATAAGCTCTGTCTGATTGGCGTAAGACTTGAGTGCCAGGGGCCACTTCCGATGGTGGGAGAGATCATTGAATCTCATTGGACAGCTACCATCCACCTCAAGCTGGGGAGCCCCCAGCCAATAAGGTGCTGTCCTGCCACTATCCGCCTGCTTCGCGGTGTATGTGGAACTTAGAAGTAATCTTTGACAAGCGGGTTGATATAGTACACCTACCAAGAACAAAAATGATATAATAAAGAAATCACTATTTCGTGTTGCCACCTAGAATGTTAGGACCATGTGTCCAAGGTACATTGACGATGCCCAAGAGGTTTATTTCATCCGTAAGACTGCCATAATTGACAGAGAGCTCCGTCATTGGAATGTTGACATCGCAGGACTGCAGGAGACACGTCTTCCAGGACGCAGGCTCTATCAGGGAGGATAATTACACATTCTTCAGACAGGAGAAGTTTCAAGATGAGCCAAGACTTCATGATGTAGGATTTGCTGTTGAAAACACCCTCCTGGACTGTACTGAACTGTGGAACAGAGATAATTATTGCTTTGAAAATATGCTCCTCAAGTGGCACTGTCAACATCCTAAATGTGTACGCTTCCACCTTACCATCCAGCATGGAAGAGAAGGATCTGTTTTATGATTTACTCAGCGACAAAATAGCCAAGGTACCTAGCACCAAGACACTATATATTCTAGGGGACTTAAATGCTAGAGTGTGATCAGATATTGTCATATGGCCAAATTGCCTGGAACATCATGGGGTGGGAAAAATTAATGAAAATGGCTAGAGACTGCTTGAAGTTTGTTGCTTTACGAATTCTGTATTACAAACATGTATTTCCAGCTTAACGATCAGTACAAGGTGTCTTGGAGACACCCGCACTCTCATCACTGGCATCAACTTGACTTAGTCATAGCTAGGCGTACTGGTCTCAAAAATATGCTACTGACACGAAGTTATCATAGTGCTGATTGCAACACTGACCACGCACTGGTGGTGTGCACATTGAAGCTCACTCCTAAGAAATGTCACCATGCTAAACCGAGAGGTCATCCCCATCCAACACAGATCATGTTCATGACACACAAAGAAAGCAGGATTTTTCCAGTAATTTTGAAAGTGCTTTCCCAGGAAACGTGCAAGCAAAAAGGAATGTTGATAATAAATGGGCAAAACTCTCGGGTGCTATCTACAACTCAGCAGTATTGGCCTATGGAATAAAAGGAAAAAGAAATAAGGACTGGTATGAGCAAAATTTGGAAGACATGGAACCAGTCACTAAGGCTAAATGGAAAGCCCTTCTTGCTTACAAAAGAAACCCAAATGAAAGAACTCGAGATGACCTATGAGAAGCAAAGAACAGGGCACAGCAAACATCCAGGAGATGCACAAATAACTAATGGCTGAATTTATGTACAGGTATACAGAAAGCGGCCGATTCTGGGGATGCTAAGGCAATGTAAGATGGTATTAAGAAAGCAATTGGACCAACTGTCAGAAAAACAGCTCCTCTGAAGTCCAAGACAGGTGAAGTCATTACTGATGAAGGCAAACAAATGGAACACTGGGTTGAACACTACCTCGAGTTGAGTGCAGCCTAGAATGAAATTAGAAAGGATGCATGTGACGCCATCAAACAAATGCCAGTTATGGAGGAACTAGATGCAACACCTACTACGGAAGAACTTGGTAGAGAAATAGATTCTCTTGCTAATGGAAAGGCCCCAGGTGAAGATGGGATCCCTGCAGAGGTTATTAAGTATAACAAGTCTGTTCTTGTCAAACATTTATATTCACTTATTACAACCAGCTGGGAAGAAGATTATGTCCCAATGAGTATGCAGAATTCGAGGACAGTTACTCTATATAAACAGAAAGGGAACAGAAATGACTGTAACAATTACTGAGGCATTTCATAACTAAGTGTATCCGGGAAAGCTTATGCAAGAGTCATCCAAGTGCAATTACAAATCTTAGCTTCCAGAATCTACCCATAACCTCAGTGTGGCTTCAGGCCCGGCCGATCAACCGTAGGTATGATCTTCTCCTTAAGACAGCAACAAGAGAAATGTCATGAGCAGCAGAGGCCCTTTTATATTGCTTTCATTGACCTTGTTAAAGCATCTGATTTAGTGAGCAGAAATGGGCTTTTCAAACTGTTGCAGAAGATTGGATGCCCACCTAAACTACTACAGATAATTGTCTCTTTCCATGAGAAAACACAAGCAACAATCTGCTTCAACGGTAAAACAGCAGAAGCATTCTCTGTTAATAGTGGTGTGAAACAGGGGTGTGTGTTAGCTCCTACATTGTTTGGGATATTCTTTTTCCTTCTGCTCAGATTTGCCTTTGAAGACTGTGAGGAGGGAGTGTATCTACATATGAGATCTGATGGAAATCTTTTCAACATTGCTCATGTCAAGGCCAAGACCAAAGTAAATACAGTTGTTATCCATGAGTTGTTATATGTGTACAATGCAGCTCTAGTATTGAACAGAGAAGATGAGCTGCAGTATATAATCAACAAATTATCAAATGCCTTTGAAAAATTTGGTCTACTCATCAACCTTCAAAAGACTAAGATCATGGCGCAGAGCACTACCAACCTTCCATCCATCAGCATTGATGGAGGGAAGGAAATTGACGGAGATCCGAAATGTGAAATGATTTGGGTGAAGGTCGCGGTTAAAGCAGGCTCAGACATGGTAATTGGATGTCTCTATAGGCCCCCTGGCTCAGCAGCTGTTGTGGCTGAGCACCTGAAGGATAATTTGGAAAATATTTCGAGTAGATTTCCCCACCATGTTATAGTTCTGGGTGGAGATTTTAATTTGCCGGATATAGACTGGGAGACTCAGACGTTCATAACGGGTGGCAGGGACAAAGAATCCAGTGAAATTTTTTTAAGTGCTTTATCTGAAAACTACCTTGAGCAGTTAAACAGAGAACCGACTCGTGGCGATAACATATTAGACCTTCTGGTGACAAACAGACCCGAACTATTTGAAAAAGTTAACGCAGAACAGGGAATCAGTGATCATAAAGCGGTTACGGCATCGATGATTTCAGCCGTAAATAGAAATATTAAAAAGGGTAGGAAGATTTTTCTGTTTAGAAAAAGTGACAAAAAGCAGATTTCAGAGTACCTGTTGGCTCAACACAAAAGTTTTGTCTCAAGTACTGATAGTGTTGAGGATCAGTGGACAAAGTTCAAAACCATCGTACAATATGCGTTAGATGAGTATGTGCCAAGCAAGATCGTAAGAGATGGAAAAGAGCCACCGTGGTTCAACAACAGAGTTAGAAAACTGCTGCGGAAGCAAAGGGAACTTCACAGCAAACATAAACATAGCCAAAGCCTTGCAGACAAACAAAAATTACGCGAAGCGAAATGTAGTGTGAAGAGAGCTATGCGAGAGGTGTTCAATGAATTCGAAAGTAAAGTTCTATGTACTGACTTGGCAGAAAATCCTAAGACATTTTGGTCTTATGTCAAAGCGGTAGGTGGATTAAAACAAAATGTCCAGACACTCTGTGACCAAAATGGTACTGAAACAGAGGATGACAGACTAAAGGCCGAAATACTAAATGTTTTTTTCCAAAGTTGTTTCACAGAAGAAGATTGCACTGTAGTTCCTTCTCTAGATTGTCGCACAGATGACAAAATGGTAGATATCGAAATAGATGACAGAGGGATAGAGAAACAATTAAAATCGCTCAAAAGAGGAAAGGCCTCTGGACCTGATGGGATACCAGTTCAATTTTACACAGAGTACGCGAAGGAACTTGCCCCCCTTCTTGCAGCGGTGTACCGTAGGTCTCTAGAAGAGCGTAGCGTTCCAAAGGATTGGAAAAGGGCACAGGTCATCCCCGTTTTCAAGAAGGGACGTCGAACAGATGTGCAGAACTATAGACCTATATCTCTAACGTCGATCAGTTGTAGAATTTTGGAACACGTATTGTGTTCGAGTATAATGACTTTTCTGGAGACTAGAAATCTACTCTGTAGGAATCAGCATGGGTTTCGAAAAAGACGGTCATGTGAAACCCAGCTCGCGCTATTCGTCCACGAGACTCAGAGGGCCATAGACACGGGTTCACAGGTAGATGCCGTGTTTCTTGACTTCCGCAAGGCGTTCGATACAGTTCCCCACAGTCGTTTATTGAACAAAGTAAGAGCATATGGACTATCAGACCAATTGTGTGATTGGATTGAGGAGTTCCTAGATAACAGGATGCAGCATGTTATTCTCAATGGAGAGAAGTCTTCCGAAGTAAGAGTAATTTCAGGTGTGCCGCAGGGGAGTGTCATAGGACCGTTGCTATTCACAATATACATAAATGACCTGGTGGATGACATCGGAAGTTCACTGAGGCTTTTTGCAGATGATGCTGTGGTGTATCGAGAGGTTGTAACAATGGAAAATTGTACTGAAATGCAGGAGGATCTGCAGTGAATTGACGCATGGTGCAGGGAATGTCAACTGAATCTCAATGTAGACAAGTGTAATGTGCTGCGAATACACAGAAAGATAGATCCTTTATCATTTAGCTACAAAATAGCAGGTCAGCAACTGGAAGCAGTTAATTCCATAAATTATCTGGGAGTACGCATTAGGAGTGATTTAAAATGGAATGATCATATAATGTTGATTGTCGGTAAAGCAGATGCCAGACTGAGATTCATTGGAAGAATCCTAAGGAAATGCAACCCGAAAACAAAGGAAGTAGGTTACAGTACGCTTGTTCGCCCACTGCTTGAATACTGCTCAGCAGTGTGGGATCCGTACCAGATAGGGTTGATACAAGACATAGAGAAGATCCAACGGAGAGCAGCGCGCTTCGTTACAGGATCATTTAGTAATCGCGAAAGCGTTACAGAGATGATAGATAAACTCCAGTGGAAGACTCTGCAGGAGAGACGCTCAGTAGCTCGGTACGGGCTTTTGTCAAAGTTTCGAGAACATACCTTCACCGAAGAGTCAAGCAGTATATTGCTCCCTCCTACGTATATCTCGCGAAGGGACCATGAGGATAAAATCAGAGAGATTAGAGCCCACACAGAGGCATACCGACAATCCTTCTTTCCATGAACGATACGAGACTGGAATAGAAGGGAGAACCGATAGAGGTACTGAAGGTACCCTCCGCCACACACCGTCAGGTGGCTTGCGGAGTATGGATGTAGATGTAGATGTAGATGTAGATGGCAATCCTCTCCAGGTAGTTGATGACTTTACCTACTTGGGATCCACAATATGTAGCAACTTGTCCGTGGACACTGAAATTACTAACAGAATCACAAAGGCATCATCTGTTATGCCTAGATTGAAAAACAGAGTATGGAACAACGGACTGCTTACCACAAAAACTAAATTAAAAGTCTACAACACTTGTGTTATAAGCATCCTTCTCTATAGCTGTGAGATATGGACAACTATTTCTGGGCATGAATCTTGACTCAACAGCTTCCATCTCTGCTGTCTCCGGTAGATCCTTCAGATCTCTTGGAGAGATAGAGTACCCAACACCAAAGTCTTTCATCATGCGAGCACAACCAGCATCTTTGCACTCCTGAATCATTGACGTCTAAGATGGTTGGGACACGTCAGGCGCATTGATCCTGAACGGATACCGAAACAACTGCTGTACTGAGAACATCAGGAGGGTGTGAGGCCAGTGGGATGACCGCATCTTTGTTTCAAGGATGTCTGCAAGAGAGACCTGACCAAGACCAGAATCAATCCAAGTCACTGGGAAAGCATTACAGATGACCATGTCAAGTGGCGAGTAACTGTGCGCAACGGCGTCAAGCTCTCAGAGAACAAACGCACACAGGAACAAATGAGGAAGAGGACAAAGCGAAGAGACAGAGCAGCTTCTGTTCAAAGTCCCTCAAATTTTACATGTCCAAACTGCAGTAGGGACTGCTACTCTCGCGTGGGACTTTTTAGCCACAGCAGACACTGCAGACTCTGAACCAAGCATGCTACACCATCATCCCTCAAGGAAGGATGGATGCCATCATGTAAAGACAGACCAGAGGTGGCACCATAAAAATCATCAGAAATATCCGCCTGAAGTGACAGAAGGAGTTCACAAGCACATTCAAAACATACTGACCTACCAAGGTCACTAAAGCAATTATGAGAATCCCAAAAAGGTTTATCTTGATTGGGAGATGACAATCAGTACTTTATACTGGAATCACTATGTACCCTACTGTGAGGGACAAAAACTGCCAGTATTAGAGAGGTTAAGTAGAAACCGATTCAATATTGTGATCATCTCAACTTGTTTGTAGGAGTGATCTTTACAAATGAAAACTACAGGTATACAACATGTATAAATATGACTGTGAAGCAGGCACTGGACTCATGTACATGTGGACTGAGCATGTTGGAAGAACCAGCAGTGATACGATATGGAGCTATATATTTAAATTTCTATAGCCAAACAGCAGTGCTTCCAAAATAATATACTATTCAGGCAACTGTGCTGGACAAAAGGAGAATTGGGCTCTTATGTGCATGTCATCATCACTACTATGTAAAGACATATTCAAAGAAACTGAAAACAGGTTTTGATTCCTGGTCACACACAACTCCTGTGATATAGAAATTTTGCGACCATTGAGTAATACTGAAGAAGACATGCAAGCCAAGTTTTCCCGCCCACTCAGTGGTTTGATATTGCCAAGAAAAACAGAGCAGAAAAGAAATTAGCCATGACAGTTATAACACAAGATGATTATCTAGAGTTCAGCAAAATGCCTCATCAGCACATAACATTAAGAAATACAGCAAAAAATAGACAGTGTATTATAGTAACTAATCAGAAGTTACTGTATTCAAATTTTTGGTCTCAGATCCTGATTCAGTTTTCCTGAAACACACTGTTCAAAGAGACTTCCATGACATTAATGTTGAGAAGCATAGCTGTCCAATACAGATTTTACAGATTATGACCAGATTATTGTAGGCCTATTCTTACGCAGCATGAGAAATTGTCTATCATCATGGACCTGCTTCCATATATACCTGTAGTGCATTACAGATATTATTTATCCCTTACTCAGTACAAAGCCACAGAACACGTTATTCAATCAACATTAACTGATGGCCGTGTTTCATATTACACTTAATACCAATTTGTAAAGCCAAATTTTGGCACTGAATCGTTTGTGATACACTATCACAAGCCAGAGAACTATATCTATTCCTTAAACTTAAAATTGTTTTTCATAGCATGCAGTAATTAAAAATGTTTTATTTCATGTGAGAAGAACACTGTAACATATGTAGAATCTTATGATAAGAGAAATACACCTGTTATGTCCATTAACTGATTTATGAACTTTATGAACATTCACATGACTGTCCTGCAAAATTAACTTAATATGGCTTACCATTATCTTGCCCTAAGTGCCTCAGTTTGTTGTATGGAATTGTGTGCACTGGTGTGAAAGAGCTGTGCATATTCCATATTGATGTGCACCTCCATATACTGCCAAGGGCTTTCCACACACACTGTGCCATCAAAAGTATCCAGATACTCCCAAAAACTTACATAGGTGCGGTGTGCTGCCACCTACTGCCAGGTGCTCCATATCAGCAACCTCAGTAGTCATTACACATCATGAGAGAGCAGAATGGGGTGCTCTGCTCGTGCTTAGGTGATTGGGTGTCACTTGTGTCATACATATCTATATGAGATTTCCACACTCCTTATCATTCCTAGGTCCACTGTTTCCAATGTGATATACCAAGCAAGGTGGCACAGTGGTTAACACACTGGACTCACATTTGAGAGGATGATGGTTCAATTACACATCTGACCATTCTGATTTAGGTTTTCCATGATTTCCCTAAATTGATTCAGGCAAATGACAGGATAATTCCTTTGAAAGGGCATGGCCAACTTCCTTCCCCATCCTTCCCTAATCTGATGAGACCGATGACCTTGCAGTTTTGTCTCCTCCCCAAAATTAACCCTCAACCGTCAATCTGTTAGTGTAGTGGAAACGTGAAGGGACACATACAGCAAAAGGCGTATGGGCCTACCTTCTCTGTTGACTGGCAGAGACCGCTGACAGTTGAAGAGGGCCGTAATGTGTAATAATCAGACTTCTATCCAGACCATCAAACAGGAGTTCCAAACTGCATCAGGATCCACTGCAAGTACTATGACAGTTACAAGGGTGGTGAGAAAACTTGGGTTTCACGGTCGAGCCGCTGCTCATAAGCCACACATCACACAGGTAAATGCCAAATGACACCTCGCTTGATGTAAGGAGTGTAAACATTGGACGATGGAACAGTGCAAAAACGTTGTGTGGACTGACAAATCATGGTACACAATGTGGCGATCCGATGGCAGGATGTGGGTATGCTGAATGCCTGATGAATGTCACCTGCCAGTGTGTGAAGTGTCAACAGTAAAATTCAGAGGTGATGGTGTTACGGTGCGGCCATGTTTTTGATGGAGGGGACTTGCACCCCTTGTTGTTTCGCAGTGTACTATCACAGCACAGGCCTACATTGACGTTTTAAATACCTTCTTGCTTCCCACGGTTGAAGAGCAATGTGGGTAAAGTGACTGAATCTTTCAACACGATCGAGCACCTGTTCTTAATGCATGGCCTGTGGCAGAGTGGTTACATGACAATAACATCCCTGTAATGGACTGGCCTGAACAGAGTCCTTACCTGAATCCTATAGAACACCTTTGGGATATTTTGGAATGCTGACTTTGTGCAAGGCCTCACTGACCGACATCGATACCTCTCCTCAGTGCAGCACTCCATGAAGAATGGGCTGCCATTCCACAAGAAACCCTTCAGCACCTGACTGAATGTATGCCTGCGAGAATGTAAGCTGTCAGCAAGGCTAAGGGTGGGCCAACACCATATTCAATTCCAGCATTATTGACAGAGGGCACCAAGAACTTGAAAATCATTTTCAGCCAGGTGTCTGGATACTTTTGATCACATAGTGTATGTAGTCTGCCAAATAGAGAGGCAAGTGAAACTTGCTCATGACTGTTAAGAACGCTTGCTTCTTTGAACAAGACCATCCAAATTTTATGGTTTACATATTAATAAATAAAGAGGCCTCAATCTCTTCACAGCTCTGGAGATAAAGTTAGTATTTCCTAATAATGTAATATTGGTGAGGTAAGGAAGGGCGTCAATTGCTGATAAATGTTGCTTAGATGGTGCAATGCTAATTTCAATACATACATGCCTTAAATATGTGACTTATTTTAGTATGAAGCTGCTTTTGTTGGGCCAGCACTTTATTCATGCACACTGGAGGCAGGACACGATGATGCTGCCATTTATTTGAAATATTGCTAATGCATTTGTGAGGGTATGACTGAAGGGTGTGTTAAATATTATTATTCAGTTGTTGATCTCTTATCTAATGGTGACTGTAAATACTTAATTTTGAGATACATCTAAAAAGAAAGATGATGAGACTTACCAAACAAAAGCGCTGGCAGGTCGATAGACACACAAACAAACACAAACATACACACAAAATTCTAGCTTTCACAACCAACGGTTTCCTCGTCAGGAAAGAGGGAAGGAGAGGGAAAGACAAAAGGATTTGGGTTTTAAGGGAGAGGGTAAGGAGTCATTCCAATCCCAGGAGCGGAAAGACTTAACTTAGGGGGAAAAAAGGACAGGTATACACTCGCACACACACACATATATCCATCCGCATATACACCAAAAAAAGAAGACATTTTTAAATGTCTAGAAATGTCTAGAAATAATTCCATGTTATTACTAGGAGAGTGTTATGCTGATACAGCTATTAGTTCCTGACTTAGAATCAGCATTTTTGAAACTTCAAAAACTGCTTCTACACTTCATATTCTAAATTAGTGGTTTGTTTGATAAAGATTGCAACACCATCATACTTCTGATTTCCTCTACAGTAACATGTGGCTAATTAGCACTGATAAGGTACACTTAATCCATGTTCACTATGAATTAGCCAGTGTCCTTTTACTGAATAAACATTACAATTTAATTCTTGTAACCGGTACACCATTTCTGTAAGTTTATTTTTAAGTCATTTACATTAACAGGGATAAAAACTAAAGTTTTTGCCTTGATATTTGGTATTGGCAATTGGCATATATTGGGTTGATGAATAAATTTGAACAGAGTCTTTGGTTGTTCCATTAAGTTTCGGGTGTGCAGCCACAAGAAATCTCCTTCTTCTTCTAATATTTTGGCTGTATAACATTATATTGGTTATCTCTAATGTATGCTCCTTCACTATTTACAACAGTCTGCCAATGCTGTGGTAACTCTTTGATTCTGCGACTATAGAAATTATGTGATTTTTAGTTGAAGAACTCATCAAACCATTTTCATAGCATATTTTCATGCAGAAAGGACGTTTCCTGAAGGCTGTTCAACAGAGAGTGGAAAAGGTGAAAATCTGAGGTCGCAAGACCTGTGTGGTGTTTTTTGTCAGTCTAGCAGAATGCTGGCTGGCGTTATTGTGGAGCAGCATCACTTCACGTGGTCTTCCTTATCACTGTCCATGGATTGTGTCTGCAAGACATCTCAGCTGTTGGCAATGAATGTCAACAGTGATGGTTACACCTTGGGGAAGCAATTCCTAGAACATTACACCATCACTGTCTTACCAGGTGCATAACATTATCTTCTGTGGGTGCACTTAGGTCTTTGTGCAGAGATTTGCTGCTTTTTTTGGGCTCAGGCATTCCTTTCTTTTCTTTATGTTAGCATAAAGACAACATTTCTCATCACCAGTAATGATACAGGATAGGAATGGTTGGTGTTGTTCATGAGCCAACTGATGACGAGTGAGCTGAGATGCACATATGACCACTCACCAATTTTTGTGATTTTGGCTTAGAGCATGTAGTACCCATACACTCGATTTTGAACCATCCCCATTCCTTGGAAATGTCTCAACATGGTGGAATCGTAACAGTTCATCAAATTTGCCAGTTCTCGAGTACACTGATGTGGGTGACTGTAGATTAACATGTTTAAATGAATGTGGGGTGTCACTAATGTCAAAACAATCGTCCTTAAAATGAGAAAAACATTTTTTTGCCATACTTTGTCCAATGGCACTATTCCCATACGCAGCACAAATGTTTCTGGCTGCCTCCACTGCTGTCATCCCTCTCTTTGAACTCAAAAAAGAAGAATATGTCAGAAATGTTCCCACATGGCATTCCATTTTCTAGTGTCCACAGCTCCACTCACTACCTCCAAATGAAAAAATGACAATACAGGGTGATTCAAAAAGAATACCACAACTTTAAAAATGTGTATTTAATGAAAGAAACATAATATAACCTTCTGCTATACATCATTACAAAGAGTATTTAAAAAGGTTTCTTTTCACTCAAAAACAAGTTCAGAGATGTTCAATATGGCCCCTCCAGACACTCGAGCAATATCAACCCGATACTCCAACTCGTTCCACACTCTCTGTAGCATATCAGGCATAACAGTTTGGATAGCTGCTGTTATTTCTCGTTTCAAATCATCAATGGTGGCTGGGAGAGGTGGCCGAAACACCATATCCTTAACATACCCCCATAAGAAAAAATTGCAGGGGGTAAGATTCACTTATGCCGTACTCAATAACACAAAAAGCTTTCTGTTGAGTGGTCGCCATCTTAGCATCAACTGACGCTGACGCCTAGTCAACAGTGCCTCAAGCAAACAAATGTACAACTAAATGAAACTTTATAGCTCCCTTAAATCGCTGACAGATAGTGCTCAGCTCTGCCTTTTGTCGTTGCAGAGTTTTAAATTCCTAAAGTTGTGGTATTTTTTGAATCACCCTGTATGTAAACTCAAATAGTAACAGTGAACTACAAATAAAAAATGGCAATCAATAAAGAAATCCATAGTATCTGGAAATCCATAATAAGAAACAAAAATGTTACGAACTGAAGCAATGTCCTTATATGTTCAAGACAGATGGCTATCCACACATTTTTGAACGGATGAGATTCTGACAGCTATACTAACTTTAGACAGAATTGTAATGACTTTTATTCATTTCACTGGATTGAGCTGCTAGAGAATATTAAATAATTCATGTCATGTTCCATATAATTTTTCCTGTGTCATTGCTCACAGCTATAATTAAGACACACAACTTACCATTGAACCTGGTGAACATTTTGATATTGAACATAAGGAGAGCAGTTCAAGATGTGTTCAGTGAACTCAAAAGCAAACTTTTATTATTCCAATTGACCAAGTATCTGAATTAGTTTTGGTCTTTCACAAATTCAGTAAGTGGTTCAAAGTTACGTACTCAACTGCTCAGTAACGATACTGGGGTGAAGGTGGCAGATGATAGATATAAAGCTGAAGTATGAAATTTGGTCTTTCAAATTTTTTTCACTGTGGAACTTTGTAATACAGTTCTTCATTTACTCCTTGCATGAAAACCACAATACCAGATAATAATGTAGTCATCACAGAATAGACACACACCTACATTGTTCTCTTGTGTCAAGAAATTGGGGATTGATAAGTACTGTTAATATTCTATACAGTTCATGCAAAAGAAGTTGCCCCCTTCTATCAACAGATCATTTCAGGTTACTGGAAAAACTAATGATGCTGTGATAAGCAATTAGACAATTGCTAGCTGCTAACAGTTTTAAGAAAAAGTTTGTTGGAGGATGAAGATATTAACAGGCTCATATTGTCTGATGCAGAACTATGGAATTTATTTTTTGATCATCGATTATGACCTACTTGTAGAAAAAATCTCATCTATGGCAAACAACACAGATTCTGCATACAGAGATCCTTGAAACTCGATTTTGGTGTCCTCTTTTTTTATTTCCTATGATAATATATTATACACTATATTTTAAACCATATATATCCTGCAACTATAATATTTTAATTATGAGTGTAGCAATCATAATAATATTAAACAAAAATTATCTGTAATAGGACAAAAATAATTTCAAAAGCTAAACATACAAACTACGTTTAGCATAAGCTGCAAGGTGAAGTACATTACCAGCCTGCTAAGATAGTACAAATACACTATCACAACACCATGTCTTTGATGAAACATACACTGCCTTCAAAGCAGATTCTCATAGTATGATATATGATAAAGAAGATAATGATTATCTTCAGAAGCTTATTATAACTCATATTTGAGATTTCTGAATGTGGAGTAAATTTTTTAAAATAATGTTATTTTGAAGGACTTTAATATCAACTGCTCAAAGTGGCCTCCTTGCATTTTCCAAAGATTTAGTAACTCACTGGATCATGCTATTCTGAAATATTTCAGACATACTTGCATACATAGTTACATGAGCAGCTGGATGTTCTTTACTAGTTCTTGTACATTCTTTGCCAATATAATAAATGTGCACACAAGGACAAGTGCCTCTGGAGGAACAAATATACAGGAATTAGGCAAATACAGAGGCTATGAAACAGGACTTATGTAACTAACCCATTTCCAGGAATGGCTCTACATATTCCTTCCAGAGTGCCCAAGTGCACCATTATGCTGTAACTACAACCTCCTCTGAATGTAAAGTGGAATATAGTCCAGCACTTGAGGCAAATTGTTTATGAGAAATGGGTGATGGTTCAAATGGCTCTGAACACTATGCGACTTAACTTCTATGAGAAATGGGTGATGGTTCTAATGGCTCTGAGCACTATGCGACTTAACTTCTGAGGTCATCAGTCACCTAGAACTTAGAACTAATTACACCTAACTAACCTAAGGACATCTCACACATCCATGCCCAAGGCAGGATTCAAACCTACGACCGTAGCGATCGCTAGGCTCCAGACTGTAGTGCCTAGAACCGCATGAAATGGATGATGCAATCAACTGATTTAGGAAGTGGGGACCTGAAATACAACTTCCTATACATTCACACTAAAGTAAATATGATATACATGATTTTAGGAGATGTGCAGCTGCCTGCACACCAATAGTGGCATTATGCATATTGAAGTTATCCTCACCTATTACTACTGCTTCATCAGACCTTATTAAAACTTTTAAGAAGTTATCATCTGGTTAGTATGATGGTTGAATCCATCCACAAACTGCATCTGTAGAAGGTAATCTTCTGGATGCAGGTGTTGAATTATCAAATAGTGATTCAGGTGGATCTCTTCACCATGCAACATGTAAATTACTATTCTTTGCAAGATATGCTACTGTGTTGTTACGTCATGTGTACTTAGCTGGGTCCTTCATATATATCTTCAAAAATGGAATCTTTTGTAACTGCGCTATGGCTAGTCTATATGTGGCCTCTGTTCAGTGATAGTCAACTAAAACAATTGGTCTCTCAAAGGCAAAAAACCATATGACAAAAAAAATTTTGTGTGGATAACATTGACCAGGATACCTAATAGCATATTGACAAGCAGGAACTTTAGCCATATAATCTGATGCACCAAGGCCCAAAAGCTTATCAAAATATTTGGCATTTTTTGTGCCATAAATGGAATTGAAATGAGCATTTGGTGTCATTGGCCGGGAAGCCCCTTGCGGGGCAGGTCCGGCCACCTTGGTGCAGGTCTTATTACATTCGACGCCACCACCTGCGTACTGGACGGGGATGAAATGATGATGAAGACAACACAACACCCAGTCCCTGAGCAGAGAAGATCTCGGGCAGTCAGGTAAGGAACCTGGGCCCGTAGGATGGCAATCCGTCACGCTGACCATTCAGCTATTGGGTCGGACTTTATGCTATATAACTCTCTATACTGTTCTGTAATAAACACAAGCAAAAAGTACAGCATATACTACTTCCCATCTATGGAACAGAACATGTATACACTTCATTCATCAAAGGGGGCCACTGCCCTTAAGAAACATCAACACTGTTACAGCTTGTTCTTGGTGACATACAGAGTTAGAAATATCAACATAGGTTTTTTTTCTTTTTTTTTTTTTTAATATAACTCATATCCTGACAATATCCACTATGTACAGAGTTTTCAAAACACTTTTGCATCAATGGTTCACAAAAGGAGTCACATAGCTATCTAGGTCATGATGTCAACAATGTTTTGGCTGTGTGTGTGTCACAACTTACTAGACAAACCATTCACGAAAGGCTTAAGATTCCAATTACATTGTTTTCTTGACAGTAACAGGCAAAATAGGTCAAGATTTCCATCAATGTAACTAATAATAATAATGACTGGACATCCATACAAAAATGGTCTGCAATTATTAGACTGAATAGTTAAATGTATAATTAGTTGTTATTCAGTGTTGATGATTGTGATGATAAAAATAGTATGAAAGTTTGGCAATTATCTGTAAAATGGCTTATTTCCCCTATGGACAATGCACTATCCTAATGAACATAATGTGTAGGAGGCATGAAAGTGGGATGCATTATAGTTAGTACTGATCAGTGGAAGAAGGGTTTGAATGTATTAGGTGAACATATACACTTAGATAGTGTGGTTATGCGAGGTGGACAATAACATGGAAACACAAAAATACAAGACATTATGATACCTAATACAGTGTTGGAAAACTGCTGGTATTGAAAACAGCTTCTAATCATATCAAAATGGCTAAATACAGGTGGTCCTGCACAGTTTTCAAGTGAAGCTTAAGTCATGTTGAGTGATTAGCTGAGAAATGTATGTAGCCTATAAAAAATTTTTAGTGTGAGAGTGGAACGAATTGAATGGCAGCCCAATCTATATCATTTATTATATCACTGAAGTGGGTAATGGAATAAAAAGAATCATTCATAAATAAACCAATAAAAGTTTTCCTGTTTTATTTTAAACTTTAGATAATACTTGAGTGACTAGGTGCTATTTAATAGCAAACATAATTGAGTGCAATGAATGAATAATTTCTTAAGTCTTAAATATATGTGCCATATTTCATACAATAGTTGTTTCATCATTACAACATTGATTATTTAACGAATTACATATTTTGAGTTTCATTGACATAGAGAAGACAAACTGATTAAAATTTAAAAAATGTCTTACATATGGCAAGTGAAGAGCCAAATAATGTGACAAGGCAAAATATTTTTACTACATATTTGATGATCCAGTGGTAAAAACTGTTACTAATATGGTAAAGAAATTAACGCATTTCAGTATAGAATTTTTCCAAAAATTAACACTTTTGTGGCTGGCCTATAAGGAACAAGCAGGTAAAACATAATTAAAACCTTTCTGATAAACATTGTATCAAGCAAACTCATGTGAACACACATGATGAAATGTAGAGGCATATGGAAAAATGAAATGTAAGATTTCTACTGAATGATGAATAAAAATTTTTCATGAATTAGTAAACTACACAAAATCAAGTAAATATTACTGCTACACTCATTGTGATGCTGGCTTCACTCCAAGTGTGTGTTTTGGGTTTCTCTATACTCAAGAAACTGTATCTGTTATTAGACTGCACTCATGCTTCAGCTCCACACCTTATGCTGTGCCCTTTGTACAACACCCTCCAGTCACTGCATTAACCTGAAACAGAGTGTCCATAGTAGTTCAGTACCATGTATAATCAAAAAGTAATGGAGGGAGACAATTTGCTTCTGCCTTTAAAACAACTCATCATTTCTTACAATAATACTGTAGTATTTGGTTGTGTTGGTAATTTGCTCACTTTGGTTATGGAGATATCTTCAGCTTCCATATAACTGTTGTAATTTCATTTTACCTAATGGTAGATGGTCTTGGGCAGAGATGAATTTATTAATTGTGACAGGAAATTGGTCTTATTTGGTTTTTAAATGCAGACATAATGATCTGTCTATGGCAGATTATTGTACTATTAACCAGCATGCATTAACCAGTATCCAGTGCTTGTTGTTTCCTACCCTGGAAAGGTGACCCACAAATCTGCAGTATTTTTGTTATTTTCATTTCAGTGAGACAAATCTCTATTGAATTTGTTGTATTTTATGACAAGAAAATGATTATCATGTGACATGTTTTTAAGTCCTGTACAACATCACAACTCTTTATCAAAATATTATATGGTTGTCATTGTGTACTACAGAATAACAGGTCTTCCATTTTCCTTTTTTACCTTAGTTGTTGAGCAGTTACAGAAGTTTATGGTAACAGAGGATTTTTCCCAAGATTCTTTTGATTTAGTATTTGAAACTGACCTTATAAATTCCCGATGATTCTTTTTAAGGATACCATATTGTAGTTGCATAAATTATGGTGTACAAATGCAGTGATAGGTATCAGAGTAATAAATCAGCACAACAAACTATTTTTGCTATTTTAATAACAGATCACCATCATCTCATTTTATGTACAACATACATGGATGCTATTAACCCACCAGTATCATACTTCATCAGCAGGTGTCAACATTCCCAGTATTTATATCTGCTGGTGAATCTCACAACATTATTGTATTAGTTGTGGTTGATCCACACTTTAATCAGATCATCCAAAGGACAATGAACTATCAGGAGGAATGATGGGTTCTGTACTACCAAGTGGCCATGTCGATTTTAGTTTCAATTATTTCCCTTTATAAACTAAGACAAAGGCTGTCATGATTTATTTTCAAAGAACACAAGTGATTTTCTTACTCATTTTTACCCTATTCAGGTTTTGCCCCATCTCTAATGACTTTACTGCAAATAGTCACTAAATCCTAATGTTCCTTCCTATTTCCCTAAGATCAATATACAACAGTTTAAGAATATCTTATTTCATGACCTCATATTACTATCAGCAGTTGCAAGAACTTCAGAGTGGTGTGTTATTCAGCCCATTACAATAATAGTAGTAAATTGCCTATTTTAAATGCGTTTTACTCTGTTACTTTCCAGATCAAAAAATATTTATATCAAATAACCTACCTCATCAATAGCTCAAAATCTTAAAGATGACTGTGAAACAGCAACTGTGTAATTCAGAACAGATCAAAAAATCAGCCAAAAGCAGTGCCCTCTGTAGACCAGTTTTTCCTGCTCACTTGAGCCTGTATATTTCTAGCAATTGAATTAGTCTTTGGCATAAAGTGTATGTAATTTATGCATATATTTTATTTTGAGACACCTATTCTGTTTATATGATAACAAGAGCCTCTACTAGTGCGCATTTACTGAGTAGTCTTTCTACAGTACGATACATGTAATCTCACGCTATCTAAAGCCATGGCTTGTGGTAACTCTTGTTTCACAGATTCATCTAATCAATTTGTGCATCATGTGATGTAATAAATGAGTACATTTACTTCAGAAATGTTTTTCTATTAATATTTTTTTTCTGTTAGTAAAAATCATTTTGTAACTGCTGTATACATTTTTAGTGCCAATGCTACTGAAGAAGATATTTTTACAAATATCAAAACCATGATCAAGGGATAATAAACCTTTATTTGCAATTGGTTGGCTGATTTTTCACATCAATATATACTGTTCTGGAGCCAAAGTACAACATAGCACAATTTAAAATAAGAGAGTTGACTGTTGTATCTCTTCAAGGCTGTTGACACCGCATAATCTGCCCTATCACCCATAGTAACTTTTGTCTGAAGCACTTTTGTCAATCACTAAAAATTCTCATGTTGATCTTGCTATCTGTCTTACATGCTTCACTCAATGTTTAAAAATCAGACAAAAAAGTAAGAATAATGAAAGTGATCAACTCAGTTAACAAATATATCAACTTAATGTCCTAAACTGGAAAATTACAGTTTGGCATACATTATTATATGCAGCCTAGGTAGTAACAATTGGAAGGCAGCACTTACGCAAACTGCATGAAGAAGAGAGCAAAATGCAAATGAGGACATCTATTAAACTGAAATAAAAGTAGCAAAGAGAATCTTAAGAGACAGGCTATGAACACTAGGGGATCAAAAACCGATTCTGATAAGCAAACAACAAAGGCATGACCTTACTGAATCTTTTTGTGTACCGTAAATAAAGAGAGCCAAAAACCAAACAGGACTTACAGTAAGATCAGCGATACCACTTCAAATGCTTTTTTTCCTCACTATTTATGGTCTGGAAAGAAACCACTGTACAATGCACAAAATTCATGTAAGCAAATGGGGCAAATGACTACTCAGCCAGAATACCAAAGTGTTGGTGAAAAATGTTTTCTCTAGAATTCAGAAATGTTACACAATTTCTTGACCAGCTACAAAGGAGACCTACAACATATTATTCATACCTACTTATTGAGCTGCAGCAGCAGTATCACACAAAGAAACATTGATTACAGAAGAAAGTGTTCAGAGAGGAGCAGCTGTAATAACAATTACAGGAGATGAAACAACACAGCCAGAAATTGATAAAAAATGAACCAGTGAGAGTGACAGCATATTCAGCTAATGAAAGATCTACATCATCAGATGATCTACCCACAAAGAGAATGCAAGTTGCTTAAAAAAAAACTACTCATTGAGGAAAATGTATATTTGAGAAAGATGGTATCAACAACTGTTGCTTAGAATCTTTGAAAAAGCTAGAAAAACAACCCGACTTTGAAATTTGTCCTATAGAACGAACCTCATTAAAAACATTCATTGCATGCCTCTTCAGTAGGCCAAATTCAAACATAAATATATTCATTACAATGAAATGAATACCCGTAGATGTATACAGGCGTTGATATAAGTCAACAGGGACAGTTGAAAATGTGTGCCCCGACTGGGACTCAAACCCAGGATCTCCTGGTTACATGGCAGATGCCCTATCCATCTGAGCCACCAAGGACACAGAGGATACTGCGATGGCAAGGAATTATCTCAGGTATGCCTCCTGAGAGACCCACATTCCCAACTTATTGTCCCACACTATATTCATAGCACCCCTGCCCATTATACTCATTACTCACAGTTTTTTGCTGATTCCTGTAAGAGTTCTGGCACTGTTTGTGCATCCCCACCAAAGAAGAAGATGGTCAAGTGGCCGGTGAGCTTTCCTGATGAAGCAACTTTTTGTTGCGAAAGCTTGAATTTTGTGTGTGTGTTTGTTTGTGTGTCTTTCGGCCTGTAGGCGCTTTTGTTTGGTGGGTCTCATCATCTTTGTTTTTGGATATATTTTTCCCGCGTGGAGTGTTTATCTCTATTATATTCATATATATACACTCCTGGAAATTGAAATAAGAACACCGTGAATTCATTGTCCCAGGAAGGGGAAACTTTATTGACACATTCCTGGGATCAGATACATCACATGATCACACTGACAGAACCACAGGCACATAGACACAGGCAACAGAGCATGCACAATGTCGGCACTAGTACAGTGTATATCCACCTTTCGCAGCAATGCAGGCTGCTATTCTCCCATGGAGACGATCGTAGAGATGCTGGATGTAGTCCTGTGGAACGGCTTGCCATGCCATTTCCACCTGGCGCCTCAGTTGGACCAGCGTTCGTGCTGGACGTGCAGACCGCGTGAGACGATGCTTCATCCAGTCCCAAACTTGCTCAATGGGGGACAGATCCGGAGATCTTGCTGGCCAGGGTAGTTGATTTACACCTTCTAGAGCACGTTGGGTGGCACGGGATACATGCGGACGTGCATTGTCCTGTTGGAACAGCAAGTTCCCTTGCCGGTCTAGGAATGGTAGAACGATGGGTTCGTTGACGGTTTGGATGTACCGTGCACTATTCAGTGTCCCCTCGACGATCACCAGTGGTGTACGGCCAGTGTAGCAGATCGCTCCCCACACCTTGTTGCCGGGTGTTGGCCCTGTGTGCCTCGGTCGTATGCAGTCCTGATTGTGGCGCTCACCTGCACGGCGCCAAACACGCATACGACCATCATTGGCACCAAGGCAGAAGCGACTCTCATCGCTGAAGATGACACGTCTCCATTCGTCCCTCCATTCACGCCTGTCGCAACACCACTGGAGGCGGGCTGCACGATGTTGGGGCGTGAGCGGAAGACGGCCTAACGGTGTGCAGGACCATAGCCCAGCTTCATGGAGACGGTTGCGAATGGTCCTCGCCGATACCCCAGGAGCAACAGTGTCTCTAATTTGCTGGGAAGTGGCGGTGTGGTCCCCTACAGCACTGCGTAGGATCCTACGGTCTTGGCGTGCATCCGTGCGTCGCTGTGGTCCGGTCCCAGGTCGACGGGCACGTGCACCTTCCGCCGACCACTGGCGACAACATCGATGTACTGTGGAGACCTCACACCCCACGTGTTGAGCAATTCGGCGGTATGTCCACCCGGCCTCCCGCATGCCCACTATACGCCCTCGCTCAAAGTCCGTCAACTGCACATAAGGTTCACGTCCACGATGTCGCGGCATGCTACCAGTGTTAAAGACTGCGATGGAGCTCCGTATGCCACGGCAAACTGGCTGACACTGACGGCGGCGGTGCACAAATGCTGCGCAGCTAGGGCCATTCGACGGCCAACACCGCGGTTCCTGGTGTGTCCACTGTGCCGTGCGTGTGATCATTGCTTGTACAGCCCTCTCGCAGTGTCCGGAGCAAGTATGGTGGGTCTGACACACCGGTGTCAATGTGTTCTTTTTTCCATTTCCAGGAGTGTATATATATATATATATATATATATATATATATATATATATATATATATATATATATATATATATATGTGTGTGTGTGTGTGTGTGTGTGTGTGTGTGTGTGTGTGTGTGTGTGTGTGTGTGTGTGTGTGTGTTTGTGTGTGTGTGTGTGTGTGTGTCTCTGCTTGTGACTGTGTATGTGCGGATGGATATGTGTGTGTGTGCGAGTGTATACCTGTCCTTGTTTCCCCCTAAGGTAAGTCTTTCTGCTCCCGGGATTGGAATGACTCCTTACCCTCTCCCTTAAAACCCACATCCATTCGTCTTTCCCTCTCCTTCCTTCTTTCCTGATGAAGCAACCGTTGGTTGCGAAAGCTTGAATTTTGTGTGTATGTTTGTGTTTGTTTGTGTGTAAATCAACCTGCCAGCGCCTTCGTTCGGTAAGTCACATCATCTTTGAATAATTGATAAAAAATGAACCAGTGAGAGTGACAGCATATTCAGCTAATGAAAGCTCTACATGATCAAATGATATACCCACAAAGAAAATGCAAGTTGCTTTAAAAAAAGAAAAAAAAACTACTCATTGAGGAAAATGTATATTTGAGAAAGATGGTATCAACAACTGTTGCTTAGTCATGTCCAAAAGAACAGATACCATCTTCATATATATAAATATATTTGTTCACAAACTTGAATGTAGTCTTGAAGGTGTCTTGAACAAAACAAGGGCTCCTACTCGCGGAAGCAAAGCTTTGAGGACAGGGCAGGAGTTGTGCTTGGGTAGCTTAGTTGGTAGAACACTTGCCCGTGAAAAGCAAAGGTCCAAGTTTGAGTCTTGGTCCAGCACACAGTTTTCATCTGCCAGGAAGTTTCATATCAGTGCACATTCTACTGCAGAGTGAAAATCTCATTCAGTGTTACAATTGTTTCAACAACCACCAAACCAGGGCATTGTTACCTCTCACAAACGGATGAACACACTAAATCACAGATCAAGTACTATGTCAGCACTGAAGATCGTGAGATGAAGCCTGCCACACCCTTAGTTAACTGTGCTACATCAACAGGTGTGCACTGTGTACAATGGCTGCCTGATGCCATCTCCACCTCCCACCTAATCAGTGCTAGTAATATACCGATCAGTGACACTGTTAATGAACTACAACCCATTCATTTTCATTCTAATGAGTCAGTGCATACTGACATTCACAGACATACTCTAGAGTACTGCAACTGTTGACCAACAATCGCCACCAAACATGACCACCTTCCACTGCAGAGAACTGATATTTGCAGGTTATTGCAGACAAATCCATCCTACAAGTGACCTACCTATGCCAGACCATGCCTTTCCATGGCCTACACCTGAACTTTACATTCTATGTGATACCATAGATCACCTGGGTGACGTCACAGTTGTTAAGTTTGTACTGTGCCCCACGTCACGTCATCACGAAGATGTCACGTTGACAACAGCCGTATCATGCTGTGGGCCACACCTGCCGCATGAAGTCACTCAAATAGCAGGCATACCGTGTCTACCTGCAACTGCACAGGGTTTTCACACCTCGTGAGAACAGCGTATCAGTATGGCGAGCCTGACTGCAACTGCGAATCACACACTGTGTGAACACAAGGACTACCTTCAACAGCTGCCGAGTTGGGTGATCTACACTGATGTGCCATCCGCCACCCTGTCCACAGCACTGTATTCCTTGCTTCCCCACTACTATACCATCCTTCATGATGCCGATGCACCAGCTGTGACACCTGTGCCACATTCTGTGATAACCGGTCACGACTCTCTCGTTACCAATACACCTACCGCAACTACCATGCCACAGCTCCAGCCGCCGGCTTTATCAGTGCCACCACAAGGTCTTCATGAATGTTCACCATGTACTTCACATGATTACAACCTCATACAGGTCCTGGTCACTCGTCACCAGGCAGATTGCCGCTGGCCACACACCGAGTTACATCTGGCACTGCTAGAAGTTGATTCCCTGCAAGAATGGTTCACACTCTGCGAGTGCATGATGCAGTTGGCCAGGATCACAGACAACTGTGACAAGTTTTTGGTGCTATTGAACCACCTCCCTACCAACACCAATCTTATCAGTGATGTCCTACTGCATGCACCAACCACTGGCAGATATGAGACAGTGAAGATGCTCATACTGCAATGCCTATCAGATTCACCTGAACAACAACTCCATAGCTGAGAATTAACACTACCCTAGGTCCACTGGTCTGACACCAGCCCCACCACCTTGTCCCTCACAAACTAAAGGTGGCTGAGGGATGATCAAGGAACTGTTACATGAGGGCACCATTAGGCCATCACACAGTGCGTGCACCTCACTGACTACAATGAGAATGGAAAAAGATAAAATGTGGTGCATGTGCAGAGACTACGGACGTTTGAACGTGCACACCATCATTGATAATTAGCCCATGCCCAATATTCAGGACTTTCTCCGGCAACTGGCTAGTGCAACCATACTTAGCATGATCGACTCTAAAAGAGATAGTTGGCAGATCTCAATGGCCATGAAGGACATCACAAAGACTGCAATAATTACACCCTTTGGCCTATTTGTTCCTCTTCATGCACTTCAGACTAAAGAACGCAGCCCAGACTGGCCAGTGGTTCATTGACGGGTTGTTTTTTTACCATGCTCTTTTGCTATTGTTATTTGGACGCTGTACATATATTCTTAGAAACAACTCAAGGTCATGAGAAATACCTGCAAGGGGTATTCAACAAACTAGCAGAGCAGGTTGTTGTTGTCAATGAGGACAAATGCCAACTCTGGCAAAAATGTGTTACATTCATAGGCCAGCTTGTCAACACTTCGAGCATCCACCCCACCCCAGAAGAGATAGACCAAGTACAGACCTACCACCAAGAATGGACTATCAAAAGTTGCGCCTTATCTTAGGGGTAATTAATTTTTAATACAACACCTCCCCCATGTTGCAGAGACACTCGTCCTGCTCACAGAGTCACTCCGTGGCAAGAACACATCAGGCAAACATAAGCTCACTTGTATTCCTGATTTGCAAGGAACTTTCGAGAACATCAAAACAGAGCTTGCTCAGATCACCGCCCTGGCACTTTCATCCATGGACACTCATATGATTATGATAGCCGACACCAACGACCGAGTGATTTGGGCAGTGCTACAACAGGAAGTCCCCAGTGCAACCCAACTCCTATGGCTTTTCTCGTGGAAACTCACTGACTCCCAGAAAATGTGGTCAACGTTTGACTGTGAGCTTTTGGCGATATACAAAGTGATTTGATACTTCCCACACGACATCGAGCGCTGGCAGCTTACTATCTACACAGACGCTGTTAAATACCTGCCACCCAATACCTCCTCTTGACAATTCTGCCACCTGAACTTGATTTCAGAATATACCAATATACTACAGACTTACGCTATGTATGAGGGAGCAGACAACACGGTGGCTAACTTCGTCTCATGACTCGCTGCCACATCGGCACACCATTACTTTGACCAACTATTGGAGGCACAAGCAACTGACACCAACTTTCAAAACCTGCTATCTGGACACACAACAGGCCTCCAGCTCAAGAAGTGCACCATTGCAGGCACAACAAAACTAGTTCGATGCAACGTATCCATGACGTATCCACTGTCATCCCACAGAACTTCAGGAAGACAGTTTTTGACCTCCTCTACAACTTGTCTCACCCCGGAGTATGCCCGACACTAAAACTGATAACAGATAGTTTCTTTTGGATGAACATTAACTGGGACAGCACTGCATGGACAAGAGCTTGCAACCAATGCCAATGGGCCAAGGCAGAACATCATGCCCAGCCACCCTTCGGGAAATTCTCCAGCCCAAAGGGCTGTTTGCAACATGTCCGCATAGACCCGGTGGGGCCCCTCCCTCATTCAGACAGATACAAGTACATGTTCCATTGACAGGACAACTTGATGGGTGGAGGCCACACTCTGACTGATACCTCAGTCGACACCGTCGCCCGAGCTTTCATCATATTATGGACTGCACACTTTGGCTGCACTGAGTCCCTGACAACTGACCAGGGCCAGCAGTTTTAGTTGACCCTGTTCTCTGAGCTCTGTCACCTCTGTGGGTGCCACCAGTTCCACACAACGGCCTCCCATCCCCAATCCAACGAACTTGTGGAACAATGGCACTGCACCCTCAACACATCACTCATACACCACAACCAGGAGTGGACAGAGCCTCTCCCCTGGGTGCTGCTGGGCATACGAGCTGCCTACAAAGATGATCTGGGTGCCCCGCTTGCAGAGGTGCTCTATGGGGAACCGATCACCCTCCCAATAGAGTTTGTATCACAAACCACCGACCCTGTGGATGTCAACCTAGTAAAACATGTCGGGAACCACATCCACATCCCATTGCCATCCCACCACAACAAACCAACCATCTTTGAGCACAAGGACCTCCAATCACGTACACATGTCATGCTCAGGTGCAAATTAAACAATAGACAGTCAGACTATAGAATAGTCTTGAGGTCATTAGAGCACTGCATGCCCCTTCCATCTACGACTGACACAGCAGGTCAGAAATCTACTCTTTCTTGGGACGGCTACCTGCTCATGTCGGCTCCAGAGAATTTTATAATGCTGGATGGCGCACTACCAGCCACCAACACTTCAATGGACATCACCACTGTGCCAATGGCACCACTGCTTGACATCACAGGCCAGCCACACTTTACGAGCACCCAGGTACCTGGCAGACTACAATATGTTGACATTACCCATCGCTAGCAGGACAACACATAATGATGTACACTAGTCACCGTGCTGCACTCTTGTGATTTGAGAGGGGGGGGGTCCTTGGGGGGGAGGGGGGGGATTTAGAAGCGCTCTATCCCCCAATAACATCACTGCCCTACCACAGCAAGAACAATTGTATCTTTGTCAGATCAATTTTCTGTAGTACATGCTCTATGCTAAACGCATTGTGTATATGTTGCAAGAATAAAAGTACTCATATTAAGTGCTGGGAATGCGAGTGATCACATCATTGTAATTACAACAACTGCTCCCCATTACATACACAGTTATTAAAAAACCAGTTTTCAATGACAGTATGAAACTTACAAATATCCTTAGGAGATAAAAATTGTTTTTAATGACAAGGTTGGCACAAAATCAGAGTCAAGACAAAGGAGCAATAGACAGGAATGTTGGTAGTGCTTGCTGTCCATTCCAAAGTTTCAGTCACAGAGGATTATCAGTATAGATTATTAGTATAGTTTGTTTTGACAACTAACCAAGCTTTTTGAAGTTAAGGAATTGATTTGGAGACTGGCATTCAAGTGCCTGAAACAATAGGGAATCTTAATAAATATAAATTAGTTGCACACTCAGGGGACAAATGAATCAATGTACAGATTGATTCTGTTATACGTGAAGTGACTGAATTTAAAACAAAATTGTCCTGATAAAGTTGAGAAAATTGGAAAACTTTTGAAATAATGCACAATGTGATGAAACAAGAAGGCCAGGTATTAAGATCAGAAATGGATCAAAATGACAATAATCTTGAATGTAAAATTAATAACTTGAAAAGTAGGTAGGTAATGATAAAGTTGTTGCACTAGAGAAAGTTGTAATGTAATTCCATGTAATTGTAAAGTAGTTAATATTCTTAGAAAACTATCTGAACTGGAGGAAAATTTTGTAACTAGAATTTTCAGTAGTAACCGTAGTGGGATGAGCACCAATGTACCAATTAAAAGTTTTAGAGGAAATAATAACCTTAACCCAGTTGACTTTTAACAACATTTTTGTCATAATTTTGATAGTTGTTTGACTGATTTGCTTATGATAAAGTTTGTAAAAGAGTATTTGGATGAGGAAGCACTCTCTTGGACTAACCAATATATTCATGCAGAAATGACGTATTGTGCTTTTGAAAACAGCTTTCTGAATAAATTGTCAGAAACTGAACAAGCTAGTATCAAAAGTTAATTCATAAATGGACCAATTAGTGAGAAGTGAATGGTAACATGAAAGATTTTTGAGACAAGCACCTGAGAAAATTAATAATCCTAGATCAATCATTTGATGAGCTTACACAAAAAGGTGTATGAAAGAGGAGATTACCAAGGAAAGTGCAACAGGCTTTAGTTTATGGGGCAGATGATTCTATTTTGATTTCTGAAATATGTAGATAAACTGGTCAGGGGATTAGAGAGAAATTATGTATATAGTTTTTAATCAGAATTTCCATAGTGTGACTCAGCACAAGAGTGGGGAATTACAGAAGGAAACGGGGAAGAAATTATCTGTATAATTATGAGGGAAGACGTCAGAAAAGTGATCCACAGTCGAATGACAGAAATATTAATGAGAAAGAATACAAGAAAATTTAAACAGATCATTGGAAGGAAATGCCAGATCATTTAACTACAGTAGATGTGAAAATAGGGGTAACGATGAGGTACATTAGGGATTCTCCAACTAAGATCTAGCCACTTTGGTGTGGGAAAAAATAGAAGAAGTCAGGCTAATTATCACACAAAAATTATGAGAGAAGGATAAACTTTGAACCATACAAGCAACAAGATAAAGACAGGAATAGATATCACATGAATAGATTAAATTTTGATAGGAAATTTTGGGAAGCAATGGGCATTAGTATATGTGGGGAAAATCAGAACTAGGTTACACAGAAGAGTACAGTAGTATCTCATTAGAAACTGACTTCAGGGTCATACGGAGCAATAGAAATGGGAGATGTCACCAGCACAAGTCACTGGGTCATAAACCTTCGATGGAGCAATATGGAGGAGGAGATGAGGCAGGCGGTGCTGTATGCACGTCCACACCTGAGTGCAGACCATGAACAAGCTCCTAAGCAGTCAGTTCATCAGTGCATCTGATGATCGCAATGTGGTTGTTCACTGAAATACTGTGCTCACTGGACACTGATGTCTGGCCATTCACCTGTAAACTACGTGAGAAAAAGTTGAAGATCCACAAGTAATGGACTATCTGCAACATTCTATGTCATCCTGTACCACTGGTCAGAGGAAAGCAGCAGCTTGAGTAGGGATTTGCTGTCCTATGTGTGGACTGCTAAAACACCACAACACAAACAGTTGTGTCTGGAGTGGTGCTGTACCAGGTAGCTTTGACTGCTGATGAAAGCTGTCACATTATGTTCAGTGATGAATCGTGGTTCTGCACTACCCTAGATGACCATTGTCAGCAAGTATGGTGACTACCTGAGGAATAAGCCAATTCTTCCAATTTCTTAGAGAGGCACAGTGGTGTTCCTCCTGGTGTGTGACATGTGTGGGACATATGCAGTTGGAGTGATATAGCACCCCTAATATGTCTAGTATCACTCTGACAGGTGACATGTACATAAGCATCCTGTCTGACCACCTGCATCCATTCATGACCAATGTGCATTCTTACAGACTTGGTCAATTTCAGCAGAACAATGCAGCACACCACATAAAAAGAACTGCTACAGAGTGTCTCCAGGAACATTCTTCTGATTTCAAACACTTGTGCTGATCACTAAACTCCCCACACATGAACAGTCTTGAGTGTATCTGGGATGCCTTGCAATGTGCTGCCCAGAGGAGATCTCCACCCCTTAGTCCCCTTAGAGATTTATGGGCAGCCCAAACAGGATTCATGGTGTCATTTCCTTCCATCACTACTTCAGACATTAGTCGAGTACAAGCCACATTGCGTTGTGGCACTTGTGCATTCTCGCTGGTGCCCTATATGATATTAGGCAGCTGTACCAGTTTCTTTGACTCTGCAGTGTTTAATCAGTGTGTGTGTTACTACTTTTCTATATACTACATAGCACAGTGGCCTCCCATTGAGGAGGATGATGGTTAAAACCGATGTCCGACCATCCAGATTTAGATTTTCCAATATTTCCATAAATTGCTCTAGACAAATGCTGGGATAATTCCTTTGAAATGGCACAGCCGATTTCCTTCCCATCCTGAATGCAAACCAAGCTTGTGCTCTGTCTCTAATAACCGTGGTGCCAACAGGATGTTAAACCCAATCCTTCTCCTTTTCTACAGATAAGCAGAAAGATTGGGTTTAAGCTAGTCTACAGATTAGCTTGAAAGTAAGATATCTGCATAAGTTTGTAGGTCTCAAATAGGTCCCTTAAAATTCTGTTCCATGGCAAATCAGTCATGACATTAGTACATAAATTAACAAATAAAATTATTTTTACATCTTCCTTATGGAATGAGCTTTGCACAGTGTCAATTGAAGAGTAATAAATGTATTTTTTTCTCCTAGTATAACAGCTATGAACATCGTACTCATCTCAAATCCTGATTGAATTTTTATGATGAAGTTCATGGGCTAATAGACATATTGTGAAACAGTTAATATGAAAAATTCCTTGAAAAGGTATTTACAAGGTGTTCTTGATAAACATGACATATTATAGAGTAGGATATTGATAACCTGATGTGAATCAACTGAAACAGTGATTATATGAAAGGGTTTCAGTCAATAAATTTATATTTGTACATCATACTTTTCCGCTAGTGACCACTAGTTCTTGCCTGAACTCAATCCTCTAGTCATCATCCATGAGTGGTATTTTAGCCTTCACTTGAAATATGCTGTAGTTATACTGTTCACAACAGTTAACAAATGTAAATGAGTTATTCTCAATATTTCCAATAAACTTAAAATATTTGGCCAACTGAGGAATGGTGCTAGTGGATCAAGCTTAGCTAGGGTATATGGCATGCCACAAGAATGGATATTAAAAAGAATGTAATCCTATTACAAAATTTGCCAAGTGACTTGGCAGTGAAGATGGAATCTTGCACAGAAATATGATGAAAATGGCAGAAAATCAGAATTTAGACACTGCAGTGTACACTTGGTTCATGCAGGTACAGTCCATAAGTGGCCCTTTGTGTTATGAAAAAGTGCTTCACTGAATAAGAAACTTGGGGATAATACTGACTGTAAAGTGACTACTGGCTGGCTTGTTGCTTGTTGTTGTGGTCTTCAGTCCAAAGACTGGCTGGATGCAGCTCTCCATGCTACTCTATCATGTCCTTCCCTTTTCATCTCTGAGCAAATACTGCAACCTACATCCTTCTGAACTTGCTTAGTGTATTCGTCTCTCGTTCTCCCTCTGTGATTTACTTCCCTGCAATACTAAATTGGTGATCCCTTGATGCCTCAGAATGTGCCCTACCAACTGACAACTGATCCTTTCTTCTAGTCACATTGTACCACAAATTGCTCTTCTCCCCACTTCTATTCGGTACATCCTCATTAGTTACATGATCTACCTATCTAAACTTAAGCATTTTTCTGTAGCACCACATTTCAAAAGCTGCTATGTCCTTTGTGCCCATGTTTCACTTCCATACATGTCTACACCCTGTACAAATACTTTCAAAAAAGAATTCCTGAAACTTAAATCTATACTTGATGTTAACAAATATCTCTTCTTCAGAAATGCTTTCCTTGCCATCAACAGCCGACATTTTATATCCTCTCTATTTCAAACATCATCAGTTATTTTGTTGCCCAAATAGCAAAACTCATCTACTTCTTTAAGTGTCTCACTTCCCAGTCAAATTACCTCAGCATCACCTGATTTAATTCTACTACATTCTGTTATCCTCATTTTGTTTTTGTTGGTGTTCATCTTATATCCTCCTTTCAAGACACTATCCATTCTGTTCAACTTCTCTACCAACTCCTTTTCTGTCTCTGATAGAATTACAATGTCTTCATCAAACCTCAAGGGTTTTATTTCTGCTTCCTGGATTTTAATTCCTATTCCAAATTTTTCTTTTGTTCCCTTTAGTGCTTGCTCAGTACACAAATTGAATGACATCAGGGATAGTGTACAACACTGTCTCCCCTGCTTCTCAACCACTGCTTCCCATTTGTGCCGCTCAAATCTTGTACTGCTTTTTGCTTCCTGTATTTTATCCCTGTCACCTTCAGAATTTGAAAGAGAGTATTCCAATCAACATTGTCAAAAGCTTCCTCTAAGTCTACAAATCATATAAATAACATAGGTCGTAGAGTCACTATTGCCTCAAGTGTTCCTACATTTCTTTGGAACCCAAACTGATCTTCCCTTAGGCCAGCTTATACTAGTTTTTGCATTTGTTTATAAAGAAATCGAGTTATTATTTTGAAACTGTGCCTCGTTAAACTGATAGTTCATGTTATAACTTCAAGTTGAACAAATATATTTCAAGGACAATGCAATACATGAAAGTCACAGATCAATGTAAACAGAGTAAGATGTGTGTCACTTTAACAGTCAAATCATAACTGAGTCCAAGTTTTGCGGCCGCTGGCTGGCTGGGCGCTTAGGTGGTGCTGCTGCTGCATGGCTGGCAGACAAAGCCACACGTAGAGGACGCACGTAACTTCACAGCGGCACTTTGAAAGATCGGCAAGTCACAACAGTTCACTAATTTTCCCACTGGTCAGCACCTTCTTTCTTAGGGATTGGAGTCATTACATTCTTCTTGAAGTCTGAGTGTATTTTTCCTGTCTCATACATCTTGCTCATCAGATGGAAGAGTTTCGTGCATGGCTGGCTCTCCCAGCATTATCAGTAGTTCTAATGGAATGTTGTCTACTCCCAGGAACTTGTTTCAACTTACGACTTTCAGTGCTCTGACAGATTTTTTATGCAGTACCATACTGCCCATCTCATCTTTGTTTACCTCCTCTTCCATTGACATAATATTGCCCTTAAGTGCATGGCACTTGTATAGGGTCTCTATATAATCCTTCAATCTTCCTGCTTTCCCTTCTTTGCATAGAACTGGTTTTCCATCTGAGTGCTTGATATTCATACAGGTGGTTCTCTTTTCTCCAAAGGTCTCTTGAATTTTCCTGTGGGCAGCATCTATATTACTCCCAGTGATATATGCCTCTACATCCTCACATTTGTCCTCCAGCCCTTCCTGTTGGCCATTTTGCACTTCCTGTTGATCTCATTTTTGAGACTTTTCTATTCCTTTTCACCTCCTTCATTCACAGCATCTTAATATTTTCTCCTTTCATCAGTTAAATTCAATATCACTTGTGTTACCCAAGGATTTCTACTAGTCATCATCTTTTTACCTACTTCATCCTCTGCTGCCTTCACTATTTCAATTCTCAAAGCTACCCATTATTCTTCTGGCTGGATTATGCAGTTTGTATCTAGGCATTGAATTGGGGAATTGGACACTCAAGGTGAAGAACTGTTTGCTGACTCTGAAGCAACAGAGTGTTTCAAAGCGACTTTAAATAAATTTATGACCAAGTGCTATAACAAAAAAATATCTACAACAGAGATGAAATTTTTTTGTATTGGAAGAAAATGCCAACAGAATCACTAGTTTCCTAGAAAGAAGTATGAGTCCCTGGTTATAAGGCAAGAAAACCTTGCATCATTTCTATGATGTGCACAAATTTTACCAGAACACATAGGCTACCCTTTCTGTTCATAGGGAAATCCAAGACTTGACACTGTTTTATGGGAGTAAAAAATAGTAGGTCACCTACAAGAATCAAAAGAATGCAACGACAGATGCAAGCATTTTTACAGAATAATACCACCCTGTATTTATTTATGAAGTGTAAAAGCAACGGCATGCAACTGGTAATTCTGAAAATGTTTTGTTGTCCCCAAAAGTCATCCCTCAAACTGTTCAATGCAAATACAATATGGAAAGTCTAAATTTATTTTCTTGCCTCAGAACATTACTCCAGTCCTCTGGCATTAACTTGTAGGACACTGTGCACACAGTAGTAGACGTTCAGACTGCTGTTGAGGACACTGCTCCAGCAAAACGTTGGAACAAACTCCTTCCATCAGATGAGCACCTCACTGGAACTGTAGAACCACCAACCAGACATCTGTATTGCAACAGCATGGGCTGGTTAAAGAATCTTCAAGATTTGGAGAATATGAACAGAAAAACATTCAAGACTGGTTCAAATGTGATACCAATGCCCCTGGTTATCGATTACTGACAGATGAAGAGGTCATTGGCAACGTCACCAATGACCAAGACACTTGCAGTGACAAGATAGAGGCTAGTGATGACTGTACCATTAAAGAACCACACAGTGAGGAAGTTTTTCACTGCCTTGCAAACTTGAAGAGTGTGACCTCGTGCAGC
This sequence comes from Schistocerca cancellata, assembly GCF_023864275.1. Classification (NCBI taxonomy): domain Eukaryota; kingdom Metazoa; phylum Arthropoda; class Insecta; order Orthoptera; family Acrididae; genus Schistocerca; species Schistocerca cancellata. The sequence continues at coordinate 272,052,220 of NC_064629.1, forward strand.
TGTTGTGTTTAAGATGTGCGTGAAATTTAGTGACAATAAAAGCATGTCTCAGGTCTGGAGAAAATGTTAATTTAGAACTCCTTTTCATAGATGCTAGGGATGCTTTAATAGAAAATGAGTAATTTATGTAAGCTAGGTACAGTATTTTGTAATACATACAAAAAACATGCACTTTTGTATTTAATACAAATCTGTTTCTTGATTTCATATTCCTCCAATGATAGTGGTACTTTTCTTTCTAAAAAATGATTAGTTATGTAAAAAATCAGTTATCTGAACACCCCCAGCCCCAAATTGATTTGGACAATTGATGCTCTACTTAACTCACTACTTGCTTTTATGCAATAATACTACCCTTATAAATGATCGTTTACCACAGAAAATTATGTCATAATTATGAAGAATATGTTATGATTTTTGTCTGTTTCTTTCAAACATTCGTAATTATGTGAATGACAATGGTTCCTAAACTTGTTGTTTGAGCAACTCAGTTATACATTTCTTCCACTTCCAGGTTTTCATCATTAAATTCACCCAAAAATTAGAAAAATTCTGTACTATTTACTAACTGCCATTCAGAGATTAAAATGCATATGCATACACCTTCCTTGGAAATACTCTAATTTTTCCTGTCTTGAGACAAAAATAACCTAGACAGTATTCATCTACACTCCTGGAAATGGAAAAAAGAACACATTGACACCGGTGTGTCAGACCCACCATACTTGCTCTGGACACTGCGAGAGGGCTGTACAAGCAATGATCACACGCACGGCACAGCGGACACACCAGGAACTGCGGTGTTGGCCGTCGAATGGCGCTAGCTGCGCAGCGTTTGTGCACCGCCGCCGTCAGTGTCAGCCAGTTTGCCGTGGCATAAGGAGCTCCATCGCAGTCTTTAACACTGGTAGCATGCCGTGACAGCGTGGACGTGAACCTTATGTGCAGTTGACGGACTTTGAGCGAGGGCGTATAGTGGGCATGCGGGAGGCCGGGTGGACGTACCGCCGAATTGCTCAACACGTGGGGCGTGAGGTCTCCACAGTACATCGATGTTGTCGCCAGTGGTCGGCGGAAGGTGCACGTGCCCGTCGACCTGGGACTGGACCGCAGCGACGCACGGATGCATGCCAAGACCGTAGGATCCTACACAGTGCCGTAGGGGACCACACCGCCACTTCCCAGCAAATTTGGGACACTGTTGCTCCTGGGGTATCGGCGAGGACCATTCGCAACCGTCTCCATGAAGCTGGGCTACGGTCCTGCACACCGTTAGGCCATCTTCCGCTCACGCCCCAACATCGTGCAGCCCGCCTCCAGTGGTGTCGCGACAGGCGTGAATGGAGGGACGAATGGAGACGTGTCGTCTTCAGCGATGAGAGTCGCTTCTGCCTTGGTGCCAATGATGGTCGTATGCGTGTTTGGCGCCGTGCAGGTGAGCGCCACAATCAGGACTGCATATGACTGAGGCACACAGGGCCAACACCTGGCATCATGGTGTCGGGAGCGATCTCCTACACTGGCCGTACACCACAGGTGATCGTCGAGGGGACACTGCATAGTGCACGGTACATCCAAACCGTCATCGAACCCATCGTTCTACCATTCCTAGACTGGCAAGGGAACTTGCTGTTCCAACAGGACAATGCACGTCCGCATGTATCCCGTGCCACCCAACGTGCTCTAGAAGGTGCAAGTCAACTACCCTGGCCAGCAAGATCTCCGGATCTGTCCCCCATTGAGCATGTTTGGGACTGGATGAAGCGTCGTCTCATGCGGTCTGCACGTCCAGCACGAACGCTGGTCCAACTGAGGCGCCAGGTGGAAATGGCATGGCAAGCCGTTCCACAGGACTACATCCAGCATCTCTACGATCGTCTCCATGGGAGAATAGCAGCCTGCATTGCTGCGAAAGGTGGATATACACTGTACTAGTGCCGACATTGTGCATGCTCTGTTGCCTGTGTCTATGTGACTGTGGTTCTGTCAGTGTGATCATGTGATGTATCTGACCCCAGGAATGTGTCAATAAAGTTTCCCCTTCCTGGGACAATGAATTCACGGTGTTCTTATTTCAATTTCCAGGAGTGTATATAGATCTAAAAATGGATGCAAAATACCCAATTTTTTAGTGTTATTTCTTTGTATTCTTGATTATTACTGGCTAAAGAGCAAAGCTCAAAACAGAAGCAAGAAATGCTTGTAATGCATACACACCATCAAAACTACTGTATATGATTTAGGGACCTTGCCAGACATGCAAATGGAAGATATGAACATGTCAATTTGTGTGACATTGCCCACATCCAACAAGGGAGCCTGCAGCCACCAGTACAATAGGCTGGTCAAATTAACTTCTGTAAATGGCAAATATAAGACCAACCAGTGGCTAGATTGCTCTCAGTTACTATAATCCAACTTTTCCTAAGCATGTGAACTATGACCACCACTGATGTCTATGTGGACAAATTTACAACTGTGTTGTATAGTGCTTTGACAGCTGAGCGATTGGTTTCCAGCCCCTCTAGTCATAGGTGGAACTTTGCTTCATGTTATAATTTCAATACACATGCATCATAAAGAAGTAGTGCTTGGATTTATATCATATTCAAACAGAAACTATTGCACTTTCATTTCTATCAGGAACTAAGGCTTATATTAATTACCACCAAGTATTATTGTTTGATTTCACTGACTAATAGACAATGGAAACCTATTGTTACAGAAAGTTTATTTGTGTTTAACAAACTGTGATGACACTATATTTGAGCTTACAGTATGTGACCCAAGAGAATTTCATAGTTCAGTTAAATTTCTGTGCCTGCCTTTCTTCATAACCAGGATAAGTAAGTAACAATATGCAGCCAGTAATTGAGCAATATGCCTTGGGTAAGGTGGTATTTTCATTCAATTTTTGTTTTGTAATCGTGCTTATTTCTTGAAATTTAATTTTTGAGCCTTACATATATTATCTGTGCTAATAAATTAACTGCAAGTATCATTATAAGCTTTTTCATCTCTTTCACAGTCTAACTCTGAATCACAGTGATATTATTCTCCACTGTCTAGTGCTTCTTCCTCACTGGGTAATTAATGTAATATACAAGGTGTTTCTCATCACTATTTAAAAATTTCCGAAGTGATGTAAATGATGCTGAGTCAATTAATTTAAGACACATGGGATTGCAAATGTCACAAAATATCCCAAAAGTGGGTGACAAATGTTGAAGAGGTGATGTCACCACCTGGAGTACTTCATTGTAGATGCACCAGTTGAACCTATCAGTTTGTTGCACCTGCTCATCTCAACCCTACTCAAGTATTCCCGTCAGTGTGGTCCTGGGCTCCCGTGCATGACTTCAGCGCACGGAGCTCAGAGTTTGAGTCTTATGTCTGGCGAGCAGTATTTTTTCATTCCATTAAACAATTTTGTGTTTACATTGAAGTAAGGTTTATTATTTTATTTACTGGTCTTGCAGTCACCACTCGTTAATACAAAGTACAATACAACTAAAACATACAATATTCCATCACAAGTAAATGGGTATAAGCTTCCATACTGTATTGTTACCAGTAAATGATTTATGTTCTCTTTACTACATAATTTCTGTAAACAGAAAAAAAGGAGGAAAAAGGAAAGAAGCACAAAATAAAAACAGCTTTTCCTTGGTTACAGAAAGGACCATAAATTTGCAAATTCAACATTTACAACAGACCAAATTCACAAAACATGTCTGAAATTTGCACTGTTTGCTTTAGTGCAAGTACTACATCACTCAATAATCTCTTCATGCCCTAGGCCAACTGCTGCATGTGCAATGAGGTATGCCATCTGGTGATGTCAGATGTTCAGTATTTCTCATTACAGTTTGGGGTATTTCTTGACTTTTGTTAACTCCATGTGCCTTATATTAAATTACTTGTCTCATCATCATCTATGGAACTTTTGGGGCTTTTAAATGCTGATAAGAATCACCCTGTATTCAGTGTAGTTTTCAGATATTATTCTTATAAATGTATAAAAACATGATGATCATAACACTTTGATCATAACCAACAAAAGGAATCACAATTTGAACTGAGTAGCACTTCTGGTAAAATAATAATAACTTGAAATTAAATTATTTACGTGATCAAACTCATGGGATTGATCATCTCAGAGTATTGTAATATACCATGTAATAGCAAGGATGAAAGATAATATGACTTACTCTATTCAGTGTTTAGGGCAATATTGAGTACATCAAAGGTGCAAATGTCAAGTACTGTTGGATGGCAAAAAGTGGAATACTTCAAACCCCCTGATTCTAAATTTAATTACCACAGGTTCAGAATTAGAGATCCTTAAGAAATGTTGGTATAAAGCGCATCTAGGATGCAATGCAAGGCAGACTGCCACCCATCAGCAAACATCTCTCTTCCAGATCCACAAAACCAAAATCTCAGGACTGGAATCAATTGCCAATAATACTTCTGAACTAATTTATCGCAAGTATCATTGGTAGCTGGGAGAAACTATTTTGTCTGATGAACTTTTGTTGTTGTTTAAGATACTTTCCAGGTTTTTACTTCTTTTTAAATAGGTAGTTTTTCAAAATACATGGAGTCGGCTCTGTTCAGTTTCTGGAGTCGACTCGGTTCAGTTTCATACATTTTGTGATTAATGGTTTATCTTGTTCTGTGAACCTTCAAATACTCTTTTAAAGTCATGCACATTAATTTTTTGAGGATTTTTTATACACGAGTGTAGTAATAGCATGTCAGATGACTAATGTTTTTGTCTACTGTGGAAGTGATTTTAGAAACTCACAGTAACAACTTACCTCTTCCAGTTGGGGATTCCTCTGATGTATCTGCATCTGTATGTATTGCAGTAGCAACTCCCAGTGAGCTACTACTACTAGCATATAATGGAAGACCAATGTAGTGCTCAATATCCTGTGGTGTTGGGAGAGGCCATTGTAGCAACTCTTCCTCAGATCTCCGCAGGATGCTAAGAGGTGGCAGTGGTGAAGGCTGCTGGGCACTGCTTACTTCTGCCTGCTTGTCTCTATACAGTACAAAGTAGATCAAGTTCAGAGGGCAGCAGATTTGTTTGAAAGGAAGAAAGGAAAGAAATAGAGGTAAGTGTCTAATGTTTAGTTGAGAGTGAAATCAATAGGTACAGGACTCTAGCTTATGGTGGATGAATGACAAGGATGGATGTGGTCTTATCAAAAGACTCAACCAAATATTTTTGTTGCATGATCAATTGAAATTATGGAAAACTTACATTGTGATGGAGAGGCAAAAAATGAATCTGATACCCTATGTGCATGCTTTCGTTCAGTCCTGTTTGAAATTTGACAGTCTGCCCAAGGATCTCTGAGTTTTTACAAACATGCTGGCCCTTATCAATCATGGGCCACAAACTAAAAACCACAGGTATGCTGAAGAGAGAACACAGCTATTGCCACAACAAATATGACAGCTGGTATGCCATGGAATCAGGAAGACATCTGGCCATTGCCATGAAAGATAAGCACAACACGGGAAAGATGCAGTATAACAACAAACCCTATCAAAGCCAAACTGTGGGACACTATGGCATAGTACACACCATCATGGAGGTTGTGCAGACAGCAGGTGAATAACAAACTAGGATTACCTCAATTCAGGAAAATTTGTTATCCACAGAATAAGCTACCATTGGTAACACTGTGTTGATAATAATGGTTACAACTAAAAATAGTGAGCAAACTTAAAGGAGAGGAAGAGTGGGCCAGTGTCTGATTAAGTGAGAAAATATGGAGGTAGCACATGTTAATACTTTCACAAGATGGAATGGTTAGTTGTAAGGAATAAAATGATTTTGTCAACATTTTATAAAATTTTAGTGCACAAGACAGGCTCAGAGTCTAAATATTTTAACATTCTCAAAAGAGACAATGACAGAAAAAAAACATGGTAAGGCTCTACACTTCAAGTGGCACAGTTGATCTAACAAATGTGTGTGGGTGAATAGCTGAGCATTTGGTGAATGACTGTCTAGCAATGGTGAAAGTGCAATGAAGCAGTCTGGTAGTGGCAGGGGCTCACAGTGGCACTGGCATAGATGTAAAGTATGGTGCAGTAAGGTATTGAAGGGTTAATGCAAGCAAAAACACTTCACCTACAATAATTACTCTTCTGCTAGAAGCCTTAACAGCAGCATTATTTGTGAATTTCCTGTTGCATGCATTTCAGGAGCAACACTGCGTTGACCTTTGTTCTATTGTATTATACTGCATTTATTGTATTGTATAACATCTGAGTTTGCCATGGACAGTTACAGAATACAGACAAGAAGATAAGTATAGTCATATACACAGTGCTTTTAATTAAACTTTCCCTAGTTGAGAGATCCCCCACGAAAAACTAGTGAGCGTACAACAATGAAACTTAGTGGAAACATTTGTAAGGATTTGTGGAAGATGAATAATTTGTAAACCACTCAAAGAAAGACATTTAATTTCTGCATTAGAGAGTAACATCTGTTAATTACATACCATTTTTATGTTCCGGGTTACAAACATTGCTCAATACTATGACTATTTGCTACCAATACAGCCTGGAACTGTATTAGGGAGACCAATTCATAATTGTTCGTATTACTTTTCAAACAGTGGACCATGAAATGTTCAGCTGTTGTGACATATCTTGTGAACTGATTGAAGATTGCACATTGCATCCACAATTCTCAGCCACATAATAGTAACTTCTTCAACAATCTGGACCACAGTTGTCCATCAGCCTCTCCCAGGAGCAATTTCCAAAACACCAGTTAATACAAATTTTCCTAATAACGTTCTTCAAGAAAGAGGACCTGACCATATTCCTTTAATGTGTCAATATTCATGAAGAATATGCTGCTTATTTTGATAAAACATCTTTATGAGTGAAGCCTTGCTCACCTAGTCCAAGCTCATGTTGACTGACTGCTACTGTAATGCAAACTGATGCTTGTGTTTCAATCCTGCTTCACCATACCAGTACCAACACCTAACAACAAGACATTCCAATAGCACTACTAACAATGCAAATCCTGCAGCACAGAGCCTGAACATCATACTCATAAAACCGGATACCTCTACACAAAATAGTTTTCCTTCTACACTGGCTTGTCATCCTGAGCCCACAGGCATCACTGAATGCAGATATGAAAGAGCATGTGGTCAGCACCCTACTCTCCTGGCCACTGTCAGTTTTCATGAACATAAATGCTGCTTCTCAACAAAGTATCTCCTCAATTGACCTCAAAAGGGCTGAGTGCACCCCACTTGCCAACAGATGGTCACCAGTTCAAGTGTTAACCAACGCTAACAGCATTTCACTTCAGTGATCTGACTGGAACTGATGTTACCACTGCAGCACGGCCACTGATAGATAATTATACACAAAAATAGTTAATTAAATGATTAATAATTTCTTGTAATTTATCCTAAATTTCAATATGGCATTCAGACATAGATAGAAGGGGAATCACATTGCATAAAGAGAATAGTGTACATGTATTTTTCTACATTTCTATCAAGCAATATTTTCTATCAGGCAAAATTTCATTCTTTTAATTGATTCATCTGGGTTTCTTGGTAAATACTGTATATCATGTTAACTAAATGAAAGACTCTTTTAGTCTTGCTTCAAAAACTCCATTCTTGCTGAATGACATAGGTTTCAGGAAATGAGGTTTACAACCTGAAACCTAGGTCATACAGTAATAGTGAAGGTTGTGAAACAAGGTTAAAAAAGTGTTTCACTTAGTTAATACAAAATCACATTAGTTCTTGTTGTAATCAAAAACAGTGGAAGTATTCCTAGCTCAACATGTATGGTTTTCAGAGTAACAGTTTGTTGTTATGCCTATTATAAGTAGTCAAACTTCACTAAAAAATTGCCAGTTTGCAGTTAGATAGATCACAAGTAAGAACTCAATAACTTTAACAATTAATAGCTCTTGAATGAGTTCTGGAACCAAAATTAATTAACATTTCACTCAACCTGTGCTGTGATAAGCAAGAGTGAAGAATGTTATTTACATCAAAACTAGTCACAGTTGCACATGGTGCTTCCCATTATAGACTTGCTTAAAAGAACGATCAAAGCGTAACCTTTTTCTAGTGAATTACTACAGAAGAATGCTAAGTGCAAGTTTTGGCATGTGTAAATGTGAAATGATCTTTGTGCTGCAATATAACTTAGCTAACATAATTGTAGAGCAGATGCGGTTCATCAGTTAGCAAATTTCTGTAATAGACAAATTGATCACTGTTTCTAATAGCAAACTTAGTGAAGAACAAATGAGTGTGTTAGTTCAATCTAAACAAGGGTGCTGTGTACATCTTTGAGTAAGTACCATCTTGCACTCATTTATACTTTTCATCTTTGTGCCGATCAAAAGGGGTGCTACTGAGGAGAGACTATGAGGACCAGGGTAATGCTGGTAGAGCTACAGTAGATGGTACACCTTCAAAACCAGTTCCTTCAAGATACATGTACTGAAGTCAATAAACATCTTAACTACTTGTATTAGCTCAGATAACTATTTACATAACTAAAATTAGGGAAGTGAACATAATGACTGTGTACCTGTTCACCTGTAATTAACTTGAAAACACCAATATATCAGAAAAAGTAACTCAATATGTGTTTATTTTTAGACATTAATGAGGATAAACTTACTCTCCTATTTGCTTCTCGGTATATTCAGTTGGTGCCCTGCCTGGCAGTGTGTCATTAAAGGTGGACGCAGATACTGTTTCAGCCATAGCTGATGCAGACACTTCCATTATCCTCTGTTCTGAAAACCTAGAACCATGAATAAGCATGAGACAATCTGAGCAACAGTGTGTGTAGGAGATTGTTTTTTTAGTCTTTATGTTGCTTATTCATTTATATTATACACCAGTTAAAAATATAAAGATACTTGGATACCTGTTTCTACATATGTCAAATATAACAAATGGTATTTTGTGTAGGAGGGATAATACGAGTTCAGGTTAATAGCAACACTTAGCCTCATCTTTCATAAACAACAGAAATTTTACAGAAATCATCAAAGTATGTCAGTGCTTCTCTCATGCAATGACACACACTTACATATTTCAAAACACAATTGGCAATACCAACATTATTATGGAGAGGATAGTTAAACAACTTACACTCTTCCCCTTTGTTTTTTCACAGTGTTTTACAGAAGGAGGAAGCAGCCAATACAATTGCTGCTTCTCCTACAGGAGGCCTATTCACTTGCTTTCCTCTGTGTTATGAATGCCCAGAACAATTGAATAGCCTTAGATAACATGGTGATATGTCTGCACTGCAAATTATCACTCTTTGTACATTAATAGACAATGGTACTATGAAAAGACATGGCTTTCAAATGATCAACAAAGCCTAATTGCCACAAATATTCTTTTCTCACTGATAAACATAAATTGTGAAGATTTTCTCGGATTTAATACTGTTAATTGAATCCATAAAATGGCACAAATTAGTGTAGTGAGCCCGAGAATACTTTTCAGATGACACTATTTTGAAGAGAACATGTCCAGGTGAGGGGTAACCAATAAGATTTTCATGTTATTACCACTACTTTCTGTAAGTTGTTTTCTGAGTCATCTATTACACATTGTGGTGCTCTTTGGTTTTTCCCTTGATCCACAACAAATTTGAAAGAGTGCTGAAGAATGAGTAAGCTGTTGGCCTTGTGTGTTTCCTTGATCTATAATCATGTGGCAGCTTATATACTTTTAAGAAGCACGAATAGTCTATTACAGATTATTTGGTGCCTCTGTGGTAACAATAAAAGGCTGCTAAGGATATATCCATCTACTGTATCTAATCTTCAGATCTGTATAAAGTTAGCTGGATAAATGTATCTGCTTTGAAGAGGATCTGAAATTCTGGAAAGACAGAAAATGTTTTTAAAAAGATTTTTACCTTTTATGTGATGTCAGTTCCATTTAGGTGTCAGCTGGGCTTAAAATGTGTCTAAGGAACACAGTTCCAACAAAGTATTTCCAACTGTGTTAACAAATATATGTATGGTAACCTTGCTGCTGCAACATTTTACCATATCAGAAAAATGCATAGAGAATGATTCAGTTGTTCAAAAAACCTGAATACTGCACTATATTACTGTAGCAGCATGCTACCTTGCCCAGCATTTGAGTTTTCACACTTTCGTAATATAATGTACTCTGATAGAAAAAATTCAAAATACAAAGAAGGAATTGTGTGACATAAACAAAAGTTGGTATGCAAGTTTCGACACCTGTAAGATGATGTCTGTTCAAATTTCATGGGAACTGCATAAAAGTAGCACTAGCAGTATCACTATGATGATGCAGGTTTGCTTTAAACACATGCTGTAATGGTCAAGAGTGTTAGGTGCCTTTGAGATTGAATGTAGTGAGTTGACGTTAGTCAAGACTGCATTTAAGGCAACATAAATGCCATTGTCAACACCACATTGGGTTTGAATAAGGCCATGTAATAGGTCTGTGAGAAGCTGGATATTCCTTGTGAGATATTGCAGCAAGATTTGTCAGGAATGTAACCACTGTAGATGATTGCTGGTAATCATGGTCACAAGAATGTATAGTCACAAGAAGACCAGGCTCTGGACAGACACTTGGCACTAGCAGGAGGAAACACCTTTGTGTTCAGCAGAAGGTCCTGGCATATTGTGCTGCAACTGTAACAGCACCAGTTGGCACAACAGTGACACAACAAACTGTTACAAATCAGTTACTTCAAGGACAGCTGTGAGCCAGATGCCCTGTAGCCTGCATTCCACTGGCCTCAAACCACCACTATTTCTGACTTAAGTGGTGTCAAGCGAGAGCTCATTGGAGGTAAGTGTTGAGGTGGCAGTGATGACCATGTGCTGCTTACATAGAGGCTAGTTGAGGTCCTGCAACCAAACTGTACAACCCCTTCTTTGTGTTGTGATTTTATTCTGTCAGTGTATTTTAATCACAGTATCATAATATAAAACCAAGTTTAATAACTGCTTATGGCTTAAGAAAAATAGTTTTTACTTCTTTAGAAGATTTTACAATGCAATCCATTTGGACAATCAATAAAAGGTTCCATGTATCGGAAGGGTGCAATGTTTCTAAGTACAAGTGAAGGCCAGAGCTGACCTTCATTATTGTTTGTTTTATGTGAAACAACAGTTTAAAACTTAGTGTTCCGAGTTGTTTTCAAAGATTGTTTATACTGTTCCAAGTTGTTTTCAAAGATTGTTTATACACTGCAATGTGCAACAGAAGCCAGATATATCTGTAAATACAGAAGTTGCATGTCAGTACACACATTCCATTGGAAATTAAGAGCTAGTTTTGCAGACCTTCGGTCAACTTGCAGTTTCTGTTATAGGCCTTCATCATTGCAGAAAGGCATCTGTGCAGGCCTGTGGCCTGTTATAGTAAGGAACAGACATAAATACATGTTAACTAACAAAGGAACATTCTCAAGTGCCACTAAATGATCTTGATGAAACTTGGCAGATATGCTGAGGGTAAAAAATGATGCAATACTTTTCTTGTGCTCAGTTTCACTTTTAACAAGTAAAACACACCCCACAAGGCAATTTGGTAATTAGATTTTGAGGTACTTTCATCAAACTGATGATATGTAAAAAATGTTTCTCATATGAAAGTTAATATGTAGTTAACCTTCTTGGGAAGTTTATAATTAAATTTTACAAAAGTTTGAAGTTTTCAGAGTACCCCAACATCATTAATTAATTTTCAAAAATGGAAACTTTTGTTAACACATAAATCAAAGACGTTTTGAAGCTACATACATCCATGTGTAATAATGCTAGTTTTTAGCATACAGTTTTTGGAAAGTAAGTAATACCCTATGTGCTGTCAGAGTATTTTCAGCAAATATAATTGAAACCTGTAAACATTCATTATTAGTCTAGTTACTGATTTCACTTATATTTCTTTTATGGAGCACAACAAATAATATGTCAGGATAACCAAAACATTGATGCTGTAACTGAAACTAAATTTCCTTTGATTCATATTCAAGAAAATCTTACAGGGAGCTCTCATAGTACATCCCTAAATGCAAAACTAGCAAAAATTAGCTATGTAGTAAGATTGTTTTGCAATAACACCAGTGCAGAATTAGTTTGGGCTATATACTTTGCTCATGTACATTCGTCGGTGAACTGCAGTATCATTTTCTGGAGAATGTGAATCAAACCAAGACAGTTTTCAGGAAACAGAAGCCAATTATAGGAATAATTAAACAAGCAAGCAGCAGAAAATCATGCAAAACTAACTTTGAAGATCTAAAAATTTTACACATTTCCTGCATTTATATATTTAAAGTAGTATTGCAAGTCAAAAAAGTGTAATGAGAAAAGAAAACACTTTTATGCAAAACATAATTGACCATGATTACAGTACCAGACAGCACAGTAATATACATATTAACCATTGCAACACAATTTTTTTTCCAAAAAAAGGTTTATACCATGCAAGAGAAAAAACTAAGTCACAAATATCCAAGACAAATAAAACCTCATCTCGAAGAAAAAATTTAAGTCTGTGACAGCTTATCTACTGCAAAACTGCTTTTATTCAATCTTGTGGTCTTCTATGCACGAAACCATGTAATTCATACTTTTAATTGTAGAAATAAGTTGTGAATGTACAATATATAGTCTGATTTGTTACTATTCACTTTAGGGATCCAATATGTTATAAAAATTAACAAGATATGTTTGACATTTGCAAAACAACATCTACGGAAGTTATTTTTGTCAATTACCTGAACTGGAGATTCTGGCAGGGTTAGTGAAGTTAATCAGGGAATGTTACAGAATTAGTGATGACAAGATTGTTTGTTTGATCAAGGAAGGAGAAGAAATGGGGACATTACACAAATTATATGGAAGATTATGATGATTCCATATTTATATAAAAATTCCGTACCACTACTTTTCAATCTCATGCTTGAGAAGCTGGAGCATGTAATTGAAATATGATACAATTTTCCTAAAATATAACCTTTTTCCTGTAACAAGCATTATAGACATTAGATATTGGTACTTTGAGAAATACATTCTGTTGTGTTATTTATGTAAATGAGGTAGATAGAAAGGCCATTTATGCCAAAACAGTCTGGCTTATAGATTCTCTCGCAGAAAGTAAAGGGCAGTGTGAAAAGCCTTAGCTACATTAGAGAGGAAAAAATGCTGGGACCTAAGGACTGGTTTTATGTTTCTTATATTTATTTCTATGTTACACAAAAGAGAAAGTTATTAGCTATAAAGCAATAAAGAGTGCAAATTTTCTGAAGAGTTCTTATTCTCCCGGTCATATATAATACCAACCAGCATTAATTGTTAGTTTGTTTTTTATTTATTTATTTTTTTGTTTTTTAAAGGGATTTATGATGTCAAACCGGCTGACTGGGAATAAGATAAGCACCACAGGACATTTTAATTCCCACTGTCCCTGAATATAAGTTTGACAGCTTCCATTACAAAATATTGACTTTTTAATCCCACACACTGAAATACAGTGACGTGTGATAGAAGAATGATGTGTGAATATGCCTGGGACCTCACTTTGTCACACTTAAGACCAAACAACTTGTTTTACATTTTCTTGACCATGTATGTTTTACATATCAGACTCTTGAGAGAGAGAGATGTGCGCTACAAAATGAACATAATTTTCAAAAATGATTTTTTTTTTAATTTTTTACTTCCTAAGTCAAATGCTCAAAGACATTTTTGCCCCGGCTCGGACTATCTTAGATTTGGGGCTGACTCCATTAATGCTACCTGGTAAGCATTCCAGACTGCTCAGCAGTACTCCAAAAGATGAAAGACAAGTGTAGAGTAGGCAATTTCTTTAACAGTCTGTTACATTTTCGATGTGTTCTGCTAATAAAATGTAGTATTTGGTTTGCCTTCCCCACAACATTTTCTGTGTGTTCTTTCCAATTAATGTTGTTCATAATTTTAATTCCTAGGTATTTAGTTGCATTTCCTGCCATTAGATCTGACTGATTTAGCGTGTTACCGAAGTTTAATGGATTCCTTTTAGCACTCATATTTGGATGACCTCATACCTTTCATTATTTAGCATCAGTTGCCAATTTTCACAACATATCTTTTCTAAATAGTTTTGTAATTTGTTTTGATCTTCTGACAACTTTACTAGATCATAAACAACAGCACACTCTGCAAACAACCTAAGACGGCTGAGCAGATTGTCTCCTAAATCGTGTATATACATAAGGAACAGCAGAGGGCCTGTAACACTACCTTGGGCAATGCCAGAAACAACTTCTGTTTTACTTGATGACTTTCCATCCATTACTATGAATTGTGACCTCTCTGGCAGGAAATGACGAATCCAGTCATGTAACTGAGACAATATTCCATAAGCACGCAGTTTCAGTACAAGTCACTTGTGTGGTACAGTGTCAAAAGCCTTCTGGAAATATAGAAATACTGAATAAATTTGAAATCCCTTGTCAATAACACTCAAAAATTTGCATGTGTAAAGAGGTGGTTGTGTTTCAGAAGAACAATGTTTTCTAAATCTTTGCTGCATATCGACGTTAATGATATGGGCCTATAATTTAGTGGATTACTCCTACTAACTTTCTTGAGTATTGGTGTGACCTGTGCAACTTTCCAGTTTGTGTATTGCACATAATTAGGAAAAGAAATCCACCACTGTATAACTACACCACTGAGTATGATCTATGTGAAACAGTATCTGCCATAAAGTATATACGAATAGCTATCTTTATTTTGTTTTATTTAAACATCAAGTTCCATAGGACCAAATTGAGGATCAAATCTCCAAGGTCATGGAACATGTCAGGACATGAAATTACAACTTAAAGGTAATAAAAGATAAAAATAAAACGTTTATGAAGAAAAAAAAATGTCAAGCAATAAGTATCAGGAAACTCAGTCAAAAATATAACATAAAAATCAGCTTAATTTTTCAGGGAACTCCTGAAGAGAATAGGAGTGACCCGTGAGGAAATTCTCCAGTTTTGATTTGAAAGCGAGTAAATTACTACTAAGAGTTTTGAATTCTTGTGGTAGCTTATTGAAAATGGACGTAGCAGTATATTGCACTCCTTTATGCACAAGTGTTAAGAAAGTCCGATCCAAATGCAGGTCGGATTTCTGCTGAGTATTCACTGAGTGAAAGTTGATTATTCTTGGGAATAAGCTGATATTGTTAACAAGAAACAACAGTAAAGAATATATATACTTAGAGGCCAATGTCAAAATTCCCAGGTTAATGAACATGGGCCGACAAGAGTTCCGCAAACTTACACCACTTACTGCACAACCCGCTATTCCTGAGCCAAAAATATCCTTTTAGAATGGGAACAGTTTCCCCAAAATATAATACCATGCAACACAAGTGAATGAAAATAAGCAAAGAAGCCTAATTTTCATGTTGATACCGTTTGAATAGTAAAAATGGCAGCATTAAATCTTTGAACAAGATCCTGAATGTGGCCTTTCCACAACAGTGTACTATCTACATGAACACCTAGAAATTTGAACTGTACAGTTTCACTAATCATATGCCCATTCTGTGAAATTAAAACATTGAGTTTTGTTGAATTAAACTGTAAAAAACTGGGTCTTACTGCGATTCAGTGTTAGTTTATTTTCTACAAGCCATGGACTTATGTAATCAACTGCACTGTTTGAAACAGAGCCAATGCTGCACGCAACATCCCTTACTATCAAGTTAGTGTCATCAGCAAACAGAAATATTTTGGAGTTACCCGCAATACCAGAGGGCATAACATTTATATAAATAAGGAACAGGAGTAGCCCAAACACTGATCCCTTGGCACCTTCACTTGACTGCACCCCACTCAAGACCCCACATCATAGTCATTCTCAACACTGTGAACAATGACTTTCTGATGTCTGTTGTTAAAGTAAGTGGTGAACCAGTTGTGAACTAGTCCCCGTATTCCGTAATGGTCCAACTTTTGGAACAATGTTTTGTGATCACACAATCAAACACCTTAGCTAAATAAAAAAATATGCCTAGCATTCGAAACCTTTTGTTTAACCCATCCAGTACCTCACAGAGAGAAGAGAATTTTCAGTTTTTAAACAACTTCTAAAGCCGAACTGTACATTTGATAGCAAATCATGTGATATAAAATGATCAATTATCCTCACATACAAAGCCTTTTCAATAACTTTAGCAAACACTGATGGCATAAAAATAGATCTAAAATTGTCTGTATTATCCCTTTCTCCCATTTTATAAAACGGCTTTGCTACTGAGTGCTTAAACCGTTCAGGAAACTGACCTTTCCTTAAGGAAAAATTACAAATATGACTAATTACAGTGCTAACATGTGCAGCACAGTACTTTAATATTCTGCTACACACTCCATCATATCCATGAGAGTCCTTAGCCTTCTGTGATTCAATTACTGATGCAATCTCCCTCATGCCAGTTTCACAGAGGAGTATTTCAGGAATCAGTCTCGGAAATGCATTTTCCAAGAGAGCTATATGATCCACAGTAGAAACTAAACTTTTATTTGATTCACCAGAAATGCTCATAAAATTTTTGTTAAATATTGTAAATATATCTGGTTTATCAGTAACAGAAATATTTTTACTACGAACTGACTTTATGTCATTGACCTTGTGCTTCTGACCAGATTCACAACTGACCGTATGGTTTTAACATTATCCTGCGAATTAACTAGTTCATTTGCTCACCACATACTCTTTGCCCTCCTAATAACATTTTCAAGCATCTTACAGTACTGTGTGTAATGGGCAACAGTAACTTGATTGTGACTACTTCTAACATTTTCATATAATTCCCTCTTTGTTCTGCACAATATCCTTATCCCACTAGTCAGCCACCCAGGCTGCCTCTTACCCCATTTGGAAAGTTATAATGGAAAGTAACTCACATAGAGCATGAGAAATTTGTTAAGGACAGCAGTATATTCATTATCTATGTTATCAGCTGTATAAACACCGTGCCACTCTTCTTCCTTGATGAGTTTTAGAAAACTCTCTATTGCCATTGGATTAACTTTCCCACATTGTTTGTAATTATATGTGACATTTGTTTGAGAATAAAAGCCTCTTAATGTTAAAAATTGTGCATCATGGTCTGAAAGGTCATAACTCTTTTACTAACAGAATGCCTATCTAGTAACGAAGAATGAGTATAAAGATTGTCTATGGCTGCGCTACTGTTCCCCTGCACACTGACAGGAAAAAACACCATCCACATAAGACTATACGAATTTAGGAGATCTACCAGCATCTTTTTTCTGGAACAATCATATTCAAAATGAATATTGAAGTCACCTCATATAACTAATTTCTATCACTTTCTATAAAGTGAATCAAGAACCCACTCTAACTTGAGCATAAATGCTCTAAAGTCAGAGTTAGGGGACCTATAATCAACAAAAATTAGAAGTTTAGTTTCATTGAATTCAACTGCCTCTGCTCTACATTCAAATATATGTTCAGTGCACTGCTGTGGTATGTCTAGGGACTCAAATGGAATATTAATTTTTACATACATGGCCACTCCGCCACCCCACAAGGAACTCCTTGATAAACAGCCAGCTAATCTGTACCCTGGTCTGAAGCGACCATTAGTAGAATAACCACATAAAACAAATTGTAAGAAAAACAGATGCCAGACTCAATTCATAGGAAGAATTCTAAGAAATGTAACTCATCCACAAAGTAAGGGGCTCATAAGGCACATATTCCACCGATTCTTGAGTACTGTTCAGTATGGGATCATTATCAGGAAGACAGATAGAAGAGATCAACAAGACCTTTGAAGGGGGGCATGTTTTGTCATGGGATCATTTATTTGGTGCATGAGTGTTACAGAAATGGTCAGCAGACTCCACTGGCAAGCATTAGAAGTGAGATTTACTATTGAAATTTTGAGAGAATACTTTCCGGAAAAAGTTGGATGACATATTACTTCCTCCCATATACATCTCAGGAAATGACACTGATGAGAAATTTCAAGAAATATTATCTAACACAGAGGCTTATTGACAATCATTCTTCCGATGCACCATTGGGGAGTGGAACAGGGAAGGGGGGCTCAGTTATTGGTGTGAGAAGTACCCTCTGCCACACACCCTTAGGTGGCTTGAGGAGTATGATGTAGAGGCAGATGTATATTTTCCCTTATGAACACTGATACTGCAATCCTAAAGGAACAAAAAGACAGGCAAAGTCTGATTAATTATCTGTAAGCCCAATACATAGTACAATATTTTTCAAGTGACCTAACTTGTTCTATGACATTGCTGCCTATTAACTCTTTGATGCACAGATTTTATGTTTAATTAATTTTTTAATAAAACATGCATTTTCTATGTCTGGTGGGGTTGCTAATAAAGGAAAACATGAATTAAAATTTTTTATTGTATTGATTTTGGTTTTAGATGGTGGTATATATAATATACCACCATGCCACTTAGGGCCGTACCTAAAGTTTTTGAGATATCTTGGTTTGTGCTTGTAACTCACCTTTAAATTCTACTCTAAGCAGTAATAATTAGTATAATTAATGTAAAATAATTTTATTTCTGGCAATTGGTCATTTACAATACAAAATCAAATTACAAACCTTACAAATAAAATATGTTTCTTATTCCTTTTTGTGAAAATCTTGAAAGCACCTTTTTGTTTTGCTAAGGCACAAAGGCACTTTGCATTCAGCGCACATCCAGAAAGTGCGCACTTGCTTCTTTTTTGTACTGCATTTCGCACAACGTCTGGCGGTAGTACGCTCTGGCTGGTGGGATGAATTGTCGAGACGCTGGCGTGAGGAAACATATGGCTTGTTTTTCTTTACGTGGACTTGACTCTCATGAAGTCTAGATGGCCTCAATGGTGTTTTCTGGGTTACTAAGCTTTGCAGGATACTCATCCTGAAGACTTTGGCAGTCATTTTTTCTCTATCGCCTAGTTCCTTCCAAATTATATAGCTGTTGACGATACTGACATCAAGCAGGTGAAAGAATATTCGGTGCCACCACTTTTTACTTCTCCGGCTTATTTCATATGATTTTTTCAGTTGGTCGAACTTGTCGACATTGTTCATGTGTGCATTGTAATCCATCACTGCTTGAGGACAAGGTAGCTCTATGCGTGAACCATCTCTTTCACGGCGAGTCACTGTAGTAACTTCAGGACTGTGAAAATTTGAAAGGAGATGAACAGCTCTCTTATCTTTCCACTTCAAGTAGAGGATGCCACAGTTGCTGACCCTCCAGTCAAATTCACCTCTGCTTAATTCTTTGTCTGTTTTTAATTTGGGTAAATGTTTCCTTGTTGGTTGAACTGTCCCACAGGCATATATGTTTCTCTGCTGTAAACCAGCCAACAAGTTATAGCTATTGAAATAGTTGTCGAAATAAAGATAATGGCCTTTATTTACGAGTTCAGAGGACAAACTCAGCACTACATGCTCCCCAAGGCCTGTTTGCACTGTGTCACCTACTTTTCCGGTGTAAATATCAAATTTCAAGTTGTAAGAGGTCTTGTCACACAGCATCCACACTTTGTAACCACGCTTTATGGGTTTATCTCTCATGTATTGTTTCATACTGTTGCGGCCTTTGAATTTGATCATTGACTCATCAATTGCTAGGTGTTTGCTGGGTTGGTAACACTTGGAAAAAGATTCAGATAGTATCTTGATCACTGGTCGCAGCTTGTACAGTTTGTCATAACCTGGGTGTCCTTTTTCTGGATGCAATGTGTTATCATTCAGATGAATGTTCCTCAGTAACCATCCAAACCGATTTACTGCCATCAGAGATGCAATATAACGATCATGAAGTTCTGGGGCACTAGACCAGTAGTCTCTGTATGCTGGCATACGCTTTATACCCATCAAAATGTTGATTCCCAGGAAAGTTCGTATTTCATTGTCAGTTGTTGGAGTGAAAGACTTGCCAGATTGCGTCGCATATAAATTTGTTTGGAAAACGATTAGCTCAACTAGCTCTTTTGGAAATATTTTTTCGAATATATCGATAGGTTCTGGATCATCAATGTCCCTAATAAAAGCACTTGGTCCTGATTCACTGTCGAACTGCATTCCTGAGGTAGCATTGAATTGTTGTCCCCAAGTTGGCGCTGTGTCAGCAGCGCGTTTTGGCGGAGTGGACTCACTTTCTTCCTCGCTCTCTGAAACTTCGCCTTCAGACGACACAATAGCCTCCGCAACAATGCTTGCTTCATAATCAGATTCGTCATCTGTGGTGTCAACAGTGGAATCCTCGTCTGATGGAATTTCACACAATAATCGTTCGATTTCTTCATCTCATAAGCCTCTTCTTGACATTTTCATTTTCAAACAACAGCCTGAATCCAAGTAAAGAATACGTAAGCAAAACAAAATGGAGAAAGAGCTAAAATAAGTCACAACACAATTAAAAACTAAACTTTGTAGCGGAGGATTTCGAATTTTATACTAGGAAACGAAATGCAATAGAATACTGCTACATGCACGGTGGTACAAATAATATACCACCAAAATAAATTGTATATAAATAACGGAAGATTGTGCATATGAATGTATACATGGGTTCATACCGTAGCTGTGACGTCCAAGATATGGAAAAAACACAGGCGCAACAAGAAATTCGTTATAAACCACTATTCACACGCAAAAACCATGCACAACTCAGCACGCAGCTTTCACAGTTGTAATCTATGCAATTCTTGGCGGGAACTGATTCCTTATAGGCAGTGAGTGCCATCTGTCTGATAAGTAGAGAACTAGGTGAGCATATTAGAGTGGTGGTCGTGCAGTTAAACCACTGTGCAAAGAGCCAAGAAAATTTTCAAAAGGTGGTATACTATGTATACCACCGTGCTCCAAAGAGTTAAAGGACAAACTGAAATGTTGTCCCAGACTAATTCATGTTTATAGGTATTCTGAATATAGAGGAACATGAGTGATTATGTATGTGGCCAAAGCAGCTCCTGTAGCAGCTGACTCCCAATTCCTGTGATACTACATCCCAATCGCCATTGATTAAATGTGCCAAGAAACGAATGAGAGAAGGGTAAGTTCTTTTTCAAATTTTCAGGCAATAAACAGAGGACTTGTAATCATTTTTAAATTACCTGTGTGATTCCTAAAAAAAAAGTAGAGAGTTATAGGCACACCCTTTTACGTTTACTTTTATGATTTTCTAAAGTGTTTCTGTGAACTTAACAACGAGGTAGAGTAATTATGGAAGAGTTATTAACTTCCCATGCAATATTTATCAGTTTAATAGTCATCCATTTCAGAAAATCTTTCATCCTAACCTATCTACAGGGAAGAAATGATAGCTGAGGTACATTAACTGCTAGTGATTTATCACTGTTTACTAATATAAAATACAGATGTATTCTATTTAATGTCAAGTGTTCATCATTTTTTCTAAATTTCAACACATGCAGTGCATATTATTTTCCATAATTCCTGAACATGTTTAGAAATAATTTTGTATGGTAGCTTCAGTTACAGATAAGAAAGTTGATTATTATTTTCCTAAGCCTTACGGAGGCTCTCAAATCTCCAGTATTGAAAGAAGGCAGTTTAGGTTGCACAGGTTTCCTAGTGTGATCAGATTTATTTAATCTCCTTCACAGTAGATATATTTATTCTCTGGTCAGGCATTATAACGTATTTGTACAACATGTATGCCAAGAATAGAACTTAAGTGGCTGCCAACTGTGGACTGTACTACTGGCCCTAGTATTGAGGCATTCTGGCAAAAATTTTGTGTCAAAATCTCATTTTCGTGGTTACACTGAGAAGGTAATAGGTAATCTTTCTTAGCTGTTATTCCTGTTAGTCGTTTTTTCCACTCTGGCAGCTTGAATCTCTGGATTTCACTAATAGTTATAACAACACCCATCACTGGCACACCCAGTCAACCACATAAACAAACAGCGATTCAGGTTTATTCACCTCAGCTCGTATAGCCCCATGCTCTTTTGTCTGCAGAAATTTTTTACTTCTTGATGTGACAGAGATTCCCCTGGCAGAGACATCACGTTGCTACACACGCATTCAAAAATCAACTTATGATTACTTCAAAAATCAACTTAGAATGTGTTCAAAAACCAAAGGAGTGTATAGAGAAAGTTCAAAGAAGCGCAGCACGTTTTGTATCATTGTGAAATAGGGGACAGAGTGTCACTGTCATAAAACACGATTAGGAGTGGACATCATTAAAACAAAGGCATTTTTCATTGCGGCGGTATCTTATCACGAAATTTCAGTCACCAACATACTGCTCCGAATGCAAAAATATATTGTTGACGTCGACCTACATAAGAAGAAATGATCATCATAACAAAATAAAAAATCAGAGCTCTCACAGAAGGATATAGCTGTTCGCTTCCTCCCCACCACCGCCACCATGCAGTGTTCAAAATTGGAATAACAGTGAATTATTGTGAAGGTGGTTCGATTAACACTCTGCCAGGCATTTAAGTGTGATTTGCAGAGTACCCATGTAGATGTAATTGCAAATGAATATGTTACATTTATTAGATCATTTATTCACACTGTAAACAGAAATGGCCCAATCACATTTCCCTGGGGTACACTGGAAATTACTTTTGCATCTGTTAATTTTGTTCTGTTAAGGGTGACATGCTGAGTTCAGTCCACAAGGAAGGCTTGAATCCAGTCACAAATCTGTTGTGATACTAAATAAGCTCATAATGTCAGATGCCTTCCAGAGGTCAACGAACATGGCATTAACCTGTGCGCCATTGTCTGCAGCACTATGTATCCCATGGAGGAACAGAGTGAGCTGAGTTCTGGAAGATCTCTGTTTGACAATCCATGTCGATTTTTTTATAGAGGAGAGCTTCATCAACAAAAAAGTCATAACTCTTGAGCATGAAACTTGTTGCATAATTATGCAGCAGATGCATCTGCCCTATGGGCCTTCCTCAAAATATGGATGACCTGTGCTTTTTTCCAGTCTTTAGGTATCGTTCTTTGGTCCAAGGAACTATGATAAACTACTTCTAGAAAGGGTGTACGGTTTTTTTGCATTACCTTAGAATCCTATAGGTATCTTATCTGGTCATAATGTCTGTCCACTACTAAGCAGTTGTAGTTATTTTTCTGTTCCATGCTCAGTTATGTCAATATCTGCCATTTCAACATTTGTAGAATGATTGAAAGGAGAAACCAAGTTGGTTTCCTAACTATCTGCTCCAAGTAATTTTCAGACAAGACATACTGAGTGATGTCGCATGAATCCATCTCTAGCACAAATTTTGATCGCATGATCCTCTGTATCTGTACCTGGCAAGTTGAAGTTAACCCCCCTCCCTCCCCCCCCCCCCCCCCCCATTACAACAGCATGATCAGGGAAATCATTAATCATATCCTGCAAGTTCCCTCTCAAGTGCTCTACAGCTCCTGACCCATGACATTTATAAAAGCAACTGATTGGCATTTTGGACCTATCTTTGTTGCTTAACTTATCCCAGATTAATTCACATTCAGAATCTGTGATACCATTGCTAGATATTATTAAGTTCCTTGCTGCAACAAACATGCTGCCACCATTGGTGACTAACCTATCCTTAGAATAAATATTCCAATCTGAATTTAGGAATTCGCTGCTGTTCACTTTCCTGTTCCCAGTAATAACCTTCAATAAGCAATACTAATTCTTGAACAAGGACCTGTCCTTTGATGCTCCTGCTTCTTATTAATATTATATCAACCTGATCCTTGAGGACAAGCATTTTCTAAGAACATTGTGGCTGTTGTAACTTCAATTTTGGAAGGCAATACATCTCTTATCCAAAGGGGAGATGCATTTCTCTAACATAAAAAAACCATGTGTATGCCACACACACTCTGGCACCCTAGTAGCCATTTTCTGCATATAGTTCATGACTATCCTGTTAAGGTGAGCCCTACAATTCTGTATTCATAGTGGAGGCTGAGAAATGTGCATCCAATATCATCACAGAGTCATCTGAGCTTCTGTTTTAGACCTCCCCGTCTGCTCCAAACCAGAGGATTGTGATCAACCATGAGTATGATGCAACAAATAGTCAGCTCAACATGCATTCTGTGTGATGCACCAAATTAGCTATACACTGAAAGAAACCAAGGATAGCCTCAGCATCCAAGTGGCAGTCATCATTCATGCCAACATAAGCCACTGTTTGCAGCCAGTTGTACCTGAGATCCCACGGCAAACATACTGAGTGCACACTGGCATTCTTTCCTACCCTGCATGCTATTTCTATGAGGAACTCCATTACACAACTGCCATTTGAGCTACATGTGATTAGCGTACACATCCTCTGCACTTGTCCAGATTGGGCAGGAAAACTAGATGCTGGCCCAACAAGTGGGGCAAATTGTGCAGCCTCAGAAGTGTTACAAACACAGGTATGTTCTCCTGTGAAACTTGCAGAACTAGCACTCTTGGAAGAAAGGATATTGTGGAGATACAGCTTAGCCACACCCTGGAGGATGTTTCCAGAGTGATTTTTCACTCTGCAGTGGACTGTGTGCTGATATGAAACTTCCTGGCAGATTACGAATGTGTGCTGGACTGAAACTCAAACTCAGGACCTTCGCATTTCACATGCAAGTACTCTACTGACTGAGAAATCCAAGCATGACTTATGACCCATCATCACATTTTTACTTCCACCAGGACCTAATCTCCTCTATTCCAAACTACTGGCAACATGCACAAACTGGGCTAAAGCATGTCTCCACAACATCCTTTGTTCCAGGCCTGCTAGCCCTGCAAGTTTTGCAGTAGCAATTCTGTGAAGTTTGGAAGTTAGGAGATGAGGTACTGGTGGAAGTAAAGCTGAGATGACAGATCATGAGTCATGCTAGGGTAGCTCATTTCGTAGAGCACTTGCTCACAAAAGGCAAAGTTCCCAAGTTTGAGTCTTGGTCTGACAGACAGTTTCAGTCTGCGTTGAAGTTTCATATCAGCACACACTCTACTGCAGAGTGAAAAATTATTCTAGAAAGTTCCAAAAATTAATGTAAGTTCACTATATGGTATTGTACATGTATGTAAAGCAACTTTTTCTGCCATTTGTTTCTCAGTATATTCAGTTAATGATCCCCCAGGTATTTCGTCAAAGGAACTGAGTGTGGCAATTGGAGAGGCTGCTTCTGCCATTTTTGATGTAATCACACATTTCTCCTGCATTTTGGGAACTTATAAGCATTAACAGTCATCAGACAACCTGTACATGAGTGAATGCTGTACACTTAATGTCAACATTAGTACTTGAACAGGTAATAAGGCTAACACAAAATAGTAGGCTTCAAGATGTGGTGCTAATGCAGAATGCTCAACAGAGTGAAGGCAAGGAAGCTATGTCATTCAAAGCTTAACCTACACACAAGAGATGCATGAATTTGCCATATACTGAGATATGATACTATCATTGAGGCGACAGTATAGCAGAAGAACACAAGAAGTACACTGAGACTTCTTACAACACACACCAGCCGACCACTTTTACCTTAGGTGACTTAGTGGTGGCCCAAATTAATTACTCACAAATAGAGTGAAAGTATTAGTGATAGCATATGGGCTTATGATATTTCACATATATCTGTGAGGAACACAATTTTACATAGTTCCAGATCATAAGCCACTCATAGCTGTTATAAGCCGCCAGTCTAAGTTCCCACAAAAGTAAGTACAATGATTGCAGTAATGGGGCTTATTCCCAAGCGCAGAACTGCCTGACATTCATTATAGGCCCGGCTAACGAAAATTCTCCATCCCATGAAACTTCATGGACTAAGTTTCATAAGTACAAGGCAATGCATTTAAAAATAAATAACAATGTGTAACCTATTCTAGTAGAACTCCCTGTTACTTCTCACCACATAGACCCATGTACACAGGGAACCACGCTACTCTGCAGAGTCACATCATCAGTTAAGTATGGGTTGCCGTATCAGCTACCGAAAGGATTACTGCCAGCTTTTATAACATACTTCCCACTACAACATAGGGTCAACACAACTAGTTTCATAATGTTGCTGGTTATGCGGATGACAACTGCAGTTTTATCGTCCTGCCTACATCCCAGCCATTACTACTCCAGTTACTGCAAAGGTCACTTTGGGGAATTATACACATGACAGCATCACATCATGGTTGTTGGACAGGCATTGACACTGAGACTCAAAAAATGGTGCAAGCCTACAATGCTCGTCCTCAGACTCTGGTTGTGTTGTGCAGAATATTTCCCCCTGACTCAGATGTGACCACTCTTTGGAGTAGGTTCACACTCATTCAAGGGAGCTATATGGTTACTGGTCATGGAAGACATCTCAAATTTCCTACATGTAGTTCAGGTGATGATCATCACCAGATGTTTTACAATCTTGGGTGTGGGAAAAGAATTTTACATGAAGAGAACACACCATATGATGGTTTCTGATGACTGCCCACAACTACCTTCCTCACACCATTGGAGCTCCTGCAAATGCAGCAACAGTTATAGTCAGCATCTTATTACCATTTTGTTGCATGCAGTATTTAATTCCAAAATGTGACAAATTGTCCAAAGAAAAATTACAGTATCAACAGCGACTCAGGAAGACCTAACAGTCTTCTTTGCAACATATTATCCCATCTCCATTAATTGTGACAGGCCTGTAGATCAGTTGCACATGCTTAGGTTTTTATTTTGTTCAAAGTGCCATATCCAACCCAGCAAGCCATAGCCCACTGTCACAAAAATATGACCACATGAGCTCACATATCTCTATGTGGATGTGAAATCAGGGTGTTATCATTGGCTATTGATGGTACCAAAGTGTCTGAAGGCAGAGTCAGCTCATCCTCCATCATAATCGACAGTTATAATGAGACAAATGGGCGACTGACAGACTGGCCAGCACCGGCCAATAAGTAGAGGCCTTGTTCACCACCTCTGACTCCATCATCAGATCAGTACAAGGATAGCGTTGCATAGCAATATCAATGTCTCACCAGAGCTAGAGATACTCTATCACCACAAGGCAGATCACTGCTGACCATGGAAGTGTAAGCCATACCAATAGTTGGTGTCACTGTGATATCATGACACTGTTAAAAGTTGCCATCATAGACTGCATACTTCACATGATGTTCCATACTCATTACATTGCTTACTCAAGCTGCCTGCCTGACTACTCTATGGATGATGGCCGTGAGCTACCTGGGCTGCATTTGTGGATGTTATTTGGATTGACTGTGACCATGCTACTGACATCTTGCTCTGCACTGGTTTAAAGAGTCCTACTATGGACTGGTAACTGAACAAACGTATTAACATTTGTTGTGATGTTCATGACTGCAATGGCTTTAATGGATTTAAAAAGAATAATGAGCCAGGGTAAATAACTATTTAGTGACAAGCTGCATGAGACATTACATGTGCACTGATAAATAACAGCTCAGATGTTGATATTTTAAATACATGGCAAAGACAAAAGTCATTGCAGGGACAGCAACTAAAGCATCTACAAGAGCTACTCATTGTTGTAATGTGGGAACATAATGATTTATCTGACATCCAAAAGGGCATGATCATTGGTTTTCAGATCAAGAGTGGAAGCATTTCTATAATGGCTAAGTTTGCAAACTATTTGCATGTTGCTTGCATTAAAGTACACCAGAATGGCAAGATGGTGCTATAAGAAACCTGTGCTAAGGCAGCTCTGGTACACCATGAGCCATAGATGAAATGGGTGAATGATGGTTGCAGAGATGTGTATAGGTAAACAGATATGCAATTGTTGAGCAGCAAACTACACAGATGATCCAATGGGATACTAACAGTGTCTCTTCAATGACAGTTCATCGAACATTTCTGCATGTGGGCCTCTGCAAAAGGCACCTGGTTTATGGAACCGTACTGACTGCTGTTTATCAGCAAAGAAAGGTAGAATTTACACATGAGTACCACAAATAGATGTCCACTAAGTGGCAACAAATGGCCATTCCAGAAGAAACACATTTTGTGCTGCATGAGACAGATGGTCATTGATGTAAACAGGATGAAACATCTGAAATCAAACACCCTGCAACTCATAGGATGGGTCTAAGCTGAAGGAGGGAGCGTTATGGTCTGGGGAATGGTCTTGTGGCATTCCCTGGGTGATCTAGTCACTATGGAAGGCACAATAGATGCATGTATGCTTTGGGACCATTTCCACCACTACATGCAGTTTTTTTCCTCAGAATGATGGCATCTACCAGCAGGACAAAGCAATGTACTACACAGCTTGCAGCGTACACTGAGCAGCCAAAACATTATGACCACAGTCCCCCATGTCACTGGATGGCGTTGCAGGCACGTGATGAGGTAACAAATGTATGTGAGTCGAGAAGACATGCAAGGGGGATCATCCTAGTGAAGATATGGGCTGAAAATGGGGAAATCCATTGACATAAGTGACTTTGATAAAGAACAAATTATTACTTAGCAGAGACTGTGAACGAGTATCATGAAAACAGCGACGCTGGTCAAATGTTCACGTGCTAATGTCATGAGCATCTACATCCACAGACTGTGGGATTTGGAGGCTCATCTGCTCTATAAAATAGGATGTATTGTGATTTGTGGCATCTCTGCCAAAAGATCACTGCTGTGCACACGGGTGTGCACAGAAGTGTTTTGGAGCACACTACTCATCATACACTGTTAAATATGGAGCTCCGCAGCAAGCCATCCCTACATGTTTCCATGTTGTGCCAATGGCATCATCAGTTATGATTGCCATGGCCATGGGACCATTGGGATTGAACCGTTGATAAATAGAAATTATTTCCCGTTTGGGTGAATCACAGTTTTTCTATATTAGGTTGCTTGTCATCTCCACAGACACTATTACGGTGAATGTGGCTGGAAACATGCAGCAGGCCACGGATGCAGGCTGGTAGGAGCATTATTCTAAGCTTTCGTGGGTCCTGTGGTAGTAATCAAAGACACGCTGATAGCAGAAAATCACCTGAATCCCTTCAAGCCTGATGTCTTCCTCGACAGTAATGCCATCTTTCAACAGTATAATTGTCCATTTCTCAGTGCCAAAACCTTGATACAGAAGTGTTATAGCGAACCCATGCTGATGTCTCAGCAACCAAATTCACCTGATGTAAATCCTGTGGGACCCACCTGTGTCGTAATCAGTGGCATCACTGCATACACAAATCAGTGGCCCATTATTAGCATGAATTACATGAACTATGAATAGATGTCTAAAGCCATATACCAGCACAAACCTACCAAAAAAGTGTCAGATCCCTGATACACAGAATCAGTGATGTATTTCATTCCAGACTCATCAGTGTATGTGCATGGTTTGAAAAGCATAGCTGATTTAAACCCAACGGAGAATCAGTAGGACCACAATGATCAGGCTGTTTACACTGTGGATCCTCAACCAAGAACCATAGTACAGCTGGCCACAGTGCTGGAGTTGATATAGTTCCACATTCTTATCAGTACCTTCCAAAATCTCATTGGCATATTTCATAGACAGCCAAAAGGGAAGAGGTAGTTATATCGGCTTCTGAAAGGTAGTCACATTAGTGTGACTGAACAGTGTAGTTGATGCAAGAGTAGAAATTCTGAGTTACAACTTACAAACGCACAAATCTCCTTTAGCATAGATATCATCCACTGCACTGCCACCATCTTTAGTGGCCATATATGGCTTGAAGTCTTAATTTGTAAATAACAGCAACAGAATTTTACAGTTTTTGAGGTGTCAGACAGTGTCAGTCAAAAAGTCTACTTTTTGTTTTGGACTGGACGTTATGTGTTTTATTCACTACATGTGCTAGCCCCAGCAGCAGGCCCAGAAACATTGTCATTTGTATAAATGTGATTGTCACTAGCAGCATACTATCATCACTAACAGACTGAGAGAAATTAGTATATAAATATCCCTTTAGATGTCAATAATCTTATCCACCATATATGGGCTCTTTTATTCATAACAGACTCATGTAGTATGAGCCAAATGGAAGAGGTATGACACAATTCCTAAAATTACAATTGAACAAGGACTTGATATCTAAGCAGCAAGCATTTTAAGCAATTAATGAATCACTCTGAGCAGAAGTAGCCTTCTTGCACACAGTGCTTTATTGAACATGAATGCAAACATTGCTTTATTGTAATACACACTACCAGTATTGCAGCATGTTTCAATACCGCTGAAGGCCTGGATTGATTTTCTTTATTTATGGTAAGTTTGCAGAGCCTACCAAGTCGATTAGTGTTTGCTGCATCTACAGTTCAGTGTACTCTGCAATATGTCTGCATGAAAAGCTTGTAATACACACTACCAGTATTGCAGCATGTTTCAATACCGCTGAAGGCCTGGATTGATTTTCTTTATTTATGGTAAGTTTGCAGAGCCTACCAAGTCGATTAGTGTTTGCTGCATCTTCAGTTCAGTGTACTCTGCAATATGTCTGCATGAAAAGCTTGTCAAAATCAATTAATGAGCTTTGACAATAAAGTGAAAATGAAACCAGAATGTAGTGTATATCATTTCATTAATTAGAGTGCTACGTTTATGTTCCTTTATGCATGATGAATCAATTGGGAATACAAAGCAGTGAAGGAAGATCATAAACAATGGAGCAAAGTTAGTTAAGTAGCTTTCTACTACAAACAGACCCAATGTTTTCTAATATTCATCAAACATCACATAGAAGCCAAAATACAAAATTTGAAAATTTTCATCAGTACCTAAAATTTTGTAGTAGAATGTTATACATCATATAAAATGTTAATGATATCAGTAAATAGCCATTATCATTTCAAGTAGACACAAGTCCAACAGTAACATTACATAACATGGTAATATACTACAGAACAGGTTTACCACCATTGTCACTAGCTGACAACCGTATAACTTTATGTTACAAGAAAAGAATACCAGTCAAGCTTATGTTGAGAACAGAAGCCAGTCAGAAGCAAGTGATACAAAGTACCCAATACTTTCAGGTTCCCTGTGGTATAAGACATTTGTTTTCTCAATTTAGAAGAACTCTGTGAAGAACTTTGAGGTCTATCTTGGATGTTCCAACAATTTCAGAGTCCATATTACCTTCAAACCAACAGCAACTATTCAGATTTTTGGAGCAGGCTCTGTACCAATTTCCCTTCAAGCAGTAGTGCATAGATTTCCCTTCAAGTGCATAGATTTTCATACCTGATATATAAAATTTCAATGATACTGACTTTTTGAGTGTACCATTAACTGTTGTCTTTATTGTTTCTTTACTTTTAGATTTTCTAAAAGGTAATATGCATAATGTGTGTGTTGCTCACTTTAAATCTTTCACCAAAACATGCTATTGTGCTACAAATGTGGCTTAAGATGATCTGGTTATGAGCACTTTCAAGTGAATACCTTAATCATAGTTAACTTCCATAGCAGTAATAAGTAAATTTGAGTTTTCAAAAAACCTAAAGAATTTGTTGGTGGCCAACTCCTTCTACTGCTGTAAAATGTTTTTTATTTTATGTCTTATACTTGATGATGCATGGATACAATAGCCTAAGAATTATAAAACACACCTAAGTTTACTGAACATTTAATACCTGGAAACAAGTTTTATATTCTTTTAAATGTAAGTATGCTTAACAGTATTTTTTTCCTTACATGTTCCATGCCCCAGATCTCCTCACTACATACCAATTAGAATGCAAAGCACATCTGATCTAATATCTGAGTCCACTGTGTTTCAACCATTCTCAGGAATCTTTCACCAAAGTGTGTCTGCAAGACTTCCGTTTCTGTTATTATGTCCACACTAAATAATTTTTGTCTAGCATGTTTTAGTTGTTTGTTAATTTCATATAGGCTTTACGTGCAAACACCACATACACTCTATACATGATGTACACTTGTGCAATGTGAGTAAAACAAACTTGAATTGAAAGTTATTTATAGTTAAAATATAGTACCTCAAGACTCATATTGTGTTAAAAAGGTCACTTAAATGAGGAAACCTTTTGTAAACTATGGAAAGTTAATATGATATGTTTATGCCTGTAGCTGTGTCTCTCATGTTTTGCAGCAAACTGGGGTCTTACTGTGATATTGTTTTGATTCTTCTGACTATCAATTTCCTTAGTCTAATGTGAAGGAGAAGTGAATTTCAACTCTACAGTCATCTACTTTGATTTTGTTTCACTATTCAGTCCAATTCCTTCGCCATTATATTCCAGTCCATATATTTCACTACATTTGTGCCCTTCTAAGCAGTCACAAAGTTTACAGCATGTCTTAATTAACACTTGAGTATTAGTTTAATACTGTGCAGTTCCATTTTCAGATGCAGAATACACAGAAGACAATTAAAATACTTCAAAGTAAATACACATTTTGCTGATTTTACTGTTGTAATCACTACATGATCTGTATGTGGGAAGGTGGAATATTTATTGTGACTTTTATCTGAACTCATAGACTTGGAAAGTAAGATTAAGGTTTCAACTAATTACAACAATTTTCTTTTGTTGTCTACCACAGTAGTTTGTTGAGAATTTTGCTTAAGCAATAGAGGTGAACACAGAAACGTCCTGAAAGCGTTGCTATAATGTCTTCTTACAAAATTTTGTTTCTCTACTTGTAATCTGAGTTGTTATACAGAACAACTACATAAACTATACTGAACACAAACTTTTGTTTAATTTCCAAAAACCTAAACTTTGATAGTATCTAAGTGTCCAGCCTACACTTATAATGGCTCATGATTTCAGCTGAAAATGTTCATAAGAAGAACCTGTATTTCTTTCATCATTGACAAAGTTCCTTAATGATCTCTATCTACAGTCAAACAACATTTACTGAAGTACATCTGAAAACACTTACTCAGTTCAATAAAGAAGTGGATATTTTTTCTTCAGTTTTGTATAGGACAGGAAATACTTACCCTCCTCCAATTTGTTTCTCAGCATACTCTGTTGTCAGACCAATGGCTGGCGTGTCACTGAACATCGACATCACTGCACCTGTTGCTCTACATTCCAAATTCCTGACAGCAAAGTATAGCGCAAGATGAAATGGCCAACAGCAAGCTTTACAGTATTATGCTACTCTGTCACTACACAATGGGGTGCTGTAGAACTACTGAAGACATAAGTTTGTTTGCATTATATACTGTGTTTGTTCAACCATTTGAGTAAATGTTTTGCATCCTCAGGATGTCTGTTTTGCCAGCCACCAATGATAACAGCCAAAATCAACTTTTTCTGAATAAGTAAAAATCTGAAGCCTTCCACTGGTCACATAGTGTAAACTGGCCCTTTTCAAAGGTACAACAAAATGAACGGCATGAAATTTACTGTTTAAAATGTAAGACTTATGATATCTTATCCAGAATAGTGTGAAGTCACCTTTATACCTTATGATCATTGTGTTATTTTCTTCTTCTTACCATACCTTATGTGGGAAATTACAGATGTCTACTAAGGGTACCTTGTTAACACCTGCTTAGTTGACAGATTCATAAGTTCAGTCACTGAAATTCCTAGATTTTATATAGTGTGGTACTAGTTAATTTGTATTAATAATATGTTCTGTAATACTCAAATTTTTATTCAGCCACAACAAATATTCAAATACCTAACTGTTATTATCATAACAACTGTACAAGAACTTCTGTGTGAGAAAATCACAGGCGAAATCAAATTTATAATACAGGTAGTAAGTGAAGTTACAGCATTATGCAGATGAAGAGAAAGTCAAGATTTATGTTTGAAAGCTACAAGATATTGAAGATCAACAAGGGCATTGAAAGCAGCATCTGGCTAGGCAATGGCAAACCACCAATATAACAACCATGGGGTGTGAATGAGCAGCAACAGCCTACGGAAGGCATTCGTAAAACACGACAAGAGGCAGCATCGAACATACAGCATGTACCTTGTTGGAGGCAGCAGCACTCCACAAGGTAAATATAAACAACAAAAAGTGAACTGTCTGATACAGAGGTACGTTTTTGAAACTTGTACTTGGTTTAGCAAGAGTGTCAAAATGAATAAATCAAATGGATACTGTGCTAACGAAGTCATCAATGACTGTAAATCTTCAGAGAATGAAATCAGTATATGTTCTCTGAATAGCTCTGAAATGAAAGTGGATCACCAAAATTTAATATTGCAAGTTTTAGTGAAAATTAACGGCTGGTTGGATGAAATAAAGGAAAGTATAAAGAATCAAGATGCAGAAAATATTAGTAGTATCAAGTCAATGAAAAATATATTACTCAAGGGAGGCACTGATGCTAAAAACAAAGTTGGGGATAGAATGTAGCTCAAGTGAATAAATAAGGTTTAATGGCAAGGTTAAGAATGTAATTTACAGAATAGATTACAACTTAGAAA
The DNA here is from genome assembly GCF_023864275.1 of Schistocerca cancellata. Lineage (NCBI taxonomy): Eukaryota > Metazoa > Arthropoda > Insecta > Orthoptera > Acrididae > Schistocerca > Schistocerca cancellata. The sequence goes on from NC_064629.1 coordinate 272,086,712, forward strand.
CTGAATGTTCTCCATTGGAAGAAAGCAGGAGCCAGATAACGTGAATGAGTGTGATATAAGGAGTGTAGCAGTGACTAACGTGCATGCTGATGTAGTGCAAAGTTATATGATTTTAAAGGTGAAAGTTATTTCATATGATAATGTTGCTGTTGTGTGGTTTTCAACTTCTTCCAGCATAATTCATGATGGATAGCTCATGGGTGAATGACCAGATGTCATTGTCCAACAGTCACAATATTTGAGCTTTGCCTTCATCACCTGATGATTTGAATATGGTAATTTGCCAAAATATTGTGCCCACTACACTCTGATATCCACACATTCAATAATGAACTATTTCATCACTGCTGTTTGTAATGGTTTTATCAGTGTTAATGATGAAGTGAATGGCAAAGAAGCTGTTGATAATGGTGTTGGTAGTTATTTGGACAATGATATAACTGATATATATTTTTTTGATAATGTAGAAAATGTTAATGGGACTGATGTTCTTCTGGTGGTGAAGTCAGATGCAACAGCTGGTGAAAAAATACAGTACTGTGAAATCAAGGGGGTGAAGATCAACCATGTGTGCAAGAGAAAGTGCTTGATAATAAAAAGCATGTAGCACTAGTGGTGCTGGAAAAATCAAGCGTATGGAACACTAAGATGTGATGATCAAGAAACTGCAGGAAGTACATGATACAATAGAGGGCTTACCTGGTTTTATAAACTTAGAAATGCCTGCAGTCAGGTGGACTGCGAAAGTTTATTTATCTTTGCTTGTAGAGTTGTGTAAACTATTATAAAGCCATTGATGAATTCTTCTCGGGTTATCAGCCAAGTGGTGGCGTAGTCTTGTTGCAACATTTCGATGAGTTTCATATCCATCATCTTCTGGTGCAGGCAGTCAGACTTTGCCAGAAGATGATGGACACAAAACTCATCAAAACATTGCGACAAGACGACGCCACCACTCAGCCGATAACCCAAGAAGAATTCATCATTGGAATACACCAAGAAAGACTCCAATCACATATATTATGAAGCCAATAAATTCAAGTTAGCAACAGAGTTGTTATCTAAAGTAAATGAGAACAAGTCATGGAAGGAGATTTCTATATATGGTAATTACTTTATGGTGATTTGAAAACAGAGCCACTGATTAAGGAATCTAGTATCATCATCATACTTCCAGTTGTGTTTAAATGTTATGTTTAACAAATTGCATATTATTTGTTCATGGAAACAGAAGGTCTGCTAGTAGAAAAAATAACACAATGAAAAGTTAAAACAGAGGTAGTTTGACATTGAGAACAAGTTTTATGTAGAATGAAAAAAAGTCAAATATATCTTCAGGTTTATGTGAAAGTGGTGAAGTGTAGACTGAATATGAATTAATGGTGTGTGTGGTGGGGGGGGGGCAGGGGGGGGGGGTGAGTGGGTGGGTGGGTGGCTTGGTGGGTGTATGTATACATGTGTATGAATCATGTAGATATGGAATTGGTTTGTTATCATGTAGATTCGATAATGTTAAAAGTGATATGTGGGGATAACATATATTAGTTAATGTTGGGTGAAATACAAACAGAATAAATTACATAAATCACTGTCATTCTGGAGATCAAGTTCTGAGATAAGGCACTGAACTGATCTTTCAGGTAGTGCTTTTGAGTGGATGGTAGACTAGACGCTAATTTGGGCTGATTGGTATGTCCAATGAACTGAAACTGGCCTGAGCCAGAGCACTGCAGGTCTCACGAAAGGTTCAGTTCTGGTGCAGTGTAGCAAGGAAATGGACTTCAAGTACATTATGAAAGCATGTTCAAGTACTGAAGAACTAATTAAGTGAGTGTGGTGAAAGTGATCTTCATTAATGTGAGTGAAAATATTGACAGAAACGATTTTTTCTGTGATGAAATCAAGCAATGGAAACTCCAGGTTGTAATTTCGATGATATAAGGAAAAGATACATTGCTACTCACTGTAAAACTAATACATTGAAACCAAAGACTTTGTGAGTTTGGTCCATGAGGAATTCACACACATTTGAACATTTAATACCTTGAATTGCAGACAGACAAAACAAAAAGACACATAAGCTTTCAGTGGAAGGCTTCAACAGAAAATTTAAACACACACACATTCATTCACACAAGTGAACACAACTAATGTACATTTGACTATCACCTTCAGTAGCTTGGACCAAGATGCTGAAGATGATAATTGTATGTGCATGAAGTGCACTTGCTTGTGCGAATCATTGTGTATATGTATGTATGGTTTTCCTTTTCTGATGAAGGAAGTGTCACCTTCACAGTAAGTAGCAACCTATCTTTTGCATATATTATTTCTGTGTTGAGTACTTTACGACTGGGATTCGTATTCTTCTTACAGCTTTTTCTTTATCAAGGTGAAACTTTTGAAGAAAAATTTATTTATTTGGCATGGAATTTCTGTCCATGGTGTAATTATTATGAATACTGAAGAGTGGCACATAATGAGTCAATACTCAACTTATAGCTACTAAAGTGCAAAGGTACAGGGAAAATATCTATTAGTTTCTATAGAACTGATCTAAATTTTTGTTTAAAATTGATTTTAGGTTCGTTTTCATTTATTAGCTTCTTTAAATGTTTGGTTTGTTGCAATTCATACCAAGAGAAGGCCACAGAATGAACTACTAGTTGGCAGTTAATAATAAGCAGATGATGTATAACTTTAATAAGTATAAAGTAAATATTTTAAAATAGATTTTAAGTTTAAACTTATATTTTAGCTATGATGATTTAGCACCTCCACACCTTCACCATTTCATATTACTATTGTTATTATTAATACTATTATTATTATTATTATTATTATTATCACTGTAGCCATCTTTTTGTTTCCTGTAAAAAGTTTTAAAAATTTTATTTTGGTTTTTCTTCCTACATTATTAGTATTCTAGACAGAAGTCACTTTCTTAATAATTTTTTTCTTCATATTAGTTGTCCTCCCCCCCATGAACCATGGACCTTTCCGTTGGTGGGGAGGCTTGCGTGTCTCAGCGATACAGATAGCCGTACTGTAGGTACAACCACAACGGAGGGGTATCTGTTGAGAGGCCAGACAAATGTTTGGTTCCTGAAGAGGGGCAGCAGCCTTTTCAGTAGTTGCAAGGGCAACAGTCTGGATGATTGACTGATATGGCCTTGTAACAATAACCAAAACGGCCTTGCTGTGCTGGTACTGCGAACGGCTGAAAGCAAGGGGAAACTACGTCCGTAATTTTTCCCGAGGGCATGCAGCTTTACTGTATGATTAAATGATGATGGCGTCCTCTTGGGTAAAGTATTCCGGAGGTAAAATAGCCCCCCATTTGGATCTCCGGGCGGGGACTACTCAAGAGGATGTCGTTATCAGGAGAAAGAAAACTGGCGTTCTATGGATCGGAGCATGAAATGTCAGATCCCTTAATCGGGCAGGTAGGTTAGAAAATTTAAAAAGGGAAGTGGACAGGTTAAAGTTAGATATAGTGGGAATTAGTGAAGTTTGGTGGTAGGAGGAACAAGACTTCTGGTCAGGTGACTACAGGGTTATAAACACAAAGTCAAATAGGTGTAATGCAGGAGTAGGTTTAATAATGAATAGGAAAATAGGTATTCGGGTAAGCTACTACAAACAGCATAGTGAACACATTATTGTGGCCAAGACAGATACGAAGCCCACACCTATTACAGTAGTACAAGTTTATATGCCAACTAGCTCTGCAGATGACGAAGAAATTGAAGAAATGTATGATGAAATAAAAGAAATTATTCAGATAGTGAAGGGAGACGAAAATACAATAGTCATGGGCGACTGGAATTCGAGTGTAGGAAAAGGGAGAGAAGGAAACGTAGAAGGTGAATATGGATTGGGGCTAAGAAATGAAAGAGGAAGCCACCTGGTAGAATTTTGCACAGAGCACAACTTAATCATAGCTAACACTTGGTTTAAGAATCGTGATAGAAGGTTGTATACATGGAAGAACCCTGGAAATACTAAAAGGTATCAGATAGATTATATAATGGTAAGACAGTGATTTAGGAACCAGGTTTTAAATTGTAAGACATTTCCAGGGGCAGATGTGGACTCTGACCACAATCTACTGGTTATGACCTGTAGATTAAAACTGAAGAAACTGCAAAAAGGTTGGAAATTAAGGAGATGGGACCTGGATAAACTGAAAGAACCAGAGGTTGTACAGAGTTTCAGGGAGAGCATAAGAGAACAATTGACAGAAATGGGGGAAAGAAATACAGGGTTATTACAAATGATTGAAGCGATTTCACAGCTCTATAATAACTTCATTGTTTGAGATATTTTCACAAGGCTTTGCACACACATACAAAAACTCAAAAAGTTTTTTTTTGGCATTCACAAATGTTCAATATGTGCCCCTTTAGTGATTCGGCAGACATCAAGTCGATAATCAAGTTCCTCCCACACTCGGCGCAGCATGTCCCCATCAATGAGTTCGAAAGCATCGTTGATGCGAGCTCGCAGTTCTGGCACGTTTCTTGGTAGAGGAGGTTTAAACACTGAATCTTTCACATAACCCCACAGAAAGAAATTGCATGGGGCTAAGTCGGGAGAGCGTGGAGGCCATGACAGGAATTGCTGATCATGATCCCCACCACGACCGATCCATCGGTTTTCCAATCTCCTGTTTAAGAAATGCCGAACATCATGATGGAAGTGTGGTGGAGCACCATCCTGTTGAAAGATGAAGTCGGCGCTGTCGGTCTCCAGTTGTGGCATGAGCCAATTTTCCGCGGGCTACGCGTGAAACTTGCCCGCATGCTTTCAACCGTTTCTTCGCTCACTGCAGGCCGACCCGTTGATTTCCCCTTACAGAGGCAGCCAGAAGCTTTAAACTGCACTTCCATCGCCGAATGGAGTTAGCAGTTGGTGGATCTTTGTTGAACTTCGTCCTGAAGTGTCATTGCACTGTTATGACAGACTGATGTGAGTGCATTTCAAGCACGACATACGCTTTCTCGGCTCCTGTCGCCATTTTGTCTCACTGCGCTCTGATGGCAGAAACCTGAAGTGCGGCTTCAGCCGAACAAAACTTTATGAGCTTTTTTACGTATCTGTAGTGTGTCGTGACCATATGTCAATGAATGGAGCTACAGTGAATTTATGAAATCGCTTCAATCATTTGTAATAGCCCTGTACAGTAGAAGAAGAATGGGTAGCTTTGAGGGATGAAGTAGTGAAGGCAGCAGAGGATCAAGTAGGTAAAAAGACGAGGGCTAGTAGAAATCCTTGGGTAACAGAAGAAATATTGAATTTCATTGATGAAAGGAGAAAATATAAAAATGCAGTAAATGAAGCAGGCAAAAAGGAATACAAACGTCTCAAAAATGAGATCGACAAGAAGTGCAAAATTGCTAAGCTGGGATGGCCTGAGGACAAAAGTAAGGATGTAGAGGCTTATCTCACTAGGGGTAACATAGATACTGCCTACAGGAAAATTAAAGAGACCTTTGAAGATAAGAGAAACACTTGTATGAACATCAAGAGCTCAGATGGAAACCCAGTTCTAAGCAAAGAAGGGAAAGCAGAAAGGTGGAAGGAGTATAAAGAGGGTCTATACAAGGGCGATGTACTTGAGGACAATATTATGGGAATGGAAGAGGATGTAGATGAAGATGAAATGGGAGATACGATACTGCGTGAAGAGTTTGACAGAGCACTGAAAGATCTGAGTCGAAACAAGGCCCCCGGAGTAGACAACATTCCATTGGAACTACTGACGGCCTTGGGAGAGCCAGTCCTGAAAAACTCTACCATCTGGTGAGCAAGATGTATGAAACAGGCGAAATACCCTCAGACTTCAAGAAGAATATAATAATTCCAATCCCAAAGAAAGCAGGTGTTGACAGATGTGAAAATTACCGAACAATCAGTTTAATAAGCCACAGCTGCAAAATACTAACATGAATTCTTTACAGACAAATGGAAAAACTAGTAGAAGCTGACCTCAGGGAAGATCAGTTTCGATTCCGTAGAAACACTGGAACACGTGAGGCAATACTGACCATATGACTTATCTTAGAAGAAAGATTAAGGAAAGGCAGACCTACATTTCTAACATTTGTAGACTTCGAGAAAGTTTTTGACGATGGGGACTGGAATACTCTCTTTCAAATTGTAAAGGTGGCAGGGGTAAAATACAGGGAGCAAAAGGCTATTTACAATTTGTACAGAAACCAGGTGGCAGTTAGAAAAGTCGAAGGGCATGAAAGGGAAGCAATGGTTGGGAAGGGAGTGAGACAGGGTTGTAGCCTCTCCCCAATGTTATTCAATCTATATATTGAGCAAGCAGTAAAGGAAACAAAAGAAAAATTCGGAGTAGGTATTAAAATCCATGGAGAAAAAATAAGAACTTTGAGGTTCGCCGATGACATTGTAATTCTCTCAGAGACAGCAAAGGACTTGGAAGAACAGTTGAACAGAATAGATGGTGTCTTGAAGGGAGGATATAAGATGAACATCAACAAAAGCAAAATGAGGATAATGGAATGTAGTCGAATTAAGTCGGGTGATGTTGAGGGTATTAGATTAGGAAATGAGACACTTAAAGTAGTAAAGGAGTTTTGCTATTTGGGGAGCAAAATAACTGATGATGGTCGAAGTAGAGAGGATATCAAATGTAGACTGGCAATGGCAAGGAAAGCGTTTCTGAAGAAGAGAAATTTGTTAACATCGAGTATAGATTTAAGTGTCAGGAAGTCATTTCTGAAAGTATTTGTATGGAGTGTAGCCATGTATGGAAGTGAAACATGGACGGTTAATAGTTTGGACAAGAAGAGAATAGAAGCTTTCAAAATGTGGTGCTATAGAAGAATGCTGAAAATTAGATGGGTAGATCACATAACTAATGAGGAAGTATTGAATAGGATTGGGGAGAAGAGAAGTTTGTGGCACAACTTGACCAGAAGAAGGGATCGGTTGGTAGGACATGTTCTGAGGCATCAAGGGATCACCAATTTAGTATTGGAGGGCAGCGTGGAGGGTAAAAACCGTAGGGGGAGACCAAGAGATGAATACACTAAGCAGATTCAGATGGATGTAGATTGCAGTAGGTACTGGGAGATGAAGAAGCTTGTACAGGATAGAGTAGCATGGAGAGCTGCATCAAATCAGTCTTTTGGGAGGGGGCAGTATTGTGAGCATATAAACACAGTCTCCATTTATATGTAGTAAATAGTTAAAAATGTGGTCGTAGAAGTATGTTACACTGTTATTACATAATGAATGCAGCTTCTGTAACTGATGTACATGACACCAGGCAGTAGGTGCAGGAGGGTCTGAGAGCAAGGAGCAAGCATGCTGCTGTTCATGGACCTGGGCTAGGTGCTAGCCAATGCATTTTAATAAATAGGTTGTGTACAGGTTCCAACTTTTATTCAACCTGTCATGACAAATATTCAGATATCTAACTGTTATTATCATAAAACTGTGATAGGTCTACGTACCCTGTTCCGCTTTCTCAGTATGACTGAAGTACTGACTCAAGTTTTGATTTTCCTGTCAATAAATTATTCTCATGAGCTCTAACTCTGCTCTGTTCCAGTTAGTTTAGTAGAGCTTTATCTGTTCTGCTTGCTACATAGCTACTGTACACTGCATACTATGTTACTTTTGATTTTTTCTAATCATACTTCATCTTTGGATAATGGCTGTCAGCTGCCAATCATCCACTGAGTGCCAACCGTTTACCTTAATTCAACTGCTCGGCACACCACATTCCTGCACATTATCACCCATGGACCACCAATTCTACACTATCGGCAGCTGATGCAACAGACTACCAACCTGGCTCACTAGAGCTCATAAAATCCTAGTACCTCAACCATTTTACTGTGACAACCCACTCAAGGCACCTCAAGATCCAAGTCCCTTTATGTAATACAGGGTTCGTCAAAAAAATGTTTACACACTTTGAACTGTCATAGACAATTTATTTCCCTTTCTACAAGGTTAAATATCTGTGAGAAAGTAATGTTATGTTTCTTCAACAGGTGGCAGCAGTGGCAAGGAAGTAACTGCAACGTGACGGACATGCGTTTGAGCTTTGAAGTGCGGAAGCAGATAATTAAGTGGTACTGGAAGTTTGAGAATGTAGCTGCGGTTCGAAGACAGTGGAGAACTGAGTATGGTACACAACCACCTTCAAGGTTAACAATTACACGTCTATGAGACAAATTCGAAATTCATGGAGCATTGTGTGATGTGCATATAGGTCGATCAGGGCGACCTCGTACAGCTGCGGTCTTGGAACTGTTTCAGCGTTCGCCTCAAAAATCTTCAAGGCAAGTGACACATAAGAGTAATGTAAGTGCTAGTAGTGTGCTATGCATTCTGAAGAAAGGCAAGTTTCATGTGTACATTCCAAGGCTCGTGCAACAGCTAAGTGATGTGGTGTGGTTTGTCTGCAAGGGGAATCATTGGGCCTTTCCACTTTGAAGGTACTGTTACTGGAGATACGTACCTAACAATGCTTGCTGACTCCATACTCCCTGCCATTCGTGCATTATACAGTAATGATGAGTTTTATTTCCAACAAGATGGCGCCCCGCCGCACTATCATAGGGATGTACGACCATACCTGGATCACAACGTGCCAGGCCAGTGGATATGATGCAGTGGACCAATCAAGTTTCCTGCACGCTCTCCAGACCTCACGCCACTGGATATCTTCTTATGGGGCACAGTAAAAGATGTGGTGCACAAACATAAATCATGTAACCTGGACACAGGAATGAGAATCAGGAGGTGTACGCAGATATCTCATTGGACACTTTGGTATGGGGTACAGAATCAGTGGTGACTCTTACTCAGAAATGTATTGATGCTGAAGTCCACCAGTTTGAACATTAATCACATTTGCAAAGTACACTTGCACACCCTGTATATTGACTTCTCTATTTTAATGAAGTATGTTTGAAATTGCTATCCTTATTTAGTTCAAGGTGTCATAACATTTTTTTATTTTTATTTTATTTTATTTTTTTTTTATTTACAAGGTTTCGTAAAGCTCTCACATTTAGTGTTAAAAATTTTTTTAGTTACAAATTTCTTTACCTGCTAACCACTGGAAGCATAAATCAATCTTTTAGTATTAACTGGAGAGAAGTGAGGAAAATTTTTATCTCTAATAACATTTCTCCTACCAAACAGGAGATTTCTGAGAGAACATAGTGGCAAAGGAAACAGTGAACAAGGAAAGAGTACAGTGAAACTTCAGTATTTTAACTGGGAAAGACGTTTCAGAGAATTCACTGGAGTATCCTCCTGAAGATCTAGGTTGTTAGTGCAGACTTAAAAGACAGAAAATTTATAAGTCAGCTGTACACAAGACAAAAAGTACCCATGACAAAACAGGTGAGTGTTAGAAAAGATATATTAGGTGAAAATGTCTTTTGTAACTAACACTTTTCAGTATTTGTACTGAGAAACTATTAAATAAACCATTTAAGAAAGCAAGAGGCACAATAATTGGAGGAGCAATGAAATATACAATTATGTACACACATGAAGAAATAGCCTTGACAAAATTGGAGGAGGAACTACAATTTATGATGGGTAGGATTGTAAAAGAGTACTGAACAAGTACAACTGAGGGAAAAACTAAAGAGATGCCATTTCATTATACGAATTTTATTTCAAACATGAGTGGAAGGGAACACCTTTGAACAAATAGTTTTCAAAAGATGAAAGGTTTGTTGACAGGGACAAATTTAACAAAACTAAATACTAGAAGGACAAGAAAGAGAATCACCAAGAGCTATGTCCAGATTATATCATAGTGAATCATAGACAGGCATAAAGTAAGAAGTAAACTACTTGGAAAAGCTTCATATGCTCTTTGTGAGAAAACTGCTTAATGAAAAAGGGACTGGCAGAATCAGGAATGAAGAATTACTTACAAGAACAGCAGGGTGAAAAGAAACTAGTGGAAATACAGGTAATGAGAAAAACATCACCAATCAGACATACATTCTGAAAAAAATTGCCTGTAGCAAAGAGTCATTAAAAGAATGACTGCAGGGAAGAGGGAGACAAATAGAGAAAGAGAGAGAGAGAGAGAGAGAGAGAGAGAGAGAGAGAGAGAGAGAGAGGTGTGGAATGCTGGATAGGGTTAAAAAATATGATGTTATCAACATATTAAGCAACAAGAAAGTAAAGTACTGAGTATCTCTCGTAATAAAGAACAACTAGCAATATCAGATGGCACATTTTCTGTGTGTATGCAGAGATGAGACTTTAATTATACATAGGGCCCAAAGCTTCAAATACCAACAAAAGAAAACGTGTATTTTGTCCAATTAGCGTACATTTATGCTCTTTCCAACCTAATGATATATTTATAAACAGAGATGACCATAAAACAACGTATGCAAAACTGGCTGCTATCAGTTTGAAGAATAGAGGATGTTTTCACACTCTTTGACCAAAATTACTTATGATACTCATGAGCCTTATGATTCCAATGAAGCAAAAGGCATCAATTTTTGTGTTATGGCTCCATCTGTTCTAGAAGAAAGACACTGTGACTGGCTTAACAGAAGATGCCTCAACCAGGGTGATGCTAGGCAACTCAGTAACAGGGCCAAGTAAGCATCTTGCATAAAGAGCTATATTCAGACTATGCTGACACTGCAGATGTTACTGCCCAGGGCTTCAGTACAGTGAAACTGCTACACTATTAAGAAAGATCAGAGCTGCCATTCCAGAAACAATGACAGTCTGAATTCATTTTAACATTACCCAGTTCAGACAGGCAGCATTAACTGGCATCACAAAGCAGCTACAAGATAATTATAATGAAAGATATAATTAAGAAATCAGTTACCAAGTTGCTACTGCCAGCCACTATCATTACTAGATGTCAGTTTGCTTTCAGTAAAAAGTATGAATGCTTCTGACTTGGTACATTCCAGCTGGTGGCCTTCCTGCTGGCTAATTTCTATCTCTTGTCACAGGCTTGCTTTGCGGTTTCGTGTTGCATGGCTTGCCTAGATAGCTGCCATACCTTGTGCTGGCAAACTCTCCTGCTCTTTGGTGTTCTGTATGGGAAAACTCTACTATTGTTCTATACCATGTGTGGCGAAATTGTGATGTTGTTTGAGGCCCCAAGCTGGCACACCCTGTTACTGATTGATATCCTGTGTGGGATAAATTCATCAATACAAATTCTTGCTGTCCACCTGGGACCACAGATTGGTTCTGTATGCTTTGGTGCTTCCCAAGGAAACCTGCATATCAGTACCAGTTTGATATCACAGCCTTCACCCACCTTATGTCTGTGCCACACACATAGTACCTGCTACCTGCTACCTGCTACACTGGGGGTGATACTGCATGCCGGCCATGACATAAGGCCTCCTGTTGATCTAAGCATGCTACACTGACTGTGACCAGCCTGCTATGTAGGGGGTGCTGATCCCCACTTATAAACATCACAACTCATATATTTTGCCTCATTGTAGGAGTAAATAAGGAACTTATGTTTGTATGACACATTGTTGCACAACCATCTGATAACTCCCCACCCCCCTCATTACTGCAACAGTGCCATGGGTGGATAGGAGCAGGCCTTCCTGACAACTAGCAACTTTTTTCCATCACCCACCATAGGGATCACACATCCCCAGTCTCTGCAAAACTAACATCTAAGCAAACACATGCAATCCAATAATAAAAAAAATAACAATAACTCTATTACTTATGTGCTGACTGGAACCAAATGTAATTATTGTGTGGGACACATGATATGGCAAAAATATAAGTCTAAAGACGCTCTGAATATATTAAATGATTTTAATTTTCGTATTCCAGTTTGTTACTGGAATTCTTTCTGCAGTGCACAAAAGACAGACTTAAGTGCCATCTTACCTCTTGCATATTTTTTTGTATTTTAAGCTTAGTAACACACTACATTTGCATTTATATTATATTTTACAAAGATAAATAATCGTTTTCCTTGCAGTTAAGCTTCAGAGAATGAAATCAGTATATCTTCTATGAATGGCTCTGAAATGAAAGTGGATCACCAGAATTTAACATTGCAAGTTTCTGTGAAAATTAATGGCTAGTTGGATGAAATGAAGGAAAATATAAAGAATCAAATGGCAGAAAATATTAGTAGTATCAAGTCAATGGAAAGTATATTAACGAAAGGAGGCACTGATGCCAAAAGCAAAGTTGGGGATAGAATGTAACTCAAGTGAATACATAAGTTTTAATGGCAAAGTTAAGAATGTAATTTTCAGAATAGATTGCAACTTAGAAACTAAATGTTCTCCATTGGAAGACAGTAAAATATGTGAATGTTTGCAGTAGCCAGATAATGTGAATGAGTGTGATATAATGAATGTAGCAGTGACCAATGTGCATGTTGATGCAGAGCAATGTTATATTATTTTAAAAGTGAAAGTTATTTATTACGACAATTTGTTGTTGTGTGGTATTCAACTTCTCTCAGCATTATTCATGATGGATAGCTCATGGATCAATGATCATATGTCATCCATCAGGCACAATTTTTCACCATTGCCTTCATCACCTCATGATGTACACATGCTAATTTTCCGAAATATTGGGCTCTCATTGACCCATCAAATAAAGAACTATTTCATCACTGGCGATTCCACTGTTTTGTTTATGTAAATGATGAAGTGAATGGCATAGAAACAGTTGGTAAAGGAGTTGGCAGTGATTTGAACAGTGACATAACTGTTTTTTTTTATAATGTAGAAAATGTTAATGGGGCTAATGTCCCTGTGCTGGTGAAGTCAGATGCAATAGCTGGGGAAAAAATATGATACTGTAAAATCAAAGGGGCTAAGATCAAACATGTGTTCATCACGAGAAAGTGCTTGGTAATATAAAGCATGTAGAACTGGTGATGCTGGAAAAATAAAGTGTATGGAACACTAAGAGATAATGATCAAGAAATTGCCAATAAATTCAAGTTAGCAAGTGGGTTGTTATCTAAGGTAAATGAGAACAAGTCATGGAAGGAGACTGATAAGTATGGTAAATATTTGATGATGATTTTAAAATACAGCCACTGGAAATGGAGTCTAGTGTAATCATCATACTTCCTGTTTCTTTTGAAGTAATTTTTAAAAAAACTGTATATTATTTGTTCATAGAAAGAGAACAACTGTGCAAAAAGAAAAAATAACACAATAAAAAATTAAAACAGATAGATTGACACTGAGACCAAGTTTTATGTAGAATGAAAAGAAGTCACATATGTCTTCAGGTTTATGAAAGACATGTAACTATTTTAGTGTATGAAAGTGACAAAATGTACAATGGAGATGAATGAATGGTGTAAGTGTGTGTGTGTGTGTGCGTGTGTGTGTGTGTGTGTGTGTGTGTGTGTGTGTGTGTGTGTGTGTGTGTGTGTGTGTGTGTGCATGATTTTATGATTGATGTAGTTTTGCTGCAATTGACAATGCTTACTCCAGAAACATATGGGGTAGCACTAAGTGTTTTTCATGACTAAACAATGATGGTTGTCAGAGTATTCTGTGCGTATGTGAAATATGTATTGATGAATGGTAAGAGAGAATAAAATATAAGCTTTCCATGAGATGACTGAGGAGATGTGGTTGGCAGTATTTTTTTGAACATGCAGATGTAAAATTTGTTTGCTACCATGTAGAATAGGTAATGTTAAAAGTGGTATGGGGGCATGGATATTTATCACCAATATGGTTCTAGCTCTATTAATGAATACGTTGTTGAATACATTTCTGAATGCTGGATAGTAGACTTGATGCTAATATGGCATGATTTGTATGTCCAATGAACTGAAGCTGTCCTGAGCTGGAGCACTGAAGTTCCCACAAGAGATCCAGTTCTGGTTCAGTGTAGTAGAAAACTGACTACACAACATTACAAAAATATATTCAAAAACTGAAGAACAAGTTAAGCAAGTGTGGCAAAAGTGCTCTTTGAAAATGTGCAGTGAAATAATTGACAGAAACACCTTTATCTGTTATGAAATCAAGCAACGGAATTTCCAGGTTGGAATTTTGATCATATAAGGAAAAGGTACATTGATACTCACTGTGAAACTAAGGGAGGGGGGGGCTCAGTGTGATGATATGATTCACAGTGTCCACTTACATGCAGTAATAAGTAAAAAAATTTGGTCACAGATGTGTGTTACACTGTTATTAAGTAGTGAATGCAAATGACATCATGCAGTGGGTGCAGGAGGAGTGTCTGAGAGCAAGGAGCAAGCATTCTGCTGTTGGTGGGCCTGTTGGTATCAAGTTTGTATAACAAGGTACTAGACAATGTATTTTAAAAAACAGGTTCTGTACAGGTTTTATGCAACCTGCCATGACAAATATTCAGATACTTACACTTTATTATCACAAAATTGCAATAGATCTATATACCCTGTTACTGCTATCTCAGTCTGACTCCAGTACTGACTCAAGTTTTGACTTTGCTGTCAGTGAGTTATTCTAATGACGTCTCAGTCTGTTCTGTTCAAGATACTTTAGTACAGCTTTTTCTGTTCTGCTCTCAGAATAGTTACAATGCACTGCATTCTATGCTACTTATGATTTTTCCTACGTATACTGCCACATTGGTGAATGTCTGACAGCTGTCAATCATCCACTGAGTACCAACCATTTACCCAAATTCAACTGTTTACTGCACCAAATTGTCACACATTGTCACCCATGGACCACCAATTCAACATTATAGGCAGCTTATAAACAGGTGCATGTGATCAGACCACCAACCTAGAACACTAGAGCTCATAAAATCCTACTACCTCAGCCATTTTACTGTGACAACCCACTCCAAGCACCTCAAGACCAAGTCCCTTTATGTATAACATTCACTTCCCCAGTTTAATAAAGTAAGTTTGAAGTTGCTATCCTTATTTAGTACTAGCCCTCAAGCCATTTTTCTTGTAAAGAGATGAAATGTAATTTTATTCACTGTTTAATTTCAACTTACCATATTGTGGTAAGCAGTTTGGATCATTATACACCAATAACGTCCATGTCACTATAACAGCATTCAATAGAAACATAGTGAAGGCATGCATGGAGCTTAGGGAATTCACACTTACTCTACAAGCATTGCTCCAAATGTACATATGAGATTATGGTGACGAGAACCTCCAGAATGTTTAGGAACACTGATTTCTGAAAAGTTCCACATGGTGTTAAAGTGCCTTGGAAGTATTTCCTTCTAAAGCTAAAGCTACATATGCTGGCCGTGTCAGGTCATTTAGTACTGAGTGACTGCCAAGTCATCCCCTGTCAATGGTGTCATTCAGATGCAGTACAGAGGGGCATGAGATCAGTGTACCATTCTTCTGCACTCTTAAACCTTCCCAGACCTCAGAGCTACAACTTCACATTCAAATAGATCCCCAAATGGCATTAAAAACTGGATACACTATGTTCCAGCAGTCTCACCTAGCTAAAAGCTCAGGCAGTACTGGGAATCTAACACAAGGTCTCCACATATCAGACATACTGAAAGATTAGCTTTGGAGGCAGACAAATATTTAATTCTACTTTAGAGGAGATTCATTAGCTGAACACATTTCATTTTTCAAAGGGAACTGCTGATGGTTTCTGTTAATCAATTAGGTTGACAATGTTTATAAACATGAATTATTTCTTGTGTCTTTATGGAGAAATATCTAACTATTCCCCATTTATTGTGTCAACAGACATTTGTGAAAGAAGATTTCTAGGCTACTGATATTACTTAAACAAAACTATTTCAGATTTAAGATCATAACAGAGACTTCATGATGACATTACTCTAATCCAGTAGAAAACGCACATAATGCTCAATAACTAACTTTAGGTTTGCACAGCACTGAGTAAAGACTTACTCTCCTCTCTCTTGTTTTGTCATGTATTCAACTGAAGGCCTGCTACATGGTTTCATATTGATGCTGGATGCAGTCATGGGGCAGGCTGCTTCTCTGCTAGTCACAATAATTCCTCCCATTGCTTCATGTGGAGGAAACCTAGAAGCATGAAGTAGTCAGAGGAATCTGACAATGCTTGCATCTCCCTGAATATCAGTATTCTGTCACTCTTATATTACAGCAGAGCAGATCATGTAAGTTTGTTGTATGGTTAATGTAATGATTTCGGCTCACATGATTCTTTGGTTCGCCTCCTTGCATTGTCAGGATGGTTGTGTTACCATCCACTGATGCTAAAATATATGACAACTTTTACCCACTAATTACCATAAGCTGTGAAGCCTTCCTCTGATCTAGTCTTGTCAACTAGCTGCATATAAGAATGCAGTTATATTTTATTCAGTGGGATTAATGATAAAATCATGTTCACATGTGAGGAAACTATTTCAACTACATAAAACATTCTTACTTTTAAGGATTTCCTGCCACTCTTATCTGCTATGTAATTATACTGATTATTCTTTTCCACTTGTATTACAATAACCATGAAATTGTTTAGAGTCACTAGTTATTCTATGATTATTGTGATTTTTTTAAATTTAAAGTAATGTGGGAACTTAAAGATCTTTATCAAGGGTAAATCTGTATTGCTTGCTGAGCTGGTGTGTCATTGTCTTTAGTCACACAGTTAAAAGGTTTTGTAACTCTCTTACATTAGGTGTGAAGTCATTTTTAGTTACATATTTCTTTATCTGCTATCTACTGAAAGTATAGCTCAATTTTTTAGTATGAACTGGGGGGAAGTGATGAGGATTTTTGACTCTAGTAACAATTCTGCTACCAATAAGAGATTTCTGAGAGAACACAGTGAAAAAGAAAATGTGAATGAAACAGTACAGCGAAACTTCAGTATTTTAACTAGGAAAAGGCATTTCAGAGAATTCAATGGAGTATCTAAAATTGGCATGGAAGTAACCTCTAAATTTCATTTTCATCTGAAAGTGTGAGCATGTGATCCCTTCTCTAATTTTATGAAATCTACTCTTTTCTGTACCAGTAACTCCTGTCTTTAGGTAACTTCCTTTAATTCTTAATTTTATACTAGCTATTACCATACTCTAGCAAATGATGTTAATACAAAATATAATTTATTTACTGATGAATTATCAGGTATATTTGAAAATGTCTTTCCAAAAAAGGTCTGTAGACTACAGAACAAGCAATCAAGCAAAAAACCATGGCTCACCAAGGGCATAAAAATATCATGCCAGAGAAAAAGGGAACTGTATATAATATCTAGACAATCCAATAATCCCCTGCAGATGAAATATTATAGGACACACTGCAAAATCTTAACGAAAGTCATTAAAAAATCTAAAAGTATGTGCATGCAATCTGAAATTAACTGTTCAAACAATAAAATCAGAACGATTTGGAATGTAATAAAGAGGGAAACAGGTACTGCACCATCTCACAATGAAAAAACTGCTGTCCTAAAAATTAACGATTTGGAAATAACTGATAGTAAACAGATAGCAGACACATTTAACAACCACTTTCTAAGTGTCACCTCTCAAATAGGTTGCAGTGGTGACCTAAGAGAAGCTTTAGATATTCTGAAACTTAACCTCTCACAATGTTTTAATGATATAAATGTAACACCCATAACTGTTAATGAAATAAAAAAAAATAATTCACTCATTGAAAAGTAAAGGATCTTCAGGTATAGATAACATCTCTAATAAACTGGTGAAAGCCTGCAGTAATGATGTAAGTGTAGTACTTGCTCACATTTGCAACATGTCTCTTTATGAGGGAGTTGTTCCAGAGAGAATGAAATATGCCATTGTGAGACCTCTTTTCAAGTCTGGCGATGTTACAGATGTAAAAAATTATCGTCCTGTCTCTCTCTTAACAACATTTTCAAAGGTTCTTGAAAAGGCAGTGTATAACAGGATTGTGGCACATCTTGATAAACTTAATATTATTAACCACAGACAGTTTGGTTTTCAAAAAGGGGTTTCCACAGAGCGTGCCATATATTCACTCACAAATGATGTCTTGGAGTCTATTAATAGTAAGAAGTCACCAGTGTGATATTTCCAAGGCCTTTGATTGTGTGAACCACAAGATACTCTTGGAGAAGGCCTGTCATTACGGAATCAAAGGGCCTATAGGTAACTGGCTGAAATCATATCTTGAAGACAGGAAACAAAAGTTGGTTCCAAATGGCTGCAACAAAGGATCTCCTAATCTAGTGGATTCTAAATGGGGCAAAATTCAGCATGGAGTTCCCCAGGGATCTGTCTTTGGACCCTTGCTGTTTTTAATATATGTTAATGATTTACCCCTGTCCATTAGTAAAAATTGTGAATTCACAATGTTTGCTGATGATACAAGCATTGTCGTAGATGGTCAGTCTACTGCTGATCTGGAGACTGATGTTAATGATATACTCAGAGAAGTTACAGCTTGGTTTTCAATTAATTCTCTTTCAGTTAATATTAAAAAAACTAATTTTACACAGTTCCACACAAAAAATAAAACTCTAGAAAATATAGTAATTGCTCATGACAACCAGGAACTAGAACAGGTGCAATCCACTAAATTCCTGGGGGTTCACATTGACAGTAGGCTCAACTGGGAACAGCATGTGTCCCTTACTCTAAAAAGGCTTTCATCAGCAACTTTAGCTCTAACAATAATTACTCATTTTGGGGACATCAACATTTTAAAATCATCTTACTTTGGGTACTTTCACTCATTAATGAGTTACGGAATAATATTCTGGGGTAATTCACCAGCCTCAAAAAAAATCTTAACTGCTCAGAAGAGAGCAGTCAGAATCATGTGTGGGGATCCTCCACGAACCTCATGTAGAAAACTTTTTACACAGTTAGGTATCCTGACCACAACATGTCAGTACATATACTCTCTGATGAATGTAGTTAATAAAGACTATGCTCAGTATGAAACAAATTGTTCATACCACAACTACAATACTAGAGGTAAAGATGATCTACATGTTGAACTAAAAAATTTAACACTTGTACAGAAGGGAGCTAGTTGGCATATAAACTTGTACTAATGTAGTAGGTGTGGGCTTCGTATCTATCTTGGCCACAATAATGCGTTCACTATGCTGTTTGTAGTAGCTTACCCGCATTCCTATTTTCCTATTCATTATTAAACCTACTCCTGCATTACCCCTATTTGATTTTGTGTTTATAACCCTGTAGTCACCTGACCAGAAGTCTTGTTCCTCCTGCCACTGAACTTCACTAATTCCCACTATATCTAACTTCAACCTATCCATTTGCCTTTTTAAATTTTCTAAGTTACCTGCCCGATTAAGGGATCTGACATTCCACGCTCCGATCCGTAGAACGCCAGTTTTCTTTCTCCTGATAACGACATCCTCTTGAGTAGTCCCCGCCCGGAGATCCGAATGGGGGACTATTTTACCTCCGGAATATTTTACCCAAGAGGACGCCATCATCATTTAATCATACAGTAAAGCTGCATGCCCTCGGGAAAAGGGAGAGAAGGAAATGTAGTAGGTGATTATGGATTGGGGGTAAGAAATGAAAGAGGAAGCCGGTTGGTAGAATTTTGCACAGAGCAAAACTTAATCATAGCTAACACTTGGTTTAAGAATCATGATAGAAGGTTGTATACATGGAAGAACCCTGGAGATACTAAAAGGTATCAGATAGATTATATAATGATAAGACAGAGATTTAGGAACCAGGTTTTAAATTGTAAGACATTTCCAGGGGCAGATGTGGACTCTGACCACAATCTATTGGTTGTGACCTGTAGATTAAAACTGAAGAAACTGCAAAAAGGTGGGAATTTAAGGAGATGGGACCTGGATAAACTGAAAGAACCAGAGGTTGCACACAGTTTCAGGGAGAGCATAAGGGAACAATTGACAGGAATGGGGGAAAGAAATACAGTAGAAGAAGAATGGGTAGCTCTGAGGGATGAAGTAATGAAGGCAGCAGAGGATCAAGTAGGTAAAAAGACGAGGGCTAGTAGAAATCCTTGGGTAACAGAAGAAATATTGAATTTCATTGATGAAAGGAGAAAATATAAAAATGCATTAAATGAAGCAGGCAAAAAGGAATACAAACGTCTCAAAAATGAGATAGACAGGAAGCGCAAAATGGCTAAGCAGGGATGGCTAGACGACAAATGTAAGGATGTAGAGGCTTATCTCACTAGGGGTAAGGTAGATACTGCCTACAGGAAAATTAAAGAGACCTTTGGAGATAAGAGAACCACTTGTATGAACATCAAGAGCTCAGATGGAAACCCAGTCCTAAGCAAAGAAGGGAAAGCAGAAAGGTGGAAGGAGTATATAGAGGGTCTATACAAGGGCGATGTACTTGAGGACAATATTATGGAAATGGAAGAAGATGTAGATGAAGATGAAAGGGGAGATACGATACTGCGTGAAGAGTTTGACAGAGCACTGAAAGACCTGAGTCGAAACAAGGCCCCCGGAGTAGACAACATTCCATTGGAACTACTGACGGCCTTGGGAGAGCCAGTCCTGACAAAACTCTACCATCTGTTGAGCAAGATGTATGAAACAGGCGAAATACCCTCAGACTTCAAGAAGAATATAATAATTCCAATCCCAAAGAAAGCAGGTGTTGACAGATGTGAAAATTACCGAACAATCAGTTTAATAAGCCACAGCTGCAAAATACTAACATGAATACCTTGCAGACGAATGGAAAAACTAGTAGAAGCCGACCTCGGGGAAGATCAGTTTGGATTCCGTAGAAATACTGGAACACGTGAGGCAATACTGACCTTACGACTTATCTTAGAAGAAAGATTAAGGAAAGGCAAATCTACGTTTCTAGCATTTGTAGACTTAGAGAAAGCTTTTGACAATGTTGACTGGAATACTCTCTTTCAAATTCTAAAGGTGGCAGGGGTAAAATACAGGGAGAGAAGGCTATTTACAATTTGTACAGAAACCAGATGGCAGTTATAAGAGTCGAGGGACATGAAAGGGAAGCAGTGGTTGGGAAGGGAGTGAGACAGGGTTGTAGCCTCTCCCCGATGTTATTCAATCTGTATATTGAGCAAGCAGTAAAGGAAACAAAAGAAAAATTCGGAGTAGGTATTAAAATCCATGGAGAAGAAATAAAAACTTTGAGGTTCGCCGATGACATTGTAATTCTGTCAGAGACAGCAAAGGACTTGGAAGAGCAGTTGAACGGAATGGACAGTGTCCTGAAAGAAGGATATAAGATGAACATCAACAAAAGCAAAACGAGGATAATGGAATGTAGTCGAATTAAGTCGGGTGATGTTGAGGGTATTAGATTAGGAAATGAGACACTTAAAGTAGTAAAGGAGTTTTGCTATTTGGGGAGCAAAATAACTGATGATGGTCGAAGTAGAGAGGATATCAAATGTAGACTGGCAATGGCAAGGAAAGCGTTTCTGAAGAAGAGAAATTTGTTAACATCGAGTATAGATTTAAGTGTCAGGAAGTCATTTCTGAAAGTATTTTTATGGAGTGTAGCCATGTATGGAAGTGAAACCTGGACGGTAAATAGTTTGGACAAGAAGAGAATAGAAGCTTTCGAAATGTGGTGCTACAGAAGAATGCTGAAAATTAGATGGGTAGATCACATAACTAATGAGGAAGTATTGAATAGGATTGGAGAGAAGAGAAGTTTGTGGCACAACTTGACCAGAAGAAGGGATCGGTTGATAGGACATGTTCTGAGGCATCAAGGGATCACCAATTTAGTATTGGAGGGCAGTGTGGAGGGTAAAAATCGTAGGGGGAGACCAAGAGATGAATACAGTAAGCAGATTCAGAAGGATGTAGGTTGCAGTAGGTACTGGGAGATGAAGAAGCTTGCACAGGATAGAGTAGCATGGAGAGCTGCATCAAACCAGTCTCATGACTGAAGACCACAACAACAACAACAGTTGGGAGTAGAGTATGCTGCTATAAAGACTTTTAATGCATTGCCTAATTATATTAAATGTACAATAGAAAATGAAACGCTGTACAAAGGTATGTTAAAAAAATACCTGCTCGACCATCCACTGTACTCGTCAGATGAATTCTTTTCCAGAAGTAATGCCCTCCCTTAATAATATATGTATTTAGTCTCTTAGTTATTAGATGGATGATATAATACTATGTTAATGTTATAGTGTTAATGTTATAGTTATAATGTTATATTGAGAATTCCTATACTAGTTTAATGACAGCTTGCAATTGAGAAAAAGTGATACTTATAATATCTATATCATTGTATTATATTACTATTCTGTAGCATTAATTGTATTTGTACAATTGTATTGACACATTCCACATCCAGGCGAATCACTCGCATGTACGGATCTATGGAATACGCATACCAAATAAAATAATAAATAAAAAAATAGGTTTAAACACAGGCCATTTTCCAATATACAGGGGTGAAGACTATTTGGTTATGAAAATCGGTGAAACTTAGTGTGCTATATTGTTATTACGACAGGCTAAGTTTTAAAAAAGTCTTTCAGTATCATTGATAAATATTTATCTAATTTAATATTACTCCCAATAGATCACTGAATTATTACAACACTAATACCATAGAACTCTACAATAATATGATGTTTCCTGAAATAAAGTTGAAACCCTCCAACAGAGATCTAGTTTCATGTGTTACATAGTGTCTCTAAATGATTACTCCAGTGATAACTTCTTCCCCATTTACATACAATTATTGTCTGTGCTTCAATTTTTACTGCCTTTCAACTGAGGTAATGATAACTATAAACTACCTTCCTTTCTGTGGTTATGTTCCTCAGGTTCTATGCCAACATATAGAATAGTTGAAGAACCACTAAAAAGGCTTACTTACTAATATAAAAGGCTGATAAATAACTTACTGTGCTGGAGATTGTGTCTGAAACGATGCAGATACCTACTTTGTCATTGCTTCTCTGTAGTGGCCCCCCACAACAGGTACATCTTGTACAGCAGCTGCTTGTCTCTCATTGTACGGTCGAAGGGCCAGAATGCTAGAAACATACGTTGGCCTGAAACCACTGGGTCTCAACTGTCCATACTTATTTAATTATTTATTTATATTTATTCATGCAGGGACCATTTCATGACATCTGAACTGTTAAGTTTATAAAACAAAAATCAGTTCATCAAAACACACAGAATATATAAATATGCTTTATGAGGGTGGGAAAGATGATCAGCTGTGGCCTTAGTAAAGGCACCATTCTTGTATTTGCCTGAAGACATTTAGGAGAACCTAGGTTAACTGAAATCAGGATGACTGGACAGAGTATAGTGAATTTCGCCAAATGTGAGGATAAAGCTGCACAGCCTCATTCAGCTGAATGCTATCATACAATATGTTTTGATTTACACACAACTTGATTCAGATAACTTACCATATGAAACATAAATGTGCATACAGCTACAACATCTCCCCTAAGCTGTGACTGTATGACTTCTTTTATTTTACCGTGATACACCAATATGATTAATTTGTGTACATTTGCAAATGTGTGTGTGTGTGTGTGTGTGTGTGCCTGATTCTTTGATTTATATTATTTTGCAGCAATTGATAATGTGTACTCCAGAAATATAAGGGGTATCATTCATTAAGTGTTTCTCATGACTATTCAGTGATGGGTGTTTGTGTGTTCTGTGGGTATCTAAAATATGTTGATGAATGATAAGTGAGAATAAAATGTAAGCTTTCAATGAGATGACTGAATAGATGTGGTTGGCATTATCTTTATGAATCATGTAGATGTACAATTTGTTTGCTACCATGCAGAATAGGTAACGTGTAAAGTGGTTTGAGGAAATGGTGACTCATCACCCAAATAGCTCTAGCTCTATTAATGATTACATTATTTTTATTTGCAAGTGCTTGTTTCAATAACAATTATATCTTAATGCCGGATTGTAGACTGGATGCTAATTTAGCAAGATTTGCATGTCCTATGAAGTGAAGTTGTACTGAGCCACAGCACTGAAGTACTACCAGGAGGTTCAGTTATACTGCAGTGTAGCAAGAAAACAGACAACAGACCATTTTGAAAGTACATTCAAGAACTGAAGAACAATTGAAGTGAGTGTGGCCAAAGTGGTCACTGAAAATGTGCAGTGAAATTATTGACAGAAACATCTTTTCCTGTAATGAAATCAAGCAATGGAAACTCCAGGTTCAAATTTCGATGATATAGGGAAACAATCCCCCCCATGAACCATGGACCTTGCCGTTGGTGGGGAGGCTCAACGATACAGATAGCCGTACCGTAGGTGCAACCACAACGGAGGGGTATCTGTTGAGAGGCCAGACAAATGTGTGGTTCCTGAAGAGGGTGCAGCAGCCTTTTCAGTAGTTGCAGGGGCAACAGTCTGGACGATTGACTGATCTGGCCTTGTAACACTAACCAAAACGGCCTTGCCGTTTTGGTACTGCGATTGGCTGAAGGCAAGGGGAAACTACAGCCGTAATTTTTCCCAAGGGTAATCAGCTTTACTGTATGATTAAATGATGGCGTCCTCTTGGGTAAAATTTTCCGGAGGTAAAACAGTCCCCCATTTGGATCTCCGGGCGTGGACTACTGAAGAGGATGTCGTTACCAAGAGAAAGAAAACTGGCGTTCTACGGATCGGAGCGTGGAATGTCAGATTCCTTAATCGGGCAGGTAGAAAATTTAAAAAGGGAAATGTATATGTTAAAGTTAGATATACTGGGACTTAGTGAAGTTCGGTGGCAGGAGGAACAAGAGTTTTGGTCAGGCGAATACAGGATCATAAATACAAAATCAAATAGGGGTAATGCAGGAGTAGCTTTAATAATGAATAGGAAAATAGGAGTGTGGGTAAGCTACTACAAACAGCATAGTGAACGCATTGTTGTGGCCAAGATAGACACAAAGCCCACGCCTACTACAGTAGTACAAGTTTATATGCCAACTAGCTCTGCAGATGATGAAGAAATTGAGGAAATATACGATGAGATAAAAGAAACCATTCAGGTAGTGAAGGGAGACGAAAATTTAATAGTCATGTGTGATTGGAATGCGACAGTATGAAAAGGAAGAGAAG
The DNA here is from genome assembly GCF_023864275.1 of Schistocerca cancellata. Taxonomy (NCBI): domain Eukaryota; kingdom Metazoa; phylum Arthropoda; class Insecta; order Orthoptera; family Acrididae; genus Schistocerca; species Schistocerca cancellata. Next base: position 272,111,773 of record NC_064629.1, read on the forward strand.
GAAACGTAGTAGGTGAATATGGATTGGGGCTAAGAAATGAAAGAGGAAGCCGCCTGGTAGAATTTTGCACAGAGCATAACTTAATCATAGCTAACACTTCGTTCAAGAATCATGAAAGAAGGTTGTATACTTAGAAGAACCCTGGAGATTCTAAAATGTTTCAGATAGATTATATAATGATAAGACAGAGATTTAGGAAAAAGATTTTAAATTGTAAGACATTTCCAGGGGCAGATGTGGACTCTGACCACAATCTATTGGTTATGAACTGTAGATTAAAACTGAAGAAACTGCAAAAAGGTGGGAATTTAAGGAGATGGGACTTGGATAAACTGAAAGAACCAGAGGTTGTACAGAGTTTCAGGGAGAGCATAAGGGAGCAATTGACAGGAATGGGGGAAAGAAATACAGTAGAAGAAGAATGGGTAGGTTTGAGGAATGAAATAGTGAAGACAGCAGAGGATCAAGTAGGTAAAAAGACGAGGGCTAGTAGAAATCGTTGGGTAACAGAAGAGACACTGAATTTACTTGAAAGGAGAAAATATAAAAATGCAGTAAGTGAAGCAGGCAAAAAGGAATACAAACGTCTCAAAAATGAGATCGACAGGAAGTGCAAAATGGCTAAGCAGGGATGGCTAGAGGACAAATGTAAGGATGTAGAGGCTTATCTCAAGAGGGGTAACATAGATACTGCCTACAGGAAAATTAAAGAGACCTTTGGAGAAAAGAGAACCACTTGCATGAATATCAAGAGCTCAGATGGAAACCCAGTTCTAAGAAAAGAAGGGAAAGCAGAGAGATGGAAGGAGTATATAGAGGGTCTATACAGGGGCGATGTTCTTGAAGACAATATTATGGAAATGGTAGAGGAGGTACATGAAGATAAAATGGGAGATATGATACTGCGTGAAGAGTTTGACAGAGCACTGAAAGACCTAAGTCGAAACAAGGCCCCGGGAGTAGACAACATTCCATTAGAACTACCGACAGCCTTGGGGGAGCCAGGCCTAACAAAACTCTACCATCTGGTGAGTAAGATGTATGAGACAGGCGAAATTCCCTCAGACTTCAAGATGAATGTAGTAATTCCAATACCAAAGAAAGCAGGTGTTGACAGATGTGAAAATTACCGAACTATCAGTTTAATAAGTCACAGCTGCAAAGAGATGAAAAGTAATTTTACTGACTGTTTAATTTCAACTTACCACATTGTGGTAAGCAGTTTTGATCATTATACAGCAATAATATCCATGTCACTATAACAATATCTTACTGGGTGACAGCAATGAAAGTTATACCATTGGGGTGTGGTCATTCAACAGAAACATAGCAAAGGCGTGCATGGAGCTTAGGGAATGCACTCTTCCTCTACACACATTGCTCCAAACCTACATATGAGATATTGATGATGAAAAGCTCCAGAATGCCTAGAGCACTTATTTCTGAAATGTTCTACATGGTTTTAAAATGCCTTGAAAGTACTTCTTTCTAAATCTAAAACTATGTGTACAGGCCGTGTCTGGTCATTTAGTACCAACTGACTGCCAAGTCATCCAATGCCAATGGTGTCATTCAGATGTAGTACTGAGGGGCATGGGATCAGCATACCGTTCTTCCAGCCTTTTAAACTTTCCCAGACCTGGGAGCTACTACTTCTCACTCAAATAGAGCCCCAAATGACATTACAAAACTGGATATACTATGTTCCAGCAGTATCACCAAGCTAGAATTCCAGGCAGTGCTGGGAATCTAACACAAATTCTCCACATATCAGAAATACTGAAAAATTAGCTTTGGAGGCAGACAAATATTTATGTATACTTTAGAAGAGATGCATGAACTCCTCACATTTCATTTTTCAAAGAAAACTGCTGGTGGTTTCTGTTAATGAATTAGGTTGACAATGTTTATAAAAACAAATTTTTTCTTGTATCTTTCTGGTGAAATTTCTACTTATTCCAAGTTTATTGTGTCAACATATATTTGTGAAAGAAGATATCTCAGCTATTGATATTACTTAACAGAAATAATTTCAGATTTAAAGAGACTTCAATCATGATGTGTCAATACTACTCTAATTCAGTTGGAAGCACACATAATGTTCAATAACTAGCTTTAGATCTGTACAGTGCCGAGTAAAGACTTACTCTCCTCTATTTAGTTTTGTCATGTATTCAGTTGAAGGCTTGCTAGTTGTTTCATTTTGATGCTGGATGCAGTCATGGGGCAGGTTCCTTCTCTTCTGGTCAACATAATTCCTCTCATTGCTTCATGTCGTGGAAACTTAGAATCATGAAGTAGATGGAGAAATATTACATTGACTGTATCCAACTGAATATCAGTATTCTGTCACTATTATATTACATCAGTGCAGAACAAGTAAGCTTGTTGCATGGTTAATGTAATGATCTCTGCTCACATGATTGTTTGGTTGACCTCTATGCATCCTCAGGATGGTTGTGTTACCATCCTCTGATGCTAGAATATGTAGCAAACTTTACTCGCTAATTACCATAAGTTGTGAAGCCTTCCTCAGATCTAGTCTTGTCAAATGGCTGTATACAAGAGAGCAGTTATTTTTTATTTAGTGTGAATAATCATAAAACCACGTTCAGATGTGAGTAACATATTTCAGCTCCCAAAACTTTTTTTTTTTTTTTTGAGGATTTCTTTCTGCACTTATTAGCTAAGTAACAATACTGATTATTCTTTTCCAATTGTATTACAATATATCTGAAATTGTTTTGAGTCACTAATAATTCTATGATTATTGTGGTATTTTTTTTTTTTTAATTTAAAGTAATGTGGGGACTTAAAGATCTTTATCAAGGGTAAATCTGTATTGCTTGCTGAGCTGGTGTGTCATTAACTTTAGTCACACCATTGCACGGTTTTCTAAATCACTTACATTTAGTGTGAAGAAATTTTTTAGTTATGAATTTCCTTACCTGCTAACCACGCGAAGTTTAACTTTATGTTTTAGTAAGAACTGGAGGTAAGTGAAGAGGATTTTTATCTCTAGTAACAATTCTAGAACCAATAAGAAATTTCTGAGAGAACACAGAGCCAAAGAAAATGTAGTAAGAGAAACAGTACAGCAAAACTTCAGTATTTTATCTAACAAAATGCATTTCAGAGAATTCAATCGAGTGTTCTCCTGAGGATGTAGGTTGTTAGTGCAGGCTTAAGGGAAAGAAAATTTGTACGTCAGTTGTACAAAAGACAAAAAGTAGCAATGACAAAACAATTGAGTGTTAGAAAAGTTGTGTTAGATAAAAATGTCTTCTGTCACTAACACTTTTCAATATTTGTACTGAGCCTATTGAATAAAGCATTTACAAAAGCAAGAGGCATATTAATAGGAGGATAAATGATAAATACAGTTATGTACATATATGAAGAATTAGTCTTGACAAAATCAGGGGAAGAACTACAAATTAAGGTGGCTAGGATTGTAAAAGAGTATTGAGGGAAAAACAAAGGAGATGACCTTTGGCATATATGAATTCCACGTCAAACATGGCTGGAATTGAACACCTTTGAACAAATAAAATGTTTTAGCTATTTAGGAGATTTGGTGACAGAAAACAAAAACTGTTTACAGGAAATAAATAGTAAAACATCTAGAAGTCAAAGAGTTTTCAAAAGATGGAAGGTTTCTTGAGAGGAACAAATTTAATAAACTAGATACTAAAAGGACTAAGAAAGACATTCCCCCAGAGCTTTGTCCAGGATATACCATAGTGAATCACTGACAGCCATAAAGTAGAAAGTAAACTGCTAGGAAAACTTTGATAAGCTCTTTGTGAGAAAACTGTTTAATGTGGACGGGACTGGCAGAATAAGGAATGAAGAATTACTTACAAGAACAGCAGGGTGAAAAGAAACTAGTGGCAATACAGGTAATGAGGAAAACATCACCAATGGGACATACACAGTGAAAAAATTTGCCTGTTATAAAGAGTCATCAAATGAAAATTGCAGGAAGATAGAAAGAAAGACGGAGACAGAGAGAGAGAGAGATTTGTTATAAAGAGTCATCAAATGAAAATTGCAGGAAGATAGAAAGAAAGACGGAGACAGAGAGAGAGAGAGAAAGAGAGAGACAGAGACAGAGTGAGATGTGGAGTGCTGGATAAGGTTAAAAATATATGATGTTATCAACAGATTCAACAACTAGGACAGGAAGAGTAAACTGGAAAGTGCACAATGTCTCTCATAATAAAAACAATTAGCAGTACCAGATGGCACATATTCTGCGTGTATGCAGAGATGAGACTTTAGCGATACATAGGGCCCAACACTTCAATTACCAACAAAAGAAAACATGGATTATGTCCAATTAGTGTACTTTTATGTTCTTCCCAAACTAATTATATCTTTATATACAGAGATGACCATAAAACAATGTATGCGAAACTGGCTGCATCCAATTTGAAGCATAGAGGACATTTTCAGGATCTCTGACCAAAATTTCTTATGACACTCATGAGCCTTATGATTCCTGTGAAGCAAAAGGCATCAATTTTTGTGTTATGGCTCCATCTGGTCTAGAGGAAAGACACTGTGACTGGCTTAACAGAAGATGCCTCAACCAGGGTAATGCAAGGCAACTCAGTAACAGGGCCAAGTAAGCATCTTGCATAAGGGGCCATATTCAGACTGTGCTGACACTGCAGATGTTACTGCCCAAGGCTTCAGAACAGTGAAACTGCTACACTATTAATGAGGATCAGAGCTGCCATTCCAGAAACAATGACAGTCTGAATTCATATAAACATTACCCAATTCACACAGGCAGCATCAATCAGCATCATGAAGCAGCTCCAAGGAAATTATGATGAAAGATATAATAAAGAAATGTGTTATTGCGCTGCTACTCCCATTACTATCATCACTACATCTGGGTTAGCTGCCTGCAAAAAGTATGAATGCTTCTGACTTGGTACATCCCAACTGGTGGCGCCCTGCTTGGTAATTTCTACCATTTATCACATGCCTGCTTTGGGGTTTTGTGTTCCCTACCTTGCCTAGATAGCTGCCATGACCTGTCCTGGCAAACTCTGCTGCTCGCTGGTGCTCTGTGTGGGAAATCTCTCCTACTGTTTCATACCTTGCATCAGCATATTGTGCTGCTGTTTGAGGCACCAAGCAGGCACACACTGTCACTGACTGATGACTTGTGTGGGAAAAATTCATCACAGTCTTCTCCACCCACCCATGTTATCCTGCCTAGGGTAAGAGCAACACACGTAGTATGATCCGTTCACTGCTACAGCAGGGGTGAAACTGCATGCCAGCCATGACATAAGGCCTCCCGTTGAGCTAAGCATGCTATACTGCGACCAGCCTGCAACTTGGGGGTGCTGATCACCACTTAGTATCACCACAACTCATTTATTTTGCCACATGGTAAGTGTTAATAAGAAACTTTTTTTTTTTTATGACTAAGCGATAGACAACCACACAATGCCTAACCACATCACCACAATGCCATGGTTGGAGAGTGGAAGACCTTCCTGACAACTAGCAACCTGTTTCCACCATGCACCAAAGAGATACACACCCCCAATCACTGCAGTACAAATTCCTAACAAAACACATACAACCCAATAACCAAAAAATAACAATAATACTTATGTGCTGACTTGAACCAAATATAATTACAGTGAGGGACACATGGTATGGCGTAAATATAAGTCTAAAGATGCTCTGGATGTATTAAATGATTTTAATTTTCATTTTCCTGTTTGCAATTGGAATTGTTTTTACAGTGCACAAAAGAATGTTGTTAAGTGCCCTCTTACCTCTTGCTATTATACTGTATAGTTTTAGTAATTTAAGCTTAGTAATGCTCTACATTTGCATGTAGATGACATTTTATAAATATAAATAATTATTTTCCTTGTAGGTAATATAAGATGATTCATTGAAAGAAAATAGTGGTTACTGATGCCACTTTTGTAAGTACTACACACTATGTTACTAAATCAGAGACTGAGTCAGTAAATCACGCATACTAATTTTTGTACAAATGTTGTGAAAGTCATGAGACACATCATTTGTTAAAAGGAATGAAACATGAAAAAAGCCTTAAAATTACAGGTCATCATTGGGATACAGATGTTCTTTGCATTGAAATGACACAAAAAAACTGGTCTCTTTTACACTGTTTATTTGCCTGCACTGTCTATCATTTCTAACAGACTTGTATTTGAGAGGACTTGTGTGCCAGTTCACAACAGTTCAATTGGGTTTTGGTTCCCTGTAGAATCCAACCCCACTCCTTACACACACTATTCATCTTTTGAAACTGAAATTCATAGGTTGCATTTGTAATTGAAGCTGACAGTCTCTAAATGAGCTAGAAGACTAAAAAACTCTATTCCAGGAGTGTGGATTTTCACCATATCCCTTTAAGAAAGCAGTGCAAGTGATGCCTCAGTAGCAATCAGGAGACCAGGAAGAAGAATCAAATAGAGATGTTCTCAGTTGTTAAGTGATTTTTTCAATGTGTGAGAAGTGATTCCTATTTTTTAAAAAAAAAAAAAAAAAAAAAAAAAGGTAAGGATCAAGGGGTTAAGTTCAATATGAGATACCTTTCTGACATCAGAAACTTCTGTGGGAAAGGTTAGTGGCAATATACAGCGAAAAGCAAGGATTGGTGTCATTGTGAGAAATATTACGTATAGGCCATACCCAACAAACTATACAAAAACAATTCAGTGAACTTAGGCAGCTGGTATTTACTTCTTCGCCTGAATAAATCAGCAATGGCTGAGTAATGCACCTCTGCTCACTACTCTATTAACTATTAACACTTTCAAAAACTGTCCGCCATCACATCTTTCTCGAGAAATGAGGTTAAGGAAGTAGTGAAAAATAACTAGCACCAGATATAAGCATCTATATGAATTTTTCAAATTAGACAATTCCTGTTCATGGATTCTGCACGTATCTGTTATATACTGCCATAGTAATTTCTCTTGTGAATCTGAACCTCGTCATAATTTGACTGACTGAAGAGTTGATGCTTAAGCATTATTGACTTGCATCTTCCACATTCAGTTTTATTTTTAATTACGGTTATCACATTTTATTGGTGACTTCCTCTTTTAATAACATGTCCATCTTAAGTAACAACACTACAGTGAGCTCAGCAGACAATGGAAGGATCTGCATGACAATTATTGTATGAATTATAACTGAAATGTCAGGAGCAATAACTTGGTACATTACAAAAGATATAATTGCTAGCACTGTTTTCCTGACTGCCACAAGTCCAATACAAGCAGTGCAGCTCATACTGTGTCTACTGATGACATTTTTGCGCAGACACAGAGATAGCTGTTTCTGCTGTTCCACAATTTGAACTACTAGAGGTGTACACTGACATGGAATGACATGGTCATAAATTTTCTGTGCCATACTAGAATGGATATAGGGGAAAGTTTTTATTCAGATGCTATTCCATAGAGTTATTGATTCAAAAAATTCAATGACACTTAAAGAAAGTCCTACTCTGGTTCAATGTGTTTTAGGAAGATACCCACCTCACTAATAACAGTGGTTCTGAAACCATAGGTACCCACAGGCTGAACCAGAACTCCAGTGACAAACATTTGAATCCTCTTCTGGGATACCTTCCAAGTATATTGGTATTGGAGATCTGTGGTATCTGGCAGCTAACTACAGAGTAACTGCACTTTGTTTTGTTTCTTGCTCGAATTACACTCCTGGAAATTGAAATAAGAACACCGTGAATTCATTGTCCCAGGAAGGGGAAACTTTATTGACACATTCCTGGGGTCAGATACATCACATGATCACACTGACAGAACCACAGGCACATAGACACAGGCAACAGAGCATGCACAATGTCGGCACTAGTACAGTGTATATCCACCTTTCGCAGCAATGCAGGCTGCTATTCTCCCATGGAGACGATCGTAGAGATGCTGGATGTAGTCCTGTGGAACGGCTTGCCATGCCATTTCCACCTGGCGGCTCAGTTGGACCAGCGTTCGTGCTGGACGTGCAGACCGCGTGAGATGACGCTTCATCCAGTCCCAAACATGCTCAATGGGGGACAGATCCGGAGATATTGCTGGCCAGGGTAGTTGACTTACACCTTCTAGAGCACGTTGGGTGGCACGGGATACATGCGGACGTGCATTGTCCTGTTGGAACAGCAAGTTCCCTTGCCGGTCTAGGAATGGTAGAACGATGGGTTCGATGACGGTTTGGATGTACCGTGCACTATTCAGTGTCCCCTCGACGATCACCAGTGGTGTACGGCCAGTGTAGGAGATCGCGCCCCACAGCATGATGCCGGGTGTTGGGCCTGTGTGCCTCGGTCGTATGCAGTCCTGATTGTGGCGCTCACCTGCACGGCGCCAAACACGCATACGACCATCATTGGCACCAAGGCAGAAGCGACTCTCATCGCTGAAGACAACACATCTCCATTCGTCCCTCCATTCACGCCTGTCGCGACACCACTGGAGGCGGGCTGCACAATGTTGGGGCGTGAGCGGAAGACGGCCTAACGGTGTGCGGGACCGTAGCCCAGCTTCATGGAGACGGTTGCGAATGGTCCTCGCCGATACCCCAGGAGCAACAGTGTCCCTAATTTGCTGGGAAGTGGCGGTGCGGTCGCCTACGGCACTGCGTAGGATCCTACTGTCTTGGCGTGCATCCGTGCGTCGCTGCGGTCCGGTCCCAGGTCGACGGGCACGTGCACCTTCCGCCGACCACTGGCGACAACATCGATGTACTGTGGTGACCTCACGCCCCACGTGTTGAGCAATTCGGCGGTACGTCCACCCGGCCTCCCGCATGCCCACTATACGCCCTCGCTCAAAGTCCGTCAACTGCACATACGGTTCACGTCCACGCTGTCGCGGCATGCTACCAGTGTTAAAGACTGCGATGGAGCTCCGTATGCCACGGCAAACTGGCTGACACTGACGGCGGCGGTGCACAAATGCTGCGCAGCTAGCGCCATTCGACGGCCAACACCACGGTTCCTGGTGTGTCCGCTGTACCGTGCGTGTGATCATTGCTTGTACAGCCCTCTCGCAGTGTCCGGAGCAAGTATGGTGGGTCTGAAACACCGGTGTCAATGTGTTCTTTTTTCCATTTCCAGGAGTGTAGCTCAGCATCTTTACTGCACTGAATATAGTGGACAACCATGCAAATGAGGGCAGTTTGACCTGTGTGTCTTGTTTTGATTTGGTCACGGTACCTGCTGTTGGCAGCAGTAATTCACTCCATACCACATTGTCCTCAAGTTTGCTTTCAGTACTGCACCATTCTGCCCAGGATTTTGTTTTCCAGCAGTTTTAGTTCTGCATTAATGACAATACACAGCAGTATTAAGGCTAGGCATACCAATGAAAAGTTGGAAAATCTGCACTTGGTTTACAAATTCACTGAATGCAATGTAAAAATAGCATAATGAAGCTGCGGTAACAGAATATGTGGTACTTCTTGTGGTTGTTGCATAGTCTGAGTTGTGTGATGTACATTTTGATTACTGCTTATAACAGACTGCTTCACTTTCCTGAAGGTATTTGCACAGACACAAGGATGACTGCATTAACAAATCAAATAAATTACAATTACATTAATCACCCACCAGAGGGAATGAGCCCTTATACTAAAATTTTAAAAAAGTACCCCTGAACAATCTTTGATAGCTTATCAGTGGAGTTCTGGGTCAGGTGATTATGTGAAAAGGTGTCTGACATGAATACGCCCACATGACAGGAGTTAACAGACCTTGATTGCCGAATGGTAGTTGGAGCTAGATGCATGGGAGACTCCATTTTCCAAATTGTTTCGGAATTCATTATTGCAAGACCCACAGTGTCAAGACTGTGCTGAGAATCCCACATTTCAGGGTTTACCTCTCACCTCAGATCACACAGTGGTCAATGGCCTTCACTTTATAACTAAGAAATTTTGCATATTTGTGGGAAGGTCATAAGGGACCAAACTGCTGAGGTCAACTGTCCCCAGGCTTACACACTAGTACTTGACCTAACTTAAACTAACATATGCTAAGGGCATCACAACACCCATGCCCAAAGGAGGACTTGAACCAGTGATGGGGAAGGCGCATGAACTGTGACAAGGCAACTCAAACCGCGTGGCCATTCTGCATAACATGACTAAGAACAGTGATGTTTGCGTTGAGTTGTCAGCACTAACAGACAAACAACACTGCCTGAAATAACCAGAAAAATATATCTAGGACGCATGATAATTGTACCCGTTAGGACAGTGCAGTGAAATTTGGCATTAATGGTATATGGTAGTGGACAACCCATGTGAGTGCCTTTGCTAACAGCTTGACATGATCTACATTGCCACTGCTGGGCTTTTAATCATATCAATTGGACTCTAAATGACCAAAACCTGTGCATTGGTCAGATGAATCTAAGTTTCAGTTGGTGTGAGCTGATGATGGGCTTCAAGTGTGGCCAGACAACATTAAGCCAAAGAGTCAGGTTGACAATGAGGCACTGTGGAAGCTTGTGGTGGCTCCATGATGGTGTGGGCTGAATCAGTCATCACTGCCTGGAAATGGTTATTTTCAGTTACTTGGATTTCAGCAGCTAGAATTAGTTCTTACAGAACCTTAGAGGAATAATAATCAGAATGTACTACAAAGTAATTTTAACATTTAATTTCCTTCAGATATAACAGTTATAAACAGCTGGAATCATTGTTGTCAACTTTCAATCTGCTCCCAAGGGTCACATTGTCAAGAAGAGTATACTGGCTTAGAAAGATCTTGATTGATGATCTGTTTATGGACCCCATGAATTACAATGGTGTGGAAACACAAGCCATAGTAAAAGGTATGTCTGATCACGATCGTCAAATCACAATGTGTAAACTCGCCAGAAGGAAAATAGTAAATGGCAACATGATTCGTAAACATATTATAATAATAAATAGAGAATCTACCAATCACTTAAAAAAGAGTTTACACTTTTAACAATGGGAGGAAGCACATGAGGTAGACACAAAGAATCAGAAATTCAATTCATTCCTGAACGTAATTGCCAAACATTTTGAAATCTGCTTAATCCAAACAGAGGTTAAAATGAAATCATCCTGTTATTGAAAAAAGGAGTTGGTAACAGCTGGCATCAAAATATCATGTGCTAAAAAGAGAGACCTGTATGCAGAGCAAAAGATGACCACTAACCTGGAAGCTGCACTAGAGAAAAAAGAAAGTACTCTAAAATTCTAACATGTGGAATCAGGAAGGACAAACAAATGCCTCATGCAGAAAAAATTAGGAAATCTAACAATAAAGTAATAACCATATGGAACATCATAAAAAGTGAGACAAGTAGGAACATAAAATCTCAACGAGTGGAGACTCCACTATCCTCTGGCAGTGGCTCACACAGCAACAATCAAAAAGCTGAAGCCTCAGATTGTAATAGCTTTTTTCTCGCAGTAGCTGAAACAACAGGGAGCCATAATACAACATCTCCAAAGGAACCACAGAGCTACTAAATCATATGCAAATCACATCAAATACAGTACTCTGTTTCATAAGCACAACTCCTAAACTAACTGAATAAAATCATAAAACCTCTGGATGTTCTGGATATGATGGAATATCAAACAGGATTTTAAAATCATGTGGGGACTTATTCAGTCACAAATTATGCTATTTATGTAACCAGTGAACGAAAACTGGGACATTTCCAGATAGACTGAAACATGGAATAGAGTTGTCCATCCATAAAAGTGGGGCAACCAATATACTATCCAATTGTCAACTCATCTCTTTGCTGCCAGTGTTCTCGAAAGTGTTTGAGACAGTAGAATGTGATAGGGCTTATGATACAAAATGGCTCACTAACTTCTGCATACTTTGAATTTCATAAGCGATGCCCCACACAGAGAGCTATATCTAGCAAAGCAGATGAAACTGTAGGTGAATTAAATCCCTGAAGGTACCCAATGGGGATCTTCTGTGACACTTCCTGTGCACCACAGCTCCATCAGCAAACAGCCACAGATTGCTACATATATAAATGAACTGATTGATATGGTGAGCAACAGTCTGTGAGTCTTTGCTGATGATGCTGTGGAGAATGGGAAGTGTCATCACTGAGTGACTGTAGGAGGATACAGAATGGCTCAGTAAAAGGTTCTAGTTGAGTTGAATAATGGCAACTTGCTCTACATATAGCAAAATAAATGTTAATACAGACGACTAGGGAAAAAAGTCCTATAATATTCAAATACAGCATTACTAGTGTGCTGCTTGACACAATGACATTGATTAAGTATATAAGTTTAACATAGAAAAACAATATGAAATGGAACAAGCATTATAGGACAGTTTCAAAGAAGGTGGTTGGTCAACACTGGTTTACTGGAAGAATTTTAGGAAAGTGCGGTTTCTTGAGTACTGGTTGCTTGTTAGGAGTTCCTGCCAGCTTGGATTAAATGAAGACATTGAAGCAATTCAGAGGTGGGCACCTAGATTTGCCACTGGCAGTTTCAGTCACAATGTGAGTATTATGGAGATGCTTCATGAGTCCTAAAGGGAATCCCTGGAGGGAAGATAATGTTCTTTTCGCAAAGCACTACTGAAGAAATTTAAACAACCAGCATTTGAAGTTGGCTGTAGAGTAATGCTACAGCCGCCACTGTACAATTATCAGGAGCATCACAAAGACAAGATAAGAGAAATTTGGGTTTGCGCAGAGGCATAGAGGTAGTGGTTTTTCCCTTGCTCTGTTTTGTGAGTGATACAGCAAGAGAAATTATTAAGAGTGGTACAATTCTTCACCATGCATCTTTTGGTGGCTTGCACAGTATGTATGTAGATGTACATGAAGAGGAATGTACCATAAGCCTGTATATACTGCTCCTACATGGATCAGAAAGACGAACTCTAACTAATTTCTGCATGTGGGTCTTTGAGCAGTGATTCTACCCTTGGTGCACACCCAAATGGTGCAGTAAGAATCCCTGATACTAGCCACTATTAGGAATATGCAGAGTACAGATGTAGATGTAGATGTATATAAAGTACTTAGCATTTCTGAAATCAGCAGACAAGTTGCCAATATTCTGTGCAACCCTCACATGCTTGTGTCAATGACAGTCATGGCTTAAAGTATACACAGTGGGTTGCAGGGTGAGCAGTAGTGTCATGGTCACTGTAAGAGAATTGTCATGGTGGTAGCTGTCTCAAACTTTAATGACATTCTTATTCACCATGATATTGTCAAACATCAAAGTCTGACCAAGTATGGTAACATTTGTTTCATGTAGCTTAAGGAATAAAAAAGAAAAAAAATCTGCTAGGGCTACTGAAACAATTTACACTAGCTCATATAAGTCACTGAAAGATCACAAAAATAACAATTAAGCAAACACATATGAATGAAATGTAATGAAATCCAGCAAATGCGACATAGCAAAAAAGCACCCACAATCTAAAATCGACATAAGGGTAACCTCTGAATTTCATTTTCATCTGAAAGTGTGAGCATGTGATCCCTTCTCTGATTTTTTGAAGACCTACTCTTTTCTGTACCAGTAACTCCTGACTTCATGTATCTCCCTGTAATTCTTAGTTTTATGCTAGCTATTACCATGGATATAAACACGTTTTTTTTTTTTTTCCAAATGTACAGGGGTGAAGACTGTTGGGTAACAAAAATTGGTGAAACTTAGTGTACTATTTTGTTATTATGACAGGCTGAGTTTAAAAAATGTCTAGTAGTATTTTTGATAAATATTTATCCAATTTAATATTACTCCCAACAGGTTACTGAATTAATTACAACACTTATACCACAGAACTTTGCACTATTTTGATGTGTCCTGACATAAAGTTGAAACCATCCAACAGAGATCTAGTTTCATGCGTTACATAGTTCTCTAAATGATTACTCATGTGGCAAGTTCCTTCAAATGGACATGACTGATTATCTTCCCCATCTCCATAAATTCAAGTCTGTTGTTCTTTTTTTACTGCCTTTTCACTGAGGTAATGCAACTATAAACTACCTTTCTTTCTGTGGTTATGTTCCTCAGGTAATATGTAAACATATAGAATATTTGAAGAACCACTAAAAAGGCTTACTTACTAATATAAAACGCTGATAAATGACTTACTGTGCTGGAGGTTGTGTCTGAAACGATGCAGACACTTCCTTTGTCATCGCTTTTCTGTAGTGACCCCCCACAACAGGTACATCTTGTACAGCAGCTGCTTGTCTCTCATTGTACGGTCGAAGGACCAGAATGCTAGAAACATACGTTGGCCTGAAACCACTGGGTCTCAACTGTCCATATTTATTTAATTATTTATTTATATTTATTCATCCAGGGATCATTTCACGACATCTGAACTGTTAAGTTTATAAAACAAAAATCAGTTCGTCAAAACACACAGAATATATAAATATGCTTTATGAAGGTGGGAAAGATGATCAGCTGTGGCCTTAATGAAGGAACCATCCTTGTATTTGCCTGAAGACATTTAGGAGAACCTGTGTTAACTCAAATCAGGATGACTGGACAGAGTATAGTGAATTTCGCCAAATGTGAGGATACAGCTGCACAGCCTCACTCAGCTGAATGCTATCATACAATATGTTTTGATTTACACACAACTTGATTCAGATAACCTACCCTATGAAACAGAAATGTGGATACAGCTACAACATCTCCACTAAGCTTAGACTGTGTGTCTTCTTTTATTTTACCATGATATACCCATATGAATAATTTGTGTACATGTGCTAGTGCATGTGTGTGTGCGTGTGTGCGTGTGTGTGTGTGTGTGTGTGTGTGTGTGTGTGTGTGTGTGTGTGTGCCTGATTTTTTTATTTCTATTATTTTTTCACTGCAATTGAGAATGTGTACTACACAAATATAAGCGGTATCATTAAGTGTTTTTCATGACTATTCAGTGATGGCTGTTCAGTGTGTTCTGTGCATATGTAAAATATATGTTGATGAATGGTAAGTGAGAATAAAATATAAGCTTCCCATGATATGACTGAAGAGATATTGTTGTAATTATTTTTATGAATCATGCAGATGTAGAATTTGTTTGCTACTATGCAGAATAGGTAACGTGTAAAGTGGTATGAGGAAATGGCAACTCATCACCTAAATAGCTGTAGCTCTATTAATGAATACATTATTTTTATTTGCAAGTGCTTGTTTCAATAACAATTATTTCTTAATGCTGTATAGTAGACTTGGTGCTAATTTGGCTAGATTTGTATGTCAAATGAATTGAAACTGCCCTGAGCTAGAACACTGAATTTCTCACAGCAGGGTCAGTTCTGGTGCAGTGTAGCAAGAAAACAGACAACAGGATGTTATGAAAGTACATTCAAGAACTGAAGAACAATTTAAGTGAGTGTGTCAAAAGTGCTCATTGAAAATTTGCAGTGAAATAATTGACAGAAACATCTTTTCTGTTACGAAATCAAGCGATGGGAACTCCAGGTTGCAATTTTGATCATATAAAAAAAGTATACATCGCTACTCACTGGAAAACTGACCCTCTCAGTTACAGATAACAAAAAAAAACACATCACCTTCCCATGTAAGCATTCATCAGGAAATGAAACAAACACACATTCATTCACAGAAGTAAGCAAACCTTGTTTACATACAACCGCCACCTCCAGGAGCTTTTATCGTGATGCTCAGGATGGCAGTCATATGTGCGTGAAGTGTACTTGGTTTTGTGAAAGAATGCATGCGTGAACTTCTGTTTTTTCTTTCCTAATGAAGGCATTGGTCAAAAATAAATGTGTAAGTGTCTTTTTGATGTGCCTGTCTCCATGCAATGAATCATCTTCACTGTGAGTAGCATTGTATTTTCTTCATATGTTATTTCTGCAACGAGTACTTTATGACTGGAATTCACACTCTTCTCATGGTTTTTCTTTATAAAGGTGAACATTTCAGTGAAAAATTTATTTTGTTGAGGTGGAATTCCTATCAATGATATAATTATTATAAAAGCCTTTGTGTATTACATTGACTTCTCTATTTTAATAAAGTATGTTTGAAGTTGCCATCCTTATTTAGTTGTATTTCTCAAAATCTATTTCTCTACAAAGAGCTGAAAACTAATTTTAGTCACAGTTTAATTTCAACTTACCACATTGTGGTAAGCATTATGGATCATTATACGGCAATAACATCGATGTCACTATAACAGCAGCTTACTGGGTGACAGCAATGAAAGTTACACCATTTGATGAGTTGTCATTCAACAAAAACATAGCAAAGCCACACATGGAGCTTAAGGGAATGCACACTTTCTCTACAAACATTGCTCCAAACCTGCATATGAGATTATGATGATGAGAACCTCCAGAAAGATTAGGTACACTTATTCCTGAAAAATTCTACATGGCCTTAAAATGGCTTGGAAGTATTTCTTTCTAAAGATAAAGCTATGTCTACTGACTGTGTCAGGTCATTTAGTACTGACTGACTGCAAAGTCATCCCCTGCCAGTGTTGTCACTCAGATGCAGTACAAACGGGCATTGGATCAGCATACTATTCTTCCAGCCTTTTAAATCTTCCCAGACCTTGGAGCTACTACTTCTCACTCAAGTAAATACCCAAATTACTTTACAAAGCTGCGTACAGGTTTTACAGGGAACCTAACACAAGTTCTCCACATATGAGGCATACGGAAAAATTAGCTTTGGAGGCAGACAAATATTTATTTCTACTTTAGAGGAGATGCATGAGTTGCACACATTTCATTTTTCAAAAGAAAGTTCTGGTGATTCCTGATAATGAATTAGTCTGACAATGTTTATAAAAACAAATTCTTTCTTGTGTCCTTCTGGTGAAATTTCTAACTACTAAAGGTTTATTTTGTCAACAGATATTTGTGAAAGAAGATTTCTAGCCTACTGATACTGCTTAACAGAAATAATTTCAGATTTAAGATTATAAGAGAGACTTCAACAAGATGTGTCAATATTACTCCAATTTAGTAGAAAACACACATAATGTTCAATAACTAGCTTTAGTTTTGTACAGCACTGAGTAAAGACTTACTCTCCTCCCTTTAGTTTTGTCATGTATACAGTTGCAGGCTTGCTAATTGGTTTCATGTTGATGCTGGATGCAGTCACGGGGCAGGCTGCTTCTCTGCTGGTCAATGTAATTCCTCTCATTGCCTCATGTTCTGGGAACCTAGAAGCATGAAGTAGGTGGTGAAATATGACAATGACTGTATCCAACTGAATAACAGTTTTCTGTCACTATTGTATTACAGCAGTGCAGAGCAAGTAAGCTTGTTGTATGGTTAATGTAATGATTTCGGCTCACATGATTCTTTGGTTCACCTCCTTGCATCCTCAGGATGGTTGTGTTACCATCCACTGATGCTAAAATATATGACAACTTTTACCCACTAATTACCACAAGCTGTGAAGCCTTCCTCAGATCTAGTCTTGTCAACTGACTCCATACAAGAGTGCAGTTATGTTTTATTCAATGTGATTTATCATAAAATCATGTTCAGATGTGAGCAAAATATTTCAGCTCCTGAAACATTCTTACCTTTAAGGATTTCTTTCCACACTTACCTACTATGTATTAAAACTATTTATTCTTTTCCACTTGTATTGCAATATATCTAATAATTCTATTATTATTGTTCTAATTATTTTGATTTAAAGTAATTTGGGAACTTAAAATCTTTATCAACAGTAAATCTGCATTCCTGGCTGAGCAAATGTGTCATTGTCTTTAGTCACATATTTACAACGGTTTGTAAATCTCTTACATTTAGTGTGACGAGATTTTTCAGTTACAAATTTCTTTATCTGTTAACCACCGGAAGTATAACTCAGTGTTTTAGTATGAACTGGAGGGAAGTGAAGAGGATTTATATCACTAGTAACAATTCTGCTACCAATAGGATACAGTGCCAAAGAAAATGTAGTGAAAGAAACAATACAGTGAAAATGTAGTATTTTAACTGGGAATAGGCATTTCCGAGAATTCACTGCAGTATCCTGCTGAAGTTGTGGGTAGTTATTGCAGACTTAAACAAAAGAATATTTATAAGTCACCTATACACAAGACAAGAAGTAGCAATGACAAAACAAGTGGGTATTAGAAAAAAGTTGTTTGGCACATGACTTTTCAATATTTGTACTGAGAAACTATTGACTAAACCATTTAAAAAAGGAAGAGCCATAATAATAGGAGGAGAAATGATAAATACAATGAAGTACATATATGAAGAAATAGTCTTGACTAAATCATGGGAAGAACTACAATTTAAGTGTAATAGGGTTGTAAAAGAGTATTGAAAAAGTACAACTGAGGGAAAAACAATAGAGATGACCTTTGGCATATACAAATTCTAGTTCAAACATGACTGGAAGGGAACAACTTTGAACAAATAAAATGTTTTAGTTATTTAAGACATTTGGTGGTAGAAAACAAAAACTGCTCACAGGAAATAGAAAGTGAAATATCTATAGGTCAAACAGTTTTCAAAAGATGAAACATTTCTTGACAGGTACAACTTTAATAAACTAGATACCAGAAGATTAAGAAAGAGATTTACAAAGAGCTATGTTTAGAATATATCATAGTGAATCATCGACAGCCACAAAGAAAGAAGGAGACTGCTTGGAAAACTTTGATATGCTCTCTGAAAACCTCTCCAATGGGACATACCTTGTGAAAAAATTTGCCTGTAACAAAGAGTCATCAAATGTAAGATTGCAGGGAAGAGAGTCAGATAGATAGATAGATACATAGAGAGAGAGAGAGAGAGAGAGAGAGAGAGAGAGAGAGAGAGAGAGAGAGAGAGAGAGTTATGGAATGCTAGATATGGTTAAAAATATGAAGTTATCAACAGATTAAGAGATAAGGACAGAAAGAGTAAATTGGAAAGTACCAATTATCTCTGATAATAAAGAAGAATCAGTAATACCAGATGGCATATATTCCGTTTGTACGCAGAGATGAGACTTTAGTAATACACAGGGCCCAAAACTTCAATTACCAGCAAAAGAATACTTGGATTTTTGTCCAATTAGTGTACCTTTATGCTCTTCCCAACCTAAGGATATATTTATATACAAATATGACAATAAAACTATGTATTCCAAAGTGGCTGCTTCCAATATGAAGCCTGGAGGATGGTTTCATAATCTTTGCCAAAATATACATATGATACTCATGAGTCTTATGCTGGCAATGAAGGAAAATGCATCAATTTTTGTTTTGATGGCCCCACCTGGTCTAGAAGAAAGACACTGTGATGTGCTTAACAGAAGGTGTCACAACCATGGTGACGCAAGACAACTCAGTAAGAGAGGCAAGTTGGTGTCTTGTATAAGAAGATATATTCGGTGTATGCTGACAGTGTAGATGTTACTGCTCAGGGCTTCAGAATGGTGAAACTGCTACAATATTTTGGAAGATATGTGCTGCCATTCAGGAAAGAATGACAGACTGACTTCATCTAGACATTACCCACCATCAATGAGCATCACAAAGCAGCTACAAGGTAATGACGATGCCAGATATAATTAAGAAGCATGTTATTGAGCTGCTACTGGTAGCCACTATAACCAATAGATGTGGATTTGCTGTCTGCACAAAGTATGAATGCTGCTGACTTGATAGATTCCAGCTGGTGGCCCACCTGCTGGCTAATTTCTATCTCTTGTCACATGCCTGCCTGCCTTGGGGTTTTCTGTTCCATGCCTTGACCAATTAGCTGTCATGCCCTGTGCTGGCAAACTCTGCTCTTTGGTGCTCCATGTGGGAAAACTCTACTGCTGTTTGAAGCCCCAAGCAGGCACATTCTCTCATTGATTGTCCTATGTTTGAAAATTCACTACAAGCCCTTGCAGTCTGGAACAGAACCACAGTTTGGCTCTGTATGCTTCGGAATTCCCATGCTAAGCTGCATATCAGTATCAGTTTGATATTACAGCCTACTTCAGCCACACATGCTATCCTGCCTTGGGTCTGTGCTACAAACATAGTACAGCCTGTGGCCTACTACACCAGGGATGACGCTGCAAGCCGGCCATGACATATGGCCTCCTGTTGATCTAAGAGTGCTATACTGACTGTGACCTGCAACTTAGTAACACCACAACACATGAATTTTGCCACATAGTAAGTGTAAATAAGAAACTTGTTTTTGTGTGACTGAGTGTTGGACAACCATGTGATACCTATCCCCCTCACCACTGCAACAGTATGATGGGTGGAGAGCTGGAGGGCTTCCTGACAACTAGCAACCTGTTTCCACCACCCACCAAAGAGATACACAACCCCAGTCTCTGCAATACAAAGGTCTAAGAAAACACATACAATCCAATAATCAAAAAATAACAATAATACTTATGTGCTGACTCAAACCAATTGTAATTACAGTGTGGGACATGTGATATGGCATAAATATAAGTCTAAAGATGCTCTGAATGTATTAAATGATTTTAATATTCATTTTTCAGTTTGTAACTGGAATTGTTTCTACAGTGCACAAAAGAATGTTGTTAAGAGCCCTCTTACCTTTTGCTGTTATATTGTATAGTTTTTATTTTTAAACTACATAATATCCTACATCTGCATGTAGATGATATTTTATAAACATAAATAATGATTTTGCTTGTAGGTAAGTTAAGGTAATTCTGTCAAAGAAAATAGTGGTCACTGATGTCATTATTGTAAGTACTACACTCTATGTTACTAAATCAGAAACTGAGTCAGTAAACCATGCATAATAATTACTGTATAAATGATGTGAAAGCCATGAGATACCTTAAGACACGTCATTCGTTGAAAGGCAATAAAAAATAAAAAAGCCTTAAAATTACAGAACATCATTGAGATACAGATGTGCTTTGCATTGAAATGACACCAAGAAACTGGTCTCTTTTACTCTGTTGATTTGCCTGCACTGCCTATCATTTCTCACAGACTTGCATTTGAGAGGAGTTGTGTGCCAGTCCACAGCTGTTCAGTTAGATTTTGGTTTGCTGTAGAATCCAATCCTTCAGACACAATGTTGGTCTTTTGAAACTGAGATTCACAGGTTGCATATTGTAATTGAAGCTAACAATCTCCAAATGAGTTAAAAGACTAAAAAACTGTTTTCTAAGAGTGTGAATTTTCACCATATCTCATTAACAAAGCTGTGCAAGCCGTACCTACGCAGCAATCAAGAGCCCATGAAGGAGAAGCAAATAGGGATGTTGCTAGTTCTACAGTGTTTTTTTTTCTGTGTGTGAGAACTCATTTCTCAAAGAAAGGAACGATCAAGGGGTTAAGTTCAATATGAGTGACCTTCTTGACATCAGAAACTTCTCTGGGAAAAGTTTGTGAGAATATAAAGTGAAAAGCAAGGATTGGTGACATTGTGATAAATATTATATATAGGCCAAACTCCACAAACTGTACAAAAACAATTCAATGAATACAATCAGCAGTGAATTTCCTTCTTAACCTGAATGAATCAGCAATGGCTGAGTATTGCACCTCAGCTCATGGATTCTGCTCATATCTCTTATATGCTGCCATAGCAATGTCTCTCGTGAATTTGGATCTGATCACAATTTGACTGACTGAGGAGTTGGTGCTTTAGCATTATTGACCTGGATCTTCCACCTTCAGGCTTATTTTAGTTATGGTTATTGCATTTTATTGATGATTTCTTTGTTTAATGACATTGTCACCTTAAGGATCAACACAACAGTGAACCCAGAAGACAATGGAAGACACTGCATAAGAATGGCTGTATTATTTATATCTGAAATATCCAGACAAATAGGTTGGTACATTACAAAAGGTCTAATTGCAAAAGCTGTTTTACTGATTTCCACAAGTTGAATACAAACAGTGCATTGGTGCTTGTACTGTATCTACTGACTGAGACAGCTGTTTCTGCTGTTTGGCAATCTGAAATACTAGAAGTATACATTGACATGAAATGACATGGTCATAATTATTTCTTTTGCATGCTAATATCAATATAGGGGTTACTGTTCATTCAGGTGCTATTCCATAGAGTTATTCATTCAAAAAATTCTGGAATACTTAGAGATAATTCTACTCCTGTTCAGTGCGTCTGAGGAAGATACCAACCTCAATAATAACAGTGGTTCTGAAACCATAGGCCCATTATGGTCAACCAGAACTCCACTGACAAACTTCTGTACGCTCTTCAGTGATACCTTCTGCATATTTTGGTATTGGGGGATCTGTGGTTAGTGGCAGCTTGTTACAGAGTTACTGCATTTTCTTTTGTTTTTTGCTGCAATTAGCTTAGTATCTTTATTGCACTGAATATAATGGACAAAAGTGCAAATATGAACAGCCTGTGTGTCTTGTTTTAGTTTGGCTATGGTACCTGCTGTTGACAGCAGTAATTTACCACACTGTCACTGTCCTAAGGTTTGCTTTCAGTACTGCACAATTCTACCTAGGATTTTGTTATCCAGCAGTTTTAGTTGTGCATTAATGGCAATACACAGCAGTATTAAGGCTAGGCATACCAATGGAAAGTTGGACAATCTGCACTTGGTTTACGAATTACCTGAATGCAATGTAAAAGCAACACAACGATGCTGTGATAACAAAATACATGGTACATCTTGTGGTTGTTGCATAGTCTGAGTTGTGTGATGTAAATTTTGATTACTGCAAATAACAGACTTCTTCTCTATTCTGAAGGGTGACTGCACTAACAAATCAAATAAATTACAATTACATTATTATTCTGTAATGACACTCCAGAGGCCATGACACCATTATACTAACATATTTTAAAAGTACCCCTGAACAATCCCTGAAAGCTTATCACTGGAGTTGTGGTTCAGGTGATTATGTGAAAATATGGCCGCATGACAGGAGTTAACAAACATTGAACACTGAATGGTACTTGGTGTTAGGTGCATGGGAGACTCAATTTTCCAAACCACTTGGGAATTTATTATTCTCAGATTCACAGTGTAAAGAGTGTGCTGAGAATTCCATATTTCAGGCATTACCTCTCACCTCGGATCACACAGTGGTCAATGGCCTACAATTTATAACTAAGAAATTTTTGAATATGGGACCAAACTGCTACACTTACACACTACCATTTAACCTAACTTAAACTAATATACACTCAGGGCATAACATACAACCATCCGCAAAGGAGGATTTGAATCTCCAATGGGGGGAACCATGCAAAAATGTGACAAGGCACCTCAGAGCACACGGCTACACCATGCGGCATGACTAAGTGCAGTGATGTTTGCATAGAGTTGTCAATGATAATAGATGAACAACACTGCCTGAAATAACCACAAAAATACATCTGGGATGTATGAAAATTGTACCTGTTAGGACAGTGAAGTTAAATTTGGCATTAAAGGGCTATGGCAGCAGAAAAACCATGTGAGTGCCTTTGCTAACAGTATGACATCAGCTACAGTGCATTTGCAATGCTTGTGACCATATCAATTGGACTCTAGATGACTGGAAAACAGTGCCTTTGTCAGATGAGTCACAGTTTCAGTACATAGGAGCTGAGGGTAGGCTTCAAGTGTGGCCCAGAGCCCATCAAGCCAAGGAGTCACGTTGACAATGAGGCACTGCGAAAACTGGTGGTTATTTTCAGTTGCTTGGAGTTCAGCAGCAAGAATTTGATCTTGCAGAACCTTAGATGAATAACAATCAGATTGTACTATGTGGCAATTTTATCATTATCTTTCCTTCAGATACTAACATAAACAAATGGAATCATTGTTGTCAGATTCACACCTGCTCCCAATGGTTGCATTCTCAAGAAGAGTATATTGGCATAGCAAGACCTTGTTTGATAATCTGTTTCTGGACACCACAAATTACAATGACATGAAAACCCAAACTATAATAAATGGTATGTCAGATCACGATGGTCAAATCACAGTCTTCAAACTCGCCAGAAGGAAAACAGTAAATGGTCACAACCTTGTTGAACATGTAAGAACAATAAATAGAAAATCTACAAATTTGTTTAGAAGCTGTCTCAACTCTTCACAATGGGAGATAATGTACAAAATACACACAATGAATGAGAAATTAAATTCATAAATGTTTGAAAATTAACATTTGGAAGCCTGCTTTATCCAAACACAGATTAAAATGATATCATCATGTAGTTGAAAGAAAGAGTTGGTAACACCTGGCATGAAAATATCATGTGCTAAAAGGATATACCTGTACATAGAAAAAAGGGCAAGCACGAAACCAGAAGTGGAACTATATATATAGACTGTAAAATTCTAACATGTGGAATGAGGAAGGACAAGCAAATGCATTATGCAGAAAAAATTAGCAAGTCTAACAATAAAGTAAAAACCATACGGAACAGGCAAATAAGAACATAACATCTAAACTATTGGGGACTCCACAGTCCTCTGACAGTGGCTCACACTGCAACAATCAAAAAGCCGCAACCCTAGGTTTTAATAGCTTTTTCTCACAGTAGCTGAAATTACAGGGAGCCACAATAAACAGTCTCCAAAGGAGCCATAGAGCTACTAAATCATATGCAAATCACACCAAATATAGCTCTTTATTCCAAAAGCACAACTCCTAAATGAACTGAAAAAAAATCATAAAAGCTCTGTATGTTCTGGATATGATGGAATATCAAACAGGATTTTAAAATCATGTGGGGACTTATTCAGTCACATACTATGCTATTTACACAACCAGTGAATGAAAAATGTGACATTTCCTGATAGACTCAAACATAGAATACGGACGTCCATCCACCAAAGTGGGGCAAGGAATGTGCTATCCAATTATCGACCCATCTCTTTGCTGCCAGTGTTCTTGAAAGTGTTTGAAAGAGTACAGTATGATAGGGCTTATGACACAATATGACTCACGGACATCAGTATAGTTTGGCTATCATATTGGAGTCTCCACACAGAGAGCTATTTTCAGCTTAACAGATGAAACTCTAGGTGAATTAAATCCCTGAAAGTATATAATGGGGACCTTCTGTGACACTTCCTGTAGCAGTTCTGGAAGGCTTTTGACACAGTATCACACAAGCGGCTCATAGTGAAATTGCATGCTCATGACATATTGTCTCAGTTATGTGACTGGATTTGTGATTTCCTGTAAGAGAGGTCACAGTTCATAGTAATTGATGGAAAGTCATTGAGTAAAATAGAAGTGATATCTAGCATTCCTGTAGGAATTGTTATAGGCCCTTTACTGTTCCTTATATATATAAATGATTTGGGAGACAATCTGGGCAGCTGTTTTCAGTTGTTTGCAGATGATGCTGTCATTTATCAACTAATAAAGTCATCAGAAGATCAAAGCAAACTGCAAAATGATTTAGAAAAGATATCTGAATGGTGCAAAAAGTGGCAGTTGACCATAAATAACGAAAAGTGTGAAGTCATCCACATGAGTGCTAAAAGGAACTCATTAAACTTCGGTTACATGATAAATCAGTCTAATGTAAAAGTCATAAATTCAACTAAATACCTAGGTATTACAATTACAAACAACATAAATTGGAAGGAACACATAGAAAATGTTGTGGGAAAGGCTAACTAGAGACTGTGTTTTATTGGCAGGACACTTAGAAACTGTAACAGACCTATTAAGGAGACTGCCTACACAATGCTTCTCTGTCCTCTTTTAGAATACTGCTGCGAGGTGTTGGATCCTTACCAGATAGGACTGACGGAGTAGGGGAGAGTGGGGCACTCTGAACCTCGGGGCAAAATGAATCAGGTAGCATAATTTCAGTATAAGGTGGTAAATTATTTTTTCCTCTGTGTGTATGTTGTCAGTACTGCTCTACCAAGTGCCACCTGTTTTCTGCAGCATCTAGTTCCCACCATTAGTGTTGTACTGATGATATGTTAGTTTCGCAACAGTGAAGTAATTTTTGGGGACATAGATAGTTTGAATTTTTTTCAAACCTTTGTCACCAAATTTTAGAGAAAGTATGTCATTGTAGCAATATCAATACTGTATTTTAATGATATAGATCGTCAAATATTAACAATGTTCATACATAATGTCACATGAGCTTTGTTCACATTGAACCAAGCTCTCCTGGGGCACAATGAGCCATGGTTCATTGTGCCCCAGGAATCTTTTAATTGTCCAATACAAGCACTCTGTACTTTGTTTCCTTAGCATGGGTAAAACATATGTGTAGGAATTTAAGGCTTTTAAATCACAGACGTTCAGCAGTCCTGTTTTATATTATCGGGTTTGAAGATGGTTCCTTCATACTGCAGCAAGACGGACAGAGGTAAAACTGACCATTACGTTATGCAAGAAGCTGTACAGGATGTTCTTAATAAGGGCATGGCAGTTTGCCAAGCAGCTAAATCTCATTTAATACCCTACCCAACTGTACACTGATATGTTCAAGACATTAAATGTGGTTCCAGAGAAAGATTGACACCAAACTATGACAATCGTAAGGTATTTTCTGTGGAGCAGGAGAAAGAATTAGGTAAAGGATAAAGCTTTTGTTCCAGATAGCAACATACTTTATGTCCTCCCACGACCTGCTACTGATGGTGTGACAAAGAGACAAAAATCATATTTCAAATTTGGAACCAGCTTTGGTTCAATGTGCCCCACTCTCCCCTACAGAGAAAAAGTTCAAAGGAAGGCAGCACATTTTGTATTATCATGAAATATGGGAGAGAGTGTCACAGAAATGATACAGGATTTGGGCTGGGCCTCATTAAAAGAAAGGCATTTTTCGTTGCAATGGAATCTTCTCACGAAATTCCAATCACCAACTTCCTCCTCCAAATGCGAAAATATTTTGTTGACACCAACCTACATAGGGAGGAACAATCACCATGATAAAATAAAGGAAATCAAGAGCTCATACAGAAACATATAGGTGTTCATTCTTTCCGTGCGCCATACGAGATTGGAATAATAGAGAATTGTGAAGGTGCTTTAATGAACCCTCTGCCAGGCACTTAAATGTAATTTGCAGAACATCCATGTAGATGTAGATGTAGATATACATTACCACATCATCAGCAAACAGCCACAGGTTGCTACATTCATAAATGATCTGATCAACTGAGTGAGCAGCAGTCTCTGACTCTTCGCTAATGATGCTGTGGTGAATGGGAAGTGTCATCATTGAGTAACTGTAGGAGGATACAAGATGGCTCACACAAATTTTCTAGTTAGTGTGATTAATGGCAGCTTGCTCTGAATATAGAAAATGTAAGTTAATGCAGATGGCTATGAAAAAAAGTCCCATATTGTTCAAATACAGCAGTAGTAGTATGCTGCTTGAGACAGTCACATTGATTAAACATATAAGTGAAACACTGAAAAACGATATGAAATGGAACAAGCATGCAAGGACAGTGGAAAAGAAGGTGGTTGGTAGACACTGGTTTACTAGAAGAATTTTATAGGAAACTGTGGTTTCTTGACTACTATTTAAGTGTTCGGGTCCCCACCAGCTTGGATTAGAAGAAGACATTGAAGCAATTCAGAGGTGGGCACCTAGATTTGTCACTGGCAGTTTCAGTCACAATGAAAGTATTACGGAGATGCTTCATGAACTCAAATGGGAATCCCTGGAGGGAAGATGCTGTTCTTTTCAGCAAACACTACTTGGAAATTTAAAGAACCAACATTTGCAGCTGACTGTAGATTGATGCTACAGCCACCATTGTACAATTCTCGAAACCACCACAAAGACAAGATAAGAGAAATTTGGGTTTCTGCAGAGGCTTAGAGATGGTGGTTTTTTCCTTGCTCTATTTTGTGAGTGGTACAGGAAGAGAAATTACTAACAGTGGTACAATTCTCCACCATGCACCATGTGATGGCTCGGACAGTATGTATGTAGGTGCATATAAAGGGGAATATACCATAATCCTGTATGTACTGCTCCTATGTGTATCACGAAGACATACTCATACTAATTCCTGCATGTGGGTCTTTGAGCAGTGGTTCTACCCTTGGTGCACACCCAAATGGTGAAGTAAGAATCCCTGATACTAGCTACAATGAGGAAAATGCAGATTATGGATGTAGATGTATATCTATATAAAGTACTTAGCATCTGAAAAAGCAGCAGACAAACTGCCAATATTTTGTGCAACCCTTGCATGCTTGTGTCAATGACGGTCATGGCTCAAAGCATACACTCTGGGTTGATGGTTCACCAGTGGTGTAATGGTCACTGTAAGAGAACTGTGGTGATGGTAGCTGTCTCTAACTTAAATGACATTCTTATTCACCATGGAATTGTCAAACATAAAAGTCTGAACAAGTATGGTAACATTTCTTTCATGCAGCTTAAGTGACAATAAAGAAAAGAAATCTGCTACGGCATCTGAAAGAATTTACACTAGCTCCTATAAGTAACTGAAAGATCAAAAGAATAACGATTAAGCAAACACATATGAATGAAATGTAATGAAATCTAGCAAATGTGACATAGCTAAAATGCACCCACAATCCGATTAACATGAGGGTAGCCTCTGAATTTCATTTTCATCTGAAAATGTGAGCATGTAATCCTTTCTTTGATTTGATGAAGACTTACTCTTTTCTTTACCAGTAATACCTGTCTTAATATATCTTCCTACAATTGTTAATTTGATGCTAGCTATTACCATGGATTTAAACACTTACTATTTTCCACTATAGAGGGGTAAAGACTAATTTGTTATGAAAATTGGTGAAACTTAGTGTGCCATTTAATTAGTACAATAGGCTAGGTTTATAATAAGTGTTGCAGTTCGTTTGATAAATATTTATCTAATCTAACATTACTCTCAACAGGTCACTAAAACAATTACAACACTAATGTGATGTGTCCTGAGATCTAGTTTCATGTGTTACATAGTTTCTCTAAATGATTGCTGCAGTGATAGGTTCTTTCAAATGGAAATGACTGGTTTTCTTCCCATCAACATAAAATCTCAATCTTGGCTTAATTGTTTAATACCTTTTCACTGAGGTAACTACCCTTCTTTCTGTGTTTGTGTTCCTTAGGTGTTATTCTAACATCTAGAATATTTTAACTACCAATAGAAAGGCTTACCTACTAATATTAAAGGCTGATAAAAGACTTAATGTGCTAGAGATTGTGTCTCATATGATGCAGATACCACCCTTGTGGTCCCTTTCCTGATGTGTCTACACACAGCATGTGAATCTGCTATAGCAGTTGCGTTTATTTCATTGTTAGGTCTAAGGTCCAGAAAGCTAGAAACATCCACTGGACTGAATCCACTGGGTCTCAACTGTTCATATTTATTTATTATTTTATATTTATTTATTTATACAGGGATTATTTCACAATGACATATGAACTGTCATGTTTATACAATGAAAACCAGTTCATCAAAAGACACGAACATACAGAAGGTGGGAAAGATGGTCAGCTGTGGCCTTAATGTAGGAACCATCCATGTATCTGCCTGAAGACATTTAGGAAAACCTCTCTTAACTGAAGTTAGGATGGCTGGACAGAGCATACTGTATCCTGCCAAATATGAGGATAACAGGTGCACAGCCTCATTCAGCTGGATGCTGTCATGATAAGCTTTGATTTACACCCAACTTGATTCAGATAACCTGTAATATGAAACACGAATGTGCATACAGCTACAACATCTCCACCAAGCTGTGACCGTTTGACTTTTATTTCTACTATGATACACACATCCGAATAATTTGTGTACAGGTGTGTGTGTGTGTGTGTGTGTTTGTGTGTGTGCGTGTGTTGTAGATGATTTTTTGATTGAAGAATGTGTACTACAGAAATACAAGTTTTTCATGAGTAAACAGGGATGGCTGTTTGTGTGTTCTGTAGGTATGTAAAATATATGTTGATGAATGGTAAGTGAGAAGAAAATATAAGCTTTGCATGAGATGGCAGAGATGTGGTTGGCATTATTTTTATGAGTCATGTAGATGTAAAATTTGTTTGCTACCATGTTGAATATGTAATGTTAAAAGTGGTATGGGGGAATGCCAATTTATCACCCAAATAGTTCTAGCTCTATTAATGAATACATTGTTTTTATTTGCAAGTGCTTGTTTAAATAAGAATTATTTCTTAATGCTGGATAGTAGACTGGATGCTAATTTGGGTTGATTTGTAGGTCCAATGAAGTGAAGCTGTCCTGAGCCAAAACACTGGAGGTCTCACAGGAGGTTCAGTTCTGGTGCAGTGTGGCAAGAAAATGGACTACAGTACATTATGATGGTACATTCAAGAAGCAAAGAACAAGTTAAGTGATTGTGGTGAAAGTGGTTTTCAAAAATGTGAAGAGAAATTTTTGACAGAAACATGTTTATCTGTGATAAAATCAAGCAATGGAAACTCCAGGTGGAATGTCAATAATAAACGGAAAATATACATTGCTACTGACTGTAAAACTGACACACTGAGTTTCAAACAGGCACAACTAAAAGATACATTAGCTTTCTGTGAAAGCCTTCATCAGAAACTGAGCTTAGGGAATACACACTTTTTCATCGGACTTTGTTTCAAACGTACATATGAGATTTTGATAATGAGAAACTCCAGAATGGTTATGAACACTTATCTCTGATAAGTTCTACATTTTCTTAAGTTGGCTTGGAAGTATTTCTTTCTAAAGCTAAAGCTAAGTCTACTGGCCATGTCATGTCATTCAGTACCAACTGACTGCGCAGTCAGCCCCTACCAGTGGTGTCACTCAGATGCAGTACAGTGGGGCATGGGATCAGCATACTATTCTTCCAGCCTTTTAATTCTTCCCAGACCTTGGAGCTACTACTTCTCAGTCAAATTGATCACGAAGTGATATTATGAATCTGCACACACACTGTTCCAGTACCCCCACCGAGGTAAAATTCCAGGAAGTACTGGGAATCCAACACCAGTTCTCCACATATCAGACATATTGAAAAATTAGCTCTGGGGGCAGACAAACATTTCTTTCAACATTAGAGGAGACGCATGAGCTGCTCATGTTTCTTCCTTCAAAGGCAACAAGTGGTGGTTTCTTTTAATGAATTACATTGACAATGTTTATAATAACAAATTCTTTCTTGTGTGTTCCTGACAAAAATTCTGAATATTCCTAGTTCATTGTGTCAACAGACATATGCGTAAGATGATTTCCAGGCTACTGATATTACTTAACAGAGATAATTTCAGATTTAAGATCATAAAAGAGACTTCAACCATGATGTGCCAATATATCTCTAATTCAATAGAAGAAGCATAACTGGGATTAGTTTTGTACAGGACTGAGTGAAGACTTACTCTCCTCTCTTTCGTTTTTGCTTTTCCAATGGTAGGATTCTGGATGCAGGCATTGGACAGGGTGCTTCTCTGGTAGTCAACATAATTCCTCCCATTGTTCTGTGTTGTGGAAATCTAGAAGCATGAAGCAGACAGAAAAAATCTTACAATGATTGTATCCAACTGAATAATGGTATTCTATCACTAACATATTACTACAGTGTAGAAAAAGTAAACCTGGTTAATGTGATGATCTGGGTTCACATGATTCTTTGGTTGGCCTCCTTGCATCTTCAGGATGGTTGTGTTACATACATTGATGTTAATGTCTGTGACCAACCTTTATGCCCTAATTAATGTAAGTTGTAAAGCCTTACTCAGATCTAATCTTGTCAGCCGGCTACATGCAGGAAATCAATGATTTTTTACAATGTGATTAACCATAAAATCATATTCAGATGTGAGTAAAATATTTCAACCCACAAAAAATTCTTA
This sequence comes from Schistocerca cancellata, assembly GCF_023864275.1. Classification (NCBI taxonomy): domain Eukaryota; kingdom Metazoa; phylum Arthropoda; class Insecta; order Orthoptera; family Acrididae; genus Schistocerca; species Schistocerca cancellata. The sequence continues at coordinate 272,143,587 of NC_064629.1, forward strand.
CTTTTAAGGGTATCCCTCCACACTTACCTTTCACTTGTATTGCAACATCTCTGAAATTATTTTGAGTCACTAGTAATTCTATGATTATTGTAGTATTTTATTTTATTTAAGGTATTGTGGTATCTTACAGATCTTTATCAAGGTTAAATTAGCATTGTTTGCTCAGCTGGTGTGACATTGTCTTTAGTCACATATTTACAAGGGTTTGTAATGCCACATATGTTTTACATTCTGATGACACTAAGAAACTGGTCTCTCTTACCATGTTTATTTGCCTGCACTGTCTACCATTCCCCACAGACTTGCGTTTGAGAGGACTTGTGTGCCAGTCCACAACTGTTCACCTAGATTTTGTTTCTCTGTAGAATCCAGCACAATCCCTTACGCACAGTGTTGGTCATTTGGAACTGAAATTCACACATTGCTGATTGCAATTGAAACTGACAGACTCCGAATGAGCTAGAAGACTAAAAAACTGTATTCTAGGAGCATGAACTTTCTCCATATCTCATTAAGAAAGTTGTGCAAGTCATGCCTCAGTAGCAATCAAGAGACAAGGAAAAAGAAGCATATAGAGGTGTTGTCAGTTCCACAGTGTTTTTTTCCATGTGTGAGAAGCCATTTCTTAAAAATAGTAAGGATCAAGGGGTTATGTTTGACACAGGTGACCTTACTGACACCAGAAACTTCACTGGGAAAGGTTAGTGAAAATCTACTGTAGCAGCACCACCGTTTAGGATAGGGAAACTTAGTTTTGTGTGATATTCGGAGCACCAGTTACAGCCAGGTTCGGGCCGGATTGCAGTAAGTTACACATACCAGCATTTGCGAAAGCAAATAGAGGCCACAGGGGCGTAGAACCGCCGGAGAGAGCACACTCAGCAGTTTCCATGGTAAAAGTCACAGACAGAGGAAGGCCAATGGCCAACCTAAGTGTTATGCATACGTGACACTTGGCAAAACAGAGGCACACAGCCAAGTATAAATAAGTGCTGTTTTCTAACGAGATTCATTCAAGTGTGGCAGCTCTCCTTGATGGCTGGGAATATCACATTTCCAGGCTACATGCAGCAACAGCTGGGGCACCAGCATTGCAGACCACGGCAGGTCATTGGTTCGACTCTCTGAGACCAACGCAGTATCCGCAGCCAGCCAGGGCATGCCACTCCCTTGCCTGCTACCCCAGGCAGTTGTCTTGGCTCCTGACACTTGCCAGAGACATCCCGAGGTGAGGACCACAGATACAGACGCTGGATAGCAGGCACTTGTTGGTTGCTGTGATCTCAGCCACGCTGGCGAGGATAAGGACGCAGCTGGCTGCCCGCGGCTCGCACCAAGCAGCACTGAGTCAGCTGCTGGAGCAGCCATCCTGACATAATCGGAACTCTGCAGCTGGCATACAAGGTCAGCACTACACAGCATTGGGTTGCACAAGCTGCTGGGGTGCTTCCTCAGCATTGGGGGGCCCTGTGACACAGTGCGAGGTGAATGGAGCACTGTAGTGGGAACAAATAAATCATTTGGAAAATTCTCACCAAGTTTCAACATGCCACATTTGGCGTCTGACACTACAACACTTAAGTGAAAAGCAAGGATCTGTGTCATTGTGATAAATATTATATATTGGCCAAACCACACAACTGTACAGAAACAATACAATGAACATAGGCAACACTGTCTTCTTCACCTGAATAAATCTACAGTGGCTGAGTATTGCACCTCTGCTCTCCACTCTTAATTATGAACGCTTTCAAAAACTGGCCACCATCACATCTTTTTGGGCTTGTGAGGTAAAGGAAGCAGTGAAAAACAACTAGCAAGAAATATAAGCAATCAAGATGAGGGTTTTGAATTAGATAATACCAGAACTGGGATTCTGCTCGTATCTCTTATATGTTGTCATAGTAATTTCTCTTGTGAATCTAGAACTTGTCATAATTTGATTGACTCAAGAACTGATGGATAAGATTTACTGACCTGCATCTTCCACCTTCAGTTTTATTTTTAATTATGATTACAGCATTTTTTAAGTTTTCCTTGTATTATGTTTTGGTACTTTAAGAAACAACACAACAGTGAACTCAGAAGACAATGGAAGACGCTCCATGACAAAATAGGATTTATAGTTGAAATATCAGCAGAAATATGTTGCAACATTACAAAAGAAATAATTGCACAAACTGTTTCACTCACTGCTCTATAATAGTGTGGCCTGAACGAATCATCGAAACAAAATTGTTACTTACAGTTACTTGGAGACCATTTGCAGCCTTTAATGAACTACATCTTCCCAAACAACAAAGGAATTTTTGTGGGTGGCAAAATGCCATGTCACCATGCCACAATTGTTTGCAGTTCAGCTGAAAAACATTGTGGACAAATCGAGCAAATGATTTGGCCACCCAGACTGCTCAAGATGAACGCAATAAAACATTTACAGAACATAATCAGGAATTCAGTTCCTGCAAAAATCCTGCACTGGCAAAACTTTCACATTTATGGTTGACTACAGATGCAACATGGTTCAGCATTTCTGCAGGGGACTTACTATGATGTGTTGACTTCACACCACATTGAGTTGCTGCAGTACACTGGTAAAAAGTAGTTCTGAAACAATATTACACGGTATCACATGACTTTGGTCCCCTCAGTGCAAAGTTAAGAGAAGGAGTACATAAAATTTCATGATATTTAATTCAACGATACACTGTTACATGTAACATCAAAATTATGTAAGCATGAATCTGTTAACAAACCATTTGACATAGATTACTTGAATCTGCTAGTATTCTCTAGTATTACAACTTAATGGGGGAGTAATTTATCAGAGATTAATGTCATTTAAATTTGATTTCTTCTGTTCTTTTTTTGAGTAGTATGCTTTTTCTTAAACCCCTCTGATAAAATAATTTTAAGTGCACTGTAGGCAAAAGAATGGACTACTTTTTGGACACTATTGAAATATCTGAGGGCAAGATATTTGTGGCCTGTTATGAACATTAGCAAGCCTGTTGTAGGGAAAATCATTTGACTGTCCAATCCCTGTGTTTTCTTTCTGTATGGACATCTTAAGGTCAAAATTATTTAAATTCTCTTTAATACCGAGAAGGTAAATAATAGATATGCCATGTGGCTCGGGCGTCCCGTCTTGTAGACCGTTCACCTGGTGCAAGTCTTTCAAGCTGACGCCACTTCGGCAACTTGCATGTCGATGGGGATGAAATGATAATGATAAGGACAACACAACACCCAGTCCCTGAGAGAAGAAATTTCTGACCCAGCCGGGAATCAAACCCGGGCCGTTAGGTACAACATTCCATTGTGCTGACCACTCAGCTACCAGGAGCAGACACTGAGAAGGTAACTATACGAGGTGCATTCAAGTTCTAGGGCCTCCGATTTTTTTTCTCTGGACTGGAAAGAGATAGAAGCATGCGCATTGTTTTAAAATGAGGCCACGTTCATTGTCAATACATCCAAGAGATGGCAGCACCATATGGCAGATGGAATTTTACCGCCAGCGGCGAGAATGAGCACTGTTTTAAATACTTAAAATGGCGACGTTTTCCTTACTTGAACAGCGTGCAATCATTCGTTTTCTGAATTTATGTTGTGTGAAACCAATTGAAATTCATCGACAGTTGAAGGAGACATGTGGTGATGGAGTTATGGATGTGTTGAAAGTGTGTTCGTGGGTGCGACAGTTTAATGAAGGCAGAACATTGTGTGACAACAAACCAAAACAACCTCGGGCTCCCACAAGCTGGTCTGACGACATGGTCGAGAAAGTGGAGAGAATTGTTTTGGGGGAATCACCGAATGACTGTTGAACAGATCGCCTCCAGAGTTGGCATTTCTGTGGGTTCTGTGCACACAATCCTGCATGACGACCTGAAAATGCAAAAAGTGTCATCCAGGTGGGTGCCACGAATGCTGACGGACGACCACATGGCTGCCCGTGTGGCATGTTGCCAAGCAATGTTGATGCACAATGACAGCGTGAATGGGACTTTCTTTTCATCGGTCATGACAATGGGTGACACGTGGATGCCATTTTTCAATTCAGAAACAAAGCGCCAGTCAGCTCAATGGAAGCACACAGATTCACGGCCACCAAAAGAATTTCGGGTAATGGCCAGTGCCAAAAAAATGATGGTATCCATCTTCTGGGACAGCGAGGGCATAATCCTTACCCACTGCGTTCCAAAGGGTACTACGGTAACAGGTGCATCATATGAAAATGTTTTGATGCACTGCACTGCACTGCAACAAAAACGTCCGGGAAGACATGCGCATGTGCTGTTTCACTAAGACAACTCCCTACTCACCTGACCTGACACCTAGTGACTTTTGGCTTTTTCCAACAATGAAAGACACTCTCCGTGGCCGCACATTCACCAGCCGTGCTGCTATTGCCTCAGCAATTTTCCAGTGGTCAAAACAGACTCCTAAAGGAGCCTTCGCCGCTGCCATGGAATCATGGCATCAGCATTGTGAAAAATGTGTACGTCTGCAGGGTGATTATGTCGAGAAGTAACGCCAGTTTCATCGATTTCAAGTGAGTAGTTAATTAGAAAAAAAATCGGAGGCCTTAGAACTTGAATGCACCTCATACACGTAGAGGCTAGGAACTCTCATAATATTAAGAGCTTTGAAATGAGTTTTCACATGCTTCTCTAAAAAATTGTTACTATAAATCTGATAGCCTTCTTGTTGCCACTTGAAAACAATTTTTGAACCAAGAGTGGAAAAATAAAAAATTTTTGCTTACATTATTTCTGAATTTGTGCATCATATGAATCACTCAAGACAGTCTGAAGCACTATTTTTCTGTGTTACTCAACTAGGTAAGTTTCTGGTCAGTGTAGAGACCTATTAGTTAGATTACTTTGTACTCTTATCTGGAGACACTAGAAGTGAAATCAATATGTTTGGTTTTCTTATAATTGATTTACAGGCAATTTGTCTGGAACCAACTAGCATGTCTGTCTACTGCTATAATTATGTTACATCACAGCTTCTATAAGGACTCATATGGCAAGAATGAGGGGAAAGGACCAAGTACTGAGTTGTTTGGCATGCCTCTGACAGCAGATAACCAGTCTAAGCTTTGATTATTGTTACTAACTGTTCTATGGGGTGCACTCAGCCTTGTGATGCCAATTGAGGAGTTACTCGACTGAATAGTAGCAGCTCCGGTCAAAGAAAACCATCATAATGACCGGGAGAGTTGTGTGCTGACCACATGCCCCTCCTATCCGCATCCTCAACTGAGGATGACACAGCTGTCGGATGGTCCCGATGGGCCACTTGTGGCCTGAAGACGGAGTGTGCTAACTGTTCTATGGCTCAGTATGCAGCTCTGCAGTACCAGTACATTATGATAAATCTACTGTGGGAGACAGTGTCAAAAGCATTCCTCAACTCCAGAAGACTTGTACAGGTTGTTTTATTACACTCAAGGATGTGAAGAGTTAACCAGGTATTTTTTCCTCAGAATGCAGGTTCACGTGTTTCGGCATACAACTTTCTCAGATGTGGAGTGTGCCAGTTCCTCATTTCTTGAAGTTTTTTACAACAGTTCAATTTTCAGTTTTTTTTATATTTGGGACAATAGGTGTAATCTTTGCTACCAATAACCATAAAAATTAGTTTGTTGACTTATAATTTGTAAATCATCACAAACAGAAGCCAATTATGTAAATTTGCTACCTATTTCATTTGTATGGCATCAAGCTTTTGGTGAAACATGTGTTACAGTAAAAACAGTTGTGTAAGGAAGTGGAGGTATAACTGATGTTACAGCCAGAGAGGAAAAATATCTTTCTCATTCTTTACACACGCATTCATTATGATGCCACCCCCACACCTGAACCAAACAATAATCAAACTGGTACCTTCCCTCAACATTTCTGTCACTGTACTGGCTAATAACCTCCGTAGATCTGTATGTTGAATGGGTGAGATTTAGATCCCTGTCTTGACATCTAGAGTTTGATATTCTGTAGATTCCCTACATCACAGCAAGCAATTACTAGAATGTCTTCACAGGAGGATTTGTTCTCTAGCCTAGTACACTCTACATCTCAAATTATCTACTTACTCTTCAAATCATCATACAGTTTGTAGTGGATACGGTACCAGTATCCTTTTACTCCCTTCTTGTTCCATTTCTAATTAATGTGTGGGAAGAATGACTTTCAATATGCCATTTAGTAGGAAGGAATTTATCTAATTGTGCAGTAATGGTTACTATGCTAGGTATTTTTACAACATTTAAAACTTTTCTAGGTTCATTTCAGAACTCTGAATTTTAAAACTTGTGAGACCCTGATGAAGGATAATAATAATGTTAGTGATGAGCTCTTGCAGACTACTCAGGCTTATGAGTGTTTCAAAACTTTCCTTCAATATTCTGCATCTTCTACATAATTCAGTTTGAACAAGCTACAAATGACAAAACATACAGTGCCACTGAATGTACATGTAAACTGTATTACTCCAATAGCTTTGACATTGATAGAGCATGACTAGTTTTTGGGGTGTTTTACACAAACACTGAATCCACTGTAGTGTAATCAATCTCTTCAATGACAATACACAATTATTCAAATCATCTACTAGCTCCAGAAGTCAGTTTTCCATTACAAGTAACACAAAATTCCAAGTGCTGCATCATTCAGTACTCTGCAAGCAAAATTGGATATTTCAGTTTGACAGCATTCTTACTCCACAGCTCCACACAAAATAATGAAGTTGACACCTTTGTCTCAGAGGTTAATAAGCTTACAGAAACACACTGAATATTATGTAGAGAGCCCTTTTGTGGTTATTATTGCTAGTGAATTTACCTATCACATACCAAAAGACATTTGAAAGGATAGTCTTAAAATGTAGCCAGTGTTTCAAGATAGACGCTGAATCCTATTATTCTAATAGTGTCCATATTATGGGACAAAGGTAGCGAATGCTGAGATAATCCTGTTACAAAAGTTGCACAATATGTGGACAGATCCACAGGTAACAAGAACCCATTTCCTGCAGTCCACTGATGAGATAGGTTTTCCTTCAGGGTGCCTTTACTGTACTTTGATTATCTATTGTATCCTTACATTACTACAGGGAAATTTTGTTATGGTTCCTCTCAAAGGAAAATAGCCAATGGCCTTCCCCATCCATTTCCTACTAGAGTTTATAATCTGTTTCATTGTCAATATGTCATTAAATGCTAGTGCACCTTCTTTCCTTTCTTATTTTGTAAATGATGTTTCAGGTATTTAACAACTTTTTATTGAGCCATAGGGTAAAATCAAGTTCTGTTTCCTTCTAATAAAAATCAGGAGCAGGTGCTGTTCTGATTCAACACATATAAATGATGCAATGTTATGTAATGTATCAGGTAATTATTGATTTGTGGGTTCTTCAAGTAGCTGGACGTCTGTTAGAGATGAAATGTTGCTGGGTTGTACTTCAACTTATAAAACAGCCAAGAAGGGGGATAAAATCTGTTACGTCATTTCATCTGACTATTTCAGAGTGACTGATGAACTGAATGAACTGACTGCCTTTAATACCAAAACAATTTACAGGAGATACATAGATGATTGGTGTGGTAGAAAAATTCTTTCTGCTTGTGCTTTAATGTGAATAGAGAACCACCCACATGTGAGCATTTGCTACAGCTTAGAAAAAGAGTTAGTAATCGCATCAGAATTCTATCAAAAATCATTTTCTGCTCTGAGTCATTATTTTATACATATAACTCTTAAAATGAAGAACAAGTGTGTGAGTGGAAGACTGGCATCTCAACCCAAGGTACGAAAGCAAAACTGGAAAGAACCTACATGTGAGCAATATTGTTGTGTTTCCTTTGTTTCTGATGCCAAGGGGATTTATTCACTATCAATTTATTGCCCAAGATAGCACAATTAAATAGCATTAACACATTCAAATGGTTAAACACTGGAGGCTTAATTTGTACAATAAAAGTTATGATCCTACACCAAATCAGTGCTCCTGGCAACACAGTGATGACAGGTAGCACTTAGCAAAAAAGGGAATAGAGGTCCTTTTTTGATTTTCATTGCTGCACAAAATTATGTAACCCTACCACAAAGGAGCATTTTTTATATTAAAAAGCTGAAGCACAACTCATTGGAGACACTATTCAGCAAGAATTTAGATAACTACTACTGCCACTGGGAGTTATTTTTGTGATAACCAGACCCAAAACTTGTTACCATATGGGTACACTACTATGATGCATGAAGACACTCTGACAATTTTCATATTTTCTAACTATGGTGAACATGCGAATAAGATAATAACTATAACAGATGGCCTTCCTACACAGAAACAAATAACTTCTGGTCTACTTGTAATTTATATATTTCCTCTCATTTCTGCACAAATAATCTTATTGGAAGGTCTTACCCAGTATTTGGTGCATGTCCCATACCGTAAACAGACCTAACATAAAATCGAAGGTGTTGCGTCCAGTAATTTTAATATACTAACTGCACAATTCCCAGAGGAATGAAACTAGTATTTTGGCATTGCATCTTGCACACAATTAGGAAGGAGCTTCTATTTGGTTGTGGTGCCTTACCCTGTACAGGTTCCATGCTCATGGGTAGAACCAATTGTGGCTGCACCCTCTGTTGAGCAGTTGCACACAGATGATACTGTATACATGGCTTTCTGCGAGACGGGGAGACGCCCTAGCTGAGGAGGCAGTGAGGGGGCCAACTGGGATGAGTGCACAGGTTGCCTAACATCAGCTGGGCACAGCGCTGCTTGCTCCTCCCTGCAACAGCACAAACACATCCATGCCGCTCTGCAGCTCTGCCACTTCAATAAGTGTCACATCCAGTAATTACAACATATTCTCTGCACAATTTCCAAAAATGAGTTTGTGTGATACTGCATCTTGCCCAAAATCAGGAAGGAGCTTCTGTTTGGTTGTGGTGCCTTACCCTGTACAGGACCCATGCTCATGGGTAGAACCAATTGTAGCTGCACCCTCTGTTGAGCCACCATCATGTGATGTCTGTATGCGATCGCACATAGGTGATACCGTATAAATAGCTTTCCGCAGGATGAGGAGAGGCCGTCGCTGTGGCGGCAGTGAGGGGGCCAACTGGAATGAGGGTACAGGTTGCCTAACACCAGCTGGGCACAGCCCTGCTTGCTCCTCCCTGCAACAGTACAAACACATCCACGCCACTCTGTCACTTTAATATGTGTCACATCCAGTATTTTTAAAACACTCTCTGCACAATTTCCAGAAATGAGAGTTTGTTTTGTGATATTGCATCTTGCACAAAATCACGTGGCGCCTTCTGTTTGGTTGTGGTGCCTTACCCTGTACAGGATCCATGCTCGTGGGTAGAAACAATTGTAGCTGCACACTCTGTTGAGCCAACATCATGTGATGTCCTGCTGCTGTTGCACACAGGTGATACCTTATACATAGCTTTCCGCAGGATGGGGAGAGGCCCTCGCTGTGGCGGCAGTGAGGGGGCCAACTGGAATGAGGGAACAGGTTGCCTAACACCAGCTGACCACAGCACTGCTTGCTCCTCCCTGCAACAGCACAAACACATCCATGCCACTCTGCCACTTAAATATGTGTCACATCCAGAATTTTGATACACTCTCTGCACAATTTCCAGAAATGAGTTTATGTTGTGATATTGCATCTTGCACAATATGAGGAAGGCGCTTCAGTTTGGTTGTGGTGCCTTACCCTGTACTGGATACATAGTCATGGGTAGAACCAATTGTAGCTGCACCCTCTGTTGCGCTGTTGCACACAGATGATACCATATACGTGACTTTTCGCCGGACGGGGAGAGGCCCTCTCTGTGGCAGCAGTGAGGGGGCCAACTGGAATGAGGGTACAGGTTGCCTAACACCAGCTGACCACAGCACTGCTTGCTCCTCCCTGCAACAGCACAAACACATCCATGCCACTCTGCAGCTCTGCCACTTAAATAAGTGTCACATCAGTCATTTTAATACACTCTCTGCACAATTTCCAGTAATGAGTTTGTGTGGTGATATTGCATCCTGCACAAAATCAGAAAGGAGCTCCTGATTGGTTGTGGTGCCTTACCCTGTACTGGATCCATTGTCGTGGGTAGAACCAATTGTAGCTGCACCCTCTGTTGCACTGTTGCACACAGATGATACCACATACATGACTTTCCGCGGGATGGGGAGACGCCCTAGCTGTGGAGGCAGTGAGGAGGCCAACTTGGATGGGGTTATAGGTTGCCTAACACCAGCTGGCCACAGACCTGCTTGCTCCTCCCTGCAAACAGCACAAACATATCCAGGCCGCTCCACAGCTCTGCCACTTACATAAGTGTCACATCCAGTCATTTTAATACACTCTCTGCACAATTTCCAGTAATGAGTTTGTGTTGTGATATTGCATCTTGCACAAAATCAGAAAGGAGTGCCTGTTCGGTTGTGGTGCCTTACCCTGTACTGGATCCATTGTCGTGGGTAGAACCAATTGTAGCAGCACCCTCTGTTGTGCTGTTTCTCATGGATGATACTGTATACATGGCTTTCCATGGGACCGGGAGACGCCCTAGCTGTGGAGGCAGTGAGGGGTCCAACTGGGATGAGGTTACAGATTGCCTAACACCAGCTGGCCATGGCCCTGCTTGCTCCTCCCTGCAACAGCACAAACACATCCATGCCACTCTGCCACTTAAATATGTGTCACTTCCAGTATTTTTGATACACTCTCTGCACAATTTCCAGAAATGTGAGTTTGTGTTGTGATATTGCATCTTGCACAAAATTAGGTAGGAGTATCTGTTTGGTTGTGGTGCCTTACACTGTACAGGACCCATGCTCGTGGGTAGAGCCAATTGTAGCTGCACCCTCTGTTAAGCTGTTGCACACAGATGGTACTGTATACATGGCTTTTCGCGGGATGGGGAGAGGCCCTCGCTGTAGAGGCAGTGAGGGGGCCAACTGGGATGTGGGTACAGGTTGCCTAACACCAGCTGGCCACGGCCCTGCTTGCTCCTCCCTGCAACAGCACAAACACATCCATGCCACTCTGTCACTTTAATATGTGTCACATCCAGTATTTTTAAAACACTCTCTGCACAATTTCCAGAAATGAGAGTTTGTTTTGTGATATTGCATCTTGCACAAAATCACGTGGCGCCTTCTGTTTGGTTGTGGTGCCTTACCCTGTACAGGGTCCATGTTCGTGGGTAGAAACAATTGTAGCTGCACCCTCTGTTGAGCCAACATCATGTGACGTCCTGCTGCTGTTGCACACAGGTGATACCTTATACATAGCTTTCCGCAGGATGGGGAGAGGCCCTCGCTGTGGCGGCAGTGAGGGGGCCAACTGGGATGAGTGCACAGGTTGCCTAACACCAGCTGGGCACAGCGCTGCTTGCTCCTCCCTGCAACAGCACAAACACATCCATGCCGCTCTGCAGCTCTGCCACTTATATAAGTGTCACATCAGTCATTTTAATACACTCTCTGCACAATTTCCAGTAATGAGTTTGTGTTGTGATATTGCATCTTGCACAAAATCAGAAAGGAGCGCCTGTTTGGTTGTGGTGCCTTACCCTGTACTGGATCCATTGTCGTGGGTAGAACCAATTGTAGCTGCACCCTCTGTTGAGCTGTTGCTCACGGATGATACTGTATACATGGCTTTCCACGGGCCCGGGAGATGCCCTAGCTGTGGAGGCAGTGAGGGGGCCAACTGGGATGGGGGTACAGGTTGCCTAACACCAGCTGGCCACAGCCCTGCTTGCTCCTCCCTGCAATAGCACAAATACATCCATGCCACTCTGCCACTTAAATAAGTGTCACATCCAGTATTTTGATACACTCTCTGCACAATTTCCAGAAATGAGTTTGTGTTGTGATATTGCATCTTGCACAATGTCAGAAAGGCGCTTCTGTTTGGTTGTGGTGCCTCACCCTGTACAGGATCCATGCTCGTGGGTAGAACCAATTGTAGCTGCATCCTCTGTTGAGCCACCATCATGTGATATCCTGCTGCTGTTGCACAGAGGTGATACCGTATACGTAGGTTTGCGCAGGTTGGGGAGAGGCCCTCGCTGTGGCAGCAGTAATGGGGCCAACTGGGATGAGGGTACAGATTGACTAACACCAGCTGACCACAGCCCTGCTTGCTCCTCCCTGCAACAGCACAAACACATCCATGCTGCTCTGCCACTTAAATATGTGTCACATCCAGTAATTTTGATAACTCTCTGCACAGTTTCCAGAAATGTGAGTTTGTGTTGTGATATTGCATCTTGCACAAAATTAGGAAGGAGTATCTGTTTGGTTGTGGTGGCATACCCTCTACTGGATATATGCTCGTGGGTAGAGCCAATTGTAGCTGCACCCTCTGTTGAGCTGTTGCACACAGATGATACTGTATACATAGCTGTCCGCAGGATGGGGAGAGGTCCTCGCTGTGGAGGTAGTGAGGGGACCAACTGGGATGGGGTTATTGGTTGCCTAACACCTGCTGGCCACAGCCCTTCTTGCTCCGCCCTGCAAGAGCACAAACACCTCCATGCCACTCTGCAGCTCTGCCACTTAGAAGAGTGTCACATCCAGTAATTTTAATACACTCTCTGCATAATTTCCAGAAATGAGTTTGTCTTGTGATATTGCATCTTGCACAAAATTAGGAAGGAGCTTATGTTTGGTTGTAGTGCCTTACCCCATACAGGATTCTGGCTTGTGGCTAGAACCAATTGTAAATGCACCCTTCTCTGAGCCACACTCATGTGATGTACTGCTACTGTTGCATAGAAAAACTACTTTATACATGGCATTTAGTGGGATGGTGAGAGGCCCCACCTGCAGATGCAGTGAGAGGGTCAACTTGGATGGTGATAGAGGCTGCCTAACACCAGCTGACCAGCTGGCCACAGCCCTCCTTACTACTCCCTTCAATACTGCAAACACATCTATGCCTCTTTACATCTGTGCTCGTTATTTGAAGTTTTATGTGCAGTAATTTTAATACACTCTCGGCAAAAGTTATGGAAGAATAAAATTGCCAATTTGTGTTTTGGAATTTCACCTTGCACAATATTAGCTAGGAGCTTCTGTTTAGTTGCAGTGTCTTACCCTGTACAGGAGCTTTCCTGGTGGGGAGACCCAATTATAGCTGCAGACTTTTCTGACCCTTCTTCATATGATTTATTGACTGTGTTATGTAGGAACACTGTAGTAGATGTGTCTTCTGATGCAGTGGGGACAGGTCCCAACCGCCTACCCAGTGAGAGGCCCAATGGGATTAGAGGTGGAGGCTGCTTAACAGTAGCATGCCGCAGCTCTGGTTGCACCTCCCTGCAACAGCATAATCACATCTATGGCACTCTGCAAAAGTCCTCACCTTACGTGTCCCATCCAGTAATTTTGATGTGTTTTGGTATTCCATCTCACATAAAATTAGCAAGGAATTCTGTTCAGTTCTGGTGCCTTACCTTGTACAGGAGCTTTTCTTGTGGGGAGACCCAATTATAGCTGCAGACTTTCCTGACCCTTCTTCATATGACGAAGTAACACTGTTATGTTCGGACACTGTAGTACATGTGACTTCTGATGCAGTGGGGATACGTCCCAACCGCTTACCCAGTGGACGGCCCAACGGGATTAGAGGTGGAGGCTGCCTAACACCAGTGCGCTGCAACCCAGTTTGCTCCTCCCTGCAACAGAACAAACACATCTGTGCCATTTGGCAGCTCCAGACCTTAGTTAAAGTGTCACATCCAATAATTATGACGTGTCTGGGTATTCCATCTTGCATAAAATAAGCAAGCAGTTCTGTTTGGATGTGGTGCCTTACCTTGTACAGGAGCTTTGTTGGTGGATAGACCTCATTGTAGTTGCATGCTTTTCTGAGCCACCTTCATGTAATGTAAAGCTGCTGTTTCACACAGGCACTGCTGTATACAAGGGTTTTGGTACATTGGGGACAGGCAGTGTCAGCTAACACATTGTGGGGGCTGACTGAGATTTTGGTAGAGGCTGAAAATTATCAATGTGTTCAGTTCAGATGTGGTGGCCTACCTTGTACTGCAGCTTTGCTTGTGGGTAAATTGAATTGTAGCTGCATGCTTTTCTGAGCCATGTTCATGTGATGTAATGCTGCTGTTGCACAGGTACCTCTCAGTATATGGGGCTTTTAGTGGGCTGGGGAAAGGCCCCAGTAGGAGAGGCAGTGAGGGGGCCAACTGGGAAGGGGACATAGGAGGTCTAACACCAGCTGGACACAGGCCTGCTACCTTCTCCTTGTGACAGCACAAATACATCTAAGCTACTCTGCAGGTCTGGTCCTTTGGAGTGAATAATAAATCTCACTGAAATTATTTACCTGTCTAAATTTCCTTCTCCTACATAATTTCAGAAGAATGGAATTCAGTTTAATGCTAACTATGAAGGACAGTCATTAAATTTTTATCATCGCCTCAAAAAATAAGTTTTCATAATTATTTTTCTGTTTATTTGCAGGTGCATGTCCACAGACTCAGTAGACACTGAAAACCACACACTACAATAATCCCTATTATAGAATACTTCTTGATGAGAGAAAACAAAATGGTATAGACCATAAATAAACTGGAGCATCATGCAATTATTTGTTGATTTCTTTTGTACATTTGAACAGAAGAAACATGGCGAAAATCCATATAGAGTTCACACTATCAAGGCAATAGTGGATAAATTGGAAATTAGTCAATGATATGTTTTCAGTATCTTATACAATGAAATATTGAATATGAAAAATATTGCTACCTGTTGGTTCCACAGCTATTTGCACCATAACAAAAAGCATGCCAAACTGAAACCACAGCAGAAATAATGCAGCTGTCATGGTCATCCAATTGCCATCTCTAGTCACCCAGTCACCTGGATAAGTGTATGGTATATCACTGTGACCATGAAACAAAGGTGTCTCAGTACAAGCAGCAAACAGGTGAACTGTCAAATGAGCATATTACCAAAATCTCCCGGTGAGGTAGGGGGGCTGGCAAATGAAGAATCATGGGAAGCAGTGTGAGAGTGTGTTTTTACACACACTGCTTCTTTGGGCTATCAAACATTGCCATGTACTGTCTTGACATATAAGCCTGTGAGATTTTCCATTTCTTTGGATGAACAAATCATTGTGAGCATTTCCCGAAAGACACGTTTTCAAGGTGAAACGTTTCCTGAACAGCCAAACACAGATTTCTACAGAATATTCAGAGAATTTCAAACACAATCAAATTCCTGCAAATCATACATTGACTTGTTCTAAATAATCCAATTTACACTTACATTACACTAGTCACCAAATCTCAGTCATAAGTGGGGTGAGAGAAAAATGGAAATGTGCACTGTTACCGAAAATTAGTGTATCTTTTAGATAGGAGTACATCATACTTCCTATATGTACGTGATTCATCGGTGATATAAATGATTGTATTAGAGCTACAGTAGCTTAGCCATTATTTTCTTGTTCTTCGTAGGCACTGTGTTGACTCCCAATGAAGTTTGGAAGATACCATTACACATACGTCATCTGCTCACCACTCCATGTGGTAGAATCTTTGGAAAGCTTGAAGTAGGTGAGACAAACACTGTAGTCTTAGTAACATTTAATGTTGTACAAAGGTTTCTGCATTTAATTTTCTGAAAAACTGGAAATGTTAATTTTGGAACAGTGCAAGGTTGACTCCTCAACATAATTTATGTCTGTTGTTTGTGTAGGATGTAATACAATGATTTCTGTTATCTTGGGCTATGCTGAAAAAAATGAAATGACACAAATTCGATAAATTCGAGCTGGTTTCATAAATGAATTGCCCATTTCCTCATTTATTTATTGATTCATTCATTGTACTTTATCAGTGTTGCTGACTCCATGTTTCTAGGATACACACTGTTGGGTGTGTAGTATATGGATCAACAAATATGAGCCTTCAGGAGGAGTTCATTAGCAAATTCAATGCCTGTGGCAAGTTATTACTCTTTATTGACCTTGTTACGGCATGTGAGGAAGATTTCCTCTCTCCCAGAAGTGTTGCCAAGGTTTTAACAGTAACTGTGGATGCACTCTGTGACACACTAAGCAGTGATTTGTTTGCACTTTGCCAAAGGGTAGCTTTGTAGGATTATGATTTTTTTCTGTAAACAATATGAATTGTATGCATATTGTCAACACATAAATGTACACGATACAGATACATAAACGTATAGACAAACACATGTAATTTGATGCTTTTTATTTGTGCAGCATATTATATTCAATAATTGTAGAATGTCTCTTAAGTGTAACAGTTAATAATTAGCATAATTGTCACCAAAATCTATGTGCCAATTCAGGCAATCTTTGAAGGTACCTATAGAAACAATTTTCTAGTAGGTTTTTAGGGTATTCCTGAATGAATGTGTTTTTCTCTTAAGTCTCTGATCACTTGTAAAAGTCTGTTGTAATATGTAATTCCACGGTGTAGGAAACCATGTAGTATTTTTGCTTTGTTTTTCCTACTGAGAAATAAGCAGTCGCTGGATTTGGTTCCATATTCATCCTTTAGTGTCCCTGGGAAGCAGCCTGTCATGAAAGAATCATTTATGATTTGCACTAAAGAGTTTTTCACACTGACTGTACAGTTT
This sequence comes from Schistocerca cancellata, assembly GCF_023864275.1. Classification (NCBI taxonomy): domain Eukaryota; kingdom Metazoa; phylum Arthropoda; class Insecta; order Orthoptera; family Acrididae; genus Schistocerca; species Schistocerca cancellata. The sequence continues at coordinate 272,160,261 of NC_064629.1, forward strand.
CTCTGTATGCACAGAGGCACTTCATTTTTTAGACTGCGCTTCAAAGTGCACAGTTGTACTGTAGTATTGGGTCACAGCATTATTGTATTTGGTGAGTTTTTGTTCAGCCTGTGTTTTGTCAAATGTCTGTTTATGTAGCTTGGTACCTATGTTTCTGAAGTATTGAACTGCAATGTGTGCTCCACTCCTGGGATCATATATTGTGGTACCATGATACTTCAGTGTTATGTTTCTTGTGTTTTCTTCTATTTGTCTCCTCTTTGGTGATTTACAGACTGCATTGATTTTGTTTTCTGCTTTTCCTATAATTTTAACTATTTTTGAGATAATTTTTTAATAATTACACATCAAAACATTCAATCAATCAAAAACAAACTCTTAAACTTACAAGTAGATATAGAAAGCAGTGGTATAAGAACTACTGTTCTCTGTGTAACTGAGCATTGGTTAAAAACAATGAAATAACTTGTATAAACTTAGACAGTTATGAGTTAGTATCATACTTTTGCAGAGAGAGTTTTAAAAATGGTGGAAGCTGCATATTTGTTAGATATTGCATCTCCTGCCCTGTAACTGCAATTCCATTGGAAAGGTATGCAATTGAAAAACATTTTGAGTGTAGTGGTATAAGTATCGAACTGCAAAATGCAACCCATTTAATAACGTCTTTACAGAGCTCCCAGTGGTGATTTCAGTGTGATAGGCTGCTATCACAATTTTGGGAGAACAAGTTAATTTTATGTGGAGACTTGAATATTGACTATCTGAATCAACATATAAAATGGAACTAGAGAGCTTATGGTTTACATAACACAATACAAAACTACACCAGAATAGGTATGAACACTCAAACTGCCATTGATTACATAATTACAAATATTCAGTCTGGCAGATATAATTGCCTTATAGAAGACATGAATTTATCAGATCACCACTCACAGACAGTAATAATAAAAGAAGTAGGGAAATTAGATTCACTCAGCTTTATCCCATAAAGAGATATGAGAAGTTCCTACATAACAGACCTAAAGATAGAACTACAAAATGGAAAGTGGCCAGAAATGTACTTAACTAATGGTGTTAATGATAAATATAACAGTTTCCTAGATATCTATTTAAAAATCCTTGAAGAATGTTTGCCAACCAAAACTAAACCAATAAAGGAAAAGAGAGGAAATCTAACATGGCTAACAAAAGGTCTATTAGTATCCTGTAAAAAGTTGAAACTTCTACACACAATTTTCAAAGCTCCAGATAGGACTATTCATTTTGTTGAATATTATAGAGCCTATAAAAAGATTTACAATAAAACTTTAATAGCTGCAAAAAACTGTATAATGGAAATGTTATTACACAAGTTTCCAACAAAGTCAGAAACACTTGGAAGATAATAAACAGAGAAACAGGAAAGTCATCAGGAAATAACAATAAAAGCTTAAGCCCAAAGATCAATAATGTTGTAACAGAAGATCCAATAACCACTAGTAACACTTTCCACCAATATTTTACCAGCATCTGCCAACAACTTACACAGGGTAACAATAGCAATTCTCTGCAAGCCCAAAAACAAGTTGAGAATAAACAAAAGTCACCCAGTAACTCATGTTATCTGTATCCGGCAACTGAACAACAGATAAGAAAAATAATAGAGCAACTAAAAAATAAAGCATCCACAGAAAAATGGCCTGTCAAAAAAAATTTCAAAGCTATCTACTAGGGAAATTGCTAAACCCCTCTGCCACTTAGTAAACTCATGTCTCGAAAAAGGAATCTTCCCAGATAGAATGAAGATTGCCAGAGCACTATCACTATTCAAAAACCGTGATCACATGTGCCCAAATAATTACAGACCAGTTAGCCTCCTTCCCATTTTTTCGAAGATCATAGAAACAATACTATTTGTTAGGTTAATGGCATTTTTTGATAAAAACTCTATCATAAATGGTAGACAGTTTGGGTTCCAGAAGGAAAAATATACAGTGTCAGCTGCATTTGAACTTATTAATATAATCTCTGCAGGCCTAGATCAAGGTCAAATCTCAGTTGGTGTTTTTTGTGATTTATCTAAAGCTTTTGATCTTGTCAGCCACCACATATTAATAATGAAGCTACACCACTATTGAATTAGAGGAAGTGCTCTTGATATCATAAAGTCATTTCTGCAGAACAGAAAACAAGCAGTGGAAGTGTCACACAATCAAGGGAAACAGCTATCAGAACTACAAGATATAAAACATGGGGTGCCATGCCACAAGGTACTATGCTAGGACCCCTCCTTTTCCTTATATATGTAAATGATTTACCTTGTAACGTAGACAGTGAATTGATACTCTTTGCAGATGACACAACAAGAATAACTGTGAGACCGAGCTTACAGGATGCCATAAGTAAAAGTAATCAAACAGTTGAAATAATCACCCACTGGCTTGAAGTGAATAGGTTAATTCTCAGTTATGAGAAAACTAATGCAATCCTATTTAGGAACAACAAAAGAAAAACAAGTTAACCAACAAATTTGCAAGACCTAGATGTAAGAGTAGTTGAAAGTGCTAAATTTCTAGGGATCACTGAGGACAGTTGTTTTGGATGGAAAGATCATATTTCCAATATAAGCAATAAAATTAGCACTGTTGCTTTTGCTCTGAGACAAATTAAGCCACTAATAACTGAAGATGATGTGTGCATGGTGTATTTTTCATACTTCAATCCTATAATGAGGTATGGTATAGAAATCTGGGGCCACTCAACTCAGCCAATCAAAAACTCAAATTACAAAAATAGCAATTAGAATAATGGGAAACAAAAGAACAAGAGATAGTTGCAAGCTTCTTTTCAAAAAAATATAAGATTCTAACATTCTACAGCTTGTATATATATAAAATTCTGCTCCTTGCTTGGGATCTTAATGATAAATTCAACAAAAATGAAGATGTACACCACCACCACACCACAAACACCAAGAAATTAAGAATTCTGCAGCAGAACACAACTCAATATGAGAGAAACAGTGGTTACAGGACAGTAAAGTTGTACAACTCTTTATCACCACACATCACTAATGACAAATCAAAGGAGAAATTTAAACAGTCAATCAAACAAGTGCTATTAGAAACCCCTTTATATTCAATCAGAGAAATTCTTTCAAATGAAAATAACTGAAGCAAATAGACATAGTACACGAAAAGAAAAATGTACACAGGTACAGAGAAAAAGAAAAAGTAAAATGTGTTAACTCCTTAACAGCATTGTTTTATCTAAAGATTTTGTTTTTCTATAGTATTATTGCTGTTAAATTTTTTTATGAATGTAAACAAAACAGCAGCTAGAATATGTATGTGCTATGTGACTGTATTATCCGTATATATAATATGATGGACCCATAGCATTGAATTATTGAGATTCAATGTTCTGTAATTTAGGTACATCGATTATGTATGCTTCATAAAATCTGTTCAGTTTATAGTATCTAAAATTTTGTAACTATGTTGTTAATTTCCAGAAATGTTGTGGCTAAAATTTATTGCTTATCTTAGCAAAACTATAGTTAGAATCAGTAAAAGTAATGTATTTCATTGGAAAACTGACAAATCAATTATGTACTTGGACTTACTCCATAAATGTACACCAAAAGCTGTTAAATAAATAAGTGTCTTTTGTATGAATGGTGTTGGTTACAAAATGCAGCATTATTTTTGTTGCTTTTTATACTGCTAAGATGCTTGAGGATTAAAGCCTTCAATATCCCATCAGTTACCCAGTTATTTTTATTTTGTGTTTTAATAGCTCTTAGTACTTCTTCAAAACTGAAATCCAAAACTGAATTTAAATATGGAAATGAACTTTGAAAATTGCCCATTCATGCTAATCTCCATGTACAAGTGTTTCCAAGTTTAAGTGTTCATCTTTATGACAGATCTGACTCTTTTCAGCATAAAGAAAACCATTATGTATGTGAATATTTTAGTTTTGTTTTTTACACCTATGTTTAATTTTAAGATCTGATGCAAGTGATTTGAAAGTTCAGAGTTATCTACAATGACATCACATTTTAATTTCTCTATACCATTTGCTTTATGTTCAATGATTGATGCAGAATGCTTGGTTATGCTTGTGACAGTGTCAATCAGTGGTGATAGTTCATAGCTGTACGTAATGTTAACTTCACCAAGAAGTTTAGTCCTATTTATGATGAAAGTGCAAACAAGAGTGAGACAATCATCTTTCTAAATAATGATAAATGTTTAGTGTATTTGTAAGTAGCTTAGATATCACCAAAAAAATCATGCAACCCCATAAATATCCAAATTACTGACATTAGGTCACAGAAATATTTTTGGGAATCATATAGAAAAATCCTAGGTAATATCAGTGTTCTATGGTTCCCTAATTTAATAGAAAACATATAAAACTTCACAAATATTTCATGCTCTCTTTTAGGTTCCACAGAGGTTTCAGACAGAATTTACCCTTCACGTGCTTCTTTATTGGAATATTCAATCATTGGTTGTGATGGTGTGTCCAAATAAGTGGAAAAGTTTCTTTAATCAACTGCTGCTGCCAATGTCAATGGAGCATCTACCACAGCTTTTAGTCCCAAAACCAGTAAGTAAGAATTAGCTTCTGACCAGTTGGTAATAATTACAAACTGTCACAATTTCTGCTTTAGCACATGACAATGTCATTGAGCAACTAAGGCTACATAATGAATTTTGTAACTTTCAAGTCTTACTTGGCACACATTTCAGATCATGAACTCCAGCCGATGGTTGAACAGTGGAAAAACATTGTGTGGAGTGATGAATCACGGTACACAATGTGGTGATCTGATGGCAGGGTGTGGGTATGGCGTGCGCCCTGTGAACGTCATCCGCCAGCACATGTAGTGCCAACAGTAAAATTTGGGTGAATGTGGTTAATGTTACAGTGACGAGATGTTGCATGATGCCATTACCCAAAATGTGGCAGACAATTGTCTTAGAGCTCAAATTATCATATTCGAAGTTTCCACTCTCAAGCAGGTTGCTGATTTGTTGGATCACCAAGACATATTTGATAGACTGATGGTCAAGCTAGTGGCAGTAGTAAACAATGTATGTATGCAGGTTATGCACCATGGCCCAGTGAGGAATGTTCGAGACCAGCCTGGCCCGTGCTACGTGGTGGAAGTAGTAAACACCTGCCTCACACTAAGCAAGCAGTAAACAAAGTAAAGTCATGCCCATAATGTCTCAGAGCACATAAATATCTAGCTTGTCCTTGTAGAAATGTGCAATGCTTTAAATGTGGCAAACATGGAAACATTCAATCATTTTGCATGCAAAACAGTTTCAGAACAAGTCAAATGTTTGTTAATTAAAAAAGCAAGAAAAGAGTGTGAATGTAATTGTGTGAAAGCCAGTTCCTGGGGCAAACATTGTTAAGTCTGTCAGTTCCAAGTCTGTAATGAAGTCAGTCACAAAGTCATAGAATTGGTCCTCAATGCAAAGAAAACCTAAGTTATTCATGCCTTTGAACATTTCTCAGCAAATTTTGAAATCTGCAACTAGACACAGTAATATCATTCACTGTGTTAAACAGGCTTATATATGAACAATTACATTAGCCAAAACTTTCAGAGTCACAAATGTTACTGTCCATTGACAATGGAGGTGATATTCTGATTCTTGGAAAGTCTAGTTTACATGTCACTTTTAAGGAAGTAACTAAAACAATGTCATTTGTGCTGCTATGCACAAAAGACAGCATCGAAATATTTTTGGCATTGACGCTTTTGACTTGTCTGGCTTACATATTTAGGAAAATGCTTCATCTGTCAACACATTTGTACCTAATGACATTTTATCTCAACTGTGCAAAGAATTTCAGGATGTCTTTCAAGACTCTTTAAGTGAGGCCAATGATTTTGAAGCTCTTATTACTCTGAAAGCAAATGCGCAATCAAAAATCTTCCAGGCACAGCCAGTCCCATATGCCATAGATAGAGAGATGAAAAACGAAGTGTATATGGCTGTCAAGAAGGCAGTGAATGAGGCTGTCAATGACTACCAAAGCCCAAAGAAACTCATGTTATATGAAGACCACAACAAAACCAGTGTTAGTGTTCACAGACACGTGGATAACCAAAGAACTGAAAGTGAAGGTATTACAGCAAAAGCAGAAATACTGAACTGTATTTTCAAATGACTAAGGAAGATACAGTTTCTCTTCCACACCGCTCTAAAGATGTGAGCTATTGAACAATGATGCAAGACCCACTGTGATCCCTGTCAGACTGCATACAGAATTTACAACTGAATTAGATCTTAGTTTCACTGTAATATACCATACATCCCTTAACAGTAAACTAGGCCTATGACTAAAAAAGAGCACAGTTCACACATGTGTACATGAATGATAACAGAAGCAATCCAGAAAACTACCATTCAATCTCACTGACAGCCATCTATTGTGGAATACTTCAACATATCCTGAGCTCAATCATTAAAAGTTACCTGAAACAAAATGACCTCCTCCATCTCAACCAGCATGGATTCCAACAACATTGTGCATGCAAAACCCACTTGAGCATTTTTAATGTGACATCCTAAAAGTCATGGATCAAGGAAATCAGATGAATGCAGTATTTACAGACTTCAGAAAAGCATTAGACTCAGTACCACACCAAGGTTGACTAATTATGAATATACTGAGTATCAAACAAAATTATTGACACAGTTGAAGATATCTTGGTAGACAGGAAATAGTATGTTATCTCGGATGAATGGTCTTCAACAGAGGTCCATGTACTTCAGATGGGCCCATGAAAGTATGCTAGAACACTTGTCCATGTTGTATGTTACTGATATGGCAAACCATATCAAAACAGAACCTCAGACTTACCCCGAGTGGTACAGTTATCGGTGTGAAGTATTCTTTGAAAAAAGCTACAAGAACATTAGTCAAACCTTAATAAAATTTTGAGGTGGTGCAAAGATTAGCAACTTGCTTTAAATGTACAGAAATGTAAAGTCATGTTCTTCACAAAATGAAACAAAGTCATAATTCTCTGTGGTTACAATATCAGAGAATTGAACTTAATACCAATCAACTCATACAAATACCTGGGTGTGACTACTGGTAGGGTTACAAAATCAGTTAACAGTAAATATGGCTTCTGTGGGACGAACAAATGACAAGGATCGTAGGGTTATGAAATTAGTTAACAGTAAATATGAATTCTGTGGAACAAACAAATTACAAGGAAGCACCACAGAAAACAATATCAACATCTAATAAGACTGAAGAGGAAGAGATACCAGGTTGGACAGAAGATAAAAACAGCAGATCACAATGAACCACCAGGCACAGGACAGCACCCGAACAAGACATGAATGATTTTTTATGGTCCAATTCACTGCAGAAGGATACAACCAAGGAGAACTCCAGGACTCTCGGGAGATGAAAATCAAGACAGAAATGAAAAGAAGACTAGTGTCTACTCTTCAAAGAATTATCCAAGCAAGAAATGTACCGCTCATAGAATTGAATGATTTGGCAACTCTCCCATATCACAATTTACAGGGCCTAACCAGTAACTTATATGAGCTACAGGTACTTTTGAATGATAAACTAAAGGAGATTTCAGTCTTGTGTGTAACTGAACACTTGCTGCAAGAAATACAAAAATGTGCAGCTGGGATTACAGACTTTGTAGGGACACATACAGAGTGGGTGGAACATGTACATATGTAAAAACGGATATTAAACCAAAAGAAATTAAGTTTAAAAATATCTACTGTATTGAAAAAGATTTTGATTATGGTTTATGTTAACTAACAGAAAGCAAAATTATAATTGCATCTATAAATAGGCTATTTTGAATTGTTCTCTAAAAGTCTTGAAAACCTTCTGAACTGTCTAGATAGCCAGTCAAAACACATAATTATACTTATGGATTTCAATGTTAATTTCAAGGACATCTGGAAAAAAGGGCAGAAACTGCTTAAAGTAATAAAATCATACAATATGGACACATGTGCAGAAGATATCACCAGATATGGCAGCAGTAGTGAAATTACTATTGACCAAAAATTCATTGATAAACCAAAATGCGGCTTTAAATCTGAGGTATTTGATACAGATTTCTGTGATCATCAAGCAATTAAATTGACTTAGATAGCTCATGTGAAAAGAGTCAACAAGAGATATTCTGAGAGAAGATTAATTAATGATCACTGCACTGGGGCCTTTAATCTCATGTTAAAAAATGTAAACTGGAGTATGGAAACAAGTAGTTCTGTAGATATAAAATTCAACAAGTTTTTGTCAAATTATAAATAGTGCTATGATAATTCATTTCCTCTGAAGAGAACAAAAATAAACAATCAAATTCATGGATAACAACTGAAATCAAAAAGTCATCAGAAAGTCATAGAATGCTATATAAGAATGCAAATCAAAATAATATCTTGAAACCATATGCAGAATGTTATAGAAAATATTACAGAGTGGCTATAGTTGCTGCAAAAAGAAGCACAATGATTCATATATCATAATAGGGAACAACAAAATCAAATCTGTGTGGAAACTTATTAATAATCATACAAGCAAACATGAAAACACAGGCAATAAATTCCTCATAAAACACAAAAATGAAATTGTTGATGATCCACTGCTAATAGCTAATATATTCAATGATCATTACATTAATATAGCCCAAAAACCTGACCACAAGTGTATATAGTCCAAAGACAAATGTAATAGCTTCAATAAATGGAAAGACAATGCTCCTAAATCCGATAACACCTGAAGAAGTACAGAGGGCTATCAGTAAAGTAAAGAGTAAAATGACCTGCCGATTTGTTTGAACCACTGACAAAATTATTAAATATAGTACCAATAATATTTTCTCTCAACTTGTGGACGTAATCAATGACTCCTTTGGAATTGGTGCAATTCTAAGTGAACTTCAGCAGTCACATTTGACATTAAAAATCTCAGATCACTATCATTATAGCCCACACATTCAAAAATAATCGAAAGAATAATATATGACAGATTGCTACACTTACTAAAAACATTCTGGTAAATGAACAGAATGGTTTCAGAAAAGGCAAATCAACACAAATGGCTCTCTTCAATTTCCTAAAACTTGTTGACAAAGCTATAGGGGACAAGGAACTGGTCTATGAGTTGTTTTTGGACGTTTCCAAAGCGTTTGATCTTATAAATCACAAACTGCTACTGTCACAACTATATAGTTATGGTGTCCATGGTGTTTCCTATCAGTGGTTCAAGTCATATTTAACTGATAGAAAACAAAGAGAGCAAATTTCTCAGGATGGTAATGTATATCATTCTGAATATAATAAGAGTTAATTATGGGGTGTCCCAGAGCTTGATAATAGGACCATTGTTGTTCTTGGTTCTTATTAATGACCTACCACAAAGATTTTCAACAGCTGATACACTATATTGTTTGCTGATGATACCAGATTCTTTATAAAATGGAAGAATGGTTATGAATGCAGCAAGAGATAAAAAAAAAAACAGCAGAAGTGGCTGAAAATGGTTTAAAGGTAATTATCTAGGTATCAGTGACAAGAAAACTGTAAGGATGATCTTCAACCTTATAAGAAACAAAAATAAGACAAATGTAAAATTCAAATTATCAAATAGCCAAACTCAGCAAAAGAATCACATAAAATTTTTAGTATTACAGATGGGTGAGCATCTGAGATGGGAAAACATGTATAAATGCTCAGCAAGAAATTAAGCAAGCAATGTTACATTTGAAGGGTTCTTAAAGATTGCTGCAATACTGAAACAGTGTTAAGTGCTTATTACACATTCATGCATAGTCTACTGAGGTATGGTGTAGTATTCTGGGCAAAAGCCCCTGTGCGCAAAGCAATCTTTTAAACTTCGAAAGAGAACTGTAAGATTAATAAGTGATATTGCTTACAGAGAATCATGTAGAAGTATCTTTAAGGAACTAAAAATTATGACCTTACCATCTATATTTATATATGAAATCATCTGCTTCATTAAAAACTATCAAGTTTCAGCTTTATACAGCGAGACACACAATTATCATACAAGGGACAGGGATGATTATCATAGGGATGAACACAGAAAATCGGTATATAAGGACAATGTTGTTTACAAACCGAATATTCTTTACAGTGTATTGCCTGATAACATCAAAAAATACCAAACATTAATACATTTAAAAATTATATAAAAATGTATAAAAATCTACTAATAAACAATAGCTTCAACAGCATTAATGAATACCTGTAATTCTGCTCAAATCTGTAGGTCTGCTCATAATCTATCTAAGCAAAAATTCATAGCTATCAGAGTATTCTTGTATAAAACTAAACTTCTTTTGTCAATCTATGTATCTGATTATGCACCTAACTTTAGTGCCATACGTTACTATGCCTATTTCAGTAAAGTAGTCATATTTAATAGTTTTGGTAAAATCAACCATGGTGTTTCACTAGGTTTTATTTTATCAGTATGTACGTATATAATTTTATAATCTAATTAAACAGAATAATGTTTCTGTTATAAAGATTTGTTGATAAGATTTTGTAAGTGATGAAAACATATAGTATTTTATACTGTTTTGTACTTTGAAACGTCCAGTATTATGAACATGATAATAAGAGTGCTAAATAAATAAAGGCTTACATATGCTCAGCTGTAGGTGACACAGGTGGCAGAATACTGGGAAAATGCAGTCAATCTACAAAGGAGAATGCTTGCATGTCACCTGTGCATCAAATCTTAGAATATTGCTCAAGTACATGGGACCCACACCAAACAGGACGAACAGGTGATTTTCAATGTATGCAAAGAAGGTAGTGTGAATGGTTACAGGCTTGTTTGACTCACGAGAGAGCAGAAACAAATGTAAAAAAAACCTGAATTGATCGACACATTCAGATATACTGAAAGTATTAGACAAAAGCTTACACGCAAAATTTTAAGAAGATGTATTAAGTGGATAATCTAGAGATATTCACCTTCCCCTATGTATCACTTATGTAGGGGATGTAAAAACAAAATCACACTAATTATAGCGCACAAAAAAGCATATGAGCAGCCATTTTCCCGTTCTCCATACTCAACTGGAACCAGAAGAAACCTTAACCTGTTGCCTACTATTCTCTGTATCCACTTCCATGCACTTTGCAGAGGTCTGCACAGTATATGTATAGATATGGCAGTTACTTGCGTGTTATAATTATCGTGCATTATACAGAAGCTGAATGCCTTCACAATCTGTGCCTGTTCTATACAAAACTCCAGCAGAATGGTCTAAAATATAATTTAGATAAACATGAATTCTTCCAACTTCCGAGTGGAATACCTACGCCACATCCTTATGAGTAGAGGCACAGGACTGATTCAAAACATGTTGAAGCTGTCAGTTACTTACCATTGGCAACAAACCAGAAGGAACTCTAAGGCTTCTTAGGAAAAGTAAATTATTACTCCAAATCCACATTATACACGTGAGTTTGGAACTGGTGATAACCCTATACTTTTCCAGGTACAGCACTTTATTACCAATGACTGACCTGCAAACCTACCTTCAACATCAGCATTGGAACTCTGTGTAAATCAGTTTCTCTAGCATCAATTACAGGTCATCATCAGACTCACTCTCCACCTCCTGGAAAATGAAGACTGCAGCGTGGTCATGCCTCAATGTTTCTGCCTTCTCATCCTGCAGATTCTCCATGGTGACTAGTATGGCACCATTCACATGAAGGGAATGGGACACCATCACTATTGGCTCTGAATCAACAGAGATGTTGAGTGTAAGGCCACCACATATGCAACCTGCTCAAACCACCAGACCACTCCACAGCTCTGCTGCATAACCTGCCCCATGCCACAAATTCCATGGGACCACTTTAACATGGAATTCACTGGAGCTATCCACAGCAAAATGTGACTTATTATCATCCATGCTCGATGTAAATTTCAGTATGTGGCACAAATGTATTCTTATACTGCTTGTATGCATGGATGTCTTCTATTGCAATCACTATATTAACCCAGCCCTCAAACTTATTTTTTAACGTGTCTGACAGCTCACGTATCAAGCATTAGCCAACAGTCTGTGTCTGCTTAATTATTTTGTTTTTGCCAGTCTAGTGATACTGATCACTTATTCATAGCTCCATTCCCTGTGGCCTCAAGTGGCTAAGCAGAAAGTCCTGTATATGCCTTCAAACAATAACTTAAGAAAGCAATGTGCACAGATGACAACAAAGACAATACCATGGTGAGATTCCTCTCTTTATAACAAATGACTCCAAGTCATTGGATGTTCCGGACCAAGATACTCCACCTTGTTAGATCTCTTATGTCCCACAGTGGAGCAATCACCTCATTCAGCTCACCTGCACTAGCTTGTGGACTCCCCATTGTGAGACCACGCGTACAGCAGGATGCTAGGATGGATCCCAAGCAAAGTTACTGGTTTCCTAGGTAAAGGCCAGTGAGGCAAACTTCCAGTACCATGCAAATCAACTATGGCTCTGCAGTTCACCCTAACCCCTGGGTTGGGCCAAGCCTCCTTCTCCATCTCCACAGTATAACCTTAGACTTCATCCTGGGGCACCAACATCCACAAACCTTCTTCACTTCTACCCATTTCCAGAGCAGAAGAACTGGACCAGTACTGCCATAATATCAGTGACGATGACATACTATTGAGTAGGGGAGGAATTCAAGTACTGATGTGGCATTGTTCATATTGCTAGTGGAAGCACTACTGAACATCTGTAATCTAAACTTGAGAGAGTTGTTAATGTATGTCCCGACTTTTATTGTTGATTTGCTATTGTTTAATAAATACATGCAGTCAAATTATGTATATTCTATTTGAAACATTATGTATAATGAAATGTTTTAGTGCAAAGATTGTGAACATGTGTTAAACATTATGGTGAAGTGTGTATGTAATTACATGAATTGTTATTATGTATAAGAGATGAAGCATATTCTGCTGTATGTATCGTCGATGGCAAATGGAAGTCATACAGCTCATTTTTGCCCCTATGCGCTGACTCACCAAAAGTGGGTTCTTGTAATGCCACAAGATGTATCACTGGATTACATCATACTACTGTTACATCCAGTGCCTTTGCTGTGAGCAACAAGCAGCAAAGCTGGTAGTGCTGGTAGATCATGTAGGTATAAGTATGCCAGCCAGTCAGTTTACGGCCAAGTTGCTACAGACACAGTCTCCTTTCTGTTCATTAGGTCATGTGTTCCTCTCCATTGCTGATGGAAGTGTTGACAATAATCTCACACTACATTAGTTATATGTGGTTATTCTTTGAACTTGACCTGCTGGAGACTTACGTTTAATAATGTCTGCCTACTGCTATAAACTTCACCTTTGGCAGGTTGTTATTCCATTTTAACCAAGTGAATGACTTTAGCCTTGTCTCTCAGTGTCTTCCACAACTGTAATTCAAGCTGTGTAAATGCTAATTGTTTTCATTTGCAGTTCTGGAAAATTAACAGAATCAATAAATCTTATGAACTATTTGTCACTTATTTTGTATTTTAGCATATTCCATAAAGGACTGCCAAATAAAGTTATGTGTTTAATGACAAAGGTAACACATATTTTCAATTGTGGAAGAACTAGTATGAAATGTAAATGTGTTTAGCTGTCTGTTCCATGTTTTGCAGCAAAATACCTCAAACAAACTGGTCCCTTCCATGATGTTTGCATGCTTCTCATGGATACAATTTAATCTAGATACATACATAGAATGAGAAGATTTCAAATCCTTTGCTTTCCTGTACACTCAAATTACTCCTTCAACACAGTTCACCCTGTATCTCCTAATATATCTGTCAGCTCAGAGCCACTAATTTGTTTATGGTGTGACAAATATAGTATATTAGTTTACTACATTCTAATCCAATTTGTTGATAATGACTGTTAGGAACAACTATGAGGAAATCTTGAAGAAATGGAAATTTCTCTAATTTTACCATGATGATAATTTTCCTGACATGCATGTAAGGATGGGATATATGTCTTGATTTATCATCTCGAACTCACAGTATAGGAAATTTAAGAGTTAGTCTTAAACTAGGTAAAACTCCTCCATCTGTTATGTTTTGTACTCAAATGAATAACTAATTTTTTTGTATATGAATGTGCCAAATTGTTGTTTGTGCAAGATTTCATTTAAATTTATGGTTCAGTTGTTTACAGTTACCTTCATAATTCCAAAGACATCATTCATTCCATTAAAAGTGAAATGCTGAATACTGTAAGCAATGGGGAAATGTTTTGAGTGAAGAGACAGAATACAAAGTACTGTGATAGATATTTCACTCCTCTTGAAACATACTTTAATTTATGTGAAACTAATTAACTCCTGAACCTCAGGCAACTTACAATGATAGTTCAGAATTTCAATTTCAGTTGGCTGTTTTACATTAATACTTACAAGTCACTGTAGTTTCAGAAAAAAACATTATATTCTTACACCTGTCATTAATTTGCGAGTCCTAGATACACTTTTGAATGTGCACCACCTGTGTATTAGAAAGTCTGTGAACAAAAAGCACTCACATAACATCATTAAGTCAGATCATGTCAGAATCTGCATGATGATAAAAATCTTCATGCTGATATGAAAAAGTCTCCCTCATAATTTTAATAGTGCAATAATGTCAGTTAAAGTGGAAGTCTGCTGTCAGAACATGTTAATTAATGAGACTTCCTGGCAGATTAAAACTCTGTGCCGGATTGAGACTCAAACTTGGGACATTTGTCTTTCATAGACATGTGCTCTACCAAGCTGTGAAGTAGGGTCATGAGTGGTCATCAGTCATTCTTGATTAGCTCAGTTGGTGGAGCATTTGCCCATGAAAGGCCAGGGTCCCAACTTTGAGTCTGAGTCTGGGGCATAGTTTCCCAGGGGGTTTCACATCTGTACGCACTCATCTGCAGAGTGAATCTTTGATTACAAATGCTAATTAATGTCAAGAATTTTTACCATGAAATAACGTTTAACTTTAATATTTATTGTTCAGCCTGGAAAACAGTGTATCACTCTATTACGCTACTAATGTGTACAAACTTGCAATACGTTTTTAATTATGTAGACTGGAACAGGATGTATAAATGTAAGATTCCTTTCTATTCAAGTGGCTAACCTATATCACTAGAGAAACTAATAGTTTGTTTGCATTTAGGTTGTATATCTTATTGAGGGATTGCAATGGAAGCTGCACCATTTCAGCATCTGTGAGGCAACTCAAAAATTATGATGATCTGTCAGAATTTGGGACATGCACACTTCCTCTGTGTATACTGATACCAACATAAGTCCCTATGTATGAGATACTAATGCTGAGAGAAGCTTCAGTTTCTGATAAACTCTAAGTGTTCTTAATATAGCTTGGACTTTTCCTTTGGTGAATGTAGAGTCTGAATCACTCCATTGTAATGGATTGTGCTGAAAAAAACTTGCTCATGGTTAGGGACAGGAAAAAATCAGTGCTATTTTATGGCCAAAACCGGTATTATTTTTTGCACTTTTCTGTGTTATTTATTGGTGTTATTTCTGGCAAGCTTTTCCTATTATCAGTTATCTATTTTTGTCAAATTTCACCATTTTTCAATGCTATGTTGAAAGTGTAACTATTTCCAAGATAGGATGGGCCAAACGTGAGACAAGTGTAGAGAAAAATTGTTTTAACAAAAAACTTTGACACAAATAATTATTCAAAAACAAATACCAAAGGAAAAAAGAAAATAACAGCATGTTGCAGATATTTCATTGATGACATGCTTCGTGCTTCTTCATGTCGTTCTTGAGCTGTGGAGACCACAGAAGCCAGTCTTCACAGCTCAAGAATGACCTGAAGATGCGCTAGGTGCATGAAATGTGTCATCAATAAAGTATCTGCAACAGAGACTATTATTTCAATTTTTAACATTTGTATACTGTTGCTGCGCTTGTCCAGAATCAATCAATCAAACTCTTTATTCAACCGTTAACAATATGCACTGTGTGGATGTAGTCAATTACAATATAGTTTCTTATCTTTAATTTGTTTCAAAAACTTGGATAATAAATACAAATATTTTATATCAGTATACATAAATAATATTACTTTTCCATATTCAGATATTCTTCAATGCTATAAAAACTATGTGGTATTAAAAATTGTTTAAGATCTACCTTGAATTTATGAAATTACTTAATTTTCTTTATTGTAAAAGGCAATGTACCAAAAAGTATTTTGGGCTGGTAGTTTACCCATTTTTAGTAGAGAGCTCCTTTGTGGGTGTCTCTGTGAAAATCATCCCTGTTCCTGGTTTCATGGTTATGAATCTGATTATTTATTGTTGAAAACTCCTGGTGAGTTTTCAGAAAGCATACACATTCTTAGATGTATAAGCTTGGAAGAGTCATTATTTTAAATTCTTTAAATATTTCCCTGCATGACACTCTTCAGTGAACCCCTTTCATTATTCTAACAGCCCTTTTTTGATGTTTGAAACCTTGTTTTGCCGTACCTGTATTTCCTCAGAAGATCACACGGTATGTAAGCAATCTGTTTATGTAAGCATAGTAAGCACACAGCAATGATTCAGTGTTGCAGCATTCCCAAAGCATTCTTAGCACATAGCAGCATTTACTTAATTTTTTACTCAAAACTTCTAGATGCTTTTCCCATCTCAAGTGCTCATCCACCCATATAACGAGGAATTTTGTGTATGGAGCTTGTGCAATAACATAGTTCCCTAACTCAGCTTTTACTCCTCTTCTAGCTTTACTTTTAATATTACTGAAATTCATCAATACCGTTGGATCCTTATTTATGATCAAAGCATTATCACTAAACCATGGTGTGGAGTGATGCATATATTTTAAATAATGTGAAAAAAATTATTTATCAATGATGTATCCAGTTAGTGGAATGTAATGTTGGCCTGCAAAAATGTTTCCACAGTCCTTTGGGCCACATATTCACAATCGCTCTTCTTCTTTTTTGCAGCTTCAAAGCTGCTGCTAATCGTAGACCGCCGCTTTATCAGCAAACTGGTCTACTTCAACTTGCTGCCCTTAAGTTTTTCGGTCTGCACATGTTTCACAGTTGAATCTCAACACTCCTGTGGTTTTTTTCTTTGGCTATAGTGATGGACCATGCACCAAGAACTCCAAATTATTATGATAAGAAGCATTTATTAAGATTCGTATAGTTACAGAAACAGAAGAAAAACAATGCAGAATTTCACGACACGTGTATCACTCAGTCAAGTCGCAACCGGGACTCCCAAAGAATCTTGAGTCTCCAAAGACTGTTTACTCTGCGCTTCACCGGTGAAGTTACTGATGGTCGAATGTCGCCACAGAGGCCCCCCCCCCCCCCCCCGGGAGTGCGGAGAATTGGGGGAAGGATGTGGGTGTCGTCCTGTGTAGTGGCGTTGTGGGATGCTCGCTGGTTGATAGCAGCGTGTGCTAAGAGTCCATACTGTCTGTGCAGGGAGGACCAGCGCTCGTATAGTCCGCCATCCAGCGGCGGAACGGTGCGGGTGTGGGGGGGGACTGGTCGACCTGCGCGCGTGAACTGGACTGGCACAGGAGATGTCGTCGTTGCAGTACTGGCGGAGAGGGGGATGCGAATCTTGAGCATCCCGTCGGTGCTGAACGGTGCAGCTATGGCAGCCGTATCCACCCCATTTAGGATAGGGACTGTGCACAGCATGGTGATGTGTGACAAGGGTGTGGACCCACGTGAAGTGTCCCCTATGCGGAGGACGAAGATGGATCCCTCGTGGAGCTCCAAGGAAAGCTCGTTGCGTGTTCACTCAGAGGCATTGTTTGTGATGCAAATTTCGTCGACAGTGGATGTAGGGAGCACTACGGGGGCGGGGGAGAAAAGTAACGTAGTTCAGGAGAAACATTGGAACACTCTGTGGGGGTATTGTGTGCCAACACTTGGATAGTGTAATGTGACACGCAACATGTGGTTGATCCTGAGGTTGTGGACTGTCACATACAGTGGCTGTTTGAAACGAGGGTAGAGTATCATCATACGCAACCACTGAATTGCCCCCAAGTGTAGGGTCGGTGCGCATACGATCATGGTTGGGCGCAGGGGAGTGAGTCATCTGTGTGAGTTCGAGGACAACACCTGATGGAAGAACACTCGACTCGGGGGGGGGGGGGGGGGGGGGGGGGTTAGATTCCTCAATCGTCCAGGCTGGTTTCACGCATTGGAGGGAAACTGTCTGCTGGCGACCACTGACGAGAAAGTCCATAGTGTTGTCCGTGTGAGCCACTACTCGATGCGGGCCAGAGTAAGGTGGCTGCAATGCCGGTTTGACTGCATCATCCCGTAACATAATGAACTCGCAAGAGTCCAGTGCCAAATGCAGGAACACCCGAGGATGGGTATGTGGTCGTGGAGGAGGCATGCGGATCGCAGCTATGTGTGTCCGGACATGCTCAACTAGCATGGGGAAGTCGGATAGGTCGGCGATTTCTTCGTCGTTGATGAACTCTGCGGGGAGAACTAGGGTCTCGCCATACACGAGCTCTGCAAGTGAATCCTGGAGGTCTGTCTTGTAAGCCGTATGTATTCCTAGCATAACCCTGGGAAGGGCGTTGCACCACTCACCACCATGGCACATGAGTGCCGCTTTCAGAGTTCTGCGCCACCGCTCAACCAGTCCATTGCTCTGAGGGTGGTAAGCCGTAGTGCGGAATCTATCCACCCCACAGAGGAAGCAGAGTTTGTTAAACAGCAGGGATTCAAACTGTCTTCCCTGGTTGGTGGTGATGGATGTAGGACAGCCAAATCAAGCTATCCAGGAGGATACAAATGCGCATGATATGGAATCTGCTGTGATGTCCTGCAGGGGTATTGCCTCCACCCAACGTGTAAAGTGGTCAATGACAGACAGGATATACCTGAAACCATCAGACATGGGTAATGGTCCTACGAGATCCACATGTACGTGACGGAAGCGGCCTTTCAGGATGTCGAATTTACCTAGACTGGGCTGTGTGTGCCTGCCAACTTTGCTGCACTGGCACTGTAAACAAGCACGAGCCCAAATATGACAATCCCTTTTCAGACCAGGCCACACAACGTTTCTGTAACCAGGTGCGTAGTAGCCTTAGCAACAGGATGTGCCAGGTTACGTAAAGTAGTGAACACTTGGTGACGCAGCGCAGGGGGAACATAGGCCGAGCAGTGCCCATGGATGTGTCACACCACAGTGGCTTGGCGGAGCCCGTTAGGTTGCACGAAACGATCTGAATGGAAGTATCTGGGTCCTGTCGCAGGTTGTGCAATTCGGTGTCACTGTCCTGTAAGTGGGCCAATTCATCGTAATTAATGGGGGATGAAATTGCAGTGATAGGTAGTCAGCCACCACATTTTCTGAACCTCGAATGTAACGGATGTCTGTCATGTATTGGCAAATTAAGTCCATTTGCCGGAACTTACGTGGGGGAAGGTCAGCAGGGGGGTTGCGGATAACCTCCATGAGGGGGCAATATTCCGTGAAAATTGTTATATTCCTTCCTTCGATGTATGTGCAGAAATATTTTACAGCTTCATAAACTGCAAGCAATTCTCTGTCAAATGCTGACCATTTACGTTGAGCTGTAGATAGTTTTTTTGGAAAAAAACCAGAGTGGTTGAGTCGTGTCATTGACATGCTGTTGGAGGACTGCACCAATTACAAAATCACTTGCATCCGCTGTAATAGAGATGCAGGCATCTGGCAAAGGGTGGGTGAGAGTGACACCACGTGCTAACGCTGATTTAAGGTCTTAAAAAGCTCTCACCATGTTGTCAGACCACAGTACTCGGCGACTGCCCGAGGTATGTTTCCCGGCCAATGCATCAGTCAAAGGGGCTTGAATTGCTGCCGTCATTGGCAGGTTACAACGGTAGAAATTGACAGTTCCTAAAAACCGGCGTAATTTGCGCAACGACACTGGGAGGGGTAGATCACAAATGCAGTCAACCCGCTCCTGCAGGGGGCATATACCGTCCGAGGGGACGGTGTACCCCAGAAAAGTGACAGCAGTGCAGCGGAGTTGTGACTTGTCATTATTGATCTTGACTCCATTACGTGTCAATAAGTCCTGTATCGTGACCAGGTGGAGTTCATGTTCCCTGTCCAAGGGGGAGAAAATTAGTATGTCGTCGAGTTATGCGTAGCAATATGTGTAGTTAAAAAGAAGTGAGTCTATAAAATGCTGCCAAGTTTAGGCTCGTTTTTGAGACCATAAGGCACGTAACAGAATTCGTACAGGCCGAATGGTGTGACCACTGCTGTCTTTGGTATGTCACTCTGTTCCATTGGTATCTGTAAATATGCCTTGCGGCATTCCAAGACACTCAAGATGCATGCTGCGTGAAGTACTTGTGCAAAGAATTGTATGTGAGGTATGGGGTAATTGTCTAATACCGTCCGCACATTGGTGTGAACGGGGGTGTCGTCAATGGGAATCGGTAGCACACAACAGTCACTAACCTGATGTGCTAGGGAAGCTGGCTGCGTTGGTGGCGACAAAGTTCCACGAGGTGCATCTTGGGTGTTGGATGGTGGCAGTGTTGACAGGCATTGTACGAGGCATCGTGCCTCGGTGAGGACTTGCGTAGCTGACAATATGGCACGGTTCAGTTCGGTGTTGTGAGCACAGGGATCGGCGACTGCAGGGCATTCGGGCTGGAGCTGGGCAATGGAAGTTGTGAGGCTGTCTGCCAATGAATAGCACTCGATGGGAGCTGTGTCGGAGTCATCGGGCAGCTGACGGGGAAGGGGGGCCGAAGAGGCGACTGAACATGCAAATTGAGTGGACGAGGTGTGGTGCAATAATGCAGCTGACTAAAAATCTGGAGACAGTCTGAAATGGAAAAGGAAGTCAAGGCCTAATACTGGATCTTTCACATCAGCCACGTAGAAGGACCCAGTGAACTGTTTGTCAGATATGAGTTCAGTAAGTAACTTGGTCAAACCCTCGACACGAAGTGTGAACTTATTTGCTGATCGAAGGGACAGTTTGGTTGGTGTCGTGTCCTTTACAGAAAATGTGGGAGGTATGACACTAATGTCTGCTCCAGTATCGACGAGAAAATACCGATGTGAACCTAAATCCAAGGTGTACAGACGTCCTCGTGAGATGGGGGATCTGACAGAATGCAATGTCTGTGGGCACCTCTGCATGTATCCGCGGGCCATGGCGCCTACTGCGGCCCATGTGCAGCGTTTGGGAACGCGCAGGGCGGACGGCAGTTGAGAGCAGCGTCCCTGAAAGTGGTGTGAAACCAGCGTATGCGTGAGTCAGCTGTACTCAGCCCACCAGCCGAAGCGTCAGGCAGGGTGGGCAGCCCCTAGCCCAGTTGTGGTAGGGAGAGGCTGTTGCCGACCCACTGGCAGTTCCAGGTCTTGGCAGCTAGATGGCTGCTGTTCCGTGTGCTGTCCACGATATGCACACGTCCAGTCTCTACCGCCCGACGGTGGAATTTAAACCCCAGGATTACCAACCTCGGTGGTATTAGGAACTGTGCTGTGCAGACGGAGGTGGCTGTGTCGAATAATGGTGTATGCCTGGTCTGGCCACCGTAGTTTATCCTCGAGTGACGCTGCGGTATGTGGAAGCAAATGTAACTATAGTTCTTGTGGCAGCTTCACCAACCAAGATGCCCAGAGCGCTAAGTTCGGAGAAGATCTCGGTACTGACCTGTGCACACAAGCACCCCCACAGCTGTGAGGGTGTTCTGTCACCTAAAATCTCATCATAAATTATGTTGTGAATCGTATCAGCCCGCAGACGAGAGAGGTGTTCGATGAGTAATGCACGAGCAGAAAAAATGGTTCAAATGGCTCTGAGCACTATGGGACATAACAGCTGTGGTCATCAGTCCCCTAGAACTGAGAACTACTTAAACCTAACTAACCTAAGGACATCACACACATCCATGCCCGAGGCAGGATTCGAACCTGTGACCGTAGCAGTCGCGCGGTTCCGGACTGCGTACCTAGAACCGCGAGACCACCGTGGCCAGCTGCACGAGCAGAGGCATATTTGTTGCTCTGAGGTGGGTTCAGCAATAAGTCACTTATGAGATCAGGTTGGTCATGCAGGTGGTTTACTAAACACACAAAACTAGTGCTGTCATCAGCAATACCATGCATGTCCAACATGTTGTCTACCAAGGTAAACCACGTCACTGGGTTGTCCGGTTGTAATGGCGGCAGCTTCAGAAAACGACCGGGGGCCAGTGCTTGCGGGGCTGTAGGAAAGGCACGAAACGTACGGGGATTCTGCACGGTGTTCACTGGTGCGAACTGTGCCTCAGTGGCGGGGGATGTGTTGCGTCGAACATCCGTCAGCTGTTTAGGTGAGACGTGGTATCCAGTCCTTGTTGTTGTTGTGGTGGTCTTCAGTCCTGAGACTGGGTTGATGCAGCTCTCCATGCTACTCTATCCTGTGCAAGCTTCTTCATCTCCCAGTACCTACTGCAACCTGTAGGCACGGAATCTGTACGGCCACACGATGAGCACGGCGCAGTAGGTGCAGGCTGATCATCTGCCCATGCAGCCGAAATCTCGAACAGTGGCGCGAGATCGCGATTGAGCGCCAAGTGACAGGGCGGAACCATGGCAGGTGCGTCGCCCGAGGTGTGCGCGGGGTGGCAGGACGGATAGGCATATAAATGGCTCGACGCAGTTGGCACGAGTGTCCATTTGACCGGCGTGGAGGGGGACACGTTAAACGGCGGTCATGCGTGTGGACCCAGAAACTGGACAGCCGTGTGGTCCATGTTGTGCGGTACAAACTTGGGAGTTCCCGGGTCCTGCGCTGGAGGAGCATTCTGTCGAGCGTAGAATACCGTAGAAGGTGTCCGCAATGATGTGTACAGTGCGCGGTGTGGTATGCCGGCAGAGGTTAGGGTCGTCCGTCCAGGCGAGGCAAACACGGGAGATATGAACATTCCCAGTGTATTAGTAGCAGATGGGGTAAAGCATTGTGCTTCACAGTCAAATGTCCATTCTGCGGTCGCGGCGTCATGCACTGCCATAGAAACTGGAGGCTGTGACATTGTCTATTGGCACGAAACCGGTGATACACAGCGAGTGACTGCAACGTATTTTCGCAACTCGGTGTCACCAATGTGGGTTTTTTTGGCTATAGTGACGGACCACACACCGAAAACTTCAACCTATTACGATAAGACACTTTTATTAAGGTTCCTATAATTACAGAAACACAAGAAAAACAATGTAGAATTTCACGCCACGTATATCACTCAGTCAAGTAGCAGACGGGACTGCCAAAGAATCTCGAGTCTCCAAAGACTGTTTACTCTGTGCTTCGCCAGTGAAGTTACTGGCGGTCGACTGTCGCCACACTCTCATGAAACTCTGACATTCCAGAATTTACAAAATACTGTTAGGTTATCAGGAACATACAAACCACCAATTTCAAATTCTCTTATCCTTTTGTCAGCAGTTACTGTAGGCTTCGTCAATGTGATGTGTTTGTGACAGATTTTTATTACGCCATTGCTTTGAAACGGCATACCGTGGCTCATACACTGCAAAAGAAATAATCGAAATTCGCACAGTGGTCATTCGTACGCGCTCGCGAAAGTCGATAGCCGAAAGGCCACTAGTGATGTCACAACTCCAAAAAGTACTACGACGATGGAACATGGATCATTTCAACGTTAAATATGTTTCTGACATCATTAGATTTACGAAACTTCTTACGAGGACACAGAAAAATATTGTTGAAAAATGCTGATTTTGCGATACTTCTTTAACAAATGCCGAATTCGCGTTACTTCCTTAAAAACTGCCGAATTCGCGATACGTCCTTAAAAACTGCTGAATTCACGTTATTCGTCGTGTTATCGTTTAAATGAACTTTTCCTGTCCATACTAATGGTAAAATTATCAGTTTTTTCTATAAATTTTCATATTTATGGTTAATATTGCTAATTATGAGGAGATGGATGAGCTGCTCACATTTCATTTTTCAAAGGAGACTTGCTCATTTATGTTAGCGAGTTAGGCTGACAATGCTTACAAAACCAAACTGATTGTTATATGATACTCACACAACCTGTCAGTCTTCCCTGCTAATTTCATAACAAACATTTATAGTTGTTAATAGATTCCTTGATTACTCACAGATAGTGTTCTGTATTTAATATTCAGAAAAAGTACTTAGTCATAATGCGTGACCATTTCTCTACTTCGATAAAAGTCATTGACAATGCTCAATAAATATATTTGGTTTTGTATAGCACTGATGAAAGACACTCTCCTCTCTTTTATTTGTCTTGATGTCTTGCCAAATGGTGTTTGGTGGATGCTAGATGCAGCCACTGGACAGACTGCTTCTCCTATGGCCAATTTCATTACTTCTGCTTTTTGTTGTGGGAACCTATAAGAATGAAGTAGACTGAGAAACCTGGCAAAGATTGTGTGCAGCTAAATGTTATTCTATTACTACCATGTTATGACAGCACAGAAAAAGTAAGCTTCTTGTCTGATTAATGTGATGTTCTAGGCTTACGTGACTCTTTGGTTAAGCTCTTTGAATCCTCACAATGGTTATGTTACTGTCCATTAAGGATAATTCGAAATGTAATGAACCCAGTTTTGAGCTTTTTAGTGTGAAATGAATCTATCACCACCACCTTCTCTCATGAATGTTCCAAAGGCTCTTTTGGTCGACTTTGCACGAGTCTTAGATTTTACAGGGAGCTTGGTATATTAATATACTTCTCTGCTGTTCCAATTTATTTATCTTTTTGAAGCTAATAAAAATATCTTGCAACTGTGTTTCGAGTGCAGGAATATGAAAACTCTACAAAATTAGTCATTCTGATACTTTTATGAGTAATGTAAGTGAAAGTAAGTAAAATCATAAATTTTAAGAGATGGAATAATTTTGCACCTCACATTGATACACGAGTACTATTTTTATTGTACACAGTGAGTAACACAGTTTATATTTCTATGTTCATAATTCACCTACCATATGTCAATATCCTAGGTCACGTCACTGCACCAAAATATGGAGACATGTTGTTCACAATTAGTTGAGTGCTGATCATTGTATTTGTTGGGAGTTTGAATTTGGAATGGAATGCAATATTTGTTAACCTTTAGGTGTGATTCAGAACAGACATATCAACATAGTTTTGAATGAAAACATCATAATAGATTGAAAAGTTAACAGCAGAAGGAATACTTCCACCATTCGCTAAAATCTAGGCCTCAGTAATGGAAATCCCAAATGGATTGTTGCAGCCCTTTTATGACTGCTGTCAGTGAATGATAAGTAATTCACCTTCTCCCTGTAAGAAGACTACTCAGAAAATTGTCTACATAAATGCAATATTAGTGGTTTACACTATGATTGCATGGTACCTTAGTACCTTTCATTTATTGATTTCCTTGTCTAACAATCACATGGTAGCTGTGTTGGAATTTGGTGCTGCTGCCAGGGTCTGAAAATCATAGACTTAAATTCTAATTATTATTGTGTTTGTCAGCAGCATATATAAAACAATTTCCAAAATGTGTACAAAACAGTACAAGATGACTACAGAAGAATAATGTGCATATAACATGAAAAATTCAGACAAACTGAGCTAGAATAGACTCACATTGTCGAAAACAGTTAGTAAACTGTCCTTCAGCAGGAAAGATAAGAGACTTTACACTTTTTTAACTTTTTTACACTTCTTTACACTTTATTTTGGACTATCAATAACCGTAACAAAAATGGATCGTGAGAGAAATTTAATTATAGTGGGGTGCACAAAAAAGAAAGGAAAATCAGGGTTTAACATCCCATCGACAATGAGGTCTTTAGAGATGAAGCACAAGCTTGTGCTATGAAAGGATGGAAAGGGAAATTGGCTGTGCCCTTCTCAAAGAAACCATGCTGGCATTTCCCTCAGGCAATTTAGGGGAATCATGAAAAACTTGAATCAGGATGACTGGACAAGGATTTTAACTATCATCCAAATGTGAGTCCAGTGTACCAACAACTGTGCCACCTTGCTTGGTAGGGTGCCAGGAAATATATTAGATCAGCCTGGTTCAGAAGAAGTCAATACCCCTGATTCAACAAAAGTGTTGAGTGGATTTGCAGTTCGGCAGAGTAAGTTGGATGCAAGCAATAACAAAGCCTACACCCAGATGAATTCGAGATTTTTACAAATTTCAAAGCAGAAGCAGCGAACAGGTTTGATCTTTCAAAGTAGAGAACAATGCTAAGTGAACACTTAGATGCAAAACTTCAAGAAAAAAGTGAGAAGCTAGAAGCACGATTAACAGAAAGCAACAGTGGACACTTTTAGGCTTTTAAATGACCTTAGTAGGTGACAAATTCGATGAAATTGAAGGTAAAATTCTGGCAATACCCTACCAAAGACAAAAATCTTTTTTATACTATTTTATAGGGGATCAATTCCAGAGTACCTGCCATAGAAAATAAATTAATCATTTTACAAACTGAGTTTTTTAAAGAAAGTATTAAATGGGATAAAAGTTTTATAAAATCAGTTCTATTATTAAACAGGAATGATAAGGTAAAAGGAGAACAGTGCAAGGATAAGGTACCTTAGAAAACAAAATGAGTAGCTTAATTATTGAAACAGTGAAAAATCTTAGTCAATTAGATGCACATTTAGGTGATGTCAAAAACAATGTAACTAAAGTTGTGATTGTGACAGGATATGATTTGCGTAATGTTAGCAAACGTCTAGTACAATTTCCAGAGGGTACACTGCCAAAAATCTGTGTGCTAACATTAGAGTTATATGGGCCAATATTCCGGAGAGAAGTTTTCATAGTAATGTCTTACGCCCTGTAGTCTTATCTTCAACATTGTAAACATAACTTTGTGACTGGTCTGAAAGACAGTTCAAAAATTAAATCTGTTAACAAGTTTTTTTGAAGTGGAAGATTTATCTTGTCAAACCAAAATTTTGATCAGAGGGTAAATTTTGCTGAATCATATATGGGGTTTTTAAATAAGTCTTTGTCAGAGTTTGAACAACCCAGACCCAGAGTAAATTTTTAAATGGACCTAACTACAGAGGAAGAAATGAGAATGAAGGAATTTTGCAAAAACTGGTTAAAAAGGTTAGTACATTTAGACAGGCTGTTTGACGAAATGACACACAATGGTAGATTCAAAAGGAAACTATACCACAGAGGATACAATGGGATTTAATTTATGGATCTTATGACCCAATGGAACAAGTTTTAAAGCATGTGGACAAGCTCGATAGTGTTTTGGAGAGGGGTAATAGATCAAATACCAATCACAGATATCATCAGTATGCCGGATGGAATTCAGACTTTAATGGGGGGAAGCCAAGGGAGTAGAGAATATGAAAGTTTTAGGAATGAATATCATAATGGTGGAATTAATAGAGATTATAATGGGAATGGTACAGATAGGAACTATGGAAGGGATTTTGACAATAGAAACCAGGGACAGACTGCAAACACATGAAATGCCAGTTAACAGAAAAAATATATCAGTCAGTTGAGGATCACTTCAATCAGGGTCCTTAATTCTGAGCAAGCGGAGTAGATAAAACTTGGATCACTTAATTTAGTTGGAATGTTAAAAGGTTTTCAGGGCAGATTTGTTGAAACACAATGTGTTGGAGTCATTATGCAGCCAGAATGTACCTGGAACATGTACTGAGAACAAGACGAGAGTGCTGCAACTAATGTTAATTTCACTGTGAATGCCATTTCAAGACAAACAGTCCTAGGTACACCCTTATACTAATCTATACCCATTAGATGCCCTAGATTTCTTGATAATGACACTTAATTGATATGTCTATCTGTGTAATGGGGCAGAATGCAAATTAGGATTGCAAAAATCTTTATCTAGGGGGAAGAGGATGGGGGAGGGGAGTGACACACATACAGTAAGTGCTTTCTACAAAGCATAGCGCTGGAAGACATAAAAAGTGATTTTTATCAATGGGTATAACTTTGAGATAGGGTAAGTGCAGTATATCTGATAACCACTATATTTTAAACAATGCATTGTTGTAAATGGAGTGTGAAATACAAAAATAATAACTTACTAATTGTAAATTCTTTTGGATCCCCAATCTTATTTTATTGAGGTAGCTGCCCAGCACTGTGTAAGCTTTGTTGAAGACAACTGCTGTAAAGTGTCAATGCTTCGAAGCTCTTGCTCTGTTACACCTGACTGGAAGCTGCACATAGGCAAGCTACAGCTGACCGGATGGCAAATTGCATGTCTATTGTCTGTTCTCAGTAACAGAATCTGCATTTATTTATTTATTTATTTGTTTTTGCACTAACCAGATCCACTGGTCTTGGTACAATTTCTAGAGGAACGAACTTGAGACTCTATTTTGGTACCATATTTAACACAGAATAACATGGAGTTTCAGTTTAGTTGTGTCCCTTACCTTGCACAGGCGTTTTCCTGGTGAGTAGTCCCCATTGTAGTTAAAGATTGTAGAGAGTTTTCTGGGTCATCTTCATGTGACATACTGCCACTGTTGAACAGGGACAGCTTGGTATACACTGCCTTGGATGGAATGGGAAGAGGCCACGGCAGCAATGTGGACGTGTTGGCTGGCACAGCTGGACGTTGTCGCCCAGCAGCTAGCCAAAGTGCTGCTTGCTTCTCCCTACGACAACAAAAAACACATATGTCCCACTCCGCAGCTCTGTTCCCTGGCTAATCCTTAGCTGTGGACCATTATTCTCCCAGCAGTTATTTACATATTTTCTCCTCTGCTTGCTTCTCCATTTCCAGAGAAGTGGAATGCAGTTTGGAGGTAACTAGGCGGTACCAGTATAAAATAAAGTTTTAATTATGACATAAAAAATACAGTTTTTTTACATGTACATGTTTGCAGTCCTGGTACACAGACAGACACTGTTATAAATTCGAAAGAA
This sequence comes from Schistocerca cancellata, assembly GCF_023864275.1. Classification (NCBI taxonomy): domain Eukaryota; kingdom Metazoa; phylum Arthropoda; class Insecta; order Orthoptera; family Acrididae; genus Schistocerca; species Schistocerca cancellata. The sequence continues at coordinate 272,189,257 of NC_064629.1, forward strand.
TTCTGTAACGAAAAAGATACCTATCCTCAGATACTAGAACGGGGTAAGTGCCCCCTCTCGCCACCCTTGGCAGATACCTGTGTAAATGAGTTTCACTAGCACACCATCTCACTGAGAAGAACACCAATCACAAGAAAAGTGGAGGCCCTGGTCTTCGAAAACCAGCATGTGTCAATCAAAGCAATAGTGGGAGAGGTGAAAATCTGACAAAGATCAGTCTTAAATATCTCACACGCCGTTTAATCATTACATAGTTCAACACCTGTTCGTCTCCATGACTGTTTACGACGGTTGCAAAACCACATCAAAACAATAGGGCCTACAACAGCTATCCCAGAACAGTCCAGATAACTTCTTCAGCTAAATAATCACATGTACATATGCTCTGCATATTACTATGACCCCAAAACAAAGAAGCAGAGGAAGCAGTGGAAACATGCGATTTCGCCATTCCCAAAATAACGTCAAGACTCAACAATGATCAAGAAAGATGATGCTGAATGTTTTTTTTTTTTTTTTTTTTTTTGGGGGGGGGGGGAGGGGGCTTACATAGTGTGGTGCAAACTGATTACACCCAGAACGGACAATCGTCACTGGAGCATACTTTCAAAATGTCCTGACAAGGTTACTGGAGGCTGTTAGCACAAGCAAGGGAAGCTGTCCATGGGGTTAATCTGTTCCATGTCAGTGTCGTAGCTAATTCTAGGCACGACACAGTCACACATGCAGCTTGTCATCAAATTTTGTCTCACCCCCAATGTCCTCTTGATATGACACCCAGTGACGTCTTCCCCTTTCCTCAGATAAAGAAACTACTGTGGGGCTGGCCCTTTCAGAAAGACAAGATGACAAGGAGGTGCTTTGCGAGGTACAACGTTGCTTGTACAGCCAAAAATCAGGCTTCAGACAAGGTCTTCGCTTTTCCAGCTATTATGGCTACCCCTTATGTTTTTCTATAAGAAATGTAGCATCGTATCTTGTTATACTGTTTTACATTCATACAAGACATTGATTTACCTTTCCACAATAACCTGAGCTACGCTAGTGAATAAGTGTTAAGGGTAATCGAGATAGGAGAAAAACTAAAAGGACTGCACCAGAATGTACCAGTCAATATTTTCACTATCTTTGTAAGCACAGTGTTGCTGCTTGATGAAGTTTTTGGAGACAGTGTTACAAAGACGCCATCTGCACATCTCTTTGCATGGTAGAATCTTCAGACGGCTTTTATTTTGCTGAATGACAGGAAATGTTCCTTGTGAGACACTACAAGGTTGATTCAACGTCACAACTGGTGTCTCTTTTAACTGTGTAATGTTATCTAATGATATCTGTTTACCTCGATGTCTACTGACGAGAGAAGAATTCTACAACATGATCTGAAAAGCCCTTTCCTTCCTTCAGTCATTGTACTTTCTATATGTTACACGTACATTGCGGCGTGTGTCGGGTACATATCAGTTACTCTGAGCCTCAAGGACACATTTGTAATGCATTTCTTAATTTCGTCGCGATTACGGGTACTAGGCCCCCTGGCTCAGCAGCTGTTGTGGCTGAGCACCTGAAGGATAATTTGGAAAATATTTCGAGTAGATTTCCCCACCATGTTATAGTTCTGGGTGGAGATTTTAATTTGCCGGATATAGACTGGGAGACTCAAACGTTCATAACGGGTGGCAGGGACAAAGAATCCAGTGAAATTTTTTTAAGTGCTTTATCTGAAAACTACCTTGAGCAATTAAACAGAGAACCGACTCGTGGCGATAACATATTAGACCTTCTGGTGACAAACAGACCCGAACTATCTGAAAAAGTTAACGCAGAACAGGGAATCAGCGATCATAAAGCGGTTACGGCATCGATGATTCCAGCCGTAAATAGGAATATTAAAAAGGGTAGGAAGATTTTTCTGTTTAGCAAAAGTGACAAAAAGCAGATTTCAGAGTACCTGTTGGCTCAACACAAAAGTTTTGTCTCAAGTACAGATAGTGTTGAGGATCAGTGGACAAAGTTTAAAACCGTCTTACATCATGCGTTAGATGAGTATGTGCCAAGCAAGATCGTAAGAGATGGAAAAGAGCCACCGTGGTACAACAACCGAGTTAGAAAACTGCTGCGGAAGCAAAGGGAACTTCACAGCAAACATAAACATAGCCAAAGCCTTGCAAACAGACAAAATTTACGCGAAGCGAAATATAGTGTGAGGAGGGCTATGCGAGAAGCGTTCAATGAATTCGAAAGTAAAGTTCTATGTACTGACTTGGCAGAAAATCCTAAGAAATTTTGGTCTTATGTCAAAGCGGTAGGTGGATCAAAACAAAATGTCCAGACACTCTGTGACCAAAATGGTACTGAAACAGAGGATGGCAGACTAAAGGCCTAAATACTAAATGTCTTTTTCCAACGTTGTTTCACAGAGGAAGATTGCACTGTAGTTCCTTCTCTAGATTGTCGCACAGATGACAAAATGGTAGATATCGAAATAGACGACAGAGGGATAGAGAAACAATTAAAATCGCTCAAAAGAGGAAAGGCCTCTGGACCTGATGGGATACCAGTTCAATTTTACACAGAGTACGCGAAGGAACTTGCCCCCCTTCTTGCAGCGGTGTACCGTAGGTCTCTAGAAGAGCGTAGCGTTCCAAAGGATTGGAAAAGGGCACAGGTCATCCCAGTTTTCAAGAAGGGACGTCGAAAAGATGTGCAGAACTATAGACCTATATCTCTAACGTCGATCAGTTGTAGAATTTTGGAACACGTATTGTGTTCGAGTATAATGACTTTTCTGGAGACTAGAAATCTACTCTGCAGGAATCAGCATGGGTTTCGAAAAAGACGGTCAAGTGAAACCCAGCTCGCGCTATTCGTCCACGAGACTCAGAGGGCCATAGACACGGGTTCAAGGTAGATGCCGTGTTTCTTGACTTTCGCAAGGCGTTCGATACAATTCCCCACAGTCGTTTAATGAACAAAGTAAGAGCATATGGACTATCAGACCAATTGTGTGATTGGATTGAGGAGTTCCTAGATAACAGGGCGCAGCATGTCATTCTCAATGGAGAGAAGTCTTCCGAAGTAAGAGTGATTTCAGGTGTGCCGCAGGGGAGTGTCATAGGACCGTTGCTATTCACAATATACATAAATGACCTGGTGGATGACATCGGAAGTTCACTGAGGCTTTTTGCAGATGATGCTGTGGTGTATCGAGAGGTTGTAACAATGGAAAATTGTACTGAAATGCAGGAGGATCTGCAGCGAATTGACGCATGGTGCAGGGAATGGCAATTGAATCTCAATGTAGACAAGTGTAATGTGCTGCGAATACACAGAAAGATAGATCCTTTATCATTTAGCTACAAAATAGCAGTCAGCAACTGGAAGCAGTTAATACCATAAATTATCTGGGAGTACGCATTAGGAGTGATTTAAAATGGAATGATCATATAATGTTGATCGTCGGTAAAGCAGATTCCAGACTGAGATTCATTGGAAGAATCCTAAGGAAATGCAATCCTTAAACAAAGGAAGTAGGTTACAGTACGCTTGTTCGCCCGCTGCTTAAATACTGCTCAGCAGTGTGGGATCCGTACCAGATAGGGTTGCTAGAAGATATAGAGAAGATCCAACGGAGAGCAGCGTGCTTCGTTACAGGATCATTTAGTAATCGCGAAAGCGTTACGGAAATGATAGATAAACTCCAGTGGAAGACTCTGCAGGAGAGACGCTCAGTAGCTCAGTACGGGCTTTTGTCAAAGTTTCGAGAACATACCTTCACCGAAGAGTCAAGCAGTATATTGCTCCCTCCTACATATATCTCGCGAAGAGACCATGAGGATAAAATCAGAGAGATTAGAGCCCACACAGAGGCATGCCGACAATCCTTCTTTCCACGAACAATACGAGACTGGAATAGAAGGGAGAACCGATAGAGGTACTCAAGGTACCCTGCGCCACACACCGTCAGGTGGCTTGCGGAGTATGGATGTAGATGTAGATACTGGTACCATAGAGTTCTTTCTCTTGGTCGACCTTGTTATGGCCTATGAGGAACACTTCCTGTCGGTCGAAAATGTCACTCAAGGTTTAAAATGGAATTTTGAGGGATATTCAACATTACTGAGGTCGTAATCTTTTTTTATTTTTATTTTATTTATTTTTTTATCTACATCGAAGCGCCTAAGTGATCGCCCCTACTAAACACGAGTCCAAATGACGCGTCTGTAATGGATTACTTGTGAAATTCACCTAGAGGCTACACTGCTCATAACTGAGGTAGTAATACGTCCGATACATTTTTGAGTCTCTCTTCCTTGCGTTACGTTCGAATTTCGTGTTTACCCCTTTCCTATACAGATCCCATACTTCAGATATGGGGTGAAACTGCAGTTATTGTTCACCTTACCGTTCGATATTTTCATTTTCTATATTTGTCTTTCCGTTTTCATTTTTTCCCATTACGATAGGAATTTTTTGACATTGACAGTGGAAAACACAAATTCCTATAGGATTTGGAACATAAAATACAGCACATTTCGGTGTAGGTGCTCGAATACGCACTTAACTATACTGCCTAATAGCAAAATTCTATGGTGCAATAAACATGTGTAAATTTATATTGAAAATTTTTGGACACTATCAGCAGAAAACACGTATTTGTATCGATGCTGGTGACTTAGAGCATAAAATATACACATTTCGGTGTAGGTGCTCGAATACCCACTGAACTACCGTATGCTGCCAAACAGCCGAATTATATAGTGCCACTAAAATATGTAAATTTGTATTTCCAATCAATAATACCTAAAACCTCGTGAAGTAAGTGCAATGGCAGTTGTTTATAAGCAGCCAACAGAAGTTGAAATGTATCTAGAAAATACATGAACAGCCAAATCACGTATTACAGGCACACTGCGGATGCTACTAAACCAAACTAGGGAGAAATGGTAGAGATAATCACTTAAAAATTAATTATTTACTCACATGCACGGTTGTCCATTTTGTTCCAGAGATTATGTAAACGACATCACCCACACGAACTGACTCATAACGTACAATCGCACCAAAAAGTATTGGCACAGTTACATTTTAGTGGTTGTAGGTTAAACGAAACATATATTTCAGAACAGAACCCATACATGTGACACCTTACATTACATAGTTTACAAATATGTCAAAATCACCTGTCCTTAAAGTAACATACAGTGTCATGAAAAAAAACATCGCTCTTCTGCACCCAAAAAAGTATTGGCACACGCATATGAATCGGACAGTGTGTTCGTTTTCTTCATTGATGTTCACCATCTAATAGCTAGTGTGCATCCCTTTAGCATCTATAACAGCACGTAAACGCCTAGGAATGCTTTGTATTAAATTCCGGGTGATATCAGGGGTAATTTTCGACCATTCCTCCAGGAGCACTTTCTCCAAGTCGTTTTTACCGGACGGACGCCTTTTTCTGACTTGTGTGTCAAGATGAGCCCACAGGTTCTCAATGGGGTTCAAATCAGGGCTCTGAGGTGGTGTTAGAACCCTTCTGGGGGCATTGTACAGTAACCACTCCCGGGTTTTCATGGCGGTATGTTTTGGGTCGTTGTCTTGCTGGAACTGAAACACCCCAGTAAGGCCCAATTTCTGTGCACTAGCGTGTAAATTACCTCGCAACACGTCAATGTATCTCATATGATCCATTGTGCCGTGAATTACAGCTAGATTTCCAACGCCGGAAGCCGCCATACAGCCCCAGACCATGATACCGCCCCCACCGTGTTTGACTGTGGGATGCATGTGTTTGATGTCGAGGTGCGTATTCGGCTTGCGCCAAATTTTCTTTCTTGCATCAAATCCGAACACATTGAACTTCGATTCGTCGCTAAATATCACAGTGTTCCAAAACTCCATCGGCTTGCTGATGTAGTCCTTGGCAAACTGCAGGCGTTTCTGCCGGTTAATTTCCGAAATGTATGGCTTCTTCCTGGGAGAACGTCCATGCATGTCAGCCTCATTCAACACATTTCGTATAGTCTGAACACTAACCGTCTTGTCGGACGTTGTCTGAACAATCTCAGCAATAGTTGCTGCACTTGTAGCAGGTTCCTTCCGAGCAAGTGCGATGATATGGCGACGCTCTCGGGTTGTAAGCACTTTTGGACGTCCAGGACGACACTTATTCACTGTTGTTCCAGTCTCTTTATATTTCTGAATGATGGCTCTTACCGTGGTGTAGCTCACAGACACCTCTGCTCCGATTTGTCGATAGCTTCTCCCTTGTGAATGGAGCAATACCACTCTCTCACGCAACGCCACTGAATGTTCCTTCTTCTTCGGCCCCATGCTGACCACTATCGCGCACTACAGCAACATACTGGCGACCGGGCCGTCAACAACACGCAGTGTCTAATGTGTCAGCAGATGGCGTTCCGGTACCTGAAAACCCAGCAATATACCGAGATGCCATGCTCTGTGCCAATACTTTTTGTGTGCAGAGGAGATACGTGTTTGCCCATAACACTGCATTTCTTTGTTAATGGTAGGCACTATGGGCAGAATTGTAATGTCTGGTATGTGAGGTAGCACGTACATGTACTGTGTACCGGAAAGTGCGGCGTTTGTAACCAGCAACGATAAATACGCACGTGTGCCAATACTTTTTGGTGCGATTGTATTTATTCATTGAGTAATGGAAGGAGCAGTGATAAAAGAAATGGATGTATGTACTTACCTAAGAAGCAGAGTAAGTCATATATGACAGATGCTTAGATTCTGTATTGAAATTCTTTTCAAAAGAGGCGAAAAGTGTACCGTACTATATATTATTCGCGCAAACGAAGTTGTCACTCGCCGTGGTGGCTGATGGGTGTGATTGTAAAAGAGAAATGCCTTTACGATCTCTCCCATCAGCCACCACACCGAATGTCAACTTCGTTTGGGCAATAAATACAAAGCCAAGATTCTAATTTGCACGCGCAACGGACTGATTGGCCATCTTCAATGCTAATTAACTGGGAAACGGTGCAACGTAACGAATTTTTTTCTGTATAATTATTTCTCAGCACAACATGGCAGATGTTAATAAGCAGCCAACAGAGGTTGAAATGTATCTATAAAATACATGAACAGCCAAATCACGTATTACAGGCACGCTGCGGATGCTACTAAACCAAAGTAGAGCGAAAGGCTAAAGGTAATCACTTAAAAATTAATTATTTACTCACATGTGCGGTTGTCCATTTTGTTCCAGAGATTATGTAAACGACATCACCCACACGAACTGACTCATAACGTATTTATTCATTGAGTAATGAAAGGAGCAATGATAAAATAAACGGAAGTATGTACTTACCTAAGAAGCAGAGTAAGTCATATATGACAGATGCTTAGATTCTGTAATAAAATTGTTTTCAAAAGAGGCGAAAAGTGTACCGTACTATATACTATTCGCACAAACGAAGTTATCACTCGCCGTGGTGGCTGATGGGAGTGATTGTAAAAGAGAAATGCTTTTAAGGTCTCTCCCATCAGCCACCACACCGAGTGTCAACTTCGTTTGGGCGTATAATACAAAGCCAAGCTTGTAATTTGCACACGCAACGGACTGATTGGCTATCTTCAGTGCTAATTAACTGGGAAACGGCGCAACGCATCGAATTTTTTTCTTAATAATTATTTCTCAGCACAACATACCCTGCAACACCCTGACAAGCTTTCCAGACTGTTACTGAACAATCTGTATAAATTGTTCTATGTATTTATATTCTACACCTCCTCCTAAACCACTGGACTGATTTCAACCAAACTTGGTACACGTATCACTTACCATTTGGAAAGAATCACTGTGAGGATAAGAACCAGCTACCTATAAAACAGAGATGGGGGTGAAAAGTAGTATAGTCCATGACTAACTCATACTTTACTGATCCAGTATCTGACGATAAGACCACTTTGTGACCTGTGGCAAACTTTACACATAATTTAAAACCTTTCTGAATATGTTTCCGCTGACAACACCCACAAAACGACGAAAGGGAAAATTTTATCACATTCTACATTTTCGCCGTTCACATATAAAAACTATCGCATGAAGCATGACGTTTTAAGTTCTTACTTCTTTACTACTAACTGCATTCGCAACACATTTTGCAGACAGTATTTACATGTGCAACTTAATGTATGACAAAAATTGTGTCATTGTACGAGTGACACTTCAGGACATACGACGTCATAAACACTGAGAGGCGTGAAAAACTGCCGCATCATGCATGACAGTTTAATTTGTTACTTCTTTAGAAGTAACTATAGTCACAACACATTTCGCAAACAGTATCCACATGTACCACTGGACTTACCTGCAAAATTACATAATTGTATGACTCACAGTTCAGGAAATACAACGTCATAAACACAGAGTTGTGTGGAAATGAAACTGTAGGGTGAAATTCGCTAGAGAGACGGGTGAAATATGTGTAACAACACATGTGAAATATGTGTGAAATATACTTGACGTGTGTACACAGCAAAAGTCATGGGTAAACACTCGTCTTAAGGCTGTGGAACAATTTCATTCACATATTAGCAACGATCTGGAAAGAAATACTGTGGGGGTAAGAACCATCAGCCTTGTGTTGTGTTGGGAGTTATAGCATGGAGAGAGTAGGTGGGAGGAGGAGGTGACCAGACAGAAAAGGGGAAGGAGGAGATGGCCAGACACAGGGGAGAGAGAAGATGGACAGAGTGAGGGGGAGGTGTAAATGGACAGAGGGAGAGGAGAGGAGGAGATGGGCAAAGAATGAAAGGAAGATGAGATAAACAGCAAGATGGGGAGACGGAGATGGACAGAGAGATGGGGAGGAGAACATGGACAGAGAGGGGGGAGGGACAGAAACGAGGAGGAGGAGATGGAGTCAGACGGGCGGGAGAAGATGGACAGAGGAAGACGTAGCTGATGGACAGAGGTAGGGTTGAGGAGGAGGTACAGAATGGCAGGAATATATGCACTGAGAATGGGTGGAGGGGGTGGGGGAATTGGATAGAGAGAGGGGATGAAGAAGATGATGAGAGAGGAGGGAAAGGAAGAGATGGACATAGAGACGAATGCGAGAGATGGACTAATACAAGATTGGAATAATTATATATGCAGCCAGCACTTGGTACTCAGCTCAAACCAATGAAATTTGTTGCGTCAGTCCGGGTATGAATGCCTAGGGAGAGCAAAAACTTAATAAGAACACATGCAATACATGTGCAAGGAAAAACATGCAATATCTTGAAAAGAAGCAAAATTGATTTTTTTTCAGCAGTCTTCCTGACGTCTATGATTCATAAGTAAGTCTACATTCAATCGTTAACAAAAAATCCTAAAAGGTTATATAGGAAGAAAGAAATGCACAGTAATGTATTATATGCCTTGTGTTCCTTAAGTATGTTAATAAAACTTTAAAAGTCAAGACGGCCGTTTTTTAGGCTTGTTGATTTAGTTACTTAATATATCCATCAACATCTGTGGTCATCAGTCCCCTAGAACTTAGAACTACTTAAACCTAACTAACCTAAAGACATCACACACATCCATGCCCGAGGCAGGATTCGAACCTGCGACCATAGCGGTCACGCGGTTCCAGACTGACGCGCCTAGAACCGCACGGCCACACCGGCCGGCTTGCATAAATGTCCAGACAGTTCCTGATAAGATTTCAAAATGGTGCAGAGTCTGGCAACGTGTTTTAAACGATAGTAAATGTAAAACTGTGCCCTTCAAAACATGCAAAAACGTAGTATCCCTTGACTAAAATATCAATGAGTTACAACTGGAAATAGTCAACTCATTCAAGTACCTGACTGTTACAATCTATGGAGATAGTTTCAGCCTTAGTTGTACCTGAAAGCTGACTTCAGTTCAGTAATAGGATAATGCAATTTTGTCACATAAGGAGATGGTTAGAGCAGTGGCAGATGCAGAAAAACCTCAAGGAGGGGGCGCTAAAGATACATTTAGGCTACTTTTACTGCAATAAAAAATAATCAAGTCACATGCAAAGTTTAAGAAAGCTTTTTTTTTTAAACTGCTTATACACATATACAAGACAATGGCATCTTATGATATAAAATAGTTACAATTGTGGTTCTCTTCCTTAAATGATGAATTCTATGCTCCTATTCTTCCTGGCAAATTGGATAATTACATCATCAATAGGACAATTAATGTCAGGTTGAGTGTTCAACAGAGCTAAGCCATTAAGTCGATTCTCCCTCGTTATCGATCTCAGCCATGTCTTTGTATGCCACAGTGTTGAAAAACTTCTTTCTACTGTAGCAATAGATGCAGCTAGACAAGCGAATATTTTGTACAGCATGTACAAAATAGGATAGTCAGATCAAGGACAAACAGACAACACTTGCATTACAGAATCAGTGTATGTTAGCTATCTATGTGCCAGAGAAAAACGTATAAAATATGATGACATGGATGCGCGTACTACATAGGAAAGTACAACTACTCGATTCAGTCGAGTCGACTGACGAAAGAAATGAATGAATAGCATGCGGGCTGACTGGCATGGGTGGCAATGTGGATGCCTCTGCCAGGCAGGAGGGGGGGGAAGAGGGGGGGCATGAGGGGGGGCATGAGCCCTGCACGCCCCCATATATATCCACCACTGGGTTAGAGATCATGGTTCCTATGTTACACAAATTGTTGATGATATACAGTAGCCACCCTAAAATGCTGGTTACTGTACACCATCAAAAATTTATTCATAGTATTCTTGGAAAATGCATTCAATCTACAAAGGAGACTGCTTATAGAATACTTGAATGACCCATCCTACAATATTACTCAAGTGACTGGGATCCACATCAGGCATTATATCAAATGTGCAAAAAGAAAGGCAGCATGAATAGTCAAAAGTTTGTTCGATTCATGGGGTAGTGTCAAGCAGGATTACCAGAACTGGTAGTACTTGAAGGTCCTGCGAAAGCCTATATACAACTTTTCAAGACAAATACAAGAATCTACATGATTTTAGCACTAACTACTAACACTGGGTCTATGTTTTGGTATCAGTGGGCTAAAAAAACTTTATAAATGTACATTCTGACATTTGCACAGACCGACTCACACAAGTGCCTACACATTATTTAAATTTTGTTTTCCATGTACTGACTGACTCAGTCTTTGTGTACAATACTTGTCTCTAGGAATGCATAATATCATAAATTACATTTTATTGAACCACAGGCTGATTGCATTTCTGAAACAATGACACAAAACACAGGACAACTGAATAACACAAAATCGCAATGTACTCTGAGGTAAAGGTGCTTAACTAATTTGGTATAACTAGAAAATGGCTAAAAAGATACCAGAATTGCCAGCTGTCATATATTATATAAAAGAGTTGGTTAGTTTCATTACATGTCGAGACACAACAATTAAATTTTATAGGTGACACAAATAACTTACTGTATCCAAGAGATATGGTTATCTGCTACCTACCAGGAAATGTGAGCATGTTAAAGCACTGCTTCGAGGATGAGTGGTGCACTGGTCCTGGATAGAGCTGGTCAGGAGGTTTAACAATGAGTGTCAGTGTCCTGGCCAGTGTGGAAGTGATTTTTAGGCAATTTTCCACATCTCAGTAGGTAAGTCCTACCTCAGTTATATGAGTCATAAATATTTGGAAAACTTTCATTTATTTTCATGTGAATAGCACTACACACAGACAGTTAAGATACAGATATTCCATCTCAGTGAATGGCAACAGAAAGAGTATTCAGAAATGCCCTAAAATAAACCTGCCCAACCTGCTAATAACCATGCCAATCCTGTGCAAATGCAGGACAAAGGTACAAGGAAAAAGTCAAAGCTTTGAGTATCCACACATTTCTAGAAGTTAATGTGAATTTTGTAAAGAATAAAAATTCTGTACTCCAGATTACATATATGTATTGCATGTATTTATACAAAATGATTAACAAAATATCAGAATCAGATCCTTACCAGTTTGGCTGTTTTCTATGATTTTCTAGAATTCTCTTTTTCATTCTGAACATAGTTTAATAGTTTTAGTGACCCAAAGTTTCTTTGATTTATTTACTTTTACAGTAAAATGATTTTAAAAATGGTTAAAAACTTATTAAAATGTATATTGAATTTGGAGCTGGTAATAGGCTCTTTGTAAGCTTCAGTCCAGTCAATATGTTCTTATGTTTTTCCTTAAAATCTTCATTGGTTTGTCATTGGTCATCTTTATTGCCTCCATTGAGTTTTTCAGAACTTTACATGTAGCTAAGTTATGTAATGTATCAATCACAGGGAAGATTTGTGTTTATTTAACTTCAGCTCATTGTCTGAATACATTATCTGTCAGTGTACTATTATCATGAGCCATCCAAATAGGTAAACTTAGATGTGGCACTAAACTGTCTAAGTTTAATAACATCAAACCTGTAAGATTCCTTTAAGAGATTTGCATTAAACTCACAACAAATCAATAATTCCATCTTTCAGTCTGACAGACAGCACCCTACCAGATCTTAATTTTTTATGAAACTGTACAAATTACCCTGTCGTCACCTGTATACTGTAACAATAATATTGTTATTATATTGTTCCATATTAACTGACGAGCACTTGCTGCTATATCATTGTCTACAGAAAGTTCAATTATTTCTTTGGTTTTGAATTTACAAGCATTTTTGTGAAACTCCTCCTTTCTCCATAGGCAATCAACATGAATAGGCAGCTGACATGTAGCCACCTACTACAAATATCTCTATTCCAGTGGTTACATTGTGTTCAGAGAGACAAATGATATCAGTTTCTTACCAAATGCTGAGATCTTTGAAAAAAACTAACAACTCATTTCCTTTATTTCTTACCTCCCTAATATCACATGAATCACACTAATTTCCTGTTTCACTCTACTCTTATGTGATGAAGTGAAAGTGTGCACATTTTTATTTTCTTGAATGCAGTCTGATTTTTTAATTTAACTGAAGTACATTTGTCTCACCTGACCCCAATGGCCCCAGAGAATTCACTCTGCATGTTTGCGAATTCACTTGCTAAACTCCCTAAGGCACACATTTATTTTCTGTTACTTGGCTAAGACTATCATTTGGTTGCACAAACCTTGTGACTATATACCCTGAACGTAATGTTATCTGTAGCTGCTGAACTGCATCTCTCATAGTAATATAGGGTGATATTAAATTCAATTTGCTTTCACAAGAGAGTACACTTCAACATTGGTTCCTTACTTAGCTTGTGTTTATCATGAACATCTTATCTATCACAAAGTCTCAGGCAATGGAAAAAAGTAAAGGTGATTACATACCTGAGCAGGACATAGTTATGAACCAACTATATTAGAGACAATTTCCTTAACATCAGTTTGCTGCAGAATTCTGGAGCTTATTCTAACTCTGAATGTAATAAATTTCCTGAGAGAGAAAACCCTCTACCCACAAATCTGCATGGATTTTGAATGCATCTGTCTCCCTAAACTTAGCTTGCCCTTTTCTCACACAATATTCTGTGAACCATGGATGAAGGGCAGTAAGCAGATTCCAAATTCCTGGGTTTCTGGAAAGTATTTGACACAGTGCTCCACTACTGATTATCCAAGCATATGGGATCAGTTCTCAGGTATGTTAGTGGCTTGAAGACTTTTTAAGTAACAGAACAAGGTACTTGGTCTTGGACAGTGAGTGTTCATCAGAGACAAGCACATCACCTGGAATGTCCCAGGGAAGTATGATCTGACAGATAAGGTGAGCAGCGATGTGTGACTGTTAGTTGATGTTGTAGTGTACAGGAAGGAGTCGTCACTGAGTGACTACAGGAGGATATAGGATGAACAAAGGAAGCCTGTTAACACTGATGTAACAGCTGTGTCTTGATCTGCGAAACATACAACCCAAAGCTTAGATTCATATTCACTCTGTTTCTGATCTCTACTAGTCATTCCTTTCCTGCTAAGCTCACAAATGGAACAGACAAAAAGAATGTATTTATGCCTCAGTATGTGTCCTAATTTCTCCTAGCTTCTCTTTTTGGTCCTTGTGTATGATGTGCAGTCAGTCACAAATGGTGTTCCTCCAAACTTCCTTCAATAATTTTTCATGACAACAGCATTGTTTTCCCTCCAGGGCTTCCTGTTCAAGTACACAGAGAATTTCCGTAATGCCCATGTGTTAATCAATCCTACCAGTAACAAATCTACCAGTGTTTCTCAGAATTGCTTCAATATCATCCTTTAATCTTACCTAGTTGGGATCCCAAATGCTTGAGCAGTACTCAAGAAGGGTTGCATGAATTTTCTATATGTTGTTTCCTTTGTAGATGAGCTACACTTTCCTAGAATTCTCCCAGTAAACTGGAGTCAACCATTCATCTATCCTACAACTGACCTTATATGGGTGTGCCAGATCATATCACTTAGCAAATGTACCCCCTGATACTAAATCAATGTGACTGTGCCATGAAGTACATTAGTAACACTATATCTGAACAATGCAGGTTTGTTTCTCCTACTAATGTGTATTAACTATATTTTACACAGTTACAGCATGTTGTCATTTATCACACCAAAGAGGAATTTTTTCTGAGTCAGTATATGTAATCATTTGGTCATGGGAACTTAAGTTTTTGGGCAAATAGTAACTCGTGTAGCTTAGCATTAATTTCTTTAATTCATTTTAATAACTAATCACCATTTAGACATGGCACTTCATCCTCATGCCATATCTTCTGGTGCTGTACTTACTGGCATGTTAATGCCTCAAAAGCATGCCTATGTTAACATAAATATCAGGCATTCTCTGAATAAATAGTAAATATTAAAATTAATTTACAGCAGCCTTCAGAAACATTTTTTCTATAGACATGTATGTATAAAAAACAGCATTCATTGCTAACCTGTCAGTTGTTACACTGGTATGTAATTTGCTTGATCATTTAGGCAGGTTGGACATGCTGAGACATTTAAACCTGCACTTGGGCTGAAATCACAATTGTCTGAAATAAATGAGTAATAATTTACAGTTCAATGTAGCACCACTAAACTGATATCTTACCACTTTCTGACTGTATTAACTATTATTTGTTTTGGACATGCGTTCATGAGAGGCATGTCAGTCACATTATGCTATAAATTGGATTTTTTCTTCAAAAATCCCACGCCATTTTATTTTCACATCACAATTAACCATATTTTATAGTTGTATAAACACTCTTCAAGTCATGTACTTTGAAAACTGTTAGCCCTCTATTGTCTGTTTCATACATACCTCTGTTTAAGTTAGTAAGTCTTTCAAATTATTCTGTTATTTAAAGTCTATAGTTACCATTTTATATCTAACCAACTGAAATTCCTTCACAGAAAAAGCTCCAAAGCTAATACAAAACCAAATATATGCTAGGCACGTTTAGGCCTTATCTAAGTTATCAAAATGTTCATAAAAAGTTCAAATATGAAACTTCCTGGCAGATTAAAACTGTATGGTGGAGCAAGACTCAATCATGAGCCCTTTGCATTTTGAAGGCAGGGGCTCTGCCAACTGAGACACCCAATCATGAGTCACAACCATTCATCACAGTTTTAACTCAGCTGCTTCCTCACCTCCTACTTTCCTAATGTCGCAGAAATTCTGTGAAACTTGCAGAACTGGCACTCCTGGAAGAAAGGATATTGTGGAGACATGGCTTAGCCACAGCCTGGAGGATGTTTCCAGAATGATTTTTCATTGTGCAGTGGAGTGTGTGCTGATATGAAACTCCCTGGCAGATTAAGGCAGTGAGCTGAACCAAGCCTTAAACTCAGGACCTTTGCATTTCACAGGCAAGTGCACGACTGACTGAGAAACCCAAGCACGACTCATGACCCATCATCAGATTTTTACTTCTGCCAGGACCTCATCTCCTACATTCCAAACTTCTGGAAACACGCACAAACTTTGGCTAAGGCATGTCTCCACAACATCCTTTCTCTTCCAGACCTGCTTGCCCTGCATGTTTTGCAGGAGAACTTCTGTGAAGTTTGGAAGGTACAGATGAGGTAGTGGTGGAAGTAAAGCTGAGATGATAGATAATGAGTCATACTTATCTGGTAGAGCACTTGCCCACAAAAGGCAATGCACATACAAATAAATAACAATGTGTATTTTATTATAGTGGAATTCCCTTTTACTACTAACAATATAGACCCATGAACAGGGGTAACCATGGTACTCTCCAGAGTCGCATCATCAGTTAAGTATGGGTTGCCAGTTCACCTTTTATAACGTACTTCCCACTACAACATAGGGTCAGTGCAACTAGTTTCATAATGTTGTTGGTTATGGAGTATGACTACCGTAGGATTATTGCCCTGCCTAGATCCCAGCCATTCGTACTCCAATTATTGCGAAGGCTACATAGGGGAATTACACACATGAGAGCATGACGTCATGTTTGTTGGACAGGCAGTGACACTGAGACTCAAAAAATGGTGTAAGCCTACATGCATGTGCTAAGACTCTGGCTCAGATGTGACCACCCTTCGGAGCACGTGCACACTCATTCAAGGGAACTATATGGTTACTAGTAATGGAAGTCATCTCATATTTTCTGTATGTGGTTCAGATGACTGCCATCACTAGTAGCATTACAATCTTTGGTGTGAGAAATATATTTTCCATGAAGAGAAAATGCTATATTATGGTTTCTGATAACATCCCACAACTGTCTTCCTCAGACTTTTCGAGGTCCTCTAAATGCAACCACAGTTATAGTCAGCATCTTATTATCATTCTGTTCTATGCAGTATCTAATTAAAAATGCAACAAATTGTCCAAAGAAGAGAAATGTTACTATCAACTGTGTTTCTGTGGCTGATGAAGACTTAACAATCTTCTTTGCAACATATCATTCCATCTCCATTAATTGTGACAGGCTGTAGATCAGTTGCATGTGCTTAGGTTTTTATTTTGTTTCAGTTGCCATATCCTATCCAGCAAGCCCGTGGTTCACTGTCACAAAAATATTACTTACCACATGAGCTCACACATCTGCATGCATATATGAAAGCAGGGTGTTTTCATTGGCCACTGATGGTACCAAAATGTTTGAAGGTAGAGTCAGCTCATCTTTCATCATAATCAACAGTTGTAATAACACAATCATAATTCTGAGTCCCCTATAATACAAAAATGGATGACCAACAGACACCAGACAAGGCCTGCCTTCCTCCAACTACTGGCCAGCACTGGCCAACAAGCAGAATCCTTGTTCACCACTCTGACTCCATTATAAAATCACTACAAGAATACTGTTTAATAACGATATCAATGTCTCACCAGAGCTAGAGACACTCTCTCACCAGAAAGCAGATCTTTGGTGACACTGGAAGCATAAGCCATAGCAATAGCTGGTGTCACTGTGACATCATGACACTGTTAAAAGTTCCCATTACAGAGTGATCACTTCACATGATGTTCAGCACTCACCCACACTGCTTACTCAAGCTGCCTGCCAGACTACTCTATGGATTATGGCACTGAACTACCTAGGCTACATTTGTGGATGTTATTTGGAGTGACTGTGACTGTGCTACTAACAACCTGCTCTGCATTGGTTTACAGACCCTTACTTTGGCCTGGTAACTGAATGAACACATTAATATATGTTGTGGTATTCTAGTCTGCAATGGCTTTCCTCTGTTTAAAGAAAATCATGAGCCACGGTAAATAACTGCTTGGTGATGAAATGCATCAGACGCTATATGTGGACTGACCAATAACAATGCAGATGCTGGTATTTTACGGACTTGTAGTCATTGCAGCAACAGCAACTGAAGCAGCTACAAGAGCCACAGCAAGAACAACAAGAATAACAGAACAAATACATGGTCCATTCTCATTAATATTGTTGCCTCCCATATTTGACATCAATATGCAATAACCACCCACAGATGCCAGGTGCAAGCACAAGCAGTGGAGGGTATATAAAGAATGGTGGGGGATGTGGAAAACAGTGAACTCAGTGTAGTAATGTGCAAATGTAACAATTTATCTGACATCCAAAGGGTCAAGATCATTGGTTTTCATACCAAATGGCCAAATGGCTAAGTTTGTAAACTGTTTGCATGCTGCAGACATTGAAGTACACCAGCATGGCAAAATGGTGCTATACAATACTGGTTCCAATGCAGCTTTGGCACAACATGGGCCGTAGGTGAATGGGGTGAATGATGGCTGCAGAGACATGTATGGGTAAACAGACATGCAACAACTGAGCAGCAAACTACCCAGATGAAACAAGGAGCTACCAACAGTGTCTCTTCAAAGACCATTCATTGAATATTTTTGATGTGGGCCTCTGCTAAAAGGCTCCCAGTTTATCCACCCACCCTGACTGCTGTATATCAGCAAAGAAAGCTAGAATAGACACATCAGTAGCGCATCTGGATGTCTACTAAGTGGCGACAAATGGCCGTTTCAGAAGAATTACGTTTTGTGTTCCATCAGACAGATGGTCACTGACGTGTACAGCATTAAAAGTGTGAAAGCAAACACCCTCCAACAATCATAGGATGGGTACAAGCTGAAGGAGAGAGTGTTATGGTCTAGGGAATGTTTTTGTGGGATTCCCTGGGTGATCTCATCATTATGGAAGGCACAATTCATGCATGTATCCTTTGGGAGCATGTCCATCCCTATATGCAGTTTCTTTTTCCCTAAGAATGATGGAATCTACTAGTAGGACAATGCAATGTGTCACACAGCTTGCAGTGTACACTGAGCAGTCAAAACGTTATGACCACTCCCCACCATGATATCTGATGGCATTGCAGGCATGTGATGTGGAAGCAAAAGTACATAAGTGGAGAAGACATGAATGGGGAATCACCCTAGTGAAGGTATGGGCTGCAAATGGGGGAACCCACTGAGATAAGCGACTTTGAAAAATGGCAGATTATTATTATGCATAGCCTGTGAACTAGTATCTTGAAAACATCAAAGCTGGTAAAATGTTCACGTGCTACTGTTGTGAGAATCTATGGAAAGAGGCAGAAGGACAGTGAAACTACCACTAGGCACAAAATGGTTGGATGTCCATGACTTCCACAAAATGTGGGGTTTGGAGGCTTGTCTGCTCTGTGTAATAGGATACATGGTGATCTGTGTTACCTCTGCCAAAAGAGCACAATGCTGGTGTGCACACAAGTGTTTTGGAGCACATTGTTCATCATACATTGTTAAATATGGAGTTCCACAGCAGACCATCCCTATGCAGTCACTTGTTGAGCCAATGTCATCATCAATTACGAAACCAGTGGCCATGGGACAATAGGGATTGAACTGTTGATCAATGGAAATGTGTGAGCTCTTTGGGTGAATCACACTTTTGCTACACTAGGTTACTCGTCATCTCCAAAAACACCATTGTCAAAGTGAAAGGTGCATCTAAACATGCTGCAAGCCACGAATGCAAGCTGGTGGGAATAGTATTATGCTATGGGAGACATTATCCTGAGCTAGCATGGGACCTGTGGTAGGAATCAAAGACATGCTGACAGCTGCAAATCACCTGGATCCCTTCATGCTTCATGTCTTCCCTGATGGTGATGTCGTCTTTCAGCAGTATAACTGTCCATTTCTCAGAGCCAGAACAATGCTACATTGTTTTAGGAGCGTTATAGTGAACTCATGTTGATGTCTCATCAACCAAATTTGCCTGATGTAAGTTCTGTGGAACCCATCTGTGATGTTGTCTGCTGCATCACTGTGTACGCAGATCATCGGCCCATTATTAATGCGAATTAGATGACCTGTGAAGAGACATCTAATACCACATATCATCACAAACCTACCTACAAAGTGTTGGATCCCTGATACACAGAATCAGTAATGTATTTCATTCCAAATATGGACAAACAAGCTATTAAGTATATGGTCATAATTCTTTGGCTCATCAGTATATGTGCTTGTTATGAAGAGCACACCAAATTTAAACACAATTGAAAATTTGTAGGACCATGTTGATCAGGCTGTTTGCACTGTGGATCCTCAATTAAGAAACTTAGTACAGTTGGCAACAGTGCTGGAGTCTGCGTGGCTCCACATTCTTATCAGTACCTTCCAAAACCTCATTGACTCTGTTGCTGCATGTTTCACAGCTGGCCACACTTCAAAAGATGGTTATTCAGGCTTTTGACAGGGTGTCACATTAATGTGACTGGATAGTGTAGTTGACAGAAGAGTAGATATTCTGGAGCTACATCTTATAAATGCAGAAATCACCTGTAGCATAGGTATTATCCATTGCATTGCCACTGCAACAGAATTTTCCAGTTTGTGAGGTATGAGACAGTGTCAGTCAAATAGCTTGCTTTTTGTTGTGGACTGGACAAGAGGTGTTTAATTCACTACATATGCTAGCCCCAGTGGCAGACCCAGAAACATTGTCGTTTGTATAAATGTGTGTGTCACTAGCAGCATTACCAAGAGATTGACAGAAATTAAGACATAAATATTTCTTTAGATGCCAATAATCTCAGACAACATATATGGGTTCTTTTATTCATAATAGACTCATGCAGTATGAGACAAATGGAGGAGATATGACACAATTCCTTAAAACTACAGTCCCCTATACTACATCAAGTATTACCAATAACCACAACTAGAAATAGTGCTAATGTGCAGATTACATAAATGTACTGCAGATACTTGGCACATCAGACAAGAGCTGAGACTGGCAGCTGCAGCAAGTATGCCCCAGGCATGCACCACACTAACTAAAGAATTGAGTGTGGACTTGGTATTGGAGCAGCAAGCATTTTAAACAATTAATAAACCACTCTGAACAGCAGTTGCCTCCTTGCTCATGAACCGCAGTTGCCTTCTTGCATGCAGTGCTTTATTTAGCATGAATGCAAACATTGGTTTATTTTAATGCAATCTACCAGTATTGCAGCTGTCTCTAACCAAAATAAAGCATGTTTAAATATCGCTAAAGGTCAGGATTCATTAACTTTATTTATGGTAAGTTTCCAAAGCCTGCCAAGTCAGTTAGTGTTTGTTGAATCTTCAGTTCAGTGTACTCTGCAATCTGTCTGCATTAAAAGCTTGTCAAAATCAATTAAGTAGCTTTGGCAGTAAAGTGAAGATGAAACCAGTGTGTAGCATATGTCATTTCATTAATAAGAGTACTACATTTATGTTCCTTCATGAAATGCAATGTAGTGAAGAAGATTATAAACAATCACCACTACAACAATGGAGAAAATTTAGTTAAGTAGCTTTCTACTACAAACAGATGCCTCAAACAAAATACAAAATTTGAAATTTTTCATCAATATATAAAATTTTGTAGTACACTGTTGTACACCATATGAAATTTCAATGACATCAGTAAACAGCTATTATCATTTCAAGTAGACACAAGTCCAACAGTAAGGTTATTTAATGCGATAATGTACTAAAAAACAGGTTTACCACCACTGCCACTAGCCGACAACTGTATAACTTCTTCTAACAAGAAAAGAGTACCAGTCAGCCTTATGATCAGAGCAAAAGCCAGTCAAAAGCAATTGATAAAAAGTATCCAGTACTTTAAGGTGTAATGTGGTATAAGACATTCATTTTCTCAATTTGGAGGAACTTTGTGAAGAACTTTGTGGTCTACCTTGGATGTTCCAATGATTTCAAAGCCCATATTACATTTAAACCAACAGCAAATGCTCAGCTTTTTGGAACAGTCTTTCTACTAATTTCTCTTCAGCCAATAGTAAAAAAGGAGTCAGAGTAACTCCAGAATTTGTGTGTTGTCAAACCTGTAAATGTGAGCAAATGGGCCACACATATCATATGCACAACAAATAAAGGGAAGTATTGTGGCTTTGTGCACATTTTAATACTGTAATCAATGAATAGTTCTTAGTACAGGTTTATCTCATTATGTAGGCAGAAGATAGCCTAGCAAGGAGATTTCTGTAATTTAATGAAAAGCTTCAAGAAAGTTGAATGCTAGTCCAGGATAAGTGTTACATTGATATTTGGTCCACCGTCATCTGCAGAGCTATAGTCCATATACCTGGATGCAGTGACATTATGTAAGGGAAGGGAGGAAGTCTTTGATCTTGCATTAGAAAAAAAAAGTCACAGACTGAGAGCAGCTCTATGGTTTAATGTTGACTAGTCAAAATATGCTCCACAGTGAAAGACTTCTCTCAGTATATTGAAAGACATTTACACTGTGGACACACAAATCTCATAAGCACATGGCTTTTTTGTACAAGAGGCGTTTTACCAGTTTGCAGATTGGCCTTTTGGTTTTTGTTTCAGCATTTGTGTCTTCATAAGTGGATGGTGTCAGGTACTAAAAGATGATTTACTGTCCAAACTAGCAGTGTATATGGGTGACATCCTGACTGCAAGTCTCATTTGGAAAGAGCACAGTCAGTCTATCGAGGAAGCCTTTTAGAAACAGTAAAGCAAAGAGCCATGAGAATATATTTAAAAATGTACAAAATTTGTCAGTAAGGTTTGAAAGGTCAATCATAAATGGACTAGTAATTGTGAAAGATAATTTGAAGTTGCATCCTGTATCTACTTCATGTGGAACATTACAGGTCTCTGTCAAGTACAAATTGTTGATGTCTGCTCAGCTGATGTTTTTATGACTTTGAGCTCTAATCTATTAGAGACATGCAATTTTATCTGGTGTGAACACATATCTCAAATGAATGATAAATCTTTACCTGCTAAGCACAATAGTGGAGGGAAATCTGAGCACCACAATAGAAACAGACAATAAATTACAATTCTTATCAATAACAAGATAACAGGTAAAATAGAAGAGAGTACTGAGATCAAAATTTATCTACAGAGCAGGTTGTGCAATTGGATTTATGATGGGAAATATTTGCAAAATTATTATGGTCTTCCTGCCAGCACACAGGTCCTATTCCAGTGGCATATGGAAGCATTTAATGTTATTCAATGAATCTGACACTTGAGACATTAGGAACTGATAACATACAAAGAACACCAGTGAGTGTACCCACTATAAACTGTGTTCTTCTTCTTCTTCAGAAGCATGGTGGAGGATCTGTGATGGTTGTTGTTGTTGTTGTTGTTGTTGTGGTCTTCAGTCTAGATACTGATTTGATGCAGCTCTCCATGCTACTCTATCCTGTGCAAGCTTCTTCATCTCCCAGTACCTACTGCAACCTACATCCTTCTGTATCTGTTAAGTGTATTCATCTCTTGGTCTCCCTCTACAATTTTTACCCTCCACGCTGCCCTCCAATACCAAATTGGTGATCCCTTGATGCCTCAGAACATGTCCTACCAACCAATCCCTTCTTCTAGTCAAGTTGTGCCACAAACATCTCTTCTCCCCAATCCTGTTCAATACCTCCTCATTACTTATATGATCTACCCATCTAATCTTCAGCATTCTTCTGTAGCACCACTTTTTGAAAGCTTCTATTCTCTTCTTGTCCTAACTAGTCATCGCCCATGTTTCACTTCCATACATGGCTGCACTCCATACAAATACTTTCAGAAATGACTTCCTGACATTTAAATCTATACTCGATGTTAACAAACTTCTCTTCTTCAGAAACGCTTTTCTTGCCATTGCCAGTCTACATTTTATATCTCTACTTTGACCATCATCAGTTATTTTACTCCCCAAATAGTAAAACTCCTTTACTACTGTAAGTGTCTCATTTCCTAATCTAATACCTTCAGCATCACCCGACTTAATTCGACTACATTCCATTATCCTTGTTTTGCTTTTGTTGATGTTCATCTTATATCCTCCTTTCAAGACACTATCCATTCTGTTCAACTGCTCTTCCAAGTCCTTTTCTGTCTCTGACAGAATTACAATGTCATCGGCAAACCTCAAAGTTTTTATTTCTCCTCCATGGATTTTAATACCTACTCCAAATTTTTCTTTTGTTTCCTTCACTGCTTGCTCAATATACAGATTGAATAACATCAGGGAGAGGCTACAATCCTGTCTCACTCCCTTCCCAACCACTGCTTCCCTTTCATGTCCCTCGACTCTTATAACTGCCATCTGGTTTCCGTACAAACTGTAAATAGCCTTTCGATCCCTGTGATGGTTAGGTCAATAGAAATATGTTTTTCCACATTTTGAATCACATCTAAATAAAAGACTCCAGTTTGTGAAATACTTTAAAATACTGAAAAATAATAGTTAAAGCACAAAACATAATACCTTAACCTGATGAAATTTTGTCAGTCTGCAGAATACATAACAGGGCATATACAGGGTGTTCAATTTAACTGAAAGCATTGAAATATCTCAAAAACTACACATGGGATCCAAACAATTCACAGTTAAAATTTTTTCATCTCAGAGGGATCATCCAATGATACCCAACTCAATCACCCAACCTGCTCCATGGAACCCCCCCCCCCCCCCCCTCTTTGTTACTACAATTTTGGTTTCTACAGACAATAATACATGAGTTTTGTCTGAAACATTTTTTCATTTCATGACAGATGACACTGTAATCAGAAAATTCAAAATGGGTAAAAAATTATATGTTTCAAAATGTTATCCAATAACACTTGAATTAGCCACCCATCTCCATGCTGCAAGGGTAGGACAGGCAAAACTCTCACAATAATACATTATATTCCTCCAACAAAGTGATAAGGGAGCTGCCCCATGCATCACTGTGGCCATGTAGTCAACTAAAAATTATTATAACAGGCAGTGCATTCCATTAACAGTTATGACATAAATGCCTATCCTACCCTCACAGTGTGAAGGTAAGAGGCTAATACGAGTGTCACTGGATAACATTTTAAAACATACAATTTTGTATCCATGTTGATTTTTCTAATTACAGCACCAGTTGTTGTGTAACAAAAGAAAATGTTTCAGACAAAACTTATTCATTTTTTTTGCAGAGAATACACACTACAATAAAATATGGGGGTTTTCAATTAAGATTTTAAAGTTCCCCCCCCCCCCCCCCCCCCGTCCTCCTCTCTCTCTCTCTCTCACACCCCACACTTGGATGTGGTGTGAGGGTTGAGATTGATATGGATGTGCCCCTCAAAGACAAACAAATTTTACTTATAAATTTTTTGGATCCAAAATGTTGTTTTTGAGTTATTTCAATATCTTCAGTTAAATTGCACAACCTGTCCACAACATAAGTTTAACACTAGCGTAAGTGTGTGCTTATATACGAATTTACATTATGATGTGAGAGCATAGATTTTTATCCCTGATATATGAAATTTCTCTAATACTGACTTGTTGAGTGTAGCATTAACTGATATCTTTATTATTTCTCTATTTTTAGATTTTCTACCAGGTAATATGCATAATTTATATGTTTTGCTCACTTTCAATTTCTCAACAATACAGGCTATTTTGCTACAAATGTATGTTAAGCTGACCTAGCTATGGAAGTTAACAGTGATTGTGTGCCCACTTGTATGTGTTAAAGGTTGAGATGAAAGATTATCTCAAGTAATTCCATTGGTAAACATTTATTGAAGTTTCTAGAATGAAATTGTTTGGAAGGTAGGAGACGAGGTACTGGCAGAAGTAAAGCTGTGAGGACGGGGCGTGAGTTGTGCTTGGGTAGCTCAGTCCGTAGAGCACTTGCCCGGGATAGGCAAAGGTCCCGAGTTTGAGTCTCGGTCCGGCACACAGTTTTAATCTGCCAGGAAGTTTCATTTATTGAAGTTGTAAGATATTAAAATTACTTGCACCAGAGCACAAATTTTGTTGCAGGGGTAATATAACACAAGTGCTGCTATAGTACTGTGTTCATATATTCAGCAAGTTTGGGTTGCAATAGTGTTCAAGAAAATTAGATTCATATGTTCCCAAATTTCTTGAAATTACTACAAATGAGTGGAGGGTCCAGTTCTGTACAAATTGTGGTTGTTAATTTACATACCCATAAACATTCTATCAACATTCAGAATATTTGGACAGTTGCTATGAAAGCTTACTCATTCACATACAACAATGAAAAGGAATTACTTTGCTATGGTTGATCTATTGCAGACACTGTTACTGTGGTAATTTTTCTGTTGAGTGTAGTCAGATCAAGTGGGCCTTCTGTAACAACTGCTTCTGCTGCATTGTACTGTCTCCAGCCTGGAATGCTAAGTACACACAATATTCTTGGGGCACTTATTTTCCTTGTGTTTATCAATGGCCTTCCATCAATAACAATACCAGATATGAAGTTTGTTTTGTTTGCAGATGATAAAACATTGCAATAAGCAGTAAATCAATTACAGCCTTAGAAAAGTCTGCATATGAAATTTTCATGGACATTAATAAATGTTTCCTAGCCTGGGAAAAACAAACAATATGCAGTCCTGAACTTGTAAAAGGTTTCCTGCCATTATATGCCTAAAATATGATGACAACCACATAGAAGACATTAATGGTATTAAACTCTTTGCATTACAGCTTGACAACAAATTTAACTAGGAGGAGCATACCACAGAACTGCTGAAGTGTCTAAACAAATCTCTATTTGCTAAGCATATGTTGACAGACATAGGTGATACAAAAATAAAGAAGCTATTGTGCTATGCTTACTTTCATTCCATAATTACAGATGGGATTATTTTCTGGAGTAGTAACCCATCAAGACAATATAAGGTTTTACAACCCCCAAAACATGCAATATGAATTATTTGTGGTGTGAATCTTAGAACATCCTGCAGAGGCTGTTTAAGGAAGTGGGGATACTAACTATAGCTCTCAAATATATTTATTCCTTGATGAAATTTGTCATTAAAAAATAATTTATGTATATATATATTTTTTTCAAAGCAAAAGCTCAGTTTATGGAATCAGTACTAGAAATAACAGCAACTTTCAGAAAGATTGAAAGTAACTAACTTTGGTTCAGAAAGGTGTCCACCATTCAGCAACACACATTTTCAATAACATGCCAGCAGTCATAAAAAGATAAACTGATAATGAATTTCACTTTGAGAAGAGTCTAAAGTGTTTATTTGGCGCCAAAACTTTCTACTCCATTCATGAACTTCTTAGCAGAACTGACTGATGTGTGTATGTTATTGATCACATAATATGAATGTTTAATACAAAATGACTTCTGTACAAATTTTGTGCAGTACTCTGATCATTGTAAATAAGTGCTGTAAAATGTTTTTTATTTTATATTTTTTATTTGATGATGCATGGCTACAATAGTCTAAGCATTATCATATACACCTAAGGAAACAAGTTTTATATCATTTTAAATGTAAATATGCTTAAGGGTCTTTTTTTTTGTTTCTGACACGTTCCACATCCCAGAGGATCTCCTTACTATGTACCCATTGGAATTAAAGGTATATCTAATCTAATATCTGCGTCCACTGGGTTTCAGCTGTACTCAGGAATGTTTCACCAAATGTTGACTGTAAGACTTCTGTTTTTGCTATCACTTACACAATGAATAATTTTTGTGTAACATGATTTACTTGTTTGCTAATCTCCTATGGGCTTTATGTGTAAACAAACACCACATACACTTTGTAAATAATGTACACTTGTGCAATGTGAGTGAAACAAATTTGAAAGTTATTTATAGTTAAAATTTTGTACCTCAAGACTCATATTGTTTTAAAAAGGTAATATAATTGGGAAAACCTTTTGAAAACTACAGAAACATTAATATGAGACGTTGATGTCTACAGCTGTGCCTCTTGTGCCTCAGCAAACTGGGCTCTATTATTATATTCTTTTGCTTCTTATGGCTATCAACTTCTTTATATTAATATGTAGAAGTGGATTTCAACTCCACCATCATCTGCTTTGATTTTGTTTCACTATTCAGTCCAAATCCTTCTCCATTACATACTAGTCCATATATTCCACTACATTTGTGCACTTCTAAGCAGTCACAAAGTTTACAGTGTGTCTGTCTTACATAGTACTTCAATTGGTTTACCACTGTACAGTTCCATTTTCAGGTGCAGAATATGCAAAATGACTATTAAAATACTTGAAAGAGTCTACACGTTTCACTGATTTTACTGTTATAATCACTACATGATATGCATGTGGGATGGTGGAACATATATTGTGACTTGTATAGACTATTCAAGAATACTCTGCTTGAATATAATGTAAGATACCTGATAAACACTGCAACCAGGCAGACTGAAACACACCAGTCTGCAATAGCTAACATAATCACTGGTATTCATCTTTAAAAATTTACATGTTCTGCTATTATACGTGCTTTGTCAGACCACCATGTAGTAGAGCTAAGTGTGCACATAAAAAAGTTCCTACACACAGTTGCTATAGATATATTAGGATGAATAAAGACCAAAATATAACTTATTTGAATAATATGCTAAAGAATGTGAATTGGAACAGTATTCTAAAGACACATCATAATTATGGCAAATTCTCAAGTGAACTATTCTAGATTCTCAACCAAGCCTGCCCATTCATAATAAAGAGCATTCAGTCACATGCTGTAACCCAAAACTGGATATCAAGTTGAGTCACTGAGGCTAGAGAAAAACTAAGATGGTATGAGTTGTTGTTGTTGTGGGTCTTCAGTCCTGAGACTGGTTTGATGCAGCTCTCCATGCTACTCTATCCTGTGCAAGCTTCTTCATCTCCCAGTACCTACTGCAACCTACATCCTTCTGCATCTGTTTAGCGTATTCATCTCTTGGTCTCCCTCTACGATTTCTACCCTCCACGCTGCCCTCCACTACCAAATTGGTGATCCCTTGATGCCTCAGAACATGTCCTACCAACCGATCCCTTTTTCTAGTCAAGTTGTGCCACAAACTTCTCTTCTCCCCAATCATATTCAATACCTCCTCATTAGTTATGTGATCTACCCATCTAATCTTCAGCATTCTTCTGTAGCACCACATTTTGAAAGCATGGTATGAGTATGCTATGTTAAATTAATTGAGCAATAAAAAATTAAAATAAGAGTTCAAAAAGTATCAGAAATACTATGTAGACCTCCTAATTTTGGAAAAACAGAAATATTTTGAAAGTGTCGTTCAGAACTCAAATAAAATCTCCAAAACATCATGGTCACTAGTAAATAGAGAAATAGGTAAATCTAGGAAACATACAATCACTTGCTGATAAATGGCACAATAGAAACTGATCAGAATAAGAGAGCAGATCTATTGAACAATTACTTTGCTTCTTTTGGCTCAAGCATAAACAATCATGTTAATAACCATAAATACAAATTCAGAGGAACACCAGTGTCAGGAAGTATATTTTTGATGCCAACAATTAAAGAACAAATAATTAAAATAGTGAGTAGCTTAAAGAATTCCCATGCAGCAGGATATGATGGTCTTAGTCTGGACACTCTTAAGAAATGTATACATGAAATTGCATGACCTTTATCCACAGTTATTAACTCTCATATGGAAGATGGTCTATTTCCAGATGAATTGAAAATTGCTTGAGTTGTGCCTATTTTTAAAAAAGGAAACAGAAATCGAGTAGAAAACTTTTGACCCATCACTGAATATCCAAAATCTTTGAGAAAGTAATATACATAAGAATCTGGAACTTCCTGCTATGCAAAAAAGTGATTTCTAAGGAGCAGTATGGGTTTGCCAAGGTATCATCCACCATTACAGCAGCATCGAACTTAATCAAAGGTGTCACTCAAGCAATAGGTAACAAAGAACATGTATGTGGCATCTTTCTAGACTTACAAAAAGCATTTGACTGTGTTGATATGACCATATTGCAGGAAAAACTGTGGAACTATGGCATATGAGGCACAGCCCATAATTTGATGATGTCCTACTTGACAAATAGGAAGCAGTTTGTGTCTTTTATTCCTAAACACAATATTGGAAGAAAACAGTATACATTACCAACAGAAGGGAAATGGTTAGGATTTTCATGTTTAAAGGAGATACATGGCTACAAGAGACTACTTGGCTTAAAATCTCTCTAGAGACTAAGCCCCATCTATACACAAAGAGTGTAAGTATGCAGGTACAGAAAAAACTGCCTTCTTACCATTTGGTACCATGATGCAGGATCTGACATGGTTAGGGAAAAAATTAAGTCTTCTATGTGTCTTGGATTACAAAAGACCACAAAGCATCTTCTAAATTATCTGGAACAATTAAAAATTTTTAATAAATATTCAAAAGGAAAAAAACAACTGCTCACAGTTGTATGAACTGAATATAATTAAATATAATCCTCCTAATTTCTATTATACCACAATATGGAAGAGCTTGCAGCTGTTTTTTCACCAATGTGGGCAACGCCAGTACAAGATTCAGCTTGTGCTCCCATTATTTCCACCAGAAAACCTCACTGGTAGTGGTTTGAAGAAAAGAAAAAAAAGTCCTTTGGCATATATAAATTAAGTGTAATGATCAGCCTTTTGCAGTTACAAAGACACAAATCATAGTAAAAAAAAAATGTTTCAAATGGCTCTGAGCACTATGGGACTTAACATCTATGGTCATCAGTCCCCTAGAACTACTTAAACCTAACTAACCTAAGGACATCACACAACAACCAATCATCACGAGGCAGAGAAAATCGCTGACCCCACCGGGAATCGAACCCAGGAACCTGGGAATCATAGTCCAGTGTCCAATGAAAATGTGTAATGGTGTCTGATGAATTTGTTTGCGCATTGTTTTCAATACTAATAGCAGTTTACACCAAGATAACAGCAGTAAGTGTTCATCTTATGGGCTGCCAACTCCTAATTATGGTGAGCAAGAGGAGTCTGGTTTGTCAGTGACATGCTAATATGTATTAAATCACAAATATTAATGTAGTTAATATCAAGAACAGGTTTACAAGTTCCTGTATTGAAGGCATGAGTACTTAGCAATGACAACTAAATAGGCACTAAATAGCCACAGAACAAAACCAAAGTTTGAAACCACTAATCACAGCAATAATCCATAGAATATTTTATTTAAAGTTCATAGTGAACATGAGTTGACATTAATAGTAGAAGACTGGTGAGTACTTCACATGAGCATAGCAACAAGCTTATGGTTACCGTTCAATTTGGGTGTCATACGTTGGTGTCAGTGGATGCATATCCCAGTAATATGAAGTTGGCTGATGGAGCCATGGTGGTTTCATGGCCTGAGGTGCCCTCTTGTTGTTAGTTACCTCCAGGTCTAGTGGCATCTGTGTTACAGCATTATTCTCACAAACATTACCTGACATGAAAACCCTCACCCTAACGGAAAGCAAATAGGCCTAGAATCAACTTGACTGATAGTGAGTCTGGCAGATTATTAATATGCTAAGTATGTGGATGTTCAGTGTTAGAGCACTGTTCTGACTGTCTGTGTTTGTAGGCATGGAGATATCAGGGTAGTTAGACCAGTAATTGGCAGGACCTGCCAATAGATCACCCTCCATTGGATCTCCATAAAAGAATCTTTCTGAGAAATACTGTTTTACTTGAAGGTGCCACCTGTATGGGTTGCTGTCCTTGGTTGTGGTGAAGCTGTTGGTCCAGTATCACATATCGTCTGTGATGTGTGGTGAAATTTTTCATGGGATATTATTTGATGGTGTTGTTGTTCTTTATTTGTTAGTGGTTAGTTGGCAAGACCACCATGGACAGAGATAATTTTGGTGGTGCCACAGATAACTATCCCAGGTGGCTGCAGTTAAAGTCATCTGGCCATGGGAGTTCTCTACTGCTGCCAGAATCAAGGTCTTTGGGTGCAGGATGGAGATAGCTGAATGTGGAGGAGGTGTAGTAACATTTATTTCACCATAAAATATCTCTGTTGGTATTTTCAGGTTATTTGTGTTGTGTGGTATGGGACTAGACTTACCTCAAACATGAGTGATTCCTGGCCAGGTTGGATATTTTCTCTGCCTGGGGACTGGGTGTTTGGTTTGTCCTCATCATTTCATCATCATTTGTAACAGTGGTTAGATTGGATGATGTAAAAATTGGACTGTGTAAAAATTAGGACTTTTTATGTGTGCTGATGACCATGCAGTTAAGTGCCCCACAAACTAAACATCATCATCAAATATGAGAAAATTACTTAGGCCTCAGATTATATGATCTGTACTGACTGACAGCATGTTGGTGATGTATGGGTAACTAGACACTGTGCCTGCCACCACCAACCATATATACTTTAAAAACAGTTCCAAATTGTCCACGTGAGTGTGCCAGGGATGACAGATACTGGCCATAACTCAAATTTCCACAGAGATTTGGTTTGGAATAACTATCTAACATTCTTCTGGATTCAGTGAGACTATCAACATTCCATTAGCTAATGATAACTGGTGATGCTGCACAAGTTGTGATGCACTCTCGGGTGAATGTTTGAGCCACACCTGTTGGGCCCTTTGAATCACTACCACTAGGATGGGATTCTTGTTAGTAGCTAGAGCTACTTTTGTGTCTACTGGAAGTTTGAATAGAGCATTAGAGGTGGTACTGTGGATGACTGGCTTATAAAAAAATCCTATGTTCGTATGCTTCTAGAAATATAGCCCATCTTTGTTATTGTCCTGGTGTCTGCTTTGGTACCATATTACATGGGACAAATATGGTTATTAATGCTCCATTACAAGGTCCATTAGATGGAAAAACTTGTTGTCATGGAAATAGACATGGAACTTCTGGGTTGTATATACTACTGCCAATGTCTCTGTGCCTAACTGTAATTACATTATACTTCATTGAGTGAATTAGATTCAAATACAGTAGTGCTCAAGGCTAGATGCTGGTAAGCCATACACTCAGTGAAATTGAGATATCTGTGTTTTTCATATCTGCTAGAGGGTGGAAAACCACTGGCAGAGTAGTATATGAAGAGGCTTACACACTCTGTTGTTACGTATTGCACTGAAACAAAGTACATCATTTTTTTGCTTTAGTATGGCAAGCCACAGCCAAGATGATGACTCTCAGAGGAAACAGTGTGACTTGTTTGCATGAAAAAAATGTTCTAAGGACTGATACAGAAGCCAACCATTTTGACAGTGAATCCTCTTGTGATGAGTGTTGTAGATGTAGATTATTGACAAAATGCATGTGATTAGTGGTAAGCAACAACAAAATATAATTATGTGGCATGCTATACTGAAGCATGTGACAATGTGCATTACCATGACATTGGAGAAAGCTCTCAATACTAAGAAATTAATGGAATTGTAATGTATGGGACATTTCCAAGATATCTATATGGAGCCTATTAACCATGAACAGTTTTATACTGGTGATGAACATCTCTAGGTGCCTGCTATAGGGGTTGTTATGGCTTTCCATTAAATACCTGTTAAAGTGTTAAATTGTTCTAGTAATGTCACTATATAGATGTTAAATTGCACTATTTTTCATTGTAGGTTCATAGGTTGATTCTCTTCATAATTTTTAATTTTTTTCCTTCCACGAAGAGGGAGACTCAGCATTTGTTGTTAGAGAGGTGGCCATCTCACCTGTTAAGGATTGAAGGTGTTGATGGCGGCTGCGAATGCCTGAATTGAGAGAAGGGCTACTGACCATAGTTGAAGAGTGTTAAAAATGATATCATTTTACTGAAACAACACCAATTATTAACATTATTATTTAGGAGAGCCAGAACAGAATAACACTGTATTAGTATTGTTATTACTTGCAACATGATTTTTTTCATAAACATGTTGTAACACAAATGTTATTTTCCTTTTTAAGAGTCAGAATTACACGACGATGCTATAAAAATTAAATTAGCTGCAAAAGAAATGGGACATCCATGTGCCTGCCATCAGAAACGGATGATGAAGACAGCAGAAGCAGATTTTACAATATTACATGGAGTCTGGGACTTAGAGAATGTTGATACACAAAACAACTACTCCTCTTAGTGTATCTGAAATGGCACCTCCTAAACACTCCTACGAGAAAAAATGGAAAAAGGATAAGCCTTCCTGGAAGATCACAAATATCTGCACCGTTAAGGTGCAAGGTGAAGATATCAAAATCTGTAAGTCTGTGAATGGAGAGAAAAGCATTTCTCTCCATTCACAGACTTACACAAATTGAGAAGAATAGTGGAAAATGTTGCAAAGGAAGTCAGTAATATTAAAGAGTTTGTAAAGACATGACTCCCATGAGGTACTGCCTTATCGTAGCACTGTCCATGTGGGTGGGAGAGTTTGTGTGCTCCAAGGAAGCTGAGAGCTATATCGGTGGTAGCGTAGCTACTGGCAGGTCCAACCTAGCCAGGCAGGTCTCAGCAGAGGAGCCAGACAAAGTGTGCCTCACAATGACCCGTCTTATATCCTATATCCTATATATCCTATTCCCTACCCTCTCCTCAGTTACCATTCCTTTTCTTTCTCTAATTACCTTAACACACCACTGCCTTGTGGTTGGTCTCGGGAGGGATGAAGGCTAAGGGAGAAAACCCTGAAAGAAAATCTGGAGTGGACCCCAAAGGCGGTTGGAAGGCACACTACGTCCCCTTCTGGCAGCTCCTGCAACCGAAGTGATACCAGACGTATTGGCTTGCCTTTCCTCTGGATATTATCATTTAGGAGGGAGACCGTGATGATTGGGCAACTCACGAGTCTTCATATTTATTGCTCAGGCTTGTAGCATCCTGGAGAGGACACTTCAGCGATGTCCAAGGACTTCGGCACAACACGGGAAGAGGCAGTTACTGGTTATAAGCTCTGTCTGATTGGCGTAAGACTTGAGTGCCAGGGGCCACTTCCGATGGTGGGAGAGATCATTGCATCTCATTGGACAGCTACCATCCGCCTCAAGCTGGGGAGCCCCCAGCCAATAAGGTACTGTCCTGCCACTATCCGCCTGCTTCACGGTGTATGTGGAACTTAGAAGTAATCTTTGACAAGTGGACTGATACAGTACACTTACCAACAACAAAAATGAAATAATAAAGAAATCACTATTTCGTGTTGCCACCTGGAATGTTAGGACCATGTGTCCAAGGTACATTGATGATTGCCAAGAGGTTGATTTCATCCGTAAGACTGCCGTAATTGACAGAGAGCTCCGTCGTTTGAATGTTGACATCGCACGACTGCAGGAGACACATCTTCCAGGACGCGGGCTCTATCAGGGAGGATAATTACACATTCTTCTGACAGGAGAAGTCTCAAGACGAGCCAAGACTTCATGATGTAGGATTTGCTGTTGAAAACATCCTTCTGGACTGTACTGTGCCACCATCCGGTGGAACAGAGAGAATTATTCCTTTGAAAATATCCTCCTCAAGTGGCACTGTCAACGTCCTAAATGTGTACACTTCCACCTTATCATCCAGCATGGAAGAGAAGGATCTGTTTTATGATTTACTCAGCGACAAAATAGCCAAGGTACCTAGCACCAAGACACTATATATTCTAGGGGACTTAAATGCTAGAGTGTGATCAGATATTGTCATATGGCCAAATTGCCTGGAACATCATGGGGTGGGAAAAATTAATGAAAATGGCTAGAGACTGCTTGAAGTTTGCTGCTTTATGAACTCTGTATTACAAACATGTATTTCCAGCTTAATGATCAGCACAAGGTGTCTTGGAGACACCTGCACTCTCATCACTGGCATCAACTTCACTTAGTCATAGCTAGGCGTACTGGTCTCAAAAATGTGCTACTGACACGAAGTTATCGTAGTGCTGATTGCAACACTGACCACGCCCTGGTGGTGTGCACATTGAAGCTCACTCCTAAGAAATGTCACCATGCTAAACCGAGAGGTCATCCCCGTATCAACACAGATCATCTTCATGACACACAAAGAAAGCAGGATTTTACCAGTAATTTTGAAAGTGCTTTCCCAGGAAATGTGCAAGCAGAAAGGAATGTTGATAAGAAATGGGCAAAACTCTCGGGAGCAATCTACAACTCAGCAGTATTGGCCTATGGAATAAAAGGAAAAAGAAATAAGGACTGGTACGAGCAAAATTTGGAAGAAATGGAACCAGTCACTGAGGCTAAACGGAAAGCCCTGCTTGCTTACAAAAGAAACCCAAATGAAAGAACTCAAGATGACCTATGAGAAGCAAAGAACAGGGCACAGCAAACATCCAGGAGATGCACAAATAACTAATGGCTGAATTTATGTACAGGTATACAGAAAGCGGCCAATTCTGGGGATGCTAAGGCAATGTACGATGGTATTAAGAAAGCAATTGGACCAACTGTCAGAAAAACAGCTCCTCTGAAGTCCAAGATAGGTGAAGTCATTACTGATGAAGGCAAACAAATGGAACACTGGGTTGAACACTACCTCGAGTTGTGTGCAGCCTAGAATGAAATTAGAAAGGATGCATGTGACGCCATCAAACAAATGCCAGTTATGGAGGAACTAGATGCAACGCCTACTACGGAAGAACTTGGTAGAGAAATAGATTCTCTCGCTAATGGAGAGGCCCCAGGTGAAGATGGGATCCCTGCAGAGGTTATTAAGTATAACAAGTCTGTTCTTGTCAAACATTTATATTCACTTATTACAACCATAACTAAGTGTAGCCGGGAAAGCTTATGCAAGAGTAATCCTATTGCAATTACAAATCTTAGCTTCCAGAATCTATCCATAACCTCAGTGTGGCTTCAGGCCCGGCCGATCAACCGTAGGTATGATCTTCTCCTTAAGACAGCTACAAGAGAAATGTCATGAGCAGCAGAGGCCCTTTTATATTGCTTTCATTGACCTTGTTAAAGCATCTGATTTAGTGAGCAGAAATGGGCTTTTCAAACTGTTGCAGAAGATTGGATGCCCACCTAAACTACTACAGATAATTGTCTCTTTCCATGAGAAAACACAAGCAACAATCTGCTTCAATGGTAAAACAGCAGAAGCATTCTCTGTTAATAGTGGTGTGAAACAGGGGTGTGTGTTAGCTCCTACATTGTTTGGGATATTCTTTTTCCTTCTGCTCAGATTTGCCTTTGAAGACTGTGAGGAGGGAGTGTATCAACATATGAGATCTGATGGAAATCTTTTCAACATTGCTCACGTCAAGGCCAAGACCAAAGTAAATACAGTTGTTGTCCGTGAGTTGTTATATGTGTACGATGCAGCTCTAGTATTGAACAGAGAAGATGAGCTAGCAGTATATAATCAACAAATTATCAAATGCCTTTGAAAAATTTGGTCTACTCATCAACCTTCAAAAGACTAAGATCATGGCGCAGAGCACTACCAACCTTCCATCCATCAGCATTGACGGCAATCCTCTCCAGGTAGTTGATGACTTTACCTACTTGGGATCCACAATATGTAGCAACTTGTCCATGGGCACTGAAATTTCTAACAGAATCGCAAAGCCATCATCTGTCATGGCTAGATTGAAAAACAGAGTATGGAACAACGGACTGCTTATCACAAAAACTAAATTAAAAATCTACAACACTTGTGTTATAAGCACCCTTCTCTATAGCTATGAGACATGGACAACTCTTTCTGGGCATGAATCTCGACTCAACAGCTTCCATCTCTGCTGTCTCCGGAAGATCCTTCAGATCTCTTGGAGAGATAGAGTACCCAACACCAAAGTCTTTAACCATGCAAGCACAACCAGCATCTTTGCACTCCTGAATCATTGACGTCTAAGATGGTTGGGACACGTTAGGCGCATGGATCCTGAATGGATACCGAAACAACTGCTGTACGGAGAACATCAGGAGGGTGTGAGACCAGTGGGACAACCGCATCTTTGTCTCAAGGATGTCTGCAAGAGACACCTGACCAAGACCAGAATCAATCCAAGTCACTGGGAAAGCATTACAGATGACCATGTCAAGTGGCGAGTAACTGTGCGCAACGGTGTCAAGCTCTCAGAGGACAAATGCACACAGGAACAAATCAGGAAGAGGACAAAGCGAAGAGACAGAGCAGCTTCTGTTCAAAGTCCCTCAAATTTTACATGTCCAAACTGCAGTAGGGACTGCTACTCTCGAGTGGGACTTTTTAGCCACAGCAGACACTGCAGACTCTGAACCAAGCATGCTACACCATCATCCCTCAAGGATGGACGGATGCCATCATGTAAAGACAGACCAGAGGTGGCACCATAAAAATCATCTGAAATATCCACCTGAAGTGACAGAAGGAGTTCACAAGCACATTCAAAGCATTCTGACCTACCAAGGTCACTAAAGCAATTATGAGAATCCCAAAAAGGTTTATCTTGATTGGGAGATGACAATCAGTACTTTATACTGGAATCACTATGTACCCCACTGTGAGGGACAAAAACTGCCAGTATTAGAGAGGTTAAGTAGAAACCAATTCAATATTGTGATCATCTCAACTGGTTTGTAGGAGTGATCTTTACAAATGAAAACTACAGGTGTACAACATGTATAAATATGACTGTGAAGCAGGCACTGGACTCATGTACATGTGGACTGAGCATGTTGCAAGAACCAGCAGTGATACGATATGGAGCTATATATTTAAATTTCTATAGCCAAACAGCAGTGCTTCCAAAATAATATACTATTCAGGCAACTGTGCTGGACAAAAGGAGAATTGGACTCTTATGTGAATGTCATCATCACTACTATGTAAAGACATATTCAAAGAAACTGAGAACAGGTTTTGATTCCTGGTCACACACAACTCCTGTAATATATAAATTTTGCGACCATTGAGTAATACTGAAGAAGACATGCAAGCCAAGTTTTCCCGCCCACTGAGTGGTTTGATATTGCCAGGAAAAACAGAGCAGAAAAGAAATTAGCCATGACAGTTATAACACAAGATGATTATCTAGAGTTCTGCAAAATGCCTCATCAGCACATAACATTAAGAAATACAGCAAAAAATAGACATTGTATTATAGTAACTAATCAGAAGTTACTGTATTCAAATTTTTGGTCTCAGATCCTGATTCAGTTTTCCTGAAACACACTGTTCAAAGATACTTCCATGACATTAAGGTTGAGAAGCATAGCTGTCCAATACAGATTTCACAGATTATGACCAGATTATTGTAGGCCTATTCTTAGGCAGCATGAGAAATTGTCTATCATCATGGACCTGCTTCCATATATACCTGTAGTGCATTACAGATATTATTTATCCCTTACTCAGTACAAAGCCACAGAACACGTTATTCAATCAACATTAACTGATGGCCATATTTCATATTACACTTAATATCAATTTGTAAAGCCAAATTTTGGCACTGAATCGTTTGTGATACATTATCACAAGCCAGAGAACTGTATCTATTCCTTAAACTTAATATTGTTTTTCATAGCATGCAGTAGTTAAAAATGTTTTATTTCATGTGAGAAGAACACTGTAACATATGTAGAATCTTACAATATAAGAAATACACCTGTTATGTCCATTACCTGATTTATGAACTTTATGAACATTCAAATGACTGTCCTGCAAAATTAACTTAATATGGCTTTCCATTATCTTGTCCTAAGTGCCTCAGTTTGATGTATGGAATTGTGTGCACTGGTGTGAAAGAGCTGTGCATGTTCCATATTGATGTGCACCTCCATATACTGCCAAGAGCTTTCCACACACACTGTGTGATCAAAAGTATCCAGATACTCCCAAAAACTTACATAGGTGCGGTGTGCTGCCACCTACTGCCAGGTGCTCCATATCAGCAACCTCAGTAGCCATTACACATCATGAGAGAGCAGAATGGGGTGCTCTGCAGAACTCGCAGACTTTGTTCATGCTTAGGTGATTGGGTGTCACTTGTGTCATACATATCTACATGAGATTTCCACACTCCTTAACATTCCTAGTTCCACTGTTTCCAATGTGATATACCAAGCAAGGTGGCACAGTGGTTAACACACTGGACTAACATTTGAGAGGATGATGGTTCAATTACACATCTGACCATTCTGGTTTAGGTTTTCCATGATTTCCCTAAATCGCTTCAGGCAAATGACGGGATGATTCTTTTGAAAGGGCATGGCCACCTTCCTTCCCCATCCTTCCCTAATCTGATGAGACCGATGACCTTGCAGTTTTGTCTCCTCCCCAAAATTAACCCTCAACCTTCAATCTAATTGTGTAGTGGAAACATGAAGGGACACATACAGCACAAAGGCGTATGGGCCTACCTTCTCTGTTGACTGGCAGAGACCGCTGACAGTTGAAGAGGGCCGTTATGTGTAATAATCAGACTTCTATCCAGACCATCAAACAGGAGTGCCAAACTGCATCAGGATCCACTGCAAGTACTATGACAGTTACAAGGGTGGTGAGAAAACTTGGATTTCATGGTCGAGCCGCTGCTCATAAGCCACACATCACACAGGTAAATGCCAAACGACACCTCGCTTGATGTAAGGAGTGTAAACATTGGACGATGGAACAGTGCAAAAACGTTGTGTGGACTGACAAATCATGGTACACAATGTGGTGATCCGATGGCAGGATGTGGGTATGCTGAATGCCTGATGAATGTCACCTGCCAGTGTGTGAAGTGTCAACAGTAAAATTCAGAGGTGATGGTGTTACGGTGTGGCCATATTTTTGATGGAGGGGACTTGCACCCCTTGTTGTTTTGCAGTGCACTATCACAGCACAGGCCTACATTGACGTTTTAAATACCTTCTTGCTTTCCACGGTTGAAGAGCAATGTGGGTATGGTGACTGAATCTTTCAACACGATCGAGCACCTGTTCTTAATGCATGGCCTGTGACAGAGTGGTTACATGACAATAACATCCCTGTAATGGACTGGCCTGAACAGAGTCCTGACCTGAATCATATAGAACACCTTTGGGATATTTTGGAATGCTGACTTTGTGCAAGGCCTCACTGACCGACATCGATACCTCTCCTCAGTGCAGCACTCCATGAAGAATGGGCTGCCATTCCACAAGAAACCCTTCAGCACCTGACTGAATGTATGCCTGCGAGAATGTAAGCTGTCAGCAAGGCTAAGGGTGGGCCAACAACATATTCAATTCCAGCATTATTGACAGAGGGCACCAAGAACTTGAAAATCATTTTCAGCCAGGTGTCTGGATACTTTTGATCACATAGTGTATGTAGTCTGCCAAATAGAGAGGCAAGTGAATCTTGCTCCTGACTGTTAAGAACACTTGCTTCTTTGAACAAGACCATCCAAATTTTATGGTTTACATATTAATAAATAAAGAGGCCTCAATCTCTTCACAGCTCTGGAGATAAAGTTTGCATTTCCTAATAATGTAATATTGGTGAGGTAAGGAAGGGCGTCAATTGCTGATAAATTTTGCTTAGATGGTGCAATGCTAATTTCAATACATACGTGCCTTAAATATGTGACTTATTTTAGTATGAAGCTGCTTTTGTTGGGCCAGCACTTTATTCATGCACACTGGAGGCAGGACAGGATGATGGTGCCATTTATTTGAAATATTGCTAATGCATTTGTGATGGTATGACTGAAGGGTGTGTTAAATATTATTATTCAGTTGATCTCTTATCTAATGGTGACTGTAAATACTTAATTTTGAGATACAATTTTTAAAAACATTGTTCTCTAGCTCATATTGACAGAAACTCTTCTGATCTAGTTATTGAGTGTGTTTATATTACTGACTAAGAATTTGTAGTTGCCTTAAAGTCTTTACAAAGCATTTCAGATCCCTTGGATCACTTAACTGTCGTCAGTTCCATGTCCCACACAAATATCTAATTATTGCTTAATTTTGTCCTTGAGCATGAGCTATATGCTATCTGTCTTCTCTGTATAATGTCCATAAAGTCATATGTGTCCACAAAGATGGAGGAGAGGACACAAAAGAGGGGCACTTGTGCCTTGTTGCATCTGGTGGAGAAAACTGAATCTTTATGTTGGTTAGATTCAGATTCTGTACATTACGGGCAGTATATCTGTCCAGTATAAGAAGAACATATCTGCTTTCAGAAACCATTTGACTGTTGAGATGAAGAAGCCACTTGTGAAATGATGTGCTGTTGAGCCAAGCTTTCTTATGGTGAAAGACGTAAGGTAAAATATCCATACTTACATTTTAAAACAATATGGTTTCTCAGAATTATTGATATTCCAGGGATAAAACTTCTCATTGTCATCCACATTACATCCAGGGGCAACAGTTAAATGTTGTTTGCTGGGTGATCCACCATGACACTTAGCACTTAGCACAGGATCACGCTTTATTACAGGATCATTTAGTAATCATGAAAGCATTACGGAGATGATAGATAAACTCCAGTGGAAGACTCTGCAAGAGAGATGCTCAGTAGCTTGGTATGGGCTTTTGTTGAAGTTTTGAGACCATATCTTCACCAAGGAGTCAAGCAGTATATAGCTCCCTCCTATGTATATCTCACAAAGAGACCATGAGGATATAATCAGAGAGATAAGAGCCCACACAGAGGCATACCGATAATCTTTCTTTCCACAAACAGTACAATACTAGAATAGAAGGTAGAACCGATAGAGGTACTCAAAGTACCCCCCGTCACACACTGTCAGGTGGCTTGCGGATTATCGATATGGATGTAGATGTAGATGTAGATTTTCTCTCGAGTGTGTGATTTGAAAAAAGTTTGTAGAAAAGTCCAGTTTCATCCATATTGAACATATCACATGAGACATACCTTCTCCTCACTCAATCAAATTCATGGAATCAGCTCTTCTCACTTTCTTCATCAACTTTATTTGCTTCACCAGAAACTTGTACAGATAAAACTGAATGTCTGTTTAGGAACCAATACAGCCAACCAGCAGAACTACTGAAGTATGATGCATATATTTTTGGAAATTTTCTTTTCTTTTGATTGAATCACAGGGCCACTTAAAGATATGTTTGGTGCATGCATATGATTGAACCATACTAGCAGTAACGTCTTGATGTCCTTCTACTAAGGGCCACATAAGTCATTTAGATTTCATTCAGGAACCTGATGGAGCTTCATTAATCAATTTTTCTCAATTACGAGTTATCATAGATAAAGTAGATTGGGAAATTCCAAACTGCTCTGCAATTTCTATTTTCTGTGTACCACTGTTCACTTCACCTAGAATCTCAGAGTTTACCAGTACAGTAAGAGCTCCCTGTTTCCTCTTTGCAATGTTGCACATGCTACTATTTTCTGATTTTTATTTTGTATTGTAACTCCATTTGGCTATGAAAAAAAGAACACCTGGCTCTGAATACTTTTGTAAATGTTTATTCACACATTACTGAGTTTATTTAAATGTACTGTACACAGCAATAATCGTAGCTGCCAACTACAAAATGTTATAAACAAGACAACAATGGGTAGTTAGCTTTGTAGTTTCATTCCGTACATTCAATCCAGAAAAAAATTAACAATTAAAAATACTGTAACATCAGAAATTTGTCTTACATTGAAATTTAATTACACTAGGTACTGAAAAATTGTTTGTAAATTATCTTAACCAGAATTGCTATTAACCAATAAAACCTCCCATAAGAACAATGTATTTCTGTTGGGGGCAACATTTTTTTATGATAAC
This sequence comes from Schistocerca cancellata, assembly GCF_023864275.1. Taxonomy (NCBI): domain Eukaryota; kingdom Metazoa; phylum Arthropoda; class Insecta; order Orthoptera; family Acrididae; genus Schistocerca; species Schistocerca cancellata. The sequence continues at coordinate 272,232,725 of NC_064629.1, forward strand.
CATGTGTTCACCTTAAACCAGTTCATGCTATTGAGTTTATACTGTATTACAGTTCCTTAAGATTCTGCCAATGAATCTTATCCGGACCTCTGTTTTCCTACAGTTTGTTTTATGTGCTCATTCCACTTGAGGTTCTCTATATGGTTACTCCTAGGTATTTTATAGTAGCTATAATTTCCTGTGATTTGTTACCAACCACATAATCAAACAGTAGTGGATCTCTTCATGTATTCATGGGCAATATGTTATACTTACTTATTTCCGGGTTCAGCAACCAGTCCCTCTACCAGCTGCAGGTCTTCCTCCATTTTGTTACATTCATCATGGGTTGCAGCCATCTGACAGGCAACACTGTCATCCATCAGTGATGTCATGGAGCCGTCAGCAGTGTCAACTAGATAATTAATGGTCAGTTTATTAGAACAGTATTGGCCCTGCCATACCCTATTGGGGTGCTATTGAAACTACCTTTACATTTGTCAATGTTATTCGTTTAAAAAGGTGAGTTGAGTACTTTCAGCAAGGAATGCTTAAATACAGTCACAAATTTGGTCTGATACTCAGGAAGCTCATTTTTTCACTAACTGGTAAGTAGCAAATTGGGACTGTTTCACATTTCTTCCTGGCATCAAAGAATGTGGAAACAACCTGAGCACATTTGTCCATGACAGTTTGGGTCTTAAGGATGAACAGTGTGTGCTGAATTTCATAGGATCTCTGCCTGTGGAATTCATTTTGATTTTAATGGAGCATAAAACACAAATCTACAACATACTTATATCAGTGATATAAGTATACAATTATGCCTGGTGATCCTTCCTGAACATGAGAATTACAGGCACTTTCCAATCACCATGTTCCCAATGAATGATGAAAAATTAGGACTATTTCCAAAAATGTGCTTCAAAGTAGAATATGAAACTGAAAATATTAAAAATGTTTCAGATTTGACCATTACAAGAAGTCCAACCATCATTGATATGAAAATTGGTAACCGATCATGAGAAAGATGTCAACATAATTTCAGATTTGATATGGCATAAGGTATTTCAAATACTTAAACAGGTGGTGGTCACTAACAACTGCAAACAGAAGAAAATATGTCAACTGTGTCACAGATTGACAGCAGCACAACTCTAAAAGCAAAGAGAAAATGGAGTAAAAGACAAATATTGGAAGCTGTCCTGTAAATGTAAAGTACATAATAAGGTAGCAAAACTCTTTAGGAACATGAATGCGAAGGTTCTTCTTCACAACAGATATATTAGGCACTGGCTTACAGAATGTTATGAAAAGAAGAAATGATTACCCATTTCAACCAACAGATGTGTATAGTGTATAATAGGGAACATGTCGAAAGTTAAGAAGGTAAGAAAAGTAGGAGACAAGGTACTGGCGCAAGTAAAGCTGTGAGGATGGGACATGGGTCATGGCTGGAAAGCTCAGATGGTAGAGCACTTGCCCACAGAAGGCAAAGGCCCCGAGTTTGAGTCTCAGTCCGGCACACAGTTTTAATCTGCCAGGAAGTATCATATAAGCACACACTCCACTGAAGAGTGAAAATTTCATTCTGGAAACATCCCCCCAGCTGTAGCAGAGCCACGTCTCCACTATATCCTTTCTTCCAGGAGTGCTAGTTCTGCAAGTTTTGCAGGAGAGCTTCTGTGAAGTTTGGAAGATAGGAGACTAAGTACGGCCGGAAGTAAAGCTATGACGATTGTGCATAAGTCATGCTTGGATAGCTCAAATGGTAGAACACTGGCCCGCGAAAGGCAAAGGCCCCAAGTTCGAGTCTCATTCAGGCACACAATTTTAATCTTCCATGATGTTTCATATCAGCATACACTCTGCTGCAGAGTGAAAATTTCATTATACGTGTTATACATTGGACAAACTGGAAGTAACTTTTGAATGTAATACAAGGAGTACCAGAAGTATACTATTACCAAAATTATCATAAAGTACCAGTCTCTGAAACCTAAGCCTTGACAGTGTGAGCAGACAACACAGTATAAAAGTTCTGCACAGAGTAGGAAAAAAATAAATTACTTGATGTGTTTGAGAAGCTGAGAATTTTTGCTTGCAAGAAGATAAAACCTGAGTCACTACTCAAGGAATTGGATGACTGCAAAATAAATTTTTTTTATTCCATCTTCCTGACCCCACTGTAGTGAAAAATAATAAGTAGTCCTTCAGGTTCAATGCACAAACATGAGTCACAAATAGAATTCCACAGGAGTACCTCAAAATGGTGGAACATGAGGTGTGTGCAGTCAGTCTGTCTCTGAGTGTCTGCGCATGCTGTATGCAAATAAGCATGTACGGGAAGTCACCTGCAAGTGGGGGTCACAATCCTTACATCAGTGCAAGACAAGGAGTATCTTTCAACGATACAGAAGTGGACAGTAATCTCTTTTTTTCTAATTAGCTAAATTACTTTATTGTCTTAGTTGCTGTTTGATCATAATATACATGTTATAACAACTGTAATTGTACATTCTTTGTCTACACTATCTAGCTCTTTCTAATGCCTCTGCAAAATCCTTACACAATCTCTGTGATGATGTGGTAGCTTCATTGTTATTTGTAACTATTTTACAAAGTCAGTTATCTAAATAGACTTACTGTAGGATCTGTACATTGTCAATAAGCTTAGACATTGGATTCTTCTAGGATACTTGATAATGCATGCTTGGCATGTGAAATGGGTAGTCAGTAAGCAGTAATGTAGAAGTGAGACTGTATGCTGCATACTATACACTAATCTCTTTCTGTTGCTCCGTACTAGCATGGAAAAAATATTCACAAACACATGTAGCAGCAGTGAGGCTACAATTCAGGCAGCCTCAGAAGAAAGATTCACAGTCATAGTCAACACGAAAATGAATAACTACAATTGTAAAACCAGTAAACCAACTTGGGAATTGTGCACAGGATGAACTCAAGAACTTTCACACATTTAGCATCCCTACTGCCTCCACTCACAATTTATTTATTTATTTTTACACATATAGTTCTGTAGGACCAAATGGAGGAGCAAATCTCCACGGTCTGGGAACATGTCAGTACATGAATTTACGACATAAAAGTAATAACAGATAAAATAAAATGTTTATAGATCCAAAAAAGATACGCCATAAGTTTATGAAAACTTAGTCAACAATATACCACCAGAATCAGTTCCTCACCAGAATATCAGAAATATCACATGCAGAAACTCTTCAGTTTTGATTTGAAATCACATGGATTGTTCCTAAGATTTTTGAATTCTTGTTGTAGCTTTTTGAAAATGTGTGCAACAGTATACTGTACACCTTTCTACACAACAGTCAAGGAATTGCGGTCACAATGTGGATTTGATTTCTGCCTGGTATTAACTGAGTGACAGTTGCTAATTCTTGGGCATAAGCTGATATGGTAGTAGTCTAGTGATCTTAACATGTCTAATAGGTACAACATATGTTTAGTCTTATACCCAATGCCTATGTTAATATTACTAAATATTATAACTCTGCCATTATTATACACCAGGAAAGAATTACCCAAATAGGACGGATATCGATAGATGTGATTTGCATTTACAGAGAGGTAAATTATTACAATTTCAGGAAAACTGAATGAATTATTTGAGAGACAGAGCTTTACAAATTGAGGAAATCAGAAATTCATTGATTCACCTTTACCCCATCTGTAAGCAGTTATTTAGTATGGCATTGATTGACAGAATTGTCTGTCCTCCTGAGGAATATTGTGGCAAATTCTGTCCAACTGGTGAATTAGACCACCGAAATCCTGAGCAGGATAGAAGGCCCTGTCCATAATGCTTGAAACATTATATACTTGTAAGAGATCCAGCATCCTTGCTGGCCAACGTATGGTTTGGAAGCATGAAGACCAGCAATAGAAACTCTCATTGTATGCATATGTGTATTATCTTGCCAGAATGTAAGCTCAGGATGGCTTGCATTGAAGGGCAACAAAATGGCGCATAGAATATGGTTGATGTACTACTGTGCTTTAAGGATACCACAGACGGCAACCAAAGGGTGGCTGCTATGAAATGAAGTGGCACCCCAGCCCGTCATACCCATTTGTCAGGCCATATGGTGGACGACAGTCCAGTTGATATCCTACTGCTGTCCAGGTTGTCTCCAGACTTGTGTTAGCTGCCCTTTGGTCGCCAGTTCAAAGTGTTACTCATCCCTGAAGACAATTCTACTCCATTCATTGCGATTCCTGGCTGAATGTACCTGAGACTGCTGCAAATGGGCTTGCTGGTGTACAGAGGTCAATGGCATTTGGGGCAAGGGACACCATGACCTCAGCCCCTTTTCGGCGAGCTACCTATTAATAGTTGTTGTGGTCACTGAAAAAGCAGTTGTATGTCAGATCAATGATAATGTTGCATCCAGGGCTCTGAGTGCCTCTAAGAATTGTTCAGTCTTCACTTTCTGTCATCTCCCTAGCTCGACCACTTCCTTATTGATACAATGTTTGACTATGGTTTACCCATTCCTGCTGAAATTGTCAAATAATCGCATTGCCACTATTCAAATGTTGAGCATTTCACCAATTACTCCCACCAGTTTCTTTGAGCCCAACCTACATTCCCTCTCTGAAATACTAACATCTGCATGTATTGTTTGTGCACCTGTCTGTGAGGCATAGTTACTGTCCACTTGATTACACGGTACGAAATTCACGAAGACTTTATGCCCTGATACTGGTATGTCCTGTGTTTACTATACTTGCCAGCTGCAGGGTGAAATTATGCTGCAGCATCATATATTCATCCATCGGCTGCCAAAATTTACAATTTTGTATTTTCCATCGATACCTGTATGAATTTCAATTTGTGACCAATTTACATAGCTCCTGCCTGGTGTATCATTTTTTTAAATTTTTATAGTATTTTAAGAGAATTATAATCATTTTTTCAAGATTTTCTAGAAATAATCCCATGTTATTACTAGGAGAGTGTTATGCTGATACAGCTATTAGTTCCTGACTTAGAATCAGCATTTTTGAAACTTCAAAAACTGCTTCTACACTTCATATTCTAAATTAGTGGTTTGTTTGATAAAGACTGAAACACCATCATACTTCTGATTTCCTCTACAGTAACATGTGGCTAATTAGCACTGATAAGGTACACTTAATCCATGTTCACTATGAATCAGCCAGTGTCCTTTTACTGAATAAACATTACAATTTAATTCTTGTAACCGGTACACTATTTCTGTAAGTTTATTTTTAAGTCATTTACATTAACAGGGATCAAAAATAAAGTTTTTGCCTTGATATTTGGTATTGGTAATTAGCATATATTGGGTTGATGAATAAATTCAAACAGAGACTTTGGTTGTTCCATTAAGTTTCGGGTGTGCAGCCACAAGAAATCTCCTTCTTCTTCTAATATTTCGGCTGTATAATGTTATATTGGCTATCTCTAATGTATGCTCCTTCACTATTTACAACAGTCTGCCAATGCTGTGGTAACTCTTTGATTCTGCAACTATAGAAATTATGTGATTTTTAGTTGAAGAACTCATCAAACCATTTTCATAGCATATTTTCATGCAGAAAGGACGTTTCCTGAAGGCTGTTCAACAGAGAGTGGAAAAAGTGAAAATCTGAGGTCGCAAGATCTGTGTGGTGTTTTTTGTCAGTCTAGCAGAATGCTGGCGGGCGTTACTGTGGAGCAGCATCACTTCACGTGGTCTTCCTTATCACTGTGCATGGATTGTGTCAGCAAGACATCTCAGCTGTTGGCAATGAATGTCAACAGTGATGGTTACACCTTGGGGTAGCAATTCCTAGAACATTACACCATCGCTGTCTTACCAGGTGCATAACATTATCTTCTGTGGATGCACTTAGGTCTTTGTGCAGGGATTTGCTGCTTTGTTTGGGCTCAGTCATTCCTTTCTTTTCTTTATGTTAGCATAAAGACAACATTTCTCATCACCAGTAATGGTACAGGATAGGAATGGTTGGTGTTGTTCATGAGCCAACTGATGATGAGTGAGCTGAGATGCACATATGACCACTCACCGATTTTTGTGATTTTGGCTTAGAGCATGTAGTACCCATACACTCGATTTTGAACCATCCCCATTCTTTGGAAATGTCTCAACATGGTGGAATCATAACAGTTCATCAAATTTGCCAGTTCTCAAGTACACTGATGTGGGTGACTGTAGATTAAAATGTTTAAATGAATGTGGGGTGTCACTAATGTCAAAACAATCGTCCTTAAAATGAGAAAAACATTTTTTTGCCATACTTTGTCCAATGGCACTATCCCCATACGCAGCACAAATGTTTCTGGCTGCCTTCACTGCTGTCATCCCTCTCTTTGAACTCAAAAAAGAAGAATATATCAGAAATGTTCCCACATGGCATTCCATTTTCTAGTGTCCACAGCTCCACTCACTACCTCCAAATGAAAAAATGACAATATGTAAACTCAAATAGTAACAGTGAACTACAAATAAAAAATGGCAATCAATAAAGAAATCCATAGTATCTGGAAATCCATCATAAGAAACAGAAATGTTAGGAACTGAAGCAATGTCCTTATATGTTCAAGACAGATGGCTATCCACACATTTTTGAACGGATGAGATTCTGACAGCTATACTGACTTTAGACAGAATAGTAATGACTTTTATTCATTTCACTGGATTGAGCTGCTAGAGAATATTAAATAATTCATGTCATGTTCCATATAATTTTTCCTGTGTCATTGCTCACAGCTATAATTAAGACACACAACTTACCATTGAACCTGGTCAACATTTTGATATTGAACATAAGGAGAGCAGTTCAAGATGTGTTCAGTGAACTCAAAAGCAAACTTTTATTATTCCAATTGACCAAGTATCTGAATTAGTTTTGTTCTTTCACAAATACAGTAAGTGGTTCAAAGTTACGTGCTCAACTGCTCAGTAACGATACTGGGGTGAAGGTGGCAGATGATAGATATAAAGCTGAAGTATGAAATTTGGTCTTTCAAATTTTTTTCACTGTGGAACTTTGTAATACAGTTATTCATTTACTCCTTGCATGAAAACGACAATGCCAGATAATAATGTAGTCATCACAGAATAGACACGCACCTACATTGTTCTCTTGTGTCAAGAAATTGGGGATTGATAAGTACTGTTCATATTCTATACAGTTCAAGCAAAAGAAGTTGCCCCCTTCTATCAACAGATCCTTTCAGGTTACTGGAAAAACTAATGATGCTGTGTTAAGCAATTAGACAATTGCTAGCTGCTAACAGTTTTAAGAAAAAGTTTATTGGAGGATGAAGATATTAACAGGCTCATATTGTCTGATGCAGAACTATGGAATTTATTTTTTAATCATCGATTATGACCTACTTGTAGAAAAAATCCCATCTACGGCAAACAACACAGATTCTGCGTACAGAGATCATTGAAACTCGATTTTGGTGTCCTCTTTTTTTATTTCCTATGATAATATCGTATACACTATATTTTAAACCATATATATCCTGCAACTATAATATTTTAATTATGAGTGTAGCAATCATAATAATAGTAATAATATTAAACAAAAATTATCTGTAATAGGACAAAAATAATTTCAAAAGTTAAACATACAAACTACATTTAGCATAAGCTGCAAGGTGAAGTACATTAGCAGCCTGCTAAGATAGTACAAATACACTATCACAACACCATGTCTTTGATGAAACATACACTGCCTTCAAAGCAGATGCTCATAGTATAATATATGATAAAGAAGATAATGATTATCTTCAGAAGCTTATTATAACTCATATTTGAGATTTCTGAATGTGGAGTAAATTTTTTAAAATAATGTTATTTTGAAGGACTTTAATATCAACTGCCCAAAGTGGCCTCCTTGCATTTTCCAAAGATTTAGTAACTCACTGGATCATGCTATTCTGAAATATTTCAGACATACTTGCATACATAGTTACATGAGCAGTTGGATGTTCTTTACTAGTTCTTGTACATACTTTGCCAATATAATAAATGTGCACACAAGGACAAGTGCCTCTGGAGGAACAAATATACAGGAATTAGGCAAATACAGAGGCTATGAAACTGGACTTATGTAACTAACCCATTTCCAGGAATGGCTCTACATATTCCTTCCAGAGTGCGCAAGTGCACCATTATGCTGTAACTACAACCTCCTCTGAATGTAAAATGGAATATATTCCAGCACTTGAGGCAAATTGTTTGTGAGAAATGGGTGATGGTTCAAATGGCTCTGAGCACTATGCGACTTAACTTCTGAGGTCATCAGTCACCTAGAACTTAGAACTAATTAAACCTAACTAACCTAAGGACATCTCACACATCCATGCCCAAGGCAAGATTCGAACCTACGACCGTAGCGGTCGCTCGGCTCCAGACTGTAGCACCTAGAACCGCATGAAATGGGTGATGCAGTCAACTGATTTAGGAAGTGGGGACCTGAAATACAACTTCCTATACATTCACACTAAAGCAAATATGATATACATGATTTTAGGAGATGTGCAGCTGCCTGCACACCAATAGTGGCATTATGCATATTGAAGTTATCCTCACCTATTACTATTGCTTCATCAGACCTTATTAAAACTTTTAAGAAGTTATCATCTGGTTAGTATGATGGTTGAATCCATCCACAAACTGCATCTGTAGAAGGTAATCTTCTGGATGCAGGTGTTGAATTATCAAATAGTGATTCAGGTGGATCTCTTCACCATGCAACATGTAAATTACTAATCTTTGCAAGATATGCTACTGTGTGGTTACGTCATGTGTACTTAGCTGGGTCCTTCATATATATCTTCAAAAATGGCATCTTTGGTAACTGCGCTATGGCTAGTCTATATGTGGCCTCTGTTCAGTGATAGTCAACTAAAACAATTGGTCTCTCAAAGGCAAAAACCATATGACAAAATAAATTTTTGTGTGGATAACATTGACCAGGAACCTAATAGCATATTGACAAGCAGGAACTTTAGCCATATAATCTGATGCACCAAGGCCCAAAAGCTTATCAAAATATTTGGCATTTTTTATGCCATAAATGGAATTGAAATGAGCATTTGGTGTCATTGGCCGGGAAGCCCCTTGCGGGGCATATCCGGCCACCTTGGTGCAGGTCTTATTACATTCGACGCCACCACCTGCGTACTGAATGGGGATGAAATGATGATGAAGATAACACAACACCCAGTCCCTGAGCAGAGAAGATCTCCGGCAGTCAGGTAAAGAACCCGGGCCCGTAGGATGGCAATCCGTCACGCTGACCATTCAACTATCGGGTCGGACTTTATGCTATATAACTCTCTATACTGTTCTGTAATAAACACAAGCACAAAGTACAGCATGTACTACTTCCCATTTATGGAACAGAACATGTATACACTTCATTCATCAAAGGGGGCCACTGCCCTTAAGAAACATCAACACTGTTACAGCTTGTTCTTGGTGACATACAGAGTTAGAAATATCAACATAGGTTTTTTTTTTTTTTTTTTTTTTAATGTAACTCATATCGTGACAATATCCACTATGTACAGAGTTTTCAAAACACTTTTGCATCAATGGTTCACAAAAGGAGTCACCTAGCTATCTAGGTCATGATGTCAACAATGTTTTGGCTGTGTGTGTGTCACAACTTACTAGACAAATAGCTTTCATTCTACATTGTCCAACCCTACTCCACCATTCAAGAAAGGCTTAAGATTCCAATTACATTGTTTTCTTGACAGTAACAGGCAAAATAGTTCAAGATTTCCATCAATGTAACTAATAATAACAATGACTGGACATCCATACAAAAATGGTCTGCAATTATTAGACTGAATAGTTAAATGTATAATTAGTTGTTATTCAGTGTTGATGATTGTGATGATAAAAATAGTAAGAAAGTTTGGCAATTATCTGTAAAATGGCTTATTTACCCTATGGACAATGCACTAATGAACATAATGTGTAGGAGACATGAAAGTGGCATGCATTACAGTTGTTACTAATCAATGGAAGAAGGGTTTGAATGTATTAGATGAACATATACACTTAGATAGTGTGGTTATGGGAGGTGGACAATAACATGGAAACACAAAAATAGAAGACATTATGATACCTAATACAGTGTAGGAAAACTGCTGGTATTGAAAACAGCTTCTAATCATATCAAAATGGCTAAATACAGGTGGTCCTGTACAGTTTTCAAGTGAAGCTTATGTCATGTTGAGTGATTAGCTGAGAAAAGTATGTAGCCTATAAAAAATTTTTAGTGTGAGAGTGGAATGAATTGAATGGCAGCCCAATCTATAACATTTATTATATCACTGAATTGGGTAATGGAATAAAAAGAATCATTCATAAATAAACCAATAAAAGTTTTCCTGTTTTATTTTAAACTTTAGATAATACTTGAGTGACTAGGTGCTATTTTATAGCAAACATAATTGAGTGCAATGAATGAATAATTTCTTAAGTCTGAAATATATGTGCCATATTTCATACAATAGTTGTTTCATCATTACAACATTGATTATTTAACAAATTACATATTTTGAGTGTTCATTGATATACAGAAGACAAACAGATTAAAATTTAAAAAATGTCTTACATATGGCAAGTGAAGAGCCAAATAATGTGACAAGGCAAAATATTTTTACTACATATTTGATGATCCAGTGGTAAAAACTGTTACTAATACGGTAAAGAAATTAACGCATTTCAGTATAGAATTTTTCCAAAAATTAACACTTTTGTAACTGGCCTGTAAGGAACAAGCAGCTAAAACATAATTAAAACCTTTCTGATAAACATTGTATCAAGCAAACTCATGTGAACACACACGATGAAATGTAGAGGCATATGGAAAAATGAAATGTAAGACTTCTACTGAATGATGAATAAAATTTTTTCATGAATTAGTAAACTACACAAAATCAAATAAATATTACTGCTACACTCATTGTGATGCTGGCTTCACTCCAAGTGTGTGTTTTGGGTTTCTCTATACTCAAGAAACTGTATCTGTTATTAGACTGCACTCATGCTTCAGCTCCACACCTTATGCTGTGCCCTTTGTACAACACCCTCCAGTCACTGCATTAACCTGAAACAGAGTGTCCATAGTAGTTCAGTACCATGTATAATCAAAAAGTAAAGGAGGGAGACAATTTGCTTCTGCCTTTAAAACAACTCATCATTTCTTACAATAATTCTGTAGTATTTGGTTGTGTTGGTAATTTGCTCACTTTGGTTATGGAGATATTTTCAGCTTCCATATAACTGTTGTAATTTCATTTTACCTAATGGTAGATGGTCTTGGGCAGAGATTAATTTATTAATCGTGACAGGAAATTGGTCTTATTTGGTTTTTAAATGCAGACATAATGATCTGTCTATGGCAGATTATTGTACTATTAACCAGCATGCATTAACCAGTATCCAGTGCTTGTTGTTTACTACCCTGGAAAGGTGACCCACAAATCTGCAGTATTTTTGTTATTTTCATTTCAGTGAGACAAATCTCTATTGAATTTGTTGTATTTTATGACAAGAAAATGATTATCATGTGACATGTTTTTAAGTCCTGTACGACATCACAACTCTTTATCAAAATATTATATTGTTGTCATTGTGTACTACACAATAACAGGTCTTTCCATTTTCCTTTTTTACCTTAGTTGTTGAGCAGTTACAGAAGTTTATGGTAACAGAGGATTTTTCCCAAGATTCTTTTGATTTTGTATTTCAAACTGACCTTATAAATTCCTCAGATGATTCTTTTTAAGGGTACCATATTGTAGGTACATAAATTATGGTGTACAAATGCAGTGATAGGTATCAGAGTAATAAATCAGCACAACAAACTATTTTTGCTATTTTAATAACAGATCACCATCATCTCATTTTATGTACAACATTCATGGATGCAATTAACCCACCAGTATCATACTTCATCAGCAGGTGTCAACATTCCCAGTATTTATATCTGCTGGTGAATCTCACAACATTATTGTATTGGTTGTGGTTGATCCACACTTTAATCAGATCATCCAAAGGACAATGAACTATCAGGAGGAATGATGGGTTCTGTACTACCAAGTGGCCATCTCGATTTTAGTTTCAATTATTTCCCTTTATAAACTAAGACAAAGGCTGTCATGATTTATTTTCAAAGAGCACAAGTGATTTTCTTACTCATTTTTACCCTATTCAGGTTTTGCCCCATCTCTAATGACTTTACTGCAAATAGTCATTAAATCCTAATGTTCCTTCCTATTTCCCTAAGATCAATATACAACAGTTTAAGAATATCTTATTTAATGACCTCATATTACCATCAACAGTTGCAAGAATTTCAGAGTGGTGTGTTATTCAGCCCATTACAATATTAGTAGTAAACTGCCTATTTTAAATGCGTTTTACTCAGTTACTTTCCAGATCAAAAAATATTTATATCAAATAACCTACCTCATCAATAGCTCAAAATCTTAAACATGACTGTGAAACAGCAACTGTGTAATTCAGAACAGATCAAAAAATCAGCCAAAAGCAGTGCCCTCTGTAGACCAGTTTTTCCTGCTCGCTTGAGCCTGTATATTTCTAGCAATTGAATTAGTCTTTGGCATAAAGTATATGTAATTTATGCATATATTTTATTTTGAGACACCTACTCTGTTTATATGATAACAAGAGCCTCTACCAGTGCGCATTTACTGAGTAGTCTTTCTACAGTACAATACATGTAATCTCACGCTATCTAAAGCCATGGCTTGTGGTAACTCTTGTTTCACCAATTTCATGTATGACAAGAGGAGCTCAGATTCATCTAATCAATTGGTGCATCATGTGATGTAATAAATGAGTACATTTACTTCAGAAATGTTTTTCTATTAATATTTTTTTTCTGTTAGTAAAAATCATTTTGTAACTGCTGTATACATTTTTAGTGCCAATGCTTCTGAAGAAGATATTTTTACAAATATCAAAACCATGATCAAGGGATAATAAACCTTTATTTGCAATTGGTTGGCTGATTTTTCACATCAATATATACTGTTCTGGAGCCAAAGTACAACATAGCACAATTTAAAATAAGAGAGTTGACTGTTGTATCTCTTCAAGGCTGTTAACACCGCATAATCTGCCCTATCACCCATAGCAACTTTTGTCTGAAGGATTTTTGTCAATCACTAAAAATTCTCATGTTAATCTTGCTATCTGTTTTACATGCTTCACTCAATGTTTAAAAATCAGACAAAAAAGTAAGAACAATGAAAATGACCAACTCAGTTAACAAATATATCAACTTAATGTCCTAAACTGGAATATTACAGTTTGGCATACATTATTATATGCAGCTTAGGTAGTAACAATTAGAAGGCAGCACTTACGCAAACTGCATGAAGAAGAGAGCAAAATGCAAATGAAGACATCTATTAAACTGAAATAAAAGTAGCAAAGAGAATCTTAAGACACAAGCTATGAACACTAGGGGATCAAAAACCGATTCTGATAAGCAAACAACAAAGGCATGACCTTACTGAATCTTTTTGTGTACTGTAAATAAAGAGAGCCAAAAACCAAACAGGACTTACAGTAAGATCAGCGATACCACTTCAAATGCTTTTTTCCCTCACTATTTATGGTCTGGAAGGAAACCCCTGTACAATGCACAAAATTCATGTAAGCAAATGGGGCAAATGACTACTCAGCCAGAATACCAAAGTGTTGGTGAAAAATATTTTCTCTAGAATTCAGAAATGTTACACAGTTTATTGACCAGCTACAAAGGAGACCTACAACATATTATTCATACCTACTTATTGAGCTGCAGCAGCAGTATCACACAAAGAAACATTGATTACAGCAGAGAGTGTTCAGAGAGGAGCAGCTGTAATAACAATTACAGGAGATGAAACAACACAGCCAGAAATTGATAAAAAATGAACCAGTGAGAGTGACAGCATATTCAGCTAATGAAAGATCTACATCATCAGATGATCTACCCACAAAGAGAATGCAAGTTGCTTAAAAAAAACTACTCATTGAGGAAAATGTATATTTGAGAAAGATGGTATCAAAAACTGTTGCTTAGAATCTTTGAAGAGCTAGACACAAGCAGACATTTGGTCTTTAAATATGTCTGCTTGTGTCTGTATATGTGTGGATGGATATGTGTGTGTGCGCGAGTGTATACCCGTCCTTTTTTTCCCCCTAAGGTAAGTCTTTCCGCTCCCGGGACTGGAATGACTCCTTACCCTCTCCCTTATAACCCACATCCTTTCGTCTTTCCCTCTCCTTCCCTCTTTCCTGATGAGGCAACAGTTTGTTGCGAAAGCTTGAATTTTGTGTGTATATTTGTGTTCGTTTGTGTGTCTGTCGCCCTGCCAGCACTTTCATTTGGTAAGTCACATCATCTTTGTTTTTAGGTATATATATATATATATATATATATATATATATATATATATATCCAAAAACAAAGATGAGACCCAACAAACAAAAGCGCCGGCAGGCCGACAGACACACAAACAAACACAAACACACACACAAAATTCAAGCTTTCGCAACAAACAGTTGCTTCGTCAGTCTTTCAAGATGAAGCAACTGTTTGTTGCGAAAGCTTGTATTTTGTGTGTGTGTTTGTGTTTGTTTGTGTGTCTGTCAGCCTGCCGGCGCTTTTGTTTGGTGGGTCTCATCATCTTTGTTTCTGGATATATTTTTCCCGCGTGGAGTGTTTCCCTCTATTATATTCATATATATATATATGAATGGAAATGGAAAAAAGAACACCTTGACACCGGTGTGTCAGACCCACTATACTTGCTCCGGACACTGCGAGAGGGCTGTACAAGCAATGATCACACGCACGGCACAGCGGACACACCAGGAACCGCGGAGTTGGCCCTCGAATGGCGCTAGCCGCGCAGCATTTGTGCACCGCCGCCGTCAGTGTCAGCCAGTTTGCTGTGGCATACGGAAATCCATCGCAGTCTTTAACACTGGTAGCATGCCGCGACAGCGTGGACGTGAACCATATGTGCAGTTGACGGACTTTGAGCGAGGGCGTATAGTGGGCATGCGGGAGGCCAGGTGGATGTACCGCCGAATTGCTCAACACGTGGGGCGTGAGGTCTCCACAGTACATCGATGTTGTCGCCAGTGGTCGGCGGAAGGTGAACGTGCCCGTCGACCTGGGACCGGACCGCAGCGACGCACGGATGCACGCCAAGACCGTAGGATCCTACGCAGTGCCGTAGGGGACCGCACCGCCACTTCCCAGCAAATTAGGGACACTGTTGCTCCTGGGGTATCGGCGAGGACCATTCGCAACCGTCTCCATGAAGCTGGGCTACGGTCCCGCACACCGTTAGGCCGTCTTCCGCTCACGCCCCAACATCGTGCAGCCCGCCTCCAGTGGTGTCGCGACAGGCGTGAATGGAGGGACGAATGGAGACGTGTCGTCTTCAGCGATGAGAGTCGCTTCTGCCTTGGTGCCAATGATGGTCATATGCGTGTTTGGCGCCGTGTAGGTGAGCGCCACAATCAGGACTGCATACGACCGAGGCACAAAGGGCCAACACCCGGCATCATGGTGTGGGGAGCGATCTCCTACACTGGCCGTACACCACTGGTGATCGTCGAGGGGACACTGAATAGTGCACGGTACATCCAAACCGTCGTCGAACCCATCGTTCTACCATTCCTAGACCGGCAAGGGAACTTGCTGTTCCAACAGGACAATGCACGTCCGCATGTATCCCGTGCCACCCAACGTGCTCTAGAAGGTGTAAATCAACTACCCTGGCCAGCAAGATCTCCGGATCTGTCCCCCATTGAGCAAGTTTGGGACTGGATGAAGCGTCGTCTCACGCGGTCTGCACGTCCAGCACGAACGCTGGTCCAACTGAGGCGCCAGGTGGAAATGGCATGGCAAGCCGTTCCACAGGACTACATCCAGCATCTCTACGATCGTCTCCATGGGAGAATAGCAGCCTGCATTGCTGCGAAAGGTGGATATACACTGTACTAGTGCCGACATTGTGCATGCTCTGTTGCCTGTGTCTATGTGCCTGTGGTTCTGTCAGTGTGATCATGTGATGTATCTGATCCCAGGAATGTGTCAATAAAGTTTCCCCTTCCTGGGACAATGAATTCACGGTGTTCTTATTTCAATTTCCAGGAGTGTAATTAACATTTCACTCAACCTGTGCTGTGATAAGCAAGAGTGATGAATGTTATTTACATCAAAACTAGTCACAGTTGCACATGGTGCTTCCCATTATAGACTTGCTTAAAAGACCGATCAAAGTGTAACCTTTTTCTAGAGAATTACTACAGAAGCATGCTAAGTGCAAGTTTTGGCATGTGTAAATGTGAAATGATCTTTGTGCTGCAATATAACTTCACTAACATAATTGTACAGCAGATGTGGTTCAATAAGTTAGCAAATTTCTGTAATTGACAAAGTGGTCACTGTTTCTAATACCAAACTTAGTGAAGAACAAATGAGTGTGTTAGTTCAATGTAAACAAGGGTATTGTGTACATCTTTGAGTAAGTACCATCTTGCACTCATTTATACTTTTCAGCTTTGTGCTGATCAAAAGGGGTGCTACTGAGGAGAGACTATGAGAACCAGGTTAATACTGGTAGAGCTACAGTAGATGGTACACCTTCCATACCAGTTCCTTCAAGAAACATGTACTGAAGTCAATAAACATCTTAACTACTTATATTAGCACAGATAACTATTTACATAACTAAAATTAGGAAAGTGAACATAATGTCTGTATACCTGTTCACCTGTAATTAACTTGAAAACACCAATATATCAGAAAAAGTAACTCAATATGTGTTTATATTTAGACATTAATGAGGATAAACTTACTCTCCTTCTATTTGATTCTCGGTATATTCAGTTGGTGCCCTGCCTGGCATTGTGTCATTAAAGGTGGACGCAGATACTGTTTCAACCATAGCTGATGCAGACACTCCCATTATCCTCTGTTCTGAAAACCTGGAACCACAAATAAGCATGAGACAATCTGAGCAACAGTGTGTGTAGGAGATTGTTTTTTTAGCCTTTATGTTGCTTATTCATTCATATTCTACACCAGTTAAAAATATAAGTATACTTGGATACCTGTTTCTACATATGTCAAATATAAAAAATGGTATTTTGTGTAGGAGGGATAATACGAGTTCAGGTTAATGGCAACTCTTAACCTCATCTTTCATAAACAACAGAAATTTTACAGAAATCATCAAAGTACGTCAGTGCTTCTCTCATGCAATGACAAACACTTACATATTTCAAAACACAATTGGCAATACTAACATTATTATGGAGAGGATAGTAAAACAACTTACACTCTTCCTCTTTGATTTTTACACGATGTTTCACAGAAGGAGGAAGCAGCCAATACAATTGCTGCTTCTCCTACAGTAGAGGTTAGTGTCTAATGTTTAGTTGAGAGTAAAATCACTAGGTACAGGACTCTAGCTTATGGTGGATGAATGACAAGGATGGAGAGGCTGGATGTGGTCTTATCAAAAGACTCAACCAAATATTTTTGTTGCATGATCAATAGAAATTATGGAAAACCTACATCGTGATGGAGAGGCAAAAATTGAAACCACTTGTTCAATGTGTGAATCTAATACCCCATGTGCATGCTTTCATTCAGTCCTGATTGAAATTTGACAGTCTGCCTAAGGATCTCTGCGTATTTACAAACATGATGACTCTTATCAATCATGGGCGACACAAGTAAAAACCACAGGTATGCTGGAGAGAGGACACAGCTATTGCCACAGCAAATGTAACAGCTGGTATGCCATGCAATCAGGAAGTCATCCGGCCATTGCCATGAAAGATAAGCACAACATGGGAAAGATGCAGTATGACAACAAACCCCATCAAAGCTAAACTGTGGGACACAATGGCATAGTACGCACCATCATCGAGGTTGTGCAGACAGCAGGTGAATAACAAACTAGGATTACCTCAATTCAGGAAAATTTGTTATCCACAGAATGAGCTACCATTGGTAACACTGTGTTGATAATAATGGTTACAACTAAAAATAGTGAGCAAACTTAAAGGAGAGGAAGAGTGGGCCAGTGTCTGATTAAGTGAGACAATATGGAGGTAGCACATGTTAATACTTTCACAAGATGGAATGGTTAGTTGTAAGGAATCAAATAATTTTGTCAACATTTTATAAAATTTTAATGTACAAGACAGGCTCAGAGTCTAAATATTTTAACATTCTCAAAAGAGACAATGACAGAAAAAAAACATGGTAAGGCTCTACACATCTAGTGGCACAGTTGATCTAACAAATGTGCCTGGGTGAATAGCTGAGCATTTGGTGAATGACTGTCTAGCAATGGTGAAAGTGCAATGAAGCAGTCTGGTAGTGGCAGGGGCTCACAGTGGCACTGGCATAGATGTAAAGTACGGTGCTGTAAGGTATTGAGGTGTTAATGCAAGCAAACACACTTCACCTACAATAATTACTGTTCTGCTAGAAGCCTTAACAGCAGCATTATTTGTGAATTTCCTGTTGCATACATTTCAGGAGAAACACTGCTTTGACCTTTGTTCTGTTGTATTATACTGCATTTATTGTATTGTATAACATCTGAGTTTGCCATGGACAGTTACAGAATACAGACATGAAGATAAGTATAGTCATATACACTGTGCTTTTAATTAAACTTTCCCTAGTTGAGAGATCCCCCACGAAAAACTAGTGAGCGTTCAACAATGAAACTTAGTGGAAACATTCGTAAGGATTTGTGGAAGATGAATAATTTGTAAACCACTGAAAGAAAGACATTTAATTTCCACATTAGAGAGTAACATCTGTTAATTACATACCATTTTTATGTTCCAGGTTACAAACATTGCTCAATACTATGACTATTTGCTACCAATACAGCCTGGAACTGTATTAGGGAGACCAATTCATAATTGTTCGTATTACTTTTCAAACGGTGGACCATGAAATCTTCAGCTGTTGTGACACAGCTTGTGAACTGATTGAAGATTGCACGTTGCATCCACAATTCTCAGCCACATAACAGTAACTTCTTCAACAATCTGGACCACAGTTGTCCATCAGCCTCTCCCAGGAGCAATTTCCAAAACACCAGTTAATACAAATTTTCCTAATAACGTTCTTCAAGAAAGAGGACCTGACCATATTCCTTTAATGTGACAATATTCATGAAGAATATGCTGCTTATTTTGATAAAACATCTTTATGAGTGAAGCCTTGCTCACCTAGTCCAAGCTCATGTTGACTGACTGCTACTGTAATGCAAACTGATGCTTGTGTTTCAATCCTGCTTCACCATACCAGTACCAACACCTAACAACAAGACATTCCAATAGCACTACTAACAATGCAAATCCTGCAGCACAGAGCCTGAACATCATACTCATAAAACCGGATACTTCTACACTAAATAGTTTTCCTTCTACACTGGCTTGTCATCCTGAGCCCACAGGCATCAATGAATGCAGATATGAAAGAGCATGTGGTCAGCATCCTGCTCTCCTGGCCACTGTCAGTTTTCATGAACATAAATGCTGCTTCTCAACAAAGTATCTCCTCAATTGACCTCAAAAGGGCTGAGTGCACCCCACTTGCCAACAGATGGTCACCAGTTCAATTGTTAACCAACACTAACAGCATTTCACTTCAGTGATCTGACTGGATTTGATGTTACCACTGCAACACGGCCACTGATAGATAATTATACACAAAAATAGTTAATTAAATAATTAATAATGTCTTGTAATTTATCCTAAATTTCAATATGGCATTCAGACATAGATAAAAGGGGATTCACATTGCACAAAGAGAATAGTGTACATGTATTTCTCTACATTTCTATCATGCAGTATTTTCTATCAGGCAAAATCTCATTCTTTTAATTGGTTCATCTGTGGTTTCTTGGTAAATACTGTATATCATGTTAACTAAAGGAAAGACTCTTTTAGTCTTGCTTCAAAAACTCCATTCTTACTGTACGACATAGGTTTCAGGAAATTAGGTTTACAACCTGAAACCTAGGTCATACAGTAATAGTGAAGGTTGTGAAACAAGGTTAAAAAAGTGTTTCACTTAGTTAATACAAAATAACATTAGTTCTTGTTGTAATCAAAAACAGTGAAAGTATTCCTAGCTCAACTTGTATGGTTTTCAGAGTAACAGTTTGTTGTTATGCCTATTATAAGTAGTCAAACTTCACTCAAAATTGCCAGTTTGCAGTTAGATAGATCACAAGTAAGAACTCAAGAACTTTAACAATTAGTAGCTCTTGAATGAGTTCTGGAACCAAAATTAATTAACATTTCACTCAACCTGTGCTGTGATAAGCAAGAGTGAAGAATGTTATTTACATCAAAACTAGTCACAGTTGCACAAGGTGCTTCCCATTATAGACTTGCTTAAAAGAACGATCAAAGTGTAACCTTTTTCTAGTGAATTACTACAGAAGAATGCTAACTGCAAGTTTTGGCATGTGTAAATGTGAAATGATCTTTGTGCTGCAATATAACTTCACTAACATAATTGTACAGCAGATGTGGTTCAATAAGTTAGCAAATTTCTGTAATTGACAAATTGGTCACTGTTTCTAATACCAAACTTAGTGAAGAACAAATGAGTGTGTTAGTTCAATGTAAACAAGGGTATTGTGTACATCTTTGAGTAAGTACCATCTTGCACTCATTTATACTTTTCAGCTTTGTGCCGATCAAAAGGGGTGCTACTGAGGAGAGACTATGAGGACCAGGGTAATACAGGTAGAGCTACAGTAGATGGTACACCTTCAAAACCAGTTCCTTGAAGATAGATGTACTGAAGTCAATAAACATCTTAACTACTTATATTCGCTCAGACAACTATTTACATAACTAAAATTAGGAAAATGAACATAATGACTGTATAACTGTTCACCTGTAATTAACTTGAAAACACCAATATATCAGAAAAAGTAACTCAATATGTGTTTATATTTAGACATTAATGAGGATAAACTTACTCTCCTTCTATTTGATTATCGGTATATTCAGTTGGTGCCCTGCCTGGCAGTGTGTCATTAAAGGTGGACGCAGATACTGTTTCAACCATAGCTGATGCAGACACTCCCATTAACCTCTGTTCTGAAAACCTAGAACCATGAACAAGCATGAGACAATCTGGGCAACAGTGTGTGTAGGAGATTGTTTTTTTAGCCTTTATGCTGCTTATTCATTTATATTCTACACCAGTTAAAAATATAAAGATACTTGGATACCTGTTTCTACATATGTCAAATATAAAAAATGGAATTTTGTGTAGGAGGGATAATACGAGTTCAGGTTAATGGCAACTCTTAGCCTCTTCTTTCATGAACAACAGAAATTTTACAGAAATCATCAAATTATGTCAGTGCTTCTCACATGCAATGACACACACTTACATATTTCAAAACACAATTGGCAATACTAACATTATTATGGAGAGGATAGTTAAACAACTTACACTCTTCCCCTTTGTTTTTTCACTGTGTTTCACAGAAGGAGGAAGCAGCCAATACAATGGCTGCTTCTCCTACAGGAGACCTACTCACTTGCTTTCCTCTGTGTTATGAATGCCCAGAACAATTGAATAGCCTTAGATAACATGGCTTTCAAATGATCAACAAAGCCTAATTGCCACAAACATCCTTTTCTCACTGATAAAAATAAATTGTGAAGTTTTTCTCGGATTTAATACTGTTAATTGAATCCATAAAGTGGCACAAATTAGTGTAGTGGGCCCGAGAATACTTTTCAGATGACACTATTTTGAAGAGAACATGTCCAGATGAGGGGTAACCAATAAGATTTTCATGTTATTACCACTACTTTCTGTAAGTTGTTTTCTGAGTCATCTATTACACATTGTGGTGCTCTTTGGTTTTTCCCATGATCCACAACAAATTTGAAAGTGTGCTGAAGAATGAGTAAGCTGTTGGCCTTGTGTGTTTCCTTGATCTATAATCATGTGGCAGCTTATATACTTTTAAGAAGCATGAATAGTCTATTACAGATTATTTGGTGCCTCTGTGGCAACAATGAAAGGCTGCTAAGGATATATCCATCTACTGTATCTAATCTTCAGATCTGTATAAAGTTAGCTGGATAAATGTATCTGCTTTGAAGGGGATCTGAAATTCTGGAAAGACAGAAAATGGTTTTAAAAAGATTTTTACCTTTTATGTGATGTCAGTTCCATTTAGGTGTTAGCTGGGCTTAAAATGTGTCTAAGGAACACAGTTCCAACAAAGTATTTCCAACTGTGTTAACAAATATATGTATGGTAACCTTGCTGCTGCAACATTTTACCATATCAGAAAAATGCATAGAAAATGATTCAGTTGTTCAAAATACCTGAATACTGCACTATATTACTGTAGCAGCATGCTACCTTGCCCAGCATTTGAGTTTTCACACTTTCGTAATATAATGTACTCTGATAGAAAAAATTCAAAATACAAAGAAAGAATTGTGTGACATAAACAAAAGTTGGTATGCAAGTTTCAACACCTGAAAGATGATGTCTGTTCAAATTTCATGGGAACTGCATAAAAATAGCACTAGCAGTATCACTATGATGATGCAGGTTTGCTTTAAACACATGCTGTAATGGTCAAGAGTGTTAGGTGCCTTTGAGATTGAATGTGGTGAGTTGACGTTAGTCAAGACTGCATTTAAGACCACATAAATGCCATTGTCAACACCACATTGAGTTTGAATAAGGCCATGTAATAGGTCTGTGAGAAGCTGGATATTCCTTGTGAGATATTGCAGCAAGATTTGTCAGGAATGTAACCACTGTAGATCATTGCTGGTAATCATGGTCACAAGAATGTATAGTCACAAGAAGACCAGGCTCTGGACAGACACTTGGCACTAGCAGGAGGAAACATCTTTGTGTTCAGCAGAAGGTACTGGCATATTGTGCTGCAACTGTAACAGCACTCTGAGCACCAGTTGGCACAACAGTGACACAACAAACTGTTACAAATCAGTTACTTCAAGGACAGCTGTGAGCCAGATGCCCTGTAGCCTGCATTCCACTGTCCTCAAACCACCACTATTTCTGACTTAAGTGGTGTCCAGGGAAAGCTCATTGGAGGTAAGTGTTGAGGTGGCAGTGATGACCATGTGCTGCTTACATAGAGGCTAGTTGAGGTCCTGCAACCAAACTGTACAACCCCTTCTTTGTGTTGTGATTTTATTCTGTCAGTGTATTTTAATCACAGTATCATAATATAAAACCAAGTTTAATAACTGCTTATGGCTTAAGAAAAATAGTTTTTACTTCTTTAGAAGATTTTACAATGCAATCCATTTGGACAATCAATAAAAGGTTCCATGTATCGGAAGGGTGCAATGTTTCTAAGTACAAGTGAAGGCCAGAGCTGACCTTCATTATTGTCTGTTTTATGTGAAACAACACTTTTAAACTTAGTGTTCCCAGTTGTTTTCAAAGATTGGTTATACTGTTCCAAGTTGTTTTCAAAGATTGTTTATACACTGCACTGTGCAACAGAAGCCAGATATATCTGTAAATACAGAAGTTGCATGTCAGTACACACATGCCATTGGAAATTAAGAGCTAGTTTTGCAGACCTTCGGTCAACTTGTAATTTCTGTTACAGGCCTACATCATTGCAGAAAGGTATCTGTGCAGGCCTGTGGCCTGTTATAGTAAGGAACAGACATAAATACATGTTAACTAACAAAGGAACATTCTCAAGTGCCACTAAATGATCTTGATGAAACTTGGCAGATATGCTGAGGGTAAAAAATGATGCAATACTTTTCTTGTGCCCAGTTTCACTTTTAACAAGTAAAACACACCACACAAGGCAATTTAGTAATTAGGTTTTGAGGTACTTTCATCAAACTGATGATATGTAAAAAATGTTTCTCACATGAAAGTTAATATGTAGTTAACCTTCTTTGGAAGTTTGTAATTAAATTTTACAAAAATTTGAAGTTTTTCAGAATACCCCAACATCATTAATTAATTTTCAAAAATGGAAACTTTTGTTAACACATAAATCAAAGACGTTTTGAAGCTACATACATCCATGTGTAATAATGCTAGTTTTTAGCATACAGTTTTTGGAAAGTAAGTAATACACAATGTGCTGTCAGAGTATTTTCAGCAAATATAATTGAAACCTGTAAACATTCATTATTAGTCTAGTTACTTATTTCACTTATATTTCTTTTATGGAGCACAACAAATAATATGTCAGGATAACCAAAATATTGATGCTGTAACTGAAACTAAATTTCCTTTGATTCATATTCAAGAAAATCTTACAGCAAGCTCTCATAGTACATCCCTAAATGCAAAACTAGCAAAAGTTAGCTATTTAGTAAGATTGTTTCGCAATAACACCAGTGTGGAATTAGTTTGGGCTATATACATTGCTCACGTACATTCATCGGTGAACTGCAGTATCATTTTCTGGAGAATGTGAATCAAACCAAGACAGTTTTCAGGAAACAGAAGCCAATTATAGGAATAATTAAACAAGCAAGCAGCAGAAAATCATGCAAAACTAACTTTGAAGAACTAAAAATTTTACACATTTCCTGCATTTATATATTTAAAGTAGTATTGCAAGCCAAAAAAGTGTAATGAGAAAAGAAAACACTTTTATGTAAAACATAATTGACCATTATTACAGTACCAGAATGCACAGTAATATACATATTAACCATTGCAACACAATTTTTTTCCAAAAAAAGGTTTTTACCATGCAAGAGAAAAAACTAAGTCACAAATATCCAAGACAAATAAAACCTCATCTCGAAGAAAAAATTTAAGTCTGTGACAGCTTACCTACTGCAAAACTGCTTTTATTCAATCTTGTGGTCTTCTATGCATGAAACCATGTAATTCATACTTTTAATTGTAGAAATAAGTTGTAAATGTACAATATATAGTCTGATTTGTTACTATTCACTTTAGGGATCCAATATGTTATAAAAATTAACAAGATATGTTTGACATTTGCAAAACAACATCTACGGAAGTTATTTTTGTCAATTACCTGAACTGGAGATTCTGGTAGGGTTAGTGAAGTTAATCAGGGAATGTTACAGAATTAGTGATGACAAGATTGTTTGTTTGATCAAGGAAGGAGAAGAAATGGGGACATTACACAAATTATATGGAAGATTATGATGATTCCATATTTATATAAAAATTCCGTACCACTACTTTTCGATCTCATGCTTGAGAAGCTGGTAAGCATTCCAGACTGCTCAGCAGTACTCCAAAAGATGAAAGACAAGTGTAGAGTAGGCAATTTCTTTAACAGTCTGTTACATTTTCGATGTGTTCTGCTAATAAAATGTAGTATTTGTTTTGCCTTCCCCACAACATTTTCTGTGTGTTCTTTCCAATTAATGTTGTTCATAATTTTAATTCCTAGGTATTTAGTTGCATTTCCAGCCATTAGATCTGACTGATTTAGCGTATTACCGAAGTTTAATTGATTCCTTTTAGCACTCATATTTGGATGACCTCATACTTTTCATTATTTAGCGTCAGTTGCCAATTTCCACAACATATCTTTTCTAAGTAGTTTTGTAATTTGTTTTGATCTTCTGACAACTTTACTAGATCATAAACGACAGCACAATCTGCAAACAACCTAAGACGGCTGAGCAGATTGTCTCCTAAATCGTGTATATACATAAGGAACAGCAGAGGGCCTGTAACACTACCTTGGGGAACGCCACAAACAACTTCTGTTTTACTTGACAACTTTCGATCCATTACTATGAATTGTGACCTCTCTGGCAGGAAATCACGAATCCAGTCATGTAACTGAGACAATATTCCATAAGCACGCAGTTTCAGTACAAGTCACTTGTGTGGTACAGTGTCAAAAGCCTTCTGGAAATATAGAAATACTGAATAAATTTGAAATCCCTTGTCAATAACACTCAAAAATTTGCATGTGTAAAGAGGTGGTTGTGTTTCAGAAGAACAATGTTTTCTAAATCTTTGCTCCATATCGACGTTAATGATATGGGCCTATAATTTAGTGGATTACTCCTACTAACTTTCTTGAGTATTGGTGTGACCTGTGCAACTTTCCAGTCTGTGTATTGCACATAATTAGGAAAAGAAATCCGCCACTTTATAACTACACCACTGATTACAAACTATGTGAAACAGTATCTGCCATAAAGTATATATGAGTAGCTATCTTTATTTTGTTTTATTTAAACATCAAGTTCCATAGGACCAAATTGAGGATCAAATCTCCAAGGTCATGAAACTTAAAGGTAATAAAAGATAAAAATAAAACGTTTATGAAGAAAAAAAAAGGTCAAGCAATAAGTATCAGGAAACTCAGTCAAAAATATAACATAAAAATCAGCTTAATTTTTCAGGGAACTCCTGAAGAGAATAGGAGTGACCCGTGAGGAAATTCTCCAGTTTTGATTTGGAAGCGAGTAAATTACTACTAAGAGTTTTGAATTCTTGTGGTAGCTTATTGAAAATGGATGTAGCAGTATATTGCACTCCTTTCTGCACAAGTGTTAAGGAAGTCTGGTCCAAATGCAGGTCGGATTTCTACTGAGTATTCACTGAGTGAAAGTTGATTATTCTTGGGAATAAGCTGATATTGTTAACAAGAAACAACAGTAAAGAATATATATACTTAGAGGCCAATGTCAAAATTCCCAGGTTAATGATCATGGGCCGACAAGAGTTCCACAAACTTACACCACTTACTGCACAACCCGCTATTCCTGAGCCAAAAATATCCTTTTAGAATGGGAACAGTTTCCCCAAAATATAATACCATGCAACACAAGTGAATGAAAATAAGCAAAGAAGACTAATTTTCATGTTCATACCGTTTGAATAGTAAAAATGGCAGCATTAAGTCTTTGAACAAGATACTGAATGTGGCCTTTCCACAACAGTGTACTATCTACATGAACACCTAGAAATTTGAACTGTACAGTTTCACTAATCATATGCCCATTCTGTGAAATTAAAACATTGAGTTTTGTTGAATTAAACTGTAAAAAACTGGGTCTTACTGCGATTCAGTGTTAATTTATTTTCTACAAGCCATGAACTTATGTCATCAACTGCACTGTTTGAAACAGAGCCAATGCTGCACGCAACATCCCTTACTATCAAGTTAGTGTCATCAGCAAACAGAAATATTTTGGAGTTACCTGCATTACCAGAGGGCATAACATTTATATAAATAAGGAACAGGAGTAGCCCAAACACTGATCCCTTGGCATTTTCACTTGACTGCACCCCACTCAAGACCCCACATCATAGTCATTCTCAACACTGTGAACAATGACTTTCTGCTGTCTGTTGTTAAAGTAAGCGGTGAACCAGTTGTGAACTAGTCCCCGTATTCCGTAATGGTCCAACTTTTGGAGCAATGTTTTGTGATCACACAATCAAACACCTTAGCTAAATAAAAAAATATGCCTAGCATTCGAAACCTTTTGTTTAACCCATCCAGTACCTCACAGAGAGAAGAGAATTTTCAGTTTTTAAACAACTTCTAAAGCCCAACTGTACATTTGATAGCAAATCGTGTGATATAAAATGATCAATTATCCTCACATACAAAGCCTTTTCAATAACTTTAGCAAACACTGATGGCATAAAAATAGATCTAAAATTGTCTGTATTATCCCTTTCTCCCATTTTAAAAAACGGCTTTGCTACTGAGTGCTTAAACCGTTCAGGAAACTGACCTTCCCTTAAGGAAAAATTACGAAAAATTACAAATATGACTAATTACAGTGCTAACATGGGCACAGTACTTTAATATTCTGCTACGCACTCCATCATATCCATGAGAGTCCTTATCCTTCTGTGATTTAATTACTGACGCAGTCTCCCTCATGTCAGTTTCACAGAGGAGTATTTCAGGCATCAGTCTCGGAAATGCATTTTCCAAGAGAGCTATATGATCCGCTGTAGAAACTAAACTTTTATTTGATTCACCAGAAATGCTCATAAAATTATTGTTAAATATTGTAAATACATCTGGTTTATCAGTGACAGAAATATTTTTACTACAAACTGACTTTATGTCATTGACCTTGTGCTTCTGACCAGATTCACAACTGACCGTATGGTTTTAACATTATCCTGCGAATTAACTAGTTCATTTGCTCACCACATACTCTTTGCCCTCCTAATAACATTTTCAAGCATCTTACAGTACTGTGTGTAATGGGCAACAGTAACTTGATTGTGACTACTTCTAACATTTTCATATAATTCCCTCTTTGTTCTGCACAATATCCTAATCCCACTAGTCAGCCACCCAGGCTGCCTCTTACCCCATTTGGAACATTATAATGGAAAGTAACTCACATAGAGCATGAGAAATTTGTTAAGGACAGCAGTATATTCATTATCTATGTTATCAGCTGTATAAACACCGTGCCACTCTTCTTCCTTGATGAGTTTTAGAAAACTCTCTATTGCCATTGGATTAACTTCCCTACATTGTTTGTAATTATATGTGACATTTGTTTGAGTTTAAAAGCCTCTTAATATTAAAAATTGTGCATCATGGTCAGAAAGGTCATAACTCTTTTACTAACAGAATGTCTATCTAGTAATGAAGAATGAATATAAAGATTGTCTATGGCTGTGCTACTGTTCCTCTGCACACTGACAGGAAAAAACACCATCCACATAAGACCATATGAATTTAGGAGATCTACCAGCATCCTTTTTCTGGAACAATCATATTCAAAATGAATATTGAAATCACCACATATAACTAATTTCTATCACTTCCTATAAAGGGAATCAAGAACCCACTCTAACTTGAGCATAAATGCTCTAAAGTCAGAGTTAGGGGAACTATAATCAACAAAAATTAGAAGTTTAGTTTCATTAAATTCAACTGCCTCTGCTCTACATTCAAATATCTGTTCAGTGCAGTGCTGTGGTATGTCTAGGGACTCAAATGGAATATTAATTTTTACATACATGGCCACTCCGTCACCCCACAAGGAACTCCTTGATAAACAGCCAGCTAATCTGTACCCTGGTCTGAAGCGACCATTAGTAGAATAACCACATAAAACAAATTGTAAGAAAAGCAGATGCCAGACTCAATTCACAGGAAGAATCTTAAGAAATGTAACTCATCCACAAAGTAAGGGGCTCATAAGGCACATATTCCACCGATTCTTGAGTACTGTTCAGTATGGGATCATTATCAAGGAGACAGATAGAAGAGATCAACAAGACCATTGAAGGGGGGCATGTTTTGTCATGGGATCATTTATTTGGTGCATGAGTGTTACAGAAATGGTCAGCAGACTCCACTGGCAAGCATTAGAAGTGAGATTTACTATTGAAATTTTGAGAGAATACTTTCCGGAAAAAGTTGGATGACATATTACTTCCTCCCATATATATCTCAGGAAATGACACTGATGAGAAATTTCAAGAAATATTATCTAACACAGAGGCTTATTGACAATCATTCTTCCGATGCACCATTGGGGAGTGGAACAGGGAAGGGGGGATCAGTTATTGGTGTGAGAAGTACCCTCTGCCACACACCCTTAGGTGGCTTGAGGAGTATGATGTAGAGGCAGATGTATATTTTCCCTTATGAACACTGATACTGCAATCCTAAAGGAACAAAAAGACAGGCAAAGTCTGATTAATTATCTGTAAGCCCAGTACATAGTACAATATTTTTCAGGTGACCTAACTTGTTCTATGTCATTGCTGCCTATTAAAGGACAAACTGAAATGTTGTCCCAGACTAATTCATGTTTATAGGTATTCTGAATATAGAGGAACATGAGTGATTATGTATGTGGCCATAGCAGCTCCTGTAGCAGCTGACTCCCAATTCCTGTGATACTACATCCCAATCGCCATTGATTAAATGTGCCAAGAAACGAATGAGAGAAGGGTAAGTTCTTTTTCAAATTTTCAGGCAATAAACAGAGGACTTGTAATCATTTTTAAATTACCTGTGTGATTCCAAATAAAAAAAAAGTAGAGAGTCATAGGCACACCCTTTTACATTTACTTTTATGATTTTCTTAAGTGTTTCTGTGAACGTAACAACTAGGTAGAGTAATTATGGAAGAGTTATTAACTTCCCATGCAATATTTATCAGTTTAATAGTCATCCATTTCAGAAAATCTTTCATCCTAACCTATCTACAGGGAAGAAATGATAGCTGAGGTACATTAACTGCTAGTGATTTATCACTGTTTACTAATATAAAATACAGATGTATTCTATTTAATGTCAAGTGTTCATAATTTTTTCTAAATTTCAAAACATGCAGTGCATATTATTTTCCATAATTCCTGAACATGTTTAGAAATAATATTGTATGGTAGCTTCAGTTACAGATGAGAAAGTTGATTATTATTTTCCTAAGCCTTACGGAGGCTCTCAAATCTCCAGTATTGAAAGAAGGCAGTTTAGGTTGCACAGGTTTCCTAGTGTGATCAGATTTATTTAATCTCCTACACTGGCCGTACACCACTGGTGATCGTCGAGGGGACACTGAATAGTGCACGGTACATCCAAACCGTCATTGAACCCATAGTTCTACCATTCCTAGACCGGCAGGGGAACTTGCTGTTCCAACAGGACAATGCACGTCCGCATGTATCCCGTGCCACCCAACGTGCTCTAGAAGGTGTAAGTCAACTACCCTGGCCAGCAAGATCTCCGGATCTGTCCCCCATTGAGCATGTTTGGGACTGGATGAAGTGTCGTCCCTGTGGTATAAGACATTTGTTTTCTCAATTTAGAAGAAATCTGTGAAGAACTTTGAGGTCTATCTTGGATGTTCCAACAATTTCAAAGTCCATATTACCTTCAAACCAACAGCAACTATTCAGTTTTTTGGAGCAGGCTCTGTACCAATTTCCCTTCAAGCAGTAGTAAAGAAGGAGTCAGAGAAAGTACAGAATCTCTGTATTATCAAATATGTAAATGTTAGCAAATGAGCCACACTTATTATATGCACAAAAAATAAATGGACTATTGCAGCTTTGTGCACATTTTAATATTGTAGTCAATTCACAGTCATTAGTACAGGCTCACCTAATTCTATGGGCAGAAGATAGCCTAGCAAGACAATTTCTGTAATGTAATGCTTCAAGAAAGATGAATGCAAGTCGAGGGTAAGTGTTACATTGAAAGTTGGCACACAGTCATCTGCAGAGCGATAGTCCATATACCTGGATGCAGTGAAATTATGTAAGGGAAGGGAGGTAGTCTCTAATCTTGCATTAAATAAAAGACTTGACACAGACTGAGAGAACTGTATGGTTTAATGTTGACCAATAAAAATATATTTCACAGTGACAAGCTTCTCTTAGTATTAAAAGACATGTATAATCTGCAGACACACAAATTTCATAAGGACATGGCTTTCATTTACAAGAGGTGTCTTACCAGTTTGCAGATTGTGCCTTTCAGTTTTTATTTCAGCATTTGTGTCTTCATAAGGGGTGGTGTTAGGTACTAAAAGATGATTTACTGACCAAACTAGCAGTGTAAGTAGGTGATATTCTGACTGCAAGTCTCATTTGGAAAGAGTGCAATCCACTTATCCAGTAAGCCTTTTAGAAGAAGTAAAGCAAGAAAGCATGACAATATATTTAAAAATGGACAGAATTTGTTAGTAAGGTACTACTGGTTGAAAGGTAGATCATACATGAACTAGTAATTATGCCACATAATTTGAAGTTGCAGCCTGTATCTACTTCATGTGTATCATCACAGATCTCTGCCAAGAACATATTGTTGATGTCTGCTCAGCTGATGTTTTCATGAATTTGAGCTCTAACCTATTAGAGGTATGTAATTTTGTCTGCATCTGTCATCAAGACATATTTCAAATGAATGATAAATCTTTACCTGCTAAGCACAATAGTGGAAGGAAATCTGAACACCCTGATACAGACGGGCCGGAAATTAGAATTTTTATCTACAACAAAGTAACAAGTAAAATATAAGGCACTACTGAGATTAAAATTTATCTACAGAGCCATCTGTGTAAGATGGATTTATGATGGAAAATATTCCCAAAATTATTGTGGTGCTCCTACCAGAACACCAATCAAGTGGCATATGGAAGCATGTAATGTTATTCAATGAATCTGTCACTTAACACAATTCCCAATATTGGGAACTGTTTACATACAAAGAACACCATTGAGTGTGCCCACTATAAACTGTATTCTTCTTCTTCTGAAGCTTGGTGGAGGATCTGTGATTGTTAGGTCAATAGAAATGTGTCTTTCCATATTTTGAATCACATCTAAATAAAAGACCCCTGCTACTGTTTGTAAAATACTTTAAAGTAGCTTCTGTAAAATACTGAAAAATAATAATAAAAGCACAGAACATAATATCTTAACCTGATGAAATTTTGTCATTCTGTAGAATACATAAAAGGGCAAATACAGGGTGTTCAATTCAACTAATGACATTGAAATTTTTGAAAAACTACACTCAGATGCAAAAAATTCATAGTTAAAGTTTTGTCATGTCAGGGGGGCATCCAATGGTACTCAGTTTCATCACCCGACCTGCCGCATGTATGGGATTGGGGGGCAAAATTGAAATCTTCAATGTGAACCCCCAATTGTTGTAACACATTCAGATTCTACAGACAATAATAGATAAGTTTTGTCTGAAACATTTTTTTTTCATTTCATGACAGATGAGACTGTAAACAGAAAATTCAAAATGGGTAAAAATAGTATGTTTCAAAATGTTATCCAATAACACTGGAATTAGCCACCCACTTCCATGCAGCAAGGGTAGGACAGGCAATTATTTCACAACTTTGAATGAGAAAACACATCCTCAACACTGTATTTCTCCACTAAAATCAGGAGAGGATTACTCTGTGCCTCACTGTGGCCATGTAGGCAACTACAACTTATCATAACAGGCAGTGCAATCCCATTAAAAGTTATAAAACAACTGCTATCCTGCCCTCGCAGTGTGGAGGTGAGAGACTAATACAAATGTCATTGAATAGCATTTTGAAACATATTATTTTCTACCTATCTTGGTTTTTCTTATTACAGCACCATTTGTTGTGTAACAAAAAAAGGTTTCAGTCTAAACTTATTCTTTTTTTTTTTTTTCTCAGAGAATCTGCATTGTCAAAAATATGCCGATTCCCAATAAGATTTCTAAGTTGCACCCCTTCACTCCCCACACATAGTGTGTGGTGTAGGGGTTGAGTTTGATATGGATGTCCCCCTAAAAGACAAAAAAAAATTACTATAAATGTTCTGGATAAACAAGTTGTTTTTGAGTTACTTCAATATAGTCAGTTAAACTGAACACCTTGTATATAACAAAAGTACAGGGTGCGTATAAGCACATGCTTAGGTATGAATTTATATTATTATGTGTGTGCATAGATTTTCATACCTGATATATAAAATTTCAATGATACTGACTTTTTGAGTGTACCATTAACTGTTGTCTTTATTGTTTCTTTATTTTTAGATTTTCTAAAAGTTAATATGCATAAGTGTGTGTTGCTCACTTTAAATCTTTCACCAAAACATGCTATTGTGCTACAAATGTGGGTTAAGATGATCTGGTTATGAGCACTTTCAAGTGAATACCTTAATCAAAGTTAACTTTCATAGCAGTAATAAATAAATTTGAGTTTGCAAAAAACCTAAAGAATTTGTTGGTGGCCAACTCCATCTACTGCTGTAAAATGTTTTTTATTTTATGTCTTATATTTGATGATGCATGGTTACAATAGCCTAAGAATTATAAAACACACCTAAGTTTACTGAACATTTAATACCTGGAAACAAGTTTTATATCCTTTCAGATGTATATATGCTTAAGAGTATTTTTTTTCCTTACATGTTCCATGCCCCAGATCTCCTCACTACATACCAATTAGAATGAAAAGCACATCTGATCTAATATCTGAGTCCACTGTGTTTCAACCATTCTCAGGAATCTTTCACCAAAGTTTGTCTGCAAGACTTCCGTTTCTGTTATTATGTCCACACTAAATAATTTTTGTCTAGCATGTTTTAGTTGTTTGTTAATTTCATATAGGCTTTATGTGCAAACACCACATACACTCTATACATGATGTACACTTGTGCAATGTGAGTAAAACAAACTTGAATTGAAAGTTATTTATAGTTAAAATATAGTACCTCATGACTCATATTGTGTTAAAAAGGTCACTTAATTGAGGAAACCTTTTGTAAACTAC
The DNA here is from genome assembly GCF_023864275.1 of Schistocerca cancellata. NCBI lineage: Eukaryota > Metazoa > Arthropoda > Insecta > Orthoptera > Acrididae > Schistocerca > Schistocerca cancellata. The sequence goes on from NC_064629.1 coordinate 272,267,089, forward strand.
GGAAAGTTAATATGATATGTTTATGCCTGTAGGTGTGTCTCTCATGTTTTGCAGCAAACTGGGGTCTTACTGTGATATTGTTTTGTTTCTTCTGACTATCAATTTCCTTAGTCTAATATCTAGGAGAAGTGAATTTCAACTCTACAGTCATCTACTTTGATTTTGTTTCACTATTCAGTCCAATTCCTTCACCATTATATTCCAGTCCATATATTTCACTACATTTGTGCCCTTCTAAGCAGTCACGAAGTTTACAGCATGTCTTAAATAACACTTGAGTATTAGTTTAATACTGTGCAGTTCCATTTTCAGATGCAGAATACACAGAAGACAATTAAAATCCTTCAAAGTAAACACACATTTTGCTGATTTTACTGTTGTAATCACTACATGATCTGTATGTGGGAAGGTTGAATATTTATTGTGACTTTTATCTGAACTCATAGACTTGGAAAGTAAGATTAAGGTTTCAACTAATTACAACAATTTTCTTTTGTTGTCTACCACAGGAGTTTGTTGAGAATTTTGCTTAAGCAATAGAGGTGAACACAGAAACGTCCTGAAAGCGTTGCTACAATCTCTCCTTACAAACTTTTGTTTCTCTACCTGTAATCTGACTTGTTATACAGAACAACTACATAAACTATACTGAACACAAACTTTTGTTTAATTTCTAACAACCTAAACTTTGATAGTATCTAAGTGTCCAACCTACACTTATAACGGCTCATGATTTCAGCTGAAAATGTTCATAAGAAGAACCTGTATTTCCTTCATCATTGACAAAGTTTCTGAATGTTCTCTATCTACAGTCAAACGACATTTACTGAAGTACATCTGAAAACACTTACTCAGTTCAATAAAGAAGTGGATATTTTTTCTTCAGTTTTGTATAGGACAGGAAATACTTACCCTCCTCCAATTTGTTTCTCAGCATACTCTGTTGTCAGACCAATGGCTGGCGTGTCACTGAACATCAACATCACTGCACCTGTTGCCCTACATTCCAAAATCCTGACAGCAAGGTACAGTGCGAGATGAAATGGCCAACAGCAAGCTTTACAGTATTATGTTACTCTGTCACTACACAATGGGGTGCTGTAGAACTACTGAAGACATAAGTTTGTTTGCATTATATTCTGTGTTTGTTCAACCATTTGAGTAAATGTTCTGCATCCTCAGGATGTCTGTTTTGCCAGCCACCAATGATAATAGCCAAAATCAACTATTTCTGAATAAGTAAAACTCTGAAACCTTCCACTGGTCACATAGTGTAAACTGGCCCTATACAAAGGTACAACAAAATGAACAGCATGAAATTTACTGTTTAAAATGTAAGACTTATGATATCTTATCCAGAATAGTGTGAAGTCACCTTTATATCTTATGATCATTGTGTTATTTTCTTCTTCTTACCATACCTTATGTGGGAAATTACAGATGTCTACTAAGGGTACCTTGTTAACACCTGCTTAGTTGACAGATTCATAAGTTCAGTCACTGAAATTCCTAGATTTTATATAGTGTGGTACTAGTTAATTTGTATTAATAATATGTTCTGTAATACTCAAATTTTTATTCAACCACAACAAATATTCAAATACTTAACTGTTATTATCATAACAACTGTACAAGAACTTCTGTGTGAGAAAATCACAGGCAAAATCAAATTTATAATACATGTAGTAAGTGAAGTTACAGCATTATGCAGATGAAGAGAAAGTCAAGGTTTATGTTTGAAAGCTACAAGATATTGAAGATCTACAAGGGCATTGGAAGCAGCATCTGGCTAGGCAATGGCAAACCACCAATATAACAACCATGGGGTGTGAATGAGCAGCAACAACCCAAGGAAGGCATTTGGAAAACACGACAAGAGACAGCATCGAACACACAGCATGTACCTTGTTGGAAGCAGCAGCACTCCACAAGGTAAATATAAACAACAAAAAGTGAACTGTCTGGTACAGAGGTATGTTTTTGAAACTTGTACTTGGTTTAGCAAGAGTGTCAAAATGAATAAATCAAATGGATACTGTGCTAACAAAGTCGTCAATGACTGTAAATCTTCAGAGAATGAAATCAGTATATGTTCTCTGAATAGCTCTGAAATGAAAGTGGATCACCAAAATTTAATATTGCAAGTTTTAGTGAAAATTAATGGCTGGTTGGATGAAATAAAGGAAAGTATAAAGAATCAAGAGGCAGAAAATATTAGTAGTATCAAGTCAATGAAAAATATATTAATCAAGGGAGGCACTGATGCTAAAACAAAGTTGGGGATAGAATGTAGCTCAAGTGAATAAATAAGGTTTAATGGCAAGGTTAAGAATGTAATTTACAGAATAGATTACAACTTAGAAACTGAATGTTCTCCATTGGAAGAAAGCAGGAGCCAGATAACGTGAATGAGTGTGATATACAGAGTGTAGCAGTGACTAACGTGCATGCTGATGTAGTGCAAAGTTATATGATTTTAAAGGTGAAAGTTATTTCATATGATAATGTTGCTGTTGTGTGGTTTTCAACTTCTTCCAGCATAATTCATGATGGATAGCTCATGGGTGAATGACCAGATGTCATTGTCCAACAGTCACAATATTTGAGCTTTGCCTTCATCACCTGATGATGTGAATATGGTAATTTGCCAAAATATTGTGCCCACTACACACTGATATCCACCCATTCAATAATGAACTATTTCATCACTGCTGTTTGTAATGGTTTTATCAGTGTTAATGATGAAGTGAATGGCAAAGAAGCTGTTGATAATGGTGTTGGTAGTTATTTGGACAATGATATAACTGATATATATTTTTTTGGATAATGTAGAAAATGTTAATGGGACTGATGTTCTTCTGGTGGTGAAGTCAGATGCAACAGCTGGTGAAAAAATACAGTACTGTGAAATCAAGAGGGTGAAGATCAAACATGTGTGCAAGAGAAAGTGCTTGATAATAAAAAGCATGTAGCACTAGTGGTGCTGGAAAAATCAACCGTGTGGAACACTAAGATGTGATGATCAAGAAACTGCAAGAAGTACATGATACAATAGAGGGCTTACCTGGTTTTATAAACTTAGAAATGCCTGCAGTCAGGTGGACTCTGAAAGTTTACTTATCTTTGCTTGTAGAGTTGTGTAAACTATTATAAAGTCATTGATGAATTCTTCTCAGGTTATCAGCCAAGTGGTGGCATCGTCTTGTTGCAACATTTCGATGAGTTTCATATCCATCATCTTCTGGTGAAGGCAGTCAGACTTAGCCAGAAGATGATGGACACAAAACTCATCAAAACATTGCAACAAGACGATGCCACCACTCAGCCGATAACCCAAGAAGAATTCATCATTGGAATACGCCAAGAAAGACTCCAATCACATATATTATGAAGCCAATAAATTAAAGTTAGCAACAGAGTTGTTGTCTAAAGTAAATGAGAACAAGTCATGGAAGGAGATTTCTATATATGGTAATTACTTTATGGAGATTTGAAAACAGAGCCACTGATTAAGGAATCTAGTATCATCATCATACTTCCAGTTGTGTTTAAATGTTATGTTTAACAAATTGCATATTATTTGTTCATGGAAACAGAAGGTCTGCTAGTAGAAAAAATAACACAATGAAAACTTAAAACAGAGGTAGTTTGACATTGAGAACAAGTCTTATGTAGAATGAAAAAAAGTCAAATATATCTTCAGGTTTATGTGAAAGTGGCAAAGTGTAGACTGAATATGAATTAATGGTGTGTGTAGTGGGGGGGGGGGGGGGGGGGGGGAGGGCGGGGTGAGTGGTTGGATGGATGGCTTGGTGGGTGTATGTATACATGTGTATGAATCATGTAGATATGGAATTGGTTTGTTATCATGTAGATTCGATAATGTTAAAAGTGATATGTGGGGATAACATTTATTTGTTAATGTTGGGTGAAACACAAACAGAATAAATTACACAAATCACTGTCATTCTGGAGATCAAGTTCTGAGATAAGGCACTGAACTGATCTTTCAGGTAGTGCTTTTGAGTGGATGGTAGACTTGACGCTAATTTGGGCTGATTGGTATGTCCAATGAAATGAAAATGGCCTCAGCCAGAGCACTGCAGGTCTCACAAAAGGTTCAGTTCTGGTGCAGTGTAGCAATAAAATGGACTACAAGTACATTATGAAAGTTCAAGTACTGAAGAACTAATTAAGTGAGTGTGGTGAAAGTGATCTTCATTAATGTGAGTGAAAATATTGACAGAAACGGTTTTTTCTGTGATGAAATCAAGCAATGGAAACTCCAGGTTGTAATTTTGATGATATAAGGAAAAGATACATTGCTACTCACTGTAAAACTAATACTTTGAAACCAAAGACTTTGTGAGTTTGGTCCATGACGAATTCACACACATTTGAACATTTAATACCTTGAATTGCAGACAGACAAAACAAAAAGACACATAAGCTTTCAGTGGAAGCCTTCAACAGAAAATTAAACACACACACATTCATTCACACAAGTGAACGCACCTAATGTACATTTGACTATCACCTTCAGTAGCTCGGACCAAGATGCTGAAGATGATAATTGTATGTGCATGAAGTGCACTTGCTTGTGAGAATCATTGTGTATATGTATGTATGGTTTTCCTTTTCTGATGAAGGAAGTGTCACCTTCACAGTAAGTAGCAACCTATCTTTTACATATATTATTTCTGTGATGAGTACTTTACGACTGGGATTCGTATTCTTCTTACAGCCTTTTCTTTATCAAGGTGAAACTTTTGAAGAAAAATTTATTTATTTGGCATGGAATTTCTATCCATAGTATAATTATTATGAATACTGAAGAGTGGCACATAATGAGTCAATACTCAACTTATAGATACTAAAGTGCACAGGTACAGTGTAAATATCTATTAGTTTCTATAGAACTGATCTAAATTTTTGTTTAAAATTGATTTTAGGTTCATTTTCATTTATTAGCTTCTTTAAATGTTTGGTTTGTTGCAATTCATACCAAGAGAAGGCCACAGAATGAAGCTACTAGTTGGCAGTTAGTAATAAGCAGATGACGTATAACTTTAATAAGTATAAAGTAAATATTTTAAAATAGATTTTAAGTTTAAACTTATATTTTAGCTATGATGATTTAGCACCTCAACACCTTCACCATTTCATATTACTATTGTTATTATTAATACTATTATTATTATTATTATTATTATTATTATTATTATTATTATCACTGTAGCCATCTTTTTGTTTCCTGTAAAAAGTTTTAAAAATTTTATTTTGGTTTTTCTTCCTACATTATTAGTATTCTAGACAGAAGTCACTTTCTTAATAATTTTGTTCTTCATATTAGTTGTCCTCCCCCCCATGAACCATGGACCTTTCCGTTGGTGGGGAGGCTTGCATGCCTCAGCGATACAGATAGCCGTACCGTAGGTACAACCACAACGGAGGGGTATCTGTTGAGAGGCCAGACATAAGTTTGGTTCCTGAAGATAGGCAGCAGCCTTTTCAGTAGTTGCAAGGGCAACAGTCTGGATGATTGACTGATCTGGCCTTGTAACAATAACCAAAACGGCCTTGCTGTGCTGGTACTGCAAACGGCTGAAAGCAAGGGGAAACTATGCCCGTAATTGTTCCCGAGGGCATGCAGCTTTACTGTATGATTAAATGATGATGGCGTCCTCTTGGGTAAAGTATTCCAGAGGTAAAATAGCCCCCCATTCGGATCTCCGGGCGGGGACTACTCAAGAGGATGTCGTTATCAGGAGAAAGAAAACTGGCGTTCTATGGATCGGAGCATGGAATGTCAGATCCCTTAATCAGACAGGTAGGTTAGAAAATTTAAAAAGGGAAATGGATAGGTTAAAGTTAGATATAGTGGGAATTAGTGAAGTTCAGTGGCAAGAGGAACAAGACTTCTGGTCAGGTGACTACAGGGTTATAAACACAAAGTCAAATAGGGGTAATGCAGGAGTAGGTTTAATAATGAATAGGAAAATAGGTATTCGGGTAAGCTACTACAAACAGCATAGTGAACGCATTATTGTGGCCAAGATAGATATGAAGCCCACACCTATTACAGTAGTACAAGTTTATATGCCAACTAGCTCTGCAGATGACGAAGAAATTGAAGAAATGTATGATGAAATAAAAGAAATTATTCAGATAGTGAAGGGAGACGAAAATTTAATAGTCATGGGTGACTGGAATTCGAGTGTAGGAAAAGGGAGAGAAGGAAACATAGAAGGTGAATATGGATTGGGGCTAAGAAATGAAGGAGGAAGCCACCTGGTAGAATTTTGCACAGAGCACAACTTAATCATAGCTAACACTTGGTTTAAGAATCATGATAGAAGGTTGTATACATGGAAGAACCCTGGAAATACTAAAAGGTATCAGATAGATTATATAATGGTAAGACAGTGATTTAGGAACCAGGTTTCAAATTGCAAGACATTTCCAGGGGCAGATTGGGACTCTGACCACAATCTATTGGTTATGACCTGTAGATTAAAACTGAAGAAACTGCAAAAAGGTGGGAAATTAAGGAGATGGGACCTGGATAAACTGAAAGAACCAGAGGTTGTACAGAGTTTCAGGGAGAGCATAAGAGAACAATTGACAGAAATGGGGGAAAGAAATACAGGGTTATTACAAATGATTTCACAGCTCTATAATAACTTGTTTGGGATATTTTCACAAGGCTTTGCACACACATACAAAAACTCAAAAAGTTTTTTTTTGGCATTCACAAATGTTTGATATGTGCCCCTTTAGTGTTTCGGCAGACATCAAGCCGATAATCAAGTTCCTCCCACACTCGGCGCAGCATGTCCCCATCAATGAGTTCGAAAGCATCGTTGATGCGAGCTCGCAGTTCTGGCACGTTTCTTGGTACAGGAGGTTTAAACAATGAATCTTTCACATAACCCCGCAGAAAGAAATCGCATGGGGTTAAGTCGGGAGAGCGTGGAGGCCATGACTTGAATTGTTGATCATGATCTCCACCGCGACCGATCCATCGGTTTTCCAATCTCCTGTTTAAGAAATGCCGAACATCATGATGGAAGTGCGGTGGAGCACCATCCTGTTGAAAGATGAAGTTGGCGCTGTCGGTCTCCTTTTGTGGCATGAGCCAATTTTCCGCGGGCTACGCGTGATACTTGCCCACACGCTTTCAACCGTTTCTTCGCCCACTGCAGGCCGACCCATTGATTTCCCCTTACAGAGGCATCCAGAAGCTTTAAACTGCACTTCCATCGCTGAATGGAGTTAGCAGTTGGTGGATCTTTGTTGAACTTCGTCCTGAAGTGTCATTGCACTGTTATGACTGACTGATGTGAGTGCATTTCAAGCACGACATACGCTTTCTCGGCTCCTGTCGCCATTTTGTCTCACTGCGCTCTCGAGAGCTCTGATGGCAGAAACCTGAAGTGCGGCTTCAGCCGAACAAAACTTTATGAGTTTTTCTACGTATCTGTAGTGTGTCGTGACCATATGTCAATGAATGGAGCTACAGAGAATTTATGAAATCGCTTCAATCATTTGTAATAGCCCTGTACAGTAGAAGAAGAATGGGTAGCTTTGATGGATGAAGTAGTGAAGGCAGCAGAGGATCAATAGGTAAAAAGACGAGGACTAGTAGAAATCCTTGGGTAACAGAAGAAATATAGAATTTAATTGATGAAAGGAGAAAATATAAAAATGCAGTAAATGAAGCAGGCAAAAAGGAATACAAACGTCTCAAAAATGAGATCGACAAGAAGTGCAAAATGGCTAAGTAGGGATGGCTAGGGGACAAATGTAAGGATGTAGAGGCTTATCTCACTAGGGGTAAGATAGATACTGCCTACAGGAAAATTAAAGAGACCTTTGAAGATAAGAGAAACACTTGTATGAACATCAAGAGCTCAGATGGAAACCCAGTTCTAAGAAAAGAAGGGAAAGCAGAAAGGTGGAAGGAGTATATAGAGGGTCTATACAAGGGCGATGTACTTGAGGACAATATTATGGGAATGGAAGAGGATGTAGATGAAGATGAAATGGGAGATACGATACTGCGTGAAGAGTTTGACAGAGCACTGAAAGACCTGAGTCGAAACAAGGGCCCCAGAGTAGACAACATTCCGTTGGAACTACTGACGGCCTTGGGAGAGCCAGTCCTGACAAAACTCCTCCATCTGGTGAGCAAGATGTATGAAACAGGCGAAATACCCTTAGACTTCAAGAAGAATATAATAATTCCAATCCCAAAGAAAGCAGGTGTTGACAGATGTGAAAATTACCGAACAATCAGTTTAATAAGCCACAGCTGCAAAATACTAACACGAATTCTTTACAGACGAATGGAAAAAGTAGTAGAAGCCGACCTTGGGGAAGATCAGTTTGGATTACGTAGAAATACTGGAACACATGAGGCAATACTGACCTTACGACTTATCTTAGAAGAAAGATTAAGGAAAGGGAAACTTACCTTTCTAACATTTGTAGACTTAGAGAAAGCTTTTGACAATGGTGACTGGAATACTCTCTTTCAAATTCTAAAGGTGGCAGGGGTAAAATACAGAGAGCAAAAGGCTATTTACAATTTGTACAGAAACCAGATGGCAGTTATAAGTGTCGAGGGGCATGAAAGGGAAGCAGTGGTTGGGAAGGGAGTGAGACAGGGTTGTAGCCTCTCCCCAATGTTATTCAATCTGTATATTGAGCAAGCAGTAAAGGAAACAAAAGAAAAATTCGGAGTAGGTATTAAAATCCATGGAGAAAAAATAAGAACTTTGAGGTTCGCCGATGACATTGTAATTCTGTCAGAGACAGCAAAAGACTTGGAAGAGCAGTTGAACGTAATGGATGGTGTCTTGAAGGGAGGATATAAGATGAACATCAACAAAAGCAAAATGAGGATAATGGAATGTAGTCGAATGAAGTCGGGTGGTGTTGAGGGTATTAGATTAGGAAATGAGACACTTAAAGTAGTTTTGCTATTTGGGGAGCAAAATAACTGATGATGGTCAAAGTAGAGAGGATATAAAATGTAGACTGGCAATGGCAAGGAAAGCGTTTCTGAAGAAGAGAAATTTGTTAACATCGAGTATAGATTTAAGTGTCAGGAAGTCATTTCTGAAAGTATTTGTATGGAGTGTAGCCATGTATGGAAGTGAAACATGGACGGTTAATAGTTTGGACAAGAAGAGAATAGAAGCTTTCAAAATGTGGTGCTACAGAAGAATGCTGAAGATTAGATGGGTAGATCACATAACTAATGAGGAAGTATTGAATAGGATTGGGGAGAAGAGAAGTTTGTGGCACAACTTGACCAGAAGAAGGGATCGGTTGGTAGGATATGTTCTGAGGCATCAAGGGATCACCAATTTAGTATTGGAGGGCAGCGTGGAGGGTAAAAATCGTAGGGGGAGACCAAGAGATGAATACACTAAGCAGATTCAGAAAGATGTAGGTTGCAGTAGGTACTGGGAGATGAAGAAGCTTGCACAGGATAGAGTAGCATGGAGAGCTGCATCAAATCAGTCTTTTGGGAGGGGGCAGTATTGTGAGCATATAAACACAGTCTCCATTTATATGTAGTAAATAGTTTAAAATGTGGTCATAGAAGTATGTTACACTGTTATTACATAGTGAATGCAGCTTCTGTAACTGATGTACATGACACCAGGCAGTAGGTGCAGGAGGGTCTGAGAGCAAGGAGCAAGCATGCTGCTGTTCATGGACCTGGGCTAGGTGCTAGCCAATGCATTTTAATAAATAGGTTGTGTACAAGTTCAAATTTTATTCAACCCGTCATGACAAATATTCAGATATCTAACTGTTATTATCATAAAACTGTGATAGGTCTACGTACCCTGTTCCGCTTTCTCAGTATGACTGAAGTACTGACTCAAGTTTTGACTTTCCTGTCAATAAATTATTCTCATGAGCTCTAACTCTGCTCTGTTCCAGTTAGTTTAGTAGAGCTTTTTCTGTTCTGCTTGCTACATAGCTACTGTACACTGCATACTATGCTACTTTTGATTTTTTCTAATCATACTTCATCTTTGGATAATGGCTGTCAGCTGTCAATCATCCACTGAGTGCCAACCGTTTACCTTAATTCAACTGCTCGGCACGCCACATTGCTGCACATTATCACCCATGGACCACCAATTCTACACTATCGGCAGCTGATGCAACAGACTACCAACCTGGCTCACTAGAGCTCATAAAATCCTAGTACTTCATCCATTTTACTGTGACAACCCACTCAAGGCACCTCAAGATCCAAGTCCCTTTATGTAATACAGGGTTTGTCAAAAAAATGTATACACACTTTGAACTGTCATAGACAATTTATTTCCCATTCTACAAGGTTAAATATCTGTGAGAAAGTAATGTTATGTTTCTTCAACAGGTGGCAGCAGTGGAAAGGAAGTAACTGCAATGTGACGGACATGTGTTTGAGCTTTGAAGTGCGGAAGCAGATAATTAAGTGGTACTGGAAGTTTGAGAATGTAACTGTGGTTCGAAGACAGTGGAGAACTGAGTATGGTACACAACCACCTTCAAGGTTAACAGTTACACGTCTACGAGACAAATTCGAAATTCATGGAGCATTGTGTGATGTGCATAAAGGTCAATCAGGGTGACCTCGTACAGCTACAAGTGACGATTCAACAACTGCAGTCTTGGAACTGTTTCAGCATTCGCCTCAAAAATCTTCAAGGCAAGTGACACATGAGAGTAATGTAAGTGCTAGTAGTGTGCTATGCATTCTGAAGAAAGGCAAGTTTCATGTGTACATTCCAAGGCTTGTGCAACAGCTAAGTGATGACGATCCAGATCGAAGGTTAGAACTTTGTGAATGGGTTCAGGAGATGGTGAGACGTGAACTGGGATTTACGGGTAGCATAACTTGGTCGGATGAACCCCAATTCAAACTCAATGGAACTGTCAATAGGCACAATTCTGTGTACTGGGCTGAAGATAACCCTCACATTACAGTTGAAAAAGCTGTGAATTTGCCTGGTTTAAATGTGTGGTGTGGTTTGTCTGCTAGGGGAATCATTGGGCCTTTCCACTTTGAAGGTACTGTTACGGGAGAAACGTACCTAACAATGCTTGCTGACTCCATACTCCCTGCCATTCGTGCATTACACAGTAATGATGAGTTTTATTTCCAACAAGATGGCGCCCCGCCGCACTATCATAGGGATGTACGAGCATACCTGGATCACAACGTGCCAGGCCAGTGGATATGACGCAGGGGACCAATCAAGTTTCCTGCACGCTCTCCAGACCACACGCCGCTGGATATCTTCTTATGGGGCACAGTAAAAGATGTGGTGCACAAACATAAATCATGTAACCTGGACACAAGAATGAGAATCAGGAGGTGTACGCAGATATCTCATTGGACACTTTGGTATGGGGTACAGAATCAGTGGTGACTCTTACTCAGAAATGTATTGATGCTGAAGTCCACCAGTTTGAACATTAATCACATTTAGAAAGTACATTTATTCTTCCAATTGGACTTTAAGCTTTCCATTTCCAGAAATTTAACATTTTGGCACACCCTGTATATTGACTTCTCTATTTTAATGAAGTATGTTTGAAATTGCTATCCTTATTTAGTTCAAGGTCTCAAAACATTTTTTTTTTTTTTTTTTTTTTTTTTTTTTTTTTTTTTTTTTTTTTGCAAAGAGGTGAAAAGTAATTTCATTTGTAGTGTAATTTCAACTTAACACATTCTGGAAAGCAGTTTGGAACATTTTACAGCAATAACATCTATGTCACTATAACAATATCACATTAAGTGATAATTATGAAAGTCACACCATTTGAGGAGTTGTCATGCAACTGAAACATAGTGAAGGCTCTCATGGAGCTTAGGGAATGCACACTTTCTCTGTACGCACTTTTGCAAACCTACATATGAGATTTTGGTGATGAGACATTTCAGAATGACAGAGAACACTTATTTCTGAAAAGTTTTATGTGTTCTTAAGATGCCTTAGAAAGATTTCTTTCTAAAGCGAAAGCTGCGTCTACTGGCCATGTCGGGTCATTCAGTGCCAACTGACTGCTAAGTTATGTACTGCCAGTGGTGTTATTCAGATGCAGTACAGAGGGTCATGAGAACAACATACCATTCTCCTAGCCTTTTACACCTTCCCAGACCTTGGACCTTCTACTTCTCACTCAAGAAGATCCAAAAATTGGCATTACAAAATTGGGTATACTCAATTCCAGCACTCCCACCTGCATAAATTGCCAGGCACTACTGGGAATCTAAGACAAGTTCTCCACATATCAGACATAGTGAAAAATTACCTATGGAGGCAGACAAATATTTATTTCTACTTTAGAGGAGATGCACAAGATGCTCACATTTCTTTTTTAAAAGGGAACTGCTGGTGGACTCTGTAATTGAATTAGGTTGACAATGTTTACAAAAACTAATTATTTCTTGTGTCTTTCTGGCGAATTTCTAACTATTCCCTGTTCATTGTGTCAACAGATATTTGTGAAACAAGATATCTAGGCTACTGATATTACTTAACAAAAACAATGTCAGCTTTAAGATCATAAAAGAGACTTCAATCATGATGTGTCAATATTACTCTAATTCAGTAGAAAACACACATAATGCTCAATAACTAGCTTTAGTTTTGTACAGCACTGAGTAAAGACTTACTCTCCTCCCTTTTGTTTTGTCTTGTATTCCATTGAAGGCATGCTAGGTGGTTTCATATTGAGGCTGGATGCAGTCATAGGACGGGCTGCTTCTCTGCTAGTCAACATAAGTCTTCTCATTGTTTCATGTTGTGGAAACCTAGGAGCATGAAGTAGACAGAGAAATCTGACAATAACTGTATCCAAATGAATATCAGTATTCTGTCACTATTATATTACAGCAGTGCAGAACAAGTAAGCTTGTTGTATGGCTAATGTGATGATCTGGACTCACATGATTCTTTGGTTGCTGTCTTTGCATCCTCAAGATGATTGTGTTACTATCCATTGATACTAAAGTATATGACAACTTTTATCACCTAATTACCATAAGTTGTGAATCCTTGCTCAGAGATAGTCATGTTAACTGGCTACATACAAGAGAGCAATTATTCTTTATTCAGTGTGATTAATCATAAAATCATGTTCAGATGTGAGTAAAATATTTCAACTCTGAAAACATTCTTAGTTTTAAGGATTTCGCTCAACACTTACCCACTATATATTAATACTGATTATTCTTTTCCCCTTCTATTGCAATCTCTCTGAAGTTGTTTTGCATCTCTAGGAATTCTATGATTGTTGTGGTATTTTTTTAATTAAAATAATGTGAGTACTTAAAATCTTTATCAAGGGTAATTCTGGATTGTTCGCTGGGCTGGTGTGTCATTGTCTTTAGTCACATAATTTACAAGGGTTCGTAAAGCTCTCACATTTAGTGTGAAGAAATTTTTTAGTTACAAATTTCTTTATCTGCTAACCACTGGAAGCATAAATCAATCTTTTAGTATTAACTGGAGAGAAGTGAGGAAAATTTCTGAGAGAACATAGTGGCAAAGGAAACAGTGAACAAGGAAACAGTACAGTGAAACTTCAGTATTTTAACTGGGAAAGACGTTTCAGAGAATTCACTGGAGTATCCTCCTGAAGATCTAGGTTGTTAGTGCAGACTTAAAAGACAGAAAATTTATAAGTCAGCTGTACACAAGACAAAAAGTACCCATGGCAAAACAGGTGAGTGTTAGAAAAGATATATTAGGTGAAAATGTCTTTTGTAACTAACACTTCTCAGTATTTGTACTGAGAAACTATTAAATAAACCATTTAAGAAAGCAAGAGGCACAATAATTGGAGGAGCAATGATATATACAATTATGTACACACAGGAAGAAATAGCCTTGACAAAATTGGGGGAGGAACTACAATTTATGATGGGTAGGATTGTAAAAGAGTACTGAACAAGTACAACTGAGGGAAAAACTAAAGAGATGCCATTTCATTATACGAATTTTATTTCAAACATGAGTGGAAGGGAACACCTTTGAATAAATAGTTTTCAAAAGATGAAAGGTTTGTTGACAAGGACAAATTTAACAAAACTAGATACTAGAAGGACAAGAAAGAGATTCACCAAGAGCTATGTCCAGATTATATCATAGTGAATCATAGACAGGCATAAAGTAAGAAGTAAACTACTTCGAAAAGCTTCATATGCTCTTTGTGAGAAAACTGTTTAATGAAAAAGGGACTGGCAGAATCAGGAATGAAGAATTACTTACAAGAACAGCAGGGTGAAAAGAAACTAGTGGAAATACAGGTAATGAGGGAAACATCACCAAGCAGACATACATTCCGAAAAAATTTGCCTGTAACCAAGAGTCATTAAAAGAATGACTGCAGGGAAGAGAGAGACAAATAGGGATAGAGAGAAAGAGAGGGGCAGAGAGAGAAAGAGAGAGAGAGAGAGAGAGAGAGATAGAGAGAGAGAGAGATGTGGAATGCTGGATAGGGTTAAAAAATATGATGTTATCATCAGATTAAGCAACAAGAAAGTAAAGTACTGAGTATCTCTCGTAATAAAGAAGAACTAGCAATATCAGATGGCACATTTTCTGTGTGTATGCAGAGATGAGACTTTAATTATACATAGGGCCCAAAACTTCAAATACCAACAAAAGAAAACGTGTATTTTGTCCAATTAGTGTACATTTACGCTCTTTCCTACCTAATGATACATTTATAAACAGAGATGACCATAAAACAACGTATGCAAAACTGGCTGCTATCAATTTGAAGAATAGAGGATGTTTTCACGCTCTGTGGCCAAAATAACTTATGATACTCATGAGCCTTATGATTCCAATGAAGCAAAAGGCATCAATTTTTGTGTTATGGCTCCATCTGGTCTAGAAGAAAGACACTGTGACTGGCTTAACAGAAGATGCCTCAACCAGGGTGATGCTAGGCAACTCAGTAACAGGGCCAAGTAAGCATCTTGCATAAAGAGCTATATTCAGACAATGCTGACACTGCAGATGTTACTGCCCAGGGCTTCAGTACAGTGAAACTGCTACACTATTAAGAAAGATCAGAGCTGCCATTCCAGAAACAATGACAGTCTGAATTCATTTTAACATTACCCAGTTCAGACAGGCAGCATCAACTGGCATCACAAAGCAGCTACTAGATAATTATAATGAAAGATATAATTAAGAAATCAGTTATCAAGTTGCTGCTGCCAGCCACTATCATTACTAGATGTCAGTTTGCTGTCAGTAAAAAGTATGAATGCTTCTGACTTGGTACATTCCAGCTGGTGGCCTTCCTGCTGGCTAATTTCTATCTCTTGTCACAGGCTTGCTTTGCTGTTTCGTGTTGCATGGCTTGCCCAGATAGCTGCCATACCTTGTGCTGGCAAACTCTCCTGCTCTTTGGTGTTCTGTGTGGGAAAACTCTACTATTGTTCTATACCATGTGTGGCGAAATTGTGCTGTTGTTTGAGGCCCCAAGCCGGCACACCCTGTTACTGGTTGATATCCTGTGTGGGATAAATTCATCAATACAAATTCTTGCTGTCCACCTGGGACCACAGATTGGTTCTGTATGCTTTGGTGCTTCCCAAGCAAACCTGCATATCAGTACCTGTTTGATATCACAGCCTTCACCCACCTTATGTCTGTGCCACACACATAGTACCTGCTACCTGCTACCTGCTACACTGGGGGTGATACTGCATGCCGGCCATGACATAAGGCCTCCTGTTGATCTAAGCATGCTACGCTGACTGTGACCAGCCTGCTATGTAGGGGGTGCTGATCCTCACTTAGAAACATCACAACTCATATATTTTGCCTCATTGTAGGAGTAAATAAGGAACTTATGTTTGTATGACACATTGTTGCAAAACCATCTGATAACTCCCCATCCCCCTCATTACTGCAACAGTGCCATGGGTGGATAGGAGCAGGCCTTCCTGACAACTAGCAACTTGTTTCCATCACCCACCATAGGGATCACACATCCCCAGTCTCTGCAAAACTAACATCTAAGCAAACACATGCAATCCAATAATCAAAAAATAACAATAACTCTATTACTTATGTGCTGTCTGGAACCAAATGTAATTACTGTGTGGGACACATGGAATGGCAAAAATATAAGTCTAAAGACGCTCTGAACATATTAAATGATTTTAATTTTCGTTTTCCAGTTTGTTACTGGAATTCTTTCTGCAGTGCACAAAAGACAGACTTAAGTGCCATCTTACCTCTTGCATATTTTTTTGTATTTTAAGCTTAGTAACACACTACATTTGCATTTAGATTATATTTTACAAAGATAAATAATCGTTTTCCTTGCAGTTAAGCTTCAGAGAATGAAATCAGTATATCTTCTATGAATTGCTCTGAAATGAAAGTGGATCACCAGAATTTAATATTGCAAGTTTCTGTGAAAATTAATGGCTAGTTGGATGAAATGAAGGAAAATATAAAGCATCAAACGGCAGAAAATATTAGTAGTATCAAGTCAATGGAAAGTATATTAACCAAAGGAGGCACTGATGCCAAAAGCAAAGTTGGGGATAGAATGTAACTCAAGTGAATACATAAGTTTTAATGGCAAAGTTAAGAATGTAATTTTCAGAATAGATTGCAACTTAGAAACTAAATGTTCTCCATTGGAAGACAGTCAAATACATGAATGTTTGCAGTAGCCAGATAATGTGAATGAGTGTGATATAATGAATGTAGCAGTGACCAATGCGCATGTTGATGCAGAGCAATGTTATATTATTTTAAAAGTGAAAGTTATTTATTACGACAATTTGTTGTTGTGTGGTATTCAACTTCTCCCAGCATTATTCATGATGGGTAGCTCACGGATCAATGATCAGATGTCATCCAACAGGAACAATTTTCCACCATTTCCTTCATCACCTCATGATGTACACATGCTAATTTTCCGAAATATTGGACCGTCATTGACCCATTAAATAAATAACTATTTCATCACTGGCAATTCCACTGTTTTGTTTATGTAAATGATGAAGTGAAAGGCATAGAAACAGTTGGTAATGGAGTTGGCAGTGATTTGAACAGTGACATAACTGATTTTTTTTATAATGTAGAAAATGTTAATGGGGCTAATGTCCTTGTGGTGGTGAAGTCAGATGCAACAGCTGGGGAAAAAATATGATACTGTAAAATCAAAGGGCCTAAGATCAAACATGTGTTCATCACGAGAAAGTGCTTGGTAATATAAAGCATGTAGCACTGGTGATGCTGGAAAAATAAAGTGTATGGAACACTAAGACATAATGATCAAGAAATTGCAGGAAGTGCATGATTCAATGGAGGGATTCCCATGGTTTTATAAACCTAGAAATGACTGCTGTAAGATGGACTGGGAAGAGTTTACTTATTTGTGCTTGTAGAGTTGTGTAAACTATCGGAAAGCCAATAAATTCAAGTTAACAAGTGGGTTGTTATCTAAGGTAAATGAGAACAAGTCATGGAAGGAGACTGATAAGTATGGTAAATATTTGATGATGATTTTAAAATACAGCCACTGGAAATGGAGTCTAGTATAATCATCATGCTTCCTGTTTCTTTTGAAGTAATTTTTTAAAAAATATATATATATTTTGTTCATAGAAAGAGAACAATTATGCAAGAAGAAAAAATAACACAATAAAAAATTAAAACAGATAGATTGACACTGAGACCAAGTTTTATGTAGAATGAAAAGAAGTCACATATGTCTTCAGGTTTATGAAAGACATGTAACTATTTTAGTGTATGAAAGTGACAAAATGTACAATGGAGATGAATGAATGGTGTAAGTGTGTGTGTGTGTGTGTGTGGGTGGGTGGGTGTGTGTGTGTGTGCATGATTTTATGATTGATATAGTTTTGCTGCAATTGACAATGCTTACTCCAGAAATATATGGGATAGCACTAAGTGTTTTTCATGACTAAACAATGATGGTTGTCAGAGTATTCTGTGCGTATGTGAAATATGTATTAATGAATGGTAAGTGAGAATAAAATATAAGCTTTCCGTGAGATGACTGAGGAGATGTGGTTGGCATTATTTTTTTGAACTTGTTGATGTAAAATTTGTTTGCTATCATGTAGAATAGGTAATGTTAAAAGTGGTATGGGGGCATGGATATTTATCACCAACATAGTTCTAGCTCTATTAATGAATACATTGTTTTTATCTACAAGTGCTCCTTTAAATAACAATTATTTCTGAATGCTGGATAGTAGACTTGATGCTAATGTGGCATGATTTGTATGTCCAATGAACTGAAGCTGTCCTGAGCTGGAGCACTGAAGTTCCCACAGGAGATCCAGTTCTGGTTCAGTGTAGTAGAAAACTGACTACACAACATTACAAAAATATATTCAAAAACTGAAGAACAAGTTAAGCAAGTGTGGCAAAAGTGCTCTTTGAAAATGTGCAGTGAAATAATTGACAGAAACACCTTTATCTGTTATGAAATCAAGCAACGGAATTTCCAGGTTGGAATTTTGATCATATAAGGAAAAGGTACATTGATACTCACTGTGAAACTAGGAGGGGGTGCGGGGTCACTCAGTGTGATGATATGATTCACAGTGTCCACTTACATGCAGTAATAAGTAAAAAAATTTGGTCACAGATGTGTGTTACACTGTTATTAAGTAGTAAATGCAAATGACATCATGCAGTGGGTGCAGGAGGAGTGTCTGAGAGCAAGGAGCAAGCACTCTGCTGTTGGGGGGCCTGTTGGTATCAAGTTTGTATAACAAGGTACTAGACAATGTATTTTAAAAAACAGGTTCCGTACAGGTTTTATTCAACCTGCCATGACAAATATTCAGACACTTACACTTTATTATCACAAAATTGCATTAGATCTATATACCCTGTTACTGCTTTCTCAGTCTGACTCCAGTACTGACTCAAGTTTTGACTTTGCTGTCAGTGAGTTATTCTAATGACGTCTCAGTCTGTTCTGTTCGAGATACTTTAGTACAGCTTTTTCTGTTCTGCTCCCAGAATAGTTACAATGCACTGAATTTTATGCTACTTATGATTTTTCCTACATATACTGCCACTTTGGTGAATGTCTGACAGCTGTCAATCATCCACTGAGTACCAACCATTTACCCAAATTCAACTGTTTACTGCACCAAATTGTCACACATTGTCACCCATGGACCACCAATTCAACATTATAGGCAGCTTATAAACAGGTTCATGAGATCAGACCACCAACCTAGAACACTAGAGCTCATAAAATCCTACTACCTCAGCCATTTTACTGTGACAACCCACTCCAACCACCTCCAGACCAAGTCCCTTTATGTATAACATTGACTTCCCCAGTTTAATAAAGTAAGTTTGAAGTTGCTATCCTTATTTAGTACTAGCCCTCAAGCCATTTTTCTTGCAAAGAGATGAAATGTAATTTTATTCACTGTTTAATTTCAACTTACCATATTGTGGTAAGCAGTTTGGATCACTATACACCAATAACGTCCATGTCACTATAACAGTATTCAACAGAAACATAGTGAGGGCATGCATGGAGCTTAGGGAATTCATACTTACTCTACACACATTGCTCCAAACGTACATATGAGATTATGGTGACAAGAACCTCCAGAATGGTTAGGAACACTGATTTCTGAAAAGTTCTACATGGTGTTAAAGTGCCTTGGAAGTATTTCTTTCTAAAGCTAAAGCTACATATGCTGGCCGTGTCAGGTCATTTAGTGCTGAGTGACTGCCAAGTCATCCCCTGTCAATGGTGTCATTCAGATGCAGTACAGAGGGGCATGGGATCAGTGTACCATTCTTCCGCACTCTTAAACCTTCCCAGACCTCAGAGCTACAACTTCACATTCAAATAGATCCCCAAATGGCATTAAAAAACTGGATACACTATGTTCCAGCAGTCTCACCTAGCTAAAAGCCCAGGCAGTACTGGGAATCTAACACAAGGTCTCCACATATCAGACATACTGAAAGATTAGCTTTGGAGGCATACAAATATTTAATTCTACTTTAGATAGATTCATTAGCTGAACACATTTCATTTTTCAAAGGGAATTGCTGATGGTTTCTGTTAATCAATTAGGTTGACAATGTTTATAAACATTAAGTATTTCTTGTGTCTTTATGGAGAAATATCTAACTATTCCCCATTTATTGTGTCAACAGACATTTGTGAAAGAAGATTTCTAGGCTACTGATATTACTTAAACAAAACTATTTCAGATTTAAGATCATAACAGAGACTGCATGATGACATTACTCTAATCCAGTAGAAAATGCACATAATGCTCAATAACCAGCTTTAGGTTTGCACAGCACTGAGTAAAGAATTACTCTCTTCTCTCTTGTTTTGTCATGTATTCAACTGAAGGCTTGCTACATGGTTTCATATTGATGCTGGATGCAGTCATGGGGCAGGCTGCTTGTCTGCTAGTCAAAATAATTCCTCCCATTTCTTCATGTGGAGGAAACCTGGAAGCATGAAGTAGTCAGAGGAATCTGACAATGCTTGCATCTCCCTGAATATCAGTATTCTGTCACTCTTATATTACAGCAGAGCAGAGCAAGTAAGCTTGTTGTATGGTTAATGTAATGATTTCAGCTCACATTATTCTTTGGTTCGCCTCCTTGCATCCTCAGGATGGTTGTGTTACCATCCACTGATGCTAAAATATATGACAACTTTTACCCACTAATTACCATAAGCTGTGAAGCCTTCCTCTGATCTAGTCTTGTCAACTAGCTGCATATAAGAGTGCAGTTATATTTTATTCAGTGGGATTAATGATAAAATCATGTTCACATGTGAGGAAACTATTTCACCTACATAAAACATTCTTACTTTTAAGGATTTCCTGCCACTCTTATCTGCTATATAATTATTCTGATTATTCTTTTCCACTTGTATTGCAATATCCATGAAATTGTTTAGAGTCACTAGTAATTCTATGAATATTGTGATTTTTTTAAATTTAAAGTAATGTGGGAACTTAAAGATCTTTATCAAGGGTAAATCTGTATTGCTTGCTGAGCTGGTGTGTCATTGTCTTTAGTCACACAGTTAAAAGGTTTTGTAACTCTCTTACATTAGGTGTGAAGTCATTTTTAGTTACAAATTTCTTTATCTGCTATCTACTGGAAGAATAGCTCAATTTTTTAGTATGAACTGGGGGGAAGTGATGAGGATTTTTATCTCTAGTAGCAATTCTGCTACCAATAAGAGATTTCTGAGAGAACACAGTGACAAAGAAAATGTTGTGAAAGAAACAGTACAGCGAAACTTCGGTATTTTAACTAGGAAAAGGCATTTCAGAGAATTCAATGGAGTATCTAAAATTGGCATGGAAGTAACCTCTAAATTTCATTTTCATCTGAAAGTGTGAGCATGTGATCCCTTCTCTAATTTTATGAAATCTACTCTTTTCTGTACCAGTAACTCCTGTCTTTAGGTAACTTCCTTTAATTCTTAATTTTATGCTAGCTATTACCATACTCTTGCAAATGATGTTAATAAAAAATATAATTTATTTACTGATGAATTATCAGGTATATTTGAAAATGTCTTTCCAAAAAGGTCTGTAGACTACAGAACAAGCAATCAAGCAAAAAACCATGGCTCACCAAGAGCATAAAAATATCATGCCAGAGAAAAAGGGAACTGTATATAACATCTAGACAATCCAATAATCCCCTGCAGATGAAATATTATAGGACATACTGCAAAATCTTAACTAAAGTCATTAAAAAAATCTAAAAGTATGTGCATGCAATCTGAAATTAACTGTTCAAACAATAAAATCAGAACGATTTGGAATGTAATAAAGAGGGAAACAGGTACTGCACCATCTGACAATGAAAAAACTGCTGTCCTAAAAATTAACGATTTGGAAATAACTGATAGTAAACAGATAGCAGACACATTTAACAACCACTTTCTAAGTGTCACCTCTCAAATAGGTTGCAGTGGTGACCTAAGAAAAGCTTTAGATTTTCTAAAACTTAACCTCCCACAATATTTTAATGATATAAATGTAACACCCATGACTGTTAATGAAATAAAAAAAAAATAATTCACTCATTGAAAAGTAAAGGATCTTCAGGTATAGATAACATCTCTAAAAAACTGGTGAAAGCCTGCAGTAATGATGTAAGTGTAGTACTTGCTCACATTTGCAACATGTCTCTTTATGAGGGAGTTGTTCCAGAGAGAATGAAATATGCCATTGTGAGACATCTTTTCAAGTCTGGCGATGCTACAGATGTAAAAAATTATTGTCCTGTCTCTCTCTTAACAACATTTTCAAAGGTTCTTGAAAAGGCAGTGTATAACAGGATTGTGGCACATCTTGATAAACTTAATATTATTAACCACAGACAGTTTGGTTTTCAAAGAGGGGTTTCCACAGAGCATGCCATATATTCACTCACAAATGATGTCTTGGAGTCTCTTAATAGTAAGAAGTCACCAGTTGGTGTCTTCTGTGATATTTCCAAGGCCTTTGATTGTATAAACCACAAGATACTCTTGGAGAAGGCCTATCATTACAGAATCAAAGGGCCTATAGGTAACTGGCTAAAATCATATCTTGAAGACAGGAAACAAAAGGTGGTTCTAAATGACTGCAACAAAGGATCTCCTAATCTAGTGGATTCTGAATGGGGCAAAATTCAGCATGGAGTTCCCCAGGGATCTGTCCTTGGACCCTTGCTGTTTTTAATATATGTTAATGATTTACCCCTGTCCATTAGTAAAAATTGTGAATTCACAATGTTTGCTGATGATACAAGCATTGTCGTAGATGGTCAGTCTACTGCTGATCTGGAGACTGATGTTAATGATATACTCAGAGAAGTTACAGCTTGGTTTTCAATTAATTCTCTTTCAGTTAATATTAAAAAAAACTAATTTTATACAGTTCCACACAAAAAATAAAACTCTAGAAAATATAGTAATTGCTCATGACAACCAGGAACTAGAACAGGTGCAATCCACAAAATTCCTGGGGGTTCACATTGACAGTAGGCTCAACTGGGAACAGCATGTGTCCCTTACTCTAAAAAGGCTTTCATCAGCAACTTTTGCTCTAAGAATAATTACTCATTTTGGGGACATCAACATTTTAAAATCATCTTACTTTGGGTACTTTCACTCATTAATGAGTTACGGAATAATATTCTGGGGTAATTCACCAGCCTCAAAAAAAATCTTAACTGCTCAGAAGAGAGCAGTCAGTATCGTGTGGTGTTCCTCCATGAACCTCATGTAGAAAACTTTTTACACAGTTAGGTATTCTGACCACAACATGTCAGTACATACACTCTCTGATATATGTAGTTAATAAAGACTATGCTCAGTATGAAACAAATTGTTCGTACCATAACTACAATACTAGAGGTAAAGATGATCTACATGTTGCACTAAAAAATTTAACACTTGTACAGAAGGGAGTAAAGTATGCTGCTATAAAGACTTTTAATGCATTGCCTAATTATATTAAATGTACAATAGAAAATGAAACGCTGTTCAAAGGTATGTTAAAAAAATACCTGCTCGACCATCCACTGTACTCGTCAGATGAATTCTTTTCCAGAAGTAATGCCCTCCCTTAATAATAGATGTATTTAGTCTCTTAGTTATTAGATGGATGATACAATATTATGTTAATGTTGTAGTGTTAATGTTATAGTTATAATGTTATATTGAGAATTGCTATTCTAGTTTAATGACAGCTTGTAAATGAGAAAAAGTGATACTTATAATATCTATATCATTGTATTATATTACTATTCTGTAGCATTTGTACAATTGTATTGACACGTTCCACATCCAGGCGAATCACTCGCATGTACGGATCTATGGAATACACATACCAAATAAAATAATAAATAAAAAAATAGGTTTAAACACAGGTCATTTTCCAATATACAGGGGTGAAGACTATTTGGTTACGAAAATTGGCGAAACTTAGTGTGCTATATTGTTATTACGACAGGCTAAGTTTTAAAAAAGTCTTTCAGTATCAGTGATAAATATTTATCTAATTTAATATTACTCCCAATAGATCACTGAATTATTACAACACTAATACCATAGAACTCTACAATAATATGATGTTTCCTGAAATAAAGTTGAAACCCTCCAACAGAGATCTAGTTTCATGTGTTACATAGTGTCTCTAAATGATTACTCCAGTGATAACTTCTTCCCCATCTACATACAATTATTGTCTGTGCTTCAATTTTTACTGCCTTTCAACTGAGGTAATGATAACTATAAACTACCTTCCTTTCTGTGGTTTTGTTCCTCAGGTTCTATGCCAACATATAGAATAGTTGAAGAACCACTAAAAAGGCTTACTTACTAATATAAAAGGCTGATAAATGACTTACTGTGTTGGAGATTGTGTCTGGAACAATGCAGATACCTCCTTTGTCATCGTTTTTCTGTAGTGGCCCCCCACAACAGGTACATCTTGTACAGCAGCTGCTTGTCTCTCATTGTACGGTCGAAGGACCAGAATGCTAGAAACATATGTTGGCCTGAAATCACTGGGTCTCAACTGTCCATATTTATTTAATTATTTATTTATATTTATTCATGCAGGGATCATTTTATGACATCTGAACTGTTAAGGTTATAAAACAAAAATCAGTTCGTCAAAACACACAGAATATATAAATATGCTTTATGAGGGTGGGAAAGATGATCAGCTGTGGCCGTAGTAAAGGCACCATCCTTGTATTTGCCTGAAGACATTTAGGAGAACCTAGGTTAACTGAAATCAGGATGACTGGACAGAGTATAGTGAATTTCGCCAAATGTGAGGATAAAGCTGCACAGCCTCATTCAGCTGAATGTTATCATAAAATATGTTTTGATTTACACACAACTTGATTCAGATAACTTACCATATGAAACATAAATGTGCATACAGCTACAACATCTCCCCTAAGCTGTGACTGTATGACTTCTTTTATTTTACCGTGAAACACCAATATGATTAATTTGTGTACATTTGCAAATGTGTGTGTGTGTGTGTGTATGCGCCTGATTTTTTGATTTATATTATTTCGCAGCAATTGATAATGTGTACTCCAGAAATATAAGGGGTATCATTCATTAAGTGTTTCTCATGACTATTTAGTGATGGGTGTTTGTGTGTTCTGTGAGCATGTAAAATATGTTGATGAATGATAAGTGAGAATAAAATGTAAGCTTTCAATGAGATGACTGAGTAGATATGGTTGGCATTATCTTTATGAATCATGTAGATGTACAATTTGTTTGCTACCATGCAGAATAGGTAACGTGTAAAGTGGTATGAGGAAATGGTGACTCATCACCCAAATAGCTTTAGCTCTATTAATGAATACATTATTTTTATTTGCAAGTGCTTGTTTCAATAACAATTATATCTTAATGCCGGATTGTAGACTGGATGCTAATTTAGTATGATTTGCATGTCCGATGAAGTGAAGTTGTACTGAGCCACAGCACTGAAGTACTACCAGGAGGTTCAGTTCTACTGCAGTGTAGCAAGAAAACAGACAACAGACCATTATGAAAGTACATTCAAGAACTGAAGAACAATTGAAGTGAGTGTGGCCAAAGTGCTCACTGAAAATGTGCAGTGAAATTATTGACAGAAACATCTTTTCCTGTAATGAAATCAAGCAATGGAAAGTCCAGGTTCAAATTTCGATGATATAAGGAAACAATCCCCCCCATTAACCATGGACCTTGCCGTTGGTGGGGAGGCTTGCATGCCTCAATGATACAGATAGCCGTACCGTAGGTGCAACCACAACGGAGGGGTATCTGTTGAGCGGCCCTACAAATGTGTGGTTCCTGAAGAGGGGCAGCAGCCTTTTCAGTAGTTGCAGGGGCAACAGTCTGGATGATTGACTGATCTGGCCATGTAACACTAACCAAAACGGCCTTGCTGCTTTGGTACTGCGAACGGCTGAAGGCAAGGGGAAACTACAGCCGTAATTTTTCCCACGGGTAATCAGCTTTACTGTATGATTAAATGATGATGGCGTCTTCTTGGGTAAAATATTCCGGAGGTAAATTAGTCCCCCATTCGGATATCCGGGCGGGGACTACTCAAGAGGATGTCTTTACCAAGAGAAAGAAAACTAGCGTTCTACGGATCGGAGCATGGAATGTCAGATCCCTTAATCGGGCAGGTAGGTTAGAAAATTTAAAAAGGGAAATGGGTATGTTAAAGTTAGATATACTGGGAATTAGTGAAGTTCGGTGGCAGGAGGAACAAGACTTTTGGTCAGGCGAATACAGGATCATAATTACAAAATCAAATAGGGGTAATGCAGGAGTAGCTTTAATAATGAATAGGAAAATAGGAGTGTGGGTAAGCTACTACAAACAGCATAGTGAACACATTGTTGTGGCCAAGATAGACACGAAGCCCACGCCTACTACAGTAGTACAAGTTTATATGCCAACTAGCTCTGCATGTGATGAAGAAATTGAGGAAATATATGATGAGATAAAAGAAACCATTCAGGTAGTGAAGGGAGGCGAAAATTTAATAGTCATGTGTGATTGGAATTCGACAGTAGGAAAAGGAAGAGAAGGAAATGTAGTAGGTGAATATCGATTGGGGCTAAGAAATGAAAGAGGAAGCCGCCTGGTAGAATTTTGCACAGAGCATAACTTAATCATAGCTAACACTTCGTTCAAGAATCATGAAAGAAGGTTGTATACATGATGGAACCCTGGAGATTCTAAAAGGTTTCAGATAGATTATATAATGGTAATACAGAGATTCAGGAACCAGATTTTAAATTGTAAGACATTTCCAGGGGCAGATGTGGACTCTGACCACAATCTATTGGTTATGAACTGTAGATTAAAACTGAAGAAACTGCAAAAAGGTGGGAATTTAAGGAGATGGGACCTGGATAAAGTGAAAGAACCAGAGGTTGTACAGAGTTTCAGGGAGAGCATAAAGGAACAATTGACAGGAATGGGGGAAATAAATGCAGTAGAAGAAGAATGGGTAGCTTTGAGGAATGAAATAGTGAAGACAGCAGAGGCTCAAATAGGTAAAAAGACGAGGGCTAGTAGAAATCCTTGGGTAACAGAAGAGATACTGAATTTCCTTGATGAAAGGAGAAAATACAAAAATGCAGTAAGTGAAGCAGGCAAAAAGGAATACAAACGTCTCAAAAATGAGATCGACAGGAAGTGCAAAATGGCTAAGCAGGGATGGCTAGAGGACAAATGTAAGGATGTAGAGGCTTATCTCAAGAGGGGTAAGATAGATACTGCCTACAGGAAAATTAAAGAGACCTTTGGAGAAAAGAGAACCACTTGCATGAATATCAAGAGCCCAGATGGAAACCCAGATCTAAGAAAAGAAGGGAAAGCAGAGAGGTGGAAGGACTATATAGTGTTCTATACAGGGGCGATGTTCTTGAAGACAATATTATGGAAATGGTAGAGGAGGTAGATGAAGATAAAATGGGAGATATGATACTGTTTGAAGAGTTTGACAGAGCACTGAAATACCTAAGTTGAAACAAGGCGCCGGGAGTAGACAACATTCCATTAGAACTATCAACAGCCTTGGGGGAGCCAGGCCTAACAAAACTCTACCATCTGGTGAGTAAGATGTATGAGAGAGGCGAAATTCCCTCAGACTTCAAGAAGAATGTAGTAATTCCAATACCAAAGAAAGCAGGTGTTGACAGATGTGAAAATTACCGAACTATCAGTTTAATAAGTCACAGCTACAAAGAGATGAAAAGTAATTTTACTGACTGTTTAATTTCAACTTACCACATTGTGGTAAGCAGTTTTGATCATTATACAGCAATAATATCCATGTCACTATAACAATATCTTACTGGGTGACAGCGATGAAAGTTATACCATTGGGGTGTTGTCATTCAACAGAAACATAGCAAGGGCATGCATGGAGCTTAGGGAATGCACACTTCCTCTACACACATTGCTCCAAACCTACATATGAGATACCAATGCCAATGCCAATGGTGTCATTCAGATGTAGTACTGAGGGGCATGGGATCAGCATACCGTTCTTCCAGCCTTTTAAACCTTCCCAGACCTGGGAGCTACTACTTCTCACTCAAATAGAGCCCCAAATGACATTACAAAACTGGATATACTATGTTCCAGCAGTATCACCTAGCTAGAATTCCAGGCAGTACTGGGAATCTAACACAAGTTCTCCACATATGCGAAATACTGAAAAATTAGCTTTGGAGGCAGACAAATATTTATTTCTACTTTAGAAGAGATGCATGAACTCCTCACATTTCATTTTTCAAAGAAAACTGCTGATGGTTTCTGTTAATGAATTAGGTTGACAATGTTTATAAAAACAAATTTTTTCTTGTATCTTTCTGGTGAAATTTCTACTTATTCCAAGTTCATTGTGTCAACATATATTTGTGAAAGAAGATATCTCAGCTATTGATATTACTTAACAGAAATATTTTCAGATTTAAAGAGACTTCAATCATGATGTGTCAATATTACTCTAATTCAGTTGGAAGCACACATAATGTTCAATAACTAGCTTTAGTTTTGTACAGTGCTGAGTAAAGACTTACTCTCCTCTATTTAGTTTTGTCATGTATTAAGTTGAAGGCTTGTTAGTTGGTTTCATTTTGATGCTGGATGCAGTCATGGGGCAGGTTCCTTCTCTGCTGGTCAATATAATTCCTCTCATTGCTTCATGTTGTGGAAACTTAGAAGCATGAAGTAGATGGAGAAATATTACATTGACTGTATCCAACTGAATATCAATATTCTGTCACTATTATATTACATCAGTGCAGAACAAGTAAGCTTGTTGCATGGTTAATGTAATGATCTCTGATCACATGATTGTTTGGTTGACCTCTATGCATCCTCAGGATGGTTGTGTTACCATCCTCTGATGCTAGAATATATAGCAAACTTTACTCGCTAATTACCATAAGTTGTGACGCCTTCCTCAGCTCTAGTCTTGTCAAATGTCTGTATACAATAGAGCAGTTATTTTTTATTCAGTGTGATTAATCATAAAACCACGTTCAGATGTGAGTAACATATTTCAGTTCCCAAAACATCTTTTTTTTTTAAGGATTTCTTTCTGCACTTATTAGCTAAGTAACAATACTGATTATTCTTTATCACTTGTATTACAATATATCTGAAATTGTTTTGAGTCACTAATAATTCTATGATTATTGTGGTTTTTTTTTTTAATTTAAAGTAATGTGGGGACTTAAAGATCTTTATCAAGGGTAAATCTGTATTGCTTGCTGAGTAGGTGTGTCATTAACTTTAGTCACACCGTTGCACGCTTTTGTAAATCACTTACATTTAGTGTGAAGACATTTTTTAGTTACGAATTTCCTTACCTACTAACCACGTGAAGTATAACTTTATGTTTTAGTAAGAACTGGAGGAAAGTGAAGAGGATTTTTATCTCTAGTAACAATTCTAGAACCAATAAGAAATTTCTGAGAGAACACAGAGCCAAAGAAAATGTAGTAAAAGAAACAGTACAGCGAAACTTCAGTATTTTATCTAAGAAAATGCATTTCAGAGAATTCAATCGAGTGTTCTCCTGAGGATGTAGGTTGTTAGTGCAGGCTTAATGGAAAGAAAATTTGTACGTCAGTTGTACAAAAGATAAAAAGTAGCAATGACAAAACAATTGAGTGTTAGAAAAGTTGTGTTAGATAAAAATGTCTTTTGTCACTAACACTTTTCAATATTTGTACTGAGTAACTATTGAATAAAGCATTTACAAAAGCAAGAGGCATATTAATAGGAGGATAAATGATAAATACAGTTATGTACATATATGAAGAATTAGTCTTGACAAAATGAGGGGAAGAACTACAAAATAAGGTGGCTAGGATTGTAAAAGAGTATTGAGGGAAAAACAAAGGAGATGACCTTTGGCATATATGAATTCCAGGTCAAACATGGCTGGAATTGAACACCTTTGAACAAATAAAATGTTTTAGCTATTTAGGAGATTTGGTGACAGAAAACAAAAACTATTTACAGGAAATAAATAGTAAAACATCTAGAAGTCAAAGAGTTTTTAAAAGATGGAAGGTTTCTTGAGAGGAACAAATTTAATAAACTAGATACTAGAAGGACTAAGAAAGAGATTCCCCCAGAGCTTTGTCCAGGATATACCATAGTGAATCACTGACAGCCATAAAGTAGAAAGTAAACTGCTAGGAAAACTTTGATAAGCTCTTTGTGAGAAAACTGTTTAATGTGGACGGGACTGGCAGAATAAGGAATGAAGAATTACTTACAAGAACAGCAGGGTGAAAAGAAACTAGTGGCAATACAGGTAATGAGGAAAACATCACCAATGGGACATACAAAGTGAAAAAATTTGCCTGTTACAAAGAGTCATCAAATGAAAATTGCAGGAAGATAGAAAGAAAGACGGAGACAGAGAGAGAGAGAGAGAGAAAGAGAGAGACAGAGACAGAGAGAGATGTGGAGTGCTGGATAAGGTTAAAAATATATGATGTTATCAACAGATTCAACAACTAGGACAGGAAGAGTAAACTGGAAAGTGCACAATGTCTCTCATAATAAAAACAATTAGCAGTACCAGATGGCACATATTCTGCGTGTATGCAGAGATGAGACTTTAGCGATACATAGGGCCCAACACTTCAATTACCAACAAAAGAAAACATGGATTATGTCCAATTAGTGTACTTTTATGTTCTTCCCAAACTAATTATATCTTTATATACAGAGATGACCATAAAACAATGTATGCGAAACTGGCTGCATCCAATTTGAAGCATAGAGGACATTTTCAGGCTCACTGAACAAAATTACTTATGACACTCATGAGTCTTATGATTCCTGTGAAGCAAAAGGCATCAATTTTTGAGTTATGGCTCCATCTGGTCTAGAAGAAAGACACTGTGACTGGCTTAACAGAAGATGCCCCAACCAGGGTAATGCAAGGCAGCTCAATAACAGGGCCAAGTAAGCATCTTGCATAAGGGGCCATATTCAGACTGTGCTGACACTGCAGATGTTACTGCCCAAGGCTTCAGAACAGTAAAACTGCTACACTATTAATAAGGATCAGAGCTGCCATTCCAGAAGCAATGACAGTCTGAATTCATATAAACATTACACAATTCACACAGGCAGCATCAATCAGCATCATGAAGCAGCTCCAAGGAAATTATGATGAAAGATATAATAAAGAAATGTGTTATTGCGCTGCTACTCCCAGCTACTATCATCACTACATGTGGGTTTGCTGCCTGCTAAAAGTATCAACTGGTGGCGCCCTGCTTGGTAATTTCTACCATTTATCACATGCCTGCTTTGGGGTTTTGTGTTCCCTACCTTGCCTAGATAGCTGCCATGACCTGTCCTGGCAAACTCTGCTGCTCATTGGTGCTTGTAACGGAACATATTAAAGGCTTTACTGTACCGAAGTATGCAATACTCTCCAAATTCAACCAGTTTAACGAGTATTTATGATTATAGAAAAGTTATTGTGTATGTTAACAATGATTGCATAACATGTCTCCATAAACAGTCAACCCATTAAATTATACTGAATAACTGACCCACACAAAAGTTAATATCACTTGATCACTGATACAGCAAATGTCATCATGTAAAAACACTAAGTTCATCTTAAATAATTAATATGAAGTACGAAAAATAGTGGCCAACTTAGGTATTTTGGATCTCCTTAAATAAAAATCACCCAGTGAAACCTATTTGTTCACTAGGAGCGTTGTCACTCAGTATTCACGAAATCAATCCTATTTTAGACGAAAACCAACGTAATTCTTAATAATTCATGTTATTTACTTATTTCTGCAAATTAGAGAAGTCAATTGACAAACTTCTAAAAAACGGCCTTTTTGTAACAAAGAATTATTCTGTCAAGTCAACAAATCTGTCTGTCAATTTAATAACATGTTTAACTATGTCACTCGATGCAAATTAAAAACTTTTCTGCACAAATTATGATAACAGATGTACATGTGACTTGTAAACTATATCTCTTTTTAGTAGTTCTTTGACAATGTTACAAATACAAGCAGCAAGAACGGTCGGGAGGCAGTCGGAATGTCACTTTTGGTAAAGTGTGTTTGTGTGTTATTGTTTGAGGTGGATAAACAATGCAAAGAACATGTAACGGAAGTACTACTTTGTGTTGAGTCATGGTCTTTGGTGGACAGTGGAATTAAGATGGCCACCAGAGTAATAAATATTTGAAGTTTACATATTTGTTGGTTTTGCTCGTTCTTTATCGTCAAAAGCACATAAAAAACATGGGACCTCATGTTTTTAACCCTAGACAACCAGATTTAGAGCCAGCATCAGCATCGAGACACAGCAGCGATCCAGCAAGTAGCAGCGATTACCACAACACAATGCATTTTAATGGCGCCAACCTAACATCAAGTGCTAACAAGCTCCGTAAATGGGAGTGAAATAGTGCGATTATAGCAATTAGCTATATCTACGACTAGGCGACCATTACAAAAGTGGGGGCTCGTCCGGGATCTTTAAGTGCATCGATGATAATAGTGCAGCGATAAATTTTGTATGTGCTTAGCACTCCAAAAAAGTTTATTTGTGCAGTGTGGCAACAGTGAAAGTATGTCAAAATTAAATAAATAAATAGTGTGTTAGTGCGACTACGAAAAACCATCATCACACCGCTCAGAAGATTAACGTCTGGATTATGTCAATGGAATTCATCAATCAAGACTTCAGCTTCGATAAAACCGAATATAAGTGAAGAAAGCCAGCAAGAACACCGATCACGACATCGTAGTATAGCTACATAAATAAAGCAAGGTATTTTGTTGTTGTCATTTCAAATAATTAATAGTTAACATGTCTCTACCTGAGAGTGATGAGATCGTAGGAAATGTAAAAATTGAACCAGGGGATGGTGAACAATTAAACTTAACAGAGTGGCTATCAGGGTTTGCAACTCAAATGAGCTCGCAACTTCAACAGTCCAGTGAACAAGTACGTTTGGATTTTAAACAATCAATTGAACAAGTAAGTTTGAAACTCACAGATAGACTGGATAAGTTAAGTTTGGATTTTGATCTATTAAGTACTCATCTCAGTGAGAAGTGTGAGGAAATTAAAACTACCCTCAGTAAGGACACTAGAGAACAGTTGATACACTTCAGAAAAGAATTTCAAGTTAAAGTTGAAAGTTTAAATGAAAACATACAAGCTAACACAGACAGCATTGCTGTCATCTACAACAGAGTAGATCCTGAAGTTGAAAGATTAGATCAGAAAATAGACAAAACATCAGAAAACCTTAAACAAGAATACAACCTGTATACCACTAATGTAGATACAAAAGTAGAAAATATACACAACTGGAAGATGCATTGATGTCAAAACAAATGTTTTACAATCAAAATACAATGTATGGGCACATCCAAGTGAAATGCTTTCCTGGTGAAAATCTGCACCCTATTGACTTTATTCACCAATGTAAGGATATGTTTGTTGTAGGAATGTCAGATAACATAAAAATTAAGTTAGTAAAACGGTTTCTAGAAGGGGAGGCCCTATCCTGGGCAAATGAGAATAATGATTCTTGGAATACTTTTGAAGAGTTTAAAGCTAAGTTTATTTGCAGATTTTGGTCACAATCCATACAAGCCAGATTAAAGTCAGAATTTCTAAATGGACCAGTGTATAGAGGGAAAGTAGGGGGAATGCAAAAATTTTGCAGAGATCAATTGAAAAAGCTTGCTCACTTGAATAACTCTTTTGATATTATGACACAAATTGATGTTTTAAAAAGAAGGTTACCAGAGAGACTGCAGTGGGAATTGGTCCATGGACCAGACAACTCAATGGAAGAGTTCCTGAAATTTGTAGATAGATTAGTAGGGCCTTGGAAAGAGAAAATAACCAAAGTTTTGGCTCTGGTAACAACCAGTATGGGGGGTGGAACAGGAATGTAAATAGAAATTATTATGGGAGGAGAGACTTTGAAAATTCTGGAAATAATGCTCCAAATAGGGGAGATAGAAGATATGAAAATGATTTCAGAAACAATACACAGGAGGGAGGATGGAGGAGAGATAACAGGAATGATAGAAATAGGTATTGGGGAAGAGGACAAGATAGAAGGGGGTTTGCTGAAACTAGTGAACAAAACGACAACTACAAATGGACAGACCGAGGGAACCAGCCGGGAAACGGTGGACAGTCCCACTAGATGTCCGTAGTTTTGGGGCTAGACAATATTATGACAGGGCAACACATAACCGAAACTCGAAAAGGAGAGGATACAATGTAAAGAGTAAGTACCATGAAAATACTGATGTTGTTAGAATCAATAAATTAGAATTTAATAAGAGGTTTTGTGATACTATGAGTAAAAGTGATACAGTTAATAAAAACAGTGTTCAAGCACAGGTAGTTAGTGAAAGTGCAGAAGTTGAAGGTATTGCAGAATTCCATAGTTGGGCTGAAAAAGATACTGGTGTTAAGAACAAGTCAGACACACCACAAATAGAATCTATTTTGGGGGGTTTATCTGATAAGAAGGGGGATGACGAAGTGTTTAATGGAGCCAAAGACTCAATTGCTGAGATTCAGATACATAGGGGGGAAACTGAAGATGGGGTTGTTGCGGAGGAGGAGGAAGAAGTAATAGAGGGACATTTAAATAATGATCCTAAATCAAGTGATGTTGTTGATGAGAGTGTGGAGGAAGAAATAAAAGTATTTGTAGAATTGAAAAGTGATTATGTTGGAAAGGTAAGTGATGTGACAAACATGAGTAATAATGAGGTTCATTTAAGTGAAATGCAGACTAGGGAATGTGTATCTGAGGACAAGCTATTGCCTATTGGGAACTATGAAACACTAATCTATGAGAATGGTAATAATAATAATATTAAAGAAAATATAAAGGGATGGAATGTAAATGTGTGTTTTCAAGAAAAAGGGAAAAAGTTTTTAGAGGTTTTGTGGAACAACTATGGAAACTGTATAAACAAAGATGCCTTTTGGAAAGAATTAGCAAAGGTAAGTGCAACGTTGTATCTTACATGGTGGACAAGAATCCGTAGTGGACTTTATAAAAAATGGGGTGAAAACAGTAGTTTGTTAAGTGACAACACAGTGTTAAAAGGAACAGATGAAAACAAAGGTTTATGTTTAAATGTCAATGCTTTGCAAACAGAGAGGTATGTGTCTAAGTGTAGGAAAGAGACATTAGACTTAGGAACTAAAGAAATTGAAAATGATCTATTGTTTGAAAATACAGAAATAGACAAAGATGTTGAGTTAGGTTGTCCATATGTTAAAGTAAACATTGACAAGTGGGAAGGAAGAGTGTTAGTAGACACAGGAAGTCCTGTTTCTGCCATCACTTCTAGACTTAGAGATAAGCTCAGAAATTCTCAACATTTTCCTGAGATGCCAGTTGTTGGATTAAAAGTGAAAGAAGCTACAGGCAGAGCCAGCAAGGTAGTTAAGAAACAAGTGTTACTTACTTTTAAAATTGATAACCTAAATTTTGAACATGGATGCTTAGTAGTAGATGACCTGAATGAAAATTTCATTTTTGGTATGGATTGGATATTAAAAGTGAATGCTGGGTTTAATTTTACAGCAAAACAAATGTGTATTATAGAACCTGTTATGCAACAAAGCTGTGTAGTGAATTTGTTAATTTTAAACTGTGGTGACAGCTGTAACCACATTCAATCAGTGTATCATGAAAATGAGGATGTTTATTACCTGGATGAGAACTTAGAGGAAGATGCAGAGGGTCAAGAGTTTGAGAAGTTACTAGAGAAAAAACTGGGGGAAGCTGAAAGCCTAAATAGTACACAGAAGGAAAAATTAAGATTTATTATGGGAATTCCAGGATGTGTTTGATGATAGACCTGGTAGAGTGAAATATTATCAATGTAAATTACAGTTAAAACCTCATGAGCCTTTCTTTATAAAACCATATGGAATACCATTTGCAAAAAGAGACGCTGTGGTAAAAGAAATACAAAAAATGGAAAATTGGGAAGTTATAGAAAGAAGTCGCAGTGCCTACAACAATCCGTTGGTCATTGTAAAAAAGCGAGACAATAGCGTTAGGATTGTATTAGACTCCAGACATCTGAACAAGTATCTCATCAGAGAAAACGACCACCCAGAAAGTATAGATGAGCTGTTAGGTAAATTTGAGTGTGTCAAACATATGACAAGCCTAGATCTCACCGCTGGTTTTCATCAAGTTGAACTTAGTCCTGATTCGAGAAAATATACAGCCTTTTTATATAATGGTAAATGTTATCAGTATACAGTCATACCATTTGCTCTCAATGTATCAGTTGCGGAATTCATCAGAGCATTAGATTTTATACTTGGTCATGAAACTAGTTCAAAATTAACCATTTATGTAGATGACATTTTAATCACTGGGAAAACTTGGGAAGAACACCTTGCACTATTAAGGGAGGTATTTATGAAACTCAGAAAGGGAGGAATGACATTAAAATTAGAAAAATGTAAATTTGGGCTAGAGGAGTCAAAATTATTGGGACACATCATCACAGGACAAGGGATTTTGCCAGACAAAGACAAAATAAAAGCCATAGAAAATTTTCCAACACCTAGAAACTAGAAACAACTCAAATCATTTTTTGGCTTCACAGGATTTTACAGAAAATTCATCAGTAATCAAGCATTAAATGCAGTTTGTTTGTACAACTTACTTAAGAAAAATGTAGTGTGGGATTGGACACCAGAATGTGAAGATGCTTTTAACAAAATCAAATCGCAACTATGTAACAGCCAACTTCTACATAGACCAGACATGTCAAGTCCTTTCTGGCTAGCTACTGACAGCAGCAATGCAGGGTTAGGAGTACATTTATTTCAAGAAAAGGAAGTAAATGGAAAAATGGAACTCCGAACAATCGCGTTTGCCAGCAGAATTCTTCTAAAACATGAAAAACACTACACAGTGACAGAAAAGGAATTACTAACTATACATTGGGGTTTTACAAAATTTAGAAATTACCTCCTGGGGCATAAAGTAATAGTACAGACAGACCACAAAGCCTTAAGCTATCTCCAAGAGTGCAGGTTATACCATAGCAGACTCACCAGATGGGCCATGTTTTTCCAGCAGTTTGATTACGAAGTGAGGTACATTCAGGGAAAACAAAATGTGGTAGCAGACACTTTATCAAGACTACCTTTCGGAAGTGATTTGGAGTGAAGTCGTGGGGAGGATGAGAGAATTTTCAAAATTATGTATCTAAAGGGCATTAAAGAGGAAAAGGAAATACAAAAAATCTGTAATGACATTAGGAGGTTTCAGAACCACGATGACAACTGGAAACTAGTCAAAAGTTACATAGGAAAAACTGGGGGAGAAAAGGTAGAAGCATATTATAAAGTACACAAGGGGATACTATTCAGAAGACCTAAACCAGATTTAGACTATTGGAAACTGTGTTGGCCTGAGCAACAAATAGATACGCTCATTACTTATGTACATGAAAGCTTTGGCCACTGTGGCACCACTAAGTGTATTCAGAAAATACAGGAGAACATTTATTTTTACAACATTAGCAGAAGAGTAAAGAAAAAGTTATCAACATGTGACAGATGTCAGAGGGTAAAAGTGACTAACTAAACCACCAGGGGAATAATGCAGAACATATTACCCACAAATAAACTCGATCTCGTTGCAACTGACATCTATGGACCGTTACCCAAGACAAGGGGGGGGGTTACAGTTATATTTATGTCATGGTAGACATCTTCTCCAAATTTATAAAGCTTTATCCCTTAAGGAAAGCTACCAGCAAACAGATAGTTTCAAAAATTACAAGTAATTATTTCAACACTGTGGGAAAACCTAAGGCGATACTTTCAGACAATGGGTCTCAGTTCACCTCTAAATACTGGAAAACTTTTATTGAAGACACGGGAATTAAACACATTTTAATATCTGCTTACCACCCGTCAAGCAACCCAGCTGAGAGATACATGAGAGAGATTGGAAGACTATGCAGAACCGACTGTAGCCAGAACCACACTCATTGGTTAGAGTACATAACTAGTTTTGAAGAAATAATGAACAGCTTACAGCACTCTTCCACTGGATTTTCCCCACACGAAATAATGTACAACCAATACCCCACTAGTTTCTTCACTGAAAACATAGAGTATCCATCTTGCAAAATTATGTCACCCCAAGAAAGAGAAGACTGTGTACGGGAAACCATGAAAAAACAAGGGGAGTTGAGAAAAAGGCGACATGCAGCCAAGGGAAAAGCTACACAGTTCAAACCAGGGGACCTTGTACTCGTCAAGACACAAGAGAAATCAAAATTATTGTCAGTTGAACTTAAAAAGTTTTTTGATATTTAAATTGGTCCATTTGAAATAAAAGAAAGCCCACATCCTAATGCGTATAGACTTATCTTTCCCAGATCAAGAAGGTTATTTGGATTAAGAAACATCACTGAATTGAAAACATATAAGCATGATTAAGCACATTTCCCTGTTTGAATACAGTTACTTACCCATTTTCCGTAAAGCATGTTATCAGCAAAGATTTTATGGGGTGTGTCAAATAGCAACTACCACTCATCCTACAGACCCTGGAAAAGTTCCAGATCTCTGAGAGAATGGTTTTATATTTTTATTGTCACTATTGAATATTAAATTTTGTGACATCTTCTTTACTTGCAACGGGCAAGAAGGTGACAAACATTTATTACTTTCCTTTTGTATTGTTGAATATGGGACATACTTGCACCAAATAAAAGACAATGTAAAAATTGTTGTGCAAGACCCATCATTTTGTGACTATTGTGTTCTTAGGCATAAGATTTGTGTACAATTTTCTACAGCTAATCAGATGTTCACCAAGTTTGATGTTTGTGTTATGTTGTGACCAATTTAAGTGTCCAATTTTAGTATTAATATGTTCTTGTACTGTCTTGACTATGTGTCTCAATGGGAGACAAGTTTTTTAAATAATTCCTTTTTTTTCCAAATGCATATTATATTCATACATGTGACTTCTCTAGTGTTTGTGTTTATATATCATGTCCATACTTATAATTATGTTCTTTGTTTTCATTTCTTTTATGTGGCTCAAAAAGAACAGACAGTTGCAATATTTTCCTATGGACATATGACCTGTCCATCTATGTAATATATTTATGTTCCTTCTATTATCTTGATTACTCTGTGACTCAATGAGAACTGACTTTGAAATAATTTACATATATTTTTTATATATCTTAAATTCGCATGTGATATATTTGTGTCTGTTTTTGATCATTTTCCATGTGGCTCACTGGGAGCAAAGATTAACATTTTTTTTTTTACTTTCATATATTAATAAATATTTTTATGATGCTGTCATACTGAATGACATAACACAAAGTGCATTCGAAACAACACAACTAAAATATTTGCAGGAAAAAGTCATTTTGAAACAAATTATTAAAGTAGTACTTTTCCAAATTTTAACAATTTGACACATTTGTCCTAGTCAGCTAATATCATTAACGTTCTGTAAATGATATTACCCGAGGGGCATATTGTAACGGAACATATTAAAGGCTTTACTGTACCGAAGTATGCAATACCCTCCAAATTCAACCAGTTTAACGAGTATTTATGATTATAGAAAAGTTATTGTGTATGTTAACAATGACTGCATAACATGTCTCCATAAACAGTCAACCCATTAAATTATACTGAATAACTGACCCACACAAAAGTTAATATCACTTGATCACTGATACAGCAAATGTCATCATGTAAAAACACTAAGTTCATCTTAAATAATTAATATGAAGTACGAAAAATAGTGGCCAACTTAGGTATTTTGGATCTCCTTAAATAAAAATCACCCAGTGAAACCTATTTGTTCACTAGGAGCGTTGTCACTCAGTATTCACGAAATCAATCCTATTTTAGACGAAAACCAACGTAATTCTTAATAATTCATGTTATTTACTTATTTATGCAAATTAGAGAAGTCAATTGACAAACTTCTAAAAAACGGCCTTTTTGTAACAAAGAATTATTCTGTCAAGTCAACAAATCTGTCTGTCATTTTAATAACATGTTAAATTATGTCACTCGATGCAAATTAATAACTTTTCTGCACAAATTATGATAACAGATGTACATGTGACTTGTAAACTATATCTCTTTTTAGTAGTTCTTTGACAATGTTATAAATACAAGCAGCAAGAACGGTCGTGAGGCCGTCGGAATGTCACTTTTGGTAAAGTGTGTTTGTGTGTTATTGTTTGAGGTGGATAAACAATGGAAAGAACATGTAACGAAAGTACTACTTTGTGTTGAGTCATGGTCTTTGGTGGACAGTGGAATTGAGATGGCCACCAGAGTAATAAATATTTGAAGTTTACATATTTGTTGGTTTTGCACGTTCTTTATCATCAAAAGCACATAAAAAACACGGGACCTCATGTTTTTAACCCTAGACAACCAGATTTAGAGCCAGCATCAGCATCGAGACACAGCAGCGATCCAGCAAGTAGCAGCGATTACCACAACACAATGCATTTCAATGG
The DNA here is from genome assembly GCF_023864275.1 of Schistocerca cancellata. Taxonomy (NCBI): domain Eukaryota; kingdom Metazoa; phylum Arthropoda; class Insecta; order Orthoptera; family Acrididae; genus Schistocerca; species Schistocerca cancellata. The sequence continues at coordinate 272,307,771 of NC_064629.1, forward strand.
CGCCAACCTAACATCAAGTGCTAACAAGCTCCGTAAATGGGAGTGAAATAGTGCGATTATAGCAATTAGCTATATCTACGACTAGGCGACCATTACATGCTCTGTGTGGGAAACCTCTCCTACTGTTTCATACCTTGCATCAGCATATTGTGCTGCTGTTTGAGGCACCAAGCAGCTACACACTGTCACTGATTGATGACTTGTGTGGGAAAAATTCATCACAGTCTTCTCCACCCACACTTGTTATCCTGCCTAGGGTAAGAGCAACACATGTAGTATGATCCGTTCACTGCTACAGCAGGGGTGAAACTGCATGCCAGCCATGACATAAGGCCTCCCGTTGAGCTAAGCATGCTATACTGTGACCAGCCTGCAACTTGGGGGTGCTGATCACCACTTAGTATCAACCACAACTCATTTATTTTGCCACATGGTAAGTGTTAATAAGAATATTCATTTTTTTTAAGATTAAGCGATAGACAACCACTCAATTCCTAACCACATCACCACAATGTCATGGTTGGAGAGTGGAAGACCTTCCTGACAACTAGCAACCTGTTTCCACCATGCACCAAAGAGATACACACCCCCAATCTCTGCAGTACAAATACCTAACAAAACACATACAACCCAATAACCAAAAAATAACAATAATACTTATGTGCTGACTCAAACCAAATATAATTACAGTGAGGTGTAAATATAAGTCTAAAGATGCTCTGGATGTATTAAATGATTTTAATTTTCATTTTCCTGTTTGCAATTGGAATTGTTTTTACAGTGCACAAAAGAATGTTGTTAAGTGCCCTCTTACCTCTTGCTATTATACTGTATAGTTTAGTAATTTAAGCTTAGTAATGCCCTACACTTGCATGTAGATGACATTTTATAAATATAAATAATTATTTTCCTTGTAGGTAATATAAGATGATTCATTGAAAGAAAATAGTGGTTACTGATGCCACTTTTGTAAGTACTACACACTATGTTACTAAATCAGAGACTGAGTCCATAAATCACGCATACTAATTTTTGTACAAATGTTGTGAAAGTCATGAGACACATCATTTGTTAAAAGGAATTAAACATGAAAAAAGTCTTAAAATTACAGGACATCATTGGGATACAGATGTTCTTTGCATTGAAATGACACAAAGAAACTGGTCTCTTTTACATTGTTTATTTGCCTGCACTGTCTATCATTTCTAACAGACTTGTATTTGAGAGGACTTGTGTGCCAGTCCACAACAGTTCAATTGGGTTTTGGTTCCCTGTAGAATCCAACCCCATCCCTTACACACACTATTCATCTTTTGAAAGTGAAATTCATAGGTTGCATTTGTAATTGAAGCTGACAGTCTCTAAATGAGCTAGAAGACTAAAAAACTCTATTCCAGGAGTGTGGATTTTCACCATATCCCTTTAAGAAAGCAGTGCAAGTGATGCCTCAGTAGCAATCAAGAGACCAGGAAGAAGAATCAAATAGAGATGTTCTCAGTTGTTAAGTGATTTTTTCAATGTGTGAGAAGTGATTCCTTTTTTTTAAAAAAAAAAAAAGGTAAGGATCAAGGGGTTAAGTTCAATATGAGATACCTTTCTGACATCAGAAACTTCTGTGGGAAAGGTTAGTGGCAATATACAGCGAAAAGCAAGGATTGGTGTCATTGTGAGAAATATTACGTATAGGCCATACCCAACAAACTATACAAAAACAATTCAGTGAACTTAGGCAGCTGGTATTTACTTCTTCGCCTGAATAAATCAGCAATGGCTGAGTAATGCACCTCTGCTCACTACTCTATTAACTATTAACACTTTCAAAAACTGTCCGCCATCACATCTTTCTCGAGAAATGAGGTTAAGGAAGTAGTGAAAAATAACTAGCACCAGATATAAGCATCTATATGAATTTTTCAAATTAGACAATTCCTGTTCATGGATTCTGCACGTATCTGTTATATACTGCCATAGTAATTTCTCTTGTGAATCTGAACCTCGTCATAATTTGACTGACTGAAGAGTTGATGCTTAAGCATTATTGACTTGCATCTTCCACATTCAGTTTTATTTTTAATTGCGGTTATCACATTTTATTGGTGACTTCCTCGTTTAATAACATGTCCATCTTAAGTAACAACACTACAGTGAGCTCAGCAGACAATGGAAGGATCTGCATGACAATTATTGTATGAATTATATCTGAAATGTCAGGAGCAATAACTTGGTACATTACAAAAGATATAATTGCTAGCACTGTTTTCGTGACTGCCACAAGTCCAATACAAGCAGTGCAGCTCATACTGTGTCCACTGATGACATTTTTGCGCAGACACAGAGATAGCTGTTTCTGCTGTTCCACAATCTGAACTACTAGAGGTGTACACTGACATGGAATGACAAGGTCATAAATTTTCTGTGCCATACTAGAAAGGATATAGGGGAAAGTTTTTATTCAGGTGCTATTCCATAGAGTTATTGATTCAAAATATTCAGTGACACTTAAAGAAAATCCTACTCTGGTTCAATGTGTTTTAGGAAGATACCCACCTCACTAATAACAGTGGTTCTGAAACCATAGGTACCCACAGGCTGAACCAGAACTCCAGTGACAAACATTTGTATCCTCTTCGGGGATACCTTCCAAGTATATTGGTATTGGAGATCTGTGGTATCTGGCAGCTAACTACAGAGTAACTGCACTTTGTTTTGTTTCTTGCTTGAATTAGCTCAGCATCTTTACTGCACTGAATATAGTGGACAACCATGCAAATGAGGGCAGTTTGATCTGTGTGTCTTGTTTTGATTTGGTCACGGTACCTGCTGTTGGCAGCAGTAATTCACTCCATACCACATTGTCCTCAAGTTTGCTTTCAGTACTGCACCATTCTGCCCAGGATTTTGTTTTCCAGCAGTTTTAGTTCTGCATTAATGACAATACACAGCAGTATTAATGCTAGGCATACCAATGAAAAGTTGGACAATCTGCATTTGGTTTACGAATTCACTGAATGCAATGTAAAAATAGCATAATGAAGCTGCGGTAACAGAATATGTGGTACTTCTTGTGGTTGTTGCATAGTCTGAGTTGTGTGATGTACATTTTGATTACTGCTTATAACAGACTTCTTCACTGTCCTGAAGGTATTTGCACAGTCACAAGGATGACTGCATTAACAAATCAAATAAATTACAATTACATTAATCACCCACCAGAGGGAATGAGCCCTTATACTAAAATTTTAAAAAAGTATCCCTGAACAATCTTTGAAAGCTTATCAGTGGAGTTCTGGGTCAGGTGATTATGTGAAAAGGTGTCTGATATGAATATGCCCACATGATAGGAGTTAACAGACTTTGAATGCCGAATGGTAGTTGGAGCTAGATGCATGGGAGACTCCATTTTCCAAATCGTTTCGGAATTCATTATTGCAAGACCCACAGTGTCAAGACTGTGCTGAGAATCCCACATTTCAGGGTTTACCTCTCACCTTGGATCACACAGTGGTCAATGGCCTTCACTTTATAACTAAGAAATTTTGCATATTTGTGGGAAGGTCATAAGGGACCAAACTGCTGAGGTCAACTGTCCCCAGGCTTACACACTAGTACTTGACCTAACTTAAACTAACATATGCTAAGGGCATCACAACACCCATGCCCGAAGGAGGACTTGAACCACTGATGGGGAAGGCGCATGAACTGTGACAAGGCAACTCAAACCGCGTGGCCATCCTGCATAGCATGACTAAGAACAGTGATGTTTGCGTTGAGTTGTCAGTGCTAACAGACAAACAACACTGCCTGAAATAACCAGAAAAATATATCTAGGATGCATGATAATTGTACCCGTTAGGACAGTGCAGTGAAATTTGCCATTAATGGTATATGGTAGTGGACAACCCATGTGAGTGCCTTTACTAACAGCTTGACATGATCTACATTTCCACTGCTGGGCTTGTAATCATATCAATTGGACTCTAAATGACCAAAACCTGTGCCTTGGTCAGATGAATCTAAGTTTCAGTTGGTGTGAGCTGATGATGGGCTTCAAGTGTGGCCAGACAACATTAAGCCAAAGAGTCAGGTTGACAATGAGGCACTGTGGAAGCTTGTGGTGGCTCCATAATGGTGTGGGCTGAATCAGTCATCACTGCCTGGATATGGTTATTTTCAGTTACTTGGATTTCAGCAGCTAGAATTAGTTCTTACAGAACCTTAGAGGAATAATAATCAGAATGTACTACATGGTAATTTTAACATTAAATTTCCTTCAGATATAACAGTTATAAACAGCTGGAATCATTTTTGTCAACTTTCAACCTGCTCCCAAGGGTCACATTGTCAAGAAGAGTATACTGGCTTAGAAAGATCTTGATTGATGATCTGTTTATGGACCCCATGAATTACAATGATGTGGAAACACAAGCCAGAGTAAAAGGTATGTCTGATCACGATGGTCAAATCACAATGTGTAAACTCGCCAGAAGGAAAATAGTAAATGGCCACATGCTTCATAAACATGTTATAATAATAAATAGAGAATCTACCAATCACTTAAAAAAGAGTTTACACTTTTAAGAATGGCAGGAAGCACATGAGGCAGACACAAAGAATCAGAAATTCAATTCATTCCTGAACGTAATTGCCAAACATTTTGAAATCTGCATAATCCAAACAGAGGTTAAAATGAAATCATCCTGTTATTGAAAAAGGAGTTGGTAACAGCTTGCATCAAAATATCATGTGCTAAAAAGAGAGACCTGTATGCAGAGCAAAAGATGACAACTAACCTGGAAGCTGCACTAGAGAAAAAAGAAAGTACTCTAAAATTCTAACAAGTGGAATCAGGAAGGACAAACAAATGCCTCATGCAGAAAAAATTAGGAAATCTAACAATAAAGTAATAAGCATATGGAACATCATAAAAAGTGAGACAAGTAGGAACATAAAATCTCAACGAGTGGAGACTCTACTATCCTCTGGCAGTGGCTCACACAGCAACAATCAAAAAGCTGAAGCCTCAGATTGTAATAGCTTTTTTCTCACAGTAGCTGAAACAACAGGGAGCCATGATAAAAAATCTCCAAAGGAGCCACAGAGCTACTAAATCATATGCAAATCACATCAAATATAGCACTTTATTTCAAAAGCACAAGTCCTAAACTAACTGAATAAAATCATAAAACCTCTGGATGTTCTGGATATGATGGAATATCAAACAGGATTTTAAAATCATGTGGGGACTTATTCAGTCACAAATTATGCTATTTATGTAACCAGTGAATGAAAACTGGGACGTTTCCAGATAGACTGAAACATGGAATAGAGTTGTCCATCCATAAAAGTGGGGCAACCAATATACTATCCAATTGTCGACTCATCTCTTTGCTGCCAGCGTTCTCAAAAGTGTTTGAGACAGTAGAATGTGATAGGGCTTATGATACAAAATGGCTCACTAACTTCTGCATACTTTGAATTTCATAAGAGATGCCCCACACAGAGAGCTATATTTAGCAAAGCAGATGAAACTGTAGGTGAATTAAATCCCTGAAGGTACCCAATGGGGATCTTCTGTGACACTTCCTGTGCACCACAGCTCCATCAGCAAACAGCCACAGATTGCTACATATATAAATGAACTGATTGATATGGTGAGCAGCAGTCTGTGAGTCTTTGCTGATGATGCTGTGGAGAATGGGAAGTGTCATCACTGAGTGACTGTAGGAGGATAAAGAATGGCTCAGTAAAAGTTTCTAGTTGAGTTGAATAATGGCAACTTGCTCTACATATAGCAAAATAAATGTTAATGCAGACGACTAGGGAAAAAAGTCCTATAATGTTCAAATACAGCATTACAAGTGTGTTTCTTGACACAATGACATTGATTAAGTATATAAGTTTAACATAGAAAAACAATATGAAATGAAACAAGCATTATAGGACAGTTTCAAAGAAGGTGGTTGGTCAACACTGGTTTACTGGAAGAATTTTAGGAAAGTGTGGTTTCTTGAGTACTGGTTGCATGTTAGGAGTTCCTGCCAGCTTGGATTAAATGAAGACATTGAAGTAATTCAGAGGTGGGCACCTAGATTTGTCACTGGCAGTTTCAGTCACAATGTGAGTATTATGGAGATGCTTCATGAGTCCCAAAGGGAATCCCTGGAGGGAAGATAATGTTCTTTTCGCATAGCACTACTGAAGAAATTTAAACAACCAGCATTTGAAGTTTGCTGTAGAGTAATGCTTTTGCTGTAGAGTAATGCTACAGCCACCACTGTACAATTCTCTGGAGCATCACAAAGACAAGATAAGAGAAATTTGGGTTTGCGCAGAGGCATAGAGGTAGTGGTTTTTCGCTTGCTCTGTTTTGTGAGTGATACAGAAAGAGAAATTACTAACAGTGGTACAATTCTCCACCATGCATCTTTTGGTGGCTTGCACAGTAAGTACATAGATGTACATGAAGAGGAATGTACCATAAGCCTGTATATACTGCTCCTACATGGATCAGAAAGACGAACTCTAACTAATTCCTGCATGTGGGTCTTTGAGCAGTGATTCTACCCTTGGTGCACACCCAAATGGTGCAGTAAGCATCCCTGATACTAGCCACAATTAGGAATATGCAGATTACAGATGTAGATGTATATGTATATAAAGTACTTAGCATTTGTGAAAGCAGCAGACAAATTGCCAATATTCTGTGCAACCCTCACATGCTTGTGTCAATGACAATCATGGCTTAAAGTATACACAGTGGGTTCCAGGGTCAGCAGTAGTGTCATGGTCACTGTAGGAGAATTGTCATGGTGGTAGCTGTCTCAAACTTTAATGACATTCTTATTCACCATGATATTGTCAAACATCAAAGTCTGACCAAGTATGGTAACATTTGTTTCATGTAGCTTAAGGAATAACAAAGAAAAAAAATCTGCTAGGGCTGCTGAAACAATTTACACTAGCTCATATAAGTCACTGAAAGATCACAAAAATAACAATTAAGCAAACACATATGAATGAAATGTAATGAAATCCAGCAAATGCGACATAGCAAAAAAGCACCCACAATCTAAAATCGACATAAGGGTAACCTCTGAATTTCATTTTCATCTGAAAGTGTGAGCATGTGATCCCTTCTCTGATTTTTTGAAGATCAACTCTTTTCTGTACCAGTAACTCCTGACTTCATGTATCTCCCTGTAATTCTTAGTTCTATGCTAGCTATTACCATGGATATAAACACGTTTTTTTTTCAAATGTACAGGGGTGAAGACGGTTGGGTAACAAAAATTGGTGAAACTTAGTGTACTATTTTGTTGTTATGACAGGCTGAGTTTAAAAAATGTCTAGTAGTATTTTCGATAAATATTTATCTAATTTAATATTACTCCCAACAGGTCACTGAATTAATTACAACACTTATACCACAGAACTTTGCACTATTTTGATGTGTCTTGACATAAAGTTGAAACCATCCAACAGAGATCTAGTTTCATGCGTTACATAGTTCTCTAAATGATTACTCATGTGGCAAGTTCTTTCAAATGGATATGACTGATTATCTTCCCCATCTACATAAATTCAAGTCTGTTGTTCTTTTTTTACTGCCTTTTCACTGAGGTAATGCAACTATAAACTACCTTTCTTTCTGTGGTTATGTTCCTCAGGTAATATGTAAACATATAGAATATTTGAAGAACCAGTAAAAAGGCTTACTTACTAATATAAAAAGCTGATAGATGACTTACTGAGCTGGAGATTGTGTCTGAAATGATACAGATACCTCCTTTGTCATCACTTTTCTATAGTGGCCCCCCACAACGGGTACATCTTGTACAGCAGCTGCTTGTCTCTCATTGTACGGTTGAAGGACCAGAATGCTAGAAACATACGTTGGCCTGAAACCACTGGGTCTCAATTGTCCATATTTATTTAATTATTTATTTATATTTATTCATCCAGGGATCATTTCACAACATCTGAACTGTTAAGTTTATAAAACAAAAATCGGTTCGTCAAAACACACAGAATATATAAATATGCTTTATGAGGGTGGGAAAGATGATCAGCTGTGGCCGTAGTAAAGGCACCATCCTTGTATTTGCCTGAAGACATTTAGGAGAACCTGTGTTAACTGAAATCAGGATGACTGGACAGAGTATAGTGAATTTCGCCAAATGTGAGGATACAGTTGCACAGCCTCATTCAGCCGGATGCTGTCATACAATATGTTTTGACTTACACACAACTTGATTCAGATAACCTACCCTATGAAACAGAAATGTGGATACAGCTACAACATTTCCACTAAGCTGTGACTGTGTGTCTTCTTTTATTTTACCATGATATACCCATATGAATAATTTGTGTACATGTGCAAGTGTGTGTGTGTGTGTGTGTGTGTGTGTGTGTGTGTGTGTGTGTGTGCCTGATTTTTTTATTTATATTATTTTTTCACTGCAATTGATAATGTGTACTACACAAATATAAGGGGTATCATTAAGTGTTTTTCATGCTGTTCAGTGTGTTCTGTGCATATGTAAAATATATGTTGATGAATGATAAGTGAGAATAAAATATAAGCTTCCCATGATATGACTGAAGAGATATTGTTGTAATTATTTTTATGAATCATGCAGATGTAGAATTTGTTTGCTACTATGCAGAATAGGTAATGTGTAAAGTGGTATGAGGAAATGGCAACTCATCACCTAAATAGCTGTAGCTCTGTTAATGAATACATTATTTTTATTTGCAAGTGCTTGTTTCAATAACAATTATTTCTTAATGCTGGATAGTAGACTTGGTGCTAATTTGGCTAGATATGTATGCCAAATGAATTGAAACTGTCCTGAGCTAGAACACTGAAGTTCTCACAGCAGGGTCAGTTCTGGTGCAGTGTAGCAAGAAAACAGACAACAGGATGTTATGAAAGTACATTCAAGAACTGAATAACAATTTAAGTGAGTGTGCCGAAAGTGCTCATTGAAAATTTGCAGTGAAATAATTGACAGAAACATCTTTTCTGTTATGAAATCAAGTGATGGGAACTCCAGGTTGCAATTTTGATCATATAAAAAAAGTATACATTGCTACTCACTGTAAAACTGGCCCTCTGAGTTACAGATAACAAAAAAAAACACATCACCTTCCTGTGTAAGCATTCATCAGGAAATGAAACAAACACACATTCATTCACAGAAGGAAGCAAACCTTGTTTACATACAACCGCCACCTCCAGGAGCTTTTATCGTGATGCTCAAGATGGCAGTCATATGTGTGTGAAGTGAACTTGGTTTTGCAAAAGAATGCATGCGTGAACCTCTGTTTTTTCTTTCCTAATGAAGGCATTGGTCAAAAGTAAATGTGTAAGTGTCTTTTTGATGTGCCTGTCTGCATGCAATGAATCATCTTCACTGTGAGTAGCATTGTATTTTCTTCATATGTTATTTCTGCAACAAGTACTTTATGACTGGAATTCACACTCTTCTCATGGTTTTTCTTTATAAAGGTGAACATTTCAGTGAAAAATTTATTTTGTTTAGGTGGAATTCCTATCAATGATATAATTATTATAAAAGCCTTTGTGTATTATATTGACTTCTCTATTTTAATAAAGTATGTTTGAAGTTGCCATCCTTATTTAGTTGTATTTGTCAAAATCTATTTCTCTACAAAGAGCTGAAAACTAATTTTAGTCACAGTTTAATTTCAACTTACCACATTGTGGTAAGCACTATGGATCATTGTACGGCAATAACATCCATGTCACTATAACAGCATCTTACTGGGTGACAGCAATGAAAGTTACACCATTTGATGAGTTGTCATTCAATAAAAACATAGTGAAGCCACACATGGAGCTTAGGGAATGCACACTTTCTCTACAAACATTGCTCCAAACCTACATATGAGATTATGATGATGAGAACCTCCAGAAAGATTAGGTACACTTATTCCTGAAATATTCTACATGGCCTTAAAATGGCTTGGAAGTATTTCTTTCTAAAGATAAAGCTATGTCTACTGACTGTGTCAGGTCATTTAGTACTGACTGACTGCAAAGTCATCCCCTGCCAGTGTTGTCACTCAGATGCAGTACAAACAGGCATTTATTATTTATTTATTTATTTATTCATCCGTAGACAACTTGTGTTGTATGGATGTCGTCAACTGTATACATGGAATGAGTATATACATAATAGTACTTCTGGTAGTACATATCTCTATGGTGCAACTTAATCGTTTGTACACAAAACAAATACACACCAATCTTAGTTACAAATAAATATAAATTTACAAATGTATTCTTGCATGGATTACACAAAACAAATACAACTCAATCTTAATTACAGATAAATATAAATTTACAAAGGTACTCTTGCATGAATTGAGGTGAACACATATCATTTACAGTATTCTTTGACAGTATAGTAACATTTATCTGCTAAATAACTTTTTGCAGCTTTCCTAAAGGCATGTATTCCAGTTTCAGCTTTGATCTCCTCTGGAAGTCTATTATACATTTTTATTCCATTAAATAATAAACTATTTTGGGTTTTTGTTTTGTTTTTTCGTATGAGATGCAAATGGTGGCAGGATCTAGTCCAGTGTTGGTGTATAGATCTGTTTTGTGTGTACTGGTCAATGTGTTTCTTTATATATATATCACAGTCTGAAAGATGTATTCACATGGTACTGTCAAGATTCCCATGGTTTTGAATAAATCAGTACAGTGAGCTCTCTTGCTGCTTTTTGTTATTATTCGTACAGCCCTCTTTTGCAGCTTGAAAATTGCTTGTATGTTCTGCACATTTGTACCCCAGAAGGTTATGCCATAACTAATTATTGAATGCACATATGCAAAGTATGTAGTCTTAGCACATGAACTATTACATACTGACATAATTATCCGGAGTACATAGCAAGCAGTAGCAATTTTCTTTTCTAGTGCTGCAATATGGTCAGTCCAGTTAAGCTGTGAGTCAACATGCATTCCTAGGAATTTTGTGTTTGTGACACAATCTATAAGTTCATCTTTAACTTTTAGGCCTATGCTATTATGTTTTTTATTTATGTGGAAATTAATACTGTTTGTTTTTTAATCTTGAGGGTTAATTTGTTGCTTACTACCCACTTGCATACATGATCGGGAGTTTCTTCAGCTTTGTCTCTCAATTTGTCTGGTGACTCATCACTGATAAGGATGCTGCTATTATCTGCAAATAGTATTGCTTCCCCGTATTTGACACTCTGGGGAAAATCATTGATATATATTAGGAAGAGTATTGGCCCTAACACACTTCCCTGAGGGACTCCTATGTTAATATGTTCTGGTTTGGAAATGTGTTTTGTCAATCTGCTGAACTTCGTTTGTGAGATCTCTACACACTGTACCCTATTTTCCAAGTATGACTGAAACCAATTATTTACTGTTCCCCTTATTCCTAGTGCCTCCATTTTGTTTAGTAGTATTTTGTGGTCTACCGTGTCAAATGCTTTGCTAAGGTCAAGGAATATGCCTGTTACATGTTCACCTTCGTCAAGTGCTTCTAAGACAAAATTTGTGAAGTGAGCTACTGCTGAACCTGTGCTTCTTCCTGGCCTGAAACCAAACTGTTCTTTACACAGTAGGTTGTACTTGTTTAGGAAATCCATTAGTCTCTTTTTCATTATATTTTCTATTACCTTGGAAAAGGATGAGAGTAATGAGATGGGCCTATAGTTTTCTATATTTTCTGGATCGACTTTCTTAAATAGAGGCAGGACTTTTGCACATTTTAAGTACTCTGGGAAGCAGCCTGCAGTGAAAGATTCATTTATGATGCATGCCAAAGGATGTTGTATGCTGTCAGTGCAGTCCTTCAGTAAGCACACTGGCACTTCATCTAAACCTGCTGATGTTTTATTCTTTAGATTCTTCACAACCATCCTTACTTCTTCTGTAGAAGTTGGTAACAGTAACATTGAGTTATCCATATAGTTCAATTTTTGTTCAGGCTGTTTTTTGCCAAAATTTTGTTGTAGCTTGGTAGCAACACTGCTGAAGTACTCATTTACGGTATTTACTAGTGTATTTGGGTTATGTATAATAGCACCATTATGTTTCATTTGAATGTTTACTGCTTTTAATTTATTACTGTTTGTTTCCTGTTTGGTAACAGTCCAGGCTGCTTTAATTTTATTTTCTGCCTTTTCTATAATACTGTCATTGTGGGCTTTTTTTGCATCTCGTAATACTCTTCTGTATATTCTTTTGCATGTGTGTTAGTAGTTTAGGAAACCAGGATCACTATGGTAGTTTTTTAACCTGTTCAGTTGTTTGAGTGTTGCAGAGGATTTCCTTATTCCTTTGGTCACCCAGGTATTTCTTTTCTGTGAGTGTACTGCAGTTTGCACCATTGGGAATGCTTCATCAAATCTGAATTTAAATAATGACATTAATTTAGAAAATTTCTTATTTACACTAGTTTCAGCATACACTTCTTCCCAAGTTATACTGTTTATTTCCTTGGCAAATTCTGATCTGTTTGGTTTGGAGAAAACCGTTCTGTATGTGTATATTTTAGTTGTATTGTCTATATTTATGTTTAATTTTAGGATTTGACAGGAGTGATCAGAAAGGCCAAGGTTATCTACAATAATTTCACAACTTTCTTTATCTATGTCTGTGATGATGTGATCAATTGTTGATGATGAGTTCTTGGCTATCCTCGTGGCTCTGTTAACTAATGGTGATAACTTATAACAGCGCAATATATTCAAGAATGAGTTACAGAATCTATCTGGGTTTTGTGTGTTTATATTTAAGTCTCCACAAATGAGAACCTTCGCTTTAGGATTCGAAGCCATGTCTAGAATCTGGATTAGTTTTGCAGTGAAAGTATCTATATCACCACTGGGTGAACGGTAAATACATATTATAGTTAACCTTTGTGCCTCATCTGTCTTGCTTATCTCTATGGCTGATATTTCTATGTGTTTTTCCTCACTTACAGAAGTAATATCATTTCTAATTTTATAGGCAATTCCTTGCTTAACATATATACATGATCCACCACCTCTAATGGTGGTTCTACTATAATGACATGCTAGTATATATGAGTTTAAATTTATTAATGTTATTTCAGTTCCTCTACACCAATGTTCAGTAATGCATGTGACTGAACTGTTTAAAGTTTGTAGTTCCACTTCTAACTGTTGCACTTTGTTTCTGATAGATTGTATATTTTGATGAAAGACTGAGAAACGAGCACAGCTTACCTTGCCTGTCGAGCACAGCTTACCTTGCCTGTATCTTTTGTTTGAATTTTGTTGACAGTGACTGATGCTTTGCGCCGGTTTGTCCCAGTTTTTTTTTTTCCTCTTGGTGCTGAACCATAAAAAATCCTCCTTTGGAGTGATGTACTTTCTTGTCCTCTGGCTCCTTCTGATGGGGTGTGGTTTAGCTGGTGGCTTCTCCATTGGTACTGTCGTTTCTGGTGCTACTGCTGTTGTTGGCTTTGCTGTTGTCTGTCCCACTGTTGCTGTGTCTCCTGTTATTATTGTTGGTGGTGGTGGTGAAGGTTCTGCTGATGTCAGTTCTGCTGCTGACGAGATGACTGCCTTTGTTGATTTTTCTTGTACTGTGGAATGTTCTATTACTGATAGTGTTGTTTTTGAGTTGAAGGTGTTTTGAAGTAGTTTTAATTCCTTCATTATCATGTTCGCCAGATATTCTTTCCCAATACTGTTTAAGTGTAGTCCATGTTGTGTATGGAATCTACGACCTATATTATTTATATTAACACATTTAACATTTTTAAAACGTCTACAGATTTTGGCAAACTGATAGTTGGCTTTTTGTATTTCTGTATTTACACGTGATTGGTCATCCAGATCGTGTCGATGTGGTGTATTCACGAGTATCACGTTTGTATGCGTGAGGTTCTTCAGACACTGTTTCAGATAACGTGTAGCATTTGCAGTTTCATTTTTATATACATCGTTTGAACCTCCGATGAGTATTACACAGTCTTTATCGTGTAGATTTTTAACCTCTCTAGATTCAGTCGTTTTTATTATTTCCGCTAGTGGGGCTCCCGGTTTTACTATGCTACACAAACTTCTATTAGTTTTCTCTTTAATTTTCTTTGCGAGTCCACGGCCATGACTATCTGAAAGCATGAGTATTTTATTATGCGAGTTATCTGTTACAATGTTTTTCGTTTGAGTGTCTGTTTGTATCGGTATTTTGTGACGTAATTCAAGGTCATTTTGTACCAGTATTGTCTCATGAAGTTCATACGACACTTTATCGCTGTTTAGAGATTTTTTGATGTGTTTAGACTGTTCACTGGTGGTTTTAGGCCTACTATCTTGAATGTTTTTCTTCCCAAGCGACTCGTAACGTCTCGTTTTACCCTCGCTGTCTACAATTGCGAGTACTTCATACGAGTTTTCATGCACGAAATTAACGTTACGGTCATTGTTCACACGATTTAACACTTCTTGTTTGTTGTTTTTCAACGTAGCTTGGTTGTTTTTAAGCGTAGCTTTGTTCCAGTTTTTGGAAGCAGGCGAAATGTTTTGCACCGAGTCCCGCGTGTAGCACGTAGGTACCTTGTTTTGATCGGAGATCATAATTTTCTTTCTTGAGCCATGAAATTTCTTTACGAAGCACTTCAACAATTTTCTGTAGGCTGATAATACGTTCATTTAATTTTGTTGTAACACCATTATCATTCACATATTGACTGTTTTTCGCTACGGAGCTGTAATTTTCGCGCACAGGAATATTATGAACACTTGAACCTGTCGCCATGTTCCATGATAGACTGAACTTGATCACACCCCTCTGGAGTCCAGTGCGTCCGCAATTTTTGCTTTGGTGTACATGTTCGTAGCCACTAGGAACCGCTCAAAACCACTAGACGAAATATGAATGTGATTCGAAGCAGTAAGGAATGCTTGCATATTTTCGGCCTCCTGTTTCGCGCGCTCCTGTGTCATGGGGGAGGGAGGGGTGTGCGACATTGACATATGCATGAAAAGCATGTCCCTCTAAGGGTCTCTCTAAGACCCCTGGCCCCAGTTCGGCAATACGCTCTTTGCACCCGCTCTCCTTTACTGAGAATTTCAAAAATGTTCCTGTAAAGCGGCAACCTGAGAAGTAGTCCTAGGCGCCTGCAGGCAAGTATATCCTTGACAGCCCTCTGATTACAGATACTTGCCTGTAGGCATCTAGGACTCAGTCACAGTCTCTTAGAGGAATATTTTTAAGATTCTAAATAACAGTTGACTGATGCCACCAAGGATGTTGCCGAACTGGGGTCTTCGCCGTTTTATTCACGGATGTGCCAATGTTGCACCCTCCATGATCGCACCACAGTAGAGCGCAGACAAAAGGGCTGAAAAGGTACAAGCATCCTTTGCTGCTTCGGATTACATTCAAATTTCGACTGATTGTTTTGAACGGTCGCTTGTGGTTCCAAACCATGCACGAGAGCAAATTTGCATGCACGCTAAAGTCGAGATCGGGTTCAGTAGGGTTGCAGCCTCAGAATGTACTGTACTTAGAGAAGAGTTAAAACTTCCAAGGTGTCAGCGGTGTCAAAGGTTGTCAAGAGTATCGTCCTGTTGCTCATCTCACTGCAAACTGTTGTTTTTGATCGCGAAATGTGTGAGAATCAACGACCCCAGAAAGGGGGTAGCTTCATTGACGTTCTAGTTGCTACCTCCCGAGACCTCTTGGTGTCGATTATGAGTGGCAGTGTGTCTGAAATTTTTTGCTGGCCACTCACACGAAAACTTCATGATTTAAGTTTCGACACAGCGGTTCTGATCTCCATCGCAGAGGTGTCAAAAGAAGGAGTGAAATATAAGAGGGGGGCGTGACGACCTTCCACTCGTGTGACAGGTTCACGCTGGGCACAATTTTGGTCAAATTTGGTGCCAAAGCGATATCATTAACCCTACTTATATGTCACATGAACTTCTGAGCTCTGTCCTTTTTTCCGCATGTGTTGCCATCTAGCTGTCTGTAACGTCGCAGGGAGCAACACGTTTGCACCATTACTGAGGAAGGTTATAGGCATCTTTGAACCAAATTTCAAACTTCTGCGTCGCAACGGGAGACCATTCCAGGGTTTCGAAAAAGTGATCTTTTAATTGCGTTGCACAGTGTACGTATTTTGTTCAATAAGCTAACTTACGTTGTTTCCATTGCGGTTTATGTATCTTGTATTTAGTTTATTTGGTGGTCTGTTCAAATACTGGCAGTGCAGGAGGTAACAGAAGATACTGTTTAGATGGCAAAGTATTGCACATCAAACATCGCTTTATTCCCCGTTATTAATAGTCACATAATAAGCATGCCTATTTCATCAGCCTTAGTGTATACTGACGATTATCGTGCCACGTTACGGTACTTTGTCCTTTAATTTGTGCAAACCTAAAGCAAATGGAGAACTATGTTCTGTGGAAAGCTCTGCTGGCTAAGGCTACCTATGCTACATCAGACTGCTTGTTGCACACTTAAATCCGGCACTTTCCGTGTATTAATGGTACTATCAAGACTACAGTATCAGTGAATTTTCAAAACCAAACTGTAAAATTTGGGACAGTTTTACCAGTTTGTACATTACTAATTATCTCGAGCACAGGAATCATATCACGTACGCTGCAGAGAGGATCCAAAGACACAGTATGGCGGAAGAGACGTGAAAGCTGACGCACATAGCATTATTTTTTGCAATGTACAGGAACTATACAGGGTGTTACAAAAAGGTACGGCCAAACTTTCAGGAAACATTCCTCACACACAAATAAAGAAAAGATGTTATGTGGTCATGTGTCCGGAAACGCTTAATTTCCATGTTAGAGATCATTTTAGTTTCGTCTGTATGTACTGCACTTCCTCGATTCACCGCCATGATTTCATACGGGATACTCTACCTGTGCTGCTAGAACATGTGCTTTTACAAGTACGACACAACATGTGGTTCATGCACGATGGAGCTCCTGCACATTTCAGTCGAAGTGTTCGTACGCTTCTCAACAACAGATTCGGTGACCGATGGATTGGTAGAGGCGGACCAATTCCATGGCCTCCACGCTCTCCTCACCTCAACCCTCTTGACTTTCATTTATGGGGGCATTTGAAAGCTCTTGTCTACGCAACGCCGGTACCAAATGTAGAGACTCTTCGTGCTCGTATTGTGGACGGCTGTGATACAATACGCCATTCTCCAGGGCTGCATCATCGCATCAGGGATTCCATGCGACAAGGGTGGATGCATGTATCCTCGCTAACGGAGGAAATTTTGAACATTTCCTGTAACAAAGTGTTTGAAGTCATGCTAGTGCGTTCTGTTGCTGTATGTTTCCATTCCATGATTAATGTGAGTTGAAGAGAAGTAATAAAAGGAGCTCTAACATAGAAAGTAAGCGTTTCCGGACACATGTCCACATAACATATTTTCTTTCTTTGTGTGTGAGGAATGTTTCCTGAAAGTTTGGCCGTATCTTTTTGTAACACCCTGCATATGTAAGCAGAATTTTTATCATACAGTATTCAATACTGGAAGAGTATTTGTTGCCTGTATATCTTAAAAGTTGGTAGAAAAAATAGTAGTTCTGCGTACTATTAGGTAAACTGATGCACTTTTTTCACTTGACTGCAGTATCTAGTAGAAGGTTAACATTTATGGAACTATCAGTACGGGTTTCTAGCTTCGACGGAAACTGATAATCCTAGTCAAATATCAGTGCATTTTGGTGGACACCGCATGCAGAAAAGGAAACCCTCAGCCTTATCGGAGATTGCAGACGAGCTTCTCCCTGCAGCTTTCCTCGTCTTCATCCTTATTTAGGTTTGTCGTTGTTTCCCTAAAACACTAGATGCGAATACTCGCTTGATTTCTAACATGCTGTTCGATATTATTTCATCTATTACTCCCTGCATAGTACTAGTTGTCGATTAGAAGTTAAATCAGGAACGACTGATGGATTCCTTATGGAGTCAAGAATTTCCACTTCACTAAGTACTTACTCAATTTCTGTTTGATTCTGTAGTTAACTGCTTTTAAATTTACTGGACAAAGTGAATTTTGATGATAGCCACAACCAAAGGCGACCTGATTATAATGCCTCTTACTACAACCTACTATCGTTTCCTCCAATACAATGCAAATTCAATTGTCGTGAGGTTATCCATATGACAGTACCTCAAGCTTTCATAAAAAGGGGACCTAATTACGTTATAGTATCTTACACAAAAAACTCATGTATTTATAGTGTCTCAAAATTGCCGGGAATATATGACCAGAGAGTTTTCTCTTTAGGCACACTGGTAAGTCTGACCACAATTTAACTCCTAACATTCAGAATTAGGCCTAGATCAAAGAGGGGTAGTTTATGATTAGCTCAGTTGTTTATGATTAGCCCTAGACATAAAAAAGTATTTATTGTAAAGAAAATTACTGATGTAGATATATCTACATCCGAAGAACACAGTCGTCAATGAATCCAGCGTTACTGAAGTTTTCAGGAACCCATCCTTCTTGTAAAAGTTTTGTACATACATTACAGCTCCTTAGCATTTTTTTCGACATACAGATAAAAACCAAACTCAACAAAATAAGCTCCTTGCACGAAGAAAGTTGTCTTCCTAACTGCTAGTGGACCTGTGCAGCATGAGAGGGAAGTCAAACAAGTGTATAGTAGTTCTCTTTTGATGAACAGTTTCACCCGGCACTACATTTCTAAAGGGTTTGTTGTTGATCATGGCGTTTTTCCAGTGAATCTTCAGACAGCAGCCTATATCAGTACAGAAGATTTGCGCTATAATTCTAGATCATATTTTAGTTCAGGCACTATAACTTATCTTGAAGAAAATAATTTTTATGTAAACCAGCTTGGCTTCTAAAAACAAAGATGATGTGAAACTCTGTCCGCGCTTTTGACCTACCGCATCACCAAAAAACATGGGCAGAGATAACAAAATAGGATAGTTTTTTCAGGTGTTCAAAAACTGGTTTTGATTTAGCTGTCTGCTAAAGACATACGTTCATGTCTGATAGTTGCCTCTATGTGTACTGGACTGAAGACTTATTCATAGACAAAACGCACGAAGTTATCATATACAAAAAGGCAGCCGGCCGCTGTGGCCGAGCAGTTCTAGGTGCTTCAGTTTGGAACCGCTCGACCGCTACGGTCGCAGGTTCGAATCCTTCCTCGGGCATGGATGTGTGTGATGTTCTTAGGTTAGATAGGTTTAAGTAGTTGTAAGTTCTAGGGGACTGATGAACTCAGATGTTAAGTCCCATAGTGCTCAGAGCCATTTGAACCAAAAGGCACGCAAACATACATGCTCGAAAAAGTTATAGGTTCCCCTCAGAGAGGTGTTGGTGTTCTTTATTAACGACTTAGTGTCCTATGTTAGTATCATTCTCAGGTTTTTCGTAGATGAGACGAGTCTTAATTGTCCATATACAGTTTGACATGATACCACTTGAAACAGACATTAGGAGCTAGTTCTTACTGCAAGTAAATATTGGTTGGGGTTGTTTGGGGAAGACCACACAGCGAGGTCATCGGTCTCATCGGATTAGGGAAGGACGGGGAAGGAAGTCGGCCGTGCCCTTTCAAAGGAACCATTCCGGCATTTGCCTGGAGCGATTTAGGGAAATCACGGAAAACCTAAATCAGGATGGCCGGACGCGGGGTTGAACCGTCGTCCTCTCGAATGCGCTGCAAGTAAATAAACATTGTGCATGTCATTAAATGCAAAAATGTAGTTGTTTTTGACTAAGCGATCAGTGAGTCACAGTTTTAGTTCGTAAAGTCATAAAAATACTTAAACTAACAGAGTGTGGAGATGTACTCAGCCATAATTGTAGATCAAGCAAATGACAGGATTCGATTCGCTGGAAAGATACTGGAAACTACAGTTCACCTATGAAATAGAGTGCTTACTAAACACTGGTACAAGCTATTCGGAAGTAATAATCACGTGTGGGGGTTCCGTAGCAGAGGTTCAGGAACACGTATCCACAGGGAATCGACGAGTACTGTTAAGCGCCATACATGTGGGGCGTAAGGTCTCCACAGTACATCGATGTTGTCGCCAGTGGTCGGCGGAAGGTGCACGTGCCCGTCGACCTGGGACCGGACCGCAGCGACGCACGGATGCACGCCAAGACCGTAGGATCCTACGCAGTGCCGTAGGGGACCGCACCGCCACTTCCCAGCAAATTAGGGACACTGTTGCTCCTGGGGTATCGGCGAGGACCATTCGCAACCGTCTCCTTGAAGCTGGGCTACGGTCCCGCACACCGTTAGGCCGTCTTCCGCTCACGCCCCAACATCGTGCAGCCCGCCTCCAGTGGTGTCGCGACAGGCGTGAATGGAGGGACGAATGGAGACGTGTCGTCTTCAGCGATGAGAGTCGCTTCTGCCTTGGTGCCAATGATGGTCGTATGCGTGTTTGGCGCCGTGCAGGTGAGCGCCACAATCAGGACTGCATACGACTGAGGCACACAGGGCCAACACCCGGCATCATGGTGTGGGGAGCGATCTCCTACACTGGCCGTACACCACTGGTGATCGTGGAGGGGACACTGAATAGTGCACGGTACATCCAAACCGTCATCGAACCCATCGTTCTACCATTCCTAGACCGGCAAGGGAACTTGCTGTTCCAACAGGACAATGCACGTCTGCATGTATCCCGTGCCACCCAACGTGCTCTAGAAGGTGTAAGTCAACTACCCTGGCCAGCAAGATCTCCGGATCTGTCCCCCATTGAGCATGTTTGGGACTGGATGAAGCGTCGTCTCACGCGGTCTGCACGTCCAGCACGAACGCTGGTCCAACTGAGGCGCCAGGTGGAAATGGCATGGCAAGCTGTTCCACAGGACTACATCCAGCATCTCTACGATCGTCTCCATGGGAGAATAGCAGCCTGCATTGCTGCGAAAGGTGGATATACACTGTACTAGTGTCGATATTGTGCATGCTCTGTTGCCTGTGTCTATGTGCCTGTGGTTCTGTCAGTGTGATCATGTGATGTATCTGACCCCAGGAATGTGTCAATAAAGTTTCCCCTTCCTGGGACAATGAATTCACGGTGTTCTTATTTCAATTTCCAGGAGTGTATTAGTTAGAGTTACGGATCATCAACACGTGGTCCCACTTTACTCACAAAGTAGTGACAAAGCAACTACTGGAAGATATTCTGAACTTCGCACTCAAATTACACTGTGTTGCAATTTAAGATAACATAAGATATTTTAGATCTAAACCTGAAATAAAGGTGATTAAATTTCCAGTTAGGCTGAACTTAAGAAATCCATTGTCCTATGGACTTAGCATAGACACGCTTAGCCGGAGATCTTACCACTTCAGACGCCCACCGCAAACAGACCGGCCTGGGCCCCTACCGAGGGTACCTTACAGATGCAAACAGAAGTGACCAGAGAGGCAGATTCCTATACCAACATGACAAGGGACGGACAGGACCATACCAAGAATAGAAATCTCTTTGCTTTTAGAAAGCGTAGCTACCTGTTCCGACATTGGTCCTACTGTTCTCTAGCAGACAGACGTGTCTGCTACCATCAAGCATGCAACTAGAAATACATTTGCTCATTCATCCTTTCACACAGAAGGGAAGGGGGATGACAGAATCTTATCATATACACTATATTAAGAAAAAAATTGCATGTAGGTTCCATATGAGACTGTGTGACATGAATTACATATAAACTGTGTTTTAAAGTGTAGTAGTGTGACAGACCGTTCTTGTTTATTTGTAAAAGTAACACGTTCCACTGCTCAGTCTCCTCCCAGATGGAGTCAGAAACACCATAGTAAATTCAGAGGTGGAATGTATGCTGAAAGGAGTCCAACAGAGACCTTTCAATGTGACCATCCTGTTTCGACACATTCCTCCAAACGGACAAAGATTTATGCCCTGTCTCATCTTGGGTATAAAATCGAGTCTACAGTTTCATAACAGCCGTGATTCCAAGTTAGCGACATGTGTTTGTAAAGTACTGCAATCCCCGTGTATACATCTGTTTGGCGGATTTCCTGTTTACAGAATTAATGGTGGCATGACGTGTAAGTTCACATGTCAAACGCCGCTGCTATACGTTTGTCAATTTCCTTGTAAGAGGTATTCTCCGCTACCAACTTTAATTTTCTATGGGACTGATGCGAGCATAGTATAATTTCTGCGCCATGATCAGATGTGAACAGTGGACGCTATACACCTCTGCAAACTTATATTGTGCATGTATCACACAAAATCGATGTTTTGAGGAAGTAGATTATTTTCATTTTACAGTTTGTCATCGTAGTTTATCGTAGAGATACCTGCAAGAAGAATGTCTGTCATGCACTGGAAATATATTCCTTACATTGGAATATTAACAGCGTTGCATTCCACACGACTAATAGGTCAGAAACTGCAACGATGTAACATTACACTCTGTTTTAAGTGCAGAACCAGTGCAAGGTGCCGGGGCTAGCAGTGTATTTAACACTAAATTCTTCTAGAATCTACATATGTAAATGATGCTCTCAGCCCCCCTCCCTAATCTAACTACAACTTTTGCTGTTGCACATGGATTAAAAAGAAACGCGCACTGACTGTAATTGACCCTGCAAGTGGAGTACAAAAGAGTTTGGCACCTGCAATAATTCAATTTGATAAATAAGTTAAATAAAGGAAAGTTTCATTAACGTAGTGAGAAATGATAGGGTTGCTCTACCGATTAACAGAATGAAAATTCTGTCCAAAATAACAACATGTGACTGATTTTAACAAGCGAAGTCACACAGTAACTCCGATACAGTCAACTTTAGCCAAAACTGTTCAAGACAGACAACATAGGCCGCTTGTATGCAGAACGCTCAATTGCCAACTGTACTCGGAAAGTTACATTGAAGTTGAAACTTCAGAAACTTCGTCAAACAGTTACAATTAAACAGAAGAATATTAGACAGCCAACGGAAGGCAGGCTGTCCAGATCAGCGAGAGCTCAGTCTTGTAACCTACTCCGACTGAAAGGCGAGAGCCAACTCCCACACAAGCACCCATACAAACCGAACACAGAACATTCCCGCCCCCACGACAGTGTCCGTGGTTAAACGTACCAATCAGCAACTCGAAAACCGGCAGAAAACTCCACTCTATTGCTGAAGCACTACTAGTCCACCAATGGAGATTCTTGGCGCCAATTTCTGCGCCGATTTTGCTACGTCACGGAGCTATGCCCTGAGCAAGCCAATCACAGTTACGATTTTGCAGAAAACGCGGGAATTTTCCCACCAAGACTGCCTGGGAACACAAATCATTCCCACGCCTCACTGGTAGCCCGCCAGAAAGTGTTTTCGCTAAGTTTCTGCGAAGTAACGGAATCTCTAGCCCAGCCGCTCCTTCAGGCCCCTGCGGGCGTGTCTCCGCCGCTCTACTGACAATGTCGGCGTCTGGAAAGCATTCACTCAACTCCCTCACACCCGTTGGCTTAACCCCTTCAACATCAGCAGGTCCCGCCTGTCACTGGACCACCCGGGTGACGAGAGACGCTGCGTGGGAAGTCCCCGTGTGAAGGAATAGCGACTTTTCACTGTATACAATTAGAGAGGAAGATGGAATTATTCAAACTAAGATAGTAATATGAGAGGGGGCTCATGCCACCTCTCATAGCCCCTACGCCATTTTAGATTGTAATTGGCGAGCGATTGGCTCACTTAGCAACAAGGTAGTGAGTCAATCACCCAAGAACAATCTTGCAAACTGACACACATGCCGCACTCTATAAAAAAAAAAAAAATCACTGCAACTGAAGGATGCAGCTCATAGAGGGAGGATTATTTATGATGTAGCCAACTTCACCTTTTTAATATGGAACTCTAACACTGACATCACAAATCCATACCCAGGGAGCCCCTTCCAAACACCGATTCACACAGACATTCACGCTCTAAATATGGCCCGGGCACAGGAGCCAAATATGGAGCATTTTATTCTTTACAATCAGAGTTGGAGTGCTCCACAATTAAATGCCCAAGATGTTACAACAATTTCAATCATTAAACTAACCTGAACTCAATCACACATGTTACTATTTAAGTTAACAATCTCTTTGTGAGCTTTCAGAATCTAATTGCAACCCCCAATTCATTCTGTCTCCCTGCAGCAAGAATAACCTTTACAAAATGTTCCCTGAACTGATGGTCCATTCACAATGACAGTGGTGGTATCTGCTTCAGTTTATGGGGACTTCAGGCACACTGTTTGCATACTCACAACAATAAATACAGAATACAAAAAAACATGGTATGGAGAACAATACAGTTATTTGTGCGCCCTACTCTATTACTTACATAAGAATTACAGTGCAAAACACAAACACATACAAGATATAACATACATTACAAAAACAACACTCGAGAAATAAATATAAGAAAAAAAAACAAGGTTCATGGGGTGTCAAGTTGTGCTTGCACATTGCACAATGTTCACGACTACTGTGCTGAGACTGAGGCACTAAATCACATTGTTAGAAATATTCGAAGCACTTCACAAATTCGTTAGTATCTCTGAGGGGGTTGGTATGTTGAGTCATATGAATTGATGCACGTGGTTCCATGTCTTGAGCATCAGAGGGGGGCTTTTGGGATGGGGCCACAGTACTGACATCACATAGGGCTAAACGTCAGGTGTTGTTGCTACGTTGTTGCAGCAGCAATAGGGTGTGCTGGAGCATCTGCAGTACGCTGTTGAGACTGCAGCAAGACCTACGCATATGGTCACGGCAGTACAGTAGGAAGACATAGTGACAGGCTCTCCTCATGTCGACTAAATGTCTCTGAGGTCTACTAGTTGGGATGCATCACTAGTCCAGGTCTCTTCTCTCCCTGGACAGTACTTTACGTTTCCCAATATTGTAGGTCGACGAGGGATGATGGCACGTGGAGTGACTCCACAAGTGTGTGAGGTCATCCAGACAGGATCGAACTAGGAGCGACGATTGCTACAACTGCTCTCTAAGTGAGAGGAGAAGTTAGAAATGAGACAATTCATTTGTTAGAGTTTGTGGCACGATACTGCTTTGTGTATGCAGATAGGCCAATGCTAGTGAATTGTAAAATCTCAAATAGGTGATCATATAGCGTCCCTTTCTGTCCTGAGGCACATGAGGCGCAGATTCTGACACCTTGTGTGATCTTCTTCTTGTACTCACGAAAACGTGGTCTGCCGCAGGGAATCCCTCCAAATGGCTGCCGCATCCAAAGAGCTAGCTGGCTGTTGCGTACTGGTCGCGTGTCAGTGTCAACGCCCAGCCACACTTTCGGTTGTGGCCCGGCGAGGGCTGTCTGCCGCCTAATCCCTCAGGTATATGGCCCGGTGACTGTCAGCTTGTAGCACCAGATGCTGCCGCATCCTTCTGGTCAGGTGGCGCGCTGACGCTACCCTTCTTGCAGATAGCCGAAGACCTCTTGTTTTTTTGCTCCGGCCGGCCTCTGCATTGCCACGATTCCCGTCATCTGCACAGTTCTGACAAAAATCTTATGCCTAACTTCTTCCCATGACCTTCTATGTTATAATAAATTTACATAACGGTACATTGATGATCTGTCATTTCAGACACTCTTATTTTAATTTTATATTTATCAATATATGGCTATAATTATAACAAAATCTTGGTATATTTAATATAGACATGGAAATAATCTATCTTGATATTTGTGTAGAGACTGATCTCACTACTGTACATCGTGTGTGACGCTATATCGGATGAACAACTAAATGTGCGGGCCCGCACTAATATTAATATTACTTATATAGATCGACAGTAGACATGCTCACGAGTTAACTACCATTTGCGAACGATCTACACTCTATGTCTTTTGAATAAATTATGTTATTATGCAGGTTGAAGTTTTACTGTGCTATAAAGAACATGCAACTATTCTACTTTCGCCCGCCCGTCGTCCCTCCATCTCGGGTCGGTGATTTGGTGACCTGAAAAATAGCACCCCAACAGGCGCGCGCCAAACTCTTGTGGTAGAAAACACCCACAATATTAAGGATCTAGTTATTGTTAAATCCTAAAGTTTAACTTATCCTAGTATATGGTACTATCTCTCTTTTTTTCTGTCCAAAATACAACACTTTTACATAATTCTTGTTACGCTGAGATGTCTCGCTGCTCGCCGCTATTGACGACAGTGATGTGCGCGCCATTCGACATGGCCTCCGAGTTCTCACTACGCCTCACTGAAACTCCAGAGACTCGGTTAGCCATTGTTATACAAGACAATAAATTTATAGTTGCAACTTCTTTTTTCTATGTGATGCGGTTTTCACGATCGAAGCACACTGTTCCAGAGACAATGTAATATGACCAAGCCAGGACTGGTTCCTGTTGAGGATTCCGTCGCCCACCACACACCAGCTACACAGTATGTCACGAATCTTCAAATATAATTCTTTGGTTATTCATCTGCGACAGTCACGAGCAGCACGCTAAATCCCCAACCAGCACATTGGCATGGTAGGCTTTATGCACGCATTTCTACCATCTAGGGCACCATTGGAGTCAAACGCTCACAGGTTCATTCTGACTTGCAAGACAACAATGCTGGCGCATCTCTGCAAAAACAATACTGCCCATATTCATCCTCGAAATCACGCAATATACCACAATCCTGCAGTGCACTGACGCGTGCTTGCAAGCATTGTTATGAACGTCTCGCGAACTGGTTGTGGCCGCTATGGAGCGTATCACGACTTCCCGGAACGCTTATAGGAGCACGTTCTTGTATGCGCCCGTTTGTGCGACATCCCCTCACTCATCATTATCCCTCAACATGGACACCAGACAGGAAACGACAAAAACATTGCTCATGGAATGGTAGTGCCTCCTACTCCATCAACATTGTAAGTCGCGAACATAAACCAAAAAGGAAAGCAGCAGTAAATTGTTATGCGAGACAATGCAGCGTGTTAATAGTTTAATAATCTTAATCTGTCAGTGCAACGATTATTGTTCCCCAAAGAAAGGTTCATATATTTGCCTATTCTACTATGTACACCACTTAAACTACTATTATTGGTTCAAATGGTTCAAATGGCTCTGAGCACTATGGGACTCAACATCTTAGGTCATAAGTCCCCTAGAACTTAGAACTACTTAAACCTAACTAACCTAAGGAAATCACACACACCCATGCCCGAGGCAGGATTCGAACCTGCGACCGTAGCAGTTCCGCGGTTCTGGACTGCAGCGCCAGAACCGCTAGAGCACCGCGGCTGGTTCAAATGGCTCTGAGCACTATGGGACTCAACATCTTAGGTCATAAGTCCCCTAGAACTTAGAACTACTTAAACCTAACTAACCTAAGGACATCACACACACCCATGCCCGGAGCAGGATTCGAACCTGCGACCGTAGCAGCCCCGCTGTTCCGGACTGCAGCGCCAGAACCGCTAGACCACCGCGGCTGGTTCAAATGGCTCTGAGCACTATGGGACTCAACATCTTAGGTCATAAGTCCCCTAGAACTTAGAACTACTTAAACCTAACTAACCTAAGGACATCACACACACCCATGCCCGGAGCAGGATTCGAACCTGCGACCGTAGCAGCCCCGCTGTTCCGGACTGCAGCGCCTGAACCGCTAGACCACCGCGGCCGGCAAACTACTATTATTCCACGAACTTCTTTGTGTGAGAGATGTGCTGGAGTTCTATGGACTAGCGCCAATCCCTTCTTAGATTCCTCCTCCTCTGACGTGCTTTAGGATTTGCAGGTCTAATTTCAATCTCCTGGTTCTCCTGTTGTCCTTGATTTCGCTCTCTCCAATTACGGTCGCTTTGCCGTTCGTTATTCCTCCTGTCCCAGATTCCTTGTCTAGATTGACCCTGTTCCCTGACGTTCTGGTTTCCGTGTCTCTGGTTTCCATAACCTTGAATAGCGTAGCCTTGATTTCCGTAACCCTGGTTTCCTAACTGACCAGTCCGATTATGCGATCTGTTGTCGTCTTCCCTTGCTGGCCCGTGGTATATGTTATTTTGCGCCTTCTTCCTGTCCTTTGCTTCTTGTTTATCGAAGACTACTTCGAGCTCGAGCAATAGACTCCTGAATGCTTCTATGTCAGATCCGCACTTCCCGACAAGTGTCTGTTGATACCTAACTGGCAATTTGGAAAATCAAAATTTAATGATTTCTCCGTTGCTGTATGGACTATCTAAAAACTGATTCTTCTTGAGTAAATCCTCAAAAAATTTGGTTGCGCTCCTATGCCCGGACACTTCCAGTTCAGGACAAAATATTATTTCCTCTTTAATCCTGTCTTCCGTTTCCTTTG
This sequence comes from Schistocerca cancellata, assembly GCF_023864275.1. NCBI lineage: Eukaryota > Metazoa > Arthropoda > Insecta > Orthoptera > Acrididae > Schistocerca > Schistocerca cancellata. The sequence continues at coordinate 272,336,136 of NC_064629.1, forward strand.
ACCAGTAGGTCCGCAGGAATGCTCCAACAAATTCCTGATAAGTCCGACACGTCGCTGCCACACCCCGCATCTTTTCCGCGGCTTGGCCTTCGATGTGTCCACACATGAATTCTAATTTTGCCTGGGTTGGCCATGACGACAGTAATGAATTTTTAAACTGCATCACCCAGCTCTTCGGATGCATCGATCATCCATTATCTCTGAATTTCTGGAATTTTAGTATCGACAGGAAGTGATTCTGATCAAAATCGTGTCCGATCCTCGCACTGGTGTTGTCACTCGTTTCCGATACTTGCACGTCTGCTGAGTGTCCTGATCTATCTTGCTGATAACTGCGATGTGCTACCTCTGTATCACAGTGGAAGTGGTATTCAGCAATCACTCTTCTAAGTGGGATGCAATTATTGGAGCTATTACTCGCTGTTTCTGCGTGTGCATTGTTAGTTCCGCACTCTGTCACTGGGCCAGGGCGCGGCGGGCTTTTCCTCGGAGACACAATTCTGTGTACTCCATCATTGGTATCAGAACGCGCAGTGCTCGTGTGCCCGTTTCACTCTAGTTTTGCTATCCGACTCTCTACTTCTTTCATTCGTTTCGTTATGTTCGTAACCGCAATATTACATTGAGTCTTTAAGACCGCTAGGGATTTTGAGTGGGCTTGTGTCGCACGTCACAAGCGCCCTGCGAGTTGAGAAGTTACTTTTGCGATTTTCATTGCCCCTGTTGCTGCCGTTTTGGCTAGGCCTGCTACTTTTTGTGCTACCATTGACATTTGTTTTGCTTCTCCACATTATTTCTTTATTGTTAGTAATTCCCCACGAATTTCCCCTACATGCGAAATTATTGCCTCTGTGTCCTTACGCTGTTCGTCAGCTTCTTCCTTCTCCTTCTTACGTTGTTTCTCGGCTTCTTCCTTCTCCTTCTTACGTTGTTTCTCATCTTCTTCCTTCTCCTTCTTACGCCGTTCGTCAGCTTCTTCTTTCATTGATCGTAGGAAGCTCAGTATTGGGTTTATGTCATCTTTTTGATACTCGTCACACATGGGCGATGTAACTGTGGACACCTGGGCGCTAGAGCTCTGACGTGACCGAGCTGGCCTCTGTCTGCTCTCGTTCGTTTGACTATAAACTTCTGCTACCGTCTCGACCTGTGTGCCTGTATCTGTTTCATCCTCTACCTCACTATCATAATCACGGCCGCGGCGTTGCTCTAAGATCTCGTCCAAATCACCTTCCTCATCAATGATTCTGTCGTCCTGTCCTGCTAAAAATGTGCCCATCTCATCTCTAAACCTATCCCCGTCAGTAACCTGCCCCTTATCCATTATGCTATCCTCTTTTGTTCTAGTTTCCCTCGATAATAGTCGTGCCTTACTTCTCGTGATCATTCATGAAAAACAAATATATCTAAAATGCACGATAAAAATAATCTACTCTCTACATTTTTTACACATAGACATAAATTTCAACAACGCTGTTTCAACGCTGTAATTACATGCACAATTTGTTTTGGTACAGAAACAGCACGCAAACCTGACGAAGTGTGATGTGGTACGGACACCACATCAAAGAAACACCATAGACAATGAACAAACAAAAAATATATACACTGAAAACAAAAACTGTAATAATGCGCCGCTACATAAAAACTAATTGCAGAACAACAAGAAAAAGAACTTGGCCATTAATTATTAAAAAAATAGAGAAAAAAATTTTAATGTTCCTACTAAGAATACTGTTTGCTTATCAGTGATTCACAGGAAAGATCCGAGGCTAAGGGTCGCCATTTTATGCGAGGTGCCGGGGCTAGCAGTGTATTTAACACTAAATTCTTCTAGAATCTACATATGAAAATGATGTTCTAAGCCCCCCCCCCCTAGTCTAACTCCGACTTTTGCTGTTGCACATGGATTAAAAAGAAACGCGAACTGACTGTAATCGACCCTGCAAGTGGAGTAGAAAAGAGTTTGGCACCTGCAATAATTTAATTTGATAAATAAGTTAAATAAAGGAAACTTTCATTAACGTAGTTAGAAATGATGGGGTTGCTCACCGATTAACAGAATGAAAATTCTGTGCAAAATAACAATATGATTTATTATGACTAAATTCAAAATAATAAACAAAACACATGAAACATTTACAATACATCAAATTGGCTCAAATTGGATACTCAAATAAATGCTGTGAAGGTGAAGTTGTCCCAAAACTAGATTGTGACATTTATGACGAAATGGTGTGTGGAGTCAATTCCTTGTAACTCAAATCTTAAGAGAAACACACAGCCAACCCAACATTAATTGCTACTACAGTAGTGAGAACTCAGACAATGAACACCCAAGACAGAACAAAGTTAGAAAAGACGAACAGGCGCGCTCTGCTGAGCTCTGATTATCACCTAGCAAAATTGCCTGCTTTACCGGTGCTGCGGACGTACATTACCAAGCTGTCTTCTTAACTGCAAGGACACGATCTGGCGTACCGGAGGCGATGGCTGGTTGCTTCGATATCCCGTCGTGGTGATGATAATGTGGCGAGTATAGGCTGAAACAAATTATCCTGGTCAGGTTGTTCCAGACTAAAGACTTCCTAGCAATAGAATGCGCCTCTGAGGGAGATGAAGAAGGCTCGCCACACAATCACTGACGGTACAGTGATTGATTTTAACAAGCAAAGTCACACAGTAACTCCAATCTAGTCAACTTTAGCCAAAACTGCTCAAGACAGACAACATAGGCCGCTTGTACGCAGAACGCTCAATTGCAAACTCTACTCGGAAAGTTACGTTGAAGTCGAAACTTCAGCAACTTGCTCAAACAGTTACAATTAAATAAAAGTATATTAGACAGCCAATGGAAGGCAGGCTGTCCAGAGCAGCGAGAACTCAGTCTTGTAACCTACTCTGACCGAAAGGCGAGAGCCGACTTCCACAAGAGCACTGATAAAAACTGAACATAGAACATTTCCGATCCCACAACAGTGGCCGTGGTTAAACGTACCAATCAGCAACTCGAAAACCGGTGGAAAATTCCACTCTATTGCCGAAGCACAACAAGTCCACCAATGGAGATTCTTGGCGCCAATTTCTGCGCCGATTTTGCTACGTCACGGAGCTATGCCCTGAGCAAGCCAATCACAGTTACGATTTTGCAGAAAACGCGGAAATTTGACCGCCAAGATTGCCTGGGAACTCAAGTCATTCCCATGCCTCGCTGGTAGCCCGCCAGAAAGTGTTTTGGCTAAGTTTCTGTGAAGTAACGGGATCTCTAGCCCAGCCACTCCTTAAGGCCCCTGCGGCATGTCTCCGCTGCTCTTATGAAATTTCGGCGTCTGGAAAGCGTTCACTCGACTCCCTCACACCTGTTGGCTTAACCCTTTCAAGATCAGCACTGCCCGCCTTTCACCAGACCACCCGGGTGACGAGAGACGCTGCGTGGGAAGTCCGCGTGTAAAGGAATAGCGACATTTCACCGCATGCAATTAGAGAGGAAGATCGAGTTACTCAGACTAAGATAGAAATATGAGAGGGGGCTCATGCCACCTCTCACCAGGTATCCTTAGAAGTGTATGTGTTTATGTTCTCTCTTATCAATAGCTTCTTGGTACTGATCCCAGACACTAGAACAACACTTTAGAACTGTTAGCATAGTTGATTTACGTAAAATCCTTCGAAGTCTGTCCGTCTAGAGCTCTATCGTACATGAATACTACCTGTTTTTTTGTTCTTCTTAACCATCTGCTATTACATTACAACACTTCCATATCTACTGCTATACACCGACAAGGTGTGCTAACCCCTCGACATGCATGCATCTCAAGAAATTTGTGCACTTGGATGGGTGCGGAACAGTAGTTACGGAATCGGCACGCTTCATTCATTCACGCGACACAGAGTGCAGAGTTCTACTTCTGCAGGGCAGATTGGTCAAAGACAGTGTGAGGAGATCTTTCATTCTCCAACTTAATATCCTAAGGATGCGAGAATGTACTGTGACTCCCACTGCATAGAGAAATATCGTAAATTAAGCACTATGCCCGGAGCGCTAGACATATGTCTGGTATACTTTGATGTATATGTCCCAGAAGTAACAATGAATGGACATACTGAACAGTCACCTATCTACATTCGCAGTGGTACTCGCAAAGGAAAGGAGGGGTTGTTTAGCAATGATACTGAAATTGGAAAGCATGCTGCCACGTCATTGGCCGATGTTGAAGTTACTGTAAAATTGCTAAACTTGCTCGCACTATCAACTGTGATGCTTGTTATTACAGTATATTGACGGTGTCACTTCCATCCCATCCATTCGTGGATACGCTGTTGATTACTACATAATGATTGACTGAGATCGCTTGTTTGAGATGGAGAAATAGCGGTGGTGAAGGGGGACATCTTCCAGGAATGGATGGCACCGAAACAGTGATCGCGTGCATGACTACAAAACGAGGAGTCAATCAAAATGAAACACTGAGTCATCAGCTATTCCATCACTGTGAAAGATGAGTTTAAATGTAGAGGCCATTAATCACCTTCTTACAGAAGTTTAAAAATGCTTAAAACCGCAAAACTCTTCCAGTTACCATATTTTGTGACTGTGTGTTGCGTAAAATCATCCAGTGAGTGTGTGTGTGTGTGTGTGTGTGTGTGTGTGTGTGTCTGTGTGTGTGTGTGTGTGCGTATGTTGTGGTAGCAGGAGCAACAACACGATTTACACTGTGCGACGTCTAGTTTGTTGCGAGAGGCAATGGATCAAAACGTGTTAATTTCAATTTCGAAGCTAACACAGACCTCGAAACCATGACGGAAAAAACAAAAATGTATGGCAGTGTACAAAGTGCGTTACAGCAGACAAAAAACGATGTATCAAACAATTAAACAAGGACCCTCTCTTGAGACAGAGCATCTGTGGGATATGGTCCTTCTACAGTACAATTACAATTAAATCAATAGCATTAGATGCTGACGGGCGTTGATATACATCAACGGAGACAGTTGAAAATGTGTACCCCTACCGCGACTCGAACGAGGAATCTCCAGCTTACATGGCAGACGCTAGATCCATCTTAGCCACCGAGTGCACAGACGATAGTGCGACTGTAGGGATTTATCACCGGCACGGTACCCGTGAGACCCACATTCTCAACGTATAGTCCACACACTACATTCGTAGTGCCCCTGCCATTATACACATTACTCGCGGCAGGCAATCCACCGAGTCCCGTAAGATTTCGGACAAATCGCGTGCACTCGCACGGAAGAAGGTCATCAGCCGGTTAGCCTTAAACGATATGAAGATGGCATCTGTTCTTTCGCACATGTCCGAAATTTTTCCTTTGAAAAGGACTCGGTCGATTGTTTTCACTATCTATCCCCAGCCACTGTGATTCATCTCTAATGACCTGATCGTCGACGGCTCGCTAAATCCTAATCTTCGGTCTTTTCTTGTCTCATTTCCTGAAGATACTAATTCGTGCTATTTTATCTCTAAGAAATTTTTTTATGTGCTCAGATGTTTTACCAGAACAGCCCTTTCTAATACTAGTTCCGATCGGCTACCACTCCAGTTCTTGATGCATTTTCACGTACTGATTGAATGAATTGGAGCCGCACCTGTAAAACCCATTTTGCTGTGGAAGAAGATCGACCGAACAGCTACAGTTTTTCTTTGAATTTTATTCACATATCTGTTTCGGAATCATTTTTTTCCCATTGTGAATGCTGTTTGGGTAAATTTATCTCGATGCATTTCGATGTGCTGTGTGCTTTGATACGCAGATCTACAGAACAGGTGAAATTTTTCGTTGAAATTTATGCACATGACATTGATAATGGAAATATAAAATCCCGAAATCGATCAGTGAATAAAGTTCAAACAAAAACTATGGCAGTTCCCTGGGTATATATATATATATATATATATATATATATATATATATATATATATATATATATACTCCTGGAAATGGAAAAAAGAACACATTGACACCGGTGTGTCAGACCCACCATACTTGCTCCGGACACTGCGAGAGGGCTGTACAAGCAATGATCACACGCACGGCACAGCGGACACACCAGGAACCGCAGTGTTGGCCGTCGAATGGCGCTAGCTGCGCAGCATTTGTGCACCGCCGCCGTCAGTGTCAGCCAGTTTGCCGTGGGATACGGAGCTCCATCGCAGTCTTTAACACTGGTAGCATGCCGCGACAGCGTGGACGTGAACCGTATGTGCAGTTGACGGACTTTGAGCGACGGCGTATAGTGGGCATGCGGGAGGCCGGGTGGACGTACCGCCGAATTGCTCAACACGTGGGGCGTGAGGTCTCCACAGTACATCGATGTTGTCGCCAGTCGTCGGCGGAAGGTGCACGTGCCCGTCGACCTGGGACCGGACCGCAGCGACGCACGGATGCACGCCAAGATCGTAGGATCCTACGCAGTGCCGTAGGGGACCGCACCGCCACTTCCCAGCAAATTAGGGACACTGTTGCTCCTGGGGTATCGGCGAGGACCATTCGCAACCGTCTCCATGAAGCTGGGCTACGGTCCCGCACACCGTTAGGCCGTCTTCCGCTCACGCCCCAACATCGTGCAGCCCGCCTCCAGTGGTGTCGCGACAGGCGTGAATGGAGGGACGAATGGAGACGTGTCGTCTTCAGCGATGAGAGTCGCTTCTGCCTTGGTGCCAATGATGGTCGTATGCGTGTTTGGCGCCGTGCAGGTGAGCGCCACAATCAGGACTGCATACGACCGAGGCACACAGGGCCAACACCCGGCATCATGGTGTGGGGAGCGATCTCCTACACTGGCCGTACACCACTGGTGATCGTCGAGGGGACACTGAATAGTGCACGGTACATCCAAACCGTCATCGAACCCATCGTTCTACCATTCCTAGACCGGCAAGGGACCTTGCTGTTCCAACAGGACAATGCACGTCCGCATGTATCCCGTGCCACCCAACGTGCTCTAGAAGGTGTAAGTCAACTACCCTGGCCAGCAAGATCTCCGGATCTGTTCCCCATTGAGCATGTTTGGGACTGGATGAAGCGTCGTCTCACGCGGTCTGCACGTCCAGCACGAACGCTGGTCCAACTGAGGCGCCAGGTGGAAATGGCATGGCAAGCCGTTTCACAGGACTACATCCAGCATCTCTACGATCGTCTCCATGGGAGAATAGCAGCCTGCATTGCTGCGAAAGGTGGATATACACTGTACTAGTGCCGACATTGTGCATGCTCTGTTGCCTGTGTCTATGTGCCTGTGGTTCTGTCAGTGTGATCATGTGATGTATCTGACCCCAGGAATGTGTCAATAAAGTTTCCCCTTCCTGGGACAATGAATTCACGGTGTTCTTATTTCAATTTCCAGGAGTGTATATGTGTGTGTGTGTGTGTGTGTGTGTGTGTGTGTGTGTGTGTGTTTGTGTGTGCAGATGGACGAAGGATGACGACCCATGAATGTACGAGAGCGTCCTGAAAAGTAATGCCTGGAATTATTTATGTGAAAACCATTATAGCTTTTTGCATACAGTAACAAATGTTATTAGCATTTTACATCTTTATTCTTCTTGGTGATTTATATAGGTACAAGTATCCAACGAGCCTCCAATTTAAATCACAGTTGCAATACGTCGTCCATAATGGATATAACTGAAATTTATCCCTACATCTACATCTACATGGATAATCTGCAAATCACATGTAAGTGTCTGGTAGAGGGTTCATCGAACCACGTTCACAATTCTCTGTTCTTCCAACCTCGTGTAGCGAGCGGAAATAACGAACACCTATATCTTTCCGTACGAGCTCTGATTTCCCTTGTTTTATCACGGTGATCGTTTCTCGCCATCAACAAAATATTTTCGCATTCGGAGGAGAATGTTAGTGATTGGAATTTCGTGAGAAGATTGCTCGGCAACGAAAAACGTCTTTGTTTTAATGACGGCCATCCCTAATCCTCTATCATTTCAGTGACATTCTCTCCCCTATTTCGTGATAATACAAAACGTGCTGCCTTTCTTTGAACTATTTCGATGTACTCCGTCAGTTCTATCTGGTAAGGATCCCACACAGTGCAGCAGTATTCTAAAAGAAGACGGACAAGCGTAGTGTAAGCAGTCTCCATAGTAGATCTGTTATATTTTCTAAGTGTCCTATCAATAAAACGCAGTCTTTGGTTACCCTTCCTCGCAACATTTTCTATGTGTGACTTCCAATTTAAGTGGTTCGTAATTGTAATTCCTAGGTATTTAGTTGAATTTACTGCCTTTAGATTTGACTAATTTATCGTGTAACCGAAGTTTAACGGATTACTTTTAGCACTTATGTGGATGATCTCACACTTTTCGTTATTTAGGGCCAATTGCACAATTTTCGCACCATACAGATACCTTTTCTAAATCGTTTTGCAATTTGTTTTGGTCTTCTGATGACTTTACTAGTCGATAAACGACAGCGTCACCAGCAAACAATCTAGACAACCTAAGACGGCTGCTCAGATGGTCTCCCAAATAATGTATATAGATAAGAAACAGCAAAGGGTCTGTAACACTAATTTGGGAAACGCCAAAATCACTTTTGTTTTACTCGATGACTTTCCGTCAATTACTACGAACTGTGACATCTCTGATAGGAAATCACGAATCACGTCACATAACTGAGACGATATTCCATAGCCGGCCGCGGTGGTCTAGCGGTTCTAGGCGCTCAGTCCGGAGCCGCGCGACTGCTACGGTCGCAGGTTCGAATCCTGCCTCGGGCATGGATGTGTGTGGTGTCCTTAGGTTAGTTAGGTTTAAGTAGTTCTAAGTTCTAGGGGACTGATGACCATAGATGTTAAGTCCCATAGTGCTCAGAGCCATTTGAACCATTTTTCGATATTCCATAGGCACGCAATTATGCTACAAGCCGCTTGTGTGGTACAGTGTCAAAAGCCTTTCGGGAATCCAGAAATACGGAATCAATTTGAAATCCCTTGTCGATAGCACTGAACACTAGGTGCGAGTAAAGAACTAGTTGTGTTTCACAAGAACGGTGTTTTCTAAATCCGTATTGACTGTGTGTCAATAGACCTTTTTCTTCGTGGTATTTCATAATGTTCCAACACAATATACGTTCAAAAATCCTGCTGCATATCGACGTTAATTTTATGAGCCTGTAATTTAGTGGATTACTCCTACTACCTGTCTTGAATATTGGTGTGACCTGTGCAACTTTCTAGTCTTTGGGTACGCATCTTTCGTAGAGTGAACGGTTGTATATGATAGTAAAGTATGGAGCTACTGCGTCAGCATACTCTGAAAGGAATCTAATTGGTATACAGTCTGGGCCAGAAGACTTGCTTTTATTGTCATGTCTATAGGTTTGCAGTTCTTTGCCCCTACACGACTCCGAGTTGCAGTGTGTCACGTAACAAAGTCGGTGCGTGGGGAACAGCGTGCTGTAATAGAGTTTAGAATTCAAAGAGTTCGTCCAAACTTGGAGCACCCTCTCCTTCAGCATAACAATGCCGGACCACACACGAGGGCTGAGACATCTGCAGCAGTCCGACGCCTTAGGTTCACTATCATCGAAAATTCTCTATACAGTCCCGACTTGGCCCCATCCGATTTTCATCTGTTTCCAGAAGTTCAAGAGGTGCAAGCAGATGTAAGGTTCTGGTTCCATCAATAAAGTTCAAATGGTTCAAATGGCTCTGAGCACTACGGGACTTAATTGCTGAAGTCATCAGTCCCCTAGAACGTAGAACTACTTAAACCTAACTAACCTAAGGACATCACACACATCCATACCCGAGGCAGGATTCGAACCTGCGACCGTAACGGTCGCGCGGTTCCAGACTGTAGCGCCTAGAACCGTTCGGTCAATCAATAAAGTCAAACATTCCACAGTGACAGTAACAACAAACTTCTCGTTCAGAAAAATGTATTCGTCGCCAGTGTGACAATGTTGAGAAATAAATATGTTGACGTGAATAATAAAGATGTTTCATTTAGAATGCCTTAAGAATTTTCACATGAAAAATTCTAAGCCGTTACCTTTTACCACGCCCTCGTTTTACTAATTTCTTTGTTTCGTGTTTTTGTTTTGAAAATGCCTTTGTAATGCTCTTTTGCGGTGCATGTGAAAAACGTGTCTTGTGCACCACGCTGTACATCTAATGAAGCATCGTGACAACAACCGACAGCAATTTAGTAAACTCGTGGAAATCACGACCGGTATTTCTACAGCGCTTACTGCCTTTGTCCGCAGTTTCCCCTTTGTTAATCAGCGTGTAATGCTCGAAACGTGACCCAGAGGATGCCAGAAGTCCGCAGGTTACGAGCGCTGCGGCGGCTACAGACAGAAGTATGCGCGCCCGTGTCCACCCACATTTGATGCCAATTGTACGAAGTTCGCGAGCAGCGGTAGGGTGGCGGGCGGCAGCAGCGCGCATGCGCGGAGAAGCAGCGGTGGCCAGCGGTTGACAGGGCGGTATTCAGCCAGACGGCTGCACGATGTGGCTGCGCGAGGTAGTGCTCGCACTGCTGCTACAACTTGTGAGTATCCGCCGCCTCTGTCGCTGCGCACAGCGTCTCTCTCGTGTACAACCCTTTTTGTACGCTACACGATGACAATGAACAGCAAATTTCTGCGTAACTGAGGCAGCCAGACCTCCCCCGCAACCGTGCGATCAGCGGTTCTGGCTTCTACAAAGACGACCCGCGTTCGATCCCCGGTAGCTGTTGACAGCCGTTTCTCATTCACCGTAGGAAAAGACTGTTGCGCTATGGAAGAAAAATTACTGGTTCCAGTTGCGAAAGATAATGTTAAAGGCTGACAGAGCGATGTGCTAATCTCTCGCCCCTGCGTACAAGCGACGAGTGACACTTCGGCGGATATAGAGATAATGGTCGCTGCCATCGCGCAGTCTTCTGTACTCTGTGGTAGACGCTTACCTATTTTTAACTTTTGAATTACACCTGCCAGATTTCTCACAATGTTCGTGATAAAATTGCTAGCAAGCCTGAGACGACAACTCTCGCAAAGTTCGATGACTGAAGTTAATCCGTCAAATTTCGTATGCCGTAGGTTCCACGAAATTAATGCCTGCTTGTTTGAACATAAAAAGTTAGTCTACTAGTTAGGCAATGCAAGTTGAGGAATATGGCATTGCTGTCGTGGAAAATGAACCCGGTGGAGGCAATTTGCCTTCCTCCGACCGTTCGCACTGTGTCGTCTCCGTGTCGTCTGGTTTATTGTAATGAATGTTCCTGTAATGTTGTATTTATTCTGTTATGAACGATTGTCGAATCAAACGAGGGAAGGTGGAACTTGTCGTCGGCACATAGCCAACACCTTTCGATTAGCACCAAAAAACCCGTGCTGGCTGACGTCCCCACTCAACGGAGTATCTCCATAAACAGAGGTACCTACTACCTGCCTCGCTAGATGCAACAATGTTAAGAGGTTTGGGAAGTAATCACGATGCCTGCGTAAGGTCTGGTGATCATAAACATCACATCATCTCCTGCCCTCCCTTTCCTACCAATTATTAGTGACGATCATGCCTTCCGTTAACAGACACACATAGGCAAGTGTCAGGAGTGCTATGCAGGGGGAAAACTAACTCCACTGACATACTTTCGGGGGATCTTCAGGGATATTTTCCGAGTATTTCTACATCTACATTTACATCAGTACTGTGCAAGCCACCTGGCAGTGTGTGGCGGAGGGTACTTTTGGTACCACTAACTGATCCCCCCTTCCTCGTTCTGTTCAAATGGTTCAAATGGCTCTGAGCACTATGGGACTTAACATCTGTGGTCATCAGTCCCCTAGAACTTAGAACTAATTAAACCTAACTAACCTAAGGTCATCACACACATCCATGCCCGAGGCAGGATTCGAACCTGCGACCGTAGCGGTCGCGCGGTTCCAGAATGAAGCGCCTAGAACCGCTCGGCCACTTAGGCCGGCTCCTCGCTCTGTAGCTAAGTCTCTGTATTAGCTCTAATTTCCCGAATTTTCTCGTTGTGGTCATTTCGCGTGACGTATGTGGGAGGAAATAATATGTTGTACGACTCTTTTCGGGGAGTACTCTCTCGACATATCAATAGTAAACCTCACTGTGATGCACAACGCCTCTCTTGTAGCCTCTGTTGAGCATCTCTGTAACGCTCTCACACCCACTAAACGATCTTTTGATGAAACGCGCCACTCTTCATTGGATCTTCTCGATCGCTTCTATCAGTCCTACCTAGTAAGGATCCCAGATCGATGAACAATACTGAAGAATTGCTATAAGAGTCCCGTTCTCCGTGGTGGCTCGTATCAGTGTCATAATATAATTATGTTTTTTATTCGAGTCAGAAGCAAGTACAATAATGCAAATTACCATTAAAAAAATGACAGAAACAACTATCAGGCTACACTATTGTTAACCAAAATAATGCAGCTTCATTTGCGGTCGGAGTCACAAGCAGAAGATCTTCTTCTGTGTAAGACGCAGGGCCTACTTAAACATCCAATAATGTTTCAAAGAAACGTCTGCTACCGAACTGAAGCCTATCGCTAACGTGGCTTATGACCATTTGATTCACACAGCTACCGCCTACACAACTCACTCGTATTGAAGAATGGATTTCTCTGACATTGTATGATGTCAGGCGTCAGCAAGAGGGTACGAAAGCAAATATGCTATTTGATCGAAGACTTCCGACTTCCGTTTTTTTTCCGATCTGTGCCGACTGAGGACTAGAACCAGACGCGACGGAGGAGGAAGAAAGCAAAAGGGGTGGAGGAGAAAAATAATTTTTTGGTCCCTCCGGCCGAGACTTTTGCTGCTTCCAAGTTTCAGGTGGTATGACTTGTTGTGAAAGTAAAAGAAAAAAATGAAGAATGAGCCTTCTACTGCTCATTAATAATATTACGGCAGCTGCTAGTCGTTGTGTCTATAGACAGCTATCCTTTGTCCATCTAGCAATAAGCTGTACACTCGGGTGAATATATGTAATTTTTACCGTTGGTCACTGACTGCATTGCTCACGCGTCTGGAGTCGTAGGACCGCTGGAAGTAGACATTACTTTCGTACGAGGGGCGTTTAGTAAATAATGCAACACATTTCTTTCTGAAAGCAGGTTGATTTTATTCAGGATCCCAATACACCATATTATTCCCCACTCTTTTGGCTACAAAACTCTATTTTTCAACATAATCTTCATTCAATGAGACGCCCTTACGTCATCTGGGGGAGCCTGTACGCCCGCATGGTACTACTCTGCTGGTCGAAGTCAGATCCAAAGACTTGCTGCATCGATAACCTCCCCATCAATCACGTACTGCTTCCAGCGGAGTGCATCCTTCGTTGGGCCAAACAGATGGAAGTCGGAAGGTGCGAGACCCTGACAGTAGAGTGGATGAGGACTAACAGTCTAATTATGTTTTGGGAGCTAATATCGGATGCGCAGACTTGTTCGAGGGCTTGCTTTGTTACGGAGAAGGAGAAGTTCGTTTGCATTTTTATGGCGACGAAAACGCTGAAATCGTTTCTTCAGTTTAATGAGGATAGCACAATACACTTCAGAGTTTATCGTTGAACCATGAGGGAGGACATCAAACAGAATAACCCCTTCACACGCCTAGGAGACAGTCGCGATGATTTTAACGGCTGAGCGTGCGGCTTTAAACTTTTCCTTCGCAGGAGTGGTGGTGTAGCACCACTCCATGGGTTGTCATTTTGTTTCCGATTCGAAGTGATGAACCCATGTTTCGTCTCCTGTGGCGATGTTCGACAAAAAATTGTAACGATCAGCCTCGTAACGCGCAAGCAATTCCGCACAGATGGTCCTTCGTTGCTCTTTATAGTCTTCTGTTAGGCGACGAGGAATTCAGCGGACACACACCCTTTAGAACCTCAACTGGTGGACGAGTATCAGCAGTACCAGCAGAGCCGTTCGGCTCAGTAGCGAGGTTTTGATTGTGATCCGTCCATCACCTCGAATGAGTGTCCACCCGTTCCAACATCACAGGAATCACAGTTGTGTGCGGACGGCCGGAATGCGGGAGGTCGGACAGATTTGGCGACCGTATGACGACGACAGACGCCTCGCCTAACGACTCACCGTGCTTTTGTTCACTGAAGGTTTCCATAGACATTCTGCAAGCGCCAGTGAATATTTACGATACCCTAGTTTTCCGCAGAAAGAAACTCAATGACATCTCTCTGCTTGGAAGAAACCTCCGTTACAGACGCTATTTTGAAAGCCATGTATAGCGCCGCCACCTATCAGAACTTAACGAAACTATACGGGCTGAAGCGGGAATATCCACGATGTCCCACAACAAATTACACATTTTTTCAACCGAAGGTGACCGAGAAATAACTGTGTTGCAATACGTACTGAACGCCCCTCGTATAACGTATTTTACGTTATTCTAGAGCGAATGGAATTCCGTCACACGTTGAAGCGTCGAAAGTCTTAAGTTTCTTTGCTAATCACTGTGTTAAAAATTTAAGCCATGTAATTCTTGTATTAAACCTCACTGGCCAGTCAGTTTCACTAAGTCTGATAGTAGTCTGATATGGTCATTAAACCTACTTACAAAATCATAATTTGCTAAACGTCAATAGAAAAAAATGCTAAGAGATATCATCGCTGGTGAGTGAGTGGGGGGGGGGGGGGGGGGGTTGAAGGCGGAGCTTTGGAGTTCTGTCTGGGACGCAGGATCACTTCAATACAAGTTTGCATTCTGGCAGACTTTTAATCAGTAAACTTATCCATATATCTGTGTATCATTTTAACGCAAAGTAGCTCTGCTAGAAAAATAAACCCTAGTCAGAAGCGAGTGTTATTGAATCCAAACCTGATGAAGAATTGTGGACATTATCTTGGTCAAGAGCAAGCAACATGAGTGAATGGAGCATGTTTGTTTCCAGACATGATACACAACGTATATAGTTGACATTAAACACTGTTGTGCAGGTATTTTCAGTGTAATACAGATGCAGAGCTAAGAACCTGCCCGTATAGTGTTACGTGCAGCCCGATACCTTGCGAGACAGACCCGACGGAGGATTAACGACCGTGACTGGTGCAGTGGCCACCCTGAGTGTGGTTTTTAGGCCGTTTCCGACGCTGGTTTATCAAATGCTTGGCTGGTTCCGAATTTCCGCCTTAGAGAATACGATACACTACCAGATTACAGGCAGAACAAACTTTACATGATTCAGACACGTAACACACGCGGGACTTCTTTCCTCTTGGCAGCCGACAACTGCAGCTACAGGAAGGGCATACGGTCGCAAATTTAAATCAATTCAATTTGCCAAATCCTGAGTGCAGAGTTGCCCGTCTTAGACGTGATGAGCGCTAAAGAAACGAAGGCAGTTACGAACATACACTGGGGCAAGGAATGAAACGATATGCAATTATTCTATAACAAATATTGGAGAATTGGAGACTACGGGTCCATTGTATCAAAATATACAAAAATTTTTCCTGAGTAGTCTCCAAATTTCTCTCTGTGGAGTCGGGTTTATCCCGTATAAAACAAAAAACAAAAAAAGTTGACTTCGGTCGGTAGCTTTAATAAAGCGCCAAAATTAGTACCTCATACATAACACCCTTTTTATCGTAAGTTATAAGATATATAATGAAAAAGAATGGAATGAACGTAAGAAGTTTCTCGTCTAGCACCTAAAAACAGACAAGAAGACACGGTCACATCGATCGCTGTAACATCTGCTGCTGTTGGCTTTGGCGTAACGTAACCGTTGCGGCCGGAGTTCAAATCTGCTCATTTTTTGCTGAAGATAACGTAGCTGGGTATGTAGATAACCTTGCAGAAATGTACTTCTTGCAGACGTGTACCCACAAACTAGATCCTGTTACTATTAGTTTACGAGATACGAAAGCGCGCAGAGAAGTAATGCCTCCAAATTTTTAATGTGAAAAGTCTTAACGCCTTATAAATAATACAAACGTTACCAACATTCTACATCTTTATTCTTCACGTCTATGTACTTGCAGCCCTTTGCCGCTAGAGGGCTTAGAACTGCGGCGTGTAACATGGCGGTGTGTAATGTAACTATATTGGTGCGTGAGAAGTAGCATGCTGTATTGAGTTTCGAATTCGATGAGTTCATGCGTACATGAGCACCCTCTCCTTGAGCATGATAATGCCAGACCACAGTAGGCATGTTGGTTATCGCTGGAATAATCGGTTTTCAGTTACATCGGTTTTTCTCCACGCCAGGTGAACCTATAACATCAGCTCAAATGCCGGTTTCTGAAATAACGGATTTTTTGAGTGTTATTCTTATTATTTCCTGTAATAAACATACAACTCGAGCCAAGATTGAAAATTTTGACTCAGTTTCACAGATACATAGAACCAAATATTGTAAACAGGCAAATAAAAGAGAACTTAGTCCATCCACCTTTCGCTGTTTTTCTCGAAAAGTGATAAGTGGTTGAATGCAACAAAAAATTAACAATATTAATTCCAATTTTTTTTAAAATCTGCTCAAAAATCATGTTGGACTCTGAAATCATACTACTATTTGGGCATTATGAGTAGTCAGTGCTAAAGGGGAGAATTGAGTTTGAAGAACTCTATTTTTCCTGTTAATTTGTCCGTTTTCAAGGGCTACAAGCAGATGAAGGCATATTAGATAGACATAGGCAGCAGATGAGCTACTTTATATTTTTATTGTATGCTGTCAATAAATTGTAAAGTTTTTAATTTATTTCTGGTAGGACCGATGACCGTAGCAGTCTGGTCCCTGTCATCTCCCAAACCAACCAACCAACTATTTCTGGTACCACAATTTCCTTGTTCAAATGTGTGTGAAATCTTATGGGACTTTACTGCTAAGGTCATCAGTCCCTAAGCTTATACACTCCTTAACTTAAATTATCCTAAGGGCAAACACACACACTCATGTCCGAGGGAGGACTCGAACTTCCGCCGGGACCAGCCGCACAGTCCATGACTCCAGCGCCGTAGACCGCTAGGCTAATCCCGCGCGGTCACAATTTCCTTCCTTTTTCATTATTTCATATGACAGGCGGACGAATCTTTTTAATCTTTTAAAGCAAAATGCAGCAAGGTACTTCATTCTACGTCACTTCCTAAAGATATTTCCAGGTTATTGGTGGTGCCATTCTGCAACACAACGGATGTCCGGCGAAGACAGCGAGAAACTACCGTATAGACCAGGTGGAAGCAAGACTTCGACATTGCACGTACAAAATAAAAAACAAGAAACACCTGCCAGGTGCGAGACCAAAAAAAGTATTGGTTATTCAGAACTAAAATACCGGTATCGCTTTTAGCCGACCGGCTTTTCCCATCCTAACACACACGATTGTTGCCACATCCGCAACAATCGGACGTCTTGGGTTCACTGTCAGCGATCATCCTCCATTCAGTCCCGACTGGGCACCATGAGATTTTCATCTGTTTCCAAAAGTTACAGAACACCTTCGAGGACTTCACTTTGATAGTGATGAACAGTGTAAGTAGCGGTAAGGTTGTTGTGGCTCCGCCAACAAAGTGAAATATTCTACAGTTACAGTATCAACGAACATGACTCTCGTTGGCAGAAATTGTGTTCATCGCCGTGGCGACTACGTTGAGAAATAAATTTGTAGATGTGAAGAATAAGAACGCAGAATGTTAATGACGTTTGTTTTATTCAAAAATTCTCTACGAGTTTTCACATAAAAAATTCGGAGGTATTACTTTTCCGTACGCCTTCGTACAAATGAACTCTATCGCGGTTTGTCTTTCTCCGGCATAAATCACATGCTGTGTTCCTT
The DNA here is from genome assembly GCF_023864275.1 of Schistocerca cancellata. NCBI lineage: Eukaryota > Metazoa > Arthropoda > Insecta > Orthoptera > Acrididae > Schistocerca > Schistocerca cancellata. The sequence goes on from NC_064629.1 coordinate 272,353,940, forward strand.
CTCCACGTTTCCTTCAGCCCGCCGGATACTTTAGATGAGATATTATATCCAGAATGGAGGTGAGTTTTCTCTGAGTTACAGCGGACAGTGTGGCTAATTTTCTTTCATGTACATGTAATTTTTGACGTTTATACTTGCCGAATTATGACAACGACATTTTTCAATTTTGACTAAATACTTTTTATGTGGTATTTGGTTAAAGCCTTCGTGGTACAATATGTGTGGTACTTGATCAAATAGCAGCAAAATGGCAGCATCAAAAATCACCGTCCCGCCGCCAGGAGACACACTACAAGCGTTAGCCCTACTGTGCGGAACGAAACCAACCATTTATTTCAGGTATAATTCGTGTATTTATCGGTATGTCAGTCATATCAAATGCTTAAAATATTGACGTAGACCGCTGATACAGGCTATAAAGTAATTACGGATAGACAATATTGTGTGCTGAATTTAATCTGGATTTATCGCAGCACATACCTATGTCATAAGTAATTTCATGTCTTCTAGAGTCATCATTGTTTCCTTGAAAACCTCTCGTTCTAATTTTTCCCACGGATAAATTCCAGAAGTGTTAAGTATGGTGAGCGTGCAGGCTATTTTGTGTTTTCTCAACGACCGAACCAACGACCTACGAATGCTCTTTTAAGAGCGGGAAAACCATAATGTTTGTACCACATGATTTGTCGGGATGTCTTCCAATAACTGCGGCAGCATACCTATTAGGAACTAGATCATTGTGGCTATTTAGAGTCACATCACTAAAACAAAGACTAACGATGCATTCTTGAAAAGTCCGCACCACGCGTTGATACATCAAGGTCGTCATTTTTCCTCTTCTCACAGTGAACGTGGCTTTTCAACTGATCAGTAGTGCAAATTGTAAAGATTGATTTTCCCATTTTCCCCATTGTTTGTTAAAGATGTTTCATTCGCAAATAAAATACTGCATTTAAACGGCACATCACTTAGGGTTTTACGGAGGCACTATTCAGAGAACTGCGATCTATTTTGAAAGGCATTGGCAGTTTTCGGAAAACACCCCTGTGTCGCACATTCAGATTGCCTTCTAATGACATTTGGATTGTGTATTACCGCTGTTAAAATGTTAATCGCATTTCCCTCACAGTTTTTGTTCTCTTCCGTTGGTGTATTTAATTTTCCACACTAACAGAGTCTGGAATATTTTTTACGATGTGTGCAAAGACAGATTTTCTTTGTTCAAAAAAATGTTCAAATGTGTGTGAAATCTTATGGGACTTAACTGCTAAGATCATCAGTCCCTAAGCTTACACACTGTTTAACCTAAATTATCCTAAGGACGAACACACACACCCATGCCCGAGGGAGGACTCGAACCTCCGCCGGTACCAGCCGCATGATTTTCTTTGTACTTGACGCAATGAGGATACCTTCCAGCATGTAACTGCTCTAACAGTTTAAAGGCATTCCGTATAAAAGAAAACCATATCCAATTTTTCGATTGTCATATACTTTGTAAAGTCAAATCAGCTACAGGAGCAAGTTTCCGATCGCCGAAACGGCAGTGCACAGACTGATGAGCTTTAAGCACGCAGGTGAACACCCGACCCCTGCCTAAGTTACTTGTTTGCTTGCGCTTATTTACAGTAGAAAGACGTCTGTGGGACTTCTTCTCCTGGCGGTCGGCCAGTGGTTTGCGCCTTGTTGTGTTGTTACCTTTTAACTATTTGATAAAGTTCCACACATAGCGTAGGTGGGGGTAAAAGTATACATTTTTCGTTTTAAATTTTTTTAAAACTTGTCACAATATTATATCAATGACGCATGCAACACCTAGTTTGACATCTCGGTAACATTGTGTAAGAAGTTCGTTATCATCCAATCATTATTGTAAGGATAATATAAGTTTTATTAAAAAATAGTTTAGCGTACTCTTACCTCATACTGTGGGGCAAGAGTATGCAGGCCTGGGGAAGAGTACGCTGTGAGTACCTTTACCCCCAAATGAAGAAGATAAAAAGGATTACAAACACATATGGTGTATGGAAAAACAGAAGAGGAACTCTTTATTTTTCCATGAATTCAACAATTAACGTCTTAATGATCCGACAGTAAACCGAAAAAACGTATTTAGCGGGAAAGGCAGTACTACACTATTGCATGTTTTTCGTCAAATGAAATAAAAAATTTTGTGAATCGGCCAGGTGCTCACTACTTCTGCCGGTTTTAAGACATTTTTTAAAACAACCTCTTTAAACTCGGTAGGTTGGGATGCTTGTCGTATTGAGCTCCCGTTTTCATAAAGGCTAAAAGCTTGATTATAGAGTGGCTCTGTAAGTGGCTGTCGAGTTGATGTTCTAAAACTGTTTCTGGAAAAAGGAGATGACACTATGGAGGACGTGATTATATCCTAAGTGTGTTTGAGAGACAGGTATGTTTGAAAAAAAGAAAAACACTATCTAAAGGTCCCACAAACGTCTTCCTACTGTAAATAAAAACTACAGAAAAGAAACGTTAAGTTCTGTAACGTGAATAATGAATCATGATAGGTAAATACACACAAGAAAAAATGCTTCAATACGCTAGCAGGAACTACATACGTCAAAGTATAGGTCATGGGGTAAATATTCGCAGATCGTTTCTTGATGGGGTAAAAATAAGCACTGCGAATTTCTATCCCTTTAGATCTGCGTACTATTACCCCAGTCCGCTAATTTCTTTTTCGGCAATCTACAGGTAAGACACACAATTAAAGTCGTGGAGATCAAGGAGAATATTGGAAGCTTATAGCCACCATTTCCGGTACCAAGTTTCCCTAATTTTTAAATAGATTTAGGTTCAAGTAACAGGCAATCACAACTATACAAAATTTAAATTGAAAACGTACAAAAGTGACTTACCGCATTTTCTCCAGCCGTAAGCGTCCAGCTGCAACGAGGTTCCAGAATACAAGTGAGAAGATGATGACGTCTGCGCTGCCTGATGGGAGAATGTTGAACTTCTGCTTTAGGGACGTCAAAACTTGAAGCATAGTCTTGCCCCACGCGTATTTTTATCCACCCACCTACCCCATTCTGTCACCGAAATCCTCCGCGAAGGGTTTTTCCACTGCCACAGAAATAGGTAAATAGTACCACTAAAAAACATGAGTGTCATAAGCCGTCAACCACAGACGTTAAATTTCGGCTGACAACGTTTCAGCCATTCTCAGGGTGAGTCGCTTGCAAAATTTCTAACGCACTTTACACAGCGGAGTAAGCGCGCATGCGTCAGAGATAATACTGTTGGTAATAAGAGCGTCAGTCATAGATAAACTTTTCACCTCTAAGAGTAAAACAAAGCAATCGCAGAATCAGTGAATCCACAGTGCTTACGAAGTATTTGGGTGATTGTTATTGATGGCATATCTTGTGATGCTAAGGAGTGAAGACCTAGAACAATATTTCCTTTAAGAGCGCAGTCGTGAAGTGAGGGGTTTCCATGAATTGTCGAACTGAAAAACCCTCGTCTCGGTTGAGCAGGTTGTCTGCTCGTTGTATTTCCACAGCTTTAACGCATGTGCATTTACTCCACAGTGCAAAGTGCATTAAGAATATTACAAACATGACTGCAGACACACTGCCACTGTATAGATCACATATTTAAGTTATTAACATTGCAAGCAAACATTGCATACAAACGCGTATGCATCGTGTTGCCCAGGTGACGGATGTCAGATTGTGGGATGGAGTTCCGTGCCAGATTAAAACTGTGTGCTGGACCGAGACTCGAACTCGGGACCTTTGCCTTTCGTGGGCAAGTGTTCTACCAACTGAGCTACCCAAGCACGACTCACGCCCCGTCCTCACAGCTTTACTTCTGCCAGTATCTCGTCTCCTACCTTCCACACTCCGCTGCAGAGTGAAAATCTCATTCTGGAAACAGTTAATGTTGTTTGTTGATGACACTGGAGTTGTCGTCCGATGATGTCCCATATGTCCTCGATTAGAGACTGATGTGGTAATAGAGGAGGACAAGGCAACATATCGACACACTGTAGAGCATGTTGGATGACAACAGCGGTATGTAAGCGAGCGTTATCCTGTTGGAAAACGGTCCCTGGAATGCCGTCCATGAATGGAAGCACAACAGGTCGAATCACCAGACTGACGTTCAGATTTGCAGTCAGGGCGCATGGGATAACAACAGGAATGATCCTGCTGTAATACGAAATAGCAACGCAAACCATAACACCAGGTGTGTGTCCGGTGTGTCTAGCATGCAGATAGGTTAGTTGCAGGCCCTCAACTCGCCTCCTTCTAACTAACACACGGCCTTTACTGGCATCGAGGCGGAAACAGCTTTGTTCAGAAAACACAACAGACGTCCACCCTGGCCTCCAATGAGCTCTCGCTTGACACCACTGAAGTCCCAAATGGCGGTGGTTCGGGGTCAGTGGAACGTACTCTACAGGGCGTCTGGATGGAAGTTGCCTTTGAAGTAACCGAATCGTAACAGTTCGTTGTGTCACTGTGGTGGTAACTGCTGCTCGAACTGCTGCTGCAGGTGCAGTACGATGCGCCAGAGCCATACGACGAACATGATGGTCTTCTGTATCGGTAGTGACACATGGCCGTCCAGAGCCGGATCTTTTTGCGATCGTACATTCTCGTGACTATCGCTGCCAGCAATCATGTACAGTGGCCACATTCTTGCGAAGTCGTTTTGCAATATCGCAGAAGGAACATGCAGCTTCTGATAGCCGTATCACACGACACTGTTAAAACTCAGCGAGGTGTTGATAATGGCGTCTTTGTCGCCGTAAAGATATTCTTGAGTAACATCAACTCACCACGTCCACTCTCAAAGGTAACTAACGCTCACGACCGTTACAGCTTGTATTTAGAGCAAATGTGATTTGCATCCTCATAGCGGCATTACTAGAGCTGGTCTTTGCGACTGGCGCGAAATTTGAACAGACATTATCTTTCAGATGTAGAAACTGCCTACCAACTTTTTCGTTTATGCTACACAACTCCTTCATGGTGTTGCAAATGTTTCTTTTCTTTTGCCGTCAGTGTATTTAAAAATTTTGAAGCCATCATATCAAATCCTGAGACACCTTTTGTTCCTAATTATTGTCTTTTTTTATGGATTCAGTACATCTACATCTACATCTACATTTATACTCCGCAAGTCACCCAACGGTGTGTGGCAGAGGGTACTTTACGTGCCACTGCCTCCACTTTACCTCCCTTTCCTGTTCCAGTCGCGTATGGTTCGCTGGAAGAACAACTGCCGGAAAGCCTCCGTGCGCGCTCGAATCTCTCTAATTTTACATTCGTGGTCTCCCCGGGAGGTATAAGTAGGGGAAAGCAATATATTCGATACCTCATCCAGAAACGCACACCTCCGTAACGTTATCACGGTTACCCAATAACCCTGTGACGAAACGCGCCGCTCTTCTTTGGATCTTCTCTATCTCCTGTGTCAACCCGACCTGGTACGGATCCCACACTGATAAGCAATACTCAAGTATAGGTCGAACGAGTGTTTTGTAAGCCACCTCCTTTGTTGTTGGACTACATTTTCCAAGAACTCTCCCAATAAATCTCAACCTGGCACCCGCCTTACCAACAATTAATTTTATATGATCATTCCACTTCGAATCGTTCCGCACGCATAAAATGGTTCAAATGGCTCTGAGCACTATGGTACTTAACTGCTGAGGTCATCAGTCCCCTAGAACTTAGAACTACTTAAACCTAACTAACCTAAGGACATCACACACATCCATGCCCGAGGCAGGATTCGAACCTGCGACCGCAACGGTCGCACGGTTCCAGACTGTAGCGCCTAGAACCGCTCGGCCACCCCGGCCGGCTCCGCACGCATACTCCCAGATATTTTACAGAAGTAACTGCTGCCAGTGTTTTTTCCGCTATCATATAATCATACAATAAAGCATCCTTCTTTCTATGTATTCGCAATACATTACATTTGTCTATGTTACGGGTCAGTTGCCACTCCCTGCATCAAGTGCCTATCTGCTGCAGATCTTCCTGCATTTCGCTGCAATTTTTTAATGCTGCAACTTCTCAGTATACTACAGCATCATCCGCGAAAAGCCACATGGAACTTGCCCAGTCAAAATCCACATTCCCTACATTCGGTTCAATATAAGCTTTTCATTCTATTTTGATAAGTAGCTGTTACAGTGGTTATCCAAAAGTACGATACTAATTCAGTTACAGAGCGCCACATATGCGCAAATATTTCATTTCTGTGCCGTGTGACGCCCAATGGCTGTTGACTGTTTGGATGAATCTCAAACCTTACACCCTGAAGTGATCTCCTCGTAAACCTTCCTTCTTAAGGGATTCATCTCATCCACTATGAGTCGCGCGAACCTCTGCGAAAGAGTCAGTTCCGTTCGAGAAAAGATGGAATGTGGAGACAAAATTGCTGGGGTCCTTCTGCTAAATGATCCACGCACTGACGTAAAGCACAATATCGAGGGGAACAACTTTTTGTCACTGAATTACCACTGTTCAGTGCCCACCACACTTCTAGCTTTTCTATGAGAAATTAAAAGCTGTTTTTTTAGTGATCTGATTGACTGTGTAACTGATATTTATCTGCAGGTATTTTACAGGTCTCCAATGGGTTAATGTGGGTATTAATCTCCTAACTGAAGCACCTACGCCACAGAACCTTAATCATTCTAAAACTATGCGGAAGAAAACTGAATCGTCTTTCGTTTCGGCATTCTTTAGTTGCTTCAGAATTCATGGAGATACGTTCCGCCCTTGCGACTAAATGAAAGACAGTTTGTTTTTTGCCATACGCGTTTCGCTTCTTTTCACTTATGAAACTTCTTTAGCGACCTGTAATACATGTTTGTTTTATGTGTGTAACAAATGCATTATGAAGTAGTTACAAATTATGTTACTATGTTACGTGTTTTCATGGTATTCTCTTTTTTTCATGTTAGAACAATTTTTGCTGTACAAGTTTCGTGAGGTAAAATTAAAATTTGATTTTAATTACGATTTCCGATATTGTAAATCCATGTGTGTCATCCCGGAGATGTATTTACTCGGTCTTCATACACCAGATGGCCGATATTCGGCGTTTTTCCGACCACATTTATTTCAACACATCGCTGGCACTCTTCACTGTGTATTGGATGTGTGTGTGTGTGTGTGTGTGTGTGTGTTCACAGTGTGTTGTGCTGCCAACTGTCACTGTATGTTTATTTTTCGTCTTTGTCTCATACAAAGAATAACACACACACACACACACACACACACACACACACATGAACAAATATCAAACCACACTTACCCAATACAAACAAACGACGAAGGGTAAACAGACAGCGATAGTTAGTAACACTGCACATTACAAATACATACACATTCAATACACATTGAAAAGTGCAAGTGAAGTGTTGAAATAAATGTGGTCGAAAAAACGCCAAAAATCGGCCATCTGGGGTATGGAGAACGAGTAAATACATCTCCATGACTATACACATGGATCAACAACATTGAAAATAGCAAATAACATACTTGTTATGCAGAAGTTGTTTCTAATCTGAAAAACAAGAGAATAACGCGAGGAAACGTAACATTTCAACGTACTTGTAACTACTACATAATGCATTTCTCTCTCTCTTTCTCTCTCTCTCTCTCTCTCTCCGCCCGAAAAGCCTCGGAAGGCCTTACGGTACCGACCGACGACCGTGTCGTCCTCAGACGATAGGCGTCGCTGGAGGGGGATATGGAGGGACATGTGGTCACCACACCGCTCTCCCGACCATTATCAGGTTACTTCTCAGTCAAGTAGCTCCTCAGTTGGTCTCAGAAGGGCTGAGTGCATCCCACTAGCAAACAGCGCTCGGCAGACCCAGCCAAGTGCACTTAACCTCGGTGATCCGATGGGAACCAGTGCTACCACTCCGGCGAGGCCGTTGGCACATAATGCATTATCAAGCCACTGAAGATGCTTCATAAATAAAACAAGCGAAAGGCGTATGGCAAAAAACAAACTGTCTTTCATTTAGTCGCAAAGACGGAACATACCTCCATGAAAACTGAATCCTTCTCACATGTGCTTTGTAACTTTCGTTTCGTAGTATAATACCAGATTCGTTCTCATAATACATGTGTAACGTGTGTGCCTGACACAAATTCATTAGTGGCGGTTTATGTATTCGGGACCTTACATTATGATGAAGGATCGGCTAGAATAACGGAGTGCGTTGCATCGCCGCTTCCGGATTTCGGCGAGGCGAGTCTGCCACGGATCGGATTAAAAGGACGGGGTCTTGTGAGCCGGTCAGTCCGGATATGGTTTTTAGGCTGTTTCCCATATCCAGCTAGGTAAATACCGGGCTGGTACCCCCGTCCCGCCTCAGATCCACTCTATGCAAACAATGAGAGAACTTTTGAACACTTAAACGTGAGACTTATTCTAGACTCAGACAGATAAGGAACGCAGAGTCTGTCCTGGTGGAGCCGGCCGGGGTGGCCGAGCGGTTCTAGGCGCTACAGTCTGGAACCGCGCGACCGCTACGTTCGCAGGTTCGAATCCTGTCTCGGGAATGGGTGTGTGTGATGTCCTTAAGTTAGTTAGGTTTAAGTAGTTCTAAGTTCTAGGGGACTGATGACCTCAGAAGTTAAGTCCCATAGTGCTCAGAGCCATTTGAACCATTTTTTTTTTTTTTTCATGGTAGAAGTGGTGTCGTTAAGTTAGGAATCCAGCCACCCATTGTCAGTAACATTTCCACACCCTGTATGAAAATGCCTATACGGGAAAAAGCGAGGAAGAAGAAGGGACATAATGTTAAGTGCTTCTCTACAGGTAGCCAGTTACTGTCATGGTGCAAATTTTGGACCGGTGGACTTTTGGAGACTGGATTAACTGTACATAAATATTATGCTTGGGATGTAAGAGTAACTAACTCTCTATTTAAGAGAGCTGGTACATTTAGTAGAATACAGAGTAATATTTAGTGCTATTAATGTGCTTATGGAACCTCTAGGCCTGAAAGAACTGCAGAATGTCTTAATTCCAAGTTCTGACAACCGACGAAGATAAGAAAGTGCAGGTGTCTCCATTTTGTGTGGACAATAATAGCAACACATCTAGCGCGATTCATTTAGATATTCCAGATTTAGCACCAGTTGTTGACAATGAGATAAAAAACAACAGGTCCACAACAATACCACTTTCCGTGTAAACTTTCAAGCGATATCGCAAACGAGGAATTGATCTTCGCGGAGTACTGACCGGTAATACCTGTTTCAGAGCTTTCCTTCACAGTGTTTTTGATGGTCACAATTTATTATTAAAGATTGATAATGGAACTGCATAATTGAAATCAGACGCAAATTCTCAAATAGACGAGAAACTAAATTGTGCACTTCTTCCAGACGCTGTTACCCTTGTATTTCAGAAGGAGTGAGAGGACTTAACTGGCAGTACAAAAAATCAAGGCTCGATTTCCCGGCTCGTCAGATTTTCTGCGGTGTCCCTGAACGTTTAAAGACGAACGACTAGGTCTATAATTACGTTGTGGACGTATACTGCCGTATCCTTGTGAAGACAAGCTCCATCTCTAATAACATCAGTGTCGAAAGAACATTAAACACAGTTATTTCGTTTCTTACATTTAAGTTTCCTACGCTTCTTGACGATGAGATGGTTACGTTTTTAGACCCGAAATGCAGGCTGAAAATTTGCTTCCATTCTCAAATTCTAATACGTGCTGGCTACAGAGCTTATGTCGATATCGACTGTTTGTGCCTTAACGTCATACGTTTCGTTCGTCGAGTAGCCTTGTCGTGGAAGAAGCCCGATGATAGTTTTACGCTCATTAGATGACGAAACAATAGCACGAAGACTGTTGACAATTATTGTGGCGTCAGCACTTCTGCCCAATTTAACTGAATGGAGATTTTAATATGTCTTTTAGCGGCTGGCTCACTCTTTTCGTTCCGCTATCAGCCAAACTTTTTTCCACTGTTTTACTAATTCTTTTAACATGTGACAAAGGTATTACTAGATCTACTGAAAATTTCATGTGATATTTGTAATGCTGTAGTTATCGTTATGTGGTCGTTGCTTTTAGTGCTACTCATTCACGATTACAACGATCCCGTAAAAGGGCGCTGACGACTACGCTGTGTAGTGCCCAATAATTTTAAATCCATAATGTTCCGCGTATTAGGCGAGCACAAAGTTGGAGAACGCAGTTGCCGTACTGCGACTCAGTGTCACGAGCCAACGCAAACACTTGCCAGTTCACACAGACCATACACCAATAAGCAATAGTAGTCGCATAGAGGAGATATTTGCATGCAATATATTGCAGCTCGGCGAATCATGCTAGAAAACACTTTATGAGCTTACGATGCAACAGTCAGCTATGCTCATTTATGTAGTGCAGGCAATCAATTGAGTAGATTCGTAGCACCTTTAAATTGTTGCCAATAAAACACAGTCTTTGGACCGCCTTCCCCAAAACATTTTCTGTGTAATGCTTCCAATGTAGGTTGTTCGAAATTGCAATCCCTAGCTATTTAGTAGACTCGACGACTTTTAAATATCTATGATTTATCGCGTAGCCAAAATTAATCGATATTTGTCGATATTTGTAAGTACTCGTGTGGAGGACTTCACAATTTTTATTGTTGACGGTGAACCTCCACTTTTGGAACCGTACAGATGTCTTCTGTAAAACATTTTCTAATTTATTTTGAGCTTCTGACGACTTAGCTAGACGGTAAGTGACTGCATTATCTGCAAACAATCTGAGAGGCCTGTAACACCGAAAATTCAGGATGCATGGCACCTGCTACCGATATATAATTTTTTTTAATTGTATGTAAATATTTGTAATTTAAATGCTTTCTTTTAATAAGTAAGGGAATTGCTTCACTGTACGTGTACATTTAGATAGAAGTCTGTTGACGTTTCATTGTATTTATCTGTGTTTTACTGTCAAACTTATAAGCTCTGGGAAAAAGCCAAAGGAATTGTTATTTTCGTCGACTAGAAACGATAATAGCAGTGCTTGTGCGTTGTAAAATCTTTGGGTAGTGGGTTGTTGCACAGAGGGGGCGGAGAGAGCGAGAGACGGGTTCCATCGCTTATAGTGTGCGAAGTGTGGTGTTAACGCTCTCGCAGTAGAGAGTACCATTTCGGCGGCATCATGTACGCGCGCCGGCCAGGTGACTAGTAGCAGGAGGAAGGACAGTGCACGGGCGGAAGAGGCTGTATTAATTACAATTGCCAGTTGCTGTAACTAGCCGTGGCCCCACAAGATGCTACCGTCTTCAACAACAGCAGCAGTTCCAGCAACACAGATTCGTCGTCGGCTCCGAGTTTCGTCGCACGCACCGCACTGAAGTAAGACTGTGCATTGGTAAAAAGTATTAACGGCTAACCCAGCAGCACAACTGAATGTGATTTGATTAATGAACTTTATTTAAATAATAATCAGTTAAATTCAGGGCGATTCTGTCCTCATTGCCCCCAGACATTGTTACCAAGCAGGGTCCTTGTTCCCTTTTTTCCTTATATAGTTTGGGAATCTATCACTGGAAAAAATCCAAATCTAAAGAAAATGCACAAATTAAGAGTGCGGAAGTTTTATTTATTTTACATGTAGTTTGGAGCACATGGCTGTTGGGTTTGGTACGTGTTCTAGTATTTAATTCTGTTCAAGTCAGTAAAAAAGGCTCAGTTGTTCAGACAATAATATGAAATCCAATTTGAAAATTAAGTAACTGCGAAGTAGAAAGTGTTTGCCTTTCTCTAAATTTCTTTGATGACGTTATGTTGAGGTCTCTGAAGTTCAGTACTAACATACAGTTTAAGTGGATATTTTCAAATCATTACTCGATTGCCTTTTTCCAACTTTAATGACAAACTTAACGTAAAAGTAACTTCTCAGTTTTCTTTATAATTACATACTCACTTAAAATTAGTGTCAAAAAACGTGACAACCTTCAGTTGCCACGTCAGTGTTTAATAATAAATGTTTTTCTTTCTCATCATCTTGTACAGGATTTTGGATGTAAATCGCCATAGTGGGCGACGATCGTAATTATTTAATTTTCGTTTATTAGTGTAACTTTTGGATTCATGATCAGTGGTACCCCTTTTCTGTCCAATGTTGTTCGTGAGTAAATGCACAAAATAACTTTCATTTTTCCAAATTGTAGCCCTTTTCGGTTTAATTACTTTTTTATTTTTAGTAGACTTTTCTATCAGAGAAATCGGTTGTACACTTTCCCCATACTTATCGGTATTACTTCTTTGGGAAAGATATCCTTATCCAGTTATAAAAATTCCATTAGGTATATACGCGATCCACGGTCATATTTTATATCGCAAGCAGGTTAGGTTGATTAGTAAGGGGGAGGTTACAGGCCCACTCATTGTCTGCTAAATCCTTTATATAGTTTACGAACAGCCTGTAACGCATCCTTGTGGAATTCCAGGCAACGAATTCTGTTTCACTAGATAGCTTGCCATCAATTACTACGAGCCGAGACAGGAAATCACGAATTCATTCTCACAGCTGATAAAAACTCCATGGGCACGCAGTTTGACTAGAAGCTGCATGTGACGAACTACGCTAAAAACGTTTCCGAAATGTGGTAATATGGAATCTACCTGAGATGCTCTGTTCAATAGCACTCCGCACCAGTTGTGTTCCACAGCCGGCCGCTGTGACCGAGCGGTTCTAGGCGCCTCAGTCCGGAACCGCGCTGCTACTACGGTCCCAGGTTGAAATCCTGCCTCGTACATGGATGTGTGTGATGTCTGTAGGTTAGTTAAGTTTAAGTAGTTCTAAGTCTAAGGGACTGATGACCTCAGATGTTAAGTCCCATAGTGCTTAGAGCTATTTGAACCATTTTTGTGTTCCACACGAACGATTTTTCTGAACCTGTGCTAGTTATATATCAAAAGATCGTTTTCTTCGAGATTTATATAATATCTGAAAAAGTATACGTTTGTGAACGAAAACATTACGACCAATACATTACAGCGTATAGGTGCACCTTTGGAACGCAGTAAAGTAGTTAGTTCGACAAGTTTGTAACAGGTTTCCAGAGTTATTTTACACCAGATGTCTACTCTCAGGCCGGGTTCTCATCAGGCGAATTCGGTGGCCAAGACATCAATATCATTTCACTACGATACTCCTCAAACCAGTGTAGCACGATTCTGGCCCTCTGCCACGAACAATTATCCTGCTGGAAGATGTCATGGCCATTTGGGACGACATAAAGCATGAAGGGATGCAGGTGGTCGGATGTCCCCCATAGCACAGTAATACCTCCAAAGGCCTGCGTCCGTGGCACGGCGCATCTTTTAAGCAGCCATTCACATACACTCCTGGAAATTGAAATAAGAACACCGTGAATTCATTGTCCCAGGAAGGGGAAACTTTATTGACACATTCCTGGGATCAGATACATCACATGATCACACTGACAGAACCACAGGCACATAGACACAGGCAACAGAGCATGCACAATGTCGGCACTAGTACAGTGTATATCCACCTTTCGCAGCAATGCAGGCTGCTATTCTCCCATGGAGACGATCGTAGAGATGCTGGATGTAGTCCTGTGGAACGGCTTGCCATGCCATTTCCACCTGGCGCCTCAGTTGCACCAGCGTTCGTGCTGGACGTGCAGACCGCGTGAGACGACGCTTCATCCAGTCCCAAACATGCTCAATGGGGGACAGATCCGGAGATCTTGCTGGCCAGGGTAGTTGACTTACACCTTCTAGAGCACGTTGAGTGGCACGGGATACATGCGGACGTGCATTGTCCTGTTGGAACAGCAAGTTCCCTTGCCGGTCTAGGAATGGTAGAACGATGGGTTCGATGACGGTTTGGATGTACCGTGCACTATTCAGTGTCCCCTCGACGATCACCAGTGGTGTACGGCCAGTGTAGGAGATCGCTCCCCACACCATGATGCCGGGTGTTGGCCCTGTGTGCCTCGGTCGTATGCAGTCCTGATTGTGGCGCTCATCTGCACGGCGCCAAACACGCATACGACCATCTTTGGCACCAAGGCAGAAGCGACTCTCATCGCTGAAGACGACACGTCTCCATTCGTCCCTCCATTCACGCCTGTCGCGACACCACTGGAGGCGGGCTGCACGATGTTGGGGCGTGAGCGGAAGACGGCCTAACGGTGTGCGGGACCGTAGCCCAGCTTCATGGAGACGGTTGCGAATGGTCCTCGCCGATACCCCAGGAGCAACAGTGTCCCTAATTTGCTGGGAAGTGGCGGTGCGGTCCCCTACGGCACTGCGTAGGATCCTACGGTCTTGGCGTGCATCCGTGCGTCGCTGCGGTCCGGTCCCAGGTCGACGGGCACGTGCACCTTCCGCCGACCACTGGCGACAACATCGATGTACTGTGGAGATCTCACGCCCCACGTGTTGAGCAATTCGGCGGTACGTCCACCCGGCCTCCCGCATGCCCACTATACGCCGTCGCTCAAAGTCCGTCAACTGCACATACGGTTCACGTCCACGCTGTCGCGGCATGCTACCAGTGTTAAAGACTGCGATGGAGCTCCGTATGCCACGGCAAACTGGCTGACACTGACGGCGGCGGTGCACAAATGCTGCGCAGCTAGCGCCATTCGACGGCCAACACCGCGGTTCCTGGTGTGTCCGCTGTGCCGTGCGTGTGATCATTGCTTGTACAGCCCTCTCGCAGTGTCCGGAGCAAGTATGGTGGGTCTGACACACCGGTGTCAATGTGTTCTTTTTTCCATTTCCAGGAGTGTAGATGACGACGTATCCGGACACGAACATCGACCTGGTGTAACAAGACACGCGCGTACTTCAAAGTCGCCTATGTCAGTGGATCTCCCCATCTGAAGCTCGTATCGTCGCTGGAATGTTTCCTCACTTATCTTTCGTCCGGCTATATACAGGGTGTTTCAAAAATGACCGGTATATTTGAAACGGCAATAAAAACTAAACGGGCAGCGATAGAAATACACCGTTTGTTGCAATATGCTTGGGACAACAGTACATTTTCAGGCGGACAAACTTTCGAAATTACAGTAGTTACAATTTTCAACAACAGTTGGCGCTGCAAGTGATGTGAACGATATAGCAGACAACGCAGTTTGTGGGTGCGCCATTCTGTACGTCGTCTTTCTGCTGTAAGCGTGTGCTGTTCACCACGTGCAAGTGTGCTGTAGACAACATGGTTTATTCCTTAGAACAGAGGATTTTTCTGGTGTTGGAATTCCACCGCCTAGAACACAGTGTTGTTGCAACAAGACGAAGTTTTCAACGGAGGTTTAATGTAACCAAAGGACCGAAAAGCGATACAATAAAGGATCTGTTTGAAAAATTTCAACGGACTGGGAACCAGGGCCGGCCTTAGCCATCCAGGTGCCCCGGGCGAGTCGTCCAGTTGGCGCCCTTTATTGTATAAATAGCGAACCTGGCAGTGCTTTGCAACACGGTATTTGACTGTTTTCTAGAAATCGTCTTAAGTGGTTAATGGCGTCATCTTATGATCATAACATGGTTTTTTCCATCGTAAATTTGAGTATTTTATTTTTTAAATGGAAATGAAATCCAAATAATCTGAAAGCCCGCTAAGACGCTCCATGTGAGTCTTGTGTAGCCTGTGACGTCAGTCCAGCATGCTGCTGTCGCTGCCGTAACAGTCAGTATAGCAGTGATATATTGTTTGGGAATTCACGTTTTGGGAAATTGTCTAAAAATATTGCGTAGTACTGCACTGTACATCTACAAAAACTCCAGAAAATTGTTTTTGCGTGTTCCAAACAAAGAAAAGATGCGTAAAATGTGGTTGAAACAGGCTCGTATATCCCAAATATTTCTTTTCTTTTCTGAAGCACCCCTGTACTAAAGCGAACAAAACAAAACAAAAATTATTCAAATTGGTCAAGCCATTTCTTTGTTTTGGTGAGACTAACATACAACAATTGATTTTTATATATAGGAGGTAATATGTATAACGACAAAACACTAATTTTGAATTGGGTACCATATTTTTATTGAATTTAATATAACTGTAGGCCATAAACCTATATTTTCTGTCAGTCATCTGAACACAAAACATATTACGCCTAATGAAAAACAATTATAAACAACTAAAATTTTACTTTTCTCGCTTTTCTGTCGGCAAAGTCTCTGATCAGATTAGCAAAGTCCAGGTTTTCTGCAACTTCATTTTCAATGGACAGTGAGGCCAAACTGGTTAGTCTTGTTTGAGACATTGTAGACCGCAAGCACGTTTTTATCAACTTCAGTTTGGAAAAACTGCGTTCGCCGCTTGCGACAGTCACTGGTATTGTTAGCAAAATACGTAACGTTATCCAGATGTTGGGATATAACTCTTGAAGATTATGCTTTTTTATGAAGTTTAAGGCTTCAATAGGCGTTGCCTGGCTGTATTCGAGATAGTGTTGCAGGCCTAAAATTTCGTCGCACAGCAAATTTCCATCAATATCTGACTTCATGTTGACAGTTAACTTTTCTTGTAATTTAGAACAGCATTGTATTAGTTCTTCTTTATTTTGATTTTTTTTTTAATGTCAAACAAGAAACTCCACGTCGCAGAAAATTCTTGCATCTGTTCAAATCTTTCTTTCATGGATATGTGCACGGTGTCCAACAGTGCATTGAAAAACTCTGCTTTAAACCTCTTTTTTGGGTCAGTTATTTGATCATCAACAGCCTCTTCACCCGGCCTGCGTTTAATACGTCTTAATCGCATTTGTGGTTTAAATGATGGCTGCGTATCAAGATCCGAAGCCAGTTCAGTTGCTGTTACAATAGCTTGTTCGAAACCTGTTTGTCTATATGTTTCCAAATAAGAGCAACATTTGTCAAGGATTCCCATAAACTCGACAAAGTTGATTGTGGGTGACTGACTTGCTTTACTCACAACGTTAATTTGAAACAGAACATCATACCATGTCACGAGAGAAACAATGAAGCTGAAGTCTTTTAATTGTCCTCCTAGTGTTGTCGCTTCGTGTGACACCGCAGCATCTCTTTGTTCAGTAGCATCGGCCAAGGAAACCAAAGCGTCATGCATTTCGCATAATTGATAACGGACCGCTTTGACGCTATCAATTCGAGCTTCCCAGCGTGTGTCACTTACATTTTTCAGGGTGTATATCTTCAAATGGTCGGTCAAAATTTTCCATCTATTTACCGATCCAGCAAATAGATTAAACATTTTCTGTAACATTCCGAACAGTGTCACGGATTTAACTGATGATTTTGCCGCACCACACTACCAAATTATAACTATGGCATCCACATGGCACAAAAAAAGCTAGTGGATTTAACTTCTTAATTCTGTTCTGGACGCCTTTATTTTTCCCCTTCGTGTTCGCGCCGTTATCGTAGCCCTGTCCTCTGCAGTCATTAATGTTAAAGTCAAGATCACTCAATGTTTTTAAAATGCTTTATGTGAGACCTTCACCGGTTGTATCATCTATTTGCAGAAATGAGATGAAATGTTCTTTTACACTTGCGCCATCCTCTGTTATGTCGGCGCATCTTAAAGTTATCGAAAGTTGTTCTTTGTGGCTTATATCTGGAGTACAGTCAACTATGATTGCATAATACTTTGAACCCTTTATGCGGGATACGATTGTAGACATAACGTGTGATGCCATGAGTTCTATTAATTCATTTTGTATATTTTTGCCGCAATTATGGTCAGCCAAATCACCACTCAATGCCAGTCTGACGTGCTCTTCCATGATTGGATCAAACTTTGCCAATAACTGTACAAGACCTAAGAATTTTCCATTATTTGGGGTAAATAATTTATCTGATAACCCCCTGAATGCCGTGTTATTTTCAGCCAAATACAAAGTAATGTGGTTCAAATGGCTCTGAGCACTATGGGACTCAACATCTTAGGTCATAAGTCCCCTAGAACTTAGAACTACTTAAACCTAACTAACCTAAGGACATCACACACACCCATGCCCGAGGCAGGATTGGAACCTGCGACCGTAGCAGTCCCGCGGTTCCGGACTGCAGCGCCAGAACCGCACGGCCACCGCGGCCGGCCAAAGTAATGTGCATCAATCTTTGAAGCACATTGCTCCATCGTAAACTTTCTTTAGAAATTAGTTTTTGTTCTTCCTTGTCAATAGTTAATCCAGCTTTAAACCTGATTTCAGCTTCAGTCCATTGAGTAAATGCTTTTTTGTGGTTAGGACTATTTTCATGCAGTTTCAGAGCTTCACTTAAATGTTTCCAATTTCTGAAACCCACAGTGGTAGTCAAATTAGTAGTTGATTTTAAATCAAACAGTCGACAACAAAAGCAAAAGACACTGTCGTTTGATACAGAATAAACTAGCCACCGTCGTCTGATAGTTTCTTCGTTTGATAGTTTTATTGTGTAATGAGTTGAAGAGAAATGACGCCCATTTTCATCTTTTGAAAAGTTATTTAGACATACTTGTGAGGGTCCACATATTATAATGCGATCTATATCTCTAGCATTAAGTACTTTTGGCCACGTACCTACATCAGAAACATTGTATTCTTTTATTGCAAGAACGTTGATACTTTCATCGACCACAGATGTCATGTGTTGATTTTGACTTGGAGAAATATCAGAGGATTCATGCAAAGATGTACTGCGCTGGTCAATTTGATCACCTTCAATAGGTGATTGTATATTTTTTGTGTATAATTGTTCACAGTCTGAAGAAATATTTGCTGATACATGGACTTTTGATTCAATATCTGAAGTATTTGCCTTAGAATTTCCTTTAAGGTACTTATAAATATTCATGTGCTTTTTAGTTTCTTCAAGAACTTTTTCTTTTTCAGCTTTTCTTTTCCGATTTTCTGAACCAGAAAGCTTTTTTTTAATCATTTCCTTCTCTTCTGGCATGATTTAATAATTTGACAAATTATTGCTTGGACACTGCTCTATTTCGCGACCACAATATTCGATCTATAACAAATAAAGAAATTCACATATCAGTAGACGTAACTAGAAAAAAACCTGAACTGAAAGATAAAAATGTTTTTCGCACTTACCAGAAAATTAAAATGTTGACACAGTCACGACACTCGTTTCACTCACAATTATTCAGCCACGAAAACATGACCGCTGCCTCCGACTCTTACTGACAATTACTGACATGCGGGTGCAAATCGTAGCGCTGTCAACATATGCAGTCTGACAAACATTGTGTGGCGCTGTATTATTTCAGTACGTTAGGGGAGAATTCTCTATGAATGAAGTGCACGCATTGCATGATCTATTAATTAATGTACATGAGTCATTAAGTCACAAATATTCGATATAAATACATTCGTATTAATTAAATCATAATGTAATGTATATTTCACAGTCTGTATTTTCTTTTATTTGGAGCGACCGGTAGTTTCTGTTGTGAACGAGAGATGGTGCGGCTGCATGGGCTCTTCCTTGTTGCAGTTCTTGAAACAAATAAGAGAGGCGCTTTGGTAGAGCCCGTGCTAGCCCGCGTCAAACATGGATGGTTGCAGACAATGCGAAGATTGCATTCAGCATGATTTCTCTTCTGCTACCCCGAATTCATCGCGCATTCGTGAGATTAGTGACGTATGTTGAATGAGACTGAATAATATTTTAGTTTCGCGAAATGGGTGATTGTAAATTGTATTTTTTTTTTTACGTGCGTTTAGTACGTGGCGCCCCTTGGGCCCCGGCGCCCCGGGCGACCGCCCGGGTCGCCCCACCCTAAAGCCGGCGCTGCTGGGAACGTGACGGATGAACGTGCTGGAAAGGTAGGGCGACCGCGTACGGCAACCACAGAGGGCAACGCGCAAGTAGTGCAGCAGGTGATCCAACTGCGGCCTCGGGTTTCCGTTCGTCGTGTTGCAGCTGCGGTCCAAATGACGCCAACGTCCACGTATCGTCTCATGCGCCAGAGTTTACACCTCTATCCATACAAAATTCAAACGCGGCAACCCCTCAGCGCCGCTACCATTGCTGCACGAGAGACATTCGCTAACGATATAGTGCACAGGATTGATGACGGCGATATGCATGTGGGCAGCATTTGGTTTACTGACGAAGCTTATTTTTACCTGGGCGGCTTCGTCAATAAACAGAACTGGCGCATATGGGGAACCGAAAAGCCCCATGTTGCAGTCCCATCGTCCCTGCATCCTCAAAAAGTACTGGTCTGGGCCGCCATTTCTTCCAAAGGAATCATTGGCCCATTTTTCAGATCCGAAACGATTACTGCATCACGCTATCTGGACATTTTTCGTGAATTTGTGGCGGTACAAACTGCCTTAGACGACACTGCGAACACTTCGTGGTTTATGCAAGATGGTGCCCGGCCACATCGCACGGCCGACGTCTTTAATTTCCTGAATGAATATTTCGATGATCGTGTGATTGCTTTGGGCTATCCGAAACATACAGGAGGCGGCGTGGATTGGCCTCCCTATTCGCCAGACATGAACCCCTGTGACTTCTTTCTGTGGGGACACTTGAAAGACCAGGTGTACCGCCAGAATCCAGAAACAATTGAGCAGCTGAAGCTGTACATCTCATCTGCATGTGAAGCCATTCCGCCAGACACGTTGTCAAAGGTTTCGGGTAATTTCATTCAGAGACTACGCGATATTATTGCTACGCATGGTGGATATGTGGAAAATATCGTACTATAGAGTTTCCCAGACCGCAGCGCCATCTGTTGTTGAAAATTGTAACTACTGTAATTTCGAAAGTTTGTCTGCCTGAAAATGTACTGTTGTCCCAAGCATATTGCAACTAACGGTGTATTTCTATCGCTGCTCGTTTAGTTTTTATTGCCGTTTCAAATATACCGGTCATTTTTGAAACACCCTGTAGCTTCCGTAGTGCGTCACGTGCTACAGCGCCATCAGACGGCACTCTGTCTTGTTGTGGACAGTGGTCGTAGCGTTTTGATTCATCAGTGAATGTTTCAGTAGACTGTATTTCCTGTTTAGTCTTACAGGTTTGCGCCTTATTACTGTGCTCGACATTTTTCTGCAGATTGTACCGGTACATCTACAGCACCATTTGTCCTATTGTAACTCTGGTATATTAATGAGGTATAACCGATAGTTCTAGCAGGTGGTTACAGTTAAAGTGTAGTTACTGACAGACGTCCAGTGTTGCCTGAAATGATCGTATGGCAGCGAAACTTGGTAGATATTCTAATACATTAATGCGGAACCAATTGACGATGGAAAAAATTAGTTCCAATTTTGGCCACCAGTTGCAGACCTGGCACTGTGAATGCAAGAAAGACGTATAGAAATGTTTTTATATGTAATAGATTAGGAACAGGAAGTGGACAGAAAACTCAAACAAGTGAGGAGGGCATAATGCTGAGTTCATTATTAGCTGCCACGGACACAATTTCTTCACTATGACCACCGGAGACGTCGACGAGATGCTGCAGCCGGAAAACGATGTGCTCAGTAGTTGCTAGCAGCAGTTCCTTTGGAACCTAAGCACCGTGTCCCCATGTACCGGCTTTTAGATCAGTTAGAGACCAAACGCGTGCATGGTAAACGCGTTCTTTTAGGTATACTCAGAGCCATAAGTCACATGGATTCACATCAAATGATCTTGCAGGCCATGCATCTAGAAAACCTCTGGCGATAACACGTTCGTGGAAAGTTTCATTAAGTAGATCTTTCACTAGACGAGCGATATGGGGTGATACTCCATCTTGCATTGAAACAGTGGATTCACAACAGTTTCGCTCTTCCAAAGCAGGAATCACTTCCTGTACAAGGAGGTCTCGATAACGTGTAGACGTCACGGTCCATCTGACAGGCCCTCTGATTGTATTCTCTTCAAAGTAGAACGGACCTAGAACAAAGGTGCTTGTGAATCCACACCACACAGTCACATACAGCGGGTACAATGGCTGTTCATGCACAACAGGCGATTTAACGGTGCCCCAAATTCGGCAGTTCTGTGTATTCACTGCACACTGTAATGTGCCTCGTCACTCCGTGGAATATTGCCCGGCCACAGGTAATCAACTTCTATCCGTGCCAGAAACCGAAGAGCAAGTTCAGAACGTTGCTGCTGATCATGAGGTTTCAATTACGTCTGGATCTTATGCACTACTGGCCATTAAAATTGCTACACCACGAAGATGACGTGCTACAGACGCGAAATTTAAACGACGGGAAGAAGATGCTGTGATATGCAAATGATTAGCTTTTCAGAGCATTCACACAAGGATGGCGCTGGTGGCGACACTTACAACGTGCTGACACGAGGAAAGTTTCCAACCGATTTCTCATACACAAACAGCAGTTGACCGGCGTTTCCTGGTGAAACGTTGTTGTGATTTCTCGTGTAAGGAGGAGAAATGCGTACCATCACGTTTCCGACTTTGATAAAGGTCGGATTGTAGCCTATCGCGATTGCGGTTTATCGTATCGCGACATTGCTGCTCGCGTTGGTCGAGATCCAATGACTGTTAGCAGAATATGGAATCGGTGGGTTCAGGAGGGTAATACGGAACGCCGTGCTGGATCCCAACGGCCTCGTATCACTAGCAGTCGAAATGACAGGCATCTTATCCGCATGGCTGTAACGGATCGTGCAGCCACGTCTCGATCCCTGAGTCAACAGATGGGGACGTTTTCAAGAGAACAACCATCTGCACGAACAGTTCGACGACGTTTGCAGCAGCATGGACTATCAGCTCGGAGACCATGGCTGCGGTTACCCTTGACGCTGCATCACAGACAGTAGCGCCTGCGATGGCGTACTCAGCGACGAACATGGGTGCACGAATGGCAAAACGTCATTTTTTCGGATGAATCCAGGTTCTGTTTACACCATCATGATGGTCGCATCCGTGTTTGGCGATATCGCAGTGAACGCACATTGGAAGCGTGTATTCGTCATCGCCATACTGGCGTATCAACCGGCGTGATAGTCTCGGTCACCTCTTGTTCGCATTGACGGCACTTTGAACAGTGGACGTTACATTTCAGATGTGTTACAACCCGTGGCTCTACCCTTCATTCGATCCCTGCGAAACCCTACATTTCAGCAGGATAATGCACCACCGCATGTTGCAGGTCCTGTACGGGCCTTTCTGGACACAGAAAATGTTCGACTGCTGCTCTGGCCAGCACATTCTCCAGATCTCTCACCACTTGAAAACGTCTGGTCAATGGTGGCCGAGCAACTGGCACGTCACAATACGCCAGTCACTACTCTTGATGAACTGTGGTATCGTGTTGAAGCTGCATTGGGCAGCTGTATCTGTACACGCCATCCAAGCTCTATCCATGCACCCAAATTGCGTGAAAATATAATCACATGTCAGTTCTAGTATAATATATTTGTCCAATGACTACCCGTTTATCATCTGCATTTCTTCTTGGTGTAACAATTTTAATGACCGTAGTGTACATGTACCAAAATAGACCGCAAACTTCCCGTGTAGTTGACCATAGGATGGACAGTTCTCATCACACTGCACGAGTACTAGGACTCCTCGGGGCACGTGCTGTATGGTCAGATACAGCAACAGCAACCTCGTCGGTAATTTCCAGCGGGATAGAACCCCTTCCCCTTCCAGGCGCCACACCATGTTCACCCGTGTTCTCGAATTTCATTATTATTTCTTTAAATCACTTAATGACACCGGACCTCTCCTCAGACCTTTCAGGCGGCGATACTTTCTCAGTACAGTACTGTAATTAGTGCAGCTCACTTAAAATTATTTCACTAACAGTGCGTGGTCCTCTTCTCGATATCCACATTGTTCACTCACGTTATGTCTTGCCAAATGACAGCTTGGAGGTCATACCATCATATAGTGTACAGCACCAGATTTGTATCTGGTCACCGCAGTTGAAACTAATTTGTTCTCCAGCGTAGCTGGCCGCGGTGGTCTAGCGGTTCTAGGCGCTCAGTCCGGAACCGCGCGACTGCTATGGTCGCAGGTTCGAATCCTGCCTCGGGCATGGATGTGTTCTAATGGTTCTAATGGCTCTGAGCACTATGGGACTTAACATCTATGGTCATCAGTCCCCTAGAACTTAGAACTACTTAAACCTAACTAACCTAAGGACAGCACACAACACCCAGTCATCACGAGGCAGAGAAACATGGATGTGTGTGATGTCCTTAGGTTAATTAGGTTTAAGTAGTTCTAAGTTCTAGGGGACTGATGACCACAGATGTTAAGTTCCATAGAGCTCAGAGCCATTTGAACCATTTCTCCAGCGTAAATCGGTTCTGCATTAATGAATTAGCGTATCTACTAAGTTTCGCTGCCGTACGATACTGACAGCCCACACTGGACCTGCGTAATAGCTGCACTTTTATTATAACCACCTGGTACATACGATAGATTTTGTCGGCTGATTAGACACTGTCTTTACAGATGAACGGGGTAGTAGAAGTTACGTTGCTGAATGACAGAATTGTGCCCACCTCTGCCGTGATCGTCGCTATGGATCGTGGGCTGGTCCGTTATCTTAGATAGCCCTTTTAACTGTGCCGAGTAAAGTTAGGCTGTCCCCTGGCTCCCTTGCGACGCGAGAACACGGAGTTCGGGCTGGTCAGCGGACTCAGTTAACCAGCAAGGAACTTAAGAGTTCGCTAGTGTGCGCTCCCTCCGGTTATCTCAGACACAGCAAGTCGGAGGAAAGCGGCATGTGGTCAATTTACGTGAGTACAGCAAACCAGCTGATGCAGAGTTACAAAATTCAATAAATAAAAGTAGAAATGATACGCTAATTTGACAAAGAAGAGTAAACGGATTTTCACACTCTGTATTTTTGTAAACTGCACATCCCATGTAAAGCAGCGTTTTCCGTGAGATCACTATTCCGGTTGCTATCACGAATTCTGTTGTGTTTAACTGCAGTCAAGTGGCGTGTTTCTGAAACTCAGTGGCAGTTGTTACTTTCCTATTGTGCAGGCAGGGCTGTCGTAGTGAATCGAGCTTTGTAGTAACAAAACTATCTAGTGGGTAGCATACTGCGTAAGACTGCATTTAACGTTTGGTGCAAAGCGTTAATTGTAGCGAATTTGAATTCGTGAATCGTATGGTGCCAACTGGTTTCACGCATATGTAGGGTAGAGTGTTATACCTAGAGCATACTGTACCCAGGAAGAAACTATGTTTTTTGTCGGTACTTCAGTCTGGTGACTAATTTTAGAATCACATGAAAGAATGCGTACTCGAGACCGCCATAAGCAGTTACCGCCAGTTTCTACAGTTTTTGTTGTTGCTGGACTTGAAGCTGTGTTTCTCGCAGCATTTGTAAATATTTAGTGTTCTACACATTTAAGTGCTGTGTAATCTATTAAAGCTATATGGAATATATTGTTAATTCTTCACGTACAGTAATTTATGGGGAGTAAAATGCTATATACAGAACTATTTATATGACATGTGGACAATTGAGCCATACTTCGTCGTCGTCGACCACCTTGTATCTTGAAATAGAAGAAGTTCTTTTACCATGTGGTACTTGCTAATGAACTGAGTTTCTTTAATGTCCAGATGATTTGTGTTGGTTTACAATACCTTCTGTTACAAAATGTATTTGACTTGTAACCTCTTTTTAATCATACTTGTGCTTAATTTCACTTCACTTATTGCTTATTGGTGTGGAGTAGAGTAATAATTTAACAGACAGACTGTTAAATACCGTATTGACAAGATTTTTTTCGATAACAATAATTTCAGTTTCAACTAAATATTGTTCCTAGGAGCATGAACATGTTGTATCGTGGAATATGTTTACACATTTGGAAAAACTTTAATTTTCCGAAATAATTTCTGTAATTTCAGTAGAAGACTGCAGCGCATAAGTAGTGATTGTCATTGTTTGAAAATGGAATAAAAAATATATTAAGCTTCTCTTGCAGGTCTGGCTAGAGCAAAAGTCTGGAAAGTGTACTAAGATACAACACTCCCCTCTACAGTTTGTTGTAGTGTTGCGGAATTCGTGTCGTAAGGACGCCTCTAAAATAAGTTACAATCGCGAAACACGCAATGTGCAACCAGCTCCTTTAGATTTTCAACAGTGGCTGATCAGGGAGCTGAACCATCTGGCATCTTTTGACACTATGCTGTGACAGAAAAATGGTGAAACGAAGATCAAACGTTAGTAATACACTGAAGTGACAAACCTCACGAGATACTTCTTAATATTTGCCCGGTGTAGCGCAGCAGCTAGACGTGGCACGGTGTCAAGTCGGTATACGTCCTCTACATAAATATTGGGCCATGCTGCCGCTGTAGTTGTCCATAATTGCAATAGGTTGCCGGTGCTGGATTTTGTACACGAACTGAACTCTCAATTATGTGCCATAAATGTTCGATGATATTCATTTCGGACGATTAGCGGGGCCAGATCATTCACTCAAATTGTCCAACTGGGACGGAGCTGACGTCCGAGCTGGTCCCACAGACATTTTGTCAAAGACGGATATAGGGATCTTGCTGGGCAGGGGAGTACCTCAGCATCACGCAGAAAATTCTCAGAGTCACGTGCCATGTGTGGATGAACACTGTGAAAAATGACACTTCTGTACCGGCGTATGAGAGGTAACACATGAAGACGTAGGATGTCCATAACGTACCGTTGTTTCGTCAGAGGTCTACATCTACATCTACATGGTTACTCTGCAATTCACACTTAAGCAGCTAGCTCTTTATTCGCACGAAGTAATGGCCGCTATCGACAGGGGATCACAAGTTGATTCCGTATTTCTAGATTTGCGGAAAGCTTTTGACACCGTTCTTCACAAGAGACTTCTAATCAAGCTGCGGGCCTATGGGGTATCGTCTCAGTTGTGCGACTGGATTCGTGATTTCCTGTCAGGAAGGTCGCAGTTCGTAGTAATAGACGGCAAATCATCGAGTAAATCTGACGTGATATCACGTGTTCCCCAGGGAAGCGTCCTGGGACCTCTGCTGTTCCTGATCTATATAAATGACCTGGGTGACAATCTGAGCAGTTCTCTTAGGTTGTTCGCAGACGATGCTGTAATTTACCGTCTAGTAAGGTCATCCGAAGACCAGTATCAGTTGCAGAGCGATTTAGAAAAGATTACTGTATGGTGTGGCAGGTGGCAGTTGACGCTAAATAACGAAAAGTGTGAGGTGATCCACATGAGTTCTAAAAGAAATCCGTTGGAATTCGATTACTCGATAAATAGTACAATTCTCAAGGCTGTCAATTCAACTAAGTACCTGGGTGTTAAAATTACGAACAACTTCAGTTGGAAAGACCACATAGATAATATTATGGGGAAGGCGAGCCAAAGATTGCGTTTAATTGGCAGGACACTTGGAATGCAACAAGTCCACTAAAGAGACAGCTTACACTACACTCGTTCGTCCTCTGTTAGAATATTGCTGCGCGATGTGGGATCCTTACCAGGTGGGATTGACGGAGGACATCGAAAGGGTGCAAAAAAGGGCAGCTCGTTTTGTATTATCACGTAATAGGGGAGAGAGTGTGGCAGATATGATACGCGAGTTGGGATGGAAGTCATTAAAGCAAAGACGTTTTTCGTCGCGGCGAGATCTATTTACGAAATTTCAGTCACCATCTTTCTCTTCCAAATGCGAAAATATTTTGTTGAGCCCAACCTACATAGGTAGGAATGATCATCAAAATAAAATAAGAGAAATCAGAGCTCGAACAGAAAGGTTTAGGTACTCGTTTTTCCCGCGCGCTGTTCGGGAGTGGAATGGTAGAGAGATAGTATGGTTGTGGTTCGATGAACCCTCTGTCAAGCACTTAAATGTGAATTGCAGAGTAATCATGTAGATGTAGATGTAGATGTAGAAGTGCCTGGCAGAGGGTTCATCGAACCATTTTCATACTACTTCTCTACCATTCCACTATCGAATGGCGCGTGGGAAAAATGAACACCTGAATCTTTCCGTTCGAGCTCTGATTTCTCTTATTTTATTGTGATGATCATTTCTCCCTACGTAGGTGGGTGTCAACAAAATATTTTCGCATTCGGCAGAGAAAGCTAGTGATTGAAATTTGGTAAATAGATCTCGCCGCAAAGAAAACAGCCTTTGTTTTAGGGACTGCCACCCCAACTTGCGTATCATATCAGTGACACTCTCACCCCTATTGCTCCATAACACGAAACGAGCTGCCCCTCTTTGCACTTTTTCGATGTCCTCCGTAAATACTACCTGGTAAGGATCCCACACCGCGCAGCAACATTCCAGCAGAGGACGGACAAGTGTAATGTAGGCTGTCTCTTTAGTGGGTATGTCGCATCTTCTAAGTGTTCTGCCAACAAAGCGCAGTCTTTATTTCGCCTTCCCCACAATATTATCTGTGTGGTCTTTCCAACTGAAGTTGCTCGTAATCTTAATTTCCAGGTATTTAGTCGAATTGGCAGCCCTTAGATTTGTGCGATTTATCGTATACCCAAAATTTATCGAATTTCTTTTAGTAACCCTTGTGGATGACCTCGGACGTTTCTTTATTTAGTGCCAATTGCCACTTTTCGGACCATCCAGAAATTCTCTCTAGATCATTGTGTAATTGGAATTGATCTTCTGATAATTTTATAGTTCTACTAGACGGTAAATTACAGCGTCATCTGAAAACAATCTAAGGGGGCTGCTGAGATTATCACCTAGATTATTTATGTAAATCAGGAATAGCAGAGGGCCTATGACACTATCTTGGGGAACGCCATATATCACTTCAGTTCCACTCGATGATTTACCGCCTATCATTACGAACTGTGACCTCTCTGAGAGTAAATCACGAATCCAGTCACACAACTGAGATGATATTCCATGTGAACGCAATTTAATTAATAGTCGCTTGTGAGGAACGGTATCAAAATACTTCTGGAAATCTAGGGATATGGAATCGATCTGAGATCCCTTGTCGACAGCACTCATTACTTCATGAGAATAAAGAGCTAGCTGAGTTGCACAAGAACGATATTTTCTGAATTCGTGTTGGTTATGTATCAATAAGTCATTTTCTTCAAAGTGATTCATAATGTTCGAGTACAGTATATGCTCCAAAATCCTACTGTAAATTGAGGTCAGTGATATGGGTCGCTCGATCACGACCAGTCGTGACCTGAAGTCATACCCCGATGGATTCCCCCACCATGACGCCACGAGTGACACCAATCTCTCCTAAACAATGGAATAGTAGGACATCTCCCCAGCTCATCGCCATTTTCGCTGACGGTGGTCACCTGGGATAGCACAGAAACGTGATTCGTCGCTGAACGCATTGCGACGCCATTCCGCAGCAGTTCATGCTTTCTGGTTGCGGTACCACCACAAACGCTGCCGTTTATATTGCGGTGTTAACCGCAGCCTACGCGCGCCGCGGTGACAACTCTGAACATGAATAAGATTAATGCACTCTGATGGTCGTTCTACCTGTCACAGAAAATTGCACACCTATGGTGTGTATGTGTACGAAGTCGCATTGACATCTGACCATGTCTTCAGGGTGCTTCACTTCTTTTGTCGAGCAGTGTGTTTCCAAACTACCGATGGCCCAAGGGAAGGGTGGTGGGGGTGTGGACGAGTTATGACATCGACTACAAAAGAAGCATTTTATTAATCGCATTTACATTTTTGTATATTTGAAACTTTATCAGCTAATTTTTGGAGGATAAAGTAAAATGAAAACTAAGAATCTCGATAATTTAAAAGAATTCTAGAAATTTGCAAGCTACGAGTGTGTTTAACAAAGTTAATTCTCAGGTTCTCGCTCTCGCAACATTTGTCAAGGATTCCCATAAACTCGACAAAGTTGATTGTGGGTGACTGACTTGCTTTACTCACAACGTTAATTTGAAACAGAACATCATACCATGTCACGAGAGAAACAATGAAGCTGAAGTCTTTTAATTGTCCTCCTAGTGTTGTCGCTTCGTGTGACACCGCAGCATCTCTTTGTTCAGTAGCATCGGCCAAGGAAACCAAAGCGTCATGCATTTCGCATAATTGATAACGGACCGCTTTGACGCTATCAATTCGAGCTTCCCAGCGTGTGTCACTTACATTTTTCAGGGTGTATATCTTCAAATGGTCGGTCAAAATTTTCCATCTATTTACCGATCCAGCAAATAGATTAAACATTTTCTGTAACATTCCGAACAGTGTCACGGATTTAACTGATGATTTTGCCGCACCACACTACCAAATTATAACTATGGCATCCACATGGCACAAAAAAAGCTAGTGGATTTAACTTCTTAATTCTGTTCTGGACGCCTTTATTTTTCCCCTTCGTGTTCGCGCCGTTATCGTAGCCCTGTCCTCTGCAGTCATTAATGTTAAAGTCAAGATCACTCAATGTTTTTAAAATGCTTTATGTGAGACCTTCACCGGTTGTATCATCTATTTGCAGAAATGAGATGAAATGTTCTTTTACACTTGCGCCATCCTCTGTTATGTCGGCGCATCTTAAAGTTATCGAAAGTTGTTCTTTGTGGCTTATATCTGGAGTACAGTCAACTATGATTGCATAATACTTTGAACCCTTTATGCGGGATACGATTGTAGACATAACGTGTGATGCCATGAGTTCTATTAATTCATTTTGTATATTTTTGCCGCAATTATGGTCAGCCAAATCACCACTCAATGCCAGTCTGACGTGCTCTTCCATGATTGGATCAAACTTTGCCAATAACTGTACAAGACCTAAGAATTTTCCATTATTTGGGGTAAATAATTTATCTGATAACCCCCTGAATGCCGTGTTATTTTCAGCCAAATACAAAGTAATGTGGTTCAAATGGCTCTGAGCACTATGGGACTCAACATCTTAGGTCATAAGTCCCCTAGAACTTAGAACTACTTAAACCTAACTAACCTAAGGACATCACACACACCCATGCCCGAGGCAGGATTGGAACCTGCGACCGTAGCAGTCCCGCGGTTCCGGACTGCAGCGCCAGAACCTCTAGACCACCGCGGCCGGCTGTCCATTCAGAGGCTGAACATATCTGCTACCAGTAACAAATGCGACACGGTTAATGGGTCCACAGGTAGCACTAGCAAACCACAGAACGCTGAGTAAACAGTGACAAAAAGGGGAAGCACGCCGAAAAAAAAAGAGAACTGAGGAACACTGGCTCCCCAAGGCGGAAGTGACTGAAGGAGGCAGATTTAAAAGCCTGCGTAGCCATCGCCTCTATATCTGTGGTCACAGTCTGGAGACAAATGAAACAATGATAAAGGTGAAAGCTCATTTCGATTTTTTATTGCGTAAATTTTGATGTTGTCAAAGTTGTGATAGTTTGTTGCAAAGATAGTTCTTAAATCAATTACATGACACTTAAATCCCTTAAGTTTTTACATGAATGTTTGTCAGATGTTATATTTCTTTAAACCGTAATATCTTAGTATTTATGCTGAAGGGATGTACTAACCACTTACGTAAACAAATTATTATTATTTTATCAAAACTTTTTATATATTTCATTATTATTATAACAAATATAAATGTAGGCATCTGTGCCACATTATAGGTGGGTGGGGAGGAAGGGGGTGGGGGCTTGGCGTTACGGCAAAATTAAATTTGGGATTGGATTGCGCGGGAGAAAGACTGTAACAAACTATGGCAGCTCCTCCCCCGTCCCCCACCTAGTCCCACGCTCGTCTTAAGTAGTGTGTAATTCTCCAATAAACAAATCAGCTGCAGCAGACGATCTTCCAGTGATACTCTAAGACACCACCAGGACATTGTTGTAGTCACATCAACCAAAATCTCAAAATAAATATTTAAAGGGGGTGTTCAGTGGCCGAAGCATGTAACAAGAAGTGATTCAGCGTAAGAATTGTAATCGAGGCAGTACAGTTGTGTTATTGAAGTGCAACCATGAACGCTGCATCTCATGTTGGCTATATGCATAATTTTAAAAGGAGAAGTCGTACCAACGCTGGTTAAAGACGGTACAATTGTTATGGTCCCAAAATCTAGCGGATTAGAGAAGATGATAATATCAGCCCTTTTGCAGTGTTGAACGCTGATTACAAGATTGTAACTGGGGCACTGAAACAAAAGATTTGTTCAGGTCTTAGAGAAAGTACTTCAACGATACAAGTAGTGTTTCCCAGAATGTTCGATCCTGCACACTCTAGTTGAATACTGAGACGTATTAGTGATCACGTCGGTTACAAAAATAAAAAGTACACTGGTGTTTTTAGACTTTTGAAAGATATTTGATCGTGTGAGTTACGTCTATCTAGAAGAAGTTAAGAAGAGAATGGGATTTGGAGAAACTATAATTAAGGTAACAGGGGATATGGTTAGCGGAGAGCCAGATCGTGCGTGAAAATGGGCAGCTTACTATAGACAACTATACTATAATTGTAAAATTGACTTACTATGATTATAAAACTTTCTTGTAGAATATCATACCGAGAGACTGCAATTATGATCCGCGGAACATGCAAATAGCTAAACTAAACGGAACTCCACTTAAGATACAGTGCCAAGGTGTACACAGAAGCCTCTTGTCGATGATGTTGTTTATTATCAATGTACTGGCTTTCCTAAGACGCCTGAGTGCGTAGTTGACATGTATGTAATCACAGCGAAAGAAGAACTTGATAAGCTCATTAACTTGCAATTCACTTTCATTAACGTGTTCTGCACGTCATTTCCAAGGGAAAGCTACCCATATTGTTCTTCCATTAGATTCCGATGCTGTCGTCAAATTGGGATTAGCAGCTAACGTAACACATCACATTTTGAAGATGGCTCAGAAACAGTATATTGAACCGTTAACTTTGCCCCAAAATACTGCAGAAAATGACTTTACAATTTTCAACTGCTAATGTAGCATATTTTTATTTTTGCTATATCACGAACGCTACGTGTATGTTTTATCGAATTACACTCACTCTCTCGATCTCTCTCTCTCTCTCTGTCTACACACACACACACACACACACACACACACAGAGAGAGAGAGAGAGAGAGAGAGAGAGAATCAGTATAATAAAGTGGCATTAATTAGATATCGGAAGAGGTCGGATGTATTTCCCAGGTATTTCACAAATTTCTTCGAAAAAATGAAACACGCCTTCTTTAGGAAGCAGTGAATTCATCAAATTATCTAACACCAGATCGGCGGAGAAAATTAGAGCATTGTTAAAAACTACGTGATGGTTTGTGCCTTATGAAGAGAGTAGACTTCTAGGGATTTGAGGGCAAGCCAACTACTTCCATGCATCTCTCGAGCGAGAAGCTGCAGTGGTATTCTAATCCCCCAAACCTCTCCTGCTGTCTTTGATTGAGATTTGCGGAGATTTCCCTATATCATTTTGGTGAACTGATTTTTCCATAAACAGACTACGGCCGCTTCCTTTTTCCCTGTTCCTCGAACTGACTTCATGTTCCGTCTCTAACGACCTCAGTGGTGACGAGACGGTTAGGCTTAATGTGCTTTCGTATAGATGTGTACCGATAGGCTAACTAACATGTGTGACTCTTGTTTTCACCAAAACTTTGCGCTCTACGTGCTGGCAGGTCACCGCCAGAGAGTAACATGCACAAAATAATACTGAAATCATTTTCGCTCTGACAGTTGCTTAATTTATTAAGAAGTGGTGGACAGTCTGTGGTCGGTGGGAGGTTTTTGTGATGGATGCCTGTTCCTTTGTGCAGCAACTGACCCACCCAAGCCATCTGAGACCGGAAGTGAAATCTTACTCCTCATTGCCACCAACAGAGCGCGTCCGTCCGCGAACTCCTCTTAGCTGACGTCCGCCTGCATCCTGTGTTTATACACTCCTGGAAATGGAAAAAAGAACACATTGACACCGGTGTGTCAGATCCACCATACTTGCTCCGGACACTGCGAGAGGGCTGTACAAGCAATGATCACACGCACGGCACAGCGGACACACCAGGAACCGCGGTGTTGGCCGTCGAATGGCGCTAGCTGCGCAGCATTTGTGCACCGCCGCCGTCAGTGTCAGCCAGTTTGCCGTGGCATACGGAGCTCCATCGCAGTCTTTAACACTGGTAGCATGCCGCGACAGCGTGGACGTGAACCGTATGTGCAGTTGACGGACTTTGAGCGAGGGCGTATAGTGGGCATGCGGGAGGCCGGGTGGACGTACCGCCGAATTGCTCAACACGTGGGGCGTGAGGTCTCCACAGTACATCGGTGTTGTCGCCAGTGGTCGGCGGAAGGTGCACGTGCCCGTCGACCTGGGACCGGACCGCAGCGACGCACGGATGCACGCCAAGACCGTAGGATCCTACGCAGTGCCGTAGGTGACCGCACCGCCACTTCCCAGCCAATTAGGGACACTGTTGCTCCTGGGGTATCGGCGAGGACCATTCGCAACCGTCTCCATGAAGCTGGGCTACGGTCCCGCACACCGTTAGGCCGTCTTCCGCTCACGCCCCAACATCGTGCAGCCCGCCTCCAGTGGTGTCGCGACAGACGTGAATGGTGGGACGAATGGAGACGTGTCGTCTTCAGCGATGAGAGTCACTTCTGCCTTGGTGCCAATGATGGTCGTATGCGTGTTTGGCGCCGTGCAGGTGAGCGCCACAATCAGGACTGCATACGACCGAGGCACACAGGGCCAACACCCGGCATCATGGTGTGGGGAGCGATCTCCTACACTGGCCGTACACCACTGGTGATCGTCGAGGGGACACTGAATAGTGCACGGTACATCCAAACCGTCATCGAACCCATCGTTCTACCATTCCTAGACCGGCAAGGGAACTTGCTGTTCCAACAGGACAATGCACGTCCGCATGTATCCCGTGCCACCCAACGTGCTCTAGAAGGTGTAAGTCAACTACCCTGGCCAGCAAGATCTCCAATGCCCGCATCTCGTGGTCGTGCGGTAGCGTTCTAGCTTCCCACGCCCGGGTTCCCGGGTTCGATTCCCGGCGGGGTCAGGGATTTTCTCTGCCTCGTGATGGCTGGGTGTTGTGTGCTGTCCTTAGGTTAGTTAGGTTTAAGTAGTTCTAAGTTCTAGGGGACTGATGACCATAGATGTTAAGTCCCATAGTGCTCAGAGCCATTTCAGCAAGATCTCCGGATCTGTCCCCCATTGAGCATGTTTGGGACTGGATGAAGCGTCGTCTCACGCGGTCTGCACGTCCAGCACGAACGCTGGTGCAACTGAGGCGCCAGGTGGAAATGGCATGGCAAGCCGTTCCACAGGACTACATCCAGCATCTCTACGATCGTCTCCATGGGAGAATAGCAGTCTGCATTGCTGCGAAAGGTGGATATACACTGTAGTAGTGCCGACATTGTGCATGCTCTGTTACCTGTGTCTATGTGCCTGTGGTTCTGTCAGTGTGATCATGTGATGTATCTGACCCCAGGAATGTGTCAATAAAGTTTCCCCTTCCTGGGACAATGAATTCACGGTGTTCTTATTTCAATTTCCAGGAGTGTAGATTGAGAACTCTTTTTCTTACTCTTCACCAAATTAATCGAGTTTTAATTGCCAAGTGCAAAGCTACAAAATATAGGTTGCTTTTGAGAGAAGCTTGTATATTTGAGGTTGAAGAAACTGTTATTTTGGTAATGGAGGGAAGGGTGGGAGGATAATATTATACATGGAGTGCATTACACATGTTAATTACGTGTGCATTCTACATGTTAATTACGAGAAACGTAAGTAACCGGATTCGGAAATGTAAAAAGCTATACAATTAAAAGTCCCTGAAGCCGACTCATCGATGAGATGACGGCTTTTGAAGGCAACATTTCTAGAAACTGTATTTATATGTCACAGTGGCTTGTGACACACTGAACCATCGCCTCCTCCCCATGGAAGAAAGTTCTGTAACAATATATTGACAAAGGGGTGTTTTCTGTAACAATACATTGACATAGGTATGTTTCCTGTTTCTGCAGAAATATGCTGCAGAGCAGTAGCTTCTTTGATGAGCTCCAAGGACAAACAAGCAGATGACGACGACGGAAGGAAGGCCTGTCCTTGGTTGCGTGCTTACCGTAATAATGATTATGTTGTCGATGTCTTCCGTTCAAAG
Source organism: Schistocerca cancellata (assembly GCF_023864275.1). NCBI lineage: Eukaryota > Metazoa > Arthropoda > Insecta > Orthoptera > Acrididae > Schistocerca > Schistocerca cancellata. The sequence continues at coordinate 272,389,999 of NC_064629.1, forward strand.
ACTGGTTTGGTGCAGCTTTCCACGAGAGCTTATAACAAACCACATCCACTTGAAACTGCTTACTGTAGGCAAGCCTTGCACTCCATGTATAATATTATCCTCCCACCCTTCCCTCCATTACCAAAATGACAGTTTCTTCAACCTCAAGACGTGTCCTCTCAATCGATCACTTCTTTTAGTCAAGTTATGCCGTAAATTTATTTTCTCCACAATACAGTTCAGTACCCCGTCAATAGTTATTCGATCTACCCACGTAATCTTCAGTAGTCTCCTATAATAGCACACTTCAAACGGTTCTGTTCTTTATTTATCTGAACTGTGTATTGTCTGTGTTTTCTCTTCTGCGCAGGGTTACAGTCCAGATAAATATCTTGAGGAAAGATTTCGTAACAGTTAAATTTATATTCTCTGTTACAGAATTCCTCTTTTTCAGAGATACTTTTATCGATGCCACTATCAGTATTTTATATCCTCTCTACTTCGGCCATCGTCAGTTATTTTGCTGCTCAAATAGCAAAATTCATGTAAAACTCTTAGTAGTACTGACGATTTAGGAAATGGAAGACCAAGAGGGGCTGAGGTGTGAATTGATAGGCCATTTGCCTAGTAAGCAGGATACGTGGGTTCTAATACTAGCCCTGGCACAGATTTTAATTCATTACTTCAGTTTCTATCCTTCGCGAAGATTTTAGAATATCATTTGCTAACCTCAGTCCCTCGGCGTCATCTGATTTAATTAGACTATATTCGATTGCGCTTCTTTACTTTTTTTGGTTTTCCGGAAATAACCTCTTTTCAAGGCTCTATCCATTTCGTCCAACTGCTCTTCCAAGTCATTTGCCGTCTCTGGCCGAATTACAGTCTTATCGGCAAAATTTCTCTACCTTGAAGTTTAATTCCCTTACCAGATTTCATCATGGTTTCCTTTGCTGCTTGCTCAGTGAACAGATTGAATGACATTGAGGACGGACTGCAACCCTGTCTCATTCCCTTCTCAACCAGTGAATAATGTTTATCTCTTATAACAATGATCAATCTCTGCTTAAAGGAACGCTGAGAATGCTCAACTGTGTGTGAATTCCTAAGGGACCAAACTGCTTAGGTCATTGGCCCCTAGACTTACACACTACTTAAACTAACTTAAAGTAACTTATACTAAGAACGACACACACACCCATGGCCAAGGGAGGACTCGAATCTCCAGCGGGAGTAGCCGCGCAGTCCGTGAGATGACAAAAGCAACGCTGAAATTAGTTTATACTGATGATAGTGCTATCATGCTATCGCCAATTACACAAAGGACGTTGAAACAATTGAACAAAAGTTCTCTGAAGCTCTGTGTGTTCTTATTGCCTATTAAAGGAGAACCATCCGATATCAAATTCATTTAAAATGCATACTTATAATTTAAATCTTACGAAAAAATATGTATCCCGAGTGTGAGAGTGACCTAGGAAGTAATTTCACTTGATCACTGACTATTATTCTACATTGTGCCGTTCACTGTTCACACGGAAAGCGAAAATGTGATACAAGGAAACAACATGGTGCGAAAACTGATAGAATGTAGTATTCATAATCAAGCACAGTGTTATTCTGCAGCCAAATACGTGTAAATCGAGTGCACTACATCAAGTAATGCGAAAACAGTGAACCTGACTTACAACGAGAAATGACGTGTTGTCACAGTCTGCCTACATGAGTAACATGTTGATTAGTGCTTCGAACATTAGTCAATGGCTAACACCGGACGACAAGATTCCTGCTGGCTGTATGGAGGAGTGGGCGGTTTCGTGGGCACGCATTACAGCAGTTCTTGTGATACTTTACAACTCCAGGGTGCAAATCCTCAGTAGAGGAGATACGTCTTCGGATGATGTCTTCCCATGCATCATTTCTCTCCTGTGCACGAACTGTAATTGTATTGTCGTAACTGAAAGATCAAACAGTGTCAAGCTTTAGCCGCAATTACTGTTTTTTTCTTCTTCTCTTTATCAAGAAATACGTCGTCAACAGCTCCCGCACAAAGTTGACATTATTAAAATCAAGTTTCACTTCTTCGAAATTTCTTCACTAATAGCAAATTCCTTGACATCAGCTGTATTGGGTATAGATCTGCTATCAAATTACGATATATGAACATTTCTGCCGGAGCAGGACTCGGATATAGATTTGACGGTTACTGCAAGCGGTAGCCAAACCACTTCGGCTATCTGTACTCGCTTCCCAGACCCACCCAAATTTACATATGACACATTGTCTGCATCCTTATATTGTAGTCCATTAAATTCATCGCATAATGCTCGCAACAGTACTTGGATGCCCCCAACAGGGATAATTAAAGGACGGGGAGGTGAGACTAAAGTAGTTATCGTCGTGTGCCTGCGTAGGCTTGCAATACTTACATGCATGTCTGAAAGATCAGACACTGTAGACGATCCACAGCTGTAAGGATGTAGACAGTGTGACGTATGTAAGTTGGGGTTGGTCCGAAAAGCGCGCACGGATAGCCGAAGTTGTTAAGGTGACCGCTCTCGTAAGGTGGGACATCCGGATTGAGTCCCAGCTTGCCACAAATTTTCATACATCACTCTTGATTAGTAGATCTATAACTAATACAGCAGTCAGCGAATACATTTCGAAGTATTTCATACAGCTATGGGCTCGTCAACATTATAAGTAAAAATAAAAAATAAAAAGTCACTTCAGCTGAACTCAAACATAGGGTTCCATGTGACGTTGAAGGCTAATCCTCTGAAACAGTTTATCCCCGAAATATTTTAACTGACCTACCTCTGTTGTATTCTCTTCTGCAAGATGCCTGAACACCGCCGTCTTTTTTTTTTTATTCTTTCTACCTTCAACTACCCATTTTTTCTCAAGTAACTTGCATTTACCAATCCACAAACTCTTGCCTACCATTATATACGCTGAGGTGACAAGTCATGGGATATCTTCTAACATCGCGTCAGATCTTTTGACCGGCATAGTGCAGCAACTCAACGTGGCATGAACTCAACAAGTTGTTGGAAGTTACTTGCAGAAATATTGAGCCAGGCTGCCTTTATAGCCGTCCATAATTGCGAAATTACGTCCCATAAATGTTCGATGGTACTCATGTCGGGCGTTGTGGGTGGCCAATCATTCACTCGAATTGTTTCAGGAACATGAAGCCCGTGAATGGCTGCAAATGGTCTCCAAGTAGCGGAACTTAACTCTTCATTTGTTAGCAAAGGCACTCGTGTCGATCGTTTGCTGCCACCGCCTATTAACGCCACATTTTACCACACTTTCCTAACGGATACGTTCGTCGTATGACCCACATTGCTTTCTGCGGTTGTTTCTCGCAGTGTTGCTTGACAACTCTGTGCAAACGCCGTTGCTCTCGGTCGTTAAGTGAAGGCCGTCGGCCACTGATGGTAAGTTCCTGTGGGACCAAACAGCTGACGTCATCGGTCCCTAGGCTTACAAACTACTTAATGTAACTTAAACGAACAACACAGACACCAGTGCCCGAGGGAGAACTCGACCATCCGACGGGGGCAGCCGCGCGAACCGTGGCAAGGCGCCATAGAACGCGCGGCTAACCCGCGCGGCCCTACCACTGGGTTGTCCGTGGTAAGAGTTAATGCCTGAAATTTGCTATTCTTGGCACACTCTTGACACATTGGATCCCGGAATATTGAATTTCCTAATGATTTCCGAAGAGGAATGTTTCATTCGTCTAACTCCAAGTAACATGCCGCGTTCAGAGTCTGTTAATTCCCGTCGTGCTCCCTTAATCACGTCGGAAACCTTTTCACATGAATCACCCGAGTACAAAGGACAATCCCGCCAATGCACTGCACTTTTATTCCTTACGTATGTCATACTAACTCCATCTGTGTATGTGCATGTCGCTATTCCAAGACTTTTGTCATCTCATTGTAAGTCATTGGCAACATCACAATCACAAGTTAAACGCTTCTCAGCCCTTGTTTATAGGAACCTATTTTAGGTGAAAATACAGTCAAGAACTACAGATAAGTACTCACTTAATAAACTGAAAATAGCTCCAGTAGCCCGCATCTCGTGGTCGTGCGGTAGCGTTCTCGCTTCCCACGCCCGGGTTCCCGGGTTCGATTCCCGGCGGGGTCAGGGATTTTCTCTGCCTCGTGATGGCTGGGTGTTGTGTGCTGTCCTTAGGTTAGTTAGGTTTAAGTATTTCTGAGTTCTAGGGGACTTATGACCACAGCAGTTGAGTCCCATAGTCCTCAGAGCCATAGCTCCAGTATATAAACACGGGCACGTCAAGTCATTTTGGCTACTCAGTAAGAGAACTAGACGGTAAGTCCTGGGGAAGTAATGATGGGTTACTAGGAGAGGGTAAGCGCAAAGGAGGAACTAATTGTCTACCCTCGTACTTCCACCCTCTTCACAACCTCCCCCACCTCCCTACCGCACACGCCAATCTGTCACATCCGCAGAATAAAATTTATCCCTTAATACGTCTCTACTGCACTTTAATGTTGTAAATACATTTAATATTTGGTCTTAACTCGCTTCATTCAACAATGAACCTTAATTTTATGCCATTCAGATACTACTTTTAATCATTTGCAATTTTTCAGTCCCATGCATCGCACAAACTACTAGTGCTAGAGAAAAAAAGGACTAGGAATATTTTTGTAGGAAATTTAGTATAGTTGTAAAAAATTTGTAGATTACTTTTACATATACTGGAACATGCTTTCAGTAGACGCCAAGGATTTCAACTTACTTAAATGGTTCAAATGGCTCTGAGCACTATGGGACTTAACATCTATGGTCATCAGTCCCCTAGAACTTAGAACTACTTGAACCTAGCTAACCTAAGGACAGCACACAACACCCAGCCATCACGAGGCAGAGAAAATCCCTGACCCCGCCGGGAATCGAACCCGGGAACCCGGGCGTGGGAAGCGAGAACGCTACCGCACGACCAGGGGATGCGGGCTTCAACTTACTCCAGAAAAAAGTTACCTCTAAACGCCCCCAACGCTCGCCGTAAGGATGTTTAGAATGCTGTTCATGGCATTCCCTCCTATCACTGTACAAAAATTTGCGACTACACGAATTATTTCGCCTATTTGATCGCTTCTGGTCTTCATTGACTGAGCTACTGTACAGATACAGTCTCGAGAATTGTGAAGTACAGTCTATGTGATTGAGGGGAATAGTAACTCACAGCCTACCTTCTGCAATCCACTTCGTGTCCAGATACAGGTAAGATCAAGGGCAATCTCACAGCAACACCACAGGTTCTTAGAGATTCCAAGTTTCAACTGAAAAATATGTATAGATCCCCTGACTTACTTTTGCATTCTAGTTGACAATTGACTGAACATATATTAATTTATGTCTTAATTTGCTACTGACATGACAAAAAAAAACGTTCTCCCGATTACGCATCTCTTCCTCTGCTAACGAGGTCCTGTCAGTTCCTGCGGACTCGGTGAGTATTTATAGATGATAGAACCACACGCGCATTTCTACACAATGATAGTGCTACAAGTGCATTTTTACACAATTTCATCCATAAAACGGACTGCAGGTAATTCAATGAATCATGTTCATGCAGGTACCTCCATAATTTTGATACTTCTCTATTCATTGTGACTTATGGGACTGACTGATGATAACAGGGATTGTTAAAACGATAAAAACACTCGGTAACCAGTCACTAAAATTTACATGTATTAGTCCCGCACATATTCTGCTATTTAGTTCATCGGCACACCTCCTATTAAGATAGCGCCGTTAGATTTTCTGCAGTTTTTACCCGATTCAGAAAAACTGCGTAACATATAACGACGTTTTATTCAGAGCAGGTATGCTGACGAACTGACGTCCAAGAGCGAAACCTGAAATAGATATGAGGCCTGACTGATAAAGAGAATTTTCAGTGACTGGCTTCAAAGTTTTTGCGTGTGTTTTAACAGTTTAACATACAGTCGCGGACACAACGCTCGCAAATATGCATATCTATAAGGATAATCTCAGAAAACTGTTTGAGGAACTGTCGCCTCATCTTCAGTCGATTAGGTTTCGTAGGAGCGCCGAAAGCCCCAACCGCGTAGCAGGGAACTTGAGCCCTTGGCAGCGAGGGAAGACGTGCACAATGGGAGTTGGCAGGTGGGGCGGGTGAGCGCCAGTGGACCGTTACGCGACCGTGGCGGCCACTGACCCGGCGACCTCGCGGTCAGCTGCCCACTACCCAACAGCCATTGTCCTCGCCGTCACAAATGTTCCCACCAGGTCAACAGCTCACACCGAATCCACAGTGACCGGTATTCATATACACTTAAAAAATAGTGCATTATAATTTAATCGTCATTAGTGTGAATTTAAATTAAACATTGTTCGCGATTACTGCCTACAAAAGGCCTGGTTACAATGGTTTTCAATAGTTTCAGTCTGATTCGGTTAATTCAATCAGCGATACAATACTGGGTCATCAAGGGATCTCTCACGCTGGTAAAATAATGAGCTCGCATTCTAGGAGAGCCGGTTCTAAATCATAGCCAGGTGGAGGCGAATCGAGGGAGAGGGCAGGGAGAAGGGAGAGGATGCATGGGCTGCAGCCCCGTCCCCCTGTCGCACGACTGTTTCTTCAAAATCTCAACAACAAAAAAAGAAAAGAAATCTTTTGTAACATAGCTTTCACATGTAACAGTCTCGAAAATTTTCTCGATATTGCTGTCGGTGTTATAATAGATCAAGAAAATGCTTTCATTTACTCCAGAGAATGTGGAGACCGTAGAATGATACACATTTTCTATGACCTCACCGCCTTCCCCCTCCCCATCCAGACCAGAATCCTGGATGGGACCCTGCAGCCAGGTAATCCTGATGCAGATTTTTCGCACATGGTCTGAATGACTTTACGTGAATATCAAAATCAAATTTTGGTTTTCCCATTAAGTGTCTGGAAGACAGCCGATGACGTGGAGATGGATAGTAACAAATAATGAAAAAGAAGAAAGAAGCGAGGTGGCTGCAGTTCCATAGCTCCTGCTAAAGAGACCGACATACTAGTCACAGATTGACATCGTGGTAAGAACATGACAAAATCACTTTGACGGCCTCCTATCAAAAATTCGCTGTAATATAGCGTACGAACGATGCTGCAACGGCGGTATTAGCAGCAACGGCAGAATCCCGATGTAGCATCGTTAGAAGGCTCACTATTGTAACCTCCAAATTGACCAAGGTAACAGTTATGTTATTTTTCTGTTATTTCTAGTAACCCTTTTAGAGATTACGATAAATCGACATTGTTGGTGCTTCTTCGTTTTCAAATGCAGTTTCCTTTGGACCTGCACTTCTCCCATTCTTCAACAATGTTCTTCATTATCTCCTCCTGTCTAGTTTCTTCCAGTTCTTGATTTTTGCCAGTCCTGCATGCCTGCCGTCTCTATCGCATTTTTAAAATGTGTTCTGTTTCTTATTGTGTGCCGGCCGCGGTGGCCGAGCGGTTCTAGGCGCTTCAGTCCGAAAACGTGGGACTGCTACGGTCGCAGGTTCAAATCCTGCCTCGGGCATGGATGTGTGTGATGTCCTTTGGTTGGTTAGGTATAAGTAGTTTTAAGTTCTAGGGGACTGATGGTCTCAGATGTAGAGTCCCATAGTGCTCAGAGCCATCTGAACCATGATCTTATTGTGTCCGTGTCGATTCCAACATTTTCGACATCTCTTCCTACTTGTCTGAAATATGTTTTTGGATTTGTAATTGTTTAGTAAGTCAAAGATTTGTTTAGTTATTTTGTCATCACTCATACTGCATATGTGACCATTGAATCTAAATCTCTTTTTTTTCTCGTTGCTTCCGTTAACATTTCCAATTTCAGGTATAATTCTGCATTAGATCTTAATCTATATTCTGTTTCACTGCTGGTTTCGGATCCTAGTGTTATTTAACTACCTTAGTTCATTACGGTAGATGTAAAAATGTTTCAAATGGCTCTGAGCACTATGGGACTTAACATCTGAGGTCATCAGTCCCCTAGAACTTAGAACTACTTAAACCAAACTAACCTAAGGACATCACACACATACATACTCGAGGCAGGATTCAAACCTGCGACCGCGGTTCCACACTGAAGCTCCTAGAACAGCTCGGCCACACCGGCCGGCGGTAGATGTAAAAGGCCAGAGGTACTTGCTGGAATCTTTCTGTATATCGGAGAAAGTCAAGATCAAGATAAATGAGTTATACATGATAACAGTAATAACTATACGAATACTAAAAAAATAAATATAGCAGTGGGGGTAATTACAATAATGTCTAATGTATTAATCGTGTGCTAAGAACATTTATCGTTATATCACGTCCCTGTCAGATGAATAAAAGTAATGGCAACATTAGAGAAAGCATAAGTTAATTGTTCAAGGAAAGAATAAAAATAATAGGGCAAAGTTTACAGAAGAAATACGGGTAACTAAAGAAAAAGCAAAAGAGAAGCAAAAAAATCAGAGATATGTTATGGAGAACCGGGAGAGTTTGACAATGACAGTGTTGGAGAAGGGAGTAAGGAAGGACAATTAAGGTATAATGTTGCATCCACTATAGGAGCATTATAGACGGAACACAAGTTCGCACAGCGCAATCCAAAGGGATTTTTGTGGTAATCCTTTTAATCAATTTATATATATTAATCAATTTAGGGAAACCTATTTCACGATTGCTGGACGGGTACTTGAACCCTGCAACTCAAATACGAGTCCAGTGGGGCAACGACTGAGACAGGAAGAAGATATCACACGTAATGTATACTAAGAGGGAAACCACGTCAATGATAACAGGGAGAAATCAGCCTTTCTATAGAAAAATAAACGTATTCGGGACGCGTGTAGCTTAAATCCCCTTCCACTTATATTGACCTAGGGTTATCATAAATAACTTGAGAGGAATGTCGGGTTCATGCTTTCAAGGAGGTCACGTCTAATTTCTTTCCTCGATCTCGGCTGTTTCCAATCAGTACTGAAAAGGGTACTTTAAGAGCACAAAAATTACATGACAACGACCGCAAAACATCGGGAAGCTAAGAGGATGTGGTTCAGTACAGACACGTGGATTACTGCGTTCCAGGTGTAGTGTTTATTCATTACCTCTGAGTAACCAGTTCATACTAGAATTATAGTTCTCCCTCAGTTAATGTATCTATACATATGTATTTATTTGACGCTCGATAACCATCATTTCATTATTCCTGCGCACCTAACCTCCCATATATTCGTATACTTTACCGATAACTTTTTTAGTTTCATAGTTTATTTGACTGTCTTTTCATTTTCCAAGTTACTTCCGGGAACTTATATTGTGATATACACTAAATACCTAACTGACGAAGAACTGTACTCAATAGCACGAACAGTATATCACGAGAGGCATTATATTATATATTTCATTTTTTTGCTTTCGAAAATACAGCTATACTATATTGAGACGGATATTTAACAAAAGCTACGGGCCATCTGCTTTTAGAACATTGTGCTCACTGCACCTGACAGCACCGAGTGCTGTGTTGTGAGCACTTGACTCGTATTGTGAAGAAACGAGCTTTAAATTCTTGTCCAACCACACTCATTGAGATCCCGTTGGATACCAGTACCACGTCAGATGAAAGACATATAACAGTGATTCCCCCATCCTTGTCCTTCAGAGTTAGTACTCAGACTGCAGTAACCTGAACGTCGACGCTGGTCTCCCTTCCTTATTTAACACGAAAGTATTCACTCCAGCGAAGATATGTCACCAGCCTTTGAAGTTAAAAGCACTTTCAGTTATTTCGGAATGATTTATAGAAACCTATTAAAAGTCAACACTTTGTAGGACGTTTGACGATAATTTTAACAATAGCCCCCATATTTGGAACGGAAGGCTATTTATCTATGTAAAAAGTCTTCGGGTCTAGTTTCTGTAGGATATCTGTTTCTTTATTTGCTGTTTCATCTAATTTTACTCCGGTTATGCGATATCGTGAAGTAACAGCACCAGTGTGTCTGAATGGCGACTGACGTCAAACATATCGCCATCATAGGAGACAGGGGTCAAGGCAGACAGACTGCTTCTGGTCGGATTTCGCAGAACACGGAGTACCAACTATTCGGCGACGTTCTTAAACAAGACTGATGGCGTACGGAAGTCGGATGAATTACGTGTGCACATAGGTTAAGAGTGCCACGCAGTGACAGTCGGCACAACATTCTAATTAAATTTCTTCCACTGTTACGAAGCGAACAAAACAAAATAAACAACAAATTCACAGCGGTATAACAAAGTAACATAAATAACACACTTAATGTTTTTTTTTGCTTGAAGCATATATTGCCTTTCGCTCCGCTCGCGTTCGTAAATAAATCATCCAACGTTGTATCTTAATTCCAATATTGTTTAGAGGTAAACTAAAAGTTCCACAAATACAGAATCTCTAAATGCATGTATCGGCACACTGTTATTTCAAAATTCTGGTGTTTCCAAGTACGCAAGTGTTGTCCCCACATTGATTGAGCGGTGCGTATGCAGTGATGGGGTTTCAACTATGCGAACAGCTCCGAAATGCTGTTGCTTTTCCTACTGGATAGCAGCTTTCAAAACTAATATTACAAAATTGCTCTTCGCCTTTGTTAGAGAACACCGTCATTGTTCCAGATACCGCTGGTCATCAAATTTCGTGTAGGCTTTTATTTTCTACGAAAGGTATCATAATTGCGAGCATAATCATCTTCTAGCGCTCTCCAACCCTGAAAGCAGACCTAAAATCGCATACAATTATCTATAAATTTGCATCACTCCTCAATAGATTACATTTTGATAACAGTGCTCCATCGTTCATCAGTTATAGTTACAACTCTTACTTTGTAGCTACGGGTCTAGAAACCGTTGACTTTTCATTAACACCGATATTACGAAACTCTCGATGAAATATTTTTCTGAAAAAGTTTGCCTTTGGGTTACCAAACCCTGGTGTCCCAGTTCTGCCGTAGTTTCAATGATAATGCTCTTCAATTTACAGTGGCCGCTTACAATAAAGACTGGCTACGATTACTTTCAAATGACCTTGTAAGCTATCATAAGATTAGAGTACGGTATATTACCTACACGCAGCCAGTAAAAGCTGTCTTCGTTCTAGGTGCATCAACAGTCACTCTTATGAGAAAATCTGATCTTTATTTATTTACTAAGCGGACAGCAAAGAACGCTTTGAGAAGTGATGATTCAACGGCACCATCGCTTGCCAACTACTGGTATTCTAGAAAAGAGGTTGTGTTATGTTCTCCCATCTCCTGCGCAGAATATTGTGCAGAATAATGAAATTGTCAACCTGTACAGCTGCTACATAATATACAGGATATGCCATAATTAACAGCGAAAACTTACCTGTGTGAAAGTATTCCATAAAAGAAGCAAAAACGTTCTATTAATCTAGGATCCGCAAACGATCCATTTGTGACACAACTGCGACTGTGTGGTTACGAGCCACCACTGACTTCAGTATGATATATTGTCGCAGCTAGTACAAATTCTTTTGAAATAAACTTTTCGAGTTAGTCCCCACCTAGTTGGGCTCAATTTTCTACCATGACCGATGTACCGGCATATTTTGCCGCTGATGTAAGACGACATGTAAGACGCCAGTGTAGTCCAAGATGCATATTAGTCGAGAAGGGGCGGCACCTTGGCCTCCAAAATCTTCCAACCTGAGTCCTCCGGATTTTTCTGTCTGGGGTCGTCTCAAAAGTGAAGAATACAGCAAATCTGTTTATACCGCTGAAGAACTGGAGACTGACTTGTACAGTCTAGTCAAGGTTTAGATAACCCGGAGGTGTTTGAAAGAAGTCGTAACTCACAACTGAGACGAGTGCAATTTTTGTATCAAAATGCGAGGGTTATAGTTGATACACCTCCCATAACAGGCGTGAGTGTACAGTGATTTGTAACATGTAATATCCTGAAGAACTAGGTAGCAATAATTAAAGTGCAGCAACTTTACAACGTCCAGTGTGGGCTATAATTATAGTATGGGAGCAAAATTTGGTAGATATTCTATTGCGTTAATGCGGAACGGATTTACGCTGGAAAAAATTGAGTCCCAATTTTGGCCACCAGGTGGAAATCTGGCACTGTACAGCACCTCGTCTACTTCTGTGGTGCTCATATTGAACAAATTGTGTAAGCAACGTTAATAATAAAATCAACATTATGCCTTTCTCACTTGTCTGAACTTTTCTGCCCACGTCCCGTTCCTAATCCATAGCATATTGAAACATTTCTAACATTTTCTAAGTAGAGGATACGATTTCGATTACCGATACTGTCGAGGATCTTTCTTTGGTTGGAGGACTAGAACGTGGTACAGTCCGCCTCGTGATGCCAATAGAGGAATTTCTCTAATGAGATGTAGCGACTCGCTGGTCAAGAAACCCGACAGTGGCCCGGAGAGCGGTTTGCTGACCCCACGCCATTCCTTACCGCATTCAAGGACGCCATTAGCAGAGGATGACATGGCGCTCGGTCGATCGCAATTGGAAAATCAACTTTGCTTTGCATGAATATGTTGTTGTTGTTGTGGTCTTCAGTCCTGAGACTGGTTTGATGCAGCTCTCCATGCTACTCTATCTTGTGCAAGCTTCTTCATCTCCCAGTGCCTACTGCAACCTACATCCTTCTGAATTTGCTTAGTGTATTCATCTCTTGGTCTCCCCCTACGATTTTTACCCTCCGCGCTGCCCTCCAATACTAAATTGGTGATCCCTTGATGCCTCAGAACATGTCCTGCCAACCGATCCCTTCTTCTGGTCAAGTTGTGCCACAAACTCCTCTTCTCCCCAATCCTATTCAGTACCACCTCATTTGTTATGTGATCTACCCATCTAATCTTCAGCATTCTTCTGTAGCACCACATTTCGAAAGCTTCTATTCTTTTCTTGTCCAAACTATTTACCGTCCATGTTTCACTTCCATACATGGCTACACTCCATACAAATACTTTCAGAAATGACTTCCTGACGCTTAAATCTATACTCGATGTTAACAAATTTCTCTTCTTCAGAAACGTTTTCCTTGCCATTGCCAGTCTACATTTTATATCCTCTGTACTTCGACCATCATCAGTTATTTTGCTCCCCAAAGAGCAAAACTCCTTTACTACTTTAAGTGTCTCATTTCCTGATCTAATACCCTCAACATCACCCGACTTAATTCGACTACATTAAATTATCCTCGTTTTGCTTTTGTTGATGTTCATCTTATATCCTCCTTTCAAGACACTGTCCATTCCGTTCAACTGCTCTTCCAAGTCCTTTGCTGTCTCTGACAGAATTACAATGTCATCGGCGAACCTCAACGTTTTTATTTCTTCTCCATGGATTTTAATACCTACTCCGAATTTTTCTTTTGTTTCCTTTACTGCTTGCTCAATATACAGATTGAATAACATCGTGGAGAGGCTACAACCCTGTCTTACTCCCTTCCCAACCACTGCTTCCGTTTCATGTCCCTCGACTCTTATAACTGCCATCTGGTTTCTGTACAAATTGTAAATAGCCTTTCGCTACCTGTATTTTACCCCTGCCACCTTTAGAATTTGAAAGAGAGTATTCCAGTCAACATTGTCAAAAGCTTTCTCTAAGTCTACAAATGCTAGAAACGTAGGTTTGCCTTTCCTTAATCTTTCTTCTAAGATAAGTCGTAAGGTCAGTATTACCTCACGTGTTCCAGTATTTCTACGGAATCCAAACGGATCTTCCCCGAGGTCGGCTTTTACTAGTTTTTCCATTCGTCTGTAAAGAATTCGTGTTAGTATTTTGCAGCTGTGGCTTATTAAACTGATTGTTCGGTAATTTTTACATCTGTCAACACCTCCTTTCTTTGGGATTGGAATTATTATATTCTTCTTGAAGTCTGAGGGTATTTTGCCTGTCTCGTACATCTTGCTCACCAGATGGTAGAGTTTTGTCAGGACTGGCTCTCCCAAGGCCGTCAGTAGTTCTAATGGAATGTTGTCTACTCCCAGGGCCTTGTTTCGACTCAGGTCTTTCAGTGCTCTGTCAAACTCTTCACGCAGTATCGTATCTCTCATTTCATCTTCATCTACATCCTCTTCCATTTCCATAATATTGTCCTCAAGTACATCGCCCTTGTATAGCCCCTCTATATACTCCTTCCACCTTTCTGCTTTCCCTTCTTTGCTTAGAACTGGGTTTCCATCTGAGCTCTTGATGTTCATGCAAGTGGTTCTCTTATCTCCAAAGGTCTCTTTAATTTTCTTGTAGGCAGTATCTATCTTACCCCTAGTGAGATAAGCCTCTACATCCTTACATTTGTCCTCTAGCCATCCCTGCTTAGCCATTTTGCACTTCCTGTCGATCTCATTTTTGAGACGTTTGTATTCCTTTTTGCCTGCTTCATTTACTGCATTTTTATATTTTCTCCTTTCATCAATTAAATTCAGTATTTCTTCTGTTACCCAAGGATTTCTACTAGCCCTCGTCTTTTTACCTATTTGTTCCTCTGCTGCCTTCACTACTTTATCCCTCAAAGCTACCCATTCTTCTTCTACTGTATTTCTTTCCCCCATTCCTGTCAATTGTTCCCTTATGCTCTCCCTGAAACTCTGTACAACCTCTGGTTCTTTCAGTTTATCCAGGTCCCATCTCCTTAAATTCCCACCTTTCTGCAGTTTCTTTAGTTTTAATCTACAGGTCATAACCAATAGATTGTGGTCAGAGTCCACATCTGCCCCTGGAAATGTCTTACAATTTAAAACCTGGTTCCTAAATCTCTGTCTTATCATTATATAATCTATCTGATACCTTTTAGAATCTCCAGGGTTCTTCCATGTATACAACCTTCTATCATGATTCTTAAATCAAGTGTTAGCTATGAGTAAGTTGTGCTCTGTGCAAAATTCTACCAGGCGGCTTCCTCTTTCATTTCTTAGCCCCAATCCATATTCACCTACTACGTTTCCTTCTCTCCCTTTTCCTACACTCGAATTCCAGTCACCCATGACTATTAAATTTTCGTCTCCCTTCACTATCTGAATAATTTCTTTTATTTCATCATACATTTCTTCAATTTCTTCGTCATCTGCAGAGCTAGTTGGCATATAAACTTGTACTACTGTAGTAGGTGTGGGCTTTGTATCTATCTTGGCCACAATAATGCGTTCACTATGCTGTTTGTAGTAGCTTACCCGCGTTCCTATTTTCCTATTCATTAATAAACCTACTCCTGCATTACCCCTATTTGACTTTGTGTTTATAACCCTGTAGTCACCTGACCAGAAGTCTTGTTCCTCCTGCCACCGAACTTCACTAATTCCCACTATATCTAACTTTAACCTATCCATTTCCCTTTTTAAATTTTCTAACATACCTGCCCGATTAAGGGATCTGACATTCCACGCTCCGATCCATAGAACGCCAGTTTTCTTTCTCCTAATAACGACATCCTCTTGAGTAGTCCCCGCCCGGAGATCCGAATGGGGGACTATTTTACCTCCGGAATATTTTACTCAAGAGGACGCTATCATCATTTAATCATACAGTAAAGCTACATGCCCTCGGGAAAAATTACGGCCGTAGTTTCGCCTTGCTTTTAGCCGTTCGCAGTACCAGCACAGCAAGGCCGTTTTGGTTATTGTTACAAGGCCAGATCAGTCAATCATCCAGACTGTTGCCCTTGCAACTACTGAAAAGGCTGCTGCCCCTCTTCAGGAACCACACGTTTGTCTGGCCTCTCAACAGATACCCCTCCATTGTGGTTGTACCTACGGTACGGCTATCTGTATCGCTGAGGCACGCAAGCCTCCCCACCAACGGCTATGACCATGGTTCATGGGGGTGGGCTTGAATATACACTCCTGGAAATGGAAAAAAGAACACATTGACACCGGTGTGTCAGACCCACCATACTTGCTCCGGACACTGCGAGAGGGCTGTACAAGCAATGATCACACGCACGGCACAGCGGACACACCAGGAACCGCGGTGTTGGCCGTCGAATGGCGCTAGCTGCGCAGCATTTGTGCACCGCCGCCGTCAGTGTCAGCCAGTTTGCCGTGGCATACGGAGCTCCATCGCAGTCTTTAACACTGGTAGCATGCCGCGACAGCGTGGACGTGAACCGTATGTGCAGTTGACGGACTTTGAGCGAGGGCGTATAGTGGGCATGCGGGAGGCCGGGTGGACGTACCGCCGAATTGCTCAACACGTGGGGCGTGAGGTCTCCACAGTACATCGGTGTTGTCGCCAGTGGTCGGCGGAAGGTGCACGTGCCCGTCGACCTGGGACCGGACCGCAGCGACGCACGGATGCACGCCAAGACCGTAGGATCCTACGCAGTGCCGTAGGTGACCGCACCGCCACTTCCCAGCAAATTAGGGACACTGTTGCTCCTGGGGTATCGGCGAGGACCATTCGCAACCGTCTCCATGAAGCTGGGCTACGGTCCCGCACACCGTTAGGCCGTCTTCCACTCACGCCCCAACATCGTGCAGCCCGCCTCCAGTGGCGTCGCAACAGGCGTGAATGGAGGGACGAATGGAGACGTGTCGTCTTCCGCGATGAGGGTCGCTTCTGCCTTGGTGCCAATGATGGTCGTAAGCGTGTTTGGCGCCGTGCAGGTGAGCGCCACAATCAGGACTGCATACGACCGAGGCACACAGGGCCAACACCCGGCATCATGGTGTGGGGAGCGATCTCCTACACTGGCCGTACACCACTGGTGATCGTCGAGGGGACACTGAATAGTGCACGGTACATCCAAACCGTCATCGAACCCATCGTTCTACCATTCCTAGACCGGCAAGGGAACTTGCTGTTCCAACAGGACAATGCACGTCCGCATGTATCCCGTGCCACCCAACGTGCTCTAGAAGGTGTAAGTCAACTACCCTGGCCAGCAAGATCTCCGGATCTGTCCCCCATTGAGCATGTTTGGGACTGGATGAAGCGTCGTCTCACGCGGTCTGCACGTCCAGCACGAACGCTGGTCCAACTGAGGCGCCAGGTGGAAATGGCATGGCAAGCCGTTCCACAGGACTACATCCAGCATCTCTACGATCGTCTCCATGGGAGAATAGCAGCCTGCATTGCTGCGAAAGGTGGATATAGACTGTACTAGTGCCGACATTGTGCATGCTCTGATGCCTGTGTCTATGTGCCTGTGGTTCCGTCAGTGTGATCATGTGATGTATCTGACCCCAGGAATGTGTCAATAAAGTTTCCCCTTCCTGGGACAATGAATTCACGGTATTCTTATTTCAATTTCCAGGAGTGTATTCTCTGTAAAAATACTGGGAAAGCATCGAGCTGGCCTACACTGGTTGCTACCGCCATGCAGCAGCAGTGCTGCTCAGTCGCTGCTGGGGGACTTGTTATTCTTCGTGTTTTACTGTACTTGTTAATAAATATCGACAAAACAAATATCGCTTTAGGCTAATCTAGGACCAATCTATCGAGTGGGGACGTAAAATTCCGATTTAAAAATCAGAGCCAAACCGACGATTTCTGTCGACACTGGTAGTCTCATGAGAGTCGTGACAACAATATTTGTTTGACATGACTCCCGATACACACAGCAAAAACTGAATTGCAAATATTTGCCATAAGACCAGAGAAAAAGCTCCTGACGACTCTAACGAGAGACACCCTGTATGTATGTACATATGTTCCACGTCTTCTCTTTAACCACTGGACCGATTGCAACTAAACTTGGTACACGTATCACACTGTCTGGAAAGAATAGCTGTGGCGGTGAAAATCACCTACTTATCAAAGGTGTGAAGTTGGGGGTGAATAAGGAGTGTAGCCCACGATGCACGAATACACAGGTTTTATTCATCCAGTAGTTGAGAATGACTGATTTAGTGACCTGAAACAAATTTTACACATAATTTCAAACCTTTAAGAAACTTTTTCTTCCTGACAACCGGCCAATGATTATGGAAGGAAAAAAGTTAACTGCGTACTACATTTTCGCTGTTCATGCATTAAAACTGCCGCATCTTACATGATGTTTAAATGTATTAATTATTTGTTATTAAATCTATTCGCAACACATTTCGCAGACAGTATCCACAAATACCGCTGAATACATCTGCAAAATTATATCACTGTACGACACATAGTCCGCAGCTCGTGGTCGTGCGGTAGCGTTCTCGCTTCCCGCGCCCTGGTTCCTGGGTTCGATTCCCGGCGGGGTCAGTGATTTTCTCTGCCTCGTGATGACTGGGTGTTATGTGCTGTCCTTAGATCAGTTAACCTTAAGTAGTTCTAAGTTCTAGCGGACTGATGACCATCGATGTTAAGTCCCATAGTGCTCAGAGCCATTACGACACATAGTTAAGGAGACATGATGTCATAAACATTGACTACGTGAAAAGGAAACTGCAGGGTGTAATTCGCTGGAGATACAGGTACACTATGTGTAGCAATATGTGTGAAATTGGTTAAGTGTATGCGGAACATATGTGACATATCTGTACACCAGCAAAGTCATGGGTAAAAAGCTCCTTATAAACATCTGGACAGATTTCAACCAAACTTGGTACATATACTACTTACTGTCTAGAAATAAACACAGTGGGGTTACCAACTAGCAACCTCCTATTAGGGTGGGGGTGATGATGTGGAGAGAGGACGAGGACAAGGAGATGGGCAGATAGAGATGAGGAAGGAGAGTATGGACATATGGACCTAGATAGTAGTGAGAAACACGTGGACAGAGACAGAGGGATAGGGTAATGGACAGAAAGGAACAAGAAGAAGATGTACAGAGAGAGAAGAGAGAGTAGGAGATTGGTGGAGAAAGGAAAGAAGAGAATGTGGAAAGAGAGTGGGGGAGGAGGTTATGGACAGAGAGAAGGGGAGAAGAGGATGGACAGAGAGAGTGGGGAGGAGCAGATGCAGAGAGGGGGAAGGAGCAGTTGGGCGGAGAGGGGCGGGAACAAATGGATAGAGAAGAGGGGCAGGAGGAACTGGATAGAGAGGGGAGGAGGAGATGGATGGAGAGAGGGAGAAAGAGGAGATAGATTGAGTGAGTGACAGGAGGAGTTAGAGCGAGGAGAATTGAGGACCTCAAGGGGCGAACAGGAGATAGAGGGAGCAGAGAGGGGCTTAGGGGCAGGTGGAGATGGACTGAGAGAAAGGGAGGAGAGGGTGGACAGAGAGAGAGGGAATGAGAAACAGAAAAGGAAGATGAGGGGATAAGCAGAGACGGGGGAGAGAAGGAGATGGACACAGAAAGGAAAGAGGACGAGATGGACTGAGTGAGGGGAAGGAAGGAGATGGACAGAGAGAGGAGGAGGAGGAGGAGGAGGAGGAGGAGGAGGAGGAGGAGGAGGGGTGGGGGGGGAGATGGACAGAGAGACCAGGTAGATCTACATGGACAGAGTGAGGAGGAGAAGAAGGATTGAGTGCAGGGAGGAGGAGATGGACATAGTTTGGGGAAAGAAGGAGATCGACTTGAAGGGGGTATGGAGGAGATAGAGATGAGGTTAGCAGGGGCAGGAGGAAATGAACAGAGAGGAAGAAAGGAGAAAATGGACAGAGAGAGGGGGGAAATGAATGGGGAAAGGTAAGAGGAGGGAGAGAAGGAAACGGACACAGAAAGGAAAGAGAAGGAGATGGGCAGAGAGAAAGAGAAGGGGAAATGGACAGGGAAAGGGAAGATGACCAAATGGACAGTGAAAAGGGAGAGGAGTAGATGGATAGAGAAAGAAAAGTGGAGGAGATGGACAGAGAAGGGAAAGAGGAGAAGATGGTCGGAGAGAGAGGGGGGAAGATGCAGATGAACAGAGGGGGAAGGAGCTGTTGGGCTGAGGGGGAGGGAACAGATGGACAGAGAGACGGGAGGAGGAACTGAGTAGACGGCGAGGGGGGAGGGGGAAGAATAGGGGTGTATGGTCTCCCTATAGCAGACATAAAATGAACATTTTGTTTACACAGCTTAATTTGTTTTCGTTGACATTATGTTCACTTTGAGTAAATTTAAATCATATACATGGAAGTGTCTTCTTATCGAAATTGATAATCCTCTATCAGTATATGAACGTTTACTTTTCCTTCTACTATATCCTCACACGTAATAAATATTGGTTATCTTTTGACATTTTTTATTGAATTTCATTTTTCCTCTGGTAGTATGTACGAGGGCTGTTCAGAAAGTAAGCTCCGATTGATCGCGAAATGGGAACCACAGTGAAAATTAGAAATGTTTTATTTTTAACAGTTAGCTACACCATCCAGCTACTTCTCTACGTAGTTGCCGTTCTGACTAAGACATTTGTCGTAGCGTTGTACAAACTTTCCAATACCCTCATCATAAAAGACAGCCGCCAGTGCTTTCCACCAATTCTCTACGCTGGCCTACAGCTCGTTTTCTGTGCCAAAATGTTGTATTCATAGCCAGCGGTTCATGTGAGCAGAAATGAAACGCAGGGGGAGTCAATTACTGGCTGTATTGTGGGTAGTCAAACATTTCCAATTGAAAACGATGCAGGAGCATCTTCATTGCCCCTTCAGAATGCGGCTGAGAATATTGTCTTGTAGAAGAAACTGCACGACAGTTATGTAATGTTGGCTGTATAGCTTCAGGCGAAATTTCTCACCAGGTCCTCGTACTTGGCGGGAGACACTATTCTCTAGACAACTTTACGCGATCACTGTGAGCTCGGAAATGAGAGGAGTGACGTGATGCTATCTAGGGTCATACTAGAGACACTGCCCAACACATCTGTGCAAAGCTTTATCGGATTATCATAGTCCTTTCCATTTCGCGATCAATCGGAGCTTACTTTCTGAACAGCCCTCGTATTTCGGGGTATCGGTATTCATCAAGCATATTTGGTAAATACGTGACCGCTGGTAGAAGATTATCTTGGCTTACGACAGGGTTTGGAGCTTATCGTTGACGTTCGCTCAGAGCGCGATTCACTAATAGTAGCGAGTCGGCAGTCGTTAAGTTCAATCGCAAGTAAGCAGTTTGCAGTAGTTTGAAATGTGGGTGTGCCGACATGTGTATCGTGGACCATTGTATAGCTAATTGTTGTTCCACACAAGATGTTCAGTATTACATTAGTTAGCCAGGTCAGGAAATTTTGAATAGTTAAAGTTTCAGTGTGAGAAAGTTTATTATGGCTCTGAGCACTATGGGTCTTAACTTCTGAGGTCATCAGTCCCCTAGAACTTAGAACTACTTAAACCTAACTAACCTAAGGACACCACACACATCCATGCCCGAGGCAGGATTCGAACCTGCGACCGTAGCGGTCGCGGGGTTCCAGACTGTAGCGCCTAGAACCGCTCGGCCACCCCGCCGGCGAGTAAGTTTTTTGTCAGACAGACAGTAAATATTCAGACATTATGCAGTTTCATTGTTGATATTGGTGTAATAAACGCGAGAAAATGAAAAAGCAATACTTGTTACCCGCGACTAACTCCTGCAAATAACAGCCTTTATTATTCACATCATCGTCCGCTCCTATTTACAGATATTTCGTAACGATAATAGAGTAAAGTAGAGACTAGACCTATCGTTTGCTAAAGGGCGGTGTAAGATGGTAGGAGAAGACAAATAATATGGCATGACGTATTCGATAGGAGTGTTAGAAGCCCACGAAATTTTCCCGTATTAGATTTGCAACTTTTGTCACGGATGCAGAAGCTACAAGAAACTTGAGCGTGCAGGAGATCTGTAAGGTCCGAAAAAACGGAAGATTAGGGTTTAGTATCTTGTCAACGATGAGATCGTTAGAGATGGGGAGCAAGCTCTGATAAGGATAAGAAAACAGACACGCCCGCGTCCTTTTCAAAGGACCACTTTGGCATCGCTTTCACCGATTTCAGGAAACTATGGAAAACCTATAAGTTAATCTGAGACGTACTTCCAAATGAGAGCATAGTGTGCGAATCAGTGGGCCATCTCGGTCGCGTTGGGTTAGTACGATCCAATGTGACTGAACTAAACGATCATTGGCGTACAGGAGCTTAAAATACTTCGAGAGATGTTATAATAAGAGAAGAGGAAAAAGGACATCGTCAGTGCGCTAAAGCTATGTACAATCTGGTTTCGGGACAGAGGTGCCCATATTATGTCGCCCAATTCCTGCAAATATGAATGATATTGATATGTCAGTGGCGTTGAGAAACAGCTGAAACCGCTGATGCTGAATAAATTTCCCGAACCCCTACAAGTTTCTTACGAAATCTGCAGCTGAATTAGAGCCTCTTTTAAACATAATACACCGTAGATCATACGAAAAAAAAAACTGTTCCCAGAGGCTAGAAGAAAGCAAATGTCACATCCATCTACAAGAAACGTAGCAGAAGTGATCCACAAAAATACCGTCCAACATTTTTGACAACGATATGTTGGGGAATCTTAGAACATATTCCGAGCTCAAACGTTGTATCCTGAACAGGATAAGCTCCTCCGTGGTAACCAGCATTGATTTCCAAAACGTCGGTCATGCGAAACCCAAACTCCGCTTTTTCTCACATGACGTTATGAAAGCCAAGGATCAAGGCAGTCAGTAGTCTAAGTAATTATTGATTTCAGAAAACCATCTGACGCAGCAGCAAACTTACGATTACTATCGCAGATATGATTGACTGGATTGCGGATTTCTGGTGAACGATGATGCAGAATGTTATCCAGGGCGGATATCATTGAAAGATATGGAAGAAACTTCAGGTGCGCCCCATGCATGTGTCTCTCGGTATTCTTACTGTTCATGTTTTACACTAATGACTTAATACATTACAGATGACACTGATATCCATAATGAAGTACTGTCTGAAAAAAAGCTGCCCAATGTTGACTTAATCTTGGAACGATTTTTAAGTGCTGCAGTGATTGGCAACTAACTTTAAATGCTCAGAAATGTAAAACTGTGCACTGATCAAAACGACAGAGCATAGTGTCCTATGACTGCAATATTGTCAGTTGTAAACATAATCCAGTCGAAATCAGAAAGCATGGACATCAATGAAATACGACACTTATCAATGAAAGCTCGTTTATTATGGACGCTATGGTATAGACAGAACAGAATTACCAAGGAACGTAGAATAAGAAAGGTAGGCCAGGTTGGATTAGCGCACTCTCATTGGTCTGCGACTTGTTACGTCACTCATCAGCTAGACGATAGCCGTCTCTGTTTGTAGTGTACGGGAAATAACAAAATAAATTTTTTCGCGTCTCTTCCCTTCCCATTTAACTTAAGGTTTCGCGCTGACTGGGTTCACAATACTTAGTGTTAATGTTATATGCAAAAGTCCCGAAAGAAACGGGTTAAATATTAGCAGCAATGATGATGTCGCCACGCAAAACTAGTGGGCCATGTTCGCATTCATAATCTTGTTTAAGGCATGTGACTACTGTAAATGTTTTACAATTGCGTACTGACCATTTGACACATTTTTTGTGATTAAAATGATGATAATTTCCAAAAGTACCTCATAAAGCTGACGCAGAAGCTACCACGAATATGCTGAAAGCTACGCCGTCTAGAGCAAATTCTTTCTTGCAGAATTCTGTTTCATTGCATCAGTTTTAGCGGTTTTGTTGAAATGTCTAATGTGAATAAAAGTTCTTGTTTTGACACAGAATTGAACAATTTTGCTATTAAGTTCGGGAAATTTTGCATATTTGTAAACTGATAAGTTTCCCATCATTTTACTACAATGAGAAATGGGTCAAATGGCTCTGAGCACTACAGGACTTAACATCTGTGGTCATCAGTCCCCTAGAACTTAGAACTACTTAAACCTAACTAACCTACGGACATCACACACATCCATGCCCGAGGCAGGATTCGAACCTGCGACCGTAGCAGTCGCGCGGTTCCGGACTGAGCGCCTAGAACCGCGAGACCACCGCGGTTGGCTACAATGAGAAAGAGTTGTTCCATGAAAAGCAGCAAATATAATTTCTAGTTCATGTATTTTAGCCATCCAGTCAGGAGAGGTAGAAATGAGGACCCCTTTTGAAATAACAGTAATCTAGTCTTGCTTCTGACTTAATTCTATATCAATAACTCACTTGCCCACTGTATTTCCCAAAGAACTACTGATGTTTCTGCACTTGAAAGCTATGTATCCTGCAAGATTTTTAAAACATCATCATTATCGTCTTCACTGGTGCACACTGAATCACTGGGGTCGAAATCTAAGATCAAGTTTTGGTCGTCTATAGCGACGTCAAATCATTTACAGTTACCCTGATACGTAAATCGTTTGAGAGAAAACGTGCAAAGTCTTCCTCAGTCTCATCAGCAGGTATCGGGTAGTGTTCAACAGCAGACTTCTCATTTATGTCCTCTGTAGTCGAAGCTCCAAGAAACAAAGGTATTTCACTTGCAGTTCCGGTGAGTATTAATAAACGAGTTTACCTAGAGAGGCGTGGGATGGTTATAAAATATACCAAGACTTCGACTTCTAGAAAAGGAATTTGCTAGACAGTCTTGATTCAGTCTGGCTATCAATATGTAAGTTGCTCCGGAAGTTCTCACATCATTATAGAGTCCAAAGAGTGAATTTATTGATATAATGAATCCCTTCCGACGGGAGGAGACAATTTCTTTTTCCTGTTCGCGTATTAGAACAAATTTCTTGAATTTTTGTTAGAGAGTTTTCCTGATTTCTATAATAAACACGTAACCACTTCTGTGTGGAGCTTTATGGTCTTGAGGATATCTCTAGTTCAGCACATCGAAAACATCGTTCACCAGCTGAATCAAGCTTCCTTCACGATCTTTATGCAGAACATATTTCACAGCTTGGGCAGTGCGATGTGAAAGTAACTGTGCACCCATTCGGACATTCCGACGATCACGTCCACGTTAAGCTAAATCTCCGATATGCGATGAATGATCGAAAGATCACCTTTTCCATGTCGAAGAAGATCTTTTATCACAATTTTTGTAATCACAGTACCATCATGCAAAGTGATACCCTCGTCAGGAAAAGATTTCTTAAATTTCAGCAAATGTGGACCATCAAAAAAACAAACTTTCCTGCTATCATCAACAGGGTGCGAAAAAAAAAGTCTTGGATGTCAACATACCAAGTTTCTTTCACACTTTCAGATTTTTTGCTCCCATGTCACACGTAACATCTACGATATGGATTCCTGCTCTTTCAACTTCTTTTATGGCATGCTCCCATTTTGAAAACAAGCTGCGAACCGTGGCGACTTGAACATTATTGTGTGGTCCGAGTACCACATCGTCGGATGAATCTTAAGTGACACGACCGTCAATGTGCATTTCGTCAAAGCTTAGGACAGCAGTTGCCTCTAATGACGTGAACATTTCTGACTTATCTTTAATTAACTCCAAAACTGCTTTTAAAAGCCGGCCGGAGTGGCCGTGCGGTTCTAGGCGCTACAGTCTGGAGCTGAGCGACTGCTACGGTCGCAGGTTCGAATCCTGCCTCGGGCATGGATGTGTGTGATGTCCTTAGGTTAATTAGGTTTAATTAGTTCTAAGTTCTAGGCGACTGATGACCTCAGAAGTTAAGTCGCATAGTGCTCAGAGCCATTTGAACCATTTTTTTGCTTTTAAAATACCTGGTTGGCACTTCAACTGATAAGTCCATTTCTAGAGTGTTTACCTGCAGGGAAAAGGATAGCTCTTCCTCCTCAGATACGAGAGTCAAAGCTCTCAAGTAAGACCATTTGCAATGTCCTCTGAGCTCCGCTTACTTACTTTCTCTTCCTTAACAAATAGTGAATTTGTCCTGGTGTGAAAAACTGAGAAAGTATAGTTGTCACGTCCGAGCATACACACTTATGCTTCTTAGTATGAGACGCATTAAGTTTTATAGATGCAGCCTGCTTTTTAACTTTTCTCACAGAATAAATTTTTTGTTTCAGTAGAGCATTTTGAATTCTCGAACTAGCCAATACTTTCTTTAGTTCCTGAATTTCCTGGTCTTTAGGTGAAATCATCGGTTCAGTGCAAAAGTCTGTGTTGTTAGATTTGTACAGCTTACTTAGCTTCGGAGACAGAATTTTCAAAGCTGAGGGAGCTCTTTTTCTTTTACTGTTCTGGCACCACGACGACGTTCTCTCTCTGTTACAACGCTATTGATTATATTCGAAGTGATAGGGCCAGCAGATTTATTTCCGTGCCAGTTTGGTATTTTTTTTGAGGCGGAATAGCATTATACTGCAGCAGTTTCCGTGTACGTAGACCTAACATTTCATTCTGCAGGTCTCGTCTGTAATCACTTTCACAGAAATGATCAGAACAAATGCTTGCATTTTCATCCTTAATTCTGTCCACTTGTTTACAACGAGCAATCCACTTACGCTGTAGTTCAACATTTTTTGAAAAACTATAATAAATTACGCCTTCAGCCTTATGTCCGCTATTGCTATATTCAACAACAGCACAAAGCAAGCTGCTTAACAACTGAACACTCGGCAGGCCAAGAAATGCACACAAATTAACACGTAACACGAACTCACATGCACGCCTCAATAGAAACACTGAGCGACACCGTTTTAACTAACCAGTGGTAGCTGCCCAGGTGACATCACAGCTCGCTACTCAATATGGCGGGCAAAACGCGAGAGGTCGATTTTACAGCCCCCTGAGGATTACCTCCTGGATGGAGAGTGCTGCTATTTGTACAAACATTGAGTATTTCAATATATGCAAACATTACAAACAGAATAATTATCAGTAACCTAGAAATGATATACGCTAAATAAAAAAAATAAATGTTGGGGTATCGGATTGGAACTTCAAACCGCAGCACGCCATTCAGCGACACTAATTACTACTCCCCCTTGCGTGCAGCATAATACAGCTCTGCAGCTACCATTTACGGTCGCTCGGATTGCTCGGTGAATGCAGTTCCACTTAAGTTCGGTAGATGTCGATATAGCCTCTTTAGACTGAGGGAACAGCTGCACAAGACTTTCTTCACGCTCGTTCGAGCATCCCACGCTCGAATTGATCGGCTGTCTTTTATAGTTACCTGAGCGCCGCCGCCCAGTCGCCCGCTGTAAGATCACGGCGCTTGAACGTCAGATGAAGCGAAACTTGATTCGAAAGAACATATCCTGAGTGCGAAAGGTGGCGGTTGTGACAATGTTTGGTTGAGATTTTCATTAGTGACTGATGAGGATATCGGCTTCCTGTACTGTGGTATGTGCTCTGCTCTCCTGTCTTACAGATCCGCCACCACACGTCTAAAGGCTCATGTCTGCAGAACACAACGAAGTGTAACTTCTGAAGCATTACGAGTTTCATTGAAAGCTACGGTAATTAAAAAAGTGCGTAGAAATGTGTGGTAGAGATCTTCATTCCTTCACATTAGTATTAATTGTAGGACTTCGCGCTTTGTCAGGAGCTTGTAAACTTCGGTTCAGAATTGGGGCACGTAGATGTCTCCAACACTTTGCGTCATCCTACGATAGTACAATGAAGCACTGAAAGACAAGCCGATGAAATATGGGCGAGTATTACGCTCAGTATTATCCAGGCCATAGGCGTGAATGCGTATGGATGTACATTGGATATATGGACCGATACATATCGAAAAATATATCACACATCTATTGTTGCGCACTTTGTTTATTAAGATTAGGCACTGCAAGATATAATACTGGTGACAACTTCCTTTTCTGAGAAGGAAAAAATCTGGCATACTGATTGAGAATTACATTGAGGTAACACTATTTCAATTCTTTGGAATAAATCCCCAGCATTCTAATAAGATTTCATTTGTCACTCTCCATTACATATGTTTTGAAAACAGTCCTCGAAGACATTTTGAATGATAAATGAGGTTACAGTGGTTTATTTCACGACTTATGCTGCCAGAGTTACTGTCCGTTTCGTGAAGAAAACTGGTGACTTGAATTCGATACTGACAAGGTTGAAGCAAGAAACGGAGAGTAAATAGAACAGCTTGTTCAGAATATCACAGTTTGTAGTTAGGCTGTACGATAAAATCATGGAAATGCTTCCGGAGAGAGGCGTGTATTAGTTACGACAACAACCCTGCAAAGGAACTCGTGACATTTTGGAGCCATTCAATGATGCTATAGGAGTACTGGAAGGCGAGAAGTTTCCAATAATTCAGTTTGTTTTGTTATGGTCACACAAACAGAAAATAAATGGCTCTGAGCACTATGGGACTCAACATCTTAGGTCATAAGTCCCCTAGAACTTAGAACTACTTAAACCTAACTAACCTAAGGACATCACACACACCCATGCCCGAGGCAGGATTCGAACCTGCGACCGTAGCAGTGCCGCGGTTCCGGACTGCAGCGCCAGAACCGCTAGACCACCGCGGCCGGCACACAAACAGAAAAGTCATTATAACACAGGTCATGAAGATACAAAAAAATGTTCAAATGTGGGTGAAATCTTATGGGACTTAACTGCTAAGGTCATCCGTCCCCTAAGCTTACGCACTACTTAACCTAAATTATTCTAAGGACAAACACACACACCCATGCCCAAAGGAGGACTCGAACCTTCGCCAGACGAAGATACAGATTTACGTTTAAATTACTTGTTTAATACACACTGCAAATGAAAATTGCGCTTATTTGCAAGACGCCAGTTTCAGTGTCACCGGTATTTTCATATTATCGTCTGTTATCTTAATCCTGGACTTCGTATATGACCTCTGACACGCGACGAAGGATATAATACGACACAAAATAGTGATTTAATAACTTTTAGTAACTTTCGCCAAGCGAAATAATCCATACCCAGTCTCTCGGTCTGTGTCTCACTGGCCGGTGCTTAGCAGATTAGCGCTTTTGGTGCTTCTCCTGGGCGTTCATGCACCGTATGCGAGTAAACTGCCTTGCTTCTTTGGTCTTGGTGATGAGATGAGTCACGTAGTTCCGAGTATCGTCTGGTTGACATGGAAACAGTGCAAAAATTTGTCATTTTGACCATTTGTCATTTTGGTCGATTCCATTGGAATGATTGTACCCCAAGACCGTGATGTAATTGTCAGCATCTGTCGTAATGTCACCTGTCTATTTTACTGAACTGCAGATCTAGATTTCAACTGATAGTGCGACTATCATCAGTGAGTTATAGGTAGTCATGTAGACTGAACGTAATTATAACGACACACATTCCACCATGACTCAGGCATGTACAACAATTAGTCGAACTTGTCGTTTTGGCTTTACGACAGTGAAGCAGAAATAACGATGTGAAGCCTGTAGTATTTTGCTTCGCTGTGTTATGTACAGTTGCCGTGAGGGGCAATATTGTATCTGAATCTATTAAAGCATCCCGTGGAGCCATTCGTCTAAGGGGACTAGGCAGTTATCATTCTTTGGATAATGTCGTGTTGACGTTGAAAAGTCCGCCGCGAAACCAACAAATCCGGCAACTTCACGCACCGTATGGCCATGGGCACGTCCAAACACGATTGCCCCTTTTTGCCACTCTGTAACGTCCTTACATTTACACGTGTTTACGTACAATGTCCGCTTGAAACATAAATGTCTTTCTGATTGCTACTGCCTTACGCTCACATAGAGGCAGTGCTGAGCCCTTGAGCGAGTAGCCGCGAGGTCTAAGGGCACCTTGCCACGGTTTGCGCGGCTCCCCCTCAGAGGTTCGAGTCCTCCCTCGGGCATGAGTGTGTGTGTTGTCCTTAGCGTAAGTTAGTTTAAGTAGATTAAGTAGTGTGTAAGCCTAGGGACCGATGACCTCAACAATGTGGTCCCATAGGAAATTAACACCACCACTTGAGCGCATGGCTTGATCGGTGGGTTGTCTGCAAAGGCTTATCAATTCATCTGTGCATGCGCACTGGGCTGACGAATTTTTTATCAGGTTCTGAGGATCATGTCTTAAATAAATATATCGGCTATGGGTGACAGTCGTGGATGTATAGTGTGGTGTCAAGTTTGTGTTAAACGATGATAGAAGAAGAGAGACGTAGCGTAATATTTGTAGACATCTTCCAAGAGCCACCAGGCTTACTGTCCTAATCGGGCGGTCGGGTCAACAGCAGCAGCGACCTCTGCCCACACTCCATAAGACACTGAGGACAGGTTAGGAATTTAATCCAGTACATTGTAGCAACGTGTGGTGGTCAGGATATCTACGCCCGCGCGTCCCCTCTCCTTGCCGGCAAAATACTGATAGTGAAAGTGTCTTATACCACAGGAATTCGAACAGATTATCCTCGAGAGGAATGCCAACTCAAAGCTGGGAGTTACCACCTCGGCCAAGGAGGCATGTTAAGATTCCCGTATTATAATAAATTATGATAACACTATTTGAAAATCTACAGAGTGAATCAGAATCCACTCATTTCAGAGGTGATAGTGTGGACCCCAAGAAGAAACAAATGCCCAAAACACGGGTTCTAAGTGCATAGTGCATACATTAGTAGACATGATCACTTGTTCATCTTCGTTACTGTGAGACCAGTTTCTTCTATTGAAAGTTTTTTTTTTTCTTTCCATGTCTTTCCATATTTTGAAATTGGGTAGTATGGACCAAAGCAAGAAAAAACAGTCAATTAAACTTGGGCTATAAAATGCAAACCTTAAGGGCTATGAGCACTTGTTCATCTTCGCTACTGTGAAACTCATCTCTTCAAGTGAACAAGTACTCATAGTTCTCATGGTACGCATTTAGATCCCATGTTTACGGAACTTTTTTTTTACCCATACTACCTCACCCCAAAATATTAGAAGCAAGGACCTTGTAGTAGGTGAGATGTGTTCTAGTGTATCGAAGATGAACAAGTGCTCATAGCACTTATATTCTATCTTTACTAGACTTTTTCCTTGTTTTGGTCCATACTATCACCTCTGAAAGTTTGCATTCCCCTGCATGATTTTCAATGTACTTGCGCCTCACCATCAGCGTATAGCAATGAGGACTGTCCTTCATTAGATCAGGCGACTCTTGCTTTGAGCATACAACTGGGGTGCTCCTGTACATTTGCTAATGACAGTCCCCTGAGTAGCTGCGAGCGAAGGAACATGTGCGAGGCATCAGCTTTTGAACCCCAGAGCGAGGAGGTGGTCTTTTCATCATTTTTAGTCGTCAGGCATTCAATTGGTCAGTGATTTACTGCACTGTGGCCCGTGTATTTGCTGGTGCAATCAGCTATGGTTGACAGCATCAGTTGTGATCAACATATTATTTCGCGCGGTCTATTAAATCTGGCGGTGTGAGGTATTCGGGGTACATCCTTGACACGGTAGCACATGACATGACCAGTACCTGCCATAGCCATGTGCTATGGGCCGCTAGTCCGTTTCAGCCGTCCACAGCATGCTCGCACATCTCGGCTGGATTGTCCGGAGGTCCACCTCAGTCTCACTTCGACACCGGGCTATCTCATTGGACTGTCCAGCCCTGTCGGCCCGTAGCTCGTGAGCCGCAGTCAGGCCGAGGTTGCAACACTCTCACCGTGTGCCCTCACTAAAGCACTCATCTCATCTAAATTGTGGAAGGACCATGAAGTTCCATGTAATCAGTCCAAGTGTGTAGGATAAACTAACGCTTATAAAAGCCTTTTGATTACAGTAAAGTAGCCACATGTTCTTTTATATTTCCATACAAGAGACTTAACGAGATATAATTAAAAAATACATCCGTTACAAACAGAGCTACCACAAAATATCTCATCTAGTTAACTGTCTCACAAAGCAGGAGGCTTTTGTATCTTGTATGCTCCATGCATCAGATTCAGACTCAAAATAAAAAATGAATGTAAATAAAAAATAAATAAAAAATTTGTTTAGTCATCCCATACTTACATGAAAGAAAAAATGCAATTTCACGGTAAATATGGCTCAAATGGCTCTGAGCACTATGGGACTTAACTTCTGAGGTCATCAGTCCCCTAGAACTTAGAATAGTTAAACCTAACTGACCTAAGGACATCACACACACATCCATGCCCGAGCGAACCTGCGACCGTAGCGGTCGCGCGCTTCCAGACCACTGTAAATAATTTTGGTAATAACGTACCTTCTTGTGGCGAGATGTGGGAACACGGAATGCACCCAGGAATATTGTCCAACATGATCGAGTTTGTGGTCTAGGTGTTATGGTGCAGGGAGGCATAATGCTGCGTTGCCGTACTGACCTCCAGATGTGTGAACTCGATACACTCGCCTGTCAACTTTATTGTGACACTATACCCCTCCGCAATATGAGCCCCCATATGAGTATTTTCAGTGGTTCAATCGGGCCTGACTTCATTTTTATGGAGGACAATGCGCGACCTAATCGAAAACGTGTAGGTAGGAGCTCCTGGAATGACAGGATATTCGTCCAATGGACTGGCCTGCCCGTTCCCCCGACTTCAATCCCATCGAGCACATGTGGGATGCGTTGGGGAGGCGTATTGCAGCACATCCACATGCACTAACGACCATCCATCAGTTGTCAACTGCGCTGGTGAAGGAATGGAACCCCCTACCGCAAGCACTCTCAACCAACCTTGGGGCCAGCATGTGAGAACGTTGGAGAGCATATGGTACTGTCCGTGGTGATCACACGCCCTATTATAAACCATCCTCCACCATTTGTAATGTCCAGAGGATTATCATAATTCGTGGTGTAATTATTGTCTTTGAATAAAAGTTTCATCCACATTCGTCTAATTGCGTCTTTCAGATATATTCTGTATTATACACTAGGAGTTGTTTCCATGTGCGGTTCAAGTTTCATAAAGCTATATTACTTGGCAGTGACACATCATGTGAAAGTTACTTTCGTCCATACGTTTTGCGTACATAGATCTGAAGATGACACAGGAAGATCTAAACTAGCCATACTGTAAACAATGTGCCACTGAGGCTGAAAAATAGACTATATATATACTGGTGTCCAAAATTAAAGCAACAAACAGCTATTTCCCCGTCCTGTGTCTAACTCATGATATAATCATACAAATTGTCAACATGTGTCAGTGCAATCGTGTTCTGCACATAAGATGGCATTTCGGTCAACGTACAACTACTCCGTAAGATTGCTATAACCTGAGCTGTTTTCCTCCAGGTATAGGATATTAACATTCATACTTGTTTATATACTAGTCATGATACGAGTGGAGATTTCTGATTAAATGTATTGAAGAATTCGTCGTAAATATTGGTGGCTGCTCAGCTGTGAACTGCACTAACTATTGCAAAAATGGTTTTCGCGTATTTAGATTTCCTAGTGACCCTGAATGAAGAAAAGTTTGCGCTATAGACTGCCGGAGAGACAGTTGGGAACGATCCGGCGCTCAGTTGTGTATTGTAAATATACGTTAATAAAAGTAGTTATAAACAGTAAACCAGTTGCATGCAACTTCGTTTCTTCCCGGTCTAAAACTGTACTGAAGCAGTTCGTCTCAAAACTTTTCAATTCCAGAGATGGAAATGTGGAGAGGTATATTTTTGATGTATTTATAAGTATTGTCATAAACATACGTACACAAACTGAATAATACTCAACCGAATTTCTTATATAGGCGCGTAGGACAAGTGATAATTCAGATATTTTTATAGTGGATTGGTCATTGTGAGGGAACCTGCACAAGTAACATAAACTTAAAAGAATAAAGTTTTTACGACAACTCAGCAAGCAACAAACTTATCATGAAGCACATAAAATGAATACTGGTTACATGATAGATGAAACTATTAATAAAAATTCGTTTCACTGTAAGATGGAACTATACTTTCCCCTACCTCTGTACAATAAAAATGTGGCATTTCTTAAAGTATGTCCCTTTGAATAAAAGTAAACACCTCTTTTACAAGTGGCTGTATACAGGCAAAACTAATAAATAACCATTGGTTGTTATTGCGTAATACCCCTATTTGCAGAGATTAGTACCTAGTTCTTAACTCATTACATTTAATATTTACAAACTATCACACAAGTTCCGAGTCTACGTTTCTATAGTTGTCTAATACTATATTTCAATTATTCTGTTATATGAAAACTGCATTCTAAATATCCCTATAAATATTAATTACTGTTTGGCTCACTTTATACACACAATTTCAACTATTTTGCAAGAAATACCGTGTAAAGTTGCGTGAATAGGTTAACCACCCAAAAGGTAAACACTGCTGAACCCTCAGAGATGGGGAAAACATGGCGGACGATTCAACCTGTTATATAGGAGCTCTACCACGCCAGCAATGACGTCAGGGCACCCATCAAACAGGGTAGTATTTGTCGGGTAGTCCCACATCCACACACGCTGTGTTCACATTTACAAACGGTTCAGTATGGCACAGAGAAGACGCTCGCCAGACTCTCTGCAGTGGAGAGGCGTAGGAAGAATGGAAGAAGGGTAGTCGCTACTGATGTGGTCCGATGGCTTAAAGTTAATCGTTCTGTGGTTTCTCAGATGTGGCGGTAGTTTATAGGGACCGAAACTGTATCCCAAAGACCAAGGCAGGGCCCACAATTAGAAAGATAAGACCGCGATTTAGCGGTAAGGGTACAACGGTATCGCCTTAGTACTGCACGGCAACTGGCACCTGACCTCGGAGTATCCACTGGACGTATTATATAGAGGCAAACGGAGTACAGATTGCTTCGGCAGAGTGACCTTTATTGCCGCACATTTGCTGCATGTGTACCTCTGACGCGTCTTCTTTGAAGGGATTGTCTAGAGTGGAGTCGTCAACATGGCATCTGGACGATCGAACAGTGGGCCAATGTTCCTCTCACAGATGAGCTCCGATTTGGTCTGGAGAGTGAGTCTCGATTGATTCGAATCTGGAGGGGACGTAGAACACGATTTCCACCCAACAATCGGGAAAGAGATCGATATCGAGGGGGGTCCCTAATGGTGTGGGCGCGGATTACGTTGACCACTCTTCATGAAATTGTACAAGTGAACTGGCAAGGTTTAACTGCTGTCAGGTATCGTGACGAGATTTTGAAACATCATGTGCTGTTGTTTCGAGGTGCTGCGTGTCCAGACTTCGTATTGGTAAACAATAATGCCCGACTTCATAGAGCATGGATAGTTGATGTTTTCTTGGAAACTGAGGTTATTGCACTCATGACGTGGCCTGTTCGCTCTTCCGATTTTAATCCCATAGAGCAAGTCTGGGATGCACTACGGAAACGTGTTGCATCACGTCAGCATCCACCAACCACTTCACAAGACTTGCGAGCAGCTCTACGGGAAGAATGAGCGTTGCCTCAACATGAGATTGATGACATCATTCACCGCATGTCCCGTCGTTGTCAGGCCTGTGCTGCTGTCAGAGGTGGTCACACCCCATACCGAACACATTGATCAGTTGTTGGAATGTGTGTGCAAATCCGTTAACTTGGAAGAATCGAAGAATATTTTCACTACCGTTATGCATGTTGCAGTTGTTTACGTTCTGTATTCTTTACATTGTTTCTACTTTACTATCACCTGTTTATACTGTTCTGTGACAAAATAAATGCAACCTCTCAAAATTTCCGTTTGTTGCTTTAATTTTGGACACCAGTGTATAAAAAAGTTAAGTACCAATGCAGCTTCTGAATTATCTTGCAATGAATACGGCGGCTGTAGGTAACCGATATCATTTTATACAAAAATATTTCTCCCTCCTCAGCTATTTCTTCTCAGTCCTTTCTCTCTTCCCCTACCTAAATGTTCACACGTTGACACATCAAGACAGACTCAGTAGCTCTCCATTATTTTATCTGAGACAGAAACGTGTTCACAGCGTTCATATACGAGATTCTTCATCTGACGCAGAGAAAACGACTCTGTGAATGTACTGTTTTCTCTGTGGCTCAGAGCACACCATTTCCTCAAAAAAAAAAAAAAAATGGTTCAAATGGCTCTGAGCACTATGGGACTTAACGTCGGAGGTCATCAGTCCCCTAGAACTTAGAACTACTTAAACCTAACTAACCTAAGGACATCACACACATCCATGCCCGAGGCAGGATTCGAACCTACGACCGTAGCGGTCTCGCGGTTCCAGACTGACGCGCCTAGAACCGCACGGCCACACCGGCCGGCATCATTTCCTCCAACTACCTTGGCTGATCGTTGAATGACTGTGCTACCATGCTGCCTCAAGCAGCAGTTTCATTTCACTGGTCTGAAAAATTCTCCTTGTCGTTTCTGCCACCCAAAATCGCATCGTTTCTCACACACGGCAAAACAATTTACAACATTTATTAGTTTGCAATTACCTGACATTGTCAGAAGGAAGGCGATCTCTTTATCAGTGTAAAAATGATTCCAAAATAGAAGTTTTATGGCCCTGATCGCAGTTGATGCATATCCTGATTACTAATTTCAGCAAAGTTATATCACCTTCTTAAGAAGATTCGATACAGGAACTATAAAGCCACTAAGTGCGGTACATTGCCATCTGGCGACAAAATGAAAGCCATAAGCGTATCAGCAAGACAAAGATGTGTCAAATACATTAGACAGAGCACATACCGCTGTCAGATGTGTCTATGTTGAATATTGGTTCCGTAATGGTGCAAAATTGTCAAATGAAATACACAATGCGTGGGTTGGAACTTTACTAGTGGCAACTATTTATTTACAGCTCGTACAAAATAGATACGTGTTTCAAAGTTACTGACCTTCAAAGTAGTGACCAGCATTGTGTATAACCCGTTGCCAGCGATGAAGTCGTAGGATACTCTTAGCAGTGCCACTTGTGTTGACAGTTCGAGCGGCGCGGTCTATTGCCCGACGAATTGGTAGCAGTTCTGAAGCGAATGCCGTGAAGTGTTTCCTTCTGTTTAGAAATCGAATTGAACTTACGAGGGCTTAGGTCAGAGGAGTGCAGTAGGTGTTATAGCACTTAGCATCCCCATCAGTCAAACAAATCAGTAACAGCTTGCACTGTACGTGCTTGAGCATAGTCCCGCAAAAAAAAAAAAAAAAAAAAAAAAAAAAAAAGCTCTAAGCACTATGGGACTTAACATCTGAGGTCATCAGACCCCTAGACTTAGAACTACTTAAACCTAACTAACCTAAGGACATCACACACATCCATGCCCGAGGCAGGATTCGAACCTGCGACAGTAGCAGCAGCGCGGTTCCGGACTGAAGCGCCTAGAACCGCTAGACCACAGCGGCCGGTTATTGTCCTGCAAAATGCCGGTCAGGTCCTGCAGAAAGTGTCATCACTCCTGTCTCTATGCCGGGTGCCCACACTTTTCTTAGCCCCAGCAGGGCAGAATACTTCATAAACTAAGCCGGAAAAACAGGAATACTACTTCAGTTGAACTCGAAAAAGCATGCCAAGAGGCAACGGGAGTTGATTCCAACTCATCAGTTGATAGGAAAAGACTCTGTGCAGTGGGACTGAAGGCTAGAGTTGCCAAGAAGAAGCCATTTTTAAGTGCTGCATTGAAGACAGAGGCCAGCATGGGCCGGACTGCATGTAAACTGGACAAAAGAACAGTGGAGAACTGTATTTTCAGATGAAAGCCGATTGTCCACAATGAGTGACAAACCACAGCTCATCAGGTGTGAACACATTGAAAGGATTGATCCTGACTGCCTTGTGCGAACCATGAAACATGCTCCATCGGTAATGGCGTGGGGAGCAAAGACATCCCAAAGTGTTGGAAGGCTGTACTTTATTCAGGGAACAATCATCAGTGATCAGTACGAAGTTCTGATTCGGCGTCCTCTGATGTTCACTACATGTGATGCTTTCCCTGATGCGCAGTGTGTTTTCCAACAGGATCTGGCTCCATGTCACACATCAAAAAAGGTGAGTTTTGTTTTTTTATCTTCGTAATACAATTTCCAAGGTTACTGCTATTACATGCCGTCCAAATCTGTCACTTCATATTCGTTCTGTCATGACTCAATTGGGTATCAGAGCATTTCTATGGCTGGAAAATTCTACATCTAAATCTACATGGTTACTCTACAGTTCACACTTAAGTGCCTGGCAAAGGGTTCTTCGAACCATTTTCATACTACTTCTCTACCATTCCACTCTCGAATGGCGCGTGGAAAAAAGGAACACCTAAATCTTTCCGTTCGAGCTCTGATTTCTCTTATTTTATTATGATGATCATTTCTCCCTACGTAGGTGGGTGTCAACAAAATATTTTCGCATTTGGAAGAGAAAGTTGGTGATTGAAATTTCGTAAATAGATCTCGCCACAAAGAAAACCGCCTTTGTTTCAGTGACTGCCACCCCAGCTCGCGTATCATATCAGTGACACTCTCACCCCTATTGCGCGATAACACGAAACGAGCTGGCCTTCCTTCCACTTTTTCGATGTTCTCCGTAAATCCTACCTGGTAAGGATCCCAGTCCGCGCAGCAATATTCCAACAGAGGACGGACAAGTGTAATGTAGGCTATCTCTTTAGTGGGTTTGTCGCATCTTCTAAGTGTTCTCCCAACAAATCACAATCTCTGTTTCTCCTTCCCCACAATATTATCTATGTGGTCTTTCCAATTTAAGTTGCTCGTAATTGTAATTACTAGGTATTTAGTCGAATTGACAGCCCTTAGAGTTATCCAAGGAGGCCGAATCAGAACTTCGTCCTGATCACTGATCATTGTTTCCTGAATAAAGTACAGCCTTCCAACACTTTGGTATGTCTTTGCCAGACCTTAGAGAATTTGTGGCGACTGGTTGGGAAAGGGGTTCAGAAGAAGAAGCCTGCAACAAAACGGGATGTGTAGGAGGTGACTGTGGAAGTGCGGCGCCATGAAGTTGACATCTGTACCATTAGAAAATAGATCTACTCCGTTCTTGACAGAGTGAAGGCTGTTGTAAGCGACAACAGGAGACCAACAAAGTAACAAGATTATTAGAAATATGACTACTGAATAATGCACTTGTGATACACAATATTTGAATGGAAATTTTGTCAAAATATTTAATATTTCACTTCGATATCGTCAGTGACATGGCATGACATTGTACAGATGTGTACGTACTGTTGACATATTTCCTTGAATTATATTAGAAACAGCCTTGTCCTTCTCGCTTGTAGACTATCCTTCTTTAACAAGTATTTGAAATTTTAAAGGCAAATGTGTCTGTAGAAGTTTTTTTTACCAAAATTCTAACAATTCTATAGGAACGTGCAATACTTTATAACAGCAGTGTATGTGCTTCATATGCTGTATTTGACACCTCTGTGCCTTACTGATACAGGAATGGCTTTTATTTTGGCGTGCTTGGTGTTGTATGGGAGTGTCTTTGCTGTGAGTTTACCTCCACGTTTTCAGTCGCCATATCGCCATGCGCTACATCTAGCAGATTTATCATTCACGTATCCGACAGTCTGAACATGGCAATATGACTTTGCTGTAACTAGTAATCAGATGCTATCTGGGCACTAAAATTTCTATTTTGGAAGCTTCTTTACAGTTATTGGGTAACGGCCTTGCCGCAGTGGATACACCGCTTCTCGTCAGAGCACCGAAGTTAAGCGCTGTCGGGAGTGGCCGGCGCTTGGATGGGTTACTATCCGGGCCAC
The DNA here is from genome assembly GCF_023864275.1 of Schistocerca cancellata. Taxonomy (NCBI): domain Eukaryota; kingdom Metazoa; phylum Arthropoda; class Insecta; order Orthoptera; family Acrididae; genus Schistocerca; species Schistocerca cancellata. Next base: position 272,429,487 of record NC_064629.1, read on the forward strand.
CACGAGCTGCTGCCGTTTTTCAGGATGCACTCAGCCTCGTAATGCTAATTGAAGAGTTACTCGACCGAATCGTAGCGGCTCCACTCAAAGAAAACCATCATAACGAGTGGGAGAGTGGTGTGCTGACCACACGCTCCTCCTAACCGCATCCTCAGCTGCGGATGACACGACCGTCGGATGATCCCGATGGGCCGCTTGTGGCCTGAAGACGGAGTGGTATTTTTTGTTTACAGTTATTAGTTTATTTTTGAGACATGTAATCTGTATGCCCGTAAGAAATGTTTTTACCAGACAACAGCATACAGTGTTAGGTGCAAATGCTCCACTTACAGGCAGCAAATAAAATGCAATATTTTTTGGATCGTCGCAACTTTTTCTCATACGCAATTCTAAAAGTGAGCGATAACAGTTTATTACAAAAATCAAAGAAAATTTTAGTGTTTCCAATAATTTGTATTCCTTCTTAATTTTGTCCAAGTAAGTGACACTACGGGTCACCGTACACATTAGGGATCACCCCATCTCAAGATGACGTGTGGCGTTGGCGTTGTAGGTTAGTGAGTCACTCTGAGAATTCAACCTGTGCCTCAGTACGCAAGTAACAGGTTGACAGCCTGGCAGCCCGGCCGGCCAGGACTACAGGATTTGTTACAGGCCCGGAGCTGTCGCTAACGTTACGTCCTCAACTTTCGATGAAGAGGAAACTGCCGTAGCGCAGAGGCCGGACGACCAGAGTCAGACAGCCCACTCGCAGCACGCGAGGCGGCCCGGCTGAGAGGGGCCAGCATGAGTTACCGGCATGCGATGCAAGCCTCTGGGTGCCTGCGCGACTCCAATTGTAGAGCGTCCCATGCGTTGGGCACTTTCGATTTTGCAGCGGTCATAGGAGCTGATATATAACGACTTGCCCCTTCTGTGCTCGACTCTCACGCCGACGGCCAGCCCGCATCTCGTGGTCGTGCGGTTGCGTTCTCGCTTCCCACGCCCGGGTTCCCGGGTTCGATTCCCAGCGGGGTCAGGGATTTTCTCTGCCTCGTGATGGCTGGGTGTTGTGTGCTGTCCTTAGGTTAGTTAGGTTTAAGTAGTTCTAAGTTCTAGGGGACTTATGACCACAGCAGTTGAGTCCCATAGTGCTCAGAGCCATTTGAACCATTTTTAGAGCCGACGGCCTGTACAGTGTCTGACAACCTCCCAATCTTGTCACATACCGAACTCTTCCATTCGCAGAGAATTGCCCTTCTTGCAACATTGCAGCTGTCTCTTATTCAGTTACTCAGTGATGGAAATATTATGATCAACCGCAATATAAGATGACAGCTAGTAGCCGGCCGCTGTGGCCTAGCGGTTCTAGGCGCTTCAGTCCGGAACCGCGCGACTGCTACCGTCGCAGGTTCGAATCCTGCCTCGGGCATGGATTTATGTGATGTCCTTAAGTTATTTAGGTTTAAGTTGTTCTGAGTTCTAGGGGACTGATGACCTCAGATGTTTAGTCCCATAGTGCTCAGAGCCATTTGAACCATGACAGCTAGTACTCCATACAACCAGTTTATCCAACTCAGGGAACTGTATTCTTTTTTGAAACGGTCTTTCACTTTACTGTGCTCCATCGAGCGCTTTAATGTGTGATGACAAAATACGAACTTTCGTCATTATCTAATAAACAAAGCAAGGATACAGTTTAAATGTTCTGTTTGCACTGCATCCTTCTTCCACAAGTCAACCAAGATATTCAGACAAAACTGTACACAGTTTCAGACATCAGGGAGAGGTACCGGCAAAACAAGCTATGCAGGCTATGCAGGCCCGTACAGCCCACTAGATGAGACTATTATTTCGATTCCCAGAAAGTTGCAGAGTATCTCATGGTAACATTGTTAAGCCTACCGTGTCGTTATAATTAAACTGCAGCTACTCACAGAGGTCCAGTGTGGGCTATAATTATCGTATAACAGCGAAACTTATTAGATATGCTAATGTATTAATGCGGAATCGATTTATTCCGGAACACAGATTAGTTCTACTTGCGGCCAAAAGATGTCAATCTGTCCCTGTTCACTGTTTGTGTGATATCCACGCTGTCATTTGTCAAGACATGACGTGAGTGAACAGTATAGCTATGGAGAAGAGCGAAACTGTTTCATGTGAACGGCAGCAATTTCAGTGCTGCAGTGAAACAGTATCGCCGACTGAAAGGTCTGAGGAAATGTTCGATGTCATTAAATGGTTTAAAGAAGATGATAATGTAATTCGAAAGAGCTTGCTGCTGCACGTGGAAGAGGCAGGAGTCCTATCCCGGTGGACATTATTGAAGAAGTTGCTGTTGCTGTATCTGACCATGCAGCACGTGCCCCTGGGAGTTCTAGTGCTCCTGCAGTCTCACGAGAATTGTACACTCCTGGAAATTGAAATAAGAACACCGTGAATTCATTGTCTCAGGAAGGGGAAACTTTATTGACACATTCCTGGGGTCAGATACATCACATGATCACACTGACAGAACCACAGGCACATAGACACAGGCAACAGAGCATGCACAATGTCGGCACTAGTACAGTGTATATCCACCTTTCGCAGCAATGCAGGCTGCTATTCTCCCATGGAGACGATCGTAGAGATGCTGGATGTAGTCCTGTGGAACGGCTTGCCATGCCATTTCCACCTGGCGCCTCAGTTGGACCAGCGTTCGTGCTGGACGTGCAGACCGCGTGAGACGACGCTTCATCCAGTCCCAAACATGCTCAATGGGGGACAGATCCGGAGATCTTGCTGGCCAGGGTAGTTGACTTACACCTTCTAGAGCACGTTGGGTGGCACGGGATACATGCGGACGTGCATTGTCCTGTTGGAACAGCACGTTCCCTTGCCGGTCTAGCAATGGTAGAACGATTGGTTCGATGACGGTTTGGATGTACCGTGCAGTATTCAGTGTCCCCTCGACGATCACCAGTGGTGTACGGCCAGTGTAGGAGATCGCTCCCCACACCATGATGCCGGGTGTTGGCCCTGTGTGCCTCGGTCGTATGCAGTCCTGATTGTGGCGCTCACCTGCACGGCGCCAAACACGCATACGACCATCATTGGCACCAAGGCAGAAGCGACTCTCATCGCTGAAGACGACACGTCTCCATTCGTCCCTCCATTCACGCCTGTCGCGACGCCACTGGAGGCGGGCTGCACGATGTTGGGGCGTGAGCGGAAGACGGCCTAACGGTGTGCGGGACCGTAGCCCAGCTTTATGGAGACGGTTGCGAATGGTCCTCGCCGATACCCCAGGAGCAACAGTGTCCCTAATTTGCTGGGAAGTGGCGGTGCGGTCCCCTACGGCACTGCGTAGGATCCTACGGTCTTGGCGTGCATCCGTGCGTCGCTGCGGTCCGGTCCCAGGTCGACGGGCACGTGCACCTTCCGCCGACCACTGGCGACAACATCGATGTACTGTGGAGACCTCACGCCCCACGTGTTGAGTAATTCGGCGGTACGTCCACCCGGCCTCCCGCATGCCCACTATACGCCCTCGCTCAAAGTCCGTCAGCTGCACATACGGTTCACGTCCACGCTGTCGCGGCGTGCTACCAGTGTTAAAGACTGCGATGGAGCTCCGTATGCCACGGCAAACTGGCTGACACTGACGGCGGCGGTGCACAAATGCTGCGCAGCTAGCGCCATTCGACGGCCAACACCGCGGTTCCTGGTGTGTCCGCTGTGCCGTGCGTGTGATCATTGCTTGTACAGCCCTCTCGCAGTGTCCGGAGCAAGTATGGTGGGTCTGACACACCGGTGTCAATGTGTTCTTTTTTCCATTTCCAGGAGTGTACATGCCTACGGTCAACAGTACGGAAAGTTTTGCAGTTTGTTTTACAACGGTACTCGTACAAGATCCAGACGGTGCATCAGCTGAAACCTTATGATCCGCAGCAACTTTCTGAATTTGCTCTTCGGTTTCTGGCACGGCTAAAAGTTGATAACATGTGGCAGAGAAATATTCGATTGAGTGACGAGGCACATTAAGCACTCCAGTGTGGAGTGAATACCCAGAAATGCCGAATTTGTGTCAAAGTTTAAAGCGCATGATATGCACGAAGAGCCATTGTGTTCGCCGTATGTGACTGTGTGGTGTGAATTCACAAGCACCTTTATTCTCGGTCAGTTCTTCTTGAGCCGGCCGGAGTGGCCGAGCGGTTCCAGGCGCTTCAGTCTGGAACGGAGCCTGCCTCGGGCATGGTTGTGTGTGGTGTCCTTAGGTTAGTTAGGTTTAAGTAGTTCTAAGTACTAGGGGACTGATGACCTCAGCAGTTTAGTCCCGTAGTGCTCAGAGCCATTTGAACAAATTCTTCTTGGAAGAGAATACACCCAGTGGGCCTGTCAGGGGCATCATCATTATCGAGACCTTCTTGTCTTGCATATGAATTTGCTTGTGAATTTGTTTTGGAAGAGCGCAGGTTTATGGAAACCATTGTTTTCAAGCAAGATGTGGCAACACCTCATGTCTCTCGCCAAGTGAAAAATCTGCTTAATGCTGTCTCCAGAGGTTTTCCAGATGCATGGCCTACAAGATCACTTGATCTGAAACCATGTGACTTTTGGCTCTGGGGTTATTTAAAAAAATGAGTTTAACAGGGATACATTTGGCACTACCTGATCTGAAATCCAGTATAGATGAACACGTTCCGAAGATTTCACCGACACTGTTGCGATCAACTGCTGATCACTTCGCTTTACAGATGCAGTGTCATTGGTGCTCGTGTTGAACAAATTGTGTAAGTGACTGGTATCAGTAAAATAAACATTATGCCTTTCTCATTTGTCTGACCTTTTCTGCCCTTGTCCTGTTTCTAATCCATTATATATGGAAAGATTTCTATACGTCTTTTTTGCATTCATAGAGCCAGATTTTCCCCTAGAGGCCAAAATTGGAACAATTTTTTTTCTAGAGTAAATCTGTTCCCCATTAACGCTTTAGGATATCTACCAATTTTCACTGCCATCCAATAATTACAACCCACACTGGACCTCCGTGATTAGTTACGCTTTAATAATAACCACCCAGTATGTCTCCAGTTTCGTACCATGTTACTGTGAAACTAATTATGTGAGAGAACACTGCCGGCCGGTGTGGCCGAGCGGTTCTAGGCCCTTCAGTTTGTAACCGCGTGACCGCTACGGTCGCAGGTTCGAATCACGCCTCGGACATGGACGTGTGTGATGTCCTTAGGTTAGTTAGGTTTCAGTAGTTCTAAGTTATAGGGGACTGATGGCCACAGATATTAAGTCCCGTAGTGCTCAGAGCCATTTGAAACAAGCCATTTTGAGAGAACACTACAGTTGTCGATTACTGTCTCTGTCATTCTCATCAAGATTGGTTTTCCGCCTGTCATGAGTGAAAGAAGAAAGAAAAGAAGACTAGAGTTTAACGTATTGTCGGCGACGTTGTCATTAGAGACAGAGTACATGCTCGGATAGCACAAGACGGGGAAAGAAAAGCGTGCTAACTACTATCCAGTACAGAGTCTCGTCATCTAGTTTTACATTTTCTGGTGTTATTGTTACGGAATGCTTTTGATCAACACTAATAAATCACACTTATCGTTTTTTCTTTCACTCATATTCCTCAGATCATATTGCCTTTTGGTAAAGAATTTCACAAGAGGATGTATTGCGGTGTGAAATGCGTTTAACCGTGCGAAGCATAGTGTAGCTGACACTAATATCCGCCTAAAGGCCAGTGCTGTTCTCACAATCTGAGCCAACTGTACAACAGATTTTGGAAAGGAAAAGATAGTGAAAACAGTGCTCTTATCGGTTAGGGTATCTAGTCATTGGATGCCACTGGAGAAACAAATCCATTATGAGCATTTCAGCCCTTCTAAAGTTGCCCAAATGGACTGTTAGTGATGTGATTGTGGAATGGAAATGCGATGGAATAACCGTACCTAAACTAGCATTAGGCAGACCTCATGTACTGACGGGCAGGTGTCGTCGTGCATATGCGACAGGCGGTTGTAAAAAATCGCGTGAAATCAACGGAAGGAATAACTCCTGAGCGGCAGAGTGCTACCAGCAGTGCAACTAGCGCAGTGACTGTGCGTAGGGAGTTAAAATAATGGGGTAAAATGTCGAACAGCTCCTCATAAGCCACACATTTCTGTATTCAGTGCTTGAGGTGGTTCTAAGAGCGGCGCCCCTGGAGAGTGCACGACTGAAAAGAGTGATCTGGAGTGATGAAACACACTATAATATAAGACAATTCGAGGGGAAGGTTAGGGCTTGACGAATGCCTGGAGAACGTGATCTGTCATCATGTGTAGCGCCAACGGTGAATTATGGAGAAAGTGGTGTTACGATATGGAGAAGTTTTTCGTGGTTAGGTTGTGGTCCCCTATTGCACTTAAGAAAACGCTAAATGCAGGATGATATGAGCACACTTTACTGCATTGTGTGCCTTGTACATTTTAGGAGCAGTTCGGAGACGCACCCTGTCATAAAGCAATAACCTTGAGATTCCTGAAATGGCATTGCCTGCTTCGAGTCTCGACCTGAACCTAATGGAATACCATCGGGATGTGTTAGAATGTCGACTTCGCTGTAGACCCCAGCGTCCAACATCGCTATCTTCTGTGGTTTGGACTCTTGAGGAAGAATGGCCTGTCTCTCCTCCACAGACGTTCAGCTACATCATTGAAAGTGTGCCCAGCAGATATATATGAAGATGGTAACTGTTCTTTTGGACATGTCCGAAAGAACAGATACCATTTTCATATATATATATATATATATATATATATATATATGAAAATGGTATCTGTTCTATATATATATATATATATATATATATATATATATATATATATATATATATATATATATATATATATAAGGCTCACCGGCCATTTGACCATCTTCTTCTTCTGTGCGGATGCACAAACAGTGCCTGAACTCTTACGGGAATCGGCAACAAGCCGCGAGTAATGAGTATAATGGACAAGGGCACTATGAATATAGTGTGGGACAATAAGTTGGGAATATGGGTCTCACGAGAGGCATGCCAGAGATAAGTCCCTGCAGTCGCACTATCCTCTGTGTCGTCGGTGGCTCAGGTGGATAGAGCGTCTGGCCTGAGAGCAGGAGATCCCGGGTTCGAGTCCCGGTCGGGGCACACATTTTCAACTGACCCCGTTGACTTATATCAACGCCTGTGTGCAGCTAGAGGTATTCATTTCATTGTAATGTCCAAGGGCGGACACAGCCCATATTAACGTCCGCCAATAGATGTATGGATAGTTCTGATCAGATCGTGGCAAGTACAGCCCTGTAAGACCCACATGGCCTGAAGTTCCTATCACACTCGACGATTTCGCCCCATTATGAACGACGATTTCCGTACTATCTGTCAGGAATCCTCACTCCAATTACTAGGCGGGTCCGATTTTCGGTAAGCCCGAATAGCTGGAAGTCAAGGACCATTGCCACTATTTACTGCTTTCTAGATCTCATAAACGAACGGAGTTTCACCTGCGAAATGCATGTTGAATCTCACAGACGAGATTTTCGTTTTCAAGAACGTCATAATATGCAAGTATAAAATAATTCTGCAACAGACTGTCATCTGCAGTGTAGATCTACTCTAAATGTGTGGCACACATCAACGCCTACAGCATTACGGCTACTTTAACAAGAAGGCCATGCTATATAGCTTGTTGACCCATCCATTGCTCACTGAATGTTTGTGTTATGTACGCCCTTACGAGATATACAAAATGGGATCGTGTTCATCTGCGCAAAATTCGGTCTGTTGTCTTTCTGTAATGGTAACGTTATCCAGTAGCGTGATAATTAATGACGCATCAACTGATGCATACCACATGACATCAAGGTTCATGCAGATACATTGATAAAATGAGCTTTGATGACTTGCTTCCATAGGCATTCGAGGATATGCATCTTGTCACTCACGGTGGTTCCCATGGGAATTCATTATTCCACTCTGTATGATAACCTTGTGGCCTTAAAACTTGTACACACTGTAATTCAAGCTGCGGGATCGGCTGTTTGTACGCCGACTGCACGCGACTCCGTCATTGCGCCTCTCCGAAGTCAGCCGAGTATTGTCACTCCAGAACGACCGCCAAAGAGAGCTTCGCTCGCTCCTAAATCTCCATCACTCGTCGTTAAAAGACTGGTGGCATTCGTTACGTGCGCAAATAGAGGTCACTGCTAATAACAACGCCCTCAACGTAGCTATAGTATTCATCCGCGCCTGTTTCATGGTCGGGGCCCGCAGAGATCCTTAGGCAGAAGACACGACAAACACTGGAAGACTGCTATCGAAACTCATCGTGACAGCAAGTTCATCCCTGCCGCACAGTTACTAGTTTATAAGAAGGTACTAATCAATGTACCGAGGACATTATACTGCTAGAAGATATATCAACGGAAAAAGATAAGTACATAATGCAGTCACGACATGTGACAATTTGTGCTGGACCGGGACTCGAACCCGGATTTCGCACTTTAGGCGAGCGGTCGCTATTGGGTATCCGAGCACTCACTCCGTCTCAAACTGTTCGCATATTACTTACGTAGCGCCCCTGTCCCATACTCATTGCTCGCCACATCACGCTGGATTCCCACAAGCGTTCAGGAGAGAGACTGCAGCTTCACTGAAATGACCTTAATGGCCGCCAAGCCGTATGTATTCGAGTTCTGGTCCGGCTCAAATTTCCACTTGTAGCCATTGAATTCATTTCAATGCCCAATGCCGGCCGGTTTGGCCGATCGGTTCAAGGCGCTACTGTCTGGAACCGCGCGACCGCTACGGTCGGAGGTTCCATGCCTCGGGCATGGATGTGTGTGATGTCCTTAGGTTAGTTAGGTTTAAGTAGTTCTAAGTTCTAGGGGACTAATGACCTCAGAAGTTAAGTCCCATAGTGCTCAGAGCCATTTGAACCATTTAAATTTTTTGCCCAATTGTGGCCGACGTTAGAATTTATGTCATTTGATTATGTGTGTGATAGGCTGCAGGATCAAGAATGGTGTCTGATCTTTCGGGCATGTCCTAGAGAACATGTATGTCTTTGTAAATGGTTCAAATGGCTCTGAGCACTATGGGACTCAACTGCTGCGGTCATAAGTCCCCTAGAACTTAGAACTACTTAAACCTAACTAACCTAAGGACAGCACACAACACCCAGCCATCACGAGGCAGAGAAAATCCCTGACCCCGCCGGGAATCGAACCCGGGAACCCGGGCGTGGGAAGCGAGAACGCTACCGCACGACCACGAGATGCGGGTTATGTCTTTGTAATTATAGCTCAAAAGCACTACTTCGTATCCACCTCCTAAAACTGCGGATATGACAGACACGAGTAATGTAATTTCTTGTACAAAAATGACTGTGTAAGAGTTTAGTCGACGCCCTGAGGAGCTGCTATACTTGACACACTTCAAAATCATCTACTCGTCACAACTCTCGTTCCTCCAGATCCTGCGTTGAAAATCGCTGTAAATTCCTACTGAAAATATTTTCGGATGAAATATGGCGTTGTGGATGTTGTTCGGCATCCAGGATATGGGCCTGCCCATTAACTTATTGGTAACTTATTGCAGAATATCATGTTTGCCGTCTCTCGTGTGGAATATTGGACACCACTTCAGTGTTCAAGTTATTCACGTTGCTCAGAATCAGTAATCTTTTTCTGATACCAGTACAATCTTAATACAGCACATACAGAATGGCTGACGTACGAGACATATATACTGTCCAGTGACATTAATGTGACAACCTGCCAAAAGCCTGAATATTCACCTTTTGCATCTTCAAACGTGCATGAAGAGTGTCAATGATGTTCTGGAAGGTACCGGTAGGGAATTGGAGTCGCGCCGATTCCAGTGCCATTGCCGCTGCTCTAGGATCCATGGCGCTAACAGCCCGATGGTTCTCGTCCCACAGAGTATCGACTGGGTTTAAATCTGGGGAGCTCGTTGGACAGAGGAGTACGGTAAACTCATCCTGGTGCTTTCCAATCCACGCACGTACACTGCGAGCTGTGTGCCAAGTTGCGTTATCCTGCTGGTAGGTGCCCTCGTGCAGAGGAAAACTAAAATGCATGTAATGGCGGACACGGTCCCCTAGGAGAGATGCATACTTGTGTTGATCTACTATGCCTTCCAGAACGACGAGATGACCCAGGGAATGCCATGAAAACTTTCCCCAGACGATAACACTCCCTCCTGATTATAGGGTGTTTGCATTCTGTACGATGGAGCATAAAGCGTCACTTGTCGCCACTCAGTCACGTCCAGTTGTAGTACTGGCGTGCAAATTCCAGCCTTCTTCGCTGATGAACAGCAGTTAGCACCGTTGCATGAACCAAACGCTTGCTACGGAGGTCCATACGCAGCAACGTTCGCTGATCGGTCGCTGAGAAGGCACCCTTGGTAGCCCCTTGTTTCATCGGGGCGGTCAGTTGCTCAAAAGATGCACTTTTATTCGCCCGCACACATCTCCGCAGCGCTGCCACCTTTCGCCCGTGGTGCACCACAGTTGTTTCGGCGCCGGTTTTGGATATCGCCGTTTTGCCATTGATGGCATCCTTTAACCACAGCACGCAAACAGTTTACGGGCTCAGCCGTTTTGGAAATGCTTCCACCCTTGGTCTAAAAGCCAATGATCATGCCCTTTTGGACACCAGATAAATCGCTCGGTCTCCGCATTACGACAACGACTACGCTGTTTTCTGCGTCCCCCCGAGACGCTTGATATACCCTTGATAGCTTGTGCTGCCACCTGCCGTCTGTGAATGGTTATTGCACACTGACTTCGAACACTGGCGGTGGTTACATTAATGTGACTGGACCATGTGTAATTGCTGTGACTGACATCAGCACCGTAGTCACCGGACAAAGTTCAGAAAGAAACAAACGGGAAGACAATCTACATCACTGAGTTCTGAAAATAAATGGCGCAAGCAAATGTTACATACCTGAATAGGTATTTATTTCACAGATAGGTTTTATAGGGCTTTGCACACCAGTTTTGACCAATGCTGTATTCTGTAAGAATATTATCTCCTGGTTTTCAAAACAGCCTGTGTAGGTTTACTCTAGAAGAGAATGAGATACCGTGGAAAATCCGGAGATGAAAACGTATTTGTATGTTTAAAGTTGTACCAGAGTGATTTCTTAATTAGGCCCGTAGCATTTCTCTCTGATCTTTCCTGTAATAGATTGTTTAATCTGTAACAGCTTCTTTGTCAACAGCTCTTCAAAATCGTAAGGAAAAGCGAATAATTATTTTAGTATCTACGTCACAGCCATGTGATACAACGTCAAACATAAATTCGCAAGACGAGGACGCAATGTTGTCTATAACCGCAGAGCTTCTTCAGTCCCTTCAGAACCACAGAACTTCTGTCACTGCTTTTTCGACAGTTACTCCTATGAACAGATAGAGCAGTTAAGTTCTCCTGCGCTCATACAAGGGCTTCTATGGGTGACCGGAATAGAAACTCGTTCCCGTCTCCTTTCAATAGACAACACAAACAATTAAATGGAACTGTTTGCGCTGTAGAACAATGTTATTCTTTCTCACAATTATCTGTACCTGGAACAAAACATTTCTCACTGTGCACGTTCTCGCAGAATACACATACTAGCTGCAGTGCAGTGGTGCTATAGCTATGGAATATGAAGTAACTCTTGAGACGCCGATAAACTGCATTCTGATCTTTATTTAGTTATGTAACATTCGTTTGCTTGACGCATTAGTGGTTGCGTACAATACGACTCAAATGTCAACAGTAGTCTGTGGGCTAACGTGATATCTGCTCCCAGCTAAAGTCATTCAGATATTGCCTTATCGTTACTGAAGCTATGTGGTGGAGCAACTTAGTCGTTCTAAGGCACTTAGGAGAGTGGAGCGAAAACCAGACAATCGAAAGAGAGTGGAATCCTCAAAGACCAGCACGTACAGTTTACTTGCACTATCTGATCAAAAGTATACAGACACCCATATGTAATGCGAAATTGACCACTAGATGTCACGAGAGGCGGACCCATCAATAGAAAAGGAGGTGGGGAATATTGTGTTGTCAGTAGAGCAGTAAAAGCAGAATTAGTCGTGCTTAGTGCTTTCGAATGTGGACAAGTCATTGGACATGACATGAGTAACGGATTCATAAAGGAGATTTTAACCGTTCTACAGCTGCCTATTTGACTGCCGTTGACATTACTGTGAAATGAAAACGCAAAGGAAGCGCCACTAAGCTAACACAATTACTGTGGGTAGGGAGTTAAAAAGATGGGGGTATAGTCGTTGAGCAACTCGTTATGAGTCATACATCTTGTAGTCAAAACAAAGCGACTCTTGAGGTGGTTATAGAGTGACTTCATTGGACAGTGGAGGACTGGAAACGAGTGATTTTGGAGTGATGTCTCTCGCTATACCTATGACAATCTGATGAATGGTTTGGGTTTGGCGAACTCCTGGAGAATGTCGATTGCATCGTGTGAAGTGCCAACAGTAAACTATGGAGAAGGTGGGTTTACAGTATGAGGGTGTTTCTCGTGGTTGGGCTGTAGTCTCCTTATTGCGCCTGAGAAAACGCTAATTGCGGAAGAATATGAACACATTTTGCAACATTATGTACTACGTGCACTAGAGCAACAGATTGAAGACGATTATTGTTTGTTTCAGCATGACAGCGCACCGTGTCATAATGCAGAATCTGCGTGGCCATGATTTGTGGACAACCACGTTCGTGAAATACTCTGGCCTGTCGAAATTCGCGATCTGAAAGCAGTGAAAAATCTTTGGGATGAGTTAGAAAATCGGCACCGCTCCAGATCCCCGCATCCCACATCATTATCTTCTTCGGTTTCAGCTCCTGAGGAAGATATTTAGCCACCTGCGTGTGTCCCCAGCATAACTCAAGCCGTCATAAAGGTGAAGGGCGGGAATATCCCATATTAACATCCACTAACAGGCATCCGGGTACTTTTGATCAGTAGTGTATTTGGCAATCATTTTCAGGATGGAATACTTTATTCATTACTGGTTATAGTTCTAACGAAATATATTTCGGAAATCAACGGCGTCGAGGAGTAAGCACGTTTTCTGAATGAGTGTGGTGGTTAAGACAAATGCTCACATTCAGGATGGTGGCAGTTCGAACTCCCTCAAACTAGACTTCGATTTCCCGTGTTTCCCTAAATCGCTAAAGTTGATTATCTGGATGATCTCTTTCAAAAGGGCATGGCCAGTTTTCTTATCCATCCTTCTCCAATCTGAGTTTATGCCTCATCTCTAATTTACATCTACATGACTACCCTGCAGTTCACTTTTAAGTGCCTGGCAAAGGGTCCTATGAATCACCTTCACACTATTTCTCTATCGTTCCACTCTATAACAGCGCATGGGAAAAGTGAACACTTAAATTTTTCTACAGGAGCTCTGATTTCTGTTATTTTATTGCGATGTTCATTTCTCTGTATGCTGGTTGGCGACAGTAAAGTTTTTTTCACATTCAAAGGCGAAAGTTGGCGATAGAAATTTCGTAAAAAGATCTCGCCACAACGAATAACGTCTTTCTTAATTATTGCCATCCCAACTTGCTTATCATATGCGTGACACACTCTACCCTATTTCGCGATAATGTTAAATGAGCTGCCCTTCTTTGAACTTCTTCGATGTCCACCGTAAATCCTATCTGGTAAGGATCCCATACAGCACAGCAGTACTGTAGCAGAGGACGAACGAGCGTAGTGTAGGCAGTCTCTTTAAGACCTGTTGCATCTTCCAAGAGTTCTGCCAATAAAACATAGTGTTTGATTTGTCTTTGGCGCAACGTTATTTATGTAATCGCTGCAGTTGAAGTTGTTGTTAGTTGTAATTCCTAGGTATTTAATCGAATTGGCAGCTTTTAAATCTCTAATGCCCGTTTTGTTGGCATAATATTAAACACTATGTTCCTTCTCGTTGCCCGAAGATTGGATATACGGACTTACTGGCCGACATCTGGAATAACTGGTGTTTGTGTTGATGTTGTCTTCAGTCCAGAGACTGGTTTGATGCAGCTCTCCACGACACTATTCTGTGTAATCCTCTTCATCTCCAAGTAACTACTGCAACCTACATCCTTCTGAATCTGCTTAATGTATTCATCTCCTGGTCTCTCTCTACGATTTTTACTCTCCATGAAACCCTCCACTACTAAATTGGTGATCCCTTGATGTCTCACAACATGTCCTACTAACCGATCCCTTCTTCTAGTCAAGTTGTGCCACAAATTCCTCTTCTCCCCAATTCGATTCAGTACCTCTTCATTAGTTGCGTGATTTTCAGCATGCTTCTGTAGCACCACATTTCGAAGGCTTCTATTCTCTTCTTGTCTACGCTATTTTTCGTCCATGTTTCACTTCCATACATGGCTACACTCCATACAAATACTTTCAGAAAAGACTTCCTGACACTTAAATCTATATACGATGTCAATAAGTTTCTGTTCTTCAGAAGTGCTTTCCTTACCATCGCCAGTCTACATTTTATATCCTCTCTACTTCGACAGTCATGAATTATTTTGCTCCTCAAATAGCAAAAGTCATCTACTACTTTAAGTGTCTCATTTCCTAATTTAATTCCCTCAGCGTCACCTAATTTAATCCGAGTGCATTCCATTATCCTCGTTTTGCTTTTGTTGAAGTTCATCTTATATCCTCCTTTCAAGACACTGTCTATTCCGTTAAACTGCTCTTCCAGGCCCTTTGCTGTCTCTCCCAGAATTAAAATGTCATCGGCAAACCTCAAAGTTTTTATTTCTTCTCCATGGATTTTAATTGCTACTCCAAATTTTCCTTTTGTTTCCTTTACTGCTTGCTCAATATACGTATTGAATAACATCGGGGATAGGCTACAACCCTGTCTCACTCGCTTCTCAACCACTGCTTCCCTCTCATGCCTCTCGACACTTGTAACTGCCATCTGGTTTCTGTACAAATTGTAAATAGCCTTTCGCTCCCTGTATTTTATCCTTGCCATCTTCAGAATTTGAAAGAGAGTATTCCAGTCAACATTGTCAAAAGCTTTTCTAATTCTACAAGTGCTAGAAATGTAAGTTTGCCATTTATTAAACAATCTTCTAATATAAGTCGTAGGTTCAGTATTGCCTCATTGCCTCACGTGTTTCAACATTTCTACGAAATCCAAACTGATCTTCCCCGAGGTCGGCTTCTACCAGTTTTTTCATTCATCTGTAAAGAATTCGCGTTAGTATTTTACAGCCGTTACTTATTAAACTGATAGTTCGGTAATTTTCAAACCTGTCGGCACCTGCTTTCTTTGGATTGGAATTATTATATTCTTCTTGAAGTCTGAGCGTATTTCATCTGTCTCATACATCTTGCCCACGAAATGGAAGAGTTTTGCCAGGTGTGGCTCTCCCAAGGCTATCAGTAGTTCTAATGGAGTGTTGTCTACTCCAGGGGCCATGTTTCGACTTTCTTTCTTTCAGTGCTGTGTCAAATTCTTCACGGAGTGCAATATGCCTCACTTAATCTTCAGCTACGTCCTCTTCTATTTCCATAATATTGCCCTTCAGTACATCGCCCCTGTATAGACCCTCTATATACTCCTTCCACACATCTGCTTTCCCTTCTTTGCCTATAACCCGTTTTCCATCTGAGCTTTTGATATTCAAAGAGCTCTTTAATTTTCCTGTAAGGAGTATGTATCTTACCCCTAGTATTAAGATCCCTAACACCATAAACCATGGATCTTGCCGTTGGTGGGGAGGCTTGCGTGCCTCAGCGATACAGATACTCGTACTGCAGGTACAACCAGGACGGAAAGGTATCTGTTGAGAGACCAGACATACGTGTGGTTCCTGAAGAGGGGTAGTAGCCTTTTCAGTAGTTGCAGTGGCAACAGACTGGATGATTGACTGATCTGGCCTTGTAACATAAACCAGAATGGCCTTGCTGTGCTGGTACTCCGAACGACTGAAAGCAAGGGGAAACTACACCCGTAATTTTTCCTGAGCGCTTGCAGCTTTACTGTATGGTTAAATGATGATGACGTCCTCTTGCGTGAAATATTCCGGAGGTAAAATAGTCCCCCATTCGGACTTGGGCGCCCTGTCACGGTCCACGAGGCTCCTCCCGTCGGAGGTTCGAGCCCTCCCTCGGGCATGGGTGTGTGTGTTGTCCTTAGAGTAAGTCAGTTTACGTTAGATTAAGTAGTGTATAAGCTTAGGGGCTGCTGACCTCAGCAGTTTGGTCCCATGGGATCTTACCACAAATTTCCAAAATTTTTGCGGGAAATACTCATAAGGACGTTGTTATCAGGAGAAACAAAACTGACGTTCTACGGATCGGAGCGTGGAATGTCAGATCTCTTAATTGGGTAGGTAGGTTAGAAAATTTAAAAAGGGAAATGGATAGGTTAATGTTAGATACAGTGGGAATTATTGAAGTTCGGTGGCAGGAGGAACAAGACTTATGGTCAGGTGAATACAGAGCTATAAATACAAAATCAAACAGGGGTAATGCAGGAGTAGTTTTAACAATGAATAAAAAAATAGGAGCGCGGGTAAGCTACTAAGAACAGCATAGTGAAAGCATTATTGTAGCCAAGATAGACACGAAACCCACGCCATCATATTAGTACAAGTTTATATGCCAACTAGCTCAGCAGATGACGAAGAGATTGAAGAAATGGATGATCAGATAAAAGAAATTATTCAGATAGTGAAGGGAGACGAAAATTTAATAGTCGTGTGGAACCCGAATTCGATAGAAGGAAAAGGAAGAGAAGGTAAAGTAGTAGGTGAATATGGAATGGGGGTAAGGAATGAAAGAGGAAGCCGCCTGTTGAATTTTCGACAGAGCATAATTTAATCACAGCTAACACTTGGTTTAAGAATCATGAAAGAAGGCTGTATATGTGGAAGAGGCCTGGAGACACTGGAAGGTTTGAGATAGATTATATAATGGTAAGACAGAGATTTAGGAACCAGGTCTTAAATTGTAAGACATTTCCAGGGGCAGATGTTGACTCTGGTTATGAACTGTACACTAAAACTGAAGAAGCTGCAAGAAGGAGGGAATTTAAGGAGATGGGACCTGGATAAACTGAAAGAACCAGAGATTTTAGAGTGTTTCAGAGAGAGCATTAGGGAACGATTGACAAGAACGGGGGAAAGAAATACAGTAGAAGAAGAATGGGTAACTTTGAGAGATGAAATAATGAAGTAGGTAAGAAGACGATGGCTAGTAGAAATCCTTGGGTAACAGAAGAGATATTGAATTTAATTGGGGAAATGAGAAAATATAAAAATGCAGTAAATGAAGCAGGCAAAAACGAATACAAACGTATCAAAAATGAGATCGACAATAAGTGCAAAATCGCTAAGCAGAGATGACTAGAGGGCAAATGTAAGGATGAAGAGTTACAGTGAATGACGGGCATCATATAGGAAAACTACTTTTCAGTAAATACTACAGGAGACAATTGCTGTAACCTGTATAACTTGGGTATGTTGACTGTCTCTAGGAAAGGAGTGACCTTGATTGAGTATTCTTGTTGCTAATAAGTATCCCCAAAATATTACGATCGTCATTAGTAACACCAGTTAGCAAGGACATCTGCGAAGTTTTTACAATACGCACCGTAACCAATACCTAATTTTGTGATGGTAAATGTAACACAAAGAGAGAATTAAATCCTGATGGTAAATAGTGTGCACGAAAAGCAATTGAAACAGCCAGACATCCAAATTCTCGATTTAGCATCCCGACCAGTACCACGAGTTGTTGCCGAGTGCTGTCTCAACTGCCCGCGCCAGCCGTGTGCTCTTTACTCCCGATTCGGGCTCTTTGCTTCCCGTAGACCGACTCGCACGGCGAGTTTCATTTCCTCTTACGGAGTTCTGTTCCCCGGTTTTTATCGAGCGAGCTATCGTCGGTCAGTGAAGTACTCGCGCCGATAGTGTAGTGTAGCATCCATGTCAAACCTGTGCAGATACTAAACAGTGTTTTCATCTTTCAAATTTCGTTTGCTACCGTCTATAAGACTTACGTTCCGTGTATAATACTGTAATGTTCATGGAAACGGAAATACAAATAAATGCACACGCCAAATTACAGCAGTAGGGTCCCACAAGACTGGCCTCCAGTAAGTTGTGAACAGACTCTCATGTCCTGTGTTCAGACTGCTGAGAAAACTCGCATCTGTCCATAGATTTTACTCAAGGAGCTTGTTTAAATTTATATCCAGTTTTACGTGGTATCCAGGAAGCATTCTGATTGATGAGTTTTCCCCGATGTCACTGACAGAGGGTACAAAAATGGTTCAGATGGCTCTGAGCACTATGGGACTTAACTTCTGAGGTCATCAGTCCCCTAGAACTTAGAACTACTTAAACCTTACTTCCTAAGAACATAACACACATCCATGCCCGAGGCAGGATTCGAGCCTGCGACCGTAGCGGTCGTGCGGTTCCTGACTGTAGCGCCTAGAACCGCTCGGCCACTCCGGCCGGCTAGAGGGTACATTTTCGAGATTGTAACCGACGTAATTCCATTTTACGCACAATTAGGCATGGAGGGAAGTGTCTGGAAGAGGTTACTGGTATTAACATTAGTTTGGCAACCAAGGGAAACCTCCTGAAAACCGCGGCAGGGACAATGAGACTGAAGCTTTTTTTTAATTTGTCGCTTGGGTAATATCTCTCGGCAAAGAATACGGAGAATAGCACGGTCTACTAACAAAGAACGCAGCATACTACAGACCCCAGTTAATTGATAGAGTGATTTTCAACAGGAAAACGCTAAGAATGAGTGTCTCTGAGCGGAGAAAGATATTTTAGAAGCGAATCAGAAAGTTTGAGTTTGCTGAGCGTACGCTCTTTCGTACGGAGCAAATGACTGTATTATCCGCAACACACAAGGCATATGCACGCCGTGGAGTGCGTATGCCCTGCCACCTCTCAGAAGCATGAGCAATACAAAAGGACGCGTTGTGCCATCAGGAAGCATCAGTGAACATTTGTTTCTAACAATAGTTGTTCTCCATGACGTGATGCGTCAGCCCTAGATGTTTGATGCAAAGGCTTTGTAGCACCCTGTATTATTATTACTATTATTATTATTATTGTCATTCTAAATTACTCCCCTTTAGGATAGCGTGTGAACTTGGGCCAATCACAGTTTCAGTTTCCTTTCTTTCCTTCCCAGAACCTCTTCCTTAATTCACTATGTCTTTTGTTCCTTTCGACTGTCCATTTTCCCTTTTGTTTCTTTCGTTGAGGCTTGTTCAGTTTTCTTCTTTCTGAGTTTACTTCTGAATTGTTTTCTGCCCATAATTTCTTCTTCTGTAATTTTCAGTGGTTCCTAGTCTTCTTCCGTTTCTTTCATCAAACTCGTCTTCAATTTGCTTGCATTAACGATGGTGAAATTTTCTTAGAGAGTGTGTTTTCATCCATCCCACATAAGTTCACGTAGAACTGTAGGCATCTTGTCCTAAATTTATCTGTGGCTAAGTCTGTGTTTTCGTAGAGTTCCTTTATAGACCGTCTGACCCAAGCTCCGCCTCGGGGAATAGCACCATAGATTTTTCTAAGACTTTTTCGTTTATGTTTCACGATGTGAATTTTCGGTATCCCTCTAATTACTGTTGTTTCTGGGGCATACAAGGGTTACGGTAGAAGAACCGTTTTGTAACGTCGTAGCTTTGCATTAAGAGATATTGCTCTTTTGTTTTAGTGTTTCATGTCAGTTTGTACTCCTTTTGCAGTTTCAATATTATTTCTGATTTGGAGCCTGTCTTCAGTCCTGTAGGTTGGATGGTTTCCCCAAAGTACTTGAAATGTGAGATTTTTTCATGCTATGCTTTCAGTGGGAGTTTTCCTGTTTGTTAGGAATCCATATAGTGAGTTTTTTCGTAGGAAATTTGAAGTTCGGTTTGACAAGAGATTTCATGTGATTTATCTAGTGCTAGTTTGGCTTTATCTTTGTTGTTAGTTAATACCGCCAAGTCATCCGCAAAGGCCTAGCATTTCACACTGACTCTTTTTCCTTTCTTTTTTCCAATTTGGATCTGCTTGACACGCTTCTCCCATTCTCTGATTATTTTCTCCTTGTCGGAATCCTGTGTAAATTCTTCCCACTAATTTCACTTTTGACGTGGTTCCTGATAATTTTTTTCTGGATGATGGTTCTGGTCTTTCTCTCGACTTCTAATTCTTCTTGGTTACTAAACAGCGATTGTCTGCCAACATAAGCGTAAGCTTTTCTGAATTCCACAAACGTGAATATAGTATTCCGACATCGTCTGATGGGTAGTACAGCTTTCCTTTTGCTGAATCCCGCCTGATACCGCGTGGTTATAATTAAGATGCAGCTACTTACGGAGGTCCAGTGTGGGCTATAACTATCGTATGGCAGCTAAACTTGGTAAATATGCTAATGCATTAATCTGGAACCGATTTACGCCGGAAGACAATTAGTTCCACTTGCGACCACCAGGTGTCAATCTGTGCTGTACACTGTTTTTATGACGATATGATATCCACGCTGTCATTTGTCAAGCCATAACGGAGTGAACGGTATGGCTATCGAGAAGAGAGATCGCTGTCAGTGAAACTGTTTTGCCTGAACACAGCAATTACAGTGCTGCACTGAAACAGTATCGCTGACTGAAAGGTCCGAGGTAAGCTCTAATGTCATTAAATGGTTTAAAGAAGATGATAATGTAATTCGAAAACACGGGTGACCTTGCTGCGGCACGTGTAAGAAAAAGTAGTCCTATCCCGGTGTAAGTTACTGGCAAAGTTGCTGTTACTGCAACTGACTATGCAGCACGTGCCCCGAGGAGATGTAGCGTGACGTCTGCACGTTACCGACACCTCCTTGTGCAGCTCGTGATTCCTGCTCTGGAGGAGCGCAGCTCGACTGTTTTGATGCAAGATGGAGCATCGCCCCATGTCGCTCGTCCAGGGAACGATCTACTTAATGCAATCTTCCACGAACGTGTTATTGCCAGAGGTTTTCTAAATGCATGGTGTGCAAGATCACCTGCCAGAGGTTTTCTAGGTGCATGGCGTGCAAGACCACCTGATCTGAATTCATGTGACTTTGGCCCTGTGTATATCTAAAGATACACGTTTACCAGAGACATGTTCGGTCTCTACCCAATCTGAAGGCCAGTATGCAGAAACATGCTGCTCAGATTCCACCGAAAGTCCTCCGAGCAACTGTTGATCACATCGTTTCACTGATGCAGCTTCTCGTCGACGTCTCCGGTGCTCGTGTTCAACAAATTGTGTAAGCGGCAGTTATCAGTAAAATCAACATTATGCCTTTCTCACTTGTTCCTAATCCATTACATATGGGAACATTTCTATACGTTTTCTTGCATTCACAGCACCAGATTTGCACCTGGTGGCCGCAAGTGGAACTAATTGTTTTCCGGTGTAAATCCGTTCCCCATTAATGCATTAGAATATATAACAGGTTTCTCTGTCATACGATAATTACAGCATACACTCGATCTCTGGGGGGACCGGACTTTAATTATAACCACCCAGTACTTCCAATCTGTGGTCCCGCTTGCAGCTCACTTCCGTTCAACAAAGCTTTAGAGAGAATTTTAGAAGTTGGTGTAAGAAGTGAGACTCCCCTATAATTGTTCGGATCTGTTTTGTCTTCTTTCTTGTGGAGTTGATGTATCAATCCGCTCTTCCATTCTTTTGGGATTTTTTCTATTTTCCACGCTTTTGATATTACCCTGTGAATTCCCGGTGTTATGCTTCTCTGGTCCAATTTCCACAATGCTGCAATAATTCCATCTTTGCCAGGTACTCTATTGTTTTTCAGTTATTTGATTATTTTCACTATTTCTTCGTGTGAGAAAGCGAATCAGGATTTGGTGCTGGTTTTGCAAAGCGTAGTTGTTCAGATGGCTGTTACAGTTTGATGATTGTACGGAAATATTTGGCTATAATTTTAAAATTATTTTTTGTATTGGTTTCTAGGTATCAATCAGTCGTTCGACGCACAGGTAGGCAGGATGGTAGCCACATAAATTTTTTGTGAGGGCCTTATAAAAATCGCGAATGTTGTTCTTGGTAATGCCTTCGTCTGTTTCGTTCAGTCTCTTATTGTTATAGTTGCGTTTTTCTCGTAGAATAATTTCAGAGGAATTCTTGACACTTTTCTGTTGTTGTATGACTAGTTAAACTTTTTCCTGCTTTAATACTATATTCGACAGCTTGATTGCATGTGTTGTTTCGCTACCTATGTTTGCTCTGACCTAATTTTATTGTTTGCTTCACTTTCCCTGCGAATTCATACCATCATGTGGAATCCACTCTATGGATTTTTCAACGATTTTCTACTTACTGAGTTCTAAGTATTCGGGATTAGTCCGGAAAATCTGGGTTACTGTCCCAGGATCATACGACCAGAACAAATGGTTCAAATGGCTCTGAGCACTATGGGACTTAACATCTGAGGTCATCAGTCCCCTAGAACTTAGAACTACTTAAACATAACTAACCTAAGGACATCACACACATCCATGCCCGAGGCAGGATTCGAACCTGCGACCGTAGCGGTCGCGCGGTTCCAGACTGAAGCGCCTAGAGCCGATCGACCACTTCGGCCTGTCGACCAGAACAGGAATCCACTCTATTGACTGGAGTCTGGCCAGTGGAATTCTTTCCGGTTAGCTCTGCCATGGTTGCTTCAAGTTTAAGAGTGTTTCTTTGGTAAATTCCAATGGAGATCATGAAATTTGAAGACTTAAATGTTAAGATGAAGCCACATGTATAACAGTCGCACCAAGTAGGTGAACAAACACTGACCAATAGCCTCTGAATACCAGATCAGGCGCTGATAAGTTCTGTGACGGTATTTGGTCCACACACACACACACACACACACACACACACACATATATATATATATATATATATATATATATATATATATATATCCGAAGTCGATGACTGTCTTTACGTGTCTTTATGCATATTTGTTCTCTTGCGTTCGGGTCGTAATTCCGACAAACGCTCATTTACTTTGTTATCCTGTTTCCAACAAAAAAGATGGGGGGACAATATCTTCATAAATGTAGTACCGGATCCCTAGCCTTGTTTAAATTATAATTATAATTAATTATTTCTAAACTTAATTAAGCTGTCCCGGAAACTTGGTGCGTTTGCCGAACCACTACTCTTATCATTCTCAAGTCATGCTTATACTCCACGACAGTAAACATCGGCAACAGTTAATTCGCTATGCCGTTAAGGCCGATTGTATCACTAATGTACCTTGCACCTTTTCGCGAATGTTCAAACGGTTCGTCTCATACATGACATGAGACATTGACACAGAATGTAGTATACATTTGATTCCCGGAGGTTTACACCTTCTTTGACATCTCCTAAACAGACTTTTCATCTCTGATTTTGGGAGTGTCATTCAATGAACGCCGTGTTTGTAAAGAAGGCTACCGATATTGGGTAAGTATTTGGCGATAATCAATTCTTAGTTCTTCATTTTCTTCCTCGATCTCTTAAACAGGCATTTTTGCCTTTGGCCGCAACACCCACCCAACTGGTCGACCTTAGTTCTCATTTCTTCGGAACCTTGTTCGCAGGTATCTTAGTTCCGTTTGCCTGACAGTGCGAGTGACGCAGACCAGAGACCACTTTACCCCATTTCTTTGCGCAGGGCGGAGATGGAAGTTTCTGTGCGTGGACATCATGTACATACAGTGGCCAAGAGATCAGTCTGCTCTTCTCTTATCTAACACACTGACGAAAGGTAGCTGGTCTTCTTTTTTCAAGTTTCTGAGTGAATTTTATGTTAGGTTGGATAGAGTGTAGGAGTTCCAAAAAATCGTGTATTTTTTCCGTTCCACGTTTTAATACTACCAATGTGATTTACACAAAGCAACTGAAACACCTGACTCGAACTTAGCTGAATTTAATCCAGTAAACAAGGGCTCCTGAGTGCACACCTTCTCTACTACAGAGCAAGTGCCCGTAACGCTTACGATATCCAGTTTAGAGCCCATTTTTACTAGACTTTTTCCTTGTTTTGGTCCACACTACCTCCTCTGAATACTTTTACCATCCTAGCAACAACAGTACCAGTACAAGTATTAGAACAATTTTCGCTTAAAACTTTCGACCTACTTTCGACTTACTGTATTGCACATTACATAGTACGATACATTATGCAGTAGCTTCACGTGTTAGATAATGCCATTTCTAATGTTTTTCAGTGCGGCTGATAACTATATGGAAACCTGCTTCTCGATTTGGCTTCTTCTGCAACCGATCGAATTTTACGTTCTACCGTCCACAAGTTTTCTGTTGCATGGATTCCACTTTTAATCGTGTTCCAATGGCGAGGCACTGCCAAGAAGAAGAACAGAGTCCGGTTGCCATATAAAGATGGAGCTGAACAAGCTCTCAGAAGTGCAATCCAACATTCGTCGAATGTTTCAAATCCCCTCTTCCATTAGTTCCCAGCCGGCATATAATCCTGCTTGTCGCTGGTGTGTTAAAGTGACGTTTAATTTTGGCGAACGTTGGTAGAACTTACTTATTTCGAGATCTTGTTAGAATTGTCAGGATGGTGAATAATCAGTTTTTCTTCTAGCGGAGCTCATACAACTTAACAATGTAAAAATATTGCACGAAAGAATAGAATCGTCACCTAGAAACGTAAACACGTGCTACTGATCCATCTCGCCTAGAGAATTTCAGAAATCACATCAATTATCTCTACAACGTCAAGTTGTAGAGAACTCTGTAAAAGTTGCACTGGCGTCGTCAGAGGAAAGGTCAATTTCTCAGATTCCTGAGATTTTGAACAACTCAGGAATTGAATGTGTGTGCTTATTTGCCGTGTTTTCCTTGTCATTATGTGCTGGAAAAAAATCACAAATTCCTCGTCATTTTCTTCTCCGTGTACGATACGTTTAATCGCTTGACGTTTATTTCAACGTGCGAAAAGCGGTAATATAATTTATATGGCATATTATTTTCTTGTTAATGAGAATAAACTTAAAAATGAAAGATAAGCAATAAAAATGTTCTTTCTTACAAAATCAGGCCCTCTCAATGTCTTTTCATACTCTCGATGTTCTGGATCGAATACGTGTCACAAGATACCGAGCCACTGTCTTCTTTCAAGAGGTAACGTCATTGTTTATCATCTCGGTGGGCTTACAACTCTGTTCTCAGAGCACAATGGGGACAAAAGTAACATCCAACACGAAAGAAAAATGGCAAATGAAGCGTTGTGATACCGTGGAGACGAATCAAGCGGAGCTCCCACATGAGCGCACATGATGGAGACGTGCCTCGTGCTCTGTCTCTAGCGGCTCCTTACTGCCTCTTTGCGTTTAACCCGAAAACCCTTAGGCAGATGCAACTTGTGGGTATCACGAAAGCTTTGTAACATAACAATACAAAGTGAAATTAAAGAAGCCTATAATATAAGGTCTCATCGATGATAGTATTAGGTCGGCCGCTTTGACCGAGCGGTTCTAGGCGCTTCAGTCCGGAACTGCGCTGCTGCTACGGTCGCAGATTCGAATCCTGCCTCGGGCATGGATGTGTGTGATGTCCTTATGTTAGTTAGGCTTAAGTAGGTCTAAGTCTAGGGGACTGATGACCTCAGATGTGAAGTCCCATAGTGCTTAGAGCCATTTTAACCATTTTTATAATACTATTAGCTATGTAGCACTAATTCAGTCATACAAGACTGTAAGTAAAATTACCTTGTTGAAGCAGCCTCTCGGTAACCGTGTTAAATGATTTAAAAAAACATAGAAAATATTACTTCGATACGCAGATGACGATTTGAACTTCACTCCTTCCGAAAGCGCGTCCAGTACCTAGACCAGTTAAATTTCTATCGAGAGCAAGTAAAATTAATTGAAGGAAACCAGTATTCAACCAGATCTATGTGACCGTCATCCCACAGCGTTTTCGTCCATCCTTAACTCTGAACTACCACTCCTTGACACCCAAAATATAATACGTAGAATTCGTAGAGTTCCGATGAATTATGTAGCCATACCAACAACTGGAATTAATCCTCGTGGTGTTGAGGAAGCTGTAGAAGGATTATAGCCTTGCGGCAAAGACAGTGGTCCTGCTAGAAAATGCCAAGGTCTTTAGAGGAAGATAACAGCCATTATAGGAACTAAGTGGTCAGACATAACATTCACGTCATCCATAGCTTTTGTGATTTCTTGAGTAACATCTACATATCCAGGAAGCTTGCGACAAAGTGAAGTCTAGCACCAGGTTCAAATGGCTCTGAGCACTATGGGACTCAACATCTTAGGTCATAAGTCCCCTAGAACTTAGAACTACTTAAACCTAACTAACCTAAGGACATCACTCACAACCATGCCCGAGGCAGGATTCGAACCTGCGACCGTAGCAGTCCCGCGGTTCCGGACTGCAGCGCCAGAACCGCTAGACCACCGCGGCCGGCAAGTCTAGCACCACCACTTACGTACCGTCTGCACGCTTTTCCATGCGCGCGGGGAAAAAAGATATGCCGAGAAGCTGATTTGTCTGCTTCGGCCAATCAAACGCCATGAGTGTGAAGACTCACGTCATAGCACACTGTTGACCATTAAAGTTACAGGACAAGGAAGGATAGCCAATAACGAATTTGTTTTGTGCGCATACAGTACTGTAGGAAGAACAAGGGTGTGTGTAATATCCAGAGGATGTGTACCTAGGAAAAAACCATGTTATTTGGTCCGTGTTTCAATCTGGTGATGATTTTAGAATCACATGAAAAAATGCACAGTAGACCGCCATAAGCAGTTTCCGCCATGTAGTTGTTGTTATTAGACATGAAGTTAATTTTTGCACAGCATTTTTCAATATTTCACGTTCTACGCATGTAAGTGCAGTATAATGTATTAAAGGTATCTGGAGTACATTGTTAATTCTTCAGGTATAGAATTTTATGGCAAGTAGAAGGCTATATATTTTTAGAATTAATCATATAACATGTGGACAGTTAAGTCATACTTCATCCGTTTAAAAAGGTAATAAGAAAATATGTTAAACTTCTATTGCAGAGCTGGCAAGAGGTGAAAGTTTGAAGAGTGTACCACCGTATAACGCTGTCCCGTACACAATTAGGGATTTACGTGTGGTAAAGTTTCTGCCCGTAAAGTCGAAATGGGCTGATAAGAGATACGGGTATGTCCTTCCACGCTGCTTCATTTCTAAGCTAGTTTTCAGTATGGGTACGGAGAGATGAGTTACTTGACTACCATACCCTGTCTCTACTTCATCGGTTCCTCTGTAAACATGCACCTCAGTACCTCACATCAGAGATGAACAACCTGTTATCTCATCATAATCGTAACACAAGGTCTCACTAACCTCCAGTAGTATCTTCGATGTAGCCGTTCATAAAACACAAACATTCCCCAACTGGTTCTGTGTTGTTGCAGTTCGCCTCTGGAACAAGTTAACCTGCACTCTGGGCACAAGTTATTGCCCTGCTGCATTTAAGAAAAAGCTGTAGCAGTGCCTTTTGACAACTTCATAACATTTCCTTAAAAATATAACACATTTAACGTGTTCTCTCTGGCAAACAATAAAGTAAATGCTCCCGTCTCCTCCTGGACACACTTCTTTCTCTTCTCGTTTCGCAGTCACGCCATCTCTGCATTAACTTTTGAAAATCACTGTGAAGTGTCCGAGGGTACCTCCCACTACCCTACCTATTAAAGTGTTTTCCCGTTCCATTCACATATGGAGTGTGAGAAGAATGTTTGCGCAAATCCCTCTATGTGAACTGCAATTAGTCTTACCTTCTCTGTCCCTGCCAGTTCGATACATGGGTGTTGTAGTATAATCCTAAAGTACTCACTCAATGCTGGTTTCTGAAACTTTGTCAGTAGGCTTTTGCGTTAACAGTTGGCATTTCTCTTTCAGTCTGCCAGTGTTAAGATAGTTCAAATGGCTCTGAGCACTATGGGACTTAACATCTGTGGTCATCAATCCCCTAGAATTTAGAACTAATTAAACCTAACTAACCTAAGGACATCACACACATCCATGCCCGAGGCAGGATTCGAACCTGCGACCGTAGCAGTCGCGCGGTTCCGGACTGAGCGCCTGGAACCGCTTGACCACCGCGGCCGGCCCAGTGTTAAGATCTCCGTGGCCCTCTCCCATGAGGAAAAAAGGAAGATCTGTCATTACAGGGGTCATACACCATTGAGTAATATTCTGTGGCGTATCAAGAGGTTTTTGGAAGCAGCCTGCGTTGTAGATTGGTTACATATTCCACGTATCCTACCAATGGATCGAAGTCTGCCACCTCCATTGACCACGACTCAGGTTTTCGGCTTCTCCCTCTTGTAAAGTGCACAGCTTTACATTTCTGAATATTTAAAGCGAACTGCCAGTTTTTGTATCACTTTGAAATCTTATCGGGATCTGACTGAATATTTGTTCAGCTTTCTTCAGACTGCACTTGATCATAAATAACTGGATCTGCAACCAGTCTGAGACTATCGTTAATAGTGCCTAACAGGTTATTAATACACAACATGAACAGCAATGGTCGAAACACACTTTCCTGTGGCACACTTGAAGTAACTTCTGCTTTCGTTGATGACGCCAACAGATCTTCAATACAGTCACAAATTGCATTTGATACTCTTTGTGATTGTATTCCCATTAATA
Organism: Schistocerca cancellata; assembly: GCF_023864275.1. Classification (NCBI taxonomy): domain Eukaryota; kingdom Metazoa; phylum Arthropoda; class Insecta; order Orthoptera; family Acrididae; genus Schistocerca; species Schistocerca cancellata. The sequence continues at coordinate 272,458,224 of NC_064629.1, forward strand.
AGCGTTAGTCTGATACCGAATCAAATGCTTTTCGGGAGTCTAGGGATACTGCATCTACCTGACTGCATTGATCCATAGCTTTTGAGACCTCATGTGAGAAAAGTGCAAGTTGAATTTCACATGACTGATGTTCATGCGGAGGAAGTCATTCTTTTCGAAATACCTCATTACGTTTGAGCTCTGAATATGATCTAAGATTCTGCTACAGATCGACGTCAGAGCTACTGGGCTATAGTTTTGTATATCACTTCCGCTACCCTTATTGTAGACAGGTGTGACCTGGCATTCCTCCAAACACTGGATACAGTTTTTTTGTGCGAAATGTGGTTAAAAAGGGGCTTAATATAGCCATAAATTCCTTATAGAACCGAACAGGAAACCATCAGATGCTGGAGCTTTATCAAATTTTGGCTATTTCAGCTGTTTTTCAACACCACTGACGTTAACATCTATTTTACTTATCTTTTCAGTGGTGCGAGAATTAAACTATGCCAGTAATCCTGTAGTTTCCTTTGTAAGAAAATATTTGAGAATGGAGTTCAGCATTTGATTCGCTATCCTCAATTTCCGTTCTTGATTCATACGTAAGTGCCTCGATACCAACATGTACGCCACTAAAAGACTTCGCAAATGGCCAGGATTTCTTAAGGTTTTGTGATCTTTTGATTAGACTTTGCTGCAGTAGTCGTTAATGGCCTTTTGACAGTCAAAATCGTTTCATGTAACATTTCTATATATGTAGCCTTATGCTTTGTTTTACACGTGTTTTGTAACAGAAGTTTTTTTTTTCGGAAACTGGAACCACCAATTATGAGTTGTTTTACTAGGTGCATTTGTTTCCATTGTTACGTTTGTCACTCGCCCAGAGAACCACGTGCGCGATTTGGGGAAGCGTGCCGGCCCGGATCGAATCCACACGGCGAATTAACGACGACAACCAGTGTGCTGGGTAGCCCGAATGTGGTGTTTAGTAGGTTTCCCACATCCATTGAGATGAATACCGGGCTGGTACCCACGTCGCGCATCAGTTACATAATGACGCAAAAAAATCCCAACACCAAGGAGTTGTGCGTCATAAACGAAAGTTGATAGGGGTGTTTCCACATTTTAAAGATGACATCTATTTAGATTTGGCGGCAGTCGCACAACAGAGGCGTTAGTAGCGAGACTATGAAGATTCGAATCATATTTGCTTAAAAATATACACTGTAATAGTCGAAAGTTTTAGTTACCTTTGAGGTGGGACGTGGTGAGTTGATGTTAGTCAAGAATGCCTTTAAGGCGACAAAGACACCATTATCAACACCACACTGGGTTTGAACGAGGTCGTGTAATAGGGCTATGAGGAGCTGGTTGTTCCTTCTGCGATACTGCAGAAAGACTTGGCAGGAATATAGCCACTGCATCTGATTGCAGGCAGCGGTGGCCACGAGAATGTATGGTCGCAAGGAGACCGGGCTCTGGACGGCCACGTGGCACTACCGAGGGGGAAGAGCATCGAATTCTGGGTATCGATCTGCCGTATCGTACTGCATCTGCAGCACCAATTTGAGTAGCAGTTGGCACCATCGTGACTCAACGAACTGTTACAGATTGGTTACTTCAAGAACAGCTCCGAGCCAGACGCCCTGTAGTCTGCATTCCATTGACCACAAACCACCGCCATCTTCGACTTGAGTGGTTTCAAACGAGAGCTCATTGGAGGGCAGAGTGGAATTCTGTTGTTTCCTGGAGAAAGCTGGCTCTACCTCGGTGCCAGTGATGTCCGTATGTTGGTTAGAAGGAGACCAGCTGAGGACCTGCAACCAACTTCAGTCTTTCCTTCTATTCATGAACAACATTCCAGAGGGTGTTTCCCAACAGGGTGACACTCGCCCACGTACCGCTGTTATTACCCAGCACGCCGTACAGAGTATCGAAAAGTTGTATTGGCCTGCTCGATTAACAGATCTGTCTCCAATCGAGCACATATGGGACATAATCGTACGACAATTCCAGCGTCTTCAACAAACAGCAGTAACCGTCCCTGTATTGACCGACAAAAAGCAACAGGCATGGAACTTCATCTCACAAACTGCCATCCCGCACCTTTACGTCATAAGGCATGCACGTTTGCATGCTTGCACTCAGCATTGGCCGGCCGCGGTGGTCTCGCGGTTCTAGGCGCGCAGTCCGGAACCGCGCGACTGCTACGGTCGCAGGTTCGAATCCTGCCTCGGGCATGGATGTGTGTGATGTCCTTAGGTTAGTTAGGATAAAGTGGTTCTAAGTTCTAGGGGACTGATGACCACAGCTGTTAAGTCCCATAGTGCTCAGAGCCATTCAGCATTCTAGCGGTTACACCGATTATTAATGTACCAACATTTCACATCTGCATTGGCTCATCTCGCGCTTACATTAGTCTGTGATCCTGCATTGTTAATCATTTAAATATGTTACATAGACAGATGTAACCCGACATTTAGTTACTCTACATAGCCGGCCGCGGTGGCCGTGCGGTTCTGGCGCTGCAGTCCGGAACCGCGGGACTGCTACGGTCGCAGGTTCGAATCCTGCCTCGGGCATGGGTGTGTGTGCTGTCTTTAGGTTAGTTAGGTTTAAGTAGTTCTAAGTTCTAGGGGACTTATGACCTAAGATGTTGAGTCCCATAGTGCTCAGAGCCGTTTGAACCATTTAGTTACTCTACATTGATTATTTTTTGGTGTAGCGATTTTTTTCCGTCAGTACATGTAGAAAACGTTCGCACACTTTCACATGGGATAGCTCTTGACGCAGACAGTTGGGGTACACAATTTCCGACTGTTGGAGGGAAGGGGGGGGGGGGAGAAGGAGGCACGGGCAAGTGGCGATAGAAAGGACATCATCCAGCCACCCTCTACCAGTAACATTGCCAAATCTGCAAATTAACACACCGATCCAGTGTTAATATACGGGATAAGTGATAGGAAAAAGAAGAAGAAGATATCTTTCCAGTGCTTAGTGAATTGTTCTTCTATGGATGCTTTTACCGAGAGTAAAATATTTTACTATGAATGAATATTCTACAATATGCATTATTTTTCAAACCGATTCTCGGCTGTTACACCATCGTCAGCTACGAAGTATGTGGCGACTTCAATTTTAATTTTGTATGTGATTGTGCAAAAGAAAAGAGGATATTGAAAGATGTCCTATATTCATATTAGCTGGTGCAGATTGTATTTTTCCAACAAGGGTGCAGGGGAACAGTAGCACAGCATAGACAATATTTTTATTCGTTCTTCATTACTTGATGGGCCTTCTGTTAGTAAAAGGATGAATGACCTTTCAGACCTTCATCCACAAATTTCAACCACAAAAGATTTTTGTAGTCAAAATAATGTTATATATAATTACAAACTATTTAGAAAATATAATGGCAATATAATTTTTAGACCTAGTTAAGGAATGAAAGTGGAGGATGTTTTCAGTGCTGATAACATAAATGACAAATATAACGCTTTCCTTAACACTTTTCTCATGCTGTTTGAAAGATGCTTTCTTTTGGAACCTTCAAAACAGAACTAGAAGTAAAAGGCAGCCCCGGTGGCTGAATAGTGGGTTTAAGGATACCATGCAGAACAAAGCGAAAATTATATCAAAATGTTAGATGTGGTCACAATCGAGTTACAGTAGCCCATTACAGACATAAAGGTGTTTAAAAATGTTATTAGAAGAGAAAGAGTGTATGGTACGGAAATAGAATAGCTGATTCACAGGATAAAATTAAAACCATACGGTGAGTCGTGAAGGAAGTGTCTGGCCAGCAACACAAGGTCGACGAAATAAAGTCGGTATGTAGCGAAAACGTTTCTGTTACTGATAACTCAGATATATGTACGGTATTTAACAATCACTTCCCAAACATAGCTGGTAAATTAAATAAAACTTAGTTTCTAGATGGAATCATAAAACTTTCTTGAAAAATGGCTTTCCAAGGCTGATATCTGAAATATTCCACAGTGATACAGCAAGGGGGAGATTAGGTGAATAATTAATTCACTGAAGACTAAAGCCTCTCATGGATATGATGAGGTTTTTCCTGTAGGAAAGGCCAATTTCCTGAACGATTGAAGCACTCAGTAGGAAACACGCTTTATATAAAGGGAGAAAGGGATAATGTAGGCAGTTTTAGATCTACTTCTATGCCATCAGTGCGTGCTAAAGTTATGGAAAAGGCAGTGTACGAAAGGATAACTGATCGTTTCATTTCACATAAATTGCTGTCAAATGTACAGGTTGGTTTTAGAATTGGTTTAACAATTGAAAATAGTATATTCTCTTTCCTCTGTGAGGTACTGGATGGATGAAATGAAACGTTTCGAAAGCTAGGCATCTTTTTTGATTTAACTAAAGTGTTTGATCGTGTTGATCACAAAATATTGCTCCAGAAATTGGACCATTATGGGATACACGGAGTTGCTCATAAATGGTTCACCTCTTCCTTTAAGAACTGACAGCAAAAGGTCATTCTCCACAAATTGATAATAACTCATCTTATTCTCTCTTGGAGTACCAACATTCAAAAGAATTTCACGTGAAATACTACTAAATTAAATTATCATTACAACAAGAAATCTTTCTATTCAAGCTACAGACGTGGGCGTTAGCCCGTTGTGACCTCACCACGTTGTGGTGTAGACAAAACCCATCTTACTTGCTATTTCAACAAGAAATTTTAACTAATCAAAATGATTTAAATAATAAATGATTATCGATTCAAATTTATTCAAGAACTTCTATTCTTCTGTGCACCAATAAATTTTAAATAACCAAAATGATTTAAATAAAAAGTGGTTACTGATTCTAATTTAGTCAAGCACTTCTGTTCTCTTTTGCAACAAGAAATTTTAACTAACCAAAATGATTTAAATAAAAAGATTACTGATTCAAATTGGGTGAAGCGCTTCTTGTTTTCTTAGTGTGCATCTCCTTGAGATAAAGGCTGTACCATAGTTTACTCACCAGAAGTATGTGCTGGATTTAATCAAAAATTGTACAGAATATTTAAGTATTATCAACCTAAAATTAACACACGCTGAAATTCACCTTAGAAACTAACACACGCAGAATCATCATGACCGTTGACCTGGAACAATGAACCTAACATTCCCAAGATTTACCTGTCTAAATATATCTTAAAATTATTAAAATTCTCTCCCCCATATGCTATCATTGTTGATGACTTGAAATAAGAAATCATTATTTCTAACTATTGCCTTAAATATTTCACATGCATACCCTTCGTGAGACGAAGTGACAGAACATACAAAATATTAGATTGTTCAGTACAGGTACCTGCAGCAGAGTGCTGGGACATAGCTTCCCACAAAGAGATCCTCCACCTCGTCAGTGGTGGGGGACTGCCCTGGTACCACATTAATCAGCCATCGTCCAGACATCCCACTCGCTACTTTAAAGTTTCTTTGGTTTTGCTACTGTCAGGCAAGAGGGTGCTCAGAGATAATTAGTGACTCTGCATGCACCATCTATGGTCTCTTCCACAAAGACGACACACTCACACATGATCCATTCAAAACAAAATGTAGAACATAACGAATTTGGACATAGGGATTTAATGTACTAGGAAGTGCACATATGGAAAGAGAATTCCCATCGTCTTTCTTACACAATTAGGCTACCGATAACTGTGTATTGAGTACATTAAATAAAATCCTGTTCTGAAAAGAACAACGAACCATATAGATATGTGACAATATCACTGTATCCTTTCATTTTATGTGATGTCAAATGCAAAAGACAGCAAGTCAGCCATGGAAAAGAGGGGAATCTACAAAAACGCTTTTAATTATAGCAAATTCTATACAGGCCAGTGTAACATCGCAATATCCACCCGCTAGAAGTAACACCATAGATGTTTGAAACATAGAAGAGAAGACTCTACTTTGGCAGACCAGCTGCTTAAACAAGGCCACAGTTACAAGGTGCAACATGAAGTGTGACGTAACATCCACAAAGGGAGGAAGGTGAACAATCTTGAAATAATGGAAATTAATAAACGTAAGTCCACTTGCCCAAGTCTTGTACTGAATCATCTGACACATCCCTCCAGCTCTCCACTTCTAACTGCAGATATTGCTAACTATCACTTCCATACTACTGTATAACTTACTCCTCCTAGTCATGTGCTGCATTTTTCCTTTATTTCAGTTACTGTATTTTCACTTGCCCCATTAAAATTTTGCTTTGTGCAGTTACGGTTGTTTCGGGTATCTGTTGAGCCTCACTTGTAATACACCCATGCTCATAAATTAAGGATAATAGCAGAATGTGGTGCCACACAACTTGGCACTACACAAAACTGGCGCTAATAGCATAGGCACATAGGGAACACACACGACACAGATATATAAGCCCACGGTATTGGTGATAAGTTGAGAAAACCGTCCCGAACACATGAGCTACAAAACGCCACTGTTTCCTGTGCATGTACCCCGACATCAGTATGGGATATGATCACCATGCAAACGTACACAGGCCGCACAATGAGTTGGCATACTCTGGATCAGGTGGTCGAGCAGCTGCTGGGGTATACCCTCCCATTCTTGTGCCAGTGCCTTTCGGAGCTCATGAAGTGTCGTAGGGGTTTGAAGACGTAAAGCGATACGTTGACTGAGAGCACATCAGACGTGCTAGATGGGGTTTAGGTCTGGAAAACAGGCAGGCCACTCCATTCCCTGATATCTTCTGTTTCAAGGTACTCCTCCAAGATGGCAGCTAGGTGGGGCCGTGCGTTATCAACCATCAGGAGGAAAGTGGGACCCACTGTACCTCTGAAAAGGCGGACATGCTGGTGCAAAATGACGTCCTGATACACCTGACCTGTTACAATTCCTCTCTCAAAGACATGCAGGGGTGTACGTGCATCAATCATAATCCCACCACACACCATCAAACCACGACCTCCATACAGGTCCCTTTCAAGGTCATTAAGGGGTTGATATCTGGTTCCTGGTTCACGCCAGATGAAAACCCAGCGAGAATCACTGTTCAGACTATACCAGGACTCGTCCGTGAATATAACCTGGGACCACCGTTCCAATGACCATTGACCATGTACTGTGTTCTTGACACCAGGCTTTACGGGCTCTCTTGTGACCAGGGGTCAGTGGAATGCACCTTGCAGGTCTCCGGGCAAATAATCCATGTCTGTTCAGTCGTCTGTAGACTGTGTGTCTGGAGACAACTGTTCCAGAGGCTGCGGTAAGGTCCCGAGCAAGGCTACCTTGTGGCCGTCTGCGGGCACTGATGGTGAGATATCAGTCTTCTCGTGGTGTTGTACACTGTGGACGTCCGGTACTGTAGCGCCTGAACACGTTTCCTGTCTGCTGGAATCGTTACCATAATCTTGAGATCACACTTTGTGGCACACGGAGGGTCCGTACTATGACCTGCTGTGTTTGACCAGCCTCCAGTCGCCCTAGTATTCTACCCCTCATAACGTCATCAATATGTGCTGCACCATACTCTGACGTGCAACAACACACCTCTGCGTATGTGGACTGCTGCCAGCGCCACCGTGCGGCGACCACAGGTCAAATGCACCGCATGGTCATACCCCGAGGTGATTTAAACCCGCAAACCGCCCACCAGAGCGTTGTTTCACCATGTATCAGCATTATCCTTAATTTATGAGTATGAGTGTATTGTACCTCTATGTAATAACGAATCTACTAGGGATAAGATTATCTTGTTCAGTCACCCTCTCGGAACACGTCACCAAAGTTTACTATATATTGTTCAACTTATTTTTCTTCTCATAACAATTGTAGTAATCTGACATTTGCTTTATTATTTAACTTGTCATACATTTAATCTGAACTAAATAGTTTTTCACCGCATTTTGCTACACAGTTGCTCTTGTTATAGTTCTAAATCAAGCATTAACAATGGTCATCTATGAAAACGATCTGAGATCTTCTGTGGATGCTCGTAGTTTCAGTTCTCTGTTCCCACAAAAATTTCACAGACACATATATTTATCTTTGTAATTGCCGATGACGTAACAGCGGAGAACCGGTTTGTAAAATAATAAATTTTGTAGAATGTTACGCCAGGATCGTGTGTTATTCATTCATGATGTATAAAATAGTCTATCAAATACCAATGGAACAATCAGTTACTAAAGAATTCCAAGTTTCTCCTTGAGATATGCAACTACTGCCTTTTTATTTAGTTTATTGTTGACATAAACCTTGTACTTGTTTTAATTGCATTTTGTACTCATAAACCTTGTACTTATTTTAATTGCCTTTTGTACTCTAGTAATCGTTGTTGTAACAGCCGCCTCATGCTCACTGATACGAGCCTCAATGAGGACATTCTGAGGGAGGTCAATTCAATTAATTGGCGTTAGAGCTAATATATTTTCCATCATGACTGGGCCTTCGCACTATCTAGTTTAGATGACTTTTAGGGAAGACATTTAGTACCGTTCGAAAATGTAATTTTTCCAGTTAATCGTTGGATGATAAAAGTTTCCTTCAGTGATGAAAACATTATTGGAGAACTTACGTGTTAGTGAACTTATGTTCTTCTTAAGTTTTCGGTAAGATCTGGAAGGGTGTCTGGTGGTCGATAGAAGGATCCGATTATTAGTTTGCGTCCGCCCTTGGTACTGAATGTTGCCCTAAACGATTCATATTCAGCAGACGTTTCTGCCTTGATGAATTTCAGTTTCTTGTCTAATGTGACAAATACACCAGGTCAATTTCCTATTAGTGTATCCTTTCGATATATTCTTAGATGTATCCCAAAAGTCTCATTATCATCAGTTTATGGCTTCAACCAGCTTTCTGTACCTAGCACTACGTGAGCGTCATTGCTTTTTAGAAGTGCTTAAAACTCTGGCAATTCCTCGCCCCTTAATTGATAAATTGGGTTCCGAAACGTTCCTCTTTCTCTCTCTATCTTATCCTTTACCTGTTTGTAATGTTAGACCTGTTATGAACAAGATTGTCACCCTTGGAACATGCTGCCAGTGCCCTAAATTTTAAACTTCCTGCCAGCAGTTTGTGTTTTGTTCTATTCTTCATGAACGAATATAAACTGTGCTTTTTCTGCTATAGCTACTACGGTTTCCACTATTTATGAAATAATTTCTAACTGTAGAACTCCATACTAAATGTAATATCTCTTAAACATGTGGGTCATAATAAATGTAAATTAAAATTCCTAATTAGATGTAAGGGACGTTCTGGTTGCCCTAATCTTGGATAAGGATAAATAAATCAATAAGTAAAGAAATTAAAAAGCTCGCTTGAAGTGTACATTTTTCTCGTTTGAGTGATAAGGCTGATTGTGGTGTGATATAACAAGCTATAATACCACATGAACACAATTCAGTTAAACTTTTTACACAAATCTTAGTCGTTACTTTATGTTTTATTATTTCGTTGAACTTTTGAGGCTGATATTGAATTAAATATCGTAGTTGGCGACAATATTTTTGAGAAGTTTTTATTTTATACCATGCCCATTCCCCCTCCCCTGCCCCCGTGAACCATGGACCTCGCTGAGGTGCCTCAATGATACAAATAGCCGTACCGTCGGTGCAACCACAAAGGAGTGGAAACTGAGGAGGTGGCATGGGCAACATTCTGGATGATTTACTGATCTGGCTCCGTAACGTTAACAAACAGGACATTGCTTTGCTGGTATATGGAGCGGCTGAAATTAAGTAGAAACTGCAGCCGTTATTTTCCCCGCGGGCTTGCACCACTTCTATATGGTTAAGTGATGATGGTATCCTCTTGGGTAAAAGAGGTAAAATAGTCCACCATTCCGATCTTCGGGTGAGAAATAATCAGAAGGTATCATCACCAGGAGAAACAAAAATGGCATTCTATGGGTCAAAGTGTGGAATGTTAATCAGGTAGGTGGGTTAAACAATTTCAGAAGGGTATAGACGGGTTGATACGGTGGAAATTAGTAAAGTAAGATGCGAGGGAGAGTAGGACTTCCGGTTAGGTGAATACGGGATTAGGCACTGGCTAACGAAACACCGAAGGAGGAAACGAAATGAAACTTCACGGGAAGAAAGGGTATGCGGTGTTACTGCAGTGATTAGAATATCGAGTCAAATTGACAAAGAATTCGGCTGTACTGGTAAGAGTGCACTTATCACCGAGCGAGGTGGCGCAGTGGTTAGCACACTGGACTCCATTCGGGAGGACGACACTTCAAACCCGTCTCCAGCCATCCTGATTTAGGTTTTCTGTGATTTCCCTAAATCGTTTCAGGAAAATGCTGGGATGGTTCCCTTTAAAGGGCACTGTCGATTTCCTTCTTCATCCTTCCCTAATCCGAGCTTGTGCTCCATCTCTAATGGCCTCGTTGTCGACAGGACGTTAAACACTGATCTCCTACTCCACCTCCACTTGACACCGAACCCCCCTCCCCCTCCCTAGCCTGGATGCATGAACTGATTCGGCTGGTTAGGGTATCATTAAGCCCTTCTATCTTATTTGATGCAAGACGGCCTACAAGTTGTTGTAAGTGCTCCTTGGTATCCTGGATACTGGCACAAAGACGGAGTTGACGTCTGTGCTGGTCCCACACATGTTGTTCTACTAGATACAGATCTGAAGGTTTCGCTGTCCACGGGAGCACTTCAGCAACACGCAGTCATGTGATAGAGACACGTGTTCTTTGTGGACGAGCATTGTCTTCTTAAAAATGACAGCACGGTACTGTCGCACGAATGCAGAGAATTGGTAGACAGTATGCTGTTGTATATTTTATTGTAGTATATTAGCTTATTTCGGCTTTATTGTCCTCACCAGTACCTCTGCAAACAATCGCTTTTATTTATAATTTGCATAATATGTAATTTATAAACATGTGTTACATTTGATGTTGTACTCATGTCACGTTATAGATGGATATATGTCAACGTTGAGTAAGCCATTATTGCTGTCTGTAGTTTAGGAAACGCCATACTCCCGAACCACTGAAAACCTGGAAACTTCAAAATTAATCTGCAATAACTGCACAAAATTTTATATAGCACAGACGGGAAGTGATTTCATCGTTAGGTTCAGAGAACACACGAGAAAAACAAATAACAACAAATCCACCTTCTTTACACACCTCAAAAATGAAAAACACGAAGCTGACAACATTGAAAGCTCCTTACAAATCCTGCACAAAATCCCAAGAGGTCCAGCCCTGAAAATTTTAGAGGAATTTGAAATATACATGTACACCAAAAATTATCCAAACGACAAACAGATTTCAAGTGTACACAGTTTTTAAAAATTTTTATTGGAATTTTGTGTAGGGATAACGGATAACCAAAGCACCAGAGACTACAAACATATCAATAGCAATTCCATGGATACGCGACCCACACCAGCACAAATATCTTTGAGTAAACAACTATCTGTGAAACTTGAATTACTACGACTGTCAGATAATAAATTACGTATCACATGATACGAGCAACAGCAAGTTATCAAACAACTTTAAAACGTTGCTGAAAAAATTAATGCATCAGATGTAATAAACCTCTTTAAATTATACATTACGTAAGTTCTAAATAAATGCAGTTGTTTGCAGATGTACGGATGAAGACAATAAAGGAGAAATAAGCTTATATACTAAAAATAAAATCAAGCAGCATACTTTCTACCAATTCTCCGCATGAGGTCATACTGTTACATAATATATGCTGCAGGTATCTCTTGAAAAGTACGTATTTTTAACACATTCACCTGTAAGCATTATCGTACACTATTATACAGTTCACAATAAATATTCAGCTATCCCACCGCCAACTTCAGTGTATTTGTGCGCTCTTGGGAGAACATGCTGTGTTTTTTGTCTGTGGGCCACTACACGTTTCCTAATGAGGGAAAAGGCGTCCGTGAAGTGATGAAGCATTTCACCTGGCTTATTCACCTTTAATCTGTACACCTCAGACTTCATCCAACCCCATAAACAAAAACCTAATGGCGTAAGGTCTGGCGTTCTTGGTGGTCAGTTAATTGTACTATCATGACCATCCTAGCGATTTTGGTAATTATGGTTGAGATGTTCCCTCACAAGTCTGGTAAAATGTGGTTAAGCTCCGTCATGCTGGAAACGCATTGTGGTTCACGTGGCCAAAGGAACGACCTCAAGCTGTTCGAAAAACACGTTTTACAAACAGTAAAAGTAATTCTGTCCCGTCATTAGCTCTTCTAAAATGATTAATGGTTGGACATATCAACATGTTATCGATTATGCCGCACCAACATTGATCACAACATGAACTTGGAAAATGGTTTCCACTGCAGCGTGTGGATTTTCCTGCGACTATCGATGATTATTACATGTGTTGTTGATTCCATTCCATGTTAACTCGGCTTCATCAGTGAATAGTATTAATGGAAGCAAAAGACAGTTGTAATTTAACCAATGAAAAATTAAAGTCGCGTGGCATTGTCGCCAATGTGAAGATTATGGACATGCTGTACGTGAAATGGGCGCAAGTTTTCCGCAGATAATGTTCTCCATAAACGTGTTATTGCATCACTGATAGGAGGACTACGGTACACCATTTCAATAACGTGTTGCTGCTCCTGCACGTTCAGAAGAAAAATGGGCACTTGGAAAATATCTTTTTCACGCAGTGTGCTGAAAACTCTAGTACACACTATACATTGAGGAATTCGACATGTTGGAAAGTGCCAATGATATTCTACGACAGTACCGGGAGCATTACCCTCGCAGAAGCCATAGATATACACCATATCTGCATATTTTTCATTTTTGTAGGTGTATCGCGTTTCAGCCAGCGCGTGTACAAACACAGTTAACCTATGCTTCATCTTTGATACATGAAAATCCCACACAATACTTCGCTCACAACAAACCAAGGACAACTGCGCGTTCAATGGGCTAGTTTAATGGGAGGAAGACATCCCGAGCAAGAGACTGAAAAGAACGAGATAGGTTGGACTAGGATAAAACGTCAAAGAGGTTAGCTGGGTAAGACACAAACTTGCGCGCCAACAGCCCAATACAAATGTACACTTGACAGCAAAAAAAGTGGGTCACTGCTGAATGCAACCAACATAACGTAGCTGTGTTGCAGGTCCTCTAAACACCAAAACCTCGTGGGGTTCAGTCGTTGGACTACACACAATGGGTACCGCAAGAGACTACTAAGAGACCAAAGGTCTTTATGGCAGTCAGTCTAAGCGTCAACAAATAGCGTCATACAAAACATATTAGAAAACACGTTCTTAGCGATGAGAAACCCCATAACACTCATAAACTAACTTTAATTACAAGTGACTTTCCAAAAGTTCTGAGAAAACGGATTATTTTACATACATCGTACAGTAATCCTTAGTCAAAATTAAATACTTGAGACAATATATGGAGTTACAAAGCTGTACGGCAATTAGAAAAAAGTTTTTTACTCTCTACAAGGTTTTCCATACACGTGCTGAAGGTCGCTCAATGGCGAGTGGCTCTGGAAACTGGATATTGGACGAACCAGTAGAAAAACGCGATTAACGGCAACAAGCACTCTAAGGAAATCTCAACATTAACAGTGAATCACCAGTAATATCACTGTTCTCATAACACATCAACAGCTACGTGTACACAAATTTGAACTTTAAATGACATGACCAACGTCGTCGTTATGGACCTGGATTCAAACCCAGCACCTATAGCCATTGCCACCTAAGCTAAGCTTTGTTTGTGCCTTATTGAGACCGGATCACTAGGCACAAAGAGACGTGAAGTATAGACGTTTGCACCAGTATCAGTTATCAATTCAGATCCTGAAAATAAATGACGAAAATGTTTGTACTGAACTGGGAATCCTGTCATAACAGTTACCGTCCTGGGAACTACCCCCAACGACGTTTAATATGGTGTCATTGACAAGGAACAAGGTATGCTCATGTTTAAAATTGAAATGCCACCATATAAAGCTTGTGACAGGGATGCGAACCCAGCACCTAATCGGATTGTTAACGAAGAACAGTCATGCTCAAAAGTATCCGAGCGACTTGGATTGCATTTCGCCTGATTCCATGGAACCCACATAACGCAGCTGTCTAGCAGGTCCTCTAATCGCTTCTTGATACAACCGTTTGACTATAAAATGGTTCCAACAAGTCATCACTAGAAAACACTGCTCTGTATCGCAATAACTCAGGATGTGAAGTAATACCACTATACTAAAAATATCAGGGAACACCTCATCACGGATAGGACTTTCCTTAAGGCTTGCAAGCTCGCATTTATTGCAATAACTGACATACCTGAAATGTTAGCACTCTTGTTATTACGTCAGATAGGTAATGCACGTGGTAAGTTTGTCGTATTCATGATTTCCTCTTCAAAGTAACGTACCATACGTGTTACTTAACACAAAATGTCATTAAAAATTTACGTTATTCACGAGCAGCTAGTTGAGAATATGTATGAACTTCAAATGAGACGACGAACCTACTCGTTCTGCATATGGATTCAAACCCAGGTCATGCAAACTAAGATTTCGTGACTGACGGAAATTAACAGTCTGACTAGGCGTAGAGAGAGTGATATACCTCGATTTTAGACAGTATCAATTAACAAATATCAACTTTAAATTACATAACGTAAACATTTTTAACGGTCGCGAATTCCTACCCAGTATCTATTGTCCCTGTTAACGAACTACGAGAGATGTTAAATACTGCTTCTTCCCAAGTAACTTACTTGAAATGCAGTGAGGTAAAGCTTTGTGTTGGACAGGGATTCGAACCCAGAACCTAATCGGATTGTTATCGAAGCACAATCAACTTTGACATATCGGATTTTCTCGGCAGTAGCTAGATGTATTAAATGAAATGACGAAACGAAACATTAATTTTTCCTTTCCAGGACTCCAACCCGGCACACGTCGCTGTTATATTCCAGGGAAAGGGAACGTTAAGTATGGGTTTGTTACACCAGCAGCGACATGTGAGCATGTTTGAACTAGAAATAATATGACGAAGTGTTCAGTGCTGACTGAGAATCGAACCCCAAACATATCGTTGTTGGGTTCTGGCGCTGCAGTCCGGAACCGCGGGACTGCTACGGTCGCAGGTTCGAATCCTGCCTCGGGCATGGGTGTGTGTGATGTCCTTAGGTTAGTTAGGTTTAAGTAGTTCTAAGTTCTAGGGGACTTATGACCTAAGATGTTGAGTCCCATAGTGCTCAGAGCCATATCGTTGTTGACTACACACAAAGAGGCGACACTTGCCGAATTTTTCTCCACCAGCAGCTCGGAATAACATCCCTGAACTTATACAGTGATCTCGCAAATAGTTCTGTGCCTCACGGGGAGTCAAAAACGTCAGATATCGATGGTGTTGACAACGAATGAAAATGCATTAAAAATAAAAATTATTATCCACCAGCAGATAGGAGTTCTCATGCTAGAGCTTGAGAATACATAGTGAAAAGTTTAGTACTGGGCCAGGATTCCAACCCATTCATGCGCAGTATGCGGAGATGTTGAGGAATCTGCAGTTTTGAACAAACAAGTTGTAGTCGAGCTGTATTGTCACAAAGGGATGAAATTCCGCGTTAAGGGCGATCTGAGTTGCATTCCCAGTTCAGAACCAATTTTATCGACATACAGAAGCTCAAATAAAAGACGGAATAAGTGTCCTGTGACCATACACAGCGTTTGTTTCGTCACTAGAAATAAATAACTAGTATAAGAAAAGTTACTGGTGATAGAGCTTCTACATGTCGCCACTCCTTACTTTATTGTGGTTCCACCTAACGTCTACTTGGTAGAGAAGGAATATCATGTTTAATGCGATTTTCAGACCACAATGCCATTATACCTTCTTCACTTGGCGAAGTAGAAGAGAATAGAATCTACCTCTCCCTATCAAAAAACATCGTCAGAAGTTGGAATCGAACCGAGACCAACAGCGGATGAAACTATCATCAGTCCAACAGACCACCACACCCAGTTCTCTATGGCTTACTTCTCAGTCATAACACCGTTGCGGCACACAAGATGAGAATTCCGACACACAGGCTCCCTGTAGTGGTTTGCAGGATGTTCAGTACATTCATTTACTTGGTTGACCGAATCGCCATGAACTAGCTGCCTTGGCTACCCAGTGCATACATTTGACTCTATTTTGTAATCACCGAAATAAAATAACGTAACTGTCACCTACAAAGAACTGCCAACATTGTAGGATGCAGGAATTTAAATAAAAAGTGTTCCTTTCCATTTGAGGTACTCTATTGCGCTATCTGTTTGTTGAAACCATCGTGCAGTGCAAAAGAAATGCTGCAACTGTCTGTCTCTCAGAAGTCTATATCCGGCCATATGCATTATCTCACAGCACTGTGGAATGCCGAAGGTCTGGAGGAACTGTTGTTCAGTTCCAGAGGTGCTGTAGCTGTGTCACAGCTAGTAGCGTAACGGTAAGCGTATTGCACTGTTGAGAAGACGTCTCCTGTTCTATTACATTCGCTACTAGATTTTCTTAAAGCGCAATTCTGCTGTCTGCTAAAGTTATCAATTTAATGGAACTTTGAACATGATTCTTTTCACTTATCAACCCAAAATAGTCGCATGTGGAAAAAAGGCTAACTTCTGCGTCATTTTATTCTTTTCAGGTTTAATAGACGGCCAGGCAGCAGATACGCTCGAAGCTTTTGTATTATGTATGGGGAGAGCGCATCGTGCCAAAATAGTCAGAGAAGTATTTTCTACATTAGCTGTCGTCTGGTAGTGGCATTTTATTCTTCTTCAAATCTTGTTTGACAGCTTTAACTCAGAACAAGTTTTCTACATGCATGTAATCAATAAACTGCATGTGCATTGTCAGACTGTTATAGATAACATCAGAGGAGGAGGAGGATATTAGTGTTTAACGTCCCGTCGACAATGAGGTCATTAGAGACGGAGCGCAAGCTCGGGTGAGGGAAGGATGGGGAAGGAAATCGGCCGTGCCCTTTCAAAGGGACCATCCCGGCATTTGCCTGAAGCGATTTAGGGAAATCACGGAAAACCTAAATCAGGATGGCCGGAGACAGGATTGAACCGTCGTCCTCCCGAATGCGAGTCCAGTGTGCTAACCACCGCGCCACCTCGCTCGGTGTTATAGATAACATCAGAGAATTCGCATATATCGTTGATGATTAATTTCTCTCTCATGTTTAGTATTGTTTTAACAACACTAATAGAAACCGTACGAAAACTGTGGACTGTATTGTAAGAAATGAAATAAAACTACCCACGATAACCTTACGACGAAAGTGGAGAGCCGCTGCTGAACAAATGCAGACTTGTGAATGGGAGAATGATCCTCTTCCAATGTGACGTCCCCTTCTGCGTACAGCATTCGCACTGACGGAAGCATCACATTTTCCAATATGTGGGCATACTGCGCGATGTCCAGAGTTCCTTCTATCCTGTGAAGAATTCCTGCCCCTCTCGCAGAATTCCAACCCCAGCAGGTAACAGATAGCCGGCCACTTCTTCTCGTCGTGATTACATATTCGCGTCGATGGCGAGTCCCTTGCGGCCTGTAAACGATTCGTGGACCGTCGTTATCGGTGGAAAACACCTTCTGATCAGTGAAAATGACGTTGTCCCACGACGCCCTCAGATGGAGCTCCGCAAATGCTAGCCGGTATAAAACGTTGTCTTCGCTGAGCTCTTGATTCACGGCGGATTTTCGTGCATGCAGTCCAGCGTCCCTCAGCCTTCGGCGAATCGTGTCACTGGGGCCGGGGAAGTTGGTCTCCCGCCGCAACTGCTTCGCGTTCAGAAAGGGATTTTCTCTGCTCCTAGACACTAGGTCCTTGTCTTCCTGCTGTGAGATCACTCTCTTCCTGCCTGAGCCAGGAGCCCTGTTGGTGGTGCCTCTTTCAAGGCAGATCCTCCACCATCTCGTTGTAGTGGTATGTGTTACGCCATACTGCCTGCCAGCTTCTCTGATGGAACATCCTCCTTCCTCAATGACAGCGACGACCCTACCTCGTCCGGCCGGAGTGGCCGAGTGGTTCTAGGCGCTTCAGTCTGGAACCGCGCGACCGCTACGGTCGCAGGTTCAAATCCTGCCTCGGGCATGGATGTGTGTGATGTCCTTAGGTTAGTTAGGTTTAAGTAGTTCTAAGTTCTAGGGGACTGATGACCTCAGATGATAAGTCCCATAGTGCTCAGAGCCATTTGAACCATTTTTTGACTCTACCTCGAGTAGACCTCTCCCAGTGAGCCATTACGGCAAACAGCCTGATGTGTATTTCTGCTTGCCGCTCTTATACTGATTCCAGGAGAGGAGGTAAACATATTTACGTCAAACGGAGCGGCAGAGGCAGAGGCATGCGGCGCAGCCGTGCTGGCTCGTCCCGGGATGTTGGCCCACTAACGCCACCGCCAGCTCGGTCTCATGCGTCTCGCCTCGGTCAGCCTGGCTGGCCCGTAGCTCGCGAGCCGCGGCTAGTACAGACCCGGGCCGCATGGCCACGATCACCCCTTGAAGGATCAAAAGTTACACCTAACCTACCCAAGTCTGTAGTACAAACTAACGCAGCTACAGCTATTATGCTATAACATGTGCAGGCACACCTACAGTTGACGATTTATTCAAGTATTTGACGAACAATACTTTCAAAAATACATTCATTTTAAACATAGCTACCACAAAATATTTCACCTAGCTAGCAATAGCATGACGCAGGAAACTATACTTTCTTGTAAGTGCTGTGCATTAGATGTAGCCTTAAGAAAACCTGTATTCAACCACGACAACTAAGCGGAATGTAAAAGTAAACAGGTTTGGCGGCAGCTTCTCCAAATAATAGTATAAAAAATGGTTCAAATGGTTCTGAGCACTATGGGACTTAACTACTAAGGTCATCAGTCCCCTAGAACTTAGAACTACTTAAACCTAACTAACTTAAGGACATCACACACATCCAAGCCCGAGGCAGGATTCGAACCTGCGACCGTAGCGGTCACGCGGTTCCAAACTGAAGCGCAATAATAGTATATACTTAGTATATAATACTCGTTTTGTGCCCTTATAACATGTACTCAGTGTCTCTGAAACAATACGTACTGCACTACGGAAATTACTTTCTGCTGAGGCACTTCATTTACATCTCAATGATACACGACTACTAGAGAACATTGCTCTTTACGGCAGTCAATCCACTTGTAAATTAACATCATTATATCGCAGATATTAGGCAACACGTTACTAGGGATGAGTAAGGCCTTAAGGTTTGCAACTAATCATGCTACTCCTAGCTACTACTGAATATGAAGTTGATTATTAACGTGTCCTCCTAACCGTGTGTGCGGCGTTCGACTCTCAGTCAGCATAGACGTTTTCGTCACCTTATTTCTAGTTAAACGTGTGCACATCTCGCTGATGGTGAACCAACATTGGACATTTCTCGTCTGTTCCTGGTTAGACAACGACGGCGGTAGGCGCTGGGTTCGAATCCCGGTCAGGCAATAGAACTTCAGTCGTCATTTAAGGTTCCAACCCCACTACTGGTGACAAACTGTGATATCTACATTCTGATTTTATGTACTTATTCAACAATCCGATTAGGTGCTGGGTTCGCATCCTTGTCCCCAGCATTACATGATGGCATTTCAATTTTAAACATGTGCGTCCTTTATTCCTTTACAATGCAACACTATACAACGTCTTTCGAGGTTAATTATCAAGAAGGTAATTGTCATGTTAGGGTTCCTGCTTTCGTACAAACATTATCGTCATTTACGTTCAAGTTGATAATTGATAACTGATACTGGTCTTCTTCTTCTTCGGTTATCAACCCACAGGTTGGTTGGCAGCAGCACGCCATTCCGTTCTTTTGTCAACTTTCTTCTTCATATCTGCATAGGTCTGGCACCCGATGTCATTTATTACTTGTTGAATGTAGGTTAATCTAGGTCGTCCTCGGCGAGTTCTTCCTTCAATGATTCCTTCTAATATTCTCTTAATGAAATTGTTATGCCGTAAAATGTGACCTATGAAGGTTATTCTTCTTTTCTGTATATTTCGCCAAAGAGATCTGTTTTCTTTCACTCTTCTGAGGACATCTTCGTTTGTAGCCTTGTCTCGCCAGCTGATTTTTTCCATTCTCCGGTAGCACCACATTTCGAATGCCTCTAATCTTCTCTTTTCTTCTTTTCCACAAGTCCAAGTTTCACATCCGTAAAGGGCTGTACTCCACACATAGGTTTTCATGACTCTCTTTCTTACGTCTAAACTAACATTTCTACTCGTCAGTAAGTTTCTTTTTCCATTGAATGCTATTTTGGCAAGTTGTATTCTGTTTTTAATGTCACTTTTGCTCCTTCCATCTGCTGTTATTTTGCTACCTAAGTAGTTAAATTCTGTAACCTGCCCTAGTTTCTCTCCCTTTATTGTTATTCGTATGGGTTCATTGTAGTTCAGGGCGCCACTCACCATCACTTTAGTCTTTTTCTTATTTATTTTCATTCCATACTGTTCTTTTAAGGTGTTTTCCATTTCATTGAGTGCGGCTTCTAAATCTTCTTTCCTTTCTGTAATTATGGCGATATCATCTGCATATCGCAACATATCTATTTTCATTCCGTTAAGTTTTATTCCTACTTCAATATTCTCTCTTATTTTGTCTATTGCTTCTTGGATATATGCGTTGAAAATTACTGGAGATAGTGGGCATCCCTGTCTCACTCCTTTCCTTATTCTTGCTGTTTCTTCTTTGTTTTCCTTCTTAACTAAGGCTGTTTCATTTTGGTATATTTTAAAGATTATCCTTCTATCATTATATTTCAGACCAGCCTTCTTCAGAATTCTAAACATTTCTGGCCATACAACATTGTCAAATGCCTTTTCGAGGTCTACGAAGGCTATAAATACTTGTTTGTTTTTGGAAATTTGTTTCTCAATTATTAGTCTTAAAGATAAGATTGCTTCCCTCGTCCCTACACCGCTTCTAAAACCGAATTGGTCTTCACTTAGAGTGCTATTCAATTGGTTTTCAACTCTTTTCAAAATTATTCTTATTAGAATTTTTGATGCGTGTGAAAGAAGACTGAGTGTTCGATGGTTTTCACAGTCCATAGTAGATGCTTTCTTAGGTATGGGGAATATGATGCATTTCTGATAGTCTTCAGGAACTTCACCTGTTTTGTATATTTTCTGTATGAGTTGCAGTAATGTAGCTTTCATTTTGTCTCCTGATTTCTTAATTAGTTCAGAAGGTATATCATCAACACCTGCCGCTTTCTTATCTGGTAGTTCTTTTAGTGCTTTTTCAAATTCGTCTTTCAGAATTGTGTCCCCTAGTTCTTCTTTCTCTACTTCTTCGCTTAATTCTATCATATTATCTGTTAGAGGGTCTCCTTGATATAGCTCTTCAATGTATTCTTGCCATCTCTTCAGCGTGTCATATCCAAATAGTACCTTGCCCTCTTTGTTCTTTATAGTTCCTGAAGTTCCTGAAGATTTTACTTTCCGTTTAGCAAAGTTTTGTTTTATTGTTCTGTAGGCCAAGTCAGTTTTTCCTTTAACCATGTTTTCCTCCACCTCTTTACAAATGCTGTTGAGGTAATTTTCTTTTGCTTTCCTAGATTCTCTGTTTATTTGGTTTCTAAGCTGTCTATATTTGTTTTCGCTTTGCTCGTCAAAGGCATTTTTGTATAGTCTTCTTTCTTCCATTAGACAAATTATTTCAGGTGTTATCCACTCTTTCCTGTTTACAGGTTTGGCTTTCCCAATAAATTCTTCTGCTGCTTTATGTATGCCTTCTTTGATTTGTTTCCACTCCTCGTTAGTACTCCCGGGAATAATGTTTGATGCCATCTCATCAGTTTTCCGTGCATAAGGGATCACTAGTTCTTCAGACTTTAGGTTATCTCTGTTCCATACTTTGTTCGTTTTTCTCTCTAATCGCTTGAGTTTGAGTAAGCATTTCATCATTACAAGGTTGTGATCACTATTAATATCCGCAGACGGGTAGCTTCTGCAGTCCTTGATTTGGTTTTTAAAACGCGATTTTACTAATATATAGTCGATTTGGTGTCTTCTAGTATCTCCTGGGGCTTTCCACGTGTACCTTCTTCTTTTATGGTGGTTGAAAAGGGAGTTCGCTATGACCAACTTGTTTTTGGCACAAAATTCAATTAGCCGGCTTCCTCTTTCGTTTCTATCTCCTAGACCATATTTCCCTACAATTCCGTCAACTTCCTCTTCTCCAACACTAGCATTCCAATCTCCCATTATAATTAAGTTCTCTTCACCTTTAACATAATTTATAACTTTGTTGATGTCTTCATACACTGTTTCTATTACATCGTCTTCTTCTGCCGATGTCGGCATATAGACTTGTACTATTACCGTGTTCTTTGGTTTGGTTCCAATTTTGACTAGTATTATCCTAGAGTTAAATTGCACATATCCTGTGACTAGATTCCCGAGTTTTCCTTTTAGAATTATTCCAACTCCACCGATTCCAGTTGTTCCTTGGTTAGTACCTGTATGAATGATACGATAATTTCCTGATCTGAAGTCTCCTGGTTCAGGCCATCGCATCTCAGATATTCCTATTATGTCTGTTCCCATTCTGTCCATCTCTAGTTTGAGGTTCTCTAATTTCCCGCATTGGAGGAGTGTTCTTACATTCCATGTTGCTATTTTTAGTGTATTCTTCAACTTTGCCTGACCTTCCATTGTCCCCACCCGGAGATCCGATTGGGGGACTATTACTCCGGATTTATGTTTAACAGAAGATTCTGGCATGGTGCGCTACTGATACTGGTGCAAACGTCAATATCTGACGTCTCTTTCTGCCTAGTGAAGCTTTGCTTGGTTGACAATGGCTTTACGTTCTGGGTTTGCATCCGGATCCAGAACGAAGACGTTGATCATGTCATTTAAAGTACAACTTCGTGTACAAGTAACTGTTGATGAGTAATGTGAACAATGATATTACTTGTGATTCGCTGTTAATGTTGGGATTTCCGTAGAGTGGTTTCCGCCATTAATCACATTTTCTTTTAACTGCTTTGTATTACATAAAGTTGACGCGACACCACTCCCCGTTGAACGTTGAACGACGTTCAGCATGTGTTGGGTAAACCTTTCAGACAGCAAAGAACTTGTTTCCAATTGCCATACAACTTTATAAATCCATATACTGTCTCAAATATTTAATTGTGCCTAAGGATTACTGAACGATTTATGTGACAAAACTACACTCCTGGAAATTGAAATAAGAACACCGTGAATTCATTGTCCCAGGAAGGGGAAACTTTATTGACACATTCCTGGGGTCAGATACATCACATGATCACACTGACAGAACCACAGGCACACAGACACAGGCAACAGAGCATGCACAATGTCGGCACTAGTACAGTGTATATCCACCTTTCGCAGCAATGCAGGCTGCTATTCTCCCATGGAGATGATCGTAGAGATGCTGGATGTAGTCCTGTGGAACGGCTTGCCATTCCATTACCACCTGGCGCCTCAGTTGGACCAGCGTTCGTGCTGGACGTGCAGACCGCGTGAGACGACGCTTCATCCAGTCCCAAACATGCTCAATGGGGGACAGATCCGGAGATCTTGCTGGCCAGGGTAGTTGACTTACACCTTCTAGAGCACGTTGGGTGGCACGGGATACATGCGGACGTGCATTGTCCTGTTGGAACAGCAAGTTCCCTTGCCGGTCTAGGAATGGTAGAACGATGGGTTCGATGACGGTTTGGATGTACCGTGAACTATTCAGTGTCCCCTCGACGATCACCAGTGGTGTACGGCCAGTGTAGGAGATCGCTCCCCACACCATGATGCCGGGTGTTGGCCCTGTGTGCCTCGGTCGTATGCAGTCCTGACTGTGGCGCTCACCTGCACGGCGCCAAACACGCATACGACCATCATTGGCACCAAGGCAGAAGCGACTCTCATCGCGGAAGACGACACGTCTCCATTCGTCCCTCCATTCACGCCTGTCGCGACACCACTGGAGGCGGGCTGCACGATGTTGGGGCGTGAGCGGAAGACGGCCTAACGGTGTGCGGGACCGTAGCCCAGCTTCATGGAGACGGTTGCGAATGGTCCTCGCCGACACCCCAGGAGCAACAGTGTCTCTAATTTGCTGGGAAGTGGCGGTGCGGTCCCCTACGGCACTGCGTAGGATCCTACGGTCTTGGCGTGCATCCGTGCGTCGCTGCGGTCCGGTCCCAGGTCGACGGGCACGTGCAACTTCCGCCGACCACTGGCGACAACATCGATGTACTGTGGAGACCTCACGCCCCACGTTTGAGCAATTCGGCGGTACGTCCACCCGGCCTCCCGCATGCCCACTATACGCCCTCGCTCAAAGTCCGTCAACTGCACATACGGTTCACGTCCACGCTGTCGCGGCATGCTACCAGTGTTAAAGACTGCGATGGAGCTCCGTATGCCACGGCAAACTGGCTGACACTGACGGCGGCGGTGCACAAATGCTGCGCAGCTAGCGCCATTCGAGGGCCAACACCGCGGTTCCTGGTGTGTCCGCTGTGCCGTGCGTGTGATCATTGCTTGT
Source organism: Schistocerca cancellata (assembly GCF_023864275.1). Classification (NCBI taxonomy): domain Eukaryota; kingdom Metazoa; phylum Arthropoda; class Insecta; order Orthoptera; family Acrididae; genus Schistocerca; species Schistocerca cancellata. The sequence continues at coordinate 272,482,809 of NC_064629.1, forward strand.
ACAGCCCTCTCGCAGTGTCCGGAGCAAGTATGGTGGGTCTGACACACCGGTGTCAATGTGTTCTTTTTTCCATTTCCAGGAGTGTAGTTGTCCCATAACATTTGAAATGTCACTTATTGTAGTTAAGTTTAGTTTACAAACGTTAAGGACTGTCTGATCTCTTCTGTACTCTCGTGGTTTTACTTTACATCAGGACGGACTTTCATAAAGACTGGTGTTCTCTAGCAGTCTCTAGCGGTACCCATTGTGTATCTTACAACGACTGTACTGTGGAGGGTTGCGACTATGTGCAACACAGATATGCTATGTTGGTTGCATACATTCAGGTGCAGCCTACACGTTGGAATTCAGGGGTGACCCACTTTTTTTGCTGTCGATTGTACATTAAGTGTGTTCTATCTCGAAAACCATTCGCAATAGTTAAAATGTCCGTTATGAAGTTTTTTGCTTCAAATAAGCGTCCCTGTCTATCCCTGAATATTGACCATTCCTCCTGGAACACCCTGGGTAATGGTAAGACAGATTTCGAAACCAGATTTTAAACTATAATACATTTACACATGCAAACATGACCATACGTTTTTCGTTATGAACTGTAGGTTAAAACTTAATAAATCGTAAAATGGTAGGACTTAAGCAGGTGGGACCTATATAAATTGAAAGAACCAGACACGACTGAGAGTTTCTGTTTGATGGAAACAGGGAACTGGAATACGGTAGTAGAAGAATGACTAGCTTTGAAAGAAGAAATAATGAAGACAGCAGAAGATTAAACAGATAAAAAGACAAGGGCTAGTAGAAATTCTTAGATAGCAAAGGAAGTACTGAATTTTATAGGCGAAAGAGGAACACATAAAAATGCAGTAAATGAAGCAGGCGAAAGAAAATGCAGGCATCTACATCTACATGACTACTCTGCAATTCACATTTAAGTGTTTGGCAGAGGGTTCATCGAACCACAATCATACTATCTCTCTACCATTCCACTCCCGAACAGTGCGCGAGAAAAACGAACACCTAAACCTTTCTGTTCCAGCTCTGATTTCTCTTATTTTATTTTTATGATCATTCCTACCTATGTAGGTTGGGCTCAACAAAATATTTTCGCATTCGGAAGAGAAAGTTGGTGACTGAAATTTCGTAAATACATCTCGCCACGACGAAAAACGTCTTTGCTTTAATGACTTCCACCCCAACTCGTGTATCATATCTGCCACACTCTCTCCCCTATTACGTGATAATACAAAACGAGCTGCCCTTTTTTGCACCCTTTCGATGTCCTCCGTCAATCCCACCTGATAAGGATCCCACACTGCGCAGCAATATTCTAAAAGAGGACGAACGAGTGTAGTGTAAGCTGTCTCTTTAGTGGACTTGTTGCATCTTCTAAGTGTCCTGCCAATGAAACGCAACCTTTGGCTCGCCTTCCCCACAATATTATCTATGTGGTCTTTCCAACTGAAGTTGTTCGTAATTTTAATACCCAGGTACTTAGTTGAATTGACAGCCTTGAAAATTGTACTATTTATCGGGCAATCGATTTCCAACGGATTTCTTTTGGAACTCATGTGGATCACCTCACACTTCTCGTTATTTAGCGTCAACTGTCACCTGCCACACCATACAGCAATCTTTTCTAAATCGCTTTGCAACTGATACTGGTCTTCGGATGTCTTACTAGACGGTAAATTACAGCATCATCTGCGAACAACCTAAGAGAACTGCTCAGATTGTCACCCAGGTCATTTATATAGATCAGGAACAGCAGAGGTCCCAGGACGCTTCCCTGGGGAACACCTGATATCGCTTCAGTTTTACTCGATGATTTGCCGTCTATTACCTTCCTGACAGGAAATCACGAATCCAGTCGCACAACTGAGACGATACCCCATAGACCCGCAGCTTGATTAGAAGTCGGTTGTGAGGAACGGTGTCAAAAGCTTTCCGGAAATCCAGAAAAAAAATGAGAATGACAGAAAGTGCTAAATGGCTAAGTAGGGATGGCTAGAGAACAGAGGCACATATAACTAAGTGAAGACTGATTCCGCATATAGGAAGAGTAACGAGACCTTTCGAGAAAAAAAGAAGCATTGTATGAATGTCAGGTCCTACAGCAAGTCAGTATTAAGCAAAGAAAGGGAAGCTAAAAGGTGAAAGGAATACACGGTGTGTTTCAAAGTCTTTGCGACTGACACCTAGGTCTGATCACGTCATGGAAAACAACTTTTGTTAAAGGAAAATGTTCGAAGACGCTTTTCCGTGACGTCAGGAGTCGTTTAACACTGGGTTACGCCCCTGAGAAGTGGCAGGATGTAGACACTAAGTGGCATTCATATGCAATGTGTGTTGCCTATCATCCATCCAGTCTGCTGGGTAGCCGTACGCCACCCATAATTGAAGTTCTTGATTTACTTCTAAAATATCTGTCTCCGCTTAGTGACACTCATTCTTGTCATTTTCTTGATGGGCATTACTCTTTCAATTTACTGTGATAGGTAGTATGTTGTACGCCTTGTCAGTAGACCCTGCTACTTTGGAGAAATATCGTCGCCCAGGCCAGGAAAACACTACAGGATTCGTAGCGTCGCTGGGAAGCGAACATTTTGTCTCTAACGAAAGTCGTTTCCCATGACATGTTATAATATCCCTAGATGTTTATCGCGATGATTTGAAACACCATATACAGGATGGTCAGAAGCAGTCTGAAAATCTTATAAGGCTGTTGCAAATAGGTTGTGCTCAGAAATAATTGTTAAGAAAAATCTTCAAAACGTTGCGCGGTTTCTGAGTTAATCAGCATTGAAGTTGGCCAATCAGACAGTTGCGTTCTCAAATACAAGCGGTCCTCCAGGCCGGTGTCTCCAAACGTTATCTTCGTTTGGTTTACTAGCGAACAAGAGAGCGATACAAAAAGTGGACAAGGGGTTGTAGTAAGGATCAAATCCGAGCCAAAGGCTGAGCAATCTCATGCATTATCATCTAAGCTACCAGGACAACTGATACTACATACTCTGACCCACCAGAATATTATGACCACCTACCTAGTGTCTATATAAACCCGTTCAGGCGAAAGCAGCGTCACCTGGCGACGATTGACAGCTAGTGAGAGACACACACGGTGCATGTAGTATCAGTGAGCACGCTGTCCGTGGGTAGAATGGGGAAGGCGTTCTATCTATCCACGTTTGACCGAGGGCAGATTGTGATGGCCCGGAGCCTCGGCACGAGCATTTCAGAAACTGCACGACTTGTCGGGTGTTCGAGGAGTACTGTGGTGAGCATCTCAAACACGAAGCCAAGATGAAACCCTGTCCAGACATGGTGGGGTTGGTGGCCACCCCTCATTACACCTATGGGGGTCGTAGGCTGGGCAGACTGGCAAAAATAGGACAGGCTGCGAACTGTGGCGGAACTAACATCAGACATTAATGCTGGGCAGCGTAAAAGTGTATCTGAACACACAGTGCACCGAATGCTCCTAACGATGGGCCTCTGCAGCCGACGACGCATGCATGTGCCAATATTAGCACCATGACATCGGCAACTACGGCTGAAATGGGTGCGTGACCATCGGCACTTGACGTTGACACAGTGGCAGAACATTGCATGGGCTGATGAATCCCGACACCTTCTTCATCATGCCGACGGGAGGGCACGAATCCGTCGTCTTCCAGGGAAACAGCTCGTTGACACGTGTACTGGGGACAGAGGCAAGCTAGCGGCGGCTCTATTATGCTCTTAGGACATTCAGGTGGGTGTCCATGGGTCTAGAAGAGCTCGTGAGAGGCACGATGACGACCAAGGGGTATCGTACACTGGTTGCAGACAGCGGACACTCCTTAATGACGATCATGTTTCCCGGCGGCAGTGGCATTTTTCAATAAGATAAGATAACGGGAGATGCGGTACTGCGAAAAGAAATTGTAAAGAACATTGGAAGATATAAGTCGAAACAAGGACCTCGAGTAGACAACATTCCATCAGAAATATTGAGATTCTTGGAAGAGCTATCCGTAATGAAATGATTCAACATAGTGTGCAAGTTATTTGAGAGAGGCGAAATACCCTCAGACTTCAAGAATACTGCAATGATTCCAATTCCATAGAATGCAGGTGCTGACAAGTGTGAAAATTAGCGAACTCTTCAGTTCAATAAGTCATGCTTGCGTAATACTGACACAATTATTTACGGAAGACTATTAAACTGGTAGAAACCGACCTCGGAGAAAAGTTTAGGTTATGGAGATATTCACTAACAGCCGAACCAAGACTGATGCTACGACTTATCTTAGAAGTTAGCTTAAGGAAAGGCAAACTTAAATTTTGAGCGTTTGTTGACTTAGAGAAAGCATTTCACAGTGTTAACTGGAAAACACTCTTTGGAATTCTGAAGGTATAATAAAGGGAGCGAAAGATTATATACCGCTTTTACAGAAACCGAACTGAAGTTATAACAGTCGATGTACAAGCATGGAAGGGAAGCAGTAGTGAAGAAGGGAGTGAGAGGGATTTGCAGCCGATCACCGACGTTATTCAGTCTGCATAATGAGCAAGCAGTATATGAAACCAAATAACAATTTGGAGAAGAAATTAAATTTCAGGGATAAGAAGTAAAATCTGAGATTTGCCAGTGATATTGTAATTGTGTCAGAGACAGATGAGCAGTTGAATCGAATGGACATTATCTTGTAAAGAGGTTATGAGGTGACCATCAATAAAAGTAATAAAAGGGTAATGGAACGTGTTCAAATTACATCAGGTAATGTTGAAGGCTTTAGATTGGAAAATGAGGAACTAAAAGTAGTAGATGAGTTTTGCTATTCGGGCAGTAAAATTTCTGATGATGGCTAAAATAAAGCAGATATAAAATGCAGACTGGCTATAGAATGAAAAGTATTTTTGAAAAAGATGAATTTCTTAACGTCGAATGTAAATTTAAGTATTAGGAAGTCTTTTCTGAAAGTATTTGTCTGAAGTACAGCCTTATATGGAATTGAAATATGGGTGATAAACAGTACAGACAAGAAGAGAATAAAAGTTCAAGAAATGTGGTGCTATGAAGAATGCTGAAGAGAAGTAGCGTAGATCGATTTGCTAATGAGGAACTACTAAATCGAAATGTGAGGTAAAGAAACTTATAACTTGGCTATTTGACTAAAAGACTGGATCCGTTGATAGGACACATTCTGAGGCATCAAGGAATCATCATCAGTTTGGTACTGCAGGGGAGTGTTGGGAATAAAAATTGTGGAGGAAGGGTAAGGGATGAATACATAAGCAACCTGAAATGGATTCAGTTCATAGTAGCCATTCGGAAACAAAAAGACTTTCGCAAGAGAGACTAGCATGGAGAGCCGCATCAAACCAGTCTTCTGACCGAAGGCCACAACACATGCCCATCTTCAACAGGAAACAGTTATATTTATTGCAATGTCAAAGTCTTCAAAAACATGAGACTGTTACGTGGCGCATGGGAAATATTTATGCCTATAACATCATTTTTTATTTGTAGGAGTGATTTTAATTGATCTCTTACGAAGCAAAAGTTTGACGCTTCGTCTAGAGAAAGCTCTAACTTTTCAACTTTTATTTTGTTCTTCGAGCAACCCCTTACTATGGTTTTATTGAACAAAGTAGTTAGTTAACGTAATTTAGGCTAAACGGAGTAGTGGAAACGGGTGCCTCTCCATCCAAAATCTGAAAAATATTAAAAGTCTAATAAAAATTTCATTTATTATTTATCTGAAAATTTACTGTACATCCATAACGATGAAAACTTGATTGTAAACAGAAACAAGCGTGTACCACGTACTCAGCGCCACATGGCTTCCAAAAAAAATGGTTCAAATGGCTCTGAGCACTATGGGACTCAACTGCTGTGGTCATAAGTCCCCTAGAACTTAGAAATACTTAAACCTAACTAACCTAAGGACATCACACACATCCATGCCCGAGGCAGGATTCGAAACTGCGACCGTAGCGGTCGTCCGGTTCCAGACTGTAGCGCCTTTAACCGCTCGGCCACTCCGGCCGGCCCACATGGCTTCCAAAATTTTCACTTGGTAGCAGTTTGCACTCCTCTTGTGCTCGAGAATGTTGACATGATACAATGAATCTAATGTTTTTGTGTGACTGAAATAGCAATGGTAAGCCAGGAAACCACATTCTAGTCGTTGTAGCATGTCTCTTATCAATGATGAAATGTATCATATTTTCATACCGTCTGATACCAGTCTTATGTTGTACTTTTGTAGCCTTTGAAAATGACGGAAAGTAGAACCGCGTAAGGGTGATAAAAAATAAAAGTGTGGTCAAGACATAAATAAGTACAATCTGTTTTTCACATAAAAAATTTGGAGGCATTACTTTCTAGCTCGCTCTCTTACTATCAGTCAGATCATTAATACTAAAGTACTAACTTCAATAAATCGGTATATGACACTATTCCACCATATTACCGAAGTTAAGCGCTGTCGGGCTTGGCTAGCACTGAGATGGGTGACCGACGGGGTCCGCTGAGCGCTGGTGGCAGGCGGGTAGCACTCAGCCATTGTGACGCCAATTGAGGAGCTACTATATTGAGAAGTAGCGGCTTCGCTCACGAAAAATGACGGCCAGCAGAGTGGTTTGCTGACCACATGCCCCTCCATATCCACATCCAATGACGCCTATCGGCTGAGGAAAATACGACGTTGGGCCTTACGAAGCCTTTTCAGACTGAGTTTTATAATATAACACAACTAACGTACAATGTGAACCAAATATGACTAGAAAATCACATTTTCTTACAAAAAATCATTATTCTTCGATAAAATCACGTGTTTAGGCCCTGAATCGTGTTGCGATTTTATAATATGAACCAAATATGACCAAAAAATCACATTTTCTTTTAAAAATCATTATTCGTCGATAGATCTCCTGCAAACCTGAAAATCATGTTATATAGAATTGCGCCATTGCAAAGCCAGCAAGCAGCTCTATCGCCATAGATCCTGAACGCTGCAGCTTACAACGAAAACTCCCCATCGCATCCCCACCAGATTTAATGGTAAGATGGCTTAGTAGACAGCCCGTCAAAAACTGAACTCGGATCAAGCTTGAAAACAGGAAGAAGGTGTACTGAACTGCGCAAAAAGAAGCAAAACAGAAACAGTGAACGGTCCAAGATGTGCAGCATCGAGCGAATTGGAAGAGCCATGGCGTCGTGTTTATGTGGTTACGGTGTTGGATGGCAAAGCGGCAGATCGCTTTTTTCACAACGTTATGAACTGTCCGTCCGGTCATTGGCGTGTCTGTTCTCTTTCTGTAGTCTTCGCAATTGCCGTCCTTTACACTGGTTATGGAATATGAGTCATGTGGTAAGAATATATTACCGCCGCAAGTAAATGTGATGAATAGTGAAAACAGGAGAGATGCCGCATGGACCTCCATATAAATGAAAACAACAAATAAAAGGATGTGAACTATGTTACAACACAGGAATTCAAGAGTCAAAACGTCCAAAACGGAATGCAAGAGTAGTAACATGTGGTACCTGTGTAGAACAAACAGGAGGTACATACGTCTGGAGGCTCATCGCTTTGTAATCACGAGATCCTAGTGTCGACTACCGGTGAAAACACACAAGATCTCGGAATCAGCTTTCATTATAGGGCTCTTCCTTACACCTCGCTGTTGCAGATGGACGTTACACCACGACATAGACACAATTTGAACACAGCGTACAGACACGTCAGTGGCCGGTCGGACAGTACATAATTTTCTAATTTTGCTTCTTTTTTTACGGTGCAGTACTCCTTTTCCTGTTTTCATGCTTGATCTGTGTTCAGTTTTTGACAGGCTATCCAGTGGGCCATCTTACCACTAGAACTGCACATCTCAATAATAAATGAGACAAAAAGCCTGAACTCGGGAAAAGTCAGCAAGTAGAACTGTGTTTACTGCTCCAGGCAGCGACCACGGGAAGAGACAAAGAAGAAAAGTGTTCCACATGGCTGTCTTAGAACTTGAATCTCAGCGCCAAGCAACCTAATTGGGTGACAAGGCTCGGTGCTCAAAGAACTTCCTGCAGATATGTTCTTGCTATACCACCAAAGACACTACATCCATAGCCCCAACTCCCCGTTTCAGACAGTACTCCTGTGGTCTTGCTTTCGAAGTATCAGTCCTCGGCGCTCCTTCTTCTTGATCGGCGTTGCTGTTTGTTTCCTCTCGGCCTGTTGTGGTTGCCATTACTGTTTTGGTTTTTGTTCTTCTGCTGCGTCAGAGTTCACCATAGATTACTATTCAAGTTAGCATTAATGTGTGCTTTCAGATTATTTATGTCAGTATTATTATCGAAATAATTCCGGCCATCTTATGCCTTGCCGCAAGTGGAGTTGTTGCCCCTAGGTGCGGATGGAGTCGTTTTGAGACCGTGCACATTCTTCGTAAAACTCCTATGCTGTGACACGAATGCAGCCTGTAGCCGTGGAACTTTTGCTAGATCATGGAGAATTCTCTTGCAGACGAGAGCATTATAGTCTCTGAGCCAAGCCAGTGATGTTTCTAGCTGGCAACTTTCACGTGAACCTTTTCTCACGGAGTTTCTATCGGGAACTGTCATATAATTCCTGTTGACCGTAGTATCTTCGATATCTTGACCTAGAACTTCGATAGTAATTATGTTCATGTGAACTGCTTCCCGCCACTGACCTTCCTATATGCCGGCCGGTGTGGCCGTGCGGTTAAAGGCGCTTCAGTCTGGAACCGCGTGACCGCTCCGGTCGCAGGTTCGAATCCTGCATCGGGCATGGATGTGTGTGATGTCCTTAGGTTAGTTAGGTTTAAGTAGTTCTAAGTTCTAGGGGACTGATGACCACAGATGTTAAGTCCCATAGTGCTCAGAGCCATTTGAACCATTTTTGACCTTCCTATCATACGAAGCTGCAGCGAGCTTAGAAGTGATTACTACTTCACGTCTTCTTCTCTTTTTCGCTTGTAGCAATGAACTACCTCAAAATCTAGTACTTGTCAGTCAACACTACTTGAACCTGATATCATCAGTTCGGCATTTTGGTCTGATAAAAAATGATACAACCTACACAATAGTAAGTTTATAGTCCGAAATAAGAGCAAAATTAGCAGCATTGAATTAATAATGGGTTTTTATTTCCCTTTATTTTCAAGTACGTTTATGATACTTTAAAAGAAAATCAACAACGCTTCTTTTTCATATGGAAATGTTTTCATGCGACTAATATATGAGCGAAAATATGAAGATACCGTACTTTCTAAGATTGTTAAATGTATGTCCATTCTCTGAACACCACTGTGAAGTGCATGGCAGAGGGTACTTTCCATAGTACCAATTACTATTGCTTCTCCCTATTCCATTCATGTACGGAGTGCAGGAAGAATGACTGTTTAAACGCCTCTCATGATCTCTACTGGAGCGATATGTATGGGTTTGTAGTATATATTGTAGGAATATGTCATTTAAAGCTGGTTCTTGAAACTTTGTAAGTAGGCTTTCTTGGATGAATTTCACATTGACTTGTGCCTTGGGTTATTTGACTTGGGTTAATTGACGTTTATTTGACAATTTTTTTTCGGATGTTTCACCCGCACGAGTGGCTGACGCTGTTAAAGCTTTGCCCTCCATTGGTGGTGGTGGACTGGAGTAGAGCTCGTGTGGGCTTTTCCCATTGTGGTTCCTTCCTTGCTACCTGCAACGGTCATTCGCTGCAGCATGGGAATCCACGATCCATTTAGTTTGAGGTTTTCCTCTTTATTGTTGAAGATGTTGTCATGTTTATGGATTTCCATGGCTGCCATGAATAAGCGAGTGCGGTAGCTCTTCTCCACAGTTAGGACTTCGGCGTCGGTGAGTATTATTATATGGTCGTTGTCACAAAGCACGTGCTCTGGCATGGCAGATTTCTCCACCTGTCTGGACCTGTAGCACCGTTTATGTTTGGTAATTCTGGTGTTGATGAATCGTCCAGTCATCCCAACATAGACTATTCTACATGTACACGTTATGTCGTAAATTTCTGACATTGCAGGTGGATCCTTTTCGTCCTTTGCTGATCCGAGACACTCTTTGTTCTCCTTGTTTGGTTTGTAAATAGTCTTTATGGTGCGTTTGCGTTATATATGGCCGATTCTGTGTGTTACCCTGGGAATGTACAGCAGTAAGGCCATACTTGTCTTTTCATTTTCTGCATTTCACTTCGCCTAGTTTTAGATTTCATGTCATTTCTTATGCACCTGTTGGAATGCTGATTGCTCATCGGAACCTTTTCCAGGGGTTGCATCTTGCATCCAAGGTGCTGCGGCTGACATATTCGTCTTGTACACTTCATCACTCTTTTATGGGTTGGGTGATGATTTCACACTGTCTGCATATATGTATCTGTGTGTCAATTTTAGATATATGCTGTGTTCTAGCTTCACACTATTTCTCGTAAGCAGCACTTGTAGAAAGGGTGGCTGTTGACCCTTTTCACTCCCACAGTAAATTTTATGTTGGCGTGGAGACTGTTCAGATGTCTTAGCAAGTCACTGAACCATTCCTCAACATGGCTTCACACAGTGAAGGTGTGCACGAGGTGGAGTGCCCATGGCTATAACTTCTAGGTGTTCATAGAAATCGCCCCACATGAAATAACTCATGGCAAGACAAGCATAAAAGAGCATAGTGATGTCATGCAGGAAAATGGAACCGACGTTGTCCAGATAATCATTCAGTGGTACAATGGTAAACAAAAAAAAACAACGTCAGAGCTGACCAGGATGTCGCTTGGTCCAAGTTTTCGTTCCTTCAGCTTCTCAACGAACTCTCCTGAGTCAGATTTTCCCAAGTGCTGTTGAATCAGAGAGGCCAAGTGCTTCACCAGTTTATATATCAAGGAGCCAGTGTCACTTATAATCATTTTCTTAGTGGGATGTCATCTTTATTGATTTTTGGTATTCCGTACAGCCGAGGTGCTAGGTTATCTCTGCTACATATCTATATCCATCAAGGGAGAAGATGTTTGATTTCAGCCTGCCACCAGAAATTTAGGTTGAAGCTATGACAAGTATTTCACGAGTTATATATCAGTTATATATCAGTTATATGTCAGAAAGACAGAAGCACTTACGATCGGTCTTAGTGGTACATCAGCTTTTTTGTTCCTCTATACAACTGAGGTAGAAAAGCTTTTATGTCTCACAGGTTCCTCCGCACATCTGCCGAAAGAGAAGATATTCGACTTAAGTCCACCATAAGCAATGGAGCGTGGAGCTTTGACAATGTTAGCCACTCATTTGAGCAAAACATCAGACAAATTTTCAAACAAACACTGGTTGAAAAATCTGAGACAAAAGTCAACAGGCAGTATATCAAAAGTGGCCACAAGAGCCTCAACAGTTTTTCTGAGACAGATTATTTCTATCACAAGTGTCGGCCAGTTCAATTTCCTCAGCATATCTGCAACATTGTCCCATGGGTCAATCAAACCTGTGACCATTCACGTTGTCGTTCTCTGTATATCTCCAGTATCCCTAATCAGTCCTGTCTGGTACGGATCCCACATATTACAGCAATATTCTAGGATGTGTCGGATGAATGATTTCTGTGCCATCTCTTTCGTAGAGTGATAGCATTTCTCTAGTATTCTACCAATGATCTCAAGTCTTCCACCTGCTTTACCTATAGGTGAGCCTACGTGGTAGTACCATTTCGTATCCCTGCAAAGTGTTACACCCAGGTATTTCTACTAATTGACTAATTCCAACTGTGACTTGTTGATATTGTATTCATAGGATACTAAGGTTTTTCACTTTTTGAAGTGCACAGTTGTACATCCCTTGACATTTAAAGCAAGTTGCCACTCATTACATTACTTCGAAATCTTACCAAGTTCTTACCGAATACTTGAGCAGCTATTAACAGACACTATGACATCATAGATAACTGCATCATCTGTCTGAAGTTACTAGCAAGGTCGTCAACAGACTCCAAGCCAAAAAAAAAAAAAAGGAAGTGCCACGAAGGAATTATCCAAATGGGTCAGAAATCGGTAATGTGATAAACTCCACAGAGCAACAAACAAATGATTACAATTTCAGAAAAATTGGATTATTTATTCAAGAGAAAGAGCTTCACAAATTGAGGAAGTCAATGTGCTTTGACCCATCTCTGGATCTTATGCAAGCAATTGTTTTGCTTCATATTGATTGATAAATACTTGCACGTCCTCCTGAGGGATGTTTTGGCAAATTCCGTCCAATTGGTGCGTTAGATCGTCAAAAGCCAGAGAAGTTTGGAGGACCCTGCCCATAGTACTCCAAACATTCTCGATTGCGGAGAGTTCCAGCGACCTAGTTGGCCACTTTATGATTTGACAAGCGTGAAGGCAAGTAGTAGAAACTCGAGACGTGTATGGAAAGGCATTATCATGCTGAAATGTAAACCTAGGACGGCTTGCTATAAAGGGAAATAAAATAGGCGAGGAATATCGTCGACATCCCGCTGGACCATAAGCGTGCCGTGGATGACAGCCAAAGGGGTCCTGCTATGAAAACAAATGACACCCCAGGCCATCACTCCTGGTTGTCAGGCCACATGGCGGGCGGCAGTCAGACTGGTATCCCACCACTGCCCGCGGTGTCTACAGACATGTCTTCGACCTGAAATCTTATTAACTGCAGTAGAATTGTCTTCAGTGATGAGTCCCACTTCGAACTGAGCTTCTATGACCAGCGAAGACGTTTATAAAAGACACCCCAGATGGCGATGGGATACCAATTTGACTGTCACCCACCATGTGGCTTGATAACCGGGAGTGATTGTCTGGAGTGCCACTGCTTTTCATACGAGGGTCCCGTAAGTTTTCATCCACGGCACCCCTTGTGGCACAACGGTACGTCGATGATATTCTACGGCCCGTGTTGTTGTCCTTCATGGCAAGCCATCCAACGCTTACATTTCAGCAAGATAATCCCGCCAACACATAGTGAGATTTTCTACTGCTAGTCTTCGTGCTTGCTAGACCATACTATGGACAGCGAGGTCGCTGGATCTCTCCCTAATTCAGAACGTTTGGAGCATAATGGGCAGGTTCCTCCAACCAGCTCGTGTTTTTGACGATGTAATGCGTCAATTGGGCAGAATTTGGCCCGATAACCCCCAAGAGGACACACCATAACTCTGTCAATCAATATTAAGCCGAAGAACTGCTTGAATAAGGTCCAGAGATGGGTTAACGCGTTATTAACTTGCTCAGTTAGTGAAGCTCATTCTCTTGAATAAACCATCCATCTCTTCCGAAATTGTTATCGTTTGTTTGCCTGTACATTTACATTTAATCTACCGATTTCCGTACCATTAGGATACTTCCTTCGTGGTGCGCCTTTTTTTCTTTTTCTTTTTTTCTTAGAGTGTATGCAATATGGACAACAAGGGTACCAACACACTTCCGTGAAGAATACCTGAAGTTGCTTCTACATCTGTCGATGATTCTTCATCCAATGTAACATGCCACGTCCTCCTTATCATGAAATCCTCAATCCAGTCACAAATTTCGCTTGATGCCCTATGCGACCGCACTTTCAATAGTAAGCGTAGAAGTGGTACTGATCCAAATGTTTTTTTTGGACTTCGAGAAATACAGAATCTATCTGACTGCCTTGATCCATGGCTTTCAGGATGTTATTTGAGAAAAGTTGGAGCAGGGTTTCACGTAATCGATGTTTTGGTAATCTATGGTGGTTGGAAGGGAGGCTATTCCGTGTGAGATACCTCCTTAAGTATGAACTCATAACAGATGGATGTCAAAGATATTGGACGACACTTTTGTTGATCACTTCTGCTACCCTTCATGTAGGGAGACTTATGCTTTCTTCCAGCTACTGAGCACGGTTTTTTATGCAAGGGATCTACGATAGATTGTAGTTAAAAGAGGGGCTAATCAGCTGTAAGTTCTGTATAGAATCTCATAAGGATTCCATTGGGTCCTACGGCGTTGTCCAATTTTAGCGATTTCAGCTGTTCTTCACCTGTACTGACACTGATATATCACTCATCTTTGCAGCGGTGCGAGAACTGATTCGGGAAAATACCCCTGGAATTTCATTTGTAAAGGAACGTTTTAAAACCGAGTTCAGGGCTTCTGGTTTTGTTTTGCATCCCTAAGTTTCAGCCCCTGTCTCGTCCATGAGCTTCTGGACACTAACTTTGGTACCCTTACAACCTTCAGATATGACCAGAATTTCTATGCCTTTTATGATAGATTCTTCGAAAATTTCCTATTACAGTAGTCAACGAAGGATTCATACATTGCTCTCTTGACAACCAAATGTATGTCATTCAGCATTTCCCTGCCTATAGCTCTATGTTTTGTTTTACACCTATTATGCAGTGCTCCGTGCTTCTTTTTATAAGCTACTTTGCAGTTATTGTAAACCATGGAGGATCCCTTCCATTGTGATCTGTTCTATTACGTACATGTCTATCAGGTGTATAGTCAACTATTCTTCTTAACCTGAACCACAGTCCTTGTACATGTTCCTCTTCAGAGTTAAGTGTCTAGATTTTCTTACTGAGATACGACGCTATTGCCTCTTTATCTGTTTTACTAAAAACGTAAATCTTTCCACTTGTTTTAATTGCCCTATGTGCTTCGGTAATTATTGTTGCTACAACTGGCTCATGGTCACTGACACGAGTTCCTACGCGGAATTCCTCAAAGACGTCAAGTGACTAGTAGATCCAATGTACAGCATTCCCAACATGAGTGGAGTTCCGAACAATATGTTCTAGGCAGTTCTCAGAGAACGCATTTAGTAATGTTCAACGCAGGACAACTTGTCACACCCACCACTTTCAAGAGTATAATTTTCAAAATCGATTGTTGGATGATGAACGCCTCCTTCAGTGAAGACAATATGATTGTGAAACCTACGTACTAATGAACTTAGGTTTTCTCTGAAGTCGACGAAAACGAAAGACGACTTAGATGGCCCGACTTGGGTCGTAAAAAGGAGCTGCTCTCTCTTTGCCTTCTCCCTACTTGGTTTCGAGGTCACTGACTCATCACGTTACAGATCATTTCCTACTGTGAAATAAGAACGCACTCATTTAAGGAGATCGATGTAAACAACCTGCGTTCATTAGGTAATGATTAGATTCGACGTATGGAAATTATGTTTTATAAAATTAGTGGTACTCTTTTATGCTGGAGTTCCTGATACTAAGGGCCCAGAGACACACATCCTCTTATCCTATTAACAATGAGCCTGGATTTCACACATCTCATTTTTACATGTGATGGAACCTAACTGGGGATTAGAACAAGAAAAACTATCGAACACTTAAAAAGGGCCACGTAAGAGTCAGCCTGATGAACATATTCGCTGCTTTTAGATGATGTGTTCTTATACATAATTCTTACTATCAAAGAAGGATAAAAAATCGATCACTAGAGTACATTAAGTCAGCGTATCTCTGTCACGGGCATAGCCACCAGAAACCAATAACCGGTCAGTAAGTCATTGTGGGTGCTTGCAGTTTCTCTTAACCATTTCCGTTGCTTTTTGTTATGAATGTATGACCACGAGAGTAGTCAACGTTCCTCCTCAGAACTTTCATGGTTTAATCTATATTTCTTTTTGCCCGCATCTCGTGGTCGTGCGGTAGCGTTCTCGCTTCCCACGCCCGGGTTCCCGAGTTCGATTCCCGGCGGGGTCAGGGATTTTCCCTGCCTCGTGATGGCTGGGTGTTGTGTGCTGTCCTTAGGTTAGTAAGGTTTAAGTAGTTCTAAGTTCTAGGGGACTTATGACCACAGCAGTTGAGTCCCATAGTGCTCAGAGCCATTTGAATCTATATTTCTTTTGTTTCAGGTGAGGCCACAAGATGCAGAGGAGACAACGATTGCACCCAGATAGTTTACCGTGGATTACGAGAACAACACTTTTCTTCTGGATGGAGAACCCTTCCGCTACGTAGCTGGCTCCTTACACTACTTTCGTCTGCCTCACCCTCTGTGGCGAGATCGACTAAGAAAGTTGCGAGCTGCTGGTCTCAACGTAGTTTCAACGTAAGTTTTCTTAACCTGCTTCTCGTGAGCCGTTATTTCTTTTGACGGTAATGTAATGGGGCTACTTACGTCCGTAAGACTGTGCTCTTAAGAATCAAGTTCCGAGTTGAGAAGTATAAAGTATGCTGATTACTCGGTGTTATTTCATATGGTTGCGCTCGGCAGCACAATGTGAACGATTGTGTAAAACAGAACTAAGGTACTGCTATTAAGCTAGACAGGAAATGAACATTTTAGAATTGTCTGTTCGACGAGAGTGACACTGCCTCATCGGCAGCAAAGACGCCATGCAGTCAGCACATGAGGGCTGGATGACTGACAACTTTCGCACAATGACGCAGACTGACGTATACTTCGAAGGAGGGGACTGAAAAGGATCGAACGTAGAGAAAGCCCCCGCAGCATGCCACGAAAGCTATTAACATTAATGGGAAATCTCTAGCAGTATTCTTGAACTCATTCTGCGTTCAAACGATATGATCTACCTGGACCCAAATACTGGTCATTTTCATACATGATATCCTAACAGCTACAGAAAAATGTGGCCATCTGGGTCCAGTGCTTTCAGACTGTCAACAAGCTTATGATATAAATTTAAGTTAACTAATAGTAAAGATAATGTGTTATTATGAGCTACTTATTAAGGTTTGCGAAGCCACTGAGAATTTCTTGAATGCATGTCATCTTTTGTGGAGAGTACTAGGAGAGTAATGGGTATTCGGGCCACCCCTCAGTCTTTATGAATAAAATTTCTGCCGTTGAGTCCCAGTAATGATAATAGTCCAAATATATGACGATGACATCGCAGCTGGTCCTATTATATGATGTGACGAGATATCACAGTAACTGCCCACTATATTGTGAGGGAGGAGAAGAACAGAGCACAAGGGAGGCGAAGTGGGAGATCAGGGGAGAGGAAACAGACATGCATGCAGCTATTTGTGATATCTCAAGGTCACTCTGCAGATGACACACACACACACACACACACACACACACACACACACACATGGGTGCGTCTGACAACGTTGACTTGCTGCCGCTTCATACTAGAAAAGTATGCCTTCATATAGTCTCGCTTACCACAAGCAACGTCATGAAAACTAAAATTTGGAAGCGGTAAAGCTCAAACAGACCATATTATGTCTACTTTAATAAAAAATACGTAAGAAAGAGATTTAATATACCCATGGACATCCTTAAATTCTTAGACCTTTGTCATGAACGAGAAGTTAATAACCGCTTTTGTTTTTCCACAGCTGGAAAAATTAACAACGGGATCATCATGTCTATGACCTTTCGGTGCATGTTTCTAGGCTCATACCTTCTAGTACACGGAGTTTCTTAGCTTACAACGTTTAACATAAGAACCTGTTTGTGCAGCCACACACACAAGCGATGGCGATAAAATTTCAGAAATACTTACATTAAAGAAAATTAAGCTCTTGAGGATAAAAATTAATCCACAAACGTCAGTAAGTAAGGAGTGAGAGAATTTTCATATGAGTTTTACGTGTGGTGTAAGAGTGGCCGAGACATGATGACTAGACAATGGTGATACACAGACATGCAGGTATTCTACCAAAATTATTTTGAGACGATACTTAGTTTCATTAGAAAACTACTAATTATCACCAACATCACGATTTCTGTTAAAACTAAGCTTTTGCAAGAACTGTAACACTTTCACGTGCAGTGTTAAGTGGATTTTGCCGTTAAAAAGACGCCATGCTTGGCATCTTGCCGTCCCAGAATGGTCCTTACAGAACTGCTACAAAATTCACAGCTAATTTGTTCATAAAATATAGCACCATTGTTGCCACCTGTAGCTCTCACTTGTTTACTTTTTGGTCTCCTGTAAAAGTCAACACGCTTTTCCACTAGAGGTACAGTCACCATCGGGCCCCATGGAGCAGCTGTTTAGACGCCACGTTCTAGTAATATACCTGACTGCTGAAGCCTCAGAACTGTAGGGTATACTACCAGTTTTCAATGAGCAAACTGTTTCAGCAGCTTGTTGCTCGTTCGTCGCGACAACTTGATTAACAATAAGTATTAATATGACAATGGCCAGCGGCCTTGCCGCAGTGGTAACACCAGTTCCCGTCAGATCATCGAAGTTAAGCGCTTTCGGGCTGGGCTAGCACTTGGATGGGTGACCATCCGGTCTGCCGAGCGCTGTTGGCACGCGGGGTGCACTCAGCCCTTACGAGGCAAACTGAGGAGCTACTTGATTGAGAAGTAGCGGCTCCGGTCTCGTAAACTGACATACGGCAGGGAGAGCGGTGTGCTGACCACATGCCACTCCGTATCTGCATCCAGTGATGCCTGTGGGTGAGGATGACACGGCGGCCGGTCGGTACCGTTGGGCATTCATGGTCTGTTCTGTCGGAGTTCCGTTTAGTTTTATTAAGATGGCAACTCGAAAGTACGATCGCAACCAAAGCTTGGACTCATCTACCCTGCCGCTCAGGTAGCTAATGCTAAAAAACCGACTGCCGTTTTAGTATCATGTCTCTCACTCGCCTTCATTAATCGTATATATCAGTATTTGCTGTATGTGATTTTCTCCAGCTGACCGTGTAGTGACTGCTGCTCCTGTAACATGTGCAAACTGAACAGTTTAATCATACTTTGCAACTCGTTTAAATGTTGTCAGAGCAATTAATTAAGAGAGATTCTTATATTTGTATCTGAGGATTTTATCCAGTATATCTGCTTCTTTAAAATTGTATCTTATTTATGTAGCTTTGAAATATCCCCACTTGTCCTCAATGTCGGTTAGCAACTTGACCATAATCGCAGTGCTTAAGCTAGAAGCCAAGGTTAATTATGCCTGCAAGACGAGAGGAAGCTGATTCCCGTGTCACGAACTGAAGAGGAAGCTGTAAGAACGGTGTCCATTTTAGCAAGATCATATATCACCAGAAGAGGCTATTACATGTTCTAGATAGCAAAATATCGCTTTTTAGTCACAAAACAATTAGGAATTACAAGGAAGAAGATCTTTCCTCTATCATGCTGTTAATAAACAACCTATCTGTTCGTATCTGCCTGGGGATTCACACTGCAGCTCAGGTATGAAGTTGAGGGAAAAATTGAAAAGAGGTAATATCAATTTACTATATGCAGCATGTAAAGAATGTAACACAGGGTATGCACCACACTCACAACTTAGTTCGACTGGGAGACCTCAAGCTGACCAAAGGAAAAATAAAAGGTATAATGATGGAAATTCCTGACTGGACTACGAATATTGAAAGAAGTGAAGGTCACAACTCGCCACACAGCTGAGGCGTTGAGCAGTTGACAGGCACACAAACAACAATGGGAACTTCGTTAAACTTTAAAATGAATACCTTCTTGAGAGATAACTGAAACACAAAAACACCATGTATACATGCACCGTTACATGACTACACTGCAGCTGGAGTGGTATGTGTGAAATGGAAGTCGTGGGGGGGGGGGAGGAGGGGGGGGGGGAAGTTGAGGTAGGTGGAGTTGGCGAGAGAAGAAAGGAGGAAGGAAGACAGAGAAGGTATGGAGAGGACGGTCGTTGATGGCTGCAAGCGAGAGGCAACAAGGGCACACTTTAGGAAAGTGGCTCTGATATGATGAAATCGCCCTGGAGCAGTCAGGAGGAGTTATGTCTGGCACTCGATGAAAAAGAGGAGTGGGTTGAGAGCGGGAAGGGAGGATGGGGACATGGAAGTTTTTGGTAAGGAGTATGGAACCAAACTGCTGAGGTCATCGCTCCCTAGGCTTATGCACTACTTAATCTAACTCAAACTAACTTACGCTAAGGACAACACACTCACCCATGCCCGAGGGGGAAGGGGTAAGAGTACAACAGAAGAAGAGGCCAGCTGTGGAAAGAGGAGAGAGTGAGTGAAGAATGAGTGAAGTGGGGGCATGGGAGCAAGCGAAAGGATATGGCTCAGGGGCTACCAGGGATCGAGACAAAAAGCACTGTGGGGTGAAAAGATGTATTGTAAGGACCATTCCCATTTACTTAATTCACAGAAGATATTGTTCATCAGGACGATTTCATGCTCGTGCTATTGGGTGATCAACTGTGCTCTTGCTCACAGTTTGACAGCAGCCATTTATTTGGGTGGACAGCTGGCTGATAATAATGCACGCATAATAGATTGTGCAAATGCTAAATCAGAGCGGGTATATGACTGCATGACGTTACAACTCTTTATTGAAATACTTTAATGTAATGAATCTTGGGGCAATGTATGGTCTGAAACGATTTCTTTGGCCCACTCTTTGTATTATGGTAGATCACACAGCCACGTAATATCTTCGTGAGCTGGGAATAATAAATTTGCAGTGCATTGCATTGTATGAAGTGCTTTGATGAAAGTGATAAGCTATAAATAACTTCACTGGCAAAGGCTTGTAGTTTTAATACAATTATTTCAATCCCCAGAGAGTTCTAAACTGCTGTGGCATGAACCAATTTAAACACTGACGATATAAGAGTGCCTCAGTTGGCTACAGGTTCACCTAACATCTCATAGAAAAGTTCATGTGTAGTTCTTAGAATGAAATACTAATTGTTCATAAAAAAGAAAACTATCACATGTTCATCAGTGTTTGAACGAACTCAAAATTTACTGTTACTGTAAGCTATTCCAAATCTAAAAGTAGTGACATTATCACCAGTTATAAAACTGTACACTAATCAGCCAGAAGATTGTGACTACCTTCCTAACAGAGATATGTCCACCTTTGGCATTAATAACAGCGGCAACGCATCAAGGCATGGAAGCAATGAGGCCTTGGTAGGCTACTAGAGGGAGCTGGCACCACATCTGCACGCAGAAGTCACCTGATTCCCGTAAATTCTGGGGAGGAGGACGATGATCTCTGATACCACGTTTAATCACATCCCAGCTGTGTTCAATTGGGGTTCAGATCTCGTGAGTTGGGGGGTCAGCAAATTACCTGGAACTAGCAAATGTGTTCCTCGAACCACTCCAGCACACCTTGATCTTATGACATGGTGCATTATCTTGTTGAAAAATGCCACTGTCATCGGGAAAGATGATTGTCATGTCCGTGGTCTACAACTGTGGGGTGTTCATAGTCTGCAACCAGTGTACGATACCCCTTGGCCATCATGGTGCCTTGCACGAGCTCTACTGGAGCTGTGGATACGAACGTGAATGTTCCCTAGAGCATAATGAAGCTGCCGCCAGCTTGTCTCCATCCCACAGTACAGGTGTCAACGAGCTGTTCCCCTGCAAGACGACGGATTCGTGCCCTTCCATCAGTACAGTCAAGAAGGTATCAGGATTCTTCAGACCATGCAATAGTCTGCTAATGCACCAACATCCGGCGCCGCTTGTCACCTGCCCATTTCATCTGTAGTTGCCAATGTCATGGTGTTAACATTGACACGTGCATGAGTCGTCTGATGTGGAGGCCCATCGTTAGTAGGGTTTGGTGCATTGTGTGTTCAGACACAGTTGTACACTGCCCAGCACTAAAGTCTGATGTTAGTTCCGCCACAGTCCGCAGTCTGTCTTGTTTTACCATTCTGCCCAGCCTACGACGTCCGACGCCTGTAATGAGAGGTGGCTGCCTAACACCACAACATATGGACGCGGTTTTATCTTGGTTCAAAATGGCTCTGAGCACTATGGGACTTAACATCTATGGTCATCAATCCCCTAGAACTTAGAACTACTTAAACCTAACTAACCTAAGGACATCACACAACACCCAGTCATCACGAAGCAGTTTTGTCTTGGTTTCACCATGTATTGAAGACACTCACCGCAGCACTCCTTGAACACCTGACAGCTCGTGCAGTTTCCCAAATGCTCGTGCCGAGCCTCTGGGCCATCACAATCTGCCCTCCGTCAAACTCAGATAGATCACACAACTTCCCCATTCTGCGCACAGTCCGCCTGCTTAGCTGGGTGGTAACGTGCTTGCCTCCCATGCGCTGAGCCAGGGTTCGGTTCCCAGCCGGGTTGAAGATTTTCTCCGCTTGTGGACTGGGTGTTGTGTTGTCCTCATCATCGGCTGCAAGTCACCCAAGGTAGAGCCGACTGAAATAAGGCTTGCGCTAGGCGGCCGAACCCGAGTGGGGCAAACCAGCCAACAATGCCTTGCGATCATTTCTTTTTTTAATTCTACACACTGACATGATGAACTCGCGCAGTGGTGAACTCGCCCTGGCTCAGACAGGGTAAGTTTTGTTTGCCATTTGATGAAGCAGAGCAGTGGGTTGAGAGGGGGGAGGAGTAGAAAAGATGAAGAGGGCAATCATGGAAAGAGATTTGTGAATCCCTCGCAGATTGCAATCTAGATGCCTCATAGGCCGTTTGAAACATTCACCCTCTACGTCACGGGCTAACAGACCCATCTCACTGCCTTCTAGTACACACCATAATTATTTAATGAGTTAATATGTAAGTGTGAGGATAGTATCTGTAGATGCGCACTGACGTTCCGATTAAAATGACATGTAGAACCTACATCTTTGATAAAAACTATAATCTATGATAATTAACTG
Organism: Schistocerca cancellata; assembly: GCF_023864275.1. Taxonomy (NCBI): domain Eukaryota; kingdom Metazoa; phylum Arthropoda; class Insecta; order Orthoptera; family Acrididae; genus Schistocerca; species Schistocerca cancellata. The sequence continues at coordinate 272,505,408 of NC_064629.1, forward strand.
TAGCAAACAATTCGAGGGATCCATGATAGATTATTTTTAGAAGTGGGGCTAACTCAGCAGTAAATTTAGTATGGGATCTGACAGGGATTCCACTGGGCCCTGGAGTTCTGTTAAACTGTAACGATTTCAGCTATTTCTCAACACCAGTGACACTAATACTGATTTCACGCATCTTCTCAGTTGTGCGACGATTAAACTGGAGCATTTCTTCTGCATTAGTATCAGTTCCTATTTGATTCGCGAATAACTTGACACTGAATTGGCGCCCCCAACAGCCTTTACATAACGAGCATGATTTTTGTGCGTTTTGTGAAAGATCATTTCACAATCTTCTGCTAGGGTAGTCACTGAAGGCTTCACGCATTGTTCTCTTGACAGCCACACGCGTTTCATTCAGCATCTCTCTATCTATTGCCCTATGATTTGTTTTACATCTGTAATGCAATGGTCTCGTTTCTGAAGAAGTTTCTTTACAGTGGCTATATACCATGGAGGGTCCCTTGCAGTATGAACTATTCTACTATGTACATACCCATCCAGTGCATGGTCAACTGTTTTTTTTTTTTAAGCTAAAGCCATAGTTCATCTACATACTCCTATCCTGTGCTGAAAGTTTCAAGTTTCTCATTGAGGTATGGAATTACTGTTTTTTTCAAATCTAGTTTACTGAAAATATATGTCTTTCTACTTGTTCTGATTGTCCTTGTACTTTGATAATCATTGTCACCAAAACCTCGTCATTGTCACTGGTACCAGATTCTATGTGGACATCCCCAAAAGAGGTCAGGTCTGTTGGCTGTCATTAGATATAATATATTCCACATCGAGTGGTGTTCCGAACTAACTTTTCTTGGTAGTTTTCAGAGAAGGCATTCGATAATGTTTCATAGGATGTTTTATCACGTCCGCCCCTAACACCTATTAATTTTCCTAATTAATTGGTGGATCATTAAAGCCTCCACCGATGAGTTTAGTGTGATTGGGGAAGTTACGTACAAGCAAACTGGGGTTTTCTCTAGAGCTTTCCATTACATCAGAAGGCGAGTCTGGCAGGCGATAGAAGGATCCAGTTACCATTTTATGCCCAACCCTGATACTGAGTCTTGCCGAAAGAATCTCACGTGCTGCTTCAGTTTTATCTAGGTGGATTTTACTCCCTTGTCTGCTCCGATAAATGTACAACTTCCATTTCCCACTAGCCTACCCTCTCCATAAATACTTCAATTATCCCCAACAATCTCACTGCTACTAATTTCAGGTTTCAACCGGCTCTCTGTAAGTAATACACTACTGGCCATTAAAATTGCTACACCACGAAGATGACGTGCTACAGACGCGAAATTTAACCAACAGGAAGAAGATGCTGTATATGCAAATGATTAGCTTTTCAGAGCATTCACACAAGGTTGGCGTCGGTGGCGACACCTACAACGTGCTGACATGAGGAAAGTTTCCAACCGATTTCTCATACACAAACAGCAGTTGTCCGGCGTTGCCTGGTGAAACGTAGTTGTGATGCCTCGTGTAAGGAGGAGAAATGCGTACCATCACGTTTCCGACTTTCATAAAGGTCGGACTGTAGCCTATCGCGATTGCGGTTTATCGTATCGCAACATTGCTGCCCGCGTTCGTCGAGATCCAATGACTGTTAGCAGAATATGGAATCGGTGGGTTCAGGAGGGTAATACGGAACGCCGTGCTGGATCCCAACGGCCTCGTATCACTAGCAGTCGAGATGACAGGCATCTTATCCGCATGGATGTAACGGATCGTGCAGCCACGTCTCGATCCATGAGTCAACAGATGGGGACATTTACAAGACAACAACCGTCTGTACGAACAGTTCGACGACGTTTGCAGCAGCATGGACTATCAACTCGGAGACCATGGCTGCGGTTACCCTTGACGCTGCGTCACAGACAGTAGCGCCTGCGATGGTGTACTCAACGACGAACCTGGGTGCACGAATGGCAAAACGTCATTTTTTCGGATGAATCCAGGTTCTGTTTACAGCATCATGATGGTCGCATCCCTGTTTGGCGGCATCGCGGTGAACGCACATTGGAAGCGTGTATTCATCATCGCCATACTGGCGTATCACCCGGCGTGATGGTATGGGGTGCCATTGGTTACACGTCTCGGTCACCCCTTGTTCGCATTGATGGCACTTTGAACAGTGGACGTTGGACGTTACATTTCAGATGTGTTACGACCCGTGGCTCTACCCTTCATTCGATCCCTGCAAAACCCTACATTTCAGCAGGATAATGCACGACCGCGTGTTGCAGGTCCTGTACCGGCCTTTCTGGGTTGGTTCAAATGGCTCTGAGCCCTATGGGACTTAACTTCTGAGGTCATGAGTCCCTTAGAACTTAGAACTACTTAAACCTAACTAACCTAAGGACATCACACGCATCCATGCCCGAGGCAGGATTCGAACCTGCGACCATAGCGGTTGCGCGGGTCCAGACTGTAGCGCCTAGAACTGCTCGGCCACCCTGGCCGGCACCCATTCTGGATACAGAAAATGTTCGACTGCTGCCCTGGCCAGCACATTCTGCAGATCTCTCACCAATTGAAAACGTCTGGTCAATGGTGGCTGAGCAACTGGCTCGTCACAATACGCCAGTCACTACTCTTGATGAACTGTGGTATCGTGTTGAAGCTGCATTGGCAGCTGTACCTGTACACGCCATCCAAGCTCTGTATGACTCAACGCCCAAGCGTATCAAGGCCGTCATTACGGCCAGAGGTGGTTGTTCCGGGTAGTGATTTCTCAGGATCAATGCACCGAAATTGCGTGAAAATGTAATCACATGTCAGTTCTAGCATAATATATTTGTCCAATGAATACCCTTTTAGCATCTACATTTCTTCTTGGTGTAGCAATTTTAATGGCCGGTAGTGTATTATGTGAGCTTCGCTGCTTTTCAGGAGCACTTCAAACTCTGGCACTTCGTTGCGAATGCTTCAGCAATTAACTACTATGGTTTTTTATACTCCCACGTGGCCGCCTGGATGGGGCATTCTTTTGGTCTTTACACTTATTCTTCTGTGTCTGCTACAGCCGGCGGCGGATACATATGGGGGCGCACAGGCCCACGCCCCCCCCCCCCCCCCCCCTCCACGCTTGCGGTGTCACCAGCATAGCCACCCGCGCCGCAACCGTCAGTCAGCCTGCAAGCTATTCGTTCGTTTCTTTTGTCAGTGACTCGATTGAATCGACTTTTCGAGTAGTTGCACTTTCCTATGTAGCACGCGCGTCCGCGTCATCGTATTTTATACGTTTCTGTCTGGCACATAAATAGCTAACACGTACCTACGAAAAAAGTCGCGGCCGTTCTAGTGATCTCGATGCGTTATTCTGTCTGGCATCTGTTCGAGAAAAGTCGCGAATATTCTACTGTTTTCTTGTACATAGAACATGCGGTACGTAGTGTTATAAATACGGACTATTCGCCGAATAGGAAGCTAGCTTGCATTCAGAAGCAGAAACAGTAAGACTGAAGAATGAATAAGTAAAACGTCGTAGTTGCAGCAAGTGCAAGTGTGAATATTAGTCAAGAGTGAGAGTGATCAGTTGATTGTGAAGTATTAATAATAGTGGTTCATAGTAATTTCTCAGTAAAAATATTGTTACGAGACTCGTAACAATATTTTTACTAATAACGTAACAATAGTTACGAGTTAGGTATGGGAAACTAAACTCTGCATGTGGCTTAATTAGTATTTATTACGGTAAAATTAAGGGTAGCTCAAGATATCTTTAGCGCTCCCTTCTTGAGGTTTTTCTGTATCTTGCACTGACAGCAGCTGTCGTTATGTGGACTGGATGGAGAGTCACGTAGTGTGCATCACACACTTAGTCAGCTACCTGATGTGTAGTATACCTGACCTATTTAGAAGAACTCTACAGTTCTCTACCCTATGGCGCAAATTCAGGAAGTCACAGCCTAGGTTGTCACAGAACCATTGAGGTCTTTGATACAGTCCTACTCGACTCAGAACGAGGAGGCTATGGTCGGTTCTGGGGACAACGCTGCAAATTGTGACCTTCATTTAAAATCTGTGCGCAAGGTTGATCTTCTCCAACTTACCTGCCAGTCGCTGAATTGATCCAGATATGAACTCTGAGCCCAGACGACAGGCTTCATTTGTTCCAATGTGCACCAGAATCTGCAGTTGGTTGCACCCTGTTTCCTCAATAGCTGCTATAATCGCCTCTTCAGCATGTTGAATGACACTCCCAGGTCATCACTTGCCGACGATTAACAGATCCATACTCTTTGCATCTGCGACTTCTTGCTACTGGACAAAGCAAGTTCCCTCAAAACAGGTGAAGTGAATCCCAAGCACCTCGAACTGGTTAGTTAGCTGGATCAGTATAACTTCCTGACTCCCTGGTCCCTGTCTACCTTGTACAGGACAGCTAGATCTACCGTTGACACACCAGTCGCAGTCAAGCGGACGAGTAATAACAGATCTTGTACCTCCTGCAGAGGATACAGGATTCACAGGAGAGGATGGTATTTGAGGTACCTTTGGTATCACAGGTACATGACTCGTGGAGGCTCTTCCAACATACCAATTCACAGCAGCTGCCAATCACTTGACAGTAGTCAGGGCAATTTCCAGCTGCCTATGAACATGACCTAACTCATTCCGTGTTCGAGAACAGCATTCATGGTGGTGTTGCATTGTGGCCGGTGCAGTGGTTTACAGGTCAGAAAACAAATAACTTGAAACTAAGCTTGCTGATTATCTTTTAATATGTTGAGCTAAAAAGTTACTGATTTCCTGCAAGACTGAAGCTAATATACAACACTAGAGTTTCTATTAAGACAATAGAAAAACCTGAGGTAAGAATTACTACTTGCCTAAAACTTTTTGAGGTTAATTATAATTGCCAACGGCTATTTCTCGTGGTGAAAAAGTTCTCTTCACTGATGACAGCAATATTATAGTCACTGAGAAAACAAGAGAACTCCTCACAGAGAAAGCAAATGAAACTCTCAAGCAAATTTACGATTGGTCAGTAAGCAGTAAAGTGACATTGAACATGATGAAAACTAATGTCAGGAATTTCAGTTTGATGAGGGAAAATGACAATGTTAAATTAACTATAGATGGCACCTCTATAGACTGTGTAACAAATGCACAATTCTCAGCTGAAGTAGTGTGAACACACAAAGGTACTTGCAAACAGAATGTCATCAGCATGTTATGCCCTTAGAATCCTATCATCAGTGTGTAATGTGCAGTGTCTTTTAGTTAGCCTACATTCTATTCATATGTACACTCAATTCTTAGCTATGGCATTCTGTTTTGGGGAACAACTGCACAAAATATGAACACAGGTTTCAAACTCCAGAAAAGAGCCATAAGAATAATAACCAAAAATAGTAGTTGGGCTCATTATAAAGATCTGTTCAAAACACTGGGGATTTTAACTGCACCATGTGAATACATTTACCAGTCAGTTACACACATCAAAAATAACATTGGTAATTACTGCACAAACAGCTCTGTTCATGACCATGGAACAAGAGCTAGACTCAACTTACATTTACCTAGAAAAAATAAACATAAAACTCAAAACAGCATTTTGTACCAAGAAATAAAACAGTACAATAAATTTGTGATGTCACCGCCAGACACCACACTTGCTAGGTGGTAGCTTAAATCGGCCGCGGTCCATTAGTACATGTTAGACCCGCGTGTCGCCACTGTCAGTACTTGCAAACCTAGCGCCACCACATGGCAGGTCTAGAGAGGCGGACTAGCACTCGCCCCAGTTGTACGGACGACATTGCTAGCGACTAGACGTACGAAGCCTTCCTCTCATTTGCCGAGAGACAGTTAGAATAGCCTTCAGCTAAGTCCATAGCTACGACCTAGCAAGGCGCAGTTAACCATATCTGGAGAGAGTCTTACTTGTATTCACCATAAACGATGTATACCAAAAGGATGGATTAAAGTTAAGTATTCCCAAAGCAACGTACTTTTCTTATTAGCATTCATTGAGCATCCTGTTTCAGACTTCACGATATTCTGGGTGAGCTGATAGCGTGCCTAATCGGCCCCTTCAAAATAACACTGTGTCGGCACTTCTGTCGACACATAACAAAATTACTAAAAGAGAGTAAAGAAATTGCAAAAATACACTTATTTAAAAAGGCAGCTAAAAAGTACCTGTCATGCAATACATTTTATACATTGAAGGATTACTTAAGTACAACAGAGTAGGGGTTTTGTAAAAAGAAATTTATACAAATAAATAATAATAATTATTATAAAACATCCAAAATTCCACATAACACCTTCAGACTATGGTTTTTTCCCTTCTTTTTTCCTTTTCTACAAATACTTACCCCCAAGCTATGCATAGTACAAAACTAACACCACTTCCTCTTTCTGAGCTCTACATCTCGCTCATTATAGAGGGATGCTGACTCAGTTTTTCAGGATAGCAAATGGGAAGTTGCACAGAAATGGCCCAGAGATCACCAGTGTGTGTGTGTGTGTGTGTGTGTGTGTGTGTGTGTGTGTGTATAGTATTATGAAACAATGTGCGCATAGTGTGCTTTGACTGACAGTGAGGTATGAGTGGACAGTGTGGAATTACATTATTTAATAAGTTATTTGTAAAAAAAGTATTGTATATCAAAAGTAAATGTAATGATTAGTTCTAACTAGAAGTCTATAAATGTGTAAGTATATGAATTATCTTATTTTAAATTAGCCTAAATGTGTAAATACTTTGAAATGTCCTATATCCTTGTAAAAAGAGAACCACAGATGAATAAGGCTACTACTACTACTACTACTACGACCACCACATTCGAATATAGAGTTAATTTACGATTAATGTAGATAATATATACTCCTCTTAAAAACGAAAACTAAATGTTACACAATATGTCAGTTAAACTACCTACTACAGCAACTAAACCACAAGTGCTGATTTAATACTACGAATTAGTTTGTGCACAGAGTTACAATGCTGTTTAAAGTAACCCCAACAGTACTGTTTTTTTACATCGTGTTCAAAACACGAAAAAACCTATCGTACGATTTAATCCTATTACAAAATCTAAAGTCAACTGTGGAACATCTGCACAATTATGCATGTAACGTCCTTGGCTGTGTATGTACACAGATGCAACTTCAGCAGTAAATATGCAAAGCACATTCTGCGATTTTTTTTTTTTTCACAGAATGAGCCAAAGTTCAAACAGTCAACAATAAGCGTAACATGCAGAAATGTACTAGGTCATGTATACAGCCATGTAGCAGGGAACTTCGGCGTTGCTTCCGTTCTCACATCCTTTCTTACAATTAGTGTGGAAACTTACCGGACTCTTTCAATAATAGTAAGGGGAGTTAGGGTTAACTGTACCTATTTTTTTCTTCCCTTAAAATGTTATTTAAAACTGGGTCTTTTTAAAATTTTTATTCATGTAGGCTTCTCTAGAGGAAAACATATAAAAAATTAAAGGGACTTTCATTCTTGCAATATCTGACACAGATTTAACAGGACTGGACAAGAATTTCGATCCCACGTTTGGACCACTTAACCTCATTGACAGTGTTAACTGAACCGTATCTGATGGTTAACTGGACCTTTCATTTAAATAAATGAATTACAGGACTCTAAACATAAAAAATGTATTGCAACAACATCAGAAACAATACTAAACAAACAATTATGAGAATATTAATGACATGGAAGAACCCTGGAGGTACTAAAAGGTATCAGATAGATTATATAATGGTAAGACAGAGATTTAGGAACCAGGTTTTAAATTGTAAGACATTTCCTTGGGCAGATGTGGACTCTGACCACAATCTATTGGTTGTGACCTGTAGATTAAAACTGAAGAAACTGCAAAAAGGTGGGAATTTAAGGAGATGGGACCTGGATAAACTGCAAGAACCAGAGGTTGTACAGAGTTTTAGGGAGAGCATAAGGGAACAATTGACAGGAATGGGGGAAAGAAATACAGTAGAAGAAGAATGGGTAGCTTTGAGGGATGAAGTAGTGAAGGCAGCAGAGGATCAAGTAGGTAAAAAGACCAGGGCTCTTAGAAATCCTTGGGTAACAGAAGAAATATTGAATTTAATTGATGAAAGGAGAAAATATAAAAATGCAGTTAATGAAGCAGGCAAAAAGGAATACAAACGTCTCAAAAATGAGATCGACAGGAAGTGCAAAATGGCTAAGCAGGGATGGCTAGAGGACAAATGTAAGGATGTAGAGGCTTATTTCACTAGGGGTAAGATAGATACTGCCTACAGGAAAATTAAAGAGACCTTTGGAGATAAGAGAACCACTTGTATGAACATCAAGAGCTCAGATGGAAACCCAGTTCTAAGCAAAGAAGGGAAAGCAGAAAGGTGGAAGGAGTATATAGAGGGTCTATACAAGGGCGATGTACTTGAGGACAATATTATGGAAATGGAAGAGGATGTAGATGAAGATGAAATGGGAGATACGATACTGTGTGAAGAGTTTGACAGAGCACTGAAAGACCTGAGTCGAAACAAGGCCTCTGGAGTAGACAACATTCCATTGGAACTACTGACGGCCTTGGGAGAGCCAGTCCTGACAAAACTCTACCATCTGGTGAGCAAGATGTATGAAACAGGCGAAATACCCTCAGACTTCAAGAAGAATATAATAATTCCAATCCCAAAGAAAGCAGGTGTTGACAGATGTGAAAATTACCGAACAATCAGTTTAATAAGTCACAGCTGCAAAATACTAACACGAATTCTTTACAGACGAATGGAAAAACTGGTAGAAGCCGACCTCGGGGAAGATCAGTTTGGATTCCGTAGAAATACTGGAACACGTGAGGTAATACTGGCCTTAAAACTTATCTTAGAAGAAAGATTAAGGAAAGGGAAACTTACATTTCTAGCATTTGTAGACTTAGAGAAAGCTTTTGACAATGTTGACTGGAATACTCTCTTTCAAATTCTAAAGGTGGCAGGGGTAAAATACAGGGAGCGAAAGGCTATCTACAATTTGTACAGAAACCAGATGGCAGTTATAAGAGTCGAGGGAAATGAAAGGGAAGCAGTGGTTGGGAAGGGAGTAAGACAGGGTTGTAGCCTCTCCCCGATGTTGTTCAATCTGTATATTGAGCAAGCAGTAAAGGAAACAAAAGAGAAATTCGGAGTAGGTATTAAAATCCTTGGAGAAGAAATAAAAACCTTGAGGTTTGCCGATGACATTGTAATTCTGTCAGAGACAGTAAAGGACCTGGAAGTGCAGTTGAACGGAATGGACAGTGTCTTGAAAGGAGGATATAAGATGAACATCAACAAAATCAAAACGAGGATAATGGAATGTAGTCGAATTAAGTCGAGCGATGCTGAGGGAATTAGATTAGGAAATGAGACACTTGAAGTAGTAAAGGAGTTTTGCTATTTGGGGAGCAAAATAACTGATGATGGTCGAAGTAGAGAGGATATCAAATGTAGACTGGCAATGGCAAGGAAAGCGTTTCTGAAGAAGAGAAATTTGTTAACATCGAGTATAGATTTAAGTGTCAGGAAGTCATTTCTGAAAGTATTTGTATGGAGTGTAGCCATATATGGAAGTGAAACATGGACGGTAAATAGTTTGGACAAGAAGAGAATAGAAGCTTTCGAAATGTGGTGCTACAGAAGAATGCTGAAGATTAGATGGGTAGATCACATAACTAATGAGGAAGTATTGAATAGGATTGGGGAGAAGAGAAGTTTGTGGCACAACTTGACCAGAAGAAGGGATCGGTTAGTAGGACATGTTCTGAGGCATCAAGGGATCACCAATTTAGTATTGAAGGGCAGCGTGGAGGGTAAAAATCATAGGGGGAGACCAAGAGATGAATACATTAAGCAGATTCAGAAGGATGTAGGTTGCAGTAGGTACTGGGAGATGAAGAAGCTTGCACAGGATAGAGTAGCATGGAGAGCTGCATCAAACCAGTCTCAGGACTGAAGACCACAACAACAACAATGAAAAAACACGGAAATAACAAAATTACTGCACTATGAATTTAGCGACATCAATCTGGAACCACATCATGTTTTGAATAGTGAGTCCTGGTCTCATGTACTGGATTGGATAGTTTGGAAATTATTTCATTTGAAGCAATAAAGGTATCACCTTCTTCTGCAGCTTCAAATTGTTAGTAGAAGCAACTCTCTTAGGAAAGTTTACTTCACAGCCACCATCGTGTATTTCAATAACTTGAGCAACATAATTGCAACCATTCGCAGCAGTTTTCCCTTCTATTTGACACAAATGAAGCCTCTTTCTTCACTGTTACAAAATTTTCAGTACCACTTATGCTCAAGAGCCGAAGAAACTGGTACACCTGCCCAATATCGTGTAGGGCCCTTGCGAGCAAGCAGAAGTGCCGCAACACGACGTGGCATGGACTCGACTAATACCTGAAGTAGTGCTGGAGAGAACTGACACCATGAATCATGCAGGGCTGTCCATAAATCTGTAAGCATGCAAGGCGTGGAGATCTCTTCTGAACATTAGGCCTACATATGCTCAGTAATGTTCATTTCTGGGGAGTTTGGTGACCAGCAGAAGAGTGTTCTTGGAGACACTATGCAGCAATTCTGGGCGTGTGGGGCGTCACATTGCCGTACTGGAATTGCCCAAGTCTGTCGGAATGCACAATGAACATGAATGGATGCAGGTGATCAGACTGGATGCTAACATACATGTCACCTGTCAGAGTCGTATCCAGACTTATCAGGTCAGGGGTCGCACATCACTCCAAGTTCACATTCTCCATACCATTACAGAGCCTCCACCAGCTTGAACAGTCTCCTGCTGACATGTAGGGTCCATGGATTCATGAGGTTGTCTCCATACCCGTACAAGTCCATCTGCTTGATATAATTTGAAACGAGGTTCGTCAGACCGGGCAACATGTTTCCAGTCATCTACAGTCCAATATTGGTGTTGACGGGCCCAGGCGAGGCATAAAGCTTTGTGTAATGAGAGCATCAAGGGTATCTGAGTAGGCCTTCGGTTCTGAAAGTCTGTATCGATGATGTTTCATCGAATGGTTCACACGCTGATGCTTGTTGGTGGCTTGGTGTGTAAATCTGCAACAATTTGGGGAAGGCCTGCACTTGTGTCATGCTGAACAATTGTCTTGAGTCATCGTTGGTCCCATTCTTGCAGTATCTCTTTCGGCCCACAGCAATGTCAGAGATTTGATGTTTTACGGGATTCCTGATATTGACGGTACACTCGTGAAATGGTTGTACGGAAAACCCCACTTCATCACTACCTCTGAGATGCTGTGTCCCATCACTCGTATGCCAACTATAACACCACGTTCAAACTCACTTAAATCTTGATAACCTGCCATTGTAGCAGCAGTAACTGATCTAACAACTGCTCCATACATTTGTTGTCTTATATAGGCATTGTCGACTGCAGCGCCGCATTCTGCCTGTTTACATATCTCTGTATTTAAATACGCATTCCTATACCAATTACTTTGGCACTTCACTGTATGTGCAAGTCATTATCAGAGGAATCAATGTACTGGAGTACTGGACATGATCAGCATCATCAGAATTGCTGCTGCTCACTACCAATTTCTGGCATTTTAGTGAAACCTTTACTTCATTTAATGTATGCTTTTTTTTGGAATTCCTTTGATCTTCTGGCTTTTGCTGCTGTGTCTAACAATTGGTTAGCTGGTGTACTAGTAACGACAGTTGATTTACCTTTCTTTCTACCTCTTATTGTTTTCCATGTACCGGTCTTAAGATATGGCCAAACTTGTGGAGGATGAATAATTTCAATTTGCTGAGCTTCTGTCTGACGTCCAAGGTTTTCCACATTGCCATCTGCAGGTTTGCTTGCAACTTCTCCCGGTGAGTTACCTGCAGTTTGCTGCTGAACTGGCAGAAGTTTGCCCATTACATAGGTTGACAAAAAAATATGTCAGTAAATATGTTTAACTGAAAGGTTCGATACCGCTGACACTTAAGAACTTTTAAGATGTTGGAGACAGTAAACGCCAAAGGATAGGCTACGCCTACAAGGCCTGTGCTTTCATGTATGGTAATTCTGGAGGCAATGGTGGGGGTTCCTGTGAAATTACTCATTGAATTAATTCATCAGAAAATTAGTGGGATTAACTGAATTTTTCTACTTAACCTCAAACTTTGGTGGTCCAGTTAGCCCCATCTTCACTTTATCAGCAATCTTCGCAATGGTGGCAAAATGGCTCCATGCACAGATTGTATTCCATAGATTACCATGAAGCAATGGATGGAGTATTTAACTCAAACAAACAAAACAGTGCACTATCAGTAATGAAAACTTTAGGAGAATTTGTAAGATGTGAAAAAAATTACTTTTACGAGTGGATTCAACAATTTTATATGTGCTGCCCAGTCACATTAATGTGACCACTGCTTACGTTTGATGTCAACATGCAGTAACCACTCACAGATGGCAGTTAGCAGTACTAACAGTGGATGTATAAAGTGTGTCAGGTGGATGTAGAAAATAGTGCAGCTGTTGCTGTAATGCAGAAATAGAGCAATTTATCTGACTTCTAAGGGTGGAACGTTTCCAAATTGGCTAAGTTTGTGCCACCGTTGTTAAAGCAAACCATGCATGACAAAATGACGCTAACCAAGACTGGTGCTGAGGCAGCTGTGGTGCAATACAGGCAATAGATAAGAGAACTGAACAAAGCCTGCAGAGATGTGCATGGGCGAATAGACATGCAACTGTGGAGCAGCTGATCACACAGATGAACCTAGGGGCTACCAACAGCGTCTTCTCAGTGACCGTTCAGTGAAAGTTGCTGTATTTGGGCCTTCACAGCAAGTGCCTGGTTCGTGCAGCCATGCTGACTGCAGTTTATTGGCAACATAGGGTGGAATTTGCACAGCAGTACCACAACTGGACATCCACTGAGTAGTGACAGGTTAACTTTTCAGATGAAGCACGTTTAATGCTCCATTGGACAGATGGCCATTGCCGTGTGGCATGAAACTTGTGAAAGTAAACATCCTGCAACAATTGTCAGAGGGGTATGGCCAGAGGGCATTCTCGGGTGACCTCATTATTCTGGAAGGCACAGTGGGTCAACACAAGTATGCATCTACGTTTGGGGACCATGTCCACCCCTATATGCTGTTTATTTTTTCTCAGCATGATGGCATCTACAAGCAGGACAATTCCATGTGTCACACAGCTCACTGTGTATGCTATATGGTTCAAAGAGCACCAGGATGTGTTCACGATACCCCTGGATTTAAACCCAATTTAGAATCTGTCGGACCACCTCTATCAAGCTGTTTGTGTCACAGATCCTCAACCGAGGAACCTGGTACTGATGGCCATTGCATTGGAGTTGGCATGGGTCCACATGCCTATCAATACCTTCCAGAACCTCACTGAATCTTTTACTGCATGTCTCACAGCTGTTCACATTGTAAAAGTTGGCTATTGCCATTGCCATTGACTTTTGACAGATTGTTGCATTAATGTGACTGGACAGTGCATATCAAAGAATTTAGATGATGATGATGATGATGTTTGGTTTGTGGGGCGCTCAACTGCGTGGTTATCAGCGCCCGTACAATTACCCACTCTTTGCTCAGTCCAATTTCGCCACTTTCCTGGATGATGATGAAATGATGAGGACAACACAAACACCCAGTCATCTCGAGGCAGGTGAAAATCCCTGACCCCGCCGGGAATCGAACCCGGGACCCCGTGCTCGGGAAGCGAGAACGCTACCGCGAGACCACGAGCGGCGGACATCAAAGAATTTAGCTGACATATAGCAGCCATCTAAGGCCATATAGCACTCTGAACCTATCAAAACAAAATTATGGTAGGAAAAAAATAATTCTCTCTTGTGAATAGTTAATTTATGTGATGGTCCAAGTAACCCCGAGGTTTAGTTAAACCTAACGTCCCCTAACTCTCTTGCCTCAGATCAGTGTCAGCAGGCAGAGGCTGTGAAACCCATAAATTCTTCAGTAGATATTGGAAAAATCTATGGTGTCATTGCCATTCACACGTTTCCCATAAAAACTGACTGTGAGAAATAAATCAAAACATCACATTTTCATAATATTGTAACTGTCTTTTATAAACAATTTTTTTCAAACTCACCACATACTTTATAGCCTATGTAATAGTTATTGTTTTTGAATACACAAAACAGTTTAGTTTCTACATGATTATTTCTGAATTATTAAATATAATGTACCCACCTCTGTGGTTGAGGATGTGTACAGAGTGGAAATATGTACGTTAAGCTATTGGCACTCGAGTGGCAGTATACACTGCCTTCACCATCTCTTTCTGCAGAAAATATGCAACAACGCTACCTTTTAATTATACACCAATATTGTACTAGCTCAGGACTGCACATAACACAGTTGGAATATAACTAAAAACGTATGTTCAGACAGGGATATGAACTCTGTTCTCCTTTAAAGGGAGTCCACTGCCTTAACCATTGTGGTCAGTAAGTTAAAATATTTCCATTCAATGATGTCCTAGACTACAGTATTTTGGGCTAACTCTTCATCTGGACCAAAGATATTAACGGATAAAAATAAGTAATTTAGAACTGTATGGGGTTTAACTGTTTACATCTTGAAGCCATCTCTTTAAACAGCTCTCAGCATTAACAAAAAAGCTTATTTACACTCTTATGAAGTTTCTTACCAACAGTTCCCTTCATTTTAATTGCTGTTCACAATTACAATAGTAAATTATAATGATTTGTGTTATCCTTTACGGATTCTAGCTTTAGCTAAGAGACAAGAAAATTACAAAGCTGTAAATACCTTTCATAATCCATCCACAGATATAAAAAAAAGTAGAGTAAAGAGGTTGTTTAGAAATAAATTTAAAGTTCCTTTAATTAACAACAATTTCTTTATATTAAACAAGTAATGTAGCAGAAGCATTTATTGAACATTACATGTGGCTAGCACATATATGCAGATAGATATTTGTTATTGAGCATCTCTCATATGTTACCGTAATGAAATTTATCTTTAATAAAATTTACGGAATATGTTTGTATGTAATAGTTTTTTCTCGTATTTTTCAATGTTTTTGTACAGAAAATGTATTGATTTCATTCCCAGCTCATTGTGTATTCTTTTCTTATTACCATTACTTATCAAAACAAACACAATATTTTGTTAACTATAAAAAATTGAAATACTTAATCAAATAACCCACAGGTACGTTGAATGGAGTCAGCATGCTCTGGAACCTGGGGAATACATTTTCAGTGGAGATCTTGATCTTTTACATTTCATTGACATTGCACGAGAAGAGGGACTGTTAGTGATTCTCCGAGTTGGACCTTATATTTGTGCAGAAAGAGATATGGTAAGTTAGTGTTCCTTATTATTTGTAACTAGGGATAGTATCACAAATATTAAGAAAGACAGAAACCCGTTTGAATATTGTGTATGCATCTCCATGATTATTCCAATGAACAACTGTCATGCTGCAACTCTTCCACTTGGAGTTATGTTGATCAACAACAATTTAACCTTTCTGATTCTGCTATAGCACTACATCCTAGCAAACATAAATTTTTATTTTGAATAGGTGATGGCAGAATGATTGCAGTGAACTAATGTACATACTTCATATTATAAAGTGAATGGTTGATTTTATGCTGTCTAAGAAAGATATTTTCATTAGTAAAATGAAACTGTCATTTGAGAAGACAGAGTGCTAAGATTTATAAAACATTAGTTAAGGAGTATGAGCTCAAATGAAACATGTTGGAAAGAAAATACAGATGGAATCAAGAATAGTTTGAGTTCACACTTGTAACGTGGAAAGGAAACAAAAATAGTTCTCTTATTGCTGGAAATCATTAGAAGATAAAACTTAATATTTGGATTACATGAGACATAGAGGCCAGGGTGAGTGACTGCTATAATGGGTGGAGAGTTTGGCTGTGATAGGTCAGGATGTCTGCAGTTCACCATCTTGGGCCTGGCTGCAATGGTGTGGAGGCAGGCTTTGTTTTGGTTGAATAATCTCTTTATTTCACAACAACATACAGCAGTGAAGATGCTAATCAGAAGGTAGCTAGTGCCCCCATGATATGGCTGGCTTCAATCAGCAAAGGTTGTCAGTGTCAGCGATGGCCCAGTAGATGGGCAGCATATGGCATCTTTTCTCAAGTAATAGTGGCAGCCGGCTAGGTGATGCCATCAGCATGGCAGCTGTAGCTCTGAATTGGGAATGGAGCTGAGTGGCACACATCAGACAGTGTAAGGTACCCATGGCAGCTGACCCACCCCTGCTGCTCAGCATAAAGTGTACTAGACCAGATGAGATCAAACCACATGCGGGCCACAGTATAGATGATGGCAGTGGCTTGTACTCACTCCAGGTGATGGTGAATGCTGATAATATATGCTCACACAGGGCGAAGAATGCCCACAGTATTTTCTTGCTTGAGAAGAGGTCACCGAACAGCTAGATGGTTCAGGCTAAAATCCCAGTCCACCAGCAAGGCAGCCAACAGCAGATGATAGCCACACAGTGACTGGCCCACTGGTGGAGATGTGCCAGAGCAGTGTAGCCAGTGCAGCACAGGCAGTGGCCTGCAGCTAGTGTAAATGAAGTCTGGCAGTGGGAGCTTGTTGTTTCTTCTCAGCTTGATTACTGGCATGGACCTCCCCTCATGGCTAGCAGCTGGTGATATCTGCATTATGGCTGCTGAAATAGGCAGTGTGTACACAAGCTTGGTCTGTAGTTTTTCTGAAATGGCAGTGCTCCTGGCCTTTATATTATAACAGGCCCTGTTGGTGCTTTAATGTGCAGAACTCCTTCTTTTAGAGGCATCTTTTGCAGTGTCAGCTATCTCAATACATTCTCTTGCAACAGTACACCTAGTTACTGAGGTGTCTTGTGACATCCTCCTTACAATGTTGTTTTCCTGAGTCGATGGTAAGAGCTGTTTGGTTCACAAGGCAGAACCACGGTGCAAACTGTCTGTCTCCTTTGGGAGATACAGTCCATTTGATCATCATCTGTTTACATTTCTGGAAAAATCTTAACAACAAATTTAATAGTGTGGCATATTTGTACAATATACTCTGATTCTTTTTATTCTAAATCAGCATTAACCACAAAGTTCACTGACTGCATATTAAATTAGTTACTATTTTCTAATATTAATCCAGTCTACTGGCAACTGATGCACTGGGAGCTCAAGTGATTGGGCTGTTGTCCATCTAAAGTGGATCACACAAAATAGAGTTGGAATCACAATGATACCAGAAATTGAGACACCCATTATCATGAATTTACTGTGTTCAGAATGAGATTTTCACTCTGCAGCGGAATGTGCGCTGATATGAAACTTCCTGGGAGATTAAAACTGTGTGCTGGACCGAGACTCGAACTCGGGACCTTTGCCTTTCGCAGGCTAGTGCTCTACCAACTGAGCTACCCAAACACAACTCACGCCCCGTTCTCATAGCTTTACTTCTGCCCGTACCTCGTCTCCTACCTTCCAAACTTTACAGAAGCTCTCCTGCGAACCTTGCAGAACTAGCACTCCTGAAAGAAAGGATATTGCGGAGACTTGGCTTCGTGCACACTCTGCTGCAGAGTGAAAATCTCATTCTGGAAACCTCCCCCAGGCTGTGGCTAAGCCATGTCTCCCCAATATCCTTTCTTTCAGGAGTGCTAGTTCTGCTTGGTTCACAGGAGAGCTTCTGTAAAGTTTGGAAGGTAGGAGACGAGGTACTGGCAGAAGTAAAGCTATGAGGACGGGGCGTGAGTCATGCTTGGGTAGCTCAGTTGGTAGAACACTTGCCCACAAAAGGCAAAGGTCCTGAGTTCAAGTCTTGGTCCAGCACACAGTTTTAATCTGCCAGGAAGTTGAAATTTACTGTGTTGTTTCTCATGGTATCATGGTACTGCTGGAGCATCTGTTCTGGGCTAATGGATCCTTCTTGATTTGCTGTTTGTCCACTGAGATTTCCTCATTTCTCACCTATAGACATTACAATCTAATGAAGTGGGGATACTTACAAGGGTCAACAGTTTGTGAATATGGAGAAATACAGACAAAAAAATCTGTGTCAATGTTTATGTTGATCTGATTCTTGCAACAAGGCGGAGGCACAAGAAAATGCTGTACCAGTTGTTTGTTTCTGGATAATGACTCTTTTATTTAAATTCTGGTGTGTGTATGTGTATAAATTCATTCCAGTTTCTTAGCTGAAATTGCAAATTTTTGGAATCCTGCGTATATGCTTCTGATCTGAGTAAACAAATAATTTACTCCATTGAATCATCATGTAAAAAATTAGTAAAATAGTATAACAAAACTCTTTCTTCTTAACAAATTGCTTTTACATACATTTATGGCAAATGAATTTACTTTGATGCTCAGCAATTCTCCTCATTTATATTGTGGCTTCTTTACTCATCACTCTAGCTCATTATGCAGAATTCTTTGACATAGTTCCAGAAAAATATATCCCCTAAGACAGTGCTCACACAGAAGCCACCTATCATATTACCAAATCCATTACGTTGATTAATAGCTCCAATTACTCCCTTTACTTGAAAGATAATTACAGATGAACCCTTCTTGCAGTGCTGTGCATCATTTTACCTTCCCACAGTACGTCATTGGCAGAAGTCTCCTCGAACCAGAACAATGTCTCACAAGTTCCACTGCTGTGAAAGATCAACTTTCACATGGCTTTTTCTCTTACCCTCATATTGGTTCCAACTGGCAAAGTGTATAAATCTTGTGACCATCTCAGCAAATTGGTGTCATAAGGGGGCGGGGGGGGGGGGGGGGGGGACGGTGTTGCTAGACACCTCAGGAACTAGGTGTGATGACGCAGAGGAATGTATTCAAAAAGCTCACACTGCAAATGACAACACCCAGGGCCTCCAAATGGAGGAGTTACTACATATTACAGCACCAAATGGGCTTGTGACACGGCTGACAAGATGGGAAAACTGGGCAAATGATGTCATGATTGCCCAACAATTACACCTGGCACCATTGGCCTTACATGAGAAGCACTGCAAGTTCAGAAACACTAGCAGACTCAGCTTGCATACATACTGCCTAACTTAGACTGGAATTATGCTGTCATTGTCAGCCACTAGCCATGAGCAGACGTCCACAACAGTCATCAAGCTGAGATGAGTCATCATACCTTGTCTTCACTAGCCACTGTCTCGATGCTGCCACCTTGGAGCCTTTCCACCAGTGGGCCACCCACTGAGTGATTGGTATCTGCCTTCCTAGTGGACCATCTACCTGTCCAGCCCTAACTGCCTGAGTGGGCAAATACTGTCGCTGTTGATCACACCATGAGGATACACATTGTAGCCGTCCACTATCGCCCAGTGTGGTAGGCACACTCTGCCACCATCATCAATGCTGGGGACCATGGTTCAATCCTGGTACACTTTGTACTGAACAGCTGATTCAGAATTACAGCTGCCATGCTTGTGGCATAAGCTATTCAGCTGCCACCATCACTTGAGGGGAGAAGTTACACATTGTCCATCTGCTTGGAAACTGTTACATGCTGTAGCTTCTTACAAAATAAAGAGATTATTCAACCGGTACTGTTTCCATTATGGATCACCACATGACACCTGCCACCACCCCACTGTAGTAAAGCCCAAGGTGGTGAACTGCAAATATCCCAACCATATCGCCTACCAGCCCCACCCGTCACCATAATGGCCGTTCACTTTGCCACTACAAGTAGTGTCAGAAGTGGTTTCCACCACCTCTAAATTGGCAGCTACAACTTGCAGCATTAACATGCAGTGGGATGACTGCAGGATCTTTGTTTCTCTTGCAAGCATCACGGCAAGTCAGGGGTCTTCTACCAGAGTTGTAATTATATTTATATGCACAATTTGGGTAAAGTAGACTCAGATAGCATTCTGAGGGTTGTTAAAAAGTTATGTTACATTGCACTGTTTGGAACAGACAATGTACTTTTTTGTGAACAAGGAGTACGGCAAATTGTTTTTTGTGTAAAGTAGTAATCACGAGCAGCCACTCAGGTGAAGGAACTAAGTTACAGTAAGAAGGGTTATGTTGATATTATATTTAAGTGCCCTCCTCATCATTCTATTTTGTTCTCTTGTCATTTGTTTTTTTGCATAACTGATAGAGGATCAACCATGCAAGGGTTGAAAACCCAGGGAAGTGCCCTTGAGGAAACATTGTGAACTTTCTCAGTTCAGTTAATTGCACTGAGAGCAAATAATATGTGTATGTCTAAGAAACTGGATGCTATGGTAAGGAACATGCACATGTGCCCAGTGTACCTCCTCCTGCTTATGTGAAAATGAGGTGAAAAATATGGGACAAGTGGTGGACAAGGGACAATGAATGATTCATTGATCTTGGGATAAGAAATGATGTGCATATAGACAGACTTGAGAGATTAAATAAGAGTGGTATTTGCATGGAAGCAGAAACCAGGGGGAGGGGGGGCGGGAGTTGACAGTGTGAGATTAATTGATGCATAAAATAGTAAGATTGTGAGATTATTAGCTCCTTAGCTCCAGTACCTTGTGGGAATTTAGAGTATGAATATGCTGTAGCACCATATGAAGTAATGTTTGCTGTGTTAAAGTAAATGAGTGTGTGACCAGCAACATGTATGATATTGATTTAGGTACAGTGGTATCTTCACCAGTGAGAATAACAGGTGTTGTGTACAGGCTGTGAAACTTGGGCCAGGTGTGATACTCGATGGCTATGTACAGGAAAGTACATTGCAGGCAGTAATTTATTTGTAGATACAGCAATGAATGTACAGGAAATATTGAAAATGTTGTGGATATTGATGTGTTGACACACATTTTATTTTCAAAGGTTGCAGATTTGTTGCTATCTGTTAGTTAATTTGTTTTACTTTCACATCACAAATTAATTTGTAGATTCTGAACATTTATGAGCATTTCCTTTTCTTTTTTAAAATTAAATATACAGATGTGAGACAGTAATTCCTATCCACCGTCTTCTCCTCACTACAATAATAGAAATACTTCTATGGAATAGAAGGAGTTGTCAAGGAAAAGCTTTCTCAGTTTGTTTTCAAATTTTACTTTGCTGTCTGTCACTGGCTAAGCTACAAAAAATTTTACATCCAGCATTGTGCACCTGTTTTTATTCTAAAGATATCCTTAATGCAGAGTAATGAATGTCATTTTTCCCTCTGGTATTGTAATTATGAACATCATTGTTCCTTAGTGATTGCAGGAAGAGTAATCAGACCAACAAGGCTACATTCTTCCAGGAATGTCTGCCTGAGTATAAGGAGGTTCATAAAGTTGATGATTCTTGCACAGATGTCATACTGGAAAGGAAGAATGAAAGTCTATCAGTTTAAAAACATGACTGATTCTGCTGATTGTATGTCAGTCTATTACCACACAAAATTTAATCTGAAATAGTCCATAACTTTATGTGGAATGTATTTATCATTACACAGGTTGATATTACTTGATATGTTTATGAGAAACATGCTATAGATTGGAATTATCATTTAAGAATATGGTCTGTGTCTATAAATGGGAAATCCATCCATTCAGTTTTTTTACTGATTAACTGTAATACAAACATTGGATAATGTCACCAAGTTTATGCACTCACTTGTGAGTGAATCTAATAGTAAAAATATGTTTTCAATATTTTAATCTAAGTGTAAGATGTTTTGTCAAATTCGTAGTTTTGTTTTACAGGGTGGTCTACCATACTGGTTGCTTACCCTTAATCCAGATATCAGGCTGCGTACTAGTGATCAAAGTAAGTTATGTGATACAATTGAGCTAAATACAGAACCCAGATACTCTGTACTATTTTAATGTCATTAATCTGTTTAGTGATATTGTTGTAATAAAATCACATTATTGATGAAAAATCTGTTGCAGTTTTGATGTAAGTGTAAATCCTATAGTTAACTGTCTCTCATATATTGAAGCTCAACTGATAACATTTATTATGACAGTGCATGACTTAATAAAAAGAGTCAAATAAGTATAAGCATGTAAATGTATAAGAAAATGAGGAATTCAATAAGTATTTGCAAAATACAGTCTGCAAAGCTGCAAGAAACACACTTGGTGCTACTGAAAAAGAAACTGTCTTGCGTATCAAAGTCATAGTCTACCTTAAAAACTGTTGCTCTGAAAGAATTACTTGTCTGAGTGCTGCTCATGCCTGTGTTACAAATGCTATCAAAAACAGCTGCAATCATGAAAACTGAACAAAGTTCCAGAGCTCTAGGGAGTCCATTTCAGATTCTATGAAGAATATGCAGCTGAGTTACCCCTCTCTTAACCACAACATACCATAGCTCACTCAAACAAAAAACTGTGCCCATTAATTGGTAGAAAGCATGAATCACACTTATCTACAGGGTACCAAAAGTGATATGTAAAACTGTCATCCAATATTATTGAATCTAGCTTAGAACATTTTCTGAGCTCAAATGTAAGGATGTTTCCTGAACATACCAACCATCGTGGATTGCAAAAATATGGGTGACCCAAACCTCAGCTTGCATTTTTCGCACATGATATCCTGAATTCCATGGATCAAGACAGTCAGGTAGATTCAGTATTCCTTGACGTCCGAAAAGCTTTTGAGTCAGTACCACACCATACTTATCAGTAAAAGTCTGATCATATTGGGTATCAAACAACATTTGTGACTGGATGACTGAACTGAGGATTTCTTTGTAGGTAGGATGCAGCTTTTTATCGTGGAAGGAGGGTTACTGAAAGAGGTACAAGTAACTTCATGCATGCCCTAGGTAAGTGGGTTGGCACACTCAATGTTCATGTCTTATTTTCGTCGTCTTCCACTTCAAACTTTTTGCAGATGATGCAATTATCTACC
Organism: Schistocerca cancellata; assembly: GCF_023864275.1. Lineage (NCBI taxonomy): Eukaryota > Metazoa > Arthropoda > Insecta > Orthoptera > Acrididae > Schistocerca > Schistocerca cancellata. Next base: position 272,528,357 of record NC_064629.1, read on the forward strand.
ATGAAGAACTATGTGAACAAAGGTTTACAAATATTTGGTCACATCTTGATAAGATTTTGAAGTGGTTCAATGGCTGATAATTTAATTATTCAGAAATGTAAAATTGTGCACTTCAGAAAATATAAAACTGCAGTATGCTATGTTTTATATTCTTATTGCTCTAGAGCTCACACAAGACATGTGCACTTCATTTTTGATGACTAATAATCAACATTAGTGGCATAGAATTAATTTAAAAATTTTATTACATTGCACCAATATCAACAACATGCCTATTTTGAGCACCAAACTGTAAGTACCATTATGTCATATCAACAATACTTAAGATATGAACTACAAAAGATCATACGTTACAATATGCATTTAATGTTTGTATAACAATGTAAGGCATCTGTTGCCATACATGAATATGCAATCATTAGTAGTACATGTCTAAAGCCTCTTCATATGATACTTTCAGTGTGACGTTGATGATGTGCACATGGCCACATACTGGTCCAACATAACAACAGCATAATAAATCATAAAATAGCCAGGACTCATAAAAAATGAAGCTCCGTAGTATGCTATGACTACAGTATCAGTGAGGCATAACTGGAATCAATCAACTCATACACCTAAATAAACAACTTGTAAGGATAGAAAAATTATTCAGTCACTGCAACTAAATCACAGTTAAAGCAGGAAGCAGACTTCAGTTTGTTGATATCATTCTGGAAAAAAAGCTATCAGCCTACAAAGTATGTGCTGTTGTGATCTTCAGTCCAAAGACTGGTCTTAGGCAACTCCATTCATCCTGTGCAAACCTCTTCATCTCAAGCTTCTAAAATCAAAACATTGATCAGGAATAGATAACATACAAAATTTTGTTATAAAAAATGTCTAGACTCAATTTCTGAACCACTGATGTATCTTGTAAACCTGTCTTCCTCAACTGGCAGCTTTACAAAAAGTTTAAAAATAGCTAAAGTTAAACCACTACACAAAAAAGGAAGCCAGGAAGAGGTTTTGATCTGTGGACCAGTTTCTCTGTTGTCTGTGTTTTCTAAAATTCTAGTGAAACTCATTTATAAAAGCTTGTCAAATTTCATAGATAAATATAATATACTAACAGCATCTCAACATGGTTTCAGGAGAAATCACGCTACAGAAATACCAATCTTTTCTTTTCTGTATGAAACTCTACAGGCCCTAGATAGACAGGAACATAACTTGAGTATATTCCTAGATTTGTCAAAAGCATTTGATACCATCAATCATGATAAATTACTAGGTAATATTCAGAACTGGGGTATTAGGGGAGCAGCACGTAACTGTATTAAATCATGCCTACATGAAAGAAAACAGCTCATAGAGATAATATATGAAGTAAATGGGACAGTCAAAACTCACCAGTCAGATTTGTTAGTGGTCAAACATGGAGTTCCCCAAGGTTCTGTATTAGGTTCATTTCTCTTCTAATTATATGTAAACAATTTACAGATAAACAGCAAAAACAGTAAGCTATATCAATTTGCAGATGACACCTAAAAAACTGTTGCAATGGTTATTTCACCACCCAGAATAGGACACCAGCAAATTGTCCTGTAGAAATAAGTGGCCAAAAAATTGAAAAAAAAAATGGGAGTACAAAATTTCTTTGTGTATAGAGTCAACAAAACATGAAATGGGATACACACTTGGACTATGTGAACAAAAAACTGAGCAAAACATGTTTTGTAATGAGAATAATAAGAAACTGCATATCACATGATGATCTCAGGACCATATATTTTGCTTATGTTCATTCAATATTGAAATATGGTGTAGTGTTTTGGGGAAATTGTGAAGCTAGTCAGAAATCATTTAGACTGCAGAAAAAGATAATTAGATTGATGCAAGGGTTACATCAAATATCATCATGCAAGCCACTATTTAGGAAAAATAAAATACTGCCACTTCTATGTATTTGTATACTTTAAACTGTAACTATTTTAAAGAAAAGCTAAACAGCAAAGTCCAAGCATCACCTGTAACAGATCTGTACATAGCTACCACACAAGACAAATAAATTATGTATATGTACAGCAGACAAACACAGCACTATTACAGAAAGGCATACTCCACCCTGGCATCAAATTGTACAACACACTACCCAAATCACAAAAGTAATAATGGACTTAACCAAGTTCAAATCAACTGTGAAGGATTACTTGGTTGAGCACTGCTTCTATAGAGTAAGGGAATACCTAGAAAAACAAAACTGCCTCACTGATTAAGACTGTTTTTATAAAATGTGTAGAGTTAGAAATTATTGTATAATTTAATTTTTTGTTTTAAAATGGTGTCTGACAAAAAGGAAAAAAATCAAGGAATGTGTATTGTAATTAATTAATGGTCCAGTATCTTTTGTACACTGTACAGTCATAGATACACAGGACCAATAAATAAATAAATAAATCCAATCTTCAGCATTCTGCTTTAGTATCACATTTCAAAAGTTTCTGTTTTCTTTCTTTCTGGATCACTTATCATCCACATTTCATTTCTGCACAAGGCTATACTCAAGACATCAGAAAGGTTTTTCTCGATATTGCCACTCTGCATGTTATATCCTCTCTACTTCAGCTATCACAATTTATTTTACTGCCCAAATGGTGAAACTTATTTACTACTTTCAACATCTCTTTTTCTAATCTAATTCCCTCAGCATCACTTGATTTATTTTAACTATTACTCTTGTTTTGCTTTTGTTAATGCTCAAGTTATATCCTCCATTGACGACGCTGTCCATTCAATTTCACTTTCAAGTCCTTTGCTTTCTCTGACAGAATTACAGTGTCATTGGCAAACCAGAAAGTTTTTGTTTCTTCTCCAAAAACTTTAATTCCCTTCCCAAATTCCTCCTTGCTTTCCTTCATTGATAACTTGCTCCATGTACAGAATGAATAGCATTGGGGATAGGCCTCACTCCGTTCTGAACCATTGTTCCCCTTTCGTGCCCTTCGAATTTCATAACTGTGGTCTGATTTCTGTGCAAATTCTAATTAACCAATTGCTTCTTGAATTTTATCCCTATTATCTTCAGAAGTATAAAGTGTATTCCAGTTAACATTGTCAAAAGCGCTCTCCAAATCTCTCTCTCTTCCCTTTTGTTTCTTTTTTTTCTCAACCTCCTCACTTCAGAGTAGTACTTGCAACCTATATCCTCAATTATTTTCTGGATGTATTCCAATCTCTGTCTTCCTCTAAAGTTTTTGCTCCCTACAGCTGCCTCTAGTACCATAGAAGTCATTTCCTCTTTTCTTAACAGATGTCCTATCATCCTGTCACTTCTTCTTGTCATTGTTTTCTACATATTCCTTTCATCTCCAATCCTGTGCATAACCTCCTTTTTCTTGTCTTATCAGTCCACATAATTTTCAACATTCGTCTCTGACATCACATCGCAAATGCATCAATTCTCTTCTGTTCCTGTTTTCCCACAGGCCATGTTTCACTACCATACAATGTTGTGCTCCGAACATACATTCTCAGAAATTTACTCCTCAAATGAAAGCCTGTGTTTGATACTAGTAGACTTCTCTTGGCCAGGAACGTGAATGCCCTTTTGACAAGTGCTAGTCTGCTTTTGATGTCCTCCTTGCTCCATCCATCATTGGCTATTTTGCTGCCTAGGTAGCAGAATTCCTTGACTTCATCTACTTTGTGACCATCAATCCTAATGTTAAATTTCTCACTGTTCTCATTTCTCTTTCTTCTCAATACTTTTTCTTTCTTTGATTTACTCTCAGTCTGTATTCTGTACTCATTAGACTATTCATTGCATTCAGCAGATCCTGAAATTCTTCTTCACTTTCACTCAGGGTAGCAATGTCATCAGTGAATTGTCTCATTGATATCCTTTCACCTTGAATTTTAATCCCACTCCTGAACCTTTCTTTTATTTCTGTCATTGCTTCTTTGATATACAGATTGAAGAGTAATGGTGAAAGGTGACATCCCTGTCTTACACCCTTTTTAATCCGAGCACTTCGTTTTTGACCATACACTCATCCCTTTTGGCTGTTGTACATATAGTACATTATTCATCTCCCCCTATAGTGTACCACCATTTTTCTCAGAATTCTGAACATCTTATATCATTTTACATTGTCAAACATGTTTTCCAGTTTGACAGATCCTATGAACGTGTCTTGATTTTTCTTTAGTCTTGCTTCCAATATCAACCTCAATGTCAGAATTGCCTCTGTGGTGACTTTACCTTTCCCAAAGCCAAACTAATTGTCACATAACACATCCTAAATTTTGTCCTGCATTCTTCTGTATATTATTTTTGTCAGCAACTTGGATGCATGAGCTGTCAAGCCGATTGTGCCATAATTGTCGCACTTGTCACCTCTAGCAGTCTTCGGAATTGTGTGGATGATATTTTTCTGAAACTCTGATGGTATGTTGCCAGACTCATACATTCTACACATCAACATGAACAGTCATTTTGTTGCCACTTCCCCCAATGATTTTTAATATCTGGTGAAATTTTATCTACCCTTCTGCCTCATTTGATCTTAAGTTTTATTCTAATACTGGATCCCCCATCTCTTCTAAATCAACTCCTGTTTCTTCTTCTAGCACATTAGACTACTCTTCCTCCTCATAGAGGCCTTCAGTGTACTGTTTCCACCTATCCACTCTGTCCTCTGCATTTAACAGTGGAATTCTCATTGCATTCTTAATGTTAACACCCTTGCTTTTAATTTCACCAAAAGTTGTTCTGACTTTCTCATATGTTGAGTCAGTCCTTCTGACAATCATTTCCTTTTTGATTTCTTCACATTTTTCATGCAGCCATTTCATCTTAACTTCCCTGCACTTCCTCTTTATTTCATTCCTCAATGACTACAAATACTATAAAGGTAGGTTTGCCTTTCTGTATCTTCTAAGGTACGTCATGGGTCAGTTTTGCCTAGCTTGTTCTGACATGTCTCTGTAACCCAAACTGATCTTCCCCAAGGCTGGCTTCTACCATTTTTTTCCATTCTTCTGTAAATAATTCATGTCAGTGCTTTACAACCATTAGTTATTAAACTAAGAGTTCTAAAAATGAAAAATCCAGGACGGAATGTAACAATATTATGAAAAAAAAGTAGATACCATACAGTGGAGATGCTGAGTCACAGGTAGGCACAACAAAATAACTGTCACAAATAAAACTTTCAATCATTATGGCCTTCATCCACAATAGATGACACACACACACACACACACACACACACACACACACACACACACACAAACAAATGCAACTCACACACATGACTGCAGTCTCAGGCAACTGAAACCAAACTGCATGCGAGCAGCAGCACCAGTGCATGATGGGAGTGACAACTGTATGAGGATAAGGAGGAGGCTGGAGCGGTGAGGGGAGGGATAGTATGGTGGGGGCAGCAGATAGTGAAGTTCTGTAGGTTAGACGGAGAGCAGGTAAGTGGGGGGAGGGGACCGCAGGGGGGGGGGGGGAGTAGCAGAAAAGGAGAGAAGTAAAAAGGTAAAAAGACTGGGTGTGATAATGGAATGACAGCTGTGTTGTGCTGCAATGGGAACAGGGAAGGGGCTGGATAGGTGGGGACAGTGCCTAAGTATGGTTGAAGCTAGGAGGCTTACAGGAACATAGGATGTATGCAGGGAAAGTTCCCATCTGCACAATTCAGAAAAGATGGTGTTGGAGGGAAGTATCCATATGGCACAGGCTGTGAAGCAGTCATTGAAATGAGAGATGTCATGTTTGGCAGCGTGTTCAGCAACAGGGTGGTCCACTTGTTTCTCAGCCACAGTTTTTCAGTGGTCATTCATGTGGACAGACAGCTTATTGGGTGTCATGCCTACATAGAATGCAGCACAGTGGTTGCAGCTTACCTTGTAGATCACATGACTGGTTTCACAGGTATCTCTGCCTTTGATGGGATAGGTGATGTTCATGACTGGACTGGAGTAGTTGGTGGTGAAAGGATGTATGGGACAGGTCTTGCATCTAGGTCTGTTACAGGGGTGTGACCCATGAGATAAGGGGTTAGTAGCAGGGGTTGTGTAGGGATGGACAAGTATATTGTGTAGGTTCAGCAGATGGTGGAATACCACTGTGAGAGGGGTGGGAAGGATAGTGGACAGGACATTTCTCATTTCAGGACATGATGAGATGTAGTCAAAACCCTGGAGGAGACTTCAGAATTCCCTGCAGTACATCCTACATTCCCCTAACCCTCCTGGCCTCAACCTTCATTACTCACTGTCCTCACCCATCCAGCCCCTTCCCTGTTCCCATTCCAGCATTGCATAGCTGTCATTTGATCAACACACCCAGTCTTTTCACTTCTCTCCTTTCCTGCTATCCCCCCCCCTCCCCACCTCTCCCATGCTCTCTATCTAACCTGCAGCACTTCACTATCCACCACCCCCACCCTATTATCCGTTCCCTTCCCTGCCCCAACCTCCTCCTTACCCTTGCCCAATCACCCCTCCTGTCATGCACTAGTATTGCCGCTCGCAGTGTGGTTTCAGTTGCCAGAGACTGCAGTCGTGTGTATGAGTTGAATGTGTGTGTGTGTGTGTGTGTGTGCGTGTGTGTGTGTGTGTGTGTGTGTGTGTGTGTGTGTGTGTGTGTGTGTGTTTGTTGTCTATTGTTGATGATGGCCTTAATGGCCAAAAGCTTTATTTGTGACAGTTTTTTTGTTGTACCTATTTGCGACTCAGTATCTCTGCTATATGGTAAGTAGCAACTTTCCTTTTCATAATATTGTTATAGACTAAGAGTTCCAAAATATTCTGAGCTGTCAGCACCTGCTTTCTGTGGATTTGGAATTATTACATTATCCTTTAAGTCTGCAGCTATTTCCCCTGTCTCATGTGTCTTGCTCACCAGGTGGAATAGCTTAGCCACAGCTAGCTCTCCCAGTGATATCAGTTGTTCTGAGGGAATATCATCTACTCCAGAGTCCTTGTTTCATATTAAATTTTTCTACAATATTGCCTTGAAGTTGATTTCCCTTGAATAGCCATTCTATATATTCATTCCACCTTTCAGCTTTTCCTTCTTTGCTTAGTATTTGTTTTCCATCTCAGCTCTTGATATTCATACAGCTGTGTATCTTTCTTACAAAGGCATCTTTCATGTGTCCTATGGCGACTCCTTCTTAACCGTTATGCACTTCCTGTCAATTTCATTTTTTATATGATTGTACTTCCTTTCACCTGCTTCATTTGCTGCAATTTTATATATTCTCCTTTCATCAATTAAATTCAGTATCGCCAGTGATATCCAAGGATTTTTATTAGGCCTTGCCTTTTACCTATTTGATTGTCTGGTGCCTTCACTACCTCATCTCTCAAAGCTACTCATTTGTCTTCTGCTGTCATTTCCCCTGTTTCAGTCGATCATTGAAAGTCTCAGCAGCCTCTCATTCTTTCAGCTTATCCAGGTCCTATCTCCTTAATTCTGTACCATTTTGCAAATTCTTCAGTTTTAATCTATAATTCATATCCAATAAATTATGGCCAGAGTCCACATTTTCCCCTGCAAATATCTTAAAATCTGGTTCCTAAATCTCTATCTTACCATTATATAATCAATCCAAAATCTCCTAGTGTTTGCAGGTCTCTTTGATGTATAAAACATACTTTCATGATTCTTGAACCAAGTGTTAGCAATGACTAAATTATGCACTGTACAAAATTCTACCAAGTGGCTTCCCCTTTCATTACTTTCCTCCAGTCCACTTCCTTCCACTATTTTTCCTTCCCTTCCTCTTCTTTCTACCAAAATCCAGTCGTCCATCACAATTTTTTTTCTATTCCTTAACTATTTAAATAATTTATTTTACTTTATCATACATTCTTTCAATCACTTCATCTGTGGAGCTAGGTGGCATATAATCTTGTAGTAATGTGGTGGGTGTTGGTTTTATGTCTGTCTTAGTTACAATAATGTATTCACTATGCTGCTCATAATAGCTTAACACATTTATATTTTCTCATTTATTATTAGACCCACTCTTGCATTACCTCTATTTGGTTTTGTGTTTGTGATCCTGCACTCACCTGACCAGAAATCCTATTCATTCTGCCATCCTTTTCAAATGTTCTAGCATATCTACCCGATTATAGGCTGCAACATTTTACACTCCAATCTGTTGAATACCAGTTTTGTTTTTCTTGATGATGAAATCTTCCTGAAAAGACCTTACATAAAGATCTGAATTGGGGATTATTTTACCTCTCTAATATGTTACCCAACAGGATGCCATCATTTGGTAGAGCTGCATGAACTTGGGAAAAGTAGCAGCTGTAGATCTCCTTGTATTCAGCCATTTGCAGTACCAATACAGCAATGGCATGTTGGATGATGTTACAAGGGCACATCAGTCAATCATCCGGACTGTTGCCCCTGCAAGTACTGAAAAGGCTGTTGCCCCTTTCCAGGAGCCACATGTTTGTCTGGCTTCTCCACAGATAGCCCTATGTTGTGGTTGTATCTATATGGATCAGCTAGAATATTATGACCACCTACCTGACAGCTGCTATGTCCACATTTGGCATGGATAACAGTGATAATGCACCATTGCATGAAAGCAATGAGACCTTAGTAGGATGCTGGATGGAGTTGGCACCACATCTGCTATCAGAAGTCATGCAAATCCCATAAATTCAATTGTGGGTGGGTGGGGGGGGGGGGAGGGAGGCGATGAACTCTGATGCCACATTCAATCACATCCCAGATGTGTTCGATTGGGTTTAGATCTGGTGAGGTGGAGGCCCAGCACATCAATTGGATCTCACCACTATGTTCCTTGAGCAACTCCATTACACCCTTGGCTTTCTGACATGGTGCATTATCTTTCTGAAAAATGATACTGTCATTAGGAAACATGATTGTCATAAAAGGGTGTACATGGTCTGCATCCAGTGTACAATACTCCTTGGCCATCACAATGCATTGCATGAGCTCCACTGGACCCATGGATGCCCATGTCAATGCCCCCCAGAGGATAATGGAGCCACGGCCACCTCATCTTCATCCCGCAGTACAGGCGTTGATTAACTGTTACCCTGAAAAATGGAGGATTTGTGCCCTCACATCAACACAATGAAGAAGGTATCAAGATTCATCAGACCATGCAACACTATGCTATCCAGTGTCAATGGTCAAATGAGAGTTTCATCATTAGGAGTGTTCAGTGCACTATGTGTTCAGGCAAACTTGTACCCTGCACAGCATTAAAGCCTGACGTTAGTTCCACCACCCTTCGCCGCCTGTCCTGTTTTACCAGTCTGCCCATCCTATGATGTCTGACATTTGTAATGACGAGTGGCCACCCAACTCTATGATGTCTGGACTTGGTTTCACCTTAGTTTTCCCATGTTTTGAAGACACTCACCACAGCACTCCTCAACCACCTGACAAATCAAGCAGTTTCTGAAATGCTTGTGCTCAGCCTCTGGGTTATCACAAACTGCCCTCGGTCAAACTCTGATTATGTGTCTTCCCCATTGTACACACGGACAGCACATTTACTGATACTACATGCACCATGTGTGTGTCTGACTAGAAGTCATACCTCACCAGGTGATGCTGCTATTGCATAGAAAGGCTTACATCAATAGTAGGTCAGTGGTATAATGTTATAGCTGCTCAGTGTATGGTACAGCTATCTGTATCACTGATGCATCCCACCTCAGTGATGCCCATGGTTTATGGGGCATTTACAAAAAATATTTCTTACAAAATGCTTGTGTAACACAATCTAAAATATTTCTCAAATGTGTCAGCAGACATTTCAAAATAATCCTCAACTACACCGCTAAACACCTACTTACAAAGTTTCTAGAGCCAGTATTAAGTGACAAATCTAGGAATGTACAACCATCTGTTGCTTGAATGGACACCATGAAGACAAGATTAGATTAACAAAAGTTTGTGCAGACACACATAATCAGGCATCGTTGCCACATGAATGAAACAGGATGCAACCCTAATAATTGGTGCTGTAGAAAGTACACTATTCAGAATAATTGAAGGATCACTTTTTTGAAGCAATACCATTTTCTCCAAATGTGAAGACCATTTTCCCCAATTGTGAAGTGGGAGTGAGGAATTTGGCTCAAAAGTGCCTACAACCTTACTCTGTAATCATGCAAAAACGTAGAGCCCTGCAACGTCACACTTGGGCTCAGTGATGCTTCAAACAGCAAGGTGAAGACACATGCAAAAAAGAAGCCAAACCTCAGAATGATGGGTGGGTGAATGATGTCATATTGGCACTAAGTTTCACTAGAATTCTGCCCAACACCATCATGGACAGGTCACTTGATAGGAAAGGCATTACACCCACTGCATCCACATCTCAACCCTTCTCTTGACACATCTATGATGGAAGTGAGAATTACAACACCCAGCATTGAAATCAGACGGTATTCTTATGGGTGGCGCAGGAAAAAGTTTCAGACACACCATGACTCAGGATTGACACAAAAAGATATCAGGACATGGCGTAACGGGTGTCTTGAAACTGTTCCTTCCCTTGAGGTGCTCATTTACACCATTTTGTGGTCAAAACCAACAATTTTTTGTGTGATGTCCAAGAGAATAGCATCCTTGACAGCCTCTGACACTGCTGACATGCCTCAGCTGATTCAACCCTCCTCCCAGGATACAGTCAGGCTGCAACCCCACTGAATGTGAGCTGACCACTTTGAAGCGCATTGTGACCACAATTATTGCTCTTGTGCACAAGGTGGAACCACTAGGAACTGTCAAATACCATTCCATGAAATTTGAACTCACTAACACTTCATCTTCAGAATCAAATCAAAGTCACAAGGACTAATGTCCAGGGAGTATGGTGGATGGTACAATATGGTACAGTACTTCCCAGTCAAACAGAGCAGCCACAGCTTTAGCTGTATGTGCCTGCACATTGTCATGCAAAATGATGTGTGGGTTGCACGGAAAGTGTTGCCACTTCTTTCTCAAAGCTGGTAGCAGATGATGCTTCAAAAATGAACAGTAATACTGTGCACTGATGGTCTGCTATGGAGGAACATAATGAATTAAGATAATATCATCACAATCATATATAAGAATCACCATAACTTCCACCATACTGGGCCTCTGACGCACTTTCGACTTTTCCGGCAATTCATAATGACACCATAGATTGGATTGGTGTTACAGTTTTGGCTCATACGATGTGGCCTACATCTCATCCAGAGTTATGATACAGCATAAGAAAGCCTCTCCTTCATGCTCATAGTTCTCCAAGTGCATCTGAGCAATGTCATAGCACATCCATTTCTGCATTTCCATCAAGTCATGCAGAATCCATTGTGATGCAAGTTTTTGCATGCCCAGGCATTCCTTCAGGATGCAAGCACAGTCATATGCACTAATCCGGTTTCGTGGGTGAGCTCACAAATCGTATGGCATCGAACATTGTCCACTAACGTGGCAACATCTTGCACTTCTTCTTCAGAGAAGAATGCGTGTCTGCCCAATGCGTGTCTGCCACCATTTGCCAACCTTTGTTGAAGGCTTTTATCCAATGTGCCACTGTTCTGTACGGCAATGTTAATTCCCTTCATGCCTCTTGAAGACCTTGATGACACTGTCATGCTGTATGACCTCTGGCACATTCAATCTTGATCCAAATCTGTTATTCCTGTTTTGAACCATAGTGACACCGTTACATTAGACCACTCACTCACAAGTGACTGTGTTTCTCTTGATTGTGCGCACACTGGTGATGTGAGACAGGTGAGTCCATTTGCTCAGAGGTAAGGTAGATATGTCAACAATGTGTGCTATCAGTGACAATAGTAGATTCCATTGCATAATGTCTCCACAGCGGTGTTGCCACTATTTAAGTTTCAACCTACATAAAATGCTGTTCATCTGAGTTGGTGTTTTCTCAGACAGAATTAAACATTGTATTAGCAAGCCATATCACAGAAAAGGAGATGAAACATGAGTAAATAATTGTTGCCTTAACTCATTATTGCCAGTAATTTTTAAAAAAATTAAGCACATAATATACAATAAACTTTGTAAACACTTATTACATAAAAATGTATGACTTAGGCTTTTGATTGTGTGAACCATGATATGCTCATGCAAAAACTGAAATAGGGGGTGTGATCACCATGGATGGAAATGCATGCTATGCAACATGCTCCCTTGCTGGCCAGAAGGCTGGTAATGATTTCTTGTGGTGGGATGTTTCATTCCTCCACCAGTATGACTGTCAGCTGCTTGATGGTCATTGGTGCATGTGGATATGTTGCAGTACATCTCTGAAATGCATCCAACATGCACTTGGTAAGATTTAAGTTGGAGGAATGGGCAATCCAGTCCATTTACCATATATTCTCTCATTTCAAGAGCTCCTCCACCTATACTGTTCAGTTTGGTTGGGCATTGTCATCCACAAACATTGCTATTCATGATCATCACACACCTTACAAGGAACCATGAGCCACCTTTTGTGTTGTTCCGGGGGCTACCATGAATCACTCTGACCTCAGTGTAATTATTCTCTTCGAATTTTTTTGTTCACCTCATTGCATAGTTTTTTCAGTTATCTTTGGTATTGTAAGAGCCAAATGTGCCCCTGAAAAGATTCACATGGGGAATGAGTACAGTGTCACAATAATCTTGAATGGTGAGTATACCACATTAAAAAATCTGGAGGTCACTGCACCCATGCAACATTGTGCCACCCAACACCATAACACCTGGACCACCAAAACAATCATGTTTGACAATGTTCCTAGGTGCATTATGTTTTCCCACCCTTCACCATATGACAGTATGTACAGCATTGTTGAACATCTCAAAACCTTTGAATACAGTATGCTTACCAGTAAAGGTTATTGTGACACTGTACTCCTTCCCCATATGCATCTTTTCAGGATCCATTTGCCCCTGAATTTATTTTTATGGATGACAGTGTATGACTGCATCGAACAGTCCAGATGTAGGAGCTCTTGGAAAGAGAGGATATTCAGTGAACGGACTGGCTTGCCCTTTCCCCAACTTAAACCATGTTGAGCACATGTAGAAAGCATTGTGAAGGCTTACTGCAGCATGTGCACGTACACCGATGACTATCCAGTAGTTGTCACTGTGCTGGTGGAATTTCCTACTACAAGAACTCTTAACCAGACTTGTGAATGGCGAGGGAACATGTTGCAGAGTCTGCATTGCTATATGTGCTCATCACACACATTATAGTGAACCATGACCCACCCTTATGTATTGACCAGGGAAACACCATGAATCCAGTGACCTCAGTGTAATTATTCTCTTCGAATAAAATTGTCATTTTTGTTCATCTCATTTCACATTTCTTTCAGTTATCTTCTGCATTATACTGTAGCAGTGCTTTGTATGTTGGTCCAAGTTTCATCAAACTGTGTTACTTGGAAGTGACACAGCATGTGAAAGCTACTTTTGTCCATAAGTTCTGCACACCAGTGTATTATGGAATAGTAAGCCCAACAGGTTCACTGGTTTTACATTATCTGTACAACAGAAAGCTGAATGTTTCAGTCCCATGTTAATCACAATGTATTAGGCACTCACAGTTTCAATCAAACAGTCACAGTGTGCAGCAGGACTCTATTTTATGCCCTCTGTTGTTTCTGATATACATAAACAATCCTCTATTTGCTTTATCAAAAGATCCAGGATTTGCTTTTCTTACATATGACACAAGTATATGAATACAGAATGTCATACCAGCCCTCTAACTGTAAAGGAAGGTAACAAAATAACTGAAAAAAATCCCATCCAGCCTTCCAAAAATAAGTTTCCTGTGATTTCCTTAAAATGATTAATTTGAGTGCTTGGATGGTTCCTGTGAAATGGGATAAAGCTGGTTTGCTTCTCCATCCTCATCTTATCTGTAATTATCTATCATTAATGGGACACATGTTTCCTTCTTTCATTTGGAGAGTGAAACTCATCCCTCCAGAAGATTTTAATCATTAACAGATCTCTTGTCACTAAATACAATTAATATTGACTAATATACAAGCTCCTCACCAGACTGTGCAGGCCCAAGAGATGTCTACTGGCTGCCTTGTCAACCTCTGCCTTGTGGCATTATGCAGATGTAGTATTGAGGGGCATGTGGTCAGCACATCACTCTCCGAGCCATTTTGCATATTTATAATACTGTGAAGCCTGTCTGCAACATTCTCCCATGTCCAGGTAGTCCCTTGATTGGCCTCACAAGGGTGAGTACACCATGCACCAGTCCTCCCACCAAGAAAAGTCCTCAGCAGTACCAGGAATTGAACTAGGGTCCTCCACATGGCAGCCATCTATGCTGACCACACAGCTATGGAGGTGGATAATAATGACTCATGCTCACCTAAAATATTGTTTTGCCCATTGAATTAAAAAAAAAAGGTCAGGAGCAGCAGCAACTGTGCAACTATATTTTGCAGTTTACTGTGTAGCTGATTTATTGGTGCACCATTCTGTAGCAAGTAACTACAAACATACACCACTGGCTTAAGGGAGAATTAGCATTAATCATTGGCCTGTAATATCACTAGTTTCCAGTTATAAAGGACTGTGGGATGCAATGAAATTATATATTTTTCTTTCTTAATGGTGTGCCCAAACTCTTGAGCCCCCATGTTTGGGGCTTTGGAAGGATGATGAAATGGACTTCACACCACTACTCTGAACCAAACAAGAAGATGCAGTGTGATGTAAGTTACAGTGAATCTTCAGAAGGATACTGTGTTTGACAGTAAACCTTAATACCTCTGTTAAAATATAATTAAAAACGCTGGTCAAGAATCAGGAGACTGCATACAAGTACCATATAACATAGCCCCTAGTCTCCATAATGGCCTCATTTCAGCGAGGAAAGCCATCTACAAGTTTCTCCAGGTATTTCATATCTCACTGGAGCCACTCATTGATGATTAGGTGCTGTACAGCTACCAAATTTTGAGATGTTCCTTGTTATATTTCACCTGCTTTTCTAAAAAGTCCCAAACATTTTCTGTAGTATTAACAGCATGTGATTTAGAAGCCCAATTGAGTGGCAGTAGGATGCCTGAGTATTTGTTAAACCACTAACATACACATGCAGGCTTTTGAACACTGCTGTTGTCATCTTGGGAGACAGGAATTTTCATGGCATACTCATCATAACAAGGTAGAAGAAAGGATAACACTTCATCCCCAGTATAGTACAGAAGATAACTGAAAGAAATATGCAATGAGATGAACATAAATGACACTTTTATTCAAAGAGAATAATTACACTGAGGTCACTGTGTTCATGGTGGTCTCCTAGACAATACAAAAGATGGGCTATGGTTCTTTATAAGGAGTGTTCTTTCTTTCTTTCTTGGGGCCTTGGTCCCACTTCATGCGGGGTCGGCTGTGTTACTATTGATTTGGCAGAGTTAGTTACAGAGGGTGGCCAGATGCCCTTCCGGCCGACACCCCAAACCCTCCAGGATGGAAGTAGTGTACCCCAGCTGTCTGTGTCTAGTGTAAGCCACAGAACATTTTTAAATGTCTGCAAGTTGTGTAACTGTGGCGGAACATGGGGACCAGCCCGGTATTCACCCAGTGGGAAGTGGAAAACTGCATAAAAACCACATCCAGGCTGGCTGGCATACTGGCCCTCATCATTAATCCATCAGGCAGATTCGATCTGGGGCTGGCGCGCCTACCTGAGTCCAGGAAACAGTACATTAGCACTCTCGCCTATCCTGGCAGGTGGTTCTTCCTAAGGTGTGTGATGACCATTAATGGCAATGCTTGGTCTGCAACAGTCTCCCATGCCATCCACAAGTATGATAAACAGTTCTTGAGGTATGACATTCCAAGAATGTAAAAATTAACACCCTGGTTCATGTTCCTGAAAACCTGAATGTATGGGCCCAAGTCATGATATTAAAACCAGCCCCAAAGTATTGAGAGTCCCAACGGCACCTTCCGTATACTGCAGATTAAATGTCTCATTGGGTGATGATACCCTTCTAATCACATTTAAAACATAAATAATGGAAGGATTAGCAAATCACAATATAAATTAAAATTAAGAACATAGTTACAAATCAAGCTGATATTGAAGGCCTGCCATACTACTGTTAAATTAAAATTAAGAACATAGTTACAAATCAAGCTGACCTTGAAGGGCTGCCATACTACTGTTCAAAATGTTCATAGTATATATTCTACTTGATGAATTATGAAGGTAGAATTATGAATTATTATGGCCTGTAAGTAATACTGTTAGTGTTGTAGATAAAAACTGCTGTACTTTTTTTTAAATTGTCACATTATGTGTGAATAAGTGTTTCCCAACATTCTTCCAATGAGTATATATCATCTTTGGAGTGTGGTCCTCAAAGTTCTGCAAAATAAACATCTATTGAACACATAATCATCTGATTGTGATCAAAATGTTTTCCAACCATGAATTTCTTTTTATACAACAAGAGTCAGAAATATGAGGATACCATATCCAGTGAGCTGATGAGTGGAGTAGATGTTCAGGTATCAATAAATTGTTCTTAAATGTCTCCATTTTTACATGGTTGCAACATTGCTGAGATTTTTTTGTGAGCATTCGACAAAGGTGGCAGTCATCTTGCATTAAGTTTCCTCATAGAAAATACTTCATCTAAAATGTCCCATACTCTTTTTACTGAAATGCCTACCTATATTCCTGATGCCTTTCACTGGACTGGGACACGAACATGGACCCTTACACTTTTTGATCAGTGCTCTAACTGACTGAGTTATGCAGGCATGACTGATGACCCGTCGTCAGAACTTTACTTCTACCAACACTATTCTGCTTCATTCCAACATCACAGAAGCATACCTTGCTGAATTAGCATTCCTGATAGAAACAATATTGCAAAAAATGGCTTAGTGGCAGTCTAGGAGAATGTTTACAGCATGAATTGTTCACAGTGCATTGTAGTATGTGCTTTTTTAAAATGTACTGACAGATCAAAACAGTCTGATCATTCTTTTTTAAATCAAAACTGTTTGCTATTGAGTATGTTATCCGATACTAAAAAAGTTGATTGTCCATTATCTTTGTGACAATGTTTGAAAATACTGCCAATAATGGGATGGGCCAGTAATTCTTTATTAATGTTTTATCACATTTTTTGTGAATTGTATTGATAAACGGAATGTTTAAGTCTGGCTACAATAATAACAGTAGGAAAAGATTCATTACATACACTGAAGAGCCAAATAAATATTGTCACATGCTTAATCATGTTGGTCCAACTTTGTATTGTAATACAGCAATGATTCTGTGTGACATGGATTCGACAAGACCTTGGTAGTTTTTCAAAGGTATGTGGCACCACATCAGTATGCATACATCACACAATTCTCATAAATTATGGGTTGGTGGTTTGTGGGTGCAGAGCTGTGTCTGATAACACCCAATATGTGTTTTGTCAGATTCAGATGGCCAAGACATCAATGTCAGTTCACTATCATGCTACTGAAACCATGGCAGCATGATTCTGGCCTTGTGACATGGACAGCTATCCTGCTGGAAGATGCCATTATCATCAGGGAAGACATCAAGCATGAAGGGATGCAGGTCATCTGCAGTAATGTTTTCATAGTCCATGGTTGACATGGTGCCTTTGATAACTGCTATAGGTCCCAAGGAATCCTAGGTGAATTTCTCCCATAGCACATACTGTCCCTCCACCCTGCATGTATAAAGCAGTTATTCCCTGGATGGCATTGTATTTAGACATGAGTGCTGGTCTGGTATAACAAAAAATGTGATTCATCAGACTGGACAACATATTTCCAGTGATCCACAGTCCAGTCTCAATGGCTTGTTGCGGTCATGATTGAGGATGTCACTGGATCACATCGGAACATAGAGGGGTTTCTCTGCTGCAGAGCCCATGTTTTTGTCCTGCTGGTATAATAAAAAAAAATCTGTCTAGTTTATTGACTGATAAATATGTTCTACTAATTTATCAGTCATATTATATTTATATTGTTGTTTGTGATACAATTCAACAAATACTAAAGTCACATGAATGTATTCTTTCAGGTTTCCTAAATTATGTGGATGGTTGGTTAAGCTACCTATTGCCACTGGTAGCTCCAAAGTTCTATGGCAATGGAGGACCTGTTATAATGGTCCAGGTAATCTTCTTCATAAATTAAAATATTTAAAAGGACTTTAAATGACATATTGGATCTGAATGATACACAAACTTTTACAGGTTGAAAATGAGTATGGTAGTTATCCAGCATGTGATTTTACTTACACTAGCTGTCTCAGAGATAAATTCAAACAGTACGTTAGAAATGATACACTATTGTTTACAACAAATGGAAGTTCAGACATCATGCTGCGATGTGGAAAAATACAAGATGTGTATGCAACTGTTGACTTCGGTGTAGGTAAGCACTTAATCTCCACAGTTTAAAACCCAAAGTCATAAACAAGAAATGAGTTTCAATAATTACTTTATTGACACAAAGGAAATGTGTTTCCACATGTACTTTTCAAGTACATGAAGGTTTTCATAGGATGAGAAACAAATGAAATTACTATAATAGATGTAATACCAGTTACAACTCATTTTTCAGTGGCTAATTAGCCTGAAGGATAGCATTTAACACATTATTATTTTCTATGGTAACACATCACTAACAGTCTAGACCAAACAGTATTGAAATGTCTCATGGTTCACATACATTATTCAAGCTTGATGAATGTGCTAAGTATTACATTCACCGATTATCTATTCAGTTTTGGATATAAATGAACTTTATTGGATCAGGTCTTTATGCCTCTGTCTATAGAATAATAGATAGCATAGCAAACACCAAGACCTTGTCTCAGGGTTACAACCATTTGTTTTAATCATCAGTCTTTTCATTGGTCTGATGTTGCCTGCCATAAATTTCTCTCAGGTGCCAACCTCTTCATCTCAGAATAGTACATGCTTCCTATGTCCTCAATTTTGTTGTAGTGTGTATAACAATCTCTGCCTTCCCTTACAGTTTTTACCCTCTACAGCACCCTCTAGTACCATGGAAATTACCCAGGATGTCGTAACGTATGTCCTGTCATCCTGTTCCTTCTTCTTGTCAGTATTTTTCATATGTGTCTTTCATCACTGATTCTGCAGAGAACCTTCCCATTCCCTATTTTACCATAGCGTACAGATACACCAATTTATGTTTACTTATGCTGTCTCCAGTGCATCCACTGTGTTGATGTTTTGCCTAAATTGTTAAACAACCAAGCATAGTACACAAATAAACTGCAATGGTTCATAATTGCACTAAAGCACTTAGAAGTGACATGGCTTTTGTTACAAAGAAAGCTAAAATAAATTAAGGATATGTCAATAGAAGTCCATGGTGCACTGGCCCCTTCCCCCCTCCCCCTACCCCATACACACCCCTCCCCCCTGGAATCTGTAGTACAAAGTTCTTTTTTTTTTTTTCATTAAAGAATTCTCATATACACTTTAGAAGCAAATCAATAAGCATCAGTTCTCTAGTTTAAATGAAGTTGACTGTCTCACCTACAAAATTTATATTTCTGCAGGCAGAAAGAGATATATTCATTTTGTAAATAAAAACCATATATTTCTGTGTTATATGTTAGTATGGATGAAAATTCAGTTGGAGTCATTTTAGTAATTAGTATATTAACAGATCAAAAACTGATAGAACTAAGCAAACATCCTGGATGAAACTATCAAAGAATATAAGCTGGGGTTTGGGGATGTTACAAAATCCACTTGCTCTTGGGCCACTCCTGATTGTTTTTTTTTTTTTCTTTTATTTGGTCACATTTTGTAAAGGACAAATATGGGGCTAGTACACAAAATAGTTAATTTCATATTCAGGTTCTATTTCATCAAAATTAATTGTTCAAGATATAGCAATTATTTCCAGATTATTTAACTGCAGTATCACTGTTGATGAACAATGATAGTGCAGTTAAATAATCTGGAAATAATTTGTATAAAGAAATTTTCATACTTTAAGAGCTTTCAAGAACACATCGAGATGGAATTGGGAGTGAACTAATGAGTGATTTTGAGTGAAGTGTTATATATATCAGTTTACAGCTCTCACTCTTCTCTTCTTAGTACACATCTTACTTTCTACTAAAATTCTCAATTTTAGAAATAATACGTAATCAAATATTAAAGTCCCAGAACATTCAACTATTAAGTAATCAATATTTACAAAATTCAGCACTCTAGTTTTGTAGCCCTGATTTTCCTGATTTCAAAAATGCTCACTTTCACTAGGAAAACTTGTTACTTTGCTAATTATAAACATCAAATAGGAACTTCATCAAATATTTCTATGACAATCTTGTCTCACATAAATACAAGCAGAAATGAATCAAATAAGACAGAAAGTGGGAGTGTTGTACTTAAAGCTCAAGGAAAATAACTGACTGACCCATGTGAAGTGTGTTCCACTTTAAATCAGTATTATGTAAGCATAGTTCATAAGTTAATAAAACAAAATGAACCATTGACTAAAAAGAATATAGCTGTACCAGGAACAACAGAATATCTATTCCTATTTCAAACAGATCGAACAGAAGTTACAAATAAAATCAGATCACTGAAACACAAGGAAAGAAAGGACATAGATGGAATATCTGCAAAAGTAATCACTGTTCACAGTATCTAGTTAAGCCTCTGGGATTCCTATTAGTGTTGATAATGGAGAAGAGACTGTTTCCCACATGTCTCAAAAAGAGTAAAGTAGTGCAATTTACAAAGGCAGTTGCAAAGCAATCCTGGAAACTACAGACCTATAACAATTACACTCACATTTTCAAAAACTGTAGAAATAGCTATTAAAACAGAGTTATAAAATCCATAAAAAGCAAGATATTCTGGATGAAGCACAGCATGGTTTTAGGAAAGAGAAGTGTACTAAAACAACTGTGGCAAGTTTCATAACACATACAGTCAGAGCTTTGGAAGAAAAAAAAGAAAGCTTGTAATAAATTTCTTGATATCTCAAAAGCCTTTGACAGTGGATGTCACAATACTTTTGTTGTGACTTGCCGATCATTCGAAGTGCCGCCGTGCAATTACGTTCATCCTCTACATGCGGCGCTGACTGCCAGCCATGCAACAGGCATGCCACCTAAGCGGCCAGCCAGCCAGGGGCCACTAGACTTGAACCCAGTGCTAATTTAAATCTTACCGTGTTCACATATCTTGCTTTGTCAACTTGCTCAGTGACTTAGTGACAATTGGCGATGAGGATGGGATTTTTCCTTTTCATCGTTGACCCACAGGTTTCCATGGCTACTTAAGAGCAACTATTGCAAGGTCTCATTGAACAGCAAACACTTCTCACATCAGCAATTCACGATTTCATCGCGGCATCCAATGTGGGCCGTTTCTCATTGTTGTCTATACCTCCTTTTCCTCCTTACGACGAGACGGCGGAAGACTGGTCTGATTACGAAAAACATCTTCGACAGCACTTCTTGGCATTTTATGTAACGGATGAACAAACATGTAAGTCTCTGTTCCTTTCATGGATTTCACCTCAAATGTATCGATTGTTGTCGCAGTCAGCTCCTTTGAAAGATCCTGCGTCTTTCTCCTTTGCTGAAATGTGCTCACTACTGTCAGTATATTTTCATAAGCAAACGCATGTGGTAGCCTCTCGTGTTGCCTTTTATTATTGTCAAAAACAACCGAATCAATCCTATCACGCTTGGGCTGCTGAGCTTCATGGCATCAGTCGAAAGTATCAAATTATTCCTGTTGTTCATAAAAAATCCTACGCAGATTCCATGGTATGGGATGCTATTATCCAGTCAGCACCCGACAAAGAAGTGAGGCAATGTGCCCTTCAGTTGGCAAATCTGACTCTAGATGAAGTCCTCTCCAGCGCCCAGTCTTTTGAAATTTCTCGCGCCGCTGGAGCGCAAATAGAGGCATGGGGTGACGTCGGAGACATACAATTTCTGTGTGTTGTTGACGAAGCGTGCGGCGTGTCCCTGCTGGCCGACGTGGCCTCAGTACGCTCCCACGCGCAGCCTCAGTCTAACCATAAACAACCCTCTCAGAAACAGCAGCAAAACCCCCGGTAACTTCCTTCATGTCCGTGGTGTTTTACGAAACATCCACACGAGGATTGTCCCCAACGTTGGGCCGTGTGTCACAATTGCAAAAAGAAGGGTCATGTGTCTTCCGTTTGCAAATCCGACATCATACACGATGTTCATGACCGTGACACTGATTCTGCTTCAGTGTTGTCTGTCAATTGCACTTCTTCCCTTTCAGGGAAGTTATTCCTCACAGTCCAAATCCTTGGTCGGAATGTTCGCATGCAGGTGGATACTGGTTCTGCTGCCACTATCATTAATTCTCAGATGTATCTTCGGTTGGGTTCTCCACTCCTATCACCTGTCACTCGGCAATTACGAACGTACAATAAACAGAAGATTTCTCTCTTGGGACAATTTAATGCTGAGGTATCTTACAAATCCATCGTTTGCACTGCTCCCATATTTGTGGTTGACCAGAGTAACACAGAAAATCTTTTTGGTTTTGATGCCTTTCGCGATTTTGGGTTCTCCATAGATGATTCTGTCAATATCGTCTCTCATGCTATTTCTTATGCTCAATTGGATTCCTTGTCAATGACATTTTCATCCCTTTTTTCTCCTGGATTAGGCCATGCAAATGACTTTGAAGCTCATATCACCCTCAAACCCACTGCTCGGCCTAAGTTTTTTCGGGCTCAGCCCATTCCTGTGGTCCTTCGTGATCGGGTAAAACAAGAGCTGGATCGTCTCACTACTTCAGGGTTCTTGCTTCCTGTCGCTTCCAGTGAGTGGTCCTCTCCTGTCGTTGTTGTTGCTAAGCCCAATGGTGATATTCATCTCTGTGACGATTTTAAAGCCACTGTAATTGCACAATGCCTCATCGACACTTACCCTATGCCCCGACCTGAAGAATTGTTTACTAAACTTGCAGGTGGCCAGTATTTTTCCAAAATTGACCTGTCAGAAGCTTATCATCAACTTCCTCTCGACACTGCTTCCCAGCAGTTTCTGGTCCTTAACACGCCTTTTGGCCTCTATCAATACCAATGATTGCCATTCGAGGTTGCCAGCACCCCTGCTCTCTTTCAGTGATTCTTGGAACAATTATTGCTCCCTGTCCCTGGGTGTATCAATTACATGGACGACATTGTTGTCACTGGCTCCACCACTGAAGAACATCTACAGAACCTCCGCACACTTTTTCATGTCTTACAGAATGCCGGTCTTAAGTGTTATCTTCAGGAATCACAATTTTTTTCAGGTACCTATCACATACTTTGGGTTTCAACTCTCTCGGGATGGTATTCGTTCACTTCAGCGAACTGTCACTGTGATCAATGCCCTTCCTCGCCCTACATCTGTTAAGGAACTGCAGGCCTTCTTGGGGAAAACAGCATACTATCACAAGTTTTTACCGTCTGCTGCTTCCTCGCCCTACATCTATTAAGGAACTGCAGGCCTTCTTGGGGAAAACAGCATACTATCACAAGTTTTTACCGTCTGCTGCTTCGGTGGCTCAGCCGTTGCATCGCCCGTTGTATAAAAACGTGCCTTTTCACTGGTCCACACCATGCGATGTGGCTTTCCAGAAATTTAAGACTATGCGGAAACAGGCCCCATGCCTGGCTACTTATCGACCTGGCCAACATTTTGTTCTTGCCATGGACACTTCTCAATACAGGGTCGGTGCAGTCCTTGCGCACCGTTTTTCTGATGGTTCTGAAGAACCCATTGCTTATGACTCCAAAATGCTCACGGATGCCCAACAAAAGTATTCTCAAATTGAAAAAGAAGCTTTGGCCATTATTTATGCTCTTCATAAGTTTGGTGTTTTTCTCTATGGATCCAAATTTCATCTTGTTACGGATTACAAACCACTTGTTTCCTTGTTTGATCCATCAAACCCCCGACAAGGCAGCACACCGCCTCCAGCGTTAGGCTCTTTACTCATCTCGTTTCAATTATGAGATTCATTTCCGGCCAATAGTTCAACATGTGAATGCTGATGCACTGTCTCACCTTCCCATGGGTCCTGATCTGTCATTCGATAGGGATGAACTTTTGCGTTTCCACCTGGATGTTGCCGAGCAGCGGGTTGTGGATGGGTTCCCTATCACCGGGGACCAGCTGGCGGCTGCTACAGGTTCTGACCCTACCCTCTCCCGGGTTTTACGCGGCATTCAGAAGGGTTGGCCAGGTCGTCTGTCAGCTAAGACTTCTGATCCATTGTGGAACTACTATGCTTTGCGTTACCGCCTCACGGCTAGGGATGGTGTTATCCTCCTTTCCACCAAAAATGCTTCACCATGTGTTGTGGTACCTGCGTCTTTGCGTGCTTCAGTCTAGAGCCTCCTTCACCAAGGGCACTGGGGTGTCTCTCGCACAAAATCTCTGGCGCGCCATCATGTGTACTGGCCTGGCATCGACTCTGAAATAGCACACATGGTAGCTGCCTGTGGCCCTTGTGTGTCACAGGCCACCACCCCGAAGTCATCTTTGCCACCGTGGCCTTTGCCTGAGATGCCCTGGGAGCACATTCATGCTGACTTCGCGGGACCTTTTTTAGGTACTTATTGGCTTCTCGTAATTGATGCCTACTCTAACTTTCCTTTCATTTTCCGTTGCACATCGCCTACCACCGTGGCAACTATAAATGCTCTCGCCTGCATTTTTTCTTTGGAAGGCCTTCCCTCTACTCTTGTTACTGATAATGGTCTGCAATTTGCCTCTTCCAAATTTGCGGATTTTTGTGCTCGTACCGGCGTTATGCATGTCACGGCCCCTCCATTTCATCCACAATCAAACGGTGAGACTGAACGACATTTAAGGCTGAGATGAGGAAACTCCTGACTTCTTCTGCTGCAGATGATGCACTTCTCCAATTTCTGGCTTCTTACCGTTTCACCCCTCATGGGCGACCACAGCCTGACTGATCTCTTACATGGCCGACAGCCCCGCACACTACTTCATCTTCTGCAGCGTTCCACCTCATGGCCGCGGGTGCCTTCACTTGGCTGGTTCACTGCCGACGACCTTGTATGGGTACGGGGATATGGCAGGCAGCCAAAATTGAGTCCAGGCTGCATCTTACGACACCGTGACCGACGCCTGTATGAAATCCAGACGGACACGGGTGTTGCAGTGCATCATTCGGACCAGCTTCGGCCTCATGTGCTGGCAATGCCTGTTCCTGATGCCGCTATACCACCTTCGCCTCTACCTGATGCTCAGGATACTGGAATCTCTCATTACTCACAACGCAGTCCTCTCACCATCATATTGGCGCCAGCACAAGAACTGACGCCACCAGGAGACGTGCCCATGCAGGAACCAGATGACCATCATCTGTCAGAGCAACTCTACTTGCCTCCTTCTCCTACGGACGTGGACACATTTCCCATGTCTCCTGTTATAACAACCAGACTTGCCGCAATGGGCAGATTGGTGCACCCTACATCTCCTGTCATCTCGACCCGTTATCATGGGGGACACTTCCGTCCGTACAGGAAGCCTCCTCCTCGAGACTTTACAGCCAGTCAAACAATGCCTATGAACATTAGCGAGCTACAGGCCACCTTCATCATGACCAGTGCAAAAATTTCAAAGGGGGGAAAAGTGTTGTGACTTGCCGATCATTCAAAGTGCCGCCGCGCAATTACGCAGGTCCTCTACATGCGGCGCTGTGTCTGCCAGCCACGCAGCAGCCCCGCCACCTAAGCGGCCAGCCAGCCAGTGGCCACTAGACTTGGATGCAGTGCTCATTTGAATGTTACCATGTTCACATGTCTTGCTTTGTCAACTTGCTCAGTGACTTACATGTGTTGTGTCGTTTTGAAATATATGTGTTCAACTTGACGTTATAACAACATGAGGAGACGCAGGCATGCCCGAAGGTTATGGGGCACTGCGCCACCTGATGACAGCACTGGGGGTGGGGGTGCCATCGCCATCTCTGTATCATCATCAGCAGGAAGGTTTCAGTGCAGAGGAGATAGGGTTGTGCTCACCAGTGACAGTGGCTGAGGCAATGATGGCGACGGGACTTGTGGAGGTGGCCTGAATGGAGCAGCAGGCTCCTGCAATGGACCTGAGGCCAGAGATGGACCAGCATCCAGCACCAGGAAGCTGGAAACCCAGGGCACTGCATGTGGAGGAGGCAGCCAATAGGGACAGGACCACCTCCACAGCAAGCAATGATGGGCCAGAGGTGGAGGGCAGTGGGGCAGACTGTAGCCACGGGAGAGCACACATGAACTTGGAAGTTCCCGTCAGCCATCGGCACTGGCACTGATCAAAGTGGTGTGTCACCAGCCCATCAACCATATGGATCTCATAACGATGACATCCACAGCAGGACAACAATAGATGGAATCCACGTGGGATGGTGACCAAACCATCAGGCCCACACCGGCGATCCTTGTACAAAGGGGTCGGACAAACTTGACCATGGCAGGTGTGGTGCAGACTGCACAAGGTGGATGAGTGTGGGTGGCTGCTGGCAGTGAAGAAACTCAACCAGGCTCCACTTCTCCATAGGAGTGAAGCAATAGGTGCTCAGAGAAGGGCGTTGTCCAGTGAAGAATCCACAACAAACTTTTTCATTTGGGACTTGAACATATGCACTAGTCATTCCACCTCACCATTTGATTGATGGAGGAATGGTGAAGGCATAACATGATAATGCCGCTACAGGGACAACACAACTGAAAGGTATGAGAAATGAACTGGGTCCCATTATTGGAAACTAAGGTATAGTGCAACCCCTCAATAGAAAAAATAAACCCAAAAACACATGAATTGCCACCTCATCTGACATTGATGCACATTGGAGAATGTAAGGAAACTGGGAAAATGCATCAACAATCAAGAACCAATAGGAACTCATGAAGAGACCCAGAAAGTCTACATGAATGTGTACCCATGGCTGGTGTGGAGCAGGTCAGAGGGACAGAGACACCCTGGGTGCTGCCTTTGTTAGACACGCTGCTCACAAGCCGTGACAAAATGGACAATTTTGTCATCAATCCCTGGCCAGCACCCAGCATTGTAGGCAGTGTGCTGCCTTGTGAGGCAAGGAAGTGTGAGGGTTAAACAAGGAAATTAAGTGTTTATGGTCAGTAATAAGGTGAAACTTGGAGCCATACTAAAAACATGAAATTTCTTGAGACTATGTCAAGAGCCTCTTTTTCCACCTGAGAGGCTGCTGCACCAGGGTGAGACATTTAAAGATGAAAGCAATTGGTTGTTCAGAGCTGTTGGCACACTGGTGCACTAGTACTATGTGGATGCCATGCTGTGAGGCATCAGTTGCCAAAACTATGAGCTGGTCTAGAGAGAACATAGCTAAAGAATGGGCTGAAAGTATTTGAAAAGCATGTTCACAATCCGGGCTCCAGCAAATAGGTGGGTCCTTGTATAGCAAAGCATGAAATGGGTGGGCCATTGTGGTCACCCCCAGCAGGAATTTATGGTAGTAGGCTTTCTTCCCAAGGAAGGAATGAAGCTCCCTTGCACATGAAGGGTGAGGTATAGACACAACAGCAGAGATGAGGTCTGGCAGAGGACGAATACCATCCTGTGAGACTTTGAACCCCAAATAAATAACAGAAAGTTGAAAAATGTGAAATTTAATGAGATTATACCACA
Organism: Schistocerca cancellata; assembly: GCF_023864275.1. Lineage (NCBI taxonomy): Eukaryota > Metazoa > Arthropoda > Insecta > Orthoptera > Acrididae > Schistocerca > Schistocerca cancellata. The sequence goes on from NC_064629.1 coordinate 272,556,118, forward strand.
AGCCTGTGGACTGTAGGACAGAAGTCAAAGTAAAAAAAAGTTTTCAACTGATGAATCATGGAAGAGCCTGTGACAACAGTATCAGCCAGATAATTAATGCAGCTCATGACAGGAATAGTCAGTTCCTCTAAAAACTGTTGGAAACTAGCATGGGCAGTAGCCACACCAAAAGAAGGAAGGCACAAATACTGATAGAGATCAAAAGGAGTATACAAAATCATGACCCACCAAGACTGTCTATCCACAGAAACCTGCAGATATGCTTCAGACAAATCAGTTTTAGAGAAGTACTGGCCACCACATATTTTCACCAACAGTTCCTCCTGGCGTTGGAAAGGATACTTATCCATGATCAACTGCACATTGATAATAGTACTGAAGTCGATACAGAGGCAGAGTTTCCCTGATGGTTTATGAATTACAATCAGGGGAGACACCATTGACTAGCTTTAACAGGTTACACCACCCCTAGAGATTGAAGTCTGTCTAATTCTGCTTTCACTTGATCTATCATGGCCACAGGAATAGGATACACATGAGAAAAATGAGGCCAAGTCATGGATTTCAAAGAAATATAAGTAGAATAATTCATAGTACACCCCATACCTTTTGAGAACTAGTGTGAAATCTCCTCACACAGTGTTTCCAGTTGAGAATATGGTAACTGATCAGACACAAGGTGAACTGTGTCAGTGATAGAAAATCCAAATGTCTGAAATGTGACCATCCTGAACCAGATCACAACACTGGCATCAGCAACCACCAGAAATGTAATGGAACAAACCTCTGACATGTATTAGACAGATGCCGTAAATTGTCCCAACACTGTAGTGTTCTATTTGTTATAACTGACCAGTTTCTATGTGATTGGTTTCAAAGGTGGTGAGCCTAGACTCTCATCGGTTTGACTTAACTTGATAAGCAACTTGGGAGAAATCACAAGCATTGGAGTCCCACACAATTTACATCTGTGTCAATATCCTGAGCAATGCCTGGGAAATGACATGCAGAGGTGATGTGGCCTTTCTTCTGGCAAGCATTACAAATAGCTCAACGCTTAGGACATGCTGAACATTCACGGTGGACAAAAGAGGAAGGACAAGATGGAAACAGAGAAGATGGTGGGGTGGTGGCCCTGGCTGCTTGGACCAACCATAGTCTGCTTGGTGCTGGGCCCGTATGTTTACTGCTGTTACTGCCACTCCCTCATGCAAGCTATCTATCATCATAGTGGGCACATTTTGTGACACTACTGCCATATTGCCCCATGCTTTAGTTTGGTCACCTGCTGCCTGAGAAACTTCAAAAGATTGTGCTATTTGCAAAACTTCTGCCAACAGATGGTTTCCACAGAGTGAAGGCCTTCTGTCACACTTCCTTGTCCAGATCTAAACATATGAATGCATCATAGACCATATGGTTTGCATAAGAATCACTATGGGCATCAGTTATGAACAGACACCTACAGCTAAGTCCTTGAAGTTTGGCTGCCCAGTCCCTGTATGACTGGTTTGGTTTCTTGTGGCATCAGTAGCATTCAACTTATGTTGCTGTGACATGCATCCATTTTTGATGATAATTGGATAATAAACTGTGCATGTGATCAAAAGTAAGAGCTTTCAGTTCTTGTGAAGGGGCATGCTAACACAGTAATTGCTACACCTTAGGTGGAACCCACAAGAGGAATAAAGCTTTGCTAAACTGCGAGTCTATCACACCAAAAGACAAAAAATGCACTCTGAGACTTTTTTGGTAAGCTTCCCAATTCTAGGTTGAATCATCATATGGAAGAACAGTGGGTGAATAGACCAGTGGAACATTACTCCCTCTGTTAATGGAAGCTGACAAAGTGGTTACTGCTGAAGTAAACTGTTCAATCAGGCCTGGTGGCACAGCATCCATAATGACTAAACCTGACGAAACCACACTTAAATACAGAACACGCAGAAACCATCCCATCCTGGTCACCAGTCATGTATTAACCAAGTAATGCACAAAACAGATCCAAGTAATACATATATGATCTTATCCATAAACCTCTGAACAATAATGGAAATCAGCTTCTTGTGACTCCGCATGAAACAAGACAAAACAAGACAAACAATGTGCACATTTCCTACAGGTAGCCTCTAGTGCCCGGCCACGCTGACATGGTTGGTGGTTGATTTAAGTACACACACACACACACACACACACACACACACACGGTGACCCTACACTTAGCGCACTCACATTCACTTGCAGTAGTAGCAAGATACAGCAACTATCCCATCAACAGTACCTGACTACAACTGACCAATGAAGATCCTACTAAAGCAGATTGTTTATTATACAACAAATTACCAAGCAGTTTATAAAATATAAAAGCACTACCAGTTTTAAAAACAAAACTAAGAGGTGCTTAAAACAGCATTTTTGTACAGTGTTGAGGAATATTTTGAGACCAGACCAAAAGAATCAGAAATAATTTGCAGGACAAAAGCATTATTTTGGAACTTCACTATGTAAATTGTGTCAATGAAAAGAAGGAGGTGGTGTATAAGTAATACAGGGTCTAAACATTTAAAAGCTCTTGAGATCAGATCAGTTGTAGCGGCTATTTCATACAGTTAATTGCTCATCTTGAATACCTTAGAGAGTACTATCTCAACTAGGTATGACAAAGAAAGATCAGATGAAAGGTGGGAAGCATTCAATGAATTTGAAACTAAAGTTCTATGTACTGACTTGGCAGAAAATCCTAAGAAATTTTGGTCTTATGTCAAAGCAGTAGGTGGATCAAAACAAAATGTCCAGACATTCTGTGACCAAAATGATACTGAAACAGAGGATGACAGACTAAAGGCCCAATTACTAAATGTCTTTTTCCAAAGCTGTTTCACCAAGGAAGACTGCACTGTAGTTCCTTTTCTAGATTGTTGCACAGATGACAAAATGGTAGATATTGAAATAGATGACAGAGGGATAGAAAAACAATTAAAATCAGGCAAAAGAGGAAAGGCCGCTGGAACTGATGGGATACCAGTTCAATTTTACACAGAGTATGCAAAAGAACTTGCCACCCTTCTTGCAGCAGTGTACTGTAGGTCTCTAGAAGAGCGTAGGATTCCAAAAGATTGGAAAAGGGCACAGGTCATCCCCATTTTCAAGAAGGGATGTCGAACAAATGTGCAGAACTATAGACCTATATCTGCAACGTCGATCAGTTGTAGAATTTTGGAACACGTATTATGTTTGAGTATAATGAATTTTCTGGAGACTAGGAATCTACCCTGTAGGAATCAGTATGGGTTTCAAAAAAGTCGATCGTGTGAAACACAGCTCTTGCTATTCGTCCATGAGACTCGGAGGGCCATAGACATAGGTTCCCAGGTAGACACCGTGTTTCTTGACTTCCACAAGGCCCTTGATACAGTTCCCCACAGTCGTTTAATGAACAAAGTAAGAGCATATGGACTATCAGATCAATTGTGTGATTGGATTGAAGAGTTCCTAGATAACAGAACGCAGCACATCATTCTCAATGGAGAGAAGTCTTCCGAAGAAAGAGTGATTTCAGGTGTGCTGCAGGGGAGTGTTGTAGGACCGTTGCTATTCACAATATATATAAATGACCTTGTGGATAACATTGGAAGTTCACTGAGGCTTTTTGCAAATGATGCTGTAGTGTATCGAGAGGTTGTAACAATGGAAAATTGTACTGAAATGCAGGAGGACCTGCAACAAATTGATGCATGGTGCAGGGAATGGCAATTGAATCTCAATGCAGACAAGTGTAATGTGCTGCAAATACACAGAAAGAAAAATCCTTTACCATTTAGCTACAATATAGCAAGTCAGCAGCTGGAAGCAATTAATTCCATAAATTATCTTGGAGTAGGCATTAGGAGCGATTTAAAATAGAATGACCATATAAAATTAATCATTGGTAAGCAGATGCCAGACTGAGATTCATTGGAAGAATCCTAAGCAAATGCAATCTGAAAACAAAGGAAGTAGGTTACAGTACACTTGATTGCCCACTGCTTGAATACTGCTCATGGGTGTGGGATCCATACCAGATGGGTTTGATAGAAGAGATAGAGAAGATCCAACGGAGAGCAGCGTGCTTCATTACAGGATCATTTAGTAATCGTGAAAGCATTATGGAGATGACAGAGAAACTTCAGTGGAAGACTCTGCAAGAGAGACGCTCAGTAGCTTGGTACGGGCTTTTGTTGAAGTTTTGAGAACATACCTTCACCAAGGAGCCAAGCAGTATATCCTACGTATACCTTGCAAAGAGACCATGAGGATAAAATCAGAGAGATTAGAGCCCAACAGAGGCATATCGACAATCTTTCTTTCCACAAACAATACAAGACTGGAATAGAAGGGAGAACCGATAGAGGTACTCAAAGTACCCTCCGCCACACACCATCAGTTGGCTTGCGGAGTATGGATATAGATGTAGATGTAGATGTAGATATGGATGTAAAGGGCATATGGTGAAACTCTTGACCTGGTTGCACCCTTCATCATCATTCACTATTCAGAAGACGTCTTCTACATGTTTGATATTCTTGAAGACATGCGCTGAGTGAGATGGTGTATTACTTAATGTATTATATTCACATTTGAAATTAGTGGGGATTAATCTTCCATAAAACCTTCCTGAATTAGGTTTTTGTAGTTTCCTTGAAAGATTTTAGGTAAATATCAAGAAGACAGTTTTGTCATATCAGCTATCATGAATCTCAGTCGTTGAACAAGTAACTAACTAACTAGCCAGTTGTTTATGTGACCCATAAAGTTGTCATATTGTGTGCACTTTGTTCAAATTGATAAAATAGAATACAACCCCATTATAAAAACTTTCTTCAGGATGGGTTATAATGAATGGAAATTCATTCAAAGTGAATGAAGGCTTACAAACCTGCTCATTATTTTTCAGAAGTTAAAAATGCACAGTCGAGTTCAGCCATGGTCTATCTTCTCTTGAAGATGATCAGTGTGTAGTACATAGCAAAACTATAACCACAGATGCAAAAATTGAGAAAGAGCTATATGTGGAACTGGATAATGAGTTATTTTAGGTGTATGAAATAGCTGTATCAGAACAAGTATGGTACATTTTATGTGAATTACATTCCATGGGACTGTTTTGTGTAAAAGGAGACACATCTTTATTCAATGTTGACTGAAAAGCAATTGTGAAAACAAAAGTCTCATTTAAAAGAAATACAACATGTTTCATGCAACAGTTTGTTACTATGCCTTAGATAGATGTCCAGCTCTTAATCACAGGAAGAAAGCAGCAGTTAAAGCAGCATGGAAGCTCTCATCCTTCAACAGGAAAGATAAAATTGACTTGATATACTGGAAAAGCTGTGCCCAATGTTTTGTAAGATGCTATCATTTCAGCAAACTCACCCAGTTGGAAATCTGAGAATTTTCTATTAATTCAACTCACCTGGAAAGGCAACGGCATGGTACAAGAAATTTCTCATTAGAAGAGTGCACCTATGTTTTCACTCAGTGTTTGAAAGAGCTAAGTGAATTGAATAGTCTCATTCTGTTATCCTTTATCTCATGGCATAAATGAACACACCAAACATTGGTCTATATCCTACTTCCTGGAAATGAATTCATTGTTTTATTTAATATATCACCTGACAGGAATATCTACACTAACCACAATACAGTGTTTATATATGAATTAAATTTGTAGCAAATTAGGCTCAAGAGACCAGCAACTGTATTGTAGAACTTATCAAATTCCTTAAATTGGAGATAGCACAAAAGGTATTCTTCAACATTGTTCATTGTAATTTCAGTTTGATACGAAATTAAAATAAATTCACAGTTTCTCTATAAAATTCTTATTTCATGAAACCCAAGTTCATTTCTTCATTTATTGTCATTTGTTTTAAATACCATAAGAAGTAGTACAACCAAAACAACAATAATAATAAAAGTAATTATAATAACAGAACATTCATTCAGTTAAGCATGTTCATTTTGGGTCGAAATCAAACATGGCAAAAGGAGAAATTTTTTCAGCTTCATGTACTGTGTTTAGGAGAGAACCTCGTTTTATAGTTGCATATTTTGCCGTTCACTGATTCTTAATATTCTACTATGAGGGTTTCTGTAAAAATAGTAGAAATTCTTTGTACATTACATGTAACAATGTATTTTCAAATGTTTCCTCCCCTTGAAACAATGTGTAAGCTTCATCATCTCACAGAGATTCCACTATCAGCAATATATTTGTTGCTTATTTCATTTTCATCAGCACAGTGACTAAAGCAATATACATTTTATGTATCACATTAGGGCATAATTATGTACCTCTTTATATAAAAAACAGTATTCTTCCTCCTAAAATGTACCACAGCCGTCATTATAGTTTTGCCATTAATACTGAGTTTCCATTCCATTTCGAGGAAATATTTTTTACTATAGATGTGCTCATTTACTTATTTTCTGTTCCTATCTATAAGTTTCAAATTATCTCTACGCTTCAGACAACAACTGCCATTTTGCACATGACTACATACATGCTCCACACTTCTGATCACCAGTTTTGATATTTTGGTAACGAACTGTCACAGTGCCCATTAACCAGACAATGCCCTTGTAGGCAACAAACTTAGTATAACATAAGAAGCAAATGGATGGATTTTTTACCAGTGTAGTAAAATGATATTATTGCTATAATTAAGTTGCACCTGAAATAGTGGTGCTGTGTATGGCTTAACACAGAATCCAAAAGAGGATAACTTCCTACTGCAGTACATTTTGTCAATGGAAAATATGGTTGGATTAATTTACCCACCAGAAACTCTACTTGACACAATCATCATCTGAGATGAAAGTAATGCTTTTTTTCTGTTATTGACACACCCTCAACAACATTTCACAACATTATATAATCAGTCAGCCATGATCTTCATTTGCAGAATAATTTTTTCCCCAACTATTGTAGTATTCACTTGAAAATTCCATTATTGCTTCAGTTTAAATCATTTCTAAAGTTAATTTACTCATGTTCATGATTACACCAGCTTCTATGCATGTTGCACAACTTAAGATTTTTTTACCTTTTTGTCACACTTGTTTCAGGTTCAAATGTGGCATCTTCATTCAGTGCTATGAGTCGCCATGAACCACAAGGACCTCTAGTTAACTCAGAGTTCTATCCTGGTTGGTTGTCTCATTGGGGAGAAAGATACCAAAGACTAAATACAGGTGCAATTGTGACACGTCTAGAGGAAATGCTGGAGATGAATGCTTCAGTTAACTTTTATATCTTCTTTGGTGGCACAAATTTTGGATTCACCTCAGGCATGTAACTTTTGAATAATTTTCATTAAATCACAAAATAATATGACTTCATATTTGTTAAAAGCCTTTGAAACATGAAATTAAATTTAAAATGTAATTTGAAATCAGGTTTTTCTTAGTTCAATATATTTATTATTGCAGCAGTTGATATATGGAATTTACAACAAAAAACAACCAGTAATTTTCACATACAGATAGTTTTATCATTTTATAAATTCTACTCAGTATTCAGGCTGTGTTGCATTTGAATACTACCTCAAGGCTTCTTCATTATCTGGAGATGACTGACTGCTGATACCTTTGTATGTCTCTTCTACCAGGGGTCTCTCCTAAGTGTCTTCAGGTGATATTTTCCTGGTGTTTTGGCAGATATTTGCAATTTCATTTTTGCAATTTGTAGCTGGAGTCAGCTGAAACACATACTACTCATCATGTCTCTATGTGCATTGATTTGTTTCCTGGTACAAACAAAATTATTTTTAATGCAAAATTTTACATGCCTGTTTACTAGAACAGTCCTGAATTAGTCTAGTACAATATTTGTTTTATCATTATGTATTAAAGGGGACATTAAAACAGGAGGAATAATGAGTACTCCAGTAGCAACTGAGCAACACTGCATGGCACTAGCAGTCAATGCGGGCATGGGAGATGCCATCACTGTTGGTTTTCAGGTTGCTCTTTGTGTTTTACTGTTCCTATTAATATGTATTGATAAAATTAATATTCAACTGGACTAAGTTGGGACTTCTTTCTTGCTGGATGTATAAAATGCCAGTTTAAAAATCATTTTGTTTGTAATGGGAAAAAAACCAATGCCTTCGGTTGAGACTAGGCATCACATGAAAGATGTAGTGAGTACTCTGTGTTTGGGCTGGCTCCAGCTACACACTGTAAAAATGTGATTGTTATACTTACCAAATGCCAGAGGAAAATGTGCCTCACCACTCTTAGGAGAGATACCCAGCACAGTCATGACCTGGCTTACTATATGTGAAGGTACATCATCTGAAAGATGGGAGTCCTATCCATAAATAGAAGATTCACTGCTCTGGCACACCTAATTAATAACATGTTTAAAATTAGCTGTAATATTGGTTGTGCTTTAGCTTGTGATACAGTATGATCAGTATTGACAATTGAATCCTTCAGTTATTGTCTGACACCTTGTTTGTGAACATGGCTGTATGCATCTACATGATGTTAATTTTTACATGTACACACATCAAAAAAAAGTTTTGCATCATCTTGGTTCTGAGAGTTCTGGAACCTGTACATAAAATTGGAATAGAGACCAACATAAACATAATTTCTGCCCTTTTTATTGCTCATGGAAAGCACACATTGCATGTTGTACCACCATAGAGTGAGACCTTCAGAGGTGATGGTCCAGATTGCTGTACACACTTGTACCTCTAATACCCAGTAACACATCCTCTTGCATTGATGCATGCCTGTATTCGTTGTGGTATACTATCCACAAGTTCATCAAGGCACTATTGGTCCAGATTGTCCCATTCCTCAACAGCAATTCAGTGTAGATCCCTAAGAGTGGTTGGTGGGTCACGTCCATTAACAGACCTTTTTAATCTATCCCAATATGTTCGATAGGGTTAATGTCTGGAGAACATGCTGGGCACTCTAGATGAGCAATGTCATTATTCTGAAGGAAGTCATTCATAAGATGTGCACAATGGGGGTACAAATTGTTGGCCATGAAGATGAATGCCTCACCAGTATGATGCCAATATGGTTGTACTATCGGTCAGAGGATGGCATTCACGTATTGTACAGCCATTACAGTGCCTTCCATGACCACTAACAGCATAAGTCAGCCCCACATAATGCCACCCCAAAACAGTAAGGAACATCCACCTTGCTGCACTCCCTGGACAGTGTGTCTAAGGCATTCAGCCTGACTGAGTGGCCTCCAAACATATCTCCGACAATTGTCTGGTTGAAGGCATATGTGATACTCATCAGTGAAGAGAACATGATGCCAGTCCTGAGTGATCCAATCAGATGTTATTGGGCCCATTTTTACCATGCTGCATGGTGTCATGGTTGCAAAGATAGGCTTCACTGTGGATGTTGGAAGTGTAGTTGCACATCATGCAGCTATTGCGCACAGTTTGAGTTGTAACATGACGTCCTGTGGCTGCACGTAAAGCATTAGTCAACATGGTGGTGTTGCTGTCAGGGTTCCTCTGAGCCATAATCTGTAGGTAGCAGTCATTCACTGCAGTCGTAGCCTTTGGGTGGCCTGAGCAGGCATGTCATCAACAGTTCCTGTTCTCTATATCTCCTCCATGTCCAAACAACATCGCTTTGGAACACTCCGAGATGCATGGACTTTTCCCTTGTTGAGAACCTTTCCTGGGACAAAGTAACAATGCAGACACAATTGAGCCATAGTGTGGACCGTCTAGGCATGGCTGAACTACAGATAGAAGAGCCGTGTACCCCCTTCCTGGTGGAATGACTGGAAGTGATCGGCTGTCAGACCCCATCCATCCAATAGATGCTGCTCATGCATGGTTGTTTACATCTTTCGGCAGGTTTAGTGACATCTATGAACAGTCAAAGGGACTGTGTCTGTGATACAATATCCACAGTCAACACCTATCTTGAGGAGTTCTGGGAACCGGGATGATGCAAAACTTATTTTGATGTGTGTATTTAGTATAAGTATTGACACAGGCATACTATTGAATCTTACTTAATTTTCTTAGTTGGTTATTAGCAAAGTGGTAATGAATTTTTCTAATTAATGTGAGCATTTTGATTTATCTGAAATTTCTGTAGGATCATTCTAAGCTGTGGAACCAAATCTATGCAAGGTTTACAGGAATAATATTTGTAATAATATTTGCAACTTGACATGACACTATCATAGCTCTGAATTCCCACTAGATACAATACTGGTCAAGTTACCCTTTCCTCAATGGCTACAGAATTCCAGGGCTCCACTGGCCTTTCTGCTTGCTTGACATGAGTTGTTTTTACCTTTCATTTGAGGCAGGCAGTGACTACCATGCCCCCATTTTTACCACCCTCAGCCACCGATATCCAGTCAGTGGACATTAACTTTCAATTGTCTTGGTATCATTCTATAATACCAACTGAGACATATACCATTATTTCTTCCTTTTTTTGCATGTTTTTTTATCCTTCTTTGTACAGTGACTTAACTTGTTGCGTTCAACAGAAGTCTGTTGCATCAGTTGTTTTGCTAGTATGTGCTGTCTTCATTCAATTATGTAACAGACCTACTAAGGAGACTGCCTACACTATGCTTGTCCATCCTCTTTTAGGATACTGCTGCGTGGTGTGGAATCCTTACCAGATACGACTGATGGAGTACATTGAAAAAGTTCAAAGAAAGGCAGCACGATTTGTATTATTATGAAATATTGAAGAGAGTGTCACAGAAATGATGCAGGATTTGGGCTGGAAATCATTAAAAGAAAGGCGTTTTTCGTTGCGACGGAATCTTCTCACAAAATTCCAATCACCAACTTTCTCCTTTGAATGCGAAAATATTTTGTTGACACTGACCTACATAGAGAGAAATGATCACCATGATAAAATAAGGGAAATCAGAGCTCATACGGAAAGCTCTTTCCGCGCGCAATACGAAATTGGAAGAATAGAGACTTTTGAAGGTGGTTCGATGAACCCTCTGCCAGGCACTTAAATGTGATTTGCAGAGTATCCATGTAGATGTAGATGTAGAATCTGAGTTTATAGACAATACCTAGATAATATTGTGGTGTTGCAAATTGAATAAATTTTGGTCTCCATTTAAAAGCTATGTTTGGGGAAGTTCTTCCAGAATGTAAATAATTTAGGAGTAAGTGAGATCATACAGTGAATAGTAGAACTATTGACTCATTTGCAGGCACAAAAATACAAAGAAAACTTGTTAACTTTTGGATGAATCCTTTAACAAGCTACAGCGCAGATACAAATGCGCACCCACAGGTTTGTGAGTGTATGTGTGTGGGAGGGGGGGGGGGGGGGGCGCCCGTGTGCATGCAGTGAGTTGTCTCCTCTACTCCAAATTTATTTACTCAAAGCTATGTTTGTTTTCTGACTTTATGACAAAACTGTAATGTTCATTCTAGAACCAGAAACTGATAGTATTGTTGAAACTTCCTGGCAGATTAAAACTGTGTGCACCGACCGAGACTCGAACTCGGGACCTTTGCCTTTCATGGGCAAGTGCTCTACCATCGGAGCTACCGAAGCACGACTCACGCCCAGTCCTCACAGCTTTACTTCTGCCAGTACCTTGTCTCCTACCTTCCAAACTTTACAGAAGCTCTCCTGCGAACCTTGCAGAAGTAGCACTCCTGAAAGAAAGGATATTGTGGAGACATGGCTTATCCACAGCGTGGGGGATGTTTCCAGAATGAGATTTTCACTCTGCAGCAGAGTGTACGCTGATATGAAACTTCCTGGCAGATTAAAACTGTGTGCACTGACCGAGACTCGAACTCGGGACCTTTGCCTTTTGCGGCCATCTGAGCTCTGATGGTAGAGCACTTGCCCGCGAAAGGCAAAGGTCCCAAGTTCGAGTCTCGGTCGGTGCACACAGTTTTATTCTGCCAGGAAGTTTCATATCAGCACACACTCCGCTGCAGAGTGAAAATCTCATTCTGATAGTATTGTTGTTTACAATTCAATTTTCATTATGGAATTAGCTATTTTGAAATTCATGCAGTAGCAATACAAAGAAGGTACATCAATGCAACAACTGTAACATAAGTGACACCTTCATCTGCTATAGGAACAGATGGAGCACAAGCAGCTGCAGAATTAGAAACAGCTTCAGGATCAAGAACTGCTTACTGAATAACTCCAGTGTGCACCCGTGCCCCCATCGTTGACTTCAGCCCTTGTCTCCATCTACACTTACATATATACTTCTCAGGCCACCATACAGTGGATGGTGGATGGTATCTTGCACCACTGTTAATCATTTCCTTTCCTATTCCACTTGCAAAAAGAGCAAGGGGAAAATGACTATCTATGTTCCTACATACGAGCCCTGATTTCTGTTATCTTATCTTCATAGTTCTTGCATGAAATGTGAATTGTTGGAAGTAGAATTGTCCTGCAAGTCAGCTTCAAATGTCACTTCACTAAATTTTCTCAATAGCCTTCAGGTTTGTTTCCATCAGGAACAGCATGCTCCATGATGATATTAATGAGGTCCAAAACAGGAGGAAGGGCAGAATCAGTCATAAATTTGATTATCAAACAGATTAAACCAAATTAAAAATATATGGCCAATGGTGCCCTGCCTCCCCTTATGTCTCTCAATAGTGTTCTTTGAAAATAATGTCACCTTCCCTCCAGGAATTCCCATTTGAGTTCCTGAAGCATCTCTGTAATATTTGTGTATAGTTTGAACATAATGGTAACAAATCATATGTTGGTCAGTTGCCGTGAGATGTAGAATTACTATAGCAAATGATTCTGTCACTATCTTATTGTTTCTCAAGATACAGGTACAGACCATCCCCATGATTACTTTCTGGCTTGTTGTGACTATAAATGTTTATGACTGCTGAGACAGCTTTCCCCTCAGTGAGAGCCTTTCTCTTTCAGTTTCCAAGAATGCATTGAAATGGTAGTTCAGTACTATGACCAGTGAGTGCATGTAGTGTCTGAGCAGTATTATTTATTTAATAACAAGAAAATACAAGATAAGTCTCATTTACAATGAGCCAATAAGTAGCAAAATTTAAGGTGATATCCATTGTATTTCATGGTGTATTCACTCATATGTGAGCAATCTCAGGAAAGTCTGTATCTGACACACAGATATGTGCTGATGAAGACATTGTAAAAGAGGATATGTTGCTCAAGGAAAACCTCGAGGTTGCTCAATCCACAGACATGGTAACAGCTTCTCACCATACTTTACCACCGCATAGGATGCTCACCATGTCATCTGTCTGCCTGGTCCTGATCAAGTTCACCAGCATTACTGTACTTTGCAACCTCACCCATATTGTTTCTGACAACACAAAGGATAGGAGCATGCTCTTAAAACACTCTTATATGGGGCATGGGTGCCCTCAAGTACCCATCAGCTCACCTGCAGGCAGGCTTTACCAGTAGTATAAGCTACTTACGAGGTAGTCGTATTGCACATATTTGGCATGTGCAGAAGCCTCTTGGCCATCGTTTCCCCCGGGCCCTCAGCCAGGACAATGAAACTGCATAGATTATAAGACAGCTGTCTGACTGCCCGTGTGACAGCTGTTTGACCAGTCCTGATCACCACAGCTGTAGGGCACATGGCTCCCTGAAGTTACCAGAACATAGTCAAAAAATAAAATACAATTTAGGTGATTAATATCTGCACAGTTAACAAGCTCTGCATTACTGAAATGTCTGCAAAAGTGAAATTATGTGATATGATTTAAGTGTCAGAAAGCAATAGATTTTTACATCAAAATTGGTTTTAGCAATAGAATTTATGTGTGTCAAGTACTTATGAAACACTTTCTAAACCACACAACCAATTTTAATAGGTCCCATTGCAAGAACATTTGTAACTTTAAAGAAAACTTGAATCTCATTACAAATAAGTACCCCACTCATACAGCTATAATTGGTGGAGACTTCAATCTACCCTTGATTTGTTGGCGAAAATACATGTTCAAAGCTGGTGTTAGACAGGAAACATCTTCCAAAATTGTACTAAATGCTTTCTCTGAGAATTACTTTGAACAATTAGTTCATGAGCCCACACGGATTGTAAATGATTGCAAAAACAACTTGACCTCTTAGCCACAAATAATCCTGATCTAATAGAGAGAGTCATGATGGACACAGGGATTAGTGAACACAAGGTCATTGTAGCGAGGCTAAAAACCATATCAACCAAAACCACTACAAATAAACACAAAATATGTCTATTTAAAACAGCAAATAAAAATTCGCTTGATGCCTTCCTAAGAGAGAGTCTCCATTCCTTCCAAGCTAATTATGTGAGTGTAGACCAGATATGGCTCAAATTCAAAGATACAGTACCGACAGCAACAAATAGATTCATACCACATAAGTTAATAAGAGACGGCACTGACCCACCATGAAAAACAAGTCAGAACACTGTTGCAGAAGCAACGAAAAAAGCATGCCAAATTCAGAAGAATGCAAAATCCCCAAGACTGGCTAAGTTTCATGGAAGCTCGAAATTTAGTGCAGACATCATTGTGAGAAGCTTTTAATAGTTTCCACAATGAAACATTGTCTCAAAATATGGTACAAAAACCAAAGAGATTCTGGTTGTATGTAAAGTACACCAGTGGCAAAAAACAGTCAATACCATCACTGCGCGATAGCGATGGAAATGTTACCACTGATGGTGCCACTGAAGTGGAGTTACTAAATACAGTTTTCCATAATTCCTTCACGAAAGAAGATGAAGTAAATATTCCAGAATTAAAAACGAGAACAGCTGTTAGCACGAGTAACATAAAAGTAGATATCTTAAGTGTTCTGAAAGAACTCAAATCACTTAATAAAGGCATGTCTTCAGGTCCAGATGTTATACCAGTCAGGTTCCTTTCAAAGCATGCAGACACAATACCGCCTTTCTTAGCCATCATGTACAACCACTCACTTGACGAAAGATTTGTTCCTAAAGACTGGAAAGTAGCACAGGTCGCACCAATATTCAAGAAGGGAGTAACCCATTGAATTACAGACCCATATCACTGACCTCAATTTGCAGTAGGATTTTGGAGCATATACTGTACTTGAAAGTTATGAGACACCTTGAAGAAAATGACTTATTGATACATAACCAACATAGATTGAGAAAATATCATTCTTGTGCAACACAGATAGCTCTTTATTCCCATGAAGTAATGAGTGCTGTTGACAAGGGTTCTCATATTGATTCCATATTCCTAGATTTGCAGAAGGCTTTTGATACTGTTCCTCACAAGTGACTATTAAATAAATTGCGTGCATATGGAGTATCGTCTCAGTTGTGTGACTGGATTCATGATTTCCTCTCAGAGAGGTCACAGTTCATAGTGATAGACAGTAAATCATCGAGTAGAACAGAAGTGATATCTGGCATTTTGCAAGGCAGTGTCATAGTCCCTCTGCAGTTCCTGATTTACATAAATGTTGTAGGTGATAACCTGAGCAGCCCCCTTAGATTGTTTGGAGATAATGCTGTAATTTACCGTCTAGTAAAATCATCAGACATTCAATTCCAATTACAAAATGATCTAGAGAGAATTTCTGTATGGTGTGAAAAATGGCAATTGGCAATAAACAAAGAAAAGTGCGAGGTCATCCACATGGGTACGAAAAGAAATCCAATAAATTTTGGGTACATGATAAATCGCACAAATCTAAGGGCTGTCAATTTGACTAAATACCTAGGAATTAAAATTATGAGCAACTTAAATTGGAAAGACCACATAGATAATATTGTGGGGAAGGAGAAACAAAGACTGCACTTTGTTGGCAGAACACTTAGAAGATGTAACAAATCCACTAAAGAGACAGCCTACATTACACTTGTCCATCCTCTGCTGGAATATTGCTGCTCAGTGTGGGATCCTTACTGGGTAGGATTGATGGAGGACATCGAAAAAGTGCAAAGAAGGGCAGCTTGTTTCGTGTTTGGGCCATATAATATAGATGGTCATTATTCAAGATTAGTATATTTGACCTGAAATTGTCAAAATAAACTAATGCACGTGCTTGATTGAGCTTCATTATGAAGTTCTGGTTATGAGTTACAGAATATGGATGTTACAGACTAGATGTAGACTTGTTCATAAGTTCATTCATGACCATTTGTGTGCTAAGTCAATAGGATGTTCATGCATTGTAACCAAACCTAAGCAAATGCTTAACATTTACACCTCAAAAAAATTTTAAACCTGGTCATAATAATGATGATGTTGGCTTTATATTATACTTCCCACTCCTAAGTTCTTTAAGGCAATTAAACTTCATGCTTAAGCACAAAATTTTCCTATACAGGTTCACATTGTAAGCACATGATGTCTTCCTCACATCATGACCAATGAATACTTCATAAATGTTAAGACAGTCGATCTATGTACACTCTGCACAGGATAACATATATGCCCTTTTCCTCAGCTGTACCTTTCTTTTATTTCACTTTACTAGTAAATTCAAGGTCAGGAGTTAGGTTCACATCCTGTCCCAGCAAGTACCCTTCAAACAATTTATGCACAGGCGCAAGGTATTGCGTGCTCCTAGGTGGGTCTCATGACACTATGGTCAGTTCCACTACAGTACTCGTGGCTGCTGCATCGCGGTCACGAAGTGGGGCCAAGGCAGTTCCAGATAAGTTTTTACAGTCTGACGATAAATTATGGATTTGTAGTTTTAGCTTGACCATGTCCACTATGGACAAACAGTAATTACTTTTATTCTGAAGAAGGCTGGATTATCCCAACTGAAGCCTAGGTAAATCTAGGTAACCTGTGCAACTGAGGCTGTTGATTTTTAAAATTAAAATTAATATTTATACAGTTGCTGACAGGGTTGTGAAATGTTGAAAATATTTAAGTTATTACTTGTGAAAATATTTTGTTGACACCTACCTACGTAGGGAAAAATGATCATCATAATAAAATAAGTGAAATCAGAGTTTGAACATAAAAATTTAGGTGTTCCTTTTCCCACATGCCATCAGAGAGTGGAATGGTAGATAAGTAGTATGAAAATGGTTCGATGAACCCTGTGCCAGGCACTTAAGTGTGAATTGTAGAGTAACCATGTAGATGTAGATGTAGAACAAAGTCTACTCACACTGCAATATTTTTGCTGGTGCTTCATGGAGATTCAAAACTGCTTCCAATTTTCATTTCTGTAACCACCATTGAGCCCTGGTTCAATACAAGTTGGTGCGAATAATTTGAATACCAACTGTGGTGTTTTCCATGGAATATGATTAAGGTATTTTGAAAGACAAACATGTCATTCATTGAGGTACACTAGTTATATTACTCAAAAGATATATCTGATGCAAAAACCAATGATAATACATTTCTATCACAAAGTTGTTTGTGGTGTTCAGTAATGGATGCATTGAAAATGGCTCTTTATGAAAGAATGGTTCAATATGTAAGTCACAGTTTATTTACAGTTGATGCAAAATATTTAAGACCACTCATGTCCAGCTGTAGAAGTGTACAATGCTTGTGCATTTGAAAACAATCCATAGCAATTTTGAACCAAGATTACTGCTTCTTCTGTTGTGAAACTAACATTTTAACACTGTACCACAGCATAACAACCTTTCACTAACAAACATTGTCCACAACTCATTGTTTAGTTTTTCTGTCCAATTTGCAGTCACTGGACTTTGCGAGCAAACAGATAAATTGGTAGGTGTCCAGGTTTATTATTTATATGTTTATTAAAGTTACTGTCCTTAGAAAGTCTTTATGGTTCTTTCACTGTACAACGTAGTCATTAAAAAGATCAATTATAATGCATTACTATCTGGTAAATTAAGTTTCATGAAATGTCTACACAAGAATTATGTCAATTTTTATGCGTAGATGACTCACTGAAAAGCATTGTTGGTGAGTGGTCTCCTTTACTCCTAGAAATTTAAATTCTGACAGAACTTTCATTACTATAAGAATGGTGTCATACTTATTTAAATTTAAAAATAAAGTTTGTTTGAATTAGCCTCTTTCATACTTTGACCAATTAGTAATCTACACAAAGTCCTTTCCAGATCATAGTTGCTGGGTGTGATGTCACACTGTGTCAGGATAAAATTGAGAGAGAAAAGATGTTATACCTAACTGCAACAGAGAATATCTATTACACCACAAAGAAATATCTTTTACAATATGAAAATTTCAGTGGTGACCTATTGACAATTGTGATCCATCCCCATCTTCAAAGCCATGATGTCATTGGTCACTTACTGGCAGTCAAAAGTTCTGATATTTGTGTGTGGTATTTATGTACCACAAACAAATTTTCTCTTGCTCACTGCATCTACTTGATATAATGTATCAAATATCTTGAAGCTGGCTTCAATTAACACTTTTGGGTTTTCAGTAGTTGATTTAGTACAAGTCATACTATTTAACAAGATGATCAAGCCAATCATAGAATGTCTGTCCCTCTTTGTAAAGGATTTCAGAGATTCACTTTCCTTCCTTACTTGATGCCACCCTCGACCAAAATTGTAAGGCTGCTTGGAAAATGCAGTGTCTTTTTTCACCTCTTCTCAGTTTACTGCATCTTTTCTTTTCTTGAATACCTATCTAATATGTGCTTCACTGTACCCATTCTTAAGGAACACTTACTTTAGTTGTAGCTCAGATGGGAGGATTTCTCGTCACTGATTGTCACTGATGATGTGGGCTCCATGTACCAGTATGGTTAGCAATGTCTGCCTCCATCCTGGGTGATGGCAGTGTGTTGCATGCAGGTACAGGTATGTGTGGGTCTTCTTACTATACACTGCTGTTTGAGACTTGGCAAAGGAAGAAACAGAGGAAATTAGGTGGCTAACCCACAGCGTCATCAACAAGCCCTCACTTACAAAAGCAAACATGACTGCAGTGGACTTGGAGGCTCTCAAATCACTGAGAAATAATGTTGACATAATGGTCCTTCTTGCAGATAAGGGGAATGTATGTATCCTAAAGTGTACTGATAACTACTAGCATGAAACTGGCTTACTACTGCAGGACCCAGCCTGAAAGAAGTTCAAGAAGAATTTTGAATTGTGAATTGTGTTTTATTCATCTCATGACATACATTTGCAATCCATTTGGTTTGCGTACAGGAGACATGTGAATAATTTATAATACAATTACAATGATTTTTAAATTAACAAATAATAGCACTACAATAAATAATAACACTATAAGGATATTTCTTGGAATGTGTAACACATTGTACCCAGCTCAAATTTTCAGTTTGTCCTGCAAGAATTCATCCACTGAGTAATAACACTTCAGTATCAGTACCGCATATAGCTTTCTTTTAAGTGAACCTAAATTCATCTGCATCAACTTGTTCCCTTTTAATTTATTACAAATTTTCATTCCCATGTGTTGAGGTCCCTGGGCATACAGCCTGAGGCAGTGGGTTGGGAGCATCAAATTTTCTCTGTTTTGAGTATCATCTGAATGGAAAAAATGACTTCCCTCAAATAATTCATGTCTGATGTACAAAAACATAATAATCTCATATATGTATAAGGATAGCAGAGTGAAAATATTAAGTTTTTTAAATAATGGTCGTCATGGTTCTTTGTGATTTCCAGTATACATATTTCAAATGTTTTTTTTCTGTATTTTTAGTATCCACACTATGTTTGTCGAGTTACCCCAAAATACAATATCATTCCTAATAATGGATTGGAAGTAGCTTGTATATGTTACTTTTCATGTGTCCATGTCAGTTGCAGTTCATAACATTTGCATTGCAAATGCAAAGCTGCTTAGCTTGTTTGGCAGGCATTCAATGTGTGCTGCCAGCTCAAATTTTTATCTACATTTAAACCTAAGAATTTGACTGAGTCAACTTAGTCTATATCTTGGTTGTTGTGTACAGTCTTAATCTGCTTACATTTTGACTGTTTGGTTTTGAACTACATCATGTGAATCTTAGATATGTTTAGATTCAACCCATTTAGCTGAAACCAAGTTTCTAAGGTACTGAGGATACTAATCACAGATTTGGGAATTTTTTCTGAATCCTGATCTTCAACTAAGACAGAAGTATCATCTGTGAACAGAACTGATGGGAAGATGATACTTAGTGGTTAGTCATAAACATAGAAGAGAAATATGACTGGGCCTAATATGGAGCCTTCTGGAACACCGTGAGACTTGTTTTTTCCCAGTCAGAAAAATAATATGCACCATTTGAAGAAATTGCATTCTTTTGGATAAGTAGGATTTAAGCCATTGTAGGGCACTGCTGCTAATGCCATACTTTTCAAGTTTGTAAACAAGCAATGCATGGTTTACAGAATCAAATCGCATTCGGGAGGACGACGGTTCAATCCCGTCTCCGGCCACCCTGATTTAGGTTTTCCGTGATTTCCCTAAGTCGTTTCAGGCAAATGCCGGGATGGTTCCTTTGAAAGGGCACGGCCGATTTCCTTCCCAATCCTTCCCTAACCCCGAGCTTGCGCTCCGTCTCTAATGACCTCGTTGTCGACGGGACGTTAAACACTAACCACCACCACCACCACAGAATCAAACGCCTTTGTGAGGTCGCAGAAAATTCCTGCCACCTTAATTCTCTTGTCTAATGATGTACTTATTTTCTCACTGAATCTGTTTACTGCATCTGTGGTGTCTTTCCCCTGCTGAAAACCAAATTGATTGTTTAGAATAACAGAGTATTTTGCAATGATGTTTTGGATTTGTGCAACAGCAAGTTTTTCAGATATTTTAGATAAGACTGGGAGAATCGAGATAGGATGATAATTTCCCAGGACCCAACTACAACAATGATTAGGAAAATGTTTTTTATTGCTTTATTTTATTTTTATATTTTGTTAAAAAGAGCTCAGGTTTACCAGAGGAAGTCAAGAAGTGAGTGTATCCCAGAGCACAAGCTATACCATACCTGCATGGACTTCCCAAAAATCAACAAGAGAGGGGTGTGTCTGCAGCCAGAACTCAATACCATTAACTCCCACAATTATGGACTAGCCAGATACCTAGCTAACCCCCTTGTGCGACATTGCAGTTACCATATGAAGAACTTGGCTGATTTTGTGAAGGTACTTAAGGGCAGCTGACTGCAAAAGGATGACTTGCTCATGAGCTTCAGTGGTACGTTGCTTTTCACAAGTGTGCATCTTCAAGACTCCTTTGCATCCATAGCTTGATACTTTGAGTCAAAAATAGTTAAACTTTTTGAACATGCAGACAACCAGCTATTTCAAATACAATGGGTTGTTTTTTGAACAAGCAGATGAAGTGACCCTTGGGATTGCAAATCTGTACATTGAACACTTTCAGGGAGTGGAGATTCAAACCCACTTCTGCTACTATGAGACATTTGCACTGTGGGAACATGGTATACAGGTGCTGGATGAGTGTCGGGACCACCTTAACAACATCATCAAAACGTTACATTCTCTGTGGAAGTAGAGAAGAATAGATGTCTCCCTTTCTTGGGTATACTAGCACAGGGGCAGACATTTCTAACCTACCCATCTGGTACACAGGTGTGTGTCATCTGTGGCAAAGGAAGTATCACAACTGAGCTACAGACCCTGAAGGAAGTGTTTGGTAAGAATGGGTACAATGAAGCAGGTATTAGAAGGATGTTCAAGAAAAAGAAAAGATGAAGCAAACTGGAAAGAGAAGGAAGGGACTAGAGACTTGTCTTTCTTCCTTACTTTTGCCCATTCCCAGAAAATATCTCAAGGCTGCTGGAAAATGTAACATCAGACTGTCTTCCAACTACCACCTATAACAAAAGAATTCCTGCTCTTTACAAAAGAGCCACTAAAACTTGATGTACTAGGAATATACAGCACATATTGTCATAGTGGCACCGATGCATCAGGCAAACACAGTGCTGTACCTCAAAATGTTGTGAGGAACACATCAGGTGTGTATGGCTGGGGCGCTAAAAGAAATCAGTAGTCATGGAGCATAGCATAAATGAAGATCACGTTTTTTATTTTCAGAACACTTTTTTATTACAAGCAATCAGCTACATCAGACAAATGTTGTGCTATACCTCAAAACACTGTGAGGAACACATTACATGTGCTCAGCTGAGAAAATGCTTGGAAAATGCTACACAAAACCTTTTTCCAACTAGCACCTAACACAAAAGAGTTCCTTGGCTCTGTGAAAGATCCACTGACATTTAACATAAGAGGGATTTATGGCATAACTTGTGGGTGTGGCCACTGATACATCAGGAAAAAACAGCACTGTATCTCAAAATGTTGTGAGGAACACATCAAGTGTGTATGACTGGGGCACAAACAGAGATCAGCAGGCATAAATGAAGATAACATTTTTCATTTTGAGAACATTGTTTTTACAATGAGCAACCAGCTACTTGGATATTATTATACAGGAATCCATAGAAATAAGGATCCACAAGAATTGTGTCAATAGGGGTGACTGTTACCAACTTACCAAGCATGGAATCCCACATTAGCAGCAATGTGATGAGAGCATGCCCTACTTTGTCCAACATGCAAGAGGCATCTAGAATTCCCATGCAGAATTTCTGCTACAACCTCCAGCCCATTTGCCACTACCACCATTCATCCACTTCCCCACCTGTCAGCTGCACAGGACATAACCATTCACAGCCTCTTATATGGGGCATCCCAGTAATATAAAAACAGGGACATCAAAAGTACCTCAACACTTCACCAAATTGTAAAAATGTTGTGATATATTAACACTGTCACCTGACTAGAAAATCAAGAACTTTTTATAAGAATTATCCACAATTGTTATGGCAAAACAGAAAGAAATTTCATGCAGGTTTTTGTTATTATTTATTTTGCAGTGATCAATGATCACACTAGTGGAATCATCAGCTTTGATGGTGCTGCTTCAGACTGAAATATTAATAGTAAAAAAATATGTGCCATCTAGTAAGTGGAGGTACAGTAAACAACTGGACCCAGCTATATGGCACATCAACAACAAAACAGATGAAAATAATTTAGCAAGATGCCATTACACTTTCTGCTTCAAATGTCCCCTGGATTTACTTGCAATTGCAACTGTTGCACACACAATGAAATGAAAATGTTACATATTAACAATTGGGAATGGTTACAGTTTACCAAATTTAGGAATCACTGAAGAAAATAGATATTTTTTTTATGCTGACTAATGTAACATTGTTGTGCACATAAGGCCATCAATCTAATTACATGTATTTCAGTTACATTTTAGTTTGATTATTTAATTTATATCATATTTATCAGAAACTTCTAAGTGTGTGAATTTGTGTTAAGGAATTGTCTCGTGTACTGGTATGTATGAAGTATAAAAATCTGTTAAAAGCTGATTTAACTTTCAGCAACTATTTCTGAAACTCTTAGGTGATAAATTAATTATTATTACTAAATTATTTTTCAGGTGCAAATTATAATGATAGATATGAGCCACAGCTGACTTCATATGATTATAATGCACCATAAATGAAGCAGGGGATCCAACTCCAAAATATTTTGCCATACGAGAAATGATAGGACAGGTAAATTTTTTAAAAATGTTGATGTACAAAGGCACATAAACATATTAGTGGTATTTTAAATCAATATTTTATTAATTTAGTTTTTTCATTTCTGCTATGTTTTGTTCTTTTATCTATAATGGTCTTTATTTATGTTTCCTCCTTCTTTAACCATTTATGATATACATACTCTTTTGAATTTAGTACCAACACTACAATGTGAAATAATAGCCATTGTTACCAGTGCAGGAGTGTACCTTCAGCTACCTGTCTCTATAGTTATGAGAGAGGTTACAGTATGGAATCAGTTTCTATAAAATACCTTCATAGAAATTTCCTGGTATGAAGATAACCAGCTAATTATAGTTTCTTTCTTATGGTTATCATGGGATTTTCACCTCAAAGGAATGGTGAGATATGCAGAAAGAGTAGAAAATCACAGGCAACTACCTCTGGTCAAGTAATGAAATTGCTTTTTGTCAAATTAAATTGAATATATAAAGCCACCTATGACACATTGATTTAACCCATGTTTCAGCTCTATAAACCTCATATATTTGTAACTGACTGTCTTTCATCTAATCTTTTGTGCATTTAAGAAACTGAATTCTGCTCAAGTCTTGTACAGAACACACTTTTGATTTATGAACATTCCATAAACAGCTTGTATTGTTTGTTCACAGATCATAAGAAATCAGACTGGTGCATGGCCTATGAAAAAACAGTAATCATTGCAAGCTACATACACAAAACTGTTTCTCCTAGAAGGGTGTCTGCTCCTGCTAATACTATAGGTCTTTCTTATCCACAGAACCCTTCTATATTAGTTGGCTGATGGGGCAGGAAATTGTCCCCCCACAATGCATCACCAAGTTTTGTCCTTACAATGTGCAAACATGTGTGAACTTTTTTATTTGGGATGTTTAGTAATTATTGTGGCAAAATAACCCTGCTTAAGTCCATAACCACTAAACTGCATTAACTTAATCATCACAGTCGCAGAAGTATCTGGTACAGTTACTGGTGGTAAAGTAAATTTTCATCACTCAAATTTGATCATTAAGTGGGGGAGATAAAATTGTTTGGACCTTGATTTCCATGTGTTTAGTTAAATGCCAAACAATTCTATTGTGTCTTCTGTAGAGAGAATGGAAAACAGCTACATTTGGAAGTAAAATAAATAAAAATGTTTCTGTAAAGCTGCTTATGAACAATTTTTATTTAAAAATTGTAGCTTATTTAGGACAAAGGTATTGCATAGATAATGACTTCTGATATGAAATTAAATGCTGTTTTCTTTTATGTAAATACCAGGTATTTCAACATGAATATAGGGATTTTAAGGATCTGTAGTATTCATTCCATTCAACTTACAGTTATAAATAATACATCAAATGGAACAGAAACTCAGAGAGATTTTCTTACAAGTGTTCGATGTGAATACCGTTTGTCACATGGCTCTCAATGAATTGATATGCAAGTTCTTCTGGAACTTTGATTAGTGTGCCTGGAGTAATTGTTGCAACAACTGTTTCAATCCTGTTTCTTAAGTTTGGTAGATCAGGTAGTATCAGAGGCACGTACATATGATTCTTTATGAACCCCCAAATCTGAAAATACTTGGCATCACACTGGGTGAATATGGATGTCATGTGAAACAAGCTCTGTGAACTGACCACTTGTGGTCAATCCAGTGGTTGGGTACACAGTCGTTTAATCAATTGCATACTGAGTTATGCCAGTGAGGCAGCACAGCATTTGTGGTTCAGCTTTGTCAAATTGATAAAACAGCAATAATTCTAGCATATCAAAATTAGAAACAGCGGCTGCAGCTGCTTCCCTGAAAAGGGGAGACCCATAAACTTTCCGTCAAGATATAGCACAAAAAATATTCAATTTAGGAGAGTCTCACTCCAACTGTACCACCTCAAATGGATTTCCTCACTCCAAGATGCACACATTTTGTGTGGTAATATTCCCATTTAGATGAAATATAATTTCATCATTTAATCCTGAAAACCCTGATTTGTGTGCAGCAACATTTTCTTTGTGAACTTCACATGTAAACCACTGACGATGATAAACAGAAGGCTGAAATTCTCACTCAACCTACCTTTCAAAAACTCGTTTACGGTAGAAGACTGCAGCACCATTCCCCCTATCATTTGTTGAACAAACGCAAGGATGGCTGACATAGTGTTTAGTGTATCTGGGATTGTAAAACAGTTAAGATCCTTAGACGCCAGGAAGGCATCTGGCCCAGACAGTATCCCCGTAATATTATATGTTGACTATGCTACAAATATAGCACCATTCTTATCCATCATCTATCAGAGGTCATTGGAACAGTGGAAAGTTCCACAGGACTGGAAGAAGGACCAGGTCATAGCAATCTTTAAAAAGGGGAGAAAATCAGATGCACATAATTACCAGCCAATTTCACTGTAATTGATTTGTTGTAGAATCATGGAACATATTTTGTGTTCGGATGTAATGACCTTTCTAGACTCTGAGAAGCTCATCTGCAGAAACCAGCACAGTTTTAGTCATGCGAGACACAGCTGGCCCTATTTGTGCATGATATACAACATCCTCTAGATACCAGCTCCCAGGTTGATGCCACATTTCTCGACTCTCAAAAGGCATTTGACTCAGTTCCACACCGTCACTTGCTCCAAAAAGTGAGCAATTACGGTCCATCCGATGACATATGCAGTTGGATAGAAAGTTTTATAACAGACAAAGAGCAGTATGTTGTACTGAATGGGATGACTTCAACAGAAGCAAACTTAACTTCAGGTGTGCCCCAGGGCAGGATAATAGGTCTGCTGAATTTTACGATTTACATAAATGATCTGGTTGATGGATTGACAGCTGTATTAGACTGTTTGCCAATGATGCTGTAGTCTACAGGAAAGTAGTATCACATGAAATTTGTGAACAAATCAGTGAGGATTTGCAGAAAATAAATGCGTGGTGTAATGACTAGCAGTTATCTCTCAATATTAGTAAGTGTAACCTACTGCGTATAACAAGGTGAAAATACCCATTAATGTATGATTACAAAATAAATGTCCATTCTTTGAAAGCAGTAACATCAGTCAGGTATCTGGGTGTGACTATTCAAAATCATCTCAAATGGAATGTCACATTACACAAGTAACGGGCAAGGTGAACTCTAGATTGTCATGCAGTCCTTCAACAAAGGAGATTTGCTTACAATATGTTAGTTCATCCAGTCTTAGAGTATCATTTGTCTGTATGGGACCCTTACCAGTTGGGTCTGATTCAAGAGATTGAGAAGGTCCAAAGAAGAGCAGCATGATTTGTGACTAGTACATTTAGCTATTATGAGAGCATTACAAATCTCATAGAAAGTTTGAAGTAGGACACACTTGCAGATAGACGACATGCTAAACGGAAGGGGCTGCTAACTAAATTCTGAAATATGACCTTCGCCGAGGATGTAGAGCATATATTATTACGGTTGTGGATTGGCAAGACAGCCAACCCACTATGAGAGGAAGCCGAAAGGCACGCGTTTTAGCTCATGCAGGCTGGCGTGAGGTCTGGAACAGGTCAAGGAAATTATACTAGCAAAAAACGTACGTAGCTGCTGGAATACTTAACTTTAATCGATAATTAGTGAACATTGCTCTTGACGGTACATGTTTTACAGCGTCAATAGTAACTGGTAATGGCGCCTTGCTAGGTTGTAGCAAATGACGTAGCTGAAGGCTATGCTAACTATCGTCTCGGAAAATGAGAGCGTATTTTGTCAGTGAACCATCGCTAGCAAAGTCGGCTGTACAACTGGGGCGAGTGCTAGGAAGTCTCTCTAGACCTGCCGTGTGGCGGCGCTCAGTCTGCAATCACTGATAGTGGCAACACGTGGGTCCGACGAATACTAACGGACCGCGGCCAATTTAAAGACTACCACCTACCAAGTGTGGTGTCTGGCGGTGACACCACAATTACCACCAACTTTCAAATCACACAATGATCACCATACAAAAATAGGGGAAATTAGAGCTTGTACTGAGACATTCAGACACTTGTTTTTCCCCCTCGCGATCCGCGAGTGGAACAGAGAGGGGAAACTTGACTTTGCCGTGAACTGTGCCCTCTGCCACACATTGCTTGGTGGCTAGCGGGATATATATGTAGATGTGGATGTAGTCTGTAGGCTTTATACTTGTAACAACCACAAACCAGACTGTTTCAGTTGCTCTTTCATTTGATGTATTACTTTTAATTGTAAGCTGAATGTGACAAATGCTACAAAGCCTCAATACCCCAATATTCATTTTTAAACACTCAGTATTTAACTGTAAATTAAATCTGTAAATTTACTCAGTCCGCTTGATTAAGATATATCAGGTGAGTGACCCATCAAACAAGTAACTGGCTAACTAATGAACCAACTAACTAACTAACTGTTTTTCATGATAATCTGCCAATAGCATAGTGGTAGTAGGTGTTAGTTGAGAGAAGTAGGTTAAGAACCATAGGTACCCTTGACATCCTTTCTTTAATTTTTATAAGAATTTTCAAAAGCACATTGAAAACATTATAGTGCACACATTATATGCACTATACTTTTGCATACAAATCATATAAAACACAGACAGGAGACAGATACATGTAAATCAGTTTCACTTATGTCGTTATAATGAGTGCAATACGTAATCTCTCTCATTGCCCCTAGGTCTTTTTAGGGTAAATTTTTCTGAATGACAGAGCTACCAATAACTGCAGACAAGGCTGCGCCTATCAGTGGAGAAACAATAAATGCCAATTTGAATAGCAAAAAGTATAACCTTCATAATGTATTAGGACTTTCCCATGAGAACATAAGAACCTTTTTAAAAAATGATCAGCTCCTCATCTCACTGTGTGAAACTGAGAAATATATATGCTATGCATAACAACATCATTTAGAAGTTACAGACATTGAACAGGTGCAGTTAGATGGACTGGATAGTTATAGTAGACTACTATAACATGGAAAATATAAGGAAAGGGGGAGTGGCTGCATACAAAAAAGTGTAATAAAGTCTGATGCCATAGACCAACGAGTAGAGCATTTAACAACCATTTTCATTAACAGACTTAGAAACACACATGATAGTGGCTATGACAGTGTAAAGATGACCAACAACAAATGTTTTAAGCTTCATAAAGCATTGAGATAAGTTATTATTAAGAAAGACCTAGTAAAATAAATTTGGAAACAATTGAATGTAGAAATTTTAACATTGCTTTTCTTTTAGATAGTTCTGATTGAAGGCACTCAGAGTTGCTGATGTGAAGCTTTTGTTTGATTCACACCGTAATGTTCCCAACAGGAGTAAAAGGTTCTAACACCTTACATGAATGCAGCTGGGTGATGTCTTGCACAACTGCTGATATTTTGACATTTTCAAGGCAAAAATGCAGTAACAGAGTGTTGTGCAAGAAAACTAAAACATTCAGTAGACAGGGCTATGCCAACCAAGGATCATAATATGGCATGTGTAGAAAACAGTACATACACTGTAAATAACTAGTGCCACCACACTAACGATGTTGATCATGTCAGAAGCTGTCAGTAGCAAATATTTGTTAGCAACAGCTTTGAAAGTAGCATTAACTCTGTCCATCTGTTGTCTGCCAGGGAGAGGACAGGATTCCAAGCAGAATTTAAGCAAAACCATCCATCTCTACTTATATGACCACTTGCTGATTTAATATCAACTCCTTCCTCAATAACACCAAACCAGTAGCTGAAAGTGCACACCAGAATCTCTGTTTTGTAACATCCCTTAGGGTAAATGGTGCCAAAGCAATATTCTGCAATAGCAGATTTGCTCAGCACTACCAGTCAGCACTAGGAAGCATTGTATAGCAGGTGCTAAACTAAGCACACCTATGACAGGAGAAGACCAAGACATGCCCCCTAGGCAGTGTGCATACAGGTCACCACCCTCAACCAAGCTGTCTCAATTTCTCAATCTCAGTACCTCAGTGTGTCACATCAACACTCAGTTTGCATTGCACCTCAATACATCGTACTGTGCTCTAGTCTTCAACAGTAATAGTCGTCGCCTCGCACCTTACCTAGCTGTAAGGGAACATTAGACTTTGTATATAGTTGTGATAAGGACACAGACAAGATTAAAGAATTAGTACATGTTATTTGATTGCTGTTAACCACAGAGTTTCAGAATGGTCATAATTGAAGTTAAATACTCCATTGGTTATTGTAATCAAGTGTATTTCAACCAAGTGAGCATTTTGTGTTGTAGTGAGAGGAAAGCAGCCAGCCAACTATCGTACCACCCTCTCCTCATACAGCCAGGAGCCACAAAACATTATTAGAGTGTATCTCCACAATAAGGAAAAATTAGGAGAGATGCAAAACTTGCAATGAATGAAGACTACCAGAGAATACATCAATACTAGGGAATGAGGGCAGCCTCTGCAGTCTTTGTAACAGTGACATTGGAGCCCTCTTCAAAAACTGCTTTGATTGCTTATGACTAGTATAAAAGTGCCTAAACATGTACATACCAGACAAAGCCAGGAAAATAATGGATCAAGCTTTCAAACGGTTCACAGTAAACAGTTAAATCCTTCATCTGGCAAAATCTCATATCATGCAATTTCATGCAAAACAAAATTGCTTACAGCTGTTAGAGGTAGACATCAATGGACACACAGTAGATAAGTCTTCGTATGTGAAGGTCTTAGACAACCAAATGAATAATAAACAATGGTAGCACCAACATGTGTACAAGTGGGGCAAACAGCTCAGTTCTGCCTGATCTGCACTTAGAAATCTCTTTCTTTGTGTTGACCTCTAGACAGGATTTGTAGCATACTTTACATACTTCCATTCAATACAATCTTGTCACATGATGTTCTTAGACATTGCAGCTAAGGCAAAAAGTATTTATTCTGTAGAAATGTACAGTAAGAATGTTGTGTAAGATTGATAACTGAACATCTTCAAGGACCACTGGACTCTTACACTTATGTGCTGTAGTATCCAAATAATAGACAAAAACAATCAAGTAACACAAATATGGCTTTATTCATGAACCTCTGAACAATAATGGAAAACATTTTCTCATGGATCTCCACATACTGAGACACAGTACACTGATGCGAATGGTAGACTGGTAGCACATAAGAGAGACTCAGTTAGTGCTGCTCTGCACATATATATGCATGAGTCACTGGCAGATGGTGCAGCAGAGACTGCACTACATGCACGACTCCCACAGGTAGCCTCCAGTTGCTGGCCTGCACTGATACAGTTGGCGGCCAATTCAAACATTCACTCATGGCAACACCATACTTGGCACACTCACACTAATTTGCACTAGTTGCAGGATACACCACATCTCTCCCTCATGCAAAGTGGGCATCCAGGCAACAGAGAAGATACTAGAGGCATGACAAGAGACATATCCATCAGATCGGGAGCAGTAGCAGCCAGTGCCAACGGTTGGGGCAGGTTGATGTGCTGGGCGGGCACTGGAGACTAGGGCTGGAACACACAGGGAAGTGGGCACACCCAAGAGTGGTGGACTTGTATGCCGCCCCATGGCAGCACCACAGAGGAAGGTGCCATTGTCATCTCCGTACCATCATCATCAGCAGGCAGGTCCCAGTGCAGAGGAGACAGGGCTGGGACCACTGGCAATGATGACGTCGCTCATCTCCACACCATGTGAACACCACTTTAAGATATTTTTTATTCTAAAGCCTCACTTTTGTGCTCTTGCTACTGCATGATGGCACAGAACAAACAGAGATGTGAGACACACTTCTTGGTGTTATTCTGTATCTACTGCAGCTTCAGACACATCACTTGACTGTTGCACTGTATCTGACATTTAATAAACTGCCAAAGATCTCCTTCTGACAAATTTATCCATTTCTGATGGCTTCTGTAAATTGTATCACTTTGAAAGAAGTAAAATAGTGACACATATAATGAATGAAAGATAGAAACAGACTGAAGGAAATTTGTACCATCTCTCATTTTCACTGCTCGAAGAACTTGTTGGGACATGGGCTGATAGAGAGTACCGATTTACAGCAGCTGAAGAGAGACATGTAGTGCCATAATTGAAGTTAAATGCACAGATCATTCCACATGCTGATCACTCATTTAATACTTGATCTGTGGTTATACTGAATGAAGAGAAGGGTGTTCTTTATTATTTTAATACAAGTTTTTCATTTGCTTTACATTCTGAATTTGCTACTCTCACAATACCTTTGATGCTGTTACTTGACACCCCATGGTGTTGTGACACCCAATTAGGAAAGTTCTGCTCTAGAGAGAAATTCATACGCAGGAAAGTTCAGATCTTAAAAAATAAGGGTACAGCACATGAACACAATTTTCTGAAAATGGAAACTTGAGCTCTAGTATTGAATAGTTTTTTGTCTTAAAATTAATGTCTTCTTATATGGATTCCTTATCTGCCTGAGAAGTTGTGGGTATTAATGTGACTGCTTCCAGGATGGGGAAGTATGCTAGCCATGGATTGAATCTGACAGCAGATAAACAATGATGGTTTGGTACACTGGCCAGCCTCTAAGTGGTTTTTAGGCAGTTTCCCAAATCCCACTAGGTGTATACCAAACTGATTCCCATGTTCCACCTGATATACAGGCTACACAAACATTTAGAATGCATTTTACACTAGCACTTACACACGCAGACAGATTGGATACATTGCTTTTGTCCTGGGTGGAGACTGATGGCCTTAGCTGTTTGGTCTCTTTAGACTCTTACTCAACATCAGCATTTGGATTCAGTTTGTATTACAATGAAAGCTCCTAAGTGAAATATGAACAATGTTAGGAATAAAGACAAAGGAGTGAGCAGTGGATAATTTGGATAAGTAAATAAACAACATTCTCTCTATCTCTCTATTTCTCCCCTCTCCCCCCTTCTCTCGTTTTCTCTCTCTCTCTCACTCTCCCCCCCCCCCCCACCCCTCTACCCCTCTCTCTTTCTCTGTGTGTGTGTGTGTTTTAATTATTTCTCAACTAGCACAGTATGACTGAGCTACTTTCCTTGTTCTCTGCTGAAGATGTGTTACTTCAAAAGGTTTGTTGCTGCACATCTTCAGTTTGAAGTACAGTAATTTCCAGGAAGGCTAGGCTATATTAGGTACAAAGATAGAATGAGATTTTCTCTCTGCAGCAGTGTGTGTGCTGATGTGAAACTTCCTGGCAGATTAAAACTGTGTGCTGGACCGAGACTCGAACTCAAGACCTTTGCCTTTTGCGGGCAAGTGCTCTACCAACTGAGCTACCCAAGCACGACTCACGCCCCATCCTCACAGCTTTACTTCTGCCAGTACCTCGTCTCCTACCTTCCGAACTTTACAGAAGCTCTCCTGCTAACCTTGCAGAACTAGCACTCCTGAAAGAAAGGAAAAGGAAGGCAAAGGTCCCGAGTTTGAGTCTCGGTCTGGCACACAGTTTTAATCTGCCAGGAAGTTTCAGGTACAATGATGTATGATAACTTCTATGAATCTATTGGACTACAATGCTAGACACTGCTGCACAGGTCATTGAATTCGTTCAGCATAATTGCTACTGTAATTTGGTGCATTCAAGAAAAAGTTTGAAAGGTTACTGATTTGCCACAGATGAAGACAATCTGAAGACAATCACAGGAATTTTTATATAATCGGTAATGGGAGTCTATAAAAATTGCATTTGCAAACTTTTACAACAATAATGGAACTATTTAGGAAGTGTTGAAGTTTCATATGCCTAACTATTGTACTGATATTTCTGTATGTATAATACAGTTCTCTACTGTATAAGGGTAAATGTTGTTTTTCATTTTAACGTTTGGCTTGTATCACTCAAATCTGTCTTTTCATTAAAAAACAGGGATTTTTTTTTAGTCAATTACCTGAAAGTAAAGAATGTGTGTTTTGGCAACTGAGCATTTCACTGGTCATGTCAACAGTGAATTGAATTCTTTAAGTAAACAACAACCACATTATTCGATTAATTTTATAATTAAACAGTTATAAGAAGAAGAATAATTATATGTTTGTACATAATTCAAAGTTGCATTTGTCTGGTGGTTTTACACTGCTGCAATTTAAAAAATATATATATTTTTGCATTTCAGTATTTACCTCTGCCAGATATTCCATTACCAGTTCCTTCAGAAAAGGGGGATTATGGTACTGTGACTCTGTATCCAGTTGCTGCTTTATTGAGTGATCTGTTACGGGAAACACTTGGAAAAAAGTACAAATCATCATTGTATCCTAAGACATTTGAGCAATTAGGGCAAAACAGTGGTTTTATATTATATGAAACAATAATTCCAGATGATTTAAATGATCCTGCACTGCTTGATTTACCAGGAGTGAGAGACAGAGCAATTGTTCTCATTGACAGGGTAATAATCTTGTACCATTTTTGAACTTTAGAATAATATTAAAGGAAGTTATTTAAAAATTTTACTATGGAAAAATAGTTATGTGAAACAGTATTCACTTCTATTTGAATTCTCATCTTTTTTAAATATAAAATTTTAATTATACATTATTTTTTATTATAATCATAAATCTGTTCACAAGTTATCATTAAACACTGGCTGTCTTACAGGGTATCTGGTTAAGTCATTACATATATAGTTGATTACAAGATCATTTTTACAGAAAAATTATTGAAAACTTAAATTCTACTTGTTTATCAAAATTTTTAAAAACTACTATTATCAATTTGTTTTGAATTGGTGTTCTAATAACTAATCATAGATCTTACATTTCAAATTACTGTATTATAAGGAAAGGACTGAGCATTTATTGTAACACATTAATTTGTGTATGTTTCTGGTCTTTTCCAACCTCTGTCTTTGTATATAAAAGTGCACTTTGCCTCTAGTGATGTGACATTGTATGTTCTCTCTGGTGTCAAACTTATTTAACTTGACTGAATTATGCAATAAATTGCAGAGAATCATCAAAGTTCC
Source organism: Schistocerca cancellata (assembly GCF_023864275.1). Classification (NCBI taxonomy): domain Eukaryota; kingdom Metazoa; phylum Arthropoda; class Insecta; order Orthoptera; family Acrididae; genus Schistocerca; species Schistocerca cancellata. The sequence goes on from NC_064629.1 coordinate 272,590,682, forward strand.
AGTATTAATTTCTTATACTACTTGATGACTGATTTCAAGCCTAAGCTCATAATCATATCATCCAATAAGCTATGCAATAACAGACATTATGACAGCCACATGAATGTTCATTGTAGTTAAACACACCTCTAGTATAAAGCAGAATGGAGTTGACCTTCACTCGCAGAAGTTGAAGTTCAGACCTGTACTGCTTTATACTAAAGATGTGTCTAACTGCAGTGAACATTGCTGTAGATGGTGACATATGTTACTGCATGTTGAGCTTAGGCTCAAAACTAGTCACCAAGTAATAAAGGAGATTAATACTGCAACTTTAATGGTTCTCTGCAATTTATTGCATAATTTTGTTAGCTAGAATTGTTGCCGATGTCATGCCTTCCAGAATTCTGGAAATTAGTAAATCATTTTAATATCTTTTGACATAGAGTAATTCTTTATAGATGTACAGTCACTGTCTTAAGCATTATAAAATATGTAGGTGTAACATGAATGCAGATGGCTGATGACTGGATAGAGAAATGTAGAGGAGATTATTATCCAGAAATGGATGTCAATGGATTTATAAAGCCGGTATAGCTTTTAACATGGATACTTGTGTGCACCTGTAGAATCAAGACCGCTTGTGATGGTAAAGCGGTTTGTAAGACGATTATGCCTCCCTTTCTAAGACACGGTGCTAGCACTCACAAGAAAAACTTATGAGACATGTCCACCCATCGCTGATTTTCGGTCAGTATTATTTCGTACTGCTACCGATCAGCTATTGACGAAGTATCATATTTAGTAGTAGGGGTTGCGTGATAGGTTCGCCTTGAGCATCAGGCTTATAAGGTATGTGTTTGTGTTCAGCCATGTGCAAAGGAAGGTGTGCATTTGACGTGGAATACTGTGACAGCAAAGGGAAGAATATGACAAGTCATAAGAATGCTACTGATATTTCTATTTCCAGAGCCACAGCCGTCAGCAGGGTGTATTTCCGATACTTCGCTCAATGTCGAATTTCATTCAACTGAGACCATGATCGTAACATGTAGTTGTAAGTACAGGGATGAAATATATATGCGATCGATTTCTTAGGATGATGATTCTACCTGTGTGTGCTTGGCGTCCAGCGCCGGTGACCTGTGCGGAGATGATTCATGTTTCCTGTTAACTGTAGGAGCTGTCCAAATGGAGAGGTCTGTCGGAGTGTAGGAATGTAGATGAATTAACCGTATTCCCCTCTAGACGAACGAATAGCGAACTAATACTTAGGATGTGTTGGATAGCTTTCGTGATTCTACGGAGATTAGAGAAGATTGAATATGGAGGTGTGTTTGCACTGGACCGTTATTCCCTCCCACGTAAATTGTTCGGCTACTGCTTCTTCACATTTCACTCCTTTATTTAGTTGAGAACAGGTCGATTGTGGTGTGTGCATCTAGCATGTGGAAGACACATTTGTCGGGTCTCTAGACATGAGAAACGCCTTAGTTGACCTTGTAAATTATAGGGATGATTTGGAGTCTGCTATATCACTGACATCATTAACGGTAAGTGGAAATATCAGTTTTTTCTATTTTTTCTAGTTTACGTGTAAATGTCTTCGCAGGCATGACAAGTAAATGTAGTTAGTCAGTGGTTTACAGCTCACCCCACCTAGCTAAAGTTTTGGGTTTGTAGAGAAATAATTTCCAGTCTATGTCTTCAGACTATGTCTAGTTAGTCAGTGGTTTACAGCTCACCCCACCTAGCTAAAGTTTTGGGTTTGTAGAGAAATAACTTCCAGTCTATGTCTTCAGAATCATGTTGCGCGAGCGATCGGTAGGATACTGCTGTGTGCTTGATATCGAGAAGTACCGCGAAAATCGCATAATATTACGACAAACCATGGAAAATACATGTGTTCTTGTAATCCCAGAGTCTGGAAAAGTGTGTACAAAAAAAAAAGCAAGCAAGCAGGTCTGAATCAGAAACAGTAACACGTTTGTGCCGAGGGGGAATGAGCCCGAATGTAAATGTTTTTGCAGACGTGACAAGGTTCTAGTTAGTCAGTGGTTTACAGCACGCCCCACCTAGCTAGAGTTTCAGGTTTGTAGAGAAATAATTTCCAGTAAATATTTTCAGAATTATGTAGTGTGAGGGATCGGTAGGATACTGCTGTGTGCTTGATATCGTGAAGTACCGCGAAAATGGTATAATGTTATGGCAAACCATGCGAAAATACATGTGTTCTTTTAATCCCAGAGTCAGGAGATTGGTTTAGAAAAAGCAAGCAAACAGGTCCGGATCAGGAAGGGTAACGCGTTTGTGCCGAGGGGGAACGATCCCGTAGTGTAGAAAAGTTCTCCAGACCTGTAGCTGTAGGATACCGAAAATTCCGGCCATTTATTTCTCTTCTGTAAGACATTACTTCTATTTCTGTTTGCATAATTGTTATGATTTACCCCCCGTCTGTGCTTAGAAAGTGCTCTCTTTCCAAAGAACAAGAATGCTTTTATGATTAATGGTGTTTTTGCGAGCGTGCACAGGCTTTAAGCGGTGAGAACGTTATTGTTTCTGAGACGTATATTGACAGCAGGACGAACATTTTGCACGATGCGTCGGTCACACTGGTTACATGTTAGATGCAGCTCGCATGTTCAGTTAGGACCCTTAGGAACAGTGCACGCTGTGCCATTCTCTGACGTCAGTATCCATAGGTAATTTGCCGGCAATGGTAAACACACATGCTGCCCAGAGGTGTCTCACATATGGGATTGGCGTGAGCGTGTTTTGGAGTTCTGCGACGCCATCATAACACTCGTAGAACTCTAACTATACCTGAAAATATACCCAACTTTCACCTGCTCGCTGTAAGCAGCAGCAGTGTGAGAGGTTTGGCTCGCACTGGCTTGCGTCTCTGCTCCCTTCCGGGTACGTCAGCAACAGTGCCTAGGTTATCATGTATTACGAGAGAAATTTCTCAGGTGTCAAGTATGAAAGTGATACCACTGCCTAATGGTTGAGGGACTGGAACAGGCACCTGTACGTCACTTTGCGCGCTCTGCTGGTTGTTTGCGTGTCTTTTGCATTATTTTGTGAGCAGGTCTGTAGGTTGTGCTATGCGTTATTTGGACAGTTTACGACTACATCAGTGTACTGCATTATTTAGGCATTATTTAGGAGGAGTTTGCATGTCTGTGTGCTGCATACTGAAATTATTTCGGTAACTTTGAGTTGTTTGCGTGTCTGCAGAGCGTTATTTAGGAGTAGTTTACAGGTCTGTGGGCTGTGTGGCGTGACCCCAAGCATGTCAGTGCATGTGTTTTCAATGCTCTGTACTAGGTCCAGACCTCTTGGCGACCACACTGTTTCCTGCCTTTTCCCCCCACCATCTTGGGTTACGTCACAGAATGAATGACAGTGCTATCTGGTGGCAGTACTGCATACTAGGTCCAGACCTCGTTGTGAACGCTCTGTTTCCCGCCAAAAACCGCCATCTTGGATAACAGACTTTTTGTCCACGGCTGACGTCATCGCCGCCATCGTGGATTATGTCACGGAGTGGACGACATCGCCATCTGCTGGTGTTACTGTGTACTAGGCCAGTTGGCAAACACACTGGATGGCAGTAGTACCTCAAATTGTTTAAGTAGAGACTAGTGCTTGATTTCGACAGTTGACGATTAGCAAACATGTTTTCAAAGTCTTTTAGATGGATTATTATTTTGACAATTTATGAGTTGTTTGGCTCTCTGGACATAAATGTAATGCATTATTTTGAGTGGTTTGCCGGACTGTAGGCTGTGCAGTGTGTTATTTTGACAGTTTACAATTAGTATGCGCGTCTGCAGAGCATTATACATGGTTTATTTCGGTAATTTAGAAGTAGTTTACAGGTCTGTAGGCTGGGTGGCATGACTCCAAGCATTTCAGAGCGTGTGATAAATATAATATCTTTCAAACTCCATCCCTAAATAAATTGTTACAAAATAAGTAAAGTACAATCCTTCCTCCCTCCAGCAGCCCAGCACAGGCTGAGTCCTTTTTCCACCAATCCCTAGGAAAAGGTGTCGGTTGGATGACTTAGGTTAGTGGAGGTAACCCAAGTGACCTTTTTTCCCACCATTTTCTTAGGTTAGTAGAGGTGTGTTGTATTGTCCTGATGCAATTTAAACTTCCCGCCATTTTCTGGGGGGGGGGGGGGAGCGGGGGTTGGGTTAGTGGAGGTAGCCCAATTGATCTACCTTTCTGTCAAAATCCGCTATCTTGAATGAAGTCACGACCGCCATCTTGGATGACGTCATGCACTGTTGCCATGTCTACATGCCGCCATCTTGGATGAAGTCATCAGCCCCATCTTGGATACATCTGGCAACAATGCAGTGTGGTGCAGTATGAACTAAGTCCCCCTACAATAGTGGGCCGACAGATGTTTCGGAGTGTGGAAATCGCATGTACAGACATATGAAACAATTGACACCCAATCGCCTGTTCGAAGTCCGTGAGTTCTGCAGAGTGCCCCTTTGTGCTCTCTCATGATGTCTAATGACTACTGAGGTCGCTGATATGGAGTACCTGACAGTAAGTGGCAGCATGAAATACGTATGTCCGGATACTTTTGATCACATAAAGTATGTATATGTATCCTCATTTTAAATTCAAACATCGCACTGCTGATGAAAATCGATATCTAACAGCTGACTTTAGTAACTTAGAAATCTGATTACGCCCTGGGTTCGAGATCGTGTCACAGAATTTAACCTCATGACACTTCGTTTCAAACACCTGCAAATTTTGTTCCCTGAAATTATATCAAACATTTTTAGAAGTTAGTTAACAGGGAGATAAAGGTAGTGATATGATTCCTGGCGGAGCACAGATATTTTCAAGTTCAGATCTGCTAACTGATACTGGTGAAAACGTCGATATTTCAAAACTCTTTGTGCCTCGTCGCCAATGACGAACGATGTTGTAATTGAGTGTCGGTCATGCAGGTAAGTTTTAGTTAATTACAATGACTATAGGTGCCTGCTTTCAGTCCACATCCGAAACAGAAACGTTCGTCCAGTCGTTAAAAATGTGCACAAATAATTGCTAAATCAAGTGTTCAGAAAAGTTACTGGTGATATTATGTTAATTTTGAGGTTTCCATGTAGCGCTCGCTGCTGTTAATTGCGCTGCTTTTAACTGGTTAGTTGAACATCCAGTTTATGACCAACCACTCGTATCAGGAACAACGTTTGCCGGAAATAGCTAATTATTTTAAAGAGCATAAATACTTCGAGTTGTCATAGAACTTTAGGATTCCAGGTATGGTCTCAGAATCACTTGTTCATAAAAATATTTAATTTTGCCTAAAGATTGCTCGAATGACTTATGTGACAGTGTTGGTTAACCCAAATTCTATTGAGTGTGGTACTGATTTTGAAATATCACTTCCTGTAATAAACCTGAGTTTACTAGCGTTAAGGACTGTCTAATGACATGTTTCCTAGTATTTGTTATATTGTTGGGTCGATTCACATCTTGACCGATTACCTTAAAGCACAGTATTCTATAGTGTTCTCTTGCGGTATCCATCTTGTATAGTCAGAAGACTGTACAGGAAAGAGATTAGGGGACCAGCACGACAGTTACGTTATGTGGGTTGCATGTAATTCAGGCGAAACCCAATTCAGGCCGTTCGGATATTTCTAGGTACGACAGCAGTTTGGCGACAGTAGAATCCTTCTTTAATCAGCCTCAAATACCGGTTCTCTATAATTTTTTCTCGATAGAGCTCCTTCAAACGAACGTCGCTTTCCCTCCAGTGATTCATGTTTGAGTTCCTGAAGCATTTCCCTGATACTTGCATGTTGTTCGAATCTACCGGTTGCGACTGCTACGGTCGCCGGTTCGAATCCTGCCTCGGGCGTGGATGTGTGTGATGTCCTTAGGTTAGTTAGGTTTAAGTAGTTCTAAGTTATAGGGGACTGATGACCTCAAATGTAAAGTCCCATAGTGCTCAGAGCCATTTGAACCATCTTTGAATCTACCGGTAACAAATTTAGCAGCCAGCCTTTGAGTAGCTTCGATGTCTTCCTTTGATCCGAACTGGTACGTATCCCAAACACTCGAACAGTGCTCAGCAATGGGTCGCAGTAGCGTCCTATATGCGGTCTCCCTAAAGATGAACCATGTTTTCCTGAAATTTTCCCAGTAGACCGAAATGGACCATTCTCCTGCCTTACGACAATCCTTACATACTCATTCCATTTCACGTTGCTATGCAACGTTATGCCTAAATATTTAATTGACTTGACTGTGTCAAGCAGCAAATTAATAATCCTGTACTCGAACATTATGGGTTTGTTTTCCCTATTCATCTACATTAACTTACATTTTTCTACGTTTATAGCTAGCTACCATTCATTACACCAACTAGAAATTTTATTGATGTCATCTTGTATCCTCCTATACCCGGGCCGGTGAAACATGTCACTTGACAGCTCGCGTGTGGTTGGCTACACTGCGATTGCAAGGTTGCAATAGCTGCCACAGCACACGCCCACAACTCCGAAGTACGTTTTGTAAATGTAAGCTACAATCAACGTTTATACGTAAGTGCAACAAACTACTTTTTCTTAAAAATGGAGAGAACGACGACGGAGACCAAGCATTTGATAGTATATTAAACCGGGAAATAAAAACACCTGAAGTTAATGACAATATCTATGAAAAGTCGTCCAAAGTGTTACAGTAATAGCTGCATGTAAAACTCATAGAAAGAAATAAAGCAAAATATACATAGCCTACCTGATTACAGAGAGAAAAAGAAATAATTCTATATACATTTACATTCACAAATTTACGATGTCAATGGCGCAATTACTTACAGTTCTCCTTCACTGTCGTCGGAATCGGCGCCAAAACCGTTGTCTTCGTCATCATCATCATCATCATCATCATCATCATCATCATCAAGAGAAATCATTAAACGTTCGTTTTCATTTATAATGCCATCTATAGTCTGTGCTTCTCTTATCAGTTTAGCTACATGGTCTACTTTTTCCTCCATGATGCAGCGTCTAAAGTAGCAAAACCTTCACGTAGCAGTCTTTCCACTTCTGTTATAGTAAAGGTCTTGTTGTTACTTCTAATGTACGCCTTGACTTCACTCCAAACCAATTCAGTTGGATTAAAATGACAGTGATAATGCGGTAGCCTAATTACCAAGTGAACCTGTCCGCTTGCAATTTCATCTACGACGTATTTAGGCGTCACAGGCTTATGTTGTTTCACGAGCGAATATAACAGCAATTTTGGCATGCTCATGTCCGCAGCAATGTCTCTCGCCTGCAACCACTGCACCTTAGTTTCTTTACGGTCACTAGTGGTGGGAGCTTTATCTAAAATCTACATCTACATCCATACTCCGCAAGCCACCTGACGGTGTGTGGCGGAGGGTACCTTCAGTACCTCTATCGGTTCTCCCTTCTATTCCAATCTCGTATTATTCGTGGAAAGAAGTATTGTCGGTATGCCTCTGTGTGGGCTCTAATCTCTCTGATTTTATCCTCATGGTCTCTTCACGAGATATACGTAGAAGGGAGCAATATACTGCTTGACTCCTCGGCAAAGGTATGTTCTCGAAACTTCAACAAGAGCCCGTACCGAACTACTGAGCGTCTCTCCTTCAGAGTCTTCCACTGGAGTTTATCTATCATCTCCGTAACGCTTTCGCGATTACTAAATGATCCTGTAACGAAGCGCGCTGCTCTCCGTTGGATCTTCTCTATGTCTTGTATCAACCCTATCTGGCACAGATCCCACACTGCTGAGCAGTATTCAAGCAGTGGGCGAACAAGTGTACTGTTGTAACCTACTTCCTTTGTTTTCGGATTACATTTCCTTAGGATTCTTCCAATGAGTCTCAGTCTGGCATCTGCTTTACCGACGATCAACTTTATATGATCATTCCATTTTAAATCACTCCTAATGCGTACTCCCAGATAATTTATGGAATTAACTGCTTCCAGTTGCTGACCTGCTATATTGTAGCTAAATGATATGGGATCTTTCTTTTTACGTATTCGCAGCACACTACACTTGTCTACATCGAGATTCAATTGCCATTCCCTGCACCATGCATCAGTTCGCTGCAGATCCTCCTGCATTTCAGTACAATTTTCCATTGTTACAACCTGTCGATATACCACAGCATCATCCGCAAAAAGCCTCAGTGAACTTCCGATGTCATTCACAAGGTCATTTACGTATATTGTGAATAGCAACGGTCCTACGACACTCCCCTGCGGCACACCTGAAATCACTGTTACTTCGGAACACTACTCTCCATTGAGAATGACATGCTGCGTTCTGTTATCTAGGAACTCTTCAATCCAATCACACAATTGGTCTGATAGTCCAAATGCTCTTACTTTGTTCATTAAACGACTGTGGGGAACTGTATCGAACGCCTTGCGCAAAAGTCAAGAAACACGGCATCTACCTGGGAACTCGTGTCTATGGCCCTCTGAGTCTCGTGGACGGAATGGTTCGGTCCATTGTCCATCACAAAACGGTCGGAACACTAAACTGGAGCAACAAGTTTTTAAACCACTGTAGAAACCGTGGGTGGTCCATATCCTCATGAGAGTCACCGGTTTTTTCGATCGAAAAACTAGAAGTCCTTCATGCACAAAGCCGTTTGAAGATCCTGCATGGGCCACAATTAATCGTGATTCTCTTCCTGTTGGCTGATGACCGCTGGTATTCGGAGTATCATCTGTCCAGCATTTCTCAGCTGATTCTGCAGCGTTGACCCAGGTTTCGTCTAACCATATGACTGAGTGGTTGTCCTTTCCTACAATTTTGTGTAAGAAAATGGTACGAGCTGCAACGACATGAGCTTTTTCTAGTAACAATTTTCGTCCATCTAACTTTTTAAAACGGAAGCCCATACTTTTTAATATCATCTTAATTGGTGTTTTCCCCCCTGAGAAAAGTTCACATTCTTTTAAAGAAGTTAGCAACTTCGCTATTGTGGGGCATTCTTTCATTTTATAGTATCCGTATATGCGCCGACGAATTGCATCGGATTGGAAAGAGTCAATATCTGTAATAGGACGTGGCTGCTTCTTTTTCTTGTCCGGAGTACTTAAAAACACACTGTTTCTTCCATAGGAGCTTTCTTCCACACTGTTTATTTCACTGTCTTGTAAGTCTTGAAGTAGCATCCCTTTCCTTATAACTGTTCTTTCACTGAGTCCTAGAGTTTTCGAGGTACGCTTTAAAACTTTATCGGCAGGAATCGACGCATGCCCATGAACAGAAACAAATTCTTTTTCTTGCTCGTAAAACTCACGCGTCCTCCGTAGTAATTCCAAAGCCTGACTATTTAATGGTACTCCACGGCGCAACGGATTGTCGCTTGGTGAACGACATCGTTTTGGAGACATTGTTTAACAAACAAGAACTGTAGTCGAGGCGGTAACACAACACAACAGCAGGCGTTCGCGCTCTAACATACAATGTTTACACGGAAGCCGGCAACGTGGTAGCGTCGACCCAAGAACCGGCTTTTGTTCGGTGCTGTAGACGCGGCGCCTCCCATTCCTTACTTGTTTGTTAGTTATACTACCAACTCTACGGTGCTTGGGGAATGACCTTGAAGTGACATGTTTCAGCGGCCCGGGTATATAGTCAATCAGCGACGACACCTTCTCACACACCACAACAGCATCAGCAAACAGCAGCAGACTGCTGCTCACCCTGTCTACGAGATCACCTATGTGTATAGAAAACAACAGCGGTCATATCACATTCCCTTAGGCACTCCTGACGATACCATTGTCTGTGATGAACACTCGCCGTCGAGGACAACACACCGGATTCTGTTGCTTAAGTAGTCTTAGAGCCACTCACATATCTGGGAATCTATACCATATGCTTGTACCTTCGTTAACAGCCGGCAGTGTGGCACCGTGTCAAATGATTAACGGAAATCTAGGAATATGGAAGCCACCTGTTACCCTCTATCCATGGTTTTTTATAATCTCATGTGAGAAAAGGGCAAGCAGAGTTACCGACAAACGATGCTTTCTACAACCATGCTGATTTGTGGACTGCCCTCCCAATGAAATTTATTATATTTGGATTGAAAATATATTCTAGGATTCTGCAGCGAACCGATGTGTAAGAAATTTGTGTGTAATTTTGCGGATCCGTTCTTTTACCCTTCTTATATACAGGAGTCACTTGTGCGTTTTTCCAGTAGCTAGGGACTTTGGACTGGGCGAGATATTCGCGATAAATGCAAGGTAAGTGAGGGCCAACGCCGTAGCGTATTCTTCGTAAAACCGAAATATAACACCTTCAGAACCTGGCGACTTATTCCCTTTCAATTGTTTCAGTTGTTTCTCTACACCAGCGACGCTTATTGCTGTCTTGCATCCAGGAGTCTGTGCGATGGTCACATGACGGAATGTCTGTATGATTCTGCTGCGTGAACGATTTCTTACATACGAATTTTAACACTTCGGCTTTACTTTCGCTATCTTCGACTGCCACACCAGACAGGTCAACGAATGGCTGAACACAAGCCTTAGATCCACTTGGCGATTTTACGTAGGACCAGAGTTTTGCCGGGTTCTCGGCAAGAGCTATTTCTAACATATGACGGTGGTAGTTGTACGCTCTTTCTAGGAAGAGATGCGGGACTCGGAAGACTTAATGGCACTAACGGACGTCGTAGGTGCCTACGGAATGACAAGTCTTTCCTCACTTTATTTCAGTGGATTACGACCTGTAGTAAACGGAAGAAACTCGCGCGTCGTACAATAAAATGAAAACGCTTAGATACATAACAGTTTTACAGAGAGATATTTCTGCAATGTCTCCGAGAAATTCGCAAGTAGCGCAATTATTACATGAAAGCTATATCAACTGGCATTTCGAGAAACTTCTTTTCCTGAAATTCAGAGACTATCACTGGCACGTGGTGATTCGTTATATTCGTAAGTAGCACTATTATTACAGCTGAAACTTACCGCAACTGGCATTTCGAGAAACTTCTTTTCACGAAAGTCAGAGACTATAACCGGCAGTTGGAGGTTCGTTATGGCTCCGGTATGACACAATCTGACAGTGGGAGTGCAGTCGGAGCGTGCCGGTGAGGTTATAAAAGCCAACCGTCATTCCCTCCTCGGCTACAGTCGACATGAAGACAACTGTCGCTGTGGCCGCCATCCTGCTGGCGGCCATTTTGTCGAGCACTGGTAAGACAGCAAAAGTTGCTAGAATCCTAGTTAGCTTATAAGCAGAATGGGGATAGTTTTCGGTAGCGACTAACATTTGTCACCGTTCCTTCGAATATAGGTGTTTCCACAGACATCTGTAACAAAAGATTAGTTAATTTAGTCACTCTTGTTTACTTATTTGTCACTTGCATTCACCATAAGCTGAGGTGATAAAAGTGATTGGATACCTGCAAATATCGTGTCGTGCCTCCTTTTACCCGACGTAGTACTGCAACTCGAAGTAGCATGAAATTAATAACTCGTTGGAAGTCCCACGCAGAAATATTGAGCTACGCTGCTTCTTTAGGCGCTCACAATTTTGCCCACTAACTGATCTCCGTTTATTCCAATGAATGTGCGATGGGATTCATGTCGAGCGTGTGGGTGGCCAAACCATTTTCTCGAACTGTCCAGAATGTTCTTCAAAGAAATCACGAACAATTGTGGCCCGGTGACATGGTGTATTTGACAGCCACAAAAATTCCGCCATTGCCTGGGAACGTGAAGTCCATGAATGGCTGCAAATGGTCTCCAGGTAGCCGAACGTAACCATTTACGGTCATTGATCGGTTCAGCAGGACCAGAGAACCCAGTCTATTCCACGTAAACACAGCCCACACCATTATTTAACCACCTACAGCTTGCACGGTGCCTTGTTGACAACCTGACTCCATGAATTCGCGTTGTCTGCGAAACGCTCCAACCCTGTCGTCTGCTTTTACCAACTCAAGTCGGGACTCACCATACCAAGCTACGGTTTTCCAGTCTAGGGTTCAAATGATATGGCTTCGAGCCTAGAAGAGGCGCGGGAGGCGATATCGTGCTGTTGACAAAGATACTAGCATTGGGCGTTTGTTGCCAGTGCCCATTAGCATCAAATTTCACTGAACTGTCCTAGCAGATACGTTTGTCGTACGTCCCACATTGCTTTCTGCGGTTATTTAACACAGTGTTTCTTGTCTGAAAGGACTGAAAACACTATGCAAACGCCGCTGCTCTCGATTATTAAGTGAAGGCCGTCGGCCACTGCGTTGTCCGTGGTGAGAGATAATGCGTGACATTTGGTATTCCCGACACACTCTTGATGCTGTGGATCTCGGAATACTGAATTCCCCAGCGATGGAATGTCGCAGGCGTGTGGCTCTAACTACCAATCCGCGTTCAAAGTCTGTTCATTCCCCTCGTGTTGCCACTATCATGACGGAACCGTGTTGAATTGTAACACCTGTGCACAAAGGCAGCTCCGGCAATGCACTACCCTTATATACCTCGTGTACGTGGTGCTATCGCTAGATATATGTGCACGTCGCCATTCCATGACTTTTGTCACCTTAGTGTGTAAGGCAAGAAAGATGAGGCCAACAAATGTTTACCTAATTTTCTATGTCTGCTGTTGGCACCGACTCATCGAGAGCAAGAAACGTACGAGTACATTATCTGATCAAAAGTATACGGACATCTATTGAAAACGAGCTCCTTGTCCAGACCGTGGAGGCCCAAAGGATGTCCACTACCCGCAGTGTCATCCTATGTCTTGTGACGTCATGCGGATGCGTTATGGAGAGGCATGTGGTGAGCACACCGCCCTCCCACAGACTTCCCAGATTGTGGAGCCTACTGTTCAGTCAAATAGTCCTTAGTTGACCTTACAAAGCTGACTGCACCCCGTACCAGTCCTCCCACCAAGAACAAATCATTGGTAGTACCGATAATCGAACCCATGTCCTCCGCAGGGAAGCCATCTATTTAGTCCTCTCAGCTACGAAGGTAGACATATGGACATCTATTAAAGAACATAAATATGGGGCGTGTCCACCCTTCTCCTTTGTGACTGCTTTAACCTTGCTGGGAACACTTTCAACGAGGTGTCTGAATGATTGTAGAAGAATGGCAGTAAATTATTCTTCAAAATGAAAAGAAAATTCTTTTGTAGCAAAGATATTTGAATAATACTTTTATTTAACAACGAACGGTTTCGTTAAAGGCTTGCTGCCATCATCTGATCTCAGTACATTAAATAGACGTTCATATCAATCACATAGTGAGAACACATTTCACTCTTGATACAGCGTAAGGACACTGGTGTGTCAGTAAAACGAAGATGAAGGTATAAAATATACACATAACCTAATATGTTCACTGGACTGACATAGGTGTAAAAGGTACTGTCGTCCACCGACAACATCAAGACAGGAACTAAACAGTTGACATATATGTACTTTAAGTTTCCGAAGATCAGATGATGACAGCAACCTTGTGTCGAAATTGGTCAGTGTGAAATAAAAGTATTACTCCGGGATTTGCCTTCCATCAATTCAAGAGATCGCTCCCAGCACATCTATATTCTTCAGGAGCCGAAACCAGAGGAGGCACTGATGTTAAACACTGGGACCTGAAGCAAACTCGAAGATATAACCTATCTCAAAGAAGTTTCATTGGCTTCAGGTCGGGGCTCTGTCCAGACCAACCCATATGGGCAATGTTATTGTCCACAAACCGTTGTCTCACAGCTTCTGCCTTGTGATAGGATGTACTGTCTTACTCATACAAACAGACATCGTCTCCGAACTGTTTCTATACTTTATGCAGTACACAACGCTGTGATATGCGTTCATTTTCTTCGACATTTAGCAGTTTCTTAAGCGGAATAGGGGGAGCACAACCTAACCTCGAGAAACACCTCCACGTCATTATACCACCTGCTCCAAATTTCAGTGTTGCCAGTACGAACGATTTTAGGTAACGTTCTCTAGGCTTTCGTCATACCCAAACATTTCCATCGGATCGTCAGTCGTTTGCAGTCGTCCACTAAGTAGTGGCGTCGCTCTCACATCACCTTAAGCTTCGCTTAGCATTGACTGTAGAAACGTGTTCCTTGTAACGAGCTGCTCGACCACTGTACCTCATTCTTTTTAACTTCCTTCGGAAGGTGGCGGCACTTTGGAACTCAGGAGTGATTTCCTTCGCTGATTTAAGGCAATTTTTTACTACCACGCTCTGCAATGCTAGACGGTCCCATTCCGACAGTCAGTGAAGTCTATCAGGTTGTGGTTTAAATGTGATAGTTCCTTCGAGTTTCCACTTCACAACTGCGTCACCAACAGTCGACTTGGGCAGCTTAAGAATGGTTGAAATGTCCATGATGGATCTGGTAGTCAGGTGATATCTAATGACTACGCGTCCGAAGGGACTGTGCTCTCGTCACCCACCCGTTCTCCTGTCACTGCTTCTCTGTTGACAATATAGTACTCCTCCTCTATTTTTTTCCTACCAGCCTGCCTATCACGACATCTAGTGGTCAATTTCGCATTGCATAGTGGTGTCCGGATACTTTTGGTCAGATATAGTAGTCGCATTACTAACAGAATCAGATACAGTTACCACTTTGCGGACGTATTATCAGAACATGTGCAGGCCATATCAAAATGGTTCAAATGGCTCTGAGCACTATGGGACTTAACATCTGAGGTCATCAGTCCCCTAGAACTTAGAACTACTTAAACCTAACTAACCTAAGGACATGACTCACATCCATGCCCGAGGCAGGATTCGAACCTGCTACAGTAGCGGTCGCGCGTTTCCAGACTGAAGCGCCTAGAACCACAAGGCCACACCGGCCGGCCAGGCCATATCCTTGTTGGCCTATTTGGCCAACTTGGTGTGCCGATTCTCACCGTGCTCTAACTGACATGTAGAAGCACTGCTCTGTTGTTGCATGAGGCCTTATTTTTCTTCGTGTATCGCTGCCTCGGTTAATAAGTAGTCTGGAAAAATGATCAGTCTGTGCCCTCGACATTTCGCATCATTTGACATGGAGAAATATCGCCACTCCCCGAACCACACTACACGCCTTCGGTCGGCTACTGACTATAGTCTGATTAAAATTACTTGAGAGTCGGCATTTCTCACGTTGGAGCTGCCTTCATCCAGTCAAAGCGCACAACGTCACGCCCGAACTGTTCGATGTTGCCAAACTGCCACAACAAACGGTCAGTTAACTACTAATTCGTTGTTTGGCTTTTTTTCTTGATGTGTTTGTACTCCAACTACTAGGTCTGGGATTTTTATTTCACATTTCATCATACGTGATATCCACATCAAAAACAATACAGGCGAAACGATGGTAACGAAATACGCATGTGGTTCATACAAAGCGCTAACCAAACTACTGGATCCCGACACAATGGAATTAAAGAGATTAGCTGTCAGTGGGCATTGATTCACAGCAATGGGAAAAGTTGAAAATTTGTGGCGGATGGGAATTCGAACCCTAGTCTCTTGCCGCTACATCAGTAGTCCGTGGTAGAGGTCGAGAATCTGAGTCTAACGGGAGGCGTGCTAGGTAGTCCGGGCTGTTGTTGTGACACTCGCCGCGTCAGCGATGCTGTGCGATTTCCGTGCACCACGGTCAGTTGTGCTACGTTGTGGTAAATCGCAGTGCTTATTGCAGTGTTACAGAGATTTCTACGTTTATTGAAATCTGAAATATGATACCGTGATGGTCTACTTGAACAGAAAAGACACTTTGAAGTTATCATTTGATTTCAGTTATGCCCGACCCAGGCTACATGAAACCGAATATTGGTAAAACTTTATTTGGAGGATGTAATTGAAATACATTTTTCGATAGTGAGTAGCGTTGTTTTTGTCAAATTCAAGGATGCTAACTTATGCGACAAAGTAGTCGAGTCCTGCGGAGTAATTATGAAATTTAAACGTTGTGACGGGAACGCATGCGAAGTCTACCATAATACATGCAGGATTTGCAATACGGACGCTCAAGATATTCGAACTGCCATTCGAAGTACCAGCGGAACACAAATGCAGTGATAGCGCCGTACAGTAAAGCCCTCAGTAATGTAACCGAAAGATGGTCCAACGCACTCAAGTTCCTAGTGCGCAATGGAGTGAGACAATTATAGGTCGATTTGCACAAGCATGTACCATCGCACACCAGAGTCTGTGATTACCGAGGCATCGTTATACTGTATACGTCGGACATGTGCGGGGCCGCCACTCTCCCGGCCACGTCCGCACTGTGTTTACAGCGGCGAGTGGCGCAGCCGGCTGGCGAGGCGCCGAGGCAGCGGGCTATGACTGCGCTGCCAGCGACTTCGCTACGGTTGCCCGCTGACAAGTCCCGATCCAGAGCTCTAACGTGAATGCGGACAACAGTACGAACCAAGAAAAAGCCCAGAGAGCGATCACTGACAACAGAATCGAGACCACCCGAACCGAAGGAAATCGTAACAGTTGTAATGGTTTCAGGACAACAGACCCCGCCGCAATTCCTCCGCTGTTGAGAATAATGTTATACAAGAACCAATTGTGAATAAACTACCTCACAGCGAACCGATTCTTCTATTGAAACCGACATCTTATAAGAGCACGAGCGAAACCTTGACACGCAACACCACTCTATTAGGAGACTTGAAGAACTGAGAAAGGAAACCTCAGACAGCAACCGGTGAAACCCAAACGGCAATCACGTAAACAGAGCTCTAAACATAGAACTGGAGCAAAAACTCTCATGTACCAAGAAAATTCTCGAAACAAATCGTGGTAGACGTCGGAATGACAGACATCCGAAACCAGAATGAGGATGTACATATGAACCTGGCCACTCCAATTGAAAAACCGATGGAGACGTGGGACCACCACGGACGCGAAAAGGGGCGTGCGCGGTCTGATGACACTGTGGTACCACGCTCAGTGTAAACAGGATTGTTTCCGACATGAAGTTACAATCTCTAAGGGAAGAAAACAGCAGATGTTTACGGATATGAGGCAGTCTTGAACATAGGCAATGAGTATGGAAAGGGACTATTGTTCAAAAAAAGGCATACCATGTACAGCAGAAGCTATACTTGAAACTGGACGCGGAAAAACTGCAAAAATATTTGCTCTAGTTCTTGATAAAGTATATGCTCCTTTTGCATCCAGAGGGAAACGTGCAAGGAGTAGCCTGTTCCGGGATGAAATTGTCGCATTAACAACGGATGCTCGATTGAACATAATTTTTGGTGGTGATTTTAACTGCGTATGAGTCAAGAAGATCAAGATTCGAACTTCAATTTTTGCGAGGAGCTATTGTCGTTAACTGATGAATTAGATTTAATAGATACTTGGTGACATCTTCGTCCACACACACGAGAATACACGTATGTATCCAGTAGTTCAGCAAGCAGACTAGACAGGCTGTATAATGTAACGAAGGGCTTTATCCATAACGTAAATGACTGTGAAATTTAGCTCATTAACTGCTCGGTTCACTGCGCATTTCACATAACCGCGCATCACACTAAACAAAAAACTTTCCTGGGAAGGGGCGCATGGCAGCTAAATGTGTCACTTTTGGAGGACCCAAAATTAAAACAAGGTATCAGCGATACATGGCAATGATGTCTTTTGGACGCAATCCAGATATCCAACAAACATCACAGGGTGGCTACAGTTTCTAAAACCGAAGGTAAAAAAATGGCTCGTATGACAGTATTGGGAAACCTATGTTCTACCTCACTCTCCATTGTTGGCAGATGTATCGAAGATGGCGGCGATGACGCCATCCAAGTTGGCGGATTGTGGCGGGAAGTTTGAATTTTGGCGGGAACATGGGCAATTGGGCAACCTCCACTAACATAACCCCCCTCCCCTCCCCCAGAAAAATGGCGGGAAGTTCAAATTCCAACAGGATAATGCATCACGCCATGGTTATCTCTACTGACCTAAGAAAATCATGGTAAGATAGGTCACTTGGACTATCTCCACTAACCTAAGTCATAAGACCGCTATTTCTTCATATGAACTGGCGTCAAGTTTGAATTTTGGTGGGAAGATAGGTCAATTTGCGTATCTCTACCAAGCTGAGAAAATGGAGCGAAAGAAAGGACACTTGCACTACCTCCACTAACCTAAGTCACCTAACCACCACCTTTTCCTAGGGATTGGTGGCAAAAGAATGCAGCCTGCACTGGGCTGGTGGAGAGAGGAAGGAGTGTTCTTTATTTATTTTGGAACACTTTATTTATGGATGGAGTATATTTATCACAGTGATACAGAATACATGCTCTGACATGCCACACAGCATACAGTCCTGCAAACTACTCCTCAATAACTCTTGTATAATGCTCTACACACGAGCCTGCTAATTGTAAACTGTCAAAATAACGCATTGCACAGCCTCCAGTCATGCAAACCACTCGTAAATAATGCAATAAATTTACGTCTAGAGAGCCAAACAACTCGTAAACTGTCAAAATAATAATCCATCTAAAAGACTCTGCAAACAAGCTTGCTAATCGTGAACTTTCGAAATCATGCACCAGTCTTTCTTTAAACAATTAGAGACAGCATCACCATCCAGTGTGTTCGACAGAAGGGCCGCACTCCAACTGACCTAGTATACAGTATCACCACCAGAGGGCGCTGACACCCGTTCGGTGACGTAATACACGATGGCAGCCATGACATCAGCTGATAACACAAGTACTGTTACCCAAGATGGTGGAAAACAGTGTAGGTAACGTGTAGGTAACGTCAAACGTGGATTTATAAAGCAAGTAGGCTATAGCTTTTAACATGAATACTTGTATCCACCTGTAGAACCAAGACCGCTTGTGCCAGTAACATACGCTAGTTATTGTGATCGGGTTTTTTAACATATGAGGTGATTCTAAGACACAGTGGTATCACTCACAAGAAAAACTTATGAGGCATGTACACCAATCGCTGATTTTCTCTCAGTATTATTATGTACCGTAGGTAATCAGTTATTGACGAAGTATTATACTTAGTATGAGGGGGTGCGTGGTAGGTTCACCTCAAGCATTAGGCTTATAAAGTATGTGTTTGTGTTCCGACATACGCAAAGGAAATGACTAAGTCCATTCATAAGTAAGGTGTGGATTTGACTTCTAGTACTGTGACAGCAAAGGGAAGAGTATGTCAAGTCATAAGAATGGTACTGATATTTCTATTTCCAGAACCATAGCCGTCAACAGAGTGTATTTCCGATACTTGACAGCCACCTCGTCCTAAGTAGTGGTGGAAGAAGACTCGACCTGTGCTGGACAAAAGTCTTTATTTTCAGTCTTTATTTAAACAATTAGATGCAGTACCACCATCAAGTGCGTTCACCCCAAGGTCCAGAGTCCAACTGACCTAGTACACAGTACTGCCACAAGACAGCACTGTCATGCCTTCTGTGACATAATCCAAGATGGCGGTGGAGTGGAAGGATCTCATAACAGGAAATTCTAGGGTATATTGTTTATTTATAAAAAAATCGGTTTGTGGGGTTTGGATTTCTCTTGCTTATCTTTCTCTGCTGTTTGGAAACATGTAGGTCTTGTAAGAATCAATTACATGTGGCAAAAAGGTTGCATAACCTAATGTTCGGCACTGTACTCTGGGTGTCTTAACCTAATGTTTGGGCCTTTGTCGGCATTTAATCTATTGTTCAGTTAAGTGGTTTGCCATGTGACTCACATTTCCTTAAAGTATTGTATCAAATTTGATACCAATTTAAGTAATTAGTTATGTCCTCCCACCATTTTCTGGTACACTTTTCGAATTTAACATATTTTTGAACTTCATTTCTGGCGCATTCTTGTTTGTCATCCCCCCTTTAAGCTACTGTAGTACGTTTCACATAAAAGTTACGCAAATTAACCTATTGTTCTGCACTTAACCTGCTCTTCTGTTCCATGTCACCCACTCACACACACCCTCCCGTTAACTATTGTACCAGCAACACCATGTTGATGTGAAAATATTATGCAAATTAATTATATCGGTATTATTCACATGTATGGGGTAGTTTTTCTTAATTGGCAGCATGCTATTGCTCGGTGAAATCGAAGGTATATAGATTCAACAAAAGATTGCTAATAAAAAAACACATCAGGGCACCCGTCATCTGACGCCGACGCTGGAGTCCTGGTTCATCGGCGGGTCCTGCGAAGTTGCGCATCCGTTTCTACACCTGACACCTGAGAAATGCCTCCCGAAATACGCGATCAGCTAGGCAGTGTTGCTGACGTGACCGGATGGTAGCGAACACCTATTTACAGAGTACAGACACTCCAAGGTCGCACGACCGTCACCGCCGCCATGAACCACTGCCGGACGCAGGCCAGCACGAGCCATAGCTCTCACGCCGCTGCTGCCTACAGCAAACAGGTGAAAGTTGGGTCTATTTTCGGGTATACAGTTAGAGTTCTTCGAGTGTTATATTGACGTCACAGATCTCCAAAATGCGCTCACGCTGGTCCCGTGTGCGAGACGCCTCAGGGCAGCAAGTGTCTTTACTATTGCTGATGCGACACCTACAGATACTGACGTCACAGAATAGCACAGGGTGCATTGTTCCTAGCGATCCTAATGGGGGCATGCGAGCTGTGTCTCGCCGTGCATGCGTACCTAGTGTGGCTGACGCACTGTGTTAAATGTTGGTCCTGCTATCAATATACGTCTCAGAAACATTAAACGTTCTCACCGCTAAAAGCCTGTGCACGCTCTCGGAAACAGAGTCAATCATAAAAGCATTCTCGTTGTTTGGAAAGAGAGCACTCTCTAAGCACAGACGGGGTAAATCAGAACAATTATGCAAACAGAATTCGGAGCACTGTCTTACAGAAGAGAAGAAAATGGCCGGAATTTTCGGTATACTACAGCTAGAGGTCTGGAGAACTTTTCTACACTTCAGGATCTTTCCCCCTCGGCACAAACGCGTTACTCTTTCTGATCCGGACCTGCTTGCTTGCTTTTTTGTAAACTAATCTCCTGACTCTGGGATTAAAAGAACACATGTATTTTCGCATGGTTTGCCATAACATTATACCATTTTCGCGGTACTTCACGATATCCAGCACACAGCAGTATCCTACCGATCCCTCACACAACATAATTCTGAAAATATTTACTGGAAATTATTTCTCTACAGACCTGAAACTCTAGCTTGGTGGGGCGTGCTGTAAACCACTGACTAACTAGAACCTTGTCACGTCTACAAAAACATTTACATTCGGGCTCATTCCCCCTTGGCACAAACGTGTTACTGTTTCTGATTCAGACCTGCTTGCTTGCTTCCTTTTTGTACACACATTTCCAGACTCTGGGATTACAAGAACACATGTATTTTTGCACGGTTTGCCATAATATTATACCATTTTGGCAGTACTTCTCGATATATCAAGCACACAGCAGTATCTTACCGTTCGCTCGCACAACATAATTCTGAAAATATTAACTGGAAATTATTTCTCTACAAACCTGTAACTATAGCTTGGTGGGGAGTGATGTAAACCACTAACTAAAAACTTGCCCCGCCTCAGAAGACACTTACGCGGAAACTCGAAACAAATAGAGGAAAATGATACTTCAAAAATGGTTCAAATGGCTCTGAGCACTATGGGACCCAACTTCTGAGGTCATCAGTCCCCTAGAACTTAGAACTACTGAAACCTAAAAACCTAACTAACCTAAGGACATCACACACATCCATGCCCGAGGCAGGATTCGAACCTGCGACCGTAGCGGTCGCGCGGTACCAGACTGCAGCGCCTAGAACCGCTCGGCCACACCGGCCGGCGAAAATGATACTTCCACTTGTGAATACCGATGTCGGTGATGTAGCAGATTCCAAATCATCCCTATAATTTACATGGTCAACTAAGGTGTTTCTCATGTCTAGAGAAGTGACAAACGTGTTTTCCACATGCTAGATGCACACACCACAATCTATGTTCCCTCAACTACATAAAGGCACAGAAACAGTCAATCTAAAAATTTACGTGGGATGGAATATCGGTCCAGCATAAACAAACCTCCATATTCAATCTTCTCAAATTTCCACGCCATCACGAAAGCTATCCAAGTAACAGTTCGCTATTCGGTCATGTACAGGACAACACGGTTGTGTCATCTACATGCATACGCTCCTACAGGCCTCTCCATTCAGACAACTCCTACTGTTAACGTCGGCGTGAGCGGGTAGCAGATAGAGGTTTCATACCAGGTTCCTTAGCCGAATCACCTTCAAAATTCAGCGCTTTTATGACGAGGTTGCATCGGGGGCTACATGTAACCGGGCTGCTGGTCTGATAATATACACTCTGGAGATCACTGTCTCGGTATTTGTCCGGAAAAAACCATGTGCTTCGTAGGTAATGCCATATGTTGATTGCCGGCCGGAGTTGCCGAGCGGTTAAAGGCGCTACAGTCTGGAACCGCACGACCGCTACGGTCGCAGGTTCGAATCCTGCCTCGGGCATGGATGTGTGTGATGTCCTTAGGTTAGTTCGGTTTAAGTAGTTCTAAGTTCTAGGAGACTTATGACCACAGCAGTTGAGTCCCATAGTGCTCAGAGCCATTTGAACCATTTTGAACCATATGTTGATTTATAAAGCCGATATAGCTTTTAACATGGATACTTGTATGCACATGTAGAACCAAGGATGCTCGTGATGGTAATATGGTTTTTTTTAACATATTGCGGTTTGTAAGACGATTAAACCTGTCTTTCTAAGACATGGTGGTAGAACTCGCAAGAAAAACTTGTGAATCATGTCCACCCATTGTTGATTTTCAGACAGTATTATTTCGTATCGCCAGCGATCAGTTATTGATGAAGTATGATACTTAGTAGTAGGGGGTGCGTGATGGGTTCGCCTTGAGCATCAGGCTTATAAAATATGTGTTTGTTTTCCGACATGTGCAAAGAAAATGACTACGTCCATTGTATGTCAAGTCATAAGAATGGTACTGATATTTCTATTTCCAGAGCTACAGCCGTCAACTGGATGTATTTCCGATACTTCACTCATTTTAGAATGTCATTCAACTGAGACCGCGATCGTAACGTTTAGTTCTGCATCCATACTTCGCATTGCACCTGACGGTGGCAGGGATAAAATATATATGTTACCGATTTCTTAGGATGATGATTCTACCTGTGCGTGCTCCGCGTGCAGCTCCAGTGAACTCTACGGAGATGATTCATGTTGCCCGTTAACTGTAGGAGCTGTCCGAATTGAGAGGTCTATTGTTGTGTAGGAATGTAGACGACATAACCGTGTTGGTAAGGATCCGTTCTATTTTTTCACGATAGGCTTCTAACGCATGGCAGAAAATGCACGGATTTAAAACTTTCAGTGTGCTCTTCTGCAGTCTTTATGTCCAATGTTGGTTTCACTCGTAGTGCCTTATGTATCTGCTGTTAAGAATATCAGCTGGCTTCAAAAACTCTTCTCAAATGTAGAAGCTCGTCCTCCAGACTGCTCTCGTCAGCAATGACGTGTACTCTGTGTACCAGAGTTCTGAGAACACTCACCGTCTGCGAGAGATGGTTGAAGCTATTTGCACGTAAATATAAATCCATATGCATCGGTTTCCGATATACTTTATGTCCGAATGTGATATCATATTTGCGTCGTGCCAAAACATCCAAAAATGGAAGGCCCCCATCTTTTTAGATTTCCATTTTGAGCCCAATTTGACTGTGGATGGAATTCAGATGATTTAAAAATTCTTTTAATTTATCTTCACCATTTGACCACACTAAAAACGTGTCATCAACATACCTGTAAAAACTAGCAGATTCCAGCACCTTTTTCTCGAAGTTCTCCATTAAGAAGTTGGCCGCCAAGGGCGGCAACGCGCTACCCATGGCGGCACCATCAGTCTGTTCATAAATTTCGTTACTGATTAAAAAGTATGTCGGGGTCAAATGATGTTTAAACAAAGATGAAATCTCCTTATCAAAGGGTTTGCCAATAATAAATAATGATCCTGAAAGAGGAACATTTGTGAAAAACGACACTACATCGAAACTGACTAATATATATGATCATTCCGGTTTGTGTGATGAAGCTCGCTGTCTTACGTACGTGATGAGCACGTTTTCCCACAAGGGGCCTTAATAACGACGCTAAGTGTTTGGGACAGTCATAGGTTGGAGAGCCAATGTTACTCACTATCGGACGCAGAGGAACATATTTCTTATGGATCTTTAGAAGTCCATAAAGCCTCGGGGGAACCGCACCATTTGGTTTCAGTCTTTGCACAACTTCAGGTGGTAAGGGGAAGACGTTCAGAAGCAAAGCAGTCTTAGACAGTGGCATTATTTTTATCAGCTGGAAGAACCTCCGTCTCAGCATCCTGGCGAAGCTTACGTAGTGCAGCCCTCTCTGCCACAGAAATGTTACTCCTTTGTGAGAGAGCCTTCGTAACTGTTTGACAAGTTTCACGTTTTATTTCTTCTGCTCAATCGTTGGAAAGAAGTCGAACGGCTTCTTCAACGACACTAATAACGCAGGTATTGGTAAAACCTTCACCGCAGGTGCAATGTTCAGTCCTTCACTTAAAACCACCATCGTAGCGGCGTCTAAATCTTTATCCATCACATTAATCATGAAGCGTCAAATAACAGTTTCTTGCTGCGAAGACGTCTAAAACCGGCTAAACTTTGCCATTTGTCCAGACGTTGCCACCTCAAGAACCCAGTCCGAATTGCCCCACGTTATACCTTCTATCCAGTTCTATGAATTATTGGGCAACTACACACATATCTTCAGATGCGGGCGATAAAGTTGTTCAGAAAACAGGTCCCATTTTCTACGGGTAAAGCGGATACTGCCCATAACAACAGCAGCACCAGCTTTCCTTAAAATCTTACTCATGTCAGCCGATTTTATAAAATGTACTAACTTAGCAAACTTCGGAACTATGCCATGGTCACGGTACCTTAATAAAAAAATTGAAGAGCTCAGTAATCTCGCTCTCAAGTGTCGTAACTTATCCAATTGTCGAATACTTAAAACCATCTCCTCCACGAAGAGGCACTTGATGTGCATCTACATACTTTCGCGGGGAAATGATTGTTTCATAAAATTAAGGGACCACAGCCTCATAAATTTGACCTCTAAACCCGCAGACTGCGCCACTGCGCATGCAGTCACACATACACAAGGCACCAGAGACGATGATCGACGAGCAAGAGATACAACCTATGCATGAAATTAGATCTGTGGCTGCACAGTCGATCCATACGGTGACATCGATGTATGGTAGATGACATGTACAGTCCATCAGAGATGCACAGAGCACCGCAGGTACACCTGAATGTTACAACCTAATAAATCGGCGTTGGCAGAGAACTGTATTGACATTGGGCGATCATCATAGAGTGCCCAGTGTCAATACAATTTGTGTAACGACAAAGTCGTCTGTTTCCTATGGGTTTTTTTTCACAGCACTCCTGAGCAATGTGTATACTTGGTGGAACGTCCCCTTGCTCAGATGCAGGCTTGAATCGGTCGTGGTATACCATCGATGCAATCATCAAGCCAGGACTGGTCCTAACTGCCCCACTCCTGATTTGCGATTCTGTGTAAGTTGCACAGAGTAAGTGGTCATTGTGAAATTCAAAAATAGCTCGTTGGAATCGAACCCATATATGTTCAATTTACTTCAGGTTCGAGTAGCAGGCGGACCACTTCATTCTGGAGATCCTAGCATGCAGAAGGAAAGTGTTCACGAAACCAGCACGATGAGCACCTGAGTTATCATCCATCAACGTGAAATTTTCATCAAAACGTGGGTGATACGGTGTCAGTAGTGACTGCAGAATCTCGTCCCTCTACTGTAAAACAGTAAGATTGCCCTCAACAACAACGTAAGTTGTAGGATGGCCCCATGTTGTGCGACCCCAGAACATCACTCGACCATCACCTTATTGCACACGAGGGACGGTATTGGAGGCATTCAGTATTACTAGGTTGTCTTCAAAATGTTGTCTCCAGTTGCCACGGTACAAACAGACCACTGTTTCATAAGTAAACAACACCTGGCCCCAACCCTGGGTCATCCATTCTGCGTGATTTCTTCGACATCTGTAACTGATTCCATGATGGTGTACGTCTTGCTGTTCACCATAGTCGTCCAGAATGGAGATTCGCATTATACAATGATGTGTGTATTCAGTGTGTCCCTAGCTTTATGGGTCATGTTAAAACAGACGATAGCAGGTCCACGACAAATTGTATTGAGATAGGGAACCAATGGTCCGAAACATATATTTATTGTGTTATGGACATACACAGCGTACACTACATGTAGCTCATACAACTGTTCGAAGTGATGACCACCAGTTTGAATGCATGCATAGCAACAGCACATGCAAGTTCTGTTGCACTCTCTCAAAGATCCCTGTTGTCTGTTTTCCCTGGAGAAGTCAGTGTGGACCCTACCAAGCAGGTCTTCATCAACTTCTACAGGGCTTTCATACAGCAATGTCTTGATGTAACCCCAGAGCAAGAAGTTCAGAGGTGTGAGATCCAGCGACAACGCTGGCCATGGGAGAGGCCATCCCCTTCCAATCCAACATGAGGGTACATGTTGTTCAGGTTCTCACAGATATTAACATCGAAGTGTGCTCGTGCGTATCCTTTCATGGAAAACAAAGAGTACAGTGTCCAGGATCCGTGGCCAGTCAAACCAGGAGGCAGCAGGTAAGTTTCTATTAGGTGACCTTGGACAATGCCCACCTGTAAACTGACAAAGAATCGTTGCTGGCGGCCGCTAGTGTGGGTGATGTGGGAATGTCCTCACTCCAGGCATTGCTGTAGCAGCTGTTGAAAGCCCCATCATGAGTGAACAGTAAAAACTGTACGAAGTTCGGCACTACAGCACTGCAGTAGATAATCCATTGACAGAAGTGAATGTGGAGGTCAGAATCTGTTGGTCCCAGAACTTGCACCATGATTGTCCACGCTATTTGCTTCAAAGTGTTCATTTCACGGGCAAGTTGATGGGTACTAATTGCTTGGATGTTGGCCACATGATCCAACACCATCTCCTCAAAGTCTTGTGTTCAGACATATATTTGGTGGGAACCTTGGCCTGCCTTCTGTGGCATGAATGACAGCGTCTCTCTTAAGTTGATGGTATCCACAGAGGTAATCTTCTTCCAGTTGGGATGACACCTACTGGGAAAGCACTGTTTGCACATTCATGCTGCTTTACAGGCACTACATCCTGCAGCACAGTACATTAAATCAATGTACGCCAGCTCTCATGATGAGTGACGTTCCATCTTTGACCACACATCAAGCACTGCACACAGAGACACACATCACCGTAGACACACGAGAAGCTGTCTGATGCAATGGACAACTGACATCAGGAACAGCGGCGTGCATTCTGGTTAATGCGCCAGTGCAACGCATGGCATGGTCATGTGACACACATGCTATGTGCTAAGTTGTGTACAGTATGTCTGTTGTTCCACTGTACAACAACATCTGCATTCCTTGTGAAAGTGCAGCAGAACTGCATGTTGTTGTACATGCACTGAAACTGGAGGTCGTTGCTCTGAACTATCACTATGAGCTACACTGTTGGTATGTGGTGTACACTGTGTATGACCACAACAAATATGCATTTCCCGCAGTTAGTACCCTATCTCAATACAGTCGGTTGTGGATCCACTGTCGCTTGTTTCAATTTGACCAAAAAGAGTAAATGGTTTTTGTAGGTTCTAGGACACTAAGGCAACGTTAAATTTAATTTTGTATTTTATATAGAAAACAGGTGATTTTTAAAAAAATTTTAAAAATTCAGTAATTTTAAGTAACTAATCCGGTTATATAACGTTAACTAAATACCTATTTTATACAATAATACAAATAATTATAATAACCAAGTGATTTATCTAATACACAATACGATTTGTAGCACAATAATATATATTAGTTAATATACATAAGTTACTTTATAAAAATTACATTTTAAATGGAAGTAAATTAATTAAAACTTATTAGTTTAATAAAAATATATTATTTTAAAAAGTCACATTGTGAATATAAGTAAATAAATAAAATGTATCAGTTAAAACAAAAGTATATTAGTTTAAAAAAATCACACTGTGAATTTTACATCATGCAATTCATTATTTCTATTTTTAAGTTTTTTTCATACCTTTATAATTCAGTTTCATTTGTCTCTTTTTAGTTATATAAAAATCATCAATTAATTTAGAAAATCTATTTGGCAAAATAACTTTAAAAACATCATTAAGTTCTCAACAAAGTTGTTCTCGAAATCTAGTATTTAAATATTCACAGTTCGTAATATTATATAAAACATTTATCTGTAGCTCATTTACTTTTTTAATTTCTTTAGAAGTACATAAATTATTTAACTTCTTGGTTGAAGTATTTTCCATTTACGTAGAAAAGATTTTTATTGGTTTTACAAAAATAAATTTGTAGTTTGTATAAACATATTTTTAAAAAATTGTAATTTTAAACTTATATCTAAATGATACATTAAAATTATTCCTTTTTATTTTTTATAAATATAATAAAAATTATTTATTATAAATGGAGAACAAAAAAGAAATGCAAACTAAAAATAACAGAAATGTATGTACTAAGTGAGGAATGTGAAGAAGAATTGATTGTCCTGTTTGTTTAAGTAATGAAAAAAATAATCAGTTTCTTAAAACAAATTGCAATCATATTTCTCATAAAGAATGTATTGATAAATGGTTCAAGGAAGAAGAAAATTGACTACTTTGTAGAAGAATTAATAAAAATAAAGGACCAGAAAAAATTGAAATAATTGATATTAATGCTATCTTTGAAGCATTATCTTTTCATGAACCAACATATTATAATGGTGATAATTCTGATTAATTACATATTTAAATTGTAAAAATTATTTGAAAAATTAAAAATTTACTTTTACACAAATCTAATAAATTTTTTATATATAGATGGAACAAGTTTAACAAGAATCTTCTGTAAAAACTAAATTTTGTAAATATTGTAATACAGAAAAGGAATTAATTATTTCACTTTACAGAAATATACAAAAGATGGTTATACAACTATATGTAAGATCTGTATAAATAAATATCATGTACAAAATTACAATTAAAATCGAATTCCTTGTCTATGTAAAAAAATTGTTGCTAAATATTATTTCAAAGAATATTTATGACGAAATACGAGTGAAAAACGTACAAAAATATTATTAACCGATAATGAAAAACAATCTACATCTACAATGAATAATGAAAAAGTTGTAACTGAAGAAACAATTACATCTACAAAGAAATGTAAAAGTTGTCACGAGATTAAAGATTTAAATTGATTTTATATAAAAATTCTTCAGATAAAGCTAAACACAATAATAAATGTAAGAAATGCACTATAGAATATATAAAGAATAAGAAAGCTAAAGAAGAAGAAGCATCTTGAACTTTATTATTAATTATCTGTTAAATAATAATAATCCCTTTTGTTAGTTAAGTAAACCATTAAAACTAATTCTTTAAAAACTACTTGATTGTTAAACTATTTATTGTTGAATTAAATTTAAAGTAATGCTTTTAAAAACTAACTCTTTTTATTTTTAACTGTGATTAACCACTATTTAAAAACTAATTGTTAAACTATGAAATAAACTTATTTTCCTTGTGATTAATTATCTATTAAATAATAATCCTTCTCCACCAATTAAATAATTATCATTTTATTAAAGAAGATATTTTACAAATCTAATAAATTTTTTTGTAATAAATAAAAGAGCAAAATGGAAGGACTTCATGAATTTTGTAGAATAAATTATTTATGAGGATGTTCGATTCATGTAAAGCTGATTTAATTAGATTTATTACTAGTAAGCATTGACTTAGTATTAAAAATCATGAAATTAATTTTAGGTATAATACATCTGACATAAGTGAAAATAATATAAATATTGTTAGAACTAATAATAATAAATCTGAAGGAAATGAAAATTATAAAAATTATATAACTGATGTAAGTTAAAATTATACAAATATTGTTCAAATTTATATATCTGGAGAAATATGTGAAAATCAGACAAATACTGTAAAAATAATGATAATTCTGAAGTAAGTGGAAATTTTTGGAGAAAGTTAACATATTATGAGATTTATGACATTTTTCTAACTAAAGAAGATACAACATTAAAAAGAAAATTTCCATTTTCTACAAATATATTTGTAAAACCGAAAGCAAGAGATAGAAAAACAATTTAAGGTGACTAAGTTGAAAAAGCATTTGAAACTAAATTACAAACAAAAATTTTTAAACCAGTATACATATACTTGATCCTAATGATTTTCTAACTGCGTTAAAAACAACAATTTTTAAAATTGTTAAAGACTATTTGAAAGTACATAATGGTTTAAAGATAAATTTTAATTTATATTGTGAATATAAGCTCCAAATAAGTGAAATAAATGAAAAAGCAAAAGAATTTGGACAACAAACACGAAACTATACTATTTTAAGAGAAAAAGATATTAGTAAAAAATTTGAATGTGGTAAAAGAGATATTTACAAAGAACTTCCAATTTTCAAGCACAAGGATCAGGATGGTCATTAAATAGAAATATTGGTTTACAACTAACAATTAATAAATCTATTCCATAAAAGGACCATCTTCTGTTGATTTGCCAGATAAAAAAAAAGCATGCGCCACTGTTGAAAATAAAGATGAAAAATGTTTTTATGGTCTATAAAAGCAGGTTTGTATCCTGGAAATGAACATCCTGAAAGAATAAAAAAATATAAAAATTTATCTTCATAAAAATCATGAAAATATAGAATTTTCTGTATTAGTTGATCATCTTCCAAAAATAGACAATATAATTAATGTATCTATTAATGATAATTCATTTGTAGAAGATGATGAAAATTATCAAGTGTATCCATTACAAATTACAAAATAAAAAAGGAAAAACATATAAATCTACTTTATTTTAAGAAAGATATAAATTCACAAAATTTCTACATAAAAATTATCTAGACTTGTATCAAGTCAAATAACCATACATCAAACAGTCACATTTATTTGTGAATTGTTTACTATATTTCAATAGTAAAGAAAAAATAGATAATCATACAGCAAATTGTTTAACGAAAAATGCCATTAAAAGTTGAAAAGACAAATAAAGGAGAATGTGTACATTTGAAAAATTATCAATATACACAACAAGTTACAGTTCTTATTTATGCTGATTCTGAAAGTTTACTTTTAAAAATGGGTAATTGTGAATGAAAATACTAAAAAACCATATACAATAATATTTAAGAAACATGAATCATGTGGATTTTGTTATTATAATAAATATATAAATGGAAATTATATTAATCCAGTTGTTTATTGAGGACCAAATTCTCATAAAAAATTTATAGAATGTGTAAAACAAGAATTTGAAAAATGACAACTGAAGAAAACAAAATACATAATACTCACTTTTAAACATTATGTAAATGTAATGATCCAGAAAATAATAAAAAATTTCGTCGTTATGATCATCTAACTGGAAAATATATTATCCAAAAACTAAAACAAACTGATTTTGTGCCTATTTACTTATATAATTTATCTGGTTATGATTCTCATCTTTGTGTAAAACAACTTGGTTATGATAATAAAGAAATAGAACTAATACCAACAATGATAATAAATATATTAGTTTTGGTAAATATACAAAAAAATTTAAAAATGAGTTATGTTGATACATTTAAATTGATGCCTTCTTCATATGATAAACTTTCAAGAAATTTAAAGAAAAATCAATTAAAAATATTAAAAAGTATTTTTCTCAGAATTATTTAATTTGGTATTTAGAAAATGTGTTTATCCATATGATTGTATGGATTCTTGAAAAAAATTTGAAGAAATATGATTACCAAAACTGAAAACTTTTACAGCAAATTAAATGATTGTATGAATGAAAACCAGTGAAAAGAGAGAGAGACAGAGATTCAATAACTTTAAATGACAAAAAAACTCCTATTATATTTAAAGGTAAAAATAGAATATACCACAAGTTATTAACTTTCTAATAGCACCCAAAAATCCATATTTAAGGCCAGAAGTCAGAAAATTTTGTATAAATATACATAAATTTAGAAAATACTTAGAAACATACTTTTTAATCGCCTTACCATGAAATAAAATATTAGTGTGTAAAGAAGGTGGCAGTTCCAGTCAAGGATCACATATAACAGGAAAAGCTGGAAAAGTGTGTAAGGTAAATCACTCGTCCCAGAGGTTGAGTGAAGACATTGATACAGCTCACATGACTGCAGACATTAGTTTCATTCGACTGAAAAAACTGGCCAAATGAACAAAGAATAGACTTAGTAATCACATGTTACAACAAGTCGGTTGTCCCATCAGTACAAATCAGGGTGTGTTGGGTTTACTCTGTGCAAGTAATCCAAACTTTAAGAAGAGTAGATCACTTACACCAGTTATACACAGAAACTTCGGGTTTTTAAAGCAAAATCCACAACCATCACGGCTGAAGTTTGTTATTTTAGGTGTTTTCTAGACGGCATTCTTCGCCAGAAATGTCTAACATACTGAAATCCACACTCCCCCAGTGACCGTTTGCGTGGCTTGGAATTTCTATTAAAGCTACCCAGAACGAGTGCTGCTGAAATGATATGTGAACAGCAGAGTTTGCCTGATATTTGTAGCTGATACCTGTGTCATTTAGTTGGGACGTGCCGGCCGTTGTGGGCGAGCGGTTCTAGGCGCTTCAGTCTGGAACTGCGCGACCGCTACGGTCGCAGGTTCGAATCCTGCCTTGGGCATGGATGTGTGTGATGTCCTTAGGTTTGTTAGGTTTAAGTAGTTCTAAGTTCTAGGGGGACTGATGACCTCAGGTGTTAAGTCCCATAGTGCGCAGAGCCATTTGAACCAGTATGGACGCCTGTCGCTTATGAGAGCTGTCAGTCTCCGATTACCTCCGCTTTTCTATTTCCGCCGGTACATACACTGAGATGACAAACGTCATGGGACAGTGATATGTGCATATACAAATGGCGGTAGTATCGCGTGCACAAGGTACAAAAGGAAAATTCATTGGCAGAGCTGTCATTTATACTCACATTATTCATGCGAAAAAATTTCCCACGTGATTATGGCCGCACGACGGGAGTTAACAAACTTTGAACGCAGAACGGTAGCTGGAGCTAGACGCATAGTACATTTCATTTCGGGAATCGTTATGAAATTCAGTATTCCGCGATCCACAGTATCAAGAGTGTGCCGAGAAAACAACATTTCAGGCATTATCTCTCACGACAGACACCGCATAGGCCGACGTCCTTCACTTAACGACCGAGAGCAGCGGCGTTTGCGTAGAGTGTTTACCGAGGGAAATGTCGAAACAGCTGTGCATTTTACTAGAATTGTCAGTGCTAACAGACAAGCAACACTGCATCAAATAACCACAAAAATCACTGTGTGGAACGTAAGACGAAGGTATCCGTTAGTACTGCGAAATATAGTGTTAGCGGACTATGGTAGCAGACGACTGATGCAAGTGCCTTTGGTTACTGCACAACATCGCCTGCAGCACCTCTCTTGAGTTCGTGACCATATCGGTTGTATCCTAGTCTGAAAAACAGTGGCCTGGTCTGATGAGTCCCAGTTTCAGTTGTTAAGAGCTGATGGCAGGGTTCAAGTGTGACGCAGACCTTGCGATGCTATGGAGCCAGGTTGTCAACACGGCAGTGTGCAAGATGGTGATGGCTCCATGACGGTGTGAGCCTCTGGTCCAACTGAACCGATCATTGACTGGAAATCGCTACGTTCGGCTACTTGGAAAACCATTTGCAGTCATTCATGGACTTCATGTTCCCAAACAACAATGGAATATTTAAGGATGACATTCCGCCATGTCACCAAGCCACAATTGTTCGCAGTTGGTTTTAAGAACATCTCGACAATTCGAGCGAATGATTAGGGCACCCAGATCACTCGACATGAAGCCCATCGAACGTTTATGGCACATAATAGAGAGGTCAGTTCGTGCGCGAAATCCTGCACCAGCAATACTTTCGCAATTGTGGACGGCTATTGAGGCATCATGATCCAGTATTTCTGAACGGAACTTTCAACTGCTTGTTGAGTCCATGCCACGTCGAGTTGCTGCAGTACTCCGGGAGGTCCGACACGATGCTAGGAGGTATCCCATGACTTTTACCACCTCATTGTAATGGGCCTACACATCATCAATATTTATTGACAATACTGTATTGTTAGTCCTTAAATATGTTGAAGACAAAATCATACCATAAACAGTTATCTAAGTATTTCCATTTGGAAATGTGTTTACAGGAAAGATGTTGGGTTACGCTGCAGAATAAGTTTGCTATACATGCTTAAATTTCTTTTATGTTCTACCTGGTGAGCTCAGGTCAAAGAAGGCTAGGCCCTGAGCCGGCACGCCAACTGGAGTATCAACAAGACATATCGTCGATGTAACGGACGTCAAGGCAAAAAAAAATGGCTCTGAGCACTATGGGACTTAACTTCTGAGGTCATCAGTGCTCTAGAACTTAGAACTACTTAAACCTAACTAACATAAGGACATCACACACAGCCATGCCCGAGGCAGGATTCGAACCTGCGACCGTAGCGGTCGTGCGGTTCCAGACTGTAGCGCTTAGAACCGCTCGGCCACTTCGGCCGGCGGACGTCAGGGCACTAGGCAAGCACCGTCACAGAACCTATGAGCGAGGGAAGCAGAAACACAAACACCACAGTGCTATATAAAAATATGATATAATATAACACTTTGCAACTTCAACGCCAGAGCGCCACTGCAATAAGCAAACGTGGCAGAAAGACCTGAGCTGTGCGACCTAGAATAAGTATTGAAGTACTACAGCGTGGAAAAGAGTACTGACGATACCGGTAAATGAAGACAAATGCGACAATACACGCAGAGCCACAGCATCGTAGGCGCAAAAAAATGCTCAAATGGCTCTGAGCGATATGCGACTTAACTTCTGAGTTCATCAGTCGCCTAGAACGTAGAACTAATTGAACCTAACTAACCTAAGGACATCACACACATCCATGCCCGAGGCAGGATTCGAACCTGCGACCGTAGCGGTCGTTCGGCTCCAGACTAGCGCCTAGAACCGCATGGCCACTGCGGCCGGCTCGTAGGCGCAGGCCAGGCTTTTGAAATAACGAGGCTTTCAGGGCTCAAAGACATATCCAGTCGTGCTGACATTCTGTCTGTGTCGTTAGATTCAGAAAGAATGGCGACATAGTGAGTTTCAGTGAAACCACGACAAGCTGACTGATGGTGGTGTGCAGCTCCTGCTTGCTGGTTTCAATACTGAGATCCAGCCAGCCTGATGCGTACCACAGCTGTGGACTGTCGTTGCTGCCTACTGCGACATCGTGGAACAGGAGAAGACTGGTGGGCAACTAGCCCTCCCCCACTGAGGGTCAATTATGGATGATGTGCAATCTGTCATCTCCACATCGACCAGGCATGGTGCATTCGCACAGCCTCCTGTTTGATTCACAAACATCTGCTGTAGTCTTCCTCAATCTATGTTGGAATGCCAGGACGGAGTCTTAACGACAACTGACATCCTGGATCAGACAGTCGCCTTTCCTCACCTGAGTCGTGGTGGGCTGTCTACTGGAGTGCTGAGGTGTGAGCTGCACTGTCTGCAGAACGTCTGGGTGGACGACGTCATTTCGTCCCCACACTGCCGCCGGCACAGCAGACAGCCGTGGCTCACCGTCCTGCGGCAGCTATGTCACGACTCACTAATGAGGCGACAGCAGTTCATTGCGGCGCGCGCTTCCGCTGGGGCGCCTTCGGACGCCTAGATACTTTTCATAACTCTCTTAATCTACGTGAGAAATTAATGTTATTTCAGTTGCAAGTGTGACACTCGTGTCACTGTGCGTAAACTGGACCTCTTTTCCCGTGCTCTGTTCGTGGTTTCCTGCACACAACGCAACTCCCCGGTTGGCAACAGCTCACTGTATTCCGATGTTTCTCGCCACTCATAAAAAATTGTTGATGATGCCACAAGAGACAACAGGAAAAGAAAACATGATAATTAGTGAGGAAATTATAGCTCACAGAAGTTAGAAGTAACTAAAATTTATGGTGACAAGAAGGTCATTTGTGTAATGTTTAGTGTTTTATATCAGCAAACACCAGCCGTATATTTGTCATGAAAACCTACAAGGCAGCTGAATATGTTGCACAATAATGTTTTTAATTAATTAAGAAAGGTACGGAAATGTTCTGTTCATTTTTGTGGTTATTATTTCGTGTGAAGTGAAGCTCAGTGCTATTCTAGAGTAATATGCAAATATGAAAAAAAATTTGCCACCTGCCATTAGGACTCGCGCACTGAAGATTCTGTATAAACTTAATTATGAATACAGACAGTTCATCCTTTATGGAAATCGACAATTTCGACCATTTTTTGCCTGGTACCGAAATTAATACTGGATAGACATCAGTCCCAGGTATTCCAAGATTTTCAAGGATGTTTTAATTTCAATAATGTAAATGTGACATACAGTTATGCAGAAGAAAGGCGTCCATTATTTTGAGAACCATCAGTTCTGCATTCAGGCTGACAGGGTCGGAACGATAAAAGTCAAACATCAGGCATATTCTGAGGTCAACCAAGGCTTTATGCTCGTATATAGAGTGGAAAATAAGGACAGTTATTTGAACACTTTGCCTTTTTCATGTTAAACACCACCATGTTCTGCCCTTGCTTCGGGAGCCAAGTCAGGACAGGAATTTTGTTTTTGGACCAGTGCGTCGTTCACGCTAATTTTGAGCGGGAAGGGGAGGGGGGGGGGGGGTTCCGCAACTCTCCGTGTCCGTATGTCTCCGGACACGTTCAGAACATCGTTCTCCACACTGAAATTACTCTCCGAAACATTGCAGGTCTACACGGACGAGACGAAGGTGTGCATTCTGCAACCTCTCGGGAAGAGGGGTGCTCTGATGCAGAACTCAGAGACCCGATCACCAAATGCAGATGTGTCGACAGAGGTTTCGGCACTGAGTTAGACCGCGCGGCATGCCTGAGAGGAGGAGTCAAGCGTAAGTACTCTATGAAGGCGTCAGCCTCAATACAGTTCTTTTAGCCGTACGTTGTCTGTTTCTTTCAAGGGACCACGTTAACATTTAGTACCATCTGAAAGCTGAGATACGTTGCATAATGTGCAAACATCTAGATTGTGGAGCTCTTCATGACATTTACATGTCTTCTGAAGTAGTGTCTCTCGCATGGCATTGTTATCTTCCAATCGAATGTTTCCAGTTCCTCTACATCTAGAACAAAACCTAACACGGTAAATCATGAAATCTTTAGTTCCATTACGAAGGAATTATCCGAATGAAACGAAAATAGGCAGATGCGATGCGCATGTACACATAAACAAATGATTACAATTTCGGAAAAAATGGATGGTTGGTTCAAAAGAAAGAGCTTTACAAATTGAGCAAAAAAATAATGTGTCGGTCCACGTCCGGCCATTAGGCAAGCAGTAATTCGTCTTGGTACAGAATGACAGAGTTGTTGGATGTCCTCTTGAGGGACATCGTGCGAAATTCTGTTCAATTTGGCCGTCAGATCGTCAAAATCCGGAGCTGCTGGGAGAGTCTTGCTCATAATTCTCCATATGTTTTCAATGTGGGTGAGATCCATCGACCTTGCATGCCAAGGTAGTGTTTGATGAGCAGGAAGACATGCAATATAAATTCTTGTCATGTGCGGGCGGGCATTATCTTGATGAAATGTAAGCCCACGGTGACTTTCTTGTTGACACAGTACTGAGCTGTAAGCGTACCG
The DNA here is from genome assembly GCF_023864275.1 of Schistocerca cancellata. Lineage (NCBI taxonomy): Eukaryota > Metazoa > Arthropoda > Insecta > Orthoptera > Acrididae > Schistocerca > Schistocerca cancellata. The sequence continues at coordinate 272,628,615 of NC_064629.1, forward strand.
CGGATGACAACCAAAGGAGGTCTGCTATGAAAATAAATGGCAAGCCAGGTTGTCAGATCGTACGGTGGGCGACGGTAGGTTGGTACCCCACCGCTGGTTGGGGCGTCTACAGACACGTCGTCAGTGGTAATTGGTTTTCACTTCGAAGCGGGACTCTTCACTGAAGACAAGTCTACTCCAGTCAGTCAGTTTCCATCCCGAAGACATGTTTTCCCCAGACAGAAGTGATATACCTACCTCATGTCGCCTGCCATACGGTTCGACAACCAGAAATGATGGTCTGGGTTGCCATTTCATGCCATATCAGGACTCCTTCAGCTGTCATCCGCCGCGCCCTTACGGCGTAGCAGTACGTGATGAAATTCTATGCCCCGTATGGTTGCCGTCCCTGGGAAGCTATCCTGGTCTCACATTTCAGAAAGATTATGCCTGCCTGCACACGGCGAGAGTTTCTACTGCTTGTCTTGGTTATTACCAAAGCCTATCTTGGACAGAAAGGGTGCCAGATTTGTCCCCAGTAGAGAGCGTTTGAAGCGTTGTGGGCAGTACCCTCCAACCATCTCGGGATTTTAACGATCTGACGCACCAGTTGGACAGAATTTGACACTACATGTTTCAGAATGACATCCAACAACTGTGTCAATTAATTCCAAATCGAATCACTGCTTGTATAAGGGTCAGATGTGGACCAACGCTTTATTGTCTTGTTCAGTTTGTGAAGCTCTTGCTCTTGAATAAATAATACAATTTTCCTGAAATAGTAATCATCTGTTTGTACGTACACGTCCAACACATCTGCTGACGAAAGTTACATTCGGATAATTCCTTCATGGTGCGTATTTTTTTGTTTAATTTATATATTTTTAGTGTTTATATGCAAATCACAGAGAAACGAGCTGAAGGCTGTGAAATGAAAAATGCTGAGGAAATCATAATCTTAATGGCATTGCCTAAGGAAGGAGGTTGTGTCCCTATAAGAGCCCTGTGGTCTCAAACTCGCCGATACAGTGGCAAGGGCGAACACCCACGTGATGACTGGCGTCGACCGTCCGCTGCACTCTGTCGTGCTGAAAACAGCGATTTGGAAGTGTCAGAAGAAGAACAAGCGGGTGTAGTGCGCTTCCTGACAGCGGAGGAAGTGCGGGAACGGAAATTCATCGAAGAATGGCACTCAAGGGTGCGGAGAGCACTGAATTTCCGTTGCAATTCCAGCCCTCCATCCGACCTACATCTACATCTACACCTGACGGTGTGTGGCGGAGGGTACCTTGAGTACCTCTATCGGTTCTCCCTTCTATTCCAGTCTCGTATTGTTCGTGGAAAGAAGGATTGTCGGTATGCCTCTGTGTGGGCTCTAATCTCTCTGATTTTATCCTCATGGTCTCTTCGCGAGATATACGTAGGAGGGACTGCTTGACTCTTCGGTGAAGGTATGTTCTCGGAACTTCGACAGAAGCCCGTACCGAGCTACTGAGCGTCTCTCCTGCAGAGTCTTCCACTGGAGTTTATCTATCATCTCCGTAACGCTTTCGCGATTACTAAATAATCCTGTAACGAAGCGCGCTGCTCTCCGTTGGATCTTCTCTATGTCTTGTATCAACCCTATCTGGTACGGATCCCACACTGCTGAGCAGCACTCAAGCAGTGGGCGAACAAGCGTACAGTAACCTACTTCCTTTGTTTTCGGATTGCATTTCCTTAGGATTCTTCCAATGAATCTCAGTCTGGCATCTGCTTTACCGACGATCAACATTATATGATCATTCCATTTTAAATCACTCCTAATCCATACTCCCAGATAATTTATGGTATTAACTGCTTCCAGTTGCTGACCTGCTATTTTGTAGCTAAATGATAAAGGATCTATCTTTCTGTGTATTCGCAGCACATTACACTTGTCTACATTGAGATTCAATTGCCATTCCCTGCACCATGCGTCAATTCGCTGCAGATCCTCCTGCATTTCAGTACAATTTTCCATTGTTACAACCTCTCGGTATACCACAGCATCATCCGCAAAAAGCCTCAGTGAACTTCCGATGTCATTCACCAGGTCATTTATGTATATTGTGAATAGCAACGGTCCTATGACACTCCCCTGCGGCACACCTGAAATCACTCTTACTTCGGAAGACTTCTCTCCATTGAGAATAACATGCTGCGTCCTGTTATCTAGGAACTCCTCAATCCAATCACGCAATTGGTCTGATAGTCCATATGCTCTTACTTTGTTCATTAAACGACTGTGGGGAACTGTATCGAACGCCTTGCGGAAGTCAAGAAACACGGCATCTACCTGTGAACCCGTGTCTATGGCCCTCTGAGTCTCGTGGACGAATAGCGCGAGCTGCGTTTCACATGACCGTCTTTTTCGAAACCCATGCTGATTCCTACAGAGTAGATTTCTAGTCTCCAGAAAAGTCATTATACTCGAACATAATACGTGTTCCAAAATTCTACAACTGATCGACGTTAGAGATATAGGTCTATAGTTCTGCACATCTGTTCGACGTCCCTTCTTGAAAACGGGGATGACCTGTGCCCTTTTCCATTCCTTTGGAACGCTACGCTCTTCTAGAGACCTACGGTACACCGCTGCAAGAAGGGGGGCAAGTTCCTTCGCGTACTCTGTGTAAAATTGAACTGGTATCCCATCAGGTCCAGAGGCCTTCCCTCTTTTGAGCGATTTTAATTGTTTCTCTATCCCTCTGTCGTCTATTTCGATATCTACCATTTTGTCATCTGTGCGACAATCTAGAGAAGGAACTACAGTGCAATCTTCCTCTGTGAAACAACTTTGGAAAAAGACATTTAGTATTTCGGCCTTTAGTCTGTCATCCTCTGTTTCAGTACCATTTTGGTCACAGAGTGTCTGGACATTTTGTTTTGATCCACCTACCGCTTTGACATAAGACAAAAATTTCTTAGGATTTTCTGCCAAGTCAGTACATAGAACTTTACTTTCGAATTCATTGAACGCCTCTCGCATAGCCCTCCTCACACTACATTTCGCTTCGCGTAATTATTGTTTGTCTGCAAGGCTTTGGCTATGTTTATGTTTGCTGTGAAGTTCCCTTTGCTTCCGCAGCAGTTTTCTAACTCGGTTGTTGTACCACGGTGCCTCTTTTCCATCTCTTACGATCTTGCTTGGCACATACTCATCTAACGCATTATGTACGACGGTTTTGAACTTTGAACCTCTGGGGAAACGGTCGCCACGGCAAATGGCCGGTTTTCAGTACGAGGGCATCCACCAGCTGGTCAATGGTATCGGTAGTGCGGTGTGGTATTCCAGGTCGTGGGTCATCAGCAGACGACATCCGTCCTTCCTTGCATCGCTTCTGCCATAACTTGACCCTTGCAACAGACATAAAGTGCACTCCATACACTTGAGCCATTCCGCGATGAATTTCCATTCCTCGCACTGTTTCCGCTACGAAGAAACCAACTACACCCGTTTGCTCTTTTTTGAAGCCAGCATTTCTCTTTTTCGGCCCCTACTGAGTTCTGTGGATGGTCGAAGCGTGCTCTTGCGCGCTCTGTCCCCACGTGGTGTGTGCGCTAGGCCAACGAGAAAGATAGGCCACAGTATGTGCGTCGCAGCACGTGACACTACAGGCGTTACGAGTGCCAGCAGCCGTCTCCATCAGGGAGCGAGTAACTATTTGAGACGAGTTTAGCAATTCTTAACTGCACGTTTCAATGCATGCAAGCTCTCTATAGCACACAACACAGTTAAGACATTTAGTGGACACACTTTCATTGATATACTGATTTCCAGTGGGCCCTGCACGGATCCAAGCTTTCGCGAAGTGTTTTGGGTATGGGGACTTGTGTGACGTCACAAGTTCGTTCCCGGTCCCATAGTTCACGTGGGCCCCGGTTGTGCGCCGTCGTCCATCTGCCACGAAATTGGGACTTCAGCGCTCTTGAAAGGACCACACGTTGTTCCATAGGCAGTGGCATTATCATCCGTTCAGCAGTTTTCATTTTACAGTCTCTAGCTCGTTTCCTTTTTAAATTACCCTTATACATTTATACTCTACCAGCTACCTTACGGTTTGTGGTTAAGGGTACTTTGTGCACCACTGTCAAATCTTGCCTTTCCTGTTCCACTGGCAAATGGGCATCGGGTAGAAAGATTGCTGGTAGGCCTCCATGTGCATCTTCTAATCTCTCCAGTTTTATCTTCAGGCTCTTTTCGCGGGGTATACCTTGGAGGAAGCAACATTTTGGATCTTGATTGACACTTGTATGAACGTACGCTATGAAAACTCCAGTGGTATGACACACCGTGATGCCCATCGCCACCCTTACAGCGTTTGTCATAGGAGCTAGCTGACCATATCCCTGACGTTTTTGCACTTACCAAATGAACCTGTAATGAACCGCGCCGCTCTTCTCTATTTCCTCTATCAGTCCCACTTGGTAGAGGTCCCAGTCTGATGAGGAGTATTCAAGTATTGGTTGAACGAAGGTTTTGTAAGCTACCACCTTCGCAGGTGGGCGATTCTTCTAGAGGATTATTGCAATGAATTTCACTCTGGCATCTGCCTTACCTGTGATTCGTTTTATATGGTCACGGACTGAGCTGATCAGCAGGCTTCAGTATCTAGTACCTTGTGCCTATTAATAATGTGCTCTGTAGTGTGCGTGATGCCTGTGCGCTTATAGGATATAACGTAGAAGGACTGGACGAGTAGGGGATTGAACATCATTCGTTATGGACTACAAGATTGATCAGCATTTATTAATAACAAAAGTCAACTTTAAAACAAACGCAGACAAGAAGCAATGCAGTAATTTTCTTCAAGATTACAGGAGTAGCCAGTTAACTTTCAGACTGAACAGTGAATATTCCAATGCCAAGAAACAAATTCCTTGTTTTAGATTGATCAGTTCAACTTTAAATTTTGAACTGAACAGAGATTAGCTTTAAATCAAGTGTGAAACATTAAATGGGAGAGTCGCGTCACAAGTAAAATTTCTAATCTCATATCGGCTTTCAAACAGCAATACAAGCAATCAAGTTTCACCAGAGTAGAAAGTACTTAAAATACCCAGAATTAAACAATTAACACTAAAACAAATTAATAAAGCATAACACGTTTCTCAGAATCAGGTACTAAAGCATCATATTGACTCCAGATCCCAGGAACATAAACAATATTGTCTCTGACATCACCGGAGACCGGCACACCTCTCAGTAGTCTGGCTGCGACACCAAAATTATAACAGAGTATAAATTTTAAAACAAAGAGCAAATACATATAATCACAGTGCAACAATATGTCGACCTCATTGACGCACAGGCTGAGCTAAGCAATTTATTTTTCTCTCGACAGTTCAGAATAAAAAGCCAGTACGTATAGTAAATACAATGTTCACACTTCAGCCAACACTGCCACTCTTGAGTAAGAATTCAACAACCATGAGAGAAGCCGAAACATACGACAGAAAGTCCAGTTACCGGTCCATGACTAACAGAACGCTTCTCATATGTGTAGCAAACAAAAGATTATTTAATAACCAGTAAATAACTGCCGCATAAGCGTTAAGAAGGAAACAGTTAAATTTCAGCTCTAGGTGCTAAAACATCCAATAAGAGACATTAAATCTGTAAGGCAGCAATACGTTAATATACACATATGGCAGGGGGAAACCAGTAACTGAATAATCAATAAACATAATGGGAGGGTTTTCCCCACGGGAGACTGAGCTTAGCCAAACGCGGGGACAGTTTCTGGTCACAATAATAACGACTTTCCGTCAGAAAAACACACTTCCAAAACACCATGTACTAAGAAGCTCGCACTTACACAAACACAACGGCGGAGACGCACAAGAAAGATTGCGTGGCATGAAAACCACGCAGGGAAGTGCGTCACGTAAAAACTGAATTCTAGCATAATGTTCCGGAAGTTGCTCACCCGGTCTTTTAAAGGAAGGCTCCTTCTCGAGTTGGAAGGCAACAGCAAAATGGGCTACTCGGCCTGCAACTGTCTGCCTGCTGCTAGCTATCGTCTCCCAGCTCCGTACTATCACGCTGTTCTGTTCCTCTAACTCGCTGTTTTCCAACTTCCGCCAAAACACGTCCTGCGTATCCGACCGGCCAGCACAGCGACATAATCAGGACTGCCTGCAACGGTCCACACGACCCAAGCCACGTATCGGAGACCGGACGCATCCGACCACTTGCGTCCCACACTACTCCCTTCCGCTCGCCGATTCAACTCCAAGAGATTGGGAACGCGCGAGCAGCCTCCAGTGATTCAACACCGTACTCGCGATATCCGTGGCCAAAGATCAGGCCACTTGCTAGCCGTATGCGACCTATCGACTAGCGGCACGGTTCATGCTCCAATGGTAAACTGAGCCACATCTTATAGACCTTTTGAAACCTAGTTGTATAATATTTTTCATCTTTTCAGTCTGCGCTTTCACTTAACGATCGAGAGTAGTGGCTTTTGCGTAGTGTTGTCACTGCTAACAGACAATGTCGCCTGCAGCGCCTCTACTGTGCACTTGACCATATCGGTTGGACCCTAGACGACTGGAAAACCGTTGCCTGTTCCGAAGAGTCGTGATTTCCGTTGCAAAGAGCTCATGGTAGAGTTCGAGCGTGATACAGATGCCATTAAGCCATGGACTCAAGTTGTCAACAAGACACTGTGCAAGGTGGTGGTGGCTTCATATTGGTGTAAGCTGTGTTTGCATCAGATGGACTGGAAGCGGTTATGTTCGGCTACATGGAGACCATTTACAGCCATTCATGGAATTCATGTTCCCAAACACGATGGAATTTTAATGAATGGCAGTACCCCTGTCACTATGCCACAACTGTTGGCGATTTCTTTGAAGAACATTCTGAACAATCGGAGCGAACGCTTTGGCCATGCAAATTGCCCGACACGAATCCCATGCAACATTTATCAGACGTAATCGAAAGGTCAGGTCGTACACAAAATTCTGCATTACCAAAACTTTCACAATTGTGGACGGCTACAGAGGCAGCATGGTTCAATATTTTTGACGAGGACTTCCAAAGACTTTTCGAGTCCACGCCATGTAGAGCTTCTGTACTACGCCCGGAAAAAGGAGGTCCGACACGCTATTGGGAGGTATCACACGACTTTTGCCACCTCGGTGTGTCTCTCATGTTCGTCGCTATGCTGTGTGGTGTAAATATCTGTCTGTACTGTCAGTCCACGACTGAAAAAAATGAAATAAAATTATGTTGTAAGGTAAAATTGGAACAGTCTTTGGAAGAACCTCATGAAGATACGGATTCAGATATATAAACTAGCGAACGGTTCCAGTTCTGCATGGGTAGTACAATGTATCTATGGTTGTACAAAGTGTCTGGTATAGCGGTAATTTTGTGCGAACTACATCTGCTGCACCACCTTTTCCTGCATCTTCTTTCAGAGCCCTTAAACATTAAGTCAATACCAAAACATCTGTTCTTATCAACATAATATCCGATGCATCCTGCATGTCATTTACAAGTCGACGTTAGCTCATGCCAACTTCCGGGTAGTGACAGATTATGCCACTCTGTAACTGCAGTTGGACACCCTTACAGAGTTCCAATGAGTTCTGTTGTTCACTGCTAGATGGCAACGGCATAGTTGTAACAGCGGTTGCGGGTTTAAGTTCATCGTGCTTCAGCCAGTTTGCACGAAATATTTATAAGTTATACACACAAACCTTCCTCATGAATCAGCCTATCTATTAGCAAGAACTGTATCAAAATCACTACAGTAGTTCCTGAGACTGGCCCGAACACATGGAAAGAAAATACACCGGCATACTTTATATAACTATACATGAATTATCAAAGAATGTCTCCCCCACCCTCACCTACCTTGGCCTCACCATTAACCGTCACCTCACCTGGATCCCTCATCTCCACTCTATCCAATCCAAAGCCCACAACTGCTTCCGACTCCTCAAATTCCTTTCTGACTGGCCATGGGGGTTGAACCCTTCTACCATCCTCCACACCTACAAATCCATCCTCTGTTATGCCAGTCCCACCTGGATATCCACCCTCCCACCCAAATTCTATAAGTCCTTCCAGATCCTCGAGCACCATGCACTCCAATGGTACAAATGGCTCTGAGCACTATGGTACTCAACATCTTAGGTCATAAGTCCCCTAGAACTTAGAACTACTTAAACCTAACTAACCTAAGGACATCACACACACCCATGCCCGAGGCAGGATTCGAACCTGCGACCGTAGCAGTCCCGCGGTTCCGGACTGCAGCGCCAGAACCGCTAGACCACCGCGGCCACGGCCGCCACCATGCACTCCGCCTCGCCTTCCGTATACGCCTCCTGTCCCCCACACGGACCCTTATAACCTGATTCCTTTCCCCCATCTGCTCCTATTCCTCAAACATATCAACGTCCTCTACACCCCCCGCCGCCTTGATCGCCCGCATTCCATGGTTGCTCCTCTCCTATCCAACCCCCACCCTCTTTTGCGCCTTCACCGTTGTGTCCCCCCTACCCTCCACCTCTACACCCTTCATCTCCTTTCTGAAGGTGGCTTCTGTCGACTCCCCCTCCTGGATGACGCCCTCTCTCCCTCCATTTATCCCTCCTATCAACTCTGATCCTCACCTGCCCCTCCCTTTCTCTGTCCTTTTCCCAGGCTCCCTCTCCCCCCTTCCATCCAGTTTTTTCCCTGCCTACCCTCTGTCTGCCTCCCTTCTCTCCTCTGAATCCTTTTGCTATCCGCCTTTCCCACTCCTTCTCACGTCCACCCAGCCCCCCTTTTTTCTAGGTCCCCTCCCTCCATTGGCTGCCCCCTTTTTATCCTTTCCACTCCTCCCCCCATATTTTCCCTTCATCTGTCCGGGTCCTCCCTTCCCCCCCCCCCCCTCCCCATCTGTCGCCGTATCGCCTCTGCAGTGCTGTTGAAAGTGAGTGTCCAGTGTTGTGCGTCCCCTGTCAGTGTTGCGAACAGCCACCATACTGTCACTAGTTGCATTTTTATCTCGTGCGAATAGGAACCAGACTGTCGCCGTGTTCTTCAATTGTGCATGTCTCCTTCCTGTGTGTCTTCATTCGCATCGTCAACGCCGTATTTGTAATTTAAGTTCCCCAACTTGCTGCCATTTTACTGTTATTAACAACGTCACCGTTTTATCGCCTAAAAAGGCGATTGTTTGTTTAATTTTTCTCTCAGCTGTAAAGCAGCGTATTCAGCTGCTGTCAGCCCGCCCCTCCCAGGTGGGGGGTATCTAAAATCAATAAAGGGAAAAAAATCAAAGAATGAGCACTGATTGGATTTAGTTTGTAGACAGATGGACACAGAAACATTGGACCACACTGTTATTTTCAAAGTTGACCATGGAACAAAGAACAGATGTACGTATGTTAATATCAATTCAATGAATTTCTGAGGATCCTAACTAAATTATCTAGCTCATCTACCGAGATGCCGGCCGCGGTGGTCTAGCGGTTCTGGCGCTACAGTCCGGAACCGCGGGACTGCTACGGTCGCAGGTTCGAATCCTGCCTTGGGCATGGGTGTGTGTGATGTCCTTAGGTTAGTTAGGTTTAAGTAGTTCTAAGTTCTAGGGGACTTATGACCTAAGATGTTGAGTCCCATAGTGCTCAGAGCCATTTGAACCATTCTACCGAGATGAGTAATTTATTATTGCAGTCTATGTTACAATATGACATATGTAGGCACCAATCGTACTTGTACATCTAGTCTCTCAAACAGTCGTAGAAAAAAACTGACGTTTTTCAAAGATATAATTTACTGTTGTTTCTCATAATGGAGCATAATGCAATGACTCCCACACACTGTTTATGTCTTACTGTCCCTCATACCTCTCCCAGCCCTCAACCTTTTTCCTGAACAGCACAGCAGAAGCATTTTTCCCATTGGATCAGAATTCTTTTTCTCCCACTCGATTACATAGCTGTCGTCTCTAAAACTTTTCCGTAACAAGAATCCGAATTTGGAATGATTACCATTGCATTATCAGACAAATGAAACACTCCTCTAGATTCCAGTGACCTTAAATTATCTACCTACATACTAAATTCAGAGTAAAGTATGTCCTGTTTTCTGTATGCAACTTAATCTCATTACAACTAAGTAGCCTGCTTTCGCTCTAGACCATTCCCATACCCCAAAGTCCCCAGCTGAGGCAGTTAACCTGAAGTTCTCTCTCTAAGAACTCGCGACGTCATAATATCTCAGTTTTGTACCCTTATTCATCATTATGTGTCGATTTTTAATGACACTATCCAGAGATTGTTCAGGGATACCTGATCAGTATTTTGGTATGAGGGATCCATGGTCTCCAGCGGATTGTTAAGAGCTACTGCATTTGGTTTGGTTACTTACCATAATTAGCTTTGTACCTGTATTGCACTGAAAACAGTGCACAACAGTGCAAATGTCAACAGTGTGCGCTCTGTGCCTTGCTTCCATCCGCTCATGATACCTGCTACTAAGTGCATCTCCTACATCCCTACACACGTATGGCGACCATCCACAAAAGATCTACTGTCAGCTCTAATTTGACTTGTACCGGGTGGGTATAGTTAAACTTTCCATATTTAGCACGTTATAACACGGAAACTAATCACCGTACGAGTATCAAACTTTGTAGCGTTAATATCAAGGACATGGGTAAGAGAAATAATGCTGAGTTAGTTCAAATTAAACACTTTTAATCCACTGCTACATTACATCATACCGTTACATACTGGCACCATTACTGCTACAAAAGGGGCTCGATACGGCGCCTATCAGTGTCCAGAAGAGTCTGAAAGCACAGGATTGCATTCTGCACAGAAGAGCGAAGCATATCTGTGTGTATACTAGCTACCTGTCTTGATATGCTGTGCATCAGATCAGCACATGTGTGAATGTATCCAGAAATCACATGGAATGATATCAGGTGATCGTACCGGCCAAGTATTTGGAAACGATAGACTGATAATTCGATCGTTTCCAAATGTATTTCGGAGAAGCAGGCGAACTCCATGAACGATGTGCGGTGAGGCCCCATCTTGCATGAAACCTGTTGAATTCAATGCGTCTCTCTCCTGTAGGGCGGGTATGATATGCTGGCGAAGCATATCGTAGTAATGCTGGCCAGTCGCACTGCACATCTTTGGTCCCGGAGCGCAAACTTGTTCAAAACAGAATAGGCCAGTGATGAACGTATTTGTGAAGCCACACCATACGGTGACACGTTCACCATACAGGGGAACTTTATGCATAGTGACTGGAGGTGAAGATCACCACATTCGGCAATTCTGTGCGTTCATCTCATCTAACAGAGAAAAATGGGCTTCATCTGTTCATAGGATGGTCCAGGGTCAGCCCTCGTCAACTTCAATCCTTGCGAGAAAGTGGAGAGCGAAGCCAACAAGTCGATGTGCCTCCTGCGGTGCAAGCTGCTGTACAATTTGATAATGATTCGAAGCATCTTTAGTACAGTAGACCATGGGAAGTCAACTGTCGTGGAACAGCACTCGCACTGCCTGACAATCGGGAATTGCGAGCATCGTTGTCTGCCATAGCAACAGGGATTTCATCAACCATCTGTGGTGCAACCAGTCGTCGGCCTCTTCCCGGAGCAACGCCCACTTCTGCAGTTGATTCAAACTTCATCATGCTCCGCACAGCCGATGGAGAAAGATGACCCTTACGTAGTCCTTTCAGCCGACGATATTCTCGAAGCGCAGCTGCAGCATTACTGTTGTTTTGATAATTTTGTCCAAGCTCATGTTGACACGTCAACAAGTGCACTGCGACTGGTCAGGTGTGTGAGACTATGAATCACGATGGCTGATCATCACGGCAACTGGTAGCCATAGTTGGAACTGGACGAGGGCGCTGTGGCACATGGAAATCAAGCACCTCATATTCTGGACATTAATGCCACCAAGTTTTGGTACTGGTACGGTAATTGGTTTCCGTGTTATACCGTTTTAAATAGGGGAAGCTTAATTATAACCACCTGCTATCAAAAAAGAATTCCGCTAAAGATGCAACTAAAGCAGGGACTTATTTTCGGCTGATTTTTTAATCTTTTGTAGCTTTCATAGCAGTAACTTTCAGTGATGCGTCATGAGTGACGAATTTTGTTCGAAACCTACATTTCTCTTGTTGGCGTGTTAAAATTTTACTTCTTTAGCCAAAACGCGGTGGAGTTGAGACATCATCGTCTCACTGACATGTGCAGACGCAGCTACGAGAGAGTTCTGAAACAGTGCTTTATTAAGCTTATTAAGTGATGAACGGAGAGCAAGAAAGGTCAATAACTTATGAAAAAGCACATCGCTGGTATAAATATAGACATGTAACGTCTTCACTTATCATGTTCCAAAACCCACAAAATTTCTGGTTTCACCAGCAATCGAAGGCCCTTAAAAATTACATTATTTCATCGAAAAATTCAGTAGTTAGTAAACTAACATTGAACATAACGAAGTTTTGCATAATAATCATATGGTAAAATACTCTCCTCTTTGAATGTCATCATTTGCAAAAATCTCGTTTCGATATCTCAAACCGTTAATGACGGCTCAAATGGTTCAAATGGCTCTGAGCACTATGGGACTTAACATCTGTAGTCATCAGTCCCCTAGAACTTAGAACTACTTAAACCTAACTCACCTAAGGACATCACACACATCCATGCCCGAGGCAGGATTCGAACCTGCGACCGTAGCAGAAACCGTTAATGAAGTATGAGAAATGGTATCATATTTAATTCTGGCTTTATCGCTGGCGTGCACGATCACAAATGAATGGGCTACATAAGATCATTTTTTCTCGAGATTGGTGACAGATAGAGAACAACTGTAAGTAGGCTATGTAAGTAGGCTATGTAAGTAGACTGTATAGGTTTTTTTATTGGTAACGCCACATAGCGCTCTGTATGAAAATCACTGGCTGTGCTGTGTGCAATCTGTGGCTAGTTTGCATTGTTGTCTGCCATTGTAGTGTTGGGCAGCTTTTGTAGTGTTGGGCAGCTGGATGTGAACAGCGCGTAGCGTTGCGCGGTTGGAGGTGAGCCGCCAGCAGTGGTGGATGTGGGGAGAGAGATGGCGGAGTTTTGCAATTTGTAATACTATATATTATGAACTGCTATGTATATTATGACCTTTGAACGCTATTAAGGTAAATACATTGTTTGTTCTCTATTAAAATCTTTCATTTGCTAACTATGCCTATCAGTAGTTAGTGCCTTCAGTAGTTTGAATCTTTTATTTAGCTGGCAGTAGTGGCGCTCGCTGTATTGCAGTAGTTCGAGTAACGAAGATTTTTGTGAGGTAAATGATTTGTGAAAGGTATAGTTTAATGTTAGTCAGGGCCATTCTTTTGTAGGGATTTTTGAAAGTCAGATTGCGTTGCGCTAAAAATATTGTGTGTCAGTTTAAGCACAGTCTTGTATAAATTATTGAAAGGGGACGTTTCACAACCTCCAAGTCTATAGAAAAATTCAATACATTGGTTAACTTTCATGTACAGCAACATATTACGTAATAGACACCAAAAGTAAAATAATAGCGACCACTATTTTTTATTGCAAACTTTTTCGAATTTTTTGAACTGTCTTACTTAAATGCAAACATCACAATAACTATGAGCATTTACAAAATGCTGGGTACCCCGTCATGTAGCTAAAGTATAGAGCTACAACTAACGCAAAATGACATTTTTTTACCAAATAGTTTCTGTAAAATTGTTTGAGAAGGATTGCAGGGTGTGTGCCTCTACTTAGTCATTGCAGCACGACGCCAATTGGCCGAAAGGGGGCAAACAATGTTCGGCCTTTTTTTCTGAACAAAGGAATGAACTCGTCCAGCGCTTCAGACGAAAACTGGTCATTGTGCACCGGCTACCGTATCCCTTGCATGGTCCTTGATGTCATTCAATTCGCGTCCAGTATTGCTTGGTTCTGTCAAGTGTTTTACTTTCCATCAGTGTTAGTTGGCCATTAACAGTGTTAAATAGCAGTGCTATGGATAGGTTTACTGGTGAAGAGTGTGCCACTATGCACCTCGTGTACAGGTCCACTAAAAAAAATGTAGTGTGACTAGGGCCTCCCGTCGGGTAGACCGTTCGCCGGGTGCACGTCTTTCTATTTGACGCCACTTCGGTGACTTGCGCGTCGATGGGGATGAGATGATGATGATTAGTACAACACAACACCCAGTCCCTGAGCGGAGAAAATCTCCGACCCAAACGAGAATCCAACCCGGACCCTTAGGATTAAAAGTCTGTCGCGCTGACCACTATTTTTTCGATATAGTTCGTTGCGTTTGGTCTGGGCGTCACAAGACATCCATTCATGTTGATCGTTGATTCCTTTACTCAGTTTTTTTTGTTACAGAGGGCAAGCAGCCCTCTGACCGAACACGCTGAGCCACCGTGCCGACACCACTCAGCTACAGGGGGCGGACTACAGGTTCACTGAATGCAATGGAAGAGAGGCATAACGACCCTATGCTGAACTGTTCCTGCACTGATGTAATAAATTCCACACATAATCATGAGTAAGGGCACAAAACTGAGATGTTATTATGTCACGAGTTCTAAGAGAGAGAAATTCAGGTTAACTGCCTAAGCTATAATTGAGACCGCGTAAGAAGATCCTTGACACCTTTAACGCTGTTGGCAGCTTTCAGTTACTAAGTGCTTGTGGGTGCAAGCCAAAACGGCAAAACAGTAGCTGTCTGAAGAAGTATGATAACACTGAGGCGTTATCATAGAAACGTTTACAAAAGCGTATTACATTGTTGGTTGAGGTAGGCGCGCGAAGCTGCCGCGTCCAGCGCACTGTAGCTGTTGGGGATTAACTTACGCCGACTCAACGGTAGAGACTTTGGGATATGGGAGAGGTCTAGAGCGGAAGAAGGGTGCCCAATTGTAATGAGATAAGGGTACATATGGAATACAGGAAATATATAATTGAGGTTTTAGTGTATCGGTAGGTAATTAGATGTCATTTGAATCTAGAAGAGTGTCTGATATTGTGATGGTAACCATTCCAAATTCGGATTCTTGCTATGGGAAATCTTTTTGAGTACACAGCTGTGTGATGAAGTGGTAGAGAAAAAATTTTGCTCCAATGTAAAAGAAAGTTTTGCTGTGGTGTTCAGAAAAATCGCATCACAGTACTTTTAAGTCTGTGGGTTCTTACATTACTCTGTTTGGCGTGTTGTACATTTTGATTGCTGTAAACTATAGGCTTCTTCACTGCTGTGATGGTATTTTGACAGAAACAATTGGACTGCGGTAACAAACCGAATAAATCCTAATTACATTATCACTCTGTAATGGGCCACTGGAGATCGTGGATCCCTTGTACCAAAATACTCAGAAGGTATCCCTGGGCAACATCTGCAAGTTTATCACAGGAGTTCTGATCCCTCCAGTACTTAACAGTATAACTAGTATTGCTTTTGTCACTAGTTCTTAACGTGAACTGCTTTTGCAAATTAGCTTAGATATATGCATACTTGGCTTCAGACAATCATTTTACTTCTCTTATTACCGTTCTTGTTAACATAGTCATTCATTTAGTTCTGGTTTGACAATGACTACAAATTTTATCAGCATCTGTGGTTCCAGAGTGACTAACACTTTTTCCAGTCTTTTCTACTCCTTAGTGACTATTATTATAATGTTTATCATAACTTAATTAAGTCTTTGTTTGTGTTGAGTTCGTTCCCGATACAAATAATGTTCTATAAATTTAAGTAAATGTTATGTGAGTGTTAGTTTATTAGGAAACTAGTTAAAGTTTTTTTAACCTGATCGATACAATATTTTAATTGTTATACTTACCCTAAACTCATGGTGTGCTTAGATTCAGGCTACAGGAAAATTTTTTAAATTCAGTTGACAGTTATTTCCACAACTGCTTCACACAACTAGTAAAACGGGAATGAAAGAACAAATGTTCAACAATCCTTAAATAAGGATAACAAGATTACAGACGTTCATTGCTGTACAGAAAAAACCAGTGAATAACCTGCCCTGTCACATGTACCATTAATGTAACTGTGGACAATCATGCGTTTAAAAAAATACACTGACGGAAAAAAATCGTTACATCGAGATGGAGTTGTGTGACATAAACTAATGTAGGTGGGCGTGTTTCTACACCTGAAAGATGACACCTATTCAAATTTCGCGCTTGAATGACTCTTGTGTATCGTATTGCATCTGCAGGAACAGTATAAGCTGCAGTTGGCACCACAGTGACAGAGTGAGCTGTGACAAATCGATTTATCCTGTAGTGATGTAGAGGTGGATAGTTCCTGTGAATTATTATGGGTGGAGGTTGCACTCAACAACCGAGCTAGGTTAATAATTGGCTCCTTTTACCGACCTCCCGACTCAGCAGCATTAGTGGCAGAACAACTGAGAGAAAATTTGGAATACATTTCACATAAATTTTCTCAGCATGTTATATTCTTAGGTGGAGATTTCAATTTACCAGATATAGACTGGGACACTCAGATGTTTAGGATGGGTGGTAGGGACAGAGCATCGAGTGACATTATAGTGAGTGCACTATCCGAAAATTACCTCCAGCAATTAAACAGAGAACCGACTCGTGGAGATAACATCTTGGACCTACTATCAGTAGGTAGAACCGAACTTTTCGGCTCTGTAAGTGCAGAACAGGGAATCAGTGACCATAAGGCCGTTGCAGCATCTCTGAATATGGAAGTTAATAGGAATATAAAAAAAGGGAGGAAGGTTTATCTGTTTAGTAAGAGTAATAGAAGGCAGATTTCAGACTACCTAACAGATCAAAACGAAAATTTCTGTTCCGACACTGACAATGTTGAGTGTTTATGGAAAAAGTTCAAGGCAATCGTAAAATGCGTTTTAGACAGGTACGTGCCGAGTAAAACTGTGAGGGACGGTAAAAACCCACCGTGGTTCAACAACAAAGTTAGTAAACTACTGCGAAAGCAAAGAGAGCTTCACTGCAAGTTTAAACGCAGCCAAAACCTCTCAGACAAACAGAAGCTAAACGATGTCAATGTTAGCGTAAGGAGGGCTATGCGTGAAGCGTTCAGTGAATTTGAAAGTAAAATTCTATGTACCGACTTGACAGAAAATCCTAGGAAGTTCTGGACTTACGTTAGATCAAGAAGTGGATCGAAACAGCATATCCAGACACTCCGGGATGATGATGGCATTGAAACAGAGGATGACACGCGTAAAGCTGAAATACTAAACACCTTTTTCCAAAGCTGTTTCACAGAGGAAGACCGCACTGCAGTTCCTTCTCTAAATCCTCGCACAAACGAAAAAATGGCTGACATCGAAATAAGTGTCCAAGGAATAGAAAAGCAACTGGAATCACTCAACAGAAGAAAGTCCACTGGACCTGACAGGATACCAATTTGATTCTACACAGAGTACGCGAAAGAACTTGCCCCCCTTCTAACAGCCGTGTACCGCAAGTCTCTAGAGGAGCGGAAGGTTCCAAATGATTGAAAAAGAGCACAGGTAGTCCCAGTCTTCAAGGAGGGTCGTCGAGCAGATGCGCAAAACTATAGACCTATATCTCTGATATCGATCTGTTGTACAATTTTGGAACATGTTTTTTGCTCGAGTATCATGTCGTTTTTGGAAACCCAGAATCTACTCTGTAGGAATCAACATGGATTCCGGAAACAGCGATCGTGTGAGACCCAACTCGCTTTATTTGTTCATGAGACCCAGAAAATATTAGATACAGGTTCCCAGGTAGATGCTATTTTCCTGGACTTCCGGAAGGCGTTCGATACAGTTCCATATTGTCGCCTGATAAACAAAGTAAGAGCCTACGGAATATCAGACCAGCTGTGTGGCTGGATTGAAGAATTTTTAGCAAACAGAACACAGCATGTTGTTATTAATGGAGAGACGTCTACAGACGTTAAAGTAACCTCTGGCGTGCCACAGGGGAGTGTTATGGGACCATTACTTTTCACAATATATATAAATGACCTAGTAGATAGTGTCGGAAGTTCCATGCGGCTTTTCGCGGATGATGCTGTAGTATACAGAGAAGTTGCAGCATTAGAAAATTGTAGCGAAATGCAGGAAGATCTGCAGCGGATAGGCACTTGGTGCAGGGAGTGGCAACTGACCCTTAACATAAACAAATGTAATGTATTGCGAATACATAGAAAGAAGGATTCTTTATTGTATGATTATATGATAGCGGAACAAACACTGGTAGCAGTTACTTCTGTAAAATATCTGGGAGTATGCGTGCGAAATGATTTGAAGTGGAATGATCATATAAAATTAATTGTTGGTAAGGCGGGTACCAGGTTGAGATTAATTGGGAGAGTCCTTAGAAAATGTAGTCCATCAACAAAGGAGGTGGCTTACAAAACACTCGTTCAGCCTATACTTGATTATTGCTCGTCAGTGTGGGATCCGTACCAGATCGGGTTGATGGAGAAGATAGAGAAGATCCAAAGAAGAGCGGCGCGTTTCGTCACAGGGTTATTTGGTAACCGTGATAGCGTTACGGAGATGTTTAGCAAACTCAAGTGGCAGACTATGCAAGAGAGGAGCTCTGCATCGCGGTGTAGCTTGCTGTCCAGGTTTCGAGAGGGTGCGTTTCTGGATGAGGTATCGAATATATTGCTTCCCCCTACTTATACCTCCCGAGGAGATCACGAATGTAAAATTAGAGAGATTCGAGCGCGCACGGAGGCTTTCAGACAGTCGTTCTTCCCGCGAACCATACGCGACTGGAACAGAAAAGGGAGGTAATGACAATGGCACGTAAAGTGCCCTCCGCCACACACCGTTGGGTGGCTTGCGGAGTATAAATGTAGATGTAGATGTAGACAATTCCGGGACAGATGCCCTGTAGCGTGCCTTCCACTGGCGCCAAACCACCGCCATTTGGTGCTTCAGTGGAGTGAAGAGAGAGCTGATTAGAGGCGAGGGTGGAAGTGTGCTTTGTTTTCTGAAGAATCGGGTTATGTCTCAGTGCCAGTGATGGCCCTGTGTTGGTTACAAGAAGGCTAGTTGAGAGCCTGCAAACAACCTGTCTGTGCTAAACACACTGGACCAACATCTGGAGTTGTGGTCTGGGGTGCGATTTCTTATGAAATTGGTTATAGCACGCACCCCGACTGCAAATTTTTACATCAGTCTGGTGGTTCGACCTGTTGTGCTGCCATTCATGAACAGCTTTCCAAAGGATGTTTTTCAACAGGATAACGCTCGCCCAAGTATCGCTGTTATAACCCAACATACTTTACAAAGTGTCGACAAGTTCTCTCGGCCTGTTCGATAGCCAGATCTGTCTCCAGTCGAGCACACATGGGCCATCATCAGACGGCAACTTCCAGCGTCATCCGCTACAGCATTAACCGTCCCTGTATTGACCGACCAAGTGTAACAGACATGGAACTACAGCCCACAAACTGACATGTGGCACCTGTACAACGCATTTGCACGCTTGCATTCAGCATTGTAGCGGTTACTACGGTTATTAATGTACCATCATTTCACATTCTCACTGGCTTTTTTCGTGCTTACATTAACCTGTGATCGTGCAGTGTTAATCACTTAAAGATGTTACTTAGACAAATGTATTCCTGGAATTTTATTTCTCTATGCGTTTTTTTGGAGAATGATAGTTAGGATATAAAGATCCTGGTGTGGTAAGTGATTGGACGGTGAACTAATTTTTAATATTTAAATACATTTATCAAACAACAAAAGTGTACATGGGTGCTTGAGCAATGTACAGCTGACATTTAGCGGTGAGATCAATGTCTGTTTCGATAGTACTCGTAGCCAGAAAAAGATGGCAACACTTATCTCTTAAGTTTTTACATTTGAAGATTAGCCCGTTTTTCCGAGGATGTTTTCAACAACTGATACAGTCATTTTTAAAGGACCTTACTCAAAAATTGTAAATTTTTAGGCACGAAGAAAAACATTCTTCAGACCAGTATATGGAATGTAACAAGATGGGATTTCTAATGTTTAAAGAACAGGATGAAATGCAAGTTTTATCTTATTGCAGTTGCTAAGTTTTTCAAGCTCTTTGAAAAAAATAAGTGCAGAAACTTGGAATAAGGTCCTTTTCTTGAGGAAGTAATTCATACATATGGTCAAGTTACGTTTTTAATAGTGTTTTAATTTGCTCTTTTTTTACTCGTAGATTTCCTCAGAACTTTAACTCTTATGAAAGTACATACACAGTGGTTTCATTGACCATCATCATCATCAGCAGCAATGTTACATACAGGCCTCTTCGTCAAATTATCATAAATGCAGAATAAACGTTGAATGTTTTGCATTTTGTTCCTACTAATAGCCACTGGTCTAGTGTAAGCCTTTTCAAAATTAAAAACAGCAGACACTTCCAGAAATAAGAGATAGAATATATGCTTCTATAATTCTCCCTTGTATTCAGAAGTCACAACACCTGACCAACTTGCATAAAAAACATGGTTGGAACCTGACTTTCAGAAATAACAGCTGTTGAACTGCGAAAAGTAACGCGTATTGCATTAGATATTCCATACCTAGCGAAGTGGCGCAGTAGTTAAGCACGCTGGACTCTCATTCGGTAGGCCGACGATTCACACCCGCGTCCGGCCATCCTGATTTAGGTTTTCCGTTATTTACCTAAATCGCTTCAGGCAAATTCCGGTATAGTTCATTTGAAAAGGCGCGACCGACATTCTTCCCATCCTTTCCTAATCCGATGGGACCGATGATCTCGCTGTTTAGTCCCCCAAATCAACCTAACAACCAACCAAGCATTAGGTATTCAATAGATACGATGCGAATATGATCACCATTGAAAGCGCATTATTCCAGGAGTAAAGCCATTTCAAAAATGACGTTGCTCTAACAAAGTCACAAAAATACATTTACTACGTGACCTATGTGTCTAGAATCTGGTACGGTACTTAACTCATTTTCTCAAAATTTGGAGTAAGGCTCTTTCAGACACGACTGTATCACGTAGTAAACAACTCTTGCCACTTAAACTCTTTAAAAGGCTGCCCATGTAATCAATAAAGGTCGACAATTAACCCTTCGAAATGTCAGAATAGTTTGGTTCAAAAATGGCTCTGAGCACTATGAGACTGAACTTCTGAGGCCATCAGTCCCCTAGAACTTAAAACTACTTAAACCTAACTAACCTAAGGACATCACACACATCAATGCGCGAGGCAAGATTCGAACCTGCGACCGTAGCGGTCGCGCGGCTCCAGACTGTAGCGCCTAGAACCGCTCGGCCACACGGCCGGCTCACAATAGTTTGGATACAGCAAGGTAAACGGACACTAGTCCGTGCAAGACGTTATAAAAATTTAAATATAGATGTCGGACAATAGATCTTTCGAATATTAAACAACTTTCACTACGGAAAAAATACAGTGGAATTGACCCTTTTAATGATTAGTGACTAAAAACAATTAAGGCAGAAAAATCAGGAAACAGATGCCGGGCACAAGGCCTTCCAATTTTAAACAAATTTCGGTATAGAAAATATAAAGCGACACTGGTCATTTTTAATGATTAGTGACTAAAAACAATTAATACAAAAATCAACGATAGATGTCTGGCATGATAAACGAATTTCAATATAGAAGGAATCAGTGGAATCAGTGGGCACTAGTCCTTATATAACCCGACATGATTTCGAAATCATTAACTGGTCTTTAGACTATTACTTGTAACAAAACGACCACAATGTCAACAGAAATTTGCATCCGTTTCACGTTACTGAGAGAGTGCCATGTGGAATTTACATAACCAAACCTTTATGCGGTTTGCAACCACCACAAGTGCAGTGCCGGAATTATCGAGCCAGTTAGCAGTCGTCCAAAACACTGGGGAGTGCGTCAGTCACTGGAACGGTGGCCACTGCCCACAGCGAAGTACCACAGCAATACAACGTGCCACGTATTTAACAGCCGACAGCACATTACATAAGCAGCCAGTTTGAGTTCTTAAAAACTGCGAAGCTATATGGGATTACGCATTTCGAAGACAAGATGGATCACGAAACCTGCATAGTGAACAATGATTTAAAAATAGAAAATAGGTTTATCACTTGGTACTGCTCGGCAGAGGCAGAAGCGCTAAACACGAACTGTCGCCGGCTCAACCAGGATGGGCGCGCTGGGACACCTGATAGCGCGAGAACAAAAACACCCGTCAAACAGCATTTGCTCATCTGCATGTAGCTACAAGAACCGAACTGTCAGTTATTGTGCACTCTGTTTTAATATTGATCGGAAACAGTACTTTATCACAGGGATAAGCTCGCCGCGCCGGCCGGTGTGACCGTGCGGTTCTAAGCGCGTCAGCTTTGAACCGCGTGACCGCTACGGTCGCAGGCTCGAATCCTGCCTCGGGCATGGATATGTGTGATGTCCTTAGATTAGTTAGGTTTAAGTAGTTCTAAGTTCTAGGGGACTGATGACCTCAGTAGTTAAGTCCCATAGTGCTCAGAGCCATTTGAACCATAAGCTCGCCGCGTAATACAGCGATTCTCACCACAATTCCTTCCTGCGCGGTCGTGACAAGTTCCGTGAGCCCCAACTCACCGCCGTGTGCGGCATCACACATCGTGCTCTTGCGGACCAGCAGACACTTGGGCTCACTTCACATCCCGCTGCCGTGAGCTCTCTCCTGGCCATGCTGTATACCCGGACCTGCCTCGCTCTGCCGGTGTCTCCGTCATCCGCAGGCGACTGGCCACGGTTCCATCCCACACCTCTTGGAGGGGCTCATTGTCATGCGCACCGATCTCCGACCTTCTAACACTCCATGCGATCTTTGGCTGCAACTGCACGAAGTATCGATACCTCGCACCAGATGTATCACTCTACATTAATTATTTTTTGTGTTACGACTTGTTTCCGTCAGTGTATTTAGGTATGTCATCAAGGACTCGCGCTTAAGACTCAATCTCCATTAGTTGTTAAATGTGTCTGTTGAAAACCAAATCGCTCAAATGGTATATATGACTTAGTCCCCAGTAAAAACTGGCGTGTTTTGTGTGGTGAGTATCGCATGTCTCAAGGATCCTGGTGATCGGTTGCAGATGCTGCCTGCTCCGCAGAAGAAATGGAGAATCTGCCAGTGAAGTGCGCATGCGTCCAGGAAGGGTACGGCACACCCGAGGACAGAACGCAGTGCTTGCGACTCACAGCTGACCGGGATAAGCATGAGAGTACTGCACTACATGTGGCTCCCTCAGCCGCACGACACCCGCTTCGCTCAGAGAATAGCATTAATGGTTGGTACCATTTGAAAAAAACTTTCAGTGTGTGAGTGAGGGGCAGAGATCTGTAGTACTTCAAACACCAGGGGTGTTCCATATTGATTTACACTTTCCCAACTGCAGTCATTACATGAGTGGACAACATGGAATGTGATCATCATTCCTTAGGATGGCTTCTGTGAACAAAAACTTCCCAGATGAGTTGTAAATTCTTTGCTCTTCTTCCTCCCTTGCTTCGTTTTGTAGTGTCAACTACTTTCCAGTCTTCCTTGCCTCCTTGGTAAGTCATTCAGTCATTACACCCTTTTTCATTCTCTTTTTAAAGAGTTTTTTCAGCACATGTTCTCATTCTTCAAACAGATTATCATAATTTTCACCACAGGTATTTCAAGTCTTTTAGTAACTTTTAATCTGTCATCCGCTCCACCACTGAATTAAATCTCAGCATCAGAAACCGCTATTTCACTATTGTTATTCCAGACATATCTTGGATATATCTTCCAAATTTTGGAATTGAATGACTCATTAGCATTTTCAGCAGACACATCCTTTTATTTCCTTAAAACTAAAATCTACTTTAAAAATCATATTTCCACTATATGCAGCAGATTCTGTAACACTGAAATAGGGTTTCACTTCATTGACCGTAGAATTTGGTCTGTGGTTATGATTATTAATATTCGCCTATAAATTAACAAGTCTGTTTGCTTGAAAGCATGCTTTCCTTGTTTTATAGTATGCTTTGAGCGTTCCCATTTATAAATAAAAAAACACCTTATGAATTGCACTAATAAAGCTACAGACACTAGGCTCCATACTCAAAAACACAACACAGTTGAAGCAACAAACTTCCCTAAAGCAATCAACTGAAGAGTGTATCTGTACCTAAAAATATGAGATCGCAATTACAGAGCCGTTCTGTGACACAGAAGAATGAGATATGCACTGAAGAGCCAAAGAAACTGGTACACTTGCGTAATATCGTGTAGGGGGCCCCCGAGCACCCAGATGTGCCGCAACACGACGTGGCATGGACTCGACTAATATCTGAGGTAGTTCTGGAGGGAATTAATACCGTGAATCCAGCAGGACTGTCCATAAATCCGTAAGAGTACGAGAGGGTGGAGATCTCATCAGAACGGCATGTTGCAAGGCATCCCATACATGCTCAATAATGTTCATGTTTGGGGAGTCTGGGGACCATTGGAAGTATTTAAACTCGGAAGAGTGTTCCCCGAGCCACTCTGTAGCAATTCTGGACGTGTGGGGTGTCGCATTGTCCTGCTGCAATTGCCCAAGTCTGTGGGAATGCACAGTCGACATGAATGGATGAAGGTGATCCGACGGGACGCTTACGTACGTGTCAACTGTCAGAGATATCTAGACGTATCAGGGGTCCCATATCACTCAAACTACACACTCCCCACACCATTACAGAGCCTCCATCAGTTTGAACAGTCCCATGCAGTGTCCATGGATTCATGAGATTGTGTCCATAACCGTACACCTCCATCGGCTCGATACAATTTGAAACGAGACTCGTCCGACCAGACAACATGTTTCCAGTCAGCAACAGTCCATTGTCGGTGTTGACTGGCCCAGGCGAGGCGTAAATCTTTGTGTTGTGCAGTCATCATTGGTATATGAGTGGGCCTTCGGCTCCGAAAGCCCACATCGATGATATTTCGTTGAATGGTTCTCACGCTGGCACTTGTTGATGGCCCAGCATTGAAATCTGCAGCACGATTCTCTTCAATCGTCGTTGGTCCTATTCTTTCAGGATCGTTTTCCAGCTGCAGCGATGTCGGTGATTTGACGTTTTACCGAATTCCTGATATTCACGGTACAGTCGTGAAATGGTCGTACGGGAAAATCCCCACTTCATCGCTACCTCGGAGATGCTGTGTCCCATCGCTCGTGCGCCGACTATAACACCACGTTCGAACTCACTTAGATCTTGAAAACCTGCCATTGTAGCAGCCGTAACCGATCTATCAACTGTGCCAGAAACCTGTTGTCTTATATAGGCGTTTCCGACCGCAGCGTCATATTCTGCCTGTTTACATACCTCTGGATATGAATATCCATGCCTATACCAATTTCTCTGGCGCTTCAGTGTAATTCTCAAAGTACATCTACATCTACATCTACATGATTACTCTGCAATTCACATTTAAGTGCTTGGCAGAGGGTTCATCGAACCACAATCATACTATCTCTCTACCATTCCACTCCCGAACATCACGCGGGAAAAACGAACACCTAAACCTTTCTGTTCGAGCTCTGATTTCTCTTATTTTATTTTGATGATCATTCCTACCTATGTAGGCTGGGCTCAACAAAATATTTTCGCATTCGGAAGAGACAGTTGGTGACTGAAATTTCGTAAATAGATCTCGCCGCGACGAAAAACGTCTTTGCTTTAATGACTCCCATCCCAACTCGCGTATCATATCTGACACACTCTCTCCCCTATTACGTGATAATACAAAACGAGCTGCCCTTTTTTGCACCCTTTCGATGTCCTCCGTCAGTCCCACCTGGTAAGGATCCCACACCGCGCAGCAATATTCTAACAGAGGACGAACGAGTGCAGTGTAAGCCGTCTCTTTAGTGGACTTGTTGCATCTTCTAAGTGTCCTGCCAATGAAACGCAACCTTTGGCTCGCCTTCCCCACAGTATTATCTATGTGGTCTTTCCAACTAAAGTTGTTCGTAATTTTAACACCCAGGTACTTAGTTGAATTTACAGCCTTGGGAATTGTACTATTCATCGAGTAATCGAGTTCCAACGGATTTCTTTTGGAACTCATGTGGATCACCTCACACTTTTCGTTATTGAGCGTCAACTGCCACCTGCCACACCATACAGCAATCTTTTCTAAATCGCTTTGCAACTGATACTGGTCTTCGGATGACCTTACTAGACGGTAAATTACAGCATCATCTGTAAACAACCTAAGAGAACTGCTCAGATTGTCACCCATGTCATTTATATAAATCAGGAACGGCAGGGGTCCCAGGACGCTCCCTGGGGAACACCTGATATCACTTCAATTTTACTCGATGATTTGCCGTCTATTACTACGAACTGCGACCTTCCTGACAGGAAATCACGAATCCATTTGCACAACTGAGACGATACCCCATAGGCCCGCATCTTGATTAGAAGTCGCTTGTGAGGAACGGTGTCCAAAGCATTCCGGAGATCTAGAAATACGGAATCAACTTGAGATCCTCTGTCGATAGCGGTCATTACTTCGTGCGTTGCACAAGAACGATGTTTTCTGAAAACATGCTGATTACGTATCAATAGATCGTTCCCTTCGAGGTGATTCATAATGTTTGAATACAATATATGCTCCAAAACCCTACTGCAAACCGACGTCAATGATATAGGTCTGTAGTTCGATGGATTACTCCCACTACCCTTCTTAAACACTGGTACGACCTGCGCAATTTTCCAATCTGTAGGTACAGATCTATCGGTGAGCGAGCGGTTGTATATCATTGCTAAGTAGGAAGCTATTGTATCAGCGTAATCTGAAAGGAACCTAATCGATATACACTCCTGGAAATTGAAATAAGAACACCGTGAATTCATTGTCCCAGGAAGGGGAAACTTTATTGACACATTCCTGGGGTCAGATACATCACATGATCACACTGACAGAACCACAGGCACATACACACAGGCAACAGAGCATGCACAATGTCGCCATTAGTACAGTGTATATCCACCTTTCGCAGCAATGCAGGCTGCTATTCTCCCATGGAGACGATCGTAGAGATGCTGGATGTAGTTCTGTGGAACGGCTTGCCACGCCATTTCCACCTGGCGCCTCAGTTGGACCAGCGTTCGTGCTGGACGTGCAGACCGCGTGAGACGACGCTTCATCCAGTCCCAAACATGCTCAATGGGGAACAGATCCGGAGATCTTGCTGGCCAGGGTAGTTGACTTACACCTTCTAGAGCACGTTGGGTGGCACGGGATACATGCGGACGTGCATTGTCCTGTTGGAACAGCAAGTTCCCTTGCCGGTCTAGGAATGGTAGAACGATGGGTTCGATGAAGGTTTGGATGTACCGTGCACTATTCAGTGTCCCCTCGACGATCACCAGTGGTGTACGGCCAGTGTAGGAGATCGCTCCCCACACCATGATGCCGGGTGTTGGCAATGTGTGCCTCGGTCGTATGCAGTCCTGATTGTGGCGCTCACCTGCACGGCGCCAAACACGCATACGACCATCATTGGCACCAAGGCAGAAGCGACTCTCATCGCTGAAGACGACACGTCTCCATTCGTCCCTCCATTCACGCCTGTCGCGACACCACTGGAGGCGGGCTGCACGATGTTGGGGCGTGAGCGGAAGACGGTCTAACGGTGTGCGGGACCGTAGCCCAGCTTCATGGAGACGGTTGCGAATGGTCCTCGCCGATACCCCAGGAGCAACAGTGTCCCTAATTTGCTGGGAAGTGGCGGTGCGGTCCCCTACGGCACTGCGTAGGATCCTACAGTCTTGGCGTGCATCCGTGCGTCGCTGCGGTCCGGTCCCAGGTCGACGGGCACGTGCACCTTCCGCCGACCACTGGCGACAACATCGATGTACTGTGGAGACCTCACGCCCCACGTGTTGAGCAATTCGGCGGTACGTCCACCCGGCCTCCCGCATGCCCACTATACGCCCTCGCTCAAAGTCCGTCAACTGCACATACGGTTCACGTCCACGCTGTCGCGGCATGCTACCAGTGTTAAAGACTGCGATGGAGCTCCGTACGCCACGGCAAACTGGCTAACACTGACGGCGGCGGTGCACAAATGCTGCGCAGCTAGCGCCATTCGACGGCCAACACCGCGGTTCCTGGTGTGTCCGCTGTGCCGTGCGTGTGATCATTGCTTGTACAGCCCTCTCGCAGTGTCCGGAGCAAGTATGGTGGGTCTGACACACCGGTGTCAATGTGTTCTTTTTTCCATTTCCAGGAGTGTACAATCTGGACCTGAAGACTTGCCCGTATCAAGCGATTTGAGTTGCTTCGCAACCCCTAAGGTATCTACTTCTAAGAAACTCATGCTAGCAGCTGTTCATGTTTCAAATTCTGGAATATTCCATTCGTCTTCCCTGGTGAAGGAATTTCGGAAAACTGCGTTCAATAACTCCGCTTTAGCGGCACAGTCGTCGGTAACAGTACCATCGGCACTGCGCAGCCAAGGTATTGACTGCGTCTTGCCGCTTGTGTACTTTTCATACGACCAGAATTTCTTCGGATTTTGTACCAAATTTCGAGACAATGTTTCGTTGTGGAACCTATTAAAGGCATCTCGCATTGAAGTCCGTGCAAAATCTCGCGCGTCTGTAAATTTTAGCCAATCTTCGGGATTTTGTGTTCTTCTGAACTTCGCATGCTTTTTCCGTTGCCTCTGCAACAGCGTTCGGACTTGTTTTGTGTACCATGGGGGATCAGTTCCATCTCTTACCAATTTATGAGGTATGAATCTCTCAATTGCTGTTGCTACTGTATCTTTGAATTTAAGCCACATCTCGTCTACATTTGCATAGTCAGTTCGGAAAGAATGGAGATTGTCTCTTAGGAAGGCTTCTAGTGACACTTTATCCGCTTTTTTAAATAAAATTATTTTGCGTTTGTTTCTGGTGGATTTGGAAGAAATGGTATTGAGCCTAGCTACAACGACCTTGTGATAACTAATCCCTGTATCAGTCATGATGCTTTCTATAAGCTCTGGATTGTTTGTGGCTAAGAGGTCAAGTGTGTTTTCGCAACCATTTACAATTCGCGTTGGTTCGTGGACTAACTGCTCGAAATAATTTTCGGAGAATGCATTTAGGACAATCTCAGAAGATGTTTTCTGCCTACCACCGGTTTTCAACAAGTATTTTTGCCAACATATCGAGGGAAGGTTGAAGTCCCCACCAACTATAACCGTATGAGTAGGGTATTTATTTGTTACGAGACTCAAATTTTCTCTGAACTGTTCAGCAACTATATAATCGGAGTCTCGGGGTTGGTAGAAGGAGCCAATTATTAACTTAGTTCGGCTGTTAAGTATAACCTCCACCCATACCAGTTCGCACGGAGTATCTACTTCGACTTCACTACAAGATAAACCACTACTGACAGACACAAACACTCCACCACCAATTCTGCCTAATCTATCTTTCCTGAACACCGTCTGAGACCTCGTAAAAATTTCTGCAGAACTTATTTCAGGCTTTAGCCAGCTTTCTGTACCTACAACGATTTCAGCTTCCGTGCTTTCTAGTAGCGCTTGAAGCTCAGGGACTTTCCCAGCACAACTACAACAATTTACAACTACAATTCCGACTGTTCCTTTATCCAAGCACGTCCTGTATTTGCCATGCACCCTTTGAGATTGCAGCCCACACCGTACTTTCCCGAGGCCTTCTAACCTAAAAAAACCGCCCAGTCCACGCCACACAGCCTCAGCTACCCGTGTAGCCGCCAGCTGAGTGTAGTGAACTCCTGACCTATACAGCGGAACCCGAAACCCCACCACCCTATGGCGCAAGTCAAGGAATCTGCAGCCAACAGGGTCGAAAAACAGTCTGAGCCTCTGATTCAGACCCTCCACCCGGCTCTGCACCAAAGGTCCGCAGTCGGTTCTGTCAACGATGCTGCAGATGGTGAGCTCTGCCTTCATCTCGTAACCAAGACGGGCAGGCTTCACCAAATCAGATAGCCGCTGGAATCCAGAGAGAATTTCCTCAGATACAAAGCGACACACGTCATTACTTCCGACATGTGCCACCACCTGCAGCTGGCTGCACCCTGTGCTCTTCATGGCATCCGGAAGGACCCTTTCCACATCAGGAATGACTCCACCCGGAATGCACACGGACTGCACACTGGATTTCTTCCCCTCCTTAACCGCCATATCCCTAAGGGGCCCCATTACGCGCCTAACATTGGAGCTCCCAACTTCCAATAAGCCCACCCTCTGCGATTGCCCGGACCTTGAAGGCTGAGAATCATCCTCTGAAACAGGGCAGGCAGCTGCATCTGGCTCAGCCAGAGACAGTACCTGAAACCTGTTTGTCAGACACACAGGGGAGGCTTTCTGATCAGCCTCCGGGGACGTCTTTCGCTGCCTGCCACGCCTTGTAACGACCTCCCAATCAACCACAGGCGAGGGCTCAGCCCCACTGCGGGCAGCAACCGGGGCAACCACAGCGGCAGACCGATCTGGGGACAGACGGGACGAGGTTGACATCCCCGTGATACCCAAGTCCGGCTCCCCACAGTGGTAAAGTAAAGTAAAGCTGACAGTTAGAAAACCAACAAAAACTAATGAATAAAGTGGGTGGGCATGGAAATTTCGAAAGTCAAACACTCATCGTAATGTATACTCCCCTATAACTCGGCAACCAACTAAGATTTTGTGTTCAAATCTTCACTATGTAAAGCTAAAAGAACGAAGAATGTTTTGGGACAAATTAAGAAAATTGCATTTTTTGCGTCAAGGTACTTTATTACCCCCTTAAAGAGGAAGTGGTTACAATACTCCACCATACACCAGAGGTAAGACAAACTATATTCTAGGTAGCTGGAAGATGGCCTGATCCTCTGGTGTAAGACTTCCACAGGGTTCCACAGCAGAGGACAGCGCTCGCTTCGGAGATGGGTGCTCCACAGTGCGAAATGTATTTTCACTAGGCAGGTGAGGTCAATTGTCTTTATTAATTGAGACTGCCGTCTAAAGCAAACAGCAAACGACAATGGCCTCTGAGTACAGGTGCAGGCATGAGCCACGATTTGCAGCCAGCTGCTACAGTGCACTTAATGGACATCACCAGAGCCCATTCCAAATCACGGGTGAGACCCCCTACAAACGTAGCTGTTGCTCTCTGGGTTTCCTTCCTGACCAGCTGTTCCCAATAGAGACACAAAATGACACCAACTACACTCCTGGAAACGGAAAAAAGAACACATTGACACCGGTGTGTCAGACCCACCATACTTGCTCCGGACACTGCGAGAGGGCTGTACAAGCAATGATCACACGCACGGCACAGCGGACACACCAGGAACCGCGGTGTTGGCCGTCGAATGGCGCTAGCTGCGCAGCATTTGTGCACCGCCGCCGTCAGTGTCAGCCAGTTTGCCGTGGCATACGGAGCTCCATCGCAGTCTTTAACACTGGTAGCATGCCGCGACAGCGTGGACGTGAACCGTATGTGCAGTTGACGGACTTTGAGCGAGGGCGTATAGTGGGCATGCGGGAGGCCGGGTGGACGTACCGCCGAATTGCTCAACACGTGGGGCGTGAGGTCTCCACAGTACATCGATGTTGTCGCCAGTGGTCGGCGGAAGGTGCACGTGCCCGTCGACCTGGGACCGGACCGCAGCGACGCACGGATGCACGCCAAGCCCGTAGGATCCTACGCAGTGCCGTAGGGGACCGCACCGCCACTTCCCAGCAAATTAGGGACACTGTTGCTCCTGGGGTATCGGCGAGGACCATTCGCAACCGTCTCCATGAAGCTGGGCTACGGTCCTGCACACCGTTAGGCCGTCTTCCGCGAGGGACGAATGGAGACGTGTCGTCTTCAGCGATGAGAGTCGCTTCTGCCTTGGTGCCAGTGATGGTCGTATGCGTGTGTGGCGCCGTGCAGGTGAGCGCCACAATCAGGACTGCATACGACCGAGGCACACATTGCCAACACCCGGTATCATGGTGTGGGGAGCGATCTCCTACACTGGCCGTACACCACTGGTGATCGTCGAGGGGACACTGAATAGTGCACGGTACATCCAAACCGTCATCGAACCCATCGTTCTACCATTCCTAGACCGGCAAGGGAACTTGCTGTTCCAACACGACAATGCACGTCCGCATGTATCCCGTGCCACCCAACGTGCTCTAGAAGGTGTAAGTCAACTACCCTGGCCAGCAAGATCTCCGGATCTGTCCCCCATTGAGCATGTTTGGGACTGGATGAAGCGTCGTCTCACGCGGTCTGCACGTCCAGCACGAACGCTGGTCCAACTGAGGCGCCAGGTGGAAATGGCATGGCAAGCCGTTCCACAGGACTACATCCAGCATCTCTACGATCGTCTCCATGGGAGAATAACAGCCTGCATTGCTGCGAAAGGTGGATATACACTGTACTAGTGCCGACATTGTGCATGCTCTGTTGCCTGTGTCTATGTGCCTGTTGTTCTGTCAGTGTGATCATGTGATGTATCTGACCCCAGGAATGTGTCAATAAAGTTTCCCCTTCCTGGGACAATGAATTCACGGTGTTCTTATTTCAATTTCCAGGAGTGTATTTTTGATAATATACATAAGCTGTCCAGCGAACAAACGTGGCTCCTGAAACGAGGTGGCGACATGAGGAACTATCTGCAGTCGGATGTAGCTAATGGAATCAGGAGACACTGCAGGATCCTCTTCCAAATCACAGGTGACACCCAAGACAAACATATAATGTGCACTCTGGGTTCCTGTACCAACCTGCTAGCTGATCCCACTACAAGCATTGTGTCACATATTCATAAAGTAATGACAACGTAATGATTTGCATATTGTTAAGCTTAAGGCTGCTGGAGGCCAGCAAGGCCACTCACAGATAGGAAATCAGAGACACAATGCCGGCCGGTGTGGCCGAGCGGTTCTAGGTGCTTCAGTCTGGAACCGCGCGACCGCTACGGTCGCAGGTTCGAATCCTGTCCCGGCATGGATGTGTGTGATGTCTTTAGGTTAGTTAGGTTTGAGTAGTTCTAAGTTCTAGGGGACTGATGACCTCAGATGTTAAGTCCCATATTGCTCAAAGCCATTTGAACCATATTTTTTTTGGTGGGGTGAGTGGACTGCTGTAGCCTGTTGTGGGGTTGTGTACCACTGGGGGCTACGGCGGGGACGAAGTCTCTCCGTCGTTTCTAGGTCCCCAGTTCAATACATACATACATACTCCTGCTTCAATTAATGCCGTATACACTGAGAGAACAAAACTCATGGGGTACCTGCTAATAACGTGTCGAGCCTCCTTTTGCCCGCCGTTAGCACTGACAACAATACGTGCACGCCACTGTTCTCGGTCGTTAAGTGAAGTCCGTCGGTTAAGTGAAGGCTGTCGGCCTCTGTGTTGTCGGTGGAAAAAGGTAATGCCTGAAATTTGATATTATCGGCACACTCTTGACGCTGTAGATACCGGACGATTTCCAAAATGGAATATCTCATGCGTCTAGCTCCAAATACCACTCAGCATTCAAAGTCTGTTAATTCCTGACGTTCAGCCAGAATCACGTCGGAAGCCTTTCCACATGAGTCACCAAAGTACAAATGACAACTACTCGCAATGCACTGCCTTTTTACACCTTCTATACATGGTACTACCGCCATCTGTACATGTGCATAACATGTTTTACTGTCTTTGGATCTTAATCATTCGCATTTGACGTGATTGACTTGCGCAAGTTCATATGGGTGAATCTAGCAGAACAGACACGCGAATCTTTTTGCCCTGTACGAATGTCGCGGGTAACATTCGTGTCCAGTTTGTATGGCGTATAGATAATCTTGCGTAAGACAAGCAGGATTTTTTAATAGTATAAGATTCTGTTATTGTGTTGTCTCTTTGTCAACTGGGAAGACTCTACATTTCTTCCCATTCCTACAAGATCAGCTTCTTCAAGATGAAGACAAACTCATTGTGACGTAACTTACTGCAGTTGAGAAAATCTGTCTCATAGCTCCCTCGAAATCGACTAAACATTAAAATACCTCTAAAGTGATCTTAGCTTCTGAGGTTTTCTTCAATTACCTTCTGTCGCCGTCTGCTTTGCCAATTGGTCTACAAGCTCATTCTATGTGGTACTGGAGAGTCCTTTAACCCAAAGGAGTTGCACACTTACATGTCTGTGGAGAAGTTTAAGTAAGCCCAATGCATGGCCGTTAGTTTCCGAGTTAGAATTTTAATGATTTTTTAATTATACAGAATTTCAGAAACCGGTGAGAACAACGGTCTCATCGGGTGGGTTGTCTGCATACAGGAGGGTTTCTATTAATCGAAGGACTTAGGCAATAAAAATCCCGAAAGTTTGAACATTTTTCTAGATTGCTAGTTTCCGCAATCACCACCTTCTTTTGGTCTTGAACCACCTACAAAATTTTTTGAAATTTGTCGGCCTGATGGGTATCATAGGAGACAGATGAGGTACCGACATAGCCAGTAATCGAAACTGATGAAAATGTTAGGCTACCTTGAGCACATCATCGTCCAAGTTAAATGCAAGATGGACTAGTTGTTTTACTAAAAGCACATTTACGTATCTTAATGGCCATTTTTATGCAGTACTCGATATTAACATTATTTTATTTCTGTTTCTTAGGTTTACGAAGAAAACGAAGCACCAAGACACTTCCGAGGCAGCAGGACAGGATGCGCTGCATAACGCTCACCGGTGAAGGTGAGCGTTCTATGTGTGTGGTACACACGGTACACTTTTATGTGCTCTTTTTCTGCATCTACACGATTACTCTGCAATTCGCACTCAGATACCTTGCAGAGGGTTTATCGAACCACCTTCAGACTATTTTTCTACCGTTCCACTCTCGAACTGCGCGCGGGAGAAAACGAATCTTTTCATGCGAGCTGCCGCAAAGAAAAGCGCCTTTTTTATGATTTTATTTATTTATGCTTTTTATTTTACATTTCTAGTTTCGTAGGACTAAATTGAGGAGCCAATATCCAAGGTTAGGGAATGTGTCAGTACATGAAATTACAAAATAACAGATAAAATAATATGTTTATGAACCCAAAAAAAGACAAGCTTTATTTTTTTGTAAACGCAATCAACATTACAACACAGCAATTTTTAAAGGAACTCCTCGACAAAATAGAAGGAGTGATCCATGAGGAAACTTTGCACTATCGATTTGAAAGCGCATAGATTACTGCTAAGATTTTTGCATTCTTGTGGTAGCTTATTGAACATGGATACAGCAGTATACTGCACACCTTTCTGCACAAGAGTAAAGGAAGTGCATTCCAAATGCATTTTGGATTTCTGCCTCGTATTAACTGAGCGAAAGCCGGCCGGACTGGCCGAGCAGTTCTAGGCACTACAGTCTGGAACCGCGCGACCGCTACGGTCGCAGGTTCGAATCCTGCCTTGGGCATGGATGTGTGTGATGTCCTTAGGTTAGTTCGGTTTAAGTGGTTCTAAGTTCTAGGGAACTGATGACCTCAGCAGTTAAGTCCCATAGTGCTCAGAGTCTTTTGATCCATTTTTGAACTACACGAAAGTTGCTAATTCTTGGGAATAAGCTGATATTGTTAACATGAAACGAGAGTAAGGAATGTATGTATTGAGAGGAATGCCAGAATACCCAGACTAGTGAACAGGGGTCGACAAGATGTTCGCAAACTTACACCACTTACTGCCCGAACTGGCGTTTCTGACCCAAAAATATCCTTTCAGAATGGGAAGAGTTACCCCATAATATACCATACAACATAAGCGAATGAAAATAACCAAAGTAGACTATTTTTCGTGTCGAACGATCACTTACTTCAGATACCGTTTGAATAGTAAAAATGGCAGTATTAAGTCATTGAACAAGATCCTGAAGGTGGGCTTTCCACGATAGTTTACTGTATATCCAGACACATAGAAATTTGAACTGTTCAGTTTCACTAATCGTATGCCCATTCTGTGAAATTAAGACTTTGGGTTTCGTTGAATTGTGTGTTAGAAACTGTAAAAACTGACGTTTATTGTGATGTAGCGTTAGCTTATTTTCTACAAGCCATGAACTTATGTCATGAACTACACTATCTGAAACAGAACCAATGTAGTTAAATCAAAAAAGATGCCTAGCGTTCCAAACCATTTGTTTAGTCCACCCGGTACCTCACAGAGAAAAGAGAATATAGCATTTTCAGTTGTTAATCCACTTCTAAAACCTAACCGCACATTTGATAGCAAATTATGTGAAATAAAATAATCAATTATTCTCTCATACACAGCCTTTTCAATAAATTTAGCAAACACTGATTGCATAAAATTAGGTCAAAAATTGTCTACATTATCCCCTCTCCCTTTTTATAAAGCAGCTTTACTACTGAGTACTTTAATCGTTCAGGAAACTGATCATTCTCAAACGAAAAGTTACAAATATGGCTAAGTACAGGGCTAACATGTGCAGCATAGTGCTTTAATATTCTGCTAGGCATTCCATCACATACATGGCAGACTTTAGTCTTCAGTGATTTAATAATTGACTCAGTCTCCACTTTCTCAACATTACAGAGGAATATTCCAGACATCAGTCTCGGAAAGGCATTTTCCAAGGAAATTATACGATTCCCTGTACAAACTCAGTTTTTATTTAATTCACCAGCAGTACTCAGAAAATGATTGTTAATTACTGCGGGGTCTTGCCCACTCGTCTCGTATAGGGTGCCTAAATGATGCTGCATTCTTGGAATGCTATACAACAATTCAAGCAAATAACATTAGTAGTTTTATTTCAATAAAGCAGACTGACAATACTTAACCTTGAAATAAGGGTGTCGCAAGCGACGAGCGACAGGCAACATAAATCCGAGTCCTTTGCTATCTACAATGATCATGCAAGTTTGACACACCGTTTGTGGATCACTAATAACTGCTATCGTAGCACTCTCTGCTAGGCCGTACTAATACTCTGTGAATACTGTCCACTAATGTTCGGCCGAGGCTGGCAGGAACGACGCTTATATTCACTTCGGCTAGATGCCGCTCCTATCGCGGTGACGTCGTGGTCAGTGCACTAGTGGCATATGTCGCCTCACCGCCTTCTCTGGTCTCCCATTCTTTCTCTTCGTTCCGGCGCTTGTGGTTACGCCAGAACAAATACTGTAGATATATCTGACTTATCAGCAACAGAAGTACTTTTACTACGAAGTGACTTTATATCGTTGCCTTGTGGTGCTGACCAGACACTTCCTTCACAACTGATCACATGATTTTAATTTTATCCTGTGAATTAGCTATTTTATTTGCGCACCATATACTCTTTTCCTTCCTAATAATATTTTTAATCCCCTTACAGTACTGTTTGTAATGCCACCCCAATTCGTGCATCATATCTGTGGCACTCTCCTACTTCACGATAATACAAAACAAGCAACCCTTCTTCGGAGTTTTCCGATGTCCACTGTCAATCCCATACTACAAAGCAGTACTCTAGTAGAGGACAGACAAGCGTAGTGTGAGCTGCCTCTTTAGTACACCTGTTACATCTTTAAAAAGCAGGGTTTGGTTTCCTTTCCCCACAACGTTATCTACGTGAGCGTTCCAGTTTAAGTTACGCGAATGCGTGGTGTCAGTGTGCTGTAATACATTACACGTTAATTGAAAGTGGAGGAGGGGGGGGGAGGCGGGGAAGAAATGAATTACTGATATTGACTGCATCTGGACATCGTGCGGAATAAGTGGCGATGAGCGAAAATGTATGCCGTACCGGGACTCGAGCCCAGGATTTCTTATTTTCCAGGCAGTTGCGTTGATCACTGCGCCATCTGGGACACAACGTTATCTCAACTGCACGGACGATCCCGGCACGCCTCACGGCCAATGCACACTCCCACCAAGCGCCACATATCTGCTGTCATTGTCCATTTCCACTATATTCACTACGCAGGAGGTCGGACGTACTTGTGCATCCGCACTGAAGTAGGTTGATCCATTGCCTGTCTAGCTGAATCAAATGTATGAATGCGTGGTGTCTGATCTTCTAGACATTTTTGCCATCCACAACCAGGATTAACAGCCTCTGTATTGACCGACCAAGTACAACAGCCATGGAACACCATCCCACAAGCTGACATCTGGCACCTGTGCAACATAGTGCATGCACGTTTGCATACTTGTATTCGACTTTGTGGCGGTTACATCGGTTATTAATGTACCAACATTTTACATTTGCAATGGCTTACCTAATGCTTAAGTTACCTGTGCTCCTTCAGTGTTAATCACATACATATGTTACCTAGACAAATGTGTTCCCGAAATTTCGTTACCCTACATTAATTATATTTTGGTGTTGCTTTTTTTCCGTCAGTATATGTGGAGGAAGCACTTATAGCCTGGAAGAACAGATGTGGAGGCAAGGGAGTCCTTAAGGGGAGCTGAAAGCTTGTATGCACTTCTTTGTGCTGATGACATGGTCATGGCTGCAGGAGACCAGGATGATGCTGAGTTAATGTTTCGGAAGTTAAAAGAGGAATATGAAGGATGAGGCCTCACAATAAGCTTGAAACAAAGCGATTATCTGAAGGCTGACTTAAATACCATGGAGAATCTGGAGCTTGAAGCCAGTAAGATCTGGGATGTAAGTCTTTTAAGTATCTGGGCTTATTATGTCACCAAATGGGAAAAGTGAAGATGATATAAATAATTGAATGGACCAACCAGGGGACATACCGATCACCTGTTGAAAACGTCGCCACGCACGGAGCAGAAATATGGGCAATAAACAAGCCTCAGAGAAACGTGTTGCACTGGAGATGGACATTTGGAGATGAAGCTGTGCCAACTCCAAGCTGGAATGTATACCAAATACCAACAAAAGAGAAGCTATGGGTGTCGATAAATCAATAACAGAGGCCATAAAAATGGAAATCTAAAATGGTATAGGCATCTGTAAAGGTCGGACGATAGACGATGACCAAACAAAGAGTAGCAGTGGATCCCATCGGAAAGAAGAAAGAATGGATGACCTAGGGAGGAGCTGGGGTCGAGAGGGCGAGGTC
Organism: Schistocerca cancellata; assembly: GCF_023864275.1. Lineage (NCBI taxonomy): Eukaryota > Metazoa > Arthropoda > Insecta > Orthoptera > Acrididae > Schistocerca > Schistocerca cancellata. Next base: position 272,667,678 of record NC_064629.1, read on the forward strand.
GCGATGGGTGCCAGAGAGCTATAAGTAAGAGGCTGGTATGGTCCGAGGAAGTGGAATGCAGGAAGCGAAAACCTGCACCAGTCACAGAATACTCGCAAGATGATGATAATAACTTTTTCCTGTTGTAAAAGTAATCACCGTGAATTTTAGAGGGGCTTGAAGATGGTGATTGTATCACTGAAATAGGTCACGAATAAATAAAACCTAGTACATACAGTTAAAGTATTATCAGTACAGAGCACAACTAAATCTTTCTGAATGCATCCAGACGTTTATTTTCTCTGCGATAAATACGAAATTAGTTAAGTGTAATATTGCACCTATAATATTTTCGTTACTCATTAATTTAGTATTCCTGTAACAGATTTTCATTCTACTTTCGAAGTAGCTCTACTGAAGCCTTGCATTTGGTGTTGAATTTTGTCTACATTTGTGACAAACAACTCAGTTAACCTGCAAAGCGAAGGTGGTACAAATACCTTCCACTGACATGAATTCATTCTTTACATTCCCAGTTTGAGCATAAAGAAATTGAAACTGTTGTGACTGACAATTCGTAATTTTTTACAAACACAACTTTTATTGATGTAAGTTCACACGGTTGATGACTGAGCAAAAAACGAAAGGTAACAATAACGATGCCAGTAAAAGTCTGCCGGCTGGTGTGGCCGTGCGGTTCTAGGCGCTTCAGTCTGGAACTGCGTGACCGCTACGGTCGCAGGCTCGAATCCTGCCTCGGGCATGGATGTGTGTGATGTACTTAGGTTAGTTAGGTTTAAGTAGTTCTAGGTTCTGGGGACTGATGACCACAGATGTTAAGTCCCATAGTACTCAGACCCATCTGAACCATTTTTTTGAGTAAAAGTCTCATAAGTGAGGCAAACAAAAGTTCACTTCTAAACTTCCAAAAAGGTTCGTGGTATTACACATACACTAGTAAGAGTCCAATTCAGACACAAAGACATAATCTTCAGCGATCGAAGTACAGGAGGTCGGCATCCGGAGTGAACTGAACTTCGGGGCTATTTCTAGCACCTAAACAGCCGTCTCCAGCCAATCAGGTTTTGGCATAGTGATACTTCCTGCAGGCCGTGGCTCGAGCTCCCCCTGCAGGAGTGCTCGGAATGTCTGTTTCCATTATCTTGTATGTAAATAGCTGGTGTTTACCATGGTGATTCTGGTACTCCTTGGGCATAGACAACTTCGTCCTCTGTGGTGTAATATGGGTTGCAGGCCCTCAGGGCCTACCTTGGCTCTGGTATAACACCCCTTCCCCCTTGGAAAAGCTGGTGTGGCACGGGCGACCACGGGGGGAGAGAGTACCAATATAGCCCGGTGTCGTAGATTGATTTGCAGCTAAGTCCTCCTGAAGGAGGCGGTGGAACGCGGCCGCCAGAGAGTAGGGCACCGCCTTCCACGCGAGGCGGCTGGAACGCCGCAGCAGTGGTGGTTCAAATGGTTCAAATGGCTCTGAGCACTATGGGACTCAACTGCTGTGGTCATAAGTCCCCTAGAACTTAGAACTACTTAAACCTAACTAACCTAAGGACATCACACACATCCATGCCCGAGGCAGGATTCGAACCTGCGACCATAGCGGTCGTGCGGTTCCAGACTGTAGCGCTTTTAACCGCTCGGCCACTCCGGCCGGCTCAGCAGTGGTGGTTGCGAGGCTACGTCAGGCTGGACAAGCTGCATAGGGACGTCTGTGTCGTCCAATCGAGGTGGCGCTGAAGAGGGACCAGGAAGTATGTCCAGGGGAAGGTCCCAGGGCTATACCGTGTCCGGAGTATGTGGCGGCACAGGCCTAGCAGCCAGCATCTGCTGGCTGTCTCTGGAAAGATCATCCACCAACTGAGTTGAGGGCATCCACCTAGGCCCCAAGGAAGAGACCAGTGATGGGAGAGAGAGAGGGGCTGGCATTTGGGGCTGCAGCTGCTCTAGGAAACGAGGACGCAGTTGGTTGCAGTGACGCGAAACCACCCTGTCGTCCAGGTATACCTCGAACAGTTGTCGACCATGGGGCCAGATAACGACACCTGGAAGCCAGCTGGGTCGGGGCCCAAAACCGCGAGCCAGATGAATGTCGGGAAGCGCCTGGCAGGGCACAAGGTCCAACCTGTGGCAGGAGGAGATGCAGTAGAGTCCAAGGCTGGCGACCATGGAGCAGTTTGACTGGACTCTTGTCACCCACTGGCATGGCCCTGTAGGTACTGAGAAATGACATAAGAGCTTCTTCCAGAGAATGGTCCTCTGTGTACTTCTTCATCTGAGTTTTAAAAGTGCCAACAAGGCGCTCAACCTCTCCATTGGATTGAGGATGGAAATGAGGGGTAAAGACGTGGTGGATACCATTATTGTGACAGAAGACAGAATTTGGCGATGTCTTGACTGCAAAATTGCAAGCCATTGTCTGGTACCAAGGTGGCAGGAAGGCCTTCAATGGAAAATGTTTTTGACAGGGACATGATGGTATTCTCTGTGGTAACAGTGGAGCATCAGATAACGCAAGGGAAGTGGGAGTAGACATCCGTGATGAGTAACCAGTAAGTGCCGGGAAAGGGTCCTGCAAAATGCTCATGGATGCATTCCCATGGGAGGGAAGCTGCTGGCCAGGATTGGAAGGACCGGCGTGGTGCGGGAAGGGCCTGGGTACACTGCTGACAACCCTGAACCATGCGCTACACATCCGCTGTCATGCCTACGCCAAAGGCATGATGAGTTGCGAGGGTTTTCGTTCGGGCAGTACGCCAGTGACCTTGATGTAAGACGTGGAGAATCCAGGACCGCAGGGAAGTTGGTATGATGACTCGTGGAATGGCGTCATTTTCCGCATGGAGGAGCACCCCATTGACAGCCACCAGTTGATGGTGGATGGAGATAAAGAATCGGAGATCAGCCTGGCCACGAGGCGGAGGAAGTGTCGGCCAGCCGCGCAGAACATAACGGCGCACCAGTTAGAGAAGCGGATTTGCAGTTGTCGCTGCAGCCACTCTCTCAGCTGTAACTGGGGATGCAGCGAACGCATCCTGTATGTCGTCATCGACCCGAAAAATTAGGAGGTCCGACGAATCGAATGCCGAATCCTGGCCAGAGGGGAGCTGAGACAAGGTATCAGAGTTGGCATGCTGCGAGGTGGGCCAGAAATGGATGGTGTACCTAAAACGTGAAAGGAATAGGGCTCATTGCAGCAGGTGGTGCGAGGTCTTCTTGGGTAACTGGGCTGATGGGGAAAATAAGTCCACGAGGGGCTTATGGTCAGTGACTAAGCAAAAAGACCTACTGTAAAGGTATGGGAGGAATTTGGTACAGGCAACACGATGGCTAGGGCCTCCATCTCAATTTGAGAATATGTGCATTGGGCCTCTGTAAGGGATTTAGATATGTACGCCACCACACGTTCTGATCCATCCGGTAGACGGCGCAAAAGGACAGCCCCAACACCATAGTCTGAGGCGCCCGTAGCCAAGAGGAGAGGAAGAGAGGGGTTATATAGCATGAGACACTCTGCAGAGTGCAACCTCCGCTTTAAGGTTTGGGAAGCCGATTCAAAAGCCGGGGACCAATGAAAAGGCACATTCTTTCGGCATAGGTGATGGACGGGCGCTGCAATGTGGGCGGTGGAGGGAATTAACTTTTGATTGTAAGCAATTTTACCCAGGAAAGACCGCAATTGGTGGACGTCGCGCGGACGAGGAAGGGCCGTTATAGCGGCGATGTGGGAGGAGGTAGGGGATATGCCATCCCGGGAAATGATGTGACCCAGGTAGGAGATATCAGATTGAAAGAAGGAGCATTTAGCAAGGTTGCATTTTAGTCCCACAGTCCACAGGCGCAGGAACAATTATCACAGATGACTGAGATGTTTATCCTGTTTATTTGCGGTACGGCCGGTGACGACGATGTCGTCCACGTGGTTTATACAACCTGGCACATCCCGCAAAAGCTGTTCCAAGTCTTCGAAAAAAATTGTCCCCCTGCAAGTTTAGAGAACAGGTCCTTGTGATGCAGGAGGGGATAGTCTTCAATCTGTAGCCTTGAGGTCGCCACACACTCGAAGACACCCGTCTTGTCTCTTGAGGACAACCAAGGGTGTCGGCCATGAACTGTAATGGACTGGAGTGATGACTCCCTCTGTGGTGTGACGGTCCATTTCTTGTTGAAGTGGCTTCTGGAGGGCATGGGGAACCTGCCGAGCTCAGAAGTACTTTGGGCAGACAGGCGGTTTCAGCTGGAGCGATGCATGAAAATCTTGATCACTGCCGATGCCCAGCGAGAAGGGGTTCTGGAATTCCGTGCACAATGTATCGACTGCCGGGAATGGAACCTGGGAAGACGCCAGATGAACACTGTCATAAATGGCAAAGCCAAAGGCCCAGAATGCATCCAACCCAAAGAGATCCGCCGTGCCCGCATTGTTGACCACAAGGAAGGTAACTCCGCCGGCCGGTGTGGCCGTGCGGTTCAAGGCGCTTCAGTCTGGAACCGCGTGACCGCTGTGGTCGCAGGTTCGAATCCTGCCTCGGGCATGGATGTGTGTGATGTCCTTAGGTTAGTTAGGTTTAAGTAGTTCTAAGTTCTAGGGGACTGATGACCACAGATGTTAAGTCCCATAGTGCTCAGAGCCATTTGAACCATTTTTTTGAAGGTAACTTCCCAGCGAACCGATTTATAAGTGAAGGAAGCCGTGAACTGACCCAAGAGGGCGATCGCTTGCTTATTATAAGTAAGGAGGCACCAAAGTGTGGGCACCAGGGGGGGGGGGGGCGCCAATCTTTGCATTAGAGGAATAGTTGATCAGTGAGACTGCTGCTCCGGTATCCACCTGCATCTGTAGCAGCCGACCATTGACCTGAACATCGATCATCAGCTTGGAAGATCCTGAAGACTGCACCTGGTTGACATCCGTGGGTGTAGGCCCTCGATGGTCATTGGCCGGATGAGGAGGGGGCTGCCGAGATCGGCAGATGGAACTGACATGGTCGTTACGGGTACACATCGCACAATACGCCCACCTGTCAGGGCAGTCTTCCTGTACATGGTTCTGACGGTCTGCTCCGGACCTGCAGAGTCGTCCAAGGGCGCAAATTCCTGGACAGGGCGGCTACCCTGTCGACGCTGTGCAGAACGGGACGGTCGGCACCGGTCATCGGAACGGACGGCGGCAACGTCTTCGACATCCGCCAGCGATGCGATGGGCTCCAAGGCGTCGTGGTTGCAGAGGGCCGCCACTTCCACCCAGGATTCAAAACGCTTGTCGACCGCCATAGAGAGTTTATACTTAAATGCTAGATCAATGATCTGGTCCAGAGTAGGATCGTCGACACTGAGGGCGTCGTGCCAGAAAGCCGCATCAGGGGCGGCCTGGATAAGGTGGTCGCAGACCATCTCGTCCGCGTTAGATGCTTTGGAGACTCGTGTGTTGAAGTGACATTTCCGGCTGAGACCTTGTAGTTCCGCTGCCCACTGGCGATAGGATTATCCAGCCTTCTCGCGACACTAGTAAAATTCGACACGGGCAGCCAACACGTGGTACTGTCATCGGTAGTAAGCTGTGAGAACCTCACAAATCGGAGAGAAAGTCAAAGAATGCGGAGGTCGAGGCTGGAGTGTCGTCAAGAGAACATGCACTTTGGACTGGTTCCAGGACAAAAAGCAGGAACGACGAGCAGCCTATTGGACAAACTGGTGGATTTGAAAATGCTTCTGGAGCCGCTTCTTGTATGTTTCCCAGGTTTCAGCATCCTCGTTGAAAGTGGGAAACGGCGGGGGCGGTGGAACCGGGCGGTTTTGCAACAGTTCCGTAAATACACGTTCCTGTGTATCCTGAGATTTCTTGCAAATCTGTTAAAACCTTGTAATAAGTCATGCACACTTTGGACCAGCTGCTGAAGTACAACTTCCACCATGAGGAAGACACACGCAGGCACCAACTCGTCCCCACTTGTGTTGTGACTGACAATTCGTAATTTTTCACAAACAAAACTTCTATTGATGTAAGTTCACAAAGCTGATGACTGAACAAAAAACGAAAGGTAACAATAACGATGCCAGTAAAAGTCTCATAAGTGAGGCAAACAAAAGTTCACTTCTAAATTTCCACAAAGGTTCGTGGTAACACACATACACTAGTAAGAGTCCAATTCAGACACGAAGACATAATCTTCAGTGGTCGAAGTACATGAGGTCGGCATCAGGAGTGACTGAACTTTGGGGCTGGTCTAGCCTCTAAATAGCTGTCTCCAGCCAATCAGGTTTTGGCATAGTGATACTTCCTGCAAGCCGTGGCTCGAGCTCCCCCTGCAGGAAGTAGTGCTCGGAATGTCTGTTTCCATTATCTTGTATGTAAATAGCTGGTGTTTGCCATGATGCTTTTGGTACTCCTTGGGCATAGACAACCTCGTCCTCTGTGGTGTAATATGGGTTGCCGGCCCTCAGGGCCTACCTTGGCTCCGGTATAACAGAAACCTTTAAATTTCCGTAGTAGTCCCGCTAAATTCACTGTTTCAGTTTATTTCTAACGGTGCTTCATGCCGAACGTGTCTGCAGCGTTTGGACTGTGCCATATACATCAGGTTAAGTCGTGACACACCGGGAACATGACATTCAGTAAATGCACGTGGAGACATAAACAGTCCGAAGAGGATTATACATTCTATCTAACCGACATAAAGCAACTTGTCTTCTGTGATACTGTACTGTGGACTTAATACCAATTTTCATTTCTAGGTGGCGGTCGGGCTGATTGTGTGCCAGGAACGACCTTTATGATTGAGTGCAACAAGTGTATGTGTGGGCAGAGCGGCAGGCGTGCGTACTGCACCAAAAAAAACTGCCGAAAACCACTAAATGATGGTAAGTCTAAGCATGCACCTGCTACAGCAAGCTAGCATGCGATGATTTCGTGCAAAACCTTCACATAAGATTAAGCAATCAAGTCATTTCTACATCTGCATCTACACATATAGTCCGCTGGCCACAATTTTGAACCTTGCTTAGGGTTTTCTGTACCAGCATCAGCGTGTTTCTATCATTTCAGTCACCAATAAAAGGCTAACGTTACTGCTGTGTAGAGCTGATGACATTCTAAAAGATGTACACCAATGGTCAGGGGCAAATAAAGTAACATGTAACATAAAGAAGGCAGGCAGTGTAAATTTCTATACAAACGAAAATAATAAATTTATATAAAACAAAAACAATAACAATGTTAAATTAAACTTAAATGGCGACTCAGTAAACTGTGTGATAAACACTAAAATTTTAGGGATGAATACAGAAAAACAGCTGAAGTGAAGAGGACATACGACAAGGATAGCAAAACTAATTTCATCTGCTTTATATGTTTTAAGGATGCCAGGATCAGGGTGTAAAAATAATTGCCTCAAAGTAACTTATTATGCCTTTGTTCACACAGTCAATAGATAATGGCATAATTTTCTGGGGCACAGGGAGACAAATTAGAAAAGAGAGCTCTTAGAATAGTAATGATAAGGAACAAATGGGCTCACTACCTGGAGTTATTTGGAGATCTAGGGAACTAGATTGTCCCCTGCGAAAATACTTTTCAAAGATTAGTATATATCAGTAAAACCATACATCAATATGCCACAAACAGCTCTATACACAAATGAAACACAAGAACAAGAGAATGCCTGCTGTTAGAAAGAAAACTAAAAGTGAGGTCACCAAACAGTACCGAGAACCCTGGGTTAAAATTAGAAACAGCAGGAAATTGTTCCTGTCACAGCACAAAAAGGACGAATAAGTGCCTCTTTAAAAGACTGACAGAAAGGTTCTCTCTTCCTCGCCAAAAATTCTGTCATACGAACAAATTCGCGCCTTTTTGTGCCAAGAGAGAGTAGCAGAGAGACAGTGACGGTGGAAGAGAGATGAGACAGTAGCAGTGGGAGAGAAAGATAGAGGGGCGAGTAATGGTGGGAGTGAAAGAGGAAGAGAAGAAAACAGCAGTAGGAGTGATAGAGGAGACATTGATGATTAGTGTGAGACAGTGGCAGTAAAAGAGAAAGAGATATATATATGGATGGAGATAGAAGCAGTAGGAGCAAAACAGGAGACAACGCAAATGAAAAAGAGAGGTTAGTTGTGACCCTATATAGACTTTGGCGGTCTGGACCCTCACAGAAGAGCTAAATTTAATGCATAGAATAAGGGAGGCACGGCTTATATCGAAATTTTAAACACGTGGATACAGGTAAGAAAGTAAGTTGGACCTCCTCTCCCCCCTCCCCCTCACCAACATCCCACGCAGTATGTTTCAGCTGCCAAAGTATGGTAGAGACAGTGGCAGCGGGAAAGAAAGGAAAATGGAGACTGTATAAGTGAGAGAGGCTACAGTGTCAGTGGGATATCCTGTGAATCAATGGGAGGAGGAAGAAAAATATACAGACAGTGGCAGTAAGAAGGAAATGCTTAGCGTGGGGGTTTAACCACGAAGAGAGAATAGGTAAAAGGAAAGCACGTGAATATATTTGCACTCTAAAATTCTTGGTAAGGAAGATGGAATGAAGATTGAGACAGCTATTTTTCCCACTTTTCTGTCAGAGTCTTTTAAAGAAGGACATTTTCGCCTTTGTTATTGTCCGACAGGAGCATTTTTTCGCTGGTATATCTTTCTTCAACAGCTGGTATCATCTACGTTAAATTATCTGTTCCAGCACCATTTCCTATGTTCACAATCACATTCCTGTCTCCTTCACTGCCTTCGTGCATAAAGACGCCGAGATCTGATGTTAAAAATACCAGTAAAATCTTGCATTACATCCAGGCCCTTTACGCGACGAACATCCACACGGAGTTGCTGCTGTATATCGCAAAATATGAACTTGGAGAATGTCCCATGTAGACAATTTTTGAATGCTGCACACGTTTCCTTATTTAACATTACATGCTGTTCCTCTCCACTGGTTCTTGGCAGTTCTCTGGTACACACCTACACTCTCATCGGGCAGCAACCTGGTATATGTACAGCCAACGTCTGAGAAACATGACAAGTGCAAGTTTGAAGACGTCGACTGTACCGTGTTCTTCATAAGAATAAACCTGATGTAAGCATTACACCATGTATTCTGTTGCGTTTGCTTGAATCTCAAAGGATATAGTTTCACGTGGAGCGGAAGCCAAGCTGTGTCCAGTACAATTAATTACGGTGGTACGGGTACGTTTTATGCTGCGTCGCTCGTGCATAGGTTGAGCGATAATGCGGCGCATTTAACAAAGCGGAGACATTACACGACGATCCACCGCGAAAGGTACTGGTCATCCATCTAGCGGTAGAACGGGTGAAGTTACGAAAATTAGCAGACACATTATCCACACGCCAGAAAAGACAACAGTTCCAAATTGCCGTCAATCCGCGCATGCGCACTAGGTAGCGATAACTCACGCATGCGTAGAAGGGGGTACCTCAGTGTTTTCTGCTTGTTATTTCTTATTGTTCGGTGGCTAGTAGCTACTTTCAATTTTCGTATTGGGGATTTTCCGTGTTTTTTCAGTAAATAGGCTTTAATAAATGCAGAAGACAAACTTTTTTTCTTCAGTAGACTCTCGTTTATACTAGCTGTTTGTGAAAATATCTTTGCTTTTGATTACTTCGTATTATAGAAATGAAATGGAGCAAAGAGGCGTTAAGCGTCTTAATTCAGGCGTACAACGAGGAAATGTGTCTATATGACCTGTTGTATCATAATATGGTACGTTGGAAATCGTTTCTTTCTGAGCAATATGCGTATAACGTTACATGGTGATTTCTATTTGCATCGTAATGCCTTAGCTTACGAATGTTCACGATTGGTTGGATCTCTTGTTTAATTTCATCATGCCAGAAAAGCGAAACTGGCAGTGATGGCGAGAAAGTCCGTGCAGTTTCACCCAGTGCGACAGACGATGACTGCAAAACTCTGACTAGCACATTGCATTCCATTTTCCAAACTTGGAAAAATAACACAAGTGCACCTTTAGGTATTGGTCCTTTAAAGTGTTGCAAATTGCAGTGCATACACATAAAACAGCTTTTGAAATGGTGAGCTGAGGTATTCTGTGGGTAAAAGACAGACCCTTAAAAGATTCCACAGTCGCCAGGAAACGTAATGTTGCAACCAGCGTGCAACATAACAGGGCATGCACTGGTATTTTATCAGTGATCTAGGTTGGTATGATCACAAAACATACACTATGTGATCTAAAGTACCCAGACATCCCCCAAAACATACTTTTCCGTATTAGGTGCATTGTGCTGCCAGCTACTGCCAGGTACTCCATATCAGCGACCTCAGTAGTCATTAGACATTGTGAGAGAGCAGAATGGGGTGCTTCGCAGAACTCACGGACTTCGAACGTGGTCAGGTGACTGGGTGTCACAGGCGGATAATTATTCGTTACATTATGCTGTGTAAAATCACAAAATTATTTTGGAATTTTTTCTTATCTTTGTTTGACGATAGTTACCTTTTTAATCCATTCAGCAATGAGTTAAAACAAATAATTTGCACAGTAGTAAGCAGGTTAACTGAAAACGAGTGGTGTGAATCATGATAGTGTTACGGTGCTGCGGGCACACTTAGAATGTGTCCCGGTGCGCATACCTTCGGGTAAAGTCTGGCGCCGGCGGGCCAGCATTGCGGCCGCGGCGACATCAAAAGGACTGGAGCTGAAGCGCTTGGAACACTCCGCTTCGCATCACCTTGACGCTTCGAGACATCACGATGACACTGGAAGTTCACAATACTGCAAGTCAACCTCCAACAATTATTGTGTCATCAATTGCTTCGTCGTCTTCAGGCGAGAACCGTCCACAGCCGAAGCCTGGACAATCCGGTAAGGGAAGATCGTTTCAGAAGTCTTGGTTGATCAAATATACATGGCTAGAATATGAAGCATATACCTAAAAAGTTTTTTGCAAAACCTGCAAAGAGGCAGATGTTGAAAATCTATTACAATTTTCTTCAAAAAGAGAAGATGCATTTACTTCCGTAGAGTTTTCTAATTGGAAAAAGGCTTTGGAAAAATTCCGTCTTCATGAAAATACGTTTATGCATAAAGAAGGTGTTCAGAAACTAAATTCTATCAGTAACCGAAGTGTGGCCTACTAATTGGATGAACAAAATGGTTCAAATGGCTCTGAGCACTATGCGACTTAACTTCTGAGGTCATCAGTCGCCTAGAACTTAGAACTAATTAAACCTAACTAACCTAAGGACATCACACACATCCATGCCCGAGGCAGGATTCGAACCTGCGACCGTAGCGGTCGCTCGGCTCCAGACTGTAGCGTCTAGAACCGCACGGCCACTACGGCCGGCCAATTGGATGAACAGTTAGATGGTAATATGAAGGAAGGCCGTTTAGCTCTTGAGACAATTTTTACTACCGTGCAATTTCTATGCTGACAAGGACTAGCAATTAGAGGGCACGAAGATGCAAACTCTAATGTTTTTCAATTGTTGGAACTCCGAAAGAATGACATACCTGAGTTTAAAGATTGATTAGGGCGTTTGGGGTATAAGTGGACGTCCCACGATATTCAAAACGAGATCATTGATCTACTAGGAAAGACTGTGTTGAGAAAGATATTGGCTTCAATCAAGAAGACTGAACATTATTCTTTTATGGTTGGCAAAACGAGTGATTCTTCGATTCACGAACTACAGTCATTTTGTATTCATACTGTCGATGGTTCCTTAATCATCAACTCATCAACGAAGACTTTATTGGCTTATACGAACCCCCCAACACTGAATCACAAACTCTGTTTAGTATTTTAAAAGACGTTTTTGCTGGTCTTCATTTGTCAGTTGATAACTTAAGAGGACAGTGCTATGATGGTGCCTCGAATATGAGAGGTAAGTTCAAAGGACTAAAAAAGTTAGTTTTGGATATACAACCAAAAGCATGTTATGTGCACTGCACTGCTCACAGTTTAGACTTGGCAGTTGTAGACAGTCTCCACCATCTTACGTCTATGAGGGATATTATGGCTCTAGCCAAGGACTTAATGGACACCGTAAGGGAATCCAGCAAAAGGATGGGACTTTCCAAAAGCATACACTGTGAGAGCGCCAACGACCAAGCTGGTCTACGACCTCTCTGAAGAACTTCTAGAGTTTTTTGAAACATTTTCTGCAGAGGACAAAACAGAGGCAGGTTACAAATGTGCAGGCTACCTTGAGTCAATGTTACAATTCAAAACTCATTTCTCATTAGGTGTTTATTACCATGCACTGAACTCAGTAGAGGATGTCAATGAAAAAATTCAATGGCCTCATCTAAGTGTTGCTGATCTGGAAAATGTATGTGAGGGCCTGATTTGTATATTGAAAGGAAGGCGTGATAGTTTTGAATACTTTAAAAGAAAAACCTTCACAAGTTGATGATCCTTCGCTACCTCGGAATCGAAGTATACTAAAAAAGTATGAAAACAAAGAAGCCAGCTCACCTCACACTTTCAAAATTCGAAAGAAATACTACAAAGCTATTTACCTTGAAGTTTGTAAAACGGTGCAATCTTGCATTACTGAGCGGTTTGCGTCAACTGGACTCACACAGGTCATTGCAGTTGAACAAGAGTGCTTGCCTTTAGTAAACAGAGGTGAAACAAATTTGGAAAAATCAAGTGAGGTTTTGAAAAATGGTCTAGACATTGAGAGACTGAGCTTACACTTGAATATGTTAGCCGATATCGCGAATAAAAAACAAATGGTCCTAAAAAACACGCGTGATGTAAGAAAGAACATTACACAAGAACCTGCAGTGGGACAAATGTTATGTGAAGTAGTGAAGTGCATTAAGCTTCTCCAAGTACGAGGCGTGTTTTTTAAGTAAGTACCGTTTTGAAATTTAAAAAAAGACGTGCTAAGATATCTCAATAATTTTATTTTTACATGAAAGTCTGTACCTTAATCTACTTTTCTACATAATTTCCGTCAACATTGAGGCACTTGTCATAACATTGTACCAGTTTTTGAATACCCTCCTCATAGACGTCTGCCGCCTGACTTGTTAACCACAGCATCACCACTGTTTTGACTTCGTCATCGTCTTGAAGACGCTGACCGCCCAGGTGTTTCTTCAAGTGCAGGAGCAGATGGTAGTCACTGGGCGCAAGATCGGGGCTGTACGGAGGATGATCTAGAGTTTCCCTTCGAAAAGATGTGATGAGATCTTTGGTCTGATTCGCCACGTGCGGACGGGCATTGTCTTACAGCAAAACGATGCCCTTGCTCAGCTTGCCACGCCTTTTGTTCTGAATTGAATGGCGCAGATTGTGCAGCGTCTTACAGTAAGCCGCTGCGTTGATGGTCTCATCACGAGGCAGAAATTCCACAAGCAATACTCCTTTCCTGTCCCAAAAAACTGTGCACATGATTTTCCGGGCAGAAATCGTTTGCTTAAAATTCACTTTTCTGGGTGAATCTGAATGCCGCCATTCCATGGACTGTTGCTTTGATTCTGGTGTGACGTAGGCCACCCATGTGTCATCGCCCGTAACAATTTGGCTTAAGAAATCATCACCGTCGTTGTGGTACCGCTCAAGCAAAGTCAATGCACTGTCTAAACGTTTGGTTTTGTGCACATCTGTCAACATTTTCGGTATCCAACGTGCGCACAATTTTCGGTAATTCAAGTGCTCGGTCACAATGCCGTACAAGACACTACGAGAAACATTAGGAAAGACATCCTGCAAGGAGGAAATCGTAAAGCGTCTGTTTTCTCTCACCTTATTGTCCACTTCCTGCACCAAACTTTCATTAACGACCGAAGGACGCTGACTCCGTTGTTCATCGTGCACATTTGTGCGGCCATCTTTAAATGCTCTCACCCACTTTCTTACCATTCCATCACTCATAGTGTTTTCTCCGTAAACTGCTCAGATCTCACGATGAATATCGATCGCTTTTAGGCCTTTAGAAATAAGAAATCTTATAACAGCCCGTACTGCACAGTCGGCGGGACTCAGGATTATCGGAGGCATCTTAAACACTCAGTACACAACGTAAACAAGGAAGAATCAGATTGTATGGCGTCAGTACGTAGATTAAGGTACAGGCTTCCATGTAAAAATAAAATTATTGAGATATATTGGCACGTCTTTTTTTAATTTCAAAACGGTGCTTACATAAAAAACACACCTCGTAGTTCCAATCACGACAGCAACAGCAGGACGGTCATGCAGCGAAATGCAGCAAGATCTGCAGCTGATAGGCACTTGGTGCAGGGAGTGGCAACTGACCCTTAACATAGACAAATGTAATGTATTGCGAATACATAGAAAGAAGGATCCTGGTAGCAGTTACTTCTGTAAAATATCTTTGAGTATGCGTATGGAACGATTTGAAGTGGAATGTTAACATAAAATTAATTTTTGGTAAGGCGGGTGCCAGGTTGAGATTCATTGGGAGAGTCCTTAGAAAATGTAGTCCATCAACAAAGGAGGTGGCTCACAAAACACTCGTTCGACCTGTACTTCAGTATTGGTCATCAGTATGGGATCTGTACCAGGTCGGGTTGACGGAGGAGATAGAGAAGATCTAAAGAAGAGCGGCGCGTTACGTCACAGGGTTATCTGGTAAGCGTGATAGCGTTACGGAGATGTTTAGCAAACTCAAGTGGCAGACTCTGCAAGAGAGGTGCTCTGCATCGCGGTGTAGCTTGCTGTCCAGGTTTCGAGAGGGTGCGTTTCTGGATGAGGTACCGAATATATTGCTTCCCCCTACTTATACCTCCCGAGGAGCGGCTGCTCATCAGCCACACATCACGCCAGTAAATGCCAAACGACGCCTCGCTTGGTGTCAGGAGAGTAAACATTGGACGACTGAACAGTGGAAAAAAGTTGTGTGGAGTGACGAATCACGGTACACAATGTGGCGATCCAATGGCAGGGTGTGGGTAGGGCGAATGCCCGGTGAATGTGATCTGCCAGCATGTGTAGTGCCAACAGTAAAATTCGGAGACGTTAGTGTTATGTTGTGGTTGGATTTCTCATGGAGGGGGCTTGCACCCCTTGTTGTTTGGCATGGCACTATCACAGCACAGGCCTACATTGATGTTTTAAGCACCTTCTTGCTTCCCACTGTTGAAGAGCAAATCGGGGCTGGCGATTGCATCTTTCACCACGTTTGAGCATCTGTTCGTAATGGACGGCCTGTGGCAGAGTGGTTAGACGAAAATAACATCCCTGTAATGGACTGGCCTGTACAGAGTCCTGACCTGAATTCTTTGGGATGGTTTGCAACGCCGACTTCGTGCCAGGCCTCACCGATGGACATCGATACCTCTCCTCAGTGTAGCACTCTGTGAAGAATGGGCTGCCATTCCCCCAGAAACCTTCCAGTACGTGATTGGACATATGCCTGTGAGAGTGGAAGCTGTCATTAAGGCTCAGGGTGGGCCAACACCATATTGAATTGCAGCATTACCGATGGAGGGCGCCACGAACTTGTAAGTCATTTTCAGCCAGGTGTCTGGATACTTTTGATCACATAGTGTATGAACAAACGATTCAATTCTTACTTTCGAGAAGGTGCGATAACCTCCCTCATGACTGTGTCACACTTACTAATTCCATCTTCTATCATAGACAGGAGCTTCTCGAAACAGGCCATGTCCATCTCACGAAGTTCCGAAATTCTTGCGGATCTTCGGGCCTCAGTTCTTTCATAAGCAATATAATCCCCTGCCTTCGTTCTTCTTTCCAGTCAGAGTTGAACTTGACAACGTCTGGCTTTTCATTTTCGTCGTCGAAGATTTGCTGGCACTACGAGGGCAATGGCTCCAAAAATAAGTTGGTCCTCCATGTGCAGAACGTAAATTTAGATATACATGTATCTGTGTAATCAAGTGTCGTAATATAAAACTAACTGTTCAGTCTGTAGTACAGAACAGTAGTACTCTACGTAATAGAATAAAAGTTACTTAATAAATAATGATAAAAATTTTTGTTATTTAATAGGAACCTTGAGTTCACTTAAACAATTCGAACGAATGACGTTCCAATTGCCACACGGTCCCCCTAGTGTTTCACGCGGTAGAACGAACGACATTACAAGAGATCAGATGGTTCTGTTTGCGTTTCACGCATTATTATCGTCTACTGCGCATGTGTGCGAGGCATATCCTGCGTTGATGGTGTAATAGGTTTACGTGAACCAGCCTGAAGTAACAGATATGCGCGCCTCGGGCGCTGGTGCGTAAGTGTACAGTTTACGCGCCTCGTGTAATAGGGGCTGCACGGGCCAGCCAGCTGGTCCAACCAAACTGCAATGATGTAAGCAGTTGCAGTTCGGTCGTAAAAAGAGACGAGCAGGGAAGCAATATAGCTTCGAATGACGTTTAGTTTTTAAAGAGAATGAAATAATGTTCGGCAGAACTCCAGCACTACCGAACGCTACGTAGGTGACCAGGAGGAAAGCATAAATTGCTTTCATTCTAACGTAGTATTCTAATTACAAACAAGAGTGATAAAAATTGGTAACTTAAATACAGGGTAATTCTTCTGAGCGAGTTATATGTGATTCAAAAGCATACTGCAGGGATTTCACCATATTGTTGAATACTGAAGCCACTGAAAGTATTAATTACAATCAGTCGTCTAGTAATCTCTTAGCTCCTTCCTTATCCGAATCCGAGAAAAACTTTTCAGTTCTGGACGTTCTGCTACGTTGCTAGAGAGTCAGTCAACAAAAGAATCCACGAAGCCACCCAAGCGCCGCATTTTCTCCTCCTCTTTTATGACGTGCCGTTCTATATCCCGCCAGCGTTCGGCAGTGACATGTGAAAAAGCTGCGTGCGTTAGTTTCAGTACGTCTGACAGCTTAATAATCATCCCCCAGGCTGTAGCTAAGCCATATCCCTGCAATATCCTTTCTTCCAGGAGTGCTAGTTCTGCAAGTTTCGCAGAAGAGCTTCTGTGAAGTTTGGAAGGTAGGAGACGAGGTACCGGCAGAATTGAAGCTGTGAGGACGGGTAGTGAGTCATGCTTTGGTAGCTCAGATGGTAGAGCACTTTCCCGCGAAAGGCAAAGGTCTCGAGTTCGAGTCTCGGTCCGGCACACAGTTTAAATCTGCCAGGAAGTTTCATATCAGCACACACTCCGCTGCAGAGTGAAAATTTCATTCTGGTAATAATCGTGTTATTTCTCGCGACAAATTCCTTAACTTGGCTCCAGATCAGTTCTGTTGGGTTCATATTGTAATGGTACAGTGCAAAATGTAAAAATGCAGCATTTTTGTGGTGTGCTCGATGCTGTGAAAATGATTGTTTTTCATGTTTCTACGACACTTATCACTCTGGTTAGTGTGAGGCTACATCTGTGGTATAAAGCAATGGACATAGTCCAAAAAAGAGTATTTCGTTTTTCACTTTTGACCTAGAAAGTTAAATTGTCAGATTTTCTTAATTTAAACAACCTTTATTAGCTATCTTTCATAAAATATCGATAATTAAAAATTCATATTTTAGATGAAAACAGGAATTTTGTGTGCAATATGTAATTAGAAACAAGACGATGCGACGGTCCGTGGAATGGGAAAGGGGCTGCGAATGCTTAAATCCCGGACTAGCCCCCAATTGCGATGGTCGGCGGAATGGGAAATGGGGCTGCAAAAGTATCTGTTTACTGCCTCTCGTCGTCTAACTCGGGAATGATCTCCTACTTTTTCTGCTGCCAAACACGTGCGCTTAATACCTGTCAAAGTTCATAAATAAAATACTCCCGATGCCGCTGACCGATAAGTGCAAATGTTAACCAGGCTACAGTCTAGGAGGCTGAAGTCGAATGACGACTCTAACGTGTGTGTTAGGTTCCTTACAACTCACAAGTTTTTATTCATAGCAAATACAGTTCAGTGGTGGTATCTTCCAACAGTTAAGTGCCGTTGTAATTATTGCTCAAGCCCTCAATAGCTATACTGAACACGCTATAAATTTAAATAAAATTTGTATAATGCTGAAGAATATCGATTGATATTTAGCAAATCTATCATTTCGCTAAAACACGGCTTAATTCGATGATCTAAAGTTTACTCAACACTAGCGCGAATTCCTAAGTGTCGGATGCTACAAAATATTCAAAGTCCAGACTGGTAGAAACACAGTTAACGTCCGGTAGCACTGTTTTAGAATCAATCATCTAAACTTGGTGGAAATAATTAGACTCCAACCTGACTGTATCAGAAACTATGTCCTGTTGGTATCCCAAAACACAGTTCGGAATACTCAAAAATAAACAGAGTCCCACAGTAGAGATTCAGCGGCTAGGTGTGGTGGCACTCGTATGGAAACAGAGTCTCACAGCTATGATTGTGCAACAAAGTCCCATTTGCTTCCAAAAACAATCACCAAAAAGTACAACCTGTGAAAACACAAGTCCCTACTATGTTCCACACCGAAAATATCTTACCGGTTTCGTCGTTTGCGCACACACGCGAAATTCGGAGCCGCAAGAACTATCACCACAATGTGGCGTCGAGCAACACTGGTCAGAGGTCGGCAAAAGCGTGCAGAAATCTCACCTGCAGCTTTGTGTCAGCTACGCTTAAATACCTTCGACCCGAAGTTCCCCAATCTACGCCACGTATCTGCTTTACATTGATCACCTCTTCTTGGCATAACTTTTTACGTAGAAGAGCAATCTTAATTTTGTTTTCAGCATTATATGCGCGCTCCAATTCTCATCAAAAAATATACGTTACACAAATTTGTGGCTGACTAGACTGCCCAGAATAAATGTTTTGATGTTTCGCAATTGTCTCTGCAGAGTGCGAAAACAGTTTTTGTCCATTTGTGCCACTATATAACATTATAGTTCTTTATAAGGCACCACTTGCCATACGGATTTGAAGCGCTATTTCTGATGCGCTGATCAGAGATTATTTGAACTAATTATTAGCAAAAAAATAATAATATTGGTGTTTTACCAGTGAAATATTAATGCTGCAATTTATACAAGAATGTCAGTCGTTGCGTTTCGACGAGACATGCTCTGTACCTCTTCTGGTTCAAAAGGTATAAATTATTCAGTAACTTGCACATGTTGCAGATTTTTTATTGAATGTCTTTTGATATAAAATTCATATAAACCGTATCAGCATCTCGACTGTTCCGTTTCAACTCCTGTTTCATTTTCCTTATTGTACTTTGTCGTACTAATTTGCGTATGCGTGTAATCAACGCAAACGTGGATAAAGCATTGTCTTAAAGCCGCGTGCTGGAACGGGTAAATCCTCGTGACGTCATGTAACGTCCAGCCGCTTGAAACTGTTAGGTCCACGTGGTACGATCTGCCGCTGACCAATCGCTCGCCACCGTCTTCCCCCGTCGGCCTCACTGGCTGCCGTGCGCGCACCTTTGAAGCGCAATCCGCGATCAAACTTCTCTGTCCAGATGAGAACAAATGACTGTCGTATCGCAAAGACATGCATTATTTATAAAAAACGATGATGCATTTTACAATTACGAGATGTAGGTACTTCAAAATTAACGAAAAAAGTATGATTAAGATAGATTAGAACCAGCGATCCACGAGCTACACCACCAGCCCCTCCAGCTGATACGCTACCGATTCCACTAACTCTCCATTGGGGATCAGGACCTCAACGGTAGTAAATATAGTCCTTTGGAAAACTTCAGACTCGATTTTTTCCAGTAAATTTACGAAAACGTTAAGAACGACCTATTTCTCGGCACTTTTTAACCGTGTTCCACACGCGTCTTTCGCTACGGAGCAGGAAGCAGCCCTAGCCATTTTCATACTGCGTATTAACAGCACAACAGTACAGAGACTGTGACCGAACACGATTTTTGAAATAAAAGATATGTAACTAAAGTCTGATTAAGGAAATCTTTGATGGTTCTTAATACATTAGAATATCTTAAAGTTTTATTTAACGGAACTTAGTAATAAGATATCTAGTACATAAGTAGGACCTAATTCCAAAGAGCGTAACAACTCCAGTGTACGTGTGTTATGGTTTCTGACCAATCATCGCGTTTGTGTTTGTTTACATTAGGTTTATTCTTATGATGAACAGAGTATAATCTCAACTTATCTGAGACCTTGCTGACAAAACAGAAATACCTCACATGTTTGCACACTCCCCCTGCCATCATGGGCATGTGACCCTCTCCCACGCCCTCTACAAACCTCCTCACTACAACCGCGTGAAATCAGGGATACTTTGCTAAGATGTGGGTGTACGTTAAGTCCGAAAGGAATCAGGCAAGTCGAGACTTCGAGAATGAATTTTTCACTCTGCCGCGGAGTGTGTGCTGACATGAAGGTTAATGGATTAAAACTGTGTGCTGGGCCGAGACCCGAACTCCGGATCTTTTCCTTTCGTGAGCAAGTTCTCTGCTGCGAAAGGCAAAGGCCCCGAGTTTGCTGCGAAAGGCAAAGGCCCCGAGTTCGACTCTCTGTCTAGCAGACATTTTTAGTCTGACAGCTGGTTCATGTAAAGTTGACGTAAAATCGTCTGCTTTACTGTTCCCTGAATACTTTGCTCATCGACCGCAACTAACCGAAGACGCCCGGCTTGTAATTCGTATCTTAAAAGAGGACAAATATTATTAGAAATAGTATACTAATTTTGTAATCTTTCCATATTTATATAATTCTTAGCACTGATTTTAAGTTCTTTTCGGGGCTGTTAAGGCTCTTTTTATCCCATTTTCTTGACACTACAGAATCGCTTTGTACATATTTGTGTAGGTTTGAAGCACCCATTAAACAGAGATAGCAAGTCATAAGGTTTTGTTGGTGAAAAAATGCTGACTAAGAGCAAGTTTTGGGACCTCTGAACCTTTGAAATGACCTTAGAATACTTGTCATGCGTTAGTTAAAACTACATTTTCGTCTCAAACCAGATACTACGTGCACATTTTACGTCCATAAGTATGTTGACTTTGAACCTCTGGATGTCGGTAATGGATATTGAAAAAAAGTTTCTATGTTCACCGACAATATCACCTTAAAAACGTATTGTAAAAAATACGATGGTTTTCCATGAATAGAAATTATAGAAGTGACCATACCCAAAAACCACCGTTTTTTGGAGTTTTCTCAGGAAACTCCCTCAAACAAATTGTGTTTTACAAGCCGACTAAGGTGCACCATAGACCACACCTAATACAAGACAAACAACCGCTTTGCCGAATTCGCCCGGGTTGGAAGAAGTGTGGAATGTTTAAATTCTGACCTTGTAGGGCAAGATGGATACAGTACGCTGGTTCTCCCGATAGGTACGCAGGTGGTCATAGGGCAAACGCTATCCAAAGCACTTGACCTATTACTGTGATCGGTAGAACCCGAGGTATACCCCCCTGAAAAGTAGTATTTTCGCTCGTGACTTTTTGGAACTTATTGTTATCGTGCACTGTCGTGCACCGACTGATGTAATAAATTACCTAAAGCCATTAAAGAAGCATTGGAAATGGACAGTTTCAGAAATACTGTTAACGAATCTCCTCAAATTAAAGACGCGATACAGTTAAAGATTATGTAATTGAAATGTAAAATAGGTAGCATTTCACACCAAGGTACAAAATATATGCAGGCTCACAGACAATTTCTTTAATTAACTGGGAAGTGTGTTTCAGTATTAGTTGATATTGTATGGCACACTTTTATTTCCTTGATTTCTCTTCCCATTTATTAACATTTGTTTATTGTGTTGTATATTAAGCATACTTGTCGCTTACGCATGCTTCTAAATGTATTTACTTAATATGTATTGGCATCAGTGTACATTGTGTCGTATATTTATATACCCTTGATTTATCTATCCAGTTATTAGTATTGTTTATTGTGTTATATGGTATGAAGATTGGATGGCCACCTAAACTACTACAGATAATTGTCTCTTTCCATGAGAAAACACAAGCAACAATTTGCTTCAACGGTAAAACATCAGAAGCATTCCCTGTTAATAGCGGTGTGAAACAGGGGTGTGTGTTAGCTCCTACATTATTTGGGATTTTCTTTTCCCTTCTGCTCAGATTTGCCTTTGAAGACTGTGAGGAGGGAGTGTATCTACATACGAGGTCTGATGGAAATCTTTTCAACATCGCTCGCCTCAAGGCCAAGACCAAAGTAAATACAGTTGTTATCCGTGAGTTGTTACATGCGGACGATGCAGCTCTAGTAGCGAACACAGAAGATGAGCTGCAGTATATAATCAACAAATTATCAAATGCCTGTGAAACGTTTGGTCTACTCATCAGCCTTCAAAAGACTAAGATCATGGCGCAGAGCACTACCAACCTTCCATTCATTAGCATTGATGGCAATCCTCTCCAGATAGTTGATGACTTTATCTACTTGGGATCTACAATATGTAGCAACTTGTCCATGGACACTGAACTTACTAACAGAATCGCAAAGGCATCATCTGTCATGGCTAGATTGAAAAACAGGGTATGGAACAACGGACTGCTTACCACAAAAACTAAATTAAAAGTTTACAACGCTTGTGCTATAAGCACCCTTCTCTATAGCTGTGAGACATGGGCAACTCTTTCTAGGCATGAATCTCGACTCAACAGCTTCCATCTCCGCTGTCTCCGGAAGATCCTTCAGATCTCTTGGAGAGATAGAGTACCCAACACCGAAGTCTTTCATCGTGCAAGCACAACCAGCATCTTTGTACTTCTGAGTCATCGACGTCTAAGATGGTTGGGACATGTCAGGCGCATGGATCATGAACGGATACCGAAATAGCTGCTGTACGGCGAACTTCAGGAAGGTGTGAGGCCAGTGGGACGACCGCATCTTCGTTTCAAAGATGTCTCCAAGACAGACCTGACCAAGACCAGAATCAATCCAAGTCGCTGGGAAAGCATTGCAGATGACCGTGTCAAGTGGCGAGTAACTGTGCGCAACGGCGTCAAGCTCTCAGAGGATGAACGCACACAGGAACAAATCAGGAAGAGGACAAAGCGAAGAGACAGAGCGGCTTCTGTTCGAAATCCCTCAAATTTCACATGTCCAAACTGCAGTAGGGACTGCCACTCTCGAGTGGGACTTTTTAGCCACAGCAGGCGCTGCAGACTCTAAACCAAGTATGCTACACCATCATCCCTCAAGGATGGACGGATACCATTATATATGGTATGTATACATGTGCCTTAAATATGTATCTATATGGTTTTATTTACTGTCTATATAGCTGACAAAACCTGTATCATGTGGATGATCAGTGATTGACAAATTAATATAAATATAAGTAGGTACTGAATGAGAGAAAGATGACTATGACTACGTGTCTCTGTACTCACCCTCGCCTAAAGTGGCTTATTGTCATGATAGTCACGTGACATATCCGATGCTGGCAGCACAACTAACGCTCAGTCTTCGCCGCGTATCGGTTCTTTAAATTCACCCAACAGGGCTGCGCAAGAACAACTTCGCCTTTGTTCCAGATATTTCCATTTAAATTACCTGAGCATCTCTGTTATACCTTCGTGTAGGCCAGAGATCACTAAACCTTTTTCAGAGCGGGCCAGATAAGTTACAAGCCGCATCATCAGTCTGTACCATACCCGCCAGCCAGAAAATAAGCTCTGGAAAAGAAGATGAAAAAGTGACTTCAGTATTCCATGTTAATCATGGGTGAATGACGTTCTGCACAGAAAACAAGGATAACAAACATATTTATGTAGCAAAAACATTATCAGAGAAGGCTGCGTCACCAAGAAGACAGTTACATCAGATGTAGTGTGTACATATGCGAATCTCACAAACTAAGTGGCACAAGACCATAGTCAGAGTAAGCTTCCAAGATATCATCAATGTTTGGGTTGGTATTGCTGCATCTAGTGAAGATGACTGTTTTCAAATGTTCATCATTTAATATCGTACGTTGCTGGCTTAGTATACTTTACTTTCTAAAACGTTTGCTCACACATATAAGTTGTTCCAAACACTTATGCCATACCAGTGGCAAATTTCTTCAGTTTCGCAAACTGAACATCACACAGGCAGCGGTAAAAGTTCTCTTTCAAGAAGTCATTTGCTTGCAAATCAATAAACTCCAAGTGTAGTTCAACTAGCACATCTGCAAGGTTACAATCAAACGGATCCTGGAACAGACAAATGTCACTCTCCCTTCTGTCAAGACCTGAAAATCTCTCCAAAAGATTCTTCTTCAAGTCACGAAGGCTGACTTCTTCGACGATAGTTGCACAAAACTCTTTGAAACAGCGAAAATGAGAACTCTTGTCTCCTTCCCCTTATGCTACAAACAATGACAGCTTTCATCGAAATTCTTTGATGATTCTGTAGAGATCACAGGTGAGGTTTTCCTTTCCCTGAAGTTCCAAACTTAGTTCATTCATCGCGGATGTGGTTCAGATGGCTCTAAGCAGTATGGGACTTAACATCTGAGGACATCAGTCCCCTAGAATTAGAACTACTTAAACCTAACCAACCTAAGGACATCACACACACCCATGCCCGAGGCAGGATTCAAACCTGCGACCGTAGCAGCCGCGTGGCTCCGGACTGAAGCGCCTAGAACAGCTAGATCACAGCGGCCGGCCATGTGGGATGTGATATCGACCGTAGAATCCGACAGATGTGTATTAGCTGTATTTTTTCAGTGAGCAAAGCATCTGTTTCTTATCGTAACTTGTGAAACGGAAAAGCACTTTATCGCAGCTGAGCCACCTCACTGGCGTGTGATAAGGCAAATAGCAGAATTCAGAATCAAGATTTTCCAAAAAAGACTGGAACTGACTGTGATCGAGTGCATGTCCTCGAGTGGAGTTGCCGGCCGCGGTGGTCTCGCGGTTAAGGCGCTCAGTCCGGAACCGCGCGACTGCTACGGTCGCAGGTTCGAATCCTGCCTCGGGCATGGATGTGTGTGATGTCCTTAGGTTAGTTAGGTTTAAGTAGTTCTAAGTTCTAGGGGACTGATGACCACAGATGTTAAGTCCCATAGTGCTCAGAGCCATTTGAACCATTTTTTTTTTTTTCGAGTGGAGTTCACAGCAGAAAAGCCTGGGTTCAGAACCCAAGAAACATTTAAGTCTGCCCCACAGAGTACTTTCTTGTGTATGATGTAGTGTATAAACAGAGAGCCCGCAATTTTTAAACTGAGTCCTGTTCATTGAACAAACTAAATTTAAGTCACATAAAAGGCAGGATGTCGCAGCACGTGTGAAGACCTCTAAGTGTTCTAAACATAATACACTCTAAGCCAAAAAAAAAAGACACACCATGAATGAATTATCCGAATGGGACGGAAATCGTTAGACGTGATGTACATGTGCGATAAACAAATGATTACAGTTTCAGAAAGATATTGCATGATTTATTCAGTAGGAATAGCATCAGAAACTGAACAAGTCAATAACGCGTAGGTTCACCTCTGGCTCTTGTCCAAGCTATTATTCAGCTTGACACTGATTAATAGAGTTGTTGGTTGTTTACCTGGGGGATAGTCCAATTGGCGCGGTAGACCGTCAAAATGCCGAGGTAGTTTGAAGGCCTTTTCAACTTGGGAGAGATCTGGCGACTGTTCTGTCCAAGATATGGTTTGGCAAGCACGAAGACAAGCAGTAGAAACACTCACCGTGCGTGGGAGGGTGTTATCTTGCTGAAATGTGAGCCCGAGGTGGCTCGCCATGAAGGGCAACAGACGGTGTGTAGAATATCGTCGAAGTACTGCTATGCTGCAAGGATGCCGCGAATGACAACCAAAGAGGTCCTGCTATGGAAAGATATGGCACCCCAGACCATCACTCCTGTCTGCTGGCCGCATGGCGGGCGAAACTCAAGTTGGTATTCCAACGCTATCCGGTGCATCTCCAGACACGTCTACGCTGGTCATTGGGGCTCATTTCGAAGTGGGACTCACTGAAGACGCTCAGTCAATAAGATTCTAGTCCGAAGACGTGTCTGGAGACGCCCCGCACAACAGTGGGATACCTGTCTGACTGTTGCCCGCCATTCGGCTCGACAACAAGGAATGACAGTCTGGTGTTCCATTTCTTTTCATAGAATAGCCCTTTTAGTTGTCATCCGCAGCATCCTTACGGCAAAGCGGTATGTCGAAGATATTTTGTGCCCCGTTCTGTGTTCTTCGTGGCAGGCCACAATTAGCTTACATTTCAGCAAGATAATGCCCGCTCACTCACGCCGAGAGTTCCTGCCGATTGTCTTCGTACTTATCAAATCGTACCTTAGCGAGCAAGGTCACCGGATCACTCCCCAACCAGTTGAGAGCTTTTGGCGCACTATGGGCAGGACCCTCCGAACACATCAAGATTTTGACGATATAACGCGTCAAATGCACAGAAGTTGGCACGATATTGCTCAGGACATCCAACAACACCATCAATCCATGCCAAGCCGAATAACTGCTTGCATAAGGGCCGATGGTGGGCGAACGCATTATTCATTTGCTCAATTGGTGAAACTCTTTCTCTTACATAAATCATCAAATTTTTCTGAAATTGTTTCTGCACATGTACGGCACATCTACCGATTTCCGTCAAATTCAGATAATTCTTTCGTGTTGTGTCTTTTTTTTTGTCTTAGAGTGTATTTAAATTTAGACTGTATTACAACGTCTCGTGTTTCATACATCTGCTCAGGCAAATGCAAGTACCGTCGTCGGCCCTGATGAACTGATCTCGCGGGCCGGATTCGGCCCGCGGGCCGTAATTTGGTGCCCCTGGTATAGGTCGTCCACGGGCACGGAACTCTTCTGTCTAACGACTTACAAGGGCAACAAAAATCAGATTTTCAGTATAAATAGTGACCGAATTCAAAAATTTAAAATTCTGGCATTATCCATTAATTAACAAGTATAATCTTAGGTGAAAATGTCAACACGGTAAGACATGTGCGAGTATTACAGTTAGGAACTGTGTATATGTCTTGAGACAGCGTAGCTCACCGGACGCAAATAGCAGGACTGTACTCCTCCAGTCTTTCAGAATGACTTGCCACAAACTTAACACAGCATTTCAAACGTTTACGATACTTTTTCTCGCTGACACCAACCACAAGGTGACGCAAGGAAAGAAGTTATAGCACTGAGTGTAACTGCTAAATTATGTCATTCTACCACCCATGTCTTAGGAGGTATGACATCATAAACTGTGAAACGCGTGAAGAAGTAGCTGTTACAGTTAGAAACTGTGATGATGTCTTGAGGGAATTACCTAGACTATATTCATCCAGTATATGAGAATGACAGCACTTAGAGACTTACAGCAAACTTTTTCTCGCAGACACTCCCCACAAAACAATGAAAGGGGGAAAAGTTTATCGCCTAATACATTTTCGCTGTGCTTGCAGTAAAACTTCGTCACCGGGCACGACGTTTTAATTTACTTCTTCTTTACTGCAAACTGTATTCGCAACACGTTTCGCAGACAGTGTCCAAATACACCGAGATGACGAAAGTCAGGGGATAGCGGTATGCACATATACACTGATGAACCAAAACATTATGACCACCTGCTGAATAGCTTGTCTGTGCGTCTTTGGAACGAAACACATAACTGACTCTGTATATCACGGATCCAACAGGTTGTTGGTAGGTTCAGTAGAGGTATGTGGCATTAGATGTCTTCTCAAAAGTCGTGTAATTCGCGTAAATAACGGGCCGCTGATGTGCGTACGTGGTGATGGCACTCGATAGCGACCCAGATGGGTTCCACAGAATTTACATCAGGCGGATATGGTCGCTGAGAATTGAACGTGAGTTCACTATAATACTCCTCAAACCACTGTAGCACGGTTCTGGCTCTGAGACATGGACAATTATATTGCTGAAAGATGACATCGCTGTCGGAGAAGACAATAAGCATGAAGGGTTGCAGGTGGTTCGCAGCTGTCAGCTTGCCTTCCGTTACCACCACAGGTTCCACGCCAGCGCAGGAGAGTGTCTCCTATAGCATAATACTGCTCCCATCAGCCTGCATCTGTAGCGCGCTGCACGTTTCGAACCGCCAATCACCTCGATGAGGGCTTTTGTGGACACGACCATCGACTTAGAGTAGCAAAAGTGTGATTTACCCCAAGAGCCGACACGTTTTCATTCACCGACGATCGACTCCCGATGGTCCTATGTCTACTGCAGTCGTAATTGACGACGTCGCTGGGCCAACATGTGGACACTTAAGCGCGATCTGATGTGAAGCTCCAGAGCCAGCAATGTACGATGATTGGTGTGTTCCCAAACACTTGTGCATGCACCAGCATTGTGCTCCTTCGGCAGAGATGCCACAGATCACCATCTATCCTACTGTACAGAACAGACAAGTTTCCGAATCACACTTTCTGTAAAGAGTCGTGGACGTACAACCATTTAGCGCCTAATGGTAGTTTCACTGTCTTTCTACCTCTTCCTGTAGATGCTCATGACAGCAGCAAATGAACATTCGACCAGCTACGCCATTTTGCAGATACTCGTTTACAGCCTCTCCGTAAAAATAAACTACCCTTTGTCAAGTTGCCTGTCGCAATGCACGTCTCCACTTGCATCCATAACCTTCACTAGGCTGATCACCCGTTCATGTCTGCTCCGCTTACATACTTCTGTTATCGCGTCACGTACCCGCAACACCACCAGGCGGGGTTCGAATCAAAAAGGTTCAAATGGCTCTGAGCACTATGGGACTTAACATCTGTGGTCATCAGTCCCCTAGAACTTAGAACTACTTAAACCTAACTAACCTAAGGACATCACACACATCCATGCCCGAGGCAGGATTCGAACCTGCGACCGTAGTAGTCGCGCGGTTCCGGACTGAGCGCCTGAACGGTTCGAATCCTGCCTCGGGCATGGATGTGTGTGATGTCCTTAGGTTAGTTAGGTTTAATTAGTTCAAGTTCTAGGCGGCTGATGACCTCAGAAGTTAAGTCGCATAGTGCTCAGAGCCATTTGAACCAACCACTAGGCGGCATCCAACGTCGCGGTCGGCCGTGGTCATAATGTTGTGGCAGTATCGCGTCCACAAGGTACAAAACGGTAATGCATTGGCGGAGCTGTTATTTGTACTCAGATTATTCATGTCAAAAAGTTTCCGACGTGGCTATGGCTGCACGACGGGGATTAACAGAATTTGAACGCGGAATTGTAGTTTCAGCTAGACGCATGGGACATTCCATTTAGGAAATCGTTTGGGAATTCAATTTCCCGAGATCCTCAGTGGCAAGAGCGTGCCGAGAATACCAAATTTTAGACATTTCGTCTCACCAAGGACAACGTAGTGGCCGACGGCCTTCACTTAAAGATCGAGTGCAGCAGCGTTTGCGTAGAGTTGTCAGTGCTAACAGACAAGCAACAATGCGTGAAATAACCGCAGAAATCAAAGTGAGACGTACGACGAACGTATCCGTTAGGATAGGGCAGCAGAATTTGGCGTTAATAGGCTATGACAGCAGACGACCGACGAGAGTGCCTTTGCTAACAGCACAACATCAAATGCAGCGCCTCTCCTGTGCTCGTGAGTATATCGGTTGGATCCTAGACGACAGGAAAACCGTGACCTAGTCACTCCGGATTTCAGTTGGTAAGAGCTGATGAGAGAATGTGAGGATGGCGCAAACACCATGAAGCCATAAACCCAAGTTTTCAACAAGGTGCTGTGCAAGCTGGTGGTAGCTCCAGAATGATTGACTGGAATTGGTTATGTTCGACTATTTGGATACCATTTACAGTCATTCAAGGACTTCATGTTTCCAAATAATGGTGGAATTCTTATGGATGACATTCCGCCATGTCACCAGGCCGCAACTGTTCGCAGTTGGTTTGAAGAATATTCTCGGCAATTCGAGCAAAAACTTTTACCACCCAGATCGCCCGATTCAAATCCCATCGAACGTTTATGGGGCATAATCGAGAGGTCAGTTCGTGCACAAATTCCTGCACCGGCAACACTTGCGTACTTACGGACTCCTATAGAGGCAGCTTGGCTCAGTATTTCTGCAGGGGACTTCCGACGACTTGTTGAGTCCATGCCACGTCGAGTTGTTACGTTGCACCGGGAAAAGTAGGTACGACACGACATTGAGAAGTATCCCATGACTTGTCACCTCAATGTACACGACTGAATGTATCTGTAAAATTATGTCATTGCACGACACATTGTTCAGGAGATATGACGCTATAAAGATTGAGATGTGTGAAAAACTAATTTCTGCTTAAAACGGAGCGCAAATTACCCAGAATATAATCGTCCAATGTTTGATATTGAGAACACTTAGCGAGTTCCATTAAACATTAAACATAATTTCATATGAAACTTCCTGGCAGATTAAAACTGTTTGCCGGACCGAGACTCGAACTCGGGACCTTTGCCTTTCGCGGGCAACTGCTCTACCAACTGAGATGCCCTAGCACGACTCACGCCCCGTCCTCACAGCTTTAATTCCGCCAGTACCTCGTCTCCTACCTTCCAAACTTCACAGAAGCTCTCCTGCGAACCTTGTATTAATTTCAGTCTTGATGCTGGCACAGGGAGTACTGGAAGTGGATGGTTTACTCTAGCTATTGTCCGATGTGAGAATCCCTCTCTACCTGGACTCGAATCATTCGCCGACCAAGATGTCATCGTTTACAAGACCTGGTGCGTCGGCCGGCATGGCCCCGAGCCAAGTCGGGCGGATTGCGTCACCGACTCGCTAGGCGCTCAGCGGGCAATGCGGCAATATGTTTTAGATTTTTTTCAAACTGTTGCATCCTTGAGCCCCCGGTTCGCGATGTACGCTCACCAGTTGATGGCTGACGCTACAGATCACACTTTATTAATAATTATAGTACAGGGTTACACTACCAGTTAGATTTACATTCTCAGCAAGTACACCAAGTCCTTTCATCCATACATGTATTTTTTCATCATTACTAACTTTACGACAGGAGCGGGTATACAATGTAAAAGGCATATTACTATATACATAACTAGATCTAGAGCAGGAGAGCTTCTGTGAAGTTTGGAAGGTAGGAGACGAGGTACTGGCGGAATTAAAGCTGTGAGGACGGGGCGTGAGCCGTGCTAGGGTAGCTCAGTCGGTATGCCGGCACAGTAGCTCAGCGTGTTCGGTCAGAGGGTTTAACTGCCCTCTGTTATAAAAAAACTGAGTTAATCGATTAACAACGAACTTAAACGGATGTCTTACGACGTCCGCCCCGAGCAGATCCAACGAACAAAAGCGAACAAAATGAAATTAAAAAAAGTAAGTCAGTAGAGCACTTCCCCGCGAAAGGCAAAGGTCCCGAGTTCGAGTCTCGGTCCAGCACACAGTTTTAATCTGCCAGAAAGTTTCATATCAGCGCACACTCCACTGTAGAGTGAAAATTTCAATCTATAATTTCATATGTTTTCTAAACTTTTTCTTTCTTACATGTTTATTATCAAATATTTAACAAAGTAATTTATTTATAAAATACTTAGAAGTTTGAAACTGTTTTATTCATGGGACTCCAAACCTTTAAGGAATTATCGAGCATTAATCTCAGTTGAACGAAATGGACAGTAGCTTTAAAGGACGAAATGAGATGAACATCAGCATAAGAGAAACGGGGATAATGGAATGTAGCGAATTAAATCAGGTGGTGCTGAGGGAACTACATTAGGAAATGAGACACTTAAAGCAGTAAATGAGTTCTGCTATTTGGGAAGCAAAATACCTGATGACGGTCGAAATAGGGAGGATATAAAATGTAGACCGGCAATGGCAAGAAAAGCGTTTATGAAGAAGAGAAATTTCTTAACATCGAGTATAGATTTAAGTGTCTGGCAGCCCTTTCTGAAAGTATTTGTATGGAGTCAAGCCATGTATGGAAGTGAAGCATTGACGATAAACAGTTTAGGCGAGAAGAGAGTAGAAACTTTTGAAATGTGGTGCTACAGAAGAATGCTGAAGATTAGATGGGTAGATCACGTAACTAATGAGGAGGTACTGAACAGAATTTGGGAGAAATTTGCGGTACAACCCGCCTAAAAGAAGGGATCGGTTGGTAGGACACATTCTGAGACATCGAGGGATCACAAATTTAGTACTTGAGGGAAGTGTGGGAGGTAAAAATCGCAGAGGGAGACCAATAGATGAATACATAGGCAGATTCAGAGGGATGTAATTTGCAATTGTTACTCGGAGATAAATAGGCTTGCGCCGGAGAGAGTAGCATGGAGAGCTGCATCAAACCAGTCTTTGGACTGAAGACCGCAACAACAACACAGTCTGTCGGATCGTAGGTCAGCGTCTCTGAATTCGTTCAAATCCTAGGATTGTGCCTACAGCATAAGAACTCCAAACGCTGGGTCAGAATTATAGAACTGTTCTCACTAGCGTCATATATGTAAAGAATAGGCCGCCATTATTCTTGGGATTGTTGTTGCGGTTTTCAGTCACCATCCTGCTTCATCCTGTCCAAGCGTCTTCATCTCCGAAAATCTACTGCACCCTACATCCTTCCGAATCTGCTTATTGTATTCATCTCTCTCCCTCTACGGTTTTAGCTCCCCCACTCCCCACAAGCAACACTTCCATCCAGTACTAAACTGGTGATACCTTGATGGCTCAGAGTGTGTCCTATCAACAGATCCCTTCTTTTAGTCAAGTTGTCCACAAATTTCTTGTCTCCGCAGTTCTGTTCGGTATCTACTCATTAGTTACACGATCTACCAACCTAATCTTCAGCGTTCTTCTGTAGCATCATATTTCAAAAGCTTTCATTCTTTCCTTGCTTCAACTGGTTATAGCCCACGGTTCACTTCCATAGAAGGCTACACTCAAGACAAATGCCTTCAGAAAAAAATTCTTAACGCTTAAATCTGTATTCAATGTCAACAAATATCTCTCCTTCAGAAACGCTTTTCTTGCCATTTCCAGTACACAATTGATGTCATCTCTACTTCGGCTATCAATCATTATTTTTCTGCCCAAATATCAAAACTCTTCTACTACTTTTAGTGTCTCGTTTACAAATCTAATTCACTCACCATCACCTAATTTGATTCGACTACATTTCATTACCCTTGTTTTGCTTCTGCTGATGTTCATCTTATATCCTCCTTTCGAGACGCTGTCCGTTCCTTTCAACTGCTCTTGAAAGTCCTTTGCTGTCTCTGACAGAATAACAGTGTCATCGACAAATCTCAGAGTTATTATTTCGTCTCCGTGAACTTGAATTCCCACTAGTGGGTACCGGGACTATTTTATTTAAAACTAGCTGAGCACCCAGCGTCGCCCGTCCCCTCTCTCTGTCCATCTCCTCCTCTTTCTTTTCTATGTATATCTCCTTGTGATGGTACCTAATAGGTGATAAAAAATTGTTTGTCGTTGCAAAGTCTGTAGGAGGAAGCAAGTATTTATTGGAAAAACATAACTGCGATTTTATAAAACAGACAATATAATCGTTGAAAATGTCAGTTTTGTTACACTTTTTCGGGATGGTCTCCTCTCTTGTTATAGCGAATGCGTGAGTTGAGCAATACTCTTGATCTGTATGTGAAAATGGAGCAGAGTTTTATAAAGGATGTTCGGAATTTGCCATTACCAGCTTCTGGGACTTGTAGAGGGGAGTGAGTACATGATATTTTGAATAGTGTTTTCAACTTTGATGAGTGTCGCATCCACGTCTGCTGAGAGAAAAAGAAAAGTCTCAGAGTTGCTTGTCCTGGTATGCAGTAGGGTAGACAGGATGACGTGTATACGTCAGAAGGTCACCTTAAGTCACTTAACGGACGTCCGCCCCCGGTAGCTGAGTGGTCAGCGCGACAGAATGACAATTCTAAGGGCCGGGGTTTGATTCCCGGCTGGGTGATGTGTTATCCTAATCATCATCATTTCATCCTCATCGACGCGCAAGTCGCCGAAGTGGCGTCAAATCGAAAGACGCACCCGGCGAACGGTCTACCCGACGGGAGGCCCTAATCACACTACATTTTTTTTTGTACTTAACGTCTGCCTTAGTTCGGTACACGTTTTCGGTACACAGTTTCGGATTACACGAACATGTTCCTTGTGTAGGCGAAGCTCGAGGTAACTGCTGAGCTGCCAGTCGGCTCTACCACGAACATTTTCCGCAACGTAGCACGCCATGGCACAAACTTTTTGCCCTCATTACGTAGCGGCTCCGAAAGACAGGTACCTTCACCTTGAGGAGGAAGAACTGTGGTACTCCACGGCAACACCGCAAGCCCGTATTTTAAGATGTACTGCACGTGGTTCCCGTACCGTTGCATCCCTTTTACCACATCATGTTCTGTTCACAGATGAATGAAAGTTCACTAGGGACTGTGTTCTGAAATCGCGAAACAGCCATGTCTGGACAGAAGAAAACCCTTGTGCCACCCATATTCAGGGATTTCAGTACTGGTCTGGTATCAACGTCTGGGCAGGTATTATGGGTGGACACGTGATTGGTCCATTCCTCCTTCCACTCAAGTTAACTGGTCCTGTATAGTTGATCTTCCTACAAAACGTATTTCACCCGTTCTTGGAAATTGTGCCACTGAATGTCCGTCAGGAAATGTGGTTTGAGCATAATGATCCACCATCTCACTTCTCACGTGCGGTTCGAATACATCTCAACATACGACATGGTGAAAGATGGATTCACCGAGGTGGTCCAATTGCGTGGCCGCCGCGATCGCTGGATTTAACTCCTACTGACTACTTCTTGAGGGGTCATATACAAAGTTTAATTTACGAGACTCCTAAAGAGACAGAGGAATATCTGCTGACACGAGTTCTGGCCGCTGCACCAGAAGTTGAAGAGATACAAGGCGGGATGCAAAGTGAGTACCACTCCGTTCTACAAGTCCTAGACGCTTGTAACGTGAATTTCCGAAAACCTTTTAGTCATCATATGCGAAATATCTAGTTTTAAGTATACAGCTCTTTGTTTGTTAATTAGTCATTACATATAATAATACAATCCAGTTTTAAGTAGAGACGACTTAGCAACGAAAATGTCCGATTCGTCTCCATTATAGCTAACATGTCAATAAGTACTGAAAGGAGTGGCGATATAATAGACCTCCCAAGGATCACAATAAAATAAAAGGTAAAAATCGGACTTAAAATCATTTAATTATATATTGATACGTTAATTTTCACGCATTATAATGAAGCTGTGCCGAGCCATCTATTTTAAGAAAATCTATATATGGTTCGTTAAAACACACACACACACACACACACACACACACACACACACACACATATATATATATATATATATATATATATATATATATATATATAAGTTAATACATTATATCCTCTTTACCCCCTCTCTCTGTCCATGTCTGCCGGCCGGGGTGGCCGAGAGGTTCTAGGCGCTACAGTCTGAAACCGCGCGACCGATACGGTCGCAGGTTCGAATCCTGCCTCGGGCATGGATGTGTGTGATGTCCTTAGGTTAGTTAGGTTTACGTAGTTCTAAGTTCTAGGGGACTGATGACCTCAGAAGTTAAGTCCCATAGTGCTGAGAGCCATTTGAACCATTTTTTTGTCCATGTCCTCCTCTTCCTTTTCTTGTCCAGCTTCTTCTCCCTTCTCTCTGTGATGTACAGTGATATAATTTTTTGGGGACATTCAGCGAAATATGTGTACAAATATCTGCTAAATGTATTGCAAATAGAGTTAGTATCAAAGATGTAATAAATTCAGTCGTTATGCACGGTGCGACAGCTTTTCACGCATCTCGTTGTTTATGACGTCATATCTCCTGAACTAAGTGCTGTATAATGATATAATTTTGCACGTCTGTTATGGTGCTTTATGTGAACATTGTCTGAAAATGTGCCGTGAATACGGTTGTTAGGAAAAAAGTAAAATAATAATACAGAACAACAGATTTACCCCGCATTTAACTTGCCAGGTCCAAGTAACCTGCAGTGATTTGAGTAGTTGTAGTTGCCATATAGTAAAATAATGACGCCTCTGAAGGAAATACTTATAGTCTGTTGTCTTGTAATCTATGAACTCCTCCGATATCCGAATCCGAGAAATACATTTCAGAAATGGAACTGCTGTCTGCTACGTTGATAACGAGTTGTTTAACAACAGAATCCACGAAGCCATCGAAGCACCACATTTTCGCCTCTTCTTTTATGACGTACCGTTCTGTATCCCGCCAGCGTTCGGAAGTGACGTGTGACAAAGCTCCGTGCATTACTTCCATTACGTCTTTAAATGTGTTGTTTTTTCTCGAGACAAATCCCCTAACTTCGCTCCAGATCAGTTCTGTTGGGTTCATACTGCAGTGGTACGGTGGCAACATTTTTTAATTTTATATTTCGAAGATATGTGCATTTCAGATTGAACAAAAAAAAAAGAAAATATGAACCAAAGGGAGTTTTTAACTATGATCTATGGACTACCAGTTTACAATTCTACCTCACTACAGATTATTTTTCCATCTGGTTCGTCATTGTTCTCGGTATTTGTCCTGGGCGGACGTCACATGACACCCCTTC
Organism: Schistocerca cancellata; assembly: GCF_023864275.1. NCBI lineage: Eukaryota > Metazoa > Arthropoda > Insecta > Orthoptera > Acrididae > Schistocerca > Schistocerca cancellata. The sequence goes on from NC_064629.1 coordinate 272,704,134, forward strand.
AAGTTCGTCATTGAATACTTCACTCTGTTTTTATCTTACAGAGAGCAGCCAGCCCTGTGACCCAACACACTAGCAGATTCAGCTCTCCATCCCATTTATAAAAACCGCTTAATTTCAGTAAATAAATTTCCTCGGAAACTTCAAAGATGATTTTTTCTGTAAACTTGTGAAAAGCTTTCAGAACAACCTGTTTCCCGCCTCTTTTTAACGGTGTTCCATATGCGTATTTCAATATGGAGCAGGAAACAGCGTCAGCCATTTTCGCACTACATATTAACAGCTCGATAATCAGAGCACAGAGACTAAGACTGTACTCGATATTTTAAATACATAAAAACAACGTAGCTAAAGTATGATTAAGGAAAGCATTGATGGCTGTTAACACATTAGAATTTCTTCAACTTTAATTTACTGTAACATAGTAAAAGAAATCTAATACAGAAGTAGAACCTATTTTCAAGTGCGTAACAACACCATTGTTACGGCTGCTGACCAATCATCACGTTAGTATTTGTTTACATCAGGTTTAGTCTTATACTGAATGAAGTATAGTCAAGATACTGCTATCTCGTGATCTCTCCTTAACGATTTGGCTAAGGGTTCTTTATGAATTACAGTGAATATTGTCACTATTGTATAGTGAGAACATGCTTACTTAATCGGTAGGCTAAGCCTGAATTCTCCGTCAGTGTCTCATATCATCACTTACCTTTTTTTGTATATTGTAAGAACTCGATTTTTTTCTAGTTATTCCTTACTTTTTTCGTGTTTATGATTCTCTGTTTCATATTAGGGGGGCTAGTTGTTACCCTGGGCAACTAGTTCGAATTTTGAATTAGCCACTGGTGTTGTTGTTGTGGTCTTCAGTCCGAAGACTGGTTTGAGGCAGCTACTGTATGCTGTACAAGCCTCTTCATGTCCGAATAACTACTGCAACCTACATCCTTTTGAACCTGCTTACTGTATTCATTTCTTAGCCTCCCTGTAGAATTTTTACGCGCCCACCCTATCCACACTTTCCTCCAGTATCAAATTGGTGATCCCTTGATATTTCAGAATGTGTCCTGTTAAGAAATCCTTTTATTTTATCAAGTTGTGCCACAGATTTCTTTTCTCCCCAATTCTGTTCAGTACCTCTTCATTAGTTACGTGATCTACCCATCCAGTCTTCAGCATTCTTCTGTAGCACCACGTTTCAAAAGCTTCTATTCTCGACTTGTCTGAAATATTTATCATCCAGTTTCACTTTCTTACGAGGCTATACTCCAGACAGATACCTTCAGAAAACACTTCCCAGCACTTACATCTATATTTGATGTTAACAAATTTCTCTTCTTTAGAAGCACTTTTCTTGCCATTGCTAGTCTACATGTTATATCCTCTCTACTTCGGCCATCATCAGCTATTTTACTGCCCAAATAACATTCCTAATCCACTACTTTTAGTGTCTCATTTCTTATGTAACTATCTCAGCATCGTCTGATTACATTGTGCTATATTCCATTACCTGTGTTTTGCTTTTGTTAATGTCCATCTTATACCCCCATATTAAGTCACTATCCATTACGTTCAACTGCTCTTCCAAGTACTTTGTTGTCTCTGACAGAATTACAACGCCGTCAGTAACCGCAATTTTTTTTATTTATTTTCCCTGAACTTTAATTCCTTTTCCAAATTTTTCTTTGGTTTCGTTTAGTGCTTGCCCAGTGTAGAGACTGAATTATATCGTGGATAGGCTACAATGCTGTCTCACTCCCTTCTCAATCACTACGTCTCCTTCATGTCCCTCGCCTCTTACAACTCCCTTCTCATTTCCCTACAAGTTGTATTTGACTTTTCTCTCCCTGTATTTCACTTTTGTTACCTTCAGAATTTCAAAGAGTGAATTTCAGTCGACATTGTATAAAGCTTCCTTAAAATCTAGAATGACTATAAACCTAGATTTGCCTTTCTTTGGTCTATAAGACAAGATAAGCCATAGGGCCAGTACTTCCTCACATGTTCCAGCATTTCACCGGAATCCACACGGAATTTCCCCGTGGTCACCTTCTATCTGTTTATGCATCCTTCTGTAAATAATTCATGTTAATATTTTGCAACCATGACTTATTAAACTGATAGTTAGGTAATATTCACACCTATCAACATCTGCTTTCTTTGTAATAGGGATTATTACATTCTTCTTCAAGTGTGAAGACTCTTTGCCAGTCTCACATGCGTTGCACACCAAGTGAAATAGTTCTGTCATGGCAGGCTCTCCCAAGGATATTAATAGTTTTGAGGAAATTTCGTCTATTCCAGTGGCCTTGTTTCGACGTAGGTCTTTCAGAGCTCTGTCAAATACTTCTCGGAGTATCATATCTCCTATCTCATCTTCCTCTACGTCCTCATCCCACTGGTATCAATGCACTACCCTCCCAGTAACAGATAGCAACTAATGGTACAATTCCTGCCAATCACTGAAGACTGGGCTACCAGTATTAGAGAAACATCAAGAGACAATATTGTCTTTCTGTCTGTTTGCAGTTTTTTCTTCACCGAGTATTTTTTTTGGTAGCAATGTAACCCTTTTGTGTATTAATGCAAGTGCTGTGTATTGTGGAATCTTAACTTCAGGTGAGCAATATAAATTTGAAAATTTTTCTACAGCTGAAAACTGATGCATATCTGTAACCGATTATGAAATGGCGATGTACAGGCCAATTAGTTACAATTTCATAGAGGGTAGTTGTTATGTTACATAGATTGCTCAATGGATTGGGCCAGCTGGGCAAACTGGATTCCGCGCACCGTTTAGTACAGCTGATGGTATCCTCACTCTACGCGAAACAATTAGCAGAGCAAATGAGTACCATCTACCTCTTTACCTCGCCTTCATAGGTTTCGGAAAGGCATTCGATTCAATCAGTCATCCGGAGGAGTTTGAGGCTCTAATAGAGAAAGGAATAGAATAGGCGTATGCAGAAGTTTTACACAACATATGCAAAACTTACACAGCGTTTGTAAATGTAGTTGAAGAAACCAATGAATTTCCCATAGAAAAAGGTATAAAACATGGCGACCCTACATCTCCAAAACTTTTCCCAGGAGCCCTCGAAAAAGTGACGTCTAAATTAATTTTGAAAACAAAGGGAATCCAAATTCTGGGAGAGAGATTAAACAACCTGAACTTCGATTACGATATTGTACTACTTGCAAATAGTATAAACGAACTTCAAATACTTTTAGTGAACTTGCGTCAGTCTGCTCTCAAGTTGGCCTAAAAATGAACTATGATAAAACCAAGATCATGATGAATGAACGTACACCGGAGGGAAGCGTATCTGTTGAAAGTAAGCAACTTCAAAGCGTCTCAAAATATGCCTATTTGGGTCAACTGCCAAATATGAAAGGAGACCTAAAACCAGAAACATTCCGACGTATTGAGATAGGCTGGCGAGCTTATGGAAGATAATCCTCAGTTTTGAAGTAAAAAATGTGGCGGAGCTAAAGGAAACTGTGGGATCCTACCCACACGTGTAATATAGGGTGTCTAGAAAGCTGTTCTAGGATAGCTAAGCCGGCCGAAGTGGCCGTGCAGTTAAAGGCGCTGCAGTCTTGAACCGCAAGACCGCTACGGTCGCAGGTTCGAATCCTGCCTCGGGCATGGATATTTGTGATGTCCTTAGGTTAGTTAGGTTTAACTAGTTCTAAGTTCTAGGGGACTAATGACCTCAGCAGTTGAGTCCCATAGTGCTCAGAGCCATTTGAACCATTTTATTAGGATAGCTAGACAACATACAAGCAAATCATTTTAATGGATTTTATTACAGTAATTGAATTGACAATACTTAGCTTTAGTTTCTACATGATGGAACGCAAGCAATTGGCGACATGCAAATAATCAGTGTCCTTCAATAGATACAATGTCCATGCAAGCTAATCACACAAGTTCATAAATCACTGCTACAGTTAATATCACTGCTTGTCTTCTAGTGCCGCTCTTCTAGTGGTCGTCTTCTAGTCCGGCCGCGGCTAGGCGACGTGTTGCTTTTATTCTCTTCGTGTAGATGCCGCTCTAGTCGTGGTGTCCTCCTAGTCAGCGTACTATTGGCTGACATCGTCTCACAGCTCTCTATGCTCTTGCGTTCTTGATCTTCGTGCCGGCGCTTGTCGTTACGCTGGAACAGAAACAGTCTTTGACCAATGTATACTGCCAGTAATAACAAGTGATGTGAGACATGGATATTAAATGATTTCATTGACAGAAAACTAATAGTAGCCCAAACAGGAATGGAAAGATCAATATGGGGCTACACAAATAAAGGCAGAAAGAAAGCAACTGACTTTGGACAGTTAACGAAGGTCAGTGACATAATGGAAAGGGTGGATATCTTGAAATGGCTGTGGGGTAGTCATGTCGTTCGAAGAAAACATTGCATGTGGTCAAAACAAGTACTAGACTGGAGCCCAGTTTACCAAAAAAGACCAAGGGAAAGACAGATGGGACAGAGATTTAGAGAAGACAGACGGGTTTAACTGGCAATGGGAAGCTCAAGATCGGCAAAATGGAAGAATCTGCAAGGATCCTACGTTACACACTGACTCAAAGAGGCCACATCACCAAGTGATCGAACTGGTTGTTGATGATGATGATGAGTTGTTATAATGTAGTAACATGTCTAGTGTAATATACAATTTTCATTATGTATTTTCCTTTGAAGGCAACATGAGAAATTAGAAAAAGAAGACAGACAGAGGCACAACATCAAAAGAAACATAGAGTGAATCAGCGAAAGAAGTAAGGTCAGATTACCAGTAATTTGTAAAAACAAAACAAACTTTTGTATAACACTGACAATAAAGTACATACAAGAGAAAAACAACAATAAATAAAACAAAACTAGAACATTTTGTATCAGTGCTTAATAGGCTACACTATGTGTAAACAAATAACCCCACCCTCTGTCACAACATGTCCATTATGTTGTAAATTATTACGGTGTGTATAATCGGAGATAATGTCAAGTCATGATATTCCTGATAGCTGAGCATAAGAGAAAAATATGATGATGCTATATTACAAGGTATCTCATTTCGTATTAATATTGCTCTGAACCCTTCTAGTACAAAAATTACTGAAAAAAATTGTAACAACTACCCCTGGTCTCCTCTTCACCAAAAGACACGACTAAAATCTTTGAAATAGCAACCAGAATCATAAGTCGTGCAATTAAAATCAAAGTTTTCCGATACAAGGCCCCAAAAAAAGAGATTTTATTTTGTAATTAACTTGCTATTAACCAGACAAGAGTTTTTCAGTGTTTTATTTTAACCGAAAGCGAAGGGTTGGCGTATACATACTGAATGGAAAGCAAAGTACTTCTCCTCTACATTTCTTGTTTGTATGAAAATCTAATAGCAGGTGAGTTTCATTATACATAGACTAAATCTCAGTTTCCAAACACAAGTAGAGCTGAAACTGATGATTCTTAATACATATCCTTATGGCGTTTTCCTTTTACAGCGTGTGTACCTGGAAGAGTGACCAAAGTAGAGTGCAACACTTGTATCTGCAGTGCTCACGGAAGGTGGTCGTGTACCCAGAAGCTATGCCACGGATTCAAATGTACGTATCACTGCTCTCTCACCTTTTCTTAAACTAAACCTCAAATTAAGTCTCTTCGTTGACCTCTAAACGTTTATTTCTGAAAACTACTCCGCAATCTTATTTCAGTAAGTTCTTTGTGGCATGTGGTAACAGGAACTATTGTTAATATGAGGCACAAAGTTCTAGTTGGTTTAATTTTCTCTAACTGTGTACCTCTTTTTACGCCTATAGTTTTCTACATATCTAATTCTGTAATTGATTTTGTACAGATATTTGACTGTAGACTTGACTATACACATGCTTCGTTTGTTTCTGAAGAATCCTCAGGAGCCATTCTTCTGGCGTTTGTGAAGGTAATATGGTTTTGCTTTTTGTTATGCGGAGGTCGATTCAGACAAGGCAAAGAATTCTCATCGTACATTTCATGTGACGCTAAGAAAAACTTCGTTTGGTTTTTTTCAGTTCCAACTCCTGTCGAAAGGCACTTCGAACCGGTTGTGAGGCACATTCACATTGATACAAAAAACATTGTTGATGTTTCTCCAACACCACGAACTTGAGACATAGTAATCATGAACGTCCGATAACCCAAAACATCACGAGGAGGTACCTCCTCCAAAGACGTTGCAGTAGACTTCGTAGTTGCATCAATACGTATTATTGCAAGAGACATCCAGCACTGACCAACAGGATTGTCAGTAACAGAAAATGAAAAATCAAAACGACCTCCTCGAAACACAGTCTGTCCTTTCAACACATCAACCAAAAGGGATAAGCGCACTCCGCACGGCTGTAAATTTTCTAAGTCCGTGACCTTGGGTGACGTATCGGCCATATATAGCGTGTTTCCGGTAGCTGTCGCACAGTCGGCAGGATGCCTCGTCGCAGGATACATCGTGTGGCACCTACTCTTCATCAGGGATTTCTTTCAAATTTATGGGACATGCAGGGCTTGGCCAGAAGTGAACATGACATAAAAAAACAGCTTTTTTGCCGCAGGTCGTGCGAGGCATGAAACTTTTATCTTAGTGCGACTTCCAGACAGCAGTTGGCTTACGGCAATCGGATCTTTGTAATTTTTTGTAGTTATGGTACGTAAGTTCAAAAATCGAGCATACTTCTACCAATGCAGTTCGATGTAGCTCTCAAAAATTCTCCATAAAATCGACTTTGAAGTTTTCTGAGTACGTTTAATATGCTGAAATAAGGTAGAAATGTTTCAACAAACAATGTGGCTCTGTGATAGAGTTCTGGCTTGTGTGGTGGACTTGGATTCGAATATTAGCGGAATCAAATTTTTGAACGAGGGTGCGTGTTATACAGATCATTTACGTGATGTGTAAAATAACAAAAGAGAAAAAAATTATTTTTTAATTTTCTTAACTATACAATCTTTTGTACAGGTTTGGTAATTAAGAACTTCTGTTTGCAATGAAAACTGAACTTTTATGTGCAAATGTAGTTAGAACTAAAAAGACAAATTTTTCATAAGAATTACTAGTAGGGTATTAATTAGCATATATTTGACGAATCTTATATTTAAATGACATATAGATTCGAACTAAATGAAGAAAAGGAAAAAAATAGTGACTAAAGGACACTCATCTAGCGATTACCAGTCTCGTGCGCACTATGAATTCTACACTTCATGGAAATGCTCATAATACACGCAACTTCGTTGAAAAGATTGAGTGAGCCTTGCATCGAACCTGGAATCGAACCTAGGCCCCCACACAGTGAACGTGCACACTGCCATAGTGGCACATTGCCCGTGGAAAAATAGTTATCTTATTTGAGCATATTAAACGCGGTCGGAAAGCTTCAATTTTTGGTGTTGTAATGGGCTGCTCTGGGGAAGGTATATTTTAGTTATGAATTCAAGAACCATAAATATAAAAAATAACAAAAATCTGATTACCGTGTGGGCCCTTTGCCAGTGGAAACAGTATAGGGCAATGGGGGGAGGGGGGAGCGAGACTATTTTTTAAATTTTTAATTTACTTACATTTCAAAAGGAAAGGGTAAGAAAAATTTAGGATTACAAACAAATTTCCGGTCAGGGATTGTAAGGCGTACACAAAATTTCGTATACAAAATTAACCTCTTTCATTATTTTACTGTTGATGATTTACACGTGCTGGGATCATATTCATCATAAAAACTGGGCAAGCAGGAATTTTCTCGGCATCGTGCACACATTATAAACGACGCATTTTAGCAGTTACATGGTTGCTTTAATCTATACAAAAACAAACTTTATTTACATTCATAAAACGATTCTCTCTCATTGCGCTTTTTTGCAAGATACGACTCACACTGAATCATTTCACCAAATTTTGGCGAAGATATTGGTCATGTACAGTGGAGTGTATCTTGATACGGTTTTCTAGGAATGTGATTTCTTGGTCTGCCACTACGGGATAAGAGAAACTTTGAAGCTTTTTGATGAAATTCTTTACCTGGAAATAAAAACAGATATCGCAGGGTTGCACCAGTGGTGTGCATTTAGCGGGGAGAGGGATCACTTTAATACTCCACAATGGCACTCCTTTTTCATCTTGAAAATCTCGCCTATAATTGCGGATTTGTTTGTCCTCCCCACGAGTCAATTAATAAAAGAAATTTGTTCTCCTCATTGCATCAATCAATTTCTTTACACACACTCACACACACACACACACACACACACACACACACACACACATATATATATATATATATATATATATATATATATATATATATATATATATATATATATATATATATATCCTGTGATATCCTAACTTATGATGAAGTAACGACGAGATTCCTATTTTTGTAGCATACTCATCCACCATTTCTTGAATCCTCGCTCCAGAAGAGCCAGGAGTCGGCTGCTTAGCCGCAGGTAGCGTTGTACCCAACATCTAATGGGCTTATTCTACCTACAGCGGAAAGCTACTGTTCGGCCACCTCTGCTGAGGGCTACTCTAAGGTCAAAATTAAACTAAGGAAAACGAACTTCTGTACGCTTTAATAACAGTCCTTTCTATGAAATTTATTTGCGTTTCCTCTTCACGCCGTTGGGCGCCCGCGCGCTCCAAACACACACACACAAACAGATAGTTGGAAGTGAATGCGCCTTCGAACTACTAAAAACTCAGACTGTCGAAATTTATTTGGGGCAGCACAGACACAACAGTACGTATCAAATCAAATCCCTAGTATACTGCTGTAGGATCTGCACGGTATTACTACTACTACTACTATTATTATTATTATTATTATTATTGTTATTGTTACTGGCAGTGGCCAGAAACAAACCATTGGCAGCCTGAGGTCTTCCTATTTCTGAAAGTTCGGAAGTAAGGAGTCCAGCCATCAAGTGATTCTCAATCAGTGGGCCTAAGTACAGTGGACACATTTTAATTGCGATATTGGAGTGTTTGTGTTACTCTGATTACGCAAAGATCTTTTGGACATGCTTGCATGTCCAAAGCAACAGACACTGCGGCGACTACAGCCGTTATGAAATACGTTAAATGTATTCGGAATTACGAATATGGACAACCATCAGCTGTAGAATGGAATGAATACCGTGAAAATTTATGCCGGACCGGGAATCGAGCGGGAAATCCGGGTTCGAGTCTCGGTTCAAAATGGCTCTGAGCACTATGGGACTTAACTTCTGAGGTCATCGGTTCCCTAGAACTTAGAACTACTTAAACCTAACTAACCTAAGGACATCACAAACACCCAGTCATCACGAGGCCGAGAAAATCCTGACCCCGCCGAGAATCGAACCCGGGAACCCGGGCGCGGGAAGCGAGAACGCTACCGCACGACCACGAGCTGCGGACTGTAGATAATAACTAATATCTGACTGCACTCAGGGGTAATTGTCTCAGAAAGGTTGGGAACCACTGCTAGCACGGTGTGATACCAGTCGCTGTTAGATTATAACATGCACAACACAGCCAATGAAAAAATACTCCTGTTGGAGAACAAAGAGGACGAATATGTTGCTCTTTAAAAGACTCTGACACAAACGTGGGGAACCAGCTGCCTCAACACTCATTCCGCCTTGCTCACTAAAAATATTGGCATGCGAACTTATTCACGTTCTTTTAACACAGAACATTCTAAATCCTTTTACACAGTCTCTCTGTGTAGATAAGCCAAGCCTTCATACTACCCATCTCTGTCTCATTGCACTGCCAATATATATATGTCTCTCTACCTCCGTCTCCTTTTCGTCCCATTGATTTACGATATATCCCATTGCCATTGTCTCCCCCCTCACTTACATTGTCCCCTTGAGACTTTCTTCCCCACTGCCACTGTCTCCTTCATGTATCGGTAGTTCAAGAGTTCTGATGAGGAAGTGGGGCCAACTTATTTTTTCCCCTATTACCCACATGCTTAATATTCTGATCCAAATTGCACCCTTCCCTGTACCTACAATCTGGGAGGGTCCAGACCCGCCCCTCCGCCCCCCCCCCCCCAGCGTATATATGGTATATGTCGTCTCTCTTTGGCTCCTACTGCTATTCTCTTGCTCCATCTCTCTTTCTCTTTCACTACCACATTCTCTCTTCCACAATCACTGCCCCCTCTCTCTTTCTGTCCCACTAGTACTGTCCCCTCTCTCTTCCACCACCACTGTCTCTCTGCTACTCTACTTCAGCTCAAAAATGCTCGAATATGTTTACATGAACAAATTGTTGACGAGGAAGGCGGAATGAGGTTTGAGGCAGCTGGTTCCCCGATTTTCTGCCATAGTCTTTTAAAGAGGAACAAAAAAAAAATTGTTCAAATGGCTCTGAGCACTATGGGACTCAAGATCTTAGGTCATAAGTCCCCTAGAACTTAGAACTACTTAAACCTAACTAACCTAAGGACAACACACATACCCATGCCCGAGGCAGGATTCGAACCTGCGACCGTAGCAGTCCCGCGGTTCCGGACTGCAGCGCCAGAACCGCTAGACCACCGCGGCCAGCAAAGAGGAACATATGCACCTTTCTTGTGCTCCAACAGAAGCATTTTTCCTCTGGTTCCTTCCTTTTTCCTGCCACAGCAGGGTGTACTGCTTATATACAACGAATTCTATAGGTCATTATGTTTTGACAGTATACTTAAATACTTCAACACATTTATATATTTAGACACACCATAAACAACAAATAAGTTCGCATAGTATAAGATTAACACAAAATTGTATGATTTACATTTTATTTAGATACTATCCCGTCGATCGAATAAAAATGTTATTAGAAATAGTTAATGAATTTGCATTCTTTCCAGTTTTACTTATTGTTTGGCACTCATTTTGAGTTCTTTTTAGGCATGTTAAAATCCTTATTAGCCCATTTTTTCTTACTACAACTCCACTTTGGGCATGTTTGTATTGATGTGAAGTGCTCATTATACAGAGACAGCGTATCATAAAGTTTCATTTGGGATAAAGTACTGACTGACTGGAAACATATTTGGTGACCTCTGAACCCTTAAAATGACCCTAGAACCCTCTCCATGCGTTCACTACGTCAGTTCAGATTACATTTACACCTTAGACGGGATATTACTTGCATAATTTACATGAATAAATACGGTAAATTTGAACCTCGGTGACGGATAATGACATAAAAAAAAAGATTTTTAAGACTAGCGGAGAGCATGATCTTAAGAACATATGGTACAAATTTTGACGATTTGTTATGAAAGGAAATTATAGAAGTTGGCTTCCCGAAAACTGCTATTTCTGGTCCCCAAGATCACGGTTTTTCCGGTGTATCTTGATAGCGGATAAAGATTTTCTAAAACGGAAAAATAGCGTTTGTAGATGAATCTTAAGGAATGTACAGTTAAAATTTGAGCAATTTGCTGTGGTTAGTTATTTAGATAATTGCGACCCAAGGTGCAGAAACGGCTAAATACGATTTTTACTGTTTTCTGCGTAGGTACAATAACTTAAAACCTCTCGATCTCTATAGCGGTTAATGATATCGCAACAGAATTCCAAGTTCCCTTATAATATCATCTTAAGGACATGTGGTAACAATTTCGACGATCCATCATTAATAAAAATTATACAAGTGGCCAACCGCACAACTGGTACTTTTCTCTGCTTTTATAAGTCACCTAAGGTTCACCCTAGACCACGCCTAATGCAAAAGAACAAACCGATTTTCTCAGTTTGCCTGGGGTGGAGGAAGTGTGTAATGTTTAAATTGTGACCCTCTATTGTAGGATAGATATAGTATGTCCGTTCTTCCGTTAAATATAGAAATGGTCGCTAGGCCTAGAGCTGTACAAAACACTTGACTCCTTAAGTCTGTGATCAATAGAACCCGAGATATGCCCCCTAAAATATAGGATTTTCCCACGTTACTTTCTGAAACATACTGTTATCATGGACTGTCGCGCACGAACCGGCAGAGGGAAGACTACTGTCGATAGTACGTTCACGACCCGATAAACAGGTCGGTCATAATGTTATGGCTCAGTTGCGAACTGCTGAGTCCTCCATATGAGATTACAGAAGGCTGCCACTCTTACGATGAAGCTGTCCAACGGTCTGCAACATTCCCATCTTATTTTGGTCAGGACAGTCACACATGCCTGATCTCCCAAATTCTCCTGATATTACACACAGTGACTTTTTCGTCTTTCCTCAGGTGAAGAAACCATCGCGTGGCAGGAATTTCCAGAATCATGCCGATGCGATTTGCGAGGAGGAACATATTCCGAGCAATCAACATGCAAACTGACATCTCATTTGTTGTTTGTAAAAATGTATCTCACTGAAAAATGTGTATGTAGAAATGGACTCATACCATTCACCAAGTTTCACGGTGTCACCTGATGTTTATGAAGTGCTTATTAAAAAATATCAAATGAGCTGTAGTAGGGAAATGAATGTGAAGGTATTATTGTAGAAACCGAAGAGCAAGCAGCTGAAGATGGTAATTGAGCTGGTGGAGATGGGTTGGGGGGACGCCGTGCAACGCCACTTAAACTGCCTGTGATTCCAAACGCTTTATTACGGACCCCCACCACAGATCAGTACAGGAAGCGGAAGCTCAATAGTGACATTGAGTGGCCTCCAACGTATTGTCGCCCCACAACGCTGACAGAGCGCAGTATCAGCCGGACAGTGGCCACTGCTTCCGTCAGCGGCTACGACAGCTCCAGTTCATTGGTCGATTTGGGGAAGGCGACCAAACAGCGAGGTTATCAGTCCCATCAGATTAGGGAAGGATGAAGAAGAAAGTCAGTCGTGTCCTTTCAATGGAGCCATCGCGGGATTTGCCTGAAGCGAATTAGGGAAATCACGGAAAACGTAAATCAGGATGGCCAGACGTGGGTTTGAACCGTCGTCCTCCAGAATGCGAGTCCAGTGTGCTAACCACTGCGTCCACTCGCTCTGTGTGGTCTCAGCTAACGGCGACCGCATGCGTTCTGGCGTGGTTCACGCACCCCGCACTGTCCAGAAGGCGACAGGTGGATGACGTAATGGCATTGACCCACTGCCCCCGAGTCAGTGGCCAGTGAAGTGCCCTGCAAGTGGCGGTTGCTACATGTCCTGGGGCCTGAGGGCGAACTGCCCTGATGCAGAGTCTAACTGTGGTCCACGAACAGCACTTCAGACGGCAGCCATGTGGCACAGCCCCATGGTGGCTGTGAGACTAACAGAACTTTCTGTAGTATAAAATGGCAAAGTATTTATATGCATCAGAGCTGCAATTGTTTTGGCTTTGCCGGCCGCGGTGGCCGAGCGGTTCTACGAGCTTCAGTCCGGAACCACGCGACTGCTACGGTTGCAGGTTCGAATCCTGCCTCGGGCATGGCTGTGTGTGATGTCCTCAGGTTAGTTAGGTTTAAGTAGTTCTAAGTTTAGGGGACTGATGACCTCAGTTGTTAAGTCCCATAGTGCTTAGAGCCATTTGAACCATTTTGTTTTGGCTTTGATATGCCTTGTCGCACGTGTATTAAACATTTCAGCGGCTGCCAGTGTAGAAAGGCTTATGGCATATACCGCTTGGGTACGGCTGTGTCAGCTGTTTCCCCATTCTACCAGACCGGCTCGCCTCGCAACACTGCAGTGGCTGTGTTATATTTCGTAAAGCATAACACCCACACTTGTCTGCAGCTGGCGCTGCTGCACCTTGTTTCTAGCTTCGCGTAGTTAAGGTCGGTGCACTACAGAGGATATGATATTGTAAGGATAATTTGACAGAACACCAACCGTTATAAGCCACAACAAGGCTGTTGCAGTATACGACGTTCCTGAGAGTTATCAAGATCCCTGGAAGAGTCAGCCATGACGGAACTATTCCACCTGGTATGCAAGATATATGAGGCTGCGGAATAACCTTCCCTCTTGAAGAAGCATGTAATTCGAAATTCCAAGAAGGCAGGTGCTGACCGATGAGAATATTACCCACCAATTTAATAAGTCATAGTTGCAAAATACTGAGTCTTTTTACAGAAGAATGGAAAATAGGAGGATGCTGAGCTGCGGGAGGATCAGTATGGGTTCCAGGGAAATTTAGGAACATGCGAGGCAGTACTGACCCTGCGTCTTGTCTTATACAAGTTAATGAGAGGGAATCTTACGTTTCTAATGTTTGTAATTTTAAAGGAAGCTTTTCACAATGTTCACTGTAGTGCACTCTTAGGGATAAAATAGCAGGAGCGAAAGTTGTTTAGAATTTGCATGGGACCCACACTTAGGTTATAACAGTTGGAGGACTTGAAAGGAAATCTGTAGTTGTGAAGGTAGTGAGGCACGGTTGTAGCACATTCCCGATTTTATGTAATCTGTACACTGAGAAACCACTGACAGACAGCAAGCAGAAATTTGCGAAGGAAACTATAGTTCGCAGAGACGAAATAAAAGCTTTAAGCCTTACCATTGACATTGTGACGCTGCCATTGACGGCAAAGGATTTGGAAGAACTGTTGAAAGAAAAGGATATCATCTTGAAAAAAAAATAAATTATAAAGCGAACATCGACAAAAGCAAAAGGTCAGTTGAGTGCGATAGAATTCAATCAGGCGATGCTGACGGAATTAGATTGGGAAATGAGAAACTGAAATAGTAAATGAGTTTTTCTATTTGAGCAGTAAAATAACTAATGGTGGCTGAAGTAGAGAGGATATAAAACGCAGAAAGGCAATTGAGCGAAAATTATTTCTCAAAAAGAGGAATTTCCTAACATTAATACCAAATTAATGTGTTACGAGGCATTTTCTGAAAGTATTTTCCTGGAGTTTAGTCAGGATGGAAGTGAAATACGAACGATAAACAGTTTGGACAAGAAGAGATTACTGGCTTTCGAAATGTGGTGCTACAGAAGACTGTTTAAGATCAGATGGGTAGATCGCGTTACTAATGGCATGTACTGAATTCAACTGGCGAGAAACGAAATTTGTGGTACAACGTGACTGAAAGAAGAGATGAGTTGATAGGATACATTCTGAGGCATCAAGGAATTGTCAGTTTGGTACAACGTCATCAGCTTTGAATATCGATTACTTTGGTGTTATATGAGTGATTGAATAGGATAGAAATACGCTGATACAGGTACGAATAATCCTAAGCAGGGTACAGTATTGTGGTTTGCCAGCTGTGTGTAGACGTCGATGTAGAAATTGCTTGACTGGTGAATCTTATGTGTAGATTTTGTAGGGAATCATGACTACTGTGGCAGGTGCATGCTTAGACTGACCATCACGTAGTTGTCTATGGCAGTCCTTTTTGATGCGAAACGCATTCATGCTGCACTGCCTACACAAGCATTTGTTGCACGCCACCGTGAAGGCCGTTCCTGACATACAATGGGCCGTAATGCCACGCTTAGTTCCATCTAGAAAAGAAAATGGGCATTAAACTCTTAGTACCCTATTACAGGAGGCAAAGTGCTTTATGTCCTTTAAATGGACTGTAGAATCATTTTCGGGCCCTTTATGTCGCCACGTGTGTGTTCTTAACGTCATTTTTCTGGTTTGTAACGACTTTTTCTGCTGTATGTGACCCAATCCAGACGGTGTCGGCAAGTTGCATACAAAGCATGGGCCGTAATGCAACACTTAGTTCCATCTAGAAAAAAAATGACAGTTAAATTCGCAGTACCGAATTACAGAAGGCAACGTGCTTTACGTCGGTTAAATTGAATGGAATGTCGAATCCTTCATTTCGCCATGTGCATATACTTAACGTCATGTTTCCAATGTGTCACGACTTTTCCTTATTTATATGACACAGTCCAAACGCTGTTGGCAGTGTTGTCACGCAGTATCACTGAAACTAAATTTAAACCGTGAATTTAGTGGGACTGCTACGGAAATTTAAAGTTTTCAGCTATCGTATCCTTAAAACAGACAAAATTCAACAGCGAACGGAAAGCTTCAGTGAAGCTAGTTTGAAAGTAGAATGAAATTCAGTTACTGTAAAACTGAATTAATGAGTAACGGAAATATTGTAAATAATTGAGTTTTACAGTGAACCGATTTTGTATTTACTACAGAGAAGAAAGTGACTGCGCGGTCTTGCAAAGTACTAGGCCATCAGGATTAAAAGGATGGAGTGATTGATTGAGATTGGGTCACACATTTTATAAAAAAACGCTTTTAAAACTTTTATTAAATTTAACATTTACCCACTTCAACGTATCAAAGCCAACGTACAAGGACTCACAGCTCACAGAAATATAAATTTAAGAACAATCCAAAATTACTTAAGAATTAACTCTTCGCTTATGTGAATCGCTTAAGGAAACAAACCAGCAAATAACCTCTCACCAAGACAGCTTTAAACAAAATGTCTGATCTTACAGTAACAGTGTATTCAGAAAACACTTACAATATTGGGAAAAATAAAGGCTGGCTCGTAACACTACAGTCAACAAAATTCGTATGTGAAGAAAGAATTAATGCTTGACTTATTAAGGAACTGACAAATAATACCTAAATGCGCCGTGTAAACCACAATGTCCTTTAGGAAAGTATACTTTAGTGAAGAGAGGCCACTAAGTGCGACTCCGTTGTAAAAGATTAAATTGAAAACCAGGCAATACATACATGCAACCATAACTACCAAAGGAAACTCTTGATCATATGGTTCCCTTCGGCACATCGTTATGTAAACATACAGAATGTAGCTGCTTAGAAACTGTTGCAGCAATAATTATGAAAATTATCTTTCAACACTTCCAACTAACATTGGAAAATGCTGTTATAATAGATATAGTACATTCATGATATTATAAGGCATAAACAACGACAGCTTCCCTTGTTCACTGCGTGCTGCACCGGCGTTACTTTCCTTCCCACATGTGGTTGGCATTTAGCACATCTAATCTTTCAAATAATAAATGTAAAGGGAATCGAACATGCAACAGACTACAATTAACATCCAGTAATCACTCTTCTTAACATCAAATCAGTTCAACACTTCTTCCTTTCATTACATCTGCTGGTCAGCGTAAATATCACTACACGTCCCACTAACTAATAGACAAGCACGTACAACTCGGATTCAGAAAATATCACGCAGAAATGTCAGCGTCCAAAGAACGACTCTGTGTTCTTTGAAACAGGAACACAGTGTCCGTGGACTCAATACAGCTCACTGTCATCCAACATAGCCCAGGCTCGCTGCACACAGATGTACACTCTTCCACTGTACAGGCCCAGCGGGATACAGACTTCCGATGTGCAACCTTTCAGAGTGTAAACCTAAGGATACACGGAAGACCAGCTGCAGACGTTTGTTTACGAGGCAAGCCGTCACATCTGTCCGCTTCCTCCTGCAGCTCCGTACGGTCACTGTCCTCTTCTTCCTTCCCGGCCAACAGATTAACACTCTTTCGCGATCTCTTAAATCACAGACGGTGGAAGTATTACCAACTTAGTTATACGTTGAAACAGTGCCAACCATGGCACAATGCATAGGGAAAGATGTAGTTTCGACGCCTACATGAATACGCCACAAGCCATCTGATGACGTGTGGTTGAAACTACTTTTGGCACCACTACCTGATCCCTTCCCCCCTTCCCTGTTCCATCCACTAATAGCGCGTGAGAAGAATGATTGTCGGTAAGCCTCTGTATTAGGTCTAATTTCTCTCATTGTTTTGTCGTGGTCATTTCCCGAGATGTATATGGGAGAAAGTAACATGTTCTCCGACTCTTCCCAGAAAGCACTGTCTCGAAATTTCAGTCGTTACCCCCTTCGTGATGCACAACATCTCTCTTGTAGCGTATGCCACTAGTGTTTGTTGAGCGTCTCTGTAACGCTCTCGCGCTGACCTAACGACCCTCTTCGTTGGATCTCTTCTATGAAGCATACGTCGTAACGGTCCCGGATTGATGAATAATACTCAAGATTCGGCCCAATAAGCGCCTTGTACACCCCTTTGTCGTGGAGGAATTACATTTCCTTAAGTTTCTTCCTATGAATCTCAATCTGGCATCTGCTTTTCCTGCTATTTGTTTTGTGTGGTCTTTCCACTTCAGGTCGCTATTGATAGTTATTTCTAGGTATTTTACCGCGGTTACGGTTTCCAACAATTTATTATTAACAGTGTATTTGAACAGTAGTGCATCATTTTTCCTATAACTGTGTAATGTTGATGGTAATCTTCAGTATCTGCACCGTTCAGCAATTGTCCGTAGGTCCTTCTACAAGTCGATGCTGTCTTCTGGCGTTGTTACGTTCTTATAAACAATCGAATTATCTGAAAACAGTCTTAACGAACTTTCGACGCAGTCTACTTGATAATTTATGTACAATAGACTGCAGACATACTTCTTCAGGGTACTCCCGAAATTACGAGATGTAATGCAATAAGTAACGCAACATTTTTTTCTGAAAGCAAGTTGGTTTTACTCAGGATTTCAAAATACCATATTTTTGCCCTTCTTTTTGCTACAAAACTCTTTTTGCTACACCTTATTTTAGATGTATGTGACGATGCTGTGCTGATTATATTTATATGTTTAGACGACGCCATTATGGCCTTATCACTTTAGGACGTGGTGTAAAAAAGATCTGAGGATGGTCATGACGGACTGAAACCGGTCATCGTCTAAAGAATTGATATTGTGATCAAAGACCGGAATAAAAAACATTTGAGAAGCCATTACTCTTTTGCTATGGTGTCCCTCTCTGCAGTATCAACCAGAGAGGTAGTAAACTCCAAAGAGGAAACACCGTGACGACAGCGAAGGAGATTGTACAATCCTCTGCCACGTTTAATTCTGTAAAAACAAGTGGACATGCTATTAGTCGACCACAGTATTGTTGCACCTGGGAGTGGGGGCGCTTCAGTTTGCTTATTGCGAGTTTTTATCGTGATATTGCACGAGAACACTCTGAGGAACTTCTAGTATATGCACAACTGTCTTGAAATTTTTCATAGTGCAGTGCGTTTTTCTTAGTGACCACTGTACTTGCGTGTTTCCGACTGCCGCCACGTGAGGCCTTGTGCAACAATATCGTGGTCGAGTAGTATATGACAGTGGTACTTACTGTGTCAAGTAACTGTGAAATAATATCCAAATGTTAAAGATCAGCAGTTACAGCCAGAAGTGAAATTACCTCTGATTATGACGGACGAACTCTTCTAGCCTAATACACACATCAAAAAAAAGTTTTGCATCACCACAGTTACCAGAAATCCTGAAGATAGCCGTTGACTGTGGATATTGTATCACAGACACAGTCCCTTTGACTGTTCAGAAATGTCACTAAACCTGCCCGAAGATGTAAATAACCATGCATCAGCAGCACCTATTAGACGAAGGGGTCCGACAGCCGATCAGTTCCAGTCATTCCACTAGGATGGAGGTACATTGCTCGTGTTGTCTGAAGTTCAACCATGCCTAGACGGTCAATACCGCGGTTTGATTATGCCCGCATTGTTACTTTGTGCCAGGAAGGGCTCTCAACAAGGGAAGTGTCCAGGCGTCTCAGAGTGAACCAAAGTGATGTTGTTCGGACATGGAGGAGATACAGAGAGACAGGAACTGTCAATGACATGCCTCGCTCAGGCCAAGTGCTACTACTGCAGTGGATGACCGCTACCTATGGATTATGGCTCGGAGGAACAATGACAGCAACGTCACCGTATTGAATAATGCTTTTCGTGCAGCCACAGGACGTCATGTTACGACTCAAACTGTGTTCAATAGGCTGCACGACGAGCAGCTTCACTCCCAACGTCCATGGCGAGGTCCGTCTTTGCAACCACGACACCATGTAGAGGGGTACAGATGGGCCCAACAACATGCCGAATGGACCGCCCAGGATTGGCATCACGTTCTCTTCACCGATGAGCGTCGCATATGCCTTCAACCAGACAACCGTCGAAAACGAGTTTGGAGACAACTCAGTCAGGCTGAACGCCTTAGACTCACTGTCCAGCGAGTGCAGCAATGTGGAGGTTCCCTGCTGCTTTGAGGTGGCATTATGTGGGGCCGACGTACGCCGCTGGTAGTCATGGAAGGCGCGGTAACGGCTGTACGATACGTGAATGCCATCCTCCGACCAATAGTGCAGCCACATCGGCAGCATATTGGTGAGGCATTCGTCTTCATGGACGACAATTCGCGTCCCCATGGTGCACATCTTGTGAATAACGTCCTTCAGGATAACGACATCGCTCGACTATAGTGGCCAGCATGTACTCCAGACATGAACCCCATCTAACATGCCTTGGATAGAATAAAAAGGGCTGTTTATGGACGACGTGACCCAATCTCCGTTAAGGAGTAGAACAATCTGGACCAACGGTGCCTTGATGAACTTGTGTATAGTATGCCACGACGAATACAGGAACGCATCAATGCAACAGGATGTGCTACTGGGTATTAGAGGTACCGGTGTGTGCAGCGGACTGGACTACCACCTCTGAAGGTCTCACTGTATGGTGGTAAAACATGCAATGTGCGGTTTTCATGAACAATAAAAAGGGCGGAAATGTTGTTTATGTTGATCTCTATTCCAATTTTCTGTACAGGTTCCGGTACTCTCGGAACCGAGTTGATGCAAAACCTTTTTTGATAGGTGTTTACAAATACGCTAGTCCCAGGTGACCAACTACGTGAAATTCGGAATGTGAAAAAAGTGGTCTGAAAAATGCAATTTAGGATCAGTTT
Source organism: Schistocerca cancellata (assembly GCF_023864275.1). NCBI lineage: Eukaryota > Metazoa > Arthropoda > Insecta > Orthoptera > Acrididae > Schistocerca > Schistocerca cancellata. The sequence goes on from NC_064629.1 coordinate 272,724,874, forward strand.
TGGTGAGACTTGGTACACCCCTTTCTATACATATGATACATTAAGAAAGAAAAATTTCAAAAGCAGTTGGAGGTACGTGTAACCTAGAAGTCTCGGAGAACAGATTTAAGAGAGAAACATTATAGAACACTTTTGTTTTAATATAAATTGTACGCAGGATACGGATAAATTTTTATTTAAATTTGAAATAAAATGTGTGCTACGTGGGTCAAAACCTCTGATTCACAGATAAGACACAAATGACGTAACCCCCCAGCAAGGCGAATGTAAACCTAAGTTGTTGGATGATCGTAACTGTATGAGATTAGAACTTGAGGAGCTACCTAAATAAATAATCATTCCCCTGAATTAATTCATCATCTGCTCATTATATAGATCCAGACTTTGCAAACTGTCTATTCATGTACAAAAGAATACCAGGGTTGTTTCATAGAGCAGTTTGCACTTTTTATTTTGCGTACAGAGGTCTCCTATTATAATTTGAATTTATGATTTAAAACTAGTAAGTATCTGTCCAAAGAAAACTAGAGACTTTTCTGGCGTTTCTGACAGTAATCCATATTTTCTGATGTGAAAGCATTTTTCACTTCAAATTCCTAGAAATCAACAAAAAAATTCGATTGCCTGTTGCAACTGTCAAACACTGAATCACTTACTTTGTGATACACATCCAACAGAATGAAACGTAATTCACCATACCTTCCATGATGAAATTGCGTTTGAGTCCCAACAAAAACTTACGATCTTATGCTGCTGACGCTTCGGAAATACAAGCTGTATTACACAGGCAATCGAAACATCAACGTACACAAAATACAGTACAGTTACAGAACATAATATATGAAAATGTATACATAATTCTTCGATTTTTTCATGAAACGTATTTGCATTATACAGCACACATTAGGTATGGTTCCGAACCGAAATTCAGCAGCTATGTAGCTTATATAACCACACACAAACTCTCTCTCTTTCAGAAGAGCTGCAACTGAGAGGCACCGCAGGGAGCGCAGACTAACGTGCCATAGCCTGTCTTTGCATTCTCTACTTCGTTGCTATCAACAGACGCTATTATTTTCTGTCTACCATTGCTTCTTTCTACATCTGCCTTTACATACGGTCAGAAATGGGTCTTTGAGCTTCACCCTCAACGTTCCACAGACAGAACGACGTCTTCCTTCCAAAGTTCTCGGAACATCATTTGACCACTTGCACAATAACGTAACCAGTTCGCTACAAGTCTAGGAGCTCCTGTGCATTCCTTCGATCTAGTTCTATAAATCGACGAAATGAACATCTAGAAAACTCTGTGAGTACACTAGATAAGTTCACTCTAGCATATTGCATGCAGCCATACTTGTAGCCTAACTGAAATTTCAAAAAAAAAAATCGAATAAATATACAGTCACCATTTCGTTGTGGCCCCGGGAGCTTTGGTTGCGTTGTGAGAAGGAGGCTGGGCTCAGAGTGTTGGTGAGTGGTCCAGTTTACGCCCAGAGTATCAGTGGCACAGTGGTATTTGCAATGAAATTTGAATTTTAGAAGATGTACTTCTTTGCTGAGATCGCTAATAATAAACTTTATTCGCGACAACCTGTTCTGGTAATCATTGTTACCATCTTCAGATCTCGACAGACAAGTTATTACACATTACTTAAAAAAGCAGTAAGGGAACCAATTATCGGGAATAAACTTTATTATTACGTAATTATTCTGGCAAAATAAGTTTACCTTCTCTAATTTATAATCACAGGTCGACCCTTATGGCTCAAAATGAGTAAACTAAAGGAATGACACTTATTTATGCTGAGTTTACACAGTAGCATGACGGAAAAAATCGTAACACCAAAAAATTAATTAATGCAGAGAAATGAAGTGGTTAACATAACAAGATCGCAGGTTAATGTAAGCGCGAGAGAAGCCGTGGCAAATGTGAAATGCTGGTACATTAATAACCGTTGTAACAGCCAAAATGTTGAATGCAAGCATGCAAACGTGCATGCTGTGTGTTGTTCAGCTGCCGGATGTCAGTTTGTGGGATGGAGTTCGTACCTGTTGCACTCCGTCGGTCAATACAGGAACAGTTAATGCTGTTCGTGGATGAGGTTGGAGTTGTCGTCCGATGATATTCTATAGGTGCTCGATTGGAGACGGATCTCGTGATCGGACAGCCGGAGGCAACATGTCGACACTCTTTAGAGCATGTTAGATTACAACAGCGGAATGAGGACGAGCGTTATCCTGTTATCCCGGAATCACCAGAGTGACGTACCAATTTGCCGTCAGGGTACGTGGAAGAGTGCTTCTGCTGTCAAGCGAATTCGCGCCCCAGACTGTTGCTCAAGGTGTAGGCGTAGGCTGTCTAGCACTGTCAACTGACCTCCTTTTAACCAATATACGACCACCACTGTCACCGAGGCAGAACCAGACTTCATCAGAAAACACAACAGACTTCCATCCTGCCTTCAAATGAGCTCTCACTTAACACCACTGAAGTCGCAAATGGCGGTGGTGTGATGTCGTGGAATGCACACTACAAGGAGTCTGGCTCGGAGCTGTCGTTGAAGTATCCGATTTGTAACTGCTGCTCAAATTGCTGCTGCAGATGAACTACGATGCGCCGCCCCACACGCCGAGCACGATGATCTTCCCTCTCGGTAGTCCCATGTGGCAGTCCAGAGTCCGGTTTTCTTGCAGCTATACATTGTAGAGAACACCACAACCAGAAACATGTACAGTGGAGTCTTTCCTGTCAAATCTTACTTCAGTATCACAGAAGGAACATCCAGCTTCTAGTACCCACATTATACGTCCTGAGTAAATACGTCTTTGTCGCCTTAAAGGCATTCTTGACTACCATCAAGTCATCACGTCTAATGTAACGCTCACGACCGTTACAGCTTGTATTTAAAGCAAACCTGATTTGCATCCTTACGTGGCGTTACCAGCGCCACTCTTATGCGACTGGCGCGAAGTTTGAATAGACATATTTCAGACGTATAAAGACACCTACCAACCCTCGCTGACGTCGTACAACTCCTTCTTGGTGTTGCGATCTTTGTTTCCGTCAGTGTAGAAAGTGTGTTCAGGGTGGTGGTCAGAGACCGGGTATAAGTGCGTGTCGTAAAGAAGTGCTGACGCCTCGTCGCGAGACATGACGTCACTCGGCAGGTCACTGAGCCACGGCCGCGTACTGTGCTGGCGGTAGTGGGGAGATGCGACACGGTGCGGCTTCCACCTCAGCGCTCTCGAAGACAACTCATCGTGTGCTGAGACTGCCGACTGTGGTCTAGTATGTTGGTTGTCGAAAAGACTAGGCTCTGTTCATCCACCATGGATCGACAAAGACAGCTGCAGATGTTCACAAGTCAACCAGGAGGCTGTGAGAATGCGCCAGCCGCGGTTAGTGTGGATGTGACAGCTTGGAGATCATCTGCAATGATATGTAGAGGAGGGGGGCTGGCTGCACACCAGTCTTCTCATCCATGGTGACCAGTGCTGTAGTATGCATCAGATTGGTTACGTATCGGTGTTGAAGTCAGCATACAGTTAGCAGACAGGCAGACAGCCCATCATCTATCAGCTTGTCGCAATTTCACTGAAACTCAACAGACTGTCATTCTCTGGTTCTAAAGACTCAAACAGAATGGCAGCATGACCGAATTTCTCTTTGAGTTCTGACAGTCTCTTTCTTTAACGGTCAGAGTTTGTCCCTATGAGGCGGTGCCTCCGGATGTATGTGCGTATTTGCCCTCATTTCTCAGTCCTGTCGGCTTACCTCGTCTTGCTGTGGTTATTCAACAACGATTCTGGGTCGCTGAGCTCAGGTCTTTCTGCCTACGTTTTAATTTGCAATGGGACTCTGGCGCTGAAGTTACGTAGTGGTACTTGGTAGTGCCTTGTGTTTCCGTCTTTCTCGTTTGGCGATTGTGTAGCAGTGCTCGCTTCGTGTTCTGACGTCTGTTAAATAGGAGGTACGCCTTGTTGACGTTCCTATTGGCACACCAGTCCACAGCTAGCCTCCTCCGTTGTGAGGTCGTCTGGTAGAACTCTTAAGAAATTTGGATGTGTACAATAAAATTATTATCTGTGGAACAATTGTACCTCCTTAATGCTTAATTATTGTCTCTTTTACAATATCATATGCGTTCAAACAGTTACGATTTGAGATGTAACTGATATCTAAGATGAATCACTCTAGCAATACAGTGAGGTGACAAAACTCATGGAATATCTCCTGTTTCATGTCGGACTTTCTTTTCCCAGGTGTAGTGCAGCAACTCTACGCGGAATTGACTTAACAAACCGTTGGAAGACCCCTGAACAAACATTGAGCCATGCAGATCTACAGCCGTCCACAACTGTGGAAGAGTTACCAGTGCAGGATTTTGTGCACGAACTGACCTCTCGATTATGTCCCATAAATGTTCGATGGGATTCATGTCCGGCGATCTGGGTGGCTAAATCAATCGCTCGAATTGTCCAGAATGCTTTTCAAATCAATCGTGAACAATTGCGGCCTGGTGACATAACGCATTGTCATCCAGAAAAATTCCATCTTTGTTTGGTAACATAAGTTCATGAATGGCTGCAAATGGTCTCCAAGTAGCTGAACACCACCATTTCTACTTAGTGATTGGTTCAGTTGGACCAGAGGACACAGTCCGTTCCATGTAAACACAGCCCATGTCATTATGGACTCAGATGATGATGATGATGATGATGTTTGGTTTGTGGGGCGCTCAACTGCGTGGTTATCAGCGCCCGTACAATTATCCAATCTTTGCTCAGTCCAATTTTGCCACTTTCCTGGATGATGATGAAATGATGAGGACAACACAAACACCCAGTCATCTCGAGGCAGGTGAAAATCCCTGACCCCGCCGGGAATCGAACCCGGGACCCCGTGCTCGGGAAGCGAGAATGCTACCGCGAGACCACGAGCGGCGGACATTATGGACTCACCACCAACTTGCACAGTTCCTTCTTGACACCTTGGGTCCATAGGTACGTGGGGTCTGCGACACACTCGAACCCTACAGTCAGCTCTTACCAACTGAAATCGGGACTCATCTGACCAGGCCACCGTTTTCCGGTCATCTACACTCCTGGAAATGGAAAAAAGAACACACTGACACCGGTGTGTCAGACCCACCATACTTGCTCCGGACACTGCGAGAGGGCTGTACAAGCAATGATCACACGCACGGCACAGCGGACACACCAGGAACCGCGGTGTTGGCCGTCGAATGGCGCTAGCTGCGCAGCATTTGTGCACCGCCGCCGTCAGTGTCAGCCAGTTTGCCGTGGCATACGGAGCTCCATCGCAGTCTTTAACACTGGTAGCATGCCGCGACAGCGTGGACGTGAACCGTATGTGCAGTTGACGGACTTTGAGCGAGGGCGTATAGTGGGCATGCGGGAGGCCGGGTGGACGTACCGCCGAATTGCTCAATACGTGGGGCGTGAGGTCTCCACAGTACATCGATGTTGTCGCCAGTGGTCGGCGGAAGGTGCACGTGCCCGTCGACCTGGGACCGGACCGCAGCGACGCACGGATGCACGCCAAGACCGTAGGATCGTACGCAGTGCCGTAGGGGACCGCACCGCCACTTCCCAGCAAATTAGGGACACTGTTGCTCCTGGGGTATCGGCGAGGACCATTCGCAACCGTCTCCATGAAGCTGGGCTACGGTCCCGCACACCGTTAGGCCGTCTTCCGCTCACGCCCCAACATCGTGCAGCCCGCCTCCAGTGGTGTCGCGACAGGCGTGAATGGAGGGACGAATGGAGACGTGTCGTCTTCAGCGATGAGAGTCGCTTCTGCCTTGGTGCCAATGATGGTCGTATGCGTGTTTGGCGCCGTGCAGGTGAGCGCCACATTCAGGACTGCATACGACCGAGGCACACAGGGCCAACACCCGGCATCATGGTGTGGGGAGCGATCTCCTACACTGGCCGTACACCACTGGTGATCGTCGAGGGGACACTGAATAGTGCACGGTACATCCAAACCGTCATCGAACCCATCGTTCTACCATTCCTAGACCGGCAAGGGAACTTGCTGTTCTAACAGGACAATGCACGTCCGCATGTATCCCGTGCCACCCAACGTGCTCTAGAAGGTGTAAGTCAACTACCCTGGCCAGCAAGATCTCCGGATCTGTCCCCCATTGAGCATGTTTGGGACTGGATGAAGCGTCGTCTCACGCGGTCTGCACGTCCAGCACGAACGCTGGTCCAACTGAGGCGCCAGGTGGAAATGGCATGGCAAGCCGTTCCACAGGACTACATCCAGCATCTCTACGATCTTCTCCATGGGAGAATAGCAGCCTGCATTGCTGCGAAAGGTGGATATACACTGTACTAGTGCCGACATTGTGCATGCTCTGTTGCCTGTGTCGATGGGCCTGTGGTTCTGTCAGTGTGATCATGTGATGTATCTGACCCCAGGAATGTGTCAATAAAGTTTCCCCTTCCTGGGACAATGAATTAACGGTGTTCTTATTTCAATTTCCAGGAGTGTATATATGTGCATATCGCTATCGCATGAAGGGTCTTGGGTGCCATTTCATTTTATAGCAAGGTCCCTTTGTTTGTCGTCCGCAGCGTCCTTACTGTACAACTGTATGTCGATGATATTCTACGCGCAGTTTTGTTACCGTTCATGGCAAGTCATCCTGAGCTTACATTTCAGAAAGATTGTGCCTGCCGCACAGGGCAAGAGTTTCTACCAGTTGTCTTGCCAAATCCTACATTGGCCAGCAAGATCACCGAATATCGCCCAGCTGGAAACGTCTGAAGTGTTATGGGCAGGACTCTCCAACGAGCTCAAGATTTTGACGATCTAAACTGCCAGTTGGACAGAATTTCGCGAGATATGCCGCAACGCTCACATTCCAATTTTTCTGAAATTGTAATCATTTGTTTGTACATGTACATCACATCTACCGATTTCCGTCCCATTCGGATAGTACCTTCGTGGTCTGTCTCTCTTTGTCGTAGAATGCGTTTTTCGATTTAGGAATCAAGCCAAATTGTAAATATCTTTCATTACAGACAGCTGTTGACTTTTACTTCAGTAAAACGAAACGGGTTTGCTAACAAAAATAGATAGTTTTTGTAGTTGCAAAGACACATTAAAATACCTTCAATAATACCTAATGCACCTTGCTATTCATTTTTTTCTGGTATATGTTTCTAGATGAAGAATGCGAACCCGGAACAATACTGAAGGGACTTCGCGACATGGCAGCTAATCAGACGTGTATTCCAGGCACGTCATTCAGGATCGGATGTGAGCGGTGCTACTGCTCACACGATGGTGTATCGGCTGTGTGTCGCCGTCCACCCTGCAACGGTATCAAAGGTGAGTTTCTAGCTACTGGAGCAGGTTCATCTGCCGGAGCAGACTTTTGCAGCATTGTATCGCGGAGAGGGTGCACCATCTTTATAATCCACATCATAGTCAGTCTTTTGACAGCCACTACCATACTGAGGCGTCCTGTAGAGTTTTCACTGAATTACAGTCTTTGTTATGCATCCGTGCGACACTTGCGTGATCTCTGATGTCGTTCCCTCAGCTTACATTAAGTCATCTTCTCTGACCCGTGCTACCTATTCAGAATACGGTAGACATTACTCTGAGTCCATCTATCATTTATGAGTATGAGTGCATCTACATATAGTTTTGATTTTAGTCATAATTATGTCTTTCATTTCAGCCTGGTACCTAGTATATTTGTATGTGCTCCGTTGTCCCTCTCAGTAACAACTCCATTCTTCACTGAAGAACCATCAGTTTTTGAATGAATTTCGCATTAAAAATCCACGAAACTCTTCCACGTATCAAAACCGGTAATTTACACATATTGTAAAATTCTTTTCATGCTACTGGGAAGCTCATTTTTGAACACCCTATTACGTTTATTCAAGGTCAGTTTTTTACTAGTTTCTGTTTTATTTCAGCTCTTGTCCATTCAGCCACTGCCTTCAACTTCTTTAAAAATTATTCTTCAACCTCGTTGTCAATATATACACTATTTTATTTTCGATGAGCTGGCCATGCATTATTTTACACTTATTACAATTGACTTTCACTCCTACTTCCAAACAAACTCTATTTTCCAAACAAAACTAAGATTTTCCATTCATTGTTAAATTCGTCTACACAAGAGACTGTTATCAGAATAATGAAAATGATTTAGGTATGTCCCATTATTGCGTCTTCCGTTACAGATCGCAATATCTCCCATAGTCCAATAATACCCAACCTGGGTTTGTTGCCCCCTGTAGGGTAAAATAAAGTTTTTTAGCAAGTAGAAACGAAAAGGGTTTGAGTGTCTCACAGTCACACAACTATTTTTAAATGTTCATTATTATTATCATCAATACTGTAAGACTCTAGCACTGACCAGCGGGAAAATGTTCCTATCGGAGGAGGAAAGGGGCGAATATGTTCCTGTTTTAAGGACTATCTGAATAGTGAGGTACCACCTGCCTCATTCTACTTTCCTCAGCGCAAATCAAGGTCTCTGATTTGCATCCAGATTTATGACAAAGCTTTAATGTACTTATATTTTTCAAATTTATAATTATGTTTAATATTTATGTTTACAACATTTAATGTTATGGCTGAGGTTGAATGTTTACATTTAACATTTATGTTTAATGTTTACAGTTAACAACTTCTTCTCCTTCTTTCGAATGGACCAGCTAAGGACCACGATATTGTACATTTCAGACTGGAGAGGGACTTGATGTTTGCCCAGTAATCCCACATTCTCTGGCTATGTTTCTCCTTTCTCTCCTTTGTCCAAAGGGCGCCGGTCTTTTTAAGGGGTAATCTGTCCTGAAGCCTCTTTTCTTTTAGTATCCTTCTGAGAAGTGCTCGATTTCTAATGTCACTTTCAGTTATGTTAAGTTCCTGGATGTCTTTCTTGACTTCCATCAGTCATGATGTCACGGTATTCGTGCTCTTCCAGTAGTTGAGAAGTCGGTTGGTTAGTCTTGTTTGGTCCATCCTTGTGATATGTCCGTAGAAATTGAGAAGGCTCTTCCTGGCTACATCTGTGATTTTCTTTTCGCCACTCTCTGATCAACTTGTCCAGTGCACAGTTGAAGAGAAGAGGTGAACGTCCATCTCCCTGTCTAGCTCCTGTCTTTATCTCAAAGCTTTCTGAAAGTGTTCCCCCGAACTTTACTCGGAATCTAGGGTTACTCAGGGTCTTTTGGAAATGCTGTAGGTTTTCTGGTCAAGGCCCATTTCCTGAAAAATTCCCATAAGAGTGTGTCTGTCGATTGAATCGTATGCTTTCTTGAAGTCAACGAAAGCAACTACGTACTGTTTATTTGCTAGTTTAATTTGACTTGCGACTGACTTCACGTTAAGGATCTGTTCAGCACAAGAACGTCCTTTTCTATAACCACCCCGATAATCTCAAGCTTTGGGTCCAATTGAGGTTCGGCTCTGTTCAATAATGCCTCAAATAGTATCTTACATATGACTGGTATCAATGAGATCCCTCTATAATCGTTGATGTCAATCAAATCGCCCTTCTTGTGTAAGGCGTGGATCAGAGCAGATAACCAGTCATCTGGTAACTTCTCAGTATCCCAAATGTTCCGTAGGATCTCGGTCAACTTGTTGATTGCTTTGTCTCCAGTCTGCTTCCACAGCTCCGCAACTATAGCGTCTTCTTCTGGTGCTGTGTTATTCTTCAAAGACTTCTTCTTCTTTTAGTGTTCAACCCTGAGGTTGACTTGCAGCAGAGCGCCATTCCTCTCTTCTGTCTGCCTTCCTCTTCGTTTCCACGTATGTGTTACATCCAACGTCATTCATGATCTGTTGCATGTATGATATCCTTGGTAGCCCCCGTCGATTCCTTCCCTCAATAGCTCTTTCTGCTATTGTTCCAATGATGTTGTTGTGTCGTAGGATGTTCCCTACAAGTTTGTCTCTTCTTGTTTGGACGTGCCTCCACAGAGATCTGGTTTCCTGTACTCTTCTAAGCACCTCTTCATTTGTTACTTTGTCTCTCCAGCTGATCTTCATCATCCTTGTATAGCACCACATCTCCAGGGCCTCTAGCCGTCTTCTCTCTTCTCTTCCAATTGTCCAAGTTTCACATCCAATAGGGCCACACTCCAAACGAAACCTTTCATGATACGTTTCCTTATTATCAGACTGATATTGTGGCAGGTGAGAAAGTTCCTTCTCCCATTAAATGTAATTTCGGCCTTTTGTATTCTGCTCGCAATTTCTTTCCGGCTTCTACTATCCCTTGTGATTTTGCTTCCCAGGTAAGTAAATTCCTCTATCACTTCCAGCTCCTCTCTTCCAATTCTCTTTCTCAGAGGTTCATATTCTGTTCCTGTACTGCATACTTTAGTCTTTTTCTTGTTTATTCTCATTCCGTGCTGATTGCACAGATTTTTTCCATTGTTCTGAGGACTTCCTCTAGATCTTCTTTTGTCTCCGTGACTATAGCAATGTCATCTGCATAACGTAGCATGTCTATCTTCTGCCCATTAATTTTGATCCCCACCTCAGTAGTTTCTCGAACTTGGTCTATAGCTTCCTGGATGTAAGCATTGAATATAAGAGGAGAGAGAGTACAACCTTGTCTTACCCCTTTTCTAATATTTACTTCTTGTTCCTGGTGACAGTTCCTAATCATTGGCACCTCATTCTTATAGAAACTGAGTATCACAGGGATGTCTTTGTACTTTATTCCACTTTTCCTCAGAACTCTGAACATCTCTTGCCAGATAACGCTATCAAATGCCTCTTCCATGTCTACAAAGGGAATATATATTGGTTTATTTTTCTGTAATTGCTTTTCGATAACGAGTCTCAGTGTCAGAATCGCCTCTCTTGTTCCCAATCCCCTTCTGAAACCAAACTGATCTCCACTCAGAATATCCTCCACCTTCTCTTCAGTTCTCTTGAGAACTATTTTTATGATAATTTTTGATGTATGTGATATTAGGCTTACCGTTCACATTTTCTAGCTGCTGCCTTCTTTGGTATAGGAACAACGATACATTTCTGGAAGTCTGTCGGTATCTCTCCTGTGTTATAGATGGACCTAATAAGTTTAAGCAGCATCATTTTCATGCTGTCACGAGCACGCTTTATTAGTTCGGCAGGGATGTCATCTATAACCGTTGCTTTGTTGTCGCCGGCCGCAGTGGCCGAGCGGTTCTAGGCGCTTCAGTCTGGAACGGCGCGACCGCTACGGTCGCAGGTTCGAATCCTGCCTCGGGCATGGATGTGTGTGATGTCCTTAGGTTAGTAAGGTTTCAGTAGTTCTAAGTTCTAGGGGACTGATAACCTCAGATGTTAAGTCCCATAGTGCTCAGAGCCATTTGAACCATTTTGCTTTGTTGTCCCGTAGTTCTTTTAGAGCTTTGTCAGATTCTTCTTGCAGAACGTCATCTCCCTTGTCATCTTCGTCTACTTGCTCTTCTCTTCCTGTTACTTCCTCCGAAATAGGTGTTCCGGCGTACAACTATGTATTCTTTCCATCTCTTCACCATGTCTTCACCAAACAGCATTTTCCCCTCTCTATTTTCAATTGCGCCTGAGAGTGTTGTTTTACGTTTGTTAAAAAATTGATTTGCTGTTCTGTAGGCTAAATCAGTTCTTCCGTTTTGCATATTTTCTTCCACTTCCCTGCACACTTCTTCAAGAAAATTTTCCTTTTGCTTTCCTAGCTTCTCTATTAACTAAATTCCTTAGTCTTTTGTATTCAGCTTTTCCTTGTTCATCAGTTGCATTTTTGTATAATTTTCTGTTTTCTATAAGCTCAGTAATATTTACTGTAATCCTTTCCTCTTGTTTTTGGTTTCAGTTCTTCCAACAATCTTTTCTGTTGCTTTGTGTATATCAGATTTAATTTGATCCCAGTCTTCATTTACTCTTTCATGAGCATAGCGCTTTGCCAGTCCCTCAGTTTTCAGTTTTTCTACTTCCCATTTAAGTTTTATTGGCTTCTTCAAACGTTTGAGCCTCAGTGAACTTTTCATCAGGACCAGGTTATGATCCCTGCCTGTGTCGGCAGACGGATAGCTTCTGCAATCTTTTACCTGCTTCCTAAAACGTGCTTTCACTAGAATGTAATCAAGCTGTTGTCTCGTCAGGTCTCCAGTGGCCTTCTATGTGTATCTTCTTCGTTTGTGATGTTGGAAAAGTGTGTTTGCAACAACTAATTGGTGCCTCAAGCAGAACTCAATTAGTCGATTTCCTCTTTCATTTCTTCTTCCAAGTCCATATTTGCCAACAATTCCTTCCTCCAGTTCTTCACCCACAATCGCGTTCCAGTCCCCAATGGCAATCAGGTTTTCATCTCCCTTAACATTTCTCATCGCATTACTTATTTCTTCGTATATTTCGTCATTGACTGTATCTCCTTCTTTGGATGTTGGCATGTATATTCGTATTATCACTGTGTCCTTTGGTTTAGTTTCAAGTTTTACTAGTATTATTCGAGAGCTATACTGTACATATCCCTTGACACGTGAGCCACAGTTTTTCCTCAAATTTATTCCAACTCCTCGCATTCCTGGTGTATCTCGGCCAGTTCCGGTATTCTCCAGGCCAGAAATCACCTGGGTGGGGCCATCTTATCTCCGATATGCCTAGGATATCGATTTCCAGTCGTTCCGTTTCAAGTTTTACATTTTCTAGCTTGCTACACTGAAGCAGTGTTCTCACATTCCAAGTGGCTATGTTAAAATTGGGATTCTTTTCCTTCACGTTGTCTATATCTTTTGCAGTCCCCACCCAGAGATCCGTTTGAGGGACTATTTTATCTCCGGTAAATTTTACAGAAGATACTGACATGGTTTACTGCTGATGCTTGGGATAACCGTATTTCTTTAATGCGGTGGTTTCCCATTGCCTTCCACATCCTATGCCGTTGCCCATCAGCTGGTTCTTCCGCCTTTGGAAATGATTTCTCATTTCCAGGGCAAGAGGGTGCCCTGTCCAGCAAATGCTGGGGTGATTACTTATCCCGGTCATCTCTCGGTCCCTGTCTACGTTAGCCATCACATGAAGTGACGTTGCCCACTCTCTATCGCGTGGAGGTGAGATCAGGAGTTTCCCTTCATCGGGTCTAGGACCTTAACGGAATTTCCTAGTCCCCTCCAGTACTTTAGAAAGATTCAGAGACTGAATGATGTTTTTCACTTCTTCTTCTGTTGGAGGGTGAGAATTTGGTTGTCTGGGACTGTCTTGATAGATAAAGGTTTTAGGGGACTCACAGTTGAGGAGAGTCTCAAAATATTTGGCCAATATGCGCCAGTTGTCTTTGTCATTGTAGGCTATGTTTCCATCTCGTCCTCTGAAGTGTAAGCTGGATGGGGCATAGCTTCTAAGGTTTCGCTTGAATATTTGGTGAAAGTCTCTAGTGTCATTCCCTTCAAATCTTCATCTAACTGAGTCAATTGGTCCTGAGTGTACTGACGTTTAACCTGCCTGATGGTTTTGGCAGTTAGCTGGCGCTGTTCTGTGAACTTCTCCATAATTGTTTCGGACTTCTGTGAGCTCCATCTTAGCGAAGCTACTTGTCTCTTTGCGATCGCTTGGTCGCAGGTACTTTTCCACTACTCATGTTTCTTCTGTTTCTTTAGTTAACAATTACATTTTTATAGAACCCTCAATCTGATTTTGATATTTCATTTCATTAGATTTACTTGTTAAATTCATTGTAAGGAGAATAAATCCATCATTCCAACATTTACTACACGTTCCTTAAAATTATCTCATTTTAAATCTCTGCATACAAACTCCTGATAAATATGATTTAAATTTGTATCATCTTGTCACATATGTTTGAGCTAAATAAAAACAATCTGTTCCTTTATGTCTTTCTTAAATGGACTTTTACTTAACTGTATTCGGAATTTCATAAATTAAATCATCATATAAAAGGATGAATAATAGTTACATTTGTCTAAACAGACAATTTCATCCCTACTTAAAAAAGTAGCCGTCTTATTGTGAGTTTGGTTACATCTCTTTACAAGCTCCTGATAGTGAGAGTATTTTAAACTTTCTGTCTTACCTAAGATATGCCGATGGAGATGTAATTGTAAGTAATTTCTTTTTTTTTTTACAAAGAATTACCTAAATGCCCAACCACTGAAGAAATATTTTCCATAATGAATTAACTTGGGAGGATTGTGTTAGTGCTTGTACATTTGGAGTTGCTTCTATAACATGCTAAGGGGAAGGCTTGATGTGTAAATTATGAGGGTAAACTGCAACTTATGAAACGGCCATTGTCTCTGTGGGGTCCTGCCCGTCGTCTCGTATAGGGTGCCTAAAGGATGCTACATTTTCGGAATGCTATACAACAATTCAAGCAAATAACGTTAGTAGTTTTATCTCAATAAAGCAGGTTGACAATGCTTAACTTTGAAATAACAATGGTGTCGCAAGCGATGGGTGACACGCAACATAAATCCGAGTCCTTTGCTATATCCAATGTTCATGCAAGTTTGACACACAGTTTGTGGATCACTAATAACTGTTCGTAGCACCCTCTGCTAGGCCGTGCTAATACCCTGCCGAGGCTGGGAGGAGCGGCGCTTATATTCTCTTCTTGCAGAGGTCGATCCTGTCGTGGCGTGGTCCTAATCCACGCACCATTGGCCACCGTCTCTAGTCTTGCAATCTTTGTCCTCGTTCCGGCGCTTTGGGATACGCCAGAACATTCCGCTCCCCCCCCCCCCCCCCCACCAAAGCGATGGACCGTCGTCGTGTAGGGATAGGGAGTACGACCACGGCGGGGGAGGCCGGAGTGTCGGCGCATCGCCAGGCCAAAAGCTGTGGCTGCAGATGAAGCCAAGCTTCCGGCGATACCCCGACATCCCGCCTGCGCTTTGACGGAAACGTTCCTGGGAAAACGATCAGAAGGGTACACGTCCACCTCCAGTTGCCATGAACCAGATGAAGAAGGTGACGAGTGCTGCGGTGTTGGCGGGTCCAGTTCCATCGGTAGGAGGAGAATGGGCGGAGGAGACGAAGGCTCCGTCTCAATGGGGTCGTTATACGGTGTTGTGATGACAACCTCTGGCAGCTGTTGTGGGCGCGCTATCCTCTGGATATGAGAATCTCGGAGAAGAGACATAGGAGGACCGCCATGCACATGACAGTGGCGAATCCGACTGTGATGTCAGAGCTGCATGGCGTCTGGACCTGAAATAAAATACATCCAAGCACCAAATCGACGGGCGATCTCGCTTCGCGCCCATCGTCTGCTGCCGCTAAAAACCCTGTAAAACACAATATTATGCGGCGCGAAGCCTTCCTTCGGCGCCGGATGCTGAGGAGGGTGGAGCAGTGTCCGATGGCGGCGGCCGTGAACCAATTCAGCCCTCGATGGTCCATCGTGTGGGTGCGAACGATATGAGGTGAGAAACAGTTGCAATGCTTGATCCCTGGTGTGTGCAGAGCGAAGCTGGCCATCTGCTTTTTGAAGGTTCTGACAAAACGTGCCGCTTCGCCGACTGACTGTGGATGGAACGGCGCACTAGTCAGATGCCGTATGCCATTGCATTCACAGAATGTTTGAAATTCAGTTGACGTGAACTGAGGTCTGTTGTCTGACACTATGACTTCAGGTAAACCTTCGAGGCTAAAAGTCGACGACAACATCTGAATTGTGCAACGCGACGTTGTCGAGTTCATTGGCACAGCGAAAGGAAACTTGCTACATGAGTCAATCACAATCAACCAACGAGTGTTCCAAAAAGATCCTGCAAAGTCTATGTGCACACGTTACCATGGCGATTGCGAATTAGGCCAAGCAGAGATTTTTTGTGATGGAGCGGATTCATTTTCCGCACATGCATGACACTGTGACATCATATGTTCTATTTGGGTGTCCATACCCTTCCAAGTACAGTGTCGACGTGCTAACTGTTTCGTACGAACAATGCCCCAGTGTCCTTGGCGAAGTACCTGCAACACTTCTTTTTGCAAAGCTTTAGGGATAACACACGTGACTGACCACTGTCAGTTTGAACAAGGAGCACACCTTTCTGTATAGCGAGCCTATGCCGACGTGCAAAGTATCGGCACACTACAGATTTCTATATGCCATCCAAGGAACGAGGCCAAGATATGCGAATGTATGCTAGCAAAATGTTCAAATCTGAATCAGCTTCCCTGATCTGTGCAATTTTCCTATAGTTCAGCGGAAAAGCAATTCAGAAGATTGATTATCGATGTGACAACAAGATGCAGCAGAAGCGTCAAAGTCTGTCAGGGCCAATCGAAAGACATGAAAGTGTGTCCGCATTGCCATCTTCAGCTGTCGGACGATATATAATTTCGTACCGGTATTGAAACAACAATAAAGCCCATCTTTACAATTTTTGGGCAGTTCATGCAGGAACAGGCTTAAACGGATGATACAAGGAATGCAATGGCTTATGATCCGTTACTAAGTAGAATTTTCTGTCATACAAACAGTGGTGGAATTTGGTGACACCAGACACAATAGCCAAAGCCTCTCAATTTGTGGATAGTTGCACTGAGCTGTCTTTTTCACCAATTCTGTGCGAAAGCACCACACCGATTCTGTAAGAGGAAGCATTACCTTGTAATACAACTGGTTTGTCAGGATCAAACTGAACTAAGTATCGACCATTGAGCAATGCATCTTTAAGTTTTTGAAAAGCTACTTGGCACTCATCTGTCCGAAGGAAGGGAACATTCTTGCTACGCAAGCGATGCAATGAAGCTGCGATTTGTGCAGCATTCGGTATGGACCGAATATAACAGTTCATTTTCCCTAAAACTGGCTACAATTCTGTGATATTGTGAGGAACTGGCAAGTGCCATATGGCTAACAAATGCGACTGAAGAGGATGTACGTCTTGACTGTTTATGACATGACCAAGGCACCGCGACTCAGGTTTTAAAAGAGTGGCACTTGTCTAGTTTACACTTTAGTCCTGCCTTAGATAAAACACGAAACAAAGCACGTAAATTTGCAATATGTTCTTCAAGTGTGTGACCTGCTTCTACAGTATCGTCGAAATACTTTGAACAGTTTGGCACTTGTGCAGTCAGCTGTTCCAAATACCGTTAGAAAATGTCGGATGCGGAAGCACTGCCAAAAGGCCACCGCAAATATTTAAACAAACCGAAATGAGTACGACACACACGTTTTGTCATTCTTCATTGATCGGGATTTGAAGATACGTGTCGCGCAAATAAATTTTTGAAAAGTAGCGTCCAGTGCGTAATTTGTCCATGAGATCCTCTGGGCGTGGCAGTGAGTAAGAATCAATTACAGTTTCAGGGTTGACTGTAGACTTAAAGTCAACATGGAGGCAAATGCGACCGGAAGGTTTGGGGACATAAACCAGTGGACTTGCCCACTGCCTAGCTGATATGGGTGCAATAACTCCATTATCTTGCAATTTCTTAAGTTCAGCAGCGACTTTGTCCCGTAATGCGGTGGGAACAGTTCTGGCCCGGCAACACTTTGGCTGAGCATTGTCTTTCAGCGTAACATGTGCAACAGAATTGTTAGCTATGCTTAAACCTTCAGAAAAGAATTCCGTAAATTCTTTTAGCAAGTTAGCTACACTGCCTTTTGCATTGAAAGCAGACACTGACAGCACATTGTCCAGAATGCAAAACCAAACAAATCAAAAGAATTAGACCAAAAATGTTCTCACAGTCGCGTGATTGTGGCAATGTAAAGGTCACTATTTGCATATGCGAGCGATACATGGCAGGCAAAGTACATTTTCCAAGAACGGGAATATCTTGTCCATCATAAGCCATCAGTTGCGTGCTAGTTTTAGACAGGCGTGGCAAGCCCAACAGTTCACATGTGTGACGATTGAGCAATTGGACAGAGGCACTCATGTCCAACTGAAATATCACACGTTTCCCACAAATAAGTAAATGAACAAAAAGTTTGTAGGACTTGCGTATCACTGAAGGAACTGCACACTTGCTAGTTTTGCTATGCAAACATACGGATTGCACATGTGTTTTCCTAACACAAGCGTAGCACTGAGCTTTTCAGGAGGGGCAGTCTTGGCGTTTGTGCTGTGACTAACATTGAGGGTAAGACTTAATTCCGTTCACCTGTATAGCGAACTGCGTACGTGGCATGCAGTGTTGTTTATTCGGCGTGACTAGCGCAATCCGCCGGTGCGGAATGGGGTGATCGCAAGCAAGGGTTGGGTTGGATTGTTTGGG
The DNA here is from genome assembly GCF_023864275.1 of Schistocerca cancellata. Taxonomy (NCBI): domain Eukaryota; kingdom Metazoa; phylum Arthropoda; class Insecta; order Orthoptera; family Acrididae; genus Schistocerca; species Schistocerca cancellata. The sequence goes on from NC_064629.1 coordinate 272,743,109, forward strand.
GGAAGAGACCAAACTGCGAGGTCATCGGTCTCATCGGATTAGGTAAGGAAGTCGGACGTGCCCTTTCAAAGGAACCATCCCGGCATTTGCCTGGAACGATTTAGGGAAATCGCGGAAAACCTAAATCAGGATGGCTGGACGCGGGATTGAACCGTCGTCCTGCCGAATGCGAGTCCAGTTTGATAACCACTGCGCCACCTCGCTCGGTTGCAAGCAAGGGACTCAACCTGACAAATGGCTGGCTGCTCAAATGTACCAGCCAACAAGGCACCAGAATCGTACTGATCTAGCTTTTGCACTACCTGCTGACATGAAGGATTGGACTGTTTCAAAATCTGTTCTCTGAGTTTGCCATCAGGTACACTGTACATGATTGCATCACGCAACATAATATCTGAATATAAGGCACCGCAAACATATTTGAATTTGCATTTGCTTGTCATACCTTGCAAATCTGTTACCCACTCGCAATAAGTTTGTTCTGACCGTTTTTGCAATTAAAGAATTGATACGTAGCTGCTACCACATCCACTTGTTGGTCGTAGTAGTTATTCAGTGCAGAGATAAATGTTCCATAAGACAGTTCACGTAGAGTGGCGTTAGGAAAGAGTTTTTGAATGAACCTTAACACTGCTCTTCCTACCGTAGATAACAGATGTGGAAGTTTCACAGTACCTGGTACATTGTGAGTGAGGGTATGGACTTCGAACTAGGACAGCCACTCGAGCCATTTCTCTTCTTGTTCACGAAATTGTCAAAAAGGTAGTATAGCAGTAGGTGTTACTGTAGGTTGTGCTCGTTCTGCTGGGTGCGAAGCATTGCACCGTGATGAGTAGTGCAGAAATCTGCTGCATCTAGGACTGAAACATCTGCATTAGGTGTGTGCCATCTAACGCTTGCGGCTGCGGCGCCTGAGCAGGGGGTGGCACAGATGAAGTGGGCATGTTGGAAGACACAAATGCAACAAATAGATAAGGCAATCAATCTAAATAAGGACAAAAGTGAAGAAAATTTCTGCAACGCCAACCTGAAAATACGAATTAGCAAAAACGACAAGAAACTGTTAAAGCAAATGAGCGCCCCTGCAAAGTAAAGACAAAGGATAATTAAGACGGCAGCACATGAAAAAAGTCCGTGGCCGTCGAGCACAGGGTTCGGAGGATACTCGTCGCAAAGTGTGGGGTCCTGCCCACTGGTCTCGTGTAGGGTGCCTAAAGGATGCGTTCTCAGAATGCTATACAACAAATTTATCAAAATACATTAGCAGTCTTATTTCAATAAAGCAGGTTGCCAATACTTAACTTTGAAATAACAATGGTGTCACAAGCGATGGGTGACATACAACATAAATCCGAGTCCTTTGCTATATACAATGTTAATGCAAGTTTGACTCACAGTTTGTGGATCACTTATAACTGTTCGTAGCACTCTCTGCTAGGCCGCGCTAATACTCTGCGAATGCTATCCCGTTACTGAGCGGCCGAGGCTGTCAGGAGCGGAGCTGATATTCTCTTCTTGCAGAGGTCGCTCCTGTCGTGGGACGGTCCTAATCCGTGCACCATTGGCCGACGTCGTTTCACCGCCTTCCCTCGTCTTGCTATCTTCGTCTTCATTCTGGCGCTTGTGGTTACGCTAGAACACTCTCAATCACCGTGTAGCCATTGTTGCTAAGTCTTTGCCATCTCCTCTAAAATTTTTGGTGGATGAAGTAGTAAAAGTTGTGGACTTCATCACATAGAGGCCCCAAAAAGGTTTCGTGTCAAGAAATTGGCTTACAGCACACTGCATTTCTACTACAAAAATAAGTACGATGTTCGTACACTGAAACGAAACAAACAGAAAATGCAAGGTAGAAACGGGAATATTTGGACTAGTGTGGATAATATTCAGAGATTTATTAACAAGTTAAAATTGTGAATTCAGACAATTGAAAGGGGATGGTGTGAGATGTTCCCACATGGGTGGCTCCTTATTGACGGTAATAAGGTTTCGATGGACTTCATTAAAGACTTTAGTACTCTTACAGCAGAATTTCAAAAAATGCTTTGAAGAGAGTGTTGAAGATTTTGACTAGTTTCATGATCTATTTGAGGATTGAAAACGTCTTCCAAATATTATAGGTTTAGGCTTGCAAGGGGATCTGGTGATCTGAAAGCAGGCAAAACATTAACAAAATTTTTTGAGACTTGAATTCAGACATAACATTGATATCAAAATTTTTCGAAGTGCCTTTGTATACATTTTGGTTGTCAGTAGGGAGTGAATATCAGCCTATCTCTGAGATGACAGTTAATGTGTTATTGCCATTTTCAAATACTTATTTTTGTGATCTTCTTCTCGACGTTCGCTGAAATTAAAACATCAGGGAGAGATAGAGCGAGAGAGAGAGAGACTCAAATTCATCGATGAAGAAACAAGGTTTGCTTTGTCAATGATTTCGCCACAAATTAGTTGTGTGGAGCTAAGCAGGCTCAAGTATCACATTTAAGTATGAGTAGAGTTATTTACTTTAGATTTCGTATTAGAAATGTCTATTTTCTACTGTGAATTAAAGTTAATAAGCTGTTAATAAATACTTAAGTCTGTTCCTGTTTTGTAAAAATAACAGTAGTAATAATAATTGATTAAGTAGCGAAGTAATAATTCATAATTATATCCCGATTCATATGATTTTGAGGGGACAGGCATTTTGGAGTGCCATGTTGAGTCTAGACCTGCCTGCATGCATCAAGACTAGTAAACGGTTGCGGATCATTGGTCCAGAGTGGCTTCGTTTATGGCTTGCATCCTCAGTATCTTGATGGATTAGTAGATTTTTGCTATTCAATATCTTCCTGTACTTGTTCGTGAGAGCGTTTACACATCATAGTTGAAGGGGTAGAATGTGGTTTAGTACTGATAGTCATACCGTAGGTGTGGACTTAATAAGACAAACAATCATTCACATGGCGTTGTTTAGCTGTTCGTCAGTTTTTTGTGCATGTATGTTGTTTAGACAGAGTGGACACAATGTTCAGTGGTTGAGAAGGCAATAATCTGTGCAGAGGGTCGATGCCGATGCTCTCCAGGTTGTACTACACAGCTCTACGACATTGTTGTTTCTTGTTTTCAATTTTTCGTCTGTTTTTGTTATTTGATCTCTGAAAGATAGAGTACTGTCTAGTGTTGCCGTAGCTGTTTTACAATGAGTATGTGTAGTCCTTTCAAACTGTAAGTTTTTCACTTCTTTATTCCTATCTTTTTCTTGAAAATACTGTCTTCAGCAACTAAGTGTCAAAGAAATAATAATAATAAGTTGCAAAGATAGTTAAATTAGTTACAGGAAATTCAGGGTATTAAATAAAAATGTGAGTAATTTAGAGGTAAATAACAGAAAGATATAAAAGGATAGATAAGGTGGCTGTCCGTTATCACAATGATAAGAAGGGAAATCTTCGAAACTGCAGTAAGTTTTTGCCTTTTGATTTGACTTTATATGTTGTTTATGAAATTGAACTGTACGTCAACGGCCAGTTTTCTAAATTGCTCACTTAATTACAGTTTTAAAGTGGCCATAAGACAACAGTAACTGATCACCGTTTACAGACTATTACAAAATACGTCTCGAGGATAATTATTATAGTAGTTATTGCTATCAGTTCTTCATGAGGCTTGTTAGGAAGGAACATTTAGTTATATATTTCTGGGCAGCATTTGCTTTATTCACAAGTTTCTTAGTAGCTGTGCCTGTGTGTATTTCTATCTGTAATAATATTTTAATTCTTAATGTAGTTTTGTAGCTACGTTTGTTTTATGTGTGACCTTGACTTAGTGTGTGTCTGCTCCATCTTCTGTTTCTGTATCGCTGTATGATGTTCCAATTTCTCTACCATTATCTCTATCATTACTGCTGTCATTTAGTGTCATGGTTGTGTTTAGTCTAGGTGCGGCTCCATACGACTACACAAAGATCTTCCAGAGATGTAGTTCTAAAAGCTAATGATACCTATAGTAGCACACCATTCTACCTGTGCCTCGCAGCAGCTATGTTTGTTGCCAGGTGGAATTTATGTGTCCATGTGCTTGCCGCAAAGGATATAATGAACTCAGTAGTATATTCTCATTTGTGATAGTGCAAGTATAATCTGTAGTATTTACTCTTGCCAGTTTTTGTTGTAACGTCGTTAGAGGGTGAATTGGAGACTGATGACTCTAGGCCTTTAGTCTCCTTAAACGTGTAATCAGCAGAAGTAGCATCAACAGCTTGAAGGAGACTCCTTCGTCAATTTTAATACCTACTTACCTTGTCGACTGTTGTTTCTGTTTAATTGTTTCATTAATGTCTTTCTAATGGGTCTTCCATTAAGCAGGATATAAAGTGTTTCGTTTGCAGCAGTCGTTAGCTTATTTTGTGTACACCAGTTGTTCATCTGTTGCGGTATATCACAGGCTTTTTCCTCAGATTGTGCTCTGGAGTTTGCCGAGAGATTATAGCCAGCAGATCGTCGGCATATGCCACGATTCCTTCGGCGCTGTGAAGGCATTCTACGAAGTATTTCGTAAGGTTATATTGCCAGATCTCAAAGGATGACCCACAGAGCGAGTCTTGTGAATGTTCCTTAGGGGATCTTTTGACCACTTTCTGACTGTCTGTTCGTCACTCAGCAACCCTGTTTCTATATCCTGTAGGCTGCAGTAAAAGGTAGCCAGCAACCCCATCTCCCTAAGGGTGTGTTTAAGTTGCCACCTCGCTGCTGCCCCGCATGGTCCGGCAATGATGAATCACACAGACTCCATTTTACCGGTCCATTTAACCTGCACCATCACTGCTCGCTACAATCCTCAGGAGGCGATTATATCAATCTGGCTTGTGTTTCGAGCTGTGACTATCGCCATATGTCCTGAAGCTTGAGCCATGATTGGCTCCAGCATTACCACGTTTGACGCTCTTAGCACCCTGCTGTGTGTGTGGACAGCCGCTCGGTAATTTCTCCTGGTGGACAGCGATCAGCGAGGCTGCAGCATAAATGCAACAAGGCCACTGGCTACCAGCGAGGTGCGATGTGGCAACAGGGAGCGGTGATGTGTCAGCAATGAGGATGCAACATAAGTATACCCTAGACACAGTCACGAATATTACAGGCTAACAGAGGTTGTCAAAGGTGCCTATTGTGTCTGTCATTTAGACTATAACATTTTTCCGGTCTGTGTTTTCCACTGCGCGAACAGCTTTGTTTATTGTATTTTCAGTTGACTTGTTTTCCGGAATTTCATTTTGCTGCAAGCTAAGTTCCATTATTTACTTGTACGAATGCTGTCCATAAAACAGAACTCATTCCTTGACCGTAACGAGTGTGTTCAGTAAACAAATTTGCCATTATGATTTTGTCTGGTTAGATCTTCCTCAGCAGATTTCTTGTGCCATTTTCAACGCTGTGGTTAACCTACCCAGCCATAGGGCTTTGTTTAGGCTCTCAGTTAGAATGTAGTAATGAGCAGTATGATATGTTGTGGGACCTGCACTTGAATACCATCGGGATCCCAAGTGATGGTTTCTGTTTCATAGTCAGTTTCTGGTTTTGATTGCTGAATGGTGTGTGCCTGTGAATATGTCTTTTGAGTTTTTTCAGTATGTATTCTGCCCTGCCTCTACACCCATGCATTCGCATGGCATCATCTTGTCTCAGCGTTGACAAGATCAGTTAGGTTTGATTTTTTCCTTTGAAATATTGTAAGAAATCCCAATATGTTTTCATGTAATTGTGTTTGTGTAAAGTTGTTCCTTTGTTGTTTATTTTAAAAAATGGCTGTTCTGTATCTCTTTCTCGTCTGTTTGTATATTTGTTGTCTTGCTTGCCTTTCTCTGACATTCTCTGCTCGTTAGTAGTATTTTGTTGTTCGTCTGATTAGCTTTCTTACGTCTGCGAGCTTGTGTAGCCAAGGGACTTCTGATTGTTGTTTTTATTTATTGTTTGTGAGTGGTATTTCTGTGTTTTGTGCAGTCTGTATCATACTAATGTATTGATTCTGTAGTCGATGCATCCTGTTACCACTTTAAGTGGATGACTGGATATGATTTTTCGCAGTCTGCCCTCGTCTACTTTAAGGAGTAAGAGTCTCTCACTAGATATGTCATCTGCTAGATATGTCATCTGCTATAATGCAGCTGCGTTATTATTGAAAATACATTATGGTCACACTGTACTAGGGATAAACTGAATGAACAGACAGGCCTGGTATTCAGCAAAATTGAGGTCCCAATGCCCAACTGGTTATACTGATTTAGGTTTGCTATGGCTTCCCCAAATTACTTCAGGCAAATGGTACGATGGACCCTCCTATAACGCCATTCTTGTCAATCAAGATCTGCTATCATGCAGCTGTCTATATGTATGAACTAAGTTAGATTTGTTGTTCATAAATTTTATACCATGACATGTCCAGTATCCTTCTAGAAGTCAGCCATAGATAGATAATACTACTAGTACTGCTGTTACTCCATACCTGCAAAACCTATGTTCCCTTATGCCATTTCCGACTCGATATCTGCCTCACCGAAATAGCACAACTTCTTCCAAATATTCACAAACCATACACTTCTCATCACCTTCCGAATAAGTTTACTCTATTCCACTCGAATCCTGCAAGAACATATCGACTCTGTTCTCAAACACTATACCTCTTTGAATTTCCAACACTTACCACCAACTAGATACACTACTGGCCATTAAAATTGCTACACCAAGAAGAAATGCGGATGATAAACGGGTATTCATTGGACAAATATATTATACTGGAACTGACACATGATTACATTTTCACGCAATTTCGGTACATAGATCCTGAGAAATCAGTACTCAGAACAACCACCTCTGGCCGTAATGACGGCCTTGATACGTCTGGGCGTTGAGTCAAACAGAACTTGGATGGCGTTTACAGGTACAGCTGCCAATGCAGCTTCAACAGGATACCACAGTTCATCAAGACTAGTGACTGGCGTATTGTGACGAGCCAGTTGCTCGGCCACCATTGACCAGACGTTTTCAGTTGGTAAGAAATCTGGAGAATGTGCTGGCCAGGTCAGCAGTCGAACATTTTCTGTATCAAGAAAAGCCCGCACAGGACCTGCAACATGCGGTCGTGCGTTATCCTGCTGAAATGTAGGGTTTCGCAGAGATCGAATGAAGGGTAGAGCCACTGGTCGTAGCACATCTGAAATGTAACGTCCACTGTTCAAAGTGCCGTAAATGCGAACCAAATGTGACCGAGACGTGTAACCAATGGCACCCCATACCATCATGCCGGGTGATACGCCAGTATGGCGATGACAAATACACGCTTCCAATGTGCGTTCACCTAGATGTCGCCAAATACGGATGCGACCATCATGATGCTGTAAACAGAACCAGGATTCATCCGAAAAAATTACGTTTTGCCATTCGTGCACTCAAGTTCGTCGTTGCATACACCATAGCAGGCGCTCCTGTCTGTGATGCAGCGTCAAGGGTAACCGCAGCCATGGTCTCCGACCTGATAGTCCATGCTGCTGCAAACGCTGTCAAACTGTTCGTGCAGATGGTTGTTCTCTTGCAAACGTCCGCATCTGTTGACTCAAGGACCGCGACGTGGTTGCTTTATCCGTTAAAGCCATGCGGATAAAATGCCTGTCATCTCCACTGCTAGTGATACGAGGCCGTTGGGATCCAGCACGGCGTTCCGTATTACCCTCCTGAACCCACCGATTCCATATTCTGCTAACAGTCATTGGACCTCGACCAACCCGAGCAGCAATGTCGCGATGCGATAAACCGCAATCGCGATAGGCTACAATCCGACCATTATCAAAGTCGGAAACGCGATGGTACGCATTTCTCCTCCTCACACGAGGCATCACAACAACGTTTCACCAGGCAACGCCGGCCAACTGCTGTTTGTGTATGAGAAATCGGTTGGAAACTTTCTACATATCAGCACGTTGTAAGTGTCGCCACCGCCGCCAACCATGTGTGAATGCTCTGAAAAGCTAATCACTTGCACATCACAGCATTTTCTTCCTGTCGGTTATATTTCGCGTCTGTAGCACATCATCTTTGTGGTGTAGCAGTTTTAACGGACAGTAGTGTATTAACAAGAATAACCTCTGATTAGCAGCCTACATACGCTGTGCTTACACTCATACATTTCTGATCCCCTTTTCTGTCTTACCACAAAATTCTCCCAAAGCTCTACCCTTCCTTCAATGTATAAAAGGATACTCCTTTTACTCTCAGTGCCAGATCATACCTTCTCCCAACTTTTCTTCACTCCTATACAACCATTTGCCCATATTGTCCATTCCACATCTTTTGTAACACACTCCATTACTACCTTTTGTTTATTCTATTCAGTTTAGTGTAGTGAAAACAAGTGCTTCATTTTTGCTGTAAACACTACCTTCAGTTGTTATGTTGTAGAAGAATGCAATTGGTGACTTAACCAATTTATTTTACAAATATCCTTTTAAAAATTAACGAAATATTTAATCATTTTACCATTTAAATACTTTTTTAAAAAAGCTGGAAAATATTTTAAAGACTTTCAGCTAATGAGCAGGACTGTACTGCTGATACTCTACCCTTCCCCCTTAGCAATAAGTAGACAAACTTACCTTTAATTTGTAAATCTTTGCAGGGGTGCTAGTTCCACTGGACAAGATACATCCGCCTGAAGAAGATGGTCCAGACCATGATACATGTGAATGTGAGGTTTCAGGAGGAGATGGAGGTGGAGGTGGAGTTGGAGGTGGAGGTGCAGGTGGATATGGTGGTGGAGTTGGAGGTGGAAGTGGAGGTGCAGGTGGAGGTGGAGTTGGAGGTGGAATTGGAGGTGGAGGAGGAGTTGTAGGTGGAGGTGGAGGTGGAGTAGGAGGTGGAGTTGGTGGCGGAGTTGGAGGTGGAGGTGGAGTTGGTGGTGGAGTTGGAGGTGGTGGAGGTGGGGTTGGAGGTGGAGGTGGAGTTGGTGGCGGAGTTGGAGGTGGAGGTGGAGTTGGTGGTGGAGTTGGAGGTGGAGTTGGAGGTGGTGGTGGTGGAGGTGGAGGTGGAGGTGGAGTTGGAGGTGGTTGGGGATCTGGAGGTGGAGGTGGAGGGGGAGGTGGAGGTGGAGTTGGAGGTGGAGTCGGAGGTGGAGGTGGTTGGGGATCTGGAGGTGGAGGGGGAGGTGGAGGTGGAGGTGGAGGTGGAGGTGGTGGTGGAGGGGGAGTTGCAGGAGGAGGTGGTTGGGGAGGTGGAGGTATAGTTGGAGGTGGAGGTGGATTTGGAGGTGGAGGTGGAGGAGGTGTTGGAGGTAGTGGTGGAGTTGGAGGTGTAGGTGGAGATGGAGGTGGAGTAGGAGGTGGGGCTGGAGGTGGAGGGGGAGTTGTAGGTGGAGGTGTAGGTGGCATTGTGGGTGGAAGTGAAAATCCATTTGGAGGTGGAGGTGTAGGTGGCGGAGATAGTGGAGGTGGAGGTGGAGGTGCAAATGGAGGTGGGGGTGGCGGTGGAGGTGGAGGGGGAGGTGGAGGCGGAGGTGGAGGTGGTGGAGGTGGAGTTGGAGGTGGAGGTGGAGGTGGTTGGGGAAATGCAGGTGGAGGTGGAGGTGGAGGTGGAGGTGGAGGTGGAGGTGGAGGTGGAGGTGGAGGTGGAGGTGGAGGTGGAGGTGGAGGAGGAGGTGGTGGTGGAGGGGGAGGGGGAGGGGGAGGGGGATGGGGAGGTGGTTGGGGAGGTGGAGGTGGAGGATGGGCCCCACCTAGATCTGGAGAAAGGCATGACAATTCCACATAACGTGTGAATACCAGGCAAAGTGAATGACCATTGGGATGGTAAATGTACACACAAAGTTTGAATGTATAAATGTGGACATAACAACTAGTCACTGTTTACTGATGTACTTCATATCCTACCAAAAATTGTTCCCAACTAAATGCAGTTTATATAGATCAGCATCAGCATGAATTGTAACATTTCATTGTTTAGTGATAAAAATTCATGAATTGAAATGTATTTTGCATCACACGATTTTGCCAGTATCTTGTACACAGTATTATTATTGTTTCATTGCATGTACTGTACGTGGACGAATCCTGTGCATAAACAACAATACGAATTTTTGAAGATATACACTTACATAATCAATATCCAACAGTGTGATGTTTTCATCAGTTACCGAGCTGTTTTATACCACTATAAAATGAAACGTTTTGTGCCTTATGTCACTGTCAGATATGAAAGCTACTGTTATTTAAAAAAATGTAGCGTAAGTGATATATTCCTGCTGAAAACGTAAGTTCTACGACTGAAAATCCCTATTACAGATTTGACTTATAGCATGTAAACCGATGTACACTTTTTGTTATCCATGAACACAAGGAATACCGACTTCCCTCTGGAGGTTATACTTACAGCGTATAAAGAAATTTTTACTTTCCATTATTCCTGAACAACAAGAGTACCTACCTCTCTATGAAGGGTATCAATCTGTAGCTGGTGAAACAATATTTTCAGTTATTAACTGCATGGTTATATCACACTTATCCACTAGCCAAGTTTTTAGCACTTTGCAATCAGAAACTGGTAAAAAAAAGTCCAGCAAAATTCTGCAAGATGTTTGGTAAGACATATGGACTAACATTTAACATTTTCTCCTCACTTTGACACGAGATTTATAAAAAACTATTTTAATTTTAAAACTCTTTATTATTTACTAAGTAACAGATCAGATTTATTAACGTGCTAACTTAGTATTTCTGTATTAAAGTTAAAATTGTAATTAGGTGCTACACTATGTATTCTAAGCTTCATATAAAATGAAATTATGGCCTTTACTAGATACATAATGTAACTTTCTGGGAATTTTTGTTTAACGATTGTTGTGTGTATACCCAATAATTATATAATATTCGATCTGCATCCTTACAAACCATAGTACGCTCCTATTAACCAGACACTTACCACTACAATGGCGTCCAGCTGAAGGTTCAAAATATCCCGCTACTGCAGTGTCCTTGGATAATCTAGTTCTTTTTACAAGATCTTTGATCTGGTGCTGAAGTCCTGCTTGGTTTGAGAAATTATGGAGTTCCATTGGCAGTTCACTCCATTAGTTCCCCAACGGAGATGGTCAATAGGGTGTTCTTCGTCTGATACCGTGTTGAGCTTTGTAATGGAATGCACAGTTATAGTCAAAGGGGAGTCGACTTTTAAATACAGTGTCTGCTCTGTTTAAATTTCTATTATTAGCGCAAGTACATCCTAAGATGCACTGAATTTAAAAAACTACTCTCTATCATAGACAAGCCTTTGACCCATATTCATTATATTAATTAACGAGCGCAACTGAGTACAACTTGTTAGATGAAAGTTATCTGACCAGTCACACTTGCTTTAATACTGCAACGGAAAATAGCATGCAAAGCGATTCGAAATTGGACATGCACGCATGTCCAAAGGAAAGCTGCATCGTTTTTCTTAACAACATAGGCACTGCAACATTGTATTTATCCGCTAATATCAGGGAGCGACTTTCATTTAAAATCCCCCCCTCCCCCGTACGGGAATCACATAATGTGTATACGAGTACAGGTTGTGACTCAGGAACGACGGCATATAGAAGTATGGGTCTGGCTGTGAGTATGCACAGATATCCATAGAATTTAAGGCGACCGCTCACATAAAGCGGGAAATCCGGTATTGGGCCGGCATAAATTTTCATTATCATTATTCCATTATACAGTTGACTGTTGTTGGTATTCGTAACTGCAAATACATTTCATGTAAATAGTGAATGTGTTTTAATAACACTACTTCCGAAGAATCTGGACACTTATTAGTGGAAATTAATACGGCATGTGTCAATTCTTCACGTTTATGTCAACTTCAACTCTGCTTGGGATACTTTCAATGAGGTGTTTGTATGTCTGTGGGGGAATTGCACCTCATTCTTCCTCAAGAGTACAAACAAGAGAAGGTAGTGAAGTCTGGTTCTAGGATCTGGGGCGAAGTCGATGTTTCAGATTGTCTCAGATGTATTCCATTAGGCCCTTCCGTTTCAGGATTGCTACTGTCCACAAAGCTTTGCCTCATAGATGCTGTTTTACGACAGGAAGCAGTGTCATGCTGATTCAACCATTCTCTTCAAACTGTTCCTGTACTTTACACAGAACACATTGCTCTAAGATTTGTGAATCTCCTTGTGCATTTAGAGTATTATTAAGCGCTGTAAGGGCAACACACCCCAACCACGAAAAACAGTCCCATACAGTAACACCATGCCTTCTGAACTTCACTGTTGGCGTTACACATGATGGCAGGAAACATCATCCAGGCATACAGCGAGCGAACTCAAATCCAGCCATTCGATTGTCATAGGGTATTACGTCATATATCACTCTAAATCACTCTTTTCCAGTCATCCACAGTCCAGTCACCTATTTACATTCCCTAAAACGTGGCCTAGCGTCGACTACAGAAATGTATGGCTCACGGCCGGCCGCTGTAGCCGAACGGTTCTAAGCGCTTTAGTCCGGAACCACGCGACTGCTACGGTCGCAAGTTCGAATCCTGCCTCGGGCATGGATGTGTATGATGTCCTTAGGTTAGTTAGGTTTAAGTAGTTCTAAGTTGAGCCATTTGTGGCCCACGAGGTGCTGCTCCCAAGGCACAGTCATTATGCTAGCTGGACTGCTAGCACCACTGTGGAAGCCAGGATTTCTTCTGCTAATTTCATATGATATTCTACAACCACCCTGCGAAGTATGTGACAGTCTCTCTGGTCTTGATTTAGTTGTGGCTGTTCCTCCGCATTTCCACTTCACAATAACATCACCAATAGGCGACTTGGGCAGCTTTAGAAGTGCTTAAATGCCCCTGATATGTTGCTTGTCTGACGTTCAATGGCTTGTCCATCACTCAGCTCTCCTGACCGACCCATACTACTGTTACAGCTTCTATATTGACAATAAATTACTTCAAGAGATATTTTCTACTCGTCGAACCACATTTCGTGACATCTGGTGCTCAGTTCCATGTTATATGAGCGTTCCTGAATACTATTGATAAGACAGAATATAGTCGGTCACTGTGCTGTGAGGATGTTACCCCATACTTGTAATTAGAACAGTCAAATATGGAACATTGAACACAAACATTTTATAGCATATAGTGTAGCGCCTTTCAAGTTGTACCAACGTCACAGCCACCTTACTTACAGAAATATGGGTTATGTAAGTAGGTTGTAAGTGCTGGTACGGATCATGATCCATTTACGAGTATAACCTGTTTCTTATCTAGTGTCACATTACACACTTGTGCGACTAATACTGAAGGTCTCTCACCACTCCACTCCTCCCCAGAAAATCACTGGGATTTGATCTAAGGGAATCCAATCCCAGTCCCCTCCTCCCCCTCTCCTCCTCCATTCTCCTACTCCGAGATTTAATGAGATTCAAGCACCCCTTCCCCAACTATTGTAACTGGGACACTTGAGTCGGTGGGGTATACTCTAGAGCTGGACAGCCTTGGGCAAGGATCAGGATGTGTCTCTTTGTTAACAACAGACTACGTTAACCGATATCACCCAAGGCCTATTGGTAAATAACAATTTAATATTATGTCATTCGAGGCACCAGCACAGACCACACGCAGGAAGATATGCATGTACTCTCATTCTTGCAAGTTTTACAGAATTTTACGTATTTTTCCATAGATTCCACAATTTTTCGTATTTTCCACAATTTAAGTATTTTTCAAAATGTTATGTGTTTTATTTAATAACACGATCTCTGTCTCTCTGATTCCGACTTCACGTCGACATTTTACGTATTTTTGTACATTTTTCGTGTTTTCCCCAAATTTTAGGTATTTTATCCAATTACGTGAGTACAGTCCCACTGCTCCCAAAGTCACGTCGACGTCATGAGGCTCTCAGCCAATCACATTACTATTGTGTGTGTGTGTGTGTGTGTGTGTGTGTGTGTGTGTGTGTGTGTTTGTGTGTGTGTGACGTCATAGTAGTGTGTGAGTTACAAATGAATACAGTGGAAATAATGTCATGGCGAATTCTATATGCATAGCAGTTTTACAGATTTCTCACCAAAGTTATAGTAATTATAGGAAATACTACACCACAATACATAAACCCCTGTTAACTCACCACTATATTACTAGATTGTGTGACATCATAGCAAAAACTCTGATGCTTCCAACCAACGATATGATGCGTAAAATGATTAGCAGAGTACGAGAAAATGCGCATATTGAGTGCATTACATTGTTTCTAAATTTGATTCTTGCGAGTTATTCGATGATTTTTGCAAAATGTTAATCTAGCCGCTCATCTAGATGAAATGTGTGGGTCCGTCTTCCTGGTAAGATTAGCGTGGTGGGAACATAGCAGAAATACCACAGATAGATACACAAACTCTTGCAAAGCCATCCTTACAGTACTGAGGTGCGGTGAACCAAGTTCATTATCATGTTGGTAGCAATAACGACGTTATGGCAAAATTATGACGCTTGCAACCTAGGATACTGTGTGTATAAGATTTAGCACAGTTATGCAAAATACGCAACTAAAGAGAGAGAGAGACAGAGGGGGGTGAACACATTAATCCCCTCCACAGCAACGAGCGAAAAATTTTGCACAATATATGCGTTATTGTCTCCGGCCTGGTGCCCTGTGCAAAAGGCACTGCTACATAAATCTGGCATTCAGTGAGGCGACATCCCACCACAGTAAACCAGTCGTAACTCGGCGGCACCTACACGACCACCTGCGGAAATCTGTGGAACGACTTAGAGGATAAATGTTGCTAACAGCTGACAAATAATTATAAAGTCCATGAGTAATCGTAGGTATTTATGAGATCTGTTCGGAAAGTAAGGTACAACAAGTCGTGAAAAGGAAAGGAGAGTGAAAATCCGATGAAGCTTTGCAGAGATGTGGTGGATAGTATCTCAGTATATCTGTCGATCGCGTCACGTCACTCTTTTCAGTTCTGAGCATGTAGTGAGCACGTGAAGATGCCTAAAGGAACAGCATCCCCCACCAACTATGGGTGCGCCCTGCGAGGTTGCGCCTGATTTAATGCAACCTCACGTAGGTTACAATGGCATGTAGTTCCTTCTTCATGAAAATTCTCGGCCGCACACTGCAGGGACAATGTTGAGGTCTCTGCAACGTTTTCCGTGGGAAGTATTTGATCACCCACGATGCAGCCTGCACTTGGCTCCCTCTGATGTTCATCTCTGCTCACATAAACCGCTGGCTATGAAGACATCATTTTGGCACAGCTAACGTACTGCAAAGTAGCATAGAAAAGTGGCGGAAGGCATAGGCGGCTGTCTTCTATGACGAGGGTATTGGAAAGTGGGTACACTGCTACGACAGATGTCTGTGTAGGTTCAAATGGCTTTAATACTATGGGACTTAACATCTGAGATCATCAGTCCTCTAGACTTATAACTACATACACCTAACTAACCTAAGGACATCACACTCACCCATGCCTGAGGCAGGATTCGAACCTGCGACCGTAGCAGCAGCGCGGTTTTGGACTGAAGCGCCTAGAACCGCTCGGTCACAGCGGCCGGCGTCTATATAGGAATGGCAACTATGTATAAATGTATCTGGAAGGCATAGAAAACCGTTGCAAATAAAACATTTTTGATTTTCATTGTGGTTTGCATTTCGCGACTGATCTGACCTTAGTCTCTGAATAGCCTCGTATTTACAACACCATACTGATATTAATGCAGCGTGGTGGAATCGTTACACATCCACGACGGCTCAGTTTCTGCCTGCCATAGCTGCTAGTGTATACTAAAGTTTGTTTCCCAGCCTAGGTTCTATAGGAAGTAATATGACAGCCGAATTGATTTCAATCATCCGGCAGAGTAATTCAGAATTCCACCATTAGATCGTGTACAAAACTGCTACCAGTACTGGTGTTTTGTGTAATTATTTTCACGTTAAAGCTATAGGCACTGTTTTATAAGCCATTAATGGTCCTGACTGTCTTTTTTTTTTTCAAATAGTGTATCGAGGTACTAGTATAGCCTCCTGCCATTACCAAATAATCCATTAAAACTAGTCTTCTAGATTATGTACATACTGTGAGGTAACGAGCGAGTTGTGTCGCCCTGAAAATATTCTAAGGTCGGAGTTGGCGTGGCCATACGGGCATACGGGCCGCACGCAAAGCCGGGGATCGTCTGCGACCGCGTGGTGCCGTACGTTAGCCGGCGCAAGAGGGACAGCCCCAGCGCGTGGTCCATGTCGACCATGTGACTGGGAATTCCATCTTAACGCTGTGTCGCGGAATGGGCTTTGTGTCGATGGATGAGATTTGTATGCCGTGGACTGCCAAAGATGGTGGACTTCGTGAAACCATAATGGTAGACATTTCACAGTTCGTATAGAAATTAATAGTAGCCAGATGAATCATGATACCGCAAAAAGAAACATGTGCATTACCATTATTTGCACGACGATTCTGATGGTGTAATCAGATTTTCATTGTCTTTATTAAAGCTTAGTATCTGACGATAAATTATACAAGTAACACCCAGCAACGAATTTCCAAAATCTAAACGGTTCATCCGATTTTGTCGATCGACGTGTCTTTAGAAAGCTAATTGGTATAAATTACAGGCACGTAACTTGAATAGTACATGATTTATTGGAGGTCGAAGGGGCCGACTACTATCGATCGCGTCAGGCCATAAGTGCTCCACATTTACACGAAAAAAAAAAAAAACTGTAGCAGCATGCTTATCAATATATTTATTCATCTATGTCTTTGTTTATATCCGATATATACTATTCGTGAAGACATTGGTCAAATATTTACTGTGTTTTAGAAAGCCCAGAGACATTGGGCTACTGCCCTACTTATACTTCTATTCCTTTGATATATGTTCATTTTACTAGTTTATATATTTAATAATGTGTCTTAGAGCATGTTTACGGTCCAGCCATAGGAATATTTATTTAATTTCAAGTAATTTAAATGTAAATCCAGTACTTCGAATGTGTTTCATTATGTTTTTGAGTGTGCGTTGGCTTGGAGACAGGATAGGAGCGCTCTAGCCAATCACAGTGATCATTCCAAAAAGGACATGTGGAGAGACTGTATGGAAGTGGGAGAGGAGCATCGTTTTGAGAGAAGACAGGGGAGTTCTGGGCAGTACGGGAGAGGATACGAGAGTGTCCTGGACAGTACGGTGCGACGGACCCACAGACTTGGAGACTTGAGTAGTTTGCGCGTGGTCATGGGAGATAGAAACATTGCGTAGTGACGACTTGCGCACTTGTGAGATTTCTGTGGCTTCTGCAGTGAAGACGTAGTATGCGTTTAGAAGTGAATATCTCACGAGCTATGTTATTGTTCATAACTAATTACGTGAAGTAGGAATCTATTGTTCCTGTTATTCAACTTATATTTTATTTAATTGCTGGGCCTTCGACACCAATAAGTGTTTCACAGTAATAAAAGGCATTCTTAAAGGTACTTCTGATATCGTACTCGTCATTTAAAGTCGTTAAAATAGTACCTGCTGAATTTATTTAATTGAAATCTTTCATTTATAAATGTCTATGTTACGTCAAAATTCGCAATTGCCGAGTGATAGGATCCTTCGATCATTCGATCCGTGTGTATATTCATATGGCAT
Source organism: Schistocerca cancellata (assembly GCF_023864275.1). NCBI lineage: Eukaryota > Metazoa > Arthropoda > Insecta > Orthoptera > Acrididae > Schistocerca > Schistocerca cancellata. The sequence goes on from NC_064629.1 coordinate 272,760,772, forward strand.
ATTGCTAGACTCAGCAGTATTTGGCTTTTAATGTGGCAACTACGTATCCCAGCCCCTAGACAACAAAATCAGCCAAAACTTTTAATATTTCAACTCTGAGTCTGTGGGTACGTAGTTGAGGGCCACCACACCACCACTTCATTTTATTTGAAAGCCCGCAATTGGAGGTTTCTCGTCTGAGATTTGTGTCCTGCAAAGTGGTAATACCTTTGCTCTCTGTTATTCAGCGTACTATGCGAAATGTGAAAACCTTTGCAAAACCAGTAGATATTTATGTGTAGTGAACCTCTCACAAATCACAGTTTGAGATCGGTTTTTTCCGCAAATAGGTATCTGGAAACAGTGAAATTGCGCAGCTATTTTCACAACTAACACATGCTATTTGTAGAGGTCCTAATCTATCACGTTAAAGGGAATTTGCGCGGGGGCTCAGAGTCTAAATAAGTTGAGTGCAGAGAACAGTAGCGGTTAGCGCGTTAAACGGACAGCGGTATCGGAGACAGTTGAAACACGCGGTAACCGGCAGCAGCTACAACTACAGCAGGCGACTTCTCCAGTGGCGGACACAGATCGACAGCAATACGACGGCAGTGTCTTGGAGTACACCAGCGCAGTCTTCAGTGTCGTCTTCCACTACAACTGACGGCATCACTATGGTAGAGGGAACCATCTCATATCAGATAAGTGCCTGTACAAATAGTGAGATAGTGTTTAACCCTAAGGTTGAAGCTCCACTTATAGATCTCGCGAATATAAAGCAGTCACCTAGTATGCGTAATTCTGAAAACGGAAGAGAGCCGGTTAGTCGAAAATCAGATCGCGAAAGTGTAACTGGTAGGGATTCAGGCAAGGCGAATGAGTGTGGCGGAGATATGATGTCTCAACTAATGCAAATGATCCAGGGATTGGGAAATAATATGAATACAACAGCAAATAATATCGGTACAGTTCAGACTGATATGGGTACAATGCGAACTGAAATAATTTCCGCTATGAAAGAGGAAGTTGAAAAAATTATGGGTAAGCTTGAAAAATCAATTGATGATGAATTGAAATGTGTCTGAGTGGATATGGGGAAAATTACAGACGAAGTTGTAATAGTAAAATCTAAAATCGAATCAGTGGAAAAAGATCTTGGGGAAAAAATGAATAAGATACAGATGGAACTTGGGGGCACGGTAAGCGACTGTATAAAAGCGCAAGATGCTCATAAAAGCGATATAAATTTTGCAGTTAGTGACATTTCCAATCGTGTAGGTGGGCGGTGGGGGGGGGGAGGTGGGGGAAAGAAGTGGGCAAAATTAAAGATAAAATAGAGTCCAGTATCACTATTGAAAATGAATTTAAAAAACAAATGCAACAGATAAATAGTGATTTAAATTCGTTAGCCACCCAACAGGCCATTCCAGTTATAAATATCCCTTGGGCAAATAGCAGATCTGTGAAATTTACACAGATAACGGAAGATATTCTTGGCTGCGTGTAGGGATGCTTTTGTTCACGGCATGTCGGACGAAGCCAAAATAAAATATATAAAACGGCATTTGGAGGGAGACCCGCAGTCTTGGGCAAATATTAAATGTAGTTGGTGCGAATCGTACGAGGAGTTCGAAAAACGTTTTCTGAATAAATTTTGGAGCGAAGCAAAACAGACAAGGATCAAAAATGAATTTTTAAACGGGCCGAGTTACAGGTACAGTAATGGGATGATGAGAGATTTTTGCAAGCACGAACTTGGCAAGCTTATGCATGTGAAACATCTATTGTGGATTCAGTGGAAATCACCACGTTAAAATGGCCATTACCCGAAACTTTGCACTGGGATCTTGTTCATGGTCCATGTGATTCCGTGGACGAATTTCTAGAATTTGTTGCAGTTAAAACCTCAGAGGAAACCGGGTGGTAGTTATCAAAATGGGAATCCAAATAATCATCACCAAAATAATAATCATGGGAGAAAGCAAGGGAAATCTCAGGGAGATAGTAGCTGGAATGAGCAGAATGATTGGAGAACGAACAGGAATGATAACTTCCGTGAACAAGACCCAAGTAAAGAGTGTAGATTTGACGGGGGAAACTGCGTAACACCCGGTCGGGAAACTGATGTTCGCCACATCTCAGGTCCGGGGATGGCGATCTGAACAGGCGATGAAAAAGACTGGAGATAATGGTAATGGTAGAAATTTTGATAGGTTTGGAGAAAGACAATAGATATGTAATATGGGGTATGTTAAAGAGGAAGGCAATAAAGATGGCTCTTTCAATAAAAGCAAGGGGTAACGGCGGAAACATAGATTTGTGAGAGATTTAAGTACAAATAACGGGAATAAATTTCGGGGAATGATGTAAGTTCTGAATATGTAATGAATGAGTGTGTGAATAGTGGTGAATGGAAAGATTCAGTGGTTCAAAAAGAAGTTAAAGGGGAGATGAATTTTGTGCAAGCAAATTATGTGGAGAGTTCTGAAGACGTATTAGTAAACAGTAGCAATTGCAGTAAGGAAGGTGTTGTAGTAGCAAGTATTTGTGAGTCGGCGAGAAGCGTCGATGTTAGTGAAGGCGGCATCGCTTTGGTTTCCCCAGCTGCAAGTGAGGGTGATTGTGTTCCAGCGGAAACCGTCACTGTTATTAAGGGAGGCTTAGCATTGGTCCCGCCAGCAGTTGAAGTTAAAAATGTATCGGCAGACGTAGATGATTTCTGTTTAAAGGAACAGAGCAATTGTAATTTATGTAATTATGTAAAAGCTACTGGTATTGATACTTCAGAGGAAGGAATTTACGCTTTTCTACTCACGAAAGAAGGGGAAATGAAACTTATTGATGAATGTGTGGATCTAAAACGTTTGTCAGAGTGTGACTGTGAGAATGTATGTAAGGTACGTGGGTGAGTCAAATGAAAACTTTAAATATTTTTTTAAATATTATTTATTGTGCAGAAGTGCTACAAAGCTGTATCAATTTTCAATATAATCTCCCCCACGCTCAATGCAAGTCCTCCAGCGCTTACAAAGTGCATAAATTCCTTTAGAAAAAAATTCTTTTGGCAGTCCGCGCAACCACTCATGCATCGTGTGGTGTACCTCTTCATCAGAACGGAACCTCTTTCCTCCCATTGCGTCTTTGAGTGGTCCAAACATATGGAAATCACTTGGGCCAAGGTCTGGTGAGTATGGTGGATGAGGAAGACACTCAAAATGCAGGTCTGTGATTGTTGCAACTGTTGTACGGGCAGTGTGGGGCCTTGCATTGTCATGTTGCAAAAGGACACTTGCTGACAGCAATCCACGTCGCTTTGATTTGATTGCAGGCCGAAGGTGATTTTTTAGGAGATCTCTCCAAAATGACGCCTTTTCTGTCCCAAAAGAGTGTCAGCATAACCTTCCCTGCTGACAGTTAGGTTCGAAACTTCTTAGGTTTTGGTGCTGAGGAATGTCATTCAGTGTCACTCGGCGGTCTTGCTTCACTATGGCTTCAACTGCTGCAATGGTCTGTGGAGTCACAACTCGTTGTGTCTGACCTGGACGAGGAGCATCTTCCACTGAAGTCACACCATTTGTGAACTTCCTACTCCATTTGTAGACTTGCTGCTGTGACAAACATGCATCACCGTACTGAACCTTCATTCGTCGATGAATTTCAATAGGTTTCACACCTTCACTACGCAAAAACCGAATAACAGAACGCTGTTCTTCCCTGGTGCAATTCTCAAGTGGCGCGGCCATCCTCATACTGATAACGCGACGGTATGTGTGCATCTGCACTATGCTGCCACCTACAGGCCATTCTGCACGCTTTTTGTAGCACGCTTACCAACTTACAGAAAAACGACGCGAAAATTCGATTCGTTATTACAAATTTAAGGTTTTCATTTGACTCACCCTCGTAGAATCGGGGGTTAATCTGGTTGAAAAGTGTGTAGAAATGGCCCTGTGTGCTCATTTTTGTCCGATCACAACGGTATGTAGCAAGTCTGGAAGTTCCAAAATTGTACGACAAGGTAGCAGCAATTTGTGTAGTGTAGCGGCGGAGGATAAAGTTGTGTACGATTCACATAAAGTTAATTTGTCGATGGAGGAAAGTAAGGTTTCTAATGTGAATTTATGTAGTGATTTAAATGGTGTATCAGCAGATAAGGTTGCTGAGATGAATATTTATGGTGATGATGGCTTAGGTATCGATGTATTATTTCAGAAAGGTAAAGTGTTTAACAGTGAATTGATGTGTTATTTGTTGAGGCTGAACGTGTCGATATTTTGGAGGGGAAAAGCAGTAAAATTGTACATGCTGTGGGTAGTGAATCGGAGAAAGGTGCAGAAGAACTAACAAAAAATTTAGAGAGGGCTGAAGTAAATAGTGTGGATGGGGATAGTTTGTGTAATGAAGTTCGCACGAATTGGTATATGAAGGAGGAGTGTGATTTTAGTGTGACTGATTGGCGTTGGTACGGCAGAACGTTAGGGTCGTTTCTGCCGCATATGTGGAAACGAGAGAAGTTTAAAATTGGTAGAGGTTTAGAAAAGGAAAGGAATGAATTTGGGGTGTGGGAAATATTTAATGAATTATTTTGGGATGAACATGAGATTCAGGGGTGGATAGAAAAGGATGTGTGTACGCTAGAATTGGAAGAGAAGGGACGAGACGTAGAATATGATTTATTGAGCGAAAAATATTTAGAACGAAAGAAAATGGTAAATGTACAGCCAGTTATACTTCGCTTAAGTGTGTAGGGAAATGCGTAGAATTTGAATTTCAGAGCGAAAAAGGGCAAGTAAAATTTAAAAGACTTTTACAGGTGAAAATCAGATTGTTCATGCCATAGTTACTGAGGGTCGGAGTAAGGAAGTCAATATGCATAACAGAATTAAGGAAGTGATTGATCCAGTCAATGGTATATCAGAAGGGGAAAAGAAAGAGTTGTGTGGGGTGGGGATTGTTGGACCGCTACGAGGACGTATTCTCGGATCGACCTGGTAAAGTTACCGATTTCGAGTATACTATGGAAGTGAAACCTCACGAACCAATTTTTTAACTGCAAACCGTACGTATTACCTATAGCTGATCGAGATGCCGTCAGAGTTCGATTAAAGTAAATGTTCGATTGGGGAATAGTCGAACAATGTAGGAGCGATTGCTGCAGTTCTATCGCTATTGTTAAAAAACGTGATGACTCGGTCAGAATTGTATTAGATGCGAGAAAAATAAATAAAGTAATTGTAAGGGAATTACACCAGCCTGGCAATATGGAGGAACTGCTGCAGAGTTTTAATAATATCAATTTAATGTCCAGTGTTGATCTGACCTCGGGATTTTGGCAGAGGAAAGCAGACGATACACTTCTTTCCCTTCTTGAAGGGCGAAGCTACCGGTTTGGAGTAGTACCATTCGGACTTACTATTTCTGTGGCAGTTTTTGTAAGAGCGTTGAGTCATGTCCTGGAGGAGAGTCTAATGAACAAACTCGTGATATACATAGATGATATATTCATCACTACAGAAACGTGGAATGAGCATTGTCGAGTTTTGGAGGAGGTACTCATGGCTCTGAGACAAGGTGGAATGACTTTATAGCTCGCGAAATGTGAGTTTGTTCGAGCAGATATTCAATTCCTGGGGCATAGCTTTACTTCGGAAGGAATTTTACCTAGTTGCGAAAAATTAAAGTCCATTTCCGGATATAATAGACCCAAAAGTAGGAAACAACTGAAGTCATACTTGTGCTTCTGCGGTTTCTACAGAAAATTCTTGGGAGAGGGAGAAATGAATATTCCGAATTTAGGCAAATTGTTGAAGAAAAATGCCGTTTGGAGGTGGCCCGAGCAATGTGAAACGGAATTCCAGGGTATAAAAGATAAATTCTGCAATAGCAAGATATTGTATTATCCAGATATGAATCTCTCTTTTTGTTTAGCGTCGAACAGTTCGTACTATGGAATAGGTTGTGAGCTATTTCAGGAAAAGCCAGTCAATGGAAACATTGAACACCGTAGTGTGGCATTCTCCAGCCGCATGCTAAATAAGCACGAACGGGGATACAGCATATCGGAGAAGGAGATGCTCGCGTTCGTGCACGGATTTAAGAAATTCCACATGTATCTAGAGGGCAGAAAAGTGACGGTATTGTCGGACCAAAAGGCCCTGAGTTATCTGCAGGACTGCAGGATACTGAATGACCGCTTAATGCGCTGGGCAATGATCAAGCAGCAATTCGAATACGAAATCCGCTACATCAAGGGTACAGAAAATTGTGTTGCCGATTCTCTGTCTAGATTACTAGTGGGGGCGAAAGACGATGGAAGGGAGGATCCGAATGAATTTAAGCTTCTGTATATGCATGGGGTAGCGGGGGAGAAAGGAATTCGTACGGTGTGCAAAGATATGTGGCGAGCACAAAACGACGATCCAGAGCTGAAACACATTAAGGTGAATTTCGACAGAAAAGGATACGAGAAAATATCAAAATATTTTAAGATACACAAGGCAGTGTTATTCCGGTGGAAAGATGAAGATACGGACAAATGCAGACTGTGATTTCCCAATAGGTATGTGGAACAGTTAATAAACTACATCCATTTAAGTCACGGACATTACGGGGCCGAAAAGTGCACCGAAATCATTGAGGAATCTTTCTTTCTTTCTTTCTTTTGCTTACACCAAGGTCCCGCAGTGATCGCAGGGTCGGTGTGGTTACAACAGATTTGGCAATGTTAGTGTTAGGGATGGCCAGATGCCGTTCCTGCCGTCACCCCATACCCCCAGAACGTAATCAGTGTACCCCAACTGTCTACGTCTAGTGTAAATCGTGAAATAGTGCGGACGTGTTTCAAATGTCTGCGACGCGTGTAACTGAGGCGAAACCGAGCAGAATGTGGAAAACCGCCTAACAACCATATCCAGGTTGGCCGGCACACCGGCCCTCGTCGTTAATCCGCCGGGCGGATTCGATCCGGGGCTGGTGCGCCTACCCGAGTACAGGAAACAGCTCGTTAGCGCTCTCGGCTACCCTGGGGGATCATACCGAAATCATCGAGGAATACGCCCACGTAAATAACCTGGCCAGACGGGTCCGCGCGCAGCTGGCGACGTGCGACCGTTGCCAACAGGTCAAATACTGCACGACCACGCAACAGTGGGGAAATGCAAATCATTATACCTACTAAAGTGGGCAAGTTACTGGCTGTGAACAATTTTTGCCCACTACCCACTGGACGCGGCGGCATGAAGAACATCTTTGTTGTGGTGGACGTGTTCTCTAAGTTCATTTAACTGTATCTGATACGGAAAGCGAATACTAAAATTCTGATCGCCACACTGGAGAAGGATTTCTTCAAGAATCTTGCAAAACCAGTAGGGCTGTTGTCTGACAACGTATTGCAGTTTACTTCGAACGACTGGAACACGTACGTGAACGACCAGAGTGTGCAACATATCCATATATCCGTCTATCACTCAGCGAGCAACCCGTGTGAACGGTATATGCGGGAAGTAGGACGTGTATGTAGGACGTATGCCAGCAATAGTCATTCCGAGTGGGTGGAGTACGTGAGCGCGTTTGAGGACGTACTCACCTTTTGGAAGTCATGACCGGCGTGAAACCAAAGTTCCTACTCACAGAAACGGTAGAATTCCCACCGCGAAAAGCTGAATGGGCTGCTGAAAGAGAGTGGGCAGTAAAGGCCCACATGAAAAAGTTAGCCGCTGAAAGGAAAAGGCGACACGATGGGCGATACAAACCGATGAAGTAGAAAGTGGGGGACAAAGTGCTTGTATGCACTAAAGAACGTTCCAGCGAAGTGGACGGGGAGATTAAGAAATTATTCGAGTTATATTGTGGACCATTTGTTGTGGCAGAGTACCCTCACCCAAATGCATACCGTTTAAAATACCCTGTCCCAGGAAAATCTTTGGGTCTAAGAAACGTGATGGAGTTGAGGCTGTATATAGAGAAAGGGGAGAAATGAAAAGCTGTTCTAATTTGTAGTTATTGGTAGTAATTGTGGAGGTATAATTTTATATGTTTTGCTTGGGGATTCATTAGTAATTTGTTAGTTTATTGTGGCACTGTACGTGTGCAAGAGGGGGAAGTTTAGCCACTGAGGGTGTTGAAGGTCAGTGACCTCGTGGATTTAAGTAAAATATGTATTTATTTATGGTTTGTATAAGAGTGTGGCAAAGAATTTAGTGGTCAATTTAAAGGGAACTAAAATTGTAATTGTATGTGCACGAAAGTTTTGGTGCGTGGAGATAGGAAGGATTGATTAAAGTCAATTAAATAGAACTTGCGGGAATTTGAGCATACTGTGATTCAGTCGTTTGCCTTGTGACTTTGTTCCTAAAGTATTGTTTTCCACTGGAGGGAATCCTTAGCGAGGATCCTGGTTGGGTTCGGGAAATGGTTTGTTGTCGGGTTTCTACTTTTGGGTTTCGTTGTAGACAGATTTGTCACGATAAAGGCGGGAGCTCGGAATTCAGAGGCAAACACAATTTCCGCGAGGCACTTGGTCAAAAGACTGATGTGAGTTGATCAATACTTCGTGCTGAAACCCAAGTGAGCATGTGTAGTGCGACAAAAAAATTAGTGCAAGAAGGCGCCTTAGCGCTGAGTGAGTAGCACAAGAAGTGCTTACAAAATCGCACGTAAGTGAAAGTGCATTGAAAAATCTTATTTCTTGTCCAAAAAATTGTTTATGCATAACTGAAATGCAGGCATTTATTTAATATGCCGTTTCTTTCATAACTTGTGTTAGTTTATTTCGAAATTCATGCTGCTTCCACACCATTACAAAAAATTTGTAAACATTATTGGCCTGGCGTTTTAATCATTGAATTCTGTTCTTTGTAATTTCTACATCTACATCTACATGGTTACTCTGCAATTCAAACTTATGTGCCTGGCAGAGGGTTCATCGAACCATTTCCATACTACTTCTCTACCATTCCACTCTCGAATGGCGCGTGGAGAAAAAGGAACACTTAAATCTTTCCGTTCGAGCTCTGATTTCTCTTATTTTATTATGATGATCATTTCTCCCTACGTAGGTGGGTGTCAACAAAATATTTTCGAATTCGGAAGAGATAATTGGTGACTGAAATTTCGTAAATAGATCTTGCCGCAAAGAAAACTGCCTTTGTTTCAGTGACTGCCACCCCAACTCGCGTATCATATCAGTGTCACTCTCGCCACTATTGCGCGATAGCACGAAACGGGCTGCCCTTCTTTGCACTTTTGCGATGTCCTCCGTCAATCCTACCTGGTAAGGATCCCACACCGCGCAGCAATATTCCTGCAGAGGACGGACAAGTGTAGTGTCGGCTGTCTCTTTAGTAGGTACATCGCATCCTCTAAGTGTTCTGCCAACAAAGCGCAGTCTTTGTTTTGCCTTCCTCACAATATTATCTATGTGGTCTTTCCAATTTAAGTTGCTCGTAATTGTAATTCCTAGGCATTTAGTCGAATTGACAGCCCTTATATTTGTGCGATTTATCGTTTCCATAAAAATTTATCGGATACCTTTTAGTACCCATGTGTATGACCTCGCACTTTTCTTTGTTTAGTGCCAATTGCCATTTTTCACACCATACAGAAATTCTCTCTAGATTTTTTTGTAATTGGAACTGGTCGTCTGATGATTTTACTAGACGGTCAATTGCAGCATCATCATCTGCAAAAAATCTAAGGGGGCAGCTCAGATTATCACCTAGACCATTTATGTAAATCAGGAACAGCAGAGGGCCTATCACACTACATTGCGGAACGCCAGATATCACTTCTGTTCTACTCAATGATTTACCGTCTATCACTACGAACTGTGACTTCTCTGAGAGGAAATCACGAATCCAGTCACACAACTGAGAAGATATTCCATTTTTTTGATTAATAGTCGCTTGTGAGGAACGGAATCAAAAGCCTTCCGGGAAACCAGGAATATGGAATCGATCTGAGATCCCTTGTCGACAGCACTCGTTACTTCATGTGAATAAAGAGATAGTTGTTTATTTTCTGAACCCGTGTTGGTTATGTATCAATAAGTCATTTTCTTCAAGGTTATTCATAATGTTCGAGTACAGTATATGCTCCAAAATCTTACTGCAAATAGAGGTCAGTGATATGGGTCTGTAATTCAGTGGGTTACTCCTATTTCCTTTCTTGAATATTTGTGTGAACTGTGCTACTTTCTATTCTTAAGGAATAGACCTTTCGTCAAGTGAACGGTTGTTTGCTGATTGCTAAGAAAGGCGCTATTGTGTCTGCTTACTCTGAAAGGAACCTGATTGGTATACCATCTGGACGAGAAGACTTGCCTTTCTTAAGTGATTTGAGTTGTTTCGCAACACATAAGATATCTACTTTTATGTCACTAATGCTAACAGCTGTTCTGGTTTAGAATTCTGGAATATTTACTTCATCTTCTTTCGTGAAGGAATTACTGAAAACCCTATTTAGTAACTCCATTTTAGTGGCACCATCATCGGTAACATTTCCATAGCTATCGCGCAGTGACGGTATTGAATGTTTTTTGTCACTGGTGTGATTTACATAGGACCAGAATCTCTTTAGGTTTTCTACCATATTTTGAGACCCTCAGGGATGGAGCCCCTTAGCCCCTTAGGGATATGGCAGCTAAGGACGGGAAGAAAGCCACTGTGTACTCCTTGTGCGCACCGGGGGGAGTCATCCAAGATGTGGAAAGGGTCCTTCCGGATGCCATGAAGGGTAGGGTGCAGCCAAATACAGGTGGTGGCTCATCTCGGCACTAATGACGTCTGTCGCTATGGATCGGAAGAGATTCCCTCTGGCTTCCGGCGGCTGTCTGAGTTGGTGAAGACTGCCAGTCTTGCTAGCGAGATGAAGGCAGAGCACACCATCTGCAGCATCGTCGACAGGAGCGACTACGGACCTTTGGTGCAGAGCCGAGTGGAGGGTCTGAACCAGAGGCTCAGACGGTTCTGCGACCGTGTAGGCTGCAGATTCCTCGACTTGCGCCATAGGGTGGTGTGGTTTGGGGTTCCAATAAGTAGGCCAGGTGTCCACTACACACAGGAAGCGGCTACACGGGTGGCAGGGGATGTGTGGCGTGGACTAGGCGATTTTTTAGGTTAGACAGTCTCGGGAAAGATCAAAAAGGGCTCCAGTCTCAAAGGGTATAGGGCAAAGAAACGACAAGAATCGACCAAGCAACAGTCGGTATTATAGCTGTGTTGGAAAAGCTCCAAGTGTTGATAGAAAGCACTTAGGCTGAATTCGTTATAGGAACAGAAAGCTGGCTAAAGCCGGAGATAACTTCTGCCGAAATTTTTACAGAGGCACAAACCGTGTTCAGAAAGGATAGATTAAATAAAGTAGGTGGTGGTGTGTTTGTGTCCGTTTGTAGTAGTTTATCTTGTAGTGAAGTTGAAATAGATGGTTCCTGCGAATTACTACGGGTAGAGGTTATACTCAACAGCCGTACCAAAATAAAAATTGGCTCTTTCTACTGACCCCCTGACTCAGATGATATAATAGCTGAATGATTCAAAGAAAACATAAATCTCATTACAAATAAGTACCCCATTCATACAGTTATAATTGGTGGAGACTTCAATCTACCCTCGATTTGTTGGCGAAAATACATGTTCAAAGCCGTTGGTAGACAGAAAGCATCTTCCGAAATTGTACTAAATGCTTTCTCTGAGAGTTACTTTGAACAATTAGTTCATGATCCCACACGAATTGTAAATGTTTGCAATTAATATGTACTTGTATGAGCTGAAGGGTGCATATACTGAAGGTATGAACTGAAGGGCGAACTGAAGGCAAGCCATAATGTTAATAAGTGGATGTGTGAGAGGTAATGGGCGAGTTGTGGCACCCTGAAAATATTCTAAGTTTGGAGTTGGCGTGGTCGCACGGGCCGCTCGGCAAGCTGGGGCTCGCCAGCGACCGTGTAGTGCCGTACGTTAGCCGGAGCAAGAGGGGTAGCCCCAGCAAGTGGTCCAGGCCAACCACTTGGCTGGGAATTCCATGTTAGTCCTGTGTCACAGAATGGGCTTTGTGTTGGCGAAGAAGATTTGTATGCCGTAGAGTGCCAAAGATGGCGGACTTTGTGAAACCATAATGGTAGACATTTTACAGTTCGTACAGAAATTAATAGTAGCCAGATGAATCGTGATACCTCAAAAAGAAACATATACATTACCATTATTTGCACGACGATTCTGATGGTGTAATCAGATTTACAGTATCTTTGTTAGTTTAAAGTTTAATATCTGACGATAAATTATACAAGTAATACCCAGCAACGAATTTCCAAAATCTAGACGGTTCATCCGATTTTGTCGATCGATATGTCTTTAGAAAGCTATTAGTATAAACCTAAATTGGTATAAATTACAGGCATGTAACTTGAATAGTACATGAGCTATTGGAGGTCAAAGTGGCCGACTACTATCTATCGCGTCAGGCCATAAGCGCTCCACCTTTACACGAAGAAACGGTAGCAGCATGCTTATCGATATATTTATTCGTCTATGTCTTTGTTTATATCCGATGTATACTATTCATGAAGAAAGCACAGAGACATTAGGCTACTGGCCTACTTTTGCTTCTATTCCTATGATATATGTTCATTTTATTAGTTTATGTATTTAATAATGTGTGTTAGAGCATATTTATAGTCCAGCCATAGGTATATTTATTTAATTTCAAGTTATTTAAATGTAAATTCAGTATTTCGAATGTGTTTCATTATGTTTGTGAGTTTGCTTTGGCTTGGAGACAGGGTGGGAGTGCTCTGGCCAATCACAGTGATCATTCCAAAAAGGACATGTGGAGAGACTGTATGGAAGTGGGAGAGGAACATCGTTTTGAGAGAGGACAGGGGAGTTCTGGGCAGTACGGGAGGGGATACGAGAGTGTCCTGGACAGTACGGTGCGACGGACCCACAGTCGCGGGAAAGACTGGAGAGTTGAGTAGTTTGCGCGTGGTCATGGGAGAGAGAAACATTCCGTAGTGACGACTTGTGCACTTGTGAGATTTCTGTTGCTTCTGCAGTGAAGACGTAGTATGCGTCTAGAAGTGAGTATCTCACGAGCTATGTTGTTATTCATAACTAATTACGTGAAGTAGGAATCTATTGTTCCTGTTATTCAACTTATATTTTATTTAATTGCTGGACCTTCGACACCAATAAGTGTTTTACAGTAATAAAGGGCATTCTTAAAGGTATTCCTGCTATCGTACTCATCATTTAAAGTCGTTAAAACAGTACCTGCAGACTTTATTTAATTGAAATATTTCATTTATAAATGTCTATATTACGTTCAAAATTCGCAGGTGCCGGGTGATAGGAACCTTCGACCATTCGATTCGTATGTATATCCATATGGTATACTGTTAGACTCAGCAGTATTTGGCTTGTAATGTGGCAACTACGTATCGCAGCCCCTAGACATCGAAACCAGGGGAAACTTTTAATATTTCGACTCTGAGTCTGTGGGTACGTAGTCTAGCGCCACCACACAACTACATCATTTTATTTGACAGCCCGCAATACTCAGATGAATAAGATAACAGTTTTTTTTTAGGATTCATAACCAAAAAGACATCATGATCACATGATCATCAACATATAAACTAGTGTTACATCCCGGTAGACAAAATTGCAGAACGATCTTAGGCCTACGCATACAAAAACTCTAATAGACAATGGTCTAAGTCTGCTCAACACACATCGCATAATTTGTTCTGTATCTTTGCCAGCATGAGAACCAGGTTCTCTAGACATGTATAACTTTTGTTGGCGTTCTCAGATGTATTGTCACGCGAATTTTCTATATTGTTGACGGTACCAAAAATAAGGCTTTGGGAAGTTTTTTCCCATTTTCATTTGCTAATGACGAACAGTCATCCAGCAATAGACATTGTACTGCAGAACTGTCAACATCACTGTTTGGTAGTTCACTTAATCGATTTCCAAGTAAAATAATTAAAACTACACTGAAGAGCCAAAGAAACATGTACACCCGCCTTATATCGTGTAGGGGCCCCGCGAGCACGAAGTGCCGCAACACGACGTGGCACGGACTCGCCTAATGTCTGAAGTACTGCTCGAGGAAACTGACACCATGAACCCTGCAGGGCTGTACATAAATCTGTAAGATTACGAGAGGATGGAGATCTCTTCTGAACAGCACGTTGGGAGTTTGGTGGCCAGACAAATTGTTTAAACTCAGAAGAGTGTTCTTGAAGTCACTCTGTAGAAATTCTGGACTTGCGGGGTGTCACGTTGTCCTGCTGAACTTGCCCAAGTCCATCAGAATTCATAATCGACATGAATGCGTTCAGCCGATCAGATACCATGCTTACGTACGTGACACCTGTCAGAATCGTATCTAGACGTATCAGGGGTCCCATGTCACTCCAACTGCACGCGCCCCACAGCATTACAGAGAATCCACCAGCTTGAACAGACTCCTACTGACATGCAGGGTACATGTACTCATGAGGCTGCCTCCATACACGTACGCGTTCATCCACTCTATACAATTTGAAACGAGACTCGTCCGACCAGGCAACATGTTTCCAGTCATCAACAGTCCAACGTCGGTGTTGACGGGCCCAGGCGAGGCGTAAAGCTTTGTGTGATGCAGTCATCAAGGGTACACGGGTGGGCCTTCGGCTCCGAAAGCCCATTTCGATAATGTTTCGTTGAATGTTTCTTACGGTGACACTTGTTGATGGCCCAGCATTGATACCTGCAGCAATTTTCAGAAGGGTTGCACTTCTGTCACGTTGAACGATTCTTTTTCAGTCGTCGTTTGTCCCGTTCTTGCAGGATCTTTTTCCGGCCGCAGCGATGTCGGAAATTTGATATTTTACCGGATTCCTGGTATTCACGGTACACTCGTGAAATGGTCGTACGGGAAAATCCTCACTGCATCGCTCCCTTGGAGATGCTGTGTCCTGCGTGCGCCGTCTATAACACCACGTTCAAACTCACTTGAATCTTGATAACCTGCTATTGTAGCAGCAGTAACCGACCTAACAACTGCGCCAGACACTTTTTTGTCTTATATAGGTGTTGCCGACCGCAGCGGTGTATTCTGCCTGTTTACATATCTGTGTATTTAGATATGCATGCCTAATCGAGTTTCTTTGGCGCTTCAGTGTATTAGCAAAACACTGCGTGAAATTTATGATAACAAAACTACCAGTCACATGATTTTCTGATCATATCTTGCAAATCTTCTTATGTGGCGTATGTAGCAAGATATGCCAACAGACGTTAACCAACTTAGCAATCATTTATCAACATCCTCAACCAGTTACGTGAAAGTGATAGTATGACGCGTAGTGTGACAGTAGGAAAAAAGAGGGGAATCAATGTTCTTGCTGCTGTAGGCTGATCCCGACGGAGGTTCGAGTCCTCCCTCCTGCATGGGTGTGTGTGTTTGCCCTTAGGATAATTTAGTTTAAGTAGTGTGTAAGCTTAGGGACTGATGACCTTAGCAGTTAAGTCCAATAAGATTTCACACACATTTAAACATTTTTTGCTGCTGGTTGCAGTTGACCCGCACTTTAGCTCGCACGCAATCGCACGAGGAAGTCGCATGAGTCAGGCAAGTGTCCTACACATTCACCATCGGCGTAGGTTCCACCCTATCACATGTCTCTCCATCAAGAACTGTATGGAAATGATTATGAGAATCGTGTCAACGTCTATACATGGGGATTAAAGCAGGATACTCTAGATGTATAATGTATCTTGTTTAGTGACAAAGCCACATTTACCAACCATGGCCAGGGAAACCGCTGAAACATGCCCCTACTCGTCTGTTAGCAATCCCTGTGAATGTCAGCACCCACAGAGTATCAACGTGTGGTGTGGAATAGTGAATCATCAACTCACAGGTCTGTTTTTATAGACAGAACATTGAATGCACGGAAGTATTGCAGCCTCCTAACAGTCCGTCTTTCACAGATGTTAGAAGACTTCCGTCTGCAGACTAGGAGGAACCTATGGTGCCAACATGGCGACTGTCCAGCCCATAATGCACAAAATATTACAGCATGCCTTCCCAAATTGTTTCCAAATCGTTGGATTGTCCAGCTTATTCCCCGGCTTTGATGCCTGTAGATATGTTTGCTGTGGGAGAAGCTGAAAGACGCTGTCTACAAGGACATACCAGCTACACCCGATGATGTGTAACGACATATTAGTGCAGCTTGCTCTGACATCTCCGCTGAAATGCTAGCATGCGTGTGGCAGTCTTTCCATATCAGACTGAAAATGCATATTGTCGCTGCTGGTGGTCATTTTGAGCACAACGTGTGGTGGTCAGTTGTCTCGTTACTGGTCAAAATCCGCAAAATTAGTGTATTCACTTGTGTTGTTCTTTAGTGTGTGCTACCACAGGCACTGTACAAGTGTCGCTGTGAAAACTTTTCAAAATGCGATAATCGTAAACGACTCGCACTAGAATTCTGCAACAAACACCAGCGACATGCTAATTTATCCTACTTTTATTTCTTTGATGCAATAGGCATTGCTCTATGCACGGACGCACGTGTTTCTACAAAAAATACTTACTAAGTATCATTACAGTCTGTCTACTGGCTAACCAATACGAGTGCCTGAGTACCAATTCATTCTGTGAAAAACGCACATCAAGGGTACTTACCATTACCGCAATAATTGCGGTGCAACCTTTAGGCAATTCATCATGTACGAGGTGCATTCAAGTTCTAAGGCCTTCGATTTTTTTTCTCCGGACTGGAAAGAGATAGAAACATGCGCATTGTTTTAAAATGAGGCCACGTTCATTGTCAATACGTCCCAGAAATGTCAGAACCTTACGGCAGATGGAATTTTACCGCCAGCGGCGGGAATGAGAACTCTTTTAAATACTTAAAATGGCGACGTTTTCCTTACTTGAACAGCGTGCAATCATTCGTTTTCTGAATTTGCGTGGTGTGAAACCAATTGAAATTCATCGACAGTTGAAGGAGACATGTGGTGATGGAGTTATGAATGTGTCAAAAGTGCGTTCATGGGTGCGACAGTTCATTGAAGGCAGAACATCGTGTGACAACAAACCGAAACATCCTCAGGCTCTCACAAGCCGGTCTGACGAATGATCGAGAAAGTGGAGAGAATTGGTTTGGGGGATCGCCGAATGACTGTTGAACAGATCGCCACCAGAGTTGGCATTTCTGTGGGTTCTGTGCACGCAATACTGCATGACGACCTGAAAATGCGAAAAGTGTCATCCAGGTGGGTGCCACGAATGCTGACGAACGACCACATGGCTGCCCGTGTGGCATGTTGCCAAGCAATGTTGACGCGCAAGACAGCGTGAATGGGACTTTCTTTTCGTCGGTTGTGACAATGGATGAGACGTGGATGCCATTTTTCAATCCAGAAACAAAGCGCCAATCAGCTCAATGGAAGCACACAGATTCACCGCCATCAAAAAAATTTCGGGTAACCGCTAGTGCTGAAAAAATGATGGTGTCCATGTTCTGGGTCAGCGAGGGCGTAATCCTTACCCATTGCGTTCCAAAGGGCACTACGGTAACAGGTGCATCCTACGAAAATGTTTTGAAGAACAAATTCCTTCCTGCACTGCAACAAAAACGTCCGGGAAGGACTGCGCGTGTGCTGTTTCACCAAGACAACGCACCCGCATATCGAGCTAACGTTACGCATCAGTTTCTTCGTGATAACAACTTAGAAGTGATTCCTCATGCTCCCTACTCACCTGACCTGGCTCCTAGTGACTTTTGGCTTTTTCCAACAATGAAAGACACTCTCCGTGGCCGCACATTCACCAGCCGTGCTGCTATTACCTCAGCGTTTTTCCAGTGGTCAAAACAGACTCCTAAAGAAGCCTTCGCCGCTGCCATGGAATCATGGCGTCAGCGTTGTGAAAAATGTGTACGTCTGCAGGGCGATTACGTAACTCCAGTTTCATCGATTTCGGGTGAGTAGTTAATTAGAAAAAATATCGGAGGCCTTAGAACTTGAATGCACCTCGTATATCTGTCTATAGTATTTATGCTAGGTCTTCCCACCAGCAGGGTGATGAACCCGTAATGTTCACTTAAATGTGTGGGCAGACAAACATTTTGCAAAAATCATCTACTCACTCACAGCAGTCAGATTTAGAAACGACATTGTACTGTCTAGATGTGTATTTTGTAGCAGTGCGCTAATTGTTTTAGGCATAGCATCGTTGGTTCGGAGCACAAAAATTTTTGCTATGACGTCACACAATGTAGTAATGCAGTGGTGACATAGCAGAGATTTACGTATCCTGATGTGTTTTCTACAGATACTGAATTTGGTTGGAAACCTGCAAAACTGCTGTGCTTATAGAATTTGTTGTGATAGATTTTATCACGAAACAACAACATTGGCATAAAATAAATTATCATATAATGGCTTGAGCTTAACGCTCGAAAACAACAGTGATGAGTCCTAAGATTATCAAAGAAGTTATAAATAAAAATACAAATTATAATGCAAACCATAGTGAAATGTTTTGTCTACAATAAGCTCTCATAAAAAGCAACACATATAAATATAAAACAATAGCGAAGACAATCAGTATGTGAAGCAGGTATAGGAATTCTATATAGACATCAGTAGAGAATGTTAAATACACTACTGGCCATTAAAATTGCTCCACCAAGAAGAAATGCAGATGATAAACGGGTATTCATTGGACAAATGTATTATACTAGAACTGACATGTGATTACATTTTCACGCAATTTGAGTGCATAGATCCTGAGAAATCAGTACCCAGCACAACCACCTCTGGCCGTAATAACGGCCTTGATACGCCTGGGCATTGAGTCAAACAGAGCTTGGATGGCGTGCGCAGGTACAGCTGCCCATGCAGCTTCAACACGATACCACATTTCATCAAGAGTAACAACGGCGTATTGTGACGAGCCAGTTGGTTAGCCACCATTGACCAGACGTTTTCAGTTGGTGAGAGATCTGGAGAATGTGCTGGCCAGGGCAGCAGTAGAATATTTTCTGTATCCAGAAAGGCCCGTACATGACCTGCAACATGCGGTCGTGCATTATCCTGCTGAAATGTAGGGCTTCGCAGGGATCGAATGAAGGGTAGAGTCGCGGGTCGTAGCACATCTGAAATGTAACGTCCACTGTTCAAAGTGCCGTCAACGCGAACAAGAGGTGACCGAGACGTGTAACCATTGGCACCCCATACCATCACGCCGGGTGATACGCCAGTATGGCGATGACGAATAAATGCTTACAATGTGCGTTCACCGCGATGTCGCCAAACACGGATGCGACCATCATGATGCTGTCAACAGTACCTGGATTCATCCGAAAAAATGACGTTTTGCCATTCGTGCATCCAGGTTCGTCTTTGTGTACACCATCGCAGGCGCTCCTGTCTGTGATGCAGTGTCAAGGGTAACCGCAGCCGTGGTCTCCGAGCTGATAGTCCATGCTGCTGCAAACGTCGTCGAACTATTCGTGCAGATGGGCAGATGGTCGTTGTCTTGTAAACGTCCGCATCTGTTGACTCAGGGATCGAGACGTGGCTGCACGATCCGTTACAGCCATGCAAAAAATGGCTCTGAGCACTATGGGACTTAACTTCTAAGGTCATCAGTCCCCTAGAACTTAGAACTACTTAAACCAAACTAACCTAAGGACATCACACACATCCATGCCCGAGGCAGGATTCAAACCTGCGACCGTAGCGGTCGCGCGGTGCCAGACTGTAGCGCCTTGAACCGCTTGGCCACCCCGGTCGGCACAGCCATGCAGATAAGATGCCTGTCATCTCGACTGCTAGTGATACGAGGCCGTTGGGATCCAGCGCGGCGTTCCGTATTACCCTCGTGAACCCACCGATTCCATATTCTGCTAACATTCACTGGATCTCGACCAACGCGAGCAGCAATGTCGCGATACGACAAACCACAATCGCGGTAGGCTACGATCCGACCTTTATCAAGGTCGGAAACGTGATGGTACGCATTTCTCCTCATTACACGAGGCATCACAACAACGTTTCACCAGGCAACGCCGGTCAACTGCTGTTTGTGTATGAGGAATCGGTTGGAAACTTTCCTCATGTCAGCACATTGTAGGTGTCGCCACCGGCGCCAACCTAGTGTGAATGCTCTGAAAAGCTAATCATTTGCATATCACAGCATCTTCTTCCTGTCGGTTAAATTTCGCGTCTGTAGCATGTCATCTTCGTGGTGTAGCAATTTTAATGGCCAGTAGTGTACATAATGGACACCAAGATTACCTGAGAATAATAATAAGTTTAAGCTTCACAATAAGGTATCAAAGGAAATTACGGATCGTGACTAAAAGAAATACCACAATATAATGAGGACAATTCTTAACCAACATAGTACACAATCATAAATATACATTATTAGATATGGTAAAACAAATTCCCTTGTAACTCTAGAACATACTATTGCTCATCTATGAGCTCATAAATTTGAAAAATAATTGAATATAAAAAGACACAAACACAAGATAATTTGCAACAAAATAAGTGCAAAAATAAGGTTAATTAGAACAATGCAAATCAAAGGATTATGTGGGTCATCACTGAGGAAGCACCTTTTGTACAAACATGATCAAGGAATATTCGATTTATGTAAATGAATAAAAAAACTGCAAGAAAAATTTTAATTCCATCATTTTGATCTCTTATTCGGTTAAGATGAAGTGACATTAGAAATATCGTACTATATATTGAAAAAGATAAAAAAAATATTGATTTCAATTGTTCTTTTTAGCCAGACGTAAAGGAACAAACATATGAACCAAGAAATTTCTTATTATGTAAAGTCACAATGATGAGATTAAAGCTATTACATGGAAATTACCATAGCCCAAGCTGTATGGGAGTTCTTTGCTTCCAGTTATCATACTTTCCCAAATCATTTTGAGCAGACAATGATGCTCTCTTTTGGTCTTCACTAACAACACTATATAACTAACTTTTAGCTGAGAATGGAACGGCATGGTTGCTGTTACATAATGTATCCTTAGTTTGGCACTAACACTATCGCACACAAGGGACTTTCAACGACTGATAATTTTTCGGCAATACATTTTTTTGAATTCACTGTGATGTCGATGTACCTGTCGAACAGAAGTTGAAGACATGGTCCATTAGGTCACTACTACAATGGTAGTCTCTGTGACACCTCTCCAGGCGATGGACATTTGGCTGCAGTAAATGGGCCGATGGGCGCCTCCTTTTTGTGTAGTCGCTTGTCTGTAAACGCAGGAAAGTGCTCCCAGCAAGCACAAACACCTATTTTTAAGTGCAGTTGCATTAGGAGGACTAAAATAAAAATGTGTTCGTTAAAGTTAACACTAATCATGTGTACATGAGCAGTGGGACAACCTGCGCATCACCCCATTCTGCATCGTTCCCAGATGTATTCAAGATGGCGGATCCAAGATAATGGCGATAGATATGGCAACGTCGAAATGACGTCATGGTGGGAAGTTCAAATTTTTGCGGGAAAGTATGTCAATTGGGATACCTCCACTAACCTGATCCCCTCCCCTCCCCTCCCTCCTCCAGTCCCCAAGAAAATGGTGGGAAGTTCAAATTCTTGTAGAAAAAAGGTCACGTGGGCTACCTCCACTAACCTAAGAAAATGGCGGGAAAATAGGTCACTAGGGCTACCTCCACTAACCTAAGTCGTCCGGCCGCCACCTCTTCCTTAGAATTGGCGGGAAAAGGACTGAGCCTGTGCTGGGCTGCTGGATAAGATGGATGTAAGTCTTTATTTTGTAGGTAGTCCTTGTTTAAACAATTTCAAGCAGTAGCTCCATCCTGTGGGTTCACTATGAGGTCCGGAGTCCAACTGACCTAGTACACAGTACTGCCACCAGCAGGTACTGTCGTCCCACCTGTCACATAATCCAAGATGACGGTCTGGGGAAAAAATGGCGGCAAAAGGACTCAACCTTTTCTGGACTGCTGGAGTGAGGAAGGAGTGTACTTTATTTATTTTGGAACAATTAATTTGGCGACGGAGTTCACATAGTTCATTTATTACACTGATACAAAACACTAGCTCTGACATACGTCAGGTCACAATACGCATCCTACAGACCTGCAAACTACTCGTAAATTATCGAAATAATGCAGTATACTGATGTACAGACACGAAAACAACTCGTAAATTACTGAAATAATGCATAGCAGATCCTACAGACCTGTTCACAAAATAATGCAGCAGACACATCCACTATGTGTAAAATTGTCAAAATAATGCATGTAAAAGGCTCTGCAAACACCCTCATAACTCTTAAACAGCCGAAAATAATGCAGAGCACAAACACTCAATGCACGTAAGAGACACTTTCGAACTATCGTCAACTGCGACATATCAGCCAACTGTTCCAACGCGCGCACATGCCGACACTGCTGACACCACACAGGCGCTTTGCAGGGGGTACTATTCTACACCGTTCATACCGATTGGTGCAGTAAGTTAGTCTCGCTAGTGGCGTCATTTTCGGTTCTTTATCCGCATTTCCTATTCAGTAAGCTTCTGAGACCTGTTACCGAATGGTCCTCCCACCGATTTTTCGACAACTGTACCGAGACGTTTTGGATTTCAGTATGGCCCTGTTGTTCGGTTAGCTGTAGTTTATTTACTCCTATGATTTGTTATTTTAAACATATTGAGCGGTTTTAGCTTTCGATTTAGTGATTGTGTTACTAAAGAATCACCACAGGACGCATCCAGTTGAAAGTGAGTTCATAATAGACTATTTTCCTTTGTTAGATATATGGATAGGGTTGGTTGTTACTGTGAATGTTCATAATATCCTCAAAAAAGTTTTTGGCCAATATTCTCTCAAAATGCCTGTTATTTTTATGCAATTAAGAATTTAAAAATCATTAAATATCAAGACAGCGGCTCTGCTTACATATATTACATCAGTGTTTGCTGAAATTACTAGTGACTTCGCTTATTCTTTTCCACAAACAGCTCCTTCAGCGCAAGTCAAACGCTGGCGGACTAAGGACGGTACAGATTTCAGAGGACGCCCCACTCCAGTTTTGTTCTTCTAATACGGCTTTGACAGAGGGTGCACCTTCTGGTGGCAATGAGTTGTCTACTGACGTTAATTGTGATTCCAGTATTACCAGATATGATGTCGTTGCTTCTGTTGATGTTGAAATGTGTGTTGAATCTGCATCCCCCACTTTAACCGTAGACGTGACGGTTCCCGTGAGTTCAGATGTTCCTGCAGAGACGTTGCCTGCTGGCCAGTCTTTACAGTGTTCCAGTGAAATAACACTCCTCCTCCACGCTGAGAAAGTGGAGAACAGGATTCTACGGGTTGTCTTCCCGATGATCAAGATGTGCCATCCGAATCCGGCACTGCATTTCCTGTGTCTTCTATATCTGATGTTGCTGTTGGTCGTTCTCTGTTGTGCTCCCCGATTTCCAATGAGTGCAATGGCATTGCTCCTCTATCAAATCGGAGCCTGACGTGACCCCAACCCTTCCACATCAAGTCAGGAGTGTGTGTTTTCATGGAGTGGTGTGAAACAGCGTTTTCAACCTGCACGTGCAGCGGCACGTCGTAAAAAGAAAATCGAGGATTTCTCGGCTTCCGTTGGGGAGGATTAGAATAATATCTTCTTTCTCCCTCCTCCAGACGTTGAGGGGAGGACGTGATAAGTGCTTTTTCCTTAGTGTTGTTTCATTGGCCTTACATGTGCTAACGGATGCAGGCTTGTACAGTCGTGGAGAAAACGAGCGAGACCCCTCGCCTTTTCGTTATGCTGATCCACACAGCTTTAAAGTCTGCTACACAGAATAACAGGCAAGGCGACGAAGTGCTATCAGCATACTATGCACAGGCGTGAAATTGAAAAACTATCCGAACTTTGTCAGACTGTTTTCAGTCATGTGTAAGACTATATTAATGATGATTAGTGTGTTAAACACAACACGTAAATATAAGATATAAACGAAAGAAGAAACGCTAATTAGTATGAACGGTACTAACAAAAATGAATTTCAGCTTATCGAGATAAGATAACTGTTTTAGTAAGACAAAGTACCACAGATCGTTACGAATTAGCAAAATATTATGCGCATTCGGCTGCGAAACGGTCTGTGTCAATGTTCAGACCAGTCATACTGGATTACCGTTGCTGACTTACCATGAAAGTGTACAAATTTAGCAATGCGTGAAGAGTCATAACGAAATTCAGTTAAAAATCATTCAGTGCCACACTTAAGTCAATTCAATTATTGACAGAGGGGAAAAAGTAGGTAGTAACAAGTGTGAAATTCTACAAGAGTTTCATATTGACATCCACAGGGCGCCGGTACATAATAAAGGTAGCAATGAAACGTATTGGGGGCGCGAGAATTTCTTAAAATTGCTTTACTGATAGTCTCTCTGCCTCCATCTAGATTAGAACCGAAATCAAACCAGACCTCCCTTGCAGTAGCAAACACCTTTCACTACGCTAGCAGACAACCCAGGAAAGCCGGCCGTGGTGGCCCAGCGGTTCTAGGCGCCCCAGTTTGGAACCGCGCTACCGCTACGGTCGCAGGTTCGAATCCTGCCTCGGGCATGGATGTGTGTGATGTCCTTAGGTTAGTTAGGTTTAAGCAGTTCTAAGTTCTAGGGGACTGATGACCTCAGAAGTGAAGTCACATAGTGCTCAGAGCCATTTGAACCATCTGAACCCAGGAAAATAGCCCTCTATTATTACCCCAGACATGAATAAGCCGGCAATTTCGCAATGAAAATGGCAAACTGATCCGCAGTTTCTGTTGCATAGAGCTTTCTGGACTCAACAACATGAATTTTCTACCTTTATGTCACCGCTTATGTGGCAATCATTCGGGATGTTTATCGACATAACAAAATACTGTTATCATCGAGTAAATTTAGTAGGATAATTCTGCACCACCCCAGGAAATAAACGATGACATAGCTGCCAAACGTATTCTACAATGTTTCGAATTCTCCATTAGACTCGCCACAGCCAGAAAACGTTGATTAACCGAAGTGTCTCTTAAGCTAGCTAGAAATGGGAATGCTCGGACTTCTAAAACGCGGTGGCATTAATACTGGGATCTGAATTACCACGTGTATAGGCAAATGGATTTTATTTGCATTCCTGTAAACGTGATTTGGATCGAAAGCGTAGCTACGATTAATTTCCTGATGTATCGACTGCAACTAGAACATTTCGAATAAAGAGTAGGGGGAATTATTTATGCGGTCCTCATCTTCAGTAACTGTCGTAGCTATTTTCGTTGTTAGGATTTCGTCGCCTGAATCGGTAAAAATGGAACCCTACTAGTATCAATTTCTTGACCGTCTATCTGTCTACCCAACTCTTAACACACTTCCTGCGGTAAACGGTTCCTTGGTTGTGTAAAAAAGTGAGCTTCTATGTCAACTCAATCTAAAGATACGGCCGTTTATGTAAAAAAAAAAAAAAAAATGTATGCGAAAGGTATAAAAATGGCTCTAAGAACTATGGGACCAAACTGCTTAGGTCATCAGTCCCCTACCTAGAACTGCTTAAACCTACCTAACCTACGGACATCACATACACCCATGACCGAGGTTGGATTCCATCTTGCGACTGAAGCAGCAATGCGGTTCATGACTGAAGCGCCTAGAACTGCTCGGCCACCGCCCCGACGAAACCCCTTTTCACCTCACATATAATGATAATATATACTGTCTAATGAGGATAAACTGTATTCGCCAGCAACTCATAGCGTTTGATCACGGAACTTTTACGACGCTGTATTCAAATTTTGTTCGAAGTCGTTTGCAATATCCACTTATAAACACCCTAGCAACGTCGTATGCGATACCCACTTCTGAAGACGCTGGTAGATATTGCAGTACCATAACAAGTAGTTAAGAATTTATTGTCAGTGGTCCATGCATTACACTTTATTTCAGTATCAATTTAACGCACCTAGGTGTTCGTCTATGACTGAAAATAATGAACAAAACATAAATAAACAGCAAACAACTTCGATGTTCAAGTCAAATGTAACTCACATGTCGCAATTACAACATAATTTCGTTGTTACATCTACATGACTAAATCTACAGGATTTCTTTGCAATCTAGGCTTACGTGCCTGCAGAGGGTTAATTGGACCACCTTCGGACTATTTCTCTACCATCCCACTCTTCAACAGCGTGCGGGTAAAAGGACCACTTAAATCTTTCCTTACGAGCCCTGAATTACGTTATTACTGTGGTCATTTCTTCCTGTGTAAGTTCCCGAGGAAATAATGTTTTGGTAATCAGAACAGATGTTGGTGATTGAAATTTCGTGAAAAGATCTCGCGGCAACGAAAAACGCTTTTGTTTTCATGAATGTCACCCCAACTCGCATATCAAATCTTGGACTTGCTCGCACCTATTTCGTGACATTACAAATCGTGCTACCGTTCCTTGGACGTTTTTGGCGTGCACCGTCAATCACGTCTGTCAAGGATCCCATACCGCGCAGGAATACAATAGCAGTGGACGGACAAACGTAGTGTAGGCAGTGTTTTCAGTAGACCTGTTGCGTATTCTTAGTGTGCGGCCAATAAAGCGCAGTCTTCCGTTTGCCTTCCCCACAAAAGTATGGTTGCGATCGTTCCAGTTTAAGTTTCACTGGCTACTGAGATGAAATGACAGTATTCCGACTTGTGTTTTGTCATGTAACCGAAAGTTAATTATTGTTACTACACGCAGCCTTCGTGTTTAATGTATTCCTCATTCAACAGAGTACACTCCTCGTACACCACACGTAACTGTTTCAAAGTATTAAATTGTTACTGACACCAAGTTGCAGTGGTCAGCTAAACTTGCCGTTTTATAGCGAAATATGGCAACTAAGAAGCGGACTATCCAAATAAACAACATTTACGGTTCAAGTCGTTGCAGTAGGTCTACTACACAGTAATGTAAATTAGGAGCAAAGACCATTAGCCGGCCGCTGTGGCCGAGCGGTTCTAAGCGCTTCAGTATGGACTCGCGCGACCGCTACGGTCGCAGGTTCGAATCCTGCCTCGGGCATGGATGTGTGTGACGTCCTTATGTTTAAGTAGTTCGAAGTTCTAGGGGACTGATGACCTCAGATGTTAAGTTCCATAGTGCTCAGAGCCATTTAAACTATTTGAAAGTACATTAGTAGATCGTTATCAGGAAAACCAGCCCTCACAATGCAAACTACCACTACAAGAACAAAAGTTTCCAAACTTGTCAATGAGTAGTCGAGGAAAGCGGACGAATTCTGTCTACTGGATCACAACGCACGCCACTTACGAGGGGACCCGCCAAGTGTCATACCCTGAACTTGCTGAAACTTCGCTAAGTAAAAGAGTGGACAAAATAAGCGAACATGTGTCTCGGCTTAACTGCATACACTCGACAGCTTCTGAGAAAACAACGATCAAAGTTTTCAAGCGCTGTTGCTATATTGTAGATACCTTTTAGCGCGTAAGGATTCAATTGAAGCGGTGGTTTAGCGGCTACCGTCGGGCCGTCGCGACTTCAGAATTTTGCGCTGCGAGTTCGAAACCCGGTTGTTCCTTTTCTTCCCCGCCCCCCCCCCACCCCCTTCCCCCACACTCTCTGAATTATCTATGAATGTTTATTCCAATGTATGTTGAAATAATACTGATGTTTTCGTAAATTAATTTACTGTGCAATGAAAGAAGTTAAAGAAAATAAACGAATGAGAAAATGACGTGAAATATTTGTGAATATCCTTACAGGTTGAAAGGAGGTTCAAAAATATTTCACATTATTTTCTCATTCGTTTATTTTTTTTTAATTCATTACTTACGCAGAAAGTTAATTGACAAATAATCTATGAATGTCTAGGTCACTTTTGAAAAACTCAGTTGATTTTTCCAGCCGGCCGTGGTTGCCGATC
Source organism: Schistocerca cancellata (assembly GCF_023864275.1). NCBI lineage: Eukaryota > Metazoa > Arthropoda > Insecta > Orthoptera > Acrididae > Schistocerca > Schistocerca cancellata. The sequence goes on from NC_064629.1 coordinate 272,788,718, forward strand.
CGTTCTAGGCGCTACAGTCTGGAACCGCGCGACGAGAGCAATGTGAGGTAATAAGTATGGAGGAGGAGGAGGAGATTAGTGTTTAACGTCCCGTCGACAACGAGGCCATTAGAGACAGAGCACAAGCTCGGATTAGGGAAGGATTGGGAAAGAAATCGGCCATGACCTTCCAAAGGAACCATGCCGGTAGTTGCCTGAAACGATTTTAGGGAAATCACGGAAAACCTAAATCAGGATGGCTGGAGGCGGGTTTGAACCGACGTCCCAAATGCGAGTCCAGTGTGCTAACCACTCCGGCACCTCGCTCGGTGTAATAAGTATGGAAATTTCAAGGTGGTGAAAAGGATGTGCATGAGAAGCCACAGTCCGGTCGACCTTGCACAGCTGTCATCCCTCTCAATGAAGAGCGTCTTGATCAACTCATCCGTGCTGATCGGCGTATAATGAGCAGAGAATTGTGTGCAAAGCTGAATATCGCCTGTAATGCCTTGGAAACAATCTTGGAACATCTTGGTTATCGCAGAGTCTGTGCGACGTGGGTCCTGCGGATGCTTACAGAAGAACAAAAAACTCTTCAAATATAAATTTGTTGGGACCTGCTGGGCCAATATGAAGCTGAAGGTGACAATTTTCTGAATAGAATCGTTACCAGAGATAAGACGTGGTGCCCCAACTATGAGCCGGAATCCAAAAGACAGTCCACGGAAAGGTGAAATGCGAATTCTCCATCAAAGAAGAAATTCAAGACAGGCATCTGCAGGCAAAATGATGTGAACAGTGTTCTGGGATAGCAAGGGTGTGGTTCTTTTGGGCGTGCTGGAGCCTGGAGAAACGATCTACACTCCTGGAAATTGAAATAAGAACACCGTGAATTCATTGTCCCAGGAAGGGGAAACTTTATTGACACATTCCTGGGGTCAGATACATCACATGATCACACTGACAGAACCACAGGCACATAGACACAGGCAACAGAGCATGCACAATGTCGGCACTAGTACAGTGTATATCCACCTTTCGCAGCAATGCAGGCTGCTATTCTCCCATGGAGACGATCGTAGAGATGCTGGATGTAGTCCTGTGGAACGGCTTGCCATGCCATTTCCACCTGGCGCCTCAGTTGGACCAGCGTTCGTGCTGGACGTGCAGACCGCGTGAGACGACGCTTCATCCAGTCCCAAACATGCTCAATGGGGGACAGATCCGGAGATCTTGCTGGCCAGGGTAGTTGACTTACACCTTCTAGAGCACGTTGGGTGGCACGGGATACATGCGGACGTGCATTGTCCTGTTGGAACAGCAAGTTCCCTTGCCGGTCTAGGAATGGTAGAACGATGGGTTCGATGACGGTTTGGATGTACCGTGCACTATTCAGTGTCCCCTCGACGATCACCAGTGGTGTACGGCCAGTGTAGGAGATCGCTCCCCACACCATGATGCCGGGTGTTGGCCCTGTGTGCCTCGGTCGTATGCAGTCCTGATTGTGGCGCTCACCTGCACGGCGCCACACACGCATACGACCATCACTGGCACCAAGGCAGAAGCGACTCTCATCGCTGAAGACGACACGTCTCCATTCGTCCCTCCATTCACGCCTGTCGCGACACCACTGGAGGCGGGCTGCACGATGTTGGGGCGTGAGCGGAAGACGGCCTAACGGTGTGTGGAACCGTAGCCCAGCTTCATGGAGACGGTTGCGAATGGTCCTCGCCGATACCCCAGGAGCAACAGTGTCCCTAATTTGCTGGGAAGTGGCGGTGCGGTCCCCTACGGCACTGCGTAGGATCCTACGGTCTTGGGGTGCATCCGTGCGTCGCTGCGGTCCGGTCCCAGGTCGACGGGCACGTGCACCTTCCGCCGACCACTGGCGACAACATCGATGTACTGTGGAGACCTCACGCCCCACGTGTTGAGCAATTCGGCGGTACGTCCACCCGGCCTCCCACATGCCCACTATACGCCCTCGCTCAAAGTCCGTCAACTGCACATACGGTTCACGTCCACGCTGTCGCGGCATGCTACCAGTGTTAGAGACTGCGATGGAGCTCCGTATGCCACGGCAAACTGGCTGACACTGACGGCGGCGGTGCACAAATGCTGCGCAGCTAGCGCCATTCGACGGCCAACGCCGCGGTTCCTGGTGTGTCCGCTGTGCCGTGCGTGTGATCATTGCTTGTACAGCCCTCTCGCAGTGACCGGAGCAAGTATGGTGGGTCTGACACACCGGTGTCAATGTGTTCTTTTTTCCATTTCCAGGAGTGTATTCAGCAATATACAAGACAACACTGACTAAGCTGAAAGCCTGAATTTCCAGGGTAAGGGCAAAGAAGAAGATCAGCTTTCACCTGCAACATGATAATTTCAGACCCCACACCAGCTTTACAACCACGCAGCTTATTGCAAAATTCGGCTGGATTGTCTTACAACGTCCACCATACAGCCCCGATTTAGCACCTCGAGACTTCCATCTCTTTGGGCCTCTGAAAGATGGACTACACGGCACATTTTCAAGACTCAGATGCTGTTGTCAAAGCTGTAATGAAGTAGTTAGCCTCAGCTGGTTCCGATTTTTACAAGCTCGACATGCAGGCACTGGTTCATCATTGGCAAAAGGGCATAACGAATGGTGGTGACTATGTGGAAAAATGACAGTCTGTAGCTGAAATTTTGCTCTATTTAGCTGCGCTGTTGTGATTTATGTATCTCCTGTAGTTTCCCTGAACGATATTAGGAGGCATATTATTTTGGAACGACCCTCATAGTAAACGAATGAACTCTCTGTTTATATTACATGGTATTTTACAACCTGCTCCATTAAATTTCTATTTCTATCTGCTGTAATGAAAATTACGCTAGTTCGTGATAGGTTATACATTTTGCGTTAGGAGATCAGGATTTTTATTTTTGTAGGCAGGTCCGTATCGCGTATGTTTCGCCTTTGGGTCTGTGGTTCTGTCAAAGTAAATTTGAACCCTAGTTTGATCTCATTTCTCTTGCTTTTAAGACAGCTGCGTTACTGACTGAGCTAGGGCACTCTCAATGTAAACTGATAGTACCAGTATGTTTTACTTTATAGCAGAACAGATCTTTATGACACAGGCAAGCGTTCATAAAAGATTGTAAAAGAAAGGTAATCATTTTAAAAAATATCGAGAATCCGCAGAAGACATGTACTATATTCCACCATTGATATGCACCCACAGATATTTTGGAAAGTCAGTGCCCTTCGACTTGGTTCATAAATGAATACCGTTACAGAGACTGACAGAAGCATCACAGCCATACGAAATAACTAGGATGGGTGGGTTAGACCATTTGACCTGACTCCAACAGAGGAATGTTTTGTGTTGGCAATAATCAGTATGTGGAGATGGTTGTTATGCCAAACCAGCAAGCAGTCCCAGTCGCACAGGCAATGGTCAGCAACTGAATACTTAAGTTTGAGGTGCTGAAGATGGTGATTAGAGATCAAGGGACAAATTTTACATCATACTTGATAAAGGAATTGTGTTTCTTGTTATGTATGAAGAAACTGAGAACTAGACCACTTCACCCACAATCAAATGGTAGAATAGAACAGGTTCAAATGGCTCTGAGCACTATGGGACGTAACTTCTAAGGTCATCAGTCCCCTAGAACTTAGAACTACTTAAACCTAACTAACCTAAGGACATCACACACATCCATGCCCGAAGCAGGATTCGAACCTGCGACCTTGGCGGCCGCGCGGTTCCAGACTGTAGCGCCTTTAACCGCTTGGCCACCACGGCCGGCCAATAGAACAGGCACGTCATATGAATGGAAGGATGTTAAGCTACAATGTGAACCCACACCAAATGACTGGGACCCATATCTTTCATTTGGTAGTGGCTGCGTACAGTTCAAAGGCCCACATTAATAGAGGATTGTCTCCACAGTAAGTATGGAACATCAGGAAAATACCATCGAAATTTGATATGATTAGAGCAAGAATGGTGAGAGTAGTATGGAAATGATTGCAGGAGGTGAGCACAAAGAGAGTGGAGAGACAGGAGATGCTGTGAAACGCACAGGGAAATGTTATAGAGTGGGCCAGTAGTTAATGCTACCCAGACCTTACACACCGAGGGGTAAAATTAACAAATTCGTCATGAGGTACTGAAGACCTTAACAAGTGGTTGAAACTGTGACACCAGTTAACATTAGGCTGCAATTGCCAACAAGGTCAACAGCAGTGCATGTTAGATGCCTGTGGTGCTCCTGAGACAATCTCAGGGGTAGTTAAAAAGGAGCCTCAGAAAAGTGCAAAGACATAGAAGTAGAGAAGTTGGCATGTGAGTACTGATGGACCTGTTCAGTAGGTGCCATTCGCACTGAGATCGAGGAAGTGACAGAGCTATTTTTATTGTGTTTATTGATGATTATCTGGGGTACAATGTGCAATGTGCCAGGGTGTAATACAAGACATGTCCAGGAAGTAAGAACACAATGGGCTGTGTATATTTTATTTATTTACGTACTTATTTATTTATTGGATTGGCAACACTAACAAGGGGACACCACGACTTTTGGAACGCGGATTTATATCAAACTTCGTACACTCGTAGTACTCCATTAGGACAACAAAATGTGTAAGCAGTAGCGCGTACTTCTCAAGCGTTATTGAGAAAATCGCAAGATAATTTCGATCGTCAAATATATACCTGTGCGTGGCCGTTTTTGCCATGAAGCGGCGGCAGCCGAGTGGGCAGCAGTGCTGCGAGGCGATCACACGCCAGAGCGCTGCGGGCGAGGCGCGCACCGTGTGTTTGTGTTTACTTCGGCCGCTGGAAGTACCGTTTTCCTTCTAGACCACCATGGCGCACAACTATCGGAAGAAGACATTACGTTCCAACTTTTGTTCCGACTTCGCCCGACCCAAAGCCCTGGAGGTAGAACGATTTATCCGCGATGAAGTTAATATACCACCAACGCATCTAATTGGTATCCACTTGTCCGTAGTTAGCAGTACCGTCTACGTCAAAATGATCAACGATGAGGCGTGCGACAAGGTGCTTCAAGAGGCAAAACGTGGACTGCGCTTCTGTCATTCCGATGGCAACGTCGGACCCGTTACCGTCAATCACGCAGGTCTCGGCACACGGACGATAAGGATCTTCGAACTGCAGACGTCGTCATCGAGGCGCCCCGTCCCTATGGCAACGTTCTGGAACATGTTGCCGAACGATGGGTACAATTTCAAACCTATCCCGTTTTAAACGGTGTTAGACAGGTCCGCATCGAGTTGCAGAAACACATGCCTTTCTATCTACGTACCGGAGGCTGCCGTGCCATTATAATGTACGACGGCCAACCTCGGACCCGTTCCGGTTGCGGGAAAGAAGGTCATCTACGGTCTCAATGCATTCAACGACGTGTCGCGCAGCTCCCGTTTTCGGAAGCGTCCGTCACACCCATGATGACCGCCCTAACGGTCACTTACGCAGCGGCTCTTCCCACGTCAGTTCCGTCCAGTCCGTCGCCCGGTCCTTCTGATCCTCACGTCCCACCGTCCCACTAACCTACGGACGGTGCAGTCGTCCCACATGACCAAAAAATAAAAATAAAAAATAAAAAGATGGATCGAGTCCTGTTCATCAGTTTTTTAATAGTCATTTTCTTTATTTTTTCTTTACTATTTATATTAAAATTGATATAATGGGAAAAATACTTATATCGGATGAACTTTTATTACATTTACAATGTTATTTGACAGTCTACAAATTTTTATTATCACAAATAATATAATATTCATAACTATCGACTAGTAAACGACCAAACGGTTAGCCGGCCGAAGTGGCCGTGCGGTTCTAGGCGCTGCAATCAGGAACCGCGACACCGCTACGGTCGCAGGTTCGAATCCTGCCTCGGGCATGGATGTGTGTGATGTCCTTAGGTTAGTTAGCTTTAATTACTTCTAAGTTCTAGGGGACTAATGACCTCAGAAGTTGAGTTCCATAGTGCTCAGAGCCATTTTTTGAACCAAACGGATCAAGTGATACTGAAAATGTATGCTTGTCCGTGTCTTCAAAATTGTTCGTATTTTATCGAAAAAGAACGAGAAATTGCTTCTCGTGAAGACGCTATTAAAATACACTCGATACTGCATGATCAATGATCAGCGCCGTTATTTGAGGAAATGCTGCGTTATGCATGGTTTGCTTCCAAATTATCGGCTGAAAGAGAGGTTTTTGAAAATGTTAACGAGGTTTGTTTTTCCACGGAAAACCTCAAAAGACCTTGTGTATTCAATGCAGCTGGTGCCGTTTAACCTTATGTTTTCCATGTTTTGGAAAAATACCGTCCTGACATTGTACTCGTACTGTCGAAAGCGACGATTAATTGTGCATCTTTCGAAAGCCGTCTGTGCCGGTCAAAACCTGGAAGTAACAAGTAGTTTCGGGCTCCTTCCAGGTATAAAGGATTTCTCAAATCACGGACAAGCATACATTTTCGGTATCACTTTATGCGTTTGGTCGTTTGCTAGTCGATAGTTATGAATATTATATTATTTGTGATAATAAAAATTTGTAGACTGCCAAATAACATTGCAAATTTCATAAAAGTTCATCCGATTACACGTATTTTTCCCATCATATGAATTGTAATATAAATAGTAAAGAAAATGACTATTAAAAAAAACTGATGAACGGGACTCGATCCATCGATCCAGCGATTACGGGGCTTGAATGTTATCCACTTTTTCTTTCTTTTTCTTTTTTTTTGCAAATGCTCTATCCATCTTTTTTTTTAAATAATCTTTATTGAACAAACTGAGAGTACATACATATACACAAAGAAACAGTTCTTCAAGGTACCATTTAAACATATATAAATGAGTGTTAGTTAAACAAAATATTAGAATAACATTAAATACAACAAAATATAACACATTCTGTCTTCTTCCTTTTTTTTCAGTAATCCTTACTGAACAAACTAACAGTACATATATATACACTATGCAAGAGTTCTTCAGGGTACCATTTAAACATATACAAATGACTGTTAGTTAAACAAAAATATTAGCAAATCGTTAAATACAACAAAATACAACATATTCTGTCTTCTTCCTTTTTTTTATTTATTTTTGGTCGATGCATGAGAACGTGGATAAGGGTGTTGCATCATGTGACAGGTAGGCATGGCACACCCCAACTTTGAGGGGGGTCAAGGAAGACGCTGCGGAGATAACCGGCAAAAGTTTGTCGGTAAGATGGTTTTCGGGTGAGGGTGCCATGCGCGGTCACAACTTTGTATCAGAAGTCAAGGACTGTATGCGGACCACTCTGAAAGAGGTATTCTAAAGCCTGTCCTCGAAACCAGATTAGGGTATGGTGCTTAGCAAGAGGGTAGTGAAATGTCTGGGGCAACTACAAGAAATCCGGGGTTATCGTCGTTGGCGGGGCACGGAGGTAAAAGCCCACGATTCGTTGGATGAGGAGCCATAAGTTTCGTTTGAGGGGGCACGTAAGACGTCGGTGTCTTCGAGCTGACAGTCAAGGCAGAGTGGGGAGGTGGTCAGTCCTATGCGATAAAGTCGACTATTACACGGAATGTGCCATAGACTAAAACATACCAGAGTGCAGACACAGACGTCGGTAAAAAGGGGGCATGCACACACCCCTAAACCGTTCGCCAGTTAATGTCAGGATGCTGTAGCACCATGGAGTCGCAAGGGTTGGACAGCAGAAACAAACGATAATAATCATTTGTACGGGGAGGACAGGTGACTGGAAAATCGGACCGAACGTAACTGTGTTCTATGAAACAATAGGCGACGTGGTGCAGTAATGAAGAAATAGGTGCCACATTGATCGGTGGATCGAGAGAAGCTGGTCGGAGGATATCTAAGGGACTGCGTGTTAAGGACGGGATCGGCCCCTGCCAGTGTCGCAACATAGTGAGGACAAAGAGAGCAGAAGATCGTGCCCCCACGTTGACGAGTCCGAGGCCGCCTTTTGCAGAAGGCAGTGTTCGAGTGTTGTAGCGGACTTTGAAAAGTGCCCCTGCTGACACGAAATATCCAAAGGCTGATTGGATGCGGCGGCCAAGGAGTAACGGCTTTGGGAGGATCTGGGCGACGTGTACCAGTTTAGGGCGACATACGTATTGCCATAGGACACACGTTGGAGTTGGTTTAAGTTACGCACTTGACCACGGACATGGTGCCGAATCGACTGCAAAAGCCGCCGGTAAGCGAGGGCCACTGTGCGGTGTGTGGAGCTCGTAAATTCGATAGCCAAGTAACGAAAGGTGGTACTGACTGGGAGTGGGGTCGGCACCATAGCCGAGAGGCCGCGCCCAATGTGCATCATAGTCGATTAACGGACAATAAGAATGTTACCAGAAAGACGTCCATACTGGTGGATCCATTGGATGGCGTCATTGAGTTCCATGGAGGAGCAGGTGAGAAAGAGGAGGTCGTCCGCATAAGCCCTGCAGTGAAAGGTGTAGTCATGTAAAGTGAGACCCTGCAGTCTAGAGGTAATACCAGTGATGAGGGGCTCTAGTGCAATTGCATATAGTAAAGTAGACATAGGGCATCTTTGAAGTACAGAGCGGCGGATAGGAATCGGTCCTACAAGCCTCCCATTGACTTGTACCACCGAGACCGCGGGAAGTAGTAACCGGCGAATGGCATCGACAAAAAGGAATGGGAACCCCATACGTGTCGCCACCATGAGCGGATTAGGTGTCGAACGCGATCAAAGGCACTCGTGAAATCGATGGATACCAGTGCTGCACGAAGGTGACAAATCGACGTCATTGCGATGAGGTCACGGCATTCTGCTAGGGCTGTTTGTAAGGTGGCCCCACAACCACGTGCAGTCTGCTCCGGTGAAAGGACTGTAGGTAAGACGGTACGTATGCGCGCTGCTAAGAGGTGTGCATAGATTTTATAGTATGCATTCATCAGTGTAAGGGGGTGATATGCAGAGACATGAGACCCTCAAATGGTTCAAATGGCTCTGAGCACTATGGGACTCAACTGCTGTGGTCATAAGTCCCCTAGAACTTAGAACTACTTAAACCTAACTAACCTAAGGACATCACACACATCCATGCCCGAGGCAGGATTCGAACCTGCGACCGTAGCGGTCGTGCGGTTCCAGACTGTAGCGCCTTTAACCGCTCGGCCACTCCGGCCGGCCATGAGACCCTCCCTTTGGCTTAGGCACAGGTAGAAGAATGCCAGTGACGAATTGAGGTGGAATTGGGAAGGACAGAGTAAAGAGTTCCTGAATCATTTCCGTCCAGCGAGGAAGCATTAACGTGGTGAACGCCCAGTAAAACTCCACGGGGAGACCATCTGGTACTGGTGATTTGTTCTTGGCCTCCTTGTTGATCGCATCTACCACCTCTTCTGCGGTGATTGCAGACATCATGGACGTTGACTCCGCTACGGTGAGGGGAAGGACGGAGATCACCAGGAAGTGGCGTTGCCACCGGTTCATGATCATAAAATTGGCGATAATGTTCAGCAAAGGCAGACACCACTGCCGCCTGTGTTGTGTGGTGAACACCGTCGGAGGTCGTGATATTGGGGACGAAAAGTCGACGTCAACGACGATGGTCGGATGCGGCATGGATTGTGGATAGTGTTTCGTCGTGGAGGAGATCCTGTCGTCGGGAACGCACCACGACACCATGCAGTCGTGCACGTTGGAGAGAGAATAGACGATCTTTAGTACGCTGTCGTTCCCTATGGGTTTCAGGTGATGGAGGGAGCGCATCGAGCTCACGGAGGACGGCGTAGTGAAAATTTGTGGTGTCTCGATGCCATGCTGCTGCTTCCTTGCCACATTACATGAAGACCTTTCTGATCGCAGGTTTGGCACATTTGAGCCACCAATGGAACGTGGATGTGTACTGCAGGAGGCGTCTTTCGCAAGACGCCCATGTAGTGGCAACACATTGTCGGCAGTGTGGATCATTAAGGAGGGAGGTATTAAGCTTCCAGTAACCTCTGCTGCGCCACACTGGTTGAGGTGGCAGAGCCAGGGAGCAAATGACGTCGCAGTGGTCCGAAAATGCAAGGGGCCATCGTTCAGCTTTGGCGACTTTGTTGCCGAGGTGGGCAGAGACATAAAACCGGTCCAGTCTGCTCGCAGAATGTGCCGTATAATGGGGAAACCCGGGGGATTGCCATGAATTTTCTCCCAAACGTCCACTAGATGAAAGTCTCCGATTAAGGTGAGCAGCGCCGGGCATGGCGAATAACCAGGCATTTGGTCCTGCGGATGGCCGGCGCAGTTGAAATCACTTCACATGATAAGGCGATCACGTCCAGAAAACAGGGGCGCCACATCATGTCCGAAGAAAGTGGACCGCTTCCGACGGTTTGTGGAGCCAGACGGAGCGTAGATATTGATGACGCGTGTGTCGAAGATGGTAACAGCCATGCCCCTTCCACAGGGAAGGATTGTCGCGTGCTTGAGTGGGATTCCTTCGCGTATGTAGAAAGCCACTCCACGCCCTGATTGACCACATGAGAACGTGTATGAGTCTGGCAACGCGTACTTCTTGAAGAAGGGCTACGTCGACGTCAGAGGCGCGAAACATGTCACATAGGAGCTGCAGCTTGGGTGCAGTGCCGATCATGTTGATGTTCAGTGTGGCGAACCGGGACGTTTGTTTCAGTGGTGGTGGATGTGCATCTACCATCATCAAGGGAAGTATGAGGAGGGCACTGACAGGAAGTCCCGTTCCATCTGCTGCAGTGGATTGCTTATGATGTTAAGAGGCAGCCTCGTCCGGCGGAGGCAACTCATCTGGAGGAGAGGGCGTCTGCCTCAACGTCGTCGGCCCATGCTCCTGTGCCGTTTTTTTTTTTTTTTTTCATCAGTCACGCCACGAATTCCTTTCCTGTGCTAACCTCTTCATCTCAGAGTAGCACTTGCAAGTTACGTCATCAATTATTTGCTTGACGTATTCCAATCTCTGTCTTCCTCTACAGTTTTTGCCCTCTACAGCTCCCTCTAGTACCATGGAAGTCATTCCCTCATGTCTTAGCAGGTGTCCTATCGTCCTGTCCCTTCTCCTTATCAGTTTTTTCCACATATTCCTTTCCTCTTCGATTCTGCGTAGAACCTCCTCATTCCTTACCTTATCAGTCCACCTAATTTTCAACATTCGTCTATAGCACCACATCTCAAATGCTTCGATTCTCTTCTGTTCCGGTTTTCCCACAGTCCATGTTTCACTACCATACAATGCTGTACTCCAGACGTACATCCTCAGAAATTTCTTCCTCTAATTAAGGCCGGTATTTAATATTAGTAGACTTCTCTTGGCCAGAAATGCCTTTTTTGCCATAGCGAGTCTGCTTTTGATGTCCTCCTTGCTCCGTCCGTAATTGGTTATTTTACTGCCTAGGTAGCAGAATTCCTTAACTTCATTGACTTCGTGACCATCAATCCTGATGTTAAGTTTCTCGCTGTTCTCATTTCTATTACTTCTCATTATCTTCGTCTTTCTCCGATTTACTCTCAAACCATACTGTGTACTCATTAGACTGTTCATTCCGTTCAGCAGATCATTTAATTCTTCTTCACTTTCACTCAGGATAGCAATGTCATCAGCGAATCGTATCATTGATATCCTTTTACCTTGTATTTTAATTCCACTCCTGAACCTTTCTTTTATTTCCATCATTGCTTCCTCGATGTACAGATTGAAGAGTATGGACGAAAGGCTACAGCCTTGTCTTACACCCTTCTTAATACAAGCACTTCGTTCTTGATCGTCCACTCTTATTATTCTCTCTTGGTTGTTGTACATATTGTATATGACCCGTCTCTCCCTATAGCTTACCCCTACTTTTTTCAGAATCTCGAACAGCTTGCACCATTTTATATTGTCGAACGCTTTTTCCAGGTCGACAAATCCTATGAAAGTGTCTTGATTTTTCTTTAGCCTTGCTTCCATTATTAGCCGTAACGTCAGAACTGCCTCTCTCGTCCCTTTACTTTTCCTAAAGCCAAACTGATCGTCACCTAGCGCATTCTCAATTTTCTTTTCCATTCTCCTGTATATTATTCTTGTAAGCAGCTTCGATGCATGAGCTGTTAAGCTGATTGTGCGATAATTCTCGCACTTGTCAGCTCTTGCCGTCTTCGAAATTGTGTGGATGATGCTTTTCCGAAAGTCAGATGGTATATCGCCAGACTCATATATTCTACACACCAACGTGAATAGTCGTTTTGTTGCCAATTCCCCCAATGATTTTAGAAATTCTGATGGCATGTTATCTATCCCTTCTGCCTTATTTGACCGTATGTCCTCCAAAGCTCTTTTAAATTCACATTCTAATACTGGATCCCCTATCTCTTCTAAATCGACTCCTGTTTCTTCTTCTATCACATCAGACAAACCTTCACCATCATAGAGACTTTCAATGTATTCTACATCTACATCTACATCTACATCTACATCCATACTCCGCAAGCCACCTGACGGTGTGTGGCGGAGGGTACCTTCAGTACCTCTATCGGTTCTCCCTTCTATTCCAGTCTCGTATTGTTCGTGGAAAGAAGGATTGTCGGTATGCCTCTGTGTGGGCTCTAATCTCTCTGATTTTATCCTCATGGTCTCTTCGCGAGATATACGTAGGAGGGAGCAATATACTGCTTGACTCTTCGGTGAAGGTATGTTGAAATTTTGACAAAAGCCCGTACCGAGCTACTGAGCGTCTCTCCTGCAGAGTCTTCCACTGGAGTTTATCTATCATCTCCGTAACGCTTTCGCGATTACTAAATGATCCTGTAACGAAGCGCGCTGCTCTCCGTTGGATCTTCTCTATGTCTTGTATCAACCCTATCTGGTACGGATCCCACACTGCTGAGCAGCACTCAAGCAGTGGGCGAACAAGCGTACTGTAACCTACTTCCTTTGTTTTCGGATTGCATTTCCTTAGGATTCTTCCAATGAATCTCAGTCTGGCATCTGCTTTACCGACGATCAGTATTATATGATCATTCCATTTTAAATCACTCCTAATGCATACTCCCAGATAATTTATGGTATTAACTGCTTCCAGTTGCTGACCTGCTATTTTGTAGCTAAATGATAAAGGATCTATCTTTCTGTGTATTCGCAGCACATTACACTTGTCTACATTGAGATTCAATTGCCATTCCCTGCACCATGCGTCAATTCGCTGCAGATCCTCCTGCATTTCAGTACAATTTTCCATTGTTACAACCTCTCGGTACACCACAGCATCATCCGCAAAAAGCCTCAGTGAACTTCCGATGTCATTCACCAGGTCATTTATGTATATTGTGAATAGCAACGGTCCTATGACACTCCCCTGCGGCACACCTGAAATCACTCTTACTTCGGAAGACTTCTCTCCATTGAGAATAACATGCTGCGTCCTGTTATCTAGGAACTCCTCAATCCAATCACGCAATTGGTCTGATAGTCCATATGCTCTTACTTTGTTCATTAAACGACTGTGGGGAACTGTATCGAACGCCTTGCGGAAGTCAAGAAACACGGCATCTACCTGTGAACCCGTGTCTATGGCCCTCTGAGTCTCGTGGACGAATAGCGCGAGCTGCATTTCACATGACCGTCTTTTTCGAAACCCATGCTGATTCCTACAGAGTAGATTTCTAGTCTCCAGAAAAGTCATTATACTCGAACATAATACGTGTTCCAAAATTCTACAACTGATCGACGTTAGAGATATAGGTCTATAGTTCTCCACATCTGTTCGACGTCCCTTCTTGAAAACGGGGATGACCTGTGCCCTTTTCCATTCCTTTGGAACGCTACGCTCTTCTAGAGACCTACGGTACACCGCTGCAAGAAGGGGGGCAAGTTCCTTCGCGTACTCTGTGTAAAATTGAACTGGTATCCCATCAGGTCCAGAGGCCTTCCCTCTTTTGAGCGATTTTAATTGTTTCTCTATCCCTCTGTCGTCTATTTCGATATCTACCATTTTGTCATCTGTGCGACAATCTAGAGAAGGAACTACAGTGCAATCTTCCTCTGTGAAACAACTTTGGAAAAAGACATTTAGTATTTCGGCCTTTAGTCTATCATCCTCTGTTTCAGTACCATTTTGGTCACAGAGTGTCTGGACATTTTGTTTTGATCCACCTACCGCTTTGACATAAGACCAAAATTTCTTAGGATTTTCTGCCAAGTCAGTACATAGAACTTTACTTTCGAATTCATTGAACGCCTCTCGCATAGCCCTCCTCACACTACATTTCGCTTCGCGTAATTTTTGTTTGTCTGCAAGGCTTTGGCTATGTTTATGTTTGCTGTGAAGTTCCCTTTGCTTCCGCAGCAGTTTTCTAACTCTGTTGTTGTACCACGGCGGCTCTTTTCCATCTCTTACGATCTTGCTTGGCACATACTCATCTAACGCATAATGTACGACGGTTTTGAACTTTGTCCACTGATCCTCAACACTATCTGTACTTGAGACAAAACTTTTGTGTTGAGCCAACAGGTACTCTGAAATCTGCTTTTTGTCACTTTTGCTAAACAGAAAAATCTTCCTACCCTTTTTAATATTCCTATTTACGGCTGAAATCATCGATGCCGTAACCGCTTTATGATCGCTGGTTCCCTGTTCTGCGTTAACTTTTTCAAATAGTTCGGGCCTGTTTGTCACCAGAAGGTCTAATATGTTATCGCCACGAGTCGGTTCTCTGTTTAACTGCTCAAGGTAGTTTTCAGATAAAGCACTTAAAAAAATTTCACTGGATTCTTTGTCCCTGCCACCCGTTATGAACGTTTGAGTCTCCCAGTCTATATCCGGCAAATTAAAATCTCCACCCAGAACTATAACATGGTGGGGAAATCTCCTCGAAATATTTTCCAGATTATCCTTCAGGTGCTCAGTCACAACAGCTGCTGAGCGAGGGGGCCTATAGAGACATCCAATTACCATGTCTGAGCCTGCTTTAACCGTGACCTTCACCCAAATCATTTCACATTTCGGATCTCCGTCAATTTCCTTCGATACTATTGCACTTCTTATCGCTATAAACACGCCTCCCCCTTCACTGTTCAGCCTGTCTCTGCGGTAAACATTCCAATCTGAGTTTAGAATTTCATTACTGTTTACGTCTGGTTTCAGCCAACTTTCTGTCCCTAGTACTATATGGGCGTTGTGACCGTTTATTAATGAGAGCAGTTCTGGGACCTTTCTATAGACGCTCCTGCAGTTTACTATTAGCACATTAATATTGTTATTCCCTGTTGCATTTTGCCTACTCCTGCCTTGCCGCGTCTCAGGAGGCGTCTTGTCGGGCCTAGGGAGGGGATTCTCTAACCTAAAAAACCCCCATGTGCACTCCACACGTACTCCGCTACCCTTGTAGCCGCTTCCGGCGTGTAGTGCACGCCTGACCTATTCAGGGGGACCCTACATTTCTCCACCCGATAGCGGAGGTCGAGAAATTTGCACCCCAGATCTCCGCAGAATCGTCTGAGCCTCTGGTTTAAGCCTTCCACTCGGCTCCAAACCAGAGGACCGCGATCGGTTCTGGTAACGATACTACAGATAGTTAGCTCTGATTCCACCCCGCGAGCCAGGCTTTCCGCCTTCACCAATTCCGCCAACCGCCTGTACGAACTGGCGGTTCTTTCCACCTATCTGCTCTCTCCTCTGCATTTAACAGTGGAATTCCCGTTACACTCTTAATGTTACCACCGTTGCTTTTAATGTCACCAAAGGTTCTTTTGACTTCCCCCAATGAGTTGAGAAATTTAACGGAATGTTAGCTGTCTCTTTTGCCTTATTTCATCTTAAGTTATCCAAAGCTCTTTTAAATCCTGACTCTTATACTGGATCCCTTATCTCTACTAAATCACTACCGTTCCTTATTCTGTCACATCAGACAAATCCTCCCCCTAACCGAGGCCTTCGATGTAATCTCTCCACGTATCCGCTCTCTCCTCTGCATTCAATAGTGGAATTGCCGTTGTACTCTTAAATGTTACTAACCTTGATTTTAGTTTCACCGATGGTTGGTTTGACTTTCCTATATGGTGAGTCTGTCCTTCCGACAATCATATCTTTTTCGATGTCTTCACATTTTTCCTGCAGCCATTTCGTCTTAGCTTCCCTGCACTTCCTATTCATTTCATTCCTCAGCGACTTGTATTTCTGTATTCCTGATTTTCACGGAACATGTTTGTACTTCCTCCTTTCATCAATCAACTGAAGTATTTCTTCTGTTACCCACGGTTTCTTCGCAGCTACCTTCTTTGTACCTATGTTTTCCTTACTAACTTCTGTGATGGCCCTTTTTAGAGATGTCCATTCCTCTTCAACTGTACTGCCTACTGCGCTATTCCTTATTGCTGTATCTACAGCGTTAGAGAACTTCAAACGTATCTCGTCATTCCTTAGTACTTCCGTATCCCACTTCTTTGCGTATTGATTCTTCCTGACTAATGTCTTGAACTTCAGCCTACTCTTCATCACTACTATATTGTGATCTGAGTCTATATCTGCTCCTGGGTACGCCTTACAATCCAGTATCTGATTTCGGAATCTCTGTCTGACCATGATGTAATCTAATTGAAATCTTCCCGTATCTCCCGGCCTTTTCCAAGTATACCTCCTCCTCTTGTGATTCTTGAACAGGGTATTCGCTATTACTAGCTGAAACTTGTTACAGAACTCAATTAGTCTTTCTCCTCTTTCATTCCTTGTCCCAAGCCCATATTCTCCTGTAACCTTTTCTTCTACTCCTTCCCCGACAACTGCATTCCAGTCGCCCATGACTATTAGATTTTCGTCCTCCTTTACATACTGCATTACCCTTTCAATATCCTCATACACTTTCTCTATCTGTTCATCTTCAGCTTGCGACGTCGGCATGTATACCTGAACTATCGTTGTCGGTGTTGGTCTGCTGTCGATTCTGATTAGAACAACCCGATCACTGAACTGTTCACAGTAACACACCCTCTGCCCTACCTTCCTATTCATAACGAATCCGACACCTGTTATACCATTTTCTGCTGCTGTTGATATTACCCGATACTCATCTGACCAGAAATCCTTGTCTTCCTTCCACTTCACTTCACTGACCCCTACTATATCTAGATTGAGCCTTTGCATTTCTCTTTTCAGATTTTCTAGTTTCCCTACCACGTTCAAGCTTCTGACATTCCACGCCCCGACTCGTAGAACGTTATCCTTTCGTAGATTATTCAATCATTTTCTCATGGTAACCTCCCCCTTGGCAGTCCCCTCCCGGAGATCCGAATGGGGGACTACTCCGGAATCTTTTGCCAATGGAGAGATCATCATGACACTTCTTCAATTACAGGCCACATGTCCTGTGGAGACACGTTACGTGTCTTTAATGCAGTGGTTTCCATTGCCTTCTGCATCCTCATGTCGTTGATCATTGCTGATTCTTCCGCCTTTAGGGGCAATTTCCCACCCCTAGGACAAGAGTGTGCCCTGAACCTCTATCCGCTCCTCCGCCCTCTTTGACAAGGCCGTTGGCAGAATGAGGCTGACTTCTTATGCCGGAAGTCTTCGGCCTGTGCCGTGGGTCTGTCCAATGTCCATGGGAATTGCGTCGTGGTGAGAGAGATCTGGAGTTGTCGGCGGGGAGACAGGCGTCCTGCGCACCGATCGTTACATTGTGCGTGGCGACCTTCATGGTGGTCCCGTCCTGCGAAACGTCTTGTTCATCGTGAAAGCTGTCCGCCGACCTCTGCGTGGAAATGTAGGCTGGTTGGGTGTCGTCTTCGTCGTCGCGGGTGGCGACGCTTTAAGAGCCCGTGGGTGAACGGCGGCGGCGTTTGCGCCTACGTGGCGAGCGTTGTTTGCGCACGTGGTCCTCAGTGTCGGACGACGGTAAGGAGGAGCGTCGTCCTGGTTCGAAGGCGTCGGTGGTTACCATGAAATTGTCAAACAGGTGTTGTGAAGAAGTACTGGTCTTCTCAGGGCCCGGTGCGGGAGCCTGTTAGGCGGCAAGATTGTCAGGTGGGACGTCTGCACCGTCCTTAGGTGACCGGAACGGTGGGACGTGCCGATCGGAAGGACCGGGCGACGGACTGGACGAAACTGTAGACGTGGCAACAGCCGCTGTGTAAGGGACCGGTAAGGTGGTCATCATGGGTGTGACGGACGCTTCCGAAAACGGGAGCTGCGCGACACGTCGTTGAATGCATTCAGACCGTAGATGACCTTCTTTCCCGCAACCGGAACGGGTCCGAGGTTGGCCGTCGTACATTATAATGGCACGGCAGCCTCCGGTACATAGATAGGAAGGCACGTGCTTCTGCAACTCGATGCGGACCTGTCTAACACCGTTTAAAACGGGATAGGTTTGAAATTGTACCCATCGTTCGGCAACATGTTCCAGAACTTTGCTATAGGGACGGGGCGCCTCGATGACGACGTCTGCAGTTCGAAGATCCTTATCGTCCGTGTGCCAAGACCTGCGTGATCGACGGTAACGGGTCCGACGTTGCCATCGGAATGACAGAAGCGCAGTCCACGTTTTGCCTCTTGAAGCACCTTGTCGCACGCCTCATCGTTGATCATTTTGACGGATCATTTTGACGTAGACGGTACTGGTAACTATGGACAAGTGGATACCAATTAGATCCGTTGGTGGTATTTTAACTTCATCGCGGATGAATTGTTCTACCTCCAGGGCCTTGGGTCGGGCGAAGTCGGAACAAAAGTTGGAACGTAATGTCTTCTTCCGATAGTTGTGCGCCATGGTGGTCTAGAAGGAAAACGGCACTTCCAGCGGCCGAAGTAAACACAGACACACGGTGCGCACCTCGCCCGCAGCGCTCTGGCGCGTGACCGCCTTGCAGCTCTGCCGGCGGCAGACTGCTCACTCGGCTGCCGCCGCTTGCTGCTAAAAACGGCCACGCACACGTATATTTTTGACGAGTCGTGTGAAGTTAGCACCCTTTTTTCAGAAATGTATTTTTTTCATAGTTCTTGATAGATATCAAATAGTTCTAGAGTTCTTTGTACAAAATTTCAATAGTTCTGCAGAATTTAGCGAAGAAATCAACAATACTCGAAAAAATTTTCGTATCGAAAACATTCTTTGTCAATTTCCGCAAAATGTAAATAAGTACGACAGTTCTGAGCACAGTTCCGAATAGAGCTCCAAGAGTTCTATCGAAAATCCCAGTAACATTTTTTTGTGCAGCTAATAGTTTACGAGATAATTGCAATTTAAGGAGAAAATCTTCTCACTTACTGTGAAGTTGGCACCCTTTTCTTCAGAAATGTATATTTTTTTCAGAGTTCTTGACAGATATGCCATAGTTCTAGAGTTCTTTGTATAAAATTTCAATAGTTCTGCAGAATTTAGCAAAGAAAACAACAACATTCGAAAACATTTTCCTATCGAAAACATTCATTGTCAATTTTCGCAAAAATTAAACTCATACAACAGTTCTGAGGACAGTTCTGAACAGAACCCCAAGAGCTCTATCGAAAATCCCAATAACATTTTTCTATGGCTATAATAGTTTATGAGATAAATTGATTTAATGTGGGACACACTTTCTCTACAGAAAATATAAATATATTCGTGCAACAGTTCTGATGACAGTTCTGGACACCACGTGAAGAGTTCTATCGAAAATACTGGTAGTATTTTGTTGTGCAGGTAATAGTTTAAGAGGAAATTGCAACATAATTAAGAACTCTATAAGAGCTCCCACTGTGAAGCTGGCACCCTTTTTTACAGAAATATATATTTTTTCTGAGTTCTTGATAGATAAGCCATAGTTCTAGAGTTCTTTGTACAAAATTTCAATAGTTCTGCAGAATTTAGCGAAGAAAACAATAGCACTCGTAAAAATTGTGGTATCGAAACGATTTTTTGTCGATTTTTGCAAAAAGTAAATTCGTACAACAGTTTTGAGGACAGTTCTCAACAGAGCCCCAATAGTTCTATCGAAAATACAAATAACATTTTTTTCTGCAGCTAATAGTTTGCGAGATAATTGCAATATAAGGAGAAAGTCTTTTCACTTACTGTGAAGTTGGCACCCTTTTTTTCAGAAATGTATATTTTTTTCAGAGTTCTTGATAAATAAGCCATAGTTCTAGAGTTCTTTGTACAAAATTTCAATAGTTCTGCAGAATTTAGCGAAGAAAACAACAATGTATAACATAGCTGATTCAGGAGCCCTTTCGTTCTGGTACAATTCTTACTGTTGCCACAATAAAACACTTGTGCATAGATTCCAACCGTATTGATCATTACAAGAATATAACCAGTGACCAACGGCGCACATTTCTTGCAGCATTGTACAAAGCATTCAGCTTATCTGCTGTGAAAATACCATACTTAACGCTATTGTAAAATTTACGATGGGTGGCTTCCGTTTATCTACAGTGTCAGCATCTATCGAATTATCTGCATGCAAAAGTGATGCCAGGATCACACACTTCCCCTTTTTAGGTACGAAGGAAACTAGAGTTCAGTCTTGTGGAACCCAAAAACGGAACTGTGGGCAGCCCTTCTTTTACTGATAGCAAACTCTAGAGAAGTCTCACGCTTGTTTTTCTTCATAGTGCCAACAAAAGAAAATTTCTCCCTTCATAGCTCTATTATCATTCCAGTTGCCCGCTTTCGCATTTCGACCTGACTGATATACTGTATATGTTACACAGTCACAGAACAACATCAAAATGTTTGTTGCTCAGTTGGTAAATCCTTCTGGTTGCAACACAGTGTATATTTCCAAATTGTACAGGTAAAATACTTAAGAATCCACAAAATCATAGATTTTAAATCCATATTTGTTTGTTTTGATAGGTACATATTGGTGAAAACTGCACCTTCCTCAGAATCCTTCCAGCTTCTCGTCTACTGTAATATTTTCTCCGAGGGTATAAGATTTCTGGTTGTTGCGTACAAACACAGTAAATATTTCCCGAATTGCTGTTAGCTTGTCTACTTGTCTCCTTCCATCACGAATAGCGCGACTGTAAAATCTAAGGTACTCCACAATAAATTTGAAACGTTTTAAGTTCATTTGCGAGGTGAAATTTTTCAGTTCCATCCACATCAATTCCACAGAGATCTTCCAGGCTTTATCTGTTACTTTTGTTAACAACAATTAAAAACAAGAGACTGATGAAGGCTTTCAATCCAATAACATCTATTGATTTTACCGCTCTCTCACGCTGAAATGAAGCTTTGACGCTCTCAAAATGCTGAATAGAATACAAAACTACAATAGACAAATGTCGTCATCTATGAGGCAATTACAGCATCACAAAGGCTGCTTTGGCTGCGCCTATTGTCCAGGTAAATTTCTAATAATATTATCCTCTTCGAACAATATGCTTTGGATTTCTTCAACATGATCTGGTACATCCCACTTAAAATAATAAAATTCCTATAACATAACGCAACCAGGCGCAGTGCATTAATTTGATATCTGACGTTCAGACAGCGGACACTGACGATTAAACAGTTCAAACAGAATTTAAGTGCATTTTACATTATGGATTAGCTTTGTACTACTTACTACGTTGATAAACAAATAAATTAATTGCTGAAATGAAATACGAAAGGGCACAGTGGATAAAAACGAGCAATTGGCTCATATCTCAACAAGAGAGCATTAGCGTCGATACTGAATCAAACAACAATGAAAGACATACACAGAAAGGAAGCTATAACGTGAAGGCGCCAGTGCTGCCAATTGTTGTCAAGTAATTTACAGAATCACACAACAATGAAAGGCATACGGAAAAGGGAAGCTATTAACGAGAAGGCGCCAATACTGCAAATTGTTGAAAAGTAATCTACAGAAAATGTCGACATGTATCAATCTGAATAGCTGCGCCCGATGGAAGGATAATAAAAACTATGATACGTCCTTGAGACCTCTCAAGACCAAAAAATCATAAACAAAGCACAGCAACAATGCAAAAGTCGTGGCACTACATCTGGAAACAATGAACACGTGAACTGCGTCTTTTAAACAATCGACAAATGACGTCAGCGTAGCAGTTACAATAGAGGTAGCATGAAAGCTTCTCGCGGTAGCATCAAAGCTAATGACAACAACAGCTGCACTTTTTGGGTGGCGCGCGCGCCGCGTCGTGTGAAGTTACGTTGTGCAAGACGCGACAGTTGGCTGCGACTGCGACGCTGCCCCCTCCTCTTTTCCCGCCCTGGCAGACGGCGACACGGCCGCAAGACGACTGGAGTCGTCGCCGTTTCCCAAGCTCCGGTCGGCGGCGGTGGATTCCAATACATAAGAAAAATAAGAATTCCGATTTTCTTGCTGTAAAAAATACTGTATGTTAATGCAACAAAGTTACATCGGCTCCCAGAGTTAGTTTTTCGATATAGATTCTCCTTTTACTTTAAAAAATTGAAAAGTCTCTCTTCCGGTTTTGCGTGTTTTTTTCGCTGTATATTACTTCTCCATCAATTGTGAGGAAAGTAAAAGGCACAAAAAATTGATGTTTGCGTATCTTACAGTTTCACATCACAGCTTGATAATGAGGTGTCTATTTTTCCGCTATTCGTCACAGTTTTTCCGATACTTAATTTACAAGTAACCTACTGCATAAAATTTGAATTGTGTACAGTGAAAAATGTGGTCGCTGGCTACTTTACGTATGGTTTACGTTAGGTCATACATCGTTGCCGATGAAAAGAAGCTAACACATCGAAATTATTTTTAAAGTTGAGATCAGAATGATATCGAACTCCGTTACCGAGATTTGGGCTCATATATCTCCGGGAGTGTCGCGACTAGCCGCCAGTTCTGTCGACACGCAACGAGAATCGTGTGGTCATCACACGATAGAGAATGCATTTGTTTTGTTACGCTGACACATTTGGACCTAATGAAACCATTGTATGTCATATTTCTCCGGTATGAGTTACTAATATTTCTCCATATGCTCTTGACAATTTCATTTAAAATGCCACGAAATGTAGGTTTCTTAAACCCAAGTGATCGAGCAGAACCCATTTTCGTGGTTTTGCTGAGGCATCTGAACCTGTTCCAAGCTTTCTTTCTCGTTTATTTCTCTGATACGAGTCCCGAATATTCCTCCATCTGTTTTTTCACATTTCACCTAAAATTCCGATGAAAGATAAGTTTATTAACAATAAGTGCACGCTTGCCTCATTGCATTGTTTCAAGTTCTTGACAACAAGATAGGGTTACACCTTAAACATCTCTAGAATTTTCATTCTGAACGTCTACAGTATACACTGGCAGAAATGTGGAAGAAATAATGTCCGTGCTTGTTCACAAAATTTCCCCAAATTATACTTGTCAGTTTCTCCCATGCAGAAACTTTTGGAACAAGCTAAGGCAACTTTCATAGCCGACTGAGTCTTTATTCCCATCCAAATGAACTTCCATATTCTTATATTCTGACAGCATACATCGTTATGGATGACATGAACATTTAATCTTGCCAAGCTGCACTCAAAAGATGACTCCAGGATTTACAAAAGACGAATTTCAATTGTGAACTGTGTTAGACCAGAAGGGCCTTGTAAAACAGTAGTGCACTTTTGGCACAAGTTTTTTGAGCACCATCTTCTACCAATGAATTGAAGTGAATGTGACAAATTACTTATTGCAGCATACTGTTTGCGCAATCTGTTGAGAAACGCCTTCCTCAAAAACGAGCATCTATTGATTACAGAAAGCTGGTGGTGGTTTTTCACAACTAGGTACCATCAAGACACCAATCTACCGTTTACTTTCAAAGTGAAGGTATTGTAAAATGTAACTTTCTCGTTGTACTTTAGATTGTTCATTTTATAATGTACTTGCCGTTTTCAATTTTTATCGTCACAAAAAAGAGTAATGCGAAAATTGACCTTCAAGTTCATTTTCATCATTCTAATTCTACATCTGCATGGATTATACTGATTTTCATAACAGGCTTGAAAAATATGCATTAATGGGAAAATATTATATATTTCACTCACCTGCCAGTTTCAACCGTGCACCAATTTCTTCCCAAATTCTGTCTCTGAACGTGTCTCTATATTTAGGGTTCTTCAAATCGTAAAGGCAAGGATGTTGCGAGACCAGCTCACAGAGAATCACGTCCTATGAGTGGCTCATTTCAGTTTTCCTTGACTGGCTCGACATCTTTCTGGCAGCCATACGTCTTTGTGTCGTGCAACTTCCATCACAACACTGCTCACTGGTGCAGTGCTGTGGCAGCTGCCGCAACAGTCGCGCGTCGCATCCCAAACTCGAACTGCGCATGCGCCAGCAAGCAACTTCTGACGTCACGTAGCGACCCGTCGCAGTCGCTAGCGTGCGTCGCGTCTTGGACAACGTACCTTGAAGGCGCCCGCCAGCGCTGCATTTCACTCTTTGATCTGCCCCTAATGACTATACGTAACAATACTGCTCACTCTCATGCGAATTATCATAATGCTCGTTCAGTCAGAGCTCTTGTGCAGTCGGTGCCTGTTGTGCAGTCGGTGCTGTTGTGTAAGTGATATTTATGAACCGTAATACCCATAAAAATGTACAATTTACCAGAATTGAAACGTCTTTTCAGCATGGAGGAATTTAAAGTAATCGATGATAGAGGAATTCAATTCACTCTGTCTCATCCGGTCTTCCAAAAACTGTTCGATGCCATGGCCGACATCGGCTCGATAATGTCTTCAAAACATATTTACACAAAAATTAAAGAAGATCGCCATGGCCTGCTTACTTTTGTTATAAACACCTTCAGGCTGAAATGTTTCGTTGAAGAAAAAGACGACGACAGCAAAGATGAGTCGTGGAATGTTTTTGGTTCTTCGTGCAACAAGGACATGACAAAGCAATTTGGCTTACTACTGTCAGCAGAAAAATGGTCTTCCATAAAACCAACAAAGAGGAAACTTTGAAAGCCTTCAAGACTGGAAATAGGGAAATGGACTGATTTGATGGCTGATAAAATTTATGAACATCACAAAATTCCATGTGCTTTTTCTTTCAAATATGCCAAAGTGTGTGAAAGTTCAAAGTACTTCTTGAAGATCAAAGGAAGATGTACAGAATGCGGAGCCACTTTCGAAGGGATTAGTCTGAAGAAGCGAAAAAAGGACAACGATATTATTCTGAACTGCAGACTTTCAAACTTTTCAGATGATAGTAATCACCTGAAAAGAAGACAACTTCATGGCATGAGAAGACAACAGGTAGCTGCTAAACTGGTTGATTACAGGATGCCTGCAACTCTTTGGCGAAATGATGAAGCGAAAAATATATATTTCGGAGACATGATTCCTCCAAATTTACTAAATGCTGATGTCTTGAGAAAGGCTAAAGAACACGAAAGAGACAAACGATTTGGTATAACAACGAGTAAGCCTTTTGAAAACCTGTAAATGGCAAAGCATACAACCCATTGGGACGAAATTCATGCAGTCGGATTGGACCTATTCTTCTGTATATATTGGCTGAAAGATCAAAGTCAGTTGCACAAATATTGTCATCAAATCAATAGCAGTGTATACGATTCAATAGATGCTAAAGGTGGCGTTGCATTTCGAGTTATTTCACGATTTGCAGATCTGTCAAACAGGGCTGACTGTGTGTAAATTAAGTCAAAGTACATATGCCTGTACCAGTACATGTGCATCCGCGAAGTAAACGTCACTAGTAAAGATCCAAACATCGTCAATCGATCATCAATCAGTTGCCCAACTTATCAGATGATATCCTCTAGGCATGACGCATAATTCTTGTCATTTTTCTTTATAGAAATCATCAGATCTGGAGCTCCCATACCAAAAATCATGGTAACTGATTTTGGTAAGGCTTCGTTGGTTGCCATTTCTAGAACAATAGCCAATTGCTCGGACTTAACAGATTATTTGAATAGGTGTTATAGTCATATTGTTTTGCATGAAAGAGTAATTCTACCCTCGTGTTGTTTGAGAATAGATTTAAACCATTTTATGGTCATGATTTCGAGGTGGAAATGCTTCTCAAGAAGTAAATCACAAGTCAAACAACTTTATCTTCGAGTTTTGGCCGATATTTGCATGATGATAGATTTTCGTGATATTGAAAGTGCTTTGCGCTCACTTTTGGTTGTTGCATTGAGTGAACGTCTTGGTATTGATGAGTGCGGTCAAGAATATTCATCAATGGAACATCAGCACCATCTTGATATCACTATCAGAGGTGGTCCACGTCATTCATATACTGACGAAAAGAAAGATGATGACAAGAAAACTGATGATGTTGAAAACAATGATGACTGTCTTTTGGAATCAATTTTGAACTCTAAGGAATCTACTGCAAACTCGTGGGTTGATAAGGCAAAACGTATCTACAATGAAGCTGAAGTCATCACGAATCAGACTAATGATGACAATCTCTTTGATGTGAATCAGTACAACATTCCTAATGCTGCAGAAATGCTGAAAGAGTTGATGAACTATATACGACTGTGGACAGCTGTGATGTATCCTTCTTCCCGTATTCCTTTATCTATTCGCTCATCAGCAGCGATGGAAGGACAATTTTCATAATTATAGACAATAGGCTTTGACAAGCTGCCTTTACGAGTAGACAAATTCATTTTTCAACATTTGAAGTGGCTGCATGAGGAAACAAAACTGTTATCGCTACTTATGATGGAAAAAGAAGATTCAAAGCAAACTGTGAAGCACAAACCAACTGAAGCATCATTGCCTTACCATGAAGAAGAAAACTGGCGAGGAAAAAATAAGAAGCTGAAGATAACAAACCCCAAAAGCAATCATATACTCGATAATTCTGAGAGCACACTGAACAATACCTTACGAAGTGAGACCCAACACAAAGATGGCAATGAGACAGAGTTAGACAAAATTTTAATAGTTTTGAATACAGATTTTCTCCTACTTCGAGCTCACTTATTATGAATGCGGAGAACAACAGTCAAGAGTGAGTGATAGTGTGTGTTTTCAGCGCTCTTCAGATAATAATTTACTGCCCAATTTGGATTCTAAAGAGATATTTCATTCCACAAAAAACTATCAAGAATCATACTTCACCAGGGATGTCACTGAAATTTCATCCTGTGGTTCGAAAACAGAGAGATCTGTAACAATAAAATGGAGGAGAGTGCAATGCTGAAAAAGCTTCAAAATGAAATCGTTGTCACATCGAGCATACAAGCTAAGAGCAAGAAAAAACTACTTAGATGATTGCCCAAATTGGAATTCGACTAAGAAATTCATAGATATTAATTTGCCACTTTTCCTAAAGGGGTCCTCAAGCAAACTCAAATCCGCTACCTACAACTTGAAGGGAACGTGCGGTTTCGATTCTTTGTTGACCTTATTCATGCAAGCAATATCACTCAGTGATGATTTCAAAAGTAAAATTCAAATGGTGGGCCATCCATTTTTGGATCTGGCTTTGGATGTTTTGGACAAAAAAATTATAGACTCCCAGCATTTTAAGCAGAGATTTCATATTTTATATGTGATACCGTTCCTAAAAAAAAGGAGTAATCTCTCGAAAAATATTGTCTCTGAATGCAGGAATTATAAGAGAAAATATTAAAAGATATCCCCGGCCCGGCACACAGTTTTTATCTGCCACTAAGTTTCACATCGGCGCACACCCACTGCAGAGTGAACACACAATCTATTTTATAATCTATTGGCACCATAAAAAGTTATGAGGGTTTTTAAAAGAACTCTTTCGGTGCTATCCAGAACTGTCAGCAAAAGGGTTGTGCCAATTTATTATAATGTAGACCAAGTGGATCTCTCGTAAATGATATTATCTCATTAATTGTTATCCCCACAAAAAATGTTATTACAGTTTTCGGTAGAACTCTTAGGGTCCTATTAAGAAGTGCCATCAGACCTTTTTTACGAATTTATTACTTTTACATGACAAAAGTGAGTCCCACATTAATTGTCTCATATAATGTTATCGTCACAAAAAATGTTATTATAGTTTTTGGTAGAACTCTGTAGGTGCTATTTAGAACTGACATCAGAACTATTCTACGAATTTTGTTTTCGTAGAGAAAGTGAGTATCAGATTAAAACAATTATCGTATAAACTATTATCGCCACAAAATTGTTTTTATCAGTTTCAATACAACTCTTCGGGTGCTATCGAGAACTGCCAATAGAACTGTTATACAAATTTATTTTTTCCAAACTGACAAATAATTTTTTACTATACCAAAATTTTGCCCAGTTATTGTTTTCTACCCGAAATTCTGCAGAACTATTCGTGTTTTGAGCAGGGAAATCTAGAACTATTGCATACATATAAAGAACTACGAAAAAAATGTATATCTCTCGTAAAAGGGGCGCCAACTTCACGGGAAATGCTCATAAGCATTCCTTATTAAATGCAGTTACTACGTAAACAATTACCTGCACAGAATATGTTACCAGTATTTTCGATAGAACTCTTACATTGCTATCCAGAGCTGTCATCAGGACATACGAATAGACATGATTTTTTTTAGAGTAAGTGAGCCCCACAATTAATCAATTATGTTACAAACTATAATAACCACAAAAAATGTTATTATGATTATCGATAGAAGTCTTGGGGTGTTATCCAGAACTGTTCATCAAAACTGTTCCACGAATTAATTTTTTTCTGTGGATACAGTAGGTCTACCATCAAAGCAGTTACTGTATAAACCATCATCACCTCAAACAGATCTTATTAGGATATTCGATAGAGCTCTTGGTGTTCTGTTCAGAACTGTTGTACCAATTTATTTTTTTCGAAAATTGAGAAAGAATGTTTTCGATACGAAATTTTTTTCGAATTTTGTTGTTTTCTACGTAAAATTCTGCAGGACTATTCAAATTTTGTACAAAGAACTCTAGAACTATGGCATTTCTATCAAGAACTCTGAAAAAAATGTACTTTTCTGAAAAAAAGGGTGCCAAATTCACAGTAAGTGAAGAGGTTTCCTCCTTAAATTGCAATTATCTCGTAACCTATTAGCTGCACAAAAAACTGTTATTAGGATATTCGGTAGAACTATTGGGGTTCTGTTCAGAACTGTCCTCAGAACTGTTGCACGAATTTACTTTTCGCGAAAATTAACAAAGAATGTTTGCTATACGAAAATTTTTTCGAGTATTGTTGTTTTACAACAATTTTTACAATAGCGTTAAGTATGGTATTTTCACAGCAGATAAGCTGAATGCTTTGTACAATGCTGCAAGAAATGTGCGCCGTTGGTCACTGGTTATATTCTTGTAATGATCAATACGGTTGGAATCTATGCACAAGTGTTTTATTGTGGCAACAGTAAGAATTGTACCAGAAGGAAAGGGCTCCTGAATCAGCTATGTTATACATTGTTGTTTTCTTCGTTAAATTCTGCAGAACTATTGAAATTTTGTACAAAGAACTCTAGAACTATGGCATATTTATCAATAACTTTGAAAAAAATATACATTTCTGAAAGAAAGGGTGCCAACTTCACAGTAAGTGACAAGACTTTCTCCTTAAATTGCAATTATCTCGCAAACTATTAGCTGCAGAAAAAAATGTTATTTATATTTTCGATAGAACTATTGGGGCTCTGTTGAGAACTGTCCTCAAATCTATTGTACGAATTTACTTTTTGCAAAAATTGACAAAAAATCGTTTCGATACCACAATTTTTACGAGTGCTATTGTTTTCTTCGCTAAATTCTGCAGAACTATTGAAAATTTGTACAAAGAACTCTAGAACTATGGCTTATCTATCAAGAACTCTGAAAAAAGTATATATTTCTGAAAAACAGGGTGCCAACTTCACAGTAAGTGAGAAGATTTTCTCCTTAAATTGCAATTATCTCGTAAACTATTAGCTGCACAAAAAAATGTTACTGGGATTTTCGATAGAACTCTTGGAGCTCTATTCAGAACTGTGCTCAGAACTGTCGTACTTATTTACATTTTGCGGAAATTGACAAAGAATGTTTTCGATACGAAAATTTTTTCGAGTATTGTTGATTTCTTCGCTAAATTCTGCAGAACTATTGAAATTTTGTACATAGAACTCTAGAACTATTTGATATCTATCAAGAACTCTGAAAAAAATATGCATTTCTGAAAAAAAGGGTGCTAACTTCACACGACTTTTTTGACGACTGAAATTATATTGCTGTTTTCTCAATAACGCTTGAGAAGTACGTGCTACTGCTTACACATTTTGTTGTCCTAATGGAGTACTACGAGTGTTTGAAGTGGCCTCCCCTTGTAAGTGGCAGGAGGGGATCCCCCGACCAGAGTAAGTGTGTAGTTGTGAACGCATGTTGTAGTGTCTAGTCGCATGAAAGATGTTGGTAAGTAATCCCACCATGTGCAAGCCACATGCTGTGACCTGCTTCCTACTAACAGAAGTAATAACACCCACTGAAATTTTTTCTCGAATCAAAACGGTTTATGGCGCAGGTTTTATGAAGAGAACGAGTGTGCTTAAATGGTGTAGGGAGTTTAGTTGAGACAGAACAAATGTTCATGACAAACAGAGGAAGGGAAGACATTCCATTTTGACGATGAGTTGGTGCAAAACATCGAGCAAACTAGTCGTGAAGACTGCCGATTGACAGTAAATGAAATTTTTGCGATGTTTCCACAACTCTCCAGAACTCTTTTATGAGAGACACTCACAGACATGCTGGGGTAACAGAAACTGTGTGCAAAATGGGTCCTAAGACAGCTGATGGAGCTGCACAAGGAAAATCGGGTCAACAGCACCCATAAGTTTCTTTAATGGCTTGAATTTGTAGGTGAGGATTGTCTGAGTGTTTTGGGACCAAAAAGTCATCATTTTGATTGAATTTCTGCCTCATGTGGAGACAATCAGTGCACAAAGATATTGAGAGACCCTAAAAATACTGAAAAGGAGCATTCAAAACGAAAGGAAGGTAATGCCGGTGATAGGAGTGTGCTTGTTGCATGACAATGCCTGTCGTTGTGCAGTGTTAGCCACCAAGATGTTCTTGGATTACTCATTTGGTTGGGGTGATTTGAACTGCTCCCCATATTTCCCTTACTTGGCGCCTTCAGATTATCATCTTTTTACCTCACTGAAGGCAAACACAAGTGGAATTAAATTTTCAACCAATGAGAAGGTGCAGAAAAAGGTTCTGAAATGGAGAAAGGAGCCAATAGGAGAGTTCCTCGAGGGTGCATAAAGGGGCTTGTGCCACAGCTCACCACATGCATTCAATAGGATGGTGATTAAATGAAAAAATAGTCAACAAGTGTATCAACAATGTGCAATATCTTAACTTTTTTCAAATATATATATATATTTGAAAAAAGTTAAGATATTGCACATTGATCTCTTGTTGCTGTACACCAAGGTCAAGAATGGGAAATGTGCTAGTCATGGCAGTGCTCAAACTCTTTGCCTGGAGTGAAGAGGGCACTGAAAAATCACCACCTGGAGAGTGGAGATCTTTTTGTCAAACAAGTGGATGTGGTGATTACCAGCCAACAAAGGATTCTGAGCTATTTTTTGATGCATGGCAATTCCAGAATGAAGTGAGAAGGCTGGAGGACGTGTTTTGTGGGCTTCAGCGGGGAGCCAAGAGCAGATATGTGCTCGGGGAAGTCTTTGGTAAATGTGGGAAGTTGCATAAATTGTATGAACCGTTACAAGAACAGATGCAGCAATCAGTGGAGGTAGTGCTGCATTTGCTAGACTGACGAAAGGGGGATTGTATAGATTCTCGGGGAAGAATTTTGAAGACTGTGTTTTGAACAGCAGATACCAGTGACATCAGAGAATTGAACAGGGTTGTAAAGGTGGTGATGAAATTTTCTTAGAATAGCAAGTCAGTGGTGTATTGGCATACCATGCAGTTAGCAAGCTTGAAGAGCGTACAGTAATCAGGATCTCGCAATCATGCAAGTGCAGGTGGATGTGTTGGATGGAAGAGTAACTGTGGCAAAGCTGTGAAAATCATTAACATACAGTGTATGGGACACACAAGTGATATTGGCGAGGTTTCTTGAAGCTATTTATCATGAACTGCAGGGGCAACTGAGTCCTGTCCTATTATCACCAGAGCAATATTTGTTGGGGTTGCAGGAAGTGCAGTGAGAACTACTGTTGAACTGACATTAACAGCAGACCCAGTTGGCAGAGTTTACGTTTTTGCTACCATATTGCATTAGTAGGAGTGAGGGCTGACCAGTCGCAGTTGTACATACTGGTTTGGTTCCCAGGAACACAAGTCAAATGTTACACTATTCACGCCTATACAGTAAAATTGGGAGCCATGGAGAAGCTTGTACAAGTGAGAACAGTGAGTATGTTGTTGATCTTTGAAGAAGCGGAAAGACATGTGACGGTGACAGAAAGGACGCTGCAGCATTGCCAGAGGGAGATGATTACAGTATGTACAGCCTGGGTGACTCAAACTGGCGTGTGCACAAGCACAGTGGAACTATTCATGGGCTGAGTAGGATGACAGTATTATTTGAGGGACACAGAGATACCTAAACTTTATATCGAGCAAGTGGGCTTAACTGGATTTATTTAATTTACAATAACATGGCAGTAGTGGTGAACTGCTGCGAGCATGAAAGGCTTACAGAAACAAGGTGGATGTAGCTGAGGAGAAGTGGGTTGTTGATTAATGGGACAGCATGTGACACAATGTGGCTAACCTTCCATCTGACAGCCATGATTATGCGAATTATCCAGTTGAACATGACACAGCCACATTTGTACTGAACAGATGAATCACCAGAGGTACTCTCAGTGCAGAAGCTAACCTTCCTGAACAAGGCATTGAAACTGAACCTGATCCAGCTACTGGACGAATTAATAGCCACGCAAGAAGAGTGGATTTCAGCAAAATAGTTGATGCAGCACAGGGAAGCGCAATGACAAGTGATCATGATGTTGAGCGTTGCAATACCTTGCACTGCAGCAGTCGCCCATCATTCCAAAGCACTGGTACTATAGATTCTGGTAG
Organism: Schistocerca cancellata; assembly: GCF_023864275.1. NCBI lineage: Eukaryota > Metazoa > Arthropoda > Insecta > Orthoptera > Acrididae > Schistocerca > Schistocerca cancellata. The sequence goes on from NC_064629.1 coordinate 272,821,669, forward strand.
ACTGGATGCCTAGAGCATGAAGATGAATGAACATGGAGTGCTATATTTATTTATTTATTTTTATTTACATGTCAAGTTCCGTAGGACCACATTGAGGAGCAAATCTCCAAGGTCATGGAACATGTCAGTACATGAAATTACAATATAAAAGTATAACAGATAAAAATAAAATGTTTATGAACCCAAATCCACAAGTTTAAGTAAACGCAATCAACAACAGAACAAGAATCAACTTAATTTTTCAAGGAACTTCTCGACAGAATAGAAGGAGTGACCCATGGGGAAACTCTTAAGTTTCGATTTGAAAGCTCGTGGATTACTGCTAAGATTTTTGAATTCGAGTGCTACCTTATTGAAATTAGATGCAGCAGTATACTGCACACCTTTCTGCACAAGAATTAAGGAAGTCCGATCCAAATGCAGATTCGATTTCTGCCGAGTATTAACTGACTGAAAGATGCTTATTCTTGGGAATAAGCTAATATTGTTAACAAGAAATGACAGTAAGGAATATATATATTGAGAGACCAATGTCAAAATACCCAGACTCGTGGACAGAGGTCGACAAGAGGTTTGTGATCTTACACCACTTATTGCCCCAACTGCGCGTTTCTGAGCCAAAAATATCCTTTTAGAATAGGAAGAGTTACCCCAGAATATAATACCATACGACATAAGCGAAAAATCATTCAGTTCAGTTACCGTTCGAATAGTAGAAATGGCAGCATTAAGTCTTTGAACGAGATCCTGAACGTAGGCTTTCCACGACAGTTTACTATCTATTTGAACACCTAGAAATTTGAACTCTTCAGTTTCACTAATCGTATGCTCATTCTGTGAAATTAAAACGTCACGTTTTGTTGAATTGTGTGTCATAAACGGCAAAAACTGTGTTTTACTGTGATTTAGCATTAGTTTATTTTCTAGAAGCCATGAGCTTAGGTCATGAACTGAACTACTTGAAACCGAGCCAATGTTGCACACAACATCCTTTACTACCAAGCTAGTGTCATTACCAAACAGAAATATTTTAGTTATCAGTAATACTAGAGGGCATATCATTTATCTAAATAAGGAACAGGAGTGGCCCCAACACTGACCCCTGGGGCACCCCCCACTTGACCATACCCCTTTCAGACCCCACATCACAGCCATTTTCAACATTGTGAATTATGACCTTTAGCTGTATGTTGCTAAAGCAGGAGGTGAACCAACTGTGAGCTACTCCCTGTATTCCATAATGGTCCAACTTCTAGAGCAATATCTTGTGACTGACACAATCAAATGCCATATTTAAATCAAAAAATATGCCTTGCGTTCGAAACCTTTTATTTAACCCATCCAGTACCTCACAGAGAAAAGAGAATACAGCATTTTCTGTTGTTAAGCAACTTCTAAGGCCAAACTGTACATTTGATAGCAAATCGTGTGATATAAAATGATCAATTGTCCTTACATATACAGCCTTTTCAATTATTTTAGCAAACACTGATGGCAAGAAAGAGGTCTAAAACCGTGAACATTATCCCTTTCTCCATTTTTATAAAGAGGTTTACTACTAAGTTCTTTAATCGTTCAGTAAACTGACCATTCCTAAAGAAAAAATTACAAATATGGCTAAATACGGGGCTAACATATGCAGCACAGTACTTTAATATTCTGCTAGGCACTAAATCATAACCGTGAGAGTCCTTAGTCTTCAGTGATTTAATTATTGACTCAATCTCCCCCTTGTCTGTATCACAGAGGAGTATTTCAGGCATCAATCTCGGAAAGGCATTTGCCAAGAAAGTTATATGATTCCTTGGAGAAACCAAATTTTTATTTAATTCAACAGCAATACTCAGAAAATGATTGTCAAATGCTGTACACATATTTGATTTATCAGTAACAGAAATATTTTTACTGCAAGCTGACTTTATATTGTCGATCTTTTGCTGCTGAACAGACACTTCCTTCACAACTAACCATATGGTTTTAATTTTATCCTGTGAATTAGCTATTCTATTTGCATATCACATACTCTTTGCTTTCCTAATAACACTTTTAAGCACCTTACAATACTGTTTATAATGGGATACTGCAGCTTTGTTGAGACTACTTCTAACATTTTGATATAATTCCCGCTTTGTTTTACATGATATCCTTATCCCACTAGTCAGCTAATCAGGCTGCCTATTACTGGTAGTACCCCATTTAGAACGCTCTAATGGAAAGCAACTCTCAAAGAGCATGAGAAATGTCAAGGAAAGCATTATATTTATCATCTATGTTATCAGAACTATAAACATCCTGCCACTCTTGCTCCTAGGCAGGGTTTAAAAAACTCTCTATTGCTGTTGGATTAAATTTCCTACATAGTTTGTAATTATATGTGACATTTGTTTGAGTATAAAAACCTTTTAGTGTTAAAATTTGTGCATTATTGTCTGAGAGGCCATTCACCCTTTTACACAGTCTACATCAAATCATATAAATGTAGGAGATCTACCAACATCCTTTTTCTAGCACTATCATACACAAAATTTATATTGAAGTCACCACATATAACTAATTTCTGGTACTTCCTACAAAGTGAATCAAGATCCCCCCTCTAGCTTGAGCAGAAATTCTCTAAAGTCAGAGTTAGGGGACCTACAAACAACAACAATTAAAAGTTTAGTTTCACTAAATTCAGCTGCCCCTACACAACATTCAAATATCTGCTCAGTTCAGTGCCATGATAGGTCTATGAACTCAAATTGAATACTGTTTTTTTTTATGTACATAGCCACTCTGCCACACAGCAAGGAACTCCTTGAAAAACAGCCAGTGAATCTGTATCCTGGTAAAGGAAGCCTTTGAATTATCAAAGGTGCACCTCTAACACCAACTACTACAGGAATTTTTCCATTAGTGATCCCACCACCACCCACTACACTGTCACCTATAAGCTCTGCCAGTCTCCCCTTCCCATACCTATTGAGGTGAAGGCCATGCCTATTGAAACATGATCTGCTGATAGACCCAACTGGCACCAATGAAATGTGACCCATGCCCTCTGCCATCAGCACCTTCTCCAGCCCTATGTTAATGTGCCTAACAGCCACATTAAGATGAGGCTGAAACAACTGCATGAAATGCACATTAGAGCCACCAGTTTGAATAGCTATCTTTACCAGGTCACCACCTACATCACATTCCCCGTCCCGATCAAGACTGTTCCCTGCTCCACCCACTATCACTACCTGATCTTCCTTTGTAAAATTCCTATATAACTCCCCATATACTGTCAGTAACCTGAGCCAACCCTGCACTAGGCTTCACAATGCTGGTGATCTGGCACTCGGTCTCCAACACTTCCTGCAACTGCTGGCCCACACCACTACCATGTGAGCTACCTAGCAGCAGAACCTTCTTCTTTCTGTTTGACTTTGCAACTAACCTAGGTCGCTTCACTCAACTCTGACAGTTGGTCAAATCTATAGCATATACACAAAGTATAACTGTCTGAATACCTCCTCCTCCTAGCTGCCATCTTGCCAACTGCCAGTTCCCATTTACCACCACCCTTCACCCTCCTCAACATATCTAGTTCCTCCTTTGTACATTGTAACTGCACCTGAAGGGCACATGTCTTATGCTCCTGCTCCTCTGTCAACTTATTTCTACTACAGATTCTGCATTCCCAGGAGAGGATCTCGCTAGAATGCCCACTGGCTTCCTGGCTTCCCACTGCATCCCCCCCCCCCCCCACCCCCCCCTTAATGAATATATTTTGAACTAATCCCACACTGTAATCCACTACTCACAAACCTACAGCAGAGCCCACACTTCTCACTCATGGTAAAATTTTACAGTTACTGAAAAAAACTATATGTCTACAATAACTAAGTTCAGTTACATCAGTAGAACTATTTATAGAACTAACAATAGCAGTCTCAAAATTCTCTGTCTACTAAAAAAGCAACTTTTTGTATTGATACTACTACACCACAGCTAATACCAATACCAACAAAACTTCACAAAATTATTAGCTAAAACCAAAAATTAAAGCCGCCACTGGATCTCTCAATGAAGTTAAAACACTGAATGAAAATTTTACTGAAATATTTCATTAGAAACAATAAGAAACATCAGCTGAAAACTAAAGCACGAGATTTACTAAACAACTTCAATGCACCAAAAACTCTAAAAAACACAGCGTACGAACATTCCCAAAAGTTTATTACATTTTTATTTATCATGAACAGTACAATACACCATTTAAAAGTGCAAAAATAACTTTGTCAGTACTTAGCTTTATACCCGCTGCAGCTGTAACTGCACACACAAGATGTAAACACACTACTGAGGCGTGAGACTTGGACGAACGATGTAAGCACACTCATGATTAACAGACCATCTGGGTCAGTAACACTGGAAGAAAGACTGAGATAAATGAAAATCCACTAATAAGTTACTTTTACAGCAAATATTAACACAAATACACTTTAAAATAAGTAACTGAACACTAAAACTTTATAAAATAGTGAGAATATTGATGATAAATGTATTTTCTACAGTTTAAAGGGATACGAGGCGACAGAATGAGCCTTAAATGTTTGCAGAGAGAACAGTCATGTGTTCATGACTGACATACTGTAGAAGACATGATGTGACTTTCATTTCAAAGGAATTAATGAAGTGTTAAGTAGGTGGTCATAAGCAATGTGGTAGCGTAGAAAGAAATCTAGCAAGTAAGGTTTGTAAGTCAAATGAAGACTTTGATACTTATTAATTGGGCTGCCAGACACTCTTACAATGGGAACTTGTGCAGTACATGTGATATTCCATTGTAGATCAGCCTTAAGTGAGACACAGAGGGCTGGGTCTTCCTGTGGTGAGTTTAGTGCTGTGTCATTACAATTTCACACGCAAAACAGTGAGAATATATGGAGGAGTATTGCACCAGTGCAGGTAGCTGGCAGGCTCAGAGTGTTGTCATTCCTGTTATAGCTACCAAGCTGTTGAATTATTGTGACACAGGCCAGGTTTGTTTGGTGAATCCTGTCATGACAGTGGTAATTTGCAGTTCTTGCAATACGCACAAGGGGCTTCTCCAGTGGTAGTTTTTGGTGGTGCTGCAAAGTGCATGACTAGGAGGGGGTCATTGGTATAACAGATTTATTTGCTGCTGCCTTGTATAAAAAGCCGTGATTTTTGTAGCAGCTCCATTCACAACCCAACTGTTCAATGAGGACTGGGAGACTATGCCAGGTGCGGGGACAACATATGCATCACAATGGGCATTCCAGGCTCACTCCTGCCACACCTGGATTTCTGTCACTGACTTCCTTCACTATAGTGTGTGGACCTCTGTGCTACAAACCAGCAGCCTTCTGGATACAGTCATTCACCACAGAGTTGGCTATCACAGCAAGATTCCCATCCATCTTTGCACACTGCTGACACATGGTTTTGCATGGTGACTCACTCTACAGGGTCACATGCCATGCACTGAGCACAGGCATCAGCAAAGGTTGGTGTGCACATGTTGCAGCCTGCTGGCCAGGATGTTGGCTTGACGTGTTACCAACTACTGGCCCTCTTCCCATGGAGATGGAGCACGGTCCCTATCCTGCACTGATAGAGTGCTAATGTATGAGTGGTAAATTAAGCCATTTCTCTCTGGCCTTTCATTGGCATGCCATCCTGCCTCAGCACTCTGCCATTTGCCATCTTGACATTGTGGCTATGTCTCTACCCCCATGGTTGGCTATACATCGAATATAAGAAAAAGCTTGTTGCACTCCACAAAATCAGCTACCTGTGTAGCAAAATCTCATGTGCAGTATACCCTGACACAACAGTTTTCAACCCTATGTCACAAATCTATGAAGTCACAGCCTGTCTTGTTACAGAACATTCAAAGTCTCTCCTTCAACCTTCCACTTGACTCAGAATCGGTGGGTTATGACAAGTTCTGTGGCAAAACATGATTCACATAATCTCTTTGCACTTCTGCTGTAAGTGATATGATGATAAGTATGATAATCACAAAAAAATAATAATATATGGCACATCAACTCCTTTACTCAAGTGTGTGGCAGCCATAACAAAAAATACTGAGCAGGATTAGTGATTTTATGGGACTTCATGGTATATTTTGACCTTGTCCAGTAACACTAGAATTATGTGTATCAGTGTTACTAGAGGATATTTATATGATGACAGGTTTTTTTTGTTTCTGAGTCATCAGTCTTGTGACTGGTTTGATGCCGCCTGCCATGAATTCCTCTCCTGTGCCAACATTTTCATCTCTGAGTGGCACTTGCAATCTACTTCCTCAGTTATTGGCTGGATGTATCCCAATCTCTGTCTCCCTCGACAGTTTTTACCGTCTACAGCTCCCTCTAGTACCATGGAAGTTATTCCCTAATGACTTAATAGATGTCTTCTCAGTGTCTTCTTGTCAGTGTTCTTGATACATTCCTGTCATCTCCAATTCTGCACATAACCTCTTTATTCCTTGCCTGGACAGAACCTTATATTTCTGAATGTTATCAACTCATCTCATTTTCAATGTTCTTCTGTAGCACCACATTTCAAATGCTTCTATCCTCTTCTGTTCTTGTTTCCCTTAGTCTATGTCATACTGTCATACAATGCTGTGCATCAAATCCACATTCTCAGAAATTTCTTCCTCAAATTAAACCTATGTTGGATACCAGTAGACTTCTCTTGGCCAGGAATGCCCTTTCTGCCAGTGCTAGTCTACTTTTTATATCCTCCTTGCTTCATCCATCATGGGTTATTTTGCTGCCTAGGTAGCTTCATCTACTTTGTGATGGCCAATTATGATGATAAGTTTCTCATTGTTCTTATTTCTGATACTTCTCCTTGCTTTTGTCTTTTTTCACTTCACTCCCTGGCCATATTCCGTACTCATTAGATTGTACATTCCATTCAGCAGGTCCTGTATTTCTTCTTCAGTTTCACTGAAGATAACCATGTCATTATAGAATCTTAACATTGATATTCTTTCACCTTGAATTTCAATACCATTCTTAAATTTTTTCTTTTATTTCCATCATTGCTACTTTGATGTACTGACTGAACAGCAGGGGAGAAGGACTACACACTTTTTAATCTATGCGCTTTATTCTTGGCCTTCCACTCTTATTGTTCCCTCTTGGTTCTTGAACATATTGTATAACACCATTCTTTCACTATATCTTACCCCTATTTTTCTCAGAGTTTCGAACACCTTGCATCATTTTGCATTGTTTCATATCAGCAAAACCTATGAACATGTTTTGATTTGTCTTCAGTCGTGCAATATTGGAACTGCTTCCCTGGCACCTTTATCTTTCCTAAAGCCAAACTGAGTGTCATCTAACAGATCCTCAGTTTTCTTCTCCATTCTACTTTATATTATTCTTGCCAGAAACTTGCATACATGAGCTGTTAAACCATTTGTGCAATAATTTCCACACCTGTCAGCTCTTGATGGTATATCAGGACAGATAACTCACCAAATAAAAGACCTATTGAGCCACACACAGGGCACTGAAATGGCTGACTGTGAGCTGGGATTTCTGGACAACTAGACAATGCCCTTTTTCAGAGGCAGTACACATACGCATGTGCACCCACACACATATGTGCCTGCACTTGCACGCATACGTGCATGCCTACACACATGCTAATGTACACACTCACACACACACACACACACACACACACACACACACACACACACAAACTCACCTGGAAGAAAAAGAGCCATTCACTCTCTTGCTCGCCCTCATGGTTGTGCTGTCTGGGTAGAGTGGACAGCAATCTTGTATGGGGTGGCTAGTGAGGAAAGAAATTTGTATGGAATGGGGAGATAGTGGAATGGGAAGGAAGAGTGTGAGGAAGATTGTACTAGTGCAAAAGTTTAGGTTCCTGAAGTGGTCGGATGAATGGGATAGCACTCACACTTATATGTTCTACAGGGTTCATCTACATCTACATCTACATCCATACTCCACAAGCCACTCGATGGTGTGTGGCTTTCGTGATTACTAAATGATCCTGTAACGAAGTGCGCTGCTCTCCGTTGGATCTTCTCTATCTCTTCTATCAACCTTATCTGGTACGGATCGCTCACCGGTGAGCAGTATTTGAGCTGTGGGCGAACAATTGTACTGTAACCTACTTCCTTTATTTTCAGACTGCATTTCCTTAGGATTCTTTCAATGAACCTCAGTCTGGCATCTGCTTTACCGACAATTAATTTTATAATGGCATTCCATTTTAAATCACTACTAATGCCTACTCCCAGATAATTTATGGAATTAACTGCTTCCAGTTGCTGACCTGCTATATCGTAGCTAAATGATAAAGGGTCTTTCTTTCTATGTATTCACAATACATTACACTTGTCTACATTGAGATTCAATTGCCATTCCCTGCACCATGTGTGAATAAGTTGCAGATCCTCCTGCATTTCAGTACAATTTTCCATTGTTACAACCACTCCATATACTACAGCATCATCTGCAAATAGTCTCAGTGAACTTCCAATATTATCCACAAGGCCATTTTTATATATTGTGAATAGCAATGGCCCTACAACACTCCCCTGCAGCACACCTGAAATCACTCTTACTTCAGAAGACTTCTCTCCATTGAGAATGACATGCTGCGTTCTGTTATCTAGGAACTCTTCAATCCAATCACACAATTGGTCTGATATTCCATATGCTCTTACTGTGTTCATTAAATGACTGTAGGGAATGGTATCAAACACCTTGTGGAAGTCAAGAAACATGGCATCTACCTGGGAACCCGTGTCTATGGCCCTCTGAGTCTCGTGGACGAATAGCGCGAGCTGGGTTTCACACGATCATCTTTTTCGAAACCCATGCTGATTCCTACAGAGTAGATTTCTTGTCTCCAGAAAAGTCATTATACTCAAACATAATATGTGTTCCAAAATTCTACAACTGATCGACGTTAGAGGTATAGGTCTATAGTTCCGCATATCTGTTCAATGTCCCTTCTTGAAAATGGGGATGACCTGTGCCCTTTCCCAATCTTTTGGAATGCTACGCTCTCTCTTATGATTGATGAGATGATGGGTTGGAACCTGTAGTGATGCTGGAATGGATGAGGGTACCATATAGACTGATTAGATACTGGAATGTCACTTTCAAAGACATGGTAAAACTAGTGAGAAGTATTTTCATCAAGAAGTTAAAAAAGACATTCTAAACCTTGGTAAATAATATGTTTCAGATATTCCAATCTTGACATTATTTCTACAATGCAGACGGTGCTCTTTTGTTGCTTTTCATAAGATATGCGAGGGGTGTAAGGCATATGATGTGAGAAGGAATAGGTGACACATTTCTGAGTAAGGTACATAGAGAAGTGCCAGTTTTAAAATTCTCCTGTAAGACTGTCAGCATAGTAGGCCAAAGACTGTTTGTCATTAAAGATCTGGCTTCCTTGACTGGCCAGGGCTGTTTGTTATTCAATGGACAACAGCTGTTGACGTTAAGATATTACTGGTAATTGGTAGATTTGACTTGAAAAGAGTTTGCTTTGGTCTTATGTATTATGAAGTGCTGAACATATTCACTGAGCAAAGGAAGACCTAATGAAATGAATGGAATATTTACTGAATTTTCTGTTGCTGCTTGACGGAACATAATAATAGTGGAAGTTGTGCCAAGATTCTGGAGGAATAGACCTAGAGGTTCCGAACCTTAGTCTGAATTGTAAATTTGTTAATGAATCTCAAACAGGTGAGCAAGTTACAGCAGATATATGGAAAGGAATCCCTGCCTAAAGGAATTTAAGGATGGTAGTAGAATCAGTCTGTGATATCTAATCATGATTTCTATATAGTCGTTATGTTTTAGTTACTAAGGGTGAGATAATTACAAAGTGTTGAGTTTTGATTTTGTGTTTTAATTTATATTCATACAACATTTACAAATAATTTCATTTGAAATTGGTAGTATAAACAAACATAACTGTTAACATACAGTAAACACAATAGTTTTGATATTTACATGTTTGAGACAGTTAACTGAAAATACATTTCGTCAACAGACATCAATACACAACATCACTGAAATTTGTGCATTACCAGTCATCATAACTTATGAATGACATGAAAATCCTGTTGTTGCTGAATGTGAAGGTTTGTAAGATACAGTCAGTTTACTCAACTAAGTAAGTCTGTGGTCTAAGTAATACACAGTCAGTTATAAATTTCCAAGCTTTATATTTCCAAGTTTTCTGTACTACATGCAAACATCACCTTCATGATAAGAGTATCAGTTACATGACTGAATATTCATTGCATAAATGCTTTTCAGTGTAGTCTCATTATAACTTTCTGTTTCATTTACATGTAGTTTTCAAATGCATCTTTATTGTTGTTATATTGATATTTTATTGATATCAACCTCACACATAGTTTATTAATCAAATATTTGCAGACATCCTGCTGCATAGCAGAGGAACTAATCAACTACAATTAAAGCAGCAAAATATAATGAAACATGTGCAATTCCCAATTTAATAAAAAAGTTGACTAGGACAGTCATTATCCATTATAAATGCAGAACTCTATATGTACAATGACTATGTTAACTTTCTGTCTTTATCTTAAAAAAACACACACACACACACACACACACACACACACACACACACACACACACACACACAGAGAGAGAGAGAGAGAGAGAGAGAGAGAGAGAGAGAGAGAGAGAGAGAGAGAGAGAGTTATGTACAATCTACCCATACATTCCTAGTGGTAACATTACTTATTACAAAATTCTGCTCAAAGAGATACTTTTGATTGTTTTATCAGCAGCATCCTCTTTTTATCAAGACATTATGATCAGCACATTCTCAGGTATCACCATGCATCCATCACAAATCAGTTATTTTATAAGAAATTAAAATTCATGGTCTGTAAATTGATGGAGTATAAATACTTAAAATGTGTTATGAATGTTGTGAGATTAGGCAGTATTTTAGGAAATCTTTTCATTGTTTTAAATGCCAAATCTACCATTGTTCATCTTTATACAATCTTATTTTGTCAATTAACATGTGATGCCCTCCAGAAATAGAATTAAGCCAGTATATCAATTTTTGTAATCAGTGACACCACTTCTAGTACACTAGTGTCCAAGAGTTAAGCGTGATCATGAAAATACAAAAATTAAATGGGAAAAGGTGAGAAATCCCCAACATCACCATAAATATTTCCCTTGGACCCAACTTGTTTGCTCTGTATACGGAAGGAGTACTCTGTGCTGTGAACAATGGCACAAGCAAAAGGTAAACACAAACAGTGCATGAGACTAATCATATCTCAGTCTTGTTTGTCCACTCATAGTTGAGCAAATTGCAGTTTCTTGGTAAGGTTGACAACATAATGCTACAAAGATGCAACCTGAACCCTGTTTTGCTGGGTAGAACACTCAGCCACTTGGAAGCAAACCAGATACAGACCAACGTCTCAGTATCCTTAGGTGTGCCACAAAGCATCATTTGAGAATTTGGCAAAGGTGTTAAGTATATGTTATTGTTGGCCAGTACTAGGTCAACCAAAAGTAACTACCTGACAGCAAGACCGATACCTTGTCATAACTGCCCAATGTAATCAGAATACACCTGCAAAGCAACTGGCTGCAGAGCTTGCAGCTGCCTCAGGAGTTTCTGTTTCCCAACAAACTGTCTATTGGAGGCTCACAAAAGCAGGGATGTTTGCCAGACATCTGGCCATGTGCATCTTGCTCACTCCAGCATGGAGATGGGTCCGTGTATTGTTAAGTCAGCAACATCAAAATCTGACCATGAATGAATGGAGGAACATGCTCTTCACAGATGAACCCCACTTCAGTTTAAAAAAGATTCTCATCGTACATTTCTCTGGAGAGAACCTGATACCCAATTCAACACCAGGAAAATCATGGAAAGTGACTGGTTTGGTTGTTATGACATCATGGTATGGGTAAGCATCATAATGAATGGCCATACAGAGATGCACAACTTTGTTGGTGGCTGGAGGAATACTGTATTCACTCAGGGATACAGAGATAAGGTACTGCTACCACAAATGTGTCTTTTCAGAGATATGGTTGGTCAAGACTTCCTCTGTACACATTGAGCTTTGCTGGTGGATGACTTTCTTGAAGGTGACGATATCTGTTGGATGGACTGGCCAGTGATGTCCCCAGATCTGAATCTTATAGAACAGGGCTGGACTGCTTTAGGGAGATGAATTGCATCCTGTCAGCTTCCACGAAGGACACTTCCTGCCCTCCACACTGCTCTTGCTGTGGACCAAGATTGTCTGCAAAGAACATTTTTGAACCATCTCGTAGAATGCATGTTGTATCACAGTCCAGCATGTGTGGCTGTTAGCAGTAACCATATCCCTTATCAACGACTTCTTTTGATGTAGAACAGATTTCCCAATTGTGTTATTTGCTTACAAATATGTATTTTAACTACCAGAACTTCTCTAAAATTATTTTTCAGGCACTGTGGTATGCCAAATGTCTTGTGACTAAGTTTTAGCTCCTGCAGTAATCCTTCCAATGTGCTAATAAAACAATATTCCCTCTTTTCATGATTATTCTTAACTTTTGGTCACTAGTGTATTTGTTTGCAGCGCAATCAGTGGAGGACTATTGTTATGTTAACACTGTTTAATGGTGTCCATTGTGTTTTATAATACATGTCAGCAGTTATTCTTTTGCAAGCATGTGCAGTTCCTCCTGGGTGTGATATGCACAAAGACTTAAGAAGAAACTCAGTCAAATAAAATAAAGTTGAACAGCAAACATAATGGTTGGTGAATAACATAGCTAGCCACAAATACTTTTTAATGTTTTATTTTAGTGCTATTACCAGTTTCCGGCTTCCATGTCCATCTTCAGATTGTTAACATTATCAGTTACACAGACATTTCGATCCACAGCATGTCATCGGCTCCTACACTACACAAGAATATTTGAATATTTAGTGCCGCTGTATAGGTAATTTCATTAATATGAACAAGCTTAAGTGGTTGCATTTATTTAGATACAATGTAAAATAGTTATATTCACTTACATAAGTTCCAGTAGATGGTTACGTCTTTTGTTGGGGTGAGAGTGGTTTTAAAGGTTGATCTCTATGTTGTTGACTTGCAAACACTACACATATTGCAAATAAATCACCGTGGCACACTTCATAATACTCTTCATGTCAGTGAGCATCACATGTGTTATAACTTGATGTTTTTGTTTACAATGCAAAGGTTATCATTAAGCAGAGATACAAAGATAACATTCATTTTCAGTTGACCAAGGATGTAAAAGGAGGAAATATGCTGTGGGATGTGCAAAGTTTAATATATTAATAACAGAAAAACATTTGCACTCTATGAGTAAACTCATTTTAAAAGACAATAGAACAAATTATTTTTAGTATGTCAGGTATGTCATACATTTTTTACATAAATTTCAGCAGAAATTTTGATTAAATACTTTAAAGGCAATTGATTGCCTGCTATAATTTAGATGTATATGTACATCCATTTATAGATACAGATATCTCCTTATCATGACCATATGTAAGTTAGTTGAAGGAAATACAAAATTAAAAAGTTGGAGGGTGCGATGAGAGCAACACAATTGTTCACCATGATTGATACAATATTGATACAATTTTACACTAATATGTTAACCAGGTGAATCTGAAAAATTTATTTTATAAATGGTTAATGTAAACATTGGTTTAGAGTCCAGCAAGATTGCTTCCCATTGCTAGCCTTTCTGGCTGCATATAGATTTTCTTGTTTAATGAGAAATAATGACACAAGTGATGAGCACATACCAGAGAGTGCCAGATTTGCATTCATGGGCATTGAGAGTTTGTACACAAATGTCCTTGTCCATGAAAATAATGAAATAATTAAGGGAAATTTAGTAAAAAAATAACTTTTCCAGTCAGAAATATACAAATCCATGGAGACATTAGAATTAATTCTAGCCCATAACCATTTCTCATTGAACAAGGAACTCTATATCCAGCCAGATAGCCTAGCAGTGGGTAGCAGCCTTGCAGGTCTCTAAGCCAATGATAACATTAAACATTTGGAAATTAAATTTTTCAGGGCCACCTGTTTAAGATATCAGTGTTAAACTGTACAAATATAAACTATTATGATGAACAAATTTGTTGCTCTCTTCTCACCCTCCAACATTTTAATTTAGTATTTCCTGCAACTAACTTATAAACAGTCATTTTAGCAGATGTCTGTATATATAAATGAATGTACATATATGTCTAAATTGTAGTATGCAATCAGTTGTCTTTGAAGTATTTCATCAAAATTTCTGCTGAAAGTTAAGTAAAAAAAGGATGACATACTTGAAATTCCGAAAACAATTTGTCCTGTTGACTTTTAAAATCAGTTTAATCATAGAGTGCAAACATTTTTATGTTATAAAAATATTGCACTTTGCACATCCCACATCATATTTCCTCTGTTTATATCCTTGGTCAACTGAAAATGAACACTATCTTTGTATCTTTGCTTAATGATGAACTTTGCATTGTAAACAGAAACATCAAGTGTATAACATGTGTGCTGCTTAGCACTGACATTAAGAATATTATGAAGCATGCCACAGCCATTTATTTGCAATGTGTGTTCTGTTTCTAATTGAACAACAAAGAGATTGACCTGGAAAACCACTCTTACCCCAACAAAACAAATCACTATCTACTGGAACTTATGTAAGTGAATATAACTATTTTACATTATATCTAAAGAAATGCAACCACTTAAGCATGTTCATATTAATGAAACTACCTATACAGTATTCAAATATTCTTGTGTAGTGTAGGAGCAGATGACATGCCATGGATCAGAACATTTATGTAACTGAAAATATTAGCCACCTCAAGGTGTGCTTGGTAGACTGTAAATGGTAATAGCACTTAAATAAAACATTAAAAAGTATTTGTGGCTGCACGCATCATTCACCAACTGTCTTGAATGGCCACAGTGTTCACTACATCCAACATGGATAAAATAACTTTGCAAACATAATGTACTGATGTTAGCTGTGGTGTTACTGATAGAGAATCATTTACATGAAGTATTATGTAAGTGTAACATATTTATAACAAAAGTCTTTATCAGTGACCACATTCACCTGTTACAGTTAAATATCTTTTCAGTTACCAGTCCTATATAATTTACCGAGATTGATACAGTTTAATGACATTCATTGTCAACAGTCAAGAGGAAACCTAATAATTTCACCAAGTTACATCAATGACAAGGAGTTACTCTTCCTTGTTTAGGTGGTTCTTTATTAAGATATGGCTCCTTTGTAAACTTGACTTGCTTACTTTGTGAGGGTAGCTCCAGCTCAAATAAAATAATTTCATTTGTTTTAGGATATGGCTGAAGAAATATGGCAGGTACATACAGAGTGACTTGAGAACTTTCAATGGGCCAATAGCGACCCAAATTGTTGCCGTTGACAAATGCTACACCCTGAAAAGAAGACAGAATAGTGTAAAACTACATAAGCTTCTCTGATGATGTTTGAAGGGGTTACTTAACTGAAACCAATACAGTTATGTGATCACTGAATCTTTTAAATACACTCAATACTCTAGGTAAATCAGGTCACAGTTTACATTCAGCCCTATCAGACCTACCTATAACTTATATACAAGGAAAAATAAGTGACTACCCAACCTGCAGTACACAGAACATTTATAAGACAGGGTTTCTTTTTCACTGGTTAAAGATGTCCATAGATTACAATACCATGTTATTTGTGTATAGTGAAACTGGGTGTGAAGTGGTACAGCTCCCACCCAACTGCAGGGGATGAATAAGAACTGTTTCCAACACTAATACTTCCTTTACATCTTGAATTAGTAATATCTGTTCCCTTGGAGCATTCACCATAAATTACTCTCCATTTTCCAAAAGCAGTAAAGGTGTCTTTAGGTCCTAAACAAAATATAATTTGGCAAAAGTGATACTGCTGCCAACATAAAATAAATGAAAGCCCTGTTGCTCTCAATTACTGTTGCACAGTTAAATAAAGCATTCTGAATAGATATGAAATTAGGTTAATGTTCTGAGTGCCTAAACAAATTAAAAACACTGAATACTGTGATCTCCTGAAAACACATTACATAAAACTCAAAGGAGGACAGGACTATCACTTGAGGGCTGCTTGTTATTAAATCTAATCTGTAAAGAAAAACTTGTCAGATGTGATGTAGCAATTGTTACACTATATTAGATGCCACTAGTAGCAATCAGTTACTTTAACTGTACTTCACATAATACAACAACATGTTTCAAGAGACAATGCTTTCATTATCAGAATTTTGACATGCAGCATATACAATTAAAACACAATGAACTCTAATACGTCATTTGTGGCATTCATAAAATAAAATTCATAGGACTATAAGTTGTCATCATATATTAAAATTGTCCACTTCTGTCACTCTCATTATCATTACATATTGCAAATGCACAACATGTCATGTTCCCTTCAGCAGCTGTTGGCACCAAGAGTGACCAGGTGATGCTTCTCATCATGTTGTGAACTGCTGGTGAGCTATTGTGTACTAGGTACTGCTCTACGCAGATCAGCCAGAATGTTATGACCACTGATGTATTATCCATATAAACCCATCCAGGCAAGAGCAGCATCACCTGGTGAGGAATGACTCATAGTTAGACACATGCATGGTGCAAGTAGTACTGGTGAGCGTGCTGTCTGTGAATAGAGTGCCAAAGGTGCACAATCTGTCTGTGTTCCACTGAGGCAGACCGTGATGGCCCAGAGGCTCAGCATGAGCATTTTGGAAACTGCAAAACTTGTTGGGTATTTGAGCAGTGCTGTGGTGTGTGTTGTCAACACATGGCAAAACCAAGGTGAAACAATGTCCACATGTTGTGGGGTTGGGCGGCCACCCTCATTACAGATGTCGAATGTCGTAGGCTGGGCAGACTGGTATAACAGGACAGGCAGTGAACTGTGGAGGAACTAACATCAGACTTTAATGCTGGGTGCAGGGGGGTAGTGTGCCTGAACACAAGGGGCTCTGAATACTCCTAACTATGGACGTCCACAGCCGACAACCCATTCATGTGCCAATGTTAATACCATGACATCGGCAACTACGGCTGAAATAGGCATGTGACCATTGGCACTGGATGTTGGCACAGTGGCAGAACATTGCATATTCTGATGAATCTCGGTACCTTCTTCATCATACCAGTTGGAGAGAGAGAACCCATTGAGCTGGCCTCTGTGGCAGAGCAGTTCTAGGCACTTCAGTCTGGAACCGCACTGCTGCTATGGTTGCAGGTTCGAATCCTGCCTCAGGCATAGATGTGTGTGATGTTCTAGGTTAGTTAGGTTTAAGTAGTTCTAAGTCTAGGGGACTGGTGACCTCAGATCTTAAATCCAATAGTGCTTAGAGCCATTTGAACCATTTAGAATCCATTGTCTTACAGGGGAACAGCTCCTTGACACCTGTACTGTGGCGCAGAGACAAACTGTTGACGGCTCCATTATGCTCTGGGCAACAGCCATGTGCACATCCACGGGTCAAGTGGAGCTCATGCAAGGCACCAAAGAGTATTGTACACTGGCTGCAGACCACATACACTCCTTCAAGACAATCATGTTTCCTGAAGGCAGTGGCATGTTTCAGTAAGATAATGGGCCATGTCAAAAGGCCAGGAGCGTACTGGAGTGGTTCAAGGAAAAGAGTGACGAGTCCCAACTTATGTGTTGGCCCCCAACTCACCACATCTGACCCCAATCAAACATGTCTTTGATGTGATTGTCAGAGCTCACTGTCCCCTTCCTAGAATTTATGGGATTTAGGTGACCTGTGTGTGCAGACATGGCACCAACTCCCTCCAGTCACCAAATCAGGGCCTCATTCTTCTGTTATCTGTGCCAAAGATGGGCATAACAGTTATTGGGTGGGTGGTCATAATATTTCTTGCTGGTCAGTGTATATGCACAGCTACTGACAGAACCCCAAATGCAATCCATTGGTCACCTACCCTTACCTCGTTTCCTAAGACACTGCTTCCATGCCAATGTCTGCTATCACCATCGTCTGGCTGCTGCATCGGCAAAGGACTAAATACTTAATTTCTACATCTCTATTAAAATAAATCCAAAAAGCTGTTACGATTATTTTCCAATGGCTTTGATTTGCACTTTAAGAACATTGTTGCATTTCTTTTTTGTGACTGCTATTTTTAATTCTTCCAGTAAGCTGAACTGCTTTTTGTTTCCACATGCATGGTTTTTAAATCACCTAATAATCCCTTTAAGGGGTAGCCTGTTTCATACACATAGCTGGCTGGGGATGACTTGAATCTACTGCTTATGGACTGGAGTGTCTATGGATTCACTGCACATGGTACAGACAGACAGTCCTGTGAAGCAGTTTTCTGAAAACTGCCTTGAACAGCTAGTTAGGCAACCCATAAACAATTGAAATATTTTAGACCTTGTTGCTTAAAACAGGCCTGATGTTATTCACAGTGTTGGTATGGAGACAGGAATTGGTAATCATAGTTTCATTACAATGATGATGGCTACTTAAGTTAATAAATTCATCAACAAGGCAAGAAGAGTATTTACAAGGTATATGGGAAATGTAATGAGACTGACAATACTGAGAGCAATCTGGTCACACTGTGTTGTTCTACTTCTGTGGAAGTGTTCATCTCTTCCATATGCTTAGTTTGAATTTCAGCTCCATACAGCCATCACATGATTTTTGAGAGCACCATCAGTGAAGTTGTGTTTTTGTTGTGTGTTATGAAACTGGAAGAGCACAATTTAGAGAAACATTATGTCATCAAGTTTTGCATTAAACTTGGGGATTCTGCAAATATGTGTTTAGAAAAGTAGAAATAGGTCTATGGGGAACATTCCTTATCAAGAGCACATTTTTTTTACCAGCACGAATCATTTTTGGTAGGCAAGAACGTATTGAAGATGAACCTCACACAGGGAGACCTTCTTCAACTTGCAAAACAGATGAAAATGTCAAGTGTGTGCATTCTCTTATGAGATCAGACTGATGTTTAACAATAAGGATGATGGGTAATATGTTAAACTTAAACACTTCCATTGTACATTAAATTAGATCAAAGTCTTGCTCACTGGAGGGAGTTGGCACCACATCCATCACATAATTTTTGATATAAAAAAGCGTTCATGCTGTTCCACAGCCCCACCTATTCATCTGATCTGAGTCCTTGTCGATTTTTTGTTTTCCCAAAATTGAAAAATGTCTTAAAAGGATGTCATTTTGGGACTCTGCAGAACATTCAAAAGAATGTGACTGACATGTTAAAGGCCCTATGAGTTGAAGCCTTTCAGCACTGCCTCAAAGATGGGAACAATGACTCTGCTGGTGAACAGCTATCAAGAAAACTACTCTGAATGGGACAATATTGTAGATGGTAGATAAAAAGTCAGTCTATTTACTTTTCTTACACACCTCATATGCTAGAAAAAGCAGATAAGCTGTTTTAGCATCTCCTTTGACAATGAATGGACATCATTTAGTTTTAGTATGATGGATATAGAAGAATTACTGGCAAAGTTTGAAATGATTGTAAATTATGCTTGGGAGATGTACTCTGATCAGCCGGAACATTATGAACACCCACCTAATAGCCAGTATGTCCATCTTTGATGTGGATAACATTTGCAATGCATCATGGTATGATAGCAATGAAGTCTTGGTGGGCTCACTGGAGGGAGTTGGCACCACATCTGCTAACATAAGTCACCTAATTCCCAAAAATTACAGGGAGGGGGTGATGAGCTCTAATACAGGTACCACATTCAATCACATCCTGGGTGTGTTCAATCGGGTTCAGATCTAGCTGTTTGGGGGGCCAGCACATCAACTGGTACTCGCCACTGTGTTCCTCTAACCACTCTATCATACTCCTGGCATTGTGACATGGCGCATTATTTTACTGAAAACTTCCACTGCATGGGAAACATGACTGTGATGAAGGAGTGTACATGGTCTGCAACCAATGTACAATACTGCTTGGCAGTCATGGTGCCTTGCACGAGCTCTATTGACCCATGGATATGCAGGTGAATGTTCTCCAACCTGCAGTACATGCGTCAAGGAGCTGTTCCCCTGGAAGATGATGGATTTGCTCCCTCCCACTGGCATGATGTAGATGTTATCAGGTTTCAGTTCTAGTTACTGATGTTGTGATGTTAACACATGCATGGGTCATCACCTGCAGAGGCCCATTGTTAGGAGTGTTTGGTGTACTGTGTGTTCAGACACACTTGTACTCTGCCCAGCATTAAAAGTCTGATGTCAGTTCCACCACAGTTTGCTACCTGTCCTGTTTTACCAGTCTATGCAACAACATCTGTAATGAGGAGTGGCCACCCAACCCCACAGTGTCTAGACATGGTTTCACCTTGGTTTCATTATGTGCTGAAGACGCTCACTACAACACTCCTCAAACACCCAACAAGTCGTGCAGTTTCTGAAATGCTCATGCCAAGCCTCTGGGCCATCACAATCTGCTCTTGGTCAAACTCAGGTATACTGTGCTCCTTCCCCATTCTACACACAGGCAGCATGCTCACTGATACTTGATGCACCATGCATGTCTCTGAGTAGCAGTTGTTCCTCATCAGGTGCTGCTGCTATCCCCTGGGTGGGTTTCTATTGATAGTAGGTCGGTGGTTATAATGTTCTGGCTGATCAGTGTATGTGACAAGCAAGTGGATTAAGGATGGATAAGATCAACCATGGCTTAACAACAAAATTCAGAAAATGTCAAGGGAGCAAAAACTGTTGCACTCTCAGTAAATGAAAAAAAAGACTGCAAATGTTGACAGGTGAAATGTACTTGAAAATTGTGCATCCATAAGAAGATAAATGTGCAAAACAAACAACATTCACCTTCATATCTTATTGGAAGATCCTGCTGAGAACCCAAAAAAATTCTGATCATGTGTAAAATCACTAAGTGGGCTGAAGATTTCTATCCAGTCACTCATCGACCAGTCTGGTGTGCCAACAGAAGGCAGCAAACGGAAAACTGAAGTTTTACATTTCAAGTTAAGAAATCTTTCATGTAGGAGGATTGTATGAACATGCCATCATTTGACTGTCACAAAGACGCCCACATGCAGGACATAGAACTAGGCATCCATGTCATACTGAAGCAACTGAAAGAGTTGAAAACAAGTGAGTCAGTACATCCGGATGGAATGGTAGTTGGATTATACAGAGAGTTCTCTGTAGCACTGGCTCCTTAATTACCTTGCATTTGTCATGAATCTCTTGTCCAGCTCAAAGTCACAAGCAACTGGCAACTCTTGACTCCCATTTATTTAAAGGATTGTCCTGCACAGTTACAGATCAATATCCTAGACATTGGTTTGCTGAAGAATTCTTGAACACTGAAGTACAGATTTGCAATTATGGTGTGTGGGATAACCATGAGAGTGGTCTTGCTGTCATGCAAAATTGCACCCCAGACCTTACACTCCAAGTGTAGGTCCAGTATGACTAGGCCACAGACAGGATGGTTGCAGACATTTATCTGGCCTCCTTCTAACCAACACATGGGTACCACTGACACTGAAGTAGAACCAGCTTTCATCAGAAAACACAACAGACATCCACCCTGCCCTCCAATGAGCTCTCATTTGAGACTACTGAAGTCGCAAATTCATGGTTTGGGGTCAGAGGAATGCACTCTACAGGGTGCCTGGCTCAGAGCTGGCCTTGAAGTAACTAATTTTTAACCGATTGTTGTGTCACTGTGGTGCCAACTGCTGCTCAAATTGCTGTTGCAAATGTGTATGATGCGCCGTAGCCATAAGCTGAACACAATACTCTTCCCTCTTGGTAGCTGGCACTGGAATTATCACTAGCTCAAACAAAGCTACAATACTACAAATCCCCACATGACTCCAGAACTGTTCACAGGAAATTTCAGTCGAACTATACATGATGTCTCTCCTAAGATATGTCAGACAGATTTCCTCCTGTGTTTTAGTGGATATTTGGAATTTTGCTTTAGCAGCATGTGGATTCAATCACCCCAAACAAACATTGCTCATCATGTCTTTCATGGGACACCCATTCTCGATATAAAGATTCGGTTCATTTCCAATTATAAACAGAATGATTTTTAAAGTGAATTTTACATGCCCATTTGACAGAGTGGTCCCAAATTACTCTAGCGTGATATTTTTACCAATATGTATTAACAGGGACAGTAAAATGTGAGAAATAGTAAGTATTCCAGCTGCACCAGCACTGCCCTTACCCAGACTGACTGCTATGCTACACAGAAGCGCATTGCTCAACTTATGCTGGAGTATGGATTATTCTTTGTGTTTTACTATTCCTGTTAAAACATATCATTAAAATGAATATTACACTGGACTAACCTGGTAGTGCTCTATCGAATGGGGACATAAAATCCTGATTTAAAAATCATTTTGTTTGAAATGAGAAATGTACCAACACATTCTGTTGATGCTGGGCATTGTATCAAAGACAAGATGAGCAATATTTGTTTGAGCTAACACCAGTTATACATTGCAAAACCAATATTGCAGATATCTGCTGAAACTGCTGACAAAATGTGCCTCACAACCTACAGGAGAGACACCCAGTACAGATCAACTGAGGTTCAACGGTACCACCAACACCTTCATACCTACAACGTCAGACCATACCCACCCACAAATATAAACTAATAAATACAAAATTCAGCTACCATCCCAAACCTCAAAATAATAATAAACTATTCAAACACAAATTACAAAATCCACATCTCACAGAAAATTACATACATAAACAAACCTACTACACTCTTACAATAAAGACCAAATACAACATAAAACATACTTATCACCCTAACCATACTCTCTTAAACATCACCTACACACCAACTGATACTCATCATCAACAAAATACCTGCATAAAAAAAAATTAACTCATACAAACATCATTCATAACTTTGGAAAAAAAAAAAAAAAAAAAAAAAAAAAAAAAAAAAAAAAAAAAAAAAAAAAAGAAAAAAGAAGAAGAAATAAAATAAAATAAAATAAAAAAGTAGACTAGTATGGTAAAAGCTAACCTGTACAACATTTGATTATTTTCATACTGATTTCATCAACAATACTAGAATTTTTAAATAGTTTCAATTTAGAGAAACATCTTTTGAACAGAAAGATGAGTTTTAACAAATTTCTTTTGGGATACTTTTCTTTAAAATGTAGACTATCCACTAAGGAGCTGCTGAAACCTAAGGTATCTATTGGTGAAACAGAGTTATTAAAAGTGTGTACATATTACAGTAAGACCACAACACTCCCACATTTGATAGTCCATCACATACGAAAAATTTCCCTTATTTTTAGCTTGGTACAACTGGCAATACAATTGGAGGTCACTGAGTAACATCAGAACCACATGGTATAGTGACTCATTAGTAACAATTGTCTGCCTCACTGAGAAATGATATTGTTGCCAAGATAGCTTTGTGTACTTACAATTGCATCAGTGCTGCTTGAAGAAGCTGAGATGGAAAGTGATGTAAATGATGATGAGTCAACAGCTGATAGCTCTCAAATTTTATGAATGTTAAATTCAGCATCTGTTAATGGGCTGAGTGTGTATTTGGCAGAGGAAGCTGACAAATGGATCAAAATTGACAGGAATTTAGCTATCAAAGAAGAGCTGACACAGTGCAATATTACAAAGTGTTTTCAACCCTCAGGAGGCACCAAAAATTGAGGGTGATGAAGAAGAAATGCCTACAATTCACATCTCTTGGGCTGAGGCTTCAGAAGCCTTAAACACTTTGGTGAAGTTTTCTGAGAGTAGGCAATTCTTTTGATGTTATGAATCTACATATCATACAAACTCATTTTGACCAAAAAAGGGCTCAACCCAAGAAACAAGTTAGCTTTTCTGCAATGCTGCAGAAAGTTCAGAAGAAAATATCAGCTAAGCCATCAGTGGTAGATACCAAGCCAACATATTGCATGTCCTTGACAATGTCGGATATCTGTTCCTAAAGACAGTGATTTCAATTAATCTCCATCAAATTGGAAAACAGGTAGTCTGTTATGTTAAAATGTGTGGATAAAAATTCTAGGTTAGTATAAGTAATCAATGAGCCATCTTCAGATCAACAAAAATAATTTTTTAATTCCATGTGTATCATCTGCCAGGCATTACATAGTCTGTTGAACTGAATTGCTCTTGGTGTCATGTACACACTAAAGTAGGTTGTCACGGTTACATAATGTACAATGTTAGCCATATATGTCTCTGATGCTCGTACTGCCACACTTTTGTTTAAATGCAAGGTGACTAACAGCAGAAATTATCATATAACAAATGTATAGTTGTAAATATGGCATACCACTTGCAACACTACAGGAAGAAGGAAATACCTGTTTATAGTTGTCAGACAACAGCGTCATGTTTCAGATTACATGAAAAGGCAAGGGAGTATTGCTCTCATGAGAAGTTCTTTATTCCATTCAGAAATTTAAAAATTTAACAAAGCTTTAGGTAGTTTCATGAACAACTCAAAATTACCAGGTGTTTCCCTGTATATTGTCATCATTTTTATTCACTTTCTATGAATTTACATTTCTGTATCACAGCTTTAGAATGCCAATCACTACCAATTCTGAGTGTAACACTGTTTATATATTTCTGTAACTATCTCATGTAGATAGCAGCTCCTTCTCCATATGCAACTGACAATAATCGATTGCTAAGCTATATTCACCTGCAGTTAGTACTATAGAGTACACATGCAACTGTATAGCTGTACAGTCCCGGTTGACTGCTTGGGGTGAGGAGTTGTGTCAGGACATATGGGTGAAGGAGAAAAGAGGCAGGGAGTGGGAGGTGTGGTTTTCAGCAGGGAGTGACAGGTAGTATGTGTACAGCATGAGAATGTGGCACTGATGAGATTATTCTGGCCACAGGTGTGGGACACTGTCGAAAACATCTTAAGATCCATAGTTTTTCTCTCTTTTTTCCATCTATTTCTTTGGCTTGTGTGCAGAAGAATCCACTTAAACCACCATTTTGGTAGCCCATCACATGTATTTCTAAGGACTGTGTGCTACAATCTAATACGGATCAGGCATATTGCATATTGCATATTCTGAAATTTGATGCAATAAGGACAGCTTATCCCTACCAATCTGTAGCAAAGAGCAGTTCTATGAATCACCCTGTTTCCTTTCCTTTGCTACTCAAATTTTGCATCATACTGTGCTGTCATATTTTGATATCATTACATTTACTCAATATATCTCTGAGCTGTTTTAGCTGTGGTAATCTCATAATTATCACATGTTGTTGCCATTTACATTAATAAATAAGTGAAAAGATCATAAAGTTAGGTTTTAGTCTATACCTGCAGAAATAATGTTCACCATAATTCTTTAGAAGCAAAAGATTCAATTGGTTATGATAAAATATCAACAAATTTAATTAATGAGTGTTCTTCTGCATTTGTATAACCAGTCATTTATCAGTAGAACATTTTCTGAATTGTTAAAATATACTGAAGTTAAAGATTTGTTTTAAAAACACCATCAAATTTGTATCCAATTACACTTCTATTAGCACTGCTGAAAATAAGAAAAAGTGGTGTACAATCCCCTTAACCAAATGGTTACAAATAAGAGATTGTCAATGTCACAGTTCAGATTTCTAAAGGGCTCTAATATTGAGAAGGCCCTCTACATCCCCAGTGATAATCTACTTAAGTCAGTACACACTAATTTATACACTACCAGTTTACTTTGTCATCTGTCAAAGATGTTTGACTTTGTAAGTCACAGTATCCTTTTGAATAAATTAGAATATTATAGGATGTAACAAGAAATGCTGCAAAATGGTTTAAATCCTACATCTCTGGTAGGAAACAAAATGTGTCAATAGGAAAGAGACATGTGTTAAGCTACCAGGAATCATAAAACTGGGAACTAATTACATGTGGTGTCACAGAAGTTTACATCTTAGGGCACTTTCTCTTGTTTGTATTGAAGACCTTTCATCTGTAACATTACCATGCACCAAGTTTGTTGTCTGCAGATGATACAAATATTGCAACAAATAACAAATCAAGAGGAAGAGCATTTAACGAAATTTTCATTGACATTAAAAAAAATTTCCTAGCCAGTTCTTTGTCATTAAACTTTGGAAAAACACGCTATATGCATTGCAGAGCTAGTATCAGGTTTTCTACCAGTATATGCCTACATTTGATGTCAGTCATATAGAAGAATCTAACAGTGCTAAATTCTTGAGATTAGACCTTGGTAATAAATGCATACCAAATAGCTGCTGAATTACTTGAACAGATCTCCATTGCAAACAGATGCTGTCAGACTCAAGTGATTACTTTCATTCCATAATGTCTTACTGAATCATTCATTGGACTAACTCATCAAGTCAAACTAAAGCTTTTGAAATGCCAAAACATGCCTTTTACCTGTGTCTTATCCCGTAATTTTGGCAGGGTCATCATTGTAAAAATCAGGTTTGGCATGCTTAATTGGAAAGGGTGGCCAGATCAGGAGAAAGAAAACTGGCGCTCTACAGATCGGAGCGTGGAATGTCAGATCCCTTAATCGGGCAGGTAGGTTAGAAAATTTAAAAAGGGAAATGGATCGTTTAAAGTTAGATATAGTGGGAATTAGTAAAGTTTGGTGGCAGGAGGAACAAGGCTTCTGGTCAGGTGAACACAGGATTATAAATATAAAATCAAATAGGGGTAATGCAGGAGTAGGTTTAATAATGAATAGGAAAATAGGAATGTGGGTACGAACAGTATACTGAATGCATTATTGTGGCCAAGATAGACACGAAGCCCATGCTGATCACAGTAGTACAAATTTATATGCCAACTAGCTCCGCAGATGATGAAGAGATGGATGAAATGTATGATGAGATAAAAGAAATTATTCGGATAGTGAAGGGAGGCGAAAATTTAATAGTCGTGGGTGACTGGAACTCGGTAGTAGGAAAAGGAAGAGAAGGAAATGTAGTAGGTGAACATGGAATGGAAGTAAGGAAAGAAAGAGTAAGCTGCCTGGTAGAATTTTGCACAGAGCATAACTTAATCATAGCTAACACTTGGTTTAAGAATCATCAAAGAAAGTTGTATACATTGAAGAAGCCTGGAGATAATGGAAGGTCTCAGACAGATTATATAATGGCAAGACAGAGATTCAGGAACCAGGTTTTAAATTGTAAGACATTTCCAGGGGCAGATGTGGACTCTGGTTATGAACTGTACGTTAAAACTGAAGAAACTGCAAGAAGGAGGGAATTTAAGGATATGGGACCTGGATAAACTGAAAGAACCAGAGCTTTTAGAGAGTTTCAGAGAGAGCATTAGGGAACGATTGACAAGAACGGGGGAAAGAAATACAGTAGAAGAAGAATGGGTAACTTTGAGAAATGAAATAATGAATGTAGCAGAGGATCAAGTAGGTAAAAAGACAAGGGCTAGTAGAAATCCTTGGGTAAAAGAAGAGATATTGAATTTAATTGATGAAAGGAGAAAATATAAAAATGCAGTAAATGAAGCAGGTAAAAAGGAATACAAACGTCTCAAAAATGAGATCGACAGGAAGCGCAAAATGGTTAAACAGGGTGTGTGTATGGAATTGCATTACGTACATGAACCACGGCCCTTGGAGACGGTGGGGAGGCTTGCGTGCCTCAACGATACAGATAGCCGTACCGTAGGTGCAACCACAATGGAGGGGTATCTGTTGAGAGGCCATACAAACATGTGGTTCCTGAAGAGGGGCAGCAGCCTTTTCAATAGTTGCAGGGGCAACAGTCTGGATGATTGACTGATCTGGCCTTGTAACACTAACCAAAACAGCCTTGCTGTTCTGGTACTGTGAACGGCTGAAAGCAAGGGGAAACTACAGCCATAATTTTTTCCCGAGGGCATGCAGCTTTACTGTATGATTAAATGATGATGGCATCCTCTTGGGTAAAATATTCTGGAGGTAAAATAGTCCCCCATTTGGATCTCCGGGCGGGGACTACTCAGGAGGACATTGTTATCAGGAGAAAGAAAACTGGCGTTCTATGGATCGGAGCGTGGAATGTCAGATCCCTTAATCGGGCAGGTAGGTTAGAAAATTTAAAAAGGGTAATGGATATGTTGAAGTTAGATATAGTGAGAATTAGTGAAGTTCAGTGGCAGGAGGAAAAAGACTTTTGGTCAGGTGAATACAGGGTTATAAATACAAAATCAAATAGGGGTAATGCAGGAGTAGGTTTAACAATGAATAAAAAAAATAGGAGTATGGGTAAGCTACTACAAACAGCATAGTGAACACATTATTGTGGCCAAGATAGATATGAAGCCCACGCATACTACAGTAGTGTATGTTTGTATACCAAATAGCTCTGCAGATGACGAAGAAATTGATGAAATGTATGATGAGATAAAAGAAATTATTCAGGTAGTGAAGGGAGACAAAAATTTAATAGTCATGGATGACAGGAATTCAAGCGTAGGAAAAGGGAGAGAAGGAAACATAGTAGGTGAATATAGATTGGGGCTAATAAATGAAAGAGGAAGCCGCCTGGTAGAATTTTGAGCAGAGCATAACTTAATCATAGCTAACACTTGGTTTAAGAATCATCAAAGAAGTTTGTATACATGGAAGAACCCTGGAGATACTAAAAGGTATCAGATAGATTATATAATGGTAAGACAGAGATTTAGGAACCAGGTTTTAAATTGTAAGACATTTCCAGGGGCAGATGTGGACTCTGACCACAATCTATTGGTTATGAACTGTAGATTAAAACTGAAGAAACTGCAAAAAGGTGGGAATTTAAGGAGATGGGACCTGGATAAACTGAAAGAACCAGAGGTTGTACAGAGTTTCAGGGAGAGCATAAGGGAACAATTGACAGGAATGGGGGAAAGAAATACAGTAGAAGAAGAATGCATAACTTTGAGGGATGAAATAGTGAAGGCAGCAGAGGATCAAGTAGGTAAAAAGACGAGGGCTAATAGAAATCCTTGGGTAACAGAAGAAATATTGAATTTAATTGATGAAAGGAGAAAATATAAAAATGCAGTAAATGAAGCAGGCAAAAAGGAATACAAACGACTCAAAAATGATATCGACAGGAAGTGCAAAATGGCTAAGCAGGGTTGGCTAGAGGACAAATGTAAGGATGTAGAGGCTTATCTCACTAGGGGTAAGATAGATACTGCGTATAGGAAAATTAAAGACCTTTGGAGGAAGGAGAACCACTTGCATGAATATCAAGAGCTTTCGGGGAAACCCAGTTCTAAGCAAAGAAGGGAAAGCAGAAAGGTGGAAGGAGTATATAAAGGGTCTATAAAAGGACGATGTACTTGAGGACAATATTATGAAAATGGAAGAGGATGTATATGAAGATGAAATGGGAGCTATGATACTGCGTGAAGAGTTTGACAGAGCACTGAAAGACATGAGTCGCAACAAAGCTCCGGGAGTAGACAACATTCCATTACAACTACTGACAGCCTTGGGAGAGCCAGTCCTGACAAAACTCTACCATCTGGTGAGCAAGATGTATGAGACAGGTGAAATACCCTCAGACTTCAAGAAGAATATAATAATTCTAATCCCATAGAAAGCAGGTGTTGACAGATGTGAAAATTACCGAACTATCAGTTTAATATCATACAATGTAAGCTTTCACGGCCGGTATTGTCTTCACTTAAAACTTCCGGGCTGATAGGCCGTGGTCGAAGAATAAAACACTCTCCTGACGTTTCGTCTCCAACTGCGGGAGACATCCTCGGAGGTAAAGCGGCGAACTGCGAAGAGAACTTGACGAAGCACTGATTATATAGGCAGTACAGAGGGCGCCACAGTCGATCACGTGGCGTCGGCTATGAGATTGTCTCTGGTAATGCCAACATTCTCGATTGAAAGTAATCGATCGTCACGCTTGCAACGCTGACATCCAAATTTTATCCATTTTAACACCTTCGTCTTTCCTGTTAAAATTATTACAATGTTTATCAATCTCGATAGCCTCTCTATACAAGCGTGCATAATAATGCGAGGTTTTTGATATGATGCTCGTCTCGCTGAATTTTATTTCATGATCACCTTCCCGGTAAACATGTTCCGCTACGGCCGATTTATCCGTGTGACCCAGGCGGCAATTCCTCTTATGTTCAACAAGACGGGTGTTCACACTTCTCTTTGTGGTACCGATGTAAACCTGTCCACAACTACAAGGAATTTTATATACCCCCGGTGTAGCCAAAGGGTCTTGTGCATCTTTTGCCGACCTTAAAAATTCTTTTATTTTTCTGGTGGGTCTGTAAATAGTTTCCACCCCATACTTGCCTAAAACTTTCCCAATGCGGTCTGTGACCTTACTAATGAATGGAAGAAAAACTTTGCCCTTGGACGACTGTTGTTCGTCGTTACTCCTGATTCTCTGCCTAGAGCGAAGTGCTCGATCTATATCCTTGCTAGAATAGCCATTCTTCACGAATGTTGACCGTAGATGTTCAATCTCATCTTTTAAATAAACAGGTTCACAAAGTTTGTACGCCCTGTCTACCAAAGTTTTCATTACATCTCTTTTTTGTCTAGGGTGGTGGTTTGATTCTTTGTGTAGATAACGATCAGTATGTGTGGGCTTTCTATGCACCTTATGGCCCAACGTTCCGTCCCGTCGTTTAATCACAGACACATCCAGGAAGTTCAATTGCCCATTCCTTTCCGTCTCCATAGTGAATTGGATTTTCGGATTAACGCTGTTTAAATGTGTCAGGAAGGCATCCAACTCCTCTGCTCCGTGTGTCCATACTACGAACGTGTCATCGACGTAGTGATACCATCTGGCTGGTCTCTTACTGGCAGTCTGCAACCCCCGTTGTTTAATAAGTCACAGCTGCAAAATACTAATGCTAATTCTTTACAGACGAATGGAAAAACTGGTAGAAGCTGACCTCGGGGAAGATCAGTTTGGATTCTGTAGAAATGTTGGAACACGTGAGGCAATACTGACCCTACAACTTATCTTAGAAGAAAGATTAAGGAAAGGCAAAGCTACGTTTCTAGTATTTGTAGACTTAGAGAAAGCTTTTGACAATGTTGATTGGAATACTCTCTTTCAAATACTGAAGGTGGCAGGGGTAAAATACAGGGAGCAAAAGGCTATTTGCAATTTGTACAGAAACCAGATGGCAGTTATAAGAGTCGAGGAGCATGAAAGGGAAGCAGTGGTTGGGAAGGGAGTGAGACAGGGTTGTAGCCTCTCCCTGATGTTATTCAATCTGTATAGTGACCAAGCAATAAAGGAAACAAAAGAAAAGTTTGGAGTAGGTATTAAAATCTAAGGAGAAGAAATAAAAACTTTGAGGTTCGCCGATGACATTGTAATTCTGTCAGAGACAGCAAAAGACTTGGAAGAGCAGTTGAACGGAATGGACAGTGCCTTGAAAGGAGGGTATAAGATGAACATCAACAAAAGCAAAACAAGGATAATGGAATGTAGTCGAATTAAGTCGGGTGGTGCTGAGGGAATTAGATTAGGAAATGAGACACTTAAAGTAGTAAAGGAGTTTTGCTATTTGGGGAGCAAAATAACTGATGATGGTCAAAGTAGAGAGGATATAAAATGTAGACTGGCAATGGCAAGGAAAGCGTTTCTGAAGAAGAAAAATTTGTTAACATCAAGTGTAGATTTAAGTGTCAGGAAGTCGTTTCTGAAAGTATTTGTATGGAGTGTAGCCATGTATGGAAGTGAAACATGGACGGTTAATAGTTTGGACAAGAAGAGAATAGAAGCTTTCGAAATGTGGTGCTACAGAAGAATGCTGAAGATTAGATGGGTAGATCACATAACTAATGAGGAGGTATTGAATAGAATTGGGGAGAACAGGAGCTTGTGGCACAACTTGACTAGAAGAAGGGATCGGTTGGTAGGACATGTTCTGAGACATCGAGGGATCACCAATTTAGTATTGGAGGGCAGTGTGGAGGGTAAAAATCGTAGAGGGAGACCAAGAGATAAATACACTAAGCAGATTCAGAAGGGTGTAGGCTGTAGTAGGTACTGGGAGATGAAGAAGCTTGCACAGGATAGATTAGCATGGAGAGCTGCATCAAACCAGTCTCAGGACTGAAGACCACAACAACAACAACATATACATATGGTGATAGTATTGCATACACAAATTATAAAAGAGCAGTGCATGTACTCAGGTGGTGTTCAACATGGTTATAGCCACACACTGGAAATTAACATGGAGTGGCAGTTGGAGCTACATGCATGGGACATTCAGTTTTGGAAATCGTTATGGAATTTAACATTCCAAGATCCACAGTGTCAAGAATGTGCTGAGAATACCAAATTTCAGACATTACCTCTCACCACTGACAGCACAGTGGTTGATGGCCTTCACTTAATGACCAAGAGCGGCAGTGTTTGTGTAGAGTTGTAAGTACTAACAGGTAAGTATCACTGTGTGAAATAATTGCAGAAATCAATGTGGAATGTATGATGACTGTATCCATTAGGATAATGCAGCAAAATTTGGCATTACTGGTCTATGGCAGCAGACAACTGATATGAGTTCCTTTGCTGCAGCACATCATCCTTGGCTTGTGACCATATCAGTTGGACCCTAGAAGACTGGAAAACCATGATATGGTCAAATGAGTCCCAATTTTGATCATAAGACCTGATGGTAGGGTTCGTGGGCATGTAGCCATGCACCCAAGTTGCCAACAAGGCACTGGGCAAGCCAGTGGTGGGTGGCTCCATAATGGTGTGGGCTGTGTTTATATGGAATAGTCTGGGTCCCCTGGTCCAGCTGAACTGGTCATTGACCATCTGCAGCCATTCATGGACTTCATCTTCCCAAACAACAATGGAATTTCTATGGATGACAATGAGCCAGATCTCTGGGCCCCACTGTTCATGACTGGTGTGAAGAACATTGTGGACTATTCAAGTTAATGATTTGAACCTGCAGATCACATGACATGAATCCCATCAAACATTAATGGTACATAATCAAGAGGGAAGTTTGTGCACAAACTCCTGTATTGGCAAAACACTGTATACTGTGTGCGTCCACATGTAAAGTTCCAGTTTCAAAATGCTATAGAAGGATAATGAATGCTCATAATGATATCGATGGCATCAAATTTGAACAGCATGTTATTGATACATGGGGAAATTAATAAAAGCTTGATCAATAGATGGCACTGTAAGTGTCAGAATATGCACACAAACAGATGTGCAGCACATTTCTGTTCCTTGGTTTGCATCCAAGGTGGCCAAAATGACTGTCTCCATGAAGGATCATGTGCTGCTGATAAATCTCTTTTCCAAGAACTGTGACTATGTGCCAGTAGCCCTGCAGGAGTTCCAGACACTCAAGGGTATGAAAATAACATTGGTCCACTGTTTGTTAAGGCTCTGGAGAAAATTATTAAAAATTCAAAAAGAATTGTTCATTTGAAGTGAGATGTGGCAGATGGAAGAAAGCAGTTGATCTTCAGTCTGTTGATGATGTGGCCACAACATTACAGGAGAGATCAAGCTGTGGTGTGCCACATGTAGTGTATGGGGAATTCCTCAAATACTGGACGTGCTTGAGAGCTCAGTACATAAAATTCTGCAAAACATCCTGTGCTACTAGCAATACAAAATCACCCATGTTGAGGAGTTGCTTCCTGCTGATCTGGCACTAGACAGATATTCACTCTGGAATATCTTACTCACATTGAAGTGGACAATGTATGGCCATGGACCATTCTGCAGGCAGAGGAAGTTCATTTCTATCTCCAATGACATGTCAATAGGCAGAATTGCAGAATATGGACAATGGTAATTCTGTATACACATCAACCAGTACAACTTGATTCTGCATAAGTGACTGTGTGATACATGCTGATGACATTTACTGTAGGGCCCCATTTTTTGGAGAAGATGAGCCTATGGGTCCTGTTACCTGTACAATCACAGGTAAATGCTATGAGAGTCTTCCACACAAATGTTATTCCAATTGTTCAACAGGGTGGATGTGTGGGTAGAAAGATTTTTATTCAAGATGGCACATCTCCACACATTGCACAGTTGGTGAAGTACCTGCTGCAGAGGTATCTTGTAAATACTAGAAATTTGAACCACCAGTTCCCTACAGCCTGGCCATCCAGATCACCTGTTCTTAATCTGTGTGACTTCTTGTTGTGAGGATATCTGAAAGATGTTTTGTTCAGTGCTTCAGTTACAAATGTAGCTGAAGTGAAGGCATGCATTGCACAATGCTGTCTGAACGTGACCGCTGAGACTTTCCAATGTGTTGTAAAACATACTGTTTATCTGTTTCTTGATTTCAAGTTGTGACAGAAAATGGTGTTCAGCATACTGAACATCTCTTTTGCCAGTCCCATACAAATTAGAAATCAATGTCATTTTACCTCTTATGCAGTTTTTGGCCCCAGGGCGATTAAAAACCAATTTCATTTTTGTTTTTCCCATGCACTGTGGCACCATCTGTCCATGGTGGACAGGCTTATCTAAGTAACACTGCCACAACTGCTGATTGCCCAACTTCTGCAGTCATGTACACTGAACAGTACAGATGATGTAATGCACAACTGAAAAAATACCTGTCATATTGTGATTCGTCTGTCATTTGTATGATTCGTCTGTCATTTGTATGATTCGTCTGTCATTTGTAGCCAAACTCATTTATGTTAAGATACTTACAATGACATCTATTGCTAAAATTATTGATTAATTATAAAATCTGGTCTAAGTGCAAAAAATAAAACAAAATGTTTTATTGTCAAAATATGGGCTATGTGCCTAACCTTCACCAGTAAAAATCAGGCTATCTAGTAATTAGTGTGGAAGTAGTTTAAAATATTACCACCAGAATGCGCAAGGTGCTAAGTGCCACCTGTTCTGAAACAAAATCAGGGCTATGTGCCCGTACTGTTGTTTTTAGTTTGAAGTTCAACTGTGTTCAAGTTTCAGTGATTAGTCCTGTCTGTTGTGTTTACTATTATGGTTTATGTGATCGTTGAAACAAGAAAATGTTGGAAAAGGGGTGAAGGGAGTGTTTCCTGAATAAATAAAAAGCTAAGAGCTGAGGGAAAACCATATGAGAAAAATACGAAAGTTACTGTACCTCAAAAACAACCAACACTAAGACTTTTGTGAAGAATTTTGCTGGATTTTTTTTTTTTTTGGCGTTTTAAGCTAACCAATGTTTAGATTATATTAGGTTATGTTTGACTTGGTTCCTGGACTATAGTAGACCTACTAACTGTGCAGAGTAGGAAATAAACAGGTTATTCATGGCAGTCACAAATTATTTAATGCCTCTAATTCCATTGTTTGTTTGTTGTAAATTCCATGCCAATGCTGCTATCAGTGCAGAGACATTGCATTGGAACACATATTAAACATATTCAGTCAGTTCTATGAACCAGGTTATAATGTTAAGCAAAACTCTTATTTGATGGAAAACATAAGTGTACGCAATATTAGAAGAAGGTGTCATGGTTCTTATGAAGAACCCAAGGAGAATCACAGACAGGCTAGTGTTTTTTATACAGTTCCTGATGATGAAGGCAGACATTTTCAAGTTTGCAGAAAGCCTTTCTGGAAGTACGCAAAATTACCAGGCAAAGAGTGGAAACCTTGGTAAAATCAGAAAAGAGTGGTGATGTTACCTACACTGAACATAGGGGAAACAAAAACAAAGAAAGGAAACATACAGCTGCTGATGTAAAATGCATTGTTGAACACATCAAAAATTTCCCCAAGGACGAAAGCTATTACACAAGGGCTACAAGCTCCCTTCTATTTTCAAGCGAAGATTTAAATTACAGCAGAATGTATGAGACTTTTGTTACACTTTATCCAAACACAAACATTAGCTATTTATGCTACAAACAAGTATTGAAAGAACTCTTTCCCAAACTGAGATTTCACTGCCCAAGAAAAGATACCTGTGACGCATGTGATCTGCTTAAAAGTAAAATGTTGAATGACTCAACCAGTGGAGCTGTGCATCATACTTCACTAGAATTTCATCATAGACAAGCTGAAAGAGCTAGAGAAGAGATGAAGTGTGATCATGTATATTCTACCACTCCTACACATGATACATGCTCAGTATCCATACATTTAAACAGGTTTTCTCTTTGCCAACATTGTCACACTGCCAAATGTATTATTTACATCAACTTTCTTGTTACAATTTGGGATTGCATACGGCAGATAATAATAAAGATTTTATGTTTCTTTGGCACGAAAGCATGAGTGGCAGGGGAGGCAACAAAATAGCGAGCTGCATGCTAAGAGGGATTAAAAGTAAAATTTCCCAGAAAAAAAGTTAATAGTGTGGTCTGACAACAGCTGTGGTCAAAACAAAAATCCAATGGTATTGTTCTTATAGATATACTTTGTTTTTAATGATTTCTTTGACAAAGTTCACCACAAGTATGTGACCGTGACTTTGCTCTAATTGAAAAAAGAAAAATAATAGAAAAACGTGAAGTTCCTTTGGATCTTGTCAGACTTTTGTGTAATGCCAGTAGCAAAACTCCTTTTCTAACCAGTATGATGAATGATGGTGATTTTTATGACTTCTCCAAAGTACCTAAAGAACACCTCATCACAAAAAGTTAGAAATTTCCAAGGTCATTTGGCTCAAAGTTTCCAAAACCTACCCAGGAAAAACGTTTACAAAAAAGACAGTCAATGAAGTTGAAATGTGGATGCAAATGAATGTATTCAAAAAAGGTGTGGAGATGGAAACCATAAAAGGCTTAGATCTACCCCAGCTTGAACTAACAGCCAGACTGAAAACTGAGAAGAAGAAGGACTTAAAAAAGATGATACCTTATCTCAAACAAGAAAACAAACTGTTTTACCAAAATCTGACTGAGTAAACACAGAAGTTGTTTATAGACTGTAACATTGTAATATCTTGTTTATAAAATAGTGGTAAATTAAAACAAAATATAACTTTTTAGACTTTGTAAAAGGTATTTATTTTTAAATAAAACTTGTAAGAACACAGTAACGTGCTTGATTTTGTCTTTATTCTTTAACTAGTTTGTTTGCTAACACAGCACTTCTGTAGGCGAAACTGACTTTTGATAATAACATAGTTATTATAGAAAAACTGTAAACAGTAGTTTCCAGATTTTTATAATAATAAAATTATTATTATTATCCTCCCCACACCCCTTCATTTACAGATATAAGTGGTGGACTTAGCCAGGTTTTTATGTTAGAGAGGTTGGCACATAGCCCTGTTCTTGTTGTGTTCCATTAACAATTTTTGTTGTTGTTGTTAAATGCTTTACAGTAACTTAACTCTAAAAATGTTTGTAGATTAACTATCTTCATTTGTTCAGGCTATAAAAAAACAAGGATATCAAAAAGAAATGCTTTCTGGACTATTTTTGCAATTTCTGTAAAACAGCAGTTGTGGCACTTACTATGGGTTTTATGTTTAGTCAACAATTGTGTTAAATTTGTTTTTGTTCCATGACATATCCCCATAAGTCAATAATATGTTGTTCAAATTTGATGTAATTCTGAGCTGTGGTTCTCTTCCTACAGTGTTCTGAAACTGGAACTTTAAATATCATCACACACACAGATATATATATATATATATATATATATATATATATATATATATATATATATATATATATATTTTTTTTTTTTTCAGGTTTCTGCCGCCAGAGCACTCGAGAGCGCAGTGAGACAAAATGGCGACAAGAGGCGAGAAAGCGCATGTCATGCTTGAAATGCACTCACATCAGTCAGTCATAACAGTGCAACGACACTTCAGGACAAAGTTCAACAAAGATCCACCCACTGCTAACTCCGTTCGGCGATGGTATGCGCAGTTTAAAGCTTCTGGTTGCCTCTGTGAGGGGAAATCAACGGGTTGGCCTGCAGTGAGCGAAGAAACGGTTGAACGCGTGCGGGCAAGTTTCACGCGTAGCCCGCAGAAGTCGACGAATAAAGCAAGCAGGGAGCTAAACGTACCACAGCTGACGGTTTGGAAAATCTTACGGAAAAGGCTAAAGCAGAAGCCTTACCGTTTACAATTGCTACAAGCCCTGACACCCGATGACAAAGTCAAAAGCTTTGAATATTCGGCGCGGTTGCAGCAGCTCATGGAAGAGGATGCGTTCAGTGCGAAACTTGTTTTCAGTGATGAAGCAACATTTTTTCCTAATGGTGAAGTGAACAGACACAATGTGTGAATCTGGGCAGTAGAGAATCCTCACGCATTCGTGCAGCAAATTCGCAATTCACCAAAAGTTAACGTGTTTTGTGCAATCTCACGGTTTAAAATTTACGGCCCCATTTTCTGCGAAAAAAACGTTACAGGACACGTGTATCTGGACATGCTGGAAAATTGGCTCATGCCACAACTGGAGACCGACAGCGCCGACTTCATCTTCCAACAGGATGGTGCTCCACCGCACTTCCATCTTGATGTTCGGCATTTCTTAAACAGGAGATTGGAAAACCGATGGATCGGTCATGGTGGAGATCATGATCAGCAATTCATGTCATGGCCTCCACGCTCTCCCGACTTAACCCCATGCGATTTCTTTCTGTGGGGTTATGTGAAAGATTCAGTGTTTAAACCTCTTCTACCAAGAAACGTGCCAGAACTGCAAGCTCGCATCAACGATGCTTTCCAACTCATTGATGGGGACATGCTGCGCCGTGTGTGGGAGGAACTTGATTATTGGCTTGATGTCTGCCGAATCGCTAAAGGGGCACATATCAAACATTTGTGAATGCCTAAGAAAACTTTTAGAGTTTTTGTATGTGTGTGCAAAGCATTGTGAAAATATCTCAAATAATAAAGTTATTGTAGAGCTGTGAAATCGCTTCAATCATATATATATATATATATATATATATATATATATATATATATATATATATATGGGAAAATTATATCTAAAAACAAAGATGATGTGACTTACCTAACGAAAGTGCTGGCAGGTCGATAGACACACAAACAAACACAAACATACACACAAAATTCAAGCTTTCGCAACCAACGGTTGCTTCGTCAGGGAAGAGGGAAGGAGAGGGAAAGACAAAAGGATGTGGGTTTTAAGGGAGAGGGTACGGAGTCATTCCAATCCTGGGAGTGGAAAGACTTACCTTAGGGGGAAAAAAGGACAGATATACACTCGCACACACACACATATCCATACACACATACACAGACACAAGCAGACATTTGTAAAGGCAAAGAGTTTGGGCAGAGATGTCAGTCGAGGAGGAAGTACAGAGGCAAAGATTTTGTTGAAAGACAGGTGAGGTATGAGCGGCAGCGAATTCAAATCAGAAATTAGCGGAGATTGAGGCCTGGCGGATAACGAGAAGAGAGGATATACTGAAGGGCAAGTTCCCATCTCCGGAGTTCTGACAGGTTGGTGTTAGTGGGAAGTATCCAGATAACCCGGACGGTGTAACACTGTGCCAAGATGTGCTGGCCATGCACCAAGGCATGTTTAGCCACAGGGTGATCCCCATTACCAACAAACACTGTCTGCCTATGCCCATTCATGTGAATGAACAGTTTGTTGCTGGTCATTCCCACATAGAAAGCTTCACAGAGTAGGCAGGTCAGTTGGTAAATCATGTGGGTGCTTTCACCCGTGGCTCTGCCTTTGATCGTGTACACCTTCCGGGTTACAGGACTGGAGTAGGTGGTGGTGGTGGTCCCTTCCCTACAGCCTAGGTCTTCGTGGCAAACGAATCTGCTCTAGTCCGGAATCCCTGAACCATTACACCAACAACCTGAAAACAGCTTTCACATCCCGCAACTACCCTCCCGACCTGGTACAGAAGCAAATAACCAGAGCCACTTCCTCATCTCCTCAAACCTAGAACCTCCCAAAGAAGAACCCCAAAAGTGCCCCACTTGTGACAGGATACTTTCCGGGACTGGATCAGACTCTGAATGTGGCTCTCCAGCAGGGATACGACTTCCTCAAATCCTGCCCTGAAATGAGATCCATCCTTCATGAAATCCTCCCCACTCCACCAAGAGTGTCTTTCCACCATCCACCTAACCTTCGTAACCTCTTAGTTCATCCCTATGAAATCCCCAAACCACCTTCCCTACCCTCTGGCTCCTACCCTTGTAACTGCCCCCGGTGTAAAACCTGTCCTATGCACCCTCCCACCACCACCACCTACTCCAGTCCTGTAACCCGGAAGGTGTACACGATCAAAGGCAGAGCCACGGGTGAAAGCACCCACGTGATTTACCAACTGACCTGCCTACTCTGTGAAGCTTTCTATGTGGGAATGACCAGCAACAAACTGTCCATTCACATGAATGGACACAGGCAGACAGTATTTGTTGGTAATGTGGATCACCCTGTGGCTAAACATGCCTTGGTGCATGGCCAGCACATCTTGGCACAGTGTTACACCGTCCGGGTTATCTGGATACTTCCCACTAACACCAACCTGTCAGAACTCCGGAGATGGGTACTTGCCCTTCAGTATATCCTCTCTTCTCATTATCCGCCAGGCCTCAATCTCCGCTAATTTCTGATTTGAATTTGCCGCCGCTCATACCTCACCTGTCTTTCAACAACATCTTTGCCTCTGTACTTCCGCCTCGACTGACATCTCTGCCCAAACTCTTTGCCTTTACAAATGTCTGCTTGTGTCTGTGTATGTGTGTATGGATATGTGTGTGTGTGCGAGTGTATACCTGTCCTTTTTTCCCCCTAAGGTAAGTCTTTCTGCTCCCGGGATTGGAATTACTCCTTACCCTCTCCCTTAAAACCCACATCCTGTTGTCTTTCCCTCTCCTTCCCTCTTGCCTGACGAAGCAACCGTTGGTTGCGAAAGCTTGAATTTTGTGTGTATGTTTGTGTTTGTTTGTGTGTCTATCGACCTGCCAGCACTTTCGTTTGGTAAGTCACATCATCTTTGTTTTTAGGGTGCCATGAGTTCATGGAAGTTTTGAGATTTGGGATTGTGTCTAGGAAAAAAACAAATTTGCTTCACATATGATGCATGAAATGAAGGGTGGTTGAAAACTGTACACACTAGTGGTTCCAGGGTGAAAACATCTCCTTAAAACAATTTATTGTTTACTTTTTGCCAATTTCTTCTTGTATTCATTGCTTACTATGATAATAAAGTTTAATTTTGTGAAAAAATTATTTATTTATTTGTATTGTTGTGACTCACAGGAGTAAAAAGGTTGCCTTTGAAGACAGGAACAAAGACATCAGTTATATGCAGTAAACTGTGAGAAAATCATGGCAGAATGAATTTAGTTTGGAAAGGCACCAGAGAAAATACATCATTTTACTGAGTTATGACAGTAACAGTGACACTTCAACTGTGATAGCAAAAAGGGACATATCAGTATGGTTCATCCACTGTCATCCCAGAAATAATGCGCAGGTGGATTGAGTTGAAAGTTTGAAGTTTGCAGATTACAATGGAAAGTAGCTGCATAGCAAAATTCTGAAAGTCTGAATGAAGTTTATCCCAGGAATTAAGCCTTTAGAAAACAAAAGAAATCTCTCATTTTTTTAGTATACAGGATGTTACAAAAAGGTACAGCCAAACTTTCAGGAAACATTCCTCACACACAAAGAAAGAAAATATGTTATGTGGACATGTGTCCGGAAATGCTTACTTTCCATGTTAGAGCTCATTTTATTACTTCTCTTCAAATCACATTAATCATGGAATGGAAACACACAGAAACAGAACGTACTAGCATGACTTCAAACACTTTGTTACAGGAAATGTTCAAAATGTCCTCTGTTAGCAAGGATACATGCATCCACCCTCCATCGCATGGAATCCCTGATGCAGCCCTGGAGAATGGCGTATTGTATCACAGCCGTCCACAATACGAGCACGAAGAGTCTCTAATTTGGTACCGAGGTTGCGTAGACAAGCGCTTTCAAATGCCCCCATAAATGAAAGTCAAGAGGGTTGAGGTCAGGAGAGCGTGGAGGCCATGAGATTGGTCCGCCTCTACCAATCCATCGGTCACCGAATCTGTTGTTGAGAAGCGTACGAACACTTCGACTGAAATGTGCAGGAGCTCCATCGTGCATGGACCACATGTTGTGTCATACTTGTAAAGGCACATGTTCTAGCAGCACAGGTAGAGCATCCTGTATGAAATCATGATAAAATGCTCCATTGAGCATAGGTGGAAGAACATGGGGCCCAATCAAGACATCACCAACAATGCCTACCCAAATGTTCGCAGAAAATCTGTGTTGATGACATGATTGCACAATTGCATGTGGATTCTCGTCATCCCACACATGTTGATTGTGAAAATTTACAATTTGATCACGTTGGAATGAAGCCTCATCCGTAAAGAGAACATTTGCACTGAAATGAGGATTGACACATTGTTGGATGAACCATTCACAGAAGTGTACCTGTGGAGGCCAATCAGCTGCTGATAGTGCCTGCACATGCTGTACATGGTACAAAAACAACTGGTTCTCCCATAGCACTGTCCATACAGTGACGTGGTCAACGTTACCTTATACAGCAGCAACTTCTCTGATGCTGACATTAGGGTTATCGTCAACTGCACGAAGAATTGCCTCATCCACTGCAGGTGTTCCGTCGTTCTAGGTCTTCCCCAGTCCCGAGTCATGTTCCATGCTCCCTAAGAAGCCGATCAATTGCTTCGAATGTCTTCCTGTCTGGACACCTTTGTTCTGGAAATCTGTCTCGATACAAACATACCGCACCATGGCTATTACCCCATGCTAATCCATACATCAAATGGGCATCTGCCAACTCCGCAATTGTAAACATTGCACTGACTGCAAAACCATGTTCATGATGAACACTAACCTGTTGATGCTACGTACTGATGTGCTCGATGCTAGTACTGTAGAGCAATGAGTCGCATGTCAACACAAGCACTGAAGTCAACATTACCTTCCTTCAATTGGGCCAACTGGCGGTGAATCGAGGAAGTACAGTACATACTGACGAAACTAAAATGAGCTCTAAAATGGAAATTAATCATTTCCGGACATATGTCCACATAACATCTTTTCTTTATTTGTGTGTGAGGAATGTTTCCTGAAAGTTTGGCCTTACCTTTTTGTAACACCCTGTAGATGTTGCAGCAACGAAGTAGTGATTTTTGTATCAATAGTTTTCATCCCCCCAATAGCATTAGGCTTATATAAGTTGACTCACTTTGATTAACAGACATTAGTTTTAATTTTTTGGTATATTAGAAAAAAGTAGGTTGATCAAAAAATGTAATGATAATAGGATACTTATAAGTCTTATGATTTGTGTCTCATAATGAAAATAAATGAATAACAGCTTAGCTCAAAGTGAAAATGGAGCATTGGGCATCGCATTTAACTGAAATTATTTTGTGTTACAGTTATATAACAGAGTTCTGGTTGGAACCAGATGAAAATATAATTGTTTTGCACATTTATTCAGCCAGTGTATAACTGCTAATAATATTTCTTGTATATAGGGTGAATCATCTAAAACTTGCACTGCAGATGTTGTGGAAATGGAAAGCGCTGTTGATGTGCAGTTTTCACACAATTGATTGGTAGTCAGGGGCTCATACTGTTTGCCAATAAACAGATTGTAATACCATTTAGAATGTGTGTTTTTGTGCAAACATACACTTTTTCAAATTGACATGCTTATTGACATTAACTAACTAGAATTATACTATGTCAGTGGTGTTTGTTGTATCAGTCTAATGTGCAGCATTTACGAGATATTATGTTCATACCATTAAACCTGCGTAGTTGCTAGGTATGATGTTATGTTTGCTTACAAAAAAATGGCTCTGAGCACTATGGGACTTAACATCTGAGGTCATCAGTCCCCTAGAACTTAGAACTACTTAAAACTAACTAACCTAAGGACATCACACACATCCAAGCCTGAGGCAGTATTCGAACCTGCAACCGTAGCCATCGCGTGGTTTCAGACTGTAGCGCCTAGAACCGCTCGGCCACTCCAGCTGGCGTTTGCCTACAGTGTGCTTGTCTGTTCCTTGAGGGCATCATGACTTCCAAGTCAGATACTGTATGACAGTCCAAGCAGTAGATCATGGGTGGACAATGGGATTTACCAATGCAGAAAAAGCTGAAATGCTCATATTGTATGGAGAGTGTAGGAAGAATGCAGTTTGTTCTTGTACAGCACGATATCCCAGTACACATCAACCATCTCCATAAGTATTTATCAATCTCTTCAATCAGTTATGTGAAAGTCGTCCTGTAACTCCTAAATAATGTAACAAAAGGAAACAAGTGATGACAGAAGGGTGGAAAATTAGTGTTCTTACTGCTGTTGCAGTTGATGCACATGTTATTTCCCATACATTTGTATGTGGAAGTGACATGATTCAGGCAAGTGTCCTATGCATTCTCTATCAAAATAGGTTCCCTCCCTATCACATGCCATTCCACCAAGAGCTGCATGGAAATGATTGTGAGAATTGTGTTAACTTCTGTACGTAGGCATTAAGACAGGAGACTCCAGCTGTATAATGTATCTTGTTTAGTGATGAAGCCACATTTGTCAGTGATGGCCAGTTAAATCACCAAAACATGCACTATTGGCTTGCTGACAATCCCCATTGGCTTCATCAGATGGAATGCTAGCATCCATGGA
Organism: Schistocerca cancellata; assembly: GCF_023864275.1. Taxonomy (NCBI): domain Eukaryota; kingdom Metazoa; phylum Arthropoda; class Insecta; order Orthoptera; family Acrididae; genus Schistocerca; species Schistocerca cancellata. The sequence goes on from NC_064629.1 coordinate 272,866,501, forward strand.
GTGCAAGCGTTTGGTGTGGGACAGTGAACCATCAGCTCGTAGGCCGATTTCTCACAGACTGAATGCTGAAGGCACACTATCACAGCCTCCTAACAGATCATCTTCCATTGAGGCTAGATGTTTGTCTGCAGACTAGGAGGAACCTGTGGTACCAACATGATCGCTGCCCAGCCCATAGTGCATGAAGTACTACAGATGTTTTTACTAATTGTTTCCAGATTATTGGACTGGATGCAGAGAAGCTGTACCATGGCCAGCACATTCCCCAGATTTGATGCCTGTAGACTTTCTCTGTGGGGAAAGCTGAAAGACACTGTATACAAGGACATACCAACTACACTCAATGGGGGAGTGATGCATTACTGCGGCCTGCACAGACATCTCCACTGAAATGCTAGCACATGTGCAGTAGTCATTCCATACCAGACAGGAAGTGTGTATTGCCACTGCTGGTGGTCATTTTGAACACAACCTGTGATGATCAGTTGTCTCATCACTGATCAGAACCCACAAAATTAGTGTATACAGTTGTGTTGTTCTTTTGTGTGTGCTTCCACAGGTATTGTACAAGTGTCAGTGTGGGTACTTTCCAAAATACAATATCTCGCAAATGATTTCCACTATAATCCTGCAGCAAACACCACTGACATCCTAATTTAGCCAACTTTTAGTCTTTTAATGTCAAAAGGCATTGTTACATTTACAAAAGTGCATGGGGGCACAAAAAATACACTTTCTAAATATTATTACAATCTGTTGATTAGTTAATAATACAAGTATAATGCTACCGATCCTTTCAGTGAAAACTGCACATCAACAGTACTTTCCACTGGCACAATATCTGCAGTGTATGTTTTAGGTGATTCATCCTGTATATACATAGGTATTACTACAACAATAACTTTATGATGTTATCATAAAGTGATACTTAAAATAAGAAAAACTGTAAATTTTATGACTGCAAAAGCATGATTGACAGCATTAACAATTAGCAGTTGTTGTTTAGTGTCAAATCACTCACCAAAAGATTTTTATTTTGTGAGATCACTTATCATTGTCATTTATACAATGGATGATAGAAAAGTAATGCACAATAATTCTATTATTAAAAAGTTTAATAGGAAACAAGACAAAAAGAAACACAAATGAACTCACATCTTTCACCTACTTTTCTACATAGTCACCAATGTCCTCAACCCATTTCTCCCTTTGTGGTACCATTTTCAGTATGCCCTGTTCATAGGAGTCTGTTTTGTTGGAGTATAGCCATCTTAATACTGCTGATTTCATTTGCACACCTGTCGCAAGGTGTTGGCCAGCCAGGATCTTTTTTTTTTTAATGTTTGTCATGAAGGGCAAAGTGCAACTTAACCAAAGTTTTAATGTAGGCCTTAGCATTCACAGCGGTTCCTTGTTCAGCGAAGTCCACCAATAAAACACCATGCATATCCCAGAACACTGTTACATGCAATTTTCTAGCACATTCAATCACTCTGAACTTTTTTTTTTTTTTTTTTTTTTTTTTTAATGATCATGACTGATCACTAGTGATGATTCCTTTCAGAAAATCATGCTCTTCTGTGGTGTAATGTGTTAAGTGATCCAAGTTTGTCATCGTTTGCAGGCTCTTGTGCTTGTTTATCGTATTCTTAGGCATCTAGTGAGCACTAACCACAGTGTCCTCAGTGGCTCCGACATCCTGCGGGTTTCCAGCTCTTACCAGCCACTCAGAGTGTGGTGTATCACTAAGGTTCACACAGCCCTCTTGGAAGAATGCATACCATTTGGAGACATTGATATGGTCCATACAGTTGTCCCCATATATGCCACACGTGTCCCTGTGAATTTCACCTGGTTTGAGCCTTTTGGCCCATAGATATAGAACTACACTTCGCATCTTCACAAGTTGATGACAATAATAGGCACAACATGTTTGTTTTGTAGTTCGGGTTTCTCTCACTAGGGCTGCACTTGAAAACAAAATACCCTCTGTAGCACAAACTTTAAACTACGTTGTCACAAAATTTCAGCATTCTAGTTGCAATACTAGAGGATAAAAAATTATTGTGCATTACTTCCTGATCAACCACTATAGTTTTCCACTCTCATTTTCAGCCAACAAACATTGCTCCATTTGTCAGAGGATATTTTCACACTGAGCATTTTGTTAACTCTGATGTAATTTATATTCACATAGTGTGACACAAAGTTGTCAACACTTATGCTAAAGCTGTCATAAAATTTACAGTTTACCTAAATTTATTTCTGTTTTCTTGGGCTGTGGTAGAATGTAGATGCTCTTCATCTGAAGCATATTATCTTTCGTCATAGTTACTGTTTTAGTGTTTCATTTGTTGAACAATGTTACTAATGGAATGATAAAATTCATCAAATATTTTACTTACCAAAGTTTGTATTTAAATTTTAATTATCTGTATCTTCATTTCTGTTTCTCTGACCTTATATGGAGCAATCATTTCATAATAACATTAGAGGGATTCTGAATACCTTGGCTAATGAAAGACACTGGCTGAAATTTATAGCTACTTTGGAAAAAGTTTTAATGTTAATTTTATCAGAGTCAAACTGATTCAGTGCAGGAATACAGTTTAGAACCACAACAGACAGTTATGCTTCCTATTAGGTTTGGCAGAGCGGTATCAGTTGCCTTATTGTTAAGAGTTACAACAGATGATAGACTTTAGTCATGAATGAATATTTGAGGTGTTCATTAGATCATGTATACACTGCAAAATTTTTCTGACAGATTAAAACTCTGTGGTACTCCAGGACCTGAACACAGAACCTTGCTGTTAATGGGCAATACTCCAACCAAATTGAGCTATCCATGCATGATTAACAACCCTCCCACACGTCCTCAATTGAACCAGTACCTCTCTCATATTTTCAAAACTTCATAGAAGCTCTCTTGCTAATCTGCTGAACTCACCCACTTGGATGAAGGGATAACATGCAAAAATGGTTTAACTACAGTTTTTGGACCAAATTCCAATCTAAACACAGTTTAAATCTATAAGGAACTTTCATCAAAACAGTGCACACTGAATTGCAGAATGAGAGATTCATTTGGGAAATTTTTAGATGTCACAGAAACATAATAAATATATTTTAAAAATATTACCAGGTTCCTAACTGCTTTTCTTAATTTCTACCACATCTCCTTAGATATAGTACCTACAGCATTTCAGTAGTGAATTAATAAAATTACTCACCTTGTGCCAGCCAGAAACATCCAGGAAAGTGTCTTTTGGTACTGTATCTATTGATGGAATTGTGAAGTAACCTCTATAAAAATAAGGTTCTGAAGACTCCTCTGTTGCTGCATCTAACTGTTGAACAGCTGATATATTACTGAGAGGAAATCCAGTGATATTCCAATTGGTAAGAAGGTATCCACTTAAAGTGACATTTGACACCAACCCCTGAAATTTAAACAATATTGTTCTGATTACAATGATTGACATGCTTTTTAGCTAGCTTCAATTTTGTTTCATATTTATATCAATAATTTATATGTATATGTGTTTCAAAGAAAGTTTTCAGGGGGTATTAATGCATTAATGTTTGTATGACTACTACTAAAGTGGTAAAACGTAAAGTAGTGATCAATTCAAAGTTTGTGTTAACTCCCCCTACCCAAACACCCAAACAACCACACAAACAAACACACACACACACACACACACACACACACACACACACACACACACACACACACACTGTCTCAGGTGCATTCTCTCTGGTGTTTTGGCTGAAATTTCATTTTTGAAATGTATATCTGGAGTTGGTCCAAACAAATACTGCTCACCACATCTTTCATGCAATTCCCAGTGTAATGGAAAGCTCCTATTTGTCTCATTTTCCAAACAAAATGACTTTTAAAGCTGACTTTACATGCCTTTTCTATAGAACAGGGCCAAAGTAATCTAGTGCAATATTTATTTTGTTGATATATATTAACATGGACAGTAAAACAGTAAGAGCATCCAGTACACAAACAGTGACTGAGTAGCAATGCTGCATGGCACCTGCAGACAGTGTGGGCAGTATGGCATGAAAATTGTTGTTGGAGTACCAGTTATTTGTCATGTTTTACAGTCCCTGTTAATAGACATTGATAAAATTAATATCATACTAGACTTATTTGGGAGTGCTCTGTTAAATGGGCACATAAAACTCCACTTTAAAGCTAATTTTGTTTGTAATGAGAAATGAAACTGACACTTTCTGTTTAAACTGGCCATCACATGAATCATATGAAGAGCAGTATTTGTTTGGGCCAATTCTATCCACAAATTACAAAAACAACATTGTTACTGCTACATGGCTCTCCATCCTAGATAAAATGCTCACCCTCCCTAAAAAGAAACCCTTGAGGAAAATTACCAGGTTGGTTGCACCAATAATCACACCCATTTAGCAATAGTTCATTTATTAACCTTAACACATACAAGGATCACTTAGAACTGAACTGAACATGGCAGAACAGCCAAAGATAATGTTTAGAGTCCAAAGATGAATGCATATCGATGTTGGTGTCAATTTCATTGGTGCCACACCCTCAATTCAATCAAAAATTACATTTGATACCCCACATTATCATATTTTTGTTAGTAAGTGTTGATGTGATATGAAGTAAAATGGTTTTTAGGAGTTAAGAAATCCGGCATGTTCCTGATTATGTTGATTTCACAGCTTTCAGGGTGCCACATAAGAAAAGTGTGACTTGGTTTTACATCACCAATGTTCTCAGTGAACATGCTGGTTAGTGTGGAGCAGGTCATTCTGTTCAAAATACCTCATTTTGTTTGTGCTCACATATGTTCTAATATTCTACTACTGATGGATATCAGTAATATTGGATAGTAGTTTCCTAGATCATTTCTACTGCCCTCATTGTAGACATGTGTGACCTGTGGTTTCTTCAAACTACAGGGCACTGTTTTTTGTTCAAGTGATCTACATTAGGGAAGAATGTAGTACCTTGGTACACTTTTTGGAATTCTGCCTGTAGATAACTCTGTAATAGAAGTTTAATACATTTTTTCCATTTTTAAGTGTGACATTCACTTTTTATGTGTTGTAGTTCTTCCTCAAATTAAAAAAAAATTAACACTTTTACCAAATGTGAAAACATAGTCCAATGTACAACACAGTCACATACCTAGGAACAAATATTCAATTGAAATTGAAAAGCGTTGCAACTGAGAAAATCTTATCAACACTGCATTTATTAATCTATCTCTACTGCATATCAGTTATCAGCAAGTGAACTTGAATTAAGCAGAAGTATGATGGAAAAAAAGTTACAAGTTAAATTTATTTTGAAAGAGAAGTGGTTGAAACTGACACAAATTTGCATTTTCCTGACAGGTAAAGTAGTTAAGACATTAAAGAAACTCAGTTCATTTGCAATTATCACATGTTTTATGGTAAACGCCAAAACAATCATGTTCCTAAATTTCTGTTTAAAAGGTGATGCATGTAGCCCCAGTCTGACAATAAACTCCAACAAAATTTCATCTTCTCTGGAAACAAAGTTTTTAGGTTAATGGCTTCAAAATAACTTCAAATGTCATACACATGTTAACAAAATAAATAAAACACTAAATAAAATATGTTACAGCCTACAATTACTCTCTGTTAAAGCAAGTTTTAGCACTGTCTGAATTGCTAACTTTGCTCAATTCCATAGCTTCCTATGTACAGAATTATATTCTGGTGAAATACACCACCTAGTTCCCTCATTTTCCTGATCCAGAAAAGAACTGTAAGTGCAATGCAACATGCTCAACAAACAGATTCTATCAAACCTCACTTTCAAAAGTTATCAACCCTGTCACTTTCCTATATGTACACACTAGAAATTTGTAGGTGTGTTAGAAAGAATTTAAAAGACATTAATGTAAATTTTAATAGCCTATGATATGAGGCAAAATGAGAAGCGCTATGTCTGGTCAAAAAGCCTACAAAACTTCCATAGTAAAAAGTAGTATACAAATTTACAGTAGTTTTCCACATAAGGTAAAAATCATATCATCATTCACACTCTTTTGTAAAAACCCTAAGGACATTCTTATTAGATCATTGCCTCCGCTCAGTAGCAAAATTTTTAGAACATTTGAGATACAAGAGACATGAAACAAGACAGTGCAGCTACTGCTATCAGTGCAAGCTTCTTTGTGCATAAAGCTCAAATTTGGTATCTGCTGAAATGATACATATTTTTACTGACTTGTGTTGTGTTACTGTTTCATTTTGTGTTTTTTCTGTGTCTCACAATCTGGAAACACTTTTTGGATGAATAACTAACTAAAAGACTTTCTTCTGTTTCTAGGTACAAGATGGTGCATGACTGACAAGGTATGGCTGAACTGTCCACTTGTTACAAAAATAGTTCTAAAAATATATAGTATTTTACTCACCATAAAATTCTGTACTGGAAGAATTAAGAATATATTCTAAGTAGCTTTAATATACACTGAAGCACCAAAAAAATTGGTATAGGCATGCTTATTCAGGTACAGAGATATGTAAACAAGCAGAATATGGCACTGTGATTGGCAACACCTATATTATATAAAAAGGGTCTGACACAGTTGTTGGATTAGTTACTGCTGAAACAATGGCAGATTATCAAGATTTAAATGAGTTTGAACATAATGGGTGACAGCGTCTCCAAGGTAGCGATGAAGTGGGGATTTCCCAAAAAGACCACTTCACAAGTGTACTGTGAATATCAGGAATCTGGTAAAACATCAAATCTCTAATGTCGCCGCAGCTGGAAAAATATCCTGCAAGAATCAGACCATAGATGACTGAAGAGAATCATTCAGTATGACAGAAGTGAAACCCTTCCACAAGCTGCCGCAGATTTCAATGCTGGGCATCAACAAGTATCAGTGAGTGCTGAACCATTCAATGAAACATCATTTATATGTGCTTTTGGAGCTGAAGCTCCACTTTTGCACCCTTGACGACTGCATGTCACAAAACTTTACACCTCACCTGGGCCCGTAAACACCGACATTGGTCCGTTGATGGTTGGAAACATGTTGTCTGGTCAGACGAGTCTAATTTCAAATTGTATCAAGTGGATGGACATGTACAAGTATGGAGACAACCTCATTAATCCATGGACCCTGTGTGTCAGCAGGGGACTGTTCAAGCTGGTGGAAGCTCTGTAATGGTGTGGAGCATGTGCAGTTGGAGTGATATGGGACACCTGATACATCTAGATACGACTCAGACAGGTGACATGTAAGTAAGCATTCTGTCTGATCACCTGCATCCATTCATGTCCATTATGCATTGCAATGGTCTTAGGCAATTCCAGCAGGGCAATTCGACACCCCACATGTTCAAAATTGCTACAGAGTGGCTCCAGGAACAGACATACTCTTACAGATTTATGAACAGCCCTGCAGGATTCATGGTGCCAATTCACTACTTCAGACATTAGTTGAGTCCGTGCCATGTTGTGTTGCGAAATTTCTGCATACTCACGGGGGCCCTACACAATATTATGTGGGTGTAGCGGTTTCTTGGGCTCTTCAGTGTGTTATACAGCACTTAACTGTGTAGAATGTAAAATATTTACAAATGCTATGCAAAACACAACAAAAACTGTAGAAAATGGCAGAAACTGCTTATGGTGATCTCTAGTGCAAATTCCTTAATGAGATGCCAAACCCAGTCACTAGACTGATGTATCAACTAAGAACCATAGTGAGTTCCTAGATAGGGGGAGTTGTATTTGGAGGATGCTATATCTAGGTACATATGGCATCCCCTGGTCAATGTTTCAATCTAGCGACTGATTTTTGAACCACATGAAGGAATGCACACTGGAACTACTGGCTTTGTTGTTGTTTGTGAGACATATTTAAGAGCTGGATAATATATTAAAGTTAATTTATCAGTTACAGAATTTATGGTGAGTAAAATTATGTATATTTTAAAAACTAGTTACACCAGTGTGTGGACAACACATACTTAGTCAGTCAAGCACCATCTTGTACTTTGAATGGAAATAGGTCTTTCTATAATAGCTTAACAATTTTCCCTCTCTTTATAATGGACATTTGTGTTAGTTGCCAATAGCTTGTATTTCAAAATGTTGTTAACTTTAACTAGTGTTTAATAATACTTCTTCTTAATCTGATTTCACTTATTAATTATCAGTATGTATTGGAGTAATAATAAAAATCATAGACTGTTAAATACATTACTGACATGAGTTTATTGAGTGCAACACTTTTATATTAGAATATAATATTTGTTCCTAGGTAGAGAGCTTTGTTGTAGGGGAAGGTCAGGTAAGTTGTTGAGGAGTCTGAGATGATGAATTTTGAATTTCCCTGATAACTACATAGAAGGTGCTATTTGCACTATGGTGTTGTTTCCTTACGGGACTCTGCAGGTGTGTTTGTTGAATGAGACTCACTTGGTTATTTTGTTTTGTTGGGAACAGAAGCTTGTGTGAACACTGTTTTTGTAACAATTTTCCCTATGATTTAAATAAGTTACATGTAAGTAATACTTTTATAATATTGAATATTAGCTGATTCTTCTTACACCTTATAAATTTACTGATGTGTTAACAACAGTTTAATGAAATTATTCTCTAAGAATTTATACATGTTTAAGTCTGTATACAAAATGTCTGCTGCAGTTAAGATGATGAATTATGCAGAGGCTAATATGGTGAATTTGTCTTCTTACTCACCTCTCTCTGTTACTTTGCTTCTAATTCCTTTGTTATGTATAGTCCTGTTATTTTGATTACAAAGCTATGTAATAAACATGAGGAAGCATATATAAGGAGGACAGAAATGGAGCAAGAAATAAATGAAAGAGGCAATGCAGCTTGTAAGAAGCAGAAACCCTGTTAATGGTGCCACTAGGAATTTCAGCCTACCTGAAGCTACTTTAGGTTTAAATACATATTTATGAAGTAAGATCTGCTTTTATTTATATTTAAATATATTTGAAAATCTCATTTCAGATTAATATTTCATCTATTTATTTTTCATTGCAAGTACAATTACAATAAAGTCTTTGTCATTTAATTTTTCAAAACTCTCACTGTGAACCTAATAATACACACTGCTTATTTCATTTCATGCTTTGCCACAAAATGCAGACAGGTTTAGATATACATTTAATGATGACCAGTTACAAGAATTTCAGCAATATATCATTGATTTGAACAGAAGAGCTTTTGGACTGATGAGTGAACTGTCTATGATGATGATGAATTTAAGAACATAGAGCACAGTTTTAGCTAAGCTAAAAATATGACTGGGAGAGATTTTATTCAAAATGTCATGACATGGTTCAAGTTTTCTTTTCATGAACCAGAACATATGTTGACAATGAGATTGGCTTCATTTAATAAGGTGAATGTAGAGGGATTCTTTGAAGTATACAGAGAAATGAGAACAAAATACTAATTTGACACCCACCAGATTTTTAATGTTGATGAAACAGGGTGTTCTGTAGTTCTCACAAAGGTACCATCAGTATTGAGCCCTATTGGCAAAAGAAAGGCAGCACCTCCAGAATCTGTTTAAGATGGTCTTGAATCTGGCTAGATGGGTGCTGAGAGCTTTGTAAAATGGCTGGAGTATTTCATTACGTAAGTAAGACCATTAGAAAGAAATTGAATCCTTTTGTTTATAAATAATCACACTACACAACTCAGTGTGGAAGATGTTACTCTCTGCAGAGATACTTTCATAACTCTTCCAGATTTCATACCTTGCACAAGCCACAGAACTGCAACCATTGGATGTGTCATTTTACGGACTTCTGAAGACTGCCTATAGCAAAGCTTGTACTGAGTATCTTGCTAATCATCCAGGCTAACAGATAACAATACAAGTGTTTGCAAGACTGTTCAGAAGTGCCTTTAGCAAAGCTGTATCTTTATATAATGCAATCAAGGGCTTTATAGACACAGGAATGGAGCCATTAAATTCACAGAAATTTAGTGATGAAAACTTAGCACCATCCCTCTCAATGGATAGTGTCGTCAATAATATTCCACTGAAAGAGATGCTCTACCTGGAATATCAGCAAACCCAAATGCAGAATTTGATGCAGTAATACGGCCTTCATCTAAGTCTACAGCTACCTCTCTATAACCTCTGCTACCCCAAGCAGAATCTCTATCAGGGCCTTTGTTTAATCCTACACCTACTTCTATTTCATCTCCATTACCCCATGGATAACTTGCTTCTGTATTGGTGCCCTCACCTACTTTTAACTCCACATCTACCTCAGCTCTACTTCCTTCACCTCAAGCTGCACTTGAATGAAGTTGAAGAACATGAAGAAATAAGTGTCATTTCCACACAAAATTAGCACACTCATGAAAATTGCTCTGGAAGAAAAGAGACAAAGAAATGTGGACAGTGAGAGGAAGGAACAATGCAGAAAAATAAAGAGAGATTTAATAAGAAAAAAGAAAAAAAAAGTTTAGGAAAAAATACAAAGGTCAATGTAAACTTCCACTCTGGAGGTTTTGGAATGAAACAAAGAAAGAATCCTAGAATAGACTTGTGCAACATAAATTCAGACTCATCCATCAAAACTGAGTACACTGACAGTGATTCTGATTGTATCAATGAAAGGGACTGTATCCTTCGGGTCAGGTTGGAAAGACAGAAATGTGGTATCAATGTCCCCAATGCCAAGAGTGGGCTCATGCTCAGCATACAGGCTTAAATTACAGGGAAGCAAAGGAGAAGTTTTTTGTTTGTGACTATTCAATAAAATGTCTTTGTATTGTAAATAAAATACTTATTCCATCATCTTACCCATAACTCGAAGTCATCTTACCCATTCTGTTGGGTAACTGATGAATGGTACTACCACTAACAAAAATTGGTCTGTCTAAAATATCTTCAGTCTTGGGAAATGTTTAAAAGCTTGAATTTAAATGGGATACATGAGGTAATAATTTTTCCAAAATAAAATATTTGACTTCAAAGTGAAGACCAGAAAAATCATAATATACCTCAATATCATCAACTTACCTGACTTTCCCCTACGTTACAAAAGTTTTTTACATTTGGAAAACCTTACTTCTGCAGAGCAGTTTTTGTAATTTCAGAAAAAGACTGCAGCACACATAAAGTGAATGCTACAATTTAAAAATGGAACAAGAAAATGTATTAAACTTCTGTTTCAGAGATGGCTCAAGGCAGAAGGCTGAAAAATGTTCCAAGATACAACACTTCACCTATGCTATCCTCTAGGTATTAGGTTAGTGCATAAGTTAATAGCAATTTTGTTCTGCATGTTGATATTCCGCATGGCATGATGTTATTACTGATTGCCACTTTTTATTTGTAGTTCATGTGCTACTTGAGTTCACATGTTGTCATTTTGTCATTTGGAGATTGGTAAGTGGAGCTGTGGCTGCCAGAAAATGGAGTGTCGAGTGGTGAAATCAGAACATTTCTGACATTCTTCTGTGTGAGTTCAGTAGAAGGGTGACAACAGCAGTGGCAACCAGAAACATTTGCACCATGTATGGGGATAAAGCCACTGGACAGAACACAACAAGAAAGGGGGTTTTTCTCATTTTAAGGAAGACCATTCTGACATCAGTGACTACACATTCAGGAAGATGTTCAGGGTTTGATGAAGAATGTTTAAACACATTTATGTTAGGATATTCAAGAACTGGAAAATGAAATGAACTGTGATCATTGCACCATCATGTGATATTTGCAAGCAATGGGGAAGGATAAAAAATTAGATGTGTAGACACTGCATACTCTAAGTCAAAATCACAAAAATCTGTTAGGGGGCCGTATGTGCATCTTTGCTTGTTTTTCATCAATTGGCTGTTGAAAAACACTGTCATGAAAAACACTGACCATTCCTATCTTGTATCATTACTGGTGATGAGAAATGGTGTCTTTATATTAACACAAGGAAAAGGCAGGAATGGTTTAGGCTAAACAAAGCAGCAACTTTCTGTACAAAGACCTACATCCACAGAAGATAACTATATGTTTCTGGAGGAACAGGGATGGTGTGGTGTTCTTCAAATAGCTTCCCCAAGGTGCAGCCATCACTGTTGACATTTATTGTGAACAACTGAGGTATCTTGCAGGCACAATCCAAAAACAGTGACCAGGAAGACTGCATGAAGTGATCCTACTCCATGCTGATGCCCACCCATATTCTGTTAGACTGACAAAAAACACCATACAGGAGTTGGATTGGGAAGTCAATCTGCACCCAGCTTATTCACCTAATCCTGCACCCTCAGATTTTCACCTTTTCTGTTCTCTAACAAACGGCCTTCAGAGAACTTCCTTTCTGGATAAAAATGCACTCTGAACATGGCTCAGTGATTTCTTTGTATCAAAACCATGTGATTTCTAGAGTCATGGAATCAAAAAGTTACCCGAGCATTGGCAGACTGTTGTACATAGTGAATGAAAATAGAGTATTGATGTTATGTGTATCTATTGTGCTTGTTAAACTTATGAAAAAATGCTATGAACTTATGCACCAACTCAATACAACACTCTCCCCTGAATTATACATAAAAGAGGCTAAATCAGCCACTAATTATATACAAATTTAGATAGTGATTCCAGCAGGCCCTGGAGGTTAGTTCTAGTTAGGGCTATTCAATATTCATTTTTTATCAGACCATAAAGGTATTTGGTTAAAATTGATAACAAAAGAGCCAGCATCTGTCTCCAATAAAATTAAGTACATTAGGCTTTTGAATGCAGAGAACATTGATAACTACAGAACACAAATAAAGATGACAAATTGGAATGGCATTTTGCTGGAAAGTAATCATATTGAAAAAGCATTTACATTATTCATTAGTGCATTGTCAGATACATTTAAAATTTGCTGCACTAAAGTAATGAGAAAAAATAAGGGAACTATGAGGAAACATGGTCTCACATCAGCACATAACTGGTTCACACCTAACCTACAAAGGCTCAGAACTCTGTTAATGATTTCCTATGACAAATCAAAAAATAGTGAAGCCAAAAAAGCAAACTACATAAGTTTGAGGAACAGATACAAGGCAGAAATTAGGTTAAGCAAGTGCAAGGCAAATAATGATTATATTAATAAGTCCCAAAATAAATGCAAAGCAGCCTGGACTGTTATCAAGGCTCATCTGGGTAGAAATAAAGATGTTAACAAAAATAATTCATGTGATGCTTGTATCACACCAGATGATTTCAACACCTTCTTCATTAATGCTGCCAGTATGAATAACAGTGCTGCAAATGGACATATCCATAAATGTGACAACAACCATATCTCAAATAATAGAAATTCATTTCTACAAAATTTTGAGCATGTGGTTCCTGTGTTTAAATGGAAAGAAGTAAAAGTAGCATATATTCAAAATGCAATAGCAAAATTAAGTTACTCAAAATCAGAAGACATTTATGGTCTCTCCAATTTTGTAATAAAAAAATAGCAGATGTAATAGCACATCCCCTCTGTTCTCTTATGAACCGAATGTTAGTCAGTAGCTGTTTCCCTTCATCCTTAAAAATGGCAGTCGTTACTCCACTGCACAAGAAAGGTGACAAGTCTTTTCCTAATAATTACCGTCCAATCTCCCTTGTACCCATCATATCAAAAGTAGTGGAATATTGCATACAGCTCCAAATCAGTCAACACCTGTCTGTGAATAATATTCTTAGTGACTCTCAGTATGGCTTCAGGTCCGGCCTGTCAACAGCAAAAGCAGTTTAAGATGTTGTTTCATATATATTGTCATCATTCGAATCAGGATTATCAGTTAATGCCACTCTTGTGGACCTCAGCAAGGCATTTGACTGTATCAGTCACAGGATACTACTAGAAAAACTGCATTGCTGTGGTATTAGAGGCTCAGAACTATCTCTGATCAGATCCTATCTGAGCAACAGAAAACAAATTGTGCATTTTAACAATACGAAGTCAAATGTCTTGGATATCATGCAGGGTGTACCACAAGGCTCTGTGTTTGGACCTTTACTTTTTATAATATATGTAAATGACTTGCCCAGCACCAAGTTATGTAAATCCACATTCTATGCAGATGATACAACTTTTGTTACTGCAGGGAAAGACTTAGGAAAATTAAACGAGGAAAGTGAGGCTCATCTCAGAGCAGTCATCAAGTGGTTCCAACTCAATGGCTTGCATATAAATTATGCTAAAACTGTAAATATTCTCTTTAACTTGTGTGTTAAGAGTGATAAGATTGATTGTGTCTCAGGTAAACTACTTGGGATCCATCTTGACTCAAAATTAACGTGGAAGAGTCATGCCAATTACATTTGTACTAAGTTAGCACATATCACATATTTGTTAGATAAACTAAGGTCAGGTGTTAGTGGTAAGTTATTACTCAATGCATACTATGCCTTTTTCCACACCCATTTAACATATACCACTTTGTTGTGGGGAAACTCACCTGGAGCAAAACAAGTTTTCATTTGGCAAAAGAAGGCAGTCAGATGCATCCATGCAGTCAGAAATAACGAGTCTTGTAGACCATATTTCAAAAATCTAAAAATACTAACAGTTGCAGCCCTCTTTATACTAAGTTGTCTGATACACACTAAAGAAAACCAACACAGTCACAAACTACGACAATCTATCCATCACCATGACACACGTATAAAACAGCAAATTAACATCCCAGTTGCTAGACTAAAGAAAACTCAAGATAGTTACAGGTAAATGGGAGTAAAACTATTTAACATGTTGCCAATAGAGGCACATAATGTGTCACTGAATGATTTGAAAAGTGTCACAAAGAAATGGCTTAGAGAAAAAGCTTTTTATACAATAGAAGAGTTTATAATGTGCACTAAAGATGATCTTAAGTACCGGTACTAATATAGTTTCACTTAGACTAAACTTATACATGTAAATATAATGAAAATACCTTGTGCAGCATCAAGGACAAATTTTATATCTTATTAGACAATAATGATCTACAATATATTACACGATTTCTGTTAGTTATGTAAACTTTATATGTACACAAATGACGACATCAATTGCATTTTTAATGCCTAAAGATGGATAATAAAATAAATAAATAAAAAAAGTGATTTCAGCTGTTTGTCTATGTCACAAGCACACTTATCTACATCATTCGTCCCAGCAATGGTGCTAGAATTAAAGCAGGACACTACTCATGGGTTTTGCTTTGTAAAGGAACATATGAAAGTAGAGTTCAGTGTTTCTACTTTTGATTTGCTTCTCCAAATTTCAGTTTCTGTATTATACATAAATGTCTGGACACTAAGTTTGATCAACTCTATATACGATCAGAGTTTTTATAAGTTTTGTGAGTGGTCTTTTGTTAAGATTATGCCACAGTAATCATCGAAAGCTTCATGCACACTGTTTTGGCCACCAAATGCATTTCCTTTAGCATCTCTATATCTATACTTCAGTGGCATCTGGCTATCATGTGATAATGTGCTAACACACTCTGTAAATATTGCACTAAAACGATATTGTTTCTTTTTGTATGTGAGCTGGGAATCACACTAAAATTACACCATTTTTCTTTGTATGCAATATGGAAATTGCACTAAAATTACACCATTTCTCTTCGAATGCATGCTGATACACAAATAAAATGGGCAAAAGCATGCTTTTCTGTGCATGGTAATCAGTTTTGTATCCCTCCAAGTATGCATCACAATGGAGACAGACAAGTTGACATAGGTAATGCAGTGGATAGTGTGGAAACCTTTAATGGAGGGCACAAGCAATGTGTAGTATGGGCAGATGTGCTGGCAGAATTGTTTACTTGTGGGTGACAGTAGGCTGGGTGGCCAGTGCTAAAAAGAGTTCAACCATCATAGACATTGCCCTGTGCTTCACATCATGTATAGCTGCTTAGTGCTTTGATGTTTCCAGTCCATGCCAGCCATGTGCTGAGTCATTCCCATGCCTGTCTCTGTGTGGATCTGAACCCTCTGTTTCCCATAGATTGACTCACATGGCAAGTTCATTTTCCTCTCATGGGGTTCTGACCCTGCTATTACCAAACCACTGACAACCTGTGCAGCAGTGTTGTCATACCTGTGCAGATACTAAAACTAGAAACCAGTGTTGAGTACTGGAATGATGATCTGCCATCCTACAGTCAACTCAGAGGAGGTGTGCACCTGTCTGTTTTTGACTGCACATGCTCTGATACCATCCCAACGCTACTGGCCCTATAGCTGCTATGTTGCTTGCAGCACCAAATCAGTATATTTCTTTGAAAGTACAGGTGCTGAGTATGAGAGATTCTTTAGGAGCAGTTGGAATAATGGTGCCATGGCCAAGTGATTATGAGCACTGTCTGGCTACCTGACAGCTCGGGTTTGATTCCCTCTGCTACCATAGCTCTTTTTTTCATTTTATTTTATTCCTCACAATATTAAATGATTACTTGTAAAATTTAAATATATTTAAACAGTTTAACTTGTATCTGTAAAATTAATATATTAATTTTGTTATGATTGCTACCTTGGTGAGTCAAAAGATGGTAAAAATTCAAGAGTACAAGGAAATTTTGTGTAAAAGTGTTTTCTATAGATGATCTGCTAAAGAGACTCTTTTCTTGTAGATCTTTGAAGGAGACAGTAAGATTCAAAGTAAGGTGGATATATTCCAAAAGTATATCTAACAACAGGAGGGCGCAGAATGAGGCTCACAATCTTGGCTCAAACTAAGTGAGTAGAAGCCAAGTTCCTAGAATATTTTGCTTTAGTGGGTCACAGGAAAAAGTAAAATGCTCTCTAAAGATTTGCGCATACAGTATGAGGGACTTTTGAGCAGCAGTTCACATATTGGCTCAGTAGCACAGTGGTCAAGTGGACCGACTAGCAATTCATTGGCTCAGGTTCAATTTTCACTGATACTACAATTTTTTTGTTTTCTTTTACTTTATGTAATGTTAAACAATTTGTTGTAAAATTAATATATTTAAACAGTTCAGTTTATATACATAAAATTCATATATTCTATTTTGTTCCTAATACTATCCCTGTAAGTCCTAAGGCTAAAGGCCACCACATTGTAGCCCATCAGTAAAATTTTGCATGAGCTGCCACTGTAACTACTATACTTCACTTTACACTTATTGTGCAGTAGTTATTGTTTTTATAGATGTTTATTGAGAATGACTGTATACTGCAGAGGGTCATTCCCCTCATGAACTGTTCTACTAGATATAGATGTATCCTGTGTTTGGCACAGTGTTCTTCTAAACATGTGCCACACTTCATCTACTTGATCCTGCCCAGAGTTCAATATGTGAAGTTACTTACTGAGATATGAAGCTATTGATTATTTATCTAGTTTGATGAACTTGTAAATTTTTCAACTTATTTTTAGTTACCCTCTGCACTTAGGAAATATTTGTTGCTACAACTACCTCATTGTCACTGATTCCAGTTTCAATATGGCCATCTTAAAGAGATAAGAACCCCACACACAGACACATAGTGGCCTCTGATGTGTAGTGTGTCACAAACCCATTTAGGAGGACCCAACAGTTCTCATCCCCATGGTGCAAGTCTAGAAATTTGGAGCCTTGCTGATCACAGAACAATGGAAGTCTGGTTCAAGCCTTCCTCTCAACTCAAAATCAGTGGGACCATGATAAGTTCTTGGAAGAATGCCTCATTGAAATACTTTGAGTGGGGCTGGTCTTCTGAACCTTCCCTCTCTGGAATGATCCAAGTATGAGCTCAGAGCGAAGATGACAGGTATTGTTCATTCCAGTACAATTGGTTGAACCTTATTCCTTCAGTAGCAATTGGAGCAGTCTCTTTAACATGTTGAATGGTCTCCAGGCATACACACTGAGGGTGAAAGGTGATCCTACCTATCCCTTGTTGCCATTTCCATATAGAGTAGCAATATTCCCCATACTAATTGTTGGTGAGCAGGGTAGGTGTAGTAGCCTCCGGTCACCCTAGTCACTGTCTCCCTTGCACAGCACCCCTAAACCTACTACTGACAAACCATTCACAGTTAAAAGATGAGTAGTGACAAGCCTTGTAATTCTTATAGAGGAGACAGTTTTCGTGCAAGAGGATAGTACTTGAGGTGCCTTTAGTATCATTTTTACATGTCTCCTGGTGTCTGTACCACCACACCTATTTGCAGAAGCTTCCAATCACTTGATAACAGTTAAGGTTATTTCCAGCTGTTTGCAAAAAACAGCTAACTCATTCAGCAAAAATGTGATGGCCATAGTGCACAAGCTGTGTGCACACATTTGGGATCACCACAGGACAGTTTCACACAGCCCAAAATAAACTCGAAGGATTGCCTAAAGACTTTTTGTTTTAAGATGTAATGCAAAATGTCTGTGCATAGTTGAAGTTATGGATCCATTTGTGTGGCCACATCAAAGTAGAGTAGCTGCTGAAGTGCATACAATGCCCTTCCATCACAGATTGCAAGTAAATCCATCAATACCACATGAACAGTTACATAGGCTTGAAACTATTCCTTAGTGACAAGTGACTACAAGTCAGTGCTGAATTGCCACCTGAAGTTGCACTCAAATGTTTAGCATTTCCATTGCACACCTATTCTACCGAGTACTGCCTCTCACTCTAGTGGCACCAGTGCAAGCACAAGAACCACGTAAGCTTAGTGCTTAACATGGCAAGCTTGCTTAACTTCCTACTCATCAATGGCATGTACAGCATATGCTAATCTCCCAAGCAGCACACTCACAGTGTGTCAGAGACGGTAACAAAGTTCTCAGTGAAAAAGATGCAGTGGCAGAATTGCTGGTAGTTACTCAGCATCAACACCAGCAATGTCCACTGCCACCAAGGCGAGTGGCGTCTCAGGCATTAGCAACACTGCCACAATACTCAACAAGAGCTTTTGCACCCTTGATATGGCTCAGAGACAACTTCTTCCATTCAACAAAATGTGTTACGTACCAAAATTGCCAGCCTTCCTGTGCAAAAAAAACCTAAGTTGTGGTTATAATTGTGCAGTCTAATATGAATGCCATGCATGGTAGTGGTGTCCTCCTCTTTGTTAGCAGTAACAATGATAATGAGGATTTACAAAAGGGTGTCAATGCTAAACTAAGTGACAACATAGCATACACAGTTCTAGGTCTCTAAAGTACTGATACCACAGTTTAAGGCACTGCTGTTGGACCCACTGTATATGTCCCACTTGGAGGTTTCATCACCTACAGTAGCACCAACTGTAGTCTTAATCAGAGATTTTACACTGCAATAGGATACTCTAAGACAACCTTTGGGTTTGTATTCCCCCAACACCACCACAAGGTCACAGTTTACAAGTTGGGTCACAATGTCATAAAGCCTGCATTATACTAGAATTTGAAGAAATATTTCAGTTAGAGGAAAATTTGCCTACAACACTGATGTTCTGGTTCAGAACCAGGCTTATCTCTTGGTACAAACAATCTGTTTACAACTTATGTTGGTGTGAGTGATGCAGTGGCAGATACAGAAAAGCCTCAAGGAGGGGTGCTAAAGATATGTTGAGCTACCTTTGCTTTTACCATCATAGAAAATAATCAAGTCACATGCAAAGGTTAAGAAAGTTTTATTAAAACTGATTATACACATATACACCTTATGGTATAAAAAAGTTACAATTGTGGTTCTCTTCCTTAAATGATGAATTCTATGTGCCTATTCTTCCTGGCAGATTGGTTCATTACATCATCAATAGGATAATCAATGTCAGGGTGAGTGTTCAACAGAGCTAAGCCATTAAGTCGTTCCTCTTTCATTGCCAACTTCAGCCATGTCTTTCTAGCAATAGATGCAGATAGACATGCAAATATTTCTTACAGTGTGTGCAAAGTAGGATAGTCAGATCTAGGACAGACAGACAATGCTTGCATAACACAATCACGATCATTAAGGGCATTTGTTTGTATTGAAGAATCTCTCCCTTTAGTCTCTTTTTAATCACAAAGAATATTTCTTCTTCAAAGAATGGTAGTTCAGTTAAGCACTGATTGAATATATGTTCCAGATCATTACCGTCCTGGTTCAGTAGCTGTGAGGGCAAAAGTATGTTGAATTTTAAATGATAAATATTTTCTTCAGCAAAATGTTCTCTCATGTCAGTCATAATATGGTCTAGTGCTGGAATAAAAAGAGTTCTTTTCCAATATGTCATAGCATCATCATTATTATCACAGTTTTCCTTGTGTTTTTGTCTGCCTGTAAGATGATGTACACTCATCTCCGTATCTAACTATTCCATAACTGCCTTCACCTCTTCAACAATATGAGCAAAGTGGCTATCAGCATTAGCTCTCATGCCATCATACACCTTGAGTGTCATATCTAATTTTGATTTTGCCATCACGATGTCCAAGCCAGGGTCTTGTAAGACTTTGCTAACTGGATAGAGAATATTGACTTTGGCAGCTGTTTTTCTATCCCTCCAGCACTGTATTTCTTTGCAAACAGTTCCGAGATCAGCTGCGAATTGAGTAACAGCATCATGTTGCTCAGCCCATCTCATTTGACAATGTGACTGCAACGAGTGCTTTAGGTGACTTTTCAATGTTGAGAACCACTTGATACATACTGTAATGAATGATACTACTTCTTCAATAGTACCAAGTAAGTTTCTTACACTTGTAACTTTGCAACCCTGCAAGAGACAGCAAGGTTGATCTGATGACTGCAACTTGGGCATTGGTAGCTTTCTTTTTTTATTGTAGACATAACTTCTTTCAGTTCTGTCATATTAACTGGGCAACTGTGACAGCCTATACCCTCACAGTTTTCCAGTGACAGAGAAAGTCTTTCCATTCTCCTTAGAATCATAGTACCTAATAATTCATCCTCAATGTTTCAACTACAGTCATTGTCTTTTATGGATGTCAACAGAACCCTAAAATCTTTCAGGTAATTTGCCATCACCATCAACATATTGTGCAGCTAAAGTCAGTTGGGCAATGTGCGCTATGTCTGTCGTCTCATCCAAGATTATGCTGTAATAACAAGAATCTTTGCATTCCTCCAGTACTCTCGATAACATCACTGTTTCGCAGCGTGAAATAAGTTCGTTACAAGTTATTTTACTTATGTAAGTGGCGTTCACTTTAGTGATCTCAAGGTGATGTTTTAGTTGCAAGTCCCAGCATCAATTTTAAATCTTACAAGAGCTCTAAAGTTTCCTTAGTTACTCACTATATTTTCACGATCATTTTCGTTCTCTAATAGATTCCCATCGTCTCTATGCCCCTGCAGAGGAATATTTTGCTCTCCACAAAATATGATTGCTTTTCTTATAGGTACAAGACAGTCTCTGTTTTCCCAAATGCTTTCCATTCTCTGTCTTGACAATTGATTTATGGCCTCAAGTTCATGGCTGTCTCATGTCACCAAAAATAATTTTGCATCTGTTGACATTTCACCGTGGTACTTGAGCTGAGAGCGGGTCTCAAGGTCACCATCCTTACCAGTAAGTTTAGAAAACTTTGTTAGTGACTCAGTCACAAGTTTCTTGACAATAATGGATTTCTTTCCTCCAACCATTTTATTATTCACAAAAATAGAACAGTTAATGCAAAGAAGTCCCTTTTTAACTAGTGAGGACACCAGCCATAGACACTGTTCAAAGTGATTATCATGCACTTGCCTGTGTTCAACCCATCCCCTCTTGTTGTGCTCTTAAGTAGGTACGATATAATCTTTTCTAAGTTTCCTTGGAGCTGTGAGAAGCTTGTGTTTTGTATGATCACTAATATTTCCTGTCGCAAATATGTCCAAAAAATTGCCAATATACGTGGGATTAAGGGAATCAGTTGATGAACTTTGTTGTGAAAGTTTTGAAGAACTGCTGGGCTCTGCCTATACATCTGGTGGTGTTTTTGTGGCTAAATGGTGACCGGAATCTTCAGATGTTTCTACTTTTCTTTTTCTTATTACATAATGATCCATTTTATTATATTGTTATGATGTAGGTAAATTAGATGCCAATTATTCTCAAATAAACACTTTATTCAAGCTGAAAAATACAACACTAGTACATTTAGCAGTAAAACACACAGGGGTACACTCCACATACTTCTAATATCACTAAGCACGACACTGACTGAAGTCCGTGGTAACAGCCAATAATCGCAGTGATTAACTTTTTATCACTTCCAAGTTATTGCGACGATTGTAACTTCCAAACTGACTACCTGGCAGCGATTCTGCTTTACTTATATATGTCACTTGGTTGTTTTAAGGACATTTGCTGCCAGAATGTTCACTTCCAGACTTTTATGGAGTGTGAACAAACACCTACTGTGAAAGCGACAAGCCAATATGTACTTTACAATGTATAATATAAGGGTGAGTTTCCAATGATGACATCATCTGGCAGTTCATTCCTTTGTAGCACATTCAATGGATGACCTCTATAGTAACAATGCATTTTTAGGAATCTTCTCGAAAGTCACTATTACCGGAGATATACACGTCAATAGTTCCCCATACCTAACCGATATTACAAGTAAGGTATGGGAAGCTATTGATACGTTATTAGTAAAAAGATTGTTATGAGTCTTGTAATAATACTTTCACTGAGAAGTTAATATGAATTACTATTATCAATATTTCAAAAACAACTGATCACTCTCTCTCTTGACTAATTTTCACACTTGCACTTGCTACAACTAGGGCTTTTTACTTATTCATTCTTCAGCCTTAATATTTCTGCTTCTGAATGTAAACTAGCTTCCTATTTGGTGAATAGTCCCTATTTATAATGCTGTGTATTGAAGGTTCTCTGCACACGGAAATAGAAGAATTTTCTTGACTTTTCTCAAATAAATTCCAGACATTATAACGTATCGAGATCACTAGATTGGGCACAACTTTTCTCGTAGGTACGTGTTAGCTATCTACGTGCCAGACACAAACATATAAAATATGATGATGTGAATGTGAAATCTATATAGGAAAGTACAACTACTCAGTAACTCGATTCAGTCGAGTTGACTGATGAAAGAAACGAAAGAATAGCGTGCGGGCTGACTGGTGGTGGTGGCAATGCGAGAGGACCCAATGTGAGCAGACCCACAAGAGGGGGAGAGGGGGGTGGGGAGGGACGGTGAGCCCACGCACACCCCATCCCATATGTTTCCCCCACTGCACTGGTGGGACCTAGTTGAATTTTTGTCGCAGAGACATATACAGGGTGTACATAAAGTCCAGCGCTAGTTGCAAACATGGCGAGTTCAAGTGCAGAGCAAGCTTTCTGTGTGTTGGATTTCGACAAAAGCAAGTGTGCTGCAGCTGTTCAGCTGATGTTCAGAACCAAGTAAAGTAAGAAGCCACCAACAAGGAAGGCCATTTACCACTGGCACAACAAATTCATTACAAAGGGTTGCTTGTGCCCAGCAAAGAGAAGCGGATGTCCAGGTGTGAGTGCAGTGAATGTGGAGCGTATTTGATTACCATATTGACATCTTTTGGGTCACTCATGGTTCGCATATTGAATGTTTATAAAAAAAAACTTTCAGAGTTTCTCTTCAAAATGCAATATGTATGACATCTGTACAATGTTGAGTTCTTGTGCAATGAATAATTAAAAGTGTCCCCAGACTTTACGTACACCCTGTACATTCAACACAGAAAAATGTATGATCCACAGAAAATAGTTAATTTTGCCAATAAAACAAAAGTGTGTATAAATTGTAAAGGTGAAATCACATAGTTACATGAACATGTGTCGAGCTTACAGTTTATAATCAGTACTCTGGAAGTGGATATCTCAAATTTTTAGCTTGGACGAAGTGAGCCAAATACTCAACAAGGTCTGCAAGTTATAAATTGCACCTGCTACCAAAAAGTGGACAAAAGTCACTTCAAAAACAGCATGTAAGAACTGCCGAATAGTATAGATGGTAAATGTACCAGTGACACGATCTTGGTGCATAAAAACCCTTTTAAAGTGCTTTTAATTGTAGACTACAATATCTCAAAGTGCTGTGTTGAACCACATTGGAAGAAAAATGAGATCAGAAACAAAGAATGAGAGAGTAACTTTGAACCACAGGGGGGGAAAAAAGAAAGGAAAAAAAAATCATACTTGAGTGTAATCACCGACAGTGAATAATAATAATCGAGTGTTTTTCAAGATAACTTATTGACTACTATGCACAAGAAAAGGGGGCCAGTGCCACCATGCAGGCCTAAAAAGAGTTATCATAAACCAGCAAAAACATGTCAAATAACCCTATTTGCAGATAGTCAAGGACAGGACATAGCAGCCGAATTTCTGTCTAGAAGCAATCACAAAATAGCTAACAGTGAAATAAGGTGCAATATTTCAAGCAGTGATTTCCATGAACCATGACATGAAAACAGCAACAACAAATAATGACTTTTTTGTGTTCTTAGCAGGAACAAATGATGTAGCAAGAAATTAAATAAAAGATCTAGTGATCTCACTCAAACAAAAGCTACATGACCTGAGAAGCTCAAACGTTATAGTGTTCACTGTTCCACATTGACATGACTTGCCAGTCTGGTTGTGTGTAAATAAAGAAGTGCAAAGTGCAAATAAACAGATCCTAAATATATCCATGAGATTCAAAAATGTTACATCTGTGGACATAAGCTGTGTAGGGAGGAGATACAACACATCCCGGGGTTTAAATGTCAACAGACTAGGGAAGGACTTAGTTATAATGTACCTACACATCCAAGAAGTAGTACAAAGCAAATTGAATGTGCAGAGGCCATCCCTCTTAAGGACAAAAATAATAAATTTGCACGAGAGTCAACCATGAAATACCAGGTTACTTAAACAATACATCGGCAGGACAAGAGCGATGTTTTATTAGGACAATAAAACTTTCCACCAGTACAACACCAGATGCAAGTATATGTTTTTCATACAGGCTTATTACAAATGATTGAAGCGATTTCACAGCTCTACAATAACTTTATTATTTGAGATATTTTCAAAATGCTTAGCACACATGTACAAAAACTCAAAAAGTTTTTTTAGGCATTCACAAATGTTCGATATGTGCCCCTTTAGTGATTCGGCAGACATCAAGCCGATAATCAAGTTCCTCCCACACTCGGCGCAGCATGTCCCCATCAATGAGTTCAAAAGCATCGTTGATGCGAGCTCGCAGTTCTGGCACGTTTCTTGGTAGAGGAGGTTTAAACACTGAATCTTTCACATAACGCCACAGAAAGAAATCGCATGGGGTTAAGTCGGGAGAGCGTGGAGGCCATGACATGAATTGCTGATCATGATCTCCACCACGACCAATCCATCGGTTTTCCAATCTCCTGTTTAAGAAATGCCAAACATCCTGATGGAAGTGCGGCGGAGCACCATCCTGTTGAAAGATGAAGTCGGCGCTGTCGGTCTCCAGTTGTGGCATGAGTCAATTTTCCGCGGGCTACGCGTGAAACTTGGTCGCACGCATTCAACCGTTTCTTCGCTCACTGCAGGCCGACCCGTTGATTTCCCCTTACAGAGGCATCCAGAAGCTTTAAATTGCGCATACCATCACCGAATGGAGTTAGCAGTTGGTGGATCTTTGTTGAACTTCGTCCTGAAGTGTCGTTGCACTGTTATGACTGACTGATGTGAGTGCATTTCAAGAACAACATACGCTTTCTCGGCTCTTGTCGCCATTTTGTCTCACTGCGCTCTCGAGTGCTCTGACGCCAGTAACCTGAAGTGCGGCTTCAGCCGAACAAAACTTTATGAGTCTTCCTACGTATCTGTAGTGTGTCGTGACCATATGTCACTGAATGGAGCTACAGTGAATTTATGAAATCGCTTCAATCATTTGTAATAGCCCTGTATGTGCCTCAAACAGATTTCAGTCCACACAAGAATAATTTATCACCTTTACTTTATAATGTACAGGGCTTAGTAAACAAAATAAATGCTTTTTAATCATTTATCACAGGACTATCTCCACATGTAGTAATAGTTACAAAACACCAGCAAACAGTGGGCAAGATTCAATATTGCAAATTAGAAGGCTACATCATAGCTATGTTCCACTGTAGAACACATAATAAAGGTGGTGATGTTGCCATGTACTCAAGAAAATGTAAGTTCATAACAACCACAGAAAAAATGCTACGGCGAAACAGTTTCAGTGTTGACAAAGACTTAGAAATTGGAATTCTTAAACTCCCACTGTGCACTGTTCCTTTCCATGTCATAGGTGTATATAGACCCCCTGTAGAAAGTTTCATGCCTCCATGTCATAGATGTAATAGAGCCCCTGTAGAAAGTTTGATGCTTTTCTGAAATCACTTACCAGAATTTTAAGTAAATTAATGTCAGGTTGTAGAAGTGTAAATCTTGTCATACTAGGAGATCTGAACATCAACACTTTACTTGATGGTCAGGAAAGCAAACGTTTTACAGATTGTATCCCATATTATGGGGCTAAAGATCTTCTTGGACTATTACCCACCAGAATAGCTAACAAACATAGTAGTTCAATTGGTCATGTTATCACAAATTATGACCAAATCACTTCAACAGCCATCATAAATGGTCACCTCTAGGTCAAACACTAGTGTCAAAATGTAATACCAAATTCAAACCAAGAAAAATGTATGAGCACAGCCCAACACTATCTGCTATACTAAGATGATGATGATGACATTTGGTTTGTGGGGCAGTCAGCTGCACAGTTATCAGTGCCCATACAAATTCCCAACCTTTGCGCAGCCCAATCTCGCCACTTACATGAATGATGATGAAATGATGAGGACAACAGAAATACCCAGTCATCTTGAGGCAGGTGAAAATCCCTGACCCCGGCGGAAATCGAACCTGGAACCCCGTGCTTGGGAAGTGAGAACGTGACTGCAAGGCCACAAGCTGCGGCCGCTATACTAAGACACAGTGTAAGCTAGGAATCATGGGAATCAGTAAGTACTACCATAGGGGTCAACAATAAATGAAGCATGTTCACAGAAATTATGACTGAGAACTTAAATAGAGCCATGCCATTTAAAAATGTGAGTATCCAGAAAAATCAACATTTAAAATCAAAATCTGTGCCATTAGATTTTAAAACAAAAGATCTGAAAGAAAAAATGGAAAACATGCATAGCTTACACAGACTGACTAACTCAGAGTTACATACAAAACTGTACAAGCAGTACAAATATAAGTACCACAAAGAAGTTAGGAGATTAAAAGCAGAAAGAATCAGCCAGCAGATATGAGGTCCAGATAATGTTTCAAAGACTTGGTGGTCAGTTGTAAATAAAATCAGAAACACTGAAACAGAAACTAAAATTAATAATGTACAATTAACTGTGAATAATAATGATTTTGCTGATCCCCTTCTAGTCAGCAATATTTTTATAATTACTTCATAAATACTATTGAAAATTATGTCTCTATGAAACAGGATATACAAGACACATTGGAGTCCAGTAACAAATAGAATGGCGGTACACTACCCATAGGAATCACATATGACATTCTCCAGCTTATTGATAGACTCAGAAACAAAAAATCAGCAAGATTAGATGAAATTTCTCCATATCTATTGAAGAAATGCAAACATGAACTAATGAAACCACTAGTTCATCTAATAAACTGTGTTCTAAAAAATGGTGAGTTCCGTCACAAGTTGAAACTGGCTGCAGTTAAACCACAGAACTACAGAGCCATTGTCCTAATCTCACTTTCAGCAAACTGATAGAGAAAATTATATTTTAATAAATCCTGGCACATTACAACAGTGCTAACATACTATGTGATTTCCAGCATGGTATCAGGAGAGGTTGAAGTACCATGTCAGCAACAGTACAATTTGTCCTCATATACTTGAAAAAATAAATGAAGAGCCCCAAGCAGCAGGAGTATTCCTGGATCTCTCAAGGGCTTTTAATTGAGTACATCATGATGTGCTCATATCAAAAACTGCTAAGAGTGGTGTCACTGAAAAACTCACACAGCTGCTAGAAACATATTTAAATGGTAGACAGCAATGCACAGAGCTTACATACTCTAGTGGAGAAAAACTGGAGAGGAGAAGGTCAAGTATAAGCAGTATGCATTTTGGTGTTCCTCAGGGCTTCCTATTAGGTCCAGTCCTATTCATCTGCTACCGTATGCAAATGATTTCAAAAGTTCTCTTGACAATAAGCAATTGATCACTATGTATGCAGACAATACATCTGGTGTTTGCTCTGCAAACAGTGAACCCAGCCTAATTGAAGAAATACATAACTTTATTGAAAAGGCAAGAGCTCACTTTGAAAGAGACAACAAAAAGCAAACACATAAAAAACTAATATTGTTCATTTTAAACCAAGTGGTCCAAACAGACAAAATACTGTGATTGATGACTTTCTACCAAAAACCTGTACAGACTGTAAATTATTGGGTTTATGCATAGATGATCGACATTTGTGGAAGCATGAAGCTGATTATGTCTGTAAAAAAATAACACCCAGTCTATATGTATTAAGAATATTATCAACATATTTTAATTCTGAAACCCTAAGGACTGTATACTATGGATTAGTGTACCCTTTCTGGCCTTATGGAAAAGAAGATTAACATCATATTTTAGTTCTGAAACCCGAAAGACTGTATATTATGGATTAATGTACCCTTTCTTGCCTTATGGAATAGTGCTGTGGGATAGGACATGTCAAACTAATATGAAAAGGGTTTTAATACCGCAGAAGTGAGCCTTGTGCATCATAGCAAAAGTAAAACCAAGAGTTTCTTGCAAACCCCTATTCATTAGACACAATATTCTCATAGTTTATGCCATGAATATACTAGATACTACAATGTTAATGAAAGAAGACACAAAAAGAAACAGGGATATTCTCAACTATGGAACAAAGTGTGGCTTAGAAAGTACTTTCATATGGTTAACAGAAGGTTAACTTTAACAGCGAAAAGCCCGCATGTCAAAGGAGCTGTTTTTAACAACTTGTTACCAAACAAAGTTAATATATTGACAGGGAATACTTTTAAAAAGCGAGTCAAGCAGAGGCTTGTCCAAAAATGCCCCTATAACTTGAGTTTATCATGAATTATAATGTCATAAGAAATAATGTAAACTAAAAAAATTTTAATTGTAAAAACTTTATACTTGGTTGATAATGCTCAGGCATGCAAAATTACATGTTATGAGCAATAAATTAAAACTGAAACTGAAATGTGAGTGTATTAAATACACTGAGGAGACTGAGGTCATGGGTTACCTGCTAATATTGTGTCAGAAATTCTTTTGCCTGGTACAGTGCAGCATCTCAATGTGGCATGACTTCAACAAGTTGTTGTAAGTCCCCTCCAGAAATATTGAGCCATGCTGTCTCGACAGCCATCCATAGTTGTGAAAGTACATCTACATCTACATCTACATTTATACTCCGCAAGCCACCCAACGGTGTGTGGCGGAGGGCACTTTACATGCCACTACCATTACCTCCCTTTTCCGTTCCAGTCGGGTATGGTTCGCGGGAAGAACGACTGTCTGAAAGCTTCCATGCACGCTCGAATCTCTCTAATTTTACATTCGTGATCTCCTCAGGGGATATAAGTAGGGGGAAGCAATATATTCGTACCTCATCCAGAAACACACCCTCTCGAAACCTGGCGAACAAGCTACACCGCGATGCAGAGCGCCTTTCTTGCAGAGTCTGCCACTTGAGTTTGCTAAACATATCCGTAACGCTATCACAGTTATCAAATAACCCTGTGATGAAACGCGCTGCTCTTCTTTGGATCTTCTTTATCTCCTCTGTCAACCCGATCTGGTACGGATCCCACACTGATGAGCAATACTCAAGTATAGGTCGAACGAGTGTTTTGTAAGCCACCTCCTTTGTTGATGGACTACATTTTCTAAGGACTCTCCCAATGAATCTCAACCTGGTATTCGCCTTACCAACAATTAATTTTATGTGATCATTCCAGTTCAAATCGTTCTGCACGTATACTTCCAGATATTTTACAGAAGTAACTGCTACCAGTGTTTGTTCCGCTATCATATAATCATACAATAAAGGATCCTTCTTTCTATGTATTCTTTCTATGTATCCGCTATCATATAATCATACAATAAAGGATCCTTCTTTCTATGTATTCACAATACATTACATTTGTCTATGTTAAGGGTCAGTTGCCACTCCCTGCACCAAGTGCCTATCCGCAGCAGATCTTCCTGCATTTCGCTACCATTTTCTAATGCTGCCACTTCTCTGTATACTACAGCATCATCCGCGAAATGGCGCATGGAAATTCCAACACTATCTACTACATCATTTATATAAATTGTGAAAAGCAATGGTCACATAACACTCCCCTGTGGCACGCCAGAGGTTACTTTAACGTCTGTAGACGTCACTCCATTGAGAACAACATGCTGTGTTCTGTTTGCTAAAAACTCTTCAATCCAGCCACACAGCTGGTCTGATATTCCGTAGGCTCTTACTTTGTTTATCAGACGACAGTGCGGAACTGTATCGAACGCCTTCCAGAAGTCAAGGAAAATAGCATCTACCTGGGAGCCTGTATCTAATATTTTCTGGGTCTCATGAACAAATAAAGCGAGTTGGGTCTCACACGATCGCTGTTTCCGGAATCCATGTTGATTCCTACAGAATAGACTCTGGGTTTCCCAAAATGACATGATACGCGAGCGAAAAACATGTTCTAATATTCTACCACAGATCGACGTCAGAGATATAGGTCTATAGTTTTGTGCATCTGCTCGATGACCCTTCTTGAAGACTGGGACTACCTGTGCTCTTTTCCAATCATTTGGAAACTTCCGTTCCTCTAGAGACTTACGGTATATGGCTGTTAGAAGGGGGGCAAGTTTTTTCGCGTACTCTGTGTAGAATCAAATTGGTATCCCGTCAGGTCCAGTGGACTTTCCTCTGTTGAGTGATTCCAGTTGCTTTTCTATTCTATGGACACTTATTTCGATGTCAACCATTTTTTCGTTTGTGCGAGGATTTAGAGAACTGCAGTGCGGTCTTCCTCTGTGAAACAGCTTTGGAAAAAGGTGTTTAGTATTTCAGCTTTACGCGTGTCATCCTCTGTTTCAATGCCATCATCATCCCGGAGTGTCTGGATATGCTATTTCGAGCCACTTACTGATTTAACGTAAGACCAGAACTTCCTAGGATTTTCTGTCAAGTCGGTACATAGAATTTTACTTTCAAATTCACTGAATGCTTTATGCATAGCCCTACTTATGCTAATTTTGACATTGTTTAGCTTCTGTTTGTCTGAGAGGTTTTGGCTGTGTTTAAGCTTGGAGTGAAGCTCTCTTTGCTTTCGCAGTAGTTTCCTAACTTTGTTGTTGAACCACGGTGGGTTTTTCCTGTCCCTCACAGTTTTACTCAGCACATACCTATCTAAAACACATTTTATGATTGCCTTGAACTTTTTCCATAAACACTCAACATTGTCAATGTCGGAACAGAAATTTTCATTTTGATCTGTTAGGTAGTCTGAAATCTGCCTTCTATTACTCTTGCTAGTGCAGGATTTTCTACAGGAACTAACCCCTTGATAATGTCCCATAAATGTTCCATGGGACTCATGTGATCTAGTTGACCAAAACATTCACTTGAATTATCCAGAATGTTCTTTAAACTAGTCGTGACAATTGTGGCCCTGTGATATGGTGCACTATCACCCACAAAAATTCTATCATTGTCTGGGAACATGAAACCCATGAATGGCTTCAGATGGTCAATGCTCAGTTCAGCTGGATCAGAGGACCCAGTTTGTTCCATGAAAACACAGCCCACACCATTACGGAACCATCAACAGCTTGCACAGTGTTTTGTTGGCAACTTGGGTCCATGGCTTCATGGGGTCTGCACCACCGTCGAACCCTATCATCAGCTCTTACTAACTGAAATCAGGACTCATCTGACCAGGCCACAGTTTTTCAGTGATCTAGGGTCCAGCTGATATGATCATGAGCCCAGGAGAGGTGCTGTAGATGATGTCATGCTGTTGGCAAAGGCACTCATGTCGGTCTGTTGTCATAGCCTGTTAATGCCAAATTTCACCACACTGTCTCAACAGATATGTTTATTGTATATCTCATACTGATTTCTGTGGTTATTTCACTCAGTGTTGCTTGTCTGTTAGCGCTGAAAATTCTATGCAAACACCAATGCTCTCAGTCATTAAGTGAATGACATTGGTCACTGCATTGTATATGGTGAGAGGTGTTGCCTGAAATTTGGCATTCTCTGCACACTCTTAACACTGTAAATCTTGGAATACTGAATTCAGTAATGATTTCCATATGGAACGTCCCATGCATCTAGCTCCAACCACCATTCCCTGTTCAAAGTCTCTTAATTCCTGTCATGTGGGCATAATCACTTTGAACACTTTTTCACATGAATCACCTGAGTTCAAGTGACAGCTCTGCCATCTGCCAATGCACTGCCCTTTTATATCTTGTTTATGTGACACTACCACCACCTGCATATGTGCATATCACTATTCCATGACTTTTGGCCCCTCAGTGTAGAAGGACTTTGGTCATCATTATTTTTAGTGACTTTTTTTTACCAAGTTGTTGTTATCATCACTGTGAAGCCACTAACAGAAAAAATTGCAATCTGTCTTTCAATCATTTTAAAAACCCATTTAAAGGATTATGTATTTAACTGATAATCATTATTAGTTGTTGTCATATTTTAAGTCACTAACTAAATATTCAAAGGTATTTTGTAACACACCTTGCTTACTACAAAAGTTTACATCAACAGGTAAATTACCCATTGAAGTGTTGCAGTAATTACAACACTCGATCTACACTCAGTAGACATGGACTTCAAATCTGTATGCAACCATCTGAATTTCAGTATCTTGTGACTACCTCCATTGATTCTGGTGAATGACAGGATAGTTTCTTCCTTCAATTGAGTTACCATCTCCAATTACCATGACATCAACATCACATGAAACTGTAACCTTTATACCTTCCAAGTGAATGCACATCAAATTAGGCATCAGCACATTTCAGTAATTTAGAATACAAATGTCACTGACTTAATGTGGTATTAATTACTGCATGGTAAAATTTCTAGAGTACTGCATTACAATAAGAAATAGAACCTTTGCTATTGATTTCAAACTGCTCAATTCAGTGGGTTAAATATTATTTAATCACAACAATGTGGTTCCAGAAAATGTATGATCAATTTTATATACTAACTGCAAATACAAAACCTATTCACTATGTTGCTCATTCTAAAATAATATGGAAGTTTCATTTTCAAATAAAAATATATATTGAACACTGTCTAGAATGACTTTCTGTTTTAATTTACTCAAAAGTTTCCAGCCTGTTTTACATTTCATTAGTGCAACAAGTAAATAAATAGAATCTTGGCTGTATAATTTTTAAACATAAAATATATTAAAAATCTCCAGTGCCAGTGTTGGTCCATAATGAATAACATTTCTGGTAGCTATTGAAGCTCAGTGATTTCTTCCATCTGAATGCTCAATTTCATTGTACAAAATATGGAATCACAGACGTACTGCTGCAAGCTGGTTATTTGAATCTTTGATTGCATTTAAAAATTTCTCATGAATCAGAACTAATGCTCTATTTTGTCACTGGTGTTCTCAAAGAATGACATTACTACAGTATTACACTAGCCATATTTGGATTTTAAGCTCTGAAAATGCCCAGAAAAAAATTACATTAGTTGTTTTTGCAGGCATGTGCTGATTTACCACATCTCATTCTATGATGACCATTCTTGAAGCGGCAGTTAGGCTTTAAAAAGAATTCAAACCCACTAATGAAATTAACACTTTAGTGAAAAGTGAGGGACAGATTCATACAGACTCAAACAATGTATACCATTACAGACAGATGATCGAAAACTTTTACTTAGTAGACCTTAGTTTCTCAAATATTTTCTCCTACTAAAATTCCATCTAAAACTGAATGTTAAGTCCTAATAAATACCTTAAAATCTTTCATTTCTGACCCATAATTGATTCTTCCCTGATTTTCTTCAAGCAGCTGTAGTGTGCTACGAGGTCTGGCTAATAATGCTGCTGAGGTTATCCCTTGAGCACGACTGAGAACTGTGACAAACATCTGAAAATGACAATAAAAATTGTAACATAGGGTCAAAATTTTTGTCATGAACATAAAATAATATAAATAACATCAAGCCATTTCTGAAACAGATGTAACTTTACATAAATTTTATATGAACTTAATGCCAGAAAATCTGAACTGAATGTTTCCAACATCATTAGATGCATTCAATATACTTAAATGTAGATAAAACAGTGAAATGAATGTGTGACTTTTTAAGTTTTCTATTTAAATGGTGTATTCATTAACAAACATAATCATGTGTGAGATTTTTTATTTATTTATTTATTTATTTATTCATCCGTAGACAACTTGTGTTGTGTGGATGTCGTCAACTGTATACATGGAATGAGTATATACATAATAGTACTTCTGGTAGTACATATTTCTATGGTGCAACTTAATCGTTTGTACACAAAACAAATACACACCAATATTAGTTACAAATAAATATAAATTTACAAATGTATTCTTGCATGGATTACACAAAACAAATACACACCAATCTTAATTACAGATAAATATAAATTTACAAAGGTACTCTTGCATGAATTGAGGTGAACACATGTCATTTACAGTATTCTTTGACAGTATGGTAACATTTATCTGCTAAATAACTTTTTGCAGCTTTCCTAAAGGCATGTATTCCAGTTTCAACTTTGATCTCCTCTGGAAGTCTATTATACATTTTTATTCCATTAAATAATAAACTATTTTGGGTTTTTGTTTTGTTTTTTCGTATGAGATTCAAATGGTGGCAGGATCTAGTCCAGTGTTGGTGTATAGATCTGTTTTGTGTGTACTGGTCAATGTGTTTCTTTATATATATCACAGTCTGAAAGATGTATTCACATGGTACTGTCAAGATTCCCATGGTTTTGAATAAATCAGTACAGTGAGCTCTCTTGCTGCTTTTTGTTATTATTCGTACAGCCCTCTTTTGCAGCTTGAAAATTGCTTGTACGTTCTGCACATTTGTACCCCAGAAGGTTATGCCATAACTAATTATTGAATGCACATATGCAAAGTATGTAGTCTTAGCACATGAACTATTATATACTGACATAATTATCCGGAGTGCATAGCAAGCAGTAGCAATTTTCTTTTCTAGTGCTGCAATATGTGGTTCATGGTGTGGGTTCCTGTAGTCATGTCCTAGTTCATGAACCACGGGCAACGTATGAGTGGCCAAGTAAGTGGTCCCGACAGTCGGGATACCAGTTACTTTGGAATAAGGCTGGGCATCTCGGACATATTCTGAGTCGTGGTCACCTTTGTGCTCATACGGCAAAGACTACCAAATCCACCGATAAGTCCCTCAGCCATTAGGGGTAAAACCCAATGGAACTTGGGGCAAGTAAGGCTAGCAACCTGCTTCCCTGGTACTCTAAATATGATGCTGGCAATAATCAGAGCAAAATGCCTCGGACCTTTGGAGGTGACGGAGTCCCACCTCTAACTGACAAACCAGGGACTCCTAAGATACGACTTGGCAAACAAATGGTAATGAGATGGGGAGCTATTAATATCAATGGGGGCTACTCTGGGAAGAAGGTAGAGCTGGCAGAGGCTGCAAGTAAGATGGGGCTGTATGTTTTAGCTGTTAGTCACATTCGGGTAAGGGGTGAGAAAGAAGAGGAAGTGGGAGAATACAAGGTCTACCTGTCAGGCGTCAAAGCAGGAATAGCACAATGGGATGTAGGGCTTTACATCAGGAAAGAAATGGAACCCAGCGTAGTTGCAATAAGGTATGTAAACGAACGACTGATGTGGATAGATTTGACTGTGTCTAGCAAGAAAATTAGGATTGTGTCAGTATATTTGCATTGTGAAGGGACAGATCAAGATAAGATGGATAGTTTTTATGAGGCACTCAGTGATGTAGTTGTTAGAGTAAAGGACAAGGACAGTGTTCTGCTCATGGGTGATTTTAACGCCAGGATTGGAAATCGAACAGAAGGGTATGAAAAGGTTATGGGTAAATTTGGAGAGGATATGGAGGCCAACAGGAACAGGAAACAACTCTTGGATTTCTGTGCCAGTATGGGCTTAGTAATCACAAACTCCTTTTTTAAACATAAGAACATTCACCGGTATACTTGGGAAGGCAGGGGAACCAGATCTGTCATTGACTATATAATAACAGATCAGGAATTCAGGAAGGCTGTGAGGGACACACGTGTATTCAGGGGATTCTTTGATGACACTGATCATTATTTAATCTGCAGTGAAATTGGGATTGTGAGGCCAAAAGTGCAGGAGGTCAGGTCCATATGTAGGAGGATAAGAGTGGAGAAACTTCAGGATAAGGAAATCAGGCACAAGTACATAACAGCGATCTCAGAAAGGTACCAGTTAGTTGAATGTAGTCAATTACAGTCATTGGAAAAGGAATGGACAAGGTACAGGGACACAGTACTAGAAGTGGCTAAAGAATGTCTTGGAACAGTAGTGTGTAAAAGTAGGATGAAGCAAACAGCTTGGTGGAATGATACAGTCAAGGCAGCCTGTAAAAGGAAAAAGAAGGCGTATCAAAAATGGCTACATACCAGAACCCAGGTAGACAGAGAAAGTTATGTTGAAGAAAGAAACAAAGCCAAACAGATAATTGCAGCATCCAAGAAGAAATCGTGGGAAGACTTTGGAAACAGGTTGGAGACTATGGGTCAAGCTGCTGGAAAACCATTCTGGAGTGTAATTAGCAGTCTTTGAAAGGGAGGTAAGAAGGAAATGACAAGTATTTTGGACAGGTCAGGAAAACTGCTGGTGAATCCTGTGGATGCCTTGGGAAGATGGAGGGAATATTTTGAAGAGTTGCTCAATGTAGGTGAAAATGCGATCAGTAATGTTTCAGATTTCGAGGTAGAATGGGATAGGAATGATGATGGAAATAGGATCACATTTGAGGAAGTGGAAAAAATGGTCAGTAGATTGCAGTGCAATAAAGCGACTGGGGTGGATGAAATTAAGTCGGAACTCATCAAATACAGTGGAATGTCAGGTCTTAAATGGCTACACAGGATAATTGAAATGGCCTGGGAGTCGGGACAGGTTCCATCAGACTGGACAAAAGCAGTAATCACACCAATCTTTAAACATAGAAACAGAAAAGATTGTAACAACTACAGAGGTATCTCTTTAATCAGCGTCGTGGGTAAAATCTTCGCAGGTATTGTTGAAAGGAAAGTGCGGGTATTAGTTGAGGACCAATTGGATGAAAATCAGTGTGGGTTTAGGCCTCTTAGAGGTTGTCAGGACCAGATCTTTAGCTTACGGCAAATAATGGAGAAGTGTTATGAGTGGAACAGGGAATTGTATCTATGCTTTATAGATCTAGAAAAGGCATATGACCGGGTTCCTAGGAGGAAGTTATTGTCTGTTCTACAAGATTATGGAATAGGAGGCAAACTTTTGCAAGCAATTAAAGGTCTTTACATGGATAGTCAGGCAGCAGTTAGAGTTGACGGTAAATTGAGTTCATGGTTCAGAGTAGTTTCAGGGGTAAGACAAGGCTGTAACCTGTCTCCACTGTTGTTCATATTATTTATGGATCATATGTTGAAAACAATAGACTGGCTGGGTAAGATTAAGATATGTGAACACAAAATAAGCAGTCTTGCATATGCGGATGACTTAGTTGTGATGGCAGATTCGATTGAAAGTTTGCAAAGTAATATTTCAGAGCTAGATCAGAAATGTAAGGACTATGGTATGAAGATTAGCATCTCCAAAACGAAAGTAATGTCAGTGGGAAAGAAATATAAACGGATTGAGTGCCAAATAGGAGGAACAAAGTTAGAACAGGTGGATGGTTTCAAGTACTTAGGATGCATATTCTCACAGGATGGCAACATAGTGAAAGAACTGGAAGCGAGGTGTAGCAAAGCTAATGCAGTGAGCGCTCAGCTACGATCTACTCTCTTCTGCAAGAAGGAAGTCAGTACCAAGACTAAGTTATCTGTGCACCGTTCAATCTTTCGGCCAACTTCGTTGTATGGGAGCGAAAGCTGGGTGGATTCAGGTTACCTTATCAACAAGGTTGAGGTTACGGATATGAAAGTAGCTAGGATGATTGCAGGTACTAGTAGATGGGAACAATGGCAGGAGGGTTTACACAATGAGGAAATCAAAGAAAAACTGGGAATGAACTCTATAGATGTAGCAGTCAGGGCAAACAGGCTTAGATGGTGGGGTCATGTTACACACATGGGAGAAG
Organism: Schistocerca cancellata; assembly: GCF_023864275.1. Classification (NCBI taxonomy): domain Eukaryota; kingdom Metazoa; phylum Arthropoda; class Insecta; order Orthoptera; family Acrididae; genus Schistocerca; species Schistocerca cancellata. The sequence goes on from NC_064629.1 coordinate 272,904,885, forward strand.
CAAGGTTACCCAAGAGAATCATGGATTCAGCAGTAGAGGGTAGGAGGAGTCGGGGTAGACCCAGGAGAAGGTACCTGGATTCGGTTAAGAATGATTTTGAAGTAATAGGTTTAACATCAGAAGAGGCACCAATGTTAGCACTGAATAGGGGATCATGGAGGAACTGTATAAGGGGGGCTATGCTCCAGACTGAACGCTGAAAGGCATAATCAGTCTTAAATGATGATGATGATGATGATGATGATGGTGCTGCAATATGGTCAGTCCAGTTAAGCTGTGAGTCAACATGCATTCCTAGGTATTTTGTGTTTGTGACACGATCTATAAGTTCATCTTTAACTTTTAGGCCTATGCTATTATGTTTTTTATTTATGTGGAAATTAATACTGTTTGTTTTTTTGATATTGAGGGTTAATTTGTTGCTTACTACCCACTTGCATACATGATCGAGAGTTTCTTCAGCTTTATCTCTCAATTTGTCTGGTGACTCATCACTGATAAGGATGCTGCTATCATCTGCAAATAGTATTGCTTCCCCGTATTTGACACTCTGGGGAAAATCATTGATATATATTAGGAAGAGTATTGGCCCTAACACATTTCCCTGAGGGACTCCTATGTTAATATGTCCTGGTTTGGAAATGTGTTTTGTCAATCTGCTGAACTTCGATTGTGAGATCTCTACACACTGTACCCTATTTTCCAAGTACAATTGAAACCAATTATTTACTGTTCCCCTTATTCCTAGTGCCTCCATTTTGTTTAGTAGTATTTTGTGGTCTACCGTGTCAAATGCTTTGCTAAAGTCAAGGAATATGCCTGTTACATGTTCACCTTCGTCAAGTGCTTCTAAGACAAAATTTGTGAAGTGAGCATACTATTCTTCCAGCCTTTTAAATCTTCCCAGACCTTGGAACTACTACTTCTCACTCAAGTAAATACCCAAATTACTTTACAAAGCTGGGTACAGGTTTTACAGGGAACCTAACACAAGTTCTCCCCATATGAGGCATACTGAAAAATTAGCTTTGGAGGCAGACTAATATTTATTTCTACTTTAGAGGAGATGCATGAGTTGCACACATTTCATTTTTCAAAAGAAAGTGCTGGTGATTTCTGATAATGAATTAGTCTGACAATGTTTATAAAAACAAATTCTTTCTTGTGTCTTTCTGGTGAAATTTCTAACTACTAAGGGTTTATTTTGTCAACAGATGTTTGTGAAAGAAGATTTCTAGCCTACTGATACTGCTTAAAAGAAATAATTTCAGATTTAAGATTATAAGAGAGACTTCAATCAAGATGTGTTAATATTACTCCAATTCAGTAGAAAACACACATAATGGTCAATAACAAGCTTTAGTTTTGTACAGCACTGAGTAAAGACTTACTCTCCTCCCTTTAGTTTTGTCATGTATACAGTTGAAGGTTTGCTAATTGGTTTCATGTTGATGCTGGATGCAGTCATGGGGCAGGCTGCTTCTCGGCTGGTCAACGTAATTCCTCTCATTGCCTCATGTTCTGGGAACCTAGAAGCATGAAGTAGGTGGTGAAATATGACAATGACTATATCTGACTGAATAACAGTTTTCTGTCACTATTATATTACAGCAGTGCAGAGCAAGTAAGCTTGTTGTATGGTTAATGTAATGATTTTGGCTCACATGATTCTTTGGTTCACCTCCTTGCATCCTCAGGATGGTTGTGTTACCATCCACTGATGCTAAAATATATGACAACTTTTACCCACTAATTACCACAAGCTGTGAAGCCTTCCTCAGATCTAGTCTTGTCAACTGACTCCATACAAGAGTGCAGTTATGTTTTATTCAATGTGATTTATCATAAAATCATGTTCAGATGTGAGCAAAATATTTCAGCTCCTGAAACATTCTTACCTTTAAGGATTTCTTTCCACACATACCTACTGTGTATTAAAACTATTTATTCTTTTCCACTTGTATTGCAATATATCTAATAATTCTATTATTATTGTGGTAATTATTTTGATTTAAAGTAATGTGGGAACTTAAAATCTTTATCAACAGTAAATCTGCATTCCTGGCTGAGCTAATGTGTCATTGTCTTTAGTCACATATTTACAACGGTTTGTAAATCTCTTACATTTAGTGTGACGAGATTTTTCAGTTACAAATTTCTTTATCTGTTAACCACCGGAAGTATAACTCAGTGTTTTAGTATGAACTGGAGGGAAGTGAAGAGGATTTATATCACTAGTAACAATTCTGCTACCAATAGGATACAGTGCCAAAGAAAATGTAGTGAAAGAAACAGTACAATAAAGATGTAGTATTTTAACTGGGAATAGGCATTTCCGAGAATTCACTGCAGTATCCTGCTGAAGATGTGGGTAGTTAGTGCAGACTTAAACAAAAGAATATTTATAAGTCACCTATACACAAGACAAGAAGTAGCAATGACAAAACAAGTGAGTATTAGAAAAAAGTTGTTAGGTAAAAATGTTGTTTGGCACATGACTTTTCAATATTTGTACTGAGAAACTATTGACTAAACCATTTAAAAAAGAAAGAGCCATAATAATAGGAGGAGAAATGATAAATACAATGAAGTACATATATGAAGAAATAGTCTTGACTAAATCATGGGCAGAACTACAATTTACGAGTAATAGGGTTGTAAAAGAGTATTGGAAAAGTACAACTGAGGGAAAAACAATAGAGATGACCTTTGGCATATACAAATTCTAGTTCAAACATGACTGGAAGGGAACACCTTTGAACAAATAAAATGTTTTAGTTATTTAAGACATTTGGTGATAGAAAACAAAAACTGCTCATAGAAAATAGAAAGTGAAATACCTATAGGTCAAACAGTTTTCAAAAGATGAAACATTTCTTGACAGGAGCAACTTTAATAAACTAGGTACCAGAAGATTAAGAAAGAGATTTACAAAGAGCTATGTTTAGAATATATCGTAGTGAATCATCGACAGCCACAAAGAAAGAAGGAGACTGCTTGGAAAACTTTGATATGCTCTCTGAAAACATCTCCAATGGGACATACCTTGTGAAAAAATTTGCCTGTAACAAAGAGTCATCAAATGTAAGATTGCAGGGAAGAGAGTCAGATAGATAGATAGATACATAGAGACATAGAGAGAGAGAGAGAGAGAGAGAGAGAGAGAGAGAGAGAGAGAGCGAGAGTTATGGAATGCTAGATAAGGTTAAAAATACCAAGTTATCAACAGATTAAGAGACAAGGACAGAAAGAGTAAACTGGAAAGTACCAATTATCTCTGATAATAAAGAAGAATTAGTAATAGCAGATGGCATATATTCCATTTGTATGCAGAGATGAGACTTTAGTAATACACAGGGCCCAAAACTTCAATTACCAGCAAAAGAATACTTGGATTTTTGTCCAATCAGTGTACCTTTATGCTCTTCCCAACCTAAGGATATATTTATATACAGAGATGACCATAAAACAATGTATTCCAAAGTGGCTGCTTCCAATATGAAGCCTGGAAGATCGTTTCAGAATCTTTGCCAAAATATACGTATGATACTCATGAGTCTTATGCTGGCAATGAAGGAAAATGCATCAATTTTTGTTTTGATGGCCCCACCTGGTCTAGAAGAAAGACACTGTGATGTGCTTAACAGAAGATGTCACAACCATGGTGACGCAAGACAACTCAGTAAGAGAGGCAAGTTGGTGTCTTGTATAAGAAGATATATTTGGTCTATGCTGACAGTGTAGATGTTACTGCTCAGGGCTTCAGAATGGTGAAACTGCTACAATATTTCGGAAGATATGTGCTGCCATTCAGGAAAGAATGACAGACTGACTTCATCTAGACATTACCCACCATCAATGAGCATCACAAAGCAGCTACAAGGTAATGATGATGCCAGATATAATTAAGGAACATGTTATTGAGCTGCTACTGGTAGCCACTATTACCACTAGATGTGGGTTTGCTGTTTGCACAAAGTATGAATGCTGCTGACTTGATAGATTCCAGCTGGTGGCCCACCTGCTGGCTAATTTCTATCTCTTGTCACATGCCTGCCTGCCTTGGGGTTTTCTGTTCCATGCCTTGACCAATTAGCTGCTATGCCCTGTGCTGGCAAACTCTGCTCTTTGTTGCTCTGTGTGGGAAAACTCTACTGCTGTTTGAAGCCCCAAGCAGGCACATTCTCTCATTGATTGTCCTATGTTTGAAAATTCACTACAAGCGCTTGCAGTCTGGAACAGAACCACAGTTTGGCTCTGTATGCTTCGGAATTCCCATGCTAAGCTGCATATCAGTATCAGTTTGATATCACAGCCTACTCCAGCCACACATGCTATCCTGCCTTGGGTCTGTGCCACAAACATAGTACGGCCTGTGGCCTACTACACCAGGGATAACACTGCAAGCCGGCCATGACATATGGCCTCCTGTTGATCTAAGAGTGCTATACTGACTGTGACCAGCCTGCAACTTAGTAACACCACAACACATGTATTTTGCCACATAGTAAGTGTAAATAAGAAACTTGTTTTTGTGTGACTGATTGTTGGACAACCATGTGATACCTATCCCCCTCACCACTGCAACAGTATGATGGGTGGAGAGGTGGAGGGCTTCCTGACAACTAGCAACCTGTTTCCACCACCCACCAAAGAGATACACAAAAGAATGTTGTTAAGAGCCCTCTTACCTCTTGCTGTTCTATTGTATAGTTTTTATTTTTAAACTACATAATATCCTACATCTGCATGTAGATGATATTTTATAAACATAAATAATGGTTTCCTTGCAGGTAAGTTAAGGTAATTCTGTCAAAGAAAATAGTGGTCACTGATGTCACTATTGTAAGTACTACACTCTATGTTACTAAATCAGAAACTGAGTCAGTAAATCATGCATAATAATTACTGTATAAATGATGTGAAAGCCATGAGATACCTTAAGACACATCATTCGTTAAAAGGCAATAAAAAATAAAAAAGCCTTAAAAATTACAGGACATCGTTGAGATACAGATGTGCTTTGCATTGAAATGACACCAAAAAACTGGTCTCTTTTACTCTGTTGATTTGCCTGCACTGCCTATCATTTCTCACAGACTTGCATTTGAGAGGAGTTGTGTGCCAGTCCACAGCTGTTCAGTTAGATTTTGGTTTGCTGTAGCATCCAATTCTTCAGACACAATGTTGGTCTTTTGAAACTGAGATTCACAGGTTGCATATTGTAATTGAAGCTAACACACTCCAAATGAGTTAAAAGACTAAAAAACTGTTTTCTAAGAGTGTCAATTTTCACCATATCTCATTAACAAAGCTGTGCAAGCTGTACCTAAGCAGCAATCAAGAGTCCATGAAGGAGAAGGAAATAGGGATGTTGCTAGTTCTACAGTGTTTTTTTTCTGTGTGTGAGAACTCATTTCTCAAAGAAAGGAACAATCAAGGGGTTAAGTTCAATATGAGTGACCTTCTTGACATCAGAAACTTCTCTGGGAAAAGTTTGTGAGAATATAAAGTGAAAAGCAAGGATTGGTGACATTGTGATAAATATTATATATAGGCCAAACTCCACAAACTGTACAAAAACAATTCAATGAACACAATCAGCAGTGAATTTCCTTCTTAACCTGAATGAATTAGCAATGGCTGAGTATTGCACCTCAGCTCATGGATTCTGCTCATATCTCTTATATGCTGCCATAGTAATGTCTCTCGTGAATCTGGATCTGATCACAATTTGACTGACTGAGGAGTTGGTGCTTTAGCATTATTGACCTGGATCTTCCACCTTCAGGCTTATTTTAGTTATGGTTATCGCATTTTATTGATGACTTCTTTGTTTAATGACATTGTCACCTTAAGGATCAACACAACAGTGAACCCAGAAGACAACGGAAGACACTGCATAAGAATGGCTGTATCATTTATATCTGAAATATCCAGACAAATAGGTTGGTACATTACAAAAGGTCTAATTGCAAAAGCTGTTTTACTGATTTCCACAAGTTCAATACAAACAGTGCATTGGTGCTTGTACTGTATCTACTGACTGAGACAGCTGTTTCCGCTGTTCGGCAATCTGAAATACTAGAAGTATACATTGACATGAAATGACATGGTCATAATTATTTCTTTTGCGTGCTAATATCGATATAGGGGCAACTGTTCATTCAGGTGCTATTCCATAGAGTTATTCATTCAAAAAATTCTGGAATACTTAGAGATAATTCTACTCCTGTTCAGTGTGTCTGAGGAAGATACCAACCTCAATAATAACAGTGGTTCTGAAACCATAGGCCCATTATGGTGAACCAGAACTCCACTGACAAACATTTGTACGCTCTTCAGTGATACCTTCTGCATATTTTGGTATTGGGGGATCTGTGGTTAGTGGCAGCTTGTTACAGAGTTACTGCATTTTCTTTTGTTTTTTGCTGCAGTTAGCTTAGTATCTTTATTGCACTGAATATAATTGACAAAAGTGCAAATATGAACAGCCTGTGTGTCTTGTTTTAGTTTGGCTATGGTACCTGCTGTTGACAGCAGTAATTCGCTCTTTACCACACTGTCACTGTCCTAAGGTTTGCTTTCAGTACTGCACAATTCTACCTAGGATTTTGTTATCCAGCAGTTTTAGTTGTGCATTAATGGCAATACACAGCAGTATTAAGGCTAGGCATACCAATGAAAAGTTGGACACTCTGCACTTGGTTTACGAATTACCTGAATGCAATGTGATGCTGTGATAACAAAATATATGGTACATCTTGTGGTTGTTGCATAGTCTGAGTTGTGTGATGTAAATTTTGATTACTGCATATAACAGACTTCTTATCTATTCTGAAGGGTGACTGCACTAACAAATCAAATAAATTACAATTACATTATTATTCTGTAATGACACTCCAGAGGCCATGACACCATTATACTGACATATTTTAAAAGTACCCCTGAACAATCCCTGAAAGCTTATCACTGGAGTTGTGGTTCAGGTGATTATGTGAAAATATGGCCACATGACAGGAGTTAACAAACATTGAACACTGAATGGTACTTGGTGTTAGATGCATGGGAGACTCAATTTTCCAAATCATTTGGGAATTTATTATTCTGAGATTCACAGTGTAAAGAGTGTGCTGAGAATTCCATATTTCAGGCATTACCTCTCACCTCGGATCACACAGTGGTCCATGGCCTACAATTTATAACTAAGAAATTTTGGAATATGGGACCAAACTGCTACACTTACACACTACCATTTAACCTAACTTAAACTAGCATACACTCAGGGCATCACATACAACCATCCCCAAAGGAGGATTTGAATCTCCAATGGGGGGAACCATGCAAAAATGTGACAAGGCACCTCAGAGCACATGGCTACACCATGCGGCATGACTAAGTACAGTGATGTTTGCAGAGAGTTGTCAATGATAATAGACAAACAACACTGCCTGAAATAACCACAAAAATACATCTGGGATGTATGAAAATTGTACCTGTTAGGACAGTCAAGTTAAGTTTGGCATTAAAGGGCTATGGCAGCAGAAAAACCATGTGAGTGCCTTTGATAACAGTATGACATCAGCTATAGTGCATTTGCAATGCTTGTGACCATATCAATTGGACTCTAGATGACTGGAAAACAGTGCCTTTGTCAGATGAGTCACAGTTTCAGTAGGTAGGAGCTGAGGGTAGGCTTCAAGTGTGGCCCAGAGCGCATTAAGCCAAGGAGTCATGTTGACATGGAGGCACTGCGAAAGCTGGTGGTGGCTCCACAATGGTGTGGGCTGATCAAATCATCACTGCCTGGAAACGGTTATTTTCAGTTACTTGGAGTTCAGCAGCAAGAATTTGATCTTGCAGAACCTTAGATGAATAACAATCAGATTGTACTATGTGTCAATTTTATCATTATCTTTCCTTCAGATACTAACATAAACAAATGGAATCATTGTTGTCAGATTAACACCTGCTCCCAATGGTTGCATTCTCAAGAAGAGTATACTGGCATAGCAAGACCTTGTTTGATAATCTGTTTCTGGACACCACAAATTACAATGACATGAAAACCCAAACTATAATAAATGCTATGTGAGATCACGATGGTCAAATCACAGTCTTCAAACTCACCAGAAGAAAAACAGTAAATGGTCACAACCTTGTTGAACATGTAAGAACAATAAATAGAAAATCTACAAATTTGTTTAGAAGCTGTCTCAACTCTTAACAATGGGAGATAGTGTACAAGATACACACAATGAATGAGAAATTAAATTCATAAATGTTTGAAAATTAACATTTGGAAGCCTGCTTCATCCAAACACAGATTAAAATGATATCATCATGTAGTTGAAAGAAAGAGTTGGTAACACCTGGCATGAAAATATCATGTGCTAAAAGGATATACCTGTATATAGAAAAAAGGGCAAGCACGAAACCAGAAGTGGAACTATATATATAGACTGTAAAATTCTAACATGTGGAATGAGGAAGGTCAAGCAAATGCATTATGCAGAAAAAATTAGCAAGTCTAACAATAAAGTAAAAACCATACGGAACAGCATAAAAACTGAGGCAAATAAGAACATAACATCTAAACTATTGTGGACTCCACAGTCCTCTGGCAGTGGCTCACACTGGAACAATGAAAAAGCCGCAATCCTAGGTTTTAATAGCTTTTTCTCACAGTAGCTGAAATAACAGGGAGCCACAATAAACAGTCTCCAAAGGAGCCATAGAGCTACTAAATCATATGCAAATCACACCAAAAATAGCTCTTTATTCCAAAGGCACAACTCCTAAATGAACTGAAAAAAAATCATAAAAGCTCTGTATGTTCTGGATATGATGGAATATCAAACAGGATTTTAAAATCATGTGGGGACTTATTCAGTCACATACTATGCTATTTACACAACCAGTGAATGAAAAATGTGACATTTCCTGATAGACTCAAACATAGAATACGGATGTCCATCCACCAAAGTGGGGCAAGGAATGTACTATCCAATTATCGACCCATCTCTTTGCTGCCAGTGTTCTTGAAAGTGTTTGAAAGAGTACAGTATGATAGAGCTTATGACACAATATGACTCACGGACATCAGTATAGTTTGGCTATCATATGGGAGTCTCCACATAGAGAGCTATTTTCAGCTTAACAGATGAAACTCTAGGTGAATTAAATTCCTGAAATTATATAATGGGGACCTTCTGTGACACTTCCTGTAGCAGTTCTGGAAGGCTTTTGACACAGTATCACACAAGCGGCTCATAGTGAAATTGCATGCTCATGGCATATTGTCTCAGTTATGTGACTGGATTTGTGATTTCCTGTCAGAGAGGTCACAGTTCATAGTAATTGATTGAAAGTCATTGAGTATAATAGAAGTGATATCTAGCATTCCTGAAGGCATTGTTATAGGCCCTTTACTGTTCCTTATATATATAAATGATTTGGGAGACAATCTGGGCAGCCGTTTTCAGTTTTTTCAGTTGTTTGCAGATGATGCTGTCATTTATCAACTAATAAAGTCATCAGAAGAGCAAACTGCAAAATGATTTAGAAAAGATATCTGAATGGTGCAAAAAGTGGCAGTTGACCATAAATAACGAAAAGTGTGAAGTCATCCACATGAGTGATAAAAGGAACTCATTAAACTTCGGTTACATGATAAGTCAGTCTAATGTAAAAGTCATAAATTCAACTAAATACCTAGGTATTACAATTACGAACAACATAAATTGGAAGGAACACATAGAAAATGTTGTGGGAAAGGCTAACTGAAGACTGCGTTTTATTGGCAGGACACTTAGAAACTGTAACAGACCTATTAAGGAGACTGCCTACACAATGCTTCTCTGTCCTCTTTTACAATACTGCTGCGAGGTGTTGGATCCTTACCAGATAGGACTGACGGAGTAAGGGAGAGTGGGGCACTCTGAACCTCGGGCACAATGAATCAGGTAGCATAATTTCGGTATAAGGTGGTAAATTATTTTTTCCTCTGTGTGTATGTTGTCAGTACTGCTCTACCAAGTGCCACTTGTTTTCTGCAGCATCTAGTTCCCGCCATTAGTGTTGTACTGATGATATGTTAGTTTCGCAACAGTGAAGTAATTTTTGGGGACATAGATAGTTTGAATTTTTTTCAAACCTTTGTCACCAAATTTTAGAGAAAGTATGTCATTGTAGCAATATCAATACTGTATTTTAATGATATAGATCTTCAAATATTAACAATGTTCATACATAATGTCACATGAGCTTTGTTCACATTGAACCAAGCTCTCCTGGGGCACAATGAGCCATGGTTCATTGTGCCCCAGGAATCTTTTAATTGTCCAATACAAGCACTCTGTACTTTGTTTCCGTAGCATGGGTAAAACATATGTGTAGGAATTTAAGGCTTTTAAATCACAGACGTTCAGCAGTCCTGTTTTATATTGTCAGGTTTGAAGATGGTTCTTTCATACCGCAGCAAGACGGACAGAGGTAAAACTGACCATTATGTTATGCAAGAAGCTCTACAGGATGTTCTTAATAAGGGCATGGCAGTTCGCCAAGCAGCTAAATCTCATTTAATACCTTACCCAACTGTACACTGATACGTTCAAGACTTTAAATGTGGTTCCAGAGAAAGATTGACACCAAACTATGACAATCGTAAGGTATTTTCTGTGGAGCAGGAGAAAGAATTAGGTAAAGGATGAAGCTTTTGTTCCAGATAGCAACATACTTTGTGTGTTCCCACGACCTGCTACTGATGGTGTGACAAAGAGACAAAAATCATGTTTCAAGTTTGGAACCAGCTTTGGTTCAATGTGAAGAGAAAAAGTTCAAAGAAAGGCAGCACATTTTGTATTGTCATGAAATATGGGAGAGAGTGTCACAGAAATGATACAGGATTTGGGCTGGGCCTCATTAAAAGAAAGGCATTTTTCGTTGCAATGGAATCTTCTCACGAAATTCCAGTCACCAACTTCCTCCTCCAAATGCGAAAATATTTTGTTGACACCAACCTACATAGGGAGGAACAATCACCATGATAAAATAAAGGAAATCAAGAGCTCATACAGAAACATATAGGTGTTCATTCTTTCCGTGCGCCATACGAGATTGGAATAATAGAGAATTGTGAAGGTGCTTTAATGAACCCTCTGCCAGGCACTTAAATGTAATTTGCAGAACATCCATGTAGATGTAGATGTAGATATACATTACCACATCATCAGCAAACAGCCACAGGTTGCTACATTCATAAATGATCTGATCAACTGAGTGAGCAGCAGTCTATGGCTCTTCGCTAATGATGATGTGGTGAATGGGAAGTGTCATCATTGAGTAACTGTAGGAGGATACAAGATAACTCACGCAAATTTTCTAGTTAGTGTGATTAATGGCAGCTTGCTCTAAATATAGAAAATGTAAGTTAATGCAGATGGCTATGAAAAAAAGTCCCATATTGTTCAAATACAGCAGTAGTAGTATGCTGCTTGAGACAGTCACATTGATTAAACATATAGGTGAAACACTGAAAAACGATATGAGATGGAACAAGCATGCAAGGACAGTGGAAAAGAAGGTGGTTGGTAGACACTGGTTTACTAGAAGAATTTTATAGGAAACTGTGGTTTCTTGACTACTATTTAAGTGTTCGGGGTCCCCACCAGCTTGGATTAGAAGAAGACATCGAAGCAATTCAGAGGTGGGCACCTAGATTTGTCACTGGCAGTTTCAGTCGCAATGAAAGTATTACGGAGATGCTTCATGAACTCAAATGGGAATCCCTGGAGGGAAGATGCTGTTCTTTTCAGCAAACACTACTTGGAAATTTAAAGAACCAACATTTGCAGCTGACTGTAGATTGATGCTACAGCCACCATTGTACAATTCTCGAAACCACCACAAAGACAAGATAAGAGAAATTTGGGTTTCTGCAGAGGCTTAGAGATGGTGGTTTTTTCCTTGCTCTATTTTGTGAGTGGTACCGGAAGAGAAACTACTAACAGTGGTACAATTCTCCACCATGCACCATGTGATGGCTTGGACAGTATGTATGTAGGTGCATATAAAGGGGAATACACCATAATCCCGTATGTACTGCTCCTATGTGGATCACGAAGACATACTCATACTAATTCCTGCATGTGGGTCTTTGAGCAGTGGTTTTACCCTTGGTGCACACCCAAATGGTGAAGTAAGAATCCCTGATACTAGCTACAATGAGGAAAATGCAGATTATGGATGTAGATGTATATCTATATAAAGTACATAGCATCTGCAAAAGCAGTAGACAAACTGCCAATATTTTGTGCAACCCTTGCATGCTTGTGTCAATGACGGTCATGGCTCAAAGCATACACTATGGGTTGCTGGTTCAGCAGTGGTGTAATGGTCACTGTAAGAGAACTGTGGTGATGGTAGCTGTCTCTAACTTAAATGACATTCTTATTCACCATGGAATTGTCAAAGATAAAAGTCTGAACAAGTATGGTAACATTTCTTTCATGCAGCTTAAGCGACAATAAAGAAAAGAAATCTGCTACGGCATCTGAAAGATTTTACACTAGCTCCTATAAGTATCAGAAAGATCAAAAAAATAACGATTAAGCAAACACATATGAATGAAATGTAATGAAATCTAGCAAATGTGACATAGCTAAAATGCACCCACAATCCGATTAACATGAGGGTAGCCTCTCAATTTCATTTTCATCTGAAAATGTGAGCATGTAATCCTTTCTTTGATTTGATGAAGACTTACTCTTTTCTTTACCAGTAATACCTGTCTTTATATATCTTCCTACAATTGTTAATTTTATGCTAGCTATTACCATGGATTTAAACACTTACCATTTTCCACTATAGAGAGGTAAAGACTATTTTGTTATGAAAATTGGTGAAACTTAGTGTGCCATTTTATTAGTACAATAGGCTAGGTTTATAATAAGTCTAGCAGTTCATTTGATAAACATTTATCTAATCTAACATTACTCTCAAAAGGTCACTAAAACAATTACAACACTAATGTGATGTGTCCTGAGATCTAGTTTCATGTGTTACATAGTTTCTCTGAATGATTGCTGCAGTGATAGGTTCTTTCAAATAGAAATGACTGGTTTTCTTCCCATCAACATAAAATCTCAATCTTGGCTTAATTGTTTATTACCTTTTCACTGAGGTAACTACCCTTCTTTCTGTGTTTGTGTTCCTTAGGTGTTATTCTAACATCTAGAATATTTTAACTACCAATAGAAAGGCTTACCTACTAATATTAAAGGCTGATAAATGACTTAATGTGCTAGAGATTGTGTCTCATATGATGCAGATACCAACTTTGTGGTCCCTTTCCTGATGTGTCTACACACAGCATGTGAATCTGCTATAGCAGCTGCTTTTATTTCATTGTTAGGTCTAAGGTCCAGAAAGCTAGAAACATCCACTGGACTGAATCCACTGGGTCTCAACTGTTCATATTTATTTATTATTTCATATTTATTTATTTATATTTATTTATTTATGCAGGGATTATTTCACAATGACATATGAACTGTCATGTTTATGCAATGAAAACCAGTTCATCGAAAGACACGAACATACAGAAGGTGGGAAAGATGGTCAGCTGTGGCCTTAATGTAGGAACCATCCATGTATTTGCCTGAAGACATTTAGGAAAACCTCTCTTAACTGAAGTCAGGATGGCTGGACAGAGCATACTGTATCCTGCCAAATATGAGGATAACAGCTGCACAGCCTCATTCAGCTGGATGCTGTCATGATAAGCTTTGATTTACACACAACTTGATTCAGATAACCTGTAATATGAAACACGAATGTGCATACAGCTACAACATCTCCACCAAGCTGTGACTGTGTGACTTTTATTTCTACTATGATACACACATCCGAATAATTTGTGTACAGGTGTGTGTGTGTGTGTGTGTGTGTGTGTGTGTGTGTGTGTGTGTGTGTGTTGTAGACGATTTTTTGATTGAAGAATGTGTACTACAGAAATAGAAGTTTTTCATGAGTAAACAGGGATGGCTGTTTGTGTGTTCTGTAGGTATGTAAAATATATGTTGATGAATGGTAAGTAAGAAGAAAATATAAGCTTTGCATGAGATGGCAGAGATGTGGTTGGCATTATTTTTATGAATCATGTAGATGTAAAATTTGTTTGCTACCAAGTTGAATATGTAATGTTAAAAGTGGTATGGGGGAATGCCAATTTATCACCCAAATAGTTCTAGCTCTATTAATGAATACATTGTTTTTATTTGCAAGTGCTTGTTTAAATAAGAATTATTTCTTAATGCTGGATAGTAGACTGGATGCTAATTTGGGTTGATTTGTAGGTCCAATGAAGTGAAGCTGCCCTGAGCCAAAACACTGGAGGTCTCACAGGAGGTTCAGTTCCGGTGCAGTGTGGCAAGAAAATGGACTACAGTACATTATGATAGTACATTCAAGAAGCAAAGAACAAGTTAAGTGATTGTGGTGAAAGTGGTTTTCAAAAATATGAAGAGAAATTTTTTACAGAAACATGTTTTTCTGTGATAAAATCAAGCAATGGAAACTCCAGGTGGAATGTCAATAATAAACGGAAAATATACATTGCTACTGACTGTAAAACTGACACACTGATTTTCCTGATTTTCAAACAGACACAACTAAAAGATACATTAGCTTTCAGTGAAAGCCTTCATCAGAAACTGAGCTTAGGGAATACACACTTTTTCTTCGGACATTGTTTCAAATGTACATATGAGATTTTGATAATGAGAAACTCCAGAATGGTTATGAACACGTATCTCTGATAAGTTCTACATTTTCTTAAGATGCCTTGGAAGTATTTCTTTCTAAAGCTAAAGCTAAGTCTACTGGCCATGTCAGGTCATTCAGTACCAACTGACTGCGCAGTCAGCCCCTACCAGTGGTGTCACTCAGATGCAGTACAGTGGGGCATGGGATCAGCATACTATTCTTCCAGCCTTTAAATCTTCCCAGACCTTGGAGCTACTACTTCTCAGTCAAATTGATCACAAAGTGATATTATGAATCTGCACACACACTGTTCCAGTACCCCCACTGAGGTAAAATTCCAGGAAGTACTGGGAATCCAACACCAGTTCTCCACATATCAGACATCTTGAAAAATTAGCTCTGGGGGCAGACAAATATTTCTTTCAATATTAGAGGAGACGCATGAGCTGCTCATGTTTCTTTCTTCAAAGGCAACAAGTGGTGGTTTCTTTTAATGAATTACATTGACAATGTTTATAAAAACAAATTCTTTCTTGTGTGTTCCTCACAAAAATTCTGAATATTCCTAGTTCATTGTGTCAACAGACATTTGCGTAAGATGATTTCCAGGCTACTGATATTACTTAACAGAGATAATTTCAGATTTAAGATCATAAAAGAGACTTCAACCATGATGTGCCAATATATCTCTAATTCAATAGAAGTAGCATATCTGGGATTAGTTTTGTACAGGACTGAGTGAAGACTTACTCTCCTCTCTTTTGTTTTTACTTGTTTTCAAATGAAGGCTTTCTCAATGGTAGGATTCTGGATGCAGGCATTGGACAGGGTGCTTCTCTGGTAGTCAACATAATTCCTCCCATTGTTCTGTGTTGTGGAAATCTAGAAGCATGAAGCAGACAGAAAAAATCTTACAATGATTTTATCCAATTGAATAATGGTACTCTGTCACTAACATATTACTACAGTGTAGAAAAAGTAAACCTGGTTAATGTGATGATCTGGGTTCACATGATTCTTTGGTTGGCCTCCTTGCATCTTCAGGATGGTTGTGTTACATACATTGATGTTAATGTCTATGACCAACCTTTATGCCCTAATTAATGTAAGTTGTAAAGCCTTACTCAGATCTAATCTTGTCAGCCGGCTACATACAGGAAATCAATAATTTTTTACAATGTGATTGACCATAAAATCATATTCAGATGTGAGTAAAATATTTCAACCCACAAAAAATTCTTACTTTTAAGGGTTTCCCTCCACACTTACCTTTCACTTGTATTGCAACATCTCTGAAATTATTTTGAGTCACTAGTAATTCTATGATTATTGTGGTATTTTATTTTGTTTAAGGTATTGTGGTATCTTACAGATCTTTATCAAGGTAAAATTAGCATTGATTGCTCAGAAGGTATGTCATTGTCTTTAGTCACATATTTACAAGGGTTTCTAATGCCACATATGTTTTAAATTCTGATGACACTAAGAAACTGGTCTCTCTTACCATGTTTATTTGCCTGCACTGTCTACCATTCCCCACAGACTTGCGTTTGAGAGGACTTGTGTGCCAGTCCACAACTGTTCACCTAGATTTTGTTTCTCTGTAGAATCCAGCACAATCCCTTACGCACAGTGTTGGTCATTTGGAACTGAAATTCACACGTTGCTTATTGCAATTGAAACTGACAGACTCCGAATGAGCTAGAAGACTAAAAAACTGTATTCTAGGAGCATGAACTTTCTCCATATCTCATTAAGAAAGTTGTGCAAGTCATGCCTCAGTAGCAATCAAGAGACAAGGAAAAAGAAGCATATAGAGGTGTTGTCAGTTCCACAGTGTTTTTTTCCATGTGTGAGAAGCCATTTCTTAAAAATAGTAAGGATCAAGGGGTTACGTTTGACACAGGTGACCTTACTGACATCAGAAACTTCACTGGGAAAGGTTAGTGAAAATCTACTGTAGCTGCACCACCGTTTAGGATAGGGAAACTTAGTTTTGTGTGATATTTGGAGCACCAGTTACAGCCAGGTTCAGGCTGGATTGCAGTAAGTTACACATACCAGCATTTGTGAAAGCAAATAGAGGCCACAGGGGCATAGAACCGCCGGAGAGAGCACACACAGCAGTTTCCATGGTGCAAGTCACAGACAGAGGAAGGCCAATGGCCAACCTAAGTGTTATGCATACGTGACACTTGGCAAACCAGAGGCACACAGCCAAGTATAAATAAGTGCTGTTTTCTAATGAGATTCATTCAAGTGTGGCAGCTCTCCTTGATGGCAAGGCGTATCACATTGCCAGGCTACATGCAGCAACAGCTGGGGCACCAGCATTGCAGTCCACGGCAGGTCATTGGTTCGACCCTCTGAGACAAACGCAGTGTCCGCAGCCAGCCAGGGCATGCCACTCCTTTGCCTGCTACTCCAGGCAGTTGTCTTGGCTCCTGACACATGCGGGAGACATCCCGAGGTGAGGACCACAGATACAGACGCTGGATAGCAGGCACTTGTTGGTTGCTGCGATCTCAGCCATGCCGGCGAGGATAAGGACGCAGCTGGCTGCCCGCGGCTCGCACCAAGCAGCACTGAGTCAGCTGCTGGAGCAGCCATCCTGACATAATCGGAACTCTGCAGCTGGCATACAAGGTCAGCACAACACAGCATTGGGTTGCACAAGCTGCTGGGGTGCTTCCTCAGCATTGGGGGGCCCTGTGACACAGAGCGAGGTGAATGGAGCACTGTAGTGGGAACAAATAAATCATTTGGAAAGTTCTCACCATGTTTCAATATGCCACATTTGGCATCTGACACTACAACACTTAAGTGAAAAGCAAGGATCTGTGTCATTGTGATAAATATTATATATTGGCCAAACCACACAACTGTACAGAAACAATACAATGAACATAGGCAACACTGTCTTCTTCACCTGAATAAATCTACAGTGGCCGAGTATTGCACCTCTGCTCTCCACTCTTAATTATGAACGCTTTCAAAAACTGGCCACCATCACATCTTTTTGGGCTTGTGAGGTAAAGGAAGCAGTGAAAAACAACTAGCAAGAAATATAAGAAATCAAGATGAGGGTTTCAATTAGATAATACCAGAACTTGGATTCTGCTCGTATCTCTTATATGTTGTCATAGTAATTTCTCTTGTGAATCTAGAACTTGTCATAATTTGATTCACTCAAGAATTGATGGATAAGATTTATTGACCTGCATCTTCCACCTTCAGTTTTATTTTTAATTATGATTACAGCATTTTTTAAGTTTTCCTTGTATTATGTTTTGGTACTTTAAGGAACAACACAACAGTGAACTCAGACGACAATGGATGACGCTCCATGCCAAAATAGGATTTATAGTTGAAATATCAGCAGAAATATGTTGCAACATTACAAAAGAAATAATTGCGCAAACTGCATCACTCACTGCTCTATAATAGTGTGGCCTGAACGAATCATCAAAACAAAATTGTTACTTACAATTACTTGGAGACCATTTGCAGCCTTTAATGAACTACATCTTCCCAAACAACAATGGAATTTTTGTGGGTGACAAAATGCCCTGTCACCATGCCACAATTGTTTGCAGTTCAGCTGAAAAACATTGTGGACAAATCGAGCAAATGATTTGGCCACCCAGACTGATCATGATGAATGCAATAAAACATTTACAGAACATAATCAGGAATTCAGTTCCTGCAAAAATCCTGCACTGGCAAAACTTTCACATTTATGGTTGACTACAGATGCAACATGGTTCAGTATTTCTGCAGGGGACTTACTATGATGTGTTGACTTCACACCACATTGAGTTGCTGCAGTACACTGGGCAAAAGTAGTTCTGAAACAATATTACGCGGTATCACATGACTTTGGTCCCCTCAGTGTAAAGTTAAGAGAAGGAGTACATAAAATTTCATGATATTTAATTCAACAATACACTGTTACCTGTAACATCAAAATTATGTAAGCATGAATCCGTTAACAAACCATTTGACGTAGATTACTTGAATCTGCTAGTATTCTCTAGTATTACAACTTAATGTGGGAGTAATTTATCAGAGATTAATGTCATTTAAAATTGATTTCTTCTGTTCTTTTTTTGAGTAGTATGCTTTTTCTTAAACCCCTCTGATAAAATAATTTTAAGTGCACTGTAGGCAAAACAATGGACTACTTTTTGGACACTGTTGAAATATCTGAGGCCAAGATATTTGTGGCCTGTTATGAACATTAGCAAGCCTGTTCTAGGGAAAATCATTTGACTGTCCAGTCCCTGTGTTTTCTTTCTGAATGGACATCTTAAGGTCAAAATTGTTTAAATTCTCTTTAATACTGAGAAGGTAAATAATAGATATGCCATGTGGCTCGGGCCTCCCGTCTGGTAGACCGTTTACCTGGTGCAAGTCTTTCAAGCTGACGCCACTTTGACAACTTGCATGTCGATGGGGATGAAATGATAATGATAAGAACAACACAACACCCAGTCCCTGAGTGGAGAAATTTCCGACCCAGCCGGGAATCGAACCCGGGCCGTTAGATACAACATTCCATTGTGCTGACCACTCAGCTACCAGGAGCAGACACTGAGAAGGTAACTATACAAGGTGCATTCAAGTTCTAAGGCCTCCGATTCTTTTTCTCCGGACTGGAAAGAGATAGAAACATGCACATTGTTTTAAAATGAGGCCGCGTTCATTGTCAATACATCCCATATGGCAGATGGAATTTTACCACCAGCAGTGAGAATGAGCACTGTTTTAAATACTTAAAATGGCGACGTTTTCCTTACTTGAACAGCGTGCTATCATTCGTTTTCTGAATTTATGTGGTGTGAAATCAATTGAAATTCATCGACAGTTGAAGGAGACATGTGCTGATGGAGTTATGGATGTGTCAAAAGTGCGTTCATGGGTGCGACAGTTTAATGAAGGCAGAACATCGTGTGACAACAAACCGAAACAACCTCGGGCTTGCACAAGCTGGTCTGACGACATGGTCGAGAAAGTGGAGAGAATTGTTTTGGGGGATCACCGAATGACTGTCAAACAGATCGCCTCCAGAGTTGGCGTTTCTGTGGGTTCTGTGCACACAATCCTGCATGACAACCTGAAAATGCGAAAAGTGTCATCCAGGTGGGTGCCACGAATGCTGACGGACGACCACATGGCTGCCCGTGTGGCATGCTGCCAAGCAATGTTGATGCGCAACGACAGCGTGAATGGGACTTTCTTTTCATAGGTCATGACAATGGATGAGACGTGGATGCCATTTTTCAATCCAGAAACAAAGCGCCAGTCAGCTCAATGGAAGCACACAGATTCACGGCCACCAAAAGAATTTCGGGTAACCGCCAGTGCCGAAAAAATGATGGTGTCCATCTTCTGGGACAGCGAGGGCATAATCCTTACCCATTGCATTCCAAAGGGCACTACGGTAACAGGTGCATCATACAAAAATGTTTTGAAGAACAAATTCCTTTCTGCACTGCAACAAAAACGTCCGGGAAGCTATGCGCATGTGCTGTTTCACCAAGACAACGCACCCACACATCTAGCTAACGTTATGCAACAGTTTCTTCGTGATAACAACTTTGAAGTGATTCCTCATGTTCCCTACTCACCTGACCTGACTCCTAGTGACTTTTGGCTTTTTCCAACAATGAAAGACACTCTCCGTGGCCACACATTCACCAGCCGTGCTGCTATTGCCTCAGCGATTTTCCAGTGGTCAAAACAGACTCCTAAAGAAGCCTTCGCCACTGCCATGGAATCATGGCATCAGCGTTGTGAAAAATGTGTACGTCTGCAGGGTGATTACGTCGAGAAGTAACGCCAGTTTCATCGATTTCAGGTGAGTAGTTAATTAGAAAAAAAATTGGAGGCCTTAGAACTTGAATGCGCCTCGTACACTTAGACGCTAGGAACTCTCATAATATTAAGAGCTTTGAAATGAGTTTTCACATGCTTCTGTTAAAAATTGTTACTATAAATCTGATAGCCTTCTTGTTGCCACTTGAAAACAGTTTTTGAACCAAGAGTGGAAAAATAAAAAATTTTTGCTTACATTATTTCTGAATTTGTGCATCATATGAATCACTCAAGACAGTCTGAAGCACTATTTTTCTGTGTTACTCAACTAGGTAAGTTTCTGGTCAGTGTAGAGACCTAACAGTTAGATTATTTTGTACTCTTCGCTGGAGACACTAGAAGTGAAAACAATATATTTGGTTTTCTTATAATTAATTTACAGGCAATTCGTCTGGAACCACCTAGCATGTCTGTCTATTGCTATATTTATGTTACGTCACAGCTTCTCTATATAATCAAACTGTGTAATTAGATTTGCATCATCTTTGTATAATAAGGACTCATATGGCAAGAATGAGGGGAAAGGACCAAGTACTGAGTTGTTTGGCATACCTCTGGCAGCAGATAACCAGTCTAAGCTTTGATTATTGTTACTAACTGTTCTATGGGGTGCACTCAGCCTCGTGATGCCAATTGAGGAGCTACTCGACTGAATAGTAGCAGCTCCGGTCAAAGAAAACCATCATAATGACCAGGAGAGTGATGTGCTGACCACACGCCCCTCCTATCCACATCCTCAACTGAGGGTGACACGGCTGTTGGATGGTCCCGATGGGCCACTTGTGGCCTGAAGACGGAGTGTGCTAACTGTTCTATGGCTCAGTATGCAGCTCTGCAGTACCAGTACTTTATGATAAATCTACAGTGGGAGACAGCGTCAAAAGCATTCCTCAACTCCAGAAGACTTGTACAGGTTGTTTTATTACACTCAAGGAAATCACGTTGTGAAGAGTTAACCAGGTTTTTTTTCCTCAGAATGCAGGTTCACGTATTTCGGCATATAACTTTCTCAGGTGCGGAGTGTGCCAGTTCCTCATTTCTTGAAGTTTTTTACAACAGTTCAATTTTCTGGTTTTTTTTTTTTTTTTTTTGTATTTGGGACAATAGGAGTAATCTTTTCTACCAATAACCATAAAAATTAGTTTGTT
The DNA here is from genome assembly GCF_023864275.1 of Schistocerca cancellata. Lineage (NCBI taxonomy): Eukaryota > Metazoa > Arthropoda > Insecta > Orthoptera > Acrididae > Schistocerca > Schistocerca cancellata. The sequence continues at coordinate 272,926,676 of NC_064629.1, forward strand.
GACTTATAATTTGTAAATCATCACAAACAGTAGCCAATTATGTAAATTTGCTACCTATTTCATTTGTATGGCATCATGCTTTTGGTGAAACATGTGTTACAGTAAAAACAGTTGTGTAAGGAAGAGGAGGTATAACTGATGTTACAGCCAGAGAGGAAAAATATCTTTCTCATTCTTTACACACGCATTCATTATGATGCCACCCCCACACCTGAACCAAACAATAATCAAACTGGTACCTTCCCTCAACATTTCTGTCACTGTAATGGCTAATAACCTCCGTAGATCTGTACGTTGAATGGGTGAGATTTAGATCCCTGTCTTGATGTCTAGAGTTTGATATTCTGTAGATTCCCTACATCACAGCAAGCAATTACTACAATGTCTTCACAGCAGGATTTGTTCTCTAGCTTAGTACACTCTACATCTCAAATTATCTATGTACTCTTCAAATCATCATACAGTTTGTAGTGAATACGGTACCAGTATCATTTTACTCCCTTCTTGTTCCATTTCCAATTAATGTGTGGGAAGAATGACTTTCAATATGCCATTTAGTAGGAAGGAATTTATCTAATTGTGCAGTAATGGTTACTATGCTAGGTATTTTTACAACATTTAAAACTTTTCTAGGTTCATTTCAGAACTCTGAATTTTAAAACTTGTGACACCCTGATGAAGGATAATAATAATGTTAGTGATGAGCTCTTGCAGACTACTCAGGCTTATGAGTGTTTCAAAACTTTCCTTCAATATTCTGCATCTTCTACATAATTCAGTTTGAACAAACTACAAATGACAAAACATACAGTGCCACTGAATGTACATGTAAACTTTACTCCTCCAATAGCTTTGACATTGATAGAACATGACTAGTTTTTGGGGTGTTTTACACAAACACTGAATCCACTGTAGTGTAATCAATCTCTTCAATGACAATACACAATTATTCAAATCATCTACTAGCTACAAAAGTCAGTTTTCCATTACAAGTAACATAAAATTCCAGGTGCTGCATCATTCAGTACTCTGCAAGCAAAATAGGATATTTCAGTTTGACAGCATTCTTACTCCACAGCTCCACACAAAATAATGAAGTTGACACCTTTGTCTCAGAGGTTAATAAGCTTACAGAAACACACTGAATATTATGTAGAGAGCCCTTTTGTGGTTATTATTGCTAGTGAATTTACCTATCACATACCAAAAGATATTTAAAAGGATAGTCTTAAAATGTAGCCAGTGTTTCAAGATAGACGCTGAATCCTATTATTCTAATAGTGTCCATAGTGTCAAAGGTAGCGAATGCTGAGATAAACCTGTTACAGAAGTTGCACAATATGTGGACAGATCCACAGGTAACAAGAACCCATTTCCTGCAGTCCACTGATGAGATAGGTTTTCCTTCAGGGTGCCTTTACTGTACTTTGATTATCTATTGTATCCTTACATTACTACAGGGAAATTTTGTTATGGTTCCTCTCAAAGGAAAATAGCCAATGGCCTTCCCCATCCATTGCCTACTAGAGTTTATAATCTGTTTCATTGTCAATATGTCATTAAATGCTAGTGCACCTTCTTTCCTTTCTTATTTTGTAAATGATGTTTCAGGTATTTAACAACTTTTTATTGAGCCATACGGTAAAATCAAGTTCTGTTTCCTTCTAATAAAAATCAGGAGCAGGTGCTGTTCTGATTCAACACATATAAATGATGCAATGTTATGTAATGTACGGGGTATCAGGTAATTAGTGATTTGTGAGTTCTTCAAGTAGCTGGATGTCTGTTAGAGATGAAATGTTGCTGGGTTGTACTTCAACTTATAAAACAGCCAAGAAGGGGGATAAAATCTGTTATGTCACTTCATCTGACTATCTCAGAATGACTGATGAACTGAATGAACTGACTGCCTTTAATCCCAAAACAATTTACAGGAGATACATAGATGAATGGTGTGGTAGCAAAATTCTTTCTGCTTGTGCTTTAATGTGAATAGAGAACCACCCATGTGTGAGCATTTGCTACAGTTTAGAAAAAGAGTTAGTAATTGCATCAGAATTCTATCAAAAATCATTTTCTGCTCTGAGTCATTATTTTATACATATAACTCTTAAAATGAAGAACAAGTGCATCTCAACCCAAGGTACGAAAGCAAAACTGGAAAGAACCTACATGTGGGCAATATTGTTGTGTTTCCTTTGTTTCTGATGCTAAGGGGATTTATTCATTATAAATTTATTGCCCAAGATAGCACAATTAAATAGCATTAACACATTCAAATGGTTAAACAGTGAAGGCTTAATTTTGACAATAAAAATTATGATCCTACACCAAATCAGTGCTCCTGGCTACACAGTGGTGACAGGTAGCACTTAGCAAAAAAGGAAATAGAGGTCCTTTTTTGATTTTCATTGCTGCACAAAATTATATAACCCTACCACAAAGGAGCATTTTTTATATTAAATAGCTGAAGCACAACTCATTGGAGACACTATTCAGCAAGAATTTAGATAACTACTACTGCCACTGGGAGTTATTTTTGTGATAACCAGACCCAAAACTTGCTACCATATGGGTACACTACTATGATGCATGAAGACACTCTGACAACTTTCATATTTTCTAACTGTGGTGAAAATGCGAATAAGATAATAACTATAACAGATGGCCTTACTACACAGAAACTAATAACTTCTGGTCTACTTGTAATTTATATATTTCCTCTCATTTCTGTACAAATAATCTTATTGGAAGGTCTTACCCAGTATTTAGTACATGTCCCATACCGTAAACAGACCTAACATAAAATCGAAGGTGTTGCATCCAGTAATTTTAATACACTAACTGCACGATTTCCAGAGGAATGAACTAGTATTTTGTCATTGCATCTTGCACACAATTGGGAAGGAGCTTCTGTTTGGTTGTGGTGCCTTCCCCTGTAGAGGATCCATGGTCATGGATAGAACCAATTGTAGCTGCACCCTCTGTTGAGCTGTTGCACTCAGATGATACCGTATACATGGTTTTCTGCGAGACGGGGAGACGCCTTAGCTGTGGAGGCAGTGAGGGGGCCAACTGAGATGAGAGCACAGGTTGCCTAACACCAGCTGGGCACAGCGCTGCTTGCTCCTCCCTGCAACAGCACAAACACATCCATGCCGCTCTGCAGCTCTGCCACTTAAATAAGTGTCACATCCAGTAATTTTAATACACTCTCTGCACAATTTCCAAAAATGACTTTGTGTGATATTGCATCTTGCGCAAAATCAGGAAGGAGCTTCTGTTTGGTTGTGGTGCCTTACCCTGTACAGGACCCATGCTCATGGGTAGAACCAATTGTAGCTGCACCCTCTGTTGAGCCACCATCATCTGATGTCCTGCTGTGGTTGCACATAGGTGATACCGTATACATAGCTTTCCGCAGGATGGGGAGAGGCTGTCGCTGTGGCGGCAGTGAGGGGGCCAACTGGAATGAGGGTACAGGTTGCCTAACACCAGCTGGGCACAGCCCTGCTTGCTCCTCCCTGCAACAGTACAAACACATCCATGCCACTCTGCCACTTAATTAAGTGCCACATCCAGTATTTTGATACACTCTCTGCACAATTTCCAGAAATGAGTTTGTGTTGTGATATTGCATCTTGCACAAAATCAGGAAGGCGCTTCTGTTTGGTTGTGGTGCCTTACCCTGTACTGGATCCATGGTCGTGTGTAGAACCAATTGTAGATGCACCCTCTGTCGAGCTGTTGCACACAGATGACACCGTATACATGGCTTTCCGCGGAACGGGAGACGCCCTAGCTGTGGAAGCAGTGAGGGGGCCAACTGAGATGGGGGTACAGGTTGGCTAACACCAGCTGGCCACGGCTCTGCTTGCTCCTCCCTGCAACAGCACAAACACATCCATGCCACTCTGCCACTTTTGATATGTGTCACGTCCCATATTTCTGATACACTCTCTGCACAATTTCCAGAAATGAGAGTTTGTGTTGTGATATTGCATCTTGCACAAAATCACGAAGGCGCTTCTGTTTGGTTATGGTGCCCTACCCTTTACAGGATCCATGCTTGTGGGTAGAACCAATTGTAGCTGCACCCTCTGTCGAGCCAACTTCATGTGATGTCCTGCTGGTGTTGCACACAGGTGATACCTTATACGTAGCTTTCCACAGGATGGGGAGGGGCCCTCGCTGTGGCGGCAGTGAGGGGGCCAACTGGAATGAGGGAACAGGTTGCCTAACACCAGCTGGCCACAGCCCTGATTGCTCCTCCCTGCAACAGCACAAACAGATCCATGCCACTCTGCCACTTAAATATGTGTCACATCCAGAATTTTGTACACTCTCTGTACAATTTCCAGAAATGAGTTTATGTTGTGATATTGCATCTTGCACAAAATCAGGAAGGCGATTCTGTTTGGTTGTGGTGACTTACCTTGTACTGGATCCATGGTCGTGGGTAGAACCAATTGTAGCTGCACCCTCTGTTGTGCTGTTGCACACAGATGATACCATATACGTGACTTTCTGCCGGATGGGGAGTGGCCCTCTCTGTGGCAGCAGTGAGGGGGCCAACTGGAATGAGGGTACAGGTTGCCTAACACCAGATGACCACAGGCCTGCTTGCTCCTCCCTGCAACAGCACAAACACATCCATGCCGCTCTGTGGCTCTGCCACTTAAATAAGTGTCACATCAGTCATTTTTAATACAGTCTCTGCACTATTTCCAGAAATGAGTTTGTGTTGTGATATTGCATCTTGCACAAAATCAGAAAGGAGCTTCTGTTTGGTTGTGGTGCCTTACCCTGTACTGGATCCATTGTCGTGGGTACAACCAATTGTAGCTGCACCCTCTGTTGAGCTGTTGCTCACGGATGATACTGTATACATGGCTTTCCGCGGGACCGGGAGATACCCTAGCTGTGGAGGCAGTGAGGGGGCCAACTTGGATGGGGTTATAGGTTGCCTAACACCAGCTGGCCACAGCCCTGCTTGCTCCTCCCTGCAATAGCACAAACACATCCATGCCACTCTGCCACTTAAATAAGTGCCACATCCAGTATTTTGATACACTCTCTGCACAATTTCCAGAAATGAGTTTGTGTTGTGATATTGCATCTTGCACAAAATTAGGAAGGAGCTTATGTTTGGTTGTAGTGCCTTACCCCATACAGGATTTTGGCTTGTAGCTGGAACCAATTGTAAATGCACCCTTCTCTGAGCCACCCTCATGTGATGTACTGCTTCTGTTGCATAGAAAAACTACCTTATACATGACATTTAGTGGGATGGTGTGAGGCCCCACCTGGAGAGGCAATGAGAGGGTCAACTTGGATGGTGATAGAGGCTGCCTAACACCAGCTGGCCACAGCCCTCCTTACTCCTCCCTTCAATACTGCAAACACATCTATGCCTCTTTACATCTGTGCTCGTTATTTGAAGTTTTATGTGCAGTAATTTTAAAACACTCTCGGCAAAAGTTAAGGAAGAATAAAATTGTCAATTTGTGTTTTGGAATTTCACCTTGCACAATATTAGCTAGGAGCTTATGTTTAGTTGCAGTGTCTTACCCTGTACGGGAGCTTTTCTGGTGGGGAGACCCAATTATAGCTGCAGACTTTTCTGACCCTTCTTCATATGATGAATTGACTGTGTTATGTAGGGACACTGTAGTAGATGTGTCTTCTGATGCAGTGGGGACAGGTCCCAACTGCCTACCCAGTGACAGGCCCAATGGGATTAGAGGTGGAGGCTGCTTAACAGTAGCATGCCGCAGCTCTGGTTGCACCTCCCTGCAACAGCATAATCACATCTATGGCTCTCTGCAAAAGTCCTCAGCTTAAGTGTCCCATCCAGTAATTTTGATGTGTTTTGGTATTCCATGTCACATAAAATTAGCAAGGAATTCTGTTCAGTTCGGGTGCCTTACCTTGTACAGGAACTTTTCTTGTGGGGAGACCCAATTATAGCTGCAGACTTTCCTGACCCTTCTTCATATGATGAACTAACACTGTTATGTTGGTACACTGTAGTACATGTGACTTCTGATGCAGTGGGGATACGCCCCAACCGCTTACCCAGTGAAAGGCCCAACGGGATTAGAGGTGGAGGCTGCCTAACACCAGCACGCTGCAACCCAGCTTGCTCCTCCCTGCAATAGAACAAATACATCTGTGCCTTTTGGCAGCTCCAGACCTTAGTTAAAGTGTCACATCCAATAATTATGATATGTCTGGGTATTCCATCTTGCATAAAATAAGCATGGAGTTCTGTTTGGATGTGGTGCCTTACCTTGTACAGGAGCTTTGTTGGTGGATAGACCTCATTGTAGTTGCATACTTCTCTGAGCCACCTTCATGTAATCTTGCATAAAATAAGCAAGGACTTCTGTTTGGATGTGGTGCGTTACCTTGTACAGGAGCTTTGTTGGTGGATAGACCTCATTGTAGTTGCATGCTTTTCTGAGCCACCTTCATGTAATGTAAAGCTGCTGTTTCACACAGACACTGCTGTATACAAGGGTTTTGGTACATTGGGGACAGGCAGTGTCAGCTAACACATTGTGGGGGCTACTGAGATTTGGGTAGAGGCTGAAAATTATCAACGTGTTCAGTTCAGATGTGGTGCCCTACCTTGTACTGGAGCTTTGCTTGTGGGTAAATTGAATTGTAGCTGCATGCTTTTCTGAGCCATGTTCATGTGATGTAATGCTGCTGTTGCACAGGTACTTCTCAGTATATGGGGCTTTTAGTGGGCTGGAGAAAGGCCCCAGTAGGAGAGGCAGTGAGGGGGCCAACTGGGAAGGGGACATAGGGGGTCTAACACCAGCTGGACACAGGCCTGCTACCTTCTCCTTGTGACAGCACAAATACATCTATGCTACTCTGCAGGTCTGGTCCTTTGGAGTGAATAATAAATCTCACTGAAATTATTTACCTGTCTAAATTTCCTTCTCCTACATAATTTCAGAAGAATGGAATTCAGTTTAATGCTAACTATGAAGGACAGTCATTAAATTTTTATCATCACCTCAAAAAATAAGTTTTCATAATTATTTTTCTGTTTATTTGCAGGTGCATGTCCACAGACTCAGTAGACACTGAAAACCACACACTACAATAATCCCAATCATAGAATACTTCTTGAAGAGAGAAAACAAAATGGTATAGACCATAAATAAACTGGAGCAACATGCAATTATTTGTTGACTTCTTTTGTACATTTGAACAGAAGAAACATGGCGAAAATCCATATAGAGTTCACACTATCAAGGCAATAGTCGATAAATTGGAAATTAGTCAATGATATGTTTTCAGTATCTTATACAATGAAATATTGAATATGAAAAATATTGCTACCTGTTGGTTCCACAGCTATTTACACCATAACAAAAAGCATGCCAAACTGAAACCACAGCAGAAATACTGCAGCTGTCATGGTCATCCAATTGCCATCTCTAGTCACCCAGTCACCTGGATAAGTGTATGGTATATCACTGTGACCATGAAACAAAGGTGTCTCGGTACAAGCAGCAAACAGGTGAACTGTCAAATGAGCATATTACTAAAATCTCCTGGTGAGGTAGGGGGGCTGGCAAATGAAGAATCATGGGAAGCAGTCTGAGTGTGTGTTTTTACACACACTGCTTCTTTCGGCTATCAAACATTGCCATGTACTGTCTTGACATGTCAGCCTGTGAGATTTTCCATTTCTTTGGATGAAGAAATCATTGTGAGCATTTCCAGAAAGACCCGTTTTCAAGGTGAAACGTTTCCTGAACAGATAAACACAGATTTCTACAGAGTATTCAGAGAATTTCAAACACAATCAAATTCCTGCAAATCATACATTGACTTGTTCTAAATAATCCAATTTACACTTACATTACACTAGTCACCAAATCTCAGTCATAAGTGGGGTGAGAGAAAAATGGAAATGTGCACTGTTACTGAAAATTAGTGTATCTTTTAGATAGGGGTACATCATACTTCCTATATGTACGTGATTCATCAGTGATATAAATGATTGTATTAGAGCTACAGTAGCTTAGCCATTATTTTCTTGTTCTTTGTAGGCACTGTGTTGACTCCCAATGAAGTTTGGAAGATACCATTACACATACGTCATCTGCTCAGCACTCCATGTGGTAGAATCTTTGGAAAGCTTGAAGTAGGTGAGACACACACTGTAGTCTTAGTAACATTTAATGTTGTGCAAAGGTTTCTGCATTTAATTTTCTGAAAAACTGGAAATGTTAATTTTGGGACAGTGCAAGGTTGACTCCTCAACATAATTTATGTCTGTTGTTTCTGTAGGATGTAATACAATGATTTCTGTTATCTTGGGCTATGCTGAAAAAAATGAAATGACACAAATTCGATAAATTCGAGCTGGTTTCATAAATGAATTGCCCATTTCCTCATTTATTTATTGATTCATTCATTGTACTTTATCAGTGTTGCTGACTCCATGTTTCTAGGATACACACTGTTGAGTGTGTAGTATATGGATCAACAAATATGAGCCTTCAGGAGGAGTTCATTAGCAAATTCAATGCCTGTGGCAAGTTATTACTCTTTATTGACCTTGTTATGGCATGTGAGGAAGATTTCCTCTCTCCCAGAAGTGTTGCCAAGGTTTTAACAGTAACTGTGGATGCACTCTGTGACACACTAAGCAGTGATTTGTTTGCACTTTGCCAAAGGGTAGCTTTGTAGGATTATGATTTTTTTTCTGTAAACAATATGAATTGTATGCATATTGTCAACACATAAATGTACACAATACAGATACATAAATGTATAGACAAACACATGTAATTTGATACTTTTTATTTGTGCAGCATATTATATTCAACAATTGTAGAATGTCTCTTAACCGTAACAGTTAATAATTAGCATAATTGTCACCAAAATCCATGTGCCAATTCAGGCAATCTTTGAAGGTACCTATAGAAACAATTTTCTAGTAGGTTTTTAGGGTATTCCTGAATGAACGTGTTTTTCTCTTAAGTCTCTGATCACTTGTAAAAGTTTGTTGTAATATGTAATTCCACGGTGTAGGAAACCATGTTGTATTTTTGCTTTGTTTTTCCTACTGAGAAATAAGCAGTCGCTGGATTTGGTTCCATATTCATCCTTTAGTGTCCCTGGGAAGCAGTCTGTCATGAAAGAATCATTTATGATTTGCAGTAAGGAGTTTTTCACATGGACTGTACAGTTTCTCTGTATGCACAGAGGCACTTCATTTTTTAGACTGTGCTACACAGTGCACAGTTGTACTGTAGTATTGGGTCACAGCATTATTGTATTTGGTGAGTTTTTGTTCAGCCTGTGTTTTGTCAAATGTCTGTTTATGTAGCTTGGTACCTATGTTTCTGAAGTATTGAACTGCAATGTGTGCTCCACTCCTGGGATCATATATTGTGGTACCACGATACTTCAGTGGTATGTTTCTTGTGTTTTCTTCTATTTGTCTCATCTTTGGTGATTTACAGACTGCACTGATTTTGTTTTCTGCTTTTCCTATAATTTAACTATTTTTGAGATAATTTTTTTAATAATTACACATCAAAACATTCAATCAATCAAAAACAAACTCTTAAACTTACAAGTAGATATAGAAAGCAGTGGTAATCAAAATATAAAATGGAACTAGAGAGCTTACTTATAATGTATGGTTTACATAACACAATACAAAACTACACCAGAATAGGTATGAACACTCAAACTGCCATTGATTAAATAATTACAAATATTCAGTCTGGCAGATATAATTGCCTTATAGAAGACATGAATTTATCAGATCACCACTCACAGACAGTAATAATAAAAGAAGTAGGGAAATTAGATTCACTCAGCTTTATCCCATAAAGAGATATGAGAAGTTCTAACATAACAGACCTAAAGATAGAACTACAGAATGGAAAGTGGCCAGAAATGTACTTAACTAATGGTGTTAATGATAAATATAACAGTTTCCTAGATATCTATTTAAAAATCCTTGAAGAATGTTTGCCAACCAAAACTAAACCAATAAAGGAAAAGAGAGTAAATCTACCATGGCTAACAAAAGGTCTATTAGTATCCTGTAAAAAGTTGAAACTTCAACACACAATTTTGAAAGCTCCAGATAGGACTATTCATTTTGTTGAATATTATAGAGCCTATAAAAAGATTTACAATAAAACTCTAATAGCTGCAAAAAAACTGTATAATGGAAATGTTATTACACAAGTTCCTAACAAAGTCAGAAATTTGGAAGATAATAGACAGAGAAACAGGAAAGTCATAAGGAAATAACAATAAAAGCTTAAGCCTAAAATTCAATAATGTTGTAACAGAAGATCCAATAACCACTAGTAACACTTTCAACCAATATTTTACCAGCATCTGCCAACAACTTACACAGGGTAACAATAGCAATTCTCTGCAAGCCCAAAAACTAGTTGAGAATAAACAAAAGTCACCCAGTAACTCATGTTACCTATATCCGGCAACTGAACAAGAGATAAGAAAAATAATAGAGAAAATAAAACATCCACAGACATAAATGGCCTGTCAAAAAAAAATTCGAAGCTATCTACTAGGGAAATTGCTAAACCCCTCTGCCACTTAGTAAACTCATGTCTCGAAAAAGGAATCTTCCCAGATAGAATGAAGATTGCCAGAGCACTATCACTATTCAAAAAACGTGATCACATGTGCCCAAATAATTACAGACCAGTTAGCCTCCTTCCCATTTTTCCGAAGATCATAGAAAGAATAATATTTGTTAAGTTAATGGCATTTTTTAATAAAAACTCTATCATAAATGGTAGACAGCTTGGGTTCCAGAAGGAAAAATCTACAGTGTCAGCTGCATTTGAACTTATTAATATACTCTCTGCAGGCCTAGATCAAGGTCAAATCCCAGTTGGTGTTTTTTGTGATTTATCTAAAGCTTTTGATCTTGTCAGCCACCACATATTAATAATGAAGCTACACCACTATTGAATTAGAGGAAGTGCTCTTGATATCATAAAGTCATTTCTGCAGAACAGAAAACAAGCAGTGGAAGTGTCACACAATCAAGGGAAACAGCTATCAGAACTACAAGATATAAAACATTGGGTGCCGTGCCACAAGGTACTATGCTAGGACCCCTCCTTTTCTTTATATATGTAAATGATTTACCTTGCAACGTAGACAGTGAATTAATACTCTTTGCAGATGACACAACAAGAATAACTGTGAGACCGAGCTTACAGGAGGCCATAAGTAAAAGTAATCAAACAGTTGAAATAATCACCCACTGGCTTGAAGTGAATAGGTTAATTCTCAGTTATGAGAAAACTAATGCAATCCTATTTAGGAACAACAAAAGAAAAACAAGTTAACCAACAAATTTGCAAGAGCTAGATGTAAGAGTAGTTGAAAGTGCTAAATTTCTAGGGATCACTGAGGACAGTTGTTTAGGATGGAAAGATCATATATCCAATATAAGCAATGAAATTAGCACTGCTGCTATTGCTCTGAGATAAATTAAGCCACTAATAACTGAAGATGATGTGTGCATGGTGTATTTTTCATACTTCAATGCTATAATGAGCTATGGTATAGAAATCTGGGGCCATTCACCTCTGCCAATCAAAAAATTCAAATTACAAAACATAGCAATTAGAATAATGGGAAACAAAAAAACAAGAGATAGTTGCAAGCTTCTTTTCAAAAAAATTTAAGATTCTAACATTCTACAGCTTGTATATATATAAAATTCTGCTCCTTTCTTGGGATCATAATGATAAATTCAAAAAAAATGAAGATGTACACCACCATCACACCACAAACACCAAGAAATTAAGAATTCCGCAGCAGAACACAACTCAATATGAGAGAAGCAGTGGTTACAGGGCAGTAAAGTTGTACAACTCTTTATCACCACACATCACTAATGACAAATCAAAGGAGAAATTTAAACAGTCAATCAAACAAGTGCTATTAGAAACCCCTTTATATTCAATCAGAGAAATTCTTTCAAATGAAAATAACTGAAGCAAACAGACATAGTACACGAAAAGAAAAATCTACACAGGTACAGAGAAAAAGAAAAAGTAAAATGTGTTAACTCCTTAACAGCATTGTTTTATCTAAAGATTTTGTTTTCCTATAGTATTATTGCTGTTAAATTTTTTTATGAATGTAAACAAAACAGCAGCTAGAATATGTATGTGATATGTGACTGTATTATCCGTATATATAATATGATGGACCCATAGCATAGAATTATTGAAATTCAATGTTCTGTAATTTAGGTACATCGATTATGTATGCCTCATAAAATCTGTTCAGTTTATAGTATCTAAAATTTTGTAACTATGTTGCTAATTTCCAGAAATGTTGTGGCTAAAATTTATTGCTTATCTTAGCAAAACTATAGTTAGAATCAGTAAAAGTAATGTATTTCATTGGAAAACTGACAAATCAATTATGTACTTGGACTTACTCCATAAATGTACACCATAAGCTGTTAAATAAATAAGTGTATTTTTGTATGAATGGTGTTGGTTACAAAATGCAGCATTATTTTTGTTGTTTTTTATACTGCTAAGATGCTTGAGGATTAAAGCCTTCAATATCCCATTAGTTACCCAGTTATTTTTATTTTGTGTTTTAATAGCTCTTAGTACTTCTTCAAAACTGAAATTCAAAACTGAATTTAAATTTTGAAATGAACTTTGAAAATTGCCCATTCATGCTATCTCCATGTACAAGTGTTTCCAAGTTTAAGAGTTTATCTTTATGACAGATCTGACTCTTTTCAGCATAAAGAAAACCATTATGTATGTGAGTATTTTAGTTTTGTTTTTTACACCTATGTTTAATTTTAAGATCTGATGCAAGTGATTTGAAAGTTCAGAGTTATCTACAAAGACATCACATCTTAATTTCTCTATACCATTTACTTTATGTTCGATGATTGATGCAGAATGCTTGGTTATGCCTGTGACAGTGTCAATCAGTGGTGATAGTCCATAGCTGTACGTAATGTTAAATTCACCAAGAAGTTTAGTCCTATTTATGATGAAAGTGCAAACAAGAGTGAGACAATCATCTTTCTAAATAATGATAAATGTTTAGTGTATTTGTAAGTCGCTTAGATGTCACCAAAAAAATCATGCATCCCCATAAATATCCTAATTACTGACATTAGGTCACATAAATATTTTTGGGAATCATATAGAAATATCCTGGGTAATATCAGTGTTCTATGGTTCCCTAATTTAATAGAAAACATAAAACTTCACAAATATTTCATGCTCTCTTTTAGGTTCCACAGAGGTTTCAGACAGAATTTACCCTTCTCGTGCTTCTTTATTGGAATATTGAATCATTGGTTGTGATGGTGTGTCCAAATAGGTGGAAAAGTTTCTTGGATCAATGTCAATGGAGCATCTACCACAGCTTTTAGTCCAAAAACCAGTAAGTAAGAATTAGCTTCTGACCAGTTGGTAATAATTACAAACTGTCACAATTTCAGCTTTAGCACATGACAATGTCATTGAGCAACTAAGGCTACATAATGATTTTTGTAACTTTCAAGTCTTACTTGGCACATATTTCAGATCATGAACTCCAGCCGCATTGTAATAGTTACAAACATCATTTGTTTTGCTAACTAACATAAATTTTATGACCTTTCTCATATCTGCTACTGTCAGCTGGCACCACACAAGGGAACAGTTCACTGTGATGACTACAGAATACATGTCCAAGGATGGGTGAAATGTAGTGAAAGACTGATAGAACCATCCCTTTCCTGGAGGCTTTTTCCTGCCTTGTGTATAACACAGTGATATTGTCTCTCTTTCTCACTTGAATTACAATATCTCTTGCAGTGCCCTGAGCCACCATTCGTTGGCACTCATTGTAGTTTCTGGGGCCTCTTAGTTGATACATCTGTGACAAAATTCACAAACGCTCTAGATGTACAATATGTGATCAAAAGTATCTGGACATTCCCAAAAATGTACGTTATTCATATTAGGTGCATTTTGCTGCCACCTACTGCCAAGTACTCCATATCAGCGACCTCAGTAGTCATTAGGCATTGTGAGAGAGCAGAATAGGGTGCTCCGCGGAACTCATGGACTTCAAACGTGGTCAGGTCTTTGGGTGTCACTTCTGCCATATGTCTGTACAAGAGATTTCCACACTCCTAAACATCCCTAGTTCCACTGTTCCCAATGTAATCGTGAAGTGAAAACATGAAGGGACACGTACAGCACAAAAGCATACAGGCCAACCTTGTCTGTTGAGTGATAGAGATGGCTGATGGTTGAAGAGGGGCGTAACGTGTAATAAGCAGTTATCTATCCAGACCATCACACAGGAATTCCAAACTGCATCAGGATCCACTGCAAGTACTATGACAGTTAGGCGTGAAGTGATAAAACTTGGATTTCATTGTCAAGCAGCTGCTCATAAGCCACACTTTGCACCCGTACAATACCAAACAACACCACACTTGGCATAAGGATGGTTGAACAGTGGAAAAACATTGTGTGGAGTGATGAATCACGGTATACAATGTGGTGATCTGATGGCAGGGTGTGGGTATGGCGTGCGCCCTGTGAACGTCATCCGCCAGCACATGTAGTGCCAACAGTAAAATTTGGAGGCAGTGGTGTTATGGTGTGGCCGTGTTTTTCATGGAGGGGGCTTGCACCCCTTGTTGTTTTGCATGGCACTATCACAGCACAGGTCAACACTGATGTTTTATGCACCTTCTAGTATCCCATTGCTGAAGAGCAATTTGGGGAGGGTAACTGCATCTTTCAACACAATTGAGCACCTGTTCATAATACATGGCCTGTTGTGGAGTGGTTACATGACAATAACATCCTTGTAATGGGCTGGCCAGCACAGAGTCCTGACCTGAACTCTATAGAACAGCTTTGAGATGTTTTGGAATGCCGACTTTGTGCCAGGCCCCACTGACCAACATCGATACCCCTCCTTAGTGCAACACTCTGTGAAGAATTGGCTGGCATTCCCCAAGAAACCTTCCAGCACCTGATTGAACGTATGTCTGTGAGAATGTAACTGTCATCAAGGCTAAGGGTCGGCTAACACCATATTGAATTTCAGCATTACCGACGGAGGGTGCCACAAACATGTAAGTCATTTTCGGTCAGGTGTCCGGATGCTTCTGATCACATAGTGTACATGGAGGTAATGTATCTAGCCTCATCATTGCATACAGAGGTCATCAGAAATCTTTGTCTCATAAACATAACACTGAAGGAGACACTTAACTCTCTGACAGAGGCAGGAGTCCATTGAAGAAGATTGCTACCATTCATTAAAGACAGTTATCATGAAAGAAACTGTTGAACTTAGAAAACATTCAGAGAAAATAGTGTCAATGAAAACTATGCTAGGGCAACAGTCTCAGTAAAATGATTATTGTATTACTTTTGTGTCAGAGATTTCTTATACAATGTGAATGCAAGGAAGAGTCTTCAGTGGGATAAGAAGCACAAACCATGCAGTACCTACCAGGGAAACACAGTACGCTATTAAACGTGATTCTCTTCACACTTCTGCCTGCAGCAGAATGTGCTTGATTTTGAAGAACGTCATCAAGACCAAACTAGCAAAGGTTTCGGAATGGCTTGAGGAATTGTATCATTTAACATGTTATGGCAAACAAACACACAGTCTAATGATAAAATACAAGATTAATAATTATCCTCAGTATTTGCAACATGCAGTCTTTCACAGTTTATGAGAGATTACTCTGTGAAACAGAACTGCTGCAAGCAGAGTCCACAAGTTCCGACTATGTGGAAACCTGTAACATCCTTTACAAAAATGAAAAACTATTACGAAATATCAGGTGTAGACCAAAAGACAATCAGTTGTAGACCAAAAGACAGACAGTGACATGAAATTGGGAGTGTGCAAAAAATTTTACAAGATAGAGCAAGATTCAAAACTTTCCTAGTTTTAATATAACTGAATAAGTGATTGTGAAAATTATGCCCCATGAACTAAATTTGACAAAAAGTACACAAAACTTACTGTACCTCAAAAGATGGGCATTTGGACATTTATTTCCTTAGTATTTTGAAGGCAGATTATTTTTGTACCTAAACAATAAATATATATTCAAAAATATCTACTTTATTACTAAGATGAATATAGATGTGATATTATGATTTAACTACTATATCTGAAATTACATTCTCATATCATTAAATGTAGAACATCCAACACATTATAAACTAAAACTAGAAAATATCAACAAAAATGATTTATTTTAACTTGCATAATGTTAGGTGGAATTGGAAAATTAAAAACCTGAAATAAGAAAAAAGTCAGAATGACAGAGAAAATTCTGTTGAATGACAACAGAAGTGTCACTTTAATATCCATAAAAGTGGAGGAACAGGAAATAAACTTTTACAAAAGTTTATTCTACTCTGTTATCACTTGTAAGACTTTGTTTACTTACAAGACTTCACATCTGTTCACATTAAGGGACTTACTGTATTATTTTCATAATTCCTATTTTGTAGTGCTGGCTGGAATAACTGAATTTGAAGAAAATATGTTTTTAAACTATATTTTTTTTGTATTAAAATTGTATCCTAGGGCCAGTCAGTATATGACTAGATGAATGTGGGAAACCTCCAAAAACCATTGTCAAATTGGCAGGTAGAATCAACTTTTAGCAACATAGGACAGCGCCAAGGTAATCCTTATCCTTCCTTTTTGTCACATTATTGTGCAGGATGCCAACTGGAATACATAATTCATAGCTGCATATGGGCCTGTATTTCATTAAGCATACACAAGCTAGCGTAACTGTGTTCTTCTTACTGTACTACAATAGCTCTGTTTGTAAAACTGAATGGAGAAGCAGTAGAACATCATGGATTTTATTTTCCCATAGATACATGGTAAACTACTATCGTGCACCAGATGACTAGATGGATGGGTGTCATTACAGGAAATGCAAGTAGATGACAGGCACATATACTGCTGCCAAGCTTATGTGGTGAGAACTGGAAACAGAATCCATGCGCCATGGTGTTAGACTAGCTCCTTTCTGCAACTCAGTGAGTGCTGAATGAGGAAATGACAGAAGAAGACTGAAGACATTATCCTGGCAAATTACAGTTCTCTCAAAGAATTGGTATGATTTTCTGTAAAAAGAGTGACAAATGAGAAAACCCAAAATACATAGTGATTATGTACCTGTTGTTGTGGTTGGCAATGTTAAATCTGCAGTTTGGGGGTGTTGCAGGCAATGACTTCTAGAAATCCAGTATGAATAAAAAATTGGTACCTATTTCCAGGAGGGTGCATGCCTCTGGAGATGGATAACAAAATTTTCTGTTAAGTAAGATAGAGGGAACTTGTGGATGATGGTGAAACATCACAAAAGTATGTAATGGATGAAGATTGAAAACAACACTGATTATAAGTCCTCTTGAAACCTTGGTGTGACACAGGAACAGGTTTTATCTTACATGTTTCAGCTTGTATATTGGCATTTGCCAGTAAGAAGAGTTGTCCAAGTTACTTGGTATGGCCACTGGAGTGGATGATGCTGCTGTCACATCCTCTGTGTTCCCAAAACGTAAACTCAACTATTAGGCACAGGTTTCCTATCCTACAGTGTCTTACTGATTGTACTTCAATAGGTGATGATGCCACAGAACATGTGAGGCTGTCAGATGATTTGTGTTGTGTTCCTTACATATGAATTTCATAAAAACAATGTTTTTTTTCAAAAGTCTACAACTGTGTCAGTAAGAATTTAAATAACAAAATATAGAGTGACTTATTGGTACATTTTTTCAAGTGCTGTAAATTACCAAAGCATATGAAAATGTGAAGAAATTCCAGATCTACATCATGATATGCATGATAAAATGTAGCTTGAGCACCATTCTATTGTTTGAATCTCTTTGAGTGTTGATGACTGCATTATTACCAGCCATCCATAAGGCTTTTTGGCTTTGGTAAATTAGGTACTGAGGATTGGCTACTCACAAAGGGAATAGTATAGTGAGCTTCATGTGTTTGTGATGAGTGATATGAATATCAGCTTCACCATACTGGTATTAAAACCTCATTTCTGTTTTTTTCCATCGCTTGGTCGAATGATCATGTTTTCCCTCTTATTTTTCCCTTAAATTAAGCAATCTCAGGAAGAATCCAGAGCGACCATATGTCTATGTACTTTGTGCTGATGTGTTGATCAACAGTCACCTAAAACTTTACACAAATGTTACTAGTAGTTTGTGATGTTGTGTTGATGTACAGTCACTGAAGACTTTATAGCCCTCAATAAGTTGAAATCACCTTTGAAAACAATCAAAAACCTACAAGGAGCACCTGAATATACCAGACACATTATTTTACCCTTTCTAATTGTTTGAAAAGCTTTATTAAACTTTATCAGCTTTGTAAGCTTTCACATCCTCCTTAAGAAAGTATATACTTAGTGTAATTATCCAAAGAAACAATTTGTTTCTGTTTCCTGCTGTTATGATACTTTTTCTTCATCTATACTAAAATTTAACCTCCAAATCACTCATCTTGCTGCAGCTTAACATTTCGGTTAGTAGCTTGTGATAGATCCAATACACTGAAATAGTTTGATGTGTTATTTCAATGATTTCATTTGAAATACAGCAGTATTTAAAATTGTAACATGTTATCAGCACTTGTACACATAAAAAATAACTGTAAAGGGTAAACACTGACAGCCAACTTTGCAAGTGAAGCCACCATTGTTATTTCTTTTTAATGATTTTCTTTTAGTTATGTCATGCCGTAATTCGTTTAGGGCATCAAACAACTTGTGAATGTGGTGCACTTAAACAGACAAATGGAAATATGTGGCAAATGATATCAAAGGAATAGTACAAGGTACATTTACAAAATGTCTCATGAGCATTGAACCCATGTTTTGGACACAGGCATAGCCAATCCAATAGATATTAGTAACACACATTTTAACTGCCAATTTAACTGGTATCTAACAGACTAACAGAATGTCAGCTGCAGGTAATCCATGTGTCCAGCACATAGTGCCTTTTCAGTGTAAGATAAGATTATTCTCACTCTATGGTATTCATGTGTGAGTGACGTAGTGAACTGTAAGTGGATATTTTGTATTTGTGTTTGTATTGTTCACAATGGGGACTGATGCAAACAAGATGTTATGAGGTTTTATACCAATTTAATTACCATCTTTATCATGTGAAGTACTTGAAGAGGAAAGAGACAATGCAAACACTATTTTTGGTTTGATCAAGAAACTTGAAAATGTCACTATCACTGAAATCACGGAGAATGAAGAACTGGTGCAAATGCCTTCCAAGGCCATTACTGATGTTGAATCAATTTATAACACTTTTCGTGATGATTGGAGCAAAAAAATAAAGGGGGGTCATTTAAAACAATTATGCGTCACTTTAGAAAAGTCAAGGACAGGGACTATCTGTCTCATTATCAGAGATAGTAGGAACAACAGAGAAAAATGTGAAAAACTGTAGTTCACATCACAGTATAGTTAGTGTACTTTCCAAGAGGCAAGGGCCAATTCCATGGCTGTGCATGATGTTGATATAAGGCTGTTGGCATACACAAAAGCTAGAGTGCTTGGATTGAAACATTCCAGAGCTTAACCTAACTGAGTGTGGAATTTTGAGGCAGTTCACAAGGTTCTGTGCCACAGATTAATGCAGTATGTAAAGTGCAAACATGTTCAGGTACAAGAAGAGATGGAGAATTCTGTAATTGCCATTGGTATTAAATTCGTGGATGTGTTATTATTGTACAGTGAATACCATACAGGGGGCCATCATTACTGAGGACTCCAAAGTTGGCAGATCAAGTGCAGTTGCCATTCACCAGCAGTCACCACTGCAGTGATTGCTGTCCAGCCCCAAGCACCAGCTGGCTCGTATCCCCTGCAGAGCCACTTAGCAGCACAGTGATGTACATTGGTATTCAGTGTTTACTTCATCTCAGAGATGTCAACTCATGGCTGGGGCAGTTATTTTTATGAAACTCTGACTTCAGTCAGCACAACTGAACTATTGTACAGAGATTTACAATTGTACATGTCAACACCATTCGTAAGGAAAGGACTTTGTACTGCACCACACACCAGTCTTCAATTTATAAACTGACTACTCTCAATATAACTGCTTTCAGATGTTCAAATGTGTGTGAATTTCTAAGGGACCAAACTGCTTAGGTCATTGGGCTCTAGACTTACACACTACTTAAACTAACTTATGCTAAGAACAACACACACTCATGTCTGAGGGAGGACTCGAACCTACAGCAGGAGGGGCTGCGCAGTCAATGACATGACGCCTCTGACCGCACGGCCATTCCGCACGGCATAACTGTTTTAAATGATCTTTGTTATTCATTCTATGTTTGAGTTATTCTTCAATTCCTGTGCACCTTCCTAAACAGAATTGTATTTTGTACGCATGTCTAACACTAAGAAACAAATTGTTCAATGCGACACTAAGAGCCACAACATCTGGCGACAAGGAAAAATAAGGTTTTGAAAGTGCTGCTTAAATTTCGGAAAATTTGTGTCTGTTTGAGATCTGGCTGTTGCCCACCAGTATCTAGGTGTACTAATGTGTTCTTTCTACAGAATACTGGCAGAAGACTGCTTCCAGTATTTATACTGTATTTTATTGTTGTTCAGTACTCTGACTTTACTTGTGCTTGGAATTAGTCATTGATTGCACCTTTACCTGTATTTGTGTATGCCATTTCTATTCCAGAAATGTCACTTAAACATGTCGCTTAATTTCAGGCACTACAGATTCAGCAACTTAGGAATAGCATGAATAGACTTTTGGAGCTTCAATCAAACATAACAACACGGCATCCTGCTACTAAGGCCATGCTGCAGCAATCTAAATTTGCCTGTGCATCTAAGTTCTGAGAATTTTATGTACAGCAGGAAGACTGGATGGGTATTTTTTACAGATGCAGGCACACTTTTCAGTCTATCACATACACTGTACAAAGTGGTTTGCTCATTTTCTTTCAACAGTTGGTGTTGACACTCACCAGCATTGTTGTAAACTGTTTCCTGCAGCTTGCACTGAGAATGTTGCTTATGACAATTTAGTAATTGCTTTAGAGAAGCATTTTGATGAATACATTTGTGTAGCAGCTGCAAAGTATAAATTTTTTTTACACTGCTGAAGAAGCAAGAGAAAAGTAACAAACAATAGGTTGTATATTTCAGTCTTAACCAGGCAGTGCAAATTTAAATGTGAATGTGGTTAATATTATAGTGACGAGATGTTGCATGATGCCATTACCCAAAATGTGGCAGACAATTGTCTTAGAGCTCAAATTATCATATTCGAAGTTTCCACTCTCAAGTAGGTTGCTGATTTGTTGGATCAACAAGACATATTTGATAGACTGATGTTCAAGCTAGTGGCAGTAGTAAACAATGTATGCATGCAGGTTATGCACCATGGCCCAGTGAGGAATTTTCGAGACCAGCCTGGCCCGTGCTATGTGGTGGAAGTAGTAAACACCTGCCTCACACTAAGCAAGCAGTAAACAAAGTAAAGTCATGCCCATAATGTCTCAAAGCACATAAATAGCTAGCTTGTCCTTGCAGAAATGTGCAATGCTTTAAATGTGGCAAACATGGAAACATTCAATCATTTTGCATGCAAAACAGTTTCAGAACAAGTCAAATGTTTGTTCATTAAAAAAGCAAGATAAGAGTGTGAATGTAATTGTGTCAAAGCCAGTTCCTGAGGCAAACATTGTTAAGTCTGTCAGTTCCAAGTCTGTAGTGAAGTCAGTCACAAAGTCATAGAATTGGTCCTCAATGCAAAGAGAACCTAAGTTATTCATGCCTTTGAACATTTCTCAGCAAATTTTGCATCTGCAACTAGACACAGTAATATCAGTCACTGTGTTAAACAGGCTTACATATGAACAATTACATTAGCCAAAACTTTCAGAGTCACAAATGTTACTGTCCATTTACAATGGAGGTGATATTCTGATTCTTGGAATGTCTAGTTTACATGTCACTTTTAAGGAAGTAACTAAAACAATGTCATTTGTGCTGCTATGCACAAAAGACAGCATCGAAATATTTTTGGCATTGACGCTTTTGACATATTTAGGAAAATGCTTCATCTGTCAACACATTTGTACCTAATGACATTTTATCTCAACTGTGCAAAGAATTTCAGGATGTCTTTCAAGACTCTTTAAGTGAGGCCAATGATTTTGAAGCTCTTATTACTCTGAAAGCAAATGCACAATCAAAAATCTTCCAGGCACAGCCAGTCCCATATGCCGTAGATAGAGAGATGAAAAATGAAGTGTATTGGGCTGTCGAGATGGCAGTGAATGAGGCTGTCAATGACTACCAAAACCCAAAGAAACTCATGTTATATGAAGACCACAACAAAACCAGTGTTAGTGTTCACACACACATGGATAACCAAAGAACTGAATGTGAAGGTATTACAGCAAAAGCAGAAATACTGAACTGTATTTTCAAATGACTAAGGAAGATACAGTTTCTCTTCCACACTGCTCTAAAGATGTGAGCTATTAAACAATGATGCGAGACCCACTGTGATCCCTGTCAGATTGCATACAGAATTTACAACTGAATTAGATCTCAGTTTCACTATAATATATCATACATCCCTTAACAGTAAACTAGGCCTATGACTAAAAAAGAGCACAGTTCACACATGTCTACATGAATGATAACAGAAGCAATCCAGAAAACTTCCATTCAATCTCACTGACAGTCATCTATTGTGGAATCCTTCAACATATCCTGAGCTCAATCATTACAAGTTACCTGAAACAAAATGACCTCCTCCATCTCAACCAGCATGGATTCCAACAACATTGTGCATGCAAATCCCACTTGAGCATTTTTCACGTGACATCCTAGAGGTCATGGATCAAGGAAATCAGATGAATGCAGTATTTAAAGACTTCAGAAAAGCATTAGACCCAGTACCACACCAAGGTTCACTAATCATGAATATACTGAGTATCAAACGAAATTATTGACACAGTTGAAGATATCTTGGTAGACAGGAAATGGTATGTTATCTTGGATGAAAGGTCTTCAACAGAGGTCCACATACTTCAGATGGGCCCATGAAAGTATGCTAGAACACTTGTCCATGTTGTATGTTACTAATATAGCAAACCATATCAAAACAGAACCTCAGACTTACCCCGAGTGGTACAGTTATCTGTGTGAAGTAATCTTTGAAAAAAGCTACAAGAACATTAGTCAAACTTTAATAAAATTTTGAGGTGGTGTAAAGATTAGGAACTTGCTTTAAATGTACAGAAATGTAAAGTCATGTTCTTCACAAAATGAAACAAAGTCATAATTCTCTGTGGTTACAATATCAGAGAATTGCACTTAATACCAATCAACTCATACAAATACCTGGGTGTGACTATTGGTAGGGTTAGAAAATCAGTTGACAGTAAATATAGCTTCTGTGGGACGAACAAATGACAAGGATGGTAGGGTTATGAAATTAGTTAACAGTAAATATGAATTCTGTGGAACGAACAAATTACAAGGAAGCACCACGAAAACAATATCACCATCTAATAAGACTGAAGAGGAAGAGATACCAGGTTGGACAGAAGATAAAAACAGCAGATCACAATGAACCACCAGGCACAGGACAGCACCCGAACAAGACATGAATGATTTTTTATGGTCCAATTCACTGCAGAAGGATACAACCAAGGAGAACTCCAGGACTCTCGGGAGATGAAAATCAAGACAGAAATGAAAAGAAGACTAGCGTCTACTCTTCAAAGAATTAACCAAGCAAGAAATGTACCGCTCATAGAATTGAATGATTTGGTAACTCTCCCATATCACAATTTACAGGGCCTAACCAGTAACTTATATGAGCTACAGGTACTTTTGAATGATAAACTAAAGGAGATTTCAGTCTTGTGTGTAACTGAACACTGGCTGCAAGAAATACAAAAATGTGCAGCTGGGATTATAGACTTTGTAGGGACACATACAGAGTCAGTGGAACATGTACATATGTAAAACCGGATATTAAACCAAAAGAAATTAAGTTTAAAAATATCTACTGTATTGAAAAAGATTTTGACTATGGTTTATGTTAACTAACAGAAAGCAAAATTATAATTGCATCTATAAATAGGCAATTTTGAATTGTTCTCTGAAAGTCTGGAAAACCTTCTGAACTGTCTAGATAGTCAGTCAAAATACATAATTATACTTATGGATTTCAATGTTAATTTCAAGGACAACTGGAAAAAAAGGGCAGAAACTGCTTAAAGTACTAAAATCATACAATATGGACACATGTGCAGAAGATATCACCAGATATGGCAGCAGTAGTGAAATTACTAATAACCAAAAATTCATTGATAAACCAAAATGCGGCTTTAAATCTGAGGTATTCGATACAGATTTCTGTGATCATCAAGCAATTAAATTGACTTAGATACCTCATGTGAAAAGTGTCAACAAGAGATATTCTGAGAGAAGATTAATTAATGATCACTGCACTGGGGTCTTTAATCTCATGTTAAAAAATGTAAACTGGAATATGGAAACAAGTAGTTCTGTAGATATAGAATTCAACTAGTTTTTGTCAAATCATAAATAGTGCTATGATAATTCATTTCCTCTGAAGAGAACAAAAATAAACAATCAAATTCATGGATAACAACTGAAATCAAAAAGTCATCAGAAAATCATAGAATGCTATATAAGAATGCAAATCAAAATAATATCTTGAAACCATATGCAGAATGTTATAGAAAATATTACAGAGTGGCTATAGTTGCTGCAAAAAGAAGCACAATGATTCATATATCATAATAGGGAACAACAAAATCAAATCTGTGTGGAAACTTATTAATAATCATACAAGCAAACATGAAAACACAAGCAATAAATTCCCCATAAAACACAAAAATGAAATTGTTGATGATCCACTGCTAATAGCTAATATATTCAATGATCATTACATTAATATAGCCCAAAAACCTGACCACAAGTGTATATAGTCCAAAGACTAACGTAATAGCTTCAATAAATGGAAAGACAATGCTCCTGTATCCGATAACACCTAAAGAAGTACAGAGGGCTATCAGTAAAGTAAAGAGTAAAATGACCTGCCGATTTGTTTGAACCACTGACAAAATTATTAAATATAGTACCAATAATATTTTCTCTCAACTTGTGGACATAATCAATGACTCCTTTGGAATTGGTTGTTTCTAAGTGAATTTCAGCAGTCACATTTGACATTAAAAATCTCAGATCACTATCATTATAACCCACACTTTCAAAAATAATCGAAAGAATAATATATGACAGATTGCTAGACTTACTAAAAACATTCTTGTATATGAACACAATGGTTTCAGAAAAGGCAAATCAACACAAATGGCTCTCCTCAATTTCCTAAAACTTGTTTATAAAGCTATAGGGGACAAGGAACTGGCCTATGAGTTGTTTTTGGACGTTTCCAAAGCGTTTGATCTTATAAATCACAAACTGCTACTGTCACAACTATATAGTTATGGTGTCCATGGTGTTTCCTATCAGTGGTTCAAGTCATATTTAACTGATAGAAAACAAAGAGAGCAAATTTCTCAGGATGGTAATGTGTATCATTCTGAATATAATAAGAGTTAATTATGAGGTGTCCCAGAGCTTGATAATAGGACCATTGTTATTCTTGGTTCTTATTAATGACCTACCACAAAGATTTTCAACAGCTGATACACTATATTGTTTGCTGATGATACCAGATTCTTTATAAAATGGAAGAATGGTTATGAATGCAGCAAGAGATCAAAAAACAGCAGAAGTGGCTGAAAATGGTTTAAAGGTAATTATCTAGGTATCAGTGACAAGAAAACTGTAAGGATGATCTTCAACCATATAAGAAACAAAAATAAGACAAATGTAAAATTCAAATTATCAAATAGCCAAACTCAGCAAAAGAATCACATAAAATTTTTAGTATTACAGATGGTGGAGATTCTGAGATGGGAAAACATGTATAAATGCTCAACAAGAAATTAAGCAAGCAATGTTACATTTGAAGAGTTCTTAAAGATTGCTGCAATACTGAAACAGTGTTAAGTGCTTATTACACATTCATGCATAGTCTACTGAGGTATGGTGTAGTATTCTGGGCAAAAGCCCCTGTGCGCAAAGCAATCATTTAAACTTCGAAAGAAAAACTGTAAGATTAATAAGTGATATTGCTTACAGAGAATCATGTAGAAGTATCTTTAAGGAACTAAAAATTATGACCTTACCATCTATATTTATATATGAAATCATCTGCTTCATTAAAAACCATCAAGTTTCAGCTTTGTACAGTGAGACACACAATTATCAAACAAGGGACAGGGATGATTATCATAGGGATGAACACAGAAAATCAGTATATAAGGACAATGTTGTTTACAAACCGAATATTCTTTACAGTGTATTGCCTGATAACATCAAAAAATACCAAACATTAATACATTTAAAAATTATATAAAAATATATAAAAAATGTGTAAAAATCTACTAATAAACAATAGTTTCAACAGCATTAATGAATACCTGTAATTCTGCTCAAATCTGTAGGTCTGCTCATAATCTACCTAAGCAAAAATTCATAGCTATCAGAGTATTCTTGTATAAAACTAAACTTCTTTTGTCAATCTATGTATCTGATTATGCACCTAACTTTAGTGCCATACGTTACTATGCCTATTTCAGTAAAGTAGTCAGATTTAATAGTTTTAGTAAATTCAACCAAGGTGTGTCACTAGCTTTTATTTTATCAGTATGTACATATATAATTTAATAATCTAATTAAACAGAATAATGTTTCTGTTATAAAGATTTGTTGATAAGATTTTGTAAGTGATGAAAACATATAGTATTTTATACTGTTTTGTACTTTGAAACGTCCAGTATTATGAACATGATAGTAAGAGTGCTAAATAAATAAAGGCTTACATATGCTCAGCTGTAGGTGACAGGTGGCAGAATACTGGGAAAATGCAGTCAATCTACAAAGGAGAATGCTTGTATGTCACCTGTGCATCGAATCTTAGAATATTGCTCAAGTACATGGGACCCACACCAAACAGGACGAACAGGTGATTTTCAATGTATGCAAAGAAGGTAGTGTGAATGGTTACAGGCTTGTTTCACTCACGAGAGAGCAGAAACAAATGTAAAAAAAAACCTGAATTGACCGACACATTCAGATATACTGAAAGTATTAGACAAAAGCTTACACGCAAAATTTTAAGAAGATGTATTAAGTGGATAATCTAGAGATATTCACCTTCCCCTATGTATCACTTATGTAGGGGATGTAAAAACAAAATCACACTAATTATAGCACACAAAAAAGAATATGAGCAGCCATTTTCCCGTTCTCCATACTCAACTGGAACCAGAAGAAAACTTAACCTGTTACCTACTATTCTCTGTATCCACTTCCATGCACTTTGCAGAGGTCTGCAGAGTATATGTATAGATATGGCAGTTACTTGAGTGTTATAATTATTGTGCATTATACAGAAGCTGAATGCCTTCACAATCTGTGCCTGTTCTATACAAAACTCCAGCAGAATGGTCTAAAATGTAATTTAGATAAACATGAATTCCAACTTCGAGTGGAATACCTATGCCACATCCTTATCAGTAGAGGCACAGGACTGATTCAAAACATGTTGAAGCTGTCACTTACTTACCATTGGCAACAAACCAGAATGAACTCTAAGGCTTCTTAGGAAAAGTAAATTATTACTCCAAATCCACATTTTACACGTGAGTTTGGAACTGGTGATAACCCTATACTTTTCCAGGTACAACACTTTATTACCAATGACTGACCTGCAAACCTACCTTCAACATCAGCATTGTAACTCTGTGTAAATCAGTTTCTCTAGCAATCTAGACTCACTCTCCACCTCCTGGAAAATGAAGACTGCAGGGTGGTCGTGCCTCAATGTTTCTGCCTTCTCATCCTGCAGATTCTCCATGGTGACTAGTATGGCACCATTCACATGAAGGGAATGGGACACCATCACTATTGGCTCTGAATCAACAGAGATGTTGAGTGTAAGGCCACCACATATGCAACCTGCTCAAACCACCAGACCACTCCACAGCACTGCTGCGTAACCTGCCCCATGCCACAAATTCCAAGGGACCACTTTAACATGGAATTCACTGGAGCTATCCACAGCAAAATGTGACTTACCATCATCCATGCTCGCTGTAAATTTCAGTATGTGGCACAAATGTAATCTTCTACTGCTTGTATGCATGGATGTCTTCTATTGCAATCACTATATTAACCCAGCCCTCAAACGTATTTTTTAATGTGTCTGACAGCTCACGTATCAAGCATTAGCCAACAATCTGTGTCTGCTTAATTATTTTGCTTTTGCCAGTCTACTGATACTGATCACTTATTCATAGCTCCATTCCCTCTGGCCTCAAGTGGCTAAGCAGAAAGTTCTGTATATGCCTTCAAACAATAACTTAAGAAAGCAATGTGCGCAGATGACAACAAAGACAATACCATGGTGAGATTCCTCTCTTTATATCAAATGACTCCAATTCACTGGATGTTCCTGAACAAGATACTCCACCTTGTTAGATCTCTTATGTCCCACAGTGGAGCAATCACCTCATTCAGCTCACCTGCACTAGCTTGTGGACTCCCCATTGTGAGACCACGCGTACAGCTGGAGGCTAGGATGGATCCCAAGCGAAGTTACTGCTTTCTAAGGTAAAGGCCAGTGAGGCAAACTTCCAGTACCATGCAAATCAACTATGGCTCTGCAGTTCACCCTAACCCCTGGATTGGGCCAAGCCTCCTTCTCCATCTCCACAGTATAACCTTAGACTTCATCCTGGGGCACCAACATCCACAAACCTTCTTCACTTCTACCCATTTCCAGAGCAGAAGAACTGGGCCAGTACTGCCATAATATCAGTGACGATGACATATTATTGAGTAGGGGAGGAATTCAAGTACTGATGTGGCATTGTTCATATTGCTAGTGGAAGCACTACTGAACGTCTGTAATCTAAACTTGAGAGAGTTGTTAATATATGCCCCAACTTTTATTGTTGATTTGCTATTGTTTAATAAATACATGCAGTCAAATTATGTATATTCTATTTGAAACATTATGTATAATGAAATGTTTTAGTGCAAAGATTGTTAACATGTGTTAAACTTTATGGTGAAGTGTGTATGTAATTACGTGAATTGTTATTATGTATAAGAGATGAAGCATATTCTGCTGTATGTATGGTCGATGGCAAATAGAAGTCATACAGCTCATTTTTGCCCCTATGCACTGACTCACCAAAAGTGGGTTCTTGTAATGCCACAAGATGTATCACTGGATTACATCATACAACTGTTACATCCAGTGCCTTTACTGTGAGCAACAAGCAGCAAAGCTGGTAGTGCTGGTAGATTATGTAGGTATAGGTATGCCAGCCAGTCAGTTTACGGCCAAGTTGCTACAGACACAGTCTCCTTTCTGTTCATTAGGTCATGTGTTCCTCTCCATTGCTGATGGAAGTGTTGACAATAATCTCACACTACATTAGTAATATGTGGTTATTCTTTGAACTTGACCTGCTGGAGACTTACGTTTCATAATGTCTGCCTACTGCTATAAACTTCACCTTTGGCAGGTTGTTATACCATTTTAACCAAGTGAATGACTTTAGCCTTGTCTCTCAGTGTCTTCCACAACTGTAATTCAAGCTGCATAAATGCTAATTGTTTTCATTTGCAGTTCTGGAAAATTAACAGGATCAATAAATCTTATGAACAATTTGTCACTTATTTTGTATTTTAGCATATTCCATAAAGGACTGCCAAATAAAGTTATGTGTTTAATGACAAAGGTAACACATATTTTCAATTGTGGAAGAACTAGTATGAAATGTAAATGTGTTTAGCTGTCTGTTACATGTTTTGCAGCAAAATACCTCAAACAAACTGGTCCCTTCCATGATGTTTGCATGCTTCTCATGGATACAATTTAATCTAGATACATACATAGAATGAGAAGATTTCAAATCCTTTGCTTTCCTGTACACTCAAATTACTCCTTCAACACAGTTCACCCTGTATCTTCTAATATATCTGTCAGCTCAGAGCCACTAATTTGTTTATGGTGTGACAAATATAGTATATTAGTTTACTACATTCTAATCCAATTTGTTGATAATGACTGTTAGGAACAACTATGAGGAAATCTTGAAGAAATGGAAATTTCTCTAATTTTACCATAATGATAATTTTCCTTACATGCATGTAAGGATGGGATATATGTCTTGATTTATCATCTCGAACTCACAGTATAGGAAATTTAAGAGTTAGTCTTAAACTAGGTGAAACTCCTCCATCTGTTATGTTTTGTACTCAAATGAATAACTAATTTTTTTGTATATGAATGTGCCAAATTGTTGTTTGTGCAAGATTCCATTTAAATTTATGGTTCAGTTGTTTACAGTTACCTTCCTAATTCCAAAGACATCATTCATTCCATTAAAAGTGAAATGCTGAATACTGTAAGCAATGGGGAAATGTTTTGAGTGAAGAGACAGAATACAAAGTACTGTGATAGGTATTTCACTCCTCTTGAAACATACTTTAATTTATGTGAAACTAATTAACTCCTGAATCTCAGGCAACTTACAATGAAAGTTCAGAATTTCAATTTCAGTTGGCTGTTTTACATTAATACTTACAAGTTACTGTAGTTTCAGAAAAAAACATTATATTCTTACACCTGTCATTAATTTGCGAGTCCTAGATACACTTTTGAATGTGCACCACCTGTGTATCAAAAAGTCTGTGAACGAAAAGCACTCACATAACATCATTAAGTCAGATCATGTCAGAATATGCATGATGATAAAAATCTTCATGCTGATATGAAAAAGTTTCCCTCGTAATTTTAATAGTGCAATAATATCAGTTAAAGTGGAAGTCTGCTGTGAGAACATGTTAATTAATGAGACTTCCTGGCAGATTAAAACTCTGTGCCGGACTGAGACTCAAACTTGGGACATTTGTCTTTCATGGACATGTGCTCTACCAAGCTGTGAAGTAGGGTCATGAGTGGTCATCAGTCATTCTTGATTAACTCAGTTGGTGGAGCATTTGCCCATGAAAGGCCAGGGTCCCAACTTTGAGTCTGAGTCTGGGGCATAGTTCCCCAGGGGGTTTCACATCTGTACGCACTCATCTGCAGAGTGAATCTTTGATTACAAATGCTAATTAGTGTCAAGAATTTTTACCATGAAATAACGTTTAACTTTAATATTTATTGTTCAGTCTGGAAAACAGTGTATCACTCTATTATGCTAGTAATGTGTACAAACTTGCAATATGTTTTTAATTATGTAGACTGGAACAGGATGTATAAATGTAAGATTCCTTTCTATTCAAGTGGCTAACCTATATCACTAGAGAAACTAATAGTTTGTTTGCATTTAGGTTGTATATCTTATTGAGGGATTGCAATGGAAGCTGTACCATTTCAGCATCTGTGAGGCAACAAAAATTATGATGATCTGTTGGAATTTGGGACATGCACTTTTCCTCTGTGTATACTGATACCAACATAAGTCCCTATGTATGAGATACTAATGCTGAGAGAAGCTTCAGTTTCTGATAAACTCTAAGTGTTCTTAATATAGCTTGGACTTTTCCATTGGTGAATGTAGAGTCTGAATCACTCCATTGTAATGGATTGTGATGAAACAAACTTGCTCATGGTTAGGGACAGGAAAAAATCAGTGCTATTTTATGGCCAAAATCGTTATAATGTTTTGCACTTTTCTGTGTTATTTATTGGTGTTATTTCTAGCAAGCTTTTCCTATTATCAGTTATCTATTTTTGTCAAATTTCACCATTTTTCAATGCTATGTTGAAAATGTAACTATTTCCAAGATAGGATGGGCCAAACGTGAGACAAGTGTAGAGAAAAATTGTTTTAACAAAAAACTTTGACACAAATAATTATTCAAAAACAAATACCAAAGGAAAAAAGAAAATAACAGCATGTTGCAGATATTTCATTGATGACATGCTACGCGCTTCTTCATGTCATTCTTGAGCTGTGGAGACCACAGAAGCCAGTCTTCACAGCTCAAGAATGACCAGAAGATGCGCTAGGTGCGTGAAATGTGTCATCAATAAAGTATCTGCAACAGAGACTACTATTTCAATTTTTAACATTTGTATACTGTTGCTGCACTTGGCCAGAATCAATCAATCAATCTCTTTATTCAACCGTTAACAATATACATTGTGTGGGTGTAGTCAATTACAATATAGTTTCTTATCTTTAATTTGTTTCAAAAACTTGGATAATAAATACAAATATTTTATATCAGTATAAATAAATAATATTACTTTTCCATATTCAGATATTCTTCAATGCTATAAAAACTATGTGGTATTAAAAATTGTTTAAGATCTACCTTGAATTTATGAAATTATTTAATTTTCTTTATTGTAAAAGGCAATGTACTAAAAAGTATTTTGGGCTGGTAGTTTACCCATTTTTAGTAGAGAGCTCCTTTGTGGGTGTCTCTGTGAAAATCATCCCTGTTCCTTGTTTCATGGTTATGAATCTGATTATTTATTGTTGAAAACTCCTGGTGAGTTTTCAGAAAGCATACACATTCTTAGATGTATAAGCTTGGAAGAGTCATTATTTAAATTCTTTAAATATTTCCCTGCATGACAATCTTCAGTGAACCCCTTTCATTATTCTAACAGCCCTTTTTTGAAGTTTGAAACCTTGTTTTGCCATACCTGTATTTCCTCAGAAGATCACATTGTATGTAAGCAATCTGTTCATGTAAGCATAATAAGCACACAGCAATGATTCAGTGTTGCAGCACTCCCAAAGCATTCTTAGCACATAGCAGCATTTACTTAATTTTTTACTCAAAACTTCTAGATGCTTTTCCCATCTCAAGTGCTCATCCACCCATATAACGAGGAATTTTGTGTATGGAGCTTGTGCAATAAGATAGTTCCCTAACTCAGCTTTTACTCCTCTTCTAGCTTTACTTTTAATATTACTGAAATTCATCAATACCGTTGTATCCTTATTTATGATCAAAGCATTATCACTAAACCATGGTGTGGAGTGATGCATATATTTTAAATAATGTGAAAAAAATTATTTATCAATGATGTATCCAGTTAGTGGAATGTAATGTTGGCCTGCAAAAATGTTTCCACAGTCTTTTGGGCCACATATTCACAATCGCTCTTCTTCTTTTTTGCAGCTTCAAAGCTGCTGCTAATCGTAGGCCGCCGCTTTATCAGCAAACTGGTCTACTTCAACTTGCTGCCCTTAAGATTTTCGGTCTGCACATGTTTCACTGTTGAATCTCTACACTCCTGTGCTTTTTTTTTTTTTTTTTTTTTTTTTTTTTTTTTTTTTTTTTTTTTTTGCTATAGTGACGGACCACGCACCGAGAACTCCAAATTATTATGATAAGAAACGTTTATTAAGATTCGTATAGTTACAGAAACACAAGAAAAACAATGCAGAATTTCACGAAACGTGTATCTCTCAGTCAAGTCGCAACCGGGACTGCCAAAGAATCTTGAGTCCCCAAAGACTGTTTACTCTGCGCTTCACCGGTGAAGTTACTGATGGTTGAATGTCACCACAGAGGCCCCCCCGGGAGTGCGGAGAACTGGGGGAAGGATGTGGGTGTCGTCCAGTGTAGTGGCGTTGTGGGATGCCCGCTGGTTGATAGAAGCGTGTGCTAAGAGTCCATACTGTCTGTGCAGGGAGGACCAGTGCTCGTATAGTCCGCCATCCAGAGGCGGGATGTGGGGGGGGGGGGGGGGGGAGGGGACTGGTCGACCTGCGCGCGTGAACTGGACTGGCACAGGAGATGTCATCGTTGCAGTACTGGCGGAGAGGGGGATGCGAATCTTGAGCATCCCGTCGGTGCTGAACGTTGCAGCTATGGCAGCCGTATCCACCCCATTTAGGATAGGGACTGTGCACAGCATGGTGATGTGTGACAAGGGTGTGGACCCACATGAAGTGTCCCCTATGCGGAGGACGAAGATGGATCCCTCGTGGAGCTCCAAGGAAAGCTCGTTGCGTGTTCACTCAGAGGCATTGATTGTGATGCAAATTTCCTCGACAGTGGATGTAGGGAGCACTACGGGGGCGGGGAGAAAAGTAACGTAGTTCAGGAGAAACATTGGAACACTCTCTGGGGGTATTGTGAGCCAACACTTGGACAGTGTAATGTCACACGCAACATGTGGTTGATCCTGAGGTTGTGGACTGTCACATACAGTGCCTGTTTGAAACGAGGGTAGAGTATCATCGTACGCAACCACTGACTTGCCCACAGGTGTAGGGTCGGTGCGCATACGATCATGGTGGGGCGCAGGGGAGTGAGTCATCTGTGTGAGTTCGAGGACATCACCTCATGGAAGAACACTCGACTCGGGGGGGGGGGGGGGGGTTAAATTCCTCGATCGTCCAGGCTGGTTTCACGCATTGGAGGGAAACTGTCTGCTGGCAACCACTGACGAGAGTGTCCATAGTGTTGTCCGTGCGAGCCACTACTCTATGCAGGCCAGAGTAAGGTGGCTGTAATGCCGGTTTGACTGCGTCATCACGTAACATAATGAACTCGCAAGAGTCCAGTGCCGAATGCAGGAACACCCGAGGGTGGGTATGTGGTCGTGGAGGGGGCATGCGGATCGCAGCTATGTGTGTCCGGACATGCTCATCTAGCATGGGGAGGTCAGATAGGTCGGCGATTGCTTCGTCATTGATGAACTCTGAGGGGAGAACTAGGGTCACGCCATACACGAGCTCTGCAAGTGAATCCTGGAGGTCTGTCTTGTAAGCCGTGTGTATTCCTAGCATAACCCAGGGGAGGGCGTTGCACCACTCACCACCATGGCACGTGAGTGCCGCTTTCAGAGTTCTGTGCCACCGCTCAACCAGTCCATTGCTCTGAGGGTGGTAAGTCATAGTGCGGAATCTGTCCACCCCACAGAGGAAGCAGAGTTTGTTAAACAGCAGGGATTCAAACTGTCTTCCCTGGTTGGTGGTGATGGATGTAGGACAGCCAAATCAAACTATCCAGGAGGATACAAATGCGCATGATATGGAATCTGCTGTGATGTCCTGCAGGGGTATTGCCTCCACCCAACGTGTAAAGTGGTCAATGACGGACAGGATATACCTGAAACCATCAGACATGGGTAATGGTTCTACGAGATCCACATGTATGTGACGGAAGCGGCCTTTCAGGATGTGAAATTTACCTAGACTGGGCTGTGTGTGCCTGCCAACTTTGCTGCACTGGCACTGTAAACAAGCACGAGCCCAAGTATGACAATCCCTTTTCACACCGGGCCACACAACGCGTTCTGTAACCAGGCGCGTAGTAGCCTTAGCACCAGGATGTGCCAGGTTATTTAAAGTAGTGAACACTTGGTGACACAGCGCAGGGGGAACATAGGCCGAGCAGTGCCCATGGATGTATCACACCACAGTGGCTTGGCGGAGCCTGGTAGGTTACACGAAACGATCTGAATGGAAGTATCTGGGTCCTGTTGGAGGTTGTGCAATTCGGTGTCACTGTCCTGTAAGTGGGCCAATTCGTCGAAATTACTGGGGGATGAAATTGCAGTGATACGTCATAGGTAGTCAGCCACCACATTTTCTGAACCTCGAATGTAACGGATGTCTGTTGTGTATTGGCAAATTAAGTCCATTTGCCAGAACCTACGTGGGGGAAGGTCAGCAGAGGGGTTATGGATAGCCTCCGTGAGGGGGCGATATTCCGTGAAAATTGTTATATTCCTTCCTTCGATGTATGTGCAGAAATATTTTACAGCTTCATAAACTGCAAGCAATTCTCTGTCAAATGCTGACCATTTACGTTGAGCTGTAGATATTTTTTTTGGAAAAAACCGGAGGGGTTGAGTCGTGTCATTGACATGCTGTTGGAGGACTGCACCGATTACAAAATCACTTGCATCCGCTGTAATAGAGATGCAGGCATCTGGCAAAGGGTGGGTGAAAGTGACACCACGTGCTAACGCTGATTTAAGGTCTTAAAAAGCTCTCACCATGTTGTCAGACCACAGTACTCGGCGACTGCCCGAGGTTTGCTTCCCAGCCAATGCATCAAACAAAGAGGCTTGAATGGCTGCCGTCATTGGCAGGTTACGACAGTAGAAATTGACAGTTCCCAAAAACCGGCGTAATTTGCGAAACGACACTGGGAGGGGTAGATCGCAAATGCAGTCAACCCGCTCCTGCAGGGAGCATATAGCGTCCGAGGGGACGGTGTACCGCAGAAAGGTGACAGCAGTGCAGCAGAGTTGTGACTTGTCATTATTGATCTTGACTCCGTTACGTGTCAATAAGTCCTGTATTGTGGCCAGGTGGAGTTCATGTTCCCTGTCAGAAGGGGAGAAAATTAGTATGTCGTCGAGTTATGCGTAGCAATATGTGTAGTTAAAAAGAAGTGAGTCTATAAAATGCTGCCAAGTTTGGGCTGCGTTTTTGAGACCATAAGGCATGTAACAGAATTCGTACAGGCCGAAAGGTGTGATCACTGCTGTCTTTGGTATGTCACTCTGTTCCATTGGTATCTGTAAATATGCCGTGCGGCATTCCAAGACACTCATGATGCATGCTGCGTGAAGTACTTATGCAAAGAATTGTATGTGAGGTATGGGGTAATTGTCTAATACCGTCCGCACATTGGTGTGAACGGGGGTGTCATGAATGGGAATCGGTAGCACACAAGAGTCACTAACCTGATGCGCCACGGAAGCTGTCTGCGTTGGTGGCGACAAAGATCCACGAGGTGCATCTCGGGTGTTGGATGGTGGCAGTGTTGACAGGCATTGTACGAGGCATCGTGCCTCGGTGAGGGCTTGCGTAGCTGACAATACGGCATGGTTCAGTTTGGTGTTGTGAGCACAGAGATCGGCGACTGCAGGGCGTTCGGGCTGGAGCTGGGCAATGGAAGTTGTGAGGCTGTCCGCCAATGAAGAGCACTCGATGGGAGCTGTGTTGGAGTCATCGGGCAGCTGACGGGGAAGGGGGGCTGAAGAGGCGACTGAACATGCAAATTGAGTGGACGAGTTGTGGTGCAATAATGCAGCTGACTAAAGATCTGGAGACAGTCCGAAATGGAAAAGGAAGTCAATGCCTAATACTGGATCTTTGACATCAGCCACGTAGAAGGACCCAGTGAACTGTTTGTCAGATATGAGTTCAATAAGTAACTTGGTCAAACCCTCGACACGAAGTGTCAACTTATTTGCTGATCAAAGGGATAGTTTGGTTGGTGTCGTGTCCTTTACAGAAAATGTGGGAGGTATGACACTAATGTCTGCTCCAGTATCAACGAGAAAATACCGATGTGAACCTAAATCCAAGGTGTACAGATGTCCTCATGAGATGGGGGATCTGACAGAATGCAATTCTGTGGGCACCCCTGCATGTATCCGCGGGCCATGGCGCCCACTGCAGCCCATGTGCAGCGTTTGGGAACGCGCAGGGCAGACGGCAGTTGCAAGCAGCGTCCCTGAAAGTGGTGTGAAACCAGCATATGCATGAGTCAGCTGTACTCAGCCCACCAGCCGAAGCGTCAGGCAGGGTGGGCAGCCCCTAGCCCAGTTGTGGTAGGGAGAGGCTGTTGCTGACCCGCTGGCAGTTCCAGGTCTTGGCAGCTAGGTGGCTGCTGTTTCGTGTGCTGTCCACGATATGCACGCACCCAGTCTCTACCGCCCGACGGTGGAATTTAAACCCCAGGATTACCAACCTCAGTGGTATTAGGCACTGTGCTGTGCAGACGGAGGTGGCTGTGTTGAATAATGGTGTATGCCTGGTCTGGCAGCCGTAGTTTATCCTCAAGTGACGCTGCGGTATGTGGAAGCAAATGTAACTATAGTTCTTGTAGCAGCTTCACCAACCACGATGCCCAGAGCGCTAAGTTCGGAGAAGATCTCAGTACTGACCTGTGCACACAAGCACCCCCACAGCTGTGAGGGTGTTCTGTCACCTAAAATCTCATCATAAATTATGTTGTGAATCGTATCAGCCAGCAGACGAGAGAGGTGTTCGATGAGTAATGCTCGAGCAGAAAAAATGGTTCAAATGGCTCCGAGGACTATGGGACATAACAGCTGTGGTCATCAGTCCCCTAGAACTGAGAACTGCTTAAACTAAACTAACCTAAGGACATCACACACATCCATGACCGAGGCAGGATTCGAACCTGCGACCGTAGCAGTCGCGCGGTTCCGGACTGCGCGCTTAGAACCACGAGACCACCACGGCCAGTTGCACGACCAGAGGCATATTTGTTGCTCTGAGGTGGGTTCAGCAATAAGTCACTGATGAGATCAGGTTGGTCATGCAGGTGGTTCACTAAACACACAAAACTAGTGCTGTCGTCCGCAATACCATGCATGTCCAACATGTTGTCTACCAAGGTAAAGCACGTCACTGGGTTGTCCGGTTGTAATGGCGGCAGCTTCGGAAAACGGCCGGGGGCCAGTGCTTGCGGGGCTGTAGGAAAGTCACGAAACGAATGGGGATTCTGCACGGTGATCACTGGTGCGAACTGTGCCTCAGTGGCAGGGGATGTGTTGCGTTGAACATCTGTCAGCTGTTTAGGCGAGACGTGGTATCCAGTCCTTGTTGTTGTTGTTGTGGACTTCAGTCCTGAGACTGGGTTGATGCAGCTCTCCATGCTACTCTATCCTGTGCAAGCTTCTTCATCTCCCAGTATCTACTGCAACCTACATCATTCTGAATCTGCTTAGTGTATTCATCTCTTGGTCTCCCTCTCCGATTTTTACCCTCCACACTGCCCACCAATGCTAAATTTGTGATCCCTTGATGCCTCAAAACATGTCCTACCAACCGATCCCTTCTTCTAGTCAAGTTGTGCCACAAACTTCTCTTCTCCCCAATCCTATTCAATACCTCCTCATTAGTTACGTGATCTACCCACCTTATCTTCAGCACTCTTCTGTAGCACCACATTTCGAAAGCTTCTATTCTCTTCTTGTCCAAACTAGTTATCGTCCATGTTTCACTTCCATACATGGCTACACTCCATACAAATACTTTCAGAAACGACTTCCTGACACTTAAATCTATACTTGATGTTAACAAATTCCTCTTCTTGAGAAACGCTTTCCTTGCCATTGCCAGTCTACATTTTATATCCTCTCTACTTCGACCATCATCGGTTATTTTACTCCCTAAAAAGCAAAACTCTTTTACTACTTTAAGTGTCTCATTTCCTAATCTAATTCCCTCAGCATCACCCGACTTAATTTGACTACATTCCATTATCCTACACATTTCGGTGTAGGTGCTCGAATACCCACTGAACTACCGTATGCTGCCAAACAGCCGAATTATATAGTGCCACTAAAATATGTAAATTTGTATTTCCAATCAATAATACCTAAAACCTCGTGAAGTAAGTGCAATGGCAGTTGTTTATAAGCAGCCAACAGAAGTTGAAACGTATCTAGAAAATACATGAACAGCCAAATCACGTATTACAGGCACACTGCGGATGCTACTAAACCAAACTAGGGAGAAATGGTAGAGATAATCACTTAAAAATTAATTATTTACTCACATGCACGCTTGTCCATTTTGTTCCAGAGATTATGTAAACGACATCACCTTGGAGGTATAAGGAGGGGAGATGGCACTATGGCCGTCTGCTGTACGTCTGTTTGAAGCCGGTGGGCGTGGTCGGCCGCCATGTTTGATTGGTCAAAACAGTGACAGAGCTCTTGTTAGAATTGCGTGTTCTTCATATTTAACGTTATGTCTGCGAAATAATTTCCGATGATGAGTGTTACAATGTTTACATGCATAACACAACGTCAGAATAGCTTTTTCAGGTGTTTTCGTTTTGTTTTTAATGCGTTTTTGCCCCAGAAATACAACTGATTTGGTCTTGTTAACTTAAGTGTTTCTTTTGGATACGAACTTCGAATGATGAAAAATAGCAGCGTACAAAGCTCTTTTCAAACTCAAATCACCTTTTACTGTATTTGTGTCGATGTAAACTGAAAGCAGAACCCGAAAGCTATGCTAGTTTACATACCGGATGTGTCAAGAAAAATAAGCATATGATAGGGCTTTGGTGAATGTCACCACAGCAAACTTGTACAAGTACACACAGTGGGATTTTCTGTACCATTGTGGTTTAAACATCTGAACACTATGAAATCACAACTGTTGCTCTGTGTGTGATTATTAATAGCACAATAGGCCTACATGTCAGATGATAATTAGGAAACCTTCCTTTAGTGTATAAGTCAATACATGTCATTAAGTAGCAGTTTTGATACTACTCATGAACTGTTAAAGAAATCTCAATTACACAAATTTGTGTAAAGGACAACACTGCTATTAAAATCACCAATAATTAAATTAGGATGCCCTGCAAACATGCACACTCAAATTTCAACCTGCAAGTCAAGCTAAACACTTGCTGATGATAGGTACATATGTGCAATAGTCTTAAATTTCACTGCAATGTATAAAACATAATGGAAAAGAGCAAGGCACCTTGACTGTTTTAACCTACCTCTGTTTTTTATATGCTTCAATGTTGGATAAAGCAAAATGTCTTAAACCAGTGGTACACATTGAACCACTTCTTGCACATAGCATTTAACTAGTATACATTTACACAATATTTTTTTATCACTCACCTTTTACAATTACTGTAACACACTGCAGACTTCCATGGGATAAAGTTGCAAAAGTAAAGGATAAAATAGGAGAGAAACAATAAATGGCATACTATGATGTTTTGTACTTTTCAACTCACTACAACACATTTTAAAGTACAAATTATCAATCTGTGTTCTTGCATTATCAAATCATCAGTGTTTCAATCTCATAGCTTATCCACTAACATTCCGTATAATCTTATATGTGAAGTGTGGGACTAACAAAATTTTTGGAAAAGTTATAAATAATGTAGTTTTGAGAAACATTTTAATCTCTTGGGATATGGTACAATATTAATATTGACATTTGGGTTACAACAAAGCACTTACATATGTTTAATGTCCTCAGGTTACATAATATGTTTTGTGCCAATAAATAGACAATTATATCTGGACAGTGTTATAACAAATGTAAAAATAAGTATGAAATGGGCTTTTTAATATTATGTATCTATCAGAACATGAAGTAGTATGGCTAGAACTGGTGATAAAAAATTCCAAGGAACAATGTGAAGGGAAAAAAAACACACACACACACACACTTTCAGATCACAGCTGTGTATCATAGGAGTGGTCCAATTTCCTGGATCAATTTACAAATGAGCCCTTGAAAGCCTTAGTGGTGTGAGTCAAGAAACACAATTTTCCTTCTGAAACCACTATACTCTCATTATAATGAACTCCATTACTAAATGCAGTACTCTTTAAACTACATATAGCTACACATTAAGGTAATCATTTCATCATCAAAATACACGTCACAAATAATAATTGACCAGCCCTTTACAAAATTCACAATGGCTATATATACCCTGGAGAAGAAACTGTTTAATGCACTACCACCAGAAGCACACACCACCTCATTAAAATACTTCAGAAATGTTCTCCAAAAGGGGGTAAAGCTTTCATATGTACCCTCAAACACAGCTTTAAAAGGGAAAATTAAATAACATAGAGGAAAGAAGTGTGGAAAGCAAAGTTCACAAATTTATTGACCTTTAAAAAGAACTAATTTGGTGTATGCTGTTCTCAATTTTTTTTCATGGAGTGAATCTGTTACACATTTTGCAGCATGTTTCTGACGTGTCAGCAGGTACCGTTTCGCAATAGCTTTGATCAGCAGTACCAAGTGATTATCTAATGGGTGCTGATCCTTCATGTGCTCTCCCAATTCTTCAAACACAGGCTTGTACAGAAAAGTGCCAAGTACCTCTGACACACATTTAGTATTAAGATCTTTCACAGGAACCCTCCTATTTCCAGCACTGTATTTTCTAAATACTTTTTCAGAACACATACAAATGTCCACAACATCGTCAGATGGTGAAATCAAACCACCTCTACTCTTTCTGTGTATAAGAGAATAGGCAGTATGACTCCCTTCCCCTCGCAACACTGACATGCATGTTTCACACTGTAAAGTTCTCTCTAAGTGACGAACCACAAATCCTGAAATATAAACAACAATATGGGTTGCCACTTCAGAGAGAATCATTTCAGCTTCAACGTAATCATGATCATGGCTCACCAAATGGGTTTCCATATCTAATAATTGCCTACGTTCAGTGGTGAAATTAATTTGTTGTTCTATAGTCTGACCACTGTACGTCAAAATAGGGATCTCTTCCAGGGCTATACAATTGCCTCGGTCTGACTCACGAATTTCATTGTCAATCAGGAGTTTCTTATAGGCAGATATGAACTGTCGAGCTGTTGGATTGTTATTCCATCCACCACGACTACGGATTGCACTACAAAACATCTCCAAATGATCTTGGGAGCACTTATAAATGGGGAGGAACTTCAACAAAGGTGCAGAGGATTGTGGTCCAAGCTTTGTATAGAGGTGCAAGACACTAGAAATACACACTAGGAAGCCAATGAAACCTGTTTTCCTGTTACTGTCCACAACTCTTTGTCCCTGACACACAGTAAGTGTTTTGATGTATGCCTGAGCTTCCATTAAAAATTCTTTAACAACCTTGAAATTGTGAACATTCAGAGGCTGCTTCCACTTATTCTGCAGAAGGCTTCTGGAATTTAATATATCAAACAGGCAGTTGAATATCCTTATAAATTTTATTGTAGCAGAAGCATCTTCAAAGCCTGGTATCTTCATATCGCAGCAGTACTGCATTGCGTCTGCCACGGAAGTGCTGAGCAGCTAACTTTCATTTTGTTATTCACAAAATTGATGTGGCTGCTCGTAATGCTGTTGCCTAAGTGGAGACCTTCTTTCACTTGTAACTTATGCAGTAGTTCAAATAGGTACCATGAAATTACATTACCTTGCCCATCCCAAAAATGTTTTCTCTCCCCTAATGCATTTCTTACAAGTTTTAGCATATGGGGTGGATCTAACAGAAATGCAACTTCAAAATTGTTACCCTGAACAAAAAAGGTGGTGTTTAATCCATCAACGTCAGTATTGCACCCCAAGCATTTGGCCATAGACATATTGGAGGCACAACCGTCACCCGAGAGAGACACTACTTGAATGCCACTGGCACTGGCAAGGCTAATGCATTGTTTAACCAAATGAGCTTTCTGCTCCCCTGTCAATCCACATGTCAAAAAATACCCTACTGGTAGCTTCCATGACCCATTAATTGCAACTAACATTAATACAAAGGCCTCTTTAGCTACAGGTAAACTATCCATAGCAACAGAGGACCCCATATCTATGTATCCATAATATTGTGTTCCATCAAATTCTATGTGTTGCCTGATTGCAATTTCATCCATTAACAAACTGCATAGAATTTTATTAGTCTGGCCCTGATGAGAAGCTTTTGATTTTATAATGGCAAATGCCTCCGTGGTAAAGCCAGGAGCACCATCCACACCCTGGTACCACCTTGCTAATGTTCTTGGATGTGGCAGACACGTGTCGTAGCAGCGTCTAACATATTTATACGCTTGTGGGGAATAAAAGTTTAATGTAAGAGCAAACGAACGTAGCTCAGGGCTGTAAGTTCGAGGTACACTCTTACAGTTTGCCTTTGCTGCCTGTCGTTGCAATAGCTGCTTGTGCATTCCAGGTATGCTTGCAATAACACTTAAACTGTCTTCATCCACAAAATGTTTTTTCCTCAGTTCTTCCATCACTGTACTCAAACATGCCACTTTTTTTTTTTTTTTTTAAAGGGCGTTTGGATTGCTGAAGAACTTTGACTTTCTTCCTGTAATTTTCATTTTTTGTCAGCAGCACAGACACATCCCTCTTAAGGTTCCTCACAATTGGTGTTTCTTCAGGATTTACATTAAATGGTGTGGTGGGATTAGCAGGATGAGAAGCTTCAGCCTGAAAGCCACTGGTAGTGGCTTCATCTTGAGTTCTGCATGTAGCAGTTAAATTAACTGTACATTTTGATGTCTGCTGCCTTTGTGTTGGTGGTCGTCTCTTCTTCTGTTCCTACAGAAAACAAAGATTGAAAAC
This sequence comes from Schistocerca cancellata, assembly GCF_023864275.1. Lineage (NCBI taxonomy): Eukaryota > Metazoa > Arthropoda > Insecta > Orthoptera > Acrididae > Schistocerca > Schistocerca cancellata. The sequence continues at coordinate 272,971,028 of NC_064629.1, forward strand.
AAATAAAAACTGTTCAATTACACCTTACAGCCTACTTATTGCATTGCATTGCATTTCATAATGCATTTACAATGTTTGTAGATTCTGATTGGACTTGTTACTATTTATTTGCACTACAATGACAGTACAGAAACACCTGTGGATGTGAGAGGGTAAGAAACCTGCCTTTATGAAAAGCTGCATAATGGGGGGGGGGGGGCGATGTACTCTCAGTGGTATGTTTTGAAATAGTAGCAATATACACGTGAACATATGATACATTAGACAAACTATCTTACACAATTAAGCACTTTTTTCTAATTGATAATTTGTCACTGCCCATAACAAGAGTAAATGCAATGCTGTTACTGTGGCATTTAACTAGTGTTCTTTCACTACAGACACCAATGCTTACTGGTGTGAAACTATTATCAAAGAATACTGATTCGACTTGTTGAATTTTCCAAAATGGATGATTAAGTAATTAGCGACCGAAATAAGTAAAATTAAATATGACAAAGAGGAAGAGCAGATTAAGACAGTTATAACTTGACTTAATGCCGAAAGTCTTATGACAGAGAAATAAAATTACACAAAACACACAAACTCTCTTGATAAAAATAGAAATTTACGCCCGAAAATGTGATAAAACTATGAAAATATTGTTACATGGATTAATCCCACTGTAATCCGCACATGTTGTTGGTTATAGACAAAAACACAACTGAAATTAGAGGCCTAATTAAAACATTCATATTTTCTGGCATTGTACGTTTATTTCCTAGTTTTACAGGAATTCAGAATCAGTGAGCTGATTTCACGTAGACTACCTTTTAAAAGTGAGGTGGAAAGGTACAGCATTTTCCCTGATCCGAACACTCGAAACTGAAGTTCGGTCAATATCTTCTTCTCGAAAATGCTGGGAACATATTTTGCTCCATTTGTTAGGTATCCAGTCTTTCCTTCTTACCATATGAACCCACAGAGCCCTACGAGCTTCATTGATCGGAAATCTGAAATAAAATAAGAAGAAAACAGTTTCACAAAACGTAAACAAGGCCGCACATCTCACGAATATCAACGACAATATTTTACGAACGGGGCCACTTACGCATGGAACGTGATTCCTTTTAACTTGGTAGCACTATTCCAACGGTTAGTACACCCGTAAACAACGCAAACCGGCATTTTAAAATGAAAAAACCTTCAGCAGCTCTACACAGTAGCACAATCGGAAACGAGTCTTCTGACCAAACTGCAATGGCGGAGCTCGGTTTCTGTCGGCTTCAAGTTTGTGACGTCATGGCATCTCCCCACCTTATACCTCCATGGACATCACCCACACGAACTGACTCATAACGTATTTATTCACTGAGTAATGGAAGGAGCAGTGATAAAAGAAATGGATGTATGTACTTACCTAAGAAGCAGAGTAAGTCATATGTGACAGATGCTTAGATTCTGTATTAAAATTCTTTTCAAAACAGGCGAAAAGTGTACCGTACTATATATACAGGGCTATTACAAATGATTGAATCGATTTCATAAATTCACTGTAGCTCCATTCATTGACATATGGTCACACACACACACTACAGATACGTAGAAAAACTCGTAAAGTTTTGTTCGGCTGAAGTCGCACCTCAGGTTTCTGCCGTCAGATCGCTCGAGAGCGCAGTGAGACAAAATGGCGACAGGAGCCGAGATAGCGTATGTCGTGCTTGAAATGCACTCACATCAGTCAGTCATAACAGTGCAACGACACTTCAGGACGAAGTTCAACAAAGGTCCACCAACTACTAACTCCATTCGGCGACGGTATGCGCAGTTTAAAGCTTCTGGATGCCTCTGTCAGGGGAAATCAAAGGGTCGGCCTGCAGTGACCGGAGAAATGGTTGAACGCGTGCGGGCAAGTTTCACGCGTTGCCCGCGGAAAATTGGCTCATGCCACAACTGGAGACCGACAGCGCCGACTTCATCTTTCAACAGGATGGTGCTCCACCGCACTTCCATCATGATGTTCGGCATTTCTTAAACAGGAGATTGAGAAACCGATGGATCGGTCGTGGTGGAGATCATGATCAGCAATTCATGTCATGGCCTCCACGCTCTCCCGACTTAACCCCATGCGATTTCTTTCTGTGGGGTTATGTGAAAGATTCAGTGTTTAAACCTCCTCTACCAAGAAACGTGCCAGAACTGCGAGCTCACATCAACGATGCTTTCGAACTCATTGATGTGGACATGCTGCGCCGAGTGTGGGAGGAACTTGATTATCGGCTTGATGTCTGCCGAATCACTAAAGGGGCACATATCGAACATTTTTGAATGCCTAAAAAAACTTTTTGAGTTTTTGTATGTGTGTGCAAAGCATTGTGAAAATATCTCAAATAATAAAGTTATTGTGGAGCTGTGAAATCGCTTCAATCATTTGTAATAACCCTGTATTATTCGCGCAAACGAAGTTGTCACTCGACGCGGTGGCTGATGGGTGTGATTGTAAAAGAGAAATGCCTTTACGATCTCTCCCATCAGTCACCACACCGAATGTCAACTTCGTTTGGGCATAAAATACAAAGCCAAGATTCTAATTTGCACGCGCAACGGACTGATTGGCCATCTGCAATGCTAATTAACTGGGAAACGGTGCAACGTATCGAATTTTTTTCTTTATAATTATTTCTCAGCACAACATGGCAGATGTTAATAAGCAGCCAACAGAGGTTGAAATGTATCTATAAAATACATGAACAGCCAAATCACGTATTACAGGCACGCTGCGGATGCTACTAAACCAAAGTAGGGCGAAATGCTAAAGGTAATCACTTAAAAATTAATTATTTACTCACATGCGCGGTTGTCCATTTTGTTCCAGAGATTATGTAAACGACATCACCCACACGAACTGACTCATAACGTATTTATTCATTGAGTAATGAAAGGAGCAATGATAAAAGAAATGGATGTATGTACTTACCTAAGAAGCAGAGTAAGTCATATATGACAGATGCTTAGATTCTGTAATAAAATTGTTTTCAAAAGTGGCGAAAAGTGTACCGTACTATATACTATTCGCGCAAACCAAGTTATCACTCGCCGTGGTGGCTGATGGGAGTGATTGTAAAAGAGAAATGCCTTTAAGGTCTCTCCCATCAGCCACCACACCAAGTGTCAACTTCGTTTGGGCGTATAATACAAAGCCAAGCTTGTAATTTGCACACGCAACGGACTGATTGGCTATCTTCAATGCTAATTAACTGGGAAACGGCGCAACGTATCGAATATTTTTTAATAATTATTTCTGAGCACAACATACCCTGCAACACCCTGACAAGCTTTCCAGACTGTTACTGAACATTCTGTATAAATTGTTCTATGTATGTATATTCTACACCTCCTCCTAAACCACTGGACTGATTTCAACCAAACTTGGTACACGTATCACTTACCATTTGGAAAGAATCACTGTGAGGATAAGAACCAGCTACCTATAAAACAGAGATGGGGGTGAAAAGTCCATGACTAACAAATACTCATACTTTACTGATCCAGTATCTGACGATAAGAGCACTTTGTGACCTGCGGCAAACTTTACACATAATTTCAAACCTTTTTGAATCTGTTTCCGCTGACAACACCCACAAAACGACGAAAGGGAAAATTTTTATCACATTCTACATTTTCGCCGTTCACATATGAAAACTATCGCATGAAGCATGACGTTTTAAGTTCTTACTTCTTTACTACTAACTGCATTCGCAACACATTTTGCAGACAGTATTTACATGTGCAACTTAATGTATGACAAAAATTGTGTCATTGTACGAGTGACACTTCAGGACATACGACGTCATAAACACTGAGATGCGTGAAAAACTGCCGCATCATGCATGACGGTTTAATTTGTTACTTCTTTACAAGTAACTATAGTCACAACACATTTCGAAAACAGTATCCACATGTACCACTGGACTGACCTGCAAAATTACATCATTGTATGACTCACAGTTCAGGAAATACAACGTCATAAACACAGAGTTATGTGGAAATGAAACTGTAGGGTGAAATTCGCTAGAGAGACAGGTGAAATATGTGTAACAACACATGTGAAATATGTGTGAAATATACTTGACATGTGTGTACACAGGAAAAGTCATGGGTAATACACTCGTCTTAAGGCTGTGGAACAATTTCAACCACATATTAGCAACGATCTGGAAAGAAATACTGTGGGGGTAAGAACCATCAGCCTTGTGTTGTGTTGGGAGTTATAACATGGAGAGAGTAGGTGGGAGGAGGAGGTGACCAGACAGAAAGGGGGAAGGAGGAGATGGACAGACACAGGGGAGAGAGAAGATGGACAGAGAGAGGGGGAGGTGTAAATGGACAGAGAGAGAGGAGAGGAGGAGATGGGCAAAGAATGAAAAGAAGATGAGATATACAGCAAGATGGGGAGGCGGAGATGGACAGAGAGATGGGGAGGAGAACGTGGACAGAGAGGGGGAGGGACAGAAACGAGGAGGAGGAGATGGAGTCAGACGGGCGGGAGAAGATGGACAGAGGAAGACGTAGCTGATGGACAGAGGTAAGGTTGAGGAGGAGGTACAGAATGGCAGGAATATATGCACTGAGAATGGGTGGAGGGGGTGGGGGAATTGGATAGAGAGAGGGATGAAGAAGATGATGAGAGAGGAGGGAAAGGAAGAGATGGACATCGAGACGAATGCGAGAGATGGACTAATACAAGATTGGAATAATTATATATGCAGCCAGCACTTGGTACTCAGCTCAAACCAATGAAATTTGTTGCGTCAGTCCAGGTATGAACGCCTAGGAGAGCAAAAACTTAATAAGAACACATGCAATACATGTGCAAGGAAAAACATGCAATATCCTGAAAAGAAACAAAATTGGTTTTTTCAGCAGTCTTCCTGACGTCTATGATTCATAAGCAAGTCTACATTCAATCGTTAACAAAAAATCAAAAAAGGTTACATAGGAAGAAAGAAATGCACAGTAATGTATTATATGCCTTGCATTCCTTAAGTATGTTAATAAAACTTTAAAAGGTAAGACGGCCGTTTTTTAGGCTTGTTGATTTAGTTACTTAATATATCCATCATGTAACTTCATTCATCTGTTTATATTTACTGTGTTTCGAAACAGATGCATATTCGATGCATTACTTAAACAGTAGTATTTCTACAGACGACGAATTGAGAACGTTGACAAGGCATTCTGCACACACATAAAAGTCACCTGTTTTTCGCGTTTTGTTTCTCATTACAAACGAAAGTGCACGAAAAGAAAACAGGTTCAAAAGACGTCCTCTGCCGTGGAATGGAAGTACTGTGTGGCGCAACAAGCTAACTCGCAATCGGCCATTTGACGAGAGTGGTGGTGCGTGTCGGTAATAACATAACAGTGGCAGTGCACGACTGAGTGTTTTCGAAATGTACAGTTCGAGAATGTGCTGGGGAGTCTCTCTACTTCACTGGCTGACTGCGGCGTCCTGGCTCACCATATTCTAACTTTACTGGTTATCACAATCAAGGAGCTAAGAGCCTCATTTTGTAACTTTTCATGTGCTCGAGAAACTTGGAAGTGAATGTGGACTACATTTAGAACTGCTAGTAGTGCCCTGAAGTCGGAACACCTGCCACTCCTCATAAGACTTCGGCGGGACTTGGGACTTGCTCATGACACTCATAAAATTTGGACATTCTGCGACAGTACTTAAATCTGCTAACACTGGTCCCTTACTGTCTGTTTTGCATAATCAACTAACAGACAGCATCAATAGTAACCTCAGACTTTTTACAGATGATACAGTCGTGTATAATGAAGGACTAGCCGAAACAATTTGGATAAATGGCTCAAATGGCTCTGAGCACTATGGGACTCAACATCTGTGGTCATCAGTCCCCTAGAACTTAGAACTACTTAAACCTAACTAACCTAAGGACATCACACACATCCATGCCCGAGGCAGGATTCGAACCTGCGACCGTAGCGGTCGCGCAGTTCCAGACTGACGCACCTAGAACCTCACGGCCACACCGGCCAGCTTGCATAAATGTCCAGACAGTTCCTGATAAGATTTCAAAATGGCGCAGAGTCTGGCAACGTGTTTCAAACGATAGTAAATGTAAAACTGTGCCCTTCAAAACATGCAAAAACGTAGTATCCCTTGACTAAAATATCAATGAGTTACAACTGGAAATAGTCAACTCATTCAAGTACCTGACTGTTACAATCTATGGAGATAGTTTCAGCCTTAGTTTTACCTGAAAGCTGACTTCAGTTCAGTAATAGGATAATGCAATTTTGTCACATAAGGAGATGGTTAGAGCAATGGCAGATGCAGAAAAACCTCAAGGAGGGGGTGCTAAAGATACCTTTAGGCTACTTTTACTGCAATAAAAAATAAGCAAGTCACATGCAAAGTTTAAGAAAGCTATTTTTTAAACTGCTTATACACATAAACAAGACAATGGCATCTTATGATATAAAATAGTTACAACTGTGGTTCTCTTCCTTAAACGATGAATTCTATGCTCCTATTCTTCCTGGCAAATTGGATAATTACATCATCAATAGGACAATTAATGTCAGGTTGAGTGTTCAACAGAGCTAAGCCATTAAGTCGATTCTCCCTCGTTATCGATCTCAGCCATGTCTTTGTAAGCCACAGTGTTGAAAAACTTCTTTCTACTGTAGCAATAGATGCAGCTAGACAAGCGAATATTTTGTACAGCATGTACAAAATAGGATAGTCAGATCCAGGACAAACAGACAACACTTGCGTAACAGAATCAGTGTATGTTAGCTATCTATGTGCCAGAGAAAAACGTATAAAATATGATGACATGGATGCGCGTGCTACATAGGAAAGTACAACTACTCGATTCAGTCGAGTCGACTGACGAAAGAAATGAATAAATAGCATGCGGGCTGACTGGCATGGGTGGCAATGTGGATGCCTCTGCAAGGGGGGGGGGGAGGAAGAGGGGGGGGGCATGTGCCCTTCACACCCCCATATATATCCACCACTGTGTTAGAGATCATGGTTCCTATGTTACACAAATTGTTGATGATATACAGTAGCCACCCTAAAATGCTGGTTACTGTACACCATCAAAAATTTATTCATAGTATTCTTGGAAAATGCATTCAATCTACAAAGGAGACTGCTTATAGAATACTTGAATGACCCATCCTACGATATTACTCAAGTGACTGGGATCCACATCAGGCATTATATCAAACGTGCAAAAAGAAAGGCAGCACGAATAGTCAAAAGTTGGTTCGATTCATGGGGTAGTGTCAAGCAGGATTACAAGAATTGGTAGTACTTGAAGGTCCTGCGAAAGCCTATATACAAAGTTTCAAGACAAATACAGGAATTTAAATGATTTTAGCACTAACTACTAACACTGGGTCTATGTTTTGGTATCAGTGGGCTAAAAAAACTTTATAAATGTACATTCTGACATTTGCACAGACCGACTCACACAAGTGCCTCACATTATTTAAATTTTGTTTTCCATGTACTGACTGACTCAGTCTTTGTGTACAACACTTGTTTCTAGGAATGCATAATATCATAAATTACATTTTATTGAACCATAGGCTGATTGCATTTCTGAAACAATGACACAAAACACAGAACAACTGAATAACACAAAATCGCAATGTACTGTGAGGTAAAGGTGCTTAACTAATTTGGTATAACTAGAAAATGGCTAAAAAGATACCAGAATTGCCAGCTGTCATATATTATATAAAAGAGTTGGTTAGTTTCATTACATGTCGAGACACAACAATTAAATTTTATAGGTGACACAAATAACTTACTGTATCCAAGAGATATGGTTATCCGCTACCTACCACGAAATGTGAGCATATTAAAGCACTGCTTCGAGGATGAGTGGTGCACTGGTCCTGGATAGAGCTGGTCAGGAGGTTTAACAATGAGTGTCAGTGTGCTGGCCAGTCTGGAAGTGATTTTTAGGCAATTTTCCACATCCCAGTAGGTAAGTCCTACCTCAGTTATATGAGTCATAAATATTTGGAAAACTTTCATTCATTTTCATGTGAATAGCACTAGACACAGACAGTTAAGATACAGATATTCCATCTCAGTGAATGGCAACAGAAAGAGTATCCAGAAATGCCCTAAAATAAACCTGCCCAATCTGCTAATAACCATGCCAATCCTGTGCAAATGCAGGACAAAGGCACAAGGAAAAAGTCAAAGCTTTGATTATACACTCATTTCTAGAAGTTAATGTGAATTTTGTAAAGAATAAAAATTCTGTACTCCAGATTACATATATGTATTGCATGTATTTATACAAAATGATTAATAAAGTATCAGAATCAGATCCTTACCAGTTTGGCTGTTTTCTATGATTTTCTAGATTTCTCTTTTTCATTCTGAACATAGTTTAATAGTTTTAGTGACCCAAAGTTTCTTTGATTTATTTACTTTTACAGTAAAATGATTTTAAAAATGGTTAAAAACTTATTAAGATGTACATTGAATTTGGAGCTGGTAATAGGCTCTTTGTAAGCTTCAGTCCAGTCAATATGTTCTTATGTTTTTCCTTACAATCTTCATTGGTTTGTCATTGGTCATCTTTATTGCCTCCATTGAGTTTTTCTGAACTTTACATGTAGCTAAGTTATGTAATGTATCTATCACAGGGAAGATTTGTGTTTATTTAACTTCAGCTCATTGTCTGAATACATTATCTGTCAGTGTACTATTATCATGAGCCATCCAAATAGGTAAACTTAGATGTGACACTAAACTGTCTAAGTTTAATAACATCAAACCTGTAAGATTCCTTTAAGAGATTTGCATTAAACTCACAACAAATCAATAATTCCATATTTCAGTCTGACAGACAGCACCCTAGCAGATCTCAATTTTTTATGAAACTATACAAATTAACCTGTGGTCACCTGTATACTGTAACAATAATATTGTTATATTGTTCCGTATTAACTGATGAGCTCTTGCTGCTATATCATTGTCTACAGAAAGTTCAATTATTTCTGTGGTTTTGAATTTACAAGCATTTTTGTGAAACTCCTCCTTTCTCCATAGACAATCGACATGAATAGGCAGCTAACATGTAGCCACCTACTACAAATATCTCTATCCCAGTGGTTACATTGTGTTCAGAGAGACAAATTATATCAGTTTCTTACCAAATGCTGAGATCTTTGAAAAAAACTAACAACTCATTTCCTTTATTTCTTACCTCCCTAATATTCACATGAATCACACTAATTTCCTGTTTCACTCTACTCTTATGTGATGAAGTGAAAGTGTGCACATTTTTATTTTCTTGAATGCAGTCTGATTTTTTAATTTAACTGAAGTACATTTGTCTCATCTGACCCCAATGGCCCCAGAGAATTCACTCTGCATGTTTGTGAATTCACTTGCTAAACTCCCTAAGGCACACATTTATTTTCTGTTACTTGGCTAAGACTATCATTTGGTTGCACAAACCTTGTGACTATATACCCTGAACGTAATTTTATCTGTAGCTGCTGAACTGCATCTCTCATAGTAATATAGGGTGATATTAAATTCAATTTGCTTTCACAAGAGAGTACACTTCAACATTGGTTGCTTACTTAGCTTGTGTTTATCATGAACATCTTATCTATCACAAAGTCTCAGGTAATGGAAAAAAGTAAAGGTGATTACATACATGAGCAGGACATAGTTATGAACCAACTATATTAGAGACAATTTCCTTAACATCAGTTTGCTGCAGAATTCTGGAGCTTATTCTAACTCTGAATGTAATAAATTTCCTGAGAGAGAAAACCCTCTACCCACAAATCTGCATGGATTTTGAATGCATCTGTCTCCCTAAACTTAGCTTGCCCTTTTCTCACACAATATTCTGTGAACCATGGATGAAGGGCAGTAAGCACAATCCAAATTCCTGGGTTTCTGGAAAGTATTTGACACAGTGCTCCATTACTGATTATCCAAGCATATGGGATCAGTTCTCAGGTATGTTAGTGGCTTGAAGACTTTTTAAGTAACAGAACAAGGTACTTGGTCTTGGACAGTGAATGTTCATCAGAGACAAGCACATCACCTGCACCCTAGTAGCCATTTTCTACATTTAGTTCATGACTATCCCTTTAAGGTGAGCCCTACAATTTTGTACTCATAGTGGAGGCTGAGAAATGTGCATCCAATATCATCACAGAGTCATCTGAGCCTCTGTTTTAGACCTCCCCGTCTGCTCCAAACCAGAGGATTGTGATCAACCATGAGTATGATCCAACAAATAGTCAGCTCAACATACATTCTGTGTGATGCACCAAATTAGCTATACACTGAAAGAAACCAAGGATAGCCTCAGCATCCAACTGGCAGTCATCATTCATGCCAACATAAGCCATTGTTTGCAGCCGGTTGTACCTGAGATCCCACGGCAAACATACTGAGTGCACACTGGCATTCTTTCCTACCCTGCATGCTATTTCTATGAGGAACTCCATTACACAACTGCCATTGGAGCTCCATGTGATTACCGTACACATCCTCTGCACTTGTCCAGATTGGGCAGGAAAACTAGATGCTGGCCCAACAAGTGGGGCAAATTGTGCAGCCTCAGAAGTGTTACAAACACAGGTATGTTCTCCTGTGAAACTTGCAAAACTAGCACTCCTGGAAGAAAGGATATTGTGGAGATACAGCTTAGCCACACCCTGGAGGATGTTTCCAGAGTGATTTTTCACTCTGCAGTGGACTGTGTGCTGATATGAAACTTCCTGGCAGATTACGAATGTGTGCTGGACTGAACTCAAACTCAGGACCTTCGCATTTCACATGCAAGTGCTCTACTGACTGAGAAATCCAAGAATGACTTATGACCCATAGTCACATTTTTACTTCCACCAGGACCTCATCTCCTCTATTCCAAACTACTGGCAACATGCACAAACTGAGCTAAAGCATGTCTCCACAACATCTTTTGTTCCAGGCCGCTAGCCCTGCAAGTTTTGCAGTGGCAATTCTGTGAAGTTTGGAAGTTAGGAGATGAGGTAGTGGTGGAAGTAAAGCTGAGATGACAGATCATGAGTCATGCTTGGGTAGCTCAATTGGTAGAGCACTTGCTCACAAAAGGCAAAGTTCCCAAGTTTGAGTCTTGGTCTGACAGACAGTTTCAGTCTGCGTTGAAGTTTCATATCAGCACAGACTCTACTGCAGAGTGAAAAATTATTCTAGAAAGTTACAAGAATTAATGTAAGTTCACTATCTGGTATTGTACATGTATGTAAAGCAACTTGTCTTTCTGCCATTTGTTTCTCAGTATATTCAGTTAATGATCCCCAAGGTTTTTCGTCAAAGGAACTGAGTGTGGCAATTGGAGAGGCTGCTTCTGAAATTTTTGATGTAATCACACATTTCTTCTGCATTTTGGGAACTTATAAGCATTAACAGTCATCAGACAACCTGTACATGAGTGAATGCTGTACACATAATGTCAACATTAGTACTTGAATAGGTAATAAGGCTAACACAATATAGTAGGCTTCCAGATGTGGTGCTAATGCAGAATGCTCAACAGAGTGAAGGCAAGGAAGCTATGTCCTTCAAAACTTAACCTACACACAAGAGATGCATGAATTGGCCATATACTGAGATATGATACTATCATTGAGGCGACAGTATAGCAGAAGAACACAAGAAGTACACTGAGACTTCTTACAACACACACCAGCCGACCACTTTTACCTTAGGTGACTTAGTGGTGGCCTAAATTAATTACTCACAAATAGAGTGAAAGTATTAGTGATAGCATATGGGCTTATGATATTTCACATTTATCTGTAAGGAACACAATTTTACATAGTTCCAGATCATAAGCCACTCATAGCTGTTATAAGCCTCCAGTCTAATTTCCCACAAAAGTAAGTACAATGATCGCAGTAATGGGGCTTATTCCCAAGCACAGTACTGCCTGACATTCATTATAGGCCCGGCTAATGAAAATTCTCCATCCCATGAAACTTCATGGACTAAGTTTCATAAGTACAAGGCAATGCATTTAAAAATAAATAACAATGTGTAATCTATTCTAGTAGAACTCCCTGTTACTTCTCACCACATAGGCCCATGTACACAGGGAACCACGCTACTCTGCAGAGTCACATCATCAGTTAAGTATGGGTTGCCATATCAGCTACCGAAAGGATTACTGCCAGCTTTTATAACATACTTCCCACTACAACATAGGGTCAACACAACTAGTTCCATAATGTTGCTGGTTATGCGGATGACAACTGCAGTTTTATCGTCCTGCCTACATCCCAGCCATTACTACTCCAATTACTGCAAAGGTCACTTTGGGGAATTATACACATGACAGAATCGCATCATGGTTGTTGGACAGGCATTGACACTGAGACTCAAAATATGGTGCAAGCCTACAATGCACGTCCTCAGACTCTGGTTGTGTTGTGCAGAATATTGCCCCCTGACTCAGATGTGACCACTCTTCGGAGTAGGTTCACACTCAATCAAGGGAGCTATATGGTTACTGGTCATGGAAGACATCTCAAATTTTCTACATGTGGTTCAGGTGACGATCATCACCAGAAGTGTTACAATATTGGGTGTGGGAAAAGAATTTTCCATGAAGAGAACACACCATATGATGGTTTCTGATGACTGCCCACAGCTACCTTCCTCACACTATTGGAGCTCCTGTAAATGCAGCAACAGTTATAGTCAGCATCTTATTACCATTTTGTTGCATGCAGTATTTAATTCCAAAATGTGACAAATTGTCCAAAGAAAAATTACGGTATCAACAGTGACTCAGGAAGACCTAACAGTCTTCTTTGCAACATATTATCCCATCTCCATTAATTGTGACAGGCCTGTAGATCAGTTGCATATGCTTAGGTTTTTATTTTGTTCAAAGTGTCATATCCAACCCAGCAAGCCATAGCCCACTGTCACAAAAATATGACCACATGAGCTCACATATCTCTATGTGGATGTGAAATCAGGGTGTTATCATTGGCTATTGATGGTACCAAAGTGTCTGAAGGCAGAATCAGCTCATCCTCCATCATAATCAACAGTTATAATGAGACAAATGGGCGACTGACAGACTGGCCAGCACTGGCCAATAAGTAGAGGCCTTGTTCACCACCTCTGACTCCAACATCAGATCAGTACAAGGATAGTGTTGCATAGCAATATCAATGTCTCACCAGAGCTAGAGATACTCTATCACCACAAGGCAGATCACTGCTGACCATGGAAGTGTAAGCCATACCAATAGTTGGTGTCACTGTGACATCATGACACTGTTAAAAGTTGCCATCCTAGACTGCATACTTCACATGATGTTCAATACTCATTACACTGCTTACTCAAGCTGCCTGCCTGACTACTCTATGGATGATGGTCCTGAGCTACCTGGGCTGCATTTGTGGATGTTATTTGGATTGACTGTGACCATGCTACTGACATCTTGCTCTGCACTGGTTTAAAGAGTCCTACTATGGACTGGTAACTGAACAAACATACTAACATTTGTTGTGTGACTGCAATGGCTTTTATGGATTTAAACAGAATAATGAGCCAGGGTAAATAACTGTTTAGTGACAAGCTGCATGAGACATTACATGTGGACTGATAAATAACAGCTCAGATGTTGATATTTTAAATACATGGCAAAGAGAAAAGTCATTGCAGGGACAGCAATTAGAGCATCTACAAGAGCTACTCATTGTTGTAATGTGGGAACATAATGATTTATCTGACATCCAAAAGGGCATGATCATTGGTTTTCAGATCAAGAGTGGAAGCATTTCTATAATGGCTAAGTTTGTAAACTGTTTGCATGTTACTGGCATTAAAGTACACCAGAATGGCAAGATGGTGCTATAAGAAACCTGTGCTAAGGCAGCTCTGGTACACAATGAGCCATAGATGAAATGGGTGAAAGATGGTTGCAGAGATGTGTATAGGTAAACAGATATGAAATTGTTGAGCAGCAAACTACACAGATGAGCCAATGGGATACCAACAGTGTCTCTTCAATGACAGTTCATCAAACATTTCTGCATGTGGGCCTCTGCAAAAGGCACCTGGTTTATGCAACTGTACTGACTGCTGTTTATCAGCAAAGAAAGGTAGAATTTACACATGAGTACCACAAATAGATGTCCACTAAGTGGCAACAAATGGCCATTCCAGAAGAATCACATTTTGTGCTGCATGAGACAGATGGTCATTGATGTAAACAGGATGAAACATCTGAAATCAAACACCCTGCAACACATAGGATGGGTCTAAGCTGAAGGAGGGAGCGTTATGGTCTGTGGAATGGTCTTTTGGCATTCCCTGGGTGATCTAGTCACTATGGAAGGCACAATAGATGCATGTATGCTTTTGGGACCATTTCCGCCACTACATGCAGTTTTTTTCCTCAGAATGATGGCATCTACCAGCAGGACAAAGCAATGTACTACACAGCTTGCAGTGTACACTGAGCAGCCAAAACATTATGACCACAGCCCATCATGACACTGGATGGCGTTGCAGGCACGTGATGAGGTAACAAATGTATGTAAGCCAAGAAGACATGCAAGGGGGATCACCCTAGTGAAGATATGGGCTGAAAATTGGGAAATCCATTGACATAAGCGACTTTGATAAAGGACAAATTATTACTTAGCAGAGACTGTGAATGAGTATCTTGAAAACAGCGACGCTGGTCAAATGTTCACGTGCTAATGTCGTGAGCATCTACATCCACAGACTGTGGGATTTGGAGGCTCATCTGCTCTATAAAATAGGATGTATTGTGATTTGTGGCATCTCTGCCAAAAGATCACTGCTGTGCACACGGGTGTGCACAGAAGTGTTTTGGAGCACACTACTCATGATACACTGTTAAATATGGAGCTCCGCAGCAAGCCATCCCTACATGTTTCCATGTTGTGCCAATGGCATCATCAGTTATGATTGCCATGGCCATGGGACCATTGGGATTGAACCATTGATAAATAGAAATTATTGCCTGTTTGGGTGAATCACAGTTTTTCTATATTAGGTTGCTTGTCATCTCCACAGACACTATTAAGGTGAAGGTGGCTGGAAACATGCAGCAGGCCACGGATGCAGGCTGGTAGGAGCATTATTCTAAGCTTTCGTGGGTCCTGTGGTAGTAATCAAACACACGCTGATAGCTGAAAATCACCTAAATCCCTTCAAGCCTGATGCCTTCCTCGACAGTAATGCCATCTTTCAGCAGTATAATTGTCCATCTCTCAGTGCCAAAACCTTGATACAGAAGTGTTATAGCGAACCCATGCTGATGTCTCAGCAACCAAATTCACCTGATGTAAATTCTGTGGGACCCACCTGTGTCGCAATCAGTGGCATCACTGCATACACAAATCAGTGGTCCATTATTAGCATGAATTACATGAACTATGAATAGACATCTAAAGCCATATACCAGCACAAACCTACCAAAAAAGGGTCAGATCCCTGATACACAGAATCAGTGATGTATTTCATTCCAGACTCATCAGTGTATGTGCATGGTTTGAAAAGCACAGCTGATTTAAACCCAACCGAGAATCAGTAGGACCACATTGATCAGGCTGTTTGCGCTGTGGACCCTCAACCAAGAACCATAGTACAGCTGGCCACAGTGCTGGAGTTGATATAGTTCCACATTCTTATCAGTACCTTCCAAAATCTCATCGGCATATTTCATAGACAGCCAAAAGGGAAGAGGTGTAGTTGATGCAAGAGTAGAAATTCTGAGTTACAACTTACAAACGCACAAATCTCCTTTAGCATAGATATCATCCACTGCACTGCCACCATCTTTAGTAGCCATATATGGCTTGAAGTCTTAATATGTAAATAACAGCAACAGAATTTTACAGTTTTTGAGGTGTCAGTGTCAGTCAAAAAGCCTACTTTTTGTTTTGGACTGGACGTTATGTGTTTTATTCACTACATGTGCTAGCCCCAGTAGCAGGCCCAGAAACATTGTCATTTGTATAAATGTGATTGTCACTAGCAGCATACTATCATCACTAACAGACTGAGAGAAATTAGTATATAAATATCCCTTTAGATGTCAATAATCTTATCCACCATATATGGGCTCTTTTATTCATAACAGACTCATGCAGTATGAGCCAAATGGAAGAGGTATGACACAATTCCTTAAAATTACAATTGAGCAAGGACTTGATATCTAAGCAGCAAGCATTTTAAGCAATTAATGAATCACTCTGAGCAGAAGTAGCCTTCTTGCACACAGTGCTTTATTGAACATGAATGCAAACATTGCTTTATTGTAATACACTCTACCAGTATTGCAGCATTGCAGCATGTTTCAATACCGCTGAAGGCCTGGATTGATTTTCTTTATTTATGGTAAGTTTGCAGAGCCTACCAAGTCGATTAGTGTTTGCTGCATCTTCAGTTCAGTGTACTCTGCAATATTTCTGCATGAAAAGCTTGTCAAAATCAATTAATGAGCTTTGACAATAAAGCGAAAATGAAACCAGAATGTAGTGTATATCATTTCATTAATTAGAGTGCTTCGTTTATGTTTCTTTATGCATGATGAATCAATTGGGAATACAAAGCAGTGAAGGAAGATCATAAACAATGTAGCAAAGTTAGTTAAGTAGATTTCTACTACAAACAGACCCAATGTTTTCTAATATTCATCAAACATCACTTAGAAGCCAAAATACAAAATTTGAAAATTTTCATCAGTACCTAAAATTTTGTAGTAGAATGTTATACATCATATAAAATGTTAATGATATCAGTAAATAGCCATTATCATTTCAAGTAGACACAAGTCCAACAGTAACATTACATAACATGGTAATATACTACAGAACAGGTTTACCACCATTGTCACTAGCTGACAACCATATAACTTTATGTTACAAGAAAAGAATACCAGTCAAGCTTATGTTCAGAACAGAAGCCAGTCAGAAGCAAGTGATTCAAAGTTCCCAATACTTTCAGGTTCCCTGTGGTATAAGACATTTGTTTTCTCAATTTAGAAGAACTCTGTGAAGTACTTTGAGGTCTATCTTGGATGTTCCAACAATTTCAAAGTCCATATTACCTTCAAACCAACAGCAACTATTTCCATTCAAGCAGTAGTAAAGAAGGAGTCAGAGAAAGTACAGAATCTCTGTATTGTCAAATATGTAAATGTTAGCAAATGAGCCACACTTATTACATGCACAAAAAATAAATGGACTATTGCAGCTTTGTGCACATTTTAATATTGTAGTCAATTCACAGTCATTAGTACAGGCTTACCTAATTCTATGGGCAGTAGATAGCCTAGCAAGGCAATTTCTGTAATGTAGTGAAATGCTTCAAGAAAGATGAATGCAAGTCGAGGGTAAGTGTTACATTGAAAGTTGGCACACAGTCATCTGCAGAGCGATAGTGCGTATACCTGGATGCAGTGAAATTATGTAAGGGAAGGGAGGTAGTCTCTAATCTTGCATTAAATAAAAGACTTGACACAGACTGAGAGAACTGTATGGTTTAATGTTGACCAATAAAAATATATTTCACAGTGACAAGCTTCTCTCAGTATTAAAAGACATGTATAATCTGCAGACACACAAATTTCATAAGGACATGGCTTTCATTTACAGGAGGTGTCTTACCAGTTTGCAGATTGTGCCTTTCAGTTTTTATTTCAGCATTTGTGTCTTCATAAGGGGTGGTGTTAGCTACTAAAAGATGATTTACTGTCCAAACTAGCAGTGTATGTAGGTGATATTCTGACTGCAAGTCTGATTTGGAAGGAGTGCAATCCACTTATCCAGTAAGCCTTTTAGAAGAAGTACAGCAAGGAGGCATGACAATATATTTAAAAATGGACAGAATTTGTTAGTAAGGTACTACTGGTTGAAAATTAGATTGTACATGAACTAGTAATTATGCCACATAATTTGAAGTTGCAGCCTGTATCTACTTCATGTGTATCATCACAGATCTCTGCCGAGAACATATTGTTGATGTCTGCTCAGCTGATGTTTTCATGACTTTGAGCTCTAACCTATTAGAGGTATGTAATTTTGTCTGCATCTGTCATCAAGACATATTTCAAATGAATGATAAATCTTTACCTGCTAAGCACAATAGTGGAAGGAAATCTAAACACCATGATACAAACGGGCCAGAAATTAGAATTTTTATCTACAACAAAGTAACAAGTAAAATATAAGGCACTACTGAGATTAAAATTTATCTACAGAGCCATCTGTGTAAGATGGATTTATGACGGACAATATTCGCAAAATTATTGTGGTGCTCCTACCAGAACACAGATCAAGTGGCATATGGAAGCATGAAATGTTATTCAATGAATCTGTCACTTGACACAATTCCCAATATTGGGAACTGTTTGCATACAAAGAACACCAGTGAGTGTGGCCACTATAAACTGTATTCTTCTTCTTCTGAAGCTTGGTAGAGGATCTGTGATTGTTAGGTCAATAGAAATGTGTCTTTCCATATTTTGAATCACATCTAAATAAAAGACCCCTGCTACTGTCTGTAAAATACTTTAAAGTAGCTTCTGTAAAATACTGAAAAATAATAATAAAAGCACAGAACATAATATCTTAACCTGATGAAATTTTGTCATTCTGTAGAATACATAACAGGGCATATACAGGGTGTTCAACTCAACTAATGGCATTGAAATTTTTGAAAAACTACACTTCAGATGCAAACAATTCATAGTTAAAGTCTTGTCATGTCAGGGGGGCATCCAATGATACTCAGTTTCATCACCCGACCTGCCGCATGTATGGGATTGGGGGGCAAAATTGAAATCTTTAATGTGAACCCCCAATTGTTATAACACATTCAGATTCTACAGACAATAATAGATAAGTTTTGTCTGAAACATTTTTTTTCATTTCGTGACAGATGAGACTGTAAACAGAAAATTCAAAATGGGTAAAAATAGTATGTTTCAAAATGTTATCCAATAACATTGGAATTAGCCACCCACTTCCATGCAGCAAGGGTAGGACAGGCAATTATTTCACAACTTTGAATGAGAAACCACATCCTCAACACTGTATTTCTCCACTAAAATCAGGAGAGGATTGCTCTGTGCCTCACTGTGGCCATGTAGGCAACTACAACTTATCATAACAGGCAGTGCAATCCCATTAAAAGTTATAAAACAACTGCTATCCTGCCCTCACAGTGTGGAGGTGAGAGGCTAATACAAGTGTCATTGAATAGCATTTTGAAACATATTATTTTCTACCCATCTTGATTTTTCTTATTACAGCACCATTTGTTGTGTAGCAAAAAAAGGTTTCAGTCTAAACTTTTTTCTCTCTCTCTCTCTCTCTCTCTCTCTCTCTCTCTCTCTCTCTCTCTCTCTCAGAGAATCTGCATTGGCAAAAATATGCCGGTTCCCAATAAGATTTCTAAGTTGCACCCCCTCACTCTCCACAAATAGTGTGTGGTGTAGGGGTTGAGTTTGATATGGATGTCCCCATAAAAGACAAAAAAAATACTATAAATGTTCTGGATAAACAAGTTGTTTTTCAGTTACTTCAATGTAGTCAGTTAAACTGAACACCTTGTATATAACAAAAGTACAGGGTGCTTATAAGCACGTGCTTAGGTATGAATTTATATTATTACGTGTGTGCATAGATTTTCATACCTGATATATAAAATTTCAATGATACTTACTTTTTGGGTGTACCATTAACTGTTGTCTTTATTGTTTCTTTATTTTTAGATTTTCTAAAAGGTAATATGCATAATGTGTGTGTTGCTCACTTTAAATCTTTCACCAAAACAGACTATTGTGCTACAAATGTGGGTTAAGATGATCTGCTTATGAGCACTTTCAAGTGAATACCTTAATCAAAGTTAACTTCCATAGCAGTGATAAATAAATTTGAGTTTGCAAAAAAACCTAAAGAATTTGTTGGTGGCCAACTCCTTCTACTGCTGTAATATGTTTTTTTTATTTTATGTCTTATATTTGATGATGCATGGCTACAATAGCCTAAGAATTATAAAACACACCTAAGTTTACTGAACATTTAATACCTGGAAACAAGTTTTATATCCTTTTAAATGTAAATATGCTTAACAGTATTTTTTTTCCTTACATGTTCCATGCCCCAGATCTCCTGACTAGATACCAATTAGAATGAAAAGCACATCTGATCTAATATCTGAGTCCACTGTGTTTCAACCATTCTCAGGAATCTTTCACCAAAGTTTGTCTGCAAGACTTCCGTTTCTGTTATTATGTCCACACTAAATAATTTTCATCTAGCATGTTTTAGTTGTTTGTTAATTTCATATTTATGTGCAAACACCACATACACTCTATACATGATGTACACTTGTGCAATGTGAGTAAAACAAACTTGAATTGAAAGTTATTTATAGTTAAAATATAGTACCTCAAGACTCATATTGTGTTTAAAAGGTCACTTAATTGAGGAAACCTTTTGTAAACGACGGAAAGTTAATATGATATATTTATGCCTGTAGCTGTGTCTCTCATGTTTTGCAGCAAACTGGGGTCTTACTGTGATATTGTTTTGTTTCTTCTGACTATCAATTTCCTTAGTGTAATATCTAGGAGAAGAGAATTTCAACTCTACAGTCATCTACTTTGATTTTGTTTCACTATTCAGTCCAATTCCTTCGCCATTATATTCCAGTCCATATATTTCACTACATTTGTGCCCTTCTAAGCAGTCACAAAGTTTACAGCATGTCTTAAATAACACTTGAGTATTAGTTTAATACTGTGCAGCTCCATTTTCAGATGCAGAATACACAGAAGACAATTAAAATACTTCAAAGTATATACACATTTTGCTGATTTTACTGTTGTAATCACTACATGATCTGTATGTGGGAAGGTGGAATATTTATTGTGACTTTTATCTGAAGTCATAGACTTGGAAAGTAAGATTAAGGTTTCAGCTAATTACAACAATTTTCTTTTGTTGTCTACCACAAGAGTTTGTTGAGAATTTTGCTTAAGCAATAGAAGTGAACACAGATACGTCCTGAAAGCGTTGCTACA
Source organism: Schistocerca cancellata (assembly GCF_023864275.1). Lineage (NCBI taxonomy): Eukaryota > Metazoa > Arthropoda > Insecta > Orthoptera > Acrididae > Schistocerca > Schistocerca cancellata. The sequence continues at coordinate 272,992,162 of NC_064629.1, forward strand.
ATCTCTTCTTACAAAATTTTGTTTCTCTACCTGTAATCTGACTTGTTATACAGAACAACTACATAAACTATACTGAACACAAACTTTTGTCTAATTTCTAACAACCTAAACTTTGATAGTATCTAAGTGTCCAACCTACACTTATAACGGCTCATGATTTCAGCTGAAAATGTTCATAAGGAGAACCTGTATTTCCTTCATCATTGACAAAGTTTCTGAATGTTCTCTATCTACAGTCAAACGACATTTACTGAAGTACATCTGAAAACACTTACTCAGTTCAATAACGAAGTGGATATTTTTTCTTCAGTTTTGTATAGGACAGGAAATACTTACCCTCCTCCAATTTGTTTCTCAGCATACTCTGTTGTCAGACCAATGGCTGGCGTGTCACTGAACATCGACATCACTGCACCTGTTGCTCTACATTCCAAAATCCTGACAGCAAGGTATAGCGCAAGATGAAATGGCCAACAGGAAGTTTTACAGTATTACGCTACTCTGTCACTACACAATGGGGTGCTGTAGAACTACTGAAGACATAAGTTTGTTTGCATTATATTCTGTGTTTGTTCAACCACTTGAGTAAATGTTTTGCATCCTGAGGATGTCTGTTTTGTCAGCCACCAATGATAATAGCCAAAATCAACTTTTTCTGAATAAGTAAAACTCTGAAGCTTTCCACTGGTCACATAGTGTAAACTGGCCCTATGCAAAGGTACAACAAAATGAACGGCATGAAATTTACTGTTTAAAATGTAAGACTTATGATATCTTATCCAGAATAGTGTGAAGTCACCTGTATATCTTATGATCATTGTGTTATTTTCTTCTTCTTACCATACCTTATGTGGGAAATTACAGATGTCTACTAAGGGTACCTTGTTAACACCTGCTTAGTTGACAGATTCATAAGTTCAGTCACTGAAATTCCTAGATTTTGTATAGTGTGGTACTAGTTAATTTGTATTAATAATATGTTCTGTAATACTCAAATTTTTATTCAACCACAACAAATATTCAAATACTTAACTGTTATTATCATAACAACTGTACAAGAACTTCTGTGTGAGAAAATCACAGGCAAAATCAAATTTATAATACAGGTAGTAAGTGAATTTACAGCATTATGCAGATGAAGAGAAAGTCAAGGTTTATGTTTGAAAGCTACAAGATATTGAAGATCTACAAGGGCATTGGAAGCAGCATCTGGCTAGGCAATGGCAAACCACCAATACAACAACCATGGGGTGTGAATGAGCAGCAACAGCCCACGGAAGGCATTTGGAAAACACGACAAGAGGCAGCATCGAACACACAGCATGTACCTTGTTGGAAGCAGCAGCACTCCACAAGGTAAATATAAACAACAAAAAGTGAACTGTCTGGTACAGAGGTATGTTTTTGAAACTTGTACTTGGTTTAGCAAGAGTGTCAAAATGAATAAATCAAATGGATACTGTGCTAACGAAGTCATCAATGACTGTAAATCTTCAGAGAATGAAATCAGTATATGTTCTCTGCATAGCTCTGAAATGAAAGTGGATCACCAAAATTTAATATTGCAAGTTTTAGTGAAAATTAATGGCTGTTTGGATGAAATAAAGGAAAGTATAAAGAATCAAGAGGCAGAAAATATTAGTAGTATCATGTCAATGAAAAGTATATTAATTAAGGGAGGCACTGATGCTAAAAACAAAGTTGGGGATAGAATGTAGCTCAAGTGAATAAATAAGGTTTAATGGCAAGGTTAAGAATGTAATTTACAGAATAGATTACAACTTAGAAACTGAATGTTCTCCATTGGAAGAAAGCAGGAGCCAGATAACGTGAATGAGTGTGATATAAGGAGTGTAGCAGTGACTAACGTGCATGCTGATGTAGCACAAAGTTATATGATTTTAAAGGCGAAAGTTATTTCATATGATAATGTTGCTGTTGTGTGGTTTTCAACTTCTTCCAGCATAATTCATGATGGATAGCTCATGGGTGAATGACCAGATGTCATCGTCCAACAGTCACAATATTTGAGCTTTGCCTTCATCACCTGATGATGTGAATATGGTAATTTGCCAAAATATTGTGCCCACTACACACTGATATCCACCCATTCAATAATGAACTATTTCATCACTGCTGTTTTTAATGGTTTTATCAGTGTTAATTATGAAGTGAATGGCAAAGAAGCTGTTGATAATGGTGATCGTAGTTATTTGGACAATGATATAACTGATATATTTTTCTTTGATAATGTAGAATATGTTAATGGGACTGATGTTCTTCTGGTGGTGAAGTCAGATGCAACAGCTGGTGAAAAAATACAGTACTGTGAAATGAAGGGGGTGAAGATCAAACAAGTGTGCAAGAGAAAGTGCTTGATAATAAAAAGCATGTGACACTAGTGGTGCTGGAAAAATCAAGCGTATGGAACACTAAGATGTGATGATCAAGAAACTGCAGGAAGTACATGATACAATAGAGAGCTTACCTGGTTTTATAAACTCAGAAATGCCTGCAGTCAGGTGGACTGCGAAAGTTTACTTATCTTTGCTTGTAGAGTTGTGTAAACTATTATAAATCCGTTGACGAATTCTTCTCGGGTTATCAACCAAGTGGTGGCGTCGTCTTGTTGCAACATTTTGATGAGTTTCATATCCATCATCTTCTGGTGAAGGCAGTCAGACTTCGCCAGAAGATGATGGACACAAAACTCATCAAAACATTGCGACAAGGCGACGCCACCACTCTGCCAATAACCCAAGAATAATTCATCATTGGAATACGCCAAGAAAGACTCCAATCACATATATTATGAAGCCAATAAATTCAAGTTAGCAACAGAGTTGTTATCTAAAGTAAATGAGAACAAGTCAGGGAAGGAGATTTCTAAGTATGGTAATTACTTTATGGTGATTTGAAAACAGAGCCACTGATTAAGGAATCTAGTATCATCATCATACTTCCAGTTGTGTTTAAATGTTATGTTTAACAAATTGCATATTATTTGTTCATGGAAACAGAAGGTCTGCTAGTAGAAAAAATAACACAATGAAAAGTTAAAACAGAGGTAGTTTGACATTGAGAACAAGTTTTATGTAGAATGAAAAAAAGTCAAATATATCTTCAGGTTTATGTGAAAGTGGCAAAGTGTAGACTGAATATGAATTAATGGTGTGTGTGGTGGGTGGGTGGGGGCAGGGGGGGGGGGAGTGAGTGAGTGGGTGGGTGGGTGGCTTGGTGGGTGTATGTATACATGTGTATGAATCATGTAGATATGGAATTGGTTTGTTATCATGTAGATTCGATAATGTTAAAAGTGATATGTGGGGATAACATTTATTTCTTAATGTTGGGTGAAATACAAACAGAATAAATTACATAAATCACTGTCATTCTGGAGATCAAGTTCTGAGATAAGGCACTGAACTGATCTTTCAGGTAGTGCTTTTGAGTGGATGGTAGACTTGATGCTAATTTGGGCTGATTGGTATGTCCAATGAACTGAAACTGGCCTGAGCCAGAGCACTGCAGGTCTCACGAAAGGTTCAGTTCTGGTGCAGTGTAGCAAGAAAATGGACTACAAGTACATTATGAAAGCATGTTCAAGTACTGAAGAACTAATTGAGTGAGTGTGGTGAAAGTGATCTTCATTAATGTGAGTGAAAATATTGACAGAAACGGTTTTTTCTGTGATGAAATCAAGCAATGGAAACTCCAGGTTGTAATTTTGATGACATAAGGAAAAGATACATTGCTACTCACTGTAAAACTAATACATTGAAACCAAAGACTTTGTGAGTTTGGTCCATGAGGAATTCACACACATTTGAACATATAATACCTTGAATTGCAGACAGACAAAACAAAAAGACACATAAGCTTTCAGTGGAAGCCTTCAACAGCAAATTAAACACACACACATTCATTCACACAAGTGAACACACCTAATGTACATTTGACTATCACCTTCAGTAGCTTGGACCAAGATGCTGAAGATGATAATTGTATGTGCATGAAGTGCACTTGCTTGTGCGAATCATTGTGTATATGTATGTATGGTTTTCCTTTTCTGATGAAGGAAGTGTCACCTTCACAGTAAGTTGCAACCTATCTTTTGCATATATTATTTCTGTGATGAGTACTTTACGACTGGGATTCGTATTCTTCTTACAGCTTTTTCTTTATCAAGCTGAAACTTTTGAAGAAAAATGTATTTATTTGGCATGGAATTTCTATCCATGGTATAATTATTATGAATACTGAAGAGTGGCACATAATGAGTCAATACTCAACTTATAGATACTAAAGTGCAAAGGTACAGGGTAAATATCTATTAGTTTCTATAGAACTGATCTAAATTTTTGTTTAAAGTTGATTTTAGGTTCATTTTCATTTATTAGCTTCTTTAAATGTTTGGTTTGTTGCAATTCATACCAAGAGAAGGCCACAGAATGAAGCTACTAGTTGGCAGTTAATAATAAGCAGATGACGTATAACTTTAATAAGTATAAAGTAAATATTTTAAAATAGATTTTAAGTTAAAACTTATATTTTAGCTATGATGATTTAGCACCTCAACACCTTCACCATTTCATATTACTATTGTTATTATTAATACTATTATTATTATTATTATTATTATTATTATTATTACTATCACTGTAGCCATCTTTTTGTTTCCTGTAAAAAGTTTTCAAAATTTTATTTTGGTTTTTCTTCCTACATTATTAGTATTCTAGACAGAAGTCACTTTCTTAATAATTTTGTTCTTCATATTAGTTGTCCTCCCCCCCATGAACCATGGACCTTGCCATTGGTGGGGAGGCTTGCGTGCCTCAACGATACAGATAGCCGTACCGTAGGTACAACCACAACGGAGGGGTATCTGTTGAGAGACCAGACAAACGTTTGGTTCCTGAAGAGGGGCAGCAGCCTTTTCAGTAGTTGCAAGGGCAACAGTCTGGATGATTGACTGATATGGCCTTGTAACAATAACCAAAACGGCCTTGCTGTGCTGGTACTGCGAACGGATGAAAGCAAGGGGACACTACGGCCGTAATTTTTCCCGAGAGCATGCAGCTTTACTGTATGATTAAATGATGATGGCGTCCTCTTGGGTAAAGTATTCTGAAGGTAAAATAGCCCCCCATTTGGATCTCCGGGTGGGGAATACTCAAGAGGATGTCGTTATCAGGAGAAAGAAAACTGGCATTCTAATGATCGGAGCGTGGAAAGTCAGATCCCTTAATCGGGCAGGTAGGTTAGAAAATTTAAAAAGGGAAATGGATATGTTAAAGTTAGATATACTGGGAATTAGTGAAGTCTGGTGGCAGGAGGAACAAGACTTTTGGTCAGGCGAATACAGGATCATAAATACAAAATCAAATAGGGGTAATGCAGGAGTAGCTTTAATAATGAATAGGAAAATAGGAGGGTGGGTAAGCTACTACAAACAGCATAGTGAACGCATTGTTGTGGCCAAGATAGACATGAAGCCCATGCCTACTACAGTAGTACAAGTATATATGCCAACTAGCTCTGCAGATGATGAAGAAATTGAGGAAATATATGATGAGATAAAAGAGACCATTCAGGTAGTGAAGGGAGACGAAAATTTAATAGTCATGTGTGATTGGAATTCGACAGTAGGAAAAGGAAGAGAAGGAAACGTAGTAGGTGAATATGGATTGGGGCTAAGAAATTAAAGAGGAAGCCGCCTGGTAGAATTTTCCACAGAGCATAACTTAATCATAGCTAACACTTTGTTCAAGAATCATGAAAGAAGGTTGTATACATGGAAGAACCCTGGAAATACTAAAAGGTATCAGATAGATTATATAATGGTAAGACAGTGATTTAGGAACCAGGTTTTAAATTGTAAGACATTTCCAGTGGCAGATGTGGACTCTGACCACAATCTATTGGTTATGACCTGTAGATTAAAACTGAAGAAACTGCAAAAAGGCGGGAAATTAAGGAGATGGGACCTGGATAAACTGAAAGAACCAGAGGTTGTACAGAGTTTCAGGGAGGGCATAAGAGGACAATTGACAGAAATGGGGGAAAGAAATACATACAGTTGAAGAAGAATGGGTAGCTTTGAGGGATGAAGTAGTGAGGGCAGCAGAGGATCAAGTAGGTAAAAAGATGAGGGCTAGTAGAAATCCTTGAGTAACAGAAGAAATATAGAATTTAATTGATGAAAAGAGAAAATATAAAAATGCAGTAAATGAAGCAGGCAAAAAGGAATACAAACGTCTCAAAAATGAGATCGACAAGAAGTGCAAAATGGCTAAGCAGGGATGGCTAGAGGACAAATGTAAGGATGTAGAGGCTTATCTCACTACGGGTCAGATAGATACTGCCTACAGGAAAATTAAAGAGACCTTTGAAGATAAGAGAAACACTTGTATGAACATCAAGAGCTCAGATGGAAACCCAGTTCTAAGCAAAGAAGGGAAAGCAGAGAGGTGGAAGGAGTATATAGAGGGTCTATACAAGGGCGATGTACTTGAGGACAATATTATGGGAATGGAAGAGGATGTAGATGAAGATGAAATGGGAGATACGATACTGCGTGAAGAGTTTGACAGAGCACTGAAAGACCTGAGTCAAAACAAGGCCCCCGGAGTAGACAACGCTCCATTGGAACTACTGGCGGCCTTGGGAGAGCCAGTCCTGACAAAACTCTACCATCTGGTGAGCAAGATGTATGAAACAGGCAAAATACCCTCAGACTTCAAGAAGAATATAATAATTCCAATCCCAAAGAGAGCAGTTGTTGACAGATGTGAAAATTACCAAACAATTAGATTAATAAGCCACAGCTGCAGAATACTAACACGAATTCTTTACAAACGAATGGAAAAAGTAGTAGAAGCCGACCTCGGGGAAGATCAGTTTGGATTCCGTAGAAATACTGGAACATGTGAGGCAATACTGACCTTACGACTTATCTTAGAAGAAAGATTAAGGAAAGGCAAACCTACGTTTCTAGCATTTGTAGACTTAGAGAAAGCTTTTGACAATGGTGACTGGAATACTCTCTTTCAAATTCTAAAGGTGGCAGGGGTAAAACACAGGGAGCGAAAGGCTATTTACATTTTGTACAGAAACCAGATGGCAGTTACAAGAGTCGAGGGGCATGAAAGGGAAGCAGTGGTTGGGAAGGGAGTGAGACAGGGTTGTAGCCTCTCCCCAATGTTATTCGATCTGTATATTGAGCAAGCAGTAAAGGAAACAAAAGAAAAATTTGGAGCAGGTATTAAAATCCATGGAGAAAAAATAAGAACTTTGAGGTTCGCCGATGACATTGTAATTCTGTCAGAGACAGCAAAGGACTTGGAAGAGCAGTTGAACGGAATGGATGGTGTCTTGAAGGGAGGATATAAGATGAACATCAACAAAAGCAAAATGAGGATAATGGAATGTAGTCAAGTTAAGTCGGGTGATGTTGAGGGTATTAGATTAGGAAATGAGACACTTAAAGTAGTTTTGCTATTTGGGGAGCAAAATAACTGATGATGGTCGAAGTAGAGAGGATATAAAATGTAGACTGGCAATGGCAAGGAAAGCGTTTCTGAAGAAGAGAAATTTGTTAACATCGAGTATAGATTTAAGTGTCAGGAAGTCATTTCTGAAAGTATTTGTATGGAGTGTAGCCATGTATGGAAGTGAAACATGGACGGTTAATAGTTTGGACAAGAAGAGAATAGAAGCTTTCGAAATGTGGTGCTACAGAAGAATGCTGAAGATTAGATGGGTAGATCACATAACTAATGAGGAAGTATTGAATAGGATTGGGGAGAAGAGAAGTTTGCGGCACAACTTGACCAGAAGAAGGGATCGGTTGGTAGGACATGTTCTGAGGCATCAAGGGATCACCAATTTAGTATTGGAGGGCAGTGTGGAGAGTAAAAATCGTAGGGGGAGACCAAGAGATGAATACACTAAGCAGATTCAGAAGGATGTAGGTTGCAGTAGGTACTGGGAGATGAAGAAGCTTGCACAGGATAGAGTAGCATGGAGAGCTGCATCAAATCAGTCTCAGGACTGAAGACCACAACAACAACAACATATTAGTTGTATCAATTTTTTTGGGAGGGGGAAGTATCGTGAGCATATAAACACAGTCTCCATTTATATGTAGTAAATAGTTAAAAATGTGGTCATAGAAGTATGTTACACTGTTATTACATAGTGAATGCAGCTTCTGTAACTGATGTACATGACACCAGGCAGTAGGTGCAGGAGGGTCTGAGAGCAAGGAGCAAGCATGCTGCTGTTCATGGACCTGGGCTAGGTGCAAGCCAATGCATTTTAATAAATAGGTTGTGTACAAGTTCAACTTTTATTCAACCTGCCATGACAAATATTCAGATATCTAACTGTTATTATCATAAAACTGTGATAGGTCTACATACCCTCTTCCGCTTTCTCAGTATGACTGAAGTACTGACTCAAGTTTTGACTTTCCTGTCAATAAATTATTCTCATGAGCTCTAACTCTGCTCTGTTCCAGTTAGTTTAGTAGAGGTTTTTCTGTTCTGCTTGCTACATAGCTACTGTACACTGCATACTATGCTACTTTTGATTTTTTCTAATCATACTTCACCTATGGATAATGGCTGTCAGCTGTCAATCATCCACTGAGTGCCAACCATTTACCTTAATTCAACTGCTCGGCACACCACATTGCTGCACATTATCACCCATGGACCACCAATTCTACACTATCGGCAGCTGATGCAACAGACTACCAACGTAGCTCACTACAGCTCATAAAATCCTAGTACCTCAGCCATTTTACTGTGACAACCCACTCAAGGCACCTCAAGATCAAAGTCCCTTTATGTAATACAGGGTTCGTCAAAAAAATGTATACACACTTTGAACTGTCATAGACAATTTATTTCCCATTCTACAAGGTTAAATATCTGTGAGAAAGTAATGTTATGTTTCTTCAACAGGTGGCAGCAGTTGAAAGGAAGTAACTGCAACGTGACGGACATGCGTTTGAGCTTTGAAGTGCGGAAGCAAATAATTAAGTGGTACTGGAAGTTTGTGAATGTAGCTGCGGTTCGAAGACAGTGGAGAACTGAGTATGGTACACAACCACCTTCAAGGTTAACAATTACACCTCTACGAGACAAATTCGAAATTCATGGAGCATTGTGTGATGTGCATAAAGGTCGATCAGGGCGACCTCGTACAGCTACAAGTGATGATTCAACAACTGCGGTCTTGGAACTGTTTCAGCGTTCGCCTCAAAAATCTTCAAGGCAAGTGACACATGAGAGTAATGTAAGTGGTAGTAGTGTTCTATGCATTCTGAAGAAAGGCAAGTTTCATGTGTACATTCCAAGGCTCATGCAACAGCTAAGTGATGACGATCCAGATCAAAGGTTAGAACTTTGTGAATGGGTTCAGGAGATGGTGAGACGTGAACTGGGATTTATGTGTAGCATAACTTGTTCGGATGAACCCCAATTCAAACTCAATGGAACTGTCAATAGGCACAATTGTGTGTACTGGGCTAAAGATAACCCTCACATTACAGTTGAAAAGGCTGTGATTTTGCCTGGTGTAAATGTGTGGTGTGGTTTGTCTGCAAGGGGAATCATTGGGCCTTTCCACTTTGAAGGTACTGTTACTGGAGAAACGTACCTAACAATGCTTGCTGACTCCATACTCCCTGCCATTCGTGCATTATACAGTATTGATGAGTTTTATTTCCAACAAGATGGCGCAAACTACATTTATTCTTCCAATTGGACTTTAAGCTTTCCATTTCCAGATATTTAACATTGTAGAATGGGATATAAATTTTCTATGACGCTTCAAAGTCTGTATACATTTTTTTGGCACGCCTTGTATATTGACTTCTCTATTTTAATGATGTATAAGAGGTGAAAAGTAATTTCATTTGCAGTGTAATTTCAACATAACACATTCTGGAAAGCAGTTTGGAACATTTTACAGCAATAATATCCATGTCACTATAACAATATCACATTAAGTGATAACCATGAAAGTCACACCATTTGAGGAGTTGTCATGCAACTGAAACTGAGTGAAGGCTGTCATGGAGCTTAGGGAATGCACACTTTCTCTGTATGCACTTTTGCAAACCTACATATGAGATTTTGGTGATGGGACATTTCAGAATGACAAAGAATACTTATTTCTGAAAAGTTTTATGTGTTGTTAAGATGTCTTAGAAAGATTTCTTTCTAAAGCGAAAGCTGCGTCTACTGGCCATGTCGGGTCATTCAGTGCCAACTGACTGCTAAGTTATCTACTGCCAGTGGTGTTATTCAGATGCACTACAGAGGGTCATGAGAACAACATACCGTTCTCCTAGCCTTTTACACCTTCCCAGACCTTGGACCTTCTACTTCTCACTCAAGAAGATCCTAAAATTGGCATTACAAAATTGGGTATACTCAATTCCAGCACTCCCACCTGCATAAAATGCCAGGCACTACTGGGAATCTAAAACAAGTTCTCCACATTTCAGACATAGCGAAAAATTACCTATGGAGGCAGACAAATATTTGTTTCTACTTTAGAGGAGATGCACAAGATGCTCACATTTCATTTTTAAAAGGGAACTGCTGGTGGACTCTGTTATTGAATTAGGTTGACAATGTTTATAAAAACAAATTATTTCTTGTGACTTTCTGGCGAATTTCTAACTATTCCCTGTTCATTGTGTCAACAGACATTTGTGAAACAAGATATCTAGGTTACTGATATTACTTAACAAAAACAATTTCAGCTTTAAGATCATAAAAGAGACTTCAATCATGATGTGTCAATATTACTCTAATTCAGTAGAAAACACACATAATGCTCAATAACTAGCTTTAGTTTTGTACAGCACTGAGTAAAGACTTACTCTCCTCCCTTTTGTTTTGTCTTGTATTCCATTGAAGGCTTGCTAGGTGGTTTCATATTGAGGCTGGATGCGGTCATAGGACGGGCTGCTTCTCTGCTAGTCAACATAAATCTTCTCATTGTTTCATGTTGTGGAAACCTAGGAGCATGAAGTAGACAGAGAAATCTGATAATAACTGTATCCAAATGAATATCAGTATTCTGTCACTATTATATTACAGCAGTGCAGAACAAGTAAGCCTGTTGTATGGCTAATGTGATGATCTGGACTCACATGATTCTTTGGTTGCTGTCTTTGCATCCTCAGGATGATTATGTAACCATCCATTGATACTAAAGTATATGACAACTTTTACCACCTAATTACAATAAGTTGTGAACCCTTGCTCAGAGATAGTCATGTTAACTGGCTACATACAAGAGAGCAATTATTCTTTATTCAGTGTGATTAACCATAAAATCATGTTCAGATGTGAGTAAAATATTTCAACTCTGAAAATATTCTTAGTTTTAAGGATTTCGCTCGACACTTACCCACTATATATTAATACTGATTATTCTTTTCCCCTTATATTGCAATATCTCTGAAGTTGTTTTGCATCACTAGGAATTCTATGATTGTTTGGTCTTTTTTTAATTAAAATAATGTGAGTACTTAAAATCTTTATCAAGGGTAATTCTGGATTGTTCGCTGGGCTGGTGTGTCATTGTCTTTAGTCACATATTTACAAGGGTTCGTAAAGCTCTCACATTTAGTGTGAAGAAATTTTTTAGTTACAAATTTCTTTATCTGCTAACCACTGGAAGCATAAATCAATCTTTTATTATTAACTGGAGAGAAGTGTGGAAAATTTTTATCTCTAATAACATTTCTCCTACCAAACAGGAGATTTCTGAGAGAACATAGTGGCAAAGGAAACAGTGAACAAGGAAACAGTACAGTGAAACTTCAGTATTTTAACTGGGAAAGACGTTTCAGAGAATTCACTGGAGTATCCTCCTGAAGATCTAGGTTGTTAGTGCAGACTTAAAAGACAGAAAATTTATAAGTCAGCTGTACACAAGACAAAAAGTACCCATGACAAAACAGGTGGGTGTTAGAAAAGATATATCAGGTGAAAATGTCTTTTGTAACTAACACTTTTCAGTATTTGTACTGAGAAACTATTAAATAAACCATTTAAGAAAGCAAGAGGCACAATAATTGGAGGAGCAATGATATATACAATTATGTACACATATGAAGAAATAGCCTTGACAAAATTGGGGGAGGAACTACAATTTATGATGGGTAGGATTGTAAAAGAGTACTGAACAAGTACAACTGAGGGAAAAACTAAAGAAATGCCATTTCATTATACGAATTTTATTTCAAACATGAGTGGAAGGGAACACCTTTGAACAAATAGTTTTCAAAAGATGAAAGGTTTGTTGACAGGGACAAATTTAACAAAACTAGATACTAGAAGGACAAGAAAGAGATTCACCAAGAGCTATGTCCAGTTTATATCATAGTGAATCATAGACAGGCATAAAGTAAGAAGTAAACTACTTGGAAAAGCTTCATATGCTCTTTGTGAGAAAACTGTTAAATGAAAAAGGGACTGGCAGAATCAGGAATGAAGAATTACTTACAAGAACAGCAGGGTGAAAAGAAACTAGTGGAAATACAGGTAATGAGGAAAACATCACCAAGCAGACATACATTCTGAAAAAATTTGCCTGTAGCAAAGAGTCATTAAAAGAATGACTGCAGGGAAGAGAGAGACAAATAGAGATAGAGAGAAAGAGAGGGGCAGAGAGAGAGAGAGAGAGAAAGAGAGAGATGTGGAATGCTGGATAGGGTTAAAAAATATGATGTAATCAACAGATTAAGCAACAAGAAAGTAATGTACTGAGTATCTCTCATAATAAAGAAGAACTAGCAATATCAGATGGCACATTTTCTGTGTGTATGCAGAGATGAGACTTTAATTATACATAGGGCCCAAAACTTCAAATACCAACAAAAGAAAATGCGTATTTTGTCCAATCAGCATACATTTATGCTCTTTCCAACCTCATGATATATTTATAAACAGAGATGACCATAAAACAACCTATGCAAAACTGGCTGCTATCAATTTGAAGAATAGAGGATGTTTTCACGCTCTGTGACCAAAATTACTTATGATACTCATGAGCCTCATGATTCCAATGAAGCAAAAGGCATCAATTTTTGTGTTATGGCTCCATCTGGTCTAGAAGAAAGACACTGTGACTGGATTAACAGAAGATGCCTCAACCAGGGATGATGCAAGGCAACTCAGTAACAGGGCCAAGTAAGCATCTTGCATAAAGAGCTATATTCAGACTATGCTGACACTGCAGATGTTACTGCCCAGGCCTTCAGTACAGTGAAACTGCTACACTATTAAGAAATATCAGAGCTGCCATTCCAGAAACAATGACTGTCTGAATTCATGTTAACATTACCCAGTTCAGACAGGCAGCATCAATTGGCATCACAAAGCAGCTACAAGATAATTATAATGAAAGATATTATTAAGAAATCAGTTATCAAGTTGCTACTGCCAGCCACTATCATTACTAGATGTCAGTTTGCTGTCAGTAAAAAGTATGAATGTTTCTGACTTGGTACGTTACAGCTGGTGGCCTTCCTGCTGGCTAATTTCTATCTCTCGTCACAGGCTTGCTTTGCGGTTTTGTGTTGCATGGCTTGCTCAGATAACTGCCATACCTGGTGCTGGCAAACTCTCCTGCTCTTTGGTGTTCTGTGTGGGAAAACTCTACTATTGTTCTATACCATATGTGGCGAAATTGTGCTGTTGTTTGAGGCCCCAAGCTGGCACACCCTGTTACTGATTGATATCCTGTGTGGGATAAATTCATCAATACAAATTCTTGCTGTCCACCTGGGACCACAGATTGGTTCTGTATGCTTTGGTGCTTCCCAAGCAAACCTGCATATCAGTACCTGTTTGATATCACAGCCTTCACCCACCTTATGTCTGTGCCACACACATAGTATGACCTGCTACCTGCTACACTGGGGGTGATACTGCATGCCGGCCATGACATAAGGCCTCCTGTTGATCTAAGCATGCTACGCTGACTGTGACCAGCCTGCTATGTAGGGGGTGCTGATCCCCACTTAGAAACATCACAACTCATATATTTTGCCTCATTGTAGGAGTAAATAAGGAACTTATGTTTGTATGACACATTGTTGCACAACCATCTGATAACTCCCCACCCCCCTCATTACTGCAACAGTGCCATGAGTGGATAGGAGCAGGCCTTCCTGACAACTAGCAACTTGTTTCCATTACCCACCATAGGGATCACACATCCCCAGTCTCTGCAAAACTAACATCTAAGCAAACACATGCAATCCAATAATCAAAAAATAACAATAACTCTATTACTTATGTGCTGACTGGAACCAAATGTAATTACTGTGTGGGACACATGGAATGGCAAAAATATAAGTCTAAAGACGCTCTGAACATATTAAATGATTTTAATTTTCGTTTTCCAGTTTGTTACTGGAATTCTTTCTGCACTGCACAAAAGACAGAGTTAAGTGCCCTCTTACCTCTTGCATATTTTTTTGTATTTTAAGCTTTGTAACACACTACATTTGCATTTAGATTATATTTTACAAAGATAAATAATCGTTTTCCTTGCAGTTAAGCTTCAGATAATGAAATCAGTATATCTTCTATGAATGGCTCTAAAATGAAAGTGGATCACCAGAATTTAATATTGCAAGTTTCTGTGAAAATTAATGGCTAGTTGGATGAAATAAAGGAAAATATAAAGAATCAAATGGCAGAAAATATTAGTAGTATCAAGTCAATGGAAAGTATATTAACGAAAGGAGGCACTGATGCCAAAAGCAAAGTTGGGGATAGAATGTAACTCAAGTGAATACATAAGTTTTAATGGCAAAGTTAAGAATGTAATTTTCAGAATAGATTGCAACTTAGAAACTAAATGTTCTCCATTGGAAGACAGTCAAATATGTGAATGTTTGCAGTAGACAGATAATGTGAATGAGTGTGATATAATGAATGTAGCAGTGACCAATGTGCATGTTGATGCAGAGCAACGTTATATTATTTTAAAAGTGAAAGTTATTTATTACGACAATTTGTTGTTGTGTGGTATTCAACTTCTCCCAGCATTATTCATGATTGATAGCTTATGGATCAATGATCAGATGTCATCCAACAGGCACAATTTTCCACCATTGCCTTCGTCACCTCATGATGTACACATGCTAATTTTCCAAAATATTGGGCCCTCATTGACCCATTAAATAAAGAACTATTTCATCACTCGCGATTCCACTGTTTTGTTTATGTAAATGATGAAGTAAATGGCATAGAAACAGTTGGTAATGGAGTTGGCAGTGATTTGAACAGTGACATAACTGATTTTTTTTATAATGTAGAAAATGTTAATGGGGCTAATGTCCTTGCGGTGGTGAAGTCAGATGCAACAGCTGGGGAAAAAATATGATACTGTAAAATCAAAGGGGTTAAGATCAAACGTGTTCATCATGAGAAAGTGCTTGATAATACAAAGCATGTAGCACTGGTGATGCTGGAAAAATAAAGTGTATGGAACACTAAGACATAATGATCAAGAAATTGCAGGAAGTGCATGATTCAATGGAGGGATTCCCATGGTTTTATAAACCTAGAAATGACTGCTGTAAGATGGACTGGGAAGAGTTTACTTATCTGTGCTTGTAGAGTTGTGTAAACTATTGGAAAGCCAATAAATTCAAGTTAGCAAGTGGGTTGTTATCTAAGGTAAATGAGAACAAGTCATGGAAGGAGACTGATAAGTATGGTAAATGTTTGATGATGATTTTAAAATATAGCCACTGGAAATGGAGTCTAGTATAATCATCATACTTCCTGTTTCTTTCGAAGTAATTTTTAAAAAAACTATATATTATTTGTTCATAGAAGGAGAACAACTGTGCAAGAAGAAAAAATAACACAATAAAAAATTAAAACAGATAGATTGACACTGAGACCAAGTTTTATGTAGAATGAAAAGAAGTCACATATGTCTTCAGGTTTATGAAAGACATGTAACTATTTTAGTGTATGAAAGTGACAAAATGTACAATGGAGATGAATGAATGGTGTAAGTGTGTGTGTGTGTGTGTGTGTGTGTGTGTGTGTGTGTGTGTGTGTGTGTGTGTGTGTGTGTGTGTGTGCATGATTTTATGATTGATATAGTTTTGCTGCAATTGACAATGCTTACTCCAGAAACAGAAACATATGGGGTAGCACTAAGTGTTTTTCATGACTAAACAATGATGGTTGTCAGAGTATTCTGTGCGTATGTGAAATATGTATTGATGAATGGTAAGTGAGAATAAAATATAAGCTTTCCGTGAGATGACTGAGGAGATGTGGCTGGCATTATTTTTTTGAACATGTAGATGTAAAATTTGTTTGCTACCATGTAGAATAGGTAATGTTAAAAGTGGTATGGGGGCATGGATATTTATCACCAACATAGTTCTAGCTCTATTAATGAATGCATTGTTTTTATTTGCAAGTGCTTGTTTAAATAAGAATTATTTCTTAATGCTGGATAGTAGACTGGATGCTAATTTGGGTTGATTTGTAGGTCCAATGAAGTGAAGCTGTCCTGAGCTGGAGCACTGAATTTCCCACAGGAGATCCAGTTCTGGTTCAGTATAGTAGAAAACTGACTACACAACATCACAAAAATATATTCAAAAACTGAAGAACAAGTTAAGCAAGTGTGGCAAAAGTGCTCTTTGAAAATGTGCAGTGAAATAATTGACAGAAACACCTTTATCTGTTATGAAATCAAGCAACGGAATTTTCAGGTTGGAATTTTGATCATATAAGGAAAAGGTACATTGATACTCACTGTGAAACTAGGGGAGGGGGACTCAGTGTGATGATATGATTCACTGTGTCCACTTACATGCAGTAATAAGTAAAAAAATTTTGTCACAGATGTGTGTTACACTGTTATTAAGTAGTGAATGCAAATGACATCATGCAGTGGGTGCAGGAGGAGTGTCTGAGGGCAAGGAGCAAGCATTCTGCTGCTGGTGGGCCTGTTGGTATCAAGTTTGTATAACAAGGTACTAGACAATGTATTTTAAAAAACAGATTCCGTACAGGTTTTATTCAACCTGCCATGACAAATATTCAGATACTTACACTTTATTATCACAAAATTGCAATAGATCTATATACCTTGTTACTGCTTTCTCAGTCTGACTCCTGTACTGACTCAAGTTTTGACTTTGCTGTCAGTGAGTTATTCTAATGACTTCTCAGTCTGTTCAGTTCGAGATACTTTAGTACAGCTTTTTCTGTTCTGCTCCCAGAATAGTTACAATGCACTACATTCTATGCTACTTATGATTTATCCTACGTATACTGCCACTTTGGTGAATGTCTGACAGCTGTCAATCATCCACTGAGTACCAACCATTTACCCAAACTCAACTGTTTACTGCACCAAATTGTCACACATTATCACCCATGGACCACCAATTAAACATTATGGGCAGCTTATAAACAGGTGCATGAGATCAGACCACCAACCTAGAACACTAGAGCTCATAAAATCCTACTACCTCAGCCATTTTACTGTGACAACCCACTCTAAGCACCTCAAGACCAAGTCCTTTTATGTATAACATTCACTTCCCCAGTTTAATAAAGTAAGTTTGAAGTTGCTATCCTTATTTAGTACTAGCCCTCAAGCCATTTTTCTTGCAAAGAGATGAAATGTAATTTTATTCACTGTTTAATTTCAACTTACCATATTGTGGTGAGCAGTTTGGATCATTATACACCAATAACGTCCATGTCACTATAAGAGCATTCAACAGAAACATAGTGAAGGCATGCATGGAGCTTAGGGAATTCACACTTACTCTACATACATTGCTCCAAATGTACATATGAGATTATGGTGACGAGAACCTCCAGAATGTTTAGGAACACTGATTTATGAAAAGTTCTATATGGTGTTAAAGTGCCTTGGAAGTATTTCTTTCTAAAGCTAAAGCTACATATGTTGGCTATGTCAGGTCATTTAGTGCTGAGTGACTGCCAAGTCATCCCCTGTCAATGGTGTCATTCAGATGCAGTACAGAGGGGCATGGGATCAGTGTACCATTCTTCCACACTCTTAAACCTTCCCAGACCTCAGAGCTACAACTTCACATTCAAATAGATCCCCAAATGGCATTAAAAAACTGGATACACTATGTTCCAGCAGTCTCACCTAGCTAAAAGCCCAGGCAGTACTGGGAATCTAACACAAGGTCTCCACATATCAGACATACTGAAAGATTAGCTTTGGAGGCAGACATATATTTAATTCTACTTTAGAGGAGATTCATTAGCTGAACACATTTCATTTTTCAAAGGGAACTGCTGATGGTTTCTGTTAATCAATTAGGTTGACAATGTTTATAAACATGAATTATTTCTTGTGTCTTTATGGAGAAATATCTAACTATTCACCATTTATTGTGTCAACAGACATTTGTGAAAGAAGATTTCTAGGCTACTGATATTACTTAAACAAAACTATTTCAGATTTAAGATCATAACAGAGACTTCATGATGACATTACTCTAATCCAGTAGAAAACGCACATAATGCTCAATAACTAGCTTTAGGTTTGCACAGCACTGAGTAAAGACTTACTCTCCTCTCTCTTGTTTTGTCATGTATTCAACTGAAGGCCTGCTACGTGGTTTCATATTGATGCTGGATGCAGTCATGGGGCAGGCTGCTTGTCTGCTAGTCAAAATAATTCCTCCCATTTCTTCATGTGGAGGAAACCTAGAAGCATGAAGTAGTCAGAGGAATCTGACAATGCTTGCATCTCCCTGAATATCAGTATTCTGTCACTCTTATATTACAGCAGAGCAGAGCAAGTAAGCTTGTTGTATGGTTAATGTAATGATTTCGGCTCACATGATTCTTTGGTTCGCCTCCTTGCATCCTCAGGATGGTTGTGTTACCATCCACTGATGCTAAAATATATGACAACTTTTACCCACTAATTACCATAAGCTGTGAAGCCTTCCTCTGATCTAGTCTTGTCAACTAGCTGCATATAAGAGTGCAGTTATATTTTATTCAGTGGGATTAATGATTAAATCATGTTCACATCTGAGGAAACTATTTCAACTACATAAAACATTCTTACTTTTAATGATTTCCTGCCACTCTTATCTGCTATGTAATTATACTGTTTATTCTTTTCCACTTGTATTGCAATATCCATGAAATTGTTTAGAGTCACTAGTAATTCTATGATTATTGTGATTTTTTTAAATTTAAAGTAATGTGGGAACTTAAAGATCTTTATCAAGGGTAAAACTGTATTGATTGCTGAGCTGGTGTGTCATTGTCTTTAGTCACACAGTTAAAAGGTTTTGTAACTCTCTTACATTAGGTGTGAAGTCATTTTTAGTTACAAATTTCTTTATCTGCTATCTACTGGAAGTATAGCTCAATTTTTTAGTATGAACTGGGGGGAAGTGATGAGGATTTTTATCTCTAGTAGCAATTCTGCTACCAATAAGAGATTTCTGAGAGAACACATTGACAAAGAAAATGTTGTGAAAGAAACAGTACAGCGAAACTTCAGTATTTTAACTAGGAAAAGGCATTTCAGAGAATTCAATGGAGTATCTAAAATTGGCATGGAAGTAACCTCTAAATTTCATTTTCATCTGAAAGTGTGAGCATGTGATCCCTTCTCTAATTTTATAAAATCTACTCTTTTCTGTACCAGTAACTCCTGTCTTTAGGTAACGTCCTTTAATTCTTAATTTTATACTAGCTATTACCATACTCTTGCAAATGATGTTAATACAAAATATAATTTATTTACTGATGAATTATCAGGCATATTTGAAAATGTCTTTCCAAAAAAGGTCTGTAGACTACAGAACAAGCAATCAAGCAAAAAACTATGGCTCACCAAGGGCATAAAAATATCATGCCAGAGAAAAAGGGAACTGTATATAATATCTAGACAATCCAATAATCCCCTGCAGATGAAATATTATAGGACATACTGCAAAATCTTAACTAATTTCATTAAAAAATCTAAAAGTATGTGCATACAATCTGAAATTAACTGTTCAAACAATAAAATCAGAACGATTTGGAATGTAATAAAGAGGGAAACAGGTACTGCACCATCTGACAATGAAAAAACTGCTGTCCTAAAAATTAACGATTTGGAAATAACTGATAGTAAACAGATAGCAGACACATTTAACAACCACTTTCTAAGTGTCACCTCTCAAATAGGTTGCAGTGGTGACCTAAGAGAAGCTTTAGATATTCTGAAACTTAACCTCCCACAATGTTTTAATGATATAAATGTAACACCCATAACCGTTAATGAAAAAAAAAAAATTCACTCATTGAAAAGTAAAGGATCTACAGGTATAGATAACATCTCTAATAAACTGTTGAAAGCCTGCAGTAATGATGTAAGTGTAGTACTTGCTCACATTTGCAACATGTCTCTTTAGGAGGGAGTTGTTCCAGAGAGAATGAAATATGCCATTGTGAGACCTCTTTTCAAGTCTGGTGATGCTACAGATGTAAAAAATTATCGTCCTGTCTCTCTCTTAAAAACATTTTCAAAGGTTCTTGAAAAGGCAGTGTATAACAGGATTGTGGCACATCTTGATAAACTTAATATTATTAACCACAGACAGTTTGGTTTTCAAAAAGTGGTTTCCACAGAGCGTGCCATATATTCACTCACAAATGATGTCTTGGAGTCTATTAATAGTAAGAAGTCACCAGTTGGTGTCTTCTTTGATATTTCCAAGGCCTTTGATTGTGTAAACCACAAGATACTCTTGGAGAAGGCCTATCATTACGAAATCAAAGGGCCTATAGGTAACTGGCTAAAATCATATCTTGAAGACAGGAATCAAAAGGTGGTTCTAAATGGCTGCAACAAAGGATCTCCTAATCTAGTGGATTCTGAATGGGGCAAAATTCAGCATGGAGTTCCCCAGGGATCTGTCCTTGGACCCTTGCTGTTTTTAATATATGTTAATGATTTACCCCTGTCCATTAGTAAAAATTGTGAATTCACAATGTTTGCTGATGATACAAGCATTGTCGTAGATGGTCAGTCTACTGCTGATCTGGAGACTGATGTTAATGATATACTCAGAGAAGTTACAGCTTGGTTTTCAATTAATTCTCTTTCAGTTAATATTAAAAAAAACTAATTTTATACAGTTCCACACAAAAAATAAAACTCTAGAAAATATAGAAATTGCTCATGACAACCAGGAACCAGAACAGGTGCAATCCACTAAATTGCTGGGGGTTCACATTGACAGTAGGCTCAACTGGGAACAGCATGTGTCCCTTACTCTAAAAAGGCTTTCATAAGCAACTTTTGCTCTAAGAATAATTACTCATTTTGGGGACATCAACATTTTAAAATCATCTTACTTTGGGTACTTTCACTCATTAATGAATTACGGAATAATATTCTGGGGTAATTCACCAGCCTCAAAAAAAATCTTAACTGCTCAGAAGAGAGCAGTCAGAATCATGTGTGGGGTTCCTCCACGAACCTCATGTAGAAAACTTTTTACACAGTTAGGTATTCTGACCACAACATGTCAGTACATATACTCTCTGATGAATGTAGTTAATAAAGACTATGCTCAGTATGAAACAAATTGTTCATACTATAACTACAATACTATAGGTAAAGATGATCTACATGTTGAACTATAAAATTTAACACTTGTACAGAAGGGAGTAAAGTATGCTGCTATAAAGACTTTTAATGCATTGCCTAATTATATTACATGTACAATAGAAAATGAAAAGCTGTTCAAAGGTATGTTAAAAAAACACCTGCTCAACCATCCACTGTACTCATCAGATGAATTCTTTTCCAGAAGTAATGCCCTCCCTTAATAATAGATGTATTTAGTCTCTTAGTTATTAGATGGATGATACAATATTATGTTAATGTTATAGTGTTAATGTTATAGTTATAATGTTATATTGAGAATTGCTATACTAGTTTAATGACAGCTTGTAAATGAGAAAAAGTGATACTTATAATATCTACATCATTGTATTATACTACTATTCTGTAGCATTAATAGTATTTGTACAATTGTATTGACACGTACCACATCCAGGCGAATCACTCGCATGTATGGATCTATGGAATACGCATACCAAATAAAATAATAAATAAAAAAAATAGGTTTAAACACAGGCCATTTTCCAATATACAGGGGTGAAGACTATTTGGTTATGAAAATTGGTGAAACTTGAGTGCTATATTGTTATTATGACAGGCTAAGTTTTAAAAAAGTCTTTCAGTATCATTGATAAATATTTATCTAATTTAATATTACTCCCAATAGATCACTGAATTATTACAACACTAATACCACAGAACTCTGCAATAATATGATGTTTCCTGAAATAAAGTTGAAACCCTCCAACAAAGATCTAGTTTTATGTGTTACATACTGTCTCTAAATGATTACTCCAGTGATAACTTCTTCCCCATCTACATACAATTATTGTCTGTGCTTCAATTTTTACTGCCTTTTCACTGAGGTAATGCAACTATAAACTACCTTTCTTTCTGTGGTTATGTTCCTCAGGTTCTATGCCAACATATAGAATAGTTGAAGAACCACTAAAAAGGTTTACTTACTAATATAAAAGGCTGATAAATGACTTACTGTGCTGGAGATTGTGTCTGAAACGATGCAGATACCTCCTCTGTCATTGCTTTTCTGTAGTGGCCCCCCCACAACAGGTACATCTTGTACAGCAGCTGCTTGTCTCTCATTGTACGGTCAAAGGGCCAGAATGCTAGAAACATACGTTGGCCTGAAACCACTGGGTCTCAACTGTCCATATTTATTTAATTATTTATTTATATTTATTCAAGCAGGGATAATTTCATGACATCTGAACTGTTAAATTTATAAAACAAAAATCAGTTCCTCAAAACACACAGAACATATAAATATGCTGTATGAGGGTGGGAAAGATGATCAGCTGAGGCCTTAATGAAGGAACCATCCTTGTATTTGCCTGAAGACATTTAGGAGAACCTGTGTTAACTGAAATCAGGATGACTGGACAGAGTATAGTGAATTTTGCCAAATGTGAGGATACAGCTGCACAGCCTCATTCAGCTGGATGCTATCATACAATATGTTTTGATTTACACACAACTTGATTCAGATAACTTACCATATGAAACATAAATGTGCATACAGCTACAACATCTCCCCTAAGCTGTGACTGTATGACTTCTTTTATTTTACCGTGATACACCAATAAGATTAATTTGTGTACATTTGCAAATGTGTGTGTGTGTGTGTGTGTGTGTGTGTGTGTGTGTATGCACCTGATTTTTTGATTTATACTATTTTGCAGCAATTGATAATGTGTACTCCAGAAATATAAGGGGTATCATTCATTAAGTGTTTCTCATGACTATTCAGTGATGGGTGTTTGTGTGTTCTGTGGGGATGTAAAATATGTTGATGAATGATAAGTGAGAATAAAAAGTAAGCTTTCAATGAGATGACTGAGTAGTTGTGGTTAGCATTATCTTTATGAATCATGTAGATGTACAATTTGTTTGCTACCATGCAGAATAGGTAAATGTGTAAAGTGGTATGAGGAAATGATGACTCATCACCCAAATAGCTCTAGCTCTATTAATGAATACATTTTTTTTATTTGCAAGTGCTTGTTTCAATAACAATTATATCTTAATGCCGGATTGTAGACTGGATGCCAATTTAGCACGATTTGCATGTCCTATGAAGTGAAGTTGTACTGAGCCACAGCACTAAAGTACTACCAGGAGGTTCAGTTCTACTGCAGTGTAGCAAGAAAACAGACAACAGACCATTATGAAAGTACATTCAAGAACTGAAGAACAATTGAAGTGAGTGTGGCCAAAGTGCTCACTGAAAATGTGCAGTGAAATTATTGACAGAAACATCTTTTCCTGTAATGAAATCAAGCAATGGAAACTCCAGGTTCAAATTTTGATGATATAAGGAAACAATCCCCCCCATGAACCATGGACCTTGCCGTTGGTGGGGAGGCTTGCGTGCCTCAACGATGCAGATAGCCGTACCGTAGGTGCAACCACAACGGAGAGGTATCTGTTGAGAGGCCAGACAAACTTGTGGTTCCTGAAGAGGGGCAGCAGCCTTTTCAGTAGTTACAGGGGCAACAGTCTGGATGATTGACTGATCTGGCCCTGTAACACTAACCAAAACGGCCTTGCTGTTTTGTTACTGCGAACGGCTGAAGGCAAGGGGAAACTACAGCCATAATTTTTCCCAAGGGTAATCAGCTTTACTGTATGATTAAATGATGATGGCGTCCTCTTGGGTAAAATATTCTGAAGGTAAAATAGCCCCCCATTCGGATCTCTGGGCAGGGACTACTGAAGAGTATGTCGTTACCAAGAGAAAGAAAACAGGCATTCTAATGATCGGAGCGTGGAATGTCAGATCCCTTAATCGGGCAGGTAGGTTAGAAAATTTAAAAAGGGAAATGGATATGTTAAAGTTAGATATACTGGGAATTAGTGAAGTCCGGTGGCAGGAGGAACAAGACTTTTGGTCAGGCGAATACAGGATCATAAATACAAAATCAAATAGGGGTAATGCAGGAGTAGCTTTAATAATGAATAGGAAAATAGGAGTGTGGGTAAGCTACTACAAACAGCATAGTGAACGCATTGTTGTGGCCAAGATAGACACAAAGCCTACGCCTCCTACAGTAGTACAAGTTTATATGCCAACTAGCTCTGCAGATGATGAAGAAACTGAGGAAATATATGATGAGATAAAAGAAACCATTCAGGTAGTGAAGGGAGATGAAAATTTAATAGTCATGTGTGATTGGAATTCGACAGTAGGAAAAGGAAGAGAAGGAAACGTAGTAGGTGAATATGGATTGGGGCTAAGAAATTAAAGAGGAAGCCGCCTGGTAGAATTTTGCACAGAGCATAACTTAATCATAGCTAACACTTTGTTCAAGAATCATGAAAGAAGGTTGTATACATGGAAGAACCCTGGAGATTCTAAAAGGTTTCAGATAGATTATATAATGGTAAGACAGAGATTTAGGAACCAGATTTTAAATTGTAAGACATTTCCAGGGGCAGATGTGGACTCTGACCACAATCTATTGGTTATGAACTGTAGATTAAAACTGAAGTAACTGCAAAAAGGTGGGAATTTAAGGAGATGGGACCTGGATAAACTGAAAGAACCAGAGGTTGTACAGAGTTTCAGGGAGAGCATAAGGGAACAATTGACAGGAATGGGGGAAAGAAATACAGTAGAAGAAGAATGCGTAGCTTTGAGGAATGAAATAGTGAAGACAGCAGAGGATCAAGTAGGTAAAAAGACGAGGGCTAGTAGAAATCCTTGGGTAACAGAAGAGACACTGAATTTACTTGATGGAAGGAGAAAATACAAAAATGCAGTAAGTGAAGCAGGCAAAAAGGAATACAAACGTCTCAAAAATGAGATTGACAGGAAGTGCAAAATGGCTAAGCAGGGATGGCTAGAGGACAAATGTAAGGATGTAGAGGCTTATCTCAAGAGGGGTAAGATAGATACTGCCTACAGGAAAATTAAAGAGACCTTTGGAGAAAAGAGAACCACTTGCATGAATATCAAGAGCTCAGATGGAAACCCAGTTCGAAGAAAAGAAGGGAAAGCAGGGAGGTGGAAGGAGTATATAGAGGGTCTATACAGGGGCGATGTTCTTGAAGATAATATTATGGATATGGTAGAGGAGGTAGATGAAGATAAAATGGGAGATATGATTCTGCGTGAAGAGATTGGCAGAGCACTGAAAGACCTAAGTCGAAACAAGGCCCCGGGAGTAGACAACATTCCATTAGAACTACCGGCAGCCTTGGGGGAGCCAGGCCTAACAAAATACTACCATCTGGTGAGTAAGTTGTATGAGACAGGCGAAATTCCCTCAGACTTCAAGAAGAATGTAGTAATTCCAATACCAAAGAAAGCAGGTGTTGACAGATGTGAAAATTACCGAACTATCAGTTTAATGAGTCACAGCTGCAAAGAGATGAGAAGTAATTTTACTGACTGTTTAATTTCAACTTACCAGATTGTGGTAAGCAGTTTTGATCATTATACAGCAATAATATCCATGTCACTATAACAATATCTTTCTGGGTGACAGCGATGAAAGTTATACCATTGGGGTGTTGTCATTCAACAGAAACATAGCAAAGGCGTGCATGGAGCTTAGGGAATGCACACTTCCTCTACATATGAGATATTGATGATGAAAAGCTCCAGAATGCCTAGAGCACTTATTTCTGAATGCCTTGAAAGTATTTCTTTCTAAATCTAAAACTATGTGTACTGGCCGTGTCTGGTCATTTAGTACCAACTGACTGCCAAGTCATCCAATGCCAATGGTGTCATTCAGATGTAGTACAGAGGGGCATGGGATCAGCATACCGTTCTTCCAGCCTTTTAAACCTTCCCAGACCTGGGAGCTACTACTTATCACTCAAATAGATCCCCAAATAACATTACAAAACTGGATATACTATGTTCCAGCAGTATCACCTAGCTAGAATTCCAGGCAGTACTGGGAATCTAATACAAGTTCTCCACATATCAGAAATACTGAAAAATTAGCTTTGGAGGCAGACAAATATTTATTTCTACTTTAGAAGAGATGCATGAACTCCTCACATTTCATTTTTCAAAGAAAACTTCTGGTGGTTTCTGTTAATGAATTAGGTTGACAATGTTTATAAAAACAAATTTTTTCTTGTATCTTTCTGGTGAAATTTCTACTTATTCCGACAGATAGAGCTTAGCTCTGCCTTTTGTCGTTGCAGAGTTTTAAATTCCTAAAGTTGTGGTATTCTTTTTGAATCACCCTCTATTTCAGCTATTTAGGAGATTTGGTGACAGAAAACAAAAACTGTTCACAGGAAATAAATAGTAAAACATCTAGAAGTCAAAGAGTTTTCAAAAGATGGAAGGTTTCTTGAGAGGAACAAATTTAATAAACTAGATACTAGAAGGACTAAGAAAGAGATTCCCCCAGAGCTTTGTCCAGGATATACCATAATGAATCACCGACAGCCATAAAGTAGAAAGTAAACTGCTAGGAAAACTGTGATATGCTCTTTGTGAGAAAACTGTTTAATGTGGATGGGACTGGCAGAATAAGGAATGAACAATTACTTACAAGAACAGCAGGGTGAAAAGAAACTAGTGGCAATACAGGTAATGAGGAAAACATCACCAATGGGACATACACAGTGAAAAAATTTGCCTGTTACAAAGAGTCATCAAGTGAAAATTGCAGGAAGATAGATAGAAAGACGGAGACAGAGAGAGAGAGAGAGAGAGAGAGAGAGAGAGAGAGAGAGAGAGAGAGAGAGAGAAAGAGAGAGACAGAGACAGAGAGAGATGTGGAGTGCTGGATAAGGTTAAAAATATATGATGTTATCAACAGATTCAACAACTAGGACACGAAGAGTAAACTGGAAAGTGCACAATGTATCTCATAATAAAAACATTTAGCAGTACCAGATGGCACATATTCTGCGTGTATGCAAAGATGAGACTTGAGCGATACATAGGGCCCAACACTTCAATTACCAACAAAAGAAAACATGGATTATGTCCAATTAGTGTACTTTTATGTTCTTCCCAAACTAATTATATCTTCATATACAGAGATGACCATAAAACAATGTATGCGAAACTGGCTGCTTCCAATTTGAAGCATAGAGGACATTTTCAGGCTCTCTGACCAAAATTACTTATGACACTCATGAGCCTTATGATTCCTGTGAAGCAAAAGGCATCAATTTTTGAGTTATGGCTCCATCTGGTCTAGAGGAAAGACACTGTGACTGGCTTAACAGAAGATTCCTCAACCAGGGTAATGCTAGGCAACTCAGTAACAGGGCCAAGTAAGCATCTTGCGTAAGGGGCCATATTCAGACTGTGCTGACACTGCAGATGTTACTGCCCAAGGCTTCAGAACAGTGAAACTGCTGCACTATTAATGAGGATCAGAGCTGCCATTCCAGAAACAATGACAGTCTAAACTCATATAAACATTACCCAATTCACACAGGCAGCATCAATCAGCATCATGAAGCAGCTCCAAGGAAATTATGATGAAAAATATAATAAAGAAATGTGTTATTGCGCTGCTACTCCCTGCTACTATCATCACTACATGTGGGTTTGCTGCCTGCAAAAAGTATGAATGCTTCTGACTTGGTACATCCCAACTGGTGGCGCCCTGCTTGGTAATTTATCACATGCCTGCTTTGGGGTTTTGTGTTCCCTACCTTGCCTAGATAGCTGCCATGACCTGTCCTGGTAAACTCTGCTGCTCGTTGGTGCTATGTGTGGGAAATCTCTCCTACTGTTTCATACCTTGCATCAGCATATTGTGCTGCTGTTTGAGGCACCAAGCAGGCACACACTGTCACTGATTGATGACTTGTGTGGGAAAAAATCATCACAGTCTTCTCCACCCACACATGTTATCCTGCCTAGGGTAAGAGCAACACACGTAGTATGATCCGTTCACTGCTACAGCAGGTGTGAAACTGCATGCCAGCCATGACATAAGGCCTCCCATTGAGCTAAGCATGCTATACTGTGACCAGCCTGCAACTTGGGGGTGCTGATCACCACTTAGTATCACCACAACTCATTTATTTTGCCACATGGTAAGTGTTAATAAGAAACTTCATTTTTTTATGACTAAGCGATAGACAACCACACAATGCCTAATCACATCACCACAGTGTCATGGTTGGAGAGTGGAAGACCTTCCTGACAACTAGCAACCTGTTTCCACCATGCACCAAAGAGATACACACCCACAATCTCTGCAGTACAAATACCTAACAAAACACATACAACCCAATAACCAAAAAATAACAATAATACTTATGTGCTGACTCGAACCAAATATAATTACAGTGAGGGACACATGGTATGGCGGTAATATAAGTCTAAAGATGCTCTGGATGTATTAAATGATTTTAATTTTCATTTTCCTGTTTGCAATTGGAATTGTTTTTACAGTGCACAAAAGAATGTTGTTAAGTGCCTTCTTACCTCTTGCTATTATACTGTATAGTTTTAGTAATTTAAGCTTACTAATGCCCTACATTTGCATGTAGATGACATTTTATAAATATAAATAATTATTTTCCTTGTAGGTAATATAAGATGATTCATTCAAAGAAAATAGTGGTTACTGATACCACTTTTGTAAGTACTACACACTATATTACTAAATCAGAGACTGAGTCAGTAAATCACGCATACTAATTTTTGTACAAATGTTGTGAAAGTCATGAGACACATCATTTGTTAAAAGGAATTAAACATGAAAAAAGCCTTAAAATTACAGGAAATCATTGGGATACAGATGTTCTTTGCATTGAAATGACACAAAGAAACTGGTCTCTTTTACATTGTTTATTTGCCTGCACTGTCTATCATTTCTAACAGACTTGTATTTGAGAGGACTTGTGTGCCAGTCCACAACAGTTCAATTGGGTTTTGGTTCCCTGTAGAATCCAACCCCATCCCTTACACACACTATTCATCTTTTGAAACTGAAATTCATAGGTTGCATTTGTAATTGAAGCTGACAGTCTCTAAATGAGCTAGAAGAATAAAAAACTCTATTCCAGGAGTGTGGATTTTCACCATATCTCTTTAAGAAAGCAGTGCAAGTGATGCCTCAGTAGCAATCAAGAGACCAGGAAGAAGAATCAAATAGAGATGTTCTCAGTTGTTAAGTGATTTTTTCAATGTGTGAGAAGTGATTCCCTTTTTTTTTAAAAAAAAAAAAAAAAAAAGGTAAGGATCAAGGGGTTAAGTTCAATATGAGTGACCTTTCTGACATCAGAAACTTCTGTGGGAAAGGTTAGTGGCAATATACAGCAAAAAGCAAGGATTGGTGTCATTGTGAGAAATATTACGTATAGGCCATACCCAACAAACTATACAAAAACAATTCAGTGAACTTAGGCAGCTGGTATTTACTTATTCACCTGAATAAATCAGCAATGGCTGAGTATTGCACCTCTGCTCACTACTCTATTAACTATTAACACTTTCAAAAACTGTCCGCCATCACATCTTTCTCGAGAAATGAGGTTAAGGAAGTAGTGAAAAATAACTAGCACCAGATATAAGCAGTCTATATGAATTTTTCAAATTAGACAATTCCAGTAAATGGATTCTGCACATATCTGTTATATACTGCCATAGTAATTTCTCTTGTGAATCTGAACCTCATCATAATTTGACTGACTGAAGAGTTGATGCTTAAGCATTATTGACTTGCATCTTCCACATTCAGTTTTATTTTCAATTACGGTTATTACATTTTATTGGTGACTTCCTCGTTTAATAACAAGTCCATCTTAAGTAACAACACTACAGTGAGCTCAGCAGACAATGGAAGGATCTGCATGACAATTATTGTATGAATTATAACTGAAATGTCAGGAGCAATAACTTGGTACATTACAAAAGATATAATTGCTAGCACTGTTTTCTTGACTGCCACAAGTCCAATACAAGCAGTGCAGCTCATACTGTGTCTACTGATGACATTTTTGCGCAGACACAGAGATAGCTGTTTCTGCTGTTCCACAATCTGAACTACTCGATGTGTACAATGACATGGAATGACATGGTCATAAATTTTCTGTGCCATACTAGAATGGATATAGGGGTAAGTTTTTATTCAGGTGCTATTCCATAGAGTTATTCATTCAAAAAATTCAGTGACACTTAAAGACAATCCCACTCTGGTTCAATGTGTTTTAGGAAGATACCCACCTCACTAATAACAGTGGTTCTGAAACCATAGGTACCCACAGGCTGAACCAGAACTCCAGTGACAAACATTTGTATCCTCTTCGGGGATACCTTCCAAGTATATTGGTATTGGAGATCTGCGGTATCTGGCAGCTAACTACAGAGTAACTGCACTTTGTTTTGTTTCTTGCTTGAATTAGCTCAGCATCTTTACTGCACTGAATATAGTGGACAACCATGCAAATGAGGGCAGTTTGACCTGTGTGTCTTGTTTTGATTTGGTCACGGTACCTGCTGTTGGCAGCAGTAATTCACTCCATACCACATTGTCCTCAAGTTTGCTTTCAGTACTGCACCATTCTGCCCAGGATTTTGTTTTCCAGCAGTTTTAGTTCTGCATTAATGACAATACACAGCAGTATTAAGGCTAGGCATACCAATGAAAAGTTGGACAATCTGCACTTGGTTTACAAATTCACTGAATGCAATGTAAAAATAGCATAATGAAGCTGCGGTAACAGAATATGTGGTACTTCTTGTGGTTGTTGCATAGTCTGAGTTGTGTGATGTACATTTTGATTACTGCTTATAACAGACTTCTTCACTGTCCTGAAGGTATTTGCACAGACACAAGGATGACTGCATTAACAAATCAAATAAATTACAATTACATTAATCACCCACCAGAGGGAATGAGCCCTTATACTAAAATTTTAAAAAAGTATCCCTGAACAATCTTTGAAAGCTTATCAGTGGAGTTCTGGGTCAGGTGATTATGTGAAAAGGTGTCTGACATGAATACACCCACATGACAGGAGTTAACAGACTTTCAATGCCAAATAGTAGTTGGAGCTAGATGCATGGGAGACTCCATTTTCCAAATCGTTTCGGAATTCATTATTGCAAGACCCACAGTGTCAAGACTGTGCTGAGAATCCCACATTTCAGGGTTTACCTCTCACCTCGGATCACACAGTGGTCAATGGCCTTCACTTTATAACTAAGAAATTTTGCATATTTGTGGGAAGGTCATAAGGGACCAAACTGCTGAGGTCAACTGTCCCAAGGCTTACACACTAGTACTTGACCTAACTTAAACTAACATATGCTAAGGGCATCACAACACCCATGCCCGAAGGAGGACTTGAACCACTGATGGGGAAGGCGCATGAACTGTGACAAGGCAATTCAAACCATGTGGCCATCCTGCATAATATGACTAAGAACAGTGATGTTTGCGTTGAGTTGTCAGCACTAACAGACAAACAACACTGCCTGAAATAACCAGAAAAATATATCTAGGACGCATGATAATTGTACCCGTTAGGACAGTGCAGTGAAATTTGGCATTAATGGTATATGGTAGTGGACAACCCATGTGAGTGCCTTTGCTAACAGCTTGACATGATCTACATTGCCACTGCTGGGCTTGTAATCATATCAATTGGACTCTAAATGACCAAAACCTGTGCCTTGGTCAGATGAATCTAAGTTTCAGTTGGTGTGAGCTGATGATGGGCTTCAAGTGCGGCCAGACAACATTAAGCCAAAGAGTCAGGTTGACAATGAGGCACTGTGGAAGCTTGTGGTGGCTCCATAATGGTGTGGGCTGAATCAGTCATCACTGCCTGGAAATGGTTATTTTCAGTTACTTGGATTTCAGCAGCTAGAATTAGTTCTTACAGAACCTTAGAGGAATAATAATCAGAATGTATTACATGGTAATTTTAACATTAAATTTCCTTCAGATATAACAGTTATAAACAGCTGGAATCATTGTTGTCAACTTTCAACCTGCTCCCAAGGGTCACATTCTCAAGAAGAGTATACTGGCTTAGAAAGATCTTGATTGATGATCTGTTTATGGACCCCATGAATTACAATGATGTGGAAACACAAGCCATAGTAAAAGGTATGTCAGATCACGATCGTCAAATCACAATGTGTAAACTCGCCAGAAGGAAAATAGTAAATGGCCACATGCTTCGTAAACATGTTACAATAATAAATAGAGAATCTACCAATCACTTAAAAAAGAGTTTACACTTTTAACAATGGGAGGAAGCACATGAGGCAGACACAGAGAATCAGAAATTCAATTCATTCCTGAACGTAATTGCCAAACATTTTGAAATCTGCTTAATCCAAACAGAGGTTAAAATTAAATCATCCTGCTATTGAAAAAAGGAGTTGGTAACAGCTGGCATCAAAATATCATGTGCTAAAACGAGAGACCTGTATGCAGAGCAAAAGATGACCACTAACCTAAAAGCTGCACTAGAGAAATAGAAAGTACTCTAAAATTCTAACATGTGGAATCAGGAAGGACAAACAAATGCCTCATGCAGAAAAAATTAGGAAATCTAACAATAAAGTAATAACCATATGGAACATCATAAAAAGTGAGACAAGTAGGAACATAAAATCTCAACGAGTGGAGACTCCACTATCCTCTGGCAGTGGCTCACACAGCAACAATCAAAAAGCTGAAACCTCAGATTGTAATAGCTTTTTACTCACAGTAGCTGAAACAACAGGGAGCCATAATAAAAAATCTCCAAAGGAGCCACAGAGCTACTAAATCATATGCAAATCACATCAAATATAGCACTTTATTTCAAAAGCACAACTCCTAAACTAACTGAATAAAATCATAAAACCTCTGGATGTTCTGGATATGATGGAATATCAAACAGGATTTTAAAATCATGTGGGGACTTATTCAGTCACAAATTATGCTATTTATGTAACCAGTGAATGAAAACTGGGACATTTCCAGATAGACTGAAACATGGAATAGAGTTGTCCATCCATAAAAGTGGGGCAACCAATATACTATCCAATTGTCGACTCATCTCTTTGCTGCCAGTATTCTCAAAAGTGTTTGAGACAGTAGAATGTGATAGGGCTTATGATACAAAATGGCTCACTAACTTCTGCATACTTTGAATTTCATAAGAGATGCCCCACACAGAGAGCTATATTTAGCAAAGCAGATGAAACTGTAGGTGAATTAAATCCCTGAAGGTACCCAATGGGGATCTTCTGTGACACTTCCTGTGCACCACAGCTCCATCAGCAAACAGCCACAGATTGCTACATATATAAATGAACTGATTGATATGGTGAGCAGCAGTCTGTGAATCTTTGCTGATGATGCTGTGGAGAATGGGAAGTGTCATCACTGAGTGACTGTAGGAGGATACAGAATGGCTCAGTAAACGTTTCTAGTTGAGTTGAATAATGGCAACTTGCTCTACATATAGCAAAATAAATGTTAATACAGACGAATAGGGAAAAAAGTCCTATAATGTTCAAATACAGCATTACTAGTGTGCTGCTTGACACAATGACATTGATTAAGTATATAAGTTTAACACTGAAAAACAATATGAAATGGAACAAGCATTATAGGACAGTTTCAAAGAAGGTGGTTGGTCAACACTGGTTTACTGGAAGAATTTTAGGAAAGTGTGGTTTCTTGAGTACTGGTTGCATGTTAGGAGTTCCTGCCAGCTTGGATTAAACGAAGACATTGAAACAATTCAGAGGTGGGCACCTAGATTTGTCACTGGCAGTTTCAGTCACAATGTGAGTATTATGGAGATGCTTCATGAGTCCAAATGGGAATCCCTGGAGGGAAGATAATGTTCTTTTCGCAAAGCAATACTGAAGAAATTTAAACAACCAGCATTTGAAGTTGGCTGTAGAGTAATGCTACAGCGACCACTGTACAATTCTCGGGAGCATCACAAAGACAAGATAAGAGAAATTTGGGTTTGCACAGAGGCATAGAGGTAGTGGTTTTTCCCTTGCTCTATTTTGTGAGTGATACAGGAAGAGAAATTACTACCATTGGTACAATTCTCCACCATGCATCTTTTGGTGGCTTGCACAGTATGTATGTAGATGTACATGAAGAGGAATGTACCATAATCCTGTATATACTGCTCCTACATGGATCAGAAAGACGAACTCTAACTAATTCCTGCATGTGGGTCTTTGAGCAGTGATTCTACCCTTGGTGCACACCCAAATGGTGCAGTAAGAATCCCTGATACTAGCCACAATTAGGAATATGCAGAGTACAGATGTAGATGTATATGTATATAAAGTACTTAGCATTTGTGAAAGCAGCAGACAAATTGCCAATATTCTGTGCAACCCTCACATGCTTGTATCAATGACAGCCATGGCTTAAAGTATACACAGTGGGTTGCAGGGTCAGCAGTAGTGTCATGGTCACTGTAGGAGAATTTTCATGGTGGCAGCTGTCTCAAACTTTAACGACATTCTTATTCACCATGATATTGTCAAACATCAAAGTCTGACCAAGTATGGTAACATTTGTTTCATGTAGGTTAAGGAATAACAAAGAAAAAATACCTGCTAGGGCTGCTGAATCAATTTACACTAGCTCATATAAGTCACTGAAAGATCACAAAAATAACAATTAAGCAAACACATATGAATGAAATGTAATGAAATCCAGCAAATGTGACATAGCAAAAAAGCACCCACAATCTAAAATCGACATAAGGGTAACCTCTGAATTTCATTTTCATCTGAAAGTGTGAGCATGTGATCCCTTCTCTGATTTTTTGAAGACCTACTCTTTTCTGTACCAGTAACTCCTGTCTTCATGTAGCTCCCTGTAATTCTTAGTTTTATGCTAGCTATTACCATGGATTTAAACACTTTTTTTTTTTTTTCAAATGTACAGGGGTGAAGACTGTTGAGTAACAAAAATTGGTGAAACTTAGTGTGCTATTTTGTTATTATGACAGGCTGAGTTTAAAAAATGTCTAGTAGTATTTTTGATAAATATTTATCTAATTTAATATTACTCCCAACAGGTCACTGAATTAATTACAACACTTACACCACAGAACTTTGCACTATTTTGATGTGTCCTGACATAAAGTTGAAACCATCCAACAGAGATCTAGTTTCATGCATTACATAGTTCTCTAAATGATTACTCATGTGGCAAGTTCTTTCAAATGGACATGACTGATTATCTTCCCCATCTACATAAATTCAAGTCTGTTGTCTTTTTTTACTGCCTTTTCACTGAGGGAATGCAACTATAAACTACCTTTCTTTTTGTGGTTATGTTCCTCAGGTAATATGTAAACATATAGAATATTTGAAGAAACAGTAAAAAGGCTTACTTACTAATATAAAAGGCTGATAAATGACTTACTGTGCTGGAGATTGTGTCTGAAACGATGCAGATACCTCCTTTGTCATCGCTTTTCTGTAGTGGCCCCCCACAACAGGTACATCTTGTACAGCAGCTGCTTGTCTCTCATTGTACGGTCGAAGGACCAGAATGCTAGAAACATACGTTGGCCTGAAACCACTGGGTCTCAACTGTCCATATTTATTTAATTATTTATTTATATTTATTCATCCAGGGATCATTTCACGACATCTGAACTGTTAAGTTTATAAAACAAAAATCAGTTCGTCAAAACACACAGAATATATAAATATGCTTTATGAGGGTGGGAAAGATGATCAGCTGTGGCCTTAATGAAGGAACCATCCTTGTATTTGCCTGAAGACATTTAGGAGAACCTGTGTTAACTGAAATCAGGATGACTGGACAGAGTATAGTGAATTTTGCCAAATGTGAGGATACAGCTGCACAGCCTCATTCAGCTGGATGCTATCATACAATATGTTTTGATTTACACACAACTTGATTACATACCCTATGAAACAGAAATGTGGATACAGCTACAACATCTCCACTAAGCTGTGACTGTGTGTCTTCTTTTATTTTACCATGATATACCCATATGAATAATTTGTGTACATGTGCAAGTGCATGTGTGTGTGTGTGTGTGTGTGTGTGTGTGTGTGCCTGATTTTTTGATTTATATTATTTTTTCACTGCAATTGAGAATGTGTACTACACAAATATAAGGGGTATCATTAAGTGTTTTTCATGACTATTCAGTGATGGCTGTTCAGTGTGTTCTGTGCATATGTAAAATATATGTTGATGAATGGTAAGTGAGAATAAAATATAAGCTTCCCATGAAATGACTGAAGAGATATTGTTGTAATTATTTTTATGAATCATGCAGATGTGGAATTTGTTTGCTACTATGCAGAATAGGTAATGTGTAAAGTGGTATGAGGAAATGGCAACTCATCACCTAAGTAGCTGTAGCTCTATTAATGAATACATTATTTTTATTTGCAAGTGCTTGTTTCAATAACAATTATTTCTTAATGCTGGATAGTAGACTTGGTGCTAATTTGGCTAGATTTGTATGTCAAATGAATTGAAACTGTCCTGAGCTAGAACACTGAAGTTCTCACAGCAGGGTCAGTTCTAGTGCAGTGTAGCAAGAAAACAGACAACATGATGTTATGAAAGAACATTCAAGAACTGAAGAACAAATTAAGTGTGTGTGTCGAAAGTGCTCATTGAAAATTTGCAGTGAAATAATTGACAGAAACATCTTTTCTGTTATGAAATCAAGTGATGGGAATTCCAGGTTGCAATTTTGATCATATAAGAAAAGTATACATTGCTACTCACCGTAAAACTGACCCTCTGAGTTACAGATAACAAAAAAAACACATCACCTTCCCGTGTAAGCATTAATCAGGAAATGAAACAAACACACATTCATTCACAGAAGTAAGCAAACCTTGTTTACATACAACCGCCACCTCCAGGAGCTTTTATCGTGACGCTCAAGATGGCAGTCATATGTGCGTGAAGTGTACTTGGTATTGTGAAAGAATGCATGTGTGAACCTCTGTTTTTTCTTTCCTAATGAAGGCATTGGTCAAAAGTAAATGTGTAAGTGTCTTTTTGATGTGCCTGTCTGCATGCAATGAATCATCTTCACTGTGAGTAGCATTGTATTTTCTTCATATGTTACTTCTGCAACGAGTACTTTATGACTGGAATTCACACTCTTCTCATGGTTTTTCTTTATAAAGGTGAACATTTCAGTGAAAAATTTATTTTGTTGAGGTGGAATTCCTATCAATGATATAATTATTATAAAAGCCTTTGTGTATTACATTGACTTCTCTATTTTAATAAAGTATGTTTGAAGTTGCCATCCTTATTTACTTGTATTTCTCAAAATTTATTTCCCTACAAAGAGCTGAAAACTAATTTTAGTCACAGTTTAATTTCAACTTACCACATTGTGGTAAGCATTATGGATCACTGTACGGCAATAACATCCATGTCACTATAACAGCATCTTACTGGGTGACAGCAATGAAAGTTACACCATTTGATGAGTTGTCATTCAATAAAAACATAGTGAAGCCACACATGGAGCTTAAGGGAATGCACACTTTCTCTACAAACATTGCTCCAAACCTGCATATGAGATTATGATGATGAGAACCTCCAGAAAGTTTAGGTACACTTATTCCTGAAAAATTCTACATGGCCTTAAAATGGCTTGGAAGTATTTTTTTCTAAAGATAAAGCTATGTCTACTGACTGTGTCAGGTCATTTAATACTGACTGACTGCAAAGTCATCCCCTGCCAGTGTTGTCACTCAGATGCAGTACAAACGGGCATTGGATCAGCATACTATTCTTCCAGCCTTTTAAATCTTCCCAGACATTGGAGCTACTACTTCTCACTCAAGTAAATACCCAAATTACTTTACGAAGCTGGGTACAGGTTTTACAGGGAACCTAACACAAGTTCTCCACATATGAGGCATACGGAAAAATTAGCTTTGGAGGCAGACAAATATTTATTTCTACTTTAGAGGAGATGCATGAGTTGCACACATTTCATTTTTCAAAAGAAAGTGCTGGTGATTTCTGATAATGAATTAGTCTGACAATGTTTATAAAAACAAATTCTTTCTTGTGTCCTGGTGAAATTTCTAACTACTAAAGGTTTATTTTGTCAACAGATATTTGTGAAAGAAGATTTCTAGCCTACTGATACTGCTTAACAGAAATAATTTCAGACTTAAGATTATAAGAGAGACTTCAACAAGATGTGTCAATATTACTCCAATTTAGTAGAAAACACACATAATGGTCAATAACTAGCTTTAGTTTTGTACAGCACTGAGTAAAGACTTACTCTCCTCCCTTTAGTTTTGTCATGTATACAGTTGCAGGCTTGCTAATTGGTTTCATGTTGATGCTGGATGCAGTCATGGGGCAGGCTGCTTCTCTGCTGGTCAACGTAATTCCTCTCATTGCCTCATGTTCTGGGAACCTAGAAGCATGAAGTAGGTGGTGAAATATGACAATGACTGTATCCAACTGAATAACAGTTTTCTGTCACTATTGTATTACAGCAGTGCAGAGCAAGTAAGCTTGTTGTATGGTTAATGTAATGATTTCGGCTCACATGATTCTTTGGTTCACCTCCTTGCATCCTCAGGATGGTTGTGTTACCATCCACTGATGCTAAAATATATGACAACTTTTACCCACTAA
This sequence comes from Schistocerca cancellata, assembly GCF_023864275.1. NCBI lineage: Eukaryota > Metazoa > Arthropoda > Insecta > Orthoptera > Acrididae > Schistocerca > Schistocerca cancellata. The sequence continues at coordinate 273,031,476 of NC_064629.1, forward strand.
TTACCACAAGCTGTGAAGCCTTCCTCAGATCTAGTCTTGTCAACTGACTCCATACAAGAGTGCAGTTATGTTTTATTCAATGTGATTTATCATAAAATCATGTTCAGATGTGAGCAAAATATTTCAGCTCCTGAAACATTCTTACCTTTAAGGATTTCTTTCCACACTTACCTACTATGTATTAAAACTATTTATTCTTTTCCACTTGTATTGCAATATATCTAATAATTCTATTATTATTGTTGTAATTATTTTGATTTAAAGTAATGTGGGAACTTAAAATCTTTATCAACAGTAAATCTGCATTCCTGGCTGAGCAAATGTGTCATTGTCTTTAGTCACATATTTACAACGGTTTGTAAATCTCTTACATTTAGTGTGACGAGATTTTTCAGTTACAAATTTCTTTATCTGTTAACCACCGGAAGTATAACTCAGTGTTTTAGTATGAACTGGAGGGAAGTGAAGAGGATTTTTATCACTAGTAACAAATCTGCTACCAATAGGATACAGTGCCAAAGAAAATGTAGTGAAAGAAACAGTACAGTGAAAATGTAGTATTTTAACTGGGAATAGGCATTTCCGAGAATTCACTGCAGAAACCTACTGAAGATATGGGTAGTTAGTGCAGACTTAAACAAAAGAATATTTATAAGTCACCTATACACAAGACAAGAAGTAGCAATGACAAAACAAGTGAGTATTAGAAAAAAGTTGTTAGGTAAAAATGTTGTTTGGCACATGACTCTTCAATATTTGTACTGAGAAACTATTGACTAAACCATTTAAAAAAGGAAGAGCCATAATAATAGGAGGAGAAATTATAAATACAGTGAAGTACATATATGAAGAAATAGTCTTGACTAAATCATGGGAAGAACTACAATTTAAGAGTAATAGGGTTGTAAAAGAGTATTGAAAAAGTACAACTGAGGGAAAAACAATAGAGATGACCTTTGGCATATACAAATTCTAGTTCAAACATGACTGGAAGGGAACACCTTTGAACAAATAAAATGTTTTAGTTATTTAAGACATTTGTTGATAGAAAACAAAAACTGCTCACAGGAAATAGAAAGTGAAATATCTATAGGTCAAACAGTTTTCAAAAGATGAAACATTTCTTGACAGGAACAACTTTAATAAACTAGATACCAGAAGATTAAGAAAGAGATTTACAAAGAGCTATGTTTAGAATATATCATAGTGAATCATCGACAGCCACAAAGAAAGAAGGAGACTGCTTGGAAAACTTTGATATGCTCTCTGAAAACATCTCCAATGTGACATACCTTGTGAAAAAATTTGCCTGTAACAACGAGTCATCAAATGTAAGATTGCAGGGAAGAGAGACAGATAGATAGATAGATACATAGAGAGAGAGAGAGAGAGAGAGAGAGAGAGAGAGAGAGAGAGAGAGAGAGAGAGAGAGAGAGAGTTATGGAATGCTAGATAAGGTTAAAAATATGAAGTTATCGACAGATTAAGAGACAAGGACAGAAAGAGTAAACTGGAAAGTACCAATTATCTCTGATAATAAAGAAGAATTAGTAATACCAGATGGCATATATTCCATTTGTACGCAGAGATGAGACCTTAGTAATACACAGGGCCCAAAACTTCAATTACCAGCAAAAGAATACTTGGATTTTTGTCCAATTAGTGTACCTTTATGCTCTTCCCAACCTAAGGATATATTTATATACAGAGATGACCATAAAACAATGTATTTCAAAGTGGCTGCTTCCAATATGAAGCCTGGAGGATGGTTTCAGAATCTTTGCAAAAATATACGTATGATACTCATGAGTCTTATGCTGGCAATGAATGAAAATGCATCAATTTTTGTTTTGATGGCCCCACCTGGTCTAGAAGACAGACACTGTGATGTGCTTAACAGAAGATGTCACAACCATGGTGATGCAAGACAACTCAGTAAGAGAGGCAAGTTGGTGTCTTGTATAAGAAGATATATTTGGTCTATGCTGACAGTGTAGATGTTACTGCTCAGGGCTTCAGAATGGTGAAACTGCTACAATATTTCAGAAGATATGTGCTGCCATTCAGGAAAGAATGACAGACTGACTTCATCTAGACATTACCCACCATCAATGAGCATCACAAAGCAGCTACAAGGTAATGACGATGCCAGATATAATTAAGAAACATGTTATTGAGCTGCTACTGGTAGCCACTATTACCACTAGATGTGGGTTTGCTGTCTGCACAAAGTATGAATGCTGCTGACTTGATAGATTCCAGCTGGTGGCCCACCTGCTGGCTAATTTCTATCTCTTGTCACATGCCTGCCTGCCTTGGGGTTTTCTGTTCCATGCCTTGACCAATTAGCTGCCATGCCCTGTGCTGGCAAACTCTGCTCTTTGGTGCACCGTGTGGGAAAACTCTACTGCTGTTTGAAGCCCCGAGCAGGCACATTCTCTCATTGATTATCCTATGTTTGAAAATTCACTACAAGCCCTTGCAGTCTGGAACAGAACCACAGTTTGGCTCTGTATGCTTCAGAATTCCCATGCTAAGCTGCATATCAGTATCAGTTTGATATCACAGTCTACTCCAGCCACACATGCTATCCTGCCTTGGGTCTGTGCCACAAACATAGTACGGCCTGTGGCCTACTACACCAGGGATGTCACTGCAAGCCGGCCATGATATATGGCCACCTGTTGATCTAAGAGTGCTATACTGACTGTGACCAGCCTGCAACTTAGTAACACCAAAACACATGTATTTTGCCACATAGTAAGTGTAAATAAGAAACTTGTTTTTGTGTGACTGAGTGTTGGACAACCATGTGATACCTATCCCCCTCACCACTGCAACAGTATGATGGGTGGAGAGGTGGAGGGCTTCGTGACAACTAGCAACCTGTTTCCACCACCCACCAAAGAGATACACAACCCCAGTCTCTGCAATACACAGGTCTAAGAAAATACATACAATCCAATAATCAAAAAATAACAATAATACTTATGTGCTGACTCAAACCAATTGTAATTACAGTGTGGGACATGTGATATGGCATAAATATAAGTCTAAAGATGCTCTGAATGTATTAAATGATTTTAATATTCATTTTTCAGTTTGTAACTGAAATTGTTTCTACAGTGCACAAAAGAATGTTGTTAAGAGCCCTCTTACCTCTTGCTGTTATATTGTATAGTTTTTATTTTTAAACTACATAATATCCTACATCTGCATGTAGATGATATTTTATAAACATAAATAATGGTTTTCTTTGTAGGTAAGTTAAAGTAATTCTGTCAAAGAAAATAGTGGTCACTGATGTCACTATTGTAAGTACTACACTCTATGTTACTAAATCAGAAACTGAGTCAGTAAATCATGCATAATAATTACTGTATAAATGATCTGAAAACCATGAGATACCTTAAGACACATCATTCGTTAAAAGGCAATAAAAAATAAAAAAAGCCTTAAAAATTACAAGACATCATTGAGATACAGATGTGCTCTGCATTGAAATGACACTAAGAAACTGGTCTCTTTGACTCTGTTGATTTGCCTTCACTGCCTATCATTTCTCACAGACTTGCATTTGAGAGGAGTTGTGTGGCAGTCCACAGCTGTTCAGTTAGATTTTGGTTTGCTGTAGAATCCAATCCTTCAGACACAATGTTGGTCTTTTGAAACTGAGATTTACAGGTTGCATATTGTAATTGAAGCTAACAATCTCCAAATGAGTTAATAGACTAAAAAGCTGTTTTCTAAGAGTGTGAATTTTCACCATATCCCAAATAGCGATGTTGCTAGTTCTACAGTGTTTTTTTTCTGTGTGTGAGAACTCATTTCTCAAAGAAAGGAACAATCAAGGGGTTAAGTTCAATATGAGTGACCTTCTTGACATCAGAAACTTCTCTGGGAAAATTGTGTGAGAATATACAGTAAAAAGCAAGGATTGGTGACATTGTGATAAATATTATATATAGGCCAAACTCCACAAACTGTACAAAAATAATTCAATGAACACAATCACCAGTGAATTTCCTTCTAAACCTGAATGAATCAGCAATGGCTCAGTATTGCACCTCAGCTCATGGATTCTGCTCATATCTCTTATATGCTGCCATAGTAATGTCTCTCGTGAATCTGGATCTGATCACAATTTGACTGACTGAGGAGTTGGTGCTTTAGCATTATTGACCTGGATCTTCCACCTTCAGGCTTATTTTAGTTATGGTTATCGCATTTTATTGATGACTTCTTTGTTTAATGACATTGTCACCTTAAGGATCAACACAACAGTGAACCCAGAAGACAACAGAAGACACTGCATAAGAATGGCTGTATCATTTATATCTGAAATATCCAGACAAATAGGTTAGTACATTACAAAAGGTCTAATTACAAAAGCTGTTTTACTGATTTCCACAAGTTCAATACAAACAGTGCATTGGTGCTTGTACTGTATCTACTGACTGAGACAGCTGTTTCCGCTGTTCGGCAATCTTAAATACTATAAGTTTACATTGACATGAAATGACATGGTCATAATTATTTCTTTTGCATGCTAATATTGATATAGGGGTAACTGTTCATTCAGGTGCTATTCCATAGAGTTATTCATTCAAAAAATTCTGGAATACTTAGAGATAATTCTACTCTTGTTCAGTGTGTCTGAGGAAGATACCAACCTCAATAATAACAGTGGTTCTGAAACCATAGGACCATTATGGTGAACCAGAACTCCACTGACAAACTTCTGTATGCTCTTCAGTGATACCTTCTGCATATTTTGGTATTGGGGGATCTGTGGTTAGTGGCAGCTTGTTACAGAGTTACTGCATTTTCTTTTGTTTTTTGCTGCAATTAGCTTAGTACCTTTATTTCACTGAATATAATGGTCAAGAGTGCAAATACTAACAGCCTGTGTGTCTTGTTTTAGTTTGGCTATGGTACCTGCTGTTGACAGCAGTAATTCGCTCTTTACCACACTGTCACTGTCCTAAGGTTTGCTTTCAGTACTGCACAATTCTACCTAGGATTTTGTTATCCAGCAGTTTTAGTTGTGCATTAATGGCAATACACAGCAGTATTAAGGCTAGGCATACCAATGAAAAGTTGGACGATCTGCACTTGGTTTACGAATTCACTGAATGCAATGTAAAAGCAACACAATGATGCTGTGATAACAAAATACATGGTACATCTTGTGGTTGTTGCATAGTCTGAGTTGTGTGATGTAACTTTTGATTACTGCATATAACAGACTTCTTCTCTATTCTGAAGGGTGACTGCACTAACAAATCAAATAAATTAGAATTACATTATTATTCTGTAATGACACTCCAGAGGCCATGACACCATTGTACTAACATATTTTAAAAGTACCCCTGAACAATCCCTGAAAGCTTATCACTGGAGTTGTGGTTCAGGTGATTATGTGAAAATATGGCCGCATGACAGGAGTTAACAAACATTGAACACTGAGTGGTACTTGGTGTTAGATGCGTGGGAGACTCAATTTTCCAAATCATTTGGGAATTTATTATTCTGAGATTCACAGTGTAAAGAGTGTGCTGAGAATTCCATATTTCAGGCATTACCTCTCACCTCGGATCACACAGTGGTCAATGGCCTACAATTTATAACTAAGAAATTTTGGAAATTTGTGGGAAGGTCCTATGGGACCAAACTGCTACACTTACACACTACCATTTAACCTAACTTAAACTAACATACACTCAGGGCATCACATACAACCATCCCCAAAGGAGGATTTGAATCTCCAATGGGGGGAACCATGCAAAAATGTGACAAGGCACCTCAGAACACACGGCTACACCATGCGGCATGACTAAGTGCAGTGATGTTTGCATAGAGTTGTCAATGATAATAGACAAACAACACTGCCTGAAATAACCACAAAAATACATCTGGGATGTATGAAAATTGTACCTGTTAGGACAGTGAAGTTAAATTTGGCATTAAAGGGCTATGGCAGCAGAAAAATCATGTGAGTGCCTTTGCTAACAGTATGACATCAGCTACAGTGCATTTGCAATGCTTGTGACCATATCAATTGGACTCTAGATGACTGGAAAACAGTGCCTTTGTCAGATGAGTCACAGTTTCAGTAGATAGGAGCTGAGGGTAGGCTTCAAGTGTGGCCCAGAGCCCATTAAGCCAAGGAGTCATGTTGACATGGAGGCACTGCGAAAGCTGGTGGTGGCTCCACAATGGTGTGGGCTGATCAAATCATCACTGACTGGAAATGGTTATTTTCAGTTACTTGGAGTTCAGCAGCAAGAATTTGATCTTGCAGAACCTTAGACGAATAACAATCAGATAGTACTATGTGGCAATTTTATCATTATCTTTCCTCCAGATACTAACATAAACAAATGGAATCATTGTTGTCAGATTTAACCTGCTCCCAATGGTTGCATTCTCAAGAAGAGTATACTGGCATAGCAAGACTTTGTTTGATATTCTGTTTCTGGACACCACAAATTACAATGACATGAAAACCCAAACTATAATAAATGGTATGTCAGATCACGATGGTCAAATCACAGTCTTCAAACTCGCCAGAAGAAAAACAGTAAATGGTCACAACCTTGTTGAACATGTAAGAACAATAAATAGAAAATCTACAAATTTGTTTAGAAGCTGTCTCAACTCTTAACAATGGGAGATAGTGTACAAGATACACACAATGAATGAGAAATTAAATTCATAAATGTTTGAAAATTAACATTTGGAAGCCTGCTTCATCCAAACACAGATTAAAATGATATCATCATGTAGTTGAAAGAAAGAGTTGGTAACACCTGGCATGAAAATATCATGTGCTAAAAGGATATACCTGTATATAGAAAAAAGGGCAAGCACGAAACCAGAAGTGGAACTATATACATAGACTGTAAAATTCTAACATGTGGAATGAGGAAGGACAAGCAAATGCATTATGCAGAAAAAATTAGCAAGTCTAACAATAAAGTAAAAACCATACGGAACAGCATAAAAACTGAGGCAAATAAGAATATAACATCTAAACTATTGGGGACTCCACAGTCCTCTGGCAGTGGCTCACACTGGAACAATCAAAAAGCCGCAACCCTAGGTTTTAATAGCTTTTTCTCACAGTAGCTGAAATAACAGGGAGCCACAATAAACAGTCTCCAAAGGAGCCATAGAGCTACTAAATCATATGCAAATCACACCAAATATAGCTCTTTATTCCAAAAGCGCAACTCCTAAATGAACTGAAACAAAATCATAAAAGCTCTGTATGTTCTGGATATGATGGAATATCAAACAGGATTTTAAAATCATGTGGGGACTTATTCAGTCACATACTATGCTATTTACACAACCAGTAAATGAAAAATGTGACATTTCCTGATAGACTCAAACATAGAATACGGATGTCCATCCACCAAAGTGGGGCAAGGAATGTACTATCCAATTATCGACCCATCTCTTTGCTGCCAGTGTTCTTGAAAGTGTTTGAAAGAGTACAGTATGATAGGACTTATGACACAATATGACTCACGGACATCAGTATAGTTTGGCTATCATATGGGAGTCTCCACACAGAGTGCTATTTTCAGCTTAACAGATGAAACTCTAGGTGAATTAAATCCCTGAAAGTATATAATGGGGACCTTCTGTGACACTTCCTGTAGCAGTTCTGGAAGGCTTTTGACACAGTATCGCACAAGCGGCTCATAGTGAAATTGCATGCTCATGGCATATTGTCTCAGTTATGTGACTGGATTTGTGATTTCCTGTCAGAGAGGTCACAGTTCATAGTAATTGATGGAAAGTCATTGAGTAAAATAGAAGTGATATCTAGCATTCCTGAAGGCATTGTTATAGGCCCTTTGCTGTTCCTTATATATATAAATGATTTGGGAGACAATCTAGGCAGCTGTTTTCAGTTGTTTGCAGATGATGCTGTCATTTATCAACTAATAAAGTCATCAGAAGATCAAAGCAAACTGCAAAATGATTTAGAAAAGATATCTGAATGGTGCAAAAAGTGGCAGTTGACCGTAAATAACGAAAAGTGTGAGGTCATCCACATGAGTGCTAAAATGAACTCATTAAACTTCGGTTACATGATAAATCAGTCTAATGTAAAAGTCATAAATTCAACTAAATACCTAGGTATTACAATTACGAACAACATAAATTGGAAGGAACAATAGAAAATGTTGTGGGAAAGGCTAACTAAAGACTGTGTTTTATTGGCAGGACACTTAGAAACTGTAACAGACCTATTAAGGAGACTGCCTACACAATGCTTCTCTGTCCTCTTTTAGAATACTGCTGCGAGGTGTTGGATCCTTACCAGATAGGACTGACGGAGTAGGGGAGAGTGGGGCACTCTGAACCTCGGGGCACAGTTAATCAGGTAGCATAATTTCAGTATAAGGTGGTAAATTATTTTTTCCTCTGTATGTATGTTGTCAGTACTGCTCTACCAAGTGCCATTTGTTTTCTGCAGCATCTAGTTCCCGCCATTAGTGTTGTACTGATGATATGTTAGTTTCGCAACAGTGAAGTAATTTTTGGGGACATAGTTTGAATTTTTTTCAATCCTTTGTCACCAAATTTTAGAGAAAGTATGTCATTGTAGCAATATCAGTACTGTATTTTAATGATATAGATCTTCAAATATTAACAATGTTCATACATAATGTCACATGAGCTTTGTTCACATTGAACCAAGCTCTCCTGGGGCACAATGAGCCGTGGTTCATTGTGCCCCAGGAATCTTTTAATTGTCCAATACAAGCACTCTGTACTTTGTTTCCTCAGCATGGGTAAAACATATGTGTAGGAATTTAAGGCTTTTAAATCACAGACGTTCAGCAGTCCTGTTTTATATTGTCAGGTTTGAAGATGGTTCTTTCATACCGCAGCAAGAGGTAAAACTGACCATTACGTTATGCAAGAAGCTGTACAGGATGTTCTTAATAAGGGCATGGCAGTTTGCCAAGCAGCTAAATCTCATTTAATACCTTACCCAACTGTACACTGATATGTTCAAGACATTAAATGTGGTTCCAGAGAAAGATGACAATCGTAAGGTATTTTCTGTGGAGCAGGAGAAAGAATTAGGTAAAGGATGAAGCTTTTGTTCCAGATAGCAACATACTTTATGTGCTCCCACGACCTGCTACTGATGGTGTGACAAAGAGACAAAAATCATATTTCAAATTTGGAACCAGCTTTGGTTCAATGTGCCCCACTCTCCCCCACAGAGAAAAAGTTCAAAGAAAGGCAGCACATTTTGTATTATCATGAAATATGGGAGAGAGTGTCACAGAAATGATACAGGATTTGGGCTGGGCCTCATTAAAAGAAAGGCATTTTTCGTTGCAATGGAATCTTCTCATGAAATTCCAGTCACCAACTTCCTCCTCCGAATGCAAAAATATTTTGTTGACACCAACCTACATAGGGAGGAACAATCACCATGATAAAATAAAGGAAATCAAGAGCTCATACAGAAACATATAGGTGTTCATTCTTTCCATGCGCCATACAAGATTGGAATAATAGAGAATTGTGAAGGTGGTTTAATGAACCCTCTGCCAGGCACTTAAATGTAATTTGCAGAACATTCATGTAGATGTAGATGTAGATTTACATTACCACACCATCAGCAAACAGCGACAGGTTGCTACATTCATAAATGATCTGATCAACTGAGTGAGCAGCAGTCTCTGGCTCTTCGCTAATGATGATGTGGTGAATGGGAAGTGTCATCATTGAGTAACTGTAGGAGGATACAAGATGGCTCACGCAAATTTTCTAGTTAGTGTGATTAATGGCAGCTTGCTCTAAATATAGAAAATGTAAGTTAATGCAGATGGCTATGAAAAAAAGTCCCATATTGTTCAAATACAGCAGTAGTAGTATGCTGCTTGAGACAGTCACATTGATTAAACATATAGGTGAAACACTGAAAAACGATATGAAATGGAACAAGCATGCAAGGACAGTGGAAAAGAAGGTGGTTGGTAGACACTGGTTTACTAGAAGAATTTTATAGGAAACTGTGGTTTCTTGACTACTATTTAAGTGTTCAGGGTCCCCACCAGCTTGGATTAGAAGAAGACATTGAAGCAATTCAGAGGTGGGCACCTAGATTTGTCACTGGCAGTTTCAGTCACAATGAAAGTATTACGGAGATGCTTCATGAACTCAAATGGGAAACCCTGGAGGGAAGATGCTGTTTTTTTCAGCAAACACTACTTGGAAATTTAAAGAACCAACATTTGCAGCTGACTGTAGATTGATGCTACAGCCACCATTGTACAATTCTCGAAACCACCACAAAGACAAGATAAGAGAAATTTGGGTTTCTGCAGAGGCTTAGAGATGGTGGTTTTTTCCTTGCTCTATTTTGTCAGTGGTACAGGAAGAGAAATTACTAAGAGTGGTACAATTCTCCACCATGCACCATGTGATGGCTCGGACAGTATGTATGTAGGTGCATATAAAGGGGAATATACCCTAATCCTGTATGTACTGCTCCTATGTGGATCACGAAGACATACTCATACTAATTCCTGCATGTGGGTCTTTGAGCAGTGGTTCTACCCTTGGTGCACACCCAAATGGTGGAGTAAGAATCCCTGATACTAGCTACAATGAGGAAAATGCAGATTATGGATGTAGATGTATATCTATATAAAGTACTTAGCATCTGCAAAAGCAGCAGACAAACTGCCAATATTTTGTGCAACCCTTGCATGCTTGTGTCAATGACGGTCATGGCTCAAAGCATACACTATGGGTTGCTGGTTCAGCAGTGGTGTAATGGTCACTGTAAGAGAACTGTGGTGATGGTAGCTGTCTCTAACTTAAATGACATTCTTATTCACCATGGAATTGTCAAAGATAAAAGTCTGAACAAGTATGGTAACATTTCTTTCATTCAGCTTAAGCAACAATAAAGAAAAGAAATCTGCTACGGCATCTGAAAGATTTTACACTAGCTCCTATAAGTAACTGAAAGATCAAAAAAATAACGATTAAGCAAACACATATGAATGAAATGTAATGAAATCTAGCAAATGTGACATAGCTAAAATGCACCCACAATCCGATTAACATGAGGGTGGCCTCTGAATTTCATTTTCATCTGAAAATGTGTGCATGTAATCCTTTCTTTGATTTGATGAAGACTTACTCTTTTCTTTACCAGTAATACCTGTCTTTATATATCTTCCTACAATTGTTAATTTTATGCTAGCTATTACCATGGATTTAAACACTTACCATTTTCCCCTATAGAGGGGTAAAGACTATTTTGTTATGAAAATTGGTGAAACTTGGTGTGCCATTTTATTAGTACAATAGGCTAAGTTTATAATAAGTCTAGCAGTTTGTTTGATAAATATTTATCTAATCTAATATTACTCTCAACAGGTCACTAAAACAATTACAACACTAATGTGATGTGTCCTGAGATCTAGTTTCATGTGTTACATAGTTTCTCTAATTTATTGCTGCAGTGATAGGTTCTTTTAAATGGAAATGACAGGTTTTCTTCCCATCAACATAAAATCTCAATCTTGGCTTAACTGTTTATTACCTTTCCACTGAGGTAACTACCCTTCATTCTGTGTTTGTGTTCCTTAGGTGTTATCCTAACATCTAGAATATTTTAACAAACAATAGAAAGGCTTACCTACTAATATTAAAAGCTGATAAATGACTTAATGTGCTAGAGATTGTGTCTCATATGATGCAGATACCACCTTTGTGGTCCCTTTCCTGATATGTCTACACACAGCATGTGAATCTGCTATAGCAGCTGCTTTTATTTCATTATTAGGTCTAAGGTCCAGAAAGCTAGAAACATCCACTGGACTGAATCCACTGGGTCTCAACTGTTCATATTTATTTATTATTTCATATTTATTTATTTATATTTATTTATTTATGCAGGGATTATTTCACAATGACATATGAACTGTCATGTTTATGCAATGAAAACCAGTTCATCGAAAGACACGAACATACAGAAGGTGGGAAAGATGGTCAGCTGTGGCCTTAATGTAGGAACCATCCATGTATTTGCCTGAAGACATTTAGGAAAACCTCTCTTAACTGAAGTCAGGATGGCTGGACAGAGCATACTGTATCCTGCCAAATATGAGGATAACAGCTGCACAGCCTCATTCAGCTGGATGCTGTCATGATAAGCTTTGATTTACACACAACTTGATTCAGATAACCTGTAATATGAAACACGAATGTGCATACAGCTACAACATCTCCACCAAGCTGTGACTGTGTGACTTTTATTTCTACTATGATACACACATCCGAATAATTTGTGTACAGGTGTGTGTGTGTGTGTGTGTGTGTGTGTGTGTGTGTGTGTGTGTGTGTGTGTTGTAGATGATTTTTTGATTGAAGAATGTGTACTACAGAAATACAAGTTTTTCATGAGTAAACAGGGATGGCTGTTTGTGTGTTCTGTAGGTATGTAAAATATATGTTGATGAATGGTAAGTGAGAAGAAAATATAAGCTTTGCATGAGATGGCAGAGATGTGGTTGGCATTATTTTTATGAATCATGTAGATGTAAAATTTGTTTGCTACCATGTTGAACATGTAATGTTAAAAGTGGTATGGGGGAATGCCAATTAATCACCCAAATAGTTCTAGCTCTATTAATGAATACATTGTTTTTATTTGCAAGTGCTTGTTTAAATAAGAATTATTTCTTAATGCTGGATAGTAGACTGGATGCTAATTTGGGTTGATTTGTAGGTCCAATGACGTGAAGCTGTCCTGAGCCAAAACACGGGAGGTCTCACAAGAGGTTCAGTTCCAGTGCAGTGTGGAAAGAAAATGGACTACAGTACATTATGATAGTACATTCAAGAAGCAAAGAACAAGTTAAGTGATTGTGGTGAAAGTGGTTTTCAAAAATGTGAAGAGAAATTTTTGACAGAAACATGTTTTTCTGTGATAAAATCAAGCAATGGAAACTCCAGGTGGAATGTCAATAATAAACGGAAAATATACATTGCTACTGACTGTAAAACTGACACACTGATTTTGCTGATTTTCAAACAGACACAACTAAAAGATACATTAGCTTTCAGTGAAAGCCTTCATCAGAAACTGAGCTTAGGGAATACACACTTTTTCTTTGGACATTGTTTCAAATGTACATATGAGATTTTGATAATGAGAAACTCCAGAATGGTTATGAACACGTATCTCTGATAAGTTCTACATTTTCTTAAGATGCCTTGGAAGTATTTCTTTCTAAAGCTAAAGCTAAGTCTACTGGCCATGTCAGGTCATTCAGTACCAACTGACTGCGCAGTCAGCCCCTACCAGTGGTGTCACTCAGATGCAGTACAGTGGGGCATGGGATCAGCATACTATTCTTCCAGCCTTTTAAATCTTCCCAGACCTTGGAGCTACTACTTCTCAGTCAAATTGATCAAGAAGTGATATTATGAATCTGCGCACACACTGTTCCAGTACCCCCACCGAGGTAAAGTTCCAGGAAGTACTGGGAATACAACACCAGTTCTCCACATATCACACATATTGAAAAATTAGCTCTGGGGGCAGACAAATATTTCTTTCAACATTAGAGGAGACGCATGAGCTGCTCATGTTTCTTTCTTCAAAGGCAACAAGTGGTGGTTTCTTTTAATGAATTACATTGACAATGTTTATAAAAACAAATTCTTTCTTGTGTGTTCCTGACAAAAATTCTGAATATTCCTAGTTCATTGTGTCAACAGACATTTGCATAACATGATTTCCAGGCTACTGATATTACTTAACAGAGATAATTTCAGATTTAAGATCATAAAAGAGACTTCAACCATGATGTGCCAATATATCTATAATTCAATAGAAGAAGCATAACTGGGATTAGTTTTGTACAGGACTGAGTGAAGACTTACTCTCCTCTCTTTCGTTTTTGCTTGTTTTCAAATGAAGGCTTTCTCAATGGTAGGATTCTGGATGCAGGCATTGGACAGGGTGCTTCTCTGGTAGTCAACATAATTCCTCCCATTGTTCTGTGTTGTGGAAATCTAGAAGCATGAAGCAGACAGAAAAAGTCTTACAATGATTGTATCCAATTGAATAATGGTATTCTGTCACTAACATATTACTACAGTGTAGAAAAAGTAAACCTGGATAATGTGATGATCTGGGTTCACATGATTCTTTGGTTGGCCTCCTTGCATCTTCAGGATGGTTGTGTTACATACATTGATGTTAATGTCTGTGACCAACCTTTATGCCCTAATTAATGTAAGTTGTAAAGCCTTACTCAGATCTAATCTTGTCAGCCGGCTACATACAGGAAATCAATGATTTTTTACAATGTGATTAACCATAAAATCATATTCAGATGTGAGTAAAATATTTCAACCCACAAAAAATTCTTACTTTTAAGGGTATCCCTCCACACTTACCTTTCACTTGTATTGCAACATCTCTGAAATTATTTTGAGTCACTAGTAATTCTATGATTATTGTGGTATTTTATTTTATTTAAGGTATTGTGGTATCTTACAGATCTTTATCAAGGTTAAATTAGCATTGTTTGCTCAGCTGGTGTGTCATTGTCTTCAGTCACATATTTACAAGGGTTTGTAATGCCACATATGTTTTACATTCTGATGACACTAAGAAACTGGTCTCTCTTATCATGTTTATTTGCCTGCACTGTCTACCACTCCCCACAGACTTGCGTTTGAGAGGACTTGTGTGCCAGTCCACAACTGTTCACCTAGATTTTGTTTCTCTGTAGAATCCAGCACAATCCCTTACGCACAATGTTGGTCATTTGGAACTGAAATTCACACATTGCTTATTGCAATTGAAACTGACAGACTCCGAATGAGCTAGAAGACTAAAAAACTGTATTCTAGGAGCATGAACTTTCTCCATATCTCAATAAGAAAGTTGTGCAAGTCATGCCTCAGTAGCAATCAAGAGACAAGGAAAAAGAAGCATATAGAGGTGTTGTCAGTCCCACAGTGTTTTTTTCCATGTGTGAGAAGCCATTTCTTAAAAATAGTAAGGATCAAGGGGTTACGTTTGACACAGGTGACCTCACTGACATCAGAAACTTCACTGGGAAAGGTTAGTGAAAATCTACTGTAGCAGCACCACCGTTTCGGATAGGGAAACTTAGTTTTGTGTGATATTCGGAGCACCAGTTACAGCCAGGTTTGGGCCGGATTGCAGTAAGTTACACATACCAGCATTTGCGAAAGCAAATAGAGACCACAGGGGCGTAGAACCACCGGAGGGAGCACACACAGCAGTTTCCATGGTGCAAGTCACAGACAGAGGAAGGCCAATGGCCAACCTAAGTGTTATGCATACGTGACACTTGGCAAAACAGAGGCACACAGCCAAGTATAAATAAGTGCTGTTTTCTAACGAGATTCATTCAAGTGTGGCAGCTCTCCTTGATGGCGGGGCGTATCACATTGCCAGGCTACATGCAGCAACAGCTGGGGCACCAGCATTGCAGTCCACGGAAGGTCATTGGTTCGACCCTCTGAGACCAACGCAGTGTCCGCAGCCAGCCAGGGCATGCCACTCCTTTGCCTGCTACCCCAGGCAGTTGTCTTGGCTCCTGACACTTGCCAGAGACATCCCGAGGTGAGGACCACAGATACAGATGCTGGATAGCAGACACTTGTTGGTTGCTGTGATCTCAGCCATGCCGGCGAGGATAAGGACGCAGCTGGCTGCCCGCGGCTCGCACCAAGCAGCACTGAGTCAGCTGCTGGAGCAGCCATCCTGACATAATCGGAACTCTGCAGCTGGCATACAAGGTCAGCACGACACAGCATTGGGTTGCACAAGCTGCTGGGGTGCTCCCTCAGCATTGGGGGGCCCTGTGACACAGAGCGAGGTGAATGGAGCACTGTAGTGGGAACAAATAAATCATTTGGAAAGTTCTCACCAAGTTTGAATACGCCACATTTGGCATCTGATACTACAACACTTAAGTGAAAAGCAAGGATCTGTGTCATTGTGATAAATATTACATATTGGCCAAACCACACAACTGTACAGAAACAATACAATGAACATAGGCAACACTGTCTTCTTCACCTGAATAAATCTACCGTGGCTGAGTATTGCACCTCTGCTCTCCACTCTTAATTATGAACGCTTTCAAAAACTGGCCACCATCACATATTTCTGGGCTTGTGAGGTAAAGGAAGCAGTGAAAAACAACTAGCAAGAAATATAAGCAATCAAGATGAGGGTTTCAAATTAGATAATACCAGAACTTGGATTCTGCTCATATCTCTTATATGTTGTCATAGTAATTTCTCTTGTGAATCTAGAACTTGTCATAATTCGATTGACTCAAGAATTGATGGATAAGATTTATTGACCTGCATCTTCCACCTTCAGTTTTATTTTTAATTATGATTACAGCATTTTTTAAGTTTTCCTTGTTTTTGGTACCTTAAGGAACAACACAACAGTGAACTCAGAAGACAATGGAAGATGCTCCATGACAAAATAGGATTTATAGTTGAAATATCAGCAGAAATATGTTGCAACATTACAAAAGAAATAATTGCACAAACTGTTTCACTCACTGCTCTATAATAGTGTGGCCTGAACGAATCATCGAAACAAAACTGTTACTTACAATTACTTGGAGACCATTTGCAGCCTTTAATGAATTACATCTTCCCAAACAACAATGGAATTTTTGTGGGTGACAAAATGCCAAGTCACCATGCCACAATTGTTTGCAGTTCAGCTGAAAAACATTGTGGACAAATCGAGCAAATGATTTGGCCACCCAGACTGCTCAAGATGAATGCAATAAAACATTTACAGAACATAATCAGGAATTCAGTTCCTGCAAAAATCCTGCACTGGCAAAAGTCTCACATTTATGGTTGACTACAGATGCAACATGGTTCAGTATTTCTGCAGGGGACTTACTATGATGTGTTGACTTCACACCACATTGAGTTGCTGCAGTACACTGGGCAAAAGTAATTCTGAAACTATATTAGGCAGTATCACATGACTTTGGTCACCTCAGTGTGAAGTTAAGAGAAGGAGTACATAAAATTTCATGATATTTAATTCAACAATACACTGTTACATGTAACATCAAAATTATGTAAGCATGAATCTGTTAACAAACCATTTGACATAGATTATTTGAATCTGCTAGTATTCTCTAGTATTACAACTTAATGTGGGAGTAATTTATCAGAGATTAATCTCATTTAAAATTGATTTCTTCTGTTCTTTTTTTGAGTAGTATGCTTTTTCTTAAACCCCTCTGATAAAATAATTTTAAGTGCACTGTAGGCAAAAGAATGGACTACGTTTTGGACACTGTTGAAATATCTGAGGCCAAGATATTTGTGGCCTGTTATGAACAGTAGCAAGCCTGTTGTAGGGAAAAGCATTTCACTGTCCAGTCCCTGTGTTTTCTTTCTGTATGGACATCTTAAGGTAAAAATTATTTAAATTCTCTTTAATACCGAGAAGGTAAATAATAGATATGCCATGTGGCTCGGGCTTCCCGTCTGGTAGACCGTTCACCTGGTGCAAGTCTTTTGAGCTGACGCCACTTCGGCAACTTGCATGTCGATGGGGATGAAATGATAATGATAAGGACAACACAACACCCAGTCCCTGAGAGGAGAAATTTCCGACCCAGCTGGGAATCGAACCCGGGCCGTTAGGTACAACATTCCATTGTGCTGACCACTCAGCTACCAGGAGCAGACACTGAGAAGGTAACTATACGAGGTGCATTCAAGTTCTAAGGCCCCCGATTTTTTTTCTCCGGACTGGAAAGAGATAGAAACATGCGCATTGTTTTAAAATGAGGCCGCATTCATTGTCAATACGTCCCAGAGATGGCAGCACCGTATGGCAGATGGAATTTTACCGCCAGTGGCGAGAATGAGCACTGTTTTAAATACTTAAAATTGCGACGTTTTCCTTACTTGAACAGCGTGCAATCATTCGTTTTCTGAATTTACGTGGTATGAAACCAATTGAAATTCATCAACAGTTGAAGGAGACATGTGGTGATGGAGTTATGGATGTGTCGAAAGTGCGTTCGTGGATGCAACAGTTTAATGAAGGCAGAACATCGTGTGACAACAAACCAAAACAACCTCGAGCTCGCACCAGCAGGTCTGACGACATGGCCGAGAAAGTGGAGAGAATTGTTTTGGGGGATTGTTGAACAGATCGCCTCCAGAGTTGGCATTTCTGTGGGTTCTGTGCACACAATCCTGCATGACGACCTGAGAATGCGAAAAGTGTAATCCAGGTGGGTGCCACGAATGCTGACGGACGACCACATGGCTGCCCATGTGGCATGTTGCCAAGCAATGTTGACGCGCAACGACAGCGTGAATGGGACTTTCTTATCATCGGTCGTCACAATGGATGAGACGTGGATGCCATTTTTCAATCCAGAAACAAAGCGCCAGTCAGCTCAATGGGAGCACACAGATTCATGGCCACAAAGAAAATTTCGGGTAACCGCCAGTTCTGAAAAAATGATGGTGTCCATCTCCTGGGACAGCGAGGCCATAATCCTTACCCATTGCATTCCAAAGGGCACTACGATAACAGGTGCATCCTATGAAAATGTTTTGAAGAACAAATTCCTTTCTGCACTGCAACAAAAACGTCCAGGAAGGGCTGCGCGTGTGCTGTTTCACCAAGACAACGCACCCGCACATCTAGCTAATGTTACGCAACAGTTTCTTTGTGATAACAACTTTGAAGTGATTCCTCATGCTCCCTACTCACCTGACCTGGCTCCTAGTGACTTTTGGCTTTTTCCAACAATGAAAGACACTCTCCGTGGCCGCACATTCACCAGCCGTGCTTCTATTGCCTCAGCGATTTTCCAGTGGTCAAAACAGACTCCTAAAGAAGCCTTCGCCGCTGCCATGGAATCATGGCATCAGCGTTGTGAAAAATGTGTACGTCTGCAGGGTGATTACGTCAAGAAGTAACGCCAGTTTCATTGATTTCGGGTGAGTAGTTAATTAGAAAAGAAATCGGGGGCCTTAGAACTTGAATGCACCTCGTACACGTAGAGGCTAGGAACTCTCATAATATTAAGAGCTTTGAAATGAGTTTTCACATGCTTCTCTTAAAAATTGTTACTATAAATCTGATAGCCTTCTTGTTGCCACTTGAAAACAATTTTTGAACCAAGAGTGGAAAAATAAAAAATTTTTGCTTACATGATTTCTGAATTTGTGCATCATATGAATCACTCAAGACAGTCTGAAGCATTATTTTTCTGTATTACTCAACTAGGTAAGTTTCTGGTCAGTGCAGAGACCTAACAGTTAGATCATTTTGTACTCATCGCTGGAGACACTAGAGTGAAAACAATAAATTTGGTTTTCTTATAATTAATTTACAGGCAATTTGTCTGGAACCAACGAGCATATCTGTCTATTGCTATATTTATGTTACGTCACAGCCTCTCTATAAAATCAAACTGTGTAATTAGATTTGCATCATCTTTGTATAATAAGGACTCATATGGCAAGAATGAGGGGAAAGGACCAAGTACTGAGTTGTTTGGCATGCCACTGGCAGCAGATAACCAGTCTAAGCTTTGATTATTGTTACTAACTGTTCTATGGGGTGCACTCAGCCTCGTGATGCCAATTGAGGAGCTACTCGACTGAATAGTAGCGGCTCCGGTCAAAGAAAACCATCATAATGACCGGGAGAGTGGTGTGCTGACCACATGCCCCTCCTATCCGCATCCTCAACTGAGGATGACACGGCGGTCGGATGGTCCTGATGGGCCACTTGTGGCCTGAAGACGGAGTGTGCTAACTGTTCTATGGCTCAGTATGGTAAAGAGCATTCACTCCAGCTCTGCAGTACCAGTACTTTATGATAAATCTACTGTGGGAGACAGTGTCAAAAGCATTCCTCAACTCCAGAAGACTTGTACAGGTTGTTTTATTACACTCAAAGGAAATCACGTTGTGAAGAGTTAACCAGGTTTTTTTCCTCAGAATGCAGGTTCACATGTTTCGGCATATAACTTTCTCAGGTGTGGAGTGTGGCAGCTCCTCATTTCTTGAAGTTTTTTACAACAGTTCAATTTTCTGTTTTGTTTTTTTTTGTGATATATGGGACAATATGAGTAATCTTTTCTACCAATAACCATAAAAATTAGTTTGTTGACTTATAATTTGTAAATAATCACAAACAATAGCCAATTATGTAAATTTGCTACCTATTTCATTTGTATGGCATCAAGCTTTTGGTGAAACATGTGTTACAGTAAACACAGTTGTGTAAGGAAGAGGAGATATAACTGATGTTACAGCCAGAGAGGAAAAATATCTTTCTCATTCTTCACACACGCATTCATTATGATGCCACCCCACACCTGAACCAAACAATAATCAAACTGGTACCTTCCCTCAACATTTCTGTCACTGTACTGGCTAATAACCTCCGTAGATCTGTACGTTGAATGGGTGAGATTTAGATCCCTGTCTTGATATCTAGAGTTTGATATTCTGTAGATTCCCTACATCACAGCAAGCAATTACTAGAATGTCTTCACAGCAGGATTTGTTCTCTAGCCTAGTAAACTCTACATCTCAAATTATCTATGTACTCTTCAAATCATCATACAGTTTGTAGTGGATACAGTACCAGTATCATTTTACTCCCTTCTTGTTCAATTTCCAATTAATGTGTGGGAAGAATGACTTTCAATATGCCATTTAGTAGGAAGGAATTTATCTAATTGTGCAGTAATGGTTACTATGCTAGGTATTTTTACAACATTTAAAACTTTTCTAGGTTCATTTCAGAACTCTGAATTTTAAAACTTGTGAGACCCTGCTGAAGGATAATAATAATGTTAGTGATGAGCTCTTGCAGACTACTCAGGCTTATGAGTATTTCAAAACTTTTCCTTCAATATTCTGCATCTTCTACATAATTCAGTTTGAACAAACTACAAATGACAAAACATACAGTGCCACTGAATGTACATGTAAACTGTACTCCTCCAATAGCTTTGACATTGATAGAACATGACTAGTTTTTGGGGTGTTTTACACAAACACTGAATCCACTGCAGTGTAACCAATCTCTTCAATGACAATACACAATTATTCAAATCATCTACTAGCTCCAAAAGTCAGTTTTCCATTACAAGTAACATAAAATTCCAGGTGCTGCATCATTCAGTACTCTGCAAGCAAAATAGGGTATTTCAGTTTGACAGCATTCTTACTCCACAGCTCCACACAAAATAATGAAGTTGACACCTATGTCTCAGAGGTTAATAAGCATACAGAAACACACTGAATATTATGTAGAGAGCCCTTTTGTGGTTATTATTGCTAGTGAATTTACCTATCACATACCAAAAGATATTTGAAAGGATAGTCTTAAAATGTAGCCAGTGTTTCAAGATAGACGCTGAATCCTATTATTCTAATAGTGTCCATATTATGGGACAAAGGTAGCGAATGCTGATATAATCCTGTTACAAAAGTTGCACAATATGTGGACAGATCCACAGGTAACAAGAACCCATTTCCTGCAGTCCACTGATGAGATAGGTTTTCATTCAGGGTGCCTTTACTGTACTTTGATTATCTATTGTATCCTTACATTACTACAGGGAAATTTTGTTATGGTTCCTCTCAAAGGAAAATAGCCAATGGCCTTCCCCATCCATTTCCTACTAGAGTTTATAATCTGTTTCATTGTCAATATGTCATTAAATGCTAGTGCACCTTCTTTCCTTTCTTATTTTGTAAATGATGTTTCAGGTATTTAACAACTTTTTATTGAGCAATACGGTAAAATCAAGTTCAGTTTCCTTCTAATAAAAATCAGGAGCAGGTGCTGTTCTGATTCAACACATATAAATGATGCAATGTTATGTAATGTATCAGGTAATTAGTGATTTGTGGGTTCTTCAAGTAGCTGGATGTCTGTTAGAGATGAAATGTTCCTGGGTTGTACTTCAACTTATAAAACAGCCAAGAAGGGATATAAAATCTGTTACGTCACTTCATCTGACTATTTCAGAATGACTGATGAACTGAATGAACTGACTGCCTTTAATCCCAAAACAATTTACTGGAGATACATAGATGAATGGTGTGGTAGCAAAATTTTTTCTGCTTGTGCTTTAATGTGAATAGAGAACCACCCATGTGTGAGCATGTGATACAGTTTAGAAAAACAGTTAGTAATCCCATCAGAATTCTATCAAAAATCATTTTCTGCTCTGAGTCATTATTTTATACATATAACTCTTAAAATGAAGAACAAGTGTGTGAGTGGAAGACTGGCATCTCAACCCAAGGTACGAAAGCAAAACTGGAAAGAACCTACATGTGAGCAATATTGTTGTGTTTCCTATGTTTCTGATGTTAAGGGGATTTATTCACTATCAATTTATTGCCCAAGATAGCACAATTAAATAGCATTAACACATTCACATGGTTAAACAGTGGAGGCTTAATTTTGACAATAAAAATTATGATCCTACACCAAATCAGTGCTCCTGGCTACACAGTGGTGACAGGTAGCACTTAGCAAAAAAGGGAATAGAGGTCCTTTTTTTATTTTCATTGCTGCACAAAATTATATATCCCTAACACAAAGGACCATTTTTTATATTAAAAAGCTGAAGCACAACTCATTGGAGATACTATTCAGCAAGAATGTAGATAACTACTACTGCCACTGGGAGTTATTTTTGTGATAACCAGACCCAAAACTTGCTACCATATGGGTACACTACTATGATGCATGAAGGCTCTCTGACAACTTTCATATTTTCTAACTGTGGTGGACATGCGAATAAGATAATAACTATAACAGATGGCCTTACTACACAGAAACTAAAAACTTCTGGTCGACTTGTAATTTATATATTTCCTCTTATTTCTGCACAAATAATATTATTGGAAGGTCTTACCCTGTATTTGGTGCATGTCCCATACTGCAAATAGACCTAACATACAATCTAAGGTGTTGCATCCAGTAACTTTAATACACTCACTGCACGATTTCCAGAGGAATGAACTTGTGTTTTGGCATTGCATTTGCACACAATTAGGGAGGAGCTTCTGTTTGGTTGTGGTGCCCTACCCTGTACTGGATCCATGCTCGTGGGTAGAACTAATTGTAGCTGCACCATCCGTTGAGCTACCATCATGTAATGTACTACTGCTTTTGCACACAGATGATAGCTTATACATGGCTTTCTGTGGGATGGGGAGAGGCCGTCTCTGTGGCGGCAGTGAGGGGGCCAACTGGAATGAGTATACAGGTTGCCTAACACCAGCCGGGCACAGCGCTGCTTGCTCCTCCCTGCAACAGTACAGACACATCCATGCCAGTCTGCCACTTAAATAAGTGTCACATCCAGTCACTTTAATACACTATCTGCACAATTTCCACAAATGAGTTTCTGTTGTGATATTGCATCTTGCACAAAATTAGGAAGGCGCTTCTGCTTGGTTGTAGTGCCTTACCCTGTACTGGATCCATGCTCGTGGGTAGAACCAATAGTAGTTGCACCCTCTGTTGCACTGTTGCACACAGATGATACCACATACATGACCTTCTGTGGGATGGGGAGACGCCCTAGCTGTGGAGGCAGTGAGGGGGACAACTTGGATGGGGTTATATGTTGCCTAACACCAGCTGGCCACAGCCCTGCTTGCTCCTGCCTGCAAACAGCACAAACACATCCATGCCGCTCTGGAGCTTTGCCACTTATATAAGTGTCACATCAGTCATTTTAATACACTCTCTGCACAATTTCCAAAAATGAGTTTGTGTTGTGATATTGCATCTTGCACAAAATCAGGAAGGAGCTTCTGTTTGGTTGTGGTGCCTTACCCTGTACAGGATCCATGCTCATGGGTAGAACCAATTGTAGCAGCACCCTCTGTTGAGCCACCATCATGTGAAGTCCTGCTGCCGTTGCACACAGGTAATACCGTATACATAGCTTTCTGCAGGATAGGGAGAAGCCGTCGCTGTGGCGGCAGTGAGGGGGCCAACTGGAATGAGGTTACAGGTTGCCTAACACCAGTTGGGCACAGCCACGCGTGCTCCTCCCTGCAACAGTACAAACACATCCATGCTACTTAAATAAGTGTCACATCCAGTGATTTTAACACCCTCTCTGCACAATTTCCACAAATGAGTTTCTGTTGTGATATTGCATCTTGCACAAAATTAGGAAGGCACTTCTGTTTGGTTGTGGTGCCTTACCCTGCACTGGATCCATGCTCGTGGGTAGAACCAATTGTAGCTGCACCCTCTGTTGAGCTGTTGCACACAGATGATACCGTATACATGGCTTTCCGCGGGACGGGGAGACGCCCTAGCTGTGGAGGCAGTGAGGGGGCCAACTGGGATGGGGTTACAGGTTGCCTAACACCAGCTGGCCACGGCCCTGCTTGCTCCTCCCTGCAACAGCACAAACACATCCATGCCACCCAGCCACTTAAATATGTGTCACATCCAGTATTTTTGATACTCTCTTTGCACAATTTCCAGAAATGAGAGTTTGTGTTGTGATATTGCATCTAGCACAAAATTAGGAAGGAGTATCAGTTTATTTGTGGTGCCATACCCTCTACTGGATCCATGCTCGTGGGTAGAGCCAATTGTAGCTGCACCCTCTGTTGAGCTGTTGCACACAGATGATACCGTATACATAGCTTTCCGCAGGATGGGGAGAGGCCCTCGCTGTGGATGCAGTGAGGGGACCAACTGGGATGGGGTTATAGGTTGCCTAACACCAGCTGGCCACAGACCTTCTTGCTCCTCCCTGCAACAGCACAAACACATCCATGCCACTCTGCAGCTCTGCCACATAGAAGAGTGTCACATCTAGTAATTTTAATACACTCTCTGCACAATTTCCAGAAATGAGTTTGTCTTGTGATATTGCATCTTGCACAAAATTAGGAAGGAGCTTCTGTTTCGTTGTAGTGCCTTACCCCATACAGGATTTTTGCTTGTGACTACAACCAATTTTAAATGCACCCTTCTCTGAGCCACCCTCATGGGATGTACTGCTACTGTTGCATAGAAACACTACCTTATACATTGCATTTAGTGGGATGGTGAGAGGCCCCACCTGCAGAGGCAGTGAAAGCGTCAACTTGGATGGCGATAGAGGCTGCCTAACACCAGCTGGCCACAGCCCTCCTTACTTCTCCCTTCAATACTGCAAACACATCTATGGCTCTTTACATCTGTGCTCGTTATTTGAAGTTTTACGTGCAGTAATTTTAATACACTCTCGGCAAAAGTTATGGAAGAATAAAATTGCCAATTTTTGTTTTGGAATTTCACCTTGCACAATATTAGCTAGGAGCTTCTGTTTAGTTGCAGTGTCTTACCATGTACAGGAGCTTTTCTGGTGGGGAGACCCAATTATAGCTGCAGACTTTTCTGACCCTTCTTCATATGATGAATTGACTGTGTTATGTTGGGACACTGTAGTACATGTGACTTCTGATGCAGTGGGGATACGTCCCAACCGCTTACCCAGTGAAAGGCCCAACGGGATTAGAGGTGGAGGCTGCCTAACACCAGCACGCTGCAACCCAGCTTGCTCCTCCCTGCAACAGAACAAACACATCTGTGCCATTTGGCAGCTCCAGACCTTAGTTAAAGTGTCACATCCAATAATTATGACGTGTCTGTGTATTCCATCTTGCATAAAATAAGCAAGGAGTTCTGTTTGGATGTGGTACCTTACCTTGTACAGAAGCTTTGTTGGTGGATAGACCTCATTGTAGTTGCATGCTTTTCTGAGCCACCTTCATGTAATGTAAAGCTGCTGTTGCACACAGACACTGCAGTATACAAGGGTTTTGGTACATTTGGGACAGGCAGTGTCAGCTAACACATTGTGGGGGCTGATTGAGATTTAGGTAGAGGCTGAAAATTATCAAGGTGTTCAGTTCAGATGTGTTGCCCTACCTTGTACTGGAGCTTTGCTTGTGGGTAAATTGAATTGTAGCTGCATGCTTTTCTGAGCCATGTTCTTGTGATGTAATGCTGCTGTTGCACAGGTACCTCTCAGTATATGGGGCTTTTAGTGGGCTGGGGAAAGGCCCCAGTAGGAGAGGCAGTGAGGGGGCCAACTAGGAAGGGGACATAGGAGGTCTAACACCAGCTGGACACAGGCCTGCTACCTTCTCCTTGTGACAGCACAAATACATCTATGCTACTCTGCAGGTCTGGTCCTTTGGAGTGAATAATAAATCTCACTGAAATTATTTACCTGTCTAAATTTCCTTCTCCTACATAATTTCAGAAGAATGGAATTCAGTTTAATGCTAACTATGAAGGACAGTCATTAAATTTTTATCATCACCTCAAAAAATAAGTTTTCATAATTATTTTTCTGTTTATTTGCAGGTGCATGTCCACAGACTCAGTCCACACTGAAAACCACACACTACAATAATCCCTATCATAGAATACTTCTTGAAGAGAGAAAACAAAATGGTATAGACCATAAATAAACTGGAGCATCATGCAATTATTTGTTGATTTCTTTTGTACATTTGAACAGAAGAAACATGGCGAAAATCCATATAGAGTTCACACTATCAAGGCAATAGTGAATAAATTGGAAATTAGTCAATGATATGTTTTCAGTATCTTATACAATGAAATATTGAATATGAAAAATATTGCTATCTGTTGGTTCCACAGCTATTTACACCATAACAAAAAGCATGCCAAACTGAAACCACAGCAGAAATACTGCAGCTGTCATGGTCATCCAATTGCCATCTCTAGTCACCCAGTCACCTGGATATGTGTATGGTATATCACTGTGACCATGAAACAAAGGTGTCTCGGTACAATCAGCAAACAGGTGAACTGTCAAATGAGCATATTACCAAAATCTCCTGTTGAGGTAGGGGGGCTGGCAAATGAAGAATCATGGGAAGCAGTCTGAGTGTGTGTTTTTACACACACTGCTTCTTTGGGCTATCAAATATTGCCATGTACTGTCTTGACATGTCAGCCTGTGAGATTTTCCATTTCTTTGGATGAAGAAATCATTGTGAGCATTTCCCGAAAGACACGTTTTCAAGGTGAAACATTTCCTGAACAGCCAAACACAGATTTCTACAGAATATTCAGAGAATTTCAAACACAATCAAATTCCTGCAAATCATACATTGAGTTGTTCTAAATAATCCAATTTACAGTTAAATTACACTAGTCACCAAATCTCAGTCATAAGTGGGGTGAGAGAAAAATGGAAATGTGCACTGTCACTGAAAATTATTTATTTATGTCTGTTGTTTGTGTAGGATGTAATACAATGATTTCTGCTATCTTGGGCTATGCTGAAAAAAATGAAATGACACAAATTCGATAAATTAGAGCTGGTTTCATAAATGAATTGCTCATTTCCTCATTTATTTATTGATTCATTCATTGTACTTTATCAGTGTTGCTGACTCCATGTTTCTAGGATACACACTGTTGGGTGTGTAGTATATGGATCAACTAATATGAGCCTTCAGGAGGAGTTCATTAGCAAATTCAATGCCTGCGGCAAGTTCTTACTCTTTATTGACCCTGTTATGGCATGTTAGGAAGATTTCCTCTCTCCCAGAAGTGTTGCCAAGGTTTTAAGAGTAACTGTGGATGCACTATGGGACACACTAAGCACTTTGCCAAAGGGTAGCTTTGTAGGATTATGATTTTTTTCTGTAAACAAAATGAAATGTATGCATATTGTCAACACATAAATGTACACAATACAGTTACATAAATGTATAGACAAACACATGTAATTTGATGCTTTTTATTTGTGCAGCACATTATATTCAAAAACTGTAGAATGTCTCTTAACTGTAACAGTTAATAATTAGCATAATTGTCACCAAAATCTATGTGCCAATTCAGGCAATCTTTGAAGGTACCTGTAGAAACAATTTTCTAGTAGGTTTTTGGGGTATTCCTGAATGAATGTGTTTTTCTCTTAAGTCTCTGATCACTTGTAAAAGTTCGTTGTAATATGTAAGTCCATGGTGTAGGAAACCATGTTGTATTTTTGCTTTGTTTTTCCTACTGAGAAATAACCAGTCGCTGGATTTGGTTCCATATTCATCCTTTAGTGTCCCTGGGAAGCAGCCTGTCATGAAATAATCATTTATGATTTGCGCTAAAGAGTTTTTCACACTGACTGTACAGTTCTTCTGTATGCACAGAGGCACATCATTTTTTTGACTGTGCTTCAAAGTGCACAGTTGTACTGTAGTGTTGGGTCACAGCATTATTGTATTTGGTGAGTTTTTGTTCAGCCTGTGTTTTGTCAAATGTCTGTTTATGTAACTTGGTACCTATGTTTCTGAAGTATTGAACTGCAATGTGTGCTCCACTCCTGGGATCATATATTGTGGTACCATGATACTTCAATGGTATGTTTCTTGTTTTTTCTTCTATTTGTCTCCTCTTTGGTGATTTCCAGACTGCATTGATTTTGTTTTCTGCTTTTCCTATAAATTTAACTATCTTTGAGATAATTTTTTAATAATTACACATCAAAACATTCAATCAATCAAAAACAAACTCTTAAACTTACAAGTAGATATAGAAAGCAGTGGTATAAGAACTACTGTTCTCTGTGTAACTGAGCATTGGCTAAAAAACAATTAAATAACTTGTATAAGCTTAGACAGTTATAAGTTAGTATCATACTTTTGCAGAGAGAATTTTTAAAATGGTGGTAGCTGCATATTTGTTAGAGATTGCATCTCCTGCCCTGTAACTGCAATTCCATTAGAAAGGTATGCAACTGAATAACATTTTGAGTGTTGTGGTATAAGTATTGAACTGCAAAATGCAACTCATGTAATAATGTCTTTACAGAGCTCCCAGTGGTGATTTCAGTGTGATAGGCTGCTATCACAATTTTGGGAGAACAAGTTAATTTTATGTGGAAACTTGAATATTGACTATCTGAATCAAAATATAAAATGGAACTAGAGAGCTTACTTATAATGTGTGGTTTACATAACACAATACAAAACTACACCAGAATAGGTATGAACACTCAAACTGCCATTGATTACATAATTACAAATATTCAGTCTGGCAGATATAATTGCCTTATAGAAGACATGAATTTATCAGATCACCACGCACAGACTGTAATAACAAAGGAAGTAGGGAAATTAGATTCACTCAGCTTTATCCCATAAAGAGATATGAGAAGTTCTAACATAACAGACCTAAAGATAGAACTACAAAATGGTAAGTGGCCAGAAATTTACTTAACTAATGGTGTTAATGATAAATATAACAGTTTCCTAGATATCTACTTAAAAATCATTGAAGAATGTTTGCCAACCAAAACCAAACCAATAAAGAAAAAGAGAGGAAATCTACCATGGCTAACAAAAGGTCAATTAGTATCCTGTAAAAAGTTGAAACTTCTTCACACAATTTTGAAAGCTCCAGATAGGACTATTCATTTTGTTGAATATTATAGAGCCTATAAAAAGATTTACAATAAAAATTTAATAGCTGCAAAAAAAACTGTATAATGGAAATGTTATTACACAAGTTCCCAACAAAGTCAGAAACACTTGGAAGATAATAAACAGAGAAACAGGAAAGTCATCAGGAAATAACAATAAAAGCTTAAGCCTAAAAATCAATAATGTTGTAACAGAAGATCCAATAACCACTAGTAACACTTTCAACCAATATTTTACCACCATCTGCCAACAACTTACACAGGGTAACAATAGCAATTCTCTGCAAGCCCAAAAACTAGTTGAGAATAAACAAAAGTCACCCAGTAACTCATGTTACCTGTATCCGGCAACTGAACAAGAGATAAGAAAAAAAATAGAGAAACTAAAAAATAAAGCATCCACAGACATAAATGGCCTGTCAAAAAAAAATTTTCGAAGCTATCTACTAGGGAAATTGTGAAACCCCTCTGCCACTTAGTAAACTCATGTCTCGAAAAAGGAATCTTCCCAGATAGAATGAAGATTGCCAGAGCAATATCACTATTCAAAAAACGTGAACACATGTGCCCAAATAATTACAGACCAGTTAGCCTCCTTCCCATTTTCTCGAAGATCATAGAAAGAATAGTATTTGTTAGGTTAATGGCATTTTCTGATAAAAACTCTATCATAAATGGTAGACAGCTTGGGTTCCAGAAGGAAAAATCTACAGTATCAGCTGCATTTGAACTTATTAATATAATCTCTGCAAGCCTAGATCAAGGTCAAATCCCAGTTGGTGTTTTTTGTGATTTATCTAAAGCTTTTGATCTTGTCAGCCACCACATATTAATAATGAAGCTACACCACTATGGAATTAGAGGAAGTGCTCTTGATATCATAAAGTCATTTCTGCAGAACAGAAAACAAGCAGTGGAAGTGTCACACAATCAAGGGACACAGCTATCAGAACTACAAGATATAAAACATGGGGTGCCGTGCCACAAGGTACTATGCTAGGACCCCTCCTTTTCTTTATATATGTAAATGATTTACCTTGTAACGTAGACAGTGAATTAATACTCTTTGCAGATTACACAACAAGAATAACTGTGAGACCGAGCTTACAGGAGGCCATAAGTAAAAGTAATCAAACAGTTGAAATAATCACCCAATGGTTTGAAGTGAATAGGTTAATTCTCAGTTATGAGAAAACTAATGCAATCCTATTTAGGAACAACAAAAGAAAAACAAGTTAACCAACAAATTTGCAAGAGCTAGATGTAAGAGTAGTTGAAAGTGCTAAATTTCTAGGGACCACTGAGGACAGTTGTTTAGGATGGAAAGATCATATTTCCAATATAAGCAATACAATTAGCACTGCTGCTTTTGCTCTGAGATAAACTAAGCCACTAACAACTGAAGATGATGTGTGCATGGTGTATTTTTCATACTTCAATGCTATAATGAGCTATGGTATAGAAATCTGGGGCCACTCAACTCAGCCAATCAAAAAATTCAAATTACAAAAAAGAGCAATTAGAATAATGGGAAACAAAAGATCAAGAGATAGTTGCAAGATTCTTTTCAAAAAATATAAGATTCTAAAATTCTACAGCTTGTATATATATAAAATTCTGCTCCTCGCTTGGGATCATAATGATAAATTCAACAAAAATGAAGATGTACACCACCACCACGCCACAAACACCAAGAAATTAAGAATTCTGCAGCAGAACACAACTCAATATGAGAGAAGCAGTGGTTACAGGGCAGTAAAGTTTGACAACTCCTTATCACCACACATCACTAATGACAAATCAAAGGAGAAATTTAAACAGTCAATCAAACAAGTGCTATTAGAAACCCCTTTATATTCAATCAGAGAAATTCTTTCAAATGAAAATAACTGAAGCAAACAGACATAGTACACAAAAAGAAAAATGTACACAGGTACAGAGAAAAAGAAAAAGTAAAATGTGTTAACTCCTTAACAGCATTGTTTTATATAAAGATTTTGTGTTTCTACAGTATTATTGCTGTTAATTTTTTTATGAATGTAAACAAAACAGCAGCTAGAATATGTATGTGCTATGTGACTGTATTATCCGTATATATAATATGATGGACCCATAGCATAGAATTATTGAAATTCAATGTTCTGTAATTTAGGTACATCGATTATGCATGCCTCATAAAATCTGTTCAGTTTATAGTATCTAAAATTTTGTAACTATGTTGTTAATTTCCAGAAATGTTGTGGCTAAAATTTATTGCTTATCTTAGCAAATCTATAGTTAGAATCAGTAAAAGTAATGTATTTTATTGGAAAACTGACAAATCAAATATGTACTTGGACTTACTCCATAAATGTACACCATAAGCTGTTAAATCAGTAAGTGTCTTTTTGTATGAATGGTGTTGGTTACAAAATGCAGCATTATTTTTGTTGTTTTTTATACTGCTAAGATGCTTGAGGATTACAGCCTTCAATATCCCATTAGTTACCCAGTTACTTTTATTTTGTGTTTTAATAGCTCTTAGTACTTCTTCAAACTGAAATTCAAAACTGAATTTAAAAATTGAAATGAACTTTGAAAATTGCCCATTCATGCTAATCTCCATGTACAAGTTTTTCCAAGTTTAAGTGTTCATCTTTATGACAGATCTGACTCTTTTCAGCATAAAGAAAACCATTATGTATGTGAGTATTTTGATTTGTTTTTTTACACCTATGTTTAATTTTAAGATCTGATGCAAGTGATTTGAAAGTTCAGAGTTATCTACAATGACATCACATCTTAATTTCTCTATATCATTTACTTTATGTTCAATGATTGATGCAGAATGATTGGTTATGCCTGTGACAGTGTCAATCAGTGGTGATAGTCCATAGCTGTACGTAATGTTAACTTCACCAAGAAGTTTAGTCCTATTTATGATGAAAGTGCAAACAAGAGTGAGACAATCATCTTTCTAAATAATGATAAATGTTTAGTGTATTTGTAAGTAGCTTAGATATCACCAAAAAAATCATGCAACCCCATAAATATCCAAATTACTGACATTAGGTCACAGAAATATTTTTGGGAATCATATAGAAAAATCCTAGGTAATATCAGTGTTCTATGGTTCCCTAATTTAATGTTGTTGTTGTGGTCTACAGTCCTGAGACTGGTTTGATGCAGCTCTCCATGCTACTCTATCCTGTGCAAGCTTCTTCATCTCCCAGTACCTACCGCAACCTACATCCTTCTGAATCTGCTTAGTGTATTGATCTCTTGGTCTCCCTCTGCGATTTTTACCCTCCACGCTGCCCTCCAATGCTAAATTTGTGATCCCTTGATGCCTCAAAACATGTCCTACCAACCGATCCCTTCTTCTAGTCAAGTTGTGCCAC
Organism: Schistocerca cancellata; assembly: GCF_023864275.1. Lineage (NCBI taxonomy): Eukaryota > Metazoa > Arthropoda > Insecta > Orthoptera > Acrididae > Schistocerca > Schistocerca cancellata. Next base: position 273,064,423 of record NC_064629.1, read on the forward strand.
AAACTTCTATTCTCCCCAATCCTATTCAATACCTCCTCATTAGTTACGTGATCTACCCACCTTATCTTCAGCATTCTTCTGTAGCACCACATTTCGAAAGCTTCTATTCTCTTCTTGTCCAAACTGGTTATCGTCCATGTTTCACTTCCATACATGGCTACACTCCATACAAATACTTTCAGAAACGACTTCCTGACACTTAAATCTATACTCGATGTTAACAAATTTCTCTTCTTCAGAAACGCTTTCCTTGCCATTGCCAGTCTACATTTTATATCCTCTCTACTTCAACCATCATCAGTTATTTTACTCCCTAAATAGCAAAACTCCTTTACTACTTTAAGTGTCTCATTTCCTAATCTAATCCCCTCAGCATCACCCGATTTAATTTGACTACATTCCATTATCCTCGTTTTGCTTTTGTTGATGTTCATCTTATATCCTCCTTTCAAGACACTGTCCATTCCGTTCAACTGCTCTTCCAAGTCCTTTGCTGTCTCTGACAGAATTACAATGTCATCGGCGAACCTCAAAGTTTTTTCTTCTTCTCCATGAATTTTAATACCTACTCCGAATTTTTCTTTTGTTTCCTTTACTGCTTGCTCAATATACAGATTGAATAACATCAGGGAGAGGCTACAACCCTGTCTCACTCCTTTCCCAACCACTGCTTCCCTTTCATGGCCCTCGACTCTTATAACTGCCATCTGGTTTCTGTACAAATTGTAAATAGCCATTCGCTCCCTGTATTTTACCCCTGCCACCTTCAGAATTTGAAAGAGTGTATTACAGTTAACGTTGTCAAAAGCTTTCTCTAAGTCTACAAATGCTAGAAACATAGGTTTGCCTTTTCTTAATCTTTCTTCTAAGATAAGTCTTAAGGTTAGTATTGCCTCACGTGTTCCAATATTTCTACGGAATCCAAACTGATCTTCCCCGAGGTCCGCTTCTACCAGTTTTTCCATTCGTCTGTAAAGAATTCGCGTTAGTATTTTGCAGCTGTGACTTATTAAACTGATAGTTCGGTAATTTTCACATCTGTCAACACCTGCTTTCTTTGGGATTGGAATTATTATATTCTTCTTGAAGTCTGAGGGTATTTCGCCTGTCTCATACATCTTCCTCACCAGATGGTAGAGTTTTGTCATGACTGGCTCTCCCAAGGCCATCAGTAGTTCTAATGGAATGTTGTCTACTCCCGGGGCCTTGTTTCGACTCAGGTCTTTCAGTGCTCTGTCAAACTCTTCACGCAGTATCTCATCTCCCCTTTCATCTTCATCTACATCCTCTTCCATTTCCATAATATTGTCCTCAAGTACATCGCCCTTGTATAAACCCTCTATATACTCCTTCCACCTTTCTGCCTTCCCTTCTTTGCTTAGAACTGGGTTGCCATCTGAGCTCTTGATATTCATTCAAGCGGTTCTCTTCTCTCCAAAGGTCTCTTTAATTTTCCTGTAGGCAGTATCTATCTTACCCCTAGTGAGACAAGCCTCTACATCCTTACATTTGTCCTCTAGCCATCCCTGCTTAGCCATTTTGCACTTCCTGTCGATCTCATTTTTGAGACGTTTGTATTCCTTTTTGCCTGCTTCATTTACTGCATTTTTATATTTTCTCCTTTCATCAATTAAATTCACTATTTCTTCTGTTACCCAAGGATTTCTGTTAGCCCTCGTCTTTTTACCTACTTGACCTTCTGCTGCCTTCACTACTTCATCCCTCAGAGCTACCCATTCTTCTTCTACTGTATTTCTTTCCCCCATTTCTGTCAATTGTCCCCTTATGCTCTCCCTGAAACTCTCTACAACCTTGGTTCTTTCAGTTTATCCAGGTCCCATCTCCTTAAATTCCCACCTTTTTGCAGTTTCTTCAGTTTCAATCTGCAGTTCATAACCAATAGATTGTGGTCAGAATCCACATCTGCCCCTGGAAATGTCTTACAATTAAAAACCTGATTCCTAAATCTCTGTCTTACCATTATATAATCTATCTGATACCTTTTATTATCTCCAGGATTCTTCCAGGTATACAACCTTCTTTTATGATTCTTGAACCAAGTGTTAGCTATGATTAACTTCTGCTCTGTGCAAAATTCTACAAGGCGGCTTCCTCTTTCATTTCTTTCCCCCAATCCATATTCACCTACTATGTTTCCTTCTCTCCCTTTTCCTACGGACGAATTCCAGTCACCCATGACTATTAAATTTTCGTCTCCCTTCACTACCTGAATAATTTCTTTTATCTCGTCATACATTTCATCAATTTCTTCATCATCTGCAGAGCTAGTTGGCATATAAACTTGTACTACTGTAGTAGGCAGGGGCTTTGTGTCTATCTTGTCCACAATAATGCGTTCACTATGCTGTTTGTAGTAGCTAACCCGCACTCCTATTTTTTTATTCATTATTAAACCTACTCCTGCATTACCCCTATTTGATTTTGTATTTATAACCCTGTAATCACCTGACCAAAAGTCTTGTTCCTCCTGCCACCGAACTTCACTAATTCCCACTATATCTAACTTTAACCTATCCATCTCCATTTTTAAATTTTCTAACCTACCTGCCCGATTAAGGGATCTGACATTCCACGCTCCGATCCATAGAACGCCAGTTTTTTTTCTCCTGATAAGGACGTCCTCTTGAGTAGTCCCCGCCCGGAGATCCGAATGGGGGACTATTTTACCTCCGGAATATTTTACCCAAGAGGACACCATCATCATTTAATCATACAGTAAAGCTGCATGTCCTCGGGAAAAATTACGGCTGTAGTTTCCCCTTGCTTTCAGCCGTTCGCAGTACCAGCACAGCAAGGCCGTTTTGATTAATGTTACAAGGCCAGATCAGTCAATCATCCAGACTGTTGCCCCTGCAACTACTGAAAAGGCTGCTGCCCCTCTTCAGGAACCACATGTTTGTCTGGCCTCTCAACAGATACCCCTCCGTTGTGGTTGCACCTACGGTACGGCCATCTGTATCGCTGAGGCACGCAAGCCTCCCCACCAACGGCAAGGTCCATGGTTCATGGGGGAAGCCTAATTTAATAGAAAACATATAAAACTTCATAAATATTTCATGCTCTGTTTTAGGTTTCACAGAGGTTTCAGACAGAATTTACCCTTCACGTGCTTCTTTATTGGATTATTCAATCATTGGTTGTGATGGTGTGTCCAAACAGGTGGAAAAGTTTCTTGGATCAACTGCTGCTGCCAATGTCAATGGAGCATCTACCACAGCTTTTAGTCCCAAAACCAGTAAGTAAGAATTAGCTTCTGACCAGTTGATAATAATTACAAACTGTTACAATTTCTGCTTTAGCACATGACAATGTCAATGAGCAACTAAGGCTACATAATGATTTTTGTAACTTTCAAGTCTTACTTGGCACACATTTCAGATCATGAACTCCAGCCGCATTGTAATAGTCACAAACATCATTTGTTTTGCTAATTAACATAAATTGTATGACCTTTCTCATATCTGCTACTGTCAGCTGGCACCACACAAGGGAACAGTTCACTGTGATGAGTACAGAATACATGTCCAAGGATGGGTGAAAAGTAGTGAAAGACTGATAGAACCATCCCTTTCCTGGAGGCTTTTTCCTGGCTTGTGTATAACACAATGATATTGTCTCTCTTTCTCACTTGAATTACAATATCTCTTGCAGTGCCCTGAGCTACCATTCATTGGCACCCATTGTTGTTTCTGGTGCCTCTTAGTTGATACATCTGTGACAAAATTCACAAACGCACTAGATGTACAATACGTGATCAAAAGTATCTGGACATTCCCAAAAAGGTACGTTGTTCATATTAGGTGCATTTTGCTACGACCTACTGCCAAGTACTCAATATCAGCGACCTCAGTAGTCATTAGGCATTGTGAGAGAGCAGAATAGGGTGCTCCGTGGAACTCATGGACTTCAAACGTGGTCAGGTCTTTGGGTGTCACTTCTGCCATATGTCTGCACAAGAGATTTCCACACTCCTAAACATCCCTAGTTCCACTGTTCCCAATGTAATCGTGAAGTGAAAACATGAAGGGACACGTACAGCACAAAAGCATACAGGCCAACCTTGTCTGTTGAGTGATAGAGATGGCTGATGGTTGAAGAGGGGCGTAATGTGTAATAGGCAGTTATCTATCCAGACCATCACACAGGAATTCCAAACTGCATCAGAATCCACTGCAAGTACTATGACAGTTAGGCGTGAAGTGAGAAAACTTGGATTTCATTGTCAAGCAGCTGCTCATAAGCCACATTTTGCACCGGTACAATACCAAACAACACCACACTTGGCGTAAGGATGGTTGAACAGTGGAAAAACATTGTGTGGAGTGATGAATCACGGTACACAATGTGGTGATCTGATGGCAGCGTGTGGGTATGGCGTGCGCCCTGTGAACGTCATCCGCCAGCGCATGTAGTGCCAACAGTAAAATTTGGAGGCAGTGGTGTTATGGTGTCGCCATGTTTTTCATGGAGGGGGCTTGCACCCCTTGTTGTTTTGCATGGCACTATCACAGCACAGGTCAACACTGATGTTTTAAGCACCTTCTAGCTTCCCATTGTTGAGCAATTTGGGGAGGGTAACTGCATCTTTCAACACAATTGAGCACCTGTTCATAATACATGGCCTGTTGTGGAGTGGTTACATGACAATAACATCCTTGTAATGTGCTGGCCAGCACAGAGTCCTGACCTGAATTCTATAGAACAGCTTTGAGATGTTTTGGAATGCCGACTTTGTGCCAGGCCTCACTGACCAACATCGATACCGCTCCTTAGTGCAACACTCTGTGAAGAATTGGCTGTCATTCCCCAAGAAACCTTCCAGCACCTGATTGAACATATGTCTGTGAGAATGCAACCGTCATCAAGGCTAAGGGTCGGCTAACACCATATTGAATTTCAGCATTACCGACGGAGGGTACCACAAACATGTAAGTCATTTTCGGTCAGCTGTCCGGATGCTTCTGTACATGGAGGTAATGTATCTAGCGTCATCATTGCATACAGAGGTCATCAGAAATCTTTGTCTCATAAACATAACACTGAAGGAGACACTAAACTCTCTGACAGAGGCAGGAGTCCATTGAAGAAGATTGCTACCATTCATAAAAGACAGTTATCATGAAAGAAACTGTTGAACTTAGAAAACATTCAGAGAAAATAGTGTCAATGAAAACTATGCTAGGGCAACAGTCTCAGTAAAATGATTATTGTATTACTTTTGTGTCAGAGATTTCTTATACAATGTGAATGCAAGGAAGAGTCTTCAGTGGCATAAGAAGCACAAACCATGCAGTACCTGCCAGGGAAACACAGTATGCTGTTAAACATGATTCTCTTCACACTTCTGCCTGCAGCAGAATGTGCTTGATTTTGAAGAACGTCATCAAGACCAAATTAGCAGAGGTTTTGGAATGGCTTGAGGAATCGTATCATTTAATATGTTATGGCAAACAAACACACAGTCTAATGATAAAATACAAGATTAATAATTATCCTCAGTATTTGCAACATTTGCAAAATTATGCCCATGAACTAAATTTGACAAAAAGTACACAAAACTTACCGTACCTCAAAAGATGGGCATTTGGACATTTATTTCCTTAGTATTTTGAAGGCAGATTATTTTTGTACCTAAAAAATAAATATATTCAAAAATATCTACTTATATTACTAAGATGAATATAGATGTGATATTATGATTTAACTACTATATCTGAAATTAGATTCTCATATCATAAAATGTAGAACATCCAACACATTATGAACTAAAACTAGAAAATATTAACAAAAATGATTTATTTTTAACTTGCATAATGTTAGGTGGAATTGGAAAATTAAAAACCTGAAATAAGAAAAAAGTCACAATGACAGAGAAAATTCTGTTGGATGACAACAGAAATGTCACTTTAATGTCCATAAAAGTGGAGGAACAGGAAATAAACTTTTACAAAAGTTTATTCTACTCTGTTATCACTTGTAAGACTTTGTTTACTTACAAGACTTCACATCTGCTCATATTAATGGACTTACTGTATTATTTTCATAATTCCTATTTTGTAGTGCTGGCAGGAATAACTGAATTTGAAGAAAATGTGTTTTAACCTATATTTTTTTGTATTAAAATTGTATCCTAGGGCCAGCCAGTATATGACTAGATGAATGTGGGAAACCTCCAAAAACCATTGTCAAATTGGCAGGTAGAATCAACTTTTAGCAACATAGGACAGCGCCAAGGTAATCCTTATCCCTCCTTTTTGTCACATTATTGTGCAGGATGCCAACTGGAATACATAAATCATAGCCGCATATGGGCCTGTATTTCATTAAGCATACACAAGCTAGTGTAACTGTGTTCTTCTTACTGCACTACAATAGCTCTGTTTGTAAAAATGAATGGAGAAGCAGTAGACCATCATGGGTTTTATTTTCCCATAGATACATGGTAAACTACTATCGTGCACCGGATGACTAGATGGAGGGGTGTGATTACAGGAAATGCAAGTAGATGACAGGCACATATACTGCTGCCAAGCTTATGTGGTGAGAACTGGAAACAGAATCCATGCACCATGGTGTTAGACTAGCTCCTTTCTGCAACTCAGTGAGTGCTGAATGAGGAAATGACAGAAGAAGACTGAAGACATTATCCTGGCAAATTGCAGTTCCCTCAAAGAATTGGTATGATTATCTGTAAAAAGAGTGACAAATGAGAAAACCCAAAATACATAGTGAGTATGTACCTGTTGTTGTGGTTGGCAATGTTAAATCTGCAGTTTGGGGGTGTTGCAGGCAATGACTGCTAGAAATCCAGTATGAATAAAAAATTGGTACCTATTTCCAGGAGGGTGCATGCCTATGGACATGGATAACAAAATTGTCTGTTAAGTAAGATAGAGGGAACTTGTGGATGATGGTGAAACATCACTAAAGTATGTAATGGATAAAGATTGAAAACAACACAGATTATAAGTCCTCTTGAAACCTTGGTGTGACACAGGAACAGGTTTTATCTTACATGTTTCAGCTTGCATATTGGCATTTGCCAGTAAGAAGAGTTGTCCAAGTTACTAGGTATGGCCACTGGAGTGGATGATGCTGCTGTCACATCCTCTGTGTTCCCAAAACGTAAACTCAACTATTAGGCACAGGTTTCCTATCCTACAGTGTCTTACTGATTGTACTTCAATAGGTGATGATGCCACAGAACATGTGAGGCTGTCAGATGATTTGTGTTCTGTTCCTTACATATGAATTTCATAAAAACAATGTTTTTTCAAAAGTCTGCAACTGTGTCAGTAAGAATTTAAATAACAAAATATAGTGTGACTTATTGGTACATTTTTTCAAGTGCTGTAAATTACCAAAGCATATGAAAATGTGAAGAAATTCCAGATCTACATCATGATATGCATGATAAAATGTAGCTAGAGCACCATTCTATTGTTTGAATCTCTTTGAGTGTTGGTGACTGCATTATTACCAGCCATCCTTAAGGCTTGTTGGCTTTGGTAAATTAGGTACTGAGGATTGGCTACTCACAAAGGGAATAGTGTAGTGAGCTTTATGTGTCTGTGATGAGTGATATGAATATCAGCTTCAACATACTGGTATTCAAACCTCATTTTTGTTTTTTTTCCATCGATTGGTCGAATGATCATGTTTTCTCTCTTATTTTTCCCTTAAATTATGCAATCTCAGGAAGAATCCAGAGCTACCATATGTCTATGTACTTTGTGCTGATGTGTTGATCAACAGTCACCTAAAACTTTACACAAATGTTACTAGTAGTTTGTGATGTTGTGTTGATGTACAGTCACTGAAAACTTTATAGCCCTCAATAAGTTGAAATCACCTTTGAAAACAATCAAAACCTACAAGGAGCACCTGAATATACCAGACACATCATTTTACCCTTTCTAATTGTTTGAAAAGCTTTATTAAACTTTATCAGCTTTGTAAGCTTTCACATCCTCCTTAAGAAGATAATACTTAGCGTAATAATCCACAGAAACAATTTGTTTCTGTTTCCTGCTGTTATGATACTGTTTCTTCATCTATACTAAAATTTAACCTCCAAATCACTCATCTTGCTGCAGCTTAACATTTTGGTTAGTAGCTTGTGATAGATCCAATACACTGAAATAGTTTGATGTGTTATTTCAATGATTTCAATGCTAAGTTCATTAGAAATACAGCAGTACTTAAAATTGTAACATGTTATCAGCACTTGTACACATAAAACATAACTGTAAAGGGTAAACACTGACAGCCAACTTTGCAAGTGAAGCCACCATTGTTATTTCTTTTCAATAATTTTCTTTTAGTTATGTCATGCTGTAATTCGTTTAGGGCATCAAATAACTTATCAACGTGGTGCACTTAAACAGACAAATGGAAATATGTGGGAAATGATATCAAAGTAATAGTACAAGGTACATTTGCAAAATGTCTCATGAGCATTGAACCCATGTTTTGGATACAGGCATAGCCAATCCAATAGATATTAGTAACACACATTTTAGCTGCCAATTTAACTGGTATCTAACAGACTAACAGAATGTCAGCTGCAGGTAATCAATGTGTCCAGCACATAGTGCCTTATCAGTGTAGGATAAGATTATTCTCACTCTATAGTATTCATGTGTGAGTGACGTAGTGAACTGTAAGTGGACATTTTGTATTCGTGTTTGTATTGTTCACAATGAGGACTGATGCAAACAAGATATTATGAGGTTTTATACCAATTTAATTACCATCTTTATCATGTGAAGTACTTGAAGAGGAAAGAGACAATGCAAACACTATTTTTGGTTTGATCAAGAAACATGAAAATGTCACTATCACTGAAATCACGGAGAATGAAGAACTGGTGCAAATGCCTTCCAAGGCCATTACTGATGTTGAATCAATTTATAACACTTTTAGTGATGATTGGAGCAAAAAATAAAGGGTGGTCATTTAAAACAATTATGCATCACTTTAGAAAAGTCAAGGACAGGGACTATCTGTCTCATTATCAGAGATAGTAGGAACAACAGAGAAAAATGTGAAAAACTGTAGTTCACATCACAGTATAGTTAGTGTACTTTCCAAGAGGCAAGGGCCAATTCCACGGCTGTGCATGATGTTGATATAAGGCTGTTGGCATACACAAAAGCTAGAGTGCTTGGACTGACACATTCCAGAGCTTAACCTAACTGAGTGTGGAATTTTGAGGCAGTTCACAAGATTCTGTGCCACAGATTTATGCAGTACGTAAAGTGCAAACATGTTCAGGTACAAGAAGAGATGGAGAATTCTGTAATTGCCATTGGTATTAAATTCGTGGACATGTTATTATTGTACAGTGAATACCATACAGGGGGCCATCATTACTGAGGACTCCAAAGTTGGCAGATCAAGTGCAGTTGCCATTCACCAGCAGTCACCACTGCAGTGATTGTTGTCCAGCCCCAAGCACTAGCTGGCTCGTATCCCCTGCAGAGCCACTTAGCAGCACAGTGATGTACATTGGTATTCAGTGTTTACTTCATCTCAGAGATGTCAACTCATGGCTGGGGCAGTTATTTTTATGGAACTCTGACTTCAGTCAGCACAACTGAACTATTGTACAGAGATTTACAATTGTACATGTCAACACCATTCGTAAGGAAAGGACTTTGTACTGCACCACACACCAGTCTTCAATTTATAAACTGACTACTCTCAATATAACTGCTTTCAAATGTGTGTGAATTTCTAAGGGACCAAACTGCTTAGGTCATTGGGCTCTAGACTTACACACTACTTAAACTAACTTATGCCATGAACAACACACACTCATGTCTGAGGGAGGACTCGAACCTCCAGCAGGAGGGGCTGCGCAGTCAATGACATGGCGCCTCTGACCGCACGGCCACTCCACACGATATAACTGACGCCTCTGACCGCACGGCCACTCCACACGATATAACTGTTTTAAATGATCTTTGTTATTCATTCTATGTTTGAGTTATTCTTCAATTCCTGTGCACCTTCCTGAACAGAATTGTATTTTGTATGCATGTCTAACACTAAGAAACAAATTGTTCAATGCTGACACTAAGAGCCACAACATCTGGCAACAAGGAAAAATAAGGTTTTGAAAGTGCTGCTTAAATTTCAGAAAATTGGTGTCTGTTTGAGATCTGGCTGTTGCCCACCAGTATTTAGGTGTACTAATGTGTTCTTTCTACAGAATACAGGCAGAAGACTACTTCCAGTATATATACTGTATTTTATTGTTGTTCAGTACTCTGACTTTACTTGTGCTTGGAATTAGTCATTGATTGCACCTTTACCTGTATTTGTGTATGCCATTTCTATTCCAGAAATGTCACTTAAACATGTCGCTTAATTTCAGACACTACAGATTCAGCAACTTAGGAATAGCATGAATAGACTTTTGGAGCTACAATCAAACATAACAGCATGGCGTCCTGCTACTAAGGCCATGCTGCAGCAATCTAAATCTGCCTGTGCATCTACGTTCTGAGAATTTTATGTACAGCAGGAAGACTGGATGGGTATTTTTTACAGATGTAGGCACACTTTTCAGTCTATCACATACAATGTACAAAGTGGTTTGCTCATTTTCTTTCAACAGTTGGTGTTGACACACACCAGCATTGTTGTAAACTGTTTCCTGCAGCTTGCACTGAGAATGTTGCTTATGACAATTTAGTAATTGCTTTAGAGAAGCATTTTGATGAATAGATTTGTGTAGCAGCTGCAAAGTATAAATTTTTTTACACTGCTGAGGAAGCAAGAGAAAAGTAACAAACAATAGGTTGTATATTTCAGTCTTAACCAGGCAGTGCAAATTTAAATGTGAATGTGGTTAATATTATAGTGACGAGATGTTGCATGATGCCATTACACAAAATGTGGCAGACAATTGTCTTAGAGCTCAAATTATCATATTCAAAGATCATACTCTCAAGCAGGTTGCTGATTTGTTGGATCACCAAGACATATTTAATAGACTGATGTTCAAGCTAGTGGCAGTAGTAAACAGTGAATGCATGCAGGTTATGCACCATGGCCCAGTGAGGAATGTTCAAGACCAGTCTGGCCCGTGCTATGTGGTGGAAGTAGTAAGCACCTGCCTCACACTAAGCAAGCAGTAAACAAAGTCAAGTCATGCCCATAATGTCTCAAAGCACATAAATGTCTAGCTTGTCCTTGTAGAAATGTGCAATGCTTTAAATGTGGCAAACATGGAAACATTCAATCATTTTGCATGCAAAACAGTTTCAGAACAAGTCAAATGTTTGTTCATTAAAAAAGCAAGGTAAGAGTGTGAATGTAATTGTGTCAAAGCCAATTCCTGAGGCAAACATTGTTAAGTCTGTCAGTTCCAAGTCTGTAGTGAAGTCAGTCACAAAGTCATAGAATTGGTCCTCAATGCAAAGAAAACATAAGTTATTCATGCTTTTGAACATTTCTCAGCAAATTTTGCATCTGCAACTAGACACAGTAATATCAGTCACTGTGTTAAACAGGCTTACATATGAACAATTACATTAGCCAAAACTTTCAGAGTCACAAATGTTACTGTCCATTTACAATGGAGGTGATATTCTGATTCTTGGAATGTCTAGTTTACATGTCACTTTTAAGGAAGTAACTAAAACAATGTCATTTGTGCTGCTATGCACAAAAGACAGCATCGAAATATTTTTGGCATTGACGCTTTTGACTTGTCTGGCTTACATATTTAGGAAAATGCTTTGTCTGTCAACACATTTGTACCTAATGACATTTTATCTCAACTGTGCAAAGAATTTCAGGATGTCTTTCAAGACTCTTTAAGTGAGGCCAATAATTTTGAAGCTCTTATTACCCTGAAAGCAAATGCACAATCAAAAATCTTCCCGGCACAGCCAGTCCCATATGCCGTAGATAGAGAGATGAAAAATGAAGTGTATTTGGCTGTCGAGATGGCAGTGAATGAGGCTGTCAATGACTACCAAAACCCAAAGAAACTCATGTTATATGAAGACCACAACAAAACCAGTGTTAGTGCTCACACACTCATGGATAACCAAAGAACTGAAAGTGAAGGTATTACAGCAAAAGCAGAAATACTGAACTGTATTTTCAAATGACTAAGGAAGATACAGTTTCTCTTCCACACCACTCTAAAGATGTGAGCTATTAAACAAGGATGCAAGACCCACTGTGATCCCTATCAGATTGCATACAGAATTTACAACTGAATTAGATCTCATTTTCACTATAATATATCATACATCCCTTAACAGTAAACTAGGCCTATGACTAAAAAAGAGCACAGTTCACACCTGTGTACATGAATGATAACAGAAGCAATCCAGAAAACTACCATTCAATCTCACTGACAGCCATCTATTGTGGAATCCTTCAACATATCCTGATCTCAATCCTTACAAGTTACCTGAAACAAAATGACCTCCCCCATCTCAACCAGCATGGATTCCAACAACATTGTGCATGCAAAACCCACTTGAGCATTTTTCATGTGACATCCTAAAAGTCATGGATCAAGGAAATCAGATGAATACAGTATTTACAGACTTCAGAAAAGCATTAGACTCAGTACCACACCAAGGTTGACTAATTATGAATATACTGAGTATCAAACAAAATTATTGACACAGTTGAAGATATCTTGGTAGATAGGAAATAGTATGTTATCTTGGATGAATGGTCTTCAACAGAGGTCCACGTACTTCAGATGGGCCCATGAAAGTATGCTAGAACACTTGTCCATGTTGTATGTTACTGATGTGGCAAACCATATCAAAACAGAACCTCAGACTTGTACAGTTATCTGTATGAAGTATTCTTTGAAAAAAGCTACAAGAACATTAGTCAAACCTTAATAAAATTTTGAGGTGGTGCAAAGATTAGCAACTTGCTTTAAATGTACAGAAATGTAAAGTCATGTTCTTCACAAAATGAAACAAAGTCATAATTCTCTGTGGTTACAATATCAGAGAATTGCACTTAATACCAATCAACTCATACAAATACCTGGGTGTGACTGTTGGTAGGGTTACAAAATCAGTTAACAGTAAATATGGCTTCTGTGGGACGAACAATTGACAAGGATGGTAGGGTTATGAAATTAGTTAACAGTAAATATGAATTCTGTGGAACGAACAAATTACAAGGAAGCACCACAGAAAACAATATCACTATCTAATAAGACTGAAGAGGAAGAGATACCAGGTTGGACAGAAGATAAAAACAGCAGATCACAATGAACCACCAGGCACAGGACAGCACCCGAACAAGACATGAATGATTTTTTATGGTCCAATTCACTGCAGAAGGATACAACCAAGGAGAACTCCAGGACTCTCGGGAGATGAAAATCAAGACAGAAATGAAAAGAAGACTAGTGTCTACTCTTCAAAGAATTAACCAAGCAAGAAATGTACCTCCCACAGAATTGAATGATTTGGTAACTCTCCCGTATCACAATTTACAGGGCCTAACCAGTAACTTATATGAGCTACAGGTACTTTTGAATGATGAACTAAAGGAGATTTCAGTCTTGTGTGTAACTGAACACTGGCTCCAAGAAATACAAAAATGTGCAGCTGGGATTACAGACTTTGTGGGGACACATACAGAGTGGGTGGAACATGTACATATGTAAAAATGTATATTAAACCAAAAGAAAATAAGTTTAAAAATATCTACTGTATTGAAAAAGATTTTGAATATGGTTTATGTTAACTAACAGAAAGCAAAATTATATTTGCATCTATAAATAGGCAATTTTGAATTGTTCTCGGAAAGTCTGGAAAACCTTCTGACTGTCTAGATAGTCAGTCAAAATACATAATTATACTTATGGATTTCAATGTTAATTTCAAGGACAAATGGAAAAAAGGGCAGAAACTGCTTAAAGTACTAAAATCATACAATATGGACACATGTGCAGAAGATATCACCAGATATGGCAGCAGTAGTGAAATTACTATTGACCAAAAATTCATTGATAAACCAAAATGCAGCTTTAAATCTGAGGTATTCGATACAGATTTCTGTGATCATCAAGCAATTAAATTGACTTAGATACCTCATGTGAAAAGTGTCAACAAGAGATATTCTGAGAGAAGATTAATTAATGATCACTGCACTGGGGTCTTTAATCTCATGTTAAAAAATGTAAACTGGAATATGGAAACAAGTAGTTCTGTAGATATAAAATTCAACAAGTTTTTGTCAAATTATAAATAGTGTTATGATAATTCATTTCCTCTGAAGAGAACAAAAATAAACAATCAAATTCATGGATAACAACTGAAATCAAAAAGTCATCAGAAAGTCATAGAATGCTATATAAGAATGCAAATCAAAATAATATCTTGAAACCATATGCAGAATGTTATAGAAAATATTACAGAGTGGCTATAGCTGCTGCAAAAAGAAGCACAATGATTCATATATCATAATATGGAACAACAAAATCAAATCTGTGTGGAAACTTATTAATAATCATACAAGCAAACATGAAAACACAAGCAATAAATTCCCCATAAAACACAAAAATGAAATTGTTGATGATCCACTGCTAATAGCTAATATATTCAATGATCATTACACTGATATAGCCCAAAAACCTGACCACAAGTGTATATAGTCCAAAGGCGAACGTAATAGCTTCAATAAATGGAAAGACAGTGCTCCTATATCTGATAACACCTGAAGAAGTACAGAGGGCTATCAGTAAAGTAAAGAGTAAAATGACCTGCCAATTTGTTTGAACCACTGACAAAATTATTAAATATAGTACCAATAATATTTTCTCTCAACTTGTGGACATAATCAATGACTCCTTTGGAATTGATGTGTTTCTAAGTGAATTTCAGCAGTCACATTTGACATTAAAAATCTCAGATTACTATCATTATAACCCACACTTTCAAAAATAATCGAAAGAATAATATATGACAGATTGCTAGACTTACTAAAAACATTCTTGTAAATGAACAGAATGGTTTCAGAAAAGGCAAATCAACACAAATGGCTCTCTTCAATTTCCTAAAACTTGTTGACAAAGCTATAGGGGACAAGGAACTGGTCTATGAGTTGTTTTTGGACGTTTCCAAAGCGTTTGATCTTATAAATCACAAACTGCTACTGTCACAACTATATAGTTATGGTGTCCATGGTTTTTCCTATCAGTGGTTCAAGTCATATTTACCTGATAGAAAACAAAGAGAGCAAATTTCTCAGGATGGTAATGTGTATCATTCTGAATATAATAAGAGTTAATTATGGGGTGTCCCAGAGCTTGATAATGGGACCATTGTTATTCTTGGTTCTTATTAATGAGCTACCACAAAGATTTTCAACAGCTGATACACTATATTGTTTGCTGATGATACCAGATTCTTTATAAAATGGAAGAATGGTTATGAATGCAGCAAGAGATCAAAAAAACAGCAGAAGTGGCTGAAAATGGTTTAAAGGTAATTATCTAGGTATCAGTGACAAGAAAACTGTAAGGATGATCTTCAACCATACAAGAAACAAAAATAAGACAAATGTAAAATTCAAATTATCAAATAGCCAAACTCAGCAAAAGAATCACATAAAATTTTTAGTATTACAGATGGGTGAGCATCTGAGATGGGAAAACATGTATAAATGCATGATGATAAAAATCTTCATGCTGATATTAAAAAGTCTCCCTCGTAATTTTAATAGTGCAATAATGTCAGTTAAAGTGGAAGTCTGCTGTCAGAACATGTTAATTAATGAGACTTCCTGGCAGATTAAAACTCTGTGCCAGACTGAGAATCAAACTTGGGACATTTGTCTTTCATGGACATGTGCTCTACCAAGCTGTGAAGTAGGGTCATGAGTGGTCGTCAGTCATTCTTGATTAGCTCAGTTGGTGGAGCATTTGCCCATGAAAGGCCAGGGTCCCAACTTTGAGTCTGAGTCTGGGGCATAGTTTCCCAGGGGGTTTCACATCTGTACGCACTCATCTGCAGAGTGAATCTTTGATTACAAATGCTCATTAATGTTAAGAATTTTTACCATGAAATAATGTTTAACTTTAATATTTATTGTTCAACCTGGAAAACAGTGTATCACTCTATTACGCTACTAATTTGTACAAACTTGTAATATGTTTTTAATTATGTAGACTGGAACAGGATGTGTCAATGTAAGATTCCTTTCTATTCAAGTGGCTAACCTATATCACTAGAGAAACTAATAGTTTGTTTGCATTTAGGTTATATATCTTATTGGGGGATTGCAATGGAAGCTGCACCATTTCAGCATCTGTGAGGCAACTCAAAAATTATGATGATCTGTCGGAATTTGGGACATGCACACTTCCTCTGTGTATACTGATACCAACGTAAGTCCCTATGTATGAGATACTAATGCTGAGTGAAGCTTCAGTTTCTGATAAACTCTAAGTGTTCTTAATATGGCTTGTACTTTTCCTTTGGTGAATGTAGAGTCTGAATCACTCCATTGTAATGGATTGTACTGAAACAAACTTGCTCATGGTTAGGGACAGGAAAAAAATCAGTGCTATTTTATGGCCAAAATCGATATTATTTTTTGCACTTTTTGTGTTATTTATTTGTGTTATTTCTGGCAAGCTTTTCCTATTATCAGTTACCTATTTTTGTCAAATTTTACCATTTTTCAATGCCATGTTGAAAATGTAACTGTTTCCAAGATAGGATGGGCCAAACGTGAGACAAGTGTAGAGAAAAATTGTTTTAACAAAAAACTTTGACACAAATAATTATTCAAAAACAAATACCAAAGGAAAAAAGAAAATAACAGCATGTTGCAGATATTTCATTGATGACATGCTTCGCACTTCTTCATGTTGTTCTTGAGCTGTGCAGACCACAGAAGCCGGTCTTCACAGCTCAAGAATGACCTGAAGATGCGCTAGGTGTGTGAAACGTGTCATCAATAAAGTATCTGCAACAGAGACTATTATTTCAATTTTTAACATTTGTATACTGTTGCTGCGCTTGGCCAGAATCAATCAATCAATCTCTTTATTCAACCCTTAACAATATACATTGTGTGGATGTAGTCAATTACAATATAGTTTCTTATCTTTAATTTGATTCAAAAACTTGGATAATAAATACAAATATTTTATATCAGTATACATAAATAATATTACTTTTCCATATTCAGATATTCTTCAATGCTATAAAAACTATGTGGTATTAAAAATCGTTTAAGATCTACCTTGAATTTATGAAATTATTTAATTTTCTTTATTGTAAAAGGCAATGTACTAAAAAGTATTTTGGGCTGGTAGTTTACCCATTTTTAGTAGAGAGCTCCTTTGTGGGTGTGTCTGTGAAAATCATCCCTGTTCCTTGTTTCATGGTTATGAATCTGATTATTTATTGTTGAAAACTCCTGGTGAGTTTTCAGAAAGCATACACATTCTTAGATGTATAAGCTTGGAAGAGTCATTATTTTAAATTCTTTAAATATTTCCCTGCATGACACTCTTCAGTGAACCCCTTTCATTATTCTAACAGCCCTTTTTTGAAGTTTGAAACCTTGTTTTGCCGTATCTGTATTTCCTCAGAAGATCACACTGTATGTAAGCAATCTGTTCATGTAAGCATAATAAGCACACAGCATGATTCAGTGTTGCAGCATTCCCAAAGCATTCTTAGCACATAGCAGCATTTACTTAATTTTTTACTCAAAACTTCTAGATGCTTTTCCCATCTCAAGTGCTCATCCACCCATATAATGAGGAATTTTGTGTATGGAGCTTGTGCAATAACATAGTTCCCTAACTCAGCTTTTACTCTTCTTCTAGCTTTATTTTTAATATTACTGAAATTCATCAATACCATTGTATCCTTATTTATGATCAAAGCGTCATCACTAAACCATGGTGTGGAGTGGTGCGTATATTTTAAATAATGTGAAAAAAATTATTCATCAATGATGTATCCAGTTAGTGGAATGTGATGTTGGCCTGCAAAAATGTTTCCACAGTCCTTTGGGCCACATATTCACAATCACTCTTCCTCTTTTTTGCAGCTTAAAAGCTGCTGCTAATCGTAGACCACCGCTTTATCAGCAAACTCGTCTACTTCAACTTGCTGCCCTTAAGTTTTTCGGTCTGCACATGTTTCACTGTTGAATCTCTACACGCCTGTGCGTGTTTTTTTTTTTTTTTTTTTTTTGGCTATAGTGACGGACCACGCACTGAGAACTCTAAATTATTATGATAAGACACTTTTATTAAGAATTGTATAGTTACAGAAACACAAGAAAAACAGTGCAGAATTTCACGACACGTGTATCACTCAGTCAAGTCGCAAACGGGACTGCCAAAGAATCTCGAGTCTCCAAAGACTGTTTACTCTGCGCTTCGCCGGTGAAGTTACTGACGGTCTAATGTCACCTCAGAGCCCCCCCCCCCCTCCCCAGAAGTGCAGAGTACTGGGGGAAGGACGTGGGTGTCGTCCTGTGTAGTGGCATTGTGGGATGCTCGCAGGTTGATAGAAGCGTGTGCTAAGAGTCCGTACTGTCTGTGCAGAGAGGACCAGCGCTCGTATAGTCCACCATCCAGTGGCGGGAGGGGGTGGGTGGACTGGTCGACCTGCGCACGTGAACTGAACTGGCACAGGAGATGTCGTCATTGCAGTACTGGCGGAGAGGGGGATGCGAATCTTGAGCATCCCGTCGGTGCTGAACGTTGCAGCTATGGCAGCCGTATCCACCCCATTTAGGATAGGGACTGTGCGCAGCATGGTGATGTGTGACAAGGGTGTGGACCCACGTGAAGTGTCCCCTATGCGGAGGACAAAGATGGATCCCTCGTGGAGCTGCAAGGAAAGCTCGTGGCATGTTCACTCAGAGGCATTGATTGTGATGCAGATTTCGTCGACAGTGGATGTAGGGAACACTACGGGGGTGGGGGAGAAAAGTAATGTAGTTCAGGAGAAACATTGGAACACTCTGTGGGGGTATTGTGAGCCAACACTTGGACAGTGTAATGTCACACACAACATGTGGTTGATCCTGAGGTTGTGGATTGTCACATACAGTGCCTGTTTGAAACGAGGGTAGAGTATCATCGTACGCAACCACTGAATTGCCCACAGGCGTAGGGTTTGTGCGCATACGATCATGGTGGGGCGCAGGGGAGTGAGTCATCTGTGTGAGTTCGGGGACATCACCTGATGGAAGAACACCCAACTCGAGGGGGGGGGGGGGCGGAGGGTTACAGATTCCTCAATCGTCCAGGCTGGTTTCACGCATTGGAGGGAAACTGTCTGCCGGCGACCACTGACGAGAATGTCCATAGTATTCTCTTTGCGAGCCACTACTCGATGCAGGCCAGAGTAAGGTGGCTGTAATGCCGGTTTGACTGCGTCATCCTGTAACATAATGAACTTCCAAGAGTCCAGTGTCGAATGCAGGAACACCTGAGGACGGGTCTGTGGTCATGGAGGAGGCATGCGGATCGCAGCTATGTGTGTCCGGACACGCTCAACTAGCATGGGGAGGTCGGATAGATCGGCGATTGCTTCGTCAATGACGAACTCTGCGGGGAGAACTAGGGTCTCGCCATACAGCAGCTCTGCAAGTGAATCCTGGAGGTCTGTCTTGTAAGCCGCGTGCATTCCTAACATAACCCAGGGAAGGGCGTTGCACCACTCACCACTGTGGCACATGAGTGCCGCTTTCAGAGTTCTGTGCCACCGCTCAACCAGTCCATTGCTCTGAGGGTGGTAAACCGTAGTGCAGAATCTATCCACCCCACAGAGGATGCAGAGTTTGTTAAACAGCAGGGATTCAAACTGTCATCCCTGGTTGGTGGTGATGGATGTAGGACAGCCAAATCAAGCTATCCAGGAGGATACAAATGCGCATGCTATGGAATCTGCTGTGATGTCCTGCAGGGGTATTGCCTCCACCCAACGGGTAAAGCGGTAAATGACGGACAGGATATACCTGAAACCATCAGACACGGGTAATGGTCCTATGAGATCCACATGTACGTGACGGAAGCGGCCTTTCAGGATGTCGAATTTACCTAGACTGGGCTGTGTGTGCCTGCCAACTTTGCTGCACTGGCACTGTAAACAAGCACGAGCCCAAATATGACAATCCCTTTTCAGACCAGGCCACACAACGTTTCTGTAACCAGGCACGTAGTAGCCTTAGCACCAGGATGTGTCAGGTTACGTAAAGTAGTGAACACTTGGTGACGCAGCGCAGGGGGAACATAGGCCGAGCAGTGCCCATGGATGTGTCACACCACAGTGGCTTGGCGGAGCCCGGTAGGTTGCACGAAACGATCTGAATGGAAATATCTGGGTCCTGTCGGAGGTTGTGCAATTCGGTGTCACTGTCCTGTAAGTGGGCCAATTCATCGTAATTAATGGGGGATGAAATTGCAGTGATAGGTAGTCAGCCACCACATTTTCTGAACCTCGAATGTAACGGATGTCTGTCATGTATTGGCAAATTAAGTCCATTTGCCGGAACCTACGTGGGGGAAGGTCAGCAGGGGGGTTGCGGATAACCTCCATGAGGGGGCGATATTCCGTGAAAATTGTTATATTCCTTCCTTTGATGTATGTGCAAAAAATATTTTACAGCTTCATAAACTGCAAGCAATTCTCTGTCAAATGCTGACCATTTACGTTGAGCTGTAGATAGTTTTTTTGGAAAAAAACCAGAGTGGTTGAGTCGTGTCATTGACATGCTGTTGGAGGACTGCACCGATTACAAAATCACTTGCATCCGCTGTAATAGAGATGCAGGCATCTGGCAAAGGGTGGGTGAGAGTGACACCATGTGCTAACGCTGATTTAAGGTCTTAAAAAGCTCTCACCATGTTGTCAGACCACAGTACTCGGCGACTGCCCGAGGTTTGTTTCCCGGCTAATGCTTCAGTTAAAGGGGCTTGAATGGCTGCCATCATTGGCAGGTTATGACGGTAGAAATTGACAGTTCCTAAAAACTGGCGTAATTCGCGAAAGGACACTAGGAGGGGTAGATCGCAAATGCAGTCAACCCGCTCCTGCAGGGGGCATATACCGTCCGAGGGGACGGTGTACCCCAGAAAAGTGACAGCAGTGCAGCGGAGTTGTGACTTGGCATTATTGATCTTGACTCCATTACGTGTCAATAAGTCCTGTATCGTGACCAGGTGGAGTTCATGTTCCCTGTCCGAGGGGGAGAAAATTAGTATGTCATCGAGTTATGCGTAGCAATATGTGTAGTTAAAAAGAAGTGAGTCTATAAAATGCTGCCAAGTTTGGGCTGCGTTTTTGAGACCATAAGGCACGTAACAGAATTCGTACAGGCCGAATGGTGTGATCACTGCTGTCTTTGGTATGTCACTCTGTTCCATTGGTATCTGTAAATATGCCTTGCGGCATTCCAAGACACTCAAGATGCATGCTGCGTGAAGTACTTGTGCAAAGAATTGTATGTGAGGTATGGGGTAATTGTCTAATACCGTCCGCACATCGGTGTGAACGGGGGTGTCGTCAATGGGAATTGGTAGCACACAACAGTCACTAACCTGATGTGCTAGGGAAGCTGGCTGCGTTGGTGGCGACAAAGTTCCACGAGGTGCATCTTGGGTGTTGGATGGTGGCAGTGTTGACAGGCATTGTACGAGGCATCGTGCCTCGGTGAGGGCTTGCGCAGCTGACAATATGGCACGGTTCAGTTCGGTGTTGTGAGCACAGAGATCGGCGACTGCAGGGCGTTCGGGCTGGAGCTGGGCAATGGAAGTTGTGAGGCTGTCCGCCAATGAAGAGCACTCGATGGGAGCTGTGTCAGAGTCATCGGGCAGCTGACGGGGAAGGGGGGCCGAAGACGCGACTGAACATGCAAAATGAGTGGACGAGGTGTGGTGCAATAATGCAGCTGACTAAAGATCTGGAGACAGTCCGAAATGGAAAAGGAAGTCAATGCCTAATACTGGATCTTCGACATCAGCCACATAGAAGGACCCAGTGAACTGTTTGTCAGATATGAGTTCAATAAGTAACTTGGTCAAACCCTCGACACGAAGTGTCAACTTATTTGCTGATCGAAGGGACAGTTTGGTTGGTGTCGTGTCCTTTACAGAAAATGTGGGAGGTATGACACTAATGTCTGCTCCAGTATCGACGAGAAAATACCGATGTCAACCTAAATCCAAGGTGTACAGACGTCCTCGTGAGATGGGGGATCTGACAGAATGCAATGTCTGTGGGCACCCCTGCATGTATCTGCGGGCCGTGGTGCCTGCTGCGGCCCACGTGCAGCGTTTGGGAACACGCAGGGCGGACGGCAGTTGCGAGCAGCATCCCTGAAAGTGGTGTGAAACGAGCATATGCGTGAGTCAGCTGTACTCGGCCCACCAGCCGAAGCGTCAGGCAGGGTGGGCAGCCCCTAGCCCAGTTGCGGTAGGGAGAGGCTGTTGCCGCCCCGCTGGCAGTTCCAGGTCTTGGCAGCTGGATGGCTGCTGTTCTGTGTGCTGTCCACGATATGCATGTGCCCAGTCTCTACTGCCCGACGGTGGAATTTATAACCCCAGGATTACCAACCTCGGTGGTATTAGGCACTGTGCTGTGCGGAGGGAGGTGGCTGTGTCAAATAATGGTGTATGCCTGGTCTGGCAGCCATAGTTTATCCTCGAGTGACACTGCGGTATGTGGAAGCAAATGTAACTATAGTTCTTGCGGCAGCTTCACCAACTACGATGCCCAGAGCGCTAAGTTCAGAGAAGATCACGGTACTGACCTGTGCACACAAGCACCCCCACAGCTGTGAGGGTGTTATGTCACCTAAAATCTCATCGTAAATTATGTTGTGAATCGTATCCCCCAGCAGATGAGAGAGGCGTTCGATGAGTAATGCATGAGCAGAGGCATATTTGTTGCTCTGAGGTAGGTTCAGCAATAAGTCACTGATGAGATCAGGTTGGTCATGCAGGTGGTTCACTAAACACACAAAACGAGTGCTGTCGTCCGCAATACCGTGTATGTCCAACATATTGTCCGCCAAGGTAAACCACGTCACTGGGTTGTCCGGTTGTAATGGTGGCAGCTTCGGAAAACGACCGGGGGCCAGTGCTTGCGGGGCTGTAGGAAAGGCACGAAACGTACGGGGATTCTGCTTGGTGTTCACTGGTGCGATCTGTGCCTCAGTGGCGGGCGATGTGTTGCATTGAACATCCATCAGCTGTTTAGGCGAGACGTGGTATCCAGTCCTTGTTGTTGTTGATGTGGTCTTCAGTCCTGAGACTGGGTTGATGCAGCTCTAGATGCTACTCTATCCTGTGCAAGCTTCTTCATCTCCCAGTACATACTGCAACCTGTAGGCACGGAATCTGTACGGCCACAGAATGAGCATGGCGCAGCAGGTGCGGGCTGATCATCTTCCGTTGCAGCCGAAATCTTGAGCAGAGGCGCGAGATCGCGATTGAGCGCCAAGTGACAGGGCGGAACCATGGCAGGTGCGTCGCCCAAGGTGTGCGCGGGGCGGCAGGACGGATAGGCGTATAAATGGCTCGACGCGGTTCGCGCGAGTGTCCAGTGGACTGGCGTGGAGGGGGACACGTTAAACGGCGGTCATGAGTGTGGACCCAGAAACTGGACAGCCGCGTGGTCCATGTTGTGCGGTACAAACTTGGGGTTTCCCAGGTCCTGCGCTGGAGGAGCGTTCTGTCGAGTGTAGAATATTGTAGAAGGTGTCCGCAACGATGTGTACAGTGCCCGGTGTGGTATGCCGGCAGAGGTTAGGGTTGTCCGGCCAGGTGAGGCAAACACGGGAGATATGAACATTCCCAGTGTATTAGTAGCACATGGGGCAAAGCATTGCGCTTCACAGTCAAATGTCCATTCTGCGGTCGCGGCGTTGTGCACTGCCGTAAAAACTCCAAAACCGGTGATACACAGCGAGTGACTGCAACGTATTTTCACGACTTGGGGTCACCAATGTGGGTTTTTTTGGCAATAGTGACGGACCACGCACCGAAAACTTTAACTTATTACGATAAGACACTTTTATTAAGGTTCCTATAGTTACAGAAACACAAGAAAAACAATGTAGAATTTCACGACACGTCTATCACTCAGTCAAGTAGCAGACGGGACTGCCAAAGAATCTCGAGTCTCCTAAGACCGTTTACTCTGAGCTTCGCCAGTGAAGTTACTGGCGGTGTCGCCACACTCTCATGAAACTCTGACATTGAAGAATTTACAAAATACTGTTAGCTTATCAGGAACATACAAACCACCGATTTCAAATTCTCTTATCCTTTTGTCAGCAGTTACTGTAGGCTTCGTCAATGTGATGTGTTTGTGATAGATTTTCATTACGCCATTGCTTTGAAACGGCATACTGTGGCTCATACACTGCAAAAGAAATGATCAAAATTCGCACAGTGGTCATTCGTACGCACTCGCAAAAGTCGATAGCCGAAAGGCAACTAGTGACGTCACAACTCCAAAAAGTACTACGACGATGGAACATGGATCATTTCAACGTTAAATATGTTCCTGACATCATTAGATTTACGAAACGTCTTACGAGGACACAGAAAAATATTGTTGAAAAATGCTGATTTTGCGTTACTTCTTTAACAAATGCCGGATTCGCGTTACTTCCTTAAAAACTACCGAATTCGCATTACTTCCTTAAAAACTGCTGAATTCACGTTATTCGTCGTATTATCGTTTAAATGAACTTTTCCTGTCCGTACTCATGGTAAAATTATCAGTTTTTTTCTACAAATTTTCATATTTATGGTTAATATTGCTAATTGTGAGGAGATCGATGAGCTGCTCACATTTCATTTTTCAAAGGAGACTTGCTCATTTATGTTAGCGAGTTAGGCTGACAATGCTTACAAAACCAAACTGATTGTTATATGATACTCACACAACCTGTCAGTCTTCCCTGCTAATTTCATAACAAACATTTATAGTTGTTAATAGATTCCTTGATTACTCACAGATAGTGTTCTGTATTTAATATTCTGAAAAAGTACTTAGTCATAATGCGTGACCATTTCTCTACTTCGATAAAAATCATTGACAATGCTCAATAAGTTTATTTAGTTTTGTATAGCACTGATGAAAGACACTCTCCTCTCTTTTATTTGTGGATGTACTCAATTGATGACTTGCTAAATGGTGTTTGGTGGATGCTAGATGCAGCCACTGGACAGACTGCTTCTCCTATGGCCAATTTCATTACTTCTGCTTTTTGTTGTGGGAACCTATAAGCATGAAGTAGACTGAGAAACCTGGCGAAGATTGTGTGCAGCTGAATGTCGTTATTCTATTACTACCATGTTATGACAGCATAGAAAAAGTAAGCATCTTGTCTAATTAATGTGATGTTCTAGGCTTACGTGACTCTTTGGTTAAGCTCTTTGAATCCTCACGATGGTTATGTTACTGTCCATTAAGGATAATTCACAATGTAATGAACCCAGTTTTAGTTTTGAATCTATCACCACCACCTTCTCTCATGAATGTTCCAAAGCCTCTTTTGATCGACTTTGCATGAGTCTTAGATTTTACAGGGAGCTTGGTATATTAATATACTTCTCTGCTGTTCCAATTTATTTATCTTTTTGAAGCTAATAAAAATATCTTGCAATTGTGTTTCGAGTGCAGGAATATGAAAACTCTACAAAATTAGTCATTCTGATACTTTTATGAGTAGTGTAAGTGAAAGTAAGGAAAATCATAAATTTTAAGAGATGGAATAATTTTGCACCTCACATTGATACACGAGTACTATTTTTATTGTACACAGTGAGTAACACAGTTTATATTTCTATGTTCGTAATTCACCTACCGTATGTCAATATCCTAGGTCACGTCACTGCACCAAAATATGCAGACATGCTGTACACAATTAGTTGAATGCTGATCATTATATTTGTTGGGAGTTTGAATTTGGAATGGAATGCAATATTTGTTAACCTTTAGGTGTAATTCAGAACAGACATGTCAACATAGTTTTGAATGAAAACATCATAATAGATTGAAAAGTTAACAGCAGAAGGAATACTTCCACCATTCGCTAAAATCTAGGCCTCAGTAATGGAAATCCCAAATGGATTGTTTCAGCCCTTTTATGACTGCTGTCAGTGAATGATAAGTAATTCACCTTCTCCCTGTAAGAAGACTACTCAGAAAATTGTCTACATACATTCAACATTAGTGGTTTACACTATGATTGCATGGTACCTTAATACCTTTCATTTATTGATTTCCTTGTCTAACAATCACATGGTAGCTGTGTTGGAAATTGGTGCTGCTGCCAGGGTCTGAAAATCATAGACTTAAATTCTAATTATTATTGTGTTTGTCAGCAGCATATATAAAACTATTTCCAAAATGTGTACAAAACAGTACAAGATGACTACAGAAGAATCATGTGCATATAACATGAAAAATTCAGACAATCTGAGCTAGAATAGACTCACATTGTCGAAAACAGTTAGTAAACTGTCCTTCAGCAGGAAAGATAAGAGACTTTAGACTTTTTTAATTTTTTTACAGTTCTTTACACTTTATTTTGGACTATCAATAACCGTAACAAAAATGGATCGTGAGAGAAATTTAATTATAGTGGGGTGCACAAAGAAGAAAGGAAAATCAGGGTTTAACATCCCATCAACAACGAGGTCTTTAGAGATGAAGCACAAGCTTGTGCTATGAAAGGATGGAGAGTGATATTGGCTGTGCCCTTCTCAAAGAAACCATGCTGGCATTTCCCTCAGGCAATTTAGGGGAATCATGAAAAACTTGAATCAGGATGACTGAACAAGGATTTGAACTATCATCCAAATGTGAGTCCAGTGTACCAACAACTGTGCCACCTTGCTTGGTAGGGTGCCAGGAAATATATTAGATCAGCCTGATTCAGAAGAAGTCAATACCCCTGATTCAACAAAAGTGTTCAGTGGATTTGCAATTCGGCAGAGTAAGTTGGGTGCAAGCAATAACAAAGCCTACACCCAGCTGAATTCGAGATTTTTACAAATTTCAAAGCAGAAGCAGCGAACAGGTTTGATCTTTCAAAGTAGAGAACAATGCTAAGTGAACACTTAGCTGCAAAACTTCAAGGAAAAAGTGAGAAGCTAGAAGCATGATTAACAGAAAGCAACAGTGGACACTTTTAGGCATTTAAATGAACTTAGTAGGTGACAAATTCGATGAAATTGAAGGTTAAATTCTGGCAATACCCTACCAAAGACAAAAATCTTTTTTATACTATTTTATAGGGGATCAATTCCAGAGTACCTGCCATAGAAAATAAATTAATCATTTTAGAAACTGAGTTTTTTAAAGAAAGTATTAAATGGGATAAAAGTTTTATAAAATCAGTTCAATTATTAAACAGGAATGATAAGGTAAAAGGAGAACAGTGCAAGGATAAGGTACCTTAGAAAACAAAATGAGTAGCTTAATTATTGAAACAGAGAAAAATCTTAGTCAATTAGATGCACATTTAGGTGATGTCAAAAACAATGTAACTAAAGTTGTGATTGTGACAGGAAATGATTTGCGTAATGTTAGCAAACATCTAGTACAATTTCCAGAGGGTAC
Organism: Schistocerca cancellata; assembly: GCF_023864275.1. Taxonomy (NCBI): domain Eukaryota; kingdom Metazoa; phylum Arthropoda; class Insecta; order Orthoptera; family Acrididae; genus Schistocerca; species Schistocerca cancellata. The sequence goes on from NC_064629.1 coordinate 273,092,061, forward strand.
ACTGCCTAAAAATCTGTGTGCTAGCATTAGAGTTATATGGGCCAATTATCTGGAGAAAAGTTTTCATATTAATGTCTTACGCCCTATAGTCTTATCTTGAACATTGTAAACATAACTTTGTGACTGGTCTGAAAGACAGTTCAAAAATTAAATCTGTTAAGAAGTTTTTTGAAATTGAAGATTTATCTTGTCAAACCAAAATTTTGATCAGAGGGTAAATTTTGCTGAATCTGACATGGGGTTTTTAAATAAGTCTTTGTCAGAGTTTGAACAACCCAGACCCAGAGTAAATTTTTAAATGGACCTAACTACAGAGGAAGAAATGAGAATGAAGGAATTTTGCAAAAACTGGTTAAAAAGGTTAGTACATTTAGACAGGCTGTTTGACGAAATGACACACAATGGTAGATTCAAAAGGAAACTATACCACAGAGGATACAATGGGATTTAATTTATGGACCTTATGACCCAATGGAACAATTTTTAAAGCATGCAGACAAGCTCAATAGTGTTTTGGAGAGGGGTAATAGATCAAATACCAATCACAGATATCATCAGTATGCCGGATGGACATCAGACTTTAATGGGGGGAAGCCAGGGAGTAGAGAATATGAAAGTTTTAGGAATGAATATCATCATGGTGGAATTAATAGAGAATATAATGGGAATGGTACAGATAGGAACTATGGAAGGGATTTTGACAATAGAAACCAGGGACAGACTGCAAACACATGAAATGCCAGTTAACAGAAAAAATATATCAGTCAGTTGAGGATCACTTCAATCAGGGTCCATAATTTTGAGCAAGTGGAGTAGACAAAACTTGGATCACTGAATTTAGTTGCAATGTTAAAAGGTTTTCAGGGCAGATTTGTTGAAATACAATGTGTTGGAGTCATTATACAGCCAGAATGTACCTGGAACATGTACTGAGAACAAGACGAGAGTGGTGCAACTAATGTTAATTTCACTGTGAATGCCATTTCAAGGCAAACAGTCCTAGGCGCACCCTTATACTAATCTATACCCATTAGATGCCCTAGATTTCTTGATACTGACACAGGTTCGGTAGATGCTGCTATGGATTACCTTAGACCAGACATTTCAAGTAACTTCCATAATATGAATTTGACCCTCACTACCCCAACAGAAATAATGTCCATCATAAAATCTTTAAAATCAAAAACATCTAGTGGGTATGATGAAATATCAACAAAGTTAATTAAAGAATGTGATTCTGAGCTAAGTAACATATTAAGCTATCTGTGTAACCAGTCGTTTATCAGTGGAATATTTCCTGAATGGCTGAAATATGCTGAAGTTAAGCCACTGTTTAAGAAGGGAGATAAAGAAATAGCATCAAATTTCCGTCCAATTTCACTGTTGCCAGCATTCTCAAAAATTTTCGAAAAAGTAATGTACAGTCGTCTTTATAACCATCTTATCTCAAATAACATACTGTCAAAGTCACAGTTTGGATTTCTAAAAGGTTCTGATATTGAGAAGGCTATCTTCACTTACAGTGAAAATGTGCTTAATTCATTAGACAAAAAATTGCAGGCAACTGGTATATTTTGTGATCTGTCAAAGGCATTTGACTGTGTAAATCACAATATCCTTTTAAGTAAACTAGAATATTATAGTGTAACAGGAAATGCTGCAAAATGGTTGAAATCTTATATCTCTGGCAGGAAACAAAGGGTGTTATTAGGAAAGAGACATGTATCAAGCTATCAGGCATCATCCAACTGGGAACTAATGACATGTGGGGTCCCACAAGGTTCCATTTTGGGGCCCTTACTTTTCCTTGTGTATATCAATGACCTTTCATCAGTAACATTACCAGATGCCAAGTTTGTTTTGTTTGCCGATGATACAAACATTGCAATAAATAGCAAATCAAGTGTAGTCTTAGAAAGATCAGCCAATAAAATATTTGTGGACATTAATCACTGGTTCCTAGCCAATTCTTTGTCACTAAACTTTGAAAAAACACACTACATGCAGTTCAGAACTTGTAAGGGGTGTCCCAAGAGTATGTGCCTAACATTCGATGACAAGAAGATAGAAGAAGTGGACAGTGTTAAATTCTTGGGATTACAGCTTGATAATAAATTCAACTGGGAGGAGCACACCACAGAACTGCTGAAGCGTCTTAACAAATCTCTGTTTGCAATGCGAATTTTGTCAGACATAGGGGATATAAAAATGAAAAAGCTGGCATACTATGCTTACTTTCATTCCATAATGTCATATGGGATTATTTTTTGGGGTAATTCATCAAGCCAATCTAAAGTTTTCCGGGCACAAAAACGTGCAGTAAGAATTATATGTGGTGTGAACTCAAGAACATCCTGCAGAAGCCTGTTTAAGGAACTAGGGATACTAACTACAGCTTCCCAATATATTTATTCCTTAATGAAATTTGTCATTAAAAATATATCACTTTTTCAAACCAACAGCTCAATTCATGGAATCAATACTAGAAATAAGAATAATCTTCACAAGGATTTAAAGTCACTTAGTCTTGTACAAAAAGGTGTGTATTATTCAGGAGCACACATTTTCAATAACTTGCCAGCAGCCATAAAAAGCTTAACAACCAATGAAATTCAGTTTAAGAGAAGCCTAAAGGATTTATTGGTGGCCAACTCCTTCTACTCCATTGACGAATTTCTTAGTAAAACCAACTGATTTGTATATAAGTACAACATAACTTCTGCACAATTTCAGTGCAGTAATGTGTTCACTGAAAATTTGTGTGTCTGTGTCTGTGTGTGTGTGTGTGTGGTTGTGTGTAAGTATAATCTAACTTCTGCACCATTTCAGTGTAGTAATGTGTTTATTGTAAATAAGTATTACAGTAGTTGTATTACATGTTTATTACCTTATAAATAAATAAAAAACTTTTTTATTTTAAATTCAGTGCATTAGTATTTGTAAAATGACTCTTAGTGTTCATTAAAAAATGACGATCATTCCACTTGGGACCTGTGGAATGGTACATTAGCTTATTTGTTTTAGTTGTAAATATTTGTCATGTATTGTTGTTTTTCTGACATGTTCCACATCCTGGAGGACCTCCTCACTGCGGATCAATTGGAATGAAAGTAAATCTAATCTAATCTTAATTGATATGTCTATCTGTGTAATGGGGCAGAATGCAAATTAGGATTGCAAAGATCTTTATCTAGGGAGAAGGGGATGGGGGAGGGGAGTGCCACTCATACAGTAAGTGCTTTCTACAAAGCATAACGCTGGAAGACATAAAAAGTGATTTCCATCAATGGGTATAACTTTGAGATAGGGTAAGTGCAGTATATCTGATAACTACTATATTTTAGACAATGCATTGTTGTAAATGGAGCGTGAAATACAAAAATAATAACTTACTAGTTGTAATTTCTTTTGGATCCCCAATCTTATTTCATTGAGGTAGCTGTCCAGCACTGTGTGAGCTTTGTTGAAGACAACTGCTGTAAAGTGTCCATGCTTCGAAGCACTTGCTCTGTTACACCTGACTGGAAGCTGCACATAGGCAAGCTACAGCTGACTGGATGGCAAATTGCATGTCTATTGTCTGTTCTCAGTAACAGAATCTGCATTTATTTATTTATTTATTTATTTGTTTTTGCACTAACCAGATCCACTGGTCTTGGTACAATTTCTAGAGGAACCAACTTGAGACTCTATTTTGGTACCATATTTAACACAAAATAACATGGAGTTTCAGTTTAGTTGTGTCCCTTACCTTGCGCAGGCGTTTTCTTGGTGAGTAGTCGCCATTGTAGTTAAAGATTGTAGAGGGTTTTCTGGGTCATCTTCATGTGACATACTGCCACTGTTGCACAGGGACAGCTTGGTATACACTGCCTTTTTGCTTCTCCCTACGACAACAAAAACACATCTGTCCCACTCCGCATCTCTGTTCCCTGGCTAATCCTTAGCTGTGGACCATTATTCTCCCAGCAGTTATTTACATATTTTCTCCTCTGCTTGCTTCTCCATTTCCAGAGAAGTGGAATGCAGTTTGGAGGTAACTAGGAGGTACCAGTTTAAAATAAAGTTTTAATTATGACATAAAAAATACAGTTTTTTCACATGTACATGTCTGCAGTCCTGGTACACAGACAGACACTGTTATAAATTAGCAAGAATTCTGTAACGAATAAGAAACCTATCCTCATATACTAGAACGGGGTAAGTGCCCCCTCTCGCCACCCTTGGCAGATACCTGTGTAAATGAGTTTCAGCAGCACACCATCTCACTGTGAAGAACACCAATCACAAGAAAAGTGGAGGCCCTGGTCTTCGAAAACCAGCATGTGTCAATCAAAGCAATAGTGGGAGAGGTGAAAATCCGACAAAGATCAGTCTTAAATATCTCACACGCCGTTTAATCATTACGTAGTTCAACACCTGTTCGTCACCATGACTGTTTACGACGGTTGCAAAACCACATCAAAACAATAGGGCCTACAACAGCTATCTCAGAACAGTCCAGATGACTTATTCAGCTAAATAATCACATGTACAAATGCTCTGCATATTACTATGACCCCAAAATAAAGAAGCAGAGGAAGCAGTGGAAACATGTGAATTCGCCATTCCCAAAATAACGTCAAGACTCAACAATGATCAAGAAAGATGATGCTGATTTTTTTTTTGGGGGGGGGGGGGAGGAGAGGGGGCTTACATAGTGTGGTGCAAACTGATTACACCCAGAACGGACAATCGTCACTGGAGCATACTTTCAAAATGTCCTGACAAGGTTAGTGGAGGCTGTTAGCACAAGCAAGGGAAGCTGTCCATGGGGCTAATCTGTTCCATGTCAGCGTCGTAGCTCATTCTACGCACGACACAGTCACACATGCAGCTTCTTTGTGTCATCAAATTTTGTCTCACCCCCAATGTCCTCTTGATATGACACCCAGAGACGTCTTCCCCTTCCTGTCGGTCGAAAATGTCACTCAAGGTTTAAAATGGAATTTCGAGGGATATTCAACATTACTGAGACCGTAATCTTTTTTATTTTTATTTTATTTATTTTTTGATCTACGTCGAAGCGCCTAAGTGATCGCCCCTACTAAACACGATTCCAAATGACGCGTTCGTAATGGATTACTTGTGAAATTCACCTAGAGGCTACACTGCTCGTAACTGAGGTAGTAATACGTCCGATACATTTCTGAGTGTCTCTTCCTTGCGTTACGTTCGAATTTCGTGTTTACCCCTTTCCTGTACAGATCCCATACTTCAGATATGGGGTGAAACTGCAGTTATTGTTCACCTTACCGTTCGATATTTTCATTTTCTATTATATTTGTCTTTCCGTTTTCATTTTTTCCCATTATGATAGCAATTTTTTGACACTAATAGTGGAAAACACAAATTCCTATAGGATTTGGAACATAAAATACAGCACATTTCGGTGTAGGTGCTCGAATATGCACTTAACTATACTGCCTAATAGCAAAATTCTATGGTGCAATAAACATGTGTAAATTTATATTGAAAATTTTTGGACATTATCAGCAGAAAACACGTATTTGTATCGATGCTGGTGACTTAGAGCATAAAATATACACATTTCGGTATAGGTGCTCGAATACCCACTGAACTACTGTAAGCTGCCAAACAGCCGAATTATATAGTGCCACTAAAATATGTAAATTTGTATTTCCAATCAATAATACCTAAAACCTCGTGAAGTAAGTGCAATGGCAGTTGTTTATAAGCTGCCAACAGAAGTTGAAATGTATCTAGAAAATATATGAACAGCCAAATCACGTATTACAGGCACACTGCGGATGCTACTAAACCAAAGTAGGGAGAAATGGTAAAGGTAATCACTTAAAAATTAATTATTAACTCACATGCGCGGTTGTCCATTTTGTTCCAGAGATTATGTAAACGACATCACCCACACGAACTGACTCATAACGTATTTATTCATTGAGTAATGAAAGGAGCAATGATAAAAGAAATGGATGTATGTACTTACCTAAGAAGCAGAGTAAGTCATATATGACAGATGCTTAGATTCTGTAATAAAATTGTTTTCAAAAGAGGCGAAAAGTGTACCGTACTATATATTATTCGCGCAAACGAAATTATCACTCGACGCGGTGGCTGATGGGAGTGATTGTAAAAGAGAAATGCCTTTAAGGTCTCTCCCGTCAGCCACCACACCGAGTGTCAACTTCGTTTGGGCGTATAATACAAAGCCAAGATTGTAATTTGCACACGCAACGGACTGATTGGCTATCTCAATGCTAATTAACTGGGTGGGAAACGGCGCAACGTATCGAATTTTTTTCTTAATAATTATTTTTCAGTACAACATACCCTGCAACACCCTGACAAGCTTTCCAGACTGTTACTGACCACTCTGTATAAATTGTTCTATGTATTTATATTCTACACCTCCTCCTAAACCACTGGACTGATATCAACCAAACTTGGTACACGTATCACTTACCATTTGGAAAGAATCACTGTGAAAATAAGAACCAGCTACCTATAAAACAGAGATGGGGGTGAAACGTAGAATAGTACATGACTAACAAATACTCATACTTTACTGATCCAGTATCTGACGATAAGACCACTTTGTGACCTGCGGCAAAATTTACACATAATTTCAAACCTTTTTGAATCTGTTTCCGCTGACAACACCCACAAAACGTCGATAGGGATCATTTTATCACATTCTACATTTTCGCCGTTCACGTATAAAAACTATCGCATGAAGCATGACGTTTTAAGTTCTTACTTCTTTACTACTAACTGCATTCGCAACACATTTTGCAGACCGTATTTACATGTGCAACTTAATGTATGACAAAAATTGTGTCATTGTACGAGTGATACTTCAGGACATACGACGTCATAAACACTGAGATGCGTGAAAAACTGCCGCATCATGCATGACGGTTTAATTTGTTACTTCTTTACAAGTTACTATAGTCACAACACATTTCGCAAACAGTATCCACATGTACCACTGGACTTACCTGCAAAATTACATCATTTTATGACTCACAGTTCAGGAAATACAACGTCATAAACACAGAGTTGTGTGGAAATGAAACTGTAGGGTGAAATTCGCTAGAGAGACAGGTGAAATATGTGTAACAACATGTGAAATATGTGTGAAATATACTTGACATGTGTGTACACAGGAAAAGTCATGGTGAAACACTCGTCTTAAGGCTGTGGAACAATTTCAACCACATATTAGCAATGATCTGGAAAGAAATACTGTGGGGGTAAGAACCATCAGCCTTGTGTTGTGTTGGGAGTTATAACATGGAGAGAGTAGGTGGGAGGAGGAGGTGACCAGACAGAAAGGGGGAAGGAGGAGATGGACAGACACAGGGGAGAGAGAAGATGGACAGAGAGAGGGGGAGATGTAAATGGACAGAGAGAGAGAGAGGAGAGGAGGAGATGGGCAAAGAATGAAAAGAAGATGAGATAAACAGCAAGATGGGGAGGCGGAGATGGACAGAGAGATGGGGAGGAGAACGTGGACAGAGAGGGGGGAGGGACAGAAACGAGGAGGAGGAGATGGAGTCAGACGGGCGGGAGAAGATGGACAGAGGAAGACGTAGCTGATGGACAGAGGTAGGGTTGAGGAGGAGGTACAGAATGGCAGGAATATATGCACTGAGAGTGGGTGGAGGGGGTGGGGGAATTGGATAGAGAGAGGGGATGAAGAAGATGATGAGAGAGGAGGGAAAGGAAGAGATGGACATAGAGGCGAATGCGAGAGATGGACTAATACAAGATTGGAATAATTATATATGCAGCCAGCACTTGGTACTCAGCTCAAACCAATGAAATTTGTTGCGTCAGTCCAGGTATGAATGCCTAGGGAGAGCAAAAACTTAATAAGAACACATGTAATACATGTGCAAGGAAAAACATGCAATATCCTGAAAAGAAACAAAATTGGTTTTTTCAGCAGTCTTCCTGACGTCTATGATTCATACAATCAATCGTTAACAAAAAAGCCTGAAAGGTTACATAGGAAGAAAGAAATGCACAGTAATGTATTATATGCCTTGCGTTCCTTAAGTATGTTAATAAAACTTTAAAAGGTAAGACGGCCGTTTTTTAGGCTTGTTGATTTAGTTACTTCATATATCCATCATGTAACTTTATTCATCTGTTTATATTTACTGTGTTTCGAAACAGATGCATATTCGATGCATTACTTAAACAGTAGTATTTCTACAGACGACGAATTGGGAACGTTGACAAGGCATTCTGCACACACATAAAAGTCATCTGTTTTTCGCGTTTTGTTTCTCATTACAAACGAAAGTGCACGAAAAGAAAACAGGTTCAAAAGACGTTCTCTGCCGTGGAATGGAAGTACTGTGTGGCGCAACAAGCTAACTCGCAATCGGCCATTTGACGAGAGTGGTGGTGCGTGTCGGTAATAACATAACAGTGGCAGTGCACGACTGAGTGTTTTCGAAATGTACAGTTCGAGAATGCGCTGGGGAGTCTCTACCCTTCACTGACTGACTGCGGCGTCCTGGCTCACCATATTCTAACTTTACTGGTTATCACAATCAAGGAGCTAAGAACCTCATTTTGTAACTTTTCATGTGCTCGAGAAACTTGAAAGTGAATGTGGACTACATTTAGAACTGCTAGTAGTGCCCTGAAGTCGGGACACCTGCCACTCCTCATAAGGCTTCAGCGCGACTTGCTCATGACACTCATAAAATTTGGACATTCTGCGACAGTTCTTACATCTGCTAACACTGGTCTGTTACTGTCTGTTTTGCATAATCAACTAACAGACAGCATCAATAGCAACCTCAGACTTTTTACAGATGATACAGTCGTGTATAATGAAGGACTAGCCGAAACAATTTGGATAAATGGCTCAAATGGCTCTGAGCACTATGGGATTCAACATCTGTGGTCATCAGTCCCCTAGAACTTAGAACTACTTAAACCTAACTAACCTAAGGACATCACACACATCCATGCCCGAGGCAGGATTCGAACCTGCGACCATAGCTGTCACGTGGTTCCAGACTGACGCGCCTAGAACCGCACGGCCACACCGGCTGGCTTGCATAAATGTCCAGACAGTTCCTGATAAGATTTCAAAATGGCGCAGAGTCTGGCAACGTGTTTTAAACGATAGTAAATGTAAAACTGTGCCCTTATAAAGATGCAAAAACGTAGTATCCCTTGACTAAAATATCAATGAGTTACAACTGGAAATAGTCAACTCATTCAAGTACCTGACTGTTACAATCTATGGAGATAGTTTCAGCCTTAGTTGTACCTGAAAGCTGACTTCAGTCCAGTAATATGATAATGCAATTTTGTCACATAAGGAGATGGTTAGAGTAGTGGCAGATGCAGAAAAACCTCAAGGAGGGGGCGCCAAAGATACATTTAGGCTACTTTTACTGCAATAAAAAATAATCAAGTCACATGCAAAGTTTAAGAAAAATTTTTTTAAACTGCTTATACATATATACAAGACAATGGCATCTTATGATATAAAATAGTTACATTGTGGTTCTCTTCCTTAAATGATGAATTCTATGCTCCTATTCTTCCTGGCAAATTGGATAATTACATCATCAATAGGACAATTAATGTCAGGTTGAGTGTTCAACAGAGCCAAGCCATTAAGTCGATTCTCCCTCGTTATCGATCTCAGCCATGTCTTTGTAAGCCACAGTGTTGAAAAACTTCTTTCTACTGTAGCAATAGATGCAGCTAGACAAGCGAATATTTTGTACAGCATGTACAAAATAGGATAGTCAGATCAAGGACAAACAGACATCACTTGCATAACAGAATCAGTGTATGTTAGCTATCTATGTGCCAGAGAGAAACGTATAAAATATGATGACATGGATGCGTGTGCTACATAGGAAAGTACAACTACTCGATTCAGTCGAGTCGACTGACGAAAGAAATGAATGAATACCATGCGGGCTGACTGGCATGGGTGGCAATGTGGATGCCTCTGCAAGGGGGGGGGGGGGGGGGGAAGAGGGGGGGCACGTGCCCTGCACGCCCCCATATTGTATATCCACCACTGGGTTAGAGATCATGGTTCCTATGTTACACAAATTGTTGATGATATACAGTAGCCACCCTAAAATGCTGGTTACTGTACACCATCAAAAATTTATTCATAGTATTCTTGGAAAATGCATTCAATCTACAAAGGAGACTGCTTATAGAATACTTGAATGACCCATCCTACGATATTACTCAAGTGACTGGGATCCACATCAGGCATTATATCAAACGTGCAAAAAGAAAGGCAGCATGAATAGTCAAAAGTTTGTTCGATTGATGGGGTAGTGTCAAGCAGGATTACCAGAACTGGTAGTACTTGAAGGTCCTGCGAAAGCCCACATACAAAGTTTCAAGACAAATACAAGAATTTGCATGATTTCATCACTAACTACTAACACTGGGTCTATGTTTTGGTATCAGTGGGCTAAAATAACTTTATAAATGTACATTCTGACATTTGCACAGACCGACTCACCCAAGTGCCTACACATTATTTAAATTTTGTTTTCCGTGTACTGACTGACTCAGTCTTTGTGTACAACACTTGTTTCTAGGAATGCATAATATCATAAATTACATTTTATTGAACCATAGGCTGATTGCATTTCTGAAACAATGACACAAAACACAGGACAACTGAATAACACAAAATCGCAATGTACTGTGAGGTAAAGGTGCTTAACTAATTTGGTATAACTAGAAAATGGCTAAAAAGATACCAGAATTGCCAGCTGTCATATATTATATAAAAGAGTTTGTTAGTTTCATTACATGTCGAGACACAACAATTAAATTTTATAGGTGACACAAATAACTTACTGTATCCAAGAGATATGGTTATCCGCTACCTACCAGGAAATGTGAGCATGTTAAAGCACTGCTTCGAGGATGAGTGGTGCACTGGTCCTGGATAGAGCTGGTCAGGAGGTTTAACAATGAGTGTCAGTGTGCTGGCCAGTCTGGAAGTGATTTTTAGGCAATTTTCCACATCCCAGTAGGTAAGTCCTACCTCAGTTATATGAGTCATAAATATTTGGAAAACTTTCATTCATTTTCATGTGAATAGCACTAGACACAGACCGTTAAGATACAGATATTCCGTCTCAGTGAATGGCAACAGAAAGAGTATCCAGAAACGCCCTAAAATAAACCTGCCCAATCTGCTAATAACCATGCCAATCCTGTGCAAATGCAGGACAAAGGCACAAGGAAAAAGTCAAAGCTTTGATTATCCACTCATTTCTAGAAGTTAATGTGAATTTTGTAAAGAATAAAAATTCTGTACTCCATGTTACATATATGTATTGCATGTATTTATACAAAATGATTAATAAAGTATCAGAATCAGATCCTTACCAGTTTGGCTGTTTTCTATGATTTTCTAGATTTCTCTTTTTCATTCTGAACATAGTTTAATAGTTTTAGTGACCCAAAGTTTCTTTGATTTATTTACTTTTACAGTAAAATGATTTTAAAAATGGTTAAAAACTTATTAAGATGTACATTGAATTTGGAGCTGGTATTAGGCTCTTTGTATGCTTCAGTCCAGTCAATATGTTCTTATGTTTTTCCTTAAAATCTTCATTGGTTTGTCATTGGTCATCTTTATTGCCTCCATTGAGTTTTTCTGAACTTTACATGTAGCTAAGTTATGTAATGACATCTATCACAGGGAAGATTTGTGTTTATTTAACTTCAGCTCATTGTCTGAATACATTATCTGTCAGTGTACTATTATCATGAGCCATCCAAATAGGTAAACTTAGATGTGACACTAAACTGTCTAAGTTTAATAACATCAAACCTGTAAGATTCCTTTAAGAGATTTGCATTAAACTCACAACAAATCAGTAATTCCATCTTTCAGTCTGACAGACAGCACCCTAGCAGATCTCAATTTTTTACGAAACTGTACAAATTACCCTGTGGTCACCTGTATACTGTAACAATAATATTGTTATTATATTGTTCCGTATTAACTGATGAGCTCTTGCTGCTATATCATTGTCTACAGAAAGTTCAATTATTTCTGTGGTTTTGAATTTACAAGCATTTTTGTGAAACTGCTCCTTTCTCCATAGACAATCGACATGAATAGACAGCTAACATGTAGCCACCTACTACAAATATCTCTATCCCAATGGTTACATTGTGTTCAGAGAGACAAATGATATCAGTTTCTTACCAAATGCTGATATCTTTGAAAAAAACTAACAACTCATTTACTTTATTTCTTACCTCCCTAATATTCACATGAATCACACTGATTTCCTGTTTCACTCTACTCTTATGTGATGAAGTGAAAGTGTGCACATTTTTATTTTCTTGAATGCAGTCTGATTTTTTAATTTAACTGAAGTACATTTGTCTCACCTGACCCCAATGGCCCCAGAGAATTCACTCTGCATGTTTGTGAATTAACGTGCTAAACTCCCTAAGGCACACATTTATTTTCTGTTACTTGGCTAAGACTATCATTTGGTTGCACAAATCTTATGACTATATACCCTGAACGTAATTTTATCTGTAGCTGCTGAACTGCATCTCTCATAGTAATATAGGGTGATATTAAATTCAATTTGCTTTCACAAGAGAGTACACTTCAACATTGGTTCCTTACTTAGCTTGTGTTTATCATGAACATCTTATCTATCACAAAGTCTCAGGCAATGGAAAAAAGTAAAGGTGATTACATACATGAGCAGGACATAGTTATGAACCAACTATATTAGAGACAATTTCCTTAACATCAGTTTGCTGCAGAATTCTGGAGCTTATTCTAACTATGAATGTAATAAATTTCCTGAGAGAGAAAACCCTCTACCCACAAATCTGCATGGATTTTGAATGCATCTGTCTCCCTAAACTTAGCTTGCCCTTTTCTCACACAATATTCTGTGAACCATGGATGAAGGGCAGTAAGTAGATTCCAAATTCCTGGGTTTCTGGAAAGTATTTGACACAGTGCTCCACTACTGATTATTAACAAAGGTCCAAGCATATGGGATCAGTTCTCAGGTATGTTATTGGCTTGAAGACTTTTTAAGTAACAGAACAAGGTACTTGGTCTTGGACAGTGAGTGTTCATCAGAGACAAGCACATCACTTGGAATGTCCCAGGGAAGTATGATCTGACAGATAAGGTGAGCAGCGATGTGTGACTGTTAGCTGATGTTGTAGTGTACAGGCAAGAGTCGTCACTGAGTGACTACAGGAGGATATAGGATGAACAAAGGAAGCCTGTTAACACTGATGTAACAGCTGTGTCTTGATCTGCGAAACATACAACCCAAAGCTTAGATTCATATTCACTCTGTTTCTGATCTCTACTAGTCATTCCTTTCCTGCTATGCTCACAAATGGAACAGACAAAAAGAATGTATTTGTGCCTCAGTATGTGTCCTAATTTCTCCTAGCTTCTTTTTTTGGTCCTTGTGCATGATGTGCAGTCAGTCACAAATGGTGTTCCTCCAAACTTCCTTCAATAATTTTTCATGACAACAGCATTGTTTTCCCTCCAGGGCTTCCTGTTCAAGTACACAGAGAATTTCCGTAATGCCCATGTGTTAATCAATCCTACCAGTAACAAATCTACCAGTGTTTCTCAGAATTGCTTTAATATCATCCTTTAATCTTACCTTGTGGGGATCCCAAATGCTTGAGCAGTACTCAAGAAAGGGTTGCATGAGTGTTCTATATGTTGTTTCCTTTGTAGATGAGCTAAACTTTCCTAGAATTCTCCCAGTAAACTGTAGTCAACCATTCATCTATCCTACAACTGACCTTATATGGGTGTGCCAGATCATATCACTTAGCTAATGTACCCCCTGATACTTAATCAATGTGACTGTGCCATGAAGTACATTAGTAACACTATATCTGAACAATGCAGGTTTGTTTCTCCTACTAATGTGTATTAACTATATTTTACACAGTTACAGCATGTTGTCATTTATCACACCAAAGAGGAATTCTTTCTGAGTCAGTATATGTAATCATTTGGTCATGGGAACTTAAGTTTTTGGGCAAATAGTAACTCGTGTAGATTAGCATTAATTTCTTTAATTCATTTTAATAACTAATCACTATTTAGACATGGCACTTCATCCTCATGCCATATCTTCTGGTGCTGTACTTACTGGCTTGTTAATGCCTCAAAAGTATGCCTATGTTAACATAAATATCAGGCATTCTCTGAATAAATAGTAAATATTAAAATTAATTTACAGCAGCCTTCAGAAACATTTTTTCTATAGACATGTATATATAAAAAACAGCATTCATTGCTAACCTGTCAGTTGTTACACTGGTATGTAACTTGCTTGATCATTTAGGCAGGACGGACATTCTGAGACATTTAAACCTGCACTTGGGCTGAAATCACAATTGTCTGAAATAAATGAGTAATAATTTACAGTTCAATGTAGCACCACTAAACTGATATCTTACCACTTTCTGACTGTATTAACTATTATTTGTATTGGACATGTGTTCATGAGAGGCATGTCAGTCACATTATGCTATAAATCGGATTTTTTCTTCAAAAATCCCACACCATTTTATTTTCACATCACAATTAACCATATTTTATAGCTGTATAAACACTCTTCAAGTCATGTACTTTCAAAACTGTTAGCCCTCTATTGTCTGTTTGATACATATCTCTGTTTAAGTTAATAAGTCTTTCAAATTATTCTGTCATTTAAAGTCTATAGTTACCATTTCATATCTAACCAACTGAAATTCTTTCACAGAAAAAGCTCCAAAGCTAATACAAAACCAAATATATGCTAGGCACGTTTAGGCCTTATCTAAGTTATCAAAATGTTCATAAAAAGTTCAAAATTGAAACTTCCTGACAGATTAAAACTATGTGGTGGAGCAAGACTCAATCATGAGCCCTTTGCATTTTGCAGGCAGGGGCTCTGCCAACTGAGCCACCCAATCATGACTCACAACCATTCATCACAGTTTTAACTCAGCTCCTTCCTCACCTCCTACTTTCCTAATGTCGCAGAAATTCTGTGAAACTTGCAGAACTGGCACTCCTGAAAGAAAGGATATTGTGGAGACATGGCTTAGCCACAGCCTGGAGGATGTTTCCAGAATGATTTTTCATTGTGCAGTGGAGTGTGTGCTGATATGAAACTTCCTGGCAGATTTAGGCTGTGAGCTGAACCAAGCCTTAAACTCAGGACCTTTGCAATTCACAGGCAAGTGCTCGACTGACAGAGAAACCCAAGCATGACTCATGACCCATCAACAGATTTTTACTTCTGCCAGGACCTCATCTCCTACATTCCAAACTTCTGGAAACATGCACAAACTTTGGCTAAGGCATGTCTCCACAACATCCTTTCATTTCCAGACCCGCTTGCCCTGCAAGTTTTGCAGGAGAACTTCTGTGAAGTTTGGAAGGTACAGATGAGGTAGTGGTGGAAGTAAAGCTGAGATGATAGATAATGAGTCATACTTATCTGGTAGAGCACTTGCCCACAAAAGGCAATGCACATACAAATAAATAACAATGTGTATTTTATTATAGTGGAATTCCCTTTTACTACCAACAATATAGACCCATGTACAGG
This sequence comes from Schistocerca cancellata, assembly GCF_023864275.1. Classification (NCBI taxonomy): domain Eukaryota; kingdom Metazoa; phylum Arthropoda; class Insecta; order Orthoptera; family Acrididae; genus Schistocerca; species Schistocerca cancellata. The sequence continues at coordinate 273,107,717 of NC_064629.1, forward strand.
GGTAACCATGGTACTCCCCAGAGTCGTATCGTCAGTTAAGTATGGGTTGCCAGTTCACCCTTTATAACATACTTCCCACTACAACGTAGGCTCAGTGTAACTTGTTTCATAATGTTGTTGGTTGTGGAGTATGACAACTGAGGATTATTGCCCTGCCTAGATCCCAGCCATTCGTACTCCAATTATTGCGAAGGTTACATAGGGGAATTATACACATGAGAGCATGACTTCATGTTTGTTGGACAGGCAGTGACACTGAGACTCAAAAAATGGTGCAAGCCTACATGCATGTGCTCAGACTCTGGCTGCCCTGTGTTATATATTTCCCCCTGGCTCAGATGTGACAACCCTTGGGAGCACGTGCACACTCATTCAAGGGAACTATATGGTTACTAGTAATGGAAGGCATCTCATATTTTCTGTATGTGGTTCAGATGACTGCCATCACTAATATCATTACAATCTTTGGTGTGAGCAATATATTTTCCATGAAGAGAAAACGCCATATTATGGTTTCTGATAACTTCCCACAACGGCCTTCCTCAGACTTTTCGAGGTCCTCTAAATGCAACCACAGTTATAGTCAGCATCTTATTACCATCCTGTTTTATGCTGTATCTAATTAAAAATGCAACAAATTGCCCAAAGAAGAAAAATGTTACTATCAACTGTGTTTCTGTGGCTGCAGAAGACTTAACAATCTTCTTTGCAACATATCATTCCATCTCCATTAATTGTGACAGGCTGTAGGTCAGTTGCATGTGCTTAGGTTTTTATTTTGTTTCAATTGCCATATCCTACCCAGCAAGCCCGTGGTCCACTGTCACAAAAATATTACTTACCACATGAGCTCACATATCTGCATGCATATATGAAAGCAGGGTGTTTTCATTGGCCACTGATGGTACCAAAATGTTTGAAGATAGAGTCAGCTCATCTTTCATCATAATCAACAGTTGTAATAACACAATCATAATTCTGAATCCCCTATAATACAAAAATGGATGACCAACAGACACCAGACAAGGCCTGCCTTCCTCCAACCACTGGCCAACACTGGCCAACAAGCAGAATCCTTGTTCACCACTCTGACTCCATTATAAAATCACTACAAGAATACTGTTGCATAACGATATCAATGTCTCACCAGAGCTAGAGACACTCTCTCACCAGAAGGCAGATCTTTGCTGACACTGGAAGCGTAAGCCATAGCAATAGCTGGTGTCACTGTGACATCATGACACTGTTAAAAGTTCCCATTACAGAGTGATCACTTCACATGATGTTCAGCACTCACCCACACTGCTTACTCAAGCTGCCTGCCAGACTACTCTATGGATTATGGCACTGAACTACCTAGGCTACATTTGTGGACGTTATTTGGAGTGACTGTGACCATGCTACTAACAACCTGCTCTGCATTGGTTTAAAGACCCTTACTTTGGCCTGGTAACTGAATGAACACATTAAAATTTGTTGTGATATTCTAGCCTGCAATGTCTTTCAGCTATTTAAAGAGAATCATGAGCCACGGTAAATAACTGCTTGGTGATGAAATGCATCAGACGCTATTTGTGGACTGACCAATAACAATGCAGATGCTGGTATTTTACGGACTTGTAGTCATTGCAGCAACATCAACTGAAGCAGCTACAAGAGCCACAGCAAGAACAACAAGAATAACAGAACAAATACATGGTCCATTCACATTAATATGGTTGCCTCCCATATTTGACAACAATATGCAATAACCACCCACAGATGGCAGGTGCAAGCACAAGCAGTGGAGGGTATATAAAGAATGGTGGGGGATGTGGAAAACAGTGAACTCAGTGTAGTAATGTGCAAATGTAACAATTTATCTGACATCCAAAAGGTCAAGACCATTGGTTTTCATACCAAATGGCCAAATGGCTAAGTTTGTAAACTGTTTGCACACTGCAGACATTGAAGTACACCTGCATGGCAAAATGGTGCTATACAAAACTGGTTCCAAGGCAGCTTTGGCACAACATGGGCCGTAGGTGAATGGGGTGAATGATGGCTGCAGAGACATGTATGGGTAAACAGACATGCAACAACTGAGCAGCAAACTACCCAGATGAACCAAGGAGCTACCAACAATGTCTCTTAAAAGACCATTCATTGAACATTTTTGATGTGGGCCTCTGCTAAAAGGCTCCAAGTTTATGCACCCACCCTGACTGCTGTATATCAGCAAAGAAAGCTAGAATTGACACACCAGTACCACATCTGGATGTCTACTAAGCAGCGACAAATGGCCGTTTCAGAAGAATTACGTTTTGTGTTCCATCAGACAGATGGTCACTGACGTGTACAGCATTAAAAGTGTGAAAGCAAACAACCTCCAACAACCATAGGATGGATACAAGATGAAGGAGAGAGTGTTATGGTCTAGGGAATGTTTTTGTGGGATTCCCTGGGTGATCTCATCATTATGGAAGGCACAATTCATGCATGTATCCTTTGGGACCATGTCCATCCCTATATGCAGTTTCTTTTTCCCTAAGATTGATGGAATCTACCAGCAGGACAATGCAATGTGTCACACAGCTTGCAGTGTACACTGAGCAGTCAAAACGTTATGACCACTCCCCACCATGATATCTGATGGCATTGCAGGCATGTGATGCGGAAGCAAAATACATAAGTGGAGAAGACATGAATGGGGAATCACCCTAGTGAAGGTATGGGCTGCAAATGGGGGAACCCACTGAGATAAGCGACTTTGAAAAATGGCAGATTATTATTATGCATAGCCTGTGAACTAGTATCTTGAAAACATCAAAGCTGGTAAAATGTTCACGTGCTATTGTTGTGAGAATTAATGGAAAGAGGCAGAAGGACAGTGAAACTACCACTAGGCACAAAATGGTTGGAATTTCTTTCTTCATTGATGTTGAAACATCTCATAAACCAGCTCCTGATTTAACAGTACCTTCTATTTCAAACTCGTTAATCACACGAGGTCCGCTTTCCGTTAACATAGCTGCAAATCCTCTGGCGTAACTGTCTGAATAAATCTTGATTTTACGTTTTTTCTTATACCTTCCTTGTCTGTTCGCTAAGTTTTGAGAGTCCTGCACCACCTTATCAGATGAGTGTGCTGATACAGTTTCTATGTCATCTGTGTTTTGAAGCGAATTATATTTGTTATTTAATGGTAACACAAAGTCCTGCCTATATTTATTGTTAATATGTTTGTAAGCGCCCCCCTTCGATTTTGTAGTTACCCATCTACTGCTAGGCCTGTTGTGAGCCGTTTTAGTCGTAGCTTCACTTTCTGGCAATCCTTCCATAGGTTTGGGGATATTAAGAAATACCTGATGACCAATCTATTCCAATTTAAGCTTGAGTCTTATGTTTTCATCACTCAGAATTTTTGTGTCCTCTCGCAGCTCAGCAATAATTAACAACAGATCATTTTCGGAGGATGAAGCACCGATTTTCACATCTTTGGTTTTTGTTTTACCACGCCATTGCTCCGACTTGGGTGGATTTAATTCACATTTCTCGTACAGTTTTTTTAATTCGTCCTGTAAGAGTCCAATAATTGTAATATATGATAGGTTTTCCTTTTTGATACTGTCGGTCTTCCTTGCTGCATCACACATACACGTTTCTTGACCATTAAGGGATGCAGCCCTTTGTTTACAATTTGCACAGTTCCACATAGTCGCACAATTATCGTCGCTTCTCAGTGAAGGATCAACCTTTCTGCAACGAAAATGAAATTTATGGTTAAACTGGACACAGACGAAGCCACTTTTAATGCCTATCCTACCCTCACAGTGTGAAGGTGAGAGGCTCGCTAATACAAGTGTCACTGGATAGCATTTTAAAACATACAATTTTCTATCCATGTTGGTTTTTCTAATTACAGCACCAGTTGTTGTGTAACAAAAAAAATGTTTCAGACAAAACTTATTCACTTTTTTGCAGAGAATACACATTGACAATAAAATATGGGGGTTTTCAATTAAGATTTCAAAGTTGTCCCCCCCCCCCCTCTCTCTCTTTCTCTCTGACACCCCACACTTAGGTGTGGTGTGAGGGTTGAGATTGATATGGATGTGCCCCTCAAAGACAAACAAATTTTACTTATAAATTTTTTGGATCCAAAATGTTGTTTTTGAGTTATTTCAATATCTTCAGATAAATTGCACAACCTGTCCACAACATAAGTTTAACACTAGTGTAAGTGTGTGCTTATATATGAATTTACATTATGATGTGTGAACATAGATTTTTATCCCTGATATATGAAATTTCTCTAATACTGACTTTTTGAGTGTAGCATTAACTGATATCTTTATTCTTTCTCTATTTTTAGATTTTCTACCAGGTAATATGCATAATTTATATGTGTTGCTCACTTTCAATTTCTCAATGATACAGGCTATTTTGCTACAAATGTATGTTAAGCTGACCTAGTTATGGAAGTTAACAGTGATTGTGTGCCCACTTGTATGTGTTAAAGGTTAAGATAAAAGATTATCTCAAGTAATTCCATTGATAAACATTTATTGAAGTTTCTAGAATGAAATTGTTTGGAAGGTAGGAGACGAGGTACTGGCAGACGTAAAGCTGTGAGGACGGGGCGTGAGTCATGCTTGGGTAGCTCAGTCGGTAGAGCACTTGCCCGGGAAAGGCAAAGGTCCTGAGTTTGAGTCTCGATCCGGCACACAGTTTTAATCTGCCAGGAAGTTTCATTTATTGAAGTTGTAAGATATTAAAATTACTTGCACCAGATCACAAATTTTGTTGCAGGGGTAATATAACAGAAGTGCTGCATCTTCTAAATTATCTGGAACAATTAAAAATTTTTAATAAATATTCAAAAGGAAAAAACAATTGCACACAGATGTATGAACTGAATCTAATTAAATATAATCCACCTAATTTTTATTATACCACAATATGGAAGAGCTTGCAGCTGTTTTTTTACCAATGTGGGCAACGACAGTACAAGATTCAGCTTGTGCTCCCATTATTTCCACTGGAAAACCTCACTGGTAGTAGTTTGAAGAAAAGAAAAAGTCCTTTGGCATATATAAATTAAGTGTAATGATTAGCCTTTTGCAGTTACAAAGACACAAATCATAGTCCAGTGTCCAATGAAAATGTGTAATGGTGTCTGATGAATTTGTTTGCACATTGTTTTCAATACTAATAGCAGTTTACACCAAGATAAGAGCAGTAAGTGTTCATCTTATGGGCTGCCACCTCATAATTATGGTGAGAAAGAGGAGTCTGGTTTGTCAGTGACATGCTAATATGTATTAAATCACAAATATTAATGTAGTTAATATCAAGAACAGGTTTACAATTTCCTGTATTGAAGGCATGAGTACTAGGCAATGACAACTAAATAGGCACAGAAGAGAATCAATGAACAAAACCAAAGTTTGAAACCACTAATCACAGCAATAATCCATAGAATATTTTATTTAAAGTTCATAGTGAACAAGAGTTGACATTAATAGTAGAAGACTGGTGAGTACTTCACATGAGCATAGCAACAAGCTTATAGTTACTGTTCAATTTGGGTGTCATACGTTGGTGTCAGTGGATGCATGTCCCAGTAATATGAAGTTGGCTGATCGAGCCATGGTGGATTCATGGCCTGAGGTGCCCTCTTGTTGTTAGTTACCTCCAGGTCTAGTGGCATCTGTGATACAGCATTATTCTCACAAACATTACCTGACATGAAAACCCTCACCCCAACAGAAAGCAAATAGGCCTAGAATCAACTTGACTGATAGTGACTCTGGCAGATTATTAATATGATAAGTATGTGGATTTTCAGTGTTAGAGCACAGTTCTGACAGTCTGTGTTTATAGACATGGAGATATCATGGTAGTTAGACCAGTAATTGGCAGGACCTGCCAATAGACCACTCTCCATTGGATCTCCCTAAGAGAATATTTCTGAGAAATACTGTTTTACAGGTGCCACCTGTATGGGGTGCTGTCCTTGGTTTTGGTGAAGCTGTTGGTCCAATATCACATATCATCTGTGATGTCTGGTGAAATTTTTCATGGGATATTTTTTGATGGTGTTGTTGTTCTTCATTTGTTAGTGGTTAGTTGGCAAGACCACCATGGACTGAGACAGTTTTGGTGGTGCCACAGACAACTATCCCAGGTGGCTGCAGTGAACATCATCTGGCCATGGGTGTTCTCTACTGCTGCCAGAATCAAGGTCTTTGGGTGCAGGATGGAGATAGCTGAATGTGGAGGAGGTGTAGTAACATTTATTCCACCATAAAATATCTCTGTTGGTATTTTCAGGTTATTTGTGTTGTGTGGTATGTGAGTAGACTTACCTCAAACATGAGTGATTCCTGGCCAGGTTGGATATTTTCTCTGCCTGGGGACTGGGTGTTTGGGTTGTCCTCATCATTTCATCATCATTTATAACAGTGGTTAGATTGGATGATGTAAAAATTGGACTGTGTAAAAATTAGGACTTTTTATGTGTGCTGATGACCATGCAGTTGAGTGCCCCACAAACTAAACATCATCATCATCATCATCAAATATGAGAAAATTACTTAGGCCTCAGATTATATGATCTGTACTGACTGACAGCATGTTGGTGATGTATGGGTAACTAGACACTGTGCCTGCCACCACCAACCATATATACTTTAAAAACTGTTCCAAATTGTCCAGGTGAGTGTGCCAGGGATGACAGATACTGGCCATAACTCAAATTTCCACAGAGATTTGCTTTGGAATAACTATCTAACATTCTTCTGGATTTAGTGAGACTATCAACATTCCATTAACTAATGATAACTGGTGATGCTGCACAAGTTGTGATGCACTCTCGGGTGAATGTTTGAGCCACACCTGTTGGGCCTTTTGAATCACTACCACTAGGATGGGATTCTTGTTAGTAGCTAGAGCTACTTTTGTGTCTACTGGAAGTTTGAATAGAGCATTAGAGGTGGTACTGTGGATGACTGGCTTATAAAAAAATCCTATGTTCGTATGCTTCTAGAAATATAGTCCATCTTTGTTATTGCCCAGGTGTCTGCTTTGGTACCATCTTGCATGGGACAAATATGGTTATTAATGCTCCATTACAAGGTCCATTAGATGGAAAAACTTGTTGTAATGGAAATAGACATGGAATTTCTGGGTTGTATATACCACTGCCAATGTCTCTGTGCCTAACTGTAATTACATTATACTTCATTGAGTGAATTAGATTCAAATACAATAGTGCTCAAGGCTAGATGCTGGTAAGCCATACACTCAGTGAAATTGAGATATCTGTGTTTTTCATATCTGCTAGAGGGTGGAAAACCACTGACAGAGTAGTATATGAAGAGGCTAAGACACTCTGTTGTTACGTATTGCACTGAGACAAAGTACATCATTTTTTTGCTTTAGTATGGCAAGCTACAGCCAAGATGATGACTCACAGAGGAAACAGTGTGACTATTTTGCATGAAAAAAATGTTCTAAGGACTGATACAGAAGCCAACCATTTTGACAGTGAATCCTCTTGTGATGAGTGTTGTAGATTGACAAAATCCATGTGATTAGAGGTAAGCAACAACAAAATATAATTATGTGGCATGCTATACTGAAGCATGTGACAATGTGGGTTACCATGACAGTGGAGAAAGCTCTCAAAACTAAGAAATTATTGGAATTGTGATGTATGGGACATTTCCAAGATATCTATATGGAGCCTATTAACCATGAACAGTTTTATACTGGCGATTAACATCTCTAGGTGCCTGCTATAGGGGTTGTTATGGCTTTCCATTAAATAGCTGTTAAAGTGTTAAATTGTTCTAGTAATGTCACAATACAGATTTTAAATTGCACTATTTTTCATTGTAGGTTCATACGTTGATTCTCTTCATAATTTTTAATTTTTTTCCTTCCACAAAGAGGGAGACTCAGCATTTGTTGTTAGAGAGGTGGCCATCTCACCTGTTAAGGATTGAAGGTGTTGATGGCGGCAGCGAATGCCTGAATTGAGAGAAGGGCTACTGACCACAGTTGAAGAGTGTTAAAAATGATATCATTTTACTGAAACAACACCAATTATTAACATTATTATTTAGGAGAGCCAGAACAGAATAATACTGTATTAGTATTGTTATTACTTGCAACATGATTTTTTTCTTAAACATGTTGTAACACAAATGTTATTTTCCTTTTTAAGAGTCAGAATTACATGATGATGCTATAAAAATGAAATTAGCTGCAAAAGAAATGGGACATCTATGTGCCTGCCATCAGAAATGGATGATGAAGACAGCAGAAGCAGATTTCACAATATTACATGGAGTCTGCGACTTAGAGAATGTTGATACACAAAACAACTACTCCTCTTTGTGTATCTCAAATGGCATCTCCTAAACACTCCTACGAGAAAAAATGGAAAAAGGATAAGCCTTACTGGAAGATCACAACTATCTGCAACGTTAAGGTGCAAGGTGAAGATATCAAAATCTGTAAGTCTCTGAATGGAGAGAAATGCTTTTCTCTCCATTCACAGGCTACACAAATTGAGAAGAAGAGTGGAAAATGTTGCAAAGAAAGTCAGTAGTATTAAAGAGGTACTGCCTTATCGTAGCACTGTCCATGTGGGTGGGAGAGTTTGTGTGCTCCAAGGAAGCTGAGAGCTATATCTGTGGTAGCGTAGCTACTGGCAGGTCCAACCAAGCCAGGCAGGTCTCAGCAGAGGAGCCAGACAAAGTGTGCCTCACAATGACCCATCTTATATCCTATATCCTATATATCCTATTCCCTACCCTCTCCTCAGTTACCATTTCTTTTCTTTCTCTAATTACCTTAACACACCACTGCCTTGTGGTTGGTCTCGAGAGGGATCAAGGCTAAGGGAGAAAACCCTGAAAGAAAATCTGGAGTGGGGCCCAAAAGGCGGTTGTAAGGCACACTACATCCCCTTCTGGCAGCTCCTGCAACCGAAGTGATACCAAACATATTGCCTTGCCTTTCCTCTGGATATTATCATTTAGGAGGGAGACCGTGATGATTGGGCAACTCACGAGTCTTCATATTTATTGCTCAGGCTTGTAGCATCCTGGAGAGGACACTTCAGCGATGTCCAAGGACTTTGGCACAACACGGGAAGAGGCAGTTACCGGTTATAAGCTCTGTCTGATTGCCGTAAGACTCGAGTGCCAGGGGCCACTTCCGATGGTGGGAGAGATCATTGCATCTCATTGCACAGCTACCATCCGCTTCAAGCTGGGGAGCCCAATGCCAATAAGGTGCTGTCCTGCCACTATCCGCCTGCTTCACGGGGTGTGTGGAGCTTAGAAGTAATCTTTGACAAGCGGGTTAATATAGTACACCTACCAAGAACAAAAATGAAATAATAAAGAAATCACTATTTCGTGTTGACACCTGGAATGTTAGGACCATGTGTCCAAGGTACATTGACGATGCCCAAGAGGTTGATTTCATCCGTAAGACTGCCGTAATTGACAGAGAGCTCCATCGTTTGAATGTTGACATTGCAGGACTGCAGGAGACGTGTCTTCCAGGACGCGGGCTCTATCAGGGAGGAGAATTACACATTCTTCTGGCAGGAGAAGTCTCAAGACGAGCCAAGACTTCATGATGTAGGGTTTGCTGTTGAAAACACCCTCCTGGACTGTACTGTGCCACCATCCGGTGGAACAGAGAGAATTATTGCTTTGAAAATATGCTCCTCAAGTGGCACTGTCAACGTCCTAAATGTGTACGCTTCCACCTTGTCATCCAGCATGGAAGAGAAGGGTCTATTTTATGATTTACTCAGCGACAAAATAGCCAAGGTACCTAGCACCAAGACACTATATATTCTAGGGGACTTAAATGCTAGAGTTGGATCAGGTTTTGACATATGGCCGAATTGCCTGGAACATCATGGGGTGGGAAAAATTAATGAAAATGGCCAGAGACTGCTTGAAGTCTGCTGCTTTTATGAACTCTGTATCACAAACACGTATTTCCAGCTTAACGATCGGCATAAGGTGTCTTGGAGACACCCGCACTCTCATTACTGGCATCAACTTGACTTAGTCATAGATAGGCATACTGGTCTCAAAAATGTGCTACTGACACGAAGTTATCATAGTGCTGATTGCAACACTGACCATGCCCTGGTGGTGTGCACGTTGAAGCTCACTCCTAAGTAATGTTACCATGCTAAACCGAGAGGTCATCCCCGTATCAACACAGATCATGTTCATGACACACAAAGAAAGCAGGATTTTGCCAGTAATTTTGAAAGTGCTTTCCCAGGAAACGTGCAAGCAGAAAGGAATGTTGATAAGAAATGGGCAAAACTCTCGGGTGCAATCTACAACTCGGCAGTATTGGCCTATGGAATAAAAGGAAAAAGAAATAAGGACTGGTACGAGCAAAATTTGGAAGAAATGGAACCAGTCACTGAGGCTAAACGGAAAGCCCTGCTTGCTTACAAAAGAAACCCAAATGAAAGAACTCGAGATGACCTATGAGAAGCAAAGAACAGGGCACAGCAAACATCCAGGAGATGCGCAAATAACTAATGGCTGAATTTATGTACAGGTATACAGAAAGCGGCCAATTCTGGGGATGCTAAGGCAATGTACGGTGGTATTAAGAAACCAATTGGACCAACTGTCAGAAAAACAGCTCCTCTGAAGTCCAAGACAGGTGAAGTCATTACTGATGAAGGCAAACAAATGGAACACTGGGTTGAACACTACCTCGAGTTGTGTGCAGCTTAGAATGAAGTTAGAAAGGATGCATGTGACGCCATCAAACAAATGCCAGTTATGGAGGAACTAGATGCAATGCCTATGTCCCAATGAGTATGCGGAATTCAAGGATAGTTACTCTATATAAAAAGAAAGGGAACGGAAACGACTGTAACAATTACCGAGGCATTTCATTACTAAGTGTAGCCGGGAAAGCTTATGCAAGAGTCATCCTAGTGCAATTACAAATCTTAGCTTCCAGAATCTACCCATAACCTCAGTGTTGCTTCAGGCCCGGCCGATCAACCGTAGGTATGATCTTCTCCTTAAGACAGCTACAAGAGAAATGTCATGAGCAGCAGAGGCCCTTTTATATTGCTTTCATTGACCTTGTTAAAGCATCTGATTTAGTGAGCAGAAATGGGCTTTTCAAACTGTTGCAGAAGATTGGATGCCCACCTAAACTACTACAGATAATTGTCTCTTTCCATGAGAAAACACAAGCAACGGTAAAACAGCAGAAGCATTCCCTGTTAATAGTGGTGTGAAACAGGGGTGTGTGTTAGCTCCTACATATGAGATCTGATGGATATCTTTTCAACATTGCTCACGTCAAGGCCAAGACCAAAGTAAATACAGTTGTTATCCGTGAGTTGTTATATGTGTGCTATGCAGCTCTAGTATCGAACAGAGTAGATGAGCTGCAGTATATAATCAACAAATTATCAAATGCCTTTGAAAAATTTGTTCTACTTAATAACCTTAAAAAGACTAAGATCATGGCGCAGAGCACTACCAACCTTCCATCCATCAGCATTGATGGCAATCCTCTCCAGGTAGTTGATGACTTTACCTACTTGGGATCCACAATATGTAGCAACTTGTCCATGGACACTGAAATTACTAACAGAATCGCAAAGGTATCATCTGTCATGGCTAGATTGAAAAACAGAGTATGGAACAACGGACTGCTTACCACAAAAACTAAATTAAAAGTCTACAACACTTGTGTTATAAGCACCCTTCTCTATAGCTGTGAGACATGGACAACTCTTTCTGGGCATGAATCTTGACTCAACAGCTTTCATCTCTGCTGTCTCTGGAAGATCCTTCAGATTTCTTGGAGAGATAGAGTTCCCAACACCAAAGTCTTTCATCATACAAGCACAACCAGCATCTTTGCACTCCTGAATCATTGACGTCTAAGATGGTTGGGACACATCAGGCGCATGGATCCTGAACGGATATCGAAACAACTGCTGTACAGAGAACATCAGGAGGGTGTGAGGCCAGTGGGACAACCGCATCTTTGTTTCAAGGATGTCTGCAAGAGAGACCTGACCAAGACCAGAATCAATCCAAGTCACTGGGAAAGCATTACAGATGACCATGTCAAGTGGCGAGTAACTGTGCGCAACGGCGTCAACCTCTCAGAGGACAAACGCACACAGGAACAAATCAGGAAGAGGACAAAGCAAAGAGACAGAGCAGATTCTGTTCAAAGTCCCTCAAATTTTACATGTCCAAACTGCAGTAGGGACGGCCACTCTCAAGTGGGACTGTTTAGCCACAGCAGACACTGCAGACTCTGAACCAAGCATGCTACACCATCATCCCTCAAGGATGGATGGATGCCATCATGTAAAGACAGACCAGAGGTGGCACCATAAAAATCCTCAGAAATATCCGCCTGAAGTGACAGAAGGAGTTCACTAGCACATTCAAAGCAGTCTGACCTACCAAGGTCACTAAAGCAGTTATGAGAATCCCAAAAAGGTTTATCTTGATTGGGAAATGACAATCAGTACTTTATACTGGAATCACTATGTACCCTACTGTGAGGGACAAAAACTGCCAGTATTAGAGAGGTTAAGTAGAAACCGATTCAATATTGTGATCATCGCAACTGGTTTGTGGGAGTGCTCTTTACAAATGAAAACTACAGGTGTACAACATGTATAAATATGACTGTGAAGCAGGCACTGGACTCATGTACATGTGGACTGAGCATGTTGCAAGAACCAGCAGTGATACGATATGGAGCTATATATTTAAATTTCTATAGCCAAACAGCAGTGCTTTCAAAATAATATACTATTCAGGCAACTGTGCTGGACAAAATGAGAATTGGACTCTTATGTGCATGTCATCATCACTATTATGTAAAGACATATTCAAAGAAACTGAAAACAGGTTTTGATTCCTGGTCACACACAACTCCTGTGATGTAGAAATTTTGCGACCATTGAGTAATACTGAATAAGACATGCAAGCCAAGTTTTCCCGCCCACTGAGTGGTTTGATATTGCCAAGAAAAACAGAGCAGAAAAGAAATTAGCCATGACAGTTATAACACAAGATGATTATCTAGAGTTCAGCAAAATGCCTCCCTCATCAGCACATAACATTAAGAAATACAGCAAAAAATAGACAGTATATTATAGTAACTAATCAGAAGTTACTGTATTCAAATTTTTGGTCTCAGATCCTGATTCAGTTTTCCTGAAACACACTGTTCAAAGAGACTTCCATGACATTAATGTTGAGAAGCATAGCTGTCCAATACAGATTTCACAGATTATGACCAGATTATTGTAGGCCTATTCTTACGCAGCATGAGAAATTGTCTATCATCATGGACCTGCTTCCATATATACCTGTAGTGCATCACAGATATTATTTATCTCTTACTCAGTACAAAGCCACAGAACACATTATTCAATCAACATTAACTGATGGCCGCATTTCATATTACTGTTAATACCAATTGGTAAAGCCAAATTTTGGCACTGAATCGTTTGTGATACACTATCACAAGAACTGTATCTATTACTTAAACTTAATATTGTTTTTCATAGCATGCAGTAGTTAAAAATGTTTTATTTCATGTGAGAAGAACACTGTAACATATGTAGAATCTTACAATATAAGAAATACACCTGTTATGTCCATTACCTGAGTTATGAACTTTATGAACATTCAAATGACTGTCCTGCAAAATTAACTTAATATGGCTTACCATTATCTTGCCCTAAGTGCCTTAGTTTGTTGTATGGAATTGTGTGCACTGGTGTGAAAGAGCTGTGCATGTTCCATATTGATGTGCACCTCCATATACTGCCAAGGGCTTTCCACACACACTGTGTGATCAAAAGTATCCAGATACTCCCAAAAAATTACATAGGTGCGGTGTGCTGTCACCTACTGCCAGGTGCTCCATATCAGAAACCTCAGTAGTCATTACACATCATGAGAGAGCAGAATGGGGTGCTCTGCAGAACTCACAGACTTTGTTCGTGCTTACGTGATTGGGTGTCACTTGTGTCATACATATCTACATGAGATTTCCACACTCCTTAACATTCCTAGGTCCACTGTTTCCAATGTGATATACCAAGCAAGGTGGCACAGTGGTTAACACACTGGACTCACATTTGAGAGGATGATGGTTCAATTACACATCTGACCATTCTGATTTAGGTTTTCCATGATTTCCCTAAATTGCTTCAGGCAAATGACGGGATGATTCTTTTGAAAGGGCATGGCCAACTTCCTTCCCCATCCTTCCCTAATCTGATGAGACCGATGACCTTGCAGTTTTGTCTCCTCCCCAAAATTAACCCTCAACCTTCAATCTGATAGTGTAGTGGAAACGTGAAGGGACACATACAGCTCAAAGGCGTATGGGCCTACCTTGTCTGTTGACTGGCAGAGACCGCTGACAGTTGAAGAGGGCCGTAATGTGTAATAATGAGACTTCTATCCAGACCATCAAACAGGAGTTCCAAAATGCATCAGGATCCACTGCAAGTACTATGACAGTTACAAGGGTAGTGAGAAAACTTGGATTTCATGGTCGACCGGCTGCTCGTAAGCCACACATCACACAGGAAAATGCCAAACGACACCTTGCTTGATGTAAGGAGTGTAAACATTGGACTATGGAACAGTGGAAAAACGTTGTGTGGACTGACAAATCATGGTACACAATGTGGCGATACGATGGCAGAATGTGGGTATGCTGAATACCTGATGAATGTCACCTGCCAGTGTGTGAAGTGTTAACAGTAAAATTCATAGGTGATGGTGTTATGGTGTGGCCATGTTTTTTATGGAGGGGGCTTGCACCCCTTGTTGTTTTGCAGTGCACTATCACAGCACAGGCCTACATTGACGTTTTAAATACCTTTTTGCTTCCCACTGTTGAAGAGCAATGCGGGGATGGTGACTGAATCTTTCAACATGATCGAGCACCTGTTCTTAATGCATGGCCTGTGGCAGAGTGGTTACATGACAATAACATCCCTGTAATGGACTGGCCTGAACAGAGTCCTGACCTGAATCGTGTAGAACACCTTTGGGATATTTTGGAATGCTGACTTTGTGCAAGGCCTCACTGACCGACATCGATACCTCTCCTCAGTGCAGCACTCCATGAAGAATGAGCTGCCATTCCACAAGAAACCCTTCAGCACCTGACTGAATGTATGCCTGCGAGAATGTAAGCTGTCAGCAAGGCTAAGGGTGGGCCAACACCATATTCAATTCCAGCATTATTGACAGAGGGCACCACGAACTTGAAAATCATTTTCAGCCAGTGTCTGGATACTTTTGATCACATAGTGTATGTAGTTTGCCAAATAGAGAGACAAGTGAAACTTGCTCATGACTGTTAAGAACGCTTGCTTCTTTGAACAAGACCATCCAAATTTTATGGTTTACATATTAATAAATAAAGAGGCCTCAATCTCTTCACAGCTCTGGAGATAAAGTTTGCATTTCCTAATAATGTAATATTGGTGAGGTAAGTAAGGGCGTCAATTGCTGATAAATGTTGCTTAGATGGTGCAATGCTAATATCAATACATACGTGCCTTAAATATGTGACTTATTTTAGTATGAAGCTGCTTTTGTTGGGCCAGCACTTCATTCATGCATACTGGAGGCAGGACAGGATCATGCTGCCATTTATTTGAAATATTTCTAATGCATTTGTGATGGTATGACTGAAGGGTGTGTTAAATATTATTATTCATTTGTTGATCTCTTATCTAGTGGTGACTGTAAATCCTTAATTTTGAGATACAATTTTTAAAAACATTGTTCTCTAGCTCATATTGACAGAAACTCATCTGATCTAGTTATTGAGTGTGTTTATATTACTGACTAAGAATTTGTAGTTGCCTTAAAGTCTTTACAAAGCATTTCAGATCCCTGGGATCACTTAACTGTCGTCAGTTCCATGTCCCACATAAGTATCTAATTATTGCTTAATTTTGTCCTTGAGCATGAGCTATATGCTATCTGTCTTCTCTGTATAATGTCCATAAAGTCATATGTGTCCACAAAGATGGTGGAGAGGACACAAAAGGGGGGCACTTGCTCTCTCTCTCCCCCCCCCCACCCCCACACCCCCACCCCAGGATCTGGAATACAGATTTTTAATTCCCTACTGAATTCTCTGAAATTCCCATGATTTCACTAAAACTCTCATTTAACCAGTTGTAGCATTATGTGGATGGTCATACAATTGCTGTATATCTTATGGTTGTTTGTATGTCACTATGTCACAATTTCAGACCATCAGATTAAAAATGTGCCACTTCCATAATAATTATAATAATACAGAGAGGTGTACTTTGAAGACAGTTTGAAAGGATGCATATCTTTTAAGTATCAAAGTAATCTACCTGGAATAAATGTTGAGCGAATGACAAGAAATTATTTGGTATACAATGAATTTTGTGTGTGTGTATGTGTGTTTGTGCGTGCATGTGTGTGTGTTTTTGAGGGTGTGGGTGTGTCACCTATAAATTTATTTTTTGTAGCATAACATGTCTTGAAACTGGCCAACAATTTTATACCAAAAAGAAAATTTTTGTCTTGTCCCCCTACTTCTATGGATAAATTTTTGCAAATACCTACCCACGCATATTGCTTTTTGGTTTAACTTAATATAATATTCAAAATTGGCAAAAAATACTAGGCCTGGTACAAAAAGTGTGGGGAATGCACTGCATGATCCGTCTTAGGTTTCTGTGAAATAAGGCCTGCTGTATCTTTAGTATCTCCATCAGACTGCGATATGAAGCTCATAACTATTCATATGCGCCAAAGATGCTACACATGTAAGACTTCAGACACCACCTCAAATTCTACGCTGATCACAACTTGGAAACAGCAGCTGTGGTTGTGGTACGTGCATGAAACAAGTACCTCTACAGTCTGCAACCAGTGTTCACTGAGAATGTATGTATGCCTTGTCACTGCAGCAGCTATCAGATCATTGCTATGGACTTCTTGTCTCTTGGACTTCACTTCTGTTACTTACTTGTAAGTTTGGTTTTACAACTTGTGTTATTGTGTGATTTTGCTTCAAATGTTCCTACACTAGATCATAGTTTAGACTATGATTGCAGTTCTGCTCTAGTCTTGTCATTGTTTCCATCTGTATGCATTCCTCTGGGATCTCTACTCTACAACAGTAAACTGGTGAACAGCAAACAAAAATGTTACAACAGTTAAATAAGTGTGTGCCTCTTTCATTTGGCAAAATCAAAGCCCATAATTGATTCTGCAATCACACTCCTGAAACAACAAAAAGCAAGAACTTCAACTGATCCTATAATAGCAGGCAGAACAAGAGGTGCTATAAACACAAGCGAGACAAAAAAAAAAAAAAAAAAAAAAAAAAAACTGTTGAAGTGGTAGCTACAGAAGAACCAACAATAGCAGCAAATGTTCAATCAGATCTTGCAGCAGCAAGGCGAAGCAATTCATCAATCCCCATCATTCTAGCAATTTCGAGAGTGTCATGACGAATGTTAGGACTAGTATTCATAAACTCATCACATACAGAAATATAGATTACCTACATCTACATCTATACTTCATAAACCACATTATGGTGTGTAGCAGTGGGTACTTTTGGTACCTCTCTGTTTCCTCTCATTCCTACACAATTTTTGTAGTTATGTTTCTACACAAACTGTAAGTTATATAATTGTCTTGGTGTAATCACTCTGCAATACAAATATCAAAGGAAAAACCATGTTTTCCTGTTTTTCTTGTAATGCACACTGTCAGAAATTCAACAGTAAACCTCTCTGTGATGCACAATGCCTGTCTTGTAGCATTTGCCACTGTACTTTGTCGAGCATCTCTGTAACACTCTTGCACCAATTAAACAAACTAAGATGATAAAAACTACTTAAGATAGAGCAAACTACTCTCCATGTGAACTTCTATTCTCTTCTATTCATTTAACCTATTAAGATCCTAGACTGATGAGTAGTACTCAAAAATTTGCCAGCCAAGTAAAATGTAAGGCACTTCTTTCATGGAAGTACAGCATAAGCTCATCATCATGAATTTCAAGGGATCAAAAAATGAAGGGTTTATTTAAAAAAATTGTATTAAGTGGAAAACACAGATTTCAATATGTATGCATATACTGTAGTACAGTAGTGTGTAATAAACTATATTATCAGTCACATTATATTACTGTAGACATATAACACCGTTAAGTGATTATAAAAGTACAAATACTCAAAAATTACAGTATCTTCTTGAAAAAAATTCAAGCATGGTTCACTGATGTCAACAGGAACGACAATATCTTGTAATTTCACAACCAATTGTAACTATAGTGTCCATAAACCCAGCAGTGATGTCAGATGTTGAAGCAAATCATTCCAAACTGTCCAAGAGTGTACACATCTCCTGATGGGTGGGTGGGATGGTATCTGTATTCTCCTCTTCCTCACTTTCACCTGATGATCCTTGTTGCACCTCAGTCACAGCATTTAGCACATCAGATTCCAGTGAAAAGCATACAGCAACAATGTTGTGTGCACTAACGAATTTCCCAAAACTAGTCCCTGGATTCACAACATCTTGCAGAACTGTCCATTCATCAGGTGAAATAGCATCATCTAACTTAAGGATATCTTTAGTTTTGCTATGTCTCCATGCTGTGTATATGATGTGGTGAAGCAGAGTTTCAGGTTGCTGTGATTGCTGTTACTGCATCAAGCAAATTCCAGTTTGTGGTTGCAGTATTGTTTTCAACAGCACAAACTTCAGCTCTTACAAATCTCTTGTGATAACCTCTCTTCCTGAGAGAAATGATGCCTTGGTCCATGGGCTGACTTGTGCCTTGTTGCATCTGGTGGAGAAAAATGGATCTTTATGTTGGTTAGGTTCAGATCCTGTACATTACGGGCAGTACATCTGTCCAGTATAAGAAGAACATATCTGCTTTCAGAAACCATTTGACTGTTAAGATGAAGAAGCCACTTGTGAAATGATGTGCTGTTGAGCCAAGCTTTCTTATGGTGAAAGATGTAAGGTAAAATATCCATACTTACATTTTAAAACAATATGGTTTCTCAGAATTATTGATATTCCAGGGATAAAACTTCTCACTGTCATCCACATTACATCCAGGGGCAACAGTTAAATGTTATTTGCTGAGTGATCCACCATGACACTTAGCACTTAGCACATGATCACGCTTCATTACAGGATCATTTAGTAATCATGAAAGCATTACGGAGATGATAGATAAACTCCAGTGGAAGACTCTGCAAGAGAGATGCTCAGTAGCTTGGTACGGGCTTTTGTTGAAGTTTTGAGACCATATCTTCACCGAGGAGTCAAGCAGTATATTGCTCCCTCCTATGTATATCTCACGAAGAGACCATGAGGATATAATCAGAGAGATAAGAGCCAACACAGAGGCATACCGACAATCTTTCTTTCCACAAACAATACAAGACTGGAATAGAAGGGAGAACTGATAGAGGTACTCAAAGTACCCTCCATCACACACTGTCAGGTAGCTTGCGGATTATCGATATGGATGTAGATGTAGATGTAGATTTTATCTCGAGTGTGTGATTTGAAAAAAGTTTGTAGAAAAGTCCAGTTTCATCCATATTGAACATATCACATGAGGCATACCTTCTCCTCACTCAATCAAATTCATGCAATCAGCTGTTCTCACTTTCTTCATCAACTTTATTTGCTTCACCAGAAATTTGTACAGATAAAACTGAATGTCTGTTTAGGAACCAATACAGGCAACCAGCAGAACTACTGAAGTATGATGCATATATTTTTGGAAATTTTATTTTCTTTTGATTGAATCACAGGGCCACTTAAAGATATGTTTGGTGCATGCATATGATTGAACCATACTAGCAGTAACGTCTTGATGTCCTTGTACTAAGGGCCACATAAGTCATTTAGATTTCATTCGGGAACCTGATGGAGCTTCATTAATCAATTTTTCTCAATTACGAATTATCGTAGATAAAGTAGATTGGGAAATTCCAAACTGCTCTGCAATTTCTGTTTTCTGTGTACCACTGTTCACTTCACCTAGAATCTCAGAGTTTACCAGTACAGTAAGAGCTCCCTGTTTCCTCTTTGCAATGTTGCACATGCTACTATTTTCTGATTTTTATTCTGTATTCTAACTCCATTTGGCTATGAAAGAAAGAACACCTGGCACTGAATACTTTTCTAAATGTTTATTCACACATTACTGAGTTTATTTAAATGTACTGTACACAGTGATTGTTGAGGCAATAATTGCAGCTGCCAACTACAAAATGTTATAAACAAGACAACAATGGGTAATTAGCTTCGTAGTTTCATTCATTACATTCAATCCAGAAAAAAATTAACAATTAAAAATACTGTAACATCAGAAATTTGTCTTACAATGAAATTTAATTACACTAGGTACTGAAAAATTGTTTGTAAATTATCTTAACCAGAATTGCTATTAACCAATAAAACCTCCCATAAGAACAATTTATTTCTGTTGGGGCCAACATTTTTATGATAACCATGTGTTCACCTTTAACCCTTTCATGCTATTGAGTTTATACTGTATTACAGTTCCTTAAGATTCTGCCAATGAACCTTATCCGGACCTCTGTTTTCCTACAGTTTGTTTTATGTGCTCATTCCACCTGAGTTTCTCTATGTGGTTACTCCTAGGTATTTTCTAGTAGTTATAATTTCCTGTGATTTGTTACCAACCACATAATCAAACAGTAGTGGATCTATTCATGTATTCATGGGCAATATGTTATACTTACTTATTTCCGGGTTCAGCAACCAGTCCCTCTACCAGCTGCAGGTCTTCCTCCATTTTGTTACATTCATCATGGGTTGCAGCCATCTGACAGGCAACACTGTCATCCATCAGTGATGTCATGGAGCCGTCAGCAGTGTCAACTAGATAATTAATTGTCAGTTTATTAGAACAGTACTGGCCCTGCCATACCCTATTGGGGTGCTCCTGAAACTACCTTTACATTTGTCAATGTTATTCCTTTAAAATGGTGAGTTGAGTACTTTCAGCAAGGAATGCTTAAATATAGTCACAAATTTGGTCTGATACTCAGGAAGCTCATTTTTTCACTAACTGGTATGTAGCAAATTGGGACTGTATCATATGTCTTCCTGGCATCAAAGAATGTGGAAACAACCTGAGCACATTTTTCCATGACAGTTTGGGTCTCAAGGATAAACAGTGTGTGCTGAATTTCATCAGATCTCTGCCTGGGGAATTCATTTTGATTTTAATGGAGCATAAAACACAAATCTACAATACACTTATATACAATTATGTCTGGTGATCCTTCCTGAACATGGGAATTACAGGCACTTTCCAGTCACCAAGTTCCCAAAGAAAGACGCAAAAATTAGGACTATTTCCAAAAATGTGCTGCAAAGTAGAATATGAAACTGAAAATATTAAAAATGTTTTAGATTTGACCATTACAAGAAGCCCAACCATCACTGATATGAAAATTGGTAACCCATCATGAGAAAGATGTCAACATAATTTCAGATTTGATATGGCATAAGGTATTTCAAATACTTAAACAGGTGGTGGTCACTAACAACTGCAAACAGAAGAAAATATGTAAACTGTGTGAGAGATTGACAGCAGCACAACTCTAAAAGCAAAGAGAAAATGGAGTATAAGACAAATATTGAAAGCTGTCCTGTAAATGTAAAGTACATAATAAGGTAGCAAAACTCTTTAGGAACATGAATGCAAAGGTTCTTCTTCACAGCAGGTATATTAGGCACTGGCTTACAGAATGTTATGCAAAGAAGAAATGATTACCCATTTCAACCAACAGATGTGTATAGTGTATAATAGGGAACTTGTTGAAAGTTAAAAAGGTAAAAAAGGTAGGAGACAAGGTACTGGCGCAAGTAAAGCTGTGAGGATGGGACATGGGTCATGGATGGAAAGCTCAGATGGTAGAGCACTTGCCCACAGAAGGCAAAGGCCCCGAGTTCGAGTCACACAGTTTTAATCTGCCAGGAAGTATCATATAAGACACACTCCACTGAAGAGTGAAAATTTCATTCTGGAAACATCCCCCCAGCTGTAGCAAAGCCATGTCTCCACTATATCCTTTCTTCCAGGAGTGCTAGTTCTGCAAGTTTTGCAGGAGAGCTTCTGTGAAGTTCGGAAGTTAGGAGACGAAGTACTGCCGGAAGTAAAACTATGAGGATTGTGCATGAGTCATGCTTGGATAGCTCAAATGGTAGAACACTGGCCCGCGAAAGGCAAAGGTCCCGAGTTTGATTCTCATTCAGGCAAACAGTTTTAATCTGCCATGATGTTTCATATCAGCATACACTCTGCTGCAGAGTGAAAATTTCATTACACGTGTTATACATTGGACAAACTGGAAGTAACTTTTGAATGTAATACAAGGAGTACCAGAAGTATACTATTACCAAAATTATCATAAAGTACCAGTCTCTGAAACTAAGCCTTGACAGTGTGAGTAGACAACACAGTATAAAAGTTCTGCACAGAGTAGGAAAAGATAAATTACTTGATGTGTTTGAGAAGCTGAAAATTTTTGCTTTCAAAAAGACAAAACCTGAGTCACTACTCAAGGAATTGGATGACTGCAAAATAAATTGTTTTTATTCCATCTGCCTGACCCCACTGTAGTGAAAAATAATAAGTAGTCCTTCAGGTTCAATGCACAAACATGAGTCACAAATAGAATTCCACAGGAGTACCTCAAAATGGTGGGACATGAGGGATGTGCAGTCAGTCTGTCTCTGAGTGTCTGCGCATGCTGTATGCAAATAAGCATGTACGGGAAGTCACCTGCAAGTGGAGGTCACTATCCTTACATCAGTGCAAGACAAGGAGTACCTTTCAACAATACAGAAGTGGACAGTAATCTCTTTTTTTCTAATTAGCTGAATTACTTTATTGTCTTAGTTGCTATTTGATCATAATATTCATGTTCTAACAACTATATTTGTACATTCTTTGTCTACACTATCTAGCTCTTTCTAATGCCTCTGTAAAATCCTTACACAATCTCTGTGATGATGTGGTAGCTTCATTG
Organism: Schistocerca cancellata; assembly: GCF_023864275.1. Lineage (NCBI taxonomy): Eukaryota > Metazoa > Arthropoda > Insecta > Orthoptera > Acrididae > Schistocerca > Schistocerca cancellata. Next base: position 273,130,872 of record NC_064629.1, read on the forward strand.
ATATTTGTAACTATTTTACTAAGTCAGTTATCTAAATAGACTTACTGTAGGATCTGTACATTGTCAATAAGCTTAGACATTGGATTCTTCTAGGATACTTGATAATGCATGCTTGACATGTGAAATGGGTAGTCAGTAAGCAGTAATGTAGAAGTGAGACTGTATGCTGCATACTATACACTAATCTCTTTCTGTTGCTCTGTACTAGCATGGAAAAAATATTTACAAACACATGTAGCAGCAGTGAGTCTACAATTCAGGCAGCCTCAGAAGAAAGATTCACAGTCATAGTCAACACAAAAATGAATAACTACTATCGTAAAACCAGTAAACCAACTTGGGAATTGTGCACAGGATGAATTCAAGAACTTTCATACATTTAGCATCCCTACTGCCCTCCACTCACAATTTATTTATTTATTTTTACACATATAGTTCTGTACGACCAAATGGAGGAGCAAATCTCCAAGATCTTGGAACATGTCAGTACATGAATTTACAACATAAAAGTAATAACAGATAAAATAAAATGTTTATGAACCCAAAAAAGATAAGCCATAAGTTTATGAAAACTTAGTCAACAATATACCACAGGAATCGGTTCCTCACCAGAATATCAGAAGTGTCACATGAAGAAACTCTTCAGTTTTGATTTTAAATCACGTGGATTGTTCCTAAGATTTTTGAATTCTTGTTGTAGCTTATTGAAAATGGGTGCAACAGTATACTGTACACCTTTCTACACAACAGTCAAGGAATTGTGGTCCCAATGTGGATTTGATTTCTGCCTGGTATTAACTGAGTGACAGTTGCTAATTCTTGGGCATAAGCTGATATGGTTAACAAGAAACAAAAGAGAAACTATATATATATATATATATATATATATATATATATATATATATAAAGAGGCCAATGTCAGAATCCCCAGACTACTGAACAGGGGATGACAAGAGGTTCATGAACTTACAGCACTTATTGCCCAAACCACTCACTCGTTTCTGAGCCCAAAATACACTTTGAGAATGTGAAGAGTTACCGCAAAATGTAACACCATATGTCATAAGTGAATGAAAATAACTAAACTAGACTACTTTTTGTGTCTAACTATCACTTACTTCAGATACTGTTTGAGTAGTAAAAATGGCAGCATTATGTCTTTGAACAAGATTCTGAATGTGATCTTTCCATGACAGTTTAATACCTATCTGAACACCAAGAAATTTGAACTGTTCAGATTCACTAATCATATGCCCATTCTGTGAAATTAAAAAGTCTGGTTTTGTTGAATTGTGTGTTAAAAAATGTAAAAACTGAGGCTTACTGTGAATTAGCATTAATTTATTTTCTGGAAGCCATGGACTTGTACCATGAACTGCACTATTCGAAACAGTGCCAGTGTTGCACCAACATGCCTCCCTTACTGCCTAGCTAGTGTCATCAGCAAACAAAAATATTTTAGGATCACCTGTAATACTAGAAGGCACATCATTTATATACATAAGGAACAGGAGAGGCCCCAGCACTGATCCCTGGGGCAACCCCTATTTGACTGCACCCCATTCAGACCCAACATCACAGCTATTCTCATCACTGTAGATAATGATTTTTTGCTGTTTGTTGTTAACATAAGAGGTGAACCAATTTTGAGGTACTTTCCGAATACCATAATGGTCCAACTTCTGGAGAAATATTTTGTGATCAACAGAATCAAACACCTTAGTTAGATGCCTAGCATTCAGAACCTTCTGTTTAACCCATCTAGTACCTCACAGAGAAAAGAGAAAATGGCATTTTCAGTTGTTAAACCATTTCTAAAAGTGAACTGTACATTTGATAGCAAATTATATGAAATAAAATGATCAATTATCCTTACGTATACTGCCTATTCCATAGGTTCAGCAAACACTGATGGCATAGAAATAGTCTAAAATTGTCCATATTATCCTTTTCTCCATTTTTACAAAGGGGCTTTACTACTGAGTACTTTAATCGTTCACAAAACTGACCATCCAAAAGAAAAAAATTACAAATATGGCTAAGTACAAGGCTAACACACACAGTACAGTACTTAAATATTCTGCTAGGTACTCCATCATATCCTTGAGAGTCCATAGTCTTCAGCGATTTAATTATTGACTCAATCTCCTGCTTGTCAGATTCACAGAGAAGTATTTCAACCGTCAGGCTCAGAAAGGCATTTTCCAAGAGAGTTATATGATTCCCTGCAGAAACGATGTTTTTAAAAGTTTTGTCTATGGCTGTGCTACTGTTCCTTTGCACCCTGTTTGGAAAAAACACACTCTGCATCAGATCATATGAATTTAGGAGATCTTCCAACATTCTTTTTCTTGCACAATCACACACAAAATTAGTACTGAACTCACCACATATAGCCAGTTTTTGATACTTCCAATAAAGTGGACCAAGAGCCCTCTGGGGCTTAAGTAGAAATGCTCTGAAGTCAGAGTTAGGGGACCTATAAACAACAACAATAGCAGTTTAGTTATACTAAATTCAACTGCCCCTGCATAACCCGCGCAGTGCCAAGAATGAAATACCGTTTCTTAGAAACTTTCACCTGTGGCAGGTTTCATTAGTAATTGTGATATGCACTGTATAAAATCTTCCACTTGCGTGACCCTGGTGCTGCTAATTGTGATATGTGCTGTGTAGAAATCCTACAGCTGTAGTGCCTCTATTGTCCCTCTCAGCTTGTCACCAAAGCAGCAGTGTGTGTTGCTTAGCCTGCTGATGTGGCCAAGTGGTTCTAGTCGCTTCAGTCCAGAACCGCACATCTGCTATGGTTGCAGGCTCGAATCCTGCCTCGGGCATGGTTGTGTGTTGTGTCCTTAGGTTAGTTAGGTTTAAGTAGTTCTAAGTCTAGGGGACTTATGACCTCAGATGTTAAGTCCCATAGGGTTTAGAGCCATTTTGAACCATTTTTTGTGTTGCTTGGGCCTTAAACTGGTTCTGAGGCCACTACCTACTGAAACAGCCATAGCTACACAGATCACTGAATGCAATAAAGTTAAAGGAAGTCAAGTTGTAGTGAAAAGTCACAATTTCCTTAACTCGAGTAAAGGTGTGGTCCCGTGTGACGAGGTTAAGGATAATGATGAGGCAGATGGAGATGGGGATTAGTAATCATGATGTCATCATAATGATTTTGGTTTCTAAAGTTGATAAATCAAACAAGAAGGCTATAAGAGTATTTCTGCTAGAAATAGCAGATTGTGAACATCCCACTTAGACAATGAATTGGCATAATTTAGTTCCAGTACAATGGATGGAGAGGAATTATGAGCAAAGTGTTAATGGATTGTATATCATACTCTGGAGGAACCTGCCCCATGTAAGTGGTGTAAAGATGGAAAAGATCCACCATGGTTTAACAATGAAATTCGGAAATTGCTGAGAAAGAAAACGTTGTTGCACTCTCAATTCAAAACAGTACACGCAAATGATGACAGGTAAATGTTAATACAAATTTGATCGTCTGTAAAAAGACTGATACGCAAAGCTTACAACAACTAAGACCATCATAAATTACCAATAGAGCTTGCCGAGCAGCCAAAGAAAATTTTGGTCCTACATAATATCATTATTGGGACCCAAGCCTAAGTAAAGTCAGTCATTGACCAGAATGGTTTGCCTCCAGAAGACAGCGGAAGTAAAGCTGAAGTTTTAAATTGCACATTTAAAAAATCATTCACACAGGATAATCACAGAAACACACTGTCATTTGATCATCCCATGACATTGGTGGTGGGGGCTAATGCGGGGAAGGGGACCAAATAGTGAGGCCGTCAGACCCATGCGATACAGAGGATATAGTGACGAGCACCCATGGTGTACAGACATAACTGAAAGAGTTGAAAGCAAATATGTTGCAGGTCCTGATGGAATCCCAGTTTGGTTCAACAAAGAGTACTGGTTCAACAAAGAGTACTGGTTCAACAGAGAGTACTCTACAGCATTGACTCATTAGTTACCTTGCATTCATTGTTAACCTCTTACCCAGCACAAAGTCCCAAGTGATTGGAAAAAAGTGCAGGTGGCTCCTGTATATAAGAAGGTGAACAGAACAGACTCGCAAAATTAGATACCAATATCATTAACATTCATCTGCTGCAGAATCCTTAAACATATTCTCAGTTTGAACGTAATGAATTTCCTTGGTAGGGGAAAGCTTCTGTCCACAAATCAACATGGTTTTAGAACGTATCACTCATGTGAAACTCAGCTTTCTCTTTTCTCACATCGAATCCTGTGACCCATAGGTGAAGGGCAACAGGTGAATTCCATATTCCTAGATTTCCGTAAAGCATCTGACGCGATGCCACTCTGCTGACTGTTGGTGAAGGTACGAGATTCCCAGGTATGTGAGTGCCTTAAAAACTTCTTAAGTAGCAGGACCTAGTATGTTAACCTCAACAGCATGTGTTCAAGACACGGATATTGTCAGGTGTGGCACCAGGGAAGTGTGATAGGACTGCTGTTATTTTATATACAAATAAGTGATTTGTTGGACAAGGCAAGCAGAAATCTGTAGCTGTTTGCTTATAATGGTAGGTGTCATCTTAGAGTGACTGTAGGAGGATACAAGATGACTTAGACAAAATTTAAAATTGATGTGATGAATGGCACCTTGTTCTAAATGTTGAAGAATGTAAGTTTATGCAGATGAGTAGGAAAAAAAATCCATAATGTTAGAGTACAGTATTAGTAGTGTGATTCTTGACATTGTCACATTAATTAAATATCTAGTCATAACACTGCAAACCAGTATGAAAGGGAATGAACATGTAAGGACTGTAGTAGGAAAGGCAAATGATGGTTGACTTCAGTTTTTTGGGAGAATTTTAGAAAAGTGGGGTTCTTCTGTAAAGGAGACTGCATGCAGGACAGTAGTGCAACAAATTGGTGGGTACTTCTCTAGTGTTTGGGATCTACACCAGGTGGTATTAAAGGAAGATGTTGAAGCATTTCAAAGGTAATCTGTTAGGTTTCTTACCATTAGGTTTGAACAACACACAAATATTAATGAGATGCTTCGGAAACTTAAATTAGAATCACCTACAGAAATGTCACATTCTTTAACGCTATTAAGAAAATTTAAAGAACCAACATTTGATGTTTACTGGAATGATTCTGCTGCTACCAACGTACGTATTGAATCAGGTCAATGAAGATGAAAGTAGAGAGATTAGAGCTCATAGGGAAGAACATGGACAGCTGTTTTTCCCTCACTCTACTTGCAAGTGGAACAGGAAAGGAAATGACTAGTGGTGGTACATGGTATCCTCCACCATACTGTGGGTTGTGGAATATGTAGGTAGGTGAAGATGTAGATGTAGAATTTCTTATGTACTGCAAGCATATGGGCATTAGGCCATATTCTGAGGTGTGTTCCTGCACCTAACATTTTTCCTCTCAATATTGGAGACATCATCAGAAACTATAAAGACACAGTCAGTAGTTTCAAACCCCAACAAGCTCAGAAAGCCAAACTGTTTATACATAACAGCACAAAAGTTGGTTTGTGATGTCATCCGACTGCTGCTTGAGACCACGGACTCAACCAGTTGGTGTTCTCGGACTTGTACTCCCAAAAAGTCAGCTATGTTTACTTTATTTATCAGTAACTTGAACGTGAACTTGTCACTGGAAACAGGTAACAGCTAAACGGCTTCCTCTAGTACAATAGGTTTATCAAGGTGCAATCATAGCTATGCTGTGATGTAGAGACAGAGACAATAGAAATTAAAAATACACAAAACAACTTTAAAAGGAAAGAAGAAGGATTAGACATGTTGTGAGACTCAGTGCTAAATCAAGACAACTGCATCAACTCTTCCAGTGTACAAGCTCCAGAACCCACATTGCCACAACTATGTGATCATAGGCAATTCAGAAGCTTAAAACCTTCAAGTATAGCTCCAGATCAATCATAACTTTCACTATAGTAACAAGAAGGTCAGTCGCATAGAGTACTAATGGTACAAAAAAGCAGGCTATAGCACAACAAAAAATGGCACAAACTGCAGCAGAATGTAAAATTGCTAATCACCACTATTGTGACCACTAAAAGATAAATGCTATATTCATAAATAGAAACATGGAAGAGAAAATCAAGAAATCATCAGAGGTTTCCATACTTGTTTTGTGTAATGAGTCCATATTTGACCCACCCAGAGAAACAAGGGAATGTGTAACCTGTTGGAGAGAAACAACTGATCTCTGCTTGGGAACATCAACTGCCATGTGTCTGAAATACCAGCAGCAAGATAAGATGGGAACATACAAAAATTAATAACCAACTAGTTCCCATACTCCAATGTAATATGGATGGGGTCAGGACACAAGTGGATGAGCTGAAATTATTAGCATAGGGAAGGCATTTGTGCTTATGTCTACAAGAGATGCTATTTAAAATGAATGCTATCACTATGTTAGGAAGATAAAGCCTCCATCAAAAGCAAAACTTCACTGTCAACAAGACTACAGTTGTGTGAGCATATTTAACATTGAGGTAATCCATTACTTGCTTCTCCTCCTTAACACTAACTTACAAGAAGTTGCTGTAATGGCAAGTGTGCCATACAGAGAGACACTACACTATGTACACAAGTTCTCTGTATAAGAATTATGAAGTGACTTTATGGAATGGTTCTCTTCAATTTGCTTCTCACTTTTAGGATTTGAAGATCAGTACCCAGTCATCAGTTTCCTAAAGAAATTCTCAAAAACTCAAGAAAATCGTTTTTGAATAGAAGAAAATTTCCAAGAATTGGTAAAAATTTGAACTGTATTAAATCCATCAGCAGTAACTGAGTGCTTAGCATGTAAGTCTCATAACTCCAGTGTTACTAGTTTTATACTCACAGGCAGTATGTTTTTCTTTCATTTAATTTATTTATTTATCATCCAGTCAAAATGTTTATTAACCAACATTACTCCATATTTTGTTAGTAAAAACACATATTTTTACTCTAAGTACTAATTGCATGTAAACTCCAATATTCACAAAAAATTAAAATTTGATACAAAAAGTGGAAAGAAAATGTCACACTTTTTTTATTACAGTATTACTGATTTGTGTACACACACACACACACACACACACACACACACAGCATTTTGCTTATGTGAATCAATTTTTTTAAATTACTTGGTGTAGAACTTTGCTTCTGCCGTTTTTTCCCAACATTTGAGTCTTTTATGAAACGAATTGGTTACACATGTATCATTCAAAGTACTTTCCATCGCTGGCCACTACTTTCTCCCATCTTTCAGGCAGTGTACGAATCCAATGTCGAAAAAATTTTTCATCTTTTGCAGCGATCCACGAATTGATCCAATTTGTGACTTCTTCATGAGATCGGAAGTGTTGGTCAGCCAGGCCATGCGCCATTGATCTAAACAGGTAATAGTCAGAGGGAGCAGTGTCTGGAGAATATGGGTGGGGTAGGACTTCCCATTTTAACGTTTCCAAGTACGTTTCGACCTCTTTTTTCAATGTGGGGTCGAGTGTTGTCATACTGTAAAATCACTTTGTCATGCCTCTCGTTGTATTGCGACCATTTGTCTTTTAATGCTCTGCTCAAACGCATTAATTGCGTTCGATAACGAGCACCAGTGATTGTTTCACTTGGTTTTAACACCTCATAGTACACGACGCAGAGCTGGTCCCACCAAATGCAGAGCATGATCTTGGAGCCTCGAATATTCGGTTTGGCTGTTGACGTGGAAGCATGACCGGGATATCCCCATGATATTTTGCGTTTAGGGTTGTAATAATGAACCCATTTTCCGTCCCCAGGCACAATACGATTCAGAAATCTCTTCCGTTTTGGCCTCTGAAGCAACGGTTCACAAACACAAATGCCGTTCAACGTCTCTTAGTTTCAGCTCACATGGGAACCAAGTTCCTTCTTTCTGAATCATGCTCATAGCCTTGAGACGGTTTGAAATGGCTTGCTGTGTCAGTACCACTAATCATGCCAATTCTTCTTGAGTCTGACGCGAGTCTTCACTCAGCCATGTCTCTAATTCTGCATCTTTAAAACATTCTCTCTTCCACCACTATGCTAGTCTATGACGTTAAAATCACCATTCTTTAAGCATTGAAACCTCTCACGACACGTTCTTTCACTAACAGCGTCCTTACCATACGTACTTGAGACCATTCATTGAGGGTCATCTGCTGTTTTCTTCATATTGAAACAAAACAGTAACACCTCCCGCAAATGACGAGAATTAGGCTCATAAATTGACATTTTCGATCAAGAACAACTTTATGATGCAGACACAAATCGACTGATGTTTGAATGAGGTTATGTTGATCGGCCTCCAAGCTAACTGCATGATGTCAGCAATCTGTTTCTTTCGACCACTACTTAGGCCGTGTTCTATGTGAGCGACAGAAGCGAGCGACTTCTGGATATGCGACACTCCAACGAAAAGCAGCAGCATCAGGTGAAAAGCTTGTGTGTCCTGCGTGCGAGCGACCATGTCGCGATACAAGATGGCTGCTTAGAGCTAATCAGCTGTTTCTATAAAACGGTGTCCCTAACCTGTAGAATACTGTAGCGAGAGAGTAAGGCTACAGAATTACGTTTACTTAAGAAAATAAGGCGAAAAGGAATGTCGTGCATGAAATTTACAAAAGGGAGCAACTTCCATGGAGAATTACATAAATATCATCAACTGCAAAGATCACCAGACATTACACGTGAATGAGCAGAGGAGCATTCGACTATCTCATCAATAAGTAAAATACGAATGTTTTTTACATGATCAAGAACTCTTACCAGCCAATAAATGCAGAGGAATGACTACTACATGACTAACTACGCTAAATACAAGTATAAGTACGCAGATTGATAACACTGACCAATAGCTAGCTATGGTGAAGGGTTACTGCATAAGTTTGTGATAAGGTGTTAGCGGATGGTCCTCTGTTCGATTCCTCCCTGTTCTTATATTTTTACTGACTCAGTTACAATTCTGTACACTAAATTTTATGTATACTGCTTACCCTGCATCGCTAAATATATTTTTAAGGTCTTGCCAAAGAACTTTATCTTCACACCTATCCCAGTATATCACACACATTTAATTCCTAATAAATTACAGTGAACCATGAAATTTTACAGATATTTGATGTTTCGAACGTGATTCATCAGTAGTCAACCTTAAGGCCAAGCGTTTAAATTGCTCTAAATAGTCTGTAAAAGTAAAGCTTACAAAATTTTTGAAAACAAAGTCTTGTTTTGGTTAATGATTTGTCTAAATGTGTGAAATAAAAAACATTAGGGAAATGTTTAGTGCACCTCATTTTCTGTTCATGGTTCCAAGCATCATTCAAAGGCACGTTGAACATTTCTCTGATCTACTTATTTCTTTTACACAAATCATTTCATAAAATATTTGACTGATATCTTTCATTTTTTAATTCCAAGTTTTATTCAGAAAGCATGATCTTAATGACTCATCGCTTGCCTTCCTAATGTACTTGATTCGAAGGAAGCTTTTTTGACATTTAAATACCGCACCAATATATCTTTTTAGGTGCAAAATAGTTAGGTCTTGAACAGATGAAATTTTTGACACTCCATTTTCATTCCTTGGCAGCAGTTTTTCATGAAATATTTCAATTTTTCCTCAGCTTATTAATTATATTTTCGGTTATTACCCTTATTACTTTCAAGCAGTTAAATATTTTCATGCCAAACTAGACCTCATGCTGGTCACTTTGATGTCCTGTTTACCTGTTCCTCTTCCTTTGTTTGGCTATGAAAATGTGGACACAACCTCATGTGTAAGTTATAGGGAGTCTTGTTTTCGCTCGGCTCACGCGTTGGCAAAAACATCTATAGTGTTAATCATATGAGAAAATAGTCCATTCTGATTACTGTCATTTCCAAAATTCGTCGTTTCGATATCTTGAATCTTTTATGAGATACGTCGATTTTTACGACCACTAGTCCTTTCTAGGTGCTGTCATTTCCAAAATTCGTCATTTCGATATCTTGAATCTTTTATGAGATACGACAATTTTTACGACCTGAAATGCGGGAAAGGTTCGGACGCGGCGCGAGCGACCCATCTGCGGACATAACAACCAATATCTCAAGAATGTAGTGAGATATTATTCCGGTCCCAACTTTAAATACAATTGAGATATATTGGTTACATTTCATATGCAATAATGTATGGCCTTAAATTAACTATATGGAAAGTCTACACAATGTGATTTTACCTCAGAAAATTCTTAAAAATTTCGTGCAGCCCTGTAGGGGATAGTAGGGGAAATACATGCACCTAAGGAAAAACCGATGTGAACCATTCGTTACGTCATTAAAACGTACGCAAATAAGTACATACCATACAATGGACATTTCTCCACATAGTCCAATCGTCTATAAATAGTTATAAACAGTACATTAATTTTGAACATAGAAATAAAAAAGTGCAAATGCGTGGTATTCCCCACCCCATAGGGTAATGACACGCAAAGTACTGGGTAATAACACGTAAAACAAACAAACCATAAAAATGTACAATACTTGATGTTTTTATTTGCTTATTAGTTACTACAAATAGTAAACAGTATATTTAGGAATGAAAGAATGTAATTCTACAAACATGTCTTATAATTTTCGTTTTTTACATATTATTGATATGAAAAGAGTTCATTTCCTCATACATCAAAGATCGTACTCGAAACCTTTTGGAGTGTTCCAGCCACTATATTCTTCATGACTCCATCTTCTACAGCAAATACATCAGTACGATAGTTCTCCATCTTTCCCAAACTCTCTAAAAACTAAACAGACATCTTCTGATATCGCCAATGGATCAATATCATCCATTTCATCGTCATCACAAATGTTTTACAAGTCCAGATTTAGGTCATCCTCGCTGCTACTTTCACTTTCTAGGTGGTGTTTCTTCTTATAGAATGTCTGTTTCTTCTTCGAGACTTTTTTAAGTTGCAGATTTCTGCACTTATCTCCTTTACCCTTAAGATTTCTTTTCTTGTTTCCTTCTGCTTTCTTTTTCATGGCTTCTTATTGTTTCTTTATTGATAACTCCGTTAGCAGTTTGTACTTCTCTGGAGTTGCTGTAAGGATCACTGACTTTCCCTTAGACTTTCCCATGACTTGTTTCATCTTAGGTAGAACTTGTTTTTTTTTTTTTTTTTTTTTTTTTGGAACAGGAGATATTTCAAATACATTAACGTGGTTGACACATGCACTTTTAGTTGATGTTGTTGTGCCCTCTTATAGGCCTACTAGAAGTGGAACATCTTCTGCTGAAGATCCAGGAATCTGTTCTTGGCTCCTTTTGGGGATATGTGGCTCGTTCGTAGATGCAACCACTTCATTTCCATTTGTTGCATTCGGAACCTCTTCATCTTCAAGGACCACATCTCTGAAGATCTCACATTGTTATAAATCGTCATGCTGAAATTTGGTTGGATTGATAGGGCAAATCCCGCTTACCTTAAACCCTGACTGCCCTTTGTCCATAGTAGCGACCTTAATATATGCCTTATTAAAAAGTTCTGCTAACTCATATGGTGTAATTTTTTGATACACATGTGACTTCATATACATGTCACATTAACGATTGAAGGCTGATTTCAAAGAAGAAAAGAATGTAACATCTAGTGGTTGAGGCTTGTGAGAAGTGTGTGGAGGTATTGTTACCATGACAATACAATGTTTTTTACAAAATTAAAAATTTCAAGTGAAATGTGGCTGCTGCGATTATCTAAAATCAACAGCACAGGGTCATTAATAGTTTATTTTACATTGTTGTGAAAATATTGGATCCATTCGAAAAATAATGACTCTTGGACCAGCCATTGACGGAACACCCAGATATTGCTCCAGCTGGTCCACCTTTACTTAAGAGATTCGACATCCACTTCCTGGGTAAGATAAACATAGGGGGTATGTAGGTACCAGCAGCACTAAAACAATGTATCACAGTCACGTTTTTCCCCCTTTCCCAAGACGTGGCCCCATCTATTTGTTTAACACTTTTAAGAGCCAAAATTCTCTCGAGCTTTTGTACAGCATTTATGACCGTTTCATCAGCGTTGAACACTGACCCCTCTTTAAATTTATATCTTTCAAAGACATATTCTAAGTTTTTAAAATATGCATTAACCTCCTCTTCATTAAATGCCTGTATTCTGTTAATGCTAGTTGCTTCAGGTTTTCTCATGCTAATACTTAGGTTTCTTTTTAAAAACAGAGCTAGTCAATCCTTTCCAGCTAACTTAGATGACTTATCAAACTTGTTTGCAATGTTGTTAGCCTCTGCATACTCAAATGCAATCTTTCGCAGCTGGATGCATGTAATGTCATAGAACAGCTTGGCCATTGTCATAACATGATCCCTAATCTCATTTTCCTGTTTTGTCGAAAATGTTGGATTTCTCCCTAGTTTTGGACCCTCTCTATTTTTAACGTTCATTCTCGTTCACAGAGTAGCTTCATGAATCCCAAAAGCTCTTGATACTTCTCTTATTTTTCTTACAGATTTGATGGCATCAAGAGCCTTACAAAGTTCCTCTTGCGTCCACTTTGCTTTCTGGGTTTTTCTTTTATACCTACCCATCTGAAATTAAAAAAAAAAACCTCGTTAGTTTTGAAAATATAACCCGTAAGGGGGAATACCATGTACTTCAATAGCTGCATGCCATTACCCCACTGTAGGTTCGATGACTAACCTAAGCATAACTTGGCCCCTAATTCGAATAGCGGGACAAATATACAATTAAATTAAAGGTTTCATCAAGGGCTAGTAGTTGATATGCAAGAATTACATTAAAGCAACTTATAGTAGCACTTACCTTGCAAAATACTGTTGACCAAAAATACATGAGACACGCCAAAAATAAACAATACTTCACTGCTCCAACAATGCCATTGGAAAATGGCTGGCATAAGCTGTGTAGTAGTTGTTACTCCTGCTGGCAGGGTGTAGCACCAACTGGGAACAGCTTGCGCCATTCAAAGTGCGTAAATCACCCTGCATGGGATTACCCACATGTGTGTAATTCCCCACCTTCCCCTACTCAATTTCGTGAAGCACAGTAACTATGACTAATAACGAAAATACATTGACATTTATCGTTTGAAGAAATCAAGCTGTAGGTTGCGGAAGAATCAAATTTTTTCACTGAATAATTTTCTTAAAATCGCATGTTAAGTGATTCATAGCTGCCATCGCGTCCGCTCCACTGTTTTGCCGAGAAGACACGTGGCTGTTGCTCACTGTCGCACATGCTGCAACAACAAGATTCAAACATATTTGAATTCAAACATCGCCAGTTGCAGAGAAAGGCAGACAGCAACACCGATGTCACTCATGTAGGACACTTCTGTAACTACACATGTGGTTGTGTTTTCTCACCTGAAGCTCTCACTCACTTCTGTCACTCACGTAGGACACGGCCTGACTGTTGTCGTCACCTACCAGCAAACGGCAGAAGCAAAGTTGTACACCTTGTAGTTTCAGGTTATTAGTTATTAAAATCAGAAAGAAGTTATTTTAAGAAAACAATTATGATTTAGTGTTCATTAACCGACATTTCAATTCAATAATAAATCTAACATTTAAATAAATATCAAAGAATGCTGGGACAGAAAGGTTAAACATTATACAATGAGTACAATTGACAAAATGGTAATTTCACATATGTTGTGTTGTGAAAGTTAGAAGGCTATGTACAGTAAAGCTAAAGCAATATAAAATATAGGCCCTTCTCCAAGAATGCAGCAATTGTGTCAAGAATTTTATGGTTTAAAACATGATAAAACTAGAGACATGGCGAGTAACATAGGTGCTCTATAGAATATAATATTTGAATTAAATCATCTCCAGTCGAGTAAGACATCAGACACCATGCTCATATCCAAGATACTTTCTATTTTGCTAGACAAATTCAAATAGTTTTCTTTAACATGAGATTCATAACTCACTGGTGAGTGAATAGACCAGAGAAAATGTAACTGGATGGCTCCTAAGAGAAGATGAACAATAATCCAGAAAATAGTAAGCCTTTGATGTTCATTTTAAAAAAATAAAAGAAATTATCTAATTTGTAACAATTTTGGTGGATGTGCACATTTTGCAAGATAATTCAAAAACTGTAAGAAGAAAGAACATTGTTTTCTATGCAAGAAAAATATTCACAAAGAGGAGGAGTGCTACTTCAAAATAAAAATGAAGTTTGGTAATCAAAAATGAAACCTTCCAAGCTTTTCCTTCACTGCAAGAGGACAACCCATAAGGAAAAAATGATCTTTAAGAACAAAGAGAACATAAAAATAACATTTTACCTAAAGGACATCAAGAAAGGAAGAAAGAAAACATTAATGACAAGAAGAGAGAAGTCACCACTGAAGAGAATAGGGAAGTAGATATCAATAAAGGAAAAAGAGGATGAATACAGACCATAATATAACTTATTTGAATAACATGCTAAGTAATGTAGACTGGAACAATATTCTGACAACACATTACGGTTATGGAAAATTCTGAAGTGAGTTATACTACACTCTCATTCAACCCAGCCCACTAATAAAAAAGAGAATTCAGTCCCTATTGTGACCCAGAACTCGATATCACGTTCAGTCACTGAGGCTAGAGAAAACTAAGATGGTGTGAGTATGCTACATTAATTGACTTGAGCAATAAAAAATTAAATGAAGAGTTGAAAAAGGTATCAAAAATACAATGTAGACTTCCTAAATTACGAAAAACATAAAAATTTTGAAAGTGTCATTCATAACTCAAATAATATTTTCAAAACATCATGGTCGCTAGTAAATAGAGAAATAGATAAACAGGTAACTCAGGGAAACATACAACAGAAAATCACTTGCTGATAAGTGGTACAACAGAAGATGATGAGAATAAGGTAGGAGATCTGTTTAATAATTATTTTGCCTCTGTTGACTCCAGCATAAACAATCAGCTTAAAACTCACAAATACAAATCCAAAGGAACACCAGTGTCAGGAAGTATATTCTTGACACCAACAAGTGAAGAAGAAAGATTTAAAACAGTGAGTAGCTTCAAGCATTCTCATGCAGCAGGATATGATGGTCTTCATCTGTACACTCTTAACAAATGTATGTCTTTACCAGCAATTATTAACTCTCTAATGGAAGATGGTTTATACTGAGATGAGTTGAAAATTATTCGAGTTGTCCTATTTTCAAAAAAGGAAACAAGAATCTAGTAGAAAACTATTGATCCATATCTGTTCTTCCAATAATATTCAAAATCTTTGAGAAAGTAATGCACAAAACAATCTGGAACATCATCATAACCAAAGAGGTAATTTCTAAGGGGCAGTATTTGTTTGTCAAGGAGCGACCACCACTGCAGCAGCATCCAGCTTAATCAAAAAAGTCACCCAAGCAATAGACAGTAAAGAACATGTGTGTGGCATCTATCTAGACTTACAAAAATAACTTGACTCTGTTGATATGAGCATATTGCTGGACAGACTATGGAACTATGGTATTCAAGGCACAGCCCATAATCTGAAGACATTCTGTTTGAAAAATAGGAAGCAGTTTGTGTCTATTAGTATCAATGAGGGAGCATACAAATCTGACAGCACGAACAATAGTTTCGGCATCCCACAGGTGTCTATATTGGGGCCAATTCTTTTTATTATTTGAGTTAATGGTATTCAGTCTATAACAAACTCTGCTACAGTTATCTTATGTGCAGATGATACCATATTAATAAGCCATAATTCTAGCTAATCACAACTTGAAATGGAACCTAGTATTGCAGCAGGCATAATTCTGCAGTGTTTTAAAGTAAAAACACTAAAATTAAATACAAATAAATCAGTGACTATTGAATTTCATCTTGGGAGGCAAAAACCTCATGTAAACTAAATTTTAATGGTCAATGATTACATTAAAAAAGAATACTTGGCCAAGATTCTTGGCCTGAGACTTGATACAGAGTTAAATTGGTCTGTCTGCCTAGGGCATGGATGTCTGTGATGTCCTTAGGTTAGTTAGGTTTAAGTAGTTCTAAGTCCTAGGAGACTGATGACCTTAGATGTTAAGTCCCATAGTGCTGAGAGCCATTTTGATCATTTAAAGGTTATTTTCATAAACCTATCTACTACCGTATATGTCTTAAGGAAACTGACACCTTATTGTAACATTACTGCTGTGAGGGAAATATACTTTGCACTATTTGAATCTCATCTAAGCCATAGGGATCCTGCAGTAATGGTAATAAGAAAAGAGTTCTTATCTTACAGACAAAAAGACGTAGAAGTATGGGAAAGAAATGTGCCAGGGAATTGTACAGAAATTTGCTTAAAGAATTTAAAATACTAACTGTTCATAGTCTGTATATACTTAAGAGAATCATTATGGCAGTAAACAGTAACAAAAGACCTAATAAAGAAATACATGGCCACAACACTAGAGATAGAAAGAGGCCTCACAATATCTCTCAGAGAACCATACTTACAAGGAAGGCCCTCACTATGCAGGCATAAAATTATTGAATTGCTTCCCCCTAATCCCTCAAAATTGTCCATTACAGAGCTAAAAAAGAAATTAGAATAATGAATCCTAAACAAACATGTCTATTCAAAAGATGAATTTCTAGATTTAGTACACTCTTATGACGGAAGACACATGTTCTAAAAATACATGAATATCAGATGTTAGACTGTGCCACAAACTGTAAATATATGAATCTCAGATCTGAAGACTGTGTCACAAACTGTAAATTTCTTAATACTTTTAATGGTAAGTTGTTTTTATGTATAGTCTATATATGTGACTAAATTTGGAAAAAATTCTGTAGATAACAATACCAGGCAATAATATTTAACTGTAATAAGTAAGGCTATGACTTATCCAGAATACTGGAACGAAAATAGAAAAAATTAAATAAAAATGTACTCAGTTGATGTTGCACCAAAATAAATCTGTATATCGTTTCTCCTGTTGACAAAAAGTCTTAAAAATGTTAAGAATGTAACCATATGCACAAATTAATTTGCAATGTGGATGTAAAATGATTCATTGCACTTCGCGGTGATCTATCATGCAACATGACCCATGGAGCATGCAACTAACTATCTCACTATCTGGAATGTCACTGCAATGATGTTCTAGTTGTGAAAATATCTTACAGACATGTATCAAATAATGTATACCACACTGCTGCATTTAATTTCTGATTTCTTGAAGTTTGTTTATAACCAATATTCATAGGGTGAGGATCAGCTTTGTCACAAGTAGTAGTCTAAGTATTTGAACCAGCTGAACAGTTATGTTGTCAGACACTGTGTTACACAACTATATAGTGGAATACTAATCTATAGATTCAGACAAATGATATTTCTGTGGCTAAATCACAAACTTGTTATTATTTTAACAGTTGAACATATACTATTAACTGGCTGACTTACTAATGTTAATGAGATGATTGATACCTCATGACTGACTGACTCTTTGTATATGACACTTATTTAGAGATGTGAGTAACATTAGAAGTATTAATTTCTTATGATATTTTCAATATTAACACAAAACATAGCAATATTAGAGATCATAGTCTGTTTAACTATACATTGTCTAGCCAGAAAAGTAAGCAAAATTCTAGGTATTATTTTATGAGACGGATTTCTATTTATGCAGGGATTCCCTAAAACGCCCACCACAACATTACAGTAAGATGAAATCTTCCAAACTGAATAATTAACAAACTAACAAATTATTCTAGAGAAAGTAGTCTTTTTGGGATCAGAAAAGTGTGAACTACAAAATATGGTGCTCAGTTTATGAAATAACTATTATTTAAGATTTGAACCTTCTGGAACACAGTAAATTTGAATATGAATCAGTTTTAAAATATACAGTTACTGGAAAATGTAGGATGTTGGCGGAGAAGAGAAGAATGAGGGTTTTCTAACAAATTAACGCAATTTAGAAGCAAACAGATATTTGGTCATTGAAAATATTATCTGCATGTGATTTGTGTGAATTGTAAACCATGGATATTCTTGTAAATATGGAATAATCAGATATAATACTACATAAGAACAAATGTATTTTGGTCCTGATTCATTACACTTTTTTCCATATTTCTTCTCATGATAAAATCATTCTACAAAGAGAAATTTTACTTTGAAAATCCTAGGTTTAATTGAAAACATGGACCTAGTTAGGATCTTGGGACACGTCCTTCACCTCAATGATTGTCACAATCAGTCAACTTAAATTTGTATTTATATGGTAGAAGTGTACTATTGACTATAACAGAAGACAGTTTTTAACTTTTATTTTCCAGTACATGTAAAATAAATACCAATCATGAAGCAGTTACAGAAATGGTAGTAAGCAGTAGAAAGGTTTATTTTGAAAATGGAGTGATTATTCCCGTGGGCCTACGTCATTATGTTTAAGAGGCTGTCTCAGTAGCCATTGAGGGAACATCATGTAACCAGCTGTCACTTACAGACCTATCATCTGGGTTTTAGGTCACTCTTGATGATTCCACTGACCAGTTAGAGAAGACTGTTTAGACCAGCCTTGGCCACATAATTTCAAAAAAGCTCCCAGCTTACAGCAATGTCCACAGAACTGATAGTGACCCTGGTTTCGTAGTCTAGTGAAATGTTGAACCAGAGACTTTGCATATTCTGTGAGAGCCTGGGCTGCAACTTCCGTGACCAAAGAACTTTTGGGTCCCAATAAACAGCTCAGCTGTACTACAACATCAGTGGCTTATAACCCTGTAGCTTGATGTGTGTAGGATGAGACTGTTCTCCATAAAGTCCAGATAACAACAGCTGTAGGAGTCTGCAAACATTTGTTTAAGATCCAAGGAAATGTTTCTCAAAAATAAGATTGTTAAAATCCTGGTGATCAACTCCCAAAGCATTCGCAACAAAATTCCAAAATCTGAAGAAATTGTACCCTGGCTTAACAGCAACTCAGGGACTGACTCAGACATCTATACTGACACAGCACTGTCAGTGGTGTACACCACAGCCTGTGCTATGAGGTGCTTGCAACGCATCAAGTGTTGCCCTCAATTACATTAAGTGGTCAGTTTGTAAGTGCCACATCAGTCAAGCAGTTTCACCTTAGATCTTTCAGCAATTTATGACATCACCTGAACCATTTATGAAGTCTACCATTGACTGTGGACTTGTGAACATATTGGGTTAATACATTGAAGCACTTTACTACAGCATAGAATGGCTTGGCTTTAGATCCCTGAACATTCTGGATAAAATATCTTGTTTAGTTTTTGATTCTAATGAACTTGGACTCAGTATGGACAGGTTTAAAAGTGATTCCCTTTTTGTAGTATGATTGTTACACCCATGTGTGAATAAAACAGATTATTCATGAAGTTCAACGTTATATACCTCAAAAGAACTGCTATACTCTGATTAAAATTACTTTTTGATTGACAGATTGCAGTGGTGGGATGCAGTGTTGATGATGTAAGGCCAGCCACTCTTCACAAGTCACTACATAGATCCTACCAAATAAGCAACAAATCAAGCACATGGTGCTCCACAAAAAACTATGAGTGAATGTTGGCTCGCCCATACCACTGTAATGGGACACCCTCTACTAACATCAACTTTTTTATAGAAATAGGCGATACCAAAAGAAAAAGTATTTCCAAATCTTGTATAGGTTAAAATTATCTCAGTTGTTTCACTAAAAGGATTTTGTATGAGTTTGTATACAATGTGTTATACTTCAGGTCAAAATATGAAAAAAGAAAATAATTTGCTAGTACTCTGTACATATAGTTAAAATTCCTCGTCTTTTAGAAATATTTGAAATTACGAAATACCTAGCATTTCTTCCTATTATTAATTGCACAATCTGACGAGATTTATTAAATTTTTTTCTCAACCCATTTATAAAATAATGATATAACTTATGATGATTCTTCTTTTGTCAAGAAAGTTTATAAACTGTTTTGTTTTATAAACTCTTTCGAATGTGTTAGTACTGCAAAATGAGTTGGTAGTAGTGGGTAAGCCTCTGAAGAAAATGTACTTGTTTTTTTTTAATTTGGTCAATAACAATGCAATTGTTGGTTTTATGAAAATGGAGACTGAGAAGTCAGTGTGTTATAGAAGAATAGGATAAAACAGTGAAAATCGAAATTTTGAAGTTGATTTTGTCAAAATTATGGGAAATGAAGATGTATAACAATAACAAATTTAGTGCAGTTAATGACCAGTTAACTGAAATAAAAACAAATAATAATAGCAAATTTTGTGCAGTTAATGATCAGTTTACTTAGTGAAGTAAACTTGACACTGAAGTAAACTTGACAGTGAAGTAAACTTGACAATTAAATGACCAGAAACCTGAAAACAATGGTAAAATGGACAGGGTACAATACTAAATAGACCAACTTAGAAATCAGGTTTTGGAGCTAAAAAATGGGTTCTCAGATGGATTCAAAAGTGTGAACGTAAAATTCGATATTTAAAAAATAAATCTATTGTTTTGGAAAATGAGTTAGTTGCCCATCTGCAAATCAGGAGAAGAAAGTTAATGACGTAAGAGTTCAACAGAAAGCTATAGAGGAAAAAATGGGACAGAACTTTAGTAACTTCCTGGCAGATTAAAACTTTGTGCCCGACTGAGACTCGAACTCGGGACCTTTGCCTTTGCCTTTGCCCGCGAAAGGCAAAGGTCCGGAGTTCGAGTCTCGGTCGGGCACACAGTTTTAATGTGCCAGGAAGTTTCATATCAGCGCACACTCCGCTGCAATGTGAAAGTCTCATTCTGAGAACTGTAGTAGTTTAGTCCAAAAAATTTTAAATGTCGAAATCAGTATTCTAACTAACAATGTTTCAGATCAAAAAATTTGAGCAGTTCACAAAAATTTTATTTACAAAAATCTTTATTCAAACAATGGAACTGTGTGGTCCAACATGCAGTCAAAAAGTTTTCCATCACCTAATTTATATCCAGTGGATTTTCTGCACCACTGTAGTTTTGTGTCAGGCATGATTGGCGATCAAAAAATTAAATTTGTTAAAAGACATCTTGAAGGCGAAGCTCTGTCTTGGATATATCTAAATTTAAGTAAGTGGGAGACATATCAGAGTTTTGAAAAAAGGTTTTTGAATAAATTTTGGTCAGAAGCTGAACAAGGGAAAATTAAAAGCGAATTTCTGAATGGTCCTAATTATAGGAATAGGGACAGTACTCTGAAAGAGTTTTGGAAGAATCAAGTTAAGAAATTAAATCACCTTGATAAATCATTTGACGAAATAACATTGATTGGTGCAGTAAAAGGAGATTACCAGGAAGATTGTATTGCGATTTAGTACACAGATCTATCGACTGCCTTGAACAATTTTTACGATATGTTGGCAGGCTGGATAGGGCATAAGAAAGAAGCCTGTACCATAATAATAGAAATGATAGAGATCATAATGGTAACAACTACAGATGCAGAGATTATGGTAATTTCTATCAGTGTCAAAATGCCAATAGAGGTGAAAATTTTGAACATCACCAGAATAGGAATAATTGGGATAACCATGGTCAATTTAATAGAAGAAATAAATGTAGAGGTACATACTCAGGAAACGGTACTTCATCTCAATGAATGTGCACAATTTTGGGGAGAGAAAACACAACAGGTACAGGACCCCCAATTTACACCTACAATTAGGCAATAATAAGAATATTAATAAAGTGGCACAGGTATCTGACGTTGAACAGAAGGACTATCAGATTTCTCATTTAGGAATTGATCAAAAGTTTTGGAAAATTATCTTTAATTATAGTGATGTAGATATTAATCACACACCAGAATGTGAGAGTAATGAGACTTTTGATGTAGTGTGTACAAACGATTTCTTCTCTTGGTCACAAAACAGTGTTATTGATGTATGTAAAATAGCAGATGATGACTGTATTAGATCTGAATTAGGTGGTATTTTTAATGTAGATGTGAATGAGAGCTGTCAAATGACTGAGGTTGGTAAGTCTGATACTGGTAGCTTATTGCAAATGAATGTAAGTGAGGTGTGTGACTTTGATAACAATGAGACCTGTGTTGTTAATGATGTTGGTGAAGTAATTTTGAAAGAATATGCTGATGATAATGAGGATGATAATGATGACAAGTATCAGGTATTCATTGAGTTTTAAGAATAATGAAGCTTCAGAGTTATTTGTGAATACAGGAAAGGTGATGATGTATGTGAGAGTCATGGAATACCAGACCATTCAAAGCAATTTTTCATTAGTGTCATCCAGGGTACTGATCTAAATAGTAAAGGTGAGTTATCTGTAAGCCTAGAGAATAAAGATGAAACCTTCTTGAAATTTGTTTGGGACCAGATTGACGATAAAATAGATAAATGTGCGTTCTGGAATAAGTTAGCTGTTGTTGCCCAAAAGTTATATCCAAATTGGTGGAATGAAGTGATAGAAGATTTAAACAGGAAGCATAATTTTGACAGTAATATATTTTGTTACTTCTGTAATAAGTGATGTTAGTTGTGCTATGGAATCCATTCAGTGTGTTGAGCCTTTATCCAACAACATGAGTAACCAAAGTAATTCTAAGATACTAACAAAGTTGATAACATGCCCCCCCCCCCAAAAAAAAACAGTGTGGATGTAGCATTTGATGAACTGAAAGTGATCTTTTACATGAAGTGTCTAATAACACAGGTGATAATTCAGATGTTGGATATCCTTACATTAATTATATATAATGAGATTATATGAGTAGATCCGCTTGCAATTTTTAAATAGTACATTGTTCATAATTTGTACTGTAAAAACCTGGAATAATATCTTAGTATGTCGGTGTGTATCACCCTGTTAGTTCATCTCTTTTTTATTGTATTTAACTCTGATTATTAATGTTTCATATGTGAACACTTTTTAATCACACTTGACATAAATCCTATATATCTGACATAGAAAAATGAAGAGAGAGCATATCTGGTGTGATGTGAAAAAGGTATTGAACAGCATATTTAGTACAAAAAAACAGTGTTTCAGGATTTGATGTGAATGCTAGACAGGAAGTTGCTTATCTTCTGGAGTGCATGATGAGAACTCTAAGGAGGATATTGAAAGATGTGGGTGGATCCACTTGCCACACTGCTGTATGGCTGTATTCTGCTGGATCAATTGACTTACAAGAGGTCATAGGTGCTGGGTGATGTACTCGAGCATCTGCCAGCTACATCTGTGTTGTGAATTGATTTATGTATGGATGCTGATTTGTATAGTAGGTATTTTTCTTATTTTTTCTGTAATACGTTATGTATCAGATACTTTTATACCTCTATTTCTATCTTGGGCATCGTTTTGTAGACCTTTTGGCAAACCTTGTAGTCTGTCACAAAATATGGTAAACACATTGTTTCCAAATTTCGTGAGGGGGATAATGTAATGGGACACCCTCTTTTAACATCACCTTTCTTTACAGATATAGGCGATACCAAAAAAAAAGTATTTCCGAATCTTTTAGGTATCAGATACTTTTATACATCTATTTCTAGCTTGGGCATCGTTTTGTACACCTTTTGGCAAACCTTGTAGTCTGTCACAAAATATGGTAAACACACTGTTTCCAAATTTCGTGAGGGGGATTGTAATGGGACACCCTCTTTTAACATCACCTTTCTTTACAGAAATAGGCGATACCAAAAAAAAGTATTTCCGAATCTTTTATAGGTTAAAATTATGTCAGCTGTTTCACTAAAGGAATTTTATATGAATATGTATACAAAGTGTTATATTTCAGGCCAAAATACATAACAAGAAGTTAATCTGTTAGTAGTCTGTATGTACAGTTAAAATTACACTTCTTTTAGAATATTTCAGGACCCATTTATAAAATAATTATGTAATTTGGTGATGATGCTTCTTTTGTCAAGAAAGTTTGTAAACTCTTTTGTTTTGTAAGCTCTTTACAATTTGTTAGTATTGCTGAATGAGTTAATAGTAGTGGGCATGCCTCTGATGGAAACACACATGTTTTTCAAGTTTGTCAATATCACTGTAATTGTTGGTTTCACAAAAATGAAGATTGTGAAGTCAGGGAGATATAGAAGAATGAGAGAAAATAAAACGAAGTTGTAGCAACAGAAACAATTTCATCAATTATTCAGATAAACTGGAACCCACAAAATTAATATTTCACCCTCAGGAATGTACCCCTAGATGCGAGAACTGCAGCCAACAACAATAGAAAATGACGGTAAGTAAAAAGTTTTTCTTCTGTATGTATTACACCTCTTAAAGCTTTCAAAACTTTTGCAGAGGCAGAGACATTTTATGGTGATGTGTGGGAGGGGAGGTAGATTACACCACTCAACTCACTTGAATGTCAATCAGAGCAAAAATGGAGGAGAATTCACATTAAAGTATTGTACATTAGTATTGTGTGAGTAAGTTGAGAATTTTGGTTTGACAGGAGGCATGCTAGGATAGTCTGTGTAGTTGCAATGATGCCTCTGTTTGGATGCCTTTGTGGTAATAGCCTGTGCCTAGTAAGCAGAAGACCTGGGTTTGAATCTCAGTTCAGCATCAGTTTTAAACTTCCACCATTAATTTCAATCAATGTCTGCTTTGCAGCAAGTTTCTGTAATTCCATCTTAACAACAAAATTAGTCACCCACTTCCAGCAACATTCATCTGTTGCACACAAGAAGAGAAATGGGAGACCAATCAATCTCTCTTTACCACAGTCGTGCGCACACTGCAGAAGGCAGACATCTTACTCTAGGTATGAGAAACACCTCTCATGCTCTCAAGTTTCAGAGGGGAGATTTTTGGTTGTGTGAGATAGTTCGTTGCTGTATTTTCTTTTCCAGAAATATGTACACCATTTTCTTTGATTGCCAAGCATTCTGCACCGCAGAAAATTAGTTTACCACAAAGGAATACGCTTTTTGAATGTTCTGTAGTGGTCATAGTAGTGTGGCTGCTTCTGGCAATGTCATCCTACATTGCACAACAGCATAATATGAGATAGATATAACTTCAGCAAAATGGTTAATTGGAAACCACCACCACTACATTACTGGGTTCGCTGATGAGTCATTGGAGGCAGTTGTGAACAGATTACACTCAGTTATACCACAAGAGTCATGTGTGTTCACAAAAGGTTTGGAGAAACTGGAGTTAAGGCTTTGTTGGTAGAATGTGATGTGTATAATACTGAGGACAGCAGATGGCCCTCACTTCATGCACTAAGACTGAAAATGGGTCCTGGCAAATATGAGCCAGTGACTGCTCAGTTAAATGTGAAGTTGTTTGGTTAACGGAGATGTAATTGTCATTTGAAAGAGTTCCCGTTTGGCACCAATGAGCATAAAGCACCGTGTTATTCCGCAAAGAAAAGAACATCAACGTGCTATAATGTTTTTGTAACCAAATTTATATACAGAGTATTTTTACTTGTTTGTTTGGTTATTTCCTTCTACTCTGTAATAGTTACATAGAACATTTTTGTTGCTGATCTCTCTGTCCAACAACAAGTTCATACCTTTGTTTCTGAAATAAGATCGTGCCTTTGTTGCTCCCTTCATTGTAATCAGAAATCTGAAGTAGGTGGATAATTGCATCACCCAGCACACAAAATTTGTCTAATGATAGCAGTTACCTTGAAATGAATTGACAGCCTTCATTAGGCTGATTTATGTGACCTAATCGCATATTTCAAGTATAATTTGAGCTATAAATAGTTATTAACAGTAATTGGTGTCTACATAGAGGAATATACTGCAGAAGTAGTGGGCTTCTGAATAATTTCCAAATCAACATACATAGCTTAGGTGAGTAACTTTACAGCATTCATTTCAAGGAGCTAACGCAGAAACGTAAGATTAATCACTACTCATCGATTTCTGTTTTGAAAGCTCCAGTTGTGGAGTGATTCAATAGAATTCTTAAGGGTAAGATGTTTAATACTTTGAAGGCCAGTCACTTAAAAGAACATTAGACCCATAAAACCAGTCATTTGTAGCATTATTTAAAGTGTTACTTGCACATATGTAATTGATACATCTTCAGAATGAAACAGAAGAAACTTCCAAATACCACCATCGCTCTAGTAGCTCATTAATTCAGATTACAATTTTTGGCAAAACGATCTTATCATCTTTTAATCTTATGTACTACAATTCAAAGCATCTTGTCCACGTATACAACACTGTACGACATGCTCTACTAAAGTAATCATGGTAATTTGAAGTTTGTTACATCTGTTTCCATACCAAACTAAATCACCTACAGAATGGAATAATTTCAAGCATATACAGTATCTTTAAGAGCAATATTTACTAGAAAAAGACAAAGCTTCACGATTTATTTTTCATATTTGCTATAATTCTTTGATAGATTACAAATTTTAAAATAATGATGACAGAAAGTATAATTACCCTAAAAATAAAATAAAAGAATGAAACTGCAAGGCGAATTACTGAGCAATTTCTTCCTCTTGAGCTTCCAACATTTCTCACGTACTCCTCAAACATGATGCATTTAAAGCAGAATTACAGAAAACTTTAAAAGCTAATAC
Source organism: Schistocerca cancellata (assembly GCF_023864275.1). Classification (NCBI taxonomy): domain Eukaryota; kingdom Metazoa; phylum Arthropoda; class Insecta; order Orthoptera; family Acrididae; genus Schistocerca; species Schistocerca cancellata. The sequence continues at coordinate 273,157,494 of NC_064629.1, forward strand.
ACTATGTGATCAAAAGTATCGAGACACCTGGCTGAAAAGGACTTGTGGCGCCCTCTGTCGGTAATGTTGGGATTCAATATGGCGTTGTCTCACCCTTAGCCTTGATGACAGCATTCACTCTTGCAGTCATAAGTTCAGTCAGGCGCTGGAAGGTTTCTTGGGGAACGGCAGCCCATTCTTCATAGGGTGCTGCACTGAAAAGTGCTACCAATGTTGGTCGACGAGACCTAGCATGAAGTCTGTGTTCCAAAACATCCCAAAGGTGTTCTGTAGGATGCAGGTCAGGATTCTGAGCAGGCCAGTCCATTAAAGGGATGTTATTGTCATGTAACCACTCTGCCACAGGCCGTGAATTACGAACAGGTGCTCGATCTTCTTCCGCCACAGGCCGTGAATTACGAACAGGTGCTCGATCTTGTTGTAAGATGCAATCGCCATCCCCAAATTGCTCTTCAACAGTGGGAAGCCAGAAGGTGCTTAAAACATCAATGCAGGCCTGTGTTGTGATAGTGCCACGCAAAACAACAAGAAGAGCATCCCCCTCTATGAAAAACACGACCACACCATAACACCACCACATCCAAATTTTACTATTGGCACTACACACGCTGGTAGATGACATTCACTGTGGGCATTCGCCATACCCACATACTGCCATACTGCCATCGGTTGCCACACTGTGTACCGTGATTCGCCACTCCACACAACGTTTTTCAATCGTCCAGTGTTTATGCTCCTTACACCAAACGAGGTGTCGTTTGGCATTTACCAGCACGATGTGTGGCTTATGAGCAGCCGCTCAACCATTAAATCCAAGTATTCTCACCTGCTGCCTAACTGTCATAGTACTTGCAGTGGATCCTGATGCAGTTTGGAATTCCTGTGTGATGGTCTGGATATCTGTCTGCCTATCACACATTACGACCCTCTTCACCTGTCGGCGGGCCGGCCTTTGTGGCTGAGCGGTTCTAGGCACTTCAGTCCGGAACCGCGATGCTGCTATGGTCGCAGGGCCGAATCCTGCCTCGGGCATGAATGTGTGTGATGTCCTTAATTTAGTTAGGTTTAAATAGTTCTAAATCTATGGGACTGATAACCTCAGACGTTAAGTCCCATAGTGCTTAGAGCCATTTGAACTGTCGGCGGTCTCTGTCAGTCAACAGATGAGCTCAGACTGTATGCTTTTGTGCTCTGCATGTCCCTTCACGTTTCCACTTCACTGTCACATCGGAAACAGTAGACTTAGGGATGTTTAGGAGTGTGGAAATCTCGCATGCAGACGTATGACACAAGTGACACCCAATAATCTGACCATGTTCGAAGTCTGTGAGTTTCGCGGAGTGCCTCTTTCTGCTCTCTCACTATGTCCAACGACTGCTGAGGTCGCTGATACGGAGTACCTGGCAGTAGGTGGCAGCACAATGCTACTAATATGAAAAGCGTATGTCTTTGGGGGAGTCCGGATACTTTTGATCAGATAGCGTAGTTATGGGCACAGAAAGCTGGCTAAATCCGGAAATATGTTAAGTTGAAATTTTTTCAAACGATCTAACAGTGTTCAGGAAGGATAGATTAAATATTGTTGGTGGTGGAGTGTTTATTGGTCGGAAGTAGTTTACCTTGTAATGGAAGTGAAGTAGATGGTTCCTGCGAGAATGAGTAGAGGTTATACTTTACAATCGGACTGAACTATTTATTGGATCGTTTTACCGAGGCCCCCCAGCACAGAAGATATAGGTGCTGTAGAGTTCAAAGAAAACTTGAGTCTCATTTCAGGTAGGTACCCTACTCATATACGAGAGGCAGTTGGAAAATAAGTTTCCACTTTCGACTGTGGGCATAATTGTGTGAAATGGGCGAAAGACGAAATGGCAGTTGAATGCGGACGTGCAAGACACCGATATACCATTGGGTAGAGGTCGACCGCGATGAAGCAGATGGCAATGATCTTCTGTTTCGGATTGTGACGGGGGAGGAAACGTTGGTCCACCACTACACACCCTGATCGAAGGCCGCATCCATAGAGTGGAAACATCCATAGTCATCTGTCAGAAAGAACTTCAGAAGCACTCCATTTCCAGGTAATGTGCTACTCACCGCTTTCTGGGACGCCAAAGGAAATTTGCTGGTGGACTTTCTGGAGGATACAACCATCAATGCTGCGCGGTAGTGTGCCACTCTGTCGGAACTGAACGAGGTGATTCGGAAAAAGTGGCTTGGCCTTCTCAGATCTGGCACTCTGCTGTTGGATGACAATGCGAGACCACGCACGGCGACAGCAACGCAAAACCATATTGCAGCTCTTGGTTGGGAGCGCCTACACCATCCGCCTTACAGTCCGGGTCGGGAAGCGTAACACACACATCATAGTGGTCCAGAACCACTCGGAAGTGACGTTAAAATGACGTATACGCAAACGCTCTGCACACTTGTCGACTGATCGAGATCGGTGGTAGGATCGAGTTAGCGCGAAAAGCGTCTGCTGTGTTCTTCAAACTTCACTAATTTTACTTCTATACTGACCGTGTATCGTGCTTGGTTGCGTGCTATCTAGCGAACGAAACGTGTCAGGTGTATGAAACACTCTTCCACGACACTCTGAAAAATTTCAGAGGATGACCGGATTTCAGGCTATTGTAATTCGTTGGAGGAGGTAATAATAATTTAGTGTTAGAATTAGCTTGGCAAAAGTGTGCCCCTGTAGAGACATTAGGAACTTTAAAAAATAACTTTTTTCTGCTGCCACTTCAGATTTTACTTTGATAACTTTTATATGTCGCTTTCCGCGATCTGAATCCAATTGTTGAGGTTTTTTTGTGTATTATGCAGTTTTTTCTTTGTTTCCGATGTGAGGTGATGCATTGTTCCATTGTTAAGTTACCTTCAGTGTAACATATTCAGGTAGAATATTGTAATTAATGATCGCTATTTAGGAAGTTAATGGCAACTTTGTTTCAAAATTCGCCGTTTCTGTGTTCATCTATGTATTACAGTAAAAGAAACTGAACATTGCAGCAGGTCACACACAAATATCACCTCGAGTAAATGGCATAATTTAGAAGAGACACACACATGAAAATGGGACTCAGGTCCTGGGAACCGTTGTGCAAAAGGAAAATAAAAACCAAATATATTCGCAACCAATGTGATTGCCAGAGTGTGGGCATCCGTATTCCACATAATTGTACCCTGAATTTCCCAGGAATTTTATGTAGTTCTTTCTAATTGCAGTATCAGTTCCAGTGCATAATTGCATAAATCCATTACTGCTGTTTTCTTTGTGCTGGAACTGAACTGACTTTCATTGAGGTACTGAATTCAAATATTAGCTAGAAAAATGTCTATGCAGGGATATGGGGCTCTGAAATTCAGTTGACTGTATGATTCTGAGTTTCTCATCTATAGTTTCTGTAAGTTCAATGACATCTTCAACTATGAAAGCACTTACATCAATAGCACTGCAATGAATGGCAGTTTATCCAAATGCTGCAACAGGACCACGTTTGCTCAGTAATAACTGTCCGGTTAATTAATACATGTTATGATGTTTTAATTATTACAACTCTTTAGGACGCTGCTTAAGTATGTGTGGATAAACATTAATTAATACATGTTATGATGTTTTAATTATTACCACAGTTTAGGAGGAGGCTGTGCAGGATTAGCCGAGCAGTCTAAGGCGCTGCAGTCATGGACTATGCTGTTGGTCCCGGCAGAGGTTCAAGTCCTCCCTCGGGCATGGGTGTGTGTGTGTGTGTGTTTGTCCTTAGGATAATTTAGCTTAAGTAGTGTGTATGCTTAGGGACTGATGACCTTAGCAGTTAAGTCCAATAAGATTTGACACACATTTGAATATTTTTTTTTTGTTTAGGAGGCTGCTTAAGTATGTGTGGATAATGTTGGAACTGTATTGTGATTACTGGATCATAGCTGTAGACGAAGTACATCGGCTTCTAAAATTTTCTCTGCACCACACTGAAATTTTGATGATAGTGGAAGCTGTCTTAGTCTTTAGAAATGCTCATTGGTGACTGTGGGTCCTCATAGAGTATAGAACCTTGAGACACTTTGAAGCCCTCTAAGTTAAAATTCTCTTAGAGGTGTTCTTTCACATCTATACTTTTTTCTTATTGCCCTGCTTGATTTTATTTTAATTTCTTCTATTAATCTGACTTTTACTTGAGATGTTGATGGGAGTGTGTAATTACATCATTGATTTATTTTTCTTAGTTTTTCCTCTTACAACATAGGACTTGGCATGAGGCAAAATGCCTTCTGGAGGTATTATCTCAGTTCTCCTACCGGCTGATGTTGACTTCTTTAGGAGGAGGAATGTTGAGGTCTGCATCTATAACCTTGTCAGGAATACCAATAGTAGAAATAGATGGCAAATTAAAGTTTGGAGTCTGTCAGTCAAATAAGCCTTAAAAGTGCTATATTATTTCTGTTGGTGATGACTAGTAGGAATTCTGTGCTAACCAGCCCAGATTGTTATTGATTTTGCTCTACATGTCATTACATAATTTCCTTTATCATACAATAACTTAAGACAATAAGTTGTAGCTTATGGCTTGTATGATGTGGCAGAGTATGAAAATTATGCTATTGTTTTTTGTTCCATTTGATAAGTGTGCAGAATAAGTTGTGGTCCTTAATGGGAGTGTCTCATGTCCTCTCATGTTCTCTTTCCCAGGTCTTTGTTGCAGATTTCCATCCCTTTGGAAATTAATGTTCCAAGATGCATGCAGGTTTCGTGATTAAGCTTAATAGATGTTGTATTGAGAAGTAATATAGTCAGAGGTCTTTCTTCCACTTTGGTTATGAGTTTGACAGCCTGTAACTGATATTTTCAATTCTCGGAGGAAAATCTTTTTGTAATTTCTACAAAAACATTTTCATGGACGTATTAACCAGTTTCAGCTTTCATCACTTGTACTGGATAATATTGATTGGTGACTGTCTTATTCTTTGTATGTAAAACCTGCAGTCCATAGTATGCATAATTATTTTGCTTAATAAAGCTTTTGTTGACATAAGGCAAGACATGCTTGTAATGGGGTTAACTGAAACACTGAGCAGTTAACCCCAAAACTAGGTCACTTAACTTCATATGCACTTGGAAAATATTTTTCATCATCATAATCACAACTGAAAGAACGTTTTGTGATCACAATTTCAAGTGAAGTCAGCAGTAACATAATTCATGGTCAGTGAATAACAATAGAATAAAAGCAAAAGAGCAGACAATTTAACTCCAAACCCTGTTAACTCATCAATGGTTAATAACATAACACTTACTTACTTTTGCTGTCAAAAACATCAGATGTGATAACTGAATTTTGTGAAGACTAAAATTTCCCTATTCATTTATTTATTTTTTCAGTTAACCTTCAGTCTAGTTACTCTCAGTTAACGGTGCTGCTTATTTTATTCTCAGGTGAAAATACTTCTCAATCAGTTGAAAACTGTGGGGGTTTTCATATTGCGTGAGAAGAAGTTATTTTAAAGAGTCATCTTCAGATGTTATGAAAAGTAAGTGACTGCTGCATTAACTACTTTCTGTGGTTTACAGTTTTGTTTCATATATGTATACTTGAAGGAAGAACTTAGTTTGATGGAATTAGGGATAGTATATATACTTTAATTGGACGTTTCCTTCTAAGCTGCTTTAACAATTGATGGAATTGGCTCTTTTGTTATTGTTAATAGCTTGTGTGATATGCAAAGTAAAATTGTATTAATTATTTTCCTCCATGTTGTCGACTTATTTGTCATTTGTTATCGATTTTCACATCCATACATGCAGTAATTTTTGCACACTTGCATTTGACAATAGTCTGATTAAAATTATTTGTTGGTTGACAATTTCTGTCGGAGTTGGTTTCCTCCAATCAATGTGTCATGTCCAAACTATCTCTATTCGCCATTTCCAGACTGCCACAATAGCTGATCAATCCACTTCCATTTTCTTGTCTGACTTTATTGGTGTGTTTGAACACCACTCAATCATTTGCTGCCTTGAACCAGATCAGCCTTACACAACATCTTAAGACACTAGGCACAGCTACCTAACTGAACAATACTTTTATGATGCTAGAACTAACTTTAGCGTCAACATATTGTGGAAGGCTGATCTGGCTCAGGGCAGCACATGATCGTTGGGACCAAATAATCTTAAATGAGTGCAATGTAAAGTGGTGGCATAGTGTAACGAAACACTCCTGATGCATATGAGGATGTGGATTTGAGTCTTGTGAGATTCTTTGATATTTTTTGTATCAAAATCTTATCAAAATTACTTCATTATTTTTATTCAGTTAATATGTTGGATGCAAATTTATTTCTAACTCATTGTCGTTTTTGACATTGTATTTACCTTTTATTTCCTTGTATTTCTTCTTCATATCATTCTTTTCTCATTGGGAATCAACTTGTCACTTGTAACCCGTAGCCAAATGCAAACCAGGACTGCTCATCAGTTGGTAAGTTGGCAGTTCATGCAGCTTGTGTGAGGGTAGTTTTAGGTGCATTAATTAGTGAAAGAAGAAATTAGTTTCCTTTTAGCACTGAAACAGAATTTTTTTGTCTTGAGTTTGCTTAGAGAATAGCTTCAGCTAGTTTCCTGCCGCATGCTTGGTGTTGGATGTTTCACCATCAAGCTAGGCCAGGCAATGGCATTAGGTGTGAGGCTCTGCTCCGACTGCCTGTGGCCACATGGCATTAAATGCTATTATTGTTGTGAACAAAGTGAGATCGATTACAGTTCTTCTGTGAATGCTGACAGCCATTTTCTAGGATATATTGCACATCGTGAGGTTATGGTTAGGTTATCAAATGAGTTTAAATTCAGGGCTATAAAATGTCGTATCTGCCACAGGTATGCCATTGCTCACTCCAAAACCAGTTGTCGGAAGAGTACGTCATATTCCTGCCATTTCATAATGGCCACTTGCAACTCTGCATAGAGTTACATGTATACGTCTCCCATCCTTTCATAATCCCAACCTGTGCTCTGCCGCTACTGAGCTTAACCTACTTTTTTTAACATCAAAATTAAATTGAACAGCACTTGCTAAGTGACCCGCTCTGTTTGTTGTCTATAATTCGGCAGCAGCCAGTGTGCCAACACTGTAGCAACAAGTGACAGATGCCAACTAACAAGTAATTTTAATGAAGCTATAGCGCAGTGTTCATTTTAAAATGGTTTCTATGGTTTTCGATAATTGGGGTGTTTATGTGTCAAACAGTAGTCAGCTCATTGAACCTATTGACAGGGCATGTCTAGCACAATTGTCTTCCTAGTTAAGTTTATTTTTTTGTAAATCCACATTTACAGTAATTAGATTTACTGTTCTTCAATCTCCTTCGTTCACAAAGAACATTAATTCCACATTTATTGGAATCACAAAAAAACACTTCACTTGCCCAAAAGCCGTATGGTATCCTCATTTCACATGGCAGACAATTCCATTTCTTTGCTAGATACAATAGGTGTGACATCCAGCAAAATTTTGCTCCAGCACTAAGTAAAACATAAAGACAATCTGCTTCCATCAGTTCAGAACTTTATATTTCACAATGCATGTGAACTTAATGCAATGTTTTCTTTTATTGAATTAAGTTAATTATCAATAACATGGTAATTATTTAATTATAACAATATTTGTGTTTTTGTTTGTGATAAATATATTATCAACTGTTCCAGGTAAAACAAAATATTTCTTTAAGCAAATGCAAGGACATGTCCCTATCCCCTTTTTTGGTTCTGCATTTGCTGTTGTGTGTGTGTGTGTGTGTGTGTATGGTTCAGACACTGTGTTTCCAGGCCAAAATATTATAAAGGTAAAGAGTCTGGTGTACCTGAGCAAGCACTTGGTAATATTGTGCTGTGTTAAGATACTGTATACTTACTTTCCGTAAAACAAGTTTGTTACAGGGAAAGTCTATTTAATAAATTTTATAGTAGTTCTTTACCTTCTTTAGGAAGACCATGTGACTCCTCAGAAGAGATTGAGGATCATGGATACAAGGAAAACCAATTGCCTAGCTATTTTAAACATGAAATGTATGACGGTGTATCCTGACTGCATTATGCAATCAGTAACTGAACAGAGGGGTAACAAGGAAAAAGTGAGTATCCAATCTGGGTTCTGCTTGGAGAAAATTTTGCATGATCAGTTGAGAGAATACTTACATTTTTTTAATGTTCTTAATTAAATAATTGATACATTTTTGTCTTACAGGTTCTTGGAAAGCTACATAAGGATTTGGCATTGCCATGCCAGCCTAATTAGCAAGTGGGTACATACATCCTTCACTTCTAAGGGAAATAAAACATTTAGTACTCAATGGAACGACATTTCTAAGTCATTAAGTTGGCTCTAGATAGATTTGTTGATAACAATTTCACTGGGACACACATACTAGGTCAAATGAATACTACCTTTCACACCACGGAGAAATTGATCTACAGTCACATTTATCAGACCCTGTATGGTACAAATAAAGTATTCTTCGACGAGACTTGACTGCAGAATCAGGTTGATGAGTGGCACAAGGAATCGAGTAATCACATGATTTACTACAGACATTGTACGGCTGCCAATGGAGAAGTGAATCCATTACTTTTTGCTAACGAAGATGTTAGCATAGAGATATTTTGAAGAAGTATGGGGATAGTTGTTTGTTAGACGCAACATACAAAACATATGATATTCCTTTATTTTTTATAGCTGTGAAGAGTAATGTTGGCTATATGGTTGTCGCTTTTTTATTCTATTATTCAGGTTGAAAATGCAAGATCCATTCATGAAGCGCTAGACATTTTCGAGGACTGGAACAAGCATTGGAATCCCCTCTATTGGGTTACTGATTGGGGAAGATGTTTAAAAATAAATATAATCAACATGTACCAAACGACATGAAGACATTTCTGGATATATGGCAAGAAATTTCAGAATCACCAACAGAGAGAATTTAGAGATCGTGTAGAAGAGGTGCAAACACATGAGGTTTCTCAGAGAAACGAGCGTGCATGGCCATACTTTAAACAGCAATGGCTCTCAGTGTGTGGAAGATGGGTGAAAGCGTATGAGGGCAAGACTAGATTTGCAATCAGTGACACTACAAAAGGAGTTGAAGCCATGAACACAGTTGTAAAACATTTTTTGCTAAAACTCAATGCAGACAGCACTTTAATGGGCGTTACTAAGATTATAATAAATCAGCATCTTCCAAGCCTAATAAGAAAGTGCTGTCCGCAGAATTCTGTTGTGAAAACACATAACAAAGATCTTCCACTGTTTCTGCTTAAAGAACAAATGAGCTTGTGAAACATCATGCAGTGATATGCATCACCAAAAGTTGAGTTAACTGGGAGATCAGTTTTTAGGAGATCGGATGTTTCATTTTGTGTTGAGAGTGCAATGTCCAAAAACTATAAGTATGTCGTGAACTTTGATATACTAGAGTGCACATATGAAGATTGTCTGAGATATAAATACCCATCCAATCATTTCTGTGCAATATTTATTTTTTACCCAAAGTGGCATTTGGATAAAATGCCAGAAAGTTATAAGAATAGCCCTTTAATCTGTCTTGATGCAATGTATGGGGTTGGCTTCAGAAGTGGCTCTTCACTAATTTCGTATGAAGGCAAATATAGATGGTCTCGTTGAAACCCCAAATATTCTTTTGCAGCAGTTTGCAACAAGAGAGCTGTGTACATACAATTGCAACAACAGTGAAACATTAAAAAATCACTCAGCAACTGTGTCCAAGATTTGCAATTAGTATACCCTGAAGTTGTTGGTCTCCTATTAGCAGTGCCATCAAGTTCCAAACAATAGACAAGAAAGATGCCAAAAACGACATGTGATCTGTCTTAAACACATTGGAACTTTCCGTTTGAAGGGTAAGAAATGACAGTTTATTTGTATTTTACATAGCTATTTGTGTATGTAAAATACAAATAAGATCCGTCATTTCTGATCCTCAAGATGAAGTGCTACGAGGTCATAACGTTGGTCTGATTTTAAACTTTGTTGCACATTTGAATTTCGATGTAGCGGTAGATAAAATATTATAAAAAGGGTAATTGCTACACTTATGTGTGTGTGCATGCACACATACACTTTTGCAAAGTGCCTTGTTGACCAAAAGATAACGTTCCAACAGACTTTCTGTTATGCTTTTGTGCAACTCAGCATCTTCACTATTTGGTGAGTAGCAACAACTACCCTTTTCATAATATTGTTACATTCCATCCTGGATTTTTCATTGTTCATAAGATAAGATTATTCTTACGAATTAGACATAACTGTTATTTGGTCTTAATGTTGTTAATTTATTTGTTAGTCTGAGTTATGATGGATTTCTGGGCAGTCAATCCATGCGAAAATTCACACTAGATAGCAACAAGACTGTTGTATTACAGGGATAACTTGGAAGATTGATAGTGTTGCTGAAAGAAAACAATCCATTTAGTGTTTCACGTGTTTATTAAATTGTCATTTGTTGTTGGACATAGATGTTTGCGACTTGATTGTAACTTTTGAACAGTTTCACAGAAATACAAGAATCTTTTGTAATGAGAAGTATACATCGTTACTTGGGTAAAGGAAATACAAATCAGGGTCAATACAACTACCTTATTGACTTTCCACAGAGAAATATTTTTCACTACTACTACTTAAAAAGTCACATGTGTGATACAGTTTACTTACAGAACTTGGTATAAAGATCTCCCTTATTTGTATTTTAGATAGCTCTTATTGTTTGACCTTCAAATTGAATGCTATGACCTCCACATGATCTATTCTTTGGTAGTTAATTATTTATGAAGGCACAAATACATGAACATTATAATGAGAGGGATCTTTATGCCAGGTCCTGTAAAATTAAAGGCACCTTACTTAATATTATTGTTGGGAATTAGATGGCACAGCTGTGGGGAGAATGGTTAAGGTATCAATGTGATCCTCTATATTTGTTTCCTCGAATGTATGCTCATTGCTACTGTCTTCGTTTGAAATTACTGCAGAGACACTTCTGAAGCCAAACCCGAACATATAATGAAGACAGATTTATGGGCTATTCCTGCAGCTTTCTGGTATTTTATCAAAACCCCACTCTGGATAGAAAATAAATATTGCACAGAAATGCTTGTATGGGTATTTATATATCTGAAAATCTTCACCCATGCAGTTTGGTAGAGCAAAGTGTACAACATAATTACAGTCTCTGAACATTGTACTCTCCATACAAGACAAACTGTCCAACCTCACATTCACTAATCTTGCAGTTAACTCAACTTTTGCTGTGGATATCACTGCATGACATGTTTCACAAACAGCTGTTAATGCAAAAACAATGGAATGTCTCTGTAAGGATTTGATGGCAGTATTCTGCAGATAGTACATTATAATTAAGCTTGGACAAAACTGATCTCTTATATCATTAGTAACCCTCTTCAAAGTCCTGTCTGTATTCCATTTTAGGAAAAAAACGTTTACAATCTTGTTCATTGGTTCAGCTCCATTTGTAATGTCAATGGTGTCAAAATTACCCTTGTCCTCATAAGCTTCCACCCTCTTTTCATGAACTGATAGCCACTGCTGTTAAACATACGGTGATGCATTTTTGTTTCCATGAGATGCCTCATTATCTCTTCTGTATGATCTGTAAATTCTCTGTGGGTGATTCTCAAATTTCTTGCCACATGGCCAGGAATCTCTTCATGTCATTTGGTATATATTCAGCCATCTTCCTCAAGCCTGTTTCTGGAAGAAAAGGCAGAAGTAAACTTTTGTCTGAGGAAATGCTTGTTCAGTTGCATTGGCAGCCAAACTCCCCAAATGGGGCCTCTCGGCCAACAATGGCATACAATCATTTCCATTTATCTCTGACTATGAAAAATCAGTAACCCTGTAAATGGGTTTTCAATCCTTGTTCCAATCCTTGAATCGGCTAGCATTTCATGACTGGGTCTTCCATTTTCAACCTGAATGAAAAACAAAAACAAATATCTCGTTTACAACTATTAAAAAAATAAAGGCATATCATATGTTGTTGTTGTTGTTGTTGTTGTTGTTTTGTATGTTGCAAATAACAAACAACTATCCTTGTACTTCTTCAAAAGATCTTTTTGCTAACAGCTCTGATAGAAAAACTTAATGGTTTCACTCCTCCATTGGCATCTGTACCATGTCTGTAATAAATAATGCGATTGCTTGGTTCTTTGTGCCACTCATCAACCTGATTCTGCAATCTAGTCTCGTCAAACAATGCTTTATTTGTACATTACAAGATCCAATATGTGTGACCATAAATTTTTTTCAGTGGGGTAAAATGTAGTATTCATGCTACCTGGTATGTGTGTCCCGGTGAAATTATCGATAAATGTATCTAGAGCGAACTTACTGGCTATATGATGTCATTCCATCGTGCACCTGAATTCGTATTTTCTTTACAAGATTTCAGTAAAATGTGTGTGTGTGTGTGTTGATTGGCTGAAGAAGCAAAGAGAGAGTCAGAGAGAGTCTTTCAGCTATCTTTGTGACTGTTAAAGGAGCTGCTTTGGTAAACAGTTCCTCAGTTGGTGATTGTGGAGGATATTGCCATAGACATAGTGTTGATCCACTGTCAGGTGGTAAACGTAGGATTTCCTTCCAGTATGAGCCAAGTCAAGTAAAACTGTTGTTGGAAAAATGTTTTCCATTCTTAAACTGGGTATTTGTAACGCATTACGTTGGATTGCAGTCCATGTGTCAACACTTAAAAATGTTTAGTGCTTCACTTATGACTATTTCATTTTTTCAATGCTATTCAGTGTCAAATAAGTTAAATTTTCAGTTAACCATTTGAGCTTTTTATTTTCTGTGCGGAAGATGAATTTATGTTCATGTAATATTTCTAATGTTGATACTGGTAAGGTGTAATCATATGTAAATGCCCAATAAAATACACTCCTGGAAATTGAAATAAGAACACCGTGAATTCATTGTCCCAGGAAGGGGAAACTTTATTGACACATTCCTGGGGTCAGATACATCACATGATCACACTGACAGAACCACAGGCACATAGACACAGGCAACAGAGCATGCACAATGTCGGCACTAGTACAGTGTATATCCACCTTTCGCAGCAATGCAGGCTGCTATTCTCCCATGGAGACGATCGTAGAGATGCTGGATGTAGTCCTGTGGAACAGCTTGCCATGCCATTTCCACCTGGCGCCTCAGTTGGACCAGCGTTCGTGCTGGACGTGCAGACCGCGTGAGACGACGCTTCATCCAGTCCCAAACATGCTCAATGGGGAACAGATCCGGAGATCTTGCTGGCCAGGGTAGTTGACTTACACCTTCTAGAGCACGTTGGGTGGCACGGGATACATGCGGACGTGCATTGTCCTGTTGGAACAGCAAGTTCCCTTGCCGGTCTAGGAATGGTAGAACGATGCGTTCGATGACAGTTTGGATGTACCGTGCACTATTCAGTGTCCCCTCGACGATCACCAGTGGTGTACGGCCAGTGTAGGAGATCGCTCCCCACACCATGATGCCGGGTGTTGGCCCTGTGTGCCTCGGTCGTATGCAGTCCTGATTGTGGCGCTCACCTGCACGGCGCCAAACACGCATACGACCATCATTGGCACCAAGGCAGAAGCGACTCTCATCGCTGAAGACGACACGTCTCCATTCGTCCCTCCATTCACGCCTGTCGCGACACCACTGGAGGCGGGCTGCACGATGTTGGGGCGTGAGCGTAAGACGGCCTAACGGTGTGCGGGACCGTAGCCCAGCTTCATGGAGACGGTTGCGAATGGTCCTCGCCGATACCCCAGGAGCAACAGTGTCCCTAATTTGCTGGGAAGTGGCGGTGCGGTCCCCTACAGCACTGCGTAGGATCCTACGGTCTTGGCGTGCATCCGTGCGTCGCTGCGGTCCGGTCCCAGGTCGACGGGCACGTGCACCTTCCGCCGACCACTGGCGACAACATCGATGTACTGTGGAGGCCTCACGCCCCACGTGTTGAGCAATTCGGGGGTACGTCCACCCGGCCTCCCGCATGCCCACTATACGCCCTCGCTCAAAGTCCGTCAACTGCACACACGGTTACGTCCACGCTGTCGGGGCATGTTACCAGTGTTAAAGACTGCGATGGAGCTCCGTATGCCACGGCAAACTGGCTGACACTGACGGCGGCGGTGCACAAATGCTGCGCAGCTAGCGCCATTCGACGGCCAACACCGCGGTTCCTGGTGTGTCCGCTGTGCCGTGCGTGTGATCATTGCTTGCACAGCCCTCTCGCAGTGTCCGGAGCAAGTATGGTGGGTCTGACACACCGGTGTCAATGTGTTCTTTTTTCCATTTCCAGGAGTGTAGATTGATTTTTATATATTTTGTTTGTGTATAATAATCCCATAGCTTGGCGGCCTGATTTGTGGCTATAAGATATTATCATTTCATGGGAAATTAGGCAATAACAGATCAGAAATTGTGTACAGAAGATACCTAATTATCAATGCCTGTAAGCAGCTAAAGGTCTGGATTTAATTATAATTTCATTCTTCGAGAGCTGCAAGATCACCAATGATATCTATACAGATACCAGCTTCACATAAATTAGTAAGGTTTTTACTGACGATTATTCACCATAGCTGACAAAACAGCCTGCAATAAGTAGTAGTACTACATAATGGTGATGCCTTAGTAAAACTTGAAACTTTTAACTGGTTTAGTTTAGCAGGAGCAAAGCAAATTCTTCAAGGTATGTTTCACATGCAATGAAGGAACCTCTCAGCCTTGATGTCATGTAATTTTGCGCTGTGCTGCTAAGTTTTCCTTTTAGATTTATTAAATTTCTTAAAGGGGCTTCTGTTACAAACACTAGCAATCCACAAATGTACCGTATGTGACTTATATTCCTTACGTATCACAACCTTATTTCAGCTTCATCCTGTCATTTCTGGTAACTGCTACCATGGAAGAGTAGATTTGTTACTCAAAATAGTAGCCACATTAAGGAAGATTAAGAAAAGTCATTTACAAACTAGTAAAAAGGAGGCAGGGTTCCCCAAAATTATAAAGGATGCAACTGGATTAAGTCCTTTCCATATCCTTTCGGGAGATTTCATCCAGCTGAATTCTACTGCAGAGATATGACAAATATCTCGTTGCAAGTGCCTTGGTCGTGAATCCAGTTTGTGTAACAGCTACTGGTATGTGTAATAGACTAACCAAAAACCTTAGTGTTATATGATGTGAGCAGAAAATCCTTTATTAAATGCACAAAGTACTGGTAAGTAACTGCCTTCGTTTATGGACCATTTTCCAAAAACATACACTTTTTGTCAAGGCATTCAGATTGTACATCATCTTTCTGAATATTTTCATTGTAGCACAAATAATGGAGATTGTTCAACTTACCTGTACGCTAAGGTGCATTAGATTGTATATAAAATTCATGCAAAACAGTAGAGTTGGAATATGAGCTCTTACTTCAGCTGATTACTATAGTGAGAGAAATTAATTGGAATATATTATAGGAGACAGATGAAGACTAGATGGGAGACTAAGAGACTAATTTCACATGGTGATGAAAGACCCGCACCCAAACAATACACTTGAAGTAGACATTCCCTCACATTTGTAGAGATCCTTCAGACAGCCAAGTCAAAGTATTCCATGTGGTATGCTAGATAAGAGACAAGCGAAATACATTCACATTTCAGATTGAAGTAATAATTTATATTCCAAAAAAGACAGGCACTGAAAGTTGTGAATATTACAGAACTATCAATGTGGCAAGTCATGGTTGTAGTTGGACACAAATTAATTACAGAAGAATGGAAAAACTGGTAGGTGCCAACTGACCTCAGGAAACATCGCTTTGGTATCTGGAAAAAAGTAGCAACAGATGACGCACTATTGCTCCTAAATTCTGAAGGTTGCAAGGATAAAATACAAAGACTAAAATTTGTACACTGATGAAACAGTAAGATGTAAAGACATGAAAAGTGTGAAGTGCTGGGGAAGGGAGTGAGATGGGGAGTGAAGTATTGTATAAGATGAAACCACGATTTACAGTATGTGTGTTTAAAGGGATATTGGTCCTGTGCAACAGGAATTTTGTGTACAGTCCTTCCTGTGATCTGTATTACTAATCTTTTGAGGGGAATGGAAATATTAAAGTAATGGTATACAAATTCAACGAAAGTTTTTTTACTCATCAGTGTCATCTTCAAGTCCAAATGATTCAACATGCATTTAAAATGCTTGGCTGTCTATTATGACACTGTCTGTAGCTCTTGCCAGTTCATTACACATAATTCGAAGATTCAACAGTGGAAAGAAAGACCTGACATAAAAGTAGCATTCACTGAGCTATTGGATATAACAATTGTTCTACCCTGACAATATTTTACGTATAAATTATAGCCATAAGAGTTACTTATCAACTGAATTGGGTGTACACAGCTATGATCAACATAATAAACCGACAATAAATACCAGTGATATCTTTAAGTACTCATCTTAGCAACTGATATGGCTACACATTTGTGCTGATAAATGTAGCCGTGTTTAACATTCTCGGATGGATTTCTCTTCATTAGATTCAGTTCTCATTCTATAGACCCAAAAATGGGACAGTTTTTATGGATGTGGAATATGTCAAAGGGTAACACAAAAAACAAAGAACATGTGAATATTGATCATTCATCAGGAGACTGTCAAGATATGTGCATACATTACAGTAAACTGGAACTGCCAATATTTACAGAAATAATACACTCAGATTGAAATAGTTATGCACTTTTAACAAATTCATCATACACAAAACACCTAATCTTTACTGTTGTGACCAACTGCTGTAAAACCAAATCTAAGACATTTTTACTTAAGCTGGTCTAACAGTCTCTGTTAAGATACTCACCTATAGAGTAGGAGCTGCCTGCCTAAAAATCTTTCAAACTGTTTAAACTGTGCTGTTTCTGAAACAAAGTTTTTAATGGTTGCTGGCAAATTATTGAAAATATGTGTTCCTGTTTACTGGACCCCTGTTTGGACCAAAGTATGCAATTCAGATCTTATTGTTCCTAGTATTTGACTATGTGCTGAGCTATTGTTTTGAGATACACATACATTATTTGCAACAAATTTCTTTAAGTGATAAATATACTGAGAAGCATTAGTTAGAATATCCACTTCCTTGATCAGATTTGTACATGATTATCTGGAATTTACACCACAAGTGAGGAAACTGATATACTGTGATATGTCAAAGGCATTTGACTGTGTAAATTACAATATCCTTTAAGTAAATTAGAATATTTTGGTGCTACAGGAAATGATGCAAAATGGTTCAAATCTTATCTCTGGCAGGAAACAAAAGGTATTATTAGGAAAGAGAGATGTATTAAGCTATCAGGCATCATCCAACTGGGAACTAATTATGTGTGGGGTCCCACAAGGTTCCATCTTAGGGCCCTTACTTTTTCTTGTGTATATCAATGATCCTCCATCAGTAACATTACCAGATGTCAAGTTTGTTTGTTTGCCGATAATACAGATATCAAGTGAAGTCTTAGAAAGATCAGCTAATAAGATATTTGTGAACATTAATCACTGGTTCCTAGCCATTTCCTTGTCAATAAACTTTGAAACAACACACTACATTCAGTTCAGAACTTGTAAAGGGTGTCCCACAAGTATATGTCTAACATACAATGACAAGCAGATAGAAGTGGACAGTGTTAAATTCTTGGTATTACAGCTTGATAATAAATTGAACTAGGGGGAGCATACCACAGAACTGCTGAAGCATCTTAACAAATCTCTATTTGCAATGTGAATGGTGTCAAAGACAGGTGATATAAAAATGAAAAAGCTGGCATACAATGCATACTTTCATTCCTAATGTCATATTGAATTATATTTTGGGGTAATTCATAAAGCCAAGCTAAAGTTTTCCGTGCACAAAAGAGTGCAATAAGAGTTATATGTGGTGTGAACTCAAGAACATCCTGCAGAAGCTCGTTTAGGGAACTAGAGATACCAACTACTGCTTCCCAATATATTTATTCCTTAATGAAATTTGTCATTAAAAATATACCACTTTTTTGGAATCAATACCAGAAATAAGAATAATCTTCACAAGGATTTAAAGTCACTTACTCTTGTACAAAATGGTGTCCATTTCTCAGGAACACACGTGTTTCAGTAACTTTCCAGCAGCCATAAAAAGCTTAACTGATGTATTTCAATTTAAGAGAAGCCTAAACGATTTATTGGTGGCCAACTCCTTGTACTCCATTGATGACCTATAGGACATGTAGAGGGTACTGAGTACATAACATTTTGAATAGGAACCCATGTCTGGAAACGTATCGTTTCCATTCTACAACAGTTTCAATGCAGATGATTATCTCATCCACACCCACGTGAGGAATGTACTTGGGCGCGACCCAATACAATTGTTGCAATCCATTTGAAACGAATACTGACTCGTTCCGCTATTGCTTACGCATTTGCATTACAACTTACACCTTATGGTTTACATTAGTTGACAACGAGAACCCAGCATCTACGGCTCCAGCCGCAATTTAGCGATGAATTACAACAGCGGCTCTATGTGGCGACCACCAACGTTCTTACACACATTGTACCTCCGAAGCATATTCTGGTACACTCTCTCCATCCCATCTGGTGTCTCTTCAGTGTCTTGTGCAGCGGCCAGAACTCGTGCCAGCAGATCTACAGGTGTCTCATAAATTAGGCTCTTCATTTGACCCCACAAGAATTACTCCATAGAGGTTAAATCTGGCGCTCGTGGTGACCACGCGGTTGGACCACCACGGCCAATCCACCTTTCACCATATCGTCTGTTGAGATGTCTCCGGACAGCCAGTGAAAAGTGAGGTGGTGCTCCATCATGCTGAAACCACATTTCCTGATCGACATTCCTGACAGACATTCAATGGCACAGCTTCCAAGAACAGGTCCGTTACGTGTCATAGGAAAACTAAGTATGCGGGACCAGTGAGCTTGGATGGAAGGAGGTATGGTCCAATCACAAGACCATCCAGAATACCTGCCCACACGTTAATTCCAAACCTGTCTTGAAATATCTGAACATGCATGGCATGTGGGTTTTCGTCCACCAAGACATCGCTATTTCGATCATTCAGAACACAATCCCTTGTGAACCTACATTCATCTGTGAAGAGAACTCAACATGGAAACACTGGCGCGTCGATGCAACGGTGCAGGAAGCATGTGCAGAAGGCGACGTTTTGTGGAAAGTCTGCTGGACCCAAAGCGTGTACCCTTTGTAAGTGGTACGGATGTAATTGTTGCTCATGCAGGATGTCCAAGATGGTACTGTGACTAACAGCCACTGCACGCGCAATTGCTCGTGACCTCGTTGACGGCCTATCTTCAATGCAACGCAGTACACCTTCTTCAAATTCGGGAGTGCGGCGTCGCCGTGGAGCACCACAGTCCTGTCTTCTCACGGTGAAAGTACCCGTTTCTCGTAGCCGTTGTGTAACATGGGCAAACAGTTTGTGCGATGCCGTGTGACGCTGTGGAAAATGTTCGTGATACAGCTGAATTGCAGCTCTTCCGTTACCTCCAGCTTCGCCATACACAAGGAGCATGTCTGTGTATTCCGCAAACGTGTACCGCACCATGTTTCCTCTATCGGTAATGCAAAAGTATTGACTTGGTCTCACAGCTAAGCGCACAGTAAGTGACACCTGGGGATCGTTTCACGTAGAACACGTCATCGTGTCTACCCTGTTGCATACCAGGACAGGGAACTCTGAGACGTTTCTCTTGCCCTAAGCAAACGTTGACAAGGTACACATCTGAACTGAAACTGTCGTAGTACGGAAACGATACGATTCCGGACAAGGGTTCCTATTCAGAATGTTCTGTACTCACTACCTTCTACATGTCCTAGAAGTTTGTAACGGGAATTTTCGACCACCCTGTATATAAGTGCAATCTAACTTCTGCACCATTTCAGTGCAGTAATGTGTTCATTGTAAATAAGTATTGTAGTAGTTCTATTATATGTTTATTACCTTATAAATAAATAAAACATTTTTTAAATTCAGTGCATTAATGCGATCTTAGTAAATGAGAGTTTGTAAAATGATTCTTTCATATAGTGTTCATTAAAAAATATGACGATAATTCCACTTGGGACCTGTGAAAGGTACATCAGCTTATTTGTTTCAGCTGTAAATATTTGTCATGTATTATTGTTTTTCTGACAGGTTCTACTTCGTCGAGGGTCTTCTCACTACAGATCAATTGGAACGAAAATAAATCTGATTTATTCTTATCACATGCTTCTGCAGTCTAAAAGTTTTTGCTCAGTCTGACGAGGTACCTCAAAATATGAAAGCAAACAAAGTATGCAAGTTTCTTCTATTTATATCTCCTACATCTGACATCATTCACATTGCAAATACAAACTTGTTTAAGTGCTTCAGCAATTTTGTGGCACACCCCCTTCCTAAATGAATTTATTATTGAGTTCTAACCCCAGAAATTTAACACTGTCAACCGCTTCTATTTGCATGTCTTCATACATTATACACATGCTGGAAACAAATATTTTACTATCTGCACATAGTGGGTCTTTTCAAAGTTTAATGACAGTGAAAATTTGATTAGTAGCCATTTCTAAATCTGTACTTGACTTTCTATTTATTGCATTGTTTGTGTCATGTGCCACCAAAACAAACTTAGCATCTGGCAGTTTAATAGACAAGAGGTCATTACTGTAGACAGGAATAAACAACAGATTCAAGATGGAACCTTGAGGAGCACCACATGTAATTTCTTTCCAATAAGATGAAGACTGTGTGCTTACTCTGCAATGACAGCCTTTGTTTCCTGTTAGTTAAGTCAGACTCGAACCATTTTGCAGAACTGCCAGTGGCATCACAATATTCTAATTCTCTTGAGAGAAAGCTGTGATTCATAGTCAAAGGCTTTTGACAGATCACAGAAAATGTCAGTAGCCTCTAATTCTTTATCTTATCAATTATTCCCAAAGTATGTGTAAATACTCTTCTCTATGTCAGTAAGCATAAGGAACCCAAACTGTGACTTGGATATGTTGTTTGCAGTTGGATGCTTAAGAAGATGCTTAGACACAGACTTTTCAAACATTTTTGGAGAAGCCAGCAAAAGTGAAAATGATCAAAAATTTGACAGTATCTCTTTAATCCCCTTCTTGTAAAGAGGCTTAACTTAAGCATATTTTAGCCTGTCTGAAAATGTTTCACTGATAAGAGATTGATTACACAAATAACTTGAGTCACAACTCAACTCACATGAACACTCTTTGAATAACTTCACTAGAATACTTTAAGAATTTTGTAATGGATACTACTTTTTATGGATAACTGAGTGTCATTTCCATTTTACTGAAGTTATTTGCAGGGAGTGGTCTCAGATGGTCAATTTCACTGTTATCTGAACCTGATAACCTCAACTTGTCAGTAACAGAAACAAAGTACTGTACCTATTTAAGAAGTTTGCAACACTACATGCATTTGTTACTAATGTCTCATTTATTTTAATTTGAAGTGTTACTGGAGTTTTCAAAATGTAGAACCTGTCATCTACAACAAGTTTAAATAACACAGGGCTTTATCTCAATAGGAAGCCAGAGTGCTACTTACTTTACAGATGACAGCAGAAACTATTTTCCTTCACTGTTATCTGAAAGGTAAATAGTAGCCTGTCTTCCTAACCACAGTTAATGTAACATAGCTGTTAATGCAGTCGTCTTAAATCTGGTCATCTTGCTAGACAGTAGTGTATGCTATTATATCATTATTTAGAGGATACCAGATGCAAAGCAGTAGTAAAACAAGTGTTTTCTGGAGACAGTTTCTTAATCAAAACTGTGTAGCACAATAAATACCTTACACCTCACACCATTTGAACATCTGAATCAAATCTACAGTGACTTTGCATTATGTAGTGCAAATCGTAGAGGTACCATGATACTGGAAGGGTGCAGAACAAATTTTTATATGCTCTCACAGTAAGAATGGTTACAAGAATGCTTTATGAAAAGCTTCATAGTGTTCTGTCGTTTGTTAATTGTTAGTAAAATTTTCAAAAACTGTACAGTCACAACCATATGAGAAGAAAGTCCACATGAACTGGAATCATATACAAAATGAAATATTTCATTCAGCTGTGAAGTGTGCATAGTTAAATTGCCAGGAAAGTGGAAATAATGTGAAAGGTTTAAGATAACACTCTTTGTAACACGGCTTGTCATTTACTCTTCTTTCTTCCTGCTGAGAGAGCTGTGAACTCCGTGGCAAACTGCCTTGTAGCTTGTGAAGTCACGCCATTTACCCATTCTTCTTAAATCGATATACAGTTTTTGTGTGAGGACACTGCATTTCATTATTCAGGCACAACACACAAGTATTCGTACTAATTTGACTGTGGTAGAATGAACACAGGAAGAAGTTTTGTAAATATTTTGTGTTGCCCTTGGAGGTTTCTTGCATGATCCTTCAAAGCCGTTTTTGCATGATCAAAATTCATTTCTATGACCATAGAAACCATTACTAATAAACAAGATTAGAAGCTGTCCTGTAAGGTATGTAGCCAAGCAACCACCACTTAAATGTATAA
Source organism: Schistocerca cancellata (assembly GCF_023864275.1). Lineage (NCBI taxonomy): Eukaryota > Metazoa > Arthropoda > Insecta > Orthoptera > Acrididae > Schistocerca > Schistocerca cancellata. The sequence continues at coordinate 273,180,176 of NC_064629.1, forward strand.
GAAAGGCTGCTTCTTCCGAAAAGTTGTTTAATAATTAACTAAGAAGACTGCAAAAGGCATTAACTTCCCGTGAGGCATAATTTACAAAACATATCTATTTTTTAACACGAGTAACAGCTTTTGGTAAACCAATATTTTATTATAACTGCACTGGAATCTTACGCATACCAGGAAATAAAAATTAATGGCCTTAGCACGACACTATTCTTAACAGTTTTTTCTCCCTAGCATGAGCTGCGTAATCGACAACAAATGCGATTTCTAGTAAGCAATGGTAATGTTTAGCTTCTCTCTACGGTTATACACGATGGTTTATGGAATGTGTTATGGAAATACTGCATTTATTGTTAAGGTGTAAACGTGATGCACACCTTTTATGCCACCTATTTGGTCCTCGACGGAATAAGCAGATCAATCACAGCGTGGTCAAGAAACATGTAAAATCCGATAAGGCGACAATCCGTACTATTTATTTACTTGTACGTAATTTATAAATACATTTCCATTTCTCCTCTACAGTGTACATGCGATAACAGCCACATCTCTTTCACATTACGGTCACATATCAGCGGATCACACTCGTTTCAACATCATTCAGCAGACACGTACCTACGTGTTAATAAACTTTCCAGTGTGGTTCGAAAAATTTCACCTAACTCGATTCGACCACGGATCTCAATCAGTCGACAAGTGTGCAACGCGTTTGCGTATACGTTTGACGTAACTTCCGAGTGGTTCTAACCACAATGATGTATGTGTTAGGCTTCCGTCCGGATCTCGCACCAAGTGACTTCCATCGGAAGGCGCTTTGGCAGCAATGCTGACGTCAAACAAGCCGTTCAACGTTATCCGTATGCAACGCCCTGATTTTTTCCTGGGAGGCTTTTTGAAGCTTATAAAGCGGTATGACAAATGTTTCAATGTACTTGGAAATTATGTAGAAAAATGAGATATGTCTTATCTTTAATGTCTCATTCGGTTTTTTTTTTTTCCTTTCACACACAACTCTGACCACAGTTAACAGGGGAGACTTATTTTCCAACTCCCCCTCGTATTTATAGTCGATGATGACTTTAATCTACCTCGATATGCTGGAAAAATTATACTTTTAAAGCCGGCGGCAGCCATAAAACGTCATCCCAAATTGTACTGAATGCTTTCTCAGAAAATTATTTTGAACAATTAGTTCATGAGCCCACTCCAAGCGTAAATGGTTGCGAAAGCATACTTGACCTCTTAGCAACAAATAATCCTGGACAAATAGGGAGTATCGTGACGCATACAGGGATTAGCGACCACAACGCACTTGCTGCTAGGCTGAATATCGTAACATCTACAGCCATCACATAGAAATGCAAGGTATGTCTATTTTTTAAAAAAGCTGATAAAAATGCTCTTAACGCCTTTTAAGAGACAGTCTTCACTCCTTCCGATTTGATTATGTAAGCGTAGAGCAGATGTGGAAAGATTTCAAAGAGATAATATCGAAGACAGTTGAGAGACTCATACCACATAAATTAATAAGTGATGGTACTGATCCCCCATGGTGCACAAAACGGATCAAAAGGCTGCTGAAGAAGCAACGGAAAAAGCATGCCAAATTTAGTAGAACGCAAAATCCCAAAGATTGGCAAAGTTTTGCAGAAGTTCGAAATGTAGCGTGTACTTCAATGCGCGATGCTTTTAATAATTTCCACAACGAAATTCTGTCTCTGAATCTGGCAGAAAACCCAAAGTGCTCTGGCACACCAGTGGCAGCACGCAATCAGTACCTTCACTGCGCGATAACAACGGTGAAGTCCATGATGACAGTGCCACCAAAGCAGAGTTATTAAATTCAGTTTTCTGAAATTCCTTCACCAAAGAAGACGAAGTAAATATTGATGATTTCCAATCAAGAATAACTGCCAAGATGAGAAATATAGAAGTAGACATCCTCGGTGTAGCAAAGCAGCTTTAATCACTTAATAAACGCAAAGCCTCCGCTCCAGATTGTATACCAGTCAGGTTCCTTAGAGAGTATGGTGATATAATAGCTCCATATTTAGATATTATATACAACCCTCTCACTCACAGAAAGATCCGTACCTAATGACTGGAAAACTGCTCAAGTCATACCAATACTGAAAAAGGGAAGTAGGAGTAATCCGCTGAATTACAAGCCCGTAATACTAACGTCGATTTGCAGCAGGGATTTTGAACATATACTGTGTTCGAACAATATGAAGTAGGCCTAAGTCGAAGAAAACACTTTATTGTCACATAGTTAACACGGATTCAAGCAATATCGTTCTTGTGAAAGACAACTAGCTTTTTATACTCATGAAGTAATGAGTGCTATCGACAGGGGATGTCAAATTGATTCCACATTATTAGATTTCCAGAAGGCTTTCGACACCGTTCCTCACCAGCGTCTTCTAACCAAACTGCGTGTCTATGGAAGATCGCCTCAGTTGTGCGACTGGATTCATGATTTCCTGTCAGAAAGGTCACAGTTCGTAGTAACAGACAGAAAGTCATTGAGTGAAACGCCCAAGTAATATCCTGCGTTCCCAAGGAAGTGTTACAGGCCCTCTATTGTTCCTGATCTATATTAACGACATAGGGGACTAACTGAGTAGCCGTCTTAGATTATTTACAGATGATGCTGTCATTTACCGTCTTTTAAAGCCATCAGATGACCAAAACGAATTGCAAAATGATTTAGATATGATATCTGTATGATGCGAAAAGTGGCAATTAACCCTGAATAAAGAAAAATGTGAAGTTATTCACATGACAACTAAAAGAAATCAGCTTAATTTCGATTACGCGACAAGTCACACAAATCTGAAAGCTGTAAATTCAATTAAATACTTAAGGATTACAATTACAAATAACCTAAATTGGAACGATGATATAGATAATGTTGTGGGTAGAGCAAACCATAATCTGCGATTCATTGACAGACCACTTAGAGGTGCAACAGGTCTACTCAAGAGACTCCTTATACCATGCTTGTCCTCCTTATTCTAGAGTATTGCTGTGTCGTGTGAGATCGGCATCAGGTGGGACTGACGGATGACATCGAAAAAGTTCAAAGAAGGGGAGCTCGTTTCGCATTATCGCGAAATAAGGGAGATAATGCCACAGACATTATTCCTGAATTAGAGTGGCAATCATTGCAACAAAGGCGTTTTTCGTTGCGACGGGAACTTCTAATGAAATTTCAATCACTAGTTCTCTCCTCAGATAGCGAAAACATTCTGTTGGCACCCACCTACGTAGGGAGAAATTATCATCACGGTACAGTAAAAGAAATCAGGGCTCGCATAGAAAAATTTAAGTGCTCGTTTCTCCTGTGCGTCGTTCGAGAGTGGAACGCTAGAGAGACAGCTTGAAGGCGGTTGACTGAACTCTCTGCCAGGCCCTTTATTGTGAATAGCAGAGTACTCACGTAGATGTCGATGTACATGACCTACCAAAATGGTTCAAATGGCTCTGAGCACTATGGAACTTAACATCTGAGGTCATCAGTCCCATAGAACATAGAATTACTTAAACCTAACTAACCTAAGGACATCACACACATCCATGCCCGAGGCAGGATTCGAACCTGCGACCGTAGCGGTCGCGCGGTTTCAGACTGAAGCGGCTTGAACCGCTCGGCCACAGGGCCGGCCCATGACCCACAAATGAGATTGCGTCTATCTGTATACTGTAACACTAAAAAAGTATCTTGAAAATGAGCAGTTAAAAGAAATCGTATATTGTCCACATGATTGAATGAAACAGGATGTATAATGTCCACCATTTACATTTCAGTTTGCTTTTGTTTCATCTACTTTGGCACTACTGTTGAGTTTCACTTTTGTCAATGATTGTGACTTGTCACTGACTGTTCAAAGTTTTAGTCAGCATTGCTGCCTTCTGGTATTGTTCGACACTGTTTTAGCAAAATCATTATTGTTAATACTGCATAGCAGAAGTATTCATTTGTGTTTCATGTGTACTGCATCCAGCGGATTTAGAAGAGGAAAGTGTGACTCTAGGGGAGGAGTATAAAGATCGAGGAACAAGAAAAAGAATGAAGAAGAAATGACAATAGAAGCGGAAACTGAAATCAGATAAATCTTCTGTTTATTCCTTTTTACTAGGAAAATGGAATTTGTTTCCATAACATCCATCAGTAAATAATGCCATGATAAATAGTATTTTCTCATTCGTTTTGTCCTAGAGATCGTGATAAAAATCCTCATTTAATGAATTTTGATACTCCCTCCCAACATAGAGAGGGTCGTCGCAATTGCTGCTCAATCCCAGTAAACATTCTATGTAGAACCAAAATAAATGTGTTTGCTACACCAAATAAAAACATGAACCTCCAGAAATTAGTAACTTGTGGACATAAGCAGTCCAAAGCATTGGCGTATTCATGGAGGGAATGCCAAAGTAAAACCAGCAGCTGTTACAGTGAAATATCACGTAAGCCGGGGGTTTGATACAGATTTATCCTATTTTTCATTTTCATTTTTCTTCTTAATGAACAGTATCTCTGCGGATAATAAACAGGTAATGATCCAACAGACTTTGGAATAATTGCAGTTAATGTTCCTACATGCTAATCTAAACAAAGAACATTATTATTTCAGAAAGTTAAGTAAGTAGCCTAACTATCACACGCTAACAAGGATTTTTGCAAACTGCAGGTGAAATCAGGGAGTGAGAAAATTCCTGTACGTGCTGCAATTTTTTTTTGGAAACGCTTCGGTACTGAAAAATTTGAATCAACGGACTTAATACGTTTTGATTTGTTGCTTCTCATATCTGCTGGGATATTACACGTCATGACCTACAGCAGAAAATTTCTCCAAAATCAGAATTACAAGTAACTGAATACCGATTCACCTAATTGCAAAAATCATATGAAAAAAGGAAACAAAGCTTTCATAAAATGTCTGAGTCTTGCTAAAACACATAAGCCCTGGATTACTTTGTGAGATAGTGCATGTTTTGGCTGCATACGCACAATGACTTGCAGATGCTACGCAGGTGTGTGTGTGTGTGTGTGTGTGTGTGTGTGTGTGCATTGGTGACACATCCTGCTGCTCTCTACACCTTCACCTGCCACAGTTAGCTTTTGACAATCAGATGCATTCGTTACTGATTGGCTCTTTTTTTCGTAAGCGCATTGAGATACTTTTGGGTATGACATTAAAAGAACAAGATAGTAGTTCTGAAGTGATTGTTTCGATCACACATGTCAAAATGATAGGATATTTTTGAGCATGGGCAATATGGAAACTCTGAGCTACTACTGACTGGCTTTACACAATTCAGGTCATTAAGGTAGAGTTGAACATGGCACCAAATTAAATTAGTCAGATCATTCAGATACTTTCGTGCAGAGTGCCAGTCAACTCTATTCAGATAATTCAGATACATCTGAATATGCCCTAAATGGCAGCTCTACAACTATACAATGATTGGCTATTTCGTTAGCAGAAGTGGGCTAGTTTCACCATCTTGGATCGTTACAGCAGAGGCATTGCAACTTATTATTGGGCCCATCTACCAAAAAGTAAATTCACCACAAGACATAACTGAAGCCTTAGAGAAAACCTGAGATTGCTAGTAAAAATGTCACCCACTCATACTGTTCATCATGCTAAGAGATTTTAATCATCCCACAATCGAATGCACTATTTACATCATTGAGAATTTCCACAAGAAATTGGTATGAGTGACCATGAGACAGCTGTAGGAATAATGATTTCCAAATTATGTTTTTCTTCGTCTTCTTTTTCTTCTTGTTTCTGCCTTTTCCTATTTATTCTAAGTGGTCAGCTCTGTGGTATGGGTTGAGGCAATGTTGGTTGTAATTTGTGCACATATGCACTTCCTGACACCACCACTCCCTCCAGAAGGGGATATGTGCATCTTTCTAAATATTTGTGCACCATGTGTCTGTAGCAGGATGTTAGTACCTGATTGGTATTTAAGTAACTGGATGTGGAAAAATGCCTAAAAACCACATACAGATTTGGTTGCACTGCAGATGCAAAGCTGATCACTTTGTTTGCTAGGTATTCAATGTGTGCCTGCCAGTTCAAATTTTTATCTGCATTTAGACCTAAGAATTTGACTGAGGCAGCTTCTTCTGTACGTTGATTCCTGTGTACAATCTTAATCTCTTCACATTTTGAATGTTTGATTTTGATCTGCATCATGTGAGTCTTAGATATGTTTAGATTCAACCAATTTACCTGAAACCAAGTTTGTAAGGTACTGAGGTTTCTGATCACAGATTTGGGAATTTTTTCCAAATCATGGTATTCAACTAAGACAGAAGTATAATCTGCAAAAGAATTGGTTCAAAAATGGCTCTGAGCACTATGGGACTTAACATCTGTGGTCATCAGTCCCCTGGAACTTGGATCTACTTAAACCTAACTAACCTAAGGACATCACACACACCCATGCCCGAGGCAGGATTCGAACCTGCGACCGTAGCAGTCACGTGGTTCCAGGCTGAAGTGCCTAGAACCGCATGGCAACTTCGGCTGTCTAAACAGAATTGATAGGGAGCTTATACTTAATGGTAAGTAGAAGACAAATATGACTGGACCTAATATGGAACATTGTGGAACACCCTGAGCTATATTTTTCGAGTCAGAATAATCAAATGATCCATTTGGAGAGATGCTAACTCTTTGTTTTTAGTTTGATAAGTCGGGCTAATGCCATGTTTTTCGAGTTTGTAACAAGCAATGCATGGTTTACAGAATCAAATGCGTCTGTGACGTCGCAGAAAACTGCTGCCACCTTATTTCACTTGTCTAATGATGTACTTATTTTCTCAATGAAACTGTTTACTGCATCTGTGGTGTTTTCCCCCACTGAAAACCAAATTGGTTGTTTAGAGTAACAGAATATTTTGCTATGAAGTTTTGGATTTGTTCAACAGCAAGTTTTTCAAATATTTTAGATAGAACTGCGAGAATCGACATAGGATGCTAATTTCCCATGATCTCTCTTGATACCGTCTTGAAGAGTGGTTTGACTTCAGCATATTTTATTACCTCTGGGAAACAGTACTCTTCAAAATATTGACTTATTATTTGAACTGGCGGGTTTCCAATTCTGTTGTGCACCACTTTAATAAGTTTGATGGGTATTCCATCCCAACCTGCAGATTTTTTTGTTTTTTAATGTTAGAATAGTATTTTCTACATCCTCCACAGTAACTTTTAAGAATTTTGTAAATTTCTCTGCGTTTTCACCTGAACCAAAGGGATTTACTTTGTTGTGATAATCTGTTCCATCTACATCAGACTTTGCTACATTTATAAAGAATTCATTAAAGTACTCTGGTATATGAGCTGTACTAGTAAATTTGTTTTAATAATCTGTTCTGTACTATTCAAATTCTTATTCAGACTATAAAAAAATATTGAAATATTTAACTGTTATTATCATAACAGCTGTACAAGAACTTCTGTGTGACAAAAATACAGGCAAAATGAAAGTTATAATTTAGGTACTGAATGAAGTTACAGCAGAAGAGTAATTCAAGATTATGTTTGAATGCTAAAGGACATTGAAGATCTACAAGGATATTGGGAGCTGCAGCTGGGTTGGCAATGGTGAACCACCAGTATAACAACCATGAGGTGCCACTGAGCAGCAACAGCCCTTGGAAGGCAGCTGGAAAACACAACAAGAGGCAGCATCGACTACACAGCAGCAGCAAAATTGGTGCAATAGTTTCAAGCAGCAGTACTCCACAAGAAATTTGAACTTGGTTTAGCAAGAGTGTCAAAATGAATAAATCAAATGGATATCAAATGAATGGCCAATTGGATGAAATAAACGAAAATATAAAGAATCAAGAAGCAGAAAATATTAGTAGTACCAAGTCAATGAAAAATATATTAACCAAGGGAGACACTGATGCTAAAAACAAAGTTGGGGATAGAATGTAACTCAAGTGAATACATAAGGTTCAATGGCAAAGTAAAGAATGTACATTACAGAATAGATTGCAACTAAGAAACTGTATGTTCTCCATTGGAAGAAAGTAAAGTATGTGAATGTTTTCAGCAGCCAGATAGTATGAATGAGTGTGATATAATGAATGTAACAGTGACAAATGTGTATGTTGATGTACACCAAAGTAATATGATTTTAAAAGTGAGAGCTATTTCTTATGATAACGTTGCTGTTGTGTGGTTTTCAATTTCTCCCTGTACAAGACATGACTGAATAGCTCATGGGTGAATGAGAAGCTGTCACTGTCCAATAGGCATGAATTTTGCTTGCTTGTGTGAATGAATGTGTATGTGTGTGTGTGATTTTCCTTTTCTGATGAAGGCTTTGGTCAAAAGCAAATGTGTAAGTGTCTTTTTGTTGTGCCTGTCTGCATCTCAATGTGTCATCTTTACAGTATCAGCATATATATATATATATATATATATATATATATATATGTGTGTGTGTGTGTGTGTGTGTGTGTGTGTGTGTGTGTGTGTGTGTTTGTGTGTGTGTGTGTGTGTGTGTGTGTGTGTGTGTGTGTGTGTGTGTGCCTTATTTTTTTATTAAGTGATACTGTTTTGCTGCAGTTGAGAATGCTTACTGCAGAAATATAAGGGGTAGCATTAATTGTTCTTCATGATTAAACAGTTATGACCATTTGAGTGCTCTGTGGGTATGTAAAATATGTGTTGACTAATGGTAAGTGAGCACAAAATATAAGCTTTCTATGAGATGAGTGAGTAGATGTGATTGGTATTATTTTTATTAATTATGTAGATGTAAAATTTGTTTGCTACCATGTAGAATAGGTAATGTTAAAATTGATATGAGGGATAGCAATTTATCATCCCAATAGTTCCAGCTCTATTAATGAATACATTGTTTTTACTTTCAAGTGTTTCCTTAAATAACAATTATTTCTTAATGTTGGATGGAATATAAACAGGACAAATTACATACACCACCACTTGCGTCATTCTGGATATCAACTTCTGAGATAAGGCACTGATCTGAGCATTCAGGTATTGCTTCTGAGCGGATACTAGAATGGATGCTAATTTGGGCTGATTTGTATGTCCAATGAACTGAAGTTGTCCTGAGCCAGAGCACTGGAGGTCTCATATGAGGTTCAGTTGTGGTGCAGTGTAGCTAGAAAATAGACTACAATGACATTAAGAAAGTAGATTCAGGAACTGAAGAACAAGTTCAGTGAAAGTGGTAAAAGTGAAATTATTGACAGAAACTTCTTTTTCTGTGATAAAATCAAGCAATGGAAACTTTAGGTTGGAATGTCAATGATATAAGGAAAAGATATATTGCTACTCACTGTAAAACTGACACAGTGAGTTGCAGACAGGCACAACAAAAAGGCTCGTTAGCTTTCAGTGAAAGCCTTCATCAGGAAATGAAACATGCACACACATTCATTCACCCAAGTGAGTACACCTCATTCACATATGACAGCCACCTCCAGCAGCTAAAACCGATATACTCTAGATGGCGGTCATACGTGCATGAATTTTGCATGCTTGTGTGAATGAATGTGTATGTGTGTGTGTGATTTTCCTGTTCTGATGAAGGCTTTGGTCAAAAGCAAATGTGTAAGTGTCTTTTTGTTGTGCCTCTCTGCATCTCAATGTGTCATCTTTACAGTATCAGCCTCTCTTTTCCACATGTTATTTCCACGATGAGTGCTTTATGATTGGAATTCATACTCTTCTTAAGGCATTTTCTTTATCAAGGTGAACCTTTTTGTGCAAAATTTGTTTATTTGAGGTGGAATTCCTATCCATTGTATAATTATTATGAATGCTGAAAAGTGGCACATAATGAGTTAATACTCACAGTTACAAATACACAAATGCAAAGGAACAGGGTAAATACTTTTACTATTCTCTAGAACTGATCTATATTCTTGTTTAAAATTGATTTTTGGTTCATTTTCATTTATTATGATCATTAAATGTTTGTTTGTTGGAATTCTTACCCAGGGAAGGCCACACAATGAAGCTACTCATAGGCAGTAATACTAACCAACTGATGTACATCTTTCATAGTAAAAGGGTAAATATTTTAAAACAGATTTAAGCTTTTAACTAATGTTTTTGTTATGATAGTTTAGTAGCTGAGACCTTCACCATTTCATTATTATTATTATTATTATTGTTATTACTGTACACATCAGTTTGTTTCCTGTGAATAGCTCTAAAAATTTTTACTTTGTTTTTTTTCCATCATTATTTGCACACTAGACAGAGGCTGCCTTTTTAAAAATTTTGTTGTTCATATTATTTGTTTCAAAGTTTCAGGTGTTATTGCGATGACATGACTCACAGTCTCCACTTTGTATTAAGTAGTAAAAAATGTGCTCACAGATGTGTGTTACACTGTTATTATATAGTGAATGCAACTTCTATAGCTTGTGTACATGACATCAGGCAGTGAGTACTTGAAGAGAGTCTCAGCACAAGGAGAAAGACTTATGCTGTTTGCGGCCCTGACGATATCAAGTTTGTATAGCGTGGTGCTAGCCAATATTTTTTAATAAATAGGTTATGTACAAGCTCAACTTTTATTCAACTTATCATGGGACATAATCAGATATTTAACTGTTACTGTCATGAAACTGTAATAGATCTTCATACCCCGTTACTGCTTTCTCAGTCTGACTCCAGTACTGATTCACATTTTGACTTTGCTGTCCATTAGTAATTGTCATGGGCCCTCACCCTGCTCTGTTCCAGTTACTTTAGGACAGCTTCTTCTGTTCTGCTCCTGCATAGTTGCAGTACACTGCATCCTATGCTACTTTTGATTTTTCCTTGTCATACTTCTCCTTTGGAGAAGACACTCTGACTATCCTTAGAAGTTCAGAACATTTAAAAATAACGTACTTGAATTATCAGTAAGCCTGACTAAGTAGTCTAGGCCAACTTATAAACAGCTACACACCCATAAGAGAACTAATGTTCAATGGCTGGCATCTGTCAATTGTCCACTGAGTGTCAACCATTTACCCAAATGCAACTGTTCATTGCACCAACTGCCACACATTACACCCACAGACCACCAATTCTACTCTATTGGCAGCTGATACAACACATGTGTGATATCATACTACCAACATAGCTCACTAGAGCTCATAAAATCCTACAATCTCAGGCATTCTACTGTGTAAGCCCACTAAAATCACCTCAAAATCCAAGTCCCTGTATATATTATACTGACTTCCTCAGTTTAATAAAGCATGTTTGAAGTTTCTATCCTTATTTAGTTCCCAGTGGCACAAATCCAGGCTTAAAAATCTTTTTTTTTCTGAAAAGAGGTGAAAAGTAATTTTATTCAGAGTGTAATTTCAACTTACCACATTCTGGCAAGCAGTTTGGATCATTATACAGCAATAGCATCCATGTCACTACATCGATATCTTACTGGGTGATAGTTACACCATTTGAAGAGCTGTCATGCAACTGAAACTTAGTGAAGACTTGCATGGGGCATAAGGGATGCACAATTTCTCTGCACATATTATTGCTAACCTACATATGAGACTTTGATGATGAGAAACTCCAGAATGATTAGGAACAGCTATTTTTGATAATTTCTACATGTTCTTAATATGCCTTGGAAATATTTCTCTCTAAAGCTAAAGCTACATCTACTGGCTCTGTCACGTCAGTGAGTACCAACTAATTGCCAAGTCATCCCCCACCAAAGGTGTCACTGAGATGCTGTATAGAGGGCATGGGATCAGCATATCATTCTCCTAGCCTTTGAAACCTTCCCAGACCTTGGAGCTACTACTTTTCACTCAATCAGAACCCCAACTGTCATTACAAAGCTGGATCCACACTGCTCCAGTACTCCCACTGAGGTAGTAGCCACAAGTTCAACACATATCAAATGTACTGCAAAATTAGATATGGAGGCAGACAAATGTTTATTTCTGCTTTAGAGGAGATACTTGAGCTGCTGACATTTAATTTTTCAAAGGCAACTGCTGGTGGTGTCTGTTGATGAATTACATTGACAATCTATTTAAAAACAAATTCTTTCCTGTGTGTTACTCGCAAATTTTCTAAATATTACCTGTTCATTGGGTCAACAGACATTTATGAAAGAAGATTTCTAGGCTACTAATATTACTTAACAGAAATATCTTCAGATTCAAGATCATAAAAAGAGACTTCAGTCATGATGTGTCAACATTTCTCTAATTCAATAGAAGAAGCATATAATGCTCAGTAACTAGCTATAGTTTTGTAGATAAATGAGTGATGACTTACTCTCCTATTTTCCATTTTGTCTTGTATTCAATTGAAGGCTTGCTATATGGTATCATATGGATTCCAGATGCAGGCACTGGACAAGATGCTTCTCTGCTAGTCAACATAATTCCTCCAATAGTTTGGTGTTGTTGAAACCTAGAATCATGAAGTAGACAGAAAAAATCTGACAATGATTATACACAATTGAATACTGGTATTCTGTCACTACCATATTATTACAGTGTAGAACAAGTAAGCTAATTGTATGGTTAATGTGATGATCTGGGCTCACATGATTCTTTGGTTGACCTCTTTCCATCCTCCATTCCCCATAGACTTGCATTTGAGAGGACTTGTGGCCAGTCTACAACTGTTCCGCTATATTTTGTTTCTCTGTAGAATCCAGCACCATCCCTTACATACAAAATTGGTCATTTGGACCCAAGATTTACAGGTTGCATATTGTGACTGAAGCTGACAGTCTCCAAATGAGCTAGAAGACTAAAAACCTGTTTTCCATGAGCATCAAGTTTCTCCATATCTCATTAAGAGAACTGTGCAAGTCGTGCCTCAGTAGCTATCAAGAGTCAAGGAAGAAGAAGCAAATAGAGATGTTGTCAGTTCTACAGTGTTTTTTTTCCCCTGTGTGAGAAGCCATTTCTTAAAAATAGTAAGGATCAAGGGGTTAAGTTTGATACAGGTGACCTTTCTGACATCAGAAACTTCTCTGGGAAAGGTCAGAGAGAATCTACAGCGAAACGAAGGATCTGTGTCATTGTGATAAATATTATATACTGGCCAAACAACACAAACTCTACAAAAACAGCAAAATGAACTTAGGCAGCTGATATTTTCTTCTTCACCTGAATGAATCAGCAATGGCTCAGTATTGCACCTCTCCTCACCATTGTATTAACTATGAACACTTTCAAAACCTGTCCACCATTACATCTTTCTGGGAGTGTCAGCTTAAGGAAGCAGTGAAAAACAACTAGCAAGAAATATAAGCAATCAATATGAGAATGAGATTTTCACTCTGCAGCGGAGTGTGCGCTGATATGAAACTTGAGGCAGATTAAAACTGTGTGCCCGACGGAGACTCGAACTCGGGACCTTTGCCTTTCGCGGGCAAGTGCTCTACCAACTGAGCTACCGAAGCACGACTCACGTCCGGTACTCACAGTTCTGCAAGGTTCGCAGGAGAGCTTCTGTAAAGTTTGGAAGGTAGGAGACGAGGTACTGGCAGAAGTAAAGCTGTGAGTACCGGACGTGAGTCGTGCTTCGGTAGCTCAGTTGGTAGAGCACTTGCCCGCGAAAGGCAAAGGTCCTGAGTTCGAGTCTCGGTCGGGCACACAGTTTTAATCTGCCAGGAAGTTTCATGTCAGCGCACACTCCGCTGCAGAGTGAAAATCTCATTCTGGAAACATCCCCCAGGCTGTGGCTAAGCCATGTCTCCGCAATATCCTTTCTTTCAGGAGTGCTAGTTCTGCAAGGTTCGCATGAGAGCTTCTGTAAAGTTTGGAAGGTAGGAGACGAGGTACTGGCAGAAGTAAAGCTGTGAGTACCGGACGTGAGTCGTGCTTCGGTAGCTCAGTTGGTAGAGCACTTGCCCGCGAAAGGCAAAGGTCCCGAGTTCGAGTCTCGGTCGGGCACACAGTTTTAATCTGCCAGGAAGTTTCATATCAGCACACACTCCGCTGCAGAGTGAAAATCTCATTCTGGAAACATCCCCCAGGCTGTGGCTAAGCCATGTCTCCGCAATATCCTTTCTTTCAGGAGTGCTAGTTCTGCAAGGTTCGCAGGAGAGCTTCTGTAAGGTTTGGAAGGTAGGAGACGAGGTACTGGCAGAAGTAAAGCTGTGAGTACCGGACGTGAGTCGTGCTTCGGTAGCTCAGTTGGTAGAGCACTTGCCCGCGAAAGGCAAAGGTCCCGAGTTCGAGTCTCGGTCGGGCACACAGTTTTAATCTGCCAGGAAGTTTCATATCAGCGCACACTCCGCTGCAGAGTGAAAATCTCATTCTGGAAACACCCCCCAGGCTGTGGCTAAGCCATGTCTCCGCAATATCCTTTCTTTCAGGAGTGCTAGTTCTGCAAGGTTCGCAGGAGAGCTTCTGTAAAGTTTGGAAGGTAGGAGACGAGGTACTGGCAGAATTAAAGCTGTGAGTACCGGACGTGAGTCGTGCTTCGGTAGCTCAGTTGGTAGAGCACTTGCCCGCGAAAGGCAAAGGTCCCGAGTTCGAGCCTCGGTCGGGCACACAGTTTTAATCTGCCAGGAAGTTTCAATCAATATGAGGGTTTCAAATTAGACAATTCCAGTACTTGGATTCTGCTCATATGTATTATATGCTGTCATTGTAATTTCTCTTGTGAATCAAAAACTTGTCATAATTTGACTGACTCAGGAATTGATTCATAAGATTTAGATTTATTGACCTCCATCGTCCACATTCAGTTCTATTTTTATTTATGGTTATTGCATTTTTTGAAGACATCCTCGTATTACGATACTGGTACCTAAAGGAACAACATAGCAGTGAACTCAGAAGACAATGGAAGACACTCCATGTCAATGACTATAGGATTTATAGTTGAAATATCAGGAGAAATATGTTGGAACACTACAAAAGAACTAATTGGAGAAACTGTTTCACTGAATGCTCTATATTAGTATGGCCTGAACAAATCATTGAAATGAAATGGTTATTTTCAGTTACTTGGAGATCATTTGCAGCCGTTAATGAACCGCATTTTCCCAAAGAACAATGAAATTTTTGTGGGTGACAATGTGCCACGTCACCAGGCCACAATTCTTCACAGTTCAGTTGAAAAACATTGTGGACAATTCGAGGGAATGATTTGGCCACTCTGACTGCTCAACATGAATGCAATAAAACATTTAAAGGATATAATCAGGAATTCAGTTACTACAAAAATTCTGCACTGCCAATACTTTCACATTTATGATTGACTACAGAGGCAACATGGCTCAGTGTTTCTGCAGGGCACTTCCTGTGATGTACTGAGTCCACACGACATTTACCTGCTGCAGTATACTGGGCAAAAGCAGGTCTAAAACAATATTAGGAGGTATTGCATGACTTTTGTCACCTCAGTCTAAAGGTATTACATAAAATTTTATGATATCTACTTCAATAATACAGTGTTACAGGTAACATCAAAATGATGTAAGCAGGAATCTGTTAACAAACCATTTGATGTAGTTTATTTGAATCTGCTAGTATTCTCTAGTATTAGAACTTAATGTGGGAGTAGTTTATCAGAGATTAGTGTCATTTAAAATTGATTTCTTCTGTTCTTTTTTTGAGTAGTATGCTTTTTCTTAAACCCCTCTGATAAAATAATTTTAAGTGCACTGTAGGCAAAAGAATGGACTACTTTTTCGACTCTGTTGAAATACCTGAGGCCAAGATATTTGTGGCCTGTTATGAACATTAGCAAGCCTGTTGTAGGGATATCATTTGACTGTCCAGTCCCTGTGTTTCCTTTCTGTATGGACATCTTAAGGTCAAAATTATTTAAATTCTCTTTAATACTGAGGAGATAACTATACATATAGAGGCTAGGAACTGTCATAACATTAAGATCTTTGAAATGAGTTTTACATGCTTCTCTTAAAAATTGTTACTATAAATCTGATAGCCTTCTTGTTGCTACCTGAAAACAATTTCTGAGCCAAAGCAGTTACCCCATCAAAGAATTCCACAGGTAAGGTGAGAGTGGAAAAATAAAAAAATATGCATATACCAATAGGGCTTTGCTTATGTTACTCCTGAATTTGTTCATCAGATAAATCACTCAAGACAGTCTGGAGCACAATTTTTCTGTGTTACTCACCTAGGTGAGTCTCTGGTCTGTGTAAAGACCTAACAGTTAGATTATTTGGTACTCTTCACTGGAGACACTAAAACTGAAAACAGTATCTTTAGTTTTCTTATAATTAACTTGCAGGCAATTTGTGTGGAACCAACTAGCATGTGTGTCCATTGCTGTATTTATGTTGTGCCACAGCTTTCTGTATAATAAAAATGGTGTAATTAGAGTTTTGTCATCTGTGTATAATAAAGACTCATATGGCAAGAATGAGCGGAAATTACCAAGTAGTGAGCTCTTTGGCATACCTTTGACAGCAGATACGCAGTCTAATATTTTACCATTGTTACTAACTGTTCTATGGCTCACTAAGGTGAAAAGCATTCCCTCCAGCTCTACAGTACCAGCACATGATGATACGTATACTGTGGGAGGCAGTGTCAAGATTTTCTCAGGTGTGGAGCATGCAATTCCTCATTTCTTTAAGTTTATTACACCACTTCAGTTTTCTGTTTTTGTGATATTTGGGACAAAAGGAGTAATCTTTCCTACCAAAAACCATAAAAATTTCTTTGTTGACTTATAATTTGTAAACCATCACAAATAGTAGCCAATTGTGTAAATTTGTTACCATCTTCATGTGCACGGCATCAAGCTTTGGTGAAATAGATGTCATGGTAAAAACAGTTGTGTAGGTAAGAGGAGGTATAACTGATGTTACAGCCAGAGAGGAAGAATATCTTTCTCATTCCTCTCGCACACATTCAATATGATGTCACCCCCACACCTGAACCAAACATTAATCAAACTGGTATCTTTCCTCAACATTCCTGTCACTGTACTGGCTAATAATTACACTGATAATGCCACAAGTCCAATACAAGCAGTGCATTGGTACGTGTTCTGTGGCTGCTGATGACATTATGCACAATTGCTGAGATAGCTGTTTCTGCTGTTCCGCAATCTGAAATACTAGAAGTATACACTGACATGAAATGACCTGGTCATAATTTTTCTGTGGTATGCTTGTATGAATGTTAGGGTACGTAGTTGTGGAATCGCACAAACAGGGTTATTCAGGACTCTGATGATAAACCTTCTCAGGCTCTTCAGGGATACCTTCTGAGTATTTTGGTACTGGAGATCAGTGGTTTCTGGCAGTTCATTACAGAGTTACTGCATTTCGTTTTCTTTCTTGTTACAATTAGTTTAGTATCTTTATTGCACTGAAAACACTGTTGACAGCAGTAACAGCAGTAATACCCTCCTCTATTCAAGATGGCGGTGAAAAAAGTTACGCGAAATTCGAGTTCCGTGAAAATCATGAAATAAAATGAGTTTCTATGCAACCAGTGCAGAAAACTAGTTTAATCCAACCAGGGAAATGTTATTGCTGTAAGTTAAAAGTAAAAAACGGACATGAAATCATCACAAGATAGAAAGCAAGTGAAAAGACGGAAGCAAGTTCAGTGCACAACAAGTGTAAACATTGTGACGACTTTCGTATTGTGACATCCGCAAGAAATAGTGAAATAGAAGAACTAAAAAGGACTGTAATCCAACTAGAGAAACAGTTGGAAAATCGGGACTGTAATAATCAAGAAGAACATTATCAACACAAGCTCCAAACAACATCGGACACCAGTGAAGTAAACGAAAAAAAGTACAGCAGCCACAACCACAAAACTTGGACGTATCAAAGTAACTGCTTCAAACAAAACTCCAAACGAGTCTGGAAACAGTGTAGCTGAAAAACAAGTGAGTCCAGAAACTATTAAGATAGTGTTTCAAAACATGACCAACGCAAAAATGACAAAAAAGTACTAATTTTTGCCGATAGTCACGGTCGTCAACTGGCGGAAAAAGTGACAGACACACAGTCAAACCTGAGCGTACAAGCCTTCATAAAGCCAGGGGCAGGAATAGAAGAAGCTACGAAGTCTCTTGCAAAATCACGTGAAAACGTTGACTTTAATGACTGTGTCGTAATTTGTGCAGGCGCAAAGGACGTTGGCAGAGATAAACGTAAAATACTCATCACAGTTCTCGACAGTGTGCTGCCCAAATTAAACAAAACAAACGTAACTGTGGTAAATCAACCCCACAGGTATGACTTACCGCCCTGGTCATGTGTAAACAAACTGATAGAAAGGATGAACATTGAGATAAATGAACTGTGCAAAAAATATCCTTATGTGAATCTAATAGATGTCAGTACATTAAACAGAGACATGCATACGAGTCACGGCCTACATTTGAATTACTATGGTAAACAGTTCTTTGCTGAATAAATCTGCTGTCTTGTAAACAAGAGTGACAAGAAGCACAAAAAGATTGCAGGTCAGAGTACCTTGGAGAAATGGATCACTAGGGAAGAACCATCTCGCCCAACTAGAAGAGACATCAGGCAGCCTCCTCATCTGAAAGATTTTTTATTGTCAAAAGCAGTAGCTACAAATTGCACAAACAAGAAACATTTAAACTGAAGGTAGGTGGTACTGTAGATTTTCCCAAAATTCTGTAATAAAGATCTTTCACCAAAATTTTCAGTCCCTAAGCAATAAAGTAGAAGAACTAATTATTTTATTAATGCATGAACTAGAGGATATTTCTGTAATGTGTCTTTCAGAACACTGGCTTGACGAGAACTTAATTAAATCTGTCTGCCTACACAATTTCACTCTGGCTGAGTACTATTGTAGACCTAGTGGTCACTATGGAGGTGTAGACATATATGTAAAAGATAATATAGAGGTTACTAAAATAGATAATGTCACCTCCCTATGTTGTGAAAAAGACTTTGAGATGACAGTGATAAAAATTCCAAAATTAGGTTTGATAATAGCTACGGTGTACTGCTCTCCAACGGGAAAGTTTGAGGTATTTTTAGAAAAAATGGAGATAAGCTGCATAAAACAAGGTGTGATGTTGTAGTATGTGGTGACTTTAACATATATTTTCTTAGTAAATGTAAACATAAAACCGCCCATGGAAATCTTATTAAAACACATAACCTTACAGCCACAGTTAAAGTTGCAACGAGAATAACACCAACCAGTCAGACAGGTTTAGATCAAATCCTGATTGTTAAAGAGAAATTGGAGTGGTCAGTAAAAGTGTTTAACACAGGATACAGTGACCACAAAGCTCAAATACTTACCGCCACAAAGGAAGGAAGACTGGTTAAGAATAACTTACTAAAGGTCAAAAGAAGGATCTACAAGCAGAAAAGCATTGACCACTTTAACTCACTACTGCATACTGAAGACTGGTCTGATGTCTATGAAAAATCTGAATTCGAAATTCAATATTTTCTAGAAAAAATTGTAAAGCGTTTTGATACAGCCTTCCCTCAAAAAATGGTAAATATAAGAGAGAAGACAAGAGGAAAGGGTTGGATTACTAAGGGAATCAGAACTTCTTGCCAGAAAAAAGGGAGCTCCACAGAATCTGCAAAGAAAATAATGCCATGAGGAAATGCATACTCACTACAGAACATACACTAAAATATTACAAAAGGTCATTAAACAGGCAAAAAGAATGTACAATGATTACTACATAAATAATTCTACATATAAAGTGAAAGCTATGTGGGACATCATTAAAAAAGAAACTGGCAAAAATAAGAGAACTGAGGAGAACATTGTCTTGATACACAACAATAAAAAGATTTTACAGCCTACAGAAACAGCAAACATATTCAACAAATACTTCACTGGGATATCTGAAAATTTAATAAAAACTAATTTTAGTTCAACTCAGCATCAAGTGGTAAACAAGTGCAACAGTAATAAATTTTCAATGTTTGTGGACCAAGTAAGCAGGGAGGAGACATTGAAGGCTGTCAGAGACCTAAAGACAACATACTCAGCAGGAATTGATGGTATACTGAACAGAATCCTAAAACTCTGTATCCAAAATATAATTGACCCCCTTACTCACTTATGCAACTGTTCCCTAGAGTCAGGCATCTTTCCAGATCAACTAAAAACATCAAAAGTCATCCCTATTTTCAAAGCTGTTGACAAACATGAAGTAATAAACTATCGTCCCATTACATTAACATCCTGTTTCTCAAAATTAATAGAAGAAATTATGTATAGTAAGTTGTTAAAGTTTATAAACAAAAATAGTGTGCTATCTAATACTCAACATGGCTGTAGAAGCAAGAAATCAATGGAGACAGCAATCTATGAATGCAGATCTACTGTATTAAAAACAATAGATGAAAAACAACAAACAACAGGTATATTTTTGGACCTAACCAAAGCCTATGATATGGTAAACCACAAAACCCTATTGAAGAAGCTAGAGCACTATGGAATTAGGGGGTTGGCAAATGATTGGATTCGTTCATTTCTCAGCGACTGTAAACAAAAAGTATCCATCAGACATATAGATGATAAAGCACGAATAGTCACAGAATATGTATCATCAGAAAGCCCAATAACTTACGGGGTACTGCAAGGGTCGGTAATGGGACCCCCCACTTTTCTTGTTATATATCAATGATTTGGATATACATATTGATTCCCACAAAGTAATACTGTTTGCTGACGACACAACAATACTGGTAAAAGCAGCAAAAAATTAAGATATACAAGAAGAAGTAACCACAGTTACAAAACATCTAAGTAATTGGACAGTAGAAAATCAGTTGATAGTAATTTACAACAAAACAGTAGCCTTAAATCTCCATAACCACCAAAACACCACATTGATATATCCAGAAATAAAAATCAATCAACACCCTATTGCAAATGATGAGGCTACAAAATTTCTCGGCATCTGGATACAAAGAGACTGAAAATGGGACAAACACATAGAACAAATTAATGCCAAGCTGAGCACGGGCTGTTATCTTCTTAGGGTTCTCAAACGATGCATAAATGTAAAGGCACTATTGTGTGCCTATTATGCGTACTTCAATGCCCATCTCAAGTATGGACTCATATTCTGGGGAAATTCCCCAGCAGCTCAAGGGACTTTCAGAATACAAAAAAGAGCCATTAGGATTATGACAGGGAGTGGTGCTTGACAGTCCTGCAAACCAATATTTAAATCACTGAATATACTACCTCTACCGTGTATGTTTATTGTTGACACACTAATGTACATAAAAAAGTATATGATTGGAAATGATGACAATACTTTAAAAAACAAAGATATACATGATTATAATACTCGAATAAAATATAACTTGCATGTACCCCCAGCCAGTACCAGTTTGTATCAGAAAGGTACATGCTTTCTGGGTATTAAACTCTATAATAGACTATCAAATAGTATAAAATGCTTACAAAATATTAGTGCTTTTGAAAGATCTGTCAGAGAATATCTACAGTACCAGTGTTTCTACTCAGTAAAGGAACACTTGGACCAGAATAACTGTTAAGAACTAAAGCTACTGAAATTTTTAAGATTGTATCACTGTAAGAACTACAACTATTGAAATTGGTAGCATGTTGAAAAATGATTATTTAAATATGTATCATTTTGAACTTAGTAATAAGTCCAATATCATCCTGTACACTGTACTACATATGATCAAAGGACTCAATAAATAAACAATAAATAATACCTCATTGTCCTCAAGATTGCTTTCAGTACCGCACAATTCCACCTAGGATTTTGTTTTCCAGCAATTTTAGTTATGCAATAACGATAATACACAGCAGTATTAAAGGTATGCTTACTGATGATGAGTTGGATGATATGCACTAGGTTTATGAATTCACTGAATGCAATGTGAGAACTGCACAATGAAGCTGTGATAATAGCTTATGTGTTCCATCTTAAGGTTGTAGCCTTATCTGCGTTGTGTGGTGTACACTTTGGTCACTGCATATAACATACTTCTTCATTATTCTGAAGGTATTTTCACAGACACAAGAGTGACTGCAGTAACAAACCAAATAAATTATAATAACATTACTACTCTGTAATGAATCACCAGAGGCCATGACACCCTTATACTAAAATATTAAAAAAGTATCCCTGGACAATCTCTTAAA
Source organism: Schistocerca cancellata (assembly GCF_023864275.1). NCBI lineage: Eukaryota > Metazoa > Arthropoda > Insecta > Orthoptera > Acrididae > Schistocerca > Schistocerca cancellata. Next base: position 273,202,302 of record NC_064629.1, read on the forward strand.
GCTTATCAGTGGAGTTCTGGTTCACCCTGTGTATTAATAAAGCAACCAAATGATAATATATTTATGACAACAACAGAACTATTGACAGGATTTGACAAACTGTAACAAAGAGAAATATTTCTATTATATTATTCACTCATCTTCAAATATTTTACATGTTACTGGTGTAAATATTTACATATAAGCTGAGGTGACCGAAGTAATGGGATAGCGATATGCACATGGCAGTACCATAATGTACATAAAGCATAAGAGAGCAATGCACTGGAAGAGCAGTCATTTATACCCAGTTGACTATGTGAAAAGGTGTCTGACATCAATATGGCCACATGAGAGGAATTAACAGACCTTGAATGTGGAATGGTAGTTGGAGTTAAATGCATGGGACACTCCATTTTTTCAAATCACTTGGGAATTCTATATTCCGAGATCCACAATGTCAAGAGTTTGCTCAGAATATTACATTTCAGGCATGACCTCTTACCGCAGATCACACTGTGGCGAACGGCCTTCACTTAATGATTAAGAGCAGTGGAGTTAGCAGAGAGTTGTCAGTTTTAACAGATAGGCAACACTGCCTGAAAAGACCAAAAAATAAATGTGAGATGTATGACAACTGTACCTGTTAGAACAGTGCAATGATATTTGTCATTAATGGGCTATGGCAGCAGATGACCAATGTGAGTGCCTTTGCTGTGTGACATCAGCTACAGTGCCTCTCCGGGGCTTGTGACCTTATCACTTGGACTCTAGATGACTGGAAAACTGTGGCCTGGTCAGATGAGTCCAAGTTTCAGTTATTAAGAACTGATGGTAGGGTTTGAGTGTGGCCTAGACCCCATGAAGTCAAAGACACAACTCAGTGAGGCACTGTGCAAACTGGTGGTGGCTCCACAATGGTGTGGGAAGAACCAATCATTGACAGGAAATTGTTATTTTCAGTTACTAGGAGACCATTTGCAGATATTCATGAACTTCATCTTCCCAAAAAGCAATGGAATTTTAGTGGGTGACAGTGCACCATGTCACCAGGTCACAATTGCTCACAGTTCAGTTGAAATATATTGTGGATGATTTGAGTGAATGATTTGGCCATCCAGACTGCTCAACATGAATGCAATCAAACATTTACAGAATATAATCAGGAAGCACCAAATACTGCACTAGCAGCATATTCACAATTATAGTTGGCTATAGGGGCAGAAGGTCTCATTATTTTTGCAGGGGACTTCCAATGACTTGTTGAGTCAATGCCAAGTTTAGCTGCTGGACTACACTGGACAACAGGAGGTCAGAAACAATATTAGGAGGTATACCATGACTTTAATCACCTCAGTGTAAAGCTAAGTGAAGTAGAACATAAAATTTCATGACATTTACTTCAACAATACTGTGTCACATGTAACATCAAAAATACGTATGCAGGAACCCATTAACAAACCATTTGATGTAGATTATTTGTATCTGCTAGTAGTCTCTGTGACAACTTGGTGTGGGAGTAATTTATCAGAATGTAATGCCACTTGAAATTGATTTCTTACATTCTTTTATTTCTTAGACCACTCTGATAAAATAATTTTAAATGCACTGTAAGCTATAGAATGGGTTAGTTGTGGAAGTCTGTTGAAATATCTGAGACCAATACAATTGTGGCTGCTACAAATATTAGCTAGCCTGTTGTACAGCAAATGAACTGATTGTCCAGTCCTTGTGTTGCCTTTCTGTATGGATATCTTAAGGTTAAAATTATTTAAATTCTCTTTAATACTGAGGAGATAACTATACATGCAGACGCTAGGAACTGTCATAATATTAAGATCTTTGAAATGAGTTTTACATGCTTCTCTTAAAAATTGTTACTATAAATCTAACAGCCTTCTTATTGCCACCTGAAAGCAATTTTGGAGCCAAAGCAGTTACCCCATAGAAGAATACCCCGGGTGAGGTGAGAGGGGAATAATACAAAATATGCATATGCTAAGAGGGTTTTGCTTGCATTATGTCTGAATTTGTACAACAGATAAATCACTCAAGACAGTTTCGAGCACAATTTTTATGTGTTACTCACCCAGCTGAGTTTCTGGTCTATGTAGAGACCTAACAGTCAAATTTTTTTTGTGTTCTTCATTGGAGACACTAAAACTGAAAACAATTCCTTCAGTTTTATTATAATTAATTTGCAAGCAAAACGTCTGGAACCAAGTAGCATGTCAGTCCATTGCTATATTTATGTTATGCCACGGCTTCTCTATATAATCAAATTGTGTAATTAGAGTTTTACCATCTGTGTACAGTACTGACTCACATGGCAAGAATGAGGGTAAATCGTATTTGATTATAATTACTAAGTTATCTCTCTGGCTTAGGCATGACCTAATAAGGGGAAGAGCACTCCCTCCAGCTCTGTAGTACTGGCAGTTGATGATAAGTATAATGTGGGAGACAGTGTCAAGAGCTTTTCTCAACTCCACAGGAGTTGTGCAGCTTGTTTCCTTACACTCAAGAGAAACCATGTTGTGAAGAGCTAAGCTAAGTAAATTATTTTCCTCAAAATGCTGGTTCATCTGTTTGTGCACATAATATTCTGTTATCTTTGACATTATTGGTAGGAGTGAGATGGCACGATAGTTATCAGGGGATGCTTTATCACTCCTGTTGTGGATAGGTGTTACAGTAATAATTTTTGGCAACCTAGAGAGATCCCTTCATGACAAATTTAATTGATGATTTTAGTTACTGGCAGTAAAATTTCTTATTACATAACTTGAGATTTCACAGAAATCTTTGGCTTTTGATTTGCTAAGTTTGGCAACTGTTTCACATACTTTTCTGTAAGATACACAAGACCAGCAAAAATTATCAACTGGCTCACAATCTAGAGCTTGGAGCAAAACTGAATCTTTATTTACATCTTCAGTGAGATTTTTATTTGAGCCACAACTGGTAATGTGTGCATTTAAGATGATTGGTTGGATTGGAATTTTGTGCTTCCTTTTAGACCTTATTTTTGTTTTAATAATTTTATGCACTACTTCGCACTGTGTTGTTGAGTTGAATATATAGTTGTCATTTGCTTTCTTTCTGGCCACTCTAATTTCTGTGTAAATTTTCTTCTTAGATTGACTCTGGTGCAATTTGACATAGTGCACAACCTTTTCATCATTGAGTTTGCTCAGGTGTGGAGTGTGCCAGTTCCTCATTTATTGAGGTTTATTACAACAGTTCAATTTTTTGTGTTATTTTGGACAATATGAGTAATCTTTTCTACCAATAACTAATAAAATTTCTTTGTTGACTTATAATTTGTAAACCATCACACATAGTAGGCCGTTGTATGAATTTGCTACCTTTTTCATATATATGGCATCATGCTTTCACTAAAATGGATTTTAAGGTAAAAACAGTTGTGAAGTAAGAGGAGGTATAATCGATGTTACAGCGAAAGAGGAAAACTATCTTTCTTATTCTCCTTATGCTGTTCAATATGTCTCCCCACACCTGAACAAAACAATAATCAAACTGGTATCTCTTCTCAACATTCTTGTCACTGTACTGGCTAGTAACCTCCGTAGATCTGTAAGTTGAATGAGTGAGATTCGTATTCCTGTCTTGGCATCTAGAGTTTGATATTCTATGGATTCCCTATATTATGGCAAGCAATTGCTGGAATGCCTTCACAGCTGGATTCTTTCCCTATCCTAGTAAACTCCACATCTCAAATTATCTATTTACTCTTCAAATAATCATACAGTTTGTAGTGGATACAGTATCAGTATCATTTTACTCCCTTCTTGTTTCACTCCCAATTAATGTGTAGGAAGAATGACATTCAATGTGCCATTTAGTATGCAGGAATTTATCTAATTGTGCAGTCATGGTTTTTATGCTAGGTATTTTTGCAACATTTTAAACTTTTCTAGGTTCATTTCAGAATTCATTTTCTCAGAATTTTAAAATCATTTCTGTGATGACCTCTTGCAGACTACTCAAGCTTGTGAGTGTTTCAAAACGTTTCTTTCAATATTCTGCATCTTCTACATAATTCTCTTTAAGCAGACTACAAATGACAAAACATACAGTGCCACTCAATGTGTGTTTAAACTATATTCCTCTAATACATTTGACATTCATAGAACACGAGTAATTTTTAGGATGTTTTACACAAACACTGAATTCACTGCAATTTACTCAATCTCTTCAATGACAATACACAACTATTCAAATCATCTACTAACTCCATAAGTCAGGTTTCCATTACAAGTAACATAAAATTCCAAGTGCTAAATCCTTCAGTACTCTGCAAGCAAAATAGGATATTTCAGTTTGACAGCATTCTTACTCCACAGCTCCACACAAAATATTGAAGTTGATACCTTCGTCTGAGAGGTTAATAACATTACAAAAACATATTGAACATTATGTACAAAGCCCTTTTGTGATTATTTTTCCCATGAAATTACCTATCATATAACAGAAGATATTTGAGGGGCTAGTCTTAAAATGCATGCATAATTTCAAGATAGATGTTTAGTACTATTATTCTAATACTGTCCATATTGTGAATCAGAGATAGCGACTGCTGAGATAAGGTCCACAGGTAACAAGAACCCATTTCCTGCAATCTAGTGATGAGTTCTCCTTCAGGGTGTATTTACTGTACTCTGCCTTTTAATCAATAAAAAAAGCTGCTATCCAGGGGGGAACATTAGCTATTGACATCTCAAAGTGCTTGTTTTCATAAGTCAAGGTTTTGATTATCTATTGTATCCTTAAATTATTACAGGACAATTTGGTATGGTTCCTCTCAAAAGCAAACAGCCAATGGTCTTCCCCATCCATCTCCTACTGGAGTTTATAATCTGTTTCACTGTCAATTGGTCATTAAATGCTAGTGCAGCTACCTTGCTTTCTTACTTTGTGAATGATGTTTCAGGTATCTAACAAACTCTCAGTTGAGCTGTACAGTTAAATCAAGTTCTGTTTGATGCTAATAAATATTGGGAGAAGGTTCTGTTCTGATTTAACATGTGTAATTGAGGCAATGTTACGTAATGTATCAGTTAATGAGTGATTTGTTTGTTCTCCAAGTAGCTGGATGTCTGTTAAAGATGAAATGTTGGGATGTACCTCAACTTATGAAACGGCCAAGAAAAGGAATAGAATCTGTTATGTCACTTCATCTGACCATTTCAGAATGTCTAATAAACTGAATATGAATTGACTGAAATATCCTGAATTTAATTCCACAACAATTTACTGAAGATACATAGATGAATAGTGTGGCAACAAAATTCTTTCTGCTTGTGCTTTAATGTGGATAGAGAAGCATCCATGTGTAAGCATGTGCTATAGTTTAGAAGAACAATCATTTTGGGCCCCGAGACATCATTTTATATGAATTACTCTTAAAATGAAGAGCAAGTGAGTGAGTGGAAGACTGCTACCTCCACCTGGTAAGAAAACAAAGCAGGAAAGAACCAACATGAAAGCAATATTGTTGTGTTTTCTTTGTTTCTGATGTCGAGGGAATATGTTTGCTATGAGTTTTTGCCCAAGCTACCACAGTTAAAGGGCATTAACACCAACTGAAGTTTACATACATATAGGATTTAGAAGAAAAAAAGGTCCTTTTTTATTTTCATGTCTGCCCAAAACGATATAATCATAGACAGGAGCATGTTTTAAATTGAATAGCTGAAGCGCAATTCATTGGAGACTTTACGCAGCAAGAATGTTTCTGGGGGTTCCCTTTCTGATAACCAGACCCAAAAACTTGCTACTATATGGGTACACTAGTATGCTGCATGAAGACGCTCTGAAATCTACTTGGTGCATGTCTCATACTGTAAATAGACCTGAGATAAAATCTAAATGGTCACATCCAGTAATTTTAATACACTCTCTGCACAATTTTCACAGGAATAAACTTGTGGTTTGGTCTTGCATCTTGCACTAAATTGGGAAGGACATTCTGTTTAGTTGTGGTGCCTTACCCTGTACAGAAGCTTTGCTGGTGGATGGACCCAATTGTAGCTGCACAGTTTTCTGAGCGATCTCCATGTGATGCACTGCAGCTGTTGCATAGGGACACTGCGGTATACACAGCTTTTGATCCAACAGGGACAAGACCCAGGAGCAGTGCTGTGAGGGGCCCAGTGGGGTTAGAGGTGGAGGCTGCCTAACACCAGCTTGCCACAACCCAGCTTTCTCCTCCCTGAAGCAGCACAAACAAAACTAAGACACTGTGCAGCTCTGATCCTTAACTGAAGTGTCACATCCAGTAATTCTGATACATCCTCTACACAATACATGGAAGAACGAACTTGCCACTTTGTATATGGAATTTCACCTTGTACAAAATAAGCGAGGAGCTTGTGTTTACTTGCAGTGCTCAACCCCATACAGGAGCTTTGCTGGTGGGGAACCAAATTGTAGCTGTATGTTTTTATGTTTTTCTGAGCTACCTTCATGTAATTTACAGCTGCTGTTGGACACAGACACTATAGTATACACGGGTTTTGGTGCATTGGGGACAGACAGTGTCAGCAAACACATTGTGGGGACTGACCAGAATCAGGGTAGAGGCTGCCTAACACCAGTCTGCCACAGCTCTGCTTGCTCCTCACTGCAACAGCTCAACCACATCTATGGCACTCCGCAAACGTCCTCAGCTAAAGTGTCACATCCAGTAATTTTGATGTGTTTTGGTATACCATCTCACAAAAAAATTAGCAAGGAGTTCTGTTTAGTTGTGGTGCCTTACCATGAACAGGAGCTTTGCTAGTGGGCGAACCAAATTGTAGCTGCATGCTTCTCTGAACCATGTTCATGTGATGTAATGCTGCTGTTCGGCTTTTAGTGGGCTGGGGAAAGCAGGAGAGGCAGGGGGGGGAGGGGAGGGGGCAACTGGGGGGGGGGGGTTTAACACTAGCTGGACACAGGCCTGCTGCCTTCTGCCTGTAACAGCACGAATACATCTATGCTATTCTGCAGCTCTGGTCCTTCGGTGTGAATCATGAATCTCACAGAAGTTATATACCTGTCTACATTTCAGAGAAATGGAATTCAAGTTGATGCTAACTATGAAGAGTAGTCATTGAGTTTTAATCATACCCTCAAAAAATAATGTTTCATAATTAGTTTAGTGTATGTTTGGAGGTGCATCTCTGCAGTCTCAGTACACACTGAAAACACCACACTACAATAATCCCTATCATAACATGCTTCTCGAGGAGACAAAACAAAATGGTGTAGACCTGTAATAATGTGGAACATCATTCAATGACTTGTTTTGTACATTTGAACAGGAGAAATGTGGCAACAATCCATGTAGAGTGCACACAATCAAGGCAGTAGTGGAAAAAGTGGAAATTAGTATGAAAAATATTGCTACCTGTTGGCTCCATGACTATTCAAATCATTACAAAAAGCATGCCAAACAAAAACCACAGCTTAAATGTTGCAGCTGTGCCATGGTCATCCAAATGGCATCCTTAGCCACCTCGTCACTATGGATGGGTGTTTGGTGTATCACTATGACCATGACACAAACTAGTCTTGGTGTGGTGCAAGCAGCAAACAGGCAGAATGTCACATGAGCATATTACCAAAATCTCTTGTTGAAGTAAAGGGGCAGCTGCTAAATGAAAAATCATGGTAATCTGTCTGAGGGTGTGTTTTACTCCTTGATAACACCTAATATAATTAGACATAGACATTTGGCTATCAAATATTGCCTGTATTCTCTTGACATGTTATCCAGTGACGTTTACCATTTCCTTCCATGAAGAAATCATTATGTAGCAAGCATTTCCAGTATGACAGTCAGATGTTTTCAAAGTGAAATTTTTCCTGAACAGTGAAACACAGATTTCTACAAAATTTCCAGAGAATTGCCAACACAATGAAATTCCTACAAGTCACACATTTACCTGTTCTAAATAAACCAATTTACACTTACACTACACTAGTGACCAAATCTCAGTCATAAGTGGGGTAATAAAACAATGGAAATGTGTACTGTTACTGAAAATTGTTGTATCTCTAAGATAGGACTACACTGCACTTCTTATATGCACATGATTCGTCAGTGATAAAAGTGATTGCATTAGACCTACAATAGCTTAGCCATTATTTTATTGTTCTTTGTAAGCACTATGTTGACTCCTGATGAAGTCTCCTTTTGAGACAATGCAAGGTTGACTCCTCAACATAAATTATGTCTGTTCTTTGTATATGATGTAATTCAATGATTTCTGTTATCTTGAGCTCTGCTGAAAAAAGTGAAATGACATGAATTCAGTAAATTGGAGCGGGTTTCATTAATGAATTGCTCATTTCCTCATTGATTTATTCTTTCTTTCATTATACTTTCTCAGTGTTGCTGGATCCATGTTTCTAGGATACACACTGGTTGTATGTGTGGTATCTGGATGAACTACTATGAGCCTTCAGATACAGCAATATATAAATGTATAGAAGTACAGACATTATTTGATGCTTCACTATGTTATGTGTTTGTACAGCATATTATAATGAATAATTGTAGAATGTCTCTCAATCATAACAGTTAATAATTAACATAACTGTCACCATAATGTATATGCCATCTCAGACAATCTTTGACAGCAACTGTAGAAACCCTTTTCTAAGAGATTTTTAGGGTATTTCTGAACGAATGTGTTTTTCTCCTCATTCGTTGATCACCACAAAAGTTTGTTGTAATATGTAATTCCACTGTGTAGGAAATCATGTTGTAGTTTGTTTTTCCTACTGAGAAGTAAGCAGTCGCTAGATTTGGTTCTATATTCATCCTTTAGTGTCTCTGGGAAGCAGCCTGCCATGAAAGATTCATTTATGATTTGCACTAAAGAGTGTTTCATACTGACTATGCAGTCCTTCAATATGCACACAGGCACTTCATCATTTCTTAGACTGTGCGTAAAGCCACATAATGCTATTGTAGTGATGGGTCACAGCATCCTTGTATTTGGCATATAGTTGTGTGTGCTGTTTTGTCAAATGTTTGTTGTACTTAGCTTGGTACCTATGTTTCTGAAGTATTGAATTGCAAAGTGTGCTTATTTCTTGGGACCATATATTGTGGTACCATGATACTTAAAAGGCATGTTTCTTGTGTTTTTTTTCTACTGGTCTCCTCTTTGGTGAATACCAGACATCACTGATTTTGTTTTCTGACTTTCCTATAAATTTAGCTACTTTCAAGATAATTTTTCTGTTGGTAATGCTTTTCTATGTGTCTTTTTGTATGAGTGGTGTTAGTTACAAAATGTGGCATCACTTTATTTGTTTTTATGATGCTGAGATGTTTGAAGGCTACAGCTCTCTGTATCTCATTAGTTACCCTGTTATTTTTGTTTTGTGTTTTCATAGCTCTTAGTACTTTAGGGAAGACTTCTTCAGACCTGAATTAAATAATGATATGAACTATTGAAGTTTCCCATTGATACTGATCTCCAAGTACTAGTGTTTCCAAGTTTAATTGTTCATCTTTGTGACAGATCTGACTATTTTTAGCTTAGAGAAAACCCTTATGCATGTGAGTATTTTAGTTTTGTTTTCTACAGAGCAAAGTGTCAAAGAAAACTATGCTGTTGGAATAGTTGCAGCAAAATTACTATTGTATTACTTTATTTCTCAGAGATTTCTTATACAATGTGAATGCAAGGAATGGTCTTGAGTGGGATAAAAAGCAAAACCCATGCAGGACCTATCAAGAGAAACACAGTATGCTATCCAACAAGATGTTTTTCACAGTTCTCCCTGCAGCAGAATGTTCTTGATTTTGGGGAACGCTAGGAAGACCAACTAGTAGAGGTTTTGGAATGGCTTGAGGAATCATATCATCGAACATGTTGTGGAAAACCAACAGAAAGCCCAATGATAAAATACAAGATTAATAAGTCTCCTCTGTATTTGTAACATTCACTCTTTCACTTTTTATGACAGATTAATCTTTGAAACGGAACATGACGCAAGTAGAGTCCATAGAGTTCTGACAATGTGGAAACCAGAATCATCCTCAACAAAAATGACAAACTGTTATTAAATATCATACGTAGAGCAAAAGACGGACAGTGATATGAACATGTGCATCTGCAGAAATTTTTCCAAGATGGTGCAATATTCAAAATTTGCTTGTTTTAATGTAACCAATTAAGTGGGTATGAAAATGTATTAAGCCCCATGAACTAAATTAGACAAGAAGTACACAAAACTTACTGTACCTCAAAAGCTGGACATTTGGGTGTTTATCTGCTTAGTATTTTGAAGGCAAATTAATTTTGCAACTAAACATTAAGCACATTTCAATAGTACATGCTAAAAACATCTACTTATATTATTAAGATTAATATGGATGACATCTTGTGATTCAACTACCATATCTGAAATAACATCCTGTAATGGTCGCCTGGTCGTAGATATTGCTAATTGCTATAATCGCACTATTTCACTCCCATTTACGGAGCTTGTTAGCACTTGATGTTAGGTTGGCGCCATTAAAATGCATTGTGTTGTGGAAATCGCTGCTACTTGCTGAATCGCTGCTGTCTCTCGATGCTGATGCTGGCTCTAAATCTGGTTGTCTAGGGTTAAAAACATGAGGTCCCGTGTTTTTTATGTGCTTTTGATGATAAAGAACGAGCGAAACCAACAAATATGTAAACTTCAAATATTTATTACTCTGGTGGCCATCTTAATTCCACTGTCCACCGAAGACCATGACACAACACAAAGTAGTACTTCCGTTACATGCTCTTTGCATTGTTTATCCAACTCAAACAATAACACACAAACACACTTCACCAAAGTGACATTCCGACTGCCCTCTCGACCCTTCTTGCTGCTTGTATTTATAACATTGTCAAAGAACTACTAAAAAGAGATATAGTTTACAAGTCACATGTACATCTGTTATCATAATTTGTGCAGAAAAATTATTAATTTGCATCGAGTGACATAATTTAACATGTTATTAAAATGACAGACAGATTTGTTGACTTGACAGAATAATTCTCTGTTACAAAAAGGCCGTTTTTTAGAAGATTGTCAATTGACTTCTCTAATTTGCGTAAATAAGTAAATAACATGAATTATTAAGAATTACATTGGTTTTCGTCTAAAATAGGATTGCTTACGTGAATACTGAGTGAAAACGCTCCTAGTGAACAAATAGGTTTCACTGGGTGATTTTTATTTAAGGAGATGCAAAATACCTAAGTTGTCCACTATTTTTCGTACTTCATGTTAATTATTTAAGATGAACTCAGTGTTTTTACATGATGACCTTTGCTGTATCAGTGATCAAGTGATATAAACTTTTGTGTGGGTCAGTTATTCAGTATAATTTAATGGGTTGATTGTTTATGCAGACATGTTATGCAATCATTGTTAACATACACAATAACTTTTCTATAATCATAAATACTTGCCCGCGAAAGGCAAAAGTCCCGAGTTCGAGTCTCGGTCGGGCACACAGTTTTAATCTGCCAGGAAGTTTCATATCAGCGCACACTCTGCTGCAAGTTTCACAGGAGAGCTTCTGTAAAGTTTGGAAGGTAGGAGACGAGATACTGGCAGAAGTAAAGCTGTGAGTACCGGGCGTGAGTCGTGCTTCGGTAGCTCAGTTGGTAGAGCACTTGCCCGCAAAAGGCAAAGGTCCCGAGTTCGAGTCTCGGTCGGGCACACAGTTTTAATCTGCCAGGAAGTTTCATATCAGCGCACACTCCGCTGCAGAGTGAAAATCTCATTCTGGAAACATCCCCCAGGCTGTGGCTAAGCCATGTCTCCGCTATATCCTTTCTTTCAGGAGTGCTAGTTCTGCAAGTTTCGCAGGAGAGCTTCTGTAAAGTTTGGAAGGCAGGAGACGAGATACTGGCAGAAGTAAAGCTGTGAGTACCGGGCGTGAGTCGTGCTTCGGTAGCTCAGTTGGTAGAGCACTTGCTCGCGAAAGGCAAAGGTCCCAAGTTCGAGTCTCGGTCGGGCACACAGTTTTAATCTGCCAGGAAGTTTCATATCAGCGCACACTCCGCTGCAGAGTGAAAATCTCATTCTGGACTCATTAAACTGGTTGAATTTGGAGGGTATCGCATACTTCGGTACAGTAAAGCCTTTAATATGTTCCGTTACAATCCTCTTATCATTAAATGTAGGATGTCCAACACATTATAAACTAAAGCTAGAAAATATTCACAAAAATGATTTATTTTGACTTGCATTATGTTAGGCAGAATTGGAGAATTAAAAACCTGATATAAGGAAAAAGTCAGAATGATAGAGAGAATCCTGTTGGATGACAACAAAAATGTCACTTGAATATATGTCAGAGTGGAGGAACAGGAAATAAACTTTTACAAAAGTTTATTCAGCTCTGTTATTGTCTCTAAGACTTTGTTTGCTTACAAGACTTCACATCTGTTCACATTTATGGACTTATTGTGTTATTTTCATTATTCCTATTTTTAGTGCAGGCTGGAATAACTGAATTTGAAGAAAATTGCTTTTGAACCTGCATTTTTTTTGATGGATAAAAGTGTAGCCTAGGGCCAATATCCCACTGGATGAATGCGGAAAACCTTCAAACACCATCGTCAGACTGATTGGTAGAATCAACTTTTAGCAACCTGGTACTGCACCAAGCTAATTCTTATCCCTCCAGTTTGTCACATTATTGTGCAGTATGCCAAATATGGCACATATGGGGCTGTGTTTCACCCACAGACAAAAGTCCCAATCCAGGAGAGCATATTTTTATTACCTTGGAATTTCATACTTTTCTCAACTAATATTTTTGGGATTAAGTATCAATTTAGGCATCCATAATCTAGCATAACTGTGTTCTTATTACTGTACTACAATAGCTCTTTCATATAAAACTGAGTGGAGAATCAGTAGACCATCATGGATTTTCTTTTCCAACAGACACATGGTAAACTATATCACGCACCAGATAACCAGATGGAGGGGTGTCATTACAAGAAATGTGAGTAGATGAAAGGCATGTATAACGCTGCCAAGATTATGTGGTGGGAATTGGGAACAGCACCCGTGCACCATGGTGTTAGACCAACTCCTTTCTGCAACTCGGTAAGTGCTGAATGAGGAAGTGACAGAAACTGAATTCCAGGTTCCATAAAGATCTGTATCCATCTTGACCACAGATCAGCATCAAAATCAGAGCTACCTCAAATAATTGGTTTGCTTTTCTGTAAAAAGAGTGACAATTGTGAAAACCCAAGATACACAGTGATTATATAGCTTTTGTTGTGGTTGGCAATGTTAAATCTGCAGTACACAGGTTCCAGGAGGGTGCATGTCTATGGACATGAACAAAAAAATTTTCTGTTAAGTAAAATAGAGACAACTTGCAGATGATGGTGAAACAAATGTGTGTGAATTCTTATGGGACTTAACAGCTAAGATCATCAATCCCTAAGCTTACACACTACTTAACCTAAATTATCCTAAGGACAAACACACACACCCATGCGCGAGGGAGGACTCGAACCTCTGCCGGGACCAGCCGCACTGTACAAGACTGCAGTGCCTTAGACGCCTCGGCTAATCCCACGTAGCAATGGTGAAACATCACTAAAGCATGTAATGGATGAAGAGTGAAAAACAACACAGATTAGAAGTCCTCTTGTAACCTTGATGTGACACAGAAACAGGTTTTATCTTACATGTTTCAGCTTGTATATTGGCATTTGCCTGTCATAAGTGTTGTCCATGTCATTTGGCATGGTCACTAAAGTGGTTGCTGCTGCAACCACATCCTCTGTGTTCCCAAAAAGTAAAATCATCTATTGGGCACAGGTGTTCTGTCCTATAGCAACTTGCTGATTGTAATTTAAAAGGTGATGATGCCATGAACACGTGAGGCTGTCAGATGATGTTTGTTGCATTCCTTACATATTACTTTTGTAAAAACAGTGTTCCTTCAAAAGTCTGCAACTGTGTCAGTAAGAATTTAAATAATAAAATATGGTATGACTTACTGGTACATTTTTTTCAAGTGCTATACGTTACTGAAAATGCAACGAAACTCCTGAGCTGCATCATGCTAAGCGTGCTAAAACATAACTAGGGCAGCGTTCTATTATTTGAATTATTTTGGGTGTTGTTAACTGCAGTATTACCAGTCATCCATAAGGCTTATTTGTTTTGGGAAATTAAATATTGAGGATTGGTTCCTCACAAAGGGAATAGTGTAGTGAGCTTCAGGTATATGTGATGAGTGATAGGAATATCAGCATCAACACGCTGGTATTAACACCACATTTCCGTTTTTTCCTCCTCTTGATGCAATGATCTGGTGTTCTCATTTATATTTCCCTTGAGTTAAGCAATCTCTGGAAGAATCCAGAGCTACCATATACGAGGGTGAGTCAAATTAAAACTTTAAAATTGTAATAACACATGTAAATTTCGCGCTGTTATTCTGTAAGTTGGTAAGCGTGCTACAAACAGCGTGCAGAATGGCCTGTAGGTGGCAGCATAGTGTAGATGGGCCACATACCGTTGCAGTATCAGTATAAAGATGGCCGCCCCACTTGCGACTTGCACCAGGGAAGAACAGCGTTCTGTTATTCGGTTTTTGCGTAGTGAAGGTGTGAAACCTATTGAAATTCATCGACGAATGAAGGTTCAGTACGGTGATACATGTTTGTCATAGCAGAAAATCTACGAATGCAGTAAGATGTGAGGTGTGACTTCAGTGGAAGATGCTCCTCGTCCAGGTCAGGCACAACGAATTGTGACTCCACAGTACATTGCAGCTGTTGAAGCCATAGTGAAGGAAAACCGCCCAGTGACACTGAATGACATTGCAGCATGTTTACAGATTAGTGATGGGTCAGCACACCACATTGTGGGGTTTCACAAAGTGTCTGCAAGATGGGTGCCACGGCAACTGACTCCTGAAATGAGAGAACGACATGTTGATGCTTGTGAAGAACTTCTTCGGCGCTTTAAACGAGAAGGTCATGGTTTCCTTGCAAGAATCGTTACTGGGGACGAAACCTGGGTTCACTTCCACCAACCGATAAAGAAGAGAGTGAGCAACGAATGGCGCCATTCCTCATCACCAAAACCACAGAAGTTTCGAACAGAACCCCCAGCAGGGAAGGTTATGCTGACACCCTTTTGGGACAAAAAAGGCGTCATTTTGGAACGTTACATGCCTAGAGGGACCACTGTCACCTGTGCATCGTACACAGATCTCCTAAAAAAATCATCTGAGGCCTGCAATCAAATCAAAGCGACGTGGATTGCTGTTAGCAGGTGTCCTTTTGCAACATGACAATGCAAGGCCCCACACTGCCCATTCAACAGTTGCAACAATCACAGACCTGCATTCTGAGTGTCTTCCTCATCCACCATACTCACCAGACCTTGCCCCAAGAGATTTCCGTATGTTTGGACCACTCAAAGACGTAATGGAAGGAAAGAAGTTCCGTTCTGATGAAGAGGTATGGAACACGGTGCATGAGTGGTTGCACGGACTACCAACAGAATTTTTTTCTAAAGTCATTTATGCACTTTGTAAGCTCTGGAGGACTTGCATTGAGCGTGGGGCACATTATGTTGAAAAGTGATACAGCTTTGTACCACTTCTGCACAATAAATAATATTTAACAAAACACTTAAGGTTTTCATTTGAGGCACCCTCGTATATCTATGTATTTTGTGCTGTTGTGTTGATCAAAAATTGCCTAAAACTTTACGCAAATGTTAAGGTAGTTTGTGATTTGTGTTGATCTACAGTCACTGACGATTTTACAGTCCTCAATAAGTTCAAATCAACTTTGAACACAGTCAAAAACGTACTAAGAACACCTGAACGTATCATTTTACCCTTGCTAATTATGGCTGAGCTCAGTTCTATTTTGTTCCTTGAAAAGCTTTATTAAACTTTATCAACTTTGTAAACTTTCATATCCTTCTTATGAAGATATACGCTTATGATGACATATGAACAGAGTTTAAATCCAGTGACACATGACACATTTTGCTTCTGTGTGATGCTGTTATGATACAATTTCTTCTCTTTACTAAAATTTAACCTCCAAATCACTCATCATGCTGCATCTTAACCTTTCTGTTAGTAGCTTGTGGTAGATCCAATACACTGAAACGGTTTGGTGTGTTATTTCTGTAATCTGAATGCTAAGTACATTTGCAGTACTGTAGCACTTAAAATTGTAACATGTCAACAGCACTCGTATAGGGGATGCACATTGTCAGCCAAGTTTGCATAGCGCCAAGTGAAGCCACTATTGTTATTATTATTTAATGTTCTTATTAGCTATGTAATACTTTAATTCTCTTAGGACATGAAACATCTTTTCAATATGTGCTCTAAAACAGACAAATGGAAATATGTGGGAAACGGTACCTAGTACCCAGACAAGTAGAGATGTGGGAGATTAATATTTACTACTTGACACTGAAGTCAGCACAGCACTGACAGCATGCTCACATCCTTTAAATTTCTGCTGACTGTAGCAGTACTGGAAGAATGTGGTGATGTTCTAGGTTGCTTCTTACTTTTCTGCCTGGCAAGTTACATTTGATTAATGTCTCATTGGCAATGAACTCGTGTTTTGTACACAGGCATAGCCAATCCTATAGATATTAGTATCACACATTTTAGCTACCCATTTAACAAAATCAGCTGCATAGTGCCTTGGCAGTGCAAGAGAAGCTTATTCTGAGTCTATAGTATTTGTGTGTGAGTGATGTAGTGATCTGTAAGTTGACATTTCATATTTGTATTGTGGACAGTGAGGACTGACGCAAACTAGGTCTTAGAGGTTTTATACCAATTTAATTACCATCATTGTCACATGACGTATTTGAAGAGGAAAGAGAAGAGACACCTGCAAACTTTATCTTTGGTTTGATCAAGAAACTTGAAGCTGTCACTATCACTGAAATGCTGGAGAATGAAGAACTGGTGCAAATGCCTTCCAAGGACATAACTGATGTTGAACAAATTTATGAGACTTTTAGTGATAATTGAAACAAAAAATAAAGGGTGGTCATTGAAAACAATTATGCATCACTTCGAGGGAAGGGACATCTGTCTCATTACCAAAGATATTATGAACAACAAGGAACAAAACGTGAAAAACTGAAGGTCATATCAGAGTACATTTGGTGTGTTTTCCAAGTAGCAAGGGTCAATTCCATGGCTGTGGATGATCTCAATAGAAGGCTGTCAGCATAAGCCTACACAAAAGCTAGAGTGCTTGGACACAGGGGGCCATCATCATTGAAGACTCGAAAGTTGGCAGACCAAGTGCAGTGGTCGTTCACTAGCAGTCACTACTGCAATGAGTGCTGTCCAACCCCGAGCAGCAGCAGGCTCCCATCACCACTGCAGCAGTTCCACCAGAGCACGAGTCTTGACCACATGCAGAGAGACCATCTGCAGTGGCAGTTCCAGCTACTTTCCAGTTACTCCTCAGTTATGTTTGGGATCCACCCATTATTGTTCTCAATGACACCAGGGAGCCACTTAGCAGTACAGTGATGCACATTGCTAATCAGTGTTTACTTCATCTCAGAGACATCAACTCATCCATGGCCAGTACAATTATCTTTCTGAAACCTTGACCTCAGCCAGATGCAATTGAACTATTGTTCAGAGACTTACTATTGTACATGCCAATGCCATCATTAGGCAAAAGACTTTTTACTGCACCAGACGCCTATCTTCAATTTGTAAGTTCTCCGTATAACTTTTTAAGACGATGTTTGTCATGGTCTGATTCCCGTGCACCTTCCTGAACAGCATTTTATTTTGTATGCATGTCTACCTCTCAGACACACATTGTTCGGTGCTGACGCTAAGATCTACAACATCTGGTGACAAGGAAAAATAAGATTTTGAAACTGCTGTTTGAATTTGAGAAAATTTGTGCCTGTTTCAGATCTGGCTGTTACCCACCATTATTTACATGTAATTAGATGTTCTTATCACAGAATTCATGCAGAAGACCACTTCCTGAGTATATACTGTGATTCATTGTTGTGCAGTACTCTGCTTTCACTTTTCTTAGAATTAGTAATTACTTGAACTTTTACTTGTCATTGTTATGCCAGAAATGTCACTTATACAAGTCACTCAGTTTCAGGCACTAAAGATCCAAAAATATATGGATAGTATGAATAGAGTCTTGGAGTTCCAATCAAACATAACAGCATGGGATCCTGCTACCCAGTCAATGCTGAAGCATTCTAAATCTGCCTGTGCACCTAAGTTCCGAGAATCTGATGTAGAGCAGGAAGATTGCACTGAGTATTTTGCACAGCTGCAGGCACATTTCTCAGTCTATCACATACAATGTACAGAGTGTTTTGCTCATTTTCTTTCAACAGTTGGTGTTGAATCTCACCAGTGGTTTTGTAAACTGTTTCCCGCAACTTGTACTGAGGATGTTACCTTTGACAATTTAGGAGCAGTTTTAGAGAAGCATTTTGATGAAAAGATTTCTGTAGCAGCTGCAAGGTTTAAATTTTTTTACATCGTGTAGAAAGCAGCAAACTAACAAACAATAGCCTGCATATTAGAGAGACTTAACCAGACAGTGTAAATTGAAATGTGAATGTGGCAAATACTGTATTATAGTGATGAGAGTTTCATGATGCCATTATCCAAAATGATTCAGACACTTGTCGTAGAGCTCAAATTCTCAGACTCCCAGGTCCTATTCTCAAGCAGGTTGTCGATTTGTTGGATCACCAAGACATATTTGATATAGTGATGTTCAGGCTAGTGGCAGTAGTAAACAGCCTATGGATACAGGCTATGTACCATGGCCCAGTGCGAACTGGCCCAGCCCAGCATGGCCTGTGCAATCAGGTGGAAGTAGCAAACACCTGCCTCTCACTAAGGAACCAATAAACAAAGTAAAGTTATGTCCACAATGCTTCAACGCACGTAAGCGGCAAGCTTGTCCTTTTAGAAAGGCACAATGCTTTAAATGTAGCAAACGTAGACACATTCAATCAGTCCGCATGCAAAACAATTTCAGAAAAAGTCAGGTGTTCGTTCATTAGAAAAGCAAGATTATAGTGCGACTATAATTGTGTCAAAACCAGTTCCTGAGGCAAACATCGTTAAGTCTGCCAGTTCCAAGTCAGTAGTAAAAATCAGTCACAAAGCGATATAAATTGTCCTCAATCCAGAGAAAAGCTAAGTTATTCATGTCTTTGAACATTTCTCAACAACATATGCATATGCAACTAGACACAGTAGCATTAGTCACTGTGTTAAACATATTAACAATTACGTAGTCACTGTGTTAAACATATTAACAATTACGTTAGTCAAAACTTTTGAGAGTCGCAAACAGTACTGTCCACTTACAATAGAGGTGATATTCCGAATCTTGTGATGTGTGCTCTACCTGCAACTTCTAAAAAAGTAACTAAAACTGTGTCATTTGTGGTATTATGCACAAAAGACAGTCCAAATATTTTTGGTATTGATACCTTAGATTTGTCTGGCTTGCAAATTCAGGAAAATGTTTTGTCTGTCAACACATTAATACCAAACTACATTTTATCTGAACTGCACAATTAATTTCGGGGTCTCTTTCAAGACTCATTAGGCAAGACCAATGATTTTGAAGCTTGTATTACTCTGAAAGCAAATGCACAATCAAAAATGTTCCACGCACAGCCAGTCCTATACGCCATTGGTAGAGGGATGAAGAATGAAATGTATTTGGCTGTCAAGACGGCAGTGAATTAGGCCATTAACATCTACCAAAACCCAAAGAAACTCTGGTTATATCTAAAGACTGTCAATGAGGCCAATGTCAGTGTTCACACACTTATGGATGACCAAAGAATCGAAACTGAAGGTATTAAACCAAAATCCACACCAGTGGAAAGATGGGAGCTATCAAACAAGGATGCAGGATGCAGTGGGATCTCTGTCAGATTGCATACAGATTCTACAGCTGAATTAGCTCCTATTTTCACTATAATATATCATACATCTATTAACAACAAACTATCCCTATGATTATAAAAGAGCACAGGTCACACCTGTGTACCTGAAGGATAACAGAAATGATCCAGAAAATTACCATTCGGTCTCACTGACAGCCCATCTATTGTAGAATCCTTGAACATGTCCTGAGCTCAATCGTTGCAAGTTACCTGAAGCAAAATGACCTCCTCCATGTCAACCAGCACGAATTCCAAGAACATGCAAAACCTACTTGTGTTTTTCTCATGTGACATCCTGATAGCCATGGATCAAGGAAATCAGATGACTGCAGAATTTATAGACTTCTGAAAAGCATTTCACCCAGTACCATACCAAGGTTTACTAATTATGATTATATTGAGTATCAAACAAAATTTTTGACACAGTTGAAGATAACTTGGTAGACAGGAAATAATAGGGGAGAGTGGGGCACTCTGAACCACGGGGCACATTGAATCAGGTAGCATAATTTCAGTATAAGGTGGTAAATTATTTTTTCCTCTGTGTGTGTGTGTGTCAGTACTGCTCTACCAAGTGCCACTTGTTTTCTGCAGCATCTAGTTCCCGCCATTGTTGTTGTACTGGTGATATGTTAGTTTCGCAACAGTGAAGTAATTTTTGGGGACATAGATAGTTTGAATTTGGTTCAGTCCTTTGTCACCAAATTTTAGAGAAAGTATGTCATTGTAACAATATCAATACTGTATTTTAATGATCTTCAAATATTAACAATGTTCATACATAACGACACAAGAGCTTTGTTTGAAATATGTACTGTAGGGGCACATTGAACCAAGCTCTCCCAGGGCACAATGAGCCATGGTTCATTGTGCTCCAGGAATCTTTTAATTGTCCAATACAAGCACTCTGTACTTTGTTTCTTTAGCATGGGTAAAACATATGTGTAGGAATTTAAGGCTTTTAAATCACAGACGTTCAGCAGTCCTGTTTTATATTATCGGGTTTGAAGATGGTTCCTTCATACTGCAGCAAGACGGACAGAGGTAAAACTGACCATTACGTTATGCAAGAAGCTGTACAGGATGTTCTTAATAAGGGCATGGCAGTTTGCCAAGCAGCTAAATCTCATTTAATACCTTACCCAACTGTACACTGATACGTTCAAGACATTAAATGTGGTTCCAGAGAAAGATTGACACCAAACTATGACAATCATAAGGTATTTTCTGTGGAGCAGGAGAAAGAATTAGGTAAAGGATGAAGCTTTTTTTCCAGATAACAACATACTTTATGTGCTCCCACGACCTGCTACTGATGGTGTGACAAAGAGACAAAAATCATATTTCAAATTTAGAATCAGCTTTGAGTTCATTGATGTTCGGTAATTCCAAAATAAGTAACATGATTGTGTGCCTACAGATTTAATTATATGATCCACACATGGAATATATGTATGCATTATGTTTAAAGTATATTTACACTTGTTTTGTATACTAAATAGGTTCTTTCAATGAACCTGTTTAAAGTGGTTCATTGTACCCCCGATATGGGGCACAATTAACCATTTACCAAATTTTCTTCAAAGGCCTGCAGCTAAAAAACAATTAATGACAATGCAATCATATAAGGCCATTTGATACTTGAATGATTAAACTGTAACATCTGTAAATCACAACTCTGTAATAAAATTATTGGATGAGTAACACAGAGAAATATTTTTTATGGTTCAATGTGCACCACTCTCCCATAGGTTACCTTAGATGAATAGTAATCAACAGAGATCAAAGCACTTCAGATGTGCCCATAAAAGTGTGCTGGAACATTTGTTGTTCATGTTATATGTTAATGATATGGCAGACAATATCAAACCAGAACCTCAGACTTACCCCAAGTGATACAGTTTTCTTTGTGAAGTATTCTCTGAAAAAAAAGGTACAAGAACATTCAGTCAAATCTTTATAAAATTTTAAGGTGGTGCAAAGATCAGCAATTTGCTTTAAATGCACAGAAAAGTAAAATAATGCTCCTCACAAAATGAAAAAAACATAGTATACAGTTGTTACAATATCAGTGAAACACAGTTAGTATTAGTCATCTTGTACAAATACCTGGGTGTAACAATTGGTAGGATTATGAAATCAGTTGACAGTAAATATGCATCCTACAGAACGAACAAATGAGAAGAAAGCAGCACAGAAGACAATATCACCATGTAAAAAGACTGTGGAGGAACCTGTACCAGAGTGGACAGAAGATAAAAAAAGCAGATTGCAACAAGACCCCAGGCAGAAGATAGCATCCAAACAATACGTGAATGGTTTTCTTATGGCCAAATTCACTGCTGAAGAATACAACCAATAAGAATTCCAGGGCCCCCAGGAGGTGAAAATGAAGACAGAAATGAAAAGAAGACTAGCGTCTGCTCTTCAATGAATTAACCAGGCAAGAAATGTGCCTCTCATAGAACTGAATAATTCATTAACTCTCCTATTTTAAAATGTACAGGGTGTAACCAGTAAGTTATATGAGCTAGAGGTCCTATTCAGTGACACATTGAAGGAGATTTCAATACTAGGGATTATAGACTTCCAGTTGATCAGCACCTTTTGCAGGGAAACAGACAGAGGGAGTGGAACATGTATATGGGTATCAAAGGAAATCAGGTTTAAAAATATATGCTGTATTGCAAAGGATTTTGAGTATTGTTTATGTGAATTAACAGAAAGAAAAATTATAATTGCATATGAATATAGGCAATTCTGAATTGTTCTCTGAAAGTGTGGAAAATCTTCTGAACTGTCTCAGTAGTCAGTCAAAATACATAATTATGCTTGGGGATTTCAATATTAATTTTAAGCACAACTCTAAAAAAGGGCAGAAACTGGTCACTCTACTAAAAACATACAATATGGACATATGTGTAGAAGATATCACCAGATATGACAGCAGAAGTGGAAGTACTACTGATCAAATAGTCATTGATAAATCAAAATGTAGTTTTAAATCTCAGGTATTGGATATAGGCTTCTCTAACCATCAAGTAATTAAATTGACTGTAAATTAATCTTATGAGGAAAGAGATATATTGAAAAAAGAGTAATTAATGATAACAGCATTAGGGTTTTTAATCTCATGCTAAAAAATGTAAAATGGAACATTGAAACCAATATTTCTGTAGACATAAAATTCATCAAGTTCCTGTCAAATTATAAATACTGTTATGATATTTCAATTTTTCTGAGAAGAACAAAAATAAACAAAAACTCAAATTCATGGTTAACAAGTGACATTAAAGAGTCATCAGAAAGTCATAGAACGCTATATAGCATGCAAAGCAAAATAATATCTTAAAACCATATGTAAAGTATTATAGAAAAAAGCACAGAAAAGCTATAGTTGCTGCAAAAAAAAAGAAGCACAATGATTCCTATATCAGAAAAGGAAACATCAAAATGAAATCTGTGTGGGAAGTTATGAATAATCATACAGGGAAATATGAAAATACAAGTATTAAAATCAACATAAAGCAAATAAATGAAGTTCCTGATCAACCAATTCTAATAGGTAATGATCATTATAATAAGATAGCAAAAACATCACCACAAGTATATATAATCCAAAGACAAAGGTAATAACTCCAATAAATAAAAAGACAACGTTCCTATATTCTGTAATACCCGAAGTAGTACAAAGGGCTATCAGTAAAGTAAAGAGTAAAATGACCTGCACATTTGTTGGTATCACTGACAAAATTATTAAACATAGTGCCGATAATGCTGTCTCTCAACTTGTGTACATAATCAATAACTCCTTTGAAATTGGTGTGTTTCCAAGTAAACTTCAGTAGTCAGCAGTAATAACAGTTTATAAAAGTGGTGACAAGTTTGACATTAAAAATTTGAGACCACCATCACTATAATCCACATTTTCGAAAATAATTGAAGGATAATGTATGACAGATTGCTAGACTTCCTAAACAAATATAAAATTCTGGTAAGGGAACAGAATGGTTCAGAAAAGGGAAATCTACAGAAACAGCTCTCTTCAATTTCCTAAAACTTGTTTAGAAAGCTATAGAGGACAAGGGACTGGTCTGTGGGTTGATTTCTGATGATTCCAAAGCGTTTGATCTTATAAATCATAATCTACTACTGTAAGAACTATATAATGAAGGTGTCCACGATATTTCCTATCAGTGGTTCAAGTATTTAACTGATAGAAAGCAAAGAGTGGAAATTTGTCAAGATCATAACGTATGCCATTATGAATATGAAAGAGTTAGTTATGGGGTGCCCCAGAGCTTGGTAATGGGACCATTGTTATTCTTGTAACAATTTTCAACAGCTGATACTATATTATTTGCTGGTGATACCAGCTTCTTTATAAAAGGGAAGAATGATTATGAGATGCAGCAAAAGATTGAAAAAAATAGCAGAAACGTCTGAAAAATGGTTTAAAGATAATTGTCTGCTTGTCAGTAACAATAAAACCGTATGGGTGATCTTCAACCATATAAGAGACAAAAATAGGACCAATGTAAAATTTACATTATCAAATAGCGAAATTCAAAAAAAAAAAATTACATAGAATTTTTAGTATTACATGTGGGTGAGCATCTAAGATGGGAAAACATGTAGAATGATTAACAAAAAAATTAACAAGCATTGTTACGTATTAAGCATGCTCAAAGTTTGGTGCAATACTGAAATAGTGCTTATTACACATATATCCATAGTCTGCTGTGGTAGGTATAGTATTCTACGAAAGTACCTCTGACACAAAGCAGTCTTTTACACTTTGAAAGAAAGCTGTAAGATTAATAAGTGATGTTGCTTACAGAAAATCATGTAGAAGTACCTTTAAGGAATCCATATTTATATCTGAAATAATCTACTTCATTAAAAACCATCACGTTTCTGCTTTGAACAGTGAGACTCACAATTATCAAACAACGAATGGGGGTGATTATCACAGGGATGTACACAGAAAATCAATATATCAAGACAGTGTTGTTTACAAAGCAAACATTCTTTACAGTGTTTTGCCTGATAACATCAAACAATACCAGACATTATTACATTTAAAAAAGATATAAAAAATGTACTAATAAACAACAGCTTCTACACCATTAATGAATACCTCAAATCTGCATGTCTGCTCATAATCTGTCTAAACAAAAATTCATAATTGTCAGAGTATTCTTAGAAAAAACTGAACTTCTTTTGTCAATGTATGCATCTAATTATGCACATAACTATAGTGCTATAAGTTACTATGCCTACTTCAGTAAAGTTGTCGTATTTAATAGTTTTTGTAAAATCAATCACGGTGTTCCACTAGCTTTTATTTCATCTGTATGTACGTATATAATTTTATAATCTGATTAAGCAGAATAATGTTTCTGTTACAAAGATGTGTTGCTGAGAATGTTAAGATTTTGTACATGATAAAAATATATAGTATTTTATACTGTTTTGGTTTTTGAAAAGTCCAATCTGATGAATGTGATAATATGGGTGCTAAATAAGTAAATGCTCACATATATTCAGCTGTGTGTGACACAGGTGGCAGAATACTGGGAAAATCCAATCAATCTACAAAGGAGAATGCTTATATGTCACTTGTGAATCGAATTGCTCAAATATATGGGACCCACACCAAATAAAATGAACAGTTGATTTGCAGTGTATACAAAGAAGGCAGTGTGACTTCTCACAGGTTTGTTTGACTCATGGGAGAGCATCATCCAAATGTTGTATAACCTCATTTGACAGACACTTGAAGATATACATAAGGTATTAACAAAAGTTTACAAACAAGTGTTTAAGAAGAAGTATTAAGTGGAGGATCTAGAGATATTCACCTTCCCTTATGTATCACTTATACAGGGGCTGTAAAAACAAAATAATACTAATTACAGCGCACAAAAATGCATATGAGTAGCCATTTTTCCCATTCTCCATATTCAATTGGAACCAGAAGAAATCTTAACATGATACTGTTCTCTGTACCTACTCCCATACACTTCACAGAGTCCTGCAGAGTATATATATATATATATATATATATATATATATATATATATATATATATATATAGATATAGATATAGATATAGATATGGCTATTACTTGAGTGTCAGATTTGTCATGCATCATACAGAAGCTAAACACCTTCACAATCTGTACCCGTTCTTTACAAAACTCCAGCAGAATGGTATACAGCCTAATTTTGATAAATGTGGAATCTTCCATACTCAAGTGGAATACCTATGGCACATCCTTATCAGTAGAGGCACAGGACTGATGCAGCTCATGTTGAAGCAGTCACTTACTTACCACTGGCAACAAACCGGAAGGAACTTTAAGGCTTCTTAGGAAAAGTAAATTATTACTCCAAATCCACACTACATAGATCTGAGTTTGTAATTGGCAATAACTGCCTACTTCTACAGATACAGCACATTATCATCAATGGCTGAGCTACAAACCTATCTCTCACACCAGCATTGGAACTATGCACAAATCACTTCCTCTAGCATCAATTACAGGTCATCACCAGAGTCACTCTAAGCCTCATGGAAAATGAAGACTGCAGGGTTGTTATGCCTCAATGTTTCTGCCTTCTCATCCTACAGATTCTCCATGGTGACTAGTGTGACACCATCCACATGACAGCAATGGGCAACATAACTATTGACTGGGAATCAAATGAGGTGTTAAGTGTAAGGCCACCATATATGCAACCTGCTACAACTACCAGGTCACTCCACAGCTCTGCAGCATAGCCTGCTGTGGCACAAATGTATTCTTCAACTACTTCTATGCCAGAATGTCTTCTATTGCAATCACTATATTAACCCAGATCTCAAACTTATTATTTTAAGGTGTCTGTCAGTTCTAGGTATCAAGCAATAGCCCACAATCTATGTCTGCTGAATTATCTTCTTTGTGCCAGTCTACTAACAGTGACCACATATTCACAGCCCCATTCCCTCTGGTCTCAGGTGGCAATGCAAAAGTTTCTGTACATGGCTTCAAACAATAACTTAAGAAAAAAATGTTTGTAGATAACAACAAATACAATACCATGGTGGGATTCCTCTCTTCATATCAAACCACTCCAATTCATTGGATGTTCCTGACCAAGATACTCCACTTTGTTAGATCTCTTATGTCACATAGTGCAGCAGTCATCTCAGTCAACTCACCCACACTACTTTGTGGACTCCTCAGTGTGGGATCACACCTACAGCTGGATGCTTGGCTGGATCCCAAGTAAAGTTACTGCTCTCTGAGGTAAAATCCAGTTGGGCAAACTTCCAATGCAATGCTCAACTTTGCCTCTGCAATTCACCCTAGCCCCTGGATTGGGCCATGCCTCCTCCATCTCCACAGCATGATCTGATCTTCATCCTGGGGCACCAACATCCACAGACCTTCTTAACTTCTGCCCATTTACAGAGGACATCAAGGAAACCAAGGAGATGGCGCCTCTGGCACCACTGCTGGTCTAGTACTTCAGAAAGCTTCCCAGCATGGCTGGCTGCTCCCAGGGCATGGTAGCAGGACACAGTGGACAACATCGATGGGAGTGTCACAAAAGAATCATCTTCAGATTCTGTATTGTGTTCAACCCAACAGCTGGCACCTTTGGCTCAGCTACCTGTACCACTTACCCCTTCACATTGTGCCACCACCAATGCCAGATGGGACAGTTATGGTTGTACTGGGTAAACATGGGGGAGGAATCTTGTATCTTGTCCTAACATTGTATCTGGTTCTAACTCAGGCACTGTTATTGACATAATACAATTGTTTACATAAGCAGTACCCCAAGTGAGGAATCACACACAAGTCACTGTGGCCTTCATTACTAGGTACTCACAGCATGTCAAGTGCTGCCCCAACTACAACAGAATGACAAGAATATAGGTCTCATATTAGCTGTGGAGCACCTCTTTGGACATTCTAGTAACATTACCTGAACAAATCGTGAAACATGCTTTTGCCTGTTAACATAGATACATTCAGGATTACAACACTAGAGGATTAGACTTTGGATACCTGATTATTCTGATCAAATTATTTTGTTCTGCTTTGGTCTCTTAGTGAAATTTAGCTTGAAATGGATAAATTATGAAACAAATTAACTTGCTTTGTGATTATTAATTCAGTGTGTGGATAAATCAGGTCATTAAAGATGTAGCACAAGTTTGGAGGGGTTAAAGGATGGCTAAGGATATCAGTGTTGTCCTTTCAAAGGAACCATCTTGACATCTGTCTTGAGCAATTTACAGAAATATTGTGACATCTAAATCTGGATGGCTGGATGCAGATTTGAGCTGTCATCCTCTTGAATGAAGGAGGCGTACTCATCACAGTGGACAATAAACACAAATCCACCAAAATACCAATTCAAGAAGCATGTGCGCTTGTTTTGGGCCCTCATATGGCCCATCCTAGTATATTTTTCCACTCTATATTACCCATATTGAACAGGACTGATGGGGATACTAGATGTACGAGGGCTGTCCATTAAATTCCAGGACTTCATCCACAAAGGACATTAATAATTAAAGTCTTGTAATCCTGCTAGATCTACTGATGAAAGACACCTTACTGTCAATATGCCGCATGACACTTATGGCAGCAGGGTGCCTGGAAGCACTGAGCAGCACAGCATTTCCAGCCAATAGGTCAGGAGTGACTATCAGCCAGCACATTTAAGACCAAGCAGTCACTTCTGTTTGATAGCTAATGTGTTTTCCTCCATGGCCAGCTGATATACAGATGACGATTCTGCACTATAACAGTGATATTGGGATATTCTTTGGACTTACCATGTTATTTGTTCATAGCAAGTGGGCCGGCTTGGTACCTGAGTATAATGACCTCTGCCTACCATTATTAAGGTCTACTTTGGAGGACTGTGATATCATTTTGGTCAAATGATTGATTTCAGCTTTGTCAGTAATTCCCATCATTGTAATTCATATTTTGTTGATTCTGATTGCTTTCATTTTCGGTCCTGGAAAATTCACAGGATCAGCAGCTCTTCTGAGCTATGCATAATGTATCCTGTGTTTCAGTTGTTTCGATAATGTGTAGATAAATGACTTTTGTGATATAAATTTGGTCCAATAACTTTTTTTACCAACATGTATTTTGTCACAGCTCAAATAGGTTTTTTTGCACCGCCGTAACTCAGACTCACAGATCTTGAAAGACTGAGTACAAAGTGTAACTGTACATGCATTTGTAGCCTAGCACAAGCAGGAAGTTTAATTGCAGATACTGTAACTCATCTCAACTCATGATAGAGATGTGTGCTCATAAGGGTTGCCTCAGTTAGATCCAATGTAAGCAGAGGTTTTATGAGAGGCTAGATCTTTTAAAATTTCACAATCTGCCCAGAAAACGTTTTCTGATTATTTTTAAATTTCTATGATGGCCTCGATGAGGACCAACAAAATGCAACAGATGTTTCCTTCTAATCTTATTATAGTAAACAGGTCTCATCCTGTGGCACTCTGCCAGTCACACTATACTTTATCTCTTGTATTTCAGAAGCAAAGTTTCCAGACTCAAAGTTTTTGATCATTACCTAATTTTTCTGACTGTTTCACTTTACACCCATTTCAGAACTGCCCTGATTATAGTGACAAATGCCAAAAGTCGACACTGTTTCCATAAGGGGCACATAATGGACATATGTCAAAGTGTCTGACAATGTGTTTCTACAATCAAGATTAACAATATCAAGAGATGTGATCCTGCAGTTGTTCTATGAAAAATATTATGTTATTCAGAGAAATCAGACTGTATCTGTTACATTATTACTTGATACAGGTGCATCTGCCTCTATGACCAAACACCTGACAGCTTTCAGTATTGGTCCCTTGCATTTGGACACCGTGGAGTCCCAAGTATGTGTTCATGAGCATAATGAAATTCTGTTGTTAGGCTAAATGAAGTTTTTTGTGAAGTATAAACACATGATCATGAAGTTGTCTTTGCTTGTGGTCACCAGTCTTTCTGTAAAAATTGTTTTTGGTCTTGCTGCCTATTCAGTTTTGGTTTTCCTATTCAGCACACTATAAATACTATGTAGCTTTCACTGCCATCTGAAGAAACTGAAATTTTTTGTTTTAAATTTGCATTTTTGTTTCAGTCTGGTCTACAAAACAGTCTAGACTTTTAGTCACACATTATTCCAAAACAGGGTACAGTCAACCGCTTTTAGCTACTGCCCAGTATTGTATCTCTGTTAATAGAAAAATTTTGTAATGGCCTACTGGCTCCACAGGAATAGTGATTTATCAAGTAACAAAGTAACTTCACTTTATATAAATTATAAATCTGAGTTACAGCAACTTAAGGACATAATAATGGTACTTACCAGACCCTTTATTTCAGACTTTTATTAAAACCCATTGATAATATTTTAAAACCACTAGTGGGCAGTAGGGACCAGATTGACTACAACTCCTCTACAGTTCTGCATTTTTTAAAAGCCTGCATTTCCATTGGGCCTTTATGAGAAAGTGAAACTGGAATTAGACAAGTTGGAACAATAACAAGTGCCTCTGTGTAGTGGTTGTACATGACCCTGGTGGCGACTTATGTCTGTGTGACAACTTCACAAGTTAGTGCCCAAGAGGAAGTAGATTCCTACCTTTTACTTCAGCCCGATTAATTATTTTCCAATTTAACTGGTTGCATCTTATATTCAAAACCTGATCTGGCATGGGTTTGTTTTCAGTTTCCATTGGCAGAGGAGCTGAAGGAAATCTTTGTATTAAATATTCCTTTTGGTCTTTGCTAGTGTAATAGGTTACCACCTGGGGTCATAAGTCCAGATGGTATTCCCTCAACAAATTTAGAGCGACTGATATTAGATATTTCTGAGTGTGTCAAATACCTTGACAAAACCCTGGTTAGAGACTGCACAAAGAAGAAAATATATGCAATTTTCATCAGGTTTTCATGACTCTGTCTGAAAAGGATCTTAAGTGACATTTTGCTAAATGATCATTTATTTCAGGTTACCATTACTTCTTAGTAAGAGTCCCACACAGGAATATGTCAAGGTAATCAAAACTGTGCTTGTTCCCCAATGTGTGAAGGACCTCCAGGTGTTTCTTGGCAATATTACCTGTTTGCCAAATTTATTCCTTGGGCAGCTTCCATTGCCTATGATGAATCAGTTTCCTTGTAATGGCATTCCATTCCAATGGTCCACAACTTGTTAGAAAGTGTTCAAACTATGAAATCTCACCTATTGTTAGCCCCTTGCAATGTGATGCATCACCCTTGGTTGTCATTGATTCTGGCAATAGATGCATCTCTTCATGAAAATGGGGTCATTGTTTCTCATACATTTCCAAATGGTTCTCAGAATCTTGTACTGTTCGTTTCTGAAACCCTAGTTCAGGCTCAAGAAAATTAGTCACAATTCAAGAAGGAAGCACAGGATATGATTTTTGGACTGCATAAACTCTTCATTTTTTTTTTTCTAAAACTAAGTCACTGAAACAAGCCTTTACTTGCTTTGTTTTGGCTCAAGGTTATATTGGCAGAACAAATGGCTCATCATACTATTTTCATCGGAAATTCATTACTTTTGAAGTTTTATGTAAATTGTAGGTAGAAGGGGGGGGGAGGACGAGAAAGGAAAGGGAGTGGGAGGGACTATGGCAACTGCTTCTAGGCTTTATGCAGAATCTGCAGCACCAAGCTACAATGTATGGTGGTGCAGGATTTGAAGTCAGGACCTTTCGCTAACTAGGCAGTTGCATGAACCACTATGCCATTCGGACACGTTGTTCAGCGTAATTGCACAGACTCCCTCAGTATGACCCCTGGCTGATCCACATTCCCACCTGGCTCCACAAGGCACCATACGTTCCTACAGCTGGGTCACCTCAATGGGCTATGAAACCACCACCTTCAGTGTGAATGAACAGCCACGTTCAACCACCTGCTGGAATCTGAAAGAAGCGAGCATGGAGGACATGGGTGGGGACTACGGATATGTCATGCTAGGTGGGCATTTGGGTTGGCTGAGGGGCATACCGAGATAGACCGTCTGGGTGTGATAAACATTGTGTCTGGGTGGCAACATGGGTAACGCAATTACATAGTAAGCAGGAGATCCCAGGTTCAAATCCTGGTCTGCCACACATTTTCGCTCGACATAAAGTCCTGATGCAGCTGACATCATCAGTTCCTTCCGCCTCCCGTCGCCCCCTCCCCCTCCACCTTGAATTTACACAGTATGTATCACAGCTACGGATTCCGGGTGATGTCTGTTCAGACACGAAACGTTCATACATTTTTTTTTTAAATTTTGCTTATGTTGAGCATCAGCTGCCAATGTCGGTACCAAGCACAGATCTTCTGAAGGTATTCCTGCAGTTCGTTACAATTTCCTAGCGTTGTGATGTCTGCGTAAACGACAAAATTATCCGTGAACAGCCTCATAGAGACTCCGACGTTATCCTCTAGGTTATTTATAAAAAAAAAAAAAATTAATGTGAACAGTAATTTTCCTAAAACGTTTCCTTGGCATATGGTCGAAGTCACTTTAACATCTAAAGATTTGTTTCCGATAAAATGACATGGTGTGTTCTATTTGATATGAACTCTTCAATCCAGTCATAAAGCTGGTGTGATACTCTGTACGCTGGAGTATGATTCATTAATCGACAGTACAGAGCCGTATCGAAAGACTTGTTACCTTTCCGTAGCTAAACCGCTAAACCGATTCTGATGAAACTTGGTGTGGATATAGCTTGAATGCTGAGGAAGAACTCATGCGCCTATTCGTCATCACCGATTTCATTCATATTTGTGGTGTATTCAGGGCTTGGCCAGAAATGAAAGTGACAGAAATGCAAGCTCCAGATGGACACTGGATAGAGGAAATAGTAATTTTGCCGCGGGTCGGGCGAATTATGAGCTATTTATGTTACTGTAGCTTCCATGCAGCTGTTGGTGTAGTGTTGGTCCGGCCACAGCGTGCCGAACTTCACGTGTGCAGCATGTGAGGTCTGCGTGTGAGCCTGTCATTCACATTTGCTCGGTCCTTCTCGGAAGTACTCGGAACAGCACGACATTTCTTTAACATTGCCTTGTGGCAGTTTTCAGTCGTCACATGTCTCTGAATTCGACAGAATCGTAATGTCAGTGCTGATTAAATGTTGTATAAATAGTTCCACGGAAAACGGCTACATATCGAGTATAAATTGTATAAAGTGCAATAACTACATCGCGAAGGGTATAAGGTTATGTGCAGTGTCGCAAAAATGGATTCATGCGAAGTGTTTCGCGGGAACGGAAGAATGGGACGCGAAATGTGACTGTGGCATGGAATACTGCGATCTACTAACGGTAGCTTTGTCAAGATACGATAACTGCATAGAAGAAAGTGTTACTGCATCGCTTCAGCAAGACCTTATGCTTGCAAATCGTTACGTAAATAAGTTAGAGGAGCTGATAAAGCAACGGAAAGATTACGATTTAAAAAACGAGTGTAATGGAAACATACCGGCAACTTTCGTTTCAAACAAAACTTCTGCTCGTAGTGAACGAAATCTTTCTGACGGTAGGAAATCGTCAGTAAATAGAATGCAAAGAAAAACGAGTGAGAAAGACAAGACAGGACGAAATGTGAGCTCAAAAAATAAGACAAGTGAAAGTGAATCTAGATCATCTTTGTGTTCTAACGAGAGAACTTCAAAGAGTACCATAAAACCAACTGAACGAGGGCACTTGGAGAACAACAAATATCAAGTCCGTATATTAGGTGTGGCACAAATAATAAATGATCGGCAGTCCCAATTTAGAGTAACAGGCGTTGTCAAACCTGGACCTCCCCTTAGTGAAATAGTAAATAATTGTGAAAACTTAGTTAAGACTGGAACATGTTGTGTGGTAATAGGTGGAGCAAATGACATATACAAAAATGGAAGCCAATTACCGGCAAGGGCACTTCAAACAACTCTAAAAAAAAGCTGTCAGATCTAAATTTAAAGGTTCTCGTTGTAAGTGTGCCATATGGACATGATCTAATTGAGGAATTATGTGTAAACAAAGAACTAAAGTCATCAAATAATAAATTTAGGAAGATCTGCTGTGTTTTTAAGAGAGAAATTATTTCACGAGGCATGGACAGCACAGGAACTATTATGAAAAAAAGATGATGGGTGAAAAGATACTAGAAGAAATAAGCCTTATATCAATAGAAAAGTTCCCTAAAATCACACTCCAAAAGTAACTAGTATAAACAATCAATCAGCATCATCCATTTCAAGTAGGAAAAGCAACAGAAACAAGAAACGTGTGGTACAACAGGATTTTTGGTATCTGGCCTTAGTGAAAACTCCAAGTTAAAAGTGTTAAATGAAAGGAGAAATACCATCGGTGCTCACTCCCCTGTTCTAAAGATGATGACTCTAAATGTGCAGTGCCTCAGAACTATTGTGAATTCGAAATAGCAGTAAGTAACACCCAACCTGATGTCTTGTGTATTACTGATCACTGGTGTAAGAACCATGAAATGAGTAGTATTCATATTAATCCATTTAAACTGGCAAATCATTATAGTATGAAAATTGCAAAAGGTGATGGAGTCGGTATTTACCTTAGAGAAGAGTTAGAATTTAAAAAGAGATGTGAAGCAAAGAACTTAAGTATTGAAACATTTTTGAAGCTGTCCAGCTATATGGCCTGATGAAACAAGGTCATAGTCATAACAGTGTATAGGTCACCATGTGGAAACATAGAAGTCTTTTTTGATAAATTAGAATTGTTGCTAAATACTTTTCACAAAAAAGAAATTGTGATTATTCTTTGCGGTGATTTCAGTATTAGTCTTCTAGTTTAAAGTCAACAAAAAAGGCAATTTTTGGACATATTAAAGAGTTTAAACATGTCACCACACACAAACAATTCAACTAGAATAACAAACACCTCCAATAGTCTCATACATCACATTTTCTCAAATATGTCAACAACTGACATAGAGGTAACAAACATTTATTTATGATTGTCTGACCACAGTGTTCTCACCATTGAAATCCCTTTAAGGTCAAAGGAAGATAAAGGTGTAAATAATATTTACAAAAGAAACTTTTCTGTGGGAAGCTGTCATCAGTTCATAAGTAACTTAGAAAATGAAAATTGGTTAGATGTTATGAATTAAACAAGTACAGATGAGGCATATAGTGTATTTGCATTGATTTATATGATGAACTTTGAGATGTGTTTTCCAAAGAAACTGACCAGAATCAAGTTTACTGGACACATGAAGTCAAGTTCTTGGATGACTCTTGGCATTAAGAAATCATGTGAAAACATGAAAAAACTGAATTCAGAGTTGAGGGAGTGTGCAGATACTGATTTTATAGAATATGTAAAAAGGTATAGGTAAATATATACAGCACAGCAATTGCAAATGCAAAGTTACTAAGTAATGACATGGAAGTAAAACAGTCCAAAAATAAAACTAAAATAGCATATCAAAGATAAGAAAATTATTCTAAAAGATGAGGAGAATAAAATGGTAGATAAATATGCCATGCCTAATTATATAAATAAATACTTTTAAATATACCTCAGACATTAAGCAGGAATTTTGGTTAGCAGATTAAGTTGGCAGCACCCAAGACAGCCAGCAGTATGATGGCAGTCCCAGCAAACGAAAAGGAAGTTTTAAAAGTGATTAAAAGTCTGAAGTCCAAGATGTCAGCTGGAGTAGATGAGGTGCAAATAATACTAGTAAGGAAAACAGCTAATCAAATAGCGAAATGATTGGCGCACATAGCAAACTTGTCAATGGCTCAGGGCGTGTTTCTGCAGAAACTGAAAATTTCTAAAGTCGTTAACCTGTTGAAAGAGGATGATAAGCTTAAAATAGAAAACTACAGACCTGTCTCACTTCTCCCAACTTTCTCTAAGGTTTTAGAGATACTAATGAAATATAGATTCACACATTATCTTAATATCCACACTCTCATAAACAGTAATCAGCATGGATTTCAAGCTGGGAGAAGTACCGAAACAGCTGTACTGGAATACACGAAAGAAATAATCAGTAAATTAGGAGAGGGAAAAAGTGAAGTCAGGATAAATCTAGATCTGTCAGAAGCCTTTGACACTGTTGACCACAGCATACTTTTGGAAAAGCTTGAAGCTAAAAGTATCAGAGGACCGGTGAAAAAAGTGGTTTGAGTAGTATCTGGAAAAGAGGAGGCAGGTGGTTGAAATTACAGCACCAAATATTAACTAAAAAATTAAACTAAGATCAGATCCAAGGGAGGTCACAGTAGGAGTACCCTAAGGAAGTGTATTAGGCACCTTGCTGTTCCTCATTTACATTAATGATATTCAGGTGTCAGAGAGACAAGCTAGAATCATGTTATTTGCTGATGATACTAGTTTAATAGTTAGTGATATGAAGCAGTCATTACACAGTACTGTGGACCATGTTCTATAAGACATACAAAAATGGTTTAGTGCAAACAAGCTAACACTGAATGCAAAAAATCTAATTATGTGCAATCTGGGAAAATAAGTGAGCATGGCGACCTAAATCCCATTGTGGAGGGCAAACAACTTGGAAGAGTACAGTGTGCAAAATTCCTGGGTATGCACATTGATCAGAAGATACACTGGAAGGACCATGTGGTGAGCTTAGCACTAAAACTAAATTCAGCATGTTTTGTACTTAGAATAATTTCAAGAGTTCGTAGTAATGACTGTACCAGATTATTATATTTTGGCCATTTCCAGTCCATTGCATCCTATGGGATAGTATTCTGAGGAAAAACAAATTGCCATCTAAATGAGATTTTCAGATTACAAAAACGCGCTATTGGGATAATGACCCAGAGCCCACCTCAAACACATTGTAGGCTCCTTTTTAAAGCATTGAAAATTTTAACAATTCCTTCATTAAACATTCTGAAATGTCTGTTGGTGATCAAAAGAAATCAGGACAAAATGAAAACCAATACAGACTACCATAATTACGATACACCACAATGTAAAGATCTCCACTTACAAGCTGCACCAAGGACCCAAAGTCAGAAACATGTATGTAATCAAGGCATCAAACTTTTTAATGTACTACCAAAACATATCAAAGAGCTGTAAAATGAGGATAAGAATCACATGCTTAAAAAATGTTATTACAGTGTAAGTGAATTTCTATGCTTAACTGTATTAGAATATAAAGAACCACATGCTTGACAAATGTCATTACAGCATAAATGAATATCTCTGCGCAATTGTATAAGAATATATGTTTAAGTTAATGTGACAAATGAAATTACATCACTGAATATGTCTGTTAAGCACATAAGAAGGTTAAGGACCACATGCTTAACAAATGTCACTGCAGTATAAGTGAATAGCTCTGCTGAACTGTATAAGAATATATGATATCGTAAATGTGACAAATGAAATCACAACAAGGAATAGGTCTGTGAAGCACATAAGAAATTATGCTATAAAAACACTTATTAGTTGTACATTGTATTAAACATAAGATAGATTCATATGAATTCAGCATAGAAAAAAATGTTGGAAAGATATTTTATAGTTGTTGAAATGTATCGTGACAAATCCTATATCGCAAATGTAATCATTGGGATGACAATAAATAAATAAATAACTAAAATAAAATAAATAGATTACTCTTCTCTCTTTGTTCGTGGTATGAACGATGTTCACAGGCCCAGCGGCTCTTTGCATAAAAACAGCAGTCTACTGATCTATCGTCACAAACCTTTAAAATGAATGGGAATGACAGAGGAGAGGTATGAGAATTCTCAGTTCGTATAAGCGAAAGGTAGCTACTGCATATTTGCTATGAAACGACACCACTATACCATGCAGATGGAATTTAAAGATTTAGTTGGCAATGAAAAAGAAAAAAATTACAACAATCGACAGATGGGATTCATTGCTCTGTACATTAAAAAACACTAAGTGCTAAATTTACAGGCCTGAAGCACATGACGATTTCTGGTACGAATAACAAAATTTCTGACGTTGCATGCATTGTTCCATTGACAGTGCAACAGTTTTCGATGGAACTGATCAAAGAGTATGGAGACTTGATTCATTACTGCAAAGTATGTTGGTTAAGACAAGGAGCATGCCTGGAAAGATTTTTTTATTTAAAATCGCTGTTATTGAATATATGAAGGAAAAAGGAGTATGGGAACAAAAATTAGAACATCTGAAATGGACTACCGACTTAATATTTTACGTGGAACAGACGGCACATTGCTAACAGTAAGATAGTGCAAGATAATTTCTTTCTGATTTGATGGGGACACATTTAAAAAGAAAATCGCGTTGTAGAAGGGACACATTCTGACAGCAGTGAAGTTCCCTAAGATCACTGACATTAAAGATAATGCAAGGTTTGAAGAATTTATTGTTGCCTCGAAAGATTTACAAGGATAGTTTTGTAAAGATTTTGAGGACACTGTCAGTCTAACATCTGCTTCCGAGCTGTTTTCGAAACCGTTTGCCGTTTCAGTTGAAATTGGCCCTGTGCATTTTCAGGTGTAACTGAATGACCTGGAAGGTAATTCTAGTTTTAATGACATATCTTTTTACATTACATTCGTCAGGTAGAGTTTCCAAGTCGCCATAATGACGTTGCAAAAGTGCTACAATATTCTAATCAACATATTTGTGTGAAAGACAAAGAAAAATTATGGTAATAAATAAATCACGATTACATATCTGCCTGAGTGCGGAACTTGAAATTGTCTGTCGGTCCGTATGCCGAATGTTTGTGCCAGATGAAACTTGTATTACGTCTTCAGGGCGCCAAAAATAATTAAATAACACTAAAAATTTGTTTTGTTTGTGACCTATGTTGCTAGGAAATGTGAAATGTAAAACCGAGTAGTATGGAGCCTGCCATTTAAATGCGGCGCATACGCAATTTTCCCTTCTTCCTCCTCCAGCTTTCAACAGCGTGGTGTGACTTTGGGGGAAATGTGAAGAGAGGCTGTCCGCTTTGTCACTCGTGCCCACGTACGGCCCACGAGTTGAAATCTTGGCCGCCACTGGCGAAGTGGAAAGAGTAGAAAACTAATCGGAGAAGCTTGGCGTCGAGTAATTATGCGGATATATTTTTTCAGTTTTTACGTTATTTACGTTTCAGATAAACGGAAATAATGCTCAGTATATTGTATTTATTAATATTTTCGTAAAAGACACGAATGAGAAAGAAAAAAGGAAAATTGAGACTGCAAATAAATTTTCAAAATAGGATTGTACTTATATCCTCCATCAGGACTCTGTAGATAGCTTTCCAAGAAGAGATTGCAGTTAAACCATACAGATGAAAATGCGGCGTTTATAACGTGTGCAAGAGGCTGATAAAATTACTGCTTACGATGAATATCAGCCCAGCACTTGTAAATCATAAACTGTACTACGCCCGCATCTCGTGGTCGTGCGGTAGCGTTCTCGCTTCCCACGCCCGGGTTCCCGGGTTCGATTCCCGGCGGGGTCAGGGATTTTCTCTGCCTCGTGATGGCTGGGTGTTGTGTGCTGTCCTTAGGTTAGTTAGGTTTAAGTACACTCCTGGAAATTGAAATAAGAACACCGTGAATTCATTGTCCCAGGAAGGGGAAACTTTATTGACACATTCCTGGCGTCAGATACATCACACGATCACACTGACAGAACCACAGGCACATAGACACAGGCAACAGAGCATGCACATTGTTGGCACTAGTACAGTGTATATCCACCTTTCGCAGCAATGCAGGCTGCTATTCTCCCATGGAGACGATCGTAGAGATGCTGGATGTAGTCCTGTGGAACGGCTTGCCATGCCATTTCCACCTGGCGCCTCAGTTGGACCAGCGTTCGTGCTGGACGTGCAGACCGCGTGAGACGACGCTTCATCCAGTCCCAAACATGCTCAATGGGGGACAGATCCGGAAATCTTGCTGGCCAGGGTAGTTGACTTACACCTTCTAGAGCACGTTGGGTGGCACGGGATACATGCGAACGTGCATTGTCCTGTTGGAACAGCAAGTTCCCTTGCCGGTCTAGGAATGGTAGAACGATGGGTTCGATGACGGTTTGGATGTACCGTGCACTATTCAGTGTCCCCTCGACGATCACCAGTGGTGTACGGCCAGTGTAGGAGATCGCTCCCCACACCATGATGCCGGGTGTTGGCCCTGTGTGCCTCGGTCGTATGCAGTCCTGATTGTGGCGCTCACCTGCACGGCGCCAAACACGCATACGACCATCATTGGCACCAAGGCAGAAGTGACTCTCATCGCTGAAGACGACACGTCTCCATTCGTCCCTCCATTCACGCCTGTCGCGACACCACTGGAGGCGGGCTGCACGATGTTGGGGCGTGAGCGGAAGACGGCCTAACGGTGTGCGGGACCGTAGCCCAGCTTCATGGAGACGGTTGCGAATGGTCCTCGCCAATACCCCAGGAGCAACAGTGTACCTAATTTGCTGGGAAGTGGCGGTGCGGTCCCCTACGGCACTGCGTAGGATCCTACGGTCTTGGCGTGCATCCGTGCGTCGCTGCGGTCCGGTCCCAGGTCGACGGGCACGTGCACCTTCCGCCGACCACTGGCAACAACATCGATGTACTGTGGAGACCTCACGCCCCACGTGTTGAGCAATTCGGCGGTACGTCCACCCGGCCTCCCGCATGCCCACTATACGCCCTCGCTCAAAGTCCGTCAACTGCACATACGGTTCACGTCCACGCTGTCGCGGCATGCTACCAGTGTTAAAGACTGCGATGGAGCTCCGTATGCCACGGCAAACTGGCTGACACTGACGGCGGCGGTGCACAAATGCTGCGCAGCTAGCGCCATTCGACGGCCAACACCGCGATTCCTGGTGTGTCCGCTGTGCCGTGCGTGTGATCATTGCTTGTACAGCCCTCTCGCAGTGTCCGGAGCAAGTATGGTGGGTCTGACACACCGGTGTCAATGTGTTCTTTTTTCCTTTTCCAGGAGTGTAATTTCAAACATCTGTTCCCACCTCATCGGAAATTTACCTTCCCAACAGCTGAATGTCTCACAAACTATATCCACTGCTGTAGTATTATGATAGGATGGTACTTGGTAATGGTGATATGGTGGTAGAAACTGAGAGCACCTGTACCAGAAAATGTAACTCTTAGATCTTTCAGTGTAAAAATCTCATCTCAGTTACAATGTTCTAAGTCTCTCGCACATATCAGCGGCAACTGGCCTGCAAAGACTCTCTATGGCGTAGAACATGTATGAAATACTAAAAATATGAAAATAAATAACAACTGTTAAAAATATTGTCATACTCTTTTTTCTACATCAGTCCCACTCACCAATCAACAATACTTTCGAGTAACTGATTTTTATGTTTTGTGTTTTAAATTCAGCATTTCACGCAAAAGAATTGAAGCTCTAACAGACTTAAGAATACTGTCTGTTGACTTCGCCCCTATGGAGTTTCTGTCTATAGGAGTAATACTAGCAGAGTTTAGTACAGCACACATAGACACATCTATATACATACTTAACTCCTCATTCTGGCTGTACGCTTCATGTTCCAATAGATACTTGACAGTATCATAGCAGAAACTTTATAGCTGATGGGTAGTAAGTCTTGACACTGCAGATTACTAGTGGATAGAATTATGCTGTAAATAATAATTTGTGTGAAAAATCATTTAAAAATGCAGTGCCAGCCCAGACAGGAGGGTTGGAGTTTAGCGTTTTGTCTACACTACATTTTCATCAC
Organism: Schistocerca cancellata; assembly: GCF_023864275.1. NCBI lineage: Eukaryota > Metazoa > Arthropoda > Insecta > Orthoptera > Acrididae > Schistocerca > Schistocerca cancellata. The sequence continues at coordinate 273,244,085 of NC_064629.1, forward strand.
ACCAAGGTACACCTACAGTGACACCCGGTGTAAATTAAGAAGTTACACTGCCACCCAGTAGAAGCGTGTGTGGATGCAGTGGTACAGCTGGCTAAGAGTCCTCCAGCTAGTTGGGAAACTACTGCAATCTTAATTCGTACTGGGACCCACTCTTTGAACTTATTCAATCTACTATCACTACTGCTAGTGTAACTAGAGACATTCGAACAATCCATTCATTCTTAACTCTGGGAAACTATGATCACAACCACAGGTGGAAGTGTAAGAGGCCAAAGACACGGCTAGCTAGGGCATAACCATCTATGGTGAGCTAACATACACTCACAGGCGACAACTTTGGCAAGCCCCTGCACATCAGCAACACTGACTGGATATGCCAGTTGCTATCATAGGTGACTACCCTACAGTGTGACCCGATATATGACCCAGCTGCTGCTGCAGAGGAACATCTCTCCTCAACCCAAAGGTATCTTCCTGCATGATGCCCAGTACTAACAAAACCTACCATTGTATGTCCTGTTGCAGGTGCAAGAAAACCGCTGATGCTCTTACAGCCCAACTGAAATATCGCAGAGGCTTTCTTCCGTTGGCTATTGCCTTGACACTTATTTTCCTCTGGCCTTCAGACCACTACCCTCATTCAACTTTCGACCCTGTCTACCTCCAGATGAGTGCATATTAATAATTAATGATAACCAGACGTTCACAAGCACTGCAGTACCCATAGGTTGCAAGACTACACTTACTGAAAACTAACCAGTATGCAGATATGGTAGTAGACCTTTCGTGTTGGCCTTTCTACTGGTGTGAGCGTGGAGGGGCTCCACCGTATTTTTTAAAAAAAGCTACTGCTACTACTACAAATCTTAGTATGGTACTACACCAACTGAAGCAAAGCAATCCACACGTCTGTATGAACTGTCATACCGCATTTTCCTCTCCAGATATCATTACAATTCATCACAAATGAGACATATTTGTTGCGTGTGAGATTTTGATGCTGCTTCAGCTATGCCTCTAACCTTAGAAAGGCGACTATGACCATCTATCCCCTGGAAGCCTACATATGCGCAGAATATCTTATTTCATTGCTAATAGACCCCTTTTGCTATTCCACCTGCATATGGAACAATGGAAGAACGCATATGTGTCACAGACAAGTAACTTAAAGTGTTTGAGTGTGGTGAATCTATGCAACTTCGACTCTGCAATACGGATCGCTATGGAGAGACTAAATCAGTGTGAGACGTTTCCTGAACTACTCTTAGATTATGTTGTCAAGAACGTGTTGGAATATAAAGGTAATGTTCCTGAATTCTGCTCGGAGTTAGATACATGGTGTGCTGTGGTTTGGTATCTGACTCTGATGACTGCTTTTAGTGTTGAAATGTCATAAACAAGACGGGAACAAATTATCATCACCACAAGAAGTCGCTGTTTTGTTAAATAGTTTACCATCGCTGACGATTATTTTATAGGGGGTGATGTGAACATAGCATAATTTCTGAACCATTATTTTCCATGAGTCTTGTAAACAGTTGCTGTTAATCCCCTCTGGAAACCTATAAATGGTTTTTGTCGGATAGAATCGATGTATTTGATATACAAAGTAGTAGCTTCATTCTCTTACAGTTTGCAACAATTGTGTTTGGAGCTCTGTAAGAAAGAAACTTGCTAGGTGAATGTACGTCAGGCACTGGAAATTGATTTTATCCTACTACAGAGCATGCCAGTTGTGGTGGGGCACACGTCCTGTATACCATAGCACCTGGCAATTCAGACCTGCATCATGCAGGAGAAAGTGGATGGTCATGACTGGAGATGATAGCAGCTGCATGGTTTGTTGCTTATGTGGAACTGTGTGATGTTGTACAGAATGCGGTAAGCCCAGGTAAGCAGTCTGCAAAAGCATGTAGGTTATGCCTGTTATGTAATGTCATAAGCGTTACATCACCTTCCCACAACACAATGTTCTAAAATTAGGGTATGTATGTATACAGGTTGCATCAGTGATCTAAGCAGTTTTAAAGGTAGGACGAGTGCTCTCTTGTGGTGTCCCCCAGCAGAGTCCCTATCATTTCAGACTTGGCCTCTGTGGATTTTCTCAATATTTTGGAGTTATTATGGTTGGTATGGATCGGTGGAGGTTGTTTAAGCATAGCACAAGCAGAATTGGGGGGAGGTTGGCCCAGCTCGTTGTGGAGCAGCACACACAGTGGCAGGTGATGTGGATTGCAGGGCAGCATGGTTGATGAGAGTGGCATGTGAGTAATGGCTGAGACAGTGGTGTTGGCACAGGCAGTTTGTGGGTAGTGCAGGGGTGGAGCAGGGGTGGAGAGCTCTTCCGCTTCCCTCACCAGAGTTTGTTTCAGTAATAACGGAATTGGAGAGATCCATACTTAGAGCATGCAGTGGCAATGCAACTCTGACCGAATGGTAGCTTGAATGGAAAAACATGTCAAGTAGGCCAGCAGACAGGCCTAAACCTGCTCAGTCATCCTTTGTCTCAGGTGTCGTAGTGCCAGTATTTCAGAACTAGGATTCTGAGGGCATAGAGCCTGTCCCAGTATTTGAAGCCTGGACCAGTATGCCAGAATTCCATGCTGTCATGAATAGCCCAACAGCTCTGACCTGCACTGTGACATCATAGAGCTAGGGCCAGTATTCCAGCTCTGGGACGATATACAAGAAGTGCACACTTTTATGAACAGCCCAACAACTTTGATCTGGATTGCGACATTTTGAGCCAGGGCAAGTATTCCAAGCCAGCGAGCATGACAATGCGTCATCTTGCATTTCTGACCAGTTCATACTTAGGACAACAACCCTACTTCCACAGGAGTGGGTGAAATTCACTAGCACAAACAGGCTATTTCTTTTTAATTTCCCACCAAACTTTGAATTTCTCGCCAAATTTTGTATTGTCTGCCATTTTATATTGGCTTTTGTCAGATGGAGGAGGGGTTGGCGTGGGAAGATCTCATGGCTTAACGATGATGTCATCGAGGGCCGCAACCGTCCTAGAATAATTACTGAAAAGAATGAAAGCAGTTCCCTATTCTCTTCTTTGCTTGTATTAAGAACTAACGCACAGTCCAGAAGTTATGGAATTGTTTTAACCACTATGTATCTGGAACAATGGAACTGTGGTGAATAAGGGTTTTCATAAATAACTATAACCAGTCGCTTTTCGTAATGGCAGAATTTTTATTTTTCCATTACTGGTTTCACATCCAGTAAAACACATAGTGTTTGTTAACTGTGGCAATGTGTATACGGTGTTGTGTTGATAAGATAACTGGACATCTTAAACAATGTTTTCCAAAGTGATGTGTGCCCTTAGGAACAATCTCGTGAACTGAAACAACTCTACCCAGCGGCCCCCACAATGTTCTGAACTATCACTAAGGACTGTACCATAAGTTGATAAGTAGCTAGGCAACTTGAAACCAGTAATGGGAAACTAAAAGTTCCATGATCACATAGGACGCCTAGTTGTAGCTATTACTGAAAACCTGTTCAGGAGTTATGTTTAGTGAAATAAATAAAAGTTCGCCGCGTGGGATTAGCCCAGCGGTCTGAGCTGCTGCAATCATGGACTGTGCGGCTGGTCCCGGCGGAGGTTCGAGTCCTCCCTCGGGCACGGGTGTGTGTGTTTGTCCTTAGGATAATTTAGGTTAAGTAGTGTGTAACCTTAGGGACTGATGACCTTAGCAGTTAAGTCCCATAAGATTTGACACACAATACAAGTTCTTACTGGCAAATTGTAAATTTTTTAAAACTACTCTTTCACCAAACACTTACGAATGTCAAATACTGCCCCAACTACTGACACCAGTCAGCGGAAATAGTTTCGGTACAAGTAGCATAAATGCGATCGCAGTAGTATTATGTCTGCGTTTCTCTAATTACATGAAAACAATCAGAGAAACCGAACTACAATTGCAGCTGCTCTCTTTTTTTTTCGACAGTATCGTTAAAGGGCTTACAGTGCTGCAGCCTCCTCCAGCAATAATACAGTTGTGCCCATCGTACTTCTGAAGATAGCATCATAATAGGGCTCATCCTTTTGACCAGCTGACTCTGTTGTATCGTTTGAGTCCCCGTCTGGAACACTAAAAGTGTAAAGAGAATCATTCAGAAAATGAGTTATAATTTTTCTGTGAAGAGCATTTTCTGAAAATCATTAATGGCTCAGTCTTGACGATCCTGGCTCCGCAGTAAACTGATCCTTTTCTGCTCTGGCGTAACCAAAACACACACTAGAGAAGGTCTAGATTTTGTATAAATTTGGGATCCTTCGATACACAACTACATTCCTGAAGCAGCTGTAATTTCTGCATGCAATTTTCTTGCAGATATATCTGTTTTTCATCATGATGGTAAGGCCAGATATCGGTGATGTTAAAGACTGATTACTCATGGCCAACATTGTTTGGGAGTCCGATATGTTACACGTGTCAGTAGGAATTCTCACCAAAACCCCTAAATGGGCCTCTATGGAACACTGACACTTATACGGAGATGAAATGTGCTGACATTTCTGCGAAGTAAAAGACACTTTAGGCAGTGTTTTGCTATCCTATTCGCTGACTTCGACAACTCAAAAGAAAACTGTCAAACTACACCATAATCTAGACCCATCTGGTAAAAGCAAAATTAATTATCATAAAAAAGTGACTCATCGCAGTTTCTCAAACTTTCAACATATATTAAAACAGATACATAGTAATACGTATCGTAGACTGTAGCCTGTTGTGCTAACCTGCTAGACAAGATAACAATTCTTAGTGTGCCTGTATAGTATCTGGGAAAAGTCGCGTATTTCAGCCAGAGCCTCAGGTTCCTTAAAAATGTCTGTACGCACAAGTGTTGCAACCCGTTGAACGCTGCTGAAAGTTCTCCATTTGCATTAGTTTTATCTATTGGGTCTTCAAAACTGCGTTTAAGCGATGTCTTTCGAGTATTATGTCTTAAACTTCGCCTTTCCTGTGTAAAAGTCCAAACATTACAAAAAAATTTTGAGACAATTGCATAACTTCCAGTTATCTACTAATCACGGCCATATTCGCCACACGAAGTACGCCTTTCCTATGCCGGTTACACAGTTTCAAGTTGTGTGAAAATATTGATATTTACATACAGTGACTGGTGTTTGCATTGTTCTATTTTTCGAATTACTCCAGATTTTGGGGAGACAGTGTTACGATTTATTGTGCATGTTATGTGATGTGGTGGATGTTACCAATTATTCACCACCAGACAAAATAAATTTTGGGTCATACTCGTGACATCATTATTGAGATATATAGTCTATCATCGACATAGTTTCGTGTTATGACTTCAGGATGTTTACAGCAATGTACTAGTTCATCTACCAAAATTCAGCTCTGGTATTGTTCATCCAACCAGTTTCATATATGTTTACGAGTGCATATGCTCCTTCATATATATATATATATATATATATATATATATATATATATATATATATATGTGTGTGTGTGTGTGTGTGTGTGTGTGTGTGTGTGTGTCTGTGTGTGTATTTGCACTCTAGCGTGGAGAAGGATAGCTCCAAAAACTAGCAAGTTTTCTTTATTTTTTGGGTGTGCCTGTCGACTACTCAAAGCTTCTGATTATCAGTGAGTGATCTTCTATACTGCTAAAGTATAGTAGCAGGAAAAAATTTAGTACACCTCGAAAGGCGATGTCGATTTTGATCCAATGATGGAATATGCCACCTGGGGTATAGTAGGTGTACTGATAATGATTTCAACATCGTCTGCCAACAGATAGCGCTGTCGCATAGCTACCAGAGTGCCATCCATGTCTACCCTTTAACGGACAGAAGGCAAGTGGACTTCAGGAATTCGATTTTTAGATTTTTAGCAAATTTGAAATGCCTGGTCTTCCCTGCGTGTAACAGTTTTTGTTTTATATAAACACAACAATTTTTTATTGAGATATGATGGTTCTGCCGACGCTCTGTGCAATCTGGCATTTAAATGCCACACCTTCCTTTTTGCGCCATGCAGAGATAATGCACAGCATTCTTTCACGCCTTGTATATTATTTCATGCTTGTATTGTTTTATCGCTTCAGTGTTCCCTACCCTGTATCTGCTATCGATACTCGCTTTTCCGATCGTGTTTGTTTTGTTTCGAGCGTTAGTGGTTGTACTTAGTGAAGTTCGTTGTGAGTGAAGTACGTGTTGATTTGTATTTTATTTGGCTCATCGTGTTTTCATAAAAATGCCACGAATAAAGAAATTCTCGCCTAAATTAAAATTCAGGGGAAATAAATACGTAAAGGTAAATGAGGTTAGTGGGTCAAAGGAACCAAGAATGTTAGACATAAAGAAAATCAGCACATCAAGAAAGATACTGCAATGTCTTCAAGGCATTTCCTCCCAGTCAGCTTGTGGAGACGAACATTCGTTTGGGAATATTATGGTAAACCTTAGCATGCTCTGTGATTTCATTTCTAAAAATACTGTGTGCAGAATATGTGGTGGTGACGTATCTTTGGGTTAGAATCAGTGTCTTTGTAAAGGGATTGTTTCAAACCTGACACTGAGTTGTACAAAACGTGGTGCAGTTGCTGCAACAATGACATCAAAAGTGGCAAATAATAATTTATATGAGAACAGCATAAGGCTAGTTTATGGTCTCAGATCTAGTGGTAAAGGGATGGAGGCAGGCAAACTTTTATGTTGACATTCCAAATCCTCTTGCAAAATTTATGACTTACAATAATGTTATTGGTACTGTTGTTGCTGAAATTTTTAACGTCGCAATGAAGGAAGCAGCTGAAGAAGCACTCAAGGAAAGTGATGACAGTGAAAGTGGTGATATTTGTGCATGTTTTGGTGGCAGCTGGTAGAAACGTGAAACACATCACTAAATGGTGTTGTGACAGCTACATCATTTGATACTGGCAAGGTAATTGATGTAGAGATTCTAAGCAAGTACTGTAAAACTTGTGGCAGTGGAACTGAGAGCCCGCATCTCGTGGTCGTGCGGTTGCGTTCTCGCTTTCCACGCCCGGGTTCCCAGGTTCGATTCCCGGCGGGGTCAGGGATTTTCTCTGCCTCGTGATGGCTGGGTGTTGTGTGCTGTCCTTAGGTTAGTTAGGTTTAAGTAGTTCTACGTTCTAGGGGACTTATGACCACAGCAGTTGAGTCCCATAGTGCTCAGAGCCATTTGAACCATTTTTTTTTTTTTTTGGAACTGAGAAAGAGCATGAACATAACTGTCAGATGAATTATACTGGTCCAAGTGGTGGGATGGAAGTAGCAGGAGTTCTCAGGATTTTTAATCGTTCAGTGGCAGAGGTGGCAGATACACACAGTATTTAGGGGATGGTGACAGCAAGGCTTATGACTGGGTATGTGCAGAACAAACCTATGGTCCTAATCTCACAATTTTTAAATTAGAGTGCATTGGGCTTGTCCAGAAGAGAATGGGATCAAGGTTGACAAGATTATTGAAAGAAAAGTCAAAAATAGTATTGGAAGATGGTAAGAAGATAGGTGGTAAAGGTCTCCTGACATATGTTGAAATAGATGCATTACAGAATTATTATGGCTTGGTCATAAGATGAAATGTAGGGAATTTAGAAAACATGAAAAAAGCTGTATGGGCTATCTTTTTCCATAAGCTTCCCACAAATGAAAATCCAGTGCACGGTCTTTAACTGAATGATCCTAACGCTTGGTACAAGTACAGGAGAAGTGCCAGATATGACTACAAACATTCTTTATCTGCATCTGTAATGAATGAAATTAAACCCATATTTAGAGACCTTTGTAAAGATACCTTGTTGAAGAAATGTCTTTATGGGAAAACCCAAAATTTAAATGAATATGTGAATTCTGTCAACTGGAACTGGTTACTAAAAACTGTATTTGTTCAGCTTACAACCCTCAAGTTCCACATATTTCATGCTTCAGTGATGGTGTAATTAGAAAACTGGATGTTTTGGAATTATTGGGCATAAATTTTAGTGGAAATACTGCAAAATCCTTGGTGCAACTAGATAAAGAGAGAATCTGCAAAGCAGATATTGCTAATTTAAAATGCACACAAAAGAAGCTAGACAGAAAATAAGAGGGACCAAGAGAAGAAAATAAGATGAATATGGGTCAAATGACGCTCAGTACGGTGCAGGAAAATATTAGTGGTAAGTAATTCTCATCAATAACTAGACTAGAATTGCAATATTAAAATTTAAATTGATTTTTCTCAAAACTATGTTTTTTTTTTACTTTCAGGTACCATTATTTGATAAACCAAAGGGATTAGAAACATGAAATTTGGTCAATTTGTACTGCAGATGGTAATAAGTTATTACAAGTAAACAGAACCACCAAACAATCACAAACTATTTTATAATTATTAACATATAAAGAGAAGTTAATTTTACTAGTCAAAGAATAAATTTTTTTCTTCAAAACCATAAGAGGTATTGTGTTGATTTTCCTTGTAAATTGAAGCATATATGTTATATATATGCAGTAAAAATTTCATTGCTTTATCACTTATAGTTCTGTTGAAAAGTGTACCTACTCAAAGGGTAAAATAGCATTGGCAGAATAGGGATAAAAATTGCCTTCCGTCTCCCCTTAAAACTGGAGCCGTTCCTGTGCATTAATGGCTAGTGGGGCGAATAAAGCTATCTCTCCATATACGGTGGTCTGGCTGTCGATGAAATCGGAATATCGAAGTGTTCGTTGAATGTAACTTCGCAAAACTGTATGCCGTTCTGTTAAGCCTAAGATGTATACTTTTACTGAAGGTGATGACTTACATTCGCCCATTGCCAAAGCGCCTCATTCTCATTGCACAGCAAAAGGAAACATCGTAAGTAGAGGTGCTGAAATACGCCTGAATCCGTAATCAATTGCAGCCTGTAGCTTTAGAGAAAATGCTTTGATGTGCTTCATTTGCCAAGAAATTAGCACCAGATTGCGAGGTACTTAGCAGTATTAATGAAGTTGCATTTCCTAATGATATTCACAGTAAAGGATGTAACAGCGGCATATTTGCCTTCCCATGATGCTGGTGGTGCTTCGATTTTTTCTGTTTTCTGCGTTTTCATGAGAGATACGACCCTAGAGAATACACCGGTCCTCTTGAACTATAAAAGTAAAAATCAAAGCAAAAACTGATATCCTAGAATTTACAGCATTTTTTCATTTTCAGTTACTGTTAGTTACATAAAGTTATATGAGATTTGTGATGATAAAATCTAATTTTAATAACATGTGAAACGCTTATTTATTTTTAGATAGTTCCGTTGAATTTCTCTAGGTCACAAAAATATTGATGTCACTGTCACATACTTGCGGGACAACAAATGAAAAAAATATAAAAACAAGGATCGCAAAAGTTTGAAACTGCTCTTAGCCAGCACGGTGCCAATTCCCTTGGTATGGCACAACGTGTGTGAACTGATGCTGTAGCGTCAGAGCTTTGACTGTCATTTTCTCGGAAAGTACTGAGTGTTAGCACTTAAGACAAAATATGAACCCCATTATTTTCATCAAGTAAAGTTTCAAATATGTCAGAGAGCGGGCTGCAGAATGTCCTCGTAAAACACAGTTTCAGTATTTCCGCACAGGAAACACAGCTCGGCCAATCTCTTATAGCCCCACACGTCTCTCTTGAGAAACTAATACACTGCCGAAATTAAGTACCACGTTGTGCATACCTCAGGACTACTATGGTGATTCGACTTGTTAAAGTAAGGTTAAACCATAATGATTCCGTGGAAACTGACATATTCCATTTCCTTTGATTTGTGAACACTTTTATTATCCCTTTTTGACACTCTTCCTGAAACTATATCATTGCTGAGTTTTTCGATGAAATTGTAAGATGCAGTGACCGACACTCCCTACTTCGATTTCGAGTTACCAAAGTATTTAAAACGACTCTAAGAGCAAGTACACACATTAGATGTTTGTTAGCCGTATAGGGGCGAATTCAAAACGGAGATAGTTACAGAATAAATGGTTTAGGTTTTATCTCGAAATATTTGATTCGTTTTATCAACCTCATTTCATCTAAATTCGTTGCCTCACCAGAGCTTAATATTTTCATGTTATTCCACAGGGACATAAAGGATGAGATGTCTTGACCCCATGCCTATGCTTCTTTCTGGATTTACGCTATTTATGTGACTCAGCATTTTAGTTAAACAAGAGACATGAGCAGTAGTATCCCAAGACAAGTTAATGTGCGTGGGAACTATCTTTAATACATTTTTAAGCCATTCCAATAGTCTCCAAGAGGAAATAAAAGTATAATTAGCGTTTTCCACTAAGTCGGTTTCAGACGGAAGCTCTATAATGTTTAACATAGCAGTCTGTTTTAAAATTTACACCAAGGTATTTCTCATATCTTTGTTGTGGTAGCCTAGAGAGGTTGTTAATGTGAAACAACTGGGAAATAAACTACGAACAAGATGTGACAACTGCAAGGAACTGTATGGACATTCCAACTTGATACTTTCGTTTCTATCGGTCTTAAGCCGTCTACAAACTGAAAAGCTCATTCATCTGGCGCTTTTTGCTTTGACTGACAAAGCATCAAGAGTGGTTTTACCGTAATCATTAAGAGCAGATGATACTTTTCGTCTCTGTTTTTATAGAATGAAGACACTCTTGCTTAAGAATGACATACTCTACACACTGCATTCGGTTCTGTTTGGTCCTTGTTTCATATTCTCATCACAACTGCTTCTCCTTTCACACTACGAGAAAATGGAATCTAGCTTGCAGTGGAATGATTGACCTGTTTAATTATCTGAGTGGCATTTAGTCCGATTCGTTGGTCATTGCGGATAATTTCGTTGCGTAGTTCGCTGTTGTGATATGAAACTGTGTGTTGTTCGCAGCTTATTAAATTTGATTACAAAACGTGAACATCTACAAACAGTGTTATCACGTCTTTTCATTTGCTTTATTACGTATTAGAAGTGTTGCTATTGCAAACATTCATAAGGAATGCTGTTTTCAAGTACATAGGGTTCACATGGTTCAAATGGCTCTGAGCACTATGCGACTTAACTTCTGAGGTCATCAGTCGCCTAGAACTTAGAACTAATTAAACCTAACTAACCTAAGGACATCACACACATCCATGCCCGAGGCAGGATTCGAACCTGCGACCGTAGCGGTCACGCGGTTCCAGCCTGAAGCGCCTAGAACCGCACGGTCACAGCGGCCGGCAAGTGTATAGGGCTAATATTAAAATAAATGTTATTTATTCATACTGTTAATAGAGTCCGATGATACTAAAAAGGCGAATCGCTTCCGGTGAATCATATTTAATTTGCAGTTCACTTAAGGCAACAGCTACTGGAGAGGAAATGTACACAAATAATTTTCCCTACTGTCTATTTATGATGGTGCAGTCAGTGCATCTGGATATTATTTGTAACTACGCATTGCTTCCAAAATATAGTTACAAATTAAGAAATAACGGCCTATGCTACCAATAATGCATCTTCGAAGGGCGATCTTCACGAGTCCAGCCAGCTCAAGAAAAACATCGGCTGAGCAGGTGCATTCTGTCTGTCACTAGTCTAACGGACATTTAGAAACACTGTAGAATATGTTCGTCAACCACGTGGCCGTCGGTTTACTTTCTGGAATGGTTCAGAATCATGGTAAATTCCCTCAATATTTTCCTGTCTTGCAGATTAAATATTCTGAATTATTTCCAGTTAAGAGATGACATAGAGGTAGCAGACTTACGTTTTAGAGACCAGGAAGCTCGTTTAAACAGAAAATGCAGCTTACTTTGCCATTTACGAGCGAATTATCAATCTTACGAGGAACCCATTGAGTGCGAGGTCGCAAAAGGCCAGTGATGTTGCCGGTGGTCGACGACCCACATGTTGTTTACCATGCTACCGTAATATTGGCTTCTAATGACAGGGGACGGTACTGGAAGTATCCTACGGTGAGTGCAACATGAGGCTACGGATCGTAGTCGAACTGCTTATTCGACGAATAACTCACAACAGTGCTACCGTGCTAATGGTGCTGATAAAAAGCAGAGAAACAGAAACGATAAAGAAAGCAAACATGGGATTATATCTACAGCAACATTTGCCAAAGGTGGCATTTCGACAGAAAGTTCAAATGTTTCAAATGGCTCTGAGCACTATGGGACTTAACTGCTGAGGTCATCAGTCCCCTAGAACTTAGAACTACTTAAACCTAACTAACCTAAGGACATGACATATATCCATACCCGAGGTAGGATTCGAACTTGCGACAGTAGTGGTCGCGCGGTTCCAGGCTGTAGCGCCTAGAACCGCTCGGCCACCAGCGGGCGGCTCGACAGAAACGAACAAAAGGAATTTCGCAGAGTGAAATATCAGCGTTGCTGTAAGATGAGTCAGTGGAATGTGTGGTGTCGCCTTAAGAGTGGATACTTAGTTGAACGTCCTGCATGGTTTATAACTCCCAAGGAGTTCGCCTTCGGTCTCAATATACATGAAATATATTAGCAGTACCAGCTGTATAATGGAACGACGACAATGAAAATTTGCCCCGGACCGGGACTCGAACTCTGATTTGCCGCTTATCGCGAGCTGTCGCCTTACTGTATAGCTACCCGAGAACGACTAACGACCAGACCCAAACTTCCATAAGTCGTCAGGCATGTATCTACAACCTGTACTCGTACATTCATTATGTATATTCACGTACAGGCAAGACGTTTTAATTGAAAGTCGCCATCCCATGGTTGGCGGATAAATACGATTTTGCAGTGTCTCTGTCATTTCGAATTACGCTGCTTTGTTCCTTCGGCGTTCCGTACTATAGAATAACACACACAGCGCAATATCCTATGTATCCGCCGACAGTTAGCAAGAGACTCTCAAGTAAAATACGAGTACACTCCTGGAAATGGAAAAAAGAACACATTGACACCGGTGTGTCAGACCCACCATACTTGCTCCGGACACTGCGAGAGGGCTGTACAAGCAATGATCACACGCACGGCACAGCGGACACACCAGGAACCGCGGTGTTGGCCGTCGAATGGCGCTAGCTGCGCAGCATTTGTGCACCGCCGCCGTCAGTGTCAGCCAGTTTGCCGTGGCATACGGAGCTCCATCGCAGTCTTTAACACTGGTAGCATGCCGTGACAGCGTGGACGTGAACCGTATGTGCAGTTGACGGACTTTGAGCGAGGGCGTATAGTGGGCATGCGGGAGGCCGGGTGGACGTACCGCCGAATTGCTCAACACGTGGGGCGTGAGGTCTCCACAGTACATCGATGTTGTCGCCAGTGGTCGGCGGAAGGTGCACGTGCCCGTCGACCTGGGACCGGACCGCAGCGACGCACGGATGCACGCCAAGACCGTAGGATCCTACGCAGTGCCATAGGGGACCGCACCGCCACTTCCCAGCAAATTAGGTACACTGTTGCTCCTGGGGTATCGGCGAGGACCATTCGCAACCGTCTCCATGAAGCTGGGCTACGGTCCCGCACACCGTTAGGCCGTCTTCCGCTCACGCCCCAACATCGTGCAGCCCGCCTCCAGTGGTGTCGCGACAGGCGTGAATGGAGGGACGAATGGAGACGTGTCGTCTTCAGCGATGAGAGTCGCTTCTGCCTTGGTGCCAATGATGGTCGTATGCGTGTTTGGCGCCGTGCAGGTGAGCGCCACAATCAGGACTGCATACGACCGAGGCACACAGGGCCAACACCCGGCATCATGGTGTGGGGAGCGATCTCCTACACTGGCCGTACACCACTGGTGATCGTCGAGGGGACACTGAATAGTGCACGGTACATCCAAACCGTCATCGAACCCATCGTTCTACCATTCCTAGACCGGCAAGGGAACTTGCTGTTCCAACAGGACAATGCACGTCCGCATGTATCCCGTGCCACCCAACGTGCTCTAGAAGGTGTAAGTCAACTACCCTGGCCAGCAACATCTCCGGATCTGTCCCCCATTGAGCATGTTTGGGACTGGATGAAGCGTCGTCTCACGCGGTCTGCACGTCCAGCACGAACGCTGGTCCTACTGAGGCGCCAGGTGGAAATGGCATGGCAAGCCGTTCCACAGGACTACATCCAGCATCTCTACGATCGTCTCCATGGGAGAATAGCAGCCTGCATTGCTGCGAAAGGTGGATATACACTGTACTAGTGCCGACATTGTGCATGCTCTGTTGCCTGTGTCTATGTGCCTGTGGTTCTGTCAGTGTGATCATGTGATGTATCTGACGCCAGGAATGTGTCAATATTTTCCCCTTCCTGGGACAATGAATTCACGGTGTTCTTATTTCAATTTCCAGGAGTGTATCTCCCTTGTATGGAAATGTACTTAATGGATGTATGAGTACAGGATGTTGACACGTTGCTGACGACATATGGAAGCTTGGGTATGGCCTTCACCCGTGCTTGGGTAGAGGAAGGCTAAGGTGGCCGCTCCCGATAAGCGGGAGAACCGGATTCGACTCCCAGTCTGGCACAAATTTCCACTGTCGTCGTTCCATTATACAGCCGATGGTTTCCATAATCGCAACTGCGAACACATTTCATGTATTTCATAACAGCTGCAGTCGCGCAGTGCCTGTTCCTTCGGACATGGATGCATGTATGAAGAAACATTGTATCGTAATTCGGAGTGACACAGGCACTGAAACATGGTATTCGATGTTGATGGTACTAACTTTTGTGATCACTGTTGAACGCCATTTTTCATTCGGTATTCATTGCCTAGTAGGCGGTGCGGGTCTCCCGCATCGCCCCTACGCTCCTCGGTCTATGGGACCTCATCATCATCATTCATGGTGTCAGCTGATGGTTTGTTTTGAACGTTTCTTGACTGTCGATGATGTCAATTTTGTGACGAATAATACATACATCCCATAGAAGGTTAATCTCTACACATCCTGCACATTCATTTTCTGTCGACCTCTAGATGCATATGGTGAGTCATAAGCAGATAATATTTTTCCTGTCATAACTGATAACACAACACTTTCAAATTAGCCCTACAAAAGATTGACCTTGCGACCTCGCTCACAAGGTGTCCCTAGTTAACCTTAACTGGTAAATCAAGGAAGCTCTCTATGATGCAGTTGTATGCTGGATTAGTAGTAAAGTGCTTCAAGTGGATGAGTGGGGTAGTTTTCAGTTCAAATCTCTCTGGATACAAGGTTTTTACCTAATCTGTGAAAGAGCCACTAGTAGGCAGATGGATATGCTGCAAAGAAATCATAAGACAACTTCTCCCCTTTAAGTTTTGTTGCTGCCTTGATTCTGTACGCTGCAGATCTAAAAAATGTTCAAATGTGTGTGAATACCTAAGGGACCAAACTGCTGAGGTCATCGGCCCCTAGACTTACACACTACTTGAACTAACTTATGCTAAGGACAGCACACTCACCCATGCCCACGGAAGGACTCGAACCTCGTGCAGGAGGGGCCGGCATATCCACAGGTGAAAAACTTGCTGAACTGTACACTTTACAGTGTGCACTCTTTCTGATTCTGTCAGCTGTATGCACTTAATTGTGGCACTGAATGATTTAACAGGATTTTCTTATATATCTACCCCTACTGCTACATTTGAATATTTTCGTGGTAGTCCTCTAGCCCAGCTTCACTACGACTGTGGAATAAACGTAGACACAAACCATTTAGAAGCCGAGTGTGCGTATCATCCGATTAATTCTGGGATACTTTGTTTTATTAAAAGAAACTTTCTTTAGAAACGTTGTCATGATAAGTTGTAAGTCATATGTAACAGTACAGTGCATACTAAATAGCGTTTTTTACTTAGTTTATTGAACGCAGTAGATAGACATAACAGATAAATAAATCAGCAGCAATATAGTCTCCCTCATTATCTAAAACTTTCTGAGAATTTTCGAATAGTTTTTCGACTTTATGCCTGGAGACAATATGTTGGTAGCACTTCGTCTCTTTGCAAGTTATACCGTGTTAGCAGACTGTAAAGTTGTGGTGTTCAGCATAACGATGAGGCAAGTGGTCTCGCAAAATCTGTCACTGCCTGTACATATGGCTAACTGCGTACCAACTGACTCCATGTCACGGATTGCGCGGCCACACCCGCTGGAAGTTCGAGTCCTCCCTCGGGCATGGGTGTGTGTTTTGTTCTTAGCATAAGTTAGTTTAAGTAGTGTCTAAGTCTAGTGCCCGATGACCTCAGCAGTTTGATCCCTTAGGAATTCACACACATTTTTGAGTCTACCTGCCGCATCAATACGTAACACCTCTTTTCCAGTGAAAACCCCCAAAACTAGATATAAGGGACGCCTTTCAATAAATTTGATTAATACGTTAGGCAACAATTATTGTTTCCCTCGTATCTGAAAATGGAACTTCAGTAACCCTGTGATGTGCTTACCACTTCCGGTGTAACATTACTTTGTGCTCTGAACGTTAGAAGTAGCCTGTGACATACTTGGGCAATAACGTTATATATAGCTGCCCAAGAATTTGGGCTCCTTAATGCAAATAGAAAGTCCACATCTACAGCGATGTTGCCGCTGGTACCACTGTTTAGATAACACTGCAGTCTAGTAACATCTAGTGTATCGATCTCTCCATATTCACATCTATTTGCCTGACGATTGCCGATTTTACGCAGATACACAGGCCACAGTTCATGTCCTGTTATGAAATTGTTCTCCCCTCGACCGGGATTTATATATTGCATTTTTTTTCCTTTCTCGAATGTCAAGGAACAATTTTTAAACACCACGGCCAACGTCCTTATTGCCCCAGCTCATCTGCCACGTACCGATTCTGAAGGACTTCGCACGTTCCCGCCAGCATGTACCACTGGTGACTCACGCTAGATCCTCCCACCAAGCAGCGTGTACCACCTACGACTCACACTCGCCTCTACCTAACATGGTACCTGCAAAACACCAACGTATGATGTATTATCTGTAAGACAGGGGCTCTGAATACAATTTTGTCCGACCCTTCATCGAGAAAGATTTCTGATCAAATGAGATATCACTTAACTTGTGATTAATTTAATCTTAAATTATTTCGTGCGATCTCTCGCTGTTTTAAAAGAATGAACTTACATTGATCAGCCAGAACATTACGACCACCTCCCTAATACCCAGTATGTCCGCTTTTGGCACAGATAACTGTGGCCGCGCGGAGTGGCCACAGGATTTGAGGCGTCGTGTTACGGACTGTGCAGCCCCTCCCGCCGGAGGTTCGAGTCCTCCCTCAGGCATGGGTGTCTGTGTTGTTATTAACGTAAGTTAGTTTAGTGGTGTGTAAGTCTAGGGACCGATGACCTAAGCAGTTTGGTTCCTTAGGAATTCACGCACATTTGAAGATTTTGGTACCTGTGGCGATGCATCGTCGCATGGAAGCGGTAAGCCATCGGTAGGTCTCTGGAGGGAGTTGGCACTACATCTGCTCACGGAAGTTACCGAATACGCGTAAATTCCGGGGAGGTGGCGATGAGATCTGTCGCCACGTTTTATCACATCCCAGATGTCTTAGATCGCGTTAAGACGTGGCGTGTTGGGGGTCCAGCACAATAATTGGAACTCGCCACTGTGTTCCTCGAACCACTCCTTCACACTCCTGGCCTTCCGACATGGCGCATTATCTTGTTGAACAATGCCACTGCCGCTGGAAAACATAATGGTCATGAAGGGGTGTAAATGGTCCGCAACCAGTATACGATACCCCATGGCCGTCATGGTGCCTTGCACGAGCTCCATTGCACTCATGGATGCCCACATGAATGATCCCCAAAGCAAGATGAAGCTGTCACCAGCACGTCTCCGCCCTGCAGTACAGGTGTCAAGGAGCTGTTCCCCTGGAAGACGACGAATTCGTTCCCTCCCATCGGCATGATGAAGAAGGTATCGAGACACATCAGACTATACAACACTCTGCCACTGAGCCAAAATCAAGTGCCGATGGCTACGTGTCCATTTCACTCAAAGTTGCAGATTTCGCGGCGTTAACATTGGCACATGCATGAGCCGTCGGCAGGGGAGGCCCATCATTAGGAGTGTTCGGTGTAGTGTGTGTTCAGACACACTTGCACTCTGCCCAGCACTAACGTCTGATGTTAGTTCCGCCACAGTTCGCCGCCTGTAATCTTTTTTACTATACTAGTACCAGCCTACGATGTCGACATCTGTGATTAGGCTCACTGAGATTACCTGCAGCGTGCGTGTGTCTGACTAGCAGTGATTCCTCGCCAGGTGACGCTGCTATCGCCCAGATGTGTTTATGTCGTAGGGGACCAGTAGGCCGCGGGGGATTAGCCGAGCGGTCTCAGGCGCTGCAGTCATGGCTGGTCCCGCCGGAGGTTCGAGTCCTCCTTCGGGCATGGGTGTGTGTGTTGTCCCTGGGATAATTTAGTTTAAGTAGTGTGTAAGCTTAGAGACTGATGACCTTAGCAGTTAAGTCTCATAAGATTTCACACACATTTGAACATTTATTTGGACCAGTAGTCACTATATTCTAGCTGATCAGTGTACGTCGCTTTAAAAATTAAAGGTCAATATATTAAAATAGTAGCCTAAGCTTCCGAATACGATACCGCCCCACAGCGAGAAACAGGAAAAGCAGCGTCACCAATTGGAGAAATGCATGAATACGTGAGCGGCCCCACAGTGAGGAACACAACGCCTAGCGCTGGTGTGAATGCGTTAAGCTGCACTTTATTAGCAATTTGTTTGACAGTGATCTGTCTTACTTTCTCAAAGTCCCCTTTCCGCAACCAAGAGCATGCAGCTCTGTAGAATATAACTGTATCGGCAGGATGCACTTCTAAAATTACTGAGAATGCTTTTAGTGGTGGTGTACCAAATGTTCCCGGAAGTACATTTCGCAATATATGTCTTAGGCATGCTTTCCCACGCCGGTAGCCCAGCTCTTGGGTCCTCGTGCTTGCTGCGAATCCATTACTGACATGAAAGATGACACGATGATACACTCTCACTGCTAACGATGGTAATTTATAAGTCACATTTCCAGCTCATGCGAGCTTCTGCATGATTTTGTACGGTTTCTCGGTTAAATTACTAAGGTGAGCTGAGTAATTTCTTTCCTCGTCTATATGAAATTCTAAATATCGGCGCATTATACATCTGCGAATGAAAGTTCCTCTTAATTGGAGAGTAGAAGCTCTATTTCGAGACACTCTGCCCTCTGGCAGTATAAAAGTTGTATTGTGGACAGACATTGTTTAGTTTTTTTAATGCATTATTACTGCACCATTTTTATGTATCATCGTAAGCGGTGGCCCTATCAAACTTCTTTAAGGTACACTGGGAACTACTCTCATTTCTTATCATGCTTCCTTGTTATTAATGACGTAATTAGTTCTATCCAGTAGGAAATTTTCAGTTTAGCTGCACATCTGTTTTATTATCTCGTTCACACCCAAAACAATATCTCGTCGTATAACGTTAGATTAAACCATAGCTGGTTTGTTTACGCTTTCAGGATAAAAATAAAACTCAGTTTTCAGGGACCAGCTGCTGCCCAAATTCAGGTACTTTCAACGTCACAGCTTTTTAACCTACTTTGGTAATTAGGTACTTGTTCAGATACCGATCTCGAAACTTTTGAGGTCTTCAAAAGTCATGTGACACCTCCTAATACAGTGTCGACTCCATTTGCCTGACGTAGCAAAGCAGTTCGACGTGGCATGGACTCAACATGTCATTGGAAGTCCCGTGCAGAAATACTGAGTCATGCTGCCTCCATAACCGCGAAAGTGTTGCCAGTGCAGAATTTTGAGCACGAACTTACCTCTCGATTATGTCCCATAAACGTTCGATGAGACTGATGTCGAGTGATATGGGTGGCCAGACCATTCGCTGGAAATGTCTGGAATGTTCTTCAAACCAGTCGTGAACAACTGGGCCCCGGTGACAGGGAACAGTATCATCCATACAAATTCCGTCGTTGTTTAGGAACATCAAGTCCATGAATTGCTGCAAATGTTCTCCAAGTACCCAGACATAACCATTTCCAGTCAATGATCGATTCAGTTGTACCAGAAGAGCCAGTCCATTCCACGTAAACACATTCCACATCGTTATGGAGCCATCATCAGCTTGCACAGTGCTTTGTTGACAACTTGAGTCCATAGCTTCGTTGGATCTGCGCCATACTCCCAACCTACCGTCAGCTCTTATCAACCGAAATCGGGACTCATCTGACCAGAGGCTCTTAACTGCCGTCATGCGGCCATAATCACGTCGGAAACCTTTTCACCTGAATCACCTGAGAACAAATCACGGCTCTGCCAATGCATTGTCCTTTTATACCTTGTGTGCGTGAGACTACCGCCATCTGCATACGTTGCATATCGTTATCCCATAACTTTTGTCACCATAATGTATATTTATATTATTGTATTCCTTTTTATCTTTTCTATCGTTCAGTCATCACATACATATATACTTACAAGCCAAAAACTTTTGAGGACTGCCCACTGAAGGACTGAGAGCCGCTTGGTTGCGTTGTGGGTAAGTGATGTGGTAAGGAAAGTATAAGCTGAACAGATAGAATATTTATGACCACCGACCTGCTGTCGATACAAACCCATCCAGGTGATATCAGCGTCATCTAGCGAGGAATGATTGCAAGTCAGACACACAAACGGTGCATATAGTATCAGTTGAGCATGCTCTGTCCATGTGGATAATGAGGAATGAGCACGATCTGTCTGGGTTTGACGGAGAACAGATTGTGATTGTTCAAGGAGTGCTGTGGTGGGTGTCTTCAACACGTGGCGAAACCAAGGTGAAACCACTTCCATACGTTGTGGGGTTGGCCGGCCACCCCTCATTACAGATGTTAAACGTCGTAAGTTGGGCAGACTGTTAAAACAGAACAGGTGGCGAACTGTGGCGGAACTAACATCAGACTGTAATGCTGGGCACGTGACCCTCGGCACTGGACGCTGGCGCAGTGGCAGATTGTTGCATAGGCTAATGAATTCCGATACCTTCTTCATCATGCTGATGGGAAGGCACGAATCTGTTGTCTTCCAGGGGAACAGCTCCTTGACACCTGTACTGCAGGACGGAGACAAGTTAGTGGTGGCTCTGTTATGCTCTGGGGAACATTCAAATGGGCATCCATAGGTCCAGTGGAGCTGGTGCAAGGCTCCATGACGGCCAAGGGGTATCGTATATTGGTTGCAGACCACGTACACCCCTTCACGACGATTATGTTTCCAGATGGCAGTGGCATTTTTCAACAAGATAATGTGCCATGTCACAAGGCAAGGAGTGTGATGGAGTGGGTCGACAAACACAGTGGTGAGTTCCAATTAATATGCTGGCCCCAAAACTCGCCAGTTTTTAACTCGATCGAACATATCTGTGATGTGACTGGACATGGCGTCAGAAGTCTTCGGCCCCTCCCAGAAATTAATGGGAATTCGGTGACTTGTGTTTACAACTCCCTCCATGATTCCATGCATTGTCGCTGTTATCCGTGCTAAATGCGGACTTTCCAGCTATTAGGTAGGTGGTCATAATGTTCCGCTTGATCAGTGTACAGGCGGAGCAGAGACGAACAGTAAATAGTTGTAGTCGTGATACGGGCTCCAAATGGGGAAATCGACTGAAATAAGTGCATTCACATCGGGAAGACTACTATGGCCTCGCGCGTGGAGTCCAGTATGTCGGAAACGACGAAGCTGGTTCGGTTGTTCGAGTGCTTGTATCGTGAGCATCTACGGAAAGTGACTGATTGACAGTGAAACCATGAGTAGGAAACTAGCTGTTGGATGTCCAAGCCTGATAGCAGATCGTGGACGACGGAGGGTTGCCCAACCAGTTAAGCAGGATAGGCAGCAGTCTCCAGCAGACATGAAGACATTGTATGAGGTTAGTGTGTAAGTTAGTTCCGTTTTTAGTTAAGTTTAATAAACATAACAGGGACTTTAGTCATCTATAATATATTCTGCTTCATTATTTACAAGAGTTTATCAAGACTGGGGAAACTTTTTTATTCCACGACTCCGGAAATAACGTGGTTTTGCGGCGAAGAACTTGTCGACCCATGTATGGCGAGCATTTTCATTTGGAAAAGAAGTTCCTTGAAGGTTTCTCGATAGAGAGCGGAAAAGGTGAAAATCTGAGAGCCAAGATGAGGTGAATAAGTTGGGTATGAAGTGGCTTCCCAACCCACCTCTGTATAGTTTTTTGCCAGTCTAGCAGAGTGCAGGAGAGCATTAACGTGGAGTAGCAGCCATTCAGGCAGCCTTCCTGGCCGTTGCTCTCGGACTGAGTCTGCAAGACGTCTCAGTTGCTGACAATCGATCTCAGCAGTGATGATTACAACTTGGGGAAGCAATTCGCAGTACACCACATCGTCGCTGTAGCACCAGATGCGTGGTTGTGTCTTCCCAGTAGTCGGTGGCACCTTGCAGCAGTATAATTGCCCATGTCACGAAGCTAAAAACGTGTTACAGTAGTTGGAGGAGCATGATACTAGGTTAACTTTGATATCTTAGGTTCCAAATTCGCCTGATATGAAGCAGATGGCACGTGCCTGGGACTCTATTGGGCATCAGCTCTGCGGCTCCAAACCACCAACCCGCAGTTTACAGGAATCACATGACCTGAGCGTAGATATCTGATGCCACATACCTGCATAAACTTACGAAGGACTTGTAAAATCCTTAACACGCAGAATCGCTGCTATATTCCATTCTGAACATGAACCAACACGCTGCTAGGCACGCTACAGCAATGTTTTGGCTCATAGTGTATGTTAAGAGTACTATAATGTTTTTTCATTGTTTATAGGAGACATAATCAATGACAGCACATCTGTGTATGAAACCCATTAAACATGCTGAACGACCTAGCAATCACGATAGAACAGAACAGCGATGCCATCCCGAGACCAGATGCCGTCAAGGATTTCCTTATACAAATCACAGTTGCTTACTCTATTGAGCAGATATGGTACCTCCCTGAAGCTTCGTGTTTCGTAGCGCAATGGTGAACTGTATGAAAGATACTAAGAGCATACTCGTTGCAGCCAGGCAGCTCATGTTGCACCCAGTGCTTGAAGCCAACATTCGTTTGCATGGAGCGCAAACTGCGTGAACCATACCTTGCATAGAAACGATCTTCACAATCATCCTGATGGTTCTCATCGTGGGAAAGAGTCGCCAGGGAAGTACTGGCTGGGTTGTGGACGCGCGATGTGCTGGCGGCTGTGGTCCTCTGACGACTGAAAGTTTCTTGAGTCTGGATCCATCCTTAGGCCGCTTCCATTAACACTCTAACGATGTCAAGCATATCAGTATTCTTTCAGACTGTTTATATTTTTTGATAGAGCTTATTTACACATAGTTTAAATCCCTAAAGCCTTAAACCTTCTTTCATAAATTATTTACACTGATACACAAAACTGTGTCTCATACTGTAGGTATAAAACAATTTTGTACCCAATTATGAGCAATTTAGTTAGAGATAAGTGCTGGGCTGGGGAAAGAGCATCTCTGTCCCCACAGCGAATGGAATATATCAGCGTGTTATATGACTAAGATGCTTTCAGACCTTGTATTTGCCCTTTACCATGATTGTGGACCGCCGCCGATATCAGTGTATATAGCTGCACCCAGGTCCTGGGTGCCCAAAGATGGAATACCCAATCCCAGAAACAATGCAGATACTGGAGCGCAATTTCAGGGGTGTATCGTGAGCATCTCGACGACTTAATGACGGGTCACTGTCCACTATTGCAGATTGTAACAACGGATATACAGGTCACATTGTAGTAATTCAGTCATGAATCCAATTTCCCTAAAGCCTTAAACCTTCTTTCATAAATTATTTACACTGATATACAAAACTATGTCTCATACTGTAGGTATAAAACAATTTTGTACCCAATTATGAGCAATTTAGTTAGAGATAAGTGCTGGGCTGGGGAAAGAGCATCTCTGTCCCCACAGCGAATGGAATATGTCAGCGTGTTATACGACTAAGATGCTTTCAGACCTTGTATTTGCCCTTTACCATGATTGTGGACCGCCGCCGATATCAGTGTATATAGCTGCACCCAGGTCCTGGGTGCCCAATGAATGGAATACCCAATCCCAGAAACAATGCAGATACTGGAGCACAATTTCAGGGGTGTATCGTGAGCATCTCGACGACTTAATGACGGGTCACTGTCCACTATTAGAGATTGTAACAACAGATATACAAGTCACATTGTAGTAATTCAGTCATGAGTCCAATTTCAACAACAATTGCTAATTAACAAAATCATCCATGTGAATCGCGATTTTTAATTACAGATATACTGGATGTCCCAGGGGAAACGGGTCAAAATTCAGGGCTACGACAGGAACGACCATTCAAAGCAACATTGTAGTAAACACGGGCTCTAAAGTGCCTACCTTGACAGCTATGAGCACTTTTTCATCTTTGATACTATGAAACAGATCTCTTCTACTGCAACCACGTTGCTTTCCATGTTTTAAGATAGTAGTAGTAGTAGTAGTAGTAGTAGTTTATTCATCCGGAGACAATGTACATCGTATGGATTTCGTCAAAGAACATAGTATAACAAAAATAAGGTAAGGGTGTACAGTTTCCTACATAATACAATGGTTCATTGTACCCATCACAATATTTTTGGGCAATTCAACTTTGATTACTGTAATAATATAAAAGTATAAGAAGGACTTTTGCATGAAATACATTACAAGTAAATAATTGATTTAACACTTTAGTTTAGGGCCTTTTACATGAAATACATTACAAGTAAATATTGGATGTCATTGTACATTCTTGTATTATATGATTGAAGATCTGAGTTGCTTTTGTAATTACCAATGTGCATTTTTATATTAACAACCAATTTTTTATATAGAGACATGGTAAGGGTAGAATATTTAGGTGTTGAAATAACTGTTTGGAAGGTGTTAGCCTTTTACTGTTTGAAATTATTCTAACATTTCGTTTCTGTAAGGTGAAGATGGTTTTCGTGTTTGGCTTACTATGATCCCAGAGGGTTAGACCATAGGTGACAGCAGAATGGATGTAAGAAAAGTAGACAGTTCTGCTACACTCTCTACTACACAGAGTACTAATTATGTGTAATGCAAAACAAGCACAGCTTAACTTGTTAGTGAGGTAGAGAATGTGGGCTTTCCAGTCTAAATTTTCATCAATTTGCACACCTAAGAATTTTGTGGCAGCTACCCTTTCAATTTGTTTATTTTGAATTTTGAGGTTCACATCATGATGAGACTTTGTTTTCCTGTAATGTATATAATTAATTTTTGAAATATTTAAAGTTAGTCTTCTCTGTTCAAACCAGTTTTGTATGTATTCCAAATCCCTTGTTGCAGATGTTGGCAATACCCTGTTTATGTCTGTCACAACAATATTTGTGTCATCAGCAAACAAAGTCATGTTCATACTACTGATTGGGATCTTGATATCATTAATATATATAAGAAATAAGAGAGGTCCTATAACGCTGCCCTGAGGTACTCCAATTGGTACAGTCTGCATGTCCAATCTGAACACAATGCATTGGTTATTATTGTTTGCATAGGTAATTTCTACTACCTGTTTTCTGTTGTGGAGATATGACTGAAACCATTCTAATGCAACTGCTCGTATACTTATAGCTTCTAGTTTGTCTAGCAAGATATCATGATCAACAGTATCAAATGCCTCTGACATGTCTAAGTTTATTCCTATGTACTGTTATTTCTGTCAAGTCCTATTACAATGTTTTCGATGAGTTGGGTAATTGCTGTTTCTGTGCTCGTGCCTTTGTGAAAACCATGTTGGTTTACAGACAAGAGATTGAATTTTTCGAGCTAATTTGTAATTATATTTTTCATGACAGTCTCTACTATTTTTGAAAATACAGATAACAAAGCTATTGCTCTATAGTTTCCTACTTCGTATATATTCCCCTTTTTATACAATGGTTTTATTTTTGAAATTTTTAATCTTTGTGATTCTGTTAATGATATGTTTATGATGTGTGAGAGTGGTTCTGCTATGACACTAGCAATTATGACTGTACCTGATACCTCGTCAATTCCACAAGACATTTTACTCTTCATTGTTTTTATTATCATAAGAACTTGTAATTCATTTGTGGGACATAGCAGTATTGACTTACCACTTTGCTCTCTTTGAAGTGTGGCACTACTATTACTAGCAAAATGTTTACTCAGATTGACTGGAGTGTTTATGAAATAGTCATTTATGTAGTTTGCTAGAGTACCATTTCTGAGTAACACACCACAATCATCTTTTAATACAATGTTCTTGCTTTTCAACACTTTTTTTTGTTTCCTTTTTTACTATATTCCATATTGCTTTCGACTTGTTTGCTATCCCTATGATTACCTTGTCATTGTGCATTGTCTTGGCTGCTTTAATTACTTTCTTACAAATGTTCTTATACGTCTTAACATATTCTGCAAACTGATCATCTTGGTTGTCTTTTCTCAGTTGATTGAGAAGTTTTATCTTTTGACTGAATATTCTGATAGCAGGTGTTGTCCACTGGCTGCTGTTTCTTGGCATGACATTAATTCTTGTCAGTTGTTTTTGGAAAACACATCTCAAATATGGACATGAAAGTATTATAAAATGCGTTGAATGATTCATTAGTTGATGATTTTGAGTACACATCTTCACAGGTTTCTTTTGCTAACGATTGGATAAAAATATTAACCTTTTTGGGTAGAAGTGCGTTTTATATTCCTACTTGTACTTAACCACCTCAGGTACAGAAGAATTTATGCATGTTAGTAGTGTGTTGTGGTCTGAAAGACCTAAGTTTACGTTTTGTGCCTCAGTCACACCATTTTCGATATTTGTAAAGATATTATCTAATTGGGTTGAAGATGACTCTGTTATTCTAATGGGGTCTGTGAAGAGTGGCATCATGTGAAAGCTGTTTAGTTACTCAAAAGCTGTCTTTTTTCTTCATTTTCAATCAACAGGATGAGGTTAAAATCCTCACATAGTAATAAGTTCACTTCATTGATATACAAAATATTTAGCACTGCTCCCAAATTTTTAAAAAAATGTTTTTGTTACCTAGTGATGACTTCTATATGACAATTAGATTTTTACGCTTCTCCTCAGATTTTAGCTCTATGGCACATGATTCAAAATGTTTCTCGATATTTAGATGGTATGTTTCAGATCTAGCTTTATGCTGTAGCCCAGCCCTAGTATAATTGCATACTCCACCATTTTTACAAAAACTGTGGCGGTAATGAGATGTTAATTCAAAATTGCTTATATTTATAAGACTTCATTCACTGACCCTGCACAGTGTTCTGATAGACAAATACAAGGGATATCTAGAAAGTTGTTTATGGCGACTTCTAATTCTAACACTTTATTCTTGAGACACTGAATGTTTTGACTCATTATCTTGAAAGTTTTGCACGTATTTATTATTTTGTTAATATCTTTGATTTGTTGCTCATTTCTGACACTTATCAGCAATTTTTCAGGCTGATTTGTCACAATCTCTTCCTTTTCTTCGTTTGGTGCCATAAAAATCATCACTAAGTGAAGCAGCTGTACCTAGCCTTTGGCTCCATCTTAGGCAACTTTGATCAGATGCTACTGTTGTTGGAAGTTCAGTGGCCGCTGCTATTGGTGCTGTCGGTGACATGCTTTCTCGTACAGTGACTGTGTTTGCTTTTTTTACTGGCACTGTTTCCGCTGGAGGTTGGGCTGCTGCTGTAACTGATGTTGGTTTTTCCTCAGCTTCTGATGGTTCTTCTGCTGTTGATTTAGGTTTAGTTGCTATTTCTGTTTCTTCTGTTGCTGTCATTGTTTTTGTTGATGTTGTCGTTAGTGGTGGTGGGCGCTCTTCTTTTTCTTCTGCAGGTGACGTTATGCCTAAAAAAATTCTTGGTGTGTGTGTTGAGTGTGGCTTCTGCTTCTTGGTGACGATCAAGTGGTGAAGTTATATTTGGACCTTGCAAAATTTGTGCTTCATTCACCACCGTCCTTTTTGGCTTGAACCATTTTGTAATTTGAGGTTGTTTTACGATTTGATTGTTCGTTTCAGGCCTACTGGGTTTAAACCACTTTGTAATTTGCAAATGATTGGGATCTTTACTGTCTGCTGCTCGCCAAAAACGGTTTGTAATTTGCCTTAGATTGCTACTTGGCTTGGTTTCTTTATTATCAGGCGAGATACTAGTAAAAATTTTATCAGCAAGAACCTTTTTCCCTGATGCGTTTAAATGAAGGCCCTGAGCTGTACAGAACGTTCGTTCTAAAATGTTTGTGTCTATAATATCAACATTCTGGAAGTGAGTACATATATCCGTGAAACTCTTGTTAGCGACACTAATTTCGTGGTTTACTCATGACCAACTCGGTAATTCATGACGCCGTGGGAGATTCACAAAGAGAATATTTGTTTGAGTCAAATTACTTAAACAATTTCTCAGTTCTGTGATAGCCTTGTATGATTCATTTCTATAAACTTCATTAGCTCCTCCGAGCAAAACAACAAAATCATCCTTAGTCAAGCTAGTTACTTCATTAGATTTTGTTAGGTTTGTTAGTTCTCGTGATGGGGCCCCAGGCTTGATGAATCCAGATGGCCTGAAGTATTTTTCCGTTAACACTGCGGAAATTCCCCGGGCGTGGCTATCTCCTAATATACAGATCTTCTCACGTTTTCCAGTTTTCGCACTCGGGGGATCAATTAGCAACGGTCTGTTTACTTTATGCGATTCATTTCAAAACATTTCGGCTCCGACTGGCGTGTTCAAAGAATCTCCAGCAGTGTGCACAATAAAGTTTTTATGCACTTGTGATTGTTTTTAAGCACTAAAGTTTCACTGTTTTTACACACGGATGTTTCAGATAGGAACGGTCTGTTTACTTTTTGCTATTCATTTCCTAACTTTTCGGCTCCGACTGACGTGTTCAATAAATCTTCAGCAGTGTGCACAATAAGGTTTTTATGCACTTGTGACTGACGTTTTTAAGCACTACCGTTTCACAGTTTTTACACATGGAAGTTTCTGTGTTATTTTGAGATTACAATTCCTGGGAACAGTTTTCTTCCGTTTTCGACTTGTTTATTGATGATGAATCTTCTTTGTTCGTCAGCGTCTCACATATTCCGGACTGAAGTTTCTTCATGTCCGTTTTTAAAGCACCGATTATAAATTGTAAACTGGAAATACGTTCATTAAGCCTTGAAATTTCGTCCTTACAATTTACACACGTTTTCTTTTTACCACAGAAATTTATATTTTTCCGCGGAGAAGCTCGATTTACACTCGCCACGATCTTGATTCAAATCTTGATGTGGTAGCATGGACCGAAAACGCAAAAAGATCCAGTAAACATGGGCTGTAAAGTGCATACTTACTAATGTGAAACACATCTCTTTTACTGAACAAGTGGTCACAACACTTAAGGTGATACAGGGTGATACAGGGTGATACAGACTGGCCAGGGTGATACAGACCGGCGTACAGGGATGCCAGGGCCAGTTATTCCTGGTAAAACCCAAAGCAAGTGAATGTCAGTGGGAAGTGTTAAAGCTATATCCACATTTTCAGAGAGTAGGCACCCAATGGGTCTAGTCTGTTTTTTTACCACTAATCCTAGTAAACTGTTGTGAACGCTAGAAACAACAGTTATGAACAGAGCAGAATTACGGGTTAGTAGAATAATAACAAACGTTACGACCTGTTTCTTAGCGGTCGTCACATTTCGCCTACCAACTCCAATCACTGTTGTGGCCACACTGAAGTGGGAACAACTTCTGTTGTAGTGGTCCAAGAAACTGCTAGAGGCGCTGCCTACCCTAAACTTAATCTTTCTAAATAATAACCTAAATCCAGATATTATGGGATCACTAGATGAACTAGTAGCCATGCAAAAAGAAGAAATTACAGCCTAAAATATTTTCCAGCACATACACCAATACCGAGGTAGACAACATCACAGTATCACAACTATCTACGAGCGCTGTAGTGGTTCTGGTTGCGATGTGTGTAGTGGGCCTAGTCTACTTCTGTTTTAAACATAAGTCAATACACCGCTCAGTTTTACATGCGCTCCAAAGACCCTTTGGTCTGTTTGTAAACAAAGCTCAGACATAGAGAATTATGTGTAAACTATTAGAAGAAGCATTGAGCGTATGAGTAATGGCCAAAACCTTCGTTATCGATTCGCTGTATCAACAGTAGAAAATCATGTAAATCAGCTGTATGGTAATGGAAGGATAGCTAAAGATTTATAATATATGACTATTGGTGCAAAATATGTAAGATGAGGGTATCACGAGCACTCCAAACTGAAAAATTCGAGACGAAGTTTCTAAAAAAAAGGGGGGGGGGATATTATGTCTCAAGAAAGCATCGCTGGCGGACACTAACAGTTCGTCCAAGTTGTACCTTGGCAGCTCCTGGAAGCCAAACTGCCTGTGTCAATAACTATTAGCCCGCATCTCGTGGTCGTGCGGTAGCGTTCTCGCTTCCCACGCCCGGGTTCCCGGGTTCGATTCCCGGCGGGGTCAGGGATTTTCTCTGCCTCGTGATGGCTGGGTGTTGTGTGCTGTCCTTAGGTTAGTTAGGTTTAAGTAGTTCTAAGTTCTAGGGGACTGATGACCATAGATGTTAAGTCCCATAGTGCTCAGAGCCATTTGAACCATTTTCAATAACTATTAGGCTGCCAGAGGGGGACATGCTGTACGAGTTGCGGCACACATAACAGCTATTGCAGCATAGGGGAACGACTGATCGACAGAGTCAGCAAGCAAGCATAATGACAGCATGGAAGCCTAGAGATACCATAATACTAGTGATAAGCAGAGTGTTGTGAGAAGACAGTCAGTATTCAGGTGCCGAACCAGCAGAAAAGAGTCTCTGAAAGGACAAGTTGCGAAAGTCTGAAGTCACTAGGACAGCTGACAGCAAGGGAAAACTGGGACACATGAAGTCATAGCCATCCCCACAGCTACAGAGCACACGGGAAGATGGGAAGCATCAATATAAATAACTCACTCTTCTTAACAAATGTCTAATACTACATGCTGATTGCTGACTCCCCAGAATGTAGTCTCAACCAATGTGTCAGTTGCAGCTATCTAGAGACAGGGGAGGCTATGGAGGTCGACCCTCAGCACACCTAGCCATATTCTGTCATCTACATCTACATCTACATCTATACTCCGCGAGCCACCTTACGGTGTGTGGCGGAGGGTACTTATTGTACCACTATCTGATCCCCCCTTCCCTGTTCCATTCACGAATTGTGCGTGGGAAGAACGACTGCTTGTAAGTCTCCGTATTTGCTCTAATTTCTCGGATCTTTTCGTTGTGATCATTACGCGAGATATATGTGGGCGGTAGTAATATGTTGCCCATCTCTTCCCGGAATGTGCTCTCTCGTAATTTCGATAATAAACCTCTCCGTATTGCGTAACGCCTTTCTTGAAGTGTCCGCCACTGGAGCTTGTTCAGCATCTCCGTAACGCTCTCGCGCTGACTAAATGTCCCCATGACGAATCGCGCTGCTTTTCGCTGGATCATGTCTATCTCTTCTATTAATCCAACCTGGTAAGGGTCCCATACTGATGAGCAATACTCAAGAATCGGACGAACAAGCGTTTTGTAAGCTACTTCTTTCGTCGATGAGTCACATTTTCTTAGAATTCTTCCTATGAATCTCAACCTGGCGCCTGCTTTTCCCACTATTTGTTTTATGTGATCATTCCACTTCAGATCGCTCCGGATAGTAACTCCTAAGTATTTTACGGTCGTTACCGCTTCCAATGATTTACCACCTATGGCATAATCGTACTGGAATGGATTTCTGCCCCTATGTATGCGCATTATATTACATTTATCTACGTTTAGGGAAAGCTGCCAGCTGTCGCACCATGCATTAATCCTCTGCAGGTCTTCCTGGAGTACGTACGAGTCTTCTGATGTTGCTACTTTCTTGTAGACAACCGTGTCATCTGCAAATAGCCTCACGGAGCTACCGATGTTGTCAACTAAGTCATTTATGTATATTGTAAACAATAAAGGTCCTATCACGCTTCCTTGCGGTACTCCCGAAATTACCTCTACATCTGCAGATTTTGAACCGTTAAGAATGACATGTTGTGTTCTTTCTTCTAGGAAATCCTGAATCCAATCACAAACCTGGTCCGATATTCCGTAAGCTCGTATTTTTTTCATTAAACGTAAGTGCGGAACCGTATCAAATGCCTTCCTGAAGTCCAGGAATACGGCATCAATCTGCTCGCCAGTGTCTACGGCACTGTGAATTTCTTGGGCAAATAGGGCGAGCTGAGTTTCACATGATCTCTGTTTGCGGAATCCATGTTGGTTATGATGAAGGAGATTTGTATTATCTAAGAACGTCATAATACGAGAACACAAAACATGTTCCATTATTCTACAACAGATTGACGTAAGCGAAATAGGCCTATAATTATTCGCATCTGATTTATGACCCTTCTTGAAAATGGGAACGACCTGCGCTTTCTTCCAGTCGCTAGGTACTTTACGTTCTTCCAGCGATCTACGATAAATTGCTGATAGAAAGGGGGCAAGTTCTTTAGCATAATCACTGTAGAATCTTAAGGGTATCTCGTCTGGTCCGGATGCTTTTCCGCTACTAAGTGATAGCAGTTGTTTTTCAATTCCGATATCGTTTATTTCAATATTTTCCATTTTGGCGTCCGTGCGACGGCTGAAGTCAGGGACCGTGTTACGATTTTCCGCAGTGAAACAGTTTCGGAACACTGAAGTCAGTATTTCTGCCTTTCTTCGGTCGTCCTCTGTTTCGGTGCCATCGTGGTCAACGAGTGACTGAATAGGGGATTTAGATCCGCTTATCGATTTTACATATGACCAAAACTTTTTAGGGTTCTTGTTTAGATTGTTTGCCAATGTTTTATGTTCGAATTCGTTGAATGCTTCTCTCATTGCTCTCTTTACGCTCTTTTTCGCTTCGTTCAGCTTTTCCTTATCAGCTATGATTCGACTACTCTTAAACCTATGATGAAGCTTTCTTTGTTTCCGTAGTATCTTTCGTACATGATTGTTATACCACGGTGGATCTTTCCCCTCGCTTTGGACCTTAGTCGGTACGAACTTATCTAAGGCGTACTGGACGATGTTTCTGAATTTTTTCCATTTTTGTTCCACATCCTCTTCCTCAGAAATGAACGTTTGATGGTGGTCACTCAGATATTCTGCGATTTGTGCCCTATCACTCTTGTTAAGCAAATATATTTTCCTTCCTTTCTTGGCATTTCTTATTACACTTGTAGTCATTGATGCAACCACTGACTTATGATCACTGATACCCTCTTCTACATTCACGGAGTCGAAAAGTTCCGGTCTATTTGTTGCTATGAGGTCTAAAACGTTAGCTTCACGAGTTGGTTCTCTAACTATCTGCTCGAAGTAATTCTCGGACAAGGCAGTCAGGATAATGTCACAAGAGTCTCTGTCCCTGGCTCCAGTTCTGATTGTGTGACTATCCCATTCTATACCTGGTAGATTGAAGTCTCCCCCTATTACAATAGTATGATCACGAAACTTCTTCACGACGTTCTGCAGGTTCTCTCTGAGGCGCTCAACTACTACGGTTGCTGATGCAGGTGGTCTATAGAAGCATCCGACTATCATATCTGACCCACCTTTGATACTTAGCTTAACCCAGATTATTTCACATTCGCATTCGCTAATAACTTCACTGGATATTATTGAATTTTTTACTGCTATAAATACTCCTCCACCATTGGCGTTTATCCTATCCTTGCGGTATATATTCCATTCTGTGTCTAGGATTTCGTTACTGTTCACTTCCGGTTTTAACCAACTTTCCGTTCCTAATACTATATGCGCACTATTTCCTTCAATAAGAGATACTAATTCAGGAACCTTGCCCTGGATACTCCTGCAGTTTACCAATATTACGTTAACTTTTCCTGTTTTTGGTCTCTGAGGACGGACGTTCTTTATCAACGATGATAATGTCCTCTCTGGTAAGCCGTCAGGTATTTTATCGTTTCGCCCAAGGGGGGGTCCCTCTAACCTAAAAAACCCCCGTGTGCACGCCACACGTACTCTGCTACCCTAGTAGCTGCTTCCGGTGTGTAGTGCACGCCTGACCTGTCTAGGGGGGCCCTACAGTTCTCCACCCAATAACGGAGGTCGATGAATTTGCAACCATTATAGTCGCAGAGTCGTCTGAGCCTCTGGTTTAGACCCTCCACACGGCTCCAAACCAGAGGACCGCGATCGACTCTGGGCACTATGCTGCAGATATTAAGCTCAGCTTGCACTCCGCGTGCGATGCTGGTTGTCTTCACCAAATCAGCCAGCCGCCGGAAGGAACCAAGGATGGCCTCAGAACCCAAGCGGCAGGCGTCATTCGTTCCGACATGTGCTACTATCTGCAGCCGGTCACACCCAGTGCGTTCAATAGCTGTCGGAAGGGCCTCCTCCACATTACGGACGAGACCCCCCGGCAAGCACACCGAGTGCACACTGGCATTCTTCCCCGACCTACCCGCTATTTTCCTGAGGGGCTCCATAACCCGCCTAACGTTGGAGCTCCCTATAACTAATAGGCCCGCCCTCTGTGACTGTCGGGACCTTGCCGGAGAATCGGCCACTGGCCCAACAGGCGAGGCATCCTGTGGTGGCTCGGAAACGATGTCATCACCACTAGGAAGCACCCCGTACCTGTAGGAAAGGGGTAAGGCAGCTGCCACGCGGCCAGATCCCACCTTCGCCTTTCGGCCAGGCACGCGAGAGCCCACCACTGTCCGCCATTCACCCTGGAGTGATGGCTGACCGGTAAGATGCTCACTGCCGGAAGACGCAGCGACATCAGGGGTTCCATGTGATTCCAAGGCCACCGAAGTAGGCATAGGTCTCACCACAGTTGCCCCAACGCCACTACGAGCCGACGCCTGCGCCTCGAGCTCGATGAGCCTAACAGACAAAGCCTCCACCTGCCCCCGAAGAGTGGCCAATTCTCCTTGCGTCCGCTCACAACAACCACAGTCCCTACACATGACTGTTTACCCTACCCTATACGGTGACAAATTCCCAAGATAATCTTCTGATGAGCTACTCTGATAATCAAGAAACACTCACTGAAATACGAGACGCGAAAACTACGCTAGGTTTTCCCAGAAAAACTACTTAAAAGCTAAGCGCAGCAAATAAGTACAAAAACGCTTTATACAAACAGTACTCGCTGCTGCTGGTGCTCTCGCTGTCACAAGACAACTGCTGATTCAAGTGACTAGTGGCTAACGGCCGCGAAACAAACAAATGACGGTTTTAGGGCGCTTTCTGTTCTAAACGATCAAGAAAACACTAAGAAATCTAACACGAAAACTACGTAAAGTTTTATCAAGAACTGTTAGTTACTATGCAGAGCAGATAAACACAAATAGAATCCCTTCCTTAGTGGAAGGTCGTAAACAAAATGCAAAATAAACGCTTTATACAAACAGTACTGTGCTGCTGCTGGTGCTCTCGCTCTCGCTGTCACAAGACAACTGCTGATTCAAGTCATCTATGGAGCCATGCGTCTGGCTGGAAGAACGCTGCTGCTGACAACTGCACTGCCAACTTCTGAGGCAACACTGATGGGGCCTGCAGGCTGAGGGTCGACCCCTGTGAGTCAGCTAGTACTCCAGGCAGACCTGAGGGTATCATCCCTGAGTGCAAACCTTCAACATCCATGAGAGCACTTTGGAGATCGATACATAGAGCTGGAGGCCACTGACGTCCATGGGGCGATTCCACCCTGTGATGTAACAGCCAGCACTCAATGCTTCGCTGCACTGGAGAAACTGCAACTGAGGCATATACCAGCCTTCCTCTGCTGATGATGCAAATGTTCTGCCGGCCTGGCTGTGACGCAGTACTTTGGAAGACAATCCTGTATTACTGCCTAATAAATATGTTTGTTATTGCCAATGATGTTTCCATGGCGCTCTCGAGAGTAACTAGATCATCACCACCGCATCCTGCTTGGCTTTCTCCTGACGACTGTAGCAGTCTGGAACTAAACTTCTAGAACAATGTCACTGATCATTCAATTGGGAGGCCACTCTTCGCTTAGTGATAGAATTTAGTTTCATAACACCATCTTTATGCGTAAACGTATTTTCATGAAGACGGAATTTTTCCAAAGCCCTTTCCCAGTTAGAAAACCCTACGGAAGTAAATAAATTTTTTTCTTAAGAAAATTGTAATAAATTTTTAGCATCTGCCTCTTTGCAAGGTTTGCAAATAATTTTCTTGGTAGAAGCTTCATATTCTACCCATGTATATTTGATCAACCAAGACTTCTGAAATGATCTTCTCTTACCGGATGGTCCAGGTTTCTGCTGTAAACGGTTCTCGCCTGAAGATGGCGAGACAATTGACGACACAATAATTGTTGGAGGTTGACTTGCAGTATCATCAACTACCAAGCGCAACTTTTTGGTAACAAATTTAGCCCTTGCAAACGTATTTCACAATACAATAAGAGACTAAAATATAGTCATATAAAATAGTCCACTAGACACTAAAGTCGCAACACTAAACACGTTTCCAGCATGCACTGAACGTAACTATCCACACTTAACGACTGCGACAGTAGGATGGGCTTTATATAGCCACGGCATCGTAATGCCTCGAAGCGTCAAGGCGACGTGAGGCGGAGGGTTACTGGCGCTTCTCCTCTAGTTCTTTTGATATCGCCGCGGCCTCAGCGCTGCCCCGCCGGCGCCAGACTTACACGAAGGTTCGCACACTAGGACGAATTCTAAGTATGACTACAGCACCTTAACACTATCAAGATTCACACCACTCGTTTTCAGCTAACCTGCTTACTACCATCATAATTATTTGTTTTAAGTCATTACTGAATGTATTTTAGAAGGTAACTGTCGTCATACAAGGAAAATAAAAAATTCCAACATAACTTTGTGATTTTACAAATCATAATGTAACTTATAATTTTCCTAAATTATTTTGAGATGGCTCGGGCCCCCTCAGGCCCCATGAAATCGGCGCCTGTGGACAGATATTACACTGGACATGCATTCATTCGTGTATATTGCCTAAATGTTACAGTTTTTGTATAATAAGTGATTCTACTCCTTTTATTCTATTTTTATTTTCCCCAGTTATTTTGAAAATACATATCACGCTGAAACTAGCATTGTAAAAGAAGAAAGACAGCTAATGGAGTAAAGTAAAATATGTGGTAGGCCTATGCATGAAGTCGTGTGAATAAAGTGGAATTTTGTGTGTGTGTGTGTGTGTGTGTGTGTGTGTGTGTGTGTGTGTGTGTGTGAGAGAGAGAGAGAGAGAGAGAGAGAGAGTAAATTAGACCAATATTATGATCTATGTTCTTACATTTCCATATCATTGACATTTTTGTAAAATGTTCCAGTGTATTGTAAACTGTACAAATTCATTGGTTCACAATTCACAATCAAGCATTTCTATGCACTAACACCTGAAGTAATATTCGGTCTAGGACAACTTTCCGCCTAAAGTAAGGTAACACAGTTTTATGAATAGTTATATGAGAAAATATATGAAAGTAATTATATGCAATGTGAAACAACAGAATTACTTTATTGTGGGTAATCGATATTACATTTACAATTAATTATGAGCAAAAATTGGAAGTAAATCTGGCCTAGTTATTGCTTGAACATGTGTACCAGTATTATTTAAGCAAAGAAGCTGAAGACACAAATAAAATTAGTAACAAGAGTCATTAATTAGAAACCAGATAGGTTAGATGTGCTTCCCATTATACTATTTGTTTACACTGCCTAATAAAAATAAAGTGAAGCTCCCAAGAGGACATGATAAGATGGCACTGTAACTTCATGCATGTATGCATCATTGGTTGAAGTTTAAATGATTAGAGTTGTAATTCTCTCTGACATGTAAAACAGTCACCAGAGTGCATTAGGTTTGTTCATGTTTAGTTTGTTACCTGGCCTGATAGGATAATGTTAATGGCATGAAATACAGTGTGATTACCATGAAAGATATGTACTCATGTAAGAGAGAGTTATTAACTCCTGACTGAATCTGAAAGAGGCCTTATTGTGGGGTCCCTATTTCGGTGACTGACTGTCTCATGCGATATGCAGAATAATGTGGCATTTGGGAAAGACAGTGGCCTGATTTTGTATTCCATGGGAATGTGAGTACAGACATACTCATCGTCAAGATTCCAATTCCTACCACCATGTGGGAAGATTGCTGTATTGTGCACGAAGCACACCATAAGCCCTTTACATATACACCTGCCATCTGAGAAAAAGTAATTGATTCCGTGTAACATTATATGTCATATCACACTTTTTGTAGAAGTGTAGCAGCAGGTAAACTGTGGAATTACCATCTCATTCTTGGGCTGCCATTAATACTACAGCTTAAACAAATGCGTTTAAAGTGGTGCTGTGAGCATGATACATGGCCTGCTCATGAATGGTGCTGCATTGTGTTCAGTGATGAATTTCAGTTCTGCACTGTCATAATTGGTCATCACTGGTGAGCATGGTGGTGACCTGGGGAGAGATCAAATTTTTCTAATGTTTCAAAGAGACACAGTGGTGTTGTCCCATTCTTCCAATATTTTAGACAGACACAGTGGTGTTACTCCCGACATGTTATGAGGAGCCATTGGGTATGGCATCTAGTCACAGCTGGTAGTAATTGAAAGATCTCTGACAGTATAATAGTGTGTCACAAAAACCCTGCGTCTTCATGTGTTACCTCTGATGCGACAATATTGTAGCTCTGATGTTCAACGTGATGATGCTTGCCCATACAGGGTAGGAGTCTTTATGAACTGTGTGTGTTGTGTTGAGATACTCCTGTGACCAACAATACCTCCAGGTCTGTCCCCTATAGAACAGTTGTGGAACCAGCTCAGACATCAGCTCTGTCCAAGTGCCAGTATCCAGGAAGTCAATGACCAGTTTCAACAGTGGTAGGCCTTCTTGTCTCAGGAGAGGATATGACACTTTTATGACACAGTTTACAAGTGGTTCCGTGTATTCATCTGGGTTAGAGGAGCGGCAACTTCATATTGTTAATTGGGCACATACTGCCAAGTACTTTGTAAATGTGACAGTTTTGTAATCATTGTAGTAACATCAAATAATCTCTCAACCCATTCAGATGCATTTCATGTCGTCCTCCACTTCTGAGAGCTTCACTTTTATTGTCAGGCAGTGTATTTATTTAGCACATTCAGTCATATGCAGTACAATGTACCAGGTGATACTGGACTTTATATGATTTTAGTGTTTGCAATAAAAAATAATGACGTATGTATGTACCTACATTAAACTTTTCTTGAGTGATTTCTCTGTTGTACAAACTGAGGAATAATTAAACAGAACCCTATTAGTGTATGCATGTTTCGCATTTTTCCACTCTCGCCTTCTCAAAGGAACTTATCTATATGGTAACTGCCCCAGCTCAAAATAGTATTCAGATAGCAAACAATGGCTATCAGATGAATAGTAGCATGAGCTACAATAGAATCTTGTAAAGATTGCTTCAAAGAGCTCAGTATTATTATAATCAATAGCCTCTATTTGTAAATTATCCATCTCAATGTTAAAGATAATTAAGATGACGTCAACCTTAGGATGTCTGGTCATAAACACAACGCAAGAACTGGAAAATCAATTGATGTACCCACAGTAAGATAACTAAGGTTCACAACAGCCATAAATATCTAGGGCCCAGATTTTTTAGTAGACTTCCAAAAGCTGCCCATTCTGTTAGCTACAGAACATTTTAAACTATTTTAGCAGGTTGGTTTAAGAGGACAGCATGCTACTCCATAAAAGCGTGTGAGGAATCAGACTTAAGTGACATAAAGTTCTAACTAATTATTGTCAAACAAAGTTGTAACAAATCGTTGTTTAAAAGTTTGCTCCATGTATAACTTCCACATAACAGGAAACAATATGTCACTGATGTAAATATCATGAAATTTTATGTACCTCATATCTCTTAGCATTACATGTAAGAATTTCTACCAATAACATGTAAAATGTAAGTCTGCAGACTTTCGTGGCCATTCTCACTAAAGTTAAAATTTTCTGAGTTGTTAGGCCACGTCATATTTCCTTCTAAAATAATCAGTGTTTCGACCCTTCTGCTGGGATCCAAGCAGAGGGGGCAAAATGTTGATATTTTAGAAGGAAATATGATGCAGTCTTATAATCTAAAATATTTTAGCTTTACTAACATGTTAGATGTTTGAAGCAGAATAAACAGTATTCTGAACTCTATTCTCTGTTGGTTCTCTCTTTACCCATATGACTTGAAACAATTTCCTTTGATTAATGGGTGGGTAGAGCTATAGAAATACTGGTTTCACCAATGCTTTATCTAGATGAAGGGATTGTTTATTTCTTACCAATAACACAGAAAAACTAAGTATAAGGAATGTACAAGTAGAATCATAAAATTTTTGTCTGTTTAAAAGTCACAAGCTATTTCTCAGTAGAGTGCTTAGTCACCAATGGGGTTCCGCAAGGGTCATTAATGGAAATTGTTCAAAAACTAGTTGAAATGGCTCTGAGCACTATAGGACTTAACATCTGAGGTCATCAGTCCCCTAGAGCTTAGAACTACTTAAACCTAACTAATCTAAGGACATCACACATCCAAGCCCGAGACAGGATTCAAACCTGCGACCGTAGCAGTCACGCATTTCCAGACTGAAGCACTTAGAACTGCTTGGCCACCATGGCCAGCAAAAACTGTTCTTTGCCTGATTCATATCAGTGACCTGAATGTCCATACTGATTTAAGCAAAACAAATATGTTTACTGATGACCCAACATTATCAATGAAAGTAATTCAAAATGCAGATACCCTACATGTAGTAAACTCTATTATAAGTCAGCTCAGCCAATGGTCAACAATAAATCAGTTCATTACAAACCATGGGAAAACAATATCAATAAATTTATGTACAGGTCAAAAGAGTATCATGCATTAACCTGATGCCACCAGCAACAATCAACCCATTGTAAATAAAGAAACAACAAGGGTTCTTGGTATGTGAATAGAATGTGGCCTATAACAGGACAAGCATAGTAAATACATCAATTCTGATCTGTCAACAGACTGGTAAATTTTATTGTGTTGAAAAGGATGCAGGAATAAGCAAATACTCATCCAGCTGAGTTTGTGGTCTATGTAGAAACCCAAAAGGTTAATTATTTTGTAATCTTCATTTAACGTTGGAAACAATGACTGCAGTTTTATTACAATTAATTTCTTAGCAATTTGTCTCAAACCAATTAGTACATTTGTCTATTGCTATATATATATATTATGTCACAGCTCCTACAGATCATCGACTTGCATAAATTGAGTTGTATGATGTGTGTCCAATAGGAACTCAAATGCCAAAAATGAGGTCAAATCATTCATTCACACAATTAATCAGAAAGGACAAAGTACTGAACCATGTGGGATGTCTTTTGTAGCAGATAAGCGTTCTGATCTTTGAGTAAAGTTATTAACTGTTTCCTCTCGTTTAGATGTGATGCAGTAAGGTGAAGAGCATTCTCTCCAACTCTGTAGTACTGGCACTCTACTATTAGCATGCTGTGGAAACAGTATCAAAAGCTTTCCTCAAATCCAGAACAGCTGCAGAGGTTACTTTTTTTTACACTTAAAACAAACCATGTTGTGAAGAGCTAAGTATGCTATTTTTCTCAAAGTGCTGTTTCATCTGTTTGTGCATATTGATATTCTATCAACACTAGAAATAAGAATAATCTTCACAAGGATTTAAAGTCACATAATATTGTACAAAAAGGTGTGCATTATTCAGGAACACACATTTTCAATAACTTGCCAGCAGCCATAAAAAGCGTAACAACCAATGAAATTCAGTTTAAGAGAAGCCTAAAGGATTTATTGGCGGCCAACTCCTTCTACTCCATTGCTGAATTTCTCAGTAGAACAAACTGATATATATATAACTTATGCACAATTTCAGTGCAGTAATGTGTTCCTTGTAAATAAGTATTATAGTAGTTGTATTACATGTTTATTACCTTATAAATAAAAAAATATATTTTAAATTCAGTGCATTAGTATTTGTAAAGTTATTCATTCATCAAAAAATAACGATCATCCCCCTTGGGACCTGTGGTATGGTACATTAGTTTATTTGTTTGAGTTGTAATTATTAGTCATGTATTGTTGTTTTTCTGACATGTTCTACATTCTGGAGGACCTCCTCACTACAGATCAGTAGGAATGAAAGTAAATCTAATATAATCTGTCTTTGCTATTATTAGTGTGAGTGATATGGGATGGTAGTTACAAGGGAATGTTTTATTACCTCGGGTATGAATAGATGTTAAAATAGTAAGTTTTGGCCATCTGGAAAGAACCCTTTATGAATTATGTGTTTGATGATTTGAGTTTGTGGCTGTAAAATTTCATTCTTAATGTTTTTTATTACATAATTTGATAGTCCATAGAAGCCTTTGACTTATGAGTTGCTAATTTTGATAAGTGCTTCCCAAACTGTTCTGTAAGTTACACAAGACCAGCAGAAATTTTCAGTTGGTTTGTTATCTATAGTTGGGGCCACAGATTATTTACATCTTCAGCGAGATTTTTTATTTGTGTCAGAAGTGGTAAATTTTGCATTTATGTAGGTGCCTGGTAGGATTCAAATGTTGCTTAATTTCAGAGCTTATTTCTGTTGTGATAACTTTCCATTCTAACTCACACTTTGAGTTGAGTATATAGTTGTAGAGTTGAATATTTAATTGTCATCAACTATCCTCTGGAGGCTCTAATTTCTAATCTATACATCCTTCTTGCTGCCATCTAAGCTTCATTCTCAGCTTGACTCTACTGTCATCTGTCACAGTGTACAGTCATTTCCTCACAAATTTGCTCAGGAGTAGTATGTACCAGTTCCTTAGCTCTTGAGGTTTATTATACTGATTCTGTTTTGTGTGTTTTTTGCAATATTTGGGAAAACATGTGTCAAGGTTTTTTACTAATAATTTTAAAAATTTGTGTGTTGATTCATCAGCAGGCATGTCATTAGTGACTACTGTGCCCCAGTTTATGTGATTAAGATTGGTTTTTAACTGAATCAGTTCATGTTCATTGCTTGATCTGATTACCCTTCAAAGTTAAGTTGAAGAACTGTCTATGTTGTTGTTTAGAGGGGGCAGAAGCCACAGCCTTGCATAGTCTGACAGCCTGACGTTTATGGTATCAAATTCAGTTTTGTATGGTTGAAAGTTGCA
The DNA here is from genome assembly GCF_023864275.1 of Schistocerca cancellata. NCBI lineage: Eukaryota > Metazoa > Arthropoda > Insecta > Orthoptera > Acrididae > Schistocerca > Schistocerca cancellata. The sequence continues at coordinate 273,287,461 of NC_064629.1, forward strand.
GATTATATTATTTAATTTTGCATTGAGTCTGATGGGATTATCACACAGACAGTAGTAGTTTTGTGATCTTAACATGTCTAATAGATACATCACATTTCTAGTCTTATACCTAATGTCTATGTTAATATAGCTAAATATTAGAACTCTGCCATTACTACACACCAGGAAAGAATTACCCAAATATGGTGGATACCGGTAGATGTGACGTACATTTACAGGCAAGTAAATGATTACAATTTCAGAAAAATTGGATGAATTATTCGAGAGACAGAGCTTTACAAATTGAGGAGGTCAGTAATGTGTTCGTTCACCTTTCGCCCTTCTGTAAGCAGTTACTGAGCTTTGCAGTAATTGATAGAATGGTTGTCTGCCATCCTGAGGCATATTGTGGCAAATTCTGTCCAACTGGCACATTAGATCACTGAAATCCTGAGCTGGATAGAAGGCCCTGTCCATAAAGCTCCACACATTCTGTACTGGTAAGAGATCCAGCGTCCTTGCAGGTCAAGGTATGGTCTGGAAGGTTGAAGACAAGCAGCAGAAACTATCATTGTGTGCAGACAGGCATTATCTTACTGAAATGGAAGCACAGGATGGCTTGCACTCAAGGGCAACAAAATCGGGCATAGAATATAGTTAATGTACTACTGTGCTGTAAGGATACCACAGACGGTAACCAAAGGGCTCCTGCTATGAAATGAAGTGGCACCCTGGCCCATCACTCCTGCTTGTCAGGCTATATGGTGGACGACAGTCAGGGTGATATCTTACTGCTGTCCAGGTCGTCTCCAGACATGTATTTGCTGCCCTTTTTGGGTCAGTTCAAAGTGTTACTCATCACTGAAGACAATTCTACTCAATTCAATGCGATTCCTGGCTGAATGTACATGACACTGCTGCTAATGGGATTTCTGGTGTACAGAGGTCAATGGCATTTGGTGCAAGGGGTGCCATGACCTCAGCCCCTTTTCTGTGAGCCACCTATTAATAGTTGTTATGGTCACTGAAACACCAGTTGTATGTCACATCAATGATAATATTGCATCCAAGGCTCTGAGTGCCTCTGAGAATTGTTCAGGCTTCACTTTCTGTTATCTCCCTAGCTCGACCACTTCCTTATTGATAAGGTGTTTACTGTGGCTTACACATTCCTGCTGAAATTGTCAAATAATAGCATTGCCCCTATTCAAATGTTGAGCATTTCACCAATTACTCCAACCAATTTCTTTGAGCCCAACTACATATCCTCTCTGAAATGCTAACATCTGTGTATATTGTTCATGCACCTGTCTGCAAGACATAGTTACTGTCCAACTAATTACACAGAATGAATTTCACAAAAGGCATTATGCCCTGGTATTGACATGTCCTGTGTTTAGTATATTTGCCAGCTGCATGGTGAAACTGTGCTGCAGAATTATATATTCATCCATTCAGCTGCCAAAGTGTACAATTTTGTATTTTCCATCAATACCTGTATCAATGTCAATTTGTGATCAATTTGCATAGCTCCTTCCTGGTGTATTATGGTGTATCATTTTTTTCTGTCTTAGAGTGTATTTTAAGAGCATTATTATCATTTTTTCAAGATTTTCTACAAATAATTCCATGTTATTAGTAGAGGGGTGTTATGCCAATACAGTTATTAGTTTCTGACAACATCAGCATTTTTGGAACTTCGAAAACTGCTTCTACACATAAAGAACTTACATTAATCACTTTATATGCTAAATTATTTGTTTCTTTGATAAAGTTTGAAACACCATCATGCTTCAAATTGCCTCTACAGTAACATGTGGCTAGTTAGTATTGATAAGGTATACTTAACTCATGTTCACTATGGATTTGCCTGTGTCCTTTTACAAGAAAAAGATCATAATTTAATTCTTCTAACCATTATTCCATTTCTGTCAGTTAATTTTTAAGTTATTTAGATTAAGAGGCTTGAAAAAATATAGTTTTAGCCCTAATGTTTGGTATTAGCAATAAGCATATACTGGGTTGGTGTATAAATTCGTAGCATTTTTGCATAAGTTTCATGAACATAAAGGACACATATAACAGAGACTTTGGTCATCAGAAATGTATGCTCCTTCACTATTTACAACAGCCTGCTAGTGATGTGCTTTGGGGAGCAATTTGTAGTACATCACACCATCACTATTTTACCAGATACATAATATTATCTTCTATGGACACCCTTATGTTTTGTACAAGGATTTGCACCTTTTTTGGGCACAATCATTCCTTTCTTTTCTTTATGTTAACATAAAGACAACATTTCTCATCACTAGTAATGATACAGGTCAGGAATGGTTGGTGTTGTTCATGACCCAATTGATGACAAGCAAGCAGAGTTGCACATATGACCACCCACTGATTTATGTGATTTTAGCTTAGAGCATGCAGTACCCATACACCCAATTTTTTAACCACCTTTATTTCATGGAAATGTCTCATAATGGTGGAATGATCACAGTTCATCAAATTTGTCAATTCTCAATTGCAGTAATGTGGGTGACTGTGGATTAATGCCTTTAAACAAATGTGGAGTGTCACTAATGTCAAAATGATCCTCCTTAAAATGAGAAAACCATTTTCTTGCCATGCTTTGTCCAATGGAATTATCCCCATACACAGCACAAATGTTTCAGGCTCCCTCCACTGCTCTCACCCCTCTTTTAGAACTCAAAAAAACAAGAATATGTCAGAAATGTTCCCACTTGGCATTACATTTTTTAGTGTCCTCAGCTCCACTCACTATCTCCAAATGATAAAATGACAATGTGTAAACTCAAATAGCAGCAGTGAACTACAAATAAAAAATGGCAATCAATAAATAACCCCATTGCAACTGGAATACCATCATGGAAAATGGAAATGCTACGAACTTATGCAGCGACCTAGTATGTTCAAGATAGGTGATCATCAACACCTTTTTGAGGAGATGAGATTCTGACAGTTATACTGGCTTTAGGTAGAATTGCAATGGGGTTTATTTGTATCACTAGACTGAGCTGCTAGAGAATATTAATTTCTTTATTTATAGTTCTTGTTGTGTTCCATATAACTTTTCCAGTGTCATTGCTTATAGTTATAAGAAAGAAGCAGAACTTACCATCGAACCTGTTAATTATTTTGAAACTGAACATATGGAGAGCAGTTGAAGAAGTGTTCAGTGAATTCAAAAGCAAAATTTTACTATTCCAACTGACCAAGTATCCGAATTAGTTTTAGGCTATTGTAAATTCAGTAAATGGTTCAAAGTTGTGTACCCAACTGCTCAGTAATGATTTTGGAATGAAATTTTTTCATTGTGGAACTTTGTAGTAAATTTCTTCATTTCAGTCCTTGCATGAAAACCACAATACCAGATACCGATGAAGGTGATCACAGAATAGAAGTGAAGCTACATTGTTCTCTTGTGGAAAGGCATCTGGAATTTATAAGGTACTGTAATATGCTATACAGTTTATACAAAAGAAGTTGCCCCCTTTTTCAAGTTACTGGAAAAATGAATGATGATGTACTATGCAATTAGACAATTGCTGGTCACTAACAGTTTTAGAAACAGTTTATTGGAGGGGCGAAGATATAAATAAATAGGTTTATATTGGTACCACCAGTCTGATGTAGAACTAAGGAACATATTTTAAGATCATCCACTATGATCTATTTGTGGAGAAAATCTCATCTATGGGAAACAAAACAGATTCTGCTAACAGAGATCTTGTGAAACTCATACCTTAGTGTCCTCTTTCTTTTTCTCTACAATAATTATTTAGTATACACAGTCTTTTAAACCTTATATATCCTGCAACTACAGTATTTTAATTATGAACATAACACTCGTAATAATAGTACTAATATTAAACAAAAATTATCTGTAATAGGACAAAAGTAACTACAAAAGTTAAACATACAAACTACATTCAGCATAAGCTGCAATACGAGATACATTAGCAGCCTGTTAGGACAGTGCAAATACACTGTCAGGAACAGCATGTCTTTGAGGAAACATACATTGCCCTCAAAGCAGATTTCATAGTGTAAAATCTGATAAAGAAGATAGTGATTATCTTCAAAAGTTTAGTGTAAATCAGGTTTGAGATGTCTGAATGTGGAGAAAATTTTCTACAATAATGCTGCTGTGAAGAACTTCAATATCAATTGCTCAAAGTGACATCCTTACATCTCCAAACATGTAGCAACTCATTCGATCATGTTTCTCTGTACTATTTGAAACATACTTAAATCCACAGTTACATGAACAGAATTGATATTCTTTACTAGTTCTTGTACATATATTACCAACAGAATAAAAGTGCCTCTGGAAGAACAAATACGCTGGAATTAGGTTAGGCAAACACAGAGGCTATAAAACTGGACCTATGTAACTAACCCATTTCCCCGGAAAAGCTCTACATATTCCTTCCAGAGTGTGCAAATGCACTATTATGTTGTAATGACAACCTCCTCAAAATGTAAAGTGGAACATCTTCCAGAACCTCAGGCAAATACACTCCTGGAAATGGAAAAAAGAACACATTGACACCGGTGTGTCAGACCCACCATACTTGATCCGGACACTGCAAGAGGGCTGTACTAGCAATGATCACACGCACGGCACAGCGGACACACCAGGAACCACGGTGTTGGCCGTCGAATGGCGCTAGCTGCGCAGCATTTGTGCACCGCCGCCGTCAGTGTCAACCAGTTTGCCGTGGTATACGGAGCTCCATCGCAGTCTTTAACACTGGTAGCATGCCGCGACAGCGTGGACGTGAACCGTATGTGCAGTTGACGGACTTTGAGCGAGGGCGTATAGTGGGCATGCGGGAGGCCGGGTGGACGTACCGCCGAATTGCTCAACACGTGGGGTGTGAGGTCTCCACAGTACATCAATGTTGTCGCCAGTGGTCGGCGGAAGGTGCACGTGCCCGTCGACCTGGGACCGGACCGCAGCGACGCACGGATGCACGCCAAGACCGTAGGATCCTACGCAGTGCCGTAGGGGACCGCACCGCCACTTCCCAGCAAATTAGGGACACTGTTGCTCCTGGGGTATCGGCGAGGACCATTCGCAACCGTCTCCATGAAGCTGGGCTACGGTCCCGCACACCGTTAGGCCGTCTTCCGCTCACGCCCCAACATCGTGCAGCCTGCCTCCAGTGGTGTCGCGACAGGCGTGAATGGAGGGACGAATGGAGACGTGTCGTCTTCAGCGATGAGAGTCGCTTCTGCCTTGGTGCCAATGATGGTCGTATGCATGTTTGGCGCCGTGCAGGTGAGCGCCACAATCAGGACTGCATACGACCGAGGCACACAGGGCCAACACCCGGCATCATGGTGTGAGGAGCGATCTCCTACACTGGCCGTACACCACTGGTGATCGTCGAGGGGACACTGAATAGTGCACGGTACATCCAAACCGTCATCGAACCCATCGTTCTACCATTCCTAGACTGGCAAGGGAACTTGCTGTTTCAACAGGACAATGCACGTCCGCATGTATCCCGTGCCACCCAACGTGCTGTAGAAGGTGTAAGTCAACTACCCTGGCCAGCAAGATCTCCGGATCTGTCCCTCATTGTGCAGGTTTGGGACTGGATGAAGCGTCGTCTCATGCGGTCTGCACGTCCAGCACGAACACTGGTCCAACTGAGGCGCCAGGTGGAAATGGCATGGCAAGCCGTTCCACAGGATTACATCCAGCATCTCTACGATCGTCTCCATGGGAGAATAGCAGCCTGCATTGCTGCGAAAGGTGGATATACACTGTACTAGTGCCGACATTGTGCATGCTCTGTTGCCTGTGTCTATGTGCCTGTAGTTCTGTCAGTGTGATCATGTGATGTATCTGACCCCAGGAATGTGTCAATAAAGTTTCCCCTTCCTGGGACAATGAATTCACGGTGTTCTTATTTCAATTTCCAGGAGTGTAGTTTATGAGAAATGGATGATACCTCCATGCAGTCAACTGATTTAGCAAGTAGGGACATGAAATGCAACTTCCTATACATTCATGCTAAAGCAGATCTGGTATACATGATTATAGGAGATGTGCATGCTGCCACCAGACCAATAGTGGTATCATGCCTATTGAAGTTATCCTCACCTATGACTACTGCTTCATCAGACCATATTAAAACACTTAAGAAGTGGCAGATTAAAAATGTGTGCCAGACATAGACTCAAACTTGGGACCTTTGCCTTTTGTGGGCAAGTGCTCTACACTTGGCAGAGCACTTGCCTGCGAAATGCAAAGGTCTCGAGTTTGAGTCTCAGTCCGGCACACAGTTTTAATCTGCCAGGAAGTATCATATCAGCACACACTCCGCTGCAGAGTGTAACTCTCATTCATTTAAGAAGTTATCAGGTTCCTATGATGGTTGGATTCATCTAAAAACTGCATCTGCAGGAGATAATCTTCAGGATGCAGGTGTTGCATTATCAAATAATGATGCATGTTAATCTTTTCACTGTGCAACATCTTAATTACTATTCTTAGCAAGACAGGCCACTGCATTGTTACATCATGTGTACTTAGCTGGGTCCTTTATATATATCATCAAAAATGACATCTTTGGTAGTTGGGGTATGGCTAATCATATGTGGCCTCTGTTCAGTGATAGTTGAAGGAGACAACTGGTCTCTCAAAGGCAAAACACCATATGACAAAATACATTTTTGTGTGGATGACATTGACCAGGATACCTAACAGCATATTGACAAAAACTAACATCGCCCTATAATCTGATGCACAAAGGTCCAAAAGCCTATCAAGATATTTGGCATTTGTTTATGCCATATGATCGTCTATGCTGTCCTGTAAGAAACAGAAGGACAAAGTACAGCATGTATTACTTCCCATCTGCGGAACCAAACATGTACACACACCAGTCATCAGAGAGGGCCATTGTCCTTAAGAAACATCAGCACTGTTAAAGGTTGTTCTTGGTGACATACAGAGATTGAAATATCAACACACATTTTTTAAAAAATATAATCCATGTTCTGACAATATCCACTATATACAGCATTTTCAAAACACTTTTGCATCAATGGTTCACAAAAGATTCACATAACTATCTAGGCCATGATGTCAACAATTTGCTAGTTGTGTGTGTGATTCAAGAGTTACAGAAAAATATCTTTCATTCTGCATTATTCAACCCAACATTGCCATTGCCAAAAGGCTTAAGATTCCAATCAAATTGTTTTCCTGACCGCAACAGACAAGATAATTCCAGATTTCCATCAGTGTAACTAATAATACCAGGGTATGGCTGTCCAAATCCTCACCAAACCCCCACCATGTTTCACTCATCGGACATAAATCAGCCAGAAGTTGAAAATAGTGTGAAACAAAACTAATTTGATGACATTATATTCTTCCATTGCTCCATAGTCTACGTCACTGATATGTGATTTTGTAATTTCAGCTTTGTTGGCATTCCTCTGCTTATGGACCTCCCTTCATGGTTTCTTCATTGTGACAGAGTTCACCAATGCAACATTCAGTTCTGCAGTGACTTTTGTAGCAGCTGTCCTCTTAATTTTTGTCTCCTGTCCTATTCAATGACCATCCATCATGATCACTCAAAACACCCTTTGGTCCACTTTCTGATTTAGCATACAATATTTTCCCCACTTTCCCTGTATAAGGTATCCATTTTCAATATGTTGTGCTTAAAACACCAAAGACTTTGGCTACCTTGGTTACAGAAGCACCCAACATACAAGTGTCAACAATTTGTACACATTCGTATTCTCTTGGCTCCAAAGTGCTACTCTCAAAACTTCACAGAACACTGTTCTAACAATGACAGGCATTTGTAATATATTGAGAATACTGCACTGGTGCTGTTCATGATCAATTACAACAGCACAACCTGCAGGCTTGCCTAGCATCCACATTCACATTCAAACATGCATTTCTTATGTTCTTTCTTTATTTTTGTCCAGCCCCTTTATTTGATTTTCATGGTTGAGGGCTAGCTCACTATGATAAGTATGAATTCATTGATGTGGCAGGAACAGATAAAAATGAATATGGGTAGAATAGTCCCTTTTTTATTTATTTGTTTATTTATCTCTATCTATTGCACTAACTGGGCAGTCTTACAACATACAGAAGGAAAGTACATGTCATATTCGTGAGTACATTGTTAGGAAACATGCATTTTCTACTGAAAATATGGATGCGATAAACTTTTGTTACAGATGCTTATATATTGCTGGTAGGGAGGGAATGCTGATCTGAAGTCAGTATATATGAATGTTTCTTCACCAAGTATGTAAATGATTTAGTGAATAATATCGCAAACTTTCTGAAGCTGTTTCTGTATGATGCTGTTGTCTGTATGAATGTTGCAACGTCAGACGAATGCAGCAAAACACAGTGAGACCTGAAAAGGATACACGATTTGTACACTGATTGGTAGTTGAACTTACATGTAAACAGATGGAACCTATTGTGCATACATTAGGAAAGAGGTCCATTAAAGACTGAATATACAACTGGAGACAAATCATTTCAAACAGAATCAACCACAAATTACCTAGAATTAACCATATGAAGTGACCTAAAGTGGAATTATCACATGAAATCAGTTTTAGGGAAAGCAGATGCCAGGCTGAGATTGACTGGCAGAATCTAGAAAAAATTCAGTTCATCCACAACAGAAGTGGCTTAGCAAACCCTCATTCAACCAATTAACAAATGCTGCTTATCAGTGTGGGACCTTTACCAGCTTGGATTAATAGAAGAGGTAGAGAATATGCAACAAATATTGGTTTGCTTAACCTTACATTTGTTTAATAAGTGGAAGAATATTACAGATATGCTTATTAAACTCCAGTGATTAACACAAGAGAGGAGTTGTTTACATCAGAGAGCTTTTTGTTATAATCCCCACACTGTGTGTTCCAAGAAGAGTTTGGAAGCACATTACTTCCCCCATATATGTCTCAACAAATGACCACAACCAGACAGTCACATAAATTACAGCTAATACAGAGGGTTATTGACAATAAGGGAGGATGCAACAGTGGTATCAGAAGTACCCTTCACCATGCAAACAGTCAGAGAATAGGTTGAATTTCAAATATGAAGTACATGACATGGAACATAAACTGTGCTATATAAAATGGTTGGGGATCAGTAGTTTATCATACATGTTTGAGTGGACTTATGCAAAACATTTGGGCTAGAATAGAAAAATGTTATATGAAGATGTCAGTTACTGCCATGAACATTCTACTCAGTTAATATTTGACACAGTACATAAACACAGTATTTCTCAAGCAAAGTTAATGATAATGTTATTTTAGTTGTAACAAAGAACCACAATAAAATTGAAGAATTGTATTGTACATGCAATTAACAACAGGTTTTCTTTTAAACATGCTACTACATTTGTCATTACCAACATACTAAAATACTAATTTCCATAAACTGAACTTAAACATATTTATGTGGTAATTTAATACAAATCTTAATTTTCACTTTGCTGAAACAATAATATAGTTTTTTGAAACAAACCCTGTCATTTAAAGAAAAATAAGTAAAATCTGTAATGTGAACAAACTGTGCATTTCATTAATGTTCTGTTATAAATGAGAATTTCGTTTAAGGAACAGAAACTGCACTTGTCTTGCATTTCCATTGTATTTTTAAAATATATTCACGTTTATTAAAATTCACATCCTGATTGGAAAAATTGATGTATGTCTAGAGGTTTCCTTTCTTGCATACTCTGATACCAAAACCTAAAGTATGTTTGTACTAAGTACAAGCCCAATAACTTGAGGTTTAATCTCTCAATTCTTATTGTTAGTGCCATGCATGTAGAAATCAGATCCAAAAACTGTGTGTTATTTGCTACTTATCAATATACATGAAGGTCTGTAATCTACAACGATTATTGATGATCTTTTACAAGAACAAAATACAGCAAATGAATAAGTAAAAGGTAGGTGCCATTTTTGGAATGAGAAACTGACCTACATGCACACTGATGCCAGTGGTTTTCAGGTACTAACCAGATCAACAGAAAAGGTAAGTTTTATTATTGAAAAACTTGTATCACTTTTCCTGTAACAATGTAAATGCCAGAATAGCTCTAAATATTGAATGTTATTTCATGTAGTAAATATTAATGGTATATGAATACTCATAACCACATACTGTAAAGTGGGTTGTGGGATGTAGATGTAAATTACGGTATCTATGTTGCTGTAGCCCAAGGGATTTTGTCCAAGCTGGAGATCATCACCATCAGAAAGCAGGAAATTGTGGGTGACAAACAAAGACTAAATTATTGATTAGTAAGACTTGTTACCAGATTCAGTAAGATGGCGGATTCAGTAAGATGGCGGAAAGTGTAGATGTAGTGTGTGTTAGCTCCGCAAATGTGAAAACAGTGGTAAAAAGTGTGCAAAATGTAAAAAACAAAACATTTATAGTGAAGAGGAATGTGTTACATGCCATTTGATTGTAAAAATATCAGAAGAAAATATGGGAAAATCAACAAATTTCGTTAACGCAATCGAAGTATAGCGTCCACATCGTCTTCCGATCAACCTCTTGGTGAACATTACGTGTATTCTCAGACAAGTGCTACTGCAACATGCGAGCGGTGAAAGGTATTATGTGAGTTAAATGCAAAACTTTACACCATTACAGTTGTGCAAGTGCTAATCCGAAACAAAAATTCTGGACTTGTCGGGAATGTTATGTAGACGTCATTGAAAAAAAAAAAAAAAAAAAAAAAAAAAAAAGCTGATCAGTGCAGAATGCGAAAGTGAAGTGATTGCAACGTTGCTAACTGAGATCGGCATTTTAAAACGTAAATATGACGCCTTAACACAAGAAGACCTACAGCCTGATATATTAAAATATAAAAACGAACTGGAAGAAGCAAAAATAATAATAAGTTCATTAACTAATGAACTACAAAGACAGGCCTCACATAGAAAACACTGTGAGATCACTAAATTTCAATAGAAAATGCATACCAGTGAAGCGAAAATCTGTGCCCAAGTGCCATATTTGTCTCCTAGAATAAATAAGAAATCTTCAGTAAATCTCACTGAGTTAAATATCTACTCAGATAGCCACGGACGCAGACTGGCGGAAGTACTACGAAACCATTACGATCTGAAAGTACGCAGTCATGTGAAACCAGGAGCACCAATGCGGGAAATTATTAGGGACAAACAAGACAACAAAAATCGTCATGTTGTATTAATTGGAGGAGCATATGACGTGTATTGTAACGAGTTAGGTAATGCTGTTATCAGTCTCAAATGTGCCCCCAGTTCAATAGAGAACCAAAAACTAACTGTTGTTGGTATACCACATAGGCACGACCTATAAACAGATGCAAACAGTGTGTAAAGTGTACCCAAACATATGATTTCTATCAGTCGATTTCCTGGATAGATGCAGCTTTACAAAACATGGCATGCACCTGAATAGAAGAGGCAAGTCATCTCTGTGCAAAGCAATTTACGAAACGTTAGAATCATACGAAAAACAGAGTATCTGTGAGTCAGTACCAGCCATTTTAATGAACTAAAAATACATTATTCAAAGCAACCATGCAGGAAGTGAATCTGTCTTGGAGACAAAAACTAAAGCAGCTGCAGAACCGCAAATTCCTACAGTATCACGATCAAATTCAGTAACAACTGCAGCACCAGCAAAACCAGCAACATCTGAACCAGCTCAAGCAACAAGACCAATAACAGCAGCAGCACAAACAACAGAAGCAGAAATGGTGTCAACAACAACTGTAGGAGCTCCACTGCAGTCACTGGTAGAAAAGAGGAAGGAAACCACAGTGAGTATTGTATCACCACCTCCATCCTACGCCAAAGTAGTGCCTCCACTCAGCCTGCCAACATAAACTATAACTATGGAACATGTGAAACAAACAAGAACCTTGAGAAATAGACAACAAAAATGTCACCTCCATTAGCAGATAAGAAGACAGAAACCACCATGTGTGCATCCAAATGGGCCCAAGACACCACGCATCTTCACTCTTGCTGTGAAAAATCAATATTATTCATGCACATAAATATTAGATCTCTGAAATATAAAGCTGATGAACTTGGTGTTGTATTGAATGGAAACACTAGAACAGTATTATGTATTAATGAACACTGGTTAAGAGAAGAAGAGATAAAACTGTATGTACCACCACCTTTTCATTTAATTACAAGTTACTGCAGATCCAATGAAAGTTATGGGGGTTCGTCAATATATATAAGTGACAACCTAGAGTTAAGATATACTGTGCTTGATGTTAGGGACATGTGTGTTAAACGCATTCTTGAAGCGGCTGTCATGCTACTACCAACATTAAAACTCACAGTTATTTCCATATACCATTCTCCTGATAGTGCTGCTAATCAATTTGTAGAGTGTTTAGATAAACTTATTCACCATACAGAATAATATACCAAACACAAGACAATAATTTTAGGAGATTTAAATTTTGATGCAAGGAAAAAAACATACAAAAATACTAATTTGCTTAACATGCTAAAATCCCATAATCTCTTCTGTGCAAATTATAGTCCCACAAGACAACTTTCTTGTCTCGACAATTTTATCACAAATATACATAAAGATGATTTTGAATTGGGACTCCTTAATGTCGACCATCTGACATATCACAAAGGTATATGGGTAAAACTAACAATTAATGAAACAATGAGGGATTGTGAACCAACCCGGTATGTCAGGTTATTAAATGATAAAAGCATAAATAGATTCAGGGATAAGTTGAAGGTACTAAACTGGAATAATATAATATATGCTTCCAACAATGTTGAGGAGATTGTAGCAGGTTTGTTAGTACTCTATCGGAAAGTTTCAATACCTCCTGTCCAATGGTTACCAAACAAAACAAAACTATGGCAAGAAAGCATGGTCGAACTACTCCACATAGGTGGTTAACACCATATTTACAGAAGCTAAGATTAATGGTTTTGATATGCTATGATAAGTTAAAAATGGTAGTGTTTACAATGCAATGTACGTTAGCCTCGAGAGACACTATAGATCACAAATCAGATTAGCAAAATGTAGATCAAATGATAACTTCATCAAAAACTCCAGTAATAAGTGTAAGGCTGCGTGGAGGGTCATTAAAGCTGAATTAGGTACAGGGCAGTCATAGTGTAAAAGTTACAACTGATGTTAATGTCACCCCAGATGAATTTAACCTCCTTTTTATCAGTGCAGCAAACCCTAATCTTGCATCTCCTCATAAGAAGAGTTCAAAATCCAATTCACAATCTACTAACATAAACCAGTTTTTTCAAAACTTTGCTGATAGTGTGCCAACCTGTAATTGGGGACACGTGAAAATAAGTGATGTAATTAAATCAGTGGCAAAGTTAAGTGACTCCAGATCAGAAGATATTTATGACCTCTCAAATTTTGTGATTAAAAAAATAATCGACTTGATATCATTCCCTCTCTGCACACACATAAACTGGATATTTGACAGTGGTATTTTCCCAGAATGTCTAAAGAAGACAGTAGTAATTCCATTACACAAAAAGGGTGATAAATCCTGCACTAATAATTATCGTCCAATTTCTCTGATACCTATTTTTCCAAAAATAATCGAATATTGTATAAAAAAGCAAATTAACATGCATTTGCCAAAAAACAATATACTGACTAAATCTCAGTATGGTTTTAGGGCTGTTGAAAATGTTGTTTCTATTGTGCAATCTTCTTTTGAATCCAAATTATCTGCTGAAGCCACACTAGTGGATTTAAGCATAGCATTTGATTCTGTAAACCACACAATACTGCTGGAAAACCTATGGTGTTATGGCATTAGGGATCTGGAACTCTCCCTCATTAAATCACATCTCAGTAACAGAAAGCAAACTGTAATCTACAACGGTCAAAAGTCACAGTTACTGAATGTCACTAGAGGTGTTCCCCAAGGATCAGTGCTTGGTCCATTACTGTTTATAATATTTATAAATGACCTGCCCAGCAATATGCCATGTAAATCTGTGCTTTACACAGATGATACAACTTTCATCAATTCAGGGAAGGACATAAATAAAGTGAAGGAGCAAAGTAAAGATTTTCTCAGATTATCCAATATGTGGTTCGAAGCCAGTGAGTTAGCTATTAACTATGAAAAGACTGTAAATATATCCTTCAGCTTATCCATTGCTGATATTGAGTACACTTCTACCAAACTTCTTGGCATATACTTAGATACAAAATTAACCTGGCAGAGTCACATAGACAAAATATGTTGAAAGCTTTTGCAATTTATCTATCTACTGAAAAAAATTACGCACCTGTGTTTCTGAAAGCCTGCAGATCAATTCCTATTATGAATTCTTTCATTGCCTTATTAGCTATGGTATTCTTCAATGGGGCAATTCTCCATGGTCCAGGAAAATTTTTATTTGGCAGAAGAAAGCCATCAGGGGCATCTCTGGGATTACCAAAAATAACATATCATGTAGGCCATACTTAAAGAATTACATATAATGATAGTCCCTTCTCTTTTTATATACAGCTGCCTTTTGTACATAAAAGAAAACTTTAACAGTTACAACCTTAGTCCGTTCATGATCATAACACTCGTCAAACATTTAAGATAGACATACCAACAACTCGACTCAAGAAAACACAAGACAGTTATGAATACATGGGAATAAGGCTTTTCAACACATTACCTGTGCAGGCACATTGTTTCTCTTTTAATATATTTAAAAGTAAGACTAAAAGATGGCTGAAAGACAAAGTTTTTTACAGTGTTAAAGAATTTGAAAACTCTTCAGAAATAGCCCTGACCTATGAAACAACTTGCAACTCTGTTTGTAGCTCTTCCTAAGCTGTTTTTGTCTCTGTAGTTCCACATTTAACTGTTAAACATATGGAGAAATTCTTATGTATAAAATGTATTCTTTTATTATGCACATTCATTAAATGCACACTTTAGTTATGTGGGATATCTTTATGTATCAAATGTATTACTTTATTATGTATGTTCTTTTAAAATGTATACTTTAGCTGTGTGTGATACCTCACAATAGTTATAATTCTTAATATGTAAATTGTACATTACCCATGACGACATCGATTGCATGTAAATGCTTAAAGATGGATAAATAAATAAATAGTCAGTTTCTACAATTTCCTGACTTCCCACGAATTAGTACATCTGTAAACTATTCCACAACACTTAAAACCGGGCTAAATTTATGAGAACTCTGACACACTTACAAGTAAGTTAAGTTATAGGTATCCATGTAACTGATTCTAATACTAGAGAAATAGCAAAACAGAGCAATCACCGTACACTTGAATAATTATTGTGTTGGTTATTGGAATCAAATGACTATGTGTCTCTATATGTGCAAACATTGAGAGTATTAAATGGACTATGATACTACTATTGGCAAATGCAATGTAATGAAAAGTTATTCATTCAATCAAGAGTTGAGCAGTTGGATGCAATTTGACAGTTTGATATGATGAATATGTTAGTGATCATTGAGTGGCACTAAAATTGAGAAATATGATGAAAAGATGAAATCATGGTCATGTACAGAGAAATGGATTGCAATGATAAAGTTCTGTTTGTGGCATGAAACAGATTGGAGTGCATATTGTTCTCAACAATATTATAATGGACATCCAATCATGTCTTGTGCTGATATAATGGAATGTTCACAGTGGTCACTGTAGGCAAGTATTGGAGTGCTATACAGCTGATAACAGAGAATAAAATGTAAATATATAAGCTGTATTATGTAGCAGTTGCTAAAAAGTGATGGGACACTAAAACATTCACTGAGAAAACAAGAGAACTCCTTTCCAAGAAAGCAAATGAAACTCTCAAGGAAGTTTATGATAGGGCAATAAGCAATAAAGTGACATTGAACATAAAGAACACTAATGCCATTAATTTCAGTTTGAAGAGGAAAAATGACAATGTTAAATTAAATGTAGATGGCACCTCCATAGACTGTGTAACAAATGCAAAATTTCTAGGAATGAATATTGATTCTCACTTGAAGTGGTGTGAACACACAAAGGTACTTGCAAACAGAATGTCATTAGCATGTTATGCCTTAGAATCCTATCATTAGTGTGTAACATGCAGTGTCTTTTAGTTACATATTATTCATATGTACACTCAATTCTTAGCTATAGCATTCTTTTTTGGGGAGCAAATGCACAAAATATGAACAGAATTCTCAAACTCCAGAAAAGAGCCATAAGAATAATAACCAAAAATACTAGTCGAATTCATTGTAAAGATCTGTTCAAAACACTGGGGATTTTAACTGCGCCATATAAATAAATTTACCAGTCAGTTGTACACATCAAAAATAACATTGGTAATTACTGCGCAAACAGCTGTATCCATGACCATGCAACAAGAGATATATTCAACCTACATTTACCAAGAAAAAAATAAACACAAAACTCAAAACAGCATATTCTACCAAGGAATAAAACTGTGCAATAAATTACCAAAAGATATTAAAGAAATTGCAAAAATACAGTTATTTAGAAAGGCAGCTAAAAAGTACCTGTTATGCAATACATTTTATACATTGAAGGATTACTTAGCTAAGACAGAGTAGGGATTTGATAAAAAATGTTATACAAATAAATAATAATAATAATAATGATTATAAAATATCCAACATTCCACGTAACATCATCACTTTATGTTTTTTCCTTCTTTTTTTCCTTTCTAGAAATACTTACCCCCAAGCTATGCATAGCACAATACTAACACCTCTTCCTCTTTCTGAGCTCAATATCTCACTCTTTATGGACATGCCCTATATCCTCGTATAAAGAGATCTACGGATGAATAAAGCTGCTGCTGCTGCTACTACTACTACTACTACTACTACTACTACTACTACATGACAGTAATTACAGTGTACAGTTGTAACAAACATTATATTTTAGGAAACAGTAAAACCGTATTCTTTCTTTGTTAATGTCAGTTTCAGACATTTATTAGTGTACAAAGTACTATTACTGAACAGTTCACGAAAACCAGCATAAATACATTAAATATTTTAAGAGTGTTTGCAGTTATATCTAACTCTGTTAGCTGTAGGATATAAAATGTTGAGTGATTATCCTAGAAAAGTATGTAGCCTATAAAAAGAATTGTAGTTTGAGAGTGGAATTAATTGAATGGCTGCCCAATCCATGACATTTATTATACCACTGAGAGTGAAAAGTGGGAGAATTGGATAACGGAATAAGAAGAATCATACACAAATTAAACAATAAAAGTTTTCCACTTTATTTTAAATGTTACATAATACTTGAGTGACTAGTTGCTGTTTCACAGCATACATACTTGAGTGCAATCAATGAATAATTTCTTATGTCTTAAATATATGTGCCACATGTCATTCAATAGTTGTTTCACCATTACAACACTGATTATTTAATAAATTTTATATTTTGAGTGTTCATAGACATTCACAGACAAACAGATTAAAACTGAAACAGTGTTACACATGGAAAGTGAAGAGCCAAATAATGTGACTTGGCAAAATATTCTTACTGCGTATTTGGGGATCAAAGGGTAAAAACTGTTATTAATACTGTAATAACATTAACACATTTCAGTATAGGATTTTTTTAAAATTAATGCTTTTGAGGCACTTAACAAGGAACAAGCAGCTAAAACATAATTAAAACTCTTCTGATAAACATTTTATCAAGTAAAATCATGTGAATACACATGGCGAAATGTGGGGGCATATGGAACAATAGAATGTAAGCTTTCCACTGAATGATGAATTAAATTTTTTCATGAATTAGTAAATTATACAAAATCAAAGAAATATTACTGCTATACTCATTGTGATGTTGGCTTCACTGCAAGTGTGTGTTTTGGGTTTCCCTATCTTCGAGAAACTGTATCTGCTATTAGAATGCACTCATGCTTCAGCTCCACACCTTATGCTGTGCCATTTGTACAACACCCTCCAATCGTTGCACTAACCTGAAACAGAGTGCCCATAATAGTTTAATATCCTGAATGACAAAAAAAAAAAAAAAAAAATAAGGGAAGGGGAAAATTTGCTTTTGCCTTTAAAGAACTCATAATTGCTTACAATAACTCTGTTGTATTTATTTGTGTTTGTAATTGTGCTCATCCTACTTTTTTTATACTTTTATTTATTTATTTACCTTATGGGGTTATCTTCAGCATCCATATAACTGCTGTAATTTCATTTTGCCTAAAGGTAGATGGTCATGGGCAGAGAATAATTTATTAGTTGTGACAGGAAAACTGTCTTATTTGGTTTTTAAATGCAGACAGAATTATTTGTCTATGACAGATTACTGTACAATTAACCAGCATGTTATAGGCCAATGATTATTGTTTACTACTATGGAAAGGCGACCCATAGATCTACAGTACAATGAAGGCTTTTACGACTGGGTTGTATGGCCGTGGTCCATGGAACTCTTCTATCCCTGATGTTTCATCCAAGGCTACATTGGACATCTTCGGAGGTGCTCCTGGTTGTGCTGAGTCTTGCCGACTGATGAGTCGGATATCGAAGAGCAGCCTAAATACCTTGTAAAGTGGGTGTGGTCTGGATTTCATGTGATAGTGGAGATAAATCTTGTCAAAGATAAAATATAACTATCGATCATAGTACGTCAAAGATAAAAACTTCTCATCGATTCTGTAGCGCCACTGTCCATACATCACTGAGTTTCATGGCTTCTTCTTTTCTGTTAAAATTATCCTCATGTTTATATATTTCGATAGCTTCTCTATATAGCCGTGCATACTTCATCAAAGTACACAAAATTTCAATTTCTGAAAATTTCACTACGTGATAACCTGACTGAACAGCATGATCTGCCATGGCTGACTCGTCTGTTTTCCCTAGTCAGCAAAGACTTTTATGTCTTTTATGTTCCTTCAACCATGTGTTCACACTTCTCTTTGTAGTTTCAATGTAGACCTTACCACACATACACAAAATCTTGTATACACCATTTGCAGACAGAGGAGGAGATTTATCCTTAATGGAATGAAGTGCTTGGCCTATTTTCTTAGTTGGTCTGAAAATCGGTTGAACATTATGTTTCCTTAAAATCTTACTGATTTGATCTGTTACTTTTCTGATGAAGGGTAGAGAAACTGTGTTCTTCTATTGCTGTGTCCTATTGTTGTCCTTAGGCCACCTGTTATTCTGTCACAAAACTCCATTTATTTCCTTAATAGCGTACCCATTCTTCTCAAAAGCCTGCTTTAGACGTTTTAACTTGGTGTTCAGGTATTCCGGTGTACAAATCCTTTTAGCTCTGTCCATTAGAGTTTTAATTATACCTCTTATGTTGTGGATGATGAATGGAATCCTTATGCAAGTATCTGTCAGTATGTGTAACCTTTCGAAAGACTTTGTGTTTCAAGCTCCAATCAGTCTGTCTCATAACGAAGACATTCAAGAAGGATATTGCATTGTCTTTCTCCATTTCCATGGTAAACTGGATTTTAGGATTTATACTACTCTTTTGTTATTTGAATAAAACAAGTGCCAAATTAAAGGAGTTGAGGAATGAAATAAGGAGACTGGTATTCAAATGACTGAAATAATAGGGGATATTAATAAATATAAAATGGTTGTAGAGTAAGAGCATAAATGAATCAATGTACTGGTTGATTCAGTGGAAGGTGAACTGACTGAATTTAAAACAAATTTCACTGATAAAGCTGAGAAAATAGGAAAAATTTTGAAAATAATGAATAATGTGATAAAATAGGAAAGCCATGTATTAAGATCATAAATGGATCAACATAATAATAATCTTGAATGTAAAATTAATAACTTAGAAAGTATAATAGAAAATCCAATCTAGTTAATTAATGATGAAGTTGTTGAGGTAGAGAAATTTGTAATGTAATAGCACTGTAGTTAATTTTCTTAGAAAACTGCCTGAATTGGAAGAAAATTTTATAACTAAAAGTTTCAGCAGTAACTGTAGTGGGAGGTGGACAAATGCACCAATTATAGGTTTTTGAGAAAATAATAAACTTAACCCAGTCAACTTTTTACAACATTGTTATGATAATTTTGTTAGTGGTATGACTGATATGCCTAAAATAAAGTCTGTAAAAATGTTTTTGGGTGAGGAAGCACTCTTTTGGACTAACCAATATACTAATTCAGATATGATATATTGTCAATTTGAAAACAGCTTTTTGAATAAACTGTCAGAACTGAACAAGCTAGTATCAATAATGAAACCATAAATGAACCACATTGCCAATAAAAGAGTGATAGTATGACAGATTTTTGTGAGAAGCTCCTGACACAATAATTAATAACCCTAGATCAATCATTTGAGGAGCATACACAAGTAAGTGTATGAAAGAGGATTTTATTTATTGAATCGTATCGCTAGGGTGCCCCCATCGGGCAGGCTGTTCACCAGGTCTTTCAATTTGACACCACTTCGGAGACCTGCAGTCGATGAGGATGATAGAATGATGATGAGGACAATGTAACACCCAGTCCCTGGGCAGAGAAAATTCCCCGACCCAGCCAGGAATCGAACCTGGGCCCAGAGGATTGACAATCCGTCACGCTGACCATTCAGCTACCGGGGGCGGACTATGAAAGAGGAGATTACCAAGGAAAATGCAATGGGGTTTAGTTTATGGGCCAGATGATTCTATTTTGATTTTTGATATATATAGATAAAATAGACAGGGCATTA
The DNA here is from genome assembly GCF_023864275.1 of Schistocerca cancellata. Classification (NCBI taxonomy): domain Eukaryota; kingdom Metazoa; phylum Arthropoda; class Insecta; order Orthoptera; family Acrididae; genus Schistocerca; species Schistocerca cancellata. Next base: position 273,308,246 of record NC_064629.1, read on the forward strand.
GAGAGAAATGATAGCTATAATTTTCATCAGAAACTCCATAGTGTTAATCAGCAGGGGGGGGGGGGGGGGGGGAAGAATTACCTGAATAATTGTCAGGGAAGCTGTCAGAGAATAGACCTACAATGGAATGACAGAAGAAATATTAATGAGAAAGAACACATGAAAATGGGAACAGATCATTGGAAGGAAATAACAGACCATTTAATCGCAATAGATATGAAAATTGGGGTAATCATCAGATACATTAGGGATCATCCAACTGAGATCCAGTCAGTTTGGTGTGAGAAAAAAAGAAGAAATCAGACTAATTATCACAAAATAATTATGAGAGAAGGATAAACTTTGAACCATACAAGCAACAAGATAAAGACAGGAATAGATATAAAATGAATAGATTAAATTTTGATGGGAAATTTTGGGGAAACAATGAGCATTGATGCGTGTGGGGGAAAATCAGCAATAGATTGCTCAGAAGAGTAAGGTAGTATCCCACTACAAACTGATTTCAGGGGCATATGGAGCAACAGAAATTGGAGATGCCACCAGCACATGTCCATGTGTCATAAAACTTAGATGGAGCAATATGTCGGGTGGAGGAGGTGAATCAGGAGATGCTATATCATGTCCACACCTGAGTGGAGACCATGAACAAAGCACCAGGTGTGATGATGGTTAAGCAAAAAAAGTGCCACACTGGCTCCTAAGCAGTCAGTTTATCAGTTCATCTGATGATGGCATTGTGGTTGCTTACTGAAATATTGTGCTCATTGGGCACTTAAGTATGGCCATTCACCTGTAAACTAATTCATCATAAATTACATAAGAAGTTGAAGATTCACAAGTAATGGACTGTCTGCAACATTCTATATCATCCTGCACCACTGCTCAGAGAAAAGCAGCAGCTGGAGCAGGGATATGCTGTCCTTTGTGTAGACTGCTAAAACACCACAACACAAACAGTTGTGTTTGGAGTGGTGCTGTGACTGGGTAGCTTTGACCTCATATGAATAGTGTCACAATATGCTCAGCAATGAATCATTGTTCTGCACTACTCTAGATGACCATTGTCAGCAAGTATGGTGGCTACCTGAGGAATAAGCCAATTCTTCCACGGCTTTAGAGAGGCACAGTGATGTTACTCCTGGCATAATGGTGTAGGAGCCATCAAGTATGACTTTAGGGCTTGGCTCATAATGATTGAGGGAACTCTAACAGCACAGTGATACATCAGAGATATCCTCAATCCTCATGTGTTACCTCTCATGTAATGGTATCATGTTGCTCATTTTAAACAGGGTGATGGCCATCTACACATCATGTGTCTCTGTGAATTGTCTGTGCAATACTGAGATACTCCTGTGAGCAGCAAGATCACCACATATGCCACCAATAGAATCCATGCGGGGCCAGTCAGGATTTCGACTCCATCGTAGTGCCAGTATCCACATAATCAAAGGCCAGCTTGTCTCAAGAGAGGATACAATGGCTTTTTTACACCTTTCTGAACCAAATAATGTGTGCATCCAGGCCAAAGGGAATGCAATTCCATAGTGACAAGTGGATGCATACTACGAAGGTTTTTAAAATTTCACTCTATTTTGTAGTCACTGAAATAATATCACATACCCTCCAATTCATAAAGTTTTATTTCCTCCTCCCCTTCTAAGCACTTCACTTTTTTTGTCAGGCAGTGTAGTACTACTTTTCTGTTCACAATTAGTAATGGAAAATAGGTCTGAAAAAAGCTGATGAAGGTTTCTGGAAATATATGTTTGTCTTTCTGTTGTTCTGTATTATACAATTTCTGTAATTGTTGCCAAATGTGCTCCTTAAGGTCTGGCTTGTAAACACTGTAAATGAACCCATATTTCTTTTCTTTTACTTCCTTAGCATATGGCTGCATTATTACTACTTGTCCATATACTACTGAGCAATATGGTGCAGTGCTTAGCACACTGGACTCACATTCAGAAGGATGAAAGTTCAAACCCATGCCCGACCATCCAGATTTAGGTTTTCCATGTTTTCCATAAATTGCTCCAGGAAAATGCTGGGATGAATCCTTTGTAATGGCACAGCCAATTTCCTTCCCCATCATTAATGCAATCTTAGCTTGGGGTCTGTTTCTAATGACCTTGATGTCTATGGGATGTTAAATCCAATCTTACTTTTTTTCTGTAGGCTAGTTTGAAAGTAAGATATCTGCGTAAGGTTGTAAGACTCAAATAGATCCCTTAAAATTCTGTTGCACAGCAAATCAGTCATGACATCAGTACAAAAATTGTCATCGGAGGCTAAGTAAAATTAACTTTATATTTTCCTTATGGAATGAGCTTTGCAGTGTCAATTAAAGAGTAATAAAGATATGTTTTTCTTCTTGTATATCATATTCATCTAAAATTGTGATTGAATATTTATCATGAATTTCATTGTCAAATATACACCTTGTGAAACATTTAACATGAAGAAGTCCTTAAAAAGGCATTTACAAGGTGATTCTTGACAAACTTGACATATTATAGAGTAGGCCATTGATTACCTGATATCAGTCAATTGAAGCATTGATTAAATGAAAGGGTTTCAGCCAGTATATTTAAATTTGTACATCATACACTTTGTATGGAGTGTAGCCATATATGGTAGTGAAACATGGACGATAAATAGTTTGGACAAGAAGGGAATAGAAACTTTCGAAATGTGGTGCTACAGAAGAATGCTGAAGATTAGATGGGTAGATCACATAACTAATGAGGAAGTATTGAATAGGATTGGGGAGAAGAGAAGTTTGTAACACAACTTGACCAGAACAAGGGATCGGTTGGTAGGACATGTTCTGAGGCATCAAGGGATCACCAATTTAGTATTGGAGGGCAGCGTGGAGGGTAAAAATCATAGAGGGAGACCAAGAGATGAATGCACTAAGCAGATTCAGAAGGATGTAGGTTGCAATAGGTACTGGGAGATGAAGAAGCTTGCACGGGATAGAGTAGCATGGAGAGCTGCATCAAACCAGTCTCAGGACTGAAGACCACAACAACAACAACACTCCCACTAGTGGCCACTAGTACTTGCTGGACCTCAATCCTTTAGTCATCATCCATAAGTGGCAGTTTAGCCTTCACTTGAAACATAATGCTGTAGTTGTACTGTTCACAACAATGAACAAATGTAAATGCATTGTTCTCAGTGTTTCCAATAAACTTAATATAGTAGTCCAACTGAGGAATTGTGCTAGTGAATCAAGTTTAGTTAGGGGATATGGCATGCCGCAAGACTGGATATTAAAAAGAATGTAATGCTATTACCAAATTTGCCAAGTGACGTGGAAGTGAAGATAGAGCCTTACACATAAAAATGATGAAAATGGCAGAAAACTGGAATTTAGACACTGCAGTGTACACATGGTTCATGCAGTCCATAAGTGATCCTTTGATTTATGAAAAGTGCTTCACTGAATAAGAAACTTGGGGGTAACACTGACTTTACAGTGACTACTGTCTGGGTTGTTGTTTTTTGTTGTGGTCTTCAGTCCATAGACTGGTTGGATGCAGCTCTCCATACTACTCTACCCTGTGGAGACCTCTTCATCTCCAAGTAACTACTGCAATGTACATCCTTCTGAATCTGCTTAGTGTATTCATCTCTTGGTTTTCCACTATGATTTTTACCCTCCATACTTCCCTCCAATACTAAATTGGTGATCCCTTGATGCCTCAGAATGTGTCCTACCAACTGATCCCTTCTTCTAGTCAAGTTGTGCCACAAATTCCAACTTCTCCCCAATTCTATTCAGTACATCCTCATTAGTTATGTGATCTACCCATCTAATCCTTAGCATTCTTCTGTAGCACCACATTTCAAAAGCTTATATTTTCTTCTTGTGTCAACTGTTTATCGCACATGTTTCACTTCCATACATGGCTGCACCCCATACAAATACTTTCAGGAAATACTTCCTGACACTTAAATTCGTACTTGATATTAACAAATTTCTCTTCTTCAGAAACACTTTCCTTCCCATCGCCAGTCTACATTTTATATCCTCTCTACTTTGACAAATATCAGTTACTTTGTTGCCCAAATAGCAAAATTCATCTAATACTTTAAGGGCCTCATTTCCTAATCTAATTCCCTCAGCATCACCTGATTTCATTCGACTACATTCCATTATCCTCCTTTTGCTTTTGTTGATGCTCATCTTATATCCTCCTTTCAACAAACTATCCATTCTGTTCAACTGTTCTAACAAGTCCTTTGCTGTCTCTGACAGAATTACAATAGTTTCGGCAAACCTCAAGTGTTTTATTTCTTCTCCCTGGATTTTAGTTTCTACTCCAAATTTTTCTTTTGTTTCCTTTACTGCTTGCTCAACATACAGATTCAATAACATCAGGGATAGGCTATAATCCTGTCTCACTCCCTTCTCAACCACTGCGTCCCTTTCATACCCCTCGAATCTTTTAACTGCCATGTGGTTTCTGTATAAATTGTAAATAGCATTTTGCCCCCTGGATTTTACCCCTGACACCTTCAGAATTTGAAAGAGAGTATTCCAATCAATACTGTCAAAACCTTTCTCTAAGTCTACAAATGCTATAAATGTAGGTTTGTCTTTCCTTAACCTGTCTGCTAAGGTAAGTCATAGGGTCAGTATTTCCTTCAGTGCTCCTGCATTTCTGTGGAATCCAAATTGATCTTCCCTGAAGTCAGCTTCTACTAGTTTTTCCATTCATCTATAAAGAATTCGTGTTATTATTTTGCAACTGTAACTTGTTAAACTGATAGTTCAGTTATTTTCACACCTGTCAGAACCTGCTATCTTTGGAATTGGAGTTATTATATTCTCCTGAAGTCTGAGGGTATTTTACCTGTCTCATACATCTTGCTCACCAGATGGAAGAGTTTTGTCATGGCTGGCTCTCCCAAGACTCTGAGTAGTTATAGCAGAATATTATATGCTCCCTGGCCCTTGTTTCAAATGTGGCCTTTCAGTGCTGTGACAAATTATTTATGCAGTATCATATCTCGCATCTCATCTTCATCTACGTCCTCTTTCGTTTCCATAATACTGACCTCAAGTACATTGCCTTTGTATAGAACCTCTAAATACTCTTTCCAACTTGCTGCTTTCCATTCTTTGCTTAGGACTGGTTTTCCATATAAGCTCTTGGTGTTCATACAGGTGGTTTTCTTTTATCCAAAGTTCTCTTTTTTTAGGCAGTATCTACCTTACCCCTAGTGATATATGGCTCTACATCCTTACATCTGTCCTCTAGCCATCCCTCCTTAGCCATTTTATGCTTCCTGTTGACCTCATTTTGAGACATTTGTATTCCTTTTCACCTGATTCATTTAGTGCATTTTTATATTTTCTCCCTTCATCAATTAAATTCAATATCTCTTGTGTTACCCAAGGATTTCTACTAGTCCTCATCTTTTTACCTACTTGATCCTCTGCTGCCTTCACTATTTCATCCCTCAAAGTTACCCAATCTTCTTTTTGCTGGCTTATGCACTTCAAATCTAGGCATTGAATTGGGGAATTGGACACTCAAGGTGATAAACTATTGGCTAATACTGAGGCAGCTGAATGTTTTAAAGAGATTTTTAAAAAAAATTATCACCAAGGCTATAACAAAACCAATTTCTACAGTGCAGATGATATTGCTTTGAATTGCAAGAAAATGCCAACAAAATCCCTAGTTTCCAAGGAAGGAAACCTCACATCATTGCTATGGCATGTGGAAATGTTACTGGAACACATGAGCTACCCTTTCTGCTCCTAGGGAAATCTAAGACTTTGCAGCACTTTATGGGAGTAAAAAAATTGTTAGTCACCTACAAGAAGCAAAAGAATGCAAAGACAGACACAAACATTTTTACAGAATGGTATCACATTGTGTTTATTTCTGAAGTAAAAAATCATCAGCATGCAGTTGGTAATTCTGAAAATGTTTTGTTGTTGATTGATAATGCCCCAAGTCATCCCTCAAACTGTTCAATGCAAAGACAAACTGGAAAGTCTAAAGTTATTTTCTTGCCTCCCAATAATATTGGAACTAACTTGAAGGGCACTGTGCACATGGCAGCTGAAGTTTGGACTGCTGTTAAAACACTAGTCCAGCAAAATGTTGGAACAAGCTCCTTCCATCAGGTGAGCTTATCACTGGAACTTGAGAACCACCAAACAGACATTTGTATTGCAACTGGCTGGGCTGATTAAAGCATCTTCAGGATTTGAAAATTGCGACCAGAAAAACATTCAAGACTGGTTCAAATGTGATACCAATGCTCCTGGTTATCAATTACTAACAGATGATGAGGTCATTGCTAGTGTCATCAATGACCAAGATGCCTGCAGTGACAATAAAGAGGCTAGTGATGATTTTACTATAAAAGAACCATTCAGTAAGGAAGCTTTTCACTGCCTTGCAAACAAGAAGAGTGTGGCATTGTGCAGTTGCTGTGTTTAAGATGGATGTGGGATTTAATGGCAAAAAAGGCATGTTTCAGTTCTGGAGCAAATGTTACTTTTGAACTTCTTTTCATAAATGGTAGGGCTGCTTTAATAGAAAATAACTGCTTTATGTAAGCTATGTACAGTATTTGTAATACATATAAAATACATGCACTTTTGTATTTAAAACAAACATCTGTTTCTTTGTTTCATATTTCTCCACTGATAGTGATACTTTTCTCTCAAAAATGATTAGTTATGTGAAAAATCAGTTATCCAAACACCCCCAGGCCCAAATTGTTTTGGATAATTGTTGCTGTACTATACTCACTACTTACATTTATGCAACAATATTTCCTTTCTGAATTATGCCATAAGACATTAGTAAGCATAAATATGAAGAATATGTTATGATTTTTATCTGTTTCTTTCAAAAAGTAGCAATTATGTGAATGACAATAATCCATGAACTTAGTCGTTTGAGCAGCTCAGTTATACATTTATTCCACTTTCATTTAGTCATCATTACATTAACCCAAAAATTTGGGAAATTCTGTGCTATTTACTGACTGCCATTCAGAGAGTAAAATACATTCACCTACACCTTCCTTGGAAGTCCTCTAATTTTTCCTCTGTTGAGACAAAAATAGCACAGACAGCATTTGTCTATACAAATCTAAAAATGTATGCACAGTACCCATTTTTTAGTGTTTCTTCTCTTTATCCTTGATTGTTATTGGCTAAAAAGCAAAGCTCAAAACAAAGCGAGAAATGCTTGTATTGCATACACTCTATCAAAACTTCTGTATCTGATTTAGGAACCTTGTCAGACAAGCAAATGGAAGAAATGAGCATATCAATTTGTGTGGCATTGCCTACATCCAGCAAGGGTGCCTGCAGACACCAGTATTATAAGCTGCTCACATGAATTTATGTATAATGCAAATGTAAGTTCACCAGTGGCTAGCTTGCTCTCAGTTGCTGTAATCCAACTTTTCCTTAGCAAGTGAACTATGACCACCACTGAAGTTTATATGGACCAATTTACACTTGTGTTGTATAGTGTTTTGACAGATGAGCAATTTGTTTCCAGCCCCTCCAGTCTTAAGTGGGACTTTGCTTCATGTTATAATTTTAATATGCATGCATCATGAAGTACTAGTGCTTGGATTTATATCATATTCAGACACGAACTACTGCACTTTAATTTCTGTCAGTAAGTAGGGCTTATATTAATTACCACCATGAATTATTGTTTGGTTTCATGAACTAATAGACAATTGTAACCTGTTGTTACAGGTAATTTATTTGTATTTGACAAACTGTGATGACACTATATTTGAGGTTACAGTATGTGACCCATGAGAACTTCATAGTTCAGGTAAATATCTGTGGCTGCCTTTCTTCGTATCCAGAAGATATAAGTAACAATGTGCAGCCATTATTTCAGCAATATGCTTTGGATGAGGTGGTATTTTCATTAAACATTTGTTTTGTAATCTTGCTTATTTTTGAAATTTAATCTTTTGAGCCTTACATATATTATCTGTGCTAATAAAATAACTGCAAGTATCACTATAACCTTCTTCATCTCTTTCACAGTCTAACTCTGAATCACAGTGACATATTATACTCCACTGTCTACTGCTTCTTCCTCACTGGTCAATTAATGTAATGTACTGGGTGTTTCTTAACTCCCAAAGTAATGTAGATGGCGCTGAGTCAATTACTTTAAGACACAAGGGGTTGCTAATGTCACAAAACATCCCGAAAGTATATGACAAATGTTGAACAAGTCATGACACCACATGATATACTTCATCATACATGCAGCAGCTCAGCCTAACTGTCTGTCACACCTGCTTATCTCAACCCAAGTCAAGTATTCTTATCAGTATGGTTCTGAGCCAATGTGCACAACTTTAGTATATGGAGCTCAGAGTTTGAGTCTTGTGTCTGGCAGGCAATATTTGCATTAAACAATTATTCATTGACATTGAGGTAAGATTTATCAAATTAATTAGTGGTCTTGCAGTCACCACCAGTTAATGCCACAACAAAAACTTACCATATTGTAGCACTAGTAAATGAGCAAGCTTCCAAATTACATTGTTACTAGTAAATTAGCTATATTTCTTTACTATACAATATCTGTAAACATGAAAAGAAGAGATAAAAGTAAAGAAACACATAATAAAAATAACTTTTACTTGGTTACAGCAAGGACAATAATTTAGCATATTCTACATTTACAACAGATCACAGTTACAAAAGGTGTCTGAAATTTGCACTGTTTGCTTGAATGCAAGTACTGCATCACTCAATCATCCCTTCATGCCCAAGGCCTGCAACATGTGTGACAAGGTATGTCATCTGGTGATGTTGCATGTTCAGTATTTCTCATCCCTTTTTGGGGTATTTGCTTACATTTGCCATCATAAGTCTGACCATCATATACAACACTTTTGGTGCTTTAAAATGTTGATAAGAATCACCCTGTATTCAATATATATTTTTAGATATCATTCTTATAAATGTGTAAAAACATGGTGATCATAATACTTGGATCGTAACTAACAAATGGAATCACAATTTTTACTGAGTAACATTTCCGGTAAATTAATAATAATGTGATATTAAATTATTTATGTGACCAGACTCATGGGTTGATCACTTCACAGTACTGTAGTATAACATCTAATGGCATGGGTGAAAGAGAATATGACTTACTCTATTCAGCGTTTAGGGCAATAATGAGTAGATCAAAGGTACTAATGTCAAGCATTGCTTCATGGCAAAAAGTGGAATACTTCAAACCCCCTCACTCAAAATTTAATTACCATGGGTCCAGAATTAGAAAACATTAACAAATGTTATTATAAATCACATGTGGGATGCAATTGGAGGCAGACTGCCACCCACCACCAACATGAACTACTCTTCCAGACCTACAAAAACAATATCTCAGGAATGGAATCAATTGTCAGTAATACTTCTGAACTAATTCATAGCAAGTATGATTGGTAGCTAGGAGAAACTATTTTGTCTGATCATATTTTGTTGTTGTTGAAGATATTTTCCAGGTCTGTACTTCTTTTTTAAATGGGTAGTTTTTTCTAAATACGTGAAGTGGGATCTGTTCAGTTTCATACATTTTTTCATCAATGATTATCTTGTTCTGTGAACCTTCAAACATGCTGTTCAGGTTATACACATTAATTTCTTGATTGTTTTTAGCTTTAGGAGACTAGTATAGTAATAACATGTCAGATGACTACTGTTTGTTTTTGTCTATAGTGGAGGTAATTTTAGAAACTCGAGGTAACAGCTTACCTCTTCTACTTGGTGATTCCTCTGATGTGTCTGCATCTGCATGTATTGAAGTAGCAACTCCCAGTGAGCTGCTAGTACTAGCATATAACGGAAGACCAATGTAGTACTCAACATCCTGTGGTGTTACGAGAGGCCATGGTAGCAACTCTTCCTCAGATCTCCCCAGGATGCCAAGAGCTGGCAGTGGTGAAGGCTGCTGGGCACTGCTTGCATCTGCTTGCTTGTCTCTGTATCATGCAAAACAGTGGTTAGTGTCTAGTGTTTTGGTGAGAGTGAAATCACTAGATATGGAGGCTATAGCTCATGGTGGATGAATGACAAGTGTGGAGAGGCTGGATGTGGTCTTATAAAAAAACTCGACCAAATATTTTTCTTTATTATGGAAAACCAGCATCTTGAAGGCTAGGCAAAAATTTGAAACTACCAGTTCCAGGTGTGAGTCTAATGCCCCACATGCATGCTTTTCTTTGGTCCTGTTTCAAATTTGACAGTCTACCCAAGGATCTCTGAGTATTTAGAAACATGCTTGCTCTTAACATTTATGGGCCACAGAACTAAAAACAGCTGATATGTTGGAGAGAGGGCACAGCTATTGCCATAGCAATTGCAATAGTTTGCATGTCATGGAATCAGGAAGTCATCTTGACCATTGGCAGGGCAAGATGAGCATAAGATGAAAAATATGCAGTATAACAACAAACCCCATCAAAGCCAAACTGCGGGACACAATGGCATAGTACACACCATCATGGAGGTTGTGCAGACAGCAGGTGAATGATAAACTAGGATTACCCCAATTCAGGGAAACCTGTTATCCACAGAATCAACTACCGTTGGTAACACTGTGTTGATAACAAGGGTTACAACTAAAAATAGCAAGCAAACATAAGAGAGAGGAGGAGTGGGCCAGTGTCTGATTAAGTGAGACATGTGGACTTAGAATTTGAGGAATTTTAAAAAATTTGCAAACTGCAATTTAATTCTCACAGAAGATGAAATGGTTACTTGTAAGGAATAAAATTATTTTGTCAACATTTTATAAAAATTTAATGTACAAGACAGGCACAGAGTCTAAACATTTTAATGTTCAGAAAGGTGGCCATGACAGAAAAAAGGCCATGGTAAGGTTCTACACATCAAGCTGCATAGTTAATCTAACAAATGCATCTGGGCAAAAGCTGAGCACTCAGTGAGTAACTGTCTAGCAATGATGAAAGTGCAATGAGGTAGTCTGGTAGTGGTAGAGGGTTCACAGTGGCATTGGCAAAAATGTAAAATATGGTGAAGTAAAGTTTTGAGTAGTTAAAGTGAGCAAACACACTTCATCTATGATAATTACTGTTCTGCTAGAAACCTTAACAGCAGCATTATTTGTAAATTTGCTGTTGCACACATGTCAAGAGAAACACCGCTTTGAGTTTTGTTCTGTTGTTTTATACTGCATTTATAATATTCCATAATATCTAATTTTGCCATGGACTGTTACAGAATGCAGAAATGAAGATAGGTAAAGTTATATACAGTGTGCTTTTAATTAAACTTTCCATAGTTGAGAGGCCCCCATGAAAAACAAGTTATCGTATCACAATGAAACTTTGTGGAAACGATTTTAGGGACAAGTGGGAGATAAATAATGAATAAACCACTGAAAGAAACACATTTCAATTTCCACATGAAAGGGTAACATTTATTAATTGCATATAATTTTATGTTCTAGGTTTCAAATTTTGCTGAATATTATGACCATTTGCAACCAATTCAGCCTGGAACCATATTAGGGATACTAATTCATAATTGTTCATAGTACTTTTCAAACAGTGGACCATGGAATGTTCATCTGTTGTGACACAGCCTGTGAACTGCTTGAAGATTGCCCATTGCATCCATTATTCTCAGCAACAGTAACTTCAACACTCTGGAGCACAATTGTCCATCAGCCGCTCCCAGGAGCAACTTCCAAAACACCAGTTAATTCAAACTTCCTAGTAATGTTCTTCAAGAACGAGGACCTCTCCATATTCCTTCAGTGTGTCAATATTCATGAAGAATAGGCTGCTTATTTTGATAAAACAGCTTTATGAGTGAAGCCTTGCTCACCTTGTCCAAGCTCATGTTGACTGCTGCAGCTGTAATGCAAAATGATGCTTTTGTTTCAATCCTGCAGCACCATACCAGTACCAACACCTAATGTCAAGTCATTACACTAGCGCTACTAACAATGCAAATCCTGCAGCACAGAGTCTGAACATCATACTTATAAAACTGGATACCTCTACAGTAAATAGTTTTCCTTCTACAATGGCTTATGTAGTAAAAGTTTAATGATAACCAAGCTGTTTTTCTGTTTGTTTCTTAGAAACATTTAATTCAAATTGCTTTTAATAAAGTAAGATTCCTCTTCTCATGAGTACAGTTAGCCCTGCTCTAGAGACATAACGCACCTCAAAAATGATTTGTACATTTTCTGCTAAGCATCTACAAAATTTTGTCATATATTTACTACACAGGGTGTCCCAGTAGGAATGGTCAATATTCAGGGATATGACAGGTACACTCATTTGAAGCAAAAAACTTCACATCAACTAATGCCCCATGCCAAATGATTTCCAAGATAGAACACATTTAATATACAATTGTTTTTTGGTTAGTGGTGCTCATTGATAACTGCAGAAAGTTGCCATGTGCTGGTAGTAGGACTATGCTACACCTTTCAACAATATGTCTTACCCATCCAACCTCTTTGACATTTTTTCTAGTCCAACCCATCTCACCACTTTCAACTTCTTTGGTTGGGATGTCTTTCTGCCAATATGCAAGCCTGTTGAACACATAGGTGCCAATGGTGTGTTTTCAGTGAAGTAGTGTGGGGGACAGAGATTGTATCAGAGAGAAGCACTGTTTAACTCTGTTAGTATGCCTTCTGGCTAAAATGTCACAAATCTTCACTATGCACATATGTGTATGTTTATGGCTTCTTTAATGGTAGTACACTTGCTGTCAGCTCTTCCCAACACATCAACTGACAGTGGAGAATACACCAGAGTTTCCAGCACATTTTGTGAAATGGGTATTCTTCTTCCAAAGTCTGTTTTTTTTTTCTTCTGAGTATATATTTAAGCAATCAGTGCTGGATCAGCAACACATTGTTAAAATGGTGCAGCATAGTTCTACTACCAGCACATAGCAACTTTCTGCAGTTATCAGTGTGCCATGCACATGTGTAAGGTAAACATTACATGTGGAAAGCTTGTACCCATTTCACCCATAGCATTTCCATAATCTTCACATTGGCAACAATGTCACATGACTTGAATTTTGTCAGTGGTTAAATGACAGTTGTCATTTGCTTCCATTAATACTATGCACTGATGAAACCACATTTAGATGAAATGGGATCAACAATACATGCTATAATCACTGATAGTCACAGGAAAATCCATACACTACAGTGGAAACCAATTTTCAAGTTCATTTTTTGATCAGTTTTTGTGTCATGAATGGTAACACATTGATGGGTCAAGACTTCTTCTCTCTCTCTATCTCAACATTTTACCAGACATGCCAGGGAACATCTCAACTGCACTTACCCTAATTGCTGGATAGTACAGTTAACAGGCCACCATGATTGCCAGACCTTATATAATGTTGCTAACCATCAAACTGTCTTACAAAATGTATATGCTCTCACCAGGGATCCAAAATTTACTATGTTAATTTCAACACTATCGCAGAATTCTGGGTTTCTTGTCAATTTCCAGTGGGAAACAAGTGGCAAATTCTAAAAATAGTCTGCCTCAGAAAGCTTTCAGGCTAAATTTATACAAATGACGAGCCGCTTCCTTAAAACACAAGAAGTTTTTCTCTTTGATGACAACACTACCCTGACCTCCTAAGGTGAAACATATGAAATGACAGAACTCACTCTTGATGGTTCTCTGACAGAACTAGCACATACTATGAGACTAACCACAGAAAGCCTAAACCTCAAAAACTCCTGTCTCTGCTTTCCATCTCAGGAATGGGGAGGCCTCATGAAAACTGAACGTATCTTGTAATGGCACATTACTTCACTCCAAAGTACATGCAAGCAATACTGGACTGCCCCTTTACCTTTTAGGCAACACAGCTTATCCATGAGAGAGAGAATCAGTGCTCAGAATAACATATTGAAAACATAAGGAGGCACAAAGTCGAGAGTTAAGCTGCACATTCCCAGAACTGCTGCTTTTTCCCGTGCTATTATGCAACATAGTATGTCTCTTCTGTTTGCTACAAGTCATCTCATGACAAAGCTGTGGCTGCTACTCAGAATGAAGCTTTCAGGCTGATTAAAGGGTGCTTAGAACCTACCCCTATTGAGAAGATTTACTGTCTTGCAGGTATTTAACCTGCAGATATTTGATGAGAAGCTGTCACCAGTCATAAACAACTGAGAATGTTGAAGCTCAAATGCTGTCTGGGCATGATCTACTTCGGCTTAGGCTAAAATCTTGATTAAGTTACCTTTGAATAGCAGAACCTTTGAAACTACCTCCAGACAAGACTAGACATTTTTGATGGACATTCATACAACAAAACTGATTGCAACCAAGATAATGTATTCCAGCCAGCCATAATAAGGAAAGGGGTGTTTGGAGGTCCATTAGATACACTTAAGAACATGTGTCAGTAAGGAAAATCCTCTCTTAAACTATGTCATGTGACAATGGAGGATACATAACATGAGTGTGGACCACCTGTGTCAGTGCCCTCTTTGTCCAGTTATCTGTTCAACATAGGACTTTGTGCTTGAAATAATAGACTGTATGCATGATGATCAATGACAGCAAACCCAAGGCACCAGATGGTTGCAGATTTCACGGTGCACGCGTGTGGTCTGGCATTGTCATGCTGAAAGGGAGAGTGCCCCATGTGTGGATGAACTCTGAGTTCGAAATTCAATTACAGTACAATGTTTCTTACACACCAAAATAGTTACATAACATATTGCCATGTTCAGAGACTTCTAGCAGTAGAGTGATGCAAATATGAAGTCAAAGAAAGACTATAGAATGTCAATAATGTTTGTTTTATACAAGAAGTTTTAAGAGTCTTCACATTAAAAATTTGGAGCTACAACTTTTTAGCCCTCCCTCATGCAAGGTAATAGAACTTTGAAGTTTGACATGCCATGACCTGATGCTTTTATTTATTTCATGTTCTGTAGATCCAGTTAGTGAGTCAATCACAAGGATATGGAATGTGTCAAATTTTATAGGTTTCAGTTTAAACTTACAATAAATAGAAGGGCAATTCAATGCCAAATTGTGCATAGTTTAAGTAAGACATACCTTATGTGGTTTGTCCAGTCTGAAATTGACAACATAGTGCTGCCCACCAACTCCCAGAGACATGATGAGATATTCAGATGAGATGAAGGCATGTTTCTGGAGTCTGTCTAATTTTCACCATGTATAAGATTCTCTCTGATTTGATCCATTATAATTGGTTCTGAAAGCCTGCAGCTGTGAAAACAATAGGTTTGTTTTTATATAAATAACTCGTCTGCTACCAGTCATGGTTTTCTTTATTTTATTTTTTGCACGATGCATTTCAGGAAATGATTTCCATTTTCAAGTGCTTTTTTTGTGTTTGTTATGTCATTCCTATGTGATGTTGTCGATGTGTGAGATTCTGCTTCATTTTGTTGACTTTACTGCAATATATAAGAAAACATGCAATTTTTAGTTGGTTGTCGATCTTTTTGAGAAGTTAGTGGCAAAATTTAGAAGAATTTATGCTTACAGTCCCCTTATGGTCCATTTGTGCAGAGTCTCAGTGATGTTTAGTGTGTGTGATACTCTGCACAAATGGACCATAAGGAAACTGTAAGTACAAATTCTTCTAAATTTCGCCACTAACTTCACAAAAAGATCGACAACCAACTAAAAATCAGGTGTTTTCTTATATAGTGCAGTAAAGTCAACAAAATGAAAGAGACTCTCACACATCAACAACATAACATAGGAATGACATAACAAACGCGAAAAACACACTTGAAAATGGGAATCATTTCCCAAAACGTGTTGTGTGAAAAATAAAATAAAGAAAATCGTGACTGGTAGCAGATGAGTTAGTTACATATAAACAAACCTATTAAGATTCTTTTGCTCACCAGTGCCCTGTAGGCTCATTGTTTTATTCTCTTTTTAGCCACAGAGTCTATATAATGGGTAATCTTCTGCTTCTGACATTTCAGTAAAAATGCAAGAGAGTGCAACAGTTTATTTCTCTTGTTACAAAGTTTATCAAACTCATATATTGTTGGACACCTCCTCTGTATAGAGATTTTTACTGACATGCCAGTACCAGTAATCACAATGAAGATTTACAATGCATTTAGAACAGAATGCACTCAACCTCAAAAGCAGTCAGAAGAAATTTAGAACTCCACAAGGATAGTTTTTCTTTATTATGTCGGTGATGTGTCCTTTAAAATTGGCAGGATATTACAGAAACATCAAATAAAATGTGTCTTTGCACTCTGGAATCAGTGCAAATGATTTGGGGTTGTATTCACAATGATCTAGTTCTAAGGAGATCATGAGTAGCTAAAATCTCGTGCCCTTGTGTGGGAAATTCTTCAGTGCTTGGACATGTTGCACTATTAAAGACAGATGCAATGAACACAGCATAACAGACTAGGTCAGTCAGAAAAGTCTGTTGTTGCTAAACATTGTCTGTAAAAAGGACATGGAACAAACTATGAAAAGATCAAGATTCTCTAGTGTGCCTCTACTTACTGAGACTCCATCATTAAAGAAGCAGTCAATTTGTACAGCTAATGAGTTAATTAACAGTCACATGGGATTTCAAATCAGTGAAGCATGGGAACCAGCATTGGTGGCAATGTGGCATTGTTGGGCACAGAAAAAATGATTACAATGAGTTAATCCAAATGAAAAATCAAAGCCAGAAAAATTGTGGTAGGCACAGTCATATTACAAGTACATGTACACCGGTACACTAGGGTCTGCAGATTGTGGCAAGGCTACCCTGCACTATACATGTGGAGTCCATGATCCATTTCTCTGAGAGGGGGCTTCAGATCTTGATGTCCTTTGTGAGGATGTTATAACCCTGCCACTTGATGGCTGCACCTTTATAGTGAGCCATAGTATAAATTTTCGAGCTACAATGGCAAGCTGCAATGGCAGCTGAAGATGATAAGCAGTTGCCTCACAGGAAAATTGTGCAGTTTATAAAATACCATCTGTTGCACTACCTGTGAACCTATTAAGCAGTTATTATATCTGGGAATCCTCATACAGCAAAAGTGCCGCTGTTCAAAAAGTACAGACCTCATTAGTACTGACATGTTTCCAGTGGGTGTGATATAAGTAATCAGTTAATTCTAACATTCATGAAATAAATTTTGTTAAGAATACATGCCCAGAAATGATGTTGCCAATGGAAAGAACTGATTTTGTCTCCAGTATGAAAACTGGTTTCATGCAGCTCCTCATATTGCTCTATCCAACACCAGCCTCTTCATCTCTGAATAACTACAACAATGTATGTCCAGTTAAACCTGCTTCATGCTCTCATCCCTTGGCCTCCCAGTAAAATTTTTACCCCTCACATTTTCCTCCATTACTTGCCTTCAAAACTGATGATTTCTTCATGCCTCATGATATATTCAACCAACCAATCCCATTTTTAGTAAAGCTGTGCCATAAATCTCTTTCTTCCCTAGTTCAGTTCAGGACCTCCTCATTAGTTATTTATCTGGTCTTCATCATTCTTCTGTAGAGCTACATTTCAAAAGCTTCTACACTCCTCTTGTCTGAACTGCTTATAATCCATTTTTCACTTCTGTACAAAGCTCCAATCTCCACAAATACCTTTAGAAAAGATTTGCTAGCTCTGAAACTTATATTAAATGTTAGCAAATTCCTCTTTTTCTAAAATGGTTTTCCTGCTATAGCCAGTTGGCATTTTATGAACTACTTTTAGTGTCTCATTGTCAATCCAATTCCCTCAGCACTGTTTGATTTAATTTTATTACATTCCATTAGGCTTGTTTTACATTTTTAATTGTTCAACTTATAACCTCTTCTCAAAGCACCATCCATTGCATTCAGCTGTTCTTCCAAGTTCTTTGCTATATCTGACAGAATTACAGTGTCATCAGCAAACCTCAAAGTTTTTACCTCATCCATCTGAACTTAAGTTCCCTCTCAAAGTTTGTCATTGGTTTCTTTTACTGCTTGTTCATTGCACAAGTTGAATGACATCAGGGATATGCTGCAATCTCATGCCACTTGATTCCCTACCACTGGTTCCTTTTCATGTCCTTCAACACTTGTAACTGCAATCTGGTTTCTGTCCCAGGTTGTAAATAACACTTCTTTACCTGTGTTTGTCCCTGTTACCTTCACGATTTCAAAGAGTGTATTCCAGTCAACCCTGTAAAGAGTTTCCTCTAAATCTACAAACACCAATTTGCCTTTCTCTAGTTTCTCTTATAGCACAAATTGTAGGGTCAGCATTGGCTCACATGTTGGTACATTCCTCCGGTGTCAAAACTGACCTTCCCTGAGGTCAGCTTCTAACATTTTTCCTATTCTTCTGTAAATAATTTATGTAACTATTTTGCAAGCATGGCATAATAAACTGATGAATCAGTATTATTCACATTTGTAAGCCCCTGTCTTCTTTCAAATGGGGATTATTTACATCTGAGGGTATTTTGTATGTCTCACATATAAGAGGTGATCAAAAAGTTTCACTTCACATGCCATACAATCCAGAATTAGTATGCCAATAAGGCAAAATTGCTGTGATCATTGATGCATTCATCCCACCAAGGTTGTTGTTGTTGTGGTCTTCAGTCCTGAGACTGGTTTGATGCAGCTCTCCATGCTACTCTATCCTGTGCAAGCTTCTTCATCTCCCAGTATCTACTGCAACCTACATCCTTCTGAATCTGCTTAGTGTATTCATCTCTTGGTCTCCCTCTACGATTTTTACCCTCCACACTGCCCTCCAAAGCTAAATTTGTGATCCCTTGATGCCTCAAAACATGTCCTACCAACCGATCCCTTCTTCTAGTCAAGTTGTGCCACAAACTTCTCTTCTCCCCAATCCTATTCAATACCTCCTCATTAGTTACGTGATCTACCCACCTTATCTTCAGCATTCTTCTGTAGCACCACATTTCGAAAGCTTCTATTCTCTTCTTGTCCAAACTAGTTATCGTCCATGTTTCACTTCCATACATGGCTACACTCCATACAAATACTTTCAGAAATGACTTCCTGACACTTAAATCTATACTCGATGTTAACAAAGTCCTCTTCTTGAGAAACGCTTTCCTTGCCATTGCCAGTCTACATTTTATATCCTCTCTACTTCGACCATCATCGGTTATTTTACTCCCTAAATAGCAAAACTCCTTTACTACTTTAAGTGTCTCATTTCCTAATCTAATTCCCTCAGCATCACCCGACTTAATTTGACTACATTCCATTATCCTCGTTTTGCTTTTGTTGATGTTCATCTTATATCCTCCTTTCAAGACACTGTCCATTCCGTTCAACTGCTCTTCCAAGTCCTTTGCTGTCTCTGACAGAATTACAATGTCATCGGCGAACCTCAAAGTTTTTACTTCTTCTCCATGAATTTTAATACCTATTCCGAATTTTTCTTTTGTTTCCTTTACTGCTTGCTCAATATACAGATTGAATAACATCGGGGAGAGGCTACAACCCTGTCTTACTCCTTTCCCAACCACTGCTTCCCTTTCATGCCCCTCGACTCTTATAACTGCCATCTGGTTTCTGTACAAACTGTAAATAGCCTTTCGCTCCCTGTATTTTACCCCTGCCACCTTCAGAATTTGAAAGAGAGTATTCCAGTTAACATTGTCAAAAGCTTTCTCTAAGTCTACAAATACGTGTTTGGTAAAATACTGTGTCTTGTTACATGAAGAAGCCTGTAACTCCCTGCAGCATATCCTTGTCTGAGAGGAATTTTTACCCTTCAAGGCCATTTCTAAGGGATAAATGGCACAATAGTCACATGGGGAGAGATCAGGACTTTACAGTGAGTGCTCAAGAGTGTTCCACTTGAGTTGGTATAACTTCTGCATACAAAATTTGCTATGTAGGGATGTGTGTTGTCATGAATCAGTGGCATGGAACTTGGTGCATCTTTCTACAATGGTGCTTTTCCACAGATATGCAGCTCAGCACACATTCTTCTTTCTGAGTTGGAAATCTACTGGTGTTTGTCCTTTGACAACCAAGAAACACATTGGTCCTGTTTGGACACATTTGATAATAACATTGCCATAGTTCACATTTCTACATTTACTGTACACATGCCAGAAAAACATCAATGCCACAGTAATTCATTGCTTACATTTTGGTGCTTATATAGTCACATTGGAGCCATGCTACGCTGCATGTACACTGCAGCAGTGCCCTCAGATGGAAACTTTTTGATGGCCCCTTATATGTTCTGCACCAGGTGGGATAGTTTTGTCATAATGGCTCTTCCAAGGATCTCTATAACTTGTCAGGTAATGTCATTAGCTTCAGAGGTCTTGTATTGACACAGGTCTTTCAGGGTTATGTTTAATTCTTCTCACAGTATCATTACTCCCAGCTCATCCTCATATACTTTCTTTTCCTTTTCTATAATATTGTCTTCAAGTCTGTATTTCTTTTATAGCCATTCTTTATAATCCTTCCACCTTTCAGCTTTTCCTTCCTTGCTTAGTACTGATTTGCCATCTGAGCTCTGAATATTCATACAGCAGTTTCTCTTTTCTCCAAAGGTTTCTTAAATTTTCCTAAGCTGATTTCTATCTTTCTCCTAATTATGTGTGTTTCCATATCATTGAAATTATTGTGTAACCTTTCCTGCTTAGCCTTAGCTATTTTACACTTTCTGTCAATCTCACTTTTTAGATTTTAGTGTTCTCATCTGACTGCTTCATTTGCTACTTTTTCATATTTTCTCCTTTCATCAATCATACTCAATATCTCACATGTTATCCAAGGATTTCTACTGGGTATTGTCTCTTAGCCTATTTGATCCTGTGTTGCCCTCATTATTTTGTCTTTCAAAGTTACCCATTCATCTTATATTGTATTCCTTTTCTTTGTTTCAGCTAACTGTCTAACCTTACGAAACTCTCAGCTACCTCTGGTTCTTTCAACTTGTCCATGTCCCATCTCATAAATTTTTCTCATTTTTTGAACCTCTTCAGTTTAGATCTGTAGTTTACAACCAATAAATTATGGTCAGAGTCCACATCTGCCCCTGGCAATGGTTTGCAGTTACAATTTTGGTTTCAAAGTGTCCGTCTTACCATTATGTAACATTCAGAAGCAATTCTGTGCCACTGATTCCTCGATATACACGATATTCTTTCACAACTTTTAAGCCAAATTTTAGCAATAATTAAATTATGTTCTGTTTGAAATTCTATCAGGTGAGTTCCTCTGTCATTACCTTCCCCTGTTCCATGTTCTCCTACTATTTTTCCTTATCTTCCTTTACCTACTATTGATTTCTAGTCCCTCATCACAATTAAATTTTCATTTCCTGTAATGTTTCTTTTATCTCATCATACATTCTTTCAATTTCTTCATCATCTGTAGAATTAGTTGGCGTATAAACTTGTACTACTGAGATGGATTTTGGCTCTGGATCTATCTTGACCATCACTGTGCTCCTCACAGATGCTTACCTGCATTCCTATTTTGGTACTCACTATCCCTTGATTTTTTAATTAATAATGCTGTACTCACCTGAGACCTGACGGGAATTCCTGTTCTTCTTGCCACCGCACTTCACTATTTTCTGTTATATTTAACTTCAATCTGTTCATTAACCGCCCCAAAGAATTCAAGTTTTGTTTTTGTTAATGACATGAGTAGTCCCTCAAAGGAGATCTGAATGGGGGACTATTTTACCTGCTTAATGTTTTACCCAAGGTTCTGCCATCATCATTTGACCACGCAGCAGAGCTGCATCTCATCAGGAAATATAATGGTTGTGGTTTCCCCTTGCTTTCAGCCATTTGCAGAACAAGCTTAGCAAGACAATGTTGACTAATGTTAAGATGTCAGATCAGTCAGTTATCCCAACTGTTGCCCTTGCAATTGCTGGAAAGGCTACTCCACCTCTTCTGGAACAAAATATTTGTCTGGGCTCTCCAGAGATACAACTCCACTGTGGTTGCACCTGCAATATGGCTGTCTGTATTTTTGAGGCATGCAAGCCACCCCACCTTGGCAAGTTCACTGGTTTATGGGGTATCGAAAGAATTATAAAGCTAAAATTCATATTTGATCAACACTGTACGCCTCTAAAACATATGTTTTTAGTGATTGGAAATGTGTCTAAACTGTTTCACCTTTTCAAAAAAATTGAAGTAAAGTGTGTTACAAACGTATCATATGAGCATATTTGGTGATAAAATTTTGGTTTTCAAAAGTCATTTCTGGAACTTACGCTATTCAAATATTTGTTTTGATCCTAATATATAAACATTCTAAAATACACTATCTGTTTTTCAGTACTCTTTTAAATAATACATTGCAACTATGATTATTAGTTTTGAGAGTGCTAGGGAAGACAATTAGTATTGACAGTATTAACTGTAGAGGATCAGCATGAGAGAATTATACATAAAAATCTCAGGGGAGTTAACAAAGGTCTGCTGTTTGTCTTATCTCATAACTAGTAAATTAGGAAACACTGTTCTGTTATGAAAGATATCTGTAATAGAGAGAGAGTGAAAGATAAAAAACTTATTAAAGAAAGAAGCTGCAGGAAAGGAGAGAAGAGGACAATGTAGTAAATAGTGAGTGGACAGTGCTTATGAACAGCTATTTTTGGGTCAGAATTCATAATTACATACATGTAGGGTGACTGCAGTATAGGTCAGAGCTGTCATAGATATATAAAGTTATTTCACAAACCATGATCTCAGTAGATCATGTGCAGTAATGTCATAAGCAGTCACATATGTAGCTTAATGAAACAATGGAAAATCTAAGATGGAATGTAACAATACAATGAAAAGAATAGTTGCTGCTCACCATATAGTGGAAAAAGGCACAACAAAAAGACTGTCAGAAAGATAGCTTTTGGCCAAAAGGCCTTTGTCAAAAGTAGACAGTACACGCAACACACTCATGCAAATGCAACTCACACACACATTGCCATAATCTCTGGCAGCTAAAGCCAGACTGCAAGCAGCAGGGCAAGGCAACAGGGTGGGGGTAAGGAGGAGGCTGTGCTGGGTGGGAAGGGGAAGGAATAGCAGGGTAGAGGTAGGGGATGATAAAGTGCTGCTGGGAGACTGCAGGGATGAGATGGAGAGTGGGGCAGCTAGGTCATGGTTAGACAGATGGTGGGAGAGGGTGGGGTGTGGTGTTTCAGAAAAGGGGAGAAGTAAAACCACTGGTTGCTTTGGTGCAATAGAGGGCTGTGTAGTGCTGTAATGGAAACAAGGAAGGGGCTAGATGAGTGAGAACAGTGACTAACAAAGTTCAAGGCCAGGAGCATTATGGAAACATAGGATATATTGCAGGGAGAGTTCCCACCTGAGCAATTCAGAAAAGCTGGTGTTGGTGGGAAGGATCCATATGGCACAGACTGTGAAGCAGTGTTGGAAATGAAGGTTGTTGTGTTGGGCGGCACATCCCGAGCTCATGGTGTTGTGGGTAGCATTGCTACCTCTGGATCATGGGGTCCCGGGTTCGATTCTTGGCCGGGAAAGGGATTTTCTCTGGCCAGGCACTGGGTGTTTGCATTGTCCTCATCATCTCATCATCATTCAGGAAGTGACAAGATTTGGAACTGCAACAATTGGGAACTTGTACGGGTGCTGATGACCTCGATGTTGAGCACCCCAAAAAACATCATCATCATCATCATCATCATAATCGCCAACAGGGTGGTAGAGTTATTTCTTGGCTACAGTTTCCTGCTGCCCATTCATGGGGACAGACAGCTTGATGGTTGTCATGCCATATAGAATGCAGCACAGTGGTTGCAGCTTAGCTTGTAGATCAAATGACTGGTTTCACAGGTAGCCCTGCCTTTGATGGGATAGGTGATGTTTGTTATAGAACTGGAGTTGCTGGTGGTGGGAGGATGTATGGGACAGATCTTGCATGTAGGTCTATTATAGGGTATGAGTCATTAAGCAAGGAGCTGGGAGCAGGGGTTGTGTCGGGATGGTCAAAGATATTGTGCAGGTTTGGTTGGTGGCAGAGTACCACTGTGGAAGGAGTGGGAAGGATAACGGATAGGGCATTTCTCATTTCAGGGAATGACAAGATGTAGTTGAAACCCTAACAAAGAATGTAATTCAACTGCTCCAGTCCTGTGTGCTACTGAGTCATGAGGAGAATGTTCCTCTATGGCCAGACAGCAAGGCTTTGGAAGTGTTGGGTGACTGGAAAAATAAGGCATGGGCAATCTGTTTTTGTACAAGGTTGGGAGGGTAATTACAATCTGTAAAGGCCTCAGTGAAACCCTTGGTATATTTCGAGAGGGACCACTTGTCACTACAAATGCAATATTGATGGGTGTATAGGCTGTATGGAAAGGATTTCTTGGTATGGAATGGATGGCAGCTGTCGAAGTGGAGGTATTGCTGCTGGGTGGTAGGTTTCATATGGACAGAGGTACTGATTTAGCCATCTTTCAGGTGGAGGTCAATGAATGAACACATTATACGAAAACTGTCTTGAGCAGCTAAATTGAGAGCCAATGCGTAATGGAAATATTTTATATCTGGTAGCCATGAACAGACCAGACCTCATCGACGGTGTCAGTGTTGAGACAGGGATTAGTGATCATGATGTTGTCATTATGACTATGGTTATGAAAGTTAAAAAGTCAGTGAAGAAGGCTAGGAGAGTATTCTTACTAGAAAGAGCAGATAAGCTGTTGTTAGCATCCCTCTTAGTAAATGAATCGACTTCATTTACTTCCAGTATGATGGACTTAGAAGAATTATGGGAAATTTTAAACACATTGTAAATCACACATTGGACAAGTATGTGCCAAAAAAGTGGGTTACGGACGCAAAAGACCCACTGTGGTTTAACAGCGCAATTCGGAGAATGCTTAGAAATCAAAGGCAGTTGCACTCGTGGTACAAGAAAGATCGGGGGAATGAGGACAGGCTGATGTAAAAAGAGCTATGTGCGAAGCATTCAACCACTACCACCATCATACTTAAGCAAAAGATCTTGCTGAAAACCCAAGGAAATTCTGGTCTTGCATAAAATCAGTAAGCGGGTTGAAGGCTTCCATCCAGTCACGCACTGATCAGTCTGGTCTGGCAACAGAAGACAGCAAAACGAAAGCTGAAATTTTAAATTTAGCATTTGAGAAAGCTTTCACGTAGGAGGATCATACAAACATACTGTCGTATGAGTCTCTTACAGATTCCCGTATGGAGGACAGTGATAGACATCCCTTTGGTTGTGAAGCAACTGAATGGCTTGAAAATAAATAAATCGCCAGGTCCTGATGGGATTCCAATTCGGTTTTACAGAGAGTACTCTACTACATTGGCTCCTTACTTAGCTTGCATTTATCGCGAATCTCTTGCCCAACATAAAGTCCCGAGTGACTGGGAAAAAGCGCAGGTGACACCTGTATATAAGAAGGGTAGAAGGATGGATCCTCAAAATTACAGACCAATATCCTTAACATCAGTTTGTTGCAGGATTCTCAAACATATTCTCAGTTCGAATATAATGAATTTCCTTGAGACAGAGAAGTTGCATCAGCACGGCTTTATAAAGCATCGCTCCTGCAGAATGCAAATCGCCCTTTTTTTCACATGATATCTTGCAAACCATGGATGAAGGGTATCAGACGGATGCCATATCCCTTGACTTCCGGAAAGCGTTTGACTCGGTGTCCCACTGCAGACTCCTAACTAAGGTACGAGCATATGGGATTGGTTCCCAAGTATGTGAGTGGCTTGAAGACTTCTTAAGTAATAGAACCCAGTATGTTGTCCTTGATGGTGAGTGTTCATCGGAGGTGAGGGTATCATCTGGAATGCCCCAGGGAAGTGTGGTAGGTCTGCTGTTGTTTTCTATCTACATAAATGATCTTTTGGATAGGGTGGATAGCAATGTGCAGCTGTTTGCTGCTGATGCTGTGGTGTACGGGTAGGTGTCGTCGTTGAGTGATTGTAGGAGGATACAGGATGACTTGGACATGATTTGTGATTGGTGTAAAGAATGGCAGCTAACTCTAAATGTAGATAAATGTAAATTAATGCAGATAAATAGGAAAAAGAATCCTGTAGTGTTTGAATACTCCATTAGTAGTGTAGCGCTTGACACAGTCACATTGATTAAATATTTGGGCGTAACACTGCAGAACGATATGAAGTGGGACAAGCATGTAATGGCAGTTGTGGGGAAGGCGGATAGTCGTCTTCAGTTCATTGGCATAATTTTGGGAAGATGTGGTTCATCTGTAAAGGAGACCGCTTATAAAACACTAATAAGACCAATTCTTGAGTACTGCTCAAGCGTTTGGGATGCCTATCAGGTCGGATTGAGGGAGGACATGGAAGCAATTCAGAGGCGGGCTGCTAGATTTGTTACTGGTAGGTTTGATCATCACGTGAGTGTTACGGAAATGCTTCAGGAACTCGGGTGGAAGTCTCTAGAGGAAAGGAGGTGTTCTTTTCATGAATCGCTACTGAGGAAATTTAGAGAACCAGCATTTGAGGCTGACTGCAGTACAATTTTACTGCTGCCAACTTGCATTTTGCGAAAGACCACAAAGATAAGATAAGAGAGATTAGTGCTCATACAGAGGCATATAGGCAGTCATTTTTCCCTCGTTCTGTTTGGGAGTGGAACAGGGAGAGAAGATGCTAGTTGTGGTACAAGGTACCCTCTGCCACACACCGTATGGTGGATTGTGGAGTATGTATGTAGATGTAGATGTAGAGGGAATGTGTTTAGGCTCTGGAGGAATGTGGATAGGGTTTCCTCATCCTCGATCCAGATCACATTTCTGGGAACCAGTGATCAAAAGCTTGAGCCAAAACTTTTGCAGACACAGTGTGACAAAGCAAGGTGGATTCTACCCCACCTGTTATGTTTTAAAGCCCTGATAATAACTATTTTTTCTTCCCTATTGAAATTTTCTACTATATTTTCAGTTCTGTTTTATAAGTAATATGTATAGGTAGTATGTATTGATAATCCAAAAGTGTAATTAAACATTCAGCAATTTCAATTTTTTCAGATTCTCCTTTTGGCTAGGCTTATTATAATGGTGCCATTAGTTTGGCTATATAGCAGGTTAATTAAAAATTATAGTTAATTAGAGTTAACACTACAGTATCATACATGAAAACTTTCTGAACTAATCAGTATAAGTCCATATAATGACCCACACCAACATAAAGTAAAGCATTCCAATTTTCCTGCAAAATGCTTTAAATTACCTATGACTAATTATCTTCTGAAATAATGTATACTGTAGTTCAGAACCACTGCCAATTTCTACAGCAATTTTTTTCATAATAGGTGTTTAATTCTGATAACTGATGACATGCTCTTGTTTCCACCTTTTTTCTGTATATAATGACATACAACATTAATTAATTAATTAATTCAGTAGTTAATAATTTCATGTAATTTATTGAAATCTGCAAAATGGTCCTCATACATATAAACAAGCATGTTTACATTGCATAATGAGAATAGTGCTCATATATTTTTCTAATTTGTGACCAGCACCATTTTCTATCAGCCAGAACCACTAGTTCTTGTAGTTAATCAAAAAACAACAAAATCCAGACTAGCTGATTTTTACAGCATTTTGTGTTTTTCATAATAATGGTTTGTTCTTACTCCCATCTGCAAAAAGTCAGACATCACCCAAAATTGCCAGTTCATGTTTTGAAAGCTCACAAGTAAGACCTGTGTCAGACATACTCTCAGTGTTAACTCAGACTCCTAATGTGCTCATTCAGTACATTACATGCACACCTACAACCACAAAACTCAAAAACTTCAATGTTTAACAACTTTTGAGTGATTTCTGTAACCTTAATCAATGAAATTTTATGTGTGATAAGCAAGAGTGTGGAATGTTATTGTCATCAAAACTAGTGATTTTTGCAGATGGTGATTCTCATTATAGACTAGATTAAATGAACTATCAAAGTGTAATCCTTCTCCAGTAAATCACCACAGTACAGTACTAAGTGCAAACTGTGACATATGTAAATGTGTCTTTGTACCACAACAGAACCATTAACTTTATCACTATTATTGTAGGGCTGATCTGGTTCAATGAGCTAAATAATTTTTGTAGACGACAAACTGGTCACCATATCTAATAATCAAACATAGATGTGTATGTTAGTTTGAATACAAATAGTGGTGTTGTGTCCACCTTCGAGCAAACAGCATCCCTCACTCATTCAGACTTTTCAGCTTTGTGGTAGTCAAGAGTGGTGTTATTGAGGGGAGACTAGGAGAACCAAGTCTATCACTACATCTGGTGTCTCAGTGTTTTGGAGCTAAGGCACTGTGGAAAAGGGCACATAGGAAATAGTAAAGTGGCAGTGAACTGTTTATATAGAGTGGTGAAGTGACTACTGAGCAGTGAACTATAAGAGACAATAAATGAAAATGAAATGGATGAAAAAGGTACATAAACTGTTCATTATTTCAACAGTAATCATGATAACTGAACAGTTATTTATCCCACAGTGAGACAAGATGGACAGTGCCTTCACAGAAAAATGTTTGTGGTTGCCTATGCAACCATTATTTTACCCATTCATGGTATTGTTCATCCAGAACAAATTGTTAGACATGAATGTTTTTCTTCTAGGCTCCTAAATATATGGAAATTGCACGAGGAGAGATTGAGGCTGAATGAAGGGTGTGTGAGGGCTTCCCAGTGACACCTCTACAGCATGAAGGTGGACACTTTGCAAAAATTGAAGCATACCATCAAGTCCAAATGCACAGGAATGTTGACAGAGGCATCATTCTGTTGAAGGATAGTGTCCACCCATATGCTGCCAAGGGTGTTTCGATTATGCTACAGAACTTTTGCTGGGAAGCTCTGTATGACGAAGCCAATATCATTGTAAAATGATCTATGGTTAATAAACTTCTTGATTCTTACACATCATCTTATCCATATAGTCCCAATCCCTCCTACACAATTTCCATATCTTTCGAGCTTTGGATAAAAAGGTGCATGACTGGGTTCAATCCTGGGCAACTGCAAATGTTTTCCATGGCACTGATCATTCTGTGTCACAGTGGGAAAAGATATATTAGCAGTTAGCAGTTACAGTAATTATTTTTGAAAGAAGAAATTTTTTACTTACTTTTTACAATCTGTTTCGTTTTCAACTGACTGGCCCTTATATACTTTGGGTGGCAAAAGTTAACTGAAATTATGTTTACACTGCAAATAGGGCAGTGCACAAACAATTTTCTGGATTGTTCAAATTATATTATGTGAAATGTGGTGTGAAGCAGATGCCATTATGAGAGGACTACCAGTGGGAGAATGAGTTCATCTGATGTCATCACTGATGCCATCATGAGCAAGACCCAAGCATCACAGATCCTAGCAGCCTACAATGAAATAGCATGGCATGAAAGTTCTAGTTGGGAGCAGTAAGCAGATGGTGGTTGCAAGTTATAACAGCAGCAAATTTCAAGGGCAACAGTGACTGATAGGGAAGTAATTTGGAGCAACAGTGTCTTTGTCATTTAAATGTGATTAACTGTTTGCCAATGTGAGTCACAAGTGAGATGGAGACATAAGCATGAACATTAGGAAAGAGCCATGTTATGACAATGTGAATTATTATGTCTTTTTCCCAATCATGAAACAAAGTGAAGTTCACAATGACAGTGGTTTTAAATCAGGATTATACACAGCTTTATATAACGAAGTGAATTATAATCAGGTTGTGGACAAAATAGAACAGGCTTCACCCAACGCTTGCTGTAATGGGAATGAGAGAGAGCACAGTTCCAAAGTGGTGGAGTAAACTAATATTAAACAAGAACTGCATAAAGGAGTCGTAAAGTACAGGAAGTGTCAGTGAATGAGGATAATCAACCAGTAACACTGAAGTTAGTGAAAAAGTCAAATTCAGGAATGGAAGTGCAGGAAAAGATGATGTCTACTAAGAATGACATTCATAGTTTAGATTACAGAATGAACCAAAACATTAAAGATTTTAAATAAGAATTTAAAAATTTAGACTAAAAATTATATCCATAAAAATTTATTTTGAAAATGTATTAGATACTTGCACTTGGAATATCCAATATAGAGAAAATGTAACTGAAAAAACTATATAAATAGAAGATGAAAATTACTGATTTTTGTCACAATGATTTAACAGAAATGGGTGCAGATCTGTTCTGATATAGCAATGAAATGATTTTCAATGCAAAGCAAGTTGGTACTATTGGACTGAGAGAGCATGTAGGTGTAAATATTGATGTACTGAGAATATTGAAACAATGTGTGTGCAGGTGGTAAAGGGAAGTGTTGACATGGTTGAGAGATCTTTAGAAGCTAACAGTAATATTAATAAGATACAATTAGTATAACCTGATGCAGTTACTGTCAAAATTAAAAATGTTCATATTGAAAAGAGAAAGGTTGCCAAGGTAAAGAAGCATGGACTGAAATTAACAGCAGTTACTGTGTACAAATTATTAGAAGTTAATAATGAAGTAAACGGTGTGATGGGTGTAAAAGGAATTCTCTGGGATTGACAATAAGGAAACACTTTTCAAGAGGTTATTCTCAGTGTAAATATTCGAGAATTTTTGTTCACTATTAAAGTACAGTAAACAGTTGTTCAGGCAGATGAAATGGTCAGTGCACTTGTGTTTTCTGGGGGTCAATTTTTTGGAAATTTTGTTGTGTTTTTTCTTGGTATGGTAAATGTTCTGAAAGACATGTGTTGTTCTTCAATTGGTAATGCAAAACTAGCTGGATGGGCTGGGGGTTAGATTAATTGTGAATCTGTCCATAGGTAGGACGTTCACTGCTCTTTAGTCAATCCATTATTTAGCACATAATGCTTCCCCAAGCTGGGTGATACCATTCTTTCTCTTTCCTGAATCACTCAGCCTCACTTAATATCCTGTCAATTGCTTGTAAGTGGACAATGTTCAGCTTCCACTTTGAACAATTTTAGGTAGTATTTGGAGATATGAAGTCTTGATGATTAAAATTTGTATTGTTTCAAGCATAAGATTTGGGTAGTGATGAACTATAGTAATGCAAGTGGATGGAAACCAATACAACAGATAAATTTTGTTAAGCTTGATGGTGTGTTGTGTTGTTTCTGAGTACAGCAGTACTGCGAATTTTGTGTCTATGATAAATAAATTTCTGTTAGTCATAAGGTAATTTTAAAAAATTAAAATATAAAATATGTTAACAGATAAGAGAATGTTGAAATATCTGGAGACAATACTGACTATCTAACGTAACCAGCAAATATCTGAGTCAATAAACATTTACACAGGAGCATAAAGAAAAAAAACCTTAAATACATGATTCAGTATTGTTTGTGTAAATGTGTGAAAG
The DNA here is from genome assembly GCF_023864275.1 of Schistocerca cancellata. Classification (NCBI taxonomy): domain Eukaryota; kingdom Metazoa; phylum Arthropoda; class Insecta; order Orthoptera; family Acrididae; genus Schistocerca; species Schistocerca cancellata. Next base: position 273,339,678 of record NC_064629.1, read on the forward strand.
TCTTTTGCTCAGGCTAAAGTTAAGCTGAATGACACTCTTTATGGAAATGGCCATCTTTGTTTGAAATATGTCATATTACAGCCCTTCAGACATTATAAAAGAAACACAATATGCAAGGCCTTAATGGTCACTTGTATAGTTATCACATAGATGCAGATGTAGGATGCAGTTGCCTATAGCAATGTCTGTGCAATGAAGGGAAGTTTTGTGTCTGTATTGTCCTTCAGGCTGCAGTTCAGAATAATGTCTAGCCATAACATGAAGTAGTGATTTCAGTAATAATAATGGTGTGTGATGAGGGCCTCCCGTCGGGTAGACCGCTCGCCTGGTGCAAGTCTTTCAATTTGACGCCACTTCGGTGACTTGCACGTCGATGAGGATGAAATGATGATGATTAGGACAACACAACAGCCAGTCCCCGAGCGGAGAAAATCTCCGACCCAGCCGGGAATCGAACCCGGGCCCTTAGGGTTGAGAGTCTGTCGCGCTGACCACTCAGCTACCGGGAGCGGACAGTGATTTCAGTAATTCATATTTTGTCTGTTGTGTTATGGAAATAAGAGTTTTGCCTATAATATTGTGGTTGGTAATTGTAAAGAATATTTTCACAAAGTCATTTTCTGTATATTCAGCAAAGCAGGGGTCTATTTGTTGTTTAATGAAGTAAAGAAGTGATGATGTAATGACATACAAAGGAATATGTGAAGTATAGGTAATCAGGAAGAAGTAACAGTACATAATTGAAAATACACATGAATTAATAACAGTTAAGGAACTTGACTTTGCAGTACCTTAATTTTTATGAACGCACCCCTGTAGCTAACTAGGTTGAAAACCACTTTCTGCATAAGTGAATCAAAAAGAACATTACACTGCCATGTAAAAAGTCATGGATCACTACAGGGATAAAAGTATCTCATGGAAGGGAAAGAGAAATGTATCTTTGGAAAGAACAAGGAGGGATCATGCAGTAGCTGCACACTACAAAAATTACTCAGAATTATTGAGGAAGGTTACTAAACAATCAAGGAACATGCAGATAATATCAGAAATCAGTAATTTCAGTAGCAGACTTAAGGCTGTATGGAATGTAGTGGAACGAGAGACAGGACAACCGGCCAGAGAACAAGAAAATGTCACTACTGAACTGAATGGAAGGCCTGTAAATGATGAGTCACATGTAGCAAATGTATTTAGTAATCATTCAAGAGAAAAAGTTACTCCCATAAAAATAAATCATATGAATGTATCACCAAATTCTCCTTCATCATCAGTAAATCACAGTCTGGATTTCAGAAGGGCCATTGTACTGAGAATGCCATTTACATCCAGAGTGTGAGTTATGTGACATAGAACATGGTTTCCATCCCCTGTGCTATGTTTTTGATCTCTCACAATAAATAATTTTTTTCTTTCCTTTTTCTAATTTTCTGCAACATTTTCAGTACTGTCATATAAGTATGTATGGCATATTTACTGATATTCCAAAAGTGAATTTGAGATTCACCTGTTCAAATTTATTGTTTAGGTATTGTTTTTGGCTAGGCTGATTCCGCTTACACCATTAGTTTGGCTATAGAGTAGGTTAATTAAAAGTTACAATTAAATAATTTTAACATTATAGTATGATGTGAAATTTTTTTAAGGCTAATCAACATAATTCAGCTAATGATCCACACCAGTAGAAACTTAAGTATTCTGACTTTCTTGTGAAGTACTTTAAATTACCTAAAATTAATGTCTTCTGAAATAATGAAATCTGAAGTCCAGAGCTGTTGCCAACTTCCATTGCTGTTTTTGTCACAACCACTGTTAGATTCTGATCTTTGACAACATACTTTTGCTACCTAAATTTTTCTGTACGTAATGACATAAAACACTCTCTGTCTGAATAGGCCATGAAGGCCAATGGTACCGACCAACCACAGTGTCATCATCAGCCCACAGGCATCAACAGGCATCATTGGATGCCCATATGGAAGAGCATATGGTCAGCACCCCGTTCTCCCAGCCATTGTCAGTTTCCATGACCAAAAATGCTGCTTCTCAATCAAGTAGTTCCTAAGTTGGCCACAAAAGGGTTGGTGCATCCCACTTGCTAACACCACTCGGCAGATCAGTTGGTCACCAGTCCAAGTGTTAGCCAAGCCCAACAGTGCTTGACTTCAGTGATCTGACAGGAACTGATGTTACCACCGCAGCAAGGCCTCTGACACATAATTACACCGAAAAATATTAATTAAATAATTAATAATTTCATGTAATTTATCCTAATCTGCAATATGGCACTCTGATATATAAACAAGAGGATTCCCATTGTGTAGGAAGAATAGTGTCCATACAGTTTTCCAAATTTCTGACATGTGACATTTTCTATGAGACAAAATCTCATTCTTCTAATTGATTCATCTGCGAGTTCTTGGTGAAATACTGTATATCATGTTAACTAAATGAAAGCTTTTTTTAGTCTTGTTTCAAAAACTTTATTGTTACTCTATGACACAGGTTGCAGGAAAATTTGTTTAAACCTGAAACATAGGTCATACAGTAATACTACAGTTTGTGAAACAAGGCTAAAAAAGCATTTCATGTAGTTAATACAAAATCACATTTGTTCTTGTTGTAAATCAAAAACAGCAAAAGTCAACCTAGCTAAATTGTAAAGCATTGTATAGTTTTCACAGTAACAGTTTGTTGTTATGCCTGTCTATAAGCAGTCAAATGTCACTCACAATTGCCAGTTTGCAGTTAGAAAGCACACAAGTAAGAACTAAAAAACTTTAACATTTAATAGCTTTTGAATGATTTCTATAGCTTAAACTAATGAACATATCACTCAATCTGTGTTGTGATAACCAAGAGTGTGGAATGTTATTTTTATCAAAACTAGTGATTGTTGCACATAGTGTTTCCCATTATATACTGGCGTAAAGGAACTATCAAAGTGCACATTTTTCTAATAAATTACTACAGAACAGTGCTAAGTGGAAACTGTGGCATGTGCAAATGTGAAATGTGTCTTTCTGCCACAGTATAACCATTAACTTCACTACTGTAATTGTAGAGTTGATCTGGTTCTACAAGCTAACAAATTTCTGTAGTTGACAAACTGGTCACCATTTCTAATATCAAACTTAGTGAAGAAGAAATGGGTGTGTTAGTTCAATGTACACAATGGTGTTGTGTACATCATTGAGTATGCACCATCTTGCACTCATTTACACTTTTCAGCTTTGTGGTGATCAAAAGTGCTGCTGCTGAGTAGGAACGATGAGAACCACGTTAATACTGGTTGAGCTGCAGTACGTGGTACACCTGCCCTAAAAGTTCCTTCAAGAAACATGTAATGAAGTCAATAAACATCTTAACTACTTATATTAGCTCAAATAAAAATTTACAGACTAAAATTAGAAAAATAAATATAATGACTGTATATCTGTACACCTTTAATTAATTTGAAAACCCAAATATATCTGAAAAAGTGTCTCAAGATGTGTTTATATTTACACGCTAATGATGATAAACTTACTCTTCTTCTGTTTGCTTCTTGTTATATTCAGTTGGTGCCCTGCCTGGTGTTGCGTCATGGAAGGTGGACACAGATGCTGTTTCTGCCATAGCTGACACAGTCGCTCCTGTTTCCCCCTCTTCTGAAAACCTACAACCATGCATTAGCCTGAGACAACCTAGCCATGAGTGTGTGTTGGAGATTGTTTTTCTAGCCTTTATATTGTTTATGGGTTTATCTTCTATACCAGTTAAAAATATAAAGATACTTGGATAGCTGTTCCTGCATACATCAAACATAAAAAATGGTATTTTGTGTAGGAGGGATAATAGAAGTTCATGATGATGGCAAGCCTTAGCTTCAACTTTCATAAACAACAGAAATGAAAAACAAAAAAAAACATAAAAGTATGTCGTTGCTTCTCTCACACAATTATGAACACTTATACATTCTGAAACACAATTGGAAATACTTACATTATTATGGAGAGGATAGTAAAACAACTTATACTCTTCCTCTTTGTTTTTCACATGGCGTGTCACAGAAGCAGGAGGTAGCTAATGCAATTGCTGCTTCTCCAACTGTAGACCTATTCACTCCCTTTCCTCTTTATTATGAATGCACTGAAGCATTGATTAGCCTCAGATGTCATGGTGAAGTGCCTGCACTGCAAATGGTCACTCTTTGTGCATTAATAGACAATGGTACTATGAAAAGGCATGGCTGCCAAATGATGTGTGTGTGTGTGTGTGTGTGTGTGTGTGTGTGTGTGTGTGTGTGTGTGTGTGTGTGTGTTTCTTGTTCTGGGCTTCCTCAAGGCTAGTCAGACTTTGGCAAATCTTCTTGCATTTTGTAGACAGAGGTGTCATCACAAAGGATTGCCACAAAAATCCTTTCCTCACTGATAAACATTAATTGTGAAGTCTTTCTCAGTTGTAATACTGTTAATTGGATCCACAGAATGCCACAAGTTAGTGTAGTGAGCCCCAGAAAGGTTTTCAGAGGACACTGTTTTGAAAAGAGCATGGCCAGGTGTGGGCCAACCAATAAGGTCACCATGATATTACCATTACTTTCTGTAAGTTGCTTTCTGAGTCATCAGTAATACATTGTGGTGCACTTTTGTTTTGCCCTTGATCCACAACAAATTTGGAAGTGTGTAAAAGAAGGAGTAATCTGTTAGTCTTGTGTGTTTTCATGATCTACAATCATGTGGAAGCTCATAGACTTTTAGGAAGCACAAATTGTCAATCAAAGATTATTTGGTGCCTCTGTGGTAACAGTAAAAACTACTAAGTGTATTTCCAGCTATTGTATCGAATCTTCAGATCTGTATAGAGTTAACTGGATAAATGCTTCTGCTTTGAAGAGAACCTGAACTTCTGGAAAGAGAGAAAATGGTTTTAAAAAGATGTTTACCTTTTATGTTATGTCAGTTCCATTTAGGTTTCAGCTGGGCTAAAGATGTGTCTAATGAACACAGTTCTAACAAAGTATTTCCAACTGTATTACCAAATATACTGTATGGTAGAGTTACTGCTGCAACACTTCAACATATCAGAAAAATGCATAGAAAATGCTTCAGTTGTTCAAAGCACAAAAATACTGCACTGTATAGCTGTAGTAGCACGCTACCTTACCCATCATTTGAGTTTTCATACAATACAATGGACACTGATGAAAAAATTCACAACACCAAGAACGAATTGTGTGACATACACAAAAATTGGCAGGAAAGTTTCTACACCCGAAAGATGATGTCTACTCAAATTTCATGTGAACTGCATAAAAATAGCACTAGTGGAAGCACTATGAGGATGCAAATCAGGTTTGCTTTAAACATATGCTGTAATCATCATGAGTGTTAGGTACCTTTGAGATTGAATGTGGTGAGTTGATGTTAGTCAAGAATGCATTTAAGGCAACAAAGGTGCCATTATCAACACCTCATTGACTTTGAATGAGGCCATTTCTGTGAAAAACTGGATGTTCCTTCTGCGATACTGCAGCAAGACTTGGCAGGAACGTAGCCACTGTAGATCATTGCTGTCAATGGTGGTCACTAAAATGTACATTCGCAAGAAGACCAGGCTCTGGACAGACACTTGGCACCACTGGGAGGGAAGACCTTTGAGTTTGGCATATGGCTCTGGCACGTCATGCTGCATCTGTAGCAGCAGTCTGAGCAGCAGTTGGCACCACAGTGACACAACAAACTGTTACAAATCAGTTACTTCAAGAACAGCTCTGGGCCAGGTGGCCCATAGCATGCATTCAACGGAACCACCATTTCGGGGTTCAGTTGTGTCAAGCAAGAGCTCATTGGTGGATAGTGTTGAGGTGCCAGTAATGACTGTGTGTTGTTTAGATGTAGGCCAGTTGAGGACCTGCAACCAACCTGTCCCCATGCTAGACACACGCTGGACAAACCTGGAGATATGGTCTGGGGTGTGATTTCATAGAGCAGCAGGAGCATCCTCGTGGTTATCCCACACATCCTGACTGCAAAACTGTACGTCAGATTGGCGATTCAACCTGTCTGCTATCATTTATGAACAGCATTCCAAGGGGTGTTAGCCAACAGGATAATACTCTCTCACATACCTCTTTTGCAGTCCAACGTGGTCTACAGAGCGTTGACATGTTGCCTTGACCTGCTCAATCACCAGGTCTGTCTGCAGTCAAGCAGGTATGAGACATCATCAGACAACAACTCCAGTGTCATCCATAAACAGCAATAACTGTTCCTACAATGACTGACTAAGTGCAACAGGCATGGAACTCCATCCCACAAACTGACATGCAGCACTTGTAAAACACAGTGCACATGAGGTTGCATGACCATATCCAACATTCTGATGGGTACAATGGTTATTAACGTACCAGAATTTCACATTTGCAGTGGGTCATCTCACTCTTACATTAATGTGCTAATAACTTAAATACATTTCCTAGACAAATGTATCCCTAAAATTTCATTATTCTACATTAATTTTTTTGGGGTTGTGATTTTTTTTCATAAGAGTGTTTACCTGTGAACAAAAGCGGGAAATGGATAAAGTCATCACGGTCTCTTCCTCTTTTCCAGCACAGTGTAGGGTGTGCAGTGGACTGACTGATAATAAACTTGTGTTTCAATATAAGAAACAGTAACTGCTAGGGTCTTGAAGTGACTTAATTTCCATAAAAAGTAAAAGTATTTTATACATAATGAAAACTCAAAAAATATGTGCCAAAACTGTTTAAATGTAGTCAGTGTATAGAACATATTATTACACCATAAACAGAATATAAGTTAAGAGTAAAAAGAGACATAAATGTAATATAAGGTGGTTTGAATTCTGTAATATATTAGGTCAAAACTGCTTCTCTGTCATACTGGATTTTACCGTAATCAAAGCATCTGGTGTGCATTTAAGTCTAGTCTTTATATTGCTTTTTCACTGTCATATTTTCCTCTAACTGTGAACTTCATGACTTGCACACACTATATATTTAAAACACAAATGATCATTTTTCCTCTTATTTTCTCTCCTTTTTTTTCTTTAAATGGATGCTGGCATACTATTTTGGCAACTAGAGATATACAGGAAATGCTTATTATACATGTGGTCACAGAATGGGTGGACTGCATCAGTATGTAACACCAGCGCTTCTTACTAATCATTATCATTTACACTCACAGCTCAACAGTTGCATACCTACCAGCAGACATTAATATATCTTACACAAGGCATGGCAGCAAAGTAACCCATGGTAATCTAAACTTCTTGCCTCCAATGGCATTTCATAAAATTTGCCATGAATGTATCCTTATTTTTGATTAGTGAGTTCCAGCGTCAAGTAACCACACTCAAATGATTTGTTAGAAACTTTGATTGCTCTTGAGTAACACACTCTTTTCCCTTGCTGAAACATACAGACACTGTGAAATATTTTTCCCTAAAAGCATTCCACATCAACCAGCTTGCTGATACCTCTACCAGATGCTAGAAACTAATTGTTTCATTGGTTTGTAATGTTTATGGCACTCTGATTGCAGCTATGGCCTACACATACTGAACTTTTACCAGTGGCCTACAAGATAAACTGGCATCAGGCCCCTTCTACAACTACAATAGCATTTTGATGTTGCCTGTGGCAGTGTTGCCACCACAATTAATTCTTTCCTTGTTTCTGGGCTCACCTTGTACAGATACAGCGCAAAATGGTACAACAAAACCAACTTTTTTAATTTCCATTTTTGTATTTAAAATATAAGGATTGAGCTTATTCTCCTACGCAACAGATTGTTCTAAAATCTATGCATTCAGGGTCACAACATGTCTTGCTTTTATAGTCTTTCTCATTGTTGTACTTTATATTAACTTAAAATTATTTTGTAGGTAGGTCGAGATGAGTCTATTCTGAGAATTAGTGATACTTGGCCTAAATTTATCTAAACACAGCACATAAAATACCTTCTTTTTATTGATTATATCAATAAACCTTTATGTGAGTTAAATAAGTTAAATGATACCTAAATTACTGACAGTAGTTCCTATAAATAGTATCAGCACTTGTCAAATTTGGATGGTGCAGTGTTCAAATCCTCTTGAGGAAATCCTGTTTTAAGTTTATGATGCTTTAATCAAATTATTTAATGTGAATTCAAGGACTGTTTTTCTGAGGTCATGACTGATTTTACTCTTCTGATCCTCTTTCAATCTTAGTTCAGGCTCCTGATTTAATAACCTCATCACTGACCAAATGTTTAGCTCTAATTTCTTTTAATTATGTTTATTCTTTGTAATTTCATGAAAAACCATTTAGAAGCTTCTGTACGCCATTTAAGATTGGGCAAAACTGAAGAATGGCATACTGTGATAGGTCAATCACAGACAGACCCTGCATTGTGTCATGCAGCTGGAAAAGAAACTTGGTGACACAAATCGTCAGATGGTAAAAGTATATCTACATCTACATCTACATCCATACTCCGCAAGCCACCTGACGGTGTGTGGCGGAGGGTACCTTGAGTACCTCTATTGGTTCTCCCTTCTATTCCAGTCTCGTATTGTTCGTGAAAAGAAGGATTGTCGGTATGCCTCTGTGTGGGCTGTAATCTCTCTGATTTTATCCTCATGGTCTCTTTGCGAGATATACGTAGGAGGGAGCAACATACTGCTTGACTCTACGGTGAAGGTAGGTTCTCGAAACTTCAACAAAAGCCTGTACCAAGCTACTGAGCGTCTCTCCTGCAGAGTCTTCCACTGGAGTTTATCTATCATCTCCGTAACACTTTTGTGATTACTAAATATCCTGTAACGAAGCACGCTGCTCTCCGTTGGATCTTCTCTACCTCTTCTATCAACCCTATCTGGTACGGATCCCACACTGCTGAGCAGTATTCAAGCAGCGGGCAAACAAGCGTACCGTAACCTACTTCCTTTGTTTTCAGATTGCATTTCCTTAGGATTCTTCCAATGAATCTCACTCTGGCATCTGCTTTCCCGCCGATCAACTTTATATGATCATTCCTTTTTAAATCACTCCTAATGCATACTCCCAGATAATTTATGGCATTAACTGCTTCCAGTTGCTGACCTGCTATATTGTAGCTAAATAATAAGCGATCTATCTTTCTATGTATTCGCAGCACATTACACTTGTCTACATTGAGATTCAATTGCCATTCCCTGCACCATGCGTCAATTCGCTGCAGATCCTCCTGCATTTCAGTACAATTTTCCATTGTTACAACCTCTTGATATACCACAGCATCATCCACAAAAAGCCTCAGTGAACTTCCGACGTCATCCACAAGGTCATTTATGTATATTGTGAATAACAACGGTCCTACGACACTCCCCTGTGGCACACCTGAAATCACTCTTACTTCGGATGACTTCTCTCCATTGAGAATGACATGCTGTGTTCTGTTATCTAGGAACTCTTCAATCCAATCACACAATTGGTCTGATAGTCCATATGCTCTTACTTTGTTCATTAAACTACTGTGGGGAACTGTATCAAACGCCTTGTGGAAGTCATGAAACACGGCATCTACCTGTGAACCCGTGTCTATGGCCCTCTGAGTCTCATGGACAAATAGCGTGAGCTGGGTTTCACACGACCGTCTTTTTTGAAACCCATGTTGATTCCTACAGAGTAGATTTCTAGTCTCCAGAAAAGTCACTATACTCGAACATAATACGTGTTCCAAAATTCTACAACTGATCGACATTAGAGATATAGGCCTATAGTTCTGCACATCTGTTCGACGTCCCTTCTTGAAAACCGGGATGACCTGTGCCCTTTTCCAATCCTTTGGAATGCTATGCTCTTCTAGAGACCTACGGTACACCGCTGCAAGAAGGGGGGCAAGTTCCTTCGCGTACTCTGTGTAAAATCGAACTGGTATCCAATCAGGTCCAGCGTCCTTTCCTCTTTTGAGCGATTTTAATTGTTTCTTTATCCCTCTGTCGTCTATTTCAATATCTACCATTTTGTCACCTGTGCGACAATCTAGAGAAGGAACTACAGTGCAGTCTTCCTCTGTGAAACAGCTTTGGAAAAAGACATTTAGTATTTCGGCCTTTAGTCTGTCATCCTCCGTTTCAGTACCATTTTGGTCACAGAGCGTCTGGACATTTTGTTTTGATCCACCTACCGCTTTGACATAAGACCAAAACTTCTTAGCATTTTCTGCCAACTCAGTACATAGAACTTTACTTTCGAATTCATTGAACGCCTCTCGCATAGCCCTCCTCACACTACATTTCGCTTCGCGTAATTTTTGTTTGTCTGTAAGGCTTTGGCTATGTTTATGTTTGCTGTGAAGTTCCCTTTGCTTCTGCAGCAGTTTTATAACTCGGTTGTTGTACCACGGTGGCTCTTTTCCATCCCTTACAATCTTGCTTGGCACACACTCATCTAACGCATATTGTACGATGGTTTTGAACATTGTCCACTGATCCTCAACACTATCTGTACTTGGGACAAAACTTTTGTGTTGAGCCATCAGGTACTCTGAAATCTGCTTTTTGTCACTTTTGCTAAACCGAAAAATCTTCCTACCTTTTTTAATATTTCTATTTACGGCTGAAATCATCGATGCAGTAACCACTTTATGATCGCTGATTCCCTGTTCTGCGTTAACTGTCTCAAATAGTTCGGGTCTGTTTGTCACCAGAAGGTCTAATATGTTAGTGCCATGAGTCAGTTCTCTGTTTAACTGCTCAAGGTAGTTTTCAGATAAAGCACTTAAAAAAATTTCACTGGATTCTTTGTCCCTGCCACCCGTTATGAACGTTTGAGTCTCCCAGTCTATATCCAGCAAATTAAAATGTCCACGCAGGACTATAACATGTTGGGAAAATCTACTCGAAACATTTTCCAAATTATCCTTCAGGTGCTCAGCCCCAACAGCTGCTGAGCCAGGGGGCCTATAGAGACATCCAATTACCATGTATGAGCCTGCTTTAACCGTGACCTTCAACCAAATTATTTCACATTTCGGATCTCCGTCAATTTCCTTCGATACTATTGCACTTCTTATCGCTATAAACACGCCTCCCCCTTCACTGTCCAGCATGTCTCTGTGGTATACATTCCAATCTCAGTTTAGGATTTCATTACTGTTTATGTCTGGTTTCAGCCAACTTTCTGTCCCTAGTACTATGTGGGTATTGTGACCGTTTGTTAATGAGAGCAGTTCTGGGACCTTTCTATAGATGCTCCTGCAGTTTACTATTAGCACATTAACATTGTTATTCCCTGTTGCATTTTGCCTACTCCTACCTTGCCGCATCTCAGGAGGCGTCTTGTCGGGCCTAGGGAGGGAATCCTCTAACCTAAAAAACACACATGTGCACTCCACATGTACTCCGCTACACTTGTAGCCGCTTCCTGCGTATAAAATATGCTGGAAGGCTTATTGATAAAGTTATTGATGAATTTCATGAATATTATGGCAAAGCCATAAGAGAAAACACACAAGTTGGAAACCGTGAAAAGAGCAATGTGGGCAACATCCTTTCACAGACACTAACCCTGTACAGAGATTGTGCCCACTTGCACCAGATACATGGTGCAAGTATAGAAAAATGGAGGCAGCAGGAAAATTAGATGGATTTAAACATAATCACTCAGTGACTGAAGCAGTAATGAAGGTCATGAAGTCTATATTCAGAGACTTAGCACATCCAGACTTGCTAAAGAAATGCCTCCATGGTAACACACAGAATGTTAATGAGGCATTTAACAATATTGTGTGGACACGGATTCCAAAAAATGTGTTTGTAGGCATGAAAACTTTAAGAGAAGGTGTATGTGATGTAGTTATTTCTTTCAGTGATGGGAATTATGGGAGATTAAAAGTCCTGGATCAGCTGGGAAAAATACAGGGCATAATATGGCAACTACATTGGAAGTCATGGACCAATTAAGTGTGTGTAAAGCTGAAATTTCTGCTCAGCAAATGATCAAGGAGGCAAGAAAGAAGAGAAGAATGAAGAATATTTAGGTGAAGAAGAAGGATCAGATTATGGAGCACGCTGCGATTTTTTAAGAAGAAAGGTGTGTTTCCATAGACCTCTTACTTAAACTTGAATTTTCTCAAAACAGTAAATTTTCATGCAAAGACCCATTTTCGCATGAACCAATAAACATAGAATTTATGAGGATTGTTTACATAGAGGAGGTAATTATATGGATCAACAATCAGTGTTTTGAGAGTTAGATAATTGATGCTGTGATGTATAAAAAACAATAATTTGTTGAAATAAACTGGCATATTTATAAAAAATTGTTTCTCAATTTCCACTAAGGGTACTTTTTCATTTCTAGATTAGTGAACTAAATACATTCAGATAATCAACTGTCAAAACTTTGGTGATATCTTCAATAGTTTTAGACATAATGGGTTAAAAGTTGAAAGCATTTAGCACTGACAGCATAGGGGGTCTGATCTCACCTTAATGCTGCTGGTGAAATTGCACCACATGAGAGTATGCATTGGCCAGAGACAATCTGATAATAATTGTGTGTCAGTATGCATTTAGTATCTATAGAAGATCTACCATGTTTTGACTGCAGTGTTACCAACCACTAGGTTTCATGAATATTCTTCATTTACAGATTATGTAAATTGTGAAGCAATACTCAGACCTAATACCATGAATCTGCTTCACAAAAGTAAACAAATGATTACTCATAAGATTTTTTAATAACTTATTTGTAGTGCACTAATTTTTCAGGGGAAAATCCATGAAGGGTTTGGTGCTATCATTTTACCTGGTATTGTTGTGGGCTTCAGTCAGAAGGAACTGTTTGATGCAGCTCTCCAAGCAACTACATCCTGTGGAAGCTTCTTCATCTCCAAATACTACTGCAATCTACATCCCCCTGCATCTGCTTACTGCATTCATCTCTTCGTCTCCTCCTACAATTTTTACCCCTCATATTTTCCTCCATTACCAAATTGGTGATGTCTCAGAATGTGTCATATTAACCAATCCCTTCATTTGGTCAAATTGTACCACAAGTTTCTTGTCTCCCCAATTTTATTCAGTACCTTCTCATTAGTTTTATGACCTACCCATCTAATCTTCAGCATTCTTCTGTAGTACCATATTTCAAAAGCCTCTGTTCTCTCCTAGTCTAAACTGTTTATCATCTATGTTTCACTTCCATACATAGCTACACTTCAGATAAATAACTTCAGGAAAGACTTCCTAATAATTAAGTCAATGCTTGATGTTAACAAATTGGTTGTATTGCCATTGTCAGTCTAGATTTTATGCCATCATCAGTTATTTCGTTTCCCAAACAGCAAAACTCACCTACTGCTCTGAGTGTCTTTTTTCCACAACTAATTCCCTCAACATCACCTGACTTAATTTGACTACCTTCCGTTATCATTGTTTTGCTTTTGTTGATGTTCATATTATATCCTCCTTTCAAGACACTGTCCATTCTGTTCAACTGCTCTTCCAAGTCCTTTATTGCCTCTGGTGGAATGACAATGTTATTGTCAAACCTCACAGTTTTTACTACTCTCTGAACTTTAATTCCTACTCAAATTTTTTTTTTCTTTTTTTCCTTTACTGTTTGCTCAATGTACAGACTGGATAACATCAGAGATAGGCTATAACCATCTTTCACTCCTTTCTCAATCACAGCTTTCCTTTCATGACTCTTGTGTCTGCTGTTTGGTTTCTGCACAAGTTGTAAATAGCCTTTTGCACCATGATACATACGTAGTTTCAAAGAGAGTCTTCCAGTCAACACTGTCAAACACTTTATCTAAGCCTACAAATGCTATAAATATAGGTTTGCTTTCCCTTAATCTATATTCTAAGATAAGTCATAGGGACAGTATTGCCTCACATTTTCCTACAATTCTGCAGAATTCAAATTGATCTCCCCCACCAAGATTGGCTTCTGCCAATTTTTCCATCCTTCTGTAAAGGATTCACCTTAGTATATTTATTTATTTATTTATTTATTTATTTAATTACACATCAAGTTCAGGAGGACCAAATTGTGGAGCAAATCTCCAAGGTCATGGAATGTGTCAGTACATGAAATTACAGCATAAAAGTAATATCAGAAGGAAATAAATGTTTATGAACCTGAAAAAAGTCAGCCCTCAAGTTGAAGTAAACACAATCAACAATATAACAAGAATCAGCTTACTTTTTCAGGAAACTCCTCAACAGGTTAGAAGGAGTGACCCATGAGGAAACTCTTCAGTTTCGATTTGAAAGTGCATGAATTACTGCTAAGATTTTTAAATTCGAGTGATGGCTTATTGAAAATGGATGCAGCAGTATACTGCACACCTTTCTGCACAAGAGTTAAGGAAGTCCAATCCAAATGCAGGTTTCCCCCAAAATATAAGATCATACGACATAAGTGAATGGAAATAATCAAATTAGACTGATTTTCATGTTGAACGATCACTCACTTCAGATACCATTCAAATAGTAAAAATGGCAGCATTAAGTCTTTGAACAAGATCCTGATCGTGAGCTTTTCATAACAGCTTACTATCTATCTGAACATCTAGAAATTTGAAATGTTCAGTTTCACTAATCATATGTCCATTCTGTGAAATTAAAATGTCAGGTTTTGTTGAACTGTGTGTTAGAAACTGTAAAAACTGAGTCTTACTGTGACTTAACTTTAATTCATTTTCTACAACCCATGAACTTAGGTCATGAACTGCACTATTTGAAACTGAGGCAATGTTGCACACGACATCCTTCACTACCAAGCTAGTATCATCAGAAAACAGAAATATTTTGGAGTTACCCATAATACTAGAGGGCATATCATTTATGTAAATAAGGAACAGGAGTGGCCCCAACACTGAGCCCTGGGACACCACCTACTTGACTGTACTCCACTCAGACCCCACATGACAGCCATTCTCAACATTTTGAATAATTACCTTTTGCTGTCTGTTGCTAAAGTAAGTGGTGAACAAATTGTGAGCTACTCCCCGTATTGCGTAATGGTCCAACTTCTGGAGCAATATTTTGTGATCAACACTCAAAAAATATGCCTAGCATTCAAAGCCTTTTGTTTAATCCATCCAGTACCTCACAAAGAAAAAGAGCATATAGCATTTTCATTTGTTACACGACTTCTAAAGCTGAAGTGTACATTTGAAAACAAATCATGTGGTATAAAATGATCATTTATCCTTACATACACAGCCTTTTCAATAACTTTAGCAAACACTGATAGCATAGAAATAGGTGTAAAGTTATCTACATTATCCCTTTCTCCCTTTTTATAAAGCGGCTTTACTACTGAATACTTTAATTGTTCAGGAAACTGACCATTTCTAAAAGAAAAATTACAAATATGGCTAAATACAGGGCTAACATGTGCAGCACAGTGCTTTAATGTTCTATTAGACACTCTATCATAACCATGAGAGTCTTCTGTGATTTAATTATTGACTCAATCTCCCTCTTGTCTGTATCACAAAGAAGTATTTCAGACATCAATCTCAGAAAGGCATTTGCCAAGAAAGTTATATGATTCCCTGTAGAAAATATATTTTTATTTAATTCACTAGCAATGCTCTGAAAATGATTGTTAAAAACTGTACATATATCTGATTTATCAGTAACAGAAATATTTGTATTGCGAACTGACTCTATATCATCGACCTTGTGCTGCTGACCAGACACTTCCTTTACAACTGACCATATGGTTTTCGTTTTATCCTGTGAATTAGCTATTCTATTTGCATACCACATACTCTTTGCCTTCCTAATAACATTTTTAAGCACCTTACAATACTGTTTGTGCTACTGTAGCTTGATTGTTAGTACGTCTAACATTTTGATATAATTCCCGCTTTGTTCTACGTGATACCCTTATCACACTGGTCAGCCACTTGGGCTGCCTGTTACTGCTAGTACTCCATTTAGAACATTTTAATGGAAAGCAACACTCAAAGAGCATGAGAAATGAGTATTTATGATCTATGTTATCGGCACTATAAACATCCTCCCACTCTTGTTCCTCGACAAGGTTTAAAAAACTCTCTATTGCTGCTGGATTAGCTTTCCTACATAGTTTGTAATTAAATGTTACATTTATGTGATTACTAAAGCCTTTTAGTGTTAAAATTTGTGCATCATGGTCTGAAAGGCCATTCACGCTTTTACTAACAGAATGCCCATCTAGTAATGAAGAATGAATAAAAATATTGTCTATGGCTATGCTATTGTTCCCCTGCACCCTAGTTGGAAAAACACAGTCTGCATCAGATCATATGAATTTAGGAGATCTACTAACATCCTTTTTCTTGCACCATCATATACAAATTTATATTGAAGTCACCACATATAACTAATTTCTGGCACATCCTACAAAGTGAACCAAGAACCCACTCTAGCTTGAACAGAAATGCTCAAGTCAGAGTTAGGGGACCTATAAACAACAATTAGAAGTTTAGTTTCACTAAATTCAACTGCCCCTGCACAACGTACAAATATCTGTTCAGTGCAGTGCTGTGATACGTCTATGGACTCAAATGGAATACTGTTTTTTATGTACATAGCCACTCTCCCACCCCACAAGGAACTCCTTGAAAAACAGCCAGCTAATTTATATCCTGGTAAAGAAGCCTCTGAATTGTCAAATTATTTAAGTGGTGCTCCAACATACCAATAATTTCAGAGTCAACATCTGTAAGCAGTTCACTAACTTTATCTCTAATACCTCTTACATTTTGATGAAATATGCCAATTTCTTCTCTACTTGGGAAAATTACATCCTCTGAAGGTGAGCCCTTTGTTAGAGGGACTTCCTGTAAGCAGGTATAGCTATCAGCTTACTTTAATCTATAAAAGGTGCTGCTCTAACACCAACTACTACAGAAATTTTTCCATGAGTGATCCCACCGCCACCACCCACTACACCTTCACGTTTAAGCTTTGCATGCCTCCCCTTCCCATACCTACTGAGATGCAGGCCATGCCCTGCGAAACTCGATCTGCCATTTGACCCAACTGGCACCACCGAGATGTGACCCATGCCCTCCGCCATCAGCACTTTCCCCAGCCCCATGTTAACATGCCTAACAGCATGTTAAGATGAGGCCAATCCTGATGCTGAAACAGTTGCACAAAATACACATTAGTGCCACCAGTTTTAGTAGCTATCTTTACCAGGTCACCACCTACATCATATTTCCCGTCCCTATCAAGACTGTTCCCTGCTCAACCCACTTTCACTACCTAATCCTCCTTCATAAAATTTCTGCAAAACACCCCTATGCTGTCAGTCACTTGAGCTAACCCTGCACTAGGCTTCACAATGCTGGTGAGCTGGTACTCACTCCTTAACACTTCCTGCAACTGCTGGTCCACACCTCTATTGTGTGAACTACCTAGCAGCAGAACCATCTTCTTTCTGTTAGGCTTTGCAACTGACCTAGGCCTCCTGACTGCTGAAGATGGCTGCATGTTCTCTACATCTACAGCTACAAGAGGCTCCTCTCCAATCAGCTTTGACAGTTGGTCAAATCTATTGCATATATGCAAAGGATAACTGTCTGAATATCTCCTGTTCCTAGCTGCCCTTCTTGCCAACAGCCAGTTTCCATTCCCCATCACCCTTCACCCTTCTCAACTTATCTAGCTCCTCCTTTGTGCATTGTAACTGCACCTGAAGGGCACAGATCTTATGCTCCTGCTCATCTATCAACTTATTTCTACTACAGGTTCTGCATTCCCAGAAGACGATCTCGCTAGAATGCCCACTGGCTTCCCCACTGCATTCCCTCCCAATGAAAATACTTTGAACAAATCCCACACCATAACCCACAACTCACAAACCTACGACAGAGTCCTCACTTCTCACTCTTGGTAAAATTTTACAGTTACTGTAAGAAAACTATATGTCTACGTTACCAAAATTCAGTTACACCAGTAGAATTATTTATAGAACTAACAACAGTGGTCTCAAGATCCTCTGTCTACTAAGAAAGCAACTACTTTAATTAGTACTACTACACCACAGCTAATACCTATAACAACAAAACTTTACAAAATTATTAGCTAAAACCAAAAATTCAAATGAAGTTAAAACACTGAATGAAAATTTGACTGAAATATTTCACTTGAAACAACAAGAAACATCAGCTGAAAACTAAAGCACAAAATTTACTAAACGACTTCAATGCACAGAAAACTCTAACAAACACAGCGAGTGAAGGTTCCAAAAGTTTATTAAATCATTATTTCACCACAAACAGCATGAAACACCGCTGAAAACTATTAAATTTAATAGTTGCAACTATAATGTGTTATACTGATTGTTAGCTAATTTTCACACCTGTCAGCAACTGCTTTCTTTTGGATTAGAATTATTACATTCTTATTAAACTCTGAGGGTATTTCATCTGTCTCACATATCTTGCACACCAGATGGAAGAGTTTTGTCATAGCTGGCTCACCCAGGGCTATTAATTGTTCTGACAGAATGTCGTCTACTCCCAGGAACTTGTTTCGACTTAAGTCTTTCATTGCTCTGTCAAATTCTCCTTGCAGTATCATATCTCCCATCTCATCTTCATCTATATCCTCTTCATTTTCTATAATATTTACTTCCAGTTCATTTCTCTTGTATAGACCCTCTATATACTCCTGCCACCTTTCAGCTTCCCCTTTTTTGCTTAGGACTGATTTTTCACCTGAGATCTTGATATTCATACAACTGCTTTTCTTTTCTCCAAATGCCTCTTTAACATTCCTGTAGGTAGTATTTGTCTTTCTCCTACTCAGATGCGACTGTCTGCACTTCTGCCATGTGTAAACTTACGGGCCACCAATGAAGATAAATTGTAGCTGATGGCTTTGTTGGTGTATCCAACTTTAACTTTTGTGTGTGTTATTTCCTTCTTTGTACCTATCATTTATCTTCAGATAGTCTCTGAAGTTCTACAGAGCCGTAAATATTTTTTTCTCATTTAGACCAAAGGGTAAAACATAGGACAGTCAGTGAAAGTGCCCATAACGGCTTCTTTTCCAGCTCCTACTGGTTTTGAATCAGGAAAATGTTATATTAAAATACTAATTTTATCCTTCAACAAAATTATACAGCAAAATGGAAAGTATGAGTGTGAAAAACTAACTTAGGGCACACTGAGACACTGACTCAAATGTGTTTCACAACTTGTGTTTCACTTTACTCAATATGTAACATCTTCAAAAACATTATAGCAGCCTAATGATAATGTATTTTGCAACTTAAAACTACACAATATTTAGACTGAAGTACATAGATTTTAGGTATATTTTATTATTACCTAATTTAAATTAGTAGCCATGTATCATACACAACAAATTACTTAACATTCCAAGGAAGTGTTTATGTAACTTTATTCAAATAACTATATGCACTGATTGCCCAAGTCAGGCTACTATTTTCCAAATTACTTCCTATTCACATCACCAATGAAACAACACTGTAACACTACCACAAGGAGAGAAGATAGAAATATCTTTCTCTTTCAATCTAAATACTTTATCATAACAGAGTCTAGGTAAAGTATACTGAACTGAAATGAAACCAAATATTACATTGTTTTTAAAAACAATATTTTACCAACTATCCACAAAGTTTCATATTTCTCATGCCACTCCAATTAAACAATTTACACTGATGAAAAAAAATCACAACACCAAAAAATAATTAATGTAGAGTAGTGAAATTTTAAAAATGCATTTGTCTAGATGACATATTTAAGTGATTAACATTGCAAGATCACAGGTTAACGTAAGGGAGAGATAAGCCATTGCAAATGTGAAATGCTAGTATGTAAATAAGCAGTGCAACTGCCAGAATGTTGATATCATTGCTGAAAACATGCATGCATTGAGTAGTACAGATGCTGGATGTCAGTTTATGGGATGGAGTTCCAGGCCTGTTGCACTCAGACGGTCAATAAAGGGACAGTTTATACTGTTTGTGGATGAGGCTGGAGTTGTCATCCAATGACATCCCATATGCGCTTGATTGAAGACAGATCTGGTGATCAAGCAGGCCAGGACTACATGTCAAAACTCTGCAGACTGTGGTCAGCTACAACAGCAGTATGTGGGCAAGCGTTATCCTGTTAGAATCCACCACCTGGAATGCTGTTAATGAATGATGGCACAACAGGTTGAATCACCAGATTGAGGTACAAAATTGCAGTGAACATAGGACAACCATGAGAGTGCTCCTGCTGACATATGAAATTGCACCACAGACCCTAATTCTAGGTGTAGGTCCAATGCATTTAGCATGCAGACAAGTTGGTTGCCGGCACTGAAATGGACTCCTCCAGATCAACACATGGACATAACTGGCACCAAGGCAGAATGATCTTTCACCAGAAAATGCAACAAATCTCCACCCTGCCCTCCAAAGAGCTCTTGCTTGATACTACTGAAGTTGCATAAGGTGGTGGTTTGGGTTCAGTGGATTGTACACTACAGGGTATTTGGCTCAGTGATTTCCTTAATGTAACCAATGTGTTATAATTTGTTGTAACCAGTTCGTTGTGTAACTGTGGTACCAACTTCTGCTCAGATTAGAGCTGCAGATGCAGAACGATGTACCAGAGCCACATAGGAAACATGATGGTCTTCCCTCCCAGTAGTACCATGTGGCAGTCTACAGCCTGGGTTTCTTTTGACAATTCATATTCATGAGCACTGTTGCCAGTAATCATGTACAGAGGCTACATTCCTGCCAAGTCTTTCTGCAATATCACAGAAGGAACATTCACCTTCTCATAGCCCTATTATACTACCTCCTCCAAACTCAGTGGGGTGCTGATAATGGTGTCTCTGTTCCTTTAAATACAGTCTTGACTAACATCAACTCATCATGTCCAAGCTCAAAGGTAACTAATACTCATGCTGTTACAGTGTGTATTTAGAGCAAACTTGACCTGCATCCTCAAAGTGGTGCTACTAGTGGCACTCCTATGCAATTGGCGCAAAATTTGAATATACATCATCTTACAGATGTAGTAACATGCCTACCAACTTTTATTTACTTCACACAACTCCTTCTTTGTGTTCTGATTTTTTTCTGTCAGTGTATTTCATTCACAGTATCGTAATATTAAGCCAAGTTTAAGAATTGCTTATGGCTCAATACAAATCGTTTTCATCTCTTTAGAAGATTTTACAACAAAATTAATTTGTACAATAAATAAAGATTCCACGTTTCGGAAGGATGGAATCTTTCTAAGTACAGATGTATGTTAACTAACTACCACTAAATGATCTTGATGAAACTTGGCAGGAATGCATTGGGTGCAGAGTAATGCAGTAGCCTTTTTTGTGCCCAGTTTCACTTTTAATGTGTAAAACACACCCTGCAAGGTAATTTGGCATATAACGTTTGGAGGTAATATCTTTCAAATGATATGTAAAAAAAGGTTCTCATATCACAGTCAATATGTAATTAACCTTCTTGGAAACTGTATAACTGAATTTTATAATATTCTAAAATTCTTCACAATACCCCACCACCATTAATTTATTTTCAAAAATGGTAACTTTTGTTACAGTATGAACTAAAGAAGTTTTGAAGCTACATACATCTATGTGTAAATAAAGCTGGCATCTGGCATACAATTTTTGGAAAGTGCTGTCACAGTATTTTCAGCATACCTAATTAAAACATGTAAACATTCATTGTTAGTCTAGCTACTTATTTCACTCATATTTCTTTTATGCAGCACAACACATAATGTGTAAGGATACCCAAAATATAGTGCTGTTACTGAAACTGAATTTCTTGGAATTCATATTCAAGAAAATCTTCACTGGAGCTGCCATAGTGCATCTCTAAATTCAAAACTAGCAAAAATGAGCTATGTAGTAAGATCGTTTTGCAATAACACTAGTGTAGGAACAGTTTGGGTTGTATACCTTGCTCACGTGTATTCATCAGTGAAGTGCAGTTTTATTTTCTGGGGGAATGTGAACCAAAGCAAAACAGTTTTTAGGAATTAGGAACTATAAGAATAATTAAACAAGGAAGCAAGCAGCAGAAAAGCATGCAAAACTTTCTTCTAAGATCTAAAAATTTTACCCCTTCCCTGCATTTATATACTGCAAGTAGTTTTGCAAGACAAAAAAGTATAATAAGGAAAGAAAACACTTTTATGGAAAACAGAATTGACCATTATTACAGTACCAGGTCACACAGCAATATACATGTTAGTCACTGCAACACCACTTTTTGCCAAAAAGGTGTACACCATGCAGGAAAAAAAACAATGCAACAAATTACCAAGACAAATAAAATTTCATCCTGAACTATAAACCTTTAAGTCTGTGACAGCTTACCGACTGTAAACTGCTTTTATTCAATCTTGTGGTATCCTATGCATTAAACCATGTAGATCGTGCTTTTAATTGCAGGAATAAGTTGTAAATGTACAGTATATAGTCAAATTTGTTATTTCTCACTTAACAAAAATTTAAATAACATATGTTAAATATTCGTAAAACAACAGTTACAAAAGTTATTTCTGTCAATTACCTTGTGTGTTATATATGTTCTGTGAAGGAGGTTTACACAAACAAATAAATAAATCTAATCGTACTGGGAAACCTGTAAAACCCAAACTGCCTTCTTTCAATGCTGGAGATTTTAGAGCCTCCACAAAAGCTTAGGAAAATAGTAATCTACTTTCTTATCTATAACTGAAGCTACCATACAAAATTATTTGGAATCATGTTCAAGCATTATGGAAAATAATATGCATTGCACATGTTGAAATTTAGAAAAAAATGATGAACACTTGATATTAAATAGAATACATCTGTATTTTATATTAGTAAACAGTGATAAATCACTATCAGTTAACGTATCTCGGCTATCCTTTCTCCCTGTAGATAGATTAGGATGACAGAGTTTAAAAAGAGGATGACTATTAAACTGATAAACATTGCATGGGAAGTTAATAACTCTTCCATAATAATTCTATCAAGTTGTTATGTTCACAGAAACAGTTTATAAAATAATAAAAGTAAAAGGTAAAAGGGTGTGTCCATAGCTCTCTACTTTTTCGGAATCACACAGGCAGTTTAAAATGATTATAAGTCCTCTGTTTACTGCTTGCAGTTCTGAAAAAGAACTTACCGTTCTCCCATTTGTTTCTTGGTACGTTTAATCAATGGCGATTGAGATGTAGTCTCACAGGAAGTGGAGTCAGATGCTACAGGAGCTGCTTTTGCCACAGACGACATAATTACTCCTGTTCCTCCATGTCCTGAATTCCTATAAACACGAATTAGTCCAGGACAACATGTCAATTTATGCTTTAGTAGGTAGTAATGGCACAGAACAAGTTTGGTCATCAAAAAATTATTGCGCTATGATATGGGATTGCAGATAACTAGTCAGACTTTCCCTGTTTTTTTTCCCCCTAGGACTGCAGTATCGGCAAATCTACATCTCCATCTACATCATATTCTTCAAACCACCAAAAGGCTTGTGGCGGAGGATACTTCTCATATCAATAACTGATCACCATCCCTGTTCCACTCTTAATGGCGCATGGGAATAATGATTGTCGACAAGCCTCTGTATTACCGTAGTTCAAATTTCTTTAAATTTCTCATCAGGGTCATTTCCTGAGAGGCATGTGGGAAGAAGTAATATGCCATCCAATTTTTCCCGGAAAGTATTCTCTCAAAATTTCAATAGTGACCTCTGTTGTAATGTTTGCCAATGGAGCTTACTGAGAATCTCTATAATACTCTAGCACCAACTAAACGATCGCAGGTTTGGATCCCATAATGAATAATACTCAAGAATAGGTTGGACAAATGCCTTATGAGCCACTTACTTTATGGATGACTTACATTTACTTAAGATTCTTCCTACGAAATCAGTCCGGCATCCTTTTTTCCTGCTACTTGTTTTATATTGTCATGCTAATTAAGGTCGCTTTGGACAGTTACTCCTAGTAATTTTATGATAGATGCTGTTTCACACAGTTTGTCATCAATAGTGTAGTGGTACAGTAGCGGATCTCTTTCATTGCGTATATGCAATACACAGACTGTAAAGTTTCAAAAGTCACACTAATATTCAAGAAAGGTAGCAGGAGTAATAAACTAAACTACAAGCACACATCCATTATGAATTAGGCCTACCTCGATGAGAACGGTCTATTGACACATAGTCAACACGGATTTAAAAAAAAAAAATCGTTCTTGTGAAACAAAACTAGCTCTTTACACACACTAAGTGTTGGGTGCTATTGACTACCAATTTCAAATTGATTGCATATTTCTAGATTTCCAGAAGGCTTTTGGCACTGTACCACGCAAGCGACTTGTAGTGAAATTGCGTGCTTACGAAATATCGTCTCAGTTATATGACTGGATTTGTGATTTCCTGCCAGAGAGGCCACTCCAATTAAACAATTTACACTGATGAAAAAAAATCACAACACCAAAAAATAATTAATGTAGAGTAGTGAAATTTTAAAAATGCATTTGTCTAGATGACATATTTAAGTGATTAACATTGCAAGATCACAGGTTAACGTAAGGGAGAGATAAGCCATTGCAAATGTGAAATGCTAGTATGTAAATAAGCAGTGCAACTGCCAGAATGTTGATATCATTGCTGAAAACATGCATGCATTGAGTAGTACAGATGCTGGATGTCAGTTTATGGGATGGAGTTCCAGGCCTGTTGCACTCAGACGGTCAATAAAGGGACAGTTTATACTGTTTGTGGATGAGGCTGGAGTTGTCATCCAATGACATCCCATATGCGCTTGATTGAAGACAGATCTGGTGATCAAGCAGGCCAGGACTACATGTCAAAACTCTGCAGACTGTGGTCAGCTACAACAGCAGTATGTGGGCAAGCGTTATCCTGTTAGAATCCACCACCTGGAATGCTGTTAATGAATGATGGCACAACAGGTTGAATCACCAGATTGAGGTACAAAATTGCAGTGAACATAGGACAACCATGAGAGTGCTCCTGCTGACATATGAAATTGCACCACAGACCCTAATTCTAGGTGTAGGTCCAATGCATTTAGCATGCAGACAAGTTGGTTGCCGGCACTGAAATGGACTCCTCCAGATCAACACATGGACATAACTGGCACCAAGGCAGAATGATCTTTCACCAGAAAATGCAACAAATCTCCACCCTGCCCTCCAAAGAGCTCTTGCTTGATACTACTGAAGTTGCATAAGGTGGTGGTTTGGGTTCAGTGGATTGTACACTACAGGGTATTTGGCTCAGTGATTTCCTTAATGTAACCAATGTGTTATAATTTGTTGTAACCAGTTCGTTGTGTAACTGTGGTACCAACTTCTGCTCAGATTAGAGCTGCAGATGCAGAACGATGTACCAGAGCCACATAGGAAACATGATGGTCTTCCCTCCCAGTAGTACCATGTGGCAGTCTACAGCCTGGGTTTCTTTTGACAATTCATATTCATGAGCACTGTTGCCAGTAATCATGTACAGAGGCTACATTCCTGCCAAGTCTTTCTGCAATATCACAGAAGGAACATTCACCTTCTCATAGCCCTATTATACTACCTCCTCCAAACTCAGTGGGGTGCTGATAATGGTGTCTCTGTTCCTTTAAATACAGTCTTGACTAACATCAACTCATCATGTCCAAGCTCAAAGGTAACTAATACTTATGCTGTTACAGTGTGTATTTAGAGCAAACTTGACCTGCATCCTCAAAGTGGTGCTACTAGTGGCACTCCTATGCAATTGGCGCAAAATTTGAATATACATCATCTTACAGATGTAGTAACATGCCTACCAACTTTTATTTACTTCACACAACTCCTTCTTTGTGTTCTGATTTTTTTCTGTCAGTGTATTTCATTCACAGTATCGTAATATTAAGCCAAGTTTAAGAATTGCTTATGGCTCAATACAAATCGTTTTCATCTCTTTAGAAGATTTTACAACAAAATTAATTTGTACAATAAATAAAGATTCCACGTTTCGGAAGGATGGAATCTTTCTAAGTACAGATGTATGTTAACTAACTACCACTAAATGATCTTGATGAAACTTGGCAGGAATGCATTGGGTGCAGAGTAATGCAGTAGCCTTTTTTGTGCCCAGTTTCACTTTTAATGTGTAAAACACACCCTGCAAGGTAATTTGGCATATAACGTTTGGAGGTAATATCTTTCAAATGATATGTAAAAAAAGGTTCTCATATCACAGTCAATATGTAATTAACCTTCTTGGAAACTGTATAACTGAATTTTATAATATTCTAAAATTCTTCACAATACCCCACCACCATTAATTTATTTTCAAAAATGGTAACTTTTGTTACAGTATGAACTAAAGAAGTTTTGAAGCTACATACATCTATGTGTAAATAAAGCTGGCATCTGGCATACAATTTTTGGAAAGTGCTGTCACAGTATTTTCAGCATACCTAATTAAAACATGTAAACATTCATTGTTAGTCTAGCTACTTATTTCACTCATATTTCTTTTATGCAGCACAACACATAATGTGTAAGGATACCCAAAATATAGTGCTGTTACTGAAACTGAATTTCTTGGAATTCATATTCAAGAAAATCTTCACTGGAGCTGCCATAGTGCATCTCTAAATTCAAAACTAGCAAAAATGAGCTATGTAGTAAGATCGTTTTGCAATAACACTAGTGTAGGAACAGTTTGGGTTGTATACCTTGCTCACGTGTATTCATCAGTGAAGTGCAGTTTTATTTTCTGGGGGAATGTGAACCAAAGCAAAACAGTTTTTAGGAATTAGGAACTATAAGAATAATTAAACAAGGAAGCAAGCAGCAGAAAAGCATGCAAAACTTTCTTCTAAGATCTAAAAATTTTACCCCTTCCCTGCATTTATATACTGCAAGTAGTTTTGCAAGACAAAAAAGTATAATAAGGAAAGAAAACACTTTTATGGAAAACAGAATTGACCATTATTACAGTACCAGGTCACACAGCAATATACATGTTAGTCACTGCAACACCACTTTTTGCCAAAAAGGTGTACACCATGCAGGAAAAAAAACAATGCAACAAATTACCAAGACAAATAAAATTTCATCCTGAACTATAAACCTTTAAGTCTGTGACAGCTTACCGACTGTAAACTGCTTTTATTCAATCTTGTGGTATCCTATGCATTAAACCATGTAGATCGTGCTTTTAATTGCAGGAATAAGTTGTAAATGTACAGTATATAGTCAAATTTGTTATTTCTCACTTAACAAAAATTTAAATAACATATGTTAAATATTCGTAAAACAACAGTTACAAAAGTTATTTCTGTCAATTACCTTGTGTGTTATATATGTTCTGTGAAGGAGGTTTACACAAACAAATAAATAAATCTAATCGTACTGGGAAACCTGTAAAACCCAAACTGCCTTCTTTCAATGCTGGAGATTTTAGAGCCTCCACAAAAGCTTAGGAAAATAGTAATCTACTTTCTTATCTATAACTGAAGCTACCATACAAAATTATTTGGAATCATGTTCAAGCATTATGGAAAATAATATGCATTGCACATGTTGAAATTTAGAAAAAAATGATGAACACTTGATATTAAATAGAATACATCTGTATTTTATATTAGTAAACAGTGATAAATCACTATCAGTTAACGTATCTCGGCTATCCTTTCTCCCTGTAGATAGATTAGGATGACAGAGTTTAAAAAGAGGATGACTATTAAACTGATAAACATTGCATGGGAAGTTAATAACTCTTCCATAATAATTCTATCAAGTTGTTATGTTCACAGAAACAGTTTATAAAATAATAAAAGTAAAAGGTAAAAGGGTGTGTCCATAGCTCTCTACTTTTTCGGAATCACACAGGCAGTTTAAAATGATTATAAGTCCTCTGTTTACTGCTTGCAGTTCTGAAAAAGAACTTACCGTTCTCCCATTTGTTTCTTGGTACGTTTAATCAATGGCGATTGAGATGTAGTCTCACAGGAAGTGGAGTCAGATGCTACAGGAGCTGCTTTTGCCACAGACGACATAATTACTCCTGTTCCTCCATGTCCTGAATTCCTATAAACACGAATTAGTCCAGGACAACATGTCAATTTATGCTTTAGTAGGTAGTAATGGCACAGAACAAGTTTGGTCATCAAAAAATTATTGCGCTATGATATGGGATTGCAGATAACTAGTCAGACTTTCCCTGTTTTTTTTCCCCCTAGGACTGCAGTATCGGCAAATCTACATCTCCATCTACATCATATTCCTCAAACCACCAAAAGGCTTGTGGCGGAGGATACTTCTCATATCAATAACTGATCACCATCCCTGTTCCACTCTTAATGGCGCATGGGAATAATGATTGTCGACAAGCCTCTGTATTACCGTAGTTCAAATTTCTTTAAATTTCTCATCAGGGTCATTTCCTGAGAGGCATGTGGGAAGAAGTAATATGCCATCCAATTTTTCCCGGAAAGTATTCTCTCAAAATTTCAATAGTGACCTCTGTTGTAATGTTTGCCAATGGAGCTTACTGAGAATCTCTATAATACTCTAGCACCAACTAAACGATCGCAGGTTTGGATCCCATAATGAATAATACTCAAGAATAGGTTGGACAAATGCCTTATGAGCCACTTACTTTATGGATGACTTACATTTACTTAAGATTCTTCCTACGAAATCAGTCCGGCATCCTTTTTTCCTGCTACTTGTTTTATATTGTCATGCTAATTAAGGTCGCTTTGGACAGTTACTCCTAGTAATTTTATGATAGATGCTGTTTCACACAGTTTGTCATCAATAGTGTAGTGGTACAGTAGCGGATCTCTTTCATTACGTATATGCAATACACAGACTGTAAAGTTACAAAAGTCACACTAATATTCAAGAAAGGTAGCAGGAGTAATAAACTAAACTACAAGCACACATCCATTATGAATTAGGCCTACCTCGATGAGAACGGCCTATTGACACATAGTCAACACGGATTTAAAAAAAAAAAATCGTTCTTGTGAAACAAAACTAGCTCTTTACACACACTAAGTGTTGGGTGCTATTGACTACCAATTTCAAATTGATTGCATATTTCTAGATTTCCAGAAGGCTTTTGGCACTGTACCACGCAAGCGACTTGTAGTGAAATTGCGTGCTTACGAAATATCGTCTCAGTTATATGACTGGATTTGTGATTTCCTGCCAGAGAGGTCACAGTTCGTAGTAATTGACGGAAAGTCATCGAGTAAAACAGAAGTGATTTCTGGCGTTCCCCAAGGCAGTGTCACATGCCCCCTGCTGTTCCTTATCTATTTACATAATATAGGAGACAATCTGAGCATCCGTCTTAGGTTGTGTGCAGATTATGCTGTCGTTTATCGTCTAGTAAAGTCGCCAGAAGTTAAAAAATTGCAAAACGATTTAGAAAAGGTACCTGTACGGTGTGAAATTTTCCAACTGACCATAAATTCTGAAAAGTATGTCATCCACCATATGAGTGCTAAATGGATCACGTTAAACTTCGGTAACACAATATATCAGTGAAATCTAATGGCCGTAAATTCAACTAAACACTTAGGAATTGAAGTTACGAACAACTTGAATTGGGAAAACACATAGAAGACGTTGTGGGGAAGGCAAACCAAAGACTGCATTTCATTGGCAGAACAATTCACAAATGTAACAGATGTATTAAAGAGACTGCCTACATTACGCTTGTGCGGCATCTTTTGGGATAGGCTAATCTACATGATCTGGGTTCCTTACCAGAAAGGATTAACAAAGTGAGCCCAGAATCTAGGATATATCCGAATCGGGGCAAAAACTTGATAGTGCCCTCCCATCCCCACCCTCTCGAGCGTTTGACATAGGAAGTCAGAAATTTTAAAAAATCGTTTTTTTAACTATTGTGTTCGTTTTGTAGCGCACGTCTTCCTGAAGCGTCTGATACATAAAACATATATGTTCGAGGAAATGTAAGACATGTTATTTGGTCTTACGTGTGCCAAGACGAGGTGCCACGCGCCTTCACAAAGTATTCTTCGATCGGACGCCACAGTATTTCACTCTGTGGGATTCAAACGTGTATATTTTGGAATGGAATCAAACCTATATTCAGGACAGTGGTAATTAAAATGTGCTGTGGTGCCTCTCCTACTCCCAGTAGGTCGGTTTGGCATCCTAACCACCTTTAAAAATTAATAAATAAACTAACAATTAATACTGCGTGAGATTATTTGTGACCGGGAGAATAAGAACTCTTCAGAAAATATGCACTTCATTGGTTTATAGCTACTAACTTTCTCTTTTTTGTGACATAAAATTAAATATAGGAAATATAAAACCAGTCAAGACAAGAGACAAGCATGATAGTACGCAATTCTACACTCCCTAGGTACCAGCATTTTTTTCTCCGTAATATTGCTAAAGCTTTACAATACGTGCTTTCCTTTTTGCGAAAGAATCTATAAGCAAGACCGTTTTGGCATACAAAGTGGCCATTTTTATCTACCTCATTTACATAAACAACACGACAGAACATAATTCACATAGTACCAATATCAAATGCCTATTAAGCCTGTTCGAAGCAAAAAGTTTTATTTTAGGAAATAGTTTCACATTTCAGTTACATTCTCCAGTTTCTCAAGCATGAGATCGAAAAGAAGTAGCAGTACGTAATTTTTATGCAAATATGGAGACGTAATATTACAATTTGTGTGATGTCCCCGTTTCCTCTCCTTCCTCGATCTAACAAACAATCTTGTCATCACTAATTCTGTAACTAATCCTGCCATTGTCAAAAATTATTATCCGGTTAACTTCGCTAACCCTGCCAGAATCACCAGTTCAGTTAACCCACGTTTATTCCCCGGTTAGGTGTTATTTAGTGTTCGTACAACGCGTGTTCCTTGCTTTCCCGAAAATAGAACTTAAGCGGCTACCAACTTGGAACTGTACTATTCGCCCTTAGTAGTGTAGTGTTCTGGCAAAAGTTTTCTGTCAAAATTTCATTTTGTTGGTTAAATGGTTCAAATGGCTCTGAGCACTATGGGACTTAACATCTGAGGTCATCAGTCCCCTACAACTTAGAACTACTTAAACCTAACTAACCTAAGGACATCACACACATCCATGCCCGAGGCAGGATTCGAACCTGCGACCGTAGCTGTCGCGCGGTTCCAGACTGAAGCGCCTAGAACCGCTCGTTCACCAAGGCCGGCTTTTGTTGGTTACACCACGAAGATAATTTGTAATCTTTGTTACCGGTTGTTACTGTTAGTCGTTTATTTCCACTGAGGTAGTCTGAATCTATGGATTTCGCTAACAATTATAGCAATGATTATCATTCGCAAACCTAATCAACCACATAAACAAACAGCGATTGGCATTCACCCGTTCGGATTTATTCAGCTCAGTTCGTGAAGCCCCGTCCCCTTTTGTCTGCGGAAGATTTTTTATTTCTAAATTCTACGAAGATTCCGCTGGCAGAGACAGCAACGCACGCATTCAAAAATCAACTTACGATTAGTTCAGAAATTAACTTAGAATGTGTTCAAAAACCAGCGGAGTGCATCGAGCAAGTTCAAAGAAGCGCAGCACGTTTTGTATTATCACGAAACAGGGGACAGAGTAACACTGTCATAATACATGATTTGGGGTGGACATCATTAAAACAAAGGCGTTTTTCGTTGCGGCGGTATCTACTCATTAAATTTGTCACCAACTTTCTCCTCTGAATGCGAAAATAATTTGTTGACGTCGACCTATATAGGAACAAACGATCATCATAATAAAATAAGGGAAATCAGAGCTCGTTTTTCCCGCGCACTTTTCGAAATTGGAATAATACAGAATTATTGTGAGGGTGGTTAGATGAAACCTCTGCCAGGCACTTAAGTGTGATTTATGGACTATCCACGTAGATGTAGATGAATATGTTACATTTATTCACATTCAAAGTCAAGTGCCAGAGCCTGCACCATACATTAATCCTCTGCAAGTGATTCTGCAAATTCGCACTGTCTTCTAGGATTGCTACTTTCTGATAGACAATCACATCATTTGAGAACAGTCTGCCACAGCTTTTGACACTTTCTACTAGATCATTTATACACACTGTAAACAGTAATGATCCTACCACACTTCCCAGGGGTACAGTGGAAATTACCTTTACATCCGTTGATTTTGGTGACATGTTGAGTTCTATTCACAAGGAAGTCTTGAATTCAGTCGCAAATTTGCTGTGATACTCAATAAGCTCATTTTTTAAACTACCTGGTAATGCGGGATGATGTCCAGTGCCTTCCAGAGGTCAAGGAACACGGCATCAACCTGAGCGCCATTGTCTACAGCACTATGGATCTCATTGAGGAACAGAGTGAGCTGAGTTTTGGAAGATATCTGTTTGCAGAATCCATGTTGATTTTTACAGAGGAGATTTTCTTTCGCCAAAAATTCTTGAGCATAAAGCTTGTTTCATAGTTATACAAAAGATGCATTTGCCGTATGGGCGTTCTTTAAAACAGGGACTTGTGCTTTTTTCCAGTCGCTAGGTACCGTTCATTGCCCCATTGATCTATGGTAAACAACTGCTAGAAGGTGAGCAAGTTTTTTGCATAAGCTTTGTAGAATCCTACAGGTATCTCATCTGGCCATGATGGCTTTCCACTACTAAACAATCGTAGTTGCTTTTCTGTTTCATTATCAGTTATCTCAATATCTGCCATTTCGACATTTGTATGATGATTGAATGGCTGGACCATGTTATGATCTTCCACAGAGAAACAATTTTGGAAGACCGAGCTCAGTATTTTACCTCCTCTCTGTTACCTATCTTCCATTCTGGTCCCAGTGAATGAATAGAGCGTTTTGAATTGTGTATTGATTTTACGGAAGACCAAAAGCTCTTAGGGTTTTTACTGAGATCAGTTGACAAAATTTTACTTTCAAAGTCACTGAACACTTCTCTCATTGCTCTCCTTGTGTTCATTTTCCTTCTCTTTTAACACGTAGCAGGTTTCCAAACACAGCTATAAAACAATGATGGGTCTTTTCCATCCCTTAATTCCTTGCTTGAAACGTGATTGTCTAAGACATATTAAGTGATGCTTTTGTATTTTTTCCATTTGTGCTTGACATCTTCATCATCAACACTGAATATTTGGTGCTGACTACTCAGATACTCTGCCATTCGTATTCTGTCACTCTTGCTAAGCAAATCTATCTGCATACCCTTCTTAAAATTCTTTGTAATACCTGCTATTGCAGCCTTATGATCACTGATGCCTTCCTTTATGTTAACTGAGTCGATAAGCTCAGGTCTGTTACAAGGAGGTATAAGATGTTACCTTCACTAGTTGGTTCTCTAACTATCTGCTCCAAGTAATTTCAGAGATGACATTCAGAATGATGTCGAATGAATTCGTCTCTAGCACAAATTTTGATCACATAACTGTCCCTATCTGTACCCTGCAAGTTGAAGTTACCCTCCCCCCCCCCCCCCCCATTACAACAGCATGATAAGGGAAATTATTAATCACGTCCTGCAAGTTCTCTCTCAAGTGCTCTACCACTACAGCTCCTGACCCATGACATTTATAAAAGCAACTCAGTACCATTTTTGACCAATCTTTGACGCTTAACTTCCCCCAGATTAATTCAAATTTAGAATCCGTGATAAAATTGTTAAATATTATTGACTTCCTTACTGCAATAAACATTCTGCCACCATTGGTGAGTAACCTGTCCTCACAATAAATATTTAAATCTGAATTTAGGATTTCATTGCTATTCACTTTTCTGTTACCAAAAATAACCTTCAATAAGCAATACTAATCCTGGGACCTCTTCTTGGATGCACCTGCTCCTTACTAATATCATATCAATTTTTTCTGTATCTGATCCACGAGGGCAATCATTTTCTAAGAACATTTTAGCTGTTGTAACTTCGATTTTATAAGGCAATACATCTCTGATCCAAAGGGTAGAGGGATTTCCCTTACATAAAAAAGCCTATGTGCACGCTACACGTACTCTGGTACCCTAATAGCCATTTCCTGCATTTAGTTCATGGCTAACCTGTTACGGTGGGCCATACAATTCTGTACTCATAATAGAGGCTGGGAAATTTGCAACCAATACCATTACAGAGTCATCTGAGCCTCTGTTTTAGACCTCCACTCTGCTCCAAACCACAGGACTGAGATCAACCCTGTGTATGATGCATCAACTAGACAGCTTAGCGTGTACTCTGTCTGATGCTAGTTGCCTACACCAAATTAGCTAAGCACCGAAAGCAACCAAGGATGGCCTCAGAACCCAATCGGCAGGCATCATTCATGCCAACATGTGCCACTATTTGCAGCCTGTTGCACCTGAGATCCCTGGTAAACATACTGAGTGCACACTGGCATTCTTTCCTACTCTACATACTACTTCCCCGATGGTCTCCATTATGCAACTAATACTTGAGCTCCCAGTGATTAACATACACATCCTCTGCAACGGTATAGACTGGGCAGTAAAATTGGCTGCTGGCCCAACAGATGAGGCAACTCATGCTGGCTGAGAAGTATTATGAACACCAGGTAGCACCTTAAACCTGTTGCTAGCTGACTCTTCTCTTTTTCACGTTCTGACCAATGACACACAAACCTACCACTGTCTGCCACACATTCTTGGGTGTGGATCAACTGGTCAGATGTTGTATTTCAAAAGATCTAGTGACAACCAGGTCACCAGGAGATTTCAACAGCACCAAATGTGTCAGAGGTCTCATCACCAGTGCCCTTATGTTGCCACAGCTTTGAGCAGTAGTCAGAAGCCTGTCAACCATGGCCAGTGCAGATTCCACCTGTTTACAGATTCTGTTAATATTGCTTCTCTTGCTTAGTAATGTAAATTTTGTAAGTTCTATCATATCTCAAATTCATCTGCACAAAGATAGATAATGAATAGGATGATATCATAGCCAAATGCGGTGAATCAGTATGAACACCTTGGCATAAGAATTCCTTTCTAGAAGATTTGTCCTGCCGTATCTGTTAGTACTGTGAGTATTTTCAAGTTTTCCTACTATAATTAGTAATCTGTGAATTTAGGGATTGCAGCCAGATGATGTTGACATCTTGCCATGATATTTTGACTGACAAATATGCAACCATCTTCATGTGATCTATAGAACTGTAGAAAACTAGTGTATGTCACTAAGTTTCTCTAGAAATTTTGCACATTGACAAAATACATAGATCTTGGCTGTATGACTAGCATATACAAAATTTAGTATCCTTTTGAACAGCACAAGCACACAGTAAAGCCACATGAGTAGCACCCATTTACCATCACTTGCTTTTCATGCAGTGTGGCATCCTACAGCCAGCAGTTCCCTCACTGGCTTTTACTTCACTAAAAAAATATAGGAGTGAAATAAATCACAGTGCAGCATGATGTGTAATGACGAGTGAAGCAACTGCATCACACCCCCGCATTTGTCAACTCGGGAACTTATCCACACATGGGGACAGCCAAATGAGTGCATGCAGCCATACACACCAAGCACACTGCTGTGCCACTAGGCAGGATACCAATCATCTTCAGTAACTTCTGTCAAGTTACATGAAATTTATTTGGCACCTCTCTCAAATACCACAAGAGAGTGAAGACCATGCAGAACTAAAACATACTTACAGTCCTCTAGTGCCCATCATCAAATATTGATTCATTTGAAGTGCACATTCGTAACACTGTTACTCATGCATGCCATTTGTCAAATTGAGAGGCCATGGACTGAAAATTCAAGGCTCAAACTAGTAAAATTAAATGGCTCTGAGTGTGTCATTAGGTAAAAGCTTTTTAATGGGAAACTCTAAGGAGAGAGCACTTTAGTCAACAGCACATAAACAAAAAAGTGTGGCCCCATGCAGGACAAGAGCTGTTACAATTTTTCCACATTTATACCAGTCTACAAGAATATCCCACTTGTGATGGGCATGGAAACAGGTGACTGTCTACTCTTTTTAGATCTCTTAATTGTTTGGAAAGTGATCAAGTCATTAGAGCTTTCTGTTTAATGTAAGTTGAAAAATACAGATATGTATTTACAGGCATTTAACTGCCATGAGTCTTCACAAACTGCACTGTTCAGTCACTTAATGCGACCACTTGTTGAAAGCCTCTTGTTTGACCTCACTATATTCTGTATGCAATGCTCTTGACATTTCATCAATAATGTGACAGTCATTCATTTCACTGCCTATAGTTCAGTGTATGTCAGATTTCATGCCACTGTCAGTATACAGTCCACTTCTAACTACCAAATCTTTTTCAGCATTGGATTCTAAACCTTGCTCCTTACTATCAAACACACTATTATCAACTTCTCTGTCACTCATCTTATCAACGGTTGTCGAACACTCAACAAAATGAACACACTTACTCTAATTCCAGTGTTGTTGATTTGTGCCGTCACTGTATTATGTTGTGATATGATGGTTTGTTTGCATCTAGCAAGTTTCTCATTGGTTAATGCTCTTCAGATGTGGTGACAATATTTTCAGATTCCTACTGGCTGATATCTTCCAAACATGGTAGCCGTCTCCTCAATATTCCTTACTCTGGTTTTAAACGTGCCTCTGAATTTGATATTCTTCTCAATTTCGAAATACCCGATCTCTAAATATGAACTTTTTAATTCGTTACTAATAAACACTTCATAAACTATGCGAGTATTCTTGTTTGTTGTGCTGTGAACCACTCATGTTCCATCTGTCACCATTTTTTAATAAACTCCTTTTATATAAAATTCACTGTAACCATACTATCTTAAAAAATTGTGAATTCTTTTCATAGTGCCATAGTTGGATAACATCCTTACATGCTGGCTCTATTAGTCACTTTACAACCTAGTAATAAGCCTTGGACACCTTTTCTTCTTGCAATGTTCACTGTCCTACAGTTCATGAACATATGCTAAATAATGTATACCACACTCAGTAACTGATTTTTGATTTGATCATATATATTTAAATACAATGTTCTCTGTCTGGTAGTAAGATCTGTAATAAGCAGGAGTTTAAATATTGTAGTTAAGTTATCAAGTGACACTAGTAGTCACCATATCAAGAAGATCTTTGATGGCAAACAAATACATGAATTTACGTGATTTCAGCACTATTAACTGTGACTCTATGTTTTGGTATCAATAGCTAAATAAATTTTATGAATGTACATTCTGATATATTTGCACAGTATGACTCACACAAGTGTCTACACATTATTCATGTTTTGCTTTCCATGTATTGACTGACTCAGTTTTTGTGTACAAAACTTGTTTATAGGAATGCTTAATATCATAAATTACTTTTTATGGAACTACAGTCTGATTGCAATTATTAAACAATGACAAAAAACAGGAGAATTGAATGAGACAAAATCACAATGGAGAATGAGGTAAATTTGCATAACTAAGAGTGATAAAACTAGAAAAGACTAAAAAGGTACTAGAATTGCCAGTTGCCATTTTTTTGTATAAAATGGTTGGCTAGTTTCATAACATGATTAATAAAGTATCAGAATCAGATCCCTACTGGTTTGGCTGTTTTGTAGATTCCTCTTTTTCACCCTAAACATAGTTTAACACTTATAGTGACCCAAGGTTTCTTTGAAGACTTCCTAATATTTCATTTCTTTACTTTTACAGGAAAATGATTTTAAAAATGGTTACGAACTTATTAAGATGTACATTGAATTTGAAGCTGGTATTAGGCTCTTTGTAAGCTTCACTCCAGCCAATATGTTCTTAAGTTTTTTCTTAAAATCTTCATTGGTTTGTCATTGATCATCTTTATTGCTTCCATTGAATTTTTCTGGACTTTAAATGTAGCTAAGTTATGTAATGTATCTACCACAGGAAATATGTGTGTTTCTTTAACTTAAGTTCATTGTATGAATACATTATCTGTCAGTGTACTATTATCATGAGCCGTGCAAATAGGTAAACTTAGAAGTGACACTAAACTGTCTAAGTTTAATAACATCTAACCTGTCAGATTCCTTTAAGAGATTTACATTAAACTCACTACAGATCAATAATCCCATCTTTGAGTCTGACAGACAGCACCCTAGGATATAATATTTTTTTATGAAAGTGGACAAGTTATCCAGTGGTCACATGTTTACTGTAACAATAATTGTTATATTGTTCAGTATTAACTGACAAGCACTTGATGCTAAATCATTGTCTACAGAAAGTTCACTTACTCCTGTACTTTTGAATTTACATGCATTTTTGTGAAACTCCACCTTTCTCCATAGACAGTCTACATGAATAGGCAGCTAACATGTAGCCATCTACTACAAATATTTGTATCCCCGTGGTTACATTGTGTTCAGACAGACAAATGATATCACTTTCTTATCAAATGCTGAGATCTTTGAAACAAACTAACAGCTCATTTACTTTATTTCTTATCTCCCTAATATTCTCATGAAACACATTAATTTCCTGTCTCACTCTACTCTTATGTCATGAAGTGGAAGTCTGTAAATGTAATTTTCTTAAATACAGTCTGAATTTTTTATTTAACTGAAATACATTTGTCTCACCTGACCCCAATGGCCCCAGAGAATTCACTCTGCGTGTTTGTGAATCCTGTGACTATGTATTCTGAACCCAATTTTACCTGTTGCTGCTGAACTGCATCTCTCATAGTGATATAGGGTGATATTAAATCCACTTGGGTTTTACAAGAGAGTACACATCTGCATTGGTTCCTTACTTGGCTGGTGTTTATCATGAACCTCTCATCTATCACAAAGTCTCAGGCAATGGAAAAAAGTAAAGGTGATTACATACATGAGGAGGACATAATAGTGAACCCACAAAATTAGAGACCAATTTTCTTAACATCAGTTTACTGCAGATTTCTTGAGCATATTCTAATTTTGAATGTAATAAATTTCCTGAGAGATAAAAACCTCTACCCATAAATCATCATGGATTTTGAAAGTATCCCTCTTCCAAAACTTAGCTTGTCCTTTTCTCATATGATATTCTGTGAACTGTGGATGAAGAGCAGTAAGCAGACTCCAAATTCCTGGATTTCTGGAAAGTATTTGACACAGTGTTCCACCGCTGACTATTAACAAAGATCCAAGCATATGGGATCAGTTCTCAGGTATGTGAGTGGCTTGAAGGCTTTTTAAGTAATTCAGCAAGGTACATGGTCTTGGACAATGAGTGTTCAACAGAGACAGGGGTATCATCTGGAATGATCTGACAGAGAAGGTGAGCAGCAATGTGTAACTGTTAGCTGATGATGCTGTAGTGTACAGGAAAGAGTCATCAGTGAGTGACTGCAGGAGCATATAGGATGAATGAAGGAAGCTTGTTAACACTGATGTAACAGCTATGCCTTGATTTGTGAAACATGCAACCCAAAGATTAGACCCATACTCACTCTGTTTCTGATCTCTGGTAGTCATTCGTTTTCTGTTACACTCACAAATGGAGCAGGTGGAAAGACTATATATGCCTCAGTACAAGCCCTAATTTCTCCTATCTTCTCTATGTGGTCCTTATGCAGAATGTGCATTGTTAGCGATAGAATCATTCTGCAGTCAGTCAAAAATGGTTTTTCTCTAAACTTTTTCTTATAATTTTTCACGAAAGCAACATTGTCTTCCCTCCAGAGCTTCCTATTCAAGTTCACAAAGAATTTCTGTAATTCCCATGTGTTGGCCAAACTTACCAGTAACAAATGTGGCATTATGTTTCTGAACTGCACAATATCTTCTTTTAATCTGACCTAGTGGGGAGCTCAAATGCCTTAGCAGTACTCAAGAATGGTTTGCATAAGTGTTTTACATGTTGTCTCCTTTATAGATGAGCTATACTTTCCTAGAATTCTTCCAATAAACTGAAGTCAACGATTCATCTATCCTACAACTGACCTTATATGGTTGTGCCAAATCATACCACTTAGCAGAGTTACCCCCAGATAGTTAATCAATGTGATTGTGCCATAAAGTTCACTAGTAATATTATATCAAACAATAAAGGATTGTTTCTTCTACTTATCTAAATTAACTTAAAATTTTCCACATTTGTAGCAAGCTGTCGTTGAGCACACCAAAGAGGAATTATATCTGAGCCACCATCTATAAATATTTGGTTATGGGAACTTGAGTTTTTGGGCTAACAGTGACTAGTGTAACTTATCATTAATTTCTGTGATTTCTTTTAATAACTAACCACCATTTAGAGATTGCACTTTATCCACATGTCATGTCTACTGGTACTGTACTTACAGACTTGGTAATACCTCAAAAGTTTGCACATGTCAACATAATTATTAGACATTCTCTGAATAGACAGTAAATGTTAAAATAAATTTATAGAAGTATTCAAAAAAGTTTTATCGATATAAATGTAAGTGCAAAAAGAGCAACAATCACTGCTAACCTATCAGTTGTTACACTGGTACATAAGTTGCTTTATCATTTAGGCAGGTTGGACATTTTGTGGCATTTTAACCTGCACTTTGGCTGAAATCACAACTGTCTGAAATAAATGAATAGCAATTTACAGTTCAATGTAGCACCACTAAACTGATGTCTTGCCACACCATCTCTCTGACCGTATCTACTATTATTTGTTTTGGAACTGTGTTCATGAGCAGCAGGGTTCAAATGATAATTTGGCTTTTTAGATATGTTTTCTATGGTTCTGTGATTCACATTATGCTATAAATCAGATTTTTTCTTCAACAAATAACAGGTCAATTTATTTCCACTTCACAATTAAACATATTTTATAGCTATATATACACACTTAGAGCCATGTACATTCAAAACTATTGACCCTCTATTTTCTGTTCCATTCATACCTCTGTTTAAGTTAGTAAGTCTTTCCAAATTATTCTATCATTTACACATTATAGATACCACTAGATATCTAACCTACTGAAATTGCTTCACAGAAATAGTTCAAAGCTAATACACAACCAAACATACACTAGGTATGTTTACTCCTTATCAAAGTTATCAAAATGTACATATAAGGTTCAAAAATGAAACTTCCTATCTGAATAAAACCA
Source organism: Schistocerca cancellata (assembly GCF_023864275.1). NCBI lineage: Eukaryota > Metazoa > Arthropoda > Insecta > Orthoptera > Acrididae > Schistocerca > Schistocerca cancellata. Next base: position 273,380,789 of record NC_064629.1, read on the forward strand.
TATGGTGGATTGAGACTCAACCATGGGACCTTTGCATTTCCCAGGCAAGAGCTCCGCCAACTGAGCCACCCAAGCATGACTCACAACCCTTCATCACAGTTTTAATTCAGCCACTTCCTCACCTCCTACCTTCCAAACATCACAGAAGTTCTCCTGTGAAACTTGCAGAACTAGCACTCCTGGAAGAAAGGATATTGTGGACACATGGCTTAGCCACAGCCTGGAAGACATTTCCAGAATGATTTTTCACTCTGCAGTAGAGTGTGTGCTGATATGAAACTTCCTGACAGATTAAGACTGTGTGCTGGAGTGAGACTCAAACACAGAAACTTCACATTTCACAGACATGTGCTCTACTGACTGAGGAACCCAAGCATGATTCATGATCCATCATCACATTTTTACTTCTGCCAGGACCTCACCTCCTACATTCCACACTTCTTGAAACACACACAAACTGTGGCTAAGGCATTCTCCACAATATCCTTGTTCCAAGCCTGCTAGTTCTGCAAGTTTTGCAGTAGAAGGCAATGAAAGTTTGGAAGGTAGGAGATGAGGCAGTGGTGGAAGTAAACTTGAGATGACAAATCATGAGTCAGCTTGTGTACCTTAGTTGGCAGAGCACTTGTCTGCAAAAGGCAAAGGTCCCAAGCTCGAGTCTTGGTCTGACAAACAGTTTCTGTCTTGCATGAAGTTTCATATCAGCACACACTCTATTGCAGAGTGAAAAATCATTCTAGAAAGTTCAAAAAATTAATGTTAAGTTCACTATGTGATTTTGTACACATATCTAAAGCAACTTACCCTTCTGCAATTTGTAGGTCAGTATATTCAGTTAATGACCAGACAGGTATTTTGTCACAGTAACTGAGTGTGGCAGTTGGAGAGGCCGATTCTGCCTTTTTTGATGTTATCACTCTATTTATTCTGCACTTTGGGAACTTATAAGCATTAATTGTCATGAGACAATTTGCCCATGAGTGTGTGCTGTACAACTACTGTCAACATTAGTATTTAAATAGGTAATAAGGCTAACAGAAAATAGTAGGTTTCCTGATGTACTGCTAATGCATAATATTTAAGATTGCCTAGGTAAATAAGGAATCGAAAGAAGAGGTGTGCCACAGAGCTGAGGCAGGGAAGTTATGTCATTTAAAGCTTAACCAACACACAAGGGAAATATGCATTGGCCATTTGCTGAGACATGATACTACCACTGAAGGGGCAGCAGAGCAGAAGAACACAAGAAGTACAATTTGATTTCTTACAGCACATACCAGCCAATCACTTTTACCTTAAGTGTCTTACTAGCAGCCTAAATTAATTACTCACAAATAGAGGGAAAGTGTTAGTGATAATGTATGGGTTATGACATTTCACATATATCTGTGAGGAACACAATTTTGCTGAATTCCAGGTTATAAGCCACTCATATTCCTTATAAGCTTCCAGTCTAAGTTCTCACAAAAGAAAATACAATGATTGTAGTAGTGGCTCTTATCCCCAAGCACTGAACTGACCGACACTCATCGTAGACCCAGCCAATGCAAATTCTCTCCCATGAACCTTCATGGACCAAGCTTGATAAGTACAAGGCAATGAACTTACAAATAAATAACAATGTGCAAATTATTGTAGTATAATTCCCTGTTACTACACACAACATAGATCCATGTACAAAAGGAACCACACTACTCTGCAGAGTTGCATCATCAGAGTACAAGTGGTGACTTCATCTGCCAAAACGATTACTGCGATGTTTTATAACATACTTCCCACTACAACATATGGTCAATTCAACCAGTTTCATAATGTTGTTGGTTATGGAGGATGATCACTGTAGGATTATTGCCTTGCCTACTTCCGAGCCATTGCTACTCCAATTACCGTGAAGGTCACATTGGTGAATTATACACAAGACAGCATGACATTATGTTTGTTGGACAGGCACCCTTGGAAGCAGATGCACACTTACTCAAAAGAGCTATATGGTTACTGGTAGTAGAAGCCATCTCAGATTTTCTATATGTGGTTCAGATGACTGCCATCACTAGAAATGTTACAATCTTGGGTATGGGAAAAGTATTTTCCATGAAGAGAATACACCATATGATGGTTTCTAATAACTGTTCGCAATTGCCTTCCTCAGACTTTTGGAGTTCCTGTAAATGCAATCACAGCTATAGTCAGCACCTTATTACTATTCTGTTCCATGCACTATCTAATTCCAAAATGGGACAAATTATCCAAAGAAGAAAAATAATACTATTAACAGTGGCTGAAGAAGACCTAACAATCTTGTTTGCAACATATTGTTCCATCCCCATTAATTGTGACTTGACTGTAGAACACTTGCACATGTTTAGATTTTTATTTTCTTCAAATTGCCATATCCAACCCAGCAAGCCCATTGTCCACTGTCACTAACATATTACCACATGAGCACACATATCTGTATGTATATGTGAAAGCAGGGTGGTTATCATTGGCCATTGATGGTACCAATACACTTGAAGACAGAGTCAGCTCTTCTTTCATCATAATCAACAGTTGTAATGACACAATCAAAATTCCGAACTCCCTATAATACAAAAATGGGTCACCAACAGACACCAGACAAGGCCTGCATCTCCAGCTATAGGTCAGCACTGACCAACATGCATAGGCCATGTTCACCACCTCTGAATCCATTGCCAGATCAGTACAGGAAGAGTGTTGGATAGCAATATCAATGTCCCACCAGAGCTAGGGACACTCTCTTATAAGAAGGCAGATCATTGATGGCCATGGTAGCATAAGCCATAGCAACAGTTGGTGTCAGTGCGACATCATGATACTGTTAAAAGTTGCCATCACAGACTGCACACTTCATGTGATGTTCAACACTCATCACATGGCTTACTCAAGCTGCCTGTCAGACTACTCTATGGACGATGGCCCTGGGCTACATTTGCGGATGTTATTTGGATTGACTGTGACTATGCTACTAACAACTTGCAGTGTTCTGGTTTACAGACTCCTACTTTGGATTGGTAACTGAACCAACATGTTAAAAGTTATTGTGATGTTCAAGCCTGCAATGGCTTTCGTATGCTTCAAAAGAATCATGAGTCAGGGTGAATAACTGTTTGATGATGAGGTGCATCAGACATTATATGTGGACTTACAAATAATAATGCAGATGCTGATATTTTAAATACATGACAAAGACAAAAGTCATTGCAGGGACAGCTATTAAGGCAGCTACAAGAGCTACAGCAAGGACAGGAAGAACAGAACAAATACACGGCTCATTCACATTAATGTGACCACCACCTATGTTTGACATTAGTGTGCAATAACCACTTACAGATGGAAGGTGGAAGCAAAAACAGTGGATGATATATAAAGCATGGTGGGGGACGTATTAAAAAGTGAACTCATTGCTATAATGTGGAAACATAACAATTTATCTGACACCCAAAAGGGCATGGGCTTTGGTTTTCAGCCCAATAGCAGAAGCATTTCCAAAATGGCAAAGTTTGTAAACTGTTTGCATGCTGCTGACATTAAAGTACACTGGCATGGCAAAATGGTTGTGAACAAAATTGGTGCCAAGGCAGCTGTGCTACATATGGGCCACAGACAATAGGGGTCAATGATGGCTGCAGAGATGTGTATGGGTAAACAGACATGCAACTGTCAAGCAGAAAACTACCCAGATGAACCAAGGGGCTCAACAGCTGCTCTTCAAAGACTGTTCATCGAACATTTCTGCATATGGGCCTCTGAAAAAGGCACCTGGTTCATGCACCCATGCTGACTGCTGTCTATCAACAAAGAAAGCTAGAATTTACACACCAGTACCACAACTGAATGTCCACTAAGTGGTGACAAATGGCCATTTCAGAAGAACCACATTTTGCGCTCAATCAGAGAGGTCGTCATTGACATGTACAGTATGAAACATCTGAAAGCAAACACCCTGCAACAATCATAGGATGAGTAGAAGCTGGAGGAGGGAGTGTTGTGGTCTGGAGAATGTTTCTGTGACATTCCCTGGCTCATCATTATGGAAGGCACAATAAATGCATGTATCCACCCCTACATACAGTTTTTTCCCCTCAGAATGATGGCATCTATCAGCAGGATAATGCAATGTGTTATACAGCTTGCAGTGTACACTGAACAGCCAAAACATTATGACCACAGCCCACCATGGCACTGGATGCCGCCTGATGGTGTTGCAGGCCTGTGATGCCGTAACAAAAGTACGTAAGTGGAGAAGACATGCAAGGGTAATCACTCTAGTGAAGATATGGGTTACAAATGGGGAAACCCATTCACATAACTGATTTTGACAAAGGACAGATTATTGTTATTATTATTATTATTATTATTATTATTATTATTATTATGCAGAGACTGTGAGCAAGTATCTTGAAAACAGCAGAGCTGGTCAAATGTTCATGTGCTACTGCAGTGAGCATCTATGGAAAGAGGTAGGACAGTGAAACTATCACTAAGCACTAAATGGCTGGATGTCCATGACTCCTTCACAGAATAGAACCAATGCTGGTGTGCATGCAAGTGCTTCAGAGCACACTGTTCACCATACGTTGTTATATATGGAGCTCTGCAACAGACTGTCCCTACGCGTTTGCATGTTGAGTCAACAACATCATCAATTATGATTGCAGTGGCCATGAGACCATCAGGATTGAACTGTTGGTCAGTGGGAATGTGTTGGCTCATCAGGTGAATGACACTTTTGCTACACTAGGTTGCTCGTCATCTCCACATATGCCATCATCAAGGTGAAAGGTGGTTCGAAACATGCAGCAAGTCATGGATACAGACTGGTGGGAGAAGTGTTATGCTATGAGAGACATTATCCTGAGCTTGCATGGGACCTGCGGCAATAATCAAAGATATGGTGACAGCTGTGAATCACCTGCATCACTTCTTCCTTTATGTCTTTCCTGATGATGATGTCATCTTTCAGCAGTATAATTGTCCATTTCTCAGAGTCAGAACCATGCTACAGTGGCTTTAGGAGCATTAAAGTGAACAACTGGTGATCTCTCATCAACCAATTATGCATAATTTAAATCCTATTGAACCCATCTGTCCTACTATCAGCTGCCATCACCACATATGCAAATCAGTGACCCTTAATTAACGTGAATAACATGACCTGTAAACAGACATATAATTCCATATACCACCGCAAACCTACCAACAAACTGTTGGATGCCTGATACACAGAATCAGTGATGTATTTCATTCCAGAGATCGAAAAAACAAGCTATTACGCAGATGGTGATAATGTTTTGGCTCATCAGTATATGTGCTTCATTTGAAGAGCACACTAGATTTAAACCCAACTGAGAATTCATAGGACCACATCGATCAGGCTGTTTGCACTGTGGATCCTCAACCAAGAAACTTAGTACAGCCTACCACTGTGCTGGAGTTGTCATGACTCCACATCCTTATCAGTACCTTCCAAAACATCATTGACTCTCTTCCAGCATGTTTCCCAGATGGCCAGTTTGGAAAAGGTGGTTATTTAGGCTTTGACAGGTGGCCACATTAGTGTGACTGGACAGTGTAGATGCACGAGTAGAAATTCTGGAGCTACATCTTACAAATTCAGAAATCTCCTTTAGCATAGGTATCAACTACTACACAGTTACCACTTTTACTACCATTTGAAAAAGCCATATATGGCTAAGAGTCTTAATATGTAAATGACTGCTACAGAATTTTCCAGTTTTTAAGGTACTGTCAGTCCAAAGGGCTACTTTTTGTTGTAAACTGAACAAGACTACATATGCTAGCCACTGCAGCAGACCCAGAAACACTTATTTGTATAAATGTGTGTGTCACTAGCAGCATACTATCATCACCAACAGATTAACAGACATTAGAACATAAATATCCTTTGGATGCCAATAACCTCAGACACCATATATGGGCAATTTTACTCATAATAGACTCATGCAGTAAGAGCCAGATGGAAGAGGTATGACACAATTCCCTAAAATTATAGGTCCCTTCACTACATCAAGTATTATCAATATCCAAAATCAGAAATAGTGTTGATGTGCAGAATGCATAAATGTACTGCAGATAACTGGCACATCAGAAAAGAGCTGAGATTCACAGCTGCAGCAAGCATGCCCCAGGCATGTGCCACACCAACTAAAGAATTGAGCATGGACTTGGTACCTGAGCAGCAAGCCTTTTAAACAGTTAATGAAGCACTCTGAACAGCAGTTATTAGAGTGCTACATTTATGTTCCTTCATGCATGATGACTCCATTAGGAATTCAAAGCAGTGATAGAAGATAATAAATAATCACCACTACAACAATGGAGAAAATTTAGTTCAGTAGATTTCTTCTACAAACAGATCCAGTGTTTTCCAATATCCTTCAGACGTCAATTAGAAGCCAAAATACAAAATTTGAAATTTTTCAGCAATGTATAAAATTTTGTAGCAGAATGTTATACACCATATAAAATGTCAGTTATATCAGTAAACAGTCATTATTGTTTCCAGGACACAAGTACAACAGTAACATTATCAAACATGGTAATGTACTAGAGAACAGGTCTACCACCGCTGTCACTAGCTGACAACTGTATAACTTCATATAACAAGAAAAGAGTATCAGTCAAGCTTATGTTCAGAACAGAGGCCAGTCAAAAGCAAGGATATGAAGTATCCAGTACTTTCAGGTTCGCTGTGGTATAAGATATTCGTTTCCTCAGTTTAGAACAACTCTCTGATGAACTTAATGAACCATTTCAGATCAACCTCAGATGCCCCAACAAATTAAAAGCCCATTTTACCTTGAAACCAACAGCAACCACTCAGTTTTTTTGGAACAGCCTCTGTACCAACTCCCCTTCAAGCAGTAGTAAAGAAGAAGTCAGAGTAACTCTAGAATCTCTGTGTTGTCAAATCTGTAAATGTGAGCAAATGGGCCACACCTATTATATCCACAAAAAATAAAGGGAACTATTGTGGCTTTGTGAACATTTTAATATTGGAGTCAGTTCATTGTCCTTAGTACAGGCTTATCTCATTCTGCGGGCAGAAGATAGCCTAACATGGTGACTTCTGTAAGGTAATGAAATGTGTCAAGAGAAATGAATGCAAGTCCAGTATAACTGTTACATTGAAAGTTGGCCCACGGTCATCTGCGGAGCTATAGTCCATATACCTGGATGAAGTGATATTATGTAAGGGAAGGGAGGAAGTCTTATCTTACATTAAATAAAAGAACTGACACAGAATGAGAGAAGCTCTATGGTTTAATGTTGACTAATAAAAATATGCTCCACACTGACAGGCTTCTCTCACTACTGAAGGACGTGTACAATCTGCGCACACATCAATCTCATAAGGACATGGCTTTCATATACAAGACACATCTTACCAGTTTGCAGATTGTGCCTTTTGGTTTTTATTTCAGCATTTGTGTCTTCATAAGTCGATGGTGTCAGGTACTAAAAGATGATTTACTGTCCAAACAAGCAATGTACACTCCTGGAAATTGAAATAAGAACACCATGAATTCATTGTCCCAGGAAGGGGAAACTTTATTGACACATTCCTGGGGTCAGATACATCACATGATCACACTGACAGAACCACAGGCACATAGACACAGGCAACAGAGCATGCACAATGTTGGCACTAGTACAGTGTATATCCACCTTTCGCAGCAATGCAGGCTGCTATTCTCCCATGGAGACGATCGTAGAGATGCTGGATGTAGTCCTGTGGAACGGCTTGCCCTGCCATTTCCACCTGGCGCCTCAGTTGGACCAGCGTTCGTGCTGGACGTGCAGACCGCGTGAGACGACGCTTCATCCAGTCCCAAACATGCTCAATGGGGGACAGATCTGGAGATCTTGCTGGCCAGGGTAGTTGACTTACACCTTCTAGAACACATTGGGTGGCACGGGATACATGCGGACGTGCATTGTCCTGTTGGAACAGCAAGTTCCCTTGCCGGTCTAGGAATGGTAGAACGATGGGTTCGATGACGGTTTGGATGTACCGTGCACTATTCAGTGTCCCCTCGACGATCACCAGTGGTGTACGGCCAGTGTAGGAGATCGCTCCCCACACCATGATGCCGGGTGTTGGCCCTGTGTGCCTCGGTCGTATGCAGTCCTGATTGTGGCGCTCACCTGCACGGCGCCAAACACGCATACGACCATCATTGGCACCAAGGCAGAAGCGACTCTCATCGCTGAAGACGACACGTCTCCATTCGTCCCTCCATTCACGCCTGTCGCGACACCACTGGAGGCGGGCTGCAGGATGTTGGGGCGTGAGCGGAAGATGGCCTAACGGTGTGCGGGACCGTAGCCCAGCTTGATGGAGATGGTTGCGAATGGTCCTCGCCGATACCCCAGGAGCAACAGTGTCCCTAATTTGCTGGGAAGTGGCGGTGCGGTCCCCTACGGCACTGCGTAGGATCCTACGGTCTTGGCGTGCATCCGTGCGTCGCTGCGGTCCGGTCCCAGGTCGACGGGCACGTGCACCTTCCGCCGACCACTGGCGACAACATCGATGTACTGTGGAGACCTCACGCCCCACGTGTTGAGCAATTCGGCGGTACGTCCACCCGGCCTCCCGCACGCCCACTATACGCCCTCACTCAAAGTCCGTCAACAGCACATACGGTTCACATCCACGCTGTCGCGGCATGCTACCAGTGTTAAAGACTGCGATGGAGCTCCGTATGCCACAGCAAACTGGCTGACACTGACGGCGGCGGTGCACAAATGCTGCGCAGCTAGCGCCATTCGATGGCCAACACCGCGGTTCCTGGTGTGTCTGCTGTGCCGTGCGTGTGATCATTGCTTGTACAGCCCTCTCGCAGTGTCCGGAGCAAGTATGGTGGGTCTGACACACCGGTGTCAATGTGTTCTTTTTTCCATTTCCAGGAGTGTATATGGGTGATATCCTGACTGCAAGTCTCATTTGGAAAGAGCACAGTCAATCAATCCAGTAAGCCTTTTAGAAGCAGTAAAACAAGGAGGCATGACAATATATTTAAAAATGTACAAAATTGTCAGTAAGGTAATACTGTTTGAAAGGTCAATCGTAAATGGACTAGTAATTGTACCAGAAAATTTGAAGTTGCAACCTGTATCTACTTCATGTGGAACATTACAGATCTCTGTCAAGGACAAATTGTTGATGTCTGCTCAGCTGATGTTTTCATGACTTTGAGCTCTAATCTATTAGATGAATGTAATTTTATCTGTATCTGGTGTGAAGACATATCTCAAATGAATGATAAATCTTTATCTGCTAAGCACAATACTGGAAAGAAGTCTGAGCACCATGATACAAACAGACCATAAATTAGGATTTTTATCTATAACAAGATAAAAAGTAAAATACAAGAGAGTACTGAGATTAAAGTTTACCTACATAGCAGGTTCTGCAAGATGGATTTACAATAGGAAATACCTGCAGAATTATTGTGGTGTTCCTGGCAGATACACAGATCTTACTCTAGTGTCATATGGGAGCATGTAATGTTATTCAATGACTCTGTCACTTGACACAGTTCCCAACATTAGTAACTGTTTACACACAAAGAACACCAGTAAGTGCCCACAATAAACTGTGTTCTTCTTGTTCTGAAGCATGGTGGAGGATCTGCGATGGTTAGGTCAATAGAAATATGTTATTTCCACATTTTGAATCACATCTAAGTAAAGGACTTCTGCTACATTTTGTAAAATACTTTAAAGTAGCTTGTGTAAAATAATGAAAAATAATTATGAAAGCACAAATATAATATCGGAAACTGATGAAATTTTGGCAGTCTATAGAATATATAACAGGCCATATACAGGGTGTTCAATTTAACTGAAGGCATTGAAATAGCTTAAAAACTACACACTGGATCCAGACAATTCATAGTTAAAATTTGTTCATCTTAGAAGGCACATCCAAGGACACCAAGCTTGATCACCCAACCTGCTCCATATATGGGGATGGGAGGCAACTCTGAAACCTTAAATGGGAACCCCAATTTGCTATTACAGTTTCGGATTCTACAGACAATAATAGATAAGTTTGGTCAAAGCTTTTTTTTTCCACTTCACAATAGATGACACAATAATCAAAAAATTCAAAATGGGTAAAAAATCTTGTTTCAAAATGTCATCCAATAATGCTTGAATTAGTCACCCACCTCCATGCTGCAAGGGTAGGACAGGCAATTATTTCACAACTTCTGATGAGAAACACCATTCTCAACATTGTATTCCTCTGACAAAATGAAAATGGGACTGCTCCATGCACTACTGTTGCTATGTAGTAAATTACAACTTATTATAACAGGCAATGCAGTCCCATTAAAAGTTATGAAATAACTTCCTGTCCCACCCTCACAGTGTGGAGGTGAGAGGCTAATACAATTGTCATTGGGTAACATTTTGGTTATTTTGCTACAAATGTGGGTTAAGATGATCTGGTTATGGAAGTTAATGGTTACTGATATGTCAATTTGTAAGTGTCAAAGGTTAAGATAAGATTTTACCTCTAGTAATTCCATTGTTAAACATTTACTGAAGTTGTAGGACATAAAACTTACTTGCATCAGATCACAAACTTTGATGCAGGGGTAATATAATACAGGTCCTACTAGAATATTGTGTGCATATATTCAGCAAGTTTAGGTTGAAATATTCTTCAAGAAAATTATATTCATATTTTCCACAAATTCTTGAAATTACTACAATTAGTGCAGTGTCCAGTTCCGTACAAATTGTGGTTGCCAATTTTCTTACCCATATACGTTCTATCAACACTCAAAATACTTGAACAGCTACTAAAAATGCTTACTGATTTACACACATAAATGAAAAGGACTTACTTTGCTGGGTATTGTGGCTGATCTATTGTAGGCACTGTCTTTGTAGCCTTTTTTCTGTTGTGTGTAGTCAGATCAAGTGGGCCTTCTGTATCAGCTACTTCTGCTGGATTGTATGGTCTCCAGACTGGAATCCTAAACACACACAATAGTCTTAGGACTCTTACTTTTTCTTGTGTATATCAATGACCTTCCATCAGTAACATTACGATGCCAACTTTGTTTTGTTTTCAGATGATACAAATATTGCAGTAGGTAGTAAATCAATTACAGGCTTAGAAAGGTCTGCTAATGAAATTTTTGTGGACAGTAATAAAAGTTTCCTAGCCAGTTCTCTGCCACTAAACCTGGGAAAAACATAGAATTTGAAGTTCTGAACTTGTAAAAGGTTTCCCACCATTATATGCCTAAAATATGATGACAAGCAGGTAGAAGACATTGACAGTGTTAAATTTTTGGATTACACCTTGATAATAAATTTAAATAGGAGGAGCATATCACAGTACTGCTGATGTGCCTAAACTAATCTCTATTTTCAGTGGAAATGTTGTCAGATATGGATGACATAAAAATAAAAAATCTAGTGTACTATTCTTACTTTCATTCCGTAATGTCATACAGGAACATTTTATGGGGTTACTCATCAAGCCAAGCAAAGTTTTTACAAGCCTCAAAACGTGCAATATGAATTATTTGAGGCGTGAACTCAGGAACGTCCTGCAGAGGGCTGTTTAAAGAACTGGGGATACTAAATACGGCTCTCCAATATATTTGTTCCTTCATGGAATTTGTCATTAAAAACATGTATTTTTTTCCAAACCGATAGCTCAGTTTATGGAATCAGTATTAGAAATAACAACAGCTTCCTCAGAGATTGAACATCACTAACTTTGGTTCAGAAAGGTGTCCACTATTCAGCAGTATACATTTGCATTAACATGCCAGCATTCGTAAAATGTTTAACGAATAATAAATTTCAGTTTGAGAAGAGTATAAAGAATTTATTGGTGGTCAACTCCTTCCACTCCATTGTTGAATTTCTTAACAGAAATGAGTGATGTGTTTATGTTATTAACCACATAATATGAATAGTGCATACAATCTGACTTCTTTTCAAATTTTGTGCAGTAATGCAATCATTGTAAATAAGTGCTGTAAAATGTTTTTTTATTTTATATTCTTTCTTTGCTGATGCATGGCTACAATGGTCTTAGAATTATCATACACACCTAAGTGTATTGAACATTTAATACCTTGAAACAAATTTTATATGCTTTTTTCTGACATATTCCACATCCCAGAAGATCTCTTCACTAAGTACCATTTGGAATGAAAAGTACATCTAATCTAACATCTGAGTTCACTGGCTTTCAGTTGTGCAAGGAATGTTTCACCAAACCTTGACTGTAAGACTTCTGTTCCTGTTGTCATGTACACACAGAATAGTTTTTGTCTAACATGTTTTAGTTGTTTGTTAATTGTCTATAGGCTTTGTGTGCAAACAAACACCATATACACTTTGTAAACAACGCACACTTGTGGAGTGTGAGTAAAACAAACTTGAAAGTTATTTATAGTTAAAATATTGTACCTGAAGACTCATATTGTTTTAAAAAGGTAAACCTTTTGTAAACTACAGAAAAGTTAATATGAGTTGTTGATGTCTGTAGCTGTGCCTTTCTTGTTTTGTTGCAAACTGTGCTCTATTATGACATTATATTTTGTCTTCTGTCTATCAATTTCCATAGACAAATATCTATGAGAAGTGGATTTCAACTCCACAGTTATCTACTTTAATTTTGTTTCACCATTCAGTCTAATTCCTTCATTATATACCAGTCCATATATTCCTCTACATTTGTACCCTTCTAAGCAGTCACAAAGCTTACAGTGTGTCTTACATAATACTTCAGTACTGGTTTACCAATGTGCAGTCCCATTTTCAGATGCAGAATATGCAGAACCACTATTAAAACACATAAAAAAACCACACATTTCACTGATTTTACTGTTTTAATCACTACATTATACATATGTGTGAGGGTGGAACATTTATTATGACTTGTATCCAAACTCATAGGCTTGGAAAGTTAATATTAAGATATCAACTAATTACAATATTTTTCCTTTCTTGTCTACCACAGGAGTCTGTTGAGAATTTTGCTTAAGCAATTGAGGTGAACACAAAAACATCCTGAAGGGGTTGCCACATTCTCTTCTTACAAAATTTTGTGTCTCTACCTTTAATCTGACTTGATATACAGAAAAACAGCATAAAAAATACTGAACACGAACTTTTGTTTCATTTGTAATGACCTAAACTTTGTTAGTATGTAAATATCTAACCTACCCTTATAATGGTTTGTGATTTCTGTTGATAAATTCAGCTGAAAACGTTCATAAGAAGAAACTGTTTCCATCCTCATTGACAAAGTTCTCTATTTACAGTCAACCAACATTTATGGAAATTCATTGACTACTAAATTACTGATGATAGTTCACAGTACTGTTTTCAGAATCAAGAGAGAACTCAGTTATGATGTGTGGATTATGTTTTGATGCATACAGTTCATGCAGCTCAATAAAGAATTGGATATTTTCTTTTCAGTTTTGTACAGGTCTGAGGAAATACTTACCCTCCTCCCATTTGTTTCTCAGCATACTCTGCTGATGGGCGAATGACTGGTGTGCCACAGAATGTTGACATCACTGCACTTGTTGCTGTACATTCCAAAATCCTGAAAGCAAGATACAGCCCAAGATGTAATGGTCAACAGTGAGCTTTACAATATATTTCCACTCTGTCACTACAAACTGGGAATGCTGTAGAACTACTGAAGACATAAGTATGTTTGCATTATGTTTGTATTTGTTCAACATTTTGGTTAAATGCTTTGCATCCTCAGGATGTCTGTTTTGCCAGCCGCCAATGATAACAGCTAAAATTACCTTTTTTCTGGATAAGTAAAACTCTGAAGCCTTCCACTGGTCATGTAGAGTCAACTGGTCCTATGTAAATGTACAACAAAACGTAATAGCACCAAATTTATTGTTTTGAATATAAGTCTCATGATATCATATCAAGAATAATATATAACCTGGTTAAAGAATTATTTTGTGGAATCTATTGCCTAGGTTATCTGCAATGTTTTGATATTGTCCTTTCTTTTACAGAAGTGCTGCAACATCTATAAAGCTGTGTGAAGTCACTGTATATCTTGTGATCATTGTGGTATTTTGTTCTTACCTTATGCGGGAGTTTACAGATCTCTACTAAGAGCACCTTGTTAACACCTGCTAAGTTGGCAGATTCATAATTCAGTCACTAAAACTCCTAGGTTTCATATACTTTGACAGACTCTAGTCTGAACACATATGTCAAATGAATGAGAAACTTTTAAATCCTAAACACAATATGGGAAGAAAACTGAGTTTGTAATACCAATGGGAGGGAAATGGTTAGGATTTTCATGTTTAAAGGAGATACATGGCTACAAGAGACAACACAGTTCAAAATCTCTCTGGAGACTAAGTTCCAGTTATATACAGAGAATGTCAGTGGGAAGGTACAAAATAGATTGCCTTCTCACAATTTGGGAACATGATGCAGGTTCTGGGATGGTTAGGCAAAAAAGTAAAGTCTTCTATGTGTCTTGGATCATTATGTCCACTGGGCTACCTCACTGACAGTGGTTTCAGAAAAAAATGGTTCCTTCAACACATATAAAGTAAGACTAATGAACAGCCTTTAGCAGTTACAGAGACACAAATCCTAGCCCAGCATCCAATGAAAATGTGTAAGGATGTCTAATGAATTTGTTTGCACACTTTTTTTCAACACTAATAGCAGTTTACACTAAGATAACAACAGTAAGTGTTCACCTTATAGGTTGCCATCACCAAATTATGGTGAGCAGGATGAGTCTGACCTGTCAGTGACATGCTAACATTTATTAAATCTCAAATATTAGTATAGTTAATATCAAGAATATCAAGAATACATCTACAAGTTCCTGTCTTGAAGGCATGAGCACTTCCCAATCACAACTAAACAGGTACAGAAGAGAACCCATCAACAAAGCCAAAGTTTGAGACCACTAATCACAGCAACAACCTATAGAATATTTCATTTAATGTCCATAGTGAATATGAGCTGACATTAATATTAGGAGGCTGGTGAGTACATCACACCAGCATAGCAAAAAACTTATGGTTTCTGTTAAATTTTTGTGTCATATGTTGATGCCAGTGGATGCATGTCCTAGTAATGTGAAGCAGGCTGACAGAGCCATGGTGGTGTTATGGCCTGAGGGTGCCCTCTGGTTGTTAATTATCTCCAGGTTTTGTGGCATCTGTGATACAGCATCATTATTAATAATATTTCCTGGCATCAAAACCCACCCCAATGGAAAGCAAATGGGCCTAGATGTATCTTGAGTGACTGTGACTCTGGCAGATTAATAATGTGCTAAGGATGTGGGTGTTCAATGTTGGGGCATTGTTCTGACTCTCTTTGTCTATAGGCATGAAGTTATCAGGGTAGTTAGACTGCTAGTTGGTAGGATCTGCCAATAGACCATCCTCCCAATGGTCTCCCAAAAATAGTCTTTCTGGGAAATCCTGTTTTAGTTGAAGGTGCCACCTGTATGGGGTGCTGTCTCTGGTTGTGGTGAAGCAGTTGGTCCAGTATCACTTATCATCTGTGATGTCTGGTGAAATTTTTCATGGGATATTATTTGATGGTCTTGTTGTTCTCCATTTGTTGGAGGTTAGTTGGTAAGACCACCATGGACAGAGATAGTTTCGGTGGTGCCATGGAGAACTCACCCTGGTGGTTGCAGTGAACATCATCTGGCCATGGGTGGTCTCTACTACTGCCAGAAGCAAGGTGTTTGGGTGCAGGATGGAGGTAGCTGAATGTGGAGGAGGTGTAGTAACGTTTATGGTTGTCCACCATAAAATATCTGTGCTGGGCTTTTCAGTTTATTTGTGTTGTCTGGTATGCAAATAGGCTCACTTCAAGTGTGAAAATGTTAGTTAGGCTTCATATTATATGATCTGTAGTGACTGACAGCGTGTTGATGATGTATGGATAACTAGACACTGTGTGTGACACCACCAACCACATGTATTTTGAAAACAGTTCCAAGCGGTCCAGATGAGTGTGCCACTAAGGATGGCTAGATATTGGTAATAATTCAGATTTCCTCAGAGATACCAGCTGGAAGTGTGCATACTTATAGCATGTACACACAGTACTTTCTGTGGCTCTTGTACTTGTACATTTGGGGACTTAAGCATATTGCCTAGCCAGCTGTTACTCCTGTGTCCACTTCCAATGTCCTCTGTGCAGCAGTGATAAGATGTGCTCCTGCATTTGCTTTGGAATAACTACCTAACATTCTTCTGGATTTAGTGAAACTATCAACATTCCATTAGCTAATGATAGTTGATGTTGCTGCACAAGTTGTGCTGCAACCTCAGGTAAATGTTTGAGCCACATGTGTTACACTCTTTGAGTCACTGCTGCTAGGATGGGATCCTTGTTAGTAACTAGAGCTACTTTTGCGTCCTATAGGAGGTTTGAATAGAGCATTAGGAGTGGTACCATGGATGACAAGCTTATAAAAAAATCTTACATTTGTATGCTTCTAAAAATGCCGTCTATTTTGTCATTGCTCAGGTGCCTGATTTGGTATCATATTACATGGGCCAAATATTGTCTGATTTGGTATCATATTACATGCACCAAATATGGCTATTAATGCTCTATTATGGGGTCCATTACATGGAGAAACCTTCTATCATATAATGGAACTTCAGGTTTGTATATACCATTTCCAATAGCTCTGTACCTAATTGCAGTTACATTATGCTGCATTGAGTGAATTAGAGTCAAATACAATTGAAGCACTCAAGGCTAGATAATGGTAAGCCACACACTCAGTGAAATTAAGATTTCTCTGTTTTTCATATCTGCTACAAGATGGAAAGCCACTGGCAGAGCATGATTTGATGAGACTAAGAGACAAAGTACATCTTTTTTTTGCTGTAGTATGGTAATTCACAGCCAAGATGATGACTCACAAAAGAAACAGTGTGACCTGTCCATATAAAAAAATGTACTGAGGACCGATACAGAAGCCGACTGTTTTGACAGTGAATCCTCTTGCAATGACAGTGTTGTGGATGTAGATTACTGACCAAATCCATGTGTTCATGTGATTATAAGTAATTAATAACAAAATTTAATTATGTGGCATTCAATACTGAAGCATGTGACAATGTAGCTTACCCTGACAGTGCAGAAAACTCCTAATACTATGAAATTAATGGAATTGTGAACTATGAGACAAATTCTAAGATATTTATCTGGAGCCTATTAACTATGAACAATTTTTATACTTGTGATGAACATCAGTAGGTGCCTGGTACAGGGGTTATTGTGGCTTGCCATTAATTAGCTGTTAAACTGTTGTATTGTTCTAGCAGTGCCACTGTGTAGCTGTTAAATTACAGTGTTGTTCAGTGTAGATTCATAGGTTCATTCTCTTCATAATTTTTGCATTTTTTCCTTCCATAAGGAGGGAGACTCAACACTTGTTGTTAGAGACATAGCCACCTCCTCTGCTAAGGATGGAAGGTGTTGATGGCAGCAGTGGACATCTGAATTGAGAGAAGGGCTACTGACCACAATCAAAGAGTATTAACAAATGTTATCATTTTACTTAATTAACACCAATTATTACTATTATTATTGAGGAGAGCCAGCACAAATAATACTGTATTAATAGTATTATTTTTAACACAATTTGTTTCATAAACATGTTGTAATACAATGTTATTTTCCTTTTTAAGAGTCAGGTTTACACGATGATGCAACAAAAGGGAAATTAGCTGCCAAGGAAATTGAACATCCATGTTCCTGCCATCAGAAATGGATGATGAAGACAAGAGAAGCAGATTCCACAATGTTACATGGATTCTGGGACTTAGAGGATGTTGATGCACAAAACAACTACTTCTTTTTGTGTATCTCAAATGGCACCTCCAAACCACTCCTACCTGAAGAAAATGGAAAAAGGATCAGTCTTCTTAAAAGATCACAACTATCTGCTCCATTAAGATGCAAGGTGAAGTCATCAAAATCTGTAAGAAAGCATTTCTCTCCATTCACAGGTTACACAAATCGAAAAGAAGAGTGGAAAACATTGTAAAATGAGTTAATAGTGGTAAAGAGTTTGTAAAGATAGATCAGAGATGGCACCATAAAATCATCAGAAATATCCATATAAAGTGGCAGAAGGTGTTCACAAGCATATTCAAAGCATTCTGACCTCCTGAAATCACTATAGCAGGCACACAAATCCCAGAAAGGTTTATTTGGAGTGGGAGATGACAATCAGTTCTTTATACTGGGATCATTATCTACCCTACTATGAGGGACAAAAAATGCCAGTGTTACAGAGGATAAGTACAGACAGATTTTCTGCAAAGAATACAACACAGGCTACAAGATGCCCCTTCACCTGTAAACCACACTAGGAGCTCAATACTGAGACAAAATCCCATAACCCACCTGACAAACAAAAAAAGCTGATGAGAACTACATCACTGCAAAGCAGAAGTAATGCAGGCAGATATTGTCAGAGCCAAAGCTGATTTCATTATCATGATTACCTCAACTGACTTGTAGCAGGCCCTCCCTGTTCCAAAACTTACTGCTTTTTACAAACAAAAACTACAGATGTACAACATGTGTAAATGTGACTGTGAAGCAGGACACATGTACATGTGGACTGAGGATGTTGCAAAACTAGCAGTGAAATTATATGTAAACATATATTTATGTTTCTACAGACAAACTCCTATCAGACAGTAGTCAAGAAATACTGAAGGCAACACATAGCCGGGATTTCATGCCCACTGAGTGGTTAGATATTGTCAAGAAAAACAAAGCAGAAAACAAATTAGCCATGACAGTTATGAAACATGATGATTTTCTAGAGTTCAGCAGAATGCCTCATCAGCACATAACAAAAATAAATACAGTAAAGGATAGACAGCATATTATAGTAACTAATCAGAAGTTACAGTATTCATATTTTTGGTCCCAAATCCTGACTCAATTTTCCTGAAACACACAGTTCAAATAGGCCACCATGACATTAATGTTGAGAAGTGTGGCTGTCCAACACAGATATCACAGATTATGACCAGATTATTGTAGGCCTGTTCCTATACAGCATAAGAAACTGTCTCACATCATGGACCTGCTCCCCTATATACCAGCAGTGCATCACAGATATTATTTATCCCTGACTCAGTACAAAGCCACAGAACAGGTTAATGAATCCACATTAACGGATGGCAGTATCTCTCATTACACTGAATTTTGATCGATGGAGCTAAATGTTGGCACTATAACTTTGGTGATGCACAATCACAAGCCAGAGAATTGTTTGTATTTCTTATACTTAATATTGTTTTTCATTACATGAAGTAGTTAAAAATGTTTTATTTCATGTGAGAAGAACACTGTAACATATGTAGAATCTTATTATACAAGAAACACTCCTGTTACGCCCATTACCTGATTTATGAATTTTATGAACTTTTGAATGACTGTCCTGCAAAATTAACTCAATGTGGCTTACCATTATCTTGCCCTGAGTGCCTTAATTCATTGTACGGAACTGTGTGGACTGGTGTGATAGAGCTGTGCATGTTCCATATTGATGTGCACCTCCTTATACTGCCATGAGCTTCCCACATATGTAGTTTGCCAAATAGAGAGCCAAGCAGAACTTGCTCATGACTGTTGGGAAAGTTTGCTTCTTTGAACATGACCATCCAAATTGTATGGTTTATGTATTGCTAAATTAAGAGGCCTCAAGCTGTTCACAGCTCTGGAGATAAAGTTTGCATTTCTGAAGAATATAATGTTGGTGAGGCAAGGAATGGCATCAATTGCTGGTAAGTGTTGTCTAGATGCTGCAATGCTAATTTCAATAAACACGTGCCTTAAATATGTTATTTATTTTACTGCGGGTGGCACTTTATTCATGCACACTGGAGGCAGGAAAGGACTATGCTGCCAGCTATTTGAAATATTACTAATGCACTTGTGATGATATGACCAGAAGGGTGTGTTGGTGCCTTATCTAATGGTGATTGTAAATATATAATGGTGAGATCCAAGTTTTAAAAATATGTTCTTCTTGAAATATTGACTGAAACTCTTCTTATCTGGATACTGAGTGTGTTTATATTACTGATTAAGAATATGTAGTTGCCTTACAATCTCCACAAATCATTGCAGATCCCTTGGGTCACTGTCTTATCTATCACTGCCACTTAACTGTCATCATTTCTGTGTTCTACTTAAGTATCTAATTATTGCTTAATTTCATCCTTGAGCATGAGCAGTATGCTATCTGTCTTCTCTGTACAATTCCAATACTGTCATATGTGTCCATTAAGATGGGGGCAAGGACAGAAATGAGGGACACTTTTTTCTTCACCTCCCCCACATGTGGAATACAGATTTTTAATTCACTACTGAATTCTCAGAAATTCCATGATTAGACTTAAACTCTCATTTAGCCAATTGTAACACTGTGTGGCTGGTCACAGGGGGACAATGACACAGCTTTAGCAATAGCTGAATAACTTATTGGATGTCACTATGCCACAATTTCAGATTGTCAGCTTAAAAAGTATACCCCTTCCATACTAATTATAATAACACAGAGAGATTTACTTTGAAGATAGTTGCGAAATCATGCGTATCTTTTAAGCATAAAAGTAATCTACCTGGAATAAATAGTGAGCAAATAACAAGATTTGTGTGTGTGTGTGTGTGTGTGTGTGTGTGTGTGTGTGTGTGTGTGTGTGTGTGTGACCTATAAATTTAGTTTTTGTAGTACGTCGTGTCTTGAAACTGACCAACTAGTTTATATCAAAAAGGAAATTTTAGAGTCTTGTCCCCATTCCTCTATGGATAACTTTATGCAGATGCCCATCCACAAATTTTGATTTTTGGTTTCACTTAATATAGTATTCAAAACTGGCAGCACATACAATGCCTGGTACAAAAGGTGTGGGGAGTTCACTGCATGAGCCATCTGAGGTTTCAAAAGGTACAATCCAGTCACTCAGTGACCTCACAGGTGTGGCAGGGAAAGATAGCAGAAGTAAAGCTGAAGTCTTACATTGCATAGTTAAGAACTCATTCAAACAAACATACTGTCATTTGATCATCACATGAGATATGGTAGTGAGGGTTGATTCAGGGAAGGGGACCAAACAGTGAGGTCATCAGTCCTTTGATATACAAATGATATACTAATAAGCATCCCTGGTGTAGAGAAATAACTGAAAGAGTTGAAAGCAAATATGTTGCAGGTCCTGATGGAATTACAATTTGGTTCAACAAAGTGTACTCTACAGCACTGGCTCCTTAGTTAGCTTGCATTTTTTGTGACTCTCTCATCCAGCACAAAGTTCCAAATGACTTGAAAAAATTGCAGATGGTTAATAGAACAGACCAGACCAGCAAAATTACAGACAAATATCCTTAATATCAGTCTGCTGCAGAATCCTAAACATATTCTCAGTTTTAATATAATTAATTCCCCTGGGAGAGGAAAGCTTCTGTCAAAAAATCAACATAGTTTTAGAAAGCATCACTCATGTGAAACTCAGCTTTCTCTTTTCTCATATGGAATCCTGTCACCTATGTAGGAAGGGCAAGAGGTGGATTTCATACTCCTAGATTTCCATTAAGCATCTGACACAGTGCCACTCTGCCAACTGTTCATGAAGGTACAAGCATATGGACTAGGTTCCCAGGTATGTGAGTGCCCTGATTGACTCCTTAAGTAACAGAACTAAGTACTTTGCCATCAATGGCAAGTGTTCAAGACAAGGGTATTGTCAGATGTGCCCCCAAGGAAGTGTCATGGGACTGCTGTTATTTTCTATATACATAAAAGATCTGTTGGACAAGGTAAGCAGCAGTCTGTGACTGTTTGCTAATGATGCTGTGGTGTATGGGAAGGTGTAATCTTTGTGTGACTGTAGGAGGATACAAGATGACTTAGACTAAATTTCTAGTCGATGTAATGAATGGCACCTAGCATTAAATGCAGAAGAATGTAAATTAATGCAGATGAGTAGGAAAAACAAACCCATAGTTTTAGACTACAGTATTCGTAGTGTGCGTCTTGACACTGTCACATTGATTAAACGTCTAGGCATAACACTGCAAACCAATATGAAAGGGAATGAGTATGTAAGGATTGTAGTAGGAAAGGCAAATGGTTGACTTCAGTTTATTGGGAGAATTTCAGAAAAGTGTGGTTCTTCTGTAAAGGCGACTGCATACAGGGCAGTAGTGCAACCAATTGGTGGGTACTGTTTGAGTGTTTGGGGTCTGCACTGGGTCTTATTAAAGGAAGACATCAAAGCAGTTCAGAGGCAGGCTACTAGGCTTGTTACCATTAGGTCTGAACAACACACAAATGTTAAGGAGATGCTTTGGGAACTCAAACTGAAATCACTGAAGGGAATTTCACATTCTTTTCAAGGAACACTATTGAGAAAATTTAGAGAACCATCATTGGAGGTTGAATGCAGGATGATTCTGCTGATACTAATGTACATATTGTGTAAGAACAATGAAGATGAGAGTAGAGGGGAACAGGAAAGGAAATGACTAGTAGTGGTACATAGTATCCTTCAACATACTGTGGCTTGTGGAGTACGTATGTAGGCGTAGATTTATATGTAGAATGTGTTTAAACTACTTTCTCTAATACAATAGGTTTATCAAAGCACACACATAGCTATGCTGCAATGTAGACAGAGAGACAACAGAAATTAAAAATACACAAAAACAATTTAACAGAAAAGAAGAAGGATTTGACAAGTTGTGAGACTTTGATAAATAAAGACAACCATATCAACTCTTCCAGTGTACAAGCTCCAGAACAAATGTCACCACAACTTTGTGATCTCAAGCAATTCAGATGCTTAAGTCCTTCATAGCTCCAAATCAATCATAGCTTCCGCTCTAGTAACAAGCAGGTCAGCCACACAGAGTACTGATGGTACAAAAAGCAGGCTACACCACAACAAAGAGTGGCACATATTACAAAAAGCAGAATGTCAAATTGCTAATCACCACTATTTTGACCACTAAATGATAAATGCTATATTCATAAATAGAGACACAAAAGAGAAAAAGAAGAAATCATCACATTTACATAATTGTTTTTTGTAATTAGTCTGAAGTTGTCCCACCCAGAGAAGTAAGGGAATGTGTAGTCTGTTGGACAGAAACAACCTATACCTCCCTGGGAACATCAACTGCCATATGTCTGAAATACCAGCAGCAAGATGAAAGAGGAACATACAAAAATTATTAACTAACTGGCTCCCATACTGCGATGTAATATGAATGGGGTCAGAACACAAGTGGATGAGCTGAAATTGTTAGTACAGGGAAGGCCTTTGTGGTTATGTCTACAAGAGATGCAATTTAAAATGAATGGTACCACTATGCTGGAAAGATAAAGCCTCTTTCAAAAGTAAAACATCACTGGCGACAAGACTAAAGTGGTGTGAGCATATTTAACAATGAGGAAATGCATTACTTGCTTCTCCTCCTCAACACTAACTTGTTGCTGTAATAGCACATGTGTCATACAGAGAGACACTATGCTCTGTATACAAGTTCTCAATATAAAAATTATGATGTGACTTTATGGACTGGTTCTCTTCAATTGGCTTCTCACTTTTAGGATTTGAAGATCAGTACCCAGTCATCAGTTTCATAAAGAAATTCTCAAAAACTCAAGAAAATCTTTTTGAATATTAGAAAATTTCCAGGACGGTTAAAAAATTGAACTGTATTAAACCCATCACAAATAGCTGAGTGCAAAGCATGTAAGCCTCATAACTTCAGTGATATAAGTTCGATTATCCTAGTTAGTATCTTTTCCTTATTTTCATTTAATTTATTTACTTATCATTCAGTCAAAATGTTTATTAACCAGCATTACTTCATATTTTGTAAATAAAAACACATCCTTTTCTTTTGAATTACTAACTGAATTGCGTGTATACTCCAGTATTCACAAAGAAATTATAATACACACACACACACACACACACACACACACACACACACACACACACACACATTTTTAAATTAGTTTCAGGTTATTAGTAATTAAAAACAGAAAAAAGTTATTTTAAGATAAAATTAATAAAATTATGATTCAGTGTTCATTAATGGATATTTGCATTTAATAATAAATCTAACATTCAAATAAAAGAGAAAAAAGATGGGGACCACAAGGTGAAACATTATCTAATGGGTACAATTGACAAAATGGTAATTTCACACATGTCATGTTGTGAAAGTTACAAGGCTACATACAATAAAGTTAAAGCAATATGAAATAGACACACTTCTCCCAAGAATGTAGCAGTTGTGTCAAGAATTTTATGTATGAAGTCTTCACGAGTTGTCAGCTGAGTAGCATTGTCATCTTGTAGCAACATTTTGATGGAATGCATCTCCATCATCTTCAGGTGAAGTGACTTTGCCTGAAGATGATGGAGATGCATTCCATCAAAATGCTGCTATGAGATGATGACGCTACTTGGCTGACAACCCGTGAAGACTTTATATATGAAATTCGCCGAGAAAGCCTGCTCTCACATAAGAATTTTATGATTTCAAACATAATAAAATTAGAGACATGGCCATATCCAAGAAACTGTCTAGTTTGCCAGACAAATTCATATACAGTCTTCTTTAACATGACAGTCATCAATCACTGGTGAGTGAGTAGACCAGAGAAAATGTAACTGGATGGCTCATAAGAGAAGAGAAACAACTGAATAGTAATAATCAAGAAGACAGCAATCCTTTGGTGTTCATTTTAACAAAAATAAAAGAAATTATCTAATTTGTAACAATTGTGGTGGATGTGCACAATTTGCAAGAGAATTCGAGAAGCTTAAGAAGAAATACACTGTTTTATATGCAAGAAAAATATTCACAAAGAAGATAAGTGGCACTCCAAAAACAAAAATGGAGTTTGGGAGCAAAAAATTAGACCTTCCAAGCTTTTTCCTCACCGAAAAAGGTCAAAGCATGAAGAAAAAGAAGTTTTTCATGAACAAACATAGAAATAGCATTTTGCCTAAAAGACATCAAAGGCAATCCATTAATTCAAGGAAACAAGAAGAAATGAATCACTCAAGAAAGCAAGAAAGAAGACATCAATGATGACAAGAAGTGAGAAGGCAACACTGAAGAGAACAGGAAAGTAGATATCAATAAAGGAAAAAGAAAGAAGACACAGCACTTACTGTATATGAATGCAACAAAAAATTATTTGGGAAAGAGTCAATGAGAAAGAAGAAATGGTCATGGAAATTGCTTCTGCATGTGCAGGACAAATTTGTAATGAAGTGTACTGTTTAACAAATGTGAAAAACTATGACAGTTTTGTGAAAGTTTCCAAACGAGATGAATCAGAGAAGACAGCAGCAACAGGAAACTTGGTGGGTGAAAACTTTATTTTCAAAAATCTTGTATATGTTCCTGAACTGTGTAGATATCTGGTGTTATGTATTCTATCACTGAAGAAGATTGCACAGACAGGTTTACTAAACATTCTGTTCAAATTTATAAGTGCATGCCACTTATTTTAAAACAAGAAGAAAACAAGAAATGGTTTGTACCAAGTGCCAATTGAACCAGGCATGCCATCACTGCTGACAGGAGAAGAAAGACAAGAATGGCACAATAAGCTAGGTCATCCAGACATAAGTTTATTTCAAAGTTCAAGAAAATATGAGATGGATTTCCTAATAACTTATGCTCAGCAGAAAAATCAAGTGCATCTTATGTGAGAGCTAAGCTAACAAGAAAGCAATATCCTTTTGCGAGAGAAACAGAAACAGACTGACATGAAACAACTCAAGCTGGCATGTGTGAAGAGACAGATCCCCAAAATTAGTGGATACAGATATCACATGAATGTATTACATGATTTCACTCTTTTTTGTGTGATGGAGTTGTTAAGATATAAGCCAGAGGCTGCAGTATTCATAAGAAAATATGTGCTGGAACTAGAAAATCAGTTCAATGTGAATGTATCAAAGATAAGGTATGATTAACATGTGGATTACACCAGTTGTGAATTTAACAACTGGTGTCAAGAAAGAGAAATTGTGCTAGACTATAGCATTCCTTACAGTCCTCGCCTCAATGGGGAAAGCAGGGAGATTCAATCTGACAATAATGAATAAGGCAAGAGCTGCAATCTTTACTAGCACACTGAAGGAAGATTTGTGTGGAGAAACAGTGCTCCCAACTCCATATTTAATTAACAGAAGCCCAGCATTTAAGTTTTCTCAAATGGTATTAAGCATTTGGTATTAAAAATTACTAAGAAATATTCTTTAAAAAAAATCAAGAACTATGCACATAATGTCTGAAATCAGTAATTCTGACAACAGACTTAAGACTATGTGTAAAGTAGTGAAACAAGAGACAGCATAACCAGCCACAGAACAAGACAGCATCACCAGTCAGCTCAATGGAAGGGCTATAAATGATCGGTCACTGGTAACAAATGCATTTAATAATAATTTCTTAAGTATAGTAGGAAGCATACGGGACAAACAGTTCAAGACATCAATCATAGCAGTATGTCAAAAACATAACTTTCATAAAATTCATTTATATGAATGTGTCATCAACTTGTCCTTCTGAAAATAGGAGAAATACACATTCTCTCAAAAATAAAAGGTCATTTGGTTTTGCTTTTGTGTCCGATAGAGTACTAAAGATTTGTTCTCATATAATAAGCCCAGTTTTATGCATCACTAGCTCAAGGTATTTTTTTCAGGCAGACTGAAATTTATGGTTTTTGTACTCATCTTTAAAAAATGTGATGCAAAATTTTTGAGAGGATGATATACTGTAGGACTCTATCTCACCTTAACAACAATAATATCCTAGGAAAATCACAATGAGTTTCAGAAGGTTTCATCTACTGAGACTGCCACTTACATGATCACACACCATATTTTACATCCATTAAATAACAAAATAGGACAAGTTGGTATTTTCTGTGACCTACCTATGACATTTGTCAGTGTGCATCACAGTATTTTTCCCAGATAGATAGAAGTTTTATGGGATTGATGGTATAGACAACCAATGGAAGTCACATCCAACCAAAAGAATGCAGGAAATTGTACTTAGTAGTTCAACCAATATAGTTTGGGGAGGTAATTCTTACTGGGGAGAAATCACATATGGAGTTCCCAAGGCACAATCTTAGGCCCACTATTGTTCCTCACACATGTAAACAATCTTGCTTCTAATATACTGTTAGCAGAATTAATTCTTTTTGCAGGTGACACTAGTATTGTTATCAATCCAAGGAGACCTACAGAAGCAGATTAGATCAGATTAGATTAGTACTTGTTCGATAGATCATAAATACCACACTTCGCAATGATGTGGAACATGTCAGGTTAATAAAAGGTGTCTATACAAGATATTACATTACAAAAAATATTACATGACACTTTTTTTTGGGGGGGGGGGGGGGGGGGTTGGGGAAATTACTCACCTACTATATCCAAAAATTCATCTAATGAGTAGAAGGAGTTGCCATTAAGAAATTATTTTAATTTCCTTTTAAATTCTAATGGCTATCTGTCAGACTTTTGATGCTATTAGGTAAGTGACCAAAGACTTTTGTAGCAGCATAATTTACCCCCTTCTGAGCCAAAGTTAGATTTAACCTTGAGTAGTGAAGATCGTCCTTTCTCCTAGTGTTGTAGCCAAGTACACTGTTATTACTTTTGAAGAAAAAATGGTAAACAAGGTGTTACTGACTGTCAGTATCACTGACTGGTTTTCTGCGAATGATCTCACGCTCATTTAAAAAAACAGTTCTTTGGTTCTAGAGGTACTACACCAATGATAAATGTAACATGTAGAGAGGAAATAATAAATAGGGTGGAAAGTTCAAAATTATAAGGAACCCATGTTGATGAGAATTTAAATTGGAAAAAGCACAGTTTGGAACCCCTAAAACAACTTACTTCAGCTACATTTGGAGTTAGATCACAAATCTTGGAGAGATCCAAATCATAAAGTCAACATATTTTGTCTATTTTCATTCAATAATGCCATATGGGAAAATGTTCTGGGTTAACTCATCTTTGCGAGAGAAAGTCATCACCATGCAAACACATGCTGTAAGAATAATGTGTGTTACTCACTCATTTTAATCTTCTAGTCATCTGCTTAAGAAGCTGGGAATTATGACTAATTTTTTCAGTATATTTATTCCCTTATTAAGTTTGACGTTAATAATGCACTGCATTTCAAAAGGAACAATGAGGTACATAATTAAAACGCTAGAACAAAAAATGACATTCATTACTCCACATAAAGGTTGCCTTTAGCACAAAAAGGGGTGTGCAGTGCTGCAAATAAGATTTCTGATCACTTACCCATGATATAACTGTTGTACAGACAGCAAAGTAAAATTTGAAAACAAACTGAGAAAGTTTCTCCTTGACAACACCTTCTATTCTGTAGAAGAATTTCTATTACTGTAATGGGTAAAATGTGGTGGATAGGAATTGCTGACTCCATAGATATGTTAGGATGAATAAAGATCAAAACATAACTCATTTGAATAACAAGCTGAGTAATGTAGACTGGAACAATATTCTGATAACACATTACAGTTATGGCAAATTCTCAAGTGAATTATACTACAGTCTCAAATAAGCCTGTCCATTAATAAAAAAGAGAATTCAGTCACATGCTGTAATCTGACACTGAATACCAAGTTCAGTCCCTGAAGCTAGAGAGAAACTAAGATGGTATCAATATGCTACATTAAATGACTTGAGCAATAAAAAATTAAAAGAAGAGTTCAAAAAGTATCAGAAATACTATGTAGACCTCAAAAAAAATTGGAACTGTCATTCATAACTCAATTAATATTTCCAAAACATCATGGTCATTAGTAAATAGAGAAATAGGTAAATCTGGAAACATACAATGGAAAATCACTTGCTGATAAATGGTACAATAGAAACTTATCAGAATAAGGTACCAGATCTATTTAACAATTATTTTGCCTCTGTTGGCTCCAGCAGAAACAACCAGCTTAAAAATCACAAACACAAATTCAGATATACACCAGTGTCAGGAAGTATATTTTTGACACGAACAAGTGAAGATCAAATAATTAAAATATTAAGTAGCTTGAAGAATTCTCATGTAGCAGGATATGATGGTCTTAGTCTGGCCACTCATAAGAAATGTATTCATACAACTGCATCACCTTTATCAGCAGTTATCAACTCTTATATGGAAGATGGTCTATATCCAGACGAGTTGAAAATTGCTTGAGTTGTGCCTCTTTTTAAAAAGGAAACGTAGATCTAGTTGAAAACTATTGATCCATATCTGTTTTGCCAATAATAGCCAAAATCTTTGCAAAGTAATATACATAAGAATATGGAATTTTCTGGTAAGCAAAAAAGTTATTTCTGAGGGGCAGTATGGGTATGTCAAGAGGTCATCCACCATTACAGCAGCATCCAACTTAATTGAAGATGTCACTCAAACAACAGGCAATTAAGAACATGTATGTAGCATCTATCTAGACTTATAAAATGCATTTAATTTTGCTGATATGACCATATTGCTAGAAAAAGAGTGGATCTATGGCATTTGAAGCACAGCACATAATCTGATTAGATCCTTTTTGATAAATAGGAAACCATTTGTGTCTATTAGCACTACCAAGGGAGCATACAAGTCAAACACCAAGGACATTAATTTTGGTACCTCACAGAGGTCAAAATTAGGACCACTTCTTTTTATTATTTATGTTAATGATATTCAGTCTATAACAAACCTGACTACAATTATCTTATATGCGGATGATACCACATTAATATGCCATAACCCTTGCTATTCAAAACTTGAAGTGGAATGCAATATTGCAGCAAGTATAATTCTGCAGTATTTTAATGAAACCAAACTAAAATTAAATACAGACAAATCAGTCCATTTGAATATGATCTTGGAAGGCAAAAAAACTCCTGAAAACTAAATTTTAATGTTCAATGATTACATTAAAAAAGAATACTCGACCAAGTTTGGTTGTCTGAACTTGATGTGAAGTGAAATTGGTCTGATCATGTAAATGATATTTGCAAAAAGCTAAGAAAACTGACACCTTTTTGTAACAATACTGCTCTGAGGCAAAAATATTTTGCACTATTTTAATCCTATCTAAGCTATGGGAATCCAGCAGTAAACATAATATGAAAAGAGTACTTATACTACAGAAGAAGGCACTTATAATTATGGAAAAGAAATGTGCCAGGGAATCCTGCTGAAATTTGTTTAAAGAATTAAAAACACTAAATTTTCATTACTCTTATGGGCTTAAGATAATGATTATGGCAGTAAACAGTAACAAAACACCTAATAAAGAAATATATAACCACAACACTAGAGGCACAGAGAGGCCCCACAATATCTCTCATAGAACCACGCATTGTGAGAAAAGCCCTCACTATAGAAGCATCAAATCACTGAATTGCTTTCGCACAAATATCTCTAAATTGTCCATTACAGAGCTAAAAGAGAAATTAAAATTATAGCTCCTGAACAGTCATCTGTATTCGATAGATGAGTTTCTAGATTTAGTACACTCATATGACGGGAGACCCTTGTTCTACAAATATATGACTCTCAGGTCCTGGACAGTGTCACAAATAGTAAATATATGAACATCAGATCTAAAGACTGTGTCACAAACTGTAAACTTCTTAATCTATGTATTGCAGTGGCAAATTGTTTTTATGTATAGTCCACATATGTAACTAAATTTAGAAAAAAATTGTGTAGATAATAATACCAGGCAATAATATGTAACTGTAGTAAGTAAGGCTCTGACGTATCCAGAAGACTGGAACAGTAGATAAATAAATAAAATTGTTACCAGTTGATGTTGGATCAAAATAAGTAAATCTGTGTCTCTTTTCTCCTGTTGACAAAAAAATCTTAAAAATGTTCAAATATGCACAAATTAATTTATGATGTGAATGTAAAATGATTCATTCCACATCACTGTGTTCTATCATGCAATATGATCTGTGGTAC
Source organism: Schistocerca cancellata (assembly GCF_023864275.1). Taxonomy (NCBI): domain Eukaryota; kingdom Metazoa; phylum Arthropoda; class Insecta; order Orthoptera; family Acrididae; genus Schistocerca; species Schistocerca cancellata. The sequence goes on from NC_064629.1 coordinate 273,411,926, forward strand.
GTGTAACTAACTAACTAACTGTCTGCACTGCCACTGCAGTGTGCAAGATCTTCCTGTCGTGAAAGTACCTTACAGACATGTATCAAACAATGTATCCCACATTGCTGTATTTAATTTTTTATTTCTTCAAGTTTGTTTATAACCAATACTCATGGGCTGATGATCAGCTTTGTCACAAGTAATAGTCAAATGGAATGAAAAGGCACCCCAGACGATCACTCCTGGTTGTCAGGCCATATGGCAGGCAAAAGTCAAACTGGTATCCGAGCATTGTCCAGGGCATCTCTAGACATATCTCTGCTAGTCATCAGGACTCAGTTCAAAGTGGGACTCATTATTCATCACAATTCTACTCCAGTCAATGAGTTTCTAGGCCAGAGGTGGACCAACACATTATTGACCAGCTCAATTTGTGGAGCTCTTTCTCTTGAACAAATTATCTCATTTTTCTGAAATTCTGATCAATTGTTTGTCTGTACATGTACTTCACATGTACTAATTTCCATCACATTTGAATAAATCCTTTGTGGTCTTTTTTGTGTTACAAAGTGATCATACAAACTTCCCCTCACCAATTTGATTCATATTGACAGGATGTGTAGGACACAACTAGGACTTCAACATGTGTAAACATGAAGACATAATTCTTAGCCAGTTTTGAAAAAAATTGAGTTTGAAAATTATAGGTGTCCTGATACTGTATGCTGTGTAGGGCCACCAATTTTTATAGAGTCAACAGCCGAGCAAATAAGCACTTATTTTCATAAGCACAAGGTTTCTGGATTCAGCCTTGATGCAGGTACTACATTTTTTGTGAGCTACATGCATCAATATTCAACGCTATACTTTGATATTGTACGACAACGACAACTGACTACCCTTGATGATTGTAAAGCAAGTCTGTTTTGCAATACATATATTGGAAAAATCAATGGCCATGCAAAAGTTCAGACTCCTGCGAGTCACTATAACTATTGTTTTCCATGTTTCTATGATCATTATCATCCTAATTCATCCAGTGTTACACAGGTTACACATTATACTTGTCACAAATATGGAGACAATATTATAGATAAAATGACTAAACTGATTTAATGGAAAGTTCTCATGCAGCCTTTATTCGTTTCTAATCTCTTTAAGGGAAAAAAATTTCTCCTTTTTTCCTGTTAAAGATTAGGAAAATAGAAAATTAATTATTGACTACTGATACTTTCCATGGGCATAATAAACCTGTTGTCAGAAATGCTTGAGAACAAAAAAGAAGAAAAAAGGAAAAAAAGAACCAGTAGCCAGATTTGATCCATAAACGTCACACTTATGACAGTAACACTTGGTCTGTGAACACTAGCAGTTCTACAAGGCATACAGCGTAAGCATGCCCATAGTTTTAAAACTCAATTTTCTCAAAAATGGTTGAGATTTTTGTCTTCCTGCTTACATATGTTAAAGTCCTACTTGTGTCCTATACATGTTGTCAATATGAATCAAATCAGTGAGGGGAAGTTCATACAGTCCCCTTGTTAGAGTGCATGATCAAGCATTGGATAGATATGTTCCTAGCAGAACAGCTCATGATGGGAAGGACACTTCATAATAAACAGTCTCTCTAAATAAACTTCTATGGCAACAGGGATTGCTGGACAGCAGGTGTAGCATAAAGCAGAAGATGTTGACACAGTTACAGTAAATGAAACATGCTTGCCTGTCAAAAGACAACTACTGCAGCAGAATATTATCCAATAAACTCTCACATAATCAAAAGAAATTCTGATCATGTCTAAAGGTTGTTAGTGACACCATAGTTATCAGTGTCTAGACACTAATGGATAATGCAGGACCTGAAACTGAGGGTACGAAAATCAAAACTAGAAATGCTTAACTTCATTTTCAAATTTTCCTCTGCAAAGTACTCTATTGAACAACATTTTCCATGTTGCACTGTCAAATTATAACTGGAAACACAGTTTCTTGTAATAACTCCAGTTCACAGGGCACCTGCGGGAAACATTAAAAAGTTCCTCTTGCAGCTAGAATTAGTTATTGCATAACATTAGAGGAATAACAGTCAGATTATAGTATGTGGCAATTTTAACATTAATTTTCTGTCAAAGAGTTAGAGCCATAAACAACTGGAATCATTGTTGTCAACTTTCCATCTGCTCCTGAAGGTCTCATTCTCAACAAGAGTATACTGGCATAGCAAACCTTGTTTGATATTCTGTTGCTGGACCTCACAAATTATAATGACGTAAAAAACACAAGCCTCAGTAAATGGTCTGCCTGATCACAATGGTCAATACACAATCTTTAAACTCACCAGAAGAAAAACAGTGAATGGTCATACCCCAAATAAACATGTTAGAATAATAAATAGGGACTCTATTAGCTTGTTTAGAAAGAATTAACACTGTGAACACTGAGATCAAACACAATGAACAAGAAATTCAATTCATTCCTGGACTTAATTCACAAACATTTTGAAGCTTACTTCACCCCAAGGCAGATTAATATGAAATCAACCTGTTGTGGAAAGAAAGAGTGGGTAACAGTTGGCATCAAAATATCAAGTGCTAAAAAGAGAGACATGTATATAGAACAAAAGGGCTAGCACAAACCTAGCAGTGGAACCACATTAAAAAGAATACTGTAAAATTCTAACATGTGTAATCAGGAAGGCCAAACAAATGCATTATGCAGAAAAAATTAGCAAGTCAAACAATAAAGTAAAAACCATATGCAACGTCATTAAAAGTGAGACAAATAGGAACATAAAACCTGAACAAGCATGAACTCCACAGTCCTCTAGCAGTGGCTCAGACAAGAACAATCAAAAAGCTGTAGCCTCAGATTTTAGAACATTTTCTCACAGTAGCAGAAAGAACAGGGAGACACAATAAACAATCTCCACAGGAGCCATAGAGCTACTAAATCATATGCAAATCACACCAAATATAGCACTTGATTTCAAAAGCACAATTCCTAAAGAAACTGAAAAAACCATAAAAGCTACGGATCTTGTGAATATGATTGAATCTCAAACAGGGTCTTAAAATCATGTGTAGACTTAATCAGTCACATATTCCACTATTTACATAACCTGTCAATGAAAACTGGGACATTTCTAGGTAGACTTAAACATGCAATAGGGATGCCTGTCTAGAGGCCCCTTATTGTTAGAGGGCAATCAGAGCCAACACGCAAGGTGGGTTGGTAACCCCCTTTCAGCAGCGTAGAGAGAAACATCGCCAGCAGACAGAAACAGTAACAGGTTTTCCAAATAAACATGGAACTACTTTGCCAGCAAACATGTGACAGTGTTCCACCAAATGGGACACATATGACTGCTGTAGCACTCCGCCGACCTGGCTTTATAAACATGCCTAGACTGTCAGACTGGCAGTGTTTACCAACTGCTAGGAGTAGCTCCAGCCAGTACTTATGCCGGCCCTAGCCTCATATTCACTCGCTAGTCTTGTAGTAGTACATTGTATTTTGTAGAGTAGCTTTGGTCAGTATTTTCTTCCGTTGTCTTGTTTACTTATCTGTTTTGGTACCACAGAGTTGTGGTTTTTATTTTTATTTTTTATTTATTTTTTGTTCTTCATTTATAACTTAGTATATTCCAAGAAGGCAATTTTTTCTATAATTGTACTAAATTGTGTTCAAATTGACTGTTAGTTCTTTCCTGCCAATTGCAGGACACTACAGTTATTGATGACAAGGATGGGATTTTCATTTTCGAATGGAATGGCCTCCTCTGAGAAGCTTCTTCAGTCCTTGATGGAAACTCTACAGCTGATTCAGGCAATGCTCACACATTCAGAAATTCGCTCTTACTTGCCAGAGTTGCAAGAAGTATCTCATAGGGTCTACCCTATCACAGGTAAATTGAACACGCTGCACCTGGCTCCACCGACGTTTCCGGCTTTCGACAGGTTTGACAAAACCATGGTCAAATTATCTCAAACAGTCAGCAAATCAGAAACTGGCACATGGTATCCATGACGAAAATCAAAGCTGGGGTTTTTTTAGTGAGAGTCGGTCCACAGCTATACCATTTAATTCAACAGTTGAACCCTGAGCAGTCCCCTCGAGATCTCTCATTTACTCACATCAAGGGCTGCCTTTTTGAGTATTTTGACGCACAAATATACGTCACCTCCACCCATCAGACTTCCTTTTCTTGTCAAAAGTCTTCAGGTCAGACCTATCAGGAATGGATTATGATGCTCCAGGGTCTCTCCTGTGATTGTCAATTCCAGTGGGCTAACATTGCCTGCAACCAGTCTTATGCCTCTTTGTTGATTCGAGATATGGTGGTGTTTCACACACCAGACAAGGGTCTTTGGGCTGGTATTTTAACTTACAAGACTAGTCCCTCGACACCTGTCTGCCTATAATTCGTGTGTTTGAACAGTCTCACTGGTTACAGCCGCCGCATCTTGATCCAGCTGTTTTTGTGGCTCGCCAGTTGCTAGCGCTGAGTGGGAGTGTCATCGATCTGTTGGCCCACTCCATGACAGGAAGTCTTTCACCAGGCTTCCACCTTGTGTGGACTACTTCCGGACTCACCAAAGGGCAGAGTGCCCCCACTGGCAAGCAAGATGCATGGCTTCCAGCCAAGTGGACCATATCGCCGTGATGTGTCAGGCTTCACAGAAACATAGCGTCGATGCCATGCTTCCTGCGGATGCACAGGCTCATCACAATTCGTCACCCCAAAACCTGGAAGACTTGCATTCCATTGATGTCCAAGTATTCTCAATCATTCCCCAGTCGGGTGCCCATTTTCTCATTACTTTGGAGGTTGTGCATATTCCGGTCGTCTTCCAAATTGACACAGCATCATCCATCTCTATTGTGGACGGTGCCATATACCAACATCTGAGCTTGCCAGCTTAATCCCAGTACACTTGCACGTTGCGCGGTTTCAGTAATCACTCTATATCCATTGATGGCGTATTTGCACACAAATCTCTAACAACAGTCGTTCCTTCACCACTCAGTTTTTGGTGGTCAAATCCCCTCAAGCTATTAATCTTCTGGGTGTGGACATTTTTGGTTGTTTGGGTTTATCAGTGCAGGATGCAGTATAAGCGGTGTTGATTCCCTCATAGGATACCCTCCTCACCCTATCACTCAGGAAATGCGACACGTTGTTCTCATCCTCCACACCAAAGGTAAAGGGTTTCACTGCACATGTTCAGCTTCTTCCCTTCGGTGTTCCTCGTTTTTTTAAGGCCCGCCCGGTCCCCTTTGCTCTCCGAGACAGGCTCCAGGTGTAACTTTGCCACTTACAGGATGAAGGCATCCTTTCTCCCATTGCACACAGTCACTGGGCGATGCCTATCATGTTAGTAGAGAAGCCAAATGGTGCTTTATGCATCTGTGGCGATTTTAAGGTCACGGTCAATTCTCAGTCCATCATCAATGCCTATCCTGTGCCATTGGTGGATGACATACTCACATGTCCCATCGGTGGATGACATACTCACACATCTTGCAGGCTCGACTGTTTTCGCCAAAACTGATTTGTGTGATGCTTATTTGCAGCTGCCGTTGGATGAGGAATCACAGCAGATCCTAGTCATCAATACCCTGCGTAGCCTTTTCCAGTACAACCGCCTCCTGTTTGGCATTGCCAGTGGCCCGCCATTTTCCAATGTTATTTGGAATGCCCCACAAGCCAGGTGCCCAGGGGGCCAATTACCTGGACGATGTAATTGTCAGTATCTCATCTGCAATGGACCTTGTGGCTGGACCAGATGTTTCCAGTTTTTTTCCAATGCTGGCCTGCATTGTTGGAAAGAAAAGTGTGACTTTTTTGCATGAGAGGTCAGCTATCTCGGATTCACGATTGATGCCCACAGCCTACACACCTCTAAGGAGTATGTCAAGGTGTTCAAAACCTGCCTCTTCCCACCAACATGACGCAACTGCAGTCCATCCTCAGTCAAATCAACCATTATCGGCATTTTATACCCCACGCCACCGAGATTTCGGCGCCCCTGACCAGGTTGCACAAGGATGCACTTTGGGTTTGAGACATGGCACGAGAGCAGGCTTTCACATGTCTCAAGTGAGCTCTCTCCTGCCCTCCTTTTCTGGCCACTTACAATCCTTCCCTGCCCCTCATCATCATCATCATCGATGCCTCAGATTATGGCCTGGGTGCGGTCCACTCACATGTGGTTGATGCCATTGACAGGCTGGTGGTTTTCACATCCAAAAACTTGACCAACAATCAAACCAAATACAGTCAAATTGAAAAGGAAGCTTTGGCGCTGGCTTTTGTCCTGATGAAGTTCTATAATTTTGTGTATGGTCGTCATTTCATGCCTCATACCAACCACAAACCTTTGATTTCTTTGATTCACGTGAATCCTGCAGTGCCCATTCGGACGGTGCACTGCCTCCAATGTTGGGCACTCTTCCTGGCGACGTTCAACTTTGATATTGTCTCCCACAGCTCTAAACGGTACGCAAACACCGATTTTCTGTCCCAGCTGCCTGCCAGGGAGGACCGTGAGTTTGACGCTTCCCCCTTGGTTTGTTCCTATGTGGACCCAGACGTGGATGCAACTCTGGACGCATTTGTGTTGGATACCGATGCAGCCCGGCAGGCCACTGCTCAGGAACAGACACTGCAAGCTCTCTGCCACCAAATCGCTGTGCGTTGGCCAACCAGCCATCATAGCACCTACAATGCAGAGGTCCAGCACTTTTTGGATCATCAGCACAGTCTCTTTCTCCACAGTGGCGTTATCCTTTTGCGTAGTGATTCCAACATTACCCAGGTGGTCATACCGCATGTGTCCCATTACCATGTCCTCAACCTTCTCCACATTGGTCATTGGAACATTGTCCTCACCAAACAGCTGGCCTACCACGCACTATGGATAAAGACATTGCCTCCCTCATGTCAGCATGCACCAAATGGCAAACACATAAAGCAACACCCCCATGTGAAAATATTCATCTGGATTTTGCAGGTTTCAGTTTGCAAACTGTTTAATATTTGTTCCTTAAAAGGGGTTTCCTTGTAAGTATGATTTGTTAAAACGGAATTTCAGTAATATTGTTATTATGGCAGGTTCACAAGAGGTGATGGAAGTATTCAGTACCAGAGGGAATTCCTTAAAAATAAGTTTATTAACATGGAGTTTTACTGTAATGTTATATATTGATGTCATTAGCTGCCACTCTCCTATTTTGCAGGAAAACAGGCACCAACAAAATGGTCTCTCTCATGCTGTGTGCATGCATCTAGTGGCTGGCACTTACTCTGGATTTGTATTTTGGAGAAGCAGATTTGAAATACACTACTACCGTCTTCGACTTTTCTTCTTCCTGTATTCCAACAACTTCTTCAGCAAAGTTCACCCTGTATCTACTGATACATATTTAATTTTTGAACCATGATACAAATTACGGCAAAAATAACATACTAGGCCTTTTATGGGCATAGAACCATCCAGTTCCATTTGTAGATGAAGATCATTAGAAACAACCATCATAAAATCTCTGATAAAGTGCAAATTTCAGTAATTTTATTGCTGTGACAGTCATCTTAACATGCATGTGGAAGAATGTCATATGTCCCTTGACTCACCTCAAAACTTACAGACTAGGAAATTTGAGAATAATTCTTCAGTTACTTCACAACACTTTTCTAATGGTGTTTACCACAAGACATTAATAAAGGAAATGAAAAAGGTTTTTGTTACAACTGGCCTAAACTTTGTTTCACAGTTTATAAATATTGGATCTGATAGTAGCACCAGCAGGAATAAGTCTGTAAGACAATAAATAAATAAAAATTTGTTAAATGATATTGACAGACTAATTCTCCATGATAGGCATCTGATGGACAGGGTGAATTTACAGATATATAACTGTTTCCTATTGGAGAAACCTTACTGTGACTGGCTGTGGACTGATGAAATGATGCATCCTCAGCTTCATATGACTCAAGAGAGAGGTGCTGGTCACACAGGTTCATGACAGCTGGATCCTTGGATGGCTTAAGGCTCCCTCCCTTAGCAAAAAACATCTTTTTGCTAAGGAAGAAACCCCCTGAGAAACGTGAAAGATTGCTAGAGACAAATCATGTGTCATCAGCCTGGTGCTGAAGGAGAACTAGTCAGTGAATGCAATACAGTGAGAACATTTGCAGGACATGAGGACAGAAGAGTTAACAATAACTGGTGACAAATGTAAGATTTTAGGTACTTTTGAGATAGTCCAGCTGAAAGTTGGCACCGAAGTTTGATGCTCTGGAAGCATAAGAGAAGGAATATATGAATGAAAACTGCTGAGCCATAGAGTGGTAAAGTGGCTTTCATATCTAAATTTCACCCTACAGTGGTTGGTATTTGAGACTTCATGCTGATCCAATCCCATGGTCATTTGAGTCAATTCCATGCTGTACTGATTTCCATTCAGTCTATGCTGGATTTCATTTTAGTCTGACTGTTCATTTTGATAAAGATTCAACTTAGTATCTATTTTTAATGCCTGCTTCTGACTCTGACTCTTGTGACAACACAAGCTACAGCCTCCACATTAGTGTAGTAAGTTGTTAAAAATGTTGACATGATGGATTTTACACTGTTATTGTGTAGTGAGCACACCCTCTATAGATGGCAGATGTGACATCAGACAGTGGGTGTGGGAAGGGATGCTGAGAGCAAGGAACATTCTGTTGTTGGTAGCCATAAGGGTAACATGTTTGTACAGTGCAGAACTAGTCAATTTGTTTTAATAATGTGTTCTGTACTACTCAAATTTTTATTCAACCTATCAAAACAAATATTCAGATATTTAACTTTAATGATCATAACAAATTTACAAGAACTCCTGTGTGACAATATTACAGGCAAAATCAAAGCTATAATTTAGGTACTGAGTGAAGTTGCAACAGTATGCAGGTGAAGTGAAATTCAAGATGTATGTTTGAATCCTAAAAGGCATCGAAATTCTACAGGGATACTGAAAGCTGCAACTGGCTTGTAAATTGTGAATCACCAGCATAACAACCATGAGATGCCACTGAGCAGCAGCAGTCCATGGCAGGCAGCCAGAAAACACAACAAGAGGCAGCATCAACCACACACCAGCAGCAACATCAGTGTACTGGCTCCATGAACTTTGTTGGAAGCAGCAGCACTCCACAAGATAAGTGTAAACAACAAAAACTGAATTGTCTTGTACAGAGGTATGTTTTTGAAACTTGTACTTGGTTTAGCTAGATCGTCAAAATGAATAAATCAAATGGATACTGTGTTAATGAAGCCATCAGTGACTGTAAATCTTCAGAGAATGAAATCAGTATATGTTCTCTGAATAGCTCTGATATGAAAGTGGATCACCAGAATTTAATATTGCAAGTTTTAGCGAAAATGAATGGGGAGTTGTATGAAATTAAGAAAAGTATAAAGAATCAAGGCGCTGAAATTATTAGTAGTATCAAGTCAATGAAAAGTATGTTGACCAAGGGAGGCACTGATACTCAAAACAAGCTGAAGTTGGGGATAGAATGTAACTCAAGTGAATACATAAGGTTTAATGGCAAGGTTAAGAATTCAATTTACAGAATAGACTGCAACTTAGAAACTAAATCTTCTCCATTGGAAGAAATTAAAGTATGTGAATACTTGCAGCAGCAGATAATGTGAATGGGTGTGATATAGTGAATGCAGCAGTGACTAATGGGCATGTTGATGCAGATCAAAATTATATGATTTTAAAGGTGACAGTTATTTCTTATGATAACGTTGCTGTTTAATGGTTTTCAACTTCTCCCAGCATAATTCATGATGGAATAGCTCACAGGTGAATGATCACGTGTCACTGTCCAACAGGCACAATATTTCAGCCTTGTGTTCATCATCTGATGATGTGAACATGGTCATTTGCTGAAATATTGTGCCCATTAGACATCCAGCCATTCAATAGTGAACTATTACATCACTGTTGTTTTTAATGATTTTATTTGTGTTAATGATGAAGTGAATGGCAAAGAAACTGTTGATAATGGAATTGGTAGTGATTTGGACAATGATGTAACTGATCTTTTTGATAATGTAGAAAATGTTAATGGGGCTGATGTCTTGTGGTGGTGAAGCCAGATACAACAACTGTGGAAAAAATACAACACTGTAAAATCAAGGGGCTTAAGATCAAACATGAGTGCATTGATAGAAAATACTGGATAATATAAAGTATGTAGCATTTGTGATGCTGGAAAAATGAAGGGTATGGAACACTAAGATGTGTTGATTAAGAAAATGCAGGAAGTACATGATACTATAGAGGGATTCCCCTGGTTTCATAAACTTAGAAAATCCTGAAGTCAGAGGGACTCAGAAGAGTTTACTTATCTGTGCTGGCAGAGTTGTGTAAACTATGGGAAAGCCAATAAATTGAAATTTACAAGGGCATTAGTATCTAAAATAAACGAGAAAAAGTCATGGAAGGAGATTTATAAGTATGGTAATTATTTGATAGTTATTTGAAAACAGAGCTACTGGAAAAGGAATCTAGTATAATCATCATACTTCTAGTTGCTTATAAATGTAATTTTTAATAAATTCTATAATATTTGTTCATGTAAAGGGAAGGGATGTAAGAAGAAAAAAATAGTGCAATAAAAAGTTAAAACAGAGATAGTTTGACAATGAGACCTAGTTTTATATAGAATGAAAGATACACACATACATCTTCAAAAGTGTAGATAGAATATGAGTGAATAATGGTGTGCGTGTGTGTGTGTGTGTGTGTGATGAAGGTTTTGGTCAAAAGAAATGTGTGTCTTTTTGTTTTGCCTGTCTGCAACTCAATGTGTCAAGTTTACAGTAGTAGCAACCTATCTTTTTTGTGAAACAAATACTGACAAAGAGATAGAGGGGCTGGCCAGTACTTACCTCAGCTCAGTACAGCTGATAGATACACATAAAACAGAACCGAAAATTTACATTCCTAGCTTTCGGAACAAATGTTCCTTCATCGGGGAGGAGTGAGGGGAAAGAAAGGGAAGAAGGGAAAGGAGATTCAGTTACTCACAACCCAGGTTATGAAGCAACAGGGAAAGGAAAATAGGGAGGGTAGCAAGGATGGAGGCACGGTTGTCAGAGGGAAGCCAAAGATATTCTACTGTAAGTACTGTGCCAGCTTCAAACCAAAGAGGATGCATACAGAAGTAAAGTATAAAGCTAAACACAACTATGTAGGATGAAAAGATGCATGAATGGCTAAAGAGGAAAGGGAAAGAGGAGAAGACTATTTTCCTTTCCCTGTTGCTTCATAACCTGGGTTGTGAGTAACTGAATCTCCTTTCCCTTCTTCCCTTTCTTTCCCCTCTCTCCTCCCTGATGAAGGAACATTTGTTCTGAAAGCTAGGAACGTAAATTTTCGATTCTGTTTTATGTGTATCTATCGGCTGTACTGAGCTGAGGTAAGTACTGGCCAGCCCCTCTATCTCTTTGTTAGTATTTGTTTCACATCTTTATATGAGATATTCCATTAATCATTTAGATAACCTATCTTTTTTGTATATTATTTCTGTGAAGAGTACTTTATGACTGGAATTCATACCCTTCTTAAAGCTTTTTCTTTACCAAGATGAACCTTTCAGTGAAAAATTTATTTATTTGAGATGTAATTCCTATCCATGCTATAATTATTACGAATGCTGAACAGTGGTGCATAATGAGTTAATATTCACAGTTATAGATACATAAATGCAAAGGTAAAGGGTAAATATCATTTAGTGTTCTCTAGAACTGATGTATATTTTTGTTTAAAATTGATTTTAAGTACATTTTCATTTATTAGAATCATTAAATGTTTGGTTTGTTGGGATTCATACCCAATAAGGCCACAGAATTAAACTGCTAGTGGGCAGTTAATTCTAACCAGGTGACTTACACCTGTCATAATTAAAGAATAAATACTTTAAAACAGATTTTAACTAATGTTTCTGCTATGATGGTTGAGTAACTGCACATTTTCACCATTTCATCATTGTTATTATTATTATTATTATTGGTATTATTATTACGGTAAGCATCTTTTGTTTCCTGTGAATAGTTCTAAAAAAATTTAATTTGGTTTTTGTTTCTACATTATATGTATTCTAGACAGAAGTCACCTTTTTTAAAAAATTTTGTTCTTCATATTACACATATCAAATTTTTTGGGGTACTGTGATAATATGAATCACAGTCTCCACTTATAAGTAGTAAGTAGTTAAAAATGTGGTCATAGATTTATGATACACTTTTATTATGTAGTGAATGCAGCTTCTATAACTGGTGTACATGACATCAGGCGGTGCATACTCAAAGAGGGTCTGAGAGCAAGGAGCAAGTATTCTGCTGTTGGTGGCCCTGAGAGTATCAGGTTTTTATACTGTGGTGCTAGCCAATGTAACTTAATAAATAAATTGTTTACAATTCAACATTTAGTCAACCTATCATGAGAAATAATCAGATATTTAACTGTTATTATAAAACTGTAACAGGTCTTCATACCCTGTTATTGCTTTCTCAGTCTGACTCCAGAAATGATTCAAGTTTTGACTTTGCTGTCAATGAGATAGTCTCATGAGCCCTCACTCTGTTCTGTTCCAGTTACTTTAGTACAGTTTCTTCTATTCTGCTCCATGCATAGTTACAGTATATGGCACCCTATGTTACTTGTCATACTTCTGCTTTGGAGAAGACACTCTATCATTAGAAGTTCAGAACATTTAACAACCACTTACTTGAATCATCAGTAAATCTGACTAAGGAGCCTTGGCCAACTTACAAACAGCTTTACTCCCATAAAAGAATTAACATCAATGGCTGACAGTGGTCAGTCATCCACTGAGTGCCAACCATTTACCCAAATGTAGCTGCTTGTTGCATAAACTGCCACATGTTATCACCCACTGATCACCAATTCAACACTATTGGCAGCTGATACGACACATGCGTGAGCTCAGACTATCAACCTGGCTTACTAGAGCTCATAAAATCCTACTACCTTAGTCATTTTACTGTGTCAGCTCTGTCAAAGCACCTCAAGATCCAAGACTCTTTATATCATATTGACTTTCTTATTTTCATAAAGGAATGTTGCTATCCTTATATAGTTCCCAGGGCCCATATCTAGGCCTCAGAATCTTTTTTTCTGAAAATAGGTCAAAATTAATTATATTCTCACTGTAATTTCAACTTACAATATTCTGGCAAGCAGTTTGGGATGTTTTACAGAAACAGCATCCATGTCACTGCAACAATATCTTACTGGGCAGTAGCAATGAAAGTTACACCACTTGGGAAGCTCTCATGCAACTGAAACGTAGTGATGGCTTACATGGAGCTTAGGGAATGCACACTTTATCTACACATATTGCTGCAAACCTAAATATGAGTTTTTGATGCTGAGAAACTTTAGAATGATTAGTAACACTTATTTCTGATTAAGTCCTACATGTTCTTAATATACCTTGGAAATATTTCTTTCTAAAGCTAAAGCTACATCTCCTGGCCATGTCAGGTCTTACAGTATCAACTGGCTGCCAAGTCAGACTATAACAATGGTGTCATTCAGGTGCAATAAAGAGAGGCATGGAATCAGTATAACATTACCACAGCCTTTGAAACCTTCCCAGAACTTGGAGCTACTACTTCTCACTCAAGAAGATCCCAACTGGCATTACAAATCTGGGTACATACAATTCCAGTCTTCCCACCCAAGCAATACTGGGAATCATACACAAGTTTTCCACATCTCAGACATACTGAAAAATTAGCTATGAGGGAAGACAAAAATTTCTTTCTACTTCAGAGGAGATGCATGAGCTGCTCACATTTCATTTTTCAAAGGAAACTGCTGGTGGTTTCTTGAGAATGTTCATAAAAACAAATTCTTTCTTGTGTGTTACTGACAAAATTTCTAAATATTCCCTGCACACTGTGTCAACAGACATTTATGAAAGAAGATTTCTAGGCTACTGATATTACTTAACAGAAATATCTTCAGATTCAAGATCATAAAAAGAGACTTCAATCAATGATGTGCCAATATTTCACTAATTCAGTAGAAAACACATATAATGTTCAATAACTAGCTTTAGTTTTGTACAGCACTGAGTAAAGACTTACTCTCCTCTCCTTTGTTTTGTCTTGTATTCAATTGAAGGCTTGCTAGATGGTGTCATATGGATGCTAGATGCAGTCATTGGGCAGGCTGTTTCTCTGCTAGTCAACATAATTCCTCCCATTTCTCTATGTTGTGGAAACCTAAAACCATAAAATGGACAGAGAAAATTGACAATGATTGCATCCAACTGAAGATCAGTATTCTGTCACTATCATATTATGACAGTGTAGAACCAGTAAGCTTGTTGTACAGCTAATGTGATGATCTGGGCTCACATGATTCTTTGGTTGACCTCTTTGCATCCTCAGGATGGTTGTGTTACCATCCTTTGATACTAATGTCCTTGACCAACCTTTACCCCTTAATTACCTAAGTTGTAAAGCCTTCCTCAGATCTAGTCCTGCCAACTGGCTACATACAAAAGAGCAATATTTGTTTCAGTGTGATTAATCATAAAATCATGTTCACGTGTGAGTAAAATATTTAAACTCCATAAAAAATTCTTATTTTTAAGGATTTCCCTCCACATTTACTGCTATGTATTAATATTGATTTTTCTTTCCCACTTGTATTATAATGTCTCTGAAATTGTTTTGAGTCACTAGTAATTCTGTAATTATTGAAGTATTTTTTTTAATTTATTTAAAGTAATGTGGGATCATACAGGTCTTTATCAAGAGTAAATTTTCATTGCTTGCACAGTTTGTGTGTCTTTTTCTTTAGTCACATACTTATGAGGGTTTGAGAAGCTCTTACTTTATCAAGAGTAAATTTTCATTGCTTGCACAGTTTGTGTGTCTTTTTCTTTAGTCACATACTTATGAGGGTTTGAGAAGCTCTTACAGTTATTGTGAAGAAATCTTTTAATTACAATTTTTTTTGTCTGCTAAACACCATACTGGAAGTATAACTGAATTTTGTAGTATGAACTGGAGGGAAGTGAAGAGGATTTTTATGTCTAGTAAATAAAAGATTTCTCAGAGTACACAGTGCCAAAGAAAATGTAGTGAGAGAAACAGTACAGTGAAACCTCAGTTTTTTAACTCTGTGAAAAGACATTTGAGACAGTTCACTGGAGTATCCTCCTGCAGAGCCTGGTTGTTAGTGCAAACTTAAAAGACAGATAACTGATAAGGCATCTGTACACAAGACAAAAAATAGCAATGACAAAACAAGTGAATGTTGGAAGAGGTTTTAGGTAAGATTTTTGTTTTGTCACTAACACTTTTCAATGTTTATATTGAGAAATTAATGGATAAATCTGTTAGGAAAACAAGAAGCCTAATAATAGGAGGAGAAATTATAAATACAATTAAGTATAAATATAAACAAATAGTGTTCACAAAATGAGGGGAAAAACTACAATTTATGATGGATAGGATTGTAAAAGAGTATTTAGTAAATACAATTGAGAGAAAAGTCAAAGTGATGACCTGTGTCAAATATGAATTGCAGTTCAAATATAACTGGAAGCGAACACCTTGGATGAAATAAAATGTTATAGCTACTGTACTTAGGACATTTCGTGACAGAAAACAAAAACTGTTCA
Source organism: Schistocerca cancellata (assembly GCF_023864275.1). Classification (NCBI taxonomy): domain Eukaryota; kingdom Metazoa; phylum Arthropoda; class Insecta; order Orthoptera; family Acrididae; genus Schistocerca; species Schistocerca cancellata. Next base: position 273,427,626 of record NC_064629.1, read on the forward strand.
TAAGAAATAAGAGGTAAAATATCTATAGGGAAAAGAGTTTCCAAAAGATGAAAGGCTTCTTGAAAGGAACAAATTTAAAAAGTAGATACAAGAAGAATGAAAGAGATTCACCAAGTGCTTTGTCCAGAATATACCATAGTGAATCACTGACAGCCATAAAGAAAGAAGGAAATACTTGGCTTACTCTGATATGCTCTTTGTGAGAAAAATGTGTAATGTGAAATGGCTGGGCAGATGAAGAATGCAGAAATACTTACAAGAATAGCAGGGTGAAAAGAAACTAGTGGAAATATGGGTAATGAGTAAAGCATCACCAATGGGACATATATTGCAAAAATAATTTTCCTCTAACAAAGAGTCATCAAATGAAAGATTGTGGGGAAAAGAGAGAGAGAGAGAGAGAGGGAGGGAGGGAGGGAGGGAGGGAGGGAGGGAGGGAGAGAGAGAGAGAGAGAGGTGGGATTCTGCATAATTTTAAAAATATAAGAAGTTATTGACAGATTAAGGAACAAAGACAGAAAGAGAAAACTGATTAGAACCCAATATCTTTCAGAGTAAAGAAGAGGTAGTCATACTAGATGGCATACATTCTGTGTCTGTGTGTGTGCAGAGATAGGACTTTAGTGTTACGTAGGGCCCAAAACTCCAACTACCAAAAAAAATAAAAGGTTGATTTTTGTCAAAATAATGTATTTTTATGCTCTTCCCAACCTAAGGATATATTTGTATATAGAGATGACCATAAAACAACATATTCCAAAGTGGCTGCTTCCAATTTGAAGCATGGAGGATGGTCACACGTTCTTTGACCAAAATTACTTATGAAACTCATGAATCATATACTTGTAATGAAGCAAAAGGCATCTACTTTTGTGCTGTGGCCCCACCTGGTGTAGTAGAAGGAGCCTGTGATTGGCTTAACAGAAGATGTCATAACAAGGGTGATGCAAGGCAACCCAGTAACAGGGGCAGGTAGGCATTCTTGCATAATAAGCTATATTCAGACTATGCTAACATTCCAGAAGTTTCTGCCCTGAGCTTTGGAATGTTAAAACTACTACACTATTAGGGAAGAGAAGTGCTGCCATTTCAGAAACAGTGATGGATGACTTTGCATAAACATTACCCAGTTCAGACAAGCAACATCATTCAGCATCAGGAACAAACTACAAAGTAATGATGATGCCAGATATGATTAAGAAATATGTTACTGAACTTCTACTAGCAGCTGCTATCATCATTAGCTGTGGTTGTGCTGTCTGCACTAAGTGCTGCTGACTTGGTGCATTCCAGCAGGTTATCCACCTGCTGGCTAATTTCTACCCCTTGTCACATGTCTGCCTTGGGGTTTCATGGTCAATGCTTGTGCCACTTAGCTACCATACCCTCTGCTGGCAAACTCTGCAGCTGTTTGGTTCCCTGTGTGGGCATATTCTGCTCCTGTAACATACCTTGTGTGGGCAAATTCTGCTGCTGTTTGAGACCCCTAGAAGGCACATTCTGTCACTGATTGACGTCCTGTGTGGGTAAAATTCATCACTACAAGCCCCTGCTGTCCACCCTGAGCCCACAGCTTGGCTCTGTATGCTTTGGTGCTTCCCATGTTAAGCTGTGTATCAGTACCAGTTTAGTTTAGCAGCCTCCTCCAGCCAGGTCATGCTATCCTGCCTTGCATCTGTGCCACACACATAGTATGACCTACTGCCTGCTACACCAGATGTAACACTGCATGCTGGCCATGACATAAGGCCACCTTTTAATCTAAGCATCCTACACTGACTGCGACCAGTCTGCAACTTGGGGTTGCTGATCACCACTTAGTAGCACCACATCTCATGTATTTTGCCACAAAAAATGGAAATGAGCATTTGGCGTCAGTGGCTGGGAGTTCCCAGGCAAAAAGTTGAGCCACCAAGTGCTAGTTTTATTGAGTGCGACACCACAGTGGGCAACTTGCATGTCAGCAGTTGGGATGAAATGATAATGAGGACAGCATGACACCCAGTCCCTGAGGGGAGAAAATCTCCCACCCCAGCCAGGAATCGAACCCGGGCCCCCATGCACGGCTTTCCAACACGCCAACCATTCAGCTATTGGAGTGGCATTTGCAACAGAATAAGTATAAATAAGAAACTTCTGTTTTTATGAATGGGTGTTGGACAACCACCTGGCACCTACTCATGCCTACCCCCCACACCACTGCAACAATGCTATGGGTGAAGAGGAGAAGGCCTTCCTTACCCCTAGCAACCGGTTTCCTCCACCCACCATAGAGACCATATACTCCCAATCTCTGTATCTCTAAGGTCTAAGCAAACACACATAATGCTATAAGCATAAAATAACAATATGTCTAAAAGTTATGTGCTGACTGGAATAAAATGTAATCACAGTGTGGGACACAGGATAATGCATAAAAATAAGTCTAAAGGGGTCTGAATATTATCATTTTCCAATTTGTTGTGGGAGTTCTTTCTGCAGTGTACAGAAGAATGTTTAAGTACCCTCTTACCTCTTACCTTTATATTGCATATTTTTTGTATTTTAAACTTAGTAATACCCTACATTTGCATGTAGTTGATATTTTGTAAACATAATTAATGGTTTTCCTTGTAAGTAAGCTAAGATGATTTCGTCAAAGAAAATAGTGGTTGCTGTTGCCACTTTTGTAAGTACTACACACTATCATACTAAATCACAGACTGAGTTAGTAAATGATACATAATAATTATTGTACAAACTTTATGAAAGTCATGAGATATGTTAAGAGACATCATTTGTTAAAAGGCAATAAAAATGAAAAAAACCCTTAAAAATTACAGGACATCATTGAGATACAGATGTAATTACCTGCCACACATGCTTTGCACTGATATGACACTAAGAAACTGATCTCATTTACCATGTTTATTTGCCTGTACTGTCTACCATTTCCCACAGACTTGCATTTGAGATGACTTGTGGGCCAGTCCACAACTGTTCAGCTAGATTTTGGTTCTCTGTAGAATCCAACCCCATCCCTAACAGAGAATGTTGGTCATTTGAAACTGAAATTCACAGTTTGCATATTGTGACTGAAGCTGACAGTCTCCATATTAGCTAGAAGACTAAAAAACTGTATTCCAGGAGCATGAATTTTTCCATATTTCATTAAGAAAGTTGTGCAAGCCATGCCTCAGTAGCAATCAAGATACCAGAAAGAAGAAGCAAATAAGATGTTGTTAGCTCTACAGTGTTTTTTCCACATGTGAGAAGTCATTTCTTAAAAATAATAAGGATCAAGGGGCTGGTTTGATACAAGTGACCTTTCTAACATCAGAAACTTCTCTAAGAAAGGTTAGTGAGAATCTACTGTGAAAAGCAAGGATCTGGGTCACTGTAATAAATATTATACTGGGTGTTACAAAAAGGTATGGCCAAACTTTCAGGAAACATTCCTCACACACAAATAAAGAAAAGATGTTATGTGGACATGTGTCCGGAAACGCTTAATTTTCATGTTAGAGCTCATTTTAGTTTCGTCAGTATGTACTGTACTTCCTCGATTCACCGCCAGTTGGCCCAATTGAAGGAAGGTAATGTTGACTTTGGTGCTTGTGTTGACATGTGACTCATTGCTCTACAGTACTAGCATCAAGCACATCAGTACGTAGCATCAACAGGTTAGTGTTCATCACGAACATAGTTTTGCAGTCAGTGCAATGTTTACAAATGCGGAGTTGGCAGATGCCCATTTGATGTATGGATTAGCACGGGGCAATAACTGTGGCATGGTATGTTTGTATCAAGACAGATTTCCAGAACGAAGGTGTCCCAACAGGAAGACGTTCAAAGCAATTGATCGGCATCTTAGGGAGCACGGAACATTCCAGTCTATGACTCATAACTGGGGAAGACCTAGAACGACAAGGACACCTGCAATGGATGAGGCAATTCTTCATGCAGTTGATGATAACCCTAATGTCAGCGTCAGAGAAGTTGCTGCTGTACAAGGTAACGTTGACCATGTCACTGTATGGAGAGTGCTATGGGAGAACCAGTTGTTTCCATACCATGTACAGCATGTGCAGGCACTATCAGCAGCTGATTGGCCTCCACGGGTACACTGTTTCACTGATTGCTCTATAATAGTGTGGCCTGAATGAACCATTGAAATGAAATAGTTTTTTCCATTCTTTTGAGACCATTTGCAGCTGTTAATGAACTGCAGCTTCCCAAACAACAATGGAATTTTTGTGGCTGACAATGTGCCATGTCACCAGGCCACAATTGTTTGCAGTTCAGTTGAAAAACATTGTGGCCAATTTCAGCGAATGATTGGGCCACCCAAACTGCTCAACATGAATGCAATAAAACATTTACAGGACATAATTAGGAATTCAGATCCTGCAAAAATCTTGCACTCGCAAAATTTTCACATTTATGGTTGACTACAAAGACAATATGGCTTAGTATTTCTGCAGGGGACTTCCTATGATGTGTTGAGTCCACATGAGATTTACCTGCTGCGGTACACTGGGCAAAAGCAGGTCTGAAACAATATTAGGAAATATCGCATTACTTTGGTCACCTCAGTGTAAAGTTAAGTGTAGGAGCACATAAAATTTCATGACATTTACTTCAACAATACTGTGTCACATGTAACATCAAAATTATGTAAGCAGGAATCAGTTGACAAACCATTTGTGCTAGTATTCTCTAGTATTACAGCTTAATGTGGAAGTAATTTATCAGAGATTACTGTCACTTAAATTGATTTCTTATGTTCTTTTTTGAGTAGTATACTTTTCCTTAAACCATCCTGATAAAATAATTTTAAGTGCACTGTAGGCAACATAATCACCTATTTTTGGACTATGTTGAAACATCTGAGGCCAAGATATTTGTGGCCTGTTACGAACATTAGAAGCCTATTGTAGGGCAAATCAACTGACTGCCCAATCTTTGTGTTTTCTTCCTGTATGGACGTCTTAAGGTTAAAATTATTTAAATTCTCTTTAATACTGAGAAGGTAATTATACATATAGAGGCTAGGAAGTGTGATAATATTAAGATCTTTGAAATGAGTTTTACATGCTTCTCTTAAAAATTGTTACTATAAATCTCATAGCCTCCTTGTTGCCCCTGAAAACAATTTTTGAGTCAAAGCAGTTATCCCATAGAAGAATTCCACAGGAAAGGTGAGAGTGGAAAAATACAAAATACGTATATACCAATAGGGTTTCGCTTACATTATTCCAGAATTTGTACATCAGATAAATCACTCAAGACAGTCTGGAGCACAATTTTTCTGTGTTACTCACCTAGGTGAGTTTCTGGTCATTGTAGAGACCTGACAGATTATTTTGTAATCTTCACTGGAGACACTACAACTAAAAACAGTATCTTTAGTTTTCTTATAATTAATTTGCAGGCAATTTGCCTGGAACCAACTACCATATCTGTCCATTGCTATATTTATATTATGTCACAGCTTCTCTATATAATCAAATTGTGTAATTAGAGTTGTATCATCTGTGTATAATAGTGACTCATATGGCAAGAATGAGGGGAAAGGACCAAGTACTGAGCTGTTTGGCATACCTTTTGCAGCAGATAACCAGTCTAATATTTGATTATAGTTACTAAATGTTCTATGGTTCAATAAGGTGAAGAGCATTCCTTCCAGCTCTGCAGAACTAGCACTTTATGGTAAGTCTACTGTGGGAGACAGTGTTAGGAGCTTTTCTCAACTCCAGAAGAGTTGTACAGGTTGTTTCCTTACAGTCATAGGAAACTATGTTGTAAAGAGTTAACTAGGTTATTTTCCTCAGAATGCTGGTTCATGTGTTTGTGCATATAATTTGCTCAGGTATGGAGTGTGCCAATTCTGCCAATACCTCATTTCTTGAGGTTTATTACACCAGTTCAATTTTCTGAATTTTTTGTGATATTTGGGACAATATGAGTAATCTTCTCTACCAATAACCATAAAAATTTCTTTGTTGACTTATAATTTGTAAACCATCACAAATAGTAGCCAACTGTGTGAATTTGCTACCTGCGTAATGTGTATGGCATCATAATTTTGGTGAAATGGATTTTAAAGTAAAAACAGTTGCATAAGTAAGAGGAGGTATAATTGATGTTACAGTCAAGGAGGAAAAATATCTTTCTCATTCTCCTTACACATGTTCAATACAATGCCTCCCCACATCTGAACTAAACAATAATCAGACGTATCTTTCACCAACATTCGTGTCACTGTACTGGCTAGTACCCTCCGTAGATCTGTATGTTGAATGTGTGAGATTTAGACACCTGTCTTGACTTCTAGAGTCTGATAATCTGTAGATTCCATCACAGCAAGCAATTGCTGGAATGATTTCACAGCTGGATTCTTTGCCTTTCCTAGTAAATTCTACATCTCAAATTATCTATGCACTCTTCAAATCATCATATAGTTTGTAGTGGATACAGTACCAGTATTATTTTACTCGCTAATTGTTCCATTCCCAATTAATACGTGGGAAGAATGACTTTCAATATGCCATTTAGTAGGCAGAAATTTATCTAATGTTGCTGTCATGATCACTATGCTAGGTAGTTTTGCAACATTTAAAACTTTTCTAGTTTCATTTCAGAACTCATCTTCACAGAATTTTAAAACTTGTGAGCCTCTAATGAAGGGTAATGATAATTTCTGTGATGACCTCTTGCAGACTACTCAAGCTTGTGAGTGATTCAAAACTTTACTTTTAATATTATGTATCTTCTACATAATTCAGTTTGAACGGACTACAAATGACCAAAAATACAGTACCACTGAATGTATATGTTACGGTATTACTCTCATAACTTTGACACTGATAGAACATGACTAATTTTTAGGGTGTTTTACACAAACACTGAATCCACTGCACTTTAATCAATCTCTTCAATGACAATACACAACTATTCACATCATCTACTAGCTCCACAAGTCAGTTTTCAATTACAAGTAACATACAAGGTGCATTCAAGTTCTAATGCCTCTGATTTTTTTTCTCCGGACTGGAAAGAGATAGAAACATGTGCATTGTTTTAAAATGAGGCTGCGTTCATTGTCAATACGTCCCAGAGATGGCAGCACCATACAGCAGATGGAATTTTACCGCCAGCGGCGAGAATGAGAACTGTTTTAAATACTTAAAATGGCGACGTGTTCCTTAGTTGAACAGCGTGCAATCATTCGTTTTCTGAATTTGCGTGGTGTGAAACCAATTGAAATTCATCGACAGCTGAAGGAGACATGTGGTGATGGAGTTATGGATATGTTGAAAGTGCGTTCATGGGTGCGACAGTATAATGAAGGCAGAACATCGTGTGACAACAAACCAAAACAACCTCGGGCTCGCACAAGCCGGTCTGACGACATGATCGAGAAAGTGGAGAGAATTGTTTTGGGGGATCGCCAAATGACTGTTGAACAGATTGCCTCCAGAGTTGGCATTTCTGTGGGTTCTGTGGACACAATCCTGCATGACGACCTGAAAATGCGAAAAGTGTCATCCAGGTGGGTGCCACGAATGCTGACGGACGACCACATGGCTGCCCGTGTGGCATGTTGCCAAGCAATGTTGATGCACAACGACAGCATGAATGGGACTTTCTTTTCATCGGTTGTGACAATGGATGAGACGTGGATGCCATTTTTCAATCCAGAAACAAAGCGCCAGTCAGCTCAATGGAAGCACACAGATTCACCGCCACCAAAAAAATTTCGGGTAACCGCCAGTGCTGAAAAAATGATGGTGTCCATGTTCTGGAACAGCGAGGGCGTAATCCTTACCCATTGCGTTCCAAAGGGCACTATGGTAACAGGTGCATCGTATGAAAATGTTTTGAAGAACAAATTCGTTCCTGCACTGCAACAAAAACGTCCGGGAAGGGCTGCGCGTGTGCTGTTTCACCAAGACAACGCACCCGCACATCGAGCTAACGTTACGCAACAGTTTCTTTGTGATAACAACTTTGAAGTGAAGTGATTCCTCATGCTCCCTACTCACCTGAACTGGCTCCTAGTGGCTTTTGGCTTTTTCCAACAATGAACGACACTCTCCGTGGCCGCACATTCACCAGCCGTGCTGCTATTGCTTCAGTGATTTTCCAGTGGTCAAAACAGACTCCTAAAGAAGCCTTCACCATGGAATCATGGCGTCAGCATTGTGAAAAATGTGTACGTCTGCAGGGCTATTACGTCGAGAAGTAACGCCAGTTTCATCGATTTCTGGTGAGTAGTTAATTAGAAAAAAAAAATCAAAGGCCGTAGAACTTGAATGCACCTCGTAAAATTCCAAGTGCTGCTCCATTCAGTACTCTGCAAGCGCAATAGCATGCTTCACACAGAATAATGAAGTTGACACATTTGTCTCAGAAGTTAATAAGATTACAAAAACACATTGAATATTATGTACAGAGCCCTTTTGTGATTATTATTGCCAGTGAAATTACCAATCACATACCAAAACATATTTGAAGGTTTAGTCTTAAAATGTATGGATAGTTTCAAGGTAGATGCTGAGTCGTACGATTCTAATACTGTCCATATTGTGAAACAGAGGTAGCAACTGCTGAGATTATCCTGTTATGTAAGCAGCCCAATGTGTGGACAGATTCACAGGTAACAAGAACCCATTTCCTCCAGTCCATTGATGAGATGGGTTCTCCTTCAGAGTGCCTTTTAATCAATAAATAAACTGTCGCCCATTGTGGAACATTAGCTACTGACATCTCAAAGTGCTTGTTTTCACAAATATAGATTTTGTTTATCTATTGTATCCTTAAGTTAATGCAAGGAAATTTTGGTATCCTTCCTCTCTAAAGAAAACAGCCAATGGCCTTCCCCATCCATCTCCTCCTGGAGTTTATAATCTGTTTCACTGTCAATGGGTCATTAAATGCTAGTACCCCTATTTTGCTTTCTTGTTTTGTAAATGATGTTTCAGGTATTTAACAACTTTTCAATTGAGCCATATGATAAAATCAAGTTCTGTTCCTGCTAATAAAAATCAGGAGCAGCTGCTGCTCTGATTCAACATGTGTAAATGAGGCAATGTTAAGTAATGCATCAGTTAATGAGTGATTTGTGTATTCTTTAAGTAGTTGGATGTCTGTTAAAGATGAAATGTTGCTGGGATGTACCTCAACTTACAAAACAGCCAAGAAAGGGGATAAAATCTGTTACGTCACTTCATGTAACCATTTCATAATGAGTGATAAAATGAATGAATTGTCTGAAATAGCCTGCCTTTAATCCCAAAACAATTTACTGAAGGTACGTAGATGAAGAGTGTGCCAGCAAAATTGTTTCTACTTGCGCTTTAAGAACAGAGAATGACTCATGTGTGACAATGTGCTACAATTTAGAAGAACAGTCACTAATCGCTTCTCAGTTTTATTAAAAAATCATTTTGGGCTCTGAGACTTGATTTTCTGCATATGACTCTTAAAATGAAGAACAAGTGAGTGAGTGGAAGACTGGCACGTCAACCCAAGATAAGAAAGCAAAACAGGAAAGAACTAACACTGTTTTGTTTTCTTTGTTTCTGGTGTTGAGGGGATATGTTCACTATCAATTTGTTGCCCAAGCTACCACAGTTAATGAGCATTAACACATTCACTTGGTTAAACAACTGAGGCTTACGTTTTAACAACCAAAATTAGGATTCTACACCACATAAATACACAGTGGTGTCAGGTAGTGTTTAGCAAAAAAGGAAAAGAAAAGGTCCTTTGCTAGTCTCCTTGCTGCCCAAAATAATATAACCCTAGAAAGGGGCATTTATTAGATTGAATAGCTGAAGCAAGTCTGATTGGAGGCACTATTCAGCAAAAAAATGGTTCAAATGGCTCTGAGCACTATGGGACTTAACTTCTGTGGTCATCAGTCGCCTTGAACTTAGAACTACTTAAACCTAACTAACCTAAGGACATCACACACATCCATGCCCGAGGCAGGATTCGAACCTGCGACCGTAGCAGTCCCGTGGTTCCGGACTGCGTGCCTAGAACCACTAGACCACCGTGGCCGGCCACTATTCAGCAAAAATGTAGGTAACTACTACTGTCACTGGGAATTGCTTTTGTGATAACCATGCCAAAAACTTCTTGCTGTATGGGTACACTACTACACTGCATGAAGAAACTCTGAAAACTTTCATATTTACTTGTGCAACAGACATACAAATAAGGCAATAAGCATAACAGATGGCCTTACAACTCAGAAACTAACCATTTATGGTCTAATTTTAATTTACATATTTCTTCTTATTTTTGCACAAGTAATCATGTTGGAAATTCTTAACAACTATTTTGTGTATGTCCCATACTATAAGCAGACCTGACATAAAATCTAAAGTGTTGCATCCAGTAAATTTAATACACTCTCTGCACAATTTCCAGAGGAATGAACTTGTGTTTTGGTATTGCATTTTGTACAGAATTAGGAAGGAGCTTCTGTTTGGTTGTGGTGCCTTACCCTGTACAGGATCCCTGCTCATGGGTAGAACCAATTGTAGCTGCACCCTCTGCTGAGCCATCCTCATATGATGTTCTGCTGCTGTTGCACAGAGATTCTACCGTATACATGCTTTTCAGTGGGATGGGGGGAGGCCCCCGCAGTGGAGGCAGTGAGAGGGCCACCTGGGATGGGGGTAGAGATTGCCTAACACCAGCTGGCCACAGCCCTGCTTGCTCCTCCCTGCAACAGCACAAACACATCCATACCACTCTGCAGCTCTGCCCCTTAAATACACTCCTGGAAATGGAAAAAAGAACACATTGACACCGGTGTGCCAGACCCACCATACTTGCTCCGGACACTGCGAGAGGGCTGTACAAGCAATGATCACACGCACGGCACAGCGGACACACCAGGAACCGCGGTGTTGGCCGTCGAATGGCGCTAGCTGCGCAGCATTTGTGCACCGCCGCCGTCAGTGTCAGCCAGTTTGCCGTGGCATACGGAGCTCCATCGCAGTCTTTAACACTGGTAGCATGCCGCGACAGCGTGGACGTGAACCGTATGTGCAGTTGACGGACTTTGAGCGAGGGAGTATAGTGGGCATGCGGGAGGCCGGGTGGACGTACCGCCGAATTGCTCAACACGTTGGGCGTGAGGTCTCCACAGTACATCGATGTTGTCGCCAGTGGTCGGCGGAAGGTGCACGTGCCCGTCGACCTGGGACCGGACCGCAGCGACGCACGGATGCACGCCAAGACCGTAGGATCCTGCGCAGTGCCGTAGGGGACCGCACCGCCACTTCCCAGCAAATTAGGGACACTGTTGCTCCTGGGGTATCGGCGAGGACCATTCGCAACCGTCTCCATGAAGCTGGGCTACGGTCCCGCACACCGTTAGGCCGTCTTCCGCTCACGCCCCAACATCGTGCAGCCCGCCTCCAGTGGTATCGCGACAGGCGTGAATGGAGGGACGAATGGAGACGTGTCGTCTTCAGCGATGAGAGTCGCTTCTGCCTTGGTGCCAATGATGGTCGTATGCGTGTTTGGCGCCGTGCAGGTGAGCGCCACAATCAGGACTGCATACGACCGAGGCACACAGGGCCAACACCCGGCATCATGGTGTGGGGAGCGATCTCCTACACTGGCCGTACACCACTGGTGATCGTCGAGGGGACACTGAATAGTGCACGGTACATCCAAACCGTCATCGAACCCATCGTTCTACCATTCCTAGACCGGCAAGGGAACTTGCTGTTCCAACAGGACAATGCACGTCCGCATGTATCCCGTGCCACCCAACGTGCTCTAGAAGGTGCAAGTCAACTACCCAGGCCAGCAAGATCTCCGGATCTGTCCCCCATTGAGCATGTTTGGGACTGGATGAAGCGTCGTCTCACGCGGTCTGCACGTCCAGCACGAACGCTGGTCCAACTGAGGCGCCAGGTGGAAATGGCATGGCAAGCCGTTCCACAGGACTACATCCAGCATCTCTACGATCGTCTCCATGGGAGAATAGCAGCCTGCATTGCTGTGAAAGGTGGATATACACTGTACTAGTGCCGACATTGTGCATGCTCTGTTGCCTGTGTCTATGTGCCTGTGGTTCTGTCAGTGTGATCATGTGATGTATCTGACCCCAGGAATGTGTCAATAAAGTTTCCCCTTCCTGGGACAATGAATTCACGGTGTTCTTATTTCAATTTCCAGGAGTGTAAGTGTCACATACAGTAATTTTGATACACACTCTGCACAATTTATGGAAGAATGAACTTGGCAATTCCTGTTTCAGAATTTCACCATCGACAAAATTAGCAAGGATCTTCTGTTTGGTTGTGGTGCCTTACCCTGTACAGGAGCTATGCTGGTGGCGAGACACAATCGTAGCTGCACGCTTTTTTGAGCCATCTTCATGTGCTGTACTACTGCTGCAGCATAGGGACGCTGCAGTATACGTAACTTTTGATGCAGTGGGGACAGTCATTGGCAGCATATGCCGTGAGGGACCCAATGGGGCTAGAGGTGCAGGCTGCCTGACACCAGCCTGCCACAACCCAGCTTGCTCCTCCCTGCAACAGCACAAACACATCCATGTCACTCTGCAGCTCTGCCCCTTAAATAAGTGTCACATACAGTAATTTTGATACACTCTCTGCACAATTTATGGAAGAATGAACTTGGCACTTCCTGTTTCAGAATTTCACCTTTGACAAAATTAGCAAGGATCTTCTGTTTGGTTGTGGTGCCTTACCCTGTACAGGAGCTATGCTGGTGGCGAGACACAATCGTAGTTGCACGCTTTTTTGAGCCATCTTCATGTGCTGTACTACTGCTGCAGCATAGGGACGCTGCAGTATACGTAACTTTTGATGCAGTGGGGACAGACATTGGCAGCATATGTTGTGAGGGACCCAATGGGGCTAGAGGTGCAGGCTGCCTGACACCAGCCTGCCACAACCCAGCTTGCTCCTCCCTGCAACAGCACAAACACATCCATGCCACTCTGCAGCTCTGCCCCTTAAATAAGTGTCACATACAGTAATTTTGATACACACTCTGCACAATTTATGGAAGAATGAACTTGACACTTCCTGTTTCAGAATTTCACCTTTGACAAAATTAGCAAGGATCTTCTGTTTGGTTGTGGCGCCTTACCCTGTACAGGAGCTATGCTGGTGGCGAGACAAAATCGTAGCTGCACGCTTTTTTGAGCCATCTTCATGTGCTGTACTACTGCTGCAGCATAGGGACGCTGCAGTATACGTAACTTTTGATGCAGTGGGGACAGGCATTGGCAGCATATGCCATGAGGGACCCAATGGGGCTAGAGGTGCTGGCTGCCTGACACCAGCCTGCCACAACCCAGCTTGCTCCTCCCTGCAACAGCACAAACACATCCATGCCACTCTGCAGCTCTGCCCCTTAAATAAGTGTCACATACAGTAATTTTGATACACTCTCTGCACAATTTATGGAAAAATGAACTTGGCACTTCCTGTTTCAGAATTTCACCTTTGACAAAATTAGCAAGGATCTTCTGTTTGGTTGTGGTGCCTTACCCTGTACAGGAGCTATGCTGGTGGCGAGACACAATCGTAGCTGCACGCTTTTTTGAGCCATCTTCATGTGCTGTACTACTGCTGCAGCATAGGGACGCTGCAGTATACGTAACTTTTGATGCAGTGGGGACAGGCATTGGCAGCATATGTTGTGAGGGACCCAATGGGGCTAGAGGTGCAGGCTGCCTGACACCAGCCTGCCACAACCCAGCTTGCTCCTCCCTGCAACAGCACAAACACATCCATGCCACTCTGCAGCTCTGCCCCTTAAATAAGTGTCACATACAGTAATTTTGATACACTCTCTGCACAATTTATGGAAGAATGAACTTGGCACTTCCTGTTTCAGAATTTCACCTTTGACAAAATTAGCAAGGATCTTCTGTTTGGTTGTGGTGCCTTACCCTGTACAGGAGCTATGCTGGTGGCGAGACACAATCGTAGTTGCACGCTTTTTTGAGCCATCTTCATGTGCTGTACTACTGCTGCAGCATAGGGACGCTGCAGTATACGTAACTTTTGATGCAGTGGGGACAGGCATTGGCAGCATATGCTGTGAGGGACCCAATGGGGCTAGAGGTGCAGGCTGCCTGACACCAGCCTGCCACAATCCAGCTTGCTCCTCCCTGCAACAGCATAAACACATCCATGCCACTCTGCAGCTCTGCCCCTTAAACAAGTGTCACATACAGTAATTTTGATACACACTCTGCACAATTTATGGAAGAATGAACTTGGCACTTCCTGTTTCAGAATTTCACCATTGACAAAATTAGCAAGGATCTTCTGTTTGGTTGTGGTGCCTTACCCTGTCCAGGAGCTATGCTGGTGGCGAGACACAATCGTAGCTGCACGCTTTTTTGAGCCATCTTCATGTGCTGTACTACTGCTGCAGCATAGGGACGCTGCAGTATACGTAACTTTTGATGCAGTGGGGACAGGCATTGGCAGCATATGTTGTGAGGGACCCAATGGGGCTAGAGGTGCAGGCTGCCTGACACCAGCCTGCCACAACCCAGCTTGCTCCTCCCTGCAACAGCACAAACATATCCATGCCACTCTGCAGCTCTGCCCCTTAAATAAGTGTCACATACAGTAATTTTGATACACACTCTGCACAATTTATGGAAGAATGAACTTGGCACTTCCTGTTTCAGAATTTCACCATTGGCAAAATTAGCAAGGATCTTCTGTTTGGTTGTGGTGCCTTACCCTGTCCAGGAGCAATGCTGGTGGCGAGACACAATCGTAGCTGCACGCTTTTTTGAGCCATCTTCATGTGCTGTACTACTGCTGCAGCATAGGGACGCTGCAGTATACGTAACTTTTGATGCAGTGGGGACAGGCATTGGCAGCATATGTTGTGAGGGACCCAATGGGGCTAGAGGTGCAGGCTGCCTGACACCAGCCTGCCACAACCCAGCTTGCTCCTCCCTGCAACAGCACAAACATATCCATGCCACTCTGCAGCTCTGCCCCTTAAATAAGTGTCACATACAGTAATTTTGATACACACTCTGCACAATTTATGGAAGAATGAACTTGGCACTTCCTGTTTCAGAATTTCACCATTGACAAAATTAGCAAGGATCTTCTGTTTGGTTGTGGTGCCTTACCCTGTCCAGGAGCTATGCTGGTGGCGAGACACAATCGTAGCTGCACGCTTTTTTGAGCCATCTTCATGTGCTGTACTACTGCTGCAGCATAGGGACGCTGCAGTATACGTAACTTTTGATGCAGTGGGGACAGGCATTGGCAGCATATGTTGTGAGGGACCCCATGGGGCTAGAGGTGCAGGCTGCCTGACACCAGCCTGCCACAACCCAGCTTGCTCCTCCCTGCAACAGCATAAACACATCCATGCCACTCTGCAGCTCTGCCCCTTAAATAAGTGTCACATACAGTAATTTTGATACACACTCTGCACAATTTATGGAAGAATGAACTTGGCACTTCCTGTTTCAGAATTTCACCTTTGACAAAATTAGCAAGGATCTTCTGTTTGGTTGTGGTGCCTTACCCTGTACAGGAGCTATGCTGGTGGCGAGACACAATCGTAGCTGCACGCTTTTTTGAGCCATCTTCATGTGCTGTACTACTGCTACAGCATAGGGACGCTGCAGTATACGTAACTTTTGATGCAGTGGGGACAGGCATTGGCAGCATATGCTGTGAGGGACCCAATGGGGCTAGAGGTGCAGGCTGCCTGACACCAGCCTGCCACAACCCAGCTTGCTCCTCCCTGCAACAGCAAAAACACACCTATGACACTCTGCATTTTGTCACATCCAGTAAATTTGATACTCTCTTTCCACAATTTCTGGATCAATGAACATGCCACTTTCTGTCGTGTTATTGCATCTTGCAAGAAATTAGCAAGCAGCCCGTGTTTGGTTGTGGTGCCTTACCCTGTAGAGGATCCTTGCTGGTGGGTAGAGCCAATTGTAGATGCACTCTCTGCTGAGCCTCCCTCATATTGTGTGCTGCTGCTGCTGCTGCACAGAGATGCAGCTCTATACATAGCTTTCGGTGGGATGGGGAGAGGCCCTAGCTGCTCTGGCAGTGAGTGGGCCAACTGGGATGGGGGTAGAGGCTGCCTAACACCAGATGACCACAGCCCTGCTTGCTCCTCCCTGCAATGGTACGAATACATCCATGCCACTCTGCAGTTCTGCCCCTTATCTAAATTGTCACATACAGTAATTTTGATAGACCCTCTGCACAATTTATGGAAGAATGAACTTGCCACTTTATGTTTTGTAATTTCAACTTGCACAAAATCAGCAAGGAGTTCCTGGTTGGTTGTGGTTTCTTACCCTGTACAGGAGCTTTGCTGGTGGGGAGACACAATTGTAGCTGCATGCTTTTCTGAGGCATCTTCATGTGATGTAGCGCTGCTTTTACATAGGGATTCTGCAGTATACACAACTTTTGATGCACTGCGGACAGGCACTGGCAGCATATGCAGTGAGGGGCCCAATGAGGCTAGAGGTGGGTGCTGCCTAACACCAGCCTGCCACAGCCCAGATTGCTCCTCCCTGCAACAGCACAAACACACCTATGACACTCTGCAGCTCTGATGCTAATCTAAAGTGTCACATCCAGTCAATATGATACTCTCTTTCCACAATTTATGGATGAATGAACTTGTCACTTTGTGTTGTGGTATTGGATCTTGTGCAAATTGGCAAGGAGCCTCTGTTTGATTGTGGTATCTCACCTTGTACAGGATCCTTGCTGGTGAGTAAAATCAATTGTAGCTGCGCCCCCCTCTGAGCCACCATCTTGTGATGTACTGCTGCTGTTGCACAGAGATGCTACTGTATACACGGCTTTCGGTTTCGGTGGGATGGGGAGAGGCCCCAGCTGCTCCGGCAGTGAGAGGGCCAACTGGGATGGTGGTAGAGGCTTCCTTACACCAGCTGGCCACAGCTCTGCTTGCTCCCCCCTGCAACAGCACAAATACATCCTTGCCACTCTCTTTATCTAAAGCGTCACATCCTTTAATTTTGATGCACCCTCTGAAAATGTATGCAAGAATGAACTTGCTGCTTTATGTTTTGGAATTTCACCTTGTACAAAATTAACAAGGAGATTCTGTTTGGTTGTAGCGCCTCACCCTGTACAGGAGCTTTGCTGGTGGATGGACCCAAATGTAGCCGCATGCTTTTCTGAGCTACCTTCATGCAATGTATGTCTGGTGTTGCTCATGGACACTGCAGTATACACAGGTTGCGGCACAATGGGGACAGGCCTTTGCAGAAGACAGTGTGAAGGGGCAGACCAGGACACTGCAGTGTACAAGGGGTTTTGTGCAGTGGGGACAGGCGGTGTCAGTGGATTCAGTGTGGGGGTTGACTGGGACCTGGGCGGTGGCTGCCTAACACCATCCCAACGCAGCCCTGCTTGCTCCTCCCTGCAACAGCACAAACACATCTGTGCCACTCGGCAGCTCTAGATCTTAGTGAAAGTGGCACATCCAATAATTTTGAAGTGTTTTGGTATTCCATCTTGCATAAAATTAGCAAGGACTTCTGTTTAGTTGTGGCACCTTACCTTGTACAAGAGCTTTGTTGGTGGGTAGATCCAATAGTAGCTGGACGCTTTTCTGAGCCACCTTCATGTAATGTACAGCTGCTGTTGCACACAGACACTGCAGTATACATGGGTTTTGGTGTGTTAGGGACAGGCAATGTCAGCAGACACATTGTGGAGGCCAACTGGGATCGGGGTGGAGGCTGCCTAACACCAGCCCGCCACAGCTCTGCTTGCTCCTTCCTGTGACAGCACAATCACATCTGTGGCACTCTGCAAAAGTCCTCAGCTAAATTGTCACACCCAGTAATTCTGATGTGTTTTGGTATTCCATCTTGCATAAAATTAGCAAGGAGTTCGGTTTAGTTGTCATGCCTTACCTTGTACAGGAGCTTTGCTTGTGGGCAGACCGAAATGTAGCTACCTGCTTTTCTGAGCCATGTTCATGTGATGTAATGCTTCTGTCGCACAAGGACATCTCAGTATATGGGGCCTTTAGTGGGCTGGGGAAAGGCCCCAGTAGGAGAGACAGTGAGGGGGACTACTGGGATGGGCACAGAAGAGGTCTAACACCAGCTGGACACAAGCCTCCTACCTTCTCCCTGTGACAGCTCAAATACATCAGTGCCACTCTACCACTCTGGTCCTTTGGAATGAATCATAAATATCACAGAAGTTATTTATCTGTCTACATTTCCTTCTCCCCCCTACATAATTTTGGAAGAATGGAATTCAGTTTGATGCTAACTATGAAGGATAGTCATTAAGTTTTAATCATCATCTCAAAAAAATAAGGTTTCATAATTAGTTTTCAGTTTGTTTGCAGGTGCAAGTTTATAGTCCCAGTACACACTGTAAACCCCACATTATAATAATCCTTATCATAGCATGATGGTTGAGGAGACAAAATACAATAGTGTAGACCATAAATAAATTGGAGTATCGTACAATGATTTGTTTTGTGCATTTGAACAGGAGAAGTATGGCAACAATCCATGTAGAGTTCACACAATAAAGGCAATAGTGGAAAAAGTGGAAATTAGTCAATGAACTGTTCTCAATATCTTATGCAACTACATCTTGAAATGTTGAATATGAAAAATATTGCTACCTGCTAGCTCCACGACTATTCCATTACAAAAAGTGTTCCAACTGAGACCACAGCAGAAATACTGCAACTATGTCAAGGTCATCCAAATGACGTCTCTAGTCACCCAGTTACCACGGATAAATGTTTGGTGTATCACTATGACCATGACACAAAGGAGAAAAACAAGCAGAAGAAATACAGAAATTTGGATTTACCACCTACAAGAAAGTTGGAATCACAACAATCATCATATATGGTGATGCCAATATTTAAAAAAAAATTATATATATATATATATATATATATATATATATATATATATATATATATAAACAAAGATGATGTGACTTACCAAACAAAAGCGCTGGCAAGTTGATAGACACACAAACATACACACAAAATTCAAGCTTTCGCAACCAATGGTTGCTTCATCAGGAAAGAAGGAAGGAGAGGGAAAGACGAAAGGATGTGGGTTTTAAGGGAGAGGGTAAGGCAGACATTTGTAAACGCAAAGAGTTTGGGCAGAGATGTCAGTCGAGGCGGAAGTACAGAGGTAAAGATGTTGTTGAAAGACAGGTGAGGTATGAGCGGCGGCAACTAGAAATTAGTGGAGGTTGAGGCCTGGCAGTGTTAATCAGTGGTAACAGTCTATAGCTGTACATCATGCTAACTCCACCATGAGATTTTGCCCTGTTTACAAGGAAAGTACAAACAAGAGTGAGGCAGTCATCTTTCTAAATGATGAAACATGTTTAGTATATTTGTAAGTAGCTTAGATGTACCAAAAATTTATGGATGGCTATAAATATCCAAATTGCTGACATTAGTTCACAGAAATATTTTTGGAAATCACATAAAAAAGCAAAGGTAATATCAGTGTTCTATGATTCTCTAATTTAATAGAAAATACATAAACCTTCAAAAATTATTTCATGCTCTCTTTTAGGTTTCACAGAGGTTTGAGACAGAACTTACTCTTCTCATGTTTCTTTATTGGCATATTGAATCACTGGTTGCAGCAGTGTGTCCAAGTAAGTGGACAAGTCTGCTGGATCAACTGCTACTGCCAATGTCAATGGAGCATCTACAACAGTGTTTAGTCCCATAAGTAAGAATTAGCTTGTGACCAGGTGGTAGTGAAAACAAACTGCCACAATTTCTGCTTCAGCACAGGACAATGTCATTGAACAGCAGAGGCTATGTAACGATTTATGTAACATTCAAGGTTTACTTGTCACACTTTTCAGTTCCTGAACTTCAGCACAATTATAATCATTACAAACACAATTTGTTTCCTAATGAACATAAATTGTATGGCCTTTCTCATATCTGCTACTGTCAGCTGGCTCCACGCAAGGGGACAGTTCACTGTGACGAGTGCAGAATGCATGAAATATAGTGAAAGCCTGGTAGAGCCACCTCTTTCCTAGAGGCTGTTTCCTGACTGATGTGTAACACACACTGACATTTTCTTTGTTTCTCACTTCAATTACAATATCTCTTGCAGTGTCCTGAGCCACCATTAGTTTGCAGTCTTTGCTAGTTTTAATATAACTGATTCAGAGAGTATGAAAATGTATTATGCCCCATGACCTAAATTTGACAAGAAGTACACAAAACTTACTGTACCTCAAAAGACTGTTATCTGGATATTTATATGCTTAGTATTTTGAAGGTAGATTACTTTGGTACCTAAACAATAAGTATGTTTCAATAGTATATGCAAAAAGCATCTACTTATGGTGCTGACAGAGAAGTGAAACAGCCTACCAGAAGAGCTCCTTACCAACCTTGTGGCTAGCACAGGAGTACGATGCAGAGCATACACTGCTGTCCATGGTGATCACACACCCAGTGAAGGACCATGTCCTGTCTTTTGTAGTGTCGAGGGGACCATCATAAATTGTGATGACTTCAGTCTAATTATTAACTTTGAATAAAAGTGATATTTCTGTTCATCTCAGTGTGCATTTCTTTCTTTTACCTTCTGTACTATTAGGTTGGTGCATAAGTTTGCAGTGCTTTTGTTTTGCATGTTGTTATACTGGTTTTTATGGTTTTATTTGCTGATTGTCATTTTTTATTTGGTTTTGTATGTCCATTCTTTTGACTGGAGGTCTTGGGGACCATGGCAGTTCACTATTGCAAGAACATGAAATACCTACAGCCGTACTTATGATCTTATTTATTGTGTAGCTACCGGTTTTGGAGACAGTTCAACACGCCATCTTCAGGCCTGTATGCATAAACAGCAATGATAGCATTATCAACTTATCAATCATGCAACACAAAGACAGATTAAAAAAGAATGGGAATCAAGGACAAGACTCTACAAGTGAATTTATAGTAAACATTCGATAGAATGAACAGATACATCCATTGTCACATACCTAAAGTATACCATAACGAGTTTCCACTCTATACATTGTACCACTGTATTGCTTATTAACAACTTCATTACATAACTATTCCATGATTTTTACTGGCCAGTCAGACTGGAAGACAAAATAACTGCAGAAGATGATAAATGCATGAAGGAGACAATACCACAGAAACAAGTAAAGCAAAGAAACATGACCTATGTGCCATGTCAAAGTATTAAATGCTCAGCTGTAAAATGTATGACTACAACCACAGAAACAACTAAAATGTAAAGAAATATGGTCCATGTGTTGTGTCAAAGTATAAAATGCTGAAATGTACATGGCTGAGGGGCATACCTATGTCATATACATAAAATCAATATCCAAGACATGTCAGAGGACCAAATATAGGACCCACCTAAGATCGTAACATATGTAGAACATATGAAAAAAAAACTACAAGAAACTGTTCATGATGAACAACATTCATGTCCAAATGCTTCCATATGAGTATATAATGTATTAACATGAAACAATCACACACAAGGACTGTAATTAGCCCACAAGGATGCAGTGCACCATAAAAGATGGCTCAACAATAAATATTCATGAAATATCAGAAAAGCTTTCTGACTAGCAAACCACTTAAGAAAGTACTCATATGTATTAAATATAAGTGAACACAAAGAAATAAAATGATATCTAAAATAACATATACGTAGTTATGAATAAATGTACTGTAACCAGTACACACCTAGGTCTTTTGATGATATTAAAAACAAAAGCCATTACATCCATGCAATTAAAATTTCAAAGGAAAATACCAGCCATACATATCATGTAAAAGACAAGTGAGTGAGGATATATGTCTATTAAATGTAAGACTGCGAATGTATGGCAATACATACACTATTATAACAAAAACACTGGTAATGCCACAAGTCATATCTAGCAGAACTTAAGCAAGGGTAATGTAAATCCAGGTAAAATTGAAGACAGGTACATAACCACTAAGTGTGTCACATATGACTAAAAAAACAGGAGGAGACATTCAAAGTTATTTAGTTATAACTCTTGGGCTAACATACACAGTTCGACCACCAAGCATCTAATTAGAGGCCAATCAAAGCAATGTTCACATCAACTAGCTTCCTGACCAGCAACTCACTCAAAAAATAGTCATATGTGTTAGACGCAAGTGAACACACAAAAAGTACAAAGAAATTTAAATTTCATATACTTGTGAGTAAATGCACTGTAAACAGTACACATCTTGGACTTTGAACCATATCGAAACTAAAAACCATTACATCCATGCAATCAAGTTTCAGAAGACCCATACTGGCCATACATATCGTCCAACAGACAAACCAAATTATCACTTGACAGTGAGGAGGCCCCACACATTCCAATAATTAAATCGTAGGTAAATCCTTTACTTGTGTTTGATGTAGGACTATAAAAATGTCACAGCTCTCTGCAAATTGAAAATACATCCACTATTACAACAAAAACACTGGCAACGCCAAAGGTCCTGTCCAGCAGAACCTGAGTGATGGTAAATGCACACTTTTTATTTGTAGTCCACTGTTGCTATTTGGGTCTACATATTGTCATGTTGTCATTTGGAGACAGTGAGTTAAGCTGTGGATGCTAGGAAATGGAGTGTCAAGTGGAGAAATCTGAACATTTCTGACAAGTTCTTCTGTTCGAGTTCAGTGGAAGAGTGACAGCAGCAGAGGCAGCCAGAAACATTTTCTCCGTATGTGGGGATAATGATTTTCCCATTTTAAGAAGGATTGTTTTGACAATAGTGACTCTCCACATGCAGAAGGACCTTCAGAGTTTGATGAAGGTCATTTAAACACGTTAATTCACAATGATCCACGTCATTGTACTCGAGAACTGGAAAATGTGATGAAATGCAATCATTTCACAATCTTGCAACACTTGCGTGCAATGAGGAAGGTTCAAGAATTGGGTATACGAATGCCACATGCTCTATGCCAAAATCACAAAAATCAGTGGTTGACCTTATTTGCATCTCTGCTTGTTTGTCATCAATTGACTCATGAGCAAGTTTAATTCCTTAGTACCATGGGTAGGAACAATCATTATGAGGGTCATGCCACTGACACCCATCTCATTTCATAATTTTAATCTATCTCGTTACCTGTTCTTTATTTCATGAGTTGCATGTCCTTGAAGAAGAAATGGATGAGCCATAGAACAGGCAATCTAGAAAGACAGCTGAAAGTGGATTGCACGTACCTAGGGATATAATTGTTATTATCATGAATAATGTTAATGATTGCAAGGATTAAGCCAGTGACAACCATCTCATTTAATAATTTGAATCTAACTATCAAGTTACATGTTTCCTTATTTCAAGTGTAGCATGTCTCACAATGAGAACTGGATGAGCCATAAAACAGGCAGCCTGGAAATCCATTAACTGGTGGGACACATGTACCTAGGAACCTGTTTGTTAGTATCGCGGGTAATATTACTCTACCTATCTAATTACATGTTTCTTTATTTACTGAGCTGCATGTCTCAGAAGAAGATATGAATGAACCACAGAATAGGTAAGGTAAGACATTTGCGTGTGGTATGGATGTACCTTGGGATCTGTTCGTTAGTATCATGGGTAATGATAATTACTAGAGGACCAAGCTACTGACACCCATTTCATTTCATAATTTAAATATGTCTAGTTACATGTTTTTCTTTATTTGAATCATTGCATGTTTCTGAAGAAGAAATGGATTTACCGTAGGACAGGCAGTCAAGAAAGCCATTTTCTGGTGAAATGCATGTACCTTGTGATTGATTTGTAAGTATCATGGGTAATGACAGTGACTGAGAGGAGCAACCACTAACACTCATTTCACTTCATAGTTTTAATCTAACTATCTAGTTACATGTTCCCTTATTTAATGCACTGCATGTATCTGAAGAAGAAAAGGGTAGGCCACAGAACAGGCAGTCTGGAAGGCCGCTTTCAGGTGGCAGACATACACCTAGGAATAGGGTGTCTTCCAAAGGGAGGTTTACCGAAGTAGTTGATATGTGGGACCAGCTCTAGCCAAGATAATGATCTTATCTGAATGTCTGTGATAAGGCTTCAAATGTAATGTTAAGTAACACACTTGAGGTACTCCACTCCCCCCATGGAATTACCAGAAATAGTGGGAGATACGTTCAAGTTCACCTAGGGTAACCCTCACTGTACCCTCATACCTAGGGCAATTGTACGTGGTATATTCAAGGTCAAAACTTAGCTCGATACTGGTCACATGGTCGTCGCACATTTGTTTGAGTAAAAATTGGTGAGAAACCCCTATCTTTCTCAGCCAAATGTGGATGCCGTAAAATGGCAGGAAACTCTTGCCTTGCCCCTTACCCAACAGGAATCAAGCTCACCCTCCCATCCTCATCCTTTGTAACTAGTTCAACTGCAAAGGTGCAATCTTTCGAGTTTTGTGGAACATAGGGAGGGCTTCAGGTTTGTTTGGGGTAGGGTGCTGGGTATTTGTTGTAAATAATTATAAATTAAATATATTATTATTAGAATTTTATGAGATCATGTATCCATAGGCAGAAGACCTGGGTGTGGTCATTTGTTCTAAATAATAACAAATTTCTTTTATTGTTATTCCAACTGCCTTATGTGAATACGCCATTAGAAGTATGAGCTCTGTAGGGAGAGAAGTAGTGCGTGGGTAACTGTTATAAATAACAAATTAATTTTATTATTATTATTCCAATTACCCCAATTTCGTCATTCAAGGCGCCAGCAGAATTCAGCCACCACCTCCACGCAGAACGAGATGTGTAAGTAATTTCATAATTCATTGCTATTTTGAGATAATTTGTTGCCGATTTTTTCGAAACACGGATCTCTCTGTCTTAGATGCGATGTTAACAAATTACGGCAACGCATAGGTTAACAACAAAAACGCTCTTATGAAGTCTTCAAGTTAAACAACGACCACAGCGCGATATATAAACAAATATTCTCCTGCTAAGTCCTCCCTACATTACTAGTGTGAGAATGACATCACAGAGTAGGCCTACGTATTAAAACGAATGTGTTCTCTTGTTGATAGAAATAATGACGTCACGGCATGTACCGGTAAATGTTAACAAAATGCATGACGCAAGACACTAGTGTGTGATGTCATAGCAAAATTCTGTAAGCACTGCTGTTTTACCGATTTCCAAGCTCATCGCCCTAAGAGACGCATAAATACGGTATGCATAAGAATTAGCACAGTGCTACACATACGCACAGGAGCTGCCAGAGATAGCTTTCCATGCTACTAGCCTGTTTGATAACAGAAAAGACACTGCTACTAAATCAGGAATCAGGCATCGCCAGTGGAAATCTGTGGACAGCTTTTCAGAGAAGAGTTGCTTACAGTTTAAGCGGCTAGCACTCCCCTCCCCTCACCCCTTTCTCTCTGGAGCAACAGGGTACAATCTCTCCCTATCTCTCCCTCCTCCCCCAAGCACACCGCTTTTAATACTACAGCGTATGTGGGTGCGACGTTATTTTTGGTGTGCTAAAAAGACAAGTAATTACAATTATTGTGCCACAAAAATATATTTCAACAAATAAACTTTCGATACGTATCAAATCAATTTCATTCTTATAAATAACAAGAATAATAATAATTATTATTATTATTAATGCTTGATGACGTAGCATGTGTTAAAAACGGGAAATACTATAATTTGACGTTGTCACAATGTTTTCTGTACACACTTCAAACGCTCCAAAACGCATTTGAGAAACTTGAATGTTTAATATATAACGTAATGCATTATTTAATAACAAATACTCATTTACTAAATACAGAGCTTACATTATCTCTGTACTGTGTCGTAGTCCTAAAAAACATAATAGCATAATTCATACATTATACAAACACGTATCGCTATTTAAATTGTTTTGAAAAATTATCTCCCACTTTTTTTTCAAGAAAATGCCTGTAAATAGTTGGTTGAACGAGAAACACACTCTGCAGTAAATAAAACAAATGTTATTCACGAAACCCCTGTACTACTACGACAATCTCGCCCCATTAGCTGTTGCTGTTTCGTGCACTGCCCCGTGCTCTCTGTCACAGTGACACACGTGTGTTTAGCATTACATAAATACCTTCGGCTGCTGACGGGCGTTCATATCCGCATCCTCTACACCTCCCGCCGTCTTGAACCCCCTCACCCCCTGGTTGCTCCTCTCCTCTCCCATCCCCGCCCCCTGCCACGTCTTCACCGTTGTGTCCCACCTACCCTCCATCTCTACACCCTACATCTCCTTTCCCAAGGTGGCTTCCATCAGCTCCGCCTCCTGGATGATGCCCTCTCTCCCTCCATTTATCCTTCCTATCAACTCTGATCCTCCACCCCCCCCCCTCCTTTCCTCCGTCCTTTCCCTGGGCTCCCTCTTCCTCCCCCCTTCCATCCTGCGTTTTCTCCCCGCCTATCATCTCCTTTCTCTCCCCCTCCCCCCGAGTCCTTTTGTACTCCCCTCCTCTGCCTTCCCCAATCCCTGGCCCGTCTGCTCAGCACCCCCCAACCCTCTTATTGATCCTCCTCTTCCATTGGCTCATTTCCCCCCTCCCCCTTCACTTTTCCTCTCTTTCCCCCCCTTTTTTCCCGTCATCTGACCAGTTTCCCCCTCCAGCTCTCGGGTGTGGTATGTCGTCTTGGTGCCAACTTTTAGCGCAGTGTTTAAGTGAGTGTTCGGTGTTGTGCGTCCTTCCACAGTGTTGCGAACAGAAATCATGCTGTCGCTGGGTGTGCTTTTTATATCTCTTACGAACAGAACCCAGACTGTCGCCGTGTTTTTTTAATTGTCTGTCTATTGTTTTTCTGCTTCCTGTGTGTTTTATTAGCTTCATCGACCCTGTGTTTTATGTTTTACGCTCCAGAATTTTCTGCCGTTTTTACCTTTAAGTCACCGATTTTATCGCCAACTGTTATTCTTTTTTATTATCTTCATCTTTTTAAAAAATTCTGTAGGCTGAAGAGCGGTGTAATAAGCTGCTGCCAGCCCGTCCCCTTTAGGGAGCCCACAATAGCAAACCAGTACCTGGGAAAATCCCTGTTGAACAGGTGGGTGCATAAGCGTTGTATGCCAATCTAACACAATATTTCTGTGAAATAGGAGATTCCCTACGTTATTCGCAAACATATTGTAATGCACTGTCATAGCCATTACCTTTGACGTTAATGTAGTTAACTATACTTATCATTACGTCGTGCTCCCTTTATAGATTGCTACCTACAAATGTAGATACCAGTGTAAAACACTAAAAATGGAGGACAACAGAGAGCTGTTTCAAGAATTCTACGCTTTAGACCATAATGCACAAACCAGACATTTGGCTTTGTCGTGCATTGAAATAGTAGACATCAAGCGTAGGGAGACTGAGGAGACCATTTCGCGCAGACACTGCACATTCAAGTGCTTTTCAAGAAGAAGAGCAGAAAAAAATCAGGTATGTCAAAAAACGTTGTGCATGGTATATAGCATTACAGCTAGACGTGTACAAATGCTCCAAGGGAAGATGAAATGTGGCTTGCCGTTAGAAGACAGAAGGGGTAAGCATGTGAATCGTCCAAATAAGCTGCATGACAGCTTGAAGGACGTGATAAGAAACCATATTGAGAAGCTACCAAAACAAGAAAGCTGAAGACATAAGAATGAAAATCTCTGCCTGAGATCCGATTTGAATATTTCTAAACTTTGCCGGCTCTTTAAAGAAGATAATCTGACAGTACAGTGCAGTGGAATAGTTTACAGAGATATTTTCAGGGAACAATATAATTTTCGCTTTGGATTACCACGTCCGGATTCATGTAGGTATTGTAACAGGCTGTTCCTGCAGTTAGTTAACAGTATAAATGAAACAGAGAGAAAGAAAATCGACGAAGAAAGCAAACTGAACCATTTACATGCGGAAGCAGCGTATTCAATGCTGGAGAAGGATACAGCAAAAGCTAAAGCAAACGAAACCTATGTTGTGATATGCACAGACCTCCAACAGTTGCTGCATTGTCCTACCCTTACCCATTCTGCGGTTTTCTATCAACGTCAGCTGTCAACCTTCAATCAGGCAATACATAACGTATGTGACAATAATGTGTGTATGGCCTGAAACTGTTGCTAAGCGGGGATCTGCGGAAATTACTTCGTGCCTTCTGAAGTGCGTAACATCTACATTTTCAAAAAAAATGGTTCAAATGGCTCTGAGCACTATGGGACTCAACTGCTGTGGTCATCAGTCCCCTAGAACTTTGAACTACTTAAACCTAACTAACCTAAGGACATCACACACACCCATGCCCGAGGCAGGATTTGAACCTGCGACCGTAGCAGCAGCGCGGCTCCGGACTGGAGCGCCTAGAACCGCACGGCCACCACAGCCGGCCTACATTTTCAAAACTAAACCCGTGTGAAGAAAGAGCTTTAGTGGTGTGGTCAGTTCGATGTACAGGACAGAACAATAACTGGAAAACTATTGTTTTGTATCAATATCTTCTGAACATGAAGTAGAACACCTCTGTGGAGCAAAAGTTTCTTATCACAGGACACAGCTTTTTGCCTTGTGACAGGGATTTCGCATTAATTGAGAGAAATAAGAAGAACTACTCTGTATCAACCATTTGAATGGGTTCACGTAATAGCTATTGCGCGACCAAACAACTCGTTTCTGGTTTGTTACATGGAGCAGGACGATTTCATTGATTTAAGCAGTATTGAAAAGCACGTCCGCCGGCCGAAGTGGCCGTGCGGTTAAAGGCGCTGCAGTCTGGAACCGCAAGACCGCTACGGTCGCAGGTTCGAGTCCTGCCTCGGGCATGGATGTTTGTGATGTCCTTAGGTTAGTTAGGTTTAACTAGTTCTAAGTTCTAGGGGACTAATGACCTCAGCAGTTGAGTCCCATAGTGCTCAGAGCCATTTTTGAAAAGCACGTCCGCAAAGATCCAAAATGCAAAATAACGGATTATGTTTGGATGAAGATATCTTCAGACTCCCCAACAGTACTTCAGTGCCGCAAGAGCCATAACTACTTGCAGCCTTGGTACTCAGCAAACTTAGCAAAACGCTCCAGGGGTAAAAATAGTATTACAGTTCCGCCGGTTGTGCTTAGCTTGAATGACCTACCTAGACTTTATGGTGAGCCATTGCCTGTCTCTGCGGAAAAGAAAGCTAATCTGCTAGACATGTGTAGATACATTCCTGAAAAATACCGAGAGTTTCATGAGAACTTAAAATAAAGTAAAGTGACGGTGTCATGGTCGGTCACGCAAAACGTACGTTTGCAACAATACGTCTTGTGTGCCGTGAATAATCGTGTTGCATAGTGGGAACTATTATTAAATGTTTCGTTTAAACTGCGTGTGCAGTATCGATTCTGTTTCGTTATATTCTTATGAAATGAAAATGTGAACGTTAATCACTGCAAACCCTTCTTTTGTAACAATGTTTCCACCATCAGTCAAACACCTAGAAGTTCCGACATTGTATGATGCAAACTGTATTTATGTCTAATCAGAATAAAACCAATAAACAGTATTAGAGGTTAAATAATATCAGTGGTATAAACGCTGTAACCCACAAAAGTGTGCTACTCGCGTTAGAGTTACAACGTTTTTGAATGGATGCCGAACGAAAATCTGTAATATCTTGGTTTTCAGGTCATGTACTGCCACAACTTGTACACGTTAATCAGTAATGGACTCATTTCAAGTGATTTTGAATGCTATTCCTGCCGTTCGTAAACCTGTTGCATAGGTAATGGTTTTTCGCGCCTCCTGTACAACTTGTATTTTGAGGTTTTCAACGTTTTCGCCGGCAGGTATTCAATTGTGTAACATATATAATAATCCAACCTGCTCAGAGTCTAAGTTTGAGGAGTTAACCCTGTAGCCTGAAGTATTTTTAGGTAACACTCAGTGACTAGTGTACTATGAAATCGGAAAAATTTCCCGATAGGTGGTATGTAAGTGATAAATAATTATGGATTAGAGCGATCATAGAGAGTAATCATGGGTATTTTACTTCATCATATTGATGTTAACACAGTGCGATGTAGCTGTGAAACACTTCCTGACATATTGTTATCTTTTGTAGTTTGGAGAAGCGCCTAACACAATCCGAAAATATCACGAACCAACCAGTCATGTTAAGCTATTTTCATCTTTAGTGTCAATACATATTGTAATTTTTTTTTTCAGGAGCTATGACCGGTAGTGGCATCATAATGTCGATTTTTAGTGTTAGAGATATCGTAGTATGCACGAGTCTGTTATCTTACAATTCAGTCTCTATCGCGTCTTTAAAACTTCTTGAACTTTGTCGCCATATAGATTTTTCCACCGTAAGATGAGAATCAGAAAACTCTTCACTTCCTCTCTTGAGATTAATTATGCATTTGGTTGGTGAATGCTTATATGTCGCATGTCCTTAGTCAAAGCTCCTGAAAATCCAAATCAGTTCCCGACACGTAGTATGCAAGTGATAAACAATTATTGATTAGGTCGATACAGGCGTGGTAAACATCGGGTGTTGCATCACTTCTAGATAGTAGTTGATACTGTTATGTGTAGAGACCGGATTATATGCATTTAAATGTTGCATGTGTATTTGCATGTTGCATATGAATTTGAATATTTGGCTCCTTTTCACCGGTTATTGCGTATTTTAACTAAAAACTAGTGACGATGCATATTTTCGCTCTATGTTTGCAATATTTTAAAAATTCAGACGAGCGGTCTCTAGCTGATCCAGTTTTGATGTCTTACAGATTGACCGCGACCTAGAACTGCGTGCAATTGCTAACCGAGAGGCCACTAACTAGCGAAATCATTACAAAAGAGGAACACTAACAGGCAGACTGTGTCAAAACTCCTGCGCCCGCTCACCCCGTTACTCTACTCCCCTCCGCTGTCACACCGCACGCGTCGGCAACAATTGAATTAAACTACGCAGGCTTTTAGTCCCAGGTCCATTGTTTCAGTTTAGCTCTCTGTTTACTTTTACACAGTTGAACGTGTTTACGACGTGTACTGTGTAACGTGTTGTGCGCCATGCCGCCCGAAAAAAGAAACGTCGTTCCGTGGATAGCTGACCACCCTGGAACATTTACATGTAACGGAATAGTTTTATATTGTCGAGTTTGCGAGAAAAACGTTTCGTCAAAAGTTTGAAATAGATCAGCATGTCAAGACAAGTCTTCACATCGCCGGAATGGAGAAGAGAGCACCACGACAACAACTTCTGACAACAGCAAGTTGCAGTAGCAGGGATTTGTCCCGAGGTAACCAAAAACGTCGGTTTAACCTGCATCTATGTGAAGCATTCATTGCAAGCAATATTCCTCTACACAGACTTACAAACCCTATCCTCAAAAGCTTCCTGCGCAAATGTTGCTTAAATCAAAATATACCAGATGCATCAACATTGCATAAAAATTACATACCGACAACTTACGTAAATGTTCTCGAAGAAATACGCAATGAACTCAAGGACAGCATTATCTGGATTTTAGTTGACGAAACTAAAAAGACTTGTGACCGTTACATTGCAAATTTAATTGTGATTCTTCAATTTCTCCAGGCGTATTTTATGACGAAGTAAATCTCGGGTGAACAGCCTGGTATGAGTGTGCATAGGAAACAATATTTCGGCAATCGACCATGTTGCCATCATCAGGTGCACTTATTGTACTGACCGGCGGTGAGCCCTTTTTCTTCCTATTTAGGGGCCTGCAAATAACTTGAAAAAGTAAATCATTCTACGATCGCCAGATTTTTTATGAGGGTATTAGAGAAATATTACCACAATCTTCTACGGCTGAAAGGATGTTTGTGTTTATTTCAGATGCTGCTCCCTATATAATCAAAGCAGGAAAAGCTTTCCAAGTATTTTATCCCAATTTGATTCATCGGACGTGCTTTGTTTATGGAGTATATCGCCTTGCTAGAGAAGTACGTTCCACGGTTGTGAATGTAAATAAACTGATTTCATCCACAAATAAAGTGTTTCTAAAGGCTTCTGCTCGCATCAAGACCTAGAAAGCAAAACTACCAGATGTGCCTTTACCTCAAGAACCACTGGTAACTCGTTGGGGTACGTGGGTCGTAGCTGTGTTGTTTTACAGTGAACATTTCGAGGTCATTAGAGGGGTAGTGAACGACTTCGATAGTGCAGAGGCTTCGGCAGTTTGCCAGTGCAAGGAAGCTTTTAATGATTCCTGTATTAAAAAAGACATTGCTGTGGTCAGTACTCATTTTTCTCATATACCTGCAAGTATTAAAAAGCTTGAAACTCAAGATTTGGCGTTGAATGAATCTATTCAGTTATTGAATAAAATTATTCTAGTGAACTCCTCATTGCCGGAGGCATTCCCAAGAAAAATTAAAGAAAAGTTTGAAAACATTTTAAACAATAACCAGGCTTTAATAGTTTTATTAATGGGACGGATGAACCTTTACCAGATACAACAACTGCCAACATATCACCCAAAATCAAATAGTCCCTAGTTACCTTAGTTGATGTAGAACAGTGCTTTTCTGCTTATAAAAATGTTTTGAGTTATCGAAGACACAATCTTACTATCGAACATTTGGAACAATAGTTGGTCGTTTATGTTTACAATAATAGAAAAATATGAAATAAATTGTAAATGATGCTTTGGTCCAATAGGATTAATTAAAAGTTAATGCTATTCAAAAAGTTTGTGATTGTATGTTGTTTCTTAAATAAAATATTACGGAGTTTTTGACCGTGCGCCTCCGCGTGAGATATATCTTGAAGTTAGTTCTGTACATATCAATTGTTTCACTGCGACTCACTCGCATCGCACCCGCTTGTTACCGACAATAACAGCAAATAAAGAACAATTCTTGAAATACGGTACGCGTCCCCATTTTGCAAATTTTTAGAAGATCGTCCCAGAACGGCCCCCTTCCTAACCTCTACCAGAAAGTGTTCACAAAATCATATCAGCGTTCTAAATGTACCGATTTTTCGCGTGGCCGGCGCTCACTGATATGCACAGGTTCGACTTTGAGATATAATGCACTCAGTAACTACCATTTTTTTCAATTATTTGATCTTGCATATTTCGGCACTTTTCATGCATTTTAAACATTTTCATGCATATTTGCATGCATATTTTAAGATTTTTATGATGCATATAATCCGGTCTCTAGTTATGTGTATCACACAGGTAGTATGTAACTGTGGCTGACTGTTTTGATACGTAACCATGCATGTTACATTCCACATCCTTTCATTTACTACACTAAAATCATCAGATTTTACCATGAATCATCCTTCCATCTTTCTCGTGTTTTCATGTTTGTATTGGCAGGGCAGTAGGCAAGCAGCATCTAATATACGAATCAAAAACACCATGAACCAGCCAGTCACATTACACGATTTTTTTTTCTGCAGGGTCAATGCATATTTTAATTCCTTAGGAGTCATCTCTGGAGGTGACGTCATGATGCGGAACTATGTATATACGATGTATTAAGTAATGGTTTAATTCTGCTCGACAGAGTAGTTCCTTTAGGTATCAGGAAGA
Organism: Schistocerca cancellata; assembly: GCF_023864275.1. Lineage (NCBI taxonomy): Eukaryota > Metazoa > Arthropoda > Insecta > Orthoptera > Acrididae > Schistocerca > Schistocerca cancellata. The sequence goes on from NC_064629.1 coordinate 273,461,263, forward strand.
TCAAATTCTTTCTGTCTGCCATTAAGACAGTCACGCCTCTCCGTTGTTACAGAGATGTGTAGCTGTTATTTTCATTCTCAGATTTACGTGCCTGGAATTAACGACTGTCACTAAATTTTTCCATAATCTTAACACTAGCAAAATCCCCTGAGAAGGTGAAGCTTTCTCACCCATAGTCGCTAGTGCATAACCGTAAATACTGAGCAAGTTTCTCAATGCCATCATTTTACCCAGTCTTGGTTCAGTAGCAAGAATCCGACGCCAGGAACTTAGCAGATGAATCGATTTCCTAGTAGGCTGACAGCCACTCATGCACTGCCTGCCGCCATTAACAAATGTTCCTTAAACTAACAGCCTTGTAATGTGTACGCATTCCATACTAATTCTGAAACGTAATTTGCTTATGACGAACAGACGGTCATTTAAATGCACATCATAGATTTCCCCCAGATATCGTCTACAGTAGAACTGTTCGCATCACTGTTTGGTAGTCTGTGTAACTGATGTCCACATTAGACATACAGAGCATATTTTTTATAAGCTATTATCGGTCCTGACTGACTGGAATGTGTGTACTTCCACACAAGTCGGCCACCAACGTGTGTGTATTTAACTCCAGAAGGTGTTTCAAAACACATGTCAGTCAGTGTTAGTATTTGTACATGTGTATGACATACCCTGGAATGCATTTTAGCATAATAATTCGATCAGAAGTCTCCCAGCAGCGAATGCATGTTACTGATGACAATTATTCGTACCAGTAGAGCAACCTCTGGGTAAAGGCAAAGGTTACAACACTTCGTCACGCGCTCAGCTGATCGTATCTCCTAAATTTGATTGGACTTACAATGCAATTGTAAGCTTCTAGCCTAGTGTGTTTACTGTGATATGGATATGCCAGGGCTATGGGGTCAGTTGTGGAAGTGGATCTAGCAACGAAAAGCAACATTCCTGTGGTCTTTGTGTGTGTGGTGTTACTCTACACACCAAAACGCACACTAAGGGAGGAAATTTAGGGGCATATATTTATTAATACTAGAACGGCGGAAGGGGTCAAAATGATCCCTATCATACGTTTTTCGTTCATTGTCATATCCAGTTTTTACTTCGTTAATGAAATTATGCGACCTTTTTTCTAATTTTTTCTCCTCTTTCTGAAGATGTTTTAGTATTTACAAAATGTTTTAATTTTCCTTGTCATTTCATTCAGTATACCTAGAACGGCGGAAAGGGTCAATTTGACCCCACTGTAATTTCTCTTCTGAATATAAGCAAATTATCCAACAATACAATGGCAGAGCAGTTGCTCCTCACTGTTTCAACTTGGCACGTGCACATTGTAGTCCACCACAGCTAATGTTGTGTCACTCAGGCAGTCTTTGTCCGTGAAACATGTTTTCGAGCATGTATCGTCAGCGTGGACTTCCTGACTAAGAAGTATTACATCTCTTAGAGAATTCCGAAGCTGAATCGAAAATTGATTTCACCGATGAAGATGACGATTATGTACCTGACACAAGTGAAGATGAAGACATTGTGAACGAGGGGCGATTAGTGGAAGAGGATTCAGATACTGATATACGTCAATCATCACCTCTTTTACCACAGCAGGTACAGTTGCAAGCGTCTACAAAGATGATTTCATGCGTTGGAACCGTGTGGGAGATTGGAAATTATTCATCTTGTGGAAGGAAGTCAGCTGTGAATGTTCTACAGGAAAGAGGAGGTCCCACTGCTTATGCTTGTTAACGAGTAGGCAGCTCTGTCGTCAGTGTCTTCCGTCTTATTTCTGATGAAGCAATGCTACGTCTCATGAAGAACTAAACAGAATCAAACGCTCGAAAAGTACTAAAAACAATGACTGGACTGTGTCACTTGAGGAACTGGAGAAACTGGTAGCCATCATGTATGTTTGGGGTGTATTTTCCACAAAAGGTATGTCTGTGGATGATCTCTGGTCGCACTCTTGGGGGCCTGGTTTTATCAAGGACATATGCCAAGGAACAGATTTCAGGAGCTTCTCAGATTTCTCCGTTTTGATGAAAATTCAGCCCGGGCTGAACGCCTGGCAGCCAATAGATTCGCTCTTGTATCTGAAATTTGGGGAAAGTTAATTGAAAACAGTATTCGCTCTTACCACCCTGGAGAAAGTATAACCATTGATGAGCAACTCTTACCAAGCAAAGCAAGATGCAGGTTTCCTCAGTTCATGTTGAACAAACCAGACAAATATGGTCTCAAATTCTGGTTGGCTGTTGATGTAACGGCAAAGTATATATGTACTGCTTTTCCATACCTCAACAAAGAGGACACACGTAGAGAGAAACAACCACTTGGAGAGTACATCATCCTGCGTCTCATGGAGCCATTTGTAAATCAGGGAAGAAATGTGACTACAGAAAAATTCTTTATGTCTCTCCAACTTGTTAAAAAACTCAAAGAAAAGAAAACTTCATTAGTTGGTACAATGAACAAGATCCGCCATGAAATTTCCAATGAAGTAAGGAAGCCGAATGCTGAAATACACTCCACCACAATACTGCACAATAGAGGCAACACAGACTGCACCTTAACTGTATACAGAAGAATAAAAATGTCATTCTTCTGAGTACGCTGCATGCTGAAGTAGCAGTAAGTAAGGAAGGGAAGAAAAAACCTGAAACCGTAACGTTCTAGAGAGCAACAAAGTACGGGGTGCACGTGGTTGATCAAATGACCCTTAAATATACTACAAAGGTTTCATGTAGTAGATGGCCAATGCAGCTGTTCTACAACATACTGGACATGGCGGCAATAAATGCATAGGTCATCTGTAATATAGTAACGATCAAGAAAACGGAAAGGAAAAAGTTCATACTTCAACTGACAAATGAACGCAAGGGAACGGAAGAGCACGAACATCAGGCAAAGGAAGAGGATATGGAACTGAAATCACCTAGAAAGCGGAGAAGTGCCAAATCAGCCTCTGCAAAGACAACAAGACCAGCGAAAACTGTGTAAAATGCCAGAAGGCCGTGTGCTGAAAATGTGTGCGTAAAACTGAAATCACCTGTGCTAAGTCGTGTAGCAGCTTCAAATGACTGAGTGAAAAGTAATACAGAACTGTTTGTAAAATACATGTGAGAGTAAAATGGACCAAATATACTATATGTGTCTCGAAGGTTGTATGTATAATCGATAAATTAAAATTTATAGTTAAGAACCTTGTTAGCAGTAGCAACAATACATTTGTATGCTACATTGTTATTCAAATAAATTAGTAATTATTATTTATAATTGTAAATAGTTGTTGTGATTACTAGATATAAAAATACGAATTAGCAAACACTAAATGAAGTACTTGTTTAAGTAAAATATGAAAATATTTTATGTGGGGTCAAAATGACCCCTTTCCGCCATTTTAGGAATGTCAGAAACTCCGTCATTCTAGTGTTAAAGTATTACACCCGAAGTCTATAAAAATATGAGATTCTACTCCCAGAGTACAGCCCAACCCCTGTAAATATATTGAAGAATGAGGTAATGTTAATGTTGGAATTTACTGTTGTATTGAGGGACGATATAATGTAGAGATGACTTTAATATCATTTTAAATAGAAGTAAGACGAGTATTGTGACATCATTTTAAGTGGAACTAAGATGAGTATTTTTACTGACACACTAGACTTTGACTCTCAGTTCTTACGTAACTCACACTTACGCATTCTCTGCATTAAACCTCTCAGAAAACATGACATTATATGAGTACACCAATAGTAAGAGTTTGAGGTACCGATTTCGACAATAATTAATTAAAACTATAGACAAGGTGAGAATAGTTTGCATTAAAACCTGTCAAACACAGCACAGTCCAGTCGTATGCAGTAACTGCATTATGAACCATGGTGTGGTGTAGAGAGAGTTTGAAGTATTGTTGGCCATCCATCTAATAACAATAAGGCACTTACAGATTATATGAGTATCACCTATATGAAGGTGTTAAAATATAAAACCAAACCCTTCATTTTTTTTCAAGTCTGTCAGTTCCACTGTACAGCAAGAGTTTATTTGTTTATTTAAAAATAATAGTGCATAATGGTAAAATGTTAAATACTGAAACCATAGAATGACGATTAGCCCTCATAGGCCATCAGATAACGTTGCCATGAGGCTCTGCCAAATTGGCAGGCCTAATCTTGCACACAGCAGTGATGTAATATGAATAGTATTCACACCGACCACAGCTCTGGCCATCTCTCCCTAACGTGCATTAACCCCCCTACAAAAGAGTCAGTTGTATACGTGTAGAAAGCAGTAAATTTCCCACCAATACTACTGCCAGAGAGAACAGCCAGAAAAAATGGTTAAAATTATCATAAATGGCTTAGAAGTTAGAGGAACGCCGAGAAATAGTATTAACTGTTAATCTAAGACATGTAGATAACATCGGTGCTATCTGTGTAGTGCACAGTGTTATTTCATTCCTTATCAATGAACTTCTCGTTGTTTTATCTGTAGCAGCGACAGTAAGTGATCCATATGTATCATGTTTCATTTACAGAATCATTCCACTTTAAATTGAATCCCAATAATTTAAGATTCCAAATACATATCACTTGCAGTTCGTACATACTTGTAGAGAATACCAAGGCACTCAGAATCCATATAAAGAGTATTTTACAAATCACATCCCACAGTACTAAAATGACTCGAGGTAAGGGGACTAAGCACACACCATAAATTTTCTCTTTTCCCTATATTTCTATGTAAAGAGCTAGCGGTTTAGCAACCGAATGGATGCCTACCGGCTTACACCACAATTGTATTATCCAGTTGGGAAATCTTTGTAGATATAGATAGGACATTTGAAAAATACATAGAACGTCTTTTGTATAATACTTGCATCACAAGTCTTAACGATATAGTCATGTTTTATAGGTATAATGTGTATTGGGAATAACATTACCGCTTTCTTGCACACACAGAACTAGCAGGCTTATGATAATTGCTTCTTGTCACCCTGTCCCTTGAGTATACTGTCTTTCTACGATTAATGTACAGTACATTCTAGAGATAAGGAGAAAAGACGAAATCATATATGGGAGATGACACACCACCCTCTGCTATATCTAGTGGCTACAATAAAGACATACAGCATCTCTGTCCATCTGTATAACGATTTTTTTTTATTTCTAAACGTATAAGTGTGACATCATGATTCATATACATGTATCTAGTGCTTATGCTGCAAATTTCTATTACTCCTCTGTATAAATAATAAACCCCTATTTTCAAGTGGTCTTGGAGCTCTCTCTACCTTCAGCGCAAATGTTTCAGTAATTTTAGAAGCAGATGGTTATATGATTCTAATAGTTCTATTCCTTGGTACAAAAACTTTTAGTTTTCTAGGAAAGTGTCCAAGATATTCTCTGGCACTTTGACCTAGTACTTATGCCACAAATTTCGACTACACCCTACGTATACAAACACAAACTTGTATTACCATTTAGTGTCCCGAAGTTGCTATATTTTCCACCTTTTCCATTTCTGACAATTTTTCCCTACCCTTCACGGTTTTTTCGTTTCTTCCATTTTTTCTATATTTTCAGTGCACTGCGATCCGGAAGTGAAGCGTCGCCGATATTTACCCCTCTGGAATGGTCTAATCTATAATTGTTTATCACTTGCATACCATGTTTAGGGTACTGATTCGGATTTTCAGGTGTTTTGCCCAAGGGTTGCAACATATATAACCATTTACCAATCAAAAGTATAATAGTTCTCACGAGGGAATGTGTTTGTGCTTCTCATCATCTAGTGCAGAAATTCATACCGAGAGCAAAGTTCAAGAAGCTGAGTTGCAGGATTACAGACTCATGCACGCAACTATAGCTCTAGCCTTACAAAGCGACATCATGACGCCACTTCCGGTCATGACTCCTGAAAAAAATTAGAATGTGTATTGACACTATGGATAAAAATCACATAACTTGATTGGTTCGTTCGTAATGTTATAGATTTGTGTTAGGTGCTGCTCTGACGTTACAACAGATAACATTACATATAGAAGTGTGTCACAGCTTCACCAAGCAATGAATGTCAATATGGTGTCGTAAAATACCTAAGATTACCGGTCATAATCGAGCTAATCAATAAATATTTACCATTTTCATACCACGTTATCGGAAATTGTTCGGATTTGATAGGGCATTATTCGTTGTGTGTTATGTAAAAATACATCAGTTTATGGGATTTGCTCATCAGTCTTTAACCAAGTTGGATTATGAGATTAGTACACAATTACCACACAACCTATCTCAAACGTATGTGCCCTAAAATAATTACCCAGCAGAGTGGGAACTGTAAGAGGGTATCATCATATGTAAGGATTTTACCACCTTACAGGAAAACGAAATAGAGATTTAGTAATATCCTACATACCGGTTTGTCTTCACAGCATTATCACGCGATGAACTTGACACTTTGATTGGGCATTTTTGGCTTCGTCTTCAGTGACATTGTCGTCGATAGAACATCGCAGGAACCCAAACGATACATAAGAACCAGGGTAGAAGAACTCGTGGTAAATCTTAAATTCCAACACCTTAAACCTGATGACCTTGTTGTATCGAGTACATGTAGGTAAGTATTTATTATTAATTATCGCATATTGTTTAGCACAGGATATTGACAAATTTCTGCCAATAAGACTGCATGAAGAAATCCACCAGTTCACAGACGGTCTCAATGACATACATGAGCTCTGTTATAAAAATAAGTTAGAATGTTTTTATGGTCACCTTCATACTGTGGTAGGTGGCTGCTACATATAGCACGCAAATCCTTCTAAGTGCGTGGGTATCACTATCGGGCGGTCATCTTTTAAGAGAGTTATCTGCTGGAGGCAGGTGCAACACTTTATGTCGGCGTAAGGAATTCTGGACCGTTAACTAGAGCGAAACAGATTGATGATTCCGCATTTAGCAGTTTTGCGTAAGACGTTTTCCTGCCAGTTACAAGCAACCAGTGTGTATGTGTGTTGAGGTCGTGGCGATTGTCCACTGCTTCCCCCCTTCCCCCCCCCCCCCCCCCTTCCGACGGAGTGTGACTTTGGCGGAGTGAATTGGGCTACGTGCGAGACACCTGTGGCTACCGGTGCCGAGGGAATCCCGTTAGTGCAATGGTTTGTTAAATAGCCTTTAAAAAAAATGGTTCAAATGGCTCTGAGCACTATGGGACTTAACATCTAAGGGCATCAGTCCCCTAGAACTTAGAACTACTTAAACCTAACTAACCTAAGGACATCACACACATCCATGCCCGAGGCAGGATTCGAACCTGCGACCGTAGCAGTCACGCGGTTCCAGACTGAAGCGCCTATAACCGCTCGGCCACACCGGCCGGCTTAAATAGCCTTACTTTTATGTATTGCCATGCGTGTTACTTCTTCCGTCAGGTATTTACACGTATTTTCGTGAAAAACAACAATTATTCAAAATAATGTAAACAGCGATAGACTATAGATGTTTGTACATTGGACTGTTTATTTATCTGTTTTCTTTAGTACTACTACGTCACATATTAATAGTACAGGGATAATGTAGGTATGCAACTTAGAAAGTGGGCATTTGTTGTTAAGAAATGAATTACGTAATTTATTACACGCCGAAGCATTTCGTATGTATTTCGGAATGCTTGATTTAGGGTCAAGCTTCGTAGTCCGTACAGAAATGTTCTTAATACACATTCCGTCATCATGCATTAATAACAATATATAGCATTGATATAGATTTGGTATGTAGCCAAAGTTTATTTGTTTGAATATCTAGTTGTGGTGGATTCATTGCAATTATGTGATTCTTTATTCTTTCTGGGAGCTCTAGCTGACCAAAAATAACGTCGTCTCCACATAAACTGTAGTACTAAAAGCGGGATGCTCGTGTGGAGAGGGGGAGCTTGTTCCCTACTGGTCCAGAGAGATAGTGGAGAGGGAAGGGGAGTGTTTGGCGCTTAAACTGTTAGGAATGCTTATCTGCAAATCCGTCCACAGATTTTTCCTCTGGTGAAGTCGTGGGAGCTGGTGGATTAGGACTCGTTTGCTGTTATCAACATGGGCTGGGTGGCGCTTTCTGAATTCCTGATTTAGTAGCAGTGTCTTTTCTGCCAGCTACCAGGCAGTTTGCAAAACTATTACACATACACGCTGATAAGCCAAAGCATTATGACCACTGCCCACCGCGGCGTTGGATGCCATCTGTTTGCGTTGCAGGGACGTATGCAAGCAAGCAGACACGAACGGGGGATCACCCTAGTGAAGATATGGGCTGCGAATGGAGAAATCCACTGAGATAAGAGTCTTTGACAAAGGGCAGATTATTATTACCCAGAGCCTGTGAACGAGTATCTCGAAAACGGCGAAGGTGGTCGACTTTTCACGTGCTAATCTCCTAAACATCTACGGAAGGAAGTAGAAGGATAGTGAAACTACCACTAGGCGCTAAGTAGTTGGACATCCACGACCCTTCGCAGACAGTGGGGTTGGGATGCATGTCTTCTCTGTAAAGTAGGATAGATGGTGATCTCTGCTAAAAGAGCACAATGGTGATTCGCATGTTAACCCAACGACATCGTCAGTTTTATTGCAGTATGGGTGACTCACATTTTCACTACACTACGTCGATGGTCGTCTCCAGAAAGGCCGTCGTCAAGGTGAACGGCGGCTCGAAACTTGCGGCGCCCACAGACGCAGGCTGGTGGGAGTAGTATTATGCTATGAGAGACATTTTCCTGCGCATGCATGGGACCTGTGGTAGTAATAGAAGACATGCTGACAGCTGCGAACCACCTGCAACTCTTCATGCTTGATGTTTTCCCCGACGGTGATGTCATCTTTAAGCAGTATAATTGTCCGTGTCTCGGAGCCAGAACCGTGCTGCAGTGGTTTGAGGAGCTTTATAGTGAACTCACGTTGATGTCCCGGCGACCAAATTCACCTAATGTAAATCAAATGGAACCCTTCTGGATCGCTATAGAGTGCCATCACCGCGTACGCAAATCAGCGGAACGTGATTTACGGGAATTAAATGACGTGTGCGCAGACATTTAATGCCAGATACCTTCACAAACCTACCAACAAACGGTCAAATACGTGATACGCATGAGCAATGAAGTATTTCGTTCCAAAGACAGACAAAGACGCTATAAAGCAGATGCTCATAATGTTTTGACTCATCCGCGTTTCTGTTATACACTGACGGAAGAAAGTCACAACACCAAAAAATTAATTACTGTAGAGTAATGAAATTTCGTGAATACCTTTGTCTAGGTAACATATTTGAGTGATTAACATTGAAAGATAACAGGTCAATATAAGAACGAGATAAGCCATTCCAAATGCGAAATTCTGATACATTAATGACCCGTGTAACCGCCATAATGTAGAATGCAAGCATTCAAACGTGCATGAATTGCGTTGGACAGGTGCTGAATGACAGTTTGTGGGACGGAGTTCCATGCACTTGGTCGGTGAATACAGGGACGTTAATGTTCGATGATATCCCATATATGCTCAATCGGAGACAGATCTGGTGATCAAGAAGGCCAAGGCAAAGTATCGTCGCTCTGTAGAGCACGTTCGGTTACGACAGCGGTAGGAAAACACCCCATGGAATACTGTTCATGAATGGCAGCTCAGCATGTCAAATCACCGGACTGAAGCACAAATAAGCAGTCAGGACGCGTGGAATAAGCACGAGAGAGCTCCTGGTGTCATACGAAATAGCACCCCAGACAGTAACTTCAAGTGTAGGTCCAGTGTGTGTGTAGCATGCAGAGGGGTTGGTTGCAGACCCTCAACTGGCCGCCTTCTAAGCAACACACGGCCATCACTGGCATCGAGGTAGAACCAGCTTTCATAGGAAAACACAATAGACCTCCACCCTGCCTTCCAATGAGCTCTTTCTTGACACCACTGAAGTCTCTACCATTATTGGTTTGGGGTCAGTGGAATGCACCCTACAGGGTGTCTGGCTCGGAGCTGTCCTTGAAGTTATCGATTTGTAAGAGTTCTTTGTCTCACTCTGGTGGCAACTGTTGCTCAGACTGCTGCTGTAGATTCAGAGTCATATGCCGAACACGATGGTCCTCCCTTTCGGTAGAGCCACGTGGACATCCGGAGCTCCGTCTTCTTGCGACCGTACATTCTCGCAAGTATCACTGCCAGCAGCAATGTACAGTGGCTACATTACCTCCAAATCTTTCAGCAGTACTGCAGAAGGAACATCCAGGTTCTGGTAGCCCTACTACATGACCTTATTCAAACTCTGTGAGGGGCTGATAATGGCGTCTTCGTCGCATTAAAGGCTTTCTTAAAAACTTCAACTCACCACGTCTATTTTCAAAGGTAATTAACGTTCATCTACATCTACATCTACATCCATACTCCGCAAGCCACCTGACGGTGTGTGGCGGAGGGTAAATTGAGTACCTCAATCGGTTCTCCCTTCTATTCCAGTCTCGTATTGTTCGTGGAAAGAAGGATTGTCGGTATGCCTCTGTGTGGGCTCTAATCTCTCTGATTTTATCCTCATGGTCTCTTCGCGAGATATACGTAGGAGGGAGCAATATACTGCTTGACTCTTCGGTGAAGGTATGTTCTCGAAACTTTGACAAAAGCCCGTACCGAGCTACTGAGCGTCTCTCCTGCAGAGTCTTCCACTGGAGTTTATCTATCATCTCCGTAACGCTTTCGCGATTACTAAATGATCCTGTAACGAAGCGCGCTGCTCTCCGTTGGATCTTCTCTATATCTTCTATCAACCCTATCTGGTACGGATCCCACACTGCTGAGCAGTATTCAAGCAGTGGGCGAACAAGCGTACTGTAACCTGCTTCCTTTGTTTTTGGATTGCATTTCCTTAGGATTCTTCCAATGAATCTCAGTCTGGCATCTGCTTTACCGACGATCAACATTATATGATCATTCCATTTTAAATCACTCCTAATGCGTACTCCCAGATAATTTATGGTATTAACTGCTTCCAGTTGCTGACCTGCTATTTTGTAGCTAAATGATAAAGGATCTATCTTTCTGTGTATTCGCAGCACATTACACTTGTCTACATTGAGATTCAATTGCCATTCCCTGCACCATGCGTCAATTCGCTGCAGATCCTCCTGCATTTCAGTACAATTTTCCATTGTTACAACCTCTCGATACACCACAGCATCATCTGCAAAAATCCTCAGTGAACTTCCGATGTCATCCACCAGGTCATTTATGTATATTGTGAATAGCAACGGTCCTATGACACTCACCTGCGGCATACCTGAAGTATCGCACCGTTACAGCGTGTATTGAAAGCAAACCTTATTTGCACCTTCATAGTGGCGCTACTAGCGCCAATTTTATGAGACTGGAGCGAAATTTGAATAAACATCGTCTTACGGATGTAAAAACATGCCTATGAATTTTCGTTTATGTCACACAACTCTATTTTGGTGATGTAATTTTTTGTGAGCGTGTAGATAAAACAGAGTGTATGTGTGTATGTCTGGCATGATCTCCCAAAGCCATGGATCGATTTCAACAAATTTGGCATAGAAACAGCAGGCTTCATTAGTATCAGCACTATGGGGTTTATAACCACCTTGCTCCAATAGTGTGGAAACAGTATCAACCTGCCACATCACTCTACTTTGAAGGGCAGCCTACATGTCAGGCCCTGATATGAGCTGGATGTGTAGCATGCACTGCATAATGGGGGTGTTGTGGGTGTAGTATTAGCCTGTTTTACTGAACTGAACTGCAGTGGCCACATATGCCAATGACCATGGCTGGGGACAGGTTGAGATGGATAGAAGAGGGCATGGACATAGTGAGGGTAGGGGGAAATGGACAAATACTGGGGAGGAAGGTGAGATGCAAGAGGCAGGTGGAATGTGTAGAGGGGTGGTGGACAGGTGGAGTAGGAAAAGGGGGCAGAGATGGAAACAGAATGGGGAGGAGGGTATGGTCAGAGAGAGGGGGGAAGAAGATGTGCCAAACGAGAGAGAGGTGGAGGAAATGGACATGCAAAGTGGAAAGAGGAGCTGAAGAGACAGAGACATTTGGGAGGAGGAGATAGTCAGATGGAGGGGCGAGGAAGAGGTGGACAGTTAGAGGGAGAAAGAGATGGGCACAGAGAGGGAGAGGAGGATCTGTGTTGAATACGTGTATGGACAAAGCTGCAGGGAAATATCTAGTCGTTTAAATAATGCAAATTTCCCTAACACTGCTGGGAGGGAAGATGGGGGCTAGTGTAGTGCTAGCTGGTCAGTTTGGTTCAGTCGCTTTACTAATATCAATACAAAGTAGGGGGAACCTGAAGCATAGCCTACCCTACATGTGTTTCACTTATCGCTGGCGACTTCTGTGCGTGTTTGTAGCACCATGCTAATTCTTGTGCATACCATATTTATGCACATATTTGGCCGACGATCCTGAAAATCTACAAAACTGTTGTGCTTACAGAATTTTGCTGTGACATGACACACTAGTGTCTTACGTCATACATTTTTGTTAATATTTACTTGAGTATGCTGAGACAACATTAATTCTATCAACAGGAGAATGCTCTCATTTCAGTACATACACTGTGATGTGACAGACACACTAGTAATGTAGGGATGACTTAACAGGAGTTTATATGTTTATACACTCCTGGAAATTTAAATAAGAACACCGTGAATTCATTGTCCCAGGAAGGAGAAACTTTATTGACACATTCCTGGGGTCAGATACATCACATGATCACACTGACAGAACCACAGGCACATAGACACAGGTAACAGAGCATGCACAATGTCGGCACTAGTACAGTGTATATCCACCTTTCGCAGCAATGCAGGCTGCTGTTCTCCCATGGAGACGATCGTAGAGATGCTGGATGTAGTCCTGTGGAACGGCTTGCCATGCCATTTCCACCTGGCGCCTCACTTGGACCAGCGTTCGTGCTGGACGTGCAGACCGCGTGAGACGGCGCTTCATCCAGTCCCAAACATGCTCAATGGGGGACAGATCCGGAGATCTTGCTGGCCAGGGTAGTTGACTTACACCTTCTAGAGCACGTTGGGTGGCACGGGATACATGCGGACGTGCATTGTCCTGTTGGAACAGCAAGGTCCCTTGCCGGTCTAGGAATGGTAGAACGATGGGTTCGATGACGGTTTGGATGTACCGTGCACTATTCAGTGTCCCCTCGACGATCACCAGTGGTGTACGGCCAGTGTAGGAGATCGCTCCCCACACCATGATGCCGGGTGTTGGCCCTGTGTGCCTCGGTCGTATGCAGTCCTGATTGTGGCGCTCACCTGCACGGCGCCAAACACGCATACGACCATCATTGGCACCAAGGCAGAAGCGACTCTCATCGCTGAAGACGACACGTCTCCATTCGTCCCTCCATTCACGCCTGTCGCGACACCACTGGAGGCGGGCTGCACGATGTTGGGGCGTGAGCGGAAGATGGCCTAACGGTGTGCGGGACCGTAGCCCAGCTTCATGGAGACAGTTGCGAATGGTCCTCGCCGATACCCCAGGAGCAACAGTGTCCCTAATTTGCTGGGAAGTGGCGGTGCGGTCCCCTACGGCACTGCGTAGGATCCTACGGTCTTGGCGTGCATCCGTGCGTCGCTGCGGTCCGGTCCCAGGTCGACGGGCACGTGCACCTTCCGCCGACCACTGGCGACAACATCGATGTACTGTGGAGACCTCACGCCCCACGTGTTGAGCAATTCGGCGGTACGTCCACCCGGCCTCCCGCATGCCCACTATACGCCCTCGCTCAAAGTCCGTCAACTGCACATACGGTTCACGTCCACGCTGTCGCGGCATGCTACCAGTGTTAAAGACTGCGATGGAGCTCCGTATGCCACGGCAAACTGGCTGACACTGACGGCGGCGATGCACAAATGCTGCGCAGCTAGCGCCATTCGAAGGCCAACACCGCGGTTCCTGGTGTGTCCGCTGTGCCGTGGGTGTGATCATTGCTTGTACAGCCCTCTCGCAGTGTCCGGATCAAGTATGGTGGGTCTGACACACCGGTGTCAATGTGTTCTTTTTTCCATTTCCAGGAGTGTATATTGCACTGTAGTATTTCTTTAACATTTAAAGACTTTTCGTGAGCCTATTTGTTGTTAAACTATATGCTGCCTTAATTTGTTAACATCACATTTAGAATAGAGGTTTCAGTATCAGGAAAAAATCGGTAAAGTTGCAGCAAATTAACTTAAAATAGCAAATAATCAAGAGAATAATTGCTATTTTGAGTTAATTTGTTGCAATTTTACCGACTTTTTCCAAGTAATCAAAGTATGGTGGTCAGTTGTTGCTCATGTGTGTAGGTGTAACCTTAAAAAAGAACTCTACACACGACCCCTGGATTGTGTTAAACGGGCAACAGTGATCTGGCAGGCAAACCTATCATCCCACTAAAATCTCCTGGTTATAATACACTTGGATCAAATTTACATCTTTATGGTTCTTCTCAGAGCCACATGAGAAGGAATATCGGACATAGTCTCCTCATTTGCCAGCTCAATACAGAATATTCCAACAAAGAAAATATGAGAGTCTCTCCGACATCTTGAGAGGAATGAATGTGTATATTGCTGTTATTCAAGAAACATATATCAGCAATGTAGTTAGTCATCGATCAAGAGGCGACGCACCTGGATACAAAATACTTGGTGCAATGTACCATCATGTATATTGATAGGCAACTTCGTAGTAATATAGAAAATACCTGCTTCTTAGGTGTTAATACTGAAAATGAAATCCAAATTATCACCATAAAAGTTGAAGAGATCACAGCAACAAATATAAATAAGCCATCACAAGTACAATGGCCACCTGAAGTTTTAACACCACTCCCTCACCCAGCTACCTGTATGGGCGATTTTAGCACTCATCGTGCAATGTTGAAATATAACACCAGTGATCACAATGAAATTGCACTTGCACAATGGGCTGAAGAGAGCAGTTTAAGCCTAATTTTTGATCCAAAACATAAGGGTACATTCAGGTGTGCAACATGGAGCAGGGATTACAACCCAGATTTTTGCTTCTCATTACAAAAGTCTTAGAACCAGCCTTTATATATATTCAGAATAGTTGCTGGTGACTTTCCAAATAGCCGACACCAAACAGTCATTTAGAAAGTGGGGTACCAGAATCCAGTTATACGATTCATTCCTAGACCAACCTCGAACTTTCAAAGGGCAAACTGACAAACATTCTCAAAAGACGGATACCAGCTTCACCTGAAAATTATTTCAGATTTGTTGGTGTTGTAATCTCGACTCCAAAGAAATGCATACCAAGGTGTTACTATAAGGACTATATTCCATGCTGGGGCCAAGAGGGTGAAGAACTTTATGAATCATACATGGTGGATCGCGATACTGATCCAGCCGATGAACTGATGCAAATATTGAATCAATCAAGAAGAGAGAAGTGGATCAAAAGAACAACAGAGTTTGATTTTAAGAAATCAAGTGCTCAGTCTTGGAGCTTGCTGTAGATTTCGAGGACGCTACTCAGTGACACCAGACAAAATAGCAAAGAGAATGGTCCACTCTCTGAAGACCCAAAAGTCAAAAAGCTTTTCGGCAAGTACACAATTTTCTCAGGACTTCACATTGAAGACGGCTCTCCAGGATGTGAAGACAAGAATCCTGGGAAACTGCGTGTAGAACAAATAGGTTTAGGGGTCGGTATTATCCCCTGTATTTTTCAACCATTATATTTCTGACATATCTGAAACCTGCACAAATAAGTTTGGATATGCTGACGATCCAACACTTGGTTCAGCGTCTCTTACCAACATTGTTGTTCTGTCTGAGGTTCTGCATCAGTGTCGTCGTAACTGCCGTCTGCTTCACGTCTGCTGTGCAGCAAGCTACCTTAATTTAAGTATTAACTGTATTTTTCGTACTTGTCACTTCTTCCGTGTGTTTTTGCTTTTAGGAAGCTTTAATTGTCGAGTGCTATTAATAGTTCCATAGATTTCGTGTTTGTTTTGAATGCAGTCAGAGAGAGTCCCTTTAGTCAACCATAGTGCCAGTAGTGCTAGTGTTTGTTTTCAATACAGTCCAGAGACAGGTAGTGCTATTTTCACTGTTTTCTACAAGAAGTGGCTAGCAGCCACAGTTTAGTGAATAAACAGCCGCCTTTAGTCAATTAGCAGTCTAGTTAAAGGTTGATTAACTCTCTTCAGTAAATTGGTTCCTTAGGATGGATAGGATGTGTGACTGCTGTGTACGGACGCAGGAGGAGCTGGCCACTGTTCGCGAACAGCTGAGCGTGTTGATGGCCGCGGTCAGTCGTCTTCAGGCTGCTGCCTCGGAGTGTAGCGGCAGTGGGGAGTCTGGTGCGTCGCAAGGTACACCCCAGGTGTTACATGCTTCACCCACTGTCCCTGCTGTCGAAACATCTTCGCGGGTACTGGGCGCGGTTGGGCCACCCTCTCCCCAAGGGGAGTGACGGGTTCAGCGGCGTTCGCGGCGCACGAGGCGGAGGGTCAATGAGGAGGCTGACCGTGTGGCATCGCCCGCTCTGCCTGTGAGTGGACATGTGGCTGCTCCTTCAGCAAGGTCCGAGCAGGCACACGGGGGGAGGGGTTTATTAGTTATTGGGAGCTCCAACGTTAGGCGGGTGATGGAGCCCCTTAGGGAAATAGCGGGAAGGTCGGGGAAGAAGGCCAGTGTTCACTCTGTCTGCTTGCCGGGGCTCTCATCCAAGATGTGGAGGAGGCCCTACCGGCGGCGATAGAGAGCACTGGGTGCACCCGACTGCAAATTGTTGCTCATGTCGGCACCAGTGACTCCTGCCATCTGGGTTCAGAGGTCATCCTCAGTTCGTACAGGCGGTTGGTGGAATTGGTGACGGCGGAAAGCCTCGCTCGCGGGGTGAAATCAGAGCTAACTATTTGTAGTATCGTTCCCAGAACCGATCGCTGCCCTCTGGTTTGGAGCCGAGTGGAAGGCTTAAACCAGAGGCTCAGACGATTCTGTGGAGATCTGGGGTGCAAATTTCTCGACCTCCGCTATCGGGTGGAGAAATGTAGGGTGCCCCTGAATAGGTCAGGCGTGCACTACACGCCGGAAGCGGCTACAAGGGTAGCGGAGTACGTGTGGAGTGCACATGGGGTTTTTTTTAGGTTAGAGGATTCCCTCCCTAGGCCCGACAAGACGCCCCCTGAGACGCGGCAAGGTAGGAGTAGGCAAAATGCAACAGGGAATAACAATATTAATGTGCTAATAGTAAACTGTAGGAGCGTCTACAGAAAGGTCCCAGAACTGCTCTCATTAATAAACGGTCACAACGCCCATATAGTACTAGGGACAGAAAGTTGGCTGAAACCAGACGTAAACAGTAATGAAATTCTAAACTCAGATTGGAATGTATACCGCAGAGACAGGCTGGACAGTGAAGGGGGAGGCGTGTTTATAGCGATAAGAAGTGCAATAGTATCGAAGGAAATTGACGGAGATCCGAAATGTGAAATGATTTGGGTGAAGGTCACGGTTAAAGCAGGCTCAGACATGGTAATTGGATGTCTCTATAGGCCCCCTGGCTCAGCAGCTGTTGTGGCTGAGCACCTGAAGGATAATTTGGAAAATATTTCGAGTAGATTTCCCCACCATGTTATAGTTCTGGGTGGAGATTTTAATTTGCCGGATATAGACTGGGAGACTCAAACGTTCTGCTTTATCTGAAAACTACCTTGAGCAGTTAAACAGAGAACCGACTCGTGGCGATAACACATTAGACCTTCTGGTGACAAACAGACCCGAACTATTTGAAACAGTTAACGCAGAACAGGGAATCAGCGATCATAAAGCGGTTACTGCATCGATGATTTCAGCCGTAAATAGGAATATTAAAAAGGGTAGGAAGATTTTTCTGTTTAGAAAAAGTGACAAAAAGCAGATTTCAGAGTACCTGTTGGCTCAACACAAAAGTTTTGTCTCAAGTACAGATAGTATTGAGGATCACTGGACAAAGTTCAAAACCATCGTACATTATGCGTTACATGAGTATGTGCCAAGCAAGATCGTAAGAGAAGGAAAAGAGCCACCGTGGTACAACAAACGAGTTAGAAAACTGCTACGGAAGCAAAGGGAACTTCACAGCAAACATAAACATAGCCAAAGCCTTGCAGACAAACAAAAATTACGCGAAGCGAAATGTAGTGTGAGGAGGGCTATGCGAGAGGCGTTCAATGAATTCGAAAGTAAAGTTCTATGTACTGACTTGGCAGAAAATCCTAAGAAATTTTGGTCTTATGTCAAAGCGGTAGGTGGATCAAAACAAAATGTCCAGACACTCTGTGACCAAAATGGTACTGAAACAGAGGATGACAGACTAAAGGCCGAAATACTAAATGTATTTTTCCAAAGTTGTTTCACAGAGGAAGATTGCACTGTAGTTCCTTCTCTAGATTGTCGCACAGATGACAAAATGGTAGATATCGAAATAGACGACAGAGGGATAGAGAAACAATTAAAATCGCTCAAAAGAGGAAAGGCCTCTGGACCTGATGGGATACCAGTTCAATTTTACATAGAGTACGCGAAGGAACTTGCCCCCCTTCTTGCAGCGGTGTACCGTAGGTCTCTTGA
This sequence comes from Schistocerca cancellata, assembly GCF_023864275.1. Classification (NCBI taxonomy): domain Eukaryota; kingdom Metazoa; phylum Arthropoda; class Insecta; order Orthoptera; family Acrididae; genus Schistocerca; species Schistocerca cancellata. The sequence continues at coordinate 273,479,905 of NC_064629.1, forward strand.
AGAGCGTAGCGTTCCAAAGGATTGGAAAAGGGCACAGGTCATCCCCGTTTTCAAGAAGGGACGTCGAACAGATGTGCAGAACTATAGACCTATATCTCTAACGTCGATCAGTTGTAGAATTTTGGAACACGTATTGTGTTCGAGTATAATGACTTTTCTGGAGACTAGAAATCTACTCTGTAGGAATCAGCATGGGTTTCGAAAAAGACGGTCATGTGAAACCCAGCTCGCGCTATTCGTCCACGAGACTCAGAGGGCCATAGACACGGGTTCACAGGTAGATGCCGTGTTTCTTGACTTCCGCAAGGCGTTCGATACAGTTCCCCACAGTCGTTTAATGAACAAAGTAAGATCATATGGACTATCAGACCAATTGTGTGATTGGATTGAAGAGTTCCTAGATAACAGAACACAGCATGTCATTCTCAATTGAGAGAAGTCATCCGAAGTAAGAGTGATTTCAGGTGTGCCGCAGGGGAGTGTCATAGGACCGTTGCTATTCACAATATACATAAATTACTTGGTGGATGACATCGGAAGTTCACTGAGGCTTTTTGCAGATGATGCTGTGGTGTATCGAGAGGTTGTAACAATGGAAAATTGTACTGAAATGCAGGAGGATCTGCAGCGAATTGACGCATGGTGCAGGGAATGGCAATTGAATCTCAATGTAGACAAGCGTAGTGTGCTGCGAATACACAGAAAGATAGATCCTTTATCATTTAGCTACAAAATAGCAGGTCAGCAACTGGAAGCAGTTAATACCATAAATTATCTGGGAGTACGCATTAGGAGTGATTTAAAATGGAATGATCATATAATGTTGATCGTCGGTAAAGCAGATGCCAGACTGAGATTCATTGGAAGAATCCTAAGGAAATGCAATCCGAAAACAAAGGAAGCAGGTTACAGTACGCTTGTTCGCCCACTGCTTGAATACTGCTCAGCAGTGTGGGATCCGTACCAGATAGGGCTGATAGAAGATATAGAGAGGATCCAACGGAGAGCAGCGCGCTTCGTTACAGGATCATTTAGTAATCGCGAAAGCGTTACGGAGATGATAGATAAACTCCAGTGGAAGACTCTGCAGGAGAGACGCTCAGTAGCTCGGTACGGGCTTTTGTCAAAGTTTCGAGAACATACCTTCACCGAAGAGTCAAGCAGTAGATTGCTCCCTCCTACGTATATGTCGCGAAGAGACCATGAGGATAAAATCAGAGAGATTAGAGCCCACACAGAGGCATACCGACAATCCTCCTTTCCACGAACAATACGAGACTGGAATAGAAGGGAGAACCGATAGAGGTACTCAAGGTACTCTCCGCCACACACCGTTAGGTGGCTTGCGGAGTATGGATGTAGATGTAGATGTAGATACTTATAGTTTGAGCTCAATGATATGACTAAATGTTATGGTTATGGGAGAGACTTTATCGACGTTTTTGAAATACTGTGAGTCTTCATCCTGATCCTGCTGAAGATGGTAGTCGTGATGTGAGAACACTGGACAGATGAATACATTATAGAGGGATTTAATATGGAACCATCAACCAGCATATGCCATGTGGCACTTGCTGTGGACACAGGCACATGACTGCTTGGAAGTTACTGCATTGTACCAACTTGAGAAGGTGTAGGCACTTTGCAATTCGTATCGAATTTGTACAGTGCGCTCTTCATCAAAATTCTAGTGATGCTGCCTTACACATGCAGTCGTTTTATTATTCACGTATAAGGCCTTCTTTTCGGGAGATGGTTGTTTCAACAGTAGAAACGCTCATACCAAGGTTTACGAGAATTAAAATGCGAATGCAGTTAGACTTCAACAATGGAGGATACCTAGAAAATTTCGCTGTATTATTTCGTAGCTACGCAGGTCTTAAAGTACGCTTAAATGAAATAACTTGTTATCAGTTCTGCACATACTGATCATTATACCGCTTTTTACTTGCAACATCCACTGGCCCCTGGATGAAGGCGCTTCAGAGCGTTTCAGTGTCACTTGACCACAGTTATTCATTCAGCCAAGTCTTTAATGAAATATGATTAATGTACAATGTTTTTACTCATTCTCAGAACTTCAGGGCTTGTAAGACACAGAACCCTTGACAAAAAACTTATGTTCCATTAACTTGAAACACCTTGTATGCTTCTTTATTTTCTATGCCTTTAGTTTTATACGGCGAAAAATTGTAGTTACATTGGGACACATTAGCAGTGTGATCAATTTCATCTGACTACAAGCTCAAGCGTGTGGAGCATCTGCTAAACAACTCAGAAGTGTCGCTAGGGAAGATTGGTGTTTCGTCAGTACACGTATTAGGTTATAGCTATCATTCCCATCTGCCCAGCACATTATAAAAACTACAGCCTCAACAGATCAAAATATTCATTTCACCTCCTTATCAGCTCATTACGCCAAGAAGATTTAGAGAGATAATTCAAACGTAAAGAACTAAATCAGGATTGAACATTAGAATTTATATTCTGAACGGCGACAACTATTATGAACAAGTGATTATTGTGAGTCCGTCATTATATTAATAATAATCTACAGATGTAAGAACTGTCTGCGTGCCTATGGAGTATAGCTTCAGTTGTGCGACTGGATTCGTGATCTCCTACAGTGCACCGGGCCCAGGTTCGATTCGCTACCGGGTTTAATATTTTTCTCCCCTTGTGGACTGGGTGTTGTGTTTTCCCGATCATCCTTTCATCGTCATCACCGACACGCAAGTCGCCAAACGTAGCGTCGAGTGAATTAATACTTGCAATCCGGCGACCGAGCTACCCCGGATGCGGCCTCCCGGCCAACAATGCCACACAAATATTTTTTCTCTGAATCCGAAAATATTATATTTTCGCCAACCTACATAGGGAGAAATGATCATCATAATAAAAGAATAGAAATCAGAGCTCGTACGGAAAGATTTAAGTGTCGATTTTTCTCATGCGCTGTTAGAGAGGGGAACTGTAGAGATATGGTCTGAAAGTGATTCGAAGAACACTATTGCCAGGTACTTAATTGTGAATTGCAGAGTAGTTATGTATACATAGATGAATTAAGATGATTCCATTCCATTAAACAGTGAAAATTTAATTTCTTGTTTCGTAAACACTACAGAATTAATAAAATTCTCCAGTAATTTGGTCAATAATCATTTATGAAAATAGAGACATGCCGAAATTGCTTAAATCAGCTCAAAGATACAGTTTGTACACTAATATCATGAACAGCACACAAATGTATTATGTACGTGCTTTTCTATTTTCATGACATCATTTAGAACACTCAGAAACCAATTTTAATCGCCCATTTTAGTTTCATGCAACACTGAGAAAGGACATACCGTTCTGAAGACTGCTGTTGTTCCACCGCAGGTGGCGCACGCACAATTACTGATCTGTAGCTGCATTCTACGCTGGGCGCAGACAATGGAGCAGCTTCCTTTGATGCTCCGTTGGGTTTCGAGTCTGGAACACTAAAAGCATAAATAAGTCTGTAACTATCTGATCATAAAGGTTCGCATGCTTATACGTGGAAAAATAGAAGTTCCAGCTACCCAATACACCTTAACAGTGTGGTCAATTTCATCTGGCTACAATTTGAAGCATGTGGAGTAGCTGCAATACAACTCAAAGCGATCGCTGGTGTGGAATGGTGTGTCATCAACACATAAATTAGGTTACACTTATCGCTGTCTCAATAGATTACAATATTCATTTCAACTGCTTAACAGCTTGCTACGCAAAGAAAACGACAAACATTTAAAGGTCGAAGGTTGACACAGTATAGTACTTCAGTATATTTACTACGAACGAAGATAATTACGTATAACATTTCACTTTAAAACTTCATTGTGATGAGTGAATTAACAGTGATTCGTGGTGTTGTTTCGTTATTTAAGATTCACACAGAGGAGTTGAGACACTGATGTGCGACATCAGTACCAATGCCGCTCTTCTCGGAATGACCTAGTGAGTTACCTGAAGTGAAACAGTCATGCTAGATTTATCATCAGAAGAGACATGTGGATTTAAAAACACGACACTGGCGTGCAGTCGGATGGACGCAATCTGTTAGTTTTGATTTTAAAAAAATGGTTCAAACGGCTGTGAGCACTATGGGACTTAACATCTGAGGTCATCAGTCTCCTAGACTTAGAACTACCTAAACCTAACTAACCTAAGGACATAATACACATCCATGCCCGAGGTGGGATTCGAACCTGCAACCGTAGCAGGGTTCTGGACTGAAAAAATACCACCCCTTGTCAACCAGGAACATCTGGCCCAAAAATTTATGGCACTAATCATTCCTCTTCCGTGTTTGGTGCCAATTTCATCCTTGCTAGAAGCAAGAAGAGTAGTATAGTATTATTAGCTCCGAATCACCTGGAAGTATCCAGCAGAGAAATTGGATAGACTTCCTGTAACTAATTTTATTACCACCCACAGCTCGTGAGTTGCAAGTGAAGTTCGTGAGTGCAACTTTTTTGTGGTGCATGACTGTAAAATGTGCATGTAGGACAAATCCGTGCTGTTATTATTGATGCCTAGAGCAGTGAGAGTGTCAAATTCAACTCATTCCTCTGTAGTTACCACCACTATTTGACAGACAATGACAACCAACAGAATTTTATGCTTTCGCCACCTTATAAAAAACAGGTAACTTGGAATTTCAGCCAAAGAAACTGCTACGTAATATTTCTGCACTATTAGCTCTATACCACTGGGACGAATGCTTGGATGCTTCCTAGAACAAATTCACGCAAATCTCCTGCCCATTACAGTCTACTCTATACTTACATCTGCATATGAGGTCTTCACGTCACCATACGGTGTGTGGCGTAAGCTATATAATGTAAGAGTACAGTTCTATTTTATCCTTTTTCTATCATGGAATGAATGAAAAGAATAACTACAGGAGTCCATAGTTTCACTGTGATATGTACTAATAAAGCTTTCTCGGGCTTCCAGCCGCGTCAAGTGGTTTAAAATCCACGAGCTTTCGGCCGCGTACTCCTAGGTCATTGTCAAGTGGTGACTGTTTTCTGGTTGCCGCTGCCGTCCTTATATAGCCGCGCTGCCTTCCATGACGTCACTGGTACTCGCTTCCGCACCATATATGGTAATGTTTACGTTGTGCGGCCGCTGCGCCCGCTTCAACCTTCCGATGGCCGCGTCCCGCTCTGTGCTTAGCTGCAGGCCACCGTCTTTATTGAGCGTGTTGTCACAAATTTTTATTTCTATCGCTTCTCTTATTATGCTATCCCGCAAACTGTTTGTGTGATAATAGATGTCTCGTCGAATGCAATACGATGACCGTTTTCCAATGCATGCTCTGCTACCGCTGATTTCTCTGGGTTCCGTAGACGAAAACATCTCTCGTGTTGTACATAGCGCTGTTCAATAGTGCGCACAGTGTGTCCGATATAGAACCGTCCACACCTACATGGTATTTTATACACTCCTGGCGTTATGAGGCCTACGTCGTCTTTCACAGGCCTCAAGAGTTGTCGAATTTTTGCTGGAGTCGTTAAGACCGAATCGATTTTATGCTTCTTTAGGAGCCGGCTTATCTTTCCTGTTATGGAGCCACAGAACGGCAAGAGCGCAAACTTCTCCGAGTTCTCCTTGGAGTCTTTCTGCTTACGTATTTTCGGAAAGATAGTTTGCGAAATCTGGCGGTGTTGCAGCCGCTTTCAAAAATGGTTCAAATGGCTCTGAGCACTATGGGACTTAACATCTATGGTCATCAGTCCCCTAGACTTAGAACTACTTAAACCTAATTAACCTAAGGACATCACACACATCCATGCCCGAGGCAGGATTCGAACCTGCGACCGTAGCAGTCGCGAGGTTCCGGACTGAGCGCCTTAACTGCGAGACCACCGCGGCCGGCTGCAGCCGCTTTCCTTGAATACATTCCGTAAGTGGCTCACTTTCTTCGGCAAGTTTTCAGAATCTGAGACGGTTTCGGCTCGAAGCACTAAGGTCCTCAGAACATAACTTTTCTGCGAAGGATGGTGATAGCTGTTAGCGTGCAGCGTCTGGTGGGTGGGTTACCGGTAAACGCTGTGGCTGAGACACCCATTTGCTTTGCGGCGGACGAGGACATCAAGGAACGGCAAGGCAAGGCAAATTAACCTAAAGAGAGGAGTGCGTGAAACTTTCAACGAATTCAAAAGTAAAATTGTATCTACCGACCTGACAGAAATTCCTAAGAAGTTTTGATCTTAGGTTAAATCCGTAACTGAATTAAAGCCATCTCTACAGGCACTCTGTGGCTATAATGGCATAGAAACGGAAGATGACATCTACATCTACATCTACATCTACAGGGCTACTCTGCAAAACACATTTAAGTGCCTGGCAGAGGGTTCATTGAACCACATCACAGATCTCTATTATTCAAACCTCGTATAGCGCTCGGAAAGAACGAACTCCTATATCTTTCTGTACGAGCTCTGATTTCCCTCATTTTATCATGGTGATCGTTTCTCCCTACGTAGGTCGCCGTCAACAAAATATTTTCGCATTCGGAGGAGAAAGTTGGTGATTGGAATTTCCTGACAGGATTGCGCCGCAACGGAAAACGCCTTTCTTTTAATGTTGTCCAGCACAGATTCTGTATCATTTCTGTGACACTCTCTCCCATATTTCGCGATAATACAAAACGTGCTGGCCTCCTTTGAAATTTTTCATTGTACTCCGTCAGTCTTATCTGGTAAGGATCCCACACCGTGCAGCAGTATTCTAAAAGAGGACGGACAAGCGTAGTGTAGGCAGTCCCCTTTGTAGATCTGTTACATTTTCAAAGTGTCCTGCCAATAAAATGTAGTCTTTGTTTAGCCTTCCCCACAACATTTTCCGTGTGTTCCTTCCAATTTAAGTTGTTCGTAATCGTAATTCCTAGATATTAGTTGAATTTACGGCTTTTAGATTTGACTTATTTATCGTGTAACCGAAGTTTAACGGATTCCTTTTTAGCACTCATGTGCTTTTTCTTATTTAGGGTAAATTGCCAATTTTTGCACCATACAGATATCTTTTCTAAATCGTTTTGCAATTTGTTTTGATCTTCTGATGACTTTACTTGTCGATAAATGACACCGTCATTTGCAAACAACCTAAGATGATTGCCCAGATTACCTCCCAAATCGTTTACATAGATAACGAACAGCAAAGGGCCTATAACACTACCTTGGGGAACGCCAGAAATCATTTGTATTTTACTGGATGACTTTTCGTCAATTACTACGAACTGTGACCTCTATGACAGGAAATCACGAATCTAATCACATAACTGAGACGATATTCCATAAGCACGCAATTTCACTACAAGCCACTTGTGTGGTACAGTGTTAAAAGCCTTCCGGAAATCCAGAAATACGGAATCAATCTGAAATCCCTCGTCAATAGCACTCAACACTTCATGCAAGTAAAGAGCTGGTTGTGTTTCACAAGAACGATGTTTCCTAAACCATGTTGACTGTGTGTCAATACACCGTTTCTTCGAGATAATTCATAATGTTCGAACACAATATATGTTCCAAAATCCTGCTGCATATCGAGGTTAATGATATGGGCCTGTAATTAAGTGGATTACTCCTACTACCGTTCTTGAATATTGGTGTGGCCTGTGCAACTTTCCAGTCTTTGGGTACGGATCTTTCGTCGAGCGAACGGTTGTATATGATTATTACGTATGGAGCTAATGCATCAACATACTGTGACAGGAACCTAATTGGTGTACAGTCTGGACCAGAGGACTTGCTTTTATTAAGTGATTTAAGTTACTTCACTACTCCGAGGATATTTATTTCTACATTACTCATGTTGGCAGCTGTTCTCGATTCGAATTCTGGAATATATACTTCGTCTTCTTTTGTGAAGGCATTTCGGAAGGCTATAAAATTTTTGAAAACATTATCAGCGGTCTTTAAAATTAAAATTTAAAAATTAAAAAAGTCTTGATCTAAACTTTTTATTTTTATTGGAGTGACCGGTTTCGATTCTATTTAAGAACCATCTTCAGACTCTGAAAAAACACATTACCAGATAGGGGGATCGTTATAACAGTAAGTATATATAACAAAATATAGAACTAATAAATAAGTATACCCAGAACGGTGGGTGGACTCCGTGAAGCAAGTTGCGCCGACCCTCGACGCTGGAATAAATGCTAATTGCACAAGGAGGAAACGGTTATTAAATAGGCTTGGTCACGCCCACCGTCCTGAGTGTGACATCATTGCTAGCCAATCAGAAAGACGTCTATGATTAAGTAAGCACAAGAAGTAGATTAAAAAGTGCGTTATAGTTAAATTACATCGTAACATCATTATAAATGATTATTCGTCATAAAATGTAAACTATAAAGGTTACTTGGTTTAAGATCAGTTAAAAGGATGCTGCCCTCTAACGTCTATTCTGCGAAGGTGCACCAAAGGTTGCTAAATCGATAGGGAATTGCTACTCGCAAAGATACATCGAGGGCTGCCGTGGAAACGGCGTCCTATTCCGATGTAGCAATCTAACTACTGTCAAAGATTACAGTAGACGAGGACCAACGGCCTCTGTCGATATAACATGTTGGAGATAACTAGAAAGTGAATTATAGTTATCTCGTTTTTAATCTTTAAATTCGGGAAGTCTGTCTTTTGTAACTCTGCTTTGGCAGCACTGTCTCCGATAGTATCTCCATTGTTAGCGCCCAGAGAAGGCATTGGTTGTCTCTTGCCACTGCCGGCCGTTGTGGCCGAGCGGTTCTAGGCGCTTCAGTCTGGAACCGCGCGACCGCTACTGTCGCAGGTTCGAATCCTGCTTCGGGCATGGATGTGTCTGATGTCCTTACGTTAGTTAGGTTTACGTAGTTCTAAGCTCTAGGGGACTAATGACCTCAGATGTTAAAAGTCCCATAGTGTTCAGAGCCATTTGTCTTGCCGCTAGCATAATTCACATACGACCGGAATCTCCTTGCATTTTCTGCCAAGTTTCGAGACAAAGTTTCGTTGTGGAAATTATTATAAGCATCTCGTATTGAAGTCCACGCTAAATTTCGGGATTCTGTAAAAGATCCCCAATCTTGGAGATTTTTGTGTCTGTTTAAATTTGGCATGTTTTTTTCGTTGTTTCTGCAAGTGTGCTGACCCGTTTTGTGTACCAAGGAGGATCAGCTCCGTCGTTTGTTTGTTTATTTATTTGGTATAACTCTCTCAATTCGCTGTCAATACTATTTCTTTGAATTCAAGCCACATCTGGCCTACACTTATATTATTAATTTGGAGGGAGTGAAGATTGTCTCTGAGGAAGACGTTAAGTGAATTATTATGTGCTGTTTTAAATGGGTACATTTTTCGTTTATTTCTGGAGGATTTGGGGATTACAATATTCAGTCTCCCTACGACAACCCTGTGTTCACTAATCCCTGTATCCGTTTTGATGCTCCTTATTAGCTCAGGATTATTTGTTGCTAAGAGGTCAGCTGTGTTTTCACAACCATTTACTATTCGCGTGGACTCATGAACTAACTGCTCGAAATAATTTTCAGAGAATGCGTTTAGCACAATTTCGGATGATGTTCTATGCGTACCTCCGGAATTAAACATGTATTTACGTCAACTTTTCTAGGGTAAATTAAGGTAACCACAAACTATAATCGTATGAGTCGGGTACGTGATTGAAATCAAACTCAAGCTTTCTTTGAATCTTTCAGCAATTGTATCATCTGAATTGGGAGGACGGTAAAAGGATCCAATTATTATTTTATTCCGGTTGCCAACACCGACCTCTGCCATACTAACTCACAGAAACTATCTACCAATTTCGCCACAAGTTAAACTACTTCTAACAGCAACAAACACGCCACCGTGAACCGTGTTTAGCCTGTCGTTAAGTTCTTCGCAAAAATTTTGGCTGAGCTTATCTCTGGTTTTAGCCAGCTTTCAGTGCCTATAACGATTTGAGCATCAGTACTTTCTATTAGCGCTTGGAACTCTGGTACTTTCCCAACACAACTCCGACAATTTACAACTGTTATACCGACGGTTCCTGTATCTACTTTCTTCCTATGTTCGGTCTGCACCCTTTGTAACTGAAGCCCTTTCCTGGTGCCCTCTAACCCAAAAAACCGCTCAGTCCACGCCAAACATCTCCTGCTACCCACGTAACCGCCTCCTGCGTATTGTGGTCATCTGACCTATTCAGCGGAACCCGAAACCCAACCATCCTTTGGCGCAATTCGAGGAATCTGCAGCCTACACGGTCGCAGAACCGTCTGATCCTCTGATTCAGACCCTCCACTCGGCTATGTACCAGAGATCCGCAATCACTCCTATTGGCTATGCTGCAAATGGTCAGCTCTGCTTTCATCTGGCAAGCAAGACTGGCAGCCTTTAACACTTCTGTTTGACACTCGAAATCAGAAAGAATCTCTTCTGATCCAAAGTTACACACATGATTGGTACCGACATGAGCCACCATCTGCAGGTGACTGCACTCTGTGCTCTTCATGGCATCGAGGAGGACCCGTTCCCCATCTGGAATGACTCCACCCGGTATGCACACGGAGTGCAAACTGGTTTTCTTCCCCTTCTTGGCAGCCATGTCCCTAATGGTCCCCATAACGTGCCTAACGATGGAGCTCCCAACTATCAATAATCCCACCATCTGTGATTGTCCAGATCTTGCAGGCTGAGAGGTTTCCTCTAAAACACGACAGGCAATGGCAACTGGCTTAGTGACAGTGTCAACCACAGACAGCACTTGGAACCTGTTTGTCAGACTGACCAGGGAGGCCTTACTTACGGCCTCTTGGGAAGTCTTTTGCCGCCTGCTACGCCCTGAGGCGACCTCCCACTCGACCACAGCTAAGGGCTCAAAGTCAGTGCGAGCAGTACCTGGGCTGGCCACTGGTGAGGACCGATCGGAGGACTTGGACGTGCTGGACGTCCATTGGATCCCCGTGGCCGGCCCACAACAGTGGTACCCATCTGTGCAGCCTCAAGCTGTGTAACTGAAGTCATCACAGCCTGGAGCTGATAGTGAAGTGTCACCAACTCGGCTGGCATCCGCACACAACAACAGTTCCTGTCCATACTAAAGTATCGTGGAAAATTAAACTACCCCAATAAACGGACTATCGGCATGTGCTGTGGAACTCTGCTATAGACACTGACGAAAACGCTGTAACTGTGTATAATAAATTAGATTAAATACACGGAGATTCAAAAACCTAACTACCACAGCACTCAGGTGAAACTAAATAATTCGCTCCTGATTAGGAACTTGTAATATGTCGCAAAATCGGTTTACTTTCCGACGCAAACGAAGACGCGAGAACTGTGGCTATTCGATATTAAATTAACACGCAGGAACTCAAGAAACTAAACTATTAAAGAATGCATATGATATTATAAAATTCGCTCCTATTTAGGAATTCGTAAAAGTCACAAAATCGGTTACTTCCTTGTTGCTGCGTCTGTCTCGGCCGGCTGCTGCTGCCTGACACAAAGATGTTCGACATACTAAACGTCTTTGGTCACAACTGTTTTACTGAGAAAGATAGCACTGTGGTACATCCTTTAAATTGTCGCACGAACGTCAAAATGATAGATATCGAAATAAGTGACCACGGGAAAACAACCAACTAGCTAGAGGTCGCTAAGTTGAGGTTATTAATTTTTAGATAAACATGTGAAAGTGAGCCCTGTCTCCGAAATATGTTAATTAATCGCGCTCCAAAATAATGAATTTAAAGTCCTACAAGTATGAAATGAGAAAAGAATTGCAATTACTTTGATTTATTCTGATAATATTATGCACAAGCAGTTGACAAACAATGTCAATACAAACATAAAACATTTTGGCATATTTGACCAATGGGGTTGGTAAGAAAGGCTTAATAATATCGCAGTTAAATTAATTGCAATCGAGAAGTGCCCAGGAAAATAGTACTACAGACGGAAATGCAGGGTGTCCGGGCTAAACATATAATAATATAAAACAGAATAACTTGAGGTGTAATTGAGTTATTTATTGGCGGTTTGTTTCTGCAAGTACGATAACTCAAAATTTTTTCTGTGTTTGCTTTGGAGAGTAGTTAACGCGTGTGCATGCAGGTAACCGCTTTGTTAACCTAAACACGAATCAGTAGCCATCTGGACTCCATAGTGGAAGGTGTTCTGTGTGCTTTGTATCGCGTCACTGGTACAACATGAGTATGGATAGCCACCAACTGACGAGTTTCCATTTACATGACAACCGGCTCCAAGAAACTGGGAGTTTGCTTTGGATGTCGAGCCATCACGTGACGCACGCAGTTTCGGAGGCTCCTTTTGAATTAATCCGTACGTTCTTCCAGCCAAGCCCTCGTAAGTCAATCCGACAACCAAGTAGGTAGTTACAGTTACCTCGTTCGACACTACACGATGACGTCCATAAAAGGTTGCTATCTCACATGTTACGCCTGCGATGCTCTAAACACTTTGAGAGAAGTCACACGTCTGTCGTTCCACTAATGTTGCTCATATCGGGGTTTATTAGGTGTGTAAAATAACATTTTGAATTACCATACTTGTAGAAACACACCGTCAATAAATATTTCAATTACCTATCAACTTACTACATTTTATATTACTGTATATGTAACCCAGACACTCGGAATATTTTACCTATGGTCTTAATTGAAAGCGGACTGTTCGATAAATTAAAAGTGCAAGTCTTCAAAGTGAATCTTCAACTGGTCGAAATGTTATAATGTGCTTTTAGCTTCCCTGCACATTGTTTCACAGTGGCGACTCGGTCTCACTATAGAGTTGCAGGTGGGGGATGAAGTCCTTGCCAAATTAAGACGCTGGGGCACCAACGACTCTCGCCAACGGCAAAGTGCAAATCAGCCAGAACTTTTTCTATGTTCCTACATCAGCTCTGTCGGCAGCTGACCTGCAGCATCTCTCATCAGATGATGTAGTCACTGGAGAAGACTCCGATGTGGAAGTTGAAGGTAAAGTCTCTGATGAAGTGATTTATGATCGATGTTTTCTACAAGGCAACCTCGCACTACTGCGTTTTGCGTCTCTTACTGTATTCACATTGTCTGGGCTTTGCATCTTCTCAGCACTGGCCGATCAAATTGTTCTTTAGAACATGTTAATCCCATTCCACGGGCTATCCCCTCTTTGGTTAACCAATAACGTGCGTTCTAACATTTTGCAAAGGAAATGTCGTTTCACTGTCCACTTCACTCTTTGACTAATAAGATGGTCCTCATCAGCACAGCTGAACTTGTCTAACCCCTTTTTATTTTTATTTGAGGCAATCCCTGTGATTCTTATATCGAGTACACATTTAGTTTTTCGTTAATTCAACACATCCAGTGGCATGCCATGCGTTCCATTTTCAAGATGTCTTACCTGTGGTGTCCAGAGCTTTCATGGAGAAAAACGTAGCTTTCTTCTTTCGTGCACAATAGTTACTTCGGCTAAAACGTTTCTCCTCCTCCATCTTTCTGGGGTTGTAAACTCTTTTGCAGCAGGGTCTCCTTGGATCCCCCGGTACAGCAAATACAAAGCACTTTCCGGCCCGTGGGCTATTTACCAGCACTTTCCTCGAATGTCCTTTCACAAAATAGCTTGGAGCAACTTTGCCTGCTACTAGTTTCTACCAGTTCGTGTGTTTATGTAACGTCCAGAATGGTTTCAACACCCTCTCATTTATACAAGGCATGCAAATCTGTATCAGGAGTAACAGAAGAGTAAGGTTACATTAGTCAATTGCTGACTATCACTAGTACTGTATGTTATCATGTTCCTCGACGTTGATGAAATTTTCCAGTCAAATGAGCCTGTCATTATGAGTTTATATGCGTTATGTGAATGTATCGTAAAAATCGGTCTTATAACAAACTGAAATCGCTCAGCAAACGAAAATCCACTGGATCTGACGAGATACCAGTACGATTCTACGTGGCGTATGCGAAAGAACTTACTCCCCTTCCAGCAGCAGTGTACCGGAAGTAGCTGGAGGAGCAAAGCATTCCTTATGTTTGGAAGGAAGTGCAAGTCATTTGCAATTTCAAGAAGGATTGTCGAACAGATGTACAAAACTATAGGCCTGTGTCTCTGATATCAACCAATGTCAGAACTTTGGAACATGCGATATGCTCTCACATTATAACCCTTCCGAAGACTGAAACTGTCTTGTTTAGGAGACTGTAATGATTCTAAATCAAAGGTCATGTGAAGTTCAACTTGCTCCACTCGTCCACGAGAACCACAAAGCTGTCAGCTCCTAAGTTGATACTGCGTTCCTTTACTACTGGCAGACCATTTATATAGTTCCATAGTACCGCCTAATGAATGAAGTCTTTTTGCACCGAGTATCAGACCATTTTGAAGAATTTATAGCAAATAAAATTGCTCTGAGCACTATGGGACTTAACATCTATGGTCATCAGTCCCCTAGAACTACTTAAACCTAACTAACCTAAGGACATCACACAACACCCAGTCATCACGAGGCAGAGAAAATCCCTGACCCCACCGGGAATGGAACCCGGCAACCCGGGCGCTGGAAGCGAGAACGCTACCGCACGACCACGAGCTGCGGACAGCAGATAAAAGACAGTATGTTATTCTCAATGGAGAGGAATGTGCTCAAGTAAAAGTAACATCGGGCATACTCCAGGGGAGTCTTATAGGACCATTACTTTTCACAACATACAGAGTGTTATGGGATGGGTTCAGATATTTTTATTGGTGGCTGAGGACGGTGTACTGAGAAACATTACATCAGTATTTACTTCATTTGCAAGCTAATAATTATAGCTGTTATGAGTAGCATGTTTTTAGGTTGGTTAGTTCGTCGAAGCCCAAGTAGCAAGAGCAAGCCATTATTGCATATTTTCCCCTGGGCAGCAGGTTAGGTATGGATGCGTAGACGCAAAACGATTAGTCTATACTGACCGTATTGCTGGTGCAAATATGACTAAACCTTAGGTATTCATTATGTGACGTGTTTGCGGCAAGACTGTTAGACGCAGAGAAAAAACAACTAACACACTGAAGTAGCTACCCATTAAGGTAGCAATGACCACAATATCTGCACTTACACCCCTAACATCCCGTATGTAAGTGACCTAGTGGATAACGTTGGAAGTTCCATCTGTTTTTTCGCGGATAATGTTCCTGCATATGCAGTAGTTGCAACGCTAGAAAATTGTAACGAAATGCAGTAAGGCCTGCAGAGGATCGCCCCTTGGTGCAGGTAATATCAGTTGACCTTTAACACAAGAAAATGTAACGTGTTGCGCATAAAAGAGCAGAAAGAACCATTATCGTATGATTACACGATTGCAGAACAATCAGTGGAAGGAGTTGCATCCATAAAACATCAATGAGTACGCGTACAGAGCGACTTAAAGTGGAAAGGCCACATAAAATTTATCCAGGTAGGGCAGATTCCAGACTTAGAATCATAGGAAGAATCATCCGTAAATGTAGCTCACTCAAAAAAGGTAGCTTATGGAACCCCCTTTCGTCCAATACTTCAATATTGCTTGTCAGTCTGGGACCCTTACCAGATGGGTTTCTTAGAGGAAACAGAGAAGATCCAAAGAAGAGCACCTCGTTTCATTACAGGCTAATTTACTGAGTGCGAAAGCATCACGGTGATGTACAGCCAATTACAGTGGCAGACACTGCAAGAAAGGCGTTCTGTATCATGATGTGGTTTGCAGTTGTAGTTCTCAAAACGTATGTTATTAGAAGAATCACCAGACATATTGCTTCCCCTTTGTATAACTCGCGAAAAGACCATAAAGGTAAAATGAGGGAGATTCGAGCTCACGCGGAGGCTTACCAGCAATCGTTCTTCCCACGAGTGGAACAGGAAAAGGGGAATGTGACAGTGGTACACAAAGTAGCCTCCGCCACACACCACAAGATGGCTGATGGTGTATAGATGTAGATGTAGGCACATTTATGTTTGTGGCACATGTTATGTTTAGGGATTGTAAAGGAAGCTGTCACAAGACAGGAGCTCAGAGATCTGGTATTACTTCCCCCATGTACACTTTTCTGAATCTCCTTGTGAACTACTTAGTCGAGGGTAGCTCACGAACAATGAAAATCTTTTGCTTCTGAGAGAGCCAACATAATCTTGATAATTCTTGAGCTGTTTGTTCTGCAGTTGGCGTTTTACCTTGATATGTATCGCGCTACTGAGTCACTTGATAATGGGTTAAAAATGATATTCGAAGGTCATAAATCACATCACTTCCATTGCGAAATCACTACAGACCTATTTAAGGGAACTTTGCAATACCTTTCTTAATAAATTTACTGAAATAAACGAAATTGAGGGGTAAATTAATCCAGTGTACTCAGAAATGTTTCAGTTCTCTCGGTTAGATTTCTTATCTTAATCGGCATACAGAGGGGAAGGACTGATTTAACGTCTTTGCTTTTGGTCTTATTACACTTTATATCACGACGCATGGCGGAAAGCGAAAATTAATGAATCCGGTAGACGTCCCGTACAGTAGCACCCTCTTAATGCGTTTCTAACTTCTGATGGTAGTGAAACATGGACTGTGGGAAAACCGGAACAGAAGAGAATCGAAGCATTTGAGATGTGGTGCTATAGACGAATGTTGAAAATTAGGTGGACTGATAAGGTAAGGAATAAGGAGGTTCTACGCAGAATCGGAGAGGAAAGGAATATGTGGAAAACACTGACAAGGAGAAGGGACAGGATGATAGGACATCTGCTAAGACATGAGGAAATGACTTCCATGGTACTAGAGGGAGCTGTAGAGGGCAAAAACTGTAGAGGAAGACAGAGATTGGAATACGTCAAGCAAATAATTGAGGACGTAGGTTGCAAGTGCTACTCTGAGATGAAGAGGTTAGCACAGGAAAGGAATTCGTGGCGGGCCGCATCAAACCAGTCAGTAGACTGATGACCAAAACAAAAAACTTCTGATTGTCACTGACAACTTAGGGTTTCTCTAATTGAGTGACAGGGTGCGACAATTTCTTTATCGATGCAATAATTTTTGTAGGATTAATTTATTGCACCCATACGTAGAAGGACGCGGTTCTGCAACATGGTGAAAAGAATAAACTACTTATGATGTCTGATTAATACATGTCACTTTCGTACCTAAGGCCAGGTTTACTGGCGGACTGACTATTAGTCCTCTTTTTGTTTCAAGATATCATTCCTTGGGCTGGGCCATTGTAGATCTCTTCGGCTGTTTCGGCCATATCCCAGAGAAGAGCTTCTCAGTTGGGAATAATCGTCTAGGTATTACTAGTAAAAGCTGAAAGGAAACTTTGCGAAAACTGTGGTCAGCACACGAGCTTTAGAGCGCCATTAATTTGTTGCTGCGATAATAACATTGGAGACAAAAATATATAGGCCTAGTATGTGTGTGTGTGTGTGTGTGTGTGTGTGTGTGTGTGTGTGTGTGTGTGTGTATGTACGTACAGGAATGCTGGCGACCAAAGGTCTTTGTGACGTGCCGCTGTGTATATCCCAGTTGTACACTAGCTCCCACGAGCTACGTTCTGCATCTCGATGGTTTTTGGACGTTCTCATCAGCCTCCCGCAAGACAGGTATCACGTCGTACGTCATTTCATTACTCTGTTACAGCGCGACATCTGATTTTGCTTGCCTGACTCAGATGAGCAGTGGTTACTTAAATCCGAGTAGACGAACGGGGATTTGAACAACGCTCCTCCCGAAAAAGAAGCTGTGAAATTTTGTTTTCTAATCGGTAAAAATTTGCTGAAACTGTTTTAATGTTGAAAACAGCTTATCAAGATGAAGCTATAAGAAAAACTCAAGACGTTTGTCCGATTTAAAAATGGCGATATGTCTATTGATGACAAACCTCGTTCTGGAGGCCACCAACTGCCCGAACAGACGAAAATATTGAAAAAAAAAATCGAGAGATTGTGCTCACAGACCGTCGATAGGCAATTGATCAACTGTCAGAGATTAGTGGGTTATCTTGGAGCTCGATATGTGGCAGACAGGAGACTGGTTGTTCCACCACGACAACTCATCTGCACACACAGCCATCTCTGTTAGTTTTTGGCAAAAAAATGGCATGGTTCCACTGCCCCAAGCACCTTACTCGCCTGGCCTGACTCCGTGCAACTTTTTCTTATTTCCACGCATCGAAAGGGGCATGAAAGGACACTAATTTGACAACATTGCAGAAGTCAAGGAAAAATACGAGGGAGAAGCTGTCAGCTGTTTTTAAAGATGAGTACAAAAAATGTGTCGAACAGTGGAAGCACCCGTGGGACAAATGTGT
The DNA here is from genome assembly GCF_023864275.1 of Schistocerca cancellata. NCBI lineage: Eukaryota > Metazoa > Arthropoda > Insecta > Orthoptera > Acrididae > Schistocerca > Schistocerca cancellata. The sequence continues at coordinate 273,498,237 of NC_064629.1, forward strand.
TAGTTTTAATGGAAGGTATTTTGAGGGGGATAAGGTTGTTTCGTAAACAATTCGAAAATATATAGCTTTTAAAAAATAATTCCGGTTTTTTTAGTAACTCCTCGTAACTGTCATGCGTTTCCTTCTCCATTACAATGCTCGGCCGCACACTACATGTGCAACAACAGCGCTCCTGCAGCGTTTCCGACGGGGAATTGTTTAATCGCCCACCATACAGTCGAGACTTCGGTCCCTCTGATTTTCACCTCTTTGTCCACATGTACCGCTGGCTATGAGGACAGCATTTTGGCACAGACAACGAATTGCAGTCCAGTGAAGGGAACTGATGAAAAATAAAGTCCATTTATGACGAGAGTATTGGCAAGTTGGTTCAAATGGCTCTGAGCACTATGAGACTTAACTTCTGAGGTCATCAGTCCCCTAGAACTTAGAACTACTTAAACCTAACTAACCTAAGGACATCACACACATCCATGCTCGAGGCAGGATTCGAACCTGCGACCATAGCGGTCGCGCGGTTCCAGACTGTAGCGCCTAGAGCCGCTCGGCCACCTCGCCCGGCGGCAAGTTGGTACCACGCTACGACATACGTCGAAGTCGGAGGGGCTACTACGTAGAGAAGCAGCTGGAAGAGTATCTAATTGTTGCAAATAAAACATTTTTAATTTACACAGTGATTTCCATTTTGCGGCCAATCAACGCTTGAAGAAAACGAGCTCTCGAAGTACTCCTTATTGATCATTCAACTTCGTGGCAAGAACACATGGTACATCAAGCCGTTAAAATTGAAGAACATAGACTTCAAATTTGGCCGTACTTGTTGGCGTTTTTTCGATTTTGCCTACCCACAGTGTTTCCACTGGGATGACTGTTTAGCTGTTTAGTATCCAACAGTGATTCAGGTTCCCCGCAGAACCCGGGCATCAAGCAGGTAAGGTCAGTGGCATAGAAGTGCTTGTAAACACCGCGGCTTCGCACTTGTGCTGCATTTCTTGCTATTCTCTGAAGCCTTTGATAAGCGCCCTTGATAGTAGAGTGATTGCCTTGCCTGTGTTTACGGATCGCTCTGTGGACTGTTTGGACACGCTGACGATGACTTTCGCTACACTCTAGCTTTTACTCCTAGTTATAACCCCACTTTGTGAATTCCATCGTCAGCAGCGACAAGAACCCTCTGTATGTCCCGCCAGCCTCTGTATCATCTGCAATGCGCTTGATCATAAACTGAGTTCTACTTAGGCAGAGCAGGATAGAAAAAATTGAGCCTTAGATTCAACGTCATACCTCTTAACCCATGTTTCATCACCTGTTATAAGACGTTTCGGTAGTTTTGCATCGTTGTTGACTTCATGTAGCGGCCATTGGACAACTTGCATTCGTCGCTGTTCTTACTTGAAATTAAACAATTTTTGAGCAAATTTTCCCTTAATGCGTTTCGTTCCCAAAACTCCGAAAATATTCACGGCATGAGCCGGTCAATATGTTAACATAATGAGTGACTTCTCTGACTGTGATCCAGCGATTGTTCATGATCATTTCTTTCACTTTTTCCATGATTTCATCAGCTGATGATGTACTGCGACGCCCAATGCTTTCGTCATCCTCAGCACCTTTATACTACTCGTTTATACTACTCGTAAATCTTTGTTTGACTCAAAGCAGACTCATCGAAAGTAATATTCAACGTTTCTAAAGCTTTACTACACTTTAAGCTGATATTACAGCAAAATGTAATACAAATACCCTGATTCATCTTTATGCAATTATTTATAATCGCCAATACTACGAAAAACATATAATCTTATTCATGGGTGGCAACAGGCTAACATAATACAGACAGTTTTGAGACATTTTTACCAACATAGCAATGAAGAAATAGCTCGAATTTGATTAATCCATTATGGAGAATTACAAAATTACAATTAAATTTCTAACGCACTTCGCATTCACCACATTTGTCAGGAAAGCAAGAAGCGGTACATAATGTAATTTAGATGGTGTCCCAGAGCTATTTCTGAACGAAATCTCATTATGAAATATTTTTAAAAATGTAGTTTATTGTTACTCGTGGTGCTTTACCTTTTACTGGTGTCTTCTTCATCCGTGAGACCCATCATTTCTTTAGCCCATTGAGGGACCGTCGAAATCTCTTCATCTGATGAACTCTCATCGTCATAGTCCAGCCCTGAAGGAATAGGGCGAGGCCATGTGGATCGTCTAGCTCGAGCGTACCTGCGATACCACAAACACTTCAATTTATATTCGATATTTAAAAGATTCTCTTTCTGACACATTCCTTTCTTCTCTGGCTGCTCGTTATCTGTGACTCAACAATCTCCTATTATCTATATTTCTTTCTTCGTTCTAGCCAGGTCTAGAGGAACGGAAACCATTGTGAAACTATGCAATCACCGAAAACCGAAGCTAATGCTAGTCTTAGTCTGTAGATGATATACTACTTAAAGAAATTCTTTTTGTCGTCCAGATAAACGTACCAGGACGCTAGTATCTAATTGTTAGGTCTCACTGCGCGATCGTAAGTAACGGCAGAAAGACTGGGACAGAATTTCCACTTGGTGTAAAGGATGGTAGCTCTCTTTATACATGGATAACTGATAAACAAAAAAAGAGAAAGAAACTCGATAGTATCCGATTTTATGATTAGTGTCGAACATTTGCAGCATCTCACGCAGTTTAAATATTTACTAATAATACTAAGAAGTGATATGATGTGGGATGAATTCAAAGTCTGCTTGTGGGAAGAATTATGGAGAAGTATAGTGGACCTATAAAGGAAACCACATGCAAGATACTAGTACGATCAGTTCCGGAGTAATATTCAACCATTAAGATTCCTTATCAAATAAACATGACAACAGACATCGACTTAATTCTAAGGCGCGCTGCTAGCAACGTAAAAAGTCACAATGATACTCGGCGAACTTAAATGGGACTCTTTCGAAAAAGGCAACATAGTCCCGCATATCCTTAGTGCCATATTTAGATTACTTGTATTGGAGTGTCAGGCATTTTTCTCCCACACCGAATAGGTCGCTTAGGCATTACGAGAGAGAGATTAGGGCACATACAGGGGCACATAAGAAGCCCGTTTTACCTCTCCGGGTAGACGAGTGGAATAGGACAAAAATCTCCATTATCGGTACGAAGCGCTCTCCTTACACTCTGAATATTAGCTTGCAGAATACGTAATATGAGAACGGGAACATGAAAACGGGGTGACGTTGATGCTGTTTCCCAAGTCCCTATTCTCTTCTCTCCAGACTTTCAATATGGTGAGTGCCCTCAGATCTGTTATTATACCCTGAAGGTAACGGCAACATTGACGCAATAATACTTGTTCCCCTCCACTATTTTGTCGAAACTGAAGATGGCAGACAAAGTACAAGAGTTCTCGCATCGGTAATGGTGCGCGAAAGTTCCCAGATTTTAATCCCAGAGAGTTCATAAAGTTTCGTTATTTTGAAGTAATTATTTTTTACGTGGCCAAGATGGTGGGTAAAATAGTTGAAATGTCGTCACGACTTCCATTGTGCCCTGATGATTCTGAGTTCGAATATTAGAGAGCGTATATCCTTTGCATTAAACTGAGATTCGTTTTCAGCGAAGATGGTGGGATAGCTCAAGTGTTTTCATATCCAAGTTACCGTCCTGAAGATTCTGAATTCGAGTAACAGAGGGGTAATTTTTATATTATCTTTGTTTATTAGAAACCTCTTCAACAAGCTATAATATGATCTATGTATATGAGAACTATAGCTCAGTTTTAGGCCATGTACTCAGTTAATAATAATAATAATTGTGGTAGTAGTAATAGTAGTATCAGATCCCTTCACCATATGAGCTATAATTACCACATCTTTTCTCCAATAAGTGAGTATAGCGAAGGTGATGGATGATAGTGTCTGCATAAGTTTTTTCTTTACTAAATAAGAGCAAGGAAATATGATAACGAGAACTATTGTATTATTTCTAAAAACAAACGCTTCAGATTTCATATATGAACAGTCCGTGATTATATATATATATATATATATATATATATATATATATATATATATATATATATATAACAAGTTACTTATATTCATAACAATTTTGTTGTTCAGGAAGCACGGTCAGCATTAATATGTATTTTATACAAAAAAGATCCAGAATTTAACACAGCATTTTCTTCTCATTTGGCATTTGAGGAAAGAGTTATATAAGTACATTAAACGAAACAAGCGTCCCTCTCCTCTCTCCTATGTGTCGATCGAGCAGCAGGAAATTCAAAAATGAAAAGAATTGTTCACCAACAAAACTCTCATAAAAAAGTTTCAGCCTTCCTTTATTTTCAATACTACCAGAACTTAAACCGATGTGTTGTTCTATGACATAATTTTCATATTATCTGTAGCATCCACACACCAAATACAAGTTAGAGGTAGAACAGGCTCCGCCGTCAAATGTACAGTGATCCTCGTTCCATTTTACGATCAAGAGGACAGCTCCACTCTAACTAGACCAGGTGCCAGAAGCATTTTATTTGATACTTTGGCAGATTCTTGCGTTATGTAGCTGTAGCCAGCCCAAATTAATACTGCTCATCAAGTCTTACGCGAGGCCCAGTGTCGACCAAACACATAGATTTGTTTCCCAGCACAAAACAAAATGATTTTTAAAGCGGAATTTTACATACTCATTCGAAAGATTAGTCGGAAACTAGCCTAGTGCTATATTCCTTATCTCAGTCTGTATTAGCAGGGACATTGAAACACGAGGAATAACTAGTAATCCAACAGCGACTGAGCTGTACTGCTGCATGGCGGTTGCAGCCACCGCGGGCTAGGATGGTGCTGTCGCTGCTGGAGTACTGGTTTTTTTAGGATCCCTCCGAATGGGCACTTAAAATTCCGTTTAAAACCATTTTCTCATAACAGGAAACAAATCGACGTTTTTCCGTTGACACTGGGCGCCACATGAAAGACATGACGTGCAGTATTTGTTTGGGCTGATTCCAGTGAAACATCGCAAAAATGAAATTGCAGATATCTGCCGAAACACAGGAGAAAATACGCCTGATGACTCTTAGCAGTCATAATCTGTGCAAAAGAGTTACAGAGTCACTTTTTTGAAACACTGTTATTCCCCCCCCCCCCCATTACGACACAGAAGCTTGAAATATGCCACAAGGATGCCTACAACCTTCCTCTGTAACAGACGAGAAGCATGGCGCCCTGTGGAGTTATCCACGGGCACGACGAAACTTCGAACACCAAGGTGACAAGACATGAGGAAAACGGGTAGGCGTCAGATGTTCCCATGAAAAGTGAGGTGCGTTAACGATATTACATTGGCACCAAATTTCACCCTGCGCTGGAGGTCGGAACCATGACGTACAGCGTTCGAGCCATGCAGTTTACTTATTGGTGACTAAGAAAAACGTTTCAGACACACTACCGCTCAGAGAGACAAGAAAAGACCTCAGGAGGTTGCATAAGAGGCGCCAATGAAACCAGCCTTTCCCTTGGGGCGTTCACTTACACACATTCCGCTGTAGAAAATGACAGTTGGCAGTGAGATTAGCAACGACGTTCTTGGCAACCTTTGCCACTGGCTACACCTTCCAGACGATTCAACGGTTCTCTAAGGATATCGTGGGGCTGGAACCTTACTGAATGTGGTCCGACTCATTAGAGTATAGTGCGACCGCAATTTTCACTGGGTTATACAGAGTGGAACCACTACTACGAAAATTGAAAGGGTGTTTACACTATATCAGTCCTTGTGTTTCGCGCCCTCCTGTGGCGTTAATCTCAGGGGGTGCAGTATTCACGCAAGTGTGAATAAAACGGCCGTGGGTCCGTCTAAGACACTCTTGGTGGCACCTGCTCAGATTTCTGGAGCACTTTAAGAACGTACCTATACACAGACAACGCATGACCAACTCATAGGTGCCTGCAAGGAGGCAGCCCCTTCAAACCTTTATGCTGAATGGCACTACACTGCTGCTCTGGCAACTGCTTACAGGCATCTGAAGGTCGTGAAAAGGCTGTCTCCACACAGGCGCTTAGGAATCGGTCAAGGGTTGTCTCTATACAGATACAGTTTTGAAGTGGTCAACAAAGGTGTGGAAATGGTATCGAGGATGTTGCTGATCTGAGGGATGTTAGAGGGATCCTTTACCATTTTATTTATGTATGTATCCAGCCATGTAGCACCCCCCCCCCCCCTCAACCACCAATGATCACGCCACAAGTGGACGTGAAACAGGGGAGCTGTGAAAGTATAAAGCCCCGTTGCTGCTTTTGATATCATTCGTACTTCGTCGAATGGTTTGAACGGTACCTAGTGTTTCCACCCTGTACTCTAAAGCAAAAATTACGGTCACACTACAATCCAAAATAGTTAGATCACCAACAATGGGACTGGATCCCAGTGATGTCGTTTGCAGGGTATCAGCAGTGGCAAAGGTTGTCAAGAACGTCGTTCTGTTACACATCACACTGCAAACTGTCATTTTCGACTGCGAAATGTGTGCGAACGAATCTCCCTAGGGAAGGGGTGATTTCATTGACAGCCTTTATGCCACATTTTGTGGCCTTGTCATGTCGATCCTGACGAGAAGAGTGTCTGAAATGTTGTCCTCTGCCACCCACAAAAAAATTGCATGATTTTAACGCTGAACCTCGAGGTTTCGACCTCAATTGCGAAAGTGTCAAAACAGTGGGCAAAGTCCATGGTGGTGCTGGGCAGAACTGTGGTGGAATTTGGTGCCAACGTGACATCATTATCCCACCTTACACCTTTCATGGACTTCTGACCCCTGGCGCAATTTTTTTTTTTTCCGCATGTGTCGATACCCTGCTGTTTAAAGAATCAGCGAGCCAGAGAGTGACGTCGTAGGGCGCCAAACTTATGCACCATTACAGTGGAAGGTTGTAGGCACCTGATCAAATCTGAAACTTCTGCATCGCATTGGGGAAATGACGGGGTTTCAAAGAAACGACCGTTTAATTCTTTTGCGCAGTGCATCCTATGGGGCCAAACTGCTGAGGTCATCGGTTCCTAGGCTTACACACTACTTAATCTGACTTAAACTAACTTACGCTAAGAACAACATACACACCCATGCCCGAGGGAGAAGTCGAACCTCCGACAGGGGGAGCCGTGCGAACAGTGGCAACGCGCCTTAAACCACGCAGTGTATAATCAGTGCCCGCATACGCAAAACACACACACACACACACACACACACACACACACACATTATTTACATAGAAAAAGAGCTGTAGCAAAATAAATATATACACTATATACTACACTACGTGCCATTAAAATTGCTACACCAAGAAGAAATGCAGATGATAACCGGGTGGGTATTCATTGGCCACATGAATTATACTAGAACTGACATGTGATTACATTTTCACGCAATTTGGGTGCATAGATCCTGAGAAATCAGTACCCAGAACAACCACCTCTGGCCGTAATAACGGCCTTGATACGCCTGGGCATTGAGTAAAACAGAGCTTGGATGGCGTGTACAGGTACAGCTGCCCATGCAGCTTCAACACGACACCAGAGTTCATCAAGAGTAGTGACTGGCGTATTGTGACGAGCCAGTTGCTCGGTCAACATTGATAGACGTTTTCAATTGGTGAGAGATCTGGAGAATGTGCTGGCAAGGGCAGCACTCGAACTTTTTCTATATTCAGAAAGGCCCGTACAGGACCTGAAACATGCGGTCGTGCATTATCCTGCTGAAATGTAGGATTTCGCAGGGATCGAATGAAGGGTAGACCCACGGGTCGTAACACATCTGAAATGTAACGTCCACTGTTCAAAGTGACGTCAATGCGAACAAGAGGTGACCGAGACGCGTAACCAATGGCACCCCATACTATCACGCCGGGTGATACGCCAGTATGGCGATGACGAATACACGCTTCCAATATGCGTTGACTGCGATGTCGCCAAACACGGATGCGACCATCATGATGCTGTAAGCAGAACCTAGATTCATCCGAAAAAATGTCGTTTTGCCATTCGTGAACCCAGGTTCGTCGATGAGTACACCATCACAGGCGCTCCTTTCTGTGACGCAGCATCAAGGGTAACCGCAGCCATGGTCTCCGAGCTGATAGTCCATGCTGCTGCAAACGTCGTCGAACTGTTCGTGCAGATCGGTTACAGCCATGTGGATAAGATACCTGTCATCTCGACTGCTAGTGATACAAGACCGTTGGGATCTAGCACGGCGTTCCGTATTACCCTCCTGAACCCACCGATTCCATATTCTGCTAACAGTCATTGGATCTCTACCAACGCGAGCAGCAATGTCGTGATACGATAAACCGCAATCGCGATAGGCTACAATCTGACCTTTATCAAAGTCGGAAACGTGATGGTACGCATTTCTTCTCCTTACACGAGGCATCACAACAACGTTTCACCAGGCAACGCCGGTCAACTGCTGTTTGTGTATGAGAAATCGGTTGGAAACTTTCCTCATGTCAGCACGTTGTAGGTGTCGCCACCGTCGCCAAAATGCTCTGAAAACCTAATCATTTGCATATCACAGCATCTTCTTCCTGTCGGTTAAATTTCGCATCTGTAGCACGTCATCTTCGCGGTGTAGCAATGTTAATGGTCAGTAGTGTATATATACACAATGTTGTCCTATTTATTTAATGTCTTTATACTAGTCTTTACTTTTTATTTCGAAGATGAAATGTTATGTAGGTATATGGATGGTATGCTGCACCAAAGAATGGAGTTCTGGGTGAACGAAAATTGTTTAGTGTTTCCCCGGCAAGCACAGAGCCGAGCGAAGACAGCCCTGAATGCATTGTCTCTACTGGAATCTAAACCAGGAAGGAAACCCAATGCTGCAAACAGCGAGGTACACCACTGGGCCATTGCTATACAGCACTCAGCTGGAGAGCACGGAGTATGACTGCAACAGAATTATCTCGTTACAATGTCACTCTGACAGTACTGCAAGGTGAAGTAAGACAAGGTAACGCAAATACGAGAGCGCCTCCAATGTATCCAGACGTTGCACAAAGTGCCAAGCTGAAGATCCGAAAGCAACATCTCAAGCACGGTGGTGGGATATAGAGCGCTGATAAGCCTAGAAAACGGGGCAAAATTAGCTCATTGTCACTGCTTGGTACCGTCATAGGCATCAGTTAATCAGTATAAGTACTTGGATTTCTGAAGCACAGGATTAATCGGTATGACAATCTTGATAAGTTACAGTGAGTTCCCACCGAGGTTTTCTCTAATTCTCGGATTTCACTTCCTTGAAAAACATCACGCTAAAATCGATGTTTTGCGGTATACAATTGAACTTGGTGGAATTTTGTTCTGCTGGGACCAACTGCAAGTAAGGCAATGCCACAATGTGCACCGCTCATGAAGGTGTTACCAACTGAATTGCGAACACGTTCGCTAAAGATTAGTACGCGTTAAAACATACCATCAAGTTAGGTTGGGTTACTGTAGGTATCGATTTACCACAATAAGTATTGCATGTTGTAGAACAACTAGAGGATGCTGAAGAATTGGATAAAATGCGTTGTTTCGTGCGCAGAAGCATACTGCGAGTTAGAAAGATACAGAGTGATTCTTACAAACATTTAACAACCTCCAAAGAGACGTAGATGACGCTGAAATACGTAAGTTAACATACGAGACATGGGGCTGCATATGTCAGGAAATGGATGAGTGGATGAGAAATGCTGAACATGTGACGTCACCAGATGACGTATCTCGCTACACGTGCAGTGGTTGGGCTTGGGCGTGAAGGGATGATTAAATGATGCAATACTTCCGTTAGAGCAAACGATGCAAATTTTGAACATATTTTGAAAATATAATCTATTGTAAACGTAGATGCTACGAAATTACTATCTTCTCTATAACCAAGGAAAAGCTGTTCTTATTTTGTGTTTTGTTCCTTTTGGCCCCGCTTTTTTTTATTCAGTAAGGAAAATGTGGGTCATTTATTGGAAACATCGCAATTCTGAGCCTTATACTCATATATGGTACTTGTGACGCAATACAATAGGTTTTTGTCGTACTGTACTTTGCAATAAACCATAATGAATCTTACCCCAATGTAAGACATAACTTTCTAACTCACTGATAAAAAAATATTGCCTGCCATATAAAACTCGATTCCTGAGCCCCATGTGTTGAAATTACACACGTGGGTAGAAGCCACACCGACCTGAATAAATGACTGGTGTTGGAATGATCAGGTGTTACAGACAGATAGGCTCAACTGCTGCATGTGCGACGAGGCACGTCATCTGGTGACGTAATATGTTCAACATTTCTCATCCACTTTTCGGGTATTTCGCGACGCTACGGCTCCATGCGTCTTACATTAAATTATTTGTCACAGTGACATCTACGTTGCCTCAGATGTTTTTAAAAGTTAATAAGTTTCAGCCTGTGTACGGTGAGGAGTTTATGGTTCCTGTTAGCCTGGATAATTTTGGCATGGACGAGGTTAGTCTGCCAAATGGTTTAATGATTGCCACTTAAGATGTTATGAAGAAGATATGATAGGTGATGTGATTGTCCCTTCGCGACATTCCTTATCCCGCGGGAAGACCTTTGCTTAAGTGCTGAGAAATAATAAAAACCAGACAAAAGTCAGTGACGAAGAAAATTCGAAGCTATCGCGTAGGCATGCTCGAATGACCCAAGTGGTTAAAGTTACTGCTCGTGATAATCAAAGGATCTGTTTTCGAATCGTGGACAGTTTACAGTTTTCATTTCTCACGACAATCTTATTAAATTGTAGATCCATCAGCATTTATAAATGAACTTCTCCTCTATCATTTCAGAACCTTGTATTTCATTGATATCATACTCAGTGATTTCAATCATGTCCTTTCAGTACCTTTCATTCGGCTGGTATGAATTAGATTCATACCGCTTTGGAAACTAGTGATCCTTAGTCGCCTGTTTGTTAAACATAACAGAAGGAATCAAAAAATATTACAAGTTCATTCTGTGAATACTAAAAATTCTGAAATTTGTTTATAAAAATATTTTCAGCACTGAAACACCGAAGGCGAACAGAATCGAAGAGTGTCTATGCTCGTGTAACTTATTGAAATATTCTTCAAAAACGCATCTTTTCTTGTGCAGACTGAGAAATAACTTACCCTTTTTCTGTTTGTTTCACGTCGTATTCATCCGACTGTCCTTGAGAAGAAGGGTCGCGCAGGCTCGACGTGGCTGTTGAAGCGGTTGCTTTTGATGATATCGATGTTCCTTCCGCTGTACCTCTTCCTTCGGCAATCCTAGAAGCATTAACTAGACTGAGACGACCTAGCCGTGAGCGTGCGATACAGATAGTCCCTATTTGTATTTAAACAGATGACTATGTTGCAGACCAATGAACTGTGTAATGTTCTAGACTTTATTAAACCTAGTAGCAGTTTAATTGAAATGTGTTGGCAGTTGCGAATATGGACAACCATCAGGTGTATAATGGAATGACGAAAACGACAAATTGACAGGAATGGCACTCAAACCGGATTTCCCGTTTATCGCGAACGGTTACCTTACCATTTGGCTATCCGCGCACGACTGAAGGCCAAACCCAAACTTCCATATGTCGTCAACCATGTGTGTACAACCTGTGTTCGTACATCTGTTATGAATTTTCTCTTACAGGGGAGACATTTTACTTTAAAGTCGCTTGCCCGGTGTCGGCGGATAAATACGATATTGCACTGCCTGTGTCATTCCGAATTACGGTACAATGAAGGAACATTGCATCGTAATTCGGAATGACACAGGCACTGCAATATCGTATTTATGCGTCGACACCGGCCGAGCGACTTTCAAGTAAAATATCTCCCCTGTAAGGGAAAATTCATAATAGATGTACGACCACAGGTTGTACACACATGGTTGACGACAAATGAAAGTTAGGATTTGGCTTTGAGTCGTGCGCGGATAGCCAAATGGTAAGGTGACCGCTCGCGGTATGCGATAAATCCGGGTTCCAATCCCGGTCCGGCACAAATTGTCATTGGCCGTCCCGGGTGGCCGAGCGGTTCTAGGCGCTACAGTCTGGAACCACGCGACCGCTACGGTCGCAGGTTCAAATCCTGCCTCGGGCATGGATGTGTGTGATGTCCTTAGGTTACTTAGGTTTAAGTAGTTCTGAGTTCTAGGGGACTGATGACCTTAGATGTTAAGTCCCATAGTGCTCAGAGCCAATTGAACCATTTGAACAAATTGTCATTGTCGTCATTCCATTATGCGGCCGATGGTTGTCCATATTTGCAACCGTGAATAAATTTCTTGTATTTGGTTTAAAAGGTCCCCGCTATATGGGAATATACATAAAGGATGTACGAGTACAGGTTGTGGACACACGGTTGACAACATATGGAAGTTTGCCATAAGTCGTGCTCAGATAGCCAAATGGTAAGGCGACCGCTCTCGATAAGCTCGAAATCCGAGTTCGCGTCCCGGACCGACATAAATTTTCATTGCCATCATTCCATTACACTGCTTTTTGTTGTCCATATTCGAAACTGCGAATACATTTAACGTATTTCATAACGGTTGTATGCACCTCAGTGCCTATTCCTTTGTACGTACACCCATGTCCGAAAGATAATTGCGTAGTCATTCGGAGTAACACAGACACTGCAGTATTGGAGTTACAGTTTGGTTAATCGTTTTGTTTGTTTGTTTTTTAGTGTTAGTGTCAACACCGAGTAGGGTGATGCCCATGTTCCAACTTTCTAAAGGTTTAATTCCTATCCCGCTATCATCTCCAACCAACAACAATAACAAAAAAATTTAAAATTATACCTCAATATAGGTACAGTAGCCGCGCGGTTTAAGACGTCATGTCACTGACTGCGCGGCCCCTCCCGCCAGAGGTTCAAGTGCTCCCTCGGGCATGGGTGTGTGTGTTGTTCTTAGCGTGAGTTAGTTTAAGTAGTTTGTAAGTTTAGGGACCGATGACCTAGGCAGTTTAGTCCCTTCGCAATTCACACACACTTGAACATAGGTACAGGAAGACGACTTCTAACGACCATGGAGCTAAGATATTTTGACCCATAAGGTCATTTGTACAGGCAAATTTTCTTAGAGTTATTTCTTTTCCAACAATTTGCAGACATCAGTAACGGAAATGAATGCGAGTTTTCACTAATCAAATTAGTATTGATGTTTATTGCCGGTAGTTTGTAATTACCTGTTGCTAAGTTAATACGAAAACTTGTAGAATGTCTTCCATATGAATTCAGTTATAGACTTTTTCATTAATATTAGCGGATAAATCTAACTTCAACGTTATTATTAATATTACTTAAAAAATTTATTTTATTGTTTCTGCACTTTTACAATGTAATGTGCTATGTTCCGCAAATTCGACGATATTTTACTTGGATGCCATTGTAATAAATTTTACAGAACAATTTGAATTGGTTATCTGGAGGGACTTAAGTAACGTATTCTTCCTAAACTTGTAAAATAGTAGTAGCTTCTGCGGGTAGAACCACATTTTAAGTCAAATCATCGGAAAAAAGTCACCCTCGAACCTCCACGTTTCAAAAGGTATTCTTCTACAATCTAAGAGTAGTGACTCTTACAAAAAGGTAATTCCCAACATTTCGGAGTCAAGAAAATTCTTTTGCGACAGAAAACCGAATTCCTACAAGAATGTCCATAAATTATTCAAGTTCTGTGATGATCAGGAAGATTTGACTAGGAGTGCATATAAGAAAAAATTTAAAGAAAAGGTCTTTTTGTAGTAATAATGGACGGTCTCTTTGACAGATGTCATCCACATCCTTCGATAGGTGGATAATTAAGAGGATAAGAACATTCTAATGCAACAACGCCAAAAAGGACGACTGGGCTCCATGATCGGCGTAATCAAAAACCATAACACAAAGTTGAAAGAGTTGTTAATCGCACAGCAATGGAAAATTCTAGGAGAAAATGAATTTATGAAGAAATGCAACAATGTTTGGTCACACACCAAAATGAACGACTTTGGTGACGACTGCGAAAAGTATGTATCATCAAAGATCAGCAACAGCATTAACCGCACCAGCAGCTGCAGCAGCAACAGTTCCAGCAACTGCAGGTACTCTTTTTGTCCCCGTATGTCTGGAGTTTTTGTTAGGCGCTACATCAGTGATGAAGGAGAGGTTTACATAACAATGATTGCCGAAATAGCTTGCGGACGTGATACTGCAAACCTGTTGATAAACCGATTTTCTTTTCAACGCCTCGGAAAACGAGTTATGGAAGGAGGTCACGCTGCAATAAGACACAAATTTAGCGTTATGAACTGCAACGAAGTTGAGGGTCATTGGGATGGAAAGATGCTTTCAGCTCTCATAGGTGCTGAAAATGTTCATAAAATGTCAACTATAGCAAGTTCAAGACGAGGAGTAATTACTGCGGGTCTCTAAAATCCGAACGGTTTCACAAGAAGGTTATCAAGCAGTGAAGAAGTGATATATAAACGACAAAATTCAGACAGTTTGTTGTGATACGACAGGAAGCAATTACATTGACTGCATGGTGCCTATAGAGCAGACCTATTGTAACTTTTTTACCATCACCACATTTTTGAGGAGTTGTTCGATTTATTAATGGGTGCAACTTCCAGTTCAGACAAAAAGATTTTCAAATGATATAAAGAAAACTGTACGAAACTCAATAAGAAGGTTATATAATCGGTAGCATATTATCGAGATTTCCTATTCCTGCGTCAACTAGTAAATTTCCAATCATCTCTGTTTCCTAGTTCCTGGAACTGTGGGTCTAGCTTTACATGATGAAAGGAACTTTGTAATGCGGGCAGCAACAACCGTTAAACTTCACAATGGAGGGAACTAAAATGAGCCGCAAGACAGCTGTAATTGATGATTTCTTTATTGTCACAACCGGTTTCGCTGCAATAAAACTGCATCCGCAGGTGAACTACGTAAGAAGGAAAGGATCCCATGTAATACATATGATAAAAATACTATAAGAATCTTTTAAAAAGTTTCTTAATGAGATTTAAATTGTTTGATAATTTTATTTATTTCTACGCGTATTACTTTTTTCGTCAGTATATTTATCTTTCCCTGAATGAGCAATTGTTATCTTTAACTACACTCCTGGAAATGGAAAAAAGAACACATTGACACCGGTGTGTCAGACCCACCATACTTGCTCCGGACACTGCGAGAGGGCTGTACAAGCAATGATCACACGCACGGCACAGCGGACACACCAGGAACCGCGGTGTTGGCCGTCGAATGGCGCTAGCTGCGCAGCATTTGTGCACCGCCGCCGTCAGTGTCAGCCAGTTTGCCGTGGCATACGGAGCTCCATCGCAGTCTTTAACACTGGTAGCATGCCGCGACAGCGTGGACGTGAACCGTATGTGCAGTTGACGGACTTTGAGCGAGGGCGTATAGTGGGCATGCGGGAGGCCGGGTGGACGTAACGCCGAATTGCTCAACACGTGGGGCGTGAGGTCTCCACAGTACATGGACGTTGTCGCCAGTGGTCGGCGGAAGGTGCACGTGCCCGTCGACCTGGGACCGGACCGCAGCGACGCGCGGATGCACGCCAAGACCGTAGGATCCTACGCAGTGCCGTAGGGGACCGCACCGCCACTTCCCAGCAAATTAGGGACACTGTTGCTCCTGGGGTATCGGCGAGGACCATTCGCAACCGTCTCCATGAAGCTGGGCTACGGTCCCGCACACCGTTAGGCCGTCTTCCGCTCACGCCCCAACATCGTGCAGCCCGCCTCCAGTGGTGTCGCGACAGGCGTGAATGGACGGACGAATGGAGACGTGTCGTCTTCAGCGATGAGGGTCGCTTCTGCCTTGGTGCCAATGATGGTCGTATGCGTGTTTGGCGCCGTGCAGGTGAGCGCCACAATCAGGACTGCATACGACCGGGGCACACAGGGCCAACACCCGGCATCATGGTGTGGGGAGCGATCTCCTACACTGGCCGTACACCACTGGTGATCGTCGAGGGGACACTGAATAGTGCACGGTACATCCAAACCGTCATCGAACCCATCGTTCTACCATTCCTAGACCGGCAAGCGAACTTGCTGTTCCAACAGGACAATGCACGTCCGCATGTATCCCGTGCCACCCAACGTGCTCTAGAAGGTGTAAGTCAACTACCCTGGCCAGCAAGATCTCCGGATCTGTCCCCCACTGAGCATGTTTGGGACTGGATGAAGCGTCGTCTCACGCGGTCTGCACGTCCAGCACGAACGCTGGTCCAACTGAGGCGCCAGGTGGAAATGGCATGGCAAGCCGTTCCACAGGACTACATCCAGCACCTCTACGATCGTCTCCATGGGAGAATAGCAGCCTGCATTGCTGCGAAAGGTGGATATACACTGTACTAGTGCCGACATTGTGCATGCTCTGTTGTCTGTGTCTATGTGCCTGTGGTTCTGTCAGTGTGATCATGTGATGTATCTGACCCTAGGAATGTGTCAATAAAGTTTCCCCTTCCTGGGACAATGAATTCACGGTGTTCTTATTTCAATTTCCAGGAGTGTATTTTTTATCATTCTATTATTGGATACATTATTTCACTGTTGGACGCTACCCAACATTCCGTATTCAAAAATCTTCCCGTGTTCACCTTATGTCGCTCACTAGCGCCTCCGACCGTGTGCCAGCTTTCCGTGTTAGTACACATCTGACCACCTTCAGGGCTGTAGCCTTGCAACCACCACAGTGTATATATAGATTCTCGTTTTATGTTACTTAAAGCTATTTTAGTACTTTGCTATCTTATTGTCTTCAGTTTCTGTCGTTGCGTAATTTATGTCCTTTCTCTTGATATGGTCTGCCTTACAAAAAGTTTTTATGTGTCAGTAACTATGATAGTATGTTACGGTTTTAATTTACTGTCTTCCATTTAGTGGATTAAACATGGATACGCTTATCGGCTTGTTGCTCAGGCAGCCTTACGGTCTTGATATTTGTTCATTATGGTGGGTGTGAGTGAAAGGAGGAGAATGTGAGAAAGCTTGGGGGAGGGGGCTGAGGGGTTGGTTATTGATCATTCCTTATTTACGTCTTCCGTTTTCACTCAGTGCACTTTTCTCCCTGAGGTCCTGTTTCATTTATCGTGACGACTTCCCCTCCTCAGGGGTTTGATGATGTTTGGTTTTTGGAGCGCTCAACTAAGCGGTCATCAGCGCCCGTACAGAGTCCCAATTTTTTCGCAGTCCAATTTTTTTTACACAGTCCGATCTAGCCACTGTCACGAATGATGATGATGGTGATGGTGATGAAATGATTAGGACAACACAAACACCCAGTCCCCGGGAAGAGAAAAATCCCCAACCCGGGTGGGAATCGAACCCGGCACCCCGTGATCCAGAAGCAGAAACGCTAGCCACTAGACCACGAGCTGCGGACAGGTTTGATTTTTTTTGACTACGAACGTTCGAGGCGTCTTGGTGAGCTTATGTGACATTGTTGTACGTTTTAATTTTGATTTTTCTCTGCCTGATTAAATATTTTAAAAGATTCTTGTAGAATTTTCATCTTATGTATTACAGAGGATCCTTTTCTTCTTATGTAGTTCACCTGAGGGTACTGTTTTAGTGCAGTGAAACACGTTTTGACAGTAAATAAATCACTAATTACAGCTGTCTTGCTGTTCATTTTACATCCATTCATTACACTATGATCATATACCAACAGCAATTAAGGCAAAAATGGCGCAAGTTATTGTGTAAAGTAAACAAATTTAAAGAAGAGGAGGAAGAGAAAATTAACCATAAAGATATACTGTGCGTCATTGTTTCACCTTTACAAATTTCGAGAATCGTCTTTCGTAACTCCTGAGACAAAAACATACGTCATAATATTTGCTAAAAATGTCAATATCCCCTACAAAGTCGCTTCAGCGTGGAAGGATGATATAAAAGACAGTTATTGTGAACGATGTTTACAAAATAGGTATTAAAATCATTCACGATTATAGCAACACTATAATTAAAAGATGAAACTGGAAACAATTTACACTACTGGCCATTAAAATTGCTACACCAATAAGAAATGTAGATGGTAAACGGGTATTCATTGGACAAATATATTATACTAGCAATGACATGTGATTACATTTTCACGAAATTTGGATGCATATATCTTGAGAAATCAGTACCCAGAACAACCACCACTGGCCGTAATAACGGCCTTGATACGCCTAGGCATTGAGTCAAACAGAGCTTGGATGGCGTGCACAGGTACAGCTGCCCATGCAGCATCAACACGATACCACAATTCATCAAGAGTAGTGACTGGCGTATTGTGACGAGCCAGTTGGTCGGCCACCATTGACCAGACGTTTTCAATTGATGAGAGATGTGGAGAATGTGCTGGCCAGGGCAGAAGTCGAAAATTTTCAGTATCCAGAAAGGCACCTACACGACCTGCAACATGCGGCCGTGCAATATCCTGCTGAAATGTAGGATTTCGCAGGGATCGAATGAAGGGTAGAGCTACGGGTCGTAACACATCTGAAATGTAACGTCCACTGTTCAAAGTGCCGTCAATGCGAACAAGAGGTGACCGAGACGTCTAACCAATGGCACCCCATACCATCACGCCAGTATGGCGATGACGAATACACGCTTCCAATGTGCGTTCACCGCGATGTCGCCAAACACGGATGCGACCATCGTGATGCTGTAAACAGAATCTGGATTCATCCGAAAAAATGACGTTTTGCCATTCGTGCACCCAGGTTCGTCGTTGAGTACACCATCGCAGGCGCTCCTGTCTGTGATGCAACGTCAAGGATAACCGCATCCATGGTCTCCGAGCTGATAGTCCATGCTGCTGCAAACGTCGTCGAGCTGTTCGTGCAGATGGTTGTTGTCTTGCAAACGTCCCCATCTGTTGACTCAGGGATCGAGACGTGGCTGCACGATCCGTTACAGCCATGCGGATAAGATGCCCGTCATCTCGACTACTAGTGATACGAGGCCGTTGGGATCCAGCACAGCATTCCGTATTACTCTCCTGTACCAACCGATTCCATATTCTGCTAACAGTCATTGGATCTCGACCAACGCGAGCAGCAATGTCGTGATACGATAAACCGTAATCGCGATAGGCTACAATTCGACCTTTATCAAAGTCGGAAACGTGATGGTACGCATTTCTCCTTCTTACACGAGGCATCGCAACAACGTTTCACCAGGCAACGCTGGTCAACTGCTGTTTGTGTATGAGAAATCGGCTGGAAACTTTCCTCGTGTCAGCACGTTGTAGGTGTCGCCACCGACGCCAATTTTGTGTGAATGCTCTGAAAAGCTAATCATTTGCATATCACAGCATCTTCTTCCTGTCGCTTAAATTTCGCGTCTGTAGCACGTCATCTTCGTGGCGTAGCAATTTTAATGGCCAGTAGTGTATATTAGAAGACGCTGCTGGAGAGCGAAATAATACGGAAATAATACAGAATAAATTCTTTGGAAAATACTGTGTTCATCGTCTGTGGCACTCATTAGGTTTCGATTCTATAGAAGGAGTAGGGGAGAGAAAAGGAATTTCGACGGGATTAATCGGCTCGTATTTTGCAATCATTTTTCAAAGCAACTGGGAGTCGCATAACATTATCAGGCTGAGTGTAAGGTTTCTATACCTTGTTTTCTGCTAACAGGAGCAAAATTCGACAGAACGAGCTAAAAATTTGTACCTCTTGTTAAGTTACCTATAGCTACAGTAATTCCCTGTAATACATACTGGCTTTCTTTCATTACCTCACTAAGCTACGTCGTTTGGCCTCTCACAGATCAAGACCTTTAACCTGGCGCGATATATGCAAGCAAAGTGATGTAGCGGGTTCGAACTAACTGTTCCCAGAACATGAGTGCATTTAATTCATGTAGAGGTGTAGTCAAAATAATATGAGGGAACCGTATGATCATCTCACTTACAGAGCTTACTTCCAGACTTCTTGTTGTGGTCTTCAGGCCAGAGACAGGTTTTGATGCAGCTCTCCATGCTACTCTATTCTGCGCAAGCTTCTTCATCTCCGAGTAACTACTTCAACCTACATCCTTCTGAATCTGCTTAGTGTATTCATGCCTTGGTCTCCCTCTACGATTTTTACCCTCCGCGCTTCCGTCCAACATTGAAATGATGATCCCCTGATGCCTCAGAACGTGTCCTACCAACCGATCCGTTCTTCTAGCCAAGTCGTGCCATAAATTCCTCAGCTCTCCAATTCCTTTCGGTACCTCCTTATTAGATGCTTGATCTACCCATCTAATCTTCAGTATTCTTCTGTAGCACGACGTTTCAAAAGTTTCTATTCTCTTCTTGTCTAAACTGTTTATAGTCCATGTTTTACTACCATACGTTGCATACAAATACTTTCAGAAAGGACTTCCTGACACTTAAATCTATACTCGATGTTAACAAATTTCTCTTCTTGAGGAACACTTTCCTTGCCTTTGCCAGTCTACATTTTACATCCTCTCTACTTCGACCATCATCATTTATTTTGCTGCCCAAATAGCAAAACTCATCTACTACATTAAGTGTCTCATTTCCTAATCTAATGCCCCCAGCATCACCTCAGTTAATTCGACTACATTCCATTATCCTCGTTTTGCTTTTGTTGATGTACATCTTATATCATCCTTTCAGGACACTATCCGTTCCGTTGAGCCGCTCTTCCAAGTCCTTTGCAGTCTATGACAGAATTACAATGTCATCGGCGAACCTCAACGTTTTTATTTCTTCTCCATGGACTTTAATACCTACTCCGAATTTTTCTTTTGTTTCCTTTACTGCTTGCTCAATATACAGATTGAATAACATCGGGGAGAGGCTACAACCCTGTCTCTCTCCCTTCTCAACCACTGCTTCCCTTTCGTGCCCCTCGACTCTTACAATTGCCATTTGGTTCCTGTACAAGTTGTAAATAGCTTTTCAAGCTTTTCGCTCCCTGAATTTGACCCCTGCCACCTTCAGCATTTGGGAGACAGTATTCCAGTAACATAGTCGAAAGTTTTCTCTATGTCTACAAATGCTAGAAATGTAGGTTTGCCTTTCCTTAATCTATCTTCTAAGGTAAGTCTTAGAGGTCAGCGTCTACCAGTTTTTCCATTCGTCTGTAAAAAATTCGTGTTAGTATTTTGCAGCCATGACTTATTAAACTGTTCAGCAATTTTCAAACCTGTCACCACCTGCTTCCTTTGGGACTGGAATTACAATATTCTTCTCGAACTCTTACTCACCAGATGGTAGAGTTTTGTCATGGCTGGCTCTCCTACGGTTATCGGTAGTTTTAATTGAAAGTTGTGTACTCCCAGGGCCTTGTTTCGAGTTAGATCTTTCAGTGCACTGTCAAATTCTTCACGCAATATCATATCTACCATTTAATTTTCATCTACGTCCTCTTCCATTTCCGTAATATTGCCCTCAAGTACATGGCCCTATTATAGACTCTCTATATACTCCTTGAACCTTTCTGCTTTCCCTTCTTTGCTTAGAACTGGTTGCCCATCTGAGCTCTTGATATTCATACAGGTGGTTGCCTTTTCTCCAACGGTCTCTCTAATTTTCCTGTTGGCAGTATCTATTTTACCCCTAGTGATATATGTCTCTACAACCTTACATTTGTTCTCTAGCCATCCCTGCTTAGCCTTTTTGCACTGTCTGTAGATCTCATTTTTGTGACGTTTGGATTTATTTTCGCTTGCTTCGTTCACTGCATTTTTATATTTTCTCCTTTCATCAATTAAATTCAGTATCTCTTCAGTTACACAAGGATTTCTACTAGCCCTCAGCTTTTCCCTACTTGATCATCTGCTGCCTTCTCTATTTCATCTCTCAAATCTACTATTTCTTCTTCTACTATATTTCTTTCCCCCCATTCTTGTCAATCGTTCCCTATGTTCTCTCTGGAATTCTCTACAACCTCTGATTCTTCCAGTTTATCCAAGTCCCCTCTCCTTAAATTCCCACCTTTCTGCAGTTTCTTCAGTTTTAATCTTCAGTTCATAACCAATAAACTGTGGTCAGAGTCCACATCTGTCCCTGGAAATCGCCCTTGTATAGATCCTCTACATACTCCTTCCACCTTTCTGCTTTCCCTTCTATGCTTGGAACTGGTTTTCCATCTCAGGTCATGATATTCATACAGGTGGTTCTCTTTTCTGCAAAGGTCTCTTTAATTTTCCTGTAGGCAGTCCTATCTTAACCCTAGTGGTACATGCCTCTACATCCTTACATTTGTCCTCTAGCCATCCCCGCTTAGCCATTTTGCACTTCCTGTCGATCTCATTTTTGAGACGTTTGAATTTCTTTTCACCTGCTTGGTTTACTGCATTTTTATATTTTCTCCTTCCAGACTTACGTGCAATATAATGATATATTCCCTGTTCTCCAAGTAGCATAAAATCTGTCGTCATGTTCTGGGTCACCATTGCCTCTGCATTTTTTTTCTTTTTTTGTAAAGCTCTACCTTCATTTTCGATATGAAGATCGATCGAGGCCAGAGTTTCGGTGCACATTACGTTGATGAATCGGTCTGCAGGGATATCTTGAACCCTACATCAAGACGGTAACATATTGGGGAACTCGTAAGAACACCCAAAAAAATTGCGATGTCGCAAATATCGTCCCATTTCCGTCACAGAGTGCCAAAGAGTGCTCACATGTCCGCAGCTCGTGGTCGTGCGGTAGCGTTCTCGCTTCTCACGCCCGGGTTCCCGGGTTCGATTCCCGGCGGGGTCAGGGATTTTCTCTGCCTCGTGATGACTGGGTGTTGTGTGATGTCCTTAGGTTAGTTAGGTTTAAGTAGTTCTAAGTTCTAGGGGACTGATAACCATAGATGTTAAGTCCCATAGTACTCAGAGCCACTTGAACTACACTCCTGGAAATGGAAAAAAGGACACATTGACACCGGTGTGTCAGACCCACCATACTTGCTCCGGACACTGCGAGAGGGCTGTACAAGCAATGATCACACGCACGGCACAGCGGACACACCAGGAACCGCGGTATTGGCCGTCGAATGGCGCTAGCTGCGCAGCATTTGTGCACCGCCACCGTCAGTGTCAGCCAGTTTGCCGTGGCATACGGAGCTCCATCGCAG
Source organism: Schistocerca cancellata (assembly GCF_023864275.1). NCBI lineage: Eukaryota > Metazoa > Arthropoda > Insecta > Orthoptera > Acrididae > Schistocerca > Schistocerca cancellata. The sequence continues at coordinate 273,521,394 of NC_064629.1, forward strand.
TCTTTAACACTGGTAGCATGCCGCGACAGCGTGGACGTGAACCGTATGTGCAGTTGACGGACTTTGAGCGAGGGCGTATAGTGGGCATGCGGGAGGCCGGGTGGACGTAACGCCGAATTGCTCAACACGTGGGGCGTGAGGTCTCCACAGTACATCGATGTTGTCGCCAGTGGTCGGCGGAAGGTGCACGTGCCCGTCGACCTGGGACCGGACCGCAGCGACGCGCGGATGCACGCCAAGACCGTAGGATCCTACGCAGTGCCGTAGGGGACCGCACCGCCACTTCCCAGCAAATTAGGGACACTGTTGCTCCTGGGGTATCGGCGAGGACCATTCGCAACCGTCTCCATGAAGCTGGGCTACGGTCCCGCACACCGTTAGGCCGTCTTCCGCTCACGCCCCAACATCGTGCAGCCCGCCTCCAGTGGTGTCGCGACAGGCGTGAATGGAGGGACGAATGGAGACGTGTCGTCTTCAGCGATGAGAGTCGCTTCTGCCTTGGTGCCAATGATGGTCGTATGCGTGTTTGGCGCCGTGCAGGTGAGCGCCACAATCAGGACTGCATACGACCGAGGCACACAGGGCCAACACCCGGCATCATGGTGTGGGGAGCGATCTCCTACACTGGCCGTACACCACTGGTGATCGTCGAGGGGACACTGAATAGTGCACGGTACATCCAAACCGTCATCGAACCCATCGTTCTACCATTCCTAGACCGGCAAGCGAACTTGCTGTTCCAACAGGACAATGCACGTCCGCATGTATCCCGTGCCACCCAACGTGCTCTAGAAGGTGTAAGTCAACTACCCTGGCCAGCAAGATCTCCGGATCTGTCCCCCATTGAGCATGTTTGGGACTGGATGAAGCGTCGTCTCACGCGGTCTGCACGTCCAGCACGAACGCTGGTCCAACTGAGGCGCCAGGTGGAAATGGCATGGCAAGCCGTTCCACAGGACTACATCCAGCATCTCTACGATCGTCTCCATGGGAGAATAGCAGCCTGCATTGCTGCGAAAGGTGGATATACACTGTACTAGTGCCGACATTGTGCATGCTCTGTTGCCTGTGTCTATGTGCCTGTGGTTCTGTCAGTGTGATCATGTGATGTATCTGACCCCAGGAATGTGTCAATAAAGTTTCCCCTTCCTGGGACAATGAATTCACGGTGTTCTTATTTCAATTTCCAGGAGTGTATTTTTGAGTGCTCACCTGCCACGAGTGTTAGAGAAGTAAGAAGGCCTCTCAATTCAGTTCGCAAATAGCAGGGTTCAGAACTAGTAAGGCATGTCGCTTACTGAAGGCTAAATCTGCAATGATAAGGAAGTATGAAATGCAGTGAAACACAACGATCTTAGACACACACACACACACACACACACACACACATAGAGGGAGAGAGAGAGGGGGGGGAGCGAGGGAGGGGAGACAACTGTAGAGAGTGAAAGAGGAATTCTCACCGTTATGATAACAACTTTTAGGATTGGAGGAGAAGCATAGAGATCTGAGTCCATGGAAATCAGAATTTAAAACGCAGAGGACACAACTAAGGTTGCGAAGTTCGGAAATACGATTTATCTTCTCAGCGTGGACAAGAGGCATAGACACAGGCAGCAACAGTAGCCGAAGGACACCGTCGGTGCCAGTATGATTTTGACTTGAGCTCCAGTGTTGCGCTGATCACTGTAGGTTGTCTGGCTGAGCTGAAACGCTCGCTAGGACTTAAAACCTGCTTTGGGTTCGAATACACATGGTCGATTGCTATTTCCATAAGGATTAAATTAGTGTTTCTTACTGATCTACACTAAACACTAAGATACTGATTTATGTGTACATCTCTTCATCTGCTATCTAGCAATCTAATACATAACAATTTCATCAAAGAGAGCAGAACATTCTCGAGCTTTAATTTACCGAAGCATTTTCCCTCCAATTTTCAGATTTTACTAACAACTAGAATTCAAGTGAAAGCCTCATGATGCTGTCATCTACCGACGGTAGTCGGATGGCAGCGAGCATACGAGCTAGCTCAGAAAATCTAAGATTATAACTTTCAGGTGTCAGCATTCCAGGAACTGCACTTCTGCTATCAGATTACAGCTCAAGCAGTTGTTCCTATTATCTTCAAGGTGTCTGACCTCCTCTAACCTCCCCCTCCCCTCTCCCTCCCCCTCACTTTCCCTCTCCTCCCCTCCTTCACCTTCTTCTGCCCTCCTCACCCCCACGTCGCTCGAGCCCAAATACGTTATGTGAAAATCATCGTATAGGTAAGAAATAATGAGTACTATACTTTCAAGGTCACTCTTCCCATTCTCTCCACGTCTTCCTATCCAAAATACACACATGTAGATCATCATAACTAGGAAACTTTTTAGGATTTTTTGGAATTTAGAGAATAAGAAACCAAATAATTTTGAACAAAGACGTTTATCAATTTTTGCATATACACTTTAAGAGTTAGTTCTGACCTTTCATGCAATTATTCTAGGCAAGATCATTTGGCGATTTGATTTTTCTCTTATCTCCAGCATAACACTCGACATCTTCCTGGGTGTACGTTGGCAAGTATTCTGCTCCATATTCTTGGAAAATTTCCATAGAGAACTTTAACTTTACGATTTTTCCAAACGAATGAGTGTTAAGTGTTGTTTCTGTTGGTTTTAAACTCTGCAAACGATTGTTCTGTTGCTAGGTGGACAACATCCAATGCAGCACATTTAAATACAATGTAACCACACTTTTTAAGCCGTTCAGACAAGTATGGAGGTTACAAAACAGAATTTTCGTGTTTCCTTTAATGTAGCAAACGTTGGCCCTTACTCCAGTGTATAGCCACTTACCATTTCTATTTACAGTAAATGCCGATATCCTATATTCACCAGAGGAATATATTATGTTTAAAGTAATATGTAAACTTTGCCTGTTCATCTCCAATGGCCTTTTGTTTTCGCAGTAGCAGTTTATATACCTTTCTGTCGTAGTTGTTCTCGCCATGTACTCCAGTTTTCGCTTTTTGCTTCAATCTCTTCGATTTTCAGTCTTCCTTTTGTATACATAACACATTAACTGCATATAAAGAGTAATTTCTTAATAGGGAATGGTTTAACACTCTTCGATGCACTGGTTATTTTTCGTAATACCTGTGGAATAACATTATTCATGGGAACCATTTCCCATACAGAAATGTCTGTATCTGATGGTATTGCGGTGAACGACGTCCTGGATTGAGAAAAATATGTTTCTCCCGCGTTAATATAGCACTTATTTATAACTTATATCTTTTTTGTTGGAGTCAGTGTTACGAGTCTTCCTGTAGTTTACAGAGAAGAAGTTAAAACTATAGTAACAAAGCATAGTTTATAATCTTATATTGGTCTTGATTATCAGTAATCTTGACCTACACACCAGTCAGTTATCAGGTATTCTTATTAACCCTAGTTTAAAAAAGCTGTAGCACACTGTAAACACCACACAATAACTGTTCTGTAAGTTATTCATTAGTGGACACGGCGTGGAAATGATTGGGACAGAGTAAAGTTGGACACATTGTAAATACTGACTGTTTTGAAAACACTTATACAGTCTTCCACGGGGTCAACACACCCAACCATTCGGTGTTGCAGCCACCAGTCTCGTAATACCATGTTCTTTAGCCAAGGATGATGTAAGATTTTCTCACAGACACATATCTGCAAAGTATATAAAATCGATAAGGTGGTTACCGATATCTTTGTTCATTCGTGAGCTTGTGATTTGAATTTTTTTTGTGTATCTTTACAACTGGAGATCATCCAAGTTAAACAATCTGTTCTAGCTGTCTTATCGTTACTTACATTCACTTTGTTGCTTCTCTGGTGGTCTTCTTGCATACAGAAGTCATGGTTTGATATCGGGTAGTCACACATCTTCATCTTATTATAAATCCCAGCATAATCTTCAGTTATATCCAGATTCATAAGGTAATAATCATCTACACGAAGCTGCTACAGTATCCTAGACAGCTCTTCCATTAGAACATCCATTTTAACGTCAGCCAGTTCCAATTTATATTGTATAGTCACTGAACTTTTATAATTCCTCGAAATGGTTTCCAGTGCTTCTTTGCCAATATTTTTCTAATATTCCTTTTGCTGACACATCGCCACGCAAGTAGAAAGCGTAGCTTTGCCTTGACACCATGTCTCCCAGAGCAGTTACTGTAAACAGGAATGGTAAGTGCTCGAATGTTGGAGTACTGGCCGAAAATGTCGGAATCTAGAACGTTTAGTACATTACAGAACACACAAAATATCTTTTTACAATCTTCTTTCCCACATGGATCTGCTTGAAAAGGGTGGTTACGTCGTATCTAAGTGTGCTGTATTAGGCATTGTGGACATAGCAACAGAATAATCATTTGCATGGCTTAAAACCAAAGGACTAACTACACTTAACATTGAGTCATACCCAAAAATTGTAAACTTAAGGTTCTATATGGAAATTCAGGAAGGATAAGGAGCAGAAGAGTTGCCAAAATACATCCAGCAAGATGTGGAGTGTTTGAACAGTAGTGTTATACTAGAGATAACAGGCAAAATTAAAACCCCCAAATGCTCTTGCCAGGAATAATTTCAGGAAGGAGGAGAGCTAACTGTTAAAGCCATAAAAGAGATATTTTACAATTAAAATTATATGTATTTATTAGAATTTGAGAAAATACCTCCTTGCTCCTTGTCATATCACAGGTTTGGGAAAGCAATAGATGATTCAGATGTAGATTTAAACTATAAGGTAAAAATTAGACTGGATCTTATTAAAACTACACCACACGAAAATTAAGAAACCGTTGTCTTGTGTGTATAAGTGTATATGCAAAAATTAATAAGCGTTTTTGTACAAAATTATTTGGTTTCTTATTTTTTATCCTCCCAAAAATCCTAAGAGGTTTCCAATTTATGATTATCTATATGTGTATCTTTTGGACAGGGAGAGGTGGAGAAGGGTAACCTTGAAAAGTAGTTGAAACTAGGTACCTGATTGCATATTACCGCTCATTTCTTACATAACTGAGTACCTCAAAGTTAATTTCAATTAATAACACACACCAACAATGAAAAAACTTTTTTCCTGAAAATACCTTTTTCTTATGTTTTTTATGGTGGTAAATCCAAATATGATAATTAAAAAACTGTATCACCCACCATTTGTTCACATTTTACAGTTAAATTTATTAAATTAAGCCATTTTTAAAGAATTTAACAGCTTTTATATAGTTAACATAATTTAGAAAGGAGATGTAATGAATATAGATGACGTTGGTAGCACTGCTGAAAAACATTTGCTGGCAAAAAGAGGTCGATTCTATTTTTGTTTTAACAGATGGTGTTTTGTTTACTGTCAATCTAGTCTCACTTTCCTGTTTCCTGTACATGTGCTCAGTACAATGCCTAATTGTGGTTGTAACAACTCTGATGACAGTCTTTGTTATATTTCTGGTGAATGTGTGATTTAAAAACACCAAAGAAACATTACAGATTGTGAAAAAGATTTACCTATCATGCTTTGGATCTAAACTTCGTGATCAAGATAAATCTTGGGCGCTGCATAAGGTATGATATGTGTGTGTTGAAGATCTGAGAAAATGGTCCAAAAAAGGAGGAAAAAACCTTTAGATTTCTGTTCCTATGAAATGGAGAGAGTCAATAAATCATTCCGATGATTGCTACTTTTGCAGTGTTGATATTGCTGGTCATAATTCGAAAAACAAGAAGGTAATAAGCCACTCTAACCTTGCGTCCGCCATCCGACCAGTAGGGCATGGTGTAGATTTGCTGGTTCCTGAACCACCAGATGATTTAAATTCTATTCCAACAGAAGTATTTTCTGATGTACAGTCTGATTTAAGTGAACCAGATGATAAATTCCATCGTAATACAGAAAGTCTAGAGCCCAAATTGTTTACTCAGACCGAGCTTAACGAAATGGTTAGGGAGGTGGGCTTAACGAAAGAAAAACCTGAATTGCTGATTACAAGAAAACAACTTATTGGCAGTTGGAACTAGCATATACATGTACAGAAAGAGATAGCAGTAATTTTCGAAGATTTTTCAACAAGAAGGTGATTTAGTGTACTGCTCAGACATTCCAGTACTGATGAATGAGTTTGATATTGAATACAAAAAGAAAGACTGAAAGCTGTTTATTGATTCATCCAAAACTACTTTAAAGGCTGTTTTATGGTAACATGTATGCATCTATACCTGTTGGACAGCCTGGACATACGAAAAAAGCCATGAAACATAGAAATAGTGCTAAATAAAATAGGATATTCTACTCATGGTTGGATATGTGGTGATCTAAAAGTAACATGCATACTTCTTGGTCAGAATGGTGGCTTTACCAAATTTTCATGTTTCTTGTGTGAATAGGACTGTAGGGCTAGGGATCAATACTGGTGTAGAAAGAACTGGCCTGTGAGGGAGTCCTTAAAACCTGATGAGAAGAACATTCTACGCATAAACCTTGTAGATCCAACAAACGTACTCCTACCACCTATACATATAAAGTTAGGCCTAATGAAACAGTCTGTAAGAACTTAGCCTAAAGATGGACCATGTTTTAAGTACCTCTGCCAAATGTTTCCACACCTTTCAGAAGCTAAACTAAAAGAAGGCGTCTTTGTCGGACCCGACACTAGAAAATTAATGTTTGATGTTAACTTTGAATCCACAATGACCTTAAATGAGAAAGAAGCATGGGTATCATTCAAGCAAGTTGTTACAAAGTTCTTAGGACATGAAAAAGACCCGGAATATGTTTCTATTATAGGTACAATGCTACAGAGGTTTAAAACTTTAGGATGTTTAATGAGCCTGAAAGTTCACTTTCTGAACAGTCACCTTGATTACTTCCAGGACAATATGGGAGATGTTAGTGAGGAGCAAGGAGAGCGTTTTCACCAGGACATTAAAGTGATGGAAAAACGCTACTAAGGCCGCTGGAACACCAACATGATAGGGGACTACTGTAGGTCACTTCACCGAGAAGTTCAGCAAGCGACTCATCATAGAAAAAGCTACACGAGAAGCCTCAATTAAAAAGGAGAAAGAAAATACAAACCAATTCTAGCTGACAAGTGAAACCTCTATTAACACATATCATTGTTTCACGTAGCTTACTGTAAGTACAAACCATGATTATGTTGTAACAAAGCATTTCATTAATTTCGCCATTTACCGTATAGCATAGGACTCGAAAACTATGGGTGATAAAAAAACTAAGGCTAGATTTGGATTCAGCTCATAAAAATCTATAAAGAACAGCTACCAAAGAAAAAAAAAGATTTTCAAAAAAAAAATTTTCGTTGGCCTGTGTAATTAACACAAAGGTGTAATACTGATCAACACCACACATGGGATTAACGAAAGTACACTACAAACCTACATTAACGGAATTGAAGACGTGGTGAGAAGTTCTCTATCAAGCAAATAGATTGAAAAATATCTTACAAGTTAACTTCGTGCTTGAAAGAAGTTTCACCACGAAACTCAAACAATGTGTCTCTTCTGTTTATGCTCTAATCTAGCGGGTTCTATGTCGATGATAATCTGTATCTTCTCCACTATTTAAAATCTAAACTCCCTTCCACATCGACAACATCAACAGCTTTCTGTTGTGAACAAGCAAGTTTTGTTAATTGAAATTAGTATAGTCACAAACTTTTTAAAAATCTGGTGGTGCAGTAGGTACTCGTCGATATTAATTATCTGCGTAAGCTAAAAAACATATTACACACCGTTAGTAATTAGTAAGAACTGGGGTTGCTATTGATTCAAATACCTACATTGAACTATTTTTTAAGATCGCCCAACTACTCACTTCCCTTATCGAATAGTTCCTTATCTACTGTGATCTACATGTGTGCATCTTCTGGATGAGGGGAGAGGGTTATTGTGTGACCTCGATAAGTAGTTGGAACTAGGTAGTTGAAAGTATCGCGATCACATTTCTTACTTAAATTATTATTACATGAGGAGCAGTGGGAACTAGATAGTCTAAAGTATAGCGATCATATTTCATCATACAGGTAATAAGTAGGGGTCACTATACTTTTAATTACCTAGTTTCAACTACTTTGCAATGTCACACAACGACCCATCCTCCTCAACCAGATCATCGTAAATAACATACTTTTGGATGAGGCACGTGGGTAGCTGGATGACCTAGAAAAGAAGATGAAATATCTACATCCATATCTTACGGTGTGCGGCGGAGGCTACTTTGTGTACAACTGTCACTTCCCCTTTTCGCTTTCCACTTCCGTATGGTTGTCAGGAAGAACGATCGTTAGTAAGCCTTCACGGGGGCCCGAATCTCTCTGATTTTATCTTAATGGTCTTTTCACGAGATATACGCAAGGAGAAACAATATAGTGGTTGACTCTTCAAGGAATGTATGCTCTTAGAACTTTAACAGTAGACCATATCGTGATGCAAAACGCACTTCTTGTAGCGTCTGCCACTAGATTTGGCTGCGGATCTCCGTGTGCTTTCGCGCTTAGTAAATTAACGTGCTGCTCTTCTTTGGATCTTCTCTGTTTCCTCTATCAGTCGTATGTGGTACGAGTCCCATACTGACGAGCAATATTCACGTATTTGTCAAATGAGTGTTCTGTAAGGTATTTGCTTTGTTGATGGACTACATTTCCTGAGGATTCTTCCAGTGAATCTCAGTTCCGCATCGACATCACTCGTAATTGATTTTGATGGTTCATTCACTTCAAATCGATTCGTACACATTCTCCAAGACTTTTATGGAAGTATGCGCTTCCAGTGATTGCTCATAAATTTTCTAATCATTAAATAATGGGCTTTATGTCTTTGTGTTCACAGTACGTTAAATCTGTTTGAGTTGGAGGTCAATTTCCACTCCCTGCACCAAACGTCGATACTCTGCAGGTCTTCCTGCACTTCGTTACAATTTTCAGGCGTTGCGACTTCTCTGTATACAGCAGTGTCATCCCCGAAAGGCCTCATGAAATTTAGGACGTTTTCTACTAGGTCATTTACTTATATGTATTGTGAAACATAATGGTCCTGTAACACTCACTTGGTGCTCGCCTCCAAAGTCGTTTTTCCGTCTGAAGACTTCTCTCCATTCAGAACGATATGCTGTTCCAGGGGTTGCTCCTGTATAGGTTTGCATGTTTGCAATAACTCAGGGATAATTTTCTTATGCTGAGTTTGTTTTTTGAGATTTATATACAATTGAAGAAGTAGAGGGCGATGTTGTTATTGTTGTGGTATTAAGTCCAAAGACTCGTTTGATGCAACTCTCCATGCTACTCTATCCTGTGCAAGTCTCTTCATCTCCGAGTAACTAATGCAACCTACATCCTTCTGAATCTGTTTACGCCAGTGTATTCATCTCTTGATCTCCTTCTACGATTTTTACCCTCCACGCTTCCCTCCAATACTAAAATGGTGATCCTTTGATGCCTCAGAACATGTCCTACCAACCAATCCCTTTTTCTAGTCCAGTTATGCTACAAATTCCTCATCTCCCCAATTCTCTTCAGTACCTCCACATTAGTTACGTGATCTACCCATCTAACCTTCAGCATTCTTCTGTAGCACAAAATTTCAAAAGTTTCTATTCTCTTCTTGCCTAAACTGTTTATAGTCCATGTTTCACTTCCATATGTGCCCATACTCCATACAAATAATTTCAGAAAGGACTTCCTGACACTTAAATCTATACTCAATGTTTACAAATTTCTCTTCTTCATAAACTCTTCCCTTTCCATCGCCAGTCTACATTTTATATCATCTCTACTTCTACCATCATCATTTATTTTGCTGCCCAAATAGCAGAACTCGTCTACTACGTTAAGTGTCTCATTTCCTAATCTAATTCCCTCAGCGTCTCCTTTTGTTTATGTTCATCTTATATCCTCCTTTCAAGACACTGTGCATTCCATTCAACTCATCTACCAAGTCCTTTGCTGTCTCTGACAGAATTACAGTGTCATCGGCAAACCTCAAAGTTTTTATTTCTTCTGCCTAATCTTTAACTCCGACTCCTAATTTTTCTCTTGTTTGCTTTACTGCTTGCTCAATATACATATAGAATAACATCACGGATAGGCTACAGCCCTGCCCCACTCCCTTCTCCACCACTGCTTCTCTACAAATTCTCTACAAATTGTGAACTACAAACTTCTCTACAAACTGTTAATAGCCTTTCGCTTCCTGTATTTTACTCCTACCACCTTCAGAATTTGAAGAGAATATTCCAATCAACATTGTCAAAAGCTTTCTCTAAGTCTACAAATGCTAATAACGTAGGTTTGCCTTTCCTTAATCTATCTTCTAAGATAAGTCGTAGGGTCAGTATTGCCTTGCATGTTTCTAAATCTCTACAGAATCCAAACTGATCTTTCCCGAGGTCAGTTTCTACGAGTTTTTTCATTCGTCTGTAAAGAATTCGCGTTAATATTTTCAGCCGTGACTTATTAAATTGATAGTTCGGTAATTTTCACAACTGTCAACACCTGATTTCTTTGGAATTGGAATTATTATAGTCTGCTTGAAGTCTGAGTGTATTTCACCTGTCTCGTGCATCTTGCTCACGAGATGGAAGAGTTTTGTCATGGCTGGGTCTCCGAAGGCTATCGGTAGTTCTAACGGAATGTTGTCGAGTGCCAGGGCCTTGTTTTGACTTAGGTCTTTCACTGCTCTGTCGAATTCATCATGCAGTATCATGTCTCCATCTCATCTTCATCTACGCCCTCTTCCATTTCTATAATACTGCCCTCAAGCCCATCGCCCTTGAAATGAAATGGCTCTGAGCACTATGGGACTTAACATCTGAGGTCATCATTCCCCTAGAACTTAGAATTACTTAAACATAACTAACATAAGGACATCACACACATCCATGCCCGAGGCAGGATTCGAACCTGCGACCGTAGGGGTCGTGCGGTTCCAGACTAAAGCGCCTAGAGCCGCTCGGCCGTACCGGCCGGCCCATCGTCCTTGAATAGACCCCTTATATACTCCTTCCACCTTTCTGCTTTCCCTTCTTTGCGCGCTATGTATCTCTTTTGAAATTTCTGGGCTATGAGCTCTGAACACAGCCGAGTGGGACGAAAACGTGCCGACGGCGACCTGGGTTGCACGGCGCTTGCAGACGCGGACCTTGTTCTCGTATACGGTCCTTTAGTGTCAGGCCCGGATGGGGAGGGGGGGAGGAGGAGGGGGAGGGGGGGCAACTGGGATATCTGAGGGTAGAAATTTCTGGGGGCATACATGGTGTACGTGATGTCTCTGCCAGGGGAATCCCTGTCGCATCTACAAATAAAAATCTTTCCCGCAGACAATAGTGATGGGGCTATATGAGCTGAGCCGAATACACCCGAGCGGGTGAATGCTGTTTGTTTATATGGTTGACTGGGTGTGCCAATGATCAGCGTTGTTATAATTACTAGAGGAATCCACATATTCTGGCTACCAGAGTGAAAATAAACGACTAACAGGAATAATAAGTAAGAAAGATTACATATTATCTTCTCGTTGTATCCAAGAAAATGAAATTTTGACAGAAAATTTTTACCAGATCGCTACACTATTAAGGGCCTGTTGCTCACTTCCCAGTTAGCAGCCATTAAAGTTCTGTTCTCGGAATAGCACAGAAAACTTGTTGTAAGAAAACCAGAGAAATGGTTCAAATGGCTCTGAGCACTATGGGACTTAACTTCTGAGGTCATCAGTCCCCTAGAACATAGAACTACTTAAACCTAACTAACCTAAGGACATCACACACATCCATGCCCGAGGCAGGATTCGAACCTGCGGCCGTAGCGGTCGCGCGGTTCCAGACTGTAGCGTCTAGAACCGCTCGGCCACCCAGGCCGGCACAACCAGAGAATAAACGCGGGATAACTAAACTGGTGATTCTAGCAAGGTTAGCGAAGTTAACTGCAGAATAGGTTTGGCAATGGTACGAATAGTTACAGAATTAGTAATGACAAGATTGTTTGTTAGACTGAGGAAGGAGAAGAAATTGGGACATCACGCAAATTATATGGAAGAATATGACGATGGCAACTTTATACAAAAATTTCATACTACCGCTTTTGAGAAGCTGGAGCATATGAATGAAATGTGAAACTATTTCCTAACATAAAACTTTTTGCTTGCAGTAGGCGTAATAGGCATTTGATATTGATACTTCGTGAGCCATATTCTGTCGCGTTATTTATGTAAATGATGTAGATAAAAATGACCATTTGTACCAAAACAGTGTCGCTTACTTGGCGTGTGTTACAACAGCTGAAATATTAGAAACGCGTACTTCGTTTTATCTAGCGACTAAACGAGTAGTTCGCGCCTGCAGTCTGCAACTCTATGGCGACTGCGCTTTGCAGTCAGGTAGCATCCAAAGGTGGCAACACTAGCAGCTCAGATGAGGTTTTTGGCGGTTTCCCTTGATAGTAAGGCGCTCTTTCCGAAGATATCCGGAGCTGTCAGATCTCCGAATTAAGCGGGATTTTCGCGTCTCCTGGCCATTTCCCGTGTAGCTGTGAGCATCTGTTTCCTTTGCTTTCTGCCCGTTACTTTACCGTGTGCTACAGAGAATTTTGAGGCAATAAGGGAACACGTGAAATAATGAATCAGGTAATGTCCTTGCTATATGAACCCATCAACATAATGCAAGTTTGAAGAACAATTATAAATCGGAAGGCTACGTACGCCGACTCCTGTTTTAACAATTCTGCAGATACTTGTAAAGAAAAGTTGTCAGTTCAATAGAAAATTTAACTCCATACTGTACAGCAAACATGTGCGGCTGTGTGGTTGTGATTTGGAAAATGCCATATTTTGTTCTCCTTGTTTATTGCTTGGAAGACGGCTTTCATGAACTAAACAAGGAGTCTGTGACATTCCACACCTCCATGACAAAATTAGGAAACACAAAGTTTATAGGTCCATGTGAATAATGCTTTGACTCTGGCAAGTCTAGGCGATATAAATATAGCTAACCACTGGACTGTGTGTAGAGAAGATCTGTGTTACACAACCAAATCGTTACCGATAATATGTACATATTAAATCTAATATTATTAACTGTGTTCGATTTTGTGGTGCTTTGGAATTTGCCATCAGATGAAATATGAAACAGAATAATTTTACAATCCTGGCATTTTTCGTGCCTTTATAAATTATGACGCAAAATTACATTTAGTATCGGTATTTAAATTGCATTTAGTAAAAGGCTCCTCTAAAACTATCCATAATGAAGACTCCCAATGCGTGCTTCAATGCTGCCAAGAGGAAATCAGAAAAGAAATTAAGAGTGCGGAGTTTTTGTCTGTAATAGCTGACGAAAACAATGATGTAGCCTTCGTTTTGCAGATGGTTGTAGTATATACGTACATCATTAATGGAAAATCAGTTGAAAGATTTTAGAACATCATAGCTCCAGAAATGCATGATGCCCAGACTTTGGCATCGTACTCGTATAACGGATATATCACCACGTGGAAAATTGCCCACACAAATAAATAACAGAAACGTGTTATGCTGCCGCAGTCATGAGTGATTAGTCACACGGGATGCAGGCTCTTGTCAAAGAAAAGTTTTGCAGTCCACCATACATTCATTGTTATGCCAATCAGGTGAATCTGATAACACCCGGAGTCGTTGATAAAAATGTGCGAATATTTTTCACCAAAGTTCAGGAACTATCTTGCTCCTTTTCAGCAACTCCACCAAGAGCAGTAGTTTTCGAAGAAATAGTATGAAAACACGATCGTTGTTTTCGGATCTTATGTTGGTTTCTATGGTTCAAATGGCTCTGAGCACTATGGGACTCAACATCTGTGGTCATAAGTCCCCTAGAACTTAGAACTACTTAAACCTAACTAACCTAAGGACATCACACACATCCATGCCCGAGGCAGGATTCGAACCTGCGACCGTAGCGGTCACGCGGTTCCAGACTGAAGCGCCTTTAACCGCACGGCCACACCGCCCGGCTGTTGGTTTCTACAGAGGTGATTTTCTGTCACCAGAAATGTCATAATACTTGAGTATAAAACACGTTACAAAATTGTACAACAGACCGTCAACAAAGATACAGGCCTACTGTTTTGTGCGTCTTCTTGAGAACGCTAATGCTCTGAGATCTTTTTCCGCTCATTAGGAACTCTACGCTCCTCTAGGGACCTACGGTAGCTGAAAGTGTAGCGAGCCCCATTTCTCAACTATATGAAGACTTTATTTCTTCTCGTTCATGACGGTGGGATAACAATTTCTTCAAACCCAATGAACTTTTATGTTATGCGTGCTTGTTAGAATGGCTTCGTTAGTTTGGAGCTCTGATCTTGCACAGTCTATGACTGCCTGTGATGCTTCAAGTCACATTCGAGAATAACATAATGGTGACATTCTGTTGAAACGATGAGTTCGAAGGTCTGTGCTTTGTCATTGATAGTTATTCTTGGAATACATGTCCCTGCTGGACGTATTTCCCATTTGTGACTTTTCATACAATTGCTTTCGTATTACATAAAATAGTCTTCTTCTTCAGCTGACGATGATAAGCATATAACATTACAGAGAAGAAAGCCCAACAGTCGATTAGCGACTGGACTGATTGGCCATCGATGATATCAATAAGATGTGCTGGCATCTTTGTGACCGTTGTCAATGAATTATTGTATCTATAGCGGTCTCATCTCCACAGATGGTCGTCTCACTTAGTTTTCTGACGACGGTGGTTAGGAGAACGTCTGATACCTCTGTACGGGGACGCGGATGGCTTCGGCGTGTTGGGGAGCGCCCTCGTCCGGGGTATGGTGAATGGCTTCGTCCATCAGGTCAACCGTTATTGTCTACAGTTGACTGGTGTGAATAGAACTACTGTGATGGTTAACGTTTGGCGACATAGCAGTAATCCAAACGCATATTTTCGCCACAGTAGTGTACAACTTGTCCATGGCATCCACAGCAGAAACACACTGGCCTATTGCCCTCTGTCCTCAAAATGTCTATTCACCCACAGGTCGTTATATTTGGAGTAGGCCTTGGTTGTGCCATTGTCAGTCGAGTGCTGGGTTGTCATTTTTATGGCTGTAGCAATAACTGGAATCCATTCTTTCTGTAGAGAACGGCTGTTGGCAGAAATTTGTGTTGGGGGTCGAGGCGCCTCTTTTTAAGGTTTCTCTATTACCTCTTTATATAATGAATTTATATGCATGACTGCTATATCTTGCTTACTCGTTTTGATATTTCTAGTTGCCGCAAAGTGCTCTTTTCTCTCTCTACATGTCGTATGAGAGAGGCGAGGTCACTGTATGTGCGACAACTTTTATACTCATAGGGACCACATTTGAGAGTCAATCATACTTCTTTGGTCCGATTTATTTCTGATACTTTTCCTTGTTGTGCTGGCACAAGGAGAAGATAACAGTTTTGCCTTGATAACATCTCTCTCTAGAATGTATTACAAGTATTACAAGTATATGTAGTGTCATCCATCCCCTATATCTATCTAGAGGTCACATTAAAAGCCTCAGAGTTCGGTTATTCCCTCTGCATAAGTATAGAATATTCTGTGCTCCCATTTCGTATTCACGTTCTTCCACATTTTTAGCATTTTCCCATCTTTTCCATATTTTACTCATATTTTCCATATTTTTCTATATTATTGCTATATTTCCCATATTTTCCATTTTTCAAGCATGTTCTATGTGGAAATGCACAAGAATATATTATTCTCTTATTGAGTACAGTACCAATTTCCTTTAGCATCCAACACACAATGTTAACTACCAAAGCCATCCATTATATGTAAGCTAAAACAAAACTAACACACACACACACACACACACACACACACACGCACACACACACACACACACACACACACAGAGAGAGAGAGAGAGAGAGAGAGAGAGAGAGAGAGAGAGAGAAAGAGAGAGAGGGGGGGGGAGAGAGAGAGAGACACACACACAAATGGACTGCTGACTGATAGCTTCATATCCACTGATACTTACAAATCTATCACTCCATAACCACCTAACAAAGACAACATCCCTTTGTACTTTCTCATATATCAACAACATAGAGTATTGTCCAATTATGGCTGGCAGAGTTTTGCATATAAACTCTAAATCCACACGATTTATGAAATGAATGGAAATAATAATGTCCGAAAAATTGACTTTATCCTATTGTAAACAATCATAGCTTAATTGTTCTATTTTGTGTGTTGATTGCTCAAGGAGGCCCCACATTTCAGGGTACGTTCAGGATAGGGCTAAGGTTCAGGAGTGGATCCACCACCATTAAGCCCAGGTTGGGGACTGAAGATGAATTCACCCATTTAAAACGTTGTGGTACAATCTGAAGGTAGCTCGACTTGTGAGTAAGAGAAGGAAGAGAGGGAACCCCTCGACACAAAAAATAATGTAATTCACTTATGTTTCTTTACCATAACATAAAATCTGTTGAATGTCGTTATTTCCACCTGTTATCATAAATCATGTAGCTTTAATAATATATATATTCCTCCATAATTGTCGTAAAGTAGTGTGACTATAATATAAGTTAAATGTTTATTTGGCACTACAACAGTGAAGTCATAGTCACACTACATAACATTTTTCTTTAAAAAGAGGGTTACACTACCGTTTTCAACAAACTGCGTCATCATATTCAAATGTAAAACGTCAGTCGGAGAATATATAATGGGAATTGCGACCATACATGTGACAACAGTTACGAAAAATAATGAAACCAGGCAACCGAGACAGTCGTGGAACAATCAGGTCACTACAAGTTATGTCCATGCTTGCCCAACCTTTCATTCCATGTCCTAATGTAGAAGAGATTAAAACTACACCAGGGTAAAAAAAATGCCAAGCATTCTTGCAATGTGTCCTGCTGAGACACAACGATCGTATTACTGATAGAAATTAGCAAGTCGTAAGTGTATCAAGCACAACAAGCTCCCATATGGAATACAGCACATAATTTTACTGTATTCTGTGTACATAACACACAAGAAAGCAGCAATGGGGGATGTCGTCGTTGTTAGATGGTCGTAGAGTGATATTTTTGTAAGAATCATTAGGCATAAAGCTGTATTTAAAATATCTAAAATCAGCCATCTATGTGTGTGTTTTAGCTTAGGTTGGCATTGATACCTACCAATTTGCCATTTTTACGGTCTATCCCACCAATTAGCCAATGTTATGTCCTATCATATGAGTTTGGCAATTTTACAGCTATTTGGCAATTTCCAGATTCGGGATCATACTACACTCTTCAAAAAAGTTTTGCATGACCCCGGTTCCCAGAACTCCTGAAGACAGACGTTGACTGTGTGTATTGTATCGCAGACACAGTCCCTTTGACTGTTCAGAGATGTCACTAAACCCGCCCAAAGATGTAATCAACCATGCATGAGCAGCGCCTATTAGACGGAGGGGTCCGACAGCAGATCAGTTCCAGTCATTCCACCAGGAAGGAGGGACACGGCTCGTGTTGTCAGTAGTTCAACCATGCCTAGACGGACAATACCGCGATTCGATCGCGTCCGCATTGTTGCTTGGTGCCAGGAAGGGCTCTCAACAAGGCAAGTGTCTGGACGACTCTGAGTGAACCAAAGCGATGTTGTTAGGACATGGAGGAGAGACAGAGAGACAGGAACTGTCGATGACATGCTTCGCTCAGGCTGCCCAAGGGTTACTGCTGCAGTGGATGACCGCTACCTACGTATTATGGCTAGGAGGAACCCTGACAGCAACGCCACCATGTTGAATAATGCAGCCACAGGACGTCGTATTACGACTCATACTCTGCGCAATTGGCTGCATGATGAGCAACTTCACTCCCGACGTCCATGACGAGGTCGATCTTTGCAACCACGACACCATGCAGCGCGGTACAGATGGGCCCAACAACATGCCGAATGGACCGCTCAGGATTGGCAGCACGTTCTTTTCAACGATGAGTGTCGCATATGCCTTCAACCAGACAATCTTAGGAGACATGTTTGGGGGCAACCCTGTGAGGAAGAAAGCCTTAGACACACTGTCCAGCGAGTGTAGCAAGTGAAGGTTCCCTACTGTTTTGGGGTGGCATTATGTGGGGCTAACGTACGTTGCTGGTGGTCACAGAAAGCGCCGTAACGGCTGTACGATACGTGAATGCCATCCTCATACCGATAGTGCAACCATATCGGCAGCATTTGGCGAGCCATTCGTCTTCATGGACAAGAATTCGCGCCCCCATCGTGCACATATTGTGAATGACTTCCTTCCGGATAACGACATCGCTCGACTAGAGTGGCCAGAATGTTCTCCAGACATGAACCCTATCAAACATGCCTGGGATAGATTGAAAAGGGCTGTTTATGGACGACTTGATCCACCAACCACTCTGAGGGATCTACGCAGAATCGCCGTTGAGGAGTGGGACAATCTGGACCAACAATGCCTTGATGAACTTGTGGATAGTATGCCACGACGAATAGGAGGAGCAATGCAAGAGGACGTGCTACTGGGTAATAGAGGTACCAGTGTGTACAGCAATCTGGATCACCACCGCTGAAGATCTCGCTGCATGGTGGTACAATATACAATGCGTGGCTTTCATGAGCAATAAAAAGGGCAGAAATGATGCTTATGTTGATCTCTATTCCAATTTTCTGTACAGGTTCCGGAACTCTCGAAACATTTTTACTGTGTGTAGTTTGCAAATATGTTTGGTTTATCCTACTAAATTGCCAATTTTTATGGGCTAGAATTTGAAAAGCAATAAAATATTTGGTAACTCACAATAAGCAAATTATAAGCAGTGTTATTCTTTGCAATGAATATGTTGGCGTCTACCATTTTAGTGGATAGATTTCTCAAAATTTCCGCCGTTTTTCAGAATATGCCATGACTTCATTAATTTATACACACTGTAATGTCAAAGTATCTTACATTAATATTTACCACTAATTTGCCGTTTTTACTGTTAATTTATACACTCTATAATATCCACCCAGGTGGGATTCACAGAGGATGTAACCGTATGAAACTACGGCCGGCCGGTGTGGCCGAGCGGTTCTAGGCGCTACAGTCTAGAACCGCGCGACTGCTACGGTTCGAATCCTGCCTCGGGCATGGATGTGTGTGATGTCCTTAGGTTAGTTATGTTTAAGTAGTTGTAAGTTCTAGGGGACTGATGACCTCAGATGATATGTCCCATAGTGCTTAGAGTCATTTGAACCTTTCTTTTTTTATCTTCGATGCATGTGTTGCCAAACAGAGTTGCTTGCAGATGCTTTGTTTGGTATTGGTACTGTGATACGTTTTTGAAGTCTTTTGGGAAATCCCCAGTTTCGGATATGACTTGTATAAGATGCGACAGTTCTCCTGTAGCTGTCCTCCAGCAGCCTTGATGAGTTCTGCTGGCATATCATCAACACCAGTGGCTTTACCAGGTTTTATCTGCCTGACTTCAAAGTGGATCCATCGTGGAAGACATAGTCTCTCTGTTCTTCTGGTCGACTTCCTTACCGTTCTGCAGTTCCTGATCTTCATTATTTCCTGCATAACGTTTTTAAAGAGATTGTGTTCACCTTTCTACTATGTATTCCTGCTCATATAACCCTGTTCTTTCATCATTTTGGACTCCAATGTATTTTATTTATCTGTTTCGAAGGACCTGTTTAATTGATTTATAAGCACATTCTAGGTTTCCTACACTGATCATTTCATTTGCCACCTTGCTTTGCTCCTCCAAGAATAGCTGTTTAGCCTTTTTTGATCCTCGGTTTATTTCATTCCTCAGTGCTCTATATTGCCCTTGTCCTTCCTCAGTGTTGCCTTGTTTCAGCTTACGTCTTTAATTTATTTTTGTTGTGCTTTCTGACCTATGTTTGTTTTTTCCCTGCATGTCGACATAGCAACAACCTCCCTTATTCTATTCAAATGTCTCGTATTTACGTATGCGTTTTGGAATTGTCACGACATCATGAAATTATAGCACTTCTGCCGATAAAACAAGTCTACATTGCCCATATTATTTTTGTCAAAATTCCCGTCCCAGTTCTATTTAAAACGAAATTAATGTCATCTACACCTTCTGTGATACCCATGATAGGGTAACTTCCAACGTAGGTGTTTTTACCTCTGCTGTTCTACACTGTTTCCGGGAAGCGATATACTTTTCACTTCGGAATGATATCTCGTCTCATTTGTAGCTCTAGTAAGGGCATATGAGCAAAATTTTCTGTGAAATCCTGAATTAATAGCAATAAAAACTGCCTCATTGGGCGAGATAGAGTCATTGTGCCAAAGTGAAGAATTAAAAAAAATCAAACATATGTAGTACTCGTGTTATCCACTAAGAATATCTGTCGAGTGAGCTTAGTGTTTGCAGTTGCCGACAACATTGAAATAATACCATCAATTAAGTTTTCTGTAACACTGTTTGTTGTGTGAAAAGCTGAAGTCTAACACTACATCAGCAACAGAAATGATGAAAATCGGAAGACGTCAAAGCTGCTCTCCATTCATAATTAACACTAAGATCTAATTATTGAATAACATCACACGTAGGATTTACATACTTCGACACCTCTTGAAGCCACACTATAAACTGCATGAACGGATTTTAAGACGTGTTGAGAAACTCTCTAGGAAGCAAATAGATCCAGATATATCTTGTTAATGACTACCTACTTGGAATAAGTTTCATCCCATATACACTGTGTTCAATAGTTAGTATGTTCCATTTACACTCTAATCAAGCAGATTCTATGTCGACAATAATTTGTATCTCTGCTCCACCGTTTAAAATCTAAACTCGCTTGTACATCAACGGCATCGACAGTTTCCCGTCGACAATAAGCAGTTTTTATTAACTGAAATTAGTACAGATGTAAATATTTTAAAAATCATTTTAAACGCTAATATTTATCTACATTCGCAACAAATACACTGAAGCCTCAAAGAAACTGGTGTAGGCTTGCATATTCAAACACAGAGAAATGTAAACAGGCAGAATACGGCGTTGTGGTCGGCAACGCCAATATAAGACAACAAGTGTCTGGCGCTGTTGTTAGATCGGTTACTGCTGCTACAATGGCAGGTTATCAAGATTTAAATGAGTTTGAATGTGGTGTTATAATCCGCGCACGAGCGATGGGACACAGCATCTCCAAGGTAGCGATGAAGTGGGTATTTTCCCATGAGAGCATTACACGAGCGTATCAAAAAAAATCAGGAATCCGGTAAACCATCAAATCTCCGACATCGCTGTGGCCGGAAAAAGACCCTGCAAGAATGGGACCAACAACGACTGAAGAGAGTCGTTCAACGTGACAGAAGTGCAACACTTCCGCAAATTGCTGCAGATTTCAATGCTAGGCCATCAACAAGTGCCAGCGTGTGAACTATTCAACGAAAATTCATCGATATGGGCTTTCGGAGCCGAAGGCCCACTCGGCTACCCTTGATAACTGCACGACACAAAGCTTTACGCCTCACCTGGGTCCGTCAGCACCGACATTTGACTGTTGATGACTGGAAACATATTGCCTAATCGGACGAGTCTCGTTTCAAATTGTATCGAGCGGACGGACATATACGGGTATGGAGACACCCTCATGAATCCATGGGCCTTGCATGTCAGCAGGGGACTGTTCAAGCTGGTGGAGGCTGTGTAATGGTGTGGGGCGTGTGTAGTTGGAGTGATATGGGACGCCTGATACGTCTAGATACGATTCTGACAGGTGACACGTACGTAAACATGATGTCTGATCACCTGCATCCATTCCTGCCCGTTGTGCATTCCGACGGACTTGGGCAATTGCAGCAGGACAATGCGACACCCCACACGTCCAGAATTGCTACATAGTGGCTCCAAGAACACTCTTCTGAGCTTAAACTCTTCCGGTGGCCACCAAATTCCCCAGACATGAACATTATTGGGAGTTCTTGCAACGTGCTGTTCAGACGTTTTCCGTACTCTTACGGGTTTATGGACAGCCTTGCAGGATTCGTGGTGTCAATTCCCTCCAGCACTACTGCAGATATTAGTCGAGTCCTTGCCACGTCGTGTTGTGGCACTTCAGCGTGCTCGCGGGGGGCCTGCACGATATTAGGCAGGCGTACCAGTTTCTTTGGCTTTTCAGTGTAATACCGAGTACAGGCAGTAACTCCTTACTTCAAAATTATCAGCTCAACAAGTGCCAAGGATTCTCTCTCGTCTCCACAAAGTCTAATCTCCTTATTCGTTCAAAACTTATATGCCATATGTCTTTGGTATTCAGACGATTGCTCATTTGATCGAAATATTCTGAACTGCACCGCAGGACAGATACAATAGGAGACACGTTTGACTAGGCTTTACTACTGCTAGTGCAGTGTGTGTGTGTGTGATCACACTGCAAGTTACTTGAGGTATCTTCCGACAGCTGTCTTTTAAAAGCCTAAAACCAGCACATGGCGTATGTTGAGGCGTGACAGCTTAGAAACACAGCTGTCTGGAGACTGCGCTTCGTGGAAATCATGCAAACTCATTCTACCTACATCCATAAAATGACCACCTATTTGCGCACATGGTTAACTGACAAGGTGCTACAAGGACTATTCATCTTTCTAAATATCATCGCTGAAATTGAATTCATAACGTCCACTTTCTATAAAGCCCTTTCGCAATGTCGCTACTACAAAATCTATTGACATGGAGACCTGAAAACACAATAAAGTCTATTATAACACAGGAAAACTCGCTTTTCTTCTCCGGTAAGATAAAACTGTATAAATATCCTTACGTTCAGTACAGTTCGCGCACCATTACACCTCTTTTCACCGAGCGAGGTGGCGCAGTGGTTAGCACACTGGACTCGCATTCGGGAGGACGACGGTTCAATCCCGTCTCCGGCCATCCTGATTTAGGTTTTCCGTGATTTCCCTAAATCGCTACAGGCAAATGCCGGGATGGTTCCTTTGAAAGGGCACGGCCGATTTCCTTCCCCATCCTTCCCTCACCCGAGCTTGCGCTCCGTCTCTAATGACCTCGTTGTCGACTGGACGTTAAACACTAACCTCCTCCTCCTCCTCCACCTCTTTTCATAGCTCTCATTACTTCGTATGAATGAGAATTCAGAAGAACGATATTTTCTGAATCCGTTCTGACTACGTGTCGTTTTCCTCGAGGTATTTCGTAATGCTAGAACACAGTATATGTTCCGAAATTTTAGTTTAAATCGCTGTCAGTGATACAGGAACTACTGTATGGGTGTGACCCAGACGATTCTTTCGCTTTTAGGTACATATTTTATGTTTAGTGAACGGCTGTACATGATTATTAAATATGAACGCATTTCATTACTATACGACGTAAACAAGTACTTCATTCACCATACTGGTGTCAGCATGTGGAAAACTTATAATAATTACTTAAGTATTTCTTCTTATATTTCGTTAATAAAAACGTACATATCCCTCTATACATGTTTACTGCATTCAAGCCTCGGTCCCATTCAATTACCAACTATGCTTTCTAGAGTGTATTTTACACAGTCCAGTCACATTAATGTGACCACCTGTCAAACATCTGAATAACCATATTTTGGAGCGTGAGCCGCTGCGAGACATACAGGAAGAGATTCAGTGAGGTTCTGAAAGGTACCGACAGGAGTGTGGAGCCATGACGACTACATTTTCATGGATATGTGCGCTAGGTTTCTCCATAGAGGATCCATGACGCGAACACCCCGATCGAAGTGGTCCCACAGGTTTTAGATTGGGTTTAAATCTGGGCAATTTGGTGCCCAGGAAGTATGGTAAATTCATCCTGGTGCTCTTCAAGCCACGCACGTACACATCAAGCTGTGTGACACGTAGCATTTTCCTCTGGTAGATGTCATGGTGCCAAGATAAAACAATCTGCATGTAGATGTGGACATCGTCCCCAAGTAGAGATGCATACTTGAGTTTATCCGTTGTACCTTCCAAAATGACGAGATCACCGAGGGAATACCTCTAAAACATCCCATGGACCACAACGTTCCCTCTTGGTTACAGGATGTTTGCTTTCAGATGTTTCACGTCTTGAACATCAACTGCTATCAGGCCAATGGGCATAAAACGCGATTCATCTGAAAACACAACCTATCGCCAGTCAGTGGAGATCCAGCTGCAGAACTGGCATGCTAATTCCAGCCTTTGTCGCTTAAGAGCAGCAGCCAGCATAGGTGTATGAAAAAGGCTCCTATCCGCAACAACGTCCGCTGAACGTTCGTTTGGGAGACAC
Organism: Schistocerca cancellata; assembly: GCF_023864275.1. Taxonomy (NCBI): domain Eukaryota; kingdom Metazoa; phylum Arthropoda; class Insecta; order Orthoptera; family Acrididae; genus Schistocerca; species Schistocerca cancellata. The sequence continues at coordinate 273,545,696 of NC_064629.1, forward strand.
ATTAATGGTAGCCCCTTGGTTCATCTAGGCGGTCAGTTGCCTCACAGTTGCTGATATATCCGCCGGTACACATCTCCACAGTTGTCTTTCACCACTATCATCTATGGCTTGCAGTGCACCACCGTCATCTCGGCACACAGTATACTTTAACCACGGTAATACATAAACTGGTTACAAACGTAGGCATTCTGGAAATGCTTCCAGCCTTGTTTTGAAAGCCATTTATCAAGCCCTTTTGGACGTCAGATAAATCGCTACGTTTACGTGTTATGACAATTACTGCACTGTTTTCTGCATCCTACTGGCCCACTTTATATACACTGTTTTGCAAAATTAAAGGAACAACCAGAAATTTTGCAAGGTTGTTTTTATTTTGCCTCAAAACATTATAAACAGATGATAGTAAAGTAGAAAAATGCAAAAAATTCAGAACTTAAACAACTACCCCATGCATAACGGTAGATAAAACTGTTCTTTGTTGTTTCTAACTGATCAGATTTGCACACGCATTTCGAAAAAATGGTTCAAATGGCTCTGAGCACTATGGGACTTAACTTCTGAGGTCATCAGTCCCCTAGAACTTAGAACTACTTAAACCTAACTAACTTAAGGACATCACACACATCCATGCCCGAGGCAGGATTCGAACCTGCGACCGTAGCGGTCGCTCGGCTCCAGACTGTGGCGCCTAGAACCGCATGGCCACTCCAGCCGGCGCCAGCATATGGCATTAAGATAAAAATTATAAGGAATCTCCATGGTGTGTTCCCCGGAAAGCGGGTGGCTCCGTATCATGGAGCTATTTCTCTAATGGTAATAGGACGATATTTCCTTACAATTTTTATCTTAATGCCATATGCTGGCGTTAAAGGATCTTGGCGCACCACATGGGGCATGCTGTGAATGATGTCATCAGTCTTATGTTGAGGCAATAATGCCCATTCTTCCTTCAGAGCTGCTCTCAATCTTTCGTAGTGGTTGGTGGGTGCTGACGTGATGCATGTCAGACACGTTTTATGAGATTAAAATCGGGAGAGTGAGCAGGCCACGGCTAGGGGTGCAATAAGTTCCGTTTCCAAGAAAATATTTATATGGTCACGTATTATCGTCCATCTTTACGAAGTCAGGACTCACATCTCCTTTCAGCAACCACACTTGACGACCCAAGATCATGTCACGATACCTGACAGCAGTTAAACTTTGCCGATTCACCAGTTCAATTTAATGAATAGGGGTTCGAGTGGTAAACATAATCTCTGCTCACACCATTCGGGATCCTCCTAGATATCGGTCTCTTTCCGCAATGTTTGGGTCCCAAAATCGTGTTCCAAGTTCCCTCCAGAAACAAATCCATCGAGACTCACTCTCCAGACTAAATCAGGACTCATCTGTGAAAACAACATTGGCCCACCGCTCGACTGCCCAGGTGACATGTGATGACTCCACTCCAGACGTTCCCTTCTGAGGTGTGTCAGACGTAGACATACAGTAGGTCTCCAACAATAAAGGCCACTCTGCCGAAGCCTACTGCGCGCTGTTTGCCTCGATACTATACGTCCAGTGGACGCTGCGAGCTCACACGCCAGTTACCATGCAGTACTAAGGTGGTACTGTCGTGCCCTTACAGCCAAATGACAGTCTTCTCTTCTGAAGTCACACGTGGTCGGCCCTGCCCTGCTCTTCAGGATACAGTTTTCGACTCTATAAATAGTCACCACATTCGAGAAACAGTAGAACGATTCACACTAAGCCATCGAGCCACCATGTTTGCGACTGTCCTGCTTCCTTCTTTTCTATGGCCCTCCACCGCAAAGAGTCTGGTAGGCATCTTCTCTGTGCCATACTGCACCGTCTGTGATTGTGTACACAGCGACTGTGGATGTGGGACTACCCAGCAAACACTACCTCGTTTCATTGATGCCCTGGCGTCACCGTTTGCACGGTTGTCCGTTGACGGGAATGCCTTCTTCCATGCCGAACAAGATCGTTGACAGTTTGTATGATTATCGTGAATTAGACACAGGACAGGGAAATAACGGTCTGCTGCTTTAATTTTGGGCACCAGTGTACCTTCTGCTGCTAGTGCTGCCACCTGCCTTCTGTGAGTGCTTATTGAACGTTGACGTCGAAAACAGGCGGTGGTCACATCTATGTAACTAGATTGCGTAGTTGCAAAATTGTGGAGGAAAATATCACAGACTGCATTTTTTATGAACGATATCCAACAAATATGTAGATTCAATCTTCCTAGATTTCTGAGTGTTTACACAGAGGAATTTCATATTTCACCTTCTCGGCAAATCCTGACAGGTTGGAGCTTGCAAAAGTACTTAGTCAGCAAGTACATACTTTTGCGATCTCCCATACGTCACCGACTCAGCAGAAATATTTGTATGCTTTTCTCAGGTCAGGCTGAGGTTTGCAAAAATGTTTAGTTCAGTCTTGCTGCTAATGAACAAGTGTGTTACATTAGGCCAAACGAATACTCTACAGAGTCATAGTATGAACCTTTAACATACGGACAAAAGAGAATGAATCTGTCTGTCATGATCGTTAACACAGTGTATAGATCATGAATATTCACTGTAACCAAGTGTTTAATGTAAATGAGCACAGAAGGACGAATGGAGGAAGTGCAGGAACTCAGGGGACATGTTTCCTCGTAGCAATGGTTTATTTGTTGCACACTCTTGTACTAAGAGCAGTTATTTGTGCAAAACAACAACTGCAGTTGTAGCAAGTCACAGAGAATGCCCAATACTTTGTTACTAAAAGGTAGCCATTAATTGCATTTACATTAACTAGCATTTTTAGACGGGATAGCAACCTGTCACTCACACACTGCTCACCTACAGGAGTGGATGGACCAACATTTTTTCCATCCTTTTTAAGAATTTACCATGACATCATTAAATTGTACACGCACTGTAATATCAAAGTTTCTTACAATAATATTTATCATTAATACTTATCCACATTTTGCAGAACATGGTGCAATGAAATTAATTAAGGCTGTCAAAGTGCCTTACCTCATCAATTATTGTAATACTTTATATAGGATAACTCTGCTTCTGACGGTCTTCGCACTACGGCGTGCAGATTTCGAATGATGAAACTCGCATGTTTGGAATAATATTAAAATTACGCCTGATCGTTTCACTACAGGACACAGACCTTGAATGGACAGCAAATTTCCTGAGAGCAGAGGGGTCTGCAGTTATTGGCTGAGAGCAACAGTCCTTTATGACATCGGCATTATGCAGTTGGCCTAGAGCAAAACACAGATGTAAAGTAGGAAGGGGAGGGGTAGTCATCGACCTTGAGTTCAAGTAGAACAAGAGTGTTCCGATACCAGAAGTGCAATTCCTGACATCAGAAAGTGATGATGTTGCATTTTTTGAGCTCATATGCTCACCACCATCTTACTGATGATGAACAGACATTTATCTTTTCTAAAGGTACTGTAAAATGCGTAACAGTCTTAAACTTATGTATCATCATATGAAAATAAGCCGACAAAAGTAGATATTCTAGGACAGTTCTGACTCAAAGTCTCCACTTACATCCTAATTTAAACAGACACCAGTGAGGGAAAGGGAGGAGCTCTCGTCCCCAACACAAACCTCACACCGCCCCCATGCTACCTGCACCACTGCTGCCTCTGGCAGCACTTCATCTGCAGTGCTCCAACACCCCAACCGTCCGCAAGTACCCGCACGGCTCCACATCACACTTGGCCCGCTTCCCCAAATCCACTTGTGCTCTGCTTAAACAGCCTCCACGCCTTACTGACACCATATTTTAAACAATTCATCCCTCCATATCTTCTACTATAAGTTCAAAATGTTGAAAAATTCCACTTCCCCGAAGTTTAAAACGACAGGAAGTCTACTGACTGTCACAACTGTAGAGAACTAGACCTATCTTTAAAACTAATTAGCCAAGTGATGAGGCCAGTGTAGTTACCACTGTCGTATTAGAAGGAGAAATAATGACTTGCATCTTTTTTCAGACAAACACCACACTGTGGGTAGTCTCTTCCACTAAGCTCACCATTTGTAAACAGTGCACTACTATCCGAAAACATGCATGTGGACTGCAACACCCACGTGCTGCACTGAGAGCAGGTCATGTGAGGTACACTGCTACACCTGCTGCTGTTACCATCAGGTTCCTCACCACATTATGTGACATTACACAGCTATTGCGAAACTGTTGACAAACTATCGCACCACAATGCTGCAAAGTGCACAATGCAGGGCTGTGGTCTGAGCCGCTTTCACCTACAAGAATGGAGAACCAGGTGCCGCATCATAAAGTGATGAATGCAAGAGAGAATCTCTCGCCTTTCGTCCAATACAAAGTGGGTGCCCTGCCACAGTTGGCGCAACAGGTGGACATAGTTTTCAGATGTACTCCTAAAACTACACGATTTTACACCTAAACATATCCTATTTTAGAACACTGTGTTAGAGGAAGGTGATGTAATGGTTCTGACGTTATGAAGCAGGCATAGCCTACATGACCTTGCAGTCTGCTCACTCAGAGCCCACTGCATTCCGCATGATGTCACATGGTTCCACATAAGTAACAAACCACGTTGCTGCGACCATTTCTGGCCATGCGTGTCCACTTTGTCCTGCACAATGAGGATCTGAACTGCCCAGCTCTATGACATACAGCCGTGTACCCCGCCATCTTCCGTGCACTGTATAGAAGGAGGATATCCATTTCCAGCACCAGACGTACATTCACCTAGCAAGTTTCTTTCTTACAGAGCTCGGAAACACAATGATCGCAAACTGTAAGAAAATGAAGCTAATACTTTGTACACAGAATAAAACATCGATTCAGTCTGGCACAAACCATATACAGGTTTCTGGAGGTGTATAAGATTAACTGTTTACGAAATTCACATCCGATTACGGTCGGGAAATTACGTTATGTTCACACCCTTCCTATACCGGGTGAAAATACTTTCTTGTAAACGAAATACAACACTGTTTCTGACTGACCAAACCATTCATAGGTTCCTCAAGAAGTATAGCAGTAACCGTTTGCGAAATTCACGTCTGATTACGGTTCGGACATTATGGTATATTCGCAACATCCCCTATAAAATAGTCAGCATAAACGTAAGTAACGAAACAGCGATGTCTTACAAGGGTAATAGTCTGTCCCCTTCTTATCCATGACATTTCAACACGAAAAACGGGTACCAGTGTCAGATACCATACCACAGCACACCATTTATTTGACATTTACCATACGCAGCGGAATAGCAAAAGCAGCGATATAATATGCACTGCCAATCAAAAATATATTGGAGCAAGGCAGCATCAAGTAATTATCACCACACACAACATACACAAAAAACAACAGTAGCTTTGTGTTCCAACACACAACTGACAACATAATCGACGAGCAGTTTAAGATACGTCCACCATAGATTGGGTCTCTCCATAGCGATCCATATTGAAGAGTACAAGTCACACAGGTTCACCACACTCAAACGCTTAAAGTTATTTGTCAGAGACATGCCAGACACAGTCTCCCACTGGTCCATGTGCAGGTGGAATAGCAAAAGAGATCGACTAGTAGTGATATACGATATTTTCCACAACGTGTGTAGGGTCTCTCCATAGTGGTCCACATCACAGCGTACGAGTCGTGCAAGTTCACACTTAAAGTTCCCCCATTGTTCCACATTCAGGTGGAATAGCAAAAGGGGCCTATCAACAGTGATATAAGATTTATAGGAAGGATGGTTAGGTTTTAACGTTTTGTCTACCTTAGTATCAGTTTTCCACCACACCAAAGCATGTCTACAGCGAAACTCGGTGTTAAATAAGAAGTTACAGTGCCACCCAGCATAAGCGACTGGTGGACACTGTGGTAGGCTGAGAATTCTACAGCTAGTTGGGAAACTACAGGAATCTGAATTCGCTCTGGAACCCACTCTTTGAATTTACTGAATCTGCTACTAATACTACTAGTGAAACTCGAGACATTCGAACAATCCTTTCATTCTTAACTCTGGGAAACTAATCTACCATAGGTAGGTGCGTAAGAGGCCGAAGACACTGCTAGCTACGGCTTAACCACCTATGGCGAGCTAACATACACTCACAGGCGACAACTTCGGCAAGCCCCTGCACATCAGCAACACAGACTGGATACGCCAGCTGCTATCACAGCCGACCAACAGGCTTCAGCAGGGAAGCCGACGAACTCGTACACTAGCACACACACACACACACACACACACACACACACAAAAAAAAAAGCGAACACTCACCTACACTGTGAATCTGATATATGACCTATCGGGCACTAACTGATGATGTACCAAACTGTTACAAGTATGCTGATGCTGACCGAGAAGCCAACATCGGTACCCATTTGCAGCCGCCGAGTAACATTGCTCCACAGTGTCAAAGGTATCCGCCTGCGCTAAAACCAATACTAACAAAATCTACCCTTGCATGGCCTATTTCAGGCAGGAAAAAAACTGCTACTGTTCTTACAGCCCGACCCAACTATCTCAGAGGCTTTTTTCTCTTGGCGACCCACGCATCTGTATGAACTGTCATAGCGCATTCTCCTCTCCAGACATCCTTACATTTCAATACAAATGAGACATGTGTGTTGTGTGTCGTGTTAAAGATTTTGATGCTGCTTCAGCTAAACCTCTAACCATAGAAAGGCGACTATGTCTACCTATCTTCTGGAAGCCTGCATACAACACAATGTGCAGAATATCTTATATCACTGGTAGTACTCCCCTTTGCTATTCCACCTGCATATATAGCAATGGGAGAAGGAATATGTATCACTGACAAATAACATTAAGTGTTTGAATGTGGTGAACCTGTGCAACTTGTACTCTGCAATATGGAGCGCTCTGGAGAGAGTAAATCTGTGTTAGACATTTCTTAAAATACTCTTCGACTATGTTGTCAAGAATGTGCTGGAATATACAGGAGGTGTTTCTGAATTGTGGTCGATGTTAAACACACGGTGTGCTGTGGTCTGGTATCTGACATTGATGACTGTTTCTCCAGTTGAAATGTCATGAATAAGAAGAGAACAAATTACTATCACCACAAGAAGTCGCTGTTTTTTCACATAGTTTACCACCGCTGACGATCATTTTATAGGGGGTGATGTGAACATACCATAATTTCTGAACCGTTATTGTACTTGAGTTTTGTAATCAGTTGCTGTTATACACCTCTGGAAAAGTACAAATGGTTTGTGACAGATCGAATCGATGTTGTATTTGAACTACAATGTAGTAGCTTCATTCTTTTACAGTTTGCGACCATTGTGTTTGGAACTCTGTAAGAAAGAAACTTGCTACATGAATGTACGTCAGGTGCTGGAAATGGATTTCCTCCTCCTACTGAGCACGGCTGTTGTGGTGGGCCACACGTCCTGTATATCATAGCCCCTGGCAGTTCAGACCTGCATCATTCAGGAAAAAGTGGACGGTTATGGCTGGAGATGATAGCAGCTACATGGTTTGTTGCCGATGTGGAATCGTGTGATTTCATACGGAGTGCGTTAAGCTCCATGCAAGCAGTCTGCTGGAGCATGTAGGTTATGCCTGCTATGTAATATCAGAAGCGTTACATCAACTTCCCACAACACAGTCTTCTAAAATTAGGGTATGTATGTATATAGGCTGCATCAGTGATCAATCAGCTTTAAGGATAGGTTGAGTGCTCTATGGTTATGTCAGCCAGAAGAGCCCTATCATTTTAGACTTGGCATCAGTGGATTTTCTCAATATTTTGGGGTTATGATGGTTGGTATGGATGGGTGATTTGTTTAAAATGTAATGTCAGAGGGGTTTTGGAGGTTGCTCAAGCATAGCACAAGCAGACTTGGGGGAAAGTGGGTCCAGCTTGTTGTGGAACAGCACAGACACTGGCAGATGCTGTGGGTGGTAGGGCAGCATGGTTAGTGAGTGCGACGTGTGAGCAATGGCTGTGGTGGTGGTGTTGGTGCAGGCAGTTTGTGGGTAGTGCCTGGGCAAAGCACGGGTGGAGAGCTCTTCCACTTCCCTCACCAGTGTTTGTTTCAATAAAGACAGAATTGAAGAGTTCCATAGCTAGAGCATGCAGTGACTATGCACCTGTGAGTGAATGGTAGCTTGAAGGAAAAGACCTGTCAAGCAGGCCAGCAGACAGGCCTGTACCTGCTCAAACATCCTCTGTTTCAGGTGTCATAGCGCCAGTATTGCAGAACTATGATCCTGATGTCATAGGGCCCATCCCAGTATATCAACCCTGGACCACTATGTCAGAATTCCACAGTGTCATAAATAGCCCAACAGCTCTGAGCTGCATTGTGATGTCAGAGCTAGGGCCAGTATTCCAGCTCTGGGGCAATATACAAGAAGTCCACACTGTTATAAACAGCGTAACAGGTCTTACCTGGATTGTGATACCGTAGAGCCACAGCAAGTACTCCAGGCTAGCGAGTATGACAATGTGTCATCTTGGATTTCTGGCCAGCTCATATTTAGGACAACAACGCTACTTCCACAGCAGTGTGTGAAAACACACTAGCACAAACGGGTTATTTGCTTTAATTTCCTACCAAAATTTGAATTTCTCGCCAAAATTTGTATTATCTGCCATTTTATACATATTGGCCTTCGCTAGATGGGAGAAGGGTGGTGGTGGGAAAGTCCCATGACTCATTGATGACATCGATGAAGCCATTGGTGACACCATTGGTGACATACTTTGGGCCAGAACTGTCCTAGAATATTTACTGACAAAGAATGGAAGCAGTTTCTCATTCTCCTCTTTGCTTGTCTTAAGAACCAACGCAAAGTCCTAAAGTTATGGAATTGTTATATCACTATGCATATGGAACACTGGAACTGTGGTGAATAAGGGTTTTCAGAAATGACTGTAGCCAGTCGCCTTTCGTAATGGCAGACATTTTATTTTCCCATTATAAGTTTCATATCCAGTAAAGCACTTGGTTGTTGTTAACTGTGGCAATGTGTATATGGTGTTGTGTTGATAAGATAACTGGACATCTTAAACAATGTTTCCCAAAGTGATGTGTGCCCCTATGAACAATCCTAAGTACTGAAACAACTCTGCCTAGCTACCCTCATAGTGTTCTGAACTATCACTAAGGACTGTACCATCTGATGACGAGTAGCTAGGCGACTTGAAACCAGTAATAACAAACTAAGAGTTCCATTAGTACCATGAACGACTGGGTGCACCCATTACTGAAAACCTGTTCAGGAATTATGTTTCTACGGTTAGTAAAATGAATACAAGTTCTTATTGGCAAATCGTAAATTTTCTTAAAACTACTGTTTCACTGAACACTAACGAAAGTAAAATACTACCCCAACTATTGACATCAGTCAGCAGAAACAGTTTCGGTACTAATACCATAAAAGTGATTGCAGTCGTATTATGTCTGCGATTCTCTGATTACATGAAAGCAGTCAGGGAAATTGAACTACAATTACAGCTGCTCTCTCTGGTTTTCTATAATGTCGTTAAAGGGCTTACCGTGCTGCAGCCTCCTCCAGCAATAATACAGTCTTGCCCACTGTACTTCTTCTGAAGATGGCATCATAATAGGATTCATCATTTTGACCAGCTGATTCTGTCGTACCACTTGAGTCGCCGTCTGGAACACTAAAAGTGTAAAGTCGCATGAGGTGATCTGGTCAAAATTTTGCAACAGCGTACAGATATGAATATTGTGTGTTTCGTATTTTGCTATTTGTGTATGTTCTGAATCTACAGAAGTGTCCTGCACGTGTAATTTAAAATTTTGTGTAACTGAAGACATATAAACCTTAAATAGAATAAAAAAATCTCGGAAAATCTCTACTGCAACAACAAAGCACTTAGTGTGTTCTATAGCTATCCCTAACTGAAGCAGCCGGCTTGTGTGGCCGTGCGGTTCTAGGCGCTTCAGTCTGGAACCGCGTGACCGCTACGGTCGCAGGTTTGAACCCTGCGCCGCGCATGGATGTGTGTGATGTCCTTAGGTTAGTTAGGTTTAAGTAGTTCTAACTTCTAGGGGACTGATGACCACAGATGTTAAGTTCCATAGTGCTCAGAGCCATTTGAAACTTTTTTTTTAACCTAACTGAAGCACAAATTTGGCGGCGACTTTGGATGCTATCTCTGGGCTGACACTAGAGATTTATGGATAAAGAAACACATTCACTATGAAGACCTGTGCCGAAGTTAGAAAAGACATTCATGGTGGCCAACAGGTTTCTCGCTATGCGATTGCATCAGTCTCCCTAGAAGTGAACTAAATCATTCATATCCGGAAATGCGACTTGTAAGTCCCGGTCGCGATTATCGTTTACTGAGAAAAACTATAATACCAGAGAACCTCGTAGTGAACTGATATCATAAAATGAACAGTGTGTTTTTTTTATATAAAATTACTGTGTGCATAAATTAGAACTTTTCCAAAATTATTTCATTTTGAATTAAGATAAAAAGTCTGATATTATTTTGTAAGTAATATATGGATGAATAAACAAATAACTAATTAAAGAGAATGTCCTATAATTTATTTGTGAAGAGCACATTCTGAAAATCATGAGCCTAATGGTTCAATCTTGACGATGTGGGTTCCGCAGTAAACTGATCTCTCTCTACTCTGCCATAACCAAAACACACACTAGAGAAGGTCTAGAATTCATATAAATTGCTGGTATCCTTCGATACACAACTAAATTCCTGAAGCAGCTGTTTTTTCTGCATGCAATTTTCTTGGTGACGTATCTGGATTTCGTCATGGTGGTAAGGCCAGATATCGGTGATGTTAAAGTCTGTTTACCCGATGTGCGCTCTAAACCACTAATCATCATGTTTACTCGCGGCCAACCTTGTTTGTGAGTCAGATGTGTTATACATGTCACTAGGAACTGCCACCAAAGCCGTAAATGGGTCTGCATGGACCACCTCGCACAGAGATGAAATGTGCTGACATTTCTGCGGAGTACAAGACACTTTAGATAGTATTTTCTTTCCCCGTTAGCTGACTTCGCTAACTCAAAACAAAACTGTCACACTACACCATAATCTAGACCCATTTGGTAAAGGCAAAATTAATTATCATAGACTTACTTTACTTTTTCGTGTCCGGAAACTACAATTTGTTTGCCCAATATTGGGCAATGTCCAATGCTTCTTCTTTAACCAGCCATAGATCGTCGAGGGTGCATCTGTGCGGGCAGGCAGGGCATTGTAAGAGATGTTCCATGTCCTGTCGAGTGCCGCAGTCGCATTTGTCGTCATTTTCGTCCAACAAACCCCATTTGATAAGATTAGATTTCACAGGAGCCACCCCAGTTCTGACGCGGTTAAGCATTCTCCAGGTTTTCCAATCACCAGAAACGCCGCTTAGTGGGTCCTCTCTTAGTGGATAGTAGACGGGGGGCTCATCTAAGGCGCTACTTAGGAAACGGCGTATGGATTTGAGTCTGCTGGGGCCACACTCTAGGCCAAATATTGAGTGACGAGCATCAAAGGTTTGTTTTAGCTTCTCGGTATGTTCATGGGCTTTCCTACGTGAGTCAGGGTTTGTGAAACCTACGGCCCTGTACAGATTTTCTATGGGGGTAGGTTTCATGCAGCCTGTCACTATTCTGCATGTTTCATTCAAGCTAATATTTACCTTTTTTGCGTGGGCGGATCTGCACCATACCGGGCAGGCATATTCGGCAGTTGAGAAGCACAAAGCTTGGGCTGAAGTTCTGACCACGGTAGGTTTGGCACCCCATTTGCTGTTGGACAGCTTTCTTATTAGGGAATTTCGTGCTTCTACGTTTTTGCGTGTTTTTTCGCAATGATATTTGTATGTCAATGTTCTGTCCAGCACGACGCCAAGGTAGGTGGGAGTATCTGTGTGTTCTAGTAATGTCCCATCCCAGGTAACATTTAGCCTGTATTTTGCCTGCCTCGAGTTCAGATGGAATGCACTCACTTGAGTTTTGGAGGGATTGGGTTTTAGAGAATTCTTTTTGTAGTAGGTTGACATTATAGAAAGGGCGGTTTCTAGTTTCTCCTCGATGGCTTCAAACCTGTTGCCTTGAACTGTTATTGCCAGGTCGTCTGCATATACAAAAGTTTTGGTTTTATCTGGAGTTGGTTGGTCATTTGTATATATGTTGAATAGGATTGGCGCCAACACGCTCCCTTGGGCGAGCCCATTTTTCTGATTCCGCCATCGACTCTTTTTCCCCTCAAGCATTACGAAGAACTGTCGATTTTGGAGCAGGGATTCGATTATCTTGACTAGGTGGTAGTCTTTCAGGGTCTCGTAGATTTTATGCAGTAGTGTCCGGTGATCTACTGTATCAAAGGCGGAACTTAGGTCGACTAGTGCCAGCCCGGTGATTAGTTTATTCTCAAACCCATCCTCGATATTTTCCGTCAATGTTAGAATTTGACTGGTACAGGGCTTTCCAGGTCTAAAACCTGCTTGGTGTGGAATTAGCTTCGTGTCAACGATCTTCTCTATTCTCAATCTTTCATAGAGCTTAAACAGGTGGCAGAGAAGGGTTATGGGTCGATAGCTCTTCGGAGACTCTGTGTCCTTCCCGGGTTTAAGGAGAGCCACCACTTTTGACTTCCTCCACAGTTTCGGGATTTGAAAGGTTTCACGGTACACGTTAAAAAGTCCAAGTATCCAGTCCCTGGCGCCAAGGCCGAAGTTTTTAATCTGTTCCACGCAAATATCATCAAACCCAGCGGCTTTCCCATTCTTCATGGTATTTATGCCATTGTTCAACTCTCTCATGCTAAATGGTTTCTGGAAGTTGGTGTTTTCCGTTGGCAGTAGGCGTGTGATTTTAGTTTTCTGACGTTTGGAGTTGAACTTGCCGTTTAGAAGGAGTTGGTTGGCCACCTGGTTTGGAGTTACGTTGGCCGGGGCCTTGTTTAGCCTTGGGTCACCATCCAGTTTCTTAATCAGGTTCCAGGCTATTTTGCTACTGTGGGACATATCCATTCTTTCTAGGGTTGCTATCCACTTCTTCTCGCGTGCCTCGCTGAAGGCTGACATTAAAGCTGTGCCGCAGGTGATGGTTTCGTCGCTGAATGGGTCTTCCGCGAACAATACTTGATACTTCTCCAGGATGTCCTTTGAGGCATTTGAGAGCCCTGGGATATAGTGTTGTCTGCAGCCCCTAGGAATATAGCTTCTAGATACCTTTCGCAAAGTCTCAACAAAGATAAGATAGTTATTTGGTGTTGGGGTCAGACTGGCTAATTCCTCATCCAGCGCTTGGGAATATTCTGACCACCTAGCCTTTATAAAGTTGAATCTCCTACGGAAAGGTATTTTGGTTGTTTTGATTGTTGAGTAGACTTGGATTCCAATAGGTCGATGTTGTGTTTTGGGATTGCATCATATACTCTTTTGCAGCAGGTGTCGTAGATGTTCCGGCTGACGAAGCAAATATCGGGATTGTAACCTCGCTTCCAAATTTTGCTGTTGAAGGAGCAGGGGAGCTTGGGGTCGTGGAGAAGTGAGAGGTTATTTGCCTCAGCCCATTGTTCTAGCAGCTGACCATTGGCGTCTGTCTCGTCGTAGCCCCAGGTGGTGCTGTGGCTGTTAAAGTCGCCCACAACGAAGTGTGTCCTTTGGCTGTTGAAACTTTCTGGCGTTGAAGTGTGTAAGTTCTGGCGGGGGGGTTTATATACGGAGCATATTGTAAATGATCCACTCTCTATCGCTAACACTTCAATGTTGTTGGTGGTTGTCTTACTCGTGGAAGAGAGCAGCATCTCGGGTCTGGTAAATATTGCGCTCCCATACCTTCTGTGAGGTGCTTCTACTGCCAAGCGCTTTCCTTTGCTATTGGGTCTGTTTGCTGTTTCATCTCTATGCGTTTCCTGCAGGCACAGTGCGTCCCACTTTTCTGATTGGCATAGTATTATCATAGAAAAGTGACTGATCGCAGTTTCTCAACCTTTCAATATATATTAAAACTGATTCATAGTAACACATGTCGTAGACTATATCCAGCTGTGCTAAACTGCTAGACAGGAAATCAACTCCTCGTGTGCCTGTATAGTACCTGCGAAAAGACGCTTACTTCAGACAGAGCCCCAGGCTCCACAGAAATGGCTGTCTGGACAAATGTTGCAACCCCTTGAACGAAGTTGAGAGTTCTCACTTTGCATTACCTTCATCTATGGGTTCGAAGTTTATAGTCTTCAAAACTGGGTTCAAGCGATGTCTTTCCAATATTAGGCCCTGAATTTCGCCTAGAGAGTACGCTCTATTGTGTGTAAAAGTCCAAACATGACAGAAAAATTTTGAGACCTCAGCACAACTTCTTGTTATCTACTAATCACGGCCCTATTCGCAATACGAAGTACGCCTCTCCTATGTTGCATTGTTCTGTTTTTGGAAATACCCCAGATTTTGGCCACAGTGGATGTAGTGCTATGACTTATTGTACATGCAATTTGATGTGGTGGACCGAGCGAGGTGGCGCAGTGGTTAGCACACTGGACTCGCATTCGGGAGGACGACGGTTCAATCCCGTCTCCGGCCATCCTGATTTAGGTTTCCCGTGATTTCCCTAAATCGCTTCAGGCAAATGCCGGGATGGTTCCTTTGAAAGGGCACGGCCGATTTCCTTCCCCAACCTTCCCTCACCCGAGCTTGCGCTCCGTCTCTAATGACCTCGTTGTCGACGGGACGTTAAACACTAATCTCCTCCTCCCTCCTTGATGTGGTGGAAGTTACAAATCATTAACCCCAAGATGTAACAAACTTACTCATACTCCTAACATTGTTATTCAGATGTGTAGTGCATCATCGACATAGTTTCGCGTTACGACAGCAACGCATACGTGGGTTCACCCTTAAGCAACGAGGTCTCCCCAGTACGATTCTAACATAAATTACGCAGACAATACGAGCTGTCCATCTTCCCTATTTACAAACGCTGATATAGACGACAACTGGTCTGGATGTAGATTAGGGTGGCCCTCATTTTTCAAATTTGACCTTTTTTCTTTCTGAAAAATTCAATTGCGTGTAATTTGAGCTCGATAGGGAAATGGGAAGCGGTGCCCCTACGCTCTCCAATACTTGAGAAAAAAATGAAAGATCATAAAGAAGTTTCATTTATTATTGTCTCAAAAAATATTCCACTGAAGTAGCAATTCAACCAATTACATTCAACTTAATTATTAAATTTATTGCTTAAGATTTAATCACGCGATTTATATTACTACTAAGTACTATGTTTGTGGGGACAATAGTATGAGAAAATAATTTTTTTTTTGTAAATACTTCGATGAAGTCCCTTTTCTATACCCTGGAAACTCAGATACTCGAACACAGCCTGAAACATATAATCCTTTAGTTTGTCGTCTTTTTTTAACTAATTTATTACACTCATCCATGAGCTTTACGCGTCTTTTTGCCGGATCACTTACAACTTCCATTTTATCTGTTGATGAAATCTTCATTTTCACGCTGCTGCGAACGATCCATGTTAAAACTTATCACTCAAGTCAATCTGGTAAAAACAATTTTGTTTCATTAGCAACAAGTTTACAGTTTTGGTGATTTCTGGGATTTGATGGATTCCTATTCCAGCACTTTTCGTCTAGATATTCTGCCTCGAAAACTAAAGCATTGACTATTTTTATTACTTTTCAGTCATAAGATAAATTAGAATCAAAGAATGCAAAAGCTACATTTTTAAGAGACAGGTACCATAAATGATTTTTCAGTTTATGTAAAGCGAACATGAGAGATATCAGTCTGCAACGGGATATCTCTAGAGGTTAGAACAGAGTTCTTCAGTCCGTCTATGGCACTTTGGTTCTGTAAGGGATAGAGAACCAAGCTTCGACATGCACGTTGAGAAGGAAAATACTAATGTCACAAACTTTAATCTCTTCTAGTGATTATCATTCAGATTCATCATGGAACATAAACATTTTCAAGCGATAAATGGATTTCACCATTCCCCTTTCATGTTTCGATAGCCCCAGGAGAACAGAAAAACACACCACGATATGGTGCTTCACATAGAAGGAAGGTAGTAAACACAAAAATTTTCCTCTCATTTTCTCTAGGTTTTTATTCTGTTAAAGTATATCCAAAATACAAAATTCGAGACAGATTGACTTCATCCAGCTGTTCGCTGACTGTTACATCCTGAATTCCCATTTTTTAAAATTTTTATGATCCGATCTATGCTTCTAAATCCCATATTTTCCTCAAAGCCGATTCATATATGTAATGTTTCAAAGACTAATGCTTTAACATAGGAACTCTTTTACCCTCCGCAGATCGAAATGCTGGCACTCGAAGAAATTGCTCAGTGCCACAATTTCAAGGACTCACAGAGTGTCTTTTATCGTACAGTTACGTATTAATGCCGATGCTTAGGCACTTCAGAAGGTAAGTTACACATTACGTGTCACACTAAGACCATTGCGCAACAAGAGTGGCACATTGTGAGAAGTAAGTACATGTTCATGGTTTCTTGCAGACACATTTCAGACACATTGCTGCTGCTGTGTGTACAAGTGCATTGAGATGTGCAGTGAAGCGCCGCCGCAAATGGAAACGTACTTCAACTGGAAACGTAAGTAGGCAGGACAGAACGATTCTTGTGACCAAAAGTCTAAATTGTACAGACATTTACCATCAAATTTTGGCAGTATATGGAGCAAATGCAATTTAGCGTTCAGCCGTAATGAAATGGTGCTCACAATTTGACCAAAGCCGCACAGACTTGCGTAATGCTGACTGGGAAGTCCAGAGCTTGCACCATGAGATTTTCATCTTGTTGGCAAGCTGAAAGAAAATCCGTGGGAAAAGAGATTTACCAACAATGAAAAAGTCCGCACAGTAGTTGTCGAATGGCTCCATGACCGAGGGATCGGTTTCCATTGTCTAGGAATTGAACGACTGGTAGAACGTTCGGACAGTTTTTTTACAAAGACTTGGTGACAGTGTCGAAAAACAGTGTATGTATCTGTGTTATTTTGAAATGTAGTGCAACATTCAATAAAAATTAATTGGCAGCCACAACAATATGCAACTTACTTTTTGAAGTCCCCTGGCAGTAAACTACCATCCGAGTGGACCGTAGCAGCCTGTGATGGCTCATCCTTAAATATGTGAACTTCAGCTGTTTTACTCGTGAAGTTTCTCTCGGAACCTGCGGATAGACTCCTGTTGTCTGCAAAATCGTCGGTATTTTGACCTAATTTTTCGAATAGTGCTACCCACCGAGCGAAACGGCGCAATGCGTAGAACATTGGACTTGCCTTCGGGTGGACGATGGTGCAAGTCCGCGTTCGACAAACCTAATTTAGGTTTTCAGTGATTTCCCTAAATCACTCCAGGCAGATACCGGGATGGTTCCTTTGATAAGTCACGGCTGATTTCCTTCCCCACCCTTGAAACACTCCGAGCTTTTCCTCCGTCTCTAATAACCTCGTTGCTGACGGGACGTTAAATCATAATGTTCCTTCTTCTTTTCTATTGTAGCTATCAAGATGTGAACTACTTCCCTGTCACTCATCCTATTTTCATCGTAGACCACAGGAAGCTACGGAATCATTACTGCTTTACATACATTCTCAATTTTACTTGTGGCGATGGCGTTTTTGAGACTGTTATCAGTCGATGTCTAAGGGCCTTCCTTGAAATCAAGTTACTCTAAGACAACACTACTTGCACTTAACGTCACCAAATCAGCAAATTTTTTCTCAGGAAAAAATAATACAGAATCGAACGAGATCATGTTAAGTGACCGAAATACATGTAAGATTATCAACACTGAATGAGTAGCAGGTTTTTCTTTTCTTTTATCTTCATATGTACACTCCTGGAAGATGAAATAAGAACACCGGGAATTCATTGTCCCAGGAAGGGGAAACTTTATTGACACATTCCTGGGGTCAGATACATCACATGATCACACTGACAGAACCACAGGCACATAGACACAGGCAGCAGAGCATGCACAATGTCGGCACTAGTACAGTGTATATCCACCTTTCGCAGCAATGCAAGCTGCTATTCTCCCATGGAGACGATCGTAGAGATGCTGGATGTAGTCCTGTGGAACGGCTTGCCATGCCATTTCCACCTGGCGCCTCAGTTGGACCAGCGTTCGTGCTGGACGTGCAGACCGCGTGAGACGACGCTTCATCCAGTCCCAAACATGCTCAATGGGGGACAGATCCGGAGATCTTGCTGGCCAGGGTAGTTGACTTACACCTTCTAGAGCACGTTGGATGGCACGGGATACATGCGGACGTGCATTGTCCTGTTGGAACAGCAAGTTCCCTTGCCGGTCTAGGAATGGTAGAACGATGGGTTCGATGACGGTTTGGATGTACCGTGCACTATTCAGTGTCTCCTCGACGATCACCAGTGGTGTACGGCCAGTGTAGGAGATCGCTCCCCACACCATGATGCCGGGTGTTGGCCCTGTGTGCCTCGGTCGTATGCAGTCCTGATTGTGGCGCTCACCTGCACGGCGCCAAACACGCATACGACCATCATTGGCACCAAGGCAGAAGCGACTCTCATCGCTGAAGACGACACGTCTCCATTCGTCCCTCCATTCACGCCTGTCGCGACACCACTGGAGGCGGGCTGCACGATGTTGGGGCGTGAGCGGAAGACGGCCTAACGGTGTGCGGGACCGTAGCCCAGCTTCATGGAGACGGTTGCGAATGGTCCTCGCCGATACCCCAGGAGCAACAGTGTCCCTAATTTGCTGGGAAGTGGCGGTGCGGTCCCCTACGGCACTGCGTAGGATCCTACGGTCTTGGCGTGCATCCGTGCGTCGCTGCGGTCCGGTCCCAGGTCGACGGGCACGTGCACCTTCCGCCGACCACTGGCGACAACATCGATGTACTGTGGAGACCTCACGCCCCACGTGTTGAGCAATTCGGCGGTACGTCCACCCGGCCTCCCGCATGCCCACTATACGCCCTCGCTCAAAGTCCGTCGACTGCACATACGGTTCACGTCCACGCTGTCGCGGCATGCTACCAGTGTTAAAGACTGCGATGGAGCTCCGTATGCCACGGCAAACTGGCTGAAACTGACGGCGGCGGTGCACAAATGCTGCGCAGCTAGCGCCATTCGACGGCCAACACCGCGGTTCCTGGTGTGTCCGCTGTGCCGTGCGTGTGATCATTGCTTGTACAGCCCTCTCGCAGTGTCCGGAGCAAGTATGGTGGGTCTGACACACCGGTGTCAATGTGTTCTTTTTTCCATTTCCAGGAGTGTATATATGTATAAGATTTACTTTTTATAAATAAACTGTTGCGATTCATATTTACTTCGCTGTCGCCATTATGAAACCGCTTCTTCTAGCTCAGATACTGTTCTCTCATTCACAAATAGCAGGTAATCGATTCCATGCATGAACCCTACACATGTTTTTGTACTTGACTGAATTATTAATTCAAACCTACTAATTTGGGTAGACATTATTGCAGATTCTCTGTCGGAATTCATGCTTTTTATCAGTAAACCATCAATTCCCACACGGCTAGGGAAGCACTTTGATGCACAATTAATTTACACATCCGTAAATTGTGAAGGAAAACCTTTGACATTTGTCTGGCACACGGCTGTTTGCTCCAATTTATTTCATAATAACAACAGTCGAGTAAATAATTTTCTCTCATAAACTAACTGATGATGAAGACATTCTCCTTGCTGTGACTGCTACCCTCCCTCGATAATGGAAGACTATTGGGATGGTCCAAGTTGGGTCGTAAAAGTGAACGGTTCGGCTCGCCTGCGTGCTCTTAGCCTGACTTATGTTCACAAATCCGTCACGTCACCCAACCAATGTGATCTACGACATGAGGAAACATTCAGTTAAGGAGATAGAAGCAAGCAAACTGCTTGCATTGGATAATGAATGAATTCGTCATGCAGAATAAGTATTTTGGATTTTCCGATTGTGAAGGCCCAGCAACAGTCTTCTCTTTACCCTACTGAGCCCAAATTTCACAGTAGGAGAAGGGGGGGGGAGATGGAATGACTCAAGAAATATAAAAAATTTGCTTAAAAAGAACCAAATAAGAGACACTGTAGCATGGAGCTATTAACAAAGGACATTATAAGTAGAGCACGAGGAAGTCATCAGCACGGCGTTTGATACCTAACAAGTCTTGAATGATAAAATGATATGTAGAAATTGAGTACTCACAGCGCCACCACTGACTACATGTGGTTCATTCATAATAATAATCAGCTACTTTGGCCATCTTGTTTTGCTTTGGTTTTAACAAGCAGAACTCCATCAGTGTATGTTTACATATAAATATCTTTGTAGGAAAGCTCAAATGTAAATACTTTAGGAGCAAAGGTACCACTCACTGATAAGCAGAAGCGTTGAGTCATCGAGAATTACATATAAAAAAGAATGAAAACTTGCTAGCTTTCGGAGTTATGCTGGATGAACAATGCCATAGCTGCATTTCGAGAGATGGACTTCGAAGCGAACTGGAAGTGGGTGACTGAACGAAGGAAGAGAAAACTGCCGGGTGGAGGGTGTGGTGACAGTGGGTTACCGGAGACTGAGGCCAGAATGATTACCAGAGCGAAGTATATGTTGGAGGGATATACATCTACGGCTATACACTGCAAACCACCATGAGATGCATGGCAGAGATGACGTTCCATTGTACCATTTATTAGGGTTTCTTCCTGTTCTGTTCACGTATGGAGCGCGGGAAGAACGATTGTTTGACTGCCTCTGAGCATGCAGTAATTATTCTAATCTTATCCTCATGATCCCTATGTGAGCGATACGTAGGGAGTATCCTAGAGTCATCATTTAAAGCCTGTTCTTGAAACTTTGTTAATAGACTTTCTCAGCATAGTTTACATCTATCTTCAAGACTCTTCCATTTCAGTTTCTTCAGTATCTCTATGACACTTTCCCACAGATCAAACAAACCTGTGACAATTCGTGCTGCCTTTTTCTGCATATGTTCAATATCCCCTGTTGGTCCTTTTTGGTATGGGTGCCTCACACTTGAGCAATATTCTCGAACTGGTCGCACAAGTGATTTGTAAGCAATTCCTTTGTAGACTGACTGCACTTTCCCAGTACTCTACCAATAAACCGAAGCCTGTCACTTGTTTTACACGCGAACGAGCCTATGTGATAATCCAATCTCATATCCCTATTAAGTGTTACACCCAGGTATTTGCATGAGTTGGCCAATTCCATCAGTGACTCACTGATGTTTTTGTCATAGTATACTACATTTTTTGGTTTTGTGAAGTGCAAAATTTTACGTTTCTGCACATTTAAAGCAAGTTGTAAATTTTTGCGCCAATTTGAAATTTTATTAAGATCTGATCGAAAATTTATGCAACTTCTTTCAGATAGTATTTCATTATCAATAACTGAATCATCTGCAAACAGTCTGAGGTTGCTATTAATGTTGTCTGCAAGGTCATTAATATGCAACATGAACAGTAAGGGTCCCAACACACTTCCCTGGGACACACGTGAAGTTGCTTCTACATCTGCTGATGCCTCTCCATCCAAGATAACATCCTGCATCCTACCTAGGAAAAACTACTCAGTCCAGTCACAGGGGTCATATCCCTATGGAAAACCAAGGTACAAGACCTGCCCAATCCATCATTCCAGCACCTCCTACTCCACTGCTGTCACAGACTTATCCTACCTCATCAGAGGCCAGGCCACCTGTTAATGCAGCCACGTAATACATCAACTCTCCTGCAAGAACTGCACAACTTTTTATATCAGCATTACCGCCAACCAGTTGTGCATCATGATGAATGGCCACCCCCAAACTGCTGCCAAGAACAAAGTTGACCACCCAGCGGCACAACATTCAGCTGAGCATAACTCAATTATAGGTGGCTGCTCCACAACATGGATCATATGAGTCCTCTCGTCCACTACCAGTTTCTCTGAACTTTGCAGGAGGGAAGAGAAGGATAGTAGTGTTTAACGTCCCATCGACAATACAGTCATTAGAGACACAGCAAAATCCAGATTAGGGGATGATGAAGAAGCAAATTGAATGCGCCCTGTCAAAGGAACCATCTCTGCGATTGCCTTAGGTGATTTCGGGAAATCACAGGAAACCTACATCTGGATGGCCAGACACAGGTCTGAACAGTCGTCCTCCTGAATGTGAGTCCAGTATGCTAACCACTGTGGTACCTCCCTCAGTCTGAACTTTGCAGATGGGAGTTATCCTTGCAACACATCCTTCACTGCCATAATCGTGCTGGCCACAATTTCCGGTAATCAACTGTTCCCACACCCTCCACCCAACAGTTTGCACTTCTTCCATCCTGTCATCTCTTCCCAATTTGCTTCCCCATATCAGCCTGTGCCGATCCCCACCGACTCCCACAACTGTACGTTACATACCAAGCCAGTGCATCTGCCACAGTTCCCTCCCACATTACTCACTGACAAAATGGCTGCCGCCCTCTGAACCATTAGACACCACCCCAGCTCCTCCCCCTGCCTCCCACCACTCTCTTCCTCTACTCGCCCCACCCCTTCCTAGTTCATCTACCGAAATGCAGCTCTGGTATGACTTTGTGCGGGCCAGTCTATTACAGGAATGTTATTGTCGTGTAACCACTCCGCCACAGACCGAGTATTATGAACAGGTGCGTGATCATGATGAAAGATGCTATCACCACCTCCGAATTGCTCTTTAATAGTGGAAAGCAAGAAGGTGTTTAAAACATCAATGTAGACCTGTGCTGTGATAGTGCCACGCAAAACAACAAGGGGCGCAAGCTGCCTCCATCAAAAACATGACCACACCATAACACCACCACCCCTGAATGTTACTGTTGGCACTACATACGCTGGCAGATGACGTTCACCAGGCATTCTGTGGTGTCACCGCCAGACACCACACTTGGTAGGTGGTAGCCTTTAAATCGGCCGCGGTCCACTAGTATACGTCGTACCCGTGTGTCGCCACTGTCAGTGATTGCAGACCGAGCGCCGCCACACGGCAGGTCTAGAGACACTTCCTAGCACTCGCCCCAGTTGTACAGCCGACTTTGCTAAAGAGAGTTCACTGACAAATTACGCTCTCATTTGCCGAGACGATAGTTAGGATAGCCTTCAGCTACGTCATTTGCTACGACCTAGCAAGGTGCCATTATCAATTGCTATTTATCTGGTGATGCCTGTACCGTCAGACCGATGTACACCAATTATGGATTAAAGTAAAGTATTCAATCAGCTACGTACTTTAGTTGCTAGTCTCAATCCCTTTAACTGTTCCAGACCTCACACCAGTGTCTGCGTGAGCTCAAACGTGTGCCTTTCGGCTACCAATCATAGTGGCTTGGCTGTCTTGCCAAGTCACAACAAATTGGCGACGAGGATGGGATGACGAGCCAATTCGCGTTTGTACTAATACTACAGCTCCTGCCCTGATTTACTTGTGTAATGGCTTCGCCACCATCTCCAGATGTACTGTCCGAATTTTATCGCTTGCAGAATCAGCAGACACAGGCCTTATTGGATGCCCTTGGAAAGCTCGTCCAGGGTCAACGTGCAATGCAAAACGATGCGGCGGCCGCTGCGTCACCGCTGCCGCTGCCACAACACGCAGTTGGATCACCTTTTTGTCCTTTTGAAGCGGCACTGGAAAGTTGGACGGAATGGTCACGCCAATTTGGATTCCATCTCGCCGCCTACAGAATTCAAAGTAACGAGCGGCAGCCTTTCTTATTATCTTGTGTAGGCGTCCAGACGTACCGCGTGATAGTGAAATTGTTTCCCCGACGCGACGTAGCAACTCTGTCCTACGACGAAATTTTGTCTGCATTAGATGCATATTTCAAAGAATCAGTCAATGTAGTTGCCAAACGGTATACGTTCTTTCGTACAAAACGTACGGCCGGTCAGACTTATAAGGAGTGGGTTGCAACCTTGCAAGGCCTTACTAGGGATTGTGCTTTTGAGTGTCAATGTGGACTCCCTTATTCAGATACTATGGTGCGTGATGCAATTGCCCAGAACATGTCTGATGTTCGTATATGGGAACAGATTTTGAAACTAGTCAATCCCTCCCTTCAACAAGTGATGGACATATTGGATCAGCCGGACACACTTGACTTTGCTCAGGAATCATTTGAAACTTCGCCACCTGTGTGTCAAGTTAACCGGCCTGCCGGGCGAGCTGCACGGAACAGTAAACAGTCCTCGCGCCCGGCCGCACCAATGCCTCCTGGCTCTCAGCCATGTGTCCTGTGTCGGCAAACAAATGCAGTGAAATCATGCCCGCGGTGTGCTACTAGACATTCGTGTGAGAATTGCCCATCACGCCAGGCTATTTGCTTTTTCTGTAATAAAAAAGGCCATGTTCAAAGTGTTTGCCAGAAAAAGCTCAGATCGGACACTCACAACCATTCCAGGCCCTTTGCTTTGCGACGGAATCGAACTAAGAATACTCAGGCTCGTGAACCTTCGCCTATGGAAATTCATGTAGTTCATTCCACTCCACCCAGTGCCACTCTCTCTAACAGTGACTGTGTTCGTCCCACAAAAAGTGTGCATCGACATCGACGGAAATCCCGCCAAGTCGCAAGTGATTCTGTACCAGTGTCAGTTCACGTTACACAAGACAGTCGCTCTTGTCGTCAGCGGGACAATAAACTTTTTGTTGATTTGGACATTAATGGCAAAGTGATACCGTTCCAGCTCGATACCGGAGCTGCTGTTTCACTACTCAATCACGACACGTACAAACAGCTGGGCACACCTCCGTTGCGTGCCGCAAATGTTAAGCTCAGTAGTTATTCAGGACAGCATATTATCCCTGTGTTAGGACAGTGCAGCCTTCTTGCAACATACAAGGGACAAACAAAACTTGTGTCATTTTACGTACTTCGTTCTTCTGCTGCAGTGAACTTGTTTGGTTTAGATTTATTTCAGTTGTTTAACTTGTCTATAGTAAATCAGGTCCTATCAGTGAACCAGACTGTGCCTTCAGACAGTGTTTCTCGTCTCTGTGAAGAATTTGGAGACAGTTTTGCACAAGGCCTCGGTTGCGCTAAGAACTATAAAGCACATTTGGAACTGAAAGTCAATGCACAACCGAAATTTTTCAGAGCGTGCAATGTTCCCCACGCATTGCGTGACGAGGTCGCAAAAACATTAAACGAATTGGAATCACAAGGTGTAATTGAACGTGTGCAGGCTTCTCTCTGGGCATCACCCTTAGTAATTTTGCAGAAACCTTCCGGAAAATTGAGACTTTGTGTGGACTTCAAGGCAACAGTGAATCCACAACTAGTGACTGCAACTTTTCCTTTACCCCGCCCGGAAGATCTTTTTGACAAACTGTGCCCGGGTAAATATTTTTCAAAGTTGGACCTAGCAGATGCGTACTTGCAAATACCGGTGGACGAAGAATCCCAGCGCGTTTTGGTGGTTAACACGCATCTTGGTTTGTACCGATTCAAACGACTGCCATTCGGGTGTGCATCCGCCCCTGCATTGTTTCAGCAATATTTACAAACTGTTTGTGCGTCGGTCCCTACTGCAGCAAACTATCTGGACGATATTGTGATCTCTGGAAAGACGGAAGAAGATCATTTCGCCAATCTCAGACCATTATTTCAGGTCTTGCGACAAAATGGTCTTCGCTTGCGGAAGGACAAATGTGTGTTTTTTGCTCGTGATTTGCCATATCTGGGACATGTACTCAATGCCCAAGGCATACATCCCAGTCCCGAGCACCTCCATGCCATACAAGAGTTGCCTTCGCCGCAGAATTTGAAGCAGCTACAGAGTGTGCTGGGAAAAATCAACTATTACCATCGCTACGTTCCCCACGCCTCTTCCATTTCAGCTCCGGTTCATCGCTTACGCCGTAAGGGTGTTCCGTTCGTCTGGACGACGGAATGCGAACGCGCCTTTCGCCAGTTGAAATCGGCGTTGCTTTCCAATACCTGCCTTACGCCATTCGATCCCCGGAAGTCCCTTTTGTTGATGGTGAATGCATCGGATTTAGAGATCGGTGCTGTGCTTGCGCACAAAGATGTTTTGCACGATCGCCCTATTGCCTTTGCGTCCAAATTGCTCTCGTCTGCGCAAAGAAATTATTCACAGATCGAGAAAGAAGCATTGGCTCTCGTATTTGGTGTTACAAAGTTTCATGATTTCATGTATAGTCATCACTTTACCATCATCACAGACCACAAACCTTTGACATCGCTTTTTCATCCGACCAAGCCTGTACCTCCACGTACAGCGCAGAAATTCATTCGCTGGTCTATTTTCCTCTCGCAGTACCGCTACGATATCTTGTATCGGTCCACTGCTAAGCACGGAAACGCCGATGCGTTGTCCCGTTTGCCTGTTGCTGAGGATAGAGCATTCGATTCCTCCGAACTTGCTTGCATGTTCATTGATACGGAAACCGATGACTGGTCGAATCGTTTCCGATTGATTTTCGTCGTGTAGCTACAGCCACAGCTGCCGACCCTGTCCTTGCTACCGTTCTGCGTTTTGTTGCTACGCAATGGCCCTTGTCAAAGTCACGGATCGAGGATCCGTTGGTTCACCGTTTTTTTGCTCACAAGGAGAGACTTTTTTTACGACGTGGTGTTTTGCTGTTGCGTTCTGATAATGATCAGTCCAGGGTCGTGGTCCCACGTTCGTTACAGTCCTCTGTCTTACGGCTTCTCCACCAAGGACATTGGGGTATAGTGAGAACGAAACAACTTGCTCGTCAGCACTGTACTTGGTTCGGAATCGATGCCGCGATTACGAATATGTGCTCTTCTTGCATGGCGTGCGCCGAACAACAATCAGCACCACCGCGGAAATTCTTTGCATGGCCGAAAGCCACTTCCCCTTGGCAACGCTTACACATCGATTTTGCTGGTCCATTCTGGAATGCTCGATGGTTGGTTGTGGTCGATTCATTCAGTAATTTTCCTTTTGTTGTCCGGATGTCTTCTACGACGTCTTCTGCCACCATTCAAGCGTTGTCCGCTATCTTTTGCATTGAAGGTCTTCCACAGACTATTGTTTCCGACAATGGCCCACAATTCATGTCCGCAGAATTTCAGTCATTGTGCAAGGCCAATGGTATTCAACATCTGACGTCCGCGCCGTTTTCGCCACAGTCAAACGGTGCCGCTGAACGTTTGGTCCGGACTTTCAAGTCACAGATGTTGAAGTTGAAAGAGTCGCATTCTCTGGAGGACGCGTTATTGCTCTTTTTGCCCTCGTATCGCTCTCAGCCCCGAGATGGTCGCTCGCCGGCTGAGCTGCTTCACGGTCGCCCTCATCGAACCTTGATGTCTTTGCTACATCCGCCGCATCAGGTTCCTATGCAGCGGCAGCCACCTGCTTTTGCTCCAGGCGACGTTGTCTATTATCGCAACTATCGAGGTTCACGGCGCTGGCTCGCAGGGCGCATTCTTCGCTGCCTCGGCCGCGCTATGTATCTGGTTTTGGGGGCCTCTGGTGAGGCTGCGCCTCTGGTGAGGCTGCGCCTCTGTCGTCGCACGTGATCTGCCGCTCGCCGTCTGCTTTCAGCGACGGTGCCGTCCGGTCAGCGCCCTGGGGACCCATCTACTAGCTCGCCTCAGCCCCAGGTGTTACCGACGCTGCCTTCCATTTTGCCCCATGGCTACGCGCCGCCGCCGCCGCCGCCGCCGCCTGTTCTCCCGCCGGCGACGCCCGCAGTGGACGCGTCGCTGCAACCGCCGGGCGCCTCCCTGGGTCACGCGCCGCCGATCGCTTCCCGGGACCAGTTGTCCTCCGCCATGGAACTCTTGCCCGCTCCGGACCATCTGTCATCTTCGCCCGTCGGGTGCTCCGGCTCGATGGAGGTCGACCCTTCGGCCCCTCCTGTCTCTCTACGGGCGCATACACCGCATGTTGGCGTGCACCCTGGACTAGGTTTTCAGGCGTTTCCTAGCTCCCCTCGGACCGAATGGCAGGGTGCGGGTGGCACAGCCTCGCCTGTTGTTAGACTCCCCACCTCGTCGCATACGTCAACATGGGTCCTCCCCATGGCGGGCGGAAGCCTTATAACACTACCGTTCGCCGATTTGCGGGGGAGGAATGTGGTGTCACCGCCAGACACCACACTTGGTAGGTGGTAGCCTTTAAATCGGCCGCGGTCCACTAGTATACGTCGGACCCGTGTGTCGCCACTGTCAGTGATTGCAGACCGAGCGCCGCCACACGGCAGGTCTAGAGACACTTCCTAGCACTCGCCCCAGTTGTACAGCCGACTTTGCTAGAGAGAGTTCACTGACAAATTACGCTCTCATTTGTCGAGACGATAGTTAGCATAGCCTTCAGTTACGTCATTTGCTACGACCTAGCAAGGCGCCATTATCAATTGCTATTTATCTGGTGATGCCTGTACCGTCAGACCGATTTACGCCAATTATGGATTAAAGTAAAGTATTCAATCAGCTACGTACTTTATTTGCTAGTCTCAATCTCTTTAACTGTTCCAGACCTCACACCAGTCTGCGTGAGCTTAAACGCGTGCCTTTCGGCTACCAATCATAGTGGCTTGGCTGTCTTGCCAAGTCACAACACATTCGCCATGCCCACACCCTCCCATCGGATCGCCACATTGTGTACCGTGATTCGTCATTCCACACAACGTTTTTCCACTTTACGCTCCTTACACCAAGCGAGGCGTTGCTCGACATTTATCTGTGTGATGTGTTGCTTATGAATGAATATGGCACTTAGGCCTGAGCTAGCGATGCGCGCGCATCGCTGCCGTTGCGCGCTACGCTTACTCGGCCGTTGAGAGCTTGTGAAGAGGTTTCTGTGCTGTGGGCGCCGCGGGAAGCAAATTTTCGTCTGTTGTTTTCACAACGCCTTCAGATTGTCGTGTTCTGCGCCCCGCAACATGGGAAAGAAGTATGCGCAGAGGAAAACTGCCGCTACGAAGGGAGCCGGCCGAGGTGGCCGAGCGGTTCTAGGCGCCTCAGTCCGGAACCGCACGACTGCTACGGTCTCAGGTCCGAATCCTGCCTCGGGCATGGATGTGTGTGATGTCTTTAGGTTAGTTAGGTTTAGGTAGTTCTAAGTTCTAGGGGACTGATGACCTCAGACTTTAAGTCCCATGGTGTCAGAGCCAACCAGCTACGAACGGTCCTTCGGTTGTGCAACTCACTCAGTCTGCAGACTCGCTGATCTGCGTTCGAGCTGCAAACGTGGCCGATCACAGGGCGATCAAAGTCGCAGTGGCCGACCACATTGTCGAAGCACCGCCGGCGCGTGAGAAAGCGCCTTCCGTAGGAAGGATGAAGACGACCGAGGCACTCCTCTGGGGGTTACCTAGGTGCTGTGACGAGGCAGTGGTCCGGGAAGGGCTGCTGCGAGCCGGGCTTGGCAATGCAACCGCAAGGTTGCACAACCGGACAAACAAGAAGAGGGCACCGCTCTATGCCGTGACCGTGCAAACGGCCGACGGCGGGAGTGACATCTTCGACTTGCGGAAGTTGCTGGGCTTCCCGGTTACGACGGAAGCTCTCCCGACCGCCATGGACCCCTAGCCCTAGTGCTTCAGGTGCCAGGTCGAGGGCCATGTCGCCAAGTGTTGCCGCAGCGCGGCGCGGTGCGTCAAGAGCTCAGGCGAGCACGACAGGCGCGCCTGCGACCGCGGCAGTAACGTTCTGCCGACCTGCGTTCGGTGTGGCGGCCCGCACGTCGCCAGCTGGCGCGGTTGCCCGGCTTTCTCAAGCCGCAACCGTGCCGAAGGCGGCGAGGCGACCGCGGCCGCACCGACGCAGCGGAAGAAGAGAAGACGACGTCGGCAACGACGTAGGGCGCAGACAAGCCCGGCGCAGCTGAAGGACAGCGCAGAAGCAGCTCCACCTGCCAGGAGAGGGGATGACCGCCCGGAGGCGTGCAGTCGGGAATGCAGCTCGCGACCCCGAGAAGAACTGTGGCCTCGAACTCGGCACCGCCGTGAAGGAGGCCACTGCAGCCCTCAAAGCCGTCAGGGCGGCAGAGAGGGCTGCTTTCGCAGCCGCCGTGGCTGCAGAGAAGGAAGAGGCCTTGAGGCAACTGCGTGCAGTCTTCGCCCGAGGCCTCCGTGCAGCAGTACCTGTGAACACTCCTGCGACCTCGCAGAAGGACGTTCACGTGCCTGTCCCAGCGGCTGCCCCAGCAGCACCGCAGGTGAAAAGTGCAAAGAAGACAATCCCCGCCCCAGTGGCGAGAAGGGGCCGAGAAGTCAAAGAGGCAGCGTTCATCACGCAAGCGCGAGCGAACGGCGTGCATTTCACCGACGCTGAAGCGGCGCAGCTCACCGAACAAGCGGTCAACTCGAGGCTACAATACAGCAGGAGCTGCGCCGTGCAGTAGAGGAGGATGCCGTTCTGCACCAGCCTGATGAAGCTGTGCCAAGTCACTGACGACACGGCGCAGCAGAGGGCGTAATGGCGACGCGCGCGTTGCCGCACTGAATTCTTCTGTTACAGGGACGAAGCCACCGCAGCAGGCCAAGGAGACACCACACGAGCCCAGCACACGCATACTACAGCACACCGAGCTGCAGCACCGTCTAGGACTGGTCTCTTATGACGAAACTTGGCATGACACGCTATCCGATCGCACGATACACGCTTCTAACATAAGCTACCCTTGCATGACCTATCGCAGTCAGAAAGACATCCGCTACTGCTCTTACTACCCTACCTAACTATCGCAGAGGTTTCTTTCCCTTGGCGTTTGCCTTGGCACTTTTTTCCCTCTGCCCTTAAAACCGCTACCCTTCGTTCGACTTTCGACCTAATCTATCTCCAGATGAGCGCGTATTAATGGCTAATCTTAGCCAGACGTACGCAAACATCGCAGTACACACATCCTGCGACATCTCACTTTTAGTGAACACTAACCCTTATGCAGAGATGGCAGTAGACCTTTTGTGTTGGCCATCATGCCGGTGTGGGCGTGAAGGGGCTCCGCCTCTTTAAAAAAAAAAATTGCTTATGAGTAGCCGCTAGACCTTGAAATTAAAGTTTTCTCACCTCCCGCCTAACTGTCATGGTACTTGCAGTGGATGCTGATGCAGTTTGGAATTCCTGTGTGATTGTCTGGATAGATGTCTGCATATTACACATCATGACCCTCTTCAACTGTCAGTAGTCTCATCCAGTCAATAGACGGGGTCGACCTGTACGCTTTTGTGCTGTACGTGTCCCTTCACGTGTCTACTTCACTATCACATCGGAAACAGTGGACCAAGGGATGTTTAGAATTTTGGAAATCTCGCGTACAGACGTACCATGCCAAAGAGACACACTCATTCTTTCTACAACCAACTGAGCGAGTCTCAAAGAGGTCAAACTGTGGCCTTCCGAGTGGCAGGATAGTCCTTTATAAGAATTTCCACACAAGTTGGACGTGCTGTGTTAGTTGTGCAACAATGTTGGTATCAGTGGTCACTTGAACATTTTCAAACCTGTAGACGAGATTCTGGACGTCCACGCAGCACAGATGCCCGCCAGGTTAGTCGTAGTGTCAGGTCAGGAGAGGCGGAGGCATAGGCAGAGGCTCAGATAAGAGGGCTTGTGACCCCAGGCGTGTCAACATGAACTGTTGTCAACCAGTTATTAGCAGCCGAACCACTGGTACACACATCTCTAGGCTGTTATCTAGTCACGCCACAGCACCAGTCACGCCACAGTACTGATGTGCACAGCTCGACTGGTGGCGTCAGAGGATCACTTGGAATGGCGCGCCGTGGCCTTCAGCAATTAAAGCAGATTTGGCCTGCACGCAAGTGATGGTCATTTGCTTGTGTAATGTACACCGGGTGAGCACTGTTTGGTAGAGTGCATTCGTCCAACTCATACTGGCCCCATCCAAGACCTTATGGTCTGGCGTGTGATAAGCTAAAACTCTCGTTACCTTTGGTGTTTCTCAAGGGTATGCTAACCAGAGCTTGGTATGTGCAGAATGTTGTTATACCCATTCCCTTGCTGTTCTTGCAACATTAAGGTGATGTGTTTCTGAAATAGAATAATTCTTCCCCGTACACTGACCATGTAACTCAACGTGCTCTGCAAGACGCACAGCAACAACCATAGCCGGCACGATCTCCAGCCTTGTCCCCAGTCGAGCACTTGAGGGATATGAAAGGATGAGAAATGACTGGTGCTACTCGACAACCAACTCTTACACAACTGTGTGAACAGGTCGAGCAGGCGTGGCTTAATGTATCCCAGTACGGTATTCATTACCTGTACGATCGACTGGAAGCCAGAGTCAGCACCTCCATTGCTGCTGTGGACGCTACACTATGTACTAATATGGGTGTTTCATTATGGATCTATACCTAGGACCTCAGGAGCACTTGTGCTATTGATCTGTAAATGTAATCATTTCATGTCTCCATATGCACTGTTGCAACAATAAATCCTGAGTGAAATAGAAACCTCTAAAAGAGTGTACTAATTTTTTTCTGGCAGTTTGTTTAAATAGCAATTTCTTCAATTTAAGGACCACAGCCACAGTAAATTCTGTAAAATATAAAGCAATTTTTCCCTTGTGCGATTATTCTGAGATATAATTATTTTTTAAGTCACATTTTATCTCACAATAATAGCCACTTTAAAACTTCAGCTGTTTTCTACTCCTATGTGTGTGCAGGCAAATGTGCATCAATACATGTTAAACGAGTTTGAAAATAAAGGTGATCTAAAAATGTACTGTTATGGCAGTAATATAGGTAAATTAATAAAAGTTGACAGTAATAAATAAAATGTAATTACAGACAATTAATAGTGTGACTAATTCGAAAATAAATAGCTCAGGGGGTAAACAGTTTCATCTCCTGCTGAATTCTCAGATAGTTAGAATAGTCCTATGTTTTTGAATTTCACAACACTGAACCTTAACATCTCTACTATTTCCTTCTGTGCTTTTATTCCATCTTTGGGCATTTTTAATATTTCCCTCTACACAAATGTAATATGAAATACGACACGAAAGAATCATAAACGAATTCCTATCTAAAAATTATACAGGTAGGCAGTTGCTTTCGTTGATTTAATAGGTTTCTTAATTATTGTTATTTGGTATTTGGTGTGCATTTCACTACTTTCCTCCATAACTTAATATATTTTACTTTATTCAATAAAAAGATCAGCGAGATTCTAAAGATTTAACGTGATGTCTGATCTATCAAAAACAGCGCTGTAGGTGTTATTCTGGTATGAAGAACGATATTATATTTATACTAACTAATTCATTGTACAGTTAGTTATTGCAGTTATATTTATTATTTTGTATTGTATATATAAAATAATCTGGGAGTACATGAACTGTGCATGATATATATTATGATAAACGTAATCTGATGCCAGACCAGAAGTCGACCCTACATCTCTTTCTAACCGTGAGCCATCACTTAAGCTAGTTTGGCCATTCTAGCATACTTTCCTTACAGACTCACACTTCCTATATTACTGATGTTTCCACCTATAACTTATGAATAATGCAACTGTTATCCGAAAGCGCTAATGGGTCTTCAGCAAATCTTTACCTTACTACAGCCAGTTCCACATACCTGTGGGGAAGGGGGTGGGGGGACCTCTAGTTATAGTAACAACATGGAGCCATCACTGACAATGAAAGTCGAATCGGTCGTTAATGCGTTCCCGCATGATAAAATTGATTAAAATGATTGCTCGTGATATACACGGGAACTACGTTCAATTTCGGTCTGGGCCAATGTTTCATTTATCACGACAAGTTTACTGCGTGACGTTCTGACTTCACTTGTAGCATTTTATTTATTTCACCGATCTCTTACTCAGTGATCCTATTCGTTTCGTTTGAGTCAGTTTAGTTAAAGTGGAATGAGTTCGTTTGATACTGTTCTAGAAAATTAGTGATCCTTTGTCGCCTCTTTCGCTAGCATTATCGACAATGTCAGTAAATACCACTGGCTTTGTCTATCTTTACAAGGACGTCACAAGATATCTCACTTTCCTACATTAATTTATTAAAATAGTTTCAGATTTAATAACACGAGACCTGTAGAGGTTTGAATAAAACTTACCGTTTTTCTTTGTCATTCTCAGCATATTCATGCGACAACCCTTCAAAGAATGTGTCAAAGAAACTCGGCGTTACCACTGGACTGTCTTCTTCTCCCATTTCTCTGGCTTCCACAATCCTGGAAGTATGAACCATGCTGAGACGAAATGGCCCTATGTGTCCACTACAGACTGTCACTATTTCTGCTTAATGATATGACGACGTTGAGGAGCTTGTGAGGATATTCTATTATTTTTATAGTTTTTTGATCTCATGCAATGTTAGACGGAATTCAGTTAACTTTTTTGTTTGTTCTGAATTACAGTGTTACCATATATAAATTAATTCTTTCTTTTATTCAACCATTAAGGTATGACTTCCGGCATCCTATGGACGAAGGTATGCAAACTAACACCACAGATGAAAGGATACTGGTGTAGCAGCTGTAGCTAACTGTTCAAAGAATATATCTACGTTTAATGCAATACCATCCTAGGAGTGGACGAAATAATATGAGCATCATACCACAACTATCTCATCTCCAGAGGTTATTTTAGACAGTTTTTATATTTTCACGAGTTCTAAACACTTGTCGATGTGCTCTGAGCCACTCGTACTTCCGCTTTCTTTGCAATGTAATGTGCTGCATCATCTTAATCGATCTGTAGAAAACGCTAATAAGGGCAATTTTTCGGTGTACGCTCTGTCGGTGAACCAGTCTGCAAAGTTAATATGGATTGTAGACCTGTATATTGAGACGGTAACAGCGTGATCACTTTACCTAGAGTATTGTGACCATTCACACATATCATCCCGAAGAAAATTTATAGCGCTCAAAATGTATTAAGGTAGATGTCATTGAAGACTGTAGCGTATGTGGAGGGAGGAAGCTGAAATGTAATTTGCAGAAAGAATACAAGCTGGGCAACCGGTATAATGGTCAGACGAAGCAGGAAGGCATTGCAGATACACCGCGCAAATATCATGTATCAAGGCGTTCAACAAAGAAACATGTCGCTTGGTGAAAGCCGAATGTGCAACGACACAGGCGAATGGAATCAAATGAAATGTCAGAATGTTTGACATTATGTAGGAACTCACCCATGGTACACTGCGCAAAGAATTGAAAGGGCACTTCCTTGAAACCCAGTCATTTCCCCCACTGCGACATAGAAGAGTGAAATTTTTCCCAAAAGCCAAAGCGAACCTTTCTCTATAATAATACAAAATCGTGGCGTCCGGCCAAGTCTCTCACAGGCTTGGAGACACTTCAAACAGTAAGGTGTTCGTCCATACATGCGAAGGAAAGTACAGGACTCAGAAGTTCATATGAAATGTGAGGTGGGTTAATAAAGTAACGTTGGCACTAAATATTACCACAATTCTGTCACACGCCCCTGTGGACGCGTCACTCGATGGGAAGCTCCGCCCCCCTCCCCCCCCCCCCCCCCCTCTTACCCACATCTCACGCATTCTCTTCACGTCCCTGCGATGGAGGTCAGATCCGCGATGCCCAACGTTTAAATCAAGCCGTTTTCTTATGGGTGGCAGAGGAAAACTTTTCAGACACACCACTGCTCAGAATCGACACGGAAAGACCTCAGGAAGTGGCATAGAGGGCATCAATGAAACCACTCCGTCCCTTGTGGTGTTCATTTACACATATTTCGCCGTAGAAAACGATAGTTTACAGTGATTTCTGCTTTGAACGATTTTCTTGATAGCTTTTTCCATTTCTGGCACCTTACAGACGATTTAGCCCTTCTCTAGAGGACACTGTGAGACTATGTCCTACAGAAAGTCATCTGATCCCTGAGGGCGGACGAGCGAATTTCAGTCAGGTGTGAGAAATCGTCCCTAAAAGTAAATGAATCAGCGCATCTTGGTCAGCGGCACAGAATGGAGAAGGTAACGGGAAATCACCGAATTAAAGATCTTAAGGATATCCCAAGTAGGCTGCAACCATGGAAGCTAACGAGAAATTAACGACTGATCATGTATCTTGGAATGTGGCAGGAGAGATAAGATGGCTTGTCAAGTCATAAACAAGAGAAATCCCACTTAAACTACGGTAGAGATGAGGACATAGAATTAAGAACGTTACTGAAAGCGGGAAAACTGGATGAAGTGAGACCAGATAAGGAAGAATGAGGTAGTTGTATTAGACCCTTGTGAGGCAAGTGGGGTGAATGGATATTTCTACAGCTATGAGTATAGAGTAATGTATAGTACTGGTGAGAAAAGAGGAGAGCAAGGATTGGCAGCTGTAATAAGAGAAAACTGGTAAAATAAAGTTTAAAATAGTTACCACGCCAGCAACCGGTTAATGACGATAAAAATAAATAGTACAAATGTGGAATTGCTAGTAATTCAAGCATACTTCCCAACATAGGCTCATGACATGGAAGATGTGGAGAATAGGGATGCAGGTACCAAAGAACTATTAAAATGGATTGAAAAAATGTATTGTTGCAATAATGGGTGACTTTAGTGTCGTAGTAGAATCCCATATAGGCTTGCTAAACGGATAAGAGAGGAGAAAATTTGATAGTTACCTTCAATCAAAATGTTATGGTTATCACAAACACCTTATTTGAAGTTCCTCTCAGAAGTAGGTACACATCGGAGGCACCATCCAAAAGAAAATTTTAGTCAGATTATGTACTAATGAAGTAAAGGTAAAGGAATCAGATAAAACCATGCCTCACCTGTCCCGATCCAGGCATATACAGTGATTATCTTGTGTTATCCAAGTGCAACATTAGATTTAAAAGAACTAAGAAATCGATCAAAAAGAAATGGAGAGTAGAAGGCTCGAAAGAAGAAGCAATAAAGATGGATTTTGAGAGAAGACTACTAAAATGCTAATGTAGTGATTAAAAATGCAGTAGAATAATATTAACATGGCTATGAGCAAAGTAACAAATGAAGTTTTAGGAAAAAGGAAACTGGAACTCAGAGAACCTTGGATGACACAAGAAATGCTAAACGTAATTCAGGAAAGGAACAAGCTCAAGAAAGGAAAAATTGCAGATGACTACAAAAGAATTAAAAATAACATCACAATCAGATGCAGAGAAGAGAAAGAGAAATTGGTCAAAAGCAAAATGTAGGAGATGATAGGAAAAAGGGAAAACAGGACCAAGTTTAAAAGGAAAACAGATCCCTGCATTACAAACCTAGAACGAAATTTGTAGTAGTTAAAAACAAAGGTGGAATATTACTGACAGATAATGATGAGATGTATGCTTGTAGGAAAGAATACATAGAACTGTAAGATGATAAAGACTTGAAGAATATGAGTAATCTAATTGAAAATGTCGATAAGTGTGAAAAAAATGAAAGTTCTTGCAGTAATGAGACATAAGTATGAATAAGCCCTTCGGAGTATCAAAGGAGGGAAAAACAACTGGTGCTGATAACATTCCTGCAAAATTTAGGTAAAAACATGAAAGGCCAATCATTCAGAATAACAAATCATATCAATGAAAAATCATACCAGAATACTTTACAAACTGTAGATCAATTACCACGCCTAAGATACGAAAGGCAGTTGACTGCACCAATTACAAAACAGAATCAATGTTATCACATACCTCCTAATTACCAATTAATATACACTACTGGCCATTAAAATTGGTACAGCAAGACGAAATACAGATGATAAACGGGTATTCATTCGACAAATATATTGTACTAGAACTGACATGTGATTACATTTTCACGCAATTTGGGTGCATAGATCCTGAGAAATCAGTACCCAGAACAACCACCTCTGGGCGTAATAACGGCCTTGATACGCCTGGGCATTGAGTCAAACACAGCTTGGATGTCGTGTACAGGTACAGCTGTCCATGCAGCTTCAACACGATACCACAGTTCATCAAGAGTAGTGACTGGCGTATTGTGACGAGCCAGTTGCTCGGCCACCACTGACCAGACATCTACAGTTGGTGAGAGATCTGGAGAATGTTTTGGCCAGGGCAGCAGTCGAACATTTTCTGTATGTAGAAAGGCCCGGTCAGGACCTGCAACATGCGGTCGTGCATTATCCTGCTGAAATTTAGGGTTTCGCAGGGATCGAATGAAGGGGAGACCCACGGGTCGTAACACATCTGAAATGTAACGTCCACTGTTCAAAGTGCCGTCAATGCGAACAAGAGGTGACCGAGACGTCTAACCAATGGCACCCCATACTATCACGCCGGGTGATACGCCAGTATGGCGATGACGAATACACGCTTCCAATGAGCGTTCACAGCGATGTCGCCAAACACGGATGCGACCATCATGATGCTGTAAATAGAACCTGGATTCATCCAAAAGAATGACGTTTTGCCATTCGTGCACCCAGGTTCGTCGTTGAATACACCATCGCAGGCGCTCCTGTCTGTGATGCAGCGTCAATGGTAACCGCAGCTATGGTCTCCGAGCAGATAGTCCATGCTGCTGCAAACGTCGTCGAACTGTTCGTGCAGATGGCTGTTGTCCTGCAAACGTCCCCATCTGTTGACTCAGGGATTGAGACGTGGCTGCACGATCCGTTACAGCCATGCGGATAAGATGCCCGTCATCTAGACTGCTAGTGATACGAGGCCGTTGGGATCCAGCACGGCGTTCCGTATTACCCTCCTGAACCCACCGATTCCATATTCTGCTAACAGTCATTGGATCTCGACCAACACGAGCAGCAATGTCGGGATACGATAAACTGCAATCACAATAGGCTACAATTCGACCTTTATCAAAGTCGGAAACGTGGTGGTACGCATTTCCCCTCCTTACACGAGGCATCACAACAACGTTTTACCAGGCAACGCCGGTCAACTGCTGTTTGTGTATGAGAAATCGGTTGGAAACTTTGCTGATGTCAGCACGTTGTAGGTGTCGCCACCGGCGCCGACCTTGTGTGAATGCTCTGAAAAGCTAATCATTTGCATATTTCAGCATCTTCTTCCTGTCGCTTAAATTTCGCGTCTGTAGCACGTCAGCTTCGTGGTGTAGTGATTTCAATGGCCAGTAGTGTAGTTAAGGATTGCAATAAAATGAAAAGCCTATAAGTACTTTCTACGACAAAAAGAACGACGCACCGTGAGGCAATTTTCAGAATGCGACGGATATCGGTAGACATAATGTATATGTATGGACAAACAAATAGTTACAATTTCAGAAAAAATGAATGATTTATTCAAGAGAAAGAACTTCACCAATTCAGCAAGCCAATAACGCATTGGCCCGCTTCTGGTCCTTATGCAAGCAGGTAGTCAGCTTGGCACTGTCCGCAGCTCTTGGTCTAGTGGCTGGCGTTGCTGCCTCTGGATCTCAGGGTCCTGGTTCCGGTTCCCAGCCGGGTTGGGGAATTTCTCAGCCCGGGGACTGGGTATTTATGTTGCTCTCATCATTTCTTCATCAGCATCACTACCAACATCATTCGTGACAGTGGATAGATTGGATTGTGAAAAAAATGGACCGTGTAAAAATTGGAACTTCGTACAGGTGCTGATGACTGCCTAGTGGAGCGCTCCACAAAACAGACATCATCATCATCAGCAGCAGCAGCGTGGCATTGATTGAAAGTTTTTGGATGTCCTCCTGGGTGACACTGTGCCAAATTCTATCCAAATGGCGCGTTGGGTCTTTAAAATCCAGAACTGGTTGGAGGGCCCTGCCCACAATGATCCAAACGTTCTCGATTGGGGAGAGAGCCTGCGACCCTTCTGAACAAGCTAGTGTTTGGAAAGCAGGGAAACAAGCAGTAGAAACTCTCGCCGAATTCGGGTGGGCATTATCTTGCTGAAACGTAAGCCCATGATGGCTTGCCATAAAGGGCAACAAAACGGCGCATAGAAATTCGTCGACGTATCCTTATGCTGTAAGGGTGCCGCGGATTTTAACGATCTAACGCGCCGGTTGGACAGAATTTGGCACAGTATCCCTCACAAGGACATCCAAGAACTCTTTCAATAAACGTCAAGCTGAATACCTGTTTGCATATGGGCCGGAGGTGAGCCAATGCGTTATTGACTTGCTGAATTTGTGAAGCTATTTCTCTTGAATAAATCAGCCTATTTTTCTGAAATTGTAATAATTTGTTTTTCTGTACATATAAATCATATCTACCAATATCCTTTCCATTTGGACAGTTCCTTCGTGGTGCGTCACTTTTTTGTTTTAGTGTATGTTGGAGAAGACCAGCTTGGATTTAGAAATGGCAGAGGAATATGAGAAGTAATTTGGCCTTGCACGTGGAGAGAAAAAAGGATAGAAGAACTTATCTTCCCTTTATTGACTTACAAAAGGTATTGACAATAAGAACTGGGAGCTACTCTTTAGAACTCTGAAAAAAGAAGACTTGACTGAAATGCTAGAAGAATTATTAATTAACTGTATCAAAACTGCACCACACAAACATCAATACGGTAGAGGAAGTGGCCAGTATCAGAAAAGGAGTTCGACAAGGATGTCACCTAGCCGCATATTTATTTAATATGTTCATTGAGAAAGCGAGTCAGATCGTGAAAGAGAAGACAAAGGGAATAAAAGACAACGGTGAAAGGATACATTGTATTATATTTGCTGTTGACGTCGTGGTAGTTGCAGACTCTGAAAAAGAATTGAACAGAATGTTGCAAGTGGTATGAAACACACTTAAACTGTGGAAATTAAAAGTGAACATTACAAAACTAACAGTAACGAGGAAAAATATGGGAGAAATTAAACCCACTATGAAAATTGATGACATCTTAACTGATCAGGTGAAACAATCCTTCTATCTCTGTCGTATAGTCACAGAGGGCAACAAATGCTTAATGGAAATGAAGAGGGGGACTGCACGGGTAAAACAGGCATTTATGATTAAAAAAGCATTTTATCCAGCAAACAGAGGAATACAGACGCCAGAAAATCTGTTTGCAAAATCACTTGTATGGAGTGCACTTCTCTATGGAAGTGAAACTTGGACTCTTGATGAATTGGAAAA
Organism: Schistocerca cancellata; assembly: GCF_023864275.1. NCBI lineage: Eukaryota > Metazoa > Arthropoda > Insecta > Orthoptera > Acrididae > Schistocerca > Schistocerca cancellata. Next base: position 273,586,765 of record NC_064629.1, read on the forward strand.
GAATCAGATTAAAGCTGCTGAAATGTGGATATGGCAGATAATGACAAAAATGTGTTGGATGGAAAGAAAAACCAACCTGGAAGTCTTGAGGGAAGTCAACGAAGATCGAACATTATTGAAGGAAATGGAAAAGTGAAAAATAATACTTACTGGACACGTCATCAGACACAACACCTTTATCATTAATACTCTCGAAGGGAAATCGCTGGGAAAGAAAGGAAGAATACAGTCTAAGACGAGTAATTTAGAAGACATTGGTAAGAGGATAGAATGTGATAACAACATGTAACTGAAACTAATAATCAGTGACCGAAGAGAGTGGTTGTATCAACAAAGCATTAGAATTTAGAAAATGTGTGTGGGCATATACAAAATGGAGCCAGTAGGGATCGTTCAAAACCATTTGATGAAATTTGAATGTGATCCAAAACAGCAAAAAAAGCTTACATTTTTGCTTCCCTCCAATTTCACTCCCTCCTGTGGTGAAATCATAGGAGTGTGTGACATTGCTATTTCATTTATGCATGTGTCAAAGTGTATCTCTAAAACCTCAGTTTGGCAACACCTTCGGTACCATCTGTGTACCTTTGTTGAGCATATTGAAAATGTTCGTGTACAAAGACAATCTTAGACTGATTCCTAGCTGACTACGGGAACGCAATCCTTGACACCCTCTAGCTCAGTGGCACTACGTTGTTGCTCTAATACCTGCTCGTGGGCATGCGGAATTTGAGTGGTCTCGATGGGATTGTCTGTCTGCAGACACCTAGGATCCGATGAAGGGTTGTCTCTATACAGGTACATTTTTAAAGTTCTCAACCATGGTGCATAGGTGACACCGACACTGTTGCCGGACTGGTGGATCTAATAAAGACATTTTGTCATTTCATTTACGCATGTGTGAATGTCGCAACCCTCCACCCCCTCCTCCATCACTCACGCCACAGGAGGGCTAGAAAACACGCTTTGCTTCTTCGGATGACGTTGAAATTACGTCGGATGATTTTGCGTGGTCCGTTATGGTTCCACTTTGTATACCAGAGCAAAAATTACAGCCGCGCTGTACTGCAAAGGATAAGACGTCCTTACAGAATGGTTGAATTGTCTGTATGCTGTCACCAGTAGAAAACGTTGTCAAGGACGTCGTTCTGATGCACATGAATTCGCAATCTGTCGTTTTCTAAACACATGTAAATGAAGGTCCCAAAGGAAGGATTGGTTTCATTGACGCCCTTTATGCCACCTCCTGAGGACTTTTCAAGTCTATTCTTAGCGGCGATGTGTCTGTTTTCCTCGGCCACCCACAAGAATATCGAGTGGTTTTAATGCTGGGCGTCGCAGTTCCGATCTCCTTCGTACAGGTGTCAAGAGAAGGGGTGAGATGTGGGTAAGGTTGCCAAGCGTGACGACCTTCCCATGGAGTCAGATGTCCATGGTGGCATTGGGCAGATTATGGGTGAAATTTAGTGCGAATGTTCCATCGCTAACCCACCTTACACCTCATACGAACTTCTGAGCTCGGGCCTTTTTTCGCCTGTATTGACACCTTGTTTGAAGCGTCGCTGAGACCAAGGGTGAGGTCACAAGCCACCACGCTTTTGCTTCATTACAGAGGAAGGTTGTAGACACCTTTGAGTGATATTTCTAACGTCCGCTTCGCAGTGGGGGAAAATGACGAGGTTTCAGAAAAGTGACCCTTTAATTGTTTTCCACAGTGAGTTTAATACAGAGAAAGTGGTAACAGAGGTGTGACGTCACAAGCAGTGGACAGTACTCTTAAACTGATCAAGGTGTGGGGGGGGGGGGTATTTATTTCAGCATTATATATCTAGCACGTCTAGAGGTGATGGCTCGGCCAGGTAAGAGGAGAGGGGTAGAACTAAGGTACTGTGTGGCGTGGACACTACTGCTAGTGAGGTTCTGGCTATATTTGAAACTAAGATACATCTGTTACCCAAAACACTAAATTGCTCCCGAAAGAGCTACACACAAAGGAAGACCGTGTTGAAATCGGAATAAAAAAGACTACTTCTATAAAACTGTCACCATGTTTATACCGTTTTATCAAATAAATTATTAACAATAATTGTACGTTAACTCATTCAGAATAATAACAGCTACAAACGCGCTACCAGTGCACAAGATACGCGGTCTGTTAGTGTATGAAATCCTTCACATGATGAATCATTTTACATATGAGTAGATGAGAATATTGTATATTAATATTTATAGGGAACATGTTTTGACTAACGTATGCGGAAATGGTAAGTTCAATAAAAGGAGGTCATTTGACTAGCGACTACTGTTTCGTGTCGTGCCAAATATAATATGCAATCAGTGTCGTGTTAGTAATTTAGAAATCGGTAAACAAAAAAATAATCGTAAATGTTACAAGTCAAACATGAGTGTTTGCATGGTCACAATATTTAAAAACTCATACAGAATTAGGTTCTGAATGGTGGTCAGGCACTTAGTAACTATTTTGACTAAAGAGGTTCGTTACGTGATATAGCTGTGGAGGAAGCATAATTTTTCGGTGGCTGTCCATGGTCAGGTAGGTGGTAAGCTCTTATCCGGCCTATGAGTGGCGTCTGAGATAAATTGTTATCTGGGGGGGGGGGGGGGGGGTAGCAAGAGGGGGAATAATCAGTTCAGTTCTTCAGTTTATAATTTGATGAGAATTTATATAGAGTTTTGAAACTGAACGACGTTATCAACAAAATGATATTCAGATGAACATGAGTGAACTATTTAATGTGAGGAATTTGTCCAAGTAACGTTCTGGTAAATCGCACGATGCCATTGACACATGTTACGAGTGGCTTTAGTAAGTTCTACTCGCTCTGAACGCGCTGCCGTTCAAATCGTGTTTCCTTCTAATATGTTTACTTGGGGTAAATAACACTGAGTTTGAATTTCACGCCGTTGTCTAGGTACAGCACTGCCAAAACAGACTGCTCCTATCGTAGTACGTAATTTATTGTTTACATTTAACTATGTTATGATGCCTATGAAACCTTTAGGATTCAGATGGATTTGGGCACAATGCAGTTACGCACAATCAGCCTCTTAGAGTAGCTTGGAACCATTTAATCAGTTCATCGTTGTGTGTTTGCCCTCCGACGGTCCGATAGCAACACATCAGTTTCGTTTGAAAATGAATTTCGCTTTATAGTTTTGTTAGCATAAATCTCCCTGGTACGTGGCAACTTTCGGCATTTATGCCCAGTTTCAGCTCACTTTTTATTACATTTCTTCATACTGTGTATGAAGGCCCACGCTGCTGCAAGTTAGCGAGAAGGCAAGATCGGTAGAATAGCACACCCACAACTGACAGATGGCAAGAGGGCGTGAGAACGAAGCCGAGTCGTGCCGAAGAGTGTATAGAAAAAGCTGTGATTCGCATGTTAGCATTGGCGCCAAATGGATGACTTCGATTATTTACATTTACTGCTTAAATGTTTGTACAGTATTGCAACTATGCTGAGGATGTTATCTGCAGCGATAGCTTGCTCATTATCCTTTCAATAAATCTAAATTCACACTCAAAGATTAGTTAAAGGTTCAATTTAGTGTTATTTATCATTGTTAGTCTGAACCGACCAGTCATATGCTCGGCACTCAGGACGGGCATGAAACAGTCACGCTAGCTCATCAGGCAGTCCAGGAAAAAAATTTTCACGCAGTCTAGGATTATCTTTCACACTAGAAACATTTTTGTGACACGTGTGGATATTGTGTTATTCAAATAACGTTAAAGTTTAAGCCAGCCTCGGGAAACGTTTGTAAACACAATCTGTGACTAGTTTTTTGAGAGGCAATACTTGTGTGCGGAAAGAATTGTTAATTAAAATTGCCCCAGAAACATTTATACAGTAGAGCGTCGATTATACGAAGTAATTGGGGGACATGGGTGTTAGGAAAACCGGTTTGTTCGGATAATCGAAAAGTACTTGTTTATTTGCCAAAAAGAAATACTGTACAGTGAATTTATTAATAAAAACAGGCATCTCTTTTATTATTACAAAGTAACATACAAAGGCAACTTCAGTAGGAATTTATAGTAATAATCTCGTACTTGTCCCTCATAGAAAGGACAACACGTTTATGTTTAAGCATTTTGTATCGTCAAGTTCACTTCTTCACGCAGCAGCACACAAGTGGTCGTAACAGAGAACAGAAGGCGACTGTTTGCACCGTGAGAAGCTCTTCTTGGGGGCGCGCAATCCTTCAAACTGCGCGGAGCGGCACGCCTCAACTCTAAGCTGGCGCAGCTGTTGCTGTGAACAGCTTTGATACTGCCGCTACTTCTATTGCCAGTGCCAAGCCGACAGAAGTGTGCTGATTGTTGAAACACAGCGACTGGCGGCTTGGCCGGTCAGCAGCGCCTTGTGAAGTCCCCATTAGAAGCAATGTTCCGCCAGTGGTGGCCCAGTGCGGCGACTACGGTGGGAAACTTGGTTTGGGAGTGAGGGGGATGATGGACGGTAGGGTGGGAGAGTAACAGGTGCGAGCGAGTACACAGTTCGGTTAAGCGGTCGTTCGGTTGACCGAGGTTCGGATAATCGACGCTCTACTGTATGTGGTTTCTGTATGTCAACAATTTCGCGTGATGGCAGTTGTCACGTATTATTATGGTGCGCAATAAATAATAATCACCTCCCATGATTTTGATGCAAGCCTTAATACTAGGCTTGCTCGTAGAAAATGTACGTTGTAATATTTCGTTCCCTGATATCGAGATTTAAGTAATAAAAGGCAGGCGGCATCCGAATATTCTGAACTTTGATTATTGTAGCCTCGAAATATTCCCACTCGCTACTTCAAAGACTCACTATTTAATGCATGCATGTTGGGATCAAGGACAACGAGACAAACAAAGAAGACACGACGTATACATACATCTCCCAAGTCGTACTAGGAGACGATCTAGTGAAAATGTTGAAGTGTTTTCTTGGAAAATCCACGTGCAACAGATCGCAAAAAATATGTGTTGCTAGCATATCCGTCACAGCAACGTGTCACAGCAGGGACATTCAATTTCTCATCCTAATTAGTTAATTGGTTAAGGGAGGATAGGAACCACTACACTTGGTATTTGGTATCCATGATGGGAAAACAACCTTTATACTGCGTGTACTTGGTGCAGTAGAAAATATCCCGAACATTGGATGTCACGTGTGAACATTGGAAACAGCTATTAAATAGTTCGTATTTGGTGTAATGGAAAGTACTCTGAACAATGGATGCTCTAAATGAACTTTGAAAACAGCCAATAGTGCGTCTCTGGCGCGATAGAAAGTACACACCTTAAACATTGGTTACTAAGCAAAAAATTTGGAAACTGATATTAGCCGATGCATAATTGATACTATAGAACACATTTGGAATAATTAATATTACGTGTGCCAAAGATTAAGTTAAATGGAGAACGTAAGGACAGAACCTTTCTTGAAGTAAGAGAGTCTTGGTTGCAAATTGTATTATCTATTTATTGGCGATGAGGCTTTTTACCCTTGTAGCGGATCTTCCATTTAATGTAAGAAGTAATGTGGTGATCCAGCATCTGTCCTTTAAAGCCAGCATATGGTTCAAAATGGCTCTGACCACTATGCGACTTAACTTCTGAGGTCATCAGTCGCCCAGAACTTAGAACTAATTAAACCTAACTAACCTAAGGACATCACACACATCCATGCCCGAGGCAGAATTCGATCCTGCGACCGTAGCGGTCGCTCGGCTCCAGACTGTAGCGCCTAGAACTGTACGGCCACACCAGCCGGCGCCAGCATATGGCATTAAGATAAAAATTATAAGGAATCTCCATGTTGTGTTCGCCGGAAAGCGGGTGGCTCCGTATCATGGAGCTATTTCTCTAATGATAATAGGACGATATTTCCTTACAATTTTTATCTTAATGCCATATGCTGGCGTTAAAGGATGTTGGCGCACCACATTACTTCTTACGTTAATCTGGAGATGCCGCACAAGAGCGAAACACGTCATTGGCAATAAATACATAAAACACTTTGCAAACAAGACTGTCTTATTTCCAGAAATTCATAATCGGTTTCTCTGCCCGGCGCCCAACATGGAATGGAACCAATTTTGTATACGGAGAGAACTTTGATTTTGAATTTTTGTTGTGGAATACATTATTACGTTTAGTGACTGTGGTGACTTTTGTAAGATAATAGACATTACGTGTGTCAATGTTTATTATGTCAAGTGAACATAGTAAGTTTTGGACTGTTACTGTGGAACATTTTATGAACACCGACTGTACAGATTTCCATAAACAACAGATGTAAAAATTATTCTGAGAGCAGAGTAGTAATTGTGTGATGAACTGAAGTGGAACATCACGTTAACGCTTTATGAGACGCCGTATTAGCACTACAGACAGATTATGTGTTCGAGTAGCGTTTGTGGCTCATTGGAACTTGTGATGAACTGTGAGTAGCTATTACTTGTCACACCTTTGATATCGTGACAGAGTATAAAATGGAACTGAGCGAGCGCAGGCGGACTGTGCTTTGGATAGCAGGCGAGCGACATCGAGTGTGGCGACTGGAAGAACTACATTACTGGAAGACGACAGGGGTGCCGCCAATAATGCTTTCTGGCGTACTTCGCTTCAACGTCGGCGGCAGTAGCAGAGCGCGCGGCTTGACTGCGTGGACTACAGGGTGATAATAATTAAATGGCTCTGAGCACTATGCGACTCAACTTCTGAGGTCATCAGTCGCCTAGAACTTAGAACTAATTAAACCTAACTAACCTAAGGATATCGCACACATCCATGCCCGAGGCAGGATTCGAACCTGCGACCGTAGCGGTCACGCGGTTCCAGACTGAAGCGCCTTTAACCGCACGGCCACACCGGCCGGCCGATAATAATTAAAGTTAAACTTTTTAAACACTGTAGAAATAACACCACTGGTCAGAATGACGTCAAATTGCAACGGAATATTATCGGAGGAGGGGGAAAACGTACGGCATCAGAAAAAAAATAGTATGAAAATTGATCAATATGTGTCATAATACGTAAATGAAAACACCTGTCATGCGCACGACCCATTGAAGTTGGTATAAACACGCCGGGTACACGACTTTTCCTCCTTTCGCGTCTGCGACGTTCGCCAAGACTGTCTCAATGCAGGATCGCGCTCTGCTTGTAAGCTGCATCACAAGAATGATGACCGCGCACACGTCGCTCAGCAGAAGTTTCGGACACTGAAGGGTTTGAAAAAAAGGCGTTGGTCCTAGACAGCCATGGGTCTGGAGAAAATGATTCGTAAACTCGAAAAGACGGGTTCTTCTGGTGTGCAACCTGGTAGAGTGAGGAAACGAACTGATTCGACGTCAGTGGAAGCAGTGGCCGCAGAAATGCAGGAGGAGACGAGTGATATAGTGCAAACGTGTAGTGCACGGAGAATTCCGCAACATTGGACATACCTGTCATTACGGTGCGTAAAATCCTACGGAACATACTTCTTTGCTATCCATTCAAAATTACCCATGAGCACGAGTTGCTTCCTGTTGACCTGCCAGCAAGAGAGACCTTTGCTTTAGAATTTCTTGCTCACATGGAGGTGGACAATGATTGGCCGTGGGAGATTTTGTGGACAGATGAATCCTTCTTCCATCTGACAGGACATGTCACTACACAGAATTGTCGAATATGGAAAACGGAAAATTCACACGTAAATCAGCCAGTACCACTTCATCCTGGAAAGGTCACTGTGTGTTGAGGGTTAACGGTATCATTTATCATAGGGCCATATTTCTTCGATGCTTCCGATCATGTTACCTGTACCGTCACTGCTAAGCGCTATGAATGTCTTTTGCGCAACCACATCATTGAGCTCTCCAACAGCGTCGATGTGTGGATGGGATCATTTTTATGCAAGATGGCGCACCTCTGCACTTCGCAAATCCAATCAAGCAGCTGCTCAAGCGCCATTGCGGAAATGCTAGAATTATCAGCCGCCATTTCCCTACAGCCTGGCCATCCTGGTCACCTGATCTTAATCTGTGTGACTTCTGGCTCTGGGGGCTATCTGAAAGATGTTGTGTTCAGTGTTCCGATTGCAAACTTAGCTGCACTGAAGGCACGATTTCCGGGGTCCCGATTCTTCCACAGTTTGTCTGCTACTGATGTGCGGATTAGCCGCGACAACAGCTAAAACACCTACTTGGGTTTCATCATTTGTTGCAGGTCGTGGTTGACGTTTCACGTGTGGCTGAACACTTCCTGTTTCCTTAAATAACGGAACTATCCGGCGAACGGTCCGGACACTTAGATGATGTCGTCCAGGATACCGAGCAGCATACATAGCACACGCCCGTCAGGCATTTTGATCACAATAGCCTTACATCAACACGATATCGACCTTTTCCGCAATTGGTAAAAGGTCCATTTCAACACGGGTAATGTATCACGAAGCAAATACCGTCCGCACTGGCGGAATGTTAGCACGTACTTATACGTTTGTGACTATTACAGCGCCATCTATCAAAAAGTGAAAAAAGCTATCCAACTAAAACATTCATATTTCTTTACGTACTACACAAATATGTAATTAAAAATGGGGGTTCCTATTTAAAAAAAAATCGCAGTTTATATCCGTTTGACCTATGGCAGCGCCATCTAGCGGGCCAACCATAGCGCCATCTGGTTTCCCTCTTCAAGGTAGACGAGTTTCGTTCTTTGTAGTTTTTTCGTTTGATGCTTATTTCGTGAGATATTTGGCCTGGTCACTATCAATGGGCTACCCTTTATATGTCGATAAACACGTGTAATGACAGTTGTTATTTATTATTATGGTGTTCCGTAAGTGATAATTAGATTCCATAATTTTGATGCAAAACCTTAATACTAGACTGGTTCGTAGAAATAACCGGGCAACCGAAGCGGGTGCTCGACATAAAAGCCATTCACGCTGTACGTAGTACGGCGATAACGTGTCTCCGCCTGCTTTACAGACTCTTTTAAGAAATCTAATTTAAATTAATATATTATGATTCTGTGATCCATTGGCAGTACATGGAGTTGCTGTTTTTTACTTTCATTTTGGGAGCCGAAAATGTCTTAAACACTCGTCCTATCAAAAGAAAAAAGTGTATAAAGAATCAAAGGGTGCGAGTTTCTCATTCTTCTCTTTATTTGTGCTTCAGAACAAACATGAAGTCCAAAAGTAAGTTTCTGTACTTACTGAAATGACCACATCTTTTCTAATAATTCCGCTAACGAAAAATGTTTGATTTGCTTCATCAACTAGTGGCGTCAGTAAGCGAAGAAAGTGTCAGCACTAATATCATAAAGACGATCACAGGCGTATTACGTCTACGATTCCATAATTACATGAAAACAATTACACGAAGTAAACAATAATTACAGTTACTCTCTTTAGTTTTCTATAACATCGTCAATGGACTTACGGTGCTGCAGCCTGCTCCTGAAATAACGCAGCTATGTCCACCGTACTTCCTCTGTAGCTGGCATCAGCCTCTTGAGCAGCTGCTTCTATCGTATCGTATAGGTCCCACTCTGGAAAGCTAGAAGGATAAAACAGCATGAGACGACCTGGTCATAACTGTGTTATAATGTACGAATATCAGTAAGGTGTGTGTGTTTAGTCTTTTGTTATTTCTTAAAGAGTCGTTAATTCGAAACATCAGGAACGCTTTGAGGACACATTCATTTAATTGTGCAACATAAACAACAGTGTGGGACACCCACAAAAACGGTGCTGTACTCCAAATATTTAACATAATCAAGAAATGAGAGCATATATACAGAGCTTATATCAGTTTCCTAAACAAGTGATTTCAAATTTTCTGAAACGAAGACACATATTTCTAAAACGAAGAAAGAACCTCGTAAAACTCTTTCGCGACAACAAAACGGTTAATGCAAGGTGTGGCGAACACCGCTGATGTGCTTGTTTGGCAGCTTCGTTGAGGTGATTCAAGAGTCCACTGACGGAGTACCACATTCACGAGGCAGAAATGTGCAGAAGTTTGCAGGGGTCCTTGCTGACGGTTGACGATCTGCTATGCGACTCCAAAAATCTTACTAGACGTACACTTACGGGCTTTCAGATATAAAAAATGAATGTGTGGTGTGGCCCTCATCTACGTACCCACACACTCAGAGTTGAAATATTAAAAGGTTTTGGCTAGTTTCGTTGTCTAGGGGCTGGGATACGTAGTTGCTGCATTACAAGCCAAATACTGCTGAGTTTACAGTATACAATATGAATATACGCATGAATTAAAGGGTCGAAGGTTCCTATCACTCGGCAATTGCGAATTTTGAATGTTATATAGAAATTTATAAATGAACGATTGCAGTTAAGTAAATTCCGCAGGTACTATTTTAACGACTTTTAATGATGGGTATGATATCAGAAGTACCTTTAAAAATGCCCTTTATTATTGCAAAACACTCTAAGTCTTCCCCGCGACCGCGCGTCCGTCGCGCCATATTGTCCAAGACTCTCCGGTGCCCTCTCCCTTACTGTCCGGAACTCTTCATGTCCTGTACGACTGTCCATCGCGCCACCCTGTTCAGAACTCCCCCTCCATTCACTTCGGTAGTCGGCTCCCTTAGTAACGAGCGCTGTGGTTGGCGATAGCGCTCCTGTCATGTCTCCAAGCCAACGCAAACTCACTAACATTTTGAAACACATTCGAAATACAGGATTTACATTTAAATAACTTGAAATTAAATAAATATTCCTACGGCTGGACCATAAACACGCTCTAACATACATTATTAAATACATAAACAAATTAAGTACACATATATCAAAAGAATAGAACAGCAGTAAGCCAGTACCCTAATGTCTCTGTGCTTTCTAAAACACGGTAAACAATTGACCAATTTCTTCATGAATAGTATATATCGGATATAAACAAAGACATAGATGAATTAATATATTTATAAGCATGCTACTACGGTTTTATCGTGGAACTGTAGAGTGCTTATGGCCTGACGCGATCGATAGTAATTGGCCACTTTGACCTCCAATAACTCATGTACTTTTCAAGTTAGAAGCCTGTAATTTATATCAATTTAGGTTTACACTAATAGCTTTCTAAAGACACTCCGATCGACAAAATCGGATGAACCGTTTAAATTTTGGAAATTCGTGGCTGGGTGTTACCTGTATAATTTACAGTCAGATACTGAACTTTAAACTAATAAAGATATTGAAAATCTGATTACACCATCAGAATCGTCGTGCAAATAATAGTAATGTACATGTTTCCTTTTAAAGTATCATGATTCATCTATCTACTATTAATTTCTATATGAACTGTCTGGAACCGCGCGACCGCTACGGTCGCAGGTTCGAATCCTGCCTCGGGCATGGATGTGTGTGATGTCCTTAGGTTAATTAGGTTTAAGTAGTTCTAAGTTCTAGGGGACTCATGACCTCAGCAGTTAAGTCCCATAGTGCTCAGAGCCATTTGAACCATATATGAACTGTGAAATATCTGCCATTAAGGTTTCACAAAGTCCGCCATCTTTGGCACTCCCTGCATGTCTCCTTCATCGACACAGCGTCACCATGGAATTCCCAGCCACGCGATCGATGGACCATGTGGTCCGGCCATCGTGCGGCATCACGCGGTTGCTAATGAGCCGCGGCCCGCCGAGAGGCCCCAGCGCCGCCACGCCAACTCGAACTTACATTATTTCAGGGCGCCACAACTCGCCCGTTACCTCACACACTAAAGAATTTAAACTGGTCAAACAAATTTCTCACCATCCTCATAACTTGCATAGTTTGTATTTCTTATCAAATGTTTCTTTCTCAGCACCCTATTGACCACAGGAAGACAAGTAAAAGTAAGCCTCCATTTTCAGTGCCCATTCAAGCTAAGAACGGTCGCACATTGTCACTTTACAGCACGAACGTTTATCAGCATTGAACGTTGCCCGCCGAATCGGTGGACACTACAATGATTCCATCCGAATGTGCGACAAGCATCATGACACATAAAACACTAACAATCGGCCTCATACTGATTATCCATTGTCAACACCAGCTGATAACAGCTATCTAAAACTTATGGCAATCTCAGTAGGAAATTACAAGAGAACTACACTTTTGGAGGCAATGAGGAAAGCTGCGTTGACCAAGACAATATGGAACCAGCTTCGCATAATTAATTTGGCCTCTAGATTTCCATTACGAACAGCAACACATTCCCCAGATTTTTGTGGGTTGTACTCCACAGCTTTCATAAACTTCAGAAATGACATCACGTAACACTGTAAGATGGTTCAAATGATTCAAATGGCTCTAAGCACTATGGGACTTAGCATCTGAGGTCATCAGTCCCCTAGACTTAGAACTACTTAAACCTAACTAACCTAAGGACATCACACACATCCATGCCCAAGGCAGGATTCGAACCTGCGACAGTAGCAGCAGCGTGGTTCCGGACTGATGCGCCTAGAACCGCTCGGCCACAGCACCAGGCTACTGTGAGATGTTGTAAGAAATATTCTTTAATACGCACCACAGTGGTAACACCGGTTCCCATCAGATGACCGAAGTTACGAGCCGTCGTGCTGGGCTAGCACTTGGATGGGTGATCATCCGGTCTGCCGAGCGCTGTTCGCGAGCAGTGTTTATTCAGCCCTTGTGAGGCAAACAGAGGAGCTGCTTGATTGAAAAGTAGCGGCTCCGGTCTCGTAAACTGCCATATGGCCGGAAGAGCGATGTGCTGACCACATGCCCGTCCATATCCACATACAGTGACCCCTGTGGGCTGAGGATGACACGGCAGCCGGTCGGTCCCAATGGGCCTTCATGACCTGCTCGGGTAGAGCTCTTTTTAACATGCGCCCAATGTGTATGTGGAGGTTTAAAGTAATTTGTCACTCTAATGTACATACAACACAGTTTTACGAAATTTTGTTTTATTTGCTACACACAGTAACAGTTGTTACTGACTCATGCTAGGTTTTGTTGTTACATCTACTTTATCAACTACATATCGTTTTCCATTCAGTAGTATTTGCTAGATTTCTCATAAGTGCTTGTTGGTTTATATTTTTCCTTGGTTGGAGGTTGTGTATACCTCTAAGCATTTAGGTTAATATCTCTGACAGTTAAAATTGGCACCCCCTGTGTTTGTTTCTGCATGTATGTTTAGGATCTTGAGTTGCCTCTCAGCTTTGGCACTCACATCAGCCATATTCAGTGCTATTCGAGCAGTGTAACTTTGTATTTGCTTATGCCTTCGACATCCTATGATACTATGTGCGTTGCATTAACCTACACGTATAGCTCTCCGAAACGTTTCAAACTACGCCTGCTGTAAAATTATGTAATCATGTATGGATTACATATCGTGTAATAATGTTTATTCCCGATTCAGATGATGTAAAATGTAACTACTTTTGTATATGTAATCTTCTGGCTCCTACTTCCCGTTTTCAGTTTTCAATTTCAAGACGACGTTTCGACTTTTTGCACATATTTGGTGTTAATGTATTCCACTGTAACTCTTCCCGTGGACAAAAACTAGCCGGCCGCTGTGGCAGAGCGGTTCTAGGCGCTTGAGTCTGGAAACGCGCTCCACCGCTACGGTCACAGGTTCAAAGCCTGCCTCGGGCATGGATGTCTGTGATGTCCTTAGGTTAGTTAGGTTTAAGTAGCTCTAAGTTCTAGGGGACCGATGACCTCAGATGTTAAGTCCCATAGTGCTCAGAGCCATTTGAACCATTTGAAAAGAACTGGAATTTTTGCTGCAGTTTTGTAAGAAACTTTTTCATCTGCATTCTTTCTATTAAAGACATTTGTATAAGTGGCAGTCAAATGGAAACAAGACAGATGATAAAAAGAATACGTGAACTGTTTATGTTTTCTAAAGTAATACCCGTAATTGTTAGCACATTTTTCCCGCGGTGAGACAAGACGGTCAGTGCCTTCAGGAAGTGACTTTAGCAAAAAACAAATGTGATATATGGGGAATACAGTCTGTCACATACCAGGATAGTTATTTCTCATAATCACGTCTAAAGTCTATAAGACTCAGTGCCTCCCCCCCCCCCCCCCCTCCCGGGCGTCGTCATGCAGATGCCGATACGCCATCACACTGATCGTATCGAGAGAAGATGCGCAATAAGTGTGTAGTGGGAACGCTATGAGCAGTCTACTTGCTGACACACGATGACGGTTTGCAGTTTACTGTGACATCACTGACCGAGTGCTCACTGGGTGAGAGTTGAACATACCGATACCGGTCGTCGTCTATAACCAGCAAGGTTGCGTGTGACGTCATAAATGCGCACCCAGAGATAGAATAATGGTATAATTTATACGGTTCACGTATAATGATGAACGCAGCAGTATTCCGGAAAACAGTTTGAATTTGCTGCTGCTCGTGCACTGATGGCCCAAAAATTATTACACTACTGGCCATTAAAATTGCTACACAACGAAGATGACGTGCTACAGACGCGAGATTTAACCGACAGGAAGAAGATGCTGTGATATGCAAATGATAGCTTTTCAGAGCATTCACACAAGGCTGGCGCCGGTGGTGACACCTACAACGTGCTGACATGAGAAAAGTTTCCAACCAATTTCTCATACACAAACAGCAGTTGACCGCCGTTGCCTGGTGAAACGTTGTTGTGATGCCTCGTGTAAGGAGGAGAAATGCGTACCATCACGTTTCCCACTTTGATAAAGGTCGAATTGGAGCCTATCGCGGTTGCGGTTTATCGTATCTCGACATTCCTGCTCGCGTTGGTCGAGATCCAATGACTATTAGCAGAATATGGAATCGGTGGCTTCAGGAGGGTAATACGGAACGCCGTGCTGGATCCCAACGGCCTCGTATCACTAGCAGTCGAGATGACAGGCATCTTATCCGCATGGCTGTAACGGATCGTGCAGCCACGTCTCGATCCCTGAGTCAACAGATGGGGACGTTTGCTAGACAACAGCCATCTGCACGAACAGTTCGACGACGTTTGCAATAGCATGGACTATCAGCTCGGAGACCATGGCTGCGGTTACCCTTGACGCTGCATCACAGACAGGAGCGCCTGCGATGGTGTACTCAACGACGAACCTGGGTGCACGAATGGCAAAACGTGATTTTTTCGGATGAATCCAGGTTCTATTTACAGCATCATGATGGTCGCATCCGTGTTTGGTGATATCGCGGTGAACGCACATTGGAAGCATGTATTCGTCATCGCCATACTGGCGTATCACCCGGCGTGATAGTATGGGGTGCCATTGGTTACACGTCTCAGTCATCTCTTGTTCACATTGACGGCACTTTGAACAGTGGACGTTACATTTCAGATGTGTTATGACCCGTGGATCTACCTTTTATTCGATCCCTGCGAAACCCTACATTTCAGCAGGATAATTTACGACCGCATGTTGCAGGTCCTGTACGGGCGTTTCTAGTTACAGAAAATGTTCGACTGCTGCCCTGGCCAGCACATTCTCTAGACCTCTCACCATCTGAAAATGTCCGGTCAATGGTTGCCGAGCAACTGGCTCGTCACAATACGCCAGTCACTACTCTTGATGAACTGTGGTATCGTGTTGAAGCTGCATGGGCAGCTGTACCTGTCGACGCCATCCAAGCTGTGTTTGACTCAATTCCCCGGCGTAACAAGGCCGTTATTAAGGCCAGAGGTGGTTGTTCTGGGTACTGATTTCTCAGGATCTATGCACCCAAATTGCATGAAAATGTAATCACTTGCCAGTTCTAGTACAATATATTTGTCGAATGAATACCCGTTTATCATCTGCATTTCTTCTTGGTGTAGCAATTTTAATGGTCAGTAGTGTTTAATTGCTTTTTTGTCCATCTTTGGAACGAGATACATCTACATGTCAGGGATTTGACAGCTTGCTGGTGAGTTTTTGGAGGTTTGTTACATTAGATGGCAACGCAACAGGTCATGAAATTCGCGTAAATAACGGGCCGCTGGTTTGCGTACGCAGTGATGGGGCGCGATACTAACCGAGATAGGTCCCATAGGACTTACATCAGACGAATTTGGTCGCCGAGACACCATCTTGAGTTCACTATAATGCTCTTCAAACCACTATAGCACGGTTCTGGCTTCGAGAAACGGACAATTATACTGCTGAAAAATGAGATCGCCGTCGGGGAAGATATCAAATGCGAAGGGATGCAGATGGTTTGCAAATGTCAGCGTGTCTTTGATTATTGTCACAGGTCCCGTGCAAGCGCAGAAGAATATCTCCCATAGCACAATACTGTTCCTACCAGTCTGCGAGCTTGGCGTGCTGCATGCATCGAGCCGCCACACACCTTGATGACGGCGTTTGTGGAGACGACCATCGACCTAGTCTAGCAAAAATTCGATTCACCCAAAGAGCCGACACGTTTCCATTGATCAACGACCAAATCCCGATGGTCCCGTGCCACTGCAGTCGTAATAGCCGACGTTGCTGGTTCAAATGGTTCAAATGGCTCTGAGCACTATGCGACTTAACTTCTGAGGTCATCAGTCGCCTCCTAGAACTTAGAACTAATTAAACCTAACTAACCTAAGGACATCACACACATCCATGCCCGAGGCAGGATTCGAACCTGCGACCGTAGCGGTCACGCGGTTCCAGACTGAAGCGCCTTTAACCGCATGGCCACACCGGCCGGCCGACGTTGCTGGGTCAACGTGTGAACACATAGAGGTGGTCTGCTGCGGAGCTCCGTTTTCAACAATTTATGATGAACGGTGTACTCCGACCCCTTGTGCGTGCACCAACATTGTGCTCTTTCGGTAGAGATGCCACAGGCCACCATCTACCCTACTTTGCAGAGCAGACAAGCCTTCGAACCCCACGTTCTGTGAAGAGTCGTGGACGTCCAGCCATTTAGCGTCCAGTTGTAGTTCCACTGTACTACTTCCTCTTTCTGTAGATGCTTAAGACAGTAGCACGTGAGCACACGACCAGCTGCGCCGTTTTCGAGATACTCGTCCGCAGGCTGTGCGAAATAACAATCTGCCCTTTGTCAAAGTCGCTTATCTCAATGGATTTCCTCATTTGCAGCCCGTATCTTCACTAGGGTGATCCTCTGTCCGTGTCTGATCCGCTTACATACTTTTGTTACCGTTTCATGTCAGCAGCACCACCAAACGGCATCCAACATCACGATGGGCACAATCTTTTGGGTTATCGGTGTATACTCATAGCTTTCTTACACTTATTTCACGCTTATCAGCGTATTTACGTTGTGTTTGAGTTACTCTAAGATCGACTTGTCAGAAGCTTGATGGCAGCAAATTTTCGTCTATTGATCTGGGCTCACAACAACCGTCTACACTTCTCCATTTAACTTTGTAGTCAGATTCAATCTGTATCACGCTAGACGTACTGTTTACACTAACGTTTCGAGAAAAAGTGAACATACTGTTCACTACGTCCTTCGTGAAAGAAGTCCATTTGATGGCTACTGGGCTTGTAATTTTGTTGCTTTAAGAGAGGAAATGCTTAAAGCCCCCTTCTTGTATTTAAGACACTGGACTCGATCTTTGGTGTACAGCTATTTTTGTCTATATGTATGAATATTTGTTATTCATCTACATCCGTTCACCACAATCCACTGTATGGTGTGTGGTGGAGGGTACGTTGTGACCAGTTCCATTCATGGGTGGAACGTGGGAATAAGGACACTCGGTACACTCCCGTTTGAGCCTGGATTTGTCTAATCGTAGCTTCGTGATCATTGCGTAGGAAGCAGCATGTTTACTAACTCACTCTGGTACGTAGGCTCTCACCTTTTTGTGAGCAATGTGATTGGCAATTTACTTCGCCCCTCTTGTTAAGTTCCGCAGTAGAGTATACTAAGTATCTCTACGTAACTCTCACACTGACTAAACAAAGCCGTCACGAATTATGCTGTAGCTCTTTGAATCTCTTCTATCGCTTTCGTTAATCCAACCTGAAACGGACGAACAACACTCTGTCATGGATCGAACGAACATTTTACAAGTGGTTCCATTGTGCGTGAATTACACTGCCTTAGGATGCTTTAAATAAATCTGGGTCTGGGATCTGCCTTACCAATGGTTATATTCATGTGGTCGTTTCATCTTTCATTGCTCCGCACAGAAACGTTTACGTATTTGGAGGGTGTGACTGATCGCCGATCGCGTAGCAAAACAATATTAGACACTTTCGTCTACTAAGCGACTTAGGTGATATTCTATTTGTTTATATTTATAATTTGCTGCCAATCTTTCCACCAGGCGTTCATCATCAATAAGCATGTCCGTATTTCGTAACAATTTTCTAAGGAAGTCGTTTTCCTGTACAAAAATGTGCCCCTGCGAACATTTCATTCATTCTATTATTGAGGCTGTCTGAATCCTTGACCTGTTCAGTGGCTGCCTGCAACAGGTCTTATAAACACAGGTTATAGGGGTATTTTATAAGTGTGTGTGGTGTTATATTTAGAAAGTTGTGATTTCAGCTAGTTACTATAGCAATAGTAATGTAGGGAATAAAACTTACTGATTCAAAAATCGATAAAATAAAACCTTACATTTATATCACAAACATAATACACTACAGGCCATTAAAATTGCTACACCAAGAAGAAATGCAGATGATAAACGGGTATTCATTCGACAAATATATAATACTAGAAGTGACATGTGATTACATTTTCATGCAATTTGGGTGCATAGATCCTGAGAAATCAGTACCCAGAACAACCACCTCTGGCCGTAATAGCGGCCTTGATACGCCTGGGCATTGAGTCAAACAGAGCTTGGATGGCGTCGACAGGTACAGCTGCCCATGCAGCTTCAACACGATACCACAGTTCATCAAGACTAGTGACTGGCGTATTGTGACGAGCCAGTTGCTCGGCCACCATTGACCAGACGTTTTCAGTTGGTGAGAGATCTGGAGAATGTGCTGGCCAGGGCAGCAGTCGAACATTTTCTGTATCCAGAAACGCCCGTACAGGACCTGCAACATGCGGTCGTGCATTATCCTGCTGAAATTTAGGGTTTCGCAGGGATCGAATGAAGGGTAGAGCCACGAGTCGTAACACATCTGAAATATAACGTCCACTGTTCAAAGTGCCGTCAATGTGAACAAGAGATGACCGAGACGTGTAACCAATGGCACCCCATACCATCACGCCGGGTGATACGCCAGTATGGCGATGACGAATACACGCTTCCAATGTGCGTTTACCGCGATATCACCAAACATGGATGCGACCATCATGATGCTGTAAATAGAACCTGGATTCATCCGAAAAAATCACGTTTTGCCATTCGTGCACCCAGGTTCGTCGTTGAGTACACCATCGCAGGCGCTCCTGTCTGTGATGCAGCGTCAATGGTAACCGTAGCCATGGTCTCTGAGCTGATAGTCCATGCTGCTGCAAACGTCGTCGAACTGTTCGTGCAGATGGTTGTTGTCTTGCAAACGTCCCCATCTGTTGACTCAGGGATCGAGACGTGGCTGCACGATCCGTTACAGCCATGCGGATAAGATGCCTGCCATCTCGACTGCTAGTGATACGAGGCCGTTGGGATCCAGCACGGCGTTCCGTATTACCCTCCTGAAGCCACCGATTCCATATTCTGCTAATAGTCATTGGATCTCGACCAACGCGAGCAGGAATGTCGCGATACGATAAACCGCAACCGCGATAGGCTCCAATTCGACCTTTATCAAAGTGGGAAACGTGATGGTACGCATTTCTCCTCCTTACACGAGGCATCACAACAACGTTTCACCGGGCAACGGCGGTCAACTGCTGTTTGTGTATGAGAAATCGGTTGGAAACTTTTCTCATGTCAGCACGTTGTAGGTGTCACCACCGGCGCCAGCCTTGTGTGAATGCTCTGAAAAGCTATCATTTGCATATCACAGCATCTTCTTCCTGTCGGTTAAATTTCGCGTCTGTAGAGCGTCATCTTCGTTGGGTAGCAATTTTAATGGCTAGTAGTGTATACACATATATATCACCCAGGTTTCAAAATGAATTCTAGATTACTGGAGTGATGCTGGTCCCAGTAAAACTTGAATCACACCACCCTCTCCGACAGTTTCAGTTGTCTAGATAAAAGGTTCTGCTTTCGTGAGACTGTCAACTCGAGTCGTGACGTATCCCCTCCCCTTATCGTTATGCTAATCTGCACTTCTCTCCTTTCTGTTATTTACGTAGTGTGGGAGACTATTTTGCTGCTGATTCATTTATCTCATGTGTTTATCTGCTGCGTTCAATAAACTAACGGAAAAATGCTGTTTAGTATGCACTGTACTGATATACAGGGTGAACACAAAGTCTTGCCCTGATTATAATAATTTATTGCACAATAACCGTTTGACATAATAATTTACATTTGTTGCCGTTACATAGGTTAGTGTTACTAGCTTTTTTTTTCAGACCACTTACGTTAGTAAACCTCAACGTGTGCTCCCTTGGTAGCTCGGAGAATGTCGAGTCGGTATTCTAGTTCCCGCCAGGTGTTTCGTAACATGTGTTCTGTCATCAGTACCCACAACAGCTTGTATCTTTGCCTACAGTTCGTCGACGTCAGCAACTGGTGTGACGAAGACTCTGTCATTGATATAGCCCCAGAAAAAAAAATCAAGGTGGCGTAATGTCTGGAGAGCGGGGTGACCAGGGTGCTGGACCGTTCATTCCGATCCACCGATCCGTAAATGTTTCATCCAGGAAATCACGCACTATTAAAGCCCAGTAGGGGGCGGGGGTGGAGAGGAGGGTAAGGGGGTGATCCATCTTGCTGGAAAACTATAAAATTATCCATGGTTGATATTCTTCTAACTATGGGGCAATGAATTGTTGCAAAACGTCTAAGTAAATGTTAGCGGAAATGGATTTTTCCGCGAAGAGAAACGGTCCAAAAACCTTGTTATGCATGAGGCCGCACCAAACATTCACTTTTTCGCTGTCTCGCTGTAACTGTACAGTACCATGTGGAGACTCTGAACCCCATATACGGACATTATGCCTATTTACCATTCCACTGGCATGAAACGTGGATTCATCGGTAAGACATATGCGATTTAAGTAATCGTTAGCGCGGGAGGGGCTGCACAATCCGTAATGTTGTGTCACCGCCAGACACCACACTTCCTAGGTGGCAGCCTTTAAATCGGCCGCAGTCCGTTAGTATACGTCGGACCCGCGTGTCGCCACTATCAGTGATTGCAGACCGAGCGCCGCCACACGGCAGGTCTAGAGAGTCTTCCTAGCACTCGCCCCAGTTCTACAGCCGAGTTTGCTAGCGATGGTTCACTGACAAATTACGCTCTCATTTGCCGAGACGATAGTTAGCATAGCCTTCAGCTACGTCATTTGCTACGACCTAGCAAGGCGCCATTACCAGTTACTATTGATGCTGTAAAACATGTACCGTCAAGAGCGATGTTCACCAATTATGGATTAAAGTTAAGTATTCCAGCAGCTACGTATTATTTTTGCTAGTCTCATTTCCCTGACCTGTTCCAGGCCTCACGCCAGCCTGCGTGAGCTTAAACGCGTGCCTTTTGGCTTCCTTCATAGTGGATTGGCTGCCTTGCCAGTCGACAACAGTTGGCGACGAGGCCAATTCGCGTTCGTAACTATACTGCCCTGATTTACTTGTGTAATGGCTTCGCCACAATCTCCAGATGTAATGTTCGAATTTTATCGCTTACAGAACCATCAGACGCAGGCCTTACTGGATGCCCTTGGACAGCTCGTCCAGGGTCAATGTGCAATGCAAAACGATGCGGCAGCCGCCGCTCCACTGCTCACGCAGCCACAACACGCAGTTGCACCACCTTTTCGTCCTTTTGATGCGGCACTGGAAAGCTGGACGGAATGGTCACGCCAATTTGGGTTCCATCTCGCCGCCTACAGAATTCAAGGTAATGAGCGGCAGCCTTATCTCCTTTCTTGCGTCGGAGTGACCACGTACCGTGTGATAGTCAAATTATTTCCCCGATGCGACGTAGCAACTCTGTCCTACGAAGAAATTTTGTCTGCATTAGATGCATATTTCAAAGAATCAGTAAATGTAGTTGCCAAACGGTATACGTTCTTTCGTACAAAACGTACGGCAGGTCAGACTAATCGGGAGTGGGTTGCAACCTTGCAAGGCCTTACTAGGGATTGTGCTTTTGAGTGTCAATGTGGACTCCCTTATTCAGATACTATGGTACGTGATGCAATTGCACAGAACGTTTCTCATGTTCGTATATGGGAACAGATTTTGAAACTAGTCAATCCCTCCCTTCAACAAGTGATGGACACATTGGAACGGCAGGACACACTTGACTTTGCTCAGGAATCATTTGAAACTTTGCCACCCGTGTGTCAGGTTAACCGGCCCGCCGGGCGAACTGCACGGAACAGTAAACTGTCCTCGCGCCCGGACGCACCAAAGCCGCCTGGCTCTCAGCCACGTGTACCGCGCCAGCAAGCAAATGCAGTGAAATCATGCCCGCGGTGTGCTACTGGACATTCGCGTGAGAATTGCCCGTCACGCCAGGCTATTTGCTTTTACTGTAATAACAAAGGACATGTTCAAAGTGTTTGCAAGAAAAAGCTCAGATCGGACACTCACAACCATTCCAGGCCCTTTGCTTCGCACTGAAATAGAATCAAGGCTACTCAGGCTCGCGAAACTTCGCCTATGGAAATTCATGTGGTTCACTCCACTCCGCCCAGTGCTACTCTCTCTAACAGTGACTGTGTTCGTCCCACAAATAGTGTGCGTCGACATCGCTGGAAATCCCGTCAAGTCGCAAGTGATTCTGTACCAGTGTCAGTTCACGTTGCATGAGACAGTCGCTCTTGTCGTCAGCAGGACAATAAACTTTTTGTAGATTTGGACATTAATGGCAAAGTGATACCGTTCCAGCTCAATACCGGAGCTGCAGTTTCACTGATCGATCACGACACGTACAAACAGCTGGGCACACCTCCGTTGCGTGCCGCAAATGTTAAGTAGTTATTCAGGACAAGCAATCCCTGTGTTAGGACAGCCTTCTTGCAACATACAAGGGACTCACAAAACTTGTGTCATTTTACGTCCTTTGTTCTTCTTCTGCAGTGAACTTGTTTGGTTTCGATTTATTTCAGTTGTTTAACTTGTCTATAGTAAATCAGGTCCTATCAGTGAACCAGACTGTGCCTTCAGACAGTGTTTCTCGTCTATGTGAAGAATTTGCAGACATTTTTGCACCGGGCCTCGGTTGCGCTAAGAACTATAAAGCACATCTGGAACTGAAAGTAAACGCGCAACCGAAATTTTTCAGAGCGCGCAATGTTCCCCACGCATTGCGTGATGAGGTCGCAAAAACATTACACGATTTGGAATCATAAGGTGTAATTGAACGTGTGCAGGCTTCTCTTTGCGCATCACCCTTAGTAATTTTGCAAAAACCTTCCGGAAAATTGAGACTTTGTGTGGACTTCAAGGCAACAGTGAATCCACAACTAGTGACTGCAACTTTTCCTTTACCCCGCCCGGAAGATCTTTTTGACAAACTGTGCCCGGGTAAATATTTTTTGAAGTTGGACCTAGCAGATGCGTACTTGCAAATACCGGTGGACGAAGAATCCCAGAGGGTTTTGGTGGTTAACACGCATCCTGGTTTGTACCGATTCAAACGACTGCCATTTGGGTGTGCATCCGCCCCTGCATTGTTTCAGCAATATCTACAAACTGTTTGTGCGTCGGTCCCTACTGCAGCAAACTATCTGGACGATATTGTGATCTCCGGAAAGACGGAAGAAGAACATTTAGCCAATCTCAGAACATTATTTCAGGTCATGCGCCAAAATGGTCTTCGTTTGCGGAAGGACAAATGTGTGTTTTTTGCTAGTGACTTACCCTATCTGGGACATGTACTCAATGCCCAAGGCATACATCCCAGTCCAGAGCACCTCCGTGCCATACAAGACTTGCCTTCGCCGCAGAATTTGAAGCAGCTACAGAGTGTGCTGGGAAAAATCAACTATTACCATCGCTACGTTCCCCACGCCTCTTCCATTTCAGCTCCGCTTCATCGCTTACGCCGTAAAGGTGTTCCGTTCGTCTGGACGACGAAATGCGAACGCGCCTTTCGCCAGTTGAAATCGGCGTTGCTTTCCAATACTTGCCTTACGCCATTCGATCCCCGGAAGTCCCTTTTGTTGATGGTGGATGCGTCGGATTTCGAGATCGGTGCTGTGCTTGCGCACAAAGATGGATCGCACGATCGCCCTATTGCCTTTGCGTCCAAAATGCTCTCGTCTGCGCAACGAAATTACTCACAGATCGAAAAAGCAGCATTAGCCCTCGTATTTGGTGTCACAAAGATTCATGATTTCTTGTATGGTCGTCACTTTACCATCATCACAGACCACAAACCTTTGACATCACTTTTTCATCCGACCAAGCCTGTACCTCCACGTACAGCGCAGAAATTCATTCGCTGGTCTATTTTCCTCTCGCAGTACCGCTACGATATCTTGTATCGGTCCACTGCTAAGCACGGAAACGCCGATGCGTTGTCCCGTTTGCCCGTTGCTGAGGATACAGCATTCGATTTCTCCGAACTTGCTTGCATGTTCATTGTTTCGGAAACCGATGACGTGGTCGAATCGTTTCCGATTGATTTTCGTCGTGTAGCTACAGCAACAGCTGCTGACCCTGTCCTTGCTACCGTTCTGCGTTTTGTTGCTACGCAATGGCCCTTGTCAAAGTCACGGATCGGGGATCCGTTGGTTCGCCGATTTTTTGCTCACAAGGAGAGACTTTTTGTGCGACGTGGTGTTTTGCTGTTGCGTTCTGATAATGATCAGTCCAGGGTCGTGGTCCCACGTTCATTACAGTCCTCTGTCTTACGCCTTCTCCACCAAGGACATGGGGGTATAGTAAGAACGAAACAACTTGCTCGTCAGCACTGTACTTGGTTTGGAATCGATTACGAATATGTGCTCTTCTTGCATGGTGTGTGCCGAACAACAATCAGCACCACTGCGGAAATTCTTTGCATGGCCAAAAGCCACTTCTCCTTGGCAACGCTTACACATCGATTTTGCTGGTCCATTCTGGAATGCTCGATGGTTGGTTGTGGTAGATTCATTCAGTAATTTTCCTTTTGTTGTCCGGATGTCCTCCACGACGTCATCTGCCACCATCCAAGCGTTATCCACTATCTTTTGCATTGAAGGTCTTCCACAGACTATTGTTTCCGACAATGGCCCACAATTCATGTCCGCAGAATTTCAGTCATTGTGCAAGGCCAATGGTATTCAACATCTGACGTCCGCGCCGTTTTCGCCACAGTCAAACGGTGCCGCTGAACGTTTGGTCAGGACTTTCAAGTCACAGATGTTGAAGCTGAAAGCGTCGCATTCTCGGGAGGACGCGTTATTGCTCTTTTTGTCTTCGTATCGCTCTCGGCCCCGAGATGGTCGCTCGCCGGCTGAGCTGCTCCACGGTCGCCCTCATAGCACCTTGATGTCTTTGCTACATCCGCCGCATCAGGTTCCTGTGCAGCGGCAGCCACCTGCTTTTGCTCCAGGCGACGTTGTCTATTATCGCAACTATCGCGGTTCACGGCGTTGGCTCGCAGGGCGCATTCTTCGCTGCCTCGGCCGCGCTATGTATCTGGTTTTGGGGGCCTCTGGTGAGGTGCGTCGGCATCTCAATCAGCTGCGCCTCTGTCGTCGCAAGGGATCTGCCGCTCGCCGTCTGCTTTCAGCGACGGTGCCGTCCGGTCAGCACCCTGGGGACCCATCTACTGGCTCGCCTCAGCCCCAGGTGTTACCGACGCTGCCTTCCATTTTGCCCCATGGCGACGCGCCGCCGCCGCCTGTTCTCCCGCCGGCGACGCCCGCAATGGACGCGTCGCTGCAACCACCGTGCGCCTCCCTGGGTCACGCGCCGCCGATCGCTTCCCGTGACCAGTTGTCCTCCGCCGTGGAACTCTTGCCCGCTCCGGACCATCTGTCGTATTCGCCCGTCGGGTGCCCCGGCCAGATGGAGGTCGACCCTTCGGCCCCTCCTGTCTCTCTAAGGGCGCATACACCGCATGTTGGCGTGCACCCTGAAGCAGGTTTTCAGGCGTTTCCTAGCTCCCCTCGGGCCGAATGGCAGGGTGCGGGTGGCACAGCCTCACCTGTTGTTAGGCTCCCCACCTCGTCGCATACGTCAACATGGGGTCCTCTCCACGGCGGGCGGAAGCCTTATACCACAACCGCCCGCCGATTTGCGGTGGAGGAATGTGGTGTCACCGCCTGACACCACACTTGCTAGGTGGCAGCCTTTAAATCGGCCGCGGTCCGTTAGTATACGTCGGACCCGCGTGTCGCCACTATCAGTGATTGCAGACCGAGTGCCGCCACATGGCAGGTCTAGAGAGTCTTCCTAGCACTCGCCCCAGTTGTACAGCCGACTTTGCTAGCGATGGTTCACTGACAAATTACACTCTCATTTGCCGAGACGATAGTTAGCATAGCCTTCAGCTACGTCATTTGCTACGACCTAGCAAGGCGCCATTACCAGTTACTATTGATGCTGTAAAACATGTACCGTCAAGAGCGATGTTCACCAATTATGGATTAAAGTTAAGTATTCCAGCAGCTACGTATTATTTTTGCTAGTCTCATTTCCCTGACCTGTTCCAGACCTCACGACCCCTTCCTTAGCTTAAACGCGTGCCTTTCGGCTTCCTTCATAGTGGATTGGCTGACTTGCCAATCCACAACACGTAACATGGCGCCTCTAATCGCGCAGCCATTCCGCTCGGCGCAGCAGAACATTAGAACAGTAGACAGGAACCGGATTTGGGTATTATAGCCATATGTATAGAAACACCAGTATTCAGACACATACATACAGGCGGTATACAGTGGCTTACATTTATAGGCTGAGTGTAACACATCCTGCTTATTAGCACCTGGGAATATAGCCACTAACACGGGCTATACTCACTATCTAATGCTATGACACACCTCACACAAAGGGAAATCGCTGCTGCTCAAAATTTACAGTAGCGTATGGATTCAAAATATCAAAATCAACTCGCTGAAAACATGTCGAGTCGTCCCCATCCATAAATTGGGAAAAAGATGTGATAAACCCGAGTCGCATCGGCCTGTCACCTTGCTACCGTGTTCGGCGAAGGTACTGGAAAGGATTATTAGGCGGCGCTTAGAATGGTGGTGTGAAATCAAGAAAATATTACCGGAATAATAACTTGGGTTTCGATAAGAAAATGGGACAACTGAAATCCTTCTACGGTTAGTTACTGACATCCAGCTAAATTTCTCTCGTAATAATTTTATGATACTTGCGTTCACTGATTTGGCGGAAGCATACAACAACATCGTATTGTCAGTCTTAGGAAAGAAACTGGAGGGACTTCAAATTCCAAAACCACTCGTATGTATTGCTTCCTGAGCAATAGGGACACAAAACAATGATGAACCTAACTATTACAGGTATACTGACGCTGACCGAGAGATCAACACAGGCACCCAGCGGCAGCCGTCGAGCAACAGCACCGCACAACGTCAAAGGTATCGACATGCACGATACCCACTACTAACAAAGCCTACCCTTGCATGACCTGTCGCTGGCAGCAAGACATCCGCTACTGCTCTTACTACCCGATCTGACTATCGCAGAGGTTTTCCTCCGTTGGCTCTTGGCTTGGCATTTTTTTTTCTCTGCCCTTCAAACTGCTAACCTTCGTTCGACTTTCGACCCAGTCTATCTCCAGATGGAAAACTAACCCTTATGCGGAGATGGCAGTAGACCTTTTGAGTGGGCCATCTTGGTGTGGGCGTGGAGGGGCTCCACCTCATTTTTTTTTTAAGTTGTAAGTCATATGTATCAGTACAGTACACACTAAATAGCGTATTTTCATTACTTTATTGAACACAGTAGATAAACATAAAGAGATAAATAAGTCAGCAGCAATATAGTCTCCTACATTATCTAAAACTTTCTGATAATTTTCGAATACTTTTTCGACTTTACGCCTGCAGATAATATGTTGATAGCACTTCGTTTCATTGCATGTTATACCGTGTTAACAGAATGTCAAGATGTGCTGTTGAGCATAACGATGAGGCAAGAGATCTCTCAGAATATGTCATTGGCTGTACATATGACTAATTGCGTACCGGAACAATAAGTAACATCACTTTTCCAATGAAAAAGCGTAAAATAAAGGATAAAGGACGCCTTTCAGTAAATGTATTTAATATGTTAGGCAACAATAATTGTTTTTATCGTTTCTGAAAATGGAACTTCAGTAACCTGTCGTTTGCTTGCCACTTCAGCTGTTTACATTACTTTGTGCCCTGAATCTTAGAAGTAGCCTGTAGTAAACATGGGCTGCAATGTTATATACAGCTTCCCAATAATCAGGCATTCTTAATGCGTATAGAAAGTTCACATCTGCAGCGATGTTGCCGCTGGTACCACTGTATAGAGAACCCTGTAATCCAGTAAGATCTAGTGTATCAATCTCTCCATATTCACATCTATCTGTCTGACTTTTGCCGATTTTACGCAGATACACACGGCACAGTCCATGTCCTGTTACGAAATTGTTCTCGCAGGTTTTTTCCCTTTCTCGAATATCAAGGAACAATTTTTAAACACTACGGTCAGTGCCCTTACTGTCCCAGCCCCTCTGCCACGTACCGATTCTCAAGGACTTAACACGTTCACGCCAGCGTGTACCACCGGTGGCTCACGCTAGATCCTCCCAACACGCAGCGAACATCAACGACGACTCACACTTACCTCTTCCAAACATGGTATCCTGCAATACATCAACGTACGGTGTGTTATCTGTAAGCCAGGCGCTTTGAATACAATTTTGTCTGACCCTTCAACAAGAGAGCTTTCTGATCAAATGAGATATCACTTAACTTGTGATTAATTTGATCTTAAACTATTTCGTGTGATCTCTCGTTGCTTTAATAGGATGAACTTACACCGATCATCCAGAACATTATGACCACCTACCTAATAGCCCGTATGCCCACTTTTGGAGCAGGTAACAGCGGCGTCGCGTCGTCGAATGCAAGCAGTGAGGCATTGGTAGTTCGCTGGAGGGAGATGGTACCACATTTGCACACGCAAGTCACCGAATTCCCGTAAAATCCAGGAAGGAGGCAATGAGCTCTGACGCCACGCTCCATCACATCCGAGATGTGTTCGATCGAGTTAAGATCTGGTGAGCTGGGGGTGAAGCACATCAATTGTAACTCACCACAGTGTTCCTCGAACCACTCCATCACATTTCTGACCTTCCGACATGGTGCATTATCTTGTTGAAAAGTGCCACTGCCGCTGGAAAACATAATCGTCATGAAGGGGTGTAAGTGGTCTGCGATATACGATACCCTTTGGCCATCATGGTGTCCTGCACGAGCCCCACTGGACTCATGGATGCCAGCTTGAATGTTCCCTAAAGCATAATGGAGCCGCCGCCAGCATGTCTCCGACCTGCAGTACAGGTGTCAAGGAGCTGTTCCCTTGGAAGACGAGAGATTCGTGCCCGCCCATCGGCATGATGAAGAAGGTATCGGGATTCATCATATCACACAATACTCTGCCACTGCGCCAACGTCCAGTGCCGATGGTCACGTGTCCATTTCAGTCGGAGTTGCAGATTTCGCGGCGTTAACATTGACATATGGATGAGTCGTCGGCAGGGGAGGCCCATCATTAGGAGTGTTCGGTGCACTGTTTGTTCACACACGCTTGTATTCTACCCATCACTTTAGTCTGATCTTAATACCTCCACAGTTCGCCGCCTGTTCTGTTTTACCCGAATGCCCAGACTACGACGTCCGACATCTGTAATGAGGCTCACTGGGATAATCTGTAGCGTTCGTGTGTCTGACTAGCAGTGATTCCTCGCCAGGTGACGCTGCTATGGCCCTGATGTGTTTATGTCGATTGTAGGCCGATGATCACAATATTCTGGCTCATCAGCGTATGTCACTTTTAAAATTAAAAGTCAGTATATTAAAAGAGTAGCCTAAGCTTTCGCATGCGAAACCACCCCACAGCGAGAAACAGGAAAAGCAGCGCCACCACTTGCAGGAATGCATGAATACGCGCAAGGCCCCACAGCGCGGAACACAACACCCAGCGCCGGCGTGAACGTGTTAAGCTGCACTTCATTCGCAATTTGTTTGCGAGTGATATGCCTTACTTTCTCAATGTCCCTTTTGCGCAACCAAGAGCATGCAGCTCTGTACCTGATGACTTTATCGGCAGGATATACTTCCAAAATTACTGAGAATGCTTTTACTGCTGGTGTACCATATGATACCGGAGATCTATGAAGTACATTTCGGAATATGCATTCCCGCGCTGGTAGTGCAGCTCCTGCGTCCACACGCTTGCTGCGAATCCAACACTGCCAAGAAAGATGACACGATCATACACTCTCACTGTTAACGGTAGTTATTTATAAGTCACATTTCCAACTCGTACGAGCTTGTGCATGATTTTGTAAGGTTCCCCGGCGAAATTACTAAGGTGAATGCAGTAATTTCTTTTCTCGTCTACTTAAACTCCTAAATATCAGCAAACTTAACATCTGCGAATGCAAGTTCCTCCTAATTTGAGAGTAGAATTTCTAGTTCGAGAGAATTTACCCTCTAGCAGTATAAAAGTTGTATTGTGGGCAGATATTGTTTAGGTTGTCGTTAATGCATCATTGCTGCACCATTTTTATTTATCATCATAAGCGGTGGCCCTATCGAACTTCTTTAAGGTACACTGGAAGCCATCCTCGTTTCTTATGATGCTTCCCTGTTATTAACAACATAATAAGTTCTGTCCTGTAGGAAATTTTCAGTTTAACCGCATATCTGTTCTATTATACGGTATAGACATATCTTGTTCACAACGAAAACAATGTCTATTAGTATAACGTTAGCGTAAACCACAGCTGGTTTGCTTACGCGTTCGGGATAAAAATAAAACTCAGTTTCCAAGGACATTTTGCTGCCCAAGTTCAGGTGCTTTCAACGTCACAGCTTTTAAACCTAGTGTGGTAATTAGGTACTTGTATAAATACCGGTCTCTAAACTTTTGAGCCGGCCGCTGTGGCCGAGCAGTTCTATGCGCTTCAGTCCCGAACCGTGCTGTTGTTGCGGTCGCAAGTTCGAATCCTGTCTCGGGCATGGATGTGTGTGATGTCCCTAGGTCAGTTAGGTTTAAGTAGTTCTAAGTCTAGGGGACTGATGACCTCAGACGTTAAGTCCCATAGTGCTTAGAGCCATTTGAACCAACTTTTCTAAACTTTTGAGGGGTCAGTCCTCTTGAATATACTAATCAGATATTATGACGTAGACTGAGGTGAGAAAAGTCATTGGATACCTACAAATACCATGTCGGACCTCCTTTTGCCCGGCATAGTGCAGCAACTCGACGTGGCATGGACTCAACAAGTCATTGGAAGTCCGCTGCAGAAATACTGTGACATGCTCCCTCCATAGCCGTTTATAATTGCGAAAATGTTGACAGTGCAGGATGTTGTGCACGAACTGATCTCTCGATTATGTCCCATGAATGTTCGATGAGATTGATGTCGGGGTGATCTGGATGGCCAAACCGTTCGCTCGAACTGTCCAGAATGTTTTTCAAACCAATCAAGAACAGTTGTGCCCTGGTGACAGGGAGCATTGTCATCCATATAAATTCCGTCGTTGTTTGGGAACATGAAGTCCATGAATCGCTGCAAATGGTCTCCAAGTAGCCGAACATTACCATTTCCAGTCCATGATCGGTTCAGTTGGACCAGAGGACACAATACGTTGCATGTAAACACAGCCCACATCATTATGGAGCCACCACCAACTTGCACAGTGCCATGTTGACAATTTGGGTCCTTAGCTTTGTTGGATCTGCGCCACGCTCCAAGCGTTCATCAGCTCTTATCAACTGAAACTGGGACTCATCTGACCAGAGACTCTTAATTTCCGTTGAGTGCTCACAATCACGTCTGAAATCTTTTCACCCGAATCACCTGAGAACAAATGACAGTTCCGCCAATTCACTGCCCCTTTATACCTCGTGTGCACGACAGTACCACCATCTCCATACGCGCGTACCGTTGTCCCATCTTAACGTATATTAATATTATTGTACTTATTTTTATCTTTTCTTCAGTCATCACATACATAAATACTTACAAGCTAAATCATTATGAAGACTGTCCACTAAAAGACTGACACCCGCTTGGTTGCGTTGCGGGTACATGGCAAGTTAAGATAAGTACACACTGATCAGATAGATGATTACGACCAAGGACCTGCTATCGATATAAACCCATCCAGGCGATAGCACCGTCACCAGTCGAGGAAAGAACGCTATTATGACTCACGAACAGTGCATATAGTATCAATGAGCGTCTGTCCTTGTAGAGATTAGAAAATGTGCGTGATGTATCTGAGTTTGAACGAGAGCAGATTGTGACTCTTCGAGGAGTGCTGAGGTGAGTGTTTTTAAGAGTGGCAAAACCAAGGTGA
Source organism: Schistocerca cancellata (assembly GCF_023864275.1). Classification (NCBI taxonomy): domain Eukaryota; kingdom Metazoa; phylum Arthropoda; class Insecta; order Orthoptera; family Acrididae; genus Schistocerca; species Schistocerca cancellata. The sequence goes on from NC_064629.1 coordinate 273,619,327, forward strand.
AACCACTTTCAGACGTTGTGGGGTTGGGCGAGCTGTTCTAGGCGCTTCAGTCTGGAACCGCGCTGCTGCTACGGCCGCAGGTTCGAATCCTGCCTCGGGTATGGATGGGTGTGATGTCCTTAGGTTAGTTAGGTTTAAGTAGTTGTAAGTCAAGGGGACTGATGACCTCAGATGTTAAGTCCCATAGTGCTTAGAGCCATTTGAACCATTTTTGGGCGGGCATCCCTCATTACACATGTCGGACGTCGTAAGTTGGGCAGGCTGATAAAGCAGGACAGGTGGCGAACTGTGGCGGAACTAACATCAGCCTTTAATGCTGGGCACGTGACCCTCCGCACTGGACGTTGGCGCAGTGGCAGATTGTTGTATAGTCTGATGAATCCCGATACCTCCTTCATCATGCCGATGGGAGGGTACAAGTCCGTCGTCTCCCACGGGAACAGTTCCTTGGCACCTGTACTGCGAGGTGGAGACAAGCTGGCGGCGGCTCTATTACGCTCTGGGGAACATTCAAGTGGGCATCCATGGGTCCAGTGGAGCTCGTGTAAGGCACCATGCCGACCAAGGGGTATCGTACACTGGTTGCAGACCACGTAAACCCATTCATGACGGCAGTGGCACTTTTTAACAAAATAATGCGTCATGTCACAAGGCCAGTAGCGTGGTGAAGTGGTTCGAGGTACACAGTGGCGAATTCCAATTGGTGTTCTGGCCCCACAACTTGGCAGATCTTCACCCGATCGAACACATCTGTGATCTGATTAAACGTGGCGTCGGAGCTGTTCGGCCCCTCCCCGGAATTTACTTGAATTCGGTGACTTGTGCTTACAGATGTGGTGCCAACTCCTTCCAGCGACCTAACAAGGCCTTACTGAGTCCTTGCCACGACGCGTCGCTGCTGTTATCCGTGCTAAATGCGGACTTACCGGCTATTAGGTAGGTGGTCATAATGTTCTGCCTGATCGGTGTATAGGCGGAGCAGAAACGAACAGTAGATCATTCTGGCAGCGATACGGGCTGCAGATGGTGAAATCGACTGACTTAATCGACATTCACATCGGGAAGACTGTTATGGCCTCGCGCCTGGAGTCCAGTGGCTCGGGAAAGACTAAGTTGGTCGGCTGTTCGATTGCTTCTACTGTGAGCATCTATAGAAAGCGGCTGAAGGACAGTGAAGCCATGAGTAGGAAACAAGCTGTTAGATGGCCATGCCTGATAATAGACCGTGGACGTCAGAGGCTTGCTTGCCGAACCAGTTAAGCAGGATAGGCAACGATCTGCGGCAGACATGAAGACATTGTATGACGTTAGTGCTTTTTCCCATAAATATAATAAACACAACAGAGATTTTAGTCATCTATTATATATTCTGCTTCATTATTTACAACAGTTTGCCACCGCTTGAGTAACTTTTTGATTCCACGACTGCAGAAATAACGTGGTTTTGCGGCGAATAACTCGTCGAGCCATGTTCGGAGAGCATTTTCATCTGGAATGGAAGTTCCTTAATGGTTGATCGATAATGAGCGGAAAAGGTAACAATATGAGGACGCAAGATGAGATGAATAAGTTGGGTGCGGAGTGACTTTCGAACCCACCTCCTGTACAGTTTTTTGTCGGTCTAGCAGAGTGCGGGAGAACGTGGACGTGGAGAAGCACCACTTCACGCAGCCTTCCTGTTTGTTGCTCATGGACTGAGCCTGCAAGTCGTCTCAGTTGTTGACAATAAATTTCAGCAGTGATGATTACACCTCGGGGAAGCCATTCGTAGTACACCAAACCGTCGCTGTTCCACCAGATGGATAACATTATCTTTAGTGGATGCGAGCAGATCTTTGGACGGATGTTGCTGCTTTGTTTGAGCTCAACCATTCTTTTCTTTATGTTAGCATAAAGACACTATTTTTCGTTACCAGTAACAATACAGGATATAAATGGTCGATGTTGTTCATCTGCTAATTTTTAATGACGAGCAAGCAGAGATGCACATGTGGCCACACACTGATTTTTGTGATTTTGGGTAGAACAGGTGGCACACATGCCCCCGATTGTTGAACCTTCCGCATTGCATGCAAACGTCGCACGATGATGGAATGATAACAGCTCATCACGTTTGCCAGTTCTCGAGTACTCTGGCGTGAACCATTGTGGATTAATAAGTTTAAACGAGCCCCATCGAACCCCAAAGGTTTTCCCGAACATGGAGAGACACTAATGTCAAAAGGTTTAACCTTAAAACGAGAAAACCATTGTCTTGCCATGCTCTGTCCAGTGGCAGTATCCCTATACACAGTGCAAATGTTTATGTCTACCTCTGCTGCTGTCACCCCTGTATTGAACTCAAATAGAAGAATATGTCAGAAATGTTACGATTTCTCCACTTGGCACTCCATTTCCTAGCATCCACAGCTCCACTCATTATCTCCAGATGTCAAAATGACAATACGTAAATTCGAACAGCAACCATGAACTACAAATAATAAACGACAATCGGTAAATAAACCCACAGAAACCGGAATACCAACATGCAAAAGGAAAACGCTACGAACTTATGCAACAACCTAACACAACGCCCGTGCAGGCACAAGTGTTTCGGAGCCCACCGTTTTGCGTATATTGTTGAATATGTGGTTCGCTGCAGATGACTCCTACGTGTTCCCATGATAACCCAACGACTTCGTTAGTTACGACTGCAGTGGTCACGGCATTATCGAGGCAGAGCGCGAATCTACTATGTAAACTTGGTGTCTGGAGGGATGAATCACGTTTCTTGGCGCACCAGGTCGATAGCTGTCATCCTGGCGAACGACTACTCGAAACAGCCATTGCACCACTAACGCAGGTACTGTCGTGCTATGGGACACGTTTATCTGGTTTACTGGGCTTCCATGGGACCTATGATAGTAATCGAAGGTACCATGACCGTTGGTGCCTAAGGGACCATTACTTTGGAGCACCTGCATCCCTTCTTGATTCATGTCTTCCCCGGCGTCGAAAGCATCTTGCACCATTATAACTGCCCCTGTCACAAGGCTAGAAACGTGCTACAGTAGTTTGAGGATCATGACAGTAGATTTACTTTGATATCTTAGGCTCCGGATCCGCCTGATCTGAACCATTTTGAACAAGCTTGGGACTATCGGGCGTCAGCTCCGCGGCCAGAAACTACGGACCCGCTATTTACAGGAATCACGTGACCTGAGGGTAGACATCTGATGCCACATATCTGTGGAAAATTATGAAGGACTGCTGCTATAACGCATTCCGAACGTAGACCAACAGGCTGTTAGGCACGCTTTCGTACTGTTTTGGCTCATAGTGTATGTGAAAATTACTATCATGTTTTTTCATCCTATATAGAGAACGTAATCAATAACAGCACACCTAAATTTGAAACTCATTACCCATGCGGTACGACCTAGCAATCGCCACAGTACAGGACAGCGATGCTATCCCGAACCAGACGCCGTATTTCCTTAAACAAATCAAAATTGGTTCAAATGGCCCTGAGCACTATGTGAATTAACAGCTGAGGTTATCAGTCCCCTAGAACTTAGAACTACTTAAACCTAACTAACCTAAGGACATCACACACATCCATGACCGAGGCAGGATTTGAACCTGCGACCGTAGCGGTCGCGCGGTTCCAGACTGAATCGCCTAGAACCGCTCGGCCACACTGGCCGGCTATACAAATTACTGTTGCTTATTCTGTTGAGAAGATATGGTACCTGCCTAAAGCCACGTGCCTTGTAGCGCAATGATGAACTGTATGAAACATACCAAGAGCATACTCGTCGCATCCAGAGAGCAGAGAGCCCCTGTTGCACCCAGTGCTTGTAGCCAGCTTTGGTTTGCATGCGCGACCCTTACCTTATAAAGCTACCATCTTCCCAATCATCCAGATGACTCTCATCGTGGGACAGAGTCGCCCGGGAAGTACTGGCTGAACTGTGGACATGATGTGCTGGCGGCTGTGGTCCACCCTGGTCCTCTGACGACTGAAAGTTTCTTGAGTCTGGATCCATCTTTAGGCCGCTTCCAGTAAGACTGTAACGATACCAAGCACATCAGAATTGTTTCATAGTTTTTATATTTTTTGATAGAGCTTATTTACACATAGTTTTAATCCCTAAAGCCTTAAACCATCTTTCATAAATTATTTATAACGATATACAAAATTGTATCTCACACTGTAGCTATAAAACAATTTCGTACCCAGTTATGAGCAATTTAGTTAGAGGTAAGTGCTGGGCTGGGGAAAGAGCACCCCTGTCCTAACAGTGAACTGAATATATCGGCGAGTTATGTGGGTGAGATGCTTTCAGGCCTTGTATTTGCCCTGTAATATGATTGTGCAGCGCCGCCAGTATCAGCGTATCTAACTGCGGCCAGGTCTTGGGTCCCCGACGAACAAAATACCCAGTCCCAGAAGCAATCCAGATACTGGACCACCATTTCAAGGGTGTCTCGTGAGCATCTCGACGACTTAATGACAGGGGTCGCCGTCCACTATCGTTGATTGTAACGTCGGATATACAGGTCACATTGTAGTAATTCAATCATGAATCCAATTTCAACAACGGTTGCTACTAAACCAAATCATCCATACTATATCGCGGTTTGTAACTACAGATGTAGCGGATGCCCCAGGAGGAACGGTCAAAATTCAAGGATATGACAAGAACGATCATTCGAAGCAAACACTGTAGTAAACATTGGCTCTAAATTGCATAACTTGACAGCTATGAGTACTTTTTCATCTTCGATACTATGAAAAAAATCTCTTCTACTGCAAGCACTTTGCTTTCCATATTTCAAGATGTGGTAGCATGAACCGAAACAAGGAAAAAGGTTTAGTAAACATGTGCTGTAAAGTGCATACCTTAAGAGCTGTGAGCACTTGTTCATCGTCGCTAATGTGAAACACATTTCTTCTACTGAACAAGTACTCACATCTCTTAAGGAACGCATTTTAGTGCCGTGATTACTAGACAATTTTTCCTTGGTTTGGTCTAAGCTACCTACAAGATATTTGTTTGACAGTATCGAAGATGATCAAGTGCTTATAGCTGTTAAGGTATGTATGTTAGAGCCCGTGTTTGCTAGAATTTTTTGCTTCGAATAATCGTTCCTGTCATTACCCAAATACTATCCACTCAACCTGGGACGCCCTGTGGGTGCCACGTTGCATTAATTCAATTACCAATCCAATGTCAACAACTGTTGGTGAGTCATACTGTCCACATCATAATGCGGATTGTAACTACAGCTATACAGGTCACATTGCAATAATTCAAGCAATAATCCAATGTCAAAATCAACTGATAATTAGCTATTCCATCCATGTCACTCCACAGATTGTACCTTACGATATGTGGGTCTCATTCTAGTAACGCAATCACCAATCACATGTAAATAACAAATGGTGATCAGCCATTCTATCCACAATATAATACGAATTGTAAAATTGAACATACATGTCAGTTTGCGGCGTTTCAATCTTCAATGAAATATCAACGATAACTGATAATCAGCCAAACCATAAATAAAATTCTGTGAACCGTAACTGCAGGTAAAGGAAGACAGAGATTTGGATATATCCATCAAATAATTGAGGACATAGGTTGCTATTGCTACTCTGAGATGAAAAGGTTGGCACAGCAGAGAAATTCGTAGTGAGCCGCATCAAACCAAACAAAAGAAGTCTGATGACTCAAAAAAAGAATCTACAGGTGACATTCAACTAATTCAGTCCCCAGTCTAACATCAACAACAACTGGTAATCAGCCATACAATCCATATCATATTGTGGATCTACGAATACCCACAGATATATGGGTCAGATCGCAGCAATTCAATCACCAGTCCATTGTCAACAACAATTGATCTGCCATACCGCCGATACTACACTAACAGAAAAAAATCGCAACACTAAGACGGAGTTGTGCGACCTAAACGGAAGTTGGTAGGCGTATTTTTATATCTCAAAGATAATGTATATTCAAATTTCTCGCCAGTCGCATATGAGTGGTTCTAGTAACGTCACTATGAGGATGCAAATCAAGTTTGCTCTAAAACACGCAGTAACGGTCGTGCCCGTTAGCCACCTTTGAGATTGATGTTAGTCAAGAATGCGTTTAAAGCGACAAAAACGCCTTTAGTAACACCTTACTGATTTTTAACGAGCTCCTGTAATAGGACTACGAGAAGCTTGATACTGCTTTTGCAATATTTCAGAAAGACTTGGCGAGAATGTAGCCACTGCACATGACTGCTGGTAGCGGTGGTCACGAGAATGTACCCTCACAAGAAGACCGGTCTCCGGAAGGCCACACGACACTACCAAAAGGGAAGAACATTATGTTCGGCGTATAGCTCTGGCGCATCGTACCGCACCTGCAGCAGCAATTTGAGCAGCATTTGGCACCATAGTGACACAACGGACAGTTATGAATCAGTTACTTCAAGGACAGCTCCCAATCAGACGCCCTATATCGTGCATTCCATTGACCCCAAACCACCGCTGTTTGCGACTCCAGTGGAGTACAGCGAGAGCTCATTTTATGGCAGGCTGAAGGTCTGTTGTGTTTTCTGATGAAAGCGGGGTCTTCCCCAGTGCCAGTGATGTTGGTTAGAAAGAGGCCAGTTGAGAGTCTGCAACCAACCTGTATGCGTGCTAGTCGCACTGCACCTACACCTGGAGCTCATGTCTGGGATGCGATTTCGCGTGACAGCAGGAGCAGTCAAATGGTTATTCCACGCAGCGTGACTGCTAATTTGTATGTCAATCTGGTGATTCGACCTGTTCAGCTGTCATTCATGAACGCTATTCCATGGGGTATTTTCCAACAGGATAACGCTCGGTCACATCGCTGTTGTAACCCAATACGCTCTACAGAATGACGACATGTTCCATTCGGCTACTCAATCAACAGATCTGTCTCCAATCGAGTACGTATGGGACATCAGCGGACGACACTCCAGCGTCATCCACAAACAGCATTACCCATCCCTGTATTGAGCGATCAAGTGCAACAGGTATGGAACTCATTCGGACAAACTCACATCCGGCACCTTTACAACACAATGCATGCACGTTTGCATGCTTGCAGGGTTTACACCTATTATTAATATACCAGCATTTCACATCAGCAATAACTTATCTCACGCTTACATTAACGGTGGACCTAGGGATGTTTAGGAGTGTGGAAATCTCGCGTACAGACGTATGACAGCCGGCCAGGGTGGCCGAGCGGTTCTAGGCGCTACAGTCTGGAACCGCGCGAACGCTCCCGTCGCAGGTTCGAATCCTGCCTCGGGCATGGATGTGTGTGATGTCCTTAGGTTAGTTAGGTTTAATTAGTTTTAAGTTCTAGGGGACTGATGACCTTAGAAGTTGAGTCCCATAGTGCTCAGAGCCATTTTTGAACGTATGACACAAGTGACATCCAGTCACCTGACCACGAAGGTCGTGAGTTCCGCGGAGCCTCCCATTCTGCTCTCCCACGATGTCTAATAGCTACTGAGGTCGCTGATATGGAGTACCTGGCAGTAGGTGGCAGCACAATGCACCTAATATGAGAAACGTATGTTTTTGGTAGTGTCCGGATACTTTTGATCACATAGTGTACGCCTGCCATCTTTTCTCGCCAGTGAACGATTCAGGGACCTATATTTCGATCAAGTACATCATAAAATAGTTCACGAATGAACGGACCGATCTCACTGTCCAACAGCAAAATATTTCGGCAAGTGGCCCCGTTGCAATCACAGTCGTGATGTGAGTTCATCAGCGTACCTGATAAGGGCAAAGCAGACGCTTGCCGAAATATTTTGCCCATTAGACACTGAGATCCGACCGTTCATTCGTGAATTACTTCGTCATGAATAACACAGAGAGAAGCTGAAGATTAACAACATTTTGTTTGCCTACACCACCCTGTCGGCGTTCCGTTCATTCACCTCGCCAAAGCCTCTCCCAGATCATCTGACATAAATCTTACTGAGCGCATCTCTGATGCAATGTAGCATCTTGGACACATCTCCAACAAATCTCTGTAAGTCCTAGGTAACGGCTGACTCTTTGTGGATAAAGATTTTTCTCTATTGTTTCGAGTTTCGTGTTGTCCATGCCACGACACACCGCCGCTGTCAATACGATGTAGAGTTAGAGGTTATGTCTTAAAGATTAAAGACTGTAGTAGATAGCCAGACTGCGGAAGAATTTAAGCTTGTGATTTTTAAGCAGCTGTAGTTCAGAAGCGAAGAAGATGAAGTCAGTAATAATGTACACACTCGGTGACGTTTAGCGGAAAGCGATCATTCAAACGAGAATGAATTCGTTCAGGAACACTGCAAGTGAAACCACTGCTCAAAATATAACAGCTTCCATAAAATTAGTAGGTACCGTGTTAACTAACATTCTGATCCATTTTCAAGAGAAACTCTTCAGTCCGAGACGAATCAGTGTGGATTGTATGTCACGAGACTTTTAGAAATTATATGTTTGGAAAGGAGGACATTTCTCTTCCAAAGGGAAGGAAATCATTTAGGCGATATGGGTAAATTAATTACCAACGCAGTTTCTTTACGATGATAAGAAATGAATCCATAGATTAAAATGGAGGATATCGAACACCAGAACATGATGGCAAAAAAGGAACGGAAACCAGTAATAATTTAGAAAGAAGTCCAGTCTAGATACGGTAATCTCCAACTACCACAAATTAATTTGTTAGATTACGAAGCTGTGGAAGAGGACAAATAATACTTAATGTACGCAGATAGTTATAGGAAAAAGGAAATGGTACAGCAATTGTTAGAGATGGTTGTGGAAGGGTTAGAAAGTTAAGCTGTTACAGATTCTGGTAGAGGATCCAGTTTCAGTTCATTGTTTGTGTGATTGAAAGACGAGAGGATGATTCCAAAATTACCAGTATAATTAATAACAATAAATGGCCCCGTCAGAAGCCAAAATTTACCACTCAGGGCTCAGATTTTCTTGTAAACCCATGCAGGTGAAGCTCGTTTACAAGAATATTGAGGCAGCATCGCCTGCGTTTGACATCACTAGGCGGGAAATCCTCTCATTGGTTACATTGTAACGCCAGCAAAATAGCAACCAGAATATGCACAGAAGAGTATGGTCTCAAAACTGCTTCGCCACTTACGCACTTCATGGTGTTAGAAATGCATTGCAGTCATTGCAAGTAGCGTAACCCATCAGAGGTCATGTTGGTCCTCGAATAACCAGTCAGAGGACCAGAAACGACAGTACAAACACATGACGTGTGAGACCGCTATATCTTATTTCTTAACCCAGTCAGAGATGATACCACAAATGAATAACATATGTTGCTATCATTTCATGACAGAGAGATGGGACAGAGGGGCATACTGTTACTGGAACAGTAAGAATCTCAGAAGCGATACCACAAACGGATGACAAATGTAGTAAATACTGCAATTCGATGACAGAGTCAGAGACAATATGAAAAACTCCTCAAATTTGGACGTAGACCCCACTCTACCTGTTTGTGACCCTGACCGATATTGGGCTTACTGTGTGGTTCAAATGGCTCTGAGCACTATGGGACTCAACAGCTGTGGTCATAAGTCCCCTAGAACTTAGAACTACTTAAACCTAACTGACCTAAGGACATCACACACATCCATGCCCGAGGCAGGATTCGAACCTGCGACCGTAGCGGTCGTGCGGTTCCAGACTGTAGCGCCGCTAAACGCTCGGCCACTCCGGCCAGCCTTACTGTATGTTTGCGAGGTAAAATCTACATTACGTGATAGAGGGAGACGAATATAGTGTCATGGAGCCAATTGTAAATCGTACCTCTTGCTAAGAGCTAAGAGATTGCGTGTTGAAACGCGCTCCAAACGCTCAGCTCCGCTTCCAAATACACTGTAGCGCATGGACGTTGACGTGGACACATCACGCTCGGGAATGCCGATTAGCGTCTACCCAGTAGTCGCACTTCCGTTACTTTTGGAAGGCGAGACAAAGACGCTGCAGTAGCAACTGCATCAGCTCGTGACCGTACGCAGAGCAGCATTTAGCTTCTATCCGGAGCCCACCACAAGCGGATATTGTTGCTACGTCTAAGTGCCTGATCACTTGGAAAGACATACTGCCTCACACCCGTCAGTATTAACATTCAGGCTCTGCTGAGTACTGTAACGCACAGAAATAGTTAGATCACCTACTTGTATCTCCAAACGCAGTAGATTCTCAGTTTAATATCATCGAAGTTAAGATGTTTTAACGTTATTAAATATGAAGTGTTCAGTTTTGTATATAGTACAGAAACTCAATCTTATTTTCATAATATCGCTTGCTGAACGGGCAACGGCCTTGCCGCAGTGGATACACCGTTTCCCGTCAGATCACCAAAGTTAAGCGCTGTCGGGTGTGGCCGGCACTTGGATGGGTGACCATCCGGGTCGCCATGCGCTGTTGCCGTTTCTCGGAGTGCACTCAGCCTCGTGATGCCAATTGAGGAGCTAATGGACGGAATAGTAGCGGCTCCGGCCACAGAAAACCGTCGTAACGACCGGGAGAGCAGTGTGCTGACCACACTCCCCTCCTATCCGCGTCCTAAGCTGAGGATGACATGGCCGTCGGGTAGTCCCGATGGGTCACTTGTGGCCTGAAGACGGAGTGTGCTCTTGCTGAACAATCACACGTAACTATGGACATTTCGCACCGATTTCAAGAGTAAATGTTTGAATAGCCAATCTGTAACAAGCGACTAAAATGGAAGTTTTGTATGTGAATGCTAATTGCTTTCATCATTGTTTTATTCTGGCAATAAAGGAATACCAAGGAGAAATTTGATGTAGTTATATAAACTTAATTAGAGACAAAAAGTTCACACCCTGCATTATCACAGAAGTCTGCATAATAGAATTCATCCAGGGATAACTGTAACGGTTATATTAGTACTATGGTTCTTATTGAAGTGGAGAAACACACATGGCTATTGTCTAGAAAAGACATTTATCACATCAGGGAGTCTGTTAATTCAGAGGTGCAATAATGTAGATCCGCTATTACCTGAGCATTCATAAATAGTCTGCACGGATGTGCCGCCGGATGATGTCCGACATCATGAGGTAGTTGAAAATTGCTGGTGGCTAGGTACGACTGACGGTGTCCACACGTCGACGCCCCTGTATATAGAACACGCGCATGAAGAACGCGCGTGCGCGGAAATCACGCATGCGCAATTATTTGCACATAGATGGCGTCATACTCAAACGCCCTCTGCCGAAAATCGCAGAGCGGCCCACCTGCGCGTGCGCTGTACGCTGTTTACTAACAGTGTGGCCATACGTTACTCACTAAAAAACCGAACCAGATCTATGTTATGATGGGTCTGTTATCGAAAAACTTTGATTTTCTCGTCATGATTTAATAGCAGCCAATGCAGGGTTCCAGGCTGTGCTCAGTTGAAATCCCACATCCCTGTTGATGGTATTATCAGCTGTACGGATATGTATTGCTTCCTTACTGACGCAATCCCAGAAAGATACCGGGGACAAAACTTCCGTCTTTTCATAAATCATGCGATGTCCTATATTCAGTGTTCTGCAATTGCAGACTTCTCCGGTTGGTATAGGCGTGTATGACGCCGATATTCATCGCAGCGTTCTTGTACTGTGCGACATGTCTGGCCTATGTATGCCGCCCCACATTGACAAGGAATCTTATACACACCACGTTTCCTCAGGCCAAGATCATCCTTTACCGTTCCCAATAGGTTCCTCAGTTTTGCAGTTGTTCGAAAAACTTACATACTGTCATATCTTCCGATGACTCTTCCGATTCTTGACGACATGGCACCAAAATACGGCAAGAAGGCCGAATTGGTGGGTGTCTTCGTATCTTCATTCTGCTCCATATCTTGAACTGGCTTGGGCCTGATGCATTACGTATTTGCCTCTCAGAATAACCGTTTTGTCGGAACACAGTTCAAATGTTGTATCTCACTCGACAGGCTTTTACGATCAGATACCACATGCGCTCTATGAAGTAACGTACGTAACGCATTGTGGAGGGTGATGGCAACTTGTGGTCTGCAAATATAGATCTGTATGCGTTGCCTTGCGTTAGACGCACTGTCCCAAGGTCCCATTTGGTTTCCTTCGTACCAAAACATCAAGAAAAGATAAATTACCATCTTTTTCCATTTCCATTGTGAAGTTTATATTCGGATGGAGCAAATTTAAATGCTGAAGAAACGTAGGTAGCGTATCAAGTCTATGCGGCCACACCACAACTGTATCATCCACCTACCGCAAAAAACAAGAGGGTTAGTGAGTGGCTGACTGTAGTGTTTTTCTTCAAAGTCCTCCATAAAATAAGTGGCCACCACGGGAGACAGAGGGCTTCCCATGGTGACACCATCCACTTGTTCAAAATATTGATCAAGAAATAAGAAGTATGTTTAAGTAAGCACATCTTTAAATAATGCCACTATTTCCTCCTCAGACTTGTTGCAAATGAGCTTTAAAGAGTCCTGCAAGGGCACCTTTGTAAATAAAGACAAAACATCAAAACTTACTAAGGAATCCGACATTTTCAGGCGACCTATGAAATCTTCAGAGTTTGGCATATAATGGTCGCAGTTGCTAGGGGAGGTCCCAATAGTGATGTCAGATACTCGTATTTAGTAAGTACTCCTGTCTTCCCAGAATGAGATTTTCACTCTGCAGCGGAGTGTGCGCTGATATGAAACTTCCTCGCAGATTAAAACTGTGTGCCGGACCAAGACTCGAACTCGAGACCTTTGCCTTTCGCGTGCAAGTGCTCTGTCATCTGAGCTACCCAAGCACGACTCACGCCCCGTCCTCACAGCTTTACTTCTGCCAGTACCTCGTCTCCTACCTTCCAAACTTTACAGAAGCTCTCCTGCGAACCTTGCAGAACTAGCACTCCTGAAAGAAGGGATATTGCGGAGACATGGCTTAGCCACAGCCTGGGGGATGTTTCCAGAATGAGATTTTCACCTTGCAGCGGAGTGTGAGCTGATATGAAACTTTCTGGTAGATTAAAACTGTGTGCCAGGCCGAGACTCAAACTCGGAACCTTTGCCTTTCGCGGGCAAGTGCTCTACCACTTGTGCACTTGCCCGCGGAAGGCAAAGGTACCGAGTTCGGGTCTCGGTCAGGCACACAGTTTTACTCCTAAGTTATTTACAATGGGTTGGAGAGGCACCCCATTTTTATGAATCTTGGGTAGGCCATAGAGTCTATGAGGAACTGCAGCCTGTTGAAGCAAACCCTTGGTGATTTGCGCTGGAATCGAGCTCTTCCTGATGAGTTCCAAAGTCTTTCTCTGGGTGCTACCCGTCGGATCACCTTTCAGTTTACTGTATGCAGGATCGTCGAGTTGTTTGGGATAGCTTGCTATAATATTCTGTGCGTGAGAGAAGCACAGTAGCATTTAGTTTGTCGACAGGTAAGTTGACGATGTCTTGTTCTCCTCTCAATTCTCGTAGAGCATTTCTCTCAGCTGAGGTGATGTTAATGTTGGACTTCTTAGGTGGGGCTAGAGTCAAGATGCGGCATGTGTCACGCCTAATCTCTTAGACAGTATTCTTAGGAAGTTTCGAAACAGCCTCTTCTATTCCACTAATCACATCTCGGATGGGAATGGTCCCCGGTGTAGGTGAAAATTTCAAATCCTACACTAGAACCAAAACTGCAGCGTCGTCCAAAGTTTTCTCCGTGAGATTGAACACGGTACGTCTTCTTGGCATATCTTCTTGCGTTTGGGCTTTGGATTGATCGTATTTTGTCTTTTGACGAACCTTAGTTTCTTGTTCAGTCCATCAACCAGTGCCCCAGTGGTGCTATCTATCCAGTTCCAGGATATCGCTGAAAGGTTCGCTGAAATCTTCAGACGGAGTGAAAGTAATTGTTTGGACACCACGCACGATTCCTGGGCGGCTGTTGTGGCCGAGCGGTTCTAGGCGCTTCAGTCCGGAACTGCACTGCTGCTACCGTCGCAGGTTCGAATCCTGCCTCGTGCATGGATGTGTGTGATGTCCTTAGGTTAGTTAGGTTTAAGTAGTTCTGAGTCTAGGGGACTGATGACCTCAGAGGTTAAGTCCCGTAGTGCTTAGAGCCATTTGAACCATTTGAACGATTCCTGGCGCGCATAGCGCACTCCTTCTCTCACAAGTGCCGCATTCGTCCGTCGTTTAATTCGAATGGCAGACGCAGAGTTTATATAACGTTTAAATTTAGCAAACGTAAGAATGGTTTGCTTGTCGCGACATCTCAGCAAAAGTGCAAGGGTGCTTAACAATCTATCTCTCTTGAGACGTAACTTGCCAAACTCACGAATGATCTTCGCCATCTCCTGTGACCCTTCAAGCTTTCCCTCCGGATATGTTGTAAATAGTCTTCTAGTCTTCACCGGTTTGCCGCCGAATGACATTGCGCAAATTTCAGAGTATTTCCTAGGAGCAACTGTCCGACATCTTCAGGTGGTTGAACCTTGCTGGTGGCTAGATACGACTGACGGTATTCGCACGTCGACGTCCCTGCATATAGAACACGCACGCGAAGAATGCGCAGGTGCGGAGATCACCCATGCTTAATTATTTGCAAGTAGATGGCGCCATACTGAAACCAGCCATATACCGTCAGTCGTACCTAGCCACCAACAAGATTTAACCACCTGAAGATATCGAACAGTTGCTGGCCGGAGTGGACCAGCGGTTCTAGGCTCTACAGTCTGGAACCGCGCGACCGCTACGGTCGCAGGCTCGAATCCTGCCTCGGACATGGATATGCGTGTTGTCCTTAAGTTAGTTATGTTTAAGTAGTCCTAAGTTCTAGGGGACTGATGACCTCAGAAGTTAAGTCCCATAGTGCTCAGAGACATTTGAACCATATCGGACAGTTGCTCCTCAAGGAAATACTATGGATTTTGCACAGCGTCATCCGGCGTCAAACCCGTGAAGACTATTTACAACATATCCTCCGGGAAAGCTTGAAGAGCTATACCTGAGCTTTCGATCACCCGACGCTGCAATGCACAGTCTTTGGCTTGCCCAAGGCAATTTGGAATTTAGCAACTCCAATACATTATCCGAGGCTTCCAAGAGATACAACAAATACATGAGCTCGGGTCACTGTGTCATTGGCATTCAAAGGTTCATTATCATTGTCATTCCAGTTGAGTTGTACAGTATAGAACCCTCGCCTCATCGTTACGTAGAACTGCACAGGCATACTGTCCGTTAACCAGCATACGTGCAAGTAGACGAAGTGTTACCAACACACAGTCTACAATCGCGAAGAAAAGTTATCCGAGCATTGTGAGATTGTTTTAGGTAATGTGGTAGACTATATTGCTGCTGATTTCTTTATCTCTTATGTTTATCTGCTGTGTTCAATAAGGTAATAAAGAAACTCTATTTAGTTTTCACTGTACCAGTACATACGATTTATAACTTATCATGATAAAGTTACTAAAGAAAATCTTTTTTAGTAAAGCAAAGTATCCCAGATTATCATGAATTACCAGGATAACATGCACTTTCGGCTTCAGAACGGTCTGTGTCTACGTTCAGTCGACATTCATACTGAAGTAGCGGTACAGGATTACCACAAAAGTATACACATGGATTAGTAGGGGTAGATATATAACAAAATCCAGTTAACAAATCATTCAGTGCCACATCTAATTCAGTGCAGTTTACAGAAGCAGAAAAATCAGGCACTAACAAGTATGCATGTCAGCAAGTTTTATACCTTTAGATCTACAGAGTACAGAATCAAGGTAGCGAAAACATTTATGTGGGAGATGTTGTCTTAGGATTTCTTAGCTGATTTTTGATCTGTCTATTAGTGGCTCTTTCACAGAAGATATAAAAATCTTGTATTCAGTGAGATTAGAATCGAAAACCAACTCTCTTTTCTGCGTGAAGCACTTTACCACTAACCTAGATCAAAACTGCATCAAACAGCGCTCCCTTGCACCAGTGGTGGCTAAGGCGGAGCATTCGCAACGTAAATGGCGAAGTAAGCTGCAGTTTCTGTTGGAACAAACCTGCTAAACTCAAAACCATAAATTTCTTACCTCTGTATCATCCCTTAGGTGAGAATAATTTAGAATATTCAATCTAAACGACACGTAAATATCGAGTGAATTTGATTATGATGAGGTCCCATACTCCGAGGAGCGTCGGGGACGATGCGGGAGACCCGCACCGCCTACTAGGCAAGGTCCTAGTGAATTTACCAGGAAGTAAATCGACGATCTCATAGTTGTCAAACGTATTCTGGAATGGTCCCAATTCTCTATTAGACTGTGACAGGCAGAATACATTTGCTCAGCCGACGTCAGTCTTGAGCTGGCTGGCCCAGGGAAGATCGCCCTTTGCAGATGCATAGTCGCCGGCTGCATTAGCTACAAGCAATATATACCTAGTATTCGTTAATGACTTTTACTCACATTTCTGTAGCTACGATTTGTGTCTAAATGGTAGTTATGAACAATATCCAGGTGCATCACAGTAACTCGAATATCATACATAAAGAGCAGGGAAAATTATTTGGGCGTTTCTCCTCCTCAATAGCTGTGAAGGTATTTTTGGTTTCTTTACCTTAAGCGAAAAGCAAACAAAAAAGGTCATCCACTGGAAACATTCGCTTTTTTAGCATCATCAAACACTATTAAAATTATGAGTAAGTAACTTTCATTTTAATATTAAATACTTGAAAACATTAATCCCTATTAATTCTTGCATTGGCACAACTTCATCTGTGAGAAGACTTTTGGCCCATTGTTCGTCCGTCCAGGTGCCATGTTGACGACTCCACTCTACACGTTCCCTTCCGTGAAGACGTCTCAGAGGTACTCTCACAACAGGTCTCCGACAGTGAAGTACACTCTGCCAAATCATTCCGTACAATGTTTGCTTCGGCACAACACGTCCAGTGGATGCTGAGAGGTCAGATACCAATTGCCGTGCAGTACTAAGGGAGTACCGCCTGCCCTTACAGCCAGATAACGGTCCTCTCTTTCTGATGCCACACATAGTCAGCCGCCCCCTGGTTTTCGAGATACAGTTTTGGTCTCTAGAAACTGTCACCACATCCAAGAAACAACAGAACGATTTAAATTAAGCCATCAGGCCACATCAGTTTGCAACTGTCCTGCTTCCGTTCTTCCTATGGCCCTCCACCGCAGAGAGTCTGGTAGGCATCTTCTCTGTGCCATACTGCACCGCCTGTGACTGTGTAGGACAGCGACTGTGTATATCGGACTACCTGGCAAACATTACCCCGTTTGGTAGGTGCACTGACGTCATCATTGGCTTGGGTGTTCGTTGACCGGAATGCCATCTTTCGGTGCAGAATGTGAACTTGCGGACATTTGATGACAATCTGTATGATTATATCTTCAATTAGACACAGGTCGGGGAAATAACGGTTTGATGCTTTAATTTTGGACACCAGTGTAGTTGCAAGTTACGAAAGCGAATCGTGAAAGGAAGTTTTTCAATGTCCGAAAAATAGAACTCAGAAGACGCGTAGGTAATTAAACAGGAGAATCATTGCAGTGGAAGTCCGAGCCCAGCTTCTGAAATCATGAAAGGGGAAGTTGGCGTGATGAGAAGTTGAAACAAGAAATAAAAAGTAATGTGGCGAATATTTCATATTCAAGCAAAACTTTCATTCATTCTGTAACAAGCAAAGAGACGAAAAGTATCGCCTAATAGTAAGGATTACAATATAACTGCAGGAGATGCTTTGTCCATAACAGCTAAAAACTCCTGATAAATGAGCTTTTCAGTTTTTAGACAGAGATCAACCAGAGTAGCAAGACACCTTAGTTGAGAGTGGGACGGAATTTCTATACAGTATCTCAAAGCTGGGGCATTTTGTTCGTAGATTATTCCTCGGTTGTTTCACATTAGCGACCCCTCTAGTGTATCACAACATTCACATTTGAATTATCGAGATCTGATTGCTAAAACAGTCAGCTTTTCTAAATATTATGGCACTTTTAGCCGATCTGACTCGGTGGAGAATGCTAATTGTAATTTTATTTCTTTTTGGAGACTACTGGAAGGGTTTAAAAACAATTGCTCATTGACTCTGGCTTAACTAAAAAGTTGAAGATCACATAAATGGAGTAAAATAAGTATGACAAATAGGCATGGAGACTAGATCACCATATCTTTACATCACTGCGGAATAACTTAAAAAAGTTAAGTAGTGCTAAGGTAACAAATTTAGATGAAATGAGGTCCATGAAATAAATTAAACATTTCGAGGTGAAACCTAAATCATTTCTTCCGTAAGTATTTTCGTTTCGAAATCGACCCTATAAAACTAATAAACGCCAAATATGTGTAACTGAGGACCTCTTAGTCATTTTAAACACTTTGGTAGCTCTAGGCGGCATTGGGGAAATGTCCGCCAACCGATACTGTCGTTACGCGAAGCGTTCCCCAATTGGCATCCTCCGTTTCGTCAAGAAAGTCAGCAGTGATATGGTTTCAGGAAAAGGGTCAAACAGAGAGAATAAAAGAATCCAGAAATCAAATAAAATGAAACATGTCAGATTCCACGAAATCAATGTGGTACACATTTGGGGCCATGGTGATTGGCGGAGCTACACTCCTGGAAATGGAAAAAAGAACACATTGACACAGGTGTGTCAGACCCACCATACTTGCTCCAGACACTGCGAGAGGGCTGTACAAGCAATGATCACAAGCACGGCACAGCGGACACACCAGGAACTGCGGTGTTGGCCGTCGAATGGCGCTAGCTGCGCAGCATTTGTGCACCGCCGCCGTCAGTGTCAGCCAGTTTGCCGTGGCATACGGAGCTCCATCGCAGTCTTTAACACTGGTAGCATGCCACGACAGCGTGGACGTGTACCGTATGTGCAGTTGACGGACTTTGAGCGAGGGCGTATAGTGGGCATGCGGGAGGCTGGGTGGACGTACCGCCGAATTGCTCAACACGTGGGGCGTGAGGTCTCCACAGTACATCGATGTTGTCGCCAGTGGTCGGCGGAAGGTGCACGTGCCCGTCGACCTGGGATCGGACCGCAGCGACGCACGTATGCACGCCAAGACCGCAGGATCCTACGCAGTGCCGTAGGGGACCGCACCGCCACTTCCCAGCAAATTAGGGACACTGTTGCTCCTGGGGTATCGGCGAGGACCATTCGCAACCGTCTCCATGAAGCTGGGCTACGGTCCCGCACACCGTTAGGCCGTCTTCCGCTCACGCCCCAACATCGTGCAGCCCGCCTCCAGTGGTGTCGCGACAGGCGTGAATGGAGGGATGAATGGAGACGTGTCGTCTTCAGCGATGAGAGTCGCTTCTGCCTTGGTGCCAATGATGGTCGTATGCGTGTTTGGCGCTGTGCAGGTGAGCGTCACAATCAGGACTGCATACAACCGAGGCACACAGGGCCAACACCCGGCATCATGGTGTGGGGAGCGATCTCCTACACTGGCCGTACACCACTGGTGATCGTCGAAGGGACACTGAATAGTGCACGGTACATCCAAACCGTCATCGAACCCATCGTTCTACCATTCATAGGCCAGCAAGGGAACTTGCTGTTCCAACAGGACAATGCACGTCCGCATGTATCCCGTGCCACCCAACGTGCTCTAGAAGGTGTAAGTCAACTACCCTGGCCAGCAAGATCTCCGGATCTGTCCCACATTGAGCATGTTTGGGACTGGATGAAGTGTCGTCTCACGCGGTCTGCACGTCCAGCACGAATGCTGGTCCAACTGAGGCGCCAGGTGGAAATGGCATCGCAAGCCGTTCCACAGGACTACATCCAGCATCTCTACGATCGTCTCCATGGGAGAATAGCAGCCTGCATTGCTGCGAAAGGTGGATATACACTGTACTAGTGCCGACATTGTGCATGCTCTGTTGCCTGTGTCTATGTGCCTGTGGTTCTGTCAGTGTGATTATGTGATGTATCTGACCCCAGGAATGTGTCAATAAAGTTTCCCCTTTCTGGGACAATGAATTCACGGTGTTCTTATTTCAATTTCCAGGAGTGTATGTTTCTGCTGTGGATATACACCAAGAACTTCGTGTTCCATGCGTGGGCGTGTACCTACATCAGCAATTTCCTTTAACCGTATCTTACAAGAAGGATAAGCAGCAGGTCGCTCTCTGACATAGTTGAAACTTTGCTTGATTAAAGAAGGGTGACAAAAAGGGACGCTTATTTTGTCTTAGGCGCCAACACTAAATAGTTTCTGGGAAACTGACAGTCAAGGTTTTACAACACTGCAGTACCTGTGTCGTCTACAAATATAATGCAAAGTTCCTTCGCACACGCATGCCTGTTGAAGGAACAGGCACTGCGGCGACTATCATTGTTATGAAATGTATGAAATTCATTAAAAGTTGAGATTATGGACAACCATCAGCTTTGAATTGAATGACGACAATGAAAATTTGTGCCGGTTCAGGACTCGAATCCATATGTCGTCACCCATGTGTCTATAAACTGCACTCGTACATCCATTATGCATATTCCCCCACAAGGGAGACAATTTTATACGATACTGCAGTGCCTGTGTCCGAATGAACTTTGCATTATAGTTGTGAACAACATAGGCACTGCAATATCGTATTTACCTGCCGACACCGACCAAGTGACTTCCAAGTAAAATGTTTCCCCTGTAAAGGCTGATAGTACCTTGTGAGGGCCCCTGCCAGGGTGACAGTGAAGATGGTCAATGGTTTTATGGCGGAAGACGACAACCATGTCCCAACGGTGGATAAAGCGGATGAACAATCTTCTTTTAGCAGCGTCTGTTCTTCAGAAAGCGGCTGCGAAGGGCATCTAACTCCAGAGGAGCAGCCTATTATCAAGCTCCGGGACTTACAACCTCGATACTATTACCGGGAAGGATTTGTCCGAACCTCCCCTAGTTTGAACAACCAAGCACCATGGAATGTCGTCACAAAAAGGACACTACCCCAGGTAGTACCTCTTGGAGGGAATCTACCACTCTTAGGAGTGCAATCAGGCCTATGGATTCTGAGGAGCCTGAACCTAGATGCTTTGAAGACACAGCTACGGATAAAAAATTCAAGACAAAACAGAATTACTATTTTGGGACTTTGAACGTCAATCCTCTATTGAAAGCCGGAAACACGAAGAGTTGACGATGATGATGGACGAACATGACATAACCATCTTGGCCATTCAAGAAACCAGATACCTAGATGAACACACAATGGACGTTGAGGGTTACGGGGTTTATAAAGGCAAAAGGGCAGTCAAAATAAGTAAGAATATGCTTGTACTTGGCACAGCTTTTTTTGTTCGTAGCCGGCCAGTGTGGCCGAGCGGTTCTAGGCGCTTCAATCTGGAACCGCGCGACCGCTACGGCCGCAGGTTCGAATCCTGCCTCGGGCATGGATGTGCGTGGTGTCCTTAGGTTAGTTAGGTTTAAGTAGTTCTAAGTTCTAGGGGACTGATGACCTCAGATGTTAAGTCCCATACTGCTCAAAGCCATTTGAATCATTTTTGTTGTTGTTCGTAATAAGGTTGTCAGTTCAATCATGGAGTTCTTTAGCCCTTCTAAGAGACTTTCTATCCTAGCTCTCAGCTGTGGTAACAAAGGATCAATGCGCATGCACCAATCAATGAAGACAACAGACGTAAACTCGAGAAAGTTGAACAGTTCTGGGACCTTCTTGAAGAACAGTTAGAGAAAATACCATCTAAGAACATAAATATCCTACTAGGTGACTTTAACTTTCAGCTGGGAATAGAACCGCAATTCAGATCAACAATTGGAAAGTATCCTGCTCACAAGATGGCTGACAGAAATGGTATAAGACTCGTCAATCTGTGTCGATCCTTCAGTCTTCAGATGATGTCAGCATTTTACAAACACAAGCCAAGTAAACAGAAGACTTGGCGACCACCAGGCAATGTGTGTGGAGAGAAACATATTGATCACGTAGCAAACTCTATGCGAGCAATTAAGGAAATAATGAATGTTAAAGTACAGAGAGGCGCCCAGTTTGACTCGCATCATTACCTCTCCAAGATCAAAATGAATTTCATCCCTCTCAATAAGGCCGTGAAATCCGGAAACAAAATTCATAAATATGACGGTGCAAAGCTCAAAATCAATCAAAACGTATTGGAACAATCACCAGCAACTGGCATTTGAATCTCATAAATGGACGGACATCGTCTCCGAGATCCAACAAGCAGCTAATACTGCAATCCTGACAGCTGCAAAGAGAAGGCATAGATGGCGGAATGAGGTTTGTGATGAGGTGAATGAGGTTTGTGATGAGGTGGTGGCCAAAAGAACAAATGCCTGGAAAAAGTGGAACTCGACCAGGAGATGTATTCCGTGAAGTTCGAAAATATGCAGCCAGAACTTTACGAAGGGCTAAGCGATTGTATGAGAAACAGCAGTTAGAACAGTGCGATCAGGATTTCCAAAAAAATAATGCCAGAGACTCCTATCAGACGTTCAAGTCGAATTTTAAAGGGTACAAAGACCCTAGTGTTTGTTTTAGTGACGAAAATGGAAAGTTCGGCCTGACCAATAAAGAAAACTGCACGATCATATCTCGTTATTTTGAAAACCTTCTTAATTGTGATGAACCGAAAGAAAGATTCCCTGTAAGTGCCCCGATCCACAAACTACCCAACTCATCTCCACCTTGTAAAGAGGAGATCAAATAGATAATCAACAACCTTAAGAATACTAAGGCAGCTAGAGAGGATTCAATAGTGGCGGAACTACTGAAGCAGGCAAATAACAAAACTCTAGATGTACTACTCCAACTTTTTGAGGAGATCTGGAGAACTGGGATGATACTAACTGAATTTCAGTAAGCTTTAATCCATCCTCTACACAACAAAGGCGATAGAAAGAATGTCAATAACTATAGGGGCATCAAAATAGTATCTGTCCCATATAAGATTCTCTCAAAGCAATACAGAACAGAGTAGAACGTCATCGTGACCAACTGATTGGGGAATATCAAGTGCCGGCCGAAGTGGCCGTGCGGTTAAAGGCGCTGCAGTCTGGAACCGCAAGACCGCTACGGTCGCAGGTTCGAATCCTGCCTCGGGCATGGATGTTTGTGATGTTCTTCGATTAGTTAGGTTTAACTAGTTCTAAGTTCTAGGGGACTAATGACCTCAGCAGTTGAGTCCCATAGTGCTCAGAGCCATTTTTGAATATCAAGTTGGTTTCCGAAAGGGCCGTTCTTGCCCAGAACAGATCTTTAACCTGAAGAACATCATCACGTACAAAAAAACTGGAGGAAATAACTACGTGGTCATCTTTGTTGATTTTCAGCAGGTATATGACTCCATCGACCGAGAGGCATTAATGTATATTTTAGAAGACCTTGGGGTGGATGATACATCGAGAAAGCTGATCAAACAAACTTTCATTAATACAGTCTCAAAAGGAAAATTTATGGGTGAGATCTCAGAACCTTTTACAATCAGAACGGGCATAAGACAAGAAGATGGACTATCCCCACTTCTTTTCAACTGCGTCTTGGGAAAGGCCATTCGAGAGTGGAGAAAGTTGTTAGCCGTTGAGATTTGGTCCTAAGAACATAAGGATGTACATTGACTGCTTGGCCTTTGCGGATGATCCGGTCATTTTCGTTAACAACATAGAGCCAGCAGTCAACAATATCGATATGCTGTCAGAAATTGCTGAAAAAGTTGGACTTCAGATCTCTCTTCAAAAGACAAAGTATATGACGAACAGCTGTGATGGATGTGAATGGATGACCACCAATCTGAGAAAAATCGGACGATTTAAGAATTTCAGGTATCTCGGTGAAGTCATCCAGGAGAATGTATTAGAAGAAGAAGCAATTAATGTCAGGACGAGGAAGTTAGACCAGGCATATCAACTGACAACGAATACCTATAACAAAAGGTCTATGAGTATAGGGGCCACGTTCCGACATTATAATACAGTTGTAAAACCTGAGGGTTTATATGCGTCCGAAACTTTGACCATGAATAGACAAGGTCAAGCTGAGCGGCTGAAATATCGAGAGCACAGGATACTAAAGAAAATCCTAGGTAATAGATGGGTTGGTGGATAATAGCGATTGAGAGCAAATGACGACTTGTACAGCAAAACGTGACCTACCACAGCACTCATTAAGAAAAGACGATTGTTACTTTACGGTCATCTCATGAGGATGGACGGTGACCGACTAACACAAAGGACATGGAGTTTCATCCAGTCTAAGAAAACAAGGCCGAAATGTTTCGAAGAATGTGAAAAAGATCTTAGGCAGATTGGTATCTCAGAGAGAGAAACTCCTGACAGGAACAAATTTAGAAGATTGGTGAACAACTACCAAGATTTTAAAATTGCATCAACACTCAAAAGACGTAGGGGACCTTTGTTCGAAGAGCTTAAACTGGAACTTCTTGGTGGGCTCAGAAGATACTGTCAGGAAGTCAAAGCTGCAACAAGAACCAGACCTAGACACTAAAATGAAATTGGTTGTTACCACGCAGTCCATAGAGGCTCAACTCGGGGGAGAAAAATACATAATGGATGTACGAGTGTGCTACGGTCGCAGGTTCGAATCCTGCCTCGGGCATGGGTGTGTGTGATGTCCTTAGGTTAGTTGGGTTTAAGTAGTTCTAAGTTCTAGGGGACTTATGACCTAAGATGTTGAGTCCCATAGTGCTCAGAGCCATTTTTTTGATGTACGAGTGCAGGTAGTAGACACAAGGCTGCGGGAATATGGAGGTTTGGGTTTGTTCATCAGTCGTGCTCACATAGCCACCGCTCGCGAATCTGGGTTCGAGTCCCGGTGCGGTACAAATTTTCATTGTCGTCATTCCATTATACAGCTGATAGTTGGCTATATTCGAAACTGCGAATACATTTCATGCAGCCAAAGTTTTGATGTTACTGCTTCAGTTCGCACGCGTGGAGTTGTATTAACCAACTTGTGAACATAGTGGCTAGCAGCACAGGTTCGCATACTTTCACCCTGCTTTGAAATCGGATTTATTTACAAAATAAATAAGCATTTAAAATGTTATTAAAATTATATTTTATCACTGAAAACGAAAAACATATAAATTCTAGTAAATCAGTTTTTGCTTTGAGTTTTACTTCTATAATACAAGATAACCAGTGTATTCTGCAGTATGCATTGCACAGTTACAGTGTTTGGTGTGTTGGCTTCCTGCAGGGGTCAGCACTCTCTTCCCCCACCGACGTGGGTGGTGGCGTCGGGGGCGGGGTACGCGGCGGTGGGGGACGGCACGGAGTGTCAGCCAGAGGCGCCGGCCGGGATGGCCGAGCGGTTCTAGGCGCTACAGTGTAACGGCGCGACCGCTACGGTCGCAGGTTCCAATCCTGCCTGTGGCATGGATGTGTGTGATGTCCTTAGGTTAGTTAGGTTTAAGTAGTTCTAAGTTCTAGGGGACTGATGACCTCAGAAGTTAAGTCCCATAGTCCTCAGAACCATTTGAACCATCAGCCAGAGGCCTGCGCAGCTCGCCTGGGAAAGTAGCCTCGACTGCCGGGCGGGCTTCGACACGAGCTGCCCGGTCAGCCGGTCACGCTGCCAGGCCGGGCGGTGCGCCGCCACAATCCGAGTCCGCCCGGCCGCCCGTCCGGCTCGGCCACTCGACAAGTTCCTCCAGCCGTACGCTAAAGTATTGTGGGCGCGAAAGGAAATCTCTGTGGCCCAGTCCATAGAGTAAATATCTCTGGAGTGAGCATTCACATGCGCAGAACAGATTTTGTATTGTCAACATACATTGCCGATCTGGTCACGTGTTCTCGGGACGTGTGTTTGTCCGTATAGCGCCCTGTATATTTAGAATGTCACTACATCCCTAGTACAGACGGATTCTTTTCGAACGTGTCGTGGATTATTTATATATGTTGCGCAGACATTTTAACAGTATACATTTGATACCGGGAATAAACCAGCTACGTAACTTTTAAGGGCAAGTGATATTACATCCTGCTTCTTTGCGATAGGTGTCACAATTCAGATGCACACGATTTTTGGTAGTTTTCGGTATGATACGGCACTTTATAGTATTACAGAGCCTGACGTACATTCTTGCAGAGGTAGTCGTGCAAAACGACTTGACAGTACGCTAGCACTTTTGCAAGTGTCCGAAAAACACCGAATTTGCCACACATTAGCGGTTATATCCCTGCTAATTCGTCCTTTTTTTGGTGTTTCTGCGTATTTATTTTCTCGTTTTTGCAACCTAAAGCACAAATTTTCTTACTGGTGACACTTTGAAATATTTATTTACGTACTTGCTCCCAGTTTATTAAATAAATAGTTGACTGAGTAATCTATATACATAATCGACAAGTCACTGATAACTGCATGGAGGATAGTATTTGCTGCCGGCCGCGGTGGTCTAGCGGTTCTAGGCGCGCAGTCCGGAACCGCGCGACTGCTACGGTCGCAGGTTCGAATCCTGCCTCGGGCATGGATGTGTGTGATGTCCTTAGGTTAGTTAGGTTTAAGTAGTTCTAAGTTCTAGGGGACTGATGACCACAGATGTTAAGTCCCTTAGTGCTCAGAGCCATTTGAACCAATTTTTTTGATAGTATTTGCTGAAACAACTAACCATTCCCTTTCCTGTTCCACTAGCAAATTTACGAGAGGAAGCGATTGTTTGTAAGCTTTTGTACGAGCCGTAATATCTATTATATAGTCATAAAATCGTAGAAAAATAGGTCTACAGAATCAAGCCTTAATTATAATGCGTCTCGAAATTTTTAAACATATACAATGTCTCTTACTAATATGATAACTATATTTAGAGCTACATGGTATGTACCCATGAAAAGTTACTATTCCTCATTTCACATGGTTTTCTTTGCATCCGTAGCAACAATAGTAATCCACCATCGCTATTACACTATCAACAAACGGCTAAACAATACAAAATTCTTGATATTATAAACTTCAAACGCTGCAGAAACACACACGCACAGCGAAGTCCCGAAAACACGTGACAATCCTGGTTTAATGTTGACAACAGTGCAGAACGCAATGCTCACTCCAGAGATATTTACTCTATGGCCCGGTCGCAAGTAGTTTCTTACTTCCCACAGTATTTACTGACACAATACTTCACCTCCAGTCTCATAATAAGACAACTGATGGCCGTTACAGCACCAAACAAGATGGTTACTTAAATTTCCATCATTGCCTGTAATTGTTAAATCAACTTACTGTTAACGTGCAAGTGAGAAACCTCTGACCATGACGATGCAGTGAAAATAGTTCGTTTTATTAATGTTCATCCTACTAATTAGCGATTTTTTTACTATTGATGTAAATATTTAGAAGTTTTTAGTGACTCACACTGATGTAAAGTCGTTTGTACGGCGTTTGTGTTCAAATGTGTGTGAATTCCTAAGGGACCAAACTGCTTGGGTCATCGATCCCTAGACTTACATACTACTTAAACTAACTTAAACTGACTTATGCTAAGAACAAAACACACACCCATGCCCGAGGGAGGACTCGAAGTGCAAGACCGTATCGAATCATCCATTAAAAGCCTTGCAGTTTTGGAAATAAGTCTACATACAAGTTGAGTCCTTGGGCACCCTTCACGACATCTGAAAAAAATCGAAGACTGCTTCCCTGCTCTACTAGTAATAACAACTGGATCTGCAATCGCTTGGAAAACACAATAATTTTGGAATCCGCATGAAGTGTAAATCGAAACCGGCAACTACTCGAAACTTCCAGTGACGAAGTTACAGAAAATAAATCTTTCTCGCCAATAAATTTCTGGTTAAGTTTACAGACGGAGTTTCCAGTGCTATCAAATGCAGCAGCAACAAGTTTATTACCTATCTCGTAGACATATCTGTGCGAAGAGGCTTTTCCTTCTTACACGTATATAAAAAATAAATACAGAAGCAAACCTCATAGTGAAAGTAATTTGAGACTGCCTTTACTTTATGTGATACCTGATTTCAAAGTTATGTCATACGCAAAGCAGGCAGGTCCTCCCTAACGAATTTCGAGGGAGGTTGAGCCAGCTAATCCCATAACGAAAAGTTGGAGATTAACAGAGAAGTGTAAAATACTTTGATATTGCATACTAGACGTACCCATTGTGCAAAAGTTTCGTCAACCTTTTTGATGTGTTACAGGTGAAATGTGAAGCGTTGTAAGAGCATTAGAGCTATTAAAATGTTTGCTTTGAATTCAATTATTTCCATGTTACAGTAGGTGCTTTTTCGTGTTACATCCATCATTTTACATTATGCTTTATTTTTCTGTGCAAACGACGAAGAACCCCCCGTTCCTAGCATATCAAACCTTCACAACTCTCAAAGGAGTGCAGACAATTCAGAAAGCAGTTGCACTTGCGTGTGGCCAGTAATTCGCGCCTGCCTGTTTACCAGTTGACACTAGGGATGGGCTATGATCGCGCTCGAGAAACGCGCGACGCGAAGGCAATTTCTTGAGAATGTCTCGGGTACGCTCGAGAAGTTGACAGTGCTGCGTTCTCTGAGAAATTGCGCAAACCTTGAGTACACGAAGCACTGAGCCGCAGCGGTTGTACTCATCGTACGTACGTGCACGGAAAACTTTGAAATTCTATGATTGATATCAAATGTACTACCGTTACTAATGTGTACTGAAGTATTAGTATATGTCTCATAAGACAAAAATCATAGAAATGTTGTTTAAAACAAAGCACAGAATTCGCATGAAACAGAAGCTTTATTCTTACAAAATGAATTTCCTTGTACATTCTGCATGTATGCATGCATGCTAAACTTGAAAGAGAAGTGCTATAGCCTTTTATATACAGAAACTGCGTACATGCGTTTACTTATTGAAGAAAGAAAGGAAACGAAAGTTGTTCAGCAGAAGGCATTTTTACATCCCATTGCTGCACTGCCGTCGGTTTTTGTTTAGAAATATGATTTTATTAACCAATTGGCCTTTTAGTCTGCTTCTTTGTTTGTTTATAAGTAGACCTGTTTTCGCAAATATTCTTTCACTGGGAACAGAAGTTGCAGGTATTTCAAGGTATTTTTTTGTCACGACAGCTAGACCTTTTTATCCAGTAGTGTATAGGTTTATCAGTGCGTTGTAGGTACAGTTCTTCCAAATATCGTTGTACCAACAGGTCTATGCTACCACAACGGCTTTTCATTAGATTTTTATTGGAAACCTCTTCATCGAAAGAAGCCCATAAGGAACTACTGGCGTTTTGTACGAAATGGAACTCGTGGCTAGTGTCGTTAGCAGCCGAATGAGTAGATCGTACGGTCTCTACCACGTTTGTGCACTCTGAAATTAGGCTTGCAACGGCATGTTTTGAATGAATGGGATTCGTAAATGGTAACGTTTTGAATCTTGGGTCGAGAACTGTGGCAGCAATAGCCGGGCTATTACTGGGTTACGCAGATGTTGCTGTAGCTCTTGCGCTGTCGTGG
This sequence comes from Schistocerca cancellata, assembly GCF_023864275.1. NCBI lineage: Eukaryota > Metazoa > Arthropoda > Insecta > Orthoptera > Acrididae > Schistocerca > Schistocerca cancellata. The sequence goes on from NC_064629.1 coordinate 273,648,837, forward strand.
TAGCCCACTTTCCATTGCATACGGTTAGGATTAGCTGTCTGATTACTGGAACAGCTTACGAAAGAGAGGTATAGTTTTCAGTTGAGATTTCACTTGTTACCACTTCAAATGGCTCCAGTACACATAAACATTCGCTCAAAATCCGCCACTCGTCAGGTGTGAGGTTCTCTACGCCTGAATACAAAGATGATAAACAGGCTACAATGCATTCAGTTTGCTCCACTAGACGTTGTAGCATATAAAACGTACTGTTCCATCGGGTTTCGGTATCCTGAATCAATTTATGAACAGGTTTTTTCATTAGATCCTGGACCTCATGGAGTTTTTTTTAGCATTGCAAATTGTTTTAAAACAGCTACCAATTTTTCTGGCCTTTTCCCGCATTATGCAGAGCTCACTGTTGCTGTTCAAAGAACTTTTCACAACTTAATTGATGGCTTGTGCTAAACAAGGAACATGTTGCATATCTATGTTGCCACTGTGAAAACGTTGTAAGGCTGCCGTCATGTTACAGGCGTTATCAGTTGTGATGTTTACAACTTTGTTTTCAATGTTCCATTTTGAAATTACGTTACCTAACGCCTCACTAATATTTAGCGCTGTATGCTTTTCCGAGAAACGGAATGTCTCGAGAGCTAAAGCTTTCGGGCACCAATTAGTGTTAATGAAATGACCAGTTACAGCAATATATGCCTCACTCAAATATATGCCTCACTATTGAATGATGTCCAAATATCGGTCGTTAAAGAAACACAAGTAGAGTCTTCCACGGACAAGTTTACAGCCTCTTTCTGTTTATGGTAATCGTCCTCAATCACGAGGCGCAAATTTTTGATTTGGTATCGAGTATTGTGGGTCCAACAGTGAAACAAAACGTCGAAAACCAGTGTCCTCGACGATTGAAAGCGGTTGAAAATCGTCTGTATCATGGCCAATAGTGCTTCATCTAGCTGTTGTTGCCGTTTACTTCCCTCTTTGAAGAGAAACGTAAGATTTAGATCAGTGCTCCTGCAACGGGATACGTTATGCTCGACAACTAGTCCAATAAAATTACATATCGTATCGTGCAAAAGCTAGGATAGTATAGGTTTGATTTCGGGGTATGTTGTATGTTATCGGAGTACGATTAAAAAATCAATGTTTTTTAAGCGTGGCGGACCGCTTCGGACACTATCCGAACTTTTGCACGGAATTCACTTTTGTACCATACGTACATGGATATATTGTCTGCCTCGCACTATTGGAAGAATGAGCCTCTGTATCCACGGTCGTCGCCGTTTTATTGCTCGATAAATTGTGCAGTTTAAGATGTCTAATCGTGCCCGTTGTATTTTTTGATACATTACGGAGATTTTTACGACAAATGTTGCAAGTAACGTTATCTCCATCCTCCGTAAAGTATTGCCAACACCATGACGTTCGTTTTCGAGTGTCCATATTGATTTGAATAACAACTCTACTCGAATGAAACCTGAGACATACTAGTTACCAGCACAGCGAGCGGCGGCGGCATTCTATACATAAAACAACAGCGGCGCGGCGTATGTTGTCGCAGCCAACTGGCGCGCAGCGGCACACGCTGCCGAGCCGTTTCTCGTGAGCTTCTCGAGAATTGCTTGAGAACTAGAGGCTCGAGGAATTCTCGGTGCGTTCGAGTCGCCGCGCTCGCCATCCCATCACTTGTTGACACCCGGGCTCGGCCGGGTACCCCAACGAGCCGTGGGCCTCGACGGCGCATCGGGGCTCGCGCACTCCGTTGCCGGTACAGTTGAGCTCGACTGCCCGCGTTGCGAACAACATGACGGAGCGGTCGGCTGCAGTCGATCTCGGGCGGGTAAATGTGGCGCAATGCGTGCGGTGGGCCCAAGGCGGCTGGCAGCAGCAGCGCCGTATCTATCGCAGGTTCCACCTTTCGGACGCTACCTCGGATCATACGATGGTGGATCCACACTGAACGTTTTCTGGGAATTATTGCGCAGATGGATCCACCCCAAACGTTACCCTCAGATCATACATCGGCAGATCCATACCAATCATTATCTGGAAAATATTTCACAGATCGATCCGCCGCGCACTTTGCACAGGTAGATCAGCTCCCAAAAATGTTCCCGAATGTAGTGCATGATGGATCTACCCTGAGTATTATTCCTGGATGTACCATGGGCAGATCCACCTTCTGTACACTGCCCTGGATCATACGTGGGTAATGTGAATTTCATCCACTAATATTCATTTTGGGTGACGCCATACATACAGAGAAAAGTCACATCCAGCCTCTAACCCTGGCTTGGGGTATCCATATCACAGTACACACATAACAGAGTGTAATTACAGCCACGCTTTGAGGGTACGATCGCAAGTGCTATCATCTTGTGTGTATGTTGCTTGTCGTTGCCGGACGCTCCGCCCCCCCCCCCCCGCCCCTCCCCCCTCCCCACGTCGCAGCACACACATAAAATAATGTAACTGGATTGCAAATCCAATCACATTTAGAATATATAACTACTTGTATGAATAATCATCATTAGTAAAAAAGCATTTTCTGTTGATGGTCATACAGGCCAAATTGTCATCCTAAGATGCATTACAGTGTTTGACTCACACATTTATGAATACTAAGGCAGACCGAAATAGGATCTAAACCTGAATCTTCTGGAGAATTAAAGTAAATACTGTTGCCTTGTGTGGATGTACATACATTCCATGTATTCAGGGCAGATAAGCGGTTATAAAAGTACGCTCTGTTACATTGTAAATCGATTACATGGACTACCAAACAGCGATGGTGACAGTTCTACTTTGGATTAGCCCGTGATGGATGACAGTCTATTCATCATAAGGAAATCGGTATGGGAAATGCTACCCACTCAGAGGTATTTTTATACATGTTGTCTTCTTTGTTTTTCCGCAGTTGCAAATATACAAGCTGTATATGTCAATTATTGTCTTTTGGAACGCTAAAGAAAGTCTCATTAACACCACAAGCGTTTCACTTTATTCTCAAGCATCTTTGGTGGTCACGTTTTTTGCTGTTTACGCCATTCTTCCTGTTCTTCTATGTATATGTGTTGCGGCTTAGCACACAATACAGTCACTGTATAGATGCACTGACGGAAAAAAAATCGCAACACCAAGAAGAAGTGCGACATGAACCAAAAGTTGGAAGCGTTTATTTACATCTGCCGGCCAGAGTGGCCGTGCGGTTCTAGGCGCTACAGTCTGGAGCCGAGCGACCGCTACGGTCGCAGGTTCGAATCCTGCCTCGGGCATGGATGTGTGTGATGTCCTTAGGTTAGTTAGGTTTAAGTAGTTCTAAGTTCTAGGCGACTAATGACCTCAGAAGTTAAGTCGCATAGTGCTCAGAGCCATTTTGTTTATTTACATCTGAAAGATAATGTCTATTCAAATTTCGTACCAGTGGCATAGGAGTGGCGCTAGTAGCGCCATTATGAGGATTCAAATCAGATTTGCTTAAAATACAAGCTGTAACGGTCGTGACCGTTACTTACCCTTGAGACTGGACGTGGTGAGTTGATATTAGTGAAAAAAGGTTCAAATGTGTGTGAAATCTTATGGGACTGAACTGCTAAGGTCATCAGTCCTTAAGCTTACACACTACTTAACGTAAATTATCCTAAGGACAAGCACACACACCCATGCCCGAGGGAGGACTCGAAGCCCCGCCGGGACCGTTGCAGCATCCCTGAATATGGAAGTTAATAGGAATATAAAAAAAGGGAGGAAGGTTTATCTGTTTAGCAAGAGTAATAGAAGGCAGATTTCAGACTACCTAACAGATCAAAACGAAAATTTCTGTTCCGACACTGACAATGTTGAGTGTTTATGGAAAAAGTTCAAGGCAATCGTTAAATGCGTTTTAGACAGGTACGTGCCGAGCAAAACTGTGAGGGACGGGAAAAACCCACCGTGGTACAACAACAAAGTTAGGAAACTACTGCGAAAGCAAAGAGAGCTTCACTCCAAGTTTAAACGCAGCCAAAACCTCTCAGACAAACAGAAGCTAAACGATGTCAAAGTTAGCGTAAGGAGGGCTATGCGTGAAGCGTTCAGTGAATTCGAAAGTAAAATACTAGGTACCGACTTGACAGAAAATCCTAGGAAGTTCTGGTCTTACGTTAAATCAGTAAGTGGCTCGAAACATCATGTCCAGACACTCTGGGATGATGATGGCATTGAAACAGAGGATGACAAGCGTAAAGCTGAAATACTAAACACCTTTTTCCAAAGCTGTTTCACAGAGGAAGACCGCACTGCAGTTCCTTCTCTAAATCCTCGCACCAACGAAAAAATGGCTGACATTGAAATAAGTGTCCAAGGAATAGAAAAGCAACTGGAATCACTCAACAGAGGAAAGTCCACTGGACCTGACGGGATACCAATTCGATTCTACACAGAGTACGCGAAAGAACTTGCCCCCCTTCTAACAGCCGTGTACCGCAAGTCTCTAGAGGAACAGAAGGTTCCAAATGATTGGAAAAGAGCACAGGTAGTCCCAGTCTTCAAGAAGGGTCGTCGAGCAGATGCGCAAAACTATAGACCTATCTCTCTGACGTCGATCTGTTGTAGAATTTTAGAACATGTCTTTTGCTCGAGTATCATGTCGTTTTTGGAAACTCAGAATCTACTATGTAGGAATCAACATGGATTCCGGAAACAGCGATCGTGTGAAACCCAACTCGCATTATTTGTTCATGAAACCCAGAAAATATTAGATACAGGCTCCCAGGTAGATGCCATTTTCCTTGACTTCCGGAAGGCGTTCGATACAGTTCCGCACTGTCGTCTGATAAACAAAGTAAGAGCCTACGGAATATCAGACCAGCTGTGTGGCTGGATTGAAGAGTTTTTAGCAAACAGAACACAGCATGTTGTTCTCAATGGAGAGACATCTACAGACGTTAAAGTAACCTCTGGCGTGCCACAGGGGAGTGTTATGGGACCATTGCTTTTCACAATATATATAAATGACCTAGTAGATAGTGTCGGAAGTTCCATGCGGCTTTTCGCGGATGATGCTGTAGTATACAGAGAAGTTGCAGCATTAGAAAATTGTAGCGAAATGCAGGAAGATCTGCAGCGGATAGGCACTTGGTGCAGGGAGTGGCAACTGACCCTTAACATAGACAAATGTAATGTATTGCGAATACATAGAAAGAAGGATCCTTTATTGTATGATTATATGATAGCGGAACAAACACTGGTAGCAGTTACTTCTGTAAAATATCTGGGAGTATGCGTGCGGAACGATTTGAAGTGGAATGATCATATAAAATTAATTGTTGGTAAGGCGGGTACCAGGTTGAGATTCATTGGGAGAGTCCTTAGAAAATGTAGTCCATCAACAAAGGAGGTGGCTTACAAAACACTCGTTCGACCTATACTTGAGTATTGCTCATCAGTGTGGGATCCGTACCAGATCGGGTTGACGGAGGAGATAGAGAAGATCCAAAGAAGAGCGGCGCGTTTCGTCACGGGGTTATTTGGTAACCGTGATAGCGTTACGGAGATGTTTAACAAACTCAAGTGGCAGACTCTGCAAGAGAGGCGCTCTGCATCGCGGTGTAGCTTGCTCGCCAGGTTTCGAGAGGGTGCGTTTCTGGATGAGGTATCGAATATATTGCTTCCCCCTACTTATACCTCCTGAGGAGATCACGAATGTAAAATTAGAGAGATTAGAGCGCGCACAGAGGCTTTCAGACAGTCGTTCTTCCCGCGAACCATACGCGACTGGAACAGGAAAGGGAGATAATGACAGTGGCACGTAAAGTGCCCTCCGCCACACACCGTTGGGTGGCTTGCGGAGTATAAATGTAGATGTAGATGTAGACCAGCCGCACAGTCCGTGACTGCAGCCCCTGAGACCGCTCGGCTAATCCCGCGCGGCTGATGTTAGTCAAGAACGCATTTAAGGTGACAAAGACGCCAATATCAACACCCCACGGAGTCTGAACAATGTCTGTAATACGGGTACGAGAATTTGGGTGTTCCTTCTGCAGTTCTGCAGAAAGACTTGGCAGGAATGAAGCCAATGTACATGATTGCTGGCAGCGGTGGTCATGGGAATGTACGGTCGCAAGAAGACCGCGCTCCGAACGGCTACGTGGAGGGAAGACCATCGTGTTCGGCGTACGGCTCTGGCGCATCGTCTGCATCTGCAGCAGCAATTTGAATACAGTAGAGCGTCGATTATCCGAAGTAATTGGGGGACATGGGTGTTCGGAAAACTGGTTCGTTCGGATAATCGAACTGTACATGTTTATTTGTCAAAAAGAAGTACTGTACAGTAAATTTATTCATAAAAACAGGCATCTCTTTTAGTATTACAAAGTAACATACAAAGGCAACTTCAGTAGGAATTTATAGTAATAATCTCGTACTTGTCCCTCATAGGAAGGACAACACGTTTACGTTTAAGCATTTTGTATCGTCAAGTTCACTTCTTCACACAGCAGCACACAAGTGGTCGTAACAGAGAACAGAAGGTGACTGTATGCACCGTGAGAAGCTCTTCTTGGGGGCGCGAAATCCTTCAAACTGCGGGGAGCGGCACGCCTCAACTCTAGGCTGGCGCAGCTGTTGCTGTGAACAGCTTTGATGCTGCCGCTACTTCTACTGCCAGTGCCAAGCCGACAGAAGTGTGCTGATTGTTGAAACACAGCGACTGGCGGCTTGGCCGGTCATCAGCGCCTTGTGAAGGCCCCATTAGAAGCAATGTTCCGCCAGCGGTGGCCCAGTGTGGCGACTACTGTGGGAAACTTGGTTTGGGAGGGAGGGGGATGATGGACGGTACGGTGGGAGAGTAACAGGTGCGAGCGAGTACACAGTTTGGTTAAGCGGTCGTTCGGTTGATCGACGTTCGAATAATCGACGCTCTACTGCAGCAGTTAGCACCACAGTGACACAACAGACTTTTACGAATCTGTTACTTCAAGGACAGCTCCGAGCCAGACGACCTGACCCCGAACCACCGCCATTTGCGGCTTCAGTGGTGTCAAGTACGAGGTCACTGGAGGACAGGGTGGAGGTCTGTTGTTTTTTCCGGTGAAAGCTGGCTCTGCCTCGGTGCCAATGATGGCTGTGTGTTGGTCAGGAGGAGGCCAGCTGAGGGCCTGCGAACAACCTGTCTGCATGCTAGATACACTCGACCTATGCCTGGAGTTATTGGTCTGGGAGCCACTTCGTATGACAGCAGGAGCAGCCTCGTGGTTATCCCACGCACCCTGATTCGGTGACTTGTTGCCTTCGCCTGCTCTGCGACCATATCTGTCTTCAGTTGAGAACGTATAGGACAGCATTAACCGCCCCTGTATTGATCGACGAAGTGCAACAGACATGGAACTCCATCCCACAAACTGACATCCGACAGCTGTATAACACAGTGCATGCACTTTCTGGCCGCTACACCTGTTATTATTGAACTAACATTTCACATTTGCAATGGCTTATCTCGGACTTGCATTTACGTGTGATCTTGCAATGTGAATCACTTAAATATGTTACATAGGCAAATGTATTCCCGAAATTTCGTTACTATACATTAATTATTTTTTCGTCTGCGATTCTTTTCTCAGTTCATATTCACGATTCTGTACTGACAAAAACCACTGTAATCTCGCTATTTCTGTAGCCAGTACTAAGCGAAGTTAGAGGTGTTGTGTAGAGTCACGCCACGAGACGGCGGATGACTGGAAACGAGTGATTGGGGTGATGAATGACGCTACACCCTGTGGCAATTCGATGGAAGCGTTTCAGTTTGTCGAATGCCCGGAGACCGTTATTTTCCATCATGTGTAATGCCGATACTGAGGTATAGAGGAGGTGGTGTTACGGCATAGGGTTTTTTTGTGGTCAGGGTGTGGTCCCCTTACTGCGTTTGTTGTTGTTGTTGTTGTGGTCTTCATTCCTGAGACTGGTTTGATGCAGCTCTCCATGCTAATCTATCCTGTGAAAGCTTCTTCATCTCCCAGTACCTACTGCAACCTACATCCTTCTGAATCTGCCTGGTGTATTCATCTCTTGGTCTCCCTCTACGATTTTTACCCTCCACGCTGCCCTCCAATACTAAATTGGTGATCCCTCCATGTCTCAGAACATGTCCTACCAACCGATCCCTTCTTCTAGTCAAGTTGTGCCACAAACTTCTCTTCTCCCCAATCCTATTCAACACCTCCTTATTAGTTATGTGATCTACCCATCTAATCTTCAGCATTCTTCTGTAGCACTACATTTCGAAAGCTACTATTCTCTTCTTGTGCCGGCTGAAGTGGCCATGCGGTTAAAGGCGCTGCAGCCCGGAACCGCAAGACCACTACGGTCGCAGGTTCGAATCCTGCCTCGGGCATGGATGTTTGTGATGTCCTTAGGTTAGTTAGGTTTAACTAGTTCTAAGTTCTAGGGGACTAATGACCTCAGCAGTTGATCCCATAGTGCTCAGAGCCATTTGAACCATTTTTTTCTCTTCTTGTCTAAACTATTTATCGTCCATGTTTCACTTCCATACATGGCCACACTCCATACAAATACTTTCAGAAACGACTTCCTGACACTTAAATCTATACTTGATGTTAACAAATTTGTCTTCTTCAGAAACGCTTTCCTTTCCATTTCCAGTCTACATTTTATATCCTCTCTACTTCGACCATCATCGGTTATTTTGCTCCCCAAATAGCAAAACTCCTTTACTACTTTAAGTGTCTCATTTCCTAATCTAATACCCTCAGCATCACCCGACTTAATTCGACTACATTCCATTATCCTCGTTTTGCTTTTGTTGATGTTCATCTTATATCCTCCTTTCAAGACACTATCCATTCCGTTCAACTGCTCTTCCAAGTCCTTTGCCGTCTCTGACAGAATTACAATGTCATCGGCGAACCTCAAAGTTTTTATTTCTTCTCCATGGATTTTAATACCTACTCCGAATTTTTCTTTTGTTTCCATCACTGCTTGCTCAATATACAGATTGAATAACATCGGGGAGAGGCTACAACCCTGTCTCACTCCCTTCCCAACCACTGCTTCCCTTTCATGCCCCTCAACACTTATAACTGCCATTTGGTTTCTATACAAATTGTAAATAGCCTTTCGCTCCCTATATTTTACCCCTGCCACCTTCAGAATTTGAAAGAGAGTATTCCACTCAACATTGTCAAAAGCTTTCTCTAAGTCTACAAATGCTAGAAACGTAGGTTTGCCTTAATCTAGCTTCTAAGATAAGTCATAGGGTCAGTATTGCCTCACGTGTTCCAACATTTCTACGGAATCCAAACTGATCTTCCCCAAGGTCGGCTTCTACTAGTTTTTCCATTTGTCTGTAAAGAATTCGCGTTGGTATTTTGCAGCTGTGACTTATTAAACTGATAGTTCGGTAATTTTCACATCTGTCAACACCTGCTTTCTTTGGAATTGGAATTAATATATTCTTCTTGAAGTCTGAGGGTATTTCGCCTATCTCATACAGCTTGCTCACCAGATGGTAGAGTTTTGTCAGGACTGGCTCTTCCAAGGCCGTCAGTAGTTCTAATGGAATGTTGTCTGCTCCCGGGGCCTTGTTTCGACTCAGGTCTTTCAGTGCTCTGTCAAACTCTTCACGCAGTATCAAATCTCCCATTTCATCTTCATCTACATCCTCTTCCATTTCCATAATATTGTCCTCAAGTACATCGCCCTTGTATAGACCCTCTATATACTCCTTCCATCTTTCTGCTTTCCCTTCTTTGCTTAGAACTGGGTTTCCATCTGAGCTCCTGATATTCATACAAGTAGTTCTCTTTTCTCCAAAGGTCTCTTTAATTTTCCTGTAGGCAGTATCTATCTTACCCCTAGTGAGATAAGCCTCTACATCCTTACATTTATCCTCTAGCCATCCCTGCTTAGCCATTTTGCACTTCCTGTCGATCTCATTTTTGAGATGTTTGTATTCCTTTTTGCCTGCTTCATTTACTGCATCTTTATATTTTCTCCTTTCATCAATTAAATTCAATATTTCTTCTGTTACCCAAGGATTTCTACTAGCCCTTGTCTTTTTACCTACTTGATCCTCTGCTGCCTTCACTACTTCATCCCTCAAAGCTACCCATTCTTCTTCTACTGTATTTCTTTCCCCCATTCCTGTCAATTGTTTGCTTATGCTCTCCCTGAAACTCTGTACAACCTCTGGTTTAGTCAGTTTATCCAGGTCCCATCTCCTTAAATTCCCACCTTTTTGCAGTTTCTTCAGTTTTAATCTACAGTTCATAACCAAGAGATTGTGGTCAGAGTACACATCTGCCCCTGGAAATGTCCTGCAATTTAAAACCTGGTTCCTAAATCTCTGCCTTACCATTATATAATCAATCTGAAATGTGTCAGCATCTCCAGGGTTCTTCCATGTATACAACCTTCTTTCATGATTCTTGAACCAAGTGTTGGCTATGATTAAGTTGTGCTCTGTGCAAAATTCTACCAAGCGGCTTCCTCTTTCATTTCTTACCCCCAATCCATATTCACCTACTACATTTCCTTCTCTCCCTTTTCCTACTACCGAATTCCAGTCACCCATGACTATTAAATTTTCGTCTCCTTCCACTATCTGAATAATTTCTTTTATTTCATCATACATTTCTTCAATTTCTTCGTCATCTGCAGAGCTAGTTGGCATATAAACTTGTACTACTGTAGTAGGTGTGCGCTTCGTGTCTATCTTGGCCACAATAATGCGTTCACTATGCTGTTTGTAGTAGCTTACCCGCATTCCTATTTTTTTATTCATTATTAAACCTACTCCTGCATTACCCCTATTTGACTTTGTACTTATAACCCTGCATTCGCCTGACCAGAAGTCTTGTTCCTCCTGCCACCGAACTTCACTAATTCCCACTATATCTAACTTTAACCTATCCATTTCCCTTTTTAAATTTTCTAACCTACCTGCCCGATTATGGGGTCTGACATTCCACGCTCCGATCCGTAGAACGCCAGTTTTCTTTCTTCTGATAACGACATCCTCTTGAGTGGTCCTCGCCCGGAGTTCCGAATGGGGGACTATTTTACCTCCGCAATATTTTACCCAAGAGGACGCCATCATCATTAACCATACAGTAGAGCTGCATGCCCTCGGGAAAAATTACGGCTGTAGTTTCCCCTTGCTTTCAACCGTTCGCAGTACCAACACAGCAAGGCCGTTTTGGTTAGTGTTACAAGTCCAGATCAGTCAATCACCCAGACTGTTGCCCCTGCAACTACTGAAAAGGCTGCTGCCCCTCTTCAGGAACCACGCGTTTGTCTGGCCTCTCAACAGATACCCCTCCGTTGCGGTTGCACCTACGGTACGTCTATCTGTATCGCTGAGGCACGCAAGCTTCCCCACCAACGGCAAGGTCCATGGTTCATGGGGGGTTATTGCGTTTATTAAAACGCTAAATGCGGAAGCATTGAAAACGCCTTACAGCATTGTGTAGTATGTATACTAGAGGAACAGTTCGAATCTATGGTTGTTTGTATTAGCATGTCAATACACTCTTTCATGAAGGAGCAACTGTGAGACTCTGGTTTGTCAAGAATAATATTCCTGAAATGGACTGACCTGCCCAGAGAGCCGACCTGAACACCTTTAGGATGAATTGGAACGTCGATTTCACTCCCGACTCCAGCGCACATCTCTACCTTTTCTGGTTTCGGCTCTTGAGGAAGGATAGGCTGCTTTTCCTAAAAAGACATTCCGATATGTATCCCACTGAAAGTGTACCGAGCATAGTTCGGGCCGTCATAAAGTCGAATGGCGGACATACCCCATTTTCATGTCATCTAGTAAGTGTTCGGATCCTTTTGATCAGATAATGTAGATATCCTCTCCGCTCTAGAAAGGCTTCTTTCTTTCAGTGGTCCTTAATAGGATTAGGTGGGGCTTTCTGAACCAAGGGGCTATGTCAATAGAAACAACAAAATATTTTACTGCCCAGCCTGTGAGCAAATCTCGGACGCCATTATGTTACAGAATTTTTGCTAGATAAGTCGTGCACAAGCTGCAAGAAGCGTTTCCCAGACAGCAATAATCCAGAAGGAAGTAGAAGAGACAAGACAGTACTGCTTACAAAAATCCACCATGCAACTTTAAGTCAGTTTGAAATAAGAGCTGGTGTTGGAATACATGAAACCTAGTTATAAATCATTCCGCTACCAATTGTATAGGATCTATCAGGTCGGTCAACAGAATGACTAGCGACAGCTGTTGTTGAGCAACTGCTTACATTTTAAAAATAATAAGACAATGTGGCTATATGAACCAGTCTTCGTGGAGCTTTCTGAATCGGAATATAATGAAATATTTCTTCTTTACTGAAGTATTCATGAAGCCTAATTATTATAACTTATAAAGATAATTCAGTCATGTTCTAATTTAGACTATAGCAATTAGCAAGAGATACTAATTTAGTAACTGTAAAAAGAATTTTTGATGTTTCACTTTTTCAGATGGTCAGTACATATAAACGAATGTTGACAAAGGTCAGAAGACTCGATGGCAAGCGCTATAAACAATGTTTTTACAATGGCATGAAAGCATGCGTGCTAGAGCTGGGCTTCGTAATGTGTCATTTACGAAGCTCTATAAACGGGTTCAAGAAACTCGTTTCCTTCGAAGAATGGAACAGAATCAAACGCTTCATGTGATCACTCACAGAAGAAGAAAAATGGGCCATATCAGTGGACCAAGAAAAAGATTTGGTCGAAACTGAGTGACTGTAGGAAGATACAAGACGACTTAGACAAAATTTCCAGTTGGTGTGATGAATGGCAGCTAGCTGCAAATGTGGAAAAATGTAAGTTAATGCCGACGAGTAGGAAGATCAAACCTGAAATGTTCGGATACACTAAAACTAGTGTCCTGCTTGACAAAGTCAAGTCGTTTAAATATCTGGGCGTAACGTTGCAAAGAGATATTAGATGGAACGAGCATGCGAGAACTGTGGTAGGGAAGGTGCGTGGTCGACTTCGGTTAATTGGGAGAATTTTAGGAAAGAGTGGTTTACATGTAAAGGAGACAGCATATAGGGCGCTGGTGCGACCTATTCTTGAGTACTGCTCAAGTGTTTGGGATCCGTACCGAGTCGGATTGAAGGAAGACATCAAAGCAGTTCAAAGGCGGCATGCTTGATTTGTTACCGGCAGATCTGAACAACACGTAAGTGTTACGGAGATGCTTCAGGAACTCAAATTGGAATCCCCGAAGGGAAGGCGGCGTTCTTTTCGAAAAACGTTATTGATACAATTTAGAGAACCGCCATTTGAAGCTGACTGCTGGATGATTCTACTCCTGCCAGCATACATTGCGCGTAAGGACCACGAAGATAAGATACGATAAATTAGGGCTCATACGGAGGCATGTAGAGACTGGTTTTTCCCTCGCTCTGTTAGCGAGTGGAACAGGAAAGGAAATGACTAGTAGTAGTACAGGGTATCCTCCGCCATGCACCGTACGATGGCTTGTGGAGTATCTATGTAGATGTAGATGAAAGATTGAAGAGTTTATCTAAACGTGGTTTTGGACATACATTATTCAGCATTAGAAGAGCAGTGTACCAATATGCCAAATTCATTGACATTATGGTTCTATGGGTAGAAGATATGAAAGTGGCTGGTAAGGATTAGTTTCTTTCTTTCATGAAACGACATGCGGAATATATTTCGTTAAGGAAGCCTGAGGCACTTTCTAAACCTCGAGTCATGGGATTAAACGAGGAAGCAGTAAAAAAATTACAGTGTTTTGAAATCTGTCTTACATGAATTTGATTTGCAAAATAAACCACAAAACGTATATAATGTGGACGAAAGCGGGTTTCCCATGAACAATAGGCCTGAAAAAGTTGTGACGGAAAAAGGAAAAAGATATGCATTGACAAGTTTGGAGAGGGGAGAAACTGTAACAATCGTTGTTGCTGTAAGGCCACTGGGACATGTTACACCACTCATCATTAAAGACAAAAGAATGAGAGAAGAATACAAGCTTGTAACGCCTCTAGGTATTCAAGTGTCTATGTCAGATTCTGCCTACATAAACGAAGATTTGTTTTTGAATAGACTCCAACACTTCAACCAGCGCCGTTGAAAAGGCAGATGTCTTTCACTTTTGGACGGTCACAGTTCACACCTTCTCTCCAATGACTGGAATACTGTGTGAAGAATCACATTGAATTGCTGTGTCTGCCACCACATATTACGCACATTCTACAGCCGCTGGACAGAACTGTTTTCAAGCCATTAAAGGTGTATTACCACCACGAAGCAAATTCATTTATACACAATAACCTGTCAGTCTCTATTACAACATTCGGTTTTGATAAAATTTTCGACGTCCCTGTGAAGGGATTTGAGTGTACATGAATTTTCCCCCTCATTCTCAACAAAATGCCATCCCACCTATCCCTCTCTTCGTCTACATTCCTCGATGGTGTATCCCGTTAAGTTACTACAGAATCCGAAGTAAACCCGGGCCCTGCAAATCCTTCTAATCCTCAAAGACATTCGGAAAGTCAGAACTTGTAAACATCATCTTCATCACTTTTGCCAACTCCAAAGAAAACTACAGGTACCACACGTGCGAGAAAAGAGAAACATTCAGCTTGCCATCTGACTTCAACCGTTGATCTCAGTCTTACGAAAGAGAACTGAAAATTGCATTTTGAAAACTAGCAAAGGAAGAAGATCAAGCGTTGCAGAAATGAGATAGATAATCAAGAGAAACCTTCAAATGAAGATGATGATTCATCTTCATCGTCACCGGAAGGTCAGTGTAAGGATAAAATGCACCTTGTGGTTTCTACAGCATCAAATATTACTACGTTAGATCTGTGAAGAAAGGGTAATGGATAATGTGTGATTAGTGCAAAGTGTGCGAAGTTTGTGTGGGGGCTGCTGCTCGTAAACATTTCCGCTGTGGGCAATGCGTGTAAAAACTACTGGAACGTTTAAGAAGTGTAACTGAAGTGTAATCTTCCATATTTTGTATAATTGTACGACAAATGACAATGATTCACATAGCCCCATTTACGATTCAAATAGCCCCACAAATTTTCAATTTTCCCGATGTTTAAACACTATATATTTTGTTATCTACAATAAAGAGGAGTAGTGTTTGGAAGCAATATGCCTGTACCATACAGAACTTATAACTACGATGTATTCTCCAATACAATTTAACATGTGTTATAAAATAATTAGTATCCTTTTGGGCCCAAAATGTTAAAATGATTCATTTAGCCCCACCTCAACCTATGACTAAAAACTTAACAGATGACGTCGGTCGCCAATACGTTTTCGATTCAGAAATTTTAACACATACAACCATTTCTCTCAACGTAGCCATCCGTGCTAATACTTTTGTGTACTTAAATTGCTCATTGTAGGTGAAGAATAAAGTTATCGGCGATAATTTGAGAGATACAGAACCCATACTGGTTCAAGAACGATAGCTGCTCCGCAACCGAATCGCGATCCCGCCCATTCCACCTGTAATAATCATAATGTAGCTCAGGTGCTTATATATTCATGGAACAAGAACGAAGGTTGCAACAATTTTTCTGTAAAAGATACAACGTGCATTACTTTTGAATAATCACAAGCAGAATATGAAACTGAAGTCAATAAATATAGAGATATGAATTCGTCCATACACATTCCGCTAACACCATACAAAAAAAAAAAAAAAAAAAAAAAAACAGTATAAAGCAGGTCAGGAACTTAGCACAGGCAATGAAATGTACATTAATTTACATAACATTTCAAATATGAAATAAACGTAAGATGAGCAGGCAGAAGCGATAATTGTTCAGACTGAGTTACACCGCTTTATCACCTCTTTCGTGACACAGTGTCAAGTTTCAGTATTAAGGAACAAAGAATATTTCAGTTCGAAACCGAAATACTGAAGGTAGGTAGGTCATTTCGTTAATTAATTGGCCATCCATGCAGCCACGACCTTTTGAACAACTTAAAATTGATTTGGATGAAACAAAAGACAAGCAATCAGTTCTCCATTGAATTCTTTCGAAGTCCCGTAAACTGAAATACAACTATGTTTGGGCTGCAAGTGGTTATCTAATAATTAGTTAAGAATTACGATGGGGAGGCCACACTTACCGCCAATTTTCATAAGCACATTTCTCAGCACTCAATACATTCAATACAAACCCTGAGCTAAGCAATGGATCTGACAAGACTGAGCCGTCACTTACATCGGCAAGTGGGCGTGCTACTCCCCACCACGACTCCTGCCCACTCCACCTACCAAAGGCGACGCTGTCACATGGCTTCAACAGCCGCAGCGGAAATAGTTGCTAGCGATATCAGTGCCAGGAAATCGGCTGGGTCTAGCGGTATGACTCAACCATTCTCGGAATACATCCTGGCTTGTTGTTGTTGTGGTCTTCAGTCAAGAGACTGGCTTGAAGCAGCTCTCCATGCTACTCTACCCTGTGCAAGTCTCTTCATCTATGAACAACTACTGCAACCTACATCCTTCTGCATCTGCTTACCGTATTCATCTCCTGGTCTCATTCTACGATATTTACCCTCCACACTTCCCTCCAGTACTAAATTGGTGATCCCTTGATGCCTCAGAACGTGTCCTACCAACCAATCCCTTCTTCTAATCAAATTGTGCCACAAATCCGTCTTCTCCCCAATTCTGTTCAGCACCTCCTCATTAGTTACGTGATCTACCCGTCTAACCTTCAGCATTCTTCTGTAGCACAACATTTCGAAAGATTCTATTCTCTTCTTGTCTAAACTGTTTATCATCCATGTTTCACTTACATACAGAGCTACACTCCATACAAATACTTTCAGAAAAGACTTCCTGACACTTAAATCTATACTCAATGTTAATAAATCTCTCTTCTTCAGAACGCTTTCCTTGCCACAAACAGGCTACATATTATATCCTCTCAACTTCGACCATTATCAGTTATTTTGCTCCCCAAACAGCAAAACCCATTTACTACTTTAAGTGTCTCATTTCCTAATCTAATGCCCTCAGCGTCACCTGATTTTAATTCTAATACATTCCATTATCCTCGCTTTGCTTTTTTTATGTTCATTTTATATCCTCCTTTCATGACACTATCCATTCCGTTCAGCTCCTCTTCCAGGTCCTTTGCTGTCTCTGAGAGAATTACAATGTCGTCGGCAAACCTCAAAATTTTTATTTCTTCTCCATGGATTTTAATTCCTACTCCAAATTATTCTTTTGTTTTCTTTACTGCTTGCTCAATATAGGGGTCATTAACATCAGGGCTAGGCAAAAACCCTGTCTCATTCCCTTCTCAGTCACTGCTTCCCTTTTGTGCCCCTCAACTCTTATAACTGCCATCTGGCTTCTGTACAAATTGTAAATAGCTTTTCGCTCCCTGTATTTTACCCCTGCCAGCTTCAGAATTTGAAAGAGAGGTCAGAGGTTCATGAGGGGACACCCTGGCTTAACAAGTGAAAATTTTAGAGATGCAGTCCTCTCTCTGAATTAGGAAACAACGTACACATTTTGGTTTTTATTGTTGGGACGTTTCACGCTACTGGAGGTCCTTTCATTTATAAGGCGTACTGAATGGTGACTACTTTTCTCCACTATACAGGCTTCTTGTTACACGGATGAAAGTATACATGAAGCACAGTCTTTTGCTCAAACACTGATCGATCCCGTAGTGAAACATTGTTGTATTTCAAGTATTAAAAATACCAGCATTTTTATGGGCCACTCAACACAATTGATCGACACACGAATGAACTGAATTTAGTGATGGCACGAATATAAATATCTCCACTTCAGTAAAGCTTCTGTATATAAACTTATTCCTCATTTTACGGGAATCTTTTTTCCATTTAGTACTCAATATGTTATCTCTCCTCTTTAGTTTCTATTAATGCAAGTATGGACGATGTTGAAATGTATTCGTGCCTAATGATTCTTTTTCTTTAAGCTCAGCATAATCCATAATGTTTTTCTTATTTTATTATCATTGGCTTCAGACGATGGAGTTCTTTTTGTCCCATTTTTCACCAAAATGCATTTAAGATCGCCGGAAGGGCCACCGAGGCCAAATAAGAAACAGTCTCTGTCAAAGTAACTTTATACATGATTGATCACATACTGGAAAAAGCCAGCAGCATTTTTTTATAGGTTTACTTCGTTATTCAAGCGATATGTCAGGAACGGTTTATGAATTGAACAAAGGAATGAATCGTTAGAGTCCAATTTTCTCCCACTCTCTGTCAAAGAAATTTCATTCTACAGCAGATTAATCTGTTTCCAATGTACACTGGCCCACACTGACATAATGGATACGAGCGAACTGGGCAGCTGGCTGCAACGATATACACCTCAGAAATTTTTCTTGCAGTATTATGACTGCTAACGTCTACTTTTTGTTACGGCAACGTGGAATAGACAACGCTATGTACTATAAAGAGGACATTAACTTTGAACTAACGTCGTATTACACAGTGCACACTACATAGCCCAAGGTTCTTCGTTCTGTAATCTAGTGGAAGGTAGTTGTTTCCATTAACAGATTAAATGGATGCCACCAAGATACAAAGCAGCTCTATTAACAACAGAATTGGTACCGACATTTTGGGCACGTTATGAAAAGGAAATAAAAGTGGTTTTCGTTGCATCACGTGGACATACGTGACGGCCAGACATAATGAACCGTACACACGCCAAGTGAAGCCACGATTTTTTACTACACATTTGATACGTTTTCGTTAACAGTACCACATCTTACAGATTTGCTGTCCAGTCTAACGAGGGGACGATGCATACTCGTAAGCATCAATTCTGCCCAAATTTATGGTATACGTATGACTTGTCAAGAAACGAATGTTACATAAATGGAAGCTCCAGATGGCCAAGCGCTTAGAAAAAATAGCATTTTTGGCGCAAGCCGTAAGAGACATTAACCATTTAAGTTCTCCGAGGTTGCAAGCAGCGGTTGGTGTCCAGCTGAAATTTAAATATCTAAGGTTAGAATTTAGAAACATTTTATTCAGTAACAAAGACAGACCTCAAATAAAAGATAAATCATACTTTATTTTAAGGATTAAAGAAGTGTTAACGATCCTATAAAACGCTACAAATTGTTCAAGACTGGGTGAGTAGTAGTCATTCATAAAAATTAACAGAAAAATAACTGCATTAAAATATTTACGGGAATATACAGTAACAACGAAAGTGAAAAGTCGAAGTTTGAGAACCGTATAAAAACAGACCTCCTTTCGCTCTTGGGTTGTAAAACGTGAGTTTACACTACTTGAGAGTTGCCCAATATCTAAACATTAGACCGTCAGAGACAAGACATATGTTTCTTCTGTGTGTTGATTAAATACTGGAACACGAGACATATGGCGCCGATTACTAACATTTTATCTACATTGGAGGCCAACAAATTCTTCTTTTTTTCACTTCTGGAAGATAGTGACTTCTAGAAATTCGGTGACGGGGCATACGAATGGCTTGTAAGAGACAAGGTGTCAAATTGTGTTCTGTTGTGTCATTCAAGTCCCCACAGGCTGAAACAAATGGATCAAGTCTTGCTATCAGTGGCTCATTGAGTGGCTGCTGAAAGATGAAGCCCCCATCACGTGGAGTGCAACAGAACTACGAAAAGTGTTTCATGCAGATCATATTAAATTGAGACTACGGGCCATATTTTCGTTGTATTTCATCCTCTCTTATAAGTTTTGTTCACACACACTCACACACACACACACACACACAAACACACACACACACAAAAGGATCAATGAAAGCTTCGTCTGATAGAAGGAAGACAGGAGAAGAAAATGCATCCTATCGTATATTAACTTGGCTGCTAAAATAAAAATTAACGTCTCTGGTTGAGCATTACCATGCATTACGGACACCTGAGTAGCCTACACAGAGTCTGGGACAAATTAATGGTGAGTAAGCGTCCTCTGATCCATAAGGGCATCTAGTTTATGACGAAATGAATTTCGCAGGGAGACAATAAACAAATCATCTTGTGCACGTCAGATCCTGTAAACTTAAGGGGAATGAATGATTTGTAGAAAGTTTTCTGGGAAAATGCTATCCGTCGTTAATGGAAATTGCATACAAGGCGCAAGTGCGACCAGCTGTAGAGTATTGTAGCAGTATTATTTTAGCAGTGTTTGTAGTCCTTATCAAGTTGGCCTTACAATAGACATCGAACGAATTCAGAGACACGCAGCCCAGGGTCGTAACAGATCGGCTTGGTCCATACGAAAATGTTCCAGAAATGCTCGGCGAACTTAATGGAAATCATTCGAAGAAATACGACATAGTTCTTGAGAAACTCAGTTGAATGAAGTTGGATAACCTCTGTCCGAGGAAGACTCTGCGACAGTTATGCTGCCAGTGTCGTATTTCTCGAGTAGGGATACTGAGTATACGTACAGACAGATTAGGTCACGTACAGAGGAGTATAGATGATAATTTTTCCTTCGCTCAGTGCATGAGTGGGATAGGAAAGAAAATCGAGAATTTGTCAGGAAATAAGTCTAGCCTGCGTCATGCACTGTACAGTGGATTGCAGAGTATACAGTGTAGAACCAAAATTCGCACACTCGGACGCGACAGCATACTAAGTGGACAAAAATGTCTGTAACAAAATTTCGTCCCATGCATATTTTTGGTAGAAAATGGACGCCAAAAGAAGGCAATTCGGAAACACTGTAATCACATGTCTGAGAAGTATCTTCATTTAATGCTGTGTAGCTGTACCGTGCAGCTGGTGCAGGTGGTAGAGTATTGCGTTAGAATGCTCGATTTTTAAATTTGGATTGCACACTACGGTATCTGGCGTCGTAATCGTTATAGGGCAGTTACAGCAAACTGCAAATATTTGATAGGAACACAGTAAAGAGAGGATAATCATTTTATAGGGGACGATCAAGAAGTTTCCGTTTTAGGGCGTTGCTGCGGCGTATACAGGGTGGTCCATTGATCGTGACCGGGCCAAATATCTCACGAAATAAGCGTCAAACGAAAAAAATACAAAGAACGAAATTTGTCTAAGTTGAAGGGGGAAACCAGATGGCGCCAACTAGGCCCGGGATCGAACTCGAGTATTCTAACGGAAAACTCTACCCACTGCACCAACTCACAATACAGCTACACAGCGTAGAATGAAGATACTTGTCGGACATGTGATTACAGTGTTGCCAAATTGTCTTTCTTTGATGCACATTTTCTGCTAAAATATGTATGGCACGAGATATCGTTAGGGACATTTTTGTGATGTTAAGATGCAAGGAATCGCGCTGTGGCGTTCGTAATGCGCGAATTTATGTTTGCTTTGTGTGAGTAGATATAATAGACGCGAATCATACACAAATGATAAAGGATGAGCCGCAGATGGTCTAGATTTAAATAAAATCGTGCAGCCAACGATACTCACCAAGAAGTGCCACTCACGTAACACGTCGCTATTGGATGGCGACCTCCGCGAGTGAACCAATGCGCAGCTCGCATTCGGCCCCCCGCCCAGTCCCTCGGACAGCTGTTTCATGCCTTTACCACACGTGATAACCAGCCGCGGTATCTGTAGTACTAACTGTAGTGGAGTTGTACGCTTGTACAGATGCTCCTACACATTACACTGTACTCTCTGCTGATTACGATGAACTGCATCCGGCCTACCGTGTCGCAAAACGAGAATGCCGATGACCCATTTGTCAGAAACATATCCTTCCTCGTTAGGTATATTTAGTATTGTAGCAACTGTTGGTTCAAATGGCTCTGAGCACTATGGGACTTAACTTCTGAGGTCATCAGTCCCCTAGAACTTAGAACTACTTAAACCTAACTAACCTAACGACATCACACACATCCATGCCCGAACCTGCTACCGTATCGGTCGCACGGTTCCAGACTGTAGCGCCTAGAACCGCTCGGCCACCCCGGCCGGCCAGCAACTATTCATCCTCCCCCACGTCAGCACAATTTCAGTCCGCATTTCCCGCCTCACATGATGCATTTAAAAACGTAAAAAGTCTTCAAGAAAGCTACTTATAATCCGTTGTTTTCTACAGATTAGCAACCAACGTTTTTAGAGGGCACGGAACATAAAGTAGGCACAAGTCGCCATTGTATATTTATCTTTGTTTTTGGGTTCCATCTTTTGGAAAGCACTTTTTCTTACTTTTACCTTGACATATTTCAGCATTTCGTGTCAACATCAGTGGGCCTCGCTTTATTTCTTCATGTCAGTCATTTATGATTTGGATGCTGTGACAGCATCTTGTTTTCGGAGTGTGTTGTTTGATGTAATATGAAGACATTAGCATCGTCGCACCGTTTTATCGCAGCACTGTTATCTTCTACACGCTATGGTGCGATACGCAGGACCCATAGCTGCAATATGTACAGCATAAGGCGAAAATAACTTCATCAAGCAGCTAATAAATACGTTCACTTTGCGTACCAATTTTTCGAAGTTATAACAGGCCTACGTAAAAGGGCACATAATTTTACTATTGGCTAATACTCTTCACTCTTCTAACACCAGAGATAATTAAACAAGGCAATTCTTCATAAATGGAACGATGCACTAATTTAACAGAATTCGCAAGCTTCCGAAAAGATGATTTCAATGGAATAACTCTACATTAGTAAGATCAAATATATTTCCTCTTAGCCCTGTTTTACACACCAAAGATACAGGGTCGGCTACGACTGCTACAAATGCAACAATACGCTAACTTCTAGCGGTCAGTAGGGACTTATGGAAACTATTTCAAATTTGTGTACATCGCCATGTTTAATTGAACAGCTTTTGTGGAAACAAGCGGAACAGACGTAAGGTTCGATACAACGACGGAGTCTGGCATAAGCGTACCACCTGCGTATGTGTAAACAGCAACAGCCGTTTCCACGCACCTAGCCTTTAAATTTTATGCTGCGGTCACACCGACACTGGTGACTTCCACCGATTGCCGACATCGGCCGAAGACGGCCGACCTTTTCAAATCAGCACGCCAGTACGAGCGAGTTCTGCTTGCAGCCGAACGTACAGACTTCGGACGAGAATCGGTGAAATTTAAATCAGTCGATTTTCTTCGGTCAAATCGAACGACGTTCCCACACGCAAAACATGGATCGTGAGAAATATTTAAATTTAGTGCAATGTAGGAGAAGTTTGTGGTAGCCTGAGAATGAAAAATATTATAACAGGGATATGTCTCTGAATCTCCTGTCTGAAATCGCTATTTTATTTGAAACCACAAGTTTCGAACAACTTTAAAATTTAATAATAATTAACTGAACGTAACCATCTGCTCTGTTGCTATCTAGATATTTAGGCCTCGTGTTTGTACTTAATGCAGCATGTCATCTCCAACACCGGAAAAATCTGTATATGAAATGTTAGACCTACATCATCAACTCAAAAAATTATGTGTTCAAGTGAGAAAGGTGGCAACCGTCAAATTTGATGCTTAATGTTAATGCAGTGTATCTCTTTTTAAATTGTGGTAGTTGGGCACTAGTTATCTACGATCTGTTATTACTGTTCACCGGTGTTTTATTGCCAGTAGGGAGGAGATTCTGTTATATGAGGTGGCTCGCAAATGTGATTATTGTGTTTCCACTTTTCAAAGCTTTAGGCGTTCAGACTGTCTTATTCTAGAACAAATGTTTTACTGTGACAGATACCTTAAATGACAGTCATTCATGGTTCACTGACATACGTCTATTTTGACGAATTCATGTGAAGCTGTATAGAGTGTTTGTAATATTGTTTTTCAATAAATAATCTCGTCTAGTTAATAGAATATTTCTCTCTTATCTCATATATTCTTAAAATTTGTACAGTTGTTTTAATAACTAAGGGAAGAGTTTACAATACTTGCCACAGTCTTTTCGAGGCAGATATAAGTTAGAATAGATTCTAACCTTCTTGATCCCCCCAAAAACTGATGAAAGAAGTGCGACCGATGTTATCAGTCGACATCTGGCGACGGTTGTCGATGCCAATGTGAACGCAGCCTTAGAAAATTTCTCGAATATTTTTGCGAAAAATTTCAACGTCAAGATTAATGAGAGTTATATCAGCGTGCTCGTTTGTTCAAGAACGAACGAAAGCCGTTACAGAATAAAACGTACTTGCTTCACTATCTCGGTTGATACAAGCGATCCACACAGCTAAATTACATGTCCCTCTGCCCACTAACATTTGCCGAAAATCTCGGTGCTATATCTTGCAGCATTCACGAAATAAAATGGGTTTTAAGTTATAGGTAATTCACTTTGTGTAGTCCTGTTCACGGCGATATTTTGAGCGCTTTTACCGGTGGTTACCGGTGGCATCTAACATTTATGTGCGGTGTTACTCATAGTTTTTGCTATTCCCTTGTTCTTCACACCATAAACATTCCAGACATCGAGAAAGTTTTCATCTTCTGCTACTGAGCAGATTGGAAGTTGTGGCTTTGCCTTCACGTATTCACAGCAGCAGAATTTTTCATGTGACAGTGCAATGGCATTGTAGCTTGTTGGTGATCCAACGATCCAAATTATCCTACAAAATATAATTTCTGTAGCTGTTGTTTATTTGAATTTATTGAAACGATGTCCGCCCCGGTAGCTGAGTGGTCAGCGTGACAGACTGTCAATCCTAAGGGCCCAGGTTCGATTCCCGGCTGGGTCGGAGATTTTCTCCGCTCAGGGACTGGGTGTTGTGTTGTCCTAATCATCATCATTTCATCCCCATCGACGCGCAGGTCGTCGAAGTGGCGTCAAATCGAAAGACCTGCACCACGTGAACGGTCTACCCGCGGGAGGCCCTAGCCACACGACATTTCCTTTTATTTTCCATTGAAACGATTACGTTGAAAAATATACGAATGGGCAAGCCAACGAGAGAACACGGAATACTTCCTACACAGCAGATAACGTGTTGTGAAACACTTTTGGAATTACGGACAGATCCCCTTCGAATTTCTTCTTGCTTATCGGGCCACTGCTTGAATATCAGTTTCTTAAAGCAGTACGATACATTTATACAAAAATACATGAAAAGGTAGACACTGAACATTTCCTAGCTATCGCAAGTAAACTTTTAAGAAATGTCGAGTCCGTAACTGTGGGGTAGCATTCCAGTCACACAATTGCAAGGTTGCTACTCCGATTCTTGTCGAAAGCAAGTATATCTTTCTTACTTTTATTTTAATTGTGTATTTATTATCAAACTTAAATGTTAATCAACAAATATTATCTCATTTTAATAAAGAAATATCTTTTTTTATTTTTACCTACTAATCGCATGAAATGCAAGTAATCATGATAATTTAAATTTTGGTAAAAATGCTAAATTTTTGTGTTTTTAAATGAAAAAACTATATAAGCTGCATTATTAATATTGCTTTTAATACTTTGCTTCAATTTATTCGTTGTGTTTAGAAATAAAAAAGTATTTTATGTTCTATTACTGTTTCGTATCTTTGTACCAAATTTTCATTTGTTGTAAACAGGCCCACTCGCATTTTCATACGATGAGTAGATCGAACTAACAATTATATTTTTAATAGAAAATTGTGTTTTGGTATTTTTTAATTAACATTTCAGGTTGATAATAATCACAGAATGCAAAAAACTTTAAAGAAATGGAAGCACCAAGAAACAACCTTGCAACCTCGTGCTCAAAATATTGCCCAAAACTATACAGTTATATGAAACACTATAGAATTATATGAAACAGCTCGAAATTTTGAATATTTCACGTCGCTCGGAAATTTTCAGAGTTGTTTTAATTAAAAATTCCCGAAAAGTGCACAGAAATGCTTCAGGAAACTGATGTTCGGAAAGTGAACTCCAAATCCTTAAAGTATGAATAAAATCGAAGAGTGCCCGTATGTGAAGTCTCCTTGTAAGCCAAACGTTGGAAGCCTGGCATTACTAGTGCTGAGGTACTGCGTCTTTCGTCAGGAACTTTGCTGAAATCGTGCGCACTTAATGAAGGGATTGCTCTGGAATAGGAACCACAGAACGTTTTTTGGGAGCAGACATTTTGAGCCAACAAGCCAATGCTAATACGGAGCCACAATGTTGTTGAAGTACGACCTACCATCTTTCTTCCTTGAAGGTTCTTTAAAAATGAAGTAGCAAGTACGTTCTGAATAGAAACCATGCGACATCGCTGTTCCCAGCTCGCTAGGAGCAAGTTTTGAAACAGGCGGTGGTGGGAGGAAGATGACCAAGTTGAGTCAGTGTAAGAGGCGTGGCTATCCCCGCTGCGTTGTCCTATCAGCAGGCGGCGGACGTTGTAGTGAGCAAACGGCTGCTAGCCGCGCGTAATTACGTCATAGCGTTCACAGGGAGATGCCATTAGTGGTGACTCATCAACCGATTTCATGACTAAACCGCGCCCCTCCGGCTGCTAAGCTCTTGTGACAGACATTTCTTACAATGCTGTGCGTTCTTTCATCAGCGTCATCAACGCCTCAAGGTCACACGCTCCATTTTCTCATTTCCGCAGTTTCAAGCTGTGCATGATTGATAATATGCTACTAGAATAATGTGTGAGAGTGAAAAAACGTGTGCCAGAGATGAAATAATTTTTCTTTGCGAATGGCTGGATCAGGATCGAAAGTTGAACAAAAGTAGATATAAGTATATTGAGTGCACATCTACAACAAAAAATACAATCACAAAGAATTTTTTTGTTTATTGCTACATGTAAACGGCGATGCAATATATATATATATATATATATATATATATATATATACTTTTTTTTTTTGAGCTATTGAATGAGCAGCGAGAAAGTTACGCCTGTTCTTGACTTATTTTGGTGTCATCAAATCACACATAAATGCATATTCAGTGTGTGGGCCTAAAGAGAATACTCATTTTCTTTAAACAACGAACATTTATTTTAATTTAACAAGTAGGCTACCGTATATTTTGTTCCGGTATGAATCACAATTTTACAAATTAACTGAAGTCACTTTAGACATAAATGTTCAATTATTTTTAACCTTTCACATGAGGACAATATCTGTTGTAGGTCAAGCAAAGAATACCGAAAAAGGTCGACACTTTCCGAAAACGCGTTTTGCTAGCTTAAACCTTTAATAAATTATTAACTCTGTAGACAGAACATTTCAGAATCACACCGAAAGGCATTAATGTTGGTGGAGATTTCCTGGAAAAACAAACTGAGGATGGGAAAAGTGCTTGACGTTCTAAGCAATGTTACTAAATAGAATAATCGCCGTACCACTGACCTGTTTCTAATGCATAATGGCCGAAATTGACGTAAGAGACAACGAAAAGGACACCTTGACAGAAACGTGCAACTCACAACTCAGTAATTTGTCTACTGTATTATGAATACTAATTTATGCTTTCAGTTAAGGCAACTAAAACAGACAACGTTATATAACGAGGGCATTAGCTACAAACGAAAGTAGTACTGGGATATCCAAATGTGCATACATAACCCATAGATCCTTCAAGCGGAAGGAAAAGATTACCATTAACAGATTAAGAGGAGTCCACCAAGTATGTTTTCCACCTGCTAAATTTGATATCGTCTTTTCTTACTGCGTCTGCTATTCAGTTAAAGAGTGGAATGGTGTCTTTAATGTGTAAGAAAGTGAAAATACTACACACAAAGTTATGGAAATTTTCGATTTTATCTCATTCCAGTTAGTTTTAAGTTCATTCATTACTCAAAACCCGCAAACGCATGTGTAAATTCACTCTAAAAACTGCATATAATGTTCATTTTTAACGTTGATTCTTACTTCTTTTGGTCGTTCGTGTGGTAAGGTTATAGCTTCTGGCCAAACTTTGAATTCCGAGTATGGTAAAAACTTTTATACTCGTGTTTATGGCAGTGCACAGTTGTTAAGCTTAAAGTTTTCATTAATTTTTGTGTCTCATGAGGACCGTACCGAGGGGGTGGCGAGAGGTATGCACACGACAAGAGCGCAGGCGCAGATGGGCACGAAAACTGACCGAGAGGAAACAAGAATGAAAGTTACGTTAGTTCTCCCATCCCTCCTGCTGCCATCTTCCGCCTACGCTAAGGAGACCTCATTCGGCCGCAACCGTAAACATATGCTGTTGTCACGGCGTCATTTTTACAGCGTTGCTCCGTCCATCTGGC
This sequence comes from Schistocerca cancellata, assembly GCF_023864275.1. Classification (NCBI taxonomy): domain Eukaryota; kingdom Metazoa; phylum Arthropoda; class Insecta; order Orthoptera; family Acrididae; genus Schistocerca; species Schistocerca cancellata. The sequence goes on from NC_064629.1 coordinate 273,677,000, forward strand.
ATCATAAAGGAAAGACTGCTACCGAACAGACGTCTATCGCTCACGTACTTTATGTGGGAACGGTGCACTTGGTTAACGCAGCTGCCCTCTACACAGCTCTCTTTCTGGCAATAGTAGGCTTCTTATTGCTACTTCGTTATGGTATAGTAAGATCTCAAAGCTCAGGGAACCGATGCTGTACCAAATAGTGTGCCTATGCTATTTGACCGAATGCTCCCGATTTCTGCCTGCTTCTGGCGAACGAGTGCTGAAGTGAAATGCTACAATGAAAGAAGCAAGCAATATATATGGAGAAGAATATGTAATTTGCCTGACTCTCGTGTCACTACTTTTGGTGCTCCCATGTTTTGGTCGGTACGGTCTGCAGTGTAAACAATAATAAAAATTCAAGAATGAGCCTTCTGTCCTTGATTAATAATATTACTAGAGTTGTTAGTTGTTGTGCCTATTAGCAGCTACATTCTGTTCACTTAGGCTGAACCCTCGTGTAAACAAATGTAAAAGAAACATTTCCTCGACCCTCAATCACAGCCTTTTTCTTTTGTTTCAGGTTAATAGTTCATGCATTATTAATAACTTATGAGGAGAAAATGCAATCTGTTGTTTATTGTACATCATACTAAAACAGAGGTACAGTACCTGTTTATTTTTTAGAAAGTTTACTCGTATAGTTGTATATCTGCAAGCATTCCAGACAATTTTTCACTTGAATTGGGTATTGATTTATGCACTAATATTGACACGCAATCCAATAACGGGTACTTGACCTAAAAAAGTACAATTGTTAATGTTGATTGCTTACAAGCAGTGACATGATTATCTTTATCAATAATATCTTCAAGCCATACCCTCTGGCCCCCTCCTCCTCTCCTCTCCAACAAGTCAAAACACAAGACAAAGGAACTAACCCAGCTGTGCTATTGGGAGAAAGATAAATCCCAGATGGCGGAGCAGCCAAGCACAGCATAATATTAAAATGAGACCGTCAGTTGCGTAAAAACTTTGCGACGTTCGAAGAAATGAAGTGAAAAACTACATAACCTTCATTTGAATCGGCACCAAAGTTAAAGATATGCATTATTTTCTGAAAGTCAAAAATATTTTCATACGCATACATACCTCTGTATTTGATCAATGTAATATTAAAATGATGCATAAAATTATATCCAGTCTCTAAATTGAAAACAGCCGGGAGTACAGTCTGTTGACCACTTGCACCTTAATACCCACATCCAGTGACCCATGTGGGCTCAAGACGACATGGCGATCAGTTGGTACCGTTGGGCTTACAAGGTCTGTTAGGACGGAGTAGTAGATAAAAGAAGTTGCTTTATTTCTGTGAACCTGAAAAGTATTTAGCAAAATGACATACTGATATACATACTCACGCGCGGTCGCACACACACACACACACTCACACACACACACACACACACACACAAACTGGGTGAGGACAATGATGATTTGATGGTTAATTGATTCGATACTATTGGGTGGGACAGTTTACAGTTTGACCGTCTACGATGATGATGGTATCTCTGCCAACGATGACACTACTCCAGTGTGTCTTCTTGCTATTATAATACGCCATCATACTGAGTCACCATGCAAAAATTTAATTGCTGAGCATTAGTCAACAAGTTCTCTATCTTGATTATATTTAGAGGTTTCCCTAAACATTCGCCAGGAACATGGTCCAAACTCCGACATACCTGGAAACTTACTCTCTGCAAACAGGAAACAGTAAAAGTCGACCTCCCGTCTCTGGACCACAATTTTTGCAGTAAAAAAACTGTAGTAGGAATAATTATTTTCCACTTTTTTTACGTGTGCATAATAATTCAAGACGCCACACATCTTAAGACACCCCAAGACTATTGAGCCACTGCCCCCAGCAGTTGCTGCTCGCTACTTTCTGCAGATGTAATATTGGCTTGACGTATATCTTAGATTCTTCTGTGGAAGCAGATATGATCCCTCACCTAAGACCCAATGCGTGCGGTAAAATATCACTCAATAATTATTTCAATTGTTTCCAAAATTGCGAAATACTCTTTTTGTGCATGTCTCTCAACCAATGGAACGTTGTGATATGCAACCACAATTGAGTCTTTTGACAATAATCATCGACTTTAAGCAATAATCAATGCACTATTTGTTTCTCCATGTGCTGATTCTGCAACTGTTTAATTAATGAAAAACCATTCCATTTCCTGTTGAGAACTTTACTGAGCCCACTACTAGGTTTGACCTTAATATTAGGTCGTTTTCAAGTGCTTCTGAAAAATTGTTCTCAAGTGAAGAAATGTTCAAATGATAAAAGTGCAAGTCAGGTGGATTTAAAATACTACATACCCAATTATGTCGTAAGAAATGATATCATTGGGCTTGTAACTTTTTAAATCCACATGACTTACACTTTTATCATGTGGTAACGCTATGATTGGGGATGTAACATTTTAAATTCACCTGACTTGTACTTTTATTATTTGGAATTTCCTACTCTACACCATTACTTTTCAGAACTAATTGATATTGGCCTAATATGAGGGCCAAAATCAGCATTGGGCACAATAAAGTTCTCAGCAGCAACTGGAGAAGTTTTTCGTTAAATGATTGAAGCTCTTTCTGAATACGTATTATTTCATTATCCTGTGTATTATTGCCTACAATTACGACTGATTCATGTGGCAGCAAATGTCCCTCGTACAAAATTGAAGCATCGTGAAATTAATACGAGATATGCCCACCCTTTTTCCTTATGACAGCTTAGACTCTTTGTCAGTGAGACATCTGAATGTCTGTGGCAGCACATTCCTCCTCAACGACTGAAACCAAAGAAGGTAGCGATGTTGGATGCTGATGTTCGTCAACATTCTACGTCATTCCAAAGGTGTTCTATAGTATTCAGGTTGGTACTCGGAGCATGCAATCTCATTTCATGGACATTATTATCCACAAACCAGTGTCTCACAGATCCTGCTGTATGGCAGGACGTATCGTCGTGTTGATATAAACAGTCATCGTCTCCTTTGCTGTACACAATACGCAATACCATAAAGTGTCCAAATACCTCAAACAAAAAGACACAAAGTCAGCACAGATTCCGCAAACATCATTCTTGTGAAACCCAACTGGCCTTTCATTCACGTAAAGTAATGAATGATATTGAAAAGAGATCTTACGGTAAACGGGCAAATGGTAAAGGGTTAAACAATTATAATATTAAATGGTTAATGGTTGTCATTTACAACATAGTAAAGTTATCAGAAGCTCAATACAAATAACAAAATGTACTATTGGTTTCATATGTTTTATATTGCTTACCACTGACATTACAAGCTCGTAGGTAATAACAGTTGTTTTAGGCGTATTATTGCACTGTTTCAATTTTTATATCATATCCAAGTCCTTTCGCATTTTCTTACGATCATCCTGTAGACAACAGGGAACAATCAAGAGCAAAGTCAGATAAATCTTTTAGATGGATAAGGGAGTAGGTATGACTTTCTTAAATCTAGGAAGACGGAACCTATATATTTGCAAGATGCTGTACATGAAAAACATGATCTGTGGTGTTTCCTCATCGCTTGCAGACTCGCTTCTTTTCTTCCATAATTCTGGAACTATAATGTGCATTAGGACCCTGCATCAGATGCAGATCAGTGATACTGAAGAATATAAGCGCTTTACCTTAGAGATGATGTGCGGTATTGTCCAGTGAGGTGGAAATTATTCATTGCACGTTAGATTCTTAGAAAGGAATTTGTTTCTTTGATACAAAAACCCCTAAGAAATCCAACAGGGATTCGTGCTTCGTGTAACGTCAGGGCGTCATGAAGATTATCATAATATTGATCCCGTCTACTTAGGGGAAATGTATCATGATATGTAGAAGTGTAACATGATGCATATGACAACAAGGTCGGACTTATCACTTTTTTGGAACTGCATGGAAGTATTTGAAACTGTTCAGTTAAGGGGCGTTGGTGTAAAAGTAGACATTCAGCTCGTCGAAGGCATCGACGTACCATGAGCGCATCTGTCAACACCATAAGCTCCTACACAACCACGAAACGTCTGACAAATATATACTTCAGTATTAAGAATATTAATATTAACTTACAGATCGCTCAAACATGCATTTTTCATTTGATGTTGCAGTTTATCCTGGCGTGAGCAGAGGCATTTCACAGAAAAATCTATCAAAATTTGAAGGCATAGCAACTCTTTGAAAAAGGTGTAAGCCTAAAATCACCTACAATTTTCCTGCTTATGCAGTCTATCACTCAGGCATTTGTTATATCTATGATTGGAGCTCAGATATGTTTTCATCCGATGTTCCGGATTGTGCCGGCAAGAACAGAGATCCTGCAACCGGCAGCAAAAAATCTGTTGTCTAGTACCCTCCACATAAACAAGCAGTGGAAAATCTGCTTTACGAAAGAATTCTGCAGATGGTTTGAGGAAATATCGATTCTGTAGCGATTACTGTCATTTGAATAGTACGATTACGACAAATGCCTAACTAATTCCAAACACCACGGAAATGACTGATAATCTTGGGCAGTGCTAGTATTTAACAACAATGGAACTGAGGAGTAGGTATCATCACTTAGAAGTGGCTCTGGAGGATAGAGCAAAGACTACGTATTCAGCGCCATGGGACATTATGAGCAGAGAAGAAAGCCAATTGGTTTAAAGAATGCACCAGAGACATTCCAGCAGTTGTTGACAGGATTGAAGCCTCGTCAATATCTAGTGTTTTTGATGGCACAATTGTTCCTTCAAGGGATATGTAGGAACATAGACAAAGACTGAGGGACGTGTTCAAGCGGTTATGAAATGCGCGTCGCACACTGAGTACAGAAAAATGTTACTTTGTGTTGCAGTCAGTCAGTTATTTGGGCCAGGTAATTAATAAGGATGGTGTGGGGATTGATCCGAGATTGGTACAGGCGGAGTGAGATTTTTCCAGTATGAGAAATGAACAAGGTGTTATAGTATTTTCTCGGCCTTGCGAATTATCATAGAAAGTTCGTGAGACGGTTCGTTGATACAGTACGCGCGCTTACTCCGTTAATAATGGACGGTATCAGATTTGTGTAGTTCGAAAAATATTACAGAGCGTTCGTCGAATTAAAGGATGTACTAACGTCGAGTCCAGTGCTGGTATTCCCATATTTTCGTAAGGAGCTTATATTATCATGTGATGCATCAGACCATGCTCTTGGGTGCATTTTGCGCCAGGAGATCGACGGAGAGGAACACCCTATTGCTTTTGAGTCAATTAACCTAATGGAGCAGAGAGAAAGTATTCTGTGGCGGGGAGAGAGATGTTTAGCCTGGTGTAAGAAATAACATTCTACCGGTGTTATCAGTACACACAGAAATTTAAAGTAGTGACCGACCATGCTGCTTTGTAATGGTTACTAGGTTTGAAGGATCCATCCAGTAGATCGACAAGGTGGGCATTAAAGCTCAATTGATTTGAGTACCAAGTAATCCACAAACCAGGGAAGAAGCACAGAAATGCAGATGCGCTCTGCAGGATAACAGCATTGGTACAAGTACTGCGTCAAGACCTTGCTGAGTGGTAAGCAGCACAGAACGTCAACGGAAAGTGTACGCAGTTTAGCAAGCAGCAGTTTCACATGTTTACTGTATAGGGAGATGTAATAAGGACCATGAGTGGTTCTGTCAGCAAAGCTGAGAGAAAAAGTACTGAGGGAAATGCATGGTCACGATTTATGTGTCCACGGAGGGTGCAGAACGACGGATCTGTGTGTGGCAGAGATGTACAGGTGGAGAGGACGGAAAAATGAGGTCGACCAGTAAGTCTGGAATTTTCAAATAACTCATGGGCATTCGGCCGGGTGACTTTGTCGACAACTGCCGATATGCCAACACGAGCACAACCTGTCATTTTCAGGTCATAACTGTAAAAATTAAGCGCTGTGCAAGGGAATTTAAAAAATCAGTTTTTCCAGAAACTCCGGAAAGACACACACACACACACGCACACACACACGCACACACACACGCACACACACACACACCGTAAACACGAACGTCAGAAGTTATCGATGGTGAATTAATAATCTGTGGATGAGGTAGCATTAGCCGGCCGTTGTGGCTGAGCGGTTCTAGGCGCTTCAGTCTGGAACTGGAGACCGCTACGGTCGTAGGTTCGAATCCTGCCTCGGGCATGGATGTGTGTGATGTCCGTAGGTTAGTTAGGTTTAAGTAGTTCTAAGTTCTCTGAACTCAGATGTACCATAGTGCTCAGAGCCATTTGAACCATTTGAGGTAGCATTAACTCTGCCCCCTGTCTTTCGACAAGAGGGAGAGCAGGACTCCATGCAGATCTGAAACAAAAACCACCATCTCTTTTAATAAGGTTGCTTGTTAACTTAATTTCAGCTGCTTCCTCAATAACACTGTCCCAATAGCTGGATGTGAATTCAAGAATTTCTGTGTTGCTATATTCCATAGCATGACCACTGCCTAGACAATGTTCCGCATGACGGGAATGCTCGGCTGTTGTAAGCGTATGTGACGCTTATGCTCAGTATGCCGGTGTTCCACAGTCCTGACGGTCTGATCCACATATAACATGCCACACCTGCAAGGAATACGATAGACATCTTACGTCAACCAAGATCAGTCTTTACGGAACCCAAAAGGACCCTGATCTTAGATCTGGTCGAAAAATACATTTCACATCATACACTGACGGAAAAGCATCCCAACACCAAAAAATAGTTAACGTAGAGTAATGACATGAAGGGAATACATTCGTCTAGATAACATATTTAAGTGATTCACATTGAAAGGTCACAGGTCAATGTAAGCGCGAGATAAGCCATTGCAAATGTGAAATGGTGGTACATCAAAAACCGGCGAAACCCCCAGATTGTTAAATGCAAGCGTACAAACTTTGCATGGAGTTGTCGTCCGCTGACGGTTCACATGTGCTCAATTGGAGACAGATTTGATGACAGAAGGCAACATGCTAACATCCTGTAGAGCATGTTGGGTTACAAAAGCGGTACGTGGGCGAGCGTTATACTTTTGGAAATCACCACCTGGTATGTTGTTCATGAATGGCAGCACAACAGGTCAAATCATCAGACTGACGAACAGATTTGCTGTCAAAGTGCATGGGATAACCACGAGAGTGCTCCTGCTGTCATACAAAATCGCATCCCGGACCATAGCTCCAGGTATAGGTAGACTGTGTCTAGCACGCAGACAGGTTTGTTGCAGATTCTCAACTGGCCTCTTTCTGACCAACACACGGCCATCACTGGCACTGGGGCAGATCCAGCTTTCATCAGAAAATACAACAGACCTTCACCCTGCCGTACAATAAGCTCTCGCTTAACATAACTAAAGTCGCAAGTAGCAGTGGGTTTGTGGTCAGTGGAATGCACGCTACAGGGCGTCTGGCTCGGGGCTGTCCTTGAAGTAACCGATTTGTAACAGTCTCTTGTGTCACTGCGATGCCAACTGCTGCCCAAATTCCTACTGTAGATGCAGTGCGATACGCCAGAGCCATATGCCCAACACTATGGTCTTCCACCTCGGTAGTGTCACGTAGCTGTACGGAGTCCGGTCTTCTTGTGACCATTCATTCTTGTGACCACTGCAGCTAGCAGTCATGTACAATAGCTACATTCCTGCCAAGTCTTTCTGCAATTATCACAGAAATCCAGCTTCTTGTAGCTCTATTACACGACCTTGCGCAAAATCAGTGAGTTGTTGATAATGCCGTCTTTGTCGCCTTAAATGCGTTCTTGACTAACACAAGTCACCACGTCCACTTTCAAAGATAACTAACGCTCACGAGCGCTACAGCGAATATTTAAAGCAAACCTGATTTGCATCCTCGTAGTGGCGCTACTAGTGCCACTCTTATGCGACTGACGAGATATCTGAAAAGGGATCATCTTTCAGAAGTAGAAACACGCCTACCAACTTCCGTTTACGTTGCACTTCTTCTTGGTATTGCGTTAGTCAGTTTATTTTCGCAAAATGCGACCATTCCTATTCGAAGTACTATCTGCGTAAGACAAAAAGGCCGCATACCCTGGCGCTATGTTGGTAGTATCATCAGTTGTACGATAGCTCAATGCATGTCTGATCTGTCTTTCACTCTACCCATTCTGACGAAAGATGACCTCAAGATGGGCTAATAAAGCTGACAAAATCTCAAGGCCCAAGGTGATATGGGCACTGTGAACCAAGGTACGAAGTACCCCTTCACACTGAGCCAGATGGTGACAACTATCAGCCTATAGATACAAGCCAGTCTGAGTAGGCTTCATATAAACGGCATATCCCAACGTATCACCATCCTTACTCCTGACCAAAACATCAAGGAAAGGAAGACAGCCATCTTTTTCCACATCCATTGTGAAACAAATATTCTGGCGGATTGAACTCGTTCATATTCTCACTATTATGAGGCCAAACAACAAAAGCGTCGTTTCCGTATCTTAAGTAAAAACTGCAGTTTTCAATGCCGTCGACTCCAAGGCACGTTCCTCGAAGTCCTCCATACAAAAATTGATAATATACTACTGGCCATTAAAATTGCTACAGCACGAAGCTGACGTGCTACAGACGCGAAATTTAACCGACAGGAAGAAGATGCTGTGATATGCAAATGATTAGCTTTTCAGAGCATTCACACAAGGTTGGCGCCAGTGGCGACACCTACAACGAGCTGACATGAGGAAAGTTTACAAACGATTTCTCATACACAAACAGCAGTTCACCGGCGTTGCCTGGTGAAACGTTGTTGTGATGCCTCGTGTAAGGAGGAAAAATGCGTGCAATCACGTTTCCGACTTTGATAAAGGTCGGATTGTAGCCTATCGCGATGGCTGTTTATAGTATCGCGACATTGCTGCTCGCGTTGGTTGAGATCCAATGATTCTTAGCAGAATATGGAGTCGGTGGGTTCAGAAGGGTAATACGGAACGCCGTGCTGGATTCCAACTGCCTCGTCTCACTAGCAGTCGAGATGACAGGCATCCTACCCGCATGGCTGTAACGGATCGTGCAGCCACATCTCGACCCCTGAATCAACAGATGGGGACGTCTGCAAGACAACAACCATCTGCACGAACAGTTCGACGGCGTTTGCAGCAGCAGGGACTATCAGCTCGGAGACCATGGCTGCGGTTACCCTTGACGCTCCATCACAGACAGGAACGCCTGCGATGGTGTATTCAACGACGAACCTGAGTGCACGAATAGCAAAACGTCATTTTTTTGGATGAATCCAGGTTCTGTTTACAGCAGTGATGGTCGCATCCGTGTTTGGCGACATCGCGGTGAACGCACATTGGAAGCGTGTATTCGTCATCGCCATACTGGCGTATCACCCGGCGTGATGGTATGGGGTGCCATTGGTTACACGTCTCGGTCACTTCTTGTGCGCACTGACATCACTTTGAACAGTGGACGTTACATTTCAGATGCGTTACGACCCGTGGCTCTACCCTTCATTCGATCCCTGCGAAACCCTAAATTTCAGCAGGATAATGCACGACCGCATGTTGCAAGTCCTGTACGGGCCTTTCTGGATACAGAAAATGTTCGACTGCTGCCCTGGTCAGTACGTTCTCCAGATCTCTCACCAACTGAAAACGTCTGTTCAATGGTGGCCGAGCAACTGGCTCGTCACAATACGCCAGTCTCTACTCCTGATGAACTGTGGTATCCTGTTGAAGCTGCATGGACAGCTGTAACTGTACACGCCATCCAAGCTCTGTTCTTTAATTCAACACCAAAACTAACCTCAGTCAACCATAACGAATCAGGCAGAGGAACAAGAGAAAAGAAAGAGGCCACACCAAAACTTATTAGAATATCAGAGTTATTCAAACACATTTCCTCTAATCGATATAGAAATCCCAAGAGTTCTGTCTGTGAGGCTCACACCGGCCTACCATAGTGCTCTACAGAGTAGCGAGGTGTTTTGCTGCACGATATGTCGGAGCACCAATGTTACTCACAATCGGACGAAGGCGCCCCCCCCCCCCCCTTGTGGACCATAGGGAGGCCATATAACCCAGGGGGATAGCACAATAATAATTAAAACTCTTGATAGTCTCCTGCGACAAAGAACTTTTCTTCAAGAGGCTGTTAGTCTTTCTCACGACACTTTTTGTGGGGTCAGCACCGATCCTACTATACGCTGAATCAGACAGTAAACACTGCATCTTTATCAGCACTAAGTGAAGGTAAAGTAACCCTCTCAGCTGCTGTAATATTACTCTCGGGTGGACGTGCTCCAGACAACACTCGACATGCCTCTCTCCTAGCCTCCTCTGCAACAGCAGGAAGTTGTTCTAAAACAACCTGTTCAACAGAACTAATAAACTCAACCACTGAAAAACACTTTGGCTTGTGCATCGGTACAAAATTTAAACCTGTCCTGAGCATGGATAAAGCTGAGTCGTCCATAGCTTTCTCTGTGAGATTTATCACAGAATATAGAAATACAGTATTACATTCCAAGCCACGGAAACGTTCAGACTTCACCAAATGCTGGGCAGTTACAGAAAGAAAGTCCTAGACAGACTGCAACCATGAACCACCGTCTAGTCGATCCCAAGAAGGAGCCGAAATTTTTGAAGCAATCATTAAATGAAGCCGAAATAATTCCTTCGAAACAAAATCCATCTGCCGATGAGTGTAATGGATCCTTTGACGAACAAGAACTAGGTCAGGGTGTTACTTGATTGGCGGCAGGAGAATTAATATGATGCACAACTTTGGCAAACCTTGAAACAACATCTTGATCACGACACATCAGCAAAAGGACAACGCACTTTACAGTCGTACTCTACTGCTGCGAAGTATATCCAACCTCCGCAAGCAACGATACATTTTCTCCCAGTAGAGGTCAACAAGGTAAGGCCTGCGTTTCTTTAAACAAAAAATTCTGAATAAAATCCTTCTCTCTCTCTTGTCAAAGACAGAGGGACAGAGTTAACGCCCCCTCACTCAGCATCGGTAACTTATGACGTCTGCCGTCTTTGGTCTGTGAGATGGCGATAGTGTTTACGGTGCGTGTGTGTACTTGCCTCAGCTATGCCTTGAAAATCCTATCTAAATCTCAATGGCTGTCGACGACGTCACCCGGCTGCATTCCTGTACGTCATTTGAACATTGTATATGCCGGGAGAAACTCAGGTCTCACAAGTCAGAAATTGTGTACAGTGTAAACAGCGGGCAGATTTGAGTAGGAAATAGATGCTATTGTAAGGCGACCAAGCGACCCGAATTCTGCGGGACCGTCCTGCAGTGGCACTTCTAATCCCGAATTGGAAGAATTAACAGAAAAAGTCTCGAAGAAACGCCTAATACGTCCCGCAAGTCCCGTATTTCTCTAATTTTCACATTCCACTAACCACATCTCACGTTCATATGTCATAGGAAGTATCAATCAACTTATCAATACAGAATCTCTTTGTGACTATGTGCAATAGTATTCGTTCTCAAGTGCAAATGAAAGACGAAGAAATATAGCAAAGAATATTTTAGACAAGGTGAAAAAGCGTCAGTACAGCGTCCACTCTTAGCAATATCAAGGCACTTTCAATAATGCATACTACTCTTTTACGACCACCACAAAAAATTTAAAAGTGCATATTTTGTTACTGTGTATGTTGTTGACTTTTTCTCACATCATAAGAGGTAATTATGTGTAAGTAAGGTCCTCAGTCTGAAAATATTAAGTATGACATTCACTTAGAAAAGCGATATCCACTACTAATCCTTAAATTTTTGGGTTAATTTCGACTGGGGATTTTAAAACATTTATTGAAATTGGTATAAGAGTTCATTAAAAACAATAAATACTTTTAAAAAATTTTAAAATATCAAGTAACTTGCTAAATTAAAATATTTTCATAAGGTGGGCATAAAGCAACCCCCCCCCCCCCCCCCCCTAGCAACCAACCGCTCCACCCGGCCTGGTATTCCGAGCGTTAATATCCCAATACTTTACACTCAGGCACTCAGTTAGAATTTGTAAGTTACTTCGAAACACTTCTCAAATTGAAAATTTTACTGTTATTTGCGACTCCGAAATTAGATACTAATTAAGACGTCCAAAATGTAGCAATGTTATGTAGTATATCAGGTGTGATCAGACACTCATAATAACAGACAGTGAAACTATACTAAGTTTACGAAAAATATTAATGTGGATAGGGCCATTACACTTTACAGCTTAAGGGAATAGACCAAGGTAGAAATTACTTTTTAGCCTCAATATTTTACTGATTTAAAATGTTCTGTAGAGAGACTGTTTTTAAGACTCAGTCATATAATGAGTGTCATAAACGGTAAAATATGTTAAAACAGTGATTTATTGTATGGGGGCCCTGCGCATGCGATAGTTCGGATGCAACCGGTGTGATACTATAATAGTTACAAACTAAATGAAGATGCTGCCAGTTTCCGACAGTATCACAAAGGCCAGTAGTATCAACTAAAATACTGTTCTCAACAAGATTTCTGTTCGCAATATAATTGGTTAGTAGTAATCAGTCTGAAAGCATGTGGTTGTCTCGCGTCGGCTTAACTTGTAACTTCGCTTGAATTTTATGAGAATTAAAACATGAGTGCTTGGAAATTACAAACAAATGTATTTATTCGGTTAGAAAGGTTCGAAACGTAATCACAGTCGTGAAAAAAACGCTTCGACTGGCAAGCGGAAGCCAGTTAATCTGTATAATCTCGTCAAAATGAGTGTTTTTCTACATCGGAGAAAAAAGGCCAACTGCGTGGTGCTGGCATTGCGATTAAAGCTTTGTTCAATGTCAACATTAAAAAGCACAAGTTGAAACTTGATATTTTTCATTTTGGCAGGAGCTATATGTCGTGAAACATACGTGCAATTAAATTATACCCTTTTGTAGCTTGTGAGTCCGGGCCTTTTCTACTGTAGGACATAGGATTTTTGCGATGTATTTCAATTTCGATATGTGGTGTACGTGTTATAACGACTTTTTGTCGAAAACATTAAGTTTCATCTCAGTCCGCACTATTGTGTTAAAAACATTTTTTTTAAATATTCCTATGTACTACGTTAGGGAATATCAACTGTTTCAAAGCAGTTTTTGAAATTTTGCTCTAGGTTGAAAATTATGGCTCTCAGAGCTACCAACAACCACCCTCGCGCTCCGCGAAAGCCTTTCGTCGATGTCGTTAGTGTCGTCCTGTGCAACTTTTTTACTTAAAAAGTACACAGTCTTAATGGTTTACAATAGAGAGATGAAGTCAGTTCTGTAACTTGTAACTTGTTCGTTATTTTATTGAGAAAAATCATTAATATTCACTCCAAAATCGAGTGTCACCCTACCTGTCACATTAAAATTCAAATATCTACGAGGATATCAGGAGTCATATGCATACAAGGATAGATATATCGGAATTCCTTACAAATGACAGATACAATATTCCGATGGAAAAAAAACAAGTTAGTATAATGAAAGACAAACTTAATGGTGAATCTGTTACAGAATTTGTTGGTCTACAACCAAAAATTGTTCTCTTGATACCGAGTCTGGGTGCATAATGCACTTAGCAGAAAGTATAAAACAATATTCTGTTAATAGGTTTACCACTGTCGATTAGTCAGTGTGTCTTCGATTTGGCAATACAAACTACAGTGCAGTACATAAATCAATCTAAAAAGCATGTTGTTTCTGCTATTAAACAACGTAAACTGCCTTTATATCCACAAGATGACAAACATTTGATACTTCCTGATAAGGTAAACATAATGTCTTGCGACGATTACCATATGAAAAATGGTGATGACTGCTTTTATTGTAAAAAATGTAAAAGCCTAGAACTAAAGTAAATACATGAAAAGATGTAAATTGTGACTGAAGTGAATTCACATACTCATGTTCTCATTATCATGATGGAATTTTAGTGATCCATTGTAACTACTCTCATAATGAAAAAACATTGTACGTAAAAACATCGAATGTAAATACATTATATTAAAACATTGTATGAAGAAAATATACAACAAATTTTATGTTTATAATATTTTTTCTTTTTCCCTGTTTCCAGTCCCTATGCTTGTGCTTCGTGGAACAAAACATTTGCGAGTTGACATACACTACGTGTTCAAAAGTAGCCGGACACCTTGTAGCACCTATTTTTGGCCTATTTTTTATCAGTATCGATATTTCTGTGCTTTTTGTTTAAATTATGCTTGTGAATTTAAATAACTGCGGAAATGATTGTTGTGTAATGTACCATAAATGACTTGGTCCATAATTAGGGAGCGTAGGGTTGAATGTAAAAGATGTAGGGAAGCGCCGCAGCTGTGGAACTAGCCAGGCGGAGTGGAAAAGGTGTAGTTGGCGCGCAAGCGGCAACACGTCCTTTGTGACGAGGAACGAGTCTGGTCAGAGCAGTTTTGTGGCTAACACTTCGCTAGCAGCTACAGATCATAGTGGCTCATATTCTTGGAGTTCTGAGGCCAGAACAGCTTGAGGGCAGTATTTATGGGTCTCGGATGCTGAATGTGGTGATACCATTATCACGGCATGGTTTTTGGCCCTATAACAATATTTATTCAACGTCAAGAAGATCAGTGGTATGGCGAGGCCAACAATACTGCCATGACTGCATCGCCGCCAGGTTAATAGCGACTGCAAATTGCGCCACCAGTACCACCAGTCACCCACTAAATTGTTTTGTATCTGGCACTCTGTAAATAGACCAGGTATTTGTAAACTTTGCTTGATTTCAATAATAATCGTGATGTTACTAAAAACTCCACAGGGTTCCTAACCTAGTGAATTTAATGCCCTAATTTATTATGAGAAAGTGGCTGAACTTGAATTTAACATTGTCATTTGCACAGCCAATTGTAATTTTGAGTAAGTCAAAAGACTGCTTATGAAAGCACATTTGTTATTTAAAGAGTTATAGTTTGTTGTACTTTACTTAATTAATGATTAAGTAAAGTAACTACCCCAGTATGTATGAGAAAAGGTTGTTAATGAGCTTGGTTCTTCAAACCATGGCAGTTTAAGGGTCCTCATGTACCAGCCTAGTTATCTAATGAAGCAATGCAAAGGCTCCTTCAGAGCCAGTGTAGTTAGAGTTGCATTCTGTTTAGTTGCTTCAAACCGAGGTTAAGAAAGAACTGTTTATTGTGTTATCTATTCTAATACATGTTGGTTAATGAACAGGCATAGAGATCCTGTAGTAGTCAATGAAGTTATAGATTATGATCATTAGCAGACCTCCTGATCTAAATTCTGAATCATTTCAAGCTTTCCCTGTTCAGTTTTGCTACTAGTTTTATGTGTGTCGGAATTAGGTTTTATAAACTGTTGCACCTACTTCATTTAAGACACGTGTTGTTGAGAGGCGTATGTTGCTGTTTACTATCTCATTGGCCATTTGATTATCTGACTTACTATTGGGTAGCACATTTATCTGCAAGATTAGGTGACTGTGTTGTAGTTTGAACAAATATAAGGAAGGAGTTTAGCGTGTGTGTCAAGGAAGGTTAGATTAGCATTAGCGCTACCTTTTGCTTTATCATTTTGTTTGACACAAGAATTCCTAACTAGGCTTCCTATCTGTTTTAATATATAATGTTACAACTTGCTTTTGTGCTAGGAGAACGACTGTTCCTGACCCACACTAGTTTTTACTCTCTGCTGGAGTATTTCGGAAACGAATCCCACTTTCACTGTTCTGTTTCGATTAGGTTGTCTCACGATCACATCTTAAAAATTCCTCGCAGAGGATTATCGTTTAAGGTGGTCGGTGGTACCGTTACAACCTGGCTGAAAATGACTTACAAGTTCGTGGCGCCATCCATCGGTAATGCTGGAATACAATATGGTGTTGGCCCACCCTTAGCCTTGATGAGAGCTTCCACTCTCACAGGCATACCTTCAATCTGGATACATTTGATCACATACTGTATGTCGTATCTGTCATCTCTCTGCCGCACGTGGTAGCCGCGTGGTGTAGGGCGTCTTGTCACGGTACGCGTGGCTCCCCCCGTAGGAGGTTCGAGTCCTCCCTCGGGCATTGGTGTGTGTGTCGTCCTTAGCGTAAGATAGTTTAAGTTAGATTAAATAGTGTGTAGGCTTAGGGACCGATGAACTCAGCTATTTGGTCCCTTAAGACCTTACCACAAGTTCCCAATTTGTCATCTCTCTCTCTCTCTCTCTCTCTCTCTCTCTCTCTCTCCCCGTCTCTCATTTTCTCTTTCTCTTAGCAGATCAGGCTGAGCAGTGTGTTATCAAGACACATGAGACATGAGAGGAGAATTCCGTCACTAGCCTCTTTTTCTCTCTCTCTTTCCAAGCAAGTGTCATACTAACTTCCATAACAGGTGTGTGTTACTGATGATGAAGATCAAGTATTTATACTGTTTTGAACATGATGCAAAATAATTCAGATCAATAATTTTTAACATGGCGCAAAATTCAGGTGTGTGCGTGCGTGCGTGCGTGCGTGTGTGTGTGTGTGTGTGTGTGTGTGTGTGTGTGTTACTAGCAATAAAGCTCTGGTATTTAAAATTCTTCTGAAACGGTGAAAAGAGTTCAGCCAACAGTGCTGTGAGCGTCAGATACTGGGTATTTTTTCGATGTTGTGTGGGCACACATGAGAAATGGCATTTAATGATGAGGTAGAGGTGGAAAGAGAGAGAGAAATGTGAAACTTACTTTGGTATATAAACCATAAATTTGCAGTTTTGGGGCACATAAATTGATACAGTTTTGCTTTAACATGGAGGGTAATATGTTACAGTTTTGGGCCAATTTGTTATAATTTTGCAGTAATATGATGGTCAATTTTGGTAACCCATTCCTTTTCTTAAATGGTGACCCATTCCATTTCAATAAATGGTGACCCATTTCATTACCATAAATGGTGACCTGTTCCATTTTTTTTAAATGATGACCCCTTCCATTCTCCAAGCAGTTACCCATTCTACTTTTGAAATGGTGACCTGTTCCATTTCTTTAATCGGTGACGCATTCTGTTTTTTAAAAGGTGGTCCATACCATTTTTAAATGGTGGCCAATTCCATTTTTTAAATGTTGCAATTTCTTAAAGAGTTCAAAATGGTTCAAATGGCTCTGAGCACTATAGGACTTAACATCTATGGTCATCAGTCCCCTAGAACTTAGAACTGCTTAAACCTAACTAACCTAATGACAGCACACAACACCCATCTTAAAGAGTGTCCTACTCCTTTTCTTTAAATGGTGACCCAGATCATTTTCTAAATAGTGACCTGTACTGGGAGGCTAATATCTGACGCTATTTTACATAAATATTTATGACTTTAATGGAGATAATACATGTCTTTGACATTGGCACCTATTCGAGTGAAGGTTGTGTAATTTTTATTGTTTAGCCTTGAACTGAGCAGCTTTTTACACAATGGACTGTCTCATTTTAATACTGTCTCGTGATAGGCTGAAAGGGGGAGAGTGGGCGAGAGGAAGGCACTACTTCCGGCCGGGGTGGCCGAGCGGTTCTAGGCGCTACAGTCTGGAACCGCGAGACCGCTACGGTCTCAGGTTCGAATCCTGCTTCGGGCATGGATGTGTGTGATGTCCTTAGGTTAGTTAGGTTTAAGTAGTTCTATGTTCTAGGGGACTGAAGACCTCAGATGTTAAGTCCCATAGTGCTCAGAGCCATTTGAAGGCACTACTAGGCTAGTTCTGCCGTCTTGGATTTATATTTTTCCCACTACTATAACTGCATTACTTCCTCCACCTGGGATTGTGATTGGCTGGAGAGGACAGGATGGGGGAAAGGGGATATGGATTGATGACACCATTAATAAGGATGATGACATCACTGATATAATTGTCCAAGCATGTAGGCAACCCGCACTAACACTATAACACTAACACTTCCAAGACCAAGTGGGCATCACCTTGGATTTTGACGTTAGTGGTGTAGCATATATCAATACTGCCTTTAAGTGCAAGGTGGGCTGTAATGCCTACAGATATAATACTGTTTATTCAATTTGTAATTTATTTATTACAATGATACATTTTATTTATGGTATGCAGTAATTTTCTTTAGCATACTGGTAGCTCATTTAAGCAATGTTTATCAATTGTGCTTTGATTTTGCTAACAAAATATAAAGTTTGCTAAATCGGTCAAGAAAAATTGCAGAAATTTAACAGATGGAGGTGATCGGGGGATGCAGCTTTGGCAATTCTTCCAGGGGCGTGCTATCACTTCGGTATTGTTCTGTATCTCATTCACTGTTCATTGTACAAAATGGTACAGTGGTAAGAGGCAGAACTCATGTTGTGGTGGATTTATGTTCGGCTCCCTATATGCATATCCAAACAAAGATTTCCTGTGCATCCTCCAAATAACTAAAACTAATGCTGAAATAGTTTTTTTTAGAAAGGAACATGCCCAATTTGCCTCAACAGCCTTCCTCAACTCGGATTTTGACACACTCTGTAAACTGTGCGGATCTTCTCTCACCCAACCTGCCCCTGGAAAAATAACTTCTCATCGCTTTCACTTTTATCTAGGCACAGATGCCTATAATTTTGAAAATAACAACACATATTGTATTATAACATGTTATACAGGGTGTTTCACGATTCTTAATTACAAGCTTCGACGAGGTGTAGAGAGGAGTTAGGACATAAAGTTTTGATAGGGAGCCCACGTCCAGAAATGTACCATTTCGGTATAAAATAGATTTGTATATTGGATCACTTTCAATTCTTCCGCTTCATGGTAAACAACACAAACTGGGAAGGGGTCGCCATCGTCAGTACTTATTGTCCATTTTGCCTCCGACTACAAGCTCCAAGGAATGGTACATTTGCTGTTAAGAAAGGTTGACTGTAGTGCTCCATGGATACATTGTACTCTCGACTCTGAAGTAGACGTCCTTCGTAATGTAGAGGGGAACCCAATGACGAGTACTCGAAATATTGCCCACTCCATCTGTTCCTGTAGAGCACGCAGGTCAGAGCTCCTTGTTTCCACTTTGTGCGAACCGTGAAGGAAAAGACTTGAGAGCGATCCAGTCTTCTAACTTATTTTACGTCCAAACGGACTTTTACGGATATGGGTTGCTTATCAAAGCTTTATCTGCTAAGTACCTTCTACAAACATTAGAAACTTGTACTGGGAATTTTGAAATGTCCTTTGCAAATTGCTTGTATCAGTGCTTAGTATACCGCTTCAGCATAACTTCCAAGATATTACAGTTTACGTGCACACTCCATCTGAAAAGCATTTATTCAAATATTTCAGAAGTGCGTGTATTACGTAGATATGCAGATATTTTAAGACTTATAACAGCAACAAAGTTTCATATCGTTGACAAGATATTCATCATTTTGTTTTGCCGCTCTGGCAGTGGCCGTATTTGCAGACAAAATTTTTGGATATAAGGTCCACCTGTTTTGCAAACAATTGTTTTTCATGTAAACCAAATCATGACGATGGCTCGAAAGTGCTAAAACATGTTTAGTTAATATGAAAAAATAGCTGTTTGCTGAACAGGTGGAAATTATATCCAATAATACGATAGGTTAATAGTACATGCGGCGTAAACTGGAAGACTGCACTCACTGTTATCCGTAATTTGCTTAGGTCTATGATTGGGAACAGAGGTCTACAGAGTACACGGTTATATGTATATAAAATTGAGGGGAGCGGGGAGGGGAGGGGGAAATGCTGTGTCTTTCTGTCGTTTCCACTTATGTTCACGAAAGTCAATGTTTCTGTCATTTATCATGCCTTACTGTTCCCTTGCCTTACTCAACGTCATGTGTTTTGCCTGCTCCATCTTTGGGCTCCTGAATCGCATTAGGTTTGTTGTTGGTGACAGGTATGGTCATACTGTGAATGGGCATCTTCTCCTGGCTGTAATGTTTTCCGCTGCAGATCAGGCAGCAAACCAATGCATGTGGACTAGCCATCAGGAACGCAACGAAGAAAATGTGTTAACTAAGCTAGTAATTTTCTAGAATTTCTTGCTATTTTCGAGACTCTCCAGTTTTCAGGATACTGTATTTTCCAAAAGGTAGAAGAAAAAGTGGAAATTAGAATATTTAAAAATATGAACGCTTTTAGCAAAATGTTGTTGGGGAGTGGGAGAAGAAATAACACCATGACGTCTCCCTTAGACCCATGCCTCTTTCTGACAGTCTCTTTGCCTAGGGAATATAAAGCCCTAATCTTCATATACAATGCAAATATAAATTAGTGTTGTCAATATTAGTTAATTTGTTTTGTGATGTCCAGCTCATAGCAGCAAAAATTCAAATAAAATAGAGTAATAACTAAACTCATGTACGGAAGGTTCAACCTACAGTGCTACAAATCATTGAAATCAGGGCGACCATCGCCACCCGAGCATAGTTTATCATTAACTTCGCTACTCTTTGCAATCTCTTGGGACTCTTAAGTGAAAATACAGATTTGAAAACGTAAGAATTTCGTTTAATGTAAATAAAAGGAAACATAAAAGTGAACATAAAATAAAAGGAAACTTACATAATTAACTATTACAGCCGGAAAAAGATACCAGACATTTTAAAGAAGTAGCCACTAAAATGGAACGCACAAAATTACAGAAGTGATACGCTCGTACCATCGTCTTGCGCACACTCTCAAATATATCTGGCTTGCGAGGGGACCTGACGGACTGCTCTTCTCCGGATTTGTTCATTCTTACAAGATTTGATAGTCAGTGCCAGTCATTCATTTTCTAAAGCTGTATGGCATAAGTCTAAAAAAAAAAACTTGAACAAATTTGCTTCAAAGATTTTGGAGCGCTGTTAAGTGGGCCAAAAAAACATGTCGAGCATTTTAAGAAACCACCATTTTTTGATTGCGTAGCGAAAAATCTTGTCATCACAAAGTCACTAATTGGGTTCTCGGTAATCGCAACTTTTTTGCTATATTTTAATTTCACTGTCATTTTCATATGGAAAAGTGAAATAACAAATAGTGAATCACATTTTTAATAAAAATAAACTCTTTTTATTTTTAATTACACATCATATAAAAACGTGAGTATTTTCAATAAATTAAAATTTGGTACAAAAATTCGAAGTTGCGAAGAGAAAATAAAATACTTTTTGTTTATGGGGACTGAACAGTATTCTCGATGTACACATTTTTCATTTAACAATAATATCTTTCACATTTCTGTATCATATTTAAATTTATATTCATGTAATAAGATATTAAAAATAAAAATATCTTTTATTAAAAACATTATGATTCAATAATTGGTAAGTGACACTATTATTTGATAATAAGTATAGAATTTAATAAAAGTAAAGAAAAAAAGTTGGTACCAGAGAATCGAACCACCTTACAACCTATGCACTATGTATTCTGCTAACAACGTCTTTCTTCTCTCTTAATATGTTCGAAACGCTTTGTACTCATCTGTGCTTTAAAATCTTCAGATCCTAAAAGGTGATTTTTTTCTGGTTTAGGCCGGCCGGTGTGGCCGTGCGGTTAAAGGCGCTTCAGTCTGGAACCGCGTGACCGCCACGGTCGCAGGTTCGAATCCTGCCTCGGGCATGGATGTGTGTGATGTCCTTAGGTTAGTTAGGTTTAATTAGTTCTAAGTTCTAGGCGACTGATGACCTCAGAAGTTAAGTCGCATAGTGCTCAGAGTCATTTGAACCATTTTTTCTAGTTTGCTTGAGACTTGGTGCCCTTGCAATGACCTTGCGATCCTATATGAATGAAAAAATTCGAAGAGGTCCAGTCCGTAATATGTGATAGCTAGAGTGATTATCCTCAACGGCCTTACACAACCAACACAGTCCAGTTCTGACGTCACTGAGTTGTGTTCACATTAATGTTTAGTCTGACCTCACAGCTGATTAAAGTCACTGAAATTCAGGACACAATCGATTTGTTCCAGTTTTCGTCGTATTCCACAATACGAACAATCAAGATCGATTTATTGAGAATACTACTACGATCAATCTGAAGCAGTCTGTTTCGTTCGCATATACGCATAATCCATCTCCATCAGCCATGGATCTTGCCGTTGGTGGGGAGACTTGCATGCCTCAGTTCTACAGATAGCTGTACCGTATATGCAACCAAAACGGAGGTGTATCTGTTGAGCGGCCAGACAGACGTGAGGATCAGGAGAGGGGTACTAGTCTTATGAGTAGTTTCAGGAGCAACAGTCTGGATGATTGACTGATGATTGACTTGTAACATCAACCAAAATTACCTTGCTGTGCTGGTACTGCGAACGGCTGAAAACAAGGGGAAATTACAGCCGCAATTTTTCCCGAGGGCATGTAGCTCTACGGTATGGTTAAATGATGATGCCATCAGCCAGCCGTTGTGGCCGAGCGGTTCTAGGCGCTTCAGTCTGGAACCGCGCTACCGCCACGGTCGCAGGTTCGAATCCTGCCTGGGGCATGGATGTGTGTGATGTCCTTAGGTTAGTTAGGTTTAAGTAGTTCTGAGTTCTAGGGGACTGATGACCTCAGATGTTAAGTTCCATAATGCTCAGAGCCATTTGAACCATTTTTGATAATGGCATCCTCTTGCGTAAAATATTCCATAGGTAATCCCATTCGGATTTTCGGGCGGTGACTACTCAGGAGGACGTCGTTATCAGGTGGTACAAACCTGGCGTTCTACGGATCGGAGCGTGGAATGTCAGCTCCCTTAATCGGGCAGGTAGGTTAGAAAATTTAAAAAAGGAAATGGATATGTTAAAGTTAAAATAGTAGGAATTAGTGAAGTTCGGTGGCAGGAGGAACAGGACTTCTGGTTAGGTGAATACAGGGTTATAAATACAAAATCAAATAGGGGTAATGCAGGAGTAGGTTTAATAATGGATTAAAAAGTAAGAATGAGGATAAGCTACTACGAACAGCATTGTGAACGCATTATTGTAGCCAAGATAGGCACGAAGCCCACATCCACCACAGCAGTACAAGTTTATATGCCAACAAGCTCGGCAGATGAGGAAGAGATTGAGGAGATGTACAGGTATGATGAGATAAAAGAAATTATTCAGATAGTAGAGGGAGACGAAAATTTAATAGTCGTGGTGGAATGAAATTCGATAGTAGGAAAAGGAACAGAACTAAAAGTAGTAAGTGAATTAGACTGTGGGAAAGGAATGAAAGAGTAAGGTGCCTGGTAGAATTCTGCACAGAGCATAATTTAACCATATCTGACACTTGGTTTAAGAATCATGAAAGAAGGTTGTATATGTGGAACAGGCCTGGAGACACCGGAAGGTTTCAGATTGATTATATAATGTTAGACAGAGATTTAAAAACCAGGTTTTAAATTGTAAGACATTTCCAGGGGCAACTGTGGTCTCTGGCCACATTTTATTGGTTATGAACTGCAGATTAAAACTGAAGAAACTGCAAAAAGGCATGAATTTAAGGAAATGGGAACTGCATAAACTGAAAGAACCAGAGGTTGTAGATAGTTTCAGAGGGACCATTATGGAACGATTGACAAGAACAGGGGAAAGGAATATAGTAAGAGAATAATGAGTAGCTTTGAGAGATGAAAAAGTGAAGACAGCCGATGATCAAGTAGGTAAAAAGACGAGGACTAGTAGAAATCCTTGGGTAACACAAGAGATATTGAATTTAATCGATGAAAGGAGGAAATACAAAAATGCAATAACTGAATCAGGCGAAAGGGAATATGAACGTATTAAAGATGAGATCAACAGGAAGTGCTAAATGGCTAAGCAAAAATGGCTAAAGGACAAATGTAAGGATGTAGATGGAAGAGGACATAGATGAAGATGAGAAAGGAGATGTGATACTGCGTGAAGAATTTGACAAAGTTCTGAAATACTTAAGTCGATTCAAGGCCCCGCGTGTAGACAACATTCCGTTAGACCTACTGATAGCCTTGGGAGAGCCAGCCATGACAAAACTCTTCCATCTGGTAAGCAAGATGTATGAGTTAAGTGAAATACCCTCAGACCTCAATAAGAATATAATAATTCCAATGCCAAGGAAAGCAGGTGCTGACAGGTATAAAAATTACCCAACTATCAGTTTAATAAGTCACGGTTGCGAAATACTAACACGAATTCTCTACAGACGAATGGAAAAACTAGTTGAAGCCGACCTCGGGGAAGATCAGTTTCGATTCAATACAAAAGCAGGGACATGGGGGACAATACTGACCTTTCAAATTATCTTAGAAGATAGGTAAGGTAAGGAAAGGTAAACCTACGTTTATAGCATCTGTAGACGTAGAGAAAGCTTTTGACAATCTTGATTGGAATAGTCTCTTTCAAATTCGGAAGGTGGTAGGGATAAAATACAGGGAGAAAAAGGCTATTTATAATTTGTACAGAAACCAGATGGCAGTTACAAGAGTCGAGAGGCACAAAAGGGAAGCAGTGGTTGAGAAGGACGTGAGATAGACTTATGGTCTATCTCTGATTTTATTCTATCTGTATTATGAGTAAGCAGTAAAGGAAAAAAAAATTGGAATAAGAATTAAAATCCATGGGGAAGAAATAAAAACCTTAACGTTTGCCGATGACATTGTGGCAATTGAACGGAATAGACAGTGGCTTGAAAGAAGGATATAAGATGAACATCAACAAATCAAAGCGAGGATAATGTAACGTAGTTGAGTTAAATTCGATGATACTGAGGAAATTAGATTAGGAAATGAGACACCTAAAGTAGCAGATGAGTTTCACTATTTGAGAGGCAAAGTAAGTGATGATGGTCGAAGTACAGAGGATATAAAATATGGATTGGCAACGGAAGAAAAGCGTTTCTGAAGAAGCGAAATTTGTTAGCATCGTGTATAGATTTAAGTGCCAGAAAGTCCTTTCTGAAAGTATTGGTATGGGATGTAGCCATGTATGGAAGTGAAACATGGACGATGAACAGTTTAGTCAAGAAGAGAATAGAAGCTTTTGAAATATGGTGCTACAGAAGAACGCTGAAGTTTAGATGGGTAGATCATGTAAGCAACGAGTAAGTACTGAATACAATTGGGGAGAAGAGATATTTGACCTGACTAGAAGAAGGGGTCGGTTGGTAGCACACATTCTCAAGCATCAAGGGATCACCAATTTAGTACTGGAGCGAAGCGTGGGAGGTAAAAATCGTAGAGACAGAGCAAGAGATGAATGCAGTAAGCAGACTGAGAAGGATGTAAGTTGCAGTAGTTACTCGGAGAAGAAGAGGCTTGCACAGAATAGAGTAGCATGGAGATTGCATCAAACCGGTCTTTCTATTGAAGACCACAACAACATACGCATAATAAATTACTCTTTCAGAGAAATTTGTATCTTTCACTTCTTTATGCGTATTTCAAAAATTCAGTTAAAAACAAACAAAATAATTGTTGTAGGTTCGATAAATGACTATCCTCCCAACCAATATGAAACATAAAAATGTGACGATTCGTTGTACTATGATAACGTCATAGTAGTCATGAAAAAATGAAATAATATGTAAGGGCAATGTAACGTAAGTGGAAGGATGGAGAAAGTTATAGCTGATTATTTATTGAATTGTAACTACGACTGAGAAAAATAACCTGTTACAAAAAGAGTACGTTAAGAGGATCATAATTTTCTTTTTCTGTGTTGTATTTACAAACTTACTGAGAGTTGAGGAGTATGTTAAGAGGATCATAATTTTCTCTTTCTGTGCTGTATTTACAAACCTACTGAGAGTTGAGAATTCTGTCATTCCCCACATTATTGCATAAACCGGATCTACAGGGTCTTAGAAAAATAATGCGAACACCTGTACTTCCTTGGGAATGGTTTATTAATAAGGGGTCGGACCTCCATTTGCCCGTAATACTGCTGCGTTTCTTCTTGGAATAATGGCGTATAATGACTGTATAGTTTCCAGTGGAATGTTATGCCACTATTCGATCACAACCACTTCTGACTCCTGTAGTGACGAGGGAGGCGGAAATCTGTTCCGGAGGCTGCGCTGCAATACCATCCATAAGAGTTCCATAATGTTGAAGTCCGGGGACTGTGGTGGCCATGGTAGATGATGCAGTTCAGTTGGATGCTCCTCATACCACGATTGTACTGTCCTGGCTGTGTGAATGGGTGCACTATCGTCCTGAAATATGGCATCATTGTTGGGGAACAATATTTGAATCATGAGGTGCGCCTGATCACCTAAAATTTTCACATAATCGTCGGCTGTAGTACGGCCTTTGAGAGTAATGATGGGACCACCAGAATACTATGATGTGGCTGCCCACACCATCACACTTCCACCTCCACTTCCATTACCTTTGGAATCAAGCAATCAGGATTGTAGGCTACTTTTGGCGTTCTCCAGACGTAACCCCGGCCCTATGTTGGAAAGAACGAATACGTTGACTAGTCGCGCTACATGACGTGTTTCCACTGATCAGCCGTCCAGGATTTATGCTCCTGACACCATGTTTCACGCTTCTTTGCGTTCGTTGTCGTCACTAATGGTTTCGGTATAGCAGCTTGTCCATGAATATTTGCTTTATGGAGTTCTCGACAGACTGTGGCGATAGATACAGCGTCTCGAAGATGGCTATTGAGCTCTGCAGTCGCTTTAGCCACCGTACTTTTGTGTTGTTTTGACACAATTCATGTTAGCGTACGACGATATCTGTCTTTTAGTTTTGATTTACGCCCACTATTACGTTACACGATGATGTCTTCCCATGTTTTGTGTAGGCTGTCATGACTGTTGAAATAGTTGCTCTTGAAACATTCAATAAGTAGGCTGTCTTGGTTACTGATGCTCCAGCTAATCGGGTCTTCACAATCTGCCCTCTTTGGAACTCTGTTAGGTGTTCCATTGCACGTCGACCTCGGCCTCTGATTGCAAATACGAATTGTGCACTACTCGTACACAACTTGCACTGATGCCTAGTTCCTACTGAACACGCACAGTCCAGCGCGACACGTGCCTTACCTGCGTTGTTGGCCGTCAAACACAACCATTCCATTACTATCAATGTTCACATTATTTTGCCTGTCCCCTGTATACGCTGAGTTTATGAGAGTTTCATACCGTCTGAGCCGTGAATAAGACTTTTGTATATGTAAATAATAGGTATAGTGTTGTCACTGGTTAATTAATAACAAAATCTCATTTCTAGTTTACCAATCGTCCTTTTCATTCGAAAAAGACGATACTGTGGAATATATGACCAACTGCAGTATCTGATGTGCCCTCGATGTCTTTTGCGGTAGCATGCCTGAAGAAAATCTACTCTGTTTACAAGCCGCCTCACTTCAATGCTGGTGCTTTCGATTTTTCATGATGTGGTCCAAATAAATTTTCCCTTGTCTTAATTGTTAGTAACCAGTCACTACGGTCATTTACTTGTCGCAAACTTTCTTCATTCGTTGCTCGCGCTATCCACAGAAAATGAAGAATTCTGCTGTAGATCCAAATTTTAAATTCCACTACCTTTTTGCTAATGGAAACTTTCAATGATCATACTTCCGTGTGGTGCACGAAGCAATAGTAACGTGGTATACATCAAATTCCCCAGATCTCGTAAGAGGATACATTAATTTCGTAAAGACATTAGAAAGCGATCTGTTCAGTAGTTTCTCAATATCGAACGCCCAATCTTCAGACAGACTTGCACAGAGATGCTCGTTCTGTTTGAGAACTACCCATGGGCGTCGTCATAATTTTTTCAGAGGGCAAGGCTATAAAAACTGCCCAAATACACACTTCAGTTTTCAGACTTGTCATGCCATAAGAACGAAAATTTTAAAAGTGACCCGAAAAACTTATTGTATCCCAAAGCATTGATGATTACTCACTCAGCATATGAATACGAAGTATGTATGTTTCAGGGATGGGAGGGGGGGGGGGCAAGGTTGGGGGCGGGGGTGCGGGATGGAGGAAGGTGGAGGAGCGGGGAAAGGTAACGGCCCCTGTTACCCTCACCTCCTCACCCTTGCTGACGGTTGTGGGACTACCATAATACACAGTCTCAGTTGAAAAACATTCTGGTTCTCATGTTATTATGATGGCTTTTGGTCTCGCAATACTGATATGTTGCCCACATTCCTTTCTGGATTTACCTAAAATATTCAGACGTTTCTTGGAGTACATAGATTTTATATAAAATATTTACATACAGTCCTGTCTCGATATTTTACATCGTTTATGTAGTTACAAAACGAAGTGTAAGGCGAGCGATAGTGTGCTAAGGTTTGTATATTTCACCATCATGATTAGGTAAGGTATAGCTATCGTTAAACCAAAGGGTGGTTTCATAACGTCTTGCTTTGCTAGCCATGTTCCTATTGTAAGTGTCACACTCCTGACTTTTAAACTGACTTATCCAACCAGTTATAGATGACCTACAGCTTAATGTGGCATTATTCAGGTGTATAGATCGTTATCAGAGGTGAAAGAAGTAGCAAGAAACATAAATGTCGTAGGAATGACTGCTAATTTAACCTGAAATTCTTATTTTCAAGAGTATTATTTTTTTAACTGTAGGCCTTAATATATACACTTAAGCGTCGAAGAAACTAGTATAGGCGTATACAAAGATACACTCCTGGAAATGGAAAAAAGAACACACTGACACCGGTGTGTCAGACCCACCATACTTGCTCCGGACACTGCGAGAGGGCTGTACAACCAATGATCACACGCACGGCACAGCGGACACACCAGGAACCGCGGTGTTGGCCGTCGAATGGCGCTAGCTGCGCAGCATTTGTGCACCGCCGCCGTCAGTGTCAGCCAGTTTGCCGTGGCATACGGAGCTCCAGCGCAGTCTTTAACACTGGTAGCATGCCGCGACAGAGTGGACGTGAACCGTATGTGCAGTTGACGGACTTTGAGCGAGGGCGTATAGTGGGCATGCGGGAGGCCGGGTGGACGTACCGCCGAATTGCTCAACACGTGGGGCGTGAGGTCTCCACAGTACATCGATGTTGTCGCCAGTGGCCGGCGGAAGGTGCACGTGCCCGTCGACCTGGGACCGGACCGCAGCGACGCACGGATGCACGCCAAGACAGTAGGATCCTACGCAGTGCCGTAGGGGACCGCACCGCCACTTCCCAGCAAATTAGGGACACTGTTGCTCCTGGGGTATCGGCGAGGACCATTCGCAACCGTCTCCATGAAGCTGGGCTACGGTCCCGCACACCGTTAGGCCGTCTTCCGCTCACGCCCCAACATCGTGCAGCCCGCCTCCAGTGGTGTCGCGACAGGCGTGAATGGAGGGACGAATGGAGACGTGTCGTCTTCAGCGATGAGAGTCGCTTCTGCCTTGGTGCCAATGATGGTCGTATGCGTGTTTGGCGCCGTGCAGGTGAGCGCCACAATCAGGACTGCACACGACCGAGGCACACAGGGCCAACACCCGGCATCATGGTGTGGGGAGCGATCTCCTACACTGGCCGTACACCACTGGTGATCGTCGAGGGGACACTGAATAGTGCATGATGGTACATCCAAACCGTCATCGAACCCATCGTTCTACCATTCCTAGACCGGCAAGGGAACTTGCTGTTCCAACAGGACAATGCACGTCCGCATGTATCCCGTGCCATCCAACGTGCTCTAGAAGGTGTAAGTCAACTACCCTGGCCAGCAAGATCTCCGGATCTGTCCTCCATTGAGCATGTTTGGGACTGGATGAAGCGTCGTCTCACGCGGTCTGCGCGTCCAGCACGAACGCTGGTCCAACTGAGGCGCCAAGTGGAAATGGCATGGCAAGCCGTTCCACAGGACTACATCCAGCATCTCTACGATCGTCTCCATGGGAGAATAGCAGCCTGCATTGCTGCGAAAGGTGGATATACACTGTACTAGTGCCGACATTGTGCATGCTCTGTTGCCTGTGTCTATGTGCCTGTGGTTCTGTCAGTGTGATCATGTGATGTATCTGACCCCAGGAATGTGTCAATAAAGTTTCCCCTTCCTGGGACAATGAATTCACGGTGTTCTTATTTCAATTTCCAGGAGTGTATGTATACAGGCAGAATACGGCTCTGCGGTCGGCAACGCCTATATAAAACAGCAAGTGTCTGGAACATTTGTCACGTCGGTACTGCTTCTAAAATGGCAGGTTATCAAGATATAAGTGAGTTTGACTGTGGTGCTGCAGACGGTGCACGAGCGATGGGTCCCAGCATCTGCAAGGTAGCGATGAAGTGGGGATTTTCCCTTACGACCATTTCACGAGTGTACCGTAAATATCAGGAATCCGGTAAAACATCAAAACTCCGACATCGCTGTGGCTGGAAAAAGATTCTGCAAGAACGGGT
The DNA here is from genome assembly GCF_023864275.1 of Schistocerca cancellata. NCBI lineage: Eukaryota > Metazoa > Arthropoda > Insecta > Orthoptera > Acrididae > Schistocerca > Schistocerca cancellata. The sequence continues at coordinate 273,707,327 of NC_064629.1, forward strand.
CAAACGACGACTGAAGAGAATCGTTCAACGTGACAGAAGTGCAACCCTTCCGCAAATTGCTGCAGATTTCAATGCTGGGCCATCAACAAGTGTTAACGTGCAAACCGTTCAACGAAACATCATTGATGTGGGCTTTCGGAGCCGAAGGCCCACTCGTGTATCCTTGATGACTGCACGACACAAAGCTTTGCGCCTCGCCTGGGCCCTTTAACGCCGACATTGGACTGTTGATGACTGGAAACATATTACCTGGTCAAACGAGTCTCGTTTCAAATTGTATCGAGCGGTTGGACGTGTACTGGTATGGAGACAACCTAATGAGTCCATGAAATCTGCATATGAGCAGCAGACTCTTCAAGCTGGCGGAGGCTCTGTAATGGTGTGGGGCGTGTGCTGTTGGAGTGATATGGGACCCCTGATACGTCTAGGTACGACTCTGACAGGTGACACGTACATAAGCATCCTGCTTGATCACCTGCTCCCATTCATGTCCATTTTACATTCCGACAGACTTGGGCAATTTCATCAGGACAGTGCGATACCCCACACGTCCAGAATAGCTACAGAGTGGCCCCAGGAACACTCTCCTGAGTTTAAAAACTTTCGCTGGCCACCAAACTCCCCAGACATGAACATTATTGAGCATATCTGGGATGCCTTACGACGTGCTGTTCAGGAGAGATCTCCAACCCCTCGTACTCTTACGGATTTATGGGCAGCCCTGCAGGATTCATGGTGTCAGTTTCCTCCAGTACTACTTCAGACATTAGTCGAGTCCATGCCACCTCGTGTTGCGGCACTTCTGCGTGCTCGCGGGGCCCCTAGACGTTACTCGGCAGGTGTACCAGTTTCTTTGGCTCTTAAGTGTAGACCTTCAATGCAGAAGTGTTGTAACGGTTATTATTATTATTATTATTATTATTATTATTTGCATCTCAATATTTTGCAAAAAAATATACGGGAAACATGCTATATATGATGCTTAAGTCAGTAGATGCAGCGTATTTTCAGCGTGGTAGCCTATGTTTAGTGGTGCTGTCTATGGGATGATAACCTTCAGCCTCAAATACAGCATATTTTCCTCAATATTTTACGCTAATTTTAACTCCATGCCATAATAAATATTTATACGATGTGATGCGCTCCTTCTCTTTGTTGTATGCTTTATTTTACAGTTAACCTCATCTAAATGGAGCTGTTGCTCATTACATCAAGTTGAAATATTACCTAAATCCTCTTTCATTATCATACTGTTCAGCATCGTTATTTTAGAGTAAGTTAGCAACGACAGTGGACAGTATGATAAAGCCATTAATAATATATCGTTTATGTATCTTAAGAAGCAGAGATAGCTCATCACGTCCCTTTGAGACCCACTCTACGTTACTTCCTTTTTTACTGAACATCCGCTGCCCAGAATAGAGTACTGGGTTCTATAACTGAAAAATTCTTCCAGAAAATGGAATATTTGTGAGAACATCATTCGGAAACCAAAGAAGCTGGAATATGCCTGCTCACCTGCATCTACTGTTACGAGATATTTTGTGTGAATAAAGCAACCAGTGAGTCACGTGAGCTCTTTTCCCTGAGCTCACACTAGATCTTCAAGAGAAGTTCGTTTACTTCGAGAACATCCTAACGTTCGAACTCAGAAAATGCTCAAGGCCAGTCCAACGGACAGACCTTAGCAATGTCACTTTGTAATTCTGTGCATCAGGTGTTTCGCAGTCATAGAGGATAATTTTCTAAAGACGAACAACGTAAAATTTAGCAGGAATTCATTCAATGGTTGTTACCTAGTTTGCTTTGAGAGGTTTTCCAATTATGGAGATACTTACTACAATACAAAGGTTGGACAAAAAATATGGAAACACTGCAATCAGTTCATGCTTGAACATAAATGCATATGCCGGCCAAGCCTACACGTTTCGTTGTTGTATTTGACCACGAACGACACCTGTGCAATGTTCTCAGTACGTTGCAACAAGTGTCTGTCATGCTCGGAACAGTGTTCTGTTTATTTGTGAGTGCATTACGTCGGATCTAAGTGAAACCGAACGGGGGCATTGTTAGTACTCGTATGGTGGATGATTCCATAGCCAAGGCAGTCGAAGTGTTTGGTGTTTCAAGAGGCACCATCTCGAAGAGTTATATCGCACACAGGGAAAGAGAAAAAACGTCATCCGCTAAGTCGCAATATAGACGAAAGTGTGTGCTGAGTGACCATAATGGATAGTCATTGAAGAGGATTGTGACCAAAATAAAAGGACGACAGCTGTAAGAGTCACTGAAGGATTGAATGTCGCACTCGCGATCCCTGCATCATCTATAAGCATGGAATTGCAAGGCCAGCTGTATGTCTGAAACCACTCATCAGTGATATAAATGCCCATAAAAGGAAAACTTGGTGGCAAAGCCATAAACTTGGACTGTGGAGAAATGGAAGAATGTAATTTGGTCGTATGGCACCTATTTCATACTGTTTCCAATTTCTGACCGAGTTTACGTCCCAAGACTTAAACATGGTGGGAGTGTGGTAATGATTTTGGGAGCCATATCGTGGTGTTCAGTGGGCCCCATGGTTACTCTGAAAGGTTCATTACCGTCAAGGATTATGTTACCATATTGACTGATCCGGTCAGTCCCAAGGTACAATGTTTGTTCCCCACTGGTGATGCTGTGTTCCAAGACAACAGGGCCCCTATTCACGCAACTCACATTGTCCAGGACTTGTTCTGTGAGCACGAGGATAAATTTTCGCATCTGTCCTTGGTACCATAGTCACTATAAGACAATATTATTGACCCTTTGTGGTCTATTTTGTAGAGAAGGGTGCGTGATCGCTATCCACCTCCATCATCGTTGCCTCAACTTGTCACTCTTTAGAAGAAAGAATGATATGAGATTCCTTTGAAAACAGTACATGACCTGTATTTATTCATTCCAAGACAAGTGGAAGCTGTTTTAAATGCCAATGATTTTCCTACACCGTATTAGTCATGGTAAAGTGTTGTGCTTTTGGTGTTCCCATATTTTCGCCCCCTCCAAGTATCACTCATCTGTAAGTATAGTAGACATGTCAATCATTTGGATTTCTGTATTGTAGCGTTATGTGTATGTAGACGAGCGATTTGGCCTCCTGGTGGTGGTTTGAGGGGAGGTGAAGTTGTACGGCTGGATGCTAGCGGGCCCAGGACACAGGGGGCATCGCGCTAGCTGACCAGTGAAGGCGAGTCGAGGTAAAAAAAGAGAGCAGCGTCGCCAGAAATGGGTTCATCACAAAGCCGGGGATTTGAACGGCTGTTGATCGCATGTCTGTTGTGCAAGAGATGCACCAAAAATGCCGAAGTGTCAGGCAAGCTGAAAGATGGCTTTTTACAGTTCTTTGAGAATCTATAATAATTTACAATCAAATGTTAAAGCACATCTGAATAAATTTTCGATCTCAGAAAAATGAGGTGCATCCAGTGACAACACAGGGAATAGACATTTTCGCCACAAACCGCCGAATTAATAACTTTTAAACGCTTTGTGCGATTTCAACAAACGATATCTCAGACCCTAGCGTCGCATAAACCCTATCATCCCAGAAAGCCTCTCATCTATATGTATTTTATTCATTGGCTTATGACGTCTTTTTCATATTTTTCGCTACGCAAATGTTTTTCAGAACATCGTGTTCTCTACAACACAAAGCGAATGAATGCAGCATGAATACCTCGTATATTGTCATACTTGTATAGTTATTTAATGAACAGGTTACTATTTTGCCAGTAACTTTATTTAAACGCTGATGGTAAGTGCTATTATAAACTGTGCTAATTTAAAAGTGGTCAGTCGCGTGTGTTACGGGACATCACAATGGAAAAGGGAACCAAAAGACACTTCTGTCAAGAAGGCATAAGTAATTATTCGAACAATATTTAACGACAGTTCATTTTCATTTAATGTGAGCTTATTTATTTATGAACAGACCTTTACCTGTAATTGTTGTGAATCATCTGAGAGTGACCGAATATTTATAACATTTCTTTATTTAAATATTGTTTTAATACATTACTTTAGTCCGGGATGTGGTCAAGTTGAGTCAGATCATATCTGTACAATATAGGAACGATATATCTCTGGTGGGGATGGCCTTCTGCCAATGGAAAAGTGGAGAGCAGCGGAACACTATGGGAGTCAAGTGGAGGCTGGGACTTTCCGAATGAAGAGCTCATGTGAGCGATTTTGGACACTTGTATGTTCTTTCTTTGAGAAAGCAGACCTGCCTAGCGTATTGCGTCGTTTTTGATTGAGTGGGTGATCGATTCTCAAGGGACTTTACACTTAGAGAGGTCTTAATGTGCTCCAGTGTAGGACTTTAACTTTTGCCGCTCGTAATACTGAACTGGGGATAGACAGAGTATGCCGGCCGCGGTGGCCGTGCGGTTCTGGCGCTGCAGTCCGGAACCGCGGGACTGCTACGGTCGCAGGTTCGAATCCTGCCTCGGGCATGGGTGTGTGTGATGTCTTTAGGTTAGTTAGGTTTAAGTAGTTCTAAGTTCTAGGGGACTTATGACCTAAGATGTTGAGTCCCATAGTGCTCAGAGCCATTTGAGCCATAGACAGAGTATGAGTTTCTACTCATCATCTTGCGTGTGTTAATTTGTAAATAATCGTGTTGGACACTGATCTGTTTTGATCTGGTAACAACAAACATTATTCAATATAATTCTGTGTCATCTCCATCAATCACAGACGTCAGAATAAAACTCTTCTTTTCCAATTACTCGTTTAACATTTATTTTTTATTCCTGTGTATTTTATTAACTCGCAATTCCAACCAATGCATAGACTATCTGACTGCAGAATCACAGTTACAGATCATTATTTGCAGCGAATTAACTGTGGGACATGAAAGCAGACGTGTGCGGACCGACCCTTTGACTACATCGAGTTATTCTTTTTGAAGAGAGACGTGCATAATCGAAGCACCTACAGTACAAGCAACGACGGGTAAATATGCAAGTGGTTTGCTTGTATGGAATGCTATTTAGAAAAGCATCTATACTAGTAGAACCGTTAGGTACGGTCGCAGTTGAGGCTTTCTCGCCTGGAATATGAATCTCATCCCTTTAGATATTGTCGTAACTGAGGTTTTCTCGTCCGGACGATGAATTTAATCCCTTTATAATTACAACTGTAATTCTAATACCTTACAGTATTCTGTGATCCAGGTTAAAAATCTATTGCATGTTAGGTAGCTTGCGTTGGGACTCAGACCATATCCTTTGCAACAGCTGCATGCGTGAGAATCGTTAGCAGAAGTTAGGCGTGGGTAAGTTAAGTGTGTAACTTCAAGGAAGAAGAAGAAGGCTATGCAGAGGCGTGTGAGCTCTAATCTGCAGCGGCCATAAGCAGCGGAGGCTTCGACGGCAGCGCGAGCGGCAACGGTGGCCATAGTAGCATGGGCGACTTAGGGTTCATCAGTATCAGCATTGGCAGCTTCTACACATTCAGCAGCAGTAGTGCACCAATAGCAGCCAGCGTGATTAATAAGTTAAGTACTTGATCCGATACCGTTAACACGTGTGAACCCGCAGTGATGGGGCCTTATACGAATTAGCAACCACGCAGTCTGAGTGGTTCAGATAACGCTACTGGACCAGTTAGTCCTAAATCTGAACGAGGGAGTGCCTAAATGGAACTTAATCGTCACAATTAATGAAAATTTTGTTAAAAATGCAGTCTATTATGGGTCGTTCTGTACAGAGCTAAGTTCATAAAAACAGAGCTACGTTTACTTGCGACAAATATTGAGAATGTAGAGACAAGTGTAGCAGAAAGTATAGAATCTGAGGTGAAGAAATTTACATATGATGTAGAAAGAATGATGTGGGGAAAATTTCTAAGGAGGTTGGCCTGGTTAACACCAGGGTCGATACAGTGGAAAAAGATTTGGGGGACAAGTTGGAAAAGATACAGGCCAAGCTGGATGGCGACATTAAGAACTGTATGATGAGGCAAAATACGCTTGAAGAAGTGACTACTCAATCGGTTAAAAATTTGTCAGGTAGAGTAGTAGAGTGTGAAAAGGAGACGCTTGATAGGAGAGAACATTTTGAATGTGAAAAAAGAAAGCAACTGTGCAGCATGCACAGCACATTAAAGGCGTATGGGCTGAATTAAATTCCTTAGCAGCAGATCAGGCTACTTCTGTGATAGGTTTTCCATGGATTAATTCAAGAACGACAAAATGTTTTAACAATGGTGGAAAACACCATCTAGTTGACTTTCTTGCATCTTGTAGAGAGGGTTTTGTTAGAGGAATGTCGGAAGAGAGAAAAATTAAGTTCGCAAAAAAGCCATTTTGAAGGAAATGCACAATCATGGGCAAATTTAATGAACGCTTCATTTACTATTTATGAAGTGTCAGAGAACTGTTTCCTGAACAAATTCTGGAGTGAAAAGAAACAAATTCCACTTCAGAATGAGTTTCTAAACGGACCAAGTTTCAAACACGGAAGTGGGTCGATGCGGTCGTGAAGTGGCAAAGTTAACGCATATAAATTGTCCGCTAAGTATTTTGGCGAAGATTACGCGCTCAAAATATAGCTACAAGAATTTTTACAATGGGGTCTTTCCATAGTCCAATAAATTCCACTGACGATATTTTAAATTTTATTGATAAACGTGAACAGGTGTCGAAATACAAGCGACATGATTGAATGAGTAGACATGGAAATGGGTAGTAGAACGGTAACGATAAGGAATCCACAATAATCAACAAAATAACAATCATCAAGGTAGAAACCATGATTTCCAAAAGGGAAATGGCAATGGGAATTCTCACAATGGAAATCAAAACCAAGGACGAAGATTTGAGGGGCAGAGCCTCATGAAATATAACTCACATTACGAGAACCGGAAACTGGTGATGGACGCGTCTCAAACCCAGGGATGGCTTATTAAACCGGCGTTGAAAAGGTCACGTTCCTATAAAAATTCTGTGTGTGTAGCAAATTCGGCAAAGAAACCACAAATGTTGGAGATGGGGGTTACAATAAATAAAAATAAAATTGGGTAGAATTTTAAGCATCGCAACAATAAGGAGGTAAAGTGTGTTGAGAGATTCGATAATGATGGTATAGGGCTGGAGAACTTATTTTTAAGAAGGGGGAAGTGAATGATGGAATGAATGCATGTTTAGTGAAAATTTTGTGATCAGAAGAGAGGCTGAGGTAGATCTGAATTTGGTGGAGATGGAACGTATGACGAATTCTGATCAGGCACTGGTCAGCAGCAACAATCATAGTAATGTAGATGATTTTGTATCGGAGGAAGTAGGTGAAACTATCTATGAAGGTGGCGAAGCCTTACTCTCGTCAGCTGGAGATGAATTTTGTAGTGTGTCGACGGTAGTAAATGAGGGTATTTGGGAAAGTGGTGTAGCAATAGTCTCGTCAGCTGGTGACGAATTCGATTATGTATCGGCGAAGAGGATGGTTTATTGTTAAAGATAAGGAAAGGTGACGTTTTGGGCGTAATGTTGCGAAGGTTGAAGCTACCGATTTTTTTATATATCTCTCCTGTCAGACGTTCCTCCACTTTATACTTTCACATACTGTCGGACACATTTTCACATTCATCTTTCAACATCCAATCAATATTCATGTATTCATCAAGAGACAACGAACGATTCACTTCCATCAGCAGGATTACTTCCCATTTATCTCAGATGTCTTTTCTTGAAGAAACACTATTTAACACAATTCTCTGTCATCTACAAGTGAGAATAGAATCCCTGTTCTTAAATTATTCATTCAACATTTCATTTGAATTTCTGCCTCTTCCATTAACTTGCAATTCTAGCCAATGCATAGACTATTTGACTGAAGAATCAAAACTACAGATTATTATTTGCACAAAACCAGCTGCAGGACATCAGTTCACACGTGTACAGTTCCACCATACTTGTTTGCTCATGTGGGGTGCTGTTTGGAAGAGCAATTGCACTAACAGTAACTGTTATGTAGCGTCGCAGTGTGTTATTTTTATTGCAACTTCAGATTGACCTACAAAGACTGACTTAATATAAAACCTATATGTCCAAGCATCTACAGGCAAATCTTCCGTCACATCTGACTGAGGCAATTACCGTAGATTTCCAACACTTGATGTCTTATGGAGACATATGTTGGCATTAATTTTTTACTCTTCCAACACATAATGCAACTGCATAGAAAGGAGATTTGAATGTATTGTAAGTAGGTGTTTTGTGGAGTGTCTTTGAATATCATAGTGAGTTATGTAAATCATAACACACAATTGAATAAACTGTTTTATTCAGTCAAAAGTAAGCTATAATCATAATAATTCAATACTGAAATATGAAATATATAATATAAGATCTATAAAACTCTCCGCAAAATAAAATACATTTTTCAAGTTTTTACTAAACAAATCAGAGATAGCGATCTGCAACTGCTCACTACCACCAACACTGATTATATTTTTCTTTATCCTCCCTACCACAAAACAAAATAAACTAAAAAAGGAAGTATTGAAACTTTGAATGCACTATCTATTTAGCACCAGTTCTTGAAAGACAGTTCAGTGTCACTCATAATGAGGAACACTAAAAGGGATGAATAAAATTATGTACAATAATACTATGATTTACATAAAAATCAGTATAATATAGACAGTTATATTAAATACTATAGTTATTTAAAATAATATTCCTAGTATTGTATAAATGCCATCATAAAATATTTTTCAATAAACTGAATTGAAAGCTATCTAAAATTTTGCTCATTAACTATATCATTCAGAAGACACAATTCTGAAGAACTCTACAGGTTTCGGAATAGGAAATTCGGATAATGTAATGTGATACTTTAAAATATTCAGTCTCAACTATTTTTACAATATATTACTACAGTTCACCATTGTTAAAAGGTTTTCATTTCAAAACTATCACTGTGCAGCATCAGTCTCTATCAATACATAGCAACAATCCTTAAGTAACAGTCCAGATATACTTACAAGACCAAAAGTATTTAAAGTATAAATGACGATTTGTATATAAAATTTGATCTGAATACAAATAATAAATCATGACAAAATGCTGAAAGTGTCACCTGTACAGAATTATACTAGCTTCCAGTTTCTGCCAGTAATACATAAATTACCTCTATATTGATTAACAGAACAAATTATTTTGAAAATTATGAAACTTACAGTCAAATAATTTCAAAAAGACACAGTTCATTATATTATTATTGCCTTACGAAATTCTTTCAAATAATGACATGGTTGGTAAAAAAATATAACACCAATATATACAAGAGTATCCTGAAATTACACAGTGCCTAGAATATCATGGAATAATAGCTGAGTTGAAAAATAATTACGAAAGTAAAATTTCAATGTGTTACTAAAATTTCAAGAATCAGTATCTGAATTGATATGAAACTATTCCAACTAAAATGTGAAATTCAATCCATTATAGCAAAACATATAGTACACACAGCAAAATAATGTTGTAAAAATTAAGTAATAATAATACCATGTAAACGCTGATAGTTTGATTAAATATTCAATATATAGCACACCTTATTCAAACGTGTGTCACATAAACAGAATGCTATACATGTTTTGTAGTAGCAGCTGTTCGAATACCATGTAAACACTGAAAGCTTCATTCAATAGTATATTTAATATATAGCACACCTTATTCAAACATATATGTCATATAAGCAGAACGCTAGACATGTTTTTGTAGTTTCAGCTGTTCTTCTGCACTTAAGCCGTCTTCAGTCACGAGTGCAGAGAAGTAACCAAGCTCTTGCATGCCACATCATTATCTGAAAATTCAAATTGCTTCATTATTAACATAGCATTGGAGAAAACATTTTGTTAAATGTGTAGATGTTGTCATAAATAATTGAAGCTGTATACTTCTAAAAAACATTTTGCATGTTTGCAGTAGGAAGGACTCAAAGTAATGTGATGCAGTTTCTGAATTAAAGCTTATTTCATTTCTTGTATGTCTCCAAAATTATATAAATTTAATCAAATAAGAAATAGAGTACAAGATAATGTTTACATCTTACAATTCCATTTATAGTGTTCAGTGATGTATAGCACTTATGATCTGATTTATTCACTGACTTATGAAGGGATATACAGAATGCTATTAACTGAAGTTTCATTAGTATAACACTTACTAAATGTGTTTCTGTTGTACTTATGTCTTTATTTGCCTTAATGTCGCTGTTTTGATCTTGGACATACTCATGTATGAGTGCTAGATACAGGACATAGATTGTCACAGTTTAAATAGTTAAATTCTGCTTATTTTTGCTAAACCATCGGTTCTCCTGATTACTGTTGTCATATATAGATTAACATACCATGAATTGTGACAATAATTTCTATGGACGTTTCAGATGTATTACCTGACGCAAACAGGTGTGCGTTTGTTGTGCTCCACATTACACGTCATTTATGTGGGCTATATTGGCACTACAATGCTCATCTTTGGCGAGCTATTGTAAAAGGAAACACTAAACAAGCTTAGCTCCAAATTCATTGGAATACGCACGTTTTTTATTTATATTTACGTCTATAACCAGACTTCTGGTATTTCTTTTGTCTCCGAATATAATGAAGTGCACCACACAAAATCGTTTCGAAAATTCAGGATCAAATGCTGACGTAAAATTTGAACACGTTTTTGATATTGATTTTATCAAAACTCGTTCTTGTCTCGTGACGTCAGTTGGAAACAAATTGTGTTTTCAGAAACTTTTGGCCACAATAACGTCGTTAAAAATCAACAACTGCCTAATGTCATACACAAAAAATGTACATTTACCACAATTTTCGGGCATTTCCAACGATTTTCGTAGTTATACTTGTTTTGCATAACTTATTTCATAATAACTTGGCGTTTTTTATTTGCGATTACAATAAATAAGAAACATGGGACGTCACATTAGTTTTCTTTTTTAATAGAAGTGTATACTGTCTCAAAGAACAGTGAATCTTCTACCAGCAAGTTTTCTGTTTTCGTAATAGATATCTGTGGCTGTAAATCTCCTTAGTTCTAAAAGGCTGCCGCTAATACTTGGGGCGTGTCAGACATATACGTTGAAAGGGAATGAGCAACGTTAGTTTAAAGTCACTTGTTTACTGCTCTGTACAATAATGCACCAGGTATAATTTATTTGTTTACTGTTCTGTAAAATATTGCACAAGGCGAAATGCATCCTCACGCTGTTTCCTGTTCGCGGGCAGGGGATGAGTTGGTTGTTATTCATGTTGTTGTTGTTGTCTTCAGTCCTGAGACTGGTTTGATGCAGCTCTCCATGCTACTCTATCCTGTGCAAGCTTCTTCATCTCCCAGTACCTACTGCAACCTACATCCTTCTGAATCTGCTTAGTGTATTCATCTCTTGGTCTCCCCCTGCGATTTTTACCCTCCACGCTGCCTTCCAATACTAAATTGGTGATCCCTTGATGCCTCAGAACATGTCCTACCAACCGATCCCTTCTTCTGGTCAAGTTGTGCCACAAACTTCTCTTCTCCCCAATCCTATTCAATACTTTCTCATTAGTTATGTGATCTACCCATCTAATCTTCAGCATTCTTCTGTAGCACCACATTTCAAAAGCTTCTATTCTCTTCTTGTCCAAACTATTTACCGTCCATGTTTCACTTCCATACATGGCTACACTCCATACAAATACTTTCAGAAATGACTTCCTGACACTTAAATCTATACTCTATATATATAAATCTATATATAAATAAATCTATATATATAAATTTGTTATTCATAAGCAGCTGGAAATATCCCTGACTACTGTCAAGCGATTAGATGCTGCTGTGATTGGGTGCATTAAGAAGGTTACCAAGGGCATGTACCAGAGGTACCAAAGATACTTCAACTACTATTCTCTCCTGTGGATACTGTTGCCTCTGCAGCAAAACAGGACCTGTTATTACTTGTCCAACTGTCTGTGAGTGCTATGTGAATGGTAGGTCGAGGTGTCCGAGAGAATTCGGGATTTTTCACCCATCCACCTAACAAACAGGTTCGAGGTGTGTCTTCCATTGAAACTGGAAATGAGCCAGTGCTGCTGTTTGGAAACCTGTTGTTTCCTGCATCAAGGGGAAGCAAACGTAAATTGCTGTAGACTGTTACACACTGGCAGTTAAAACATACGGTGAATAATGGTATCCCTTAGGGAAATGGCAGCAAGGACTGGGAAGGGACTCTAGGTGTACGCAGTATGTGTGCCTGGGGGTATCAATCAGCATGTTTAAGTGGTCATTTCGGCAGCCATTGAGAGAACAGGGTGTGACCAACTGTAGCACATGTTGGAAGAAACGATTCCTTTCATCTGGTCTTTGAGGTCAAACTTGGATCATTCCAGAGACTAACAGAGAGGAATACCAGTCTTACTCACAGAGTTTCTACGAAGCTCATAGTCTGCAGCCTGACTCCAGAACAGATTGTGGCCCCCTGGTTCAGAGTCGAGTGAAAGGCTTGAGCCAGAGACTGCAAAGGTTCTAGGACAAGCTAGATTGTGACTTCGAAGACCTGCGCAGTAGGGTCAAGTGTGCACTGCACATCAGAGGCAGCTACCCAGGTAGCTGAATGTGGGTGGAAAGCACACAAGAGGTTTTTTTTTAGATTAGGCAACTCTCCATTCAATCTTTATAATCATAGCTGTAGGATCCAAAGAAAAGCCTTTGCAAACGATAGTTTTAAGATCGTAGTGTTTAATTGTCAAAGCAGTTTGACCATCTACCTAATAGCCAGTATGTCCACCTTTAGCACAGATAACAGTGGTGATATGTCATGGAATGCAAGCAATGAGGCCTTGATAGATCGCTGGAGGAATTTGGCACCACATCTCACAGACAAATCATCAAATTCCCATAAATTCCAGGGAGGGGACTGTCTGGCGCAATGTTCAATCACATCCCAGATGTGTTCGATCGGGTTCAGATCTGGCGAGTTGGGGTCGAGCACGTCAATCGGAACTTGCCATTGTGTTCCTCGAACAACTCCATCATACTCCTGGCCTTGTGCAATGGTGTATTATCTTGCCATGGCCCTGAGGAAACATGATCGTCATGGAAGGGTGTATGTAGTCACCAACCAGTATACAATACTTATTGGCCGTATGTTGCCTTGCACGAGCTCCACTGGAGACATGGATGCCCACGTGAATGTTCCCCAGAGCATAATGGTGCGGCCGCCAGCTTGCCTTCCGTCCTGTAGTACAAGTGTCAAGGAGCTGTTCATCTGGAAGATTACGGATTCGCGCCCTCCTATCGCCATGATGAAGAAGGTATCGGGATTCATCAGACCATGCAACGCTCTGCAACTGCGCCAACGTCCAGTGCGATGATCACGTGCCCATTTCGGTCATATCTACCGATCTCATGGTGTTAACATCGGCACATGCATGGCTAGTCGGCTGCGAGGACTCATCGTTAGGAGGGTTCGCTGCACTGTGTGCTCAGACACATTTGTACTCTGTCCAGCATTAAAGTCTGATGTTAGTTCCGCCACAGCTCGCCGCCTGACCTATTTTACCAGTCTGTCCAGCCTACGATGTCCGACATCATTAATGAGAGGTGGCCACCCAACCCCACGACGTCTGGACGTTGCTTCACCTTGGTTTCGTCACGTGTTGAAGACACTCACCACAGCACTTTTCCAATTGTCGTGTAGTTTAATGCTCGTGCCGAGCCTCTGGGCCATCACAATCGGCCCTCGGTCAAACTCAGATAGATCATGCGCCTTCCCCTCCACACTCACTGATACTACATGCATCGTGCGTGTGTCTGACTAGCAGTCATTCCTCACCAGTCGATGCTGCTATCGTCTGGACGGGTTTATATCGATAGTTGGTCGGCGGTCACAATGTTCTTGCTGATCAGTGTGTATGTTCAGCAAACTATTCAAAGAAGAAGTAGTGTCATATCTCAACGTGGAACTTTAAAATTTTAGCTCAGGACAGGAGCATGTAGAGGAACTATGGCTCAAGTTTAAAAGAATAGTTGACTGGACAGATATATACCCAGTATAACAGTTCATGATGGGAGGGATCCTCCTTGGTATACAGTCATTATAAGGAAGCTTCTAAAGGGACAGTGACTATTACATCACAGGTATAAAACAAAGCATATGGCTATAGATAAAATGATCGCGTCTGGTTTTCAAGAGAGCAATGCGTGAAGACTTCGGTGACTACCGAAGCCAAATATTTTCAAAAGATCTTCCGCAAAACCCAAAAAAATTCTAGTTGTATGTAAAGGCTCTTAGTGGCACTGAAGTTAGTGTCCAGTTACTGACAAGACAGGTACTTAAACTGAGAGTAGTAAAGCAAAAGTATAAATGTTTAACTGACAATTTTCAGAAGTTCAAATGGTTAAAATGGCTCTGAGCACTATGGGACTTAACTGCTGAGGTCATCAGTCCCCTAGAACTTAGAACTACTTAAACCTAACTAATCTAAGGACATCACACACATCCATGTCCGAGGCAGGATTCGAACCTTCGACCGTAGCGGTCGCGCAGTTCCAGACTGTAGCGCCTAGCCGACTCAGAAGCTAATGGGAAGTCAAGATATCTAGCTATTTGCCTTGACCCATTTAGGACTTTTACTTGACAAGAACGCGACTTGGGTTTTGCACCACCTGTGTTTTCGGGATCTATATTGTTTGGCTCATAGGGGTCGTTCTGTCCGAGACACTTCATTACGTTTCAGTTCGATACATTTTTCGAAGACTCTACAAGAGGTGGAGGTCAATGATATTGATCAGTAATTTTGTACGTCGCTTCTGTTGCCCTTCTTGTAGTCGGATATGGTCTGAGCTTTCTTGCACCCACTGTGAATACTGTGTTTTCCTCCGAGGGATTTTTGGTATTTTATAGCTAACAGTGGGGTTACCTCAGCTACAAACTCTTTACAGAACCTGGCATGGGATTTGTTTGAGTTCTAGAGCCTTCTTCAGTTTTTAGCTGTTTGAGGCTGACACTCATATCACTCATATTTGCAGTAGTGCGGAAATTAAACTAGATAGTACTTGGGGATCTTCCTTTGTGAAGAAATGTTTGAAAGCGGTGTTTCAGCAATTCTTATAACTAGAATTTTTTGGTGTTTTCGATCAAATTCTGCCTCGACAGTCGTTGATATTTTGGCACATTGCCTTCTGACAGCCAAACGCGTTTCATTTTGCCATATCTCTTTCTAAAGGCGCATACTGTGTTCGCGCCAATTGCGCAGTAATCGCTGTTTCTTTAGAAGTTTCTTTCCATAGCTGGTGTACCACAGTGGATCGATGCCACTGTGAATTCTTCTGCTAGGTACATGAATTTCCAGTGATTGGTCAACTATTGTTCTAAATATTTTAATTGCAACGGAGTTCACAGTCGAAATATTTTTTAATGGCAATAATCGTTTTCACTGTCATACCTTGGACTAGAATACCATTTCTTATCTTTTTCACTCCTATACAGTAAAATTAGATGGGTAAATCACGTAACTAATGTACTGAACAGAATTGGTGGGGAGGAGGCGGGAGGGAAAGAAATTTGTGGCACAACTTCACTAGAAAAATTGGCCGGTTGATAGAACACATTCTGGGACATCAAGAGATCACGAATTTAGTATTGGAGGGGAGTGTGGGGTGGAGGGGGCTAAAATCGTTGAGGGAGACCAAGAAATGAATACAGTAAGCAGATTCAGAAGGACGGAGGTTGCGGCAGTTATTCGGAGATGAAGGGGCTTCCGCATGATAGAGTAACATGGAGAGGTGCATCAAACCGGTCTTCGGACTGAAGACCACAACAACAACAAAATCAACAACATATTGTTTCAGGTGTCTGGCATAATCTGCCAAACAGACACATTTGGGCTTCAGTCAGAATTTATGTTGGTCATAGTTGCCGAGTGGTTCTAGGCGCTACAGTCTGGAACCGCGCGACCCCTCCGGTCGCAGGTTCGAATCCTGCCTCGGGCATGGAAGTGTGTGATGTCCTTAGGTTAGTTAGGTTTAAGTAGTTCTAAGTTCTAGGGGACTGATGACCACGGAAGTTAAGTCCCATAGTGCTCAGAGCCATTTGAACCATTTTTTTGTTGGTCATACATAGTTAAAATTAAGTTGTATGGCTGCACTCTGGAATAAACATCTTGACACCAAGTGACACTTAGTGACATATTGCTTATTTTATAGTCGAGGCGTTAAACTGCATTTTAATAGTATATGACCAACGCAAGTTTTGACTGACACTCAAATAATCACACTCGACAAAATCTTGCCAGCCGGAGTGGCCGAGCGGTTCTAGGCGCTTCATTCTGGAACCGCGCGACCGCTACGGTCGCAGGTTCGAATCCTGCCTCGAGCATGGATGTGTGTGACGTCCTTAGGTTAGTTAGGTTTAAGTAGTTCTAAATTCTGGGGGACTGATGACCTCAGCTGTTAAGTCCCATAGTGCTCAGAGCCATTTTATCCATTTGGCAAAATCTAGTCACCCGCAAGAAATAGGCCTATCACGCTACTACCATGCAACACAACCTCTAGCCTTGACAGTTCCCTCAGTTCGGCGAGGAACACCGTAGACAAATTCTTTCAGGTATGGCATAACTAGCTGTACCCGCTCACTGATGATCAGATCCTGTAAAGCTACCGAATTTCAGGGATTTTACCTGCTACGTTTCATATGCTGTTTCAAACAATGCCTCTCATATTTCGTAGGATTAAGCTGGGATTACTTAGGGGGCCAGCTGAGATGTGGACAGGTTGCCTGAATGTTCGTCGACCCAGCTGTGAGCAGCTTTGTGAACACGGCTGTAGTCATCTTGGAAAACGGGAGAACTCATTACATATTTTTCACGAAAGTGGAGAATAAAGGGCGGAGCTTGTTTGCCCACAGTTTTGAAATAAATATCCTGGTTCGTGTTCACGGCAACATGGATGACTGAACCCAACTCATGGTAAGATAAACACCTCCAAAATATTGCAAAATCACTTGCAATCTGAACTACACTCTCCACACACTGCGGGCTAACACTTCCTTGGGTCGTCGGTGCACTCGACACCTTGCATCGCCAGAAAAGATCCAAAATCGGGGTTGGGCGGATTACACTACATGCCTCCAGTAGCTACCGTCCACTTTCCGTGCTGTTTAGCTCACTGATCATTTGCAGCTTTATGAACTGCTGTGAGATATGGTCCTTTGCGAGTTACCCCATCCCAGATTTCCATTGCATGCAGTTCCCTCCGTAATGTTCGCACGGAAACACATTAAGAGGGAGCTACGTTCACTGACAGAATCAAATCCCACACAGCTTCAAACTCATTGTTTTTCAGAAGGCGTGAAAGTTATCTCCGGTCGCATTTTACGGCCACTGTTCTTACTACGTGTTACATGGCTGTGAGTGGCACAGAATTCCTTGTAAGTAAGTTAGACAGTTTGCGTCAGTACATCAACGAATGTGGCAACTTCATTCACTGTGTGGTCGTCCGCAGGTCGTCGAGACAGCTTACTGTCAACATTCAACAATCAAGATCGCGTAAATACCTTTTACGCCGATTAAGGTTCATTTTCAGCGTTTAGAATATGTCCAGATTATGTAAAAAGATATGCTACTGTGTGCTGTGTTTTTGTGACGAAATGAGCATCTGTGATTGATACACTGTATATAAACATGTCCATTTGCACAAGGTGGTTTATGATTTTAAATATTTTATTTATGACAAACATTTCATGATGTACTGAATTTTATCCGCATGACAATTTGGCGTCAGGTCCAGCGTAAAGTGAACACGTTTCATAACAAAAATACTTTTTAAGACCTGAAGATAACGGCTAAGGAATGTCGAAATCGGTTGTTATAAACAAAGAAATATTTATGCTTAACTCTTGGAGGTTTTGATCAAATAGAACAGATCGTTCCTACGGTCTTCTCAAAACAGGAAAATTCAGTCATCTTATTACACTAATGCCATACAGCAGACTGGCACATACATGCCACTTCCCTTATGTCAACGGTGGAGAGTCAAATGACACCTTGATAGTAATTCGACATAATCTGCAGCACTCAAAAGCGGCTAGTGTGTTCTTTTAAGGGGTTGACGAATATCTTGTCGAGTGAGCGTATGACCATCTGACAGGTTTTACTGGGCAGTTATAATCGAAATGCAGCTACTCACGGAGGTCCAGTGTGGACTGCAATTATCGTTTGACAGCGAAACTTCGTAGATATGCCAATTGTGCTGGCGTATGCTGGCGCCAGCACACCATGCGGCATAGAGGTTACGAGAGTGTCGATAGAGGCCAACGTCAAGACTCGCTGGAAACGGGCCGCCAACGCCCTCTCAGCGGCCAGTATTTAGGACCGCCGACGCGGACCGGAGGGTCAGTTTAGTCAGTTAGTTTGTTCCAGTTAGTTAGCTAGTTCGTGCCTGTTACTACAGTTAGTTGGAGTCTGTACGCCGTGGAGTTCCAGCGTGTCACCGCGACAGAGCTACAGACTTAGCGACTATCACAGATACAGGCAGCACATAGCAACCTTATAGTGAACATAGCGGTCTTCTACTTCAACAGCATTGAGGCTACGTGGATTATACAGAAGAGAGCTTGTACCACAACACATGGAAATTCAAGTTAAGTAGCTTTTTGTTTATGAGTAAAGAACCCAGTTATTAATTGTGTGCAGTTTGCGTCATAAAACGAAGATACCGGCCACCAGCCAACATCCTCTCCTTGTTTCCCATGTTACAGCTCTACAGAGACAACGGGACGACATAAAAGAGGCTAATGAGAATACAACGCTAATGCGTTAATGTGGAATCGATTTAAGCTGGAAAAAAGTTAGTTCCAATTTTAGCCACCAAGTGCAAAAATGGCGCTGTGAATGCAAGAAAGACGTATAGAAATGTTTCCTTGTGTAATTGATTGGGAACGGGACGTGGGTAGGAAAGGTCAAACAAGTGAGAAAGGGACAGTGTTGATTTTATTATTAACCGCCGCTTTTGTAATTTGTTCAATATGAGCACAGGAAATCCAACGTAAACCGGTTCCGAATTAACGCATTAGCGTATCTAACAGGTTTCGCTGCCATACGATAATTACAGCCACATCGGACCTCTGTGAGTAGACGCAGTTTAATTATAACCACCCGGTACCACACAGTTGAAAATGGTTACCCAGCCTAAGCTGTGCAGAAACGAGAAAGGCACAATGAAAGAATATTCCAATCCAAGTTACGACAGCCAGTGCGGCAGAGTTCTGTCATTCAGAAATATTGTTCTAAACTGAGCTATCGTCTAGAAACTGAGAGTTAAGAACCATGAAGACTTACGGCGTTGGTTGCCCCGGCTGCTTCTCAGGCGGTGCAGCAGGCTCCTGGGCAGTCTCTTCCTCTGCTGGCGGGTCCTCCTCCTCCTCCTCACAGGCCTCTGGCGAGGGCGAGGGCGGCGGCGGCGGAGGCGGTGACGGCGGTGGTGAGGGCGTGGGTGGTGTAGTGGGCGAAGGCGGGGTTGTAGCCAGGAGTAGGAATAGTGGGGGCGAAGGCGGCGGGGTGGAGTCAGGTGACGGGGGGAGTGGTAGCTGCCGGCGTGGCGGCTGGGTGCGCCCCGGGGCCATGGCCAAGTCTAGCTTGGCGCTACACACAGACACAGCCACATCGCACTTCTCACACAACGGCTACTTCATAAACGTTTCTGAATATTGCAACACCCAAAAGGAACTACCTGAATAAATCCAATTTTGGAGGACGTGTAAAACAATGCATCAGCACCAACAGTGATGTCCAGCCCAAAAACGGATTTGAAACACCTCATCCACATCAGTCTGCTCGATACAAGTCTCTCCGTGTAGCCTTAAGTGCAACCTATGTTTGCTGTACTTAAGCCCTGCTCTCGCTCTACAATTTTTACTCCCCACACTAGCCTCTATTACCAATTTGACTGCTCCTTCATGTCTTAGGATGTGTCCTATGAAGGTATTCCTTCTTTTAGTCAAGCAGTGCCTTGAAGCTTTCCCGATTTGGTTCAGTACGTATTTATTAATCATTCAATCTACTATTCTAAACTTCAGCGTTCGACTGTAACACCGCATTTCAAAATGTCTGCTCTCTTCTTGTCTGCACCGTTTGTCGTCCACGTTTCACTTCCTTATAAGACTGCATTCAAAACAAATACCGGGCTTAGTCATAAGGTTTTAATTATAACCTCATAAAAGTAAATGAAAGTAATTGTTTTTTATGTCTGCTTTCAGTAACATGTCTGTAGCCCTGGCACGCAAAGAAATCCCAGCCACAGTACCTCTGCTCGCCGGTAGAGAAGTCAAAACAAAATTGCGCCGCCCATTGATAAAGTGGAGTATCGTATGGTGGTTCATATCTGCCAGCGGCAGAAATGCTGCATCGGTGTCAGGGAAATGCAGACGACTTATTCAGACGTCTGGTTTGGCCTGACACAGCTGCAACATTTCCGCTGCTTCCGAAAACAAAATACCGCACGATAGTCCGTTTCGCTAATAGGATGCTCCATTTTGTTTTGGCTCCGCTAGTGGCGTTCTACAGTATTGTGGCGCGGGAATTTCAATTTTTACTGTAATTATAAACATGTACCTGAAAAAATTAATTATCTAACTTTATTTTTTCCATGTGATAATTAATATTTCATTACTACCCCTCGTACTTTGAGAAAAGATTTCCAAATACTTCGATTTATTATAAAACGACATAGTTCTCAGTCAAGAGCTGTTAAAAAGCACTTCTTTATTGTAATTGTTGTAATAAATAAATACTTATTAGCAGCTGTTGGCCGTGAACTACGATTATTTTTAGTTGCTTACGAACTTCATAAAATATACATAAATTTATATCGCATGTAAACATATTTCTGTTTTTCAGGTTTTTCTTGGCAGTGTGCATTTTACGAGTATAGTACAACTTGTCTGTTGCTTTCAGTGCCTTACTTCTTAACTGAAATTCCTCAGCATGAACTGATTTAATTCGCTTACAGTACATTACCCTTATTTTACTTTTATTAATTTTTATCTTGCAACCTATTTTCACGACAAAATTCATTCCATTCAACAGCTTTCCCGTGCCATTTGTCGTATCTGACAGGATTGCATTGTCATCACTAAATCTCAAGCTTTTTATATCTTCACCCTGAACTTTAATTACTTTTCCAAATTTCTCTTTAGTATCCTGGCTGCTGGTATCCAAGCTGCTGGCTTGATTGCACACACATAGTATACATATAGGTACAGTCATGTCTACTGATTCCGTTCAACAGCTTTTCCATGTCATTGGTCGTATCTAACAGGATTTCAATTTCATCAGTAAATCTCAGAGTGCTTATTTCTTCTCCCTGAACTTCAATTATATTTTCCAATTTCTCTTTAGTTGCCTTTACTGCTTGCTCAGTGAACAGGTTTCACATACATGGTATACATGTAGATTCAGTACCGTCTATTCTTTTTTAAGGGGCAAGCTCAATCAATGAAGATTCATCAAATTAAATGTAAACTTGAAAGCTCGTACCACTATGTTTTACCGATGTTAAAGGGTTCAATATTAGCAGGTGGATTAGCTTGCACAAGACAGTATGATCAGTCTCTCGGAAATTAGCCTTTCACAGCGTGACATTTTGTATGGTGCAGAGCTTGCTGCTACAGCAGTGGTGAGTGTGTGGAACCTGTGCCTAGGAGGGAAGGAGGGGGAGGAGATTAGTGCAACATTCCGTCGCCAAGCTCCGATTAGTGAAGGATGGGGAAGGAAATAAGCCGTGCCCTTTCGAAGGAACCATTCCGGAATTTTGCTAAAGATATGTAGGGAAATCACGGAAAACCTAAATCAGGATGCCGGACGCAAGTTTGAAACGTCGTCCTCCCGAATGCGAGTCCAGTCTGCTAAACACTGCGCCACCTCGCTGGGCCCTGTGCATAGGAGACGGTCGTTTGCACTCACGAGCGTATACGGAGTCACGCAGTGCGACAGAAACATGGTACGACAGTCATCTTCCCCCATGTCTGTACCTAAATGTTAGCTGGACACCAGCGAACTGATATGGGGGTGCACATATGAACGTGGTTTGCCGCACGATGAACGGAACGCACATATGCCACCGTCTCAGCTTTCATTACCATTGGGTACAAACGTCTCCAGCTGCAATGAACACAGCTCAAGTAAAATACTTTGTGATTGATAAACGTCAGCAGCGCGGAGTAACCAAGCGGTTTGAGGCCCCATGTCACGGATTGCGCGGCCCCTCCCACCGGAGGTTCGAGTCCTCCCTCGGGCATGGATGTGTGTATTGTTCTTAGTATAAGTTAGTTTCAGTAGTGTGTAAGTCTAGGGAGCGACGACCTCGTCAGTTTGGTCCCTTAGTAATTCACACACATTTTGAACATTTTTGATAAACGTCAGTGGCACGGAAGGGGAGGGGGAGAGAGCGGTTTTGCCGACTAGAATGCACCATGTATGAAACATTATCCGTTTAGTTTTCGCTTCAAGTCTGGGTAAATTCTCTAGCTTTCGACGAAACCCTTGATCGCCCTTGTCAGGAACAGATGATTCAAAAAAATGGTTCAAATGGCTCTGAGCACTATGGGACTCAACTGCTGTGGTCATAAGTCCCCTAGAACTTAGAACGACTTAAACCTAACTAACCTAAGGACAGCACACAACACCCAGCCATCACGAGGCAGAGAAAATCTCTGACCCCGCCGGGAATCGAACCCGGGAACCCGGGCGTGGGAAACGAGAACGCTACCGCACGACCACGAGATGCGGGCAACAGATGATTGTCTTGACCGTCATGGTGACCATTTATAGCAGGATTTCGTCGAAATCTCGCAATATTGCCCTGTGTTTGACACGGCAAGTAAACCAAGAATTTTTTACACAATGATGTCGCAGTGAAAAATTTCGATCTCATAGTGTGTACCATGCCATCGACTCATGTGATCGAATATAAACAATTTGGTGTTTGATTTTCCCCCCTCCACCCGTGAACGCTTTCTCTTCTAGTAAGTCTTTGCGTACACGTGTGATTGGCTAATACTTTCATAGCACTCGAATCTCTCAAACATCAATCACAAAATTATTTTGATCTAATTGTGAATGTAGTGTTTCCGGATCATTATCGCTCCAACCCATCTTGCAGCAACTGCAGCTTACACACTATACGTTAGCGTGGCAACAGCAATCCTCCATTGGATATAACGCTTAATTCCTATGCATTCGTGTTCATCTGAACAGTAACCGCTAAATCATGGGTATTTCACAGTCAGAAGTATTGTCACTTCTTTATGCATTGGCAAACCAGATATTTCTGTCAAGTTTATGCCCTGCCACATGCGGCGAGGAATTTTCGAGAAGAAGGGAGAGCAACACTCATATTCTGGCTTTTAATCTCCCCTGAAGTGTTGTCTATCGGCGTGATTGGTCGGCTTTACTCTTCTAGAAAGCACGGTTGATAAGTTGTGGAGTCGATCACACTGTTTTGGGGGGGGGGGGGGTATGAGAAAGAAAATTTTCAGTTTGAGTCACCAGGAGATTGACGGTGTCATCTAGGAGCAACGCTGCAGACATTATACTTCTCATCATCTTCAGGTAAAGTATTAAGCCTCCGTGTGTAGTTGAAGAGTCAAGATTTCGTCGAAACGTTCGCTTAAGAAGACGCAGCCTCTGAGTTGGTTTAATTTGCGTGAAATGAGATGCCAAGCAACACATTCAAGCCTGATTTCGTGCCACAACAATTAGAACATTTGGCAGTAATATGTAGTGGTTCCACAGCATACCAAAGCCTCACCATCGCAGACCGTGTGCAGTGCAATAATCCTAATCATCTGCGTATCGTCGGATAACCCATCTGGCCGGCCGGTGTGGACGAGCGGTTCTAGGCACTTCAGTCTGGAACCGCGCGACCGCTACGGTCGCAGGTTCGAATCCTGCCTCGGGCATGGATGTGTGTGATGTCCTTAGGTTAGTTAGATTTAAGTAGTCTGAGTTCTAAGGGACTGATGACCTCAGCTGTTAAGTCCCATAGCGCTCAGAGCCGTCTGAACCATTTTTGATAACCCATCTATCGTCTGATTCTAGACACTTGTATCTTGTTTGATGTTGCAATTTTCACAAACGTTGGTGTACATCTCACAAACATTATCAAGACTTCACAAAAACTTATTCAAGCAATCAGCTGATACATGAACAATTGAACATGCAAGTAACTGACATTTACTATCAGATCTTTGATATAATCATCAAAAATGTGAGTAATAAATAATCAAGTAATCCGCTCCAGTGACGTGTGGCCAGTTTTAGAAGAAAATAAAAAATACGAAAATAGAAAATAGATGTACAGAAATGGCATCAAAGTAAAAACAACAGAATAAAATTGCCATAAAATACCTACAGTAGTGAGTTGAATAAAACAATCAAGGCATCACATTGTACAGCTGTGCAACTTAACAATATGTAATCAGAATCTCACACTGACCACTGGTGACGCCCAGTGATGTGTTAAAAGCATACAGCAGGAATGAGGTTCACGGCAGCCCTTATACCCACGATAGTACAGATTTTTTCCGCCATATGCTTACATCACACCTGTGGGCCATATCAGTTGACACTGGGATTCTAACTACCAAGCGCACAAGGTATGTTATCTGTTGTTCATGTTCTCATGTCATTTCTGTTCCTATTTCGTCTATTTTTGTAGTTATCATTTTATTCAGTGCTGAAGGTGGCCCACCGTGGCTGAAATCGGGAATCAGATCCAAAATTTTCATTGTTATAAACATTTCGTAATAAATAATCTCTCAACAAACATACATAAACGATAGAAATTGTTATTTTTTTCTATAACTGACTACAGTCACTTAAAATTTTTGTATTTCCAACCGAAGGCTCCAGTTTACGTCAGTTCTCTTTACAATTTTTGCGTGGTAGTCATTTGAGGCCGTTATGGTAGATTACATAAAGATTATGCAGTTCATAACACGAGTGACTAAGCCATTTCCTTGTGGTGTCCTCGTTGCAACGCTAGTTTAGTGGCCTCGGCAGCTCACGATGTGTCGAAAGAGGCCGCCCTCAATTGCAATACGCGGCTACGGTCACACGGACGCACGTCGCTTGGCGCCTAGGTACCTCGAGAATCGCCAGGCGACTCACCTTGCTAAACAAACAGCTGTGAACTTTGGTGACTGGCCGCACTGAGCGCTAGGTGACTACGCTATTCTCTTGACGTTTCGCTAGACGAACGGTGGTGTTGGTTCTTCCTGGCGTGTCGCCTTGTTACTTCGAAGATTATAATACCTGATAAACGCTGCTGATTACGTAATTTCGTTTCTTTCTTCTCTAAAATGGATGAGAAAGCATAAATATCCGCGTGTTTCAAATGCAACATGCCTATGGCGACTGGCATCGGTGCTCCGGTGTGGCCACCAAGCATCCAAGTGCTTGACAGTAGACGAGTGGCGAAGTGACTAGCGGTAGAGCGAGGCGCGTCCGGTGTGGCCGTAGCCTTAGGACGAATAATCGACTGGTCGCTGCCCCACACTGTCAACATGGTGCTGCTTTCCTTATGATGTTGCTGCAGAACTAATTTTATATAGCGCATCTGAAGCGTAGCACTTCAGTTCGTAAGTGAACGATAGTTGGCCTCCATAAAATGATCGGGCATACTAAATAAAACCATACTCCACAAAAATCACGATCGCACTCATTTTGTGACAACAAACAGCCAATCTGTTCTTATCGTATCATACAGTCCGTAGCCCACCACTACATCGACTATACAGGGTGTCACAAAGAGGTACGGCCAAACTTTCAGGAAACATTCCTCACACACAAAGAAAGAAAATATGTTATGTGGACATGTGTCCGGAAACGCTTACTTTCCATGTTAGAGCTCATTTTATTACTTCTCTTCAAATCACATTAATCATGGAATGGAAACACACAGCAACAGAACGTACCAGCGTGACTTCACACACTTTGTTACAGGAAATGTTCAAAATGTCCTCCGTTAGCGAGGATATATGCATCCACTCTCCGTCGCATGGAATCCCTGATGCGCTGATGCAGCCCTGGAGAATGGCGTATTGTATCACAGCCGTCCACAATACGAGCACGAAGAGTCTCTACATTTGGTACCGGGGTTTCCGTAGACAAGAGCTTTCAAATGCCCCCATAAACGTAAGTCAAGAGGGTTGAGGTCAGGAGAGCGTGGAGGCCATGGAATTGGTCCGCCTCTACCAATCCACCGGTCACCGAATCTGTTGTTGAGAAGCGTACGAACACTTCGACTGAAATGTGCAGGAGCTCCATCGTGCATGAACCACATGTTGTGTCGTACTTGTAAAGGCACATGTTCTAGCAGCACAGGTAGAGTATCCCGTATGAAATCATGATAACGTGCTCCATTGATCGTAGGTGGAAGAACATGGGGCCCAATCAAGACATCACCAACAATGCCTGCCCAAACGTTCACAGAAAATCTGTGTTGATGACGTGATTGCACAATTGCGTGCGGATTCTCGTCAGCCCACACATGTTGATTGTGAAAATTTACAATTTGATCACGTTGGAATGAAGCCTCATCCATAATGAGAACATTTGCACTGAAATGAGGATTGACACATTGTTCGCAGACGTGTACCCGTGGAGGCCAATCAGTTGCTGATAGTGTCTGCACACGCTGTACATGGTACGGAAACAACTGGTTCTCCCGTAGCACTCTCCATATAGTGACGTGGTCATCGTTACCTTGTACAGCAGCAACTTCTCTGACGCTGACATTAGGGTTACCGTCAACTGCACGAAGAATTGCCTTGTCCATTGCATGTGTCCTCGTCGTTCTAGGTCTTCCCCAGTCGCGAGTCATAGGCTGGAATGTTCTGTGCTCCCTAAGACGCCGATCAATTGCTTCGAACGTCTTCCTGTCGGGACACCTTCGTTCTGGAAATCTGTCTCGATACAAACGTACCGCGCCACGGCTATTGCCCCGTGCTAATCCATACATCAAATGGGCACCTGCCAACTCCGCGAGGCCGGCCGCGGTGGTCTAGCGGTTCTAGGCGCTCAGTCCGGAACCGCGCGACTGCTACGGTCGCAGGTTCGAATCCTGCCTCGGGCATGGATGTGTGTGATGTCCTTCGGTTAGTTAGGTTTCAGTAGTTCTAAGTTCTAGGGGACTAATGACCACAGATGTTAAGTCCCATAGTGCTCAGAGCCATTTGAACCGTTTTGACCCAACTCCGCATTTGTAAACATTGCACTGACTGCAAAACCACGTTCGTGATGATGCTACGTACTGATGTGCTTGATGCTAGTACTGTAGAGCAATGAGTCGCATGTCAACACAAGCACCGAAGTCAACATTACTTTCCTTCAATTGGGCCAACTGGCGGTGAGTCGAGGAAGTACAGTACATACTGACGGAACTGAAATGAGCTCTAACATGGAAATTAAGCATTTCCGGACACATGTCCACGTAACATCTTTTTTTTATTTGTGTGTGAGGAATGTTTCCTGAAAGTTTGGCCGTACGTTTTTGTAACACCCTGTATACTGATGAGACAAAACATAACGACACTTGTCCACCGCGAGATTGAATGCCACCTGGGGCAGGCAAGTGACGCGGTAATGAAAGTATTTAAGCGGAGCAGAGGCGAATGGGAAATCGTTCTTGGTTATAGTGCGCGTAGTGATGGTCGTTGGAGCGTAGCAAAACAGAATTATTATGCTATACTCCCAAAATTTTCGTTCTGTACTCGGTACAACTTGTTCAGTCAGAAATTAGGACGCCAATACGCGAGAAATGCGGACCAGCTGGATACGGGGACGTCAGGTACAGGTAACTTCAGGTTCAGGGTCCCCTTCACGTGGGACGAGCTCGCAGCCTGTCATGCAGGCAAATGCAAGCGCCCGCCAGAGACGGTGTCTGCAAACGTGTTCTTCGTTTGGTTTCTTAAAATCGAATAAGAGAGCGATACAAAAATTGAACATGGGACAGTAGTAAGGATCGAACCCGAGTCAAAGGCTGAGCAGTCTCTTGCGCTATCGTTTACGCTATGAGAACAACTGACGCTAATGGAGGGGTTTATTACAAAAGCCGGACAAGTCCAAAAACGGACATTTTAGATAATACAGCATTTCTCTTCTCTATCTCTACACCCGTTTTATAGCGTAATTTGTTTCAGCAATAGCCATACAATCCAAAGAAATATCCAGTTGAAAATCTCGTTCGTCTAAAAAAAGTAAACCAGCCCTTGTTATTTCTACAAAAGCTGGACATGTCAGGGATTCGTAAGTTTCCTACTATAACTTGCTGGACTGATTACTGTGCAACACATTCAAATGAAGCGTCCCAAGATTGCAGACGAAGACGGACGTCTTAATCATACGGCTGTATCCTCCTACAAGCTGATAGCTGAAGGTAGAGATATTCCAATTTATAAATTAGCATTCCTAAGCCTTCATGGAATAAGCAAGCACCGACTACACAGAAGCCAGAATAGCAATGTAATGTTTAGTCAGTCTGCAAAACATAAAAGTGGGTCTCATAAAAACAGATAAAAAAGACACAAGAGTCGATTGTTCAGTTGACTGAATATCATATAAAGTCCTTTAAAGCAAGGCAGTCACACTATTCTCTGCGTGACAACCCAAATCAAAATTTCCTGCTAGAAGGTTTGATCATCCGTGATATGCACCTTGAATTTTTACACAAGTACCAAATCACTCTTCCTTATAAAAGCAACTTTACAGTATATAAACCTGATACATGTACTACATGTGTTTCATTGAACAACAAAATAAAACCTGAGGAAAGAGATTTTGAGAAAACCCAATAGCAGTGGAAAAGGCATGGCACGTGAAGAGAGCAGAAGCTTTTCTAATCATGAAAGGAAACTACATTCTAAAAGCAAAACAAGGGTTCATTAACAGTAACTCACTTTACTATATGCAAAACTTGCACATACCACACCTGCAGTCAAATGTCATTTACTATGCAAGGCAATAATGGTACAATGTTTTTGAGAGTCTGGCAGTCACAACAGTGATTTTCAACTGCATAAACAACATTCAATTACAAAATCGAAGAGTGAGCTTGTTTTGCTTAGTGAATGGTGTTCTGAGCAGTACAAAAATAAAGTTGTGGTTCAGTTCTTGTACAGTCAAGTGCACATCCTGAAGGTCTACAAAAGGATCAGATATTTGTTTCCAGTGCGAGGGCACAACTATTTACTACACTTCTCATGAACAGGGCACAAGAATCGGAAGACAAAGCCTGCCAAAATTCCTCAAACGTGGGTCAGGAAAATTGTTGAAGCCCGTACGTTACCTCATCTAACCCCGCTGAAATTAATGAGACATGAAGATTTCATGGACATTAAACGTTCTAATGAGCCATTTTATTCGGAAAATCCTAATCCCCCATTCGAACTACAGCAGGTACGAATGATTCGCAATGATTTGGAAGATGGGTTGTGTGTCTCATTGCTTAATTCTTACTTTGGACCAGGGAGGGGCATATCATTGTTACCAAAAGTGCTACTATAGACTATACCACTTTGGATCTACGTCAGTTGTACGACTAGAATCCATGTATTCAGACAGCTAAACCAAGAGACCTTTGTAGTTGGATGCAGTTCCTGGAAGAAGAAAACAAAGCCTTCTACAAGGACTTCCGTTATGATACGCCAAAAGAAAATTGTAACGGAAAAGAGGAGATGGAAGTTGATGATGATGATGATGATGATGATGATGATGATGATAATAATAACAATGATGTGTGCGAGAATGAATAACAACTAGTAATAGGAACATTAGGAATAAATAAACATCTGTTATCAGTTTGATGTAAATAAAATAATATTCTCTCTTGCTCACTGTTACATTTTCCCAGACAGTATTTTGAAAACACAATAAATTAGTCTAGTACAAAATATTAGAGCTTTTTTAATGCTTAATTCTCTACAAATACTGGACAAGTTCAAAGCAAAAATTATCATTAAAAATTAACTATAGACTGTATACTTATAAATGAACGTTAGTGAAAAATGTGTTCCTGTTTGAGAAGCTACGAATATCGTCTGGAAGCTTTTCATGCTTCATTTTAAACGGTGAAAATCTTTTATCTGTTTTCTGGGAAATGATAATTTTGGACTTGACCAGTTTTTCTAACAAGCTCTTCAACTGAATATGGCGGGCCGCTTGCATTTGCGCGCGCAACGGCATGACTGGCTAACTTCAGTGCTACACTACTAGCCATTAAAACTGCTACACCAAGAAGAAATGCAGATCATAAACGGGTATTCATTGGACAGATATATTATACTAGAACTGACATGTGATTACACTTTCACGCAATTTGGGTGCGTAGATCCTGAGAAATCAGTACCCAGAACAACCACCTCTGGCCGTAGTAACGGCTTTCATACGCCTTGGCATTGAGTCAAACAGAACTTGCGTGTACAGCTGCCCATGCAACTTCAGCACGATACCACAGTTCACCAAGAGTAGTGAATGGCGTATTGAATATCACAGCATCTTCTTCCTATCGGTTAAATTTCGCGTATGTAGCACGTCATCTTCGTGCTGTAGCAATTTTAATGGCCAGAAGTGTAATTAACGCGGAAACGGTTCAACCTATCAAATTTCTTCTTAACAATTATTCCTCTGCGCAACCTACTCTGGAACAGCCATATAAGCTTTTCAGACTGTTTCTAGAAACCCTCCGTATGCTAGAAAGGGAATTTTACTCTGCAGTGGAGTGTGCGCTTATATGAAACTTTCTGGCAGATTAAAATTGTGTGCTGGACCGAGACTCGAACTCGGGACCTTTGCTTTTCTCGGGCAAGTGCCCCACCATCTGAGCTGTTCAAGCACGACTCACGACCCGTCCTCACAGCCTTAATTCTGCCAGTATTTCGTCACCTACCTTCCATACTTCACAGTTTTAAACTGTCAGGAAGTTTCGTATCAGCGCACACTCCGCTGCAGAGTGAAATTCTCATTCTGGAAACGTTCCCCAGGCTGTGGCCAAGCCATGTCTCCGCAATATGCTATTTCCCAGGAGTGCTAGTTCTGCAACGTTCGCAGAAGAGCTTCTGTGGTTGGTTGGTTGGTTGGTTTAAAAGAGGGGGGAAGGGACCAAACTACGAGGTCATCGGTCCCAAGCTTCTGTGAATTTTGGAAGGTAGGAGACGAGGTACTGGCAGAATTAAAGCTGTGAAGACGGATCGCGAGTCATGTTTGGATAGCTCAGATGGTGGAAAGGCAAAGGTCCTGAGTTCGAGTCTCGGTCCGGCACACAGTTTTAATCGGCCAGAAACTTTTCAACCCTCTGTACACACAGAAAAGATACAGTTCATATTCTCGTCGGATTTCACTTTCCACAAAGCTGGAAGAGGTCTGTAAAGTCGAAAACGCATTAATGCAGAGAGTTGGTAGATAAAACTGTTATGTATTTCTGCAGTAAATAAATCAAGCTTCCGAAATGAACACATAAGTAATTGTAGTGTTATTTCCGTGCACTTAAGCACTTTTGTTCAATGTTTCTACAGCTAATTACTGAATAAGTATTAACTATGTAAACAAACTACCCACCTGAATGCACTTCAACGGGCGAATCCTTTCGTCTGTCTTTTCTGATGTATTCATATGCGTATGACGTCGCTATATCAGTTGTTTGCAAGTCCGCAGAACACGAAGTCTCGGCAAGGACTGCCATATATTGCGCTGTATCACCCTTACATGATACAATGTATTACAAAATACACTGAACGTGAGCCAATAGTTTTAAAGTACAGCAGACACATTCAGTACATTGTGTAAAGAGTCAGTACCTCTCTCTGACGATCAATATTTTTGCGCAGTACTCAGTATTGCATAATAAATATTGAGCCTGTGAGAGCTCCTTGGACAGGACCAGATTAAGCCGTGCTAGCCTCCGCGATGAGGGTCGTGCCCCCACATCGTTATAATTTGGTAGGGCAGCCAACAACACTCAAAGATAAGGCAGTTCTGATTCCATCGCAAGATGATTTTACACGAAAAACTAGTATACGGAAAATATTTTGCATTCAAGAGTAGACACAATATAAAATACTTCCTTTCCTATATAGTTGTCCTGCAAGAATCGTAAAAATGAAGAAATGAAATCACATGAAACGGGTGCATTGGGCATGCTGACGCTTAGAAGGCACATAGATAGTTGTTCTCCCTCACTCTATTTGCGAGTGGAACAGAAGGGAAAATCGCTAGTGGTGGTAAAGCGTACACACCGCCAAGCGCTGTACAGTTGCTTGCAGAGTATCTATGTGAATGTAGACATACCAACTCACTACAGCAGCAAATTAATACAAGCTCGAAATATTACCGTAAATGTTGAGGTAGGACACTTCCAGAACTTACTACATGTCTTAAAATATCTCCGCGAAAACTGGGACGCCATTCTCTCTAATCTAAAGATGTTGTCAGTGCAATTAATACCGATCCTGAATTTCCAGAGGTGCGCCCTAAGAAGAGGAAATCATTTCATGATAAAACAAGAATGAAGCGAAAGATTTGAATTCAGAAGATTAATTTAAAAAATTGTTTTTATGTCATTATTGACAAGATAAAGTCTAACTTAAAAACCTGATATGAAACAGATTTTATATGAAACATTTAGGTTTAATGGAATTATTCAAAGGTCAGGTCGCTGATGCATGCACGTTATGTGTACCATAACTATGTCACAATAGATTTAGAAGAAAAAGTTAAATATCTGAAATCAATTCATGCTTCTAACTTTGAATGTATTACTTTGGAACCATTAGAACTTTTGAAAAACATGCAGGAGCTTAAAATTTTAATTTTGTTTCCGAATGTATGTGTAGCTATGTGAATCTTTTACACTTTTCCAGTGATTGTAGCTGAAACATGAAAGTCATAAAAGTTGTCTCACTTGAACCAAGCATCAACAACATCTCACAGACTTGGAAACCTATGTAACTGAATATAATTTGGCAAGACAACTAGGCTTTGATGCTGCGATTCAAACATTTCCTGAATGGAAGACTCACAAAGCACCCTCCAGTGCCGGTTTACATGCGAATGAGCTGATGTGCTTTTACTGAAATAAGTGGGCCTGCCAGGGAATGAGCAGCGAAAGAACACTCCATATCGCAGCATTACTGGCACCAGACATTTCGCCAATATACAAATCAGTATAATACTTAGCCTTTTGTTTTAAAGTGAAGTGAAAGAAAAATGAAACAAATTTAAAAGTTAACATTAAGTGAAGCTTACATATATTTTACAGTAACGCATTACTGACTAGCATCTGAAGCCGAACTTACAAGTTTATCAATCATATCAGTTTTCTCCTGTGCAGTGTAGGTCGTGACTGAGCTCTCATCCAGGTCACTAGATGTAGTGGTTTGGGCTCTTGATAACTGTCTTCGTTACTACTTTTCAAACCCGTTTATGCCTATTCTTTCAGTCTGCAACTCCATGAAAACGTTGTGGCACTAGTATTCTTTCTCGATGTATTTAATATTTGCACGCTCTTCATCTGATTGGTGTGTTAGTTAGACGCAGACAAAATAGATGGTTTATGACTGCTTTTGTTTCATTACATTCCAAATAATTTTGACTGTAATAGAAGATTATACAAGGTGTATCAGTGGTGGGTCGTTTTGAACTTGCACTGGGATGAGGGAAACCAGGCAAACCGCATATTGTAATAGAAGTTTAGAAAGGTCTTCATTGAAAAACGAGTGTGATATTCAGAGCATGATCTTAGTAGAGGCACATCACACATGTATGCTTCTAACTGGTCTCTTTCTATGAAATTATTATAATTAAATACAATGAAAACTGAAAATATATTTATAAATGTTATTTAAATTTGTAGCTACCGTAATCTACTCCATTTCTGATTCAAAATGTGTACAGAAATCAAAAAAGTGAAAGCACAAAATGTGCTCAGAAAAAAGCTAAGTAGCAGTGTTAGTTCTGTCATTAGGAAGCCTGTCTCTCCCTACTTCCACTGAAAAACAATGCTATGCTGTTTAATACCCTAAACTAAGTAAACAGATTTCATAGAAGGTATTCTGTGACCAATAATAACAATTTAATTTCAGTAGTTCATTGTTTCCCTGGTAAGAATAACAGCTGAAGGAAAAGCATCTAAACTGTGCATTTTGAGCACTGCCTAGTAACACTTTCGCAATTATGGACTGCTATAAAGGCGGGAGGGCTCAGTAGTTCTGCAGGGGACTTCCAGAGACGTTTTGAGTCCATGCCACGTCGAGCTGCTGCACTACATATTAGGAGGTATCCCATAACTTTGGTCACCTCTGTGCATATAAAACGAATTCTAGTAAAGTGAGTAAAGTTCTGACAGTTTATTTATATGCTTTAAACACATTTACATGCTTTGCCACACATAAACAACAAACACGTACAAGTAGTATAAGGTTAACACTTAATCATTCGCTTTCATTTCTTCTCAGTACGTTGCTCATCATTCGCTATTCCTCGTAAACGTTCAAATTATGATTTATATCATAAAACAGTATAAATGTTATCGGAAATATTTTACTGAATTTTCGGTCTTTCCAGTGTTACAGAATTCATGGTAGTAATTTCAAGTTGTTTTCAGGCATATTTAATCCTCTTTTAGGCTATTTTTCATTTCTCACTGTAGTAGCGCTTTGGGCATATTTCTACAGGCGTGAAGTGCGTGTTATACAGAGACAGCGCGTCGTAAAATTTTAAAGGTGAGAAAATGCTAATTTAAAACATAGTTTGGTGACCTCAGAACCCTTGCAATGACCGTAGAACACTTTCCTTGTGTCCACAGCGTCAGTTAAAACAACATTTACACATCAAGCCAGATATTACGTGTACATTTCACTGCATAAATACGACAACTTTGAACGTCTTGACCTTGGTAATGGATAATGATATGGAAAAAAGTTTCAAAGTTCACCGAGAATATCGTCTTCAGAACATACAGTAACGTTTTCGATGATCTGCCGTGAACAGAAAGTATAGAAGCTGTCATGTCCACTTCTTGTACCCAAAAATCGGAGTTTTTCGAATAGTGTTCAGGAATCGCACATGAACAACCAGTGCTTTTATAAGCCGTCTAAGGTCCACCCTATACCGCATCTGATAGTAAAGAACCAAACCATCTGTTTTGCCCAGTTTGCCTATGCAGAAGAAAGTGTGTAATGTGTAAATTTTAACCCTGTAGTGTAGGATAATTACAGCACGTTAGTTCTTCTGAGAGGTATAGAATTGTCAACAGGTCGAGGGCTATCCAAAATAGTTGACCCTGTCTCTGTTCAACAGAACCATAGATATGACCAGAGAACTCGCTTTTTCGCGAGCGGCTTTTTGAAACATATTCGTATCGTGCACTGACATGCGTTATGTTTAAAACATATCAAAACTTCTTTAAAATAGTAATAACGTTTCGTGGCTAAGTTAGGAAATGGCGCCCAGTCACATATGTTGCCCTGGGCCCAGTCCTGGCTCTCCCCAGCCCTGATGACAGCCTGGGGAAAGAAGCGGCAGACAACACACCCCAGTATCAAGAAAACCTTGTGCCCGTCTCAGCGTAGACACACTTGCTTTCATCACACGAACCGAACGAAGATGGCACGTTAACTTAAAAATATAATCAACGGCAGCCTACTGGCTATCTATCAATGGCATTATAGCAAATACTACGTACACACAGCGGAAGGTTATAGCAAAATGGTTAAATTCTGATTCGGTCTGGTTGCAGTAAAAGTATAGTATTTTGATTCATTTGAATAAAAACATATGTTTTTGACATGGTCAGCCTGGGGATGATATGCATTGTGTGGTAACTTAATAAAACTTCGCAAATCAAGTTTGTGTAATAATTACAATATTTCACCAAGAAATCATAGTGAAGTTTTAAAATGATGTATTCTAGTCTGTCCCGCTTGTTTGCTCATGAAGCGACAGTAATACGGGGAGCTTCTGATAGCTATTAAAATTTTTAAAAATCTTCCTATGTCGTGCTTCACAGCTTTGTTAAAATACATTTTTTATGTATTCCACCAAAATAATGCTAAAATCTACATTATACTACAACAATGTATGTCATCACCCGGCAGACATGGACGTAATACGTAACAAGCGCACGCATTTTTCTCCGAAGGAAATTAAAATTGTGAGATAAACAAATGCAATAACAGTTGGAACGGGAAATACTATACAACTGTGGACCCAAGTAAAACAAAAAAGAATGTTCCCAGTGTACAGGTTGCAGGTAATGCTCTGTGACGCAAATTTCGTAAAAAAGCTGGCACCTAACATCAAGCAATACATTTGGAAAACCTAAGAGTTTAAAACAAACCAAAAAAATTGTCACTAGCCACACCTTCCACAAATTTACTGACTACCGAGATTCAGGGACTGAAATTTTCCATTAGCTGCACGCGAGGTACCAATGCTCATCATAAAGCTGCCTTAAAACTAGTAGTGTATTGTAAACAGGCTTCTACTGTTGCACAACGGTATCTCCGTAAACACTAAACCACTATTAGGAGATAAAGAGCAGAAATTTAATTAAAAATACCAGACGAACTTACTAGGTTATGCACTACTGGCCATTAAAATTCCTACACAAAGAAGAAATTCAGATGATAAACGGGTATTCATTGGACAAATATATTATTCTAGAACTGACATGTGATTACATTTTCACGCAGTTTGGGTGCATAGATCCTGAGAAATCAGTACCCAGAACAACCAACTCTGGCCGTAATAACGGCCTTGCTACGCATGAGCATGGAGTCAAACAGAGCTTGGATGACGTGTACAGGTACAGTTGCCCATGCAGCTTCAACACGATACCACAGTTCATCAAGAGTAGTGACTGGCGTATTGTGACGAGCCAGTTGCTCGGCCACCATTGACCAGACGTTTTCAGTTGGTGAGAGATCTGGAGACTGTGCTGGCCAGGGCAGCAGTCGAACATTTTCTGTATCCAGAAAGGCCCGTACAGGACCTGCAACTTCCGGTCGTGCATTTTCCAGCTGAAATGTAGGGTTTCGCAGGGATCGAATGAAGGGTAGAGCCACGGGTCGTAACGCATCTGAAATGTAACGTTCACTGTTCAAAGTGCCGTCAATGCGAACACGAAGTGACCGAGACGTGTAACCAATGGCACACCATACCATCACGACGGGTGAGACGCCAGTATGGCGATAACGAATACACGCTTCCAATGTGCGTTCACTACGATGTCGCCAAACACGGATGCGACCATCATGATGCTGTAAACAGAACCTGGATTCATCCGAAAAAAATCACGTTTTGCCATTCGTGCACCCAGATTCGTCATTGAGTACACCATCGCAGGCGCTCCTGTCTCTGATGCAGCGTCAAGGGTAACCGCAGCCATGGTCTCCGAGCTGATAGTCCATGCTGCGGGAAACGTCGTCGAACTGTTCGTGCAGATGGTTGTTCTCTTGCAAACTTATCCATCTGTTGATTCAGGGATCGAGACGTAGCTGCACGATCCGTTACAGCCATGCGGATAATATGTCTGTCATGTCGACTGTTAGTGATACGAGGCCGTTGGGATCCAGCATGGCGTTCCGTATTACCCTCCTGAACCCACCGATTCCATATTCTGCTAACAGTCTTTGGATCTCGACCAACGCGAGCAGCAATGTCGCGATACGATAAAACGCAACCGCAATAGGCTACAATCCGACCTTTATCAAAGTCGGAAACGTAATGGTATGCATTTCTCCTCCTTACACGAGGCATCACAACAACGTTTCACCAGGCAACGCCGGTCAACTGCTGTTTGTGTATGAGAAATCGGTTGGAAACTTTGCTGATGTCAGCACGTTGTAGGTGTCGCCACCGGCGCCGATCTTGTGTGAATGCTCTGAAAAGCTAATCATTTGCATATCACAGCATCATCTTCCTGTCGGTTAAATCTCGCGTGTGTAGCACGTCATCTTCCTGGTGTAACAATTTTAATGGCCTGTAGTGTACGGCTAGTTCAACCACAGATAGTATAAAGCAGTGTAACAACACTATTTAGTTAATACAGAGCACAGACCAAGTCTCTGAGAATTCCTTCTCTCTGTTAATATGTACCTTCACTCTACATATAGTGTCTGCAAACCGCTACGAATTGTGTAGCAGAGAGTACTTGACTTGTAACACTTACTAGGGATTTTCCCGTTCCATTCGCTTATGAAGCGGGGGACCAATGACTGTACAAATGCTTCTGTGAGCCATGTATTTTGTGTAATCGTAACTTTGTTGTCCTTGCGGATGCCTTACGTAATGTATTGTAGCATATTCTTAGATCCCTCACTTAATGCTGGTTCCTAAAACGCTTTATGCAGGCTTTCTCCAAATAGTTGACGCCTTTCTTCAGGGATGTACCAGCTTTTTAGACGCGTTCGCTTGTGATTCAAGCAAACCTATGAACATTGATGATGCCCTTCTTTGTATATGTTCTGTATCCCGTGCTATTTGTATTTGGTATTGGTCCCACACTGTTCAGCAGAATTCTACGATGGGTTTCAAGCAGTATTCTACGATGGGTTTTGCAAGTGTTTTGTAATCAGTTGCCTTTGTCGATTGATTGCATTTCCTTAATATTACAGCAATGAATCCCAATCTGCCACCTGATTTACCTAGCACTGAACTCATGTGATCATTCCATTTCATATCCCAATAAACTATTACATTCAGGTATTTACATGAGATGACTGAGCCCAATAATAACTCACTAAGATTTTAGTTGTAGAACATACGTTTTTTCGTTTAATGAAGTGTACATTGTAACATTTGTGAATATTTAAAGCCAAACTTTACACCACATCGACATGTTATCGACTCGGTACGTCCATAGTTTACTTCATGTAGTACTTCATGAAACATAACTCCAAAAGAGTCTGAGATTACTCTTTATATTGTCTGCCAAGTCATTAATATACAACATGAACAGCGAGGGTCCAACTCACTTCATGGGGCACGACTAAGCCTGCAGTTACTCCTACAACTGTCGATGACTCTCCATCTAAGATAATATGCTTCACTCGGCCATATCCCAGTATATCCTGTCTCTTAATGCGACCTACAGAACATTATGAATAAAAGAATGATAAATGAATGAGGAAGGTGTAGCGAGGGATAAGATACTTCACTCGTATTCAGGAGGAGCTGAGCTCATGCCGGTCTGCCTACATCTTTGTTATTCCCTCCTGCTAAACAATAAGGCTAGGACGATGTGGAAAAATGCTTCGGAACGGCAGAATTAAGATACAGACGAAAGATAGACCTATTATTAATTTGTTTCAAAATTGTAGTAGTAAAAGTAACGCGCCGCCGCGCTGTAATTCAGCTCGCTAGGGAACATAATGTTGGTTGGTGCATAAGTTCGTAGCGTTTTTCCGTAAGTTTATTAATCACAACAGATACACATAACAGACACTTAGGTCATCAATAACATATTCTCTTTGACTATTTACAACGGTCTACCAAGGCTTGGGTAACTTATAGGTTCCTGTACTGTGTAAAACACGAGGTTATGAGGCGAAGAACCATGTTCGGAGTCATGTTCGGAATGTATTTTCATCCGAACGGGAATTTCCTTGAAGGGTGTTCGATAGTAAGCGGAAAAGCTGAAACTCTGAGGGAGCAAGATCAGATGAGTAAGGAGATACGGAATGACTTCCAAACCCAACTCATCTGTAGAGTTTTTTGTCAGTCTAACAGAATACCGGCGGCAGTTATCGTGGAGTAGCATCACTTCACACAGCCTTCCTGGTCGTTGGTCTTGGATTGCGCTTGCAAACGTCTCAATTGCTGACAATAAATGTCGACTATGATGGTTACACCTCCGGGAAACAATTCGTAGGGCACCACACCGTCGCTGTTGTACCAGATGCGCAGATTTTGTGGATACGCGCTGACATTTGAGGGGGAGTTGCTGCTTTGTTTGAGCTCAACCATTCCTTTCTTTTCCTTATGTTGGCATGCTGTTGTTGTGATCTTCAGTACAGAGACTGGTTTGATGCAGCTTTCCATGCTAACCCTATCCTGTGCAAGCTTCTTCATTTCGAAGTACCTTCTGCAAACTACATCCTTCTGAATCTGCTTAACGTATTCATCTCTTGGTTTCCCTATACGATTTTTACCCTCCACGCTGCCCTCCAATACTAAACCCTAGACGCTTCAGAACATGTCCTACCAACCGATCCCTTCTTCTAGTCAAGTTGTGCCACAAATTCCTCTTCTCCCCAATTCTATTCAGTACCTCCTCATTGGTGACTTGATCTATCCATCTAATCTTCAGCATTCTTCTGTAGCATCACATTTCGAAAGCCTCTATTCTCTTCTTGAGTAAACTATTTTATCGTCCATGCTTCACTGCCATACATGGCCACACTCCATACAAATACTTTCAGAAAAAGCTTCCTGAAACTTAAATCTATAATCGATGTTAACAAACTTCTCTCCTTCAGAAACGCTTTCCTTATTATTACCAGTCTACAGTTCATATCCTCTCTACTCCGACCATCAGCAGTTACTTTGCTGCCTAAATAGCAAAACATCTACTACTACAAGTGGGGTAGGACGTCAAACGGGCCGACTTCGAGAAGGAGAGGCACCACAGGACATTTTAATTTGCACTGTCTATATTTTTAAAAATAAATTCATAAAACTTTGTCAGCATGACCAGAAAGGATTCCGGATTACCACTCATAGCAGTGGAAGTTAAAAAAACACGAAAAAATAATATTTTTTAAATGTGAAATTTCATGATTTTTTTCACATACTGTTGGCTGCATTTGTTGCTATATGTACACTTTTCTTCATAAGTAAGAGAAATTCTTCGATGAATTTTGCACAGCTTACAAACCATACTTACAAGTGTATGAAACCCTAGAATTTATTTAATCTATGGAAAAATGAATGGGCTGTTACGTTTTAAACTTTGTGTTTAGAGAAAACTCGAATTTTATAGTTAATTATCTCATTTTTTACCACAGTTTTTAACAGATTTGGGAAATTCTAGAGTTTCATACACCTGTAAGTATGGTTTGTATGCTATGGAAAATTCATCGAAGAATCACTCTTACTAATGGAGAAAAGTGTACCTACAGCAAGAAATGCAGCCAATACCAAGTGAAAAAATGATGAAATTTCACGTGTAAAAACAAATTATTTTGTTATGTTTTTGAACTTCCTCTGTTATGAGTGTGAATTCTGACTCCTTCCTGGCCATGCTAACAACGTTTTATGAATTTATTTGTAAAAGTATAGACAGTGTAAATTAAAATGTCCTGTGGTGCCTCTCCTGCTCCAAGTCGGCCCGTTTCACGTCCTACCCCCCTTAAGTGTCTCATTTTCTAACCTAATTCCATCAGCATTCGACTACATTCCATTACCCTCGTTTTGCTTTTGTTGATGTTCATCTTATATCCTCCTTTCAAGAAACTGTCCATTCCGTTCAACTGCTCTTCTAGGTCGTTTGCTGTCACTGACAGAATTACAATGTCATCGGCAAACCTCAAAGTTTTTATTTCTTCTCCATGGATTTTAGCTTCTATTCCAAATTTTTCTTTTCTTTCCGTTACTGCTTGCTCAATATACAGACTGAATAACATCAGGGATGGGCTACAACCCTGTCTCACTCTCTTCCAAGCGACCGCTTCCTTTCATACCCCTCGACTCTTATAAATGCCATCAGATTTCTGTACGAACTGTAAAGAGCCTTTCGTACCCTGTATTTGACCTCTGCCCCATTTAGAATTTAAAAGACGATATTCCAGTCAACATTGTCAAAAGCTTTCTCTGAGTCTACAAATGCTAGAAACATAGGTTTGCCTTTCCTTAATATACCTTCTAAGATAAGTCGTAGGGTCAGTATTGCCTCACGTGTTCCAACATTTCTACGGGATCCAAACTCATCTTCGCCGAGGTCGGCTTCTACCAGTCTTTCCATTTCTCTGTAAGGAATTCGTGTTAGTATTTTACAGCCGTGACTTATTACACTGAAAGTTAGGTAATTTTCACACCTGTCAGCACCGGCTTTCTTTGGGATTGGAATTATTATATTCTTTTTGAAGTCTTAGGATATTTCGCCTGTCTCATATATCTTGCACACCACGGCTATGAGTAGTTCTAATGGAATGTTGTCTACTCCCGTGGCCTTGTTTTGACTTACGTCTTTCAGTGCACTGTCAAGTTCTTCACGCAGTATCATATCTCCCATTTCATCTTCATCTACGTCCTCTTACGTTTCCACAATATTGCCCTCAAGTACATCGCCCTTTTTTAGACCATCTTTCTGCTTTCCCTTCTTTGCTTAGAGCTGGTTTTCCGTCTGAGCTCTTGATATTCATACAAATGGTTCTCTTTTCTCCAAAGGTCTCTTTAATTTTCCTGTAAGCAGTATCTATCTTACCCTTAGTGATATTTGCCTCTACATCCTTTCATTTATACTCTAGCCATCCCTGCTTAGTCATTTTGCACTTTCTGTCGATCTCATCTTTGAGACGTTTCTATTCCTTTTTGTCTGCTTCATTTCCTGCGTTTTTATATTTTCTCCTTTCATCAGTTAAATTCAATATCTCTTCTGTTACTCAAGGATTTCTACTAGCCCTCGTCTTTTTGCCTACTTGACCCTCTGGTTCTTTCACTATTTCATTTCTCAAGGCTAACCGTTCTTCCTCTACCGAATTTCTTTCCCCCGTTCTTGTCAATCGTTCCCTAATGCTCTCTCTGAAACTCTCTACCACCTCTGGTTCTTTCAGTTTATCGTGTTCCTATCTCTTTAAATTCCAACCTTTTTGCAGTTTCTTCAGTTTTAATCTGCAGTTCATAACCAACAGATTGTGGTCAGAGTCCACATCTGCCCCTGGAAATGTCTTACAATTTGAAACGTGGTTCCTAAATCTCTGTCTTTCCATTATATAATCTACCTGAACCCATCCAGTATCTCCAGGCCTATTCCACGTATACAACCTTCTTTCATGATACTTAAACCAAGTATTGGCTATGATTAAGTTATGCTCTGTGTAAAATTCTACCAGACGGATTCCGCTTTCATTCCTTACCTCCACTCCATATTCACCAACTACTTCTCCTTCTCTTCCTTTTTCTACTATCAAATTCCAGTCCCACTGGACTATTAAATTTTCATCTCCCGTCATTATATGAATGATTTCTTTTATCGTATCATATATTTCTTCCATCTCTTCGTCATCTGCGGAGCTAGTTGGCACATATTAACTCGTATTACTGTGGTAGGCGTGGGCTTCGTGTCTGTCTTGGCTACAACAACGCTTTCACTGTGCTGTTAGCAGCAGCTTACCCGCGCTCCTATTGTTTATTCATTATTAAACATACTCCTGCGTTACCCTTAATAGATTTTGTATTTATAACCCGATTCATCGGACAAAAAGTCTTGTTCCTCCTGCCACCGAACTTCACTAATTCCCTCTATATCTAACTTTAACCTATCCATTTCCGTTTTTAAATTCTCCAACCTACCAGCCTAATTAAGGGCAGGAAATGTTGCACGGTAGTGGAATGGCCATAGTTTATCACATCTGCCAGTTACAGAGTACAGTGACGTGGGTCATTGTGAATTAATGTGTTTAACCTATCTTCATCAAACCCCGAGGATCTTCCTGAACGTGAAAGATCACAAATGTCTAAACGTTCCTCTTTAAAACGACGAAACCATTTTCTTGTCGTGGTCTGTCCAGTGGCAATATCCCCATTCGCGGTGCAAATGTTTCTGGCTGCCTCCACTGCCGTCACCCCTCTATCGAACTGAAACAGAAAATATATTCTGATTTCTCCACTTAGCACACCATTTTCCAGCGTCCACGGTTCCACTCACTATCTCCAAATGACAAAATGACAGTATGTAAACTCGAACAGCAACAGTGAACTACAAGTAAAAAATCGATAAACAAATCTATAGTAACCGGAATACCAACATGCAAAACAAAAACGCTACGAACTTATGCACCAACCTAATACCTAGCCGTAGCAGCGTGCACGGTGATGGCAGGCTGAGAATGGGCCTATGGACAAGGAATGTCCAGATGCCATCAGCGTGTATTGAAGGTTTGAGTTAACTCCACAAAACACCAGACTGATGTAGTGTTATTGATTGTGCCAGATCAGATGAATGAACTTACTGTTAACACTGACTGAGATATATTGGAGCTGTTTCCACGTCACCAGGTGGCTCACGGTTAACGAAAAGTTTCCGACAACATGTAGACTGCAGAAGATTTCCCTGGCCAAATCGTAAATGTGCACGCGGTGTCGTGCTACCGACACGGAAGAACATCGCCTGGGATGAGGACCTTCAGTGGATGGGTGACTTCCAATTAGGAAGACGCTTGCCTCCTTGTCTCTGAGTCCCACCCCACTCGATCGAGCTTGGCATACTCCTTCGCCCAGTTGAGACCTACTTTCCGCAATCAAAGACACGTCTGATGAACTGGATCAAAAGAATTTTGTGTCAACCTTCTTCGAAACGGTCTCAGAGATTTGCTTCCCTTTTGGACTTTTCTGCAAGAAAGACATGATGAATCGCAGAACTCTTCCAGATATCGTCAGCTTTTTGCTAATTATTTAAGCAATAATCAAGAATCTCCCTGGCAGCTGGGCTGTACCGGGTATGAGAAGAAGATTGTGGTGGACACTGATTTTCAACTCAAGTGAATGTGAATGATGTATTCCTTCGAAGAAAAGGTCGATATGTTTCTCATATACGGAGAATGCCAACGAAATTAAGTGAAAGCTAGAGACTTATACGCTGAAAGATATCCTCAACATACTCACCCTACACGTTGTACATTTAAATATGTGTACGATAAATT
Organism: Schistocerca cancellata; assembly: GCF_023864275.1. Classification (NCBI taxonomy): domain Eukaryota; kingdom Metazoa; phylum Arthropoda; class Insecta; order Orthoptera; family Acrididae; genus Schistocerca; species Schistocerca cancellata. The sequence continues at coordinate 273,752,278 of NC_064629.1, forward strand.
GAGAATAACTGGATCTTTAACGCATCGGAAACATATCCGGCAAAGGAAAGTTACTAACGAGGAAACGGAAATTGGTACTCTTGCCACTGCGGTTCGACAGCCTTGTAGTGGTGTACGTGTTCCGCATCGCCATAAATATCATCCTTACCATATCAGTCTCCACCAAGAATTAACTGGTACGGATTGTATGCGCCGCATTGAATTCTACCGATGGGCTCAACTTCAGATTCAGAGGGATGACACATTTATTAATTTGATTTCATTTACTGACGAGGCTACATTCACGAACCATGGAAATGTTAATATGCATAACATGCATTCTTGGGAAACTGAAAATCCATGTTGGCTGCGGCAAGTTGCACACCAAAAACCGTGGTCGGTGAACGTATGGTGTGGGATTCTGGAGGACAGAATTATAGGCCCCTATTTCATTGAAGGAAATCTTAATGGAAGGAAGTACACCCCATTCCTGCAAGAAACATTAGGTCTGTTATTGGAAGAAATACATTTAGGAACAAGGAACAGAATGTGGTATCAACACGATGGGTGTCCGGCATAGTTTTCGCTGATGGCTAGAAATGAGTTGCAGAGACAGTTCCCAAATCGTTGGATTGGACGCGGAGGAGATGTGTCGTGGCCGGCTCGTTCGCCAGACTTGATGCCTCTGGATTTTTTTATTGTGGGGATTCGTAAAAGACATTGTTTACAAAGACGTTCCAACTACACCTGAAGATAGGCGAGAGAGAATTGTCAGAGAATGTGCTTCGATACGTGTCGATGTGATAAGGAATACCACTCAATCCATGATAATAATATTGCAGCACTGCATTGATACCAATGGTCATCACTTCGAACACCTTCGTTGATCTTCAAAGACCTTACTGTTACACATAATTGGATTCGTCTCGATAGCCGCTATCAGAAAATAAGTACCAGACTATAGCATCCCATTTAAGAAAACAAAGTTGACCTTCATATCCCTGACGCGACCCCACCTAGCAACAAAGCACCAACGCATATTATGGCCCCCGTTGTACCATGCAACTTTTGTCCCACAAACTTTTCAGCTCCTATCACGCTTTCGGAGTTATTCTTGGTGGCAATGGTAGTGACTCACCCTGTATAACTGCCACTGTGTTGCCAGTGCAGGATGTTATGCACCAACTGACTTCCCGATTATGTCCCATTTAGGGCGATCTGGGTGCCCAAATCACTAGCTCAAATTTTCCAGGATGTTCTTCAAACCAACCGCGAAAAATTGTGGCCCCATGACATGAAATCGCTGTTTGGCAAGATGAACTCCATGATCGGCTAAAAATGGTCTCCAGATAGCCGAACATAACCATTTCCAGTCAATAGATGGTTCATTTGAACCAGAGAACCCAGTCCATTCCATGTAAACACAGCCCACGCCATTATAGAGCCACCACCAGCTTGCACAGTGCGTTGTTGACCATTTGGGTCCATGGTTGCGTCGAGTCTGCACCACACTCGAACCATACCATCAGCTTTCACCAACTGAAATCGGAAATCATCGGACCGGGCCACGGGTTTCCAATAGTCCAATAGTCCAACCGATATGGTCACGAGCCCAGGAGAGGCGCTGCAGGCGATGTCGTGCTGTTAGCAAAGGCACTCGCTTCGGTCGTCTGCCGCCATAGCCCATTAACGTCAGGTTTCGCCTCACTTTCTTAACAGATACTTTCGTCGTATGTCCCACGTTGATTTCTGCGGCTATTTCACGCAGTGTTGCTCGTCTGTTAGCACTGACAACTCTATGTAAACGACGCTGCTCTCGGTGTTTAAGAAGGCCTTCAGCCACAGCGTTGCCCATGGTGAGAGGTACGGCCTGAAATTTGGTATTCCCGGCACACCCTTGACACTGTGGATCTCGGAATACTGAATTCTCGAACAATTTTCGAAATGGGATATGCCATGAGTCTAGCTCCTGCTACCATTCCGCGTTCAGAGTCTGTTAATTCTCGTCTTGCGGACATAATCACGCCGGAAACCTTCTCGTATAAATCATCTGAATACGAATGACAGCTCCGTCATTGCACTGCCCTTTTATACCTTGTGTACGCGATACTTTGGACATCTGTGTATGTGCATGTCACTATCCCATGACTTTTGTCATTTTAGTGTATTTTCTGAAATTTCGAGCGGTTATCAATCTTATGTTGCACTGCCGGAAGGGTATATTCGGTTTCGATATATACCGCTTTATACTGTTTTCTAATAAAGTACAACGTTGTCACGATTTTTTCTGCGTTACGGGGTCCACTCAGTCATTGTGAGGCCACATGATGAGCTGCTTGGATAAAGAAACAGTGGCATTATCAGGATTCATCTGCTCGGAATAACGGCTGAATGGATTGTCGACATGCTGATCGTATGTCCCACCATAATAGATCGTTCCTCGTACTGCGGTGTAGGCAGCGAGCGTAACAGGCCTAATCTCTGAGTTGTATGTTTATATTTAAGAGCTAACCAGGCATTATAACGCGCAGTGTTGAAGTGCTTTGTCCTAGTATGTCGTCATTTTTCTCGATATTTTGGAAAACGTTTGAGTGACTGTGTGTATATTTAATTTATAACACGCAGAGCAACGATTTTCAATGAATCAAGAATACTGCTTGAACTGGGTATAAATAATTTACTCTGTGAAACTTTAAGAGATTGTTTGGACTTTAAACGTTTACATAGGGAATTTGTGTAACACACAGTCAAATGCATGTTTAGGACAATAAATAGGCAGTTCAGTCAATTATCTGTTGCACATCTTCGAGGGTTTTGTGCATTAGACCCCTGTTGATGGACTCTAAACTGAGCTAGGACTATATTACTGTTTAGGGGCTCAGGAACAGGTGGTCGGACGATCAGCGGTCAGTCAATGTTTCCAGCCTCAACCGCATTAAATAAGCGTAACACCAAACGTGAAATTACAAGCCCTGCAATTATTTCCGTGGTAGCCCTATATCATTGTCTCAGGTCGTTTACTTCTCCCTTCCTCGCTTCTCCCGCTGAAGTGGTACACGGTGTCTAATGTTCCCTAACCTCGATTAGGGGCGGGGGATATATCTGTTGAAACGAACAAGTGCCATACGCTACACCATCCTGGCCCTTTGCGAACTTCTGCTCCGTCACTACTAGTCTAGGCGCCAACGGGGCATTAAAACCTAATCTCACTTCCGTTTACGACGAGACATGAACCTTGTCTTTATTTTCTAGCTAGTAAACAGGTTGTTTTATGCTGTAGTCGAGCGAATGTTGATATCTTGTAGATAAGCTGGCGTCAGCTGTTCTTTCTTTCGCACACGGTCGTAATGTCAGATAAGCTCTCGCTTGCAGTAGACCACTGCTGCAGCACGTAGTGTGCTGCCTCTCGATTCCTAACGGTGCTGCCCCGAACCAAGCAACCGGTCGACACTTCCTGAGAAAGAAGTGATTCAAACCCTGTCTTCCATCGGTAATGCTCTCAGAAACTGCACTATCTGTGCATGGTTGTAGTATCATTCAAACTGCCAGTAACTCACTCCTACCCTTCGAGCCTTAAAATAAGTACTTTTTAATTATTTTATCATTTGGCCCTGTAAGACCTCACAGCCATCCTTTTTGTATATTAATATTATCGCGCAGTAATAATTATCCAACATTTAAAAAAAAACAACTCCGGAATCTAATATTCATCACCATTTCAGATAAAACATACAAAAATACTTCTGGCAACGGATATCAAACTTTACAGAACACTAACTCAATGAATTAACCAACAAATCTGAATACAGACTAAGTCATATAGAAAAATCACTTATCGACGTAAGCCCAAATGATGTAAGGAGTTTCAAATTATTTTGGTCCGAAACTGAGTTTATTCTTGGTGAGATATATTCTAAGTTGTAATAAAGATTACCCACTTGTAACTTTGTACTTGTTGAATGAAAACCAAAAACGGTTTGTCACTCTTATTCATGTTGCAATGGTAACAAAATGGCCTTTTCATTACGTCAATTGTATGGAAATTTTATGAAAATACAGCCACGACAAAATAGTATTACGGAAAACGTGAAGAGGGCTCGCTTCAACAACCTATAACGGGAGATCTGTGCTGATAAGAGAAATAATAACAGCATCTGTAAGCCATCCGCAAATTCCTTATCCGTATACGCATTTGCAATTCTTTTATCTGCTTCCACATTCGCTGATATTAAATCACTGTCGTCTTCTTCTCTTTACTTTTCCAGCCTTATCCCGTTACTTCATAATTTCAGCATGTTAATCTACATTTGTCAATGTTAGTGGTAGAGGGTGGGCGAATGCCCTTCCTGTAGCCACCCCTTCCCCCTGGGATGGAATTTGTGTACCCTATATGTTTGCGTCTAATATTATCCGTGCCAAAGTGTGAGGACGTATACTAAATGTTTATGAATCCTGTAACTGAGGCTGGACGTGGTTATCAGCACGGTATTCACACAGTAGAAAGCGGTAAACCGCCTAAAAACCACATACCGGTTGGCCGGCACACGGGCCCTCGTCGTTAATCAGCCGGGCGGATTGGGTAGGGGGTTGACGCGTCTCCCCGAATCCCGGAAGCTGCATAATGACGCTCGCGGCTTCCTGGCGGGTCAATATTAGTTCAGTATTAATGTACTGAAAACCTCTTTAACTGTTCGATACACTGGTGCTCTGATAATAGCCTTGCCCCTGGCTTGAATATTTCTCTACGGAAGTCGGACCTCGTATTATAGATTCCACAGACTAATAAATTAGAGCCCTATAATGGTAATACATCAATACAACACAGCCCGTCATATTTTTGATACGTCCTTTAACTTACAACTTTGTGTTGTAAGTATTGAAACAGATTTTGAGAAATTTTCTGTTGAATATTTCCTCAACATTGTGAAGACAAATGAAGTCGTCTTCCAAGGTATGACATCTTGCACACTGTTAAATGTTAGTCATATAGTTCGTTTATCGAATGTACGCTAAGTCGCCATAATGATGAATCATGCTGACGAGCTACACACCTAGACGTAAGAGGCGTTGCACTGTGTACTTGTAAATACATTTAAGAAAAACGTTAATATATTCAGTAATTTTATACTGAACGTTATTTATGTCGTATGTGATACACAAACAGGAGTCAGATCATGAAGCAAGATTTCAATCAAACAAGTGTTCCAGAACGGTCTTCACGTCGCTTTTTGATATCCGTCGCTAATTATGTAAGTGGTCTTTCTTAATTTAAGTGAAACAGGAATGTATCACACGTAAAACAGCTACTAGGAGGACGAGAATAGGATTTGCATTTAATTCTGTGAAAACCAGGAAGATGAACATATCGTCATCTTTAGCCCTTGCATATGCCAACCACACATCTGCCGTCTCAAAGACACCGCGTATTCAAGTCGTCCAAAACAAATAATAATAATCACCAAAAAATAATTATTGTTACTCTCGATCAATGCAACAGAAAGAGACGAAAGTCGCAAAATTGGCACTATCCATTAACCTTTTAACCAAAAATTAATTACTACTGCGGATATACGTTGATATACCAGCAAATACTTGCACTGGCACGTGCATTTACACTCAAAGTAATTATTAATTACCTCTAGCTATAAACTTCAAACATATCTTAGATCCGATGGTATGTTGTATGTCCATGTGATTCCTCAGCTTATCGACTTCTGACATTTCCAACTGTTCATGCCATTCACACGTCATTCGCCAAGCGAAAAAGAGAGGAAAATTATTTTTGTGGAAGCATGGACACGTAACTCATTTTAATTGCTTCTTTTGCTAACTGATCGACCTTTTCATTATTAATTATTTCACGACAGCTTTTAACCCTAACAATTTTTTTTTAATTTATAGCAGTTTCTCCATTCTTTAAGTTCCTCATTTATATTAAAGTGATTATCTTACTTGCTCCAGATCCTGGATTCACTGTAGACATCATCCTCGTCAGATGTTTTAACAACCTTCAGTGTCTCTTCTATACTAACATTTACGTCATAGATATAGAATATTCGCGAATAAGTTTCAACACCATCTGTGATCAACGGACACTCAACTGGCACATTACAAATAGCTTTCAGTTCCCATTTCTGATTCGTATGTCTTAACTGGGAAGTACTGTGGCCGCGTAATTTGTGGCATAAAAGAAAACTTAAGTGTAACACAGTTATTTTTAATTCCTCGACTTTCATTCTTGAGTCGCAACTCGAGATTTTCATGTAGGAAGAACTTTGCTGGATACCTTATTATTCAATCACCCATGGGACGAAGAATATGCCGGGGAACGTCTCACCCACAGCGAAAGACTTGTTTGCACAATATTTCCTTAACTCTCCAGCGTTTCGTACGCAATAATGAAACTTGGCTCGAAGATGGAACTGCATATAAGAGCGAAGCTCGAACCGGGACGCTTCTCATTTGCGGAGATTTGTCTTTTGACTGAGGTCTTCCAGTATGTCTCAGTGCCCGATTTAGATCTTAGTTCCTGTAGTATCTCAGTGTTAGTCCGTGACTCACAGAGTCTTTGGAAGAAGCTGTAGGCTATGACTGAGTATTACCACTTCTGCCAAATTCTCTGCAGATAAACACAATTTCATTGCAAAAGTTAATTTGGTCACGAGTGTTGACCTTTTTCTGCTTCTCCGTTCTATATTAAACAAAATGTGACACCAAGACCATTGGTTGTTGTACTTTTGTATCGAACGATCATTATATGTTTGTCATCTTTGAACAGTTCTTTCACGTCTCTCTTGAGTTCTTTCCTTATGCATGATTGTTCCTGTTCAGTACATGCCCTTTTCTCTCAGAGCTTCCAACAGAGGAATATTATGAGATATCTAGCGGAGAACAGAGACGAATGTACTTATAGTGTACGGACAAGACCAATTAAGCTATAGTTGCTTTCGGCTGAGGAGTGATTTTCTCCGACAGATATCAAACACTAATCATTGACTCATCACTACGACGAAATTTTCACATCTTTCGTGAGTGGCTGACTTTGCACATACTGTTACAAGAACATCTGTTCATTGATAAAATTATCATCTCCATTGTAGCGATTCGGCTGGATGCAGCAGTCCATTACGGGATGATTTTTCAAAAGAAACCTTTTCATGTTCTGTTCTGGAACATGCTTTATGCCAACAAAATAAAATGAGTTTCTTACAGAAGTGAAAAGATCTCATGCAGATAATGTCTACTCTTATCGGAAATCAAAATCCATATTGCCCGTACATTTGAGAAAAACGTTCCAGTACCAACCGTGAATCGAACACACGACGCTTAATTTTGAAAGCTGACACTTATCCACGGAGCTACCTCGCTACATCTATTACTCATAACTATTTTCCGTTATCACACTCGAAGTGAACACACAAGATGAACTTTTTTGTTACATAATTATTACAAGAACTTTGCAGTACTTCCCACAATAATTTGTATTCCAATTAATTTCTCTTTTCCTTTCAGTTCGTAAGCGGTAACTCAACTACCAACCTTGTTTTAGACACATAGTAAAAGTCTGTTTATGGAGAGACAAGATTAATGATTTCGTCTGAAAAATACTCTCGAAAACGCTTCGTAAGTGTCTGTATCGCATAATTTAAAATGTCACTCAAGGTGTTCGTGCAACAAATTTCCATCTTCTCTACAAATTTTGTCTTCCTTCTATTAGATTTCACTCTCATATGACGTGATCCGTAATTACTCTGGAATTTCTTGTGCGTTTGGTTGACACCTTGAAATTGCTGGCTATAAAGTACTTCCTGGTCCTTGCAATAATTCTCTCCGTAAAAGAACCCGCTTACAGAAAATTTTATGTCTAAGTAACACTCTCCATGAGCTATCTACATGGTTATCGTCACTATTAAACGGTCTTTATATCTTGGCGGAAACGAGGGCACATAACTTCTGCACCATATAACGTGATAAAAAGTAAAATTCTTTTGGCCTTAAACACTGTAATCGGAAGAAAACGTAAGGTAAAATTCTCTTGCCTAAAACTGCGTTACTTAAAATTCTAAAACACGTCTTAAGAAGTTAATTTAAGAACGTATAATGCCAAATACTGCAATTCATATATCTAAGTATGCCTGTATAGTTTCGTGCACCCTGGAACCATGTATAAAGAATTAAAAATGTATCGTACCTTCGTGGTGTCGTGTCAAGGCTGCCATCTTTAAACACATAGCGTAACATTGCGGAGTAGATGCGAACTACTGGGGTACATGGCGCGGTCTACGAAATGCATACGAAAGTGTGACATGCATCACTACGTTCAGCTTCACTTCATGGTAGCTTAATGTGTCTAAAAATGAATTTATGCGATGGTGCGCCCACAGTCTGAAACGAATGATATATTATACCCCAAACGAGAGACATTTTTTATCTTCAATTCTATTTCTAGTTTACATTGAATGAGTAATCTTCGACACGTAACTCATCCACTGGAACTGAACTCTTATTCTCGGTCACTATTCTGCAGCATAAATATTTCTGCTTCTGCTGGAATGTGACGTACCTTAATTCACTACTGGCTCGCTCACGTATTTAGTGTAAGCATGTAATTGCCATTTTGCTTGCTTGCAGAGTGATTCGACTTTCCGCTGCATCTGTTCAGCGGACTACTCACTTTCACGCACAGCTAATCCTCTTCTCTCGCTACGTGGACTAGTTAACCATCTCACTGTCAGTCTGTGAGTCATGTAAGCAACTCATGATATGACACCCCATAATTACGTCCGTGCGTGTACTTCTGTATTGGGAAGTAACAGTAGTGTAAGGAATGTGTATAATTTCCAATTCATGAACTGTGTTAAGTTAATTAGGAAAGGTGTGAACTTCTATGTTCCCTTCTGGCCCAACTTTTTTTTATATTGCCAGAAGAAATTGTCAGAGATTCTGTTGCTGTTTTTCTTTCATTGCTTGCAATACGATATTTAATCCCTGATAAACATAATTAAGCGGTGCGTTGTGAATATAGGAACAAATGGAGAACAGATTAGTCAAAAAGAGATACCTGGTATATATGAGTTAGTTACATGATCGCTACATCATTTGCACATTTTTATCGAAATGATGTGGAACGTATCAGTTCATAGGCCTCATATACACTGATCAGCCAGATCATCGTGTCCAGCCACCTAATAGCCGGCATGTCCACCTTTGGCACGGATAACAGCACAGCGACGACGAGTCGTGACATGGAAGTAACGAAGCCTTGGTAGTCACTGGAGGGAGTTGGCATCACATCTGCACACACAGGTCACCTAATTCCCGTAAATTCCGGGTACGGAGAGGGGGGCGATTAGCCCTGACGCCAGGTTCAATCTCATCCCAGATGTGTTCGATCGGGTTCAGGTCTGGCGAGTTAGGAGACCAGCACATCAATGGGAACTCACCACTGAGTTCCTCGAACTACTTCTTGATACTCCTGGCCTTGTGACATGGCGTATTATCTCGTTGGAAAATGCCACTGCCATCGGCAAAAAACATGATCGTCATGAAGGGACGTACGTGGTCTACAGCCAGCGTACGATACTCATTGCCCGTCATGGTGCATTGCACTAGTTCCACTGGACCCATTGTTGGCTCAAATGGCTCTGAGCACTATGGGACTTAACATCTGAGGTCATCAGTCCCCTATAACTTAGAACTACTTAAACCTAACTAACCTAAGGACATCACACGCATCCATGCCCGAGCCAGGATTCGAACCTGCGACCGTAGCGGTCGCGCGGTTCCAGACTGAAGCACCTAGAACCGCTTGGCCACACCGGCCGGCACTGGACCCATGGATGCCCACGTGAATGTCTCGCAGAGCATTATCGAGCCAATGTCAGCTTGCCTCCGTCCTGCAGTATAGGGGTCAAGGAGCTGTTCCCCTGCAAGACGCCGGATTCGCGTCCTCCCATCGGCATGATGAATAAGGTATCGGGATTCATCAGACCATGAAACGCTCTGCCACTGCGCCAACGTCCAGGGCCAATGGTCATGTGCCCATCTCAGCCGTAGTTTCTGATGCCGTGGGGTTAACACTGGCACATGCATGAGTTGCTGGCTGCGGGGGACCATTGTTAAGAGTTTTCGGTGCTCTGTGTGTTCAGACACCCATGTCTGATTTTAATGTATTATATACCAAAATGTTAAGTAAATTCCAAAGTGCATTATGGAGTACAAAAAAGAAAATTTGAAATTTCAACTAATTTCACGTACAATGTCCCCTAAAAAAGGCTTTAACATGCCTGAAAAACTTAAAATGACTGCCAAAAAAATGCAAAACAGGAAAGACCGCAAATTCAGTGTAATACTTGAAATATGTGAACGTATTTGTTGTTCATGTGTCAAGGTATGTTGATGATGACGTCTCATACTCCAAGGTGCGTAGGTAACGATGCGGGAGACCTGCACCGCCGACTAGGCAAGGTCGTAGCGGAGGTGACTTGCCATTCCCTTCCTCCAACCGTAATGGGGATGAATGATGATGACAACACAACGACACCCAGTCATCTCCAGGTAGGGAAAATCCCTGACCCCGCCGGGAATCGAAAGCGGGACCCCGTGCGCAGGAAGCGAGAACGCTACCGCAAGACCATGAGCTGCGGATTCAAGGTATGTAAATGAGCCGAACTATATAAATAAACTGTCAAAATATTACTGCCCTATAGAAACTGTTCTGTATACACTAAGATGATAAAAGTCAATATGTACCTCCTAATATCGTGTCAGACCCGGCGTAGTGCAGCAGCTCGACTTGGCGTGGACTCTAAAAGTCGTTGGACGTCTCCTGCTGAAATACTGACCCCTGCTGCCGATATGGGTGTCCATAATTTCGAAAGTGTTGCCGGTGCAAAATTTTGTGCACAAACTGACCATTCGATTATGACCTATAAATGTTTGATGAGGTTCATGACTGGTCATCTGAGTGGCCAAATCATTCGCTCGAACTGTCCAGAGTTTTCTTCAAACCAGTCACAAACAGTTGTGGCCCAGTGACATGGAGCATTGTCATCCACAAACATTCCATCATTGAATGAGTGCAAATGGACCCCAAGGAGTCGAACGTAACCATTTCCATTCTAGGATCCAACCGATATATTCACGAGCCTAAGAGAGGTGCTGCAGGTGACGTACTGTCAGCAAAGGCACTCGCGTCTGTCGTCTGCTGTCATAGCCTGTTAACACGAAATTTCTCCTCAACGTCTTAACGGAAACTTCTGTCGTACGTCCCACATTGATTTCAGCGGCTATTTCAAGTAGTGCTAGTTGTCTGTTAGCACTGACACCTTTACACAAATGCCGCTGCTCCTGGTTGTTAAGTGAAGGCCGTCCACCACTGCATTGTCCGTGGTGAGAGGTAATGCCTAAAATATGGTATACTCAGCACACTCTTGATACTGTAGATCTCGTAATATTGAATTCCCTTATGATTTCCAAAGTGGAATGTGCCATGTGTCTAGCTCCAACTACCATTTCATGTTCAAAGTCTGTTAATTCCTGTCGTGTGGTTATAATCACGTCTGAAACTTTTTTGCGTGAATCACCTCAGTACAAATTATAGCCCTGCCAACACTTCGAGCATGCGATACTACCGCCATCTGCATATGTGCATATAGCTATCCCAGGACTTTTTGTTACCTCAGTGAAAGCTACTTACCTTGATGTAGCGGGAAAAAAGGGAACTGGTGTAAAAATACTGATGTCGGAACGCAAAAGGGTGAATACTTTTCGCTGGAGAATACTTTTGACAGACAATAGCTGCCACAGTGTTCATTCCACCTTCTTCACCATACGTTTTGGCATGTGGACATATTCGCGCTTTTTTGTGCTGAAGGGGAATAGCACAGCCACATTGTCGATGAACGAGAGATGAGACAGCGTCAGTTAAAGAGAAAGAGAGATGGATGAAGACAATAGCAATGGCAGCCAAAGACAGAGGAGACATTGATTGTTAGTGAGAGAGAGTGACAGTAAACGGGAAAGAAAGATGCTTAGAGATAGAATCAGAAAAAACCGTTAGAGAGGAGACAGTGGAGGTGTGGAGGTGTGTAGGCACCTTACCTAGGTCTAGGGGGGGGGGAGGATGGAGGCGGGGGAGGGGGGGAAGGAGAGTCCGGAGTCTCCCAGAATGGCGAACTTTAACACATGGGTATAGGTTCGAGTGCATATTGGACCGAACTTTTCAACATGTTAAGTGTAGGGGAAAAGGTAAGCTGGAAACTCCCAAGAATTTTAGTGCTCCCAATTATGGTGGGGACAGAGGCAGTAGCAAAAAAGGACAAAAGGACACAGTGAGAGAGCAGACGATGACTGTGGGATATACCGTAAATCAATGGGAGGAAAATGAAATGGTGGGAGAGAGGCTAAGACACTGGCTGTTGTCTGAAGGCTTAACTACAAAGAGAGACTGGGTAACAAGATCTAGAATGTTCTGTGTTAAAAGAGCGAGAATCCGTTTGTTCGCCAAAATCTTTGGTGAGAAAGGCGGAATGAAGACTGAGCCAGGTGGTTGCCAATTTGTCTATCAGACTCTTTTCCAGAGGAACATAGTCGCCTTTTTGCATTCCGACAGGAGCATTTTTCCGCTGGTTTATGCAATGGTACAATACGTTTCACGAGATATCTCTGGCTGAATTCGAGTGAATTAACAGTTGTTCATGGTGCAATATGTTGAATCAGAGTACGCAAGAGCATACATACTTGTAACATAGAGACACTATTAACAGTACTAACTTTGTTTGAATTTTGGATGCAGTCTTATCCTGTATTACAGAACATGTGAACATTCAAAGATATTAGCCAGACTGTGACGTGTCATTTCATTATATTTAGAAAGAAAATGCCTCGAAGAAATAGCGCGAAGTGTTTGTATACAGAGCAGAATGTTTCTATACATATGTATCATAGTAACGGTACCTATTTTTATGATGTAGAGAGCAAGGATGTAAACGTTACTTATCGATAATACAGTGTCTACAAATGCTTCGTGTTCTACACCAAAAACAGTGCTTATAACTCAGACTTTAGATGCTTTTTCTTTCAGTTGTTATTCTTACCACAGAAAGAACGAACTACTGAAGTTAGTTACTATTGGTCACAGATATCTTCTAAGAAATTTGTTTACTTAGTAGTGCTACAGAAGAATGCTGAAGATTAGATGGGTAGATCACATAACTAATGAGAAGGTATTGATGAGAATTGGGGAGAAGAGAAATTTGTGGCACAACTTGACTAGAAGAAGGGATCGCTTGGTAGGACATATTCTGAGGCATCAAGGGATCACCAGCGTGGAAGTTAAAAATCATAGAGGGAGACCAAGAGATGAATACACTAAACAGATTCAGAAGGATGTAGGTTGCAGTAGGTACTGGGAGATGAAGAAGCTTGCACAGGATAGAGCAGCATCGAGAGCTGCATCAAACCAGTCTCTGCACTGAAGACCACAACAACAGTTTCGGATATTAAAGTACCTAACATTGTTTTTCAACGAACATGGGGAAAGACAAGCTTCGTAATTACAGAACTGACACTGAAAGTTAAATTTGCTGCCTCTAATACCTATTTTTTTTCTGAGTACATTTTCTTCATTCACATTTATGATTTCTGATTAGAGTAGATTACGGTAGCTACAAACTTAAATAACATTTATAAATATAGTTTCAATTTGGATTGTATTTCATTATAATAATTTCATAGAAAGGAAACAGTTAGTAGCACACATGTGTGACGTGCCATTACTACTATCATGATCTAGATTTCACACTCATTTTCCAATAAAGACCCTTCAGCACTTTGTAAGTAGGCTGTTTATGTTTTCTTATTGGCAACGTTACGTAGTGCTCTGTACGAAAATCACTGACTGTGCTGTGTGCAGTCTGTGGCTAGTTTGCATTGTTGTCTGCCATTGTAATGTTTGGCAGTGGCAGCTCATAAGATTTTGTTTCTACACATTTGCAACGCAAATTCTCGACCTGTGAAATTTTGTATATGAGACTGTCACTGTAGCAGAAACTGCTGTCATAAATATTTCAGTAAGAAAGGCAAGTGACCTTGACGTAATGCATTTTGGGCGCCCAGCTGAGAGGTAGTCGTCTGACAAAAGAAAGCCATTAGGGTGTGCATTTCAGAGGCACAGGTTAAAAAAAAGAAAGGGGAGGCCATTATCCTCGCTATTGACATTTCCTTGTTGAAAGCATACTGTGGAGCTCGCAATTTATGATATTTACTAAAATGCCTCATGAAATGATGAGAAACATTTTACATCTATTGTCTTTGTAGTTGAGAGATTGCTCATTTTGTTTACTATCTGGTTTCCAGCTGTGTTGCAGCATTAGTTTTATAAAATAAACTTAGATGCATTTGCTAATGTGAACACTTTCTGTCAACAGATCTATTAAATAATTATTTTATGATCCACATTCTTCAAAAAAGGAGCTCTTGGAATGGAAAGAACAATAAGAAGGGACTAATAACAGTAACTGCATATATAATTTTCTTTTCAAGTACTTGGTAATTTCTTTTGTAGAATAATTTGTGGTGCACCACTTTAATTACATAGACATTAAGACGTGAATATACATTTCCCTCGTCTGCATTATTGTTTTTACTGTAATATTTTTTCTGCTTGAGCTATGTCATGTTTAGGGATAAGTTACTGCTGTTTGCCAGGCATAGTGTTACTGAATTTGACTTTGTATTACTCTGTTAAGCTAGTTTTACTACTGATTTATTTTTCTTGTTTGCTGCACAGTGCCTTATATTAGTTGTAATATTGCAGTTGCTTTGCCATTTGTATTTTTTATCATTGCTGTTTGTGTTAATTGTTTTGTGCTGCTGCATTGCCTCGTTCCTTAGTTTAGCATCTGAGCTCAGTAGATTTAAGTTAGCTTAAGATGGGGTAGGCTATATAAGAGAACGAGTTGTGATGAATTTGAAGAAATGCACTGAGAGGTTATACGGGAAAAATACAGAAAGCATGCTTGGATAGGATTTTTTTGGCTGAAGCAAAGGTTGAAATAAGACGAAAGATCTATGGAATGAAGTTTTGGGTTGGACTGCAGTACCAAATGTTACACTGAAAACGAACCCTGTCCTTTCCTTTTGTGTTATCCCACTATGTGTTTGTGTACCCTAGTGTATTTGTTTCCTTCCTGTCTCTGTGTAGTTTCATAGAATTTTTTCTTCTTTTAATATTAAGCTGCATTCACTATGATGAGGAATACTGTTCTCCTCAAATATAATTGGCATTAATAATATGTTATTTACCTTGTAAATATGCTTAGACATTATTTATTCTGTTTTGTTTTAATGCTCATGTGTAAAGTTGATGTTTCAAAAGTTATTCTGATCTTTTATGTATTTACTTATGTCATAATTCCTATAACACTGATGTATATGTTTATTTCTATTCTGTTGTAAAGCCTGTACAACAAATGTTATCTGTATTGTTATGTTCTTTAATGATGTATTTTGTACCTTTGTAATTGTATTCTTATGTTATAAAATTGTAATTGATACCAGTTCATAATATTATTAACTTGTTAGTTACATTTCACTGCACACTTTTCTGTTGGTCATAGCATATGGACAATATGTGAGAAGTTGGGACTGTTAGTGTTTGCACGTGTGTTAATAATTCAGCAAGGGACTGGATAACAGCATTGCTGGTTCTGAGGACAATTCCAAAAACTTTGTGAGTGCACAAGTGGTGGTTCATGGACTTGCTATCTTCTCTGCAAGACTCTTCGATGGTGATTGTGCACCTGCACAGTCGCAGCAGATGGCTGCTGGCCATCTCTACAAGGACTACAGTGGGTCTGCATCTTTGAAGACCCAACAATACCATTATTTCTACAAGGACTACAGTGGGTCTACACCTTTGCTGACTCACCAGTACCATTATTTCTACAAGGACTGCAGTGAGTCTGCGCCTCTGGTGGCCCACCAATACCATACTCTCTACCAGGACTACAGTGGGTCTACTCTGTGATGACCTACCTACCAATATTCTTCAAAACTTCGACTGACTCTGCTGTGGGTTTGCTATGTTGTGGCCCATTACCTGTCTGCATGTCAAGAGTCAGCACTGTCTTTCTGTTGGAAGGACAACACCACTTCTTCAAGACTGCATGGAAATCCACTACTTCTGTGTGCAATTTCTTTTACTAATGAGACTATGTGAAAAAAACTGTAATTACTATTGTGATGAATGATCAGGACTATCTTTATGGACTGTGAGAAAATTTTAGCTTTTGACCAACATTGTATCAATAAGTGTGTGCATTTGATTTCTTTGTTATTGTAATTATGAAAAATTTTATCAAATCATTATTGGCCACTGCCCAAAACAATTTGTAAAATTTTTTGTGGGGAGCATGGGGGCTATGTAAGTAGGCTGTTTATGTTTTCTTATTGGCAACGTTACGTAGCGCTCTGTACGAAAATCACTGGCTGTGCTGTGTGCAGTCTGTGGCTAGTTTGCATTGTTGTCTGCCATTGTAGTGTTTGGCAGCGGCAGCTGGATGTGAACAGCGCGTAGCGTTGCGCAGTTGGAGGTGAGCTGCCAGCAGTGGTGGATGTGGGAAATGAAATGGCGGATTTTTGAGTACAGAATGGATGTCATGAACTGCTATATATATTATGACTATTAAGGTAAATACATTGTTTGTTCTCTATTAAAATCTTTCATTTGCTAACTATGCCTACTAGTAGTTAGTGCCTTCTGTAGTTTGAATCTTTTATTTAGCTGGCAGTAGTGGCGCTCCCTGTATTGCAGTAGTTCGAGTAACGAAGATTTTTGTGAGGTAAGTGATTTGTGAAAGGTATAGGTTAATGTTAGTCAGGGCCATTCTTTTGTAGGGATTTTTGAAAGTCAGATTGCGTTGCGCTAGAAATATTGTGTGTTAGTTTAAGCACAGTCATGTATAATTTGTTCTAAGGGGACGTTTCAACTTTTATTTCAATACACGGTTTCCTTCATCCCAGTGCAAGATCAAAATGGCCCATCTGATACACCTTGTATAATGTTCTATTACAGTCAAAATTATTATTTGGAATGTAATGAAACAGAAGCAGTCATAAACCATCTATTTTGTTTCCCACTGCGTCTAACTAGCACACCAATCAGATGAAAGAGTGTGCTGCGGTTAAATGTATGGAGAAAGAATATTAGCGCCACAACGCTTCCATGGAGTATCAGACTGAAAGAATAGTTATAAAAGGATTTGAAAACTAGTAACGAAAACAGTTAATAAGAGCCCAAACCACTGCAGCTAGGGACCTGGATGACAGTTCAGTCACGACCTACATGCTAAGGGAGAAAACTGATATGATTGACAAACTTGTTTAAGTTCGGCTTCAGATGCTTCTCAATAATGCGTGACTGTAAAGTGTATGTAAGCTTCACTTAATTTTAATTTTTAAATTGGTTTAATTTTCCTTCACTTCACTTTAAAACAAAATGCTAAGTATTACACTGATTTGTGTATTGACGAAGTGTCTGGTGCCAGTAACCGTACGATATGGAGTGTTCTGTCCCTGCTCATTCCCTGGCATGCTATATGTTTCAGTAAACAGACATCAGCACAGTCGCATATAAACAGCCATGAGTGGTGCAACGGGTAGCATATTATAACCTACTTACATATAACACTGTCAATGGTCCTTAGTGAGCCTTCTATTCAGGAAATATTTGAATCTCGGCATCAAAGTCTAGTTTCCTTTCCAAATTATATTCAGTTACCTAGGTTCCCAAGTCTGTGAGACGTTGTTAATGCATAGTTGAACTGAGAGAACTTTTAACGTGAGCTAGAATACTGATTGGAAACAAGCTTAAAATTTTAAGCTCATACATCTTAATCAACAGTTCTAATGATTCCAAAGTAATGTATTCAAAGTCTATTGGTACGTATACATCTACATAGATACTCCGCAAGTCATTGTCTGGCGCTTGGCAGTCGGTACCCTGTACCACCACTAGTCATTTCCCCTTCTGTTCCCCTTGCAAATAGTACGGGGTAAAAACGATTACCCATATGCCTCCGCATGACCACTAAATCAACAACTTTAGCTAAATTGTTGCCATGATTAAACAATTGAATGATGTCATACAATCCAAAACACCTCGTACCAGAGAGCGTGTTTCAGCCGACAAATTTAACTCACTGAGAGTTTCGACAGCAGTGGCAATTTTATCGAAGTGAGATTCAGGTGGTATCGCAGCGTCAGTTCGAGCACTCCACAAGGTGTCAGTCGTTGAAAATAAACAACTTCCACACACTGTTTTAGAATTTCCCACCGTTGTGGACTGCGACTGGAGAGATTGTAAAGAAGTTGAATCACTCCAAAAAAGTATCTGCTTCATGACATCTTCAGCTACATGTACTCCATATAAATCTATAACAACCAGAAAGAAAAAGATTTTTAAGTGGATTTCACTGAAGAAAATGTTTCTGACCTCCTTTATAAGACACTCTAATACTTCATCAGTTAGCATAACCTTGTCCTCGGCATTTAGTATTAGGAACTGAGTGTTTCACAAGTGTTGATCAATTTAAAGGTGCAATAGCAACATAGGTTTTCTTATTACGATCTACGAATCCCAAAAGCAGTTCATTTATTTCGTAGCTGTAAATTTCCGTCTTGGGGTAAATACAGCGAAAGATGAATGTTGTTTCTTCAATATGATTTGAATGAGGACTTGCACCGACAATAATTGAATAATATTTCTCATTTTCTGTCGATTCCAACGTGGCACCCCTGACATGATGGGCACAACTAGAAATAAATTAATTCTGAATATCACTTGACACTTGTAAACGCTTTCCAACTTCTTGTCCGTCTCTGGCCCTGTTAATGTATTTTGCAAGAGCTGGATCATAGTGACTCAAGAGCTCTAATGCGCCGATGAAATTTCCATTATTTGGATCTCCAGTTTTCTGAGCTGAACCTCTGGAGGCCAAGCCTCTTTGGCCAAGAAATAACGTCGCATCAAGTCACGTGTCACTAGCGATGCAAGCTCGCAATTCTACAGACGAACAAAAGAAAAACATTACCTCTTTACTTCCGAACCTCGGCATCGCAATGTACCCTGTCATGTCATTTCATTTCTTCACTTTTACGGTTCGTGCCGGACAGCTATACAGAAATGGAAATATTTTATGTGGTGTCTACTCCTGAATGGAAAATATTTTCTCTATACTCGTTTTTCACATAAAATCGCCTTGTGATGGAAAGAGAAGTGCCTTATCTTTGAGTATTGTTGGCAGACCTACCAAATTATAACGATGTTTCACAGCTGTTCCCGTGTATATTTGTACATTTGTTGGGAAAATGTTTTGGTAGGATTTCCAACAACAATGAAAGAAAGCACATTTTCGACTCTATCATAAAGTGGTTTTAGTGCACGACGTCTAAAGAAAATATTATGCATTCAAGATTAAACACGAAATATGGAATTGGCCAGTATGACTCATAAAACAGAAGAACCGAAGGGGAAAGGAACAGATATATTGGTTATGCTGGTGCAGGGAATAGGTTCTCTAATTTATTATATGATACAAAATTTATTTTACGGTAGCAGTCTGCTACTTGCCAAATTTGTACCCTGGATGATCCAAGCCCTTGAGAGAGTTATGCGTCCCATAAGGCTAGGGCTCTGGGGATATGGAACACCCCTCTCCCTCCCTCCGCCCCCCGCCCCCCTCTGACGGGCCTGTACACGAACTTTCTTTCCAATCCAATTATGAGGATACCTGTTGTTCAGGTTCTCATGGGAATTAACATCGAAGTGGAACGGTACATCGTCATGCTGAAACCACATGATCTCGAAGTCAACAATAGATACAGTTTCCAACTTCAGTAGCAGCACGTCTCGGATACATACCTGCTAACGCGCACTATTCAAATGGAGCATCATGAAGTAGGGTAGAATGTTTCACATGGGAACACACGATGTCTTTTGGTCAGTACTTCAGTCTAATAACTTATTTTAGAATCACATGAAAGAATGCACACTGCAGACTGGAATAAGTAGTTTCCACCATTTTCTACCGTTTTTATTGTTCTTGGACAGGAGGTTGGTTTTGCGTAGCATTTGTTAATAATTTGCGTTCTACACATTTAAATACTGCATATTATGCTAAATCTAAATGGAATATATTGTAAATTCTTCATGTTCATAATTTTATGGTAAATAAAAGGCTATATATTTTTAGAATTATTTATATAATATGTGGACACTTATGCCATACTTTGGCGGTTGTGCACCGTTCTGTATCTTCAAACAAAAGGTCTTTTACCATGAAGCATGTGACACTTGCAAATGACCTTAGTTTCTTTAATGTTTTAATATTTTTACGTCTTGAAAATGGAAAATTGTGTTACTTTCCAATAGCTATTCTTTCAAAATGTATTTAACTTGTAAATAGTTCTTGACAATACTTCCTCCTAATTTAATGTTACTTAATGCTTATTGGTGTGCAGTAGAATAACAATGTAAGAGATAGACTATTGAATATATTATTGAATAGATTTCCACGATTGCAATGCTTTTAAATTTGAGTCAATTATTTGTTCCTAGATGTATAACAATGTTGTAGCTTGGAACCTGTTTTCACATTTGGTAAAAACTTAATATTCCCGAGAATATTTTTTTAATTTCAAAAAAAATTCCGCAGCATATAAAAATCGCATGCCATCGTTTAGAAATGGAGTAAGAAAATATATTTAACTGCCGTTACAGCGGCAAAAGCCTGAAAAGTGTAGTAAGGTACAACACTCTCCCTACGGTTCTGTCAGTTCATCTGCTCTAGTTCCAATCCAGTGGCAGTTAAGAACACTACCAGGATTGGAAGTGACCTCATCTGTGAACCCTATGGTAAGTGTAAGAAATTAACTGACGGGTGATGCCGAACTCTATGGCATATTGTACGAAACAGGAGTCACTCATCCTGAGCAGCCATAATCATAAATGTCTTTTCTTTTCTCTTTATCTTTTTATTTTTCTTTCCGTTTGAGTCAATTGTTTCTTATCGATTCACTGCCTCCAGCATGCCTTTCATCCGACTATTTGGCACCAGCTTTTCGTTTCTTATCTCGGAAACTCACAAAAATTTTCCCGAGTTTTATTACTCCCTCCAAACCCTTGAACTTCATGCTCTTTGCATCCCTTTCTGAATCTGTTTATCCCTCCATTTACCACATCTTGTACCAGCTGTTACAGCTCTCATATATCTCTACACACCTGGAATATCCTCACCAGTCCTATGTCTCCAAGAAAATAAAATTCCAACATCCCCTTTACTCCCATCATTGAGAACACTGGCCTGCTGCTACACTTCTTTCGCCAAGTCCCTGCTGTCTTACAGTTTCACACACGTCACGTTCTTTCTCAGAACAATGTCCTCAGCCTTCCACTCCTAGACCATAAAATCACATCTGGCATCTATTCATCGTATCAGCGGTAACCTATACTACCTCTCACATTCCACATGAAGACTCCAACCCACCCCTGCGTAACTTGAATCCTGCCTGCCTCCTGCCACCTACATCCCACCTCTTGACTCTTCCCAATAAGTATTAGACATCTATTCCTCATACCACTTCCTCTCCAACACAATCTGCATCGAAGTCCCTCACGTAGAAGATGTTACAAAGAGTCCACAGCACCCTCACCCTACTGATTTCAAGACCGTATATGTCACGTAATCAAGCTTTTAAGGTTATCATTTTCATTCATACCAATTTATTTTAATTCGCTTAAGCTAATACTGAAAAGAGGCCATGCGGCTGATGCCAACTACTCTCCTCCCCCTTCCCCGCCCCCGACCCCCATACACACAGTGCTACTCGGCAAACGTAAGTAACGGAACAATAAACAAGAAAAAGTCACCGTCAGTAATGTACTCTGATTTCACATCGGATGAATGTTTATCGTGTCATTCGCTATGAACCTGTATATTTTTTCGTATGGTTTACTAGCAGCTTGCCAAGATCTACAGTTATGGACATGAACAAGACAGGACAGTGCATTAGTGTACAGTTTACTACCAATGTGTTTCCACTCTATGCTATTCTGCGGCGACTCAAAAATTGTCCTGTACAGTTGTAGAATTAAGCGTGTCACGGCCAACACAAAAGAATTGATTCGTTATGGGACTGTACTGTGTACAAAGAAGTGTCAAACATGAGTTCGTTGCATCCAAGCGGCAGCAAGGAGTGTCGTCACAGTCTTGTAGTTGGTTTATCGAGTGCAGCTTGTACGCCACCTCCAGGAACTCCACATTCCACAGACGATTCACCGTCTTCGAAACGCCGACATTTCGGTACCCGGAGGGCTAGCTCAGTGAGTCACACTTTAATGCCAGCATGCCTCTTGCCTGTGGCATGTGCTATATCATTCCCTTATTTTCTATCACGTACCGAGTAGAAAGACACTTCCTTCCCGCTTCTTTATTGCAGTTTCTTTACTGCAGGTATATGCTATATCATACCCTTATTTTTTCTCACGTACCTAGTAGAAAGACACCTCCTTCCCGCTTCTTTACTGCAGGATAATAGTTCTGTATATTCTGAAGTTTCTTATCGAACCAGTAAATATGATAGATGATCTGCGCTTTCTATCGCGGAAACCGAACACATGAGGAATTTTACCCTCAGATTGTATTTCTGCTTCTATACAGCACTCCGAACGGCTTCGAGTTCACCATCGAATACATTAAACGTCTGTGGGAGGTGGATTTGAAGGTATGTCTTCCTGCGTGAACACATCAGTACAAACTACTTTTAAATGTCACTACTCATTTAAATTATTAATTCGTTCTTAAAAAATAATCTGACATAAGCAATTTGTTGTGTTCGATCAAGTTAGAAAATATTCTGGGTTTTATCAACAATGACGGTGAAGTTTTCATTCAACCATGCGTCAGTACACTGATAAACACCGATGACTACTAGCCATCACGGGACTGAATGCCGCCTGGTGACGCTGCGGGCAGATGACGAGGTAAGGAAAGTACGTTAGCTTGACAAAGGGCAAATTGTTGTGGGCCAGCGTACGGGAGCGAGCATCTCGAAAACGGCGAAGCTGGTCGGCTGTTGGCGTGCTACTGTTGAGAGCATCTATGGAAAGGGGTTGAAGGGCGGTGGAATCACGCATAGGCGACAAAGTGTTGGATGTCCACGCCTCATCACAGAACGTGGAAGTCGGAGGTTTGTCCGCTCTGCAAAGTAGGGTAGATGGCCTTCTGTGACGACCGAGTATATGCTACTACAAACTCAAGTGTTGTAGAGCCCATCGTTCAGGGCGTATTGTTGAACATAGGGCTCTGAGTAGATGACCCCTACGTGTTCCCAATTTGATTCAATGACATTGTCAATTACGATTGTTGTGGACACGAGATCATCATAATTGGACAGAGAATCAAGAGGAAGGTGTCGCCTGTTGGAATGAATCAGGTTTATTGTATCACCAAGTGGAAAGTCTTGTCTGAATACGCCATGATACAGCGGAAGAATTGCTCAAAAGATGCACTGCACCACGGACTAAGGACTGTGTTGACAGAACTGTGCTATGGTGAACATTCACCATATCTCCCATGTAACTTGTGGAAGGAATACAAGTCACCATGATAGCTGTAGACTACGTGAACATTGTTCTGAACCACCTGCATGCCTTCATACTTGATGTCTTTCCCGTAGGCGGAGGGATATTCTAACAAGATAACGGTCCGTATCACAAGACTAGAATCGTGCTACAGTGGTTTGAGGGCCATGATAGTGAACTCACGTTGATGTCTTGACTACCAAATTCGCCTTATCTGAACCCGATGGAACATGTTTCAACTGTACCGTGTTTAAAAATAAAGCAAGGAAAGAGGGAAGATTAGGAATTAACGCCCCATCGATATCGACGTCATTAGAGACGGAACACAAGTTCGATATATTTCAAGGATTGGGAGGGAAATCGGCTGTACCCTTTCAAAGGAATCATCTCAGCATTTGCCTAGAACGATTTAGGGAAATCACAGAATACCTAAATCTAGATGCCTGGACGCGGAGTTGAACCGTCATCCTCCAGAATTCAAGTCGAGTGTGCTAACCACTGCGTTAAGAAAACGATGTAGCCGTGATGTACTTACAAGTTCATTGCTCTGGACAGGCGTTATCACAGGCCAAAGTACAGTTCGCACACGCCAATTGGATTCTCCACTATCACGATATCATTAAAGCCATCGTTGCGCAGAGTGCTCAAGAGCGCCATTCAGCGCCCCAGCCTCTGTCGCCGTCAAACGTCTTTCCTCCACTTGAGCAAGGATGCGGTAATAAATTTACGATTTGGTAAGGCTTCCGAATAAAGTACTGGACTCAAAGCGAAGCGGTTCAGGTATCTGGTCTGGAAGCGTGTACTGTCACTGAGAATTGAAGAAGGTATGGTGCCATGACAGATGTGACACGCTGCTTATACTGTCAGTAAATGCAGTAGAATACTACCACAACACGTGGGGGAAAGGTCTAACGTGATAAATTACTCCTGAATGATTTTCCCCTTCAGATAAGGTGATCCTACAAAGAAGATAAGCGGTTTTGTCTCTCTAATTTGTCCATATAAATGCGTCTGTACAGGATCTGTCACTGAAACAAAGTCTCATATCTGTGCCATGCCTGTTGCTGCAGCTGGGAGACGAGGATGCTCAAATCCGGTCCTGCACCTGATTTTTTTGAGAGGGAAGGACAAATTAGCATAGCTTCTTGTAGAAAGTATAATGGAGACCACTAGGACACAAGATAAAATCCCCATGATCACTAGTGTCAGAGAGGCACATTTTTAAAAAAATTTAGTCAGGTTATAGACATACAGTCTTGAAAGAAATGACAACAGAACAGAATCGTAATTTATGTACGAGTTTCATCTGAACATTAGAGGGTTGAGAAACAAGATAGATGAGCTTCTTGTATGCCAAGAAAGTGTTGAAAATTCTGAAGTGATAGGTGTTCTGCTCCTCTCTCTACACCGTGTAACCACAGGTATGGAGAAGTTGAGTATCAGGAATTATATCTTAGCTACGTTTCGGTGTAGAGGTAAACATGGAAAAAGGAGGAGTTGCAACACACGTAAAATCAGATTTCATTCCGTGGGGAAACTGGTGTGCCCATAGATCGTATTTATTTCAAGCAGTAAATGGCGGAGCAGGCAGGCCCAAATAATGTTTCTTACATATTCAGATTCCGGTCGCTGTGTAGCCATCTTTAGAGCTAAAATACGTAAAGAGCAAATTACACTGAGGTAGCATGCATGCCTTATCATATGTCCAACTGTATAAGCTTTAAATGTGAGTCACTCAAAGAACAAATGCCATGAAATATAAGTTATAATATTAAAACCACTTATCTATGCACTTAGTACCGACAGGACTGCTCATGTCAGAGGTTGAATTCACACTGGGGCTGCTTTTTACAGTTGCAACATAGCCGGCTTCAATGTTTTATCAGTATATGTTTTATTTTATGCTTTTTTAAAAACTTGTGTACATAAAACAAGTAAGGTGGTTGTAACTAACAACAGTGATTAATCCAAAATGAGATTTTCACTCTGCAGCGGAGTGTGCGCTGATAAGAAACTTCCTGGCAGATTAAAACTGTGTGCCGGACAGAGACTCGAACTCGGGACCTTGCCGTTCGCGGGCAAGTGCTCTACCAAATGAGCTACCCAAGCACGACTCACGCCTCGTCCTCACAGCTTTACTTCTGCCAGTACCTCGTCTCCTACCTTCCAAACTTAACAGAAGCTCTCCTGCGAACCTTGCGGAACTAGCACTCCTGAAAGAAAGGATATGCGGAGACATGGCTTAGCCACAGCCTGGGGGATGTTTCCAGAATGAGATTTTCACTCTGCAGTGGAGTGTGCGCTAATATGAAACTTCCTGGCAGATTAAAACTGTGTGCCGGACCGAGACTCGAACTCGGCACTTTTTTGCCCGCGAAAGGCGAAGGTCCCGAGTTCGAGTCTCGGTCCGGCACACAGTTTTAATCAGCCAGGAAGTTTCACAACAGTGATTAATATTTTACAGTAGGTGGTAATGGTGTGAACTAACCAGTGGCATCGGTTATTGCTGCACACTTTACGACTGAACATGGTTTAAAAACACAAAATATTTTCTTAAAAAACAAACGTTAATGTTTTTTTATTAAAACAAAGTTACACACTAAACACAGCTGAAGGAATTGCAACAGACAAGAGTGCTGATAAGTTATGGTACCAGCAACGATATGTCAAAGAATCAGAAATCATTCTTCTTTAAACTGTCATCTCTCATAAGTTTCACTTAAAACTAAATTACAGTTTACACACTGAGATATTAAAACGAATAACCTTTCAACTACATCATGAATAATGTGGGAAATAGATTATATTTGTCTCCAGCAACTTTGTACCCTAGAAGGAGAGTAATCGTAACTAGGTCGTTCTTGTCAGATCAGTGCATCTGTAGGAATCAGCCCATAGTAGCTGAATCGCAACGATATTTTAAAAGTTCCCAAAATTGGGAACTTCTCGTGGCCACCTGCTCATTAAATAGGGTCCTATGAGAAGACGTCTGGTGGCAAAAATTTTCAAACTCCTCAAATAAGTCTACACTATGTGATCAAAAGTATCCGGACACCTGGCTGAAAATGACTTACAAGTTCGTGGCGCACTCCATCGGCAATGCTGGAATTCAATACACTGTTGGCCCTCCCTTAGCCTTGATGACAGCTTCCACTCTCGCAGGCATACGTTCAGTCCGGTGCTGGAAGGTTCCTTGGGAAATGGCAGCCCATTCTTCACGGAGTGCTGCATTGAGGAGAGGTATAGATGTCGGTCGGTGATGCCTGGCACGAAATCGGCGTTCCAAAACATCCCAAAGGTGTTCTACAGGATTTAGGTGAGGATTCTGTGTAGGCCAGTCCATTACAGGGACGATATAGTCGTGTAACCACTCCGCCACAGGCCGTGCACTATGAACAGGTGCTCGATCGTGTTGAAAGATGCAGTCGCCATCCCCCGAATTGCTCTTTAAAAGTGGGAAGCAAGAAGGTGCTTAAAACATCAATGTAGGCCTGTGCTGTGATAGTGCCACGCAAAACAACAAGGGGCGCAAGCCCCCTCCATGAAAAACCTGACCACACCATAACACCAACGTCTCCGAATTTTACTGTTGGCACTACACACGCTGGCAGATGAAGTTCACCGGGCATTCGCCATACCCACACCCTGCCATCGGATCGCCACATGTGTACCGTGATTCGTCACTCCACACAACGTTTTTCCACTGTTCAGTCGTCCAATGTTTACGCTCCTTACACCAAGCGAGGCGTCGTTTGGCATTTACCAGCGTGATGTGTGGCTTATGAGCAGCCGCTCGACCATGAAATCGTAGTTTTCTCACCTCCCACCTAACTGCCGTAGTACTTGCAGTGGATCCTGACGCAGTTTGGAATTCCTGTGTGATGGCCTGGATAGATGTCTGCCTATTACACATTATGACCCTCTACAACTGTCGGCGGTCTCTGTCAGCCAACAGACGAGGTAAGCCTGTACGCTTTTGTGTCCCTTCACGTTTCCACTTCACTATCTCATCGAAATCGGTGGACCTAGGAATGTTTAGGAGTGTGGAAATCTCGCGTACAGACGTGTAACACAAGTGACACCCAATCACCTGACCACGTTCGAAGTCCGTGAGCTCCGTGGATCGCCCCATTCCACTATCTCACGATGTCTAATGACTACTGTGGTCGCTGATATGGAGTAACTGGCAGTAGGGGGCAGCAAATTGCATCTAATATGAAAAACGTATGTTTTTGGGTGTGTCCGGATACTTACGATCACACAGTGTGTATGTCTTCCCTTCTCGCATAGATGGAGCATCCTCATATGCGGGAACAATACTCGTGTACTATGTGGATGGTGAAGTTAGATTTTTCTGCTGCAACTTTAATGTCTAATGCGACATGTTCGCTAAAGGGGCCTTCAAGCGGGGTATCAGTTTGTCCCACACAGCAAGCACCACCGTCAGGACATTCAATTCTGTAGACAAGTGACCTATAGAACAGGTTTCTTCTTTCAGAACTATTTTTAATTGACCCAAGTTGCACGTGGTAGGAAATGCCACATTTAATTTTTGTTTTCAAGAAACTGACGCCGCTCTGTCAATTATTTTACAATAATATGGTAACCAAACGAACTTCTTATTACTATTGTCAACCACGTTGAAATTTTTTTTCTGACTTTTCTTCAATAAGTGTTGTACATGTTATCGACGTAATTATGCAGGTAGTTCTTAACTTTAGTGATAGTTTTTATTGTATTCAATTCTCTTTCCTTTACTTGAAAGTGGAATTCGTAACAGCTGATTGATGGCGAAATTGAAATATCAGTATGCTTTCTTGTGCTCACGGTATAATTTACGATAATGTAAGTCCCAAATGCATGTTTCTTGTCTAAAATAGTAATGTTCAAATCTAAAAATTTAATTCATTTGCTTGACTCCATCTCATATGTGCATTCAATTCTACTATGAAGCCCATGAACTTGTTCACAATTGTCCCAACATTTTCATCATCAATTCTAATTAATACCAAAATATCATCAACATGTCTGAAGTAATATATTAGTCTACCTGTTATATCTAGATTGTACTGAAAAACATTAGTCACTGTTGCTAGTTACAACCACCTTATTGGTTTTATGTACCTAAGTTTCTAAAAAGTATAAAATAATAAATAAAATGATAAGACGTACGAGCTGTAAAATAAAGTTAATACATGTTGCCAACGCACCACCCCTGCAAAGAGGCTGCTGTAGACTGTCATGATGTATACTGAACCCAGCTGCTTTGTAATTGTAAACACTGGCCTCAGCGTGAACTCAGCCTTTTGACATGAATAGTCCAGTTGGGACTTCGATAAGGAATCCAGTAGAGTTTGAGGAGGCAGCAGAGGCAGTGACCTCTGCCATCATGACCTCATAACATGACAACTGCTCAGTCACCAAGAAGCTCACGAATAGGAACGTATCTTGGTGGAACAATACCCTGGAATCACAGAGGAAACTGATACGATGGCTGTTTAACCTTGCAAGAAGGAAAGGACAATGGGCAGAAAATCAGGAGGCCCTTGCCACACACAGTCTTGCAATTAAGCAAGCAAAGCAGGCGTTCTGGAAGGTATTCTGTGAGGAGGTAGAGGGTATGGCTGTTCGGGTCAGACTTCACAAAATCCTCACTAGGATACCAACTAATCTAGGAGGAACTTTAAGAAAAGAGGATGGGGAGTGTATAAGGACAGCACATGAAACGCTGGTACTACTCCTCAAGACTCATTTTCCTCAACGTACTCTGACAGACCACACAGACCAGGTCAAGATTCCTGTGAGATATCGGTTTTGAGGTATTCGGAGGGAGAACTGGGAATCTGCCAGAGAATGTGTTGACCATAGTAAAATGCAATGACAGTGGGAACATTCCAACTGTTCAAGTCACCTGGCCCATATGGAATTTTCCAGCGCTTCTGCAACAAGCAGGAGTGGACTTAACAAGATTCCTAAGCAAGTTATTTAGGGTTAGCCTAGCAGCAGGAATCATTCCTAATGTTTGGAGGGCAGTGAAGGTTGTCGTCATTCCAAAGCCAGGGAGAATTGATCATACCAAGGCCAAGGATATGAGATCAATCAGTCTGTCCTCCTTTCTTCTCAAAACATTAGAAAAACTGGTCAACGTGCATGTTAGGGATAGGATGTTAACTAGATTCCCTCTACACACAAACCCAGATGCATACCAGCCACGAAAATCGTGTGAAACTGCACTCCACCAACTTGTTGGGAAAGTGGAGAAAGCACTACACTTTCAGGAAATAGCCCTCTGCATCTTCTTGAACATCTACACTTTCAGGAAATAGCCCTCTGCATCTTCTTGAACATCTAAAGGGCTTTTAGCAATATGACCTTCGAATCCATGGTTAAGGCAGCAGAGGTGCATCACTTGGAGACCACCAATTTGCAGACGGATTAGAGACATGCTTAGTGGTAGAAAGGTTGAAGCCACAATGATGCAAGGAAAAATGGTAATCAATACCAACAGAGGCTGTTCACAGGGAGGGGTCCTGTTCCCTCTACTGTGGAACCTTGTAGTGAATGAACTCATTGTAGAATTAAACTCTAGACAGTACTTTTACTAGGTATATGCAGACGATCTTTTCATAGTAATACTTGACAAACTTTCATGTACAGTCAGAGCTATGGCACAAGGAGCATTGAACATTGTGCAAAATTGGTGCAGGAAATAGAATCTAAGGGGCAGTCTTAAGAACACTGTTGTAGTACCATTTAGGAGGAAGGGGATCAAACACACATGTTGGAGTCTCAAGCTTCTCGATGAAACTCTACCAGTGAAAGGGATAGTGAAATATCTGGGGGTAACCCTGGATGAGAAACTATCACAGACCCCTCATGTAAGGAGCACTTGTTCCAAGGCTAAAGGTACTCTAATGAGTACCAGGAGAGCTTGTGGTAAAAACAGGGGCTTAAGCCCCAAGAGTATGTACTGGATATACACCACAGTAGTAAGACCTATGACCACTTATGGGGCTACAGTGTGGTGGAAAAAGGTAGAACAGCAGGTAGCTGCTAAGGAGCTTGCTAAGGTGCAGGGATTGGCCTGCTTAGCCATTACAGGTGGAATTAGCAGCATACCCGCTGCTGGGATGGAAACCATGCTAGACATACCCCCATTACACCTATGGGTAAAGATGGAGGCAGCAGCTGGAGCTCACAGATTAAACACTGGTAAAAACTGGAACTCACTGGGATATCCAGGATCTCACATTAAAATACTGAGTGAGATAGACATAGGTATGGTTGGGGAAATGCCGGCCAATTACATAATAACTCCCAATTGCTTCAACAAGCCTTTCAATGTAGTAATTGCAAGTAGAGAACTCTGGGAGAACAAATTTTGACACCATACTGGGGACATAGTCTGTTTCATTGACGGTTCGAAAACAGACCAAGGTGTAGGGGATGGAGTACACAGGGTGCAGCCAAGGCTGGAGAGTGCAGTCTCTCTAGGGAAGATGGCCACTGTGTTTCAAGCAGAAATATCTGTTATCGGGGATTGCGTGTAGGAGAATTTGCGGAGGCGCTACAGAGGCAATAGCATTTTCATTTATTCATACAGCCAAGCAGCCCTGAATGCACTGGTTGCCTCTGCAACAAGGTCAAAGATCGTGGCAGTATGCCAAAAATACCACGTGGAGCTAGGGGAAAGCAATAGAGTAAACCTATTGTGGTCCCCTAATCACTCAGGGATTAGTGGTAATGAGCAAGCCGATAGGTTGGCCAGGATAGGGACGATGACACCATTTATTTGGACAAGGAGTCAGCATGTAGAATATTTGGCTAAGATCCAAAAGCAAAAAGTGGCAAGGTACTGATGCTGAAGCCATGTTCTAAGAGAAGTCTCTCATCTTGGGCTTAAACAGGAGAGAAATGAAACTCGCGGTTGTACTATTGACAGGCCATGGGAATTTTAAAAAACGCCTAATAGAAGAAGAACCAAAATGTAGAATGTGTGGCGTGGGCGAGGAAACCGAATCACATTTGATCTCCGAATGCGAGACATTGGAGATTAGAAGACACAAAATATTCAGATCAACCACACCTGAAGAAACTGTGTCTAGCAAATCACTAGTAAAGAATCTCCTTGCACTGTTCAAGGGCAT
Source organism: Schistocerca cancellata (assembly GCF_023864275.1). Classification (NCBI taxonomy): domain Eukaryota; kingdom Metazoa; phylum Arthropoda; class Insecta; order Orthoptera; family Acrididae; genus Schistocerca; species Schistocerca cancellata. Next base: position 273,784,048 of record NC_064629.1, read on the forward strand.
TGGTTGCCTTTACTAGAGACACAGGAAACTATACCGCCCAACAAACGCTGTTTCGGTGCGGGCAGCAATGGGCTTGACCAATGTTGTTTTTGCTTCCCTGATAAAATCGAATCAAATCAAATCAAAAGGATGATGGAAATTTATGTAAAGGCCAGAGTAAGTCGAAGTCAGACATTACTTCATACGACAAAAATACTGTAATACCATAAGGCAAAGTAATGTCAGAAGGTATATACAGCCTCACTGAAAATAATAATGCAGATAACAAAAGTAAAACTATATGGGATATTGTGAAATGGGAAAGAGAACAGGCAGTCAGTGTACAAAATACCACAACAATTCAACTCAATGACAATGCTGTGACATAATTCACAAGCAGCAAGTACTTTTAACAATCATTTTCTAAATGCAGCAGCAAAAATAGGCTTGAATGGTTCAGTTGAAGAAGCAAAAGAATATCTTAAAAAAGTCATTCCACAATGCTTTAATCAAAAAGAAGTAGCACCAGCATCCTTTACTGAAATTCATAGAATTATAAAAATTCTAAAAAAAATCTCATATGGTGTAGATGAAATATCAAACACAAAGGGAGTTTCACAGAATTCAATTTTCTATCTGCTCCTTCTTTTTATGTGTGAATGACTAATAAATTAACATTCCTCAACTGCAATTAGTAAAAATTTCGCAGTCCATACCAGTGTTACAATAAATCACATTATATAGAAATTAATAGAAGATATTGTTAACGATGTTGTTTTAAAGAATTAGTAAGTGGTTCTCTGAAAATACACTTTCCCTAAATTTCGATAAAGCACACAATATTCAGTTGTGCAGAAAAAATTGTCATACCAACAGTGTATGTAGTACATGTACAGGAGTCAGTGAACAGGATAGAGTGCTTCAAATTATTGGGTGTATATGTTGATGAAAACTTGAACTGGAAGTAGCTTATTACTAGGCCTGACAAAAGATTAAGTTAGATACTTTTTCTCTTCAGATAATAGCTACTCTTGCAAACAAACGAATCAACCTCTTGACATACAGGATTTTGCTTATATCCCCCAATAATTTCTTATGCAATAATTTTATGGGGTAGCTCACCACTAAAAACGAAAGTGTCGATTGCACAAAAACGAACACCAAGAATAATATGCTGTCATATAGGTACCTCTTCAAGGAGTTAAGCATTTTAACTGCCTGGTGACAATGCATGTATTCGCTAATGAAGGTTTTTTATAAGTAATCCATCACTATTTGAGCGACGTCTGAACCTACAACAATAGAGGAAAAATGACCGTTATTACCCTTTATTAAAGCGGTCAGTTTGCTCAGAAAGGAGTTCAATATAGAGCAACAAACATTTTTGGTTCTTTGCCCAAGAATATAAAATGTATGATAGTTAATAAAGCAAGTCTTAAATCTAACTTAAACTCATTTCTCCTGGACAAGTCTTTCTATTATATGGACGAATTTCTGTGTAAAAAACGGTAGCCTCTAAAAAGTAAAAAATAGAAACAATTTGTTTTTAATTGTAGTTGGATGAGTAGGATTAGAAAATAGTGTGTCCATTAACGTTAACACTGATCATGCATATATACCCTATAAATTGACTCGTTTCACATTATTTCGACAAAAGAATCGTTCCAGTTATCTGCAGAACACGGAGAACGCGGTCCTAGTTAACTTCTAACTAACTAGGTTTTATTTACTGAAAATAATTAAAGCCAACAGTCATCACGTTTGGCCCATTACTTCTTTTAACTGGAGATCTATCACAGGTTAAAATCGTCAAACAATGAGCCAGGTGGCCCAGCGATTAGCTCTCTGAACTTGTTCAGCTGAGTTCCCTGTCCGTGATTTCCCTTAATCGCTTAAGGCAAATGCCAGGATGAATCATTTGAAAGGGAACAATCTGTTTCTTTCTCCATCCTTCCCTAACCCGAGTTTGTGCTCCGTCCCTAATGACCTCGTTGTCTACGTGACGATAAACACTAATCTTCCTTCCCTTCCTTCAAATTCTAACACTTCCTTTTTTTATTTTTCGCATGGACAATTTCAAGTATGTAACAAAACTGAAAATTAACTTTACTTTCTGCAATAATTACAAGATATATTTATACACATAACAATAGTTCAAATGGTAGTTATGGGTAATCATAGTGCATTGTCTCATATTATCATTCAGGCAGTCTCTTAGAATTAACTAATTACGCAGAAGTATATTGTCATAATACAGTCCAAGACTAATTTATGGTGACTATTAGGCAAAAGAAATGTACTTGCCCCAAAGTGTCTTATTCAATTATCATGGTTCAAAAGATGTTTTGTATTTATTGTTCTTACGACATTTACCACCAAATGAAAGTGTACTTGAATGATCAATGCGTTACAGTTGCCTATTATCTGTTATCGCTTCCTTCGATAAAAAGAGTGAAACTACAACCCTACGTAAAATTAAGAACAGATTTTTGACATGCTTGGAGACGTTATAGAGACCTATATTAATCTAGAATTTCGTTTCTTTGCGCTATTTTTCCCCGTGTTAGACTTTACAACGATTTTCTATTGCCGTGGGGTGTGCAGCGCTGTGATGGTTGCCTCCAGACAATGTATAAACTTCGTACTTTAAACTTCAGATTCCTCTTATTTTAAATCAGGCTATAGTACCTGGCTACCCCGACACCAGCTGGAGCTGCGCACTGGAAACGCTGCACGAGACGCTGCGAACACTGGAGAATGCAGGACCTGCTGGATGCAGTACCTTCTTAAATACCTTATTTCACTGTCTTATTAAAAAGATAACGCGATGTCAAATATTGTCAATGCAGTGGAAGACCTATATGAACGAAAACCTGTGAAAAATATGTATCTCCTTTGTACATTTGCAGTGTACCGTTACCATAAGTTCTTTGTAACAACATATTCCGCTGAACTGACAATATTTGCCATCTCAGGTATTTTTAGGATAAAATAGTTAACAAATATATCTAGTAAATTATTGCATCTAGCGAAACTTATATTCTGTCACTAATTCTAACTTCAATTAAAACATGATTTACTGAAAATCTAACATTCTCTATGAAAAACTTTTAGCAGAATAATTATGACTGGAATAAGATCAAAACTTTACCACGATACAAAAACAAAAAAAATTTAATATTTGCAGGTATCATGAGTCATTAGAAGAATTCGTAGCAACAATGGACGCAGGTCCAAAAAAATCATCAACGAACACTGGTTTTTGAGTTTGCTTTTGTTTAGTATTCAGTAACTAAACTGCCAATATTGCACTCGTTTTATAATGGCTATTTGTTCACGTCATGTACAAGCGTTGTGATAGTTACATCTTAGTGTAAAATTTAGTTACGTTTTAGTGTAAAATTTAGTTACATTTTAGCGTAAAATTTAGTTACATCTTAGTGTAAAATTTAGTTACATCTTAGTGTAAGATTTATTCCGATATGCGTATGATGTCAGAGACATTGCATACCTTTAAGTTGAGTTCACACGAGCTAAACGCCTACCGAATGTCAGCTAGAGAACCTGATGGCAGCAACTGCAGAGTCGCCACTATACGCTGCTGAAAAGCATCGTTGCCACATCTCGCATGGAACACAGGCATAAGCTTACATTTCAATCAACTCACTGACTCTCGCTAACTATTCGTTTACAAAGCTGTAGCAGGTATCAGTGTATTACAGAAGACCTGTGCTAGGTCTTCAGTTTAGTTTTATCTACATAAGAAATCCTGAAGACTAAATACATAAATTTTACGAAAACGCGTTTCCTGGTGCTGTTAACAAATTTTCGATATGCATTTTTTCTAATTATTGTATTTAGATTAACACTTAACGAGAAATAAACCTTAAGAGTGAGTCATATTTTCATCTGCTACAAATCGAACTGTGTCAGAGATCTCTAATTTAACTTAAGTTAAATGTGACGTGTGAAGTGTCATGCGGCCACCCGTTTGGTTACACGATACTGCGCTGCTACGTACGGTTCAACGGGGAGTCGCGCGGCTAGTATGAACGCACGTTAATCGTAAAAGAAACGACTGTCACAATCATGTTCATTTTATTTCCATTTCGATTTTGTTAACGCTAACGATACAGTATATACAACATAAGCCTTCAATGGCGCCTTTGAGCCACCAGCTCGTTGTGTGAAGTATCCCTATATTTCAGTCCACAGATTTCACAGAAAAACTATTAAATCCACGGAGTCCGTTTCCCAGAATCTGCTCTTGGGCTGCACTCTGGTAAGTTTAGTATATTCTACAAATGTTGATTTTTCCCGTCATTGTTATTGAAATTGTTTGTGAAGGCAACAGATAAAATTTTTCTTACCTTTGATTATCTCGGTTTCGCTCTGCTTTGACCAGGACCGCCCTTCTAGCACCGTTTTCGGTACTGTTCTTCTGGACTTGCTTCATTCGTGCTGAGGTGAGAGACATGTTGTAATTCACTCCATTCAATTTACATCCTGATGCTTCTCCGAATGCACTCTGTAGAGGCCGTGCCGTTGGTTGATGCTTTTGTCGGACCATACTTGTGGCGATCCGGTTTCCCAGTACCCTCTCAATAGTTACCGCCAAACATAGTGGGTAACTAACAGAAGGAACACCGCTATCTGTAGAACACCATTTCATTTTGAATTAACTGCCCCGCGCTGAACGGATTCACATTACTTGTGGCACATATAGCGTTGTTTATTCGAAATTTTCCTCGTGCGCGTTTGAACACTACTGGGTCTCAGAACGCACTGGAAGATTTCAGGCGAACTGGCGGTTTGGCGGAAGTGGCGTGGGAGTACGCATTCGTGCTGGAGACCAGCTCCTTGTAGTCGGAAGAGCGCTCAAAAAGGCCGCACTTCTCGGAATACGAACACCCGTCACGCGTCGCCGCCACCCCGCAACCTCTTTCATCCCTTGCCGCTCCGAACCTCACATCTCGACTTCCTCTCTATGAGAGGCAAGGGCTGAACAAACACCTCACATCGAGACCTTGTTCATTGATTTATATGTAAAACACAGGAGCTGTCATTCGTTTTTTCCTTCTACCGCAGTACCCGTGTGAAATTGTAGATGTGCCAATCAGGTCTGTGATAGGGATGTCGGTTATCAGTTAGACAACACTTTTTCGGTTATATCGTTTTCTCTTTCATGTCAGCTTAACCTGACTGTTAAAACCGTTCAAAATAACCGGTTTCCGAAATAACCGATATCCAGTTTTTTATTTCTATTATTTCCTGTAACAAACATACAGATCGCGCAAAGATAGAAAAATTTTGACTCTCTCAGTTACCAGACACACAGAATCAAAATATTAAATTAAACAAGCAAATAAAAGGCAACTAAGACCGTCCGCCGATCGCTTCTTTTCTCGGAAAATAAGTTGTTGAATACTAAAAAAAATTACCAGTATTCTCCGACTAATTATAATTTTTTTATATCTGCTCAAGAATCATGCTGTAGTCGGGGATGATGCTACTGTTTGGCATTACTAACAGTCAGCGTTAAAGAGTGAAAGAACTCTATTTTTCGTCTTAATTTCTGCGTTTTCGAGGGCTACAAGTAAATAAAGGAATATTATGTAGACACAGGCAGCAGGTTGTTATTAATATAGCGCTCATCGTTTCTCCCATTTTCTTCAAACAATGCAAACTTTGAGGATAAAAATTACTCTGTTTTTAAATAAGTTTAATTAAAAACGAAAAATTTTTGCACTGCTGCTGTGTCGAAATGATATTTCGGTATTTTAGTGAGTTATTAATAAAAAATAAAAAGCACTTTTCTTAACCGAGACCAAACAAATACCGAAAAATACCGGTCATTCAGAACTAAAATACCGATATCGGTTTTAACTGGTTGAGTTTTCCCATCTCTAGTCTGTGGCTGTGATGGTGCCGTGCTGATGTAACGTTAAGCCAGCTCTCACAGACTTCCAACAACGAAAATGTGTCGGGGAGTGTTTAGTTGATGCATCTGTGAAAATAGCAATAAATCTACTGCGAGGAGTATCTACAGTTAATTTGCCTAGTATCATCGATTAATATAGAAAAGGAGGGGAGTGAGATTGGGGTTTACCGTCCCGCCAAAATACCACTGCACGCGCAAATTCAAGCACCCGCGATAGATGGTGTCGCCTACCTTGTTCTTCGCTTATTTCCCTAAAACCGAACAAGAGAGCGATACAAAAATTGGACATATGTCGGTAGTAAGGATCGAACTCGAGCCAAAGGCTGAGCACTCTCGTGCCCTATCACCTGCGCTATGAGAACAAATGACTCTAGTTGTACCTGGCGGGCCGCTTGAATTTTCCCGCGCAACAGTCTAATTGGCTAACTTCAATGCTTATTAACCCGGAAACGGGGTAACGTATCGAACTTTCTTCTTAACGATTAGTTTTCAGCACAACCTATCGTGCAACACTCTTACACGTTTTTCAGACTGTTTCTGACCGCCCTGCATATGTAGACGTACATGCAAATGACAAAGCCGTCAGAGATGGAGAACATGCTGGAGCAGACTAAGATGGGACAAGAAATAGGCTGCCTCCTTTCAGAAAAACCATCCCGGTATTAACCTTAAGCATTTTAGAGGAACCACGAAAAACCTAAATCTGGGTGACCGGATTGGGATTTGAACAGCTGTCCTGCCGAATACGCGGGCCGTGTGCTAACTAACCAGTGAGCCATCTCACTCTGTATTGACGATGGAACTCATCGGAAAAATATCGTGAGCTTAGCACTATGCGGGAAGAAAAATTAGGCTAATAAGTACTCGTAAGAAACAGGGCGGAAATTAACGTCACACTTAAAGTTTCTACACATTATAGTGATTGCAGCCGTTGACATTTCACACACGATGTGATTTTCTATGAGGAAGTTTTATCTGGCAAAAGTTGTCATATGAGTGCTATAATTAAAAGGTGCTGCATTCGTCATGGAAGATCTGAGAACGAAAATGTTAATACGGCGTTAGTTAACGGCGGAAGTGTCCAGATCTCAGAAATTTTCTCGCTTGTAAATGGTGATAAGGCCCACGTAGTACTATGGACTGAAAGCTGTCTGAAACCAGATGTCAACAACAATTTATTTCCAAATTCCGACAGGAAAACGTATGTTAAAGATAGACTAAACGCGATTGGTGGAGGTGGGCTTATAACTATAAGTAACACGATAATATTTTGTGAAATTAGTACATATTCCGAATGCGAGATAAGTATCAAAGGTAGATCAAATATTGTCAGATGCTTTCATAGGACCTGCCTCGGGAGCAATGATGGCTCAAAATTTGAGGGAAAACTCGGAGATGATTGCGTGTAATATTCCATGCAGGTTATAGTATTGGGGGTAGACTTCAGCTTATCAGCTATAGACCGGGAAAACCAAGGCAGCTGCTAAAAATAGGGAACGGTATGGCTCTGAGCACTATGGGACTCAACATCTTAGGTCATAAGTCCCCTAGAACTTAGAACTACTTAAACCTAACTAACCTAAGGACACCACACACACCCACGCCCGAGGCAGGATTCGAACCTGCGACCGTAGCAGTCCCGCGGTTCCGGACTGCAGCGCCAGAACCGCTAGACCACCGCGGCCGGCTGGGGGAACGGTATGAAATCGTTCTAAACGCCCTATCCGAAAATAACCTTGAGCAGTTAATCGTAGAATTGCCTCATTAAAAGATCACCTTGGATATTCTGCTTACAAGTAGACCTGATCTTTTGACTCATTTAAAGTAGAACAGGCCGTCATAGGACCACTCAATATGACTGCAAATAGGAATGGAAAGAAGGGTAGAACGATCCTTTTGTTTAGCAAGTGCGACAAGAAAGAGATTTCAGATTACCTGAGCGGTCAACATCAAATATTTATCTCTTGGGTTGAGATTTTTAATACAAATTGAGGAAGTTTAAGGGTACTGTATAACACGCCTTAGACTGCGTCCTACGTGAGCTACAAAACCGAGAGGTAGCGTGTGACCTCTGGATGCGCGATTTTCCAGCTACAAGCACGAGCGTCGGCCGACATGCTCAGCTGTCTTGCATTCGACAAACTCCCTCTAGAATTTGAGCAACACAGCTGAATAAAATAGGCAACGTGAAAACGAGGAAAGCTGTTGCTCGAATGTACGGCAACAAAATTAGCCTTAATTAAGAAAATAACGCAAAAAAGGAGCGCTGTACATCAAGTATTCAACAAGACACATATTCACGGAGAATTTCACCATTTGTATCCGCAGCGACGACGACCACGCTGCAGATTCTCTGAATACAGGAGGATGAGCATGCATTCTGTAGACTGTCTGACTAAAGGATTAAAGAAGAATGTTTCTCTTTTGATCACCAACTTTCAGTAGCCAGTAATTATTGAAGAAATTCTTATTATTGGATTATGGTAAGTTACTTATTTACGTTATAAATAAATTTTGTGTCGTATATTTGCTTTATGCATGTAACGTCTTAGTAGTAGAAATTTTTCTTTTTTCCTTAACACTTTTGTTATTTCACACCAGCGCTAGCGTAGCTTTTGTTGTGTAAACTTATACCAATGATAATTTTCTACTCATTATTCATAAAATACGAATTTGCTAAATTCATAAGCGAATGATTGACTAGTGCTTGCTAGTTTGAATAGCAGAAATATTTCGTCTGGAACTGAAATCATTTATTATATGCTACGTGTTCTAGTTTAAAGTATACTGCTTTTACAAATCTAAAACTGTGTGTAAATACCTTCCCTTTTACTTAATGTACTATGCTACAGAAGCATCAATTCATCAAATCTCATTTTCATTTTGAATTGGTAAGACAACGGTGGCAAATATTGTGAAATAAATGTCAAGAACACTGTGTTCATGTTTCCAACCATCATATGTGCCACACCCAAAAATAGCGTTCCTTTCTAGTTTCACCAAGGTCTTTGAATATAAAAAGCAGTTTCCAAAGTGTATCGGCAGTATTGATGGGAAACATGCAGGAATTCGTAGCCCACTTCCTTCTGGAAGTCGATATTTCAATGTTTCTTGTTTCAGTAACAGATTCCAGTTGTAGACTTGCCGTTGTAGATGTTGGAACATATGGGAAACACAGTGACACTGAGAGTTCAGTACTTCCACTGTCCACAAAAATACTGAATCACATCAACATATTTTGTCTGGGGATTCATTGAAACCAATCTCAGGGGGTGTCAAGGTGGCTCATGTGTTTGTTGTGGATGAAGAATTTCCGCTAAGTACATAATTAATGTGACTATATCCCCTAAGAAATTTCACAACAGTATAAACAATATTCAGTGAGAGACTTCCTGCAGCAAAAAGGTTTGTCGAACGCTCATTTGGTATCCTTTCATTGAAGTGGCGATTTTTGTTGAAGGACGTATATACTGTAATTGTAAAGGTAACATTAACTTTACATAACATCGTTATCGACCCCATAATTGCACTCCATGAATAAATAGCGGAAACGAGCATATGTCCCTCAGTGAACATAAATTCTTCGAAGGCAAAAAGTGTTTGAAATACCTTTCTTGTGATAATTTTAAATGAATACAAACAGTAAAATGGTAACGGAGGTCATTTAAAAGTGTATCTAGGAAATAATATAAATAAGATCGATCAAATATTTTCCTTACTGATTTGGGTATAAATGTACTATCATGCTCAAAAGTTTCTCAATTGCATTCCATCCTATATGTATGCAACCCACATAACACGATATCTTGCAGGCCCTCTGCTGTCTTTCGGTACACCAATATCACTACACAAAATTAATACTACAAGAGACTACTGCAGAAAATTGCTCAGTATGTCTATCAATAAAGATGTAAATTAACATTATGGTAATAGAATATCAGAAAACATGTTACCAGAGATTATACTTTCTTTAACGCTAGTTTACTCAAATTTAACGCTATAAACGGCATTTCAAAAAGCAAGTTTCAACTTGAAATTACATGACGAAGTTTTTGTACTTGACCATGACCCGGGACTCCAATCCAGCACCTATTATTCCTGTTAACTAATCACGAAAGATCTTTAATATGGTTTCAGTCACAAGTAACAAAGTGAGCACATGTTTAAACTTCAAATAACGCGGTGTAAAGTTTTGTGTTGAACGGTGATTCAAACACAGCACTTGATCGAACTGGTAACTTAGCACAATCAGGTGTCAGATATCGAAATTTTTAGCCAAAACGGGATGATTGAAACTGAAATGAAGAGACGAAAAAGTTTTACCTTACGTGATTAAATCCCGACGCACATCATCATTTTTTTATAGCCATGAATAGACGTTAGCTATCTGTTTATTTCACCAATATCGAGATGTGCAAATTTCTGAATTGGAAACAATTGGAAAAAAAGTTGTCTACTGAGTCGAATCCTGCACATATCACCGTTGCTGACTACACACGAACAGACGTTGACCATCGAATTCTTTTTCACTAGTAACCAGCGTTGGCATGTTTTAACCTGATATGATACGACGAAAACTTCTGTGTGTAACTGGAAGTCGAAACAAGCGTCAATTGTTATTCTTGAGAACGCACGTAGAGACATTGAAAATCATGATTATTTTAAACCTGTAGTTTTGTGTGCGCAAGCTACAACTTAAAGTGACACAATTAAAACTTTTGTGCCTTGTCAGGATTTTAACCCAGAGACGCACTTTTCTTGGAGACATTGAGAAATTTTTGACCTTGGAGAAACAACAAATTAATGAAAATGTATCACCTCAAAATTGTCACATCTCGCAAAGAGAGAGATCTGAGTTCGATTCCCAGATCAGCATCAATAACTTCAACATGTCGAGCTCAAATCTAATACGAAATAGATGCTGTGCGACCTGATATGACGATTGGTTCATTAATAAAACAAAATTTTTACTTTAAGAAAGCTTACTGGCGACAGAGTTTCAACAGGCCACGACTTCCGACACTTTCACCGCCAGATCTGCTTCGACTCTCCTCCAGTAAGTAACAAAGGGTGATCATGTTTAACCCTTAACTACACTCAGTGTTTAGACTGACATTTGCACCTTCGTGGGGTATTTTTCGACCGCAGAAACAAAAACCATCTGAAACTTACTTACTTTTATGTTTCTCTAAGCTGTTGTTAAAGTATCCTTAAAAGAAATGGTTATATTTATTAAGAATAATTCTTTATTAAAAAAGAAAACATAATCGTATCAATAATTAAATTCCTTATATTAACATTGGCCTTTTAAACAGAGATATTGAAATTAACTTAAGAAAAAACAAAGAAACTTTTTTTAACAATGTTCAGAAACATGTTTTGAGATCAAATGACGATCAACTCGGTATACTAAAAAGAAAAAAAAGATAAAAGACTTTCAATAAAAAATTACAGTAGGCCAGTTAAGTACTTTTCTTTCATCATAGTCAAGACATAACTTTTTGTCTATGCAATACATTTTGCACACGTATTTTTTACATTTAGAATAGGTTTTGGTAGTTTTTGTACCTGCAGGACGTGGACATAACGTGACATCGTGACAACTTTGAATTTTTTGTTGAATCGATCCACTTGGACTTGCACTGCAGATCCGTCGACCCCACTGTCATTTTCACGGTTTCTGCATTGCGGTCTGCAAGTCCCTACAAAAATTTCTGGAATTCATTTTTCCGTCTGATATTTGCTTTGATCAATACCACGTCGTGTTGTTTTGTAAGATCTCGATGCACCATCTTGCTATTTTTATTTATAAAGGTTTTACCATAAAAAATAAACAGATTGTCATACTATTTCCTGATTTTCTTCGCGAACATTCTCTTCTCCTGTCTCCTCGTCGTTCTATACTTCACCGTCAGTTTCATGATCAGACATTTCTGTTTCATTGTCACTATACTCGGCTGCATCTTGAAAAGAATCTGGTGTATCCAATGAGTCAGTAGTCTTCACTGTCTAACAATAACTCCAAAATTTAATCATAGTTCAAATTCTGTTCAAAACAGTTCGTGACGACAAATAAGAAAAGTAGCGTTTATAACTTCGTCGCTTAGTTTCGACCTCAACTGGTACGTAGCTACTAAAATAATGGCCGCTGGTTAGCATGCGCCTGCCTACCCAAAAGCGCAGCCAGCACTAAGGTTATACAAAAGCGAAGTGGCAACGTTGCAATAGCAAAGGAACTGTAAACAAAAGAGTGATGCATGGGAATAAACTACCCCACGAATATAATTAATGGTTAATGTGGATTTGGAAACACGGTGCAACCCTACATTTTCAAACTGTCGTTACCAGAAGTGGAGAGAGTCTTTTTATCCTTGTTAAAAACGTTTGCCCTAAGTGTGAATCGAATTCATATATTACACATGGGAAACTCCACTACCTAGAGCAAGTCTTTATCTGACACCACTTCGGTGGCTTGCGTTTCAACTGTGAGTATACGATAATGAGGACAACACGCGCACCCAGTCCCAGGCCGACAAAAAATATTTGACTTGTTGTCCCGGATGTTGTTGTAACTATATTTATCAATCGTCATTTTTGTTTGACGTTCTAAATTGTTCTTGAGGTGACTTATTGAGTGTCGCATAGTTGAAATGTGTGAGTACTGTTGTGGGGGCGTCACGAAATTTATAGTGAAACGCAAAATTCTAACATTTGTGACATTCTGTAACAGAGCCTTCCAGGTAGAGGAAGCAGCTGGAAACATTTGTGCCGTGTCGACGTTCTACTGGCAAATATGATGATTCCTTCTCACCTTCGTGAAATACTTGCATTTAGTGGTCAATGTGGGGAAAAAAAGAAAGAACGGAAGATTAGGATTAAAGGTCCCATTGTCTGTGAAATCATTCGATACGGAGCAGAATATGCGACTGAGAAGGATGGAGAGGGATATCAACTGTGCCCTTTCAAAGGAAGGATATCAGTATTTGTCTTAATCGACTTAAGAAAATAACGGGGAACCCAAATCAGAATTACCAAATGGGAATTTAACCACCATGTGTTAACTTCTTAAAGAGAAAGTTATGGTTGGCCGAAACAAAAATATGTGAAACTGGCGCCAGTGTGAATCTAAAAAAGGAGCGTTATGCATGTGGTGTCACAAAGAAGATGTTTTGTGTTAAGAACTGTATCCCAGGAGTGTGTCCATCGCAGTTAGCATCTGTCGCCAACAATCGAGATGCCCTGGGTTGCCGAGTTTGAAATGCCACCAAGGCAAGTGCATGATGTATTTCTGCTGAATGAGGACTCCTGTGTACACTCTGCTGATTTCACAAAAGGGCCTATCCTGGAGCTTGGCAAGAAAGCAGTCCCTGCGGCCCTTTAATCTAATCTAGAGCCCTCAGCTTTCTCGCTTCTTATTGACAAACAGCCAATAAAATTTGTTTGTGTGTTCTGCTCGGTAGCTACGGGTATAGAGCAGCACATTGCTAACCGAAGGGGTCTGGGATCGATTCCTGGCCGGGTCGGAGATTTTCACCGCTTGAGGATTGGGAGTTGTGCAGTTCTTGTATTCGTGTCGGTGTCACTGACAAGATAACCAAGTCAGACGCTCTACTGCCTCGTCTTTCCACTCGTGAGACGTCTCCATGTGCATGAATCGAAAGCCAATAAATTGAAATCTAAAAAAAATTCTTTTTGGACGAAAATGTACATTAACCTTGGATTAACGACATATTTATCTCGAAATATTTAGCTTCTACAGGCGTGGAATCCAAAAAACCTCCGAGCATCAGCAGACTGTTTTAGTTAATGTGTAAGAATATATTGTTGATGACCAATTTTTCTCTTATGTTTTTATTATATTCAAGAAACCAAGAGGAAGCGTAGAAATGAATTACAGTTTACGATGATAACTCATATAACAAAGTCTACTTTATACGATAAATAATTTCCGTAATGCGAGCCTGATCAAAAATCACCCATTAGCAAGACATCACGCACTTTTGACCCCGCTTTAGTCTGTGTCAACATTAAGTGTTGTGTCCGACAAAAGAAGCTTTTTGGGATTATCACGAAATTATATAATCTTGGCAGCGAGAGTAGACCTTAAAGGAGCCCATTTAACAAATTAATAATAATCAATCGATTTCTCTATTCACAAGCAACTATAAACTACGTCAGCATAAGAAGAAAAATATAAGTTTTAACAAGAGTGCAGTGAGACAATATCTTAAATTTTTCTTCTTTAGATCTAGGGAGCACTAAATTCCAACTGTGATAAAACTTAAGATGGCGAAGATAATTACTTCGTTGCCGGTTTTCTATCTGAAGCCTTGTGGCTTGGTAAGAGAAGAATTAAAAAGAAGACAAACAGTCTAGACCCCTTACAAGATTAGAACCTAGAGCAAACTCATCTTCTTCTTCACAGAGCGACTGCATTACCACTTAGCTAGCGATTAGGTACAGCCTGCAGTTTGCTCTCATTGTTGTAGTGATCGTGAACCCAGGTAATTCGCAATGTTAAATATAAGGTTGGTAATAGATTCTGTGTAAATGTCAAGTGGATTTAGCAGGAAAATGCATAAGCATGGAAGGCAGTAAACCGGTGGTCACATAGTTGCCAAATGTATTCCATAGTGCTACAAATTCCCCATTATAGTAGCGACAAGAAGAGCACGTCTGCTCTGCCAATGTGCTGAGCTGGATAGCACATGGAAAGCTCACAGTTCAAAGACACGATGCTGCTGGCTGTGTTGTCTGTAACCATGATTTGTGTCTAAAGCGTAGTTACGAATAATGTGCACATGCACCAGCTGCAACTCGAACATCATAAATACAGGACAGGGGGAGTTATTTGGATGACCGTACTCTTTAGTAGCGGTAGTAATTATTTATCCCTCATCAGACTGAAAGAATCATTCGCCAGATGCGATTCACTTTTTTTTTTATTGTCAATCATCGCCAGTGATTACACTGTAATCATTATATGGAAAATACACTTTTTATCCTTTTGACCATTATGAACTAAAAAGTATATTTCTTGAGAAAACTTTCATTACCGCTATCCCGAGAGCTACGAATAACCTAAATATCCAAATTAAGAAAGTGAAGTAATGAACTCTGCGAGTGTGTGCTGCACACATAACTTTCCTGCCTCTGCTATGACAAAGTGAGAAGCAGGTGTTACCAACACGTGTAAAAAGGAACCCAAAAGGCTGAAAATATCTTACGGAAAGAACCTTCATTAAGCGAAACTACCATTCAGTCTGCAACAATCTAACAAACGAATATTATCATCTACTCGTAGTGGTTAGAATATAATCACTGATATGGCTGTCAGTGATGCTAATTCTAATTTTGTTGCATCTATTTACGACATACCGGATGAGTTGCCCACTGCTCTGGAAGTAGCGTTGCTTGCCTTGTGAAAGTCGCTGAGAGAGTACTGCACTGGCTGACAATCAGAACTGATTGTAGAAATGCATAAAATTATTGTACGGTATTATCTCTACTCAGCAGCTTATTGCTCACTACGGTAATTTGTTGCTTATTGCATTTATTGTGTTAATTCCATAGATAATTTGGATAAAAAATCTTACGGTCTGGAACACAAGTAAAAATGACGGTCACTGCACACGTTCTGTATGTTACAATTCGATAAATAATCAGTTCACTGACATCTATTTTTCACTGTACAGAATTTTGCTGAAAGTTATTACGTCCGGCATAAAAGTTCCCAAGAGTATTATACATATTTGTAGACTCATTCCCGCCTACATCTCACTTTCTGTGCACTACCTCGACTTCGTAAGTTGATGCCTGTTTAGAAAATCTAAAATAAATGTGAAAGCTGAGATACTGGGTGCTCCTCAATGGTCTGTTATACTACACAAATGCCTATAGTATTATCGCAGAAAAAGCTGACTAGCACCGGCACTGCCGCAAGGAGTGTCATCATTCTAGTCAGTTTAATGTGTTGTTCATTCACAATGAATTCTGGAGCAATCGAATGGGGCATAGCAGCACTGGGCACAAAGAATTACTTTTGTCCTCCTCGGCAGCTGAGCGTCCAGCGCCGCGCATTGCTAACCGAAGGGGTCTGGGATCGATTCCCGGCCGGGTTGGAGATATCCGCTCTGATACTGCGTGTTGTGATGTTCTTGAGTTAGTATCAACACAATTGCCAATCCACTGTTGCGATGGATGTGTAGGCACGACTCGAAATCTAATACATGAAAAAAGAAAATACTGCACCATGACGCGGAACCGACATGCTGTTGTCTGTGGAACCATCTACCGCCGAGCGGTTCTAAGCACTTCAGTCCAGAACCACGCTGCTGCTACGGTCGCAGGTTCGAATCCTGCCACGGGCATGGATGTGTGTGTTGTCCTTACGTTAGTTAGGTTTAAGTAGTTCTAAGTTCTTGGGCACTGATGATCTCAGAAGTTAAGTCCCATAGCGCTCAGAACCATCTGAACCAGCACCGTCACTGTGGTGTAGCGGTTATGATACCAGACTGTTGCATGGAGGATCGTGAGTTCAAAATTTCTCTGAACTGTATAATTTTAGTTTCTATATTCGGTTCGAGGACATTCTAGAAATATCCACAAATATCAAGAATCATTGTACTGGAATGTTCTGTAACTGTATATATACCGTATGTGTTCTGGCCGGAGGCAGTTCGCTATGCCCTCTAGTATGTGCAAGTGCTGAATAAATCTTCGTTAAGTGAAGTTAGTGTTCGTCATTCATCTAATTACACCTTCTCCTACGTGACATTATTCTGGTGGAGGCGCTGGGTATTGGAACTTGTGATAGCGCACATTATCATAACACAGTGGCTCCCGTCAGGCCACGACAAAGCCGCCGTTTACGTGAAAGTAAACCCGAGTTAGAGCCGTATTCAACAGATCGCAATCTATCGGAGACAGAAGAAGAAAACGACGTTACGATGATAGCAACTGTGTGCCACCACTGAGACGTCGGCCGGCCGCGGTGGTCTAGCGGTTCTGGCGCTGCAGTCCGGAACCGCGGGACTGCTACGGTCGCAGGTTCGAATCCTGCCTCGGGCATGGGTGTGTGTGATGTCCTTAGGCTAGTTAGGTTTAAGTAGTTCTAAGTTGTAGGGGACTTATGACCTAAGATGTTGAGTCCCATAGTGCTCAGAGCCATCACTGAGACGTCCTTCCGTGTTCTCTGGTGACGATGGACAGGATCCAAACAAGTGACTGAAGGTACGTGAGCGTATAGCCAAATTTAACAGTGTGTTTGGCTAACGTATTTTTCTACTTGGAGGGCACTGCCAAGCAATGGTATGAGAACAACGAGGAGAAGTTCACAAGCTGGGAAGTATTCTAGGCGGAACTGCGCAAGTATTTCGGCGACACACAACGACAGAAGTGCAAGGCTGAGGATAAATTAAAGTGCAGGGCACAGCGTCCAGGAGAAACTACAGCATCCTACATTCCAGACGTCTTGGAGCTGTGTAAAATAGTGGAGCCTAGAATGAAGGAGGAAGATAAGGTTGCACATCTCATGAAGGGTGTTGCTGAGGACATGTATCAAGTACTACTCCTGAAGGAGGTTTCGACAGCAGACGACTTCATAAAATGGTGCCAGTATGTTGAGACAATGCACCATAAAATAATTACACGCAAGAAGTTTGAACGGCTTCCAAACGTCGTATCGATGTCTGTGATGGAGGAAGGAACTGATTTCACAAGTGTTCTTCGTCAAATAGGGAGAGGAATTTCAGAAGGCACTTGGATTGCACTGCGAGCAAAAAACCGGGACGCTTCAAGAGATCATAAGGGAGGAAGTGGAACAGACATTGAACTCAATCTCTCGTCCTTCATTTCCCTTTAAAACGGTGAAAAAGTCGAGACTCAGGCGAAGTTACGTTCCTACAATACCGATTCAGGAACCTGTTTGGGCACCAAGGAAGACTGACGTCTGGAGGACCCAGGAAACCAACCAGTATGTTTCCACTGCAGACGACCGGGACATGTGGTGCGCTATTGTCGAGAAAGGCGGCGGATATTTGATGACACCCGCTCCAGAAGACAGCAGACCGATTTTAGCCGGCGCTAACTCCGGGACGACGTAGATAAACAAGAAGATGTGGGTTCAGGACGATGTAGGTCACCATCGCCGCAAGCTAGCCGCTGGAAAGGACGCTCTCCAACACGCTGATATAGGTCTCCATCGCCGTTTAGAAGCTCCAGCCGATCACCTAGCCGCAGCAACCTGGAAAACTAAAGGGTGCGACCTTCCTTGGAGATGAGGCCGCTGAAGAGAAATTTCCTCCGCCGTCGATCACTACGAAAATGATAGGAAACTACGTCGATATCCTCATGGATGGCCGACCAGCCCAAGCTCTTGTGGACTCTGGAGCACCATATTCAGTCATTTTGGAGAAATACCGTCGCCAGTTGCAGAAAACCGTATTCGTCGACAACAAAACATCTCTGCTGAAGGTGGCTAATGGGAAATATGTAAAACCTACAGAAAGATGTGTCATTCGTCTGGGTGTAAGTGGCCATACATAGCCCTCAGAATTCATAGTTTTACAAGAGTGTAGTCATGACGTCATTCTCGGATGGGACTTTTTGAAAGCTTCTCAGGCATTTATAGATTGTGATCGCTCGAAGATTATGCTAGACGAGATGAGATACTGTGGACAGGAAGATGCTCATCCGAATGTTTGGAGACTATATGTGCTGGATGAAGTGATCATTCCTGCAGTCAGCGCTAGAAAGGTAACTGTCATGTGTCATGCCATGCATCAACCCATGTATCTTGTAGTGGAATGTAAGGGAAGCATACCACTGAAGAGTCACTTGGGCATCCCAGCCTCTGTCGTTTCGTGTAAGAACGGATTCGGTGAATTGTTGATTGTTAACTGTCGTCGAGAACCGCAGATCCTTCCAAGACGCATGTGCGTAGCAAACGCTGAGCCGTTAGTTGCCGAACAGCTGAGCGTCATAGAAACCTCCCATGCCGAGTCTGTGGGCGAAATTGGCGGCACCATTACGAGATAAGATCTTCTAGCTCGACTATCACCAGATCTCACTAAGGAACAACAAAAGAAGCTACTTGCCATGCTTCATGAGTTCTCTGAATGCTTCAATCCACAGGCGAAGAGCAAATTAGACAAATCGACGGTGAAGCACCGGATTAGCACTGGAGACCATCAACCAATAAGCCAGAGAGCATACCGTGTGTTAGCAACGGAATGTCGAATAATTCGCGACGAGGTAGAGATAGTGATGAAGAATGACATTATTAAGCCTTCGCAGAGCCCATGGTCGTCACCAGTGGATCTCGCCAGGAAGAAGGATGGCAGTTGGCACTTTTGTGTTGATTGCAGGAAGCTTAATAAGATAACTAAAAAGGACGTTTACCCCCTTCCACGAATTGACGATACACTAGATTGTCTGAAGGGAGCTAAGTTTTTCTCAATCATGGACATGTACTCGGGTTACTGGCAGATCGAAGTAGATGAGGCTGATCGTGATAAAACTGCATTCATCACCCCTGAGGGCCTGTATGAGTTTAAGGTAATGCCGTTTGGTTTGTGTAATGTACCAACAACTTTTGAACGGATGGTGAATAATCTTCTAAGGCATCTGAAGTTGACGATGTGCCTTTGTTATTTAGGTGACATTATAGTGTTCTCAGAGACATTTGGTAAGACTGAGGGCCGTTCTTAAGTGTCTCCAACAAGGCAGACTGAAACTTAATCCAAGAAAGTGTCTCTTTGGAGCAAAAGAAATCAAAATACTTTAACACCTTGTGTCAAACGAAGGTGTGCGGCCAGACCCAGAAAAGGTGAGATCTGTAATGGAATTTCCTATTCCTAAAAGTATTAGAGATGTGAGAAGCTTCCTCGGATTATATTCTTATTACTGTCGTTTTATCAAAGACTTTTGTATCAAAGACAGGCCACTTCATGAGTTGTTAAAAGCCGATGCGAAATTTATTTGGGGTGGTGCTCAACAAGATTCTTTTGATGTGCTGCGAAAAGCTCTGACGACTGACTCTTTACTTGGTCTGTATTATGAGAGGGCACCTACAGAACTACACACAGATGCCAGTAGGTATGGGATCGGTGCTGTTCTGGTGCAAATTTCGGATGGAAAAGAGAAGGTTGTAGCCTATGGTTCTAGGACACTTACAAAAGCCAAGAGAAATTACGCAACTACAGAAAGAGAATGTCTTGCTGTGATCTGGTCCATGTGCAAATTTCGACAGTATCGCTATGGAAGGCCATTAACTGTTGTTACAGACCATCATTCATTTTGTTCGTTGACGGGTCTTAAGGATCCAACAGGACGACTTGCCAGGTGGGCAATACATCTTCAAGAGTATGACATTACCATAGTGTACAAAAGTGGGAGAGAACACCAAGATGTTAACTGTCTCTCAAGAAACCCTGTGCAAGACCATCAAGACTTTGATGAAGATTGTGACTGTCTCGCTGCACTCCAGGATCTCTCTGCTGAGCAAAAGAAGGACGCCAAGATATCTCAAATTATGCTTTCCTTAAAATGGTCAGAGGATGTGAAAGGACAATTTAAGGTAGTTAATGGATTACTTTGCAAGAAAAACTTTGATCCGTTTGGAAATAGGTGGCTACCATTGATTCCTAAACTCATGAACTTAAATGTTCTGCAGAAATTCCATGACACACCTAAGCCCGGACATTTAGGATTTATTAAGACATACGATAGGATCCGCAACAGATTTTTCAGGCCAGGTTTATTTAGGAGTGTCCGTCACTATGTGTCGCACTGTCGAGAGAGCCAGAGGAGAAAGGCAGTTCCTCAGAAAGCACCTGGCCGACTCATACCAATTCCACCAGCCGAAACGCCTTTCCAGAGTGTTGGGATTGACCTCCTCGGACGATTTCCAACGTCTGTTAGTGGCAATAGATGGATTATTGTTTGCACTGATTATCTGACACCCTATGCCATTACAAAAGCCGTGAAAACAGCCGAAGTATTCGAAGTAGCCAAATTCATCGTGGAAGATATTGTATTGAAACACCGTGTCCCAAAGTCGTTAATTACGGATCGAGGGAAAGTTTTTCAATCGAATGTCGTGACAAAGATAAACCGTCGGTGCAACATTATTAATCACATGACGACTACCTACCATCCGCAAACTAACGGGCTTACTGAACGCTTTAATAAGACATTGGCCGACATGCTATCAATGTTCGTCAGCGTTGGGCAGAGCAACTGGGATGAGGTGCTACCTTTCGTGACGTTTGCCTACAACACCGCCAAACAAGACACCACAGGATTTACGCCATATTTCGTGGTGCATGGGCGTGAAGCGACTACGACGATGGACACACTGTGTTTCCGTTACATTCTGATGACGTGGACGACGACTACACCAGCCAGTTGTTAACCAGAGCTGAGGAAGCTCGGCAGTTAGCTCGACTCCGCACGCAACAGGCTCAAAAAAACGATCGCCGAAGCTATGACACGAGCCACCGCACAGTTGTTTACCAGCCTGGTGACCTCGTCTGGATCTTCACTTCTGTTCGGAAGGTTGGTCTCTCTGAGAAGCTCCTCAGGCGCTACTTTAGACCTTATAAGGTTCTAAGACAGTTGTCTGATGTAACTTATGAAGTTAAAGATTTCGACCCAGACACAAGACGACGAAAGATCAGAGATACGGTCCACGTCCTTCGAATGAAGCTCTATAAGGATCCTGGAACCCAGGGTAAATTCGAAGCTCCAGCGATAGGCAACAAGCGGAAAGATGACGAAGAGCTTAGCAGCAAAGCAAGTTCTAAGGAGATCACCGCCAGGGCGAACATCAGTCATCGGGAGTCGGAGTATGCAGGACCGATGATCGTTCCCGGACTAGGAGGACGTAACAGAGATACTCTGTTCTCTTAAGGAGGGAGCAATGTCGCAGAAAAAGCTGAGTAGCACCGTCACTGGTGCTTTTATTCACGTGTCATAGCCATCTCACCTGGCTGCACACTTCTCCCATCGCCTTTGTGACACTGAACGTGAGGAAGGGGAAGAGGGGGAAACTGCGGAAGTACCTCCTTTAGAAGACAATGCTGTCACATGACATACGACTTGATTTCATATTTCTCAGCAACGTAGATCACAAACAAAACAAACTTTCTGTATTATTTAATTGTATTTGATGCATTACATAAATAATTTAATTTTTATCTGGTGCAAACGATCGGCTTAGGGATAGAAACACCCGATTTTACTGATTTTCGCTCCCAGTTTGCCATGTAATCGTCACTTTCTTACTTTTATAATCGAAAAAGGTCTTTCACATATCTATGTTGACAGAAATAGTTTATGACTTTTGCAGTCTCATAATGGAGACTTGGAAAATCTTCCAGTGGAGAACAACTAGAAGCTCTGGACAGTTTTCACACACAAGAATTTGCGTTTTAAACAGGAGATACACTGTAAATCATCAATTTCCATCTGCACATGCACAGACGGCTTTCCACTGAAGCGCCAAACGGTGTCGATACTAGCTCGGACAGATGTGCAATCGGCAGTGTCTTCAAACGCTTAGAAAAGTATCCTTGTAATTTTTTCAAGGCCACAATGAATTCCTCAGACCTCGCGTTTTCTTTAATGCCTGTAAACTTATGGAAAAGGATCGTGTTTTTTGTCAGAATCTGCCCCTTGCAGTGCGTGATTTTCATTTTAAATGCACCCCTATCAAATGAGAAATAAGTTGTTTCTCAACTTCTAACATCCTACTTTGGGCAGTCTACCGTCAAGTCCAGTTAAAGTGCGAGGTCTGCAACCCATACCAGATTTTCTAATTTTTAATTTTCGTCTCTGCTCTCCTGTTTCCTTCATAAGTTCGACAACAGCTCATTTAAAATCGAAAAATTGTTCCAGGCATCTCTCTTGAGTTACCTAACTTACTTTGCGGTAATATATGAAGTCTCCATACTCCTCATTCAATTCCATCGAAAACTATTGCAACTGACAGTAGAATAATGTATGTGACTTCAGAAAAATTATTATTCGTACTATCAGTTTCAAGTCACGCTTCATGCCTGCAACTTAGCACAAAGTGCTTCTTGATGTACAAAAAGATGAATTGCGTCTGTCGATCGTAATTTGTTGCTCTTTCATCGTTATTTAAATTTTTAAATTCTTTATGTATGATGTTGTAATGGTATTCCACAACAAATTTGCGGTAACCGAAGATTATGCGACTGTACATGAGATAATAGGTACCGCGATTTTTAGCCTTCTCTTTTATCATTCCCATTCTTTTTAATGGCTAGTCATGATGGATGTCTAGACTGCCTCTTTTTGTGAAGACAGCCACTGGACCTGTGAACTTCTTTTATACCACGAACAAATAGCGGAGGGTAAACAGTGGGGACACCTTGATTCTGTAGAACTGAAGAAAGTCGTGCCGACAGAAAAATGCTGCATCGTGGCGCTATATGAAATGTCGTGCTGAACCGAGTACTTCCAAGGAGTACTGAGCGAACGCAAGACCAGTCACGCCTCGGCTCGTATGCGGCCCGCACAACGTGCTCGCGTACGGTTTGGCATTCCGTGGCCTATCCTGCTGTAGTTGAAGAGAGATACAATGCAGGTGAAGAGACTGGCTCAGGAGAGGCAGTCGTGACGAGCTGCATCAAATCGTTCAGAAGAGTGTACGAAAACAATCATCATTAGAGAATTATACATATGTTGTTCCTGCTATTCCATGCAGCCCGAAGACTGGTTTCATGCAGTTCTCTGTGCTAATCCAACATGTGCTTTCTCTTTATCTCTACGAGATAACCTCTTCAAGCTGAATAGATTTCGATTTATATACTATATTCAAACATTGGTCTTCTTCAACTGCCCTTATTCCCCCCCCCTCTCCCCGCCCCCTCCCACACACACCCACACTCACACACACACACACACACACACACACACACACACACACACCTCTCTCCATTACCAAATTGCCAAACCGACGATTCATTGATGTGTCTGGACGTGTCCCATGAAACCATCCCTACTTCTAGCCGCGTCGCAGCATAACTTGCTTTCTTTCCCAAATACACTCCTGGAAATGGAAAAAAGAACACATTGACACCGGTGTGTCAGACCCACCATACTTGCTCCGGACACTGCGAGAGGGCTGTACAACCAATGATCACACGCACGGCACAGCGGACACACCAGGAACCGCGGTGTTGGCCGTCGAATGGCGCTAGCTGCGCAGCATTTGTGCACCGCCGCCGTCAGTGTCAGCCAGTTTGCCGTGGCATACGGAGCTCCATCGCAGTCTTTAACACTGGTAGCATGCCGCGACAGCGTGGACGTGAACCGTATGTGCAGTTGACGGACTTTGAGCGACGGCGTATAGTGGGCATGCGGGAGGCCGGGTGGACGTACCGCCGAATTGCTCAACACGTGGGGCGTGAGGTCTCCACAGTACATCGATGTTGTCGCCAGTGGTCGGCGGAAGGTGCACGTGCCCGTCGACCTGGGACCGGACCGCAGCGACGCACGGATGCACGCCAAGACCGTAGGATCCTACGTAGTGCCGTAGGGGACCGCACCGCCACTTCCCAGCAAATTAGGGACACTGTTGCTCCTGGGGTATCGGCGAGGACCATTCGCAACCGTCTCCATGAAGCTGGGCTACGGTCCCGCACACCGTTAGGCCGTCTTCCGCTCACGCCCCAACATCGTGCAGCCCGCCTCCAGTGGTGTCGCGACAGGCGTGAATGGACGGACGAATGGAGACGTGTCGTCTTCAGCGATGAGAGTCGCTTCTGCCTTGGTGCCAATGATGGTCGTATGCGTGTTTGGCGCTGTGCAGGTGAGCGCCACAATCAGGACTGCATACGACCGAGGCACACAGGGCCAACACCCGACATCATGGTGTGGGGAGCGATCTCCTACACTGGCCGTACACCACTGGTGATCGTCGAGGGGACACTGAATAGTGCACGGTACATCCAAACCGTCATCGAACCCATCGTTCTACCATTCCTAGACCGGCAAGGGAACTTGCTGTTCCAACAGGACAATGCACGTCCGCATGTATCCCGTGCCGCCCAACGTGCTCTAGAAGGTGTAAGTCAACTACCCTGGCCAGCAAGATCTCCGGATCTGTCCCCCATTGAGCATGTTTGGGACTGGATGAAGCGTCGTCTCACGCGGTCTGCACGTCCAGCACGAACGCTGGTCCAACTGAGGCGCCAGGTGGAAATGGCATGGCAAGCCGTTCCACAGGACTACATCCAGCATCTCTACGATCGTCTCCATGGGAGAATAGCAGCCTGCATTGCTGCGAAAGGTGGATATACACTGTACTAGTGCCGACATTGTGCATGCTCTGTTGCCTGTGTCTATGTGCCTGTGGTTCTGTCAGTGTGATCATGTGATGTATCTGACCCCAGGAATGTGTCAATAAAGTTTCCCCTTCCTGGGACAATGAATTCACGGTGTTCTTATTTCAATTTCCAGGAGTGTAGCTTAAGTATCTCCTCACGATTCGATCTACCTTTTAATTTTCAACCTTCTCTTGAAGCTCCACATTTCACCCCTTCTATTTTCTTCTTGCCTGAACTGTTTATAGTCCATGTTCCAATTCCCTTCAAGACTTCACTCCAGACTAATACATACCGGAAGGCTTTCAAACAGTTAAATTTCTATTGGCTGTAAAGTTGTTTCCCTTTCACGGAAATGCTTTTGCTGCTATTGCACCTTGCATTTTCTATCCTTTCCACCTCGGTCATCTACACTTATTTTGGTGCCTAAATAACAAAGCTCAGCTGCTACTTTTAGTGGCCCATTTCTCCATCTAATTCTCTCAGTGTCTCCTCGTTTAATTTGACTATATTTACACCGCAGGAGAGCTTCTGTAAAGTTTGGAATGTAGGAGACGAGATACTGGCAGAAGTAAAGCTGTGAGTACCGGGCGTGAGTCGTGCTTCGGTAGCTCAGATGGTAGAGCACTTGCCCGCGAAAGGCAAAGGTCCTGAGTTCGAGTCTCGGTCGGGCACACAGTTTTAATCTGCCAGGAAGTTTCATATTTAATTATCCTTGTTCTGCTATTATTGATGTTCATCATATCTCTTCTTCCCATGACGCTATTCATTCCGTTCCACTGCTCTTCCAAGTCTTTTGCTGCTACCTACAGAATTATATATGGCCACTGTCTGTGGTCTCTAACGCCCTTTCAAAAATGTTTCTTGGTATCCTTTATTTGTTGCTTAATCTACATATTGAATAACATCAGGAATAGACTGCAACATTCTCTCACTCCCTTATCAGCTACTTCTACCATTCATGTCCTTCAACTACAGTCTATGTTTTACAGAAATTGTTAATAACAATTCTCTCTCTTTATTTTCTCCCTTCTGCCATCATGACATCATTGTGTGCTCCAGTCAACAATGTCAAATGTTTCGTCAAATTAACAAATGTTAGAAGTGTAAGCTTACCATTCTCCGACCTATTCTGTAACATAATGCCAGTATCACCTCACGTGTCTATACAACTTCAGTCACCTGGAACCATCAGTTAATAGTTCGATAGCTCCTAATATTCTCATGTGCCAGCAACTGCCACCTTTGGAATTGGAGTTATTACGTTCTTCTTGGAGTCAGGTATTTTGCCTGTATCATGTATCTCACATACCAGATAGGATAGTGCTGTCATGGTATTTTCTCCCGAGGATCACAATTATTGTGAGACAATGTCGTCTACTTAAAATGCCTTGTTTGGACTAAATTGATTCAGTTTTTTGTTAGTTAAATTCAATGCGGTATCTCATGTGTTATCCAAGGATTTCGTTTATCCATCACTAAAGCTACTATCAGTATGAAGCCTTATACTACAATTCTTAACGAAAGGGATTTAATTCCAACAGGAATTGACATTCAGATACACGAACAGTAGAATGTGTATATAATTTATTTAGCAACCAAGACAGGGCAGTCTGTGGGGTCCTTGGGTGTCAATGCAATTAACATATAGTTGAGCAATTCTTTCCCTGTGAGCGATTAAGTATGGGTTATACTGACAATGGACACAGGTAATAATTATGCATGTAGCAGACTTCGGTTTATTGGTAGAACATAGGGAAATGCAGTCAGTGAACAAAGGGGACTGCTTACAAAACACTCATGTGAGCCATCCTAGAATATTGCTCAAGAGTGTGGGATTTCTACCAAATAAAAGTAACAGAGGATACTGAACATTTACGCATAATAATGACAGGTTTGCTTGACCCAGCAGAGAGAGTCACAGAGCTGATGAAAAAACATAACTGGCAGACACTTAAAGATGTATATAAACTGTCCCAATAAAGCCTACTTACAAAGTTTCAAGAAAAAATTTTACATGAAGACTCTAGAAACATAATGCAACAGTTTACATATTGGTCCTAAAAGATACATGAGGACCGAATTAAAATATATGTTAATTAATTCAAATCGAAAAATTTTATGACCATCTCTAACAACAGGTTCTTTATTAGGTTTACGATTTGATTATTAAATCATAAAACTTTACCAATACATTCTTCCTTTATCTGTAAATAATTTAATGTGACTTTTTATAAAACCTCTAATAAAATTTCATCCCCTTCAATACGAACAGTAGGCTTTTTCGATTGAATAACTTTTTCAAACTCTATTGACAAAAATTAATTTTTATCATTTCTATGGGTTATATGATTTATCTTTTTAAAAACTTGTTATTTCTACATGACAGTAAACTTTATTACTTTATGATGTAATATTTACATATAAATAGTTAGATAAAAGCCTACTCGTTTCTCCTATAGGAAAAGGTATTTGTATATTTTATTTGAAAATACATCAAAACGTATATCACGAAAAAGTATTAAGAACTATTTAATATCTTTTTTTATTTAATCTTCTTTTAATCAATGCAAATGCTGTGATTCTTGAGTTTCTCCCGGCGTATTTGATAATCAAAATATCCACGGGTATGCTGCCGGTCTATAGTGTCCAACGGGCACAATATTTCGGCGATCAAACATGTCGCCATCATCAGGTGAACTGACGGACTGAGCTCCTGTGAACGTACCGGCACGGAGATCCGTACGCTATGGCTGCTCAGAGGGAACTGGGTTCGGTCGCGGCGGCGGCCGATTTAAATACCCTCCGCCCGCGGCGCGCTCCCTCCGCCGTCCGCGCCCAGCGCCACGGTCGCGCGGTGGAACAGATTGCGATGGCGTCTGAGATGACGTCGGTGTGATGGCTCTGTCCGCCGTGGTCGTCACAACTATAAGTCTGCTCGATTTACTCTTGATTAACCCGATCGCTGGTTCCCAAGCCTTGCTAAGATTATAGCCACAGTCCCGGTTTATGAGGTCGTCATTGGTGCGAATTTCGATGGCCTCTCTAACAACGCTGTCCCTGTATCTGGAGTATGACCGGAGTATGACCGGAGTATGACCGCACGAGGATTCTGGTACAGACGTCGAGATACTGGGACAGCGTTGTTAGAGAGGCCATCGAAATTCGCACCAATGACGACCTCATAAACCGGGACTGTGGCTATAATCTTAGCAAGGCTTGGGAACCAGCGATCGGGTTAATCAAGAGTAAATCGAGCAGACGTATAGTTGTGACGACCACGGCGGACAGAGCCATCACACCGACGTCATCTCAGACGCCGTCGCAATCTGTTCCACCGCGCGACCGTGGCGCTGGGCGCGGACGGCGGAGGGAGCGCGCCGCGGGCGGAGGGTATTTAAATCGGCCGCCGCCGCGACCGAACCCAGTTCCCTCTGAGCAGCCATAGCGTACGGATCTCCGTGCCGGTACGTTCACAGGAGCTCAGTCCGTCAGTTCACCTGATGATGGCGACATGTTTGATCGCCGAAATATTGTGCCCGTTGGACACTATAGACCGGCAGCATACCCGTGGATATTTTGATAATGCAAATGCTAGTCCTTGTAAGAGATCATTTTCATCTTCTGTCCAAGAGTTTACTTCTTGCAAGACATCATTTTTATCTTCTGCACAAATGCTAAATTATTTTAAGAAATCATTTTTATCTTTATTTATTTCATTTTGAATAAATTTTTAATGTTCATATGCCATTGTATTAAAACCAGCTTCTAATATAACTCTTTCATCATCGTCAGAACATATAACAATTTTATTACATTCAACTGCATATAATTCATATTTAAATGATCTAATCAAATTAATTTTTCTATATTGTTTAAATTTTTAGATCTATACGTTTTTATAATCATTGAAAGTAATTTCAATATCATAGAACATATTTTTGACACCCTCTGTTTCTTTTCTTCTTATGGAAATAATTTATAAGCCTACATGTATGATCTTAAACTAACCTCTTATAACATTATTTTTCTAGAATTTTCATCCTTCATTTTGCATAAACTTTAATTATTCAGATGTGTAAGTCCATAGATATTATCTTTTGGATAATCACTTGAACCAGATTGCTTAACAATAATCTCATGTCTTTATAGAAGTTATCAGTTATTATATGATAAATGAACATATCAGTATCAGTATTACATAAATCAATATTTTCAACATATTTCAGTTTCATAACACTGTAGTGGCATTCTTACACTTTTTTCGAAATATCTAGAAGACTTATTGCAATGTAAATAGTTTACTCGAACAATGTTTTAATTTTATTCTTATGATCAGCTACTAATATTTTTGAAAATAAAGTAGTATAATAATAATTTGATTTGGAAATATAACGAGTATAATTTCTTCGATCTCTTAAGATTTTAATATTTTTTATTTACAATATTTTCCATTGTTTTTCAGAACACTGAATAATTCATTAACTTGCAGAAAATTTTCAAGTTCGTAACATACATATTTTTTTCATTTCAGTAATAAAATCAATATATTTCATCAAGCAATCTTTTTGTTCAAATGACAAGACATTATTAATTTTCTTTAATTTCATCCAAGCCCTAAATATTGTTTAGGAATTCTATAATATAAATTATATTTTTACTCTTTCATACCTACTACAGGTGGTAAAGTTAATTCTTTTCCTAAGCGATGTAATTTTCTTGGGTATTATAAATGAACCTTGAAAATTTAACCATATTTATAACCGTCTGGAATTTTAATACGTTTTCAACATTGCAGTATTTTGGATCCATCCACTCAAATTTCTGATATGGTAAAAAATGAGACTCTGCCAACCCACATAAATTACTTGCATCTAAGTATGCAATATAATTTTATTCTCTTGATGGCTTAAATATTTTCATATATCTGTTATTTGATTTGGCATATCTTTTAATTCTTATGAAAATTATGCCTTGAACACCTATTTCAAGAAACCAAATCATTTCATAATCATGTAATAAATCTCATTTAATTTTTTTCATATTTGACATAGAATCCTAAACTAATGCTGAACTGCAATATACAAACATGGATCAAGTTCATAAGGTGTAATACATGTAATCAAAAATTTTCAAAAATATTTGTTAGAATTAAGACATCAGATTTATTATATATGCTTGTATTTTAAACTAAAGTTTTAAAATTAAATATTTTCCAAACCGATTTTGCACGATTATAATCTTTATCAGAAATATCTTATGTAGTTAGTCTTAAAAAAAATCCATTGTTGGGTAATTTTGTTTCTTCTAATTTCTCTACAGAACTCATATATTTGTAAAGGTAATCCACTTAATGGTTATTAAATTTAATTGTTCACCTTCAAAATGTTTTGCTATTTCTCTATATCGTTCTTTTGTATGGCTGTTGGCCATAAATAAAATATATCCAAACATCATAATGTTAATCCATCTTTAACAAGTTTAC
This sequence comes from Schistocerca cancellata, assembly GCF_023864275.1. Classification (NCBI taxonomy): domain Eukaryota; kingdom Metazoa; phylum Arthropoda; class Insecta; order Orthoptera; family Acrididae; genus Schistocerca; species Schistocerca cancellata. The sequence goes on from NC_064629.1 coordinate 273,814,808, forward strand.
TAAAATAAAAATATTTTTGGTCATCATTTGGAATTGGATCAGTATCCGTCACATCAATTGCCAACCTTTAATAAACATTTGAACATCGTGAATTGTCAAATTATGAATATATATATTGAATAATTTAGAATTTTTGTAATTAATACACTATTCATGTGAAATCCTCAATATTTTCCTGTTAAGTGGCAATGATGACTTCTTCCTTTCTTCAGATTCAAATTCCAAATCTCAAATATGACAAATTTTAGAATTTTTAAAACTGATTACAGCCATTTTAGTCAATGGGATTAGAACATTTCGACTATATACTCCACTAATTTCACTTGATTCCTCTTTCAAAATTTAAACCAATTTTACCTCTCTAAGTATCACAACTTTTATAGGCTCCATTACTGTATATTTCAGAAAATAACAGAATGTAAATGGCAGATGATTACAATATTTTTAACAGGTTGACCAGTTTGAATATTTTTAATCACCATTCAAAACCTGCATATATTGCATATGGTACCCTTAATGAACGATTATATTTTTTTAATTAAATTTTTGAGTTTTAAAGGCCATATCTATTTTATATCTCTACATACTGTACAAAAGATTTCATGAATGTCTAATTTTTGTTCTGAATGAAAATACCTTAAACATATAGCCTAAAGATGAACTTCTCGATTGTGTTTACTGGTTTGCTTATGAATTAATCTAGATAATTCATTTATCCAACAATAATGTAATTTGGGTGGTATCAGTTCTCTGAGACTGCAGTCCTGTGTGTTGGTTGTGTTTGTGTAAGTGTGTGTGTGTGTGTGTGTGTGTGTGTGTGTGTGTGTGTGTGTGTGTGTGTGTGTGTGATGGCGAACGCTCGCACACACACAGATAAGTGTCTATTGCTGACGAAGGCCATTGGCTGAAAGCTTTATGTGTGAAACTCTTTTTGTTCTGCCCATCTGTGACTCAGCATCTTCTCTATATGGTTAGTAGCTACTTCCTCTTATAATATTGAGCTTTTCCATTTTTTAATAATGTGATTTATATTCATTTCGAATTGCAAGAAGGTGAACATGTTATTCTTAATAATTTTGTGTGTGGTAAAGAGGATTTATAATTTTATCTTCATCAGTGCCTTCATCTGCATAAATATTAATTGGAATATTTGACTTCTTTAAATACACTCCTGGAAATTGAAATAAGAACACCGTGAATTCATTGTCCCAGGAAGGGGAAACTTTATTGACACATTCCTGGGGTCAGATACATCACATGATCACACTGACAGAACCACAGGCACATAGACACAGGCAACAGAGCATGCACAATGTCGGCACTAGTACAGTGTATATCCACCTTTCGCAGCAATGCAGGCTGCTATTCTCCCATGGAGACGATCGTAGAGATGCTGGATGTAGTCCTGTGGAACGGCTTGCCATGCCATTTCCACCTGGCGCCTCAGTTGGACCAGCGTTCGTGCTGGATGTGCAGACCGCGTGAGACAACGCTTCATCCAGTCCCAAACATGCTCAATGGGGGACAGATCCGGAGATCTTGCTGGCCAGGGTAGTTGACTTACACCTTCTAGAGCACGCTGGGTGGCACGGGATACATGCGGACGTGCATTGTCCTGTTGGAACAGCAAGTTCCCTTGCCGGTCTAGGAATGGTAGAACGATGGGTTCGATGACGGTTTGGATGTACCGTGCACTATTCAGTGTCCCCTCGACGATCACCAGTGGTGTACGGCCAGTGTAGGAGATCGCTCTCCACACCATGATGCCGGGTGTTGGCCCTGTGTGCTTCGGTCGTATGCAGTCCTGATTGTGGCGCTCACCTGCACGGCGCCAAACATGCATACGACCATCATTGGCACCAAGGCAGAAGCGACTCTCATCGCTGAAGACGACACGTCTCCATTTGTCCGTCCATTCACGCCTGTCGCGACACCACTGGAGGCGGGCTGCACGATGTTGGGGCGTGAGCGGAAGACGGCCTAACGGTGTGCGGGACCGTAGCCCCGCTTCATGGAGATGGTTGCGAATGGTCCTCGCCGATACCCCAGGAGCAACAGTGTCCCTAATTTGCTGGGAAGTGGCGGTGCGGTCCCCTACGGCACTGCGTAGGATCCTACGGTCTTGGCGTGCATCCGTGCATCGCTGCGGTCCGGTCCCAGGTCGACAGGCACGTGCACCTTCCGCCGACCACTGGCGACAACATCGATGTACTGTGGAGACCTCACGCCCCACGTGTTGAGCAATTCGGCGGTACGTCCACCCGGCCTCCCGCATGCCCACTATACGCCCTCGCTCAAAGTCCGTCAACTGCACATATGGCTTACGTCCACGCTGTCGCGGCATGCTACCAGTGTTAAAGACTGTGATGGAGCTCCGTATGCCACGGCAAACTGGCTGACACTGACGGCGGCGGTGCACAAATGCTGCGCAGCTAGCGCCATTCGATGGCCAACACCGCGGTTCCTGGTATGTCCGCTGTGCCGTGCGTGTGATCATTGCTTGTACAGCCCTCTCGCAGTGTCCGGAGCAAGTATGGTGGGTCTGACACACCGGTGTCAATGTGTTCTTTTTTTTCATTTCCAGGAGTGTATTTCCGAATATCTGTAATTGAACAGGTAATTTTTCAAATATTTCATCTAATTCTAATCCATTATTTTTATTAATATTTACTATTTCAGAATATTCATCTACAGTATATTATGCAGATTTTATAGCCCATTGAAAATATTTTTTTCTCTTTTTACATTAATTACAGCTTGATTATTTTTAATTACTTTTGGAAATCGATATAAGAAGAACTAAAAATTGTATTATGTCTGTTAACATCTAATTCTAAATTTTCTACATATAATTAAATCCAACCAGATTGTTTCCTTTGCAGTTCTTCCACTTCAGTTAATTATTTGTTACTTAATTTTTTTATATTAGTCGTCTCAATCGGTTTTTCTTAATAGTACTTGATTAGAAGTTTTAAACTTAAGTTACTGTATTTCATATGTATAACACTTTTATTAATATTATTAAATCCATAAGTTATTAGCCTTGACGTCGTAGTCGAAGCTTTCCAATCAATTCACTGAGCTGATTTAAAAAATATTCTCTTCCAGAAATTTGAAACCTACTAAATTTTTCTGAATGTTTTATTTAATTTTTTGTTATTCATCTATTAGATATTTTTGAAAAACATTCTCATTATCGTTATTAATAATATTACACCCAGATCAATTTATAATATCGATTACTTTTTGTTACTTAAGATTCGATTATTTTCAAACGATTTGTTTCCCAGATTTGATGAAATTATTTTAAAGATTTTTCACTGAGATCGTCATCATTATCAATTTTTTCTTCATTTATAAGATTTTTAATTTTTTCTCTTGACAGATTTGAAAAATCCTTTATAGATTTGTTACTGAATTAATTATCGTTATCACAATTATTAATATCGTCAGCAGGATTTATGGTAAGATCAGTTATATGACTTTTTCGAACTTTATAAATATTTTTCAATTTTTCTGTTTTAGCTATTAATCGAAGTTCTTTTCAACATTTAGACTGTACTATAACTTTCTAAGTTATAGTTTTCTTAATTTTTATTTAAATGTTATAATGTACCTTTGAGACTATGGTTTGGAGATTCTTATTTACATAGGAAAAATTTATTATATTTAAAATGCTTTAAATTAGAAAATGAGAATTTGATTTTTTCGATGTAATCAGATGATTTTGATGGTCTTTATTTGTAAAGAATAAAATTTATTAGAATTGCTATTTTTAAAATGAGATAACCAGAATTTGCTTCTTCCATATATAGGGAAATAAGGTTCCATGGTACTTATTTATAAAGCCAAAATTTATAACATTCGAATTTTTTTAAATGGGATAATAGAAATTCCGTTTTCTGATATTGGCAAAAAAGATTTAAGAAATTTGCTATAGCCTTTTTATTTAAATTAAGATTTCCTTTTCAATAATTATCTAAGATTTTAGCTGGCTCAGCTTTCTATGTCAATTCTTTTCTATTATATATGTGTAAAATTTAATTTGTTGGAATGTGAGGAATGACAGTTTTGATTGGGGGAAGTGGAAATTGCATTCTTTATCAGCATCCTATGAATTTGATTAGGATATGGTCTTTGCGGTAGATCTAATTTAGACATACTACTAATGTCAAGTTCAGTTATTTTTCATGAGGATTTTACTTTCGATAATTAAGATATAGTTAAAAAATTTTTTACTCGATGAAGAAATAGGGGACTAGATTGTTTCCATTTAGTTCAATCATAGTAAAAAATATAAAAATAATTGGTCAGAGATAATTTTAATTCACTAAATATGGCGAGATGATAAGAAATTAAATTTTATATTACTCATGGATTTATCAGCAGCAAATTAAAACTTGATGATTTTTAGAAGAAAATAAATTTTTGTATCATAACTTTATATAATTTTAATCTAAGAAAAATAATTTTTTAAATATAGTTTTAAGAAATTTTAATCTAACTTACGTGTTTTCACAAATTTTTTGTCAAAGTTTGTAAAATTTTTAACTAATTAGAATATATTTTATAAAGACTAATCCAAATTTCATAAAGTTTTATGTAAATGAAATGTTCTTTTAATTTTTTTATAAAATTTGTATAATATTTTATCGAAATAGAATGTCTTTGATATCTTTTGAATCAAAATATCACAAAATGTTAAGCTAAATAAAATGTACTTTTATCGAATTTTACTTAACATTTTAAAATATTTTAAGCTAAGTAAATGAATAGTTCTGCATTTGATTATACTTTGCTGGCAGGTGGTGATGCTATACCTAAGCCAATTAAATTGAAGTAAATAATGCACATTTAAATAACAGTGATAATTTTCGAACTGATGCACAAAATAGAAAAACTAGTAAAAGCAGTTCATAAGCTTTTGAAAAAATTATAAAGGTATGATGTCGAAGAAATTTTATAAGAAATATTTTCAAGAACTTACAAAACAACATGTAATTAACCATTATTCAATTTTCACTGAACTGAAAGCATCTGTTGTTGATGTATTTAATAGGAGCTAACTAGGAGAAATATGGTAAAAATGTATCTTACAAGAAAAATTAAAAATGGATTCTTTTACATTGTAAATTAATTAATTAATGTAATAATACAAACTGTTTAACAAGAAAAAAGCAAACAATGTAAACTAAGAAAATGAAGTTTTATATGGTGAACAATTTATGACATAAATTTTTATGACACTAACACTAAATATAAAATAGGCAATATACTAAGAATCAGTAAATTACAACGAATTTTTGAATATGGCTATACAGCTACATGGTCAACAAAAATTTTCGAAGTTGAAGATGTAATTTATTCTAATCCAGTCACATACAAATTAAGAGATTTCAATAGAGAAGCAGATAAATGAAAATTTTATGGATAAGAACTACAAAAACAAAATATCTTGATTTATATCTTGCCATAACAGTTATACAAAAGAAACACAATAATATATTTGTTAAATGGCTTGGTTTTGATATTTCTCATTATAGTTTGGTATCTAAAAGCAATGTTGTAAATAATTTTTTTAAAAGATTTTAATTTTGATAATGAACAAAAGTAATAGCTATTGATTTAATTATTTTCTAGTTAATGATAAAAATAAAAATAATCAAAATATTTCAAATGAAGCTGTAGAAATTAACATAAATATTGATGAAAGTTGGGTTTATCCTAATCATGCTCAGTTATACATGAATTTTAAATCTATCAAACAGATGGTTCTTATTATCCTACATATGACAGAAAATATAATAATTATTTAGATGATAACTATGATCCAGTATTATTTAGCTTTGTAACTATAAAAAAGGAAATAATGTTTTACCACAAATAGAACATCCTTTTATTTGTTTGTTAGTTTCATTAAATTTAACTTCATCTCTTTGTGATAAAGGACATGCAATTAATAATGATAAAATAAAAAATAAAGGAAATGAAGACTTTATCAATTAGAAATATTTGATCGTTTGTTAAAGATTATAAAGGATGACTGTGGGAAGGAGATTTAACCATTATTTTTACTTCCAATTCGATTTCAAATGATGTGATTCTTCTAGAAAGTCTGATAAAAATAATACTGGATTTGAAATAAAAGCTACATTACTAAATGAAGGAAAAGTTGATACTGAAGATAGAGAAATTAGAGTATCCATTGTTAACTATGAACTTCATTATATACTAGAATTAAAACAACGAAGTTTAAAGTGTCCTAAAAGACATAATGTTATACTTGAGCAGTGGCATGATCCAGTGCCTTAAATTAGCTAATGACAGTTGATTCGCCAAATTTTTCTAATACACATGGCTTAATGAGTAACAGAGTCACATATAAAAATCAATACATTAATCATGCTAGCTCATAACAAATAACATGCATCTCCAAAATTTCATACCGTCATCAGCGAAAAGTTCAAACTGCTTGCTGTGTTATCATAAGGACACCAGTGGTTCTAAGATCCTCTTTTCTTACCCATCTGAAGACACAGACAAAAGACCCTTTCCTCTTCTCTGCTCAATTCCTCCTCCACTTGGTCATATGACCCATTTCTCCAGTCATGTTATCTCTTATGTAACATACTACCATTCGAGACTACATCCAAACTTTTCAGCTTCCGTCATATTTAGCAAATAAGATATGATTTTAGATTAAATTTTCCTTCCAATACTATGCTGTTTAAGTTTTTATAGAGTTGAAATTACATCTTTGAACAGTATTTGGCATTATGAATTGGAAGTGCTGGAACATGGTCAAGTTCACAATGGAATTTACATGCCATGCATTAGTGTTTTAGTGGAATGACAACAGAACTGGAATTTCTTACTAATACATAAATAACCAACAACACTATTAACTATTTATGCATAGGCTAATTTGTTGTGTAATTGTGGTAGATTTTCTATTTTGGCACACAACCACTGTCACGCATTTTTTTTGCTTGTAATTACTTCCCCTTTTGGCATAACAATATGTTATATAGCTATGTTAGCTTCTTTACATAGAATGTGAGCTTCCAAAGAGCAAGGAAATGCAGTGTTCTTTCTGTTACTAGGATAATGGAATTTTTGCTGCATTGTATAATACATTTGGCAACTGTGTGACACACGATTTACTTTTTGCAGTGCTTCTGAACTGTCTGCTAAATTCACTTTTCACTTCTTTGTTATTTCCAATAAATAATCTAGATCATCTTCACTTAGAGCGTCAACTCAGGTTGTGCACTTTATTATATGATTTCACAAAGGACAATGCACACGAATTCTATAACTAATATCATATCTAATGTTGAAAATTTCCTGTATTATCGATCAGTACAGTCATGTGAGAATATTATGCTGTAGTATACAGAGAAGTTGCAGCATTAGAAAATTGTAGCGAAATGCAGGAAGATCTGCAGCGGATAGGCACTTGGTGCAGGGAGTGGCAACTGACCCTTAACATAGACAAATGTAATGTATTGCGAATACATAGAAAGAAGGATCCTTTATTGTATGATTATATGATAGCGGAACAAACACTGGTAGCAGTTACTTCTATAAAATATCTGGGAGTATGCGTGCAGAACGATTTGAAGTGGAATGATCATATAAAATTAATTGTTGGTAAGGCGGGTACCAGGTTGAGATTCATTGGGAGAGTCCTTAGAAAATGTAGTCCATCAACAAAGGAGGTGGCTTACAAAACACTCGTTCGACCTATACTTGATTATTGCTCATCAGTGTGGGATCCGTACCAGATCGGGTTGACGGAGGAGATAGAGAAGATTCAAAGAAGAGCGGCGCGTTTCGTCACAGGGTTATTTGGTAACCGTGATAGCGTTATGGAGATGTTTAACAAACTCAAGTGGCAGACTCTGCAAGAGAGGCGCTCTGCATCGCGGTGCAGCTTGCTCGCCAGGTTTCGAGAGGGTGCGTTTCTGGATGAGGTATCGAATATATTGCTTCCCCCTACTTATACCTCCCGAGGAGATCACGAATGTAAAATTAGAGAGATCAGAACGCGCACAGAGGCTTTCAGACAGTCGTTCTTCCCGCGAACCATACGCGACTGGAACAGGGAAGGGAGGTAATGACAGTGGCACGTAAAGTGCCCTCCGCCACACACCGTTGGGTGGCTTGCGGAGTATAAATGTAGATGTAGATGTAGATGTAGATGTGATATCAGATCGCTAACTAAGTGGTAATCCAGTCGCTCTGTGAAGGAGAACATGAGTTAGCTCTAGTTTCTAATCTTGTAAGAGTCCTAGACTATTTGTCTTCTTTTTAATTTTTTTCTTCCCAATCCATAAGTCTCCAGATCTAAAACCAGTAAGGAAATTCTTAATTTCACCTCTTTAATTCTTATCGCAGTCGCAATTTAGTACCACAGTGATCTAAATGTGAAAAATTTAAGACATCCTCGCACTGTGCTCTAGCTAAAACTTATATTTTTCTTCCTATACTGACTTAATTTATATTTTTTGTGAATACAGAATTCGATTCATTGAATAATTCAGGACGGAACTAAGGTCAGCATTGGTCATAATGTCATCTTTCTTTCTTATTGCATTGCAGATCTAGATTTCAACTGACAGTACAGCTGTCATAAGTGCATTTGTAAGTAGCCATGTCGACTGAACGTAATTATAAAGACACGTATTCGAATCTAACTCTGGCATGTACAAAGATTAGTCCAACTCAGTGCTTGTAAATGCCAGAGTTAGACTGGAATAGATGTCGTTATAATCACTTTCAGTCTACTTGACTAGTTACAAGGCACTGATGAAATTTGCACTGTCAGTTGAAATCTAGATCTGCTGTGCAGTAAAAAAGATAGATGAAACTATGACCACTGCTAACCTTCTTTCTGTCCTGGATAACATCACGGTCGTGGGGCATAATCGTTCCCATGGAATCGACCATGACTGAATTACTAGTTAAAAGGGGTTCTTTAAGGGTCTATGCTCACTGCCAAGTTTATACATTTCCGTTGTAATCCACAAATCCTTCTAGTGTAGGATACAGGACTTCATGCAGACACAGATATACCCTTATTTTGTCAAAGTGCATAATATCTTGCTTATGGTGATGTTTTGGGCATGCTCGTATTACAGAAATTATTTGTTTTATTAAAGTAGACTTTTGTGATATGGGTATCAAGGTAAGTAGTATCTCATTTGCATTAGAGCAATGCATATTTTTACAGCACTTCTGGCAGTTTATTGAATACACTGAGCAGCCAGAACATTACCACCACCTACCCTATAGCCAGTATGTCCACCTTACACATGATAACAGCGGCAACGCATCGTCACATGGAAACAATGAAGCCTTTTTAAGTCACTGGAGAGAGTTGGCACCACATCTGCACACACAAGTCACATAATTCCCGTAAATTTCGGGGAGGAGGAGGGGGGGGGGCGATGAGCTTTGACGCCATGTTCAGTTGCATTAAAGATGTGTTCGATAGGGTTCAAATGGATCTGATTACTATGGGACTTAACATCTATGGTCATCAGTCCCATAGAACTTAGAACTACTTAAACCTAACTAACCTAAGGACATCCCTCAACACCCAGTCATGTTCGATAGGGTTCAGATCTGGCGAGTTTGGGGGCCAGCACATCAACTGAAACTCGCCACTGTGTTCCTTGAACCATTCCATCACACTCCTGGCCTTGTAACACGGCGCATTACGTTATTGAAAAGTGCCACTGCCATCGGGAAACGTCATCATCATGAAGAGGTGTACATCATCTGCAACCACTGTACGATACTCGTTGGCCATCATTGTGCCTTGCACAAGCTCCATTGGACCCATGTATGCCCACATGAATGTTACCAAGAGCACAATGGGGCACCACCAGCTTGTCTCCATCTCACAGTACAGCTGTCAAGGAGCTGTTCCCTTGTAAGACGATGGATTCGTGCCCTCCCATCCGCATGATGAAGAAGGTATCGGGATTCATCAGCCCATGCAACGCTCTGTCACTGCGTCAACATCCAGTGCCGATGGTCACATGCCCGTTTTGGTCGTAGTTACCAATGTCGTGGTGTTAACAGTTGGCACATGCATGGGTCGTCGCCTGCAGGGACCCATCGTTATCAGTGTTAGGTGCACAGAGTGTTCACACACACTTGTTCTCTGCCTAACATTAAAGTCTGATGTTAATTCCGCCACAGGTCGCCGCCTGTCCTGTTTTACCAGCCTGCCCAGCCTACAACGTTTAACTTCTGTAGTGAGGTGTGGTCACCCAACCTCACGACATCTGGACGTGGTTTCACCTTGATATTGTTCTAGCTGATCAGTGTATAACACAAAACACAAGAGAAAAATTAATCATCAATAGTATATTAACTAAAATAGTTTGACGGCGCTAGGGAAGATTTTTGAATTTGATGTCTGTAGAAGAGACTCCTTCAGAGATAAAGACATCATCAATCCAAGTTTATTGTGCATTTTCGTCCACAAAGAAATTTTATTGCGGGTTGGTCAATAAGAAGTGAGAAGGTAAATATTTGATGGCCCTAGATCAGATGAATAAATGTGGTAGAGACCACTTTCCTGCCGGGGTCCTCGATACGGTCTTTTGTGAAATCAGCAGAGTGTAGACAGGTGTACTTACACAGCAGAAACACTTGATGCAGTTATAATGGTCGCTTCTCCTACGTAGCGACTGCAGGACGCTCCAGTTGTTGGCAATATATGTCAACTACGATGCATACTCCCCTGTGAGACAGTTGTTAACACAAAACAGCTTCTTTGAGTCAACGTATGCGTGAAATTACTCTGGAAGAGTCGCATTGATCTTAGCTTCAGATATTTTTTGTTGGGGCCAACCATTATTTTTTCTTTATGAAGTTAACATATGGTGGTTTGAATACTTATGTGGCCATCCCAATTTAGGTTTTCCGTTATTTGGTTAAACCGCTATGAACGTCCATTTGGAAAGGTACAGTCGACATCCCTCTACATCCTTCCCCATCGTATCTTCTGCTTCGTCTCTAATGATCTCACAGATGATAGCACGTTTAACCCTATAGTCCTTTCTTTCTTTTTTCCCCCAACATTCTTCACTGAATGTTGTAATGGTCGCCTGGTCGTAGATATTGCTAATTTCTATAATCGCACTATTTCACTCCCATTTACGGAGCTTGTTAGCACTTGATGTTAGGTTGGCGCCATTAAAATGCATTGTGTTGTGGTAATCGCTGCTACTTGCTGGATCGCTGCTGTGTCTCGATGCTGATGCTGGCTCTAAATCTGGTTGTCTAAGGTTAAAAACATGAGGTCCCGTGTTTTTTATGTGCTTTTGATGATAAAGAACGAGCGAAACCAACAAATATGTAAACTTCAAATATTTATTACTCTGGTGGCCATCTTAATTCCACTGTCCACCAAAGACCATGACTCATTACAAAGTAGTACTTCCGTTACATGTTCTTTGCATTGTTTATCCACCTCAAACAATAACACACAAACACACTTTACCAAAGTGACATTCCGACTGCCTCTCGACCCTTGTTGCTGCTCGTATTTATAACATTGTCAAAGAACTACTAAAAAGAGATATAGTTTATAAGTCACATGTACATCTGTTATCATAATTTGTGCAGAAAAGTTATTAATTTGCATCGAGTGACATAATTTAACATGTTATTAAAATGACAGACAGATTTGTTGACTTGACAGAATAATTCTTTGTTACAAAAAGGCCGTTTTTTAGAAGTTTGTCAATTGACTTCTCTAATTTGCATAAATAAGTAAATAACATGAATTATTAAGAATTACATTGGTTTTCGTCTAAAATAGGATTGCTTACGTGAATACTGAGTGAAAACGCTCCTAGTGAACAAATAGGTTTCACTGGGTGATTTTTATTTAAGGAGATCCAAAATACCTAAGTTGGCCACTATTTTTCCTACTTCATATTAATTATTTAAGATGAACTTAGTGTTTTTACATGATGACATTTGCTGTATCAGTGATCAAGTGATATAAACTTTTGTGTGGGTCAGTTACTCAGTATAATTTAATGGGTTGACTGTTTATGCAGACATGTTATGCAATCATTGTTAACATACACAATAACTTTTCTATAATCATAAATACTCGTTAAACTGGTTGAATTTGGAGGGTATCGTATACTTCGGTACAGTAAAGCCTTTAATACCCCCCTCGGGTAATATCATTTACAGAACGTTAATGATATTAGCCGACTAGGACAAATGTGTCAAATGGTTAAAATTTGGAAAAGTACTACTTTAATAATTTTTTTTCTATGCATAATGTGTATGTATACAAGGACCGTTACAACGTTTCAAAATGACTTTTTCCTGCAAATATTTTAGTTGTGTTGTTTCAAATGCACTTTGTGTTATGTCATTCAGTATGACAGCATAATAAAAATATTTAGTAATATATGAAAGTAAAAAAAAATGTTAATCTTTGCTCCCAGTGAGCCACATGGAAAATGATCAAAAACAGACACAAATATATCACCTGCGATTTTAAGATATATAAAAAATATTAGTAAATTATTTCAAAGTCAGTTCGCATTGAATCATAAATTAATCAAGATAATAGAAGGAACATAAATATATTACATAGATGGACAGGTCATATATCCATAGGAAAATATTGCAACTGTCTGTTCTTTTTGAGCCACATAAAAGAAATGAAAACAAAGAACATAATTATAAGTATGGACATGATATATAAACACAAACACTAGAGAAGTCACATGTATGAATATAATATGCATTTGAAAAAAAAGGAATTATTTAAAAAACTTGTCTCTCATTGAGACACATAGTCAAGACAGTACAAGAACATATTAATACTAAAATTGGACACTTAAATTGGTCACAACATAACACAAACATCAAACTTGGTGAACGTCTGATTAGCTGTAGAAAATTGTCCACAAATCTTATGCCTAAGAACACAATAGTAACAAAATGATGGGTCTTGCACAACAATTTTTACATTGTCTTTTATTTGGTGCAAGTATGTCCCATATTCAACAATACAAAAGGAAAGTAATAAATGTTTGTCACCTTCTTGCCCATTGCAAGTAAAGAAGATGTCTCAAAATTTAATATTCAATAGTGACAATAAAAATATAAAAACATTCTCTCAGAGATCTGGAACTTTTCCAGGGTCTGTAGGATGAGTGGTAGTTGCTATTTGACACACCCAGTAAAAATCTTTGCTGGTAACATGCTTTATGGAAAATGGGTAAGTAACTGTATTCAAACAGGGAAATGTGCTTAATCATGTTTATATGGTTTCAATTCAGTGATGTTTCTTAATCCAAATAACCTTCTTGATCTGGGAAAGATAAGTCTATACGCATTAGGATGTGGGCTTCCTTTTATTTCAAATGGACAAATGTCAATGTTTACTTTTACATATGGACAACCTAGCTCAACATCTTTGTCTATTTCAGTATTTTCAAACAATAGATCATTTTCAATTTCTTTAGTTCCTTAGTCTAATGTCTCTTTCCTACACTTAGACACACCCCCCTCTGTTTGCAAAGCATTGACATTTAAACATAAACCTTTGTTTTCATCTGTTCCTTTTAACACTGTGTTGTCACTTAACAAACTACTGTTTTCACCCCCTTTTTTATAAAGTCCACTACGGATTCTTGTCCACCATGTAGGATACAAGGTTGCACTTACCTTTGCTAATTCTTTCCAAAAGGCATCTTTGTTTATACAGTTTCCATAGTTGTTCCACAAAACTTCTAAAAACTTTTCCTCTTTTTCTTGAAAACACACATTTACATTCCATCCCTTTATATTTTCTTTAATATTATTATTATTACCATTCTCATAGATTAGTGTTTCATAGTTCCCAATAGGCAATAGCTTGTCCTCAGATACACATTCCCTAGTCTGCAACCGAGCGAGGTGGCGCAGTGGTTAGACACTGGACTCGCATTCGGAAGGACGACGGTTCAATCCCGCGTCCAGCAATCCTGATTTAGGTTTTCCGTGATTTCCCTAAATCACTCCAGGCAAATGCCGGGATGGTTCCTCTGAAAGGGCATGGCCGACTTCCTTCCCCATCCTTCCCTAATCCGATGACCACGCTGTCTGATCTCCTTCCCCAAACCAACCAACCAACCTAGTCTGCATTTCACTTAAATTAACGTCATTATTACCCATGTTTGTCACATCACTTACCTTTACCACATAATCACTTTTCAATTCTACAAATACTTTTATTTCTTCCTCCACACTCTCATCAGTAACATCACTTGATTTAGGATCATTATGTAAATGTCCCACTATTACTTCTTCCTCCTCCTCCACAACAACCCCATCTTCAGTTTCCCCCTATGTATCTGAATCTCAGCAATTGAGTCTTTGGCTCCATTAAACACTTCGTCATCCCCCTTCTTATCAAATAAACCCCCCAAAATAGATTCTATTTGTGGTGTGTCTGACTTGTTATTAACACCAGTATCTTTTTCAGCCCAACTATGGAACTCTGCAATACCTTCAACTTCTGCACTTTCACTAACTACCTGTGCTTCAACACTGTTTTTATTAACTGTATCACTTTTACTCATAGTATCCCAAAACCTTTTATTAAATTCTAATTTATTCATTCTAACAACTTCAGTATTTTCATGGTACTTACTCTTTACAGTGTATCTTCTCCTTTTCCAGTTTCGGTTATGTGTTGTCCTATCATAATATTGTCTAGCCCCAAAACTACGGACATCTAGTGGGACTGTCCACCATTTCCCGGCTGGTTCCCTCGCTCTGTCCGTTTGTAGTTGTCGTTTTGTTCACTAGTTTCAGCAAACCCCCTTCTATCTTGTTCTCTTCCCCAATACCTATTTCTATCATTCCTGTTATCTCTCCTCCATCCTCCCTCCTCTGTATTGTTTCTGAAATCATTTTCATATCTCCTATCTCCCCTATTTGGAGCATTATTTCCAGAATTTTCAAAGTCTCTCCTCCCATAATAATCTCTATTTACATTCCTGTTCCACCCCCCATACTGGTTGTTGCCAGAGCCAAAACTTTGGTTATTTTCTCTTTCCAAGGCCCTATCTAATCTATCTACAAATTTCAGGAACCCTTCCATTGAATCGTCTGGTCCATGGACCAATTCCCACTGTAGTCTCTCTGGTAACCTTCTTTTTAAAACATCAATTTGTGTCGTAATATCAAAAGAGTAATTCAAGTGAGCAAGTTTTTTCAATTGATCTCTGCAAAATTTTTGCATTCCCCCTACTTTCCCTCTATACACTGGTCCATTTAGAAATTCTGACTTTAATCTGGCTTGTATGGATTGTGACCAAAATTTGCAAATAAACTTAGCTTCAAACTCTTCAAAAGTATTCCAAGAATCATTATTCTCATTTGCCCAGGATAGGGCCTCCCCTTCTAGAAACCGTTTTACTAATTTAATTTTTATGTTATCTGACATTCCTACAACAAACATATCCTTACATTGGTGAATAAAGTCAATAGGGTGCAGATTTTCACCAGGAAAGCATTTCACTTGGATGTGCCCATACATTGTATTTTGATTGTAAATCGTTTGTTTGGACATTAATGCATCCTCCAATTGTGTACATTTAGTGTGTATATTTTCTACTTTTGTATCTACATTAGTGGTATACAGGTTGTATTCTTGTTTAAGGTTTTCTGAAGTTTTGTCTATTCTCTGATCTAATCTTTCAACTTCAGTATCTACTATGTTGTAGATGACACCAATGCTGTCTGTGTTAGCTTGTATGTTTTCATTTAAACTTTCAACTTTAACTTGAAATTCTTTTCTGAAGTGTATCAACTGTTCTCTAGTGTCCTTACTGAGGGTAGTTTTAATTTCCTCACACTTCTCATTGAGATGAGTACTTAATAGATCAAAATCCAAACTTAACTTATCCAGTCTATCTGTGAGTTTCAAACTTACTTGTTCACTTGATTGTTTAACATCCAAACGTACTTGTTCACTTGATTGTTTAAAATCCAAACTTACTTGTTGAATTGATTGTTTAAGTTGCGAGCTTATTTGAGTTGCAAACCCTGCTAGCCACTCTGTTAAGTTTAATTGTTCACCATCCCCTGGTTCAATTTTTACATTTCCTACGATCTCATCACTCTCAGGTAGAGACATGTTAACTAATAATTAATTTAAATGACAACAACAACAAAATACCTTGTTATATGTAGCTATGCTATGATGTCGTGATCGGTGTTCCTGTTGGCTTTCTTCACTTCTATTCGGTTTTATCGAAGCTGAAGTCTTGATTGATGAATTCCATTGACATAATCCAGACGTTAATCTTCCGAGCGGCGTAGTCGCACAAACACACTTCATTTATTTATTTATTTTTGACATATTTTCACTGTTGCCGCACTGCACAAATAAACTTTTTTGGAATGAAAAGCACTTACGAAATTTATCGCTGCACTATTATCATCGATGTACTTAAAGATCCCGGCTGAGCCCCCACTTTTGTAATGGTTGCCTGGTCGTAGATATTGCTAATTTCTATAATCGCACTATTTCACTCCCATTTACGGAGCTTGTTAGCACTTGATGTTAGGTTGGCGCCATTAAAATGCATTGTGTTGTGGTAATCGCTGCTACTTGCTGGATCGCTGCTGTGTCTCGATGCTGATGCTGGCTCTAAATCTGGTTGTCTAAGGTTAAAAACATGAGGTCCTGTGTTTTTTATGTGCTTTTGATGATAAAGAACGAGCGAAACCAACAAATATGTAAACTTCAAATATTTATTACTCTGGTGGCCATCTTAATTCCACTGTCCACCAAAGACCATGACTCATTACAAAGTAGTACTTCCGTTACATGTTCTTTGCATTGTTTATCCACCTCAAACAATAACACACAAACACACTTTACCAAAGTGACATTCCGACTGCCTCTCGACCCTTGTTGCTGCTCGTATTTATAACATTGTCAAAGAACTACTAAAAAGAGATATAGTTTATAAGTCACATGTACATCTGTTATCATAATTTGTGCAGAAAAGTTATTAATTTGCATCGAGTGACATAATTTAACATGTTATTAAAATGACAGACAGATTTGTTGACTTGACAGAATAATTCTTTGTTACAAAAAGGCCGTTTTTTAGAAGTTTGTCAATTGACTTCTCTAATTTGCATAAATAAGTAAATAACATGAATTATTAAGAATTACATTGGTTTTCGTCTAAAATAGGATTGCTTACGTGAATACTGAGTGAAAACGCTCCTAGTGAACAAATAGGTTTCACTGGGTGATTTTTATTTAAGGAGATCCAAAATACCTAAGTTGGCCACTATTTTTCCTACTTCATATTAATTATTTAAGATGAACTTAGTGTTTTTACATGATGACATTTGCTGTATCAGTGATCAAGTGATATAAACTTTTGTGTGGGTCAGTTACTCAGTATAATTTAATGGGTTGACTGTTTATGCAGACATGTTATGCAATCATTGTTAACATACACAATAACTTTTCTATAATCATAAATACTCGTTAAACTGGTTGAATTTGGAGGGTATCGCATACTTCGGTACAGTAAAGCCTTTAATATGTTCCGTTACAATGTAAATGTCTCATGGAGCTTAAATTGTTACAATCATCACATTTGTCAGTAATTCGATACCCCATACGGGTAATTTGTAACGCCGGCATTCATCAAAGCACATTGTTCTTAAATGTGGCGAATAATTCGTGTTGAAACGATCCTACTTGAAACGAGAAAACCACTTTCTGATATGAGTGCTTCGATGTGCTTGCCTTATATAGCATAAATGTGTCCCACTTCATCTCTGCTTGCAACCCTTTATTAAATTCAAAGAGAACAAAATATCATAAATGTGAGACTTTTTCTCATTTGATGCTCAACTGTTTAACCACAACACAACAAACCTCGTAACCCACAATTGTGGGACACTCAGTAAAGTACAGCAGGAGCAATTTAGAACCTCTAATAAAAAATAACGATTGATAAATGTCTTAATAGCAAGCGGTGTGACAACACTCCAAACAAAATCTCCGCGAACTTGTGGATCAACCAAATTTTTTCAGATAAATTTTATCTTGGTGGATTACATACATCATTATTGTTCACATAATATGCTGCATGGGAAGAAGTCACTGCAGCCTTTCCTTGGTAAATATATAAGACAGAATTCCGTTTAAATATGTAAAGAAAGTAGTGCGCTCAGTACGTGACCTTTGTGTTTAAACTGCGCCAGATTTACCACTAGACCATAAATAAATATCCTGTCACAGAAGTTCAAGTGGAAATCAATACTCCCCGCAGAAATTTCCGCATATACCATGTTGCCAGTTAGTGCAGATAGCCGTTATGTGATTTTCTTCTGTGATTACAAAATCAAGTCAAAGTACATTCAGAGTAACTGAGGCAGCTAGTGGATATCGATGCAAATGAACAAGGGAACCAGCTCTTGTGTCGCCTAGTCACCTGCTGGAATGATTACAGCTTCGTATGTGTAAGCTATGAGTTCGATCGGCACTTTAGGCAAACAATTTTAACAAGGATGAACAGACTCTCTGCACGTCTGGTAACGCCAGTTGGAAAATGAAGCGTTGCACCGTGGTTCCAAATCTACATTCGCTACCTACTGGATGAGGGTCGGAATAGGCTGGGCCATGACAGAAGTAGATGACGCGGTCAGTAAGTTTTACTACACCAGAAATTGTTCAAAAAATGGCTCTGAGCACTATGCGACTTAACTTCTGAGGTCATCAGTCGCCTAGAGCTTAGAACTAATTAAACCTAACTAACCTAAGGGCATCACACACATCCATGCCCGAGGCAGAATTCGAACCTGCGGCCGTAGCGATCGCTCGGCTCCAGACTGCAGCACCTAGAAATACACGGCCACTCCGGCCGGCCCAGAAATTGTCTTCTGTTAATAAAGCAGGTTCGAATCCCGCCTCGGGCATACACCAAACTACATGTCAAAAATAATTGTGATTTTCAACGTGTCTCTGTGCCTTGTCAACGATAACTATTGGTGATGGTTTCGAATTCCAGTCCAACACAGAAATTTTCGTCATATCATTTCGAGTTGAAACATACCAGGCCTAGTTACTGGTGTAAAAGAATTCAATAATCAGCGTGTCTTCGTGTGTAGTCAACAACTATGATATGTGGTGGATTCGACTAAGCACAGAACTTTTTGTCGGGTTGTTTCCATTTCAGACATCTGGACATTTCGCTACTGGTGAAACAAGAGGGTACCTGGTGTCTATTCATTGCCAGAAAACAACGACATATGCTGGGTTCGACTGCCACTAAGGCAAAACTTTTTTTTGTGTCGTTATTTCAGTTTCAGTTATCTCGCTACTAGTGAAAAATTTCTATATCTGACATTTGATTGTGCTTAGTTAACAAGCTAATTAGGTACTGGGTAGGAATCCCCATCCATCAAAAAACTTTGTTACTTGTAACTGAAACCATATTTAAGATCTTTCGTTAGTTAAAAGGGACAATAGTTGCTGGATTGGAGTCCCAGGTCCTGGTCAAGGACAAAAATTTCTTCCTGTAATTTCAAACTGAAACTTGCTTTTTGAAGTGTCATGCATTTGAGTTTACAAGCAACAAAGGATGTGCCACCTCCAGTTACGAGTTTTCTGGTATTTTCATTATCTTGGTATTAATTTGTATCTGTATTGATGGCTATACAGTACAGTTTTCTGTAGTGATCTCTTGCAGTAACCATTTTGTATAGTGAAACGACTGTACTGTAAGAAAGAGCAAAGAACTTACCAGACAGGTAATCTCTATTGGTTGCGTGTAAATCGGCTTGAGTGTAATTCTGCTCGTTCGGATATTTTTGAGCATTATACTGTAGTACATGCCCACATTCGATTTTTAACATTGTTCGATTTGTAGTCAAGAAATAATTTTTACTCTCAACTACTTCAGAATGACAAACCTATAATCCATGCCTGACCTCTGGAAATAGTCCCGTAAAAATTTGTCGTCTGAAATATTTAAGAGGGAGGTAGTTACTGCACTGGCCAACTGCTTTGCGGCAGTGGTAACACTTCCCGTCAGATCACCGAAGTTAAGTGCTGTCTGACTTGGCTAGAACTTGGGTGGGTGAGCATCCGGCATACTTAGCGCTTCTGGCAAGTATGGTGCGCACAGCCCTTGTTAGGCCAGTTGAAGTGTTACGGGAACGAGAAGTAGCGGCTCCGGTCACGAAAACTGACAATGGCGGAGAGAGCGGTGTACTGACCATATGGCCCCCCATATACGCATACAGTGATGACTCGACTGAGGATGACATGGAGATCAGTCAGGCAGCAGAATCCGGCCGAGACACAAGCAGCAACAAGGAACAACCGATATTGTGACTTTTAAGCTTTCCTAACCAGGAGCGAATATTATGATATCATCTGTATGCTTTAAGAGTTTAGTTCTTGAGTTTCTGCGTGTTTATTTAATATCAGATAGTCACAGTTCTGGCGTTTTAGATTGCGTCGGAAAGTAAACCGATTTTGTGACATAATACAAGTTCCTAATCAGGGGAGAATTATTTAGTTTCACCTGAGTGCTTCGGTAGTTAGATTTTTGAATCTCTGAATATTAATTTAATTTATTAGACACAGTTCGCGCGTTTTCATTAAGGTCTACAGTAGAGTTGCCCAGCATGTGCCTATAGTCCTTTTATCTGCATAGTTTAGTTTTCCACGGTCTTTAGTATAGACAGGGATTGCTGTGTGCGGATGCGAGCCGGGTTGATGACACTTCACTCTCAGCTTCGGGCTGTGATGGCTTCGGTTACACAGCTTGAGGCTGCAGTGGATAGGCACCACTATTGAGGACCGGCCATGGGGATCGAAGGGACGTCCAGCACGTCTGAGTTCTCCGATCGGTGCTTACCGGTGGCCAGCCCAGTCACTGCTCGCACTGAGGTTGAACCCTCACCTGTGGTCGAGTGGTAGGTCGCCCCGGGGCGTAACAGGCGGCGAAAGACCTCCCAGGCGGCCGCACGTAAGGCCTCCACGATTTGTCTGACAAACAGGTTCCAGGTGCTGTCTGTGGCTGACACTGTCGCTGAGCCAGATGCTGTCGCCTGTCCTGTTTCAGAGGAAACCTCTCAGCCTGCAAGATCCGGACAATCACAGAGGGGGCGATTATTGATAGTTGGGAATTCTAGCGTTAGGCGCCCCTTAGGGACATGGCTGCCAAGAAGGGAAAGAAAACCAATGTACACTCCGTGTGCATACTGGGTGGAGTCATTTCAGATGTGGAACGGGTCCTGGCGTATGCCTTGAAGACCACAGGGTGCAGCCAACCCCATGTGGTTGCTCGTGTCGGTACCAATGATATGTGTCACTCTGGATCAGAAGAAATTCTTTCCGGTTTCGAGCGGCTAAAAGAAGTGGTGAAGGCTGCCAGTCTTGCTTGCAAGATGAAAGCAGAGCTGAACATTTGCAGCATAGTCGACAGGACCGATTGCGAACCTCTGGCGCAGAGCCGAGTGAAGGATCTGAATCATAGGCTCAGACGGTTCTGCGACAGTGTACACTGCAGATTCCTAGACTTGCACCAAAAGGTGGCTGGGTTTCGGGTTCTGTAGAATAGGTCAGGTGTCCACTATACGCAGGAGGGGGATACATGTGTATCAGGGGCTGTGAGGCGTGGACTGGGAGATTTTTTTAGGTTAGAGGGCCTTGGGGAATCACAATAAAGGCTTCAATCTCAAAGAGTGCAGGCCGAACACAGGAAGACGTAGATATAGGTCCCATCGGTATAACAGTCGTAAATTGTCGTAGCTGTGTTGGGAAGGTACCAGAGCTCCAAGCGCTAATAGAAAGCACTGACGCTCAAATCGTTATAGGTACTGAAAGCTGGCTAAAGCCGGATATAAGCTCAGCCGAAAATTTTTGCGAGAACCTAACTGTGTTCAGACAGGATAGGCTAAATATGGGTGGCGGTGGCGTGTTTGTTGCTGTTAGAAGTAGTTTATCTTATCGCGAAATTGAAGTAGATAGTTCCTGTGAGTTAGTATGGGCAGAGGTCATTGTTGGCAACCGGAGTAAAATAATAATTGGATCCTTTTACCGACCTCCCAATTCAGACGATACAATTGCTGAAATGTTCTAAGAAAACTTGAGTTTAATTTCAAACACATACCCGACATTGCTGGAAAACCCTGTCTGAAGTACCCCAGCTGATCATGTCCCTGATCATTTCTTCTGTGTAGGACTCCGTACTTTCCAGGGGAACAAAATGACATTTTCTCCCTAAAATTTGCATCTCTGTGGTCCATTCTCTATGAGTCTGGTTTCGCTGTTTCTTGCATTGGTAAAATGCTACCAAGGAGGAAATAACGCTCGTATACAGCTAGTAATATTTAGTCAGCAACGAACGAATATTTGAAAACGTGAGCTCTGAAGGCTTAGAAAAGAGGGCCAGTTTGCACAGTAGCCGCTAAATCACAGGTTTGACCAAGACAAAAATAAAGATTTCATGAGGCTGGCGTCAGTTACCATTAATGCGTGGTAATACTCCAGTAATTTTGATTCGTAGGCTCCCCAATCCTCTAAACCAGGCTGTTCCAACCGAGCTCCAGGGAGCCGGAGCGCTCCGGAGCGCTCACTGCGGCAACTCGGAGCCCGCTTGGAGGGGGAAAGCGAACTCACTGCCCCCTGGCCGCATGCAGTCGCAACTGAAGCAATAATCCGTGTTCAATGACAGCTATGAGTAGCCGCGGGATCCCTGTACCTCTATTGGAGGATACCTTTCTATTCATTGAGAGGGATGGTCGTCCGCAGTGTCTTGTATGTCATAAAGTAATTGGTTGGTTGGTTTGGGGAAGGAGACCAGACAGCGTGGTCATCGGTCTCATCGGATTAGGGAAGGATTGGGAAGGAAGTCGGCCGTGCCCTTTCAGAGGAACCATCCCGGCATTTGCCTGGAGTGATTTAGGGAAATCACGGAAAACCTAAATCAGGATGGCCGGACGCGGGATTGAACCGTCGTCCTCCCGAATGCGAGTCTAGTGTCTAACCACTGCGCCACCCCGCTCGGTCATAAAGTAATTAATTCTGCGAAGAGGTACAATATACATTGACATTATACACGTCTTCACGCAGCGCACTACGATCAGGCAGAAGGCGCTGCACACTGATAATTGGTAGCCAGGCTTAAGACCGACATACCGGGAGACGTAAGTTTAAAAAAAACTGTTTCGTAATACGAAGGGTATCAAAACATGCAACATAGTTCGTGTTCTGTAATGCGTTTATAACTTTCAGGTGAATTAGAGCGGAGAAAACACTACTGAATGTGCAATGGGAGCAAGCTACAGGGTCGCTCACATGATTGCGACGAGTGACAAGCTGTTTTCGGTGGGACCACTCGTAAAATCGTGCATGGTAGGAGTTGCAGAATGTTTGTTTCCAAGGGAGGTGTAGGCAATTGAAGGGGTTTGCCTGTCGAAGCAAACAATGTCTCGTCGAATCCTGGACATGGCAGCGGATTTAGAGACACAGCTCAGGAAAAAGGCGGAGGGCTTTGTTGCATTTTCGCTAGCGCTTGACGAAAGCGCCGACATATCGGACTGGGCTCAGCTTGCAGTCTTTGTGCATGGTGTCGACATGGAGCTGCGAGTAACTGAAGAACTCTTGGATGTGGTACCACTCGATTACACCGCAACAGGACGTGACATTTTTGAAGATGTTTGTGAATCAGTGGACAATATGAATTTGCCGTGGGATACGCTCCATTCTGTGGCGACAGACGGTGCACAACAAATGATCGGGCGTCACCAAGGTTTTGCTTCTCGTTTGAAAAATAAACTCAGGGACGAATTCGGGAAAGACATTTTGACTCTTCATTGTTTTATTCACCAAGAGCCACTGTGTGCTGAAACAGTAGAGCTAGGTGGCGTAATGAAAAACGTCGTGAAGTGTGTGAATTTTATGCGGCGTCACGGTATGAATCATCGCCAATTCAAAGGATTCCTGAAAGATATGGAAGCGGAGTATGGGGATATACCTTACCACAGTACAGTTCCTTGGCTGAGTCAGGGAAAAGTTCTTGATGTTTTCTTTGCCATTCGTGGGGAAATATCCCCTTCTCTTGAAATGAAAGGGGAAGAAATGCATTGTCTGAAAAACATAAAATGGATATCAGACCTGGCGTTCCTAGCTGACATAACTATGCATCTGAATAATTTAAATCTGTCATTGCAGGGCAAAGGGCAGCTAATCGTTGACATGCACGACCAAAGCGTTCATGGAAAAGTTACGCTTATTTGAGAGGCAGACGAGTAATGGACATTTAACGTTCTTCAGTCGTCTTGCTTCTTTAACCTCAAGGTACTACTTTCGGCGATTACCAAGCAAAGTTAAAGCGTCGTTTGAAACGCGATTCCGAGACCTCACTAGTTTGGAAATTGAACTTAAGGTGTTCAGCACTCCTTTTTCAGTTTCCCCCGATAACTTGTCATTGTCACTTCAATTGGAGATTACTGATTTGCAAAATTCAACTTTGTTGAAAGAGAGGTACTACAACACGTTGGATTCGTCACGATGGTATCGTTCATTACAGCAAAAAACATTTCCCAAGGTTCACAACAATGTCGCTCAGATGTGCATGTTTGGTTCTACGTATTGTTGTGAGCAGTTTTTCTCAGCAATGAAAAGAGTAAATAGTAAGGAATCATCGTTTCTTCAGGATGCAATAATGAAGGCCACCCTCCGTATTAAAGCTGCAAACACTTTGACACCTGATATTTCCGATCTTGTACTGAAAAGAAAATGTCAAGGTACAGAGGCCCAATAAATTTAGTACGCAATTTCTTGTAAAACAGTTGTTTCTTATTTATTTCCTGAACATCGTATTTCCTGGTGTAGCATGTCGCCACGTCTTAGCAGCTAAGAGTATGAGGTTGTCGATCTTGTAAGACGCAGCTGGCACATCAAAACGCTTGCCTTGCCGCCTGCCATGCCACGCGCCGGCCCACAGCGAGCGACACGGCTCCCTGGAGCAGGGAGCGCTCCGTGGCTCACAGCGGAGCCGACGAGCTGGAACAGCCTGCTCTAAAGCCTCATCAAAGGAAGGAAAAGCGGGAACTTTCGTGTTGTTTGGGTCTGACGTAAGCTTTGAAGAAGTAATTGGAGGGTGTTCATTAGCAGCTTCTGGTTCCCGTCCTCCTGATCAATCAGTTACGTGATTCGAGTTTCCAATGCAGATGGTGGCTGGCTCATCGCCATTTTATTGTGCTATAACCAGGAATAACAGAAGAAATATATCACCTTTCTACGGTTTACTGGTACACCACTGATACAAATCATTCTGTTACCAAGCGCCAAGTGGTAGCTGAACACTTTACGGAAAAATATATAAATTGATGGCGGTTATACTAACTTCCAAGAAGTGCGAGTGAAATGCAGAATTCTGGCGAAGTCACTAATCCGTTGACATATAAAGCCGAGTGAACGTTGAAGTCCTGGTTCCAGTATAGCATTCGGAGTCTACGTCCAGAGCACAGCCAGTTCAACATCGAACAGCAGGTCCACTACAGCGTAGCACTCCCGAGTTCCTGAGTGGAACAGCACGATGAGAACCGGCTTGTGGACGTCAGTAGCGGCGTTAAATAAGGCTCCATAGTTAATGGAGCCGGCTGTTGGGGTCGCTGTATATTTTGGGCGGTCAATCGCTGAATGTTATGGGTGGCCAATCACTATGTTCGAAACGCGCGCGCGCGTGATGGGGGCCTCTACATCTCTGCAAACCACAGCGCAGTGCATGGTTCCCTACTACAATCCTTACATGCTCATTCCATTTCATAATGCTCTGCAACGTTACGCAAAGATATTTAATTGATGTGACTGTGTCAAGCAACACCCTACTAATGCTGTACCAGAACACTATGGGTTAGTTTTTCTTATTCATCTGTATTAACTCAAATTTTTCTACATTTAGAGCTAGCTACCATTCATCACACAAACCAGAAATTTACGTATACTGAAATTAACGGCGGTCTTGTCACACTTCCCTGGGGCAGTCCTGACGATTCCCTTGTCTCTGATGAACCCTCGCCGTCGAGGACAACGTACTGGGTTCTATTACTTAAGAAGCGTGCGAGACACTCACGTACCTTATATTTATACCTTCGTTAACAACAGACAGTGTGGTACCGTTGGTACCGTGTCAGACGCTTTACGGAAATCGAAGAATATAGAATTCACCAGTTGCTCGTCACCATGGTTCGCAATTTATCGTGTGAGAAAAAGGCAAGCTAACTTAGGCACGATCGATGCTTTCTGAAACGTGCTGATTATTGCGCAGAAGTTTTTCGCTCACAAGGAAGTTTATTGTATTAGAAATGAGAATACGTTCAACGATCCTGCAGCAAACCTGTGTTAATAGGTCTGTAATTCTGCAGTCCCGTTCTTTTACCTTTCTAATACACAAGAGTCACCTGCACTTTTTTTCCAGTCGTTTCAAACTCTGCGCTGGGCGACAGATTCGCGATAAATGCAAACTGAGTAGGGGCCAGTGTTGTAGAGTACTTTTTGAAAAACCGAAACGGAATTCCATCAGGACCTGGCGACTTATTTGCTTTCAACTCTTTCAGCTGTTTCTCTGCACCAGGGATGCTTATTACTATGTGCTCCATACTGGAGTCTGTGCGACGGTCAAACGATGGCATGTTTCTATGAGTCTCCTGCGAGAACGGCTCCTAAATACGAAATTTAAAACTTCGTCTTACTTTTGCTGTCTTCTACTGCAACATCACCCATTATGCTGCTGGAATAACACATCACTTTCCTCTTGCAAGAACGAAAAACTAATTGGTCTAACAACTTTCAACACGTACCGAGAGCTGGTTAGTGTCCCCTCGAGAAACATCAAAGGTGTACGAGACTTGTAGCTTATTGCACCCCAGACCATAACGCCTCGGGTGGTGCCAGCGTGTCTGGGACCAATACACTTTACGAGAGAGCACTCATCAGTTGTAAGTCGTACTAACAAACGACCATCACTTACGTGCTGCCAGAATCCGCTTTCATGACTGAAGACTACGGCGCGCCATTCCATCTTTCAGGTGATCCTCTGACGGCATCAGTGAAGCCGTGCATGTCGATGCTGTGGCGCAGTGGAAGACAGGCTGCAGGTGTGCATGCCGGTAGTCCCACTGCTAATAACTGGTTAGCAACAGTTTGTTGTTGACACTTCTAGGCTCACAAGCCCTCTTGTCTGTGCTGCAGTAGCTGTACGATTTGTCCTTGCCGCCCTTATAATATGACGATCTTGGAGGACGTCTGTGTTGCGTTGACGTCCAGAACCTCGTCTACGGGCGTGAGAATGTTCACGTGACCACTGTCACCGTCATCGTTGCACAACTGACGCAGCACGTTCTACTTGTCTAGTAGTTCTCCGAAAGGACCATCCTGCCACTCGGAAGGCCACAATTTGACCCCTTTCAAACTCGCTCAGTTGGCTGTAGAAAGAAAGAGTTTGTTTCCATGGAAAGTTGCCTGCTTGTTTCACTCGTTTGCACCACACTGAGCCTTCTGGCTGTGAGCATTCCCTATTAATCTGTAGACAAGGAGCCGGCCGAAGTGGCCGAGCAGTTCTAGGCGCTACAGTCTGGAGCTGCACGACCGCTACGATCGCAGGTTCGAATCCTGCCTCGGGCATGGATGTGTATGATGTCCTTAGGTTAGTTAGGTTTAAGTAGTTCTAAGTTCTAGGGGACTGATGACCTAAGAAGTTAAGTCCCATAGTGCTCAGAGCCGTTTGAACCATTTGTAGACACGGATGGCGCTCTTCTAGTTATGCGACGACGGTATCTGTTGGTTGACGTAGTTGAAACCGTCATCAGTACATCTACTATCCCCCACGTGTCGTATCCCGCCATAGCATGGAGAAAAAACTGATGGAGTAGGTCTACCAATCGCTCTTCCACAGAAATTTCATTAATAATGTTGGGTCAGAACTTCATATCATTAACTATTGTGGTCAAATAATGTTTAAAATAAAGTGGAAAATTTGTGGCAACATTAGTAAAACTCTGAATAAGTGCCCTGGATAATTTCTGAGCTGTTGATATAACAGGTGAAACCATTTTCAGTGCGTACTGTCGGCATACAGAAGATGGGTCCATATGTCTCCATCTTAATAACCACATTTTTGGCGTGGCGTGAGGAACCACTATTTCTGTCGTCAGACGAAGCTGAGAATATTGTTTTATTTCACACATTTCAAGTAATCCACTCAATTAGCGATGTGAATAGACACATGATAAAGATTCCCAACGAAAAGCGAGATGCCTACGCGATCAGCGATGTACTAGCAGCGAAACTTTAGCGAAAATGGAGGGAGATGCGATGTGCCAGCTGCGAGCGCCAACTGCATAAACGTTCCCTTTTAACACCGAATGATCCGTATCTACAGATCTTCGCATTTACTTTATGACATGTTCGATATGCCTGCCATCATTAGCAATGTTGTGGCGCAGACGAATAGAGAAAATCTGCATGACCCGCTGAAGTGGCGGAACATCGATGCTGTCGACGACCTCCTCAATGGCTGTTGGGGTTATTGCTGTACACCTTGTTTTTAATATAGCCCAACAAAAAGGAGTCGCATTTGTTCAGATCCGAAGAATATGGAGGCAAATCGAGGCCCATGTCAGTGCCAGCCGAGTGCCGAATCGTGTCGAGGCGTGCAAGCGCTGAAGCCTCGACGCCGAGCAGCACCAATACTTATACACTCGTCTTATCTTCAATCCAACGACCCAATTTCTTTTATAAGCTGCTTACTTAGTTGTGTTTAATACCTACTCGACTTCTGCTAATATCGGAAGAGAGAGATCATCTGTAGACGTGTTTCTTAGGGTAACCTGCTTTTTCTGCCAACCCCTGAACTGCTTCGTTTGGTGGAGTCCATTCTTCTATAAGGGGCGTGGGCTCTTGTTATTTGCGCAGTAGGTTCTACTGGCTGAACCGTTCGTCCGGTAGATAGTTCAAAAACCAAAAATGGTTCAAATAGCTCTCAGCAATATGGGACTTAGCATCTGAGGTCATCAGTCCCCTAGAACTTAGAACTACTTAAACCTAACTAACCTAAGGACATCACACACATCCATGCCCGAGCAGGATTCGAACCTGCGACCGAAGCGTCGCGCGGTTCCAGCCTGAAGCGCTTAGAACCGCTCGGCGGTAGATGGTTCCACAGACAACACGTCCGTTCCGCGTCATGGTACAGTATTTTCTTTTTTCATGTATAGGATTTCGAATAGTGCCTATACATCCATCGCAATAGTGGAATGTCAGTTGTGTTGATACTAACGCAAGAACAGCACAACACCCAGTACCAGAGCGGAGATCTCCAACCCGGCCGGGAAGCGAGCCCGGACCCCTTGGGTTAGCAATCCGCAGCGCTGGCCGCGCAGCTGCCGAGGAGTACTACAATAATTCTTAGTGCCCAGTGATGTTATATGTCCCATTCGATTGTCCCAGAATTCATTGTGAATTAACAACACATTAAACTGACTAGAATGATGACACTCCTTCCCCTGCCGTGCAGAGTGAGTTTTAAGTAAGTGTAATTCTCATTCAGTTTACAGCATGGCCTAAATGTTATACCCAATAATATTATTTCTGAGCAGTTAGTATTCAGAATAACAAAAACTCATTCTTATGATATTAATTTGACAAATTACTCAATAATAAATTATTCAATCTGCAGCTAAGTGTGCGTTGTTTGTAAACTACCTGGCAAATTAAAACGCCATGCTGGACCAGGATTCGAACCCGTAACCTTGTCTTTTATAGGAACTACTTTCATCGTCTGAGCCAACTGGGCAATTATTGCTCAGAAAGAGCAGTTTGTAACGTGTTTATAGTTTAAATAGCCATGTTACAACCCACCCATTCATCTTTCGTCGTAGATGAATCCATTGCACCTCGAACAATGTGACCGAAATGTGCTGGAACCACATTACACACAAACCAAGCCCTTCCCTTTATTCATAACAAGACTTGAAGACAATTTTGAATAAATCCCTTGTAGACAGCACCTGTGATACTTGCTGGATGGCACACGGACCTCTCAATAAGTCACCTAAAATGCCAACCCTAACAATAATCTTAAACTGGTACCTAGCTTGAATTGTTCCTTGAGGATTTTATCTGGACACAAATATTGACTCAAGTCTCTTCCAAACGTTGTCTCTTCTCGTAGATTTGTCAAGGCAATTTCTCGCATTGTTGAACAAATAACACAAAAACTCAACAATAATCAATCTCTGGGGGAAGATGGTATAGTTGCCAAAATGACGAAAAATATAGGACAGATAATCGACCAGAAACTTTATAAAATTCCATAGAAATCTGTATTTCTGGAAAAAAAAACATTAAAGGATGGAGATGTTCTGTAATTTGTGACGAAACAAATATCGTCTGCTACAGAGAAACTTCAATAAGAGATGTCTCTTAGGAAAGTGTTTCGTAAATAATACTCATGAGATCTGCAGCTCTCATATAACTAGAGAACGTCGTGGAGGTTTCAGGAGAGTTACCTGCTGTGTGGAAAAATTCTCAAATATTAAGAACATTCTAGACGACCGCTGACAATTCACATTAATGTGACGTCATGTCAAAAGCCTGAATAGCCACTTTTTGAAGCGCAGACCGGTAGGAAGAGAGTCAGTGAGATTCTGAAAGGTACCGAAAGGGATGGTAGAGCCACGCTGACTCCAGTGCCATGGCCAGCTTTACTAGGTTTCTCAGCTGAGGTTCTAAGCTGCTAATAGCCCGATCGAGATCATCCCACAGATTCTCGACTGGGTTTAAAACCCGAGAGTTAGGTGGCCAGGGGAGTAACGTAAACCTATCAAAGTGCTCTTCGAAGCACGCACGTCCACTGCGAGATGTGTGACAGGTTGCATTAACCTGTTGGTAGATGGCATCATGGCGAGGAAAAATGAACTGCATGTAGGATTGAATATGATCTCCAAGGATAGATACACACTTGTATTGATCTACTGTGCCTTCTAGAATCGCGGTATCACCCAAGGAATGCCACAAAATCATTTCTCAGACCATAATGCTCACTGCTGGTTGCAGGTGATTTATCTGAGAGGCCATCTGTCACTATCAGTGGACCTGCAGTTGCGGTACTGGCGTGCAAATTCCAGCATTCGTCGCCGATGAACAGCAGTCAGCGTAAGTGCATGAACCAGGCGCCTATTTCGGAGGCCTATACCCACCAACGATCGCTGAACGCTCTTTGAGGAGTTACTGTTGGTAGCCTGATGGTTCATCTGGACTGTCAGTTGCTCAAGAGTTGCACGTCTGTAAACCCACACACATTTCCACAGCCGTTCACCCCTGTCATCTATGGCCCGGGATGCGCCACAGTTTTCCTCGGCACGTGTTTCGATAGCGCCATTTTGCCATGCACAGTATACTTTAACCATGACGGCATGAGAACAATTTACAGACTTAGCCGTTTCAGGAATGCTTCCACCCTTGAGATCATGCCCTTCTGGACGTCAGATAAATCGCCCTGTTGCCGCATTTCCGCATTGCAACAACAACTGCACTGTTTCCCGGGTCCCGGGACGCGCTTTACATACTCACGATTGCTAGTGCTGCCACCTGTCGTCTACGAGTGGCTTTTTCCACCTTGACATCGAACATAGGAGACGGGAACATCAATCTGACTGGACCGTGTATATAGGGTGAATCAACTGAAACTTGCACTGCAGTTATGGCGAAAATGGAAGCGCTACTGATGTGTGGTTTCCACAGAATGGCTTGGTAATCAGGGGCTCGTACTGTTTGTCAATCTACAGACTGTAATAATGCTCACAAAGAGTGCCTATATGCAAACATACACTTTTTAAATGGAGCAATGCCTACTGACATTAACAAACCAAAAATAAGGTAAATACGAATGTCATCAGTATTTGTTCGAGGTTTTAGTGCAAGTACGAGATATCGTATTTTGATAAATTTCCACAAGAACACTTGGTTGTGCTATTCAACCTGGGTAGTTGCTAAGTGCGATGTTGTGTTGTTATGTTTGCTTACAATGTGCTTGTTGTGTTAATTTAATTTGTGGTAAGGTCTTATGGGACCAAACTGCTGAGGTCATCGGTCCCTAAGCGTACACACTGTTTAATCTAACTGAAACTAACTTACGCTAAGGACAACACACACACCCATGCCCGCTGGCGGACTCGAACCTCCGACGGCGGGAGAAGACGCCTGAGACCGCGCGGCTACTCTGCGCGGCGTTTGTTGTGTTCCTTGAGTGCATTGCGTCTTTCTAGTCAGTTTGTGAGTGACAGTCCAAGCAAGGTCGTGAGTAGACGATGGGATTTACCAGTGCAGAAAAAGCCAACGTGCTCATGATGTATGGTGAGTGTACGAAGATTGCAGTTCGTTCTTGTACGGTGTATGTGGCAAGATATCCCAATGGACCTCATCCTTCTCGGCAATTACTTATTAATCTCGCAATTGCACGAGGAAGCGGCATGATTCACGTAAGTGTCCGATGCATTCTCCATCGATATAGGTTCTACCTGTATCACTTCTCTCTCCATCAAGAACTGCGTAGAAACGATTATGAGAACCGTGTTAACTTCTGCACATGGGCATAAGACAGGATATTCCAGATGTATTATGTACATTGTTTAGTGATGAAGCCACATTTACCAATCACACCCAGGTAAACCACCGAGACATGCACTATTGGTCTGTTGACAACCCCTTTGGCTTCTTCAGGTGGAATGTCATCGTCCGTGGGCTGTAAACGTGTGGTGTGGGGTAGTTAACCTTCAGCTCAAAGGCCCGTTTCTCATAGACGGAACACTGAATGCGTACAAATATCACAGCCTCCTAACAGCCCATCTTTTACACATGCTAGAAGACGTTTCACTGCTGATTAGGAGAAGCCTGTGGTGCCCAATACCCTGACTGTCCAGCTTATAGTGCACGAAGTACTACAACATGTCTTCACGAATTGTTTCCATATCGTTGTATTACACACGGAGGAATTGCACATTGGCCGGCCAGTTACCCGGATATGATGCCTGTAGTTTTTTTTGTTTTTTTTTTTTCCTGTGCGGAAAGCTGAAAGACGCTGTCTACGGTGACATATCAGCTACATCCGATGATATGCATCAACGTATTACTGTAGCCCACTTGGACATCTCCACTGAAATGCCAGCACGTGTGCAGCAATCGTTCCATAACAGACTGGAAGCATGTATTGCCACTGCCGGTGGTCATTGTGAACGCAGACCTGTGACGGCCAGTTGTCTGCTTACTAGTCAATCTACATAACTAGGCTATTCACTCGTGCTGTTCTTTAGTACATGCTACAAAAGGTGTTGCAGAAGTGTCGATGTGGGAACTTTTCAAAATACGATATTTCATATTGCACTGGAATCCTGCAACAAACACCACTAATGTTCTATTTTACCCCGCTTTTAGTTTTTGCTAACGTCAATAGCCATTATTCCATACGAAAAAGAGTATGTTTGCAAAAAAATGCATTTACCAAGTATTGTTATAAACTGTTGACTGGCTAACAAATGAGCCTTTGATTACAAAACCATGTTTTGAAAATCGCACACCAATAGCAGTTTCCACTTCTGCAATATTTGCAGTGCAAGTTTTAGGTGATTCACCCTGTATAAAGGTATCATACTATTCCGTAGAGAGAAAAATACTGTCTAAAATGTATGAGGCATTCATAATAGATGGGAATACAAGCACACAGATAAAAGAAATTTTAACCGACTCCACTTTGAAAGTTAATTTCGTAGGCAAATTGTTTAAACGTTCTGATAATGAAAGAGAATGGCGACAAGGAAACGCCGTTTCTTTTCCGTTTTTAAATACTACTCCGGCAAAGATAATAAGAAAGGAGGATGGTAGGGAGAGCTCTGGGTAGAAAATTGCTAACGTTAGTATTAGTATTCCTGGAATTGATGCGTTAATGCAAGCTCGGCCCTCAACCCTTCGAGCTCTTTTATTTTATTTTTTATTTTAAATTCTATAGTCTATGTGTTGTCATTTCCTGTCTGTATTGCGTCCAGTATGAAATGCCTCCAGTAACAGTAGTGATCAGCTGGGAAGAAGAAGACTATCAGTAAGTATTCATCCATCTCTAATTATTATTATTGTTGTTATTACTATTGTGCGTGTGTGTGTGTATGTGTGTGTGTGTGTGTGTGTGTGTGTGTGTGTGTGTGTGTGTGTTC
Organism: Schistocerca cancellata; assembly: GCF_023864275.1. Taxonomy (NCBI): domain Eukaryota; kingdom Metazoa; phylum Arthropoda; class Insecta; order Orthoptera; family Acrididae; genus Schistocerca; species Schistocerca cancellata. The sequence goes on from NC_064629.1 coordinate 273,849,104, forward strand.
CACTTTACACTGTAACAGCAGCAACAGCAATGAATGTCCACAGGATGTCTTTCCGACCTCTCGGATCTAGCGTCATTCAACTATTCAACATCACAACCACAGTTGGAACTGCAACGGCTGCAGGCAAGTCACACAAGAGTAATGTTTTTCGATGACAAGTGTAACATGATAGAGAGTGGATCTAAATGCGTTAATGTGGTTCTGTCATCTGTCACGGGACTGTGACTTTGATATGCTAATCGAAAACACACGATATACTGGTGCTAAAATTCAATATTCATTGTACGAGTGGGACTATATTTATGGCGCGTTGGAATATGAAGAGAGGAAGATGATATACGAATATGTTGCGTATCATACTCCGATTGACATTCACATACCTGGTCGTAAATTGTCAATTGTAGAAATGGGATGTGTATGGTAAGACAATGCTAGAATTAACGTCATGAGACAGAAACATGTAACTAAAACATTCAAGTACTGTTGAACTTAAAGACATACATTACGTATTACCAATTGCAACAGCCAGATTATGACGTTGGCACTTATATGTAAAAGGAGCGTAATATGAATTAGTTGAGTATCTGCGCAACAACAGCGTAAGTATGAACCAAGTGGAGCAATGCATCAATGCCTTTATTCCCACTGTACCACATATATACACTCCTGGAAATGGAAAAAAGAACACATTGACACCGGTGTGTCAGACCCACCATACTTGCTCCGGACACTGCGAGAGGGCTGTACAAGCAATGATCACACGCACGGCACAGCGGACACACCAGGCCGTCGAATGGCGCTAGCTGCGCAGCATTTGTGCACCGCCGCCGTCAGTGTCAGCCAGTTTGCCGTGGCATACGGAGCTCCAACGCAGTCTTTAACACTGGTAGCATGCCGCGACAGCGTGGACGTGAACCGTATGTGCAGTTGACGGACTTTGAGCGAGGGCGTATAGTGGGCATGCGGGAGGCCGGGTGGACGTACCGCCGAATTGCTCAACACGTGGGGCGTGAGGTCTCCACAGTACATCGATGTTGTCGCCAGTGGTCGGCGGAAGGTGCACGTGCCCGTCGCTGGGACCGGACCGCAGCGACGCACGGATGCACGCCAAGACCGTAGGATCCTACGCAGTGCCGTAGTGGACCGCACCGCCACTTCCCAGCAAATTAGGGACACTGTTGCTCCTGGGGTATCGGCGAGGACCATTCGCAACCGTCTCCATGAAGCTGGGCTACGGTCCCGCACACCGTTAGGCCGTCTTCCGCTCACGCCCCAACATCGTGCAGCCCGCCTCCAGTGGTGTCGCGACAGGCGTGTATGGAGGGACGAATGGAGACGTGTCGTCTTCAGCGATGAGAGTCGCTTCTGCCTTGGTGCCAATGATGGTCGTATGCGTGTTTGGCGCCGTGCAGGTGAGCGCCACAATCAGGACTGCATACGACCGAGGTACACAGGGCCAACACCCGGCATCATGGTGTGGGGAGCGATCTCCTACACTGGCCGTACACCACTGGTGATCGTCGAGGGGACACTGAATAGTGCACGGTACATCCAAACCGTCATCGAACCCATCGTTCTACCATTCCTAGACCGGCAAGGGAACTTGCTGTTCCAACAGGACAATGCACGTCCGCATGTATCCCGTGCCACCCAACGTGCTCTAGAAGGTGTAAGTCAACTACCCTGGCCAGCAAGATCTCCGGATCTGTCCCCCATTGAGCATGTTTGGGACTGGATGAAGCGTCGTCTCACGCGGTCTGCACGTCCAGCACGAACGCTGGTCCAACTGAGGCGCCAGGTGGAAATGGCATGGCAAGCCGTTCCACAGGACTACATCCAGCATCTCTACGATCGTCTCCATGGGAGAATAGCAGCCTGCATTGCTGCGAAAGGTGGATATACACTGTACTAGTGCCGACATTGTGCATGCTCTGTTGCCTGTGTCTATGTGCGTGTGGTTCTGTCAGTGTGATCATGTGATGTATCTGACCCCAGGAATGTGTCAATAAAGTTTCCCCTTCCTGGGACAATGAATTCACGGTGTTCTTATTTCAATTTCCAGGAGTGTATATACAGGGTGGTCCATCTGAAGTTTCAGATGAGATTATATCGAAAACTATACACTGAGTAAAAATAGTGGGTAAGACAAGTTCGTAAGCTCAAAGGGGGACATAAAATGATACTACTCGTGACCTCCAGCCCCAGCCATCTTCTGTGGGGCAGGGGGAAACTTTTAAATCTTAAATGGAAACACCCATTTTTTATTGCAGATTCGGATTATCCATAAAAAAGTAATCAAATTTTGTCTGAAATATTTTTAAACCATTGAAAGATGGCGCTGAAATCAAGAAAAAAGTAAAATTGGGGAAGAACTCTGATTTATTTATAACTATCCGAGAAAGACGCATCAGATCGATAAAAATGTCCACCAATTCTTTCGTTACGCCAAAATTAAGCTATTTTTGTACAAAATGTACTGCATCCTACTTTTAGCGTTACCCACGAACAACGACATGGACGTAGTAGAATGATGTTCCCATGGGGTGTTGCATTAGTGTGAGTCCACTTGCCTCTCACATGTTGGGGTGCTTCATTAGTGTGAGTCCCTTTGCCTCTCACGTGTTGGGGTGCTTAATTAATGAAATTAGCCACGCCGATATTGTTCAAAATTATCCCCATTTGCTTCAATACATAAAGTCAATCGTCTGGGAAAATTGTCCACAGTTTTGAGCAGCACATCCCGTGGTACGGCTGCACACTCTCTTGGAATGCGTTGCTCCATATCGTTTTTGGTTGTGGGCTGTATTTCATAAACAATATTTTTTAAATAACCCCACAAGAAAAAAAATCAGGAGCTATTAGGTCTGGTGAACGTGGAGGCCACTGAACTGGTCCGCCGCGTCCTATCCACCGACCAGGCTACCGTAAAGTTAAAACGTTCCGCACATTTTTAGCATAATGGGGAGCTGCTCCATCCTCTTGGAACCACAATCGTTGCCTAGTTTCTAAATCAACATCTTCCACTGGCTCCAACAAATCATCGCGGAGAAGTTGTAAATAAGATTTCGGTCAAAAAAATACGGTCCTATCAAGCAACCGTTTAAAATTCCACACCCGCCCATTAACGACCATTTGTGTTTATTGTCGACGTGTCTGTGCCAGTGTGGATTGACAGGGGACCAATAATGACAATCATGACGATTTAATTCGCGATTGTTTTTGAATGTGGCTTCATCGGTGAACATAACGTATCTAAAAAAATCTTTGTCACCTTTTATCATTTCCAAGGCCCACTGGCAGAAATGCACACGTATCTGCATATCTTTCGTCGTTAATGCCTGTGTCAGTGTGATATGATACGCATGATATTTATGTGCCTTCAAAATCCTCAAAACAGTTAATTTCGGTATTCCAGTTTGTCTCTGAATCGCACGATTACTAATTTCGGGATCCAGTTGGACACAGGCGAGAACGGCAAGGGAATGAGCGTCAGTTTTATTGTATTCGCGATGACGAGGTGGACAATGCATGTATCCATTTCGAGCTCGTTGAGTGCAATTTCGAATAATGTTTTTGCTTTTATGTCGTCTGTTTGGGAAACAATCCGCATACAATTGCGCAGCCTCAGCGTAATTGTTATGGCAGTCCCTAAAATTAACATCATATCAACAATCTCTGTAGGAGGATAGTGAGCCATGTTTCGCTAAAGAATAACTTACTTTCGAGACCGATGACCATCGCAGTCTGGTCCCTTTAACCCCCACAAACCAACCAACCCAACCAACCCAACTTACTTTCGTGAGTTGATGTTTTCGGTTCACAATCTGAAAGTGAAGTGACGTCTGATCGCACTGCGCCGACCTTTATACTGAGCCATAGGTCGCAGTTTGACCATGGTAGCGCCACAGTCGGGTGAGTGATGCAATTGTGAAGAGTTCCCTAACGAGATTTTAATACCATTCCGCCCCCCTCCATCAAAAACTGTAGCGGGTAGAATACATTTTGTGAAAAAAATAGCTTACTTTGGCGTAATGAAAGAATTGGTGCACGTTTTGTATCGATCTGATGCGTCCTTCTTGGATCATTCTAAATAAGTGGGAGTTCTTCCCCAATTTTAAAGTTTCTCGATTTCAGTGCCATCTCCCAATGATTTAAAAAAATGTTTCAGACAAAATTTCTTTATAGGAAATTTGAATCAGCAAAAAAAAGGTTGTTTCCATTTAAGACTTAAAAGTTGACCCCCGCCCCACCAAAGGGGGCGAGGTCTATGGATCACGTGTAGTATCATTAGAGGTCGCCCTCTGAGCTTACGAACTTGTCTGACCCACTGACCCACTATTTTCACCCGATGTATAGTTTTCGAGATAATCAGATACGAAACTTCAGATGGACTAGCCTGTGTAAGCTGGACAGGACATGGGGGAAATAAAACAATACTTTTTTGTGGGGAAAATACATTTTTTTGGTTTATCTACAGCCCCCCTATATATATAAAGTTTTGCATCAACCCTGATCCCTGAACTCCTCAAGATAGCCGTTGACTGTGGGTACTGTATCACAGACACAGTCCTTTTGACTGTTCAGAGATGTCACTAAACCCGCTCAAAGATGTAAACAACCACACATGAGCAGCGCCTATTAGAAGGAGACGGTTCCCATAGCCAATCAGTTCCAGTCATTCCACCAGGAAGGAGGTACACAGCTCATGTCGTCTGTAGTTCAACCATGCCTAGACGGTCAACACCGCGGTTGGAGCGAGTCCGCATTGTTAATTTCTGCCAGGAAGGGCTCTAGACAACGGAAGTGTCCAGGCCTCTCGGAGTGAACCAAAGCGATGTTGTTCGGACATGGAGGAGATACAAAAAGACAGGAACTGTCTGTGACATGCCCCACTCAGGCCGCCCAAGGGCTACTACTGCAGTGGATAACCACTACCTACGGATTATGGCTCGAAGGAACCCTGACAGCAACGCCAACATGTTGAATAACGCTTTTTGTGCAGCCCCAGGAAATCGTTTTACGACTCAAACTGTACGCAGTAGGCTGCATGATGCACAACGTCACTCACGACGTCCATGACGGAGTCCATCTTTGGAACCACACCATGCAGCGTGGTACGGATGGGCCAACCAATATGCCGAATGGACCGCTCAGGAATGGCATCACGTTCTCTTCAGCGATGAGTGTCGCATATACCTTCAACCAGACAATCGTCGGAGACGTGTTTGGAGGCAACCCGGTCAGGCTGAACGCCTTAGACACACTGTCCAGCGAGTGATGCAAGTGGAGGTTCCCTGCTGTTTTGGGGTGGCATTATGTGGGGCTGACGTACGCCGCTGGTGGTCATGGAAGGCGCCGTGACGGCTGTACGATACGTGAATGCCATCCTTCGACCAATAGTGCAACCATAGTTGCAGCATATTGGCGAAGCATTCGTCTTCATGGACGGCAATTCGCGTCCCCATCGTGCATATCTCGTGAATGACTTCCTTCAGGATAACGACAGCGCTAGACTAGAGTGGCTAGCATGTTCTCCAGACATGAACACCATCGAACATGCCTGTAATAGATTGAAAAGGGCTGTTTGTGGACGACGCGACCCACCAACCACTCTGAGGGATCTACGCCGAATCGCCGTTGAGGAGTGGGACAATCTGGACCAACAGTGCCTTGATGAACTTGTGCACAGCATGCCATGACGAATACAGGATTGCAACAATGCAAGAGGATATATTTTTTGTGCAAACATGTTCTTTTTTAAATGGAATAGTGCCTACTTACGTTAGGAAAAACTATAAGCGGGGTTAAATAGCATATCAGTGATGTTTGTTGCAAGATTCTAGTGCAAATCGTTTATGAAATATCGTATTTTGAAAAGTTCCCACACCGATTGCTTGTGCAAAACCTTTTGGAGCATGTACAACAGAACAGTACGAGTGCATAGCCTGGTTATGTGGATTCTGACTAGTAAGGAGACATTTGACCATCACAGGATGTGCTCACAATGACCACCGGCATTGGCAATACATTCTTCCAGTCTGGTATGGAACCACAGCTACACACGCGCTGGCATTTCAATGGAGATGTCCTAGCGGGTTTCAGTAATACGCTTTTGCATATCATTGGATGTAGCTGATATGTCAACGTAGACAACGTCTTTCAGCTTTTCCCACAGAAAAAAAAAAAAACCTGCAGGCACCAGATCAGGGGAACTGGTCGACCAAAGTGCCGGCCCTCCGAATGCAATACAATGATTTTGAAACAATTCGTGAAGACATGTTGCAGTGCTTCGTGCACTATAGGCTGGACAGTCATGGTGTTGGGTACCACAGGTTCCTCCTACTCTGCAGTGAAACGTCTTCTAGCGTGTGTAAAAGATGGGCTGTTAGGAGGCTGCGATATCATTACGCAGTCAGTGTTCTGTGTATGAGAAACAGGCCTTTGAGCTGAAGGTTAACTACCCCACCTCACACGTTTACACTCCATGGACTCTGAGATTCCACTTGAAAAAGCCAACGGGAATTGTCAACAGACCAATAGTGCATGTCTCGGCGGTTTACCTGGGCGTTATTGATAAATGTGGCTTCATCATTAAACAAGATACATGATACATCGGGAATATCCTGTCTTAATGCCCATGTGCAGAAGTTAACACGGTTCTCATAATCGTTTCTATGCAGTTCTTGATGGAGAGAGAAGTACACTCACCACACATCATGATCACGTTGGCTTTCTCTGCACTGGTAAATCCCATCGTCTACTCACGACCTACTGCTTGGACTGACACTCACAAACTGACTAGAAAGGCGCAATGCACTCAAGGAACACAACAAACACCGCGCAGGGTAGCCGCGCGGTCTCAGGCGTCTTCTCCCGGTCCGCGCGGCTCCCGCTGTCGGAGGTTCGAGTCCGCCGGGGAGCATGGGTGTGTGTGTGTGTGTGTGTGTGTGTTGTCCTTGGCTTTATCTGCAATGGTAAATTCCATCGTCTACTCACGACCTACTGCTTGGACTGTCAGAAACAAACTGACTAGCAAGGAGCAAGTCAGTTTCCCCCTGCCCCACAGAAGATGGCTGGGGCTGGAGGTAACGAGTAGCGGGATAAAATAGCATATCAGCGGTGTTTGTTGCAGGATTCTAGTGCAACTAGTTTATTAAATATCGTATTTTGAAAAGTTCCCACACCGATACTTGTGCAACACCTTTTGGAGCATGTACAAAAGAACAGTACGAGTGCATAGCCTAGTTATGTGGATTCTGACTAGTGGATTCTGAACACAACAAGCACATTGTAAGCAAACATAACAACACAACATCGCACTTAGCAACTACGCAGGTTGAATAGCAAAACCAGGTGTTCTTGTGGAAACTTATCAAAATACGATATCTCGTAAACGACTCGCAATACAAACCAGGAACAGACACCGCTGGCATTCGTATTTACCTTATTTTTGGTTTGCTAATGTCAATAGACATTGCTCCATTTAACAAGTGTACGTTTGCATAAAGACACACTTTATGAGTATTATTACAGTTTGTTGATTGAAAAACAATACGAGTTCCTGATTACCAATCCATTCTGAGAAAACCACACATCAATACAACTTTCCATTTTCGCCATAACTGCAGTGCAAGTTTCAGTTGATTCACCCTATACACACGGTCCAGTCACATTGATGTTCCCACCGCCTATGTTCGATATCAACGTGGAAAAGGCCACTCGTAGACGACAGGTGGCAGCACTAGCAATCGTAAGTATGTAAAGTGCGTCGCGGATGCGGAAAACAGTGCAGTTGTAGTTGTAATGCGGAAATGCGGCAACAGGGCGATTTATCTGACGTCCAGAAGGGCATGATCATTGGCTTTAAGGCCAAGGATGGAAGCATTCCTGAAACGGCTAAGTCTAAATTCTTCTCATGCCATCATGGTTAAAGAATACTGTGCATGGCAAAATGGCGGCATCAAAACACGTGCCGAGGCAAATGTGACGCACCACGGGCCTTAGATGACAGAAGTGAACGGCTGTGGAGATGTGTATGGGTTTATAGACGTGCAACTCTTGAGCAACTGACAGTCCAGATGAATCATCAGGCTACCAACAGTAAATCCTCAAAGAGCGTTCAGCGAGCGTTGGTGCGTATAGGCCTCTGCAACAGGCGTCTGGTTCATGCAGTCATGCTGAATGCTGTTCATCGGCGACGAATGCTCGAACTTGCACGCCAGTACCGCAAATGCATTTCCAGCGAGTAGCGACAGATGGCCTTCTCAGATAAATCACGCTTTATACTCCATGTGGCAGATGTCCATCTGCATGTACGGCGTGAAACGTCTGAAAGGAAACACCCTGTAACCAGTAGTGAGTGTTATGGTCTGAGGAATGACTTTGTGGCACTCCTTGGGTGATTCTAGAAGGCACAGTAGATCAACACAAGTGTGTATCTATCCGTGGAGGAGATATCCAATCCTACATGCAGTTTGTTTTTCCTCGCCATGATGGCATCTACCAACAGGACAATGCAACCTGTCATAAATCTCGCAGTGGACGTGCGTGGTTCGAAGAGCAATTGTATGGGTTTACCGTACTCCCCTGACCATCTAATCTCGGGGTTTAAATCCAGTCGAGAATCTGTGGAATCTTCTCGATCGGGCTGTTCGCACCTTAGAACCTCAGCTGAATGGTTCAAATGGCTCTGAGCACTATGGGACTCAACTGCTGAGGTCATTAGTCCCCTAGAACTTAGAACTAGTTAAACCTAACTAACCTAAGGACATCACAAACATCCATGCCCGAGGCAGGATTCGAACCTGCGACCGTAGCGGTCTTGCGGTTCCAGACTGCAGCGCCTTTAACCGCACGGCCACTTCGGCCGGCAACCTCAGCTGAGAGACCTACTAAAGCTGGCCTATAGGTCTTCGCTTCGAAAGGTGTTTATTCAGGCTTTTGACAGGACGTCACATTAATGTGAATGGTCAGCGGTCGTCTAGGATGTTCTTAATATTTGAGGATTTATTCCACACAGCAGGTAACTCTCCTAAAACCTCCACGACATTGTCTACTTACATGATAGCTGCAGATCTCATGAGTATTATTTATGAGACACTTTCCTAACAGACATCTTTTATTGAAGTTTCTCTGTAGCAGACGGTATTTGTTTCGTCACGGATTAAAGAACATCTCCATCATTTAATGTTTTGTTTCCAGAAATACAGATTTCTGTGGAATTTTATTAAGTTTCTGGTCGATTATCTGTCCTATATTTTTCGTCATTTTGGCAACTATACCATCTTGCCCCAGAGATTGATTATTGTTGAGTTTGTGTGTTATTTGTTCAACAATGCGAGAAATTGCTTTGACAAATCTACGAGAAGAGACAACGTTTGGAAGAGACTTGAGTCAATATTTGTGTCCAGATAAAATCCTCATGGGACAATTCAAGCTAGGTATCAGTTTGAGATTAGTTTTTGGGTTGGCATTTTAGGTGACTGACTGAGAGGTCCGTGTGCCATCCAACAAGTATCACAGGTGCTGTCTGCAAGGGATTTATTCAAAATTGTCTTCAAGTCCTGTTATGAATAAAAGGAAGGGCTTGGTTTGTGTGTAATGTGGTTCCAGCACGTCACATTGTTCGAGATTTAATGAATTGAATCTATGGCAAAGATGAATAGGTAGGTTGTAACATGGCTATTTAAAATATTATAGCCGACCGGTGTGGCCGTGCTGTTCTAGGCGCTTCAGTCTGGAACCGCGAGACCACTGCGGTCGCAGGTTCGAATCCTGCCTCGGGCATAGATGTGTGTGATGTCCTTAGGTTAGTTAGGTTTAAGTAGTTCTAAGTTGTAGGGGACTGATGACCTCAGATGTTAAGTCCCATAGTGCACAGAGCCATTTGAACCATCTTTAAAATATTATAAACACGTTACAAACTGCTCTTTCTGAGCAATAATTGCCCAGATAGCTCAGACGATAAAAGCAGTTCCTACAAAACGCAAGGTTACGGGTTCGAATCCTGGTACAGCATGCCGTTTTAATTTCTAAGGTTGTTTACAAACAACGCACACTCTGCTGCAGATTGAATAATTTATTATTGGGTAGTTTGTCAAATTACTATCATAAGAATGAGTTTTTGTTATTCTGAATACTAACTGCTTACTAATAATAACATTGGGTATAATATTTAGGCCAAGCTGAATGAGAATTACACTTATTTAAAACTCATTCTGCACGGCAGAGGAAGGAGTGTCATCATTCTAGTCAGTTTAATGTGTTGTTCATTCGCAATGAATTCTGGGACAATCGAATGCGACATACAGCAGCACTGGGCACAAAGGATTACTGTAGTCCGCTTCGGCAACTGCGCGGCCAGCGCCGCGGATTGCTAACCGAAGGGTTGGAGATCTTCTCCTCTCTGGGACTGGGTGTTGTGCTGTTCTTACGTTAGTATCATCACTATTGAGACAGACGTGTAGGCACGAGTCGAAATTCAGTACATCAAAATGAAAATACTGTACCATGACGTGTTGTCTGTGGAACCACCTACAGGACAAACGCTGCGTTCTGTAGAACCTACTGCGCAAATAACAAGAGGGCACGCCCCTTTTAGAAGAATGGACTCGACCAAACGAGGCAGTTCAGGGCTTGGCAGAAAAAAGGAAGCTACCGAAAGAAACATGTCTACAGATGATCTATCTCTTCTGTAATCAGCAGAAGTCGTGTAGGTATTATACACAACTAAGTAAGCAGCTTATAAAAGAAATCGGGTCGTTGGATTGAAGATACGACGAGTGTATAAGTGGCGGTGCTGCTTGGCGTCGAGGTTTCAGTGCTTACACGATTCGGCACACGACTAGCGCATGATAGTCGCCTGCCACTTGTCCACAGGCCACTCTAAGGCTCTCCAGTATTTCTTGGGTTTGCGCTGCCGCTGTTATAGGTAAGTCGTAGCTACGCAATACTCGCGACAACCACTTCACGTTCATTCAAAAAGACCGCTAACTGCAAAAGGCTTTAATCAGTATTGCACCTGACAATACTGTGTTAACCACGTTACTTAAGAATAACATTTTAGGTAGTACAGTTGTTTATCTCTGCGACTGCTGAAATCCGGTAAGGAAGGCTGAGTTCAATGATAGCTATAGCTTATAATTATGAATGGTCGTGCATGACGATACTGACGCATCGCAGCTTCATTTGAAAACTTGTGGGAGCTAAGAAAATTGGGTGGGAGGTAAATATAAATACTTCAGGCGACGAATTTACATAACAGAAAAGAAAATTTTGCGTATGATAAGTTACTCTTATACCTATTGTGTATGGCTCAGTGCAACAGTTCTAAGTTTAAAATCGATGGCTATGCCTCAGTATACCTTCTATATACAGGGTGTTACAAAAAGGTACGGCCAAACTTTCAGGAAACATTCCTCACACACAAATAAAGAAAAGATGTTATGTGGATATGTGTCCGGAAACGCTTAATTTCCATGTTAGAGCTCATTTTAGTTCCGTCAATATGTACTGTACTTCCTCGATTCACCGCCAGTTGGCCTAACTGAAGGAAGGTAATGTTGACTTCGGTGCTTGTGTTGACATGCGACTCATTGCTCTACAGTACTAGCATCAAGCACACCAGTACGTAGCAGCAACAGGTTAGTGTTCATCACGAACGTGGTTTTGCTGTCAGTGCAATGTTTACAAATGTGGAGTTGGCAGATGCCCATTTGATGTATGGATTAGCACGGGGCAATAGCCGTGGCGCGGTACGTTTGTATCGAGACAGATTTCCAGAACGAAGGTGTCCCGACAGGAAGACGTTCGAAGCAATTGATCGGCGTCGTAGGAAGCACGGAACATTCCAGCCTATGACTCGCGACTGGGGAAGACCTAGAACGACGAGGATACATGCAATGGACGAGGCAATTCTTCGTGCAGTTGACGATAACCCTAATGTCAGCGTCAGAGAAGTTGCTGCTGTACAAGGTAACGTTGACCACGTCACTGTATGGAGAGTGCTACGGGAGAACCAGTTGTTTCCGTACCATGTACAGCGTGTGCAGGCACTATCAGCAGCTGATTGGCCTCTATGGGTACACTTCTGCGAATGGTTCATCCAACAATGTGCCAATCCTCATTTCAGTGCAAATGTTCTCTTTACGGATGAGGCTTCATTCCAACGTGATCAAATTGTAAATTTTCACACTCAACATGTGTGGGCTGACGAGAATCCGCACGCAATTGTCAATCACGTCATCAACACAGATTTTCTGTGAACGTTTGGGCAGGCACTGTTGGTGAAGTCTTGATTGGGCCCCATGTTCTTTCACCTACGCTCAATGGAGAACGTTATCATGATTTCATACGGGATACTCTACCTGTACTGCTAGAACATGTGCCTTTACAAGTACGACACAACATGTGGTTCATGCACGATGGAGCTCCTGCACATTTCAGTCGAAGTGTTCGTACGCTTCTCAACAACAGATTCGGTGACCGATGGATTGGTAGAGGCGGACCATTTCCATGGCCTCCACGCTCTCCTGACCTCAACCCTCTTGACTTTCATTTATGGGGGCATTTGAAAGCTCTTGTCTACAGAACCCCGGTACCAAATGTAGAGACTCTTCGTGCTCGTATTGTGGACGGCTGTGATACAATACGCCACTCTCCAGGGCTGCATCAGCGCATCAGGGATTCCACGCGACGGAGGGTGGGTGCATGTATCCTCGGTAATGGAGGACATTTTGAACATTTCCTGTAACAAAGTGTTTGAAGTCACGCTGGTAAGTTCTGTTGTTGTGTGTTTCATTCCATGATTAAGGTGATTTGAAGAGAAGTAATAAAATGAGCTCTAACATGGAAAGTAAGCGTTTCCGGACGCATGTCCACATAACATATTTTCTTTCTTTGTGTGTGAGGAATGTTTCCTGAAAGTTTAGCCGTACCTTTTTGTAACACCGTGTATATAAATTTTGAAACGAAGTGTTTAATTAACTGAGAAACCGTCATCAGTGTCTGGTTTACATCCTACTACCAATGCTAGGGAGTACTACTTACTAAGGGATCGTCTTAGGACATGTTAAGGGCCTGGAAGAGTTGTGTAGAAAAGCACTAGTTCTATTCGCATGATATTAAAAAAAAATGATATTGGGTCCCCTAACAACGTGTAGCAGCTGAGACTTTAGATGCGTATGTAGGGAGGCAGGGGGAATGCTGGAATTGTTCGAGTTCTGCAACGTCCTGGTAGTGTCATATGCAGAGAATTACAAGGAGCTCTACTAGCAGTCACTTACTGATGTGAGCACTCTGTTTTTTGGTTGTTTATGGAATTTATTTGTAAGAGCCAAGCATTGTTTCTGGATTTAGTTTTTAAATATTAGTGTAATGTGAATTTTTAGTATTCTAGATGTTTTATATCATTTGTCAATTTTAGGATTTAATAACCACTTTTGAGATTTTATGAGCATAATTGTGGGTAATCAGGAGTAGAGTATTGACCTCCATGGATGGTGAGTCTATGTGTCCCAGCGATTTAATGTTTACAAGAAGCAAGTTGATGGACTTATTAACTAATAGATAATAGCACATGGATTTTGCAGTTACAGCTACTTTATTAAATTAGAAGAGTGGCTGCACCAGGTCTCAATATAACGCTTTATAGCGGATTTCATATATAAATGATCTGTTTTAGGGCATACTCAGCTAATTTCAATTGCGCTTTAGGAAAGGAAATTACAATACAATTAATATCTTTCCAACTTTATAATGAAAATGCGAAAACAATAATATATCCATAATATTAACAAAAATTTCTCACTGTCATTTTTCCTAGGTTTTTAGTTTTCGCTACTGAGAGCAAATACGTCATCTGCATGTGTACTACGACAGGAGTGCTGCTGGGAATGTTGGGCAACTCGTGCTGCACATGGTAGCCGACAGGTAGCGTCTCTGCGCAATAGAGCTTGATCATGGATGTTGTAGCTGCATGTTTACATTGAAAAGATGGGCGAATCTTTGGTGTTAGTGGCATTTATGCCGACAGGCTGTCCTATGTTCACAAGCACAGATTTGAGCGACCTCCGAGAAGTAACTCACCATCCTTACATTATGCATATTGGTGGCGTGTTTTTCCATAAAACCTAGAAATTAAGTGTTCACATGCTAAGTGCTTCTCTCCCACAGTGTTCTACAAAGTTTTCTTTGGGCTTGCCTACGCATCTGATTGATGAGTTAAGATCCTTAATCTCACCAGTCGTATTATTTGATAACATTTTTCACCCCATCCAGTCAGATTATTGCACTCAGATGTCCTCCTGTTGTGACCTTCTTGGCTTCACCATCTTTGACTGAAAACGTACCGCGGGACTGCTACGGTCACAGGTTCGAATCCTGCCTCGGTCATGGGTGTGTGTGATGTCCTTAGGTTAGTTAGGTTTAAGTAGTTCTAAGTTCTAGGGGACTTATGACCTAAGATGTTGAGTCCCATAGTGCTCAGAGCCATTTGAACCATTTGAACTGAAACCGTCTAGCAGTCTCCTCGCACCCCCACCACCTGGTCAACATATACCAGTGTGAGGAAGTGGTGGAATATGTAAAGATTTACAGTTATTTATGTAAATGATCCCAGAATTGAAAACTGTAACTAAAGCATGCACCTGGCTATTCCAGAAGGAAAATCTGATTTGTGAATGTTAATGAATTCAGTCATGATTAAGGACTAATTTATTATTGTTAAAGTGAGTAAATAACACATAATTATGAGTGGATGAACGTGTTAGTGCTGCAAAAAACTTATTTCATATTATTCATACAGGGGCTCTTTCACGGCCGGCATAATTTTCCAATTTTTTTCTAGAGTAGTATCTCATCTTAGCAACAATAATATCCTCAGCAAATGACAGTTTGGGTTTCAGAAGACCTGCTATACTGAGAATGCCATTATTTACTAGCAATAAGTAATAACATAGCGCCAATTGGTACGTTCGGCTACTTACCTAAGGGTGAGTGAATCACAGTATTCTCCTACATAAATGAAGTTTTCTCGGCTGGATGGTGTAGCCAACCAATGGATAACTGGCTTGGGAGTGATCATTTATTAGGTTCTCCAAGGCTCAGACTTAGGCCCACTATTGCTGCTCAGATATGTAAATGATCTTCCCTCTCATACTCAATTATAAAAGGGCACAACATATTCAGTTCTGCACATCTAGGGTACCACACCAGTGATAAGTGTAACACATGGTGAGGAAATAATGAATAGAGTAGAAAGTTCAACATTCTTAGGTGTCCATATTGATGAGAATTTAAACTGGAAAAAGCACATTTTGGATCTCCTAAAACCACTTAGTGCACCCACATTTTCGCTTAGAATCATTGCAAATTTTTGGGAGAGACAAATTAGTAGGTTGACGTATTTTGCATATTTTCGTTCAATAATGTCATATGAAATAATGTTCTGGGATAACTCATCTTCAAGAAAGAAAGTCTTTTTCGTTCAAAAACATCTTGTAAGAATAATATGTTGTGCTGGCCCACGATCATATTGTAGACATCTGTTTAAGGAGTTGGGCATTCTGACTACTGCTTCACAGTATATTTGTTCCGTCGTGAAGTTTGTTGTAAATAGTCCACTGCAGTTTAGAAGGAACAATGAAGTACATTATTACAAAACCAGGAAGAAAAATGACATTCATTACTACACATGAATTTGGTCTTTTGTGCAAAAAGGGATGAACAATGTTGCAACAAAAAATTTTGATCTCTTACCCAGTGATATAAAATGTCTGACAGACAGCAAACTAAAATTGGGAAAATATATTGAAAAAGTTATCCCTGGCAAATTCTTCTTTTCCATAGAAGAATTTCTATTGTTGTAATGTGTATAAGGTGGTGGGTAGTAAGTACTAACACCTTATAAATGTTCAGCATGTAGCGATGATTACAAATTAATTTACGATGTGAATCTAACATGACATGTTCTCTATCATTATGATTTACGTGCAAAATGATCCATGGAACATGAAATTAACTAACTAATTTTATTAAGAGTTAGGGTACACAACAAGGAATTTCATAATGTAGTCATTAGGAGCCACTCAGTTGTCATGTTGACAAGAGATGTGAAAAGAATTATCCGAATAATTTATTTTATCTCAGCATACGTTTTTCAGTCTATTCATCATCTGCAGAGCTGCTAGATATTAACAGTGGCTACGTTAATGTGTTCACTAAGCCATTCAGAGCTCGGATGGAAAATCAGTTCTACGCAAATAAGAGAAAGCTGGAAGGTGGAAGGAGTATATCGAGGGTCTATACACAGGCGATTTACTGGAGGGCAACATTACGCAAATGGAAGAGGACGTAGATGAAGATGGAATGGGAGATACGATACTGCCTGAAGAGTTTGACAGATCGCTGAAAAACCTTAGTCGAAACAAGGTCTTGGGAGTAGACATTATTCTATTAGAACTACTGATAGCCTTGGGACAGCCATCCCTTACAAAACTGTACCATCTGGTGAGCACGATGTATGAGACAGGCGCAACACCCTCAGACTATAAGAAGAGTGTAACAATTGCAATCCCAAAGAAAGCAGGTATTGACAGGTGTGAAAATTACCAAACTATCAGTTTAATAAGTCACTGCTGTAAAATACTAACACGAATTCCTTACAGACGAATGGAAAAACTGATAGAAGCCGACCTTGGGAAAGATCAGATTGTATTTCGTACAAATGTTGGAACACGTGAGGCAATACTGACCCTACGACTTATCTTTGATTAGAAGATAGATTAAGGAAAGACAAACCTATATTTCTAGCATTTGTAGAATTAGAGAGAGCTTTTGACAATGTTGACTGGAATACTCTCTTTCAAATTCTCAGGGGTAAAATACAGGGAGCAAACGGCTATTTACAATTTGTACAGAAACCAGATCACAGTTATAAGAGTCGAGTGGCATGAAAGGGAAGCAGGAAGTCTCTTCTGAAAGTTA
Source organism: Schistocerca cancellata (assembly GCF_023864275.1). Classification (NCBI taxonomy): domain Eukaryota; kingdom Metazoa; phylum Arthropoda; class Insecta; order Orthoptera; family Acrididae; genus Schistocerca; species Schistocerca cancellata. Next base: position 273,866,087 of record NC_064629.1, read on the forward strand.
TGAATGGAAGTGAAACATGGAAGATAAATAGTTTAGACAAGAAGAGAATAGAAGATTTCGAAATGTGGTGCTACAGAAAAATGGTGAAGATTACATGGGTAGATCACGTAACTAATGAGGATGTACTGAACAGAATTGAGAAGAAGAGGAATTTGTGGCACAACTGGACTAGAAGAAGGGATCGGTTGGTAGGACATGTTCTAAGGCATCACGGGATCACCAATTTGGTATTCGAGTGCAGTGCAGAGGGTAAAAATCTTAGAAGGAGACCAAGAGATGAATACACTAAGCAGATTCAGAGGGATCTGGGTTTCAGTAGGTACTTTGAGATGAAGAAGCATGCATACGATAGGGTAGCATGGAGAGCTGCATCAAACCAGTCTCTGGACTGAAGACCACAACAACAACAACAACAACATACTGTTCATAGGAGCTTACCCGTATTCTTATTTTGTTACTCATTCTTAGACGTACACTTTCGTTTCCTGATATTTAATTTTGTATAAACCCTGTACTCATCTGATCATCGTACTTTACTGATTCGCACTACACTTTACTTCAACCTATTCATTTCCCTTTTCAAATGCTGTAACTTACCTCTCCGATTAAGGGATCGAACATTCCACGCCCCAGCCCATAGAACGCCAGCCTTGTTTTTCCTGTTGACAATGTCCTATAGAGCATTCCCCACCCAGAGATACTAGTACGGGACTATTTTATCTCAAACTGTGTTTCGCAAGAAGATGCCATCGTAATTAAGGCATACAGTAGAGCTGCATGTCCTCAGGAAATAAATGCTATCTGCCGTCTACAGTTTCAACATAGCAAGACCATGCTGGCTAATGTTACAAGGCCAGCAAAGTCAGGAAGTCCTGTCTACTACGTGTTTGGTCTATATTATTCCTTATCCACAATGTGTGTGCGTTTATTCCTTCCAGGTCCAAAAATTTGAAGAATATTGTTAGCGGTCAACTTTTCGTTTTTCTTGAAGTCGAATAAAGCGGATATTTTCGGTCAACTGTATCCACGGGCCCCACGCCTCCACCCCCACCCTCCCCCCCCCCCCCCCACTCCTATGGTATGGTTATAGTTCGTTACTGGGGTTCGTTTTCCTGATTCTGCACCTATTTCCTCCCAGCCATATACTGCAGTTGGAGTGCCACCTATGCGATGTTTTCAGTTGAACGGATAGTTTCTCACTAACTATACAAGGAAACAGGAGACAGACACTTGCAATACTCGGGGGAAGGGCCAACCTGGGAATTCCCATAAACAGAAAGTGAGTGGACTAAGGACTAGCTCGTACTTTCGCGAACACTGGGTTTGCGGCACTCTCTGCCGACGCGCGGTATTTAGAAGGTTAAAGGAAGACATCGAAGCAATTCAGTGGCCGACTGCTTGATTTGTTACCGGTAGGTTCGAACAACACGCAAGTATTACAGAGATGCTTCGGGAACTATAATAGGAATCACTGGAGGGAAGACGACGTTCTTCGCGAGGAAAACGGTTGAGAAAATTTAGAGAACCAGCATTTGTGGCTGACTGCAGAACGATTCTACTGACGGTAGCATAAGGACCATCAAGATAAGATTAGGGAGGTTTGCGCTTGTACGGAGGCATACAGAGTCGTTTTTCCCTCACTCTATTTGCAAGCCGAACAGGACAGGACTAGTGGTGATACAAGGTACTCTCCGCCTCGCACCACACTGTACTTGTGGAGTATGTATGTAGATGCAGACGTGATGAATCTAGAAATTCCTACAGCATATCGTTCCTTCAGTGATCGCAAATACAAAATAAAATTAATTTCAGCTTTCATTGACGTATTTAAGAAGTCATTTATCTCGTGCTCCATACATGAATGAAACGGGAAGAAATCTTACTGTGTGACACAATGGGAAGTACACTCCATCATGCACTGCGCTGTGGTTTGCAGAGATGTAGTAGTAAACGTATGGTGCGCGATAAATCGCGCAACGACGAACAGTCAAACGTAGAACTGCTAAAGTGACCTCGAAGCAGCCAGTCACTGCTCAGGTTTGAGGATATAAGCGGCGCAAAACACAAACCAGCTTCATGTAATCGCCGGGTGAGGATTGTAGGGAGCAGCTCGGTGAGCAGCGATGGCGCTTGTTAAATGGGCCGATAAGAAGCTGTGCGTCTGAGTCATCGTCGCCGCGCCTTGACAGCGAGCAGCAGTAGCGAGGTGGCAGCATTAAACGTTGCCTGTACCCGTGTCGCGTGCTCGCCACTATTCAACGTATCTAGTAACGACGCCTATCAGACTATTCCTCGTGTTTCCAAACTTCATTCGAAGATCGGAGTTCTTATAAAACAGCTGGACGACAGAAACGTATCGGTCGAAGCATTTCCACGTATATGCCGCTTAGAGTACGGGGGTCAGACAGAAACATGGAACCACCAAAAACACAACACATTACCATGCCTAATACGGTGTAGGAAACCTGTTGACATTCAAAACATCTTCCAGTATTCTCGGAATGGATAAATACATGCCCTGTACGATTTCCAATGTAATATTTTACCGTTGTTCCTGCAAAATAGTGGCAGGTTCATATAACGATTATGTAGATGGATAGCGATGAAGCAGCGTTCTCTCCAAAGTAGATCACAAAGATTCAGTACTATTGATATCTGGTGATTTTGGCGGCCAGGAAAGATGCGAAAATTTGTCTTCGTACTCACAAAATCAGTCCTGTACGATACGAGCCGTGTGAATAAGGGCCAAGTCGTCTTGGAACACAGCATCACCATTGTGGAACAAACATTGTATCATAGAATGGACCTGAGCAGCCAAATGGTCACATAATCCTTGACAATAATGCGACTATACAAAGTGATCATGGAGCCCATAGATGATTTTCCGCTTCCTCTGTATGCGGTATAAGTCTTCGATACTGCGCCTCTTGACAAATCAAACTCCTCTGCTCCCTTGGTTATGGAACTGCTCACCACACGAGCACCAACACAATTTACCCACGTTCAAATTCAATTAGCTGGAGCATAATGCACTGACAACTGTATAGCAGACTGTTCTGACAACGACTGACACTTGCAACATCCTGAGTGCAAGGCTCAGGTACCGTTCGTTGTCAGATACGACAGCGAAAGCTACAGGCATTACTAGCTTCTGCATTTATGGTCAAGCATGCATTTCTCGCGGTGTTTCTATATTTTTGTCCAGCCTCCGTGTTTTTCTCGTAGGGTCACTTAATATGACCGGAATTAATGTTCTCTGCGTATGAAGCTATGTTGATATTCGGAAGGATGCGGGCACCCACGAGGTAACTACTTAGTTTAGCATATGGTTTCAATAGTGAGTAAATATTTTAGACGGCTTGGGGGACTCAACTAACAGATTCAAAACAGTAATGATTATAATGTAAAATGACGCACGAGTCATCGTAATAGAACTGTCGTCGAAATGTTGCTATCGATTTGCTTCAGTTTTGAATATCAGATTTTACTTGAAGATTTTCAAATGCTTGTACAATATTTTTGGAATTCGCTGACATTGCTCTTTATACATTGTCCCTTAGTATCTATGCAATTGTCTCAAAATTGTAAGCAACGGTTTCCCAGCAGTTTCGCTCCAATATTTTTGGAATTCGCTGACATTGCTCTTTATACATTGTCCCTTAGTATCTATGCAATTGTCTCAAAATTTTAAGCAACGGTTTCCCAGCAGTTTCGCTCCAATATTATGATGCAGTCTAGGCGAAGCTTAGATTCTAATTTGTACTGTGTTCGCCATACGACCTTTTGCGTCTGAATCAGTCATATTTATTTCTTTAGTGTTTAGTTACACATAAATCACTAACACAGGTTTAAGAAATAGGCAGAAAAGTGATGGTGGGTCGTCGTAAGCAAGGAAATAAATAGTTCTGAAGTTGTATCAAGGAAGTAACAAAGTACTGACTGGAAACAGCAATCTAGTCCTTCCAAAATCAGATACCGTAAGTAACTATTGCAGTATTCCAAAGTAATACGAAGAGAAAACCAGCGGCAGGTAAAGAAGTGAAAGGGCCATGACAGTGTCTCCACATTAGATTCAATTCCACGTCATGGGACTGGCTCGTGTTGGACTGTTCAGGCTCATGGTGACACTTGTAGAAATTTGGTTTTTCATTGTATGTTGTGGTCTATTGGAATAGATTTCTAGCTAGGACGAAAGATCAATCCCCACTAGAACTGGCGTTAATGCCAAGAAACTGCTGTTTGGTGTCCCACTGGCTGTCTGTGGAGGAGTATGTTGTGCTGTCCCACCTTCCACAGGGAGGGATCCCTGGAGTCATTCTGCATTTTGACATTGGGTGTCGGCGACAGAGGTTGCAGTGACGCTGGTGGTGGTGCTGTCCAATGATCCGCAGAGCTGTGGCCAACTATCAGACTAGCCTCATAGAAGAACTGTCATGGCGGAGGCAGTGGGTTCATTTGCTGCTACGAAGGGGTCCTTTGTGGCCGCAAGTTATACAGCATCGACGAAGGTTGCTAGTTGGGATGCTCCTCCGTTTCAGCCTTCCCAGGAGTAGGTGCCACAGGGCTTCATTCAATGAAAACTTCAACACAGGGTACTGAAGTTGCTCTCCCAGTCACGGGCGTAAATATAACCTTGGTGTCTGCTCATGCAGCCGTCAGGTGTTTCGATCACTGAGAGATGTAGATTGTGGGAGGAGTAATACGCTGTGGCAGGCGCTGAATATGGCCAACGACCAGCTTTGTGGGTACAGACATGGACATCAGGGCGGCAACGGCTATGGTGCCAGATCGGGGCACGGCGTGTAGCAGATGTAATAAATCAGGAGATTTGCATCAAAATGTTCATTCACATGGTTATGACAACTTGTTCTGCCCATGACGCAGTGCCATCTGCAGGTTTAGTATTCTCCAGTCCTTCTGGTTACCCACTTCCCTTTTCATAGCTGCGTATGATGTACTCTTCTTTATCTTAATGGTGTCATTTATTTTTTATTACATCTGACATTTTTTATTATATCCAAATCCACATACCAAAAGCCTCGAAGCATTTCTCCTCTTATCGTAGTGTCAGCAACATACAGGAAAACAGCCCACAAAAGATACTTAATTCCTCTTTTCCTTAACTGTTTATTTTATGGATCACAGAAAACACTTTTGCTGTTGTAAAATACTTATTTTGCAATAGCTAGACTTGTTTCTATTTGATAATTACATGTTACCGATTATTTCTCGAAGTTATAAAATTGTGCCAGTTACTCATAACAAATTTTCAGGGTATACGACACCGCATCTGAAGCTCAACTGAAGGATGGATGCTTAATGCATCTGCTTATACATATCCTCCTCGTAAACGTTAGGAGGAACATAATACGCAGATGTCTGCGTAAGTAGGTATTCGAGTCTTGATAGCGATGTAAATCGTGGAACACACGTCTTATGTCGGTGAAGTGTCGATGTAACTCTTCTGGTGGCTGCAGGTCTCCAAATGATTATAAATAGTAGAGGTCATTTGTATTTTAGTTAACATACGCCACCCAGGGGCTTTCTGGTCTTCCAGAAACATTTAAATTCACCATTCCACATTCTCCAGATTTTCACATAGTCTTCGGAAATGTATCCCACGTAGACACACCATGGCATTTTGGAATGCTATATTTTTCTTAACAAACTTCAACAGATTTGTATTTCTAAGCGGTCTATCTGATAGGATAGCTAACTTTTTTTTGTTTTTTTGTGGAGATACCTTGTCCTTCCTTCCTGTGATTTCAAGATAGTCCTTTTTCGATGGCTGCTGCTTCCATAATGTGGTTATGTCTTCTTGCTCCCTCTAGCTGCTCCTGGGAGTTTTGTGCGGTCTTGAATGTTCTGGCAATAGCTGCAACACCATCAGCCAGTCAACCCATCGCTAAGAAACCGGCACGGACAGGAATGAGGCCTTGTGTATCAGCGTAAGCCGAGGTGCTTTAAACAGTCCTTTATGCTTCAGGGCACTTTTAGCTGCATACATCGCCCTCAGGATACAGTTTCTTAAACACCCATGCCCTCGCTGCTTCTGCTCCTGCTTCTGCTTCTTCTTCTTCTTCAGTGCAGCGTCCATAGTTTGCTTGAAATTCACGCCCAAGCCCAACTTAATTTTACCACCTATGTTTTTATCAACAACAAATGCTGCAATGCGCTGCCGTATACTAAATCCTTTCTCGCACGTATTGCCTTGGTTTTATCAGCCAGAATTCGATCTGGAGCGTGACGTCCTGGGAGATCTTTAAGTTTTGCGAATGCAATGTCGTGTTCCAAACACGCATTGTCAAGCAGGTTAATCCCTTTACCACCATGAGCGCACGTTTTGTAAGCTTTGTACCAGCTCCGCGGTAATTATACCACAGAATGTGCAATTCGATTGTGTGTGACTAGGTCCTCCCGTCGGGTAGACCGTTCGCCGGGTGCAAGTCCTTCGATTTGACGCCACTTCGGCAACTTGCGCGTCGATGGCGATGGAATGATGATTACGACAACACAACACCCAGTCCCTGAGTGGAGAAAATCTCCGACCCAGCCAGGAATCGAGCCCGGGCCCTTAGGATTGACATCCTGTCGCGCTGACCACTCAGCTACCGAGGGGTCGCAGGTTCGAATCCTGCCTCGAGCATGGATGGTGTGATGTCGTTAGGTTAGTTAGGTTTAAGTAGTTCTAGGGGACTGATGACCTCAGCAGTTAAGTCCCATAGTACTCAGAGCCATTTTTTTTCTTATGACACGCTCTATGAGAAACACATGTGGATCTGAGCTCCTCTGCATTTCCTCTGTGTAAAGGAATTCTGAAATTTCAGTGCCACGCTATCCTTTAAGATGTAAGTTTTGGGATTTGTTCTCTACACTTTGGAAACTGTGAATATCTCACTCCTCCCATTTGGGAGGTACGACTTCTCAAAATGCTGTCTTGTGTTTTGAGACATGTACTACATCACCCACATTAAATTGCTGTTTATGTGGACCCAGCACTTTAATACGATAGTACACCGTATACCTAAGTCTATTATCATGAACATCGATTGGTCTTATTTTTATTGTGATACGTTTGGTTCGATTATTTCTGAGAGGATATCTGTCCATTTGTATGAGCCACGAAGATGAAAATGCATCCACGTTTGGCCTTTTATTACTCTGTTCAGAAGTTCCATGATACTCGCCTTCACGTGGGTGAATGTTGAGCAGTGATGTATTCCATACCACTGCATCACGGTTCTGAAGTGCCTATTGTGAAACTCTTCACCATGATCAGTTTGTATGTCATCCTGGCATTGATTCGTCCCTGTCTGCAACAAGTGCTCAACATCAACTTTTATTCAAAGTTTTTAAAGCATGTGATATTATTATTATTATTATTATTATTATTATTATTTTACAAAATGATGGCCAGTTTCGGTAGCATAACTAACTTGAGATCTAAGAACAGACAAATGAAAAGAAAAATTGCCTTAGCAGCAGAGTTTTGTATAAATCGGTATTGGCTTAATTTCACAAAAATTGCAGGTAATTAACGTGTCACATGTAGTATTATAAACGTACACGCAGTGTACAAGGCCACTCCATCGTCCGTAACATTCTTATTTTAAAACTTCTATGTACAGCGTAAAACGAATGTAAGGAAAAATACATTATGTACTGGCAAACAATTAAGAATAAGAAATAATTATTTAGGAACAGATTAGTTCGTTGAACGTACCACCCTATCTACGACAGCAGTTTAAACAGAAAGCCTGTACAGCGTTGTACATTTTTTTTATACATTTAAGCGTCCATATAAATAATTCCATTGCAGTCGGTAACTACAAGCAGAGATTTGCCTGGGAAAAGGAAGAGGCAAGTCTGAAATGTTTGCGTTTAGTTAACAGCGCATGATAGTAATATTCACAGTGATACATAGCGTGTAAGCTGTACTTGAAGTCAATAGTAAAACATAAAATACACACATCAAAAAAAGTTTTGCATCACCTCGGTTCTGAGAGTTCTGGAACCTGTACAGAAAATTGGAAGAGAGTCCAACATAACCATCATTTCCGCCCTTTTTATTGCTCATGAAACTCACACATTGCATGTTGTACCACCATACAGGGAGTCCTTCAGAGGTGGTGGTCCACACTGCTGTACACACCGGTACCTCTAATACCCAGCAGCATGTCCTCTTGCGTTGATGCATACCTGTATTCGTCGTGGCATACTATCCACAAGTTCATCAAGGTACTGTTGGTCCAGATTGTCCCACTCCTTAATAGCGATTCGGCGTAGATCCCTCACAGTGGTTGGTGGGTCACGTCGTCCATAAACAGCCCATTTCAATCCATCCAAGACATGTTCGATAGGGTTCATGTCTGGAGAACATGCTGGCTACTCCAGTCGAGCGATGTCTGTATCCTGAAGGAAGTCATTCCCAAGATGTGCACGATGGGGGCGCGAATTGTCGTCCATGAAGACTAACTCCTCACCAATACGCTGCCGATATGGTTGCACTATCGGTCGGAGGGTGGCGTTCACACATCGTACAGCCGTTACGGTGCCTTCCATGATCACCAGCGACGTACGTCGGCCCCACATAATGCCACCCCAAAACAGCAAGAAGCCTCTACTTGCTGCACTCGTTGGAGAGAGTGCCTAAGGCGTTCAGTCTGACCGGGTGCCCTCCAAACACGTCTCCGACGACTGTCTGGTTGAAGGCATATGCAACACTCATCGGTAAAGAGAACGTGATGCAGACCCTGAGTGGTCCATTCGACATGTTGTTGGGCCCATCTGTACCGCGCTGCATGGTGTCGTGGTTGCAAAGATGGACCTCGCCATGCACGTCGGGAGTGAAGTTGCGCATCATGCAGCCTATTACGCACAGTTTGAGTCGTAGCACGACGACCTGTGTCTGCACGAAAAGCATTATTCAACATGGTGGCATTGCTGTTAGGGGTCTTCCGAGCCATAATCCGTAGGTAGCGGTCTTCCACTGCAGTAATAGTCCTTGGGCGGCCTGAGCGAGGCATGTCATCGACAGTTCCTGTCCCTCTGTATCTCATCCATGTCCGAACAACACCGCTTTGGTTCACTGCGAGACTCAAATGCAGCACTGCATCACAGTGCAGTAGTGTTTTTGGGAAACGATGTCTAAGTATAGCCTTCACTGTCAAATTTTTTGCTGTCAAGAAGTTCGCACCAAGCACGGGCGTCTGTCGTTCTAACTCCGCCCGTACTTGTTCCCTAATTTCTGCAAATTTGTCGTACACCACACCACGTATCTTCATGCCCTGCATTTTAAATAATGGCCACCGCTTCTCCTTGTCCGCCAGTTCACTTAGTTCTTTATCTAGCACCGAAACTTTGCTTCCTGAGTCGAGTATGCATTGCACCTCTTCTCTCCCCATTTTCATGCCTAAAATCGGGTAAGCGAGGTCCTCACCCTTTTTTTATTATTAAGTCCTTTAATCCCTCATCTAATATTTCTTTTAGCTCCTCAGAACACACGAATAGTGCTGTCGGCAAACTGGCCGTTACTAACTGTGGTGACAGCTTCCACTGCTTGTCAGCTTCTTGGCGCGTTTTCTTATTTCTCTGGTTGATTCTTGGGTCTGGTCCATGTGCTTCAACAATCTCTAATCACCTGGCCGATAGTGAAGTCCTAAACATGTGTTATCATTTCTCTTATCCCATACATCTTCATACCGTCTTACCAGGTGCCTTGCCCTGCAGTTCTGGTTATTCGTTTCTTCGTTTTCCGGCGGAAAGTTCATTTGAGTGAATGTACCGATCCTATTGCTTCCGTGCTTCTATAGTAGCCTTGTACATGCTGCAGCTATTAAAATCTTTTAATATTGTTCATTTTTCTGCCAGTAATCCTAATCTCTTTCTGAATTTGATGTGGGAGTGTAGTTAAGGAATTGTGTACGAGTTGCATTGGCCATACGGCGCGTCCAATAATTGGGTCCTACCTTCCATATCTTTGAAAAACTCTACGGGGTATTGCCATCCCGACTATGTAATTTTTTTTGTGCCGTCTTTATCTGTCCTTGCGTTCCTTTCGACCAGTACTCTTCGAGAAAGTCACGCGTTAATTCACATACGTCTTGCAGTATTCCACAATTACTCGCATTTTCGTCGCTGTCTCTTTTCGGAAGTGAGCAAATAACGTCACGGCATCCGGCGGCAGGTGGCACACACAAACGGCAACGCCTTCACCAGCGTTAGCAACGCTGTATATATGCACTGGGGGACCATTTCTGTAGCACGGTAGTTCGATTTTGATTAATTTTTGTTCCATTTGGCCGGCCGGTGTGGCCGTGGGGTTATAGGCGCGTCAGTCTGGAACCGCGTGACCGCTACGGTCGCAGGTTCGAATCCTGCCTCGGGCATGGATGTGTGTGATGTCCTTAGGTTAGTTAGGTTTAAGTAGTTCTAAGTTCTAGGGGACTGATGACCACAGATGTTAAGTCCCATAGTGCTCAGAGCCATTTGAACCATTTTTTTTTTTTCCATTTGTATTCGTGCAAAATAAATTTACAAACATTTCCAACGTTTGTGTTTCATTTCAACCTTTACCTTGACCTACTGTACTGGAAACCTGTTTTACGTTAGCACTCACTCAGGTATACACTACAGTCCTAGTTTAAAGCGCATCATGGAATTCTGGTTGCTGTCTTGCATTGACGAGTGTTGAGAGCTCCCAGTAGATGGGTAAATCTGCATTTTTTTTATGCCCCAATACATCGACAACTGTACTAGCTCCTTTGGAAGTACACTACTGGCCATTAAAATTGCTACACCACGAAGATGATGTGCTACAGATGCGAAATTTAGCCAACAGGAAGATGATGTTGTGATATGCAAATGATTAGCTTTTCAGAGCATTCACACAAGGTTGGCGCCGGTGGCGACACCTACAACGTGCTGACATGAGGAAAGTTTCCAACCGATTTCTCATACACAAACAGCAGTTGACCGGCGTTGCCTGGTGAAATGTCGTTGTGATGCCTCGTGTAAGGAGGAGAAATGCGTACCATCACGTTTCCGACTTTGATAAAGGTCGGATTGTAGCCTATTGCGATTGCGGTTTAGCATATCGCGACATTGCTGCTCGCTTGGTCGAGATCCAACGACTGTTAGCAGAATATGGAATCGGTGGGTTCAGGAGGGTAATACAGAACGCCGTGCTGGATCCAACCGCCTCGTCTCACTAGCTGTCGAGATGACGGGCATCTTATCCGCATGGCTGTATCGTATCGTGCAACCAGGTCTCGATCCCTGTGTCAACAGATGGGGACGTTTGCAAGACGACAACCATCTGCACGAACAGTTCGACGACGTTTGCAGCAGCATGGACTATCTGCTCGGAGACCATGGCTGCGGTTACCATTGACGCTGCATCACAGACAGGAGCGCCTGCGATGGTGTACTCAACGACCAACCTGGGTGCACGAATGGCAAAACGTCATTTTTTCGGATGAATCCAGCTTCTGTTTACAGCATCATGATGGTCGCATCCGTGTTTGTCGACATCGCAGTGAACGCACATTGGAAGCGTGTATTCGTCATCGCCATACTGGCGTATCACCCGGCATGGTGGTATGGTGTGTCATTGGTTACACGTCTCGGTCACCTCTTGTTCGTACTGACGGCACTTTGAACAGTGGACGTTACATTTCAGATGTGTTACGACCCGTGGCTCCACCCTTCATTCGATCCCTGCCAAACCCTACATTTCAGCAGGATAATGCACGACCGCATGTTGCAGGTCCTGTATGGGCCTTTCTGGATACAGAAAATGTTCCACTGCTGCCCTGGCCAGCACAGTCTCCAGATCTCTTACCAATTGAAAACGTGTGGTCAATGGTGGCCGAGCAACTGGCTCGTCACAATACGCCGGTCACTACTCTTGATGAACTGTAGTATCGTGTTGAAGCTGCATGGGCAGCTTGTACCTGTACACGCCATCCAAGCTCTGTTTGACTCAATGCCCAGGTGTATCAAGGCCGTTATTACGGCCAGAGGTGGTTGTTCTGGGTACTGATTTCTCACGATCTATGCACCCAAATTGCGTGAAAATGTAATCACATGTCAGTTCTTGTATAATATATTTGTCCAATGAATACCAGTTAATCATCTGCATTTCTTCTTGGTGTAGCAATTTTAATGGCCAGTAGTGTAGCTTTTTCAGATATGCTTTCTAAAGCATATTATAGTTTCGAAATCACTGAGGCAGTGCGAGACGTGTACTAACAACTTTATAACCTATGCCCAAATACTGCTGAAGGCAGAAACACACAGTGAAATTAATATTTGCTGCCATTTTGCATAATACGCTGTGATGTTAATTTATAATGCAATGGTGTCTAATTCCATTATTATTACAAAAGAATCCAATCACTTCAATACAGAGTAATAATGCTATTGCTTAAAAAGGAACAGTTGGAATTAATTTGCTATCCTAACGTGAGCCAGCTAGTCATTTACAGTTTTTACAAGAATGGATGCATTTACAAACAACTGCATGTTGGTCTATTCTACTAATTTCGCAACACTTATACGGCCAGTTTACGAATTTTATGGCCCGTCTGCCTTTTTAACAATCTGTTTATCAATTTTAGACCAAGTTACCAATTTTTGTGGTTGCATTTTTGTCTATCCGACCAGTTCTATCAATTTAATGCATTCTTTTCCATGACCATTTTCCCAAGATTACAGCCAATTTGTACTGTCTGTAATGGTGTAGAGTAAAATCATTTAATAAACCTGTAAAAAGTATACACTGTGTGCAGTAATTACTCTTTAAAATACAACCAGCGTTTTTATTTTTTCCTTCACTGGTAAGTGCTCATGGTACGCACAGTTGTGTCACTCTGTCCTGGTTCTGTAAATCTGCTACTGCGAAGAGAAAACGATAGTGCAAGTATAAAAGCATATGTTAATAATCCATTAATAAAAATAATGGATAGAGACCTATTTACTCTTCAAATATGGGTAGGAGCTGCTGCCTGTGTCTCAATTCAATTCTCTCATTCGAAAAGTGAGAGGTAGCTCTAGCAAATTTAACTGATTGTCCTTGAGAGCCCATGAATCTTACCACAGATACATTTCTTGGTCGCCAGGTAATCTGAATAAACTGTCATTTTGCCTCTCCGTTCTTCATGTACTCACTGTCGCTTCTTGCGTTCTGAGCATTACCGTTATTTGTTGAACAATACTGGTGCCTATGCATCTGTTGATTGCTGCATAATCTGAATAAACTTTCGGATGTTCTCCTACCGTCTTTTTCTTGTCTAGCTGTAGACAGCTGTGAACACATTCCTCTGATGGATACTTACAGTACATGCACTTGTTAAAGTAGTCTTCACTTGGCACAAGTGCCTCATGAAATAAGCACAAGAGACCCAACACTTCATTATAACGTACAGACCTCGACTGAGGAGCAGGTGGATCTTTTTAATAGATATAACGGAGCGAAGCTTCATGTTCGAGAGCATCCCAACGCAACTGGCTGACCTACCCTCCTTTGGATTGACCTCGCAAATGAGACGCACAGTTGAGTCAGCTGTAATGTGACACCGGAGGTCATTTCAAGGTTGTCCTTTATGTCCATTGATACCCTGCTATTCAACTGCTGGTGAATGGTGTCGCATTGTGTTCAGAGATGGATCGGATTTCTGCACTACCCCGGGTGACTGAATAAGCCAACTCCATTGGGAGAGGTCTCACTCTTCCAGTGCTCTACAGAGGCACAGTTTTGGCAGCATTATATAGGTAGCAACTGGGTATGACTTCAAGTTCAAATGGCTCTGAGCACTATGGGACTCAACTGCTGTGGTCATAAGTCCCCTAGAACTTAGAACTACTTAAACCTAACTAACCTAAGGACAGCACACAACACCCAGCCATCACGAGGCAGAGAAAATCCCTGACCCCGCCGGGAATCGAACCCGGGAACCCGGGCGTGGGAAGCGAGAACGCTACCGCACGACCACGAGATGCGGGCATATGACTTCAAGTCATGGCTGATATTGACTGAAGGAATTCTGAGAGAAGACTGGCACGTCCAGACATTCTGCGTCCTGAAGTGTCACCTCTCATTCTACAGTGTAATGCTCTTTTTCAACAGCAGAACGCTCGTCCATACATGGCTCGTGTCCCTGTTAACTGTCTGCATGATGAAGTACTCTTGTGTTCCAGGAAGATCCGTCAGAACTGTCCCTAACAGAACATGTGGGACTAACTCGGTCGTCTATTCCATTCCATTCCATTCCATTCAAGCATCCAGAACATGCAGGACCAGTTACAGTTACGTGCCAGCTTGCATCAGGAAAGAATTCAATGCTTTCACGACACCCTTCCCAACCGAATCAGTGCATGCATCCGGGCCAGAGAGAATCCAGTGTCAATCCTAAATGGGCTCATACCAACTGCTTTGTAAATTTGAGTCAGTTTTGTAACCACTGCAATAATAATATCAAGTTCCTTCTCAGCTCAGAGACTCATTTTATTTTCTCCTCCTCTTCTGCATCCCTCACTTTTTTTTTCTTCAGTCAGTGTTACTTACAAGCAACCCAGCTATAAAAGTGGAAAAATATGAGGGAATTAGAGGGATTCATACAGACACCATTTGAGGTGCTGACATAAATCACCTTAGGAAGGAGACAAAATTGCAGTGGTAACTGATCCACAATTCGAATGATCCTGAGGATGAGTTCCTGAGTTTTATTGCAAACTTGGACGTGGCTGTGTTTTACAGACCAAAGTTGACAGATCACTCGAAACACAGAAATACGAGTCTCCCTTTTTAAAAATCTGTCAGTAAAAAAATCTCCACCTGGATCAGTCTTCATCAAAATTCACCACCCAAAGCCTTCACCGTCAGATTTCTCCTCCGATCGTCTTCGTTGTCACCAGGGTCAACCTCCAGACAGATGAACTTGGGTAAACATTTGACTGACGTGAGCTTAGCTACAGGCGTGGATCGTTGGGGCGCCACCAGTTACATTCTGCAGCCACTTCAGACTCCACCTACATATTGACATAGCGAAATCGAGCCGTAACGGCAAGGTGATCTGTAGTGCTGTAAAGTCATTTTCATAATTTCAGTAAGTTTAGGCTTCACTCTAAAGACTTGCTTTTAGTTTTCTATGACAAATATGCTTTCAACTCTGGCCCCAGATGCAACACAATCTCTTCTTTAGAGCTATCTATATAAATATCACAACAACCATGGAACAACTTTGTGAATGTAATTGTTTCATTTTTAAACACGATAATTGGAATATTCGCACCAGACCCTTTAGGCAGATGTGCCAAGAATCTGCTTCAAAACTGCTGTTGCTTTTAAAAGGATATATGAGTAGCTAATGTAATAAACCGAATGAATTCTGATTCTTGTTTAATTTAGTAGTCATCTAATTCCTAATTCATTATTTTGGTGGGCATCTAATTTGTCAGATAAAAGGGCCAATTAGCATATATCTGGACTACCCCACGTAGACATAAATTTTGGCAGCCTTGCCAGGATTCATTGACTTTCAATCTGCTAGTACCATAGATTCACAAAATTTAAATTTGGTAGGGCTGGCATTGATACCTAAAAATAATTGAATTCACTAAGTCTAAATAATTTTTATGTTGCTGTGCCACGTAAATTTTTTTGTTGCTGTGTATTTTTTTTCAGGTTTGTGTGTGTGTTTTTTGGGTTGACGTACTTTATTATAGGCTGATCAGTTTTTCTTGAACGTTGTGTGTTTAAATTTTAGCAACTGTATTAGGGAGCGCCAAAGTTTACCGGAGTGACAACTAGGGACTTAGCACGGGTGAGCGAGGTAGAGAGTGAAGTTTCAGAAAACTTTAGACAATGCTTTAGACATGGAGGAGCCGCAAAATATTCAAGCATTATACCCTGCAGAGCAGAGTGAAGTAGCATCTCAGAACAGAAGTAATATGAGTAACTCTCAAGGCCAGGATCAAATTAATGACGAGGTAACTGAAATAGTGCTCAGGAGAGCAGATGAGAGTGAAATCTTGTGTACAGCGGAAAATTCTGAAATTACAGGCCACTGAAGTCCAGCATGGTGTGATGCCAATCTTGATCCCATGCCGCTGCCACCTGCTGTATTCTATTACCGCAGATTTCTAATCGAACAGTTTAAGAAAAGCGACGGAAAAGGTGATGAATTCAAGAAAATTAGCAAACTACTTGCAAAAGTGAAGATTTATTTAAACATAGCGACGAAAAAATGGTGCACTATTCAAGAAGGGCAAAGAAAAACGGGCCGCCCAATTTGAAGAAAATAAGCAGCAATTCAAAAAGTTAAACGAAACGCTAGATTAGCAACTAGGATCCATGATGCAGTAGCTTGCAGGGCAAAGAAAGAAATGCTAGGAGCAGGGACGGTTTTGTACAACAAGGTAGACGATAAGATGCAAAAATTGTGGTTGGTTGGTTGGTTGGTTTGTGGGATTAAAGGGACCAGACTGCAACGGTCATCGGTCCCCAAGAATTGTGTGTGAGAACAGGTACTACAGCAGGACAATTATGAGGTTGCAGACGAACTGATGAGAGATTTCAGTACTAATACAAAGAGCACAAAAAACCACGAGAAGAATAGTGACGCCAATACTAGAGATACTGAAACAGTCAAGTCATGGAGGGAGGAGTATGTAAGCTCACAGAGGCATGTAATAGGGAAAGAAGTAGACCAGGGCTTAACAACTGGCCGGTTTTGACCGCGAGTACTCGCGTCTGCTCAGGCACGTGCTCGCGAGCAGGTGCAAGGGGGAGGGGGTTGGGCGGGAGGGGAGGGAGGGGAAATGCGTGCGCACGTTTGAATAGGGCCGCAGCGTGCCTATTGAATTCGCGCCGACTGTGTAACGTTTGAAGTACTATGATCAGCTCTAACACTCGCTTCGCTGGTTAAGAATCATGTCAAGTCGCCGTTGTGTAACCCCAACCATGCTTTCGAAGTTCAACCGCCATTGGGAGGAATTGTATCTGTTTACAGAAAAAGTTGTGTTGTTGTTGTTGTGGTCTTCAGTCCTGAGACTGGTTTGATGCAGCTCTCC
Organism: Schistocerca cancellata; assembly: GCF_023864275.1. Taxonomy (NCBI): domain Eukaryota; kingdom Metazoa; phylum Arthropoda; class Insecta; order Orthoptera; family Acrididae; genus Schistocerca; species Schistocerca cancellata. Next base: position 273,883,160 of record NC_064629.1, read on the forward strand.
ATGCTACTCTATCCTGTGCAAGCTTCATCTCCCAGTACCTACTGCAACCTACATCCTTCTGAATCTGAATTCATCTCTTGGTCTCCCTCTACGATTTTTACCCTCCACGCTGCCCTCCAATGCTAAATTTGTGATCCCTTGATGCCTCAAAACATGTCCTACCAACCGATCCCTTCTTATAGTCAAGTTGTGCCACAACCTTCTCTTCTCCCCAATCCTATTCAATACCTCCTCATTAGTTACGTGATCTACCCACCTTATCTTCAGCATTCTTCTGTAGCACCACATTTCGAAAGCTTCTATTCTCTTCTTGTCCATACTAGTTATCGTCCATGTTTCACTTCCATACATGGCTACACTCCATACAAATACTTTCAGAAACGACTTCCTGACACTTAAATCTATACTCTATGTTAACAAATTTCTCTTCTTCAGAAACGATTTCCTTGCCATTGCCAGTCTACATTTTGTATCCTCTCTACTTCGACCATCATCAGTTATTTTACTCCCCAAATAGCAAAACTCCTTTACTACTTTAAGTGTCTCATTTCCTAATCTAATTCCCTCAGCATCACCCGACTTCATTCGACTACATTCCATTATCCTTGTTTTGCTTTTGTTGATGTTCATCTTATATCCTCCTTTCAAGACACTGTCCATTCCATTCAACTGTTCTTCCAAGTCTTTTGCTGTCTCTGACAGAATTACAATGTCATCGGCGAACCTCAAAGTTTTTATTTCTTCTCCATGAATTTTAATACCTACTCCGAATTTTTCTTTTGTTTCCTTTACTGCTTGCTCAATATACAGATTGAATAACATCGGGGATAGGCTACAACCCTGTCTTACTCCCTTCCCAACCACTGCTTCCCTTTCATGCCCCTCGACTCTTATAACTGCCATCGGGTTTCTGTACAAATTGTAAATAGCCTTTCGCTCCCTGTATTTTACCCTTGCCACCTTTAGAATGTGGAAGAGAGTATTCCAGTCAACATTGTCAAAAGCTTTCTCTAAGTCTACAAATGCTAGAAACGTAGGTTTGCCTTTTCTTAATCTTTCTTCTAAGATAAGTCGTAAGGTTAGTATTGCCTCACGTGTTCCAACATTTCTACGGAATCCAAACTGATCTTCCGCGAGGTCCGCTTCTACCAGTTTTTCCATTAGTCTGTAAAGAATTCGCGTTAGTATTTTGCAGCTGTGACTTATTAAACTGATAGTTCGGTAATTTTCACATCTGTCAACACCTGCTTTCTTTGGGATTGGAATTATTATATTCTTCTTGAAGTCTGAGGGTATTTCGCCTGTTTCATACATCTTGCTCACAAGATGGTAGAGTTTTGTCAGGACTGGCTCTCCCAAGGCCGTCAGTAGTTCCAATGGAATGTTGTCTACTCCGGGGGCCTTGTTTCGACTCAGGTCTTTCAGTGCTCTGTCAAACTCTTCACGCAGTATCGTATCTCCCATTTCATCTTCATCCTCTTCCATTTCTATAATATTGTCCTCAAGTACATCGCCCTTGTATAAACCCTCTATATACTCCTTCCACCTTTCTGCCTTCCCTTCTTTGCTTAGAACTGGGTTTCCATCTGAGCTCTTGATACTCCTACAAGTGGTTCTCTTCTCTCCAAAGGACTCTTTAATTTTCCTGTAGGCAGTATCTATCTTACCCCTAGTGAGACAAGCCTCTACATCCTTACATTTGTCCTCTAGCCATCCCTGCTTAGCCATTTTGCGCTTCCTGTCGATCTCATTTTTGAGACGTTTGTATTCCTTTTTGCCTGCTTCATTTACTGCATTTTTATATTTTCTCCTTTCATCAATTAAATTCAATATTTCTTCTGTTACCCAAGGATTTCTACTAGCCCTCGTGTTTTTACCTACTTGATCGTCTGCTGCTTTCACTACTTCATCCCTCAGAGCTACCCATTCTTCTTCTACTGTATTTCTTTCCCCCATTCCTGTCAATTGTTCCCTTATGCTCTCCCTGAAACTCTGTACAACCTCTCGTTCTTTCAGTTCATCCAGGTCCCATCTCCTTAAATTCCCACCTTTTTGCAGTTTCTTCAGTTTCAATCTGCAGTTCATAACCAAGAGATTGTGGTCAGAGTCCACATCTGCCCCTGGAAATGTCTTACAATTTAAAACCTGGTTCCTAAATCTCTGTCTTACCATTATATAATCTATCTGATACCTTTTAGTACCTCCAGGGTTCTTCCATGTATACAACCTTCTATCATGATTCTTAAACCAAGTGTTAGCTATGATTAAGTTGTGCTCTGTGCAAAATTCTACCAGGCGGCTTCCTCTTTCATTTCTTAGCCCCAATCCATATTCACCTACTACGTTTCCTTCTCTCCCTTTTCCTACACTCTAATTCCAGTCACCCATGACTATTAAATTTTCGTCTCCCTTCACTATCTGAATAATTTCTTTTATTTCATCATACATTTCTTCAATCTCTTCGTCATCTGCAGAGCTAGTTGGCATATAAACTTGTACTACTGTAGTAGGCATGGGCTTTGTGTCTATCTTGGCCACAATAATGCGTTCACTATGCTGTTTGTAGTAGCTAACCCGCACTCCTATTTTTTTATTCATTATTAAACCTACTCCTGCATTACCCCTATCTGATTTTGTATTTATAACCCTGTAATCACCTGACCAAAAGTCTTGTTCCTCCTGCCACCGAACTTCACTAATTCCCACTATATCTAACTTTAACCTATCCATTTCCCTTTTTAAATTTTTCTAACCTACCTGCCCGAATAAGGGATCTGACATTCCACGCTCCGATCCGTAGAACGCCAGTTTTCTTTCTCCTGATAACGACGTCCTCTTGAGTAGTCCCCGCCCGGAGATCCGAATGGGGGACTATTTTACCTCCGGAATATTTTACCCAAGAGGAGGCCATCATCATTTAATCATACAGTAGAGCTGCATGTCCTCGGGAAAAATTACGGCTGTAGTTTCCCCTTGCTTTCAGCCGTTCGCAGTACCAGCACAGCACAGCAAGGCCGTTTTGGTTAATGTTACAAGGCCAGATCAATCAATCATCCAGACTGTTGCCCCTGCAACTACTGAAAAGGCTGCTGCCCCTCTTCAGGAACCACATGTTTGTCTGGCCTCTCAACAGATACCCCTCCGTTGTGGTTGCACCTATGGTACGGCCATCTCTATCGCTGAGGCACGCAAGAATCCCCACCAACGGCAAGGTCCATGGTTCATGGGGGGACAGAAAAAGAGGGTGTTGCAAAATGTTTAGTATGTCACAAAACGCTGAATTCTTTTAGGAAATTTAAATTGCAGCGACATTATATGTCGTACCACGCGAAAGACTACGGAAGTGGATAATGTGATGGACCAGATCGTGCACAGGAAGTTATTAAACTTAAAAGGAAGCTATCCGAAGAAGATTTGGACGACGAAGAAAAATCAACTGAGGCAGCTCTCAGAGTGAGTTACAAAATTGCTTTGCTTTTAGAAAAATCCCTGCGCCCCTTCACTGATAGCGATTTAATAAAAGAATGAATGGTAGTTAAAGCGGAACATTTGTGTCCATCTCAAGTTGAACAGTTTCGGATTGTGCCATTATCTAACATGACCATTATGCGTCGCATACAGGACATGGCAGACGACGTCCAGAGCCAGCTTGCAAATATCTGTAAAGATTTTATGGCGTATTCTCTAGCTCTGGACGAAAGTGTTGATATCACTGGAACAGCACAGCTTGGCATATTTATTAGAGGTATTAATAGAGATCTTCAGGTGAGGGAGGAGCTCCTCGATGTAGTAGCCATGAAGCACACTACAACCGGAGGTGATATTTTAAGTAGTGTTGAAGAAAGTGTTGAAAATATAAGATTGTCGTGGAATTCTTTAGTTTCAGTGTCTACAGACGGTGCACCAGCGAAGACAGGGAAAAAATTAGGTTTCGTTGCGCTGTTGAAGGAGAAAATGCAAAAACTGACCGTGCCGAATGAAATAAGGGGCGTTCACTGTGTCATCCACCAGGAAAAATTATGTGCAAAGAGTATCGCTCTAAAAAATGTGATGAGTTGTTGTTCGTACAACCAATTATATAAGGAAGCATGGGCTACAACACAGGCAATTTAAATGCTTTCTTGAGGATGTAGAAAGCCTGCCTTATTACAGCGAGGTCCGCTGGCTTAGTCGTGGCGAATTATTAAATCGATTTTTTTGCCTATTAGATGAGATAAATATGTTAATGGAAATAAATAACGTGTGTTCCTGAATTGAAAGAGCCTTCCTTCATGGAAATGTGATCTCGCGTTCTTAGCAGATTTAACTAGCCATCTGAATGCTTTAAACATTTCCCTAAAGGTAAGGATCTGCCAATTACTCATTTCATAGATCGAATACGAGCTTTTAAAATTAAATTGACACTTTGGGTGAGTCAGCTGGAAACAGGAAATCTAGCTCATTTTCCTAAATTATCATCCATGCAAGATGTTTACAAAGACTGAACGTTATTCACATAGTTTAGTTGCCCTTAAGGAAGAATTTGATCAACGCTTTCAAGATCTGACAGCACTAGACAGTGATTTTGATCTGTGCTCCCCATATTCAGCGAATATTGAAGAGATTCGTCCTGAGCTGCAACTAGAAATTATTGACCTGCAGTGTGAGAGAATACAGAAAACTTTCAGAACAAGAAAAACATTTTGGAACTCTACAGACACTTCCCTCAGGATAGATTTCCTCGTTTGCACAAACTGGCGGCTACAATAATATCAATGTGGGGTTCCACGTATGTTTGTGAACAACTGTTCTCTGCAAATTAAATGTAACAAGACGCGCCTGAGAAACGCATTGTCTGATCGAAATTTAAATTGCACGCTGCGCCTACAGTGCACAAGAATAATTACTCCGAACATAGACAATTGTAAAGGGCAAAAGTACAAGATAACCGAGAATACCACACTTCAGTGACACCTTTTATTGTGTAACAGTTAACACAATGCGAATGTAGAGGCATACACTAAGCTAATAAAATTATGTGGCACGTGTACATTCTCCTTTATTTGTTTCATTTGTCGCAGTAATAATTCGTGAGTGATATCCCTGCAGGTGGCCGCGGATTTACATTGACTGGCGGCAGCTGTGTGCCTCACGTGACTCCCCACTCTCCGCTCTGGTCCGGTAGTGGGGGTAGCGTGCTCGCGCTGCTCCGTGCTCGCGCCTTGCGGCTCACAGCTTGCTCCGCGAGCACGTAATGTTGTGAAGCCCTGAAGTAGACCAAGTCGAGGTGTTAACCACCGCCGTTAAGCAGCTATTGAATCTTGAGAAATCAAAACTGTACCAACGCACGTAAGAGAACATTCCAAGATAAGTGCAGCTTAAAGAAACAAAGGGCACCATTGACCACAATGATTCTAATCATACATAGTTTAAGCTGTTTGTGCAGGAGCAGGTTGTTGGATAGCTTTTCGTACAATGCCGTCGTTGATGCCAACTCACATGGCACCTGTGTAAATATGGCAACGCATTACTGCACTGACGCAGTTTGCGTGGGATGATTTTTTTCACTGACACGTAGCACTGTAGCTTCCGGGAAAGAATGTTGCTGAATGTAGTCTTTGCAAGTTGGATATCACCGTCGCATGTACGCTCTTAGCCGAAGACGTAGCAGCTGTGGGGATCAGATACGGGGTTTGTGTCTTAGGCAGAACAGCAGGCAATGTGTTCACAGCGCGCAGCTTCCGCGTGCCGTTGCGACGAAGTTGCACTGACGTCACTGAAGGTTAAATTGTAGTTATGAGTATCACAGAGAAAATGTGTAGAGCTAGATCAACGGCAGCTACCGTCACAACTCTCATGCATCGCCGCCAAAGGAAAATTGCTTGTGAGGAGTTTTGTGACTAGTACGCAATGAACATTTAATTCTGAAAGAGAAACTTGTCGATCTGAATTCCTTGAAATCAATAGCTGCACCGTCAAGAGCTAAGTAAGTTGCGTAAATTTCTTATATTTGAAATACATAAAATGATGCTTTGAACTGGGAATGCATACAAAACTGGAGTTGTCATGTAGTGTGTTCTAACTGAAGTCGGTGTGCTTACTCTGTGTTATTGTTAGCATAGCTTCATACAAACTGATTGGGCAATTAAACTCCCAATACCAATAGAGAAATATAGTCACTGAAAAAACACATTCAGCCCATTACGTTCCTCTGGCCCTGTTCAAAACTGATAATTTTGGTCCCTATGCACATAAAATTTTCTTGCCTCTAAAGCAGTAACGATGGTTCGCGTTATGTTCTGCTCTCGCGGAGGAGAATAAGATATACTAGCTACAGGCTTAGCGGTGTACAATGCTGACCATAATACTTTGAAATAGACATGAAATTCTTTTGGCTGATAAATGGAAATTTATGAAACATTCAGTGTCTTTTAGCAACATATGACCTGGACAGGGAGGCGGTAGTGATTTGGGAGACTTCTCCCAATAGTGAAGTTTTATTCGAAATTATGTCTGGCTTCTCAAAAACATGACTTTAAATTACAGTAATCAAAAAATTACGTACTTTTTACCAAATGAGAACATTTCCTTGCTGACGCAATCACAATGAGATTAGTGCATCAAGTATTATAGAACATCACCAAAAACCATAGAGACAGATTACGTATACCTGTATTAAATCTTAGAAACATTAGAAAAGGGAAATATCTAAATAGCCTATAATCAAATCTGTTTACGTACATTCTGGGGCTACTCAAAGAACTCACCAATTATCATCCAAACTATTAACACTAAAGTGCTAGCAAAAGTAGTAACAAAAAATTAAATTCTTTACCTCAAGTCCGAGAAGACTTCTGCTTCCACATTTACATTTTCAACAACGTGTACTCGTAAAGCTTCTTTGTGATGTCCAGTAATCCTTTCACTTTACATTTCATTATGAAATCATTTGCAACTATATTGTATGTGTCATAACGCTTGGTGTCTTTATAGAGCACACTACGAAAGCTCGCTACTGCATCCTGTTCCATTCACAGACTGCTACACACAAACTGCTTTGGGCCAAGTGCTCTCACTCCAACACTACAATCTCAAACCAGAATCAGTATCTTTGGCTCTGTAGTCGTGCAGTCAGCGATCCGCTTTATGAAGCCCAGCAGAGACATACATCGTTTACAATGTAATAGTTTCATTTTAGTTTACATTAGTATCATTTCAATATTCGGGTGCCACATACAAGTTTACCCCAGTAGACTCCTTTCCCAACCGTATGTCTTTTGTATCTGAGGACTCTCCACTATGTAGAGCCGACGTTACTGATATAATCGCGAATTATGGTTGTTAGTAATTTGTTGCCGAGTGCCTCAGTCAAAAAAATTTGTGAGTATTTCAAAGTATTACGCTCAGCACTGCACACCGCTAAGCTTGTGTATTTTTTTCTTCATGAGAGCAGAATATAACGCGATCCACCGTTGCTGCTTTAGAAGTAAGAATTTTATTTGGAATATGCGCAGGGACCAAGAGAGCAGAGAATTCAGTACTTAGGGGGCTGAATGTATTTTTCAGTGACTATATTGGTATTGGGAGATGCATTGCCCAACCAGTTCGTATAAAGTTTTGCTAACAGAGTAAACACCACTCTCAGCTACATAACTACAGTTTTGTATACATTCCCAGTTCAGGCATTCATTTAATGGTGTAAATTAAATTTTTAAAGAAAGTTACAGTTGCAAAAAAGTTTGGTGGAGCAGATACTCGCAAATGCTTTTAATGCCACTGCAGACTGGGAGATCGCCGAGAAACGAAGTACAGTATTTGCTGGTAACTTATTCCCTCTTCCTTTTCAAACCTCTGGGTTTGAATACTCCACCCGCTGCTGCGTACCGATCGTGATTCTCAATCTGGTGTGGCGGGTAAAGGGTAGCCAGTTGAAACGGTTTATCCATGATTAGCATTATGTACCATTTTACCATGCAAGTATGCAGTATTTTTACACTAAATGACAAGCCATGATTGGGTCTAAAAGTGGTTACTCTGATGGAATGCAGTGGACCTTGACGTACACATCGTGAGTACAGAAATTTTTTAAATGTTTTTGAAAGGTACAGACTAGACGCGCCGTATGGCACTCGCGTACCATAACACGTGTTACCTGAGCACCGTAGCAGCTGCACATGGCTGCAGAGATGTCCACAAACTGGTCTATGCACTTTCGGTCGACTTCACAACGCAGTATTACTTGAGCTGCGCGGCGAGAGGTCATTAACGCCGTCGCCGACTGATGTATTTGACACTACTTTAGTCCCCAGTAGGGTCGATGTGACGACCAGGTGGTTTAGAATATTGACTGCGTGTGTAATACGGTTCAAAATGTACGCAGGAGATTAAAAGCAGAACAACTAATAAGTTTACAATTATTTTGTGCAGTGCAATTAGCAGTTCATGTGACTCAAATATCCAATGTGTATGTAAACGGACCTATGCACTGTAAGTAGAAGTATGTAAATATGGCTGTAATAATGTAAACTAGGTACCAATTTAGTTACATTGTTTTTCAGATAATTTCTAAACAACCACTTTACTGCACGTAGTGGCATGATACTTCTCTGATGTAGTGACAAACACTGAATCCTTTTCAGCAAACTCTCTGGCAGTCTAAATGGCAGAGTAACCTAAAGTTCATGCATAGCCCTACCTGCTTCATATAGCTGCATTTCTTAGAACTACAGCTTACCCATTGTTTTTCTTACATAATTAAGACGTTGAATACAGCAATGAAAATACTGGACCAACTGCTTCGCTAATACACAGGTTTTGTGCATACTTATTTTTTATGACATTTTAGAGATACAGTCGTGCACTCGGTCAGGTCATGATAGAACATTTACAGATTATGTGCTGTGCATTCACCTGTTTATAAATATGAAATAAGTGATGTGCTAAGGCAGTTCACGCAGCATTTAACATTTATGTTACTTCATTTAGTATTTTTGCTTCGCTAGTGTAATAGGTATTTCTTCTACACGTTACAGCTTTAAGCCAGTGATTAATGCTTCTACAGGATATTTTTCTGCAATTACTATACGGACTGAGTCACAGGGAAAGGTGCATGCTCTGAGGAGTGATAGTGATTGAACAAAAACATGGTTCTAATGGCTGTAAGCACTATGGGACTTAACATCTGAGGTCATCAGTCCCCTAGACTTAGAACTACTTAAACCTAACTAACCTAAGGACATCACACACATCCATGCCCGTAGCAGCAGCGCGGTTCCGGGCTTAAGCGCCTAGAACCGCTCGGCTACAGCAGCCAGCAAACAAAAGCATGAACGTATGTCCTGTTCTTCCTAATTTCAGAGTAACTAATGCCAACATTGAGAACAGGGGCAGCGCAGGTGATAGTAAATGAAACCTTGTGATATATTTTCTTTCATTCTGTAAATATCCTCACCGAAGTTGTTCAAGAAGTCCAGCTGTAATATATCTTGCAGCTCCGACAGATGTGTTTCTGATAGAGATCAATCATACAGTCCGTTACTTGAGCATATGCCTGTAAAATATGAGCGAGAAGCTCCTCTTATGTGTCCACTGGGCTGTGGACTTCGCTCTTAAGCCGATCTCACAAACAGTAACCTAATCGATGCATGTTAAGTGCTAGAGGAAGACTTGCGACTGGCGCCCACGACTTGCAAAGAAAGTTACCATCTAGCTTCTGTAAACCAGGGGTGCGGGCACGGAAATAGATGTTTCCGTTTGATTTAGTGGTTCACGATTTTAACAATAAATGTTGCCTCTGATATGTATACCATTTGAATTAGCTAGTGTTTAAATTTGAGTTCTGTAGTTTAGTAGTTAACAATAGCCATAAATATACGGCGTGGTGGTAGTAAATCTATGTTTAGTGAACAACTGATCTCACCAAGCAAAAGGAAGACTATTCACTACGATCAAGGCAGAAATTCTTTACAGAATTTGATATGGAAAGTATCAATCGGGTTCCCATTTAAATGAGCTCAAATTTCGACTATCATATTTTACACGTTGACTGCCACACGCACAGTGCTCACTTTTTCACCGCCAGGCCATGAACATAGCGTCAGGCGAGAGGCGTTGTCGCTGCTGGTGGCCTCGTGGCAGTCAACGTGTTGATAAATTTTAAGTTTCGGGTTTAGTCCAACGTTCTAGGCAACCCCAAGTAAGCACCGACTCTTCTACTTTACTATAGTTGAACCCACGAGCTATGACGGACTCTCAGTTTAGAGGTAGAGACGGGGAATGCAGCGTTGCCGGTTGCATAGAAATGTAGACGCCAGATAGTTCGTAACCTTGTGTTTAAGGGCTAGCAGAGAAAGTTATTCGGTGAACTTTTCAGTTTGTTGCGATTTTTTAGAGCTTTAAGATACCACCACCACATGATTACCACTGAAATGGACTGATCGAAAGGAAGACATGCAATGTCGTTTGACACATGAAGTTGCGAAGCTTCGTCCCGAGCATTTATGTACAGGGAAGTACGAATGCTTGTGTTCAATGACAAAATTAAAATTCATAGGTAACTATTTTCGTAAAATACCAAAAAACTGTCATGTGCAGTGGTAACTACTTCCAACAGACAGTCACCCACAAATTACGTGTTATATTCTGAATGAAGTAATTGATACTACAAAAATATTGTAGGTATTACCAGAAAATTTTTCGTCTTTTGCGACTGTGACAAACGCTTTCTTTATACCAGACATTTCGCTTTCTTTTAAATCACCGATTAAAACAAAGTATACGAAGTCAGTAGTGGACTCAGACTAAAACTTATTGAGTGTTATATAGTGAAATGCAATTTGCCAGGAAACTGACTTATTTTAGTGTGTCTTACATAAACAATTATTTGCTAAAATATATGTATCAGTTGAGACAAACGTTTAATATGATGTTACAACTGCAGCGATGCACGAAACGACAGGTAATCAAGTGAGTGTAGAAGCCGAAATATTGTCCACGGAAGACTCTTCCAAATACTACAAAAAGTGTCTGCTATGAACAAAACTTCTTACAGTCACAAAACCGGTGAAACGGTAGCTGTGGAACAGAAGCTATAGAAATAGAAAAGAAAACAAGAATAGTATGTGTGGCTCACCTATGGTTGTTTTCAATCACTGCGACCATCATCTACATCGCTGTAGTCTGTGTCAATGTGACATCTGGTCTTCCCAGTGATGACGGGATCGAGCATATTTTTCAATTAAGAGTTCCCTCTATGTTGTCCTCCTGTAGCCGTTCTACGTATCTAATACGTTCGGCCCATGCTGAAGGTGTTATGCTGTTAAGTGCTTCAGGCAGATGTATCAAATTTTAAATGTCGTGTTTCGTTCTGCGACATCTCCTTTCACTTGTGCCCATATGAGCTCTGATATTACTGGCAATGGTATGGTGGAAAACGCAAAACTATGTCCATATTCCTGTGCAATACAATCGATTTCGGACACTTTCACACAATACTTATGAAGCCCAACAACATTTAACAATTCAGCCTGAGTTTGACCGGCAGTACGAGTAATAATCTTACTTGCAAGCCACAGCATGGTGTGCTTGTTTGTACTTGTGGGAGCCTTAACAACTGAGTGATAACTCTTATTGTCCATAATCGCCGGGTTTGTAGGCAAGTAAGGGAGAAACTTTTTCCTAAACCATAATGCAAACGTCTCCGTTTCAGAATGATAATGTCTAATTGCTCTTTTTTGTCCCGAACACTAATTTGCTTTCTGGAGTGAATCTGGTAGCAGAAACAGTGAGAAGCACCTTTATTCGTCTCCCTTTACCAACTGGTACTTTAAAGCCACGCAAAACATCACTGTTTCCAACAAGCTTTCCTTGTATGATTCTAGTTTTCCCATGTTTCGTCCAAGTTGATGTTTTTATTACTGGATTTTCTGCTTTCAAGAATACTTAACAAGTATCCTCTTTAAGTAGCGGGATCACAATGCTCCAATAAAAATTGGTCCATTTTTATTTACATATTTGAACCTGATGTCTCCGTGTTCTTCACATTGAGGTAACACTGCCTTTAAAATGTATAATTTCACGTATTTTCAGTGCAATTTTTTAACTGTAGGAAATTCGCCTGTCTTACATATTTAACACATCTCGCCTAAGAGACTGTCAAAATCGGCTAAAATCGTGACGTGCTTCTCACGACTGATTTATCCCTGGTCTTGTCTTGACAGATGAATTACCTTCACTGGCAATCCGCTCAACAGTTCAAGCTGACACCACTCGCTTCTGCTGTGTATTCCTGAGACCTGGCAACATCGGTAATGGGTGTACTGTTTTCTGCTTCGCGCTTGAATAAAGAATGTTTCCTGTAAATTACGTATCTCTTTTGCTTATGGAGAATGTCACCACCACCATCAGCCATGACAAATCACAGCAAACAAAAATTCACCGAATAACTGCCCCAAACACGTAACACTCGCACTGTCAAAGACGTTCACAGCAGACCGCTGAGGGAAGTAGTGAACATTTGAATTATTCTCGGGTTATCAGCCGAGTGGTGGCGTCGTCTTGTCGCAACGTTTCAATGACTTTCGTACCCATCATCTGGCCAGAAGATGACGGGTACGAAACTCACAGAAACGTTGCGACAAGACAACACCACCACTCGGGCGATAACCCAAAAAGAATTCGTCAGTGGAATACGCCGAGAAAGACTGCAATCACATATACTGAACATTTATTAGCTGTCAGAGGATGACGCCACATCAGATGCGTAGGACGAGCCTAACTACCGCCGTCGTTCAAATGGTTCAAATGGCTCTGAGCACTATGGGACTCAACTTCTGAGGTCATTAGTCCCCTAGAACTTAGAACTAGTTAAACCTAACTAACCTAAGGACATCACAAACATCCATGCCCGAGGCAGGATTCGAACCTGCGACCGTAGCGGTCTTGCGGTTCCAGACTGCAGCGCCTTTAACCGCACGGCCACTTCGTCCGGCGCCGTCGTTCATGGCTCCGACTATAGCGGCCTGCACCAGCTTCGTACAGATAGCTGAAATATCTACAGAAGTATGACTTACTTGACGCACTGATGATAAACTTTATACACAAGCCTTTCTCCTGACTCAGCATTAGCAAAAATCTGGTACTGTGTGTGTAAATGATTGGAATTACTGTACATTTTTGGTCTGCAGTTATGTAGCTGTGTAAAAATTTTGAAAATCAACCCAGTATATGAGATTTTTTCCATTAACAGCTGAATCAACTTATTTGGTATTACTAACCTCACTACAAAGATGAAGCACTTGTGATTTAGAGTATTATGTTCATTTTGAAAAATCATGGAAGAGCAAATACAATCCACTTAGCACTTTATTTAGACTGCCACGAGGCGGCCGGCTGCCACAGCAGAGACTCACTTATGATGCCGCGGCCTAGCCTGACAAACACTTATCGTAAACTCAGATCATACCAATAAATGGCCATTTGATACCACGTAACCAAGCCCAACCGCCTTATGTGACAGTTTTGTGCACCTAACAGCTACGTTTGAGATAGCGACAGCCGCGGATAGTAAATACGAGGTATAACCTTCCAGTCGCTCTTCTAGATTCGCACAGTGACAGTATGCCTGACCAAGATAGCACCAGCAGCTTAAACCTGAGATGTCTACGATATTTTGTATAATTTGGGCATTTTTATGTACATTCCAACTACCAATTGTGTGTGAATTCACAGTAAGATATTGGTAGTAACTAAGAGTGAAGACTTCACTACAGTTAATTTTTTTTAATACTAAATGTATGCAGCATTCTGTTTCAGGAAGGATTTTATTTCAAAGGCAACCATTTCAGTAACCAAAACGAATTTACAAAAACAGAAAATTTCAAAATTCCTCATTTAAATACAGATACTTCCATTTCTGCGTATTTCAGAGTCATTAACACTTTAGGACACCATTAATATGGCTTAACAGTTAGCAAGGTTGGTACTTCCACATGTTCGCCATACCAATGCAGAACATTTATGTCAGACATTCAAAATTAGAAATCTATTCCAATATGCAATGTAGGGTGCTTAAAAATTTTACATTTCGATCAGTCATTCTAAAATTATTTTCTTAAACTTTCCAGTCATTCGAGTGTCAATTGATCACCTGTCACAAAATATTGCACTTCAACAACTGTTTTTTATTTCACTTTAGTTCTTATCGAAAGTGATTGTAGGAAAATACATCAAGTCTAAAGAATAGGTTCGCACAAAAACTTTCGAGCTACTTTAACGCCATTCAAATTACCTGTCACCAGATAATTTGTAATCCATCATGTAATTACCTCAGTTACTATTAATTTCGAGTTTTATGAAGTGCAAAGTTTTTTCAGTAGTTCAAATATGGAACAGTTCGAAGGGTAAAAAATTCAATTGTTTCGATGTTTGCTACCATCTAGTCAGAGCTGAAACGGCTACGAACGATTAAAATTCAAAAATCCACCTCCCATCAGGACCATTTCGATGCACTCCTCATCCTTTGAGTCTTTCCCATGCCATAAAAGCACGTCAGTACAGACAAGAACCTCTAAACACACTTTAACAGTTCCATCGCAGAAAGTCTACATAGTAACATCATGCAGTATATTACCTTGGCACCAACTAGCCGTCCGAGCATTCAGTTCGTATGTCTTGGTGCCATTTGTGTTTGAGAACACTGAATATTTGATGTATCTTGCCCGGAAGCAGGCCAGAAAAGCCACGCCACATGGTGAAACATGTAGGTAGACGACGAACCTGGTAAACTTTGCAGTAGCAGATGTGGCATTATTGGAAGGTGGAGGACATCTTGTCTGCCGTTAACATTCGTAAATTTGATTGGTACAGTTCCAAGAGGTTTGTTTTCAGTGGGTGCAAATGCCATGTATTGGCTGTGCTCTGAGGACTGGTGGTGTGCAGCCGATGTGGTGACGGTGTCAGGGCCCTTCGGAAGGTGCCTGTTAGTTATCCACACTGCCTGAGCCGTTGGTACTAAGTATGGTGCTCTGATTCCATTTTCTTCGTGGTGTTCCATGGGACCAACTCCCGTGGTGTGAGTCTGATGCCCCCATACAGCGCCGTGCAAACGAGGAACCTCTACAGCAGTATCTGCTACCTGGAGACCCACGAACTGCAGTTGCCGATTGTAGTCCTCAGGTGGGCTGCCAGTGTGGCTACCCTGTACTTGCTGCAGCGTTGCATGACTGATTTGCGGAGCTGATGTGGGCCTCCAACCATCTTTGTCGCTGCATCTGGTCATCCACCTCTTACCGTTGTTTCCAGTTTGGCTGCTGTAGTACCTGTAGAAAACAATTATTCAGTAGTTAGTAGAAACTTCATCCGTTTCACTGAAAAAATTATGAATGTCGATTGAAGTAAAATAAAATATGAAACGTTCTACGTGTTCTGTTCAGGAAACACGAACCTGAAAGACTGTAACGAGTGTGTTGACAAAATTATCAGTAGCTGCGCAAGCATCGTTACAAGCACGCCCCCAAATTGGAATCATTTTAATGGTATTGCTGCTTTCCTATTAGTTCTGAACATTACAACCACCGATTCTTCCACAGAGTGAACTACACTTTCACAAATTTAGTACAGCGGTTCTATTTTCGCCCTACGGGAGAAACTGCCACACTGAAAATATGAATGGCTCGGAATGCGCTCAAATAGTCTATCAGAACAAAGGTTCCATTCATAACCTCGCACAAAACCTTTTTACTGCATTTAAACCTGCGTGCTATCAAACATTTGACAGGTTTTTGTCAGTGACAAGTGTTTCAATAAAATAACGCAGTATTGTATTAAGTTTTCATGTAACCATGTAATTTTGCAAGGTGAAATGCAAGAAGAAAATCAGCGTTGATGTAACTCAAAATGGCACTTTTTAATTGGCGCTTACCCAGCTATTAAATACCCAATGATCACTCCAGAAGCAATGGATTTATATTTTATGATTAATTAATGTTACTCCAGCTGCGGACAACACGTGGCACAGCCTCTGTCGGCAACATTGCCATTTTATTCAGGACTTTGCACCAATTCTGAGTTTCAGCAAGGATACATTTATTTGTTGAAGGATCCTATCACGAGTGAATTGCTCTTCCAACCTGCTTGAGATGCAGCGTTAGACTAACCTATTTTAAACTATCACCAGTGCAGAGGCACTATTGAGGAAAAAATTAATGCCGTATGTAAAAGTTTCGCGAGGCAGTAATTTCACAAAAAACTGTCTTCTGAGGGGTCATCTTTCACCAGTGTCAAAGCTCCGTATGTGGCTACCATGACTGACCACATCTGAGCAAAAAATGCAGCGCCTCCATGCTTTACTTAGCCAATCTGATGCAGACAGCCTAATCGCTACATATTTTTGTTTCATCATGACAGGCCAAGCAGTTTGAAGTCACAGGAACAGCGCCACGAAGGCATAATAGAAACTATCCTGATATCGGGGCATGTTTTATGGAATTGCGGTGGTCTGCTGTTGGCAGATTATGAATGATACTGTAAAAAATACTGGAAAGTCATTTGAAAAATATAGGACCTTACAAGCTATGAGATTCCACCACGCATTAAATCTACGGTAATGTAGCGAAACAGTCCGTCTGCTGCACGGCAACATGTCGGCAAATTCACAGCAAACTGGTGAATTTGTCGGGATAACTTTTGTACCATCCGATAGACAGTTCCAGGATCACGATGTGCAACAGCAAGCAGTTTCAGTAACCTATATGAGGAGTCCTTCAGAAATACTCAGTAGTTCAATTATTGGGAGGGAGGGGAAGTTGGTTGGTTTAGAAGAGGGGGAAGGGACCGAATTGCTAGGTCATCGGTCCCTTGTACCGAATGAAACAATGCCACAAGGATGAGAAGAAAACAAAAACTAACACAAAACGGAGAGAAAGGAAAAACCACAAGAACGACGGAAGGACAACGCTTAAATGGACAAAAGAGAAGAAAATACAGAAACGCAAGAAAAAGGTAGAAGGGATTAAAACGACGAAACAGATTACCTGGGCTGGCTGACCATGAGAATAAAAAGAAGCCAGCCACTCTAACACATCAAAACCTCCACCCTAGAAGCACTAGGGTGGAGGACAGAGGGACTACGGGCATACGCCCAAACTTAGATCAAATGATAAAACCCATCCTCACCAATAAAACGTAGAACTAAATCAGCCAATGAGGCATTGTCAACTAAGGCCAGGGGTAGCGAGTCAGGAAAGCTAGAGTCCGTCGCAGGGCGATTAAGTTGGTACAGTCCAGTAACATGTGAACCACAGTCAACATCTATCCACAACGACAGAAGGGGATCCTCACGATGGGGGAGATAACCGTGAGTCAGCCGATGATGGCCGATGCAGAGCTGGCAAAGAACGACAGAGGCCTTACGAAAGGCTGGTAAGGAGGACCGCCACAGTTTTAGAATCTTATCGCCCTGAGTTTGTTCAGCGAAGAGTGAGTGTGCCATTCTGCATTCCGAAGTCCCAAAACCTGACGACAATGCCGAGCGAAGGTTATTTCCGGAATGCCAACAGGAAGAGATGGCCTCTTTGTAGCCAATTTAGCCAGTCGATCAGCAAGTTCATTGCCATGGATCCCTACATGGCCCCTAGGGTCCAAATGAAGACTACTGAGCATCCACGTTGATCAAGGAGAGAAAGGGAGTCCTGGATAGCTATGCCAACAGTGGCGAGGGAAGCACTGGCAAAACTGCTCAAGGAGTCACTACAGATAGTAAAGGACAGTCCTGAGCAGAAGCGGACAAGGTCCAGCGCAAGCAAGATGGCTACCAATTCTGCAGTAAAACACTACAGCCATCTGATAAGGAACAAAGTTCTGTGTGCATCTTGCATAGGTGTAACTATAACCAGTGTGACCAGCAACCATGGAGCCATCAGTATAAATCACTTCTGAACCCTGGAATGAATTGAGGAGACAGTAGAACTGGTGGTGAAGGACCTCTGGAGGGACAGAATCCTTTGAATTGCTGGAGAGATCAAGAGAGCTGTGGCCGAGAGATGCACCCCGGAGGGGTATGTGTGTGAGCGAAGAAAAGAGATGGTAAAGGGAAGTGCTGGAGCTCAGAAAAGAGCAACTGAATGTGGGCAGCCATGGTAAGCCCACATCGTGGCGGCCGCCGCCGCGGGAGATTATCTCTGTGTCTGGATAAAGGAGACCATAATTAGGGAGTTTTGTGATGCAGCGAATGCGGAGCGCGTAAGATATCAGCTGTTGAGATAGAGAAGATCCAAAGAACAGCGGCGCGTTTCGTCACAGGGTTATTTGGTAACCGTGATAGCGTTACGGAGATTTTTAGCAAAAAAGTGGCAGACTGCAAGAGAGGTGCTCTGCATCGCGGTGTAGCTTGCTCGCGAGGTTTCGAGAGGGTGCGTTTCTGGATGAGGTATCGAATATGTTGCTTCCCCCTACTTGTACCTCCCGAGGGGATCACGAATATAAAATTAGAGATTCGAGCGCGCATGGAGGCTTTCAGACAGTCTTTCTTCCCGCGAACCATACGCGACGAACAGAAAAGGGAGGTAATGACAGTGGCACGTAAAGTGCCCTCTGCCACACACCGTTGGGTGGCTTGCGGAGTATAAATGTAGATGTAGATTGTTGGCGCAAAACTCACAGCAGTGGAATCCCTGCCTCTGCGAGAAAGCCAATCACGGGGCTAGTCCGGAAGGCACCAGTCGCAAATCGTACCCCACACTGGTGGATGGGGTCTAGGATCTGAAATGTTGGTGATGCTGAACCATAGACAGGACTCCCGTAATCTAAACGAGACGGGACCAATGCTTTGTACGATCGCAGTAGAATAGAGTGGTCTGCACCCCAGGTGATATTGCACAGACATGTAAGATACATTGAGATGTAACCAACAGGTCCTCTTCAGCTGGCGAAGATGAGGGAGCCATACCAACCAGGCATCGAAGACCAGACCCAAGAAGCGATGGGTGTCCACCACCTCAAGGGATTGGCTATTAAACAGGTCCAGATGGGGATAGACTGTACAGCAAAGGCAGAAATGCATGAGAGACGACTTTGCCACCGAAAACTGGAACCATGGGAGAGAGGCCAAGATTGCGCCCAGTAGATTGTCCCTGTAGACGGCGTTCTGCAGCGCCCATGACGGAGGAAGTGACGTAGATACAAAAATCGTCAGTATACAAAGAGGGGGACATTGTCAGCCCAGCGTCTGCCACCAGTCCATTAATGGCTACAAGAAAGAGGGATATTCAGCACGGAAACCTGTGGAACCCCATTTTCTTGCCAATGGAAAGTGCTGTAGGAGGAACCAACTTGGACCTGGAATGAGCAACAAGAAAAAGTTACTGATAAAAATGGGCAGAGCGCCATGAATGCCCCATTTGTGAAGGGTGGTGAGGGTGTGGTGGCGCCAGGTGGTGTCTTAGGCTTTATGCAAGTCAAAGAAGACTGCAATAAGGTGTTGCCGATGGGCAAAAGCCAACCAGATTCCAGGTGGACCAAGTTATCCACCATAGAGCGGCCAAAGCGAAAACCACCTTGAGTCGATGATAAAAGGTCGCGGGATTCAAGGACCCAAAGCAGCCACCGACTCACCAGGCGTTCAAGGAGCTTGCAGAAGGTGTTTGTAAGGCTAATTGGATGGTTGCTATCCAACTGAAGAGATGGCTTCCCAGGCTTAAACACGAATTACAATGCTTTCCTGCCACTGGGTAGGCAATACCCCCTCACTCTACAGACGGTTGAAAAGGGTCAGTATACGTCAATGGCCAGCCACTGATAAGTGTTGGAGCATTTTGTTATGTATCCAATGACTGAGCGAGATAGACTGAAGGAAGGTCGGAACGTTCGGGTAATGATCACTGTCACTTAAGTCGTCATGGACATCCCACTGAATGGGGGCAAGAAGGCCGGGCCTGCAGATGGAGAGATCAATGGTAGAGAAAGTGCTGTGTGCCACACTAAATTGTGTGGGAATGCCAGTGTTAAGTAGACAGAGCTCAAGCCCTGTCAGAACAGCTTTAACTGTCCTACCCAGGACAGTAGTCTTGTGACTACCCCAAAGAGAGTTGTAGGCATTAAAGTCCTGTAGAACTAGGAGGAGGAAAGGGAGTTGAAGGCAAGGTTGGTTGGTTGGCTGGTTGGTTGATTGCTTGGGGTTGAAGGGACCAAACAGCAACGTCATCAGTCCCTTGTTTCAAATGTGGTACATTCAGACAGTTTCACATCTCAGAAAAGAACGACAAAAGGGAAAAGGCTAAAAACGAAGTGCAGTCGTTTACTCGATGGTAAAAACAAAATGAGGGTAGTCAGCAAGAGAGCAACCCCAAGGCTATCTTAGAGGCAGGAAATATCACACCTCTGATGCACTAGAGGCAAAACCACCTGGTATTTAAAAGCATTCAACATCTAGAACATAGAAGTGTGTATTGGAAAAGGAGACTAACCAATTCTAAAAATTGATAAAGGAGTAAAAGGGAAAGAAAAGACGATCTTGGCCAGGGAGGGGAGTCAGGAATCTCCCAACACAGTTTACAGTGGAAGACACCCCAACCCTCACTGCCCTGCCCCAACACCAGAGTGATTAAAAACATTTAAACTGAGAATAAAAACCACTTTCACGGAGGAAACAGAACCAGTTCGACCATCCAGGAATCGTCATTCAACATTAAAGTTCAAGGAAGTCTGTACTTAGTACGCAGAGCCAAAAGCAGGCATTCGACCAAAATGTGGGCTACTGGGTGGAAGGCTCCACAACCACAAAGTGGGGGTGGCTCATTACACGAAAGAAAACCATGGGTCAGCCTGGTATGGCCAATGCAGAGACGACATAGGGTGGTTGAGGCCTTTTGGGAGATTTTTTTTTTGTGGTTTTAGGGCGCACAACTTCAATGGTCATTAGCGCCCTGACTACTCTAAAAATGCACCGCGAGCCACAAGTTGACAACAACAACTAAAAGGAAAAACACAATAAAAGACAGACGGACAGGCAGAGGATTAAAAAACATCATCAAATGTCCATAGCGAGGTTTGTCAAATTGATAAAACAAACAACACGAGCAGCTGCTCGTGGGTCATCCGCTAAAATGGCATCGAAAGTATTAGGCAGGTTAAGACCGAGGCGCAGTGTGGTAAGATCTGGACAGGACATTAAAATGTGCCTAACCGACAGCAAGTGCCCACATGGGCAGAACGGCGCCGGCGCAGCCGTCAGCAGATGGCGATGGCTGAACCGGCAGTGTCCAATTCGTAACCTTGCTAAAACGACCTCCTCCCGCCGAGAAGGGCGTGAGGAAGACGTCCAAGCCACGGGAAGAGGTTTTAAGGCCCGAAGCTTGTTGTCGGTAAGTGCAGCCCAATCGGCATGCCACAGCGACACAACGCGCCGACAAATGACCCTGCTAAAATCGGACGAAGGGACACAACAAGAAGCTGTCCGAGGCTGGAGGACCGCAGCCTTGGCCGCGGCATCTGCAGCTTCGTTCCCAGGGATACCGACATGGCCAGGAACCCACATAAAGCTAACCGGCGGACCGACGTCCACCAGCCGCTGAAGAGAGCGTTGGATCCGGTGTACGAAAGGGTGAACCGGGTACGGATCACTGAGGCTCTGGATGGGGCTCAGAGAATCTGAGCAGATGACATAAGCAGAATGTCGGTGGCGGCAGATGTAAAGAACAGCCTGGTAGAGGGCAAAGAGCTCAGCTGTGAAGACCGAACAATGGTCATGGAGCCGGTATTGGAAACTTTGTGCCCCGACTATAAAGGAACACCCGACCCCGTCATTGGTCTTAGAGCCATCTGTATAAATGGAAGTCATGGTGATGAACTTCGAACGAAGTTCCAAAAAACGGGAGTGGTAGACCGAACTGGGGGTGACCTCTTTTGGGAGCGAGCTGAGGTCAAGGTGAACGCGGACCTGAGCCTGGAGCCAAGGTGGCGTGTGGCTCTCGCCCACTCGAAAGGTCGCAGGGAGTGAAAAATTAAGGTGTTGAAGGAGGCGACGAAAGCGAACTCCAGGGGGTAGCAGGGCAGAGACATACAACCTATATTGACGGTCAAGAGAGTCGTCAAAAAAGGAACGATAAGACGGATGGTCGGGCATTGACAGTAGCCGACAGGCATACCGACAAAGCAGTATATCGCGCCGGTAAGTGAGTGGCAATTCGCCAGCGTCAGCATGAAGACTCTCTACGGGACTGGTATAAAATGCTCCGATCGCAAGTCGTAAACCCCGATGTTGTATGGAGTTGAGGCGGCGTAAGATGGATGGCCGTGCAGAGGAGTATACGAAGCTCCCATAATCCAGCTTGGAGCGGACGATCGACCGATATAGACGAAGTAGGACGGTTCGATCCGCTCCCCACGACATACCACTGAGAACACGGAGGACATTTAAAGAACGGGTACAACGGGTGGCCAAATATGACACATGTGGAGACCAGCTAAGTTTCCTGTCAAAGGTAAGGCCTAAAAATTTGGTTGTCTCCACGATTGGGAGAGCAACGGGACCGAGTCGTAAGGACGGTGGGAGAAACTCTTTGTAGCGCCAGAAGTTAATACAGACCGTCTTCTCGGCAGAAAAACGGAAGCCATTGGCGACACTCCAGGAGTAAAGACGGTCAAGAGAACGCTGAAGACAGCGCTCCAGGACACGTGTACACTGCGCGCTGCAATAGATGGTAAAATCGTCCACAAAAAGAGAGCCTGATACATCAGCTGGGAGGCAATCCATTATTGGATTGATCGCGATGGCGAACAGAGCGACGCTCAAAACTGAGCCCTGTGGCACCCCATTCTCCTGGCGAAAGGTGTCGGACAGGACAGAACCCACACGTACCCTGAACTGTCGATCCATTAAAAAGGAACGAATAAAAAGAGGGAGGCGACCGCGAAGGCCCCATGTATGCATGGTGCGGAGAATGCCCGCCCTCCAACAGGTGTCGTAAGCCTTCTCTAAATCAAAGAACACAGCCGCGGTCGGGCGCTTCCGCAAGAAGTTATTCATAATGAAGGTCGACAAGGTAACCAGATGGTCAACAGCAGAGCGGCGCCTACGAAATCCACATTGGACATTGGTAAGTAGGCGTCGAGACTCAAGCAGCCAAACCAATCGAGAGTTAACCATTCGCTCCATCACTTTACAGACACAGCTGGTAAGTGAGATAGGTCGATAACTGGAAGGCAAGTGCTTGTCCTTCCCCAGCTTAGGAATCGGGACAACAATAGACTCGCGCCAGCATGCGGGAACATGTCCCTCAATCCAGATGCGATTGTATGTACGAAGAAGAAAACCTTTACCCGCAGGAGAAGGGTTCTTCAGCATCTGAATATGAATAGAATCAGGCCCTGGAGCGGAGGACCGTGATCGGCCAAGTGCGGTTTCGAGTTCCCGCATGGTGAATGGGGCATTATAACTTTCACAATTCGAGGAGCAAAAGTCAGGTGGCCTAGCCTCCTCTGCCTGTTTGCGGGGGAGGAAGGCAGGGTGGTAATGAGCGGAGCTCGAAACCTTGGCGAAAAAGCGGCCGAAGGCATTGGAGACAGCCTCAGGGGCCACAAGGACTTCATTCGCGACCTTCAAGCCAGAAACTGGGGAGTGGACCTTAGTGCCAGATAGCCGGCGCAGGCTACCCCAGACAACAGAAGGAGTAAAACTGTTGAAGGTGCTTGTGAAAGCAGCCCAGCTGGCTTTCTTGCTTTCGTTAATAATACGACGACACTGAGCACGTAATCGTTTATAATTAATACAATTCGCCACTGTAGGGTGGCGTTTAAAGGTGCGTAAAGCACGTCGACGAGCACGTAAAGCGTCTCTACATGCTGCGGTCCACCAGGGGACCGGTACGCGACGTGGAGAAGAAGTAGGGTGAGGGATGGAATATTCAGCAGCAGCGAGAATGACTTCCGTGAGGTGTGCGACCTGACGATCGCAGCTTGTGAAGGTTTGATCCTGAAAGGTCGCCCTGGAAGAAAAGAGCCCCCAGTCTGCCTTGGAGATGGTCCAACTAGAGGAGCACGGAGAGGGAGTATGCTGCAGGAGATGGATAACACACGGGAAGTGGTCGCTCGAATAAGTATCAGCAAGTGCATACCACTCAAACCGGCGTGCAAGTTGGGAGTACATATAGAGAGGTCTAAATGGGAATAGGTATGAGATGTGTCCGAAAGAAAAGTAGGGGCGCCAGTATTAAGGCAGACAAGATTGAGCTGGTTGAAAAGGTCTGCTAACAAGGAGCCCCTCGGGCAGGAGGCTGGAGAACCCCAAAGGGGATGGTGGGCATTGAAGTCTCCAGTTAACAAAAACTGGTGCAGGTAGCTGAGCAATAAGTTGCATCATGTCTGCCCTGGTAACGGCAGATGACGAGGGAGTGTAAACCGTACAAAAGGAAAACGTAAAAGTGGGGAGAGTAATGCGGATGGCGACTGCCTGCAGGCCGGTGTGCAACGTGATGGGATCGTAGTAAATATCATCCCGGACCAGCAACATAACCCCTCCATGAGCTGGGATTCCTACCATAGGGGGTAGGTCAAAACGCACAGAGGTGTAGTGTGCCAAGGCAATGTGATCGCATGGGCGTAGCTTCGTTTCCTGGAGGGCTACGACGAGCGGACGATGCAAGCGGAGCAGCAACTTCAAGTCCTCTCGGTTGGAGCGAATGCTGCGAATATTCCAGTGAATAAGTGCCATCGTAAGAAAAGGAAGATGAGAGAAGGGGTCACCTCGAAGGCCGCTTAGGGCCTGGCTTCGAGCGAGCACTGCCGCCGCTATCAGTAGGCGGACAGTCATCGTCCATTGGGTCTATAGGGTCATCGGCCATCTCGGGAGGATGGCCGGGAGGGGGAGCTTCCTCCGCCGGTAAACGGCTACCGGCGATGCGGCCAGGCGAAACGGATGACGGCCTGGGGCGGCAACCGCTGGGTGGCGCAGGAGAAGAGATGCGCCGTGGCGGAGAAGGAGAACTGTGCTTCCTATGCGCCTTTTTGGAAGGACGTTTGGTGGAAGTACCGGTCGAAGGCTGGGAGGTCGAGGGACGGAGGAAGTCTGCACGGGATGGTTCCTTCTTGAAGGACCATGCATCTGACTTCGGGGTCTTCGACTTAGCAGAAGCTGAGGAAGTGGCTGGTGTCTGTGGTGTGATGGGAGGAAGAGGAGACGTCGACCGCGCGATCTTAGCACTGGCCGAACGGACGACCGTGGTGCTGAAGGTCAGATCGCATGTCTGGGTTGCTACCTCCCGGGTAGTCCGAGGAGAGGCGAGGACAGTGCTGTATTTCCCCGCTGGGAGCAGCGTGGGCTTCCTACTAGCCAATAGCTTGCGAGCAGCCGAGGTGGACACTTTCTCTTTGACACGAATTTCTTGGACGCAACGTTCGTCCTTATAGACAGGACAGTCGCGGGAGGATGCGGCATGGTCACCCTGACAGTTCACACAATGAGGAGACGGAGGTGGACAGTCACCCTCATGGGCATCCCTGCCACAAGTGACACATTTAGCCGCATTGGAGCAAGACTGTCGAGTGTGATTGAAACGCTGACACTGGTAGCAGCGCGTAGGTGTCGGGACATAGGGGCGAACAGAAATAACCTCGTAGCCCGCCTTGATGCGCGATGGCAGCTTAACACTATCGAAGGTCAAGAAGAGTGTCCAGGTTGGTACAAGGTCGTTGTTGACCTTTTTCATGACCCGATGGACAGCCGTCACGCCCTGCTCAGCGAGGAAAGATTGAAGCTCCTCGTCAGCCAATCCGTCGAGGGAGCTAGTATACACTACACCACGAGACGAATTCAAAGTTCGGTGGGCCTCCACCCGGACAGGGAACGTGTACAGGAGGGTGGCCCGAAGCAGTTTTTGTGCCTGAAAGGCACTCTCAGTTTCGAGTAATAAGGTGCCGTTACGCAACCTGGTACAAGATTTGACAGATCCGGCTATGGCATCTACGCCCTTCTGAATAACGAAAGGGTTGACAGAGGAAAAATCCTTTCCGTCCTCAGATCGAGAAACTACGAGGAACTGTGGGGCAGGCGGTAGTACTTTTGTCACTGTTGGCTGGTCACGTTTCCGTTTTTGGGTCGAAGTCTAAAGCGATGGAGTAGAATCCATTGCGGAGGAATCCCCCATGATTGCCAGCGTCTCCGATGGCGCGCTCCTTCCTTGTGGGGACCCTCTCAGAGGGCACTCCCGCCTTAGGTGAATGTTTACACCTCAGGTCACACCTCCCGAGAAACAGACGGAGGGACCAATCGGCATGGTCAGAAGGTATCAGCTCAGGCAATCACCCCTCCCCGGGCCTGGCCTTTACCAGGGGGTACGCGCGTGCCTTACATGTCTACCCAGGGCGGGGACTTACGCGTTACCCCGTCACCGGCTACGCGTGCGAACGCGTGGGTCGGCCTTCAGACACGCACAGGGAGGAAGGAAGAAGAGGAAAAAGAAGAGAGAGAGGGAGAAAGAGGACAGACTGTCTCAAACGCCGAGGCGGAGACCAGAGAAGGCAAGGAGAAAAAGGCAATGAGAAGGCAAGGAGAAAAAGGCAATGAGAAGGCAAGGAGAAAAAGGCAATGAGAAGGCAAGGAGAAAAAGGCAATGAGAAGGCAAGGAGAAAAAGGCAATGAGAAGGCAAGGAGATAAAGGCAATGAGAAGGCAAGGAGATAAAGGCAATGAGAAGGCAAGGAGATAAAGGCAATGAGAAGGCAAGGAGAAAAAGGCAATGAGAAGGCAAGGAGAAAAAGGCAATGAGAAGGCAAGGAGAAAAAGGCAATGAGAAGGCAAGGAGAAAAAGGCAATGAGAAGGCAAGGAGAAAAAGGCAATGAGAAGGCAAGGAGAAAAAGGCAATGAGAAGGCAAGGAGAAAAAGGCAATGAGAAGGCAAGGAGAAAAAGGCAATGAGAAGGCAAGGAGAAAAAGGCAATGAGAAGGCAAGGAGAAAAAGGCAATGAGAAGGCAAGGAGAAAAAGGCAATGAGAAGGCAAGGAGAAAAAGGCAATGAGAAGGCAAGGAGAAAAAGGCAATGAGAAGGCAAGGAGAAAAAGGCAATGAGAAGGCAAGGAGAAAAAGGCAATGAGAAGGCAAGGAGAAAAAGGCAATGAGAAGGCAAGGAGAAAAAGGCAATGAGAAGGCAAGGAGAAAAAGGCAATGAGAAGGCAAGGAGAAAAAGGCAATGAGAAGGCAAGGAGAAAAAGGCAATGAGAAGGCAAGGAGAAAAAGGCAATGAGAAGGCAAGGAGAAAAAGGCAATGAGAAGGCAAGGAGAAAAAGGCAATGAGAAGGCAAGGAGAAAAAGGCAATGAGAAGGCAAGGAGAAAAAGGCAATGAGAAGGCAAGGAGAAAAAGGCAATGAGAAGGCAAGGAGAAAAAGGCAATGAGAAGGCAAGGAGAAAAAGGCAATGAGAAGGCAAGGAGAAAAAGGCAATGAGAAGGCAAGGAGAAAAAGGCAATGAGAAGGCAAGGAGAAAAAGGCAATGAGAAGGCAAGGAGAAAAAGGCAATGAGAAGGCAAGGAGAAAAAGGCAATGAGAAGGCAAGGAGAAAAAGGCAATGAGAAGGCAAGGAGAAAAAGGCAATGAGAAGGCAAGGAGAAAAAGGCAATGAGAAGGCAAGGAGAAAAAGGCAATGAGAAGGCAAGGAGAAAAAGGCAATGAGAAGGCAAGGAGAAAAAGGCAATGAGAAGGCAAGGAGAAAAAGGCAATGAGAAGGCAAGGAGAAGTCAAGGGAAAGAGTAAGGAAGACAGTGAGGTGGATAAGAGCAAAGAAAGGGACCAACAAAAGGAAGGAAGAAACGAGAAGTGAAAAACCAAAAAGACCACGATTATAGGTCGTGAAACCGTCCGTCTCCGGACGCAGGCGCTAACTACCCTCGTGAGGGGGATGGACTCCTTTTAGTCGCCTCTTACGACAGGCAGGAATACCTCGGGCCTATTCTAATCCCCGGACCCGCAGGGGGGCTTTTGGGAGAGATGGAAGGAAGAACGCCACAGGGCTGGTGTCACCTTAATCACACAAAGTTTATTAGACAGGGAGGTAGCCATCCAAGAGATGGCCCATGATTGTGTGAAGGGGGATTTGATGTGAAGCCGTAAATTCGCTGCAGGAGCGGTTACAGAGAAGGGGGGGGGCAAGTGACTGCTCCCCACTGCTCCCCCAGCCAAACGATCAGCAAGTTCATTACCTGGGATACCCACATGGCCAGGGACCCAAAGGAAATAAATGGAACAAGCAGCACAGTGAAGATCGAGATGGTCATGGATGGGAAAGACCAAGGGATGGCGGGAAAAACACTGGTCGATAACCAAAAGGCCACTCATTGAGTCCATACATAACAAAATGCAGTTGTGTTGGGACTGCATAACAAAGGTAAGGGCCTGGGAAATTGCCATCAATTCCACAGTAAACACCCCACATGTAGGTGGCAGGAGATGATTTTCCGTGCCAACAGAGGATGTGGCAGCATATCCCACACGATCAGCAGATTTAGAGCTGTCTGTAAAAATACAACAGCATCCAGAAACTACCAAACAATTCGGCAAAAAGCCAATGGAACACCATCAGGGGAATGGAACCTTTCAGGCCTAGGCGGAGATCCATCCGAATCTGGGGCCAAGGAACTAACCGAGGGGGGGGGGGGGGGGAGGGAGTTGAGGAGGGAGTGTGGGAGACAGGTCAAAGAAGGAAGCTGAAAACCACAGCAAAGAGTCGCAACGTGGAGCCCAACCGGTAAACCTGCCCGAGCGCTGGAATGAGGAGGGTGACAGCCATGGTCCGGGAACAGGATAGAATAGGAAGGATGAGTGGTAAAGGAATGGACAGCGATTGCATAAGAAACCAGAAGCTGGGACCGCCAAACAGAAAGGGGGGAGGGATCCCAGCTTCAACCAGGAGACCATCAACAGGGCTAGTTGGGAAGGCACCAGTGGCCAAACATACCACAGTGGTGGACCACATCCAGGAGGTGCAGTGTGGAAGGAGCAGCTGAACCATAAACTTGACAACCATAGTCCAAGCAAGACAGCACTAAAGCTCGATAACGGTGGAGAAGGATGGAGTGGTACGCACCCCAAGAGGTGCAGGCAAGGAAGTGAACGACGTTGAGTTTACAGAAACATCCTACCTTGAGAAGTTTGATGTAAGGCAGCCAAGTGAGCTTGTTGTCGAAAAGACCAAGGAAACGAAACTGTGGGACCACAGGTAACCGTTGTGCATCAAGATAGAACTCTGGATCGGGGTGGACTGTAGTATGGCGACAAAACTGGACCACCTGCAATTTTAAAGGAGATAATTGAAACCCATGTGAGAGGGTCCATGCAGAGGCACGCCGTATAGCTATCTGGAGCTGCCACTCTGCAGAGGCCAGCAAAGATGAATTAACCCAAATGCAGAAATAATCAACATACAGATCAGGGGCGACCAAAGGACCGACAGAGGCCATAAGTCCATCGATAGCAATGAAGAAAACAAGTACACTCAATACGGAACCCTGTGGAATGCCATTCTCCTGGCTATGTGGAGAACTAAAAACTGTACCAACCTGAACCCTGAACGACCGATGGTACAGGAAATGGTGGATAAAAATATGGAGTGGGCCCCAAAGACCCCACTCATGAAGTATAAGATGTGATGCCGCCAAGCCATGTCATAGGCCTAGTGAAGCTCGAAAAATACTGCAACCAACTGGCGGCGCTGGGGAAAAAGCCTGCCGAACTGCAGATTCCCTCTCGGAAGCCACACTGGTAAGGGGACAATAGATCCCGAGAGTCGAGGACCCAATTGAGCTGACGGGCTACCATCGATTCAAGTAACTTACAAACAACATCGGTCAAACTAATTGGCCGATAGCTGTCAACAGATATGGGGTTCTTACCAGGCTTAAGGACAGGAACCACAATGCTATCCCTCCACTGAGAAGGGAAGTCACCCTGGAGCCAGATACGGTTAAACACCTGAAGAAGATTTTGCCGTTGTGGAGCACTGACATGTTGAAGCAGTTGGTTATGAATGGAGTCTGGGCCAAGGGCCGTATCAGGAGGAGGAGGAGAAAGTGCAGAAAGAAATTCCCATTCAGTAAAAGGTTCGTTGTAAGATTCTGACTCACAAGGGGTAAGACAAAAGGTGGAAGCTTCGGCCTGCTGTTTCCAGTGAAGGAAAGCAGCCGGATAGGAGGCTGACGCTGATGCCACTGCAAAATGGGTCGCTAGATGTTCTGCAAGAACTAATGGGTCCATACAAATGCCATCCGGGAGGTGAAGGCCTGCGAGGGTGGACTGCCGATGGCAACCTTGGAGAGAGCGAAGTGTAGCCCATACCCGTGACAGAGGGACAGTAGAACCAAGGGAAGAAACTAATCGTTCCCAACATATTCGCTTGCTCTGTTTGATTAAATAACGGGCTTTAGCGCGAAGGCGTTTAAAGGTAGTAAGGCTGGCTACGGATGGGGCGACATCCATGAACGACATGTCAGAATCCGGTTGTGAAGTCGGGGAAGGGACCTCTGGTGACACCAGAGGCTCTTTGTCCCGGGACTTATGTTTCTTCGTCCGTTCAGGCTGCGATCGAGGAGGGCTGTGTGGCATGAAGGAGCCAGCTGCAGCAAGATCAGGAACAGAAAGAGACCGGGCGACCTGGGGGCCGACAGACCGCGGCTCGCGGTCGTCGCGCGGCAGCAGACCTTTGGCCTGGAAGGTGCCGGGAAGGGGCATCCCGGGAGAGGCGCCCTTGACCGGCAGACGCCAAAGGAGTGGGGAGGGGGAGGGGGAGCAGCGCCCATAGGAGAAGGTGTGGGAGCTGCAGGGGTGGGGGGGAGGAGAGGGGTCCGGGATGGGCGTAAGGAAGGGGGAGGAAGGGGTGAAGATGTAACCAAGGCGTAACTCTATGTCATGGACACAGGGTGGAGTCTTGCATATTTCTTACGTGCCTCTGTGTAGGTTAAACGATGACTACCATGACAATTTACACAATCAGGAGGGGGAACACAGGGACTCCCCTTATGGAGTGGACGTCCAGTCACCACAGAGAGGGGCCTGTGAACAGCAGGAAGACATGTGGCCAAAACGCAAGCACTTAAAACACCTCCTAGGAGGTGGGATGTACGGCTTCACATCACAACGATAGACCATAATCTTAACTTTCTCAGGGAGTGCTTCCCCTTCGAAGGCCAGGATAAAGGCACTAGTATCAATACAATTAGGACCCTTCTGAACACGCCGAACAAAGTGAACGCCCCGCCGTCCGAGATTGTCCCGAAGTTCCTCATCAGTTTGAAGGATGAGGTCCCTGTGAAAAATCACACCTTGTACCATATTTAGAGACTGGTGGGGGGTAATGGACACAGGTATTGTGCCAAGATGGGTACAGGCACGAAGGGCCGCAGATTGGGCAGCTGAAGCAGTTTTTATCAGCAACGAACCCGACCGCATCTTGCTCAGGGAGTCCACTTCGCCGAACTTGTCTTCAATGTGTTCCACAAAGAATAAAGGTTTGGTATTGGTGAAAGTATCTCGATCAGTCCTGGTGCAAACTAGGTAATGGGGGAAAGGTTTTGCCCCTAGCCGACGGGCCTGACCCTCTTCCCAGGGGGTAGGAATCAGTTCCACACAGAGACGGCCACAGAAGAACAGCCAGAGTTCTGGACCCATATGCGTTTCATTTGCATAGAGTCCGCCCTGATACCACCCACTTCGATCAGGGGCTCTCCTCATGGGCGCCACCCAGTCACAGCAAGGGCCGTCTGGCACAGTGGTCATTGCCGGGAGTTCCGATGCTCCAGGAAGACGAGCAACCACTCCAATGCATGTATGAGGTGGTCACAGCTCAGGTATCAGAAGTGTGGTCCCTGTGTGTTCAGGGGGACCATCCAAAAGGGTACATAGCGACCCCACCACATGGGCTGGCTACCATGCTGGCTATGCACCCTAGTATCAGACAACGACATGAAAGAAAAGATGGAATGTACTAGGAGGGCACACGTCGGAGACACTAGGTAAGGTGCTCTTCCCCAAATGCCTCACACTACGGAGGAGAAATTTTGTAATGGAGGTCAAACCCCAGAGGGGGACCAAGGAATGCCAAGAGGAGGAGATGATTATGCAACAAAGCCGAATTAGAAAACCAACAGAACCAGGTGGATAGCGGGGCCAACATAAGCAAGCACACCAAGAGGGGGAGAGGAGAGGGCGAGGGGAAAGGAGGGGAAGGGAAAGAAATGCAGCCATGGAGAGAAAGAAGGCTGCAATGGCTCGGGCCCCATGCTCGCCACGTACGTATCCACAAAAGAGTTGTGGACCCCCTGTGGGGGGGGGAGGTGAATGTGGCAGGGCTGGGAAGGGGAGGGCGTAGGAGGTGGAATGGACGTAACTGAAGCGTAAGTAGAAGTTACAGGCACGCAATGGATCCAGTCATACTTTCGACAAGCCTCTATGTAAGTAAGTCGATCTAATTCTTGTACTCTTGAATACGTCATTCTTTCACATACACCAGAAATGCTGGCGAGCATGGAGGATGCTGTGCATTACAATTTACGCACAATGATGGTGGAGCACAGGCACTCTGCTCATGGAGAAGGTACCTAGTAACTGCAGAGGGGATCATGGACGCAGTGGAAAAGACACGTCCAAACTGTAAGCATTTAAATCATCTCGTCGGTGGTGGAATGTAAGGTTTAACTTCACACTGATACACAATCACCTTGACCTTCTCGGGGAGGAGATCCCTCCAAGACCAGGATAAGGGCGCCTGTATTGGTGCTATTATTTATAGGGGCTCACTGTACATGGCAGATAAACCGAACAGCTCGCCACACAAGGTTCACACAGAGCTCCTCGTCAGTTTGGAGAAGATCCTGGTGGAAAATTATGCCCTGTACCGAGTTCAAGGATTGGTGGGGTGCAACAGACTGGCATGTCACCGCGATGGTCACAAGCATGCAGGGCTTCAGATTGGGCAGCAGCAGTCTATGAGCAAAGAACTGTACCGCATTTTACTCAGGAGGGGAAACACAGGGACTCCCCTCGGAGTGGACGTCCACAGTCACCACAGAGAGGGGCCTGTGAACAGCAGGAAGACATGTGGCCAAAACGCAAGCACTTGAAACACCTCCTAGGAGGTGGGATGTACGGCTTCACATCACAACGATAGACCATAATCTTAACTTTCTCAGGGAGTGCTTCCCCTTCGAAGGCCAGGATAAAGGCACTAGTATCAATACAATTAGGACCCTTCTGAACACGCCGAACAAAGTTAACACCCCGCCGTCCGAGATTGTCCCGAAGTTCCTCATCAGTTTGAAGGATGAGGTCCCTGTGAAAAATCACACCTTGTACCATATTTAGAGACTGGTGGGGGGTAATGGACACAGGTATTGTGCCAAGATGGGTACAGGCACGAAGGGCCGCAGATTGGGCAGCTGAAGCAGTTTTTATCAGCAACGAACCCAACCGCATCTTGCTCAGGGAGTCCACTTCGCCAAACTTGTCTTCAATGTGTTCCACAAAGAATAAAGGTTTGGTATTGGTGAAAGTATCTATCAGTCCTGGTGCAAACTAGGTACTTATCTTCAATCGCCTCCACGAAAAACAAAAGCTTGGTCATTGCAAAACTTTCGCCATCTGTCCTGGTACAAACCACGTACCGAGGAAAAGGTTTCAATCTAAGCTGGCGAGCTTGACCCTCTTCCCGTGGGGTGGCCAAGGAGGGGAAGGCTGAAGGATCAGAAGAAGTAGTGTCATGTCTTCTGTCACTCAGGCACAGAATTTCCAAGATGTTGACGCTTCTGTCGCTTTGTGTGTCAGTCCTAATACCACCCACTCTGACCAGGGGCTCACCCTATGGGCGCCACCCAGCCACAGCACACATTGCCCGGAGTTCTGAAGCCCCAAAGTGATGAGCATTGTCTCCTTGGCATACACGGGATGTTAACAGCTCAGGTACTAGCAGTGTGATCCCTGTGTTGTCAGGGGGCTCAACGAAGTGTGTACTTAACAGCCCTACCACGCGGACAGCCTACTGTACTGGTGACCTAGCAGGAAGGGAGCCAGAGTGCAAGGGGAAAAGGGAAGGGAGGGGAGGGGGAGAGGAGTCTGCACCATGGGAACTAGGTTGGTAGTTCATCCCCAAATGGCTCACACTGAACAGAAAACTTTTGAAGTGGATATCAAACCCCAAGTGGACCAAAAACGCCGAAAAAGAGAAACAGCAAACCAAAAAATAGCACATACCAAAAATAAAGCTGGGAGGATAGCCAGGTCGATATAAAGAAGTCCACCAAGAAAGAAGGGAGGGTGCAGGGAGAAAGGAGCAACAACAGGGAAGGAGAGGAACAGGAACAGTAATGTAATCTGGAGAAAGAGACTAATAGCTTCAGATCACATGTGCGCCCCCACACGTACCAACAAAAGGGACACTGGGCCCCTTGGGGGAGGGGGGGGGGAAGAGTGAGAGAGAGAGAGAGAGAGAGAGAGAGAGAGAGAGAGAGAGAGAGAGAGAGGCCCATGTGGAGGTCTTCAACATATTTGTAGACTCCTTAATGGCATGCAGTTTGTTATGCATACTGGTTATGCCATTCCGTCTCCCAAAGCTGCAAAACCTATAATGGTCAGTTGCAGAGAAGCTGATCTCCATAAGCGGATTTCACATAGCCCGTTTGGCCAGACTTAGCAAGATGGTTGCCTGAGATTCCGACGTGACCTGGGTCCATACAAATACCACAGAACGACTGGACCATTCCAGGGTATAAATGGACTCCTGGACGGTCGCTACCAAAGGATGACGAGGTTAGCACGGGTCGATAGCTTTTAAGTAGCTCAAAGCGTCGGTACACAGAAGAAACGATTCCCCAATGCATGAAAGGATGTGCTCAAGAGCACGAGATAGCCACCAGGTCTGCAATGAAAATACTGCAGCCATCGGGCAAGGAATGCTGTTCAATATGTCCTCCATGGACATAAATCCGACGTGACCATCAGCCATTGAGCCATCAGTGTCACCCACTTCATGGCCTCGGTACAGGTCAAGAATCGAGAGGAAGTGACAGAGCTAGAGTGAACCGAGTCACTTGGGCCATGTGGAAGGTCCAGGCGAATCCGCGGCCTAGGTGTACACCATGGAGGAGTACGTGAATGGACGTCAAGTATATGTGGTAAAGGCAAGGATTCCAGTTCGGAAAGAATGGATCGGACACGAACTGCAATTGGAAGCCCTGACCTTGGCCGCCATTGCGAAAGATAAGCCATCGTGGGTGGGAAAAGGAGATAATTGGGATGTGCAGGAGAATTACGAATGTGTGCAACGTAACTGGCGAGCAGTCGTGCATACTTAACCTGCAATGGAGGGACTCCAGCCCCCGCCAGGACGCTGGTCACAGGCTTGTTTAAAAGAGGAAAAGGACCAAACGAGGTTATCGGACCACTGTTCCTAAAAAAACAAAGCCACAAGTGTGAGAATAAAATACACGAGACATTTAACACAAAACGGAAAGAAAGGTAAGACCACAAGACCGAAGGAAAGGCCACGAACACTAAAAGGAAAAAAAGACAAGAGAACAACAGACGCAAGAAACAAAAGATTGAAACAAGGAAGCAGATTACAGTGGCTGGCCGACCACGAAAGTAAAAAGGAAAAGCTAGCCACCCTGCAACACATTAAAACCTTCACCCTAAAATCAGAAGGGTGGAGGACACAGAGGGACAAAGGACAGGCGCTGAAACTCAGAATGATAAAACCCACCTTCACAGATGAAACGTAAAACCAAATCAGCCGATGAGGTGTTTTCTGCTAAAATCAATGATGAGTCTGGCAACTGAAGATTAAGCGAAAGAAGGACATAGCAGACTAACGTGGGCCACTGTCAACCGGGCGCCGCACCGGCACAGGAGGTAGCTATGGGTCGCCCATGCTTGGCCAATGTGAGATGCCCTCATCGATGACCACACATTCGTGGTTCCATTAATAGCTCGCAGTTTGTTGTGCGTACTGAGATTGCCATTTCGTCTCCCAAAACTCAAAAACCTTGCGGTGTAACGAACGCAGGTCAGTTGTGGGGATGCCCATCTCCAGAAGTGGTTTTTGTGTAGCCTGTCGGCAAGATCGTTGCCTGGGATTCCGTCCTGACCAGGGGTCCAGATGAACACTACTGAACGACTGGAATGTTCCAGGGCATAGATTGACTCCTGGATGGACGCTACCGAAGGATGAGCGTAGCACTGGTCGGTAGTTTTCAGGCTGCTCAAGGAGTCAGTACAAAAAAGAAAAGACTCCCCATGGCATTAACGGAGACACTGAAGTGCACGAGAAAGCCTTGCAGTGAACACACTGCAGCAATCGGGTAAGGAATGCTGTTCAATATGGCCGCCGTGAACGTAGGCAAAGCCAACGAAACCATCAGCCATCAAGCCGTGGGTGTAAACCACTTCACAGCCCCGGAACACGTCAAGAATCTAGAGGAAGTGACAGAGCTGCAGGGTTAATGGAGTCCTTAGAGCCATGTGAAAGGTTCCGACGAAGCTGTGGCCGAGGCGTACACCATGGAGACGTACGTGAACGGACCAGAAGCAGAGGTGGTAAAGGGGAAGACTCCAGTACGGAGAGAAGGGACTGCACGCGAACCGCAGTCGTTAGCCCCGACTTGGGCTGCCGATGCGGGGATGGACTGCTACAGGCTGGAAAAGGAGACACTAATTCACATGCTCAGGGGAACTACGAATGTGCGCTGCGTAACTGGCAAACAGTTGCGCACGTCTTATCTGCAATGGAGGGACACCAGCCTCCACCAGTACACTGGTTACAGGACTCGTCCTAAAAGCTGTCACTACTCAAACGCCCCAGTGGTGCACTGGGTCGAGTAAACGCAATGCTGAGGGCGCCGCCGAACCATAAACCACACTACCCTAGTCAAGGTGGGATTGAACAAGGGCTCTGTAGAGCTGCAGCAGCATAGAGCTATCTGAACCCCAGTTATTGTTGCTCAGGCAGTGAAGGGCATTGAGATGCTCCCAGCACTTCCGCCTATGCTGACGAAGCTGAGGAAGCCAAGTTAATCAGGCGTCGAAAACCAGTCCTAAGGATCTATGTCACCACTGCAGTGGGGGGATCGTCGGTAACAAAGTTCTGGTTCAGGATGAACGGTTTGACGCCAACAGAAGTGTATAACATGACTATAGCCGAAAACTGGAAGCCATGGGATGGAGCCCATGACAGCCTTGTGGATAGCTCCCTGAGGGCGCCACTCCAACATCAGTACTTGAGGAGCAGCATGAAATGCAGAAGTCGTCTGCATACAGAGAGGGTGCGACGGACAGCCCTACAGCTGCTGTTGGACGTGATGGCCACTAAAAATAGAGAAACAATACAGAGCCCTGCGGAACCCCATTCTCCTAGATATGGGTGAGGGGATCTATGGGAGGCACCAATTTGGACACAAATTACAAAGCGACAGGGAATTCTGGATGAAAATCTGGAGCAGGCCTCTGACATCACACTCATAATGTGGTCACGATATGATGTCGCCAGGTGGTGTCATACACTTTTCGTGAATCAAAGATGACGGCCACAAGGTTTTGGCATCTGGAAAAGGCTGTTCGGTTGGCAGACTCTAGGGATACATGATAGAGCGACCCAGGCGGAAACCACCCTGGCACGTAGCCAGTCGGCCACGTGGCTCCAGGACCCAACCAAACTGCTGACTCACCATACATTCCAGGAGCTTAGAAAGAACGTTGGCGAGACTTATGGGCCGATAGCTATCCACATCAAGTGGGCTTCTGCCGGGTTTGAGCACTGGTATGATGGTGCTCTCCTGCCAGTGCAGTGGAAAGATGCAATCACACCAGATCCGGTTGAAGATCACGAGAAGAGGTCAATTTTAGTCAGACGAGAGATGTTTAATCATCTGACTATGAATCCAATCTGGCCCAGGAGTTGTGTCGAGGAAATGTGCAAGGACACTGAGGACCTCCCACTCTGTAAATGGGTGGTTACAGCGTACCATCCGCCGTCAGAGTACTAAATGCGGGGGGGGGGGGGGGGGGGGCGAGAGACTCAAGAATAGTTCTCAGCAAATCGTGTCTGCATCGGTAGAGAGCACATCATTGATGTTAAAGCCAGGGTCACCTGTTTGGGTCTGGTACCCAAAAAGACGTCTGATCTTCGTCCAGACTTGGGAAGGTGACGAATGGCACCCAGTGGTCGAGGTGTATCTCCCAACACTCCTGCTTCCGTCGTTTTGTAAGCAGGCGAACGCAGGCACGGAGCCGCTTAAAGGCTATTAGGTGACCTAGGGAAGGGTGCCGCTTATGTCACTAGAGCTCGCCGACGCTCTTTAATTGCCTCAGCTACTTCTGGCGACCACCAAGGGGCACCCTGGAGAACGAGGGATAGCGTTTTCCGCCCCAGAAGTTAGCGTTGTAGATTGAACATGTACTTCTTATGAACTTAGGTACTCCATACGGTAAATACGTTTCCGTCTGCACTGGCTAGAGTAGCGAAAGTTTAATTATAACCATCCTTCGCATTAAGAAGGCCATCACATTTAAATTATTCGATGTACCCTCTGCCAGGCACTTAATTGTAGGACATAGAATACCCATGTATACTGTGTGAGGTAGCTGAGTCTTAACATCCCTTTTATCTCCCCAACCATAATAGATACAAAGATGCCGTTTGGACAATGAATTGCAGGGACAGGGGCTACTTGAATACATCACATTTCATGTTTCATATTTTTTATTACAGAGATATGGGGCCATCTTTGATTTTTTAAATGGGACCCAATGTTAAATTTTAACATAACATAAGAGGCTTAAAAAGACTGTTTCAAATATGTTTATCATAATATTTTGGGGAATAGTTTGAGAGATGTTCTATCGTGTTCGTCGTTCGAAGCGGCGTTGTCCAGTGCGACCTTTCCTGATGTGTTGAGTACATGGCAACCGCCTCGAGTCCGTCAAACACGCCCATTTACCCGACAATAGTAATACATACTGCGATATTTTGCGCAAACCTTAACTGATGATGTCGCGCAAATAATACTCAGTTATTTGACAACTGTGATAACAAAATAGTATACAACATACAGTATTAAAACACTGCAAGATGTTAATACATTAAGTGACAGAATGTAAATGAGGAGGCCCTTATTGGTCACAATTATTTCGTACGTGTTTGTTTTTATTTGAAAATATTTACTATTGATCACAATACGAAGCAAATACAAAGGTGCAAACTGCATACTGTACATGATCCAAAACTTCACTGAATAATGTGCTCAAAATGCTTCCCCTCTGCTGCAGTGCAGATTTGTAGTCACCGTTCGAATGATTTGTGAACGGCTGCGAGGGTGTCACGTGAGGTATCAGCGCACGCTTCGATGATGCGTTGCTTCATATAGTCTGGTGTAGTTGGTATTTGAGAATACACTATTTTTGTTTGCTTCCTACAGAAAAAAAATCAAGAGGGATCAAATCAGGAGATCGGGCTGGCCACTTCACTTCGGGAACTTTTCATTTAACAGCTCTGTAGTCATATGGGAAGAGTGAGCAGGACAGCCTTCATGTTGGAACCACCTGCACTGACGCATAGTTAGTGGTACCTCTTCCAGCAAAATGGGCAGAACGTTTCGCAGCAACTGTGCATAGTTATTGCCATTTAGTATACCTGGAATGATGTACGGCCCGACAATGACATTTCCTCTATGTTTGCTGATGCTGTACCTGTCTAAGCTAATGAGGGTTCTATATCGACCAGTAATAGAAATTACGCAATTTCACATTACCGTGGTTGGTGAAAGTCGCTTAATCAGTAAAAAGCACCCGTTGAAAAACTTTTGACCATCTTCTAGGCGCTGCAGAGCAAACCGGCAAAATTCCTGGCGCCGTTCGAAATCCACACCAGAGTGCTTGATGTAATGAAAGGTGAACTGGGTGGAATCTATGCCGGTGCAATATGCGTAGAACACTTCTGACTTATACCACATTCCGAGGCGATACGTCGCGACCAAACTGTAGGGT
Organism: Schistocerca cancellata; assembly: GCF_023864275.1. Lineage (NCBI taxonomy): Eukaryota > Metazoa > Arthropoda > Insecta > Orthoptera > Acrididae > Schistocerca > Schistocerca cancellata. The sequence continues at coordinate 273,923,141 of NC_064629.1, forward strand.
CGTTATGCGCCAACGCTAATGTACCTCGCCAGTTGCAGTTATCTGCCTTGTCCTCTGTACGGCGTTCCATGATTCCGGCTCAAGTAGTTTCTTGCAAATACGTATAATAAGCTGGGGCGTAGGACGTTCACGAACAGTTCTCCATACAGCTTTATTGCTCTAACAGCATTTCCTCTGCTTACACCATACACTAAAAGCATATCTAACTTTTCGTTGGTGCATATGTCTGCTCCAAGCAACTGACGTAAATGCGATGACTCATTACACCAGCAGCACATGTATACCCTTCTCAGCTACCTCGTGCGTCACGTTGAGGCGTTATCGAGAAGCTGGGAATCAACGCCTTCCCTGTTAAGTTCCTCCGTGGTCAACAGGAAAGGTCGCATTGGACAACGCACGAGAATATAACTGTCTCAAAAACTATTCGCCTGAATATGATACACATATTTGAAACAGTATTGTTAAGCCCGTCATGTAACGCTAGGATTTAACGTAGTGTCCCATTTAAAAAAACGAAAGATGGCCTCATCTCTGTAATAAAAAATATCACAAACATGAAATTTGATGTATTATAGTAGCCCCTGTCCCTGCAATTCCCTGTACAAACTGCGTCTTATCTATTACGGTTGGGGAAATAGAAGGGGTGTTATGATTAGCTGCCTCACACCCTGTATATTAAATCGCAGTACAGGAATACTGCAGAGGGACACCCCTCTGTGTGCCAGGTGACAGGAGAAGACGTGATCTCAACGTCGGAGCCACTGTTCCTGCGTCTTTCAATGCCTTTATACAGTCCCGTTTGCCTCTTCGTCTCCAATAACGGTTTTTCACTTAGCGCCCGGTTAGTAACTTAATACGAAGCGGTGTCTACCAAAAAACATTTTCCTCCAAACCTTAAGTCAACTCTCCATTCACTGCTCTGCCTCCGGCCATTTTTCTGGCGCTCTCACGTGGCGCTAGTAATCTGCACTGATCCGTACGCGATTTGGTACACTCCAGGCGTCCCGAGACAAACTGCCTCATCGGTCGTAGCATCATTTCTTGCTGGAAACCTATTTCGGGCAATGTTTCCCAACTACTCATCCAGTTTTGCAAGATCTGCAGACACTGCAGGTCCCTCTGCCACCCTCACACCGGTATATAACGAAACGCTAATTCGTACATTCAGGCGGAAAAAGCACGAGTTATGAAAAATACATTTGCGTCTTCCATCTACGGAGAAAGATTAGAGGTTTTAATAATACACTGCCTTTGTGACACCATAACGCTTAGAAATTGTTATGAATTGTTGCGGAGAACTGTATGACCATGAGGTCTTGACGCTGAACTGGGAAAGTTTCAGCTTTATTGTGCTAGCACTGAATAGAAACTATTACCATCGCTTTGGAATTAAGTGGAAATGTTACAAAATCGTCGCTTTAATCCCAACCTAAGAAAACCAGCATTTTTCTGTAGACCTATAAAGCGTATTTCACGACTAGTGAATTTTCACAATATGCGGCCGCTAACTGACTTAAACCATCATTGCGTACATACGTACAAAGGCACCGAACAAAAACCTATGTGGAAATCAGTCTGGTTGGACCACATGTGCTATCAGTACCAACATGAAAACTACAGTTAACGGTCAATTCCTTTCCTCCAATGTTCGAGAATATCGCGGCAACCTTCATCGTCTCTTTAGGGACGATCAATGTACGTACTAATAGATTTCGCAACTTTTTCACAATATAAACGCTTGCACCATTATGCCAGGAGACGGACATTGTGGACAGTGGTCAGTTGAAGGTTCGGTCAGCATATCGATGTAATAACCCTTGCAATGCCGAAAAGTCACCAACCGCCACAGGAAGTTAACAGTTCTGCTTGATGCTTAACGAGGTCATATAAGCTGTAGGTGCAGTTTTGAACAAAACTTTCAGTGTTTACCCTATTTCTCAGTTCCTGTTTCCAGATTATTTTTCAGTTTGGGAAGTCAATACTGAGCTATATTTCTGTAGGTTTGTATAAAAATATGTTCCAACAAAAAGCTTTCAACATTTCTAGATACGATGAATACCAGTCGAAGTTATGGTGACGTTCTCTATCTTCGACTCTCCGTAACGGCCATGGCCTTTTTTTTAATTTATTGGTTTCAGATCTTGCCCTTGCAGCCATCTTTAGAGGACCACACCGTGGTTCAGGTCGAAAAAATCGATTTTCGGTTTTCATCGTATTTTAGATAGATTAAGGTTTTATTTAAGTAAGCTGAAAAGGATTTTGCTGAAAATTTTTTCGAGCATTTAAAGAGCATTTTTCCTAGCACGTGTGTGTATGTGCCACGCCCTCTTGTCACCCACTTTTCTGCATATATTTTAGATCTCTATCCCCTACATTGCACCTTAGGGATTTTTTTCTCCCGAGTGTGTTGGCAATCCTTGGAACGCAACGGTCGGTATTCTTTTGTTTCTGCTGTTTGTAAACAACAAGCTTTGAAACACACGGTTAGTTTTGTTCAAGTGTGATGGCGAGTAGTTATACTTACATTTGCAGTGCTTGTTTACGTGTGTTTTGTTGTGTTTATTGAAGATAACGAAACGTAAAGGCATTTTCAAGAAACGACAATTTAGAGGAAAAGTTCAGAAAGCTTTCTGTACAAGATGTTATGTCGCCTGGCAACGATGTTGCCAATTTTAATTCTTCAAGTGCATCATCAAAGAAGTTATCACCATTTCAAGAGAGTTACAACGAATTTACTGTAAATGACAAGGGTGCAGAAGCATTATTATAAATTTGAGATCAGATGTAAGTTCTAAACTTATACAATGTAGACAGTGTGTTGAGTCAGTGTGAAAATTTATGAGTGCCAGTGGGATAAAAAGCCTAGCAATTGGTTTGGATTTAATTTGCACTAAATGCTCAGCTGTGATTTCATTTGAGAGTTCTTGAAAACCAGATGCAAGTGGCCCTTATGAAATCAATACTAGATTAGTTTATGCCTTACGATCCATTGGCAAGGACATGGCTGCAGGCAGAACATTTTGTTTAGTGATGAACTTACATCAACCACCAAATAAATTTTAAAAACTGACTGCAATATCAGAGAAAGCTGTACGCGAGGTCAGTGAGGGAAGCATGAAACTGGCTGCTAGGGAAGCAGTGGAAGAAAATGATGTTCAGATATTGCAGTTGCACTTGACGGAAGGTGGCAGAAAAGAGAACATACTTCTGAGTGGAGTAGTGACTGCCACTAGTCTAGACACCGGTAAAGTGTTAGATGTGGAGATAATGTCTAAATATTGCAAATGTTGTAAAGTCAATGAACGTAAAGAACAACTGTGTGGCTAATTTTAGAGGAACAAGTGTTGGTAGGGAAGTTCATGGAGCACAACAAATATTTCATCGCTCTAGAAACAAGAGGCGTACGGTACACCAAATATTTGGGTGATGGTGACAGTAAGGCATACAACAACGTGGTTAACTAAGCCATACGGAGATGCCATTATTAGCAAAATAGAATGTATAGGCCATGTTCAAAAACGTTTGGGAACAAGGCTGAAAAAACTGTTGATATGAGAGAAAAAAATTAGAATGTGGAAACTTGTTGACCGGGCAGGGTCAGTTAACTAAAACTGAAATAGAAGACTTGCAAGTATACTACGGGCAGGCGATTAGGAGAAATAAAATCTGGAGGCAATGAAGAGATGTTTGGGCCATACTCTTGCATACGTCCTCTACTGATAAGCCACGTCATGGATAGTGTCCATCAGGAGAAAATTCGTGGTGCAAATGCAATACGGCTCAGGCAACTCGAGAATCTTATTCTCATCGGCATTTTCTTGCTGCTGTTATTACAGCAATTAAACCTATTTTCAGAGACTTGGCTCATCCTGACGTAAGGAAATGTCCAATGAATGTTTCAACAGCATAATTTGGAACCGCCTTCCTAAAACTGAATTTGTAGGCATGCATACAATGAAACTAGGAATTCATGATGCTGTTATTACATTCAATTGTGGTAAGATTGGAAAGTGTCTGGTACTGAAAAAGCTGGGAATTAATCCTGGTGAAAATATCAATAGGCTGCAACATTGCAATAAAATGAAGATAGCTGATGCAGACAGGTCTGCATATAATATGGCCAAGAAAGCAAGACAAACATCCAGGAATGTGTAAAAGAAGCTGCAAGACCTGCTAGAGGCCAAAGAAGGGCCATCATATGCAGCATGACAATTTTAATGAACTGTAAGTAACAAATGTCTAACGTTTTTCTCTGAAGTCAATTTCCTGCAAACTAACATTTTCAGTATATAGGCACCATTATATCAAACTACCATAGATAAATGAATGAAATATTCAGAAACCTTGCATAACATAAAATGCCACCTCTGGTACTACATTCATTAAGATTTCCCATTAGGAATTTCACAAAAAATATTTTCTGCAGAAAAACTTATTTTTTGTTAATAAATTTAAAAAGTATTTCTTAAAAGCTTTAAAATGGATAAAGTAGATTTTAGTACAGTTGACATACAGTAAAAATATTAAGGTCCTACATCAGATAGTTTTTTCAGAAATAGGTCATATACTTGCCTAAATTAACATGGGTTAGATAGGCGGGGTGAGGTCCCTTAACTCTAGAAATGGTATACAGTTTTCACGATTCATAGGAAGCCATAACCTGGTACGAACTTACATAGGCTTAACTATGCATAGTTTGATACACTGCTGCATACATTACAGCATAGCGTTCGTTTCCACCTGGATTGCAAAAACGTGTAGAAACACTGAACCAAAATTCCCATTGTTCAGTTTTATTTAAGTCGATTGAGTTTTCTTAACACTAACCTGGAAAGACAACTACGGAAACCATTACGGACGGCAAGTGTCATACCAGCTGAGAAACTCGGCATTGCCAGGGTACCTACACACGTGGAATTTACTTTTACTTAAGTTTTATACAAAACGTTTGAAATAGTATGATCGGTGACACGAGTTGGTTTGCTTCACTAATACAGGAGAGTCATGTCGATCTGGCCATGCGAAAACCAACTAACATTAAGATCCACAACACGCAGCGTCTGGTCTTGTTCTTTTAGTGACATGACAGAACAGAAGCTTACCAGAAAATTGTTGCTTGGTTGATTGATTGTGGGGGAGGGAGGGTGAAGTTAAGGGATCGAACATCAAAGTTGTCAGTCCCTTGACCCGGGAGTAGTGCATCGAGAAAGACACACACAACAAGAGTTTCCTGATGTAGTTGGGAAATTCGTAACAGTTACAGTAGGAAGTCTAAAAACTTAATGGCCATCTTTGTACAGTCAATAATACATGCAAACTGAACGAAATTCAGTCAGCAGATGGGCATCCCAGGGATCAGCATGCGACATTAAACATCCCACCCCATCTGTCCTGCCCACTATTCAACAGAATAGGAGATCCAGAATAGAAAATTGGATGTGGCAGAAAGAAGGCAAACCTAATCAAAGGCAATTAAAACTAAAACCGGGACGAAAGAGTAACATGGTCAAGGAGGTAGGGTCGACGAACCCCCAAGTAACATACAGCAGGAGACGCCCCAACACCCAACCACTCAGCCCCTGCGCCAGAGAGATTAAAACCTTGGAATTGATAATAAAAAGCACTTACTGAGAAAGGTCAACCATCGGTGAATCGCCGCCACGCCCGCCCCACCCCCCAGTATTAGAGGCAATGATTCCAATAGCCCACACTTAGTAAGGACAACTGAAGACAGGGGACATTCCCAGAGTTAAAGGTTCCACAACCATGGCTCGGACAAAAAACTGAGTTAATCTGGTATAACCAACGTGGTGACGTCATAGGAATGGATTCCTTCTAGGAGACGAGGAAGGAAAAGCGCATGCTGCAGAATTCTCCGTGATAGTATGGAGTTCATTGGACTGGGCAGTATCCAACCAGAAGCCATTCCATTTCCGAGGGAGCGGAGATCATGCGCACCCACAAATCCACACCTAGGATCAGCAAAGCAAACAGAGCAAGTAAGTGCTCCTCTAGCCAAACTGTCAGCCAGTTAATTCCTCAGGATACTCACAACTTGGTACCCTAACAAAGGGCATCACGACGCAGGTCAGCAAGATCATGGATAGCGGAGACCGAAGGGTGGTAAGAATAGTAGCGGTCAATAGCCTGGAACCTACATTCTGAAACACGGTCAAGGATGGCCCATTTAATGAAATGGAGGGCTCTGCCAAAGGTTCGCGGCAGCTCATAACAAACTGTACGCGTTTAAGGCTAAATTGTAAAATGATAGTAATAAATAGGATTTAGAGTATGGAAACACGCTTGTCTGCGCCACTTGCCTTCAAAATTTCCGCTTCTATGACAACCTTGGAGAGAACTGACTAACCATTTGTGAGTTAAGGGCAATGAGCGGGAAAATGCGTAACGCTCTGTCAGTTACGTCGCGCCTTGCTTTCGGAAAGTGTTTACGAAGAGCGAGTTAAAGTGATCAAGCTGCAGCAAATCTCCTGTCGCCATCTTTATTGCATTTTTGAGACCACATAGTTCAGTTCTTTAGCCGTTCAAATGTATTCAGGAAGACTTTTCTAGGCATTTTTATACGAAAACTAAATCTAAATGTAACGGGTTTCTTGCAAAGAACGTAACACTTAGCAAAAGCAAAGCGATGTCAATTTTTAATACACAAGGCAAAAATCAGGAAATGTGCATCATAGCCAACTGATTTCTGTTCGTTTTTCTTCGTAATGGCTAGATTACAACGGAGACAGAATAATTCGTGGTCCGATCGAGATTAAATACCGCGACCTTTGTTTCCAGAGGCGTGCTTTACCGCTAAACCATCAGGCCGGACATCCGTTTAGTAGCTTTGGAGATTGGTTAGTGTGTTCAGACATTCAAGTTAGTAAATTCTGAGAGGAAAATTTCTAAAATACGAGGACAATTGAGGTTCAAATTATGGTTAAAACTTAGATCAAGTCTTACTTTTACAGTGGGAAGTTAGTTGTGTCTCACTGCAACTATAAATTGTACATTGGACAGCAACTGCATGAAGTTAAGCCCTATGCCTAAAAAAATTATTCAATCTGGGATAATGTTTGTGTAAATGTTTTGAAACAGCTTGTCTAGTTACTCAACAGAAAGAGTGCCAATAAACTAAGTCCAAGAACAAGACTAAGTGCCATTGAGGGTTCCAGATATGGGTCGAATTTGTGAAAAATTTTGTCTGCAGATATATGACATTATACAAAAATGTAATCTCTATCAATTCTTAACAAGCTGTACATTTAGCAGCTTAACACATCCAGTAACTATGTGACTCACTCAGAAGGGAGTGGGGTGTTAAATTGTTACTGTGTGCAGATAGCGGAAATAGGTTGATTTATCAGGAATGTCGCCTAAGAGAAAAACGTTGGCGCTGTATTTGATGTACCAAAACCTACAAAACTAATAATAACGGAATAAATTAACTGCCCCAGTCTCTCTCACTCTGCTTCATTTCAGTTGGGTACAGCTACTTTTGCGATTGCAAACATACATCATTGTTATCTTAATGAAGGCTCTACCACAATGTATACTAGCTGAATACAATTAGGAGCTTCAAAATGTATCTAATTATAGTTAAGGCAAAAATGCCAAGTAAGTTTATCTCTACTGTCTCAAGATGGGCACTAGCTGGATTAAAGCAAATGGTGGAAGGAGAAATCTTACCAGAGTGGTGGACCGCCGTAGTAGGCGGTAGTAGCGACCTGCGGCGGATAACTGGCTGGCACTCGGGAACCCGGCGAGCTACTGCCGTCCACCCGGCACTGGGAGCGTTCGTCCAAGTTGTGACTGCCAGCCTTGCTGCTTCCTGACGTCACCTACACACGAAAGCATGCTGATCATTGATACTGTCAATACACTGGAGTCCCGAAACTACATTCCATATAAAAATGTCGCTTTCAGGGGAATACGGAAGTGTCAGATTCCACCCGTCTGCTTTGACCCATGACGTCATCAATATGGTGGAAATGGCTATTCTAAGCGTCTCCAATATGGCGCCTATGATATCACTACATGCACACGGCAACAAACACGAAAATACGTATAAGACAACATCTCCCTCCAAAAATACAATCAAACTAACGGAACAGCGGGAAATTGGGGGTTTTATGAAGGGGACAAGGTAAATATAACAGTTAAAACACCACGATCCAAAAACACACAAGATGAACAAAAAATTTCAAAATCTACAGGAATCCGACACTTCCCTTGACCTATATAGGTCAACGGCAGCTGATGCCAAAACACCAACACCTACAGCAAAAACTACGGAAATTGGAATCAGACATTTCCCTTGACCACAGCTGACTGTACCAAAACACCTATACCTACATATAAAAAAACGAAAATTTGAATCGGTCATGTCCCTTGACCTATACAGGTCAACTACGACTAATACGAAATCCAACACCTACAGCTATGGTAAACATAAAACTACAATACCTCAAAAATTAAAAACTCAAACATCCCTATGTAAATTAAAACACAATACACAATAAGTAAACAAAACATTACAACTCGAGAAAAATAGACCCAAACACACAAAAAATGTTCAAACGTGTGAAATTTTATGGGACTTAACTGCTAAGATCATCAGTCCCTAAAAGCTTACACACTACTTAACGTAAATTATCCTAAGGACAAACACACACATCCATTCCTGAGGGAGGACTTTAGAGACGCTTCGGTTGACCCTTCGAATATGGAATAGAGAATACCGATGAAAATTAGGGAAATTTTCGCTTGTAAATAGATTTCTGACCTTTTCAGGAGACCACGTCAGACAATAGCACACCTAGCAGACAGTAAGCAACTGAAGTTTCAGGTACTTCAAAGAGACTATACACACAGCCCTGAATATCAGACATACAACACCCGCAGGATGAAAGGACCTTAAGAGCCCTGGAGCACTGCACATTTACTGGGAGACGGTCAACCAGAGAAGCACTGCAAATTCTCAAAGCCAGTATTTCATTATCTCGAAATTAGGTTTACTGACAAGCTTTATTGACCTGTTACAGTAACTCCTGTATTACTGAAAAATTTTAACCAGCTACAAATAAATATTCTAACTACAATCCCTTTGAGAGCAATTTTTTCCAAAATATTTCTTAAAATTAGTTATTCCGTTCTTCAGTCATTTGTCAACCCCGACAGTTTGTCTGTAGCATCTGTGACAATTTCTAAAGTGGTGAACAGCGAACGTCGCGGTATGTGTTCGAGAAATAGTTCCACAACACTTTACGAGTAACTACGAGTAGAGATCTTACGTCCGTTGATCGGTCACTCCAGAAGAGTTTTCTGGTGACAATCTCGACATTTCATGTCTGAAATTTATTAGAACAGGCCCCAGAGGAATCTAGAAACCTTGACAGCAACCTCGTCGATAGAACTTCACGAGCGCTTGTCTGCGCTCTGACCTCAAAGTACGTCTCAGTCGGGTAATTTACGTCTGAATAAGTAATTAGATGCCAGAAAGAAATTAAAATCAGTTTTCAGAGAAACATTTTTCAGGGACAAATGCACAGAAACATGACGTAAAAAGGAAATTTCCAGTGTCTGCTTTTGCCACACCGTGGCGTTTGTTATTGGTGAAATACTGCTGGAGTGAAGGCAAGTAAACAGGAAACAAAACCATCATCTAGGCTCACAGACTTGTGGCAAATCAGTGTCAACTGAACCAATAATTCACTTTCATATAGACTTCCCAAACTCATTTCCCAACCTAACTTAGACATTGAGTCAGTCTTACCACCATGGATATTACAGAAAATATTTCAACACAGTAAACGCTGTATACATAAAAAGAAACTTATGTAAACGTGAAAGTCAAAATGAAGCTACGGCTGTCCTTAAGGCGCTAGTAGTCACTTTGTCGGCACAAAAATGATATTTCACATGAAATTAATACCATTTCAACATAAAGGTGCAAATAAAATTACAAACTTGGATTTTTGGTGAAAGTAAAATGTGACGAAGATAATCCACAAAATACGATTAGTTCTGTATATTAGCAGCACGAAGGCAACTAGTCAGAATGCTGTTCATTGGCTATCACCAACTTAACTAGGACGCGTTGTCAACATCTGTTCTCTACAGCGAACAAACGCAGGGCACGGCCGTTTGTAGGGTTCGGCCACGCCTTCACCCATCGCCTACGTAAAAGTGTCTAGAGAATTGTTTAAGACCATATTGCAACGATTTCTTCGCGAGAAATTTAAAAACTACCTAATCTACAACATCCTTTCAAATGAAGGTAAGATGTGTAGACTGTAGTCGTCCACCTTGCATTTTTCATAGCTGATTTCAGGAAAATAAGACTGTTCAATACGAATCATCTTTGACCAGTAACAAAACATGCGACAAACGCCATAGACAATACGATAACTAACACTGGTATCTGATTTTTTTTTCAGACTGACTAATCTATAGAGCATTCTGTCACCAGACTTATTACCGCATTCGTTGGCTCTTCGCCAACTCTGCAACTCACGTTCCCACCTAATCTATACTTCGGGCAAAGCAACAGATCAATCGATCACCACATACTTAGTATTTGTTCGCTTGGCCAACTAACAAAACTGAATATATGAAAGAAAAAGAGATGCGACAACAGCCATTGACATTACGTCACTGCTGAAAACTTGTCAGAGATTCCTCTTGACCCGATTTAAGATATGTACATAATACGCACTAAAAATGCTCATTTGTCGTTTCTGGACTTATCTTGCATCTTATTTGTACTTGTCAAGAAAAGCGTAAACTGTGGAGAGAAAAGCAACCGTTTAACAATTCGATACAGGGTTGCCACGCCGTAAGTCCGTATTAAATTTACATCAAGCGCTGCTAACAATGAAAGTACACCTCGGGTTATCGCACAGCATAAACTTTCCATAACCTTTTATCCGTAATCACTTTCGTTCGCTTCGCTGACTAAATTCCAACCAAACAAGCCACACTAAAGATCAGCGTAACGAAAGCAGACTGTGGAGGGGTGAGCGGGCGGAGGGTGCGTGCGGCTTCCGCACTACTGATATACCCAAATGTAAATTTCAATCCAGCGAAATTAGATTCGAAAAAGAGGCCATTCGCCTGTAAATAAATTACCTATAACATCACACTCATTAAGATATGATTGTTCAACACATCACACATGATGAACGTTTGAGAAGTATAATCAGATGTAAGAGGGAGGGAAATTGATGAAACGTTAAGCTCTAAAGTCTTAAGTTAAGGAGCACAATCTTCAATTTGCGAAGTATGGCAAAGAAGATCGGCCGTATCCGTTCAGAGGAACCATCCTGGCATTTTCCTTAATTCACGGAAACTACAGCAAACCTAATTCAAAATGACCAGTCGAGCTTTGAAGCTTTGTCTTCCCCTGTGCGAGGCGAGGAGTTACCACTATTTTACCTCGGTACCGAAATTAACTTCAATTAAGTCATTAGAAATGTTACGCAAGCTCTGACTGGAAAAAATTTTCCGTACCCCATTTGAAAATGCGAGGTAACCAAATCTTTGACTCTGGCCCCTCGCAGACAAATTCACAATATCAGTGACAAAGCGTTTTCATTTAATTATTATCTGCCTCAGAATATCTAATTTAAAACACAGTCTAACTACTTAGCTGACTGCTATCAAAGCTGCGAGTCAAACGCTATGACACTGCACTAGCACGTCTCCTACACAACTCACCAGCAGACATAAAGCTATAAGCCAGATGTTTGTCATACCGTCCACCACTATCGGAACAGCAAGCATCGTCAACACAGCTGATAGTGAAACACTTACATTCATTGCAGCCGTCGTCGGATCAGAGGCAACTGTCTCTTTCCAGAGAACACACAACTTACCACTAACGTTTCCGGCAACCTGTCATCTTTGGTCACCGTAGTATCGACTCACGCTGCATTATCGAACAAGATGCAAAAACAAAAGAATCCTGGGTCACATGCAGACTAATCATCACTACAGCTTGAGTAGTGCAACGGAGAAGAGGCACTTCGCAGCTGTTTCACATTGTTCTTAATAACTAGGGTGGTCTGCCGAACGTTAACACTAAAATTTCGTGAACGCTTATTGAAATTTGGTTTTTGCTAAATGACTTTATCTAAGGGAGTTATTATTTTCTACAGGCATAATGCTAACAATGTTTTTGTTTATCTAAATATAAAAGCTAGTACATGAGTTTTAAACGTATCAGTGTGCCTTCTAACGGTATTTTGAAAGAAATTTCATTATTATTGCATATTCACAGCGACGTATTTCATAAAATAAATTGGAAACCGTGCTAAATGTAAGACCAAATTCCCTCTCAAGCGCAGTTTCAGCACTGTCAGACAATGTTTACAGTGAAGTGGAGCTTAATGTCGTAACAGGCTTTGACCACATGTGGCCCAGCTGCCAGCTTTTTTTTTTTTTTAATATGCTGCTACAAATCTTTAATATGCTGTAACACTGTTCTCCTGTTTCCATGAGCTATCAAATGACGCTGAAAATACGCTGTACAATTTATTAGCATTATATTATAGTTAATTCTATGTATCGGTCCACAAATACATTCCTGGTGTTACCTAACAGTAAAACACTTGCTCACTTACACACTATCATTTTGCATTTCAGTATCAGCAGTCATTTAGCTGTATTAGGTTTCCATGTTACATTGATGAGCCAAATCATTATGACCACCTGCTTAATAGCTTGTCTGTCCGTCTTTGGAACGAGATACAGCACTGATTCTATGCATCAGGGATCCGACAGTTTCTTGGTAGGTTTGTGGAGGTATGTGACATTAGGTCACTACGCACAGGGCATGTAATTCGCGCAAAAAATGGGCCGCCGATTTGCGTTGCGGTGATGACGGCCGATAGCGACCATGATGGCTTCCATAGGTTTTACATTAGGCGAATTTTGTTGCCGAGACATCAACGTGATTTCACTATAATAGGTCTCAAACCAATGTAGCACGGTTCTGGTTCCGAGACATGGACAATTATACAGCCGAAAGATGACATCGCCGTCGCGGAAGACATCAAGCGTGATGGGATGCAGGTGCTTCGCAGCTGTCAGCGTGTCTTCGGTTGCTACGACAGGTCCCATGCAAGCGCAGGAGAATTTCTCCCATAGCATAATACTGCTGTCACCAGCCTGTGCCCGTGACGCTGCACGTTTCTAGGCGACGTTTACCTCGATGAGGGCGTTTATCGAGACTACCGTCGACCTAGTGTAGCAAAAATGTGATACACTCGAAGAGCCGATACGTTTCCATTGATTGACGATCGAATCCCGATGGTCCCGTGCCCACTGCAGTCGTAACTGATGATGTCGTTGGGTCACCACGTGAACATGCAAGGGTGGTCAGCTGCGGAGCTACATGTTTAACAATGTGCGATGAACGGTGTGCTCCGAAACACTTGTAAGTGCACTAGCATTGTGCTGTTTCGGCAGAAATGCCAAAGATCACCCTCTGTCATAGTTTACAGAGCAGTCAAGCCTCCGAGCCCCACGTTCTGTGAAGAGTTATGGGTTCAAACCATTTAGCGGCTAGTGGTAGTTTCACTGTCCTTCTACCTCTTTCCGCAGGTGATCACGACAGTAGCACATTAACATTCGACCAGCTTCACCGTTTTCGAGATTTCGTTCACAGGCTCCGCGTAATAATAATCTGCCCTTTGTCAAAGCCACTTATTTCAATGCATTTCCCCATTTGCAGCCCATATCTTTATAGGGCGATCCCCCGTCCATGTATGCACCTTTTACATACTTTTATCGCCGCGTCACGTACTCGCAGTGCCACCAGGCGGTATCCAGTGTCGCGCTGGGCAGTGGTCATAATGTTTTGTCTTATCAGTGTATGTGCCTCTATACGTAAATTTTTTTCGTCGTCAGCTAAGACATTTCGGGAAATTAAATATCAGTAGAGTCTACGTGGGACTAAAACGCTGCACATGTAATGGGGAGAAGCCACAACGAGGTTCTGACCCATCTATCCAGATGTAAGCTTCCGTTGTTCCTTTAAATTACTGTGTACGGAAGTTGGAACAGTGCCTTCAACAAGCCCATTGCTAGTACAACAACTACTCATCTAGTCCTTGTCTAAACTGTGTTAGTGAGCCGACTCTCGTGCCCATGCTGACGGAACGTTAATTCAGAACATAAGACGGAAGTCTCATCAAGGAATGCAAGAACATTTTCCGTAAGAAAGGTTACACAGAATGACAGATACTGCTAGCGTTGCACCCAACAGCACTTGTACAGCCTTGGGAAACGAGAGAGCTAGCGGAAAAGTCCGTAGCCAATGCGATTGTTGCGTGCCTTATCTAGAAAAATCTACCCAGTTCCGAAGAAAACCCTGAGTTGAGACTATTTTCTAACCACCTTCCAAAACACTGGAACTACTTAGTAGTATCAAAGACAACCTCGGTTGGCACAAGTTTAATGCACAGAAAAATCCTGTACCAGTTTTATCTATTTCGATGCTCTTGCATTCGTCTTCAGCGCCGTAGATACAGAACTCGTCAACTTGTTGTATGAGTTCATTACTAATTTTTCACTATTTTTTGATATAATGGTTATACATTACGCTAATCTTATTGCATTTAATTTCGAAGTGTACTTTCAAACTTGCCCTGTTGCTCTGTTCGCTGTTGAAGTTCATCTGCACTAGAGGCAAATAGCAACATTTCGGCCGCGCGGGATTAGCCGAGCGGTCAAAGGCGCTGCAGTCATGGACTGTGTGGTTGGTCCCGGCGGAGGTTCGAATCCTCCCTAGGGCATGGGTGTGTGTGTTTGTCCTTAGGATGCTTTAAGTTAATTAGTGTGTAAGCTTAGGGACTGATGACCTTAGCATTTAAGTCCCATAAGATTTCACACACATTTGAACATTTTTGCAACATTTCGTCAGCAAACAGAAGATAGTTCAGATATGCTCCACTAACACGTATTCATTCATCGTTTTTCAAGTTTAAAGATATGAAAATTTCGTCTTGGGCTACTGAAAATAGTTTTGGTGATATGGAATCTCCTTAACTGTTTCCCGTCTCAGTGCTGACTGTTCCTGACGAAATCTGATTAAATCTGTAGCGCTGACGTTTGTATTCTTCAGTAGACTAACATGTGTTAAATCAATGCCTTGCTTTCAGGGGCTGTTAAATCTGAAGTACCTATAACTTTAAATTATTTCAATAACCTCAATGGTACAGTATTGAGGGTAAAACCTACGCTCTGGCTGACACGCCGTGGAGAGTAAGTTCGAGTCGTTTACTGAAGGTCCCAGTAAAAACGGCCGCTCCTCAGAATTCAAAGTCCGGCCAACTCCACAATTTGGCAACATTGAAGGATGCGTGTTTGGAGGAAGTGTTGCATCCTGCTTCAGGTGTTACACTGCTGTATCTGCGGGTGGTCTAGTGGTACACGTCACACAATGTAGACAAGAACTCGCGAGTTCGAGTGCACTCCTTCTTTTATTTTTTAACCGGCATTTCTGTTGTCTGCTAAAGTTGTAAGTCTGATGGAACCTCAAAGATAATTTGCTTTCTAACCCATCAGTAAAAGCAAATTCTTCCAAAAATATTTCCATGAAAGTGCTTGTGGCTGTGTCAAGATCAAAACACTTTATGCTCGAGAGTTTCCTCGCCCTTTAGCAGGCACGAACCACGGGCCGCCTGACGCCAGCCGCCGTCCGACCACGTCGTTACGGCACGCCGCAGCACACCTCGAGCTAGTTGCTGCTCTCGCTTTGGTATGTATAAAGTTGCTTTTTGATCTAGTTTTATTTTCCGCGTGAAATAACTTCGATAAACCGAGTGAATATCACGCAGTAACACGACATGCTTGTGTTGAAGTCTAACATTTATCTTGTAATTATGTGTTCGATTCTTCTGAGAGTAATTTAAGCGTTATAAAATAGAGTCACAACTAGAAAAATGTATAACATCTGTGACATATTGGCCGGCCGGGGTGGCCGAGCGGTTCTAAGCCCTACAGTCTGGAACCGCGTGACCGCTACGGTCGCAGGTTCGAATCCTGCCTCGGGCATGGATGTGTGTGATGTCCTTAGGTTAGTTAGGTTTAAGTAGTTCTAAGTTCTAGGGGACTGATGACCTCAGAAGTTAAGTCCCACAGTGCTCAGAGCCATTTGTGACATATTGTTCACTTTGGGTTTAATAGAGGGCTTCAGGTATTGGAGGCAGATCGGAACATTTGTATCGTGTGTGGGGTGAGTGGTATGGAACAAATCACCTAAAAAAGGATTTTCTTATTTTTAGAAAGAACGTTCTGCCATGAAAGATTTTCCACACGCATAAAGTCTCGACAACTGCCATATGCCATGAGCTGCGACTATTTAACATTCGTGCAACATCTGGATTCAGTAGGTAAGGTTTAGACTTTAGAAGTCTGATGCAGGAGTAATGCATCCTCTAAAACAAAGTAACAAAAGTTTGCTCATTGAGCATTCCTTTTCAATATTGTTACTAGTAACTGGTTCAGATTCATTTGTTACTTCTTAGGAAGAATTTAGTGGCTGAGCAGTGACAAATGACATCTCCTCCAGCAAATAGCAGTGTGAACAGATAATATTTTGCATTTGATGGCTCAAAAGGACTATTCTGCACTACGGACTCCTCCCTAGAGGTGTGTCCGTTGCAGCTGGTATGTCTTGTCAACTACTGAGACACCTTTTGTTGCAGTGTAAGAAAAACGACCAACAAAACTGCATAAAGTGTCGCTACTAATTTCACAACAAATCTGCCCATGGAATTTATCCTTCGTGCATTTTTATGCCTCAAATCTTTCCTTTTCGTTTGCCTTTCCTGCTCCTATCGAACGACCCTCAAGAAAATCCCTTTCCGGATGAAAATGCACTTAGAACATGGTGTGATGACGCCTTTAACTTCGAATGAGTACGTTTCTGCAGTAAAGGTAAACTACTTGAGCATTGTTAGACTGTTTTGGACATTGTGTAACTACCTCTGTTTATTGTATATCGCCCTATGAATGGGTGGAGTTTTTTAAGTGGCTACTTTAATTAGATAAATGAATTTGGTTCTGCAATATCTGATACAAGAAAATTATCACTTATCAAACAATGATCGTAATGAACTCAGTTTATTATTCTCAGGTAGATCTCACAGGAAATGAATTTAACAGTAACTGAAAACAATAAACCGATGCCTTGGCCAACTTAGCTAAAGGATCTGGAATGGTAATTCAAAGTCAACATGGATCTCAACAAATATTTACACGCATGGAGGTTGTACCATGATTACCGTAAGTTAGTACATACACATAAAAAATGCTACAGAAGGATATGTGTGTTCATCTATAGCGGGAGTCGAAAGTATGTTGAACTTCCAAACGCAAGTCTTCGAAATGAAGACTGGAATAACCAATCATCATTAGGTAAACTTCACCTTTACCTACAGAACGCATCAGCATTGCAGCTATTTCTCACCTTGCTTAGATCTGCAAGCGGTGGCTGCGGTGGATGCTATGTGACTCATTGGAACGGTTCAAATGGTTGAAATGGCTCTGAGCACTATGGGACTTAACATCTGAGGTCATCAGTCCCATAGAACTTAGAACTACTTAAACCTAACTAACCGAAGGACATCACACACATCCATGCCCGAGGCAGGATTCGAACCTGCGACCGCAGCGGTCGCGCGGTTCCAGACTGTAGCGCCTAGAACCGCTCGGCCACACCGGCCGGCCATTGGAACGGTACTGACAACTCGTCCCTGTCTGCGTCTAGGTTCAACTCCGACAGAGCAGAGCCTCTCGTCTCAGACGTGAAGAAGTCTCGAAGAAGCCTGGAGATGTATATGAAGTCTGGAAGTGAAGTCAGGAAGAGAAGTGACTATCTGCAGTCCACTTCTGAGCAGGAAAACATGGAGCTCTGTATTTTTTCAGTTTTGGGTAATTTTGGTCAAAAGAATACCGATTTTTATGAGCGCTGACCAATGTCTACAAGATGCTAGAGACCCTTCATTATTCGAATATCAGGTAATTAACCTGTAATAGAACATTTTAATCTTGGGACTCCAAAATGTGGACGATTTACTCCCTCTCTCTGCTTTCCTTCGTGCTCTGGCCAATGCGGTTAGATCTCTGTAAACACACACTCCCTTTTCCCACTGCTAAATTATTTATATTATTTATGTCAGCCAATAGGAGCTGCCTTTAAGTATCTTTAAACATTCGTTCAGTTTGGCATCACCGGTCGGGTGTCAGCGTCTCGCGCAGTACAAAGAAGTTCCAACACGCTGCTTCCGATTACTCTCTAAGGTGTTATCATAACTGCCTCTGTTTTTCGGCGAAGTTCGATTTCCCGCTGTTTCCTCCTGCAAAAGCAGTTCTTCCAGGACTCTGGCCGCTAGGCGGCACACGTCACATGGACATGGCTAGTTAAAAACGAACTCTGTTGTCCTGCACATTCCTGAGATGTACTGCGCATTGGCTGGCAGCAGACGTACGGCGCCAACTGTTCTGGTGCAGGTTTTTTCTTTCTCCCTCTGAATAAACCACTGCTTCGGACAGGTTCACCTGCCTCGCGTTTCCTTTCACTCAAGGAAGCGAAAGACAGTTCTGCGGTTATACACTACTGGCCATTAAAATTGCTACAGCACGAAAATGACGTGCTACAGACGTGAAATTTAACCGACAGGAAGAAGATGCTGTGATATGCAAATGATTAGCTTTTCAGAGCATTCTCACAAGGTTGGCGCCGGTGGCGACATCTACAACGTGCTGACATGACGAAAGTTTCCAACCGGTTTCTCATACACAAACAGCAGTTGACCGGCGTTGCCTGGTGAAACGTTGTTGTGATGCCTCGTGTAAGGAGGAGAAATGCATACCATCACGTTTCCGACTTTGATAAAGGTCGGATTGTAGCCTATCGCGATTGCGGTTTATCGTATCGCGACATTGCTGCTCGCTTGGTCGAGATCCAATGACTGTTAGCAGAATATGGAATCGGTGGGTTCAGGAGGGTAATACGGGACGCCGTGCTGGATCCCAACGGCCTCGTATCACTAGCAGTCGAGATGACAGGTATCTTATCCGCATGGCTGTAACGGATCGTGCAGCCACGTCTCGATCACTGAGTCAACAGATGGGGACGTTTGCAAGACAACAACCATCTGCACGAACAGTTCGACGACGTTTGTAGGAGCATGGACTATCAGCTCGGAGACCATGGCTGCTGTTACCCTTGACGCTGCATCACAGACAGGAGCGTCTGCGATGGTGTACTCAACGACGAACTTGGGTGCACGAATGGCAAATCGTCATTTTTTGGATGAGTCCAGGTTCTGTTTACAGCATCATGATGGTCGCATCAGTTTGGCGACATCGCAGTGAACGCACATTGGAAGCGTGTATTCGTCATCGCCATACTGGCGTATCATCCGGCGTGATGGTATGGGGTGCCATTGGTTACACGTCTCGGTCACCTCTTGTTCGTATTGACGGCACATTGAACAGTGGGCGTTACATTTCAGATGTGTTACGACCCGTGGCTCTATCCTTCATTCGATCCCTGCGAAACCCTACATTTCAGCAGGATAATGCACGACCGCATGTTGCAGGTCCTGAATGGGCCTTTCTGGATACAGAAAATGTTCCACTGCTGCCCTGGCCAGCACAGTCTCCAGATCTCTTACCAATTGAAAACGTGTGGTCAATGGTGGCCGAGCAACTGGCTCGTCACAATACGCCGGTCACTACTCTTGATGAACTGTGGTATCGCGTTGAAGCTGCATGGGCAGCTGTACCTGTACACGTCATCCAAGCTCTGTTTGACTCAATGCCCAGGCGTATCAAGGCCGTTATTACGGCCAGGGGTGGTTGTTCTGCGTACTGATTTTTCAGGATCTGTGCACCCAAACTGAGTGAAAATGTAGTCACATGTCAGTTCTAGTATAATACATTTGTCGAATGAATACCCGTTTATCATCTGCATTTCTTCTTGGTGTAGCAATTTTAATGGCCAGTAGTGTACAAATAGCGGTGGGAGTGGCCTCGCTGTGGGTTTATGGCTTACACCACGTCCCTCGACCTCATAGGCGTTCAACTTGTTTTCACAGTGGCCTCTCCTGTAGCAACAGATGCAGTTTAACATAGGAAATCAAAATCTAAGTAGCTATGTTTATTAGTACTAATTTATAGTTCATTTAATTTATTCCAATCAAATTTGACCATCACTGATATTTTACACAAGTATGGGGCAGTTTGGTTAAAACGGTCTTGTAACAAATGTTAAAGAACATGTGATTGATGATTAATTCCTCTCTTATGTTTACTGTTGTGGTTCAAATGGTTCAAATGGCTCTGAGCACTATGGCACTTAACTGCTGAGGTCATCAGTCCCCTAAACCTTAGAACTACTTAAACCTAACTAACCCAAGGACATCACACACATCCATGCCCGAGGCAGGATTCGAATCTGCGACCGTAGCGGCCTGCGGTTCCAGACTGAAGCGCCTAGAACCGCTCGGCCACTCCGGCCGGCTTACTGTTGTGGCTAATAAACTGATGTAATAAAGTAATTCTGTTAAAATTAGCACAGTGTTAACACAAATTAACTACAATGTACTTACGAAAACCTTATCACGAAAGTTTATTTTAATAAAAATAAATTATTTGTTACATGAACTTGCCTAAATCAGCATGAATTTGAAAGTCATTGCGCACTTTGGTCTTCAAAATGCTCTGTGTTTACATGTTGTCTTGTGTCATACTGAAGTATCACGGAAATTTGGCGATTATATAAAGAAGCCCAGACACAAAACTATTCACTGCCACTATTTCATAAATAAAACTGTGTATTCACAAAACCCAAAATTACGTTGGAGAAGCAAGAAAGACATTATCAACTATTAATTATCGTCACTTTTTCGGTCTTGTAATATAGGGGACAGGAAATGCTGGGAGGAGTTATAATGGAGAAGTTTTCTTAAGATTTGCTCATATATTTTCGATCGGACTACTTGTAGATCGCCGGCCGCGGTGGTCTAGCGGTTCTGGCGCTGCAGTCCGGAACCGCGGGACTGCTACGGTCGCAGGTTCGAATCCTGCCTCTGGCATGGGTGTGTGTGATGTCCTTAGGTTAGTTAGGTTTAAGTAGTTCTAAGTTCTAGGGGACTTATGACCTAAGATGTTGAGTCCCATAGCGCTCAGAGCCATTTGAACCAACTTGTAGATCAACCACAGAATAGGTAAAAAACTTGCCTACATCGACACTGGAACCAAGAGGTAATGCAGCCTTGCCTTTGCAGAGCGTTCCCATTACCTCAGAGGTAGAGAGGGACTACAGCATTCGTCTCTACCTTATTTCTCCGTCGATAGCTAGGACAGATAAATTGCAACATGAAAGTTGAGATTAGCTGTAATTTGCGCATGGAACAACCTCCCTGGACTCATAACCATAAATTGATAACCTGATGTCACCCCTTAAATAAAAACCACCCGGATTATTAAATGATGGAAATGGCAATAAAATATCAAGTGAATTTAGTAGGATAATTCTGTGCTAAATAGGAAGTAACCTGACAGTCACATCGTTGCCAGACATATTCCGCAATGTTGCTAAGTTTTAGTTAGGCTGCGGTCACAGTGGCCGCCGACGACCAACACCGGCCGAAGACGGCCGATTGTTTCGTATCAGTGCGCCACTACGTGCGCGCTCACAATGTAGCCGACCTCATCTTCCGAACGTACATAATCCGGACGACAACCGGTGAAATTCAAATCAAATTTTTTTCGGTCATAATTGCCGATGTGACACGAAACATGAACTGTGAGAAACTGGTAAGTTTGGTCAAAGGCAGAGTTTGTGGAATCCTGAGCACAAAAAATATTATAACCGAGATACGGTTCGGAATCTATGGACTGAAATCGCAGGCTTTTTGGAAACCACAAGTGGGCAAAATCTATATCAGAAATTTTAAGTGTGGGTTATAATCTGAAAAACAATTTGTTCAAGTGACAAGGATGGCTTACCTTTTGCTTAAAGGTACTGTAGTGGATGTTTCTGGGTTGTGGTAGGCGGACATAAGCTGTCTTTATATTATTATTACTGCTTACTGGCGTTGTTTTTATGACAGTAGGGTGGTGATTCTGTTACCTGAAGTGGTTTGCAAGTGTGGTGTACGTATGTGTTTACACTTTTCAGCGCTTTAGTGTTCAGAGTATCTTACACCAAACTCTATGTCTGTCTTTCACACATATGCTGAATGACAGTCACTGAAGGTTAACTGGCGAGGTGTGATTCGGGGTCTATTAACAACCCAAGTCTCACATTAAAGAAGCAATTCTAGTTCAAGTAACACCAGAAGTGACGCTTTTATATTTGACATCTGTCGATTACATTTTTCTAATAATTAGGCCTATACCACACTCTGAAAAGTACAGTTTCAAAGTTTTTGTGTGATATGTTAGATGTTATTTACGATGCTCTAAATACTGATTTAAAATGTAATATTTTCACTCTTACACCTTAGATACCTGTACTGCTAAAGTTTTAATTTTTTCGATACCCAATTTTGAAGCTGTGGAAGTGCGCTAAAAGGCACTGCAATCTGAAATAATACTGCCCCCCGGGAGTATTTTCACTTCCTTTCTCAAATCCAGTTGGTAAGTGTTTAGAGAGCAGCGAAGCGTACTAAAATCAGATTATCTGAATATCTCACCAGGACGGCATTAATTTTCACCATTTTCAGAATAAACTGAGCTGCTGTGAAACCACAAATCTACCTTTCATTAGTTAGATAATACTTGCTTCCTTACACACAAATTTTATCCGTGCATCATATAATAGAAATATGTGCTTTCACCACGTAAATTAACCATCATATGCTCTTAACCTCATTGACGAAAAACTTTACAGACCAAAGTCCACATTCTGCCACTGTAGCATAATAAACCACACTCTGGATAACATGTTTTGGAGAGATCATTAGTGCCCTATATCACTGAAACTAGAAATTTTCGTAATAAAAGCGTATAAATATGCAAAACACCAATTACGGCATGTTAGCCTGGTGAGAGAATCAAAGTGGCGTCACAAAGTTAAAGAGTTTTCAACTTTTGTGGAATGGTGTTTTTCCCTTCATCTCGTATATTAGTAAAACTTGTCTGGTAATTCCAGTAACTGAGGACAGAGTGTACAGTACTCGCCACGTTCGTTTTGATACAGATATAACCTATTTACATGCAACTTTTAATAGCAAAATTCGCACTGCAGCACTCGTCTCCAAGCAAAGAGGGATCGTGGTATTCATCCCGACCTTGTAGATTAAAATATAACCTACTTCGTACATAAAATAGATTCTAACCTAACTTAACCGCCTCGATCCCGTCAAAAACTGACGAATGAGATCGGATGCACAGTGACCAAGTTGTCGGCCGGTGAACTTTGGCGACGGCGTCTGACGACCATTGTCGGTGCCACTGTGAACGCGGCCTTATACTACTAGCAGGAAGAATTCGTTTCACTAGACGATGTGTTCCTTGGGCGGACTTGGAAGTGACTACTAGCAATCCATCTCAAACATAAGCCGTCACAGGTTGGAATACCAACAGTATATGTTAATTAATTTTATTTTCATTTAGGACTAAAGTGTTTAGGGACTAAAGCGTACGTCCTAATAATATTCAGATGGACTAACTGTAAACTTAACATAGTAAATCAACAACTGTCACAGTTATTTTCGGTTCTCTGTCTTAAGCGTAGTGGAACCTGAAAAGCTCATTCACCAGACGTGATTCACATTTTTGGTGAGTCTGCAGTGGTTATACTGTAAACATTATGAGTAGGCAACACGTCTTCTGATCATTATGGACGTAGCAAATGTTTTTCCATAAGAATACTGTCACTGTCATTGCCACGAAAACAGAAAATAGAGGAACACAAACGGAAAGACAACAACACAACATCAATGACAAAACATGAACATCCACAGAGAGACATCATAAACTACGAATAACATAAAACTCCTCATTAAGAAAGTCTACTGTACACGGAAACCATAAGAAAAGAGCCGTGTACAAACTAAAACCAGCGAATGTGTGAAGTCCAAGCTCAATTCCAACTTCTGCTAAAGGAAAGAAAAGTAACCATCACCAGAATACGAACAAGGAACATAAAACACTGACGGCAATGTCTAGAGTAAACCATTCTTACGCAAAGCTGTCATTCAGTCTATAAATGCTGAAAGAATGATAAGTATCATCTACTCGCAATTATTACAATGTAAAAACTGCTGATGTTTTTTTAGTAAAACCGGAAAGCTTTTTAAGTTGAAGTGCACGTAAGATGGAGAGAACCGGTAATAACAGTAGCTCACCAAGTTCAGTATGATGAAAATTTCTATGCACTACCTCAGAGTGCGCCCAGAATGTTAATAATTTAGTCCCTAATTGTTTCATAGGAAAGACGCCTCTAGGTTACCACAGTCTTCCCATGAGAATTATTTGAAGTGTAATGTGAAGGCACAGATGGATAGACGGTTCTAGAAACTGCAGAGACCAGCCATACGCTACTGATTACGGCGCAAAACTGCCACTACTTTATTTTAAGATGCCTGTTAATCCCAGCAAAATGCCCTGTGCTTGCATCTTTTTCCTAGCAACTTTTTTTTTACAGCAGAATGTCGCTTCATTGTGGAAGTAATAAAAAAGTGTTAAAGTCTACACCACAGCTGTCCACGCCTCCTCCCTGGACATAAATTGATACCTAATTTTGTCGTCAGCTTTTCTGACTGGGTATTTCGCCGACGGCAGATTTTTCAGGCTGGAGCAAACGTTGTGACGCCGATGTTCCACACATCGGTCATGAACAGTGCGAATAGTCTGTCCAATACAGACCTTTCACAATGACAGGGAATTTTGTAAACTCCAGGCTTTCTCAGTCCCAGATCATCATCAACAAATCGAATAAGGGCTCTAGTCTTGGCCAAAGGTAAAAGAACACTTTTAATATCATATTTCCTGTGAATTCTAGAAACTTTTGAAGAAATACTCCAGCCAAGGGTAGAAAAGCAATTGATTTACTAGTATCCGGCGCTGGTTCACTTGATGGTCCAAACTGAGAAGCACGATTAATTTTATGATCGTATATCCATGGAGCTTAAAGACAGCCTTAGGACGGTCCAGTTCCTGTGTCAAATTTTTTGAATCAGAAATGGCATAAGCTCTCTTGACCAATGTATGTAGAACTCTCATGCATTGTCTCAATGAAGGGCATAACATGTCGTTTAAAGAGACGCAAATTATTGCTCCGGCTTCTCGTTAGTGGGATTGTGTTCTCAAGGAATCCATCGAAATGCAATTATCTGATGACATTATTAACAGAGATAAAGGTTTGCCTTTAAGCAAGATATGGAACCCTATGTTATCTGATATAAAACAACAACGGTCTGGTTTTCGACCCGTCACATCCTAATTTACGGTTTATCACTTTGGCCAGTTTCTACCGCCGGCGGCGCCGCAATCCTTCGCTTCGCAGGGGGCAGCTCTTACGCTTCTCGCGCAGGCGCAATGGCCTGGACTCGGGGTATAAAGGAGCAGCCGTTTCTGATGTTCATTCATTTCCCACGTGATTGTGTACTTAGCGATCGCATCTCAAGATGACGGCCGCATGGATAGCCGAAATATCGAGTTATGAAGACGATCATATCCGGCAGCATACCAGCGAAGAGCATAGACATACGAGGTGCATTCAAGTTCTAAGGCCTCCGATTTTTTTTCTAATTAACTACTCACCCGAAATCGATCAACCTGGCGTTACTTCACGACGTAATCTCCCTGCAGACGTACACATTTTTCACAACGCTGACGCCATGATTCCATGGCAGCGGCGAAGGCTTCTTTAGGAGTCCGTTTTGACCACTGGAAAATCGCTGAGGCAATAGCAGCACGGCTGGTGAATGTGCGGCCATGGAGAGTGTCTTTCATGGTTGGAAAAAGCCAAAAGTCACTAGGAGTCAGGTCAGGTGAGTAGGGAGCATGAGGAACCACTTCAAAGTTGTTATCACGAAGAAACTGTTGCGTAACGTTAGCTCGATGTGCGGGTGCGTTGTCTTAGTGAAACAGCACACGCACAGCCCTTCCCGGACGTTTTTGTTGCAGTGCAGGAAGGAATTTGTTCTTCAAAACATTTTCGTAGGATGCACCTGTTACCGTAGTTCCCTTTGGAACGCAATGGGTAAGGATTACGCCCTCGCTGTCCCAGAACATGGACACCATCATTTTTTCAGCACTGGCGGTTACCCGAAATTTTTTTGGTGGCGGTGAATCTGTGTGCTTCCATTGAGCTGACTGGCGCTTTGTTTCTGGATTGAAAACTGGCATCCACGTCTCATCCATTGTCACAACCGACGAAAAGAAAGTCCCATTCATGCTGTCATTGCGCGTCAACATTGCTTGGCAACATGCCACACGGGTAGCCATGTGGTCGTCCGTCAGCACTCGTGGCACGCACCTGGATGACACTTTTCGCATTTTCAGGTCGTCATACAGGATTGTGTGCACAGAACCCACAGAAATGCCAACTCTGGAGGCGATCTGTTCAACAGTCATTCGGCGATCCCCCAAAACAATTCTCTCCATTTTCTTGATCATGTCGTCAGACCGGCTTGTGCGAGCCCAAGGTTGTTTCGGTTTGTTGTCACACGATGTTCTGTCTTCATTAAACTGTCGTACCCACGAACGCACTTTCGACACATCCATAACTCCGTCACCACATGTATCCTTCAACTGTCGATGAATTTCAATTGGTTTCACACCACGCAAATTCAGAAAACGAATGATTGCACGCTGTTCAAGTAAGAAAAACGGCGCTATTTTAAGTATTTAAAACAGTTCTCATTCTCGCCGCTGGCGGTAAAATTCCATCTGCCATACGGTGCTGCCATCTCTGGGACGTATTGACAATGAACGCGGCCTCATTTTAAAACAATGCGCATGTTTCTATCTCTTTCCAGTCCGGAGAAAAAAAATCGGAGACCTTAGAACTTGAATGTACCTCTTATAAGATGTCGGGAAAATCTGCGGAATCTCATGTGCCACACAATGTTTGTATTATTGTTAAAAGATATGTTAGTGAGTTTCATAGCTTTTTTACGTATTTACCATTTAATCCTCATGTACCACTCACTTTCACTTAAATTTTTATGCATATTGTGACCCAGAAAGAAATCTTGATGTACATACTGATCTTAATGTAATAAGAATTACCTCAATTACTTTGCTGTCACTTTGAAAATATAGGTCACCAGATTTAATGTTATTTTCAGGTTATTACAGCATCATGTGTTCTGCCATCATTATGGTTTTCTTGTCTTTTGTCTTACGATGACCTATAGGGTGTGATCCTTAATATAAAAGTGGTTATATCTACACTGTTTCTTTTTCTTCTGAAATTAATTACTGATGTTAGCTATGTCAGCATACCTTCTTTTGCATCTATAAGGTTATATTATGGTGTGATGACATATTGTGCCTGAAATTAGTCATAATTTCAACTGTCACACAGTAAGTACTTATATATTGTCATAGCAAGTGTGGCTAGTTTTATGGATTTAAAAGTAAAATAATTAAAAAATAAAATAAAGTGATATAAAACTTTAACTTATAATTTAATCTTTTACTTATTTTACATAAGCTGCATCGCAATGTTTTGTTATAATACTTTAAGTACATGTGTTTCACATTTTGACCCTGTAATATGTCTAAAGACTAATGACTGTAATAATGATTTTAAGCCAGGTACAGCAAGGGAATTTTTATCACTGAAAAATAAATTAATAGGGCATTACATTAATGTGCAACATGGTCCTACTTCCTTTGGCTACCACTTCCACACTTGCCCTACTTACTCCAGACCGGCACTGACCAATTGTCAAGGTGGCAGGGTACAGTGGAACATTTGTTAATTTCAGTGTGTTGTACCCTAGCTGTCCTCCATAGAGTAACGTAAGTGTGTATGATGTCTGCCACTTCCATTTTAGTCTTTGCAGTAAACAGTTTATTTTCATTAATTTATTTTCTTACATACATAATGGAACAGAAATCCATTCATCTGATTGTTGTCATTACTTTACCCTTTAAAAACTTAAAATTTGCCACCCAACTTCCCCTTGCACCCTATCATTAGTACTTTGTCCGTAAAACTAATTTAGTATTTAAGTTTCAGAATGTCAATAAAAGAACACGTAGCTGTAATAGGCAACATCATGTTATAAGGAAACAATAAAAAATGTAAAGGATTTGTTTACTCAAACTGCAGTTAAGTATATGTAGTTTGTTAGTATTTTTCAGTTTATAAAAAAAGTTAGTCACAATTGTGCAGCTGCAATACATTGATTCAGGTCTTGCGGTATTGTCTGAAGTAGGAAACTATTAAAAAATGTTAGAAGCCCAGTATTACACAACCCATCAGTACTTGCTCATTTGGCTTGAGTTGTCTCCAATAACTCCTCAGGAAAATGACTCAGCATCTGACCTCACAAAGGATATGATAAATACAAGGTACTCAGTATTTAAGTAAATATTCTATGTAAAAATAAACTTCAGCTTGAAGAGAAATACACAAAACAAAATCAGCAAAATGTATCCTTAGTGCTGGAGCATATTTATGTGACAGAAAGAGAAAAATAATAATGGAGGAACTTGAAGAAAATGGAACCAGAATCTAGTTAAAACGTAAGATTCGTAATTCAGAGAGTGTGAGTTGCAAAATATAAATTTTGACTGTACATCCAAAGGACAGTCAAATCATTGTGTTCTTGCCAAACACATCCAAGCTGTTTGTCTCTGTCGTTCAAACAAGATTTTCAAGTTTTCCTACAAGTCTTTGAGGGTGAAATGGGAAATAGCAGAGCACAAAGAACAATTATCACTACCATGAAATTATATTTAATATTTGCTACTTGTAATCATGCCCTGTCAACATGTTTCTTGCAGCCACATCCCAATTATCCAAGTACTAACAGACTGGTTGGTTGTAATGGCAACGTACAAGTGTTGACTAAGAGCAGATGGAACAATTCTAGGACTAAGTATATCAACAGATGATTTTACTGAGATATTTGCAGTTAGTATTACAACACTTTGTACAAAACTAATTCATGATACAGCAGTAGCCACAATTGTTTACACCAATACAGAAGAAATTAAAGCAAATTAATCTCTTCTTTTTATTATGCAGGGATTCCACTGGAACAGTTTACAAGTTAAAATTCACCTATAACCTATTCATGTAATAATGAAAAATGGAATATGTCACATATGGAAATATTTGATAGCTTTCATTATCCATTTCTACTTTACTCCATTCTTGCATTTTGATGAACTAGTCAGAATATATGAACTAAACGATTTTGCATTTTTTACATCAACTTCAGCAAGTAGTCCGTCAATAGCATCCTTGGCATCACTAGGCACATAACAGTTCCAGCACCATTATTTTCTCATGATTCATTAGGCTGATGTTTTTCTAAATAAAACTAAATGAGTAATTTGTTGCAAGTTAGTTCTCATTGCAATTAACTAACATCATAAGTAGTACAGGTGTGGGCATTGTGGCCCACTTTGCTTACATTTGTCATACCGTGTGATCTAGGTCAATGACCTAGTGATATCATCATACTTCTCATTGATGTCATCAGCACATCATTGTTGTCAATAATGGCATCATCCTTATCAGTGTGAGGCCATGCCCCTCTACTCCCTCCCTCTCCTCCTCATCATCTCCAGCCAATCATAGTACAGTATTAAAAAACCACAACAGTGATGGAAATATTGTAATTCTGTTAATGGGAAAGCGTCAACTCCTTGTATGGAAACAGACCAATAGTGTCCTCGATCCTCTTTTTCCAACCAATCAGAATACAGAATTTAAATTATGTAGTAAAAACATTATTTTACCTTCACTTCATAATAGAAGACATTTATTATTTCCTCGAAACTCAAAGATATGTAACCTCAAGGTCTCATTATTTGCTTGAAAGCCATAGATATTCATTATTTCCAGCATAAAATGGTGTCAAGTTACATTATCTACATACATACCAACTGTGTGTATTATAACTAAACCTCCCCCCTTCTATTTCCAGCACAGTATTAAATATCTAAGACCATGGAAATGGACCAGTTTTGAGCTTTATACACAGATGAGCCTCTCCACTAAATTCTAATGGTAAACACTAAATGCATAATGCTAAATGCTGAAGCTTAAATGGTAAATGCTAAACTCTAAATGGTTAATGCTCAATGCTTAATGGTGAACGGCAAACAGTGAACGCTAAATGACAAATGCTAAATGCTTAACGATAAAAGGCAAATGGAAAACACTAAACACTTCATAGTAAATGCTAAACACTACATCGTACACAGTAAAAGCCAATAGTAGATGACAAACGGTAAACATTAAATGATTCATGCTTAATGGCAGATACTAACTGTTACACATTTAATGGTAAACAGTAAATGCTTAATGTCAATGGCTGAGTA
The DNA here is from genome assembly GCF_023864275.1 of Schistocerca cancellata. Lineage (NCBI taxonomy): Eukaryota > Metazoa > Arthropoda > Insecta > Orthoptera > Acrididae > Schistocerca > Schistocerca cancellata. The sequence continues at coordinate 273,953,678 of NC_064629.1, forward strand.
GTAAATACTAAATTCTTAACAGTAAACACTAAACATTGAACGCTAAACAGTGAACACTAAATGGTGAATGCTAAATAGTAAACGCTTACTGGCGAACAGTAAACGCTAAATGCTTAATAGTAAGTGCTAAACCCTAAACAGTAAGTGATAAACAGTAAACATTTAAAGATAAATGCTTAATGGCAAATGGTAAACACCTAATGGTGTACACTAAAAAGTAAGTGCTAAACAGTAAACACTTAACAGCAAACGCTATACAGAAAACACTAAACAGTAAATGCTAAGTGGTAAACGCTTAATGGTAAGCAGTAATCGCTAAACGTTTAACAGCAAATAGTAAATGCTAAACAGTAAACATAAAAACGTAAATGCTAAACAGTTAACACTAAACGGTAAACGCTAAATTGTAAATTCTTAACACTATATGGTGAATGCCAAATGGCTAATGCATAATTTCTGTTGATGACTAACCAACATTGATCACTGACCATCTGTGATCACTGACTACCATCGTTCATTGATCATCATTGATCACATATTCTACATCATCCCAACACTTTTTACAGCATTGTTTATTGAAAACAGCAGTTTCGTGATCACTGACCATCATCAATCACTGCAAGTATTGTTACAAATCTCACCGACCATTCATGATGTCAAATTAAATTATTTCTGTGAAATTCAGTTTTATTCTGTACTCAAGCATTTCTCTTGCATAATTTTCTTTAAAAAAAAAAAGATCCCAAGGTCAAAACGTTAGACATCCATTACATACACGCATATCTCTGTATTCCTTACACCAAGACTACTGCACATAACGCTGTTGTCTAGTAATCGATTCTTGTCTCATTCAACTGTATTAAAACTGCGTTATTTAAATATATTACTGAGGAATAAAAGTAAAACCTAACAACATAGTATAATTTTTACATCAAATTTTTGAGAGAGAACTGTTACATTTTCATGCTGTTACACCCAGTGGAAAAAAAAGGAATTTAATGCAAATTCTACACCAACCTCTACACTTTTTGCATCTAAACCGCAAACAGTAGTTTCTTGCAGCTTGAGTACATATTTGAAACAAGTGCACCAGACAACCAAGATTTCATTGCTGTGTCTGCATTAATCAAATCGAAAAGGTACTGGTTAGCATTTTGAACACAAACTGTGTACATTGCAAATAATATATCTTTAATGTCGTTATCTTCCAGCTTCTCACACTGGAACTAAATATTTTCACAGAGCGCTTTCACACTTTATACTGTGGACATGTAAGAACTGAATACACATTCTGCATCATCCTCAACACTTTTCTGGCACTGTCCATTGTAAACAGCAGTTTATTGCCATTTGTATAGATATTTTAGACAATTCCATTAGACAATGAAGATTTCACTCCTGTATCTGCATTCATGGAATGGAAACGACACTTAATAGCATCTTTTGGGCAAACTGTGTACATTATGAATAACGTATCTTTAATTTAGCTATCTACCAGCTTCTTGTGATGGAACAGAAACATTTCTGTGTAGTAAATACATCTGCACCTATCGTACACTTCAAAACCAACAGATTTCAGAATAGATAAAGCACTCTCTCTAAAGTAACTGTATTATTCGCTCTTTGGCTTCTGTACAAGGTGTTAGATCACCTATGGCATTATGTGTGAGAGCTAAGCACTCTTCCTTTTAAAACAAGGTACCACAACGGTCTTCTTTTAGAGATTTATATTAACAGCTCTTATCCTTTCACTGCACAATATTTTGTGGATAGAAACTGATATTTTTATAGACATGAACAATTTCACATAAATAATTTCAAAATCGGTTGTGTCTGTGTTATTATCTCTTCCACAATATATTATGCACACTTTATTTCCATTCAGGAAGCCAAAAATAGTACTGATAGTCGAGAATCTTGACGGTACACACATCTTGCAGTCCTTCAGATGAGCCAGCACCGTGGCTCCAAATTCGGCGGTGACGCGTTTTGTTCTCGTTATTGGATGATGCCGTTTTTTTTTTTTTTCAAAGGTTGACACCCTTATAGTGTATTAGAGCAAGTAATCGATAAGCAAAAATGATATGTATAATTTCTTATTAGAAGCAGTACCTACTGTACTTACATATTTTGCAAAGACAGCGACTACGATGTTGACTCTCCAAAAGCTCAGTATCAACTGATAGCTTCCTATCGAGTTTTCCTGCTTTTATAGTATGTCTCTGCTGAATCAGCTGAGATTTCTTACCATATGTGCTGAATTAGGGATTGCACAATCACATTTCCAGGAAGCGCCAGTTTCCCACAAACACAAAGTGTGAGGAAACAGTTACTCCTAAGAAAGGTGAGACACTTTTTTTTTTTCAAGAAAAAAGCGTGTTGGATCTTGCAAATGCTTATCGCACTCAGTTTCCTCTTCTCCGTACTTCAAGGCTCTTGAGGGGAACATAGAGATCTTCTGCATTAAAAAAAAATTGTTGTGTGAACCACATAACTATATATGTGTATTATCGAGATAGAATTCTCCCACACACAATGATTCAACGCAGGAGCTCGTGTCTCATCAGCGACAGGAGGCCGGGAGCATCCTTGCAAGCGATAATACAAGGTGTACCAAAAAGAGTGTAAGTAGGCTGTATAGATTTTCTTATTGGTAACGCCACGCCTGTATGAAAATCACTGGCTGTGCTGTGTGCAGTCTGTGGCTGGTTTGCACTGTTGTTCGCTATTGTAGTGTTGGGCAGCTGGATGTTAACAGCGCGTAGCGTTGCGCAGTTGGAGGTGAGCCGCCAGCAGTGGTGGATGTGGAATTTTGAGTGCGGACGATCTGGACGTGTGTCCATCAGAAAGAGTAAATTTGTAATATTGGATTTCATGGACTGATATATATATATATATATATATATATATATATATATATATATATATATATATATATATATATAATGACTTATGAACACTATTAAGGTAAATACATTGTTTGTTCTCTATCAAAATCTTTCATTTGCTAACTATGCCTATCAGTAGTTAGTGTCTTCAGTAGTTTGAATCTTTTATTTAGCTGGCAGTATTGGCGCTTGCTGTATTGCAGTAGTTCGAGTAACGAAGATTTTTGTGAGGTAAGTGATTTGTGAAACGTATAGGTTAATTTAGTCAGGGCCATTCTCTTGTAGGGATTATTGAAAGTCAGATTGCGTTGCGCTAAAAAATATTGTGTGTCAGTTTAGTGTTGATCAGAATAGGTAAAGAGCGAAATGTCTGAGTACGTTCAGTTTTGCTCATCTGTTTGAAAATCAAATAATGTAAGAGATTTACCAGCACAGTAATTCATTAATTTTTCTAAGGGGACGTGAGTGCTCCGATTTTAAACAATCGTAACTATTATATTATTTGAGATATGTGTGTGAACAACGTACTATTAGAAAGATCAAACTTTCGAGTTTTACATGTTTCCCGCTATGTAGCAGCAGTGTGCGCCCACTTTGGTTCTAGTAAAAATGGTCTCGGGACAACAGAAAGCGTTTTGTGTTCTACGTTTTGTGCAGGGCGGGTGAGTAATAACTGTTCAGCGTGACTTTCGTACTGGGTATGGTGTGGATCCTCCTACAGCACAGAGCGTCAGACGATGGTGTGAATAATTCCGAGAAACAGGTTGTTCGTGTAAAGTCAAATCGCCGGGCCGTCCCCGAGTGACTGACGGAGACGTCGAACGAATCCGCCATAGTTCCACAACGAGTCCGCAGAAATCCGTTCGCCGTGCAGCTCGGCAGTTCAACATGTCCCCGATGTCCGGCTGGTGTGTGCTGCGTCGACGTTTACACATGAAACCATACAAAATTCAGCTACTGTAAGCTCTTCTTGAAGGTGGCAAACAACGCGTGGACTTTTGCAATTTCGTTCTTGACGAGATGGTGAATGACAGTTTTCTTCAACGCTTAGTGTTAAACGACGAGACAACATTCCATTTAAATGGAAAGATAAACCGTCAGAATGTGATAATATGAAATTGTACAACGTGAGAGGAATTTTTTGTGCAGTTTCACAGGAAAAGATGAATGGTCCATTTTTCTTTGCCGAGAACACTGTTGCAGGAAGCACATATCTCAATATGCTTGAGAACTTTCTTTTCCCACAGATGGAGACTGATTCAAAAGACTTCATTTACCAACAATATGGAGCACCGCCACATTGGCAGCTGGAAGTGAGGGAATTTTTAAATCAAAGTATTATTGAACAATGGATCGGTTACACTGGACCAAATGATTCAGCGTTACATTACTGGCCTCCAAGGCCACCGAACTTGACTGTATGCGATTATTTCTTGTCAGAGTTTATAAAAGACTCTGTTTATGTGCCTCCGTTACCAGCAACAATGAATGAACTAAGACATCGCTCAACAGCAGCTATGGAAGTTGTAACTCAAGACATGCTCGCTGCAGTGTGGGAACAATTTGAATACCGCATTGACGTATGCTGTGCATCTCTGGGGGTCTGGGGGGGCATATTAAACACCTTTGAAAAGGTATTAAAAAAAATCTTTTTGAGTTTCTCGTTGATCAGAAAACCAAACTTCATTGTATACGTTTATTAATTTCAGAAATATAGACTTGCCAAATCGGATGATTCTTTTTGATACATCGTATATTACGCGTGTCTTGTCTTGCAAGGTGTCAACTAGAGCACGCTTGTTTCTCTGCCTGGCTCCATACACTCCATAATACTTACCCTAATAATTTTTGTTAATCATTCTACGGAACCCCATAATAGTGCGTGCTGTGTCGCTCAGCAAATGAATAATGACGGAGACTGTTTCTGAATCTAATATTCTTGTTAAACATCATGAAAATTTTAGGCAATAATCATTGCTTCGTCAAGTTCTCCTTCAACAGATATTATTTCCATTGGTCGATGATTTCACTGTCATTAATCACATGTAGGCATTGAAGCGAACAGGTGAACAGGTGAAGATTTGTCAGAAAACTAATCGCTCTACCACTTCATTCGGATTATTACCGTTAACAAAATCGACATGTGTTAGTAATTCAGTGGCGACATTCTTCTGGTGGCAAACTTCAAGCACATTTTAGTTCTTTGTCGTACACAACATGTGGTCATCCCTCACGATTGATCCACCAATTTCGTTTATTGCAGGCTTAAAGATTTGAGTGTACTTATAGCCTCAGTTTGAATCTAATGGTTTGTGAGAGCGGTTCAGACCAGTTTTTTTAAACATTAATATTTATTTGCATTATCGCAATAAGAGCGAAGTTTACTTCGAAAAAATAAAAATTTGGAGGGGATTCCACGCCAAGAAATTTCTTGTGAATCAAAGCCAGGATTCTAAGGAAAAAAATCTGAATGGGATACTCCCAAATTGATTGTGAATCGGAGCCTGTGAATGTGCATTCTTAAAAAATAACCGTGGGGGACCTTCAATTTTTTTATTTTGAAAAACACATAAATCTGAGGAAGACAATGACTCCATCGTGAAAAGGAGCGTATTTCTAAAAAAATGTTTTTGCCCAAGGCTGTGAGTGCAATTAATATGTATAAGAGGCATAGTGTGAGCCACCTTTGTCAGTTGACGTCAAGCTAGCACAGGTCAGTTGTGACACGCTATTGACTATACACAACAAGTTGGTAAGCATTACTTTCTTTTGCATCACATAGTAGTTGCTGTTGAATGAAACCAGGCATTGTCCCTATTTTCTTTATGTTTCAAATGGATAGCAACTTTTGCGAAAGGCAAAACAAGCAATTTCTGCATGTTTGTTGATTGAAAAGGCAGCTAAAACTTTTAAAGTACTTCGCATCACACTGCAGCACAGATTAAAGAGTGGAAATGGATCGAACCCGAAGAAAATCTCTACTTTTGTATCACATAGTTGTTGAATAAAACCATGTGTTGGTCATCTTGTAAAAAATAACTCATCCATTTCTTTTTTTATGTTTCATATGAGTAGAATATGTGTTGTGGAAGTGTTGGAGAAAGTGAAATAGGATGTTGCTGCAGGTTTATAGATAAATAATATAGCTTAAATTTTTAAAATATCTCTCAGTACCCTGCAATTGAGATTAAAGGGTGGAAATAAATAGTAACCAAGCTGAAGAGCCTTGATTGTCATCTGAAGTGAACGATGGATGTCGAAAATACTCGAGTGAAACATTGAACGACTACATAGGGAGACATTCCATCAGGTGAATGATGTCCATAAAAGTTGATTTCACAGATACAGAACCAGTCAACCTATTTACTGATTCCGATCGAACAGCATGCATTGGGTTATGGGATAGATGACGAGCGATGGTATTCGCTTCCGCAGAAGAAATGAAAATATTAGCGAAATGAGGAAATTTTACGTCAACAGCGTATAGCGAAGGCTGAGCGAGCAAGCACGGCTAAGAGGCATTTCAGAGTGAGGTAGCTGGCGTCGCGTGAAGCCGTTATACATAAAACGCGTTATCTCCAGCTAAGCCTCCACACGTAGCGTTGCTGCGTATCTCGGCTCGCGCGTGCGCTCTACATTGCACCACAAACCACGTGATCTGTGTTGACCAGCTCTACTCCCGCGTGTTTGTGTACTCATTGTGCAAAATGTCTGCATTTATTAATCAAGTGCGAAAGTATCCAGTGCTCTGGGACAACTCAAAGTTGGAATACAGAGATGAAATTTTCTTTTCATCCAGTATTTTAGGTGGAGTTAAGACTACAGTACTGAGATCGTATTACGGCTGTGCAGCTTTTTTTCCCTTGTTATGAAGGGTTATTTGGTGTTTTCATATTCTCCCGAATTTTAGTGACTAAAAAAGCTGTTCTCCAAATAATCATATGGATCTGGATAATCTGAGCGCTACTTACTCTTCGCTACGAAAATAAACTGTATATCTCTAGATATCGATATATTTCTTAAACTACATCCATTTAATTTTATGAAAAGAATATTACTGTAAGTTAATTTGAAACTGACTAACTAACTAAAACTGTATGTCAATGCCTAATTCAGAAATTTGAAGGAATTGTTGTAATAAACGCTACGCCATTGTCCTGGCTAAGTGACTGAAAGTAGAATGCTGAATACAGTTCAGTTAATATCTTTTTTTTTTATCTGAACACCTGCAAACACTTTTTTGGCTAAATTACTGGGTGCATTGAAGTCGGCTTTGAAATTAGGAGGTAAACAGTATTTGTTACTGTTTTCCTCTATTAGAAGCTAATGGATAGTGAAATAAAAATAATCCTATTTCGCCATGATGGACTTCATTAGGAATCTGCGACTGTTTTTGATGACAGAGACAAAATGAAATAATTTTTTCTGTGTCAGTCACATTTTATTTTCTTCCCCCACTCATTTCGGGTTTCCACCCTCATCTTGAGATGTATCACTGCTTGTAAATAGCTCCCCTTTGTCAAATAAAAATAAACTAATCATCGCACCTTATAATTACGAATTCTTTAGTGTTTATTTACATAAAGTAGTTACTATACTATATTGAAGAACTCTTACAGTACTCTTATTGAAACTAGACGAATACTTATCTGTCGTAAATGTGTTGTAATTACTGGTTAGCAGCGTGCCACCACTGCCAAGGCACGCTTTCTTCAGGAGAGTTAAGGAAATCGTCAAAGTGGTCCCTTACTGCGGCGTTCTACTTTGTAGCTGCAGCAGCAGTTTTTTCAAGAGGTTTCCAACATGTGGTGTAGGCATCCAAAATTCTTCTGGTGATCCAACTGTTGTAACGTCCCCTTTACCACACAGGTAGTTCTGTAGTATTACTGTGGCTTTTAGTAATCTATGTACAGTGTCAAGTTGCACTGCAACGGCCGAAAGTACATTCTCCACCGCTGGGCAAGTATGCCGAAAGAGTTTCCAACGCACGCCTGCAGTGACTCACTCTAATTGTACACACTCTTCTCACCGTTAAAATTTCTTCCTCTGCAGGAGGAAACATGCATCTCCCACTGTAACATATGGACCGGGGGCTCGTCTTTTAGCACTGCAAGACTGTAAGCAGACTTTCTTTTCCCAAGTGTACTGCTTGAAAATGTGATGAATCGCATTCCTTTCCATACGATCCACGTTTACGGCTATAAACTTGCAGTCAGCATCTACCGAACCCAAAAACACTGTAGAGTAATATTTTTTGTAATTATACTAAGACGATCCAGATGAAGGTGGTGCCTGAATTCTGATGTGTTTTCCATCTATTGCACCGGTGCAGTGAGGGAAATTCCACTTGTCGTGAAATCCTGCAGCAACGTTCCTCTAAAAATCTACAGTGGGTGTTGGCATGTACAACGGTTGTATTGTACGCCACAAAGCGTCACACACTTGGTTAACAATCGGCAATACAGTACTAATGCCGACTCTGTAGCGGAAGCTTATAGTAGTGAATGAGTCTCCAGTAGCGAGATACCAAAAAAGAAAAAAAAAGAATTGTTGCTACAGAGGCTGTTATAAAGACAGAATGAGAGATATTGCGAGATGCCCATAGGAGTGCCCTCAGAAGTAGAGACACAAAAAGTGGTCAAGCTGCAACAAACTTAAAAACCTGGAAGTATGAGAAATAAATGGAGTTTTTACTCTCTGCATTGTCAGCTCACAACCCGTAAGTATTAAAATTATTCTTGAATTGATGTTTTTGAACAGAATATTCCACCAGAGCATGGTAGTCCTACATTAAAGTACAATGTAGTACCTTTATAAATAAATAACAGAAGGCATATCCTCCGATGAAAGTTATTTCTGATTTGATTGCTAAAATTAATTTTTTCCAGGCATATATTCCTGACGTCATGAATGACTCTCAGTTTACTGAAAATCAAACCAACGATGTCGATATTGTTAATGCTGAAGTTTCCGCTGCTCCTGAAGACAGTGAATTTATCAACTCTGACTACGACGTAAACACCGTCCGGAACAAATCCAAAGGAGTCGACAAAATTCTGAATGTTCTGAAAAATAAACGGAAAAACAAACCTGTTCCTTCTGTCCAGACGAAATAGATTTGTGGCGCCTTGTCACGGACCGCGCGGCCCCTCTCTCCGGAGGTTCGAGTCCTTCCTCGGGCCTGGGTGTGTGTGTTGTTTTTAGCATACGTTAGTTTAAGTTCGTTTAAGTAGTGTGTAAGACAGGGGACCGATGACCTCAGCAGTTTGGTCCCTTAAGGATTCACACACATTTGAACATTCTTATCAGCATGTCAATGTCGGTAAAAAAAATTGCCTCGAAGGTTACAAAATAGACTAAAGACAGAAGTTTCAGATGCAGTAAACCGCTCTGAAGATGAAAATGACTTATAACGCCGGTAGAGCGTCAAACTCGCTCTCCGTTGATGTCTCCAAGTACCTCCTCTGGCAGCTCAACATGGTCCAACAATCCAAAGATCCTTCACCGTAAAAATGATGATCACTTGCAGAAACTGGCATGTTGCTCCGCTCCCTGCAAGAAGACACAGTTGTTGATTTGTTTGTGGAAAACTATTCAGAACAACTTTTTAAATGCCTTAAGCACAAACCTCGCGAACTTTAAACTCAAACTGAAAATATTTCTTACGCAGAGATCTTTTTGCGGTTGTGGCTTGTAACATATTATATCAATTTTTATATTTTGTCTTGTTACGGTAGCAGACAAATACTGGGTGAGTCACCTAACGTTACCGCTGGATATACTTCGTAAACCACATCAAATACTGACGAATCGATTACACAGGCCGAACGTGAGGAGAGGGGCTAGTGTAATTGGTTAATACAAACCATAAAAAAATGCACGGAAGTATGTTTTTTAACACAAACCTACGTTTTTTTAAATGGAACCCCGTTAGTTTTGTTAGCACATCTGAACATATAAACAAATACGTAATCAGTGCCGTTTGTTGCATTGTAAAATGTTAATTACATCCGGAGACATTGTAACCTAAAGTTGATGCTTGAGTACCACTCCTCCGCTGTTCGATCGTGTGTATCGGAGAGCACCGAATTACGTAGGGATCCAAAGGGAACGGTGGTGGACCTTAGGTTCAGAAGAGACTGGAACATCACATTACGTCCACATGCTAACACCTTTTTATTGGTCTTTTTCACTGACGCACATGTACATTACCATGAGGGGTGAGGTACACGTACACACGTGGTTTCCGTTTTCAATTACGGAGTGGAATAGAGTGTGTCCCGACATGTCAGGCCAGTAGATGTTCAATGTGGTGGCCATCATTTGCTGCACACAATTGCAATCTCTGGTGTAATGAATGTCGTACACGCCGCAGTACATCTGGTGTAATGTCACCGCAGGCTGCCACAATACGTTGTTTCATATCCACTGGGGTTGTAGTCACATCACGGTACACATTCTCCTTTAACGTACACCACAGAAAGAAGTCCAGAGGTGTAAGATCAGGAGAACGGTCTGGCCAATTTATGCGTCCTCCACGTCCTATGAAACGCCCGTCGAACGTGTACCTCACCCCTCATGGTAATGTACATGTGCGTCAGTGAAAAAGACCAATAAAAAGGTGTTAGCATGTGGACGTAATGTGATGTTCCAGTCTCTTCTGTATCTAAGGATTCTGTACCTTTGGATCCCTACGTAATTCGGTGCCCTCCGACACACACGATCGAACAGCGGAGGAGTGGTACTCAAGCGTCAACTTTAGGTTACAATATCTCCGGATGTAATTAACATTTTACAATGCAACAAACGGCACTGATTACGTATTTGTTTATATGTTCAGATGTGCTAACAGAACTAACGGGGTTCCATTTAAAAAAACGTAGGTTTGTGTTAAAAAACATACTTCCGTGCATTTTTTTATGGTTTGTATTAACCAATTACACTAGCCCCTCTCCACACGTTCGGTCTGTGGAATCGATTCGTCATTATTTGATGTTTACGAAATAAATCCAGCGGTAATGTTAGGTGACTCACCCTGGATACTCGTGTAATATGATTGTAATTACCATATATTTTTACTCCATTTTCTACAACCTTTCACCCAAATAGACTACATTTCAATTTTGCCATTACGGACAAGTAGCTAGCCGTTCTTCAGGAGTCATTGATTTTCTGTAATTTGCGCCCTTTTATTAATGCCACTGCCAATAAGTGATAAAACTTCACTGTACTGTTTTCATTAAGTCTAAAATAAGCTTTAAACTTTTCATCGTCAAGCTCGAAATACGCTACGCCGATGTGAAACGACCTTAACAGTTTGCAACAGAGCACGCCACAGCCTTACCTGTCGGAAGACTGTAGCCAGTGCTGAGACGGCTCGCGTTACCGTTCCACCTAAGCCAAGCGTGCTACCACTTTAATTATCATGATATACTCGTTAATTTTTTTTACCTCAGTTTCTTTATTAACGCAAAATTGTGTTGTGGATAAGCGAGGTCTCTCTGCTTCATCTGTTTTTCTCTCCAACACATCCACATATCCGGAGAGAGATAGAGAGAGAGAAGAGAAAGAGAGAGAGAGATAAAAAAGCGTGTGTGTGTTTCCAGAAATATCTCGAGGAGGTGTCGTCCTTCCTTAGGAAATGTGTGATGCAAGCAAGATATGAAAAAAACTTGCTGACCAATGCCTACTAATCACAATTTTGCCTACTGCTTTAGCAGGGTGGGGTACTATAATACGCAAAGTGGGAAAAATCGGTAGGAAGCTTTCAGTTTATACCGAACCACTAGAAAGCCAATAACGCTGTGGCTGTTTTTGCAAAATATGTAAGAATAATAAGCATTGCTTCTAACAAGAAATTATACATACTTTTTTTTATCAGTTACTCGCAGCAATACTCGAAAGCAGGTATTCCATGTTACAGAATTTTAAGAGTCTGGGAAGCGGAAAATGCACCATAAGGGTGTCAACATTGGAAAAAAAGAGCGGCCCTATCCAATATTGCACCCAAAATGCGTTACTACCAAATTTGGAGCAACGGGGCCGCAAGACGTATCTGCCTTCAAGTTCCTCGATTTCTTCAACAGCGGTCGAGTATGTGCAATATTTCGTGGAAGAGAAATAACACAGGCAATCGATTTTGAAATTACTGTATACAATTGTTTGTGTACATAAAAATGTCAGTTTCTATTCACGAAGTATCATGCATTGTAGGTGTAAGAGCTGCAAATATTAGATTTCTAGGAGAAGACTGTTGTGATCCTTGTTTTATTTGCAAGAACGTTTAGCTCTAACCTATAAAAACAAAAGTGATCTGAAAGGTTTTGCAGAAGTCAAGGAGCGAATAATGCAGTTGATTCAGAGAGTCGCTGAACGGTGTGTGCTTTTTCATACGTACGTTAGGTACCGGAGTATTTACTACACAGAACTGTTTCTATTCCATTATAAGAAGCTGATATATAGTTATACTAAAAATATAAGGTACCCAGTTTGTCCACAAAATGCTATTCAGCGCCATTTCATTAATGAGGATACAGTAGTGAAATCTTTGTTGTCCAATACTGTCGGCTCAAATATCTTCTCAGATTGCAAGGAATTACTGATTACAGTAGATGATATTGTAAAAAGTGTGGAGGCTGATATAAAACGAGCTTTAAATTCGTGTATTTCGCGTGACAGTATAAGGATGTGATAGTTCCCAATGAAAATTTTTATGTAAAAAATTAGTATATGTTGTTTGTTTCTCCATTTAGTCCTCAGTAGTATATTAAAATAATAACATAAGTTTGATAAAGTTGTATGTGAGACAAGAAATCAATACTGGACTATTGGTGCTTACAGAAATTTTTGTGTAAGAACTAGAGATATATGTGTGTATGTAAGAGTAAAAATAAAAGATATGCATCAATTTTTTGAATAAACGTGTGGTCAATAATTTAAACCACCCGTTACAGCCCATTTCATTATCCGACAGAAATATCGTACTGCTTATGCTTTAGTTTTCACTATTAATTTTATTTATTTATTTATTTATTCGACTAACCCCTTTGCAGGGTACAGTAAATAAACTTCAGTTTTGCTTCTTTGTATTTAATTTTCGTTGCTCCAAGACTTCCCTTCGAGAGTGTTCCTTTTCTTCCTGGGTCCACTTTCTTCCATTTGCAGACCTCTTTCTTTCATGAAATCGTGCCTTTTGTGTTTCTTCTTATTATGCCCATTCTACTTCCTGTGTTTTTCATATATTCGTCATTTTCGGTGAACCATGTGGGTTTGGATTTGTAGCTGTTTAGTAAATTTAAGATCTGCTTGGTTAGCCTGTTATGATCCATTAGGTACATGCGTCAATAATTCTGTAGTCTTCTTTTCCTCTTTACATAGTCAGCTTTTCCATTTTCTAATATAGCTCTCTGTTTGATCTTAACTTGTATTCAGTGCTACTATTACTTCTAGATCCCAGTATTTTCCTTACAATTCTTCTCGCAACTTTTTCTAGTTTTTCAAGATCCCGAAACCTTGTTAGTTTAAGTGTTTCTGCTGTATGTTGTGTTTGTGGCCTTACCTCTGTTTGATAATGACTTTGTTTTGTGTTCTAGGACAAAGCTTTTTTGTTATGTATGTTTCTTTTCATTTAGAATGCCCTTTCCATTTTATATATTTTCTATAGCTACCTTTTGAGTTTCTTGTTATCCATTCTCCTTGGTATTTAAAACAGTTTGTTTTAGGTATTGTGTTGTGAATTTCAACACTTGGAGGGACATCATTGAGATTTGTCATAAAATACGTTTTTTCAAGTAATATTTTTAGTCCTATTATGTGTGCTTACTTCTGTAGTTCTGGGATTCGTTCGTTGGCATTACCCAGTGAGTCAGTAATTAATGCTATGTCATTTGAAAAAGGTAGACAGTCTATGGTGAATTCATTTGGGTTTCTTCGTAGTTGAACACCCTTTGTGTTGATGGATTCCCTCCATTCTCTCACTACCTTCTCTAACGCACAGTTAAAAAGTGGTGTTGATAGACTATCACCCTGTCTTACTCGTGATCTTATTGCAAAATGTTTTAACAGTTCCCCTATAAATTTTAATTTTGATGTTCTGTTTGTTAAAGATCCTTTAATTATTTCTGTCGTTTTCTTCTCGAGTCCGAATTCCTGATCAGTGAATTTCTACCATTTGCGTCACTTGCTGTTTTAAAATCCACAAAAGCTATCACGTATTTCAAGTTTCTGATTTTCGTCGTTTCTATTACGTTCTTTGGTATCTGCTCTGCACAAGACCTTCCCTTCGTAAATCCTGCTTGATATTCTCCTAGTTGTGGGTCGAATATTCCTTCGTCACTCTTTAAAAGTGACATGGACGATATCTTATATGTCACTGGTAGGGGGGAGATCCCTCTGTAACTAATAACAGCAGTTTTCTTTCCTTATTTATGTAGTGCATGTACTAATGCCGATGTCCATTCTGATAGTAAGCTGCTTGTTTTCCAAATTTCGTTAATGATTTCTGTTAGACATAGAATAATGTTGTCAGTATAGTGTTTCCACAACTCAGCAACTGTATTGTCTTCTCCTGATTCTTTGTTATTCATTTATTGTTTATTTTCATTTCCACTAATGTCTGTGCCAATGAGTAGGCTTCGCCATCGATCCTTACATCGATTAGATGTTAAGAACAACGGTGTATGTCCCATCCGTCTTGATGAAGTAAGGCACTCAAGTATAACACGTTGACTGTCAGGAGGCCGCCGGCAGCGCAGCAGAGTCGCTTTCTGTAGCTACCGGCAGCTGTTGGCGCATTAACATCTTGCACTTGCCCTCAGCTGGTTTCTTAGCAGTTGATTATCTCGACTGGGAAATAAAAACATTCTGCTTGCGATGGGTACCATTGCACAAGGGTTTTTCTCGTCTTGGATTAACTTGTTGTTGTGCCCTGTAGTAGCGTTGCAAGATGTGGTAACATTTACCTCCTTTATCAGGTGAAGGATCGATTTGCATTAGAATACTAACATCGGTTAACTTACTACGCAGAACGAAAGCAGCTAAGTGTGAACAAGGGTTTTGATCACGATATGACGGAGAATTCGACACGAGCTACGTATACAACAGTGTACAAAAGGAAATCAAGTCACAATTTTAATGTATTCCTTAAACGTGCTGTAAAGGCTAAGGGGCTAATCAAGAAACAGTCGTGCATTTCGAAAAGAAGAATACCTACAAATGTTTTGGCCACAAAATGCTATGTTGTCAGAAAGTATTCTCTTCCAACGTAACGCTAAAGACACCAGATCCAACGCGTCGGGTGCTTAATAAGAAACCACCTTAAAAAGACATCCATTGCCGGACTTAAAGCTCAAATGGACATAATTCGTGAAGAATGTGAAACGTAACGAATCGAGAATAGCAACAGTTCTTAAAAACGAAATTACCTTTCTCGGATTCAATATAAACCGCCAGAAAGAATTAACAGATCACTTAAGGCTTAGCCGGCAGAGTACCTCCGTTAGTTCGAAACGGTTTTATTGCATCAGATGCTCTACGCAATCTCCCCCCACTTGAATACAACGTACAGAACATTCATAAAACCTTGTGAAACGGACAGAAAATGCCTTCTTTATGATGTTCAACTCATGTGTCACATTGGTTTGAATCTCTGTTATGTAGTCGAAGGATGACCCTCCCATGGGAATTTCTACACTTTGTCATTTTATGATACATTGGTATTCGAAACATCGAGTCTCGTCACGTGTGATAATCTTTTTTTTTCTCCTGAGAACACACATGACAGATTTTTCCATTTCAATCAGGTCACGGCAGGCGTCCAAGCGTTGTTTTGTTCTAGAGTCAAGCTGTGCGATATACATTTTGCACATATTTTTTATTCTTCTAAACATTCTACATCATGTCTTGAACACTTGATTTTGAGATGTTAAGCTCCTTTCCATGACAGCGAGCTGAAAAGTAATGCCTTGGGATTTATGTGAAAACTCTTAAGGCTTTTTAAATAAAACAAACTTTATTAACATGCTACGCCATTCTTCTTCTTGACTACGTACTTTTTTCTCAACGTAGTATCCCTGACGACGTACACATTTCTCACAATGAGAGAGCCCATTGTTGATACCATAGCTATAAAATGCTTGACTTTGTTGTTGGAGCCAAAACCTCACCTCATCATTATCAAAGTGAAATCCTCTAAGGTACTCAAGTTTTGCAAACACGGGAAAGTGGAAAAGTGGATGGGGCCAAGTAGGGACTGTATGAAGAATGATAGATAACAGTGAACCCAAAGCGTCGGATTGTTGCAGAGGTCGCACCGCTCGTGTGTGGCCTGTCATTATCATAGTGAAGGACAGGGTAATCCGTACGTGCACGAACACTTCGAATCAGTTCCTTTAGAAACGATTACAGCACACAGTTTCTCAGGCACCGAAGTACTTATATTACACACAACCGTGTTACACACTACAATTCTGAGCGCTCTAGCGACAGTGGGTTATAAACTGTGTCAGCGAGCGGGAAAGACGACCTACTAATATTGTCACGTAGAAGAAGGTGTAATTAGATGAATGACAAACACTAACTTCACTTAACGAAGGTTTATACAGCACTTGCACAGACAAGAGCGCGGAGTGAACTGTTCCTGGCCAGAACACATACGTATATATGCAGTTATAGAACATTCCAGTACAATGATTCTTGACATTTGTGGATACTTCTACAATGTACTCAAACCGAATATAGAAATTAAATTTTTATACTTGAGGTGAGTTTTGAATTCACGTCCCTCCATGCAACTGTCTATCATCACAACCACTACACTACAGTGACTGGGCCACTCAACTTCTTCTGCGACATTGTTCCCTCCTTAAGTGAATAGCGACTCGGTGTTACGTCGTCCTAGCCCGGGAACGAGTCATCGCTCCTGCGTACTCCGACTCCCGATGACTGATGTTCAGCCTGGTGGTGATCTTCTTAGAATTTCCCTTGCCGCTACGCTCTTCGTCACCTTTCCACTTGTTGCCTATCGCTGGAGCTTCGAATTTATCCTGGGTTGCAGGATCCCTACAGGGCTTCATTCGAAGGACGTGGACCGTATCTCTGATCTTTCGTCGTCTCATGTCGCGGTCAAAATCTTCAACTTCATAAGTAACATCATACAACTGTCTTACAACCTCATCAGGTCCAAAGTAGCGCCTGAGGAGCTTCTCAGAGAGACCAACCTTCCGAACAGGAGTGGAGGTCCAGATGAGGTCACCAGGCTGGTAGTCAACAAGGCGGTGGCTCGCGTCATACCTGCGGCGATCGTTTCCTTGAGCTTGTAGCGTGCGGAATCAAGCTAACTGCCGAGCGTCCTCAGCTCTGGTTAACACCTGGTTGATGTAGTCGTCGTCCACGTCATCGGGATGTAACGGAAACACAACGTCCATCGTCTTCGTCGCTTCACGCCCATGCACCACGAAATATGGCGTAAATCCTGTGGTGTCTTGTTTGTCGGTCTTTTAGGCAAACGTCAAGAAAGATAGCACCTCATCCCAGCTGCTCTGTTCAACACTGACTAACATCGATAGCATGTCGGCCAAAGTCTTATTAAGGCGTTCAGTAAGCCCGTTAGTTTGCGAATGGTAGGCAGTCTTCATGTGATGAGTAATGTTGCACCGACGGTTTATTTCTGTCACAAGATTCGATTGAAAAACTTTCCCCCGATCCGTAATTAACGACCTTGGAGCACCGTGTTTTAATACAATGTCTTCCACGATGAATTTGGCTACCTCGAATGCTTCAGCTGTTTTCACGGCTTTTGTAATGGCATAGCGTGTCAGATAATCAGTGCAAACAATAATCCATCTATTGCCAATAGCAGACGTTGGAAATCGTCCGAGGAGGTCAATTCCAACACGCTGGGAAGGCGTTTCGGCTGGTGGAATTGATATCAGTCGGCCAGGTGGTTTCTGAGGAACTGCCTTTCTCCTCTGGCACTCTCGACATTGTGACACATAGTGACGGACACTCTTACATAAACTTGGCCAGAAAAATCTATTGCGGATCCTGTCGTATGTCTTAATAAATCCTAAATGTCCAGCCTCAGGTGTGTCATGGAATATCTGTAGAACATCTAAGTGCATGTGTTTAGGAATCACTGGTAGCCACCTCTCTCCAAACGGATCAGAGTTTTTCTTGCAGAGTAATCCATTAACTACGTTAAATTGTCATTTCACATCCTCTGAACGACTTAAGGGAGGGATAATTTGAGATATCTTGGCGTCCTTCTGCTCAGCAGAGAGATCCTGGAGTGCAGCGAGACAGTCACTATCTTCATCAAAGTCTTGATGGTCTTGCACAGGGTTTCTTGAGAGACAGTCGGCATCTTGGTGTTTTCTTTCACTTTTGTACACTATGGTTATGTCTTACTCTTGAAGACGTATTGCCCACCTGGCCAGTCGTCCTGCTGGATCCTTAAGACCTGTCAACCAACAAAGTGAATAATGGTCTGTAATAACTGTGGATGGCCTTCCATAGAGATACTGTCGAAATTTGCACATGACCCAGATCACAGCAAGACATTCTCTTTCTGTAGTTGAGTAGTTTCTCTCGGCTTTTGTAAGTGTCCTAGAACCATAGGCTATAACCTTCTCTTTTCCATCTGAAATTTGCACCAGAACAGCACCGATCCCATACTCACTGGCATCGGTGTGTAGTTCTGTAGGTGCTCTCTCATCATGCAGACCAAGTTCAAGGTCAGCTTTCCGCAGCACATCGAAAGAATCTTGTTGAGCAGCACCCCAGATAAACTTAGCATCGACTTTTAACAACTCTTGGAGTGGCCTGGCTTTTATACAAAAGTCTTTGATAAAACGGCGGTAATAAGAATATAATCCGAGGAAGCTTCTCACATCTCTAATACTTTTAGGAATAGGAAATTCCGTTATAGATCTCATGTTTTCTGAATCTGGCCGCACACCTTCGTTTGAGACAACGTGTCCAAGTATTTTGATTTCTTTTGCTCCAAAGAGACACTTTCTTGGATTAAGTTTCAGTCCGCCTTGTTGGAGACACTTAACAACGGTCCACAGCCTCTTTATGTGTTCATAAAATGTCTCTCAGAAGACTATAATGTCATCTAAATAACAAAGACACATCGACCACTTCAGGTGCCTTAGAATATTATCCATCATTCGTTCAAAAGTTGCTGATGCATTATACAAACCAAATAGCATTAACTTAAACTCATACAGGCCCTCGGGGGTGATGAATGCAGTTTTCTCACGATCGGCCTCATCAACTTCGATTTGCCAGTATCCCGATTACATGTCCATGGTTGAGGAAAACTTAGACCCCCTTCAGACAATCTAGTGTATCGTCAATTCGTGGAAGAGGGTAAACATCCTTTTTAGTTATCTTATTAAGCTTCCTGCAATCAACACAAAAGCCCCAACTGACATCCTTCTTCCTGGTGAGAATCACTGGTGACGACCATGGGCTCTGCGAAAGCTGAATGAAGTCATTCTTCACCATTTTCTCTACCTCGTCGCGAATTATTCAACATTCCGTTGCTGACACACGGTATGCTCTCTGGCTTATTGGTTGATGGTCTCTAGTCCTAGCCCGGTGCTTCACCGTCGATTTGTCTAATTTGCTCTTCACCTGTGGATTGAAGTATTCAGAGAACTCTTGAAGAATAGCAAGTAACTTCTTCTGTTGGTCCTTAGTGAGATCTGGTGATAGTCGAGCTAGATCTTGTCTCGTAGTTGTAGCTACAATTTCGCTCACAGACTCGGCATGGGAGGTTTCTATGACTCTCAGTTGTTCCGCAATTAACGGCTCAGCATTTCCTACGCACATGCGTCTTGGAAGGATCTGCGGTTCTCGGCGACAGTTAACTATCCACAATTCACCGAATCCGTTCTTAAACAAGACGACAGAGGCTGGTATGACCAAGTTATTCTTCAGTGGTATGCTTGGCTTACATTCCACTACAATACCCATGGGTAGAAGCATGGTATGACAAATGAGAGTTACATCTACATCTACATCTACATTTATACTCCGCAAGCCACCCAACGGTGTGTGGCGGAGGGCACTTTACGTGCCACTGTCATTATCTCCCTTTCCTGTTCCAGTCGCGTATGGCTCGCGGGAAGAACGACTGTCTGAAAGCCTCTGTGCGCGCTCTAATCTCTCTAATTTTACATTCGTGATCTCCTCGGGAGGTATAAGTAGGGGGAAGCAATATATTCGATACCTCATCCAGAAACGCACCCTCTCGAAACCTGGCGAGCAAGCTACACCGCGATGCAGAGCGCCTCTCTTGCAGAGTCTGCCACTTGAGTTTGTTAAACATCTCCGTAACGCTATCACGGTTACCAAATAACCCTGTGACGAAACGCGCCGCTCTTCTTTGGATCTTCTCTATCTCCTCCGTCAACCCGATCTGGTACGGATCCCACACTGATGAGCAATACTCAAGTATAGGTCGAACGAGTGTTTTGTAAGCCACCTCCTTTGTTGATGGACTACATTTTCTGAGGACTCTCCCAATGAATCTCAACCTGGTACCTGCCTTACCAACAATTAATTTTATATGATCATTCCACTTCAAATCGTTCCGCACGCATACTCCCAGATATTTTACAGAAGTAACTGCTACCAGTGTTTGTTCCGCTATCACATAATCATACAATAAAGGATCCTTCTTTCTATGTATTCGCAATACATTACATTTGTCTATATTAAGGGTCAGTTGCCACTCCCTGCACCAAGTGCCTATCCGTTGCAGATCTTCCTGCATTTCGCTACAATTTTCTAATGCTGCAACTTACCTTTCTAGCACTGACTGCAGGAATAATCACTTCATCCAGCGCACATAGTCTCCAAACACTCGGATGCGTATCTTCCTGTCCACATTATCTCATTTCATCTAGCATAATCTTCGAGCGACCAGAATCTATAATCGCCTGAGAAGCTTTAAAAAAGTCCCATCCGAGAATGACGTCATGACTACACTCTTGTAAGACGATGAATTGTAATGGAAGTGTACGGCCACTTATACCCACACGAATGACACATCTTCCTGTAGGTTTTACATATTTCCCATTAGCTACCTCAGGCAGAGATGTTTTGCTGTCGACGAATACGGTTTTCTGCAACTGGCGACGGTACTTCTCCGAAGTGACTGAATACGATGCTCCAGAGTCCACAAGAGCTTGGGCTGGTCGACCATCCATGAGGATATCGACGTAGTTTCCTATCATTTTTGTAGTGGTCGACGGCGGAGGATTTTTCTCTTCGCCGGCCTCACCTCCAAGAAAGGTCACACCCTTTAGTTTTCCAGGTTGCTGCGGCTAGGTGATCGGTTGGAGCTTCTAAACTGTGATGGAGACCTTTGTCGGCGTGTTGGAGAGCGTCCTCTCCAGCGGCTAGCTTGCAGCGATGGTGACCTATGTCGTCCTGCACCCACACCTTCTTGTTTATCTTCGTCGTCCCGGAGTTAGCGTCGGCTAAGATCGGTCTGCTGGCTTCTGGCGCGGGTGTCATCAAATATCCGCCGCCTTTCTCGACAACAGCGCACCACATGTCCCGGTCGTCTGCAGTGGAAACATACTGGTTGGTTTCCTGGGTCCTCCAGACGTCAGTCTTCCTTGGTGTCCAAACAGGTTCCTCATGCGGCATTGTAGGAACGTAACTTCGTCTGGGTCTCGACTTTTTCACCGTTTTAAAGGGAAATGAAGGACGAGAGATTGAGTTCAATGTCTGTTCCACTTCCTCCCTTATGACCTCTTGAAGCGTCTCGGATTTTCGCTAGCAGTGCAATCAAGTGCCTTCTGAACTTCTTCTCTCACTATCTGACGAAGAACACATGTGAAATCAGTGTCTTCCTCCACCACAGACATCGATACGACGTTCGGAAGCCGTTCAAACATCTTGCGTGTAATTCTTTTTTGATGCATTGTCTCGATATACTGGCAACATTTTATGAAGTCGTCTGCTGTCGAAACTTCCTTCAGGAGTAGGGAATGATACATGTCCTCAGCAACACCCTTCATGACATGTGCAACCTTATCTTCCTTCTTCATTCGAGGATCCACTATTTTACACAGCTCCAAGACGTCTTGAATGTAGGATGCTGTCGTTTCTCCTGGACGCTGTGCCCTGCACTTTAATTTATCTTCAGCCTTGCACTTCTGTCGATGTGTGTCGCCGAAATACTTGCACAGTTCCTCCTGGAATGCTTCCCAGCTTGTAAACTTCTCCTCGTTGTTCTCTTACCATTGCTTGGCAGTGCCTTCCAAGTAGAAAAATACGTTCGCCAAACACACGGTGTCATCCCATTTGTTAAATTTCGCTATACGCTCATATACCTTCAGCCACTTGTTTGGATCCCGGCCATCGTCACCAGAGAACCCGGAAGGATGTCTCATGTGGTGGCACACAGTTGCTGTCATCGTAACGTCCCTTTCTTCTTCTGTCCCCGATAGATTGCGATCTGTTAAATATGGCTCGAACTCGGGTTTCTCGCCACGTAAACGGCGGCTCTGTCGTGGCCTGATACGACCCACTGTGTCGTCGATAATGTACGCTATCACAAGTTCCAGTACCCAGCGTCTCCAGCAGAATAATGTTACGTAGAAGAAGGTGTAACTAGATGAATGACGAACACTAACTTCACTTAACGAAGGCTTATTCAGCACTTGCACATACAAGAGCGCGGAGCGAACTGCCTCTGGCCAAAACACATACGGTATATATACAGTTATAGAACATTCCAGTACAATGCCTCTTGACATTTGTGGATATTTCCAGAATGTACTCAAACCGAATATAGAAATTAAAATTTTACAGTTCAGGTGAGTTTTGAACTCAGGACCCCCCCCCCCCCCCCGAAAGCCCTGTAGATCCGAGATTTATTGCCATTAAATGTAACGGAGTGCTCAGCTGCGAGTTGACTCGTCCCCCACCCCCACCCCCCAAATAGCAGGGCGCAGCTGAGGAGAAAAGCCTGCGCTACATCTGAGATTATAATGGCGTTATATCTCTGAATACATAAATCGCTAAGTGGTATCGTGAATCCACATTGGGTGCTATACTGACCCAGTTTTCCAAGATGTAAGTAAGAGGACCAGCTAAAGCACGCAGCATGTTCCGCCTCCTTAACTTCCAATATAATAAACACAAGTGTAAACAGCACATTTGCTTCAAATGCCTTAATACCTTTCCGGAAGAAAATTATATAAAAAGACATCTCGAGGACTGGGAATCCAGGGAACTGGTACAAATTGATATGCCTACAGAAGAAATCAAGTTCATTAAATTCAAGAATGTTCACTGCCAGGAACGATGTCCATTAGTGATATATGTTGACTTTGAATGTCCCTTTGCCCCTATCACCCATTGTGAAGGGAACCCCTTTGCCTCACATACCACCTTCATGCAAAAACATGTACCATATGCAGCAGCATACCAACTTGCATGTTCATATGATTCAAATCTTAACTGCTATGAAACTTATGTCAGGGATAATCCTGTGGTATGGTTCTCACCGAGGTTAAAAAATTCTCAAGGGGTGTTGATAGGCTTTACAGTACCAACATCCCCATGATCGAATCAGAGGAGGTTAAAAAATTATAAAGTGCAGTTAACTGTCATATTTGTGAGCTGCCATTTGATAGAAAAGCTGAAACTCCCTGTAGAGATATTATAGGGAAATTCTGCAGTGCAGCTCACTATGCATACTACTTGAATTACCAGTCACCAGGGCACATGCCCGTCTTCATCCATAATTTAAGTGGGTATAACGTTCACTTTCTAGTTGAGCAATTGGCTAATTTTGGTATGAAGAAAGATCAGGTCAGTGTCCTGTCTGAGAGTGTAGAGAAGTATATTCCTTTCTCGAAACGAACGACGCCAAAAATTACACTCCACTTCCTTGACTTTTTTCATTTCATGCAGACTTCACTCCAGACACTTGTTTATACTCTACCTCAAGAGGATATGCACATCACCCGATCTGCATACACCAGTGAGGGCAAGTTTCAGCTTGGGACTAGGAAAAGAGTTTTCCCTTATGAGTATCTGGATAGTAAGGCAAAACTCTATAAAACCAGGATATCCAACATGTTTGCATTTACCAGTTCTCTCATACGTCATGTGGTAACTAGTACAGATTATGAGCATACCATGAACGTCTGGCAGGAATTCAACATTCCTAAGTGCTTAGAGCCATTGAACCAGCCAATTCAAAATTCCCAATTTGGATGAATACGCAAGACTATACATGGACACCAACATGCACTTGTTTGCGGATGTTTTTGAAAGGTTCCAGACTGTATGCATTGCCACATTCTCTCTGGATTCCACTTCTACTCAGTTATATCGCAACCCAGTATGCCGTTTAGGAAGGGGGAGGTTTCAAGATGTCGAAGGTTTCAGTAGAATTTAAGAAACCTATCTGTTTGGGTATATGTATACTGGACATCAAACTCAACATGTACCGCTTCCACTCTGAGTTTGCCAAACCTCATTTCGTGGATCCCAAGTTACTTTATATAGATACAGATAGCTTCATCTATTGGTTGAAGAACTGCTATCCATAAGAAGTAATTAGGAGTCATGGTAATGAATTCGACACATCGGGATATGCAGCCGATAATCCTTAATGTATTGTTCCTCAGAACAAGAAGGTTATCGGCATAATGAAAGACAAAGCGGATGGATAGCCGATTGAGGAGTTGTGGGTCTAAGACCCAAAATGTATGCATATTGTACAATAGATGGACATGCGGCATCACGTGTCCTCACGGTTGAAGACTACTTGCAATGCCTGTACAGCAGCGCTCGCAGTGCTCTGCCGCAACCTCCACATACGGTACAGCAAACTGGCATTTGATCACTAGATCACGAGGTGTGCACTATGCTGCTATCTAAAGTTGGATTGTCACCTCATGCCATTAAAAGAGCCATTTGCGATGGCGGGATCTAATCCCTTTCATACTCACACTATTTACTTGAAGCGCAAGACGGGGTGAGGGGTTCAGACAGTGTGAATGAGAGATAGAGAGAGAGAGAGAGAGAGAGAGAGAGGAGAGTGAGTGAGTGAGTGGCTGACCGAGAGCTTAGACCGAATGGTATGGCTCTTTTAACGTGGTGTGAATACTGTATTTGTGTGATGTATGGTGTGTCTAGACGTGTGATTGCTTAAGTGTCTGTGAATACTTGTGAGTGCGTCTGAGTGTGAGTGACTGTGTAAATATGTATGCCCGTGTGTAAACACATTCCGTTTATTTTTTCTTAATAAGTAGAATACTATGTATGCATAAATACATAAGCGCCATGTGCTGAAAAAAAATTAAATATTATAAAGTTAAATAGGTGCAACACATGTATAAAAAGTTTAAAAATTGGAGTAAAATCATGAAAAAAGTTAAAAAATGTAAAAGGAGAAAAAAATAGTTCTACCTTATTTCTCTCTTTTGCACTTCATATATGTGTGTGATTGTGTGAATACATATGTAAACAGAATAGCTTTTAAATTTCACCTACTGCTAGCTGTGCAAGTCATAATAGTTTTAAGTGTGAGTTCCACCCAGCTCATTTTAGTGCTTCTGTTTAGGATGACT
The DNA here is from genome assembly GCF_023864275.1 of Schistocerca cancellata. Classification (NCBI taxonomy): domain Eukaryota; kingdom Metazoa; phylum Arthropoda; class Insecta; order Orthoptera; family Acrididae; genus Schistocerca; species Schistocerca cancellata. Next base: position 273,979,173 of record NC_064629.1, read on the forward strand.
ATTTTAGGGCAATCCACTTCATTGTATTATTAAATTATTTCAGCTGCTTGAAGTGAAAAATTTTTAGAGCCATCCAGTTCAACGTATAAATTAAGTCTTCTGTTTGGGTGTAATTTCACTAGTAATAGTAACAGTATTAGTGTAAGAGAAATTATGCCTCTGCAATAGCTGTAATCAGTACTGCAGCGTAAAGTAAAAATTTTTTTCAACGAGTACTATTATTTGTAAAGCCAAGAATTGTGGATAAAAATATTTCCAACAGTAACAAGAACTGTGAATTTTAAAGCAGTATTATTTCGTTTATTGTAAAAACAACAAGATTTGTAAATGTGAAGCTTTATTACTACTGTGAATACTTATGTCTGAATAAATATTTGTTATTCATTACCATGGGTGTTTTTGTTATTTCAGAAATCCCTACTCTTTCAAATGTATATAAAGGCTGTGCAAGGTGGACAAGATACTAGCCTGAAGCATGAGGGAGGTAACGTTTAACAAAATATATGTAATCATTGCATGGGATTTCGCCTATCGTGCTGCATGTACAGGCTTTTGGGAACAGGTGGCGCGTGATCGTGTCCGCTTCCAGAGACATATAGCAAACATGTCTGAAATTATATCTCCTGTGTCTGAGCAAAGCCACAGGAGTAGGATCTGGACAAAGCTACATAATATCTAAGTAAGAGCTAGGTAGAAAGGAAGAAAACACACAGAATGGGAAGTAAAAAATACATTTATTTTCATTAATCCAACTCAAACGTAATTTTACATTTTCATAAGCAGATACAACATTATTTACAAACACCATCTTCTTCTTGAGCCAATGTATAGAGGGGCACCCGTAGAATTTCTGGTCTTGAATAGATGCAAACTTGAAGATTCGCTGCATCTTTCCCTCTATTTTGACGTAGAAGACAGTATCAGGATGAGCGTATATTCGAAGTGACATCATCATATCTTTATAAGGTGTTCCAGGCTCTGATTTAACTATCTCATTCTGCTTAGAACAGTCTATTATGATGACTGGTGCTCCTTGAATTTCCGTGGACTGAGTAGGCATCCTTTCTCTTCAACACCATCATAGTAAGAAGCACGGAACCTTGCATACATGTCAAATGCTAGATGGTATATATTTGGTCCCTCTGCAGCAGTAAGTTGTCATACGGACCGAATTCTGAATTCAAATGGCTCTGAGCACTATGGGACAACTTCTGAGGTCATCAGTCCCCTAGAACTTAGAGCTGCTTAAACCTAACTAACCTAAGGATATCACACACATCCATGCACGAGGCAGGATTCGAACCTGCGACCGTAGTGGTCGCGTGGTTCCAGATTTTAGCGCCCAGAACCGCTCGGCGACACCGGCCGGCAATTCTGAATTCAAGTAGACTCTGGCATTAGTTAAATTACTGTTGTCAAATACGGTGAAATCATTTTCTAAATTCCCCCTTCTATTGGTCTGAAATGCAAATAAGATGAAACTCGGAGTTTCCAGCTACATGGAGATTTTAATAGCCCATGTTTGTCTGCTCGCTGTCGGTAGCACTGGGTACTCAAAAACCTCCCATGAGCGGTAAGTTAATGGCAGATAAGTACCAGTATTCAGAACTTTTAAAAGCTTCAAATGCTCTTTGTCTGCCACAATGATGTGTAACATTTTCCATAAAATTTTATTGATGATATGGTTCTCCTCTTGAGCTCCTTGAATGTATGAGTTGCTATCCGTCGCAGTCTGTGCCAGAATAAGTTCCTGTTTAGCATTCATAATAATTCGCTGCATGTCCTCGAAGTACCCCATAAGCATTTTTAGAGGTATGAATGCAGTAAATCAGAGGTACTATTCTGCCGTTCTGCCCACAGACAATCCTTCATTTTCTAAAACCTTCAAATCCGAGGATGATGATGAGACACATGTTTTAAGAGTTGAAGCTATGCCAGCATTACGTGTACGATCAATCTCCACCCCATTAAGTTCATATTATATTTTCTAGAACAGGAATGCTAAACCATTGCGTGTAAGCTTTGAGCCCAATGTATGACTACCATCGTTTTTGTTAAATGATACATCCAAATGCATGGAACTCTGGCATGGAAAATTTAAAGCGTCTTGATGCTGGATAACAATCCTAATTTCATCGTTCTTTTTAAATGTCGTTGAAGCATAAGGGTGATGTGAGAAGTATTCCTGGAATATGATTCGCTCATCATATTCCACTGCGTGAGATATATTGATCGACGACGTCATTGCGAGGTTTCAAGCCTACTCATATGAGGAACCCGCAGTTCGCACGTGTCATCACCTTGTAGTTCTGCTGCGAAGAGCTGTGCTGTCCGTTGTGTGCGCTGGTTTTACACCTTACGGCTATTCTGTCTTAGAGGTAGTCGTACAATAACTTCGTCACCATATATGTCAAAAATTTGGTTATTCTGGTCCACAAGCTCCAGGTAGTCCAACGTCTGAACTGTCACTGGAAAGTGTATAGCGCTACTTGGAGTCTGAACAATCGCATTCCCTGTTCCAACTGATGGGAAGGATCCGTAAATTGAATGAGTCAGTCTCTCGTTGAGATATGAAGTCGATGCAATGTTACAGTCAACACGGATTGTTATGATAGGGAGAATATCACTATCTGATCAGATTTGTAAAATTTACTGGGACCCATCTTCGAAACCTGTCCCTTTGTGAAACCCAGTAGTGGGCCTATTGAACCTTTCTGCTTAAAGTCAGTCGATGAATTCACCGTCCTTCCTCAGATTTGAGTGTACTGATAGTTCCACCGAGCTCAATCCCTTTTCTGGACTGTTTTAAAAAACTTCGTTTAAATGGCCAATATCGTATGCACCAGGTTCAGTTTCCACAATTTCGATTTTACCATTGATTTCCAGATTCGGTTTATTCTTAGTCTCTGCGATATTTGAGATGGTGGTGTATGTCTCCAGTGCAATCAGTGCGATACTCCAATGTTTAAATCAATTGGTGGGAAGTAACTCGCACGTTACACAGACGATCGATCATTTGTTTAAAGTCAGAGTGTACGACATTACATCTAAACATTAACTGGTGAATGGGTGCTTAATTTGTAAAGGTCAGGATGAACATGATGCATAGATGACCCCACAGGAATGTACAAAATTCTAGGTAGCGTCGAAAATTATAGAGCGCATCTCTTCTCCCTGTGAAGCATCGTTGTAATTCTTCTGGAGGTTGCAGGTCGTCGAATGAGTCGGAATAGTAGACGTTATTTGTATTTTTTTTTACATATGGACCCCAGCGAGTTCCACGTCCTTCTGCTACATCAAGATTCATAATTCCACAGACTCCTGACTTCCACTTTGGTAATGCATTCTGCATAAACATATTGGAATGTTGAATTTCTTCTTAACAAAATTAACCAGATCTGTATTTATAAGCACCCTGTCTGGAAGGACTGCTAGGGTGGTTTCGTTGTTTATGAAGAGAACTAGTCCTTTCTTGATGGTTTCAGGTACAGCCCTTTTCCGTTGGCTGTCGCCTCCATCATGCAGTTAAGTCTTTGTGCCTCCTGCAGTTGCTCCTCTGGGTTTTGTGCATTCTTGACTATCCTTACAATAGCCGCAGCACCCCCAGCCAGTGAACCCACCACTGAGAGAACGGCTAAGGCAGAAATGAGGAAAAATATAATTCCACCCAACGTCTTTGGTATTGGTAGAACCCTGGGTGGTTTAATCGATCTTATTTTTCTCTCTCTTTCCTGCTTCAGGGTGTTTTTAGCTGCATACATCGTTTTCAGGACGCAGTTTTGCACGCATCCTTTGGTTGTCTTCTTCCTTAGCGCTCTAAGTCCAGTGCTTTTGGCAGAACTTTACACCCAATCCCCAACTTAGCTTCACCATGCATAGTTTCTTTCAACAGCAAATGCTGCGAGGCGTTGACCCATACCAATATCTCTTAGCACACGTATTGCCTTACCTGTATCAGCTAAAATTCTGTCAGCGGTGTGACGATCTTCATTTGCTGCGTATGCGATGTCATGTTCCACACACGCATTGTCGAGTAGATTTATCCCCTTATCACTGCGTGCGAATCGTTTTGGAAGTTTTGTTAAAGGTCCACGGTAGTTAAATCCAGGAATGTGTAATTCCACTGTTAGTTTGTCGAGAATACCGCCTCCTCCTCTAATGCGTCTCCTGCCATGCATGTTTTGCTCCTCACATGGTTGTAGGCTGCGCACCCTGTTATACAGGATGGAGCAAAGGAAACGCATGTTTTTCACTATTGAATGACTGGGACACGGTTCGATAAAAATAATAAAAACAAGCATTAAGTGATAGATTTTTAATGCAGTTTTGAAATATACATACTTTAATTACATTCGAAAAATAATGTCTTGGAGATGAAATCCTTCTTGCTGGATACAAATTTGGATCCTCTCCCGAAAAATACGCATGACTCTCTCCAACTTTTCATTCGGCACGGCTTCAGTTTCCTGACGAATGGAGTTCTTCAGGTCATCGATTGTGCGAGGCTTCTTCATGTAGACTTTTGATTTTAAATATCCCCACAAAAATAAGTCACACATCGACAAATCGGGTGAGCGAGGAGGCCAGTAAACATCACCATACCTCAAAATAACATGTCCTGGAAGCAATTGTTCAACCACTTCCATGGATGCTCTCGCCGTGTGAGCTGTGGCACCGTCCTGCTGAAACCATATTTCTCTCACGTTCACTTGACGCCTTTTAAGTTCTGGACGAAGAAAGTTGTTTAACATTTTAACGCAGTTCCAACAGTCCCCATCCGTGAAATGCAGCACCACACTGTTACTTTTAAACTGTGGAGAGGTCTTTGGTGTAATTCATGTGGGTTCTCCAGCGCCCAATACCGACAATTTTGAACATTGACGTAACAATTTACATGAAAATGTGCATCATCATTCATGAAGACTGTAGCATTTGCACCTTCCGTAAAAATGTCATCCATTACGCGACAAAACTATCTGCGCTGTACAAAATCCCCTTCACTAAGCTGCTGGACGATCATTATCTTGTACAGGTGAAACTTAAGATCATCATGTAAGATGCGGTGAAGCGAACGATATGACATACCCAGCACTAGAGCCTGTCGTCTAGCCGATCGTTTCGGACTAGCATGAACTGCCGTTCTCACTCGATCTACATTTTCCGGAGTACGAACTGAACGGGGAAGACCAGGTGGTTAATTTTCATCACAGATCCAGTACTTCTAAACGCTGCAACCTATCGGAGTACAGTATTTTGATCAGGCACTGCACCTCGACGTCCAACTCTAAAATTTTGACGTTAAAGACGTTGCACTGTGACTACAGAATCATTGTTTCTAAAGTACTGCTCGTCAACGAACAGATGATGCTCTACGCTCCATAGCGACTGAAAGTACACTGTATGGGCAGTCTGCCAACATTCATTCAAGGTCAATATCCCCTCTCGTTGCCTCGTATTAGCGGTTCAAAAAATATGCTTTTCCTCTGCTCCACCCTGTATAGCAAATCGTCAGCATCGATCCAGCTGTTTTGTGACGTCGGAAAGCTCAGCCATTTAACTTATGCTCTATTCTCTCGATGCCGTATGACCTCTACGAGATACACATCTAGTCCGAGCTCTTCTATAACTATTCTGTGTAAAAGCATCCTGCAATTTCAGTACACTGCTCTCCTTCAAGATGTAGTTTCAAGGATTCGTTCTCTGCGCTCTGGAAACTGAATATCTTGGTTGACCAGTTTGGCATGTATGACTTCGTTAATGCTGTCTTTTGTATTGAAATACGTACTAAATCACCTACATTAAATTGTTGCTTGCGTGGATCTATTATTTTAATACGATTTTATACTGTATTTAGGTGTCCATTATCACAAACATCGATTGATCTCATTTTTATTGTGCCATGTTTGGGTCGATTATACTGTGCAGTTATTCGCAGGAGGATATCGATCAGTTTGTATGAGCCACAAAGACTGAATCGCATCCAAATTTGGACTTTCACTGTTCTTTTCAGACATTCCACAATACTCGTCTTCAGATGGGTGAATGTTGTGTAGTGATGTATTCCATACTGCTCCATCACCGTCTTGCAATGTCTATTATAGAACTCGCCGCCGTGATCGGTTTGAACGTTGTCTAGGCTTCGGTTCGTCCCCATCTGCAGCAGTCGCTCAAATATGTGCGACATCCTTCCCTGTTTTCGCTTTCACTGGTAATGCCCAGGCAAATTTAGAATAAGTATCAATGATCATTAAAATAGATGTGAATCCGCTTTTCACTCGTCAATATTCACTTATGTCGACAATTTCAGCCTGCCACGGGTCGTCCAAACCTTTAATCATAACGTATTTTCGAGGGTACGTTTTGTGTGCTGGTTTGTGCAGTTCTCGAAGATGATGTCGATAGCATCACCAAGGACTTTTTTTCCCACCATCCAGTGTAGGTTTTGTATTGGTTCTGTATTTCTCATTACTTCGGCTTCTTGCATTCTTATCCAGACCAGTCAAACGCAGTATATCACGATACATTTACAGACCTTTGTTTTTAATTTTCGAGTCCATGTACAAGCGAATGTTTTGTCTATGCACATCCATCCTATGAGACTGGGCGCCCGGCATGCATGCGAATTTATCCATGGTGATACGTTTTTCCATACTGTGATTCTAAGTCCGCACAAATCTTTACAAAGTAATTGGACGACATATCGGTTCCTGTCTGAGCCTGGTAAGTGTATTTTAAATTCAGATTGTCCTGTCTGAATGCCATAATTAGGTTTGCATTATTCCTCAACAGCTGTTTCGGGATTCTGGAGTATGTCTGACCCAGACAAAATACATGAACATCTATATGGCGATCAAAACAGAAATACTGTCTAATTTGATTTTGGTTTTCCACAGTAACATCGTAAAATATGAACACTGTGTTTGGCTTTACTTTTTCCGGTGGAGGGATATCACTGCTCTCAGTGAATGCCGTGTATGCCACAGCATCTACATCCTGCAGAATCTACTGTAATAGTTGGTTTTTGGGCTGACACGATGTTTTTCAAACCAACACACATGAAACTTCCTGGCAGATTAAAACTGTGTGCCGGACCGAGACTCAAACTCAGGACCTTTGCCTTTTGCGGGCAAGTGCTCTAACAACTGAGCTACCCAAGCACGACTCACGGCCCGTCCTCACAGCTTTATTTCCGCCAGTACCTCGTCTCCTACCTTCCAAACTTCACAGAAGCTCTTCTGCGAACCTTGCAGAACTAGCACTCTTGGAAGAAAGGGTATTGGGGAGACATGGCTTAGCCACAGCCTGTGGGATGTTTCCAGAATGAAATTTTCATTCTGAAGCGGAGTGTGCGCTGATATGGACCTTCCTGGCACATTAAAATTGTGTGCTGGACGGAGAGACAAGGTACTGGCGGAAATAAAGCTGTGAGGACGGGCCGTGAGTCGTGCTTGGGTAGTTCAGTTGTTGGAGCACTTGCCCGCAAAAGGCAAAGGTCCCGAGTTTGAGTCTCGGTCCGGCACACATTTTAATCTACCAAGAAGTTTCATATCAGCGCACACTCCGCTGCAGAGTGAAAATTTCGTTCTGGATACACATACATGCTCAAAGCGGAGATCATGCGGATGTGCTTGCGGGGACATGAGAACATCTGTGTTGCCACAGTTTGATAGACCCACAATTATTGCACGTATTTTGTTGGGAATGAGTACGTTGTTCTTCTTCTACTTTTTCTTTTTCTTCCAGTCTTCTTGCGCACAGTCACAGCTCCAGTCACTTACAACAAAGTCTTGATGTTTCACCCACCGTGCCATGATACCTGCTACGTCAGGTACTGTCTTGAATTGGGTTTTTATAGAACATAATGAATACTATGCCTTCCCAAGATACCGACTATGTTAAGTACCGGCTATGAATGGGCTTTTATAGAGAATTTAGTTAAATGACAATTTTCAACTGTTAATTTTTCAGTGAAAATACCGGTAGTATTATCTGTAGTAATTGCAATATAATGAGAGGTAAGAAATAAAACATACGTGGCTATATACATTTTTATTCAGTGATCATGCATGCATCAACAGGTTCTTTCTTTATCTTAATGCCAGTACTGAATATAGAAAACAATGCCTTCTTGTCTACATCTACACGATTACTCTGCAATTCACATTTAAGTGCTTGGCAGAGGGTTCATCGAACCACAATCATACTATCTCCCTACCATTCCACCCCCGATCAGCACGCGGGAAAAACGAACACCTAAAACTTTCTGTTCGAGCTCTGATTTCTCTTGTTTTGGTGATCATTCCTACCTATGTAGGTTGGGCTCAACAAAATATTTTCGCAATCAGAAGAGAAAGTTGGTGACTGAAATTTCGTAAATAGATCTCGCCGCGACGAAAAACGTCTTTGCTTTAATGACTTCCATCCCAACTCGCGTATCATATCTGCCACACTCTCTCCCCTACTACTTGATAATACAAAACGAGCTGCCGTTTTTTTTTTGCACCCTTTCGATGTCCTCCGTCAATCCCACCTGGTAAGGATCCCACACCGCGCAGCAATATTCTAACAGAGGACGAACGAGTGTAGTGTAAGCTGTCTCTTTAGTGGACTTGTTGCATCTTCTAAGTGTCCTGCCAATGAAACGCAACCTTTGGCTCGCCTTCCCCACAATATTGTTTATGTGGTCTTTCCAATTGAAGTTGTTCGTAATTTTAACATCCATGTACTTAGTTGAATTGACAGCCTTGAGAATTGTACTACTTATCGAGTAATCGAATTCCAACGGATTTCTTTTGGAACTCATGTGGATCACCTCACATTTTTCGTTATTTAGCGTCAACTGCCACCTGCCACACCATACAGCAATATTTTCTAAATCGCTTTGCAACTGATAATGGTCTTCGAATGACCTTACTAGACGGTAAATTACAGCATCATCTGCGAACAACCTAAGAGAATTGCTCAGATTGTCACCCAAGTCATTTATATAGATTAGGAACAGCAGAGGTCCCAGGACGCTTCCCTGGGGAACACCTGATATCACTTCAGTTTTACTCGATGATTTGCCGTCTATTACTGCGAACTGCGACCTTCCTGACAGGAAATCACGAATCCAGTCGCACAACTGAGACGATACCCCATAGGATCGCAGATTGATTAGAAGTCGCTTGTGAGGAACGGTGTCAAAAGCATTCCGGAAATCTATAAATACGGAATCAACTTGAGATCCCCTGTCGATAGCGGCCGTTACTTCGTTGTGCGTAGCACAAGAACAATGTTTTCTGAAACCATGCTGATTCCGTATCAATAGATCGTTCCCTTCCAGGTGATTCCTAATGTTTGAATACAGTATATGCTCCAAAACCCTACTGCAAACCGACGTCAATGATATAGGTCTATAGTTTGATGGATTACTCCTACTCCCCTTCTTAAACACTGGTGCGACCTGCGCAATTTTCCAATCTGCAGGTACAGATCTATCGGTGAGCGAGCGGTGCAATATGATTGCTAAGTAGGGAGCTATTGTATCAGCGTAATCTGAAAGGAACCTAATCGGTATATAATCTGGACCTGAAGACTTGCCCGTATCAAGCGATTTGAGTTGCTTCGCAACCCCTAAGGTATCTGCTTCTAAGAAACTCATGCTAGCAGCTGTTCGTGTTTCAAATTCTGGAATATTCCATTCGTCTTCCCTGGTGAAGGAATTTCGGAAAACTGCGTTCAATAACTCCGCTTTAACGGCACAGTCGTCCGTAACAGTACCATCGGCACTGCGCAGCGAAGGTATTGACTGCGTCTTGCCGCTTGTGTACTTTACATACGACCAGAATTTCTTCGGATTTTCTACCAAATTTCGAGACAATGTTTCGTTGTGGAACCTATTAAAGGCATTGAAGTCCGTGCCAAATTTCGCGCGTCTGTAATTTTAGCCAATCTTCGGTATTTCGCGTTCTTCTGAACTTCGCATGCTTTTTCCGTTGCCTCTGCAACAGCGTTCGGACCTGTTTTGTGTACCATGGGGGATCAGTTCCATCTCTTACCAATTTATGAGGTATGAATCTCTCAATTGCTGTTGCTACTATATCTTTGAATTTGAGCCACATCTCGTCTACATTTGCATAGTCAGTTCGGAAGGAATGGAGGTTGTCTCTTAGGAAGGCTTCTAGTGACACTTTATCCGCTTTTTTAAATAAGATTATTTTGCGTTTTTTTTATGGTGGATTTGGAAGAAACGGTATGAGCCTAGCTACAACGACCTTGTGATCATTAATCCCTGTATCAGTCATGACGCTCTGTATTAGCTCTGGATTGTTTGTGGCTAAGAGGTCGTGTGTGTTATCGCAACCATTTACAATTCGCGTGGGTTCGTGGACTAACTGCTCGAAATAATTTTCGGAGAAAGCATTTAGGGCGATCTCGGAAGATATTTTCTGCCTGCCACCGGTTTTTAACAAGTATTTTTGCCAACATATCGAGGGAAGGTTGAAGTCCCCACCAACTATAACCGTATGAGTGGGGTATTTATTTGTTACGAGACTCAAATTTTCTCTGAACGGTTCAGCAACTATATCATCGGAGTCTGGGGGTCGGTAGAAGGAGCCAGTTATTAACTTAGTTGCCGGCCGGAGTGGCCGTGCGGTTCTAGGCGCTACAGTCTGGAACCGAGAGACCGCTACGGTCGCAGGTTCGAATCCTGCCTCGGGCATGGATGTGTGTGATGTCCTTAGGTTAGTTAGGTTTACTTAGTTCTAAGTTCTAGGGGACTGATGACCTCAGCTCTTAAGTCCCATAGTGCTCAGAGCCATTTGAACCATTAACTTAGTTCGGCTGTTAAGTATAACCTCCACCCATACCAATTCGCACGGAGTATCTACTTCGACTTCACTACAAGATAAACAACTACTGACAGACACAAACACTCCACCACCAATTCTGCCTAATCTATCTTTCCTGAACACCGTCTGAGACTTCGTAAAAATTTCTGCAGAACTTATTTCAGGCTTTAGCCAGCTTTCTGTACCTATAACGATTTCAGCTTCTGTGCTTTCTATTAGCGCTTGAATCTCAGGGGCTTACCCAGCACAACTACAACAATTTACAACTACAATTCCGGCTGTTCCTTGATCCAAACACGTCCTGTATTTTCCATGCACCCTTTGAGATTGCAGACCACCTCTTACTTTCCCGAGGCCTTCTAACCTAAAAAAAAAAAACCACCCAGTCCACGCCACACAGCCTCCGCTACCCGTGTAGCCGCCAGCTGAGTGAAGTGAACTCCTGACCTATTCAGCGGAACCCGAAACCCCACCACCCTATGGCGCAAGTCAAGGAATTTGCAGCCAACACGGTCACAAAACCGTCTGAGTCTCTGATTCAGACCCTCCACCCGGCTCTGCACCAAAGGTCCGCAGTCGGTTCTGTCAACGATGCTGCAGATGGTGAGCTCTGCCTTAATCTCGTAAGCAAGACCGGCAGCCTTCACGAAATCAGATAGGCGCTGGAATCCAGAGAGAATTTCCTCAGATCCAAAGCGACACACGTCATTAGTGCCAACATGTGCCACCACCTGCAGCTGGCTGCACCCTGTACTCTTCATGGCATCCGGAAGGACCCTTTCCACATCAGGAATGACTCCACCCGGAATGCACACGGAGTGCACACTGGATTTCTTCCCCTCCTTAGCCGCCATATCCCTAAGTGGCCCCATTACGCGCCTAACATGGAGCTCCCAACTACCAATAAGCCCACCCACTGCGATTGCCCGGACCTTGAAGGCTGGGAATCATCCTCTGGTTCAGCCAGACACAGTACCCGAAACTTGTTTGTCAGACGCACCGGGGAGGCTTTCTGATCAGCCTCCGGGGACGTCTTTCGCTGCCTGCCACGCCTTGGAACGACCTCCCAATCAACCATCTACATCTACATCCATACTCCGCAAGCCATCTGACGGTGTGTGGCGGAGGGTACCTTCAGTACCTCTATCGGTTCTCCCTTCTATTCCAGTCTCGTATTGTTCGTGGAAATAAGGATTGTCGGTATGCCTCTGTGTGGGCTCTAATCTCTCTGATTTTATCCTCATGGTCTCTTCGCGAGATATACGTAGGAGGGAGCAATATACTGCTTGACTCTTTGGTGAAGGTATGTTCTCGAAACTTTGACAAAAGCCCATACCGAGCTACTGAGCGTCTCTCCTGCGGAGTCTTCCACTGGAGTTTATCTATCATCTCCGTAACGCTTTCGCGATTACTAAATGATCCTGTAACGAAGCGCGCTGCTCTCCGTTGGATCTTCTCTATATCTTCTATCAACCCTTTCTGGTACGGATCCCACACTGCTGAGCAGTATTCAAGCAGTGGGCGAACAAGCGTACTGTAACCTACTTCCTTTGTTTTCGGATTGCATTTCCTTAGGATCCTTCCAATGAATCTCAGTCTGGCATCTGCTTTACCGATGATCAACATTATATGATCATTCCATTTTAAATCACTCCTAATGCGTACTCCCAGATAATTTATGGTATTAACTGCTTCCAGTTGCTAACCTGCTATTTTGTAGCTAAATGATAAAGGATCTATCTTTCTGTGTATTCGCAGCACATTACACTTGTCTACATTGAGATTCAATTGCCATTCCCTGCACCATGCGTCAATTCGCTGCAGATCCTCCTGCATTTCAGTACAATTTTCCATTGTTACAACCTCTCGATACACCACAGCATCATCTGCAAAAAGCGTCAGTGAACTTCCGATGTCATCCACCAGGTCATTTATGTATATTGTGAATAGCAACGGTCCTATGACACTCCCCTGCAGCACACCTGAAATCACTCTTACTTCGGAAGACTTCTCTCCATTGAGAATAACATGCTGCGTCCTGTTATCTAGGAACTCCTCAATCCAATCACACAATTGGTCCGATAGTCCATATGCTCTTACTTTGTTCATTAAACGACTGTGGGGAGCTGTATCGAACGCCTTGCGGAAGTCAAGAAACACTGCATCTACCTGTGAACCCGTGTCTATGGCCCTCTGAGTCTCGTGGACGAATAGCGCGAGCTGGGTTTCACATGACCGTCTTTTTCGAAACCCATGCTGATTCCTACAGAGTAGATTTCTAGTCTCCAGGAAAGTCATTATACTCGAACACAATACGTGTTCCAAAATTCTACAACTGATCGACGTTAGAGATATAGGTCTATAGTTCTGCACATCTGTTCGACGTCCCTTCTTGAAAACGGGGATGACCTGTGCCCTTTTCCAATCCTTTGGAACGCTACGCTCTTCTAGAGACCTACGGTACACCACAAGCAACCGGGGCAACCACAGTGGCAGACCGATCTGGGGACAGACGGGACGAGGTTGACATCCCCGTGATACCCAAGTCCAGCTCCCCACAGTGGTGCCCTTTGGCAACAGCCTCAAGCTTTGTGACCGAAGTCAGCGCCGCCTGCAGCTTTGAGCGAAGGGATGCCAACTCAGCCCTCATCCGAACACAGCAATCATAGTCCCTGCCAATTCTAACCGATGTTGAACAATAGTTACTGAAACACGCGTCCGTGCCTAGATAACGCAAGGGAAACACCCAAAGAATGTATGAACTAACCTGTACAAATGCCTAACGACTGCGCTACAATCTGCCTGAATTTACGATTACAGTAATTAAAACTCTAAATTACACCTCAGGTACTAAAACGCGATGCTACAACACTCAAATACTATAATACGCCCGAAATTTATGAATTAAACAATGGAAGTACCCAAAAACGCGTAAAGAAATTAAGAATTAAACTATGTAACAAATAAGTAAGGTAGGAGTATACGACTTGCTGGTGGCAGCTGCTTATCCAACGGCGGCAGGGAGCACAGAATTTACAATGTATTTCTCTCAAACTTATATACAGTATCCATCATGCTAGACATATTGCTCTACACGTTCGGAAAGCTTCCCCAACGCCTTTTTTCTACCCTAAGGTGCCAGAAACCAGGCATGCTCAAAGCTAAACATTCGAATGCATGGCCCATGTGCCGACAGCTTCAGGGCCATCTGTATATACTGAGGTGACAAAAGTCGTGGAATACCTCCTAATATCGTGTCAGATTTTTTGCTCGGTTTTGTTTCTTCTACGGCGCAAAAACAAGTGGGGTCATGCGCACCCAAGTCAAAACTATTGGACACAAAGATAGAATTTAAAAAACGACTATACGTCAATCCCAATTAACGCAAGAGAAGACAACTAAAAACAGGGACATGGAGAAAACACCACAAAAGACACCATACAGACACGAAGGTCCAGAACTAAAAATTAAATGGCCTTCGCCATATTGCTACGATGGATAAAAAATACAACGCGGTCGACAGCCCGCGCGTCATTTGCTAAAACGGTCAATAACTCAGACGGCAAAACCCAAGCGGGAATGTAAATAGTTAAACGGACATTCCGTCAGGAAAGGGTGGACAGTTAATACCTGGGCGTAATGGGTACAAAGTGGTGCGAGAGCGCCACTTAAATGACGATGGCTAAAAAGACAGTGACCAATACGGAACCGAGTTGAAATAACATCCTCCCAGCGGGAGGGCCGAGAGGAGATCGTCCAAGCCGTTGGTAGAGGCTTAATAAGCTAGAGCTTATTCACATGAAGGGAGGACCAATGGCAATGCCAAAGTGACAACACCTCCTAACAGATGGCAACACAAAGATCGGAGGGATATAAGAATTAGGGGACTGAGATATGAGAACTGCAGCCTTGGCAGCAGCCTCGTTTCCTGGGAGACGAACATCAGCAAGAACCCACATAAACATCACAGTTGCTCCACCAAGACTGAGCAAGTGATAGTTTTCCTGGACCCACAGCACTAAGGGATTTGTGGTGTACAGCACACAGAGACTTTGAAGGGCGCTGAAATAGTCTGAGCAGAGGACACAATTTGAAAATGTGTCGCCGGATGTACTCTATGGTCTGATACAAGGCGAAGAGCTCGGCTGTAAATACTGAGCAGGGTGCCGGAAGCCGATATCGAAAAACGTCGGTGCCAATAACGAATGTACACAAAGGTACTACCGCCAAGTTTCATGCGAAGGTCGTAAACCAAAGCGAGAGAGCGATGCTGGAGTAGTGTCCTTAGGAAGCAAATGAAGGCAAAGGTGAACGTGGGCTGCCACATGAAGCTACGGTGGTGAAGGGTTCACACCCATCGGGAAAGTTGCAGGTGGTGTGAAGTTAAGCCGCCGGAACAAGTGCCGAAAGCGGACACCAGGAGTTAACAGAGAAGAGGGACACTCACCGTACTGGCGATCAAAGGACTCGTCTAATAAGGAGGCATAGGATGGGTGGCCACGCTTGACAGACTACCGGCATGCATAGCTGCCGAGGAAAAAAAAAAAAAAAAAAACGGCGGTAGGAGAGTGGTAGTTCAGCAGCTTCAGTACACAGACACTCAACCAGGCTTATGTAAAAGGTGCCAGTGGCCAAACGGATGGCACGACGGTGGATAATGTTGAGACGGCGTAAGAGGGAACACTGTAGGTGCATAAACACAGCACCCACAGTCTAGTTTCGAACGGAGAAATGACCGATACAAATGGAGGAGGGTGCTTCGATCTGCACCCCAGGAAGCACCATTGAGGACATGGAGGGACCGCATACAGTGGGCTGCCAGGTAAGACAGATGGGAGGACCGAGGTAGTTTCCTATCGAGCATGAGCCCCAGGAATTTCACAGTTTCAACGAACGGAAGAACAACAGGCCCAAGATGTAAGAATAGTGGGAGAAATCGACTGCGCCGCCACGAATTCACACAGACCGTTTAGTCAGTGTAAAAGCTAAAGTCATTGTGAATCGTCCAGTAGTAAAGACGATCAAGATATCCCTTAAGACGCTGCTCAGTGAGAGAGGTCCATGGAGAACTGCAATATATGACAAACTGGTCAACAAAAAGGGAGGCAGAGATGCCCGTCAGGAGACAGGCCATTATAGGGTTAATGGTGATGGCAAAGAGGAGGACACTCAGGACGGAACCCTGAGGCACACTGCTTTCCTGGATGGACGTGTTTGACAAGGCAGAATCCCACGCACCTTGAAAACTGTCTTTTAGAAATTCCTGAAGGAAACGAGGCAGGCAGCCACAGAAGCCCCACTTGTAGAGTGTACAAAGGATACCAGCTCTCCATCAGGGGTCATAGGCCTTCCCTAAATCGGAAAACATGGCCAGTGTCTGCAATGTCTGCAGAAAGCCATCTGTGATATGGGTTGACAAACTGACGAGATGGTCAACTGTAGAACGGCGCTCTTGAAATCCACACTGTGCAGTGGTTGGTTGGTTTGTCGAGAGGGGTTATGGGACCAATCAGTGAGGGCATCAGTCCCGCAGTTCCGAAGTAAGTCACAGAAGAAAGAGGGTCTGTTAAACGCGTAAAGATCCATTGAGGGGAGTCAAATTATAAAATAATGAACATTAAACACACACAGTGAAAAACAAAGGAGGTGAGACCAAATCTAAAAAACTGGAAAAAATAGGGCAGTCATGGGGGCACAGACCCAGAAGACTGGAAAAGAAGTCCAAAATACAACCAACCTGTCCCTGCTCCAAGACTGAAGTAGAACCTCATATCTGTAAATAAAAGCCATTTTCACAGAGGAAACTGAGGACATGTTCAACCATCCAGAGATCTTCTGCTAATATTAAATTTAAGGATTCGGGAATAGTATACTTAACACAAAGGGCCAGAAAAGAGGGACATTCCACCAATATGTGGGATATCGTCTGTCTGGCTCCAAAACCACATTGTGGGGGTGGGTCGTTACATAGGACGAAACAACGGGTGAGCTGGGTATGATCAAAGAGTAAACAGCATAAAACAGTGGACTACTCCTGAGAGAAGCGCTCCAAATGGCATTCCATTTTTGGGCAGAGAGAGATTTGACGTAGATTCACATATCCGCAGCTGGAATCATGAAAGGAAATGGGGGGGGGGGGGGGTTTAAGTCTCTGCTTCTCTCGGCACGCGGTAAGCCAGTTCATTCCCTGGGATCCAAAGAAAGATAACTGAACAGGCGGCATGTCCAGGGGCAGAGCGGAGGTCATTGATAGCAGAGACCAAAGGGTGTCGAGATTAGCGTCAGTCGATAGCCTGCAGACTGTTCATTGATTCTGAATAAATTAGCACACTGTGGAGGTAGGCCTGAGAAACAAAAAGAAGGGTCGTGTGAATGGCTAGAAGCTCCGCCATTAGCACACCACATGATTCAAGCAATAAACGGTGTTCGAAGCCCGTAGGAAACGTGAAGGCGTATCCCACCTTATCGTATGTCTTAGAACCCGAATGTCTTAGAACCATCAGCATAAAACATGGCAACCTGGAACTCTGCAAGGATGGCACATACAAGATGCCAGAAAACAATAGGAGCGACAGATCTTAGGACCCTAGAATAGATCAGTATTAATCTGTGATCTAGGTACCATCCAAGAGGGGGAGGAGGGGGGGGGGTATGGGAGTAAAGGCACAGGGCACAGTCCAGTGAGTGGAGATTGAAATCCCGACAGGTGGAAGTGAAACGCATGCCAACCGGAAATCCAACCCATGGGTGGGTATTAAGAGGGAGACATCCCTTGTTGGCGAAGAGCACAGGGTACACAGGAGTGTCAGGGAATCGGAAAATGGCGATTGTGTAAGAAACAAGAAGTTGGCTCCGTCGTATGTGTAGAGGGGGAATCCCCACTTCTGTGAAAGACTATCAATGGGACTAGTGCGAAAGGCACCAACAGCCAGATGCACCCCAGAATGATGGCAGGGTCAAGCAGTTTCAAAGTGGAAGCAGTAGAACAGTCCGCACCCCAAGATGTGTGAGCCAGGAGACGGAGAGCATTAAGCTTCTCTCACACACATGTAGTCCTTAGGTGGCAAATGTGGGACAGCCACATCAGCTTATCATCAAAAATAAGGCCCAAGAAACGGGATTGTGCTACAACATCGAGGAGTTGGTCTCCTAAATAAAGTTCTGGATTGAGGTGTACTGTAGGTCGACGACAAAAATGCATAACTCTTGGAGAGAGAAAACTGGAAGCCACGGAAAGTGCCCACGCAGAGGGCAGTCGGATGGCGCCTTGGAGCCAGCACTCAACAGATGCTACCTAGTGGAAGCTGCACAAAATGCAAAACTGGTAGACAAACAAAGTCGGGGTAACAAGAGGCTCAACAGAGGTCACAAGTCCATTGATTATCATGAGGAACAGAGTGACACTTACCACAGAACCCTGTGGAACACCATTCTCTTGAATCTGAGGGGCGCTGGGTGAAGTGCCAGCTCCAACCCAGAAGAACTGGTGAAATAAAAACTCACAGATAAAAATCGAAAGGGGACCACAGAAGCTCCAGTCATGGTGGGCAACTAAAATGTGATGGCGCCAAGCAATATCATATGCCGTATGTAGGTCAAAGAAGGCTAACAAGGTGTCAGCAGTGAGAAAGCCTGTTGGATGGCTGATTCCAATCTGAGTAAATGGTCAGCTGGAGATCGTCCTGCCTTGAAGCCACACCGATTTCCGGTAGGTGAGGATAGTATCCCTTGCAGTTCCACTGGATGATCGTGTGGTGAGAGTCCAAGGTAGACATTAAGAAGCCGAGGCAGTCCGGTCACTCGGTCAATAGTTGTCACCAACAAGGATGGGGTGGCATCCACAAAAAAGATGTCACACCCAGGTTGCGAGGGGGGATATGGCACGTCCAGGGGCACTGAGGTTGCCTTGTCTTGATATTTATGTTTCTTCTTATCTTTCAGAGAGGGAAGAGGTCAGGGCACAGGGGGAGTGCAGGCTTAGCAAGATCAGGAACCAAAAGAGAGTGGGGGACTTTGGAGTGCACAGATGGTGCGCCTCATTGCCTAGTGGCGGTAAAAGTCTTCCAGCTTGAGACATGCAGGGAGATATCTCCAGGGAGGTACCCAATCACTGGCAGGCTGGAGAGGGGGAACGGCTCCCAGATGGGAGGTCATAGGAACTACAGGGGAGTAGGAGGGGAGGGGAGAGTGGGATAGGGTTGGGGTAAGGAAGAGGTAGGAGGAGGAAATGAAATAACAGAGACTGGATGGAGTCTCATTTTTGGCTAGCCTCAGTATAAGACAGGCGATCTAGTTGGTTGTGTTCTTCGATCTTCTTTTTCTCTCTTGTAAGACACGCAGTCCAGCTATCGAGGGGATTGGTGGTCAGCACAGAGACAGGTGGCAGAACACAGGGGCTTCCCTCAGAGTGAGTGTCCACAGTCACCACACAGATGTCCGCCGTACAGCAGGAAGACATAAGCCCAAAACGAAAGAACTGCATAGGTGGAGGAATTAACAGCTTCATGTCACATCTGTAGCACATAGCTTTGACCTTGTCTGAGAGGGTGTCCCCCTCGAAAGCCAGAACGAAGGCGCCAATATCGATGCGGTTGTCTTTGCGACCCTTCTGCACACGTCAAACAAAATGAATGCCACACTCTTCCAGATTAGCCGGGAGATCATCAGTTTGCAGGATGAGATTCATAGGAAAAATAACTCCCTGAACCATATTCAGAGATTGGTGATTAATAGACACTGGGACATTGCCAAGACCATCACAGACATGAAGATCTGTGGATTTTGTGCCAGAAGAAGCTTTGATCAACAGGGAGCCCGACCGCATCTTACTAAGAGACTCCACTTCATCAAACTTGTCCTCAGTATTTTCCACGAAAAACAATGGCTTTGTGGTTATGAATGTCACCATCCATCCTAATACAGATGAGGTAATGGGGAAAGAGTTTCATCCCAAGACAGTGAGCCTGGCCCCCCTCCTATGGTGTGGGAAGGGAAGGGAAGGGAAGGGAAGGGAAGGGAAGGTTGCTGGGTCATACGAAGCAGCATTCAATGATCCTTCGCCATTCAAAGAGAGAGTCGTTGCAGAATGGCCAGATTTTTGCAGCTTGATGCACTTCATACACCAAGCATCCGTCCTGATACCATGCACTCTGACAAGGGTCTCTCCCCATGGGCGCCACCCAACCACAACGAAGACCGTCTGGCCATTGCCGGGAGTTCTGATGCTCCAAGAAGATAAGCAACCACTCCTAGGCATACCTGTGGTGGTAACAGTTCAGGTATCAGCAGTGTGATCCCTGTGTTGTCAGGGGACTCAGCCATATGGGTATATAACAGCCCCACCACACAGACTGGCTACATGCGTTGGTGACCTAGCAGGGTGGAAGGGAGCTACAGCATGGAAGGGAGAGAAGGAAAGGGGGAGAGGAATCCAAATCTTAAATGCTATGGAGGAAGCTCTTCCCCATATGGCTCACACTAAAAAACACGAAATTTAGAAGTTAAGATCAAATCTCAAGTGGGGACCTAAACGCCAAAAAGGAGGAAAGAACAGGCGAAAGCAACAAAACTGCAACCAATACAGAAAAACAGATGGATAGCCAGGTCGACATAAATCAGAACATCGAGAGAGGGGAAGAATGGCGCAATGGGGAAGGAGCGAGGATAGCGAGGGAGAGCAGGGTGAAGGAAATACAGCCAGAGAAGAAAGAATGGCCTGCAGTAGTTCGGGGCCCTGTGTGCGCCACACACGAACTCTTGAAAGAACTGAGAGCCCTCTGGGGGGATCGTGCAGTTGTTAGTAAACTGCGAGACTGAAGACTCCATAACAGCCAGGCATGAATCATACGTTCCATCACCTTGCAAACACAACTGGTTAGGGAGATGGGGTGGTAGTTGGAAGGTATTGGTCCGTATCAGGCTTAGGTATGGGTATCACAGTGGTTTCACATTAGCATCTGGGGAACGTGCCTTCTGCCCAGATGTGGTTGTACATATGAAGCGTAAAGTGCTTGCCTGCAAGGGAAAGGTTCTGTAACATCTGAAAGTTGACAGCGTCTGGCTCCGGGGCAGAGGATGGGGATGAACTTAGAGCATTATCTAACTCCCTCATAGTAAAGGCAGCATTGTAGCACTCACGATTTTGAGAAGAGAAGGGTATCGCTCGAGCCGCCTCCACTCGTTTCCAATGGAGAAAGGCAGGGTGATCGTGGTAAGAGCTCTAAATTTCCACAGAATGGCGGTCCAATGTGTTCAGGATAGCAATACGTTCCAGAATGTATCGTGTTTCTAGAGAGCCGTCAGAGATTGGCTCACTGGACAGAGGAAGGGGTGGAACTGTTAAAAGAACTAGTGAATGTAATGCAGCTAGCTTTTTTGCTAATCTGAAGAACGCGACGACACTGCACACTTCTGCTTATAATAAATGCAGTTTGCCATCGTAGGATGATGGTTAAAAACGCGGAGAGCACACCTCCGTGCCAGAATTGCGTCGCGGCATGCTTCAGTCCACTACAGGTCTGGGACATAGCGTGGCAAGGAGGAAGTGCGAGGAATGGAACGTTATGCAGCTGTAAGGAGAAATTTTGTAAGATATTCCACCTGGTCATCACAGCTGGGGAAATCTTTTTCTTCAAAGGTCGCCAGGGAGGAGTAGATCCACTAGTCGACCTTAGTAAGCTGCTATTTGGATGCGCACGCAGGTGCGGTAGGAGTCAGCAAATGGATAGCACACGGGAAATGATCGATCGAGTACATGTTGGAAAGAACGGACCACTCGAGACGATGGGCAAGTTGGGCAGTACAGAAGGATAGATCCAAATGGTAATGTGTGTGTGAGGCATCAGGAAGTAATGTGAGTGCTCCTGTGTTAAGGCATAGGAGGTTGAGTTGATTAAGACGATCTGCCAAGAGGTTACCTCTGACAGATTCTGGGAGAACCCCATAGAGGATCATGCGCATTGAAGTCACCAAGCAGCAGAAATGGGTGAGACAGCTGCCCAGTAAGCTGGAGGAAGTCGAACGAAAAACAGTGGTGAGACTGCTCTTTTGTCAGCGATTGACCATGAAGAACATTCCGAATAACACCTCAGACATGTTCCCAAAGGAGGAGAAAAAGAATAACAAGAGGATGGAGATGCAGCATGTAAGGGAAAAGATGCTGCATAGGCTGGGGCCCTGCAAGGCCAAGCACGAACCCGTCAAAGAGTGGCGAGCACCCTGGGGATGTTTGGCTCGGTGTAGTGTACCAACGCGGCGTGGCGTGGATAGGTGGGTGGGTGGGTTGGTTTAACGTCCTATAGACATCGAGGTCATCAGAGATGGAGCAAAGGCTCCGATTGTGTCAACGATGGGTGAGAAAGTCGGCCATGTTCTTTCAAAGGAACCATCCTGGCATTTGCCTAGAGCGAATTAGGGAAGTCATGATGTCGTGTGGACTTATGTCATCTGAGCTGCCCTGCAGATATACTGAACCCTGTTGCCTATACAGCTGTCCATAACTGTGGAAATTTTGCTAGTGCAGGATATTGTGCATGAACTGACCTCTCCAATATGTCCCCTAATGTTCGATTTGATATCGGGCGATATGGGTGGCTGCATCATTCGTTCGAATTGTTAAGAATGTTCTTTAAACCAGTCGCAAACAATTGTAGCCCAATGACATCTTTGTTTGGGTACAGGAAGTCCATTAATGGGTGCAAATGGTCTCTTAGTAGCCGATCATAACCATTTCCAATAAATGATCTGTTCACTTTGACCAGAGGACCCAATCTATTCCATCTGAACACAGTCCGCACTATTATGGAGCCAACACAAGCTTACAAACTGCCTTGAGGCAACTTGAGTCCATATCTTCGCGGGCTCGGCACTACACACTAACCCTAACATCAGCTCTTAGAAACTGAAATCTGGACTCATCTGACTAGGCCAAGGTTCTCGAGTAGTCTAGGGTCCAACCAATATGCCTACGAGCCCACGAGATTCAGTGCAGACGATGTCGTGCAGTTAGCAAATTTACTCGTGTCGGTCGTCTGTTGCTACAACCATTAAAGCCAAGTTTCACAGCACTGTCCTAACGGATAGGTTCTTAGTTCGTCCCACATCCATTTCTGCGGTTATTTCACGCATTACTGCTTGTCTATTAGTAGTGGCAACTCTACGTAAGTGCCGCTTTTCTCGGTCATTAAGTGAAGGCCGTCAGACACTGCATTGTACATAGTGAGAGGTAATACCTGAAATTTGGCATTCTGGGCACACTCTTCACGAGGTGGATCTCGGAATTTTGATTTCCCAACGATTTTCTAAATGGAATGTCTCATGTGTTTAGCTCCAACTAACATTGCGCATTCGAAGTCTTAACTCCCGACGTGCAACCATAGTCACGTCGGAAACGTTTTCACAAGAATCACCTGATTGCTAATGACAATTCCGCTAATGCATTGTCCTTATACATTGTGCACGCGATACTACTGCCATCTGAGTACGTGGATATCACTGCCCATGACTTACGTCACCTCAGTATATTGTTCCTGGTGGGCGACACACGAAGTTAAATATCAGAATTCTAAATGATTCTACGAAAATCTAATATACTACAGAGCAGCGAAACTGGCAGCGAAACTGGCAGCGAAACTGGCAGCGAAACTGGCAGCGAAACTGGCAGCGAAACTGGCAGCGAAACTGGCAGCGAAACTGGCAGCGAAACTGGCAGCGAAACTGGCAGCGAAACTGGCAGCGAAACTGGCAGCGAAACTGGCAGCGAAACTGGCAGCGAAACTGGCAGCGAAACTGGCAGCGAAACTGGCAGCGAAACTGGCAGCGAAACTGGCAGCGAAACTGGCAGCTTTGTGGTTCAAGGGAAGTAGAATCCATTCCACGATTGCCCGACTGGTTTTCTTGCCGTTCTTCGCAGCCGTAAAGACTTAAGTTTTCAGATTTAAGGCCCGCCCGTGAGTCGCATTCGGCAATCCATGCCATCAAAAAATGTTGCCTGGTATGTACGTACAACGCGTTACAAGCCGCTCACTTGAAAATGGCACAACTACCAGCCATCGGTAGATAGCGTACTGCAATAAAAGCTTCACAACCAGAGGCGGATGAGGGCTTATTTTAAGCCATTTATTACTGCTGCGAATCCGTACGTCGATATGTTTGGAAAGGTCATGTATGTATTTATTGAACTGGGGACCTAGAAACGACGGAGAGGCTGCATTCCCGCCGTAGCCCTAAGTGGTACACAACCCCACAACAGGGTACAGAAGTTCACTCACCCCACCGCCGTCCCACACCGAACCCAGGGTTATTGTGCGGTTGGGCCCTCAGTTGAATCATAAGTTTGTGTATGCAACGCATGCAATAGGAGAAGGAAAAAAGGCTGCTCAAATGTTTTGTGGTTTGCTGGACCTTCCTCCTTCCAGTAGGTTCAGCAAATACATAAAAATACTTTTAGGTGCCTTGACGGTTGTGGCTGAAGTATGTATGATACGAGCAGTAGAAGAAACTTTAAATATTAGTGGAACCAGGGATATAGCTGTTGCACTTGATGCGACATGGCAACGTCGAGGACACCATTCCTTGAATGGTGTTGTAAGTGCTACTTCTCTGTAGAATGGAAAAGTTGTCGATTTTGAGTGCTTATCTAAGTACTGCCAGACCTGCCATGGTAACACTGAAGGACACATTGAACATCCGTGTTGTAAGAATTATGATGGTTACATTGGAGGTATGGAGTGAGATGGCCCTCAAAATATTTCAAAGGTCGGTGCCCGTTTATAACGTTAGATATACGAAGTACCTAAGCGATGGGGAGTCTAAAGCTTTTTATAAAATTAATGAGTTCAATCTTTACGGTGATACCTTGGTAACAAAGCTAGAGTTGTGGACATGTGCAAAAGAGGATGGGTGCTAGATTGAGGAGGCTACGAAGATAAAGGAAAGTTGCTATGTGATGGAAAATCTGTCTGACCGAGGCAGATTGACGGAAACTGAAAGACCTCCTTCAGAGTTATTATGGACTGGCCATTAGACGAAATGCACCTCTGAATGTGGTTACAGCAATGAAAAAAGCTATATGGGCCACCTACTTTCATAAGTTGTCCACACATGACCACACTGTTCACCAACTTTGCCCTAAAGGACGAGATTTTTGGTTTGGTCATTAAAACGAAAAAGAAAGTCGTCAAATATACCATCATAAGCATTCTCTTACTGAGTATTATGAATGAAATGAAACCAATTTTTAGAGACCTGAGTGACCCTATTTTGCTTAGTAAATATCTTCATGGGGGCACTCAGAATACAAATAGAAGTTTCAACCATTGCACGTGGGACAGATTGCCCCAAGAATCTTTGTAGGACTAAATACATTCAAAGCTGGTGTACTAGGTGCAGTGATATGATTCAGTGATGAAGTGATAGGAAGGTTGGAAGTCCTGAGAAATTTAGGCATAAATGTGGCTCTAATATGGAAGATCAGTTGCTTGCATGTGACAGACAACCGGTGCATAAAGTTGAAAGATACGCTCTTCATGTTACCATAAAGCAAGGAGTGTTAAAAGGAATGCCCAGAGGTAGCTTGAAGATGAAGAAATGCTGCAGGATGAATACTACGCTTCAGTAATGTTCTGAAGCACTGTTTAATTGACTTATCTTCATTCGCAATTTCCCGCAAGTTGTATTTTCAGAATTCATGTACAACTGTTTCCTAAGGTTTATAAAGCACTGCTCTAATTTTTCTGTAACTTGCAATAATACATACTTATGTATTAGACCTAAGCTTTATTGCAGAATCAACTAAATTTTTAGAAAAAAACATTGGGGGGAAAAAAGGAAATTTTAAGATGTGATTTCTTTTTATCCTTGTAATATACATAATAGGTGGAATTAACTAGGTCTAACACTGGATTAAATGGTACATCAATTTGAGGAAGAATTTTGGGAAAATTGCATTAATTTCTTTGTAAATTTTTAATAACCATAAGCAGGTTCAAAAATATTCAAAATACTTCTAATTTTTTTTTTAGAAAGTGTGCTGCATTACCTGTTATCAACAAAAAATCTGTAAAACACATACATTATGAACAGTGCCTGAAAGAAATAGTTGTTCATTTTACATAATATTGAGCCGAAAATTACCCTGTATCCTTAAAAACTATCCACAGGCTGGCCGGCGCACCGGACCTCGACACATCCTCCGGGTGCATCCATGCCAGGGACCGGCACGCCTCCCCTCTCGCGAAACAGTGCGCTAGACCGCACGGCTAGCCGGGCGGGCTTTGGAAAGGCCATAGTGAAGTAACTGCCATAGCTCCAGTTTTTAGCCTTTTCATCATGACGTATTCGCGTATGAATTATAAGGTATAATGATGCAGAATTACATTTGCTGCTGATGTATTAAACCACAGTGGTATTTCATTTTTGATTATGTGAACTTTGAAGTATTCGTTAGCTCTAAGTGGTCCATTCACCTACGTACAAAGCAGAAAATTCTCGTCTTCTGCTCCCCATGACTAACATTGAGAAACACGCTAGCACAGTTACTATACGCTCGGCAGCTGTTTTGCATCTTAATAATTTTTTTGAAAAATGTGGTGGGGGAGTGGGGTGAAGGCGGGGAATACGACATAGAAGGAAACGGAAGTACCAAATAGTGATTACGACTTTGAAGAACAAAAATCAAAATTAAGTTAATGACTATCGTTTAACAAGCTACGCCTCGCGATTTATCACGCGGTTAAACAAATGTATGAAATAATAATGCCTGAACTTACTTTCCATGAACATCACTATCCTTCTCCCTATCCGTCCTACACTTCCTGTTCCCCTTTCCCTGTCCGTCTCTTTCTCCCCTCTTCGTTCTCCACGTTATCACCACCACCACCACCACCACCACCACCACCACCACCACCACAATAGAAGGCTGGTAGTCACCACCGCTGCAGTATTTCTTTCCAGATCGTAACTATCAGAGGCGATCAAACAGTTTCTGATCGAAGGCTTTACATACAAGAAGGCAAAACTGCTGTGAGCATTGATGGTATCTTCCTACCGACCCGCCAGGTTGATACCTGGTTGATGAAACACCGTATCCTGCTGTGTGAAGAAGTCCGTAACTGACTGGTGCACATTCTCAGACAGGAATCTTCGACCCTTCAACGCCTTTTCTTAGGAAAAGAAGGCGTGATAATCTCATGGGAAGCGATCAGGACTATAGGGCAGGTGTTCCAGTATCTCCCACTTCAGTTTGCATAATTTCTGCGTTAGGATATTTTCGATATGCGGACATGCGCTATCATGAAGCAGCACGGAACTTAGCACACCATTCTATAACGGTGATTTTCGACTGACATGCTGCCCCAAACACTCCTTTTTCTCCAACGGATGTCTACCAGTGTCTGCCCTTCAGCAGCCAAGAAAAGAACAGCACGTTGGTCCTGTTTGGACGCATTTGGTAATAACGTCCCCATAGTTCACGTTGCCGCGTTTACTGCATACATATCGAAAAGACCACTTGCTTACTTGTCAATGCTTACATACCTGCATCTGAGTCACGCTACTTTGTGAATACGCCGCGCCAATGCCCTCAGACGGAAAGTTTTTGATCGCCCTTACAATATGTCTACCCAAATACTGCTGGAATCGTTCTTGGGGTTGGGGGGGGGGGGGGGGCGGGCGGCGGCTTAGGATGACGTTCTTACCTCTGGCTTTGTCCGCATACGCAGGTATTTGTACACATTTTTCAGCTGTATCTCTAGCTAATTAGTCTACTTACCTTAGATCACAGCGCCGTTCGCCCCACTCTGTGACAGCAGACTATGATAGCAGCATCTTCATAGCTCAGATCCGGTAGCGAACATGTCAGTCAGAACTGTGCATCGAAGTTAATAGTTGATGTACTGTGAAATTTGACTGTCGCGCAGTTCTCGTTGTGTTGTAATTCGTGTCGACATGTATTGCAATTGCATTCACCTGAAGTATTCGATATTGAAGAGTTTTGCCAAACTGAAGTAACTTTGTGTTTTGTAGCTCTCACTCAACCTCCTCCAGAAGTAGGTTTGTTGTCCTGACATATGGCCTTGCCACTACATACATCAAACCGAAAACTAAGGATATGTAGCGTTGTGAGAAACAATAACAGTGCTCTAAACACTTTCTCGGTAACTCTTTTGGAAGTCATTTTCTTCCAAATTTTCGGGATGGTGTACGCGCTTAACCCCGTCTTCCACAGAAATACTAAAATGACTTCCTGAAGTAAGTTCAGCACATATTTAATTCTGAAAGTGTGATAATTAGTACGACTTGTATTTGACTCCCTTGATGTGTCTTCAGTGAGTCAACATGCCAACAAGAACAGCCGTAGTATGTTATGAAACTCTCAGCTTTCTTTGCAAACATACGACACTTCCACATAGCAAACGAAAAAGCGAAGTATGATTGCAACCAAGTTGGGAAACCATGCCAGTGGTGGCATGTATGAAGCTTAATGTTGTCATCTGGTTAATTATTCCTGCTCTCTTTATCATTTGTACAATTAAGCGTATCCGTACGCAAATATGGTCACATGTTTAACATTTACAAGTTAGTTTGTATTCCCTTAATACAGATTTATATTACTTACTCTAAGCCACCACATCTTGCATGTTACATAAATAGATATTCTACAGAACAGGTGCCATTAAGGAGAAAAATTTTCAGATTGTTTTTAAATTTAGTTTTGCCCTCTGCCAGACATTTTATATCACTGCTTAACTGATGAAAAAATTTAGCAGCAGTGTTATGTTCTTTTTATGTTTAAGACAACTGAATGCTGACTAATGAGTTGTTAGTTTTCTCTGGTATTGTAATTGTGCACATTGTTTCCGTTGATCTGTAGTGTGTTTGTTGTAAATAACTTAATGAGGGAATAAATACACTATGAAGCAGTGGTCAGAATGCCAATATCTCATGTCTACAAGATGATTGTGGATGAACACTACGTATTCTCACAGCACAGCAGGTTTTTGAGCTATGAAAACGTTTCTATTTGAGATTAAGTTATCTTTTTCTATACGAGATTTTTGAAAGAAAAACTATATCAGCTTAGTTATTTCTCTCTCCGAGATTTTTATGATTCGAAGTGCAGATGCGACTTAACTCAGTTTTTTAGCAGCTCAAAAATGTGTTTTTTATTTTAAATGCTCATCGATATGAACACCTAATATTTTTCTTTGCCACCCTAGTTATGATTTACTCACCATGTTTAACACTTCACTGGTGTAGTAGCTCCGACGTGCAAAACTTGGTATTACATCTCTCTCTCTCTCTCTCTCTCTCTCTCTCGAGAGAGAGAGAGAGAGAGAGAGAGAGAGAGAGAGAGAGAGAGAGAGAGAGAGAGAGAGAGAGAGAGAGAGAGAATAAAATCATTTGCAGAAAACCACTCCGTATTACTTTTGAAAGTATTATTAATTATTTCTTCCGTTTATGTATGTATGTCCTCATTAAAATACTGGAGTCAGCTGCCAAAACGACTCTTTCTGCTTTTTGTACATTGGACAGAATGTCCTTTAGATACACAAGGAATAGTGGACTTGAGACAGACTGAGACTGAGCCTGAGCCTGATGTATCACTTAAGTGCGTTTCTTTTTTCCATCTGTGTGAATAACCGCCCTTGCTTACACTGGTTGAATTACAAGTTCAGGTATATGAGTTTTTTCGTTAAATATTTCATTACCAGTTGTTTAGCTATATCATTTCCATAAATTCTCACTATCTGTGAAGTACTAAAATCCACACAGGTATTCTCGGATGAGCAACTTTACTGAAGCCCGAACTGTAATTTACTATGTCTTTTATTGCTCAGATGGAATACTATTCTAGAGTGCATCGTTTAATAATTATGGCAATAATGTCAGTAGTGAAACAGTTCAGTATTTATTGCTATGTCTTACCGTCTTTCTTATAAAGGTGTTTAACGTTGGCATATTTCAATCTCCCTGGAAGAAGTACACTGAGTTAGTGATGCATTACGTATTTCAATAAACACAGTGCTTATTATACAGAAACGAGTCTTTCGTACTCTGTTAGAAACGCCAATAAATCCAAATGAGCTTTTAGTTTTTCTCAATTTCAGAAGGTAAAGTGGGTGTCACATCCATACGATAATTTTATGTAGGCTGCTGTTTCAACATACTGCTTTAAGTTTTTTTCTTTAACAGGTTTTCCCTGTATTTTCTCTAAATGTAAGACATAATTGAACACACGGTGATTTTACCCTGTTCTGTAGCCTGTAGCATATTGTTTCACTACATCCCATACAGACGTAAGTGTGTTGGAGTCATGAGTTTCTGAAACCGTCCATGTTCCTTGATTTTTTTCAGTAACTTTTCTTAGTAATACCGAGTAGTTTTCGTACTGTGCAACTACTGCAGGATATTTACTTGTTCTTGCAAACAGGTAAGTTTCCTTTTTCCTTTCATGAAATACTTTAATCTCTCAAATGATCCATAGTTCTTTACACAACGTTTTATGTTCTTTCTAATTAGTTGTAGATTAAAGCTATTTTCAAATAATGACATGAATTTACTGTAGAACACATTAAATTTTCTGTCGGCGTTTGGTTCACAATAAATTTGATCCCACGTTGTCTCTCATAATTATTCCCAAAATAAAAAATTGCCCTAGAGTCAGTTATTCTGATTTCACAGTGGCGAAGCTATACATTTAGGCCCTATCGTATTTACCATAACTGTGCATAAATTACTGGAGACAACATTTGTTACTAGGAGTACAGTTTTCTTCTTGCCTCGAGCATCTAAGAAAATATTAGAGTCTTCCTGTCTTTATCCACCTGTACTGGAAAATTAGTTACTGATGTCATATTACAGGATCAAAGTAAGGTTACCGTCTCATTTTCCTATGAGAATCCTTCAAAAATCTCAACTGAAATCGTCACAGATTTAATTACTTGCTTCTGTCGAACAGAGGGCGTGTTGAGGAATCCATACTCTTCCAACACTTCAAAACTCACTAGCAGGGGATCAATTTACAGTTACAGCGAAAGCTGTTAGTTCCCAAGCACGCACTTTGAAGTACTGATCTTCACAAAACCTAATTGCTCCAATGTTTGTAAAATTATGTTATGACTTAACATGTGTAGTAACTCTTCTTTCCATGTTAGTTTTGTGTGAGTGTGAAGAATGTTTTGTATTTAACTCTTCTAAACTTATGTTGTGTTCACATAGACATTGGTTGGCTCTTGAGCGTTATCTGCATTTTCCAAATAGACAAGCAGCTGTTCTACTTTATTACTCGAGCCTCGAATATTCTAATTGAATAAGCTAACTTTACTATCTGTTCATTCTTAAACATTTTATTGGACTCTTCTATTATCGTCACCTTTCACAACAGGTTGCCTAAATCCTGCTTCCAATCTAAAAAAGGTACCCCTTTGACACCAGCGCCAGAAGAACCGTGCTTTGTATGGCGGTGGCCACCACTCTCCCACCCCCCCTCTTCAAAAAGCTCAGCCAACTGTACTATCCTCTTGGTGAGGTATCGACAGTGTCTTATATTCCCCCCCAACCCAATCTCCCAACTGTAGCAACTGGCACTACACTCATGAGATTTCATTTCAGTCAACAGCATTCTGCACAATCTGCATTCACGCGGCTGACAACAGTGTAGGCACAGGTCTGGTGATGGCGCTGAAAGATCTCCACTAAACTAATTTGTGTGTGCAGTTGCTATTCTTATTCCATGCAAGTCACCATTTATGTAATTTTACTTCCGTTCTTAGCTACCCTATTTCTGCTTTCCATACTATGATTACACAGTCCACTTTGTCAAACTCCTTACACAAATTCCCTGTGCCCTCATCACCTGGCTAAAGCTAACATTGCCCTTGCAATACTTTTGACTTGGTACCACGTTCCTAATTTGTTCCGTACCGTCTGGCCTACATACCTTTTATGCAGTCCAACTATTTCTCCTTTCACAGTATTAAGTTATAGACTAAAATTCGTGATTTAGAATATCTAAAAGTTTTAAACGATCTTTCAACTAACTAAATAGGAGAATAGTTCAATGTATTCACTCTAAAATATTGAAGACTGTACGTCAGATTAAAAACTGATGTCAAAATTTAACGAGCTATTAAGCATGTTTTCGAAACACACAGTCCCTAGTAACTTTCAGACGGCCGATTACAAGATGCCGGCACATAGCTGCAGATATCCCAGTTCAGACATCTCGAGCAACAGCAGCTTGGAGCTGTGCATCTTCCGGCTGGTGGTGACGTCTGCCGCAGAAGCAGGAGTGAGGTATCTTCACCCTGACAGAGTTCCAGGTCTGCGTGGGCGAGCGCACCGCGCCGAGCGGGCTGGCCCCTTCCGCTGGCAGAAAGGGCCACGACTCGCGGCGCAGAACCACGGAGTCCCTCAGCATGGGCAGACACTGCTCGGCTTGACGGCACCACGACAGTCCCGACGAGCACTCCGCGTACGCGACCGCCATCGGCTTGTACTCGCCGCCCAGTGTCTGCCAACAGGCCCAAGTCTCCCATATTCATCACATGCAGAGCCTGCTCGAAAGCATCCAAAGTGGTGCACAATGACGTACAAATTAACATACTCTGAAGTGAAATAATCAACATGTGCAATGCATTAACATAGCTTTCCGAACAGACAATTCAGTACAAAAGAACATCCCAAAACTAATAAAAAGACATGGACCTCTACCAAAAATCACAAATATGCCAATTACAATGCAATAGACGTGGTGTGAGGTATTTGGAACAACTCTCTGGAACATCACAGCCTGGAAATACGGGTCAAGCCATTCAATACTTGCGTAGTACTTAAGTGAAAATCGTTGGCCAACTACAAGAAAGGAAGACAAAATTACTAGAAAAATTATGGAAGTTACCTGCTGACGTTTCCTTTGAAGTATTATATGAACAGAACGAAGGCAGCAAATAATTACTCCGAAATTACCATGTGAACATATAAACAGATCACCGTATTACTCTTTGGTCATAGACACAGTGCCAATAGGTGATCATAAATCCCATTCTTCTGCTGACCTCCAGCCCAAATTCAGTCGGTGACCCATCTATTACCTCCCACCTGCCATCAACTCTCTCTAACCGTAATTGCAGCCTTGAACACAAAATCAAGAACGTTGGTACCACTTGCACGAACAAACAAACAACTAGATACCAAAAATAGTCCATGAAGCGACAACGTAAACTTTCCAGTCATATTAAATCATAATATTATTGTCGAGACTGCTGCGGATATTACGGTCATCTAGACAATATTTCAGTGGTTCATATGACAGTTACATTCCGTTTCAAACACCGCTTTCTAAATCTCGTATCTGACAATAATATCAATAACGCATTAAGTTCTATTTACTGTTTGTGTGGCGCTAATTAAACAAACATATAAAATCAGCCACTGCGTATGTAATGAATTTATTGAAACACGGGAATATCGAATTTAACATGATAATAGTCCGCAAATGAAAAGAATTACTACTGTTAACCTGTTTCTGTATTAGTGATAGCAGTACAGTCTTCACTCAATCACAGATTACCGTTTTATGTTCAAATTCGTATGTGGATCTTTCAAATCTAAAACCAATATATGTAAATCAACATAATACAACATCCCAGGATGCCTACAGATTATGCCTTGTTAATAAAGGTGAGAAGCATCTGGATTATTAAATACATTCATTTGCAGCAAAATTAAGGCGTTTTGATTGAAACAAAATTTAGAGTACATTCAAGAAGTAGCAACCTTATGGGAAAACGTCGATGTTAACAAATGCCGCTGAAAGTGCACATTATGCATTCAAGTATAGTAGGCAGTTGCCTTTCAGTCGTGAGGCGAGGAGGGGGGGGGGGGGGGGGGGGAAACATCCCACAACTGTCCATGGCCTGTTACTGGAAACCACAGAAATATTGCTTTACCGGTAAATTCCATTGTCTGCCCTTTGTGTTTCGTTTTCCGCGTTTTACGGTCACTTGTTCTTTTATATTGAGCGCCAGTGGCAAAGAGTAACATTAGTACAAAGAGCATGCAGACCTCTCATACCTACTGTACACAAGATATAAAAGAGAAAACGGATCGGAATAAAGCCAGACGTGTAATTTGATTTAAAAACAGAAAACCTGTCAGCAGTTTTATATCTACACCCATATACACCACAAACCACCATACATTTCATTTCATTGAGGGTACATCGGGTCAATGTTAGCCATACCCTTTCGTCTTGCAAACAGAGCGAGGGAAAAATTATCTTATACAGGGTGTTACAAAAAGGTACGGCCAAACTTTCAGGAAACATTCCTCACACACAAATAAAGGAAAGATTATGTGTGGACATGTGTCCGGAAACGCTTAATTTTCATGTTAGAGCTCATTTTAGTTTCGTCAGTATGTACTGTACTTCATCGATTCACCGCCATGATTTCATACGGGATTCTCTACCTGTGCTGCTAGAACATGTGCTTTTACAAGTACGACACAACATGTGGTTCATGCACGATGGCGCTCCTGCACATTTTAGTCGAAGTTTTCGTACGCTTCTCAACAACAGATTCGGTGACCGATGGATTGGTAGAGGCGGACCAATTCAATGGCCTCCACGCTCTCCTGACCTCAACCCTCTTGACTTTCATTTATGGGGGCATTTGAACGATCTTGTCTACGCAACCCCGGTACCAAATGTAGAGACTCTTCGTGCTCTTATTGTGGACGGCTGTGATACAATACGCCATTCTCCAGGGCTGCATCAGCGCATCAGGGATTCCATGCGGCGGAGGGTGGATGCATGTATCCTCGCTGACGGAGGACATTTTGAACATTTCCTGTAACAAAGTGTTTGAAGTCACGCTGGTACGTTCTGTTGCTGTATGTTTCCATTCCATGATTAATGTGATTTGAAGAGGAGTAATAAAATGAGCTCTAACATGGAAAGTAAGCGTTTCCGGACACATGTCCACATAACATTTCCTTTCTATCTGTGTGAGGAATGTTTCCTGAAAGTTTGGCCGTACCTTTTTGTAACACCCTGTATATGCCTCCTTATGAGCCCTGACTCGTCTTCGCGGTCCTTACTCGAGATGTAGGTTTGTGCTGCAGACTGTCTCAAACGCCAGTTCTCTTTACGGTCTCAGTAGTGTTTTACGAAAACTACTACACTGGTGTCCAAAATTGAAGCAACAAAACTATTTCCCTGTCCTATGTCTAACTCTAGATATAATCATACAAAATGTCGACAGATGTTCGTACGATCGTGTTTTGCATGGAAAATGGCATTCCAATCAATGGACAACCACACCAACAATCTCGTCAGGGAACGTAACAAACGGGATAGCATTTTCTGGGTATTTCCACATCCACAATCGCTGTGTACGCGGTCACAGACGGTGCAGATGGCACACAGAAGATCGGACACTCTGCAGTGGAGTGCTATAGAAAGAATGGAAGCAAGACAGTCGAGAACTCATGTGGCTCGATGGCTTAATGTGAACCGTTCTGTTTCTTGGATGTGGAGACAGGTTAGAGAGACCGAAACCGCATCCCAAACACCAGGGCAGGGCCGACCACGTGGGGCATCAGAAAGAGAGAGGACCTTTATATGATTATATGGGCACGACGGTACCGCATTAGTACTACACTGCACCTGACCTCGTAGCATCCACTGAATGTGTTATATCGAGGCAGGCGTGTACAGAAAGCTTCAGCGTAGTGGCCTTTATTGTCTGAGACCTGCTGTATGTGCGCCTCTGACGCATCTTCAAAGATGGGAACATCTTGGTGGAGACGTCAACATGCCACCTGGACAGTCGAACATTAGGGCATTGTTCTTTCCACAGATGAGTCCCGATTTGGTCTCTAGAGTGAGTGTCGACGGATTCCTATCTGGAGGTAACGTTGAACACGTTTTCGGGGCACACACACAGTGGAAAGAGACATATCGAGGAGTATCCCTAATAGTGTGGGCAGTGATTATGTTGACCAGTCGGACGTCTCTTTGTGACATGATATGGATGAATCGGCGTAGTTTAACGTATCGTGACTAGATCCTGGAACTTCGTGTGCGGTTATTGTGAGGTGCTGTGGGCCCAGACTTCGATTGATGAACAATAACGCTCGACTTCATATAGCACTAGTAGTTGATGTTTTCTTGGAAACGCTAGATATTATACGCATGGCGTGGCCTGCTTCCTCTCCCGATTTGAATCCCATAGAGCATGTCTGGGATGCACTAGACAGACTGCATCCCGTTAGCACTCACCAATCACTCTCAGACTTGCAAGCAGCTCTGCAGGAAGAATGGGCGTTATTGCCTCACTCACAGCGTGTTCCGTAACTGTTTGGCCTGCATTACTGCAAGAGGTGGCCACACGCCATAGTGGTCACATTAACCAGTTGTCGGAATGTGTGTGTGTGTGTGTGTGTGTGTGTGTGTGTGTGTGTGTGTGTGTGTGTGTGTGTGTGTGTGTGTACACGCGCAAATCCGTTGAGTTGTTGTATTATTTACATTTTTCCACCTCATTCAATGTTTGTACTCCTTTGTAGCGAAATGAACGCAGCCTTACTAAAACTCCGTTTGTTGTTTTATTTTGGACACCAGTGTACTTCCATTCAGGAATTCTCAATAGAGTTAACGGAATATTTCCGTAATACTCGCGTATTGATCGATCCTACCGGGAAAATCTATCAGGACGCCTCTGATTTGCTTGAATGTCTTCACTTAACCCGTTCTGGTGGGGATTCCAAACACATTAGCAGCACTCAAGAATTGGTGGCACAACTGTTCTGTAGCATTTCTTCACCCCTCGGCTACACTTTTCTAGAATTCTTCCAACAAAACGAAGTCAACCACTTTGCTTCCCTCAGACGACCTTGCGAACTCTTTCCACAGCGTTTTGCAACGCTACGCCTAGATAATCGACGTGACTGCGTCATGCAGCACACCACTAATACTGTATTCGAACGTTACAGCACTGGTTTTTCCATTCATCTCCATTAACTTCATTTTTTCATATTTAGATAAAGGTGCCATTCAACACGCCAAAGAAAAAAGGGCCAATTCAAACTATCATTCAGTCACACGAAGACACTTTCCCGTAGACTACAGCGTTATGAACAAAGGGTCGCGGACTGTTGCTCACGATATCCGTCTGATTGTCAGTGCGTACAGGTACGAACAGTTTCATTACATTTCTCTGGTCCATTCCTGACGAAATCGCGGTGATGCACATCGCCGTACAGGACACCGTACTGAGTTATATTATTTGTTTTTCGAGTCACTCTCTTAACTGTCGGCAGTGCAGCACCGCCCAGCGCTCCAGTCGTTTACACACACAGAGTATTATTAAATACTTATTGGGAGGTAATGGTACTATCTACACAAAGAAATTGACCAATATTATTCTGTTAACACCATTTGGATTATTTACGTCCTCGAACCTCGAAGTCTGTTATACACACATAAAAAAAAAGTTTTGCATCACCCCTGTTCAATGAACTCCTGAAGATAGACGTTGACTGTGGATATTGTATCAGAGATACAGTCCTTTGACTGTTCAGAGATGTCACTAAACCCGCCCAAAGATGTAAACCACCATGCATGAGCACCGCCTATTAGACGAAGGGGGTCCGACAGCCCATTTCTGTTCATTGCACCAGGAAGAAGGTACACGGCCCGTGTTGTCTGTGGTTGAACCATGCCTAGGTCAATACCGCGGTTTGATCGCGTCCGCATTGTTACTTTGTGTTAGGAAGGGCTCTCAACAAGGCAAGTGTCCAGGCTTCTTGGAGTGAACCAAAGCGATGTTGTTCGGACATGGAGGAGATACAGAGAGACAAGAACTGTCGATGACATGCCTCGCTCAGGCCGCCCAAGGGCTACTACTGCAGTGGATGACTGCTGCCTACGGATTATGGCTCTGAGGAACCCTGATAGCAACGCCACCATGGTGAATAATGCTTTTCGTGCAGCCACAAGACGTGGTACGATTCAAAATGTGCACAACAGGCGGCATGATGCGCATCTTCATTCCCGACGTCCATCTTTGCAACCACGACACCATGCAGCGCGGTACACATTAGCCCAACATGCCGAATGGACCGCTCAGGTTTGGCTTCACGTTCTCCTCACCAGAGTGTCTCATATGCCTTTAACCAGACAATCATCGGAGACGTGTTTGGAGGCAACCTAGTCAGGCTGAACGCCTTAGACACACTGTCCAGCGAGTGCAGCAAGGTGGAGGTCCCTGCTGTTTTGGGGTGGCATTATGTGGGGCTGACGTACGTCGCTGGTGGTAATGGAAGGCG
Source organism: Schistocerca cancellata (assembly GCF_023864275.1). Lineage (NCBI taxonomy): Eukaryota > Metazoa > Arthropoda > Insecta > Orthoptera > Acrididae > Schistocerca > Schistocerca cancellata. The sequence goes on from NC_064629.1 coordinate 274,017,335, forward strand.
CCCTAACGGCTGTACGATACGTGAATGCCACCCTCCAACCGATAGTTCAACCATATCGGCAGCATATTGGCGAGGCATTCGTCTTCATGGACGAAAATTCGCGCCCCCATCGTGCATATCTTGTGAATGACTTCCTTCAGGATAACGACATCGCTCGACTAGAGTGGTCATCATGTTCTCCACACATGAACCCTGTTTAACATATCTGGGATATGCGATCTGATGTATTTCCTGCCGTATTTCCAATTTGAACAGTTCTCGGGTACCCGACCGGGTAGCGTCGTAATTTCTCCACAATATTTCGGCAGACGTACACGCTGCCATCTTCAGGTGGTTCCTGACGAATGCTGTGCTGTTCCTCTCGGTGCCCTAATTATTAAAGACAGCGGCCTTCAGCTTAGTCAGGCTTGGAACCCTGCACTCAGCATGGAGATAAAGATGCAGTCCCAGAGATCGAGGACCGTCCCCGACGGCGGCAGCAGAGAGACTGCAGACCCCAGTTCAGACCCAGGCGCCGCTTCCCCACCACCTCCAGTTGCCGCCGCGCCGGCCGCACCAAAGACACCAGGAGAGGAACGGTGGAGGGGGTAACGGCTAGTATATATAGGGCACCGAGAGGAACAGCACAGCATTCGTCAGGAACCAGCGTGTGTATCTGCTGAAATATCGTGGAAAAATTACGACGCTACCCGGTCGGATGCCCCAGAACTGTTCATATCTGGGATACATCAAAAAGGGCTGTTTATGGACGACATGGCCCACCAACCACTCTGAGGGATCTACGCCGAATCGCCGTTGAGGAGTGGGACAATCTGGACCAGGAGTGCCTTCATGAACTCCTGGATAGTATGCCACGACGAATATAGGCAAGCATCATCGCAAGAGGACGTGATACTGGGTATTAGAGGTACCGGTGTGTACAGTAAGATGGACCACCACCTCTGATGGTCTCGCTGTAGGGTGGTACAACATGCAGTGTGTGGTTTTCATGAGCAATGGAAAGGGCGGAAATGATGTTTATGTTGATCTCTATTCCAGTTTTCTGTACAGATTCCGGGACTCTCGGGACCTAGGTGGTGCAAAACTTTTTTGATGTGTTTAGTTACTATGACAAAACTGCATTTGTAAATTTTTTTTATAACAGCATGTACCATTCTGAATACGAGACTGATGACTTTACCTGTTTGGTCTCTAAACACTTAAACAGCATCAGCAGCATGGAATCCGATGATGTAGGGTTGGTTTCTCCTGATGGAAAAGCTGTTGATTGGCTGTAACTATCATCCGTTGTCAGTAAAACAATGAGACTTGCATTAGTTTTTGGAGAGCTAGAAAGGAGCATAAAAGTTTGTCTTGCCAACTGTGTCACTGAAGAACAGGCCAGAAGCTCGAAATGGAAAAAGAGTAGAACAGGAAATCGGTCATGTCTTATACTAATGAGCCATCCCGACAAATTCTTTAGATATGCCATGGAAAAAGAAAATGGCTAGCCGGACTGCGACTTGAACCCTGCTAAATAGAGACAAGCCTACTGAAGCAACGATCCGCCTAATCAAACCTTTCAGGATCTAGACTAGGCAACAATAAACTGGTAGATGACAGCAGTCTTCGTCAGATGAAATCTCTCTTCGACTGACTAACTCTTCTGTTGCGATATGTATGTCTGATTTACGCGACTGAACCCTTTTCGTGGGCCCTCTGAATCCCATCTAGACGCTCTCCCTTGCCTAGCTAAACATGGCCTGCATCAACAGGGTGGTCGTTCCATCTCTCTTCTGTGCAGGTTTGTGGAAACCATATTTTCGTAGCTTATTTCAGCGAGATCGGTCCCTGATCTTTATTCGGGATAATATTACAAGTTGTGTAGATTTTATTTTCTTCAGATCGAAGAGAGCAGGAATCGCTAACGTCGCTATTATTTCAATATTATAAACTCATGAAATTTTGAAACCTTACATATGTAGAATAATTACCTGAACTTTTGTGCTTCTTTACCTCACCAGGGCTGAATGCAGCCTACGCAGGAGCAGACAGCCACAGCAAAGTTAGAGTTATGGCTACCCCCACCCCCACCCTCAATCGTGACTACAATTCCTTAACTCACCAACTACCTCGTAATCTAGAAATTCTTCCAAGCCATATCCATATGTGGCATACAGCAAACCAGTGCTTAACAGTACTGGTAAAAAGAGTCTTGGTTGACATTTTAGTTTATTTTTCAACGACGCCTTTCGCCTTATTTAGGGATCTTCAGGTTATCTTTTCTAGATGGACGCGAGAGGCACCAAGATCTGCATAACGCGTGAACTGGAACGCGTTATACAGATCTTGGTGCCTCTCGCGTCCATCTAGAAAAGATAAGCTGAAGATGCCTAAATAAAGCCAAACGCGTCGTTGAAAAATAAAAAAAAAATTGCAACGTAGACTTTTTAACCAATACCTCTTAATCTATTCCCGTGACTAGTACTTCGGTGAGATGCATTACTGTTCAATAAAGAAGGTAAGTAGAACACACTATGTAACCAATACCTATACTTTCGGGAAACCGAGTTGAGACCCCAAAATTAGATTTCCAGGGCAAACGGATGGAAAACTAAGGTTCAACGTCCCTTCGGCAGGAAGGGAACACTACATGGAAAAAAAAGGCTATAGAAAGATATCAGCTGTGTACATTTGAAGGGAATATGAAGGCATTTGCCTCTAGTTATTAAGGACACGTGAGAAACAACACTCTAAATAGACAAAGATTTCACCTGTGTTCCTTCCGAACAAGAGTCAGTCATGAAAAAACAGTGACTACCCAAGCATAGCAGGGAGAAAAAGCACACACAGTAAAGAATAAAAAAGGGGTGGGGGAGGGGAAACGGCAGGGACGGGGAGGTGAAACAGCAGGGAAAAGAAATCTACTTCCACAAGAATGAGGAGCTGGCGCCAAGAAATCTTCTGGCACTCTGCAAATGGTCTGATTCTAGAATCACTAAATGATGACAGATACGTAATACCCACATCAGTCCACAGTGAGGTAGGTCACTTGAACTGCCACAGCATTAGAGACTATGTTGAAGATATGTGCCTTCCAGAGTAGCACAGCAGTTAAAACAAACTATAGCAATGGGGCACATTACAGAATATAATTATGCTCTTAATAAACGAACTTTAGCAACAACAACTTGAATATGAGAAGCCTGTGAAAGCCTGGAACAGTAAGCAGAAAACATACTACACTACCAACTTTAGTGTGGTTTGCAGAGTCTCCATGTCAGATGTATGTGTCCCGTGTCACTGCAATCTTAATTGACAATTTCGTTGGGTCAACATGTTAACACGTAGGGTTGGTCTGCTGCGACGCTCCACGTTCAACTATGTATCCGACGTTCTGTGAAGAGTCGTGACGTCCAACCATTTAGCGCCTAGTGGTAGTTTCACTGGCCTACCTCTTTCTGTAGATGGTCACGACAGTAGCACATGAACATTTGACCAGCTGCGCCGTTTCCGAGATACTCGTTCACAGACTCTAGCTAATAATAATCTGCTCTTTGTCGAAGTCGCTTATCTCAATGGACTTCACCGTGTGCAGTCCCTATCTTCGCTGTGGTGATTCCCGTCCGTGTCCTCTCCGCTTACATACTTTCGCTAACGTGTAACGTGCCCGCAACGCCACCAGGCGGCATCCAGTGTCATAGTGGGTAGTGGTCAATGTTTAGGCTTCTTAGTGTATATAAAATCAGTCACCTTTACTTCTACAGGGTTCCAGAAGTCAAGTACATCCACGGCAGACAGCCCATTCATAGGCGTAATAAACGACAAGTGGTTAATGCATGTGACGAACAAGCGTGTGACGAACAAGCGCGTGACAAAGACGAACAACCATTTGGCACATATACTCAACTAGAACAAAGAAAGTAGTTCCCATACATACTAAACCACCAAGTACTGTACCGATAACACGATTAAGAAGATGATAAACACTCTTTGTACCTACAAGACGCTAGATTTCGACAATAATGATGTAAACGCACACCACGAAGAACTAACAAAAAAGGTTGAATTCCAACTGCAATGTGGAACTTCGGAAACTAACTTCAAATTAAGTATGATGGAGACACATTTCAAATAGCGCAGCCGTCTGTCCTACCCAGAGAGAGATCGATCTGTTTCTCAACGACGGAGCAGACGGATAGAATGATCATGCGTACAGAGAACTTGCCAACAGACTAACTCCCCGAGCTGCTTCATCAGGCATGTGATAGGAGATAGGACCACACACACACACACACACACACACACACACACACACACACACACACACACACACACACACACACACACACACACACACACAAATATATATATATATGAGCCCCTGGAATTATGTTCTTTGATCCACAACACCGGGGACAAAATGCTTTATCTACACGAAATTACAGGAGGATCATATAGCTAAATAGGATGACAAGTAGTTTGGTGGCTACCTAATTCCCCCTACTCATTCGTGAATATAAACCGCACATTGTATGTCTACAAGAATCTTAAGTCTTGAATGGACAATTATCTTGTGTTCCACCACACACCAAGTCGATTACTGGTGACCGTAGTCATGGCGACAATTGTTAACAGGAACTTTAGAATCGCCAGGGTAACTGAACGTTTCAATAGAGATTTAGCAATGACTGAAGTAAGAAGTTACGGAGAAATCTGGGTTATAGCTTCACTATACGTCCAGTATTAACACAGTAGATCCCTACACCTCCGTGGCGCATCTTGCCAGAGGTACAAAGTTATTAATGTCTACTCTAAATGCAGATAGTACCTACTACCGAGGACAAGCTGTGAATGAAGCAACTGAAGAAAATAATCTATTCGAATTAAAGTGGGAAGTCCAACCATACACTTATTATTATTATTTCTTTCTATTCTCAGACGTTATGTCTGGTCAAAAATGGACAGTGACGCGGACCTTGATCAAGCGTGACTTCCTTTTAACTGTACGGTATATGTTATATTGCATTTAGGAACTTTCGGGTCACTGAACATGTATCAATAATTACAGATTTTTGTAGTTGTATATATATGTTTGGATGTAGCTGTATTGTATTGATGAACTGGTGGATATTGTGTGGTATGACTCCTGTAGTTGATAGTATAATTGGTATTATGTCAACTTTATCCTGATGCCACATGTCCTTGACTTCCTCGGCCAGTTGGATGTATTTTTCAATTTTTTCTCCTGTTTTCTTCTGTATATTTGTTGTGTTGGGTATGGATATTTCAATTAGTTGTGTTAATTTCTTCTTTTTATTGGTGAGTATGATGTCAGGTTTGTTATGTGGTGGTGTTTTATCTGTTATAATCGTTCTGTTCCAGTATAATTTGTATTCATCATTCTCCAGTACATTTTGTGGTGTGTACTTGTATGTGGGAACGTGTTGTTTTATTAGTTTATGTTGTATGGCAAGTTGTTGATGTATTATTTTTGCTACATTGTCATGTCTTCTGGGGTATTCTGTATTTGCTAGTATTGTACATCCACTTGTGATGTGATCTACTGTTTCTATTTGTTGTTTGCAAAGTCTGCATTTATCTGTTGTGGTATTGGGATCTTTAATAATATGCTTGCTGTAATATCTGGTGTTTATTGTTTGATCCTGTATTGCAATCATGAATCCTTCCGTCTCACTGTATATATTGCCTTTTGTTAGCCATGTGTTGGATGCGTCTTGATCTGTGTGTGGCTGTGTTAGATGATACGGGTGCTTGCCATGTAGTGTTTTCTTTTTCCAATTTACTTTCTTTGTTGATGTTATGTGATCTAAAGGGTTGAAGTGGTTATGAAATTGTAATGGTGTAGCCGATGTATTTATATGAGTGATTGCTTTGTGTATTTTGCTAGTTTCTGCACGTTCTAGAAAGAATTTTCTTAAATTGTCTACCTGTCCATAATGTAGGTTTTTTATATCTATAAATCCCCTTCCACCTTCCTTTCTGCTTAATGTGAATCTTTCTGTTGCTGAATGTATGTGATGTACTCTATATTTGTGGAATTCTGATCGTGTAAGTGTATTGAGTGCTTCTAGGTCTGTGTTACTCCATTTCACTACTCCAAATGAGTAAGTTAATACTGGTATAGCATAAGTATTTATAGCTTTTGTCTTGTTTCTTGCTGTCAATTCTGTTTTCAGTATTTTTGTTAGTCTTTGTCTATATTTTTCTTTTAGTTCTTCTTTAATATTTGTATTATCTATTCATATTTTTTGTCTGTATCCTAGATATTTATAGGCATCTGTTTTTTCCATCGCTTCTATGCAGTCGCAGTGGTTATCCAATATGTAATCTTCATGTTTAGTGCGTTTCCCCTTGACTATGCGATTTTTCTTACATTTGTCTGTTCCAAAAGCCATATTTATATTATTGCTAAATACTTCTGTTATCTTCAGTAATTGGTTGAGTTGCTGATTTGTTGCTGCCAGTAGTGTTAGATCATCCATGTATAGCAAATGTGTGATTTTGTGTGGGTATGTTCCAGTAATATGGTATCCATAATTTGTATTATTTAGCATGTTGGATAGTGGGTTCAGAGCAAGACAGAACCAGAAAGGACTTAATGAGTCTCCTTAGTATATTCCACGCTTAATCTGTATTGGCTGTGATGTGATGTTATCTGAATTTGTTTGGATATTAAGTGTGGTTTTCCAGTTTTTCATTACTATGTTTAGAAACTGTATCAATTTAGGATCTACTTTGTATATTTCCAATATCTGTAGTAACCATGAGTGGGGTACACTATCAAAAGCTTTTTGGTAATCAATGTACGCGTAGTGTAGCGACCTTTGTTTAGTTTTAGCTTGATATGTCACCTCTGTATCAGCATCAGTTGCTCTTTACATCCTCGTGCTCCTTTGCAGCAGCCTTTTTGTTCTTCATTTATAATTTTGTTCTGTGTTGTATGTGTCATTAATTTCTGTGTAATGACTGAAGTTAATATTTTGTAGATTGTTGGTAGGCATCTTATGGGGCGATATTTAGCTGGGTTTGCTGTGTCTGCTTGATCTTTAGGTTTCAGATAGGTTATTCCATGTGCAAGTGTATCAGGGAATGTGTATGGGTCTGCAATGTAACTGTTAAATAATTTAGTTAGATGTGAATATGGTGAGGTGAACTTCTTTAGCCAGTAATTTGCTATTTTATCATTTCCAGGGGCTTTCCAATTGTGTGTAGAATTAATTGCTCGGGTGACTTCATGTTGCAAAATTACCACTTCAGGCATTTGTGGTATCATCTTGTATGTGTCTGTTTCTGCTTGTATCCACCGTGCATGTCTTACGTTGTACCAGGTTTGACCATATGTTGCTCCAGAAGTGTTCCATGTCTTATGTTTGGTGGATTGCCTATTTTAATGTGTGTGTTATCTATTGTCTGGTAAAATTTATTTTGGTTTGTGTTGAATGTTTGGTTTTGTTTCCTTCTATTTTCACTTTTTTTGTATCTTCTAAGTCGTTTGGGCAATGCTTGTAATTTCTGCTTCTTTTCATTCTTGTTGTGACATTTTATCTAACCATAATGGCGGGTCATGGCTCATCGAACACAGGCCAGTGTGAGGTGGAGGTTACACCATTAATTAAGTAGTGGTTTAGACTTTGTACACATGTACTGTTTGTGTTTTTTCCTTTTATTCGTTTATAAATGTATAGCTGTGGTGTTCTTTTAATAATTGACAAAGGTCTTCTTAGGCACTTGTGGGTTTTATTGTTCTGAAGAAGGTGTAGTTATCTACGCCGAAACCTAGGTTAACACTAGGTGCTTTTTACGCCATCGAGGCGGGTTTCTAGTTTTTTAATATTCTACCAATATCTTTGCAGTTAACACACACATTTAAAGATGCTATAGGTCATTAAGTAAGGACTTTGTCACAACTGAGTGAAAACATATTTACATTTTCTTAGGCATTTCAGTGAATATCTTAAGTGAACAGTTTACCTACATCGCTCTGTATAGCAGTGACATTACACTCCCTTCCTGCAAAATTCTTGTTACTTTGGTCGATGTGTAACTAGTATCAGGTACTCTGCTTTGCAGCTGCGCTGTACGTACCATGAGGCCGAGCTGCCCTGGACAGAGGCTGGGCTCCACGAAGCCGCCGTCGCCCTCGTCGTCGAGGCGCAGGCTGCGGCTCAGCTCGCTGGCCAAACACGACACCTCTGTCGGCGGCTCGGGGTCTGAACCTTCCGCAGGCTCGCAATCCTCTCCCTCGCCCACAGCGCTGTCTTTGTCCGTGTCAGAGCTGTCGCCAGCAAGGCTGCAACCGTCATATTACGTAGAACGACACGTTTTAATGGGTCCAGTCGTGAACAGTAGCTTTCTTCACAGTATCACACAAATGTAATATACTGAAGTGAGTGTACTTGACCGCTGGTAATTTATCAGCTCACTGAATGAATGAGTTATTTTAAATTGAATCTTAATTGCAGTAATTTAACTCTAAAACTGAACACCAGATGCCGTGGTGTAACGCCAGTAAGTTAATCTTCTCCAGAAAAACTCAAACACGAACAGAAACTGAACAATTAAATGCCAGAGACTGATTTAATTCAGTTTATCGGCGAGATTATTTGAGCTTATTCTCATCATGCCTCGATCAATATGTAATTCGATCAATTACACAAAACGTGACACGCGATTCTCTCTGGGGTCGCTTTAAGGACGATTAAGCTCCATTGCCTTTAAGAAGCAGTGAACTGGAATGTGCTTGAGACATAATTACATTTACAGACCACCTGCGTGGTCTCCTGCTGGTCACTGTCTTATGCGGTAGACGAATCCACACTGAGAAGTGGTCACTAGAATGTAAATCTGGAGCCACTTCCCACTGAACTGAGACTGCAATAGCTGGGGAACAAAAACAAAGATCAACGGCTGAAAAAGACCCTGTAGCTGTGGAAAAGTGAGTCATCTGACCCGCGTTTAGAAGGTGGATATCCTCAAAAATGGACGAGTCGCTCGATCATCCGATCCCTGGAGCAAGAGGTAGCCGAGCCCCATAGCACATTGTGGGCATTGAAGTCCCCCCACTATGGGGAATGGGCATGGGAGTGTCAAAGAGGTCTGCCGGTGCATCCGCATCTGAAGCGTCGTTGGGGGGCAGGTACAAAGAACAGACTGTGATAGTAGAAGGTGTGAGAACTTGCACAGCAATGGCTTGCATGGTCGTAGTATGAGGGACAGGAGGGGAGTGGCATCTGTGATGAAGGAAAATAGCCACTCCACCTTTAGCCCTGTCTCCAATAGTATTGCCCTTCTGGTATATGTGGTAGCCCCGTAATGCAGGTGTAGAGAGAGAGAGAGAGAGAGAGAGAGAGAGAGAGAGAGAGAGAGAGAGAGAGAGAGAGATAGATAGATATGCTTCTCTTGTAAGCAGATGCAGAAAGGTTTATTCTGGACCAGCAGCTGTAATTCTTCCAAATGTGAGCGATATACATTCAAATTTCACTGCAAACCCCCAAGTCCCTGTGGAAGCCATTGGTTAGCGGTGGCGGTTCTTTTCTTTCTCCCTCAGAAGCTGTGATTTACTGGGGAGGTCAGGGAGAACGTTAGCCGGTTCCGTGCTCTCTGGGTCCTCCGATTAGAAGTACATATCCTCAAGAGTTTAGTCGCCATCATAAAGTGAGAGAGCTCGTCGATCCGAAGATTTACCTGTCGCTTTCTTGGATTAGGTTGGCTGGTTTAAAAAGAGGACGGAAGGGACCAAACTACGAGGTCATCGGTCCCTTGTTCCTAATAAAACAACGCCACAAGTGTGAGAAGAAAACGGATGAAACATGTAACACAAAACGGAAAGAAAGGAAAAGCCGCAAGAACGAAAGGAAGGCAATGAACACTACAATGAACAAAAGAGAACAAGAAAAGAACAGAGACGCTAGAAACACGAGAGTAACACATGAAAGCAGATTACAGAGGCTGGCCAACCACGAGAATAAAAATGGAAAGCCAGCCACTCTGCAATACATTAAAACCTCCACCCTAAAATCACTAGTGTGGAGGACACAAAGGGACAAAGGACAAGCGCTAAAACCTACATAGAAGTATAAAACCTACTGTCACGGATAAAACGTAAAACTAAAGCTGCTGTGGAGGCATTCTCGACCGACACCGAATGCAGGGTGCTGGGAAAGTTAAAAGTCTGCCATAGAGCGACTAAAAGTGGGCAGTCCAGCAAGAGGTGGGTCCTCGCGAAGGAGTAGGTAACCATGCGTTAGCCACACATGGCAATTGTGGAGCCAGCAGAGGACAACTGATTCCCTGCGAGTGGCCTGCATGGAAGACTTCCACACATTCATAGTCTCCTTCATGACACACAGTTTGTTGTGCGTGCTGTTATGCCATTCCGTCTCACAAAGCCGGAAAACCCAGCGGCGTAAGAACGCAGCTCAGCTTTGGAGATGCGCGGATGTTCAAGATCACGAGATATGGCCGCCAGCTCTGCAGTGAAAACACTGCTGCTAACTGGCAAGGAGTGCTGCTCAATATGTCATCCATGAACATATGCGAAGCCTACGTGATCATTGGCCATTGAACCGTCGGTGTAAACCGCTTCAGGGCCGTGGAACACGTCAAGAGTCGTGAGGAAATGACAGCGGAGAGCGGCGGGGTTAACGGAGTCCTTAGCGTCATGTAAAAGGCCCAGACGAAGCTGCGGCTGAGGAGTACACCATGGAGGAGTACGTGAACGGACCGCAAGTAGAGGTGGGAAGAGGAAGGACTCCAGTTCGGAGAGAAGGGACCGCACGCGAACCGCAATCATTACCCCGATCTGGGCCGCCGATGCGGGAGATGGACTGCCGCGGGAGGGAAAAGGAGACGGTTAATCGGATGCTCAGGGGAAATATGAATGTGTGCTACGTAACTGGCGAGCAGTTGCGCACGTCTGATCTGTAGTGCAGGGACACCAGCCTCCACCAGTATGCTGGTCACTGGGCTCGTCCTAAAACCTCCAGTCGCTAATCGAACCCCACAGTGGTGGATAGCGTCGAGTAAATGCAATGCTGAAGGCGCTGCTGAACAGTCAACCACACTCCCATAGTCAATTCGGGATTGGACAAGAGCTCTGTAGAGCTGCAGCAGCGCAGAGCGATCAGCACCCTAACTGGTGTTGCTCAGTCAATGGAGGGCATTGAGGTGCTGCCAGCACTTCTGCTTAAGCTGACGAAGATGAGGGAGATGAGGGAGCCAAGTCAATCGAGCTTCGAAAACCAGTCCTAGGAATTGATGTCTCCACTACAGTGAGTGGAGCGTCATTAAGGTAAAGTGCAGGTTCCGGATGAACGGTACGAGGCCGACAGAAGTGCATGACACACGACTTTGCGGCTGAAAACTGGAAGCCGTGTGCTAGAGCCCATGACTGCACGTTGTGGATGGCTCCCTGGAGGCGCCGCTCAGCAACAACAGTACTGGAGCAGCAGTACGAAATGCAGAAGTCGTCTGCATACAGAGAAGGTGGGACAGAGGGCCCGACAGCTGCTGCTAGACCGTTAATGGCCACTAAAAATAGAAACACACTCAATACAGAGCCCTGTGGGACTCCATTCTCCTGGATATGGATTGAACTATGGATACAGAAAGTACGGAGCGACAAGAAGTTTTGGATAAAAATCGGGAGTGATGCCCAGAGACCCCACTCTTACAATGTGACAAGGATATGATGTCGCCAAGTCGTATAGTATGCTTTACGCAAGTCAGAAAAGATCAGGTGTTGTCCCCTGGAAAATACTGTTTGGATAGCAGACTCGATGGACACAAGATTATCAGTGGTAGAGTGACCCTGGCTGAAGCCACCCTGACATGGAACCAGCAAGCCACGTGACTCCAGGACCCAGCCTAACCGCCGACATACCATACGTTCCAGCAGCTTACAAAGAACGTTGGTGACGCTGATGGGCCGGTAGCTATCCACATCAAACGGGTTTTTAACGGGTCTGATTACCGGAATGATGGTGCTCTCCCGCCATTGTGATGGAAAGACACTATCACACCAGATCTGGTTGAAGATGTCGTTTGTAGTCAGATGAGAGATTTTAATCATCTGGTTGTGGATGAAGTCAGGTCCAGTAGCTGTCTCAGGGCAATGTGCAAGGGCACTGAGGAATTCCCACTCTCTAAATGGGGCGTTACAGGCTTCACTGCAGCATGTAGTGAATGAGAGGATGTTCTCTGGGAGTTAATTGCCCGGCAAAGAGCCCGGCAAAGAGCCCGGCAAAGAGCCCGGCAAAGAGCCCGGCAAAGAGCCCGGCAAAGAGCCCGGCAAAGAGCCCGGCAAAGAGCCCGGCAAAGAGCCCGGCAAAGAGCCCGGCAAAGAGCCCGGCAAAGAGCCCGGCAAAGAGCCCGGCAAAGAGCCCGGCAAAGAGCCCGGCAAAGAGCCCGGCAAAGAGCCCGGCAAAGAGCCCGGCAAAGAGCCCGGCAAAGAGCCCGGCAAAGAGCCCGGCAAAGAGCCCGGCAAAGAGCCCGGCAAAGAGCCCGGCAAAGAGCCCGGCAAAGAGCCCGGCAAAGAGCCCGGCAAAGAGCCCGGCAAAGAGCCCGGCAAAGAGCCCGGCAAAGAGCCCGGCAAAGAGCCCGGCAAAGAGCCCGGCAAAGAGCCCGGCAAAGAGCCCGGCAAAGAGCCCGGCAAAGAGCCCGGCAAAGAGCCCGGCAAAGAGCCCGGCAAAGAGCCCGGCAAAGAGCCCGGCAAAGAGCCCGGCAAAGAGCCCGGCAAAGAGCTGTACCCAGTGGTGTAGACTACTCCTTCCATTGTTTGATATGGTAGCAAACATGGGCATGGAGCAGTTTAAAGGCTATGAGGTGCTCCAGGGAAGGGTGCTGCTTATGCCGTTGTAGAGTGCGCCGACACTCCTTAATTGCTTCAGTGACTTCTGGCGACCACCAAGGGACGGCCTTACGCCTCAGGCACCCTAAAGAGCGAAGGATCGCGTTTTCTACCACAAAAACAATTGTGCTAATCATCTGCTCAACCATCACATGGATGTTACTGTGTGAGGGTGATTCAGTGGTGACAACAAAGGTGAAAGTTCCCCAGTCCGCCGTGTTCAAAGTCCATCTGGGCAGGCGTCCACGTGCCTGACGCTGGGGTAGTGACAGGAAGATGGGGAAGTGGTCACTACCACACAGGTCGTCACGTGCTCTCCAGTGGATAGATGGGAGAAGTCCTGGGCTGCAAATAGATAAATCAATGCCCGACTATCATGCGACAGTAAAGTTTCGACATCTCTGCCTCAGTCAGTAAGCATGGTGCCACCCCCACAAGGCGTTATGGGAATTAAAATCTCCCAGAACTAGGAAAGGTTTAGGGAATTTATCAATCAGTGCAGCTAATACATTCAGGGGTACTGCACCATCTGGAGGAAGATATGCATTGCAAACAATTATTTCCTGCATCGTCCTTATTCTGACAGCCACAGCTTCAAGAGGGGTTTGAAGGGGCATATGTTCACTACAGACATAGTTTAGGACGTAAACACAAAGTCCACCTGACACACTATTACAGTCGCTGCGGTTCCTGTAATATCCTTATATCTGCGGAGTGCAGTGGTCCGCATTGCAGGGAACCAGGTTTCCTGGAGGGCAATGCAGATAGCAGGTGTGAAGCTTAACAGTTGCCATAGCTCAACCAGGCGGTGGAAAAAACCCCCGCAATTCCACTATAAGATGACATCGTGAGACTGGGAAGGCATGGGACATTCATTCAATTAGGCAGTTTACACCTCAGTCACCTGCTGCCACAGATTTATTGCCTGAGCCGTCTATGTCCATTGCGTCTGAGGGTCTGGCGAGATCTAGGTCATCATCAGACGCCAAAATCTCCACCCCATCCTCAGCCGCAGAGCTTGTAGGTAGTGGTGGTGTGGGTGCCACCACAATTTCCTTGGTCTTAGGGGTTTTCTTTTTAGATTTCTCTCGCTGCTCCTTCGGTTTCCCTGGCTGGGAGGACTTCACTGAATCAGTCTCCGGGACTGAGGATGAGCATGACGCCCTACGACCAGCTGCTTTTGGGCTCTACAGCCACTGGCAGGTGTCATCTTTCCCACTAGAAGAAACCTGGGAAGGGAGTGACCCAAGCGAACCCTTCCTAGCGAGAGAAGCCAAAGAAGACTTACACTTCTCTGGCTTAGAAGTGTGGACAGACGTCGCCGCCGATGGTTTGGTGTGGGGGGGGGGGGGGGAAGGATGTTCCTCATGAAGTAGGTGGTGCAGGAGGGAAATACCCCACCATCAAAGGGGCGGGTGTCCTCTTCCGGCTCTGAGAGGTGACCTTGTTTGGTGAAGCTGATGGTGCCAGAACTGTTGTAGCAGCGGCGTAAAACGATGTCATACACACAGGATGAAGAGATTCAAATTTTCTCTTGGCCTCAGTGTAGGTCAGTCTGTCAGCAGTCTTTTACTCCATGATTTTCCTTGAAACTGAGGTTTCATCGTCATGAAAGATTCTCCATCAGCTCTCGAACATACAAGGTACCGGGGTGAGTAAGATCCGCTGCCATCCTTACCCTGACGTTCCTCCCATGGTGCGGCCATGGAGGGGAACGATTTGGGGTCGTACTTCTGTGCGTTGAATTGAGCTCGTGATTGCTTAGAGACTGCTGGTGTTTCACCACCAGCAAGAGATGGACTATACTTCATCCCATGTCATCCACCCTGATGCCACCCACTCTGACCAGGGGCCCTCCCCGCAGGTGCCACCCAGCCGCAGCAAAGGCCACCTGGCAGGATGGCCATTGCCGGGAGTCCCGATGCCCCAGGGGGATGGGCATCTACTCCTTGGCAAACGCGGGGCGTTAACGGTGCAGGCATCAGCAGAGCGATCCCTGTGTAGTCAGGGGGTTACAACCAACAGGGTACATGGTGGCCTCACCACATCGGACTGGTTACTGAGCTGGATATCAGGTGCAAAGAAGACCATGGTCATCGTCAACACAGAAATCGACACTGTATAGTGCATGGTAGAAAGGTGTCCTCGCCTAAGAGATGGGGAGAATGGGCAGGACTGCAATGT
Organism: Schistocerca cancellata; assembly: GCF_023864275.1. Taxonomy (NCBI): domain Eukaryota; kingdom Metazoa; phylum Arthropoda; class Insecta; order Orthoptera; family Acrididae; genus Schistocerca; species Schistocerca cancellata. The sequence continues at coordinate 274,032,369 of NC_064629.1, forward strand.
GATAAGAAAGTGGGCTAAAGATCTCAATGCATGATGGACACAATGCACGTTGTAAGGTACCCTTCCGCAATTGGCTCGCTCTTCGTGAAAGTATTGAGGAATGGAGGTCAAACCCTACAGGTGACCATCACAAAGGCCGAAACGTGTGAAACTCTTATTAGTCGCCTTGTACGACAGGCAGAAATACCTCAGGCCTATTCTAACCCCCAGACCCGCAGGGCGATCTCCATAGTTACTTTGAGGTGAATTTCAGTAGCACTTTTCCCCTGTAACAACTAATTCAGTGACAGCTTGTTTTTCTTGTGACTTTCGTTTTGATGTGCTTCCTGTCGCCACCCAGTTAGCACCCCCTCCACCCCCACCCCCCCTCTGGGACAGAATGTATCCAAACTGACTGCGTTTAATGTTATTCATGAGAAAGTGTGCCAAAGTTCTCTAAACGTTTGCGAATCGTGTAACTGAGACCCACCCAAAAACTACATCCTGGCTCCGGCACAACGCCTGATCTTTAATCCTCTGGGCAGGTTTGGTCTGGGGCCGGCGCATCTCCCTGTCTGGAAGTGGCACTTTAACACGCACAGCTATCTGGCCGGGTAAGTAATTCAGTGACAGCACGTTGTCGAAAAGAAATATTGATACTGATTATTTTGGAAGTACTTACTATGTTAAAGTGTTAGACGCTTGTGAGATCACAATGAGGCAACATGTGGTGTGAAGTCTGTAGCTTACTAACCAGGAGTCTTTTTGTTACATTATTATGACTCAATGGGTTGCTCACGACTTTCATTATCGCCCTCGTACGTCACCTTACCTGGCTTTCGCTGGCTATTCATATCTGCGTGTAAAAGCGACATCTTCCACTCTACCAAGTACTCACGTAAAAGTTTTCCAGCGCGACATTCTCTCGCGAATAATCTATAGTTAACATCTTTCTTTTGTTTTACGTCCCTACCATGTTGCTGAGTCAAAGATGTCAGAAGTAATACACCTTTGCCAATTTATTTTGGCAAACATTTCCCGGTTATAAGTCGCCCGTTTCAATGTCATTTGATGCGTGTTTCTTCGACAGATTAATATAGAATGCACGTCCAGTAAGGGCCGTTGCTTTAGACAATGTGTGCGAGACGTCTTGGCTGTGTGAAAACTCTACCTGAGCAAGCTGGCAGTCGGCAGCAACGTCCTGTTGTGCAGAACTTTTTCAGGCAGCCGGCCGACAACTCCGCGCGTCGTTGCGAGGTGTCCGTCACTAGCCGCCTCTGTCTCTCCATTCGCATCCAACCAGTGCCTTGCCAACGTTATCTGCAACACCAGGGGCCCGTATGGTGTTTGAGTACCAGAGAGACAACTGTGAAAACAAGTTTATTTGTCCTAAAAGTATTTTGTGCGACTGTGTTAATGCAACAATCTCTGACAGCACGCAATTTATCTTTTATTTTAGTACCACAGGGAAGTACAGAGTGGGGAAGGGAAGGACAGAGTGGGGAAAAGAAGCACAGATGGGAAAAGTCGAGGATTCAGAGAGGGAGGCGAGCAAATAAGGAGTAGAGGGGAAGGGGCGTGGAGCAAATGTGAAAAGGAATGAAACAGGCGAACAAGGAGTGGTGAAAGAAGCAAACGAGACAGGAGGTGGAGGAGTGAAGAAAGGTAGCAAAATGAGGAGGAAAAAACAGGGGAAAAAGATGGAAAAAACTAAGACGAAATGAAAATCACGTATATTAATAATGTTGGAGACAGAGCAAGCTGTAAACCAATGAACTGTTTGACTCTGAAATTTCTACAGCAGGCTCTTTGCAGAGGCAGCACAATACAAAACGTATTTCCAATGAGCGCGTATTTTGGCTTCAATGTGTCAGTCAGACGTCAGCGAGAGCGCATCGCTAGTTCCTGCTACTACTAAGGCGAGTACACCGTTCGCTTGTTACATATTTTTACGAGCTTCAAACAGGAGTGCAGTACTGGATAGGAACTGTGATTGTTGTGTACGGATGCGAGCTGACCTGGCGACCCTTCGCTCACAACTTCAGCCTGCGTTGACTTCCGTCACACAGCTTGAGGCTGCTGCCAAGGGGCGTCACTGTGGGGGATCGGACACGGGGATGTGAGGGACGTCGAGCACATCCCACGTGTCCTCCGATCGGTCCACTGCTGTGACCTCCCCGGGTACTGCCTGCACTGAGGTTGACCCCTCACCCGTCGTCGATTGGGAGATCATTCCGAAGTCTGGCAGGCAGCGAAAAACTTTCCGTGGGGCAGATCGTAGGGCCTCCCCGGTTCGTTTGACGAACAGGTTTCGGGCGTTATCTGTGGTTGACGATGTCTGAGCCTGATGCAGTCGTCCACCCCGTTCCAGAGGAAGCTTCTCGGCCTGCAAGGTCTGGGCATTCACAGAGGGTGGGTTTGTTGGTAGCTGGGAGCTCCAACAGTAGGTGCATATTGGGGCCCCTTAGGAACATGGCTGCCAAGGACGGGAAGGAAGCCAGTGTTCACTCTGTATGCATTCCGGGTAAGTCATTCTGGATGTGGAAAGGGTACTTCGGATGCCATGAAGAGTACAGGGTGCAGCCAACTGCAGGTGGTGGCTAATGTCGGTACCAATGGCGTATGTCGCTTTGGATCAGAGCAGATTCTGTCTGGTTTCGGGTGGCTAGCGGAAATGGTAAAGACTACCAGTCTTGCTTCCGAGATTAAGGCAGGGCTCACCATCTGCAGCATCGTCGATAGAACCGATTGTGGTCCTTTGTGCAGAGCCGAGTGGCGGGGGGGGGGGGGGGGGGGGTGTCTGAATCAGAGGCTCAGGCGGTTCTGTGACCGTGTAGGCTGCAGATTCCTTGACTTGCGCCATCGGGTGGTGGATTTCCGGGTTCCGCTTAGCTTAATAGGTCAGGAGTCCACTACACACAGGAGGTGGATACACGGGTAGCGGGGGCTGTGTGGAAGGGACTGGGCGGTTTTTTAGGCTAGAGGGTCTCAGGGAACCACAGAAGGGGCTTCCGTCAGAAAGTGGGCAGGTAAAACACAGTAAGGTAGTTGTAGAAACGATTGGTACTGTAGTTTTAAATTGTCGTTGCTGTTTTGGAAAAGAACCAGAGCTCCAAGACCTAATAGAAAGCACTGAAGCTCCAATAGTTGTAGGTACATAGAGCTGGCTAAAGCCGAAAATAAGTTCAGCCGAAAGTTTTTCAAACGATCTAACAGTGTTCAGAAAGAATAGATTAAATACAGTTGGTGGTGGAGTATTTATTGCTGTCAGAGGTAGTTTGCCTTGTAGCGAAACTGAAGTAGGTAGTTCATGTGAAATAGTATGGGTAGAGGTTATACCTGACAATGTGACTAAACTATTAATTGGATCGTTTTACCGACCCCCCAACTCAGAAGGCATAGTTGCTGAACAGTTCAAAGAAAACTTGAGTCTCATTTCAAATAAGTACCCCGCTCATACAATTATAGTTGGTGGTGACTTCAATCTACCCTCGATAGGCAGGAAAAATTATACGTTTAAAGCCAGCGGAAGGCATGAAATGTCATCCGAAATTGTACTGAATTCTTTCTCAGAAAATTATTTTGAACAATTAGTTCATGAGCCCACTCCAAGCGTAAATGGTTGCGAAAGTATACTTGACCTCTTAGCAACAAATAATCCTGGTCAAATAGCGAGTATCGTGACGAATACAGGGATTAGCGACCACAACGCAGTTGCTGCTAGGCTGAATACCGTAAAACTTACAACCATCAAAAAGAAACGCAAAGTATATCTATTTAAAAAAGCTGATAAAAATGCTCTTAACGCCTTTTTAAGAGAGAGTCTTCACTCCTTCCGATCTGATCATGTAAATGTAGAAACGTTGTGGAATGTTTTCGAAGAGATATATACCACATAAATTAATAAGTGATGGTACTGATCCACAGGGTACACAGAACGGGTCAGATCGTTGTTGCAGAAGCAACGAAAAAAGCATGCCAAATTTAAAAGAACGCAAAATCCCTAAGATCGGCAAAGTTTTACAGAAGTTTGAAATGTGGCGCGTACTTCAATGCGAGATGCTTTTAATAATTTACACAACGAAATTCTGTCTTGAAATCTGGCAGAAAACCCAAAGAGATTCTGGTCATACATAAAGCACACCTGTGACAAGACACAATCAATACCTCCACTGCGCGATAACAACGGTGAAGCCACTGATGACAGTGCCACTAAAGCAGAGTTATTAAACAAGGTTTTCCGAAACTCCTTCATCAAAGAAGACGAAGTAAATATTCCTGAATTGCAATCAAGAACAACTGCCAAGATGAGAAACATAGAAGTGGATATCCTCGGTGTAACGAACCAGCTTAAATCACTTAATAAAGGCAAGGCCTCCGATCCAGATTGTATACCAGTCAGGTTCCTCTCAGAGTATGCTGATAAAATAGCTCCATATTTAGCAATTAGTTACAACGGCAACAAGGTGTTTGCGTCTCGAAAATGGTGTTCGGATGGTAGACTCAAGGGACAAGATTATCAGTGGTAGATCGACCCAGTCTGAAACCACACTGGCACAGAGCCAAACGCCAACACACCATACGTTCCAACAGCTTACAAAGGGACCCTTTCCTCACGAGAGGAGCCGGAGGAGGCTATTACTTCTCCGGCACGGGGAGGGGACCGATGTCCCGTGCATTTGGGGGAGGGCGGCCTTGCTTCCAAAGTATGTGCTTTCGGAGCAACGGAGGAAGATTTGCCCCCCTACCAATAAGGGAGCAGATGTATTCTGATATCCCGATGTCCCACTATTGGTGACACAGAGTGAGAAACCATTGGCTCTTGGGACGGCAATGGCGACGTAGCTGCAGCACATGTCGACGTCAACCGAGTGGGGTGTATTCTTTCAAATTTATGTTTAGCCTCCGTGTAAGTGAACTGGTCCAGGGTCATGTACTGCGTGATTTTCTGCTCCTTTTAGAGTACTGGGCAGTCTGGCGAGCAGGGGAGTGGTGCTCCCCACAGTTGATGCAAGTGGGAGGTGGCACAGATGGAGTATCTGGGTGCAGTGGACGTCCTCAGTCGCGACATGTGGCCCTGGAAGTGCAGCAGGAAGACATGTGCCCGAACTTCCAGCACTTAAAGCACCGCATAGGGGGAGGGATGTATGGTAGAACGCCACAGCAGTAAACCATAACCTTGACCTTTTCAGGCAATAAATCACTCAAAGGCCAAGATGAAGGCACCAGTAGCATCCCAGTTGCCTTTGAGTCCCCTCTAAATGCGACGGATGAAATTAACACCCCGCCGTTCTAAATTGGCATCGAGCTCGTCATCAAAATGCAAGAGGATTTCGCGATGGAAAATGATCCCCTGGATCACGCTGAGGCTTTTATGGGGAGTGACAAACAGGAATATCACCCAACTTGTCACAGATGAGCAACACTCGAGATTGGGCTGGGGATGATGTCTGAATCAAGACTGTGCCGTTTCGCATCTTAGACATCGCTGTCACTTCTCCAAACGCAGCCTCAAGGTGTTCAACGAAAGATGGAGACTTCGTAGGTAGAAAGGAGTCTTCATCAATTCTGCTACAGACTAAGAACCGAGGCGGATATGGCTCTCTCCGTTCTGTAGCCCTTCATTCCTCCCATGGTGTAGCGAGGGAGAGAAACCATTTACAATCATATCTGTCGCCATTGTATTCGATCTTGCCCTTCTTAGAGACTGCTGGCGACATACTGTCACCAGCAAGAGATAACTTAGTCCGCTTCATTGTGGGTCATCTGCCCTGATGCCACCCACTCCCACCAGGGCTCTCCTCATGGGCGCCACCCAGCCACACCAAAAGCCAACTGGCATGATGCCCGTTGCTGGGAGTCCTGATGCCCCAGGAAGACATATCTACTCCTTGGCATACGTAGGGAATTTGCAGCTCAAGCATCAGCAGTGTGATTCCTGTGTTGTAAGGGGGCTACCACCAGATGGGTACATGACAGCCACACCACAACAGACTGGCTACTGTGTTGGATACTGGACACAGAAATCCAATATTGTCAGAGGGCGAAAGAGAACAGGAGATTGGTTGTTTGGGGTTTAAGGGACCAAACAGCAAGGTCATCAGTCCCTTGTTTCAAATGTGGTCCATTCCGCTAGTGAGCCATCTCAGGAAAGTCAGAAGAATAAATGGGAAAAGGCGAAAAATTTTAAAGGGCAGTCATGTTGTCAATGGTAAATACAAAATGAGGGAAGTCAGCAAGAGAACGAACCCAACACTATGCTGAAGCAGCAAAGGCAAGACCACCTGCGACTTAAAAGGTGCAACAGCTAGAATGTAGAAGTACGTATGGGAAAAGGAGACTAACCAATCCTCAAAAAAGGGTACAAACAGAGTAAAAGGGGAAGAAAAGAAGATCTTGGTCAGGGAGGTGAGTCGGGAATCTCCAAACACTGCCTACAGTGGGAGATACCCCAACACTCACCGCCCTGCCCCAACACCAGATAGATTAAAAACCTTAAAACTGAGAATAAAAACAACTTTCCTGGAGGAAACCGAGAACCAGAGAAACCACTGGGGAATCGTCAGCCAACATCAAAGGTAAAGTGCAGGAGAGTCTGTACTTAGCACGCAGAGCCAAAAGAAGGGGGCATTCAACCAAAATGTGGGCTACTGACTGGAAGGCTCCACAACCACAAAGTGGGGGTGGCTCATCACGCAAAAGAAAACCATGGGTCAGCCTGGTATGACCAATGCGGAGACGGCACGGTGTCGTCAAGTCCTTTCAGGAGAGGTGAAAGGAAGAACGCCATGGGCCTGGTGTCACCTTAATCGCACGAAGTTTATTAGACAGGGGAGTAGCCTCCCAAGAGTTGGCCCATGACTATGTGAAGTGGTATTTGATGTGAAGCCGTAAATTCGCTGCAGGAGGGTTACAGAAAATGGGGGGGGGGGGGGGGGGGTAAGTGACTGCTCCCCCAGCCAAACGATCAGCGAGCTCATTACCCGGGATACCCACATGGCCAGGGACCTAAAGGAAGTCGATGGATTTTTTTTTTGTGGTTTTAGGGCGCACAACTTCAATGGTCATTAGCGCCCTGACTACTCTAAGAATGCACCGCGAGGCACAAGTTGACAACAACAACTAAAAGGGAAAACACGATAAAAGACAGACTGACAGGCATAGGATTAAAAAACAGCATCATCAAATGACCTTAGCGAGGTTTGTCAAATTGATAAAACGAAGAACACGAGCAGCTGCTCGTGGGTCACCCGCTAAAATGGCATCGAAAGTATTTGGCAGGTTAAGATCGAGGCGCAGTGTGTTAAGATCTGGACAGGACATTAAAATGTGTCTAACCGTCAGCAAGTGCCCACATGGGCAGAACGGCGCCGGCGCAGCCGTCAGCAGATGGCGATGGCTGAACCGGCAGTGTCCAATTCTTAACCGGGCCAAAACGACCTCCTCCCGCCGAGGAGGACGTCCAAGCCACGGGAAGAGGTTTTAAGGCCCGAAGCTTGTTGTCGGTAAGAGCAGCCCAATCGGCATGCCACAGCGACACAATGCGCCGACAAATGACCCTGCTAAAAGCGGACGAAGGGACACAACAAGAAGCTGTCTGAGGCTGGAGGACCGCAGCCTTGGCCGCGGCATCTGCAGCTTCGTTCCCAGGGATACCGACATGGACAGGAACCCACATAAAGCTAACCGGAGAACCGACGTCCACCAGCTGCTGAAGAGAGCGTTGGATCCGGTGTACGAAAGGGTGAACCGGGTACGGATCACTGAGGCTCTGGATGGCGCTCAGGGAATCTGAGCAGATGACATAAGCAGAATGTCGGTGGCGGCAGATGTAAAGAACAGCCTGGTAGAGGGCAAAGAGCTCAGCTGTGAAGACCGAACAATGGCCATGGAGCCGGTATTTGAAACTGTGTGCCCCGAAAATAAAGCAACACCCGACCCCGTCATTGGTCTTAGAGCCATCTGTATAAATGAAAGTCATGTTGATGAACTTCGAACGAAGTTCCAAAAAACGGGAGTGGTAGACCGAACCGGGGGTGACCTCTTTTGGGAGCGAGCTGAGGTCAAGGTGAACGCGGACCTGAGCCTGGAGCCAAGGTGGCGTGTGGCTCTCGCCCACTCGAAAGGTTGCAGGGAGTGAAAAATGAAGGTGTTGAAGGAGGCGACGAAAGCGAACTCCAGGGGGTAGCAGGGCAGAGACATACAACCCGTATTGACGGTCAAGAGAGTCGTCAAAAAAGGAACGATAAGACGGATGGTTGGGCATTGACAGTAGCCGACAGGCATACCGACAAAGCAGTATATCGCGCCGGTAGGTGAGTGGCAATTCGCCAGCGTCAGCATGAAGACTCTCTACGGGACTGGTAGAAAATGCTCCGATCGCAAGTCGTAAACCCCGATGTTGTATGGAGTTGAGGCGGCGTAAGATGGATGGCCGTGCAGAGGAGTATACGAAGCTCCCATAATCCAGCTTGGAGCGGACGATCGACCGATATAGACGAAGTAGGACGGTTCAATCCGCTCCCCACGACATACCACTGAGAACACGGAGGACATTTAAAGAACTGGTACAACGGGCGGCCAAATATGACACATGTGGAGACCAGCTACGTTTCCTGTCAAAGGTAAGGCCTAAAAATTTGGTTGTCTCCACGAATGGGAGAGCAACGGGACCGAGTCATAAGGACGGTGGGAGAAACTCTTTGTAGCGCCAGAAGTTAATACAGACCGTCTTCTCGGCAGAAAAACGGAAGCCATTGGCGACACTCCAGGAGTAAAGACGGTCAAGAGAACGCTGAAGACAGCGGTCCAGGACACGTGTACACTGCGCACTGCAATAGATGGTAAAATCGTCCACGAAAAGGGAGCCTGATACATCAGCTGGGAGGCAATCCATTATTGGATTGATCGCTATGGCGAAGAGAGCGACGCTCAAAACTGAGCCCTGTGGCACCCCATTCTCCTGGCGAAAGGTGTCGGACAGGACAGAACCCACACGTACCCTGAACTGTCGATCCATTAAAAAGGAACGAATAAAAAGAGGGAGGCGACCGCGAAGGCCCCATGTATGCATGGTGCGGAGAATGCCCGCCCTCCAACAGGTGTCGTAAGCCTTCTCCAAATCAAAGAACACAGCCGCGGTCGGGCGCTTCCGCAAGAAGTTATTCATAATGAAGGTCGACAAGGTAACCAGATAGTCAACAGCAGAGCGGCGCCTACGAAATCCACATTGTACATTGGTAAGTAGGCGTCGAGACTCGCGCAGCCAAACCAATCGAGAGTTAACCATTCGCTCCATCACTTTACAGACACAGCTGGTAAGCGAGATAGGTCGATAACTGGAAGGCAAGTGCTTGTCCTTCCCCGGCTTAGGAATCGGGACAACAATAGACTCGCGCCAGCATGCGGGAACATGTCCCTCAATCCAGATGCGATTGTATGTACGAAGAAGAAAACCTTTACCCGCGGGAGAAAGGTTCTTCAGCATCTGAATATGAATAGAATCTGGCCCTGGAGCGGAGGACCGTGATCGGCCAAGTGCGGTTTCGAGTTCCCGCATGGTGAATGGGGCATTATAACTTTTACAATTCGAGGAGCGGAAGTCAGGTGGCCTAGCCTCCTCTGCCTGTTTGCGGGGGAGGAAGGCAGGGTGGTAATGAGCGGAGCTCGAAACCTCTGCGAAAAAGCGGCCGAAGGCATTGGAGACATCCTCAGGGGCCACAAGGACTTCATTCGCGACCTTCAAGCCAGAAACTGGGGAGTGGACCTTAGTGCCAGATAGCCGGCGCAGGCTACCCCAGACAACAGAAGAAGGAGTAAAACTGTTGAAGGTGCTTGTGAAAGCAGCCCAGCTGGCTTTCTTGTTTTCTTTAATAATACGACGACACTGAGCACGTAATCGTTTATAATTAATACAATTCGCCACTGTAGGGTGGCGTTTAAAGGTGCGTAAAGCACGTCGACGAGCACGTAAAGCGTCTCTACATGCTGTGGTCACCAAGGGGACCGGTACGCGACGTGGAGAAGAAGTAGGGTGAGGGATGGAATATTCAGCAGCAGCGAGAATGACTTCCGTGAGGTGTGCGACCTGACGATCGCAGCTTGGGAAGGTTTGATCCTGAAAGGTCGCCCTGGAAGAGAAGAGCCCCCAGTCTGCCTTGGAGATGGTCCAACTAGAGGAGCACGGAGAGGGAGTATGCTGCAGGAGATGGATAACACACGGGAAGTGGTCGCTCGAATATGTATCAGCAAGTGCATACCACTCAAACCGGCGTGCAAGTTGGGGAGTACATATAGAGAGGTCTAAATGGGAATAGGTGTGAGATGTGTCCGAAAGAAAAGTAGGGGCGCCAGTATTGAGGCAGACAAGATTGAGCTGGTTGAAAAGGTCTGCTAACAAGGAGCCCCTCGGGCAGGATGCTGGAGAGCCCCAAAGGGGATGGTGGGCATTGAAGTCTCCAGTTAACAAAAATGGTGCAGGTAGCTGAGCAATAAGTTGCATCATGTCTGCCCTGGTAACGGCAGATGACGATGGAGTGTAAACGGTACAAAAGGAAAACGTAAAAGTGGGGAGAGTAATGCGGATGACAACTGCCTGCAGGCCCGTGTGCAACGTGATGGGATCGTAGTAAATATCATCCCGGACCAGCAACATAACCCCTCCATGAGCTGGGATACCTACCACAGGGGGTAGGTCAAAACGCACAGAGGTGTAGTGTGCCAAGGCAATTTGATCGCATGGGCGTAGCTTCGTTTCCTGGAGGGCTACGACGAGCGGACGGTGCAAGCGGAGCAGCAACTTCAAGTCCTCTCGGTTGGAGCGAATGCTGCGAATATTCCAGTGAATAAGTGCCATCGTAAGAAAAGGAAGATGAGAGAAGGGGTCACCTCGAAGGCCGCTTAGGGCCTGGCTTCGAGCGAGCACTGCCGCCGCTATCAGTAGGCGGACAGTCATCGTCCATGGGGTCTATAGGGTCATCGGCCATCTCGGGAGGATGGCCGGGATGGGGAGCTTCCTCCGCCGGTGAACGGCCAGATGTACGGCTACCAGCGGTGCGGCCAGGCGAAACGGATGACGGCCTGGGGCGGCAACCGCTGGGTGGCGCAGGAGAAGAAATGCGCCGTGGCGGAGAAGGAGAACTGTGCTTCCTATGCGCCTTTTTGGAAGGACGTTTGGTGGAAGTACCGGTCGAAGGCTGGGAGGTCGAGGTACGGAGGAAGCCTGCACGGGATGGGTCCTTCTTGAAGGCCCGTGCATCTGACTTCGGGGTCTTCGTCTTAGTAGAAGCTGAGGAAGGGGCTGGTGTCTGTGGGGTGATGAGAGGAAGAGGAGACGTCGACCGCGCGATCTTAGCACTGGCCGAACGGACGACCGTGGTGCTGAAGGTCAGATCGCATGTCTGGGTTGCTACCTCCCGGGTAGTCCGAGGAGAGGCGAGGACAGTGCTGTATTTCCCCGCTGGGAGCAGCGTGGGCTTCCTACTAGCAAATACCTTGCGAGCAGCCGAGGTGGACACTTTCTCTTTGACCCGAATTTCTTGGATACAGCGTTCTTCCTTATAGACAGGACAGTCGCGGGAGGATGCGGCATGGTCACCCTGACAGTTCACACAACGAGGAGACGGAGGTGGACAGTCACCCTCATGGGCATCCCTGCCACAAGTGACACATTTAGCCGCATTGGAACAAGACTGACGAGTGTGATTGAAACGCTGACACTGGTAGCAGCGCGTAGGTGTCGGGACATAGGGGCGAACAGAAATAGCCTCGTAGCCCGTCTTGATGCGCGATGGCAGCTTAACACTATCGAAGGTCAAGAAAAGTGTCCGGGTCGGTACAAGGTCATTGTTGACCTTTTTCATGGCCCTATGGACAGCCGTCACGCCCTGGTCAGCGAGGAAAGATTGAAGTTCCTCGTCAGTCAATCCGTCGAGGGAGCTAGTATAGACTACACCACGAGACGAATTCAAAGTTCAGTGGGCCTCCACCCGGACAGGGAACGTGTACAGGAGGGTGGCCCGAAGCAGTTTTTGTGCCTGAAAGGCACTCTCAGTTTCTAGTAATAAGGTGCCGTTACGCAACCTAGTACAAGATTTGACAGATCCGGCTATGGCATCTACGCCCTTCTGAATAACGAAAGGGTTGACAGAGGAAAGGCATACCCCACATGATCAGCAGATTTAGAGCCATCAGCGTAAAAAACAACAGCATCCCGAAACTCCCATAACATTTGGCGGAAAAAGGAACAGAACACCATCGAGGGGATGGAATCTTTCGGACCTCGGCAGAGATCCATCCGAATTCGAGGACAAGGAACTAACCAAGGGGGGGTAGAGGGGAGGGAGCGAGGAAGACAGGACAAAGAAGGAAGCTGAAAATCATGTGCAAAGAGACGCAAGGCGGAGCCCAACCGATAAACCCGCCCAAGGGCGGGAATCGGGTGGGCGACATCCATGGCCTGGGAACAGGATAGAATAGGAGAATAGGGAGGATGAGTGGGAGAGGAACGGATAGCAGGTGCATAATACACCAGAAGCTGGGACCGCCGAACAGAAACGGGGGGGGGGGGGTCCCACCTTCAACCAGGAGACTATCAACAGGGCTAGTAGAGAAGGCACCGGTGGCCAAACGGATACCACGATGGTGGACTGGATCCAGCACGTGCAGTGTGGAAGGAGCAGCTGAATCAATCTTGACAACCATAGTCCAAGCGAGACAGAACTAGAGCACGATAAAGACATAGAAGGAGGGAACGGTCTGCACCCCAAGAGGAGTGGGCAAGGAAGCAAAGGACATATGACGGAAACATCTTACCTTCAGAAGTCTGATATGGGGCAGCCAAGTGAGATTGTTGTCGAAAAGAAGACCCAGGAAACGAAACTGTGGGACCGCAGGCAATCGTTGTGCATCGAGATAGAGCTCTGGATCAGGGTGGATAGTAGTACGGCGACAGAAGTGGACCACCCGAGATTTTGGAGGAGAGAATTGAAACCCGTGTGAGAGGGTCCATGCAGAGGCACGCCGTATAGCTCCCTAGAACCGCCGCTCTGCAGAGGCCATCGAGGAGGAACTAACCCAAATGCAGAAATCATCCACATAGAGAGCAGGGGCGACCAAAGGACCAACAGAGGCCACAAGTCCATCGATAGCAAGAACCCTGTGGGATGCCCGTCTCCTGGGTCCATGGAGAACGAAAAGCAGTACCAACCCGATCCCTGAATGACCAATGGAACAGGAACTGGCAGATAAAAATCTGGAGTGGGCCCTGAAGACCCCACTGATGAAGGGTAAGTAAGATGTGATGGCACCAGGCCATGTCGTAGGCCTTGCGAAGGTCAAAAAATACTGCAACCAAATGGCGGCGCTGGGAAAAAGCCAGCCGAACTGCAAAGTAAATGATCGATTGGAGGCTGTCCCTCTGGGAAGCCACACTGGTAAGGGGACAATAGATCCCGAGATTTGAGGACCCAATTGAGCCGACAGGCTACCATCCATTCAAGTAACTTACAAACAACATTGGTCAGACTAATTGGCCAATAGCTGTCAACAAATTAGGGGTTCTTACCAGGCTTAAGGACAGGAACCACGATGCTATCCCTCCACTGAGAAGGGAAGTCACCCTGGAGCCAGATACGGTTAAACACCTGAAGAAGATTTTGCCGTTGTGGAGCACTGACATGTTGAAGCAGTTGGTTATGAATGGAGTCTGGACCAAGGGCCGTATCAGGAGGAGGAGGAGGAGGAGGAGGAGGAGGAGGAGGAGGAGGAGGAGGAGGAGGAGGAGAAAGTGCAGAAAGAAATTCCCATTCAGTAAAAGGTTCGTTGTAAGATTCTGACTCATAAGGGGTAAGACATAAGGTGGAAGCTTCGGCCTGCTGTTTCCAGTGAAGGAAAGCAGCCGGATAGGAGGCTGATGCTGATGGCATTGCGAAATGGGTCACAAGATGTTCCGCAAGAACTAATGGGTCCGTACAAAGGCCATCTGGGAGGTGAAGGCCTGGGAGGGTGGACTGCTGATGGCAACCTCTGAGAGAGCGAAATGTAGCCCATACCTGTGATATGGGGACAGTAGAACCGAGGGAACAAACAAATCGTTTCCAACATATCCGCTTCCTCTGTTTCATTAAATAACGGGCTTTAGCGCGAAGGTATTTAAAGGTAGTAAGGCTGGCTACAGATGGGCGCCTCAAAGTGTTGCAAAGCTCGACGGCAATCACGGATGGAAATGGCAATGGCCGTACTTCAACACGGGACTTGCCGGTGACGAAATGGTCCATATGAGAGCGAGACAGCAAGGCTAGCAGCGCGAACAATCGTGTCAGACACGTCACGTAGGACGTCATCAATACATCCAGACATAGAGGGAGAAAACACGACCTGTGCAGGGTATAGAGGCCAATCGGCGCGTTAGAAAGACCAACAAGGTAACCTGTCCATCACGGAGCGGGAAGGGAGAGAGAGAGAATCAACGGGAAATTGTCACTATCACAAACGTGGCCGTGTGGCGACCAGTGTAATGAAGGGAGGAGAGAGGGAGAAGAAAGAGAAAGATCAATGGCAGAAAAGGTACCATGACCGGCACTGAAATGAGTAGGGGAGTTATCATTAAGAAGACACAAGTCGTGGTCTGCAATAAACTGGTCGATGAAAAGACCTCGTCTAGATGGAAATGCACTGCCCCACAAGGAATGATGAGCATTAAAATCCCCAAGGAGGAGGAAGGGAGGGAGGAGGAAGTTGCTGAAGAAGGGCAGTTAAGGCAGCAGGTGTAAGAGTCCTGTCAGGAGGGAGATAAAGATTGCAAACCATGACCTCAGAGTCCAGGTGGACCCTAACAGCAACCACTTCCAATGTAGTTTGAAGGGGATACACATGCTAGCAATGTCTGTACAGAGCAACATACAAACGCCACCAGAAGCCCGCAGCGGTCTGACCTGATTTCGACAGAAAACATGGAACCCACGGAGGGTCGGTGAGTGAGCATCAGTAAAATGAGATAACTGTAGAACCACACAAGCTGCAGAGTAAGACGAAATAAGGGATTTCAGTTCCAAAAGGTGACGATAGTATCTATTAGAATTCCATTGGATAACCACAGAACGATGATTTAAACGGGGTCTGAACAGGCAAAAGCCAGTCATACCACCGGGTCACCACCCTTCACCGACAAGGAGGGGGCGACATCCATGAACGACAGGTCAGAATCTGGTTGTGAAGCTGGGGATGGGACCTTTGGCGACACCAGAGGCTCTTTGTCCCGGGACTTATGTTTCTTCTTCTTTTCAGGCTGAGATCGAGGCGGGCTGTGTGGCATAAAGGAGCCAGCTGCAGCAAGATCAGGAACAGAAAGAGACCGGGCGACCTGGGGGCCGACAGACCGCGGCTCTCGCGGTTGTCGCGTGTCAGCAGACCTTTGGCCTGGAAGGTGCCGGGAAGGGGCATCCCGGGAGGGGGAGCTGTGCCCAGAGGAGGTGTGGGAGCTGCAGGGGAGGGGGGAGAAGGAGAGGGGTCCGGGATTGGGGTAAGGAAGGGGTGTAGATGTAACTAAAGCGTAACTAGATATCATGGACACAGGGTGAGGAGCCTCTGTGTAGGTCGAGGGACTTATACTCCTGTATCTTCTTTTCCTTCTTATATACTGGGCAATCTGGCGAACGTGGAGAATAATTGCCATGACAATTAACACACATGGGAGGGGGAACACAGGGACTCCCCTTATGGAGTGGACGTCCACAGTCACCACAGAGAGGGACCTGTGAACAGTGGGAAGACGTGTCCAAAATGCAAGCACTTAAAACACCTCATAGGAGGTGGGATGTATGATAAACCATAATCTTTTTTTGTGGTTTTAGGGCGCACGACTTCAATGGTCATTAGCGCCCAGACTACGTTAGGAATTCACCGCGAGGCACAAGTTTAAAACAGGCTCTAAAAGGGAGAACACGATAAAAGACAGACTGACAGGCATAGGATTAAAAAAAACAGCATAATTAAATGTCCTTAGATAGGTTTGTCAAGTTGATAAAACGAAGAACGCGAGCAGCTGCTCGTGGGTCATCCGCTAAAATGGCATCTAGAGTACATGGCAGGCCAAGATCAAGACGCAGTGTGTTAAAATCCGGACAGGACGTTAAAATGTGGCGGACCGTCGGCAATTGCCCACATGGGCAGAACGGCGCCGGCGCAGCCGTCAGCAGATGGCGATGGCTAAACCGGAAGTGTCCAATTCGTAACCGGGCCAAAACGACCTCCTCCCGCCGAGAAGGGCGTGTGGAGGACGTCCAAGCTGCGGGAAGAGGTTTCAAGGCCCGAAGCTTGTTGTCCGTAAGTGCAGCCCAATCGGCATGCCACAGCGATAAAATGCGCCGACAAATGACCCTGCTACAATCTGACGAAGGGACACAACAAGAAGCTGTCCGAGGCTGGAGGACCGCAGCCTTGGCCGCGGCATCTGCAGCTTCGTTCCCAGGAATACAGACATGGACAGGAACCCACATAAAGCTAACGGGATAACCGTCGTCCACCAGCTGCTGAAGAGAGCGTTGGATCCGGTGCACGAAAGGGTGAACCGGATACGGATCACTGAGGCTCTGGATGGCGCTCAGGGAATCGGAGCAGATGACATAAGCAGAATGTCGGTGGCGGCAGATGTAAAGAATAACCTGGTAGAGGGCAAAGAGTTCAGCTGTGAAGACCGAACAATGGTCATGGAGCCGGTATTTGGAACTTTGTGCCCCGACAATAAAAGAACACCCGACCCCGTCATTGGTCTTAGAGCCATCTGTATAAATGAAGGTCATATTAATGAACTTCGAACGAAGTTCGACAAAACGGGAGTGGTAGACCGAACCGGGGGTAACCTCCTATGGGAGCGAGCTGAGGTCAAGGTGGACGCGAACCTGAGCCTGGAGCCAAGGTGGCGTGTGGCTCTCGCCCACTCGAAAGGTTGCAGGGAGTGAAAAATCAAGGTGTTGAAGGAGGCGACGAAAGCGAACTCCAGGGGGTAGCAGGGCAGAGACATACAACCCGTATTGACGGTCGAGAGAGTCGTCAAAAAAAAAAAAAAAAAGGAACGATAAGACGGGTGGTCAGGCATTGACAGTAGCCGACAGGCATACCGACAAAGCAGTATATCGCGCCGGTAGGTGAGTGGCAATTCACCAGCTTCATCATGAAGACTCTCGACGGGACTAGTATAAAACGCTCCGATGTTGTATGGAGTTGAGGCGGCGTAAGATGGATGGCCGTGCAGAGGAGTATACGAAGCTCCCATAATCCAGCTTGGAGCGGACGATCGACCGATATAGACGAAGTAGGACGGTTCGATCCGCTCCCCACGACATACCACTGAGAACACGGAGGACATTTAGAGAACGGGTACAACGGGCAGCCAAATATGACATGTGGAGACCAGCTAAGTTTCCTGTCAAATGTAAGACCTAAAAATTTGGTTGTCTCCACGATTGGGAGAGCAACGGGACCGAGTCGTAAGGGCGGTGGGAGAAACTCTTTGTAGCGCCAGAAGTTAATACAGACCGTCTTCTCGGCAGAAAAACGGAAGCCATTGGCGACACTCCAGGAGTAAAGACGGTCAAGAGAACGCTGAAGACAGCGCTCCAGGAAACATGTACGCTGCGCACTGCAATAGTTGGTAAAATCGTCCACGAAAAGGGAGCCTGATACATCAGCTGGGAGGCAATCCATTATTGGATTGATCGCTATGGCGAAGAGAGCGACGCTCAAAACTGAGCCCTGTGGCACCCCATTCTCCTAGCGAAAGGTGTCTGACAGGACAGAACCCACACGAACCCAACTGTCGATCCATTAAAAAGGAACGAATAAAAAGAGGGAGGCGACCGCGAAGGCCCCATGTATGCATGGTGCGGAGAATGCCCGCCCTCCAACAGGTGTCGTAAGCCTTCTCCAAATCAAAGAACACAGCTGCGGTCGGGCGCTTCTGCAAGAAGTTATTCATAATGAAGGTCGACAAGGTAGCCAGATGGTCAACAGCAGAGCGGCGCCTACGAAATGCACATTGTACATTGGTAAGTAGGCGTCGAGACTCGAGCAGCCAAACCAAACGAGAGTTAACCATTCGCTCCATCACCTTACAGACACAGCTGGTAAGCGAGATGGGTCGATAACTGGAAGGAAAGTGCTTGTCCTTCCCCAGCTTAGGAATCGGGACAATAGACTCGCGCCAGCATGTGGGAACATGTCCCTCAATCCAGATGCGATTATAAGTACGAAGAAGGACACCTTTACCTGCAGGAGAAAGGTTCTTCAGCATCTGAATATGAATAGAATCAGGCCCTGGAGCGGAGGACCATGACCGGGCAAGTGCGTTTTCGAGTTCCCGCATGGTGAATGGGGCATTATAACTTTCACGATTCGAGGAGCGGAAGTTAGGTGGCCTAGTCTCCACTGCCTGTTTTCGGGGGGAGGAAGGCAGGGTGGTAATGAGCGGCTCTCGAAACCTCTGCGAAAAAGCGGCCGAAGGCATTGGAGACATCCTCAGGGGCCACAAGGACGTCATTCGCGACCGTCAAGCCAGAAACTGGTGAGTGGACCTTAGTGCCAGATAGCCAGCGCAGGCTACCCCAGACAACAGAAGGAGGAGTAAAACTGTTGAAGGTGCTTGTGAAAGCAGCCCAGCTGGCTTTCTTGCTTTCTTTAATAATACGACGACACTGTGCACGTGATCTTTTATAACTGATAAAACTCGCCACTGTAGGGTGGCGTTTAAAGGTGCGTAAAGCACGTCGACGAGCACGTAAAGCGTCTCTACATGCTGTGGTCCACCAGGGGACCGGTACGCGCCGTGGAGAAGAAGTAGGGTGAGGGATGGAATATTCAGCAGCACTGAGAATTACTTCCGTGAGGTGTGCGACCTGACGATCGCAGCTTGTGAAGGTTTGATCCTGGAAGAGAAGAGCCCCCAGTCTGCTTTGGAGATGTTCCAACTAGATGAGCACGGAGAGGGGTAAGCTGCAGGAGATGGATAACACACGGGAAGTGGTCGCTCGAATATGTATCAGAAATTGCATACCACTCAAACCGGCGTGCAAGTTGGGTAGTACTTATAGAGAGGTCTAAATGGGAATAGGTGTGAGATGTGTCCGAAAGAAAAGTAGGGGCGCCAGTATTGAGGCAGGAAAGATTGAGCTGGTTGGAAAGGTCTGCTAACAGGGAGCCCCTCGGGCAGGATGCTGGAGAGCCCCAAAGGGGATGGTGGGCTTTGAAGTCTCCAGTTAACAAAAATGGTGCAGGTAGCTGAGCAATAAGTTGCATCATGTCTGCCCTGGTAACGGCAGACGACGATGGAGTGTAAACGGTACAAATGGAAAATGTAAAAGTGGGGAGAGTAATTCGGATGGCAACTGCCTGTAGGCCGGTGTGCAATGTGATGGGATCGTAGTAAATATCATCCCGGACCAGCAACATAACCCCTCCATGAGCCGGAATACCTACCACAGGGGGTAGGTCAAAACGCACAGAGGTGTAGTGTGCCAAGGCAATTTGATCGCATGGGCGTAGCTTCGTTTCCTGGAGGGCTACGACGAGCGGACGGTGCAAGCGGAGCAGCAACTTCATGTCCTCTCGGTTGGAGCGAATGCTGCGAATATTCCAGTGAATAAGTGCCATCGTAAGAAAAGGAAGATGATAGAAGGGGTCACCTCGAAGGCCGCTTAGGGCCTGGCTTCGAGCGAGCACTGCCGCCGCTATCAGTAGGCGGACAGTCATCGTCCATTGGTTCTATAGGTTCATCGGCCATCTTGGTAAGACGGCCGGGAGGGGAAGCTTCCTCCGCCGGTGAACGGCCAGATGTTCGGCTACCAGCGGTGCGGCCAGGCGAAACGGATGACAGCCTGGGGCGGCAACCGCTGGGTGGCGCAGGAGAAGAAATGCGCCGTGGCGGAGAAGGAGAACTGTGCTTCCTATGAGCCTTCTTGGAAGGTCGTTTGGTGGAAGTACTGGTCGATGGCTGGGAGGTCGAGGTACATAGGAATTCTGCACGGGATGGTTCCTTCTTGAAGGCCCGTGCATCGGACTTCTGGATCTTCGTCTTGGCAGAAACTGATGAAGGGGCTTGTGTCTGTGGGGTGACGGGAGGAAGAGGAGACGTCGACCGTGTGATCTTAGCACTGGCCGAACGGACGACCGTGGTGCTGAAGGTCAGATCGCATGTCTGGGTTGCCACCTCCCTGGTAATCCGAGGAGAGGCGAGGACAGTACTGTATTTCCCCGCTGGGAGCAGCGTGGGCTTCCTACTAGCAAATAGCTTGCGAGCAGCCGAGGTGGACACTTTCTCTTTGACCCGAATTTCTTGGATACAGCGTTCAACCTTGTAGATGGGACAGTCGCGGGAGGACGCTGCATGGTCACCCTGACAGTTCACACAACGAGGAGACGGAGGTGGACAGTCACCCTCGTGGGCATCCCTGCCACAAGCGACATTTAGCCGGATTGGAACAAGACTGGCGAGTGTGATTAAAACGCTGACACTGGTAGCAGCGCGTAGGTGTCGGGACATAGGGGCGAACAGAAATAACCTCGTAGCCCGCTTTGATGCGCGATGCCAGCTGAACACTATCAAAGGTCAAGAAAAGTGTCCGGGTCGGTACAAGGTCATTGTTGACCTTTTTCATGACCCTATGGACAGCCGTCACGCCCTGCTCAGCGAGGAAAGACTGGATCTCCTCGTCAGTCAATCCGTCGAGTGATGTAGTATAGACCACACCACGAGACGAATTCAAAGTTTGGTGAGCCTCCACCCGGACAGGGAACGTGTACAGGAGTGTGGCGCGAAGCAGTTTCTGTGCCTGAAAGGCGCTCTCAGTTTCTAGTAACAAGGTACCATTACGCAACCTGGTACAAGACTTAACAGTTCCGACTATGGCATCTACGCCCTTCTGGATAACTAAAGGGTTGACAGAGGAAAAATCCTTTCCGTCCTCAGACCGAGAAACGACGAGGAACTGTGGCGCAGGCGGTAGTACTTTTGTCACTGGTGGCTGGTCAAGTTTCCGTTTGTGGGCAGAAGTCTAGAGAGAAGAAGAAGAGAAATCCATTGAGGAGGGATCCCCCATGATTGCCAGCGTCTCCGATGGCGCGCTCCTTCCTTGTGGGGACCCTCTCAGAGGGCTCTCCCGCCTTAGGTGAATGTTTACACCTCAGGTCACACCTCCCGAGAAACAGACGGAGGGACCAATCGGCATGGTCAGAAGGTATCAGCTCAGGTAATCACCCCTCCCTGGGCCTGGCCTTTACTATGGGGTACGTGCGTGCCTTACTTGTCTACCCAAAAAAAATGGTTCTGAGCACTATGCGACTTAACTTCTGAGGTCATCAGTTGCCTAGAACTTATAAACTAAGTAAACCTAAGGACATCACACACATCCATGCCCGAGGTAGGATTCGAACCTGCGACCGTAGCGGTCACGCAGTTCCAGACTGAAGTGTCTAAACCGCACGGCCACACCGGCCTGCTACTTGTGTACCCAGGGCGGGGAATTACGCCTTACCCCGTCACCAGCTACGCATGCGAACGTGTGGGTCGGCCTTCAGGCGCGCACAGGGAGGAAGGAAGAAGAGGAAAAAGAAGAGAGAGAGGACAGACTGTCTCAAACGCAGAGGCAAGGAGAAGAAGGCAAGGAGAAGAAGGCAAGGAAGACAGTGAGATGGAGAAGAACAAAGAAAGGAACCAACCAAAGGAAGGAAGAAACGAGAAGAAGTGAAAAACCAAAATGACCACAAATATAGGTCGTGGAACCGTCCGTCTCCGGACGCAGGCGCTAACTACCCCCTTGAAGGGGAGGGACTCCTTTTAGTCGCCTCTTACAACAGGCAGGAATACCTCGGGCCTATTCTAACCCCCGGACCCGCAGGGGGAACCATAATCTTTACTTTCTCAGGAAGGGTATCCCCTTCAAAGGCCAGGATAAAGGCACCAGTATCAAGGCGATTGACCTTCGGACCCTTCTGAACACGCCGAACAAAGTGAACACCCCGCCGTCCGAGATTGTCCCAAAGGTCCTCATCAGTTTGAAAGATGAGGTCCCTGTGAAAAATCACACCTTGAGCCATATCTAGAGACTGGTGGGGGGTAATGGACACAGGAATTGTGCCAAGATGGGTACAGGCACAAAGGGCCGCAGATTAGGCAGCTGAAGCAGTTTTGATCAGCAACGAAATCGACCGCATTTTGCTCAGGGAGTCCACTTCACGAAACTTGTCTTCAATGTGTTCCATAAAGATTAAAGTTTTGGTATTGGTTTAAGTATCCCCATCAGTCCTGGTGCAAACCAGATAGCGGGGGAGAGGTTTCGCCTCAGGCCGACAGGCCTGACCCTCTTCCCAGGGGTAGTCATGGAAGGGAAGGCCGAAAGGGCAAGAGAAGCAGCACTCGAAGAATCAGTTCCATGCAGAGAGACGGCCGCAGAAGAACGGTCACAGTTCTGGATTTTTATGCTTTTCATTTGCATAGCGTCCGCCCTGATACCACCCACTCGATCAGGGGCTCTCCTCAATGGCGCCACCCAGCCACAGCAAGGGCCGTCTGGCACGGCGGCCATTGCCGGGAGTTCCGTGTTCCAGGATGACGAGCAACCACTCCAAGGCTTGCATGAGGTGGTCACAGCTCAGGTATCAGAAGTGTGTTCCCTGTGTGTTCAGGGGGCTCAACCAAAAGGGTACATAGCGACCCCACCACACGGGCTGGCTACCGTGCTGGCTATGCACCCTAGCATCAGACAACGACATGAAAGAAAAGGTGGAATGTACTAGGAGGGCACACGTCGGAGACACTAGGTAAGGTGCTCTTCCCCAAATGGCTCACACTACAGGAGATAAATTTAGTAATGGAGGTCAAACCCCAGAGGGAGACCAGGGAGTGCCAAGAGGAGGAGGTGATTACGCAACAAAGCCAAATTGTGAAACCAACAGAACCAGGAGGATAGTGGGAGCCAACATAAACAAGGACACCAAGACAGGGAGAGGAGACGGCGAGGGGAATGGAGTAAGGAGGGGGAAAGGAGGGGGAGGGGAAAAGGAGGGGAAGGGGAAGGAAATGCAGCCCTGGAAAGAAGGAAGGCTGCAATAGCTCGGGGCCCCGTGCTCGCCACGCACGTATCCACAAAAGAGTTGTGGACCCCCGTTGGGGGGAGGGGGGGGAGGACAGGAGACAACAGAATACGACATACCCTGGAAAGTGTCCTCGCCCAAATAGTTGAATCGCAGGTGGAGATGCTAAGCCATGACAAGAGATTCAGGAGATCGAATCTAAGGGCACTATGGATAACCCTTGCACCACATAAGGCGTCCTTCCCCATATGGCCTGCACTTCTGTAGAATTTTGGAAGTGGCAGGTCAAACCTCAGAATGAGAACTGAACTCCTAGGGCCTATTAGTGTGACTCATTTTAGTCGTCTCTTACGACAAGCAGCAACACCTCAGGCCTATTCCAACCCCAGGACCTGCAAGGGGGGGGGGGGGAGGAGGGGGGGATGTAAGAGTGATACGACTAGTTGTTTAGTCCTACAATTCGATTTCAAGGAATACATTCCAGCAGAAAATAAAAATAGCCTTTGTGGACACTGTAGTATTTGTTCTTTAATTATAGTCACCTCTCTTTCTGGAACAAAGTACGTGCTCTCATGCCATGAGCAGAGCTAGCTTAAAGGACGATCACACTGCTACCGTTTCCTACCTTTTTATTCTTGCTGGGAAAGAGTTTACCCATCCCAAGGAGAGAATCCGTGAACAACATGAGGTCTGCTAGCTGAATAGCCAGTCCGTGTTCCAAAAGGCGACTTTGTGGTGTGCGCCACATGTGTGTCAACAGCTCGTACAGCCAGACAGTGCGTTGTGTCCTCGCCGATCGTTTTGTCTTTCGTGGAGGGGGGGGGGGCCTTAATCTGGGCAACCGAAACATGGCGGCGTTTATGCCAAAATGCCGCCGTTCCTGAAGAGCTGGCAGCAGGGGGTGGGGGGGGGGGGGGCGGGGGGGGATTGATATTTTTCTGAACGTAGCGTGTCGCACGTGCCTCCCTGGGGGTGTTTTCCTGCTGTGGACAGGAGGAAGGCGCCGATCTGGATTCCAAGCCTGTACCCAGAAACTCCAGCAGTTGGTCAATGGATACCTCTGTAAGCGGGAGTGGTTGTTTTTAATAGCATGTCCGATCGAATGGTAGATTTTGCTTTTGCGCGTCGGGTCTCTGATGCTTCAGGATATTGCTCTCCTGGATGCCAAGTCGGGATAAATAGGGACTAACATTTTCGGCGACGCGAAAAGTGAGGCACGGTTAGCTCATGGCGTTTTTATTTCCACCTGTCACTTCCTTCCTCTTTCAGTTGTTCACGAAGCTCATCTCCGACTAAGGGTTAGATATGGTACATGGGATAAGTTAAATTCGCCGTCTGATTGCACAGCCACGCTTTTTTTTTTTAAATAGATGCTGACAGAGTTCCATTGAGCCAAAGCAGATGTATTATGTTAGTATCTGTCAGTTGTAGCCATATGAGGAATGGTCTTGCCAACCACATACTGTACTTGTTAATTGCATATAAGTTCATGTGTAACTTTTGATATCCGTGTTGATATTGCGTTCATCACTTTAGTGATGACCTTTTAATCACTGTCAGTGAATGTCCTATCAATAAATTGGTAATGTCTACTGGGCCTTGAATAATTTTGTATTTGGAGAACCCTTTCCATAGCTTACGGGGAGGTTTCATGTGCTTATCCCAACACCGTAACCAGTTACTTGGGTCCCTCTTTGGTGTCATTTTAATATCAGATTCATTCAGAGTTTAACAGCAATCCGATGCGTCGAAGTTTGATAGGTAACTGTTCACGCGAGCCGTCCGTCACACACAGGTCCAGCCAGGCTGGACACTTTCCAAACTCAGGTTCAAGAATGATTCGGTTGGCACCTTGCCATCTTAACATAATAAACGTTAGCCAGGACACAAACTCTTCACAGATTAATTTTAGCTCAATTTACGTAGTAAAAAACTTCGGTTTATACTATAAAAATCTTAATGCCAGTCTGTCATGTGCTGCTTCCTATCGAGAAAATTATTAACACGCTAAGGTGGTTATGTAGTAACTTATCGTGAGTTATCAGATAGTGGACTGTATTATATTCTGAGGCCAAGATCGTGCTGAGAAGGTTAAACTGGTCACCCTAATTGTAGTTTAGTATTGAGGCACTCATCTATTCACTAAAGGTGCAGATCAAAGGGAGACCAAGACCCCCAGTCACCACAAAATTTTACTGAAAGTTCATATTTTACTTATATATCGCCAGGTATTTGGCCAGACACTATTGAAACCACTGGTGGGACACTGCAGTCATCACGTGAAAAACTCCGCGGATTTCGTTAGAATACTGAAGGACATCCGAATACAGAGTGATGACCTACTCGTGAGCTTCGACGTCACGTCCTTGTTCACAAGAGTACCGCTACAAGACGCCTTGGCGCTCCTTAATCAACACTTCGAGCCTGAAACAGTGAAGCTCTTTGAATATGCACTTACGACCACCTACTTCAAGTGCAATGGAGAGCATTATGAACAAGTGGATGGAGTGGCCATGGGATCTCCCCTTGCTCCAGGGATCGCGAATCTTTATATGGAACACTTTGAGGAGGTGGCACTACGAACTGCTCACCGTAAACCCAGGCACTTCTTCCGCTATGTGGACGACACTTTCGTGATCTGGCAGCATGGCAGGCAGGCACTGGAGGAGTTTATGGACCACCTAAACGGCATACATGAAAATATCACCTTCACGATGGAAGTAGAAGAGAATGGCTGTATTCCATTCCTGGACATACTGATCAGGAGGAAAGCGGATGGCAGGCTGGGCCATTCAGTATATAGAAAAAAGACGCACACAGACCTGTACCTCCATGCAACCAGCTGCCACCATCCGGCGCAACGCCAGTCAGTACTGACCACCTTGGTACATAGGGCGCACGTCATTTGTGACAAAGAAAGCCTCTCAGACGAATTACACCACCTAAGAGAGGTATTTCGGAAAAACGGGTACAGTAAAACACAGATTGACAGGGCCTTCAAGAGGAGACAGGTTGACAAAATTGAGGAAGAGGAAGTGAACAAGAGACTCGCCTTTCTCCCATATTTGGGGCCCACATCGGCCAAAATCGGGAGGCTATTAAGAAAATCTAACATAAATACCGTCTTCCGACCACCGCCGAAGACGAAAGAGCTGCTGGGCTCAGCTAAAGACCCACTCAAACTAAACACACCTGGTATATACAACATTGCCTGCGAATGTGGTGTGCAGTACATTGGTCAAACGCAGCGCTGCATCTCTAAAAGGTGCGAAGAACACATCAGGCATGTTCGACTTGGACAGATAGAGAAATCTGCTATAGCGGAACATAGCATCAAAGAAAACCACACCTTTGACTTCGAAAACACCAGGGTGCTGTGCCGAGCCGGGAGCTATTGGGATAGCGTCATTAAAGAATCAATAGAAATACGGGTCCACGAGAATCTTGTGAACAGGGACGAAGGCTACCAACTGAGCGCGGCCTGGAATCCAGCATTAGCCGCAATACGCCAGGAACGCAACAAGAACCGTCCAGCTCACGAGACGCGATCACAATGCTCTGACGGAGACACGAACGGCGCACCCGCTTCCCCCTCCACCTCGCCCGCCGGCTCCTCTGGACCCAGCCTCCCGCGGCCAGGTGGTGGGGGGCACACCGCAGGTATAAAGGGACCGGCATCCGCAAATTCTCGGCACTTCGCCAGAAGATGATGAGTATGTCACTCGTCGAAACGTCGCAGTTTGAAGACACCGCCACCCGGCTGGAAGCCCGAGAACTCTTCGCCAAGTTATGAGGAGATCTACAAAAATAGGGAAAATATCAGAAGTAATGGCTAAGACAAGATTAATTTTTTTAGACAGTCCGCCAAATGAAAGAATTTGCTAACGAAGCAAATATTCCTGTATTTCTGTACAAAGAAATCTATCATAGCATTACAAAACTAAGGAAAGAATTAGAAAGCAACAATATCAAATAATCGGAAATAACAGAAAGAACCTTTTGAAGAATAAAATACTAAATTTAGAAGGCTTTCAAAGCAGAAGAAATAAAATCGGGAGCAACAGACAGAAAAAGGTAAAACAATATGGAGAGAAAGTTGAGGGAGTATTGGTAAAATAAGAAATTAAGAGTAACTGAGGTGGTTACATAATCCTAGTTGAGCAATACGAAAATAAAACAAGTAAGTGTTCACTTCAGTTTTATAATAATGACGACGTTGCCCACTTAGAGTGTTGGTATTATACCGTTGGTTCTTAAATCAGTAGCATGGACATGTGGAAATTTCAATTTTTCATACGAATTGTTTTCTAACCATGTATTTCTCTAACTTGCAATTTTTTTATAAGTCACGTTGAACCGATGTAATAAGCAGTGATCCAAACACTGCCAACAATAATCAAATGCGGTCACGCAAGTAGTACATGGAGAGGGAAAGGGTAATCAGGAGCAGAAGCTAGTTTACATAAACAAAAAGAATAGGAAATCAACACGTCTCCGTTACAGCACACAGAAGAAGGCATTTTGCGCTCATGCATCCACCTGTGGATTTAAACATTAGTATCCTGTGAGCAGGAACGTTTATCCACAAGTTTTACAGGAACCATACTGCAGTTCTATGACTAAGGACATGAAATGAAAGCACTAAATGAGACACACGGGTGTTAGAAAAATAGTTCATTGTGCCTTGACGTAGGCAGAGTTTAAAAACCCCAAAAATTTTACACACTGTCTTGAAATTGGTAATAAAGTACTACAGGTCATGTTAAAAAGTACACTGAAATATTATAAACAATGTTTCAACCTTCAGACACAGCGAAATTTCACTTAACACCAAAGAATTATCGCATAGTAAAACATCGTGACATATCGATTGGGAAAGTGATCTACATTAGGCTTAGCGGTGGAAGTTAGAAACTATCTGAATTTCATGTATGCATGAAACTGAACGTAAATGCGTAGAAACATGGTGAACAATGTAAAGGCACACTAGGGGTGAAAAGTTAGTGGAAGTAACGTAAAATACGAGAGCAGAAACAGTACTGAGTTAATATTTCTAACCACATCTCAGATGAATGCGTTAGTCGCTGGGATTATTCTAGTTGAACTGTTTCTCTTAGCGGGCTGCGTCGTTTACCGTAACAACAAACGAATTTTAGGAAAACTTTGTTAACAATTTGAAACAAACGTTAAGTAGACAAACACGTAATAACGCACAGAAGACCATTGTGGATAGAACATGTAAATACGACTCTTGCGCTGTTTGTAATAAATAAAATTTGCTTTAAAGAAGTCTAATTACAGCTAATTTATTCAAACTTTACGAAATACAATATTTCGTGTCAATAAGATGTATCTAGTGCTTTTAAAATCCCGCACAATCCTAAATCGAATCATCAGTACATAAGTATTTTAATGGTTCATCCTCCAGTCCGCCTGACAGCGAAGGGTCGTGCTGCACATGTTGCTATAGAGAAACTTCCTCTGTAGATAGTAGCGATCAATAAACTAACTACAAATAATGTAGGACTACTAGAATTTGAAAAGGCTTTACCATGCGTGTGATTCTGCTCTACATAGTCTAGTTTTATGGGCGAGTATTGGCATTCAGTTTTCACGTGTTCGCTAGGAAGAGGCCACATCAGAGCGTGCAGCCATTAACTAGCTGTAGATCATTAACGAAGCTATAGGCGTGACGAGGTCAAATTTAAGCTAGTAAATTAGACTTTTTTCGCGAAAACTAAGTCTCGTGTTGGCTTTGAAATATTGTTTTTATGATTTATGTTAAAAGTTGTTAGAAGCCAATTGGGGTGGAGAATTACCTGTTAGCGGAGTACTCCTTCCTGTCCAGTGGCCGGACGTGGAATCTTTTCTGCGTGCAATCCGCCACAGGAAATGAACAATTAGTTTTGAGAGCAGTGACAAGTTTAATCTTGCCTCGCTGTTCAAAGAAAGGATAGCGATCTTTATTAAGACACTTTCCTGAGGTTCAGCAGTGATGAGAATCGGGTCTGCTGACAAACGCTTCTTACAAGAAGAGGACGCCTACTCGTCATCGCAGAGTTCGGCTAAATTAATGGTACATGGTGAGACAAGAAAGTGCCCGAAGTGGAAACTCCAGACGGCCAAGCGTTAAAGAAATAAAAGTTTTTTGATAAGCATCTATCACCATGTGCACCTTATCAATTGTCCCTATTACTGTGTTTAGCAAGCGGTGTTTGGCTTAGCCGTGAGAGATCGGATTCTCAATGAACAGGTCACAGGTTCGACTCCGCCCGGGGGGCAAATATTTTGTGCTCCTTGGCAATGCGTTCACTACTGACATCACAATTAACCGCAACATCATATAGGTTAATTTATATAAACACAAAAGTATAGGCATAGGATGAAATGCGGGACTGCAAACATTTAAAACGGGATTGTAGTTAACGCGTGCACGGGAATGGTAAATCGACGTTCCCGTGTACGCGTTAACTACAACCCCCTTTTAAATGTTTGCAGACCCGCATTTCATCCTATGCCTATACTTTTTGTGCTTATATAAATTAATAAAATAATCTATATGATGATGCGGTTAATTGTGATGATGCGGTTAATTGTGATGTCTAGTGTACGCATTGCCAAGGAGCACAAAAATATTTGCCAACAGGCGGAACTTGCCACCTTTTGAATGTGAATCCCATTTCTTACCGCTTTTTTTAAATCTCATTTTGTACGAAATTGATAGTTGTATTTGTTCGGGACGGACGTCCTATGACACTTGTTGAAGTTCATCGTTGGTACATTAACTCAGTTTTTTCTATTACTGAGAGTAGCTAACCCTCTGACCGAACACGCTGAGCTACCTTGCCGGCGTTACCGCTGAGCCAAACAGCGCTTCCTAAACGCACTGTCACAGCGGCAACTGATAATGTGCACATGGTGATAGGTCCGTATCAAAATTCCTTTTATTTCCTAAACGCTTGGTGATCTGGAGTTTCCATTTAGGGCCGTTTCTTGTCCCAACACGCCCTAAATGTGCCATAAATTTGGACGAATTTGGCGATGGCGAGTAGGCGTCCTCTCCTTGTTAGTGAATACTACACAGTTAACGATGTTAAACTCAGATTGTGGGTTAACGAAAGTGGACATCACCACCTTTTAATATTATCGTAACACATTGTTACAAAAAAATCCTGTGCCTGTAAATATAGTGCATGGTACTAATGTTTTGTCATTTCCCTGAGCTCAACGTATCGCTCATCATGGGGATGCTGACTTAGTTTCCCAGGCGGCCTGAAAGGAGGACATTGAGACTTGCATCGGACACAGTGGCATGATTATGAGCCTGGAATGTTTTCCAAACAAACTGAAGGGCATAGCAACACATTCGTCGTACTAGAGTCACCATTTTAAGTCCGCTGAATGAGTGGGGACGGGGCAAACAGTACACAACTATCAATTCCTCCAATATTTTTCACTTACGCTCATGCGCGTATCTAACAGAACATTTCTGCACACAGAAAACTACCTTTCTACTTTACAAGAACTGACAAGGGCATAGTTAAATTTCGGAAAATTTCAGGAGCCAGAATTATTAGTGTTCATTGTTTTCCAGGCGGTATAGAATTCGGTCTCTCTGCTTTGTTAGTGACAGTGGAAAGTGTTGCCTTGTCGACCGACTTTTAATACAAACTCTGGAAAGAATTAGTTAAGTGATGCATTTTGCCGTATTTTACGCCAGCTCTACCGAACAACGTCCTGCTCACAAGTCCTTAAACGGTTCACTTCTAAAATGGTAACTGGTATACCATCAGTAAATTTCATATTGCGCTAACTTCAGAGGAGACTGCGGGGAATGGGTAAGGATGGGTGAGAGAAGCGATGCGAATTTTTTTTACAGTGCTGGCGACGTACCTTTCGTGTCCCATAGATCAAGTACAATAAATAACACCATAGCTCACAATAATTCGTACCATTCACCGCAGTTATCAAGGATTGGCAGCAGCGAAAGAAACACGAAGTGTACTGACTTCCACCAACGTCTACCGAGCAGAACTAATGTGCTCGAGTTCACTATCAAAATTGGCGGAATTTCTCGTATTCCGCACTTTCGGCGTAATTCATATTAAAAAACATCAGTGAAACGGGCTATCATACAAGTCATTGTAGTATATACACAGAAACATGAAAAATATTATATGCTTTATAAATGTTTAAATTCATGCTATCATATCGAACAAATCTTGCAATTGTGGATTTACTCCCCAAATGGCGGCTCTAATTGTTAATTATCTTGCGCAAATTTCGTATAATCAGAAGATGGTTGCACAGCTGGGACTAACCGAATGAGGCAGTGCAATTAGAACTTACATCATATTCGAAGGAATGGCGTTTACTCCGGTCGGTCATCGTGATTTACATTTTCCATGGTCTTTCTAAATCATTTTAGGTAAATGCTGCGAGACAAATTCACCAAGGCCGCAGGCGCCCACCTCTCCCATCCTCGCAAAAACATCGGTTTGTGTGGCGGCGGCGAGCGCGCTCGTGTGTGCGTGCGCCATTTTATTACAACAAAACCTGTATCATTGAGAAATGATCCCTGCATTAACTAATAAAAATTATATTCAACTAAGCGTTCAGTCAAGTAATTCGTCTCTGGCGCGCGAAAGTGGTCGTGGATTACAGCCGGGGCAGAGGTTTATTTGGTGCTACTCTGCCACATGACGAGACGAAGCAACGTTTCAGTTGCAGGAAAGAAAAGTTTTTGGATAAGATCTTATATGGACAAGAGAATGTCCAACCAAACACCTTTCTGCCGTCTAATTTCCAAAAATTTCATTGGGCTACCAGGGCGGCGATTATTATGCCATCTTCAGCCTCTTTACCGACGTGTAGGAAGATTCCAACTTCGACTCCGGTCGAAACAGGGGCCAGCGCTCAAAGACTGGTATCCGTAGATATCTGCCGGCAGATGTTTGAAGTGATCAAACATAACTAATACAACAGTCTGGAAATTAAACGGCTGAAAGGTGTTTGACATTCTGTGCTTAACGGCCGAGTCCCACAACCATCACTGAAAAGCTGGACATACAGATATTTGTATGAATAAGGCTGTGGGACAGGTATGGTGGAACTAATGGATAGATGCGATGTACGAAAAGGAGAAGATTAGGTGAGCAATTAGGAAAACGGTGTGATAGGTTATTTGGGATGGTTTAAGTTTAGTATGTTCCATTTGATAAGATAGGTATATCGCAGGTAATTTCATAGTCTCACATGAGTACAGTTAAAATTTTCCTATATAAGTATGTGGAAAGTTGTGAGTAGAACAGACTGTGGGATGTTCTTGTATAGTGGCGGTAGAAACCAATTCTGAAGGATGGTGGATACAGAATTCTAGGTATCTAAAGAGGTGTGTGAAGTTTGCGAGCCCATGCAGAGTGCAGATCGGACAAGGTAATCGGATATGGAAAGCGAGGGAGCTTGCTTACCATTAACATGTTAAAGCTGTTGAGACACCCGTCACCGCTATATTTGCAAAAACAATTATTTTATATAAGTTCCGGGGACTAGTGCAGCAGGGGATACAACCCGTCGGCTTTGAACAATGACGTCACAAGTCGCCAGAGAGCATGTATTACAGAGATGAAAGAGCTGAGGAGAATGTTGAGAAACAAAGGAATGCGAGAGAGATAAACATTGATCTTGTCAAAAGCATAAGTGTTTTTTGACTTTAAAAAAAAAATCTCACGAGATAGAATAAACTGATCCTACTTTATTAAGCAATATCTTGTCAAAAGCCGAGAAGCGATTCTTCTTAGTGTTCTAGCTCCCTTCAGTACGTAATAAGAGTTTTTTGGCTTTTTTAAAAAATCTCACGAGATAGAATAAACCGATCCTACTTCATTAAGCAATCAGTAAAATGATGCACCCAATATCAAGCAATCGCTTTTAGATTTACATTCAATTATTTTAATGATAGTGCTTATTAGAACACAGAACTGCTTTATTATCTATGCCTCGAAGTGAAGACATTATGATCTATGACTAAGGAATGACGTCATTGTTCAAAGCCGACGGGTTGTATCCCCTGCTGCACTAGACCCAAGTTCCGTATATATTTTTGTTTTACTGGTTACAGCCACATTATGTGGCTATCAAATGTGCAGAACAGCAGTAAGCGCCGTTGAAGATCATAAAAAAATCTAAATGTTAATGCATCAGCAATAATAAGAGTGGGTGACGTTCAAGGATTTAGAGTGAGTGGCAGAACTCGGGAGGAGCGAAAGTCCGTGATACATTTGAGTGTGCGAGTATGGCGTGGGGTGATGGCCGTGGAATTTCGACTATTAGCTTTAGTATATTGTAGGTATTTTACGTGATTAGTACGTAGGTTGCAAGATACTTATTTAATCGCGTTTTGGTCCTAAGCATTTTAAATGTTTTATGTAAGTGGACAGGACATTCGTGGATTGCTAGATAGGCGATAGCGTTCTCCGACAGCCTCCCTTGCGGCCAAACTGGTTCCAGACGAGTCTTAAGTTACAAATGCAACAATAAAACAGAGCACAAGTTCACAAAAGCTAACGTAGAACGCTCTAATTTGAGAACACTTTCACAACTAGGACTGCAGTTGCTCGATAATACGTGCTACCGTGTATTCACGCACGCAGCGTGGTGCGTTGAATCTGCTCATTTGTTAGTAGAGTGATACAGCAAGCACCCATGACACTGATGTTACCAGAGCAACGACATCTTGTCTCCTCTTGCGAGTTGGACGTCTAAAGTCGCTAATTATTCCATCCACACTATACACAGACCAAGATTTAACGATTTTAGCCACATTAATTCTTCCGTCATTTCTCGGTAGAGCAATTTTACAGGTATATTGAAGATTAAAAGCAAACTACCTGCGTTTTGTTACACAAATATAGTAATAAAACAAAACTTTTGCTGTCCAACCTTAAATTTTAGTAGAACGCGTGCTAAGATTATTCGCTCTACGAAACGAGACCCACAGGGCAAAGATTTCATTGTTCTTCCAGCAAGGGCAAACCAAATACAGGTCTTTGTCTAACGTGAGTGTTACAGGTCACAATCTTTTCAGCACCCAGCTTCTATGTATTATCTCCAAAGACTTGCATTTTCGATTTTTTCTGAAGAACTGTACCGTCTCTAACGAATTCACTGATTTTGTATCAATTTTATTCGGAACTATAAGGATAATGTTCAGGTGAAGAACTATTAATTTGAACAACCACAGCGGTAACCAAAGAATCGGTTTTAGAAGCAGATAAGTTAGATGAGTATTTCTAATAGGACGAAAACTGCGGAAAAAAGGCCAACCCGCGAGACTGCTCTGCACTACTCTTCCTTCCACTGCTTTAACACTAAAACCTCTAGCAATACACATTTTTGTTTACTTCACTACCTCCACGCTCTTCGGGTAAGTTTAACGGCACGATTTTAAAGCTAATTCAATCCTATCTCTTTTTTCACTACTAAAGTAAATCTTGTTTCCATTTTCTCCCCTCAGAAGGTTTCATATGTGGTGGACGTAGTTGTTTTAAGACTGATGAGGGGGCACATCCGATGGTTATGTATCGGAAACGTGGTACTTCGTATTTGGATGGTACATTACTTAAGTATCCTCTTTCATGTCTACTTTTTTTTTTTTTTTACTCTGGACGCTGGGTCCAGCGCCAAACAAAAACATGTCAATGCAGCGTCACTGAAATACCAAAATCAAGACCACCTTCCTTCACTATAGTACAGACCCTACCTCTACACCCCGCTCTCATCCGCCCTCTTAACAGTTCAAACAATTTCAGATCAAAATGCGAGGGTTAAACTTTTCGCCGTTTATGGAACGCTCCTTGTAGAGCTAGAACCATTATCCACAGCGCTGAAATGGAAATCTATCCATGGTCACTAGAGTTTAAAAGGATCTCAAATGTCAGCTGTTACAACACTAGAAGAAAAAACTATCATCACTAAATCGAGGTAGAGTAATCTGATCCTACTTCCAGCATAAAATATCTGCTGACCGGTAGACCAAATTTTAAATCTATACGGAACAGTTATTCTGTAAAAAAAACTAATAGCAATAGTAGTAATGAAAATATTTTTACTTTTGTCGTTAAATTTATTACTCCGGGAGCTTGAGTCGCGTAAAACTCTTTCATCGCTTAACATTAAGGCCTCTGCGTTCTTTAACTATCGCTAAGGGATCAGCATATGGTTACAAGCACAAATAATACATACGAAGGTTAAACACAGAACATGGAACCGACATTTAATGAAATTTGGCATTTGATGGACATCTTCCTATGACAAACACGTATAGCAGTTAAGCAGGACTTAGTGAAGTATTCAAAACTTTAATACTGACTCCCATAAAGTAGGAAATTACCTGCCGGCTGCCAAGACGAACATTATTAAGAACCAGCACTCAATTTTCCATACAACTACTGACACAAACTAAGGAAGAGTTTTCTGGTTGGCATACAAGGGCTACTAACGTAATGCGTTTCTTACTCTTGCATTGAAATCACGAAATTTTCTGTTTGCTATTCCCACCGCATGCATACGTATACCGCATATCAGTAAATTACAACACTGTTAGAGCTTAGCGTTGGTGGATGACCTATCCAGGGGCTTTATGAACACTCAGTTCAGTGTTATGCAAATAAAATTAGACTTAAAGCCTCACACAGATACTTATAATCAAACCCTCTTTCCACGCTTCATCTGTGAAAGTGAGAACGCATAAACCCTACTCGATGATACAATAAACCACTCACTTTTTAACATTTAGAGCTATTCAGTAAAAATTGTAGGATAACTTAACATATCAATGCAGGAAGCATATTACCTCAGAATGTTATTTCGGTATCGAAACATACAAGAAGCCTGGACCTTAAGGGTAAGAGATAATAGCCAGATATTCAAACGCATCTGCACTAACGTATCGAGACTGGTAGTAACTGTTGTATACGCTCACTCACCAACACCAGCAACAGGGCTACAAATAAACAACCCTTCTTACTCGGGCCGTTGGGCCTCTCCAGGAAAGTAAATACGTGGTGAATAATACTTCCACTCCTCATGTTCGACGAGTGTCTTTCTCCAGCCTCGCTACAAACAGGTGTGGCCAGAGAGTAGGCTTCTAGTGGTCATAAACTTTGTGTTGTATATAATCTGGTTTCTGAAAAATAATTTAATATTACGTGAAGTCTTTGGATCGAGATGTGTCGTCCACGGTTAAAAGCCTTTCTTCACGACGAAGTAAAAATTTGGTAATTTGAAAGTTTCGCTTTGAAATATGGCACAGTGAAACGGCATCTGTAGTTTGTTTTGCTCTATCTCACTGTCAAAGTACTGAGGCTCGTATTACTGTGTAGAAAGTCTTCGACAAATCTCTTTTAAGAAAGTCACTTTAAGAACGGTGTACTGAGGTACTTTTACCACAATTTTTTTTTATAAAAGTTAGAATATGGTCCTAGCTTTTATAAAAGATTTGTCAAAGGACATTGACTGCAAAAGGTCAAGTTGCTTCAACTCGTAATAATAAGACTGCCTAATGTAAATCCATTCGAAACGGCAAATTTCATATCATTAACAGCATTTTTTTTAAAAATTCTGTATGTGATAGACGATCCAGTACTGTGGCGTTAGCTTCAAGTACATATTTAACTTCCAGTGAGTTATAAAACCAACGAGCACGGCACTTGCATCGCCATACAATTGAAAAAACTCGAATTGTTTGTCATATTTACCTCACTACTCTTACAAGATGTGTGGACATCCTTTCTTTACCTCTTAAACTGTCAAAGCAGTGTACTTGAGGTATTTGTGATCCGCCGCGTGGGATTAGCCGAGCGGTCCAAGGCGCTGCAGTCATGGACTGTGCTGCTGATCCCGGCGGAGGTTCGAGTCCTCCCTCGGGCATGAGTGTGTGTGTTTGTCCTTAGGATAATTTAAGTAGTGTGTAAGCTTAGCGACTGATGACCTTAGCAGTTAAGTCACATAAGATTTCACACACATTTGAACTTTTTTTTGTGGTCCAGGTGTCAGATACGATGCTCGTAGTAGGAGTGCACAAACCGTTTGTAAATCCTTTGAGACTTCAATATCACGATGACAAAAAAGGTTTGAGTAGAAACGCAGGTGTTACCAAAACAATCATAGCTTGGGGAAGTACTGTTAAAAAGGCAGAATGCTTCGACTCAAAACGAGATATTGGCTTTATCATTATATCAACTAAATCCACTGAAATGGAGTTGGTGGGGATTTTATCACTGAATCATAACGACATGACATGATATGATTGGGAACTGATTAGAAATGCTGAATCTGCAACCTAGTGATTACGTTGTGCTAAATGAAAATTTGTGCCAGACTGATATTCGTATGTGGATGACCTGTAATCCTAACAATTGTGGACTTTTTCCCCCTTGAACTCGCCAAAGAACACTGTCTTCGGTATGACCTATTGTTCGTTACGTCGAGCGCCTTGTCAGGCAGAGGGCGCGGAGGTAATGTACAACAAACGCTGATTGTTCCTTTGATGTTACGCTGTCCTACATAAAATTTCACATTAAATCAAAAAACTTTCTGCTTAACATAAATTATTTAGTTATTCTACAACTTTCTTAAAAAACTAAAATCTTCGTTCATCGGAAAATTCTTCTTGTCAAGATAAAAACTCTGATATAGATCCTGAGTTTTTGAGTGTTCGCTGTTCGTTCTCTCTCGCCTATTGAGTGGATGAGGTCTTTAAGTGGATGCTTTAACTAAATAAATGAATTTGGCCCTGCAGTAATTGATACAAGTAAATTTACACTCATCAAATCAATCATTAAAGAATGCATCTAACTATTAAGTCAAATAATGATCACAATGAATCAGTTTATTATTCTTAAGTAATCAAATGTCACAAGAAATTAAAATCAATAAACTAATGACTTGGCAAGCTTGTATAAAGGAACTGTGATGGTAATACAAGGTTAACGCGTATCTGAGAAAAAAAATTATGTCCGCAGAGGTCGTACCACGATTTCCACAGGTTAGTAAATATTATTCGAAAACACTGCAGAAGGATATGGACGTGTGTACATCAATTGCAGGAGTTGAAAGAATGTTGATATTCTAACTACAAATAAGTCTGATTATCTTCATTCAGTGATGCCTACGTCTTGAGGATGACACGGCGGTCGGTCGGTACGCTTGGGCCTTCAAGGCCTGTTCAGACGGAGTTTTATTACACAAACTTCACCTTTCCCTACAGTTTGATTCGCTGTTGCTACTGTGTCTCACCATAATTAGAATCTAAAAGTGGCTACTGCAGTGGCTGCTAAACCAGTCATTGGCTCTATAGCGACATCTCTTCTATGCCTGCCTCGAAGATCAACTCAGACGATTGAGTGCCTCTCTTCCTGGATGTGGAGAAGTTTCAAAGAACCCTAGAGATGGACGTGAAGTCTGGAAGTGCAGGTCTGGAAGAAAAGCTGTGTTTTTTACGATATTGCAGTGCCTGTGTTATTCTGATTACGATGTAAAGTTCCTTTGGACATGCATGCATGTCCAAAGGGACAGGCACTGTTTTTTGGCATTGCATAATTTTGATTGGCGGAATACTGATTCTTGTGAGTGCCTACGAGCAAGGTGTTGTCTTACAAGAGGTTAGCCTCCGTTCCTTACTGTTTTTTTTTTTTCAGGTGGGATTAACCAATTAAAAGAGTTGTTAGTCTTTGGGCTCCAAAGGTGTACGATTTACTACCTCTCTCTGCCTTCCTTCGTGCAATGGCCAGTACCGCTTGATCGCTGTACACACAGCTGTAGTCTCCTCCCTCTCTCCTAGATCATTTATATGAACCAATAGAAGCTGTGTTTAAGTTTCTTTGAACATTCATGCAGTTTAGCGTCACCTGATCGAGTGCCAGCGACTCATTCACTACAAAGAAGCCCCAAACAATTGATCCCATTCCACTTTCTACGATGTTATCTTAACAGCCTGTGTATTTCGGAGAAGTTTGACTTCCCAATTCTTCCTCTTACAAAGGCAGTTCTTCCACGACTTTGGCCGTTAGGTGATGCTCATCCCATGGACACGACTTGTCAAAAACAAACTCGTCCTGCACA
This sequence comes from Schistocerca cancellata, assembly GCF_023864275.1. Taxonomy (NCBI): domain Eukaryota; kingdom Metazoa; phylum Arthropoda; class Insecta; order Orthoptera; family Acrididae; genus Schistocerca; species Schistocerca cancellata. The sequence continues at coordinate 274,071,552 of NC_064629.1, forward strand.
TTCTTGAGATGTACTCTGCATTGCCTGACAGCAAACACTGCGCCACCTGTGCCGGTGTGGCATTTCTTTTTCTCCCGCTCAACAGAAACACTGCTCTGCTCGATTTCATCTGCCTCTTGTTTCCCTTCACACAAGGAGGCGAGCGGCAGTTCTACGACTATTGTTTTGCGTGGACTCCCTGGATTTTTATGGTCTGCACCATGTCCCTCGCCCTCATCAGCGCTCAATTTGTTTTCACAGTGGCCTCTAATTTAGTTATGCACGTAATTTAAAACAGGAATTCGAAATATCTACGTAGTTGTGTGTAGGCAGTCATTAGTACTAATTCATATTTCATTATCCGGTGGGGATTAATTTATTCCATTTTAATTTGACTACCTCTTGCAGGTTTTACACAAGTTACGGGACAGTTTGGTTAAAACAGTCCGGTAACAAGTTCTTCTCTTTTAAGAAACAAAGCATTCATTAGTACTAATTCATATCAGTTTAATAAGTCACAGCTGCAAAATACTAACGCGAATTCTTTACAGACGAATGGAAAAACTGGTAGAAGCCGACCTCGGGGAAGATCAGTTTGGATTCCGTAGAAATGTTGGAACACGTGAGGCAATACTGACCTTACGACTTATCTTAGAAGAAAGATTAAGAAAAGGCAAACCTACGTTTCTAGCATTTGTAGACTTAGAGAAAGCTTTTGACAATGTTAACTGGAATACTCTCTTTCAAATTCTGAAGGTGGCAGGGGTAAAATACAGGGAGCGAAAGGCTATTTACAGTTTGTACAGAAACCAGATGGCAGTTATAAGAGTCGAGGGGCATGAAAGGGAAGCAGTGGTTGGGAAAGGAGTAAGACAGGGTTGTAGCCTCTCCCCGATGTTATTCAATCTGTATATTGAGCAAGCAGTAAAGGAAACAAAAGAAAAATTCGGAGCAGGTATTAAAATTCATGGAGAAGAAGTAAAAACTTTGAGGTTCGCCGATGACATTGTAATTCTGTCAGAGACAGCAAAGGACTTGGAAGAGCAGTTGAACGGAATGGACAATGTCTTGAAAGGAGGATATAAGATGAACATCAACAAAAGCAAAACGAGGATAATGGAATGTAGTCAAATTAAGTCGGGTGATGCTGAGGGAATTAGATTAGGAAATGATACACTTAAAGTAGTAAAGGAGTTTTGCTATTTAGGGAGTAAAATAACCGATGATGGTCGAAGTAGAGAGGATATAAAATGTAGACTGGCAATGGCAAGGAAAGCGTTTCTCAAGAAGAGGAATTTGTTAACATCGAGTATAGATTGAAGTGTCAGGAAGTCGTTTCTGAAAGTATTTGTATGGAGTGTAGCCATGTATGGAAGTGAAACATGGACGATAACTAGTTTGGACAAGAAGAGAATAGAAGCTTTCGAAATGTGGTGCTACAGAAGAATGCTGAAGATAAGGTGGGTAGATCACGTAACTAATGAGGAGGTATTGAATAGGATTGGGGAGAAGAGAAGTTTGTGGCACAACTTGACTAGAAGAAGGGATCGGTTGGTAGGACATGTTTTGAGGCATCAAGGGATCACAAATTTAGCATTGGAGGGCAGTGTGGAGGGTAAAAATCGTAGAGGGAGACCAAGAGATGAATACACTAAGCAGATTCAGAAGGATGTAGGTTGCAGTAGATACTGGGAGATGAAGAAGCTTGCACAGGATAGAGTAGCATGGAGAGCTGCATCAAACCAGTCTCAGGACTGAAGACCACAACAACAATTCATATTTCATTATCCGGTGGGGATTAATTTATTCCATTTTAATTTGACTACCTCTTGCAGGTTTTACACAAGTTACAGGACAGTTTGGTTAAAACAGTCCGGTAACAAGTTCTTCTTTTTTAAGAAACAAAGCATTCTTCTTTATGCATGTGCTTGTTGATCCATCTTGGACTCATCCAAAGCCAACCTCAGTTGTTATTGTCACTGATGTTTCCCTGCTATTGTGTTCAAACAGTTCAATGACTGGAATATTTGGGAATCGAATCACGGAGAAAACGAACCTGTTGAAGGGGTCGTCCTTTACATGGGAGAACTTGTGATTGTATGCTTCAGACGGAATAAGAGAGAAACATCAGTAACAAATAAAAAATTTAGTCAGTCTTAGAGACAGGCTCAAACAACCGCAATAGATAAGATGACTGCCCAGAATAAGCGGGAGAGTTAGGTTTGTATAGTGGTCTGGCAAGAATTTTCCTTTATCATTGTACATGAATTACATTATAGGTACGGCATTTCTGTGCAGTTTTTACTTATGTCATTCCATGCCATTATGTTTAACTGATTTCATCGCTATTAATTTCATTCATTACATTTTAGTGAATTTAAGGCAGAGTAAAATAGACCCATACACCAAATCCGTTACTATAGAAGTGGGGAGAACCGTCACGACGGTTGTACAGCATCTGAGAGAATGAATAGTAGGATATAACAAGGACATTCTTTCCTTCAGTTCAGCCACGATATGAAGATGCATGGCGTACACTTGATCTTTCAACAAGCCCACAAGAAGAAATCACGGAGTATTCAGGAGGCAAAAGGCTACGTTTCGTCGGGCAACCTTATCCTGTTCGTTCAGTTTCTGTATGACCTGCGTTTTGTGCGGGTGGAAGCACAGGTTATCACGGATGATGGACCCAGGGAACGATCTATCATTGTTTGTGCCAAGACAAGTATGGAAGCAACATTTGACATTTGGTAAGGACGTCGGTTGAGTGCTTGACACGCCGCCTTCACTCGTTCCGTGGACCGCTGCGTCCATTTTCGCCCTGGACTTTCTTATTCGCACAAGATTCAGTATTCGTGAACTGTTGCACCCATCGTACAATCGTTCTATGATTCGAGACGTTATTATGTCGTTTCAGTTCTAAATGGCGACAAAAAAAGAGTCAATGTGCTGTGATGAGAAACTTGTTATTTTTTTAAATCCGCCTCGCCGACGAATGCTCGATGCTCTGAACTCCAAAAGGCTTCATGCAGGACGTGTATAAATATTTCTAGCAGGTCCAACAGCGACACTGTTCTAGATGATTCAAATCCTCCTATTCATTTTGCCGGCCCCTGTACAAGGGGTAGTGCTAAAGCTTTAATTATTACTTCGAAAATATCTAGCTGCTACCAAGAAACTAGATGATGAAGTTAGATCATCTCTAGACATTCACCCTTCAGTGCGACACATTTTCCCAGCGATTGATGACCTGAAGGAGGCCTAAGTTGTAGAAGTCTGCATTTCGGTTGTGCAGGAATCGCTCTACCACGAAAATCACCTCGTCGTTATTCTGGAAATGCCTGTCACGCAATGGTTTCTTCATCTGATGAAAGAGGAAGAAATCAGTTTGTGCCACGTCAGGAGAGTGAGGGGGTGAGGCAGAACTTGATAGCCCAAGGAAGCGGTATGTGTGACTGTGTCCTCAGCAGAAGGAGCTGTGCTGTTTTCATGGAGCACGGCATCTCACTGGAAAGCTTCCAACGACAAATCGTCTAGATATCCTACCATAACCTCGTCAGGTGATTTCGGTAGCACGCTTCTGTGACTGTTTGCTCCTTACGAGAATAATCTGTAAGCTCCACACCATGGCAACCCCAGAAACACTCAGCACTTGCCTATCTAAGCCGTTTTCGGCTATGTTGAATTAAAGCGTTTCCACTGCTTGCTTTGGTTAAGAAATCGTCTTGGCTGCTTTAACACCGCACCTCGGTTGGACAGGCTTTTTGAATGCGTGTGAGTAGCTGTGAGAAGCAGCAGGCAACGACATTTGTCACTGTCAAAACATAATGCAAAATGTTAAAAACTGATCCATCACTGATTTTCACTTTTTCTACTATCACCTCGATTTTGATAAGATTGTTTTCGAGCACCACGTCCTCCGCTTCTCGTGCGACACCCAGTTCCCCATAGAGAGATGGTCTGCCACTTCGTTCTTCGTTCCGCATACTTCTTTCTAAACCTACATACATACTCCGTAAGCCACCGTACGGTGCGTGGCGGAGGGTACCCTGTACCATTACTAGTCATTTACTTTCCTGTTCCACTGGCAAATAGAGCGAGGGAAAAACGACTATCTACATGCCTCCGTATGAGCCGTAATTTCTCGTATCTTATCTTCGTGGTCCTTACGCGCAATGTATGTTGGTGACAGTAGGATCTCTAGGCAGTCAGCCTCAAATGCCGGTTCTCTAAATTTTCTCAACAGTGTGTCTCGAAAAGACCGTCGCCTTCCCTCCAGGGATTCCCATTTGAGTTCCCGAAACATCTCCGCAACACTTACGTGTTGTTCAAACCTACCGGTAACAAATCTACCAGCCCGCCTCTGATTTGCTTTGATGTCCTCCTTCAATCCGATCTGGTACGGATCCCAAACACTCGAGCAGAATCAAGGACAAGTCGCACTAGCGTCCTACATGCGGTCTCCTTTAAGGTGAACCACTCTTTACTAAAATTCTCCCAGTAAACCGAAGTCGACCATTCGTCTTCCCTATCATAGTTCTCACATCAGTTCCATCTCATATCACTTTGTAGTGTTACGCCCAGATATTTGAACGACTTGACTATGTCAAGCAGGACACTAATAAAACTGTATCCAAACATTACAGGTTTGTTCTTCCTACTGACCCTCACTAACTTACATTTTTCCACATTCAGGGCTAGCTGCTATACATCGCGCCAACTGGAAATTTTGTCTACGTCGTCTTTTATCTTTCTAGAGTCACTCAAGTTCGACGCCTTACCGTACACCGCGGCATCGTCAGCAAACAGCCACAGATTGCTATCTACCCCGCCCACCAAATCATTCATGTATACAGAAAACAAAAGAGGTCGTTTCACCCTTCCAGGGATACTCCTGACGATGTCCTTGTCTCCTATGAACACTCACGGTCGAGGACAACATACTGGTTCAAATGGCTCTGAGCACTATGGGACTCAACATCTTAGGTCATAAGTCCCCTAGAACTTAGAACTACTTAAACCTAACTAACTTAAGGACATCACACACACCCATGCCCGAGGCAGGATTCGAACCTGCGACCGCAGCAGTCCCGCGGTTCCGGACTGCAGCGCCAGAACCGCACGGCTACCGCGGCCGGCACAACATACTGGGTTCTATTATTTAAGAAGTCTTCGAGACACTCACAAATCTGTGAACTTATTCCATACGCTCGCACCTTCGTTAACAGCTTGCAATGGGGCACTGTGTCAAATGCTTTCCGGAAATCTAGAAATATGGAATCTGTTTGTTGCCCTTAGCCCATAGTTCGCAGTATATCATGTGAGAAAAACGCTAGCTGGGTCTCGCACGAGCGATGTCTTCTGAAACCATGCTGATTCGTGGACATAAGCTTCTCTGTCTCAGGAAAGTTTATTGAATTGAGAATATGTCCAAGGATTCTGCAGCAAACAGAAGATACTGATACTTGTCTGTAATTTTGCGAGTCTGTTCGTTTAACCCATCTTGTATACTGGAGTCACCTGCCGCCTTTTTCCAGTTGCTTGGCAGTTTATGCTGGGCGAGAGATTCGCAACAAATGCAAGCTAGGTGAGGAGCCAACTCCGTAGAGTACTCTTTGTAAAATCGAACTGGGATTCGATCTGGACCTGGTGATTTATTTACTTTCAAATCTTTCAGTTGTTTCCCTATACCAGGGATGCTTATTACTATGTCATCCATATGGAAGTTTGTGAGATGGTCAAATGACGGTATGTTTGTACTATTCTACTGTGTGAACGATTTCTTGAACGTGACATTTAAAACCTCAGCTTTCAGTTTGCTATCTTCAACTTCCAACCCAGACTGGTCAACAAGGAATTGAATGGAAGCCCTACGCCCGCTTAGCGATTTTACATAAGACCAAAATTTCCTCGTGTTCTCTGCCAGATCTTGTGTTTAAGTGTGACGGTTGTAGTTGTATACTTCGCGCATAGATCTTTTCAGAGACACACGAATCCCTACTAACCTTCTTTGCCGTCATTTATGCGTTCTCTTTTGAACCGCGAGTGTGACAGCCTCTGCTTCCTCAGTATCCTGTGAATTTCATTATTAAGCCATGTTGCGTCTTTTCCAGCCCTTATCCGCTTACTAGGCACCTAACTCTCCAGACCACGATTAAAATCTGCGTAAACTTTGTCCATAATTCCTCTACAACCATCTTACTGGAACTAAGTGATGCCAGTTTACTGTCTAAGTGAGATGCTAATAACTGCTTATCTGCTCTTCTGACGAACGGTGTGGCCGAGCGGTTCTAGGCGCTTCAGTCTGGAACCGCACGACCGCTACGATCGCAGGTTCGAATTCTGCCTCGGGCATGGATGTGTGTAATGTCCTTAGGTTAGTTAGGTTAAAGTAGTCCTAAGTTCTAGGGGACTGATGACCTCAGACGTTAAGTCCCATAGTGGTCAGAGTCATTTTTTTATCTGCTGTTCTAGCAGAATCTCCTAGCCTTCTTTACGGATTTATTAACTTTCGTAACCATTGCTGCTATAATGACATCATAATCGATCAAGGATTAAGATGTTTCCATTACGCGTGGGTTGCCCAGCTAGCTGCTCAAGACAGTTTCCAGAAAACGTACTCAAAAGCATTTCGCATGAGTGTCTGTCTGTACCCCCCGCAATGAAACCGTATATATCCCAGTATATTCTCGGTAGGTTAAAACCGCCTTCAACTAGTATTGAATGATGCGGGTTTTTAATCGCTATTTACCGCAGACTTTCTTTGAATGACTCTAGAACTGCCACAGCAGAATCGGGTGGCCGGTAAAAACATCCAACAGTTTCCGAGCCCTAGCTTTGACCAAAGTGCAAGCGTCTTCACCGCCTAACCACTGCCATATGATAGTGCATTCCTTCCACCAACTCAGCATAAACTGTAGCAGTGTTTTTCTCCTTCAACTGCGAGAAACAAATTACCGCACAATATTTTACTTTATCATTCGGTTGTGCCGTTTTGTTTTAGGTCCTCTAGCAGCGTGCTACTGTTCATAGCGCAGGGATTCCAGTGTCTACCATGGCTGCAGACATATACCTGCAAAGAAACAAAAATGTCGTTCAGGATGGCAATGCATTCTGGGGAAGGGTAAGGAAGTGTTTGCTCATGGGGCCGATTCCTCGAAGTCGATAAGGTCGTTATCCATATCACCGGTAACGCATTTATCAAGGTTCAGTAAGATTCCATACTTGACAAAGTGGCAGAAGACTTCTCAGAGAAGACGTTCGTGCTCTTCCGGTGAAGATGACACCACTACACGTCGTCAATACAGGCAAAACACGATTGACATTAACAATAAACCTTTGGAAACTCGGTACAGCATTGTCCACTCCATGCAACATATAGCGGAATTCAAACACTCCAAATGGTGTTGAAACAGCTGTTTATTGTATATTTTTAGGGATCAGTAGGATCTGGTTGTCGATCGTGGCGAGAATCAGGACGGAAAAAATACGAAAATACGTAGAAATCTCCAGTGTGTCACTGTTGGCAGCGGTCGGGGATTGTCCAATTTGCCCCCCCCCCCCGCCCCCCACCCACTGAATCCCTCTCCTGTGCCAACCTCATTATCCCAGAGTAGCTCTTGCACCCATCGTCCTCAATTATTTGTTTAACCTATTCCAATCCCTGCCTTCCTCTATAGTTCTTACCCTGAAAGTTATACTCTGGTGTCTTAACGCATGTCCTATCATCCTGTCCCTTCTTCTTGTCAGTGTTTTCCATGCATTCCTCTCTTCACAGTTTCTGCAGAGAACCTCTTTATACCGTATCTTATTAGTCTATCTAATTTTCAACATTCTTCTGTAGCACCACATCTCAATCTCTTCTATTCTGCTCCGTTCCGGTTTAGCCTCTATTCACGATTTACTACCATACACTGTTGTGCTACAAACGTAAATTCTCAGCAATTTCTTCTTCAAACTGAGCTCTATGTTTGATATTAATAGACTTATTTTGAAACGTGTTTAGTCTCTATAATCGCGACACAATCGCCAACCACATTGCAATGTCAATATCTTTTGTGACGGTAGTGCTGTGCCTGCCTGTACCACGGCATTGATTTCCACCTTGGCAATACGAAGCTTATAGGCAACAAGGGATTGCCGGCAATTCCCTTATGGTGCAATGTTCTGTGTCTTTGACAGATACGCTGGACGTGAAATGAGCAATTAAAATGTGTTTCAGCAATGGTACCTAAAAGGAAGGAAGATTAGAGTTTAACGTCATGTCGACGAAGCAGTCGTTACAGATCGCGTACATGCTTTGTTATGGGAAGTGTGAGGAAGGAAGTCGGCACTGTCTTTCTGAAAGGAATCTTTCTGGTATTTACTTGAAACGATTTAAGGAAACAACTGAGAACTTAAATCCGGATAGCATCTTTTCGAATGCAAATCCAGTGTCTTACCAATGTGGCACCTTGCTTAATGGTGGGAGCACTTCGCAAAAAAATTGTAGTCTGGGCAACCACAGCTATAATATACCATGTTGAGAAAAAAAATGGTTTGACTTTGAATCACAAAACTATTTTAAGTAAAATATCATTTATTGGAATTAATGCTGCAAAATACTCCAAATGAAATCGTTCTAGGATGTTTGGTGTCCATAATGGTTCCATCTCAGTCCAGTTGCTTTTCTAGTGTATATTAATGACCTACCATCACTTGCACTGTGAGATGCTAAATTTGTTTTATTTTAAATTACACAAATAACGCAATGAATAGCAAATACGTTTTCGGAAATGATACTGGTATAATTTCCATGGGTATAAGTAAATGCTTTTTAGCCATTGTCATCAAACTTCGGAAGGATTCAATATATATATTTCAATAGATTTCCACCAAGGATATGCATAAATATAAGTACGTGGAAATAGAACAGGTCAACTGCGTCACATTGTTTTTTCTACAGTTTTATAGTCGATTCAGGTGAGAGGAGGCTACAATAGTACACACTGAAACTTCAAAACAATTAATTACATACACTTGCCAGATGTAAGATAAATAAAAATTTAAGAAACTGACAGATCTTTTTATTTCACAAAGTCGCATGTTGTCATGATTCGGAGAAGCTCTTCAAATCAAGGCAATACTTTCCGAGCCCAAAAAGTTCTCCAGAAACCAATTCAAACTATTGATTATCGGCTACAGACTACTCTTACTCTGTATATTTATTTCTCGGTCATAAATGATACATTCTTTTTTCGACTAACAGCTCACTTAAATGGGAACATGAACAGTCTACACAAGTCACATAGTCTAGGCGCTTGCTTTGCCCCAGAAATGTGTCTTTTATTCAGCAACACATATTTTCAATAACTTTTCAACGGCTATAAGAATCATGTTTCTTCTGATATGTTCCATATCCGTCAACATCTGCTGACTATGGATAACATGAATGAACAAAAACATCTAATCTCATAAGCTTTTAATTCTCTTAGAAGGGGTATTGCTTAAACTACTTTCCTTACAGTATCACGGCTCCCGTGTTTCCTGAAGACAGTGCACAATAAAATTGTTAATTTCTATTGGTCTTGCACGTAAACAAGGCTTTTCTGTGTGCTCTTAACGTAATAACTCCCTGGTTCGTACCGCGGTACATGCCATTTCTTGCAGTTAGTTGCTAATTTGATTTGTCACTGAAGCTACATCTCTGATGAGTCTTAGTATCTTTGATTTAAAGTTTTTCCTTGTTAGGTTTGTTGCAGTTGTTGTCAAACGTGTTTATTTTTATTGCTCGTATGGAGCTATGTGATAGAATTGTGATATTATATTTATAGGAACTTTTAATAGAAAACAGACTGAAAGTTTGTTTGACTGCCGAGACGTAAGTTCGAAACATTGTGACACTGTAATTATAATGAAAAGCTTTACTGCCGGTTTTATGAGAACGAAATTATTATACACTCGTGTATTTCGAGAAGATTTATGAGAATATTTCCAAAAGTCAACGCTTTTAACTTGTAGCCCCTGTCTGTGCCAATGACAGCACTGTCTCCTATGAAAATGACGTGCATTTTTACGTCTGAATCATGTGTTGACGTTGCCGGATATTACTTGCACTTATTGATGGTTCACCTTATTTTTTGGTGCAGGTGACCCAAAATGTATGTTTAAACAAAGAAGTCACCCTGGCATTACTTCATGACGTCTTACGGTTTTAATAATCCCTCATAATGAATTATCTGTTCAATGATATTTCTTGGATGAGGAAGTTCTCTATGAGTGCATTTATTATGTTTTCAGTGTTTGGTGTACAAATGGCGTTTGAACGACTGGATGTTTTGCCTTTGGCCGTCTTCATTCTTTTTCCAGCAACTTTTTTAGCGACGTATGTATTTGCTCCTTGCTTCTGATGATACACATCGACTGATATTAGCAAATAAATATCGGCATGTTTTTCTCAATTCTTTACAGTTATATTATAGCCGTTCTTCTTGGACATGTAGAACCAGACTTTCCGTACATTAGTGATACAGGGACATATTCTCCAGAGAGCTGCATATTTGGCCAGCTGCTTAACGTTGGGACACTTCTATGTGAGTATGATAAGTTGTCACAGACTACTTCTCTAGATCATTGATAAATGTCAGTAACTGATTGCCTTGCTTTGTCTAAATTACACAACTCTGATTCTAATACTATCTGACTATCCACGTTAAAATCATCGCTTAAAAGTTTTTGTGCTTTTCAAAGTAACTGTCATAAAATAGTGTTATCAGGATAAAAAAATATCGTCTTATTTTGAAATTGCCAACTTCTGTTCCACTCGTCAGTTTCATCACACTGCCATCTGTTTGTCAGTAAGCCTCGTTTCCATCAGTACCATCTCTGAACATGTCCTGTGGATGGCATAAATCAGCTGCTGTGGCAACAAGTGAGCATGGTTGAAGGAACAGATTAGCCGAAGGATAATTCCATGTCAGTTCAAGGCAGTCAAGTAAGGTTTTCAAAATAACCATCACAGATTTCTTTAAAATTTGGTGTAAAGAGCGAGCCAGACAAGATAGACTACTAATTTGCGTTGGTCTATGACAATTGTGAAGAAAGTTACAGGTCTGAACTGTTTGGTAATTGTGCGAAATTTACACGCATCTGTCTCTACTATCTGGTTCTAATCCAGATACTGCAATGAAGCCATATCACTGAAAAGCTAATGAGCAGAGCTTTAGTTTGATATGCAACATGGAAGGTTTCTGAGATTTTCACATTCAAGGTCAATAATCTTAACCTTTGATGTTGATTATCTCAAACACCCCCCTTCAGTTTTTTTAAGTTTAGTATACTGCTCCAGTATGCGCTATAAATATGGTAAATATCAAGATGACACACCAAAGTTGTCTTGCCTAAAAATTAATTTCTTTGGCATCAGTACACTATCAAAATGGAGAAGGTAGCATATAAATATGAAATACAAATTATTAAAAATACAGTTCATAAATAATGTAGGACACATATGTTGTTTATATCATTGTAATAGTATTATGAACAATTTACCATGTAATTTGTATGAAAAGACAATAAAAAATGGTAACATCTTGCTTCACAAGTCTCCTATAATTAAATTGTTAATGTTCACCAGATCTGATGGGGGGGGGGGGGGGGGGGAGAGTATATCCTTCCAGTTTGTACCACTGGATCCAGCCTTCAAGACGGTCACATGTTTTGATAACACAAGTGTCTGGTATGGTAGAAATTAAAAATGATGGAGGTGGTCCATGTGGATGCAAGAGGCTGATCTGTACTTCACTTGTTTCCTCATAAGATTGTAAGAGGTATGCAACCCCCTGTGACTACCACACAGAACAGCAACAAATCCCTGTATGTCTGTTGACAGCATTTCTTTTCGGACAGTGATCACTCGCCCTTCGCTGGCCACTAACGTATTCAGTATTTATATATGGGTTCTATATGTTTCAAATATCTATACAATTCCTTAATATTGTTTCAGTGGAAAGTCATGTAAGATGATAGTATGTTTCAATTAAAACTTCCAGCCTGAGAGACTGTGGTTGATACTTAAAACAATTCCCTGATGTTTTGTCAGCAACACTGGGAGACAAAATTTCATGGAATACTTTCAGGTATCAGCCACAGACTCGTAGCCCAGAAGTTTTAACTAAAATAAATACTAATTGTGAAAGTCCACATTGTAAGACAGCAATTTTGTTGTTTGGCTTTGGATTAATTTCGTTACACAAATGATATAGTGAAGTAGTAAGTGAATGGTTTACAGTCTGATTACACATGTTAAGAAATCTAGCATTCACAAGAAATGACAAAATGTGACCTGCACAGCACACTGTACAAATGGTTCCTCAGATGAAAACCAGACACCAGTAAACAGAATACAGTGTGTAAATACCATCTAAAATACAAGAATAATAAAGCTGACAACCAGAAATCATAGATAAGACTTGTAAAATAATTTTAAAAAAAATTCTTTTATTTTTTAATTACGAAATGCCCTACAAGTTAGTGTGCAAATGTGTTCTGTTGCCAATGATACCCAGGAAATTTTGTACCTACACATAATAAGAAGCGTGTAATGTAAAAGCTGGTTGCTATTCATCTTTGGTTCCTACACAGTATTAAAGATATTTAATCTTGAACAGGTCACAGAGACTTGGACATCGCACTCAGTTTCCAAAATTGTGCCCATTGCCAATAACACGAACAGTAGAGTACTAGATGTATTCAGATGTGATTAATCTAATGTGGATTCAGAGAACATAGTTTTGGAGGAACAAATCCTCCACATCCAATAACAACATTTATATTCATTCAGAGAAAGTTACTTACCAGCCAATGCATGGTAACTGGGTTCAAATGGTTCAAATGGCTCTGAGCACTATGGGACTCAACTTCTGAGGTCATCAGTCCCCATGGTAACTGGGGGAAAACTGGATAAGATGAGGTGACTGTTATATATGTTCCTGTTATCCAGATTGTTCTTGGTACTGACACTGTGTAAATACAGTAATTTGCATGTTAACATGCATTCATTGTATATCCATAGGGTATTTTTTGTCTGTTGTACACAGTGTAATGATCTCCTTGGAGACAGACCACTGCCCTGCCAAACACTGGTTTTGATCAGAAATGGTCCTGACATCTCGCCCATGAACTTTACTTTGGAGGTTGTGTTGGTGAATGTTTGTTTGATGAGATTTAGAGCTTTGGGCTAGAGTCCCTGTTCTTCAAGGATAATGGAAAGGGATTTCTGATCAACTGAGTCATACACCTTCTGGAAGTCTACAAAGGAGCATAAAATCAGGTTTTTCCTGAGTGCTTTGTATTTTAATGTTGTTTTTAAATTGAAGATGTGCTCTGTATGATTTCGACCAGTGTGGAAGCTAGCTAAATATTCACCAGTTTTGTGGTTGAGTTGCTTGTGAACTCTTTAGAGGAGGCATCCTGACAGTGTTTTGTATGTAACTTGTGGAAACGAGGTTTGTTAATAGTTATTTAAATCTGTTGTGTTGCCTTTTTGCATAGCAGGTGAATTAGGATGCATTTCCAATCTTTGGGAAGTTTTTCTGTCTGTCTAATCTCTGTCATGATTTGTGCAGATCTTTGAGATTTTTCAATAGTTCTTCATTGTTACCATCTTCTCCGAGAGCTCTGTTATTTTTTTGTTTTAGGATATGCCCATGAATCTTTTCTTGTAAGAAAGAGAGGGATTCAGTGTGGGTGTAAGTGGAGATTTCGTCACAGAATCTTACAGGTGGTTTGGGGCAAAAGTCCTACAGAAATCTCATGTGATGTATTTGCAAAAATCATCTTTGATGGCATCCAGTTGTTCCATGATTTATTTTCTCTTAATTTGTTTAATGGTTTTTGTCACATTCATGATTTCATAGATGTGTTCTGTTTTTTTCTGGTGTTTTCTTACTCTTATACTTAAGAGAAGCTTGTTTGTGTTCTTCCACTGCTTTTTTTATGTTCTGAACTTCACCAGGGGTATCTGGAGTCCATCTTAAGTAGGATTAATTCTTTTGCCTTTTATGTGATTTTGGTGTGGTACTTTTGCCAGGTGTTTGCATGGTTTTTTTTTCATAATTTATTAATAAGGTCCGTTTATCCGATTCTGCTTGTATTGAATTTTTGTAGCTATGCTTTTCTGTAGCATATTTTCTTTGAGGCAAATTCCAATTTGATTCTCATTAAATAGTGGCCTGAGTCGATGTTCACTGCCCTGCAGACTTTGATCGTTGTCAATTTTGTTGTGTAGAAAGTAGGAAAAGTTTTCCTGTAGGAGGTAGGAAATGGTTACATGATTGATCTTACATCTTACATTCACCAATTCCTTGTATGGAGGATCTCAAATTCTTTGTTTTTGCAGAACTTTTCTCAAAGTGTTGACATGATATTTAAGCCTTTGTTGGCATAGTTTGACAAATCTTATACCATTTTTGTTCATGAATCTGTGAGCTGGATATTGGCCTACAGTTTCCTGGTATTCTGTTTCATTGCCGATTTGGGTATGTAAGTCACCCAGCAGAATCTTCACATCTTTTGTAGTGATTTTTGCTGTGACTTTCTTAAATTTGGCCCAGAAAATTTTCAATGTCATGTGGGTTTTTTCTGTAGTGTGTTGGTGGATGCAGGGACATTGATTAATATGTAATTTTGTTGGCACATTGTACGCACATGTTCTTGAGGCAATTCTTCGTGGGAGGGACTTCTTTGATTCAGTTGATTATAATTTTGTGTATCACAAAGGCAATGCCCAGAAGCAGAGTGCCATTAGTCATTTTTCTGTTTTATTCTTGAAGATCTAGTAGTTACCATAGTCTGTTGTGTCTTTATCGGTGAATAATGTTTCTTCGAGAGTTTGTATCTGGACTTTTTTGTCGATCTGGCTCTGAGACTAGGGTGTGTAATTTTCCACGTGGAGTTAGTGTGGTGATGTTGAAGGTACCTATGTATGTTTGAATTCTAGGTGACAGTTTGTTAGAGAATTCTGACTTTCTCTGTATCTCAATTACCCGGGTCCCCCTGAATCTGAGTGCACAGTTGCCGTCTGTCGATGTGAGGAAGTGATCTAGATGATATCATTAAAAAGAAAAATGCTTGGTGTGTAGTTGGTAGAAGACAGGATCTGCTGCCGGTCAGCAACCTCACATACATTTCCCAACTTCCTCCAAATCACTTTCAGACTAGCTTGAGGTCTCAAAGTTTGTTACTTGTATATTTATGAGAACACCCAAAATCATAAAGAAATTTTGACACAAAGTATGTTGTATAAAAACATTAAAAATTTTGATTACTGAATCATTAGTAACTCCAAAATGTAAATCTCTTTCAAGTAACTGGATGTTATTATATTCAGAAGTAATGTGTAAAAAAGACTTCTGCTTGTTCTCATTAGAAAGAGAGTGTTTAGAAAATGAGTGAGTTCCAGTGGGGCACGATTGTAGAGGTCAATAAGCTTGCACATTCAATCATAGAATTTTACTCAGGTCTGTTGTGATTGATGTTTCTGTGAAGTTGATATCATTAAAGCATTAGTAAGTTAAATGTTCCCATGGTAGGCCAAAGGCAGGAACTGCCAAGGACTCTGAACTTGGAAGTTTTCTCTACTAACGAAATATCTGGGAACCTCATCATCTGTTGCAAAGGAAAATGCAAAATATCTTTCCCAGTAGTAGTAGACAATGAGTCATAACTCAAAGCCTAAGTTGTGGTGAAAATGAATAAATATGGAAACGATTGCCAAAAGAGTTTTTTTCCCCTTCTATGACATAGTTTAAGAGCATAAAATCCATTTTAGTCTGAGCTACAACTTCAAGAGACAGCAAAGACCCTTGTGATGTAGCCTTGTGAATCCTAGGTTTTGGCAACTACTAGACAGCTGGCAATGTCTGAAAATCTGATAGGCGATCTTCACACAGTTTCCCTCTGTGCTTAAAAACTTGTGTATGCCACAGTGCTATTTCATACATATCCTTCAGAAACAAATTATATGCCAGTTTATTTCCCATGTTCAGATTCCTTTTTCTAATGCTTCATGTGAGCATTCCATGCACGAAAATTTACCTGTGTTACACTTTGGTCAGATTGTGCCTTAGTGACGTCATTTCTTTCAAGGCTGTTGCATGCCCCCTGGTTGCTTCTCTTTTCTCAATAATGTCTGCAGAGAGACTCATTCATCCTAAAATGTTGAGTCCCTAGATTTGGCATTTGACTTTCATCAATTCACAATTACTTTTTTTATGTAACAAATATGTGATGTTATTTGGTGATTTTTAGGAATAATTACACATGCATTGTCAGGTCACGGGCAAACGGTAAAATCCTCATGACATACTTTCAATGTGATGTGATTTCTAAGTTTCTTCATAGCGTGATTGATTGATGGCATGCTTTAGGGTTAGAATATTTTGATAACTGACTGAATTGCCTTCAGGTGCTTCTGCGTGGACTCAAACCAGAATGTAAGGTATTGTTGGTATTGTACCCCTGTTCATAACAGTTTGACTCCCAGTCCCCTGTGTCCTTTGATGCACATTTTTCCTTTAGTGGTGCCTTTATCCATACAGTGCATATCTTCTTGGCGTTTTCCGCCTCTGACAGATGCAGTGACTGGAAAGATCTTAATACACTGGGTGCTTGGTCATAACCCGTACTTAAATTGAAAGCTATATCCTTGTGTATAAGCTTTTCTGACTTTCATTTCAATATATACCATAACTGCATTGCACCAGAAACTTGTAACTTTCACCATGGTACTGGTTTTGGTGTATCTCATGTCATGATAACATTGCCAGCATTGTTCAACAACAACAGATGTGCTTGACTGTTTCAGTAGATTGTGTCCTTATCATACACTATTCTGATGGTCTGTCCTGCATATGAAATGTTACATTTGCACAAAATGCTGATGTACACTGTTTTCAGGGATCTAAATTGTCTTTAACACTGCAGAGCAAACATTTTACCTTTATTTGTGGTAGTGAACTGTGCTTTGCATGCCATGTTTTCAAAGGAATCTACCAATTTTTCCAGTGAAGTGGCCAGTATAATGCAGGAAAGTGCTCCATGGGTTTTCATTACAAATTTTCATGCTCTTCCACAAGTATTGTTGATTTTTTTTCTGCAATAATTTGAGGCACAGTCACTAGACACCTCTAAATACAAGCCACTGTATTTCTGTTGATACTTTGATAATACTATTGTGTATGGCGGGGTTGCAAAGAACCAATTCTGTGCAGCAGGTACTAAGTTTCTTGGACATATAATTAAGGAGTCTGTTGAAATACGGATGTCTGAAACATTATTAATGGGAGTGGGGGTTTCAGTCTAAGCAAGTCTTGGGTTCAGGCCATCAGTTTATTAAAATTTTGCTGCTCATCCCATCCATCAGAGTTGGAAAACACCAAAGAGTACAGTAAAACAGACATGTATTAAAGGATATAACATACCCCAATTGTCAAACGGCTATAACTAGGTACTGAGACCTTCAGTAATTCACAGTTTTGTTGGAGTTCAGGCAATGAGCACATGTAGGATCACTTGAATTAGAGGGCTATATTGCTCATTGGGTAAACACACCACCAAACTTGGGATGTTCAGTGCCATATATGGAAACAGCTGTATAGAGTACTCTAACTTGTATTAGTAGTTGTTATGCACTAGTACAATATGTGACAAAAGAATTCACACATTTGAAAGTGTTAGGAATGAGTGATACTGGTTAGAAAAAATTCACAGGTTTGTATTTTTGTAGATCGGAATACTCTGTTTGTTTGTTTTACAATTTCTAATTTCTGTGTGAACGTGTTGTAGCCAACATTTACTCCATATTTAAAGTACTTTTCACATCTTAAGCTTCAGGGTAATTATTACATGATCCACCTTCCAATGTGTATTTTGGTTCATACTATGTATGTACAGTGTACAGAAACTATGGAAAATTCAGAGAAGGTGGGGGTGTCAGCATTCTATAACCGTTACCAACTGTTTTGTTCATATTACTGCGTTTATATGTCAATGTTATGAAGCCGATACAGCTAAGGAGCTTGTGAAAATACTCAGTTAGATGATAAAAGACTGAAACTATGTACTTTTATTACTGATTGATGGGAAACTGAGTCTCATTTAGTTTTTGTTTGTTGAAAGCATTATTGTTCCACTGACTCATTTCTCCTTCTGTGCGCATGTATGTAGGTGTGCATCTGCATGGCAGGAGTATTACTTACAAAGCTCTCCTTATCTTTTGTTGGCTCTTTAGCTTTTCTTTCCTGCATTGTCATTTCAGTTGTCTGTACTTCGCTCGCAGAAATGACAATGATCCTGGTGCTAACAGATGTCAGAATAACAAAAATGGAATATGCCTTATACATCTACTCCATGTGACTCGTGATCTAGCTGTGCTACACATTAGTTGCAATCAGTTGCTGCTCTCCCATACATTAAATTAACTCCCGTGTGTTTTCGAGGTGTCTTCTTGAAAATTGTGCTTAATAGTACTTGACAGTTTTTGTAGAAAATTCTGCACGTAATCATGATTTTTTTAAAGAACATGTATTGTCACCATTTTCGGTTTTCGTAGAATCATTTTTGATCCTCAGGTTGTAAGTTTACTCCTTGAAAGTTTGTCATTGATGAGCCATGTACTAAAAATATTTCTCCAAGCTAGATCTTTTTTTTTAAGTTTGTGTGTTTTCGGGGACCTTCTAATAATATACTTCTTTCACATCATGTGTAGTATTGTCGAAGATTAAACCACATATGTCTTGTATTATACCTTTCAAGTAGATCAGAATATTTTAAAAAAAAGATGTTGTTGCCGTGTGCAAACTGTATTTTAGAAAGTCTTCAAATGATATTCCAAGTTGAAATAAACACTTTAGTTATTGTGTGATAAAACAAATGTAACTTGTTATTACTCTAGGCAACATTCCCTTACAGTTTAATTACATTCACAAATTTATTTCTGTTATACTATAATTTGATGTGTGTAAAATGCATCTGATACTTACCTGTTTGCTTGTTTCAGATTTACATTTCCAAAAGTCACATTAAAGCTGTGTTTGAAGGTCATGTCAATGTTGTATAGATTGTGCATGAACTACAGTTTGTAAGACAGTGTGTTAAGTTATTTGGTTGAGTGTTGTGCATGAATTTTGTGAGCTGACATGGAGTCCTTGTTTTGTTGTTTATGTACTATACTCTACAATAAAACATACTTCTTCAAGTGCAGTACTTTATGAAGTTTTGTCCGCAACACAGCTTTTAGAGTATTGCCTCTTATTTTATTTTATTATTTTTTCTTGAATTCTGAGTGGTACATAATTTGCATGTCATGTTATTTCAAATGGTCTGCATTGTAGACTGGTTGTGAAGTAAATAACGATTTGTGGAGACTTGTGTTGCAATTAAATATGGAATGGGTGGGATATTGTCCCTACTGTTGTTGGCTGAGAGAGCAGCTTAATTACCAGTGTTAAATGTTACTGCAATTCAGTGTCATCTAATGTATGTGCCCCCAAAGTAGACATCATATAGCCATTTTCATATAAATTATTCTGACAGTTTCTAAGAACTTCTTTTTACCACATGGGAGCCATGATCTGATGTTATTTTTTAGTTTGTCAGTAATGTAGAGGTCAGTCTTCACCAGTCTTGAGTTTTCTCCCTTAATTGCAAGTAACAGCCTTATATGCCTGACTGTCAGTGTGCACCCTCTAGTGATGAATTTACCATACAAATAATGTGAAATGTACCTACAGTTTTATATTTACAACACACATCAAAAAAAGTTTTGCATCACCTCGGTTCTAAGAGTTCTGGAGCCTGTACAGAAAACTGGAATAGAGATCAACATAAACATCATTTCCGCCCTTTTTATTGCTCATGAAAACCACACATTGCATGTTGTACCATCATACAGCTAGACCTTCAGAGGTGGTGGTCCAGATTGCTGTACACACTGGTATCTTTAATACCCAGTAGCATGTCCTCTTTCATTGATGCATGCCTGTATTCATTGTGGGCCTGTATTCATTGTGGCATACTATCCACAAGTCTATCAAGGCAATGGTGGCCCATATTGTCCCACTGCTCAATGGCATTTCGGCGTAGATCGCTCAGTGGTTGGTGGGTCACGTCGTCCATGAACAGCTCTTCTATCCCAGCCATGTTCGATAGGGTTCATGTCTGGAGAACATGCTGGTCACTCTAGTGTAGCGATGTCATTGTCCTGAAGGAAGTCATTTACAAAATGTGCACGATGGGGGTGCAGATTGTCATCCACGAAGACAAATACCTCGCCAATATGCTGCCGATATGGTTGAACTATCAGTTGGAGGATGGCATTCACGTATCGTACAGCCGTTACAGCGCCTTCCATGGCCACCAGCGGCATACATTGGCCGCGCATAATGCCACCCAAAAACAGCAGGGAACCTCCACCTTGCTGCACTTGCTGGACAGTGTGTCTAAGGCATTCAGCCTGACCGGGTTGCCTCCAAACATGTCTTCGATGATTGTCTGGTTGAAGGCATTTGCAACACTCATCCGTGAAGAGAACATGATGCCAAACCTGAGCGGTCCATTCAGCATGTTTTTGGGCCTATGTGTACCGCACTGCATGGTGTCGTGGTGGCAAAGATGGACCTCGCCATGGACGTCGGGAGTGAAGTTGCGCATCATGCCGCCTATTGTGCACAGTTTGAGTCATAACACGATGTCCTGTGGCTGCACGAAAAGCATTATTCAACATGGTGGCATTGCTGTCAGTGTTCCTCCGAGACATAATCCATAGGTAGCGGTCATCCACTGCAGTATTAGCCCTTAGGCGGCCTGAGCGAGGCATGTCATTGACAGTTCTTGTCTCTCTGTATCTCCTCCATGTCTGAAAAACATCGCTTTGGTTCATTCTGAGACTCCTAGACACTTGCCTTGTTGAGAGCCCTTCCTGGCACAAAGTAACAATGCGGACACGGTCGAACCGTGGTATTGACCATCAAGGCATAGTTGAACTACAGACAACATGAGCTGTGTACCTCCTTCCTGGTGGAATGACTGGAACTGATGGGCTGTCGGACCCCCTCCGTCTAATAGGTGCTGCTCATGCATGGTTGTTTACATCTTTGGGCATGTTTTGTGACATCTCTGAACAGTCAGAGGGACTGTGTCTGTGATACAGTATCCACAGTCAATGTCTGTCTTCAGGAGTTCTGGGAGCCAGCATGATGCAAAACTTTTTTTGATGTATGTATAAGTGGCCTTACTTCATATCGAAATTAAGGTATTATGTTAGGCAGTTATTTAATTTGTTGTTGTTGTTAAATATACAGATGTGAGTCAGTAATTCCTACCCACCATCTTTTACACATTTCAATAATAGAAATTCTTTTATGGAATAAAAACAACTTTAATGTGGACTAATGAAAATTCATT
Source organism: Schistocerca cancellata (assembly GCF_023864275.1). Classification (NCBI taxonomy): domain Eukaryota; kingdom Metazoa; phylum Arthropoda; class Insecta; order Orthoptera; family Acrididae; genus Schistocerca; species Schistocerca cancellata. Next base: position 274,092,972 of record NC_064629.1, read on the forward strand.
TCTCTTTCTGGCATTAAAATTATGTGCAGTTATCTGCAACAAACTTCATGACGGAATAAATATACTTTGAAGTCAGAATGTCCAACTCCTTAAACAGATGTCTACAAGATGGTTGTGGGTGGGCACCACATATAATTCTCACAGTACGTTTTTACACAATGAAGACTTTCTTCCTTAAAGATGAGTTACCCCAGAACATTATTCCATATGGCATTACTGAATGAAAATACACTACGTGATCAAAAGTATCCGAACACCCCCAAAACACGTTTTTCATATTAGGTGCATTGTGCTGCCACCTACTGCCAGGCACTTCATATCAGTGACCTCAGTAGTTGTTAGACATCATGAGAGGGCAGAGTGGGGTGCTCTGCGTAACTCACGAACTTCCAAATTGGTCGGGTGAATGGGTGTCACTTCTGTCATATGTCTGTATGTGAGATTTCCACACTCCTAAACATCCCAATGTCCACTGTTTCTGATGTGATATTGAATGGAAACATGAAGGGACACACACAGCACAAAAGTGTACAGCCCAACCTCGTCTGTTGACTGACAGAGACCGCCAGCAATTGAAGAGGGTATTCATGTGTAATAGGCAGATGTCTATCCAGACCAACACACAGGAATTCCAAACTGCATCAGGATCCACTGCAAGTACTATGACAGTTGGGCAGGAGGTGAGAAAACTTGGATTTCATGGTTGAGCGGCTGCTTATAAGCCACATATCATGCCAGTAAATGCCAACTGACATGTCACTTGGTGTAAGGAGTGTAAACATTGGACAATTGAACAGTGGAGAAACATTGTATGGAGTGATGAATCACGATACACAATGTGGCGATCCGATGGCAGGTGTGGGTATGGCTAATGCCCGGTGAATGTCATTTGCCAGCGTGTGTAGTGCCAACAGTAAAATTCGGGGGTGGTGGTGTTATATGGTGTGGATGTGTTTTTCATGGAGGGGGCTTGCACCCCTTGTTGTTTTGTGTGGCACAGGCCTACATTGATGTTTTAAGTACCTTTTTGCTTCCCACTGTTGAAGAGCAATTCAGGGATGGCGGTTGCATCTTTCAACATGATCGAGCACTTGTTCATAATGCATGGCCTGTGGCAGAGTGGCTGAACGACAATAACATCCATGTGATAAACTGGTCTGCACAGAGTTCTGACCTGAATCATATAGAACACCTTTGGGATGTTTTGGAATGCCAGCTTCGTGCCAGGCCTTACCGACCGACATTGATACCTCTCCTCAGTGCAGCACTCCGTGAAGAATGGAGTACCATTCCCGAAGAAACCTTGCAGCACCTGATTGAATGTATGCCTGTGAGAGTGGAAGCTGTCATCAAAGAAAAGGGTGGGCCAACACCATACTGAATTCCAGCATTACTGATGGAGGGCGCCACGAACTTGTAAGTCATTTTCAGTCAGGTGTTCAGATACTTTTGATCACATAGTGTATGTCAGATTACTGATTTCTCTCTCCCCAAGATTTACAATGATTCTAAGTACAAATATGGCTGGACTAAGTTGTTTCAGAAGTTCCAGAATGTGATATTTCCAGGCTAAATTCTCATCAGTATGGACACCTAAGAATTTGGAAGTTTCCACTATAATTATTACTTCATCACCATGTGGTGCAGTTATTATTTGTGTAGTACTTCTACATTGCTTGACAATTGCGAAGGAGCAACTGCCAGTTGCTACAGAACATTCGACCAATGATAGCTAAAGGGAATGCAGAGGGTGGGATGTCTTGATTCCAGCAAATCATGTGCATGAATGCTCTGTATACACTCAACAGTTCATGCAGTACACTGTTTCACAAAGGTTATTGTGGAACTGATTAGTGCGACATTCCATGTGGTATGGCAGCATGTCTGCAAGGCATCATTTGAGTGCTTGTGATAGTGGATGAGAAGTTGGACAGCTTGTAGCCCATCAGTGTCACTGCTGTGGCCACAGTAATGGGAGTGTCAAAGTGTCATCTTGTGATTTTAAAAAAGTCCACTCAAGGTGGAAATGCTATGCAAAAGCGTGCTGGTGCATACCACAAAAGGATTGATATGTAGCCCTTGTGGTAAAAAGAAACAGTCGTATCACTCCGAGGCAGATCACTGCAGATATTGCAGCTACTACCAACACGTGTCTGCCAAAACCATTTTACTCCAATTAAATCGGGCTGGTTTTTATACTCGGTAGCCTGTGAAATGCATCATTGAGAAAGAGTTAATTGGTGTAGGGAGCATGTTGTTTGGGGTCAGCAATAGTGGTCCAGAGTGACGTTCTCCAACAAATCCCACTTCACTGTGCAAAGTGTTTCTGGCCTCCAGTTAGTGTGAAGAGAGAGAGAGGCGAACATGTTACACACCCTAGAACATTCATGTATGTTATTGATATGGCTTAAGCATTATGATGTGGGCAGGCATTGTGCACAATGGCCAAACAGCGCTTCATATCATTACAGCACAGTGGTAATGCAAGGAGATCGTTCTGGATCACATCCATTTGTTTAGACGTGTGATAGGTCCCAAATTTCTGTTTATGGATGACAGTGCCTGCCGACACAAGTCTGCTGAGACACCAGACACACTGGAAAGTGAAGACATTGAATGCATGGAATGGCCTGTGTACTTCACAGACCTAAACCTATTGTTTCTCAATGTACACCCCCTCCCCAAACTGTGCAAGAACTGAAAACCGCCTTCTGTATGTATGGTTGGATTGATTACAATGCTAGTGTCATCTGCGAAAAGAACTAATTCTTCTCATTGTATGTTAGACAAAAGATGGTTTATGTACAATAGGAACAACACCAGACCTAAAATTAATCCTTAGTAAGTCTTTATTTCTCCCCAGTCAGAATAATTTCCCAGGACTATGTTGGTTGAATTACTAAGTACAACTTTCTGCATTTGTTTGCTAAGATAAGACATTACACATTGTTTGCCTATATCATCAGTCCCATAAAACTTTAGGTTATCTAGGAGAAATTGTGATTCACACAGCTAAATGCCTTAGTGTCAGCTGATATTTTCTGTGACCTTTTTATTATGTTATTTAATGCTTGTAAAATTTGGTGAGTGAACATGTACATGGCATTCTCAATAGAGCAACTCTTCTGAAATCCAAACTATGATTTCCTGAGGATATTATTGTTGCTCGGGTAAGATACTAGTTTAGAATACATATCTTTATCAAAAATTATGGAAAATGGTGTCAGCAGTGAAACAAGTGAGTAGTTACTGACATATCTCCTATCAACTTTCTTAACAGGGGATGTAACAGTGGCATATTACAGTCTTTCCGAAAAAATGTCGTGGGTTAGTCTTGCGTTACACATTTCAGATAAGACGGGGCTTATTAGAGAGGAACAAATTTTTAGTAATGCATTGGAAACACTATCAAAACTAGATGAGCTTTTATTTTTGAGAGAATATATAATTTTCTTAATTTCAGAAGGAGAAGTAGGTGATACATTCATGTGATCGAATTTTATGGGAGTTACTTTTTGAACATACTGCTATGAGTTTGCTCTTGAATTGTTTGTCCTTATATTTTATACTTTATATAAGGAATGATTATTAAATATATTTGCTACCTGTGGCTCATCATTTGTAACTCTTCTATTCAGTTCAGTAGTGATCTTATCTCATTCTGGAATGTTCTGAGATTGAGTGAATGATATGGATGGACATCACTTCAGATAAAAATGTGGACTTTAATATTCACTATTCAATTAAAGTATAATTTAATTAAGAATATTTGTGTGAATATTAATACAAAAAGAATAATGCTTCAGTTTTCAGTGTAGACATGCACATTATTTACCATTCATTACTGCATTTGCTGGCATTTATTGTGCACTGCACTTTGGACTGTCTGTCAGAATAAAGTAAAATCCAAAGACCTGTCATTCCATTGTTATGTTGATCTCAGATTGTATGTGAATACAGCTGTATACTCAAAAGTACAATTAAAACATGCACTTAACATGTTAGTATACAGGAAACCTTATATACGCTGCCTAGTGTGTTAAAACTTGTATTTTTTAATTATGCAGCATAGAATACAAGATATCAGAACTCAGAAAAAGACCTGTAGTTGGCCATATCTTTTCATTACTCCAGTCTAATACTGATATGTTTTTGTATTGACAACTAATTCCTGTTCTTGTCTGCAGTGGGCTTGGTGATATATGTTCGTTACCGGCAAGTTGCAGAATATTACAGTAGCTACTCATTGTCCCCTGCTGTACTCAGTCTGAACAAAATGGGGGTATGGTTTGGCCTGCTGTCATGTCTTGGCCTCAGCTTTGTAGCTAACTTCCAAGAAACTAATGTTATAACTGTTCACCTTACTGGAGCTTTCTTATGTTTTGGGTTTGGAACCGTGTACTTCTGGATTCATGTAAGTTCATTGTGAAATTCATTGCTGTGTGTAGTGATTCACGTCTATGGGTTTTAATTTTAGTTATTTCTATTGGATGGTGTACTTCTACGTAGACATTAGTGTATTGTGAAAGTCCTGCTTGTGTGTAGAGGTTGCACATGTTGGGTTTTAATTTTTTGTCTGCAATAAATTGTATTTCATTGACCATTGCCACATGCTAGAATACTGGGTGAATGCAAAAGATTTATGGGCTCTCATATTTCAAGAAAAAAGGGAACAATATTAATTGGCCTGTTAAGGTATGGTAAATCCTATGAAGTTAATTCAGCTTGCTATTTCAGATTTTAACACTATTGCAGTGACACTTCTGATCCTTTTGAATATAGTGAATAATCTAGATTATTATTTTTTATGTAAATACATGTATGTTACTTCAATTAATTCTTCGGTTAACGACTTAGGTTGTTGAAGTTATTTGCTGGTCACATGCGATTTTCTTCAGACATCTCAAGTTATCATTTCTGTAATGTAAGTTGTACCTTTGTGTCTCACCTTATCATTTAAATAGCTCTGTTTACTATTTAAAATTAACCTCTGTGGCAGAGAGTAGAAAGGAATTCCTCACCTCTCATATATGTATCTGCATATAAGAAGCTCTCTTTCCGCTTTGATCAGAGTTATTGAAATTCTATGGACATTGTATATTTTCATTATGATTTACATGTAAACAGTTAGATCTCAATATATCCTCATGCTGTGCTATTACCATATTAACCAGGAAAATGTGTAGTCTTTATGTTACTATCAGTTGTTGGCAGAATTGCATTTATGTTTGTTTCAGAACTTTGAAAACAGCTGAAATACCTCTTAATCATCTGACTGGACCTGCAATCCATCACCAAATTATTAGAATCAATGACTTTCAGGAAATGAAATTCTTTTTTTTTTTATGAAGATGTCATTTTGAAATTACTTTTCAAACCAAAAGCTCTTCAGTAAATTACCGGACCAGAACATTTAAAGTTCTCCGTAACATTTCACAAGCTTTAGTTTTATAAACTGAACTGTATATGCAATACAGTATAACTGTTTGTTGGATAGCAACAGTTGTTTGGCGTATAGTTGGTAGTATAATAGTGCACTTGCATGACAGTAGAAGAGTCAGCTGCATAATCAATAGTTTGAAACCTGTTCGCACATATTTGCTTTTGAAGGGTATGGTTGAGGGTTGTTATTCTTATTTCAGATATTGAGAGGCTCATGTAGTTATTTGTCACTTCGACATTTTACTTTTGTATGCTGAAATACTTGATCTGATACCAGTGCAACATAGTGTTTGATGTTTATAGTATGCCTTCTTACTTTTGTCAATGTCTGTAAGTGGTATCTCTCGATATTGTAACATTTTCTGTAGATTTCATCTCTCTTGCATCTTATTTAGAATCCACTGATGCAAAATAACTCTTAATTTCTGTATTTCATGAGGTATTTAGGATGCAGAAATTCATGTAATACTGACTTACTGTTTTATGTCAGCAGCCTAGTCCCCATGTGAACTCTTAATATTCATATCTACACTGCTTCATCAGATGTCTACAGAAATATATCGCTGCCCACTCCAAATACTTGAGATAATCAGGTAGTAGTGTATAGGATCTTTTGCTGCAGTTACTGCATCTGAATTTCAGGAAAGCCTTTCCAGTAACTTCCAAAGCTGAATCGGTTTCCTGGCAAACTGCGCTGACATACAAGTGGTGATCCTGTTCATCGGAAAGAAGTTCAGCCTAATATGCATCTAATCATGATGCAGTGGTCTTTGCATTTTTGGTGGAAATATTATCATCCCAATTCAGAATTAACTATATTCCAAACTGTTGCCACCGTGTGGGAAGCATACTGTTGTCGAAAATGTTTTAATAAACATCTACATTCATTTTGCCCTCACCAAAGCTAATGGCTTACACCCAAAGCAAGAACAACCACCTCTGCTAAATTTCACTGTCACAAAACACCCTAAGATAAATACAATTTGCCAAACATCTGCCATTTATCTACAAACCTATCTCGGTGCCATACCGTATACGATGTTTGATCACTAGAGACCTGAAAATGTAACATTTATTTTTAGCAAAATTAGAATCTATGTTTTGTTAATGATTAGATGTATAAATTTAAGGTTGCCATGCTATGTGCCTGTAGGCAACATTGATAGGAAAAAAAGGAAAAACCCTTTGATTGGAAATAATAAAAGATAAAAAAAATATTTTTTATTCATTTTCATGAGAGCTTTTTTAGGGGAGTGTTTTCTTTTGCAAAAATTTCATCTGTTTTTTTTTTCTGAATTGGTCTTCACTAATTTTTTCTTTTGGTTCTGTTTAAACTTTCAACTTTTTTTTTTCTGTTATGGAAAAGTAGAATTTTCTCATTGGTGAAAAGAAGGCTTCTTTGATTAAAGGTGTTTCTTCACACTACCATTTCTTTCCCACCCAATATGATGATTACAAAATCTGCAAAACACTGATTTTGAATTTTTAACATACAAGCACCGATTAGCATATCATAGACGCCTTTCATGGGCAACCATTCTTGACAACACTACAGACAGAATTGGCAAGCTACTTAGACTGGAAGGAACCAAAGGTAATTGTACTCACACCTTACAGGAATACTCGGCAGGATTGAAGTACCATACATTAACTGTTCCTTCACCCCCCCTCCCCCCTCATCTCCAGTGGCTATATTGCAGACACTATAAGAGTAAATGTGGCATTTGGCCATTGACCTCTGCCTGTACCATATGAAGCCATAGTTCAAAACACCTCTCACTTAAATCATATCACACTAAAGTGTCTGCATAATATTAACTTTAGCTAATGGAAAAACATGTATGTTTCTTTGATCTGAGATGATAGGTCCTGTGGCTGTGTCCTGCATTTCCATATGTGGCTATGGTCATTCAACTACTTACAGTTGACACGGAAGAGAGTGTAACTTACAAACACAAACACACTGATATTCAATTGTGTATAGGTGTGCTCAAACATGTTCTTAGGCATGTTTTCTTTCGTAACTGGGCTTCACCAGATGTGTAATGCCAGTAATGGAAAATCAGTTAATTTTTCAGTATTTATATGGAGAAAATAAAGCTATTTCAAACTATCTCTGGTAAAATATTTCACCTGGATACATTTCCCGACAAAATAGTAATTATAAAGTATATTTGCATCTTCACACTTTTAGACAGAATTGACATTTCTATTTCAGGCTGTTTCCACATTTCTAAGTGATGCATCACATCCATTCTTGTGGTCAATGTCTTCTGGGCACCGAGCGAGGTGGCGCAGTGGTTAGCACACTGGACTCGCATTCGGGAGGATGACGGTTCAATCCCGTCTCCGGCCATCCTGATTTAGGTTTTCCGTGATTTCCCTAAATCGTTTCAGGCAAATGCCGGGATGGTTCCTTTGAAAGGGCACGGCCGATTTCCTTCCCAATCCTTCCCTAACCCGAGCTTGCACTCCGTCTCTAATGACCTCGTTGTCGACGGGACGTTAAACACTAACCACCACCACCATCTTCTGGGCAACAAACTTGCTATTTGAGTCTTAGGTCTACCAGAGCACTGATTGAGCTTAGGGCTTCCCTGGTGTGTATCCAATTCATTATAATGTCACTGAAAGACGACCTCAGTAGATGTAAATCCTGTGAAATATCAGATGAAGTGCACAAATGTATGACCCCTAAGATAATTTCCCATTTGAACTCGCACAATTCTTTGTTTTCTCACTTGACAAAAAATAGGTTATTGATGTCAGTGCATTGTGCCAGCATTTATAAACCTGTTGATACATAAGTTATGTCTTGAGATCTTCTATTGCATACTTCATGGTTATATTTTATGAAGAACAAAATTTATTTGTATTTTATACTTCAATTCCTCGGTGTGTCCACATTTACTCAGTTACTATTTTAATTTTTATATTTTGATTTTTCTAATAATTATCCTTGTATCCCAAAAATATGTCATTAACTCATTTTAATTTTGTTGTAAGTCTCACAAGTGCTTTAACTGCATGGTCAATCTAGAGTACAGACAAGAGTTGTTAACTTGCAGTATCATCCCAATTATTTTTTAAAAGCTTCATTATTCTATTTTTTAGATGTGGCTAATTTATTATCTGCAATCTCTAAAGGATTCATGATATCCATCTTACTTCACAGTATGACTGTCTATTCCTTAATATTTAACTTTATATTATTTTGAATGCTTGTTTATTTCACTGTGGAAATGCATGAAATGTGAACTGTTCCTTTGTCAGTGTAAATGTAATGCTTTTGTGGAAGTCTTGTCTTGCTATTCCTGTCTGTCAGATTTTGCTAATCAGATTTAATTGACTTCTAGTTCAGAATTCCTAAATAATTTGGATATGCTCATATCTCAGCTGGTTATTGTATCTCGTTTGACCTTATATTTTGGGAGTAGTTGTCAAACTGTGTTTAGAACTAGATACCTTTCCTCCCACATATCAATGTCTCCCCTTACTGCTACAGATTGAGCTAGACCATCGGTATCCTCTTTGACATTTACTCAATACAGTTACAGTACATATCCCAGCCAATTTATCTTAATTGTGTGTCCTGTTACTTCCCGTAATCAGAACACTCAAATGATGACATGTACATGTATAGTCTGAAAAACACTAAAATTAGAATGGGAAATTGTACATTTCATTTGTACTATGTATTATTGTTTCTTTCCATTCCATTCATGCTTGGGGAGTACGGAAAATGTTTCTACATCATGTATATACTCTGTAAGCCAACATATGGTGGATGATAGAGGGTACCTTGTTCCACTAATAGTCATTAACTTCTTGTTCTGCTCGCAAGTGGTTGAAGGGAAAAGCAAGACACCCTGTACAACCCTTCAAATTTTGTCACAATGCAACAGCAATGCGATTTGCATTATGGTTTCCCAGACCTGTAGCATGGCCTGCTCAGTAATAGTATAATTGTTTGATAATGTCAAGCAAACATTGTATTGGCAATGTCACTTTGGCTTGATCACATCAGGATAATGTAAGGATTTTTCTGTTTTATTCAGGGGTATGCTTCATACATTTTTAAGCTTGCACTTTTCTATGAATATGAAATTAGTACAATTTATTGTTTAAAAGATGTATATTGTCTAGCCTTTTCCTGACAGATCTGAAGATGTTCCTTATGAAACAAAATCTGTAGTGTGATGACAATTTGTTTGTGGTCATTAACTGAAATCAGAGAAATTCTATTCTTCCTAGAGCACTGTCTTTATTTGTGACTATTTCCTAACTTGTAAGACTGAAAACATTCTTAAGCTTTTAGACAATGTCCTTCATAATTAACTCAGTGAAAACGCAGGCACGTGCGCACGCGCGCGCGCGCGCGCCCACACACACACACACACACACACACACACACACACACACACACACACACTGCATTGCTAGCAATGCAAGTCAAGTGGAGTAAGACGTTGAATTTAGTGGTGTGGTGGAGGGGTGAAAGATGAGGGAGAGGGAGGAGGAAGAAAGGGTGGCTGATGGCTCAAATAGAGATAGCAAAGTACAGGGAAGGAATGACACACCTGTGAGCCAACACTGGCACAGACAATGTGAGTTTTATGTGTTGCACAAAGGCATGGAGGAGTGGACTGAGAGGTAGAGATAGAACAGAGAAAGAGGAAAACTACAGAGAAGAGAGTGTGAGTAGAATGAGTATAGTGGAGTCATAGGGACAAGGATGAAGATAGGTGTGGAGCAGAGGCTAGTGGAGATTGAAACCAATAGGATTGTGGGATCACAGAATGTGTTGTAAAGAAACTTTCTGTTTGTGTGCTTCAGAGAAGCAAGTATGGGGCACTCTGAGGGAGGAAGGGGGGAATCTAGATACTTAAGCAGCCATTGAGGTTCTGAAGTTGAGTGTTTTGTGCTCAGGAACGTGTTCCACATTTAGTGATCAACTCTACTATTCTCAACAGTTTGGTGGTGGCCATACATTAGGGTGTACAACTTGTTGGTGGCCATTGTCACATAATAGATGGGTGCAGAAACAACAGCTGCTGGTATACGATATGAATGTTTTCTCAGGTGGTCCTGCTTGTGGTAGTACAGGATATGCTGTGAAGAAGCTGGAATAGGGTGTGCTGGCTGGGTGTGTAAGCTAGAAATTGCACCTAGGTGGGCAGGAGCATGTAGAGGACATGTGGCTGAAGTTTAGAAAAATAATAGACTGAGCACTGTGTATGTAGTACAGTGGGAGGGACCCTCCATAGTGGATGTAGTTTAGTAAAACTTTTCCCAGTATGTGTCATGTTGTTTTGTAAACAAATGTTTCAGCCATTGCTACTAGTGGCCCTCATAATGGTGGTGTATTATGCATGAAATTTGTAGGACGTGGCTATCGCAAACTTTAAATGGTTGCAGTAGATATTGATCAGAAATATTAGAATATGACAACACTATCAATGTCATCATGACTGGCAGATGAACTCTTTATAGTGCCAGTAGTTGCCACAATGTAACAGTCCATCACTTGACAAAGACAGGGAAGAACACTGTCAGAAACTTGCACATTGTAAATGATCTTCAGTTTGAAACCTCAGAATGCTTTATTGTTTGATGATACATATATGTTTCAAAAGTTATTAGCTATAGTATGTATAGTTTAGATAGTTTTTTCTATTCATTTAGCCCCGTAATTGCCTCAAAATCAAATGTCAGTTACACTTGCTACACAGTTAAAATGCGTAAAAGTCACATATGGTAATATCAGCTGACATAATGTGAGCCCTGTGGAGGGAGTAAACCACCAGGTGGTAAAACTCTGGTGTACCTGGTTGTAGGCTTGGTAAAATTCAGGATCCTCAGGGGTAACCATGTCAGAAATTGAAAAAAGATGCTCGTGTGACCATTGTACTCAAACAGGCTGGAAATTATCAACATATAAATTAAAATAAACCATGAGACACTATTGTTTCCAGCATAATGTACAAAAGGGAAACCAACAAAATTGCACATTTCAGTTAAGCTTCTGTGACTAAAATTAATTTATGTATTAGTAAAGGTAAAATAAGTGACACTGGCTCATAAACTGCATTTATCATTGTCAAGTGTAGCTGGGTGATGTGCAACTAGATTTTGTGTTCAGAAATGAATGAGATGGCAAGTTTGCTGTATTTTGTATTTGGGAGAAACTGTGTCTTAAGTCTGGACCAAACATTCTGATGTAAGTTTCCCCAAGTTATACTTAAATAACATCAGATGATTGACATGACACCTTTTAGTGACCCCATCAGTGGACATGACGATGGGGGCAGCTGAACTGGCCGGGGTAGCACCACTGAATAGTATGGAAACCTGCCATGGAGGGCGCACAAAGTGCTTTTGGACTTCCCAGTTTAATCACTTGCCTTTTGGAATCTCATCTGCACCTGGAATTTATCAACAGTATTAAAAACAGTTGATGCATGCTATTCCCTGTTGCATCAATTACCCTGTGACTATAGTTAACAGGCCCTACCGGAGAGGAGCACTCACAAAATCTTCAGTTAGTCTTCCAGTGCATCCTGGAGAATAGCCTTTGTTGCAAGCTGAAAAAGTGCAATTTTTTCTCCCCAAAAGTGCAATTTTTGTGACATGTGCTTAACAAAGATGGCCTTGTCATGACAGACAATCACATCAAATTTATTGTCAACCTGCCCCCACCCAAAACTTGAAGGGTAAGATTTTGTATTATGCTCAATTCATCCACTGGGCCATGCACATCAGCCATCCTTTTAACCAGCTTTGCCAGAAGGGTGTTAATTTTGTCTGGTATGCAGTTGTCAATGGACTTTTCAATCGCTCAAGCAGTGTTTATGCTCTGCTCCCAATCTGGCTTCTTTTACACTAGGTAAATCTTTAAACCTGGCCTCTGACGCATTCCAGTGTGCTATTGGTGCAGTCGTATCTATCAGAACGTAGATGGCACCAAACAGCCCATCATTGCCTATGGATTGAAGTTGCCTTGTGCTGCACAGTGTAGTTATTAACAAGTGGGAAAGGAAGCATAGTTATTATTTTTAGAGTAAAGTTTCATGTTTTCGGGTCTGGGGCTTGGTTTCTCCTCATCACCAACCACAAGCTGCTGGTTTCCCTATTTGGCCCTCATTGCAAGCTGCCTGATAGGACTGCCCACTGCTTGCAAAGGTGGGTCCTCTTTCTCAGTAACTGTTGCTATGACATTTGTTACTGCCCAGCATATGAGTTTGATTGGCAGGAGGCTCTTGTGTTGGAAGATGCCTTGCAACAATCCCTGTCAGAATTTTCATTGACAACACAACAGGTTGCAAGAACCACAATTGTTGACTCACTTTTCCATAAAATTGTTTCAGCAGTCCAGATGGGTTGGCTGAGATGCATCTCTTCAGGTGCATATCCAGCATGGTACGGTCCTTGTTCTTGCCACGGAGGAGCAATGCTGTCAAGTAGTCGTCCTCTTGGCGTTGTGCCCTCACGTACCCTAGTTGGTGCATGCATCATACTGGGGTATGACTCACATGAAGGCGTTGGCATGAGGTCATTTCAGTTGGTGTGCAACCAACCATGGGGATAGTTTGCCAGGTCCGCTTTTAGGCAGCATGTGATTTTTGGTGGTTGATGCATTGTCCATTTTCCCAAACGTAGCCAAGATAACCTCCGTATCATCGACTGCCACTTTTCATGCATTGTTGGGTATTGTTTCCATTGAGGGATGCCCTGGGGCTCTTGTATCCAATAATGGTAGACAATTTTTGTCGAAGGTGTTTGAAGACTTTTGCATTCATATCAATATTCAGCATCTGACAATCGCCCCATTTCACACAGCCTCTAACTCAAAGGCGGAGCACTTTGTGCATCCATTTAAGACCGAAATGAAGAAGTCTGTGTCTACCTCTTTCTTTGACAATGTGTTGTTGAGTTTCCTGGCTATGTATCAAATGACGCTTGTCCACAGGTGCAGTCTAGTGGACCATTTGCATGGATGGCAGCCGCAGCATCTCCTAGGTTTGATGCACTCTTAGTTGCGTGCCACAGGCAACCATGGCCCATCACATTTTCCTCCAGGGGCTGCCAGTTGGGCCCAGTCCTTCAGCAAGGAGCAGGGGTGGCTGCCGCGTGCTGGGATAGGTGATAAAGATTGGCAGTTGTTTCTGGTGGATGTCAGTAGGTAGCAGCTGACCATTATGCAGATCTTTTGCACATGCATTCTTATGGGGCATCACCATCTTGGTCTTCTGGTCTTCCAGATGACAAGGTTGGCCACAACATTGTTCGAAGTGTGCGCTCCCCCTCGCACCGGCTTGCTCCCCAGTTGCCAAGTCCTCTGCTGGTCTCCCGTTTCCTGCAGCCTTGGGCTGCAGCGAGGCTCACGCCTGTATCTGTCGATATGGAGCTGATTGACTTTGACCCATCCTCCTCCCCCTCCCCTTCTGCCCCTCCTCTTGCCCCTCCTTCCTCCCAACTGCCCAATCAGTAACCACTCGTGTTGGAACTGGCGGTGTTAGTGTCACCTTATTTGGTGGTCGATCTGCTGCCGAGTTCTCAGGTGGACACTCTGATTTTGCACCGAAGGTCGCAGCCCAAGCCTGGCCATTTTCGGTCATACGTGCCCTTTCTCAGAGGGGAGGAATTTAATGTGCCCACCCGTGGACATCATGATTGAGGCAGATGAGCTGGTGTGGGTAGTGCTGCTGAATAGTGTGGGACCCTGCCATGGAGGACCCATGCGGTGTGTAGTATGGGTAGACCTGTTGATTGATATGTTTGCCTGCGGTTGGCTGTAAGCTGAGCAGGCCAGTGCTTACAGTGAGTTCAGCTACTGCAAACCTCGCCTTACACAGTGTGCTGAGTGTTGTTGTCTAATGTTCAGTTGACAGCGACCTGCACCAGCCACATGCTGAGTTTTCCTCATTCACATCTCTACAAGGGTTTTGACTTTCTGCTTCCCGTAGATTGACTCTCATGGCAGGTATTCATATCCTCTCACAAACTGTTTTTCCCCAGTCATTACTGAATCACTGTCAGTCCTTGAAGGACCTGTACTGACAGTGTAGTGTGGCAGTATTGTCACACCAATGAAGATACGGAATCCTTCCTCAACCCTGAACCAACTGAACTAGTTATATAATCATATTATCTCACTGTAAACAGGATATTAAAATCTAATATTCCTTCTAATATCTGAAGTATTACGAGGGCAATTCAGATATAAATTATAATTGTACCAGTTTGACGCATAACCAGTTCAGAGTGAAATGATGGAGTGGGATGGGGGGGGGGGGGGGTTGAAGGTCAGTGTATTAGGGAGGGGGAACCAGCTTGGTTTGATGCTGCATCCTGTTCTGACCTCAGTATAGTCATGAGTTAACAAGAAGTTCCTTCATCTGCTGTGCAGTGCATTAGTTTTGAACTGATGAAAGGGTTAAACCCACACAAATTTTATCTCCATTTCAAACACAGTTTGTGAGGACATTTCACTCCAAGAACTGAGTGTTTACTTGGACCATACAATTTAAGAATGGCTGAGAAAGTGTAGAGTCACGTTCAATGCCCAAGGTCAAGTCTGAAAGACATCTGTGCTGTTTGAGAGCTTATTGGAGATGATTGCCTGTTCACTGTTGAATTAATCAGGAGTGTTCATACCGTTAACATTGAACAGCTTCGCTTTCAAAAAATTACATTCCAAAATCCAAAATGACAAGTAAAGAGTGGTAAAGAAAGGATGAAGCCTATCTAGTTAAGGCCAAAACCTGCCTCTCAGCTGGAAGAGTTATTGTGATTGTATTTTTTGACTACAGAAGAGTGTTACTCATTGACTTCTTCATAATCAATATGGGTAACGCAGTTGTTAACATCACCAAAAGCTATCTACCAAAACAAAACACAAGGAATGCACATTAGAGATGGAATCCTTCTCCATGACAATTTTAAACTCCACACTGCAAATTCAACATTGGAGAAATGGGAGGACATTCACTGGGAAACCCTTGACCACCCTCCCTACATTCCAGATGTGCCCCCCCCCCCCCTCCCAAATATTTTTTATTTGCATTCATGAAAGGATCACTTGGTAGGGAACAGTTCAAAAACAATGATGTCGAGGAACCTGTGAAATTGGTTCACACACCCTCAAACTTTTTATGAACAAGTAATGTTCAAGTTTCCAGATCACTGGTAAAAGTGTATAGAGCGTGTAGAAGGTTATGGAAAGAAAAACTGGAGGTTTTAATTGTGTAGATGATTAATCAATAAATTTATAAATACTGTTACCATTTATTTGAATCGCCCTTGTAATTTTCTTAACCAGATGCCGATGTACTCCCTGTGATAGCTTCCAGTACACCAGTGCTGATGAACGCACTGTCAGCATAGTTTTGTTACGTCTTAAAACTGCATGCCTCATGACTTCAATCATTCCTGTCATGTTTTTAATTCACTTGAACTGTTCACATTATATCATTGTGCTACTGTATCTTACATCTGAGTTGAAACTTGCACATCATGCTTACTGAGAGGTGACAAAGAAGGAGCACATTGGGCTGCGAGTTTTGAGAACTGTCTCATTTATGAGAATTTGAGGCATATAAATCTATTTTTTGCAGTGCATACAAAAATATTTTTTCGAAATGTGTGGCTTATATAATGTTGGAGTTACAGGCCATCAGGTACCAACAAAGGTTTACTAAATAACATCTGTTCCACTCTGATGTACCACCAAGATCTGTTAATTAATTAAATGCATAGTGTCCTTTCTTAATTACTTTTTTGTGGAAGGAAGATTAGGGTTTAATGTTCTGTTAACATCAAGGCCATTAGAGACGGAGTACGAGCTCGTGTTATTTCAAGGATAGAGCAGAAAATTGAAAGTGCCCTTTCAAAGGAACAATCCCATCATTTTTCTGGAACAATGTAGGGAAATAAAAAAAATAAAAAATATCAGAATGGACGGATGCAGATTTGAACTGTTGTCCTCCTGAATGCGAGTCAGTGTGCAATCCACTGTGTCACCTCTCACCTTTTTTTAAGCAACTGCTTATTTCATTTCCGTTATTTCTGTTCTCACAGTTTACACCAGATATCAGTTTGGCATATTTTACTGGATGCTACATGTGATACTGTAGGTATAAACTGAGGAGGTGCTGCAGTGGTCAGTACTATTTTCTCATTCAGAAGGAGTAGCATTTAAACCTGTGTGCAGGCATCCAGACTTACATTGTTGGTGGTTACCTTAACTCAATTAAAGCAAATGCCTGGATGTTTCCTTTGAAAAGATCACCACACATTTCTTTCTCTACACCTGTCCTATCCAAGCTTAAGTATCATTTCTAATGACATTGACTTCAACAAGACATTAAACTCTAACTTTCTTTCCTTCCTTGCTCGTGAAGACATGGACCAATTACGTAACTGCTATGCAACACAGTGTTACATTAAAAAGTAGGATGATTTTGTAGTTTGGTTCTATGCCTGAGTAGAATAATTATGTATGTGACTGGCAGTGTAATTTTGGGAGCATGTAGAACTGACAGCTTGCGGAGGGCACTGTAGCCAGTTTTTATAGTGGATGTTGTTTGTCATTCAGTAAACATTTGACTCCAACCAAATTCTATACTGTTTTTGTAATGAATGGCACAGTTATTTTGATTCAAATTTGAGGAAAGCCACTGTGGAATGAATGCTGTTTGTTTCGTGTTAAAAGAGCAAGTTTGAAATAAACATTTTGTAGTGTCATAAATATGTAGGCTAATGAAAACCAAGCATTACAATATAAATCTTTTGCTTTAATATGCAGTGTTTGTTAAAAAGAATCAAAGGCCTATAAACTGAAAATTAATTTCTTATAAATTCGTTAGTTCCTAAATACTTATGTAACAGTGAAGCATGATGAAAAATGCTGACAAACATTTTCATTATCAAAATACATGATCTATGTGACTAACAATGATAAAAAATTGCCTCTTGAGTGAAAAAGGGAAAGGGTGCTATTGACAGTAGAGAGCAGTCAGCATATTCTGTCTGTAGGCGATTATCAGTGTAAACAAAAGGAGCTGTGCTGTATCAAATAATTTATTAACACCTGAGGATTTTGGAACTTTGTTACTCATTAAGAGACACTACCTAGTTACATACAGTTGTCAGTAAATTATAGACAAACAGCATGTTTTTAAACTGCAGGGTGAAGAGGCTATGTGAGTGGGAACATGGTACCTGGGAACAGAGTTAACCATACATGAAACATCACCAGAGATAAGTAGAAGCAGCAGAATGTACGTACAGTGGGTTGAGAAGAGGACAAGGTCATGTTGGTAGATAGGAAAGACCAGTGTAACAAGATTAAAAAAAAAGGAGTGGTGCAAGTAGCAAAGGCTTATGTAGGTTTGCTCACACGATGTAGCAAACATGTATCATCTGAGATGACTTTTGTGTAAACTAGATTCCACAGAGAATATTGAGGACACTAAAATTACAAGAGTGCATTAATTAATAAGTCACAAAATGAATAGTGACATCAGTGCCACAATTAACACTGTGAAATGCAATTTTGCTGTTTCATGTACTTGCACTGCAAGTTTAAACTCTTGTCCCATCATTCGACAAGGCCTTGAATTCCTGTTCTTATTCCAGCCATTGCATCCAGTGAGTAACCTCTTAAGCTATGGCCTTATTGTCTTCAAAGTGCTACCTTTCTAGATGACTTTTAAAGGGCCCAGTTGAGGTTAAGTCCGGGCTGAATGGTGAATGTTACATGCATTCTCAATTAACTTCACTGTAACTCCTGTGTATGTCTTGCTGTGTGAGGATGGGTATTGTCATCCAGAAAAATTGCTCCTACTACCAGGAGTCCACTTTATTAACTGTTTAATACATAATACAGTGTATCAGCTATATAAGGCATATGGTCTATCGCAGTTCTCACTGGATAGGAGAGTCACCATTACCTTGCATGCTGATTCTATCTCTTAAAAATAATCTTGTACATATTTGCATGAGAACAACCCTTGAGGAAGTAAAACGATTCTCATTAATCACATTGCAATGTGGCATCAGTGGGCACCTCCATGAGACAACCTGGACACTCCTTGTTAGTGATTCTTCCATCCTTTGTTGTATGTGTGTATCCAGTTGAACAGAGTTTCCTTTGCGGTACAGTTTTTGCAATGTATGGGATGCATTTCAGGGTGACCCTCCTGACTGCACAGTCCCTTGACCCACAAACATACATCACACATTGCACTAGCATCTGTTCACTAACAGTTAAATGTGTAATACTGTGTACCAGCTATCTTCTGCCTGGGTTGTACTACCACCTTCTGGAAACATTCAGGCAGAAAATCTAGAATTTTATGCAGTATTCTAACATCTGTGGCTTATTTATTCGCTCACCCCATAAAAATATTGAAATATTAGATGGTGTAATGAGAGTACCGTAGAATTTAAATTTGTAGCTACCTTTGGCGGTTTCTCTTTCTCTACCATAAATATATCATCTGATTTCTGAATTATTGTCAGTTCTAAAAATACATTGGAAACACAGTTTGTGCTGATAGCTTCATAGGTGCTCTATAAATACCTGAAATTTCTGTCCCCAGGAAGTACTTAGTTCTATACCACAAATGTGCTTATTATAGAGGGAAAATACACTGAATATGTGGATTTTTGTGATATTGTGGCCGTTTGAATGGTGTGTCGCCTGGAAGTTCACTCCACTCTCCACGGGAATTAAGATCACCGAGTCAAGCAATACACAATATTCACATCACTGTACATTGTTGTGTAAAAGGCCATTTTTGGTTAGATAACTTTTTTTTTTTACTTTATCTGATTAAAGCTTTGTAAAGATACCTTTGTATTTTAGCCTGGGAATGCAGATTTTCATTTAGAGTAGTGTAAATACTGCATATTGCCTGCATCACCAAATCTTGTCACTATTCATGTAGGTGAAGAGAGATTCATTACAAATATCCTTTATGAATGAAATGGTATTTGACACAAAAAAGTTGGGTGCCTCACCCTGTATATGCCTCAACATGCAGTCCCATTCAAATGTCAAGTGTTCTCACTTTCTACCTCAAGAATGAGCATTGTTGGCATAAATCACCATGTGCCTGACTCACTGCCTTACTGACTGAGCTGGTCCAGTGGTATATCTTAGCACTTTTGTTGCATGGTAAATCACTTCAACATCAAGTGCCCAACTACTACTTTCTGACGGGCCACGTCTTTCCAGTGAAGTGTGAAAAACTTTGCTTTTAATGGGAAACAAAGGGCTCAGGCCATCACTTACTGTGGAGCCCATATCATGCACAACTACAATATTTATCACTATATAGTTTTGGCCTTCACTATACCCCCTGTAAGTGTAATTGCACAAATATAGACTTTTAATTCATATGTCTCACAGTACGGAATGCAGGCTACAGTCTCCAGTAAAGTAACTGGAATGTTGATAGCAAGTATACTAAACATGCTGTTCAGATTATTGAATCTCCCATATTCTACTTTGGTGGCGTGGTGGTTAGCACACTGGACTCATATTCAGGTAGCACAGAGTTCAAATCTGCATTGCACCACCCTGATTTAAATTTCCCTTGGTTTTGACTAAATCACTTAAGGTGAGGTAATGATTCCTTACAGGTGCACCATGGCATTTTCCTTGCCTAGCCTCATCAACTCTCTGCTTGTGCTCTTTGTCTAACAACCTCATTTTTAATGAGATGTTCAACACTAGTCTTCCTTCCTTCCTTCCTTCATTTTCCTCATGCCCTAAATCATTAGTAGATGTAGTCACATAATATCTCTGTGTGGTAAATACAATTTTTGAATGCTGTGATTTTTTTTTTTTTTTTTTTTCATTAGTGTAATACTCCGTTGTCTTTTAATGCAATCTAGAGAATAACTGCTACACTCTTCGACCGGCCATACAAATTTAAGTTTTCCCTACATACGTATGGTGGAAGCCAGAATAGTTCAATTTTTTTGTATCCGACAGTGATCGGATTCCCCGCCCAGCCCAAGTATTGATGTGGAGAATAGGTCAGACATACTCGAGCTACATACTCCAGTCACAGTTTGCTCCTGCAAGAGGTACCACTACAGCTGCAAGCATGTCAATGGAGCCATCTCTGCTAGTCAGTGAAGCCTTAAGTACACACTATTGATTATTAGAGTTTTAACCTGAACTGTATTATGTTTTTGGATTCAGATTGCTTCATAAGCTGTTTGTATATGCTTCAGATGACATGCTATGCTCTGGACTTGTTTTTGGTTAACCATTTACTTCATTATTACTGCCATCGTCAACCTCAGGAACCTCCTGTTTGTTCCAATGGTCTCTCACCAGTATGAGCAATAAGAAAGTGTGTTCTGTGTGCGCAGAGTAGAACAGAAAGCATTTGAAAAGGGTGTGGCTGACTTTCTTCCCCAATCCAAGTTTTTGCTTCATCTCTAATGAACACTTCATTGATGAGACATAGAAAAAAGAAAAATAGTAATAATGTATCCACAAAGGTGGCTGACGTAAACAGGTTATGAAGGCTGATAACTATCTTCACATACATTCGTGGTGAAACACTTATGAAATCATAACAATCTCTTTTATAATTAAAGAACTCAAATACTGTTATTGCAATTAAGACTGTCACGGTATCTTGGATTGTAAAAACTTTTTGTGCAGGGGCTTCAAGTAAGAAAATCACACTACCACAGTCAGTAACTAAGAAACGTACCCTTTGTTGAAGACCTGACAGGGCGAGCAACAGTCAGTGTTCAGTAGGCATGGTAAATGTCCAAGTCTAGCATAACATCACTAGTTAGCAAGAGGAAATATTATGGAATCTGATGGCCGGTCACAGTTGTAGTGCCCATGTCTTCTACCGGAAGGCCACATCAGAGAAAGTGAAACCAATTGAAGTTCATCAACAGTTGAAGGAGACATGTGGTGATGGAGTTATGGATGTGTCGAAAGTGCGTTTGTGGGTGCGACGGTTTAATGAAGGCAGAACATCATGTGACAACAAACCGAAACAACCTCGGGCTTGCACAAGCCGGTCTGACGACATGATCGAGAAAGTGGAGAGAATTGTTTTGGGGGATCGCCGAATGACTGTTGAACAGATCGCCTCCAGAGTTGGCATTTCTGTGGGTTCTGTGCACACAATCCTGCATGACGATCTGAAAATGCGAAAAGTGTCAGCCAGGTGGGTGCTACGAATGCTGACGGACGGCCACATGGCTCCCCGTGTGGCATGTTGCCAAGCAATGTTGACGCGCAATGACAGCATGAATGGGACTTTCTTTTCGTCGGTTGTGACAATGGATGAGACGTGGATGCCATTTTTCAATCCAGAAACAAAGCGCCAGTCAGCTCAATGGAAGCACACAGATTCACCGCCACCAAAAAAATTTCGGGTAACCGCCAGTGCTGAAAAAATGATGATGTCCATGTTCTGGGACAGCGAGGGCGTAATCCTTACCCATTGCATTCCAAAGGGCACTATGGTAACAAGTGCATCCTACAAAAATGTTTTGAAGAACAAATTCCTTCCTGCACTGCGACAAAAACGTCCGGGAAGGGCTACGCGTGTGCTGTTTCACCAAGACAACGCACCCGCACATCGAGCTAACGCTACGCAACAGTTTCTTCGTGATAACAACTTTGAAGTGATTCCTCATGCTCCCTACTCACCTGACCTGGCTTCTAGTGACTTGGCTTTTTCCAACAATGAAAGACACTCTCCATGGCCGCACATTCACCAGCCGTGCTGCTATTGCCTCAGCGATTTTCCAGTGGTCAAAAGAGACTCCTAAAGAAGCCTTCGCCACTGCCATGGAATCTTGGCATCAGCATTGTGAAAAATTTGTACGTCTGCAGGGCGATTACATCGAGAAGTAACGCCAGTTTCATCGATTTCGGGTGAGTAGTTAATTAGAAAAAAAATCGGAGGCCTTAGAAGTTGAATGCAACTCGTATAGCATGGCAGCCCTTGTGGTTCATCAGCAAGGAAGCCGGTTGTTTTTGTAACTTGGGTGTAATGTGTGTTGGTGCAGATTAGACATAAGCCTATGATACAGCAAATAATCTTCCATTGTTCTGCCTGCTTGAACTTTATCCTTAAATATTTCTTGCTTAAATATTTCTTGCTCTGGCGTAACATTCAGTGAAATTCTTGACAACTGTACGAGTATGAGTGTGATGGCAGCTGTTGCTATGCTGTCTGTGCAGTCTCACCATCTGTGATCTGCAGTCAAACTTTTGAAATGTCCAAGAGGTCATTTAAGCCCTTCTCTCTGTTCATTTAAGTCTTCCTCCCTAAGAAACGATAATGAGAAGTTGGAGGACTGAAGCAGTCACCAGGACACTCTGGTCATTGACAAAATAAGATGAGGAAGGGAAATGTGCTGTCCTCCGAAAATGAGTTTCAAAGGTTGTTGAATATATTTACAATACTTACAATCATAATGAGGAACTTTTTAAAGAACGTGTGTGTCCTGTCATTCATGATCATAGGTGTCTGCTGCAAGAGGGGGCACTTACTTACTCCTTCATGGAACCTGGACTGCAGACATTTTATTCATTACAGAATTCTCATGCATTTCTATAACTGATTACCTATAGTTTCAGTAAGCAGCAGATTTAACATTGCTGAGTGCAGGGGAAAATGCTGTGATTTAATGACATTTTTGGTTGTCAGGCTGTTCATAGGAAATTATAATATTTTTTTGTGATGGCAGTTTTGGCATTGTTACGCATTCTGGACACTTGTGGATCTTTACAAAACATTGGTGAAGTAGGGTATCTGATCTTTTCTCTGCCACTGTCTTGTACAGAACATAATGAGCTACATAAACGGGCAGTTCCAACACCTAGCACAGTACAGACATGGACGCAGTATACCTGCTCGACACCTATCACCAGTTTTCCAAGACATACGTCTTCATTTGCTTCACAACTTAATCTCAACAGTAAGCTAGCATTTGTCTTAAGAAAAGTTTTACAAGATTGAGCAATAGTAGTAGAGTTTGGACAACACAGTAATGCTATACTGTGGGTGTATTCGCCTGTATGTCATCTGAGGACCCAAATGCAGAAGAAATGTTGTATTGTATGTGAGAAGAGAGGAAAAAATTATGAAATTTCAGGATTGAAAAGGTGTTGGGACATTCTTACACTATACTGGGCACAACACAGAGTAACATGCAGCCATAGAGGTATGAGTTGCTAATGAAATATGCTTCCCTTTACTGTGTAACTGGAATATATCTTCAAAAAATATTGACTATATAACCTTCAAACATTTCAGATACAGTAACATTTCTGCTTGACACATTGTCAAATTCAATAGAACTAAAGGTATATAAAAAAGGCAGTTTTTGTATCTTCCCCCCACCCCCACCCCTCCACCCCCCTTTCCTTGGATAAATTTCTGCAGATATCCATGATTGCGAGGAGTCACATTATAGAAAATACTGTATGGTGAATGCCTTTAAATGTCACAACTACCCAGCTGGTGCTTTACTTCTGGTTATTTACATCTCTGTATGGTCAAAAAGTTACTCTGTGTTTGTTGGCCATGCAGAATGAAAGTTGATGCAAGGTGGCACAGGAACACTGGATTTGTATTTGGGAGGAGGCATTTCAGATCCATGTGTTACTATCCAGATTTAGGTTTTCCATGATTACTGTAAATTGCTTAAGGTAAATGCCAGGATTATGACAGATTGTCTTCCTCATTAGAATAATCATTTGTAAATGCACCTTAATTAAATTGATTTTGTGTCACATTGCCCAAGATTTCTGCTATGTACAATTCAAATGCATACATCTTTCATTCTGAACCAATTTGCATTTTCTCCCAGTGGTGCTAGGCTTTGAAAGCTAGTAAGAGAACCATTAGAAATTGAGATGTTGGGATAAATGTAAATACCTAGTCAAACACAGCAACCCTAGGTATTGCCATGTTATGAGTGCCCAATTGGCATAGAAATGCTTACAAAAGGCTAATATCCAGCCTCAGGACACAGCTTTTATCTCTAGAGCAATTCCTTTTTGGTGCACATTGATGCAAAACAAGGAGTTTCTTACAGGCTAGATTGGTGCCTGTTGGATCCAGTTGATAAGGTTCAAACTTTGAAACATTCGAGCAACTGAAGTGTAGTTTTGACATTCTTTCCTTGAAATTGTGCCTAAATATTAGTCAGTGGTAACCACCCCAGCTCTACAGTTAGCACAAGTACCATTTTTTTAAAAATATGTGATTTGTGTTAATTGTGTGAGTAATATATGAAATGTGTAAAGAGCGTAATAAGATGGTACAGATCTTTGAGCTTGTCTGACAAAAGTTAAATTCATTGTAATTTATTTGTGCAATTTCAAAACAATCTAATGATTGTGCTCTCTGATTTTGGTTTTTCATTGTTTTGCAGGCAGTGTGTTCTTACCATATGCAGCCATTAGCAAATAGTCTTCAGCTGGCCCATCTTAGACTAGCACTGGCTGTCATATGCACTGTATTTTTTATTTTACTTAGCATAACTGGAGTTCTGTCACACATTCAGTTCAGAGGTAAGTTAAAAAAAGTGCATGTTGCTTGGCTGTTTGAATACTTTTCTTTTGTGGAACATTTAGAATTTTTGGCTTGTTGTCACACAATGTTATTTTTATCCATTGACTTCCTGATTACAGTAGTTTTCGTATTTGTTTAATAGGTAATATTTAATTTTTCTTTCTTGTGGGTCACACTCACTGCTCCAATTCATAAATATTTTGTAATACATATGGAATCACTAACACTATTAAGAACATAATGCTCCTAAGTCTCTGTGCACTTTACCAACTCCACTAATCACTATTAGTGCCGTATGTTGACTCGAAATGATTCCTCCCTTCTGTTAAGTGAGCATACAAACAGTGCTTATCAGGAAGTTAGTGACACCACAACACATTTTCTAAATCGTACTCATCAAGGCCATATGGAATCTTCTCATCAACACTGGGTACTACAGTGTTCTTACTCCTTCTAGAATTTAATCTTCCTCACCCTCCCCACTCCCCCTTCCGAACCGCACCATTCAAGTCACCTTTACAACCCTTCATACTGTGAGTGTTCTCATACTGGACTTCAAAATACTGTGTCCAGGACCTAAAAATACTGTGTCCACACTATGTGGGTAACCACTTGAACAATCACCCTTAGTATGAATCTAACTTCAGTAGCATTCAGTATGTGCACCTCATGTGTTTGTATGCTTATAGGTTTTGTATGAAAGTTTCGACAAGCATCTGCAGTGAGCCATGTATCCACAATTAAGGTTATTCATGTATCATTAAATGAACTGAAGTAGACAGGATTCTGATTTGGCGCTGTTCAAAACAGAAATCAGTATAATGCTCAGGAATGCATAAGACCAAAGATTGAAAATTATGTGGTTGCATCAGACAGAAAATAAAATAAATTATGATCATTTGTAATCATAAAGATTTTGGCATTATAGCTTTTGTTTGAACATCTCCAATTTTCTTCTTCAGTAGTTATTACAAAGTAAAACACCATCTAAGAGCCCTCAGCTCCTCTACATTCCAGGAGTTTGGACAGGGAGATTAGTGGATCTTCCTTAACATTTTCTGCCCATAAATTTCATATCTATAAAATGCTAATATTACTAGAGCTTGCTTGACTGACACCAAAATGAGGATGCTTATGTTTTATCTTTTTTTGTATCACAAACATTCGCTAATTTTTTCTTACTTGTGAGGTAAACATGTTGATCACAGAGCACAAAATATGTTCATCCCATTTTCCTTGAGCCTTTGATGTGTGTTTACGTATCTGTGATGTAGCAATCAGTTTTCCTTTCAACTACGCCATGTGAACACACACACACACACACACACACACACACACACACACACACACTTGCACTTTGTCAACCAATCGCTTCGTTCAGCCAAGTTGTGCAATAAATATATTTTCCTCCCATCTGATCTACTGCATTCTTATGTAGCAACACAATTAAAAAGCTTTTGTTCTTTTCTATGCCTATAAATGTTCATTTGGTTTCCAATCAGAACTCTGAACATGCCAATCTGTGTGCAGCCTATCTTTTTGTCAGAAATAATTGCTGTACAAGCCATGCATTATGGATGCGTAAGCTACTGTGTTTGACATACAAGTATATTCTTCAATGGTAAACAACAACAAAATTATTAGATTATCCTTGTGAATCTCTACTGTGGCATTGGTACACAGAATGGTGAGGAGGATGAACCTTTTGCTTGAGAAAGAAAGATACCCCGAGACACTGTGCAGGGTATTGTGTTTACCAGGCACCTGCATCCTTACATGGATTTTTTTCCCATTATTCCACTGCAAAATTTGCAGTGCCTTGCATTTTAACAGTCTCAGTGTATTCAAAAGTGTACTATTGTGTTGCCAGTTTATTATGAAATTGTGAACAGTTGATCTGGATACATTTAACAGGACTGAAAACTTCTGTATTGATTTGTTGCATTAGTGGCTCCCAATTATTTAATTATGTTGGAGGCCCATAAGAACTGATGAATGACCCATTCAGTTTGTTAGCAATCACCTACCAAGTGACATAAGTCACTTAGATCACTTGTCTCAAGCATAGCATCAGTTTCAGCTCATTGCCCAAAGTGGATTTTTGAAAGCTTCCTGAGAGTTGTACTGACCACAATAATATTGTGAAAGGCTCTTTTTTGGGCAGACCAGTGCAATTTTTCTGTGCACTATTACATGTTTATTCATTACCGTATAATACAGTGTTTGATTTTCATTCTTAAAAACAATTACTAAACCTGCTATATGCAGACATTTTCTGCCATTAACTACAACTATTATAGAATTTGCTTTATATTATTCCGATATGTTAGACATTTGTGTAGCACCTCCCTTGAAAATCCTATATTGTTGGTGATGGTGTTTTCATAATTTAGATTTGAATTTCAAAGGTTTTTTCCTATACTGTTAATCTAGAAGTAATTTGTTCATTTTTAACAGATGTTTCATCAGTCACAACTTGAAAATCCTAGTCCAATGTGTGTTACTTCATGGCAGACTTCTCAGAATAGATTTCTCAGAAACACCCTTTATGTTCCCTATAACGCACTCTGTTTTCTGAAACTTGAAGTTCTCCTGGCATATGAAATTTTCAAATAACTTTGGGGAATGCAGCCAAATAGTGGTCTCAGCAACTGGTTGCTGGGAAAGTTACCTGATTGCATTGCCATTAAGTTACTTCAACACACTTCCTTATCAATATAGTTGTGTTCAATTTAAATGCTGAGCATTTAAAGCTCTGTATCATTCGTAAACAAGTAATATTTGCCAGAAGTGCTCAGAATGTAGTGTGTGGTAGAAGAGTTAGACTGTTTCCTACACACTGTATTCTTAACTAGCTTCGAGAGTATTAAAATTTACACAGAGGCCTGAAGACTGGTTAAAATGTGTGTCTCTTAAAATGCATGGCAGTCACTTGCTCTTGGATCCACAAAGGAAAAGAAATATGAGCGCGACCTGTCTTCAGGCACATTTTCATGCATTTTACTTCTACAGTGACTTGAGGTGACTGTAGATGGTTATTTCTTCTGAATGTTTTGTATAGGTGGACCACTTCGTGTTAGAGATTTATGGCTCAGATATGCCTCTTTTTCAATGTGCTACAGTTCTCTGAATAACGAAATTTTTCTGCTGGAATTTAGTACCGGTTTGGCAACAGGTACTCCTTAAGAAGGTTCTGTATGTGATGAAGTTCTTTTTACATTCAACAAATAATGGTTTTGGCAAAGAGCATGGTGCAGTCTTTAGCCACTTGATAAACTTGTTTAGGTGTTCATTTGTGGTTTAATTTCTCTCTTCAGTTTTATTTTCCCACATAATATAAATACTTCTGTAACACACTGGAATTATCAGCTGTCAGATGATCGGTTCCTTACTTTCTGCCGCAAAAATTGGTCTTTTATGAAATACTACAGCCAGCCAAGACACAAGCAGCAACAGAGAAGTAACCAATTTTGTGACATTTTACGAGTTCCTAACCAGGAGCAAGTTATATTGTTTCATCTGTATTCTTTGGTAGTTTAGTTTTTGGATTTGTGTGTGTTAATTTAACATTTAAGAGGCACAGTTCTTGCATTTTTGTTTGTGTTGGAAAGTAAACTGATTCTGTGACTTTTACGAGTTCCTAACCAGTGTGCTAACCTGTGTGCTTTCGAAACTTAGGTTTTAAATCTCTGCATGTTAATCTAATGTACTAGACACAGTTCTTGCATTTTTATCAGTTGTTACCATAGAGCTTTGTAGCATGTGTCGATACTCGTTTCTTTGTCTGTGCAGTGTAGTTTACCACAGTCTTCAGCGTGGAAAGGGACTGTGATTGCTTTGTGCAAATGTGAGCTGAATTGGTGACACTTTTCTCTCAGCTCCAGACTGTGTTGGCTTTAGTTACACAGCTTGAGGCTACAGTGGGTGGCTATCACTGTTGTGGACTGGCCTTGGGGACCCAATGGATGTCCAGCATGACCTACGAGTCGACCAATAGGTCTGCACTAGTAGCCAGTCCAGTTGGTTGGTGGTGACTTCAATTTACCCTTGATATGTTGGTGACAATACACGTTTAGATCCGGAGGTACACATAAAACATCATCTGAAACTGTGCTAAATGCATTCTCTGAAAATTATGTGGAGCAATTAGTTCATGAGCCCAATCAGATAGTGAATGGTCTTGACAACACAGTTGATCTTGTAGCAACAAATAATCCTGAGCTAATAACGAGCATCAAAACAGACACAGGGTTGTCAAAGCAAGACTGAATATTGTAACTCCCAAATACTCTAAAACTAAGAGAGATTTGTACCAAATAAAATAACAAATTATGGAAATGACCCCCATGGTACACAAAACAGGTCAGGACATTGCTGCAAAAACAATGAAAATGCATGTCAAATTTAAACTAATCCTAAATCCCCGAGATCAGTGGTCTTTTACAGAAGCTCAAAATTTAGCACAAACTTCAAAGCAAAATGCTTATGATAATTTCCACTACAGAACTATGTCTCGAAACCTGGCAGAAAGAGTGGTTGTATGTAAAGTATGCTAGCGGTAAGACACAATCAGTGTATTCTCTGTGTGATAGCAATGAAAATACTATCAATGACAGTGCTGATAAAGCAGAGTTGCTAAACACAGCCTTCCAAAATTCTTTGACCAAAGACGACGAGGTAAATATTCAGAATTCTAACTGAGAACTGTTGCCAATATGAGCAACTTAGAAGTAGATATCGTCAGAGTAATGAAGCAACTTAAATCACTTAATAAAAGCAAGTCTTCGAGACCAGATTAATAAAAGAAAGTCTTCCGGTCCAGATTGTATACTAGTTAGGTTTCTTTCAGAATATGTTGATACAATAGCTCCATACTTAACAATAATATACAATCACTCACTCAATGAAAGGTCCATACCCAAAGACTGCCCAGGTGAAATCAGTATTCAAAAAAGGTGGTAGGAGTCATCCACTAAATTACAGGCCCATATCATTAATGTCAATATGCAGCAGGATTTTGGAACACTTATTGCATTGCAACATTATGAATTACCTTGATCAAAACACACAGTCAACATGGATTTGCAAAACATAGTTCTTGTGAAACACAACTGGTTCTTTACGTACATGAAGTGTTGAGTGCCATTGACAAGGTATTCAAATTGATTCCGTATGTCTATATTTCCAGAAGGCTTTCGACAGTGTACCTCATATGCAGCTTGTAATCAAATTGCATGCTTATGGAATATCATCTCAGTGGTGCAACTGGACTTCTGATCCCTGTCAGAGAGGTCATGGTTCGTAGTAATTGACAGGAAGACATCGAATGAAACAGAAGCGATTTCTAGCATTCCCCAAGATAGTGTTTTTGTTTTGCTGTTCCTTATCTGGATAAATGATTAAAGAGACAATCTGAGCAGCAGTCTAAGGTTGTTTGTAGGTGATTGTGTCATTCACCACCTAGTAAAAGCCACCAGAAGATCAAAACAAGTTGCAAAATGATTTAGAAAAGATATCTGTTTGGTGCGAATATTGGCAATTGACCCTAAATTTTGAAAAGTGTGAGGTCAGCCACATGAATGCTAAAAGGAATCTGTTTAACGTCAGTTACATGATGAATCAGTCAAATACAAAGGCCATAAATTCAGCTGGATACCTAGGAATTACAGTTGCCAACAACTTAAATTGGAAAGAACACAGAGAGAATGTTGTGGGGAAGGCGAACCGAAGACTGCATTTTTTTTTGGCAGAACTCTTAGAAGATTCAGCAGATCTAATGAAGAGACTGCCTACACTATGCTTGTCCGTCCTCTTTTGCAGTAGTGCTGTGTGGTGTGCGACCCTTATTAGATAGGGTTAACAGAGTACATTAAGAAAGTTCAAAGAAGAGCGGCACCTTTTGTGTTATGAGGAAATAGAGGAGATAGTGTCATGGACAGGATACAGGATTTGGGGTTGACGTTATTAAAACAAAGACATTTCTCTTTGTGGTGGGGTCTTCTCACAAAATTTCATTCACCAGCTTTCTCCTCTGAATGCAAAAACATTTTGTTGACACAAACCTACCTAGGGAGAAATAATCATCATAATAAGATAGGGGAAATCGGAGCTCGCACGGAAAAAATATAGGTGTTTGTTTTTTCCATGTGCTGTTTGAGAGTGGAATAATGGAGAATTGTTGTGAAGGTGATTCATAGAACCCTCTGCCAGCCATTAAGTGTGATTTGCGTAGTATACATGTAGAAATAAATGTTGGTTTAGATTGCAATAATAGAAATTCTTCTACAGAATAAGGAGTTGTCAAGGTGAAACATTTTCATTTTCCATTCAAATTTTACTTTGCTGGCTGTCAGACATTTTATATCACTGGGTTAGTGATCAGAAATTTTGGTTGCAGTGTTGTTTACCCCTTTTTGTGCTAAAGACACCCTCAATGTGCAGTAATGAATGTCATTTTTCCTTGTGGTATTGTAATTAAGTACCTCATTGTTCCTCTTGAACTGTTGTGGATTATTTACAACAAACTTCGTGAGAGAATAAACACACTGTGAAGCAGTAATCAGAATGCCCAACTCCTTAAACAGATGTCTACAAGATGATTGTGGGTGAGCAGCACCACTTATTGTTCTAACAGCACATTTTTGCGCAATGAATACTTTCTTTCTTAAAGGTGAATTACTCCAGAATGTTATTCCTTGTGACATTATTGAATGGAAATATGCGCAATTTCACAGTCAAATGTCTTTGAAAGGTCACAGAAAATACCAAATGGCACCATTTTGTTATTTAATGTTTGTAAAATTTGGCAAGTGAATGTGTAAATGGTGTTCTCAGTAGAGCAGCTCTTCTGAAAGGCAACCTTAAACAGTTCAGTAGTTATTGACATCTCTACTATCACCTTTCTTATGATGGGGTTTACATTGCATATTTCAATCTGTCTAGATAGATGCATTGAGTTAGTGGTACATTATGTATTTTAGATAAAATTGAGCTTATTATAAGGGAACAAGTCTTCAGTACTGTACTGGAAACACCATCAAATACATATGAGCTTTTATTGTTGAGAGGATGTATAACTTTCTTAATTTCAGATGGAGAAGTTGGTACTTTTGGAACAAGTTCATGGTGAAATAACCCATTCATGTCAGAAAAAAATTACATTGTTTTGTAGTTTGTTCTCACATGTTAGATTTCCAATTTTTTTTAAATTATGTTTATTGATGCTGCAGAAGTCACACCATGTTTTGTACCATTAGTAGTCACTGCAGACAGTCAGTCCACGTGGAGATAAATGTAGATTTATAGGTAAAAATCAGTGAAGTAATTGTGAATACATAATTTACTGTGTTTAAATTTGCTTTTTACTAATTTACAATGTTTACATTTTTCTTTGCCTGTCTCTTCATCAACACTGTTATCATGGTGGCAACTGGATATAAGTACAACATTTTTGCCTTTCCTAGGAATAAATGGTGCTAAAGTACAAGCTTTTGGAAGGCAAATTTAATCCTCTTGGCTTTGCGAATCCAAGTGCAATTCCATTCCACAAACGTCTATAAATAGAACAGTTAACTGGCTTGTACCTAGCAAAACAAAGTAACTAAGGGAAAGTAACACCACAACAATAAGAAACATCTTGAGAATAAAGTATAACATGGCTATAATAGAATGAGATTTTCACTCTGCAGCGGAGTGTGCGCTGATATGAAACTTCCTGGCAGATTAAAACTGTGTGCCCGACCGAGACTCGAACTCGGGACCTTTGCCTTTCTTTCAGGAGTGCTAGTTCTGCAAGGTTCGCAGGAGAGCTTCTGTAAAGTTTGGAAGGTAGGAGACGAGATACTGGCAGAAGTAAAGCTGTGAGTACCGGGCGTGAGTCGTGCTTCGGTAGCTCAGTTGGTAGAGCGCTTGCCCGCGAAAGGCAAAGGTCCCGAGTTCGAGTCTCGGTCGGGCACACAGTTTTAATCTGCCAGGAAGTTTCATATCAGCGCACACTCCGCTGCAGAGTGAAAATCTCATTCTGGAAACATCCCCCAGGCTGTGGCTAAGCCATGTCTCCGCTATATCCTTTCTTTCAGGAGTGCTAGTTCTGCAAGGTTCGCAGGAGAGCTTCTGTAAAGTTTGGAAGGTAGGAGACGAGATACTGGCAGAAGTAAAGCTGTGAGTACCGGGCGTGAGTCGTGCTTCGGTAGCTCAGTTGGTAGAGCGCTTGCCCGCGAAAGGCAAAGGTCCCGAGTTCGAGTCTCGGTCGGGCACACAGTTTTAATCTGCCAGGAAGTTTCATGGCTATAATAGCTTCCCTTTTACTGTGTCTCCTCAAGGCAACAGTGCAAATTGTATCAAACACCGCTGCTCACATGGGGCTGTCAGCCCATAGTTGTTGACTGTTCCACCACTGCTCCTTTAGTCAAAATGAAACAAAGGAGTAACATACTACTGCTGATAAGTGAAAGGTACTCGGGTCATGTGATTTCTGGGTCTGAAGAGATGAAAAGGAAAGGAATTTTTATACATCGGTGTGGACTGTCAGTCCGCGTGCAACTGTTGCAGGGTTAATGTCACATGGATATTAAGTGCGTGATACAGCAAGAGTTTTTCATAGAATCCACATGCCAGAGAACATGAACATGTTTTTACAGAACTTTATGTCAACATGTTGCTCTGCAATGTCTCCCAGTGCAAAATCACCTATCACACAAAACAGTCATTATGAAAACAAGTACATCTGTACAGCTGATATCTCCCCATAGATTATGGTTGTTCATGTGCTTTGAAGGCTATTGATTAAAAACAGAATGTTGTAGAGTCACCTTGCAGGGTAAACTCTCACAGTCACTATCTCCCAGCAGGAAAGGAATTCTAGTTATGTGTGCGTCCACAGTCATATATGTATGATCTTACACCTTATGTGTATGATCTAAGTGTGAGAGAACAATAGTGGAAAGAACAAGATAAAAAAGCCTATTTAAAAGATGTGAGGAACGAGAAAAGAAGGAGAAGCAAAGCAGAGATTTAGTGGTAGTTAGTAGGTTATCAGTAGGCGTTCTAGATGTAGTGGATGTCACTGATATGATAAGGACTTCTGGTGATGTCGAGTTACACGCTTAGATGACTTTTATTCAAGTCACCCTCCCCCTTCCCGGGAGAACCGCCAGCAATTGGTCGAGGCCATCCAGGGGAACCGCCTCCTCCACTCCTCCTCCAATTTCTGCCTCCCCTGCCCCTCCCCCTGCCCCTGCCCCTGCCCCTCCTCCTCCTCCTCCTCCTCCTCCTCCTCCTCCTCCTCCTCTCTCCTAGACGAATGAATTTGAAACATACCCTCCCCTTCTTCACCTTTTATAACTGAGGCACTTCATTGGGTGGTTTCACTCTGGAGGAGGGCGGCGTGGGTAGAGAATCAGGCTGTGTCTATTTGTTAATAACAAATTACATTAAGCCATGTAATTCAAGTTCTATATGTTAATAACAATTTAATATTACATCATTCAAAGTACCAGCAGAGACCTCACAATGGCAAATATATAAGCCCACTCATTCTTCCCCAATTATCCATATTTGTCAGTGTGTTACGTATATTTCCAGATCTTTTTTTTTTATATTTTTCTAAAATTTTATGTATTTTATCCACTTATGCGAGTTCCATCTCATTGTCACGTCAACATCACATTGCGTCATATTGACATCAAGTAATGTCACATCAGCATCACATTGTGTCGTGCCAGTGTCGTAATGCTCTCAGCCAATCATAACTCAGCATGTGCCCAAGTTACTTGCCAATGATAAAGATGCAGTATGTGTAGAAATACCACATTGATATAGATAAACCCGAGCTAAGTCACCGACATTATTAAATTGTGTGATGTCATAGCAAAATTCGGATGCTTCCAACCAAAGATATTATGTGTATAACAATCAGCACAGCACTACAAAAGACACATGTAGAGAGCATGACTTTGTTTCTGTTTCAATTCTTGCTAGTTACCGGATATTTTGCAGAATGTTAGTCTATCTGTGCAGCTAGGAAAATTGCATGTGTCCATCACCTCAGTGAGGTTAGCCTGGGGGGAACACCTAGCAGAAATTTCATAACTTGATGTATGAGCTCTTGCAAAGCTTTAGTGAGACAATCCCTTGTGTTCCTGCAACAGATATGGCGAATACACTATTCGTTTGTGAATATTTTTATGAGCTTCAAACAGGAGCAACATATCTTCAATTATCTATGTGGCTACTGTCTAGAGTGTACTTCCATCGACTTTTTATGGATATGAACTGCAATTGCTGTGTTCAGATCTGAGCTGAGTTTGTGATCATTCGTGCACAGCTCCAAAAGTGTTGGCTTTGATCATACAGCTTGAAGCTGTTGCCAGTGGACATCACTGTGTGCGGGAGAGGGGGGGGAGGGGGTGTTAGGATCTGCGGTATGCCAAGTACTTCCCATGTGTCCCCTGATCTCTCCACTACTATGGCTGCGCTGGGTACCAATTTGCACTGTGGTTGACCCTTCACCCGTAGTCAAGTGGGAGGTCGTTCCGAGGTGTGGCAGGCAGCAAAAGACTTAGATGACTTTTATTCAAGGTCACCACATGATTTCCAGAAGCAGCCTTTTGGCTCACAAGGCCTGAGCATTCACAGAGGGTGGAATTACTGTTAGTTGGAAACTCTAATATTAGGCAGCTAATGAGGCCCATTAGGGATATGACCACTTAAGAGGAGAAGGAATCCAGTGTGCACTCTGTGTACATATTGGGAAGGTCATTCCAGATGCGGAAAGGCTGCTTCTAAATACCATGATCAAAGGGTGCAGCCAACTGCAGGTGGTGGCTAATGTAGATACTAAACATGTGCATTGCTTGGGACCTGAAGAGATTTTCTCTGGTTTTGGGCAGCTGGATGAAGTGGTAAAGAAGGCTAGTCTTGCTTGCAAGATGAAGGTGGAACTCACCATCTGTAGCATAGTCGACAGAACTGACTGTGGTCCTTTGGTACAGAGAAAAGTGGAGATTCTGAATCAGAGGTCCAGTTCTGCAGTCATGTAGGCTGCAGATTCCTCAACTTGCACCATAGAGTGCTGAGTTTCTGGGTTCCATTTAATAGGTCAGGTGTCCACTAGACTCAGGAACTGTTTATACAGGTAGCAAGGGCTGTGTTAAGGGGGCTATGAAGTTTATTAGGGTAGAGGGGTATTGGAAAACAATAGAAAAGGGGTCAGTCTGAGAAGGTGCTGGGCAAACACAGTAAGGTATACCTAGCAACAATCAGTACCTTAATAGTAAATTGTCCTAGCTGTGTCGGAAAACAAACCAGAGCTCCAAGCACTAATAGGTAGTACTGAAGCTCAGACCATTAAAGATATGGAAAGCTGGCTACAACCAGACAAAAGTTGGCTCTACATTTTTGCAAAGGACTTAACTGTGGTCAGAAGAAGCCTTTTGGCCCACAAGGTCTAAGCATTCATGGAGGGTGGAATTACTGTTAGTTGGAAACTCCAATATTAGTCAGTGTCAGAATTAGTGTACCTTGTAGTGAAACTGAAGCAGATAGTTCCTGTGAGTTAGTATGGGTAAAGGTTATACTTGGCAACTGGAATAAATTAATAACTTGTTCCTTTCACCAACTCCCTCAGTTGCTGAACAGTTCAAAAAAAACTTGAGTCTCATTCCAGGTAGGTACTCTACTCATACAATTACAGTTGGTGCTGACTTCAGTCTCCCCACAATACTTTATCAAAAATACATGTTTAAAATCAGTGGTAGGCATAAAATGTCATTGGAAATCATACTGCATATGTTGTCAGAAAATTATTTTGAGCAATTAGTTCAGGAGCCCCCTCACAGTGTAAACAGTTGCGAAAACATACTTGACCTCTTAGCAACAAATAATCCTGAGAAAATTGAGAGCATCATGACAGATAAAGGGTTAGTGACCACAAGATTGTTGTAGCGAGACTGAATATTATAACATTCATACCCACCAAAAATAAACACAAAATACATCCATTTTTAAAAAAGCAGATAAAAATTTGCTTGATGCTTTTTGAATATACAGTCTCCACTCCTTCTAGTCCAACAATGTAAGCATAGACCAGATGTGGTTTAAAGTCAAAGAAATAGTACTGACAGAAGTCTAGAGATATGTGCCAAATAACTTAATAAGTGATCGTACTGATCCACCATGTTACACAGAATAGGTCAAAACACTGTTGCAGAAGCTACGATAAAAAGTATGCCGAATTTAAAAGAGCACATAACCCCCAAGATTGGCAAAGTTTTATAGAAGCTTGAAACTTAGCGCAAAATTCAATGTGAGATGCTTTTAATAGTTTTCACGATGATATCCTATCTTGAAATCTGACAGAAAACCCAAAGATATTCTGATTGTATGTAAAGTACAGAAGCAGCAAGACACAATCAATACCTTCACTGCGTAATATCAGTGGTGATGTTACTCATAACAGTGCCATTAAAGCAGAATTAATTAACACAGTTTTCCCAGTTCCTTCACCAGAGAAGATAAAGTAAATATTTCAGAATTGTAGCCGGCCCCGGTGGCCGAGTGGTTCTAGGCGCTACAGTCCGGAACTGCATGACTGCTACGGTTGCAGGTTCGAATCTTGCCTTAGGCATGGATGTGTGTGATATCTGTAGGTTAGTTAGGTTTAAGTAGTTCTAAGTTCTAGGGGACTGATGACTTCAGATGTTAAGTCCCATAGTGCTCAGAGCCATTTGAACCATCAGAATTGTAATCAACAACTACTGACAACATAAGTAACTTAGAAGTAGATATCTTCATTATAGCAAAGCAGCTTAAATCACTCGATAAAGGCAAGGCCTCTGTACCAGACTGTGTATCCACCAGGTCCCGTTTGGAGTATATTGATGCCATAGCTCCATACTTAACATTCATATATAGTTGGCTTACTGTCTGTCACTGTCTGCTACTGTAGTGGCACCCTGGCTGCAACAATGTTCGCTGTTGTGAGTGACGTAAGACAGATGTGTGTGGTGAATAACTTTGTATGTAATAGGTTTAATTTTGATGTGACAATGCATCATTCATCTAGCCCATTATTTACCTGCCAGTTCATGAGAAAGAGTACCTTTACTGTTATTTTGAGAAATATGTGATAACCTGTCTGTTGAGGTACTGTGTATTTCTGGTTTTTTTTTCCTTTTGTATTGTACCTGATAATGTATATTACAATTGTTTTGTAGATAGTCACGCTTTATAAACGTTCTCCAGATGTGAAAATGATAACACTGATTACCGAAACCGGTTATCAAGAATAAAGGTTATTATTAGCGATCTTGGCAAAGAAGTTTATATTCTCTAATATATTAATTTAGATTGCCCTAGTGGCTCCAACAAATGGGTAAACTAACACATTGAATTACCTTGAAGAAAATAATTTATTGACAAACAACCAACACCTATTCAGAAAATACATTCTTGTGAGACCAAAGTAGCTTTTTATGCTCATTAAATAATGAGTGCTATTGACAAGGTATTGATTCCATATTTTGAGATTTCAAAAGACTTCCAACATCATTCCTCACAAGCAAATTCTAATCAGATTGCGTGCCTGTGGAGTATCATCTCAGCTGTGTGACTGTTCTCATGATTTCCTGTCAGAAAGGCCACAGTTCATACTGACAGAAAATTATGGAGTAAAACAGAAGTAATATCTGTCATTCCTCAATGAAGTGGCATATGCACTCTGCTGTTCCTGATCCACACAAACAATTTAGGAGACCATCTGAGCAGCCCTCTAATATTGTTTGCAGGTGATGCTGTCATTTACTTACTTGTAAAGTCATCATGTGATTGCAGAATTATTTTGACTCAATAAATGTATGGTGCAAAAAGTGCCAGTTGACTCTAAATAATGAAAAGTATGAAGTCATCCACATGAGTACTAAAATGAAAATATTAAATTTTGGTTACACAATAAATCACACAAATCTAAAGACTGTAAATTCAACTAAATACTTAGAGATTACTGATAGGAATAAATTAAATTGGAAGAATCACATGGATAATGTTGTGGGGAAAACAAACCAGAGACTGCGTTTCAGTGACAGAAGACTTAAAAAATGAGACAGGTTTAGTAAAGAGATTGTTTACCCTATGCTTGTCTGCCCTCTTCTGGTGTATTGCTGTTTGTTGTGGGTTTCGCATCAGGTAGGGGTGATGGAAGGTAACGAAAAAGTTCAAAGGAGGGCAGCTTGTTCTGTATTATCATGAAATATGGAGTGTGTCCCGTGGATATGATATGCAAATTGAAGTGGGAATCATTAAAACAAAGGCATTTTTTGTTGTGGCTGGATCTTCTCATGAAATTTCAATCACCATCTTCCTCCTCAGAGTGTGAAAATATTTGATTGCTGCCTAATTACATAGGGAAAGGAGATTGTCATAATAAAATAAAAGAAATCAGAGCTCGCATAGAAAGCTTTAAGTGTTTGTTTTTCGTACACACTGTTCAAGAGTGGGAGGTTAGAAAAACAGTTTGAAGGTGATTCAGTGAACCTTCTTCCAGGCACTTAATTCAGAATTGCAGAGTAATCATGTAGATGCAGGTGTTAAAATTAGCTTTTATCATATTGGTGGAAATAATCTTGACATACCAAAGTTCTGATGCTTCCAACCAAACATATTTTGCGTATAAGAATTGGCACAGTGCTACAAAATAAGCAGCCTAGAGAGATGAACAGTATCTGGCACCACTGAGGGTCATTTGAGGCAGGTATATCTAAGCAACAGAAGGACATTGTGATGGGTGCAGGGTAGTCCTCCTCTCTAACGCCGATGTGTGGGGTATAGCTGCGAACACAGCACTAGTAGTAGCTAAGAAGGTTCCATTATTTCAGGTGTAATCTTCTCCGACCTGGTTGCTGGAGCAAAAGACACTGCTGATGTGTCAAGTGAGGGGCCTTACAACCATGGTAATAATGGCAAAATAGGTACCATCACATCGGTGGAAATAAGTGGGCATGCTGATAATTTTTATTTTGGCTGGAGCCACAGTCATGTTAAATTTTTTGAATAATGCTACCCCCACTTGACTGTAATCATTTTTGTTTTGTTGTTACAAAACACAGATTTCTGCCTTAAACCATTTTCAAGTACAAAAACTTGTTTATCTATCAAAATACATCAGACTAGTATGAAATACAAGTCTGTCTCAGAAAAGAGCATATCTGGTCATATGGACCAGATCTGTCATAAGTAAAAGTGAGAGCATCTCCAAAATTCTGAAATATATTGCAGACTTTCATTTCTGGACCCTACAGCACAGCTGTTATATGAAACTGCTAACCAGTAAACAAGTATGTGCCACACTGTTGTTCAGACAGAATAGTGTGGCGTATACCTGGTTAGCAGTTTCATATAACAGCTGTGCTGTGGGGTCAAGAAATGAAAGTCTGCAATATATTTTGGCATTTCAGAGAGATTATCACTTTTACTAATGACAGATATGGCCTATATGACCAGATATGCTTTTTCATCAATGATTTGTATTTCATATCAGTCTGATGTCTTTTGATATATAAATAAGTTTTTGTACTAGAAAATGGCCTAAGGCTGAAATGTGGATCTTATAACAGTAAAATAAAAATTGCTACATTCAAATTGCAGTAGCAGCATAAAAAAGAAGAAGAAGAAGAAGAAGAAGAAGAAGAAGTGGGCCTGAACTGCAAATAAACAGATGTAAATGTCATGTGACTAGGGCCTCCTGTCTGGTAGACCGTTCGCCAGGTGCAAGTCTTTCGATTTGACGCCACTTTGGTGACTTGTGCACTGATGGGGATGAAATGAAATAAACCGATAAATCGAAGGCACACCCCTTCTTCCTTTCTATTTCTCTGGACCAGTCATAGTCCAGCTTTCAGAACTAGTGCTTATGTGCAGTTGATGTCTTGTTCTGCTCACCATAGGGAATGGATCATCAGCAAACAAAAGCAACAGCAGGGATCAGCCCAGCCAGACCAGAGCTCTCAGGCAGAATAAACAACCATGTAACATGAGATATTTTATTGAGAGAGAGAGAGAGAGAGAGAGAGAATGTCCCCATCACCCAAAATGTGACCATGTGACCAAGCATGGCCACAGTACAGCAAAAATAAATTATATCTATGTACAAAGTCATCAACTCATAGAGGTCATGACAGCTTTCTCGCTATACAATAAAATGTGAACTTTTAGAGAGAGCTGTTGACAGGTTGATTCTCCAAAGACACATCACTAATGGTATTCAGTTTAAAAAACACAATAACTGCTGGAAAACACATTGCACATACCTGCTAACAGTAGAATCACTGCCATTTCTTCTCGATTCCCATAAATGCCTTAAGTAAGCACTGTGTCCACCACTGCAAAGACTTCAGGTAGCTCAGAGCAATACATTTCTCATTGCAATGTCATTCATCATGGGGGATGGGGTGGGGAGATGATCCCTGACCTTTGTGTCGATCTAGCTAATGCTCTAGAATTCTTTTCAGTGGCTCATAACATGTGCAACTGCTTTTGCCAGATAACTCGCACCACCTCTTTAAGACGGATGCCAGATAGAGGGGCCCAGACACTTTAGAGGCACTTGCAGTCTCTGTGAACACACTATGAAGACCACCTTAAAATGTTCTAAATTTATTTTTATAGCATGGCTCATGTATGTTGTTGAACACATCTGTGAGCTGATGGATTTTCCTGTACAGTCTTATTAACAAAAATATATCGATATCCTGTGTTAAACAAAAATGCATTATTTAGTAGCGAAAACACGCCTATGTATACTCAATACAATAAACTCATCAGCTGTGAAGTGTTGGACATTAAGATTTTACCACGAATCCTTCTTCCTGGTTCTCATATATCATTAGAGCTCCGACAACACCCCATCTATGACATTGTAACTGATGACAAAACACAAACCAGCTGATATTGGAATCAAGTTCAAAGCTGGATGCAGCTGAGAGGAGAAGGCTGTAGAAGTGATATTACTATTTTTTATGTTTTTTATGCTCTTAGATGGTGGGAAATGCAACAGTCCATTTCTAAAATTCCTGTAATCCTTGCATGTTATGATTTCTTCTTGTAGCACTCTACTAGGTAATTTATTTAGGGAACATTCATTTAAGATAGGTTGCATGATAATTATATTCCACATCTAATCGTCCAACCTGGTGTGGGTCTCAGAATGATGAGCAAATCCTCTATATTTTCATAACATACCACAAAAATCCTAAATTTGTTATGGATGCAATAAATATGTACAGGTTTGATGGGTAATCACAGGTTTTTATTTACAATACCCTACTGACTTTAGTGCTGTGAGGTGGAACCATAACACATCTGGGAAGGCTACGTTTCTGCCAGCCATAGATGTGAATGCATAATAAAACATCTTTCCTCATTGTGGTTCTGTAGGAGGTAACTGACTCCAGTAATATGGAAATAGAGTTGATTTCAGTCATCCAGCACAGTAACTATGAATTCCAACATTAGCTCATCTATGAAACAGCTGACAATATTGCTGTTTTGTGTAATTGATTTCCATGTTAAAAAACCAAAGGCACACAGCACACGGTTTTATAAACCATGATAGGTCCTGACAGTTTTTTTTTTAAGTAGAGTATCGACGTATGGTATTGCATCCTGCAATTACCAAATAATCCAATAAACTACAATCTTCCACAACATGTACACATCCAGCTAAAATAAATAATTTTAGAAGTCATAACAGTAAAAAGATGTCATGTCATGTGATCAACATATAAGCTAGTATTAAATCTCAGTAGACTAAATTGCAGAACAACCTTAGGACTACATATACAAAAATTTTGATAGGTAGTGGTCTAAGTCCACTCAACACGAGTTGCCTCTATTATGTATGAGGAAGGCTTAATTTGTTCTATATCTCTGCCAGAAAGACTTTCAGGCCTTATAGAGATATACAGTTGTTCTTTGCATTCTCTAATTTTCTGTTACTAGAATTTTCTATGTTCTTTGTACTAGCAAAACACCTCTGGGAAGGTATTGTATCCCATGCTGATTTGCTTATGATGAATAGATGTCATCCACCTATAGACAGTCCACAGTAAAGCTGTCAGAATCACTGTTTCATAGCTCATGTTATCGCTTTACATTTAAATAATTAAAACTATAGTCATATGGTGCATAGTTTTGTAGCCAGTTCTCAGTCCTGATTACCTGGATTGTAAAAAGTGCCATCAAAAAGTTTCCATTTGAGGGTGTTGCTGCAGCATATATACAACATAGTGCAACTCCAATGTGGCTATATAACCACCAACATGTGGCAGTGTATTAGTGAGTTGTCCATGTCTTTCTTGTTTGTGTGTGGTAAATGGAGAAACATGAACTATGGTGACGCTATTACCAAATGCATCCAGAAAGGACCGACGAGCTGTTACTCTTTTCGCAACTGCTGCGGGACAAACACTGGTAGACATCAATTGGACAGTAAAGAACATGTAAGGGGCAGCATGACTGTCGAAAACCACCGTTGTGGAATGGTGCACCAAGGAGTGCTGCTGCCTCATAGTAACACACGTCCCTATATTGCAAATGTCATAATGCAGAAGGTACCCAAACTCCACTGGAAGACAGTCAAGCACCCGCCCTATAGTCCTGATCTCTCCCCATACAATTATTACCCCTTCGGTTCCTTAAAAAAGGCCTTTAAGAGTCAACGATTCCTGTAAGACGAGGATGTGGCAGGCAGTTATGGACTTCTTCATGCAACAGGACACACTGTTCTACCAAATGGATATTTTCAACCAGGTACAGTGGTGGGATGATTGTCTCAGTGCTCACACTAATTTTGCCTGATTGGCATACTGATTCTGGACTGTACAGCCTTTGAACGGAAACTTTTTAATCACCCCTTATATGTACATCCATACAAGTCAGCAGTATTTATTCCAGATGATGTTGGCTTTTCCCCTGTCAGTTGGTCATAGTAAAGGTAAATGTTAGGACAAAAACTGGAATGTGTCTTAGCATAGCAATAGGATCACAATGACCACCAACACCAAATGCTATTTTTACTGATGTTAATTGTTCATACTAGTAGCAAACCCTTTGCATTAAGGTCATGGTGAAACCAAGTTCAGTCATGGGATCTTCTAGTCATACTTTCTAAATGTGATTGGATATGCAATTCAATTACACCAGTTTGTGTGTGTTGCAACATGG
This sequence comes from Schistocerca cancellata, assembly GCF_023864275.1. Taxonomy (NCBI): domain Eukaryota; kingdom Metazoa; phylum Arthropoda; class Insecta; order Orthoptera; family Acrididae; genus Schistocerca; species Schistocerca cancellata. The sequence continues at coordinate 274,137,206 of NC_064629.1, forward strand.
GTATCCCAGGACCATGGGGTTTAATTTCAGGTCCAGCAGTGACAAGCAACATGCATTGTGCTATTCTGAACACTAAAAACACATATTTAGTTGTGTATATTTGTAAGTATCAGCCCTGACGTCTGTAAAAAATACGAAATATCACTCCTAAGCTGGACAACCAAATGTTAGAATACAATAATGGTATCCTAGCATTGAGGTCATCATAATGTATGGATGACTTTGATGTCATTTTAAGTAGAATTAAGACATGTATTTTGATAATATAAGATGCACTGTCTAGAGTTTGGTCCACAGTCCAGCACTTAAGAACCCTCAGTAGTAGTAGTAGTAGTAGTAGTAGTAGTAGTAGTAGTATATGTCTTATAGTACATTATTTTATATGAGCACAATCCAACAGCATGAGTTGTGTAATTGTTGTCCTCATTAAATAATTAAAATTGTAAACAGATAGATAATATTTTGCATTAGAGCCACACGGGTCAAACCCAGTATAGTCGATCATTTGTATTAGTAGCAAAAAAAAAGAAAGAATGAAAATCTGGGTCAATGCTCAAGATGACGACACTTTCAGTCGTACCCCGTAAATGTGGATGTAGTTACATTCTTTTATGTGTGTGCTGTGACACGAATACTCCATGGCCAGGGGAGGGTGGATGTGTATTTTTTCTAAATGCATAGTGTTACCCAAAATGCATTCTAATGGGGGAAATTGAAGTCCTCTGGACTAATTTACAGCAAAAGGATAATTGCTTATTTAAATAATAATAATGTGCGATTGTAAAATGTTAAACAGGGAATGAGCGACAGGAAGTCACAGGCTGTCCAATAGCACTATCACACAATCCTGACAATTCAGCTATGAAAGAGACTTAATGAACCACACCATTCCAAAATGATATGGACACACTCTGCAATGACCAGGTCTTCGACCATCTGCCTGTAACATATGTTCACTCCCTTCCAAAACACTCAGTTTTATATGTGTTGAAAGCAGTAAATTTCCCACAAATAGTACTGCCAAAGAGAACAATCAAAAAATGGTTTAATGCAAGATAAATGATTTTAAAAATTAGACAAATTCCTAGCTGTAGTATGTGTCATGTAGACAGAATGTATGCTATCGATGTTAGGCAGAGAGCTCCATTCATCCTCCACCAACAAAATTATTCTTGTTTCATCTGTACTGACATCAATATATGATGCATTTATCCCCTTTTTTTTCAGTTTTAGAATCGTACCACTTTACATTGCTTCCAAATATTTTACTATTCCATATACTGTGCATATGACGTGCAGCTCACATGTAGTGGAAGAGAATACCACAGCATTCATAATAACATAACATAATTGTTTCCTCGCATGTGTGACACACACCACAGCTTTTTTTTTCTTTTATGGGGGGGGGGGGGGGGGCGTTGTCGCATTCTCTCCCCCACTAGAGGCACAAACAGTTGTGCTGCTGGACCTACCGGAGATGGATCTATTTCTGTACGCTACTCTGAATCATATGTGGGTGGATCCATACCAGACATTATCCCAGAATTCTTGCTCAGACAGAGCCACTCCAAACATTATCCCAGACTCTCTGCAGATAGAGCTACCCTGAACAATATTCTCAGACTTAGTGCATGGTGGATCTTCGACAAATAATAGACCTAATGTGCTGTGGATACAACATGAAGAATATCCCATACCTAATGCAAGTGGAGTAACATCTCAGACGCCGCCCCCCCCCCCCCCCCCCGCCTCAATCCCTTTGGGATGCTGCTGCTCCCACCCATAACACTGCCTCCAGCATTGGCAGTTTTATGCTTGGAAAATATATTTATTACCTGTGTGCCATGCATTTTGATAATTTTGGACTTACCTACATGCTTGAACACCCAGTTCAGTCGACCTTGATGGTGGCTTCACTTAACATTCTAATTATATCCAACATTGTTGTACTTGATAATGGCTTAAGATCAAAGTCATAAAAGTAATATAAAATAAGGAAATATGTACAGTCAAGTGGTGAAAATATCATTCAATCTTTATTACCTGATTGTAGCCCTAAAATATGATGAGATTACAATAGACATTACTCTTCAAAGTCTTAAGACGTATCCTCTCATCCTATCCCCTCTTGTTGCCAGTATTTTCCACACATTCCTCTTCTCACTGATTCTGTGTAGCACCTGTCATTTCTTATCTGATATCACTCCACCTAATTTCAAATGGTGTCCTACAAAAAGAAACGAAAGCTGAGGGGGAGGAGACTCTGAGAGTAAATGTGGAGTAGTAGGCCAGAAAAAGAACATTATATTCTCATATTTAACTATTGCAGATGTCTTCTTTACCTTTTCCCTCTCAGATTCAATTTTGTAAATTGGGGATCCTATACTCTTCTAGTATTAAGTATGCTGTGGAAAGTTTATGCATAATTTCTTCAAATTATATTCATTAGGTTTCACATGTATCTGAAGGTCTCTGGGATTTGTGTTTATTACTATGTTGAGTCTTGTACATTATTTTTTCTTTCAAAACCAAATTGAATTTGAAACATTTTCTGTGAAATGTATGATGAGATGACCTTGCTACATTTTCTACAGTTATAGCAGTATACTAATGTGTATTTGTAATTCAATAGAAAGATAAATGTTGAATAGTAATAAGTAGGTACTAATATGCCAATAAGAAATTTTTTGCATATCAATAGATATTGTTTAAATTATATTTATTATGTACTAGAATTATCACATTTTCATTGCTATTCCCTAACTGGAGTGCAGTTACATTTACTCTTATTCACAAAAATTGTCACTTTTACCTTTCAGTTGTGGGTCACAAGTCATAATACCATTAACCCATAGGAGGTCATGTCATCTATCTTGTATCAGAACAAAAACTCATTAACTTCACATGCAAGAGAAAATGCTGAAGCACTGCACTGTTAGGTATCAAATTAAGTTCTGTAACCCACTGTGTGTGAGAAGAGTACAGTTCTAAAAATTGCTACAGGTACAGTTCTATAAATTACTTCATACGTAGTGGAGGAAACAGAAAGTCATGATACACTGCTGAAATCCAAGAAAATTTTATTGCCTGCAAAATAAGTACTGCAGTAAATACCACAGATAGAATGAATTCTGGAAGTGTATTCATAAATATGACTGTTGTTTGCCAATATTCAACTTGGTAAACTGCAGTGAAATGACCAATTTTTAAAAATATATTAAACTCCCAATTTTCAGTGAATTATCATGCATTAGCTAGAAATCAAAGACTTATTTCAACAGCTTAGGCTTATTTTCAAGCAGCCATTGGAAGAAGAGTCAAAGAGTACATGTGCTGAGGAGATCTTACATAATTGTATGACGATGTAGATCAATGTTCTAAGACCTCCTCAAGACCCTTAACCATTTGGTGCACATTAATTTGCAATTTCCATGTAGTTAAATGCACTTACTTGTTATTAGTCATATCTGACACCAAAATTGGTCATGTTGATTAACAGATAGGTACGATAATCTTCATATTTTGAACTTCATTGTGGAAGAACCATTGCTCCATATTAAACTGCTGGATTATAGTTCTTAAGTGGCAGGCAACTGCTTTTCCTTTCACCGTAAGATTTTTTTGTGTAGTTTAGATGATTCAGATGCAGTTGTATTCTCAATGTGAGAACATCTATCAAATCAAAATTTCATCAAAAATGGCAAAAGTCACATGTCATAGGATAATGCACTGTTCACTGTTCTTATTTAATTCCTAGTTCTTTGAACTAAGCAGAATTTTTTTGTCCTTCTTCATATTCTATTGGGAACCACTGTACCACCTGATATGTGGCTTTTTGCTCTTTGATGCAAATGCAGTATTAGAACCAATGTTTCACTACCTTGCTTTCACTATTGAGGAAGGCACATAACCCCTCAGCATTTCTTATAGTTATTCCGTTATTTTTCTCTGATAATTTGAGATAGAATAAGTAAGAAGTAAATATGATATTTCAGATAATTTTCAGTGCACTAGTTTTACAGTTTTATTAAACTTGTAGGGATAGAAAAGAGGGTTTTAAAAGTGGATTGTGAAGATTGAAAGATTTTAGTAGCTAGGATTCAGAAGTAGCTGGTTACTGTATGTTCAATCTTTGTAAAAGTTATCTCTTTCTTAATTTTTAAAGGAAGCAATCCACGTAAGTGGTATCCTAATGATGGCGGCTGGCAGCTACATGTGATAAGTACGGCATCTGAATGGGTTGTTGCAGTGGCCTTCTGTATATATATCTTGTCATTCGCAAGAGAATTCCGTAACATTAGCCTAGAATCAAGGGTAAGTTTAATTCCTATAGTATTCTTGCTTAAAACTTAGAGAAATGTGTAACTTTATGTCCAAAACAAGAATTTTGAATGTCCTACAATTTGATTGTCCCATTCCATGTTATTTTACAGCAGTATAAGTTGTTTGTAAATGTGATTTATAAAATAATGCAGCGAACATCATGAACAAACACACAGTTCTAATCATGGCCCTTCAAGAAATTAGGAGCTGTCATCAAGTCCCTATGGAATCACAAGGATACTGTTTATAAAGGAATACCAGGAAAGCAGGTCATGAAAACTTGCCAATAATTTCGTAATGGATTTCTAATAAATCTCAAAATTATTGACTGAATAATAGAAACACTAAGGGACAGGGAAGAAACACAAAAATTCTGGGATCACCTAGACAAAACCTTAATCAGCATTCCTCTATCAGATATTTAAATTCTACCTGGTAATTTCTATTCACGAACTGGGACAAGATGAAAAATTCCAAGATATCATTGGAAAATGGCGAGTTCATAAAGAACCAACGAAAACATTCAATGAGTGATTGAAATTTGCAGGAACCACAAACTTATCTCAGAATCAACATACTTTAATGGGGAACCTCAGTAATTAAAAACTTGCAAACATCCCAACTTCAGAAAAGGAAAACTGCAACTAGACCATGTCTGCACAGATAAATTTCTTCATTGTGAACTCTTTAGTGTGAAAGTCCTATGGCCAATAGATACATAGTCTAACCACTACACTGTAAAGATCAAAATAAAATTAACCAGCACAGTAAAGATGAAACCTCCAAATATAAATAAGAGAAATTTCAACCAAATCAAATTAATAAAAAAAAGAAAGATTACTACAGGAAATCTGAGGAAGAGTCTATCAACACCAAAACATGACAAGAATTAACCGTCAGATTAAAATTAATAGTAGAAGAATTATCTCCAATAAATCTCAATAATAAACATGATTGGTGGAATGAAGATTTCAACCAATTCAAAACTTCAATAAACCATCAAGCCTAAGAGACCAGAACTCATCTATAACATCATCACAAAAACAAAATGTAAGTATCATAAAAAGACCCTAGAAATAATGGAAGAAACTGTCAAGAAAAAGCAGCCGCGAGATTATTATAAAACTTTTGGCAGATGTCTTAAAAAATATGAACCTGCGACATTACATGTGAACTGATAAATCATAAAAATAAAAGAACATATAACCAAGAAAATGCAGAGATCCTCCCAGAGACATTCAACAAATTATTAAATTGTGAAGACCCACTGGAAACAATAAAAGTAAATATGGACACATCCATTTTAACAACCTCTGATCCTAATCATCGACAAGGTAGAACTTGCAATCAGTGAACTAAAAAGTTACGTGACATGCAGCAAGGATCTAATCTGAGCAGAAATAAAGAAAAGGGTGGGAAATACCTGTAATCATAAATTTCTGCCAACTTCTAGTGGAAATGTGAATCACAGAAAAAATTCCACAGTAGTGATCCACAGGAATAATACCTGCATTATTTGAAAAAGGAGATGAAACCAACTCAGATAATTACAGAGGGGCAACCCTTCTAAATTGCAAATACAAAATGTTTTCTTCTATAACATAAACAAGATCAAAAACACTATGTAACTGCCCCCAGGGGCTCAGCATTCATTTGCTGGGTACGGGCTTGGCGACCCTGGGGTTCCTGAGCTGGGGACTGGTAAGCGCCACCAGTCCCCTGTCACCGTAAGCTCTGAGCATACTTCAGCGACCACCGTGCGGCGCGGCGGTGGAACGTTGTGTGTCTCAGGGAATGGGGATCTTGGCTTGACCGCCCGGATCGCGAGGTTGGAATAAACCTCTCTAAAAAACCCCTCAATCTTCCGGTGTGCTCCGTGCCTATGAGATGCATGGCTGTTGGGGTGGAACAGTCACAAGCGGGCAACCTCTGGGGCACCTGCCGCACCCCAGTTGTATCAGGCTTACTCAGGCACGCGGGGCTCTGTCTGAGCGGACCTTTAGTTCCCTAGCTGCTCGTGGGACCGCAATGGACCCTTCGACCTCTACATTTCCCCCTACCAGTGGCTTGGGTGGGCCACTGGTAGGAAAACACACCCCATCGAAGAAGCGACTTCGTGCTGCGAGTCCTCCAGTGCCTGGTATTGATCGAGATTTATCAGACTGTCGTAACAGAGCACATGCTGATAATCAGAATGTGTTTTTGATTATTAAACGGAAGGAGGGTAGCTTTGAGAGGGTTTCTCCCTTTTACATCCACAAGGGTCTTGAGGGGATTGCAGGAACACTTAAATCTGTGAAGTGACTTCGCAATGGGACTCTGTTAGTTGAGACTTCTAGTTCCCGTCAAGTCGCTTCTCTTAGGAAAGCAACCTGTCTTGGAGAGTACGCTATCGAGGCCGAGCTCCACTCCACTCTGAACTATAGTAAGGGTGTTGTGACATGTAGGGACTTGGTGGATATCCCCACAGATGAGTTAAAATCTGAATGGGCTGATGACGATATTGTTGACGTGCAGCATATTATGAAACGAGTCGATGGGAACCTAGTCAAATCCGACTCGTTTATTCTCACGTTCAGTTGCCCGAGACTCCCAGAGCATGTTAAAGCGGGGTTCTTACATTTGCCAGTAAGGCCATATTTCCCCAACCCAATGCGCTGTTTTAAATGTCAGCGCTTTGGGCATACTACGTTGGGGTGCAATGGGATAGCCACTTGTGGTAAATGTGGTCAGCCTGCCCATGAAGGAGCCGATTGTTCATCGCCTGTGAAGTGCGTGAATTGCTCTGGGAGTCACCCTGTCTGGAGCCGGGTCTGCCCCATCTATCTCGAAGAACGGAAGATACAGGAGATTAAAACATCTAAGCGCATCCCCTATGGTGAGGCCAAGAAGCTCTTTAAGGCCATGCAACCTCCTGTGTTTACAACATCTTTCGCTTCCACTCTGACGAAACCGGTACCAATGGCCACTGTTGCTACGCAAACAGAGGTTGCTAGTGTTAGCACTAATACCTGCGTTTGCCAGTGCACTTGTGCTGCTGCGGTTGTTTTGCAACCTGCGGCTCTCCCTGCAACGTCGGACAAGGCTGTGGTTGCTGACATTGGGGTACTTCCTGCCTCTCCCCCTATGGCGCCTTCTGCCCCGGCGAGTAAAGCTCCTCCTGTAGACAAGGCTCTGCATTCTAAGCCCTCCAAGACAAAGACGCCGAAGGTGAAGGTTTTGCCACCTGAGGAGACTAGTCGGGGTCGGTCCGATGACGAGGCCATCGTACTGTCTGACATCTCCCGTGGGTCGTCATCGGAGCTGATGGACATTGATGTCGACCGGGGGCGATCTTCTCGCCCCAGGAATAAATCTCCGGCGGGTACGGGCTCTCCTCCGAAGCACAGAGGAAGGGTGAAAGTTCAGCCACCCTAATCACTGGCTCCCATATTACAGTGGAACCTGAATGGGTTCAGGATGCATGTGGCCGAATTACAACTCCTTGTACGAGAGTGCCCTTTGTGCTTATGTCTCCAAGAGACACATTTTCGGGCCACTGATGCTCCTTCTTTACGGGGCTATACCGTATATGGGAAAGATGATCTGACGGGGCAAAGGGCAAAGGGTGGTGTTGCGGTTTTTGTCCGAGACATGCACCCCTCATCTGAGCTCCCTCTCGTTACAGACTTGCAAGCAGTTGCAGTTGACCTTCTTGTGGGTCAGAGGCTCACAGTCTGTTCAGTCTACTTACCACCTCAGGATGTGATAGACTGAGGCTCTCACAGACCTTATTAGCCAACTCCCCCGCCCATTTCTTCTGCTGGGGGACTTCAATGCTCATAATGTCTTATGGGGCTCTCCGACTACTTGCCCCAGGGGTCGCATTCTGGAAAGCCTCATGATGTCTGAAGAACTGTGCATCCTCAACTCTGGTGCTCCCACTCATTTCTGTACTGCTTCCGGGTCGTCATCGGCTATTGACCTTTCCTTTTGCTCTCCAGCGCTCGCGGATTCTGCTCTGCGGGAGGTTGTTGCTGACCTCCATTCTAGTGACCACTTCCCCCTTTGGATTCGCCTCCTGGATGAGGCTGTGGCATTATCAGTGCCGCCTCGGTGGCACCTCTGCAGAGCTGACTGGACACTTTTCAGCCAACTGGCTGTTTTGGAACACCGTGCCAGCGTCCACGAATGGGTAGACCATGTTACAGCCGTGATCTCCCATGCTGCTGAATTGTCCATTCCACGGTCATCCGGTAATCCCAAGAGGCGTCCTGTCCCCTGGTGGACCACTGAGTGTCGCTCCGCCATCCGAGCCCGCCGTGCAGCTCTGCGCTGCTTCAAGTGCCGTCCCTCAGCTGACAATCATGCGGCCTTTCGGGTGGCAAGGGCCAAAGCGCGGCGAGTGATTAAAGACAGCAAACGACGGTCATGGCAATTGTTCTTGAACTCCATCTCCCGCTCCACTAATTCTACGAAAGTATGGGAAGCCATCAGGAGGCTTTCCGGGAAACGCAGCCAACTACCTGTCACGGCATTGCTGCATCAGGGATGTCTCCTCACAGCGCCGAGAGACATTGCCCCGACACTGGCCATGCATTTTGCGGAATCTACCGCCACTATTAATTGTGATCCAGATTTCTGCCGCTACCGAACTGCCATCGAGAGGGGTCACTTGGGCTTCCGGTCTCCAAATTCTGAACCCTACAACTGCCCCTTCACAATGTGGGAACTGGATTCGGCGCTGTCTGTGGCTCATGATACTGCGCCTGGTCATGATCAAATCCGGTACAGCATGCTGCAGCACTTGTTGCTGCCATCCAAGGAAGTTGTCCTGCATTGTTTTAATATGATATGGTTATCCGGCACATACCCTGACTCGTGGAGGGAGGCGATTTTGATTCCTCTCCTCAAACCGGGGAAGGACCACGCATCCCAGCAGTTATCGAAGTATTGCTTTGACGAGCTGTGTTGGGAAGACGTTGGAACGCATGGTCAACCATCGCCTGGTTTGGCTGCTCGAGACCAGGCAGCTCCTTAGCCCCTCTCAGTGTGGCTTTCGGAGATGTCGTTCGACTGTAGACAACTTGACCTGCTGGAGGCGGCCATCCAGCAGGCCTTCCTACGTAACCAGCATTGTCTTGGTGTCTTCTTTGACATTCATAAGGCGTATGACACTACGTGGCGCCGCCATATCCTCAATCAACTCCATGAGTGGGGCTTTCGTGGCCGTCTCCCCATCTTCATTCAGTCCTTTCTTTCCCACCGCCTCTTTCGTTATAGGGTTGGTAATGTGCTATCTGATTTGTATGTGCAGGAGAATGGTGTTCCTCAGGGAAGCGTTTTAAGTGTCACCCTCTTTGCCGTCGCCATTAACAGTATCACGTCCACTATCCGGAGTCCTGTCCAATGCTCCTTGTTTGTGGACGATTTTGCTGTTTTCTGTTCTTCCTCCAGTCTTGTCACTGCTAGTCGGCAGTTGCAGCTTATGATACAGCGATTAGAGGCATGGACTGCGCAGACGGGTTTTACCTTTTCTGCAGACAAATGTGTGTGTGTTCATTTTAATCGTTCTCGACGTCTTTTTACCTCCCCTGAATTGCGTCTGAGGAACACCATTCTTCCTTTTAGCGACACTGTGCGGTTCCTGGGCCTCACTTTTGATTCCAAGTTGTCGTGGTTGCCTCACCTTAAAGACTTCAAGGTGCGGGCCCTGAAGGCACTGAATATTTTGAAGTGTCTGAGCCATCGGTCCTGGGGAGCAGATCGGGCGCGTCTGCTGCAGTTCTATAGGGCTTTCGTCCGATCGCGTCTTGACTTTAGTTGCACCATGTATGGCTCAGCAAGGCCTTCGTATCTGAAGATTCTTGATGCAGTACACCATGAGGTTATCAGGCTGGCCACTGGTGCCTTCCGTACCAGTCTCATCCCCAGCCTGTGTGCTGAGGCAGGGGAACCGCCGCTCGCCATCCGGCGGAAACTCCTCATGGTGCGACGGGTGTGTCAATTCCTTGCCTGTCCTACCTCCCCTGCGTACCCTACCGTTGCCCGACCGCCTATGGAACGTCTCTTTTCCAGTCGTCCCAGGGCAACGAGACCATTTGGGATTCGTGCCAAGCATTTGCTTGAGTCCCTTGGTGTGGAGCGTGTGGCCCCCCAACGACAAGGTTTTACTCGCCTGCCTCCCTGGTTGCTCCGGAGGCCCAGCGTCCTTTTAGACTTGTCGGAGTACCAGAGGAGCTGCACTCCTGCGTTTGTTTTTACCTCCTTATTTTCTGATATTTTAAACCAGCATCCCGACCATGTACCAGTATTTACGGATGGCTCTAAACTGGGGGACTCTGTTGGTTGTGCTGTTGTTTTCCCTGATCGAGTCGTCAAGTTACGGCTTCCTGCGGCGTTTACCATCTTTGATGCCGAATTGTTTGCGATCTTGCGGGCATTGGAGCAGATGAGGTGTGTTCCCAGTCTTAAGTTCCTCATCTGTTCTGACTCCCTGAGTGCCCTTCAGACCATGCAACACTTGTACCCAGCGGATACGGTCATCCAGAACATTCATGATGCCCTCCTCCACCTGCAACGGCAAGGGAAGGAGGTTTCCTTCTACTGGGTGCCGGGGCACGTCGGTATTAGGGGAAACGAACTGGCGGATGTGGCTGCCAAAGATGCATGTTCCCTCCCTCACGTTGTTGAATGTGCCGTCCCCCTCCATGCTGTTACCTCCCTCCTGCGTTTTCGCGTTATGCGTCAGTGGGAAGAGGAGTGGCTGGCAGTCAGTGAAAATAAGCTGCGTCTGGTCAAGGCTACCATGCAGCCATGGCGTACGTCCTACCAGTCATGCAGGCGGGATGAGGTTCTCACTCGCCTCCGCATCGGGCACAGTCCCTTAACGCATGGTTTTTTACTCCGGCAGGAGGACCCCCCAATCTGCAGTTCTTGTGGCGTCCAGATTACTGTCCGCCACATTATACTTGAATGTCTTTTGTTCTCTGACCAGAGGGCGGTGGTTTCTTTGCCACCGGATTTGCCCTGTATTTTACAAGATGACGCAACGACTGTAGTTAAGGTCTTACGGTTTTGTGTCCTGTCCAATTTGTTGCCTCGGATTTTAGGGAGAGGGTTATAATGTGCTGCTGGGTGACTGGCTCACCCAGGTTTTAGGTAAGAGGTCAGCCAGTCACGATTACCTCCTTGTTTCCCTTCGGTTTCTGTTATCTTTTCCTTGTGTTTCCTTTCCATTTTAGTGTGTTCCTTCTCCTCTTGTTTTGCCTCTGTATGTGAGGATTTGGAACTGCGTCAGGTCTGTGTCTTTTAGCCGTTCTCCTTGTTCGCTGTTTGTCTTAGTCCCTTCACTGCATGTGTTCCTGTTTTTATGCGTTTGGGCGCTGATGACCACGCTGTTTAGCGCACGTAAACTTAAAACACACACACAACACACACTATGTAACTAAAACTTTGGAAAGACCAAGGAGGACTTTACCCATACAGGAGCTGCCCAGATCAAATTCTCAGCCAGAACTAATAATAGAATATTACACGTACAGGATTAAACAGCTGTTCAATTCATTCATAGACACCAAAAAAGCATATGATAAATATCAATAGATCTACACTTTTCAAAATCCTCGGGTCATGTGGTATTCATCAACCAACATTAATCAACACAAATTCCAAGATAAAGTTCAGGGAAGAAATTTCAAAAGCATTCACAGTAAAACCAGTCATAGGCAAGATGAGGGATTAGCATCACTGATTTTCAATGGAGCCCTGGATTACATAAGAAGACTTGGCAAAAGGAAAACCCACCTAAAATCAAAATTGTAGCAAAACTCTCCAACAGGGAAAAACTGCCTGGGGGTTGTGGATTATTTAGCTCTCTTAGCTCCTGAAATGGACAAAGTTTGTGCCCAGATAACCAATCTCCAAAAAAGAAATCGTGTTAAAAATAGGATTTCAATTACTGCTATCCTCTGAGAAAGCCCCCCCCGTCTGTAAGTAAAGTTTTCATATACAATCAAAAAATTATCATAGTTCTGTAGTTTAAATATCTTGGAGAAATCCTTGAACATGGTGTAATTGAGAAAGAAACTTGGATAAATAGAACCAACAACATGAAAAAGTCTCAATTTCTAACCTTGTTGATGTATACAATATTATGAAAAGGATAGTTGCTACTCACCATATAGCGGAGCGGCTGATTTGTAGATAGGCACAAGAAGAAGACTGTCAGCATGTGAGCTTCCAGTCAACAAAGCCTTCATGGTCACATGAGAGTGAGTTGCATTTCCGTGTGTGCTCTCATGTGTGTGTGTCGTCTATTTTCGCCGAAGGCCTTGTTGACTGTAAGCATACTTTCTGACAGCCTTTTCGTTGCGCCTATCTGTGACTCAGCATCTCTGCTATATGTTGAGTAGCAACTATCCTTCTTATAATATTGTCACATTCCATCCTGGATATTCTCTTGTCGATGCATAATGAGAAATACTTGTCAATAGACACTAATGTCCAACTTTAACCCTCATGGAAGCCACTTACGCTTGCAGAACTGTATTCCAAATTAAAAATGAATAAAGAATCATCAGAACTTGCATAAATAAAAAATATCAGGACAAAGGAGTCTGAAGAATCCTCCCCAAAGAAACTGTCTATCAAGAAAGTCACTCAATCGCCAGTATAATGAAGAAGAAAAGAAATTCAGCAAGATCTTGAAGCAGCTGGACTCCAGATAACACATTTAGAAAATAAAGATCAAATTAATATTCAGTAGAAATGACATGTAAAAGGGCTACAGAGATTTTAGATTAATTGAAAAAATTATGATTGGAAAGAGTGAAATGGTATAGGGTGGATAGCATGAACCAAACAGAACAACCTACAAAGAAAAATTGAACGTAGAATGACTCAGTTGATCGATTTGGCCAACAAATTTTATAATAATACAGCTGATTAGCTCAGTTGCAACTTATGCAACACTAGACATAATATAATTTACCTGCAATCTTAACCACCTATTGAACAAAACATTCTTAGCTTTCGAGCCATGTCAACTGCTTCAAATGCTACAAGCTTTCCACCAGGCACACTCTGGCCATTGTCCTTTGGAATGACTGCTGATGGGCTATTTAAAAGCTCGTGGCATTTTAACAACTCAACATGACTGGAAACCCGAGAAAGTTTTATTCAGTGTTGGGACTGCTAGATTCTGCATTCTTACAATAATCACTTTGGTACACTATGCTTTACATATTCAGAATTTGAATTTCTTTAATGTCAGTCTTTCAGGATGTTGCAATTTTCATAATCATTTATTTATACCACGGAGAACTCGTAGAAACCTGAACAGTGGCGGTCTCACATAATGGGGTGAGCCAATCATTTGTTCATTTTCTCTGCCTGTTGGTGTGGTTAAATCATTGACTGCTATTATGCAGAATTTCTTTGTTGATGAGTAAACTCAAATGTTTGCTGTGTCCATTGTGGTATTAATCTTGCTTGTATGCAGTAGTGCTAGCTGCTGAGATACAGGTTAAGTCCTGCAGAATGAGTCAGTATTATGGTGTATATCCGAATGTACTCTTAACATCATACAAATAAATAATCATTTTGGATAATAGTGACAGATCAGCTGTTTTGTAGTGAGTTACAGTAAGAACCTGCTGCAGGCAATTAAAATGATAGCATGTTAAGTAGTACTAAGGGAAATGATTCTCTTCACAAAGATTTAAAATAACTTACTTTGGTTCAGAAAGGTGTCCACTGTTCAGCAATACACACTTTCAATAATATGCCAGCATCCTAAAAAGCTTGACTAATAATAAAGTTCAGTTTGAGAAGAGTCTAAAGGATTTTATTTGGGGCCAACCCCTCCTACTGATTGATGAATTTCTTAGCAGAACTGATTGATGTGTGTATGTTGTTATTAATATCACATAATGTGAATATTGTGTACAGTCTGACTTCTGTGTAAATTAATTTTGTGCAGTAATGTGATCATTGTAAATAAGTGCTGTAATTTTATTTTATTATTTATTTGTTTGTTTGTTTATTTTTTAATGATGTGTGGCTACAATAGCCTAAGAATTACTCGCATTCGGGAGGACGACGGTTCAATCCCGCGTCCGGCCATCCTGATTTAGGTTTTCCGTGATTTCCCTAAAATCGCTCCAGGCAAATGCCGGGATGGTTCATTTCAAAGGGCACGGCCGGCTTCCTTCCCCGTCCATCCCTAATCCGATGAGACCGATGACCTCGCTGTCTGGTCTCCTTCCCCGAAACAACCAACCAACCTAAGAATTACAGTATGTACCTAAGTGTATTGAACATTTAACATTTGGTGACAAGTTTTACATACTTTTAAATGTAAATATGCTTAAGCTTTCTCTTCCCCCCCCCCCCCCATTCTACATCCATAAGGGTAATTTCTTTTGGGATCAGTGGAAGATATATCAGCATATCTGTTTTTATTTTGTAAATATTTATTGTGTATTCTTGTTTTCTGACATGTTCCACATCCCAGAGGATCTCATCGCTATGGATCAATTGGAATGAAAAGTACATCTAATGTAATCTCTAATCTGTGATGAATAATGTGGAAAGGAAATAGACAAATTTTTCAGCTTGCACTGGCATTACGTAATTGATTCATATTGTGCAGATCTGGATTGAGGTCAATTGTTTGTGACAGATGAAAATTTGTATTGGACCAGGACTCAAAACCCATGTTTCCCACTTATGCTGACCAGTCACATTAACAACTTTGGCTATCCAAGCATGCCTCCAGGCTTGACCCAAACTTCCACATGTCAAGAAGTCCACAACCCGTATACTCATACATTTCATGATTCCTGCAGAGGGAAAGACAAATACAGTACAGTCCCGTTAATCCGAACTAACTGGGACCAGACCTTGTTCGGATTACCGATTTGTTCAGATTAGCCAGAATTACAGTGATGAGTTTCTAGAATGAAGTATAGCAAACAGATAAGTAGGTACACCATGTTAACAACTGGGAACAAGTGTGGGAACAATGGCTCACTCTCACTCTCTGCCCTTGTTGTTGTGCGTTGTTGAGACCTTTGTAGTGTCTGAGGTCAGTGCACTGCCAATTGGCTCACAAAGCACTTAGTTATGTTAGTTATCGATCACTGGCATGCGTAACAGTTGTGTTGTATTTGTTCAGGTGCAGTGGTGCACATATTTTCGTCATGAGTAAACGGAAACATACAACGTTAACTCTCAGAGAAAAACTGAATGCTTTGAAGCAGATAGAGAATGGTGAGAATGTATCTAAACTGGCAACAGAACTGGGTGTTGGTAAAGCAACCATTTGTGATGGAAGAAGAACTGAGTGAAGCATGAACAGTCCTGTGCAACATCTTCGGGAAAAACACTCAAAATTCGCAGACTTCGAAACAGTCCCAGTACGATAACGTGGATGAAGCTCTTTTCCTTTGGTTTATGCAGGAAAGAGAAAGGGGAGCTCCTTTGAGTGGAGCACTGGTTCAGGAGAAGGCTCCTTACCTGAACAAGTTAATGAATGGTGATGAGTCTTTTAGTGCGAGTATGGGTTGGTTGGGCAGATTCAAAACACTTTATGGAATCCATCAGCTAACAATTACTGGAGAGGAGCTTTCTTCTGAAGGTGATGCAGTGAAGGAATATTTGGGTGAGTTTGAAGATAATGATAAGAGAGAGAAAGTATCCTCCCCAACAAATTTATAATGCTGACAAGACTGGCCTTAATTTTAGAGCATTGCCAACAAAAAGCCTGGCATCAAAAGCAAAAGACCATGCTCCTGGTTTTAAAATGTGCAAAGATTGTGTGACTTTATTAGTGTGCAGCAATGCTGCTGGTAATCACAAGCTACCTTTAATGCTGATCAGCAAATCTGCTAGGCCCAGAGGTTTTAAAAACTGCAACATGAAGTCCCTGCCCGTATATTATCGCAAACAGAAAAAAATCATAGATGGATGGTAAGCTGTTCAAAGAATGGTTTCACGGCCAGTTTGTTCCCTCTGACAGTTTTCTAAGGAAAATCATTTGTCTCCCATGCAATCCTTTTGACTGATAACACGCCATCTCACCTCAGCACTGAGGAATTAGTGATGGAGAAATTGTGGCAAAGTTTTTGCCGCCAAATGTTACACCACTTCTACAGCCGATGGACCTGGCATACTGCAAACATTAAAACTGATTTACAGAAAACAGTTTTTAAGAATGCTGATCCAAGATGGTAGCATTCCTTTAGTGGACAAAATAAAAAAGACCATTGTGAGGGATGTTGTTTATATTGGGCCGCTGAGGCATGGCAGAATATTTCAGAAAATACTCTGCGAAAATCATGGAGAAAACTGTGGACATCTCTTGAATTTCAGGACAACCTAGTTGAAAATGAAGAGGAAAATCTACTAAAAATGATACAGACAATACCTGGATGTGAAGAAGCTAGTGAAGGACGGCAGCAGATGGGGCGTGTGTGGAGCCCTTACTGACGCTGATTAAGTTGCTGCTGTGACTCAAGACCAGGAAGAAATGGACTGCTGTGACGGAAGTGACAATGAGCCTGAAAGCAACAAAGGAGAGCTGGTGCCACACAATGATGCAGCAGAAGCCCTTGAACTTGCGCTATGTTATTTGGAGCAAAAGCCCACTGTTACACCTGCTGATTTGATGTTTATGAGATGATGACACAACTATTCGTCATATAACAGACTGTCTTGATTATGCCGAAAAAAGTAGGGATAAAATGCCCACTGTATTTTAGTAAGTTTGACAGCTTTTCTTTCATTGTTAGGCATTGTTTAAACATAATGCTATCTTGCCAATTTTTTAATACTGTACTGTGTAAATTAAAATAGTGTGTATGTACAGCAGTTTACCGCACAGTTTTCCATACATAGACTAACATTTTTCATGTTCGGATTAGCAGGACTCTGCTGTACTGTATTGTAATTTTAGTCCATCGAGGCATGGGTACATCATTGATGGTTACATAATCTTTGTTTATAAATTGTATGTGCAGGAATCATGAAATGTGCGAACATAAAAGTTGTGAACTCCGGGACGTAAGGAAGTTTGAGTCAGTCCTGGAGGTGTGCTAGAATAGCTGAAATTGTTAAGGTGACTGCTCATGATAAGCAGGAAATCTGAGTTTGAGTCCCAGTCCAACATAAATTTTCATCTGTCACAAACAGCTGATGTCAATCTGGATTCACAAAATGTGAATCAATTTCATAATACTTACCACAGCTGTAATCGTCAGAACAGTGACTGTTCCTTCAAATGTGCATGCATTTCTGAAGGATATTGTGATGTGAAGGTACAGACACCATATAAAGACAGACATTGTAACTAGCAATTATGTTTCCACACACATGGCATTGCTTACAGAAGTCCATGTTACAGTGGGTTGAAGAATCTGAGAAGTCAAAAAAAAAAGTTCCACACAGTAGATGCGTTCAGTCTACTCGAAAAGGTTTCATTAATGTTCAGTAGTTTTAAATGGCATGTACATAATTCATTGATGCCAAAGAAATGAATTCCTCAATGAGAGTACAATGACCTTTTTGCTTCCAAATGGATACATTTTCCAATCTGCTTTTGTTCGTAACCAGACAGCATGTCTCTACTGGGTTTGATACCTGGTACTGCTCAGTATTTTATTTATTTATTTGTTTATTTATTTATTTTTTCCTTGGGTGGAAGGTCTGCATTAGGGTGCAGTCCATCCTGTGAGGCTAGTTGGAGAGGTACTTGAATGAACAGTAGTGGCTGCAAGGTTCAGAAAGCTGACAACAGCTCTGTGGACATTATACTAACCATGTGCTCCCCCATATTGCATCCAGTGATGCTGTAAGGCAAAGGGTGGTACAACAGACAGTCAGGATTTCATGGTCCTCAAGACTAGTTAATTTTAGGTAGATAAGTACATTTTATATGATAACAAAAGAAGAGATAAGAGACGCCTGAAGACAAGGAGGGTTGATATTATTATCTTGTTACATCCTTCGAAAAGAGTCAGAGGTTGGTTAGTAACATACTGGAGCAAGCACACAGTGTGAGAACAACCTTCCATTGGTACTATACTTTCCTTCTTGATTGAATGCAGCAGTGCTGCTGAGACTATATTATCATACTGTATTTTTTCATTTCAAGATGATAGTCAATATTTCCAACATATTTGAGTATTCTCATAATAGAGCACTTACCTTCAGTGACTGAACTATCAGTCACATGTTACAACTAACAAAAAGAGAAATTGAATTGAGAAGTACAACCAAACACAATGGCAGAGTGATTAAGACACTGCCTGTAAATTTGACGGCACAAAATCTAGCTTGTGGAAATCACAGCTAGAGTTAGTCAGGTGCAGCACTGATATGCATAAAATTCAATGTGCCAAATTTTACTGTTTACCTTGGGAACATGCAGACAAGGAAATATTAGTTCAAAAATTACAGGAAACTGATCATGTCAGTATTCCAGTTCTCAGTATTTCATTTCTGTTCGAAGAAGGCACAAAATCTTTTGTACAAATATAATATGCTGCTGTTATCTATAGATATAGTGCATGTTAACTGGAAAGATGTAAGTTCATAAATGGACACGGCAGATGAATAAGAAACATGAATACTTATGTTTAAAGTGTCTCTTGTTCAAATCAGTGTAATTATTATTATTCCATTGTACATTACTTTGAGGTATGTTAAATCAGTTAATTTTTAATGTTCTGTGCCTTTCTATTAGCCCAGTATTGTTTCATTCTTTCTGATCTTGTTTCCCTTTCTTCTTCATAGATTTGAATTGTGTGTTTGGTTTTCATTTTGGCTTGAAACCTCTCTCTCTCTCTCTCTCTCTCTCTCTCTCTCTGTCTCTCTCTATGATCTGGAGTTCTCTTAAGTCGTCCTCCATTTCCTTAAACCAGTCTGGCTGCTTAGCTGAGTGGTTACATGTTTGCCTACCATGCAGTGGGACCAGGTTTGATTCCCGGCTGGGTTGGAGATTTTCTCTGCTTGTGGACTGGGTGTTGAGTTGTCCTCCTCATCACCGACATGCAAGTCAGCCAATGTGGTGTCGCCTGAAATAAGACTAGCAACCCGGCGGCTGAATTTCTCTTAATGGGGCCTCCTGGTCAACAATGCCACATGATCATTTCATTTCCTTACACTGATTTGGTTGGTTTTTTTAATTGCAGAAGTGGTCAACAACCTTTTTTTGTAATCTGTTTGGGTTCATTCTGAGGCTGTCTGTAAAAATTAGTTCTTCTTTTCCTTATTATGTCTGAGAGTTTTTCAGTAGCTTTGTAAAGGGTTTCATTTCTTATGTGAATTAGATTGTTGTTGTGGACTCTGGGACCAAGGATTTTTCTTAATATCTTCCTTTCTTTGATCTCCAGCCTTTCAACCAGGCCATGGTTGGTGATGAACAATGTTTTGGTTGCCTACGGGGCTTCTGGTTTGATAACTGCATGGTAATGTCTTACTTTTGCATTCCACGAGAGAAACGTTTTGTTATGTGTGTTTTTGGTGAGTTGGAAAGCCAGTTCAACTTTACTTCCTCTAGATTCCATTGCCTTTTTCTTGAGGGCATTCCAACTTATCCATTCTCCAACATATTTGTATTCTTTGACTATCTTTTTTTTTTTTTCCACTTTAAAACATTTTGGTTGGTTTTTTATGTTTGTAATTATCTTAGACTTTCCAAAGAAGATTTTGAGATTTATTTATTTATATTCAGCTTGTTTTTGTAGTTCAATGGTCTGTTCTTTGGCCTCTTTCCAGGTCTCGGCTAATAGGGCCATATCATCTGCAAATACTATACAATTTAATTTGATGCCTTTGTTTTTTATTTGTAGTCAAATTCTATTATGAATCTTCATGTTCCACACTCCGACTACTTTTTCTTTGGCGCAATTAAGTAGCAATGGGAAGAGTTCCTCTCCTTGCCGTATTCCAGTTTTTATCTCGAAAGGGTCAGAGAATTGTCCCATGAATTTGACTTTGGAGTATCTGTTCATAATGGTTTGTCTGATTAGATTTGTGATTTTGTTGTCTATGTTTAATTCTTTTAGTATGGTGATGTTTTCTGAAAGTCCATGAAAGTGATAATGAATGATTTTACTCTTGGTTTTTGATAGACCATGAGGTTTTTGAGGTTTAGGGTTTGGTATTTTCTAAGTTGATGGTCTAATAGGTGTTCTGCCCAGTTTAGTAGGACTTGTATGTTACATCTGGGAGTGAAATACCTCTGTAGTTGTTGGGGTTTGTTTTGAATGCTTCCTCATGGAGTGAGTGGATAAGAGCCATCTCCCATTCATCTGGTATTTTTCATTTATCGAGATTTCTTCAAAGATGTTTTGGAGAGAGTCTGTAGCATTTTTGTTGATATCTTTCCAAAGTTCAGCTGTGATTTGGTTTTCTCTCGAGGCTTTATAGTTTTTGAAAATTGAAATGACTATCTTAAAGTCCATTTTTTCTATGGGTTCTTCACATTTGAGAGGTTTCTGAAGTAGTCTGCCAATATTTTGCAATTACCTCATTTTGTTCAAAAGTCTTATAAAATTTCCTTGTGTTGATTCAAAGTTGGTAATGGAGTCTGAAATATTTTTGTCTGTTATGAAGCTAGTTCCAAGATGCAGGGTGTTTTTCATATTTTTTTGCCTACTTTTCCTTTGTGTACTTTGAAGGGTCCAGAATCAAAATGGTTTTCGTCCATGAATCTAGTTTCTTGTAAGGCTGCTATGAGAATTTTGTGGTTCTTGAGAATGTCTGTTAGATGTCTTAATTTTCCAGTTTTTAGAAGAAAATTTACATTGAAAGTAGCTATGTAACTTGATTTTCTGTATTTCATCTTGCGTGAAGTTCCAGGATGCTCCAACTCGTCTCTGTGGAATGCTGCAGACTGACCCAGAATCCAATTTTCTGCTTGTTCACTTTGGTGCAGTTGGTTGTCCACGTGGAATTTGTTTCACAACACACTCACGACTGATAATACTGTGTGTGGGGTGGCTCTTATTGTTAGAACCAGTGGTTTATAACCACGGTTGTTAGCCCTGGAGGTTTTTCTCAGCTGCTCCTAACGTGGGGAACAGATGCTGACAAAAGGCTGCCCAGTCTGGTGACACCCACCTTTGGAATTTTGTGTTGGTCCATGGGCGGTAGTTTATTTACCACGTACCCTGCATATCTGCAGAGTCTTCCCTATCTGCCACCTGGGGTCACACCCAATAGGGTAAGAGAAATCCCCATTATTATTATTAATTATTGTTATTATTATTATTGTATAATTTTTTCTTACCATAAGAGATGCATTCTTTTGGTTCAACAATTTGTTGTTCAAGAAGCCCTACAGTGTATTACGTGAAACACATTTTGATGATATGCAGCTAATTTCCCACAGAACACTCAACAGACTTTTGGCTATAAATCAGTGAGAGTCACTTCTGCTGGATAATGACCTCCCTGGAGTCAAAAACTTAAAATTCACTACTTCTGTTTGACATAATATGTGAGAGTCGGTCACACAGTTTCATGATCTTACACTGTAACAGACAGACAGTCAGTTGCAACGAGTTGGTCTGCAAGTGCACTATACGTTCTATAATAGCCAGTGACAGAAAATGAGCAAGATCAAATACCTACACCATATCACCTTCAGATGAGTTGCATATCATGCACCATGCCTAATCATCAACAGGCTAGTTCTGACTGCATCATTGCTCTAGTGAAATAAGGGAATTTTATGATATCAGAGACCAGGGCACACAGTGTGGCATTCCTGAACACAATGCGTGACAATGAATTAAACATTATTGATGCACTGGGAATCCAGTAGGCATGTGGTAACTGGATTTTGATGTGTAACAACACCTGTCCAGCATAATGAACCTGTCAATATGTCATGGAAAAATCCTTTTCCAAAGACAGAGCAGTTTAAACGTATTACTGCATTTTACAAGTAAGTGGATATGTTTTTATTTGTGGATTCCTCTGTTTCTTCTTGATAGAACAATTCCATATTGAGGGTTTTTTGTTCTACTGATTTTTATTTGTATGAACTAGTTTTCGGCTTATTAGGCCATCGTCAGATAACTACTGGCTGTTATTTACAACACAAGCTCCTTGTAAACAATAGCCAGTAGTTATTTGAAGATGGCTTCATAAACCGAAAACTAGTTCACACAAATAAAAATCAGTAGAACAAAAAACCGTGTAAGT
This sequence comes from Schistocerca cancellata, assembly GCF_023864275.1. Taxonomy (NCBI): domain Eukaryota; kingdom Metazoa; phylum Arthropoda; class Insecta; order Orthoptera; family Acrididae; genus Schistocerca; species Schistocerca cancellata. The sequence goes on from NC_064629.1 coordinate 274,159,724, forward strand.
GGTATTCAACCCTCAATAAGTGGATATGGTTCAGCCCTAGCTTTGAGAGGCTTGACTACTTAGCAAATGTACAGCCATCAAGGAGATGCTCCATGGTGATCATAGACTCTACCATTTAACATTTGCCGAGGACAGTGTCAGTTGAGACTGATGTAATGTAATATTTTGTGATGAATCAGTGTTTGTCCTCACAATTGATGGTGCAATATGATTATACAGGCAGATAGGTGCATGGGGGGAGGGGAGGGGGGGCTGAGGGGACGTAATCTAAAGACGTCGCAGTAATAGAGATATAGGGATAAAACATGAGGTGCTCAACGGGCTAAGATCACCTTCATCGTAAAAGGAAAATGAGGTTAAAAAGAAAGAAGATGAACAGCTTGAACAACCGCACTCGCCAATCAGCACGCGCATGTGATAATCCCCAGATCATCAGATTTACAAGTATGAAGAACAAAGTAAAGGTGCGAAACCTTCAAAAAATTTTCTATTTTGCACCTTTACTTTGTTCTTCATACTTGTAAATCTGATGATCTGGGAATTATCACATGCGCGCGCTGATTGGCGAGCACGGTTGGTCAAGCTGTTCATCTTCTTTCTTTTTATCCTCATTTTCCTTTTACGATGAAGGTGATTTTAGCCCGATGAACACCTCACATTTTATCCCTATATCTTTATTACCGCGACGTCTTTAGATTACATCCCCTCTGACCCCCCCTCCCCCCCCTCCAGCTAATTACTGCCTTTAGGTATAGTTTTTAAGAGTTCCTCCTGTTGTCATAGGTAGCTTCATATATAGGTTTCTTTACTAGCATAAGCAACCGTGTATGGTTATTTTTAGGTTTCATCTCCTATTTAGCTCGTCTCTTGCTCTATCCATTTCATTTTTTGATATATGTTGATCCACGGTTGGGAATATATGGGCTATCTAGCCCTGACCCATGGATAAACTTTCTCGGATTCATATGCGCATTTGCATACATAGCGGTTCAGGCTTCTAAGTGAGCAACAGTTTGTAGCTGCAGTTTATGGCGGGTCATGGCCTATCGAACATAGGCCGGTGTGAGGCGGAGCTTACACTATTAAGTTAAGTAGTGGTTTTGACTTTCTACATATGTACTCTTTGTGTTTTCCTTTCTTTTTCATTTATAAATGTAGAGCTATGGTGTTCTTTTAATCATTGACAAAGGTCTTCTTAGGCACTTGTGGGTTTTATTGTTGTTCTGAACAAGGTGTAGTTATCTACGCCGAAACCTGGGTTAACACTTAACACTAGGTGCTTTTTTCGCAATCGAGGTGTGTTTTTAGTTTTTTAATATACTTCACAGGACAGATGGTTGACTTGCTGCTGACCTGCATATCCATATTATGAGTGATATTATAGTTCCACTAATGTGACAACTACATCCTGAGCAAATAATCTGTTGCCAGCAGGACCAGTCTTCTGTACATGTCACAAGGATGACAGAGTGGTTTGCGGAAAAGACTGAAATTTCTGTTCTCAATTGGCCTCCTCCTTCACCAGACCTAAACCCTATTGAAAACATATGGGCAGAGATGAAATGACCCATGCAAGAAACTGGCCTGACCCTATGCCAAAACCTGTGATGACCTTTAGAATGTCACACTAGCTGCCTGGGAGGAGGTGCCATAAAATGAGAGATTCATCACCCACCTCATAGAGTCCCTTCCTCACAGAGTGTGAACAGTAATTGAAGTTGAAGGCCTTTGGAGGTGATGTTAAGTGGTAAACAAGCCACACGCTGTCCATTTTGGAGGTCATAAATACCTTAATAAGAACCATGGACCATTTATTAGATTAACTTCATGGTTGTTAAAAATTAAATAAATTAACCAAATAACCACAAAAAGTTGCATAAGAGCAAAACCTTGTCACCAGGCCATTGTCTACTTGACCGGCGACTATGCCACTGAACTACTAATGCATTACGCTGCAGCTACCAGCATTTAAATACTTCTCACAGCTCATCTCCACATCATGGAATGAAGCAAGTAATGCTGTGAATGATGCAATTCAGTTTTCTTGCATGTTTTTAGATGGTGTGTCCTGATGCTAAGTGTGAAAAAGGTGTCAATCCTTCTACTACATCCATATTTACTTCTACTACACCTATATTTACAAGTTTTCTGTATGTTTATTAGCAAATCTATATACCCCACAATGTGATTGGCTCATGTGAAACATGGTGGGTACTTAAAATTTCTCTGGTGGCAGTTTTTTGTGATGTCAAGTGTTCATTTGTGATAAGTGGGGTCAAATCCTCTATTGATGATCCTGATTTATGGTTTCCCTAAATCATTTCAGGTAAATGCCAAAATGGTTCCCCCAACAAAATCACAACTGATTTCCTCCACAATTCTTGGCCAACGAAACACTCCAATTAATCTTAAGGATGCCTTCTTTTCATGAGAAAAACAAGCACAGGCTAGACAGGAGTTGCTGATGACAGAAGCAGAAAAGAAGAAATTCATGAAATGTTCCCCCACCACTGCCCCCTCTTCCCCCACCCCAATACCACCAGTTTCTTCTGGGGTAGAACGGTGACGTTGTTACATGTTTCATGTTTGACCTGGGAAAATCTTGAAAACCAGTAGGGTTATGTAAATGGCTATGCTGATATGCTACACACAATATGTGAATCCCTGATTGTTAGTAAAAAGAATGTTTGTAGGCCATAATGAACAGTGTAAACTGAAATAACTTGTTATTATATCTGTATTTTTCTTTTACTCACTAAAAAGGTGAGTAATAAAAAATATAACATCTTCAGTTTTCTGTGAGGATAATAAGAAACTTTTTCTCTTTTTTTTCCAGGTATATTTGAATGTGGAAAGTGGAGGCTTTAGCGTAGTAGACAGTGAGTGTTCACCAGTTCTTCCACATGCTGCTGTTCCTGAAGGTGTTGTTATTGTGCGACAAGGTGGAAACAGTATTATCACTTGATTAGAGATACATGCAAGATGCAATTCTTCGGGTTCACATGCCAGTACTGTTTGGTGTGATGAATCTGGAAGTCAGCATTCTGTTGTGATTATTGCTTCTAGCCAAACAAATTGTGATTCTGTCCAACGAGAGAATGAAGTGTTAGAATTTAATCACCAAAATATACATTTCTCTGAAGATGATGTGTGTGAACATGTGAGCAGTGAATCTCAAGAAAACTTTCAGGTCTCTGAAAACAGCAATGAGTGTGCACAGCACTCAGTTGTGATATTCTCTTCATCATCTCCAAGATCTCGTTGCAGTGATATTCCCGAAAACAATCCAGTTCTTTCCTCCGAGACTGAAGATGATGGAGAGTTAGTTCCTAGCAAGTTGCTGTCACTTTCTCTCTCCCTATTGGTGGCTGCATTCTTCCAAGCCATTCGCTGCCTTCAGGAACTAATAGAAGACACATTTAGAACACTACACTGTGATTTAGATGTAGAGTAAGTTCATAAAGCCTTACACCTGAAATTATTTTTTAAAATTTCAGATTTAACAGTTTTAATCAATAAAAACAAAATTCAGGAAAGAGAGAACACCTGCAAATATTAAGTATGGTATTTTTACAACGAATAGTCTCTATAATCAATTACACGCTTATTGTAGGCCTATGTAGGCTTTGTTTTGTACTACTGTTTGTGAATTTTACATGACATTATAAACTTTTATATAAGACTCTTAAGAAAAATATATAACACATTGGAGAAATGCCCTTTTGCAAGTCCAAGACATTAAAAACCTTATAACGGTGCTTACATTTGCTTAAAGAGGTGATTGAGACTGAAGAGATTTCTTTTCTTTTTTTAATCTAGGTGAAAGTAATGTAAAATTTTGATATGGAAGAGCCTGGTACACTGTTATTAACTTGTGCAGCCTCCCTATCCTAATTTAAGTCCAGTTTTTTCATTATTTCATACAACTTACTGAGTTGTATCAGAGTAATTATTTCTTTTAGGCAATCTGCCTAAAGATTAAATGAAAATTTAGAATTGATGACAATCTGAGATGTAACTTTGATTTGAAGAAACTTTTTCCAGTATTATCTTTTCATTGATTTTCGTTTGTTTGTCTTAGAAATTTCTCATAGAAAATCCTGTATTTTTTCCCAGTATTATATTCTAAATGATTAAATGTTATGTTATTTTAGAGAAATCCCATTAGAGCTATTCATTGAAATCTGAATACACTACTTAAAATGGCTCTGTATGCATAAGACGAGATTGTAACACATGAAACAAAAGATAAATTGTAATATTGTGTTCAAATAAACAATTGAACTTAATTTATAAGAAAATATTGTGTCATTGGTTATGCGCCAGATAATAACTGGTGTATGGAAATTAGTTTGTGTATATGAAATATTTATTACCTTCAGAGTATGTGCTAACATTGGTTGAAGTGCACCTGAATCCATCATATTTATCTTGTTAGAAAGTTGCAGAGGAATGTCGTAGTGATGCATGTGCTACATTAGACAGGGTGTTTCGATAATACTTTTACAAACTTTACGGACAGGTTCCTTACACCGAAACAACAAAAATGCCTAGTAAACGTAGTCTCTAAAATGCATTCCATAGGAACTTTCAGTTCACTTTCATTACTGTGAAACAAATCTTTTCTATTGAACAAGTGCTCTTAAGGTATGCATTGTAGAGCCCATGTTTACTAGATCTTTTTTCTGTGTCTGTGTGAGGAACTTGTCCCAAAAGCTTGTAAAAGTATTTTTGAAATGCACTGCATATGGGGTGATCAAAAGTTCAAGCATTCAGATCACCTCAAGATTCCTTGGAATATTTGGATGCAAAAGTGTTTCTATCAGACATTAGCCAAGAGCTCATTGTAATAGAAGATTTTCGTAGAGGGGATGATTTGGCAATATTTAATGTAACAACATATGGCTTTTTTAAGTAGTTCTTTGTATGTTGAGAGTTTGTGGTGGATTACCTTTAATTGTCAGTGCTATGAAGTAATTTTGATGATGTTAGCAGTGATCCTATTCCATGTTATTACTAAAAGCTTTGTCACATTTTTCTCCCCTATCCACTTGAATGTTTTTATCTATTTGACTTTATTTTTTCGTTTATTGGAACTCTGAAGATGCTGTAAGATTTTACTTGATTTCGTAGTAGGTGATAGAGAAACTACAGCATCTTTCAAAAAACTTTGAATAGAATGTATTGTACACATAAGAATAGTACAATCATTAATTACAAACACTGAAGTGCCTAACAATATATTGTCCATAGTCTTATGACATTTGTGTCCATTTTAGCATTTGCGAGATTTATTTTTTCAGTGGCTGTGGCATGCCCTTTACTTCTTTGAAACACAGCAGTATTCATTTTTGGAAGTGCAGCTGGGACTCAAGTTGTCAGCTCTTCTGGATTTGGATGTTGGAATACCAAAAGCTTGCTCTGTCAAAGACTCTCAAAGAAGGGACAGAGGGGGTTGAGGGTGGGAGGGGGAGGGGGTTGGGGTTGAAGAGACTTAGATTAAGTTAACATTTGAACCTTAAAGTAGGTTAAAGTGGACACTAACATCAACCCAAAGGATGGTTTTGAACACCATAGTGCTTTAGTAGGCATGGTTGTGTTGGAAATGGTATTCTCTTTGATTCCTCAAACCTTCAAACTTACTTACCCAGCCAGTTTTATGAAGGCCTACAGTTTAAATGTGGACCTCTAACCAAGGTGCGGTTTGACACTTCTCATGTACACAAATCAGTGCTGGAGGTGAAAGAAGCAGTAAGTGACACATAAAATCCTAGAGCTAACTGAAGATTGAACAAGAAGCATCAGATTTTTTGTCTAACACCTATTTAGCCACTGAGCTACAATGGAATTAGACATCGATTCATTTCTGTGAAAGCCCTTGTTAAATAGTGTGACATGTCTTCCAAAATGTTATGGTGCATCATCTTGTTGAAACAAGAGGCTCTGTCAAACAAAAATTGGATAGTCTTCCAGAATTTCAAAAAAATTATTGATGAGAAGTACATAATACCAATCTGTACGCAAAAAAAATCTGACAGACACAAAGAACCAAAAAGCCAGTTTCTCATGATAGCAACCCCCGATCTGATTTTTAAGTATGCTTTACCTGTGGGTTAGGTCTAACATTGGACCAGTTGTTGCTAATGTGCATATTGAAAACACACTCTTAAGAAAATCATTCATCAGCTTGGGCTATGAAACTTTCTTTGTCTTCCTAGTCAGACTGAAATAAACCACAGATTTGTACCTGGTGAAGTCAGTTTTGAGTTAGATATCATTGAATAGTGATTCAGGAAACTATTCAAGCACATTGATCTTTATATAGTCTCTATTTTGTCAATGAATAGTGGTTGAAATGCAATCATTCATAGCAAAATCACTAAGTTGCTTGTTTTCATTGGCAGTTTTTAAAGTAATGTCTTTTAGTGTGCTCTTCACTGTCTAGAGTACACTGAATCCACAATTGATGTCCAGTTAAGAACAATGGAAGAAAAGAATCTATCTCCAGGAGATCAAGTTCCAAATTATGAAGATTGCTGTTACCTGGAAGGTATCCATCATCATACCTCCATTATGCTCACAATGTACCACGTTGGTGGGGATAAACGAGTTCTTGCAAAGCCCTGTCATTTGATTGTTTATAGCTTATGGATGAATTGCGAGGAAGCTTTTGTACTAAAGGTTATTCCTATACATGCTTTAATATTATTGCCAAATCCTCCACTGGAAAATAAAAAAAATTATGCATATTTTGCCTCTACATTTAGCTTCTCATATGTTCCATGAAATCACTTGATGTGCTCAGAATACATGAATTTTCAGTTACCCTTTGTATGCTAGATAATGTGTATACAAATTTAGCATTGAAGACAGGTTTTTATTTGAACTAATCTCTCAGTATGTTATTGATATTGGTGATTGTGCGGACTGGGGCATGTTTTTGATCTACCTCACTTTTATTCATGTAAATAGCCAAATTGTCCTGATACTACTTATAATATATTTGAGATTCAATGTGGAGTGAGTCATAGTTTCTGGTTAAAAGAGAGTAGTCATTTCCCACATAACTTGACTGTTACAGAACATCAACTGACCAGCATTTAGAAGCATTATAATTTTGCTTTATACTAAATTTAAGTGCACTGTTCTAGCAGAAGCATTATGTCTCAGATAATAAGACTAGCACATGATATCAGTGGTATGACTGAAAGTTTCCTCTGAAGTCTTTTTAAATGAAATTCCTTGTAAAAATTCTTGTTTGTTTTGAGTCAAAGAAAATTTAAGTATGTATTCTCAGCACCATAAACTAATTAGTTAAAATTGTAACAATACTTCAATTCTTACAAGAGTGGATTGTAAGTCTGATAAAAATGTAGTAAATAACTTATTACTGAAACAAAGATTTATTTCTCAACATAATCTAAATTCTGCTTGATGACTTTTATGCAGCAACCCTTTTTTTTTTCCTCTTTTTCCCATAAGAAAAAAGTTTTATTGAATTCTCATTAAGACTTGTTTACAGTACAGGTGTACTACCCGATGACAATATAATTTAACTTGGTCTCGCATGATTGTTACGGGTATCACACAGTGACATTACAATAAACAAATACAGTAGTGACTAATTAAAATGCATTGCACTGTGAAAGATCACAAGACAGTTGTGCATATACTGTCATGGGTTTCAGCATGTCCTCATGAAATATCACAATAAAAACTCACAATAAGCCAACTGAATGATCCTCACTCCCAGGTACGATAACATTGTGGTCAACTTAATACTTTTCGTCTATCATTATTTTCTGCAATGTAAGACATTTTCAGTGTGTAAGAAGCAGAAAAATTTCACATCAGATTAAGGTCTGTGGACTAGCTTGTGCGGAAAGCCACTGCTAAACTTGGTTTGTGCACTTTCCTTTACATTGACCGATATATATTTAGGCGCTTTGTTCAGATGCAAGAGTACTAACATTACTCACTAATATACTTGTAGTATGTTCATCAACTCATAATGCAAACACTGATATGATGATCAATAATAGCCACTCATTGTTCTTTTCCGTGTGATCAATGATAATAAAGGGGGAGTATCTCCTGACTTTTTCCACCAACAAAACGTTTTATATTTTTATCGGTGTACTTTTACCTTCACCAAACTACAATTTTTACTTCATTTTTCTCCGTAGTGTGCAATGGTAAGACTTATGTTCCTTTTACAGTAAAAGTTCTGTGCATTGTGCTCAAGCTTCAAAAAAAAGCCTACACACACACAATTTTGAAATTTCCTCCTTTGAGCGTTTTTGTCTGGAATGAACAACCATGCACTGCATACTCAACATCTTAATATGTGCAACATAATTCAGGATATTATGTATCTGACCTTATGAAGTGTCTAACATTTTAACAATCACAGTATCATAATGATAGTTTTCTATATCAGTAACATGAATTTTGTCAATCATTTCTTCATCAGGAGGTACACTACACCCATAAGTTTGGTAGCGATCATGCTGTGTACTACAACAGAGCAATATGGGCATGATCTGTGAAAGTTATTGGGTACAATACAGAATAGTATGCTCTGTACAGCATTGTACAGATAATTATTGTACATATACATACATACTAGTATTGCTGTCATGTTCAGTTGTAGTTCCGTTTGTATGAAGGCAGAACACATCGCAAACAAAGGTAGTACATGCAATGAAAGGAATTGAAAAACCCAAAGCTCCAGTTTCCTTATGATTCATGAGTAAAAATCATCATTTTGCACCAAGAAGGCAATAGTGTCCAACAAGTATCAAAGAAATTGAAGATTTCCATCAGCAGAGCTGTCAAGGCAGTACGCTGGCATCAACATCAAAGCTCATAGGCTGATTGTTCTTGCTCAGGAGCACCCAGAAAAATATCAAAATGTCAGGAAAAGTATTTGGCTGTGAGCAGTAAATGTACACTACTGGCCATTAAAATTGCTACACCACGAAGATGACGTCCTACAGATGCGAAATTTAACCTACAGGAAGAAGATGCTGTGATATGCAAATGATTAGCTTTTCAGAGTATTTACACAAGGTTGGCGCCAGTGGCAACACCTACAACGTGCTGACATGAGGAAAGTTTCCAACCGATTTCTCATACACAAACAGCAGTTGACAGGCATTGCCTGGTGAAATGTTGTTGTGATGCCTCGTGTAAGGAAGAGAAATGCGTACCATCACGTTTCCGACTTTGATAAAGGTCAGATTGTAGCCTATCACGATTGCAGTTTATCGTATCATGACATTGCAGCTCGCGTTGATTGAGATCCAATGACTATTGGCAGAATATGGAATCGGTGGGTTCAGGAGGGTAATAAGGAACGCTGTGCTGGATCCCAATGGCCTCGTATCACTAGCAGTCGAACTGACAGGCATCTTATCCGCATGGCTGTAACGGATCGTGCGGCCACGTCTTGATCCCTGAGTCAACAGATGGGAATGTTTGCAAGACATCAACCATTTGCACGAACAGTACAATGACGTTTGCAGCAGCATGGACTATCAGTTCGGAGACCATGGCTGCGGTTACCCTTGACACTGCATCACAGACAGGAGCGCCTGTGATGGTGTACTCAACGATGAACCTGGGTGCACGAATGGCAAAACGTCATTTTTTCGGATGAATCCAGGTTCTGTTTACAGCATCATGATGGTTGCGTCTGTGTTTGGCGACATTGCGGTGAACGCACATTGGAAGCGTGTATTTGTTATCTCCATACTGGTGTATCGCCCTGCGTGATGGTATGGGGTGCCTTTGGTAACACGTCTCGGTCATCTCTTGTTTGCATTGACGACTCTTTGAACAGTAGACTTTACATTTCAGATGTGTTACGACCCGTGGCACTACCCTTCATTCGATCCCTGCAAAACCGTACATTTCAGCAGGATAATTCACAACCGCATGTTGCAGGTCCTGTACGGGCCTTTCTGGATACAGAAAATGTTCGACTGCTGCCCTGGCCAGCACATTCTCCAGATCTCTCGCCAATTGAAAATGTCTGGTCAATGGTGGCCGAGCAACTGGCTCGTCACAATACACCAAGTCACTAGTCTTGATGAACTGTGGTATCATGTTGAAGCTGCATGGGCAGCTGTACCTGTACACTCCATCCAAGCTCTGTTTGAACGAATGCCCAGGAGTATCAAGGCCGTTATTACAGCCAAAGGTGGTTGTTCTGGGTACTGATTTCTCAGGATCTATGCATCCAAATTGTGTGAAAATGTAATAACATGTCAGTTCTAGTATAATATATTTGTCCAATGAATACCTGTTTATCATCTGCATTTCTTCTTGGTGTAGCGATTTTAATGGCCAGTAGTATAATAGATTAAGAACAGTCTGTGAATTGGCTGGTGAACTATACATAGCTAGGGATACATCAGGGAGCAAGTCAACAGTGAGATGGCGCCTGGCAGAAAATAACCTCCAGGCTTATGTAGCAGCAAGGAACCCATTGTTGTGCCCTGTTAACAATAAGAAGAGGCGCCAGTGGGCTATGACACCACCAGCAGGGGATTGGGAAAGAGTTTCATTCACTGGTGAATGCAAGTTCAAACTATTTGAAAGTAAACAGCAACAGTTTTTGTACTGTTTACCCTACAAATGCCTGAATCCTCAGTGTGTAATTCCAAATCTGAAGCATGGTGGGGGTTCTGTGGTGATATGGGGATCTTTTGGAAGGAATGAAGTCAGAGATTTGGTGAAAGTAGACGCAAAAATGAACTAAAAGGATTGTCATGCCATCTACGATGACATGCCAAGCCATCGGATTTGCATATAACTGGGAAAGCGCTTGTCTTACAGCAAGACAACCCAAAACATACATCCTGCTTGTGTTAGAACTATGTGAGGTCTCTAGAGGTTCAAAAATTTTTGAAAAACATAGAATGGATTCCACAGTATCCGGATGGTAATCCAATCAAGATAGTACGGGTTGGGTTGGATAGGAGACAAAAAAATGGGGACTCATGAGTGGACATGCGTGTGAGAGGTCCTACAGCAAGAATGAAGGCTAAAATTGACCCATCACGTGCTGACAGTATGCAAGGAAGAGATTAAAGCAAAGGGTGACTATTCTGAGGAATCTAAAATTTAATAGTTGCAGTTACCTATGTATTGTCTGAGCTTAATAAACAGTTAGATGACATTATAAAATGCAATTGTATAAAGTATTTCCTTTCCATTGCCCATAATCACTTAGTATTTCCAAACTTATAGAAGATAGTGTAGCACAGTCACATATCCAAGGTATTACAGATCAACAGTACTTTATTTGTTACAACTTAAAATACACTTCTGGAAATGGAAAAAAGAACACATTGACACCGGTGTGTCAGACCCACCATACTTGCTCCGGACACTGCGAGAGGGCTGTACAAGCAATGATCACACGCACGGCACAGCGGACACACCAGGGACCGCGGTGTTGGCCGTCGAATGGCGCTAGCTGCGCAGCATTTGTGCACCGCCGCCGTCAGTGTCAGCCAGTTTGCCGTGGCATACGGAGCTCCACCGCAGTCTTTAACACTGGTAGCATGCCGCGACAGCGTGGACGTGAACCATATGTGCAGTTGACGGACTTTGAGTGAGGGCGTATAGTGGGCATGAGGGAGGCCGGGTGGACGTACCGCCGAATTGCTCAACACGTGGGGCGTGAGGTCTCCACAGTACATCGATGTTGTCGCCAGTGGTCGGCGGAAGGTGCACGTGCCCGTCGACCTGCGACCGGACCGCAGCGATGCACGGATGCACGCCAAGACCGTAGGATCCTACGCAGTGCTGTAGGGGACCGCACCGCCACTTCCCAGCAAATTAGGGACACTGTTGCTCCTGGGGTATCGGCGAGGACCATTCGCAACCGTCTCCATGAAGCTGGGCTACGGTCCCGCACACCGTTAGGCCGTCTTCCGCTCACGCCCCAACATCGTGCAGCCCGCCTCCAGTGGTGTCGCGACAGGCGTGAATGGAGGGACGAATGGAGACGTGTCGTCTTCAGCGATGAGAGTCGCTTCTGCCTTGGTGCCAATGATGGTCGTATGCGTGTTTGGCGCCGTGCAGGTGAGCGCCACAATCAGGACTGCATACGACCGAGGCACACAGGGCCAACACCCGGCATCATGGTGTGGGGAGCGATCTCCTACACTGGCCGTACACCACTGGTGATCGTCGAGGGGACAATGAATAGTGCACGGTACAACCAAACCGTCATCGAACCCATCGTTCTACCATTCCTAGACCGGCAAGGGAACTTGCTGTTCCAACAGGACAATGCATGTCCGCATGTATCCCGTGCCACCCAACGTGCTCTAGAAGGTATAAGTCAACTACCCTGGCCAGCAAGATCTCCGGATCTGTCCCCCATTGAGCATGTTTGGGACTGGATGAAGCGTCGTCTCACGCGGTCTGCACGTCCAGCACGAACGCTGGTCCAACTGAGGTGCCAGGTGGAAATGGCATGGCAAGCCGTTCCACAGGACTACATCCAGCATCTCTACGATCGTCTCCATGGGAGAATAGCAGCCTGCATTGCTGTGAAAGGTGGATATACACTGTACTAGTGCCGACATTGTGCATGCTCTGTTGCCTGTGTCTATGTGCCTGTGGTTCTGTCAGTGTGATCATGTGATGTATCTGACCCCAGGAATGTGTCAATAAAGTTTCCCCTTCCTGGGACAATGAATTCACGGTGTTCTTATTTCAATTTCCAGGAGTGTAGCTGCCAACATACAACAGCTCTTTTTGTTTTCATCTGTTTGAAAGTGCGAAATAATACATAAAAGCATCATATGTGACAACAGTTATGCCACTTAACAACACTTCCGATTTTCACAGAAATTTGTCAGGCTAATCTGTCCACCCTCATATATAGAAAAAGAGCACACATGTAAAATAAGGTAAAAGCAACAGCTCACTTATGGTGGACTGATGCATGGAACACAGACACACATAAAAGGAAATGGCATTTGCATTAGCTGTCATGTTCTTGCTCTTTTTCTAGAAATAGTATACCCATACAGACACCCAAACATGCACTTCTGTGGCCACAGCATGACTGGGATTGCACATTTGGGCGTCTGTGCAGCTGTTTGTGTGAATGTATGTACTCTTCTACAAAAAGAGCAAGAGCGTGGAATTGTGTACAGTTACACATGCACAAATTTGTTATTGTTAAATTAAAACAGTGGTTGTTTATGGTGATTGTTTAATGTGTGCTACAAGATGGGGTTCAGAGTACATAAATTTCCTCTAAGGGGTAACGAAACTGTATCAATAGGCTTTGTTTTCTGTAGGGTCAGTTTCTTTGTCATATTTTGGTGAATATAGAGGGTACATGGAATATGTCATTAAATGTACTTGATACGATCTTCATGAATATTTGAATCAGGTTTTATGGTGAATCTTCTTCTGAATGGGGACAAATTAGTATTGATGTTGTACTGGGTTCAATATTGATCCAGTAGATCTTCTTACTATAAGTAAATAACCTCCCATTTTATATTGATAATGTACAAATAGTTATCTCTGCTGATTATGCAAGCATAATAATCAAACCCAGCAGAGGTGCAGCAGCAGAAGGAAAAATAAATATTCAGAAAAATTGTTGACAGTATTCTAGCAAATTGTCCACCAACTTAAAAAACAAAAAGTTAATTCAGTTCTGTTCAAGGTAGAATATAGCATGATTAATAACAACAGAGCATGGAGGAGAGTGCATATGTACAACTGAATGTTCAAAATTATGGGTTGTAGATACTGATCAGAAGTGTAACTGGAAATCAGTTGTGATAGATTTTCTCAAATGGTCCAGTTCAGAAACATTTGCTCATATTGTAATAGCTGCTTTTGATAATGAAATCATAAGAAAGTTGGCTTACTTCATCCATTTCTTTTAATGTCATAGAAAATAATTTTCTGAGGCAATTTCAAACTTAGGCGAGGAATTCATTGTACAGAAACATGCAGTAAAGGTGATGTCTAGCATCCATCCTCAATCCTCATGTAGGCAACTGTTACAAAATGTGATCTACTAGCATCAGTCTTACACGATACATTTACTCTCCTATGAAGTTTGTTGTGAAGAATAATTTACAGTTTGAAAATAATAATAGCATTCATAAAAACGACAGCAATAAGATTAAAATTAGCCTCCACTACCCACAACTTGATCTTACTCTTACACCAAAAACAGCAAAATATGCTGCCATAAAAATATTGGACCAACTACCTTGTGAATGAAAGGTACTGGCAGACAATGAAAACAGGTTAAAAAATGAAATGATTTCTGCTTCATAATTTCTACTACACAGATGAGTTTCTGAATAGATAATGTGTTTGGGTTACATTTGTTAAATGTTAATATAGATTAAGATAAAGTAAAAATCCAGGTCTGGAAATAGCCAACATGTTGCAATGTATCCATATTATAAAAGTGGTTGTTCACTTATTGTCTGGGGGAGAACCACTGTGGGGGGTAACACCCACCTATCTCTCAAAGGGGTGGATGTGATAAAGAAGCATTGCTCACGATGCACAAAGAACCAAACTATATTCTTCCAGTATTTAAGAATGACAGAAATTAGGGACTTGCAACCAACTTGACACACAATTTCACACACTTGCAAGACTTTTCCTCACTGACATCTCCCACAAAATAATGAAAGGAAAGAAGTTTATTGCTTACCACATTTTCACTGTTTATGCAGTTAAACTGCTGCATGAGGCATGATCTCTTAATGTACTACTTCTTTACTACTAACTCTGTTTGCAATGCATTTTGCAGGCAGTATTCCCATATACCACTGAATGTACTTGCAGGAATATATAATTATGACACACAGGACAGGAGATATGACATCATCAACACCGAGATGCATGAAAAGCTGCCGCATCAAGCATGATGTTATAATTTACTACTTCTATGTGCAACAGATTTTGCAAATAGTATCTGCATATACCACTGAATGTACCTGCAAAATTATATCATTGTACAACACACAGTGCAGAAGATATGGCATCATAAACATTAAGCTACATGAAAATGAAACTGCATGGAGAAATTCACTAGATACACAGGTGAAAATATATATGACATGTGTATGTGGGCAAATTTGTGGGTAAAAGTTCCTCCTAAACCTCACGATTGATTTCAACCAAACTTGGAACACATATTATGTACTATCTGGAAATAAATATGGTGGAACTAAGAGCCAGAAACCTCTTATGGGGATGAGGAAGATAACACAGATAGAGAAGAGGAGAGGAGGAGATGGAGGGAGAGAGAGAGAGAGAGAGAGAGAGAGAGAGAGAGAAGAGGAGGAGGAGATGGACTAACAGATTGGGATAAATACATACCTAGGCAATGCCAGTTACTCAGCTAGTAATATGTATATAAATGTATATCTTTTGTAAACTAAGAGTTATCACAAATATGATCCATGGAATGTGACACAAACAAACCGGATAAGAGGCTAGCTACACTAACTTACCATCTAATTGTAATTTCTGATTAAATCCACCTGCATTGTAGGTGGACATATTTGCTCTCATCTCTGTTCTCCATGTTCATAATTTTAGTAGCATCTCTGTATAGAATAAAGGTGTGAAGTCTTCCAGGCTTTGCTTCAGCACAGGGTGGTTTCTATGAAATTGTGGTAATCTTAGTTCTTACATAAAAGCGGTATAGTATTGTCGGAATTACAAAAATGTGAACAAAACAGCTGTCATCCAAAAGCATTATTACTTTACCTATTTCTAACGATTTGTGTTGGAACTCTCTTCATAAGCTCTTCATTTATGAATCCCATTCCAACTTCTCACTGTTTGACATGTATAAATACCAAGTTCCTTGAAATGTTTCATCAGAAACATTTGTCAGATCCAATTTCATTGCTACTGCCAGAGATCATTGACCACTGACCACTTTATTGCTTGCCCAAAACATACTTCAGCATGCTGTTAGTTGTTTCCAACACAAAAATTTTCCTGTTGAAATGGATGAGGTAGGGGGTGATGTGAACCATTAATAACCAGCAATTAAGTTAACAAAATATCGGTTGATTTTTGTGCCTCCTGTAAAATTTTAGACATTATGATGACTTTTGGCAGTATGCAGGTAACTAGAAAGCCATAGCTATAATGGAATGCAGTGAAACCTGTTCTATGCAGTAATGAATACCTGAACTGCACACTAATTGTTAGTAGCTTCCAGCAAAAATTGTGATTCTGTTTGGAGCCCATTGATTAACCACTTAGGTTTGCTGGGCAACCACTGGTAAAGAAAGAGTTAACTTGTCACAGACATCAGTACAGCTTATATTCCACCAAGAGCCTAGAATTTTATCTCGTTAAACTTATTGCTTGACACTTAATACCAAATTAGGAGAAGAGAAATAATCCACACATTTCCTGACAGTATGATGTACAAAATTCCAATACCTTACTAACCAATGACTGAGAACACACACATTGGAGTCGCCACTTCAGACTTGAGAGTCTTTTTAAGAATCTTTTTAAGAAGACTATATTTGTTTAAAATTGAGTAAACTGTGTTGTCCTCAGGCACCGTACCTGCAAAAACATTGATTTTGTCCAAAAAGTTGCAGATTGCTTGAACATCTTTAATGTTTAAAAGGACAAATATTGACAATTTCTAAGAAAACACAAGGAGAGTATAAAGGGTTTCCTATTTGTAAGACTGTTCGACAACTACATCATCTCTCACAAAATAGTTACAAGTCATATCTGAGAGGCACTTTTTAGATTACAGTCAGGATTCAGGCCAGCAGTTTTAAAGGAAATTACAATGGTGAAAGACTCCTTCAAATTGTGTACGTCAAATTATGTAAGAAATCTTTGAAAAGAAGCATTATCTTGTTTCATCAGAATATTAGAATAGTAACAAAAAGGTAGATGAGTTATTAGTTTGTTTGGAAGGTTTACATAGTCATGAGAAGACAGATGTACTTTGCCTGTCTGAACACCATGTAACCATGGGGATAGAGACAGAAATTAGGTGTAAGTGGTTATATATTAGCATCTTTCTTTTGCTGAGTAAATGTGGAAAGCAGAGACTTAACATATATACAGGGTGTTCCAGGGAGAATGGTCAATATTCAGGGATATGACAAGAATGATCATTTGAAGCAAAAATTCTAGTGAACATAGGTTCTAAAACACATACCTTAAGAGCTTTAAGCACTTCTTCTT
The DNA here is from genome assembly GCF_023864275.1 of Schistocerca cancellata. Lineage (NCBI taxonomy): Eukaryota > Metazoa > Arthropoda > Insecta > Orthoptera > Acrididae > Schistocerca > Schistocerca cancellata. The sequence continues at coordinate 274,176,968 of NC_064629.1, forward strand.
CTCTGATACAGTGAAACAACTCTCATCTGCAGCAAGTTCTATGCTCTCTATATTTTACGAGAAGGTATTGTGGACAAAATCAAGGGAAAAAAAGTCCTCTCCATATTTTATGAGAAGGTATTGTGGACAAAATCAAGGGAAAAAAAAGTCCTCTAAATGTGGACTCTAAAATGCATATCTTAAGACATATGAGTACTTGTGTGTCATCTCTACTGTGAAACACATGTCTCCCACGGAACAAGTACTCATAACACAAAACTGTAAAAAGTAAATTTTGCAGGGATCACGACACTGAAACTTGTACTTGTGAGCTGATGCTAAACTATGTGTTGTTTATAATTGTAACTGTATAAAGGCTTCCTCTGGGAAACTTAGAACTGTTTATTAGGCATCTTAATTCTTTATTATGCTACTTTCTTGTTCTTGTGCCTTTGTCCTGCATCTGTATAGGGTCAGCATTGTTATTAACAGATTTGACATGGTTACTTTTAAGGAGTGGCCAGATGCCCTTCCTGTCACCCCACCCCCCTCCCTGGGATGGAATATGTGCACTCCAACTATCTGCATATAGTGTTATTCATATGAAAGTGAGAAAAAGTTTCTCTAAATGCCTATGAATTGTGTAACAGTGGCAGGACTTGGGTACCAGTGTGGTATTCAACCAGCAGGATGTAGGAAGCTGCCTAAAAGCGGATGTAGGAAGCTGCCTAAAAGCCACATCAAGGCTTACGCGCACACCAATCCTCATCATTAAACTATTAGGCGAATTCAATTTGGGGCTGATGCACCTCCCTATCCCAGAAGTGGCACTTTAACAAGCATGGCTACCCAGTCACATATTTGTTATGCTATCTTTCATAAACAAAGCAATGCAGGAAACTGTAACCCTCTTCAGCATACAATTGCAGATGATTCAGGGAAGCAATCATTTGCTTGCCTTTCATCATGTCATCCAACTGCTTAGACACTCACCCACATGGAATCTTCCAGTACCTTGAGGACCCATGAAGAATGTCGTAAACACTTCCATACAAAATGCCAAGCTCCCAGGCAATGTCCTTGAGGTACACAAGCCGATCCTATTTCACCATTGCATCCACATGGTAAATGTTGTCATCAGTCAGCAGCCACCACCTCGCACTTCACAAAGCAAAACACATTTTTCCATAAATGGGCTGCATTTTCCTGTGGATTCTGATGGACGTTCATTCCTTGCTCTATAGAAAATGAATCACATTTCACTGCTCATATGCTGTGGATGTGTGAAGTACAACTGCCATCTTCAACTACTCACAGCAGCACCAGGTCATGGAGCTACAGCAGAAAAGGCTGAGCCTGCTGAAAAAAGGTCCACCACTGGAAATGGATATGTTGACTTCACATTTATAGCCGTAATTTGGCAGAAAAAAAATAGTGGCAAAGACTTTCTAATTCACTTTTCTGTGAGGGCAAGCTGAAAAATAATGCCTCTGAATTTTTTATGTGAAAACTCTTAAAGCTTTTTACATAAAACAAACCTTACTAACATTCCACATCTTTATTGTTCATGTCTATATATTCATATGGTGATGACTGTAGGCATTAATTCCAAATGTACCATACCTCGAACATCTCAGAACACTGTGAGAATGATTTCACCTGCTGATGGCATGGTCTTGAACTTCTTTGGTGTCAGTGATTCTTTGCAGCAGAACTCCATTGATAATCTCTTGTTTTGGGGGTCAAAATGGTGAACCCAGAATTCATCACCTGTCACATTGTCGTTAAGGAACTCGTCACCCTCATGCTCAAGCTGCAAAAGAAATAGTTTTGACAGATGTCCAGTCTCCTCTGTTTCAAGTCAGGAGTGAGCATTCGAGGTGCCCACTCCACACACAGGTTTCTGTACCACAGTTTTGCAGTGATGGCCTGTACATGCTCTTGTGATATAGCTGCATCTGTGTTATCCCTCAATTTTCTCTCATGAGTTTGTCAACCCAATTCTGATGAGTTTCTTCAGTTGCTGTATGCAGTCGTTCACATGCTAAGGTAGGCACCACTGCTTCTTTCATTATGAACATGAACGACCGAATGTCAACAACACTAATTTTGGTACATCATCAATGTACGCAGCTTTCATTCTTTTATGGAGTTTGATTGGATGCATGTTTTCTGTGGTTAGAAACTTGATTACAGCACAGTGTTTCTCACACACTGACCTAGTTGCATTGCACGCCCCCACGTTACACACTGCAATTCAAAGCCCTCGAGTGGCAGCGAGTTGCATCTTGCATTAGCAAAGCATAACAGTCAACTCAGTAATATGTGTGACATGTAATATGTCAACCAATACTGAGAAAAGAATAAAAAATTCAAAAGTATTACTTTTCAGCGTGCCCTTATACAAATTGCTGTACAGTAGTGAGACACCTCTATGCCAACTAGTTAGCATAATTAATTACTCTTTCGCAGAAGATTTTAAAAATAACCTGATAAGGATGGACTGGGATGATTATTAATAAGGAAAAATGCCAATGTCAAATATAACATTCTCCATGAGAAGTTTGCGACATTACTTGAAAACAGTTTTCCCAGTAAACTAATTAGGACATTAATAAGACATGCAAAAACATGGATCACTGGTGGTATAAGAGTATCATGTAAATGGTCAAGGGTAATTTATGCAATAAGAGGAACAAACAAAGATCCTTCTTTAATTACTTAGCACATAATACTCCATATTATTAACAAAAGCTATTAAAAATCTATAATTATTTGATTTATGTCTGAAATTAATGATTCTGATAACAGCATTAAATATCTAGGGAAGAGAAAGCATTTAGTTGTTGGTACTCTCATCCACTTCCCCATGTGTAATTAAGGAAGTAATAAAGTATCTCAAAAATAAAAGCTCATATAGAATTGATACCATTTTCAATACAATTCTAAACAGTTGTCATGTTATAAGTAGAATCCTCTCTGAAATATGCAATGCATTACTAAGTCCAGGCTTTCTACAGAGAGTGTGAAATATGCTAATGTTAAATCCCTTCACAAGAAAGGTGATAAGAGTGATATCAATAATTATTAACCTATTCCACTGCTGGCATAATTGCCTAAAATTTTTGAGGAAGTTATGTGCTCTAAAATAGTGATCTGTCTAAATAACAGAAATACAATGAAGGTCCAAAGAAACTGGTACACCTGCCTAATATCATCTCGGGCCCCTGGGAGCACATAAAAGTGCACAACATGACATGGCATTGACTCAACTAATGTCTGAAGTATTGCTGGAGGAATTAACACCATGAATCCTACAGGGCTGTCCATAAATCCGTAAGAGTAAGAGGGTGTGGAGATCTCTTCTGAACAGCATGTTGGAAGGCATCCCAGACATGCTCAGTAATGTTCATGTCTGGGGAGTCAGGTGGCCAGTGCAAGTGTTTTAACTCAGAATTTCTTGATGCAATAATTTACCAACAGCCGTATGTATTGTAGAAATTTATTTTATGAACTTCTTATGTGCTACCAGTTTTGGCATTAATTTAATTTAATGCTGAAACTGGTAGCACATAAGAAGGTCATAAAATAAATTTCTACAATACATATGGCTGTTGGTAAATTATTGCATCAAGAAATGAATGGATGCAGGTGATCAGACAGGATGCTTACATACGTGTCACCTGCCAGAGTCATATCTAGACATATCAGGGGTCCCATATCACTCCCACTGCACATGCCCCACACCATTACAGTGCCTCCACCAGCTTGAACAGTCCCCTGCTGACATGCAGAGTCCATGGATTCATGAGGTTTTCTCCATACCCATACACATCCATTTGCTTGATACAATTTGAAATGAGACTCGTACGACCAGGCAACATGTTTACAATTATCAACAGTCCGATGTCAATGTTGATGGGCCCAGGCAAGGCATAAAGCTTTGCACCATGCAGTCATCAAGGGTACACGAGTGGGCCTTTGGCTTCAAAAGCCCATATCAATGATGTTTCAATGAATGGTTCATACACTGACACTTTTTGATGGCCCAGCATTGAAATCTGCAGCAATTTGCAGAAGTGTTGCACTTCTGTCACATTGAATGATTCTCTTCAGTCATCATTTGTCCCACTCTTGCAGGCTCTTTTTTCAGCTGCTGCGATGTCAGAGATTTGATGTTTTACTGGAGTCCTTATATCCACGGCACACTCGTGAAATGGTCGTATGGGAAAATCCCCACTTCATCACTAAAGTCTATTCACCGAGAGCTGGGACGGAACATAAACAGTGTCACGTGAGCGACTACGCTCATTTCCAGAGAAAGCATTCGGTGTTCACGTGATACGTAGGGGTGTGGAAAATCCTTGGCGCACGCTTTGCAGCTGGTGGCGTTCGGCTGGCTGCCGAGCTGTCACAGCGGACCGTGAGAAACCTGGGCAACAATGTACGAAATAAATTTAACAATAATGTTAAACTGAGTTCATTCTGTCGAAGCAGATTTATTTTCATTCAGGTTGCTAACAAAACGCTCCATTAAAACACAATTAATTGTTAATTTTAATAACAATACCAGTAATAATAATGAGAAAGGACGAAACAAGGTTCACCCTGTCGAACTTGAACTGTTTTCATTAAGATTTATAACAAACCGCTCCTCTCTCTCCTCTATAATGCAGTCTAATTTCCACATTTGAGTTTCCATTTTTTCTACGACATGGAGGACGCACTTGTTCCAATCCTCTGCAGTCACTGTTCTTACTGCTTCTTCTAGCAGTACTTTAACTTCCGGCATTTTGTATGTTTTCCTTTTCGCTGCAACATAGCCTTTGATTCTGGCCCACACTAACTCGATTCACAGTGGTACGGAGGAATTATGAGAACTGTTTTCCCTGCATTATTCGCCATTTCATATATTGCATATTCGTTGTGCGCTGTTCTGTGATTTTTAACTATATCCAAAAGTTCTTTCTTCAACATACCGTCTTCGAAATCGATGTTTTTAGATTTTAGCCATTCTGATATTTCGTGCTTATTGGAATTCGCATTGGGAACTTTTTCTTTTGTCCGAGAATGGTACGGCGCGTTATCAAGAACAATAACTGCATTTTCCTGAAGCCGAGGAAGAACATCTTGAAACCACTTCTCGAAGGTTTCGGCGCACATCTCCTCACGATAATCTCCACTTTTCTTGGATTCGAAAGTCCACAAACATCCTTCAACGAACCCTGCTTTGCTGCCAATGTGTGCGATAATCAGACGTTTCCCTTTACCTGATGGGCCCTTGCTTCCGGTGGATAACCCGGACACAAACGTTCGTTTTGAGGAATTTATAGTGTCATCTACCCAGACGTAACTTTGGGTATGTCCTGCGTTCACCCACGTCTCGTCCAAATAGTAAATGGGTCTGCCTTCATCTCTCAACCGTTTAACGGTTCGAAGATAACGCTGCCTCCATAAAAAGATGTCATCCCTGTCTATTAGCATGCTATCGCGTGCACGCCGGACATATATGAAATTCATTTCTCTCAATAATTTATAAAATGTAGTTCTCCGAAAATTGGCCAGATCTGCATCTTCGTTCACGACTGTAACCACTTTGTCAATTGATGGCAATTCGTTACGAAAAAAAAATTCGTGTACTTTCTTTCGAATCGCATTTCTATCGAAGTCATCAACATTTTCAGAAAGTTTGTCATAATTTTCCTTTCTTGGTAGACTTCAAAGAGTGTGTGGCCTTGTACTCACTTATCACACGATACACTGAAGAACGTCCAACACCTGTAGCTGCAGCTGTTTTCGAAACAATATCACTCATCGACTGCTCTGGATGTAAAAGTTCCGTTTTATACACATTAAGCACCATGTGCTTCTCAGAAGAACTTAATGATTTCTTTTTTGCTCGCTTCTTTGGTGGACTCAAAACTGACACGTCGACCTCGCTCGCTGAATCCGTGGATGACATAATAAGGACAGCCATATGTGATACTAATGAAATAAGTGAGTACATAGAATAAGAAACCATGTGATGCTATTGGATGCGCACATAAACAGTGAATGCTCAGCGTGACTACAAACACATATACTTACTCTAATAATCAACAACTAGTCTTTCAAGCGTCTTTACAGAAGAACATAAGATATCCTGAAATCGCCGCTGTACAACACCCACTAACGAGCTCACACCTGCAACCGAGGCGGCCACACCAACTGAGCACCGCACCTGCGAACCACACAATGCATCGCTCATAAAGGACAAACGGTTCCACCCATCGCATTCGAACAAACGACAAAATTAAATTCATACCTTTCTGAAACTTTTCTCGCTTACACCCCCACAAAAGAATTTAAAGGGAAAAAGTTTGTCGCTTACTATATTTCGGATGATGATTTGGTAAAAGTTCTATATCAGACGTGAGATTTTAATTCATTGCTTCACTATTACTGACTCTATTGGGCAGAAAATTTGCAGACGTCATCAACATATAGCACTGAAGGCAATTACAAAATTATTTTGCTGTACGACACACAGTTTAGGAAATATGGCGTGATAAACATAGAGTAACCCGAAAAAACAACTTTTCCTGAAAGCTTAAATATGTCTCTTTTTGAGTGACAATAACTTTTAATGTAATGTAAATAAAGGTGTCGGAAGGTAGTTCTTGGATCAATTTATCATGTTCAGGTGTCAAATTATAAAAAACACGACTTTCATTTTTTAATTTCTGACTCCCCTGCCTTGTACACCCCTCGACGGCAGCGCTGTGGTCACGTGCCTTGCCGTGTTTACAGTACGTCTAGTACGTCTCTCGTTTCGCTGAATGGAGTTTACCTCAGACATGCTGTGTCCCATCACTCATGTACCAGCTATAACACCACATTCAAACTCACTTAAATCTTGATAACCTGCCATAGTAGCAGCAGTAACTGATCTAACAACTGCACCAGATACTTGTTGTATTATGTAGGTGTTGCCAACCGCAGTGCCATATTCTGCTTATTCACATATCTCTGTATTTGAATATGCATGATTATACCAGTTTCTTTGGCGCTTCAGTGTATGCAGAAAATCACAATTTGGACTTAAGAAGGTGTGCTCAACTAATAATATTATCTCTACATTTACTTACCATATTTTACAAGGATTAAATAACAAAATAGCACCAGTCAGTATTTTCGCAAAAAACAGTTGTTTTATGGACGTAAAGTATGGCAAAAGATGGCTTACAAATACTCAACAAAGAAAACAGAAAGTTGTACTTCATAATTCATCAACTGTAAACAGGTTTTCTTCTGCCCTTAAAGTCTTTTGCGGCAGCATGTCTGAATAAAATCTTCTTAGTTTTCAAGCTGTGTCAATTCAAATAAAATTCTTGAGCTTTTGATGGCTATCCCCACCATTGTCATCAAAAGCAGAAACCAATGATTGCAGGGCTGGCATGGTTTCTGCTTATATAGGCACATTTGCAGCCTCTGGCACCAGTCAGAGAAGGCCAAAATTATGCGTATGTGGAAGATGAGTTGGGCAGCTCATAGCACCTCCTGCCAACTGCAAGACCAAGTGACATTAGGTGGCACAAGGAGCCATGTTTGAAACTGTCACTCCTGTCTCTCTACAAGCATCAAGCATCCACATTTTTGTGATTTATGAAGAGGCGGCAATCATTAAGAGAGCTCTGCAAAATTCAGTATTGTGTCCTCTGTTGTTCCGAATATATGTTAATAGTCTTCCATGATTTTAATGAACTTTCCATCAAATGAAATTAGTTTTTTTTTTTTTTTTTTTTTTTTTTGCGGATGAAAAGTGTTGTAATCAACCCAAACAGACATGCTCCAACAGAGAAAATTGCAAATAATTAATTGGTTCTCTGTAAATGATCTCTCTTTTTACTTTCAGAAAACAGTGGGAGTTAGCAGACAAGGCAAAATCTTCAGAATTTTAGGGTGTACATTCTGATGAGAATTTAGAATGGAAAAAGTGAATTTTAAACCTTGTTTCACATCTTGGTTCAACCACACTTGCAGTTTGCATTATTGCAACCCTTGGCAAGAGCCAAATCAATAAATTCACATACTTTACTTATTTTCTTTCAATGATGTCATATGGAATTATTTTCTGAGGTAACTCATGTTTAAAAAAGAAAGTCTTCACGGCACAAAAGTGTGCTGTATTTTCTCTTGTGAAATTTGTTGTAAATAATGAATTGGAGTTCAGAAGAAATAGTGACACCCATAATCACAACACTGGAACAAAATATTTCCTTAATTACTCTTCATTAAAAGTGACTTTAGCCTGGAATGGGTTGCATAATGCTGCTACCAAAATCTTTGATCACTTATCCAAAGATGTTAAATGCCTGACAGATAGCAAAGCTGAATTTAAAAATAAGCTGAAATAGTTCCTTCTAGTCAACTCCTCCTGCCTCATAAAAGAACTTTTATTTGGAAATTCACAGCTTATTTAGTGCAAACCACTGCCAAATGCATGACAGAGGGTAAATGGGGTTTGATCCTATTCCATTTTCATACGGAGCAGAAGAATAACACTTGTTTAAATCCCCCTGTATACTATATTTAGTTCAATCTTGTCTTCATGGTTCCTATGCAGCAATATGTAGGGAGTTGAGTATATTTCTAGATTATGCATGCAGTATTGTTTCTTGAAACAGTCTCATGGATCAAACAAACGTATAATTATCTGGGCTGTCTGTCTTTGTATATGTTCAATATCCCTTGTTGGCCCTATCTCACACTCGAGGAGGAATCTGTTTTGTTTGTAATCTCCTTTGTAGACTGACTTTACTTTCACAGTATCCTACCACTGAATTGAAGTTTACCAATAGCTTTACCTACATCTGAGCCTAAATGACCATTCCATTTAATATCCCCACAAATTGTTACATCTAGGCATTATATATGATTTGACTGATTCAGATAGTGGCTCATTGAGGTTGTAGTCTAGGACAAGGCATTTTTTTGTCTCGTGAAGTGCACAATTTTAAATTTTGGAAAATGCAAAGCAAGATGCCAACCTTTGCACCACTTTGAAATCTTATCAAGATCTTACTGAGTATTTTTACACCCTGTTTATATATTGCTTCATTATAAATAACTACATCATCTGTGAAAAGTCTAAGCTTACTATTAACTTTTACACTCTGTCATCAACATACAGCATGAACAAGGATTCACACTTCCCTGGAGCATCCCTGAAGTTGTTCACATTCTTGAACTAAATATTATTTTATGTTATGTGAACTCATCTGTGAACTGCCAGCATTCATACACATTTACATAACATTTAAATGTGGAATGTGTATCTAATGGTACAGACTTGCCTGCACCTAAATAACAGAAAATCTATGGGCTTAGTATTCCAAATACAATAAGAGGAGCTGCTTGGTTAATTAGTTCATAAACCATTTGGGTGATGATCAATATTTATTAATTCAGTGGAGAGGTTTTGTGATGCAAAAATTGCAGTCATTAAGTTTTAATTATTGCCTAAAAAGTTACTTAATTATGCATGTAAATGTCTGCACTCCCAATGCACATTGAAATCTTTACATCACAGTACTGCAGCATGAAACTAGAAGGGCCAAAACAAGTTGGTGGAGTCCAGCGATAAATTGGAGTATTGTGCAGTAATTTGTTTTTGGCAGGAATGGAAAAGTTGCAGTTGTGTCAGGGCACTCTAGATGACTTCTTTAGCTGTCTGGATTGACCTGACACAACCACAGTATTTCTACTCCTTCTGAAAATGAATTACTACAAGGTTGTGCACTTTATCACTGAACATGATGTTGTTATGGATATTGTTGTTGTGGGCCAAGAATTCTCCCAGCTTTTCAGGTCAATGAGATCAGTCAACAAACATGTTCTTGACGTAACAGTAAAAGCAACTAGGTGCTATGCAGGAGCCATGTCCAGGGCAATGTCTTCAAAATGCTCTATAAACAGGTTGACTATAACTGGAGTTAATGCGATCCCCATCATGATGCCATCTGTCTGATTAAAATATTCCCCATCATACAAAAAACATGGTGATATCAGAGTGCTTAAATAAATACACAACATTGTCATCACATAACTGGGAGAGCAGATCTTTGGAATCCTGGACTGCAACATGTGTGAAAAACCAGATAACATCAAGAGCAAGTCAGGGCTGGGCATCTGTGTCGCTGTGTTGGCTAGTGGGACAAAGTGGATTTTGTAGTGGTATCCACACAAGTGGTATCCATGTTGCACATACTGTTCCATTTTACCTCAAAGCTTAGAATGATGTCTGGACAAGGAAATCAAGGTTTTATGGTCAGTCAACATGTTGAATTTGCTACCATACAAATACACATGAAATTACTTAACCCCATCAATGATCACTAAAGCCTCCTTCTCAACTTGGCAATAGCTGAGCTGTTCATTGTTTAACATTTTGGAGGTGCAGGAAATTGGGTACTCTGAACCATCCAAAAACTTGTGAGGCAAAACTGCCATAATGCCATGCAGGGATGTGTCCATTTCCAGTGTCAACAGTAGGCATGGTGTACTTGGCATCAGACATGAAGCCACCTTGAGGCTGCCCATAACGTGTGAAAAGCCTATTGACAGGTGGCTGAGCACACGAATTTAATACCCTTCTCATGCAGGTTATTTAGAGAGTGCACTGTCTGTGCCACTTGGGGAGTAAACTGGGTATAGTACATGATGTTACCCAGAAATGACTGCATCTGTTTAATATTAGTATCAGCTGTCATTCTTTTGAGCACACCGACATTGTCACATGTGTGTGACTAAGATTGTGCCCCAAGTATTTTATGCTGGGGACAAAGAAACTGCACTTTTCCAACTGACAGTGTAAACCACTTTTCTAGAGCCATTTACAAACAGATTTAAGATTCTTGTGCAGTTCCATATTCATCAATCTCATAGCAATAATGTCATAAAATAATTTACACAGTGTGGGACACCTTATATTAGTCACTGTAAATTCACTCACAACTCCAAACTGTAAGTGATCATACTTATATAAACTGGACAACATACACTACTGGCCATTAAAATTGCTACACCATGAAGATGGCATTCTACAGAGATGAAATTTAACCGACAGGAAGAAGATGCTGTGATTTGCAAATGATTAACTTTTAAGAGCATTAACACAAGGTGGCGCGAGTGGTGACACCTACAACGTGCTGACATGAGGAAAGTTTCCAACCAATTTCTCATACACAAACAGCAGTTGACTGGCATTGCCTCATGAAACATTGTTGTGATGCCTCGTGTAAGGAGGACAAAATCGTGCCATCACGTTTCTGACTTTGATAAAGGTCGGATTGTAGCCTATTGCGATTGAGGTTTATCGTATCGCGATGTTGCTGCTCGCGTTGGTTGAGATCCAATGACTGTTAGCAGAATATGGAATCGGTGGGTTCAGGAGAGTAATACGGAATGCCATGCTGGATCCCAATGGCCTCGTATCACTAGCAGTCAAACTGACAGGCATCTTATCTGCATGGCTGTAACGGATCGTGCAGCCACGTCTCGATCCCTGAGTCAACAGATGGGGATGTTTGCAAGACATCAACCATTTGCACGGACAGTTCAATGACATTTGCCGCAGCATGGACTATCAGCTTGGAGACCATGGCTGCGGTTACCCTTGACGCTGCAACACAGACAGGAGTGCCTGCGATGGTGTACTCAACGATGAACCTGGGTGCACGAATGGCAAAACATCATTTTTTCGGATGAATCTAGGTTCTGTTTACAGCATCATGATGGTCACATCCGTGTTTGGTGACATCGCAGTGAACACACATTGGAAGCATGTATTCTTCATTGCCATACTGGCGTATCACCCAGCGTGATGGTATGGGGTGCCATTGGTTACACATCTCGATCACCTCTTGTTCACATGATGGCACTTTGAACAGTGGACATTACATTTTAGATGTGTTACAACCCATGGCTCTATCCTTCATTTGATCCCTGCGAAACCCTACATTTCAGCAGTAAAATGCACAACTGAATGTTGCAGGTCCTGTAAGGGCCTTTCTGGATACAGAAAATGTTCGAGTGCTGCCCTGGCCAGCACATTCTTCAGATCTCTCACCAATTGAAAACATCTGATCAATGGTGGCCGAGCAGCTGGCTCATCACAATACGCCAGTCACTAGTCTTGATGAAATGTGGTATCGTGTTGAAGCTGCATGGGCAGCTGTACCTGTACACACCATCCAAGCTCTGTTTGAACTAATGCCCAAGAGTATCAAGGCCATTATTACAGCCAGAGGTGGTTGTTCTGGGTACTGATTTCTCAGGATCTATGCACCCAAATTGTGTGAAAATGTAATCACGTATCATTCCTAGTATAATATATTTGTCCAATGAATACCCGTTTGTCATCTGCATTTCTTCTTGGTGTAGCAATTTCAATGGCCAGTAGTGTATTTAAAACTAGCAACTGATGTGTGGCATCTTCAAGCAGCAATTGGAGAGATTTTTGAATAATAGTGCCCCCTAGCCAGTTTCGTCAACAACTCCTCTGGGCAAAGCAGTGGATAAAGATGAATGTTACAATCAGAATTAACTGAAGACTTACAATCACCACAATTACATAATGATCCATTCAGTTTTTTATTGACCACCATAGGTTCATTAACTGACTGGTGGAAACTGGGAAAATAACATGTTGGTCCTGAGGCTATGCTAGTCCTGCCTGAACAGCCACACACACCACAAATTGATGCAGGTGAACTCAGAAAAATTCAGACGCTGCAGACAGCACAAAGAAATGTGAGCCATAAAATTACATGCACATCCAAGTGCTGGTTCAAAAATCTCCTTATACAACCCATAACTGGTAAAGGCAGATTAGCCAAAAATGATAGTGGCACTAGGAGAGCATACAACTAAGTTGGTTAATATGCATTCAAAATTTTTCTGCTTAGCTACCAGTGCCAGTTCTCCAAGGAGAGGAGTGGTCCTGCAGTGGTAAGAGAGGACCTTTCACTCGGCCCTGTGGCAGCAAAGGTGAGCCAAGTTGGTAATACATGTCCTCATTGATTAGAGACATGGCAATGCCTGTGTCTAGCAGAAATTCTGTGGACTGGTTGAACAGTATCAAGTCCAATGTGAGCTTTTGTGGTGCCTGCTGCTCCATTGCTAGGACTGTGTGGACCACACTGTTGTCCTCACACTGCAGCTGAGCACATGGCTGATGGGCCACTTACAGAGACATGATGCTGAGGTCACTGCACTTACCACAGAATGATGCACAATGCAGGCATCTGCTTCTTGTACACCCACTGCCATAGTCAGGACAAGACTGGAGTTTCTTTGATGTTTGGGATGTACATCACAACGCCAAGGAGAGAGAGTGTTTCTGAGCCATCCAATAAACATTTAAAAGGTCATTTGAAGCCGAGGAGAGAGAATAATGATTTATGGACATAAGTCCCTCCCGAGATGCTGGCAGTCATGACACCCTTGGACTTGGATGAGACTTAGAGGCAGAATTAGAGGATAATGAGTAAGAATCATGTTGACCGTGGCTTGCATTGGTGACTAACAACTTGGGAAACTAGAATTTCATTTGTAAAGACATAATGAGCTGCTGAAGCAACCTTGGAAAATTTATCAGTTTTAAGTACTTTATTTATTTATTTATTTATTTATTGTTCCGTGGGACCACATTAAGGAGAACCCTCCATGGTCATGGAATGAGTCAATACATGAAATTGTAACACGATTGTAGAAACAGATAAAATGAAATATAAGAAACATATTCAGGTGACACGTCATTAGTTTAAATAAAGAAAATCAAGAATGTAACACTGGAATTTGCTTAATTTTTTAGCTCTTCCAGGAGCTCCTCGACAGAATAGAAGGAGTGAGCCATGAGGAAACTCTTCAGTTTAGACTTAAAAGTGTTTGGGCTACTGCTAAGATTTTTGAGTTCTTGTGGTAGCTTATTGAAAATGGATGCAGCAGAATACTGCACTCCTTTCTGCACAAGAGTCAAGGAAGTGCATTCCACATGCAGATTTGATTTCTGCCTAGTATTAACTGAGTGAAAGCTGCTAACTCTTGGGAATAAGCTAATATTGCTAACAGCAAACGACATTAAAGAAAATATATACTGTGAGGGCAATGTCAGAATTCCCAGACTATTGAATAGGGGTCGACAAGAGGTTCTAGAACTTACACTACACATAGCTCGAACAGCCCGTTTTTGAGCCAAAAATACCCTTTTTGAATCAGAAGAATTACCCCAAAAAATAATACCAAATGACATAAGCGTATCAAAATATGCGAAGTAGACTACTTTTCATGTTGAAATGTCACTTATTTCAGATACTGTTCTAATGGTAAATAAAGCGGCATTTAGTTTCTGAACAAGATCCTGAACATGGGCTTTCCACAACAGCTTACTATCTATCCGTACGCCTAGGAACTTGAACTGTTCCGTCTCGCTTATAACATGCCCATTCCGTCTGATTAAAATATCAGTTCTCGTTGAATTGTGAGTTATAAACTGTAAAAACTAAGTCTTACTGTGATTTAGCATCAAATTATTTTCCACAAGCCACGAACTTATTTCATGAACTACATTATTTGATAATGTTTCAATATTACACACAAGATCCTTCACTACCAAGCTGGTGTCATCAGCAAACAGAAATATTTTTGAATCACCTGTAATACTAGAAGGCATATCATTTATATAAATAAGAAACAGCAGTGGCCCCAGCACCGATCCTTGGGGAACGCCCCATTTAACAGTGCCCCATTGGGACTGAACAAAATTACCACTCTCAATATTGCGGAGAATTACCTTCTGCTTTCTGTTCTTAAAGTAAGAGGCGAACCAATTGTAAGCTACTCCCCTTACTCCATAATGTTCCAAATTCTGCAGTAATATTTTGTGGTCAACACAGTCAAAAGCCTTCGTTACATCAAAGAAAACACCTAACATTCGCAACCTTTTATTTAATCCGTCCAAACCTCACAGAGAAAAGAGACTATAGCATTTTCAGTTGTTAAGCCATTTCTAAAACCAAACTGTACATTTGACAGCAAATTATGTGAATTTAAATGCTGCAGTAACCTTGTATATACAACCTTCTCGATAACTTTAGCAAACACCGATGGCATAGAAATAGGTCTATAATTATCAACATTATCCCTGTCTCCCTTTTTATAAAGTGGCTTCACTACCGAGTACTTTAATCGGTCAGGAAACCGACCACTCCTAAAGGAAAAGTTACAGATATGGCTAAGTACTGGGCTAACATACATGGAACAATACTTCAGTATTCTGCTAGATACCCCGTCATATCCATGAGAGTTCTTGGTCTTTAGTGATTTAATTATTAACTCAATCTCCCTCTTGTCAGTATCATGGAGGAGCATTTCAGGTAACAGTCTCGGAACACTTTTTTCTACGAGCGCTATATGATTCCCTGTTGGGACTAGGTTTCTATTTAGTTCACCTGCTATATTCAGAAAGTGATTATTAAATACTGTACATATATGCAACTTATCAGTAACATGGACATTCCCACTGTGCACTGATTCTATATCCTGGACCTGTCTCTGCAGACCAGCCACATCCTTTACGACTGACCATATGGTTTTAATTTTATCCTGAGACTTAGCTATTCTATCTGCATACCACATACTTTTTGCCTTCTTAATAACTTTTTTAAGCACCTTACAATACTGTTTGTAATGGGCTACTGCATTTAGATTGTGACTGTTTCTAACGTTTTGATATAATTGCCACTTTGTTCTACAAGATATTCTTATACCTTTAGTCAGCCACCCAGGCTGCCTGTTTGTGCTAGTACCCTGTTTTGAATCATAATTAGGACCAGATTTGGCCAAAGTGACCTCCCTGTCAGGTGCAAGGTGCACAATTACATCTTGAATCAATGGTTCCACATACAAAACTGTACAGTTCTGGCATGTGAAATAGCACTTGCATGCAAGACCCTGCAAGCCCGCAGCCCATGCTGCATATGCCTGCCCATGTTGGTTGTGACACAGATTAAACTGGAGCCTAGCCACAACAAGGTGCATCTGCTGACCATATTATTCAGTTAATAGAGCAGTCAGTTTCTGCTGAGCCTGTGGTAAGTGCAGTGACCTGACCATCGCGTCTCTGTAAGCAGCAGCTGCAGCGTGAGGACAACAATGTGGTCCACACAGTCATAGCCATGGAGCAGGCACTTCCCTGCCACCACAAAAGCTCACATTGGACTTGATACTGAGAGTGGTTGCAATTTATGCGTCCCCTCATTAAAATTACTACTAGAAGATGAAAGCAAAGCACTTTGCTGTCTACCAGGAACACCATAAGCAAAACAGTATAGTTCAAAATGGCAGAGGTAGATTTCCGAGCTTTCCAAAGACTCATTGAAGGTGGCAAATGGTAGTGATGGCATAGCCATGGCCACTGACTGACACTGAGATTGTTCTACATCTAGATCTACATCAGTAATCCGCAACTCACCTTAAGGCATGTGGCGGAGGGTACCCTATACCACTACTAGTCATTTCCTTTCCTGTTCCACTTGCAAATAGATTGAGGGAAAAACAACTGTATATATGTCTCCAGATGAGCCCTAATTTCTTGTATCTTATATTTGTGGTCCTTACATACAATGTATGTTGGAAGGAACAGAATTTTTCTGCAGTCTGTTTCAAATGCCAGTTCTCTAAATTTTCTCAATGGTGTTCCTCAAAAAGAATATCACCTTCCGTGCAGGGATTACCATTTGAGTTCCCAAAGCATCTCTGTAACATCTGCATGTTGTTCGAACCTACCAGAAAAAAATCTAGCAGCCTGCCTCTGAATTACTTTGTCTTCCTTTTATCTGACCTGGTACAGATCCCAAACCCTTGAGCAGTACTCAAGAATAGGTTGTACTAGTTTTCTATATGCAGTCTCCATAGAATATATGAACCACACTTTTCTAGAGTTGTCCCAATAAACTGAAGTCAACCATTCACCTTTCCTACCACAATACTCACATGCTTGCTCCATTTCATATCACTTTGTAATGTTACATAAAGATATTTAAACAATGTGACTGTGTCAAGCAGGACACTACTAATGCTGTATCTGCACATTATGGGTTTGTTTTTCCCATTCATCTGCACTGACTTACATTTTTCTAAATATAGAGCTAGCTGACATTTATCACACCAACTAGAAATTTCGTCTGAGTCATCTTGTATCCTCCTACAGTCACTCAACTATGATATCTTACCATACACCACAGCATCAACAACAAACAACTGTGAATTGATACCTGCCCTGTCTGTCAAATCATTTATGTATACAGAAAATAATGGCAGTCCTGTCACAGGTCCCTGACGATACCCTTGCCTCTGACGAACACTCGCCATCAGGACAACATACTGGGTTCTATAACTTAAGAAGTTTTCAAGCCACCCACATATCTGTGAACATATTCCATATGCTCATACCTTCTTTAACAACTTGCAGTGGGGCACCATGTCAAACGATTTCCAGAAATCTAGAAATATGACAACTGCCTGTTGCCTTTCATCCACACTTTGCAGTATATCATCTGAGAAAAGGGCATGTTGAGTCTCACATGATCAATGCTTTCTAAAACCATGGTGATTTGTGGACATGAGCTGCCAGAGAACAATTGTCTGTTCATGCTGTTGCTGGCACAGTTTCTGGCATGCTGCTGTTGCAGTACCAGCTATCACTGGTGCCATTATTCTTGAGCTGCAAACAGTTGTTGTTCTAGCTGTTGCTATTGTAATGACAGCTGGTGCTTCCAAAGTGCTAGAAACATGAGATCCATAACAAAGGCACTGGGTGCTAACATGTAGCTGCAGACATGATAGGATAAGAACTCATTGCCACTTTTATGTCTGCTCTTGATGCAGATGTGTAAATGCAACACAAAGCCATGTTTATTATGAGCTGAACACTGAATAAATGCTGACAACAAAAGCCAAGTTGTCAAAGTCCACAACTAGACTGGAATTCAGAAAACTATGAGACATGATACACAATTACTCAGCCAAAGTACTATTTACAACTGAGTCATGGCTGGTTGTTTAGCCCTTTACTGTGAGTGACTCCACCCATGTGACATGTCTTTCATGCCTCTGGTCATGATCTTCACTCATGAGCTGTAATGCCTCTGAACCATTAACATCTGCCCATGGGCATATTAAAGTAACCACTAAACTTCTTGGGATGTTGATAGAGTAAACAGTTTGTCCTATGCCTTTAATGTCCTGAGTAAAGTCTGTCATATCAAAACACTAAAATGTACTTACTTTGCATTTTTATTCTCTGTACTCATATATTGTATTTCATTTTGGGGCACCTCATGCAGAGAGATAATACTCAAGACAATGAGACACGTGTCTCCCTTCCTCAACACTGCACATCACTTCCTGAAGCTCAGTAACCAGCCTGTATCCTGTAATTGTGTTCACAGAGCAGTGTCTATAATTCCTGTAACTTTACATATTTTTAAAGAAAATAAAGACATTCACCATTCTCAAACCCATCATTCTAATGATGTATTTGTAATTAGTCAATGGCTATGTAAAGGACACAGCAGTCTAAGGCATAGGGGACATCTTCCATATGATACCTGGTAGCTTAAAGTCAAATAGAGAAGACTTCAGAGCAAAAGTAAAAACATGGCTTCACATGTCTGCTATGCTGTAGAAGAATTTATGAATGCCAGTGTAAATTAGCTCATTCTATAGAAATAAGTGTTATTTTTCTTATTATGAGTTTAAAAAAAAAAACAGATTAAATGTTTCCTTAAATATCATTAGTTTTTAGCTGATCTATTGTCATTCTACAGATGTAACTGGTGTTTTTCTGATAATGATTTAGTTATAACACAGGATGTCAATAAACCTGGAAACTATTGTAAATAAAACATCATGGTTTAGTGTACAGCATTTAATAGCTCTCATAGCTCTTTTCTGTTATGCCATAATTTTAGTGTGTGCCCCACTCATCACCCATGACAGTGAGATTTGAGTTCTGCCCATGTACAAGTCAGCATTGCAGCATCAACAGTTCAGATTGCTTCATTGATTTTTGCGCAAAGTGTAGCAATGTAATTGAATGGTGTTGTGTACACATGATTCTTGACATTATCTAACAAAAAAAGACTAATGGCTTGACACAGAAAGAGCATGTTATGCAATGAGACCATCATGACCCATCCACCACTCAGGAAAAGTGTCATGCAGCACATCCCACATGTTCAAACTACAGTGTGTGGGTGCACCATGATGCTGGAAGATGATGGACAGCTCCAAGTCTTTGATCTGTGGTAGCAGGAACCATTTGAGCATGTCTGTGTAAACATTTCCCAGTTTAGTTTTTTCTATGAATAAAAATGCATTTATAGCCCTATCATCCATTAGGGCACACCAAAAATTATGCTTTGGGTTATCATGGATATGTTCGCACATACAGTGTGGGTTTTCAAAGCCCTAAATGCTGTGTCGATTCACATGTCCAGAAATATGGAACATTGCTTCATTAGAACACAAGCTCTTTTAAGGGTAATCATTGTCAGCATCTATGAGGTCCAATGTGGAATACCAGAATGCATACTACAGAGGATGATCCTTTGGCTACAGCACTTGAACTATTTGCACTTTGTACACAAAAAGACATAACCACTTACGTAACACTTTATGGACAGTTGATCTTGTTTCCTGCAATTCCCATGATGTGTGATGACTTCTGGCCTGCTGCACTGAAATGCAGCTTGCACTCTTTCAAACTATGCTTGAGGCACAGGGTGAAATCCACTTCAAAGAAGGTATTTTCTCTGCCTGTCCCTATAAAGTTTTTGAACCACTTCATTGTTCTTGTTTTTGTTGGTAGTGCCCTTCCATACTGACATCAATAATTCTTCTCTACCATTCTCACAGATTCAGATTTTGCATACCAAATGACATGTTGCACCTTCTCAATGTCTGTCATCAATCTCAGGCACTCCAAGTCGAATCTGCAAGAAAGGACAAAGGAAAAAACTTTGAGGGCTTATTTCTAGTAGTTTATAAGCAATGATTTTTTGAAATGATAGTGGGATTTTATGGACACCCAGTTTGATGCAGCTCTCCATGCTACTCTACCCTGTGAAGCTTCTTCATCTCCAAGTACCTACATCCTTCTGAATCTGCTTAGTATATGCATCTCTTGGTCTCCCTCTACAATTTTTACCCTCCACCTTGGCCTCCAGTACTAAAATGGTGATCCCTTGATGCCTCAGAACATTTCCTACCAACCGATCCCTTCTTCTAGTCAAGTAGTGCCACAAATTCCTCTTCTCTCCAATTCATAGACACCCTATGTTTATACAAATTGTAACTGTGAATTGTACCACACACATCTGTAACAACACACAATAAGATTCCTGAAATAAAAAAATAAAAAAAAACCCTGCTAGACATTTGCTGATTACTAATTGGCTTTGATTTAGTAAGAGTGAACATATTAAGTCTTTATATTGATTATGTAACTACATTTTCATTACAGTTAATTATTATTTTATGACTGCCACATGACACTGCATCATCTCTACACTAGATGTTATGCATGCTTCATGTAAGTCTCCAAAAAATATATAATAATAATAATAATAATAATAATAATAATAATAATTCTGCTCACCAAGTGGCAGCAAGAGAACAGACACATAAAAGAAGGTTACACACATGCAAGCTTTCAGAGCCAGTGGCTCCTTCTTCTGGCAGAATGGCTGAGGGGGAAGGAAGGGGGATGAAGAAAAAGGACTGGAAAGGTTTAGGAAAAGGGATCGATTTCAGAAAAGTCCTCCAGAATGTGGGTCAGGGGAGACTTACTGGATGGGCTGAGAAGGAAAGACCGATTGTCTTTCAGTCTGTCAGTCTTTCCTGCTCATCCTGTTTGGTAAGTCTTTGGTGACCTGCAGTTCTGGGTGACTTTTCTGAAATCCACCTTTTTTCCTAAACCTCTCCAATCCTTTTTCCTTCACCCTTCTTCCTTCTCCTTCAACCCTTCTGCTGGAAAAAGGAACCACTGACTCTGAAAAGTTGCAGAAGTTTAACCTTCTTTTATGTGTGCATTGTTATGACACTTTGTTGTCATGTATTAGCAATTTGCAGGTGGTACTGAGAGCTCTAAATTCATTTTTTTATTTTAGTGTTACAGCTGTCAACATCACTCTTTTTCTGTAAATTATGATGGAAAATCTAGGGTGGATAACATAAATGAAGCAGGATAGAGTGCTATTCTCCACACAGAGCAGGCACTGAGTGGCTGAGTGGCACATTTCAGGTACATTTAAAAGTAGACTAAGCTATCTGAAAAAGTGCTTTTCAGGTTAAGAAAAATACGCACACATTCTTACACACACACAAATCACATACACACTTGGTCTCTATCATCCGTAAGGGCTGAGGCCTGCTGAGTACCAGTCTGTCCTATTTCATTGTTGTTAAATTGTGAAGGATTATTTATGATGAATTTCATCAGCAAGTATACATACTGAGATGCAGCAAATAAAATGCCTACCTCCTTGAAGAGTAGTCTGCAAGATGATTGGGGGTGAACATCACATATTACTCTTATTGCTCTTTTCTATCCAAGCAATATTTCGTTTCTAAGTGATGAGTTACCCCAAAAGAATTATACAATAAAACATTTAATTATGGGAAATATGGGAACTGTGTTAATATGTTGAGTTATTTGTGTTTAACACTAGTAGTTATACAAAAAGACAGACATTATTTAATTGGATAGACAAAAAATCTATTCACCAAGTGGAGGCAGAACACACACATAAGAAATGGTTGTAACTGGCAAGCTTTCAGAGCCAGTGACTTTTTCTTCAGGCAGAAGGGTTGATGGGAAAGGAAGAGGGGTGAAGGAAAAGAACTGGAGAGGTCTAGGAAAAGCGGTAGATTTTGGGAAAGTCACCCAAAACTACAGGTCATGGGAGGCTTACCATGTGGAATGAGAGGGAAAGACTGAAAAACAGACATCTGCACTTAGCTTGTTTAAGCAGTTCAGTAATATATTTCTTCCGTTTCAAGTTTTCATGAGGATGTACACCCTAAAATTTGGAACATTCTACCATATTTACTGACTCTTGCTCTTGATACGTTAACTGTTGTTCTGTTGTACAGAACTGAATATACTGCTCTTTTCCAAAATTAAAGGGGGGTCCATTTCCAGAAAACTATTTGATAATTCTTTGAAAAATGTTGTTAATGATTTCTTTTGTTGCTTTCCCCTCTGGCAGGGTTAATTAGAATATTTTTGCTATCTGCCAAAAGTGCTAACTCTGCTTGATCTTTAAGTAAATTACCTTAGAAATAAATTGTTTCAAGGATCATACTCCATATGTCCCAGTGTCAGTATGAGGAGAGCAATTTCCAAGTTCTTGTAAAGCTGAAAGCTCTGTGTGAGTAGTGTAGTTAATGGTGGGGAGTTCCAAGCTGGATGTGTCTAGAAAATGATCAATTCATCTTGGAATATTGGTATCTCATACTGGTTGCTTTCATCTTGAGTGTCAAACCATCACAAGGCAGTATCAAAACATGTAAATACATGAGAAGCAGCCAGTTTTATTGACCGCTAGTTGATGAGATGCTGGCACCATCAGCTTTATCAGTCATGAGGTTTATAATTTTGCTATCCTGCATGATCTTGTGCCCTGGATCTGCATGATTGATTCATGACAATTGAGTTCTTTTAGCATACTGAGCATTTTGGACATATTATTCTGTACATCATTTTTAATTAGACTGAAAAATTTATGCCATAACAAAAAATTTTATTCCTGGCTTTTTTTTTTCAAATTACATTCCTTACACTGTATCATACTGCTCCAATCATGTAGGATGTATTTTCCAAATCAATGTTTCAACAGTTTCTTAATAGACTTTTTTCTCCTTCCTCTTCTCTTTCTAACAATAACTTACATAATTCTTTTCTATAATACCATTTGAAAGTCTCAATTATGACGTGATCCATGGGCTGTAATAAGTTTCCATTAGGTGGAAGAAATATTGCTTTTATGAACTTGTCCTCTTTGTTTGAGATATCACATGATGGATGAGTTTGTGTGTTGCCAGGCAGTTGTGTTGTGAGGCAGATCTTGAATGTTTCGTGTCTCACAGCAGTGGGTGAATGTTTGAATGATGTCACTGAGTGTATGCCAATGTGGCAGGCAAGTTCCCATGCTGACAGTCCTTCATATAGTTAAGTGATAAAGCAGTGCAATAAGCATGAAATGACCCTTTGAGGCACACTGTCAGACTTATAAGTGTACACAAGCCACTGTCCAGGATTGCAAGTGATATGTAGGTGAGTGGAACAGGTGGTTACTAGGGCTGACTGAAAATCACACATTTGAAGACATTTTCTGTATTTATTGCAGTTTAGAACAACTACAGATGTCACCTTCACCAGAGGAAATGCTAAACATAAAATAGTGAGATTCACCATTGTCTCTCTACAGGCAGGTGTGGGAAGCAGTCAAGTGGCCTCTCTCCTATATCTTGTGACCAGTTATTCATAGAATAGTGGCCAATTTATCATCATAGTATGGGCTGCTCTTGGACTGTGATCATCAGTTCAGCACTCATAGCAGCATGATGGGTAATGAATGTAAAATACAGATGAGATACAGTAACAACAAAAATGATTAATTTGTAGGGGTTCACATTGTGACTGACAACTGGAGTTGTACACTGCATTGTCCTGTTCACGACTGGATACAGGACCACATATTGCATTTTTTCTGAGCCACCAACAGCTTTAGTGATGAATAATGAAGGCAGGTTTTTCTTCTGGTTTTGTAGCTTTGGAAATTACTAATATTTTCTGACTTTGTCCATTATTTATGATGAATTTGTGCATGTGGGGGGAGGGGGGAGGGAGGGGAGAAGAAAGGGGGGGGGGACTTACAGGAATTTCTTCTTGTTTAAACTATTACAAGTATGTCATACAACAATCATTTTGATTTGATTTGATTTGATTTGATTTATTTCGTGTTCCATAGGTCCAACTGTGTTGGGTTCACAAGGATGTGGAACAAGTCAGGTTTTTACAAATACAATCTGATAATCTTATAGCATATACAGAAATTTGAGTACATAATTATATAAAAATTTATACAGTAAATTCTTTGGGCAGCAATACAGAAAAAGAAAACATATATTTTCTTAGAATCATTAAAGCACTACAGAAAACAGATACAGAGCACACACAGATACAGAGCTCAGGTTAAATAACGTTCTTAGTGGCATTATGTCAACTTGTATTATATAATATTAAAATTTTACAATTTATTTAGTTAAAAATTCATCTGGACTGTAAAAAGCTTTCTCTAGCAGAAATATTTTTAGTGCTTTCTTAAACTTACTCTTGTTATGAATCTCTGTCTTTGTTTCAGGAGGAAGAGCATTGAAGAGTTTTGCTCCAGTGTAGTGGACACCCTTTTGCGTCAAGCTCAAATTTCTGTGCTCGCTGTGTACGTCATTCTACCTCCTTGTGTTATGCTCATGAAAATTACTGTTTGGTTGAAATATTTCTGTATTTTTACAGACAAAACACATGAGAAAAAATATATTGGCATGTACTTGTGTATATTTTAAGTTTTCGAAACCTATTTCTACACGAGTCTCTTGGTCACAATCCACATATAATTCTTAAAGCTCGCTTCTGTGCAATGAACACTTTCCTTGCTAATGGCTGGTTGCCCCAAAAAATAATTCAATATTCAATGAGAGTGAAAATAGCCATAGTATGCCACTTTTGCAGTGTTAGGTTCAACACATGTAGTGACAACCCATAAAGCATAGGTAACAGAGCTAAGCCTCTTACAGAGATCAATAATATGTGAAGACCAGTTCATTTTCTTGTCAATGTGCACTCCAAGAAATTTTGTTGTTTCCATTCTTTCTATTGATTGATTACCACATGTCACACTTATCTCGCTCTCTTTTTCTGTTTTTGTACAGAATTGAATAAAGCTGGTCTTACTGGAATTTAATGAGAGACCATTCACCTTGAACCAATTAAACACATCTGAGAGTATGTGATTAATGAGTTCCTCAAGATTATTGTCTGTTCTACTGCTCATAAAAATTGTGGTATCATCAGCAAATAATGTAAATTTACACGGCAGGCCTGTACATGATGGTAGGTCATTTATAAAAATCAGGAATAATAGTGGCCTAAGAATTGAGCCCTGAGGCACTCCACATGTAATGGAACGCCATTCAGAATCTGAGGAAGTGTCACATACTCCACTGGAGCTATTCAAGACTACTTGTTGTTTTCTGTCTTGGAGGTATGACTGTAGCCAATTGCCAGCAACACCACTTATTCCTACTAATTTTGCTCTTTGCAAGAGAATCTGGTTATCAACACAGTCAAATGCTTTGGATAAATCACAGAAGACACCAAGCACTAGCATTTTTTCATTAAGGGGTTCTAGGACTTCATTTGCAAGTGCATAGACTGCGTCTTCTGTTGAACGGCCCTTTTGAAAGCCAACTTGGCTCTTGCTGAGAACTCCATTCTTCATGAGATGATTAGTAATTCTTACATGTATTAGCTTTTCTAGAGATTTGGAGAAAGCTGTCAGCAAAGAGATAGGTCAATAGTTAGTTAGTTCAGTTTATCGCACTTTTTTTTACAGGGGCTTCACAATGGCACGCTTAAGTGTACTGGGAACAACACCTTTCTGAAGGGAAGCATTCAAAATATGACAGAGAATGTCCCTTATCCACACACAAGAATATTTCAATAAATTACTAGATATATTATCAACCCCAGAAGAGCTCTTACTTTTTAGAGACATGATGATTTTTGAATTTCTTCTACAGTGACAGGATTAAGGTGCATTTCTGAAATTGTGTTTGAGTATACTGCTTGACAAAGAGTTACAGCGTCATCAACATTGGGCTTGCAACCAATCTGTTGAGTTACTGATAGGAAGTGTTTATTAAAAATCTCAGCCACTGTTTTGGGGTTATCTACTAGGGTACCTTCATATCTGATTTTATTTACATCTTCTTTGCTTGTCGTATCTCTTCCTGCTCCTTTTTTTTACAATGTTCCAAATTGTTTTTTATTTTATTATTAGAATTATCTATTTTCTTCTCATAATAAAGGGCTTTTGATTTCTGTATTAGTTTCTTCAAAATTTTACAGTATAATCTATATTGATTCCATTTTTCTACATCTTTACAGAATCTTATTGCAGTATAAGTTTCCCTTTTGCTTTTACATGACTGTTTTATACCTTTTGTAATCCAAGGCTTACTTACAGAATTGGAAGCACTGTTTCTGACCCATTTCTTGGGAAATATTTCTTCAAAAGAGCACAGAATTCATTTATAAAACAGTTAAATTTAGTAACAACATCATCATCGCTATATACTAAAGACCAACCCATTTGCTGCAACCTGTGGTTGAAAGTTTTTTTTTTTGCCTCTTCATTCATTACTCTTATGAATTTCCATTGAGGAAATTCTTTTTTGAACAGATTAACATCATAAAGAGTGAGAATTTGTCCATCGTGATCTGAAAGCCCACTGACAGTATAATTCAGATGTCTACTTACATCTAAAAAAATGTTGTCTATCATAGTTTGGCACTTGGATGTAATTCTTGTTGGGAAGTTTATTACTGATGTCAGATTATGTAAGGTCATCACAATCTCAAAGTCAATTTTATGCTTATTTTCTGTCATAAAGTTTATATTGAAATCACCTAAAACTACAATATCCTTTGCTTTTGAAAGTAACCCTGACAGAAGGAGTTCCATTGAATGCAGAAAAGTTTTTATGTCACCTGAGGGATCCCTGTAGAGAGCCAACACTATTATTGTGTAGAATTTAGTTATTATTTCTGTGGTACATGCCTCAAATTGATGTTCCACACAATATTTCTTAATATCTATAGCTTTGTGTGCTACACTATCCTTAACATTAATTGCTACTCCTCCTCTGTCTTTACTTTCCCTACAGTAGTATGTTACTAAACTATAACTTACTATAGATGGCAAGGCACATGTATCAGTAACACGGTGCTCAGTTAAGCACAAAATCTGAGCATTGCGGAATATTGACCAGTATTACGTTAGTGTGAGTGAGATTCCTCAGAAATTTTGTACCTTATTCATTTACCCATATTCATGTGATTCACTTACCTTTGATGTCATTCCATGTATTGTTTAGAACTGTCCTTTTCACTAATGTTAATAAGAAGTTGATCTGTTTTGTTTAAGAGGCCCCTCATATTTTGATGAAAGAAAGAGATGCCTTCCTCTTGCTTTTTCATTCTATTAGTGCTGTTACCTGACAGAATCGACTGGAGTCTGTCTTGAGATAGGAGTGAGGAGACACTTGACACTACCTACTGTTGTCCCTTCTTTTTCTTCAGGCCCACACATAAAAAATCGTTGAGATGAGAAGGAGGCTCAGCATTCCTTCTGCCCAACAGCCTTATATTTGTTGTTGTCGATGGTGATGCTGTTTCTGACACTTCAAATGTTGGTTCTGCCACTACTGATGTCTTCTCGTTTTTCTTGTTTTCGTCTAAAATAATATTTGGATGATGAGGAACTGTAGTTCTTTTGTCATTGAAATTGATGTCCACTGTTCTTTCTGTTAAAACTTCGTCTTTTTTTACATGTTTTGCTGGTGCTGATGATGGTTCTAATGCTTTTAGCTTTTTTTTTTTAAGTGTTTTTGTTATGAAGTCAGGTGATGGTGATGCAATTATCGTTTTGGTTTTGAATTTATTTTGGTGGTTTTTTATTACCTTGGTTATCAGGTTTGCCAGATATTCTTTCCCCAAGCCATTCAGGTGAAGTCCGTGTTGCATGTGGAATCTACGTCCAGTACTGCTTATATCAACACCTTTCACGTTCTTAAAATGTCTGCAGATTTTTGCAAACTGATTGTTGGCACTTTTTATTTCCCTGTTAACACATGACCATCCTACAAGATCATAGCGATGTGGAATATTGACCAGTATTACGTTAGTGTGAGTGAGGTTCCTCAGCTACTTTGTACCTTATTCATTTACCCATATTCATGTGATTCACTTAAGTTTGACGTTATTCCATGTATTGTTTAGAACTAAATGTATTGTCTTTTTTTTCTAAATTAAGAGAGTGTCTGTTTACACAGAACCAATTGATAATTCTTTGAACAATATTCTTGACATCAGATTCTGTTTCTGACTCTACAGATGATTAACTGTAATACTTGATTTAAGTGAAAAAAAGTACAAGATCTGTTGATGCAAATTAAGTGAAAGGTTATATGACAGATGAAATCTGTTTATTTCTCCCCAATCAATAAAATTTGCTCTCCATCCTGCATTGTTTGAATTAGTATTATCATTTTTTTTATTTTTGTGTTAAGTATGAGACAGATAAATAGTTTGTTAAAAAATTATTTCCATAAAATTCTAACTGTTATAGTAGGTAACATGATTAACACAGTCAAATGAATTGAGATCATCACAAAACATACCAAATGTTGGTGTATTGTTTTCTTAAGGCTAATAATATTTTATGATGATATGCATACATTTTCCACAGATATCTACAGCTTGGTCTCAGTGGTGACATCTGTACATGTGAATGCTAAAATGTGTCTAGAATGCACTGGAGAAATAAATTGCAAACCCATCAGTCACTAGCAAGGGCTCTGCAACACCAACACATAGCTCCTTTACTGGTAAAATTGCCTATGGATCTCTCTAAGCACATCATGTCTAGCACATCACATTACCGCTCAGCATGTCTCACAGCTACAATAAACCATGTCCCCTATTAACAGTTTAGAGGGTTTTTCCAGATTTCTTCATTATGTGTGCATTTAATTTCAGAACTTTGGTGATTATTTTTTGGACTGTTGCATGTCTAATACTTGCTGATCTATCCTTATTCTGTAACACAAGAGTAGTATGAAGATATAATTTACCAAATTAAGTTTTCTCACAAAGACATGTGTACTGAAGAAGTATGTAGCAAACTAACATAACTGACTGTTAACATACTAATGACCATCCCCATGGTATACTGCTCAGTATTGCTGCCACTGACGTGGAAGTCCCAGGCAATTTGTAGGCTATAAAAGGAGAGTGATACTTTGACTGAACAAGAACACAACTTGAGAGTTTAGAAAAATGTGTTATAAACATTAACTTGTAATGGAGTTACTGAGTCCAAAAAACTGAATATGAAGCCTTCACAAAGCGAATTATGAGATTACACCAATCAAACTGCTCACACACAGAATGAAATTCATCTAACATTAACTTGGGGTGGAAAATACATGATAGGATGAGTGAAGACAATCATTCACTCTGCAGAAGAAGTATTAATCAGCATGTTGGGTGAATGTTAAAAAGGGTTTGAACAGGGAAGGACAGCAGGAAGTATATGGGGTGTCACAAAAAGGTACGCCAAACTTTCAGGAAACATTCCTCACACACAAAGAAAGAAAATATGTTATGTGGACATGTGTCCGGAAACACTTACTTTCCATGTTAGAGCTCATTTTACTACTTCTCTTCAAATCACATTAATCATGGAATGGAAACACACAGCAACAGAACGTACCAGCATGACTTCAAACACTTTGTTACAGGAAATGTTCAAAATGTCCTCCGTTAGCAAGGATACATGCATCCACCCTCCATCGCATGGAATCCCTGATGCGCTGATGCAGCCCTGGAGAATGGCGTATTGTATCATAGCCATCCACAATACGAGCACGAAGAGTCTCTACATTTGATACCGGGGTTGCGTAGACAAGAGCTTTCAAATGCCCCCATAAATGAAAGTCAAGAGGGTTGAGATCAGGACAGCGTGGAGGCCATGGAACTGGTCTGCCTCTACCAATCCATTGGTCACCGAATCTATTGTTGAGAAGCATATGAACACTTCGACTGAAATGTGCAGGAGCTCCATCGTGCATGAACCACATGTTGTGTCGTACTTGTAAAGGCACATGTTCTAGCAGCACAGGTAGAGTATCCCATATGAAATCATGATAACGTGCTCCATTGAGCATAGGTGGAAGAATCTGGGGCCCAATCAAGACATCACCAACAATGTCTGCCCAAACGTTCACAGAAAATCTGTGTTGATGACGTGATTGCACAATTGTGTGTGGATTCTCGTCACACAGGTTGATTGTGAAAATTTACAATTTGATCACGTTGGAATGAAGCCTCATCCATAAAGAGAAGATTTGCACTGAAATGGGGATTGACACATTGTTGGACGAACCATTCGCAGAAGTGTACCCGTGGAGGCCAATCAGCTCCTGATAGTGCCTGCACACACTGTACATGGTACAGAAACGACTAGTTCTCCAATAGCACTCTCCATACAGTGACGTGGTCAACGTTACCTTGTACAGCAGCAACTTCTCTGATGCTGACATTAGGGTTATCGTCAACTGCACGAAGAATTGCCTTGTCCATTGCAGGTGTCCTTATTCTAGGTCTTCCCCAGTCACGAGTCATAGGCTGGAATGTTCCGTGCTCCCTAAGACACCGATCAAATGCTTTGAACGTCTTCCTGTTGGTACACCTTTGTTCTGGAAATCTGTCTCGATACAAACGTACCACACCACGGCTATTGCCCTGTGCTAATCCATACATCAAATGGGCATCTGGCAACTCCGCATTTGTAAACATTGCACTGACTGCAAAACCACGTTCGTGATGAACACTAACTTGTTGATGCTACGTACTGATGTGCTTGATGCTAGAACTGTAGAGCAATGAGTCACATGTCAACACAAGCACCGAAGTCAACATTACCTTCCTTCAATTGGGCCAACTGGTGGTGAATCGAAGAAGTACAGTACATACTGACGAAACTAAAATGAGCTCTAACATGTAAATTAAGTGTTTCCAGACACATATCCACATAACATCTTTTCTTCATTTGTGTGTGAGGAATGTTTCCTGAAAGTTTGGCCATACCTTTTTGTAACACCCTGCATAGGGACATAGGAGCAGAGGATGCTCACCCATGTGTAGACTCTACAAGTATCAACTACTGCTGCACTGCATCCTTCATTTCAAACAATTTTTAGATCCTTGTTGATCTGTTACCATAGTACACACTGTTGAGCTTAATTCAACCATTCAAATTAATGTCTGTGGGCTCTGTGAACCACGATCTTTTGTACATCTTTCTTTTATATATGAGGGTCTTTGGTTTGCTCATGTCTTGTCATTTTGTGTGTGCCATGTCTCATGTCTGTTCATTGTACGCTCCAATATAAAAACTAAATGGTGCACTGCAAAGGAATTATCCAAATGGAATGGAAATTGGTACATGTACAAAGAAACAAATGGTTACCATTTGAGAAAAAAATGGATGATTCATTGAATAAAAAAAGCTTCGCAAATTGAATAAGTCAATAATGTGTTGGTCCACCTCTGGCCCTTATGCCAGCAGTATTAATTGACAGAGTTGTTGGATGCCATACCAAATTCTGTCCAATTGACACATAAGATTGTCAAAATCCTGACCTGGTTGGAGTGCCCTGCCCATTATGCTCCAAATGTTCTCAATTGGAGAGAGATCTGGCAACTTTTCCAGCCAAGAGTGGATTTGGCAAGCACAATGACAAGCAGTAGAAATGAATGGCATCAAAACAGGGCATACAATATCACTGACATACCACTATTCTCTAAGGCTGCTGCAGCTAATAACCAAAGGGCTCCTGATATGAAGTGAAATGGCACTCCTGGCTGTTGGGCCAAATGGTGGCTGACAGTCATGTTGGTATCTCATTGCAGTCCAGGGTGTCTCCACAGATGTTTGCTCATAATTGGCAATTCAAAGCAGGACTCATCACTGAAGGCAATTCTCATCCAGTCAATAAGATTTGTGTCTGGAGACCCTCCAGACAGCAGTGGGATACCAACATAACTGTCACCTGCTATATAGCCGGACAACCAGGAGTGATAGTATGGAGTGCCATTACTTTTCATAAACAAGACCCCTTTGGTTGTCAGCCATAGCATCCTTAAAGCACAGTGGGACATTGACAATATTCTACACCTCATTCATTGCCCTTCATGGAAAGCAATTCTGGGCTTACATTTCAGCAAGAGAATGCCTGCTCACACACGGTAGGGTTTCTGCTGCTTAACTTCTTGCTTGCCAAACCCTAACTTGACCAGCAAGGTCATGGGATCTTTCCTGAATTTAAAACATATGGAGCATTATGGGCAAGGCCCTGCAACCATCTCAGAATTTTGATGATCTAACATGCCAATTGGACAGAATTTGGCATGATATTCTCCAGTAGGACATCCAACACTCTGTCAATCAATGCCAAACTGAATAACTGTTTACAGAAGTGCCAGAGGTGGACCATCACATTATTGATGTGCTCAGTTTGTGAAGCTCTTTCTCTTGAATAAATCGTCCAATTTTTTCTGAAATTGTGATCATTCATTTGTGAGTACATGTACATCACATCTACTGATTTCTGTCCCATTCAAATGATTCCTTCATAATCTGTCTTTTTTTCCTTTGAATGTGTATCATCTGCACTGAGTGCAGTAAAGTTTCTTTTAACATGCATTAGTCTAATAAAGCATTAAGTAATATGTCTACCAGTGCTCTTAATACAAGTAGATAATTGGCAGAATCCACATGTGGTGGACTTCTCGAGAGGTTATGAGGCCCAAGTACCTAGGTATCCAGATAACTGTGTGTAGAATCAGAATCAGATAGTGACATGGAGTTGTCACGGCTGTTGGAAATTGGTCCCTACCCCTATCCTGACCCACAATGTCCTTGTTGCACAGAGGACTCATTCTCCTGCATGCTTGCATGATGGAATGTTCACTGTACTGGTCACTATCTGTTGATGACTTTAGCTTTGATCTTGAACTATGTATGGACATCAGTGTTGGCTGGGTATCTTCTGTTTCATGACATTGAACTCATATGTTACTGTGTGTTTCTACTGTGTCAGTGTAATAAGCCAAATAAATTGTGCTCATAGCTGCAGACTTCTACAGTGGCGACGAGTCTTTTTGAACTGTTTATGCGTCAAAATATTGCACAACATGGATGTGGAATCTAGGAAGCAGTGCCTCCACCAGCAGCAGGAAAAGTGACTTCTCAACTGGCAATTATTGGAACAACAGCAACAGCAACTGGCCTTACTACAGCAACAAATAACAGTGTTGTCTATTATGAATAAGATGACTGCAGCAGTTTCACCATTTCCTTTGTTTCTGGATGGCATTGATGATTGGGGAATGTACTTACAATACCTCCACTGTTATTTCACTGCCTGTAAGGTAACCCATTCACAGTGGCAATGGTTATTTTTTCTTTCGTGGTCTTCACATACTGTGTTGGGTTTGTTCCATAAGTTCTCCCCGCACGATACATCCTGATAGCTTGACTTATACTGAAGTTGGTAATCTGCTGTCTGAACATTATGGATGTCATTCCTATGTGGCGTTTGCTTACTTGAAATTTTACCATAATTCCAAACAACCATCAGAAACCTACAAAGACTGGGTCTTAGTGATCATTGTGCATTTGTGTAGCTGGCCACTGTGGCCGAGTGGTTCTAGGCGCTTCAGTCTGGAGCCGCACTGCTGCTACGGTCGCAGGTTCAAATCCTATCTCAGGCATGGATGTGTGTGATGTCCTTAGATTAGTTAGGTCAAAGTAGATCTAAGTCTAGGGGACCGATGACCTCAGCTGTTAAGTCCCATAGTGCTTACAGCCATTTGAACCATTTTTGCATTTGTGTGCTCTGAAGAATCATGCTACCAACTGTATGCTGACTACTTGATTCAGGACTTACTTCTCCATCATTTACCGAGCAAGGAAGTCCACTCACACGCTTTATGGCATGTAGATCCATCCTTTGATGAAGTCCTTAAAATCAGTCAGGCTTTCAAATTTACGCAGGAAACCGAAAGTCAGTAGGAGGCTCAGTCCATAGCATCTGCTGTTATTACCAGGGTGACAGTAAACTCCTCCCATAAGTGCAACAGGAAACTGCACTCTCATTTTGGCTGTTCTGGCAGACATGTTATGCCATTCCAGTGCAATGGCCTTGAGGCATGCTAATAGGACAGCGATATTTAAAATGTCTCCAAATGATTTCTGTCTTGTAACTCAATTTCAGAATCTTTTCTGCATTCTCTGTTTTGACAGAACTCCAATCCACATCATCTACCTTCTTATCTTCAATGTTTCCACTGACACCCTCCCTCTGTCCACATTGATTGGCTACTTGCTTTTCTTGCAGCATTAGGGGACAAATTACTAATGTGTGTCAGTTGTGCAACATCCAGAACAATGGGTATGATGCGGAGTCTGGTTCTCCCATCTTACCCCTCACAGGATCTTGTCATAGCTCTCCTGCTGATGCAATGCACTCCATTGAAATGTTGACTCATCCTGCTATGGGTTAACATGGCAAACTGGTAATCATGTTAGGAGTGAATGATTTGGAAGTCCTTTTTTAGGTGGACACACTGGCACATCCTCTTCTCTTATGACTAGTACTACCTCCGCTACAGCCTCCTCATTGGAGAGTAATAATGTATGGTGGTCATGAAATACAGATGTAAAATGTTTCTGCTGCAGAAGTCTCCTAAAAAAATTTTTGAGGAAACTTTACTTTTTGGATTTTACTTCTGATAATGCAGAAAATATCTTTCAGTTAGATGCATTAAAACAGTTTGGGTTTTCTGTTTCGGAGAACATGTGTTTGGTTTCCACAGCAATTTCATTCCACAGCATTCATAACTTAACTGCCTCATGTTCAGACTTGTTAACCCCTGAGTTAGGATGGGCTGCAGATGTAGCTGTAAAAACTCATTTAAAACTGGGGTCTGTGTCTCACTTTTCTCAGGCTAGTGCAATTACACACATCCTTTGGGTAGTGGTTAAGTCAGAATGGGACAGATTGGAGGCCTTTGAGGTGATTACCCCTGTCTCATTGAGCTGATGGATTTCACCTCTTGTAATTGGGAAAGAACCAAGTGGCTTTCTCTGCCTATGTGGTGACTTTATGGCCACTAATGTGAAGGTCTTCATCAATAATTTTTCCATTCCCTGACCAGAAAACCTGTTTTCCAAGTTACAAAGTGCTGTCTGTTGTACTAGGGTTTGTTTGTGGCAGGTATATTAACAACTGCTGCTGCATCCGGAATCTCAGGATCTGTTGGTGCTCAGCACACCCTTTGGCCTTTAGCAGTATAACAGACTGGCCTTTTGCATTTCTAGCACACCAGCAGTTTTCTGGCATTACTTGGAGCAACTCCTACAGGACATTCCTTCATGTTGCAATTATTTAGATGACAACATAGTGACAGTAGCTTCAAATGTAACCTCCTCAAATTTAAATTTTTCCGACAGTCCACTGAGCTCCTCAGCTTTATCATTAGCAAACAGGGCACCCGTTATACCAAACAGCATGTCTGTTCTGTAGAAAACATGCACAGGCTCCAGAATCTCAAGGAACTGCAATCCTTTATGGTAAAATTTAGCAGTTACAGCTGTTTCATTCCCCATGTCCTATCCACTCAATGCATTGTGAAAAAAGGGATTACATTCTGGTGGTCCCCAGAATGTGATGCAGTTTTTTCTGCTCTTAAACAAGACCTCCTGTCAGCACCATGTATCAACCCATTTTCACCACAGAACCCTCTTCTTCTTGCCACAATGAGGTCAGAGCAGTCTTGCCCCACAAGGAGTCAGATTACTCTGAACATCCTATTGCATTCATGTCCAAGACGCTCAATGCTGCCCAACACAACTACTTCAGGCCAACATTTATGCAGTTAAGAAATTTCACATCTATCTCTGTGGCATCAAATTCCAGCTGCTGACTGATCTCAAGCCATTACTCACATTGTTTGGATTGTGTCATAATCTCCTGAACAGGACAGTGCAAAGGCTGCAAGACTGGGCACTGTTCTTAGTGGCCTGTTCTTATGAAATCCTCTATAATGCCACCAGCCACCACACGGATGCCATTGCTTTTCCTGGCTTCCAGTGGGCACCAATCCAGAATTTGACACCCAGGAAGTCACTATCTTTCAGCTGGGTTTGGATTATACATTGGTCCTGCATAACTTTCTCCTGGATGCTACATTGATCATGGTTCAGAGAAGAGCAGACCCTACTCTCAGCACTGTGATTGTGTGTGTCAAGTGTGGGTGGCCACCACGTCTCTCAGCAAAGGAACATGTTTGACACAAAACTTTCTTCTCCTTGCAAAACCAGCTCCCCCTCCATGATGATGTTCTACTGCTGCAGATGGAACACAAACATCCTTGGGCTGTTATTCACCCAGCTCTGCATCCCAGGGTTCTTACACTTTCACACGCAACTCACCGAGGCATATCCCACATGAAACAGTTGGTACACTGTCATAACTACTGGCTGACTATCAACAAGGACATTAAGACACCGGTGCGGTCTTGCATCCTGTGTGCCCAACAGCAATCTATGCCCCACAAGCATTCTCATCCTGTCCCTGTTGGGCACTTAGGAGCACCTCCAATGGACTTTGTTGTTCTTTTCTTGTGTCTGATGTTTGTTGTGGTAGACTCATGGTCCAAATTTCCATGTATCCACCCCATGACTACATGGCAATGGCAAAACTGATCAAGTCCCTATCGCAAATCTTTGCCATTGAGGGCCTTCCATGGGTCATGATCTCAGAAAATGGTGCCCAGTTCATCTCCACCCAGTTTTCCCAATTCTGTGAAATATGCAGCATACACCTTCTTTTAGCACCATTTCACACCGACTCCAACGGGGAAGCAGAATGGATGGTGTGGACTTTGGAAGTCCACACAACCCACACCATCAGACTACACCCTCACCTTGTTCTTGGCCACTTATAGTGTGGGTGGCCACCATGTCATGGTCAACTAAAAATGTTCTTTTCCTTGCAAAACCAGCTCTCCCTCCATTGAGGGGAAGAGCCTGACTGAATTTCTCCACGAGTGGCAGACTTACACCCTTCTCTCTCTGCTCTTACACCTGGACCCTTGTCTGTCCTGATCCCCAGTATGCCCCTACAACAGACCGGCACCATAGAGTGGGCCTGATCATTTGGATGTCATCTGACATAGGTACTGGCCATCATCCAGTGTGCACATGGCCACTGGACTTGTGAGATCACTGTGGAGGGTTGCCTCTGGAGACGCCACCACAACCAGCTGCACCCAAGGATGCTACCAGCATGCACTCTGATATATACAACCTGCACCCCTGGCCTCATCTGCTGCAAGTGCTTCCTCTCCTCTGGCACTGATGCCATGATCTGGTGGTCATGGATCAGGCTCTGATGCCCCTGCCTTGCTCTATTCCAGTGCCTGCAGCCATGGACCTGCCTCTCACGAGTGACGTGGATTGTGTGGCAATGGCTGCTGTACAGTGAGAAGTCATCTAGGTGGAGATGCAGGATATTCCAGCTTCAGCCATGGCAGTTACATCTCTGGAACCAACTTCAGCAATGGTGCATCCATGCCTGCAGTGGATCTGGGACAAGTTAGGCTGCTTCTGCCCCTGTTTTCCTTCTCTGAGCAGAGGGCTGTAGTAACAAACACCAACAGCAACATGGAGCTGTCACAGCTGTTGGGGATACATCCCAACTGCCCGCCCACACCACTGGTGGTGCCGCATCTACAAGCTGTCTGTGCAAGAAGTGCTCTGAGAAGAGGCCAGACCCCTGGAGTGCACATCACATTAACTGGCAGGACGCGATGACCTCTGATTGGCTATAACAGTACACCTGCCATGCAGAAGACTCATTCTCTTGTCTGCTCACTGGAATGTTCAGAGTACTGGCCACTATTTGTTGACAACTTTAGCTTTGATATTGGACTACATATGGACTTTAACACTGGTCAGAACTCATATGTTATTGTCTTTACTGTGTTTTTCTGCTGTGTCAGTGTTTCAGCTAAATAAATTGTGATCATAACTGCAGACTACTAAACTGTCAGTTAAAATGGTTAAGGGACCGGGAATAATGTGTCACTGTTGAAGTCCAGGAAATACCAGTTAAAATGGTTAAGAGACTGGGAATAATGTGTCATTGTTGAAGTTCAGGAAATACTTTGTTCAAAAGAAGAACTGTTTCATTCAACAAATATGGCAACAAATTATTTGAACTGAAAGGACATGAGAACTACAGAGCTTGGGAATTTGTAATTAAGAACTTGCTTATTCATGAAGGACTGGCATAATGTGTCTCAGAAGTAGGTGAAACACAAGGTTTCAAGGTCAAAGGGAAAATAATTCTTACTATTGACCTATCTTTATACATGCTCATAAAAGAAGAAGAAGAAGAAGAAGAAGAAACAGTTGACTCATGACACAAACTTAAATCGTTGTTTGATGACTTTGGTTTTGCAAGAACAATAAACTTATTGACAACATTAATATCATCTATAAAAACGTGATTCTGTAACAAGCTAGGTAAATCAAGTACTAGACAATAGTCAAAAACAATGCAATTCGTAATGAATTAATTGGGTCATTATTGTCAGCAGGATTACCAGAAAAATAGTTTCTAATGATTATGGTCATTTTACATACAGGAATTCCTTTTACAACAAACGCAATTAAAAGCAAGATTCTTGATATGGAAGAAGAGGTTACCACTGGCAGTGCTTTTAGGGTGAAAAGTTGGCAAAGTAAACAAAAGTATTTTCACCAAAATGGGACTTCCATGTCATCATTGAGAAATAACATTGGACCTATATTGTCAAATTGTGTCGGACATCAATAGCAAAGCAAGAAATAAGTTATTTTCTAAAAGAACAAAAAGCCAGGACATCTTAAAGTAAGTGCTGTAACAGCGAGAAGGAAGTAGCAGTTTAGAGACATAATGACATACCTACAAAACTGGCCATTTTGACATATCTGCTTCACCACTGTCTTAATGCTAAGGCTGGGAATTGTTGGATGACTGTAAACACACTCTAAGAACCATGAGATATCACAATTATCAGCAATGTGAATGTGGTGGTAGCAGTGATAATGTTTGCGCTGCTGCAAATGTTTCTTTTGCCTTCATCTCAAAACACACATTTTGTAGATATGTTGTTATGAGTCTAAACCCCCGAATATGATACCAAACAAAAGGGAACCTCAAATGTCTCCAGTGGAGTGTTTTAAGTGGTTCTCTTAATAGTAGTCACGTCTGGCTGCTAGAAGGGGTGCACAGGTTTGATGCCTGGCACTGTCAAGGATTTTTCCTTGGTTGGAGGACTGAAGGGCATGTAATCAGCCTCATGAGCCAGTTGAGGAGCAACTTAAATCATAAATGGCAGCTCCAAGGTCAAGAAATCTGATGATGGCTGGGACAGCATAGTGCTGATTCCACAGCCCTCCATACCCCATCCACTGACATCATTAGCAGAGAATGACATGGTGGTCATATTATATAACAATTACAATAATAATAATTTGCATTTTTAATAAAACAGTAATTGGCAATAATAATAATAATGACCGGCGAACACACACACATGCAAGTGCTTCGGTGCCGAGAAATGTTGGAAATGTGTGAAAATGATCCTCATTTTTTAAACTCAGTTATCACTGGTGATGAGTCATGGATTTTTGAGTATGATCCTGAGACAAAAAGGCAGAGTTCAGAGTGGCACACACCATCATCACCCTGTCCCAAGAAGGCACGCATGAGCAAGTCCAGGATCAAAACCATGTTCATTGTCTTCTTTGATGTCAGAGGCATTGTTCACCATGAATTCGTACCTAGCGGGACTACAGTGAACTCCGCTTTCTACTTGGAAGTGCTCAAAAGACTGAAAGGAGGGTCTCACGCTACCAAAGTGACATCAAGGATATGTAGACCAAGACTCCATTGGTTCCCCAGCCTCCCTACAGTCCTGACCTGGCTCCCGCTGACTTTTTTTTGTTTCCTCAGTTAAAAGGAGTCATGAAAGGAAAACATTGGGACATGATTGAAAGCATCCAGGCGCATGTTACATCAGCTCTAAAGGACATTCCAGAAAAGGCATTCCAGGATACCTTCCAGGCATGGGAACACTGCCTCCAGAAGTGTATCGACACAAAAGAGTGCTATTTTGAAATTTTTTGATTATTTGTACAAATATATTAAATAAATTATTTTTTATGAATTTGGTCGCATTACTTATGGAACGCACCTTGTATAATGAGAAAAGTAATAAGCCCAATACTGATCATTGTGGGATGCCCGATACTACATGCCTCCACTGTGACATCTTTATTCCAATTGTTACACACTATTGGTGAGATGTAAGGTATGAGTGAAATCATTGGAACGCACCTTGTATAATGAGAAAAGTAATAAGCCCAATACTGATCATTGTGGGATGCCTGATACTACATGCCTCCACTGTGACATCTTTATTCCAATTGTTACACACTATTGGTGAGAGGTAAGGTATTGGAACGCACCTAGTATAATGAGAAAAGTAATAAGCCCAATACTGATCATTGTGGGATGCCTGATACTACATGCCTCCACTGTGACATCTTTATTCCAATTGTTACACACTATTGGTGAGATGTAAGGTATGAGTGAAATCAT
The DNA here is from genome assembly GCF_023864275.1 of Schistocerca cancellata. NCBI lineage: Eukaryota > Metazoa > Arthropoda > Insecta > Orthoptera > Acrididae > Schistocerca > Schistocerca cancellata. The sequence continues at coordinate 274,217,615 of NC_064629.1, forward strand.
TGTATAGCAGTTGAAAACAAGTTTTTACTTTTGAGTTTAGTGAGTTGAATTTCGAAATTGACAATGTCAAAAGCTTTGCTAAAATCCAGCACATAATAGTAACCTCTTGTTTGTCCATAGCATTATTCAGTTCACCAGTCACTTTTATTAGAGCAGTCACCATGCTGAGATTTTTCCATAAACCAGGCCAGTATTCATCTAGTACAGGTGCGGGCAAACATTGCACGTGGCTCATGAGCGCACAGCGCTGCACGTGTGCTGCTTGTGTGCAATCGTCGAATGGGGCAGTGGCGACAGCTGGTAGGTTGCGGCAGTGTAGTACCAGGCTAAGCTGCGGACGTCAATGCGTAGCGACCACTACGTAGTGAACGTTGTATTTCAAAATGCAGAGTGAAACAAGGAAATGGAGAAGCGGAGATTTGCTATCTTTTAAAAAGTAATGAGAGAATAATTTTTTCTTTGTGCAAAAACGTGAAAATTCGAAATGTTTAATATGTGGCAGTATTCTCGCTGGTCAGCGGAAGTTTAGTATTGAAGGCCATTATAACAAATTTCACAAGGACGAGTACAATTTATTGTCAGATTCTGAGTGGATGGGGAAATTGACTGAGCTTAAGAAGAGCGATCTGACGATACTAGATGAATCTGTCGTAGTTGCTGTGGTCACGAGAGATCTGCGACCTCCTTTCGTCATGTCTCTCATCTAACTGATTTAACATTTTATGGAGCACTGTTTTCAGTTTTTCAGGACGACAACAATAATAGCCCAGCAGTACGTGCAAGTTATAAGATTACGCTTAATATAGTGAGAGCTGGAAAACCATTTGCTGAATTAGTAAGTGTCGGTTAAGAGGAAACATCAGTGATGAAAATTTAAGTAACTGTTTGCGTTTGTCTGTATGTAGAAATTTTGTTCCACTCCACCTGTGATAATTAAATAAAACGTATCGTAGGTAATAGGTACTCTTTCAAAACACAACATCTTTCAAGCACTCCTACTAACCTTATTTTGTTCCACTCCACCTGTGATAATTAAATAAAACGTATTGTAGGTAATAGGTATTCTTTCAAACCACGATATCTTTCAAGCACTCCTACTAATCTTATTCCTTCATTCAATAAAGCAAGCTAGGAAACAAAACGCATTGCAGGGGAAGGAGTGGACAGAAGGTATGGTGGGGAGGGGAGGTAAGGGGGTGGCCAGCTTGCCCCTGCGTGCACGCAGAACACCTGTTAACTGCACGCGTGCAAGTGCACCGCACACGAGCAGGATTCCTGCCCGCCCCTGATCTAGTAGGTTATTTGTTGTTACGTAATTTGTAAGCTGATCATGAACAATGTATTCTAAAGCCTTAGGTAATGGTGGTAGCATGCAAATGGGGCAGCAGTCAAAGGGTTCTTTGGCAGATTCCTTCTTGGGTAGAGGTTCTATCAGTCTCTTCTTCCAGGCTGTCGGATAGATGGTGGAGTTCAGACTTTCCTTAAAAATGTCCTTTATTATGGGCAGTAGCAGATCGACAAGGAAACTGATCATTACCACTGTAATATTATCGTGCCCTGTAGCTGCTGAACAAATTCACATAACTGACTTCCTGGTCATGTTAAGGCTTACTGGCTGCAGAAAGAATTTTTCTTTTGTATCAACCACTAATACTTTAAAGGAATTGGTGATTTGCATCCTTATGGGTTGGTAAGGTAGAGGTGTACACATGGTAAAATACTCATTTAGATCCTCAAAAGGAATTAGAGGTTCAGCTGCAGAGATGAATTTGCCTATTCCTAGACATAGTAGGTTTTTCAGCAAGACTGGGAGCCTCATTAGCGCCCTGACTACTCTAAAAATGCACCGCGAGGCACAAGGTGACAACAACAACTAAAAGGGAAACCACAATAAAAGACAGACGGACAGGCAAAGGATTAAAAAACATCATCAAATGTCCCTAGCGAGGTTTGTCAAATTGATAAAACAAAGAACACGAGCAGCTGCTCGTGGGTCATCCGCTAAAATTGCATCGAAAGTATTAGGCAGGTTAAGATCGAGGCGCAGTGTGGTAAGATCGGGACAGGACATTAAAATGTGCCTAACCATCAGCAAGTGCCCACATGGGCAGAACGGCGCCGGCGCAGCCGTCAGCAGATGGCGATGGCTGAACCGGCAGTGTCCAATTCTTAACCTTGCTAAAACGACCTCCTCCCGCCGAGAAGGGCGTGAGGAGGACGTCCAAGCCACGGGAAGAGGTTTTAAGGCCCGAAGCTTGTTGTCGGTAAGTGCAGCCCAATCGGCATGCCACAGCGACACGACGCGCCGACAAATGACCCTACTAAAATCGGACGAAGGGACACAACAAGAAGCTGTCCGAGGCTGGAGGACCGCAGCCTTGGCCGCGGCATCTGCAGCTTCGTTCCCAGGGATACCGACATGGCCAGGAACCCACATAAAGCTAACCGGCGTACCGACGTCCACCAGCTGCTGGAGAGAGCGTTGGATCCGACTGGGAGCCTGTGAAAGTCCTCAGTTAATGAGTGGTCATACCTGAGTTTCGCATTTGTCACAGACTGACTGACTCCATTGAGTAGTCATTTGTAGGTAAGATGATTATCAGAAGTCAGATGCCATCTGTATTTCAGCTTTCCAGCTTTGGGTGGATTTTATATTACACAGTAAGACATTTTCTCCAGAATGAAATTTTCACTCTGCAGTGGAGTGTGTACTGATAGGAAACTTTCTATCAGATTAAAACTGTGTGCTGGACCAAGACTCAAACTCAGGACCTTTGCCTTTTGTGAGCGAGTGTTTTACCAACTTAGTTACCCAAGCACGAGTCATGACCCGTTGTCACAGCTTTCGGCAAGGATCCTGAGTTCAAGTCTTGTTCTGGCACACAGTTTTAATCTCCCAGGAAGTTTCATATTAGCGCACACCCCAATGCAGAGTGAAAATTTCACTCTGGAAACATCCTCTAGGCTGTGGATAAGCCATTTCTCCACTATATTCTTTTTTCCAGGAGTGCTAGTCTTGAAAGTTTTGTGGGAGAGTTCCTGTGATGTTTGGAAGGTACATGGTTTTGCGAGTCGTGTGCAGGGAGCTCAGTCAGTTTGAGTCTCAGTCTGGCACACAGTTTTAATCTGCCAGGAAGTTTCAAGACATTTTTTGTTCCGAGGTTTGCCTGTACTCTCAATAAACATGTATTCAGGCTGTTTGTACTCAGTTTGGACATGAGCATGACACTGGGAAATAAGTTTGTTTGTATATATATCCCTTCCAACTTATGGAGTTGGAAGGGATACTCAGCTTCAGTCACATCTCCCACAAGATTATGGCATGAAAGCTGAGGTCCTGAAATAAGCATCTAAACTCAATCAAGTGAGCTGGTAAAGGCTGTGCGTTTGCACATGTGAGTTGTAGCATGCAGCCCTCATGATTCGTTTCCACTACAATGTGGAGGGAGAGTGGCTGCCCTAGACATGGGCATGGGCATGGCCAGCAACTTGTGATATATGAGGGGAATGGGAGGGAGAGGGAGGGGCCTGCAGGCTGAAACAGGTAGATAAGATCTTGGAGAAAGTGGAGTGTTCACAGTTGGGTACACTTCCCTAGAACAAAGTGAGGAAGTTGGTGTGAATACAGAGGACAAAGAAGCAGATAGTATCCATTGTGAGGAAATATGGCTGAGAATAGTGACAACTACGAAAACAATTACTGTCTGTATTAAATGATGAAAAGTAGTTAGTGTACTGTACAGTTCAAGATGGAGGGAGAGAAGGGGATGATTTACAAGGCTTCTGCTGCCAGCAGAGTAGAATGGGTTTAATAGCTACAAGATTAACACAGGAAGCTAACTATTAAATTAGAAATTACTAGAATAACTCTGATTGTGATTTTGTTCTTAGCAGTTTAAAGTAAAAAGGTGAGTAATGTAACCAGGAAGATGGTAATAATTACAGTGCAGCTATTACATACTAGAGGTAGAGAATTCACAGGCAACTAGTGTTACCAGTAACTAAAATTCAGTAATACTATAGTTAATAGTTAACCAAAACGGCCTTGCTGTTGTGGTACTGCGAACGGCTGTATGCAAGGGGAAACTACAGCCGTAATTTTTCCCGAGCGCATGCAGCTTTACTGTATGGTTAAATGATGATGGCGTCCTCTTGGGTAAAATATTCCGGAGGTAAAATAGTCCCCCATTCGGATCTCCGGGCGGGGACTACTCAAGAGGGTGTCGTTATCAGGAGAAAGAAAACTGGCATTCTACGGATCGGAGCATGGAATGTCAGATCCCTTAATCGGGCAGGTAGGTTAGAAAATTTAAAAAGGGAAATGGATAGGTTAAAGTTAGATATAGTGGGAATTAGTGAAGTTCGGTGGCAGGAGGAACAAGACTTCTGGTCAGGTGAATACAGGGTTATAAATACAAAATCAAATAGGAGTAATGCAGGAGTAGGTTTAATAATGAATAAAAAAATAGGAGTGCGGGTAAGCTACTACAAACAGCATAGTGAACGCATTATTGTGGCCAAGATAGACACGAAGCCCATGCCTACTACAGTAGTACAAGTTTATATGCCAACTAGCTCTGCAGATGACGAAGAAATTGAAGAAATGTATGATGAGATAAAAGAAATTATTCAGGTAGTGAAGGGAGATGAAAATTTAATAGTCATGGGTGACTGGAATTCGACAGTAGGAAAAGGGAGAGAAGGAAGCATAGTAGGTGAATATGGATTGGGGCTAGAAATGAAAGTGGAAGCTGCGTGTTAGAATTTTGCAGAGATCATAACTTAATCATAGCTAACACTTGGTTCAAGAATCATAAAAGAAGGTTGTATACGTGGAAGAATCCTGGAGATACTAAAAGGTATCAGATAGATTATATAATGGTAAGACAGAGATTTAGGAACCAGGTTTTAAATTTTAGGACATTTCCAGGGGCAGATGTGGACTCTGACCACAATCCATTAAAACTGAATAAATTGCAAAAAGGTGGGAATTTAAGGAGACGGGACCTGGATAAACTGACTAAGCCAGAGGTTGTACAGAGTTTCAGGGACAGCATAAGGGAACAATTGAAAGGAATGAGGGAAAGAAATACAGTAGAAGAAGAATGGGTAGCACTGAGGGATGAAGTAGTGAAGGCAGCAGAGGATGACGTAGGTAAAAAGACGAGGGCTAGTAGAAATCCTTGGGTAACAGAAGAAATATTGAATTTAATTGATGAAAGGAGAAAATATAAAAAGGCAATAAATGAAGCAGGCAAAAAGGAATACAAACATCTCAAAAATGAGATCGACAGGAGGTGCAAAATGGCTAAGCAGGGATGGCTAGAGGACAAATGTAAGGATGTAGAGGCTTATTTCGCTAGGGGTAAGATAGATACAGCATACAGGAAAATTAAAGAGACCTTTGGAGAAAAGAGAGCCACTTGTATGAATATCAAGAGCTCAGATGGAAAGCCAGTTCTAAGCAAAGAGGGGAAAGCAGAAAGGTGGAAGGAGTATATAGAGGGTCTATACAAGGGCGATGTACTTGAGGACAATATTATGGAAATGGAAGAGGATGTAGATGAAGATGAAATGGGAGATATGATACTGCATGAAGAGTTTGATAGAGCACTGAAAGACCTGAATCGAAGCAAGGCCCTGGGAGTAGACAACATTCCATTAGAACTACTGACGGCCTTGAGAGAGCCAGTCCTGACAAAACTCTACCATCTGGTGAGCAAGATGTACGAGACAGGCAAAATACCCTCAGACTTCAAGAAGAATATAATAATTCCAATCCCAAAGAAAGCAGGTGTTGACAGATGTGAAAATTACCTAACTATCAGTTTAATAAGTCACAGCTGCAAAATATTAACGCGAATTATTTACAGACGAATGGAAAAACTGGTAGAAGCCGACCTCGGGGAAGATCAGTTTGGATTCCGTAGAAATGTTGGAACACGTGAGGCAATACTGACCTTATGACTTATCTTAGAAGAAAGATTAAGGAAAGGCAAACCTACGTTTCTAGCATTTGTAGACTTAGAGAAAGCTTTTGACAATGTTGACTGGAATACTCTCTTTCAAATTCTAAAGGTGGCAGGGGTAAAATACAGGGAGTGAAAGGCTATTTACAATTTGTACAGAAACCAGATGGCAGTTATAAGAGTCGAGGGACATGAAAGGGAAGCAGTGGTTGGGAAGGGAGTAAGACAGGGTTGTAGCCTCTCCCCGATGTTATTCAATCTGTATATTGAGCAAGCAGTATAGGAAACAAAAGAAAAATTTGGAGTAGGTATTAAAATCCATGGAGAAGAAATAAAAACTTTGAGGTTCACTGATGACATTGTAATTCTGTCAGAGACAGCAAAGTATTTGGAAGAGCAGTTGAACGGAAAGGACAGTGTCTTGAAAGGAGGATATAAGATGAACATCAACAAAAGCAAATTGAGGATAATGGAATGTAGTCAAATTAAGTCGGGTGATGCTGAGGGAATTACACACTTAAAGTAGTCAAGGAGTTTTGCTATTTGGGGAGCAAAATAACTGATGACAGTCGAAGTAGAGAGGATATAAAATGTAGACTGGCAATGGCAAGGAAAGCATTTCTGAGGGAGAGAAATTTGTTAACATCAAGTGTAGATTTAAGTGTCAGGAAGTTGTTTCTGAAAGTATTTGTATGGAGTGTAGCCATGTATGGAAGTGAAACATGGACAATAAATAGTTTGGACAAGAAGAGAATAGAAGCTTTTGAAATGTGGTGCTACAGAAGAATGCTGAAGATTAGATGGGTAGATCACATAACTAATGAGGAGGTATTTAATAGGATTGGGGAGAAGAGAAGTTTGTGGCTCAACTTGACTAGAAGAAGGGACCGATTGGTAGGACATGTCCTGAGGCATCAAGGGATCACAAATTTAGCATTGGAGGGCAGCGTGGAGGGTAAAAATCGTAGAGGGAGACCAAGAGATGAATACACTAAGCAGATTCAGAAGGATGTAGGTTGCAGTAGGTACTGGGAGATGAAGGAGCTTGCACAGGAGAGCTGCATCAAACCAGTCTCAGAACTAAAGACCACAACAACAAAATAGTTAATGGCAATGTAAGTGTAATAAAAAAAGGCACTAGTCGATATATAATTACAGAGTTACAATTAAAAGAAAAATACTGGTAGGTGAAGGCACAGTTACGAAGATGGTTAGAGTGTTGCTACAGTTTCAAGATATTTGTAGTACAAATGATGTTATACTAGGTTAGTATTAAACTAGGCCAAGAGGTATTTAGTTTTCACTTTGGCTCATGTAATTTCACTTATTACTATTCAATTTTGTCATCTTATTAACTACCTTTTTCCAGCTGCAGCCTTGAAAATTACTCTGCCATCCTGAGTCCACACATTCTGGACATCAAAATGGGATATGGCATTGTTCAAAACCTTTATTCATTCTGATTTACAATCTTCTCTTATTGCAAGCCTTGTTCTTGCTGTTTTTCCCTTTTCGGCATGAGAAACTTCATAATTATTGGCCGAGGTTTCGTAGCACATCATAGTCTTTGTCCCACCCAATGGTTCCTGTCCATGTCTGCCTTACTTCCTTCAGTGCCTAATTTTCTACTTATGACCTGTATAAGCAGGTTGTTTGTGTCTTCCAACTCATCTTTTGCTACATCAAATAGCTGCAAGCCATTTTGCCTTTGATACTGTTGTAACTTACCCATCGCAGCAGACAGTTTTTTCTCCAAATCTAGTGTCTTTTTCACATACACAGACACAAACGTTTTTAAAGCAGTAATTTTAGCAGTATTTCTCTCAACAGTTCCACAAATTTTGCTTAAGCCTGCTGCATTTACTGTGTCTGATATAGTGCCAGAAATCAGATTGAGATTATCATTCTTGTGAAGCACAGTATTTACCTTGGAGTGGAAACAGTTCCACTGTACCGGAACTGAGGCCCCATCTCCGTCATGAACCACGCCACTGTATCTGCTGCTGCCTAGCTGCAAGACGTGCTGTTATTCCAGTTCCTGTTTATGATTTTTCCAGTGTAGGTATTGATGGAGCACAGGAAAAACAGCACTACTGTGAACACTATTGTTTACATAAGTTCCACTCGTACTTAACAACAACGCTCATGAGAACTCCTTGAATTTTGACTAAAATTTGGGAGGCGAACTTAACACATGCTACACTTCAACTGCCATCTTGCTAATGGTCTTTATAAGCTAAAAATTGACAGAAGTTGTAATTTTTTAGGAATGGTTAGTGCATCTAACTGGCTTAGAAGATTGAATCATTTAAACGAAATTTTTTTAAAGAGTGCATCTAACTGGCATAGAAGACTGGATCATTTAAATGCAAAGAATCTAATAAAAAATTTAAAATGGTGCTGTGTGAAGATGTTAACATCAATGTTAGTAAACAAAATTGTGTGGTCTGTAATGAAGGTCAATGATGTAACCAGCTCTGATAGCAACATGGAGCTATTGCAGTTGCTGCAGCTCAACCTCTATTTGCTGTCCTCTTCACTGGTGGAGAAGTCTGCAAGCTGTCAGCCCAAGCGGCACTCTTGGAAGAAACCATGCCCCTGGAGCACACAAAGCATCACCTGGCAGGACCCCGTGACCAATGGCTGTCTATATCTGTGCTTCTCCTGCAATCACTAATGTGGAACATTCATGTACCCAACCACTATTTGTTGACAACTGTGGCTTCAACTCTCTTCCCAGCCAGCTGCATTCTATTCGTATTATGCAGGAACTTACAGAAGTGTTTGTATTAACTGTGTGCCTCTGCTGTGACTGTGTATTTCACCTAGTAAACTTCAACTATAGCGATGAGTATTTCTAAACTCACAGTGCATTGATTAATCAGGCAACATGGACTCTCACTTTATGAAGCATTGGTGTCTACAACATCAGGAACAATGACAGAGTGGGAACTTCTGGAATGAGACACCAGCAGTTCAGCCATTTCCATTGTTTCTAGATGGCTTTGAACTGCAAAACATGTTTACAGCACGTCATCCTTTACTTCAGTGTTTACAAGGTAACCAGTTCAGATCCAAAATTATCATTTTTTTTTTTTTTCATCTAGTGTCTTCACATAGTATGTTGGTGTTGCTCTAGAAGTTGTCCCCCACTAAAAATCTTATAGTTTGTCTTTTGCTGAACTTTGTTGTCGGATCATTAGGGGTATCAATCCCATGTGGCATGCACCACATAGGAATTTTACCAGCATTGTAAACGGCAGTCAGAAACCTATAAAGACTGTGTCACTGACCATCAGGGTCTTCATCACCATTATGCTTTTGAATGCTCAGAAGAAACATGTTGCAAATCGCATGCCAACTCAGTGATTTGGGACTTGCTTCTCAGACTGCTCCAGTAAACATGCTAGTCTATGCCAACATCCTTTCCCTCTGCAAAACAGGCTAGAAATACACAGAAAACACAGCGAAATTTCAAGTGTTTCTGAATGTTCCTTTTCTATTAATTAACTTCTGAGAACTTCCTGGGCTCTCCATCTGAACGGAACTTCAATTGGCATCATTTACCTTCTTGGCCTCAGTGTTTTTACTGACACCCTCATTTCTGCTTTCTACATTGGTCAGACCACCATTTTTGATGTGGCATTAAAGGTCACATTCATAGTGTGTGTCAGTCACCTGCCACATAGAAGCATAGGCACGGTAAGGCATTCCAGATAGAGTCTTGTTCTATTCTTTACTCCTTTGACCAATCTCATTGATTCAACAATATTGGTTTCTCCATTTTGGAAAATGTGCGTCTGGTGTCCACTTAGATTCTGTTCCAGGGCATAGAAGATCTGACTGCCTCGTATTTGGATCTGTTCACTCCTGGTTTAGGATTGGCCACAGATGTGGCAGCAAAAATTCATTTAAAGCAGGGCTCCATTCCATGCCTCACCCCTTGTGGGTGCCCCTGATCCTGCACATCATACAGGACTCAGTTAAAGCGGTATAAGACAGACTGGAGGAAATTGATGTGATAATCCTCATCTAATACTGACAATACGCTTCTCCCCTTGTAATAGTAAAGAAACCAGATGGCTCTCTCTGATTATGTGACACCTTTAAAATCCATTAATGCCCAGGTGGTTGTAGAAATTTTTCCAATTCCATACCCCAAAGAGTTGTTTTTAGAGTTGCAAAATGGTGACTGCTAAACCAAGGCTGATTTACAGGGGCATTCTTGCAGTTACTGTTTCACCTGGAATCTTGGGAACTGTTGTTCTCAACACTATCTAATGGTTCCTACCATACCCGAACTAATTAGGATGAAATGTGGAGTGTTCCTGCAGTGGCACAGTACTGCATCAGACATGTTAACAGTGCATGTGGAAGGCTATGAAGACTATTTCACAAGAATACACTCCAACATTTTCCCCATATCATCTTCTAGTACAACATGGAAAAGGAATGCTTACCTTGTGTGTTCTGTAGCTGCTTCATTATCCCCACTGGATTTCTTCTTTGTCAGCAGCAGATTCTAAACTACATGCACCGAACAGTGAATTTTTGGAGTAAAATGTGGGAATATTTCAACAATACAATAATGGAAGTTCAAAATATTGGGATGCCACCTGATTTTTTTTATTACTTCAGTCTCAAAATCCCAAAATGATACATTATAATGAACATTATATAAGAGCCAGTCTACTGTTGAGTTTTACCTCAAAGATCATGGAATCCAATAATCACTTATTGAGTACCATAATAACATGCAACAGCTGTCATCTCACAAGTTTTTTGATGTACAGAAACCACACACAAATGTTCCTGAGGCAGTTTTAATTAACAATTCACTTTTACACTAAACAACATAACATTCTCTGCACAGATGTATTGCCTCTTGGAAAAGTAGTCGCAGACTGTGTAGTGAGCTGTGACATACTTTCGTGCCTACCACTCAGGGCGCTCTCATGATATCTGGCAATGTATCAGTGATATATTACATTAAATGAAATCTTTAACTACACTTTGAGTGAAAAAGCAGAGTTATTAAAATCATAATTAGAAAGCCATCAGTGTATATAACGTCATCAGCACGGAACTCTACACAAATATTTAAACAGTAAATATAAATAATCAAAATTACGCATCTGGTGCCAAACAGGTGAAAACTCAGATTTATATGCACGCTTCTGCTTGACTGGGCTTTGTTGTCACACTGTCCTGCCATCTGTCATATGTGGTGTGGGATAGTCTACTGATCTTGTCTTCTCACTAACTTGCAGCAATGTGGCCCTCCATACAATGTATGATGAAACATGAGCTGGAGTGGGGCATATATGCCACAACTTCTTTTGGCATCTATTGGTAAGGTCAGCTGCCCTCTGGTTTTTCCAGTGCCCCAGCAGTATACCAGTGTTATTCAGAAGAGCTGATACTGGATGTTCCTTCACACTATAAGTAACTGAATAAAATCATATAGACAGTAGTGTCCACCAGTGAGCACCTTCAGAACTCGCAATCATTGTTTTATTAATCAACCACTGCAGGCCCAAAATGCAACTTCCAGCAGTGCAAATTTGTTTGGCAATCCATTGTGTTTATAATGAGCAAACAGGACACATGTCCCACAAAGCAGCAAGCCAGTTCCATAGAAAACATACCCAGACCCAAGTGAACTGTAACCCTTTATGAAATAATCCACTACTATGGCCGTTATATATCTTGCCGAGGCGAACATTGCTCTCATGTTCCAAGGTGAGTGTTAATGCTTCTTTTTGTAGTTCCTACATACACATCGCTGGAAGTGAAGGGATTTTATATACTCCTACTGTGCAAGTGGCAGGTGTAAGGCATTTGGAGTGATCTAATATTCATGTAAGTTTCTTGTTGATTTAAACACTGTACAAATACCATGTTTCCATGAGTTCTTTGTTGCTGTGATACATCAGTTTTCACAAATGTAAAGAAAACTTTCCCTTTAGTTGGTTCTTGTTTCTCTATCAGAGTAGCCCTCTCTTCTGAAGGCCATTCTTAAAAGATCAAGCTCATCTTCCAAGTACTGTGGTTCACAGATTCTTTTTGCCCAGTCCCCTAGCATTTTGATCACTCCACTTTTCTGCTTGGGATGATGACTGTAACTTCTGTGAAAATAGGCCCATCTATTTGTAGACTTTATGCCCTAAAGTTCTGCCAGGTTTTCTAAGTACCTGTGCATCCGAAACTGAAATTTGACTTTCTTCCTATGTTTCCAGAGTGAACTTTACACTGAGGTGACAAAAGTCACAGGACAACAATATGCACATATACAGATGGCAGTATATCGCATACACAAGATATAAAAGGGCAGTGCATTGGCAGAGCTATAATTTTCACTCAGGTTGTTCATGTGAAAAGTTTTCTGATGTGATTATGGCCACATGGCAGAAATTAAAAGACATTGAACATGGAACGGTAATTGGGAGCTTGATGCACAAGGCAGTTCATTTCAGAAATCATTAGTGAATTCAATATTCCATGATCCACAGTGTAATAACCACAGAAATCAATATGGGATGTACAGTGAATCTATTAGTTAGGACAATGTGCCAAAATTTGGCATCAACGGACTCTGGCAGTGGGCGACTGACACAAATGCCTTTGTTAACAGTATGATATTGCCTACAGCAGGCTTCCTGGGCTCGTGACCACATCGGCTGGACCCTACGTGACTGGAAGACCGTGGCCTGGTCAGATGAGTCTCGATTTCAGTTGGTAAGGGTTGACGATAGGATTAGAATGTGGTGCAGATCCCATGAAGCCATGGACCCACGTAATCAACAAGGCACTGTGCAAGATGATGGTGGCTCCATAATGGTATGGGCTGTGTTTACATGGAATGGAATGGGTCCTCTGGTCCAACTGAACTAATCATTGACAGGAAATGGTTATTTTTGGCTACTTGGAGAACATTTGCAGTCATTCATGGACTTCATGTTCCCATATATGTCATTGGGCCACAATTGTTCACAATTCATTTGAAGAACAATTGGAGCAAATGATTTGGCCACCCACTTCACCTGACATGAATCCCATCGAACATTTATGGGACATAATCTAGAGGCCAGGTCAAGCACAAAATCCTGCACCAGCAACCTTCTGCAGGGGACGTTCAACTACTTGTAGAGTCCATGCCATGTCAAGCCAATGTACTATGCTGGGCAAAAGAATGTCCAACACAAATTAGGAAGTATCCCATGAACCATGGACCTTGCCGTTGGTGGGGAGGCTTGCGTGCCTCAATGATACAGATAGCCGTACCGTAGGTGCAACCACAACGCAGGGGTATCTGTTGAGAGGCCAGACAAACGTGTGGTTCCTGAAGAGGGGCAGCAGCCTTCTCAGTAGTTGCAGGGGCAACAGTCTGGATGATTGACTGATCTTGCCTTGTAACACTAACCAAAACGGCCTTGCTGTTGTGGTACTGCGAACGGCTGAAAGCAAGGGGAAACTACAGCTGTAATTATTCCCAAGGGCATGCAGCTTTACTGTATGGTTAAATGATGATGGCGTCCTCTTGGGTAAAATATTCCGGAGGTAAAATAGTCCCCCATTCGGATCTCCGAGGGGGGGGACTACTCAAGAGGGTGTCGTTATCAGGAGAAAGAAAACTGGCATTCTACGGATCAGAGCATGGAATGTCAGATCCCTTAATAGGGCAGGTAGGTTAGAAAATTTAAAAAGGGAGATGGATAGGTTAAAGTTAGATATAGTGGGAATTAGTGAAGTTCGGTGGCAGGAGGAACAAGACTTCTGGTCAGGTGAATACAGGGTTATAAATACAAAATCAAATAGGAGTAATGCAGGAGTAGGTTTAATAATGAATAAAAAAATAGGAGTGCGGGTAAGCTACTACAAACAGCATAGTGAACGCATTATTGTGGCCAAGATAGACACGAATCCCATGCCTACTACAGTAGTACAAGTTTATATGCCAACTAACTCTGCAGATGACGAAGAAATTGAAGAAATGTATGATGAGAGAAAAGAAATTATTCAGGTAGTGAAGGGAGATGAAAATTTAATAGTCATGGGTGACTGGAATTCGACAGTAGGAAAAGGGAGAGAAGGAAACATAGTAGATGAATATGGATTGGGGCTAAGAAATGAAAGTGGAAGCCGTCTGTTAGAATTTTGCACAGAGCATAACTTAATCATAGCTAACACTTGGTTCAAGAATCATAAAATAAGGTTGTATACATGGAAGAATCCTGGAGATACTAAAAGGTATCAGATAGATTATATAATGGTAAGACAGAGATTTAGGAACCAGGTTTTAAATTTTAGGACATTTCCAGGGGCAGTTGTGGACTCTGACCACAATCTATTAGTTATGAACTGTAGATTAAAACTGAATAAATTGCAAAAAGGTGGGAATTTAAGGAGATGGGACCTGGATAAACAGACTACACCAGAGGTTGTACAGGTTTTCAGGGACAGCATAAGGGAACAATTGACAGGAATGAGGGAAAGAAATACAGTAGAAGAAGAATGGGTAGCTCTGAGGGATGAAGTAGTGAAGACAGCAAAGGATGACGTAGGTAAAGACGAGGGCTAGTAGAAATCCTTGGGTAACAGAAGAAATATTGAATTTAATTGATGAAAGGAGAAAATATAAAAAGGCAATAAATGAAGCAGGCAAAAAGGAATACAAACGTCTCAAAAATGAGATTGACAGGAGGTGCAAAATGGCTAAGCAGGGATGGCTAGAGGACAAATGTAAGGATGTAGAGGCTTATCTCACTAGGGGTAAGATAGATACAGCATACAGGAAAATTAAAGAGACCTTTGGAGAAAAGAGAGCCACTTGTATGAATATCAAGAGCTCAGATGGAAAGCCAGTTCTAAGCAAAGAGGGGAAAGCAGAAAGGTGGAAGGAGTATATAGAGGGTCTATACAAGGGTGATGTACTTCAGTACAATATTATGGAAATGGAAGAGGATGTAGATGAAGATGAAACGGGAGATACGATACTGCGTGAAGAGTTTGATAGAGCACTGAAAGACCTGAGTTGAAACAAGGCCCTGGGAGTAGACAACATTCCATTAGAACTACTGGCGGCCTTGGGAGAGCCAGTCCTGACAAAACTCTACCATCTGGTGAGCAAGATGTACGAGACAGGCAAAATACCCTCAGACTTCAAGAAGAATATAATAATTCCAATCCCAAAGAAAGCAGGAGTTGGCAGATATGAAAATTACCGAACTATCAGTTTAATAAGACACAGCTGCAAAATACTAACGCGAATCATTTACAGAGGAATGGAAAAACTGGTAGAAGCCGACCTCAGGGAAGATCAGTTTGGATTCCGTAGAAATGTTGGAACACGTGAGGCAATACTGACCTTATGACTTATCTTAGAAGAAAGATTAAGGAAAGGCAAACCTACGTTTCTAGCATTTGTAGACTTAGAGAAAGCTTTTGACAATGTTGACTGGAATACTCTCTTTCAAATTCTAAAGGTGGCAGGGGTAAAATACAGGGAGCGAAAGGCTATTTACAATTTGTACAGAAACCAGATGGCAGTTATAAGAGTCGAGGGGCATGAAAGGGAAGCAGTGGTTGGGAAGGGAGTGAGGCAGGGTTGTAGCCTCTCCCTGATGTTATTCAATCTGTATATTGAGCAAGCAGTAAAGGAAACAAAAGAAAAAATTTGGAGTAGGTATTAAAATCCATGGAGAAGAAATAAAAACTTTGAGGTTCGCCTATGACATTGTAATTCTGTCAGAGACAGCAAAGGATTTGGAAGAGCAGTTGAACGGAATGGACAGTGTCTTGAAAGGAGGATATAAGATGAACATCAACAAAAGCAAAACGAGGATAATGGAATGTAGTCAAATTAAGTCGGGTGATGCTGAGGGAATTACACACTTAAAGTAGTCAAGGAGTTTTGCTATTTGGGGAGTAAAATAACTGATGATGGTCGAAGTAGAGAGGATATAAAATGTAGACTGGCAATGGCAAGGAAAGCGTTTCTGAAGATGAGAAATATGTTAACATCAAGTATAGATTTAAATGTCAGGAATTCGTTCCTGAATGTATTTGTATGGAGTGTAGCCATGTATGGAAGTGAAACATGGACAATAAATAGTTTGGACAAGAAGAGAATAGAAGCTTTTGAAATGTGGTGCTACAGAAGAATGCTGAAGATAAGGTGGGTAGATCACGTAACTAATGAGGAGGTATTGAATAGGATTGGGGAGAAGAGAAGTTTGTGGCACAACTTGACTAGAAGAAGGGATCGGTTGGTAGGACATGTCCTGAGGCATCAAGGGATCACAAATTTAGCATTGGAGGGCAGTGTGGAAAGTAAAAATCGTAGAGGGAGACCAAGAGATGAATACACTAAGCAGATTCAGAAGGATGTAGGTTGCAGTAGGTACTGGGAGATGAAGGAGCTTGCACAGGATAGATTAGCATGGAGAGCTGCATCAAACCAGTCTCAGGACTGAAGACCACAACAACAACAACAACAACAACAACCCATGACTTTTGTCATCTCAGTGTATATTAGAATTAGTATTATTCAGGACATTCAGAGACTTCTTTTTCTCCATGAGGCATTATAATAAAACTATCATCCACATAACGAAACCAGCATCAGGGTTTCTTTTTTTGCCTTCTGAAGGCATCAAATTTTTTCCATTTAAGAAGTCTGCCTGCTTAGTTGAGTGGTAATGTGTCTGCCTACCATGCAGTGGGCCCCGTTTTGATTTCCATACGGGTTGGAGATTTTCTCTGCTTGTGAAATGGGTGTTGTGCTGTCATCATCATCATCATCATCATCAATGATGTGCAAGTCACTCAATGTGGCATCGTCTGAATGAAGACTTACTTGCACCTGGTGGCCGAACTCCCCCAGAAGGGGCCTTCAGGCAAACATCGCCACATGGTCATTCATTCCATGTAAAAATACAAAAAACTTTCATTAGGTTTGCCACAAACAATTGTTTTGGACAATGGTTCACAGTTTTATTTGTTGGAAAGTCAACAATTTTGCCAAAGAACTTGGATTCATCATATCCAAATGGCAGTGCTCTCTCCCAGTGAAACAGCAACATGAAACATTTTGTTCACACTTTTAGGGCTAAGATGTCCAAACTTCATGGTGATGATGATGATGAGCGTTTGGCGTCATTGGCCGGGAGGCCCCTCGCGGGGCAGGTCCGGCCGCCTTGGCGCAGGTCTTATTACATTCGGCGCCACATTGGGCGACCTGCACGCCGGATGGGGATGAAATGATGATGAACACAACACAACACCCAGTCCCTGAGCGGAGAAAATCTCCGACCCAGCCTGGAATCGAACCCGGGCCCGGAGGACGGCAATCCGACACGCTGACCACTCAGCTACTGGGGCGGACAACTTCATGGTAAGCACAACAGAAATAAATGCTTTGTTGTTGTTTCACAGCATTTATCACACTCTGCATTTTCACAATGCTTTGCCAGCATAATTATTACATGGTTGTCATCACCACACTATACTATATCTGTTTCATCCTAGACAGCCTGCTTCAGGCACCAACTTTGCAGTGAAGTTCTGCATGAAAGACAAAGTTTTCTACTGTGTCTTTACCAAGCATCGCAACTGAGAATCCGACATCACCACTCAGACGACTGGCTGAACTCATTATACCATTCGCAGCCAAAAAAGCACTCACCGACAGCACTTAAATCAACCACTTTTTTATGATTATTGTTATCCTGCTGTAGATTTACATGTTTCAGAAATGCTGCCCAGACTGCTGCCTTCGAGTAGCACTTGCAGGTGTCTGACGTTAGAGCACATGGATTGTCAGACAACTCTGCAATGGAGGTTGATCCCTGCTCACATCCACAGCTGCTTCTACCTCCACAGCATCCAGTAGTTTTTTTTGCCCATGTTCCCAGGAGCTTGCAAAACGAATGTCAGGACGCGGGTTGGTTGGTGTCATCTGCAAACTCCATGCAACAACATGGCACAGACCTCTCCTATCACCTGCACCCATACTATGTAATGATGCTACGCAGTTTTTTTCTGGGGCGGGGGGTGGGGGGGGGTGGGGGGGGGGGGGGGAATTCAATATTGACAATGTATTACACACAGCACATACTGTGCCACTCCCATCTCCACAGAAAGCCATTTAAATCAGCCACTGTGAACTGCTCCTATAGAGGGCTTGCCCTACGCTGTCAGGTTTGTGCTACCCACACCACTAGAGAATGCCATATTCACATCACCTCACTGGCTGCAATTTTGATTCATCTGCACTTCTTTTTAGGTTGCCACAATCAGCTCTCTGCCTCAGATTATCCTCAGACTGCTCTCACATCATGCTGAACATATGAATAACAGCACAATGAGATCTTATGAACTTAACATGATGTCAGTGAGAACTTTACAAACCTGGCAAGATACTATTTCTGCTCCAACTTCTACTTAAAATTGATAAATAGTACTAGTGGAGCAGAGAGAGACTGCAGAGAGACTCAAGGACACAAAGTTACTTATACTCAATACAGTATGTACTGTAACTTAACTGATTTACATTTTAATCATTCTACAATGTTTGGTATGTTCTGGAGCATTCATTCATCATGTTACACCAATTAACACAACACTGTCCATCAGCAGTGCCTGGCCCCAGTGGTGACCTGCCCTGCACGAGTGATGCATACTCCTATGTTGGTCCCTTTCCAGTCTAAGGTTGATATTCAGACCCTTTCGGGGCCAGTTCCAGCAGTGGCACCCCCATATCCGAGGCAGAGATGGCACAAATCTGAATGATTCCACTCCTATTCACCATCTCTGGTGAGAAGAGATGCTGTAGCAACTTGGAGCTATCATAGCTGTTAGAGATGGACCCTACTTGCAGCCATCACTACTGGTGGCGGCACAATCTACATGGAGTCACCACAAGCCTCACTCTTAGAAGAAGCCACTCCTCTGGGGCACACTGTGCATCACCAGGTGGGACCCCATAACCAACAACAGTCTGTAACTATCTCCTACTGTCAAAGGAACCATCTGGCATTTACCTGAAGCAATTTAGGGAAATCACGGAAAACCTAAATCTGGATGGCAAGATGTGGGTTTGAACTGCCGTTCTCCTGAATGTGAGTCCAGTGTGCTAACCACTGTGCCACCTTGCTCGGTTTTCAGAAGGAGATTGTAAATGAATGGGATTTGTGCATTTTCGAACAACAAAGAATGAAACTTGTGGAAAATTTCAAGAATTTAAAAAAATGCTGAAAATCAGCAAGAAAGGAAAGTCAAAACAGTAAGAACAGATAATAAAAAAATTTGTTCCATGAGTTTTGACAGTGTGCTGGAAAAGCATGGGATTACACATTACATGACTAATAGCTATACACCAGAACAAAATGGTTCAGCAGAAAGGATGAACAGTACATTTGTACAATAGGTGAGCACAAGTTTAGGGAATAAAACTCCTTATGAACTGTGGACTGAAAAGAACCAAACATCATTCATCTCAAAATAATTGGAAGCAATTTCATGATGCATATTCACAAAGTTAGGAGAACAGAATGGAATAAAAAGACACCACAAAAGGCTACTGACTTTATGATCCTGAAGCAAATGATGTAGTGATCAGCGGAGAGAAGACCGAAATGGAAAATTTTAATAATGTGGAAACTGAAATAAGGAATTGTGAAGAAATCATGAGTTCAGTGGGGAAGATGAAGAAAAAGAAAAGTCTGATCCTGCCAAGAGAACAGTTTCACGATACTTCCCATGACTCAGATAATGATCAAAAACTTGTTTCACAAGAAGACAAAGTGAAGGGGATTAGATCACAATGTGAATTCATACCAAATTGTAGACATGATGATTATGAGACATATTTTTTTGCAGGAACTTCATATGAAATGGAGGACCTAACAACTGTGGAGGAAGCACTTTTGCAGATTTCGTACAGAAGAAGGGAAATGAGCTATGGCTGAAGAGAGATAAGCTTTTGGTGACAACAATGCTTCAGAAGTTGCAAAGCTTCCAGAAAGTGCTAGTACTGTGTTCGACAAAACATTCAACAGTGATGGAAAAGTGCAGCATCGTGCAAGGTTAGTGGCAAAAAGATTCACTCCAAAACCTTGAATTGATTATGATTAAACCTTTTCTCCTGTGGTAAGGCATTCTACACTTAGATACTTCTCATAGCTTTATCTGTTTAACTAGATTTAAACATCACACATCTTGATGTGAAGCAGCTTTTTGAAATAGTACATTCAAAGAGGAAATTCTTTTAAATCAATCTAAAGATTTTAATCTTTGTAACAATAAAAGGGTTTGTATGTGTTAAGACAATCATCCGGAGTCTTGAAAGAGTAAATCATGTTTTAAAGCTTTTAGATTGCTGAAGGTCTAAACTAGAACATTGCTTGTTAAAAAAAAAAAAAAATAAGGATAAAGGCTCAGTTACTATGATGGTTTTGTATGTTGATGATTTCTATATTTTTTCAGATGATGTGTGAGACTGTTATTGGAACTTAAGCTTATTTTGGAGTTCAAAGTAGAAGATTTAGGAATAGCTAACAATAGTTTAGAGATGGAAATAAAATATGAAAAGATTAACTGAGTGTTGCTTTAAGTCAACAGAAGTATACTGATCAGCTGTTGGAAAGATTCAGTATAACAAACTGTCAAAACTCTTAGTGAAACTAAACTTTATTTTCTTAGTGAAAAAGAAAATAAGGTTGAAGGTGTACCTTCTCAAGCCCTAATACATAACTTCATGAATTTGTCAATACTTACAAGATTAAATTAAGCCTGTTTAATAATTCATAGTAACTCAGACTGTGTTAAAGAGAATTTTGAGATATTTGAAGGAAACTTAGACCTACTGTAAAAATTTTACAAAAGGAGATTTAGAATTATGTGGCTCTGCAAATGTAGAATGGGCAAACCATACACTGGTTTTATTTTTAAATTGCATCACTCTATAGTTTCAATGCAAAATGTTAAGCAGAAAACTGTTGCTCTTTTCAGCACAGAGGACAAATATGTGACTATTCCTGAGGCTTGTCGAGAGACCACTTATTTCAGAAATAATACAGTAAAAGATAAGCTACAAGTATCAACTTTATATAATGAAAGAGTGCATTAAGTTTATTTGTTGATCTTTCAAATCATAAAAGGTCAAAGCATATTGATGTTTGACACCAGTTCATAAGAGAAGCTGTATCCAACAAAGTTATAAAACCATTTTACTTACAGACAAATGGTATGCCAGAATATATAATGACAAACACATTAGGAAAGGAGAAACATTATGAATTCATGGATTGTATGGGTCTATGTATTTTTAAGAGGGTCATTTGAATGTATGAAGTGGGGGTGCTGATCTCAACCAAAGCATTCAAATAAATATCTGTTGTCTCTGTGACCCATAATCTTTTGTATCTCTTTCTTTTATATACAAGTATCTTTGCTTTGCTCACATCATTTTGTGCGTGCTACATGTCATGTCTGTTCATTGGCTGTCATGTAGCACTGAGCGCAGTGGAATGTTCAAGTTTTTTTTAACATTAAATGGTCTAATAAAGTATTAAGTAATATGTTTATCAGTGGTCTCAGTACATGCAGATAACTGGTTGAACCAGAATGGGACAAAATTCTCTAACACACACAACTCAGAATTTTTTGTTATGTTTTGCAATACCATTGATGTGTTAATAAAAACCTTATGTAGACTGTTAATAACTGTCATGATAGAAATTCAGTCTTTATTAACTTTCATCCAGACTTTACTGTCACATGGGCACTGGCAACACACCTTTTCTGACACTGGGCAGAGTCCTATTCAGTTATGTACACACCAATATCTTGGTAGATTATACAGGGTTTCCATAAAGTCCCTTTACAACTTTAAAATTTTATTACAATGGAAGTTGTTGAAATATTTTAACAAAATTTCTTTCATTGTAATCACTGTTTACTAAAGTTTTTATATATACTAAAATTTTGTGTTTCACTTACTCTGTTAATGGAAGGAACTCAACCACTATAAAATGGCAACTCCTCAGGGGAAAGCACAATGTGTGTCCTGGTTTATTGAGACAAAATCGGACGTTCAGACTCAAAAAAACTTCACAACGAAGTACGGAAGAGATCCACCATCGCGCCCTTCAATCCGTGCATGGCACAAAAAATTTATGGAGCCAGGGACAGTATTGGATAAAGGGAGGAGTGGGTGACCAAGAACATCTGAGGAGAACACCGATCGCATTTCGAACATTTTAACTCGTTCATCTACAAAGTCCATCTGCACTGCTGCCAGACAGTTGCAAATACCACGTTCAACTGCGCATAAGGTCCTCCACAAGAACTTATGGTTGTACACTTACAAAGTGCAACTGTTACAGAAAATTGAGCCAAATGACAAACCAAAACGGACAGGGTTTGTACTCAACATGCTGGAATGCCTTTTGGAGGATGAAGCATTCCTCAAGCAAGTTTGTTTCAGTGACGAGGCAACTTTTCATGTTTCTGTGACATTAAACAGACACAATGTGAGAATATGGAGATCTGAACACCCCCATGTATCTAGGGAGCTTCACCGGGATAGTCCAAAAGTGAATGTGTGGTGTGGAATCATGTGCAACAGAATAATTGGTCCATTTTTCTTCAACAAGTCAGCTATTACTGCAGATGTTTACCCCCACCTTCTGACCAAATATGTAGCACCAAAACTGATTGACTTACATACAACCAACTACCATTTTCCAGCAGGATGGTGCACCACCACATTGGGGACTGCATGTTCGGCGGTTCCTCAATGAGACATTTCCACGCAGATGGATTGGGAGGGATGGGCCAATTCCTTGGCCACCGTGTTTGCCAGATACCACTCCCTTCGACTTTTTTTATGCAGGTATGTAAAAGATATCCTGTATCAAACACATATACGGGACATTGCTGACTTGAAGCAAAGGATTCGTAATGCCATTGCCACCATTGATGATGCTATGCTACAGCGAACATGGCAAGAAATGGAGTACAGTCTTCGTGCTTCGTGCAACTAAAGGCACCCATATAGAGGTCTATTGAACACTGTCAAAAATCTTTTATAAATACTGATTACAATAAAAGAAATGTTGTCAAAATATTTCAGCAACTGCCATTGTAATAAAATTTTGAAGTTGTAAAGGGACTTTAAGAACACCCCGCATACTCAAGTGTTACCACAGCAGTGAATTATTTGCCCCTTTTGTGCACAAGCATGTTCCCAAGACTTTGTTTCGAACTCTGGAACGGTTTATGAAATACTCAGGGTGTCCAAGTTACACAATTCACTATGCACAATAACATTTTTGTCTATGACCATAAACCAAAATACTAGGTGAAGTAGAAAATTTCTTGGCCGGGGTAAGTGACAGTGTTACTATCAGTCAGTTTTGTTTTTGTACTGTTGTGGCCTGTTATGCAACAACCTAAATTCGACCAGAGACCACAGAAAAAATTTAATTTAGTGACAAAAAGTGCTAAAATCTGATTTATATTTGACTGATTTCTTTTTCCACACGGAGCTGTCATTTACAGATTCATTATCTGAACCTGATACATGGAGAGTATTGAAATTTTTGCTACAGTCAATTTATTGCAGCATAAATTACAGTACTCTTTATGTATAAGTAAAAGCTATTTATATTCTAGACTGAAGAGAGAAAGAAACTGGTACATCAGCCTAATACGGTGTAGGGCCCCTGCGAGCATATAGAAGTGCTGCAACACGATGCGACATGGACTCAACTAATGTCTGAAATAGTGCTGGAGGAAACTGACACCATGAATCCCACAGAGCTGTCCATAAATCCGTAAAACTACAAGGGGGGTGGGGGGTGGAGATCTCATCTGAAGAGCACATTGCAAGGCATCCCCAATATGCTCAATAATGTTCATGTATGGGGAGTTTGATGGCCAGTGGAAGTGTTTAAACTAACAAGTGTGTTCCTGGAGCCACTCTAGCAATGCTGGACATGTGGGGTGTCACATTGTCCTGCTGGATTTGCCCAGGTCCGTCATAATGCACATTGGACATGAATGGGTGCAAGTGATCAGAGGATGCTTACGTATGTGTCATCTGTCACAGTTGTATCTAGACATATCAAGGATCTGATATCACTCCAACTGCACACCCCCCACACTATTCCAGAGCCTTCACCAGCTTGGACAGTCCCCTACTGACATGCAGGCTCCATGTATTCATGAAGTTGCCTCCATACCTGTACATGTCCGTCTGCTTGATACAATCTGGAACGAGACTCATCCGACCACGCAACAGGTTTCCAGTCATCAACAGTCCAATGTCAGTGTTGACCAGCACAGGTGAGGCGTAAAGCTTTGTCGTGCAGTCATCAAGGGTAAATGAGTGGGCCTTTGGCTCCAAAAGCCCATATTGATGTTTTGATGAATGGTTCACACACTGACACTTGTTAATGGCCCAGCACTGAAAACTGCAACAATTTGCGGAAGGGTTGCACTTCTGTCATGTTTAACGATTCTCTTCAGTCACTGCTGGTCCCATTCTTGCAGCAACTTCTTTGTGCCGCAGCAATGTTGGAGATTTGATGTTTTACTCCATTCCTGATATTCATGGTACACTCATGAAATGGTCACAAGGAAAATCCCCATGTCATCTCTACCTTGGAGATGCAGTGTCCCAGTGCTCGTGCACCGACTATAACACCACATGCAAACTCACTTAAATCTTGATAACATGTCATTGTAGCAGCAGTAACTGATCTAACAACTGCACCAGACACTTGTCTTATATAGGTATTGCTGACCACAGCACCATATTCTCCCTGTTTACGTATCTCTGTATTTGAGCATGCATGTCTATGCCAGTTTCTTTGGTGCTTCAGTGTGTATCTAACAAGGAAAGTATTTGAACTCCAACAAACCTATGTATACCATAATCATGTGAGGGATCATTTACAAGTCCCTTGTTGTACTGGTAATGTTCATTTATCTTCAGACCTCGGGAGTCTGTCCACCAGAAGCCATTGAGTATGTCATGCTGAATTCGACTTTAATCTGCTGCAAAGCTAGTTGAGACAGTGCAGCGTGCATGTGAAGATGCGTTTTGTAAAGTTATTTGTATAGTGAAGCGTTAGATGCTTCAGCGATTGGTAGATACATGGTTAATATACTGTGATTGGTTGAGATGATGATACGATGAACTCTTCTTCGTGAAGGAGGAATTGGTGCAGAAGATGGATCATTTGCACCTTTTCTGGCATCTGATATAGTGCAAAAATATTATCATCAGTTAGAAGCGGATACTGTTTTAACATTAACACACAATTATGATGATAATAATGAACATCTCTCTGCAAGCAGTAGTGATACATCAAGTTCGAGAAGAAGCGATGGAAGCAGTGATAAGGAATTCCAACTTCCTCCTGATAAGTTTTAAATCGAATATGTCATCACGGTGTTTGACAACAACACAATAGAGAACAAATACAATGATTATCGCATCAGAGGTTTCAACACATATGACAGGCTCTTGAGAAGATACCCTAAACTGAAGGCATATGAAAAGCATACTGGAGTACAGAGCAAAGGACAGAGAAGGCAATACAGTTTTCGAAGGAAATTGTACACTGCAGTTCAATATCATCAAGCAACATGTAATGGCGAAGTTTGCTGAAGTGCAAGAATGAGGTTATTCTAGTCATTCTGCAAGCCAACTTTGGTGTACCCTGGAAGGTACTTTCTGTACCACTGGCACTAATGCCTTTTCCTGTTCCAGTTGCGGATAGTTCACGTGAAGAATGATTGCCGGTCAGCCTCTGTGTAGGTGCGAACCTCGCAAATTTTCTCCACGTGGTATCTTTGCAAGATATACGCAGGAGGAAACAATTACCCTGTTGACTCTTCTAGGAACATATGTTCTTGGAACGTTAACAAGAAACCACACTGTGATGCAGAATACCTATCTTGAAGTGTGTGCCATTGGAGTTCGTTTGTCATATCTGTGATGCTTTTGTGCTTACTAAATGAACGTGTAACTAAATGCACTGCTCTTCTTCAGATCTTCTCCATTTCCTCTATCAGTCCTATCTGGTCATTAATGGAATTTAAAACACTGGGCATTGGTTATAGCCAGAAATCTCAGCATCACTAATTTGAGAAAGGAGTTTAGAGTAACATCACCCCATACAATTATGCTTCATGTGCAAAAAGGTAATGGTAACGAAGAGGAGATGATTCAAAGTACAAGTTGTTGAAGTCAATGTGTGCATCATGGCAGAAAAAACACAAATGGATTCTGTATGAAATTCTAATCAGAGTCAATTCAACTATGAGCTATTTCTGAGAGAATAATATCCATAAAAGAGAAGAGAAACGTTGCATCAGTTAACAGCGCAGCACACAGCTACACAATCTGTTTCTTTATCTATGGATAGACGATTGGTAGACAAATTCTATATATGCTTCCAAGAAGCAAATGGAAAGTTTGGACCCCCATGTGCCGAAGGAAACAGAAAGCGTTGCCATGAAAATGTCTTTGTAGATGTCAGTGTGAGCAGGAAGATTGCAAAAGAACATGTGAAGACTTTTCCTGTCAGTTTTGAAACCATAATTGCCAACAAAGGCACTAGAATGTTGTGACTCCTGGTCTGGACATATGAATGAAATATTACTACTGGATGCCTCTGGAGGAAAAGTTAGTTTTAAAAATTATTTCATCCAAAACTACATAATATGCACAACCTCTGGAAACTTATTTCTCCAGGCAATATAAATTATAACAAGAGAATAACAGACTTACTTAAACTACGTCCCAGGAAAATCAGCTGAAATTGCATGACAGATTCTTTATCATGAAAACACGTTCTGTCATTTACAATCAGTTACCTGTGGAAGTTTACAGACTAATGCATCATTACATGTGGCATAACATTGCTGATTTCGTGCGATGACGTTACCAGCAACACACTGTAATTCTGCGGGCATGACAATGTTAATTTCTCTAGTAATTATCCATTTAAGACTGTCTATTGGGCAAAGATTGTTGGCATACACTTTGCTTTTTAGTGTGCCTCAAAGGTAAGTATCACACAATGTTATGTCTGGAGACCTTTTAGCCAGAGGCATTTACTGACAAGTCTGTCTTCTGGGAACATGTTGGTCATGTGGGCCATACTTTGGTTAAATGTGTGCGCAGTTGCTCCATCTTGTTGGAATACTGCATACAGCTTCTCTACATCTGTTAACTGTGCATATAAAGAATTGAAGATGTATAGGTATCTGGTAATGTTTAAGATGTAACTGAAAAATATGGGGCCAATAAAATGCGTGCCGGACAAAGCACACCAAACACCTGTCTTCGCTGAGAGGAGAGGGTCTTCATGCAGAAGATGTGGGTTGTACTGCAACCAGTACCTGCAATCCTGGGAGTTTACATAGTGTGACAAATGAAACCAGACAACCTCTGACATGAAGTAAAGCAAGGGATTCAAGTAACCATTAGCAGTTGACATTAACAGCCAGTTACAATAATGAACTCTCTCTTCCTGATCCTCAAATTTCAACTCTCGTATCACACACACACTACAGCCTTTTTATTTCCTGTCATTTATTACACAATGTACGAGATAGACCAACGTGCTGTCATAACCACCTTACCAACTTGCAGAGACTTCTCATAACCTCGATGTGAACTCTGTCTCTAGTTTCAGAGGTCCTCGCCATCAATCACCTATTCCTCTGTATATTCTGATGAGGTAGACACCCCTCCATTTGTTGTACACCCATCTTTAATAGTGTTAGTTGTGGGAAGATTGCTACCAGGATATTTTGCTTGAAAAATTTCTTTACATTCCTGTCCTTATGTAACACTCCAATGCAAACAGCCATTTCTGTAACAACTAACAATACAAACTTCTCACAGGAACTGATGCACAAACACACAGCTGCACTCAACTTTCCAATAACATGCAGCGTAACCAAGTTTCGAGACAGTGTTGCCACTTCACAAGCTATTCAAGTGGAGATCATGAACCAGTACACGAGGCATACCAGTTTTAAGTGGGGTGCCCTGAACGACGATACTTGTAGTGACATCAAGAGCACATTTGTAGAGTACTGCAGAGAAACAACATTCACCAGCACACTGAGATGCACATAATGGTACTGTAACCACGATTTCTTACAGATATATTTGCTGGAATGCAAATACTTTCCTTGCACGTAAGTAATCAAACATTATCTGTATGCTGCTTAGTACACCATCCACATGAGGTGCCTCCTTTTCACATTATGTGCCCACATTGTAAAAATATAGTGTCAAGAAAAGAAACAATGTTAATACACTGATATTATTTCAGTATGGAGCCAGCTGATTTGATAACTGCAGATTAACACAAAGAAGCTCCACCTGCAATTAATATCAGCATATCAGGTTATTGTTCTGTCGCCAGTTTCAAAAGGTTGGTACAAGCATAATGTATCAATCACTTGATACTTTCCCAGTAGATTTAAATTAGTCATGTTAATGTAACTGAAATTAAGCAGCTGTTAACTGGACTGAAAATATACAGGGTGAGTCACCTAACATTACCAATGGATATATTTCGTAAACCACATCAAATACTGACGAATCAATTCCACAGACCGAACGTGAGGAGAGGGGCTAGTGTAATTGGTTAATACAAACCACAGAAAAAATGCATGGAAGTATGTTTTTTAACACAAACCTACATTTTTTTAAAAAATGGAACCCCGTTAGTTTTGTTAGCATATCTTAACATACAAACAAATACGTAATCAGTGCCGTATGTTGCATTGTAAAATGTTAATTACATCCGGAGTTATTGTAACCTTAAGTTGACACTTTAGTACCACTCCTCTGCTGTTCGATCGTGTGTATCGGAGAGCACCGAATTACGTAGGGATCCAAAGGGAACGGTGATGGACCTTAAGTACAGAAGAAACTGGAACAGCACATTACATCCACATGCTAACACCTTTTTATTGGTCTTTTTCACTGGCGCACATGTACATTACCATGAGGGGTGAGGTACACGTACACACGTGGTTTCCGTTTTCAAATACGGAGTGGAATAGAGAGTGTCCCGACATATCAGGCCAATATATGTTCAATGTGGTGGCCATCATTTGCTGCACACAATTGCAATCTCTGGCGTAATGAATGTCGTACACGCTGCAGTACATCTGGTGTAATGTCGCCGCAGTCTGCCACAATACGTTGTTTCATATCCTCTGGGGTTGTAGGCACATCACGGTACACATTCTCCTTTAACGTACCCCACAGAAAGAAGTCCAGAGGTGTAAGATCACCAGAACGGGCTGGCCAATTTACGCGTCCTCCACGTCCTATGAAACACCCGTCGAACATCCTGTCAAGTGTCAGTCTAGTGTTAATTGCAGAATGTGCAGGTGCACCATCATGCTGATACCACATACGTCGACGCGTTTCCAATGAGACATTTTCGAGCAACGTTGGCAGATCATTCTGTAGAAACGCGATGTATGTTGCAGCTGTTTGGGCCCCTGCAATGAAGTGAGGACCAATGAGGTGGTCACCAATGATTCTGCACCATACATTTACAGTCCACGGTCGTTGTCGCTCTACCTGTCTGAGCCAGCGAGGATTGTCCACGGACCAGTAATGCATGTTCCGTAGATTCACTGCCCCGTGGTTTGTGAAACCCGCTTCATCGGTAAACAGGTAGAACTGCAACGCATTCTCTGTTAATTCCCATTGACAGAATTGCACTCTATGATTAAAGACATCACCATGTAATTGCTGATGTAGCGGCACATGAAACGGGTGAAAGCGGTGACGATGCAGTATGCGCATGACACTACTTTGACTCAGTCCACCGGCTCTCGCAATGTCCCGTGTACTCGTGTGGGTTCATGGCAACAGCAGCTAACACACAAACTGCACCCACTTCTGTGACGGGCCTGTTACGGACCCGTTTGTGTGCTACGACCATACCTGTTGCATACAGTTGGCGGTAGATGTTTTGCAATGTGCGACACATTGGATGCTCTCTGTCCGGGTACCTTTCTGCATACACCCTGCAGGCTTCAGCTGCATTTCGTCGACACTCGTCATAGATGAGTATCATCTCCGCCTTTTCAGAGTTCGAATACACCATGGTCACAGTTCCTACAACACTACACTATCACAGACGTCTGGTAACACGGTGTACTACAGTTGGTCTGCGTGCGGAGACGAATGCAGAATAACAATAGCAGCAAGCGCTACGTGTGGACACTGCGACAGCTAGACCAAACCACAACAGTGCACTACAGCCACACTGGTAAACACGGTTGTCATCGTAAACATGTCTTTGCAGATGCTGCTCGCCGACCGTGGCCCGTGTTTGTTACAACACGCAACTGAACGTCGGAGGTTTCAAGCGTCAACTTTAGGTTACAATATCTCCGTATGTAATTAACATTTTACAATGCAACAAACGGCACTGATTACGTATTTGTTTATATGTTCAGATGTGCTAACAAAACTAACGTGGTTCCATTTAAAAAAACGTAGGTTTGTGTTAAAAAACATACTTCCGTGCATTTTTGTATGGTTTGTATTAAAAAATTACACTAGCCCCTCTCCTCACGTTCGGTCTGTGGAATCGGTTCATCAGTATTTGATGTGGTTTACGAAATATATCCAGCGGTAACATTAGGTGAGTCACCCTGTATAATTGACATTTTATGCTCCTTCACTTTCACTGACACCACAGCTATCAGTTTCTGATTATCTTGCGCTGTGACCAGTTATTCCAGTAAGAGTGCTATATTCAACACTACTAAGGAAAGGTTTCATTTGCAGGCAATGAAAAATAAAATAAATGTGCAGCCATTTTATTTCTCCCTCAGACTGTACTGAACACAGTTTACATGAAATTATAAATATAGACTACTTCCAGTTTTTAATCTGTACATAAAGCACACATTTTATTATGGCTATTGCAGTATGTACCCTATGTCAATTTTTATGATCACAAAATATTAATCTTTGCCATGCAACTGATGCTTTAGTATAGTATAATCCACATTCTTTTCCCTTCTCACATATGATTTCCCATGAGGTCCTTCAGAATGATATTCACTGAGAAATGAACATCCAATATCTTTTTCCAGGTTTAGAATGAAGTAAATCCAGCATTTGAGAACTGGTTGCATTTCACTGCTCACTTCTTTTACATTAAGAATCCGTACATGATCTTCCAACCTACAGTACAAGTCTGGATGACTTTCTAAACCATCCAAAGCCTTCAGCATAGTATCATCAACTTCATAAACTTCACCAATAACATTCTGAAAAGAAAACAGACTGCTTAAATCTCATTCAGCACACACACACAAAAACTGTCTTTTTAAGTTGTTTAACTACAAAAAGTAAAGTAATACATAACCTTTAATTTACAAATGTGATTAAATAACCTGAAAAAGTCAATTTGTGAATAAATTTGTCAGGAAAACATGAAAAACAGGCACAATGTGTTTTAATTAAAATGTATCAGCTATGGACACTACAATTATTCAAGCTTAACAGTCATGAAGCACTTTAACAATGAATTCACAGTCACCGAGGACTTTATTGCAACTAACACACAATCCCAGAAACTACAGAAGCAGCAGAAACATGACAAAATCACACATTTAGAGATGAGCTTATTAACTGTTAAAGGTATCCACATCACAGTGCACAAAAAAGTGAAAACTGAACAGTTTCAATAAATTGATCATGCACTGGTTAGTTATTAAACTGCTGCACATTTTCATCATACAGGCTTTTAGTGACAAATTTTATTTCTGAGGTGCTTTTATCATGTAATACTGACACCACCAGCTACTTATTTAGTAGGTATAAAATGTGCTTTACAATTTCTGGCAACTTTAGCATAAATAAAGAAGATCAGTGCAATGTTTTCTACAGAAGATGCAGTGCTACTTTAACTACAGGTTTTAGGAAGATTCATCCAGAATTCATAAATAGCTTCTGCAGTGTTTTACCTGCTGCTGGTGCCAATTCACGGCTTTCCAGCAGGCCTCATGTATTCACTGTACAACCCAATTTGTGTAACTGACATTTTCACTTGCATAATGGTATTTTCTTTTTTCTTTCAGAAACTGTCCTCAGGTTATCAGCTCTCAAAACAACGGTCTCCTTCATTGTAGCAAAGACAGTCATTGTGCTCATGATCTGTGTTACATAGCTGGAGCATCCATTTCTAGCCTTCCCTATTCATGCTGCTAAAATTGTGATTCACTCTTCCCTGTTCTGAAAATCTGAAAAACAGATTTTCAGTCAATCCTTGAATCACAGTACTGTAAAACCATAACACCAGTGCATGAAACATAATTCTTTCATGGTTTACAGTGATGCAAGTGCCAATGACTCAAGTTGTAACTAAATGCTAAGTATTATGCTTCTATAATCAAAGAGTCAACAGAGAATGTAACTTAATTTCTCTGGTGCTTTAATCACTTATGAGAGGAATACAGAAATACAGTCAACTTCTTATGTTCAAAATAATTTAAATATGAGTGAAACTCTCACTAAAAAATGTATCACTTTAGATACTGTCGAAGGATGCATATAACGTATGAAATATATGAATATAATTAACTGGAAAAAAATCAGCTGCATAAGAAAATGTAAGAATGATCACTGAAAACAAAATTACCAAGATCTCGAATACAAGTTCATACCTACAGGAAGACATAAACAAGTTGTTCTGAACAAGAGGAATGATTAACTCACTTCGAACAGACTTCTTATTTTATATTGTCATAAAGGGACTCTCACTCTCTCACTGTGTGTGTGTGTGTGTGTGTGTGTGTGTGTGTGTGTGTGTGTGAGGGGGGGGAGAGTGGGGGGGGGGTGCGCACATTGTGTTTTATTGGCACTCAACATCAAGGTTGACAATGCCCTTATTAAAACAAGGAGAAATGACGGATTATAATAATACAAATAAAAACTTAAGTGTTCATTTGTTCAAAATCTTATCTTCATCACTTGCTATGAAATTTTGACACAATGTTGCAGTGAAGTACATGTATGTTTTTATATATCAACTTTTAAAATATGTATAATATATAAATAAATATGTAATACATAAAGAGGAAATAATATACCACAAATCTCAAAAAGTTCTTGACTGATTTACTTGAAATTTATACATATTACTATAATAAATGTATGGACACACAAAGGCTCTGTAGTTCTAATGGCTCTGAGCACTATGGGACTCAACTTCTGAGGTCATCAGTCCCCTAGAACTTAGAACTACTTTAACCTAACTAACCTAAGGACATCACACACATCCATGCCCGAGGCAGGATTCGAACCTGGGACCGTAGCGGTCGCGCGGTTCCAGACTATAGCACCTAGAACCGATTGGCCACCCTGGCCGGCGCTCTGTAGTTCTAATAGGTATAATATCTACATATGTATGTCAAATATATAGTAGTGAAACATTGTTAGCGAACAGCAGTTATATTTATGATTTATCGGCTCATGATTAGAATTCTACTACAAAATCAGAGACAGAGACACAGAGAGAGAGAGAGAGAGAGAGAGAGAGAGAGAGAGAGAGAGAGAGAGAGAGAGAGAGAGAGAGAGAGAGAGAGAGGGGGGGGGGGGGAGTGGGAAGAGAACATGGACAGAGAGAGAGGGGGGGGGGGGAAGAGGGAAGAGAACATGGACAGAGAGGGGGGGGGGGGGAAGTGGGAAGAGAACATGGACAGAGAGGGGGGGGGGGGAAGCGGGAAGAGAACATGGACAGAAAGTGGGGGATGGACGGACAGATGGATGGATGGATGGATGGATGGATGGATGAGGAGGAGGAGCAGGAGGAGGAGGAGGAGGAGGTGGTGGTGGTTTGGTTTGTTTTGTTTTGGGGCACAAAAAACAAATGGGGCCATACAGGCCCAAGTCTAAACTATAGAAGACTAACACAGGGAGGAGTTGAATGACCGTCTTCAGTACGCGATACCAAGATAAACCATGGTGCAGCAGGAAAGGTCTTTGAATCATTAGCCTCTTTGCACTTACATTTTGTAGAAGATAAGTGGGAAGATGATTGACTGATCATGAGGAAATCCCCTATGATTGCCAGCGTCTCCAGTGGAACGCTCCTTCCAACTGGGGGCTCCTTTCACAAGGGGCGCATCTGCCTTAGGTGATTGTTCCCACCTCTGTAACACCCAATGGAGGGACCAATTGGCAATTTGAGAAGGCTACAGCTCAGGCAATCACCCCTCCTTGGGACTGGCCCGTACCATCATCTTGGTTAGCTCTGTAAGTCCTTTAAGAAAATTGGCCTCCTTTACCACCTGCCTCCATTCTTCTCTATCCACCGCCTTCTTTTTCCAGTTTCTTATTCCATCGCCTTCCATATTGTCCACCCACCTTTTCCTGGGTCTACCTCTTCTCCTCCTCCCGTCAGGTTTTTCCATGAACACTTTCTTGACATTCAAAGTTTCTGGCATTCTCTGTACATTCTGCCCATCTTATTCTTCCCATCTTAATTTTAACAACAATATCCATCTGTCCAAAAAATTTTTGTAGTTCTACATTTGTCCTTACTCTCCAGCCATCTTCCTCTCTCACTGCTTGAAAAATCCTTCAGTATCTTTCTTTCCCATCTCAATAACCAGTTCTCTTCCTTTAACATCAATACCCAGCCTTCTGATCCATATATTACTACAGGTCTTGATATGGTCATGTATACTTTGAGTTTTTTATTCCTACTAACATTCCTGGAGTTAAATACATTCTGCAAGGCAAAATAGCAATGATTTTCACTTGCTATCCTTTCTTGACTTGCTACTGCTACTTTATTGTTCTCTGTTATTACAGAAATGTTTTCACTCTTTCATATTCTTTCCCGTTCATTACTATTGAATTCTTTTGTCTGTTTATATTGGGCTGCCCCACATTTGCCACAAATGGTTTCTCCCTTACACACTGCAGTGGAGTCCAAAGTGCTGCAGCAGACTGGATTGTGCATGTAAGACCTTTTCAAGTGAATGAATCATACCCTAATGTGTTCTGGAAATATTGTGCTCTTAAGTGTAACAAAGACTTCCATTATTATTATTTTGTGATCTACTGTCTTCATCATATTCTGCATGTTACTCTCACATTCTTGAGCCCAACCACCAGTTCAGTTCTCCTTTTGGAAGGTCTATAATATTCCTGCATGAAAACTTGATTGATTGATTGATTGATTGATTGATTGATTGATTGATTGGGGGGAGGGGGGGGGGGGGTATGGCGCTAAATGGTGAAGTTATCAGTCCTGCGATTCGAAAGTTACTTGCATAAGATAGGTGTCCACTGAAAGTGGGCAGATTCAAAAAAAAAGGGTAAGCAAAATCTAGAAAATGGAAAAACAGAGGAATAGAAGAGTGGTCTTTGCATGGGTAGTGGTCATGGATACCAGATAAAAAAAAAAGGGGCCACAAGAAGTGGATATCAACCAATACACAGGATACCGTCAGTCTTGGATGGATGGAATATATATTTCACCTGTACACCACAAGTAACCATAAAATTAATGGCACATGGTACTTTTTATTGCATCACAGATTAACTACTTCACAGGAAGATGTCATTCAACTTTTACACAGATGGCTGCATAAAAGAACTAAATTAGGAATCTTATCTCCTGGTGTGTTTCTGGATTGATAATTGCAGCTCACCAACATCAACTCAAAAAGAGATCTAGCATGGGACTTGTTCTAAGGCCCAGTACCCCGCCTCATGCCATCATGGTGGACTGAATCTAAAATCTTCAAGTAAAAGAATATGCAGATATGTACAGTCTCCAGCCCTAATGGGGACCGGAGGAACCACAGTTTCTATAAAATTACAGCAGACACACTCTGGTGCACCTCTCTCCCACCAAGTTTTCCCACTAAGAGATACCAAGTTATTAAATAAATACTGCGATCTGGTTTTAAGGTCACAAATGGAATTCAAAATAAGCCTTTTATCCACTGTAATGCCTACACATTTCAGAATCCATTACATCAAGAGGAGAGGCACCCAAGTGCATCTAAGGTATATGAAAAACACAATGAAAACAAAGTTGAAGTACACAATTTTTGTCTGTGGAAAACTTACTTCATTCTATGGAGTATCAGCTGAAGCTGGCAGAATTTTGTACCAAGATTAGAAGACAAACAGAAAATTGAGAACTCAGACATATACAAAGAACACTCAACAGGACACTAATACAAGAAAAATTCTACTAAAAGCGGTAACAAGAAGACCA
This sequence comes from Schistocerca cancellata, assembly GCF_023864275.1. Taxonomy (NCBI): domain Eukaryota; kingdom Metazoa; phylum Arthropoda; class Insecta; order Orthoptera; family Acrididae; genus Schistocerca; species Schistocerca cancellata. The sequence continues at coordinate 274,253,895 of NC_064629.1, forward strand.
ACTTTGCCATATGCAGTCCCAAGCCCGGTTGAGAAAGAACGGGCGAGAACAGTAACACCTTGTGAAGAAAACAGAAAGAAAAAAAAAAAAGCACATCACCCAGACCAGTTGAGAGTACCATGTAAAGCCAGGGATACGGTGTGAAGTACTGAATGTCAGGGAAGGCGTAGATGAAGATAATCAGTATGGCAGGGGAGACAACACAGTCTACTGCCTTGTAGGAAGGATGTTGAGTCATTAAAGGCAATTTAAAAGAAACCTTTAATAAAAATTATCCAGGTCTCCTGGTAGGGGGTTGGGGCAATGGGTCTGCACCCTGTCTCCTAAAAAAACACTAAACCCCCAGAGAAATCTCAAAGTAAGTCACAGAACTGGACCCAATATAGGAGACAAACCAGTAAACAAAAACAAAATTGAAATAGAGGAACGGGGAACATGTAAGATTAAACACTAAGAACTAAGAGGTCTTCGGGCGAATAGGTAAGTAAAAGATGGACATAATTGTCCTTATCGAGGCAAAGAAAGGGGCAGAATGTGAACAAATTAGAAAGTATACACTAATGTGATCAAAAGTATCCCAACACCTGACTGAAAATGACTTACAAGTTCGCAGTGCCCTCCATCGGTAATGCTGGAATTCAACATCGTGTTGGCCCACCCGTAGCCTTGATGACAGCTTCCACTCTTGCATACCTATGTTCAATCAGGTGCTGTAAGGTTTCTTTGGGAATGGCAGCCCATCCTTCATGGAGTACTGCACTGAGGAGAGGTATCAATGTTGGTCGGTGAGGCCTGGTACGAAGTCTGCATTCCAAAACATCCCGAACGTGTTCTATAAGGTTCAGGCCAGGACTCTGTGCATGCCAGTCCATTACAGGGATGTTATTGTCAGGTAACCTCCCTGCCACATGCTGTGCATCACGAACAGGTGCTTGATTGTGTTGAAAGATGCAGTCGCCATTCCCGAATTGCTCTGCAACAGTGGGAAGCAAGAAAGTGCTTAAAACATCAATGTAGGTGTGTACTGTGATAGTGCCATGCGAAATAACAAGGGGTGCATGCCACCTCCATGAAAAACACAACCACACCATAACACCACCACATCCAAATTTTACTGTTGGCACTACATACCCTGGCAGATGACATTCACCGGGCATTTGCCTTACCCACATCCTGCCATTGGATCGCCACATTGCGTACCGTGATTTGTCACTCCACACAAAATTTTTCCACTGTTCAGTCATCCCTTGTTTACGCTCCTTACAGCAAGTGAGGTGTCGTTTGGCATTTACCGGTGGGATGTGTGACTGCTTGACCATGAAATCCAAGTTTTCTCACCTCCCACCTAACTGCCACAGTACTTGCAGAAGATCCTGATGCAGTTTGGAATTCGTGTGTGATGGTCTGGATAGATGTCTGCCTATTACACTTTACAACCCTCTTCAACTGTTGGTGGTCTGTCTGTCAACAGATGAGGTCGGCCTGTACGCTTTTGTACATGTCCCTTCACATTTCCACTTCAATATCACACCAGAAGCAGTGGACCTAAGGATGTTTCCTAGTGTGGAAATCTCGCATACAGACATACAACACATTTGACACTAGTGGCACCCAATCAACTGACCACGTTTGAAGTCTGTGAGTACCGCAGAGCGCCCCATTCTGCTCTCTCATGATGTCTAATGACTACTAAGCTTGCTGATATGAAGCACCTGGCAGTAGATGGCAGTACAGTGCACCTAATATGAAAAACTTCTGTTTCTGGGAGTGTGCGGATACTTTTGATCACATGGTGTATCCACTTTTACAGTGGAATTTAAAGGTCAGGAAGAGAAAAAAATGGAAATATTGTTTGCAGTACACAAAAAGTGGGGAAACAACATAAAAAACTGCGAATAAATAAATTAATTATTAAAATGGAAATGGATATACATGGTACAAGGTCACACACTGGTTTTTATAACAGTATAGGTACCAGCAGATGGTATGAAAATGAGCTCTAAGGATGACTCTCAGGGCCAGATGATGCTGCTGCTGCTGCTGCTGCAACAGAATAAGAGAGAGAGAGAGAGAGAGAGAGAGAGAGAGAGAGAGAGAGAGAGAGAGAGAGTGTTGTGGTTTTTTTTTTATCTTATGGGTGCCGAACGGAGAGGTCATCAGCAAGCCACTACTAGAACAAATGAGAGAGAAACTAAAATTGTTGCACACTCATGCACTCAAAATGACCACACATCACTCTCTCTCACAAGTGCTAAAACAAATTAGAAAGACAGGAAGTAGCTACAAATTAAAACACTGAGAAAACAAAACACAGAAGAACTAAAAGAAAAGCACAGGACAAATGCGACTGACTGACCGACCACTTACAAAAAACTTGGGCGAGCCTGTCACCCCATTAACACATTAAAAATCATGGTATCAAAATCTTATTAAAATGTTGGAAAACTCACAAAACTTCAAAATCTGAACCACATTCATTTGAACAGTACTTAAAATAGAGGGCAGATCCTTTGGGAAATCCAACATGGACGGAAAATGAAACAAAGTCCAATAAAATGCGGCCCACAGTTATCTATATGTCAGAGTAAGAAGCCGAGCATCATAGGGCTTTGGTCTATATGAAGACAAGTAAAGAGGACTCTTCTACTAAAAGCTGGAAGGAAGTATACTATGGCTAAGTTGGGGGGTTTACTATACGGAGCTTATTGCCATTCACTTAGAGCCACTCACCTTCCCATCGACGCATGACATTGTACCTCAACAATGAGGTGATAGCATCCAAGGGGATGGCACACTGAGATACCTGAGGATCACAACATGCCTCCTTGGCTGCTAGATCTGCCCTTTAATTCCCCACAATACCCATGTGCTCTGGTATCCAGCAGAAAGACATCTCATTCCCTATTCGTTGTAGTTGGAGGAGGGCATCCCAGGTATTCTGAATTACTTTAGCTGCTGGCTATAAATGTTGAAGACAGTGAGGGGCACTCAATCTGAACAGACAAGAAATTTAGGACAGGAAGATAGTCTCATTTGCTCTAGTGCCCAGAAGTTTGCATCGAAGTCAGCACATTCTTGAGGCAGTCAGACCATGAGGACATGACCCAGGAAAATGACAGGGCAACCCACAGAGGCCCCTGCTTTAACCCACCCGTGTAAGGACAGCTACATAGATGAAGTGCTCATATAAAATGTCAACAAATATCACATTAAGAACAGAAGCAGGAGTGTAATCTCTTCCGTACTGCACTAAATCTAAAATTATGTTGGGATTCCTTAGTAGCCAGGGTGGTGGACAGTTACAACCCTGGATTTGGGGTTGTACTTTCTCCACATGGGCAGACTCCAGATCACACTGCATGCGGATCCTAAATGGCATTGTGGCTCACGAACGGTTGGATAAAAGGTTTCCAGAGACGGACGAGCAAGAGGTGAAGTCACAGCTGTGAGGAACTTACACACATGATGCACCATGAGGGGCTGACACACACACACACACACACACACACACACACACACACACACACACGAATCTGCAGAAAACTGAAACCCTGTCTTTGCAGACCATTCCTCTAACCAGCGCAGTGTAAGCTGCAACTGACAGCTCACTATTGCAACACTGAAAGAGGAACAGAAATAGTGTTGTAAAATTCCTGGTAATTTAAAATCAAAGAAATATTCCAAGGTAATATTGCTGGTAATATTCCCAAAATTCATAAATTCCTGGGAATTTATGATTAATTAGCAAGATAGCTCAAAAAACTGTTAAAAGGTAAAAAATAGGTAAAAGCAGTAATTATATGGTTAATTCAAATTTATACAGATCTGGACTTAACCTCCTTGTTAGAAATAAACACTTTTTGTTTTCAATGTTTTAAACATCAAAGAATTAGCCCTAGAATTGCCAAGCATCAACATTTACGACTCTTATGTTACCTACAACTGCCAACGTCGAAATAATCAACCTTTCGAGTTTATAATATTTATATACCATCTAATGAGTTACTGAAGTTACTAAAATATACGGGGAAGCTTGTTTATTCAATTTGTTAATTTTTCTGTTGATGTTAGAGGTATTTTAGGCTATAAAGCTTAAAATAAACTCGTGCAAAGTCTGTCAACATTAGTCATTGAAAATGGCATTTCAGGGAAAAATTATGCAAATAAACCAGCGGAAGTTTATGACTTACTTGAAAATACAAGTGATTTTATTAACACAGAACATGGTAAAATATTCATTAACAATTCTAAAAATGAAAGTGATAGCAATATTTCAGAAAATAAATATATAGATCATAATTCATCACAGGAAATGAGGAGTCTTTGAATTCTGAAAGTGAACACCACTAGTCATTTGTTTGGAAAAATTAAAAAATACTACAGATAACCGCCGGTTGAGAATTACACCTCCAGAGATATATTTTTTAAGTTTAGGTTTCATTCAGAGAAATGTGGAGTTCCAACTTGCCTAAAAATAGTAGGCCTAGTGAATATTTTAAATTATTTTTTCCACCAGACTTACAGTAAATGATGTTTTGCCTGGAATTTGCACAGAAATTAATGCATGGAATGATAAATCTTTGATTAAAATGTATGAATTTACTTTGTTAACCTACTTTTAAGGTTCTTTAACTGTAAGAGTTAAAAAATTCAAAATTTAAAAATTTTCATAAATTCCCAATTTTTGGGAATCTTCCCAGGCAAAGAAATATTTCCGGCAATATTCCCATTTTATAAGTTCCCTCCCACTGGGAATACACCCAGCCTACATCACTGAACAGAAAACAGCATAATTGTCAACAAAGGTACATTGCACTGTGCAGGACTCCTTACTGTAGACATCATACTGTTAATGGCTATGGCAAGGAGGCTAACACTTAAAACACTGCACTGAGGGACAGAATTCTCCTGCTCAAAACAATCTGACAGGGAGTCACCAACTTAGATCCTAGGAAACCGCTGAAACAGGAAATACTGTATGAAGATGGGAAGGTGGCCACAAATCCCCATTGCTGCAATTGTGTATGAATGTAGTGTCTGCAAGTAGTATCATACGCCTTACTGATATGTAAGAATATGCCAATACAGTGATGCATATGTAGGAAAGCCTGCTGAATAGCCACCTCTAGCAAGGTCAGGTTGTTGGAAGTAGAATCTACACTTAAAATGGCTAGGGAGTTGTCTGGTCTCTAACAACCAGACCAGATGAAGGTTAACCATTTGCTCCAGGGTCTTTCCTACACAGCTACAGGCGATACTCTTATAACTACTGGGGCATGTGCTGTCCTTTTTTGGTTTGAGGAGAGGTATCAACAGTACCTCTCTCCACAAGTTGGGGAAGTTACCAGTCCACCATATAAGATTAAAAATGCCAGGATGATTCCCTTTGACACTGCTGGTAAATGCTGTACTGGATATGGACATGACTGGGTGCAGTATCACGAGTCTCAGAGCCGATTCCAGCTCCCACATGGAGAAAGGACAGTTGTAAGTCCGTGACATGAAATACCGGATCCTGGCTGGCACTGACAGTAGTTTGTGCAAAATTCTCTGCCAGTGTCTGAGCGATATCTCTGGGCGCTGTTTGGAGACATCCCTGTTTAATCACTGCTGCTAGTGGTATTAATCACTGCTGCTAGTGGTAAACGACTGCATTTACCAGAAATCTTCCTAATGGCTTCCCATGCTTTGGTAGAACAAGTGTAGCGACTGAGGGAGTCCACAAATGCTTGCCATGACTTTCTTGCTATTGAATTGTGTGTCGAGCCTTGGCTCCTGCAACATGAAATGCTGTAAGGTTCTCTGCTGTTGGGCAGTACTTAAACCATCTAAGTGCAGCACACCTGGCCCAGATTTCTGAGTGGCACTCACTGGTCCATCAAGGTACAGATCACCTCTGAAGATGACCTGATTACTTCAGGATCATCAGCAGCATGATGGATCACCTGTGTAATGTGGTCCACCCATTCCTGGACGCTGTTGTGGTGTTCAAACACAGCAAATTGTGTTGACAGTGTCCAGTTAGCTCTCCCAACCATCCATTTTGGTGGCTGCTCTTCAGGTAACAATATGTGAATGTGGAGTGGAAGTGGTCACTAGAATGTAGGTAATCAAAGACTTCCCACTTAATAGAGTCTTCAAGGGCTGGAGAACAGGATGAGAGAAATGGCAGCACAGAAATGGGTTGGAGTACCTGTGATGAGTATGCACAGCTCATGAGACCCCATGAAACTCTCCAAAACAACTCTGAGGGCAAGTAGAGGTCGACCTCCAAAAACATGATGGGCATTGAAGAACCACAACAGTAGAAACGGTTGGAGGAGTTGGTTCTGTAAGATCTCTGAGAGCTTCAGAGTCTATTGCATTTTGCAGAGGCAGATAAAGAGAGCAAACAGTGATCCTCTGAGACATGTGAATTCCAATGGCAATGGCTTGCAGCTCAGTACCCAGAGGACGAATGTAGGATTGGTGTGCATATTGACAAACACAGCCATGCTCCCTTGGCCCTTTCCCAAGTCAGTTCGTCCTTACAATAGAGCACATAGCTCCATAGTACAGGGGCATCAGACACTTTAAATGTGTTCCCTGCAAACAAGTGCAGGGGGCATTGCTGTGCTAGGAGTTGCAGTTCCTCCAAATGTTCTCAACCCATTAATGTTCCACTGTATAATGGGAGCCACCACCTATTATGGGACAGCACTTTAGTGTGACTTTCTGCCAGGAAGGGGAGCCCACAATGGGTGGAGGCTCAGTCTTCAGGCCAGATAATTGCTCCAGTCTGACATCTCCCCTGACGATTTGAGAGAGACGTTTGATAGCATAATGTCAACATTGTCGGACTGTTTACCTTCCTGTCTCAGTCAGTGGGCGATTCTTTACATTCAACTTCGATTTTTTGATATGAGGCAGCTATGGAGCCACAACCTCTGAAGTGGCAGTGCTGGGTGGTGCACAAGACTTGACCTGAGGAAGGGCAGGAAGTCACAAGATATCAGCAACCACGACCTTTGCTGAAGTTCTGGGGAGGAGGGGCAGGCTTCAAAGGAACTGCAACAGCACAGGTGCACTGATGTGCATTGATAAACAGAAGTGCTAGTGCTGATACTAGCAACCTCCACTTGTGTAGCGGCATCTGTTTTCTGGTCCAGCTGTTTCATAACAGAGGCAGCGAACATGGGCAACTGCATGGACTTCTTGGCTTCATCATAAGCTGGTTGTTTTCATTTCCTGGATCTTCCATTCCTCAAGGAAAACTCTTGCAGTCTCTACTCCACACAGTGTGATCTCAGAGCAGTTGATACACTTTGGAGGAGAGGATCAACCAACTCAATCATGGGCAGCTTCATCTTATTTCCCTACAATGGCTTCTCCTTTGCAACTGAGAGTAGTGTGCTGAAAGTGCACGCCGCACTGGATTTGGGAAATAAGGCCATACACTGAGGCTCAAGAAACCTGCCTCAACATGCTCTGGTAGTTTGGAACTGTTAAAAGTAAGGATAAAAGAAACTGATTTGACAAGATCTCCATCCACTCACTTCACAATGTTTTGTACATCAACAATGCCTTCCTGTGACCATTCAGCTTTCACTACTTCTCCAGGAATGTCAACCAGATCTCTGCAAGTCACAACACCTTTACTGTAATTCAATGTGTTGTACAGTTCTGTTTCAATTGCATACTCCTCAAGGCAATGAGCTTTTTGGAGTCGCTTCATTTATTGGTTGATGTTTTGACCAACAGTGTCCCACTTCACAATCACTTAACAGATTTTAACATGCCAGCAATACCTTCTAAGCCTTTCTGTATGTAAAATGGAGAAACATTCTCAAAATCACCGCCTTTTCTTTTAACAAAGCACAAGCTCTATAACTTAGATCAAATGATAAAACACACCCTCATGAATAAAATGTAAAACTAAATCGGCCAATGAGGTGGTGTCAGATAAAATTAGCAGCAATGATTCCGGTAAACCAGGATTTCATCACTGGGCAGTCAAAGTGTGACAGTGCACCAGAATATGGGCCACTGTCAACCGAGCACTGCACCGACACTCGGGCGGGTGTTCACGGTGCAGAAGGCAACTGTGGGTTGCCCAAGCGTGGTCAATGCGGAGCCGGCAGAGAACCAATTCCCTGCGAGAGGCCCGCGTGGAAGACTTCCACACATTCATAGTCTCCTCAATGGCACACAGTTTGTTGCGTGTATTGTTGTGCCATTCCATCTCCCAAAGCTGAAAAACCCTATGGCATAAGTCAGAACACAGGTCAGGTTCAGAGCTGACAATCTCCAGAAGCGGTTTCCACGTAGCCTGTTTGGCCAGCCTGTTGGCAAGTTTGTTGCCTGGGATGCCGACATTTCCTGGGGTTCACACAAACACCACTGAATGACAGGACCGGTCCAAGGCATAGATGGACTCCTGGATGGATGCTACCAAAGAATGGCGAGTGTAGCACTGGTCGATAGCTTGTATGCTGCTCAAGGTGTCAGTACACAGAAGAAACGATTACCCAGGGCATGAACAGATATACTGAAGTGCATAAGAGATGGCCACCAGCTCTGCAGTGAATACATTGCAGCCATCAGGCAAGGAGTGCTGTTCAAAATGGCCTCTATGGATTCAGGTGAAGCCAACATGACCATTAGCCATCGAACAGTCTGTGTAAACCACTTCAGAGCCCAGAACACGTCAAGAATCGAGAGGAAGTGACAGCGGATAGCAGCAGCAGTAACTGAGTCCTTACGGTCATGTGAAAGGGCCAGATGAATCTGTGGCCTAGGTGTACACCATGGAGGAGTACGCAGATGGACCTGGATAGGAGGTGGTAAAGGGAAGGACTCCAGTTCAGACAGAAGGGATCGCACGTGAACCGCAATCGTTAGCCCTGACCTGGACTGCCAATGTGAGAGATTAACTGCAGCGGGTGGAAAAAGGAGACGGTAATTCGGATGCCAGCAGAACTACGAATGTTACAACATAACTGGCGAGCAGCTGTGCATGTTGGATCTGCAATGGAGGGACTCCGGCCTCCACCAGGACACTGGTCACTGGATTCGTTCTAAAAGCTCCCGTCACTAGGCAAACGCCACAGTTGTGCACTGGGTCAAGTACACACAATGCTGAGGGCACCACCGAAACATAAATCAGACTCCCATAGTGAAGGCGGGATTAAACAAGGGCTTTGTAGAGCTGCGGCAGAGTAGATCAATCTGCACCACACTTGGTGCTCAGGCAGCGGAGGGCACTGTGGTGCTGCCAACACTTCCGCTTAAGCTGACGAAGGTGAGGTAGCCAAGTCAATCAGGCATCGAAAACCAGTCCTAAAAAGTGATATGTCTCCACTAAAGTGAGTCCACCATGAAATTAAAGTTGTGGTTCCGGATGCAAACTGGAATCTGTGGGCGAGAGTCCATGACCGCGCTTAGTGGATGGCTCCCTGTAGGCGGCACTCCGCAACACCAGTGCTAGTGGAGCAGTACGAAATGCATAAGTCGTCTGCATACAGAGAGGGTGAGACGGACAGCCCTACAGCTGCTGCTAGACCATTAATGGCCACTAAAAATAGAGATACACTCAATACAGAGCCCTGCGGGACCCCATTCTCCTGGATGTGAGGGGAACTATGGGAGACAACAACTTGAGACACGGAAAGTAGCACAGAGCGACAGGAAATTCTGGATAAAAATCTGGAGCGGGCCTCTGAGACCCCACCCGTATAATGTGGCAAGGATATGGTGTCGCCATGTGGTGTCATACACTTTACGTAGATAAAAAAAGATGGCAACAAGGTGTTGGCTTCTGGAAAAGGCTGTTCAGATGGCAGACTCTAGTGACACAAAATTATCAGTGGTAGAGCGCCCCTGGCAAAAGCCACCCTCAAAATGGCTCTGAGCACTATGGGACTTAACAGCTGTGGTCATCAGTCCCAAAAGCCACCCTCAAATTGAGCCAGTAGGCCACGTGCCTCCAGGACCCAAGCCAACTGCCTACACACCATATGTTCCAGTAGCTTACCAACAACGTTAGTGGGGCTGATGTGTCGATAGCTATCCACATAAAGCAGGTTTTTGCCAGGTTTGAGCACCAGAACGATGATGCTCTCCCGCCGTTGCGATGGAAAGACGCCATCGCACCAGATCCAGTTGAAGACGAGGAGATGGCGCTTGTAGTCAGACAAGAGATGTTTAATCATCTGACTGTGGATCAGATCTGGCCCAAGAGCTGTGATGGGGCAATGCGCAAGTGCACTGAGGAGCTCCCACTCCATAAATGCGGCATTATAGGGGGTTCACTGTCATATGTAGTGAATGAGAGGACTTTCCTTTCCATACGCCAATTGTGTGTGTGAAAGGCTGGGGGATAGTTCTCAGACACAGAGGCTCAGGCATATTGCTCAGCAAAGTTCTTGGCAATCACGTCTGCATCGGTACATAGCACGCCATTGATGGTAATGCCATGGACACCTGATGGGGTCTGATACTCAAAAAGATGTCCGATCTTCGTCCAGACTTGGGAAGATGATGTATGGAACCCAATGGTACCTCTCCCAACACCCCTGTTTCCATTATTTTATAAGCTGGCGCACACAGGCACGGAGCCACTTAAAGGCTATCGGATGCTCTGGGGGAAGGATGTCTCTTACGTCGCTGTAGAGCTCGCTGACGCTCTAATTGCCTCAGCGACTTCCGGCAACCACCAAGGGACTGTCTTTCACCGGTTGCACCCTAAAGAGTGAGGGATCGTGTTTTCTGCCGCAGAAATGATTGTGATAGTAACCTGCTCAACCATCACATCAATGTTACTATGTGGGGCAGAGTCAACAGTGACATCAGAGGTGAAAGTTCCCCATTCCACCTTGTTTAAAGCCCATCTGGGCAGGCGTCCATGGGTCTGATGCCAAGGCAGTGATAGGAAGATGGGGAAATGGTCACTACAACACAGGTTGTCATGTGCTGTTCAATGGGTAGATGGGAGAAGTCCTGGGCTGCAAATCAATAAATCAGTGGCTGAGTAACTATCTCGAGCCACACTGAAATGTGTGGTGGCTCCAGTATTTAAGAGGCAGAGGTCGAGTTGAGACAGGAAAGTTTAGACATCTCTACCTCAGCCAGTAAGCACGGTGTCACCCCTCGAGGAATTATCGGCATTAAAATCTCCCAAAAGTAGGAAATGTTTAGGGAGTTGATCAATCAATGCAGCTAATACATTCAGGGGTACTGCACCATCTGGAGGAAGATATACATTGCAGACAGTTATTTCCTGTGTCACCCCTATTCTGACAGCCACAGCTTCAAGAGGGGTTTGAAGGGGCACAGGTTCACTACAGACTGAGTTTAGCAAATATACGCCAACTCCACCTGACACTAGATTATAGTCTCTACAGTTCCTGTAATATCCCTAATAGCCACAGAGGGCAAAGGTCCGCATTGCCAGGAACCAGGTTTCCTGGAGGGCAATGCAGAAAGCAGGTGTAAAGCTTAACAGCTGCCATAGCTCAGACAGGCGGTGGAAAAAACTGCCGCAATTCCACTGGAAGATGACATCATTGTGAGACTGGGAAGGCATGGAACATTCAGTGAGGCAGTTTACGCCTCAAGGTCACCTACTGCCACCAACGTTTTGCCTGACCAGTCTATATCCATTATGTCTAAGGGTCTGGTGAGATCCAGTATGTCCACCCCATCCTCAGACGCAGAGCTTGCAGGTAACAGTGGTGTGGGTGCCACCGCTAGTTCCTTGTTCTTAGGGGTCGTCTTTTTCGATTTCTTGCACTGTTCCTTGGGTTTCACTGGCTGGGAGGACTTCACTGAATCAGTCTGGAACTGAGGATGAGCGTGAAGCCCTACGACTAGCTGCTTTTGGGCTCTTCAGCCACTGGCAGATGTCATCTTTCCCACTAGCAGAAACCTGGGAAGGGAGTGACCCAACAGACCCATTCCTAGTGAGAGGGGCCGAAGAAGCCTTACGCTTCTCTGGCTCAGAAGTTTGGACTGAAATCCCCAACGGTAGGGGTGGGATGGGGGCGGGGGGAGGGGTGTTGCTCTCTAAGTAGGTGGTGTGGGAGCAACAGGGAGCAAAGTGGTCCCCTGCCATCAAGGGGGCAGGTGTAGTGCCCTGATTCTGAGAGGCAACAGGAATTTGAGGAATTGATGGGGCGAGAACCGTTCTCGTAGCGGTGATGTATGAGGTAGTCATATTCACAGGATGTACGTGCTCAAATTTCCTCTTAGCCTCAGTGCAGATCAGTCAGTCCAGGGTCTTTTTTTGTTATTGTTTTAGAGCACAACTGCTACGGTCATTAGTGCCCAGCCTGTGACTTAGGAAAATGTAAAAAACCAAACTGGAAACCAGCAGCAATGGTAGTGAAAATAAAAAAGTGGGGAACCTAAAAACAGAAGGAAAGCTTAAAAAACCATTATAGAAGGGGGGTTGTTTGTCCCCAAAACGAGCTTCAAATGACTGATGTCATCTCACTGACACAAATTCGAGAACGCGATCTGCTGAGTGCATGTCATCTGCTAAAAATTGAAGATATCAGGCGACAGCTGTAGACGTGCACGTAACGGAGTAAAATAGGTCACTCAAGTAAAAGGTGTCTCACCGTCCACAGTTGAAAGCAGTGGGGACAAAGCGAGGGCGGATCGCCACTTGAAAATGTCGATGGCTAAAAACACAGTGCCCTATCCGAAGTCTAGTTAAAATTACCTCCTCCAAACGACAAGATCGGGAGGAAGAGGTCCAAGCACAGGGAAGAGCTTTCATGTCCCGCAATTTATTATTGGGAAGTGTCAACGAATGTGCATTCCATAAAAGAGCAACACGACGACACAAACACTCCGTAGATCAGTGGAGGGAACCATGTGAACAGCAGGCTGAAGAAGAAAGACTGCAGCCTTGGCCGCTGTATCTGCCACCTCGTTTCCACAGATCCTGGGATCCAGAGGAATGCCACAGAGATGCCCCCCAAGTGGAGCAATTGGAGGCAGTCCTGAATCCAGAGGACCACAGGGTGGACAGGGTAGAGAGCTTGGAGACTGAGGGGAGAGCTGAGCAAATCTGAGCATATTATATACTGTATCCGCTGATGGTGACGGATGTATTGGGCAGCCTGGAGAACAGCATAAAGCTCCGCAGTAAAAACCGAACACTGGTCAGGAAGCCGAAATCGATTAGGGGTGTCACCAACAATATAGGCACTCCCAACACCAAACGTTGTTTTTGAGTCATCAGTGTAAATAAATGTGGCGTCCTTCATTTGTGCGCATAGAGCAGCAAATGCCCGACGATAAACAAGAGAAGGGGTACCATCCTTGGGAAACTGACAAAAGTCACAGAGCAGGCAGGTCTGGGGCTGCAGCCAAGGCGGTGCTGTACCCCAAGTTGTCAAGAAAGTTTTGGGAAAGTGGAGGGAAAGAGAACGTAGCAGCTGACGGAAGCGGACTCCCGGTGGTAGTAGAGAAGAAGGGCAGCCTGCATACCCTAAATCTATGGAGGCGTTGAAAAAAATGTCATGGGCCGGATTAGCAGGTATGGAAGACAGATGGCTAGCATAATGACTCAAAAGGACAGCTCGCCGATTGGACAGTGGAGGTCCAGCAGTCTCGGCATAGAGGCTTTTCACAGGGCTGATGTAAAAAGCTCCAAACACTAAACGTAATCCACGGTGGTAGACAGAGTCGAGACACCGATGAATAGAGAGCCGAGCATAGGAGTAAACCATGCTTCCATAGTCCAATTTCGAGCGCACTAAGGTGCGATATAGGCAGAGAAGTACCACTCTGTCCGCTCCACAGGAGGTACCATTCAGGACACGGGGGGTGTTGAGGAATCGCAGACAGTGAGCCGAAAGATAGGAAACGTGGGAGGATCAGCACAGTTGCCTGTCAAACATAAGTCTCAAGAATTTAGTGACATCCACGAATTGAAGATTGACAGGGCCTAGATTTAAGGAAGGCAGAAGAAACACTGTATGACGCCAAAAACTGACACAAATGGTCTTACTGGGAGAAAAGCAGAAGCCGGTTTCGATGCTCCAAGAGTGGAGGCAATCGAGACATCCTTTAAGACATCGTTCAAGAAGGCTGGTCCATTGAGAGCTGTAGTAGATCACAAAATCGTCCACAAAGAGGGAGCCCAAGACATCAGGAAGGAGACAATCCATAATTGGATTTATGGCAATGGCAAACAGTAAAACACTGAGCACAGAGCCCTGGGGTACCCCGTTTTCTTGGGAGAAAGTAGTGTTCACCCGCACCCTAAATGTGCACTCTGCCATAAATTCACAACGAAAAAGGGGCAGACGACCTTGAAAGCCCCAAGAGAACAGTGTGCGGAGAATGCCTGTCCTCCAACAGGTATCGTATGCTCTTTCCAGATCAAAAAATATTGCTACTGTTTGGTGTTTTCTGAGAAAATTGTTCATGATATAAGTGGACAGAACAACAAGATGGTCAACTGCAGAACGATGCTTTTGGAAACCGCATTGGGCAGGTGTGAAAAGACTTCGGGACTCCAGCCACCAGGCTAAATGGCAATTCACCATATGTTCCAAAACCTTACAGACACTACCCGTGAGACAAATGGGGCGACAACTAGAGAGGAGACGTTTGTCCTTTCCAGGTTTGGGAACAGGGACGACGACAGCTTCCCACCATCTTCTGGGGAAAGTACTGTCGGTCCAAATTCAATTATAAAGGTGAAGGAGGTAGCGCAGACTATGGTATGATAAATGCACCAACATTTGGATGTGGACACCATCCGGTCCTGGGGCGGAAGAGCGAGAAGAAGAGAGTGGGTGTTGGAGTTCCCGCATGGAGAAAACAGTGTTGTAGCTTTCGCGATTTTGAGAGGAGAAAGCAAGAGGTCGCACTTCTGCTGCATGTTTCTTTGGGAGAAAAGCTGGCGGGTAATTTGAAGAGCTCGAAATCTCAGCAAAGTGTTGACCCAATCAGTTAGAAGTTGCGACGGGGTCCACTAACGTATCATGCATGACAGTGAGCTCAGAGACCAAGGAGAAACTAGGTGCACCAGATAACCGTCTAATCTGCCTCCAAACTTCTGAGGATGGAGTTAAGGTGTTAAATAAGCTAGTAAAGAAGTCCCAGCTTGTCTTCTTGCTATCACGGATGACGCGACGGCATCGCGCACGTAACTGCTAGCATGTGATTTTATAGACTAAGGCGTGAGATAGCAGCACCCCACTAGCTGACACAGATTGGTTGGGGGTACTGGGGCATGGGATGGGGTGTGTGTGTGTGTGTGTGGGGGGGGGGGGGGGGGGAGGGGGTACGGTAACGAAGGATGTGCTGTAGGTATAGCTCCCATGTGCATAGCTCAGAAAAGCTGGCGGTGGTGGGGAGGATCCAGGTAGCATGGGTTATGAAGCACCCACTGAAATCTTGCATGCTGTGCTCTGCTGCATTTTGTGCAACTGGGTGGTCTACCTTGTTTTTGGCAACAGTTTGGTGTTGGCCATTCATTCTAGTTGACAGCTGGTTGGTTTTCATACCAAAGAAAAGCACATAACCAACCAACTACACCCTAACAAATAACCACTTCATCGTTGAAGGGAAGGTATACAAACAAATTTGTGGCACAGCCATGGGCACCGGCATGGCATCCTCCTCTGCCAACCTCTTCATGTGCCACCTACAAGAAACAGCCCTAGCTTCCCCAAATCCCTGGTCTGGTTCAGGTTTATTGATATCTTTATAATCTGGACCCAAGGCCAGGAAACATTATCCGCATTCCTCCACAACCTCAACACCTTCTCTCCCATCAACTTCATCTGGTCCTCCTCCACCCATCGTGCCACCTTCCTAGACGTCAATCTTCTCCTCTCAGATGGGACCCATGACCACTCCCCTATGCAAAGACCACTCTTTTAGCCCTCTTTTTTTTTTCCAGTTTTTATATTTTGGCTACCCTTTTATACCTTCTACTGTGTGCATTTTAACTTCCTTGTTTTATAGTTTGACTATAAACTGCTAGCCTTCAGACAGCTCCCTGCTTACCCCCGAGCTGCTAGACGATTCCCCCAACCCCCTCCCTGCTTCCTGCCTCTCTCCATCCCTCACCCCACCCCACCCCACACCCACAAATCACTGCAGTAAATTCACCATGGGCCAGACAAGAGCTGGCAGTCCACTGAGCACAATGTAGAGACTCAGTGTGTGTGTGTGTGTGTGTGTGTGTGTGTGTGTGTGTGTTTTTTGTTTTACCTACAAGCTTGCAAAACGAAATTCATTCCAAACACTAGCAAAGCTCTGTACCTTTTGTTTGTGTACGTACTGACAATGCACTCTGTGAGTCATTTCCTTTATTCTTAAATAACAAGCAATAAATAAGGTAAATGTCATCCCCTTGTCAGACAGAATTTAGAAAAAAAAGGGGTTACACGAATCAACATAACGAACCTGCAGACATTCTCGTAAGTAGGGCAACCACAGCTATGAATCATTATTTTTGGTATAAATAAATCGCTACAGCTGTGTTTAGTCTTATTTTTTTTTATCACTACTGGTATTGTGGCACTAATGGCCACATCTTCAGCTGAAAATGTAATGAAACATTAAAGCAAAAATGCTCGGAACTTTGTACCCCACACTCGCTGTCCGTCAGAACGAAACACTGCTACAAGGTGGTATGTCACGTAGCAACAAAGCCAGATTCCTATATGGCGCATGGGTCCACTTCTATGGTCTATACGCAGTCGCGAACAGGAACTCGGCAGCATGCTCTGTCACACTCATATGAAGCACTTGTTTGTAAGGAGTAGAATCCTGGGAAATGACAAGAAGATGGAAACCACGTAAACAAATTTTTTGAGAAGAAGTCTTAGAGTTTCAATATGACAGAAGATCTCAAGGAAATTATGAGGCAAATGAAAACTTCCATATACATCAGTGAAGAGGTGGGAAAAATGGCATTTAAAATACTATGGGCATGTGATGAGAACAGAGGATGGAAAAATCAAGTGGTGGAGGATATGCAACACAGACATTCAAAAGAAGAGACATACAAGGAGTGAGAGAGAGACTTTAAATGAGGTTGGTACGAAAAGAGCTAAAGACATGTAAGCAATCTGGGGGGGGGGGGGGGGGGGGGGAAGCAACTCTGAGCAGTCTGTGGTCATACTCATTTCAGAATTTGACAATTCTTACAACGCACTGCTGAGAAATGGTCTGTTTGCTGCTTTTCCGCTGGGTACTTGTAACCAGCTGTTGATACATGCTGTAATTTTTATCACAATTCTGGATAAGAGTTACATAGCCCCTCAACCTCCCCTTGAATCTCCCCCCCCCCCCTCTCCACCACTGTATGGTACTGCCCACAATGCAGCCAAATGATATTTATCATTATCAAAAACCTTGTAAGTGTACCTTGGAATAGGATGGAACCCTGGAACACAGAAATGGCTAAACACATTGGTTTACAAGTCAGCACATGGAATGTCAGAACTCTATACATACCACGAGCTGCCAAACTTGTAGTGTCAGAGTTGAAGGAATATAAAGTTGATGTCAATGCATTAGAGGAAACTATTGAACAGTGTGAGGATGATATTTTACTCAACAATAAATTAGTAATCTTTTTTGAGGCTGTGAAGAGAATGTAAGGCATGAATATGGAACAGGATTTGTGGTGACTGACTGTTGGTATGGTAACTGAGGGGCTTCAGTACAACAAACAAGAAAATATATCTCACTGTAAGCCCTAAGTAGGGAGCTGTAACACTTGTTAAAGCATATGCACAAACAGACTCAAGAAATGCAGAGAAAAGTAAATTTTTTGAAGAACTAGAAAAACAGTAGAAAGCATTGGCACCACAAATATTCACATCATTTTGGGAGAATTCAGTGTCACATTGGAAGAGAAAGACATAATTAGGTTAATAGTCAGGAAAAAAACAAACAATTGACTGTGTCAAACCAATTTTGCATTGAGATCAAACCTTATGGTGAGCTTCATGACCTTCCCTACAAATGGATCCACAAAGGGACTTCCCCAGATGGTGATAGTACCGATCAAATGCTTACAGATAGGAGGTACACATGATGACAGATACTAGATCTTACAGAGGGGCTGATGCAGACACAGACAACTAACTAGTAATCAGTAAATAACAACTACAGTTGTGCTAAAAAAAAAAGAGAGAGCAAGAACTTTGTCAGGAGACAGTTTGATGTTAAGAAGCTTAAGGACCCAGAGTTGTGTCACCAGTATAATATCAGAATGCATAACTAACATGTTAAATCCTAATTATGAAGTAAGTGTTGATGATCAATGGGACAACAAAAGTCACGCTTCAGTGACATATAATTAAGCTGTGAATGCCTGGCAGAGAGGAAGGGAAACACACATGCTGGATACAAATTATGCGGAAAAACAGTAAGCAGTGAAGAGAATTAAAAAGAAATTAGCAGGGTTCCGTGCACAGTGAAAAAATCCTTGAGCAACATGACTGACAAAGAGAGGCCAAATACAATATGTGACTGCAGGAAAATGTTCCAAATGACTAAACCTGTGAGGAGCAGTCAAAGGAATGAACTGTCAGTTAATAAGGATGGAAATATGCTAACAGACAACGAAATACTTCTGGACAGGAACAGGGAACATTTTGAGGAATTGCTGAATGTTGAAGATCCTGATGTCTTGCCAGAAGGAAGAATTACAGAGGATGTAGAGCAAGAACAAATTAAGTGACTGAACAGGATGTACAAAGTGCAATTAGCAAATTGAAGAACAATAAGGGGCCCTAGAGGAGATAGGATAACAGGAGAGATGTCGAAGCCAGGAGGTGAAACACTTCAGAAAGAGATATACAATCTCTTAAGTATGGAGAAAGGAAGAGATTCCACAAAAGAGTGGAAGTGGCTACCATTATCCAATGCACTAAAAGAACAGAAATAGGAAATGTAGTAACTACCAAGGTACATCTCTGCCAAGTGCACCACACAAAGTGCTGTAGTTAATAATTCATGACAAGCCAAAGTCATTTGCTGAAGATATTGTTGGAGAGTACCAGGTAAACTTTCAGACAGAAATATGAGTTACTGATCCAATTTTCACCATGAGTCAAATCTGGGAGAAATGCTTGGAATTCAAAAATTGGTTTCTAGTACATTTACAGATTTCTCAAAGGATTATGATGTTTTACACAGAAAGTATGCACAACATCCTATGGGGGCTTAGCATACCTAGGAAGTTAATTCTGAGACTGTGTGTACAGCACACACAAAAGCCAAGGTGAAATGCCAGGGGGAGTTGTTCCAGCTATTCAGCATCAGAATAGGTGTGATACAAGGCAATGTCACCTCACCATTGCTTTTTAATTTGGTCCTAGAAAATGTAATTTATAAAAAGAAAAGAAGGCAAAGGGTTGAAGCAAAACTGAAGGACATGCAGAGAACACGGCAGCCATGGAAGAGTTAGGGAAGAGTCACAGAAAGAAATGACGGAAAATGTAAGTGGCTTAGAGAAGAACGGTGGTAAAATTTGACTTTACGTTAACAGAGAGAAGGCAAATGATAGAAGTATTCAGAGAAGCCCTGCATAACACCCCATTACAGGTAGTAATGTGGAACATAGCCACAGTGAAATTTTTTTAAATATGTCAGTACCACCTCGGCACCTGGTTAAGCAGTCACAACTTAAAACAAGAAATTAATCAACATTATGTCAATGGGCATAAAACTGATTTCAGCCTGAAGCAGATAAAATAAAAAATCTGTCAATTAGATGAAACCTAAAGCCTATAGTGCAGTGATAGTACTAGTGCCATTACATTGTTCAAACCTTAAGCACCACACAAAAAGGTGAAGAGAACTTTTTGATCTGGCAGGGCACATTGCTAGGAGGTTGAAGCTGTGCTTATTGCAAAATCTAACAGTACCTTTCCAAGTAGAAGACCAAGCAAGCAATGGGAGGATGAATTTTAGAAAGGATTTCAGCAACTGGGTGTCCATGAGAACAGTATCCAAAATGCACAAGATCGCCATCTATGGCAGAACATTTTAAGGTAGGCACAATCTTCATGGTATGAGACTGCCAACATGCATGCATGATATAGGTATGTAATGTGCCAATAGACTTACACTTTTTCTATTTGTCTATTATCTAGTAGTTTTTTTTCTGAATTCACCTTGCAGTTTTATACTTTGTAATATGAAGTATGTTAAATACAGTGTGTATGTAGATATTGGGCTATGCCAAGATCAGTGTTTTACGACAAACTTTACTTCAAATTCACATTCATTGGGTTCAACTTGCTACCAAATTTGTCACCTTCCAATCCAGATGCAGATGTTGGATTGTACTCTACAGGTAACTCTGTCACTAAAACAAAGATTTCATGGATAGCACTATGGCCCCATTAAAAAAAAAATTGCACAATGGCACTGCACCATCTCTTCTACCTAGTCATAATATATTTAACAGACTCAATTAAAAAAGGCAAATTTCTTACGTTCACCAAAACAGTTAACCTTCAAATGAATCATTAGTTGTATCGGAGGGAAAATGCACTTGCAACAAATGGAACATTACTAGATTGTTGTGTACTTGCTTTCAGGAAGTGAAATTTCCAACACTACCTACAGGCACAAATGAAAGTAGAAAAAAAAAAAACTAATGTGGGATGGAATAAAATACTTTTGATTCTCAGGCAATGTGGCATTGACTATGGGAATAAAAGGGTAATATATGGTCTTTATCTGAAGAAGGTTGTACTAGTTTACACCACAATGGAATGGAACAAAAATCCAGAAACAAGAATAACACAATACAGCACTGCTCACTGTCACTACTGACATTTGTTGTACATCTAAACAATAGATCTACAATTCACGTAAGTATACAGCAGATGGGTAACAGAACCACTGTCACACTATTTCTCAGCTGTTCCAATATCAAACAGCACAGGAGGAAAATCAACGAAATCTTTCCACTCAACCTCTGATTCCCCCCCCCCTTTTTTTTTCAATGATTTCTCTCCATGAAAATGGGAGTTATCAAAACATTTTGGCATTCAGAGAATGGTTCCAATTTAAGTTTTCCATAATTATAATCACAGAGTATTTAGCTGAACCACAACCATTAAATTCGTGTAATTTATTATGTAACTGAAATTTAACAATTTTTTATTTCCCTAGTTGAAGACCTTACACACTTTATTGCTAGGGTCAAGTGCAACTTTTCACATGTTACAGATATCTTGTCTAAATTATTTCACAGTTTGTTCTGACCTTATGTCTTTCCTTGAAAGTAAATAGCATCATCTGCAAACTACCTAAAAGGGCAGCTCAGATTGTCTCCTAAATCATTTATATAGATTAAGATTAGTACAGGGCGTAGAACACGTTTTTGTGGAATGCCAGATATTACTTCAGTTTTGCTAAATGACACCATCAGTTACTACAAACTGTTGGCTTCTGACAGGAAATCACAGATCCAGTAGCCCAACAGATAAGATAGTCCATGGGCACAAAACTTGTTTGGATGCTGCTTGTGAGGAACGGTGTCAAAAGCCTTCCGAAAATCTAAAAATATCGAATCAACTTGAGATTCTCATTTGTTAGCACTCAATTTCGCACAAATAATAATAATAATAATAATGAAACCAACATTGGATTTCACAAACAAAATATTTACTCAATCGATGCTGGTTGGTTGTCAACAGATCATTTCTTTGAGCTTTTTCATAATGTTTGAACACCGTATATGTTCCAAAATCCTACAATTAGTGTGACGGGTCAAGGGAAGTGTCCGATTCCTGCAGATTTTTTAACTTTTCTTTCCTCGTCATTTTGTGTGTTTCGGGATCGTGGTGTGTTTTCTTTTAATGTTATATTTAGCTTGTCCCCTCCCTAAAACCCCCAATTTCCCGCGGTTGTAAGGTTGGTTTGATTGAAATTTTAGAGCAATATATCACTGTCTTATTTATACGTATTATCGTGCTTTTTCCCGTGTCTATGTAGTGACATCTTAGGCGCCATATTGGAGACGCTTTGAAAAGCAATTTCCGCCATTGGTCAAAGCTGACGGGTGGAATCGGACACTTCCGCAATCCTTCTGCAAGCCACCATATGATGCATGGCGAAGTGTACCCTGTACCACCGCTAATCATTCCCTTTCCTGTACCATCCGCAATTTGAATGAGGGAAAAAAACGACTGCCTGCAACCTTCCATATGAGTCCTAATTTCTCCTGTATCGTCCTCGCAATCCAAGACGTACGTTGGTCGCAGTATAGGCGTTCTGCAGTCGGCAACGAAATGCTGATTCTCTAAATTTTCTCGAAAGTATTTTGCACATAGAACAGTCTTCCCTCTCACGATTCCCATTTGTGTAATATTCGCACACCTCTGAATTGCTTTGATTTCTTCCTTTAACCTAACTTGGTAGGTGATCCCAACGCCCTAGCACTACTCAAGAATTGATTGCACAGGTGTTTTGTACACGATCGCCTTCATAGATGAGCCACACTTTGCTAGCATTCGCCCAATATATCAAAGTCGACATTTCGCTTTCCTACTACAGTCATCAAGAGCTCGCTCTATTTCATATCGCTTTGCAACAACATGCTTACGTAAGTTGAAATGTACAGTTGAGATCGCGATCTTGACAATTTTAAATATAGCATCAGGTTGCTTATCTCCACAGACTACGTTGTCTAAATTTATGGACATGCTTAGACATTTAACCAACCTGTGCCAAGCAGCACACCACTAATACTGTATTCGTACATGACAGGTTTATTTTTCCAGCTCATGTCCATTTTTCTACATTTAGAGAAAGTTGCCATTCATCACACCACACAAAGAATTTGTTTGTCACCCCGTACCTTTCTACAGTAAGCCAACGACTACACTTTAAAGTACAATACAACGTCAACAACAAACAGACGAAGAATGCTCACCACAGACTATGAACCTCGACATCAGGAGCTTAAAGGAAAGGCATGTTTGGAGTACAGTACGTGTATGGATGTGAAATGATTAATAGCTTTTGAATTTTTGGTGCGAGGAGGAATGTAAGAAATAAAAACATGTAATGAACCAACGAGGAAAAATGAATCAAACGTTTGGGCGCATATTTCGACTGATGACATCTAGAGCTAAATGGATGGTGTGTGTGTGTGTGTGTGTGTGTGTGTGTGTGTGTGTGACTATTACCGATAGTGCATTTACTATCCATAAATCTTCGTTAACAATGGGACTTACACGACATTGCCATCCCAGTTAGTGAAGTTTCCTATACTCCGTTTCCACCTTTGTTACAGTTAACGAAGCAGACAGTACGTCAAAAATTTTAAAGATGACACTACAAATGTAATTTCGAATATTGCGTTTACCGATGGAAACTGCTACATTTACTTTTATCTCACAAAACATAAAACAGTAAGGCACTTTGACTGCCACAGGTGCACTACGAATCACTGCGCAGAAATATATGTTGCGTGGAAGAAGTACAATTTTACTTACGTGTCCTACCCCTTCCTTATGAATGAGGAACGGAATGTTATATTGCGTATCGATGATTAACGGATAGCGTTTTACTGTTTCTGCAGCCGAGATAAATTTCGCATATCCATTAGCTTTATTTGTAAAGTAAAAATGATTCGGTTCACCTTTCTTAAGAGTGCCGTAAACAAACACTTTATGCAATGCCATTTGGCGGCTCTTGATAACAGCCGTTGTAAACACTAATCCCAAATGCATGACTCAACAAGCATGTCATCTTCACAACACATGCTGTACTCTTGCAAATCGACACACGATTCTGTCGAAGCTCGAATCGGCTATCGACAATCTGTGACTATACAACTCTTTGGAAAATTGAGTATAGTGGCAGCCTGATAATTTTTGTTTTTCTTTATCGTTATTTCATCCGCTCTCGCCCATATCGGCGGGCGGTTGGGCTAACAGTGGTACATTCAACACACTCTTCACCCAAAGGCCAAATATGAACTAACTGAGACGAAACAAACACTAAAATTAGGGTGCACTGTATACAAGCGAATAAAAAAGTTTTAAAAGTAAAATTAATGGCCTTTTTATGTATAGAAAGCACGAATTTCTTTCTTTTGAATTTAAAACAGTAATAATAAAACGGTAAAAGGAATAACACTAAGAGGACAGTTAAAAAATTTAAACCATGTCATAAAACACTGATTTTTAGAAGAAGCACTTTACTGTCACTACAATTGGAAGGACCTGCCCTGGGACAGGTTGTCTGGTGTTGACGGGGAGAAGGTTTGGCACTGAGGAGGGTGGAGGTATAAGGATAGATGTCACACATACGCACCATCGCTTCAGCTCTAGACTTAGGCAGTCAAAATACGTGCTGAAACGTTTGATTAATTTTTTTCTTTATGACATTTTTCCTCGACAGTTCAGTACGGGAAGACAAACAGGGAGGAGTAGTTGGGGGTATCGATAAGGCCATAATTTGATGGGGGAAAAGGGGAGCAGAGAATGAATTGTTGAAAGGGACAAGTGGTATCGAAATAGGGGGAGGGAAGGACAAAGGAGCCCTGATGAGGTGAAATGGGTGGGGTGGATTTATTGTTGGCAGAACAGGTAATTGTCCAAATGGATTTCATGGTCTGGGAGCTGAAAGTTCGTTGGGAGAGGATATGGAGAGTGTGCAGGTGTAGCGTTAGTAGAATGTGTCAATGTTAGAGGAGATACGACAGGATTAGTGGAGTCAAGTTTATGGATGATGTAGGTTGTGCGAAGGTATACAATTTGAATGAGGAGAAGTTGGATGTTGATGAGACGATAAAGGATCCAGAGGGGGTAAGTAAATGGATATGGTAAGTGAGGTGGAGTGCATGGCATTCAAGGATCTGAAGGGACTTACAGAACTTAGGTGGGGATGATATCCATGCTACATTTACATGGGAGAGGATAGGCTGCATCCAGGTTTTTGTGGAGGACAGTGGAGTGCTTCAAACTCCAAGTTCGTCTGGTTAGTAGTCTTAGACTACTGTGGGCTTTCTGTTGGATGGGTAATAAGTGAGGGTTCCATGTTAGCTGCCAGTCGATGGTTAGTACAAGGTATTTTAGTGTACTAGTTTCTCAGACAGGATGGTCACAAATGATAAGGTAGAAGTCACGGAGATGGAAGGTGGGGGTAGTTTGTACTATAATTATTGCTTGGGTTTTTCAGGTCTTGATCGTGAAGAACCACTGCTTACACTAAGAGTTAAACTGACTGAGATGAATTTGGATTGTTAGGATTTATGGAAAATAGGACAGGGGCCAAGGAAAGTGATGTCATTAGCATACCGAAGGAGGTTCGCTGGTGGTAGTGGTTTTGGCATATTGGTAGCGTAAAGGAGATAAAGGAGAGGGGAGAGGACAGCGTCTTGGGACACACCTGCAGTTGGATGGAAGGTACGGGAATTTGTATTGTTAATAGTGACAAAGGATGGACGACTACACAGGAAAGATGCAATAAGTCAGACACAGTGAATTGGAAGTGCGTAAATATGGAGCTTGAAAGTGAGATCAGAACGCCACACATGGTTACAGGCTTTTTCCAGAACGAGGGAGGAAAAACAGCGGATTTACAGGTGTTGTGATGGTGGGATAGCACATGGGTGAGGCACATAAGGTGGTCATTAGAGGAGAAGTTGGGCTGGAAGCCACGCTGATTGGCAGGAAGGAGGTGGTGCTGGTTCAGGTGTTGATGGATCCATTGGGTGAGGATGGATTTGAAGACCTTGCTAAACAATGAGGTGTGACAGATGGGATGATAGGAGGAGATATCAGTCGTGGTGTTTGGCAGTTTGAGAAAAAGTAGGATTTTGGAGGTTTTCCACAGTTCAGGTGAGTAACCTGTGAATAGGATAGTGGTATAAAGGATTGTGAGGGTGACTAGAAAGAAGACTGAGAGTTCTTTTAGGTGTTTATAGGTAATGTGGTCATGACTAGGGTGAGTGCTGCTTTTTTGTGAATTATGTGCGTTAATTGGTGTACTTACTTAAATTTGTGGTATGTTATTCAAATACTGGAAGCAGGAAGCCAGGGGTGGGGCAGTGGTATTTGTACATTCATAAATTGTAGGGAGAATGTAGGGAGAAGGTGTAATCAAAATGGGAGTCATTCAGAATTCAGAAGATGTCACAGAGATAGGATGCAAAGTGGTCAGCTTTGCTGAGGTTGTCAGGTAGAGGATGTTTGTTGTCAAGGATCAGGTAGTGAGGGGCGGAATGACTGCCACTGAGTCAGTGGAAAGCTTTAAAGTAATTGGAAGAGGTAATGGGCAGTTTAGCGTCGAGTCTGGTGCATGTCTGGCTCTAGTCCAGATGTTTTCTTGAATTTATTAAGTTCCTGATGTGTCTTTGGATACATGGGTGGACTGTGAATGTATCTCTGTCATGAGTCTGTGGCAAAGAGCGATATTAGTGGCAGGATTCTTGGAGAAGGAATAGGGTTTGTGGGGAGACACTGGGGTGAAAAGGATATATGACCTTGGTAGGGATGTGGGCAGATATAGCATCTGACAAAGTCTGCTGCAGGAAGGCCTTGGCATAGGGATGAGCTAGTGTGTAGGAGATGGTGACAAGAACGGATAAGTGGTCACTTCTAATTTGATTGAGGACTTCTGCAGTGCAGCATCCAAGGACAATGGGAGATGCCAGGATGGTATCTGGAGTGCTGTTGTTTTCAGGATGGATGTGTTGTGGGATGGGGACAATGTCACCTTGGAATGAGTCTGTAGTGACATGTTATCCTTGCTGGTGTTTGAGAAGGAAAGTGATTGGTGAGAGGTAAGCTGAATGTGGGGAAGAGATTATGAAAAGGGTTGGGTAGGGAAGGAAGTAATTGCAGATACGGACGACTTTGTGGGAAGGGGAGGATGGACATAGCATGGTGGACTGGAGGACTTACTCCATGTCGTCACAGTTGGAGCAGGGGATGGAGTAGTGTATATGACTGATGTAGTTGATGTGTCCATTGTGCAATAAGGGTCAGGGAACAGTTATTAGATGATTTATAAGGGGTATATGAGTGTGACAGCAGCGACAGACAGGTTGATGTAGTGGTGATAACAACAAATTAAGGCAGCTGCGGTGAGGTTGGTGGCAGCAGCGTGGCGGCGAGATGGAGGTAGCGAGAGGCTCCGACGACAATGACGACGATCCACAAGGTGAAATGAGGAGGGTTATGATGAACACGCATGTACAGATGTCTCAAAGACGCAAGCAGACACACACAAACAGCTACTATTTGCGAAGTGTAGGAGAGTGTTCCTGCCAGTCTATGCAAGACAGGAGGTGGGCGACTGCAAACAATTGATCTAGTGCCAGAGAGTGCCCTAGTTAGTCTAGGCGACAATTTGCGCTGACAGAAAGTCGATGAAATAATCTATGAAGGTATAACATAATACTTGTTACAGAGGAGAATAAAGCTTATGGAAAGAGTTAATAGTGGTGAACAAAGGTCGGTCAGACACAGTGATCTCTATGCACAGATGTCTGCGCTAATGCCCTTGTATGCAATAAATCGCCGCGAATATTGTGCATTTACATGACAGTTTCAATCTTCTACTGGCTGGCAATCTGTCGTTCTAGGAAACAATTTTCAGCGGAAAGCAGATACTCTCTCATGAAGAATATTTCAGTTTAGGAGACTAGCTGACATGGCAGAAAATTCTCGTGTAGTCTGTGTTCACAACCAGCCTCAAAATGTTTGTTAAGTGTGTGAGACAGAAAGAACGATCTAAATGGTCAAAACAAAGGCTCTTTATGCAACGGTAACAGTCCTGAAGAAGGATTTCATGAAGACAAGTATCTCAAGTATGTAATGTTTCAGTTGTGACAAGTTACAGATAATATTTTTACATTTTAGGCATGTTTTAAACACCACATATTCTATAAATTGTAGAAGTGGCTAATTGGCTATATTTTCCTTTCTTTCTGAGTATATTAGAATTTTCAATTTGCCAACTGAATTCTAGCAGAAATCTGTAATAAATTTTTGCACCAGAATATAAAACCCATTCTGATCTCTTTATAAGAATTCATTGTCTTACTGAATTGTACAATTCAGTATTGAGTGAAAATTTGCTAGCAATCCCTTATTCAGGTCAATGTAATGAGAAAGATTTCTAAGTGCAAAGGAAGTAGTACTAATAATTTTGGTTCAGTCATCAATGATTTCTCTTTCTTTTCTCAGAATTACAATTTCTTTGTTTGTAATAGGGTCAACTGCTCTTGTTTTCTCAGTTAAAGAACTGTAAGCAACAGCCTTCTTATCTCAATCCTGTCTTAACTTTTCTCAAACAGGTGTGACTTCTATATATATATTAAAATAAATTCAACTATGAACTGCCTGAAACAGTGACGCATATCAATCATTTTAGATCCCATCATGTACGCAAGACGAGAACTACTAGACTGAATGAACAGCTGCCTTAAACACATTTCGCGCGCCATATTTGCAGCGATCTCCAGTTGACACACTGCTATTTGTCTGTGCAGATTCGATTTGCGCACACATGTTTGAGAATTTTCGTTCAAACCCCCATCTCCAACTTACAGGTTTGCACACATCTCATATCTGCACAAATTTGCTGTCAGCACACTACGATCTGTCTCCACAGATGCGATGTATGCAGACATTTGCACAGACAGACTGTTGCCTATGGGTCAGCCTTAAGGATACAGGGTACTTATAAATGGTGGAAAAATCGAAATTCTTTATGACTTTATTACTTTCTATAGTCTTTATGATTACATTGATATATAGATTATAGGGTTTCAAATGAGAAATGACCTATGTATAGCAAATTTGAAAGTTACTGTCATGAATGCCGCCACACACCCTTTATTTCTGTTACAGAAACCAGTGTTATTTAGAAAAGAACTGTGAACTTTTTGTTTCCATCGATTATACGTAAGATACATTGTATCTGTTGGTAACAGTGCATGTTTCTAGTGCCCCTAAATGATTATTTTTCCTAGTATTTACTTTTTGTTTCGCTGAAGCTATTTGTCCACGTGCTACTGAATGTTTGTTGCCCAAGTGCTACATATATTTGTGGAAGTACATATCCTTTAGTGTTCAATAAATACGAACTATGGTATGCATCAAGAAATTCAATAAAAGGAAATTCCGTGGTAGCCAGTTCACAAACAAAGCAAGCCACACTGTTGAATGTAACCTATGTTTCAGTTCTTCAGGGAAGAAACTCCCACATGGCACAACTCCTGGTGATTCAAATTTTTGTGTTAACAATGAAGCTGGTTGTATTGAATTTGTTGTTGTTGATGTGGGCATCTTATCTTGTTTGATAAAGGACGTGGAGAAATGTAAACAATGTGATGGTCTAGGCTGTCTGGAAATAACTGAACAACAAAGTAGTAGCAAGGGTTTAGCACCAAAATTAGTTGTTTTGTGTAGATCCTGCGATAAATCTACCTCAAAACTGACTTCAAACATTTTGTGTAATTCATATGATGTGAATTTGAAGTTAGTGTGTGCAATGCGTGCAATAGGAAAAGGATGAAAAGGCTGCTCAAACGTTTTGTGGTTTGATGGAGTTTCCTTCTCCTCCCAGTAGGTTCAGCAAGTACATAAAAATACTTTTAGGTGCCTTGATGGTTGTGTCTAAAGCATCTACGGAACGTGCAGTAGAAGAAATAGTGAATATTAGTGGAACCAGGGACATTGCTGTTGCACTTGATGGGACATGCCAGCTTCAAGGCCATCATTCCTTGAATGATGTTGTAAGTGGTACTTCTGTGGAAAATGCAAAAGTTGCTGATGTTGAGTGCTTATCTAAGTACTGCCACACCTGCCATGATAATATTGAACATCAGTGTTCTAGGAATTATGATGGTTACAGTATGGGTATGGAGTGTGATGGAGCTCTAAATGTATTTCAGAGGTCAGTGCCCATTTATAACGTTATATATACAAAGTACCTTGGCGATGGAGACTCTAGAGCTTTCAATAAAATCTCTGTCTGGCCGAGACAGATTGACAGAAACTGAAACAGACCTTCTTCGGAGTTATTATGGACTGGCCATTAGACAAACACCACCTCTGAATGATGTTACAGCAATGAGAAAAGCTGTATGAGCCACCTGCATTCATAGGTTGTCCACAGATGACCACCCTGCTCACGAACCTTACCCTAAAGGAGCAGATTCGTGGTGTGGTTACCAAAAATCAAAAGAAAGTGGTCAAATATACCATCGTAAGCATTATCTCCCTGAGCCTGTTATGAATGACATAAAACCAATTTTTAGAGACCTCAGTGGCTCTGTTTTGCTTGGTAAATGTCTTCATGGGGGCACTCAGAATACAAATGAAAGATTCAACCATTGCATATGGGAAAGATTACCCAAGAATGTTTTTGAAGGACTAAATGCGTTAAAAGTTTGTGTACTAAATGCAGTGATATGTTTCAGTGATGGAGTAATAGGAATGTTGGAAGTTCTGAGAAATTTAGGCATAAAATGTGGCTCTAATATGGAAGATCAGTTGCTTCTGTGTGACAGGCAATGGGTGCATGAAGCTGAAAGATTCGCTCCTTAAGTTACGAAAGAAGGAAGAAGTGCTAAAAGGAATACCAAGAGAAAGCATGAAGATGAAGAAATGCTGCAGGATGAAGACTATGCCTCATGAATGTTTTGAGGCACAATTTAATTGGACTCATATCTTCATTCGCAATTCCTGCAAGTGTATTTTTCAGAATTCAGGTACAAATATTTCCTAAAGCTTATGAAGCATCGCTCTAATTTTTTTCTGTAACTTTCAATAGTCCATACTTATGTAGTAGACCTAAGAATTATTGCAGAATCAACTAAATTATAGAAAAAATAACATTTTTATTAGGAAAAAATTATAAAAATTAAAATGTAATATGTGATATTTTTTATCCTTCTAATAAACATAATAGGTGGAATGAAATAGGTCTAATACCCCAACCATCACATCATGCATATCTGGTAAAAATTTGGTCTCCTTCAAATGTATAACATTAGATTAAATGGTACCTCAAATTGAAGAAGCATTTTGGAAAAACAATTGCTTCAGTTTCTTTGTAATTTTTTTAATAAGCCTAAGCATGTTCAAAAGCAGTCAAAATACTTCTAATTTGTTAAGAAAGTGTGCTGCATTAACTGATAACAACAAAAAATTTGTAAAACATATACATTATAAACAGTACCTGAAACAATACATGTTGATTTTTACATAGTATTGAGCCCGAAAGGTAACCTGTATTCTTAAGAAATGCTTCCTTGGTTAAGTCTATTCCCATTATTGTTCATGTCTCAATATGTGAGTTGTGAAAGGGGATCTGCTCTTATTAGGTAACATTAATTACAAATTTCAAATACTTTATTTTCCTCTTGTAATCCATAATACTTCTGTATGGTGGAATATCCTGAAGGAACAACTACAAATACAAATCATTATTCCAAGCCAACAATGTGTATACACTGCATGAATGATGACTTTGACTGCAACGTGTGCTGCAAAACCAGTAGACAGTGCTAGTAAAATTAAAGGTTTTATTTTTAAGACAAGCATAATTGAGACCTTTTAATCATTGTGAATGTTGTGCAACATCTCAGGAACACGATTTGCAGGAGTCTGTGGCATCGCGAGACAAGTGAGAGTGAAACTTTAAAACACGGAGACATTATGAAGGCATACAACGGAGCATGGCCAACACAACGGTTATCCAGGCCATTCTCTTTCACGAATATTGAGAACCAAATAAAATGAAATTCATAATCCCAACCACTGATTTTGACTGCCTACAAAATTCCGAGTTTATTGACAATAATCTCAGACTGGATGGACCACTAATTAAAAAGTTACAAAACTTAATCGATCAATTTATGCAATTAGATTAATTTTCCCTGGTCAGTGTATACAACTAATGGATTACCCACATGGAGGGCCACTGAACGCAGGCAATGAAGTAATTCCCACAATCACCATTTGTTTAACACAGAAAGCGCTCAAGAAGGCGAAGTTCTTTAACCTACTCGTGGCTAAAACGTATTTAGCATATATTTGAAAAATAAATGAGCAAAACCCCTCTTCCTTTGAGATAAATAACACACTTTCACTACCTAAAAAATTATAAGCTGACTGGCTTTGAAAATCAGTGAAGTGGAACAAGTGTGTCATGAACCTATCTATATCCTTGTTTTCATGTGAACCTAGGATTTTCAGAGTTAAATATCTAATTTTCAATGATTTTATCAGGATGGCAATTATGGAAAGAAATACAACAAATAAGCACGGAAACACATTTATTCTCTTGGCAAAAACATGAAATATTGCACACACATTTTTGAACATAACATGTGAAGAGAGCTTTGACATAAGACGCACCAATGTTTTCTACATTCTGTGAATTTTTATGGGGAATGTATGTCCCACTACATGCAAATTACGTACAAACCAACAGAATGATGCAGGTGTGTAGTAATGTGTCAAAGGAATTTCTTTATCATATAAGAAAACACAATTAGTTACTTCACACCTTTTTGGAATGGAGAAGTTGGTGCTTTGATCTGCACTTCGTGAAACAGACACTCTATAAACACATGCTGCCTTATTTGATCATTCACAGCCTTGTATATATCCGCTCCATGGTCCATAGTATATAGATTCGACTTATAGACATCCCAAAATTCAAAACTACGTATTACTTTAGAGGGACACATGTATCAGATCTACCATAGAAAAGTTAAGGATTCCTGAGCATTCTATTTGAATTAGGTTACCTATATGAAGAACCATCAAACGGAGGTGACGAAGTAATTTCCACATTTACCACTTGTTTAAGGTACACAGACAGTGTTCAAAATGGCGAAGTTCTTTAAAGGTTCTTTGCTGTTACATTTGAACTTATGGTGAAGATACGCAGTGGTGCAGACATGCCAGTTCCTTCCTAGTTTGGGAAACTGGTGCCCAAAGTGTGTCCCGACTAGAGTCAAAGAGACTGTTCAGCCTGGAAGATCAGGGCTGCACCAACATTTTGTTTCCTCACCCATTCACGTTGTCTGTGAAAACCTATTTGTTAACTACAGACCCACAGTCAGGTGCAGCGTCTGAGCTTGCAAACAGGGCGCCCGCATCTCGTGGTCGTGCGGTAGCGTTCTCGCTTCCCACGCCCGGGTTCCCGGGTTCGATTCCCGGCGGGGTCAGGGATTTTCTCTGCCTCGTGATGGCTGGGTGTTGTGTGCTGTCCTTAGGTTAGTTAGGTTTAAGTAGTTCTAAGTTCTAGGGGACTGATGACCATAGATGTTAAGTCCCATAGTGCTCAGAGCCATTGCAAACAGGGCAGAGAGGCACTCTTTAGCATCATTTGGCTGCTGCTCATGGCAGAGTACACAGCGTAGAACGCAGGATTGTAAAATTTATCGCCATTTTGGTATGCAGGCCTTGCCTTCCCTCAGCTTGGGAGCATTCTTGGGTTAAGATTATCCAGTATGGTCAGCATATTCGCGATAGGTAACGTGCAGCAATTACAGCTATTGTTTTCATGTGATCACATTGTTTTTCATTGCGTGAATCAGGCATCGCAAAGCTGCTGATTGCAAAGTGATAAGCTCTGTCGTTTGGCCCCTGCTGTGTGCACGTTATATGAAACTCGTGGCTATCAACTCGGTTTCTTGATTCATTTCAGGTACACATTCCTAGCTCTCTGTAGGGACTGGACTTATTCTTATTTACATTTCATATTGTGTTATATGCTTTTTTTAGTTTCATTCCCTATGCTACAGGAAGGCAGAATTTCGTCAAGTTACCCAGAACTGTAGATGCTTTCTATAAAACACTGTGACAAGCAACCTCATATCTGTGTATTTTTCTGCAATATATAAAAACAAAGAAACACCGTCTGAGCAGGACGTCAAAGCCCAAAGATACCGACCGGCCGCCATGTCATCTGCAGGCCTTAGGCATCACCAGATCCGGATATGGAGGGGAATGTGATCAGCACACTGCTCTCCCACCCGTCACCAGTTTTTTGTGACTGATGCTGGTACTTCTTAATGAAGTAGCTACTGAATTGGCCTCACAAAGGCTGAGTGCACCCCACTTGCCAACAGCACTCGGCAGCCCCTAACAGTGACCAATCCAAGTGCTAGCCAAGCTCAACAGGCTTACCTTCAGTGATCAGACAGGAACTAATGTTACCAATGTGGCTACGCTGTTGGCTTTCCTGCACTACAGATTGAAATTTAATCTCATTTAGTGCGTTATTATTGTTCTGCATGTTTCTCATTATCCCTTTTTCTTTAAATTAAACTGTCAATTAGAGTGATGAAACTCCTGCCAGGAGAAGAAGCCCAGTGCCTTCGTCGCTCTGAGAAGAAGATTAGCGTGAGAATGCTACTACCTGACTGGTAGGGAAACGGTGATAGACTGTGTATTTCTATTTTCATGCATGTCATTTATCAACTGCAGACCTATCGATAAAGACTGTGGTGATACTGTGATAGGATTCGACTGGGTTTCACGATTTCCAAATCCTCCAGACAACTCTGATCGCATGTTTTCCATCATAGTTACAGGAAGTCCACTCTTCTTGTTGTTGCCCGCACTTGGCTGAGATAGTAGCTGTGACAGTAATAATACCTGTTTCCTTCTAGCAACATACTTTAGGTGGCGACCAAATTTCTAAATTATCAGGGTACCCTCCATTCAGAGGCTGTTGCCTGCAGCGACCGTTATTTTGATTTGTACATAATAGATCTGCAAATAAAAATCCCAACGGACGACTGATAGCTGAAATCTGTTATTTGCAAATTTCTAAATTTAATTTAAATCCTTAAAGGATAATTTTTCTTTCTCTGCTTGCTGCAACTTCTGAGCCATGTGAGATCTTTTATGGTGCAGGGCACAATGCCGCCCCATTACCCTGGTGGCCAACAAAGCGCTGCCTGTCGAGACTACAGCCAGTATCTGCATGCTCCCCAGTCATGAGATGAGTGCCGCCACTGATGGAACCTCTAAGGTCACCATCGCTGATGATGCCTCAATGTTGCAGCAAGCTGATGATGTGAGAACCGTTGCACAACCCTACACGACACTACTTGCAAACTCTGATCTATGGAAGTTACGCAACCAGCTGTTGTCGCAAATGTAATCCAAGCTATGATGGATTGGGTGCTGGCCACCCTGCCAACCAACAACCGAATTCAAAGTACTGAAATATGGACAAGATTAGAAGCACAAATGTCGAAAATGAGTTCAGAGTTAGCAGCAAAACGTGATCCGCAGTCACGCTCTTTAGAAGAGCTCGCAAATTCGTTTTCAAACGCCTTTCAGGAGCAGAGCGATGACCTTCCTAGTCGCCTCGACTCAGAAGCTCTAGAATTACAGAGACAGGGGGAAGTGTTGGATCAGGTGCTCATTGAGAAAAAGGAGGCCTGAGAAAATATTAAATCTAAGCTGGGCTCAGTGGACTACAAATTCAATGGAACACACAGGCAAGTTGTTGCTACTGCCATTTAAACAGTCAGGCAAAAGGCAATACTCAAGTCGCTGTGCAAACAGGTGGGAGAAACTAGCATGTTTCTTTGAGGCCACACTGAGTTATTTAGTGCCATGGGAACTAGGTTCAAACCACATTTAGTTATTTAGTGTTGTTCACACCAGGTTATAAGAGACAAAGGGAAAACTGGAAAAATTTCAGATGGGTGTTGCGGCAAATATTGCAGCATAGTAGTCTGAATCACAGGTAAAGTTAAGTATGCAATTAGTGATAAGATTTACAGTGCTATGGCAGATCTGCAAATCTCTGAGCCTGGCAACCACAAACCTCTTTCTGTAGGACCACAGGCCATCTGTCCTGCTCGAGCTGTTGCTGCTGGTGGGCCTATCAAATAAACAGGTGATGCATCAAAAGCAATGGCTCTCCACATGATTGTTTTGCCAGCTGCCAATGCCAGTATAAAGAAAATGGGACATCCAGCACACATTTTGAATGCGTACCTATTTTCTTTCTACATCCAACTGAAATTCATATAAATTACAAGGAGATAATTTTACTTAAAAAATAAAATAAAATACAATTACGTGAACAAAAATAAAAAATCATACAAATAATAAACTTTAATCGAATATAAAAATAAATAAAAAAATCAGAAAAATTATGAATTTTAGCAGAATATGAAAATGATTGAAAACAAGTTAATCATAAATTTTTTGAGATTAAATTTTAAAAATTTCAAATCATAATTAAAAATTTTTTTCTTATAGATGGAGAATTTAGAAGCTCTAAAAATAAGAGAAGTAAAATCGAGAGCAAAAGAACTAAAAAATAAAGAATATTCTAAACATAATAAATTTAATCTTACTGACAATATTGTCAATTATAATAATAATGTTTTATTAATTTTTAGTAGCTATGTTATATACTGAAGCGCCAAAGAAACTGCTACAGACATATGTATTCAAACACAGAGATATGTAAAGAGGCAGAAGACAGCGCTGCCGTCGGTAACGCCTATATAAGACACAAGTGTCTGGCACAGTTGTTAAATCATTTACTGCTGCTACAATGGCAGATTATCAAGACTTAATTGAGTCTGAACGTTATGTTACAGATGGCATACGAGCGATGAAATGTGAGTTTTCCCATGCAACCATTTCAAGAGTTTACTATGAATGTCAGGAATTCATTAAACCATCAAATCTCTGACCTAGCTGCGGTCGTAAAAAGATGTTGGAAGAACAGGACCAATGACGACTGAAGAGATTCGATCAACATGACAAAAGAGTCACCCTTCTGCAAATTGCTGCAGACTTCAGTGCTGGGCCATCAACAAGTGTCATTGTGTGAACCATTCAACGAAACATCAGCAATGTGGGCTTTTGGAGCTGAAGGCCCACTTGTGTACCCTCGATGACTGCACAACACAAAACTTTACGCTTCGCCTGGGCCCATCAACACTGATATTGGACTGTTGATGACAGGAAACATGTTGCCTGGTTGGATGAGTATCACTTCAGACTGTATCAAGTGGATGGATATGTACAGATCTGGAGACAACATCATGAATCCAATGACCCTGAAAGTCAGCTGGGGACAGTTCAATCTGGTGGACGCTCTGTAATGGTATAGGGCGTGTGCAGTTGGAGTGATATGGGACTCCTGATCGTGTAGATAAAACTCTGATAGGTGACACATACGTAAGCATCATCTTTGATCACCTGCATCTATTCATGTCCATCGTACATTCCGACAGACTTGAGTAACTCCAGTAGAACAATGTGACATGTCAGACGTCCAGAATTGCTACACAATGGCTACAGGAACACCCTTCTGAGTTTATACATTTCCTCTGTCCATCAAACTCCTCAGAGATGAACACTATTGAACAATGCCTTGCAACGTGCTGTTCAGAAGAGATTCCCGCTCTTTTGTACTCTTACAGATTTATGGACAGCCCTGCAGTATTCATGATGTCAATTCCCTCCAGCACTAGTTCAGACATCAGTTGAGTCCATGGAATATCGTGTTGCCGCACTACTGCGTCCTCATGGGGGGGGGGGGGGCTACACTATAATAGGCAGGTGTACCAGTTTCTCTGGCTTTTCAGTGCATATGAAAAAATGAATAAAAATTTAGACTCTAAAGAACTACATAATTTATATTTAACAAATGAGACATACAGATTTTCTGTTGTTGATTGTACTAAAACGACGAAAACAGTTGAAGATGAATACGATGAGAGTATTATTTGTTTTTCTTACAAATTATCTGAAAAGTTTATAAGAGAATTTAAAGATAAAATTAATTGGATTTATATTACAAAATATCAGACATTGTCAGAAGATTTTATTCAGAATTCCTAGATAACACTGATTGGTTTTAAATTTCTATGACAAGATTTATCAGAAACTTTTGGTAGACAATTTAAAGATTGGTATTTTATTTCTACACACCAAAAGTTGTTAGAAATTGAATAAGAGAATTTAAAGATTATGTACATTGGAGAATTATTTAGGGAAAATTTTTTAAAAAATTCGTATAGATTGTAAGTTTTTATTATTTTCTGGAGATTAAGAAACAGATTTTGATAAAAAATATAAAAAATTAAAATTTTCAGTTAATATTCTATTTTGAATGTTATAAGTTAAAGTCGTTATACTATAAATATTATATCAGCTAAAATGTCATTAGAAAATTGTCATTGAAACTAGCATATAACTTCAAGTTGTTTTTGTGTTGTCATAATATTGTTTCCTCGAGTCATATTTATAATGTAAACAGGACAATTTGCAACGAATTTAAAGGGATTTTTATCAATATCTCGTTTGTGTTATTTATTCAGAATCACAAAATGAATAGCATGCTTTGGTGGACCTAAATTCCACGTTTCCTAAGGAAAAAGTTTATTCCTTCCGTCATTTAAATTAATATTCTGTAATTTAAATTTACCATACAATGAAGAATTGACTAGTTAATTATTTTTTACTTCTTCCTCGAAAAGCGACAAAAATGAAATCAAACATATTAAACTCTGCTAAATTATAATGATTTGTTATATATATTTCAAAATTATGTTCATTACACAAGTCGACAATTTTTATTGGTTTCAATTTAAAAAAATATTGTCAATTTTGGTTCTTTAATATTTCTTGTTCTAAATCAAGTTTATAATGAGGATCATATTTAATCTGATATCCATATTTTCAACAGCAATTATTCCTTAATTTGGTAATGTATTTTTTATTTTTACTCTAGTATCATCTTTATCAAACCATCTAAGAATATCATCATTTGAAGTTGACCTAGGAGTAAAAATAATAGTTATGCTTCCCTCCCACATAACTTATTTATAATTTTCAAAAATCCACTGAACATTTCTACTGAATAAAGTACTTCATTTTCTTTACTATTTATTTAACCATTATTAAGTATATGCCCTTCTGTCAAAATTTTATTAGATAGAGACGAAGTTAGATTTAATAAAACTAACTAAGAAATAAAAGAATGCTTTATTTTTGATGAAATATTATTTCATTCTTTATGTTCACAAAATCAAATATATTTGGAACAGTTATCCACAAATATTTTATTGGATTGTCATACTATGTTGCACAGTCCAAGCTATCATTCTGAATTCTTTTAAAACTTACATATAACTGAGTATGATTCAGATGAACCCATACACCTTCTATATTTATATTAATTTCTACATCTTTATTAGGAATATTTAAATTATTTTTACTTTTCTAATTCACTGGAAAAGCAGAATTTGATAGATTTCAATATTGTTCATGTATAAAAATTAATATTTATGATGATTAAAATTGTAAAGCAATATTATTGTTTAATATCCAACTACTATGTGAATTATGAAAGTGAAGTCTTTTAACAAAAACATTATTATCTATCTGTTTTATAATTTCTCAGCAAAAAACATATTTGGATATTTAGTTTTCTGTTCTTCTTGTTTGTAAAAATTTCCTTGTACTTCATCTCGATTTAAAGCTTTTAATTTGTATGTGATGGGATCAGAATGAATAACACTTTCAGTTTCAAAACTTTCTGTCGACCAGTACCCTGTGTAACGTTTCTCAAAACATTCATTTTAACTTACTTATTCCTACTTTCTCACCTATTTCACAATTAGGCTTAATATCTGCAAAAAATTTTTTGTAACCAGTTTTCAATAAAATTTTTAAATTTTCTATACTTACATATTTTGGCTTCATTTTTCTGTTGAATGGTTTGTCTTATTACATTCATCAATTCATTTAAAAACTAAATCAGTCCATTTATAATGTCCTAGTAAGTAACATTTTTTCCACATTTTGTCTTTATGTGTTCTATTAAATGTGCCAACAATGGCTACTTTTAATTCTGTAAATGATGAATAATGATTAATTCTATATTTGTTCATGAGTTCTTGAAAATCTTAGACATATTTGTTTTAAAATTTTCTCAAAAATTTCTCAATATTTTTACTAGTTTTGTCTTTAATTGGAATAGCCCAAATATACTTTTAAAAAACATCAATCATAGTTAATAAATAATTATACACTTTATATATTTTTGAAATTCCTTTTACTTTACCAGAATCCATTTCTACAATATCTGCTTGCCGTAAATCATTTATACCAAAAAATAACACTTCTTCTTTTAATATTTCTCGAGTTGGTTTATGTAATTCATTAAAACTTTCTTCGTGAGTATTAGCACCTATAAAATTTTTAAAACTAATGTACTCTATTTAGTTTTACAGATTGAACAAATTCCTTCAATTCTTTGTCTTCCATTTTTTGTAGTTGTTCTATTTGGATCATGTCTCTTAGTAAGATTTTACATTTTAGACATCAAATATCAAAGGTGGTTAAGGTTATCCATTTGTAAAGACCAAAAACTTTATATAGTTTAAATACATTTGAACAATGCTGCTGTAATTATTCCACAAAATAAAAACAATACCCCAGCCATTGGTTAATTAATGCTTTAGTTCTGTTTTTTAACCTCTCTTCAAATGTTTCAGTTTAAGTCAAGTTCATTGTTATATTTTCATAATCTACTTGTAATGATTAGGAGTTCTCATTATTGGGATCACAATGTCAATGAATGCGAGCTCTTCTGCTCATTTTTCCCCTGAATAATAAGTTTCACATTTAAAAATTATTTCCTGGAACACACACATTCACATCAGTAACTAATAAAATGACAAACAGTAGATTAGACTATGACTCATCCTTTTTTCTAGTGTTTTATACCTATGATTAAGAGACGTTTTCACATTAATTACCTCTTTATTGTGATGTTCCATGATTTCATCATTGATTCCTATACTTTTATTAAAATCTTTAATAATTTTAGTATATTTACCCCATGTAACAAGAGCTTTTAATTCTTTTGCAATATATTGTTAAGAAACATTTATTAAATTCTGTTACAATATTTACATTTGTAGCTTTAGTAACAAATCTTTTACTTCTTTTTGTATATATTGTTTAGTAGGAGTATCATAATTAATAACTGTATCACTCACTAATTTTCTACTTTTTAAAACCCATTCTTTAGTTCTCTGAAAAATTATACCTAATTGTTTCTGAAACTATTTAATTAAATTATCTATTTCTGGAACTATTTCATATTTTATTTTCCTAATTGATGTCTTTAGATTGTAATTCTTTATTAATTTTTAATTCTACTTCTCTTAATACGTTTTATTAACTTTTTTATTAGTTTTGCATTCTAATCCTAATTTATTTTTATACTGTTTCTAACTCATGTACATTATTTTTTGTCTTATATAATTTTGTCTAATTCTTCATATAATATTTCTATTTTACTTGAAAAATGACCAGTTGGTAAATTTAAAATTTCATTTATTTTAGTGACAGCTAAATCAGGTTTAAGACTGCATTCATAATTACCTGATAATGGTTTTTCCACAAATATACACAAATGACCACAAATGAATTCATAAAAACGTTGTATCCTTTGACCATTATAATGTACTTAATTTTTCTCAAGTAATTAATCAGTTATATTGATATGTTTCCACCAATTTAATCAAAAACAATTTTTATATTATATATATATAATAGTGAATCCCATGGTAACCAACATTATCATAAATATCTAATTTAACTATAACACATTAAATTTTTTTACATTTGTTAGGCAGTTTGCCAATCAAATAAACTACTCTAAAATCTTTAATTTTCAATTGCTTAGCAAGGTTTTTATGTGAAGTTGTGAAAATTTTTATTATATTTTGAGTTATTTTGTTCATTTTTTAAAAATTGAGCACCAGCTGAAGCCTTCTTCCCTTCATCTTTTTTTGTTTTATGTATGTTTTTGCTATTGTAGTGCCTACTGTGTAGGCAGCAGCTAAATATGATAATGCAGTCAATAATATTGGCAAAAATCTGTGTGTATGGTTTTTTTAATCAATAACACGTTCTTTTATAAGTTGTTCAACATATATTTTCACAATTGGAGTATCTAAAATTATGTAAATTTCCACAAGTTTTTATCTTCTTTTATGCATCAGTTAAAAATTATCAGCACTATTTAAATGTTCTTTGTTTCATTTATTTTAATAGCTTTAAGTTTAGTTTCACCACTCAGCTGCAAAGTACAAACAATTGCAAAATCATTGATTCTTTGGTTGAAAATTTTAAATAATTTTGACTAAAAATTTATAAAAACATCTTATCGAAATTAATTAAATAACTATCATCCACAACCATTAGCATCTGATGCCCTTCCACATTTTCTTTTACCAAAGACTACTTATTTAACCGCTGTTGCTGCTATTTTTCACCCAATTAAGTTTCTTCAGCATATATCGTTTCCTTTGCAGTTAAATGAAGTTCTTTATCTACTTTATGTCTTTTTTTAAATCTTTATTTTCTCTATATACAATGTCATGTTTTTTAAATGTTTCATCTCATGGATTTATTCCATCATCACCTCTGACTAATTTTCTTCCTTATTTTATTCCTGAACCAGAATAGTTATAACCAATGAGATTCAGTTTTCCTGAACCAGAATAATTCTAACCAGGAAGATTCATTACAAATGGTAATTAATTAAATTAAAGTATTAGATTAATTAAAGTATTGACTAATGCCTTTCCATATTTTTCTGTTTACCAAATTATGTGAAGTTAATTATTCAGAATGATAATTGAACAATTAATAAACAAATTATTAAATTCATTTGTTAAAATTTTAGTTTCAAGTGTTTCATTATAATAATTTATATTTCCAGGAAATTATTCTCTATGAATTAGTGATAATCTATCGATTATTTGATGGATATCATTCATCAAAACTATATCATCGTTTTCCTGTTTATTTTCTCACTAAACCTTCAGCAAAGGTGAGGAGATAAATTACTTCAAGGCTACTAGAAGAACTACCATCTAATAATCAATATACGTGTTAAAGATTTTTCTGTACAAAAAAATAACAGAATTGACTTCTGAATTATACATCACTGTCCACAAATTGCGTGAAACCCATCTTCCTGAGTGAACGCAGTATTGTAGCGTATCTACTGTCATACCAGAAAATATCCATCATAATTATTATTCTAAAAATTATTAAGTCCTCAGCAGAACATTTTTCTAATTTTAGACCCTTATTCATAATTCCTTAACAAACTATTTATTTATGAGTCGCTTAAGGAGTAATGTGCATGAAATTGTTTAAGTGGTGGAATATCGTTAAATTTTTCTAATAAATGTTGGTGTTCA
Source organism: Schistocerca cancellata (assembly GCF_023864275.1). Lineage (NCBI taxonomy): Eukaryota > Metazoa > Arthropoda > Insecta > Orthoptera > Acrididae > Schistocerca > Schistocerca cancellata. The sequence goes on from NC_064629.1 coordinate 274,297,126, forward strand.
GAAAAACTTGTTTTTCAATTTGTCAATTATCATTAGTTGCTTTTATTACATTATTCTCTAACTTTGCAACTGATGTGTTTCTCTATATATTTCATATTTGGTTCTAGATTGTTTCTCCACTTTTTAAATTCCTCTCTTAATTGTTCCTTCATATTTCTTTTTCGTCTTGCTTTGTTAGCACTGTCAGGGTCATATTTCTTAAACATTTAATAAATATATAGAACTAATGATTTATATTCTATCATTTTACATTTAACATGTAACATTACTTTTTAATGTTTAAGTTTTATTACGATTCGTGTTTATGTTTAATGTTTAACAATAATGTTTAATGTTTATATTTAATGTTTATGTTTTTAAAAAGCCTCTAAGGTTTTTTTGGTTTGTTCATACTGTAAAAAATCTTTTATTTCATAGTTATATATATCATCGTTAGGTTTTCAAAGCATATCTATTATAATAAAACCAAATTTATCAATATCTAAATTTTACTGCACTTTCCTTTAAATTCATAGATATAGATATCTTCACCAATAGATTAAGGATGTATATGATTTAAATTTGTATTATCCTATTGAAAAATGTTTAAAAATTAAAATTTTGACTGACTAATTGTTTTGCATTTTTTGAATATGTTTGTCCTGAATCAAAGCAATCTATTACTTTATGTCTCCCTCTAGTAAAATATTCTTTAACCATGTCCTGACGTTCAAGATTAAAATCTTCACACAAAAGAACAGAATTATCTTCACATTCAGCCAGTGGTATAATTTTAAGATTATTTTCAATAAAAGTAGAAACTTTTCGTTATGGTTATCTTTAGCTTCTTTACATCATTTCATAAATTCCGAATATTTTGTTTGATTTACACTTTTAAAATAAAAACTGAAGGGTTAATTTGACAATTCTGGAGATAAAATATAGTTATTGGTGATTAATGTCATTTTCCCCCACTTACATGGTCCTATTATTGCACATAAATTAGAATTCGGTAAAAGGTAACAATCTGATTTTTAATTCCTTTTATGGAATTGTTAATTTTATTCCCAGTCGTATTTCATGTAATTATATAATTTTTATTGATATTAAATGATTCACCTATTTCAGTTACAAAATAATTTAATAGTTCTAAAAAGTGATTCTCTCTTACCAGACAAGGTAGTTACAAAAATTTGCAGTAGCTGTTGTTTACAGTACTCTTTAACTACAAATATTAATTCATAAACTAATAAATTGTATTGTGGTGGAGAAACAGTAGTAATTCTTATTGTACAGTATAGTTTAAAATGGTTAGAAAAATTTATTCATACATATACTCCAAATATTCACATTAAATAAGATAATATTTTATATAAAGTCATCATTGAGAGTAATGTCAATTTATATATGGATATAAAAGACAGTAATGGACATTTTTGTACTGTAATGACAATATTATTGTAGACAGTCAAAAAACGGTTCTTATTAATTTACCAAATAATATACCTCTTGAATTCATTAATACAGATTTTAATCATGCTTGTGGAGGGAGATAAATAAATATTTTTATCGAGAATCTTACATTATTGTTTTTTTATACATAATTTAGAATTACGCTTACCTCTAATTATGAACCAAAATATGTATTATTCACTCCTATTCACAATTTTGTAAATTAATATTACCAATGAATATAATAATTTTATATTTTTAATGGTGCTAGGTTTTAAATTGTAAGACATTTCCAGGTGCAGATGTGGACTCTGACCACAATCTATTGGTTATGACGTGTAGATTAAAACTGAAGAAACTGCAAAAAGGTGGGAATTTAAGGAGATGGGACCTGGATAAACAGAAAGAACCAGAGGTTGTACAGAGTTTCAGGAGAGCATAAGGGAACAATTGACAGGAATGAGGGAAAGAAATACAGTAGAAGAAGAATGGGTAGCTTTGAGGGATGAAGTAGTGAAGACAGCAGAGGATCAAGTAGGTAAAAAGACGAGGGCTAGTAGAAATCCTTGGGTAACAGAAGAAATATTAAATTTAATTCATGAAAGGAGAAAATATAAAAAGGCAATAAATGAAGCAGGCAAAATGGAATACAAACATCTCAAAAATGAGATCGACAGGAGGTGCAAAATGACTAAGCAGGGATGGCTAGAGGACAAATGTAAGGATGTAGAGGCTTATCTCACTAGGGGTAATATAGATACAGCATACAGGAAAATTAAAGAGACCTTTGGAGAAAAGAGAGCCACTTGTATGAATATCAAGAGCTCAGATGGAAAGCCAGTTCTAAGCAAAGAGGGGAAAGCAGAAAGGTGGAAGGAGTATATAGAGGGTCTATACAAGGGCGATGTACTTGAGGACAATATTATGGAAATGGAAGAGGATGTAGATGAAGATGAAATGGGAGATACGATACTGCGTGAAGAGTTTGATAGAGCACTGAAAGACCTGAGTTGAAACAAGGCCCTGGGAGTAGACAACATTCCATTAAAACTACTGACGGCCTTGGGAGAGCCAGTCCTGACAAAACTCTACCATCTGGTGAGCAAGATGTACGAGACAGGTAAAATACCCTCAGACTTCAAGAAGAATATAATAATTCCAATCCCAAAGAAAGCAGGTGTTGGCAGATGTGAAAATTACCGAACTATCAGTTTAATAAGTCACAGCTGCAAAATACTAACGCAAATTATTTACAGACGAATGGAAAAACTGGTAGAAGCCGACCTCGGGGAAGAATGTTGGAACACGTGAGGCAATACTGACCTTATGACTTATCTTAGAAGAAAGATTAAGGAAAGGCAAACGTACGTTTCTAGCATTTGTAGACTTAGAGAAAGCTTTTGACAATGTTGACTGGAATACTCTCTTTCAAATTTTAAAGGTGGCAGGGGTAAAATACAGGGACCGAAAGGCTATTTACAATTTGTACAGAAACCAGTTGGCAGTTATAAGAGTCGAGGGACATGAAAGGGAAGCAGTGATTGGGAAGGGAGTAAGACAGGGTTAGCCTCTCCCCGATGTTATTCAATCTGTATATTGAGCAAGCAGTAAAGGAAACAAAAGAAAAATTTGGAGTAGGTATTAAAATCCATGGAGAAGAAATAAAAACTTTGAGGTTCGCCGATGACATTGTAATTCTGTCAGAGACAGCAAAGAACTTGGAAGAGCAGTTGAACGGAATGGATGGTGTCTTGAAAGGAGGATATAAGATGAACAAAACGAGGATAATGGAATGTAGTCGAATCTAATCGGGTGATGTTGAGGGTATTACGAGGGCAGTTCAATAAGTAATGCAACACTTTTTTTTTCTTTGGCAATTTTGGTTGAAAAAACCGGAAGTTTCTTGTGGAATATTTTCAAACATTTCCGCTTCGTCTCGTATAGTTTCATTGACTTCCGACAGGTGGCAGCGCTGTACGGAGCTGTTAAAATGGCGTCTGTAACGGATGTGCGTTGCAAACAACGGGCAGTGATCGAGTTTCTTTTGGCGGAAAACCAGGGCATCTCAGATATTCATAGGCGCTTGCAGAATGTCTACGGTGATCTGGCAGTGGACAAAAGCTCGGTGAGTCGTTGGGCAAAGCGTGTGTCATCATCGCCGCAAGGTCAAGCAAGACTGTCTGATCTCCCGCGTGCGGGCCAGCCGTGCACAGCTGTGACTCCTGCAATGACGGAGTGTGCGAACACAATCGTTCGAGATGATCGACGGATCACCATCAAACAACTCAGTGCTCAACTTTACATCTCTGTTGGTAGTGCTGTCGCAATTGTTCACCAGTTGGGATATTCAAAGGTTTGTTCCCGCTGGGTCCCTCGTTGGCTAACCGAACACCATAAAGAGCAAAGGAGAACCATCTGTGCAGAATTCCTTGTTCGTCAAGTGGCTGAGGGTGACAATTTCTTGTCAAAGATTGTTACAGGCGATGAAACATGGGTTCATCAATTCGAACCTGAAACAAAACGGCAATCAATGGAGTGGCGCCACACCCACTCCCCTACCAAGAAAAAGTTTAAAGCCATACCCTCAGCCGGTAAAGTTATGGTTACAGTCTTCTGGGACGCTGAAGGGGTTATTCTGTTCGATGTCCTTCCCCATGGTCAAACGATCAACTCTGAAGTGTATTGTGCTACTCTTCAGAAATTGAAGAAACGACTTCAGCGTGTTCGTAGGCACAAAAATCTGAACGAACTTCTCCTTCTTCATGACAACGCAAGACCTCACACAAGTCTTCGCACCCGAGAGGAGCTCACAAAACTACAGTGGACTGTTCTTCCTCATGCACCCTACAGCCCCGATCTCACACCGTCGGATTTCCATATGTTTGGCCCAATGAAGGACGCAAGCCGTGGAAGGCACTACGTGGATGATGAAGGAGTTATTGAGGCAGTACGACGTTGGCTCCGACATCGACCAGTGGAATGGTACCGTGCAGGCATACAGGCCCTCATTTCAAGGTGGCGTAAGGCCGTAGCATTGAATGGAGATTACATTGAAAAATAGTGTTGTGTAGCTAAAAGATTGGGGAATAACCTGGTGTATTTCAATTCTGAATAAAATAACCCCTGTTTCAGAAAAAAAAATGTGTTGCATTACTTATTGAACTGCCCTCGTAGATTAGGAAATGAGACACTTAAAGTAGTAAAGGAGTTGTGCTATTTAGGGAGCAAAATAACTGATGATGGTCGAAGTAGAGAGGATATAAAATGTAGACTGACAATGGCAAGGAAAGCGTTTCTGAAGAAGAGAAATTTGTTAACATCGAGTATAGATTTAAGTGTCAGGAAGTCATTTCTGAAAGTATTTGTATGGAGTGTAGCCATGTATGGAAGTGAAACATGGACGGTAAATAGTTTGGACAAGAAGAGAATAGAAGCTTTCGAAATGTGGTGCTACAGAAGAGTGCTGAAGATTAGATGGGTTGATCACATAACTAATGAGGAAGTATTGAATAGGATTGGGGAGAAGAGAAGTTTGTGGCACAACTTGACCAGAAGAAGGGATCGGCTAGTAGGACATGTTCTGAGGCATCAAGGGATCACCAATTTAGTATTGGAGGGCAGCGTGGAGGGTAAAAATCGTAAGGGGAGACCAAGAGATGAATACACTAAGCAGATTCAGAAGGATGTAGGTTGCAGTAGGTACTGGGAGATGTAGAAGCTTGCACAGGATAGAGTAGCATGGAGAGCTGCATCAAACCAGTCTCGGGACTGAAGACCACAACAACAACAACAATGGTGCTATTATGAGAGTTGATTTACAAATTAGTTAACTATGTTATTAAGAAACTATTGACTGTAACTTATATATTAGAATAATGGTAATGATATTCAGTTCTCAACTGCCTTTAATCCTGAATATAAATTTGTTGAAATATGATTATAAACAAATATCCAAAGTTATCATATGATCTTAAAATAATAGAGGTTAAACCATTTTTTAAAATTAGATACATTCGGTTTCTGTGTGAATATATTATTCTTTCTAATTTTACATTTGTCATGTTTTCTTATGGATGTGAAAATATCTTCAGTAACCCTCCTTTAAAAATTTTTTAAATTCTTTTTTTCTACTTTTTAAATTAAAGATGATGTACCACATTAATTAATGAAAAAAGTATTTCTATGATTATATGTGAGGCATTTCGAACTGGTTGGTTTGAATCTTCAAAATTGTTTTCGACTTCTTCACCAATATGTTCAAATTCTGTAACAGTTTTCCTGTACTCTATTGTTTTGGAAACATCTTCAGCTTTAAACCAAGGATTATTTTGTCTACAGTAAATAAAAAAATTATTTTCTCGATGTGTTTAAGTTTTTTGTTGAATGATTGAAACTAATAGAATTTTCATCTAATAATCTGAGATTTTGAGATATTTTTTCTACACTTTTTTCTAATTTATTAGGAAGATCGATAGTGTAAACAATCCTAATTTGTTTAAAAAATTAGAGTGTTTGAATTAAATTTTTCTTATTGTATTACTAGCTGTGAGTATTTAAATACTATATTTGGAGAAATAATTTATTTAGAACTCAATAATGAATCTAAAGTTATTTTGTGGGATAGATATAATATGTTATTTAATGGCTATAATTTTAAAAAATTTGAAAATGTAAATATTAAAGGAAAATATAAAAGGATGAAAAAATATAAAAATAATGAGGAGAATGATCTTGAACACCCTATGTGTATTCCTTCAGTAGTTAGCAGTTAGAATATCTGGAATTTACATACTAAAAAAATTTAATTTTTATTATTCTTATTATTTTTCTTTAATTTTTTATCGGATGAATAAGTTCTTTCAAATCCTGTATTAAACTTACTTTACGATTTCAAATAAATAGTATTCTTTTAACATAATGATTATTTCCTTATTAATGAGCTTGCAAGTAAAATGCAATTCTTATTTCATCAAGAGAGTTGTGAGCTAAATTAAATTTCTTATATACTATTACTAAATTGAATTCATAAATATGAATTGTGGTAAAGGAAATTGTTTGGAACTCAATAATGTATTTGAAGTTATTTTGTCAACAAGATGAATATATTAATTGCTAAATATGTGTGTCAGTTTCTTGCAGAAAGGATTGTTTAACTTAAATATGAAGGAATATAAATATAAATTTTGACAATCTAAAACTCACTATTATGCCCAATGTAAGTGATGTTCATGACTTTCTTAAAAGTAAATTCAATGAAAATGAAATTCGTGGAAACTGAAAATTATGAAATTAATGAGGTACTGCAAATGGAATAATATAATTTAATCATATTTATAATTAAAAACTTAAAAAGGGATGGAAAATTCGAAAAATTTTACTTTTTTTATATTGAAAGTAGCGATGGAAGTTTTGAAACTAAACCTTGTAGAAAACAGTTTATTACTATTTAGTTGAAAAAATTGAAAAGGTTACAAATAGTATATTTGAAAATATATTGAGAAAATCATTTTCAAATGCAGTGAAATAAAAAATTATGACATTACTTAAAGGGAATTTAACAGTATTTAAAGGCTGAAAATTAAATTTGAATTTATGTTGTGAATACAATATTGAAACAAATGAGGGGGTTAGTGAATATTGACACCAAACTCAAAATTATAGGATTACTACAGAAAAATATTTTTTATCATTTAAGACTGGAAACAAGAAGTTTTAACAAAAATATGTAATTTTACAATTCTTGCTCAACAATAAACAAAATTAATGGATCGCAATTAGCAATTAATAGTTATGTTTCATTAAGAGGTTCATCTTACATCACATTAACAGAAAAACTAAAGAAAGTTTCTATTAACATTAAAAATAATAGCCAAAAAATTTCCTCTTGGCAATATAGTCTGCCATATAGCCTGTAATTAGAAGTGTACTAATATATATTTATAAAACAATTTATTAAATATAAAAATCATGCACTCAGGCTTGATCAAAACTGAATGATTTGTAATTACCTACTAATAGTGATGATATTAAAAAATGTAGACAAAAACTGACATAGTTGTTTTATCTTTTGATAAGATACATCAAGTATATTGATTATATGCAATAAAATTTAAAATAGATAGGTATTTTAATTTATTGTGTTTGGAAGAAGGAAATATTTCATATTAATTTTGGATAAAAGGTTTATCTAGCTTTTTCTAGTTCCAATCTGAAAACATAAAGAACCACAATTTATTTGTGATATATGTGTGTATCACATTTAATGAGAAATAAAATTCAGAGAAACACAAAAAAATGTTTAATTAATAAGCCAGTAACAGTAGAACCAACAAAACAATAATTGAAAATTATATGTACACTCAAAAAGTTCCTTTTGTTGTTGATGCTGATTTTGAATTTTTTTTGGTAAAGATGGACAATTTCAGATAAATCCAGAAATGGAAGAATTCTTCATTATATTCAAAAACACCAGTAAGAACAAAAATTATTTTCATAGTAGTTTTTACAAGGAAATATTAAAAGATAGATGTAAACTTAGAAATAAGAAGATGAATATAGTGGAATTCAAATTAAATGATGAATATTATTATATGAAATATCAACAACATGAACTATTGTGCATATCATTTTTGATATTCTGCTATATTAAATATGTAAATGGACACTACAAAAATCCAGTTAAATAAAGATGACCAAATTCAAATAAAGAAGTAGTTCAATATATGAAAAAAAGTTGAAGAAATAAGTCTAATTATTTCTGAAATCGAAGAAATAAAACCTCTAACAAGTGGAGAACAATCACGTCATGTTAGACCTAAATTTGTTCTTAATGTGAAAAACATAACAAAAAAATTAATCATTTGACTGGCAAATATAAAAAAGATATATGTAAAATAGTAATTTACAACTAATATCCTAGTTTTGTAGCAATTTATGTGCATAATTTATTAGCATATGATTCTCATTTGTTTGTGAAGGAACTTTGTTACAATGATAAAGAGATAGATATAATTCAAATATTGAAAATAGGTATTCAAAGTGTAAAAAAACATCTGATTCTAAAAAATCGCAACTACTATGGTATTTGAGACATGTGTGTGAACAATGTACTGTTGGAAAGAGCAATCTCTCGAGTTTAACATGGATGCTGCAAGGTAGCAACAGTGTTTGCCCACTTCAGTTCTAGTAAAAATGGGGTTCAGAAAACACAAAGCGTTTTCTGTTCTATATTTTGTGCAGTGCGGTTCAGTAATAACTGTTCAGCATTACTTTCATACTGGGTATGATGTGGATCTTTCTTGAGCACAGAGCATTGGACAATGGCATGAACATTCTGAGAAACAGGTTGTTTGTTTAAAGGCATATCGCCGGGCAGTCACTGAGTTTCTGAGTCAGATATCGAACGCATCTGCAGAAACCCATTCTCCATGCAGCTCAACAGCTCAGCCTACCCCTGATGTACGTCTGGCGTATGTTGCGTAGACGTTTACACATGAAACCATACAAAATTGAGCTACTCCAAGCTCTTCATGAAGGTGACGAACAATAATGTGTGGAGTTCTGGAATTTTGTCTTGTCAAGCTGGAAGATGACAGTTTTCTTCCAAACTTAATGTTTAGTGATGAGGCAACATTACATTTAAGTGGAAATGTGAACCATCCTAATGTGAAAATATGGGGTATGGAACAACTGAATGACGTTGCCAAACATGAAGCAGTGGCTTAATTTACCAACAGGAAGGGGAACCGCCATACTGGCATCTGGAAGCACAAGAATTTTAAATCATAGGATTACAGAAGAATGAATTTTTACACTGGACCAAATGATACAGCCACTCATTACAGGTCTCCAAGGTCACTGGACCTGACTGTTTCTAATTATTTCATGTGTGGGTTTATAAAACACTCTGTTTATGTACTTACCAACAACAATTAATGCTCTGAGACATCGCTGTGGCTCTAGACATGCTCGTTGCAGTGTGGGAACAATTTGGATACTACACTGACATATACCATGCATGTCAATGGGGGTATATTGAACACCTTTGAAAAGGTATGGAAAAACTTTTTGAGTTTCCCGTACATTGAATAGTAAAAACGTTGTATATTTTCATGGGATTCAGAAATATAGACATTTCAAATCGGATGATTCTTTTTGATAAAACTTGTGTTTTTGTTCCTCAAGAACACGGTTAGTAATATGAATGTTGCCTGTTTGTTTATTCCCATGACCTGCTTAGTCTTGTGTTTGTTGTTATATCCTCAGATTAACAACCATATGTGAACTAAAATTTTTTTTAGTGGAGCAAGGCCAGTGCTTAATCTTACAAAAAGATCAACTTTTTTCGAAAACAAAAGGCTTCTTATTGAACCAAAATTTTATAACATGCCAAAGAATAGACCACGTTATTGAATTGAAATATTAGCAGCTGAACTGAATTTACGTTCCTTTGTTGTGTTTTCTCTCGACGCTTTCCGGCAGATGCCAAGGAAGTAGATGAGTGCAGAATCCAGGGTCGATGGCCGGCATAGCGAAGATGTGACACCTGGACATTCTGGCTTCATTGAAGTATCTTCTGGTGGCAGTCTGCAGCGGTTCGAGAGATGCCTGTTTCCCTTTCTTCTGGATATTTAACACATTGGCTGCGGTCTTCCTCCACTGATTCCGGAGTGATGATTGGCAGCAGTTGGCGATCTCTGACTGGTGGATGGTGATATCATAGTGTGACCATCTGCACCGGAGAAATGCTCGTGCGCATGTGTAGTTCGATGCTGACTGAATGTTTGGCGGGAACGCCTCTAGTGCCAGAACATGCTGGCTCTATCGGAACATGCTGGCACTAAGTTGCAGGCGCTGCTTAACTCTGCTGTGGTAGCTGTGCGCACCACGGCCTTTGTATGTCTTTGCCCTAATATAATGTAACCTGGAATTGTCCTTAGTTGATATGTATGTTGAAACCATCTGCATTTATGAATATTTTATGTTGAACGTATTCATACATGCTCTTAAGTCCACACTCTCAGCATATATCGGTCAGTCTTTTGCTGTTGCTATTAATGTTCTGAATTGGATGCTGCTTTCTTATATAACCTGTATTAGTTTTGGTAAATAAACAAGAAATTTAAAAAGGAGTTTTACTGATATATTTATATTATAAAATAGAATTTTTTCAGAAGGTGTAATTAACTTAGTAGCTACAAAAGTAGTGTATCCATTTGATTACATAACGAAGTGGGATAAATTTCAGGAAACAAACTTCCGCAAATGGCAGAATTTTTAGTAGGTTATATAAAAGTGCTTTTAGTGAAGAAGACTGTAAAACTGTAAAGCGAGTTTGTGAAAAATTTAATATGAAAAATCTTAATGTATATCGTGATTTTTATCTTAAAACTGATATTTTGTTATTAGCTGATGTTTTTGAAAATTGTTGTGCAACTGATATAAAAAACAATGGTTTAGATTTATCTCAGGATTATGAGGGAACCCATTTTTTCTTTTGATTCGATGTTAAAACATATAATCAATTACTTTACTTATTACACAACTATGATAAGATTTAAATGGTTGAGAAAGGAAGTGGAGATGGTATATACCACTGTATGTTAAAGCAAATAATAAATATACAAAAAATTATTGCATAAAACAGATATCAAAATATTTAGTATCTTTAGATGTAAACACTTGGCATGGTTATGTATCGAGCCACCAATGACCGTGTGGTGAATTTTAATGGAATGAACCAAATAATTTCCAATCTAAAAAATATACGAAATTTCGGAAACTTATAAAATTGGTTACATTTTTGAAGTAGGTTTGGACTGTCGAAAAAAATTACATGATTTGCATAATGATTTACCATTAGTTTCACAAAATAAAATTTTAATAGGAGCTAATGAAAAAAATTATTAAATACTTTAGATAATAAATATAAGTATGCTGTTCATTATAAAAACCTTAAACAGTCAATTTCTCTAGGAATGTTCATATCAGAAATTTATAATGTTTTAAAATTTGAACACTTAGATTGCTTAAAAATTACATTGATTTAAATACAGAAATGAGAGTGAAAGCAACAAATAATTTTGATGAAGGTTTCTGCAAACGGATTAATAATTCTGTATTTGAAAAACGTTGGAAAATATAAAATTAGTCTCAGATGTTAAAAATATAATAAATTATAAATGAATAAACAGCTAATCCAAATTTTAAAAACACAACAATATTTAACAAAAAATTTCTTGCTTCCATTATAATAAAACTAAGTTTTTGTTTAATAAACCTATTTATAATTGAATGGTTATACTTGACATCTCGAAAGATTTTATGAATAATTTTCATTATGTGATCAATATATAAAAATATTGAACTTTGTTATGAAGATACTGATAGTCATATAGTTATATATATATATATATATATATATATATATATATATATATATATATATATAAACTAAAGATTTTTGTGAATATATTAAATGAATGATTGATTATTTGGACACAAGGGCTCATCAAAAAATGTTTTTAATTTATTAAAACTTAATAAATATGTATTAGGAAAAATGAAGATGAATGGGAAGGAAAAAATAGGAGACCAATTTTGTGGTCTAGGAACACAACCGTATGCTTATAAAATTGATGAAAAGGAAGAGAAAAACAAAAATGGGTTTAGAAATGTATTCTTAAAAGTAAAATATGTTTACAAGGTTATATAGATTTTTTATTTAATAATAAAGAAGAATATAAAGCTATAAAATGAATACAAAGCTTTGAACATGAAACTTATTCTTTTAAGATTAATAAAAATGTTCAAGATCTCACAGCATTAAAATAAATGTCTACAAAATTAATAAATACATTGTCATATGGCCATTATTCAACGGAATAATGAGATTAAATTTTTAATTAAACTCGCAGTTAACATATTTATGCTTTCCATTATACAATATATCAATTATATATTCTCTGATTCCAAATCTGTATTCTCAATGTAATATCTGTATGTGATTAACTTTTATATGGTTTTATGAAATAATACTTTGATGTTTGGTTTTAAAACACATTTTATGTTATAATTTCCTAATTATTTCAAAACATTGAAAAGACTAATTTTCATAAAATTTAATTTTTAATATTCCTGATATTACTGAATCGATTTTTTTCTTTTTCATTTCAATAGTTCGCTGTAGTTGTTGAAGTCTCAAAACAACAATTTAAATCTTTAATTTTTGGCAATTAATACGTTTTTAAATTTATGTCAGCTAAAGTATACTAAATAATTTTTATGTTTTCATCATTTTTAACTTATAATAATACATTCGAATGTTCTTCTCTTGGAGTTCATTTTAAATGTGGTTTGTAATAACATTTAGAAACATATTTCCACATACATAAAGTATCTGATTTTTATTATATATTTTATGGTATTTATTTAAACAGGGTCTACAGATTGTTCTATAACCATCTTTTGTATACTTCTGTGAAGTAAAATTATTAGTTGAATTCTCAACCCCAAAATTTGTACAGATTTTAATCTGAAGTACTAGGAAAAAATTACTAGACAAAATGAAAATGAAAAAAACGTGTTTATATTTTCAAATTTGTTGTAAAAAAATTCTAATTTTTATTCATAATTAGGTATGTTTTTGTCAGTTAAGTATTTATGATTTTTCTGATTGTTTAATTGTTATTCACATTTGGTTACGGTTGAAAACTTTTTTGATGATTTTATTTCTGTTCACGAAATTCCGGTTTTATTTTATTTTCGTTGAAATAAAAATGTTGTGCTTGAAATTGATTTGTATTAGCTAAAAGAAAAACTATGGCCACAGACAAATTGTGTGCTGGATGCCTCATGTTCTTGCTACTGCTGCTGGATCAGAACTGCTCCTACTTGTATCAAAATCTAAATAGTTAACTTTGTTTCTGTCTCAATAATAAACTCTTGAGTAGACATAGCAAGTGAAGTAAAGTCATGCACACTAACAGAGAGTGCAACAGTTACTCCTGTGGGAGCAGATTATCTAAATACCATCAGGAAAGAGTTATCCAGACCATCTGTAAGGATTAATCCTCAGCTATGGCATCCTCCTGTTCCATTAACTCACCGTAACTTTTAACAGTTCAATTTGATGAACAGTAGAATCCAAGCAGTCGATTTTGCACAAAACATTTGAGATTGGTGTGACATAGTCAGTATCAATCATCAGCAGCTGTTAAACATATTCGGGCAACACCTCTTTTCCAAGAGGAGTTAGTGGTGGCATATCAGCAGATGCATAGACTTTGCACAACTGAACAGGGAATTCAGTAAAGCACACCTGCAGCATGCAGCAGATGCCAGAGACAACTGCTGACAGTACCTATCCTCAGCATAGACCAGTCACTAAAAATTTGGTCCATGGTAGACAATTTCCAGAAGGAGAAGAATCGTTGCGTTCCACAGAATGAGGGATTAGGCTAAATCACAGTTATTATCAGCCACAGCACAGTAGTAATCAGAATGCTCACAGGTCGCGAAAGACGAAGTGTCAGTCCAGATGGGGCCAATGGACAAAGTCCTGAATTAACCAATATGATAGTAATGTGATGTCAATGTAAGTCGTAAATTCACATGGGAAGAGACGAAAGTCACATTGTAGGTCGAGAATGCCGTTGTATGACCCTCAAGCAGTTGCACTCCCATTGACAAAGGATCCTCTTACAAATGGGATTACTGAGAATTAGGGTATGAAGGCAAGTGACTCCCCCTGCTGTTCGCCATGGAATGCCAAGTGAGAACAGTGGTCTGTAACACGACACTTTATTGTAAAAGGAAGAGACACTTTATTCAATCACAAACACATGACCTTAAACGCACAAGTGTCAACTAGAATCGGGTCATATTCGTCTTGACAGCTAAAATCAGCTTGACAGGAACATGTGGAGAACCAGTCTTACGCTATGCTCCACAGATGGGGTTGACTCTGGACTTCCACTGCCGCTAAGGTGACCTCTTGACCGGGAAAACCTGTCTGTTGGGCAGCAAAATGGTCGCTCGTTTCTTATGACTGCTTCTCACATTCAGTGTAAAATTGAAGCTTACCTAAAAATTAATAAATAACGAACTACATGTGTCACTGAAGACCCAGTAGGATCTTTTGAAGTGTAAAAGATTGATGATTACCATTGCATGAAGACTGGCCTTGGTATCTCCATTAGTTTACATGTACTGTTAAGTTAAATGTTATAAATAATTCCTGACCTGGAAAAGTCAGTATCACGGCAATGTACTGTGTGATTGCAACAAAGGAAGTTTCTATGGATACATCTCGTAGTACTGTATTGGATTGTGATAACAGATTTACTAAAACTATTCACGTAATTAAACGACAGGCAGTGAAGCGGATTTCGCGCAATTAAAAACAGATTTTCTCACTAAATAAATACAGAAACATTAAAAGTAGCGCAATTGCTGTAAACATGAGATATATAGGAAATTATTTAATTTATAATTTAAATTGGTTGTTAATATTTACACTTATAAATTCGAAAATTGAGGAACTATAGAAGTTATTGGGTATAAACAAACTATGCCAGATAAAAGAAAACTGAGAACACCATCATATTTCTCGGAAAATTACCATGTTCGTTGGTGTATCATATGTGTATAAAACGTTAAAATTTGAGAATTTCAGAACTTTTCATGTTCAGTAGTTCAACTGACTTGACCTAGGTTTCCTGGGTGAACAGCAGCATGTGGGGGGAGCCTATGTTCAGATGCTGTGGAAGTATTCATGTTGTCTTAGTCTCTGTTCCAAGAAAGTTTTATCTGATGAGCGATGAAATAGCCGCTAGTTCGTCTGTGTGAATTATTCAAAGTTCCTATCTTTTGGCACCTGATGGGCTTGTGGTTTTTCAGGTTGAGTGTGATACAAGTCATACTTAGAAGATTCCTGTGTGTAGATAATTCACGTAATTAATTGTAGTTTATTCATCCACCTCCAAGATCTTAAGAAATACTGTCAAGCTCTGTAATTAATTTATTGAGAACTGTGACTTCCGAATTTGATATGTTCTTATTGAAACAAAACTCGAATTTGAAAACTGTAAATATACATGAGTGTGTATGTGATTTTTGCATAACAAGCCCTGCCTGCATTTACATTAAATACTTTTGTGGAACATTGGGTACATTGTGATAAGTGTGAACTGACGCCCTATAGACGAAATGAAGCAAAATTTATAAGTCTAACCACATTTTAGGCTCCCATTGACGTGTTTGTGCTGTGTAATTTGTGGGTATATCTTTTCATGCAGTAGCAGATGGGGGCTTCGAGCTGATCAGAACTTGTGAACAGTTCAGAACTTTGATTTTTGGCGAGTCAATGAGAGAGATTGTGTTTTATTTCGTTATCCACACCACATGCACATTGCCATACAACCTGTTCGGTCAAAGGTCACATTTCACCTCCAATGCATGGATTACAGAGAGGCATCAGTGAGGAGTCACTATCCATAAGTATGTGTCATGCCAGAGGAAACCAAGTCGAGCATTTTTTCGTCAAAGAAGTTGGGGAATCAGTGGGACTGCAGTTTGTGGAGTTTATTAATAGTCTAATATATGACTCTATGGATCAGTCCATGGCCAAATACATGCTAGAAAGTCCAGCAAACACGCCAGTGGCAGCAGCATCACCATTACCTGTGAAGAGGATTTCAGTCAAAGTAATCAGAAACTCTAAGAAGAATTAGACAAAGGAAGCCCAATAGATTAATGATGAGGACTGGTGTGCCAGGCAACCTGGATATGATGTTTAGGCAGTTTCCCGCATCCAACTAGGTGAATATCATACTGGTACGAAAGCCCTGCCTCAGTTTCACGAATTTCAAACATTTAAAAACTTTCGCTCGTGTTCAAATAAATAACAATACACACAGACTTTTGGGGCATGCATATTACATTCTAGAGAGTACGAGAAGTAATGTCTTGGTGATAGGAATGGAAGCTGCACCAGTCGGTATAAATGCACAAGAGAAAGGAGAAGTGTTATTTATGACTGTATTTCTTGGGCTAGTTTAACGGCCAGTTAAGTTTTCACTATGTAATGATTATAAGAGTTAGAATGTTCTGAATTGTTTATGTAAGGGTACAAAATGGGCATTGTGTTTCCTATGTTAAGATTTACATTGTTACCTAAAACGTCTCCAGTTACTTGAAGTTCCAAGATTGGATGCAAAGCAAGAAATAATGAGATCTCTGAACGATAACTTCTGAAACTGCTGAAGAGAGACGTAGCTCACAAATGGAGGAAGGAAATCAGAAATATCAGACATAAGCTCATGGTATAGGTGGCTAATGGAGGTAACAACAGCACATCGGCTGTGTGAAGGAACTGTAACTGATGCGCTACTGAGCCTCCTTCACCCTGTTTCCTCACACAAATACTTGCTGAGGTAGGTGGCGTCTGAGGATCGATTTGCCATACTGAAGACGGGAAAAGCTGGTCAACGTTGTCATTATCGTCCTGACGGCTATAAGGTGCTGGTAAGGAGCAGGAAATGCTTTAAATTTTCTCCCTGCAGGGCCCAGTCAGCCATGAAGTCTAACCTGTTTGCTTTGCCACTCCTCAGATTTACAATAACGTTTGTGGTTGCCACTCCTCAGATTTATAATAACATTTGCGGATTTTAATTATCCTGATGTAAGGTAAGTGGTCAGTTTCTGTATTTATTGTGGACAGTGAATGTGACTTAGGTCATTTCAATGAAACAGTTTGGAAACTGGCATACGTGGACTCCATACTCCTACTTTATTTATTGAAATTTTTGTCATGCTGTTTGAAGCAATACAGACTTTGTATAATAGCATCACTGTGAACTAACTGGGCATCTCAGTGGTGGCTTCTGGTCATCTGATGCAGAGGGAACATGTAGTTCGCATATTCTGGCTCAATTTCCAAGGAAATGAAAAATCATGTAATTTCAAGTAAATACCACGCAAAATGATGATTTACGATGAAAAGCAAATATTCCGATGTTTTTCCAAAATATCAGAATATCACAACAAAATTGATCGACAGAGCGTATCCTGAATAAAAATAAACGTTTTTTGTTAATTTTCATTATTTTCCGCTTGTTTTCATTATGTTTCAAATTTTTACCACTTTTTTGAAACTATTTTTAATGACCTATTATTTTCCTGCAATTTCATCAAATTTTCTACCATTTACCATACATTTACTTGAAATGTCATGATTTTACATTTTCTTGAAAACTGAGTCACAGCATGGAGACTACATCTACTCTACATTTAAAATTTCCAAATATTATTCCAAAAAAAAAATTAAAACTAAATGTAAAAATATAACCGAAAATATTTCAACCAAAATAATTTTCAACCTATGCACATAATAAAAGGAAATTAATTATAATCATCTTCTTTCTTCCTTCCTTTGTGTCTCAGTTTAGCACTGCCATTTTAAAAAAGTTGCCAAACCCACTAATCAATTTCAAATATCTGATTGAAAAAATAATTTTAAATTCGTTATCAAGGTCCATAAAACTTTTTTCTCCAATTTTGTTTAGGTGATCACATCCAGTAATGTTATATATAACATCTACTTGTGTGACAGTAATTTTTTAGGCTATGTTGCATTCCAGAATGAGATTTTCACTCTGCAGCAGAGTGTGCGCTGATATGAAACTTCCTGGGAGATTATAACTATGTGCCAGACCGAGACTCGAGCTCGGGACCTTTGCCTTTCGTGGGCAAATGTTATACCAACTGAGCTACCCAAGCATGACTCACGCCCCGCCCTCGCAGCTTTATTTCTAACAGTACCGGGTCTCCTACTTTCCAAACTTTATAGAAGCTCTCCTGCGAATCTTGCACAACTAGCACTCCCAAAAGAATGGATACTGCGGAGACATGTCTTAGCCATGGCCTGGAGGATGTTTCCAGAATGAGATTTTCACTCTGCAGCAGAGTGTGTGTTGATATGAAACTTTCAAGTTTCAATCTCGCATTGTTTACACTGCTGAGATTATGAAATAGAGAATCCATTATAGAGTACAATTATTAATTAGAAAAACTGAAATTTTTTATGATAGAAATAAAAACATTTTATTATAACTAAAATTTTATTTGTTGTAAATGAAGGATGAACATCAATACTTATATCTGTTAATATAAAATCACAAAATCCAAAAACTTATACAACTTAAGAAATAGCAGGTATGTTGTATAATAATCTTCAGCTTTTTGATGATAAAAATAAAAATATGAGGCTCCCTTTATTGACGATGACACTAGACAACGAAATAAAAATCAAGAAAAGATGATAATACTAAAACATGTAAAAATTATGAAAAGAATTAAAAGTTCTCACCTAGTTTCCTAAGTTGAGGCAACTCATCAATCACCAATATGAATGCTAATTTATATCTCTTTATTATAAATATTTAGATTATTTTCACTTTTATCATTCTCAGGAAGAGAATAAAAATGAAAGCTCTCACTCCTGTTCATTTACAAAACTTAAAAATTATCAGTCCATTAGTAAAGTAACTGTTATGGTTACCAATGAAGTTATCATTTTCATCGGTAGCTTTTATTTCCAATCTTGAATTTTTGTATGAATTGCAACAAATATAGGATATAACAGCTCATAAATTAGTAGTGCTTCAGATCCAAAAGACTCAACTCATGCAATAATATCAGTTTCATGATGAAAATAATCATAATTTTTCACAAAAAATCCACCACCTAAATTAAAATAAACATTAATTAATTTAAATGGTGTACTTTTACGAAGATCATTAGGAATAATTATTGTATAATTTTGAATAATTTTAGTATTAAATTCCAGTGCATCACCAATAATTTTAGTATTAAATTCCAGTGCACCACCAGTTCTATCTTATACAGCCACAAATAAACATCACATTCAGTTATAACTCTGTTTAAACTATGATTTTGTTTAATGTTTAGATTAGGTTTTTTGTATGGATAAATTTTTCTTAACATTTTAAGCTATAGTGGCCAACAGCAATTTCCATTGTTTCTTAATCACAACACAGTTCATTATTTTTACATGATTTTGGAGATAAAATTTTATATAAAAACCAAATAGATCGACATTTTTACAAATATTTCTTATAGGTACAGTTCAGATATTCTTAAGAATGGATGATTTTAGTTGAAAATTTTTTTCATTTATTACTAATAAATTATTACTATTGAAATGGAAACAGATTTGAAGCTTAAATGAGGAATTCAAGAGAAGAAATCAAAAAATAAACAATGTAGACTACTACCAACTCAATTTGATGTGTGATAATTGGACCAAGCATATAGGGAAGAACAATGTTAATAGCCAGTAATTATATTTTAGCTAAAGTTTAGTCTAATAGTTTAGATCAACCAAACTACCAAGAGTTAACGAAAATATGTAAAAAAGTTAATGAGAAAATTACTACTTTTATTGAAATTCAGATAAAATTATGCCGCTAGAGCAATATAAAGATAATTCAGGAGTTTTTTTCATTAATTCATTCCAGAAAAACAGGATGTAGATGTAAAGGAATAGATCGTTTTATTGGCTGAACCGTATCCAACTAATCATTTAGTGAAACATAATCATAAATTTTTAAATGTATTTAGACAAGATGATACAAATTTAAATCATATTTGCCATGAGTTAGTTGGTGGCGATATAAATTTTACTGATCCCAAAGGAAACTGTAGTAATTGTTGGAACAATGATTAGTTTGGATTTTTTACGGTGTATGTGACAATAAAACTACTGATGGAAAATATCAATGTAAGATGTGCCAGACTGAGATGTAAAGCTGTGAGGACGGGGCGTAAGTCATGCTTGGGTAGCTCAGTTGGTGGAGCACTTGTCCGTGAAAGGCAAGGTCCCGAATTGGAGTCTCGGTCCAGCACACAGTTTTAATCTGCCAGGAAGTTTTATATCAGCGCACAATCCGCTGCAGAGTGAAAATCTCATTCTGGAAACATCCCCCTGGCTCTGGCTAAACCATGTCCCCGCAATATCCTTTCTTTCAGAAGTGCTAGTTCCGCATGGTTCGCAGGAGAGTTTCTGTAAAGATTGGAAGGTAGGAGACGAGGTACTGGCAGAAGTAAAGCTGTGAGGACGGGGCATGAGTCGTGCTTGGGTAGCACAGTTGGTGGAGCACTTGTCCGCGAAAGGCAAGGTCCCGAGTTGGAGTCTCGTTCCGGCACACAGTTTTAATCTGCCAGGAAGTTTCATATCAGCGCACACTCCGCTGCAGAGTGAAAATCTCATTCTGGAAACATCCCCCTGGCTGTGGCTAAGCCATGTCTCTGCAATATCCTTTCTTTCAGGAGTGCTAGTTCCGCATGGTTCGCAGGAGAGCTTCTGTAAAGTTAGGAAGGTAGGAGACGAGGTACTGGCAGAAGTAAAGCTGTGAGGATGGGGCGTGAGTCGTGCTTGGGTAGCTCAGTTGGTAGAGCACTTGTCCGCAAAAGGCAATGTCCTGAGTTGGAGTCTCGGTCTGGCACACAGTTTTAATCTGCCAGGAAGTTTCATATCAGCGCACACTCCACTGCAGAGTGAAAATCTCATTCATGAAATGTAATACCTGCTAATATTTTTGTCTTAATTAAATGCTTACAAAATATGATCCAGACATTGTTATAAAGGCTAAACAAAATAGAAAAAATTTGAAGAGATCAAAGATATTTCTTTGGATTGAAACAAACAACCGAGAATGGAGTATGAGACATACAAAATAGGAGATCAGCCTGTTATTGATGGAATTGAACAAGATAAACAAGGAACTGAAGGTTTAGGCGATAATGTTCTGAAAGCTATTTAAGGAAACTGAGAAGCTGAAAAACAAGTAATTCTTTATCATCATCAACTACATAAGTTTGAAGATTTGCCATCAATTAAACAATTTGATGAAATATGTAGTCATTCAAAACTGCAAGATGTAATGAATACGTATGAAGATGGGAATAAAAATAGAGTTTAACAGACAAATATAAGTCACAGAATGTTGTAATATATTAACAATAGTGAAGTAAAAATTTATGGATTAAGACCTGTTTATATGTTTAACAATACTTGTAATTTACCAGAGAATTTGTTGGAGATAGGTCGAAAATTGGTGAAGTAACATATAAAGGTCAGATGGATTGGTGAATCTTTTATTTAATAACCATTTTACCAGAACAATATGAATACAAAATTTAATCCTATTGAATTATCAAATTATACAAATATAGTGTTTGATCATGAGAACTATATTCAAGGTGAAGAATTAGCTGTAAATAAGAATTATCATAATAAAAAATCTGGTATATCAAAAATGTCAAAAAGTAAGTTCAATGATTTTACTATCAACAAACCAATAGGGAAATCTTAATTAAACAGATGTTTGATGAATACGCATTATGGAAAATTTGTAACTATGGTAAAGGATTAGTTAATATATTAATTATCAAATTACCATTTGAAATGCATCTACCTGGATATAATATTTGAAGCACAGGAACAATGTTAGAAGAAATATTAGCTATAGGAGGGGAAGGTGTAAATTCATTATATGAATCATGTGAAAAACATATTTTGCAACGGGATGACAAACATTTAGAGTCTAGATATGAATCAGATAAACAAATTAAAAAAAAGGAAAAGAACGAATGTATGCTGAAGATGCATCATTTGGAGAAAAATTAGCCTCAAAAACACTTAGATGAATAATGTATAGA
The DNA here is from genome assembly GCF_023864275.1 of Schistocerca cancellata. Taxonomy (NCBI): domain Eukaryota; kingdom Metazoa; phylum Arthropoda; class Insecta; order Orthoptera; family Acrididae; genus Schistocerca; species Schistocerca cancellata. Next base: position 274,319,299 of record NC_064629.1, read on the forward strand.
AAAAGGGAATTGAAACTGATAATAGATGGGGATTATATATTCTTTCTATATTTTTTAATCTACAGGGTAATGGACAAAAAAGGTTTACAAATTTTATTGCCTGTTGGGTTACACAACAATAATCACTAATCACACAGGAACTGGGGGTCGCAAACGCCATAAGAGGGTGCTACAGTCAGAAGATGAAGCTTCACAGCAAGTGTCCTCTTGACTGATGAGTCTGCATTCTCACTCAGGGCTGTGATGAACGTTCATGGCCTGCATATGTGTTCAGATGTGAACTCACATACTACAAGTATGCATGCGGTTTTCCTTGTGGGGGATCTGAAGGGCCTTAAGTTTCTTTAGGTAACAACTGTTACATCGTCAGAGGCCTTAGTGGGCATGATGGTTGCGGCAGCAGTTTGTCTTCGAGATACACAAGGTATTTTTGGGAGGGTGAACCATCCAATGCAGTATCGATGTCAGGCATGTCTCAATGCATCTGGACAAAATTCTGAAAGTCACCTACAGCAGGCATTTTGAGTTAACGAGCATTTCGCTCTCATTTAGGTATATGGCTGAAAGAGTCAGCGTTCAGCAATTGTGAAACGAAACCTCTCATCCAGGAAAATGTGCTACAAAGAGCGCAGATTCAGCACGAGATGGGGAAATTCACAGGCATCTATTGTGCTGAATGAGGCCTCAGTGCTGTAGTGAACGAGTGAGACAGGTGAGAACCTACGCCATAGGGAAAACCTGTAGAAGCTGTTTGTGGCCAGGAAAACATGGCAATGTTAAATATGGCGGACCTAAGATAGGCCATGAAGGGAAACATTTATGAAAAATTTTAATTCTGCAGTAATTCAGCCACAGTAATTTTATTCTACCATCCTTCATAAATTTTCACGGTAATCCCAATAAAACTTGAATATTGTTCATATCTATAATAGTTTAGGATTTACTGTTAAAGTGAAACTAACAAGTTTTGTAACAAAGACCTGAATGCTAAAATCTGAACGCTATGGTCGATCTTAACAATCGACATTTCTTGTAGAAGCCCATCACTGTAATGACAAACGTTGTAAATATCAACTCTGTAACCTTATTTGTTTAAAAGATATAGTAAACTTAAATTACCAGTATTTTCAGTTAAGCATCAGATCATCATTTCCTCCACACGAAACACGTTGAACGATGACAGCATAACAGCTTATCGAATCATTATGTAATAGAATATTTGTTGTAAAGTCCAGTGGATAATAGTTACTTTTGTTCTTTACTTATTTATCAGAAAGCACATGGGTGCAAGGCTATTGGCTGTGACATTAAAAGTTAGCAAGGATATTGCATTGGTTTCACAAAAAAGAATTTAACGTTTATTAGGTACCATAATCGATATTATTGTTACTTTATTTAGAACATGAAAGTGGTCCAGCTTTGATTATTTAAATATGTTAACATACACTCCTGGAAATGGAAAAAAGAACACATTGACACCGGTGTGTCAGACCCACCATACTTGCTCCGGACACTGCGAGAGGGCTGTACAAGCAATGATCACACGCACGGCACAGCGGACACACCAGGAACCGCGGTGTTGGCCGTCGAATGGCGCTAGCTGCGCAGCATTTGTGCACCGCCGCCGTCAGTGTCAGCCAGTTTGCCGTGGCATACGGAGCCCATCGCAGTCTTTAACACTGGTAGCATGCCGCGACAGCATGGACGTGAACCGTATGTGCAGTTGACGGACTTTGAGCGAGGGCGTATAGTGGGCATGCGGGAGGCCGGGTGGACGTACTGCCGAATTGCTCAACACGTAGGGCGTGAGGTCTCCACAGTACATCGATGTTGTCGCCAGTGGTCGGCGGAAGGTGCACGTGCCCGTCGACCTGGGACCGGACCACAGCAACGCACGGATGCACGCCAAGACCGTAGGATCCTACGCAGTGCCGTAGGGGACCGCACCGCCACTTCCCAGCAAATTAGGGACACTGTTGCTCCTGGGGTATCGGCGAGGACCATTCGCAACCGTCTCCATGAAGCTGGGCTACGGTCCCGCACACCGTTAGGCCGTCTTCCGCTCACGCCCCAACATCGTGCAGCCCGCCTCCAGTGGTGTCGCGACAGGCGTGAATGGAGGGACGAATGGAGACGTGTCGTCTTCAGCGATGAGAGTCGCTTCTGCCTTGGTGCCAATGATGGTCGTATGCGTGTTTGGCGCCGTGCAGGTGAGCGCCACAATCAGGACTGCATACGACCGAGGCACACAGGGCCAACACCCGGCATCATGGTGTGGGGAGCGATCTCCTACACTGGCCGTACACCACTGGTGATCGTCGAGGGGACACTGAATAGTGCACGGTACATCCAAACCGTCATCGAACCCATCGTTCTACCATTCCTAGACCGGCAAGGGAACTTGCTGTTCCAACAGGACAATGCACGTCCGCATGTATCCCGTGCCACCCAACGTGCTCTAGAAGGTGTAAGTCAACTACCCTGGCCAGCAAGATCTCCGGATCTGTCCCCCATTGAGCATGTTTGGGACTGGATGAAGCGTCGTCTCACGCGGTCTGCACGTCCAGCACGAACGCTGGTCCAACTGAGGCGCCAGGTGGAAATGGCATGGCAAGCCGTTCCACAGGACTACATCCAGCATCTCTACGATCGTCTCCATGGGAGAATAGCAGCCTGCATTGCTGCGAAAGGTGGATATACACTGTACTAGTGCCGACATTGTGCATGCTCTGTTGCCTGTGTCTATGTGCCTGTGGTTCTGTCAGTGTGATCATGTGATGTATCTGACCCCAGGAATATGTCAATAAAGTTTCCCCTTCCTGGGACAATGAATTCACGGTGTTCTTATTTCAATTTCCAGGAGTGTATTTACATTGTATGTTTCATACAGTTATGCAAACTTAGCATCAGCCAGACAATTGAACCAAAGGGACAGAAGTGTCTAATCTAGGGTGTGTAAAGCGACATTTGCAGTTCAACCCCTAGACGAGATTGAGCCTAGACATTTCGACAAACAGGAAGCACATGTCAGCACGAACATCTTTGGGATGTTGGCTTGCAGCGGCCATTTGCAGCATGTGACTAAGTAACTGCAATTCCATTTAGTAGTACTGGATAACGTTTGCGACTTCCAGTTTGCATGTGATTACTGTTCCTTTTATGCATGATGTGCTATGTCAGTTTGTAAACATTTTCTTCTACCGCCCTGTATATAAATAAATAACTTCAGCAATAATTATATTTTGCTAACAGGTGGCAAACCTAAAGGTAAAGCAATTAAAATTAAATACAACAATGATCAGTTAAACAGAAATGATTTTGAAACTTCCTGGCAGATTAAAACTGTGTGCCCGACCGAGACTCGAACTCGGGACCTTTGCCTTTCGCGGGCAAGTGCTCTACCATCTGAGCTACCGAAGCACGACTCACGCCCGGTACTCACAGCTTTACTTCTGCCAGTATCCTGTCTCCTACCTTCCAAACTTTGCAGAAGCTCTTCTGCGAACCATGCAGAACTAGCACTCCTGAAAGAAAGGATATTGCGGAGACTTGGCTTAGCCACAGCCTGGGGGATGTTTCCAGAATGAGATTTTCACTCTGCAGCGGAGTGTGCGCTGATATGAAACTTCCTGGCAGATTAAAACTGTGTGCCCGACCGAGACTCGAACTCGGGACCTTTGCCTTTCGCGGGCAAGTGCTCTACCATCTGAGCTACCGAAGCACGACTTACGCCCGGTACTCACAGCTTTACTTCTGCCAGTATCCTGTCTCCTACCTTCCAAACTTTGCAGAAGCTCTTCTGCGAACCATGCAGAACTAGCACTCCTGAAAGAAGAGCTTCTGCAAAGTTTGGAAGGTAGGAGACAGGATACTGGCAGAAGTAAAGCTGTGAGTACCGGGCGTGAGTCGTGCTTCGGTAGCTCAGATGGTAGAGCACTTGCCCGCGAAAGGCAAAGGTCCCGAGTTCGAGTCTCGGTCGGGCACACAGTTTTAATCTGCCAGGAAGTTTCATATCAGCGCACACTCCGCTGCAGAGTGAAAATCTCATTCTGGAAACATCCCCCAGGCTGTGGCTAAGCCAAGTCTCCGCAATATCCTTTCTTTCAGGAGTGCTAGTTCTGCATGGTTCGCAGAAGAGCTTCTGCAAAGTTTGGAAGGTAGGAGACAGGATACTGGCAGAAGTAAAGCTGTGAGTACCGGGCGTGAGTCGTGCTTCGGTAGCTCAGATGGTAGAGCACTTGCCCGCGAAAGGCAAAGGTCCCGAGTTCGAGTCTCGGTCGGGCACACAGTTTTAATCTGCCAGGAAGTTTCATATCAGCGCACACTCCGCTGCAGAGTGAAAATCTCATTCTAGAAATGATTTTTATTAACTGGTCTCAAAAAAGAAAGAGAAATAAGAAAATTGGTGAAAATGTGCGCATAAGATTAGGTATGCCAGCTATGAAAAAAATTAGTGAATATTTAACGAAAAAGAAAGAAGGAGCAGGTTTAACAAAACATGAGGGAGGTTTTTTACAGATCTTGATAGGAGCATTAGCGCCTATTGGTTCATTAGCTGGCAGAGCAGCAGCCATAGCAAAATCAGTTTATGATAGACAAGAAAATGACAAGAACTACATCAAAAAGACATAATTAGCATAGAGAAGAAACTAGGAAAAAAATCGAAGAAATAATTAATAAGTACGATACAGACATTATCAAATTGGACCTAAAATTTAGTAAAACATCTGGAAAATAAACAGTTTTATGGTGTTTTTATGAGTAATGGATTACCTAATAAAGCAGATTTTATTAGTAGTTAATTTAGGTAATTCAAACCACATCGGTCCCCACTGGCTTAGTTATTATAAAACAAATAATACGAAACTGGTTTTTGGTTCATTTGAAGGTAACATACCAAAACTTTATTTCATTATTTGAGAAAAATGTGCTATACTACAATTTTGAGAGAAGACAAGATTATGATGTGGTAATTTGTGTATATTTACGTTAAAGCTATTATTAGATGGTTATAAATTCCATAATATTTTAAATTTAATAAATGGACATTCTTGGAAATAAGAGAATTGTGCAAAACACTGGCAAAATAAAATCACAAGAAACAGAAAAAATAAAAGACGGTATTAAAAGAGGATTTGATACAGAAATAAAAAATTAGTTAAACAATTTCACAGTGAATCGAGTAACATTCTTCAAGTAACGAAGCTTAATAAAGAGATTAATGATTCAAACAGAGAATTGTAAATCTGTGCAAAAATTCTTGTTAATGTACTTGAAGGAGAAATACAGGATAAACAAATAATTGAATGTTCACTTACGACTGGAAAGGAGGACTGGGAAAAATTATTGCCATTGGTAAAAATATAAACAAAATTTTAACATTTAATGATTTTAATTTTTAAAATGTGTACGAAATAAGTAATAATAATCAATTAATGATAGTACATAAATTGTATTTTCTAGCTAATATTAAGAGATGTAGTTGAAACTCTAGCAAAATATGTAAAAATAATTTCATTTGGTAAAATATAATCTATATATACGATTAATTCAACTTTCTTTCAGTCCTCAAGGACGATCGTATTTGGTGTCTTAAGCACAAAAAAATTACTGAATCTCATTGTATTCAGACAAAAATGACGGAAAACAAACGATAGACGATTCAAGGTATTTGTACAGCATGTAAAACCGAAAGAGGAATATTTCTTAAAAGTTATAAATATTCCTAAAGAAATGATTAATGATTTCAATAAGACAATGAGAATAATATTCAGAACCTGGTTTATGGCAAGTAGATTTAATAGAAAAGGATTTGGCTATCTCAACATGAATTTGTTTGGGATGGTTAAAGGTAAAGCAGGTAAAGATGTTTTACAACCTTTTGAAAAGCTTGGATACTGAGAACATTGAGAAGCCTTCAAAGAGATAGTGGAAAAGAGTTTTGCAATAAAGATTTTCAAGAGCTTTAGATAAAATATGACATTAACCATTATGCAACTTTTATAGAATTAGAGGCATAAGTTGGCGAAAAATGTAAGGAGTGCTTGCGCGGGGGTGGACTATAGGGACTATAGGGCCCCCTCCAATGCAGTGTCATATCACACTGGATAAAATGACTTCAGGAATCAGTGAATATATTACTTCAAAAGTGGTTTGATGAAAATAAAAGATGTGAAAGAGCAACTGAAGATTGAAAGAACTGTGACAAGCAATTTTACGCAAAAGTATATGTTTAACTTCAAATATTTGGGGCTACTCCTTGTCACTGCAAGCACTAATCAATGAAACTTCTCTACTTTGAGACGAATAAAGACTTATTTTGCGTAACACAATGGGGCAGGTGAGACTAAATGGATTGGCCCCCGCAAATATCCATAAACAAAGAGATATAGACATTGAAAATATCATTGACATATTCAGTACAAAGAAACAGAGACGAATGAGCATGACAAACTGGGCAGAAGATGGAGATAATGAGTGAATTCTGTTACAGAATTTTTTTTATATTCATGTCAAGTTCTAGTTTTTACCTTCATGTCATCTTCTGTATGCAGAAAATTAATGAAAACTTATTTGTTGTAAGTTGACCTTTTTATGGTTTATATAATTTATAAAACCTCCCATATTAAAATAAGGCTTTTTTACCCTGAACTCCCAAACAGTTACCAAAAACTACTTTAAGCAAAACCAGATTTTACAAATTTGTCGGTGGACGACTCTCTTTTTGTTAACGATATTCCATTCCCCCAAACCCCCTCCCCCCATTGCTCCCCCCTTTAGTGACTTCTAGAATCGCCTCTGAAAAATGTAGCAGAACATTCAAGGAAAAATTGGAAAAAATTGTTCTTCACGGTAATTGCACAGGGACTCATTTAGTTACAAAATGTGTTGATGATTATCATAATTCAAAATATTCGATGATAATGACAAAATGTAAACATGTGGATAAATTTAATTTAAATCTAAGTTAACTTGCATCTACTGATCAGGATCTCAAATTCAAAACAGGAGGTAAAGTGACAATAAGTGAATAGAAAGGTTTTTTGACAAAGATTGTAATGAAAATTAGTCAACAGAAATTTTTGAAACTAAAACTGTTATATTTTAAGATCAACTACAGAGAAATTAAGAGACAGCAAAGCAAAATTTTATGAGCAAGAGCTACAAAAAACAAAATATCCATATGCATATCTAGTAGAAAAACAGAAAAAAGATGATAAGTTAAATGGCTAGGATCTGTTAATTCAGATAATTGTTGGGTAAATTGAGATACAATTACTTTATGAAAATTTTTATATGTAAGTGGACAGACTTTAAATAAAGAAAATTACACTCTCTTTTTTTCTGTCTGTTCATTATCCTTGTAGCATGTGTGTATTAATAAATTAATTGACTAATGACTGACTGAAATATTTATTTCATCTAAATGGTGATGAAATATGTATTGTATATAAGTATTTCAAAAACAGACTTTTGTACATACTTAATATTATCCCCACATATTTATTTAGTTAAATTAAATACAGGTTTCATTCATTTTATTTTGTATCCATTATCATATAAGTGTGGTTCAAACTCTCTTCTTATTATTTCATATTTTTTAGGATATACTGAGTGATGTTCCTTTATTGCTTGCTTTATTTCTTCTTCATGGAGACTATTTAACAATATTTTATCAATGATCACATTATTAACATTACTTGTAAGTTCATGAATAATGATAAGAGATTGATTAAATTCTGTTGATGTTTGAAAGCTGTCATATAATGTATTTTTGTTTAATCATTATTAGTTGATATTTATTTAGCATTAAACTATTTTCATCATTAACAAAGCAATCTAAACAGTATTTCTACATCTACATCATACTCTGCAAGGCCCCTACTGGTGTGTGGTAGACCATACTTTTGATACCCCTAACTGACCCCCCCCCCCAATTTTGTTCCACAGGCGAATTGTTGCTAAGCCTCTGTATTGGCTCTAATTTCTCATATGTTTCCCTCATGGTCATTACACAAGACATACGGGGGGGGGGGGGGGCTGTAATATTTTGTCTGATTCTTATCAGAAAGTGATTTTGAGAAATTTCAGTTGTAAATCTCTCCATGATGCACAATGTTTGTCATGCAACATCTGCCAACAGAGCTTGTTGAGAATCTCCATAATACTCTCATGCTCTCATTCTTCCTATGAATCTAAGTCCAGCAGCTGCTTTTCCCAGTATTTGTATTATGTGGCCATTCCACTTAAACAATGTAGCTATACAGTAGTGGATTTCTTCTCCTATGTAAGTGCAGTATGCTACATTTACTTATGATCGGGGTCAACTGCCAGAGCTAACACCATTCATCAATTCTCTGGAGATCATTCTGCAAATCATTACTACCTTCCATAGGTGCTACTCTGTTATAGCAAGCCACATCATCTCCAAATAGTCTTAGAGAGCATCTGACGCTTTCTACTAGATCATTTATGTATGTTGTACATAGTAACGGTCCTACCAAGCTTCCATGAGGTACTCCAGAAATTACATTTACATTAGTCGAATTTGTTCCTGTCAGAGAGACATGTTCAGTTCTGCCTGCAAGGAAGACTTGAATCCAGTCGAAATCTCCTCCAGTACTCAATAAGCTTATCTTGTTACGCTAAACGATAGTGTGGTATGGTGTTAAATGCCTTTCTGTACTCGAGAAATGTGGCAGCAACCTGAGTGGCACTGCCTGTGGCGCTGTGGATCTTATGGAGGAGCAGAGGAAGCTGAGTGCCTCAGGATCTGTGTTTGCAGAATCCATGCTGATTTTTATAGAGGAGATTTTCCTTCTCCAAGAACATCACAATTGTTGAGCATAAAACATATTCCATCATTCTACAACAAACGGACATGAACGATATAGGTCTATAATTGCGTTCATCAGTTCTACGAAGCTTCTTAAAAAACGTGAAAGACATGCAGTTTCTTCAAGTCCTTTGGTGTCCTTTGGTGCTCAAGCGATAGATGATAAATTACTGCTGGAAGGGGAACAAGTTCTTTTTCATAATCTTTGCAGAATATTGTAGATATCTCATCTGGTCCAGACACCTTTCCACTACTAAGCGATTGTACTTGTTTTTCTGTTTTGCAATCGGTTATCTCAATGTCTGTCATTTCGACGTTCGTTTGAGGATTGAAAGCAGAGATCGTGTTACGATATTCTGTGGAGATACAATTTCGGAAGAATGAATTCAGTATTTCCGTCTTCTCCTGTTATCCTCTCGTTTGCTGTCAGAATGGTCACTGAGTGAATGAACAGATGAAATTTGACATGCTTACTGATTTTACATACAATTAAAACCTCCTTGTGTTTTTACTCAGATCGTTTGACAAAGTTTTACTTTCAAAGTCATTGAATGCTTCTCTCATTGCTCTTCTTACACTTTTTTAATGTCGCTATATTTCATAGTATATAGCTGTTAATGCTCTTTTATTGTAGAAGTTCTAAGAAAAAATTTAATTTTTCCTTTGATTTCTTTATAGTTGACACATTGTTTGAAAAATATATAATAAAATTTATCGTTTGGATGTTCATTAGCATTATAAGTAGATAGTTTCATTTAATTAAATTTTATTTGTGACACCAACTTCAAAAGAAATGATCTTTTTGAAGTAAGTCAGTTGTAATTATATCGATTAGGCATTAACTGAGTTTCTTCCCTATACAAGTTGGCAGATATTCATGCAAAACAACAAGAAGTACCACTACTTCAGTTTCAGATTTTTGTAATTTATCATTCTTAATGTTTTATTTTTAGATATTTCTTCTTCAATTTTTAGTTTATTTCCAAAGTCAAATATAAGTTATTTTCTCTATTTGTACTTTATCTTCACCATATTTTGTAGTCGATAGCAAAACATCTTTTGTTACCCTCTTTATAATTTGTTTTGCATATAGATTTTTGATGATAAAATAAGAGACTATAAGCTCGATTTGTTAACAAATATATAAGAAAATAGAAAATTTGAAAATGAGGTTCTATGAACCGTTTAAATTAACAGTTTTTATAAAATACAAGAATAGATCACATTGTTATAGAAAATTTAACAAACTGAGCAGTTAAAAAAGGTGTTTGTCAATATGACTATATGGATAGTTGAGAAAAAATGTGTTACATCGAAACAAGATTTCTAAAATAAACTGAACGGTACCTTTTGATCTGGATGCATCCTGTTGCTTTATCACACCAGATTTAAGTTAAGTTGAGATTCTATGTTAAAATCGCCTGAGTTAAATTACATGATTATGACATGGTATTAATGACTGAGAGAGGTATTAGAGTAGGTATATCTTAATGTTGTTGAGACCTGTGATAGCAAATAATAAAACCTTGAAATATTATGATTCAAGTAAGGAGCTGAATTGTTTAAGATTTTTAGATGCAAATAATTTGTATGGAAATTATGAATTGGAAAATAATTTAGATGCTGATGTGATGAAAATTGATTATAATACTGAATATGGATATATATTTGAAGTAGACTTAGAATATAAAAAAATGATAAACATGAAAACTTACCACTACCTGCTGAAAAGGAAAGTGTTCCTGGAACTAAAGTGAAAAAGTTATTAACTACTTTGAGTTAGAAAAATAATTATGTAGTTCATTGCAGAATTCTTAAGCAGTAATTATTTCTAGGAATGAAGTTAATAAAAATATTTACAGCATTTAAGTTTAAACAATCTAATTGCCTGTAAAAGTTTATTGATCTGAATACAGAAATCAGAAATAAAGCAACAAATGATTTTGAAGAGGATTTGTCAAGCTCATGAATAATTCAGGATTTGGAAGAAAGATGAAAAATGTGGAAACACAGTGGGTATAAAACTGAATCAGTAATTGTAAAAACAACATTAGTCCAAAAAAGTAAATTTTTCAAGAGAAGCAAAAAACTGTATACAGGCTATATAATGGACAGAAGGATAAATCCATTAATTTTAATATTGACTGTGTATGTTAGGTAAGCTTTAAAAATGAAACGAAGTACTTTAAATGTAATAGCTTTACATGAACGATTTTTTTTATTGTGCGGACTTATGTTGTTATTGCAGGATGAAGAATTTGGACTGACATTTTAACATCAACATTTTTTTATGTTATCAAAAATTACTTTATTGTATAAATTTAATATACAATATTACTTGTACATTGTCTAATATTGTTTTACAGAGAAATTGAAAAATATTGTTAATGTATGCACATACTGTATGGAAAGACTAAAGATATGACGATGTAAATCGTGACATTAGGAATTAAATTTCTTATTTCACTTAACAGGACAATGAAGGATTAACACTACACTATACAGGTTATTTTATACCAAAAATGTATTATGAATCATCTTCAGGAGTGTCCACAGAAAGCCACTCAGTCAATTCCAGATAAAAGGCTTTGTGCTCATCAGGAATATATTGCAGTAATTGTCCCACATCTTTCAATTTTTTGATATCGATTGCAACTTTGTTATTATATGCAATTTCTGCAGGCAACTTTGGTTATGTCTGTAATGAATGTCGCAATGAAAAGCGGTGTTTTACGAGCCCATCAATATGATAGATTAACCTGGAAGCATTTCACTGTGATGGAAGCTCATAAATGAGGACACTGTGAATTTCACTTTACTGCTTTTGTCCACATTCGTCCCATAACTGTCGTCAGACAAACAGGATTGCTTATAAAATTTGGGCCACCATTTTTTGTAACCCAAAATCTCTTCTGAGGTAACAAGCTTTACATTAATGTTTTGTTTTTTGGATGATGTCACCATACATTAAACATACTCACACAAAGAATACATTCTGTCTTTTCTTCTTATCACCCTCTTTATGGAAGCAAATGTACGATCACATGGTAAAAATGAATGGCCACGCACAGGAAAAAACTGGAATACATCTTTGAATCTGCCAGAACTTACAAGGCAGTTCATTACCCTAACCACTGTGTTGTTCTTATTTTGCGCAGGGCACCCATCCGAGAACAGGTGTAATTCAGTAACACTATCAGGTATATCTGTGTTGATGTAATCAACCAAAAACGAGCATACTTCGTTAGGTCCTTTGTGGGCAGTACCTTCGTGGTACATATTACCTTGGATTTGTTGCTCTTTAGGTCTATAATACAGAATGCATTAACGTTAATTTGCCGTAAATAAAAAGCTGGGAGCTTAGGCAACTGCAGATTTTGCATATAATCGAAACACAATGCTACCACACGCTCATTTTCTGCACACTTCTCCATAACAGCATCCATCTTTGAATAGAATTTTTTGCTTCTTCTTTTCATGTACCATGAGTTCCGCTACAGCCACACGCTTTGCAGTATCGTTCAATGATGGACTCTTAATCTTCACTGAAAGTGACTCACAAGAGCAGCAAGTATCGATTTGCGGCCGCCCAAAACGCTCATTGAAAACCCTTAAATAAATTCTGTATGACACTCTGGTATGAGGATATAACTTCATGAACAGTTCGTGCATACTTTTTACAGATAATTCAGGATTTAAGTAATACATTTCTTTGCTTGCATAATGTGAGATTTTCGTAGGGAATGTTTTAATATGCTCCTCAATTACCGATAGGACTTCCTGTGGTGTTGCATTGGTTGAAGCAGTACATCCTCTACTGTCACATGGGCGAACATAATTTTTCACACAGTTACAAATTCGTCGCACACGTTCATTTGTAATGCCAAAAAGGCTACAAAATGCCTTTTTGCACACTTCGACTCACCCAGCATCTCCAGTTACCACGTGATTTCGATAATTTAGTGCTCTTGGCTTAGGCTGGCCATCACTTTTCCGGGGTCTTCTGCATACCACGTCTTCTTTTTCGATCAGCCCTGCAAGGTAAGCATCTTGTGTGTTCTTACTCTCAAAATCGTGAAATTTAGTGAATATATCTATCTGTTCATGTTCAGAGATCCTCTTGAAACACAGTTTCTTACATCTGAAACATATTAATACACGAATACTAATGTCAGGAATTGTAAAAGAGTTGCAAAAAAATTATGTACGTAAAATCAGTTATTTTTTATTGATAGAGTAAATTATCCATATGATATTTACGTACCATAAAACTTAGAACAGATAGGAACCTCTAAGAAGTAAAAAATACACAGACAGGAGATTAATTCACATAGCCTTTGAACTCACCCACAGTCAGGTCCTATTTTTACATCATTAATTTCTCTTCCACTGTGATTCACGTAACCAATTCCCTTTGTTCTGGCAGTTTTTATGACATTTCTTTTATATAGTTCTGGTTGCGTACCTCTCTTCTTCGACATTGTGCATAGATAATCCAAATAAACGTGTTCTATAAACAAAACTAAACGGCAATGTATACGCAGCTGCTACAAAAATGCACACAGGTAAAAAGATCACAGGCGTCAGATATGCTGCCATCTGGCATGCATTCTATTCACTACATGGAAAAAGATCCGAGTATGTTCGTTTGGTGCTGCCATCTGCCATTTCTTGCAATAATAACGTAAGTCCTGGACTCATGTTGTTATTGCAAAGAACATAAAAAACTGCATGTCTGTAAAAGCATTAAATTGTGTAGGACAACTGTGATTTTTGCATAGATGCAGCATCTAAGTATCCTGAAGGGTTCTCTGCATATATCTAATTTTTGCCAAAAAGTGGACATGCATTGTTTTTACAATTACCGATTCAACTAGTTTTGAATGCGACTAAGTGTGAAAAACTTACAGCAAAACTAAATTTCAAAAGAAGAGTAGAATTTAATAAAAATCTTGCTACAGTTCACATAAATGAAACTAGACTCGCTTTTAACAAGCGCATTTACATTGAAATGAGCATATTTGATTTATTTAGGGAATTATGTCTGATTTTAGCACACAGTTATGAAACCAATATATGGAGAAAAAAATGAGCTTTCTTATCATGATACTTAGTTACATCTACAATGTACAAACTGAAGTTGTTTATGAAGGTATGAAGAGGCTGCTTGATATAATTTGATACCAGTGATTATCGAATAATAATATTTACAATATTCCTTAAGTAAATGAAGAAGTATTAGGTGAAATGAAATTTTAATATATTCGAAAAGTAATGTTGGAATTTTATAAATCAAAATTAAAATTGTTTTCTTATAAAATTGGTGCTATTGTGGGAAAAAACCTAGAGAATTTCAGAAATATATTGTAAAACATAAAATAAGCTTGCAAGATCACAAACAGTTTTTATTTAAAAACATAAAACAACATAGAACAATGAATTAGATATGAAGTAATAAATGTAAGTACTCATGATGATAAAATATAGTTTACAATATGGACGTTATCAAATAATAATTTGAAAAATTCCCAAAAAAATATTTTTTTAATTTTGTATAGAATTTGTATTTGATATGATAATTACTTGAAATTTCTGATTTTTATCATTTTCTTGGAAACTGAGCAAGAACATAAAAACTATATCAACTAGGGCGAAATGCAATGGAAACAGCCAAATTGGGTTTCCATGTTGATACTTAAGGAAAGTCTTCATTACTGTGTTAGCAGAAAAGAAAGAAAGAGAAGAAAAAAGTAAAAAGGAAGGAAAAACAAAAAGCATCTGAAGAGGAACAGGCAGTCAGAAGAAAATGGCAAAGAGCAGGAAACCCAACTGTTGAAGAGGTCTTTATGACAACAAAATTGAAGACAGTATAAATAGTGCAAAGAAAAATTTTCATATTCAAGACCATAAGACCAGTGGATTTACTGCCAACTATACTCCCTCTGGGCTCATGAAGTCTGCACAAGAACTGAGGAACACAGTTTGACATTTCTATTGAAAAGTGTAAAATAATTTAATTCAAATCATGTTTTACAATAACATATATTTATGTCTTTCTTAAAACCAATTTTTATCCCTTATTTTTGAATTCAAATCTAAGTGGCTACTTTGCCAGCCACTTCGGGCAAAGTGACCATTTTGTGGAAAATGGGTTTTTTACAGTACATAATTTGGTCCTGAGGTAATTAAACTATTTGATATTATACTTCAATAGTTCCATATTATAACTGATCATTTCTACACATGTCTATCTCTTGTTGCTCAGCTTAAAGAATAAGAATACCTTAGGTAGGACACTTTGCTGGGCTCTCTATTAGTACCAACTGAGTAACACTGCCAGCAGACAGTAGACACACACACACACACACACACACACACACACACACACACACACACAAATGCTATCACTAACAGAGGCCAACGATTCAGAGTAAGAACAGATCCATTATAGAAAAGAGCTAACACTCCCATAAGAAATTAATAAGAAATTAAGAGAGAAAGTGAGGGAACTAACAATATTCAAATTGTTAATTCTTTACTTTGTAGAAGGGCCCCAGCATAAGGAGGAATACGTTCAGAACATACAATGAAGTATAAAAGAAAGCACACTGGAAAGGAAGGAAGGATGGACAGAAGAGCAGGCTTCGACGTCCCATTGACGATGAGCCACTTAGAGATAGAGCAAAAGCTCAGAGTGATTCATGGAAGGAGAAGGAAATCGCCCATGCCCATTCGAAGGAACCATCCTGGAATTTCCCCAGAGCAATGTAGGGGAAACCTACTTTTGGATGGGTGGATATGGGTTTGAGTTGTTGTCCTCCTGAATGCTAGTCCAGTGTGCTAACCACTGCGTCATCACACGCGGCACACTGAAAAAGGATATGGTAAAAAGGAAAGACTGTATAGAAAAAGCGACAACCAAATAACACCATTGAGTATTATATCCCCTAAATAGGTGACGAAAGTAGTGAAATTGTATACAAACACCTGCTACACTTAAGCGGTGAACACTGGAGACGGTGCAGTAATAGCAGCAGATCGACTTCCAGTTCATCCAGCAACTTTTGTGAGTTGCAAGAAAGTAAATAACTTTTGGAAAGGGAAGAGGCACCTCTGTGACCAAAAGGGATTTGACCAGCAGCATTAGTTCATGGTTAATTACCTAAGATGAAGGAAAACGAAGCAAATAGAGATATACTAATAGGAGAAAAAAAAGGAAAGGGAATATTATTATTAAGCGAAAAATCGAGAGAGAGATGTGTTCTTTCCTCAATGAAATTGTCAATCAGATGAAGCTGCATGAGGCTAGGCATCTAGGAATTGATGCAGCATCACTGTCAGGAGAAAGGCGACTGAAGGAAACGTAGTATTAAAGCAATTCAGGTTCTTTTTACTGCATGAACTGTCTAGCTTTATTTTGGAATCTGTATTGTGCTTGTACATGTAAGCCGTAGAGATGAGGAATGTCATCTCACAACTAAGTCACCACAATTTGTGTGTTGCTGGCCTTTCCTTCAGAGAGTGCTGAACAGGGAATCATCTTCTGTGACTAAGGCAGATGATAAAAACAGTGGAGTTTAAAGCGACAGCAGCAGGGTGTGAGCAGATGCCCCTAAAGATTCCAGGTGAGACGTAAACAGACTGCTGTGGCAGTGAAGGACATGTTGCAGTGAATGGGCCACAACGGTGTGGAGCTACCAGATGAGAAAAGGTACCATCAGTGGCCTAGAAGAATGGAATTACCCCCAACATGGCGTCTGAGATCTAACCAGGCAACCATTGAAAAGTCATAACTGGAAGATCAGTTGAAATGTGCTATGTGTAACCCATGTGCATGTTTATATCCGATTTCATACTAAAGATGTTTTAGGCACATTGAAGATTTATCAGAAACATGTCACCTTTGATAGAATTTCATATAATTACATGTCAATTAACGACACATTTGCGACAAAAGTTTTCAGGAGATTCTAAGATGAGTGATAACATTGTTCCAGAGCCCCCTTCCATTCATTGTGGCTGTGTAGTTAGATGCATCGTCTTGTGGATTTGCAGGGAATGAGTTATATCCTGCTTTAAGCTTATATACAGAGTGAAGAAAAAAATTTGATCTTGGAGATCAACATGCGATTGCTCATCCAGATCCAAGAAAAAATTTTATCAAGCCCAATCAGATCAGATGTATTTAGAAAACAGATGCATGAAAACCAGGATTCAGCAACACTGTCACATTTTTCAGTGTACTGGAATTTACAGAGGAACGTGTATCACTCCTCACTACCATACCAACGGTTGCAGCTTACTGAGTAGATTGCTACGACATCAAACCCACATCTGCCATGAAGTTATGGTTCGAATTCTCATCAGGTTTCTGTATTTTCCTTTTAGATATCTTTTCTCTAGTTCTCGCCGTTTATAAGCAGGACATCGTTTTGTCACATGACAATAGCCTATCTCATGGCAGTGGGATCCATTAAACTACGTGAATGCGTCTACTAATCAAACAGTGCACAATCATAATTTGTCCTGTGATGTTCATGTATGGCGGTTTGTGGACAGAGTACACAAACAACGA
Source organism: Schistocerca cancellata (assembly GCF_023864275.1). Taxonomy (NCBI): domain Eukaryota; kingdom Metazoa; phylum Arthropoda; class Insecta; order Orthoptera; family Acrididae; genus Schistocerca; species Schistocerca cancellata. The sequence continues at coordinate 274,336,710 of NC_064629.1, forward strand.
ATGTTGTGCTGGTGCTGGGAGCATCTATTACCTAGAAAACGTTCCACTTGGTGTTCGGCGACAGCTATGGTTTCAGCATGATGGCGTAGAGCCTTTATTTGGAATGAATGTTCGTAAGTATGTAAATGAAGTGTTTGCAGGGAAATGGATTTACTATGGAAATCCAAAGATCTGGTCTCCATATGCCCTGGATGTTAATTCACAACACTATTTATTTGTGGGGTTATTTAAAGGAACAATCTTACAGTACACCACTCATAGATGTATACCTCATAATAGCTCATGTGCATGCTGGTTCAGCAATGGTGGATGCAATTGTGTTGTGTAGAATCCAAAAAGGTAAGACCCAGTGAGTGGAAAAGTGTTTGAAAATTCAAGGTGGTCGCTTTGAACATCTTCTCTAAAGTGAAGGTTGTTTGTATGTGTATGTACCTCCTCTGTGAAGATAAGCCCAGACTTCAAACGCACAGAGTGGAATTATTGCGTATAACATGAACAAATCTGTCTGCATAAGATTTCGTAATCTGTCTTGAAATATATATATTTATAAAGGGCTCAGATTAATACTGAAAGACTGTAAAAGTTCTAGGTCAATTTACTTCAGATTTTCACAAAATCCCGTAATGAACATTTTGGCGGACATAGGCTTCATATTTTTAAATATACACAATATACAATGAACCGCCAAAGAAACTAGTATAGGCATGTGTATTCAAATACCAACACACGTAGAGACGCAGAATATAGGGCTGTGGTCAGCAATGCCTATATAGGAAAACAACTGCCAGGCACAGTTATTAGATAGGTTACTGCTGATTCAATGGGAAGTTATTAAGATTTAAGTGGGTTTGAACGTGGCGCTACACTCGGCGCATGACCAATGGGACACGGCGTCTCCGATGTAGCGATCAAGTGGGGATTTTCCCATATGACGATTTCACAAGTGTACTGTGAATATCAGGGATCTGGTAAAACAAAAAATCTCTGACATTGCTGCAGCCAGAAAACGATCCTGCAAGAACAAGACCAACGACGACTTAAGAGAATCGTTCAACGTGACAGAAGTGCAACCCTTCTGCAAATTGCTGTAGATTTCAATGCTGGGCCATCAACAACTGCCAGTGTGTGAACCTTTCAATGAAACATCACCAGTATGGCCTTTCAGAGCCGAAGGCCCACTCGTGTACCCTTGATGACTGCACGATACAAAGCTTCATGTCTCGCCTGGGTCTGTCAATGCCAACATTGTGCTGTTGATGACTGGAAACATGTTGCCTGGTCGCACGAGTCTCGCTTCAAACTGTATCGAGCGGCTGAACGAGTACGGATATGGAGACTCTCATGAATGCAGGACCCTGCATGTCAGCATGTGGGGTGGTGGGTGGAGAATTTATTTCTATTGTATTGTTGCTGTTCTCAACACAGGATCTCTAACTACAATGTTGGGAACCAGAAAGTGATTAGCAAAAACGTGATGCCTGTAATTAAAGTTCACTGTGCCCACTCTGATGGAGAAATAAAGTTATTGATCATTGAAGTTCATTACCCTGAGGATTTAGGATGTCAGGGATTCATAGAAAATGCAGTTTACTATAACAATTTTCACTTTATTCTGAAAACGATAAAGCGTCAAGATTCAAATAAATGTTTAACGATATCAATGCTATTGTACTATCAGAACCGTTCAGAGTCTATTGCATGGATCCCATTATCCCAGATAACGAAACTGTTCAATAACCGTTATCGACGTAAATGTTCAAAGTGAATGCTCGCCAAAATTTTATGTTAATACTCATCAAACGCCACTCTAGTAATGATAGAAGGTCTGTCCTGCGGCGACACGTGAAAATACGACATATGCAAACTGAGAAATAATCACTGGAGTCATTCCGCAATTAACACTACCCCAATGCGAACTCATTGTTACGAGCATACCAAGTTACGTAATACGGCATCTAAGGCTGTTCCTTGCAACTCCACAAACGCGACGCCGCTTCCGACACGGAATGCGCGCTGATACGAACCTAGAAGAGAAATAGGGCCTGACTCTAGCTCTCAGCACTCTTATTTATATTGCCACCTTGCGGACCGCCGAAGGCGCAGCCGACAACGTTTGCCTTCCTGGCTAGCCGCTGGGCTAGCAGAACACTACTTCAAGTTACTAAATAATTAATGCTTCATTCACTGAAGGCCAATGAAGCTCTCAACTTAATTGTGCTATCAGCATACAGGTAAGTATCTATAATGAAATTCTGACGTGGCTAGGTTAAATATTTTGGCGAGAGTTTTAGTTTCACTGCACGCAGTAGATGAGCTCTGCTACATTTTGGAAACTTCCCATGTCTTTGTTATTACAGCATATCTCCATTCCACCTAAATCTAAACATGCTAGCTTTATTCAATCACTTACTTAATCAATCTTGATTCAGTACTTTTAGGACACAAAAACAGAAAATCATTAATTTCAACCAAAATATTACTTTGTGAGATCCAGCATGCTGTTTATATTAAATTACAATGAAAAAGGAATCCGAATACAAGTTCTGAAGTTTCTAGCTCCTTCTTGTTGCGTCGATGATTTTTACATAGAACGTCCAAATTTCGAAAACTGTTAAAGTTATCAAACTGAAACTTAACATATTATCATTTTAGCATCATTCCTGACATGCTATTAACTTTTCCGATTATTTACTTTACTTTTAAGGTATTGCACAACATTCGTGACGTCATAGCTAGTTACAGCGGACTAGGCTGGCACACAATGGAAAGCATATGAACTCTATATGGCGTGAGTAGGCTGCTTCCCTACAGGCAGGGGACTGTTCAAGCTGGTGGAGGCTCTGTAATGGTGTGTGGCGTGTGCAGTTCGGGTGATATGGGATACCTGATACGTCTCGATACGACTCTGACAGGTGACATGCACGTAAGCATCCTGTCTGATCACCTGCATCCATTCATGTCCATTGTGCATTCCGACGGACTTCTGATGGCAATTCCAGCAGGACAGTGCCACACCCTACAGGTCTAGAATTGCTACAAAGTGGCTCCATTAACACTCTTCTAACTTTAAACACTTCGCTGGCCCCTAAACTCTCCAGACCTGAACATTATTGACCATATGTGGGATGCCTCGCAACTTGCTGTGCAGAAAAGATCTCCACCCACTTGTACTCTCACGGATTTATGGACAGCCCTGCAGGATTCATGGTGTCAGTTCCCTCTAGTAGTACTTCAGACACTAGTCAAGACCGTGTCACATGGTGTTGTGGCACTTGTGTGTGCTTGTGTTGGCCCTACACGATATTAGCAAGGTGTACCAGTTTCTTTGGCTCTTCAGTGTATAAATATACATACATAAAATAAATAAAGGAAAGCTATAAATATTTTTAAATATACACAGCACATAAATATATATGTATAAAATGTATGAAGGAGAAATGTTGTTATCAGACATTTTGAAAAGTATTTAACCGATTTATTTCAAAGTTCTTGAGTAATCTAATTCAAATTCTTACATTCAGATGAAACAATGAGGAAAATTAATAAAAAATTAAATGACTAAGAACCAAAATATATTGTAGTAAATCGACTGTTACTCCTATCATGATAATAAATTGTAGTGGCAATACCCATCGTTGAGATAGTACCATCAGACATTACTTGATCATTGGACCAGCCAAAGCGCGAAAATTTGACTGAAGCATGATTGTAGACTATTGTTTATTGATTAGTTCTTGTTGTTATATATGCAACAGAATAAGGCTGATGGAGGAGAACCTATTTCTGAACAAAACAGAGGCCAAAATCATTGATGCAATATTTCCTTTATAATGTTGAGCACCATTTCAATTTTAGTAATAAAAATGTAACGAAAAGTTATTATGAAAAAAATTATTTTCAGAAACTTTACATTGATTGAGCTTCAAAAATAACTGCCAAAACCGAAACCCCTTTAAAATAAAAAAATGAACACTGAAAAGTTACAAAAAAAATATAAAGTAGGCATACTATGAAATCACGTAATGTATTCATTGTTGTGAATACAAATAACCATCAGCTGTATGATGGAGACAAAGGACTCGAACCCAGACTTCGTCATTTATGCAGTGGGTCGCCTTAACCACTTTGGTGTTCATGCATGACTCATGGCCAGACCCAAACTTCTACATGTCCTTCCTGTGTCACAATCTTGACTTGTACAATATTATGTAATTTATGTACAGGGGAGGACATTACAATTGAACGTCGACGCCCGGTATCGCCAGATAAATACGACAATGCGGTGCCTGTAATGTTAAGAAAAACAGTGCAATGTTCCTTCAGATATGCGTAATTAGCGTTAGATCCAGGGACCTTGCTGACCAATGTGGTGTCACATAAGCACAAAAACAAGCAGTCGAAAGTCTCACCATGTGCTGATGGGCATTATCTTGCTAAAATGGAAGCCCAGGGTTGCTTGCCACAAGGGGCAACAAAACTCCACTGTAAGGGTGCCACGCAACCGAAGTTGTCCTGCTATGAACTGACATGACACTCAACACCATCACACCAATTGTCACACAGTATGGCTGGCGACAGTCAGGTTGGTACCCCAACCCTATCTGTGGAGTCTCCAGACACTCTTCAATGGTCATTGGCGCTCATTTTGAAGTGGGATGTGTCACTAAAGACAGTTTTACTCCTGAGAACGAGATCTGAGGTCGAAGACATGTCTGGGAACAGCCCAGACAGTGATGGGATACCAACATTACTGAAACCCACCATACCGACTGACAACCAGAAATGATGGTCTGTAGTGTCATTTCATTTCATAGCAGGACCCTTTTAGTTGTCATATGCAGCACCCTTACAGCTCAATGGTACGCCGACGTTATTTTACGCCCTATTTTGTTCTCCTTCAGGGAAAGCCGTCCTGGGCTTACACTATGCAAGATAATACCCACCTGTACAGGGCGAGGGTTTCTCCTGCTTGTCTTCATGCTTGCCAGTGGCCATCTTAGACAACAAGGTCGCTGGATCTCTCTCCATTTGAGAAAGTTGGAAGCATTATCGATAAGGTCCTCAAAAGCATCTTGTGATGTTGACAATATAACTTGCCAATTGGATCGAATTTGGCATGATATTCCCCAGATGGGAATCCAACAACTGTGTCAATCAACACAAAGTTGAATAAAGGCCAGAGGTGGACCGATGTGTTACTGACTTGCTCAGTTCCTGAAGATCTTTCTCTTGAATAAATAATCCAATTTTCTGAAATAATAATTGTTTGTTTGCTTGTTCAGGTACATCACATCTACAGATTTCCATCATATTCGGATAATTCTTTCACAGTAAACGAGTTATTTTTCTTAGAGTGTGGCAGAGCTGAAAAATTCATTAGATAAATTAACAGAATATGATATATATTCTAGTTCCCTTTCCTCAAATCACCAAAAATCGCAAAATTTTTAGGAAATACCTCGAAATTTCGAGATTTTGTCCAATTTTTCGGAAAAATTACTCAGAACATACATTTATAATCTGCTATAGGATCTTGAATGTAAACAAAGGTAAATAATCATTTCTTTTAGAGTACTTTCGACATTTATAAGGACTTTTCATAATTTTTTCAACTATTTTTACCAACAATTTCGAAATTGTAGGAAGGTGGAAGTTTTACCTTGATCTGATCCAGCAAGAAGTCTGAGTATGTTTTATAAAATAATGTCATCCAGAAAGGCGTCATTCTCATATAACAATTATGAATGTTCATATTATTTATCCATAGATTTTATAGTATATTCCAAATATTTCAAAGAAAAATCGTGAAATTTCAAGCATCAAAACTAGATATAAAAGCTTCAAGTCATTGCCTCATATTCACCTCTTTTTTCCTGAACATGTGAATACAAAAACAGAAAAACTCAGTAAAAAATCTGATAATTTTTCATTTCTCTCACTCATCTACTGCATTAAAAAATTTTATTTGAAAACTAAGTTTTTAATATAAATGAGTTTCTTCAGTGTTGGGAAAAGCTACAAAATTTTAACATTAAATATATTTTAAAACAAACATTAAACATATTATTTTATAAATCTATGAAAATGTTATCATACATATACTGTAAGTTCAAAATAACAATGAAAAAATTTTTTGAATTTCTGTTGATGTAAGTTAAACAAATGATTATGATGGGTGGGAATGTAGCTTAGTAATCAAAGAATGTATACCTGAATTTTTAATGTAAAACATTATATTATATTAAATGTCAATTTTTTAAAAATAAAAGATGTATTTAATGTGAATTTTATGTAATTCTATAATTTTCTAATGTCCATATTATAATCTATGTATTTTATTTTCCAAAACATATCTTTTATCATCAAGTTTATTACTTTGAATTAAATTCACAGTGCTATATTGTGGAACGTTAATAAACAAACAAACTTTATAGTGTCTTAAGTTAATTTTTTATGACATATTTCTTAATTCCTTTAGTTTTTTCATCCTCTTTATGACCAATTTTTTAACTATAAATTTTTGATGTTAAACAACAAAATATTCCCACTTTCTTCCATTACACTAAACATTAATTTTTCCCGATATTTTTTCTTTTACTCAAGGAATTTTATATACATTATCTTTATATTAATCTCTTGTAGTAAATTTATCAAGAATTTTCTGCATATCTTCATAAAAATCTTCTGTTTTGTATCATAAATGTACCTTGATAAAAAATTTCTAATTTTTCTTGAAATTCTGGTTGCATAACATTACTGTGAAAATTACACATTAATTCTTCAGATAAATCGAAAGAGCTCATTGCGATAAATTAATCTGTTGAGCATAATTCTTGCCTTATTCATGTAAATCGCAGCAAGATTTTCATTAAATACTGTTTTTCCTTTCAACTTTGATTTTGCTATAAGTTTTTCACAATTTTTTGCATTTTAAGCATATTTTATATCCACTCTCTTTCTTATATTTTTCATTGTAGTTCCATAGTATGAATTGCTTATTAACTTCCCTAAATCTTTTTCAGAGTAATTTTTCACTTCATTTTATTACTCATATCTATATATTTTTGCAGTCAGTCAGGTTATTTAAATTTTAAATTTTTTTCTGTTTTCTTCAATACAAGAGAGAAATATTGCTTAAGACTTCTATCTTTTTCTTACTTGAATCACAGTGTTTCAAATATATATTATTTTCTTCGACATATCTTTTACGACTTTCAGAACTACTGTATCCAATTCCTTTGAAATAATTAATATCATAACATAATCATCTAATAATTGTAATTTTTAAGAACAAATCCCAACATAAACTGGACACTGTAGAACACCAAGTTGGAACTACATCATTAGCTATTATACAAGTTTTTCTAGAGCTTTCAAAAACATCAGGTATTGAGAAAACATCAGTTTGAAGATATAAATCACGAAATTCAACCAAAATTTATTGCCCAAAATTATATCATGAAGACGAACTTGTTTTTTGCGAATAATGACATCTGTATAAGAAGCAGTAATTTCAGAATTTAAATAACCAATTTCTTCACCTTCTTCCTTCATACATTCTTCTTATACAATTTGATCCTTGATATATAACTGGATTTCTACAATGTTTATTTGTATATTTAATGTCATACCAAAAAAAGTTAGTTCATGTTTCTGATATTTCATTGTATGTGATCAGGATGACAGTTATCTTTATTTACAAGTTAAAGATCAGCATCAATAAAAATGGAATTTAAATTCATGGTTGATAATTTTTAAGACTTACATATGAATTTTTAACTAATAATTCAACCATAATGAGTTACTAACTGAAAATTTGGTACATGTGTATGTAATTTTTATTTCTTACTAAACTGCAATAATCACATTTCAAGATAAATTTCACTTATGTATGTCATGTTAATTGTGCCAAAACTAATTTGAGAGAATTTTTTATTCAACAATAATATGAAATACTTTCATCTTTAAAATACCATAAGTTAATATGCTTGTTTTGTTTAAATTTAATTATTTTAAATGGAAATACTTCACATTTTTCATCAAATGAATAAATATGGAATGTTAGTACCGTTTTTTGAAATTTTGTGGTTATTTAAATTTGTCAAGCTTCTGATCGAAATCTACTCCAAAATTCTTCCATTTTTCAACTGTCTCAGCAATTTTGTTATGGAGTATCATGCGGATTCTGAAGGTCACAGGAAACGTTTTTTTCCACTGTGTCCTTGACATGACATGAACTTGTGTTCCAACACTAATGATTTCACTGTAGATGGGACATTATACCTGATTTCCTTCCTTTCCTTTCTTTTGATAATAATTTTTACATTAAGAAAAACATTATTATTTTAATTTTCTTCTGTAAATTCAGGTGATGCAGAGGTTTTCAGACTGGACTTGCATTCAGGAGGATGACAGCTAAAACCTGTATTCACAGAAAACTTTTTTTTTCACTTTTACTGATTGAGGTGATGCTGAGGTTTGACAACTGGACTTGCATTCAGGAGGATGACAGCTAAAACCTGCATCTGGCCACCTAGATTTTGGTTTTATGTGATTTCCCTAAACCACCCCAGGCATATGCCAGGTAGGTTCCTTTGAAAGGAGGTGGCCAATTTTGTTCTGTGTCCTTGACATGACATGAACTTGTGTTCCAACACTAATGATTTCACTGTAGATGGGACATTATACCTGATTTCCTTCCTTTCCTTTCTTTTGATAATAATTTTTACATTAATAAAAACATTATTATTTTAATTTTCTTCTGTAAATTCAATATATGATGTACCTCTTCATGGAATAAATTTGTTTATCGCTCATAGTAATACAATAATTCGATCTAAACTCCAGCCAGAAACCCAAGATTTAAATTCAGACATTTTGATACAATTTTTTCCCTGCTTTTATAACATTTAGTCAAATCTATATCATTCTTGATTGTATAATTATGTGTTTGAAATTTAAATTCAACTGTTTTTTCAGAATGTGATGATTTCATCTTATACTCACAAAACACGTAAGATTTTCATTCAGTCCTTTTTGAAATTTTAAGGTTTCTCTCACAGTTTCAAATTTTTTGATTTCATAGCATTCAAAAAGGAATCTGGTTCAAGGAAATTATGACAGGCTCTTATGTTAACAGTTTGTGATCTCTTTTCAAATGCTCTATTAACTAGAACCTGATTAACTATTTTCTTTCTCTTTATTTGTCAAACTCAACAGTAGAAAGTCGAAAGATGTCCTTCAGTTGTTTCTAGTTAAATTATTTTTAAATATTTCATCATCATTTTCAGTTTCAAAATACCATATATTGGTCTTCATATTATGATGTTTAATTACAATAGTAATTAAATCATCTTATCTCAGTTGAGTATATCCAGTTAAATTATTTCTTTTACAGTAATCACGAGGTTGAGAAAATGGGATCTGTCCAGCGTTTGTCACCATTTATAAGGGAAAAAATTTATAAGAAACAAGAAATAAAAAGACATTAATAATTAATCAAATATAGAAAAGTAAAATTCAAAAGAGAAAAATTGTTATGTATTAATTGAATATAAAGTAAAGGTAAATGTAGTGCAATTCAAGACAAAGAAAAATTTAGTGTAATACTTTGTTATCTGATCCAAGCTGATTCTTTATTAACTGATTTATTTGTTATTTATAAGAGAACAAATTTTATCAGAAAAATAAAAGTATCAATTAAGAATTCATTATCAATTATTAAAAACAAAGTTCACTAGGTTCCAGCTGATTTTTATCAAAAATTTATTATTTTTGAAAACGTTTAGAATACAGTTTTCAAATTTGCTTCAAAATGTATCGTTAGGTAATGTATTGAAGCTAAAACAATCAAAATTTGTTATTTCTTGATGAGTCATACGTTTATTTGTTAATTCTGATATTCTGATTGTTTTGGTAATTAATACATTTCTGTGTTTTCTTATCATGCACAGATCGGTTGTAATTTTCATTTCACAGCAAAATCTTGTAATGTTCATCATTGGAAACATGATTGAATGTCCCTTGCAATAACATTTAGAAATATATTTCCCAGATACACACAGAATTCCTTCACTATTAGAAAGTTTTTTTATAATACTTGTTAAAACATTGTCTACATGTTGTCCTATAGTCATTATTCATGTGTTTGTCCAATTTAAAATCAGCAAATGTTTTAGCAAATTTGCAGCATTTACACTTGATAGTTTTCATGCAGTCTGAGGATTGTTTTGGCAGTTACTTAACAGTTTCCATTCATAAGATATATAATATAAGAAAATGAGTCACCTACAGCCATCCTTATCTTCTTATTTATTGTGTAGCTACTAGTTTTGGCGGTTAAGTGTACTATATTCAGATGTTAGTTGATGCTGAAGGGGTTATAACAATTCATATATAAGATGCATGAAGATGGTGCACTGAAGTGCTGAAACTAGTAGCTGCACAATAAATAACAACATAAGGATGGCTCTAGGTGTTTCATTTTCTTTTAGAAGTGAATAGCTGTAGTCTCCCATATGTCCTGGCGCAAGTATGGACATACAAAGAAAATGAAATATTTCCACAAGAAATGTGGAATTTAGAGTCATCAAATAATTATTTGGAAGCTTATATTTCATTTCATGGTTTTAAATGATTTTCACAATAAAAAAAATACTGATATACTGTAAATCCATATATTTTTATTACATATTATTCTACTTATATCACAAACATAGCATCTATAAAAATATTGTAGCAACGCAAAAACCAACAATGAAATTGTCTGCTACTTTCAAAATAAAATTCCAGCTGATATAGTTTTGTATTAAATTATACGTGATAAAAATAATTTAGTATATGACACACAACACAGAATATTATCTGAGAATTTTTAATTTTTTCTTAATTTTCTACATTTTTAAAATCTATCATGTCCTCTTAATCTTTTTTTGCACTCTTCAACTTATTCATCAAAAATTGTAGATTTTGTGTTTTTATTTTCATTTTTGGATAACTGAAAAATATTTAAATTACTACATATTAAATCTATATCTCTTCAGTTGCATTCTTTTTAGGTTCTGTGTTTTGTTGTTTTTTCAGTCCATTTATAAAAAATAAAATTTTAATTGGAAAATTTTTATTTCTATGATGTATAGAAATTTCTAGGGAAATATAGTGATGATAAATAAATTTTAATTTGCTTTATTAAGTATTTTTGCTATATAAATGAAGCCTTCTTAAAAGCTCAACAATTTAAAGAATAATAAATTGTTTAAGAAAATTAATGAGCTGAACATAGCTGTTTTATATAATATTACTGGATGCAATTATCTGAATACAAAATATGGAGAAAAAATTGTTATGGAGCTCAATAATGAGATAAAATTTTTTTGTCAAAGAATTATCTGAAACTAATAAATGGATGGGATTTAAAATTTTTTGAAGATAAAAATATTAATCTGAGATTGAAGGAAGGAAAAAGTAATTATAAAAAATCATTTCCACCAAAGATTTATCATTATAGCCAACAAGTGGTGGTCTGAAATTCTTGAGGGAAACTTATCTTCTGAAATCTGAAAAGAAATTACTGAAGTAATAAAAAGCCTTGGAGGGTTGTACCTTTCATATAGCATGAAAAATGTTTATCATCGCATTAATGAATGAGCTGAAGGCATAAAATCGTCTCTTGTTATTCCTATGTGAGACATTAGTGGAAAGCCTTATGAGTACTCAGTATTACGATCTTCAAAAATTATACATTCACTTGAATTGATAGAAGGAGCGAAACAAAAATAAGTACACAAGATTTTTTCAGTCTCTCTAATTTTGCAGTGTTCTGAAGACTGGCGAGGGGTGTGTATCCATGGTGTCTATAATACACATGAAACATCATATATGTGGTACATACTTGTATGTTCTGCTGACTTCTCAAAATTTTCCTATGAGCCATAAGGGACCATGCAAAAAAGTGTTGTTGGAATTTTTCACATTAATAATAACTTTTTTATCAGCTATATCTATTGGAAGAAGAATATAGGAAGTAACTCCACATAACAAATCACAAACATACATGCAAATTTCCAAGCATAGAACACTGTTGCCACTTTCCCAGACACTCATTCTTAAAGTCCATTGACTCAAGTCTGTATCTTCTGTTTGACAGATCTTTCATATCACTTAGCTGGCAGCCATCCCTGCGATGTCACATCAACCTGCACCAGTAAATGTATGAGCGCTGTAACAATGATACCATTTTTCATGATTGCGAAGTGGCAGTATAACATAGTATTACAGTTTATAGTGGGATATCGCAGATTATCAAGGATCTAGGAAATTTCCCCTTCCAAAACATGTTGACATGCACTGCAAAACAGGAATGAATCTTGGTTATCCTCTCCAGCTGCCTGGGTATGGTTTACAAGCACTCTCCACTTGTGTCTGTTCATGTACCATTCTTCTCTTAGGCTTATATTGTACCTGACTCCTCTTTTTCTTATGTTCTCTTTCATTTAGTCCAGTCATTCCCTCCTTGGTCTTCCAATCAGTCTTCTACCAATAACATCCATGTACAGATATTGTTTGGCTATCCTTCGCTTATCCATTCGTTTTAGATGGTTAAATCTTCTCAGGCGGGCTCTTGCCACTTTTTATATCAAGGATGTGTATACTACACCTTATTCTCTTATTTTCTCTTTTCGTGATGCCCAGTTGAGTTCTGGATTCAGACATGTAAGATCATAGTAAAAGCACTCATAATGTTTCATGCAGAAATGGCTGCAGGCTGAGGTATTCACATTATCTGGAAATATAAAATCTTTACAATCTTGTGTTGATAAATCTAGCTTGTGCTGTATAACAGCAGAAACTGTATCACACTTGGATTTAATAATATACTGTACACTGTTATGACATCAGAATTGAGCACATGTAGTTAGTAATCATCGGTGGTTAGGTCTTTAACAGAAGACTGCTTCAATCCTTTTGATCTGCACATTATACCTACTGATTCAGTCGCAAGTGCATACATTTTAGTTCAAAGATAGACTAATTCAGTAATAGATTCACCATTTAACTCAACTTGATATGCCCACATGGGCATGCGCCCCTGTCTCTGTGCTTCGCTGAGAATCTAGTAATGTCACGATATTATAACTAGTATGTATGAACAGAATAATTTTTTTCGATTGCTCTGATGACATCACATTATAGTGGCATATGTATGTCATATATTAAATTGCACTGAGCAGAGAAGAAACTATTGTAAACATCTATCAGAGAGAGAAATGTGCTCACAGCTTTCTGCATCAAGAATGGAAGGGCATGGTAGCAGAGGAGCGTAAGACTGTAGACTGGGGAATATTGTTGAAAAAATTGCTGCTATGCATTATGTAACCGAATTCGCCAATGCACAGTGCTGCATGTATTCTAATTTTCTTGCCGTTTTTAAAATGCCTTTCCAGTCTCCCACCACGCAATTAGCATATGCAATTATAGTTAAGTATTCACCTATCTATAACTGTTATTAGGGTTTTGTGTAGAGTTACACTGATAGTCTTTTTGTTACTATTACAGCACTAATAGAGGAGTTCAAAGCAGCAGCAGGTCATAGGATACCACTGCACAGTTCTTACTCGCTATATTTGCATCTTGGAAATGACGTGGGCTGTAAGTATTTCAAAAAATACTGACCATGGTACTAAGCGTTTAATTTTCTTTATTTACTTTTTTTTCACAGCACGATGAGATAGGAGTGCTGTAGTGTACTAGAAATTGTAACGAGAGTATTGTGGGCAATCATGTAATAATAAACAATTATAGCTTGAATAAATGTGTATGATTTCAAGGAAAGTGCCGGTCCTCACAGTAGTCAGGAGGAATATTGTAAATAAATATGTTACACACACTTTCGGTTTAACTTTTTAAATGCGTGGCATGCTGCCTCTGGCTCTGAAGCGCTTATCAGCCATGCACTGTTTATTAAACACGTAACTCCAGCCACTTAGAATTGTATTGCAATGCAGGAGGATCTGCAACGAATAGACGCATGGTGCAGGGAATGGCAGTTGAATCTCAATGTAGACAAGTGTAATGTGCTGCGAATAGACATAAAGAAAGATCCTTTATCATTTAGCTACAATATAGCAGGTCAGCATCTGGAGGCAGTTAATTCCATAAATTATCTGGGAGTAGGCATTAGGAGTGATTTAAAATGGAATGGCCATGTAAAACTAATCGTCGGTAAAGCAGATGCCAGACTGAGATTCATTGGAAGAAACCTAAGGAAACGCAGTCTGAAAACAAAGGAAGTAGGTTACAGTACACTTGTTCGCCCACTGCTTGAATGCTGCTCACCAGTGTGGGATCCGTACCAGATATGGTTGATGGAAGAAATAGAGAAGATCCAATGGAGAGCAGCGCGCTTCTTTACAGGATCATTTAGTAATCGTGAAAGCGTTATGGAGATGATAAATGAACTCCAGTGGAAGACTCTGCAAGAGGGACGCTCATTAGCTCGGTACGGGCTTTTGTTGAAGTTTCGAGAACATACCTTCACCGAGGAGTCAAGCAGTATATTGCTCCTTCCTTTGTATATCTCGCGAAGAGACCATGAGGATAAAATCAGAGAGATTAGAGCCCACACAGAGGCAAACCGACAATTTTTCTTTCCACGAACAATACGAAACTGGAACAGAAGGGAGAACCGATAGATGTACTCAAGGTACCCTCCGCCACACACCGTCAGGTGGCTTGCGGAGTACGGATATAAATGTAGATGTAGATGTAGAATACTTTCCTAAATGTCTTAACCACATGAACACAGTCACAGATAACTATATCAAATATAGTAATTGTAGTAGAAGTCACGAATATATTTACAGCGATTGATAAATAATTCACCCATTTTTGAGATAAACGTCATAGGGCAAGGATGTAAAGACGTATATTAACACTACCTACTTTGAGGCATTGTAAGTACTAATTTCGATAGTGATGAACACGGAAAATAAGCAAATAAGCTTAACTGATAATGTGTGTTTCCTTGTAGGCAAGCTGAGGTCATCCCAGCAACAGCCACCTGATGTGGAAGTAATGCTGCTGAATGAAACCTGCTATTTGTGCACCAGTGGGTGTAAGCGTGTCATTATCGGTATGATTTCGAATAGGGAGGTCAGCCTAGTGATAGTACTTGAAAACCATCGATTTAGTGACTTCAAAATAAGGTTATCCATGGATGAATGGCATCGACTACGTGATGTGTCAATGCAGGGTTCAGCCTTGTTCCAATGAAACATTCTCTCGATCGGTGATACTGGATGAACAATCTCTGTAGGGGATTTCCCTGGTACTGTTAAAATATTTAACAATAGAGAGTGTATACACCTGCAGGAGCAGACTTTTAAGAGTTTAATGAATGCCAGCTATGCAGTACAGCAGGAGCTAGTGTGTCGACAAACATTTGAGTCATATATCTACCAATTCTGTGACACAATCTGCACTAATCTGCTGGAGTTAGCTCGCCAAACTCTCTACTTATTTGAAGAAACCATGGTTCAACTCTACGATGCATGTTGTGCATCGATGGAAGTGGAAGTGTGTCATTCGAAACTACCAGATGTGGGCACAGAACTATGATCTTATTTAAGTTTGTTTATATACTGAGCTATATGTAAGAGTTTATTAAAAAAACTGCATCCCAATGTAAGTGAACAGTTACCACCATGACTGAGTGGGCGAGACAGCCTAACCGCAAGCATCTTACAGTAATCGACTTGTTCTGCAAAGATGATGTTGGAAACTAGAAGAACAGGATCATTACTTCCCAACAGCAGACATGCTTTGATTGTTGAGCCATCAGGTTGTGGAGAAAATAATCTTGTTCTACCACTGTTGATGTATCCTGATGGAGTCCACTTCGAGCATGTATTTATTTTTTTCAAAAGTTCTGTTCTAGCCAAAAAATCGGCTATTGCCGGAGATTTTGCATGCCGTTGAGAGAGTAACGTACCAAACGTTGAGCAAAAGTACTGATATTTCACTGACTGAAAGAGTAAAGCCAAACAGCGTATTCATATTTGACGATGTTCCAGTGGAAAACTCAGTCTGAAATCCGGAGATATTTCTGCTTTGTCGTCATATGCAAATCAATATATTTTATTTGAGCCAGACATACTCAAGAATCCCGAAGAAGCTGGTCCATGATAATGTGAACCTTATTATCGCTTTCAAACAGGACAGTCTGAGTTTAAAGCATATTTACCAAGCAAATGGAGGAACCGACAAGTCATCCAATAAATTGGTTACCGCATGTGGAAGTTGCTGGAATAAATCACAGTCAGATAAAACGAGGAAATTGAATGAGGGCTAGTATAGACGAAACTTCGATGAGATTCTGCATAAAACGTGGTGTATCGAAACGTTACTTTGGGAAAAAACGTATATTTGCACACTTGTTGCACACTCGTTCAGCGGGTGCAAAGCACATGCATCCATATGTCGATAGAAAAATGGAGGCAATCAATGTTAAATTAATGGAATTGGAAAGTATTATCATGGTGAGAGCTACAAATGACGGCGTTGAATGCTGTAATATAGTACTGTGAACTAAATGTCAATAAGAAAATTGAAGAAGTCAACACAAAACTAACAGATATGCATGGATATATCAAGGTGATAGCTAAGGCACTTAACTACCACCATCGCCAGTGGTCTCAAAGTGCACGCTGTCCATAATTAAAGTTCCAGTTTCAAAATGCTATGGAAAGAGAACTATTGCTCTGAAAGATATCAAATTTTGAACAGCATATAACTGGCACAGGGGGAAACGTCACAAGAAAAAGTGAAAACTTGACCAATAGATGGCGCTGGAAGCATCAGAATATGCACAACAAAAGACGCACGGCATACGTCTTTTCGTCAGTTGGCGTTCGAGACGTCCAACGTGATTGTCTCCATGAAGGGTCATGATCTGCTGGTAAAGCTCTTTTGCAAGAACGGTGACTGTGCGCCAGCAGCCCTGCAGAAGTTCCGAACACTCAGAGATATGAAAAAAGGTATTGGTCTGATGTCTGCTAAGGGTATGGAGAAAGTGATTACAAAATTCGAAAAGACAGTTTCTTTCGAACTGCAACGTGGCAGAGGGAGGAAAGCAGTTGATCCGAAGTCTGTCAAAGATGTGGCCAGAGCATCAGAGGATGGGTCGAGCGGTGTTATGCAAACATGCAGTGCATGACAAATTGCCCGAATGTTGGACACGCCTGCGAGCACAATGCATAAAATCCTACGAAATATCCTGCATTGCTATCCACACAGAATCACCCATGTTCAGGAGTTGCTTCCTGCAGACCTGCCAACAAGACAAAAGTTCGCTCTGGAATTTCTTACTTGCATGGAAGTGGATAATGAATGGCCATGGAACACTATGTGGGCAGACAAAGCCCATTTTCATCTCCAAGGACATGTTAGTACGCAGAATTGCAGAATATGGGCAACGGAAAGCCCGCATGCACCACTTCATTCTCCAAAAGTGACTGTGTCATGCTGGTTGACAGCATTGTTTATCGTAGGCTGTATTTTTTCGAGGAGGTGGGTCCTGCAGGTCCTATTGTAAGATGGCAAGAACTATGCCCCTTACATGAAGTCATTAAAGATCACCTAACTCACGTTGAGCGAACAGTAGGGCTGAACAAAATGACTGACAAGGCACAATGCATCTTGCAGAGGGTATAGTATGGCCGTAGTGGAATAATTAATGTCGGGTGATGGTTTTAAAGTAATTCACACGACATGAAAAGTTTGTGGAAACGAGTCGATTTACTGGACGCTAGTTTACCCCAGGGAAGTATGCAGAGTTGACTGCAGCGCGTGGCTGGGGAGTGGCGAAGGGAAGCGACAATAGGCAGCTTAGGGTGGCTCAAACTCTTGAGAAAGCGGTAATGCGGCGCGGCCTCCAGCCGCCTTAAGATGAGTGACAGTGAGTGGGTTGTTGACCCTGTCTCCATGCTGGTGTACCGGGAAACAGACAGAGAACTTGTACACCTGTTGATAAATGTCCGTTGTCCTGTTTTCTGTGAAACATGTGACAAAGCCACACAAGCTAAGGTGGAGCGGTCAACAGAGGTCAAAATATGCGTGTTCGTGACTATAGCAACTTCACGCTGAATTCACGGCCCGCAGAGCCTGAAGTAAATCAGGTGAAGAGCGACAGCATGAAGTACGCCGGCCTCCTATGGGAACATAGGACCAAGGAATTTGAAACACTCTCCTGGGAGTCAGAATTCTGGAAAACTTGGTGTTTGTGCAGACGCTAACCTTGATGGGTGGCCTGGGGCGAGCTAAATAGAAGTTGAGAGGAAGGGAAATTTTGTGGGAATTTGTTCACTTCCCAGAGCAGGCATTGGTCGGCGCTGGGAAGCGACGCATAATTAACGCGACTTGCGCTCCAATTGGCGTAAGTGATTTTGCTGGAGGGGAAACCGAGGCGAAGAGCGGACTGGCAGAAGTCTCATTAGAGGTCTTCCATTCCCAGCTCGTCTAGAGTGTGGACGTGGCGCTCTTTACTCAGCTTGCCTGAGAAAGAGTGAGCATCTCTGCAGTTTAGGACTTAGCAAATGGAACGATCGAGCTTGGAGATAGAAAGTTTTGGTTCAGCTATGTACTGAGCAAGAGAGCTAGGAGTGTATAGACGAGCGCAGCCTTGCAGCACCATGAGGTCGGCCGACGTCCACACAACGACGCCGCTCCGCCACGCTGTATTCGGTGATATTGTGCTCGCTCCGGCCACTGATTAATTTGTTGGATCACGTCGGCAAAGTTTCCACGAGGGTTTCATGGGCCGTGTACTGTAGAATTCTTCTCGCACTTCGCATTACGCCTGGGTCAGTCGATAGGAATTACTTTTGAGTTATCGAGCTTTACTCCACGCAAACGCAATTTATTACCACTGCCTGGCAGGAGAGTCATGTAATGTGATGATTGAAGGTCGTGAGTTAAAATAAATTTGTGATAATCGACTGCATCTGTTTTCAATCAAGTAGTTGAAATCCCAAGTCACTTTCTTAATTAATTTTATGTTCAACATTTGCATCTGGTGTTCAATAGCTGCATATAACATCAATGTGCACCCCTTTTTAATTAAAAGTGATCAATTTTGAATCAATTAATGCCAACACTGCCACCGCAGTTCAATCTGGAGTCACAGGGCCTTATTACTTTCTTTGTGTTATCCTTATTGCGGCAGTTTTGTACTCTCTGTTGATCTGTTAGTCAATTAGCTGGGGTGAACACACGCCAAAACCAGATAAGTAACGAGTGGGGTGTTACACTATCACCTGTACCGTCATTGGTAAACGCTATGAGAGTCTTTTGCGCACCAACGTCATTCCAACCCTTCAACAGCGTAGGAGTGTGGGTAGGATCATTTTTATGCAAGATGGCGCTCCTTCGCACATTGCACAGCCAGTGAAGCGTCTGCTGCAGAGGCATTCCGGAAATGCTAGAATTATCAGCCGTCATATTTCTACAGTCTGGTGGTTATGTTGTGTTCCAGTACTCCAAATACCAACGTAGCTGAAATGAAGGCACACTTTGCCCAACGCATTCTGAACGTGACCTCAGACTCTCAGATCTATTGTGGATCATGATGTTTCTCGAGTCCAGCTGATGACAGAAAGCTGTGGGCAGCACACTGAACGTGTCTTGCATCAGTCTCACGACGATTCTAAACCGATATCATTTTGATTTTTATGGGGTTTTTGCCCCAGGGCAATTAAAAATCGATTTTTCCCATTCAATGTGGTACGACCTTGTCATGCTCCATGGGCTTACGTAACTCACAGAGCCAGAACTTTTGACCACCTGAAGGTCCGGACACACATGCCCGGACCGTGGCCGTGCCGAGACACGTCCGAGTATCGGCCGTCACCCGGACAACGAAATACATCACTAAAACAAATGTAGCGGGCCCCACTTGACCGGGCCGTGCACGGGGAACGTCCACGAGCCGGGGCCGGGCCGGGCGGGATTCGCCGTGTTTAATTTTTCACGTGACGGACACGGCCTGACGGTAGAACTGTCTTGTGAGCTGTCCAACTGCGCAAGACTGTTCTGTGTACAAAACATGGATGTGGAACGACTAATAGAAGAAGTTCATAAGTTTCCTATTCTTTACGATCAGGGAAGTGAAAACTACAGGAATATCGAGTACAAAGACAGAGTTTGTCATCAAGCTAAAAGAGGATTTTTTCAATTGTACAAGACTTTGAGGTGAAGCAACTCATGAATGACGTATCAGTCCATCAATTCACTCCATCATCCTCCAATTCCTCAGCAAAATCTGTTTCAACACCATATCCTTCACCTGTGGAAAACGAGCAACAGAACCTACACAGCAGCTTTTGGATCTGCAAAGGGATTCCCACAATTCGTATATAAATAACCAAAGCGATCATCCTCCAAGTTCCCCTGCATCCTCATCAGCTTCAGAAACTAATTCACTGAATAGTCCTCATTTGTTTTTCTTAGGGTAGTAGAAATTTAACTGTATTATTTACTAACTTATGTATTTATCTTTCAATTACTAAAGTAATAAAATAAAAATGCTGTCCTTAAAACTTCATATTTATTTGTGTTCTGTGTACTTTTCTTTAACCTACCTTAAAAAAACAGCCAGTCGTTCTTTGGGTGAAACTGATACTCTCCAGAAAGTGTCCTATTTTCTCAGTCTTGGTTCTAGTTTCTTTAAAAGTACACAGAAGCTGTACTGCGTCATCCTATAATATTCATAAAACTTAGTCTCAACATGTATGAGATGAGAAAATAATGTTCGAAACTCTCCCTGTATTGGTCTTGTTTTCCAGGCACTGTGGATCCATAATTTTCTTCTTCTTTTTTGCCTTGGTTCTTTTTCCTCTTCGTCTAAAGCAAGTGCTCTAAGTCCTAATTCACTATTACGAAAATTAGTGAACATGTTTTACAGCTTTCACAAACAGAAACACAGATCACCGCGTCCGAGTCACAGTACAAGGAACAACAAAGACACGGACGTGCCCCGGCCATGAGTAGCCCCTGCAGGAACGGACCGGAGCACGGCCGTCGCTCGTCCGACGCTCGGCCCTGACACGGCCCGGACGTGTGAGTCCCGACCTTAACTTGTGCAGTCACTCACACTGAACAGAACGGCCGGCCGGAGTGGCCGTGCGGTTCTAGGCGCTAGTCTGGAGCCGAGCGACCGCTCCGGTCGCAGGTTCGAAACCTGCCTCGGGCATGGATGTGTGTGATATCTTTAGGTTAGTTAGGTTTAATTAGTTCTAAGTTCTAGGCGACTGATAACCTCAGAAGTTAAGTCGCATAGTGCTCAGAGCCATTTTTGAACAGAACGGATGGTGTAATTTGCAACTCAAACCATAACCGTCTTACTGCGATTCATCTATCACCTGTAGACAACCCCAATTTACGTTAAGACGCTCACAGCGCCATCTATTAATAAAATTTTCGTTGATGTTTTTGTTCCATGACGTTTCCCACTGCGTCAATAACAAGCTGTTGAAACTTTACGTCATTCTTAGCAGTGGTACTCTTTTTAGAGCACCTAATGTGTTTAACTGAGAATACAGTACGAGTTGAGGATAAGGAATTTGAATGAACGCCCGGTTTGATAGAGCTAATATTCTTAGAAACTTCGAACGTGAATAGCATACCTCGGAAGAGATAAAAGCGCATGGTCAAACATTACGCACGAATAACGCACATATGACCTCAAGAGGACGAATGAAAGCCCCAAAGAGTGACGAACAAAATAAAATAATTAAACCAGCGTTAGGAGTTCCACAAAGCGCAGGTAAATGGGTTAAAGTTGAGCGTAAAAGACTGAGCAATTTACCTCTGGAGTATATATATATATATACATATATTAGAATGACACAAATGAAATTATAGAACCGATTACGACTACTTGCAGCATCAGCTAATACAGGTCATATGAATGAAATCGTATCAGCCTTATCAGAGCTTTGGGAAAGAGGAATCACTGAGTATTTATGGAGACGGTTGTTCAAAATGGTTCAAATGGCTCTGAGCACTATGGGACTTAACATCTGAGGTCATCAGTCCCCTAGACATAGAACATTTAAACCTAACTAACCTAAGGACAGAACACACATTCAATCCCGAGGCAGGATTCGAACCTGCGACTGTAGCAGCAGCGCGGTTCCGGACTGAAGCGCCTAGAACTGCTCGGCCGGCAGACGGTTATTCATGAGCTTCATAGGCCAGCACTCAGAACATTGCCCCGCAGACATGTGATAATACGAGAATTGGATTATTTATGGCAGGCTGATCTCATGGATAAGCGATACTAGTAGTGATCAAATAAAGGTTTCAAGTATATTCTATTGGTCATAGATACATATTTCAATTTCGCTTTGGCTCTGCCTATGAAGGTAAAGATGGAGAAGGAGATAGCGGAGGTTTTTGAACAATTACTGCAGATTGGAACGAATCCCTGTCCTGACAACTTTCAAATCGACCATGGAGGTGAATTTTACAATAGGCATTAAAAAGTGGTGATGGAACGATGTGGGATACACAACTGCTCAGTGTTCAATAGTATTGTTAAAAGGTTGAACAAGACAATTAAAAACGAGATCTGGAAGAGTCATAAAAATGGATAAACCGTCTACCACAAATCTTTGACGAGTATAATCGCACTACCCCTATAATTAAGAAGAGACCAATCGATTTTGAAAATGGTCTTCTAAATAAAGTATGCAGTCGTATTAAGACTGTAGATCCACAGAAACAGAAGTTCAAGGTGATTTATTACGTATTTCGAAATACAGGAAAATCGCATTTGAGAAGTCTTACCTACTGAATTGGTCAACGGAGATATTTACAGTTTCCAAAGTGCAGCACACAAATCCGAGACCATACATCTTAAACGACAGTGACTGTGAAGGAACTGCAGGGAGTTTTTACACAGAGAAATCACAGAAAAGCTCTGAACCAGACGTGTTTCTCGCAGAGTGGTTCGTAAGATGTCGAGGCAGCAAGGTATCAGTGAAATGCCTCGGCTTCTCATCAACGCACGACAGTTGGGTGAAGTCTCGAAATTTGCTATATAACAGGACATGCAAATCTCAAACTACGCTGTAATGTGACGTGAGTGCTACGAAACGATCAACAGAGGTGGGGATAGTATTATCGAGAATCTATCAGTTAACCGAGCGAGGTGGCGCAGTGGTTAGACACTGGACTCGCATTCGGAAGGACGACGGTTCAATCCCGCGTCCGGCCATCCTGATTTAGGTTTTCCGTGATTTCCCTAAATCACTCCAGGCAAATGCCGGGATGGTTCCTCTGAAAGGGCACGGCCGACTTCCTTCCCCATCCTTCCCTAATCCGATGAGACCGATGACCACGCTGTCTGGTCTCCTTCCCCAAACCAACCAACCAACCAATCTATCAGTTAAACCTCATATCTCTAGATACAATTTTGGGGACCTGCAACGAAGTGGAAAAAGCGCCTAGCTCATTGCAATAAGGGAACTAATATCCTAGACGACCCGTTTAAGGAGCACAATACTGCTTACACTACAAATAAAAATCGTCGCTTTGCAGAGCAAATATTAGCTGATAAATCGCCGAGGCGCATGTGTAAGCGAGCACAAGAAGCAGCTTGGCATTGCAGTTTGCTGATGGGCGCCACCTCAGCGAGCAATACACGCTACTGCAGCTGCACTGACTGCTGGCTCTGCAAGACTCATATCAGTCACTGTTGCACCACTCCTACTAGAACGACGTGAGAACCTACGAGTCGGCTTCATATTAGGTGCACAGCAAGCTCTCTCCAAGAAGTGATAGCAACAGCAGCCATGGTACGTGTATCCCCAGCCAGATGTTGAAAGAAATCTTAGGTTTGGTGATCGCGTAACAGAAAGACGTTACCCGTAACTTGTAGTCACTATATTGACGACATCAGTACTGTATCTTTTTAATGTGGGTTTCCACCACTCGCCTCTGTTGATCCCTTACCACAAAGGCAGTACGATATGACACCTGTCTCTCCAGACCGATGCTGTCAGCTTTAGCAGAAGTTGGGTGTTCTTCATTTTCTACGGGAGTTACACATTTACAGACTATTTGTTTGAGTCTCGTTGGGCTATTTTTCACTAATGATCGAGTAACGACAGATGGGTGCTGATGAAGAGGAATCTGGGGTGGGTGTCAAGCGTTTATATCTAGAGCGAGTGGGTAAGTGATCATTGTGTGCGTGTGTGTGTGTGTGTGTGTGTGTGTGTGTGTGAGTGACTGTGTGTGTGTGTGTGTGTGTGTGTGTGTGTGTGTGTGTGTGAACCCATACCGCACAGTATTTCTCTAGCGGGCGACGAGCCTTTAGTTGATCTGTTGCATCTTCTAAGTGTTATGTCAATAAGAAACGCAGTCTTTGGTTTACCATTCCCACAACATTATCTATATTATCGTTCCAGTTTAAGGTGTTAGTAAGAAGGATTCCTAAGTATTTAGTAGAACAGACAACCTTTAAATTTTGTGTGGTTTATAGTGTAAAAGAAATTTAACGGATTTCTTTTCATACTCATATGGATGACCTCACATCCTTCCTTATTCAGAGACAACAGCCACTTTTTCCCACCATGCAGGCAGCTTGTTTAAAATAATTCCAGCAATTGATTTAATATTATGGTGGCTTTACTGGATGGTGAATAACAGCATCATCTGCAAAAAAGCTAAGAGGGCACACATAACGTTGAACGCCTAATTCCTAACGCCTAATGCATAACGCCAAACGACAAATGCCGAACGCATGACACATAATGCCTAATTCATAACAATACCACAACACGTATTAAAGTGAATTTTTTCTGTAGGTACAAACAACCCCCTCTTCCGTATCGCTAAATGCTCTAACTTTGTGATTTTTTTTCACTTCCATTATAATACATATGTAAACAAGTTATTTTAAATGGTTCAAATGGCTCTGAGCACTATGGGACTTAGCATGCACACCATTGGCTGCAGAGCAGGGGCGCCTGGGCCATGTAGGGTTGCTTCACGCTGACAACATGCGTGCAAATCACAGGGGCGCCTGGGGGTGCGGGTGCAGGTGCCCACCCCTCCTCTCCCCCTCCTTGGCCTCGGTACATGGTTCTTAGAATGCCCTTGGAGATAAGGAAGTGCTGATTCTGATGTTAGCAGATTATGGCACGTGGAAATTGTCTCAGCTGTAATATGATACCACAGATAAGAAAGTTCTTATGCTGATGTGTACACCTTTTGGGTTCGTTGTCCCCTTGACACACTACTGAGGTAGTCCTGCAGCTCTTCATGATGTGTGATTAAACATACTTTGCACATTGACTCTTTGGTTTGGTCCCAAGGAACGCACATAACGCTGCCCCTCTTGGTACTCATATGACTTACTCTCTAGAAACAATACTGGAGAATTCGAGATAAGCCTAGCATGTCTAGGACTGGAGGCGGCATGGAAGAAATCACATGCAAAAATAATAAAAAAACAATCAGGACTAATCTCGGCACCTTTTTGGGAGGGTTGTATTTCTAGGTTGATCAGTGAGCATCTTGACGTCATTCCATTAACAGAAACAGGAGCAGCGTGGGAAAGCGGTGAAAATGTACAAGTAATTTAAAACGACCTATACAGGGTGTCCAAGTAGGAATAATCAATATTCAGGGAGAGGGCTGGAACCATCATTTGAAACAAAAAACTTCTTATGGACATATGCCCTATTCTGAATGGTTTCCGAGATAGAACACATTTAATGTATATAGCAATTTCTTTCTGTATTATTCAATACAGAAAAATTATTTTTAAAGCGGAATTTTACGTACCCATTCCATAGAGAGGTCCCAAATTAGTCTCACGCGATATTCTTTTGATCGTTATGTATTAGCAGGGACAATAAAACACGAAGAATAACCAGAACTCCATCAGCGACCGTACCGCCCTGGCCGGCGCTGACTACTGCCGCAGTGCAGCAGCTAGTTATTCTTCGTGCTTTAGTGTCCCTTCTAATGCATTAGATGCACTTGAAGTAGGTAAGTATTTAGTTCAAAACCTCCACCTGGTTCAAAATAATCTATTACAGCTCAACACGTCCCATTCTTAAGCGTCACATGATACAGTCAGCCAGAGACACAATTTCAGACCTCAGTCCTAGTTATTACATTCATCTCCATAAAGTTGGAAAACAGTGGAATTGTCGTCATGTATACAACTTGTACATTTCAATTTTGGGTATCTTTGTTATGT
Source organism: Schistocerca cancellata (assembly GCF_023864275.1). NCBI lineage: Eukaryota > Metazoa > Arthropoda > Insecta > Orthoptera > Acrididae > Schistocerca > Schistocerca cancellata. Next base: position 274,362,976 of record NC_064629.1, read on the forward strand.
AGCCCGACACTATTCGTCTTGTAAATTGTATTTTAACACAGTAGTTCAACATGTTTGGTGCATAACGCGACTGATGAGTGCTCGAGCTGACATTTATCACCTAATATCACGACCAAAGATCTGTCTGTGCTAATAGTATCTTTGCTTACAATATTCGGTTTCCTATACACTAGTGTCCCCTGTGGATGATAGTCAATTGTTGCTTGACGAAGGCTCAGGAAGAAGGATACCGGATCGGAAAAAAAATTAGTATAAAAACAGTTTGTTTTTCAAGGTAAAAAATGTTAAAGAAAATGTTGCTGGCTGTAACTTTCTACTCAGATGCCATTTAATAAAATAAAAAATGGTTCAAATGGCTCTGAGCACTATGGGACTTAACATCTGAGGTCATCAGTCCCCTAGAACTTAGAACTACTTAAACCTAACTAACCTAAGGACATCACACACATCCATGCCCGAAGCAGAATAAAATAAAACAACCTGTAGTGGGGTGTCATACGCTCTGGAGATGTGTAAGCTGCATTGCGGTGCACAAATCGTGATTTCCACGTTTTCCTACAGATCTTGTGGAGACGGGAACTGTGACAGCCCGCTATGACCCATACGAGCGTTCTAGCCTGTCAGTAAGAAGCATTCGCAGCAGTATTCTGAGAAGAATTTCGTTATAACTAAATATTTTCTCGACATACTTTTTTACTGTTTTCTAGTATCGGTATAATTGCTGCGTCATAGGATACTGCAATAGACGACAGGAATGCCCGCTTGGTGCCTCTCCGCCCCGGCCTGCGCCCTGCACGATGCACACGTGTTGTTTCGGTCAATACGCGCACTGCTGCATCCGCAGCGCAAATACCCCTCCTTATGTCACCGTCATGCTTTCCAGCTGACTGACTCCATCTGTGTAAGCCACTCTACGCCAAAGGCGAATTCCACTCCCTGTCTGAGCTGCGAAGTGCATACGACAGCCCTAGGAAGAGGTGGAATGGAGAAGGGACTGCCTGACATTCTACAGGCCGAACTAGAACTCCTCCTACAACACTTCAGAGATTCTTCAGGGATAGTTCCTGAGTGTTTTGGTAGAAAGGAGAGTGTGTCTATGGTGACTTGTTGCAGAATAACTCTATTTCATTTGATTTTTTCCTCCCATTTATCTTTGTATCCGCAATGCAAATGTCATCGGTAAGCGCTCTGTGTTTTGTTTGGAAACGAACTTGCTCCATGGTTCAAACGGCTCCAAGCACTATGGGACTTAACATCTGAGTTCATCAGTTCCCTAGACTTAGAACGACATTACTGGCCATTAAAATTGCTACACCAAGAAGAAATGCAGATGATAAACGCGTATTCATTGGACAAATATATTATACTAGAACTGACATGTGATTACATTTTCACGCAATTTGGGTGCATAGATCCTGAGAAATCAGTACCCAGAACAACCACCTCTGGCCGTAATAACGGCCTTGATACGCCTGGGCATTGAGTCAAACAGAGCTTGGATGGTGTGTACAGGTACAGCTGTCCATTCAGCTTCAACACGATACCATAGTTCATCAAGAGTAGTGACTGGCTTATTGTGACGAGCCAGTTGCTCGGCCACCATTGACCAGACGTTTTCAATTGATGAGAGATCTGGAGAATGTGCTGGCCAGGACAGCAGTCGAACATTTTCTGTATCCAGAAAGGCCCGCAACATGCGGTCGTGCATTATCCTGATGAAATGTAGGGTTTCGCAGGGATCGAATGAAGGGTAGAGCCACGGGTCGTAACACATTTGAAATGTAAAGTCCACTGTTCAAAGTGCCGTCAATGCGAACAGGAGGTGACCGAGACGTGTAACCAATGGCACCCCATACCATCACGCCAAGTGATACGCCAGTATGGCGATGACGAATACACGCTTCCAATGTGCGTTCACCGCGATGTTGCCAAACACGAATGCGACCTTCATGATGCTGTAAACAGAACCTGGATTCATCCGAAAAATGACGTTTTGCCATTCGTGCACCCAGGTTCGTCGTTGAGTACACCATCGCAGGCGCTCCTCTCTGTGACGCAGCGTCAAGGGTAACCGCAGTCATGGACTCCGAGCTGATAGTCCATGCTGCTGCAAACGTCGTCGAACTGTTCGTGCAGATGGTTGGTGTCTTGCAAACGTCCCCATCTGTCGACTCAGGGATCGAGACGTGGCTGCACGATCCGTTACAGCCATGTGAATAAGATGCCTGTCATCTCGACTGCTAGTGATACGAGGCCGTTGGGATCCAGCACGGCGTTCCGTATTACCCTCCTGAACCCACCGATTCCATATTCTGCTAACAGTCATTGGATCTCGATCAACGCGAGCACCAATGTCGCGATACGATAAACCGCAATCGCGATAGGCTACAATCCGACCTTTATCAAAGTCGGAAACGTGATGTTACGCATTTCTCCTCCTTACACGAGGCATCACAACGTTTCACCAGGCAACGCCGGTCAACTGCTGTTTGTGTATGAGAAATCAGTTGGAAACTTTCCTCATGTCAGCACGTTGTAGGTGTCGCCACCGGCGCCAACCTTGTGTGAATGCTCTGAAAAGCTGATCATTTGCATATCACAGCATCTTCTTCCTGTCGGTTAAATTTCGCGTCTGTAGCACGTCATCTTCGTGGTGTAACAATTTTAATGGTCAGTGGTGTACTTAAACCTAACTAACCTAAGGACATCACACACATCCATGCCCGATGCAGGATCCGAACCTGCAACCGCAGCGGTCGCGCAGTTCCAGACTGAAGCGCCTAGAACCGCTCGGGCACACCGGCCGGCTCTCAGGTGATACATGTGAAAAAGGGTCCGACGTGATTATGGTCACACGACGGTAATTAACAGACTCTGAACGCGGAATGGTACTTGGAGCTGGACGCATGGGACATTCCACTTCGGAAATCGTTAGGGAATTCAGTATTCCGAGATCCACAGTGTCAAGAATGTGCCGAGAATACCATATTTCAGTCATTCTATCTCACCACGGACAACGCCGTGGCTGGCGGCCTTAACTTAACGACCAAGCAGCGGCGTTTGCGTTTAGTTGTTAGTGTTGACAGACAAGTAGCACTACCTGAAATAACCACACACATCAATGTTGGACGTAAGGCGATCGTATCCGTTAGGACAGTGCATCGAAATTTGGCATTAATGGGCTATATCAGCCGACGACCGACGCGTGTGCCTTTGCTAACAGCACGGTATCGCCTGCAGCGCCTCTCCTGGGCACGTGGCAGTATTTGTTGGTCCCTAGACGAATGGAAAACCGAGGCCTAGTCAGATGAGTCCTGATGGATTACGTGGAATGGCCTTGGCCCTCCGATCCAGCTGAACCGATTACTGACTGGAAATGGTTATGTACGGCTACTTGGAGACCATTTGCAGCCATTCACGATTGTTCGTGATTAGTTTGAAGTACATTCTGGAGAATTCGAGCGACTGATTTGCCACCCGCATGAATCCCATCTAACTTTTATGGGACACATTCCAGAGGTCATTCGTGCACACAATCCTGCATCGTCCACACTTTCATAATTATGGATGGCTATGAAGGTGGTCTAGGGTAGCGTCTTTGATTACTAATCAAAAAGTCCTCGGTACTGGGTTCGAAACTACCACCGGTTGAATTTTGATTAATAATCAGCATAGATGACCGTATACTTCTGGCATAAGAAGTCACCTTCATTCTACCAACGGCTTTGTCAAAGAGGGCTGAGGAGCAGACAGAGATTCAGGTTTCTCTCTTGTCCTTGGGTGGAAAACTGCCCCTAAATGCGGAAGGATCAACGGAAAGAGATGCAGAAGGCAATGGAAACAAGTGCATTAAAGACACATACTGTGTACCCACAGGACATGCGGCCAGTAATCGAAAAAGTGTCATGATGATCTCTCTATTGGCAAGAGATTCCGGAGTAGTTCCCCATTCGGATCTCCCATAGGGGACTGCCAAGAGGGAGGTGGCCATGAGAAAAAGTTTGAATAACTAACAAAAGGATAACGTTCGACAAGCCGGAGCGTGCAATATCAGGAGCTTGAACGTGGTAGGGAAGTTATAAAATATGAAAAGGGAAATGTAAAGGCTGAGTCTAGGTATAGTAGTGGTCGGCGGAGTGAAATGGAAAGAAGACAAGTACATCTGGTCAGATGAGTATAGGGTTATATCAATAGCAGCAAAAAAGTGCATAACGGGAGTAGGATTCGTTATGAACAGGAGGGCAGGAAAAAGACTGTCACTGAACAGTTCAGAGATAGGGTCGTTCTTATCAGAATCGACAGCAAACTGACAACGATGGTTCAGGTATACATGCGACATCTCAAGCTGAAGATGAAGAGATAGAGAAAGTGTATGAGGATACTGAAAGGGTAATACAGTATGTAAAGAGAGATGGGGGACTGGAATGCAGTTGTTGGGGAAGGAGTAGAAGTACAGGTTACAGGAGAATATGGACTTGGGACAAGGAATGAGAGAGGAGAAAGACTAATTGAGTTCTATAATAAATTTCAGCTGGTAATAACGAATACTCTGTTCAAGAATCATCACAAGAGGAGGAGGTACATTAGGGAAAGTCCGGGTGATACAGGAATATTTCAGTTAGATTACATCATGGTGAGACAGAAATTCCGAAATCAGGTACTGGATTGTAGGAGCAGGTGTAGGCTCAGAACACAATGTAGTTGTGATGAAGAGTAGGGTAAAGTTTAAGAGATTAGTCAGGAACAATCAATACGCAATGAAGTGTGATAAGGAAGTACTGAGGAATGACGAGATACGCTTGAAGTTCTGTAAGGCTATAGATAAGGCAATAAGGAATAGCTCAGTAGGCAGTACAGTTGAAGAGGAATGGACATCTCTGAAAAGGACAATCACAGAATCTGGAAAGAAAAACATGGGTACAGAGAAGATAACTGTGAAGAATCCATAGGTAACAGAAAAAATACTTCAACTGATCGATGAAAGAAGGAAGTACAAAAACGTTCAGGGAAATTCAGGAATACAGAAATACAGCTCACTGGGGAATGAAATAAATAGGAATTGCAGGGAAGTTAAGACGAAATGGCTGTATGAAAAATGTGAAGAATACGAAACAGAAAAGGTTGTCGGAAGGACTGCTTTAGCATATAGGAAGTGAAAACAACCTTGGGTGAAATTAAAAGCAAGGGTGGTAACATTAAAAGTGCAACGGGGATTCCATAGTTATATGCAGAGGAGAGAACTGTTAGGTGGAATGAGTACGTTGAAGGCCCGCATGAGGGAGAAGATTTGTCTGATGTCATAGGAGAACAAACAGGAGTCGATTTAGAAGAGATAGGGGATCCAGTATTAGAATCAGAATTTAAGAGAGCTTTGTAGGTCTTAAGATCAAATAAGACAGAAGGGATAGGTAACATTCCATCAAAATTTCTAAAATCATTGGGGAATGTGGCAACAAAACGACTATACACGTTGGTGCGTAGGATGTATGAGCGCCGGCCATGGTGGCCAAACGGTTAAAGGCGCTACAGTCTGGAACCGCGCGGCCGCTACAGTCGCAGGTTCGAATCCTGCCCCGGGCATGGATGTGTGTGATGTCCTTAGGTTAGTTAGGTTTAAGTAGTTCTAAGTTCTAGGGGACTGATGACCTTAGAAGTTAAGTCCCATAGTGCTCAGAGCCATTTGGACCATTTTTTTGATGTATGAGCCTGGCGACATACCATCTGACTTTCGAAAAAATATCATCTACGCAATTCCGAAGACTGCAAGAGCTGACAAGTGCGAAAATTATCGCATAATCAGCGTAACAGCTCACGCACCGAAGTTACTTACAAGAATGTTATACAGAAGAATGGAAAAAAAATTGAGGATTTGTTAGATGACGATAATTTTGGATTTAGGAAAGGTAAGGGCATCAGATAGACAATTTTGACGTTGCGGTTGATAATAGGAGCAAGACTAAAGAAAACTCAAGACCCGTTCATAAGATTTGTCGACCAGGAAAAAGCGTTCGACAATGTAAAATGGTGCAAGATGTTCGTAATTCTGAGAAAAGTAGGGGTAAGCTATAGGGAGACAATATGTACAAGAGACAAGAGGGAATAATAAGAGTGGACGACCAAGAACGCAGTGCTCGGATTAAAATGGCTCTGAGCACTATGGGACTTAACATCTGAGGTCATCAGTCCCCTAGAACTACTTAAACCTAACTAACCTAAGGACATCACACACATCCATGCCCGAGGCAGGATTCGAACCTGCGACCGTAGCAGTCGCACGGTTCCGGACTGACGTGCCTAGAACCGCTCGGCCACCGCGGCCGGCCGTGCTCGGATTAAAAAGGGTGTAAGACAGGGCTGTAGTCTTTCGTCCCTATTGTTCAACCTGTACATCGAAGAATCACTGATGGAAATACCAGGAAGGTTCAGGAGTGTAATTAAAATTCAAGGTGAAAGGACATCAGTGGTACCATTCGCTGATGAGATTGCTGTCCTGAATGGAATGAACAGTATAGTGAGTAGAGAATATGGATTGAAAGTAAATCGAAGGAAGACGAAAGTAATGAGAAGTAGCAGAAATGAGAACAGCGAGAAACTTAACATCAGGATTGATGGCCGCGAAGTACAGGGTTATTACAAATGATTGAAGCTATTTCACAGCTCTACAATAACTTTATTATTTGAGATATTTTCACAATGCTTTGCACACACATACAAAAACTCAAAAAGTTTTTTTTAGGCATTCACAAATGTTCGATATGTGCCCCTTTAGTGATTCGGCAGACATCAAGCCGATAATCAAGTTCCTCCCACACTCGGCGCAGCATGTCCCCATCAGTGAGTTCGAAAGCATCGTTGATGCGAGCTCGCAGTTCTGGCACGTTTCTTGGTAGAGGAGGTTTAAACACTGAATCTTTCACATAACCCCACAGAAAGAAATCGCATGGGGTTAAGTCGGGAGAGCGTGGAGGCCATGACATGAATTGCTGATCATGATCTCCACCACGACCGATCCATCGGTTTTCCAATCTCCTGTTTAAGAAATGCCGAACATCATGATGGAAGTGCGGTGGAGCACCATCCTGTTGAAAGATGAAGTCGGCGCTGTCGGTTTATTCGTCGACTTCCGCGAGCTACGCGTGAAACTTGCCCGCACGCGTTCAACCGTTTCTTCGCTCACTGCAGGCCGACCCGTTGATTTCACCTTACAGAGGCATCCAGAAGCTTTAAACTGCGCATACCATCGCCGAATGGAGTTAGCAGTTGGTGGATCTTTGTTGAACTTCGTCCTGAAGTGTCGTTGCACTGATGTGAGTGCATTTCAAGCACGACATACGCTTTCTCGGCTCCTGTCGCCATTTTGTCTCACTGTGCTCTCGAGCGCTCTGGCGGCAGAAACCTGAAGTGCGGCTTCAGCCGAACAAAACTTTGAGTTTTTCTACGTATCTGTAGTGTGTCGTGACCATATGTCAATGAATGGAGCTACAGTGAATTTATGAAATCGCTTCAATCATTTGGAATAGCCCTGTAGATGAAGTTACGGATTTCGACCACTTAGGCAGTAAAATAACCAATGACGGACAGACTAGCACTGGCAAAAAATCATTCCTGGCCAAGAGAAGTCTAGTATCAAACATAGGCCTTGATATGAGGAAGAAATTTCTAAGAGAGTACATTTGAAGCACAGTATTGGATGGTAGTGAAACATAGACTGTGGGAAAACCAGAACGGAAGAGAATCGAAGCATTTGAGATGTGGTGCTACAGAGGAATGTTCAAAATTGGGTGGAATGATAAGGTAAGGAATGAAGAGGTTCTGCTCAGAATCTAAGAGGAAAGGAATATGTGGAAAACTTTGACAAGAAGAAAGGATAGGATGATAGGACATGTGTTAAGACATCAGGGAATGACTTTTATGGTACTAGAGGCCGCTGTAGAGTGCAAAAACTGTAGAGGAAGACCGAGATTATAATACATCCTGCAAATAATTGAGGATGTAGGTTGCAGGTGCTACTCTGAGATAAAAGGTTGGCGCAGGAGAGGAATTCGTGTCGGGCCGCATCAAACCAGTCGATTTGCAGCACTACAATAGGCAAAAGGAGGTCCGACGAGATATTACAAGGTCTCCCATGACGTGTCACCTAGGTGTGTGGTATTTCAGGATTTAAGCAGGATAATTGTACACACAACTTTGCAAATTATTGTTGCTTTGTTTAAGAAAATAGTCATACACATTGCACATATTCCTCATATTTGCTGTAGATTTCAAGATGGATCAAAACACATACTTGGTACCAAAACTTTCAACAACTGCAAGTAAATGCTTCGAAATACTTAAACAAAATTACCATAGAAAAAATTTCCTAAGTATTTCTGCTTTTCTGGTATTGCCTCAAGGATAGGTATTAACATTACTTGTCCCGAATTAATTTATTTGCTGTGGAATGCGTGAAGCAATTTCTGCCGGTACTGAAGCAAAAGTACAGTTTGCACTGCTCACACCGTACATAGGTAAGGCCTCTACAGCTTTCTGCCGGACATTTTGACCTGTTCTCTTGGACATGGCAGTCAACCCTGGTAGTCAAGCTAAAAAAAAGTTTAAAGCTTGTAACATTAGTTTATAGTTAGCTATTAACTGAGGAATGTCTGTACAGCTTTAATAAGTTATTAAAGCATGTAAAAACACTTGTAATTAGAAAAGGCATGTCTTTACCTTTATTTCGCCTAGATATGCCGTTCAGCTGCAGAATCTGAAGTTTGCAATCAGTGCTTACACCTCTTAGTGCTCGGCCGAAGAATGAAGAAGTGAGCTGTGCAGGTGAAGCGTGTATCGTACATGACACCAAAGGCTAGAAAAAACTCAGCAGCGTACGTGCCCCAAAAAAAAGTAAAACCTGAAGGTATAATATGTGTTAACTACGGACTGAAGTAGATGAATAGTAGTTACGTCATTAACCTGTAATAAGCCACAGGAGAAAACGGGCCCTTATACCAAAATATTCAGAAAACATCAACAAACAACCTCCGAATACTGTCGATGTAGTTCGGGTTCACTCTGTAGATCACTATTCAAATCCACACCCAAACTCCCTTACCACTCATCGAAGGAAGGAAAATTAAAGTCACGTCGATGAAGAGCCATTGGAGGAGGGAAATTCCGTAAAGCTGTTCTCGGATGGTATTATTGTTTACAGGAAAGTTGCAACGCCAGAAAATTGTAGCAAAATTCAGGAAGACCCGAAGAGAATCGACGATCAGTGAGAGGACTAGCTGTTGACCCACGAAGTATATAAATATAACGCATTGTGCATAAATATGAGGTGATATCGATTACTGCTGAATCAAACTATTGGCAAAAAATTACTGCGAACGTTAAAAACCATAAAATACCTAGGAATATCAGTCGGGATGGATATAACGTGAAACAACCACATAAAAGGAAAAACAGATACCAGACTGAGATTCACTGGATGAATCCCAAGAAAATATAATTCCACCAGGGAAGTAGTGTTCTATAAAACAGTGTCTTATAAAACCATCGTTCGTACTATTTTTAGGTATTGCTCGGCAATATAGGACCTTTACCCCCCACCCCCGCACTTTTGTGTGGACGGCTACATTCTTTAAAAAATCGGGTTCCATATAATGTACATAGTGATACTTAAAACTCGAAGCTTGTCCAAAGTATCAGGTAAAATTTGCATTCACCAGTAACAAATATTTCGTATCTAATTCCGCGTCACCTCGACATTCTCAAAGAATGAAATTTGGGCGCCACAGCCGTAGCATAACTGCTACTTCCATAAATTCTACGATTATTTTGTTTGGGGATGACATTCTATACAGTGATGTTATGAAAAGGAAGGGAGAGTATGCTTCCATTTGTTGGAGTTGTAGATGAAACACACCGTTACGTCTAACATCTGCAAGTGGAAAAGTTCGTGGATGTCGGAGCATCCCAAAAAGCACGAACCATTTCTGACAGCAATAAAAGGGTGTGATGATTTCAGCGAAAGCAGGACTTACTACAAACGGTCACATTACTTATATAGACATGGAACTGGCCTTAGACGCATGTTGACACTATCCAGCTTTATGCACTTAAAGTAATGCAGATGTGGCTCTACGATCTTCTAGCTGTCGGGCATTATCTTTAATTTCTGCTGGGTTTTGAACTCTCAATAAACTGTAGGCATGTTAAACACAAATCATTATTTATGTCCTGCCTTGTAATGGCGTTCGTACCTTGATAAAATTTTTGTGCTTCTGGTTATTGTTAATAGCTATCGAAAGAGACAGCAGTTCCAGTCCACACTGAGATTCATCTAGTTTGCACTGCCGCAAACGGTGGGTCAACGCATACTGTCCGCTCTTTTTTTAGGGTCGTGTGACTAGGGCCTCCCGTCGGGTAGACCGTTCGCCGGGTGCAAGTCTTTCGATTTGACGCCACTTCGCCGCCTTGCGCGTCGATGGGGATGAAATGATGATGATTAGGACAACACAACACCCAGCCCCTGAGCGGAGAAAATCTCCGACCCAGCCGGGAATCGAACCTGACTGTCCGCTAAAAGTGCATTATTGTCCAAGATGCGACAGCGGTATGCGGCAACCCGCCCCCACCCCGTTCATGGGGCGAAACGGACTGCCTGCTAGCGCAATTTGAGTTTGGGCTTCGACGCGCGGCTGGTGCAGACGGCGCCGCAGCACTAACAAAAAAAATGGCTCTGAGCACTATGCGACTTAACTTCTGAGGTCATCAGTCGCCTAGAACTGAGAACTAATTAAACCTAACTAACCTAAAGACATCACACACATCAATGCCCGTGGCAGGATTCGTACCTGCGACCGTAGCGGTCGCTCGGTTCCAGACTGTAGCGCCTAGAACCGCACGGCCACTCCGGCTGGCAGCACTGTAACAGTGACCAGTGTTGCGACAGAAGTCCTGCGACAGGCTCCGAGCCCTATTCAGCGAAGTGAAGAAGAGTCAGCGTCTTGCGTCCTTCCTTGGTACTTGTATTTAGATAAATATCTTACTGTTTTAGCAAAAATTTCAGTGCCAACCTTAACAAACGCTATTTCACAGACCACCTCTTTGCGATTGTTATGGAAAGACGTTAAAAAGTATACATTTACGTTTAAAAAGAAAGAGACATAGTAGCTTCAGTACCCCGGTAGAAAAAAAAAAACTTGCAAGTGTGACCAATACAGGAAATTCCTTGTTCTGTTGTCTACTACCATTTGATGGGAATTTGATTTCGATACCTATGCCCTTTTATGGAATTTCTGGTATGCTCAAGTTACGTGGTTAACTCATTAAGTCAACATACTATAATGTAATTCTGTTGTAACTGTAAATCAGAGATCGGTTGCAAGCACCCGAACAAAATAAAACCGATTGCATCAGACTGTGGGCTCTGTTCATCATAACCTAAATTTTGCGTAGTAAAAGTTCATTCTGATGAATTATAACAGAGACTTTCGGCTACAACGTAAAACTGCTTGAAATTATCTGTCTCTTTTAATGGCAGTTTTCACTTTTATTAACTTTATCAGCTTCCTTCATGCAATTCGACTTTTCGCATTAGGCTTCCTTTTTAGAAATTACTCGCAGCAGTACTGAAATTTACCGGGAATCAGAACCAACTCTTAATCGCAGTGACATTAAAGATTTCGTGGGGGATATCTTCCATGGACTACTCCTACAAAGGCTGATGTGAAATCACTGCTCAACTACGTATCACACTCGACATTCACGGTCACGTATCTCCGTACAGATAATTTGTTTCATCTACAATGCGAGGTTTTAAGTAATATTAATAACTAAAATATAGACAGGTAGGGAATCAGAGCGGCTTTTGGATAAAATCACAGATTCAGCATCCATCAGCACTTTTTTTCGGTGTTATGTTACAGCTGATGCAATAGTGCATATCATATAAAAGGTCACTCCCTCTCTCCCCTCCTCCCCCTACCCCCCCCCTCCCCAAGGGAGGGGAGGGGAAGGTGAGAAGCGGAGAGGACGGGAGGTCGGCCAGTCGAGTTACATAGACATCATCATGCTCTTGCCCAATCGCCAGAGTGCCCCCATTGCTCTCAGCCAATAGGAATCATTCGAGGACTGTGGTCTGTAGTGAAAGGACCCGTAGGTCTTTAGTGGAATGACAAGCTTTGTTTGGATATTTATTTATAGATAATAATATATATTGTTTGCTAACCATGTTATCTCAACCCTTATTCCTTTAGACCAGTTGTTTGTGTCAAGTTACCATAGTGAGTGGTTCAGGACGAGCAATAGGGATCATTCATTAAATTGACAATTAGCCGTAAAAACTGACAGGGAATTGGCAAATTGGTTGTAAAATCTGCAGTAAATTGGCTGTATAGTTGACAAATTGATTGTAAAAATTGACATGACATTCGTAAAATTGGCAGGACAGTCAAAAATGCAAATGTATGGAAATGCAGCCATTCTTAAGTGCAGCGCATATTGTAAAGCAGCTGCCTGACATTAAGATCGCAAATTAATTCCAACTCCTCCTTCTGACCAATTGCGTTTATACCCTGTAGTGAAGGAATATGGTTCTTTTATAAGTAACAATAAATGATATGTAACAAAATAAGATACTTTGGCATTATAAATTAATGCTGACACAGCATTTTCTGCAAAATGGTGGTAAATATTATCTTCTCTAGATGAACTGTGTGAATAGCTGCTCTTAGCATTTTGCTTAGCGCATTGGCTATAACCCATTGCTACACATTTTGCACTGCCTCCTTAAGTTTGGAACTATAACGTGCTCTACAAAGTATATTTGATAATGGAATGGGACTGAGGCATAAATAAAGTAAGCAGAAAAACAAACTATTACTACTTGCCAAAGAGTCGGTGCAAGTTGTTGGTGTACAGTGTGGCACCAGAAATGCAGATGTACCAGCCCACTGAGCTCTCAACAGTCCCCAGTGCAAGACAGATGCCGTGTAAGTATTGAGATTCAGGGAAAAATATATAGCTCACTAATATTTTTTTTTCTCTGGCTGTGAAGCGTGGGAATGCTATTAATCTAGCATTAGGAAGGAGGAGGATAGCTGCCATTAGCCCAGCACTAGAGAGTACTCTCATCAGTCTAGTCAATGATTACTGGATGTGTGTGTAAGGATAGCTGCTATTAAACTAGTATCAGAGAGTGCCCTGGCCAATCTACTTGATAGCCACTGGGGATGTAAGCGCTCCTCCAGAGTGTCTACAAAGTCTGTACTTCTTCCAGAAATGTCAGCCCCATAAACAAACATAGATGGCTAACTTTGCATATTTTTTTACCTAAAAGTGGTACTCATAATTTCAATTTAACCCAAAGCGACGTCACGTAGCTGCAGCCTTGCCGGATTCCAACCCCAGCCTCGCCGCAACTTCACCGCAACGAAGCGTGGATGCTACACGCCTTATGTACTCACGTCAACCGCTGCTTTGCATCTGAGATGCACCGCAAGCTGGTTCACGTTCTGAGCCAGCACTCCAACGTCTGGCGACTTACCATTGCTGTTTACAGCAAATGCTAATATCACATTTTCCCAAGTTGTATACAGATATTACCATACAAAGTGTTTAAACTGATGTGTAAGCCTTGCCTGCTCATCTCCAATGACCTTCTCTTTTTCCAGCAGCAGTTTATATTTCTCCGGTGTGGTAATTGGGTTTACGATAATTTCCACTTTTCGTTTTCTGGCTTCGACCTCTTCTATTTGCAGTTTTCAACTTCATACACATAACACATTAACTGCACTTAAAGAAATACTTTCTTTATTGGGAAATGACTGAAGACTGTTTGATGCATTGGTTCATTTTCTTTACACCTCTGGAATCGCTTTATTCGTGGGAACCTGTCCCAATTTGGAAATAACTTTGTCTGTCGGTATTATGGAGAACAATGGCCTGGATTGAGAAAAATATGTTTCTCCTGCTATAATACACTTATATCATCTTTCTTGGAATCTGTGCTAAGAATATCCACGTAGTTTACAGGTAAAAGGTTAAATTTACTGCCAGACAAAGAATAGTTTTTAGTCTTTTCTCGATGTTGATTGTCTGGGAGGTTTACCTATATGCACACCAGTCAATTTTGGGGTTTTCTTATTGTCCAAGTAAACAAACCGCAGAACACTGTTAAACACCAAAGAGTAGTTGACATGACTTGGAAGTGATTAGCACTGACTACAGTGGAGCACATCGCAAGTAATTTTTATTAGTGTTTAAAACTCTTATACAGTCTTGCAACACATGATGCATACTCTAGTTGTGTACGGTAGCCTATACCCGGGTAATACAATGTTCCTTAGCCAAGGAGGACATAAAAGTTTCTCGTAGACGCTTGTTTGGGCACTTTGTATGTTCGATAAGGTGGTTACCGATGTCATAGTTTACTCCAGGGCTTGTTGGCTCTTATATAGCTTTACTCTACAACTGAAGATCATCCACATCAAACAATCTATTCTAACCGTCTTACCGTTATTTGCAATCACTTCGAAAGGGGTCTGTTTTATTATGTCTTTTCTGATATCAGTTTATGAATATTTATTCTGTAATCCTTGAATATCTGTGTTAGTACCAGGCAGTATGGCTTTACTATAATATAACTGATAATCAAATCTCACGGGGTTAATCACTATTAGCATAGTTAGTGGACGGAATGTGCATAATACTGGGCAAAGTATTTTCTGTGAACTGGGTTAAATGATGCCTGCCATTACGGCTGCAGATGGGAAGGCAGAGAAAGTGGTATGTGGACCACTTTCACAACTTTTGTAAAGGATGGCTTAGACCGGTTCGCGGAAAACAGGGACGCTTCGCCGTACAATAAAATGGTAGCCCCCAGGCCAGCGACACCCTGTCGCCTGCAGATAGCGGAGATGCAGCACTGGACACGCTGCGTTTGGGTGACCCACCTGCATTTAGGTCACCCGCCACAGGTGGTACTGAGGGCAGCGACCGTGGGAGCATAGTGTGAGACTCTATTGTACACGAAAGCGGAGATGGCCTGCTGGCGCCTGTGGGTGGTGTTTTGTTTCTCCTTTGGCCGTCCGGCTGGGTTTGCACTGCGGTGACGGGATTTAGAGGTGATTGATCAGACGCGTAGGAAGTGAGCTGGAACTTGCCAGGAACGGAATAATTCCGATATTGGTGTGGCCTTTTCGAACAGTTCTTTCATAGCATAGTTTTCGGTTGTGGCACGAGATTTGCAGGCCATGCAGAGAGATGAGTTTTGCACGCTGATAAGAACGGCATTCTACCTGCAGCTGGCTAGATGCAAGGATGAAACTTGGGCTCTGGCCATCATGACTTCCAAGTCTGCATTGGTGCTGTGGGAGTGGAACTGATTTATTCTGGGCACACCTGTACCACTTCGAGAGGAGGTCAGTGAGTCGTCTGACACAGCCCCCTGCAGCATAGGTAAGATCACTCGTGCATTGCGACGAGCAGAACAGAGATTGAAGTTTTTGGTATTTCAGTAAAGTTATGGATAGTTCATTCCGTGGGATCTATAGGCTCATCTCATCGAACATTAGCCCTGCGCGTTTTTAATACAGTTTGTTAGGGTTATCGGGAATAATTTTCTTGGGGAGCATTAGTAACGAGTTGTCATTTTTTTTTTTTTCAAAAAGTACTGTAGTTTTTTCTACAGTCTTATATTTTTGTCAAGGCTCAATTTTAACGGAGGTTGTGACATATTAGTATAATAACTCATCTCTTGATACCAGTAGTTAATGTTTTTAGTTAAGGGATTCCTTGTCAATTTATTTTGGATGGGTTCTTGTAGATCTTGTTCTTAATATCTGCATAGTCGTGGAAGTGCATAGTTACAGGACCGAATATTGGATGTGTTGCTCTGTGCGATAACATCAGTGAGTTTCTGTTTGGTGTCAGTCAGTTCATATGTTGCATTCTGGTAAGCAGGAAATGCAACTGATTTGCGTAAGCGACAACTGAGACACAGCACTGCCCACAACGGGAAGGCGTTGGCAAGACTGGGCCTTTTACTGTTCAATATCCGCGCGGCTTGTTTTAATAGCACAGCTGACACAGATATTTTATTTTTAAAACGACCACACCTCTATCAACGTTACTACTTCCCTGGTGGTCTTCTTTCATACAGAAGTTGATGTTAGGTAGTCACCAATCTCCATCTTTATGCAGATCCCAACAAAATATTGCGCTCTATCGAGGTCCACAAGGTAATATTCTTCTACACGAAACTGCTGCAACACCCAGGACAGCTCTTCCATTAGAACATTCATTATAGTCTTCGTACATCCATATTTAAATTGGATGATGGTGGCACATCAGCTGGTATAATTTTTATTAAAATGAAACTCCTCCAGCTGTACTTAAGATTTCATATTTATTTGGCTACTAGTCTGAACGTTGCGTCAACGCCATCTTCAGGCCCGTACACTTTGATGATATCAATTGTGTATGGCTGAGTACTATAAGTCCGCGGTAGACCGATACGTGCTCCATTTATTATAGGGTCAGACAGTTCCAGTTTATATGGTACACCCCACGGGATTTTTTTATTACATCGAAATGGTTTCCAGCGCTTACTTGCCAATTTTTTCCCTTATTCCTCTTGCTGCCAGATTGTCCTGTTAATGTAGTAGAAATGATAGCTTCGCCTTGATGCCTTGCTTCACAGATGACTTTGGAGAGTTTCCCTCACAGGCATTTGTTAAATGCACCACAAATTTATTTATTTAACATTAGAGACAGTCGCTTGTCTAACTGCTCTTGGCAGTCCATTTGGTTATAGATTTTAAACGCTATAATGGTGTCACAAAACAGTTTTGTAATGAATGTAAGCACATTTAAATTTCTCTTGCTAATTAGAGTACTATTTTTGGTGTAATTTATGTTACCAATTTCAGCAGCAAGATTTTCCATTTTCTCTAATAATAACCACGAATCAAACAATACTTTGTTTGGCCTCCTCTTCGTCCCTAATAGCATTTTGGAAGAATCCATGTTAACACGTTCCACTACCAAAGAAGACTGATCAGTTGCGGCTAACAAACATCCTTTTATGGTCTAAAGATGCAAAATGGAGGCACTTACAGTCACAGGATGCCAGATAGAAAGCAGACGACAAGTGACGTCATGATCATGTGAATGAAAGTGCCTCCATCTTGGATCTTTAGAGCATTAAAGTAGGCTTGACAACCGCAACTTATCAGTCCTTTGTGGTAGTGGAATGTGTGAACACGGTATCCCTCAAAGTGCTAAACATCCCAGCTATTAGAGAAGAATGGGACGCCAGCTGATGAACTGTTTCATTTGTGGTTATTGCTGGAGAATGTGGATAATCTTGCTACTGATATTGGTCACAAAAACTGCACTGAAAATGGTACATTCCTTAGCAAGAATTAAATGTACTTAAATCCATTACAGATCCGTTTTGCGTCAGCATTATGGTGTTTAAGATCTATAATCAAGCAGACTGTCAAGAGCAATGACACACGCATCTGTCTGTAATCTCAAAGAAAAAATATTTGTTGCAGTTAACAGGTGTCTACCACGAAAATTCTCCAAATTCATACCTGCGGAACACGGTGTCAAGGCGAAGTTACAAGGGTACAACAATGTGACATACGAATATTTGAAAAAAATGGCATGAGATAGTGGAAACCATTTCGATGACATACAAAATCCTGTGGCTCTACTATATGAAGTGGAAATGTCTTATGTTATAATGAATATGCTGATGGTAGAGCTGCCAGGTAATTTGCACCAGGTTCATGGAGGTTGTTATTAGTTTATGGCCCTCGATATAACGCAAGATTTTGCTGGGATTTGTGATATGATGAACATGGGTGACTACCTAATATCAAACCATGACCTCTGTATGCACAGAGACCACTAGGGAAAATGGCAACGTGATTGTAAATAACGAAAAGACACTTGAAATAGACCATTTAACTTGGATATTCTCCGGTTGTAGAGTAGAGATGAATAACAAATTTATATGCTAAATCACAAGTCCAGCAGTGAACAGTGATATCGCTAACCGCCTTACTGATTTTATGCAGGAGAAAATTTTATGTCCTCCTTGGCTAAAGAGCATGGTATTACAGAATGCAAGTCTGCATAACCGATCGTGTGCTGATCCTGTACAAGACTGTATAAAGTTTAAACACTAATAAACATTATTTACAGTCCGGAACCGCGGGACTGCTACGGTCGCAGGTTCGAATCCTGCCTCGGGCATGGATGTGTGTGATGTCCTTAGGTTAGTTAGGTTTAATTAGTTCTAAGTTCTAGGCGACTGATGACCTCAGAAGTTAAGTCGCATAGTGCTCATAGCCATTTGAACCATTTTTAGCCGAACATTATTTACAACGTGCTCCACTGTACTCTGTGCTAATCACTTCCATGTGGTGTCAACTTACAAATAACTTTTAGAACAGCTGCTGTTTGGTGTTTAACAGTGTTCTGCGGCTTGTTTGCTGGGATAATAAGAAAGCCCCAAAATTGACTGGTGTACAGGTAGGTAAACCTTCCAGACAATCAAGATCGAGAAAGAACTATAAACCATTCTCTGTCTGGCTATAGATTTAACTTTAACACAGACTCCAAGAATGACGATATAAGTGTATTAAAGCAGGAGAAACTTATTTTTCTCAATTCAGCACATTGTTCTCCATAATATCGTCAGACATATATATTTTCTAATTGGGACAGGTAACCACGAATAATGCTGTCCATAGCTGTTAAGGAAAAAAGGAAAAGGACCAATGCATCAAATATACTTCAGTCATTCCCCACTAAAGAAAGTATTTCTATAAGAGAAGTTAACGTTTTATGTGTATGAAAATGAAAACTGGAAATCAAACATGTCGAAGCCAGAAAACGAAACGCCGGCCGGAGTGGCCGTGCGGTTCTAGGCGCTACAGTCTGGAGCCGAGCGACCGGTACGGTCGCAGGTTCGAATCCTGCCTCGGGCATGGATGTGTGTGATGTCCTTAGGTTAGTTAGGTTTAATTAGTTCTAAGTTCTAGGTGACTGATGACCTCTGCAGTTAAGTCACATAGTGCTCAGAGCCATTTGAACCAGAAAACGAAAACGAATATATCGTGAAATCAGTTACCATAAAGGAGGAATAGAAACAGCTGCTGGAAAAAGAAGGTTATTCTAGATGTGCAGGCAAGGCTTACACATCACTTTAAACACAACGTATGGAAGTGTCTGTATACAACTGGGGAATACACGATATTAGCATTTGCTGTAAACAGCAATGGTAAGTAGACGTTCGTTGGAGTAATAGCTGAAAATGTCGGACTCTATTACGTTTACTAGATTAAAGGACACACCAAAAATCTGTTTATAAAGCTCCATTCCGATCTGGATCTGCTTAAAAAGTATTTATTTTTCCTTGTATCTAAATCTGTTGGACAGGATGTTCTGCATCGATAGTCGGCGACAGCGTTGATGACCTCTGGGCCAGGGATGAACAGTAAACAGCCATTCAGCACTCAGCCGGCTTCCGCTTTCCGTAGCGTGTGAACTTCCACCATATTTGAACGTTCTGTCGTGTTTTACGTGCGCGAAACTACGATTGACTGATTTCTGTGATATTCTGTGAGTTTTCTCATAACGGCTGAAACACCTAGAAGTCGACAAGTGTTTCAAAACAGGTAAGAGATCTTATTTTTAAAGTGTACTGGTTTTTCAGACGAGAGGCAGATTGAGGCGAAGGCGGTATTGATAAACGAACTGTCAGACGAGTTGTGTATGAGACCAAGCTGTGTCAGCAGGAAACTGGAAATGTCCAATTTCGGTCTCCATGGAAGAAACATAGCGTGCCAAAGCAGGTAATCGACGACCTCGATCAAGATGTTTTACGTCGAAATGATTTCCAAATTTATCAAAGAGGCGAGTTCCCAACTGCAGCGAAATTTCTCACTGTTACGCGTGACGCTACTGGATTCACTGAAAGTGCATGGTCAATGTAAAGAATATTGAAGAACATAGGATTTAAATATGAAAAGACTAGTGACAGGCGGAAAATTTTAAACTAGCTACTGTCATTGTTATGGACTATGCAAGCGATCACTCGTGTTATTCTCGACAGGGCTCCCCTTACAATCAAGAAAAAGTTGTATTCGTTCTTGGCTGCGATGTAATAATATACGACATACTGAAATCACAAACAAGAACAGAGCCGTTGGAGCGCCTTAAGATTTTACAAGGCAGCGGTAAAAAATATGAAACTGATTTCATAGCTCTGCAACATGGTCACCTCCTTATCATTGCTATTATAATCCCATAGGACTGGTCTGCACACAGGTGCAGAGATTCGTGGCAGATAAAAATAGTACGTTTTAAGAAGCCAACGCTGAAAGTCTGATCCATGAAGCAATAGAAAAACCACCAATGCTAACTGAGAAGCTTTCGTACGGCACACTGACAAACTTCAGGAAGAAGATTACTGGAAAGTTGTTAGAGGAAAAATAATAAATTCGTTACTCATCAGTCTGGCATCCACTCCAGCTCCGAAGACAGTGACAGTGAGACGTGATGAATACAAAGGTATTTTAATGGAATGTAAATTTATTTTGTAATTTTCATGGAACATTTAGTTTCTTGTTAGGCTGTCCGTGCAGCAGAAAGTAGCTGTTCTGTAATGGAAATTATATTTTTCTGGTCTCGCTGTTCTGATGGCGATACAACATAGTTTAAAACGCTGTTCATCCTGCAGTGATTATTTTACATTTACAGAAGATGTAACCAGTTCTGAAGGTGCAGTTTATTGTAGAATCTATTCTGCAGTGCGAGAACCTGTATTACTTGCGTTCCGTAATGTGTATCTTATATTTATAAGGTACACTTAATAAATTTAACACGAAACGGTATGTAAAGCACACTGAACCAGACCATGCTGCATTCCCTGTAAGCTGCGCGACCAGAGGCCATTAACGCTGTCGGCGATTGCAGAAACAGAACAACCGTTTGCATAGCACAAAACCGACAGAATAACAACATTTAAGAGTAATTCGTTTGTAAAAATTGTTAACTTAAAGTTTAACAAGGAAATTCCGCATGAATGTGAAGCAGAGTTGCCAACGTACACCCAAGCAGATGTGGAGTATTTCAACAATAGTATTATGCAGGAGATAGGAGGTTACATTAAACTGCGTGCCATTAGCTAGAAGAATTGCAGGAAGGAACAGAACTAATTGTTAAAGACGTAAAATAGATAGTCTACAAGAAGAAATTTAAATACTACAATTCGAAAACAGACCTTTGTGCTTGCCAAATTACTGTCTGGAGAAAGAAATACATGATTCAGATGTAACTGTAATTATAAGTTGAAAATCAAGGTGGGTGTTATTAAAACTATGCCAAAAATGTAAAGACTGGGTTGTTTTCTCTGTATAAATGTGTATCTATAAATTAATGAGGGTTTTGTACAAATTATGTTTTTCGATTCTCTACCTTACGAAAAATCCTCAAAAAATTCTCCTATTTACGACGATCTACGTTTATGGAAAGTGGGTAGTTGGGTGAAAGGTAACTGAACGTGTAACAATCCTGATTTCTTACCTATAAGAGTACCACTTTTACGTAAAAAGTAATGCAAAGTGTCATGTATTGACGACTTATTGACTTGTACATTGTTAATCTTATCGCTGCTAGCACGCAGTGAGGGTATTCCAAAACAGGAAATCAGAGACAGAATGCAGAGATCATATAGAAGTGTTAGCATGTAGGTTAACAGAGGAAAAAAGTAACTACAGAAGCCTGCGAACTTACAGGAGCTCCGAGCACTCTCCCAGAGTTTGTTTCATTTCAGAGAATAACTAGTAAATTCATATACCGTTTACAAGGTGTTGTAAGATGTCACAGTAGACAGTGATCTCAAATAGGCAATTCTTAGCATATACAGCAAGCACGATTCTAGATCCTGGGGACTGCAACGTCGGGGGATTCACGCAAGTTAGTGAGATGGAAAATGGGAAAAAGTGCTGGAACAGTGGTCCCCACTTACCAGAGACCTCAGGGTGGAGCTAAATGACGTAAAACACTGTTTCTGCTCGCCGTAGTAGGAAGGGCAGTGATATTTACATTTCAGCTGAGCTCTGTTGTTACCAAACTAGGAGTTTGTTAGAGTACCTACAGAGCAGGAGAAGTAGAGGGAACTAAATGTGGTTATTCAGAGGCACCCTGGAGATGCAGAGCAACGCGCCATATTGACCGATGCCTGTAGAGCGTCGGTGGATTGGTGGGCTGATGACAGACACAGAAAACAGGGCGCCGCCACAATCCTTTAAAAACCCTGTATTTTCGTATTCTAGGTAGTTCTGTTAGATCGTTGGCACGCCCACTCCGCGTTGCTCGTCACCAGTCTCGTGTAGGCTGTGACTAAGTCTGGTTTGCTTACTTGTTTGTACTTTACAGTGCTGCTATGATTGCTACTTCTGTTAGCTCTCGCCACAGGGACTCAGAAATTGACTTCTGTTGTGCGACCAGTAGCATCCTTTGCTTTCATAATGCTTAGAATTATCTTTCAGTGTATTAGTTAGTCTGAAGGAAATAAATAAGTTTATTCAGCCCTCTCTCCTATGCCAGGACACGTCATAGGTGAACAATTTCCAGTTACAGATGCGGGGTTATATAATGATTTATGCGATATGTAGGTACTTTTTACATACTCAGCCCGACATCGTGATCGGACTGACGGCTTTGAGACTCTTGAGAAGCAGCACTACCTTCCAGGGAGAACAGATGGAGCGAGAAGAGCAGAAGAAAGACGTCGAGATACGGAGATTGATGCCGGACGATGGAAGACACCGCATTGGCAGATTGTCTTCATGACTTCGCCATATCGCGACGATGGCTGATTGAAAACGAGATGGAGTGGCGATCGCAGTCCTGAGTGGACCGCCGGGACAACGACCAGCTGTGACAGCAGCGTGGACCAGCAGTGGAGGGTGCGAAGCGTTAGCGAGTTACAGCTGCAGTCAGGTGGGCTGTGAGCAGGGGGCAATGGGCCACCAGAACACCGCTGAAGGTAACACGACACCGTGGGCATCACACAGTCACGTCCCACCCAGCGCAACACAACATAGCATAGCAGACGCATAGCACAACGCCTTCAGCAATGGCGCTATATCATCTCGTCACTGCAAAAGTCACAAGTAGCCAAAGAAAGTCATGGCCTCATATAACAACGCCGTTGCCAATAGTGAAGCAGTATCGAACATTAGCATTAGCGATGCCCTCAAACTCATTTCCCAGGCTTTTGATAGTGCGAAGTCCATGTTAAATGAATTTATAAATAATGTGGACATAGTTTTTGAACTAGTGCGTGAAGCTGACCATTCAGTATTGTTAAAGTCTGTAAAAACCCATATTCAGTGTCCTGAAAGAAGTAAACTGCTCGTGTGTAAATTATATTCCACGTGGGCAGAGAAAAGAAATATTTTGTTACAAAAATATGCGTACAAGCCTAACTCATATTTCTACGTGTGTAATATGTTTTCTTCTAGGCATCGAAAGGGAGAATCGACTGCAGACTGGGTAAGTAAAGTAATCGTAGATTTGCTTCAGCATCAATTTCGTGAGGCAGTCAGTGGTGCAATGCCAGTGTCAGTACTGGCAGGATCTTTGTCGCTAGTAGATAAATTAATCAGAGCAGTATTCATTAAGGGATGAGCGCATACAAACAACTACGCGTTCAAGGGTGAAAACATCACCCTAACTGAGATTGTTGAATTGTTGAACTAGCTTCGACGGAAAAGTCGGCAGTTATGTCTACCAAAGAAGAAGGATTTGGTAACGGAAATAGTTTGGGCAAAGAGTGGAAGGTTGCTATTTAATGTTTCTCACTTGGACACGTAAGTATTAAGTGCAAAATGCGTAGCAAATCGCGGCATTTAGCGCGAGACTGCCGTTTAGAAAAGAATTCGTTAAGTAGAATCAGCACAAGCGTGTCGAAAATTCAGAAACACCGGAGCCAGCCAGATGCGGAATTGTAGTTTTTTGGACCATAGTGCTTCCTGTAAGAAAGCGAAGCCAGTTGTGTGTTTCGTGTGTCATAAGCCAGAGCACTTGGCCACAGAGTGTACTTAGAACAAACACTGGATATTTTATGAAAAATAAGAAGCGGGGAAACGACAGAAAAGCATAAGGTTATAGTCATCTTATTCTGTACTGGAAAAAGTATTTCAAGTCGACTATGAAAGTAAAAATGAGTATGTAGAATTGAATTGCCCACAGAGGACAGAAAGATCACTGAAACTGCTCCCAGACGATGGAGCACAGATTAATTTCTTTAATATGAAGTATATACAAAGCCGGTGGGATATAGACCTGAAGAAAGTATAAAAGCCAAAGGTATTACAAATCCTGTAATATACGCATACACACACACACACACACACACACACACACACACACACACATGGGACAGCAGTTCTAGGTCTGGGAATAGATCAGGAACTAAGAGGGAAACATAAGTTTCATTTGGTAGGAGGGGAATTGTATATTCCCAATGCAGATTTCATTGGTAGAGACTTATTTACGAAGCATGGTGTAGTAATTGGTTTCGCTAAGGGAGCCCTGTTGCTCGAGGGTAGTGGCGTTAAATTTTATAACGAGACAGAAGTGCAGGGCACAAATACACAGGGGCAGGGGCTTGGAATGCCATAACGGATATTGCATCTGCAAAGTCTGAAGCAGCAGAGTTCGTAGTTCTCTGTGTTTTTCAGAGCAGCTAGTAGGCAAAAGTACGCCTAAGAAATTGCGATGTAAACAAGATAGCGACAGGCAGACATGTCACCGACAAGAAACAAGAACACAGCCTAAGGCAGACCAGGTGGTTAAAATAAAGTTGAGTCCTTGTGAGAAGATTTATGGGGATACAGGTTGATGATACTAACCTAAGAGAAGCCACTGTTGAAATGAAAGAGTTGCAGGAAGGCGTGTACCTACCATAGTCGCTGGTGAGAGTACGAAAAAGCTCTTGTGTATTTAATATGTTAAATACACGAGAGGAGGCGGTTTATATTGAGATGCCTCGAAGTAAAGCGGTAGAAGTTCCACAACTTAGCACAAGTCTGAAGCAGACCGTGTGCAAGGAACGAATGTCTCAAGTGAGAAAAGATCTAAAATCTGTTTATTAAAACTGAGCTTACGGTTAGATAATTTAAATGCCCTAGTAAAGCAGACCATAATAGACGTGTGATATCTTTAATCTGCCAGGAGATTAGTTGACAAATACAGAAAATAATCGGCATCAATAAAATTGATTCCCGAAGCAGAGGGACAAATAATTTGCTCTGTCCTTACAGAACACCAGAAGGCAGAAATAAAGGTTACAGCAGGAGATAAAAGTGTGTTGGGGGTGATACAATAGTGCCTTCAACGAACCCCTGGAATTTTCTGTTAATAATGCTTTACCAAAAGATGAAAGTATCTGGTAAAAAGAAATGGAGAGTAGTAGCTAATTCGAGGAAACTAAATGATGTTACTGTCAGCACAGTCTTTTCACTCCCACGCATCGATGAAATTTTGGACGAATTAGGCCAGTACCTTTAGAAGTACCTTTGGAACACAACAGATTCGGGTCCTCCCATTAGCATGATGAAGAAGATATCAGGACTCATTAGACAATGCAACGCTCTGCCACTGCACCAACTTCCAGTGCCGATTGTCATGTGCCTATTTCAGTCGTAGTTGACGATAGTAGAAGGGAGATGGCACCACGAGGACAGTTTTGATATCAAATTGATATGCAAATTAATTTTTGATCAATTAATTACCTCCAACCCCACCCCCAGCCAACACGTGGGTTGAATTTTGGCCGGAATTCAAAAATAGCGGTAATTTCTTTGCCCCAGGGCAATGCTGACGTCCCACCCCATTCACTCTCCACTCGAGAACTGGCGGGAAATTAAAAATGGCAGTGCCCTAACACATGGAAACTGCCCAGATGTAAGAGAGGAAGGTTAGGTTAGTATACTTTATTTGTTTTGCTTGGGAAACTGAAGTAAAGATCGGTCCTAATTACGTAATTAATCATAAAGATTTGTCCTAATGACACAACTATATGCATAGCGCTACACAAGGAACGCCCAAAATCGCAATACAGTTCAAAAATTGACGACGTCATACAATTGGTGTTATTCTGATGGGAAAAAATTACACAATACCACTCGAAACCAGTGGCAGACGCACTCAAACTCTACTTTTCACCTACAAGCTGGCAGAAAAAAAGGTTGCAGTGGAAGGTAATATCTTTATTTTTTTGGTGCGAAATATGTTCAACTGACGAGATGCCGGTGTTGGACAGAGAGGAGTTTAATAAGTGTATTACCTGTAAGCATACACCTGAGGTCTGTGTCACTGTTTGACATCAGAGTTCGTTACAGACACCTGCTCGACAATGACCCTGCAGCCTAGGTAATCGAAGCCATTACACGCTACCACAACTGACAGAAAATGCTTCACTGTTCTAATTGCACGTCGAAATTTCATGAACGAAAAACAGCACTCGTAATCACCGGGTCATAATGCAACACATGTACTGTGGAAAGTCTTCGTCCGAAAATATTGCAGAGAGGCGGCAATTGAGCGTGTGTTCTCCTCGATGTACGGCCAGGAACTAGCGAAATTATAGGTACCTTCCCTCATCCCTCCCCCTCCCTCGTTCCCTCGACTTTTTCAAATGGTCAGCTGCTACCGCGCGCCTCGCGGTTTTTCTGTGGCCCTTCCGCCATTTCCCTACGGTCGATGGGAGCACCCCCATCATCTCCCTATGGATGCTGGCCTCACGTGGTCTTCCGTTCAGGCGACGGTCAGGGCATCGTCCCTTCACCAACACAAAAGGATGTAAAGCCAACTACAGAATATGAGATAAATGAGGGATGCCCCAAGTACAACTTGTTTGTTCAACTAATATTTAGTGGCTCCGCACCACCCCACACGCTGCCCCCGACCAAAGCACAGCTGCCTCCAGCAACCACACACACACACACACACACACACACACACCCAAACCCACACACACACACACACACTGGACCGTCCCACACACCACCCTTGCAAAATGTGAAAACACTTCACTGTAACAATTGTATTTTAACATCAATGCACCTCCTATAAGCGAGCATCTATTAAAAAGAAAAACACCATCGCTATGACAATAACAGTCGTCTTTCCACGAAAATAGGCGCAGAACATTTTCTTTAAGTTTTAAGAGCTAACTCGTTATAGTTTTTACGTTCGATTGCAGGATACAACGCGCATCTCGTTATTTTGCGACATCCAATGAAGTGAAAGAAAGTGCAGCATCGCTGCCGATTGCAGATGAACTGACTGCAGAGGCCTATACATGTCCACCCTGCGCAAAATCAGGAAAAAAGCTTCCACTATTTTTCTTGCGACAAATACCGATCACTACAGAATGTGGTCGTTATTTTGAAACCAGCATCAAAGTAAAGAAAAAGAGAGAATTTAAACTCCGAAGAAAAAACATTTATGTTAAGCAATGTCTTTCAGCTTGATGGACAAATTACACAACATGAGAGCGTCTCTCGCGTTCAAATCAGTGTCTGTAAATAAACTGTGATGCATGTGTCTATTACAAACATTTCAGACACGTGAAATAACATTACAGAATACAGCCTTTCAAGCCATTTGCTCACATGTCGGAAAAAACACAACCACTTTACGTTCGACAACAACAACATTCAAGCGGACGTTGTTGTTTTGTACACTATGGCAGGTCCCGTTTTACTAATGTGACGATATATCACACTGGCGTTTACGAAACAAATCGCGAGAGCCTGCCTTGTAATAGTATCCCCTCTAAAAATTTATTGCGTCTCTCTCTTCATATACATCGAAAGAAAATACTGTCTGCGTGCTTACATTTGACATTTTTGATCCATAACTTTCCCCTACCGACTTGTCTATCGTACACCAGACAATCATTCTCAATAGCAGCAGACTCTTGCGTTCTAGTCTGCAAGCAATTTGATCATCACCACCTGGTTCACATGTCGGGAAAAACACTATCATTTCGAGGGTATAGAACGAGTTATAATTCAAGTGGGGTCTACTTTATAGCCGCGCGGGGTAGCCGCACGATCTCAGGCGCCTTGTCACGGTCCGTGCGGCTCCCCCCGTCAGAGGTTCGAGTCCTCCCTCGGGCATAGGTGTGTGTGTTGTCGATAGCGTAAGTTAGTTTAAGCTAGATTAAGTAGTGTGTAATCTTAGGGACCGATGACCTCAGCAGTTTGGTCCCCTAAGACCTTACCAAATCTACTTTATAATCAGAGGTTATGAATTATGAAAGAACATAGGACTTGCGGTAGCACCTATTTTTAAACATGCACTCGTGACGATAATAATAAAAACAGTCACGGTTTCACAAGAATAGATAAACCGATTTCTGTTAGTTTTATGAGCAGAACCGGTGTCGTTTTGAGAGAACTATATGCATCCAAACTTTAACCAGTTATACCACTCCTTGTAATAGAACCTGCTACAAGATTTTAACGCGTTTCTCTCTTTCGATATATCGAAAAACAAATGCCATCCGCGAGCTGACATCGACATATGACATATACACCTCCTTGTTGCAGATCACTTCACGGTAGAGTGGAAGTCAAATTAACCTGTGGAACTGCGCCAGACTTCGAGTATCCATTAAGTGCATCGCTACATGAGTCTGCAGGCAAGCTCTCTGATGTGTCATAGCAGTACACGGATTTGTTTCCAGACTATGTGTTTCCAATCTGCACCACTTGTTGAGTCTCATCTAGGTACAAGGCGAGTGTCACTATAGTTTTTATGGTCTTCCTATCCAAAATGCAAGCATGTAGATCATCACGAAGAGGGGAATTTTTAAGGATTTTTTAGTAGGCTGTTGTATAGGACACGGAAATATCCTCATATAAAATCAATCACCGCATGGGTATGCCAGAAAAAATATGAAAAAGATGAAATAAAAATCGGTAAAAATCGAGACAACTTGGAAATAGGTACAATTGAGGGAACTATGACGAAATATGTAAAATCGCGCAGAAACTTTGAAAATTACATAAATTGACTGAGAATATATAAAATTAGAGAAAAGGTACTAAGAAATGCGGGGAACTGAGGTGGGTTGGGGGTACACGGACAATCAAGACCGAGAAAAGCTTAAAAATTATGCTCTGGCTGCATTCCGTTTCAGCCCTCCCCTCCCCCTGTAAACTACGTGGGCGCTGTATTAAAGTGAGCGAAACATATTTATCCCAGTCCATAACTATGTTCTCACACATGGAGTCGAATATAGAGATTACAGAACTACGGTTATTTCTCACAAGCAATGTTATTTCTTAAGTATTAAGGAGAAGAATCAGTGCCTTTGTCAGACTTAAGCCATTCCCTAGAGTGTTCTGTAGGAGAGTGGACTGATGCCACATATATCACCTTTAATAGTGTGAGGGGGGTGTACTTGAGAGATGTGGTGTTAGGATGAAATTGCTATATTATCCTACACACGAGCAAAACTACCTAACATCAGACCAGGACTTCTTTGTGGAAGAGGAATGCTACCAGAGCCATAGTGATGTTACTATAAACAGCAATAAGACTGTTACATCTCATTTGGCTACTGTTTGTGGTGCTTACTCCCTCATAAGAATTTGCTGCTTTTCCGTGCGCGTTTTCGTGCAGCAGGGCATGGGTGGCACCTCAATGCATCGGCTAGCGAAAATATTCATGTCGGTTTTTCTTCGCTCTCTATCCTATTGAGACATACCCACATCTATCAAAACCGATACTGCTAATAATAATATGCAGGACTGACGCAGGAAGTGTGATTGAGGGTATGTACGTTTCAGACTTAAGGAGACGAATAAAATCGATTAATTTCCTAAGAGACAGAGCAGCAGTCTCCTGACTTCGTTCTAGTTGGTTTACAAGCAGCTTGAGCGACGTATATACACTGACGATGCCTTCCTATGACATCAGAATAGTGCAGAAGTAAGTAGTTTTATTTTTAGCATGGTGCAGCAGAGTCAGCAACTGTAAAATGTAATTATATTAAATTTCAGCCTCCAGTTGCGTAAGCAAATAAACTTTACCTGAGTTTAGGCTAAAATAATGTAGTCTTCTTCAGAAATGTCACAACATAAAATTAAAATTAAAACATGCCAGGTATTGGCTTTGTCAAACTTAAAATGTTAGTACTACAGTACATAGTCATAAGACTATGTCACTTCTACTAATGTTTTGGTGTGGCCTATCGGTAAAATATTAGTAGAAGTGACGCAGTCTTATGACTATGTACTGTAGTAGTAACATTTTAAGTCTGACAAAGCCAATATCTGGCATGTTTTAATGTTAATTTTATATTGTGACATTTCTGAAGAAGACTACATTATTATAGCCGAAACTCAGGTAAAGTTTATTTGCTTACGCAACTGGAGGCTGAAATTTAATATAAGTAGTTTTATCATTTTAAAGTTTGTCACCATAGTGATTGGGGTTGGAAACCTGCAGGGTGGTTGTATGTCCGATGTTGGACAAATACACTCCTGGAAATGGAAAAAAGAACACATTGACACCGGTGTGTCAGACCCACCATACTTGCTCCGGACACTGCGAGAGGGCTGTACAAGCAATGATCACACGCACGGCACAGCGGACACACCAGGAACCGCGATGTTGGCCGTCGAATGGCGCTAGCTGCGCAGCATTTGTGCACCGCCGCCGTCAGTGTCAGCCAGTTTGCCGTGGCATACGGAGCTCCATCGCAGTCTTTAACACTGGTAGCATGCCACGACAGCGTGGACGTGAACCGTATGTGCAGTTGACGGACTTTGAGCGAGGGCGTATAGTGGGCATGCGGGAGGCCGGGTGGACGTACCGCCGAATTGCTCAACACGTGGGGCGTGAGGTCTCCACAGTACATCGATGTTGTCGCCAGTGGTCGGCGGAAGGTGCACGTGCCCGTCGACCTGGGACCGGACCGCAGCGACGCACGGATGCACGCCAAGACCGTAGGATCCTACGCAGTGCCGTAGGGGACCGCACCGCCACTTCCCAGCAAATTAGGGACATTGTTGCTCCTGGGGTATCGGCGAGGACCATTCGCAACCGTCTCCATGAAGCTGGGCTACGGTCCCGCACACCGTTAGGCCGTCTTCCGCTCACGCCCCAACATCGTGCAGCCCGCCTCCAGTGGTGTCGCGACAGGCGTGAATGGAGGGACGAATGGAGACGTGTCGTCTTCAGCGATGAGAGTCGCTTCTGCCTTGGTGCCAATGATGGTCGTATGCGTGTTTGGCGCCGTGCAGGTGAGCGCCACAATCAGGACTGCATACGACCGAGGCACACAGGGCCAACACCCGGCATCATGGTGTGGGGAGCGATCTCCTACACTGGCCGTACACCACTGGTGATCGTCGAGGGGACACTGAATAGTGCACGGTACATCCAAACCGTCATCGAACCCATCGTTCTACCATTCCTAGACCGGCAAGGGAACTTGCTGTTCCAACAGGACAATGCACGTCCGCATGTATCCCGTGCCACCCAACGTGCTCTAGAAGGTGTAAGTCAACTACCCTGGCCAGCAAGATCTCCGGATCTGTCCCCCATTGAGCATGTTTGGGACTGGATGAAGCGTCGTCTCACGCGGTCTGCACGTCCAGCACGAACGCTGGCCCAACTGAGGCGCCAGGTGGAAATGGCATGGCAAGCCGTTCCACAGGACTACATCCAGCATCTCTACGATCGTCTCCATGGGAGAATAGCAGCCTGCATTGCTGCGAAAGGTGGATATACACTGTACTAGTGCCGACATTGTGCATGCTCTGTTGCCTGTGTCTATGTGCCTGTGGTTCTGTCAGTGTGATCATGTGATGTATCTGACCCCAGGAATGTGTCAATAAAGTTTCCCCTTCCTGGGACAATGAATTCACGGTGTTCTTATTTCAATTTCCAGGAGTGTATATCCTGCATTAGAGTATCAAGAGCTTTGCATTCTGCGCGACAAATACTTCGGAAGCCATATGGTTTTAACATTATAGCATTTTTAGGTCCAGAACCGTGTAGCTATAGGAATGTGTGTTTATAATCTACGATCATTTCTCTCACGCCAGTACCTTCCTGGTACTGACTCCAGACAGTGGAATAATACTTCAGAACTGATAAAACAGCTGATTTATGTGAATTGTTTCGAAATCCATCCATGTGGAGCTCCATCATGTATCAACCACACATTTCTCCTTAATCGTCTGTTACATCACTGCAACACTCCTATGTCTACTATACACCGATAGGAGGTGCTACGCTCCTCGACATGCACGCATCTGGAGAGATCTTGTGCATCTGAATGGTTGCTGTGGGTAAGACTGGTGTGGAACAGTCTTTGCTGAACAGCAGCTCAAGTGGGACGAAGTGTTTCGGCAGTGCAACGAGTGGGCACAGAATGGTTCACAGAAGGCTATAGAACACGATGAGATGGGTGACGTCACATCACCCAGATCACCCCCCGAGAAGATCGACATCTCATCTGAATGGCATTGAATGGTAGATCTGTGTCCTCCTCGGCCGGCCGCAGTGGCCATGCGGTTCTAGGGGCTCCAGTCTAGAACCGCGCGACCGCTACGGTCGCAGGTTCGAATCCTGCCTCGGGCATGGATGTGTGTGATGTCCTTAGGTTAGTTAGGTTTAAGTAGTTCTAAGTTCTAGGGGACAGATGACCACAGATGTTCAGTCCCATAGTGCTCAGAGCCATTTGAATCATCTTTTGTGTCCTCCTCGGCTCTGGCGCAACAGTGGAAAGTGTAACACATTGTCCACTATCAGGGGCGACAGTCCGTCGCCATTTATTATGGCATTGGTTATGTGCGTGTCGTCCACTTCTCTGCCTATCTTTGACGAATGTGCAGAAAGATCCTAAATGGCAATCGTCTATGGAACGGCATCATTGGGGACAGGAATGGCATCAGATAGTGTTTTTGAACGAATCCAGGTTCTGTTTGTTTGGAAATGATAGCCGCATTTTGGTTCGCCGCAGACAGGGGAGCGGTATCACAGTGACTGCATTTGCACAAGACATACAGCGCCAACTCAAGGCCTTATGGTGTCGGGAGCTGTTAGGTACAACCACAAATCACAGTTGGTTCGTGTTCAGGGCACTGTGACCAGTGTGACCTACGTGAATGACGAATGACATCCTGTGACCTGTAGCCATACTCTTTCTTCACAACACCTCAGACACCATTATTCAGCAAGACAGTGCACGACCACATGTTGCTGCATGAATATGCGCCTTCTTGGTATCACAGCATGTCAGCCTTTTACCCTGGCCCGTCAGATCACTAGACTTGTCGCCAATCGAAAATGTGTGGGGTATGGTGAAAAGATGGGTACAGTGCTGTGACCCAGTGCCAACCAGAACAGATGAACTTAGGAAACGGTGAATACAGCATGGTTGCCTACATCACAGGACGCCATTCGCGCCTTTTACACGTCGATGACTTCACGCAGGACCTATGGCGGACCCTGTGCCTGCTAGGCAACGGGACACATGCTGAACCAAGGTGACTGAAATGCTAATCATTTCTGCAGAACATACTAATGTACATGCCCTGTGAATATGAACGTCCTGTCTCTAGTCCTTCAAGATGTTCTGTTTTTTTCTAAACATTAGTGTGCATGCACTGTGCTTGTGTACGACCAGCAGTCATTACTCGCCAAGTGACGCTGCTGTAACCTGGACGGGTTTATACCGATAGTAAGTCGGTGGTTATAATGTTCTGACTGATCGGTGTAGTTGACTGACCAATCACATGCCTGAGCGACAGAGTTCTGTGGAAGCATGCCCTGATGAACGCCAGACAAAGGCTTTTCTTCTGTTTCCTGTTTATGATAGCGCTGGATCTTAATGCTTATCGGGGCTGGCTTGGAGACGCTCTGTGTACTGAGTTTATGTTAAGATCTTATAGTTATTCTCATGCCGTAACCCTCAAACTAAACAAATGTAACGTATTGCAAATACAAAGACAGAAAAACCCTTCATTGTATGATTACACCATTACAGAACAATCACTGGAAGCAGTTATTTCCATAAAATACCTAGAAGTATGTATAGAGTGATATGAAAACGAACAGCCTCATAAAATTAATCGCGAGTAAGGCCGACTGAGATTCATTGGACTAATCCTCAGGAAATGTAGCCGGTCAACAAACACCCGTTCTACCAATACTTAAGTATTACTCGTTGGCATGGGATCTGTACTAGGTACGACTGGTAGATGAAATAGAGAAGATACAAAGAACAGCCACATTTTTCATTACATGTTCATTTAGTAAGCTCGAAAGCGTTGCGAAGATGCTCAGCCAGCTCCGATACAAACGCTGCAAGAAAGGTCTTCTGTGTCACGGTATGGTCTGCTGTTAAACTATTGATAGTGTACGTTCCTACAAAAGTCAACTCATATATTGCTTACCCTACGCATATCTTGCGAAAAAATCATCTAGATAGAATTGGATAGGTTCAGACCCACACGTAGGGTTACCAGCGGTCGTTCTTCCCGCGAGGGAAGGAGGGAGTGACACTAGTACACAAGGTACCCTTCGCGACGTACCGTGAGGACGTGGCTTGGGGAGTATGGATATAGATGCAGGTGTACAAGAATTATGGTGACGTCGTAGGTATGCTAGCACAGCTTGGCGTAATATTTTCTTTGCAGCGTTTTCAGGAATTTAGATGTACTTTATTTATTTATTTATTTATTGTTCCGTGGGACCAAATTAAGGAGAAGTCTCCATGGTCATGGAACGAGTCAATACATGAAATTATAACACGATGTTAGAAACAGATAAAATGAAATATAAAAAAAAACATATTCAGGTGACAAGTCGTAAGTTTAAATGAAGACAATCAACAATGTAACACTGGAATTTGCTTAATTTTTTAGCTCTTCCAGGAGCTCCTCGACAGAATAGAAGGAGTGAGCCATGAGGAAACTCTTCAGTTTAGACTTAAAAGAGTTTGGGCTACTGCTAAGATTTTTGAGTTCTTGTGGTAGCTTATTGAAAATGGATGCAGCAGAATACTGCACTCCTTTCTGCACAAGAGTCAAGGAAGTGCATTCTACATGCAGATTTGATTTCTGCCTAGTATTAACTGAGTGAAAGCTGCTAACTCTTGGGAATAGGCTAATATTGCTAACAACAAACGACATTAAAGAAAATAAATACTGTGAGGGCAATGTCAGAATTCCCAGATTTTTGGATAGGGGTCGACAAGAGGTTCTCGAACTTACACCACATATAGCTCGAACAGCCCGTTTTTGAGCCAAAAATACCCTTTTTGAATCAGAAGAATTACCCCAAAAAATAATACCATACGACATAAGCGTATTAAAATATGCGAAGTAGACTACTTTTCGTGTTGAAGTGTCACTTATTTCAGATACTGTTCTAATGGTAAATAAAGCAGCATTTAGCTTCTGAACAAGATCCTGGACATGGGCTTTCCACAACAGCTTACTATCTATCCGAACGCCTAGGAATTTGAACTGTTCCGTCTCGCTTATAATATGCCCATTCTGTCTGATCAAAATATCGGTTCTTGTTGAATTGTGAGTTAGAAACTGTAAAAACTGAGTCTTACTGTGATTTAGCATCAAATTATTTACCAAAAGCCATGAACTTATTTCATGAACTATATTATTTGTTACTGTTTCAATATTACACACAAGATCCTTCACTATCAAGCTGGTGTCATCAGCAAACAGAAATATTTTTGAATCACCTGTAATACTAGAAGGCATATCATTTATATAAATAAGAAACAGCAGTGGCCCCAGCACCGACCCTTGGGGAACGCCCCACTTAACAGTGCCCCATTGGGACTGAACATCACTACCACTCTCAATATTGCGGAGAATTACCCTCTGCTTTCTGTTCTTAAAGTAAGAGGCGAACCAATTGTAAGCTACTCCCCTTACTCCATAATGGTCCAACTTCTGCAGTAATATTTTGTGGTCAACACAGTCAAAAGCCTTCGTTAAATCAAAGAAAACACCTAGCGTTCGCAACCTTTTATTTAATCCGTCCAAAACCTCACAGAGAAGAGAGAATATAGCATTTTCAGTTGTTAAACCATTTCTAAAACCTAACTGAACATTTGACAGCAAATTATGTGAATTTAAATGCTCCAGTAACCTTGTATATACAACCTTCTCGATAACTTTAGCAAACACCGATGGCATAGAAATAGGTCTAAAATTGTCAACATTATCAATGTCTCCCTTTTTATAAAGTGGCTTCACTACCGAGTACTTTAATCGGTCAGGAAACCGACCACTCCTAAAGGAAAAGTTACAGATATGGCTGAGAACTGGGCTAACATACATAGAACAATACTTCAGTATTCTGCTAGATACCCCGTCATATCCATGAGAGTTCTTGGTCTTTAGTGATTTAATTATTAACTCAATCTCCCTCTTGTCAGTATCATGGAGGAGCATTTCAGGTAACAGTCTCGGAACACTTTTTTCTAAGAGCGCTATATGATTCCCTGTTGGGACTAGGTTTCTATTTAGTTCACCTGCTATATTCAGAAAGTGATTATTAAATACTGTACATATATGCGACTTATCAGTAACACGGACATTCCCACTACGCACTGATTCTATATCCTCGACCTGTCTCTGCAGACCAGCCACTTCCTTTACGACTGACCATATGGTTTTACTTTTATCCTGAGACTTAGCTATTCTATCTGCATACCACATACTCTTTGCCTTCCTAATAACATTTTTAAGTACCTTACAATACTGTTTGTAATGGGCTGCTGCATTTAGATTTTGACTGTTTCTAACGTCTTGATATAATTGCCACTTTGTTCTACAAGATATTCTTATCCCTCTAGTCAGCCACCCAGGCTGCCTGTTTGTGCTAGTACCCTGTTTTAAACGTTCTAACGGAAAGCAACTTTCAAAGAGCATGAGAAAAGTCTTGAGAAAAGCATTATATTTATCGTCTACTGTATCAGCGCTATAAACATCTTGCCACTCTTGTTCCTTTATAAGGTTTACAAAGGTCTCTACAGCAACTGGATCAGCTTTCCTGAACAGCTGATGACTATATTTAACACGTGTTGCAGCATAAAAATCTTTTAAAGTTAAAATTTGCGCATCATGATCTGAAAGGCCATTCACCTTTTTGCTAACAGAATGCCCTTCTAGTAATGAGGAATGAACAAAAATGTTGTCTATGGTTGTTCTACTGTTCCCTTGCACTCTCGTTGGAAAGAATACGGTTTGCATAAGATTATATGAATTAAAGAGGTCTACCAGCATCCTCTTCCTTGCACAATCACTTATACAATTAATATTGAAGTCACCACATACAACTAACTTTTTGTATTTCCTATAAAGTGAACCAAGAACCTCCTCTAGCTTTAGCAAAAATGCTGTGAAATCGGAGTCTGGGGATCTATAAGTAACAGCAGTTACAAGTTTAGCTCCGTTAAATTTAACCACAGCTGCACAACATTCAAACACCTTTTCAGTGCAGTACTTTGAAACATCAATTGACTCAAATGCGATGCCGTTTTTCACATACATGGCTACTCCCCCACACCGCAAAGAGCTCCTCGAAAAGCAGCCAGCCAACCTGTATCCTGGTAAAGGAAGCCTCTGAATTATCTCCTTATTTAAGAAGTGTTCAGATATACCAATAATTTCAGAGTCAACATCTACAAGCAGTTCACTTACTTTATCTCTAATACCTTGTATATGTTGATGAAATATACTAATTCCCTCATTACTCGGATACCTAAGCTTTGTCAAAAGTGATTCCCTTGTTAGAGAGACTACCCTTAAGCAGGAATACCTATCAGCTGACTTCAATCTAAGAAAGGTGCAGCTCTAACACCCACTACTGCAGGAATTTTCCCATGAGTGATCCCACCAACCCCACCTATGCTGTCACCTATAAGCTTTGCCAACCTCCCCTTCCCATACCTGTTGAGGTGCAGGCCATGTCTAGTGAAACCCGTCCTGCTGATAGACTCCACCGACACCACTGAAATGTGACCCATGCTTTCTGTCATCAGCGCACCCCCAAGTCTCATGTTATTAAGCCTGACGGCAGTATTAAGATGAGGCCGATCGTGACGCTGAAACAGTTCCACGAAATGCACATTCGTGTTGCCAGTCTGAGTGGCTATCTTTTCCAGGTCACCATCTATGTTATACTCCCCATCCCTATCAATACTATTACCAGCCCCACCCACAATCACTACCTGATCCTCTTTAGTAAAATCCCTACATATCCCCCCTATGTTAACAGTCACCTGAGCCAACCCTGCATTAGGCGTCACAATGCTGGTGACCTGGTGACTTTCACTCGTGCCCAGGCTTAATATCGATTGTTCAAGGACAGAGATCTTGTTCCATGTTCACAGAACAACATCGATATTTCAGTTGTTCAAAAAATGGTTCAAATGGCTCTGAGCACTATGGGACTTAACATCTGTGGTCATCAGTCCCCTAGAACTTAGAACTACTTAAACCTAACCAACCTAAGGACATCACACACATCCATGCCCGAGGCAGGATTCGAACCTGCGACCGTAGCGGTCACGCGGTGCCAGACTGAAGCGCTTAGAACCGCACGGCCACACCGACCGGCATTTCAGTTGTCAAATGGCTCTGAGCACTATGGGACTTAACGTCTGAGGTCATCAGTCCCCTAGAACTTAGAACTACTTAAACCTTACTAACCTAAGGACATCACACACATCCATGACCGAGGCAGGATTCGAACCTGCGACCGTAGCTGTCGCGCGGTTCCAGACTGTAGTGCCTAGAACCGCTCGGCCATACCGGCCGGCTTTCAGTTGTCCATCCATGATATTAAAGTATGACATTCATTACTTTCCCACTATTTAGATATTGGTCCGAGTATTCTAAAGTATATGGAGTTTTTCCTTTTGATCTGTTCCTTGTGTTTCGTGGAATTGTACTCCACGTGGTTTATCATAGGACAAATGTAATTTTCTTGTTGCCACTGTTTACAGAGTTAATGAATGATAGTAAGGAATCATCTGAAAGTACTCCCGATTTATTCACGTCCCCCACTGACTCACACAACTCACTCGAGTTTTAAGTTGTTCCCATGTGTTCTTACGTTTTCAAGTGAGACACTACTTGATCTGACAAGTTGACACTTACAGGCTGCCCTCAGCAGAATTATTATTCGAAGAAGAGCTGCCGTCAGTAGGAATATTTTGAATTCTTTGGATGCATATTTCAGCCAGCAAGGTAATTCAATGTTGCAGAGACTTCGATACTTCATGGTGTTCCAAAATATGCTTGACGTGATTGTTGCATTCCATGATCTTTTTGTGAATACGCGTTAGTCTTGCAAGGTGAAGTTTCACAGTCTTCGTTGCACGAGATCCGGCTGTAAGGAAGGTCGCAATCGACTTATAGATCGTGCCAGGAAGTTAGTGGGTGTAATTGTAATCTTGCATTCATTAAAATATTTGTTCAAGCGCCCCTTTTTCTCCTTTGTACAATGAAAGCAATTCTTGCTTATGAATATTTCAATAAAAATTAGATCAGTTAGCGTCAGTGATTATTCTTGCGTTGAAATCTTGTATACAAGCAGGAATTTTCAGAGAACTTAACGACAGTACTGGGCACTACGCTCTGTAGCTTGAATAATTAGCTCGAGCCCCCACGTGCTATGGCACGAAAATATGTGTACTATTAGTTATACTCAACACTCAGCTTAATTGAGCGGCCCAGAGATGTGGCTGGTCTCAATGTTTGGCTACGTTTTTCGTCATAGGGTGCCAGCTCACACCTGTCGTAAACTCAACTTTCAAGTTGAAATAAAAATATAAAAAAACAATTCAGGAAGGTATTGTGGTGAAATTTAAAAAATATTAAGTCACTCACATTGATTTATAATTTGAACAAGTAGTTTATTTTTATTTTTCCAGGAAAGTCTTCAATATATTGACTAAACACTTAAAATGCAGTCTGAGGGGCAAAAACGTCAGGGCAGCAGTGAATAACTGATGCTACAACACTTCCCTATAAAATTCAAATGTCGCGATCACGGCACTCGTCAGTCTGTTAACAGTTCATAAAGTACACTGTTGTCTGCTGTCCTAACCCACTATATTGCGCTCAACTTCATCGTTTTCTAACGTCGCTACATACATACTTGTCCCCGAATGTGGCTACCAGCCCACTGCTAGCGCCAGATGGGCGGTATGTCCGGCTCTTAGCGTACTCAAACTCAACTCCCGTCAAAGATGGCCGCCCTATCCACCCTCGAAACGACTAACTTAGAACAATGTTTAACAAAAAAATTACGGACATTGTAAGACTAAACATAAAAACACATGTGATACATTGAAAAGTATGGATGTTTTACGGGCAATAACAATCTTAAGTCCAATTTTATGTCTGCCACCGTGTGTCCACAAATAATGTTCTTGTGGCGTGATTTTGCTTTTTCCAGATTTTTGATACTAAACATAGATAAACAAATAAAAATACAAATTAATTACTCACCTACCTCTTTAAACTTCAGAATGCTGCCGCTAGTTTCGGATCTTTAAATCCATTTATTACCAAAAACACAGTTTCTCTCAGTCGAATCCCATATTCTGACCTCTCATTCAAAAATGGTACAGTTTCTGCTAAACCGGCTATGATTTCTCGATGCAGCTCTACTAGCCGCATCCGTAGACACTTTGTTTATATTAATGGGCCAAAAAATTGCCGAAATATTAGCTTTTGAACTTTTATAAATTTACAATTTTTAAGAGAATAATAACTTTTAAACTATTATATACTTTTGTGGCGCGTCTAGATAATTTAGCTTTACATACTTTTCTGTCCATGAGTGCCAAATCGCATCTTTGTGTCACTCTCAGTTTTGTTTTTATCAATTTTTCTCTGGAATATAAATTCCTCCAAGCGTGCAAACACTGCCATACGCTCCCCTGCCTAGCTCCCGCTCGGGTTTTTCCAAGGCCGCGTAAACGCTAGCCGCTCTCCAGGCCCTGTAGCAATCGCCAGCTACGTGCCCTGCGGCGGGAAACTTCCGCTCTAATTTCCCCCCACAGCTTGTACGCTCACAAACTTCACTGAAACCAAATCTCTGATCATAATCATCATCATCGTCAGACAGTTAGATCGTTTGGTGACGTGGCCTCTTTGAGTCAGCGTCCAACATATGATCCCTGCAGGTTCTTCCATTTCTGCCCATCTTGAGCTTCCTGTTGCCAATTCATTCCATCTGTCTTTCTGAAGTCTCTGTCCCATGGTCTTCCCCTTGGTCTTTTTTGGTAAATTGGGATTCAATATAGTAGTTGTTCTGACCACCTGCCATCTTTTCTTCGAGCGAAATGGCCAACCAGAAGAAGGCACTTATTCACAGGCTGACCGTACCGCATCTCTTAAATGTTGAGTTTAATAAAAAAAAAGAGAGGAGACTTTCAATGTTGTACCGTATTCAGGTCGACCATCAACAGACATAAAGACATGTGATTTTCACGATATGTGACACATCATGGCACATG
Source organism: Schistocerca cancellata (assembly GCF_023864275.1). NCBI lineage: Eukaryota > Metazoa > Arthropoda > Insecta > Orthoptera > Acrididae > Schistocerca > Schistocerca cancellata. The sequence goes on from NC_064629.1 coordinate 274,404,581, forward strand.
ATCGGCAACTATCTCTGAAATTCACACTGAAGGTGTAGTATATTAGCAGCGGCAGCGTTCAAGTTCTGATTCATAAACATCTGGGAAGTGAAAGAGCTGTTCTCGATTTTACCACACAAACTGACCGAAGAGTGGAAGGCAAAATGGATAAAAAAAATATTTCCGTGAAACTTGTGACCGAAAGCCATCTTTTTTCAAACCATAGGTGATGGAGTCTAGTAGTACCAGTTTAATGAGGAATACAGGCGACAGTCCTCAAGGCCCCAGAAGAGCTGCCTCAGATGCCCAGAATCACGATAATTTTGATAGAGAGAAGATTTATATTTAGTTTTGGGACATGTCACCAGATCAAGTCGCAAAAAACCATTGTGATGGACATCAGCATCGTACACGGCTGGGCCAAAAGGATAAATCTGCAAATAGCAGACCATTGTCTTAGCGCAAGGCATATGATGTACGAGATGACAAAAGTTATATCCCAGATTCTTCTTTCTGTGGCTGCGTGATAAAAGAGTCAATCTTTATATCTACGACAGATCCCATTTCAAGAGGGGTTCCGGATTCCAATTCCTGTAGTCTGGAACCCTACGCTTTCCACCATCAGATCAAGACGAGTAGGACCAGAAATCCGACGATATCCAGTCACAGCATAGAGGAGCATCCACATAGCTCTCTCTCTTCTGCCCCAACCCTATAAAAATATAACTTGCCGTCACGCCTACTTTTAATGTGCCACGGATGCCTATAATTTTAAAACTAAGAAAAATATATAAAATTATTTTATATAAAAATGATAAATTGTTTGTTTACGTCACTGCTTAGAACGTAGCTATAAAATGGTTCAAATGGTTCTGAGCACTATGGGACTTAACATCTCAGTCATCAGTCTCCTAGACTTAGAACTACTTAAACCTAACTACCCTAAGGACAGCACACACATCCAAGCCCGAGGCAGGATTCGAATCTGCGACCGTAGCAGCAGCGCAGTTCCGGACTGAATGTACGTACGTATAGCGCAGCTTGCTAGGAACTGCAGATCAGAGAAATACAACACTTAAAAAGTATTCTTGCGAGGATACACTACTGGCCATTACAGCTCCTTCACCGAGAAGAAATGCAGATGATAAAAGTGTATTCATTGGACAAATATATTATACTAGAACTGACATGTGATTACATTTTCACGCAATTTGGGTGCATAGATCCTGAAAAATCAGTACCCAGAACAACCACCACTGGCCGTAATAACGGCCTTGATACTCCTGGGCATTGAATCAAAACACAGCTTGGATGGCGTGTACAGGAACAGCTGCCCATTCAGCATCAACACGATACCACAGTTCAAGAGTAGTGACTGGCGTATTGTGACGAGCCAGTTGCTCGGCCACCATCGACCAGACGTTTCCTATTGGTGAGAGATCTTGAGAATGTGCTGGCCAGGACAGCAGTCGAACATTTTCTGTATCCAGAAAGGCCCGCAACATGCGGTCGTGCATTATCCTGCTGAAATGTAGGGTTTCGCAGGGATCGAATGAAGGGTAGAGCCACGGGTCGCAACACATCTGAAATGTAACGTCCACTGCACAAAGTGCCGTCAATGCCAACAAGAGGTGACCGGGACGTGTAACCAATGGCACCCCATACCATCACGCCGGGTGATACGCCAGTATGGCGATGACGAATACAAGCTTCCAATGTGCGTTCAACGCGATGTCGCCAAACACGGATGCGACCTTCGTGATGCTGTAAACAGTACCTGGATTCATCCGAAAAAATGACGTTTTGCCATTCGTGCACCCAGGTTCGTCGTTGAGTACACCATCGCAGGCGCTCCTGTCTGTGATACAGCGCCAAGGGTAACCGCAGCCATGGTCTCCAAGCTGATAGTCCATGCTGCTGGAAACGTCGTCGAACTGTTCGTGCAGATGGTTGTTGTCTGGCAAACGTCCCCATCTGTTGACTCAGGGATCGAGACGTGGCTGCACGATCCGTTACAGCCATGCGGATAAGATACCTGTCATCTGGACTGCTAGTGATACGAGGCCGTTGGGATCCAGCACGGCGTTCCGTATTACCCTCCTGAACCCACCGAGTCCATATTCTGCTAACACTCATTGGATCTCGACGAACGCGAGCAGCAATGTTGCGATACGATAAATCGCAATCGCGATAGGCTACAATTCGACCTTTAGCCAAGTCGGAAACGTGATGGTACGCATTTCTCCTCCTTACACGAGGCATCACAACGTTTCACCAGGAAACGCCGGTGAACTGCTGTTTGTGTATGAGAAATCGGTTGGAAACTTTCCTCATGTCAGCACGTTGTAGGTGTCGCCACCGGCGCCAACCTTGTGTGAATGCTCTGAAATGCTGATCATTTGCATATCACAGCATCTTTTTCCAGTCGGTTAAATTTCAGGTCTGTAGCACGTCATCTTCGTGGTGTAGCAATTTTAATGGCCAGTAGTGTATGAGAAGTATAGGTGTCATCCAACTTATTTAAGAACTATAAAAGCAACGATCTCTCTCCCCTTCGACAACTTTATAGTTTACACAAGATAAAATCCAAGTGTGCTCTCACCATTATCAACAAATCACGTAACATAACAGTTGTGAACAAAGTCTGTAGAGTAATGCTATGCGAACATGGAAATGAGGGGACCGCTGTTTCTTACAGTCGTTTCTGGTTAGTCTTTCTTTAGCAGAGGGTCTTTTCCCTCTGTATTTCCTCACTCAGCTTCCTTTGAGTTTTCGCTTTTACCTGTAGGCTCATTAATCGTGTCTGATCGTGTCTGGTGCAGTCAGTCTGTCAACGAGCGTCTGTTCCTAGCTGGTACATTCTCTAAAGGCGGTCAGGCCGCAAGCCAATCTACATGGGCAAGCAACTAAAAAACAAGTGAAAGGTGGTTAAACATGGCTTATAATTAATAGAATGCTTTGTCATTTTTGACAAATTTTACTCTTCTTAAGTTACCTAAGAAATTTAGAAACAAGGCATCTCTTGAATTATAGTAAGCTACCGAAGTAGAGGTGAAGAATTAAATGTGGCATTCGAATGGGAAAAACAGTAAACTCGTTGAGTGATATACATTACGAGGAACTACTTTTTGTTTTTATCTTTTTGAATTTCAAATAGTTTCGATGCATCTTTTTTGTTTTGAGCATTCGGTGCTGGAAATCAGACCTGGCCAAACAGCGCTCCGCGACCAAAAGAGCTCCGGCCGTGCTCCCGCCTAGCGCTCCGAGCGTAGCAGCTAGTTGGCCTGAGGGGTGGGAAGGAACAGACGCCGCTAGAGTAACGCAGTCGGATTGTCACAGTTTGCTAACAATAACAATTCTGTTAAATTAGATTTACATTCTGCATTAGGAATATCATGGTGTCCATGCATTTGTCCAAAAAAGTCATAAGTGGAGAAGCAATATCATTCAACGCTGAATGGAATTTGCTTCACTTTTCGTATAGTATGAAGACCATGTAATGCGCTTAGTACAACATCGCACTATTATGAGCTGGGAAAACTTCACTGGAACATCATTACAACACCAGTGAGAAAGACGATATGCTGCACTTGTCTTCTAACAAACAAGAGCGAATGTTCGCTGAACTTAAGGCGGCTGTTAGTGAAAAAACTGAGTTACGGGTCAATAGAGCACTGACAAAATCTTCTATGGTCGGCATCACCAATTATTTGAATTCATTAAGTCTTTTAAACCAAGGGGAGAATCATTTGGTAACATATATGGCGGACGAGATTGATGCTATCAAATAAAATGTAATCCTGTGGAAAAATCTGCTTCAAGTTCGTGGCATGGAACATTTTACAGAACTCAAGGGAGTAGTTTGTGCACCAGATATGACTGACTGCGTTTAAATATGTAATATTCCAGTGACTGAAACATCTCATCATGAGTTCTCAAAGAGATTGCAAGACTTCACGCGTTGAAGACTTATTTCGATCTATTCGTCAGACGGTTCTCACTTTTGACTGCTGATGTACCTCTTCATTGCCTCCAACTTGAGCTAACAGACGTACGGTGTAGCATCCGACTCAGTGCCCTGTTTGTGCAGTCCAGTAGTTTACAAGACTCTTATAAAATGTTACCCTAAGAGAAATATCCTCGACTGTACAGACAAGTCGCTACAGTTATTTCAACGTATATGTGCGAACGATTTTTTCTGGTATGGAACTGACAAGCTTCCACCAACATTGGGGTTTTCCGGTTTCTAATCTTCGTACCCCATATGTTCGACTTTATCACGAAGCATAGTTCCAGGCATATTTCATATTCTTATAAACTCTAAATGTATGAATTTATAAACATCACAAATTAATCTTAAATGCCTTTATTTACAGCTTTCTGTTGTTATGCTCACTGCATTAGCAACTGTCTAATGTCATCTAAGTGAACTAAATATGATACAAAATCACAAAATTTGTCTGTATTTTTGGAAGGAAAAGAGTAACCGTTAGGAAAAAATTGTGAATATTACGGAGTATAGGCTGCTTTTAAAATGACATTGTATTTAATTCTTTGAAGTTACGAATGTAGACTAAAAAAGGTAAAAACAGATTACATTTCTGGGGCTGAAATTCTTAAATACGATATGGCTGGTCGAAAATATGATACACATGTTACGCCGTTGTGTACACTGAAGACAGAAGTTTGATTTCTTAAAAATGAGTTAGAGAACACGAAAAACGATACGTATGTGTAACGGAGATTTTTCTGTGGGGAATATTTCTAGGATATTCATGGAATGAAATGTACGTCAGAATGGATCACAGAAATTTCCTTATATGTTTCCCATATTTTCAATACTATAAAATCAACCAGCAATGAGTAAGAACTGCTTGCAGTTATACGTAATATATCGACACTAGTGCTAAAATAAGAGATACACAAATAGGGGTCACTGTTTTATTGTTTTTCATGGATATAACACAAGCGTTAAACACAAATTAAATTCCTCGGTTGATATTTCTCACCCTATTCGTGAGATGAGGATCTGTCAAGTTACCTGCCACATCACTCTTATTAAGAAGAGATATGTCTTTTTCATTTTATTTGAAAACGATTTTGTCCTTGTCCCCAGATTCTAGAGCCAAACTTCTAGGTCATTTTCTAGTACTTTTTGGTGTTAGTTGGTTGCTTGGTTGTTTTGGGGAAGGAGACCAGACAGCGAGGTCATCGGTCTCATCGGATTAGGGAAGGACGGGGAAGGAAGTCGGCCGTGCCCTTTGAAACGAACCATCCCGGCATTTGCCTGGAGCGATTTAGGGAAATCACGGAAAACCTAAATCAGGATGGCCGGACGCGGGATTGAACCGTCGTCCTCCCGAATGCGAGTCCAGTGTCTAACCACTGCGCCACCTCGCTCGGTCTTGGTGTTAGTGCAGACGCATCTGTAGCTGTATGAATTCCTCTTTCTTCCTCGAAATTTAGCCAAGATATAGTCTCATACACCTAGATGTGCTAGATCATTCATTACAGTCGGATCTGGTCAGGATCGTCCAAGGGATCGACAGCATCCATGCTGTCGTCACTCTTGAAAAAGATGTCAGAATCGGAATCGCTCCCCTTAATTTCCTTTAATTTTGGTGTACTTGTGACAGCTTTGGTCACAGGCATAGCTTTCTGGCACTCCTGATTTTGGCCTAGTCTTTTTTTATTTGGGGTCTTTTGTTTTTCAGTAATGAGTTCACTGCTAAAGGTATGGTCTTCCGCGGCTGTGTCGCCGCAGTATGGGAAAAGCGGCAACCCGCGGTACACCGGTACGTGGCTGGTGGCAAAGCAGTAGGCGACGTTCACTTGTAGAACTGAAAAATACCATGTTTTTGAATGGAATGTAGTATATTTAAGGATTACATTGACTTCGTGATAATTAAATCCATAGAAAATGTGTAAATAATGAATAATGTAGTAGATAGAACACAATTTTCCGTGCATATAACACAAATTTCGTAGTTACAAAGCCAGTATTTGCGTAAATATGGCAAATATTCTAGAAATGTGTGCACATTTATTTTCAGTCTGAAAGTGCTGTTCATCAAAATTATTTTTTACCTCCAAAGTAAATTTTCTAATGGAAAATACAAATTATTACTAACTATTTCTCAACAATGGCAGCATAACTAACAGTAGCAACATTTTTGATAGGTATGGTTTCGTTGTGAACAGACTGGGTGTATCATTTTTGGAAGTTTTTGGCTATATCAGTTTTAGGTCATTTTACCCTACTTATTGCGCTACGTAGTGAAGTTACTACTTTGGTGGAAAAATAAAAAGTTGAAAATATACACTACTGGTAAAATGGTGCTTATAAAAGTGTGCTGCAATATTTGCTTCTTAGAAGTGTTCGCACTGTGTTGCAAACACGTCTGCCTACGTTTCCCGCGTGTGCAGCCTTCAGATATAGCCGTCTCACTCACACACCTTCTCGGATTAGCACAGTGGTGGAAGCGCTGACCGGACTCACCTGCGCTGGAAGGGTGCGTGCGCTCTCTGGGAACGAAAACGTTGGACAGGCTTGCTGTAAATAGCATACTACGTTCTTTATATATTAGGATTTATATGGACTAAACTCGCCTGCAGCTCATCTGTCTTCACAGCGGTAAGCATATGTATTACTGCAAGCCAATTCTGGTTACTAAAAAGTGTCGTCTGTATGTCATGCTATATAAGTATAAGCAACACGCAAATAATATTCATTTGGGTGGTGGAGGGGCTCATCATTCTTCTGAGTGGTTTGATGCACTAAGAGAAGCACTTCTACACATTGTCCTCAATTATCTGCTGAATATTTTCCAATATCAGTGTTCTCCAATAATTAGCCGAGCGGTCTATGCGCTGCAGTCATGGACTGTGCGGCTGGTCCCGGCGGAGGTTCGAGTCCTCCCTCGGGCATGGGTCTGTGTGTGTGTTTGCCCTTAGGATAATTTAGGTTAAGTAGTGTGTAAGCTTAGGGACTGATGACTTTAGCAGTTAAGTCCCCTAGGATTTCACACACATTTTGTTCCCCAATAGTTTTTACCCTCTATAGCCCCATCAAGTACCTTGGATGATGTCATCTTGTGTCTTCTTCTTCTCAATATTTTTCACAAGTTCTTCAATATGCGGATTCTGCAGAGAATCTCCTCATTTCTTATCTTAACAGTCCTCCTAAATTTCAACGTCATTCTACAGTATTACACCTCAAACCGGTTCGATAATCTTCTTTTCGGGATTTCCCCACAATGTGCGATTCACTTCCATAAAATGCTGTGCTCCAAACGCACATTTTCAGTAATTTCTTCTTCACATGAAAGCCGGTGTTTGATAGTAGTAGACTTCGTTTGGCCAAGAATGTCCTGTTCGCCCGTGCTAGTCTGCTTTCTATGTCCTCCTCGCATCGTCCATCATGTATTATTTTACTTCCAAGGTAACAGAATTCCCTCATTTCGTCTACTTCGTTGTCCTCAATTTTGATGTTAAATAAGACTCACGCGACTGCTTAACGCACGGTGCACAGAGACTGAAGATTTGTGATGAGTAGCATTTCGATTTCGTATAAGAATGACGAGACAGAGGACAGCGTGAGCAGGCTTTGTAGGGGGTTCCCCTGGGCTGGCGCAGCACTCGGAGATGGTAACGCCGTTCCTCACTTGATTACCGGCCCGAAGTGTCTCTTCTCCTTCGTTCCGACTCAGACCTGTCGGCGGCATATTGATCGACCGGCCCGTGTCTCTGGAAGCACGACGGCTCTCTTCTCACGGCTCCCCCGCCAACAAACTGCTTCTCCGTCCGAATATGCGATACAAGCCTCACGACCAGCTTGCCGTCCTCATAAGGAAGTATGCAGTACCTTTATCATCTTTCACTTCTAATTACGTGAGTAACCGTTACCTATATACCTCTGTGAATGTTCCACTCTTTCATTTTATCACAGCAACTATCTCGCGGCTTTCGTTGTGTTACGATTAAAGCTTTTGATTTTCCAAATATCGTTGTGCAATTATACCGGGTGAGCCGGAATTTCACCAACAGAATCGCGGAATTTCTTCAGGGATATTTTATGAGTATTTTGGAATAAGGGGCCCAATGTCTCTGACAGGCTGGCACAGAACAATTCCATTTCGTATGATTTCTCACTCCCATTTATCTTTCTATCTGTACTGCACTGAAAATATCTACACTACAGTGCCTCTGTCGACGGTAGGCGCTGTGTTTTGAAACATATCTTTTCCATTAACTCACAGTACTTGATGTTGACAACAGTAGTGCCCACTTTACTCTTCGCTCACACAATTGCAGTGAGTACTGCTCGGTTCTGTATCAGAATTGTTTTTGCGGCAGTGTTAGTTGTAAGTTAAGAGTGATACTCTGCAGTATTGATAGATTTATTGCTGGTGAGTTGGCCGATATGCAGCAGGTGTATCGTTTCACCGAACGATTTTAAATGGCGTCACAACGACGCCGTTACGGCAGTGACGGCAACCACATAACAGTACTTTTGCATCTGAGAGTTGTTGCATTACTCTGTGTTTTGCGTTGTACATTTTGGTGACAGTATGTTACAGGTTATTCCACTGTCTTGATGGCATTTTCGAGGCAACAAAAACAATCTGGATAAGAAGCCGAATAAATTACGACTAATTTGTTACTCTGTTACGGGCCACTTATGAACACGGTTCCCATACACCAAAACAGTCAGAAAATATCCCATATCAACTTCTGAAAATTTTTCAGTTCTTCCTGTACTATATTTCGTTACTTTTTCTACTAAAGTCATTAAATTTCAGTTTTGATGTAAGAAAGATCCAATACTCAGCGATATACTGCAGCTTGTGAGAAATGCAGCACAATAAGGATAATTGCAATGAAACAAAGATTACGTATATCTTGAACTGGCACGAAAGATGTCTGGAACGAAATAGAAATCTCTGTTGATCAATTGTAGTTGCGGGACGGCGGCTGGTCAAATATTTACCATGGAGAATCGTCAAACACTCGTAGTTTTGAGAAATTATTTTATTTAGACAAACAGTTTCCGCATCTTAATAATGCCATCTTCAGGTCTCTGTATATTAAAAACGAATATGTGTGTAGTGTACGTGAAGGTATACCACAGGAGACTTTACAGAAAATGAAACGTAATATTAAACGTTCTTAAAACCAACAAAATGCTATTTGCAGCCTTAAGACAAGTGGTTGTGCATATACAGCATAACAAAGCAGCATATATATGTACACTTACTGGTCAGCACTGAAACCATTTTGACATCATAGAGTTATAAAAGGACATGACACACATGCGAAGAGACCAAAAATAGATAACATACAAACAGAAGTTTTTTCCACTTTCTACTTTTTATAGATGTTTCAAAATTATTTTTCTTTTTTTCTTTTTGTGTAATTTTAATATAAAAATCTACAAAATTCTTATAGATGAGAAATACCCTAATTCTTATTAAAACCTATCCACATTCAAAGTAAAAATTTGCGATATAAACTATGAAGTACACAAAACCTAAGTATTAACACTACTAGTTATGTATCAGAATTAGTTGTCACAACATCGAAAACGCAACCAGACGCAAAACCCAACAACCGACAAAATATTAAGTGAATAACGGTATGCAAAGAACATGGGAGGAATACTCATAAAGTACGTACAGTGCAAATGTTATACACCAAATCAAAAAATAAAAAGATATGGCATGGTGCCTCATACTTCAATTAATAGGCGTGCAAATACTATACTGGAAAAACAAGAACCTTAAATCCATATTAATTAAGGGGAGTCCTCCAAAATGTCACCTGAAAAATGTAACACTACTTCCCTGGGAATAAAGCCCAAGAATTAAAAACATACTGGCTCAAAAGGGGGTGGGGTGCAATAACTGTGAGTGAATTAATGGAGTTGTTAAATGGTGTCATACTATAAATCAGTCATGGAATGGAACAACACTAAATCAAAACCTTGCAAATGATGGGGAAAACCAAGGCCATAAAACAAACAATGTACTGGCACAATCCTAAATACGCCAAGAGTCTCGAGCAACAGAGTAAAATTTGTGACCCACAACAGTAGCACAGAACTTGCTCAAAATTCACAACTATCATCAGGTCGACATCAATCCAAAATCCGTAAAACAATGTACTGGCACAAACCTAAATAGGACATGACTCACGAGCTACACAGTAAAACTTGTAACCTACAACAGTAGCACAGGACATAATCAAAATTCACAGCTACCATCTGGTTGACATCTATCCAAAATCCATAAAACCATAAAATACGCGACATGATAAGAACATCATAACATTTCCCATACAGTGTATGGCGAAGTAAAAGTCACAAAGCTAGAACTCTGCTAAAATAACGAAACACCATTCGTGAGATGCAGTCAAGAAACACCGAATATCCCACTTTTAGCCTGGGGGAATATGCCACTCTGCGTCTAAAAATGTTAATGGCTAAAAATGATATGCAAGTGAGTTGATGACAACAAATCAAACCTTAAGGAAACAGCAACAACCTCACTGTCCTAAATATCAAGAAGACGTCAACATTTTAAGAAAAATCCCCTCATAGATGCATATAAACTTACAAAAGGCCAAAACTTGGTTAATGACAAGACCGTTCTACATACCAATAGTGTGGGATGTTACAAAGCAAGATTCAGAGAGATGCAGAAACAACCGGGCTCTATGAGACTGTTGTTGTTTCCACAGCTCTCTGACTCTCACTTTGTAACGTTCCACACTACTGGTATGTAGTAGGTTTTTAGAATTGACCATATTTTGATCTTTTGTAAGCTTATACGCATCTATGATCTGATTTCTCTTATGATAGTGGGATCTTCTTAATATTCAGGAGGATGGGGTTGTTGCTGTTTCCTTATGGCTTGATTTCTTGTAATCAACTCGTTTGCATACCATTTTTAGCCGTTAAATTTTTTAGACCCAAAACGACATATTCTCCAAGTGACATGTGGGATATTCGGTGTTTTTTGAATGCATCCCATGAGCAGTATTTTGTTAGTTTAGTATAGTTCGAGCTTTGTGCCTTTTACTTCACCATACACTGTATGGGGAATGTTACGATGTTCGTACCATTTATACGTATTTTATTGTTTTATAGTGTTTGTATTGATGTCGATATGATGATAACTGTTAATTTTGGGTATGTTCTGTGCTACTGCTGTGGGTCATACGTTCTACTGTGTGGCTTGAGACTCCTGCCCTATTTAGGCTTGTGCCAGTACATTGTTTGTTTTATCGCCTTGGTTTTCCCCATCATTTGCAAGGTTTGGATTTAGTATTGTTCCATTCCATCACTGGTTTACAATATGAGGCCATTTAACAACTCAGCTTTTCACTCACAGTTATTGCCCCCCACCCCCCAACCCCTTTTTGCGCCAGTACGTCCCTCAGTTCGTGGGCTTATACTTTGGTGTTTTCTTGATCTTCGCATACTTACCTTACTTTTACCTTGTTCCATCCTCGCACTACCTATCGCGATACAATTTGCTATGTGTTAGTTCCTATTTTGATGGGTTCGTCATTTTATAGATAGGTCGACAGTGTGATAGCTTATATTCCCACGGAAATAGTATTACATTTTTCAGTTGAGATTTTGGAGGACTGCCCTTAGTCAATATCAATGAGGTCCTTGTTTGTTGTAATCTAGTATTTGCCCGCCTATTAATTACTGTATGGGACATCAAGCCATATCTTTTTATTTTTGAATTTGGTGTATGACATATACTCTCTAGGTATTTTATGAGTATTCCTCGCGTGTTCTTTGCATACCGTTATTCACTTAATATTTTTTGGCCGTTCGGTTTTGCATATCGTTGTGTTTTTGGTGTTGTGACATCTAATTCTGTTACATCGCCATTAGTGATAATACTTAGGAGAGACATATGCACACTATTGTGTGCTTCGAAGGATATCAGTTTCAATCCTTCTCTTTTTATAGCCTTTCTCCTGTTTTTCGAGGTCTACTGTTTTGGAAAATTTGTTGTAGTTAACTTGGTGGCCGGATGCCTTTACTGTCACTACAATCGACAGTTCACCTCAGGGAGAAAGTCGAGTGCCTCATCTGTCTGTGGATCTCGTAAACTTTGCTCTGGATGTTATCGTATTTTAACTGTTTCTGTCTCGTATTTTCTGAGGTGAAAATTAGGGACCCACACAGCATTTGTCAAAACAAGCGTGGGAGGCTGCCTAAAAAACCCACACCAGAGATGAAACTTCCTGGCAGGTTAAAACAGTGTTCAAGACCAGGTCTCGAACATGAAACCTTGTTTTCCTCGAGCAATGTTCTTACTGGCTGAGCTATCCAAACACATTACAGCAAACACTCCGCTGCAGAGTGAAAAATTCATTCTGCACTCTTAGGCTGGCCGGCGTACCAGACCAAAGGGCGTCAAACAGTCGCGTTGTTTCGATCCATGTTTGGCTCTCGTCCCTGTTTCGCAAGCTAGGGCGGTGGGAGTGAAGCTCGTGACGGAACCATCACATATCGCTCAGCGCTATTTTTCTTCTCATTTCACGGCTGTTTCTTAGGAGCGTACAAGTCCTGTAAACTCTAGAGGAAGGCTTTAAATTATCTTATTAAGAAACGAGCTGGCCGATGCGTACGTTCCCTAGTCTACATTGACCACAGAAAGTCAATCATAGAGGCTCTGGAGAAGGGAAATGGTTCCTCAGGGCACCACAGTTCGTTGTAGTGGGTGTAATAAGTCCCTGGCCCTCGTTTTGGTGGAAAATGCGGTTTTCTCGTGTGAAGGCAACTACCGATGTGTCACTGCAAGTCACTAGCCCATAATTATGCGTTACGAACTCACCTTCCCGTACGCAGATCTAAGAATTGCCCGCACAGTGCTGTTCCACCACAGTGAGAAAGTTCATTGCCTTTTCCTCCAAATCTTGTTATCCAGTCAACTGACTTTTGCCGACCACCGTGTTTAGGCATGAAGAGCTCGACCAATGAGTGAAACATGACTAGCAGCCAACACCAACCTATTGCATGTTACGATGCATTCTGTAAGTCATGAATAGGAAATTTCTGCATGGTTCCCTGTATTCAAGTAAATAAAGCGGAATTCTCGCTGGTCACTGTGATCATGTCAGTATGTCCTCCACTTCATGTAGAGTTTTTCAAAAAGTAGGAAGTTAGGTTCAGACCAAGAGAATTTTGGGCACTTGTTGTGGGGAAGTCGTTTGGGGTACACGTGGTCCAGAGAGCGGCGGAAGCCCTCTTTTTCTGCTGCCATCTCAGCTGTCTTCCTCTGGTACAGACTAACACGTTTTGGGGCACATTTGCTGAGTCTCAATAAATGTCGCATTTCGCATTAGCGCTATCCATTCCATGAGCTGCTCACAATTTGCGAGCTTTGTTAAGCAATTTGAGTTGCTTGATTAATTCTATCATTTCTTGGACTCATCTGCTTTGCATCTTTCCAGCTGCACAGGTCAGGGAAGTTTGCAGTGTTTCCAAAGCAGTTTTCCACATAGATGAGGTACCTCCCACAATGTTAGCGGGGCATTCATGATTAAGCTGAACTTCTAGAGAGCTTTGTGATTCAGTATTTTAGAGAACTTTGTGCCCTTTGTGTTGGAGCAATTTATCAGCCAAAATTACGAGAATTTATGTTCATTTAGCTGGAAAGTCATTTTCTGTCATTTTAATGTGGTATACTTCGAGATTTTGAGTAAATAAATGACTTATTAAATGCAGACTTAATTTTTGAATCTCAGAACCGAGTGATAGTCCTTCAACTGATACTGGTTAGGAGACCCTCTAAAAACATGTGCATCTCAGTAGTAGGGTAACCTTCGTTCTAGATCGTTTTGTTAGTGCAGGTTGCCTACATTCAGGGGCAAGCATACATTCAGGGGTAAACCTAATGTTCTCTTTTGATTGACAAATCCTTAACCTATTGTTCTGCTAAAAGGATTATGAACCCCTGGGGATAATCTGAGCTTCTGAGAAACCTCACCCCACCCCACCCCATCATTCCTCCCCTTCCTCCTCACCTATGCCTCCTCCACCTCCACCCCTCTGGGAACTCCCCTCACCATTACAAGTACACTTGCATGCATGAGTTATTCGAATAACCCACTCCCACTCTATTAATTTGATTGACTAATTAATTAAATTGATCAATTAAATAACCACTTCCTTCCCACCCCCCAGCCCTCCTGCTCACCTCTCCCACCAGCAAGTAGGCAGTAAAAAGGCCCAATCAATTGGCTATTTGGCGGAATTGCAGTATATGGAATATTGTTTAAACAATTTGTGGTAAACATGGCAATGTGTGAAACACTGTTTATTTAAACAATTTATTGGATACAAGGCAGTATATGGAAATTGGTGGTAAATCAATTGCAGTATATTTAGTATGGTTTAAACAATTTATGGTAGACAAGTCAATGGCTGGAATATTGCTCACTTAAACAATTTGTGGGATACAAGGCAGTTTTTGGAATATGATTTATTTATGTATTTAAAGAATTCGTCGGAAAATTGACCGTACTGTATGGAACACTGTTTATTTAAACATTTTGAGGGTGACAAAGCAGGATGGAATATTTAAACAGATGTGGGGCCTTTTTTTTATCCTGATCGCACAAGGAATATCGTCAACATAATTTACCATGTGCAATTACACTGTTAAAAATCTTTTGTACCGACTGCAGGGCATTGCACTCTGGGAAGACCTTTTTGCGTACTCCTGCACATGCAGGGTGCACTACGCGAAGTAGTGCCCTGCAACTGACAGACTGGATGTCGCGCTATTAGCCAAACAAAAGCGCCAGGTGGCGGCAATCCTTTGACATTGATATCTGAGAAATTCCTGTCGAAACACATATTCTCTTTCTCTCAACTGACCACGTCCTGTCACATGCCACTGCCAGACCTGCATGTGCCGCCAGTCGTGCTCGGCTTAAACCGCAAACAAAGCAGTGTTAACATGGCCAAGCCCCAATTGTGGATGTCTTGGAAGTATTCCTTCACTTTATCAGGTTCATTAACTAATTAATTAAATGGACACCCTTTGTGTTGGACAGTTTTTCCTTCCTTCCTATTGATGAATACAACGATTGGAATATTTTCGGGATTCGATCCTGCAGCCACCTGGTTTACAAGCTCTACTGGATTTCCCCCCCCCCCCCCCCCTTGTCTCCTATCGGTGGATACTGGCATAGTTAGGTCATTTGATAGGAAGTCCATTATCTTGGAAGTAGCTAAAAATTTCAAATGCAGCTCAGATGCATGTTATGTACTTAACCAATCTGCAGAGTGCTTGGACTGGTGTGTGTGCTCGCAATACCACTATCGGAAACAATAAATAGGTCAATCAGGAATTTGATATTACGATTCCGTTTTTAAAGCACGATATAACCCCTAATTAGGTTAGCTCCACTACATTCATGAGGAGGAGGAAGGGCCAACTCTATGATAGGATAGAGACAACAATTACAAATACCTCTGCAAGACAGAGTCCACTGTGTTGTATTGAGAAGCACTAAACACGACACACTTAAACCAAAATCCAGTTTGTAGCCGTAGTTGTCAGGGCTAGATGTCACAGATCGGTGAAACATTCGTACATCCTCGTGTTCATGTCCCAAAGTTCACAGGTTGCGTCCCTTGCTGTCGTACACCACCAGTTCTAACGCTTAGAGGCCAGAGGAAACTGCCGCAGTCGTGGATGCAGGTGTGTGACAGAATGTACCATTCCAGCGATGGAGGACATCCAGAAATGATTGGACTGGTACGAATTCGGATGTTATCAATATGCCCAGTGTCAACACTTCGCTCAAATTTCCGCCGGAAATCCATGCAACACACACGATTGTGGACACTTCCCAACTTGTACTGAATATTAGTTCGGTAATCAGTTATCTGGAGGGCGCCATCGCCCGGACTTGCCCCTGCAGCTGCGGGCAAGAACCGACTAGCCGGCCAGCGGGAGCTTTCTGTGTATCTGCCACTCGCGAGAGCCTTAAGCCAGAAATGCCCATTTCTTCCGGTCTACCTCCACCACGCATCCTGCATGCCACATGGTGTCGTCCTAGGGAACTATACATATTTGTGACTGTAATTACAATGAAATATTACGGTTGCAGCCTCAATCTGATGACATTCGACAAGGGACGAAGTGTCAGAAATACCTCCTCCTGATAGCTGTAGCTCTGAAAGTATCAACATCTATATTCCTCTTATGACTGGACATATTTTGCCACGTAAAGTCCTTTATCGCCCTTATGACTATCGGTGCATTGAAACCGCAATTCTCACGTCAGAGCCATACCTGCCTTACGACCAGAAATAGCCATTTTCTTTGGACATGTTGGAACAATATCCGCATTAACATTACACCGCAATACAAATTTTCTAAGCCTGACAATCGCAGGAGTCAATCACATATCCACTACTAACTATAGTTCTTCGATAGTAACTGAATGCTGGTAACACCAAACAATAGTGAGCGTAAATCCGAGATGGTTGGACATGCCTCATTTGTTTTTCTTGCGAGAGGCACTAGTGTGACTTAGGAAGAGAGACATATCGTCTTATAAGCGACCAGATGTTAAAAACACGATCGCATTGACCATGTTTCTGTCACCCTGCATAAGAAGCAGTCTTGGTTGTACAGGCAAACACAAGTATCGCTAGTGATATACATGCTTTATACATCGACGTATGGTATTGCTTCTGCTTCTGAATGGAGTTTTCTTCCATACAAATACGTCGACATTGAATATGGATGGTGATTAC
The DNA here is from genome assembly GCF_023864275.1 of Schistocerca cancellata. Taxonomy (NCBI): domain Eukaryota; kingdom Metazoa; phylum Arthropoda; class Insecta; order Orthoptera; family Acrididae; genus Schistocerca; species Schistocerca cancellata. Next base: position 274,421,358 of record NC_064629.1, read on the forward strand.
AGGGCGTGAATTAACAGACAAAAAGTGCGATTGCACGTCGCCAGCGATGTAAGCTCATAATAAAATCACCCTGATAACCGAATTTAGACAGCGACTGCCGCGGGGAGTGACCGCGTGGTTTAAGGCGCCATATCACGGATTGCATGGCCTCTCCCACTGGAGGTTCGAGTCCTCCCTTGGGCATGGGAGAGTGTGTTGTTCTTAGCATAAGTTAGTTTAAGCTAATTTAAGTAGTGTGTAAGTCTAGGGACCGATGACCTCAGCAGTTTGGTCCTTAAGGAATTCACACACATTTGAACATTTTTAGAAAGTGATTCGTCTAAGCAACGTGGTATTAAGCCAACATTTGCAACTCCCTCTTACAGCTGCCAGATATTTCCAAAGCTAACAAACTTTATTTGTAACACATTCTATCTTGATACTATGTAGACAGTGTGAAAGAGCGTTTGCAATATATCCATGGGGTTATAAACTTCTGAAGATGATGATTGACTGAGAATGATCATATGCAATAGATGGTGTGCTATGTGAGCAATCACTTACAAAATGCAACACTAGACTGAAGTCGTAATAAATGTATAAAATCCTATGATCAATACACTGGCATTTCAGAACTATACTGTTATGCTCTCTGGTGGAAATGCTGCCTGCGATTTGGAATAAAGTCTCTCCGTTCAACTACATACTTGTGTTGGATCCTATGGAGATGTCTTTTGACGATAACAGCCACTAGTGAACCATATTCACGACACTCTCATTCCTCGAAACGAGTCTCTTTTCTTGAACCTCTCTATTAAGGACCTAATACAGCATAACACCAATTGGTTTTAGACAGGCCCTCTGCATCTTGTAACTGTCCCTCAGTCTCTGTCCCGCCCTCTCTCCCTCATTGCAGCTTTGTCCATGTGATAATTCCAATTTAAGTCAGAATTGAGTGGGAGTCGGAGAATGCTATATCTAAGACTTTCTGCATTCTGTGGAGTGATGAGTTAATGCGACAGGACCATGTCTGGACTACTTGGTGGAAACGTGAACATGTTTTCATAGCTCCACCAATGCTGTACAATGTGACTTAAATTGGAATTATCACATGGACAAAGTTGCAGTGAGGGCGAGAGGGCAGGCCAGAGGTTGAGAGATGCAGAGAGTCTGTCTAAAATAACATTGGCGTTTTTCTGTATGGCGCCCTTAGAAGTTAGGTTCAAGAAGGGCGACTCGTTTCAAGGCATGAGAGTGCCACGAACATGTTTCACTAGTAGTTGTAATTATTAAAAGACATCTCATTAGCATCCACCACAAACATGTGGTTGAATGGAGAGACTTGACTCCAGATCACAGACAGCATTTTTAGCATAAAGCATAACACTATGGATCCGAAATGCCAGTGTGTTGGTCATAGGATTTTATACATTTCTTACGACTTCAATTTAGCGTTGCATTTTGTAAGTGATTCCTCACATAGCACACCATCTATTGTAATTCTCAATCAATCATCATCTCCCCTAGTCTACAACCGCATGGATGTATCGCAAAACCTCTGTTACACTGTCTACATTATATCAAGATACAGTGTGTTACAAATACTGTTTTCTAGCTTTGGAAATATCTGGCAGCTGCAAGAGGGAGTTGCAAATGTCGGCTTAGTTCAAAAATGGCTCTGAGCACTATGGGACTTAACATCTGAGGTCATCAGTCCCCTAGAACTTAGAACTACTTAAACCTAACTAACCTAAGGACATCACACACACCCATTCCCGAGGCAGGATTCGAACCTGTGGCCGTAGCGGTCGCACGGTGTCGGCTTAGTACACGTTCCTTACCTGAATCACTTTCTAAATCGGGTATAAGGGTGATTTTATTACGAGCTTACACCACTGACGACTTGCACTTTCAGTCTGTTAATACACACCCTGTGATCACCGTTTATATTCAGTGTCGCAGTGTTTGTGTGGAAAACCACTTCATTCAGAAACAAAACCAAACGCCGATCTATAAAGCATGTATAGTTTTTATATCTACATCATTAATATGGATATCGTTAGCGACACTTGTGTGTGCCTGTAGAACCAGGACTGCTTTTTGTGCAGGGTGATAGTAACATAAATCATTGCAATCGTGTTTTCAACATCTGGTCGCTTATAAGATGAAGCGTTTCTCTTACTAAGACAAACCAGTGGCACTCGCAAGAAAAGCAAATGAGGCATGTCCATCCATCGCGGATTTTCGCTCAGTTTTGTTTGGTGTTATCAGCATTCAGTTACTGGCGAAGTACTACAGTTAGTATGGGATATGTGATTGACTTGCTGTGATTGACAGACTTAGAAAGTTTGTGTTGGCGTGTAGAGTTACTGTGGATGTTGTTCCCACATGTGCAAAGAAAATGGCTATGTCTGGTCATAAGGGAGGTATGGCTCTGACATGGGGGATTGCGGTTTCAGTGCACCAGTAGTCATAAGGGCGAAAAAGGATTTTACGTGACAAAATATGACCAGCTATAAGAGGAATACAGATATTGATATTTCCAGAGCCACAGCCATCAGGAAGAGGTATTTCTGAGACTTTGCCCATTGTCAAATGTCATCAGATTGCGGCTGCAATCGTAATATTTCATTGTAATTTCAGTCATAAATATGTGTAGTTTCCTAGGAAGGCACCATGTGGCATGCAGGACGCATGGTGGAAGTAGTCTGCGACCAGAAGAAATAGGCATTTCTGGCTTAAGGCTCTCACGAGCGGCGGGTACAAAGAAACGTTCCCACTGGGCAGCTAGTCGATTCTTGCCTGCAGCTGCAGGGACAAGTCCTGCCGGTGGCGCCCTCTGGATAGCTGAAGACGAACTAATACTCAGTATATGTTGAGCTGGCTCCTTGATCGAGTTTGTTGCATGTATTGTCCATGGAAATTTGGGTGATTCACTATCGATCACTGCCATGTGTTGGCACTGGAGGTATTGACAATATCAGAATTGTACCAGTCCAATCGTCCACGACATCCATGGCTTGGGTCGTGCATTCTGTGACACACATGCCTCCACGGCTGTGGCACTTTTTTCTGGCCTCTGAGCATTGGAGCTGGCGGTATTCGACAGGACATGTGAGCTACCTGTGTACATTGGGACATGAACGCGCAGGATGTATGAACGTTTCAGTAATCTTTGTCATCTAGCCCTGGCAACTACTGCTAAAGACTGGACTGTGGTTTATGTGTGTCGTGGTTAGTGCTTATCAATACATTGCAGTGGACTCTGTCTTGCAGAGGTATTTGCTGTTTTTGTCTCTGTCTTATCATGCAGTAGGCCATTCCTCCTCCTTCCGAATGTGGCAGAGAGAATCTACTTAGCGGTTATAACATGCATTAAAAACATAACCGCAACATCAAATTCTTGATGATGAAATAATTGTTTGTGATAGTGGTATTGCGAGCACGATCACCAGCACAAGGACATAGCATGCAACTGACTTTAAATTTGAAATTTTCATCTAACTCCAATGTAATGGACTTCCTACCATATGACCTAACTGTGCCAGTATCCATCGACAAGAGGGAAGAGGGAGAAAATTCCAGTATGGTTTGGAAACTGGGTAGTTACAGGATGGAATCCTGCCAAATACTCCAGTCCTAGTATCCATCAATCAGAAGCAAGGAAAAACTGTCCCATACAAATGGTATCGATTTAATTAATTAGTCAATCAATCTGATGATAGAGTGACACCCACTGCTGGGTGTTTATCAGGTAAATGCTTCTTTGTTTGTGGTTTGGTCCGTACACAAATGATGGCTCATGCAGGACCAGCAGTACCACAAGATAGGACATGGCTACCTGAGAGAGAGAGAGAGAGAGAGAGAGAGAGAGAGAGAGAGAGAGAGAGAGAGTGAGAGAGAGGGAGAGCAAGAGTTTCGACGGTAATTTGTCAGGTATCAATATCGAAGGATTGCCGCCACCTGATGCATTCCTTCAGAGATTTGTGCAACATCCGATCTGTTAGTTGCGGGCCCCGATAAAGTGTAGTATGGCCTGTGTGTGCAGGAATACAAGAAGCAGTCAGCCCAGCACGCAATGCCCTGAGGTCGATGCGAAACATTTTTAACAGTTTAATTACATGTGGTGACTTACGTTGACAGTTGACAGTATTCCTTGCACAATCTGGACAAAAAAACGTAGTTTTTTTAATATTCCACATTGCCTTAACAATATTCCATACAGTGCAGTAAATTTCCCAGCAAATTCTTCAAATAAATAAATAAACTATATTGCAAACATTGCCTTATATCCAATAAATTATTTAAATAAATAATATTCACACATTGCCTTGTCTACTAGAAATTGTTAAAACAATATCCCATATACTGCAATCAATTTCCGGCCAAATAGCCAATCGACTTAGTCTTTTTCTCGCCAGTTTCTAGCCAGTGAAGGGGAGAGGAAGAGCTGGGGGTGGAAGGGGAGAGGAGAAGTTATTTAATTGATTAATTTAATTAATTAGCGAATCGAATTGGTTGTGTGGGATGGGGATATTCGAAAAACTCAGGCCTGAAAGTGTACTTGTATCGGTGATGGAAGTTGCTAAAGGGGGGAGGAGAAGGGGTAGATGAGAAGGAGGGGAAGGGGTGGGGGGAAGTTTCTCATAGGGACAGATTATCCATGGGGGGTCATAATATACTTATCAGAGCGATGTGTTACGGATCTGCCTATCAAAAGAGAACAATGTGTTTCCCATGAACGTGTGCTTGCCCCCAAATGTATGCAACTCGCCCTAAAAATGCGCTAGATCGAAGGTTACCCTACTACTTATTCCTACTTGGTTTACTCTCTGTGACAGTGTTCTATTGCAAAGCAGGTGCCAACTCTTTTGTTTAAATGTGAAACAGGATTTTGACCTTTGGTTATGATTTATGTGCATTGCACTAAGCTCGTCTTATATGTGCGAAAGGTAGTTTAAAAATTATAGGCTGGCAACACATGATTAACTCATCATGAACCTTATCCAGGACATTTCTTCAGGAACTGCATCGGAACCTTTTGAGGGAGAGGCGTCGGAAGCAATTGCGTTACCTCACACACAGCAAACAGCACCGATAACCGAGCAGGGTGGAAATGGCAATTCTTTCTTCATGGAATCAAATGTAGCACAGAGCAGCTCACGTTTAGCAATTACGTGGAACGTCCCACTCTGGCTCAAACAAATGTTGAAAGAAGCATACGAGAGAGATAGAAAAGCCGAAGCATACAGAACAGAAACAAAGGAGAGAGACAGGAATACAGAAGCAGATAAGAAAGAAGCACAGATGAGAGGTAGGAAAGCCGAAGCGGATAGAAATAGGCAAAGGCAGACAAAGAGCGGAAGCACACAGGAAAGAAGCGAAGGAGGAAGGAGGACAGAAAGAAATTCTGGAAAAAGTGACAGAGCTAGAAAGAAAATCTGATTCCCAATTGAAATAAATGAACGAAAGGAACGTCGAAGTTTCCAAAACTGTGAAAGGCGGCGTGGCCAGGCTGATCCAAGACAAGAGGAATCGAGATTGCAAAAGTTAGAGGTAAGTAACCGCTCACTTTATAAACGGCTGCAGACGATAGAATATGTGAATACACCACTATGTCAAAAGGTGGAAACTCTGGAGGAGCGAAAAGTTTCGAGGACGACAGAACCGGTATAATTTGCACACACCGAAGAATTTACCTCGCTCAGACGCAATGTACGACAGTTAACATAGGAGACTGAACAACCATGAGCCACAGTGAGACTAATATCAGTAGCAGAGAGAGAATTAGCAGCATTAATGAGCAGAGTATTTTTAAGAGTTTGCAAAAGCGTAACTTTGTCGGTATCAGACAGGGCCATTATGGAAGAATCAAATGCACCGACGGGATCTGTGTCCAGTAACGGACAAAAATTTGGTGCCAAACACTTATTCACATTGAGAAAATTTCTTACATTTGCTGCAGGCGGAGACTTGCGTGTCAAAATATGGCTGGTGCAATTTAAAGACAGTTTCCCGAACTCTTGTCAATGTAGAGTAAATTAGAAATTTTTAGCAGCCACACGACTCGTAAAGTCGTCAGTGTCGTCGTAACTGCCGTCTGCTTCACGTCTGCTGTGCAGTGAGCTACCTTAATTTAAGTATTAACTGTATTTTTCTTACTTGTCACTTCTTCCGTGTGTATTTGCTTTTAGGAAGCTTTAATTGTCGGGTGCTATTAATAGTGTTCCATAGATTTCGTGTTTGTTTTGAATACAGTCAAAGAGAGTCCCTTTAGTCAACCATAGTGCCAGTAGTGCTAGTGTTTGTTTTCAATACAGTCCAGAGACAGGTAGTGCTGTTTTAATTGTTTTCTACAAGAAGTGGCTAGCAACCACAGTTTAGTGAATAAACAGCCGCCTTTAGTGAATTAGCAGTCTAGTTAAAGGTTGATTAACTCTCTTCAGTAAATTGATTCCTTAGGATGGATAGGATGTGTGACTGCTGTGTACGGACGCAGGAGGAGCTGGCCACTGTTCGCGAACAGCTGAGCGTGTTGATGGCCGCGGTCAGCCGTCTTCAGTGTAGCGGCAGTGGGGAGTCTGGTGCGTCGCAAGGTACACCCCAGGTGTTACATGCTTCACCCACTGTCCCTGCTGTCGAGACATCTTCGCGGGTACCGGGCGCGGTTGGGCCACCCTCTCCCCAAGGGGAGTGGCGGGTTCAGCGGCGTTCGCGGCGCACGAGGCGGAGGGTCAATGTGGAGGCTGGCCATGTGGCATCGCCCACTCTGCCTGTGAGTGGACATGTGGCTGCTCCTTCAGCAAGGTCCGAGCAGGCACACGGGGGGAGGGGTTTATTAGTTATTGGGAGCTCCAACGTTAGGCGGGTGATGGAGCCCCTTAGGGAAATAGCGGGAAGGTCGGGGAAGAAGGCCAGTGTTCACTCTGTCTGCTTGCCGGGGGGTCTCATCCGAGATGTGGAGGAGGCCCTACCGGCGGCGATAGAGAGCACTGGGTGCACCCGACTGCAAATTGTTGCTAATGTCGGCACCAATGACTCCTGCCGTCTGGGTTCAGAGGTCATCCTCAGTTCGTACAGGCGGTTGGCGGAATTGGTGAAGGCGGAAAGCCTCGCTCGCGGGGTGGAATCAGAGCTAACTATTTGTAGTATCGTTCCCAGAACCGATCGCGGTCCTCTGGTTTGGAGCCGAGTGGAAGGCTTAAACCAGAGGCTCAGACGATTCTGCAGAGATCTGGGATGCAAATTTCTCGACCTCCGCTATCGGGTGGAGAAATGTAGGGTCCCCCTGAATAGGTCAGGCGTGCACTACACGCCGGAAGCGGCTGCAAGGGTAGCGGAGTACGTGTGGAGTGGACATGGGGGTTTTTTAGGTTAGAGAATCCCCTCCCTAGGCCCGACAAGACGCCTCCTGAGACGCGGCAAGGTAGGAGTAGGCAAAATGCAACAGGGAATAACGATATTAATGTGCTAATAGTAAACTGCAGGAGCGTCTATGGAAAGGTCCCAGAACTGCTCTCATTAATAAACGGTCACAACGCCCATATAGTACTAGGGACAGAAAGTTGGCTGAAACCAGACGTAAACAGTAATGAAATCCTAAACTCAGATTGGAATGTACACCGCAGAGACAGGCTGAACAGTGAAGGGGAAGGCGTGTTTATAGCGATAAGAAATGCAATAGTATCGAAGGAAATTGACGGAGATCCGAAATGTGAAATGATTTGGGTGAAAGTCACGGTTAAAGCAGGCTCAGACATGGTAATTGCATGTCTCTATAGGCCCCCTGGCTCAGCAGCTGTTGTGGCTGAGCACCTGAAGGATAATTTGGAAAATATTTCGAGTAGATTTCCCCACCATGTTATAGTTCTGGGTGGAGATTTTAATTTGCCGGATATAGACTGGGAGACTCAAACGTTCATAACGGGTGGCAGGGACAAAGAATCCAGTGAAATTTTTTAAAGTGCTTTATCTGAAAACTACCTTGAGCAGTTAAACAGAGAACCGACTCGTGGCGATAACATATTAGACCTTCTGGTGATAAACAGACCCGAACTATTTGAAAAAGTTAACGCAGAACAGGGAATCAGCAATCATAAAGCGGTTACGGCATCGATGATTTCAGCCGTAAGTAGGAATATTAAAAAGGGTAGGAAGATTTTTCTGTTTAGAAAAAGTGACAAAAGGCAGATTTCAGAGTACCTGTTGGCTCAACACAAAAGTTTTGTCTCAAGTACAGATAGTGTTGAGGATCAGTGGACAAAGTTCAAAACCGTCGTACATTATGCGTTAAATGAGTATGTGCCAAGCAAGATCGTAAGAGATGGAAAAGAGCCACCGTGGTACAACAACCGAGTTAGAAAACTGCTGCGGAAACAAAGGGAACTTCACAGCAAACATAAACATAGCCAAAGCCTTGCAGACAAACAAAAATTACGCGAAGCGAAATGTAGTGTGAGGAGGGCTATGCGAGAGGCGTTCAATGAATTCGAAAGTAAAGTTCTATGTACTGACTTGGCAGAAAATCCTAAGAAATTTTAGTCTTATGTCAAAGCGGTAGGTGGATCAAAACAAAATGTCCAGACACTCTGTGACCAAAATGGTACTGAAACAGAGGATGACAGACTAAAGGCCGAAACACTAAATGTCTTTTTCCAAAGTTGTTTCACAGAGGAAGATTGCCCTGTAGTTCCTTCTCTAGATTGTCGCACAGATGACAAAATGGTAGATATTGAAATAGACGACAGAGGGATAGAGAAACAATTAAAATCGCTCAAAAGAAGAAAGGCCTCTGGACCTGATGGGATACCAGTTCAATTTTACACAGAGTACGCGAAGGAACTTGCCCCCCTTCTTGCAGCGGTGTACCGTAGGTCTCTAGAAGAGCGTAGCGTTCCAAAGGATTGGAAAAGGGCACAGGTCATCCCCGTTTTCAAGAAGGGACGTCGAACAGATGTGCAGAACTATAGACCTATATCTCTAACGTCGATCAGTTGTAGAATTTTGGAACACGTATTGTGCTCGAGTATAATGACTTTTCTGGAGACTAGAAATCTACTCTGTAGGAATCAGCATGGGTTTCGAAAAAGACGGTCATGTGAAACCCAGCTCGCGCTATTCGTCCACGAGACTCAGAGGGCCATAGACACGGGTTCACAGGTAGATGCCGTGTTTCTTGACTTCCGCAAGGCGTTCGATACAGTTCCCCACAGTCGTTTAATGAACAAAGTAAGAGCATATGGACTATCAGACCAATTGTGTGATTGGATTGAGGAGTTCCTAGATAACAGGACGCAGCATGTTATTCTCAATGGAGAGAAGTCCTCCGAAGTAAGAGTGATTTCAGGTGTGCCGCAGGGGCGTGTCATAGGACCGTTGCTATTCACAATATACATAAATGACCTGGTGGATGACATCGGAAGTTCACTGAGGCTTTTTGCAGATGATGCTGTGGTGTATCGAGAGGCTGTAACAATGGAAAATTGTACTGAAATGCAGGAGGATCTGCAGCGAATTGGCGCATGGTGCAGGGAATGGCAATTGAATCTCAATGTAGACAAGTGTAATGTGCTGCGAATACACAGAAAGATAGATCCTTTATAATTTAGCTACAAAAGAGCAGGTCAGCAACTGGAAGCAGTTAATACCATAAATTATCTGGGAGTACGCATTGGGAGTGATTTAAAATGGAATGATCATATAATGTTGATCGTCGGTAAAGCAGATGCCAGACTGAGATTCATTGGAAGAATCCTAAGGAAATGCAATCCGAAAACAAAGGAAGTAGGTTACAGTACGCTTGTTCGCCCACTGCTTGAATACTGCTCAGCAGTGTGGGATCCGTACCAGATAGGGTTGATACAAGACATAGAGAAGATCCAACGGAGAGCAGCGCGCTTCGTTACAGGATCATTTAGTAATCGCGAAAGCGTTACGGAGTGATAGATAAACTCCAGTGGAAGACTCTGCAGAAGAGACGCTCAGTAGCTCGGTACGGGCTTTTGTCAAAGTTTCGAGAACATACCTTCACCGAAGAGTCAAGCAGTATATTGCTCCCTCCTACGTATATCTCGCGAAGAGACCATGAGGATAAAATCAGAGAGATTAGAGCCCACACTGAGGCATACCGACAATCCTTCTTTCCACGAACAATACGAGACTGGAATAGAAGGGAGAACCGATAGAGGTACTGAAGGTACCCTCCGCCACACACCGTCAGGTGGCTTGCGGAGTATGGATGTAGATGTAGATGTAGAAAGCAATTGTGCTGCACACCAAAACAAGGTGCGACTGAGCATCTCGACGATATTTGAAAACGAAACAAGCACCTTTACCACAAATATAACATTAGCTAGCCAATTCAATTGTTCATAAACATAATGCCAACAGAACGCAAGAGATTCCTTATTTGCATTGGGAAGAAAGATCCGGAGACACTCGGATTAATATTAATTGATTATGATGAATATGTGCAAGAAGAGAAAAGAGCTCGTGTTGCACCGGAAAGAAGACAGTACGGAGTTTTATGGGGATATAAGCACACGAATGGGAATGTAAGAGAGGAGCAATGGAAGTCGGTCTCTGAATCAGCCAGCAAATTGGCGAAATAAAAAAACAGACATTTTAAGGAAGTAGCATGACAGTGGAACGGAGCACTAGAGCAGCCAAGAAACTATAGATTAGAGGAATCCAGCTCCAGACCGCAATCAACGAACCTGACACAAATGAATTGTTTTGTAAAGTAAGATTTTCTTTAGTTTTTAGTTGTGTTTAGCTATAAGTCTTTGCCTGATTCCTACGTGTGAGTATATCAAGAGTGTTGTGGCCATTAGTGTTTTGCACATGATTGTTTCTTTTGGGAGTTTATGAGGTTAAATTTTAATAAGTCGAGCGCGCTTTGCAATAATTTGAGACGTGTGTGTCTGAGGGAAAAATTTTTTTTCATTTTTTCAATCACATGGGGTAGGAAGACTTAATTACATGAGTGTAATACATGTTTTACTAATGTACCAAATAAAGATGCGCAGATGTAACCACTGAGAACCGTCGGCGAGTTCTGTCGAAATGTATCGTAGATGTACTTTATTTCAGTGTCAAGAAGTCTACTCAAAGTAAACTTAACCCTAATGCGTCACTCCTCAAACGATATAACTTTTTCAGTGCTTACTGTGCTTAATCTTTTCATTGACGTCCGATCCATATGTGATGTGCCATATGTTGTATGTTGTGAGATGTCGCATTCAGCTTTTTAGGGGGAAACCTCTTGCCTCTACCAATTATGTGACAGTTTAGGAAGATGTAGCATCAGGCATTTTTGACTTGACAGGTGATTTAGTGTCAATGACGTGAGGAAGAGTCTTGTTTCTTATATTCTGCATGGTTGTGCTACACACTGCAATGTTTTGAGAGATTTTACCTGTCGCTGGCTGTGAATAACGCTCCAGGGTATTATCCGCTGTGATATGATGATTTTACAATCACCAACTTTCGCCTGCTGAGCCGTGAGCGAGAGTGACAATATTTCTGTTACTGATTTTATGTTCGTTTACGCCACCTCTCTGCACCCTGCAGCCTGTTTCGTTACTAGCCGTAATGTAAAGGGAATACGTATCACTAAAATTGATCACGTGGACAGACAAATAAATAAGTGCGCCAGACATGTGTTAAATCTGAAAATTTTGGAGGAACGAATTTTGGTTTCCTTTTAAAATAATCTACTAGATTCTTTGCATTAGACAGTAGCTGTAGGAGCTGTATTTTTCCGTCCTTTGAGTTAAATTAAGATTAACAATACATGAAATATAAAATCATACTTTGATTACATTTGTCACGGTTCTACATTTACTTCCAATGTATCGAATACTCACAGCATAATTAATATGTTAGGATCTATCTGTGGGGTTGTGATGATTTGCATAAATACTGTATTTTCTAACCGTAGCGTACAAATGCTGCAAGACCAGTTGCGCCTCTAGAAAGACGCGACGGGACGTTCCGACAGCAGGGATGGCGAGGTGATTACTCTGGGACGGCCCGGCTGACCGCCCGCTCCTTTGACAAAGCCATAAAAGGCGCCGCTAGCACTTACCCATTGACATTTGCCACCACATATACACTATGTGATCAAAAGTATCCGGAAATCTCCAAAAACATACTTTTTCATATTAGATGCATTTTGCTGCCACCTGCTGCCAGGTACTCCATTTCGGCGACCTCAGTAGTCATTAGACATCGTGAGAGGGCAGAAGGGGGCGCTCCGCGGAACTCACGGACCTCGAACGTGGTCAGGTGACTGGGTGTCACTTCTGTCATACATCTGTACCCAAGATTTCCACACACCTAAACATCCGTTGGTCCACTGTTTCCGTTGTGATAGCTAAGCGGAAACGTGAAGAGACACGTACAGCACAAAAGTGTACAAGCCGACCTCGTCTGTTGACTGACAGAAACCGCCAACAGTTGAAGAGGGTCGTAATGTGTAATAGGCAAACATCTATCCAGACCATCACACAGGAATTCCAAATTGCATCAGGATCCACTGCAATTACTATGACAGTTAGGCGGGAGGTGAGGAAACTTGGAGTTTATGGTCGATCGGCTGCTCATAAGTCACACATCACACCGGCAAATGCCAAACGACGCCTCGCTTGGTGTAAGGAGCGTAAACATTGGACGGCTGAACAGTGGAAAAACGTTGTGTGGAACGACGAATCACGGTACACAATCTGGCGATCCGGTGGCATGGTGTGGGTATGGCGAATGCCCGGTGGACGTCATCTGCCAGCATGTGTAGTACCAACAGTAACATTCGGAGGCGGTGGTGTTATGGTGTGGTCGTGTTTTTCATGGAGGGAGCTTGCACCCCTAGTTGTTTTGCGTGTCACTATAACAGCACAAGCCTACATTGATGTTTTAAGCACTTTCTTGCTTCTCACTGGTGGACAGCAATTCGGGGATGGCGATTGCATCTTTCAACACGATCGAACACCTGTTCATAAAGCACACCCTGTGGCGGAGTGGTTACAAGAAATAACATCCCTGTAATAGACTTGCCTGCACAGAGTCCTGACCTGAATCCTATAGAACACCGACCGACATCGATACCTCTCCTCAGTGCAGCACTCCGTAAAGAATGGACTGCCATTCCCCAAGAAACCTTCCAACACCTGACTGAACGTATGCCTCCGAGAATGGAAGCTGTCATCAAGGCTAAGGGTGGGCCAACACCATACTGAATTCCATCATTACCGATGGAGGGCGCCATGAACTTGTAAGTCATATTCAGCCAGGTGTCCGGATACTTTTGATCACATAGTGTATATCTGTCTCTAAACACTGTCAGCTGGCGCACTTTCCTCCACAGCATTCCTCCCTTCCATGGAGGGAAGTCCCACATCACGAAATATGCTCTCTCAGTTGCGTCTCAGAACGATTCTGCTTTGTTAACCCACGAACACAAAATTCATTTCCATGAACAACTTAACTGATTTGTTTTCATCGCCCCGAGGATTAAACTATACTGTACACTCAGTTGTTTTTAAATATAAATATAAGGCAAATAAAATCTTTTAGTGAAGCAACAGTGGCTCACAATTAATAAAGTGTCTGGCCGAATGAGACAGCAACAGATTTAAATTTTGTGATCATTTTTTTTTTCTTGACTCACTTTACCTCAATTTACAGAAAGATTAACCCTTTGGCAATTTTTCTTTCAATCAATATCAAAATTGCGAACTGAAGTTTTTGAATAGAGTTTATCATTAGCATACGTCGCGCAAAGTTACGTGGGCGCCAGTTAACGATGTAGCAGTTTCTTTCAATTTTGTGGCGCTGTTTTTCCTTGTGCAACCATAATCTGCGTGCAAACGGAAAGAGAAAGTCTTGAAGGTGTGTTATTATACAAATGTTTGGCGAATTATTAAGTTGAACATCTGAAATGGACTTATCTTTTCTGGGAAGAGGAAGACTGACTTGGACTATAGCACGGACAAGTTTAGATCAAGAAGAAAGCAGCACCTCTTGTGCCAGTGAATGATGTTCAGTATGACAGTTTTGGTCACTGGCCAGAGTATGAGTCAAAAAGGAGGAGGTAGGCATTGCACTAAGGGGTATTCGACTGTAAAAAAGGGAAACTGTGGAACTGTTCTATGCTTTGCAGGTAAATGGAATTGTTTTAAGACATTTTACATTAAATAGTATAAAACGCAACCATTTTTTGAACAACAGGAACAAAAATGTAATATTTATGTTGTAACACCCATGCTCCTTTTGTGAGCAATGTTACTTACAGGCGACATACTGTATTTTGGAAAAAAAAATGCATGTAAAATTGTCGACATGGCCATATACATCTAATTTAAGTAACTTAATATTTTTTTCTCTACAATATTTCAGTGATTACCAAATAAAGGGTAAACATGCAAAGTAACTTATACAGTATAAGATCAAAGTAACAGTTTTTTTAGCGTTAGTGACATTGACTTCTAGGTGCTCATGCACCATTGTGAACTTCAGACAGAACTGTATTGAAGATAATCGTTTTATTGTATGACATCCCAGAGTGGATCAATATTATTTCAGTACTTGATATACTTTTCAATAGGATATTAGTTTTTACGCTGAAATTTCATTTCATTAAAAAAAACTGCTTACCTTGAAAAGCTAATAATTCATTACAATCTTACACGACAATTTCAGTGACGTGATAAGCTGCCAACATATTCTTAGAAGCAATCCTGCGGTGTTAACTAGGCTATGAAAAAACTTTGTAATCATTTTGTTTGCATCAAGTGGGACCACCGTGTTTTATATTTAAAGTTTGCTAGCAAATTTTATATGAACTAATTTGGGGTATCCTAGTTAACTGTAGGTTATGTTGTCATTCTACTCAAACTGGCGATGACATCTTGCTATTTTTTTAATCTTATCTGATAGAAAGCTGTTAGGAATTTTGTATTCTTTGAGTCCCAGTTGGACTGAAGTAGGACTGTTTCTTTAAGTGCCAATACTAAGTGACTATCTAGTTTTGCAATAATGGGAGCTTTCTTCTTTTTTAAAAAAAAATATGATGGAGTGATATGATGTGACCGTTACATATTTCTGAATGATATTTGATTAATTTTCCGCTCATTTAGTGGCTACTTCTGAAGGGAGCACAAGGCTTAAAAATACCTTGTTAAGAAACGAGTGGGCCCAGGTGTGCATCCTGTGCTCTGCCTTGACCACAGGAATCATAGAGGCTCTGGAGAGGGGGAATGGTTCCCCAAGGCGCCACAGTTCGTTGTGAAATGATAATTAAATCAAGACCTTAAACTGTCGATAGGCGTTGATATACATCAACGAAGACAGTTGAAAATGTGTGCCCCGACCGGGACTCGAACCCGGGATCTCCTGCTTACCTGGCAGACGCTCTATCCACCTCAGCCACTGAGGGCACAGAGGATAGAGCGACCGCAGGGACTTATCCGTCGCACGCTCCCCGTGAGACCCCTATTCCGGACTTAATGTCCACACACAGCATTCGTAGTGCCCCTGCCCATTGCACTCATTACTCGCGGCGAGTCCCGTAAGAGTTCGGGAAATGCGTGTGCATATGAAGATGGTATCTGTTTTTTCGGACACCTTCATACAGTTCGTTGTAGTGGGTCTAATAAGCGCCTGTCCCTCGCTTTGGCAGAAAATGTGGCTTTCTCGCTTGAAGGCAGCTACCGCTGTGTCACTGGAAGTCCTTAGACTATAATTATGCGTTACAAATTCGCCTTCCCGTACGCAGATCTAAGAATTGCCCGCACAGCGCTGCTCCAACACCGTGAGAAAATGCGTTGCCTTTCCCTCCCAATCTTGTTATCCAATCAATTGACTTTTGCCGACCACCGAGTTTAGGCATAAAGAGCTCGACCAATGAGTGAAGCGTGACTAGCCGCCAGTACCAACATGCTGCATGTTAAGATGCATTCTGTAAGTCAAGAATGGGAAATTTCTGCATTATTCGAGTAAATAAAGCGAAATTCTCGCTGGTCACCATGACCATGTCTGGCGGTCCACCACTTCATGCAGAGTTTTTAGAAAAATCGGGACTTAGGTTTAGAGGAGGAGACTTTTGGGTCCTTGTTATGGGGAGCCGTCTGGGGCACTCTTGGTCCACAGATCGACGGAGTAGCCATTTTCTGCTGCCATCTCAGCCGTCTTTCTCTGGCACTGACCGTCGGGTTCTGGCGCACGCTTGTTGAGTTTGAATAAATGTCATATTTGGCATTAGTAGCATCTAGTTTCTGAGCGGCTCACAATTTACAAGATTTGCTACACAGCTTGAGGTTCCTGATTAATTCTATTATTTCGTGAATCTTGCACTCATTTACGTTGAATTTGCGAGCTGCACACATTAGGAAGCTTATAATGTTTCCCGAGCAGCCTTCGACGTAGAGAAGGTACCTGCCACACTGTTACAGAGACAGTCACGTTTAAAATGAGATGTAGAGAGCTTTGTGTTTCAGTATTTCATACGACATTGTGCTCCTTGCTTTGGAGCAATTTCTCTGTCAACGATTACGAGACTTCATGTTCATTTACTTGGAAAGTTAATTTCTGTCTTTTTTTTTAATGTGGTATACGTCAATATTTTGAGTAAATAAATCACTTATTAAAGGCAGATTTAATTTCGAATCTCTGAACCGAACTACTGTCCTATAACTGCTCCTGGTTAGGTGACCCTCTAGAAACAAATATGACCACTGCGTTACTAAACTGTTTACATCGCTGTGACGGTGTTCCACTACAAAGCAGGTGCCAATTCTTTTGTCTGCATATTAAATATGAGAGTATTGCCATCTGTGGTTATTATTTACGGTTTACAAGCATGCGCTCGTCTTAGATGTGCTAAAGGCAGGTTAAAGAGAGAAGAAAATAAAGAGTGGTAGCACGTGATAAGTTCAAGCTATACGAGCAGGACAACTGTATCAGTTCTACCATAAGGCAGAAGATGTGCATTCAATACCATCAGCACCATTACACTTGCAGCGACGCATCTCAGACGAGGTACAGTTTGACAGAGTGTGGTCGTGCGCTTTTGCGCCACAGCACCAGTTTCCGGTAGAAACACATGCACGCGCGCGAAGTATCGAGGCAACGAGTCAACATCGTTTGGCATCAACCCCAATATCTCATGGAATTAAAGTTAACTAGCGGAACAAGATGACTAATCACTTGGTTTGACTTCATACTTATCTGTAGAACCAACAAAGGGATATAACTGACGTTTCAAAATCTGAGGCACAAAAAATCCCTCAGAGAAGCCGCTGCTTCCAGTCCAGTATGCGTTAGATAATGCCAGTGTAGGTTACATCCATTGACATGTTATAATTTTCAAGTCTTTCAGCGTAAGTTGTTGTGTAAATAACAAGGGAGATATTTGATTATTCTTTGCTATAGATGATTACTTCACACAGCCATTATTCTTTCCTCTGGTATTCTTCTGAATTCTACTCCAAAACTCACAGATTTTTTTACATAGTCGACTGGGGCAAAATTAATATGGCAAGTTCTCCTATTAAGTATCTATTGAGCACTGGTTATTGCCAAGCGGCTATAGTCAGTAACGCAGTGAATAGTTTCAAAAAATGTGGGATAGAGCCTTACGATGCAATTGTCTTTAACGATCATACGTTTGCTGCGGCGCATATCGTGTTCTTGTTACGGACTATGCAGAAGCTGAAAATGTCTATTCTCAGGTTGCAGTACCTAAACGCCACCCTGCAGGAATTCCCGATGAATCTCCTGATGAACACCAGGTAGAGCAAATTGAAGAATCAGTGCCTTCAAAAAATGGTGATCTTATCACGGCGAAACAAAGAACAAGTATTTTTAATTTTTATCCACAGCCTGAAGAAAGATCATTTACGAAAAAACAGAAACAGAACAGTACGAGAAATACAAGTGTTTAACAGTCACACGTATGAGACAGATGATGCTTGATAACGAAGCGCACATGGTGGGACAAACATGTTTAAAGTAACAGAGAAGACACTCATACAAACGTACACTGCAATGTCCTGCATGTGATGAGATCTATGTTGACCCACCTGTAGAAAACTGGATGGAGTGTCGCAAATGGCACACTTAATAGAATTAGGACTGAATGATTTTCGAAGAAAAATATTTGTGTGTGATTTTTGGGATTGAAACACACTGATCTTGGATTGTACGAATTTTCAACGCAATACTCCTTATAGGCCTCAGTTACATGACTCCCAACCATCTGCTTGTCTTTTACCAGGAGAGAGCACTATTTTGCTGTATAACGCCAACAGTTCCCCTTCGCTATTGTTCACGCGCCGTTTTGGTGTGAGCGGCGAGTCATTGACGGATGTCAGCACGGAGCGGTTGCGCGCAACCGCGTCGTCGGTAGATAGTACACTATGTGACCAAAAGTATCCGGACACCCACAAAAACATATGTCTTTCAAATTAGGTGCACTGTGCAGCCACCTAGTGCCAGGTACTCCATTTCAGCGTCCTCAGTAGTCATTAGATATCGTGAGAGAACAGAATGGAGCGCTTCATGGAACTCACGGACTTCGAACGTGGTCAAGTGATTGGGTGTCACTTGTGTAATACATCTGTACGCGAGATTTCCACACACCTAAACATCCCTGGGTCCACTGTTTCCGATGTGATAGTGATGTGGGAACGTGAAGGGACACGTACAGCCCAAAAGCGTACAGGCCGACCTCGTCTGCTGACTGACAGAGACCGCCGACAGTTGAAGAGGGTCGGACCGTGTTATAGGCAGACGTCTACCCAGACCATCACACAGGAATTCCAAACTGCATCAGGATCCACTGCACTATGACAGTTAGGTGGGAGGTGAGAAAACTTGGATTTCATGGTCGATCGGCTGCTCATAAGTCACACATCACGCCGGTAAATGGAAAACGACTCCTCAGTTGGTGTAAGGAGCGTAAATACTGGACGACTGAACAGTGGGAAAAGATTGTATGGAGTGACGAATCACGATACACAATGCAGCGATCCGATGGCAGAGTGGCGAATGCCCGGTGAACGTTATCTGCGAGGGAGTATAGTACCAACAGTAAATTTCGGAGGAGGTGGTGTTAAGATGTGGTCGTGTTTTTCATGGAGGAGGCTTGCGCCCCTGGTTATTTTCTTGGCACTATCGCAGCACAAGCCTTCATTGATGTTTTAAACACCTTCTTGCTTCTCACTGGTGAACACCAATTCGGGGATGGCAACTGCATCTTTCAACACGATCGAGCACCTGTTCATAACACACGTCCTGTGACGCAGTGGTTACACGACAATAATGTCCCCGTAATGGACTGGCCAGCACAGAGTCCTGACCTGAATCCTATAGAACACCTTTGGGACGTTTTGGAACGCCGAATTCGTGCCAGACCTCACCGACCGACATCGATACCTCTCCTCAGAGCAGCACTCCGTGAAGAATGGACTGCCATTCCCCAAGAAACCTTCCAACACCTGACTGCACGTATCCCTGCGAGAGTGGAAGCTGTCATCAAGGCTAATGATGGGCCGACACCAGACTGAGTTCCAGCATTATCGATGGAGGGCGCCACGAACTTTCATGTCATTTCAGCCTGGTGTCCGGATACTTTTGATCACATATTGTACGAAGAATTTGCTAGAAAGTATAATTAAGGATTGAAAATGTTAAGTCGGTTCATAGGAGAAAATTGTTTGAGTAATTCAGTTATTTTGTGGAAAAAAGGGGATTGTTTAAGAGACTGATTGTTAGAACAGCATCGTGTTTTAATCAGTATCTTTTGTGTAAGAACGTATTGATAGTAGAACGTAAATGAAGAGGATTTGCGATCAGTGTTGCCCGTTTAATTAATGTGAAAGTCCAACGTGGCAATGAACACTTCATTATTAATGTAAAACGATCTTAACTGTTAACACAAGACTGAATGTGATTAGGCAATGATAGGGAAACCTGTTTCGTGCTAAAAGGGCGATAAAACAAAGCAACTTGAACTGCACTGTCACTATGGAAGAGTGACATTTTCCGCCTTTCAACCTGAAAACTTTAATATTTATAAGCATAAGCTACACGTGTTCGTATTAGGAATGCGGTCAGGTTTGTTTCGTAATGAAGCATATCGTCTATGTGAAGCTCCCACAGTCGAGTCCGAGTGCCGCAAAATTAACAAAAATAACCGATATCAGAGGCTCTTCATCTGTCGCCGTGTGTCGTATCCGAAGATTGCAGGGTCTTGTACTGTCACGGTCGCCAAATGTAAAATTACTGTCTCCGTCACGGCGACGGTGCCTCGCTAAATATTTCGGAGCTTTCTATTTCGGGATTCATCCATCTCTCGATTCCGAGACTAATGTGAGCGAGAGAATTTTCCTGGAGGACAGTGAATTCTCGAAGTTTGTTACGAATACTTCGACAATTTACTGTTAAAATTTTGACAGTCGAGGTGTCTTTAATTTTTAAGTAACGTGGTTTCTCTCTGCACATCGACTGACGAGCCATATCAGAGAGCCTCAAACTACATCCTAGCGTAGATAACCGCCATGTGCAATCACAAATACTCTGCAACCCGAGGAGCTGTTTCTTTTGTGTAGTGTATCCATGACCTGTCAAGGGGAATCCTACAACTCTCCACTCTATAACGCAGGTCCGGAGATCTGCAGTCATGACCTTCACAGAATCGATGAGGCCTCTGGCTCAGACCCTCCACTCGTCTCGAAACCAATGGACTCCGATCGACTCTGGGTACGATACTGCAAATTGTGAGCTCTATTTGTACACCGCAAGTGAGGTCAGCAGTCTGCACCACTTCCGCCAGCCGCCCGTAGGCATTGCGGATGGCCTCAGAACTCAAGCGACTAGCGTAATTGGTACCGAAAAGAGCAACAGCTTGCAGACTACTGCACCGTGCACCCTTGATACTGTAGCTGCAGGTAGGGCATCTTTCACATCTCGGATGAGGCCCCCTGGGAGACGCAACGAATGCACATGGGATTTCTTACCAGTCTTGGAAGCTATTCCCCTAAGACGCTCCATAACGCGCCTAATATTAGAGCACACAATAACTAGTAAACCACTCCCCTCGTGTGCCTGCTCGGACCCTGCTGAAGCATTGGCCACCACTCACAGGATGAGAGGACGAGGACAGGCGTCCAGCTTCCACATTGACTCTCCGCCTCGAACGACGTGACCGGATAACAACCCGCCACCCAGTCTGCAGTGAGTACAGAACCACAGCAACGGGTACGCTGGTGGGTGCCTTGACAGCAGAGCCCGTAAACAGAGCAAGCGACACCTGAGGTGTCTCGTGCGTCGTCCTAGTTTCTCCGCCGCCGTCATAGCCCGAGGCAAAACCCTGGAAATGGTTGACCGCTGCCATTAGCGTCATCAGTTGTTCAACTTGCGGCAAGCTCCACCTGCATCCGCACACAGTATGCAGATACCCTATCCATCCTGCTACTGCTAACTTCACAATTAAACTATGGAAACAAACAGAAAAAGCTAAATTTGTGACTAGCTGGTCTCCTGGTGCATCACCAACGTAGAATGGCAGCAGACTATATCGTGGTCAACGATCACTGGCCGTTCAAAACAAACAAATAAACAAATGACAACTGTGCTACAGATTGCGCGAATGTACTTGTACACGTTACAGTTACTAAAACACGATACTACACCTGTCAAATACAGAAAAACGCAAAGCATTTAAGGATTAAACTTTGCAAGCACACAAAAACAGGTAAGAAATTAAAAAATTAAAATATGAAAACAAACAGTAATGCAAAACATGTGTCCGCAGCTCGTGGTCGTGCGGTAGCGTTCTCGCTTCCCACGCCCGGGTTCCCGGGTTCGATTCCCGGGGGGTCAGGGATTTTCTCTGCCTCGTGATGACTGGGTGTTGTGTGATGTCCTTAGGTTAGTTAGGTTTAAGTAGTTCTAAGTTCTAGGGGACTGATGGTCATAGATGTTAAGTCCCATAGTGCTCAGAGCCATTTTTTTGCAAAACATGTGACTTGCCAGTTTCTCGGTGCTCCAGCAACGGAGGCTGAGAGCTGGCTGCACTGCAGTTCCACTTATCTGTTGACACACGCGCTTTATACACTCCTGGAAATGGAAAAAAGAACACATTGACACCGGTGTGTCAGACCCACCATACTTGCTCCGGACACTGCGAGAGGGCTCTACAAGCAATGATCACACGCACGGCACAGCGGACACACCAGGAACCGCGGTGTTGGCCGTCGAATGGCGCTAGCTGCGCAGCATTTGTGCACCGCCGCCGTCAGTGTCAGCCAGTTTGCCGTGGCATACGGAGCTCCATCGCTGTCTTTAACACTGGTAGCATGCCGCGACAGCGTGGACGTGAACCGTATGTGCAGTTGACGGACTTTGAGCGAGGGCGTATAGTGGGCATGCGGGAGGCCGGGTGGACGTACCGCCGAATTGCTCAACACGTGGGGCGTGAGGTCTCCACAGTACATCGATGTTGTCGCCAGTGGTCGGCGGAAGGTGCACGTGCCCGTCGACCTGGCACCGGACCGCAGCGACGCACGGATGCACGCCAAGACCGTAGGATCCTACGCAGTGCCGTAGGGGACCGCACCGCCACTTCCCAGCAAATTAGGGACACTGTTGCTCCTGGGGTATCGGCGAGGACCATTCGCAACCGTCTCCATGAAGCTGGGCTACGGTCCCGCACACCGTTAGGCCGTCTTCCGCTCACGCCCCAACATCGTGCAGCCCGCCTCCAGTGGTGTCGCGACAGGCGTGAATGGAGGGACGAATGGAGACGTGTCGTCTTAAGCGATGAGAGTCGCTTCTGCCTTGGTGCCAATGATGGTCGTATGCGTGTTTGGCGCCGTGCAGGTGAGCGCCACAATCAGGACTGCATACGACCGAGGCACACAGGGCCAACACCCGGCATCATGGTGTGGGGAGCGATCTCCTACACTGGCCGTACACCACTGGTGATCGTCGAGGGGACACTGAATAGTGCACGGTACATCCAAACCGTCATCGAACCCATCGTTCTACCATTCCTAGACCGGCAAGGGAACTTGCTGTTCCAACAGGACAATGCACGTCCGCATGTATCCCGTGCCACCCAACGTGCTCTAGAAGGTGTAAGTCAACTACCCTGGCCAGCAAGATCTCCGGATCTGTCCCCCATTGAGCATGTTTGGGACTGGATGAAGCGTCGTCTCACGCGGTCTGCACGTCCAGCACGAACGCTGGTCCAACTGAGGCGCCAGGTGGAAATGGCATGGCAAGCCGTTCCACAGGACTACATCCAGCATCTCTACGATCGTCTCCATGGGAGAATAGCAGCCTGCATTGCTGCGAAAGGTGGATATACACTGTACTAGTGCCGACATTGTGCATGCTCTGTTGCCTGTGTCTATGTGCCTGTGGTTCTGTCAGTGTGATCATGTGATGTATCTGACCCCAGGAATGTGTCAATAAAGTTTCCCCTTCCTGGGACTATGAATTCACGGTGTTCTTATTTCAATTTCCAGGAGTGTAGATTTACTGGTTCACAAAATCTGTTTAAAGAAATAAATTTCTGGCTGACCGCACAGTAGTAGCTCCTAAGTCCAGCATGAGAGACCCAAGCACGACGCTTTTAATACCTTCAAAAAGAGTGCTTAACTGTTGGAAAAAGCAACTGTTAAAAAAAACGCTCATATGTATCTTGCTAACTAGTACGATCAACTTGTACGAACAACAGTCCAAACAGCTTGCAGGTAGTGGCGCACAGGTCGGTGTATCTTACATTTGGAACAGCCTGTTCCGAGATCCACTACGTAAAGTACGTTGGGCTTCGTAGAAATGTCAACAATTGCGTCTCCGCACAAGTGTCACTCCGCACAATTGTCACACACTCAGGAAGCAGTGGTATCCATCGTTCATCAGGGCCGGGTCCCATCTGTGGCACTGCATTCTCCTACTGTAGTATATCACGTGGAGTTGATGAAGGAGGCGCAGTACCTCTGGATCTAAAACTCACCATCCATGTGTATTGGTTGCTACTCAGACTGCCTTCAGTACTAGGAACTGAGACATCATATGGTATGAAACTTCCTGGCAGATCAAAACTGAGTGCCGGACCGAGACTCGAACTCGGGACCTTTGCCTTTCGCGGGTAAGTGCAAGTGGTTCGCAGGAGAGCTTCTGTGAAGTTTGGATGGTAGGAGACGAGGTACTGGCGGTATTAAAGCTGTGATGACGGATCGTGAGTCGTGCTTGGGTAGCTCAGTTGGTGGAGCACTTGCCCGCGAAAGGCAAAGGTCCCGCCCGAATTCGAGTCTCGGTCCGGCAGACAGTTTTGATCTGCCAGGAAGTTTCATACCAGCACACACTCCGCTGCAGAGTGAAAATTTCATTCTGGGATCGTATAGTATTATAACTGAAATATCTCGGAAAACTACACATCGGATCAAAAAAAGTTATAATTCCAATTTGTTTGTCTCGGAGGGGGACATCCACCGACACCACTCTCGACCCACCGTACCGTCCCGGGTGTAGGTGGCGGGAGGCAACTTCGAAATCTTCAATGGGAACCCCCTTTTTATAGTAGATTACGATTCTACGGCAAAATCTACATACGTTTTGTCTGAAGAATTTTCTCCGTTTCGCCACAGATGGTGCTGTAATCGGAGGAATAGAAATGGGTACACAATCGTAATTTACAACAAGCTACTCAACGGCCCTTGAATATCTAATGACGAGTGGGACCCCATCTCCATGCTGGGAGTGTAGGACAGGCCATTATTTCATAACTTCTAATTGGAAACCCCATTCGCAACGTTGTATTCCTCCGAAATATCGAACAGGGGACTAATCGACGCGCCACCGTGGCCGTGTAGAGAACTACGAGTATGGCGTATTATAACAGGCAGTACACTGCGGCCGGAGGACACGTATCTTGCAGCGGTTCTGAACATTACAATACTTGCACAGTGTTTATTGCCTGCACATCTATCATTTGGAGAACAGGAGAACAGACGTGTAAGTGGACGATGAATGTTGCAACCACAGAAGAAAAAACTGAAATGATCCTGATTTACGGAGAATGTAGGAGATATGTTGAGGCTGCTGTTGCCATGTATGCCTAGCGTTTTCCGGAGAAAGCTGGCTCTCTTTCGTCCTTTTACAAGATTGTGAACGTCTTTATGTCTGATGGCAGCTTACAGACCGGCAAAAGGAAACGAAGCAAACGCGTTACAGGAGAAGCTAATGAGATTGCTGTACTAGCGACAGTGAACCACATCCCACGGATAAGCGCCCGGCAATTACACTGCGATTCCGGTATGTCCGTAGGTATTATTGTCACAATATTGCATCTTCATAAGTATCATCCGTACCACGTGTCACTGCATCAAGAACTTCATGGCACCGATTAAGATAATCGGGTAGTGTTTTGTGAATGGGCACATCAACAAATGCAAAACGACCTCCATGGTCTTTCAAAAATGGTTCAAATGGCTCTGAGCACTACAGGACTTAACTACTGTGGTCATCAGTCCCCTATAACTTAGAACTACTTACACCTAACTAACCTAAGGACATCACACACATCCATTCCCGAGGCAGGATTCGAACCTGCGACCGTAGCGGTCACGCGGTTCCAGACTGTAGCGCCTAGAACCGCTCGGCCACTCCGGCCGGCTCTCAACGTTCAATAACGTACGTGGTTTCAGCAAGACGGTTGCCCAGCGCATTACGCTGTTCAAGCAAAGGAGGTATTAGACGGCGCTTACACTGGTCAGTGGATCGGCAGAGGTGAACCTATTTGTTGACCACCTAGTTCGCCGGATTTGACGTCACCGGATTTTTTTCTGTGGTTATATTTAAAAGATAAGGTGTACCAGCAAGTACAAACAGGCCTTGAAGACATGGTTGACCGCATCAGAAACGTCTGTGCTGGCATAACCGCAGATATGCTTCTATCCTGTGCACGGTCATTTGGAAAGCGGATCACTAAGTATATTGAAGTTTGGCGGTACGACGTTAGAACACTTACTCTAATTGAAAATGTAGAGTAGCATTCTCCTCGAGCCATGGCCACAGTGATGCGTCGAATAGTCCCCATTTCGGTATGTCGGAGGACTACAACATTGCGAATTGGGTTTCCAATTAGAAGTTATGAAAACTGGCCTGTCCTACCCTCGCAGAAAGGTGGTGGGGTACTATGTGCCACTAGATATTCAAGAGCCATTGAGTAGCATATCCTCCGATTACAGCGCCATCTGTGGCGAAACGAAGAAAATGCTTCAGACAAAATGTATGTAGATTTTGCCGCAGAATCGTAATCTGCAATAAAAAATGGGGGTCCCCATTGAAGATTTCAACGTTGCCCCCTGCCGCCTACCCACGTGATAGGGTGTCGGGTCGAGTGTGGTATCGCTGATGTCCCCCTCCGAGACAAACAAATTGGAAATATAACTTTTTTTGATCCGATGTGTAGTTTTCGAGATATTTCAATGTCTTCAGTTGAAATGAACATCCTGTATGTATATATTACTATGTTCTGAATTAGACGGAGTGGAACTGACTTGATTTTGGAGGATGATTACAATTGCAAGTGCTGGCATTGTTGAACTCAGTTAACTGATGAGTAAGGGAAATATACTACCTTCAGAAAGGAAACGATCGTTTCATATTACTTCCGAACGTTTAATGTTTTCTAATGCGTTTTTAAATGACAACACAGTTTAGGAAGCACTGACATACGAATAAAACAAAACTATATGATTATTAATCTTACTACGGGATCACTAGCACAGCGCATGACACTCTCTGGTGCGTGGGTCACAGGGAAAACGGATGGCCGGCCGGTGTGGCCGAGCGGTTCTAGGCGCTTCAGTCTGGAACCGCGCGACCGCTACGGTCGCAGGTTCGAATCCTGCCCCATAGAGCTCAGAGCCATTTTGAAAACGGGTGAGGCAAGAGAAACTGAAGTGTACCCTCTTTAATAAGTGGGAGACAAGGCTGGTATATTCCGACAGACCAAAAGACGACTGCATGGATTGTCTCACTATATTTAACAAGGGGACCATCAGACCTGGTAATCACAGATTATGATGAGTCTTAAGTATGTTGTACACCACTGAACGCCATTCTTTTTTTGACCAGGTACCACTGTTATTTCTTTGTTGTTACCCGGGACCACAACGTCACAACAAAAATAAACTGTGTCAGTTTAAAAACAAACTTTAATCAAAATCTTAATCATACTCAGTAAACTCATAAGTAACATTCATTAGCAGTACTGTTAAAGCAGAAAATCTAAGAAGAAAATTAAATCCGGTTTCCATCAGTGTGATTTTTCAGCTTGCATGTTCTGTATAATTTCGGTAATCCTGGGGATAATACTACCGTATTTCTCGAAGTTACAAGCATATCATCACTTAGTTTCAGTCGTTTCCTGGACTTGTTTTCAAGTGCCGGCAGAGCAGAAAATCCTTGTTCGCATAAATAAGTTGTCGAGAAAAGCATAAGATAGGGCAATTTCTCGAATTTTAGTGCATGAGACTGCTTTTGTACACCAAAACTGCTCAAGAGACTCAGATTCACATCCGTCCTTACAGTTTATATCATTTTGGAATGCAATGAGCTCTTCCTGGATTCCTTCTGGAATTTGGACAGCATTAATACTAAAAGGATTGCGAATCAATTTTGGTCAAATTTAGTTTCTGTTTTGCTACATTGTGGGACATCATGATTGAATTCGTAAGTCAACATTTGCAGATGTCTCTCGGTATTTACTTGAATGTTTGCCCTAATCGTGCCATACCGTTTACCATCAAAGAGTGCTTTTAAAGTCCCAAACGCAGAATAACTTTTTTCCCCAATTTTAGTTATTCATAACTGAAGATTGCAAATAACGTCACGAAGTTTATCCTCAAAGATAAGTTTATTTGCAGTGCCTTCTACATGTCTGTTTCCGGAACTTTGCAATCGCAAGTTCAACTTATGCAAGCATGTGAAAATGTCCAAATGACGCCTTGCGGTTCTAGACGCTACAGTCTGGAACCGCGCGACCGCTACGGTCGCAGGTTCGAATCCTGCCTCGGGCATCGATGTGTGTGATGTCCTTACGTTGATTAGGTTTAAGTAGCTCTAAGTTCTAGGGGACTGATGACCTCAGAAGTTAAGTCCCATAGTGCTCAGATCCATTTTTTTGTCCAAATGACAACACAAATTCATCTGAGGAGTCATATCAGGAAATTGCTTTAGTACGTCATTTTTTCTCACCTTCCTCTGAGTTCGTATAATCTTCCCAGCATGTTACCTTTAGACAGCCAATCGACGTTTGTGTGGAAGAGAAGGGTCTCATGGTCGGAGTCCACTTCAGGGTACACTTTTTAAGCAGGTCTTTCTTTAAGGCACTGCTTTCGATAACATTTAGCACATTTATGACCACTAGCATTGTATTGTTAAGGCATTCAGGAGCAGTATTGGAAGTTAATGCGTTACTATGTATGATACAATGTATTGTTACTCCCAGAGGATTATTCTGTTTTATTATCGTCACTAGAACGTAGCGTGATCCTAACATAGCTGGAGCGCCATCCGAAAGGAAAACGACAAGCTTTCCCCACAAACTGTTATGTTTCTGAAAATACTTGATTATTATTTTCATGAGACCCATACCTTTTATCAGGTTCCCTAACTTCCCTCCTAAGAAATCTGGTGGTCGGTCAGAGAAATGAGGAAGCATTATTTCTAAGTGGCATTCTAATTTCTCTGGCTTCAAAGAATCACTCGCGATAACGGCTGCGCATATAACACAATGCCATTTTATTTCTCCATTACTTTCTATCGAAGCAAATTCGAATTTAATGTAACTACTGTCGTAGTTTCTCTTAGGCGCCATATAAAACAATAAAGAAATAAATATGCTTTTAATACCTTTATTTTTAATTGCATATCGCAGTGTAGTGTGATATTCTACTTAGGTGGTCAATGAATTGCACCTAACTGTTCTGAACTTTTTGTAACACTCACTTATACAGGTACACTTATTTCCATATTCCCTTTTGTAATACCAAGTTTTGATTAAAAGAGTTTTGTGTAGAAAAATGTGTACTTACTTCTCTTACGTCCGTCATAAATAGATAGTAATATTGAGGACTGAAGGTCAGTTAAACTACAGACACCCTCGAACCACTAACCAGCCAAACACAGTCACTGACACCGCCGAAAAAGACAAAGGAAAGTGTATTCCTTTTCCACGGTAAGTTGACGCTTCGCGCGGTGGTTGTCGGGAACGGCAGAAGGCGTGTCGTGCCCCTGCATCAGGACTGCGGAGGAGAAACGAGGGGTGACAGACAGGCAGCGTCAGCTGCTTCCCGCAGCGTTGGCGCATTACACTCAACAATGTGTACAGAAATACATCGCGCCTAGGGCTAGAGAGTGTAGCGCTATCACTGCAGACATGAGAATGAATGTTCGAACTATCGTCTGCCACAATATGTACAGAGGGACGCACAGTGATGCTACGTGTGATTTACAGATGAAAATCTAGTTCGTCGCCCTTACTTCTCGTCTGTGAACTGTAACCAACTTGCTTCCCTCGTGTCTCGTAGATGTTGCCCAAGTTGGTTTCTTCTCCGTCGGTCGCGAGCTCTAACACTTGCGCAATGAACAGCGCCTATTAACGTTACAAGTGGGTAGGTTTAAATGCTAAGCACAATAACAATCGTAAAATGTTAGTATGCCAATTAATTTTGTTTACCTATTGTTTATATTCGTAACAAGATTCCCGGTCATTAATCTTTAGTTCCCGAGCACAGCGAAAGTCACAAAATGCTCAACACGATCTTAGAATTCACATGAAATCGCACATATATGTTTTTCGAGGCAAATTTAAAAATTCATTCCGTCTTTAGGCAGACTTGCACTTCCAGTGTTGCCACCTCGGAAACCCCTCGTAGTTTGACTTGGATTAACACAGCATCGCACAAGTACCTCATCTGAGGCAATTTTTCAACAAACTGTTCCGTCTTTACATAATATCAAGATTTTATGCACAGAGTCACGTATTACCTCCCAGGAAACCGATCAGGAACTAGTCTAGTGAGCTGTCTTAGCAATTTGGAGCCTTCCTTTTCAGGGTGCACTTATGACCGGTCCATTCTTTCCATCAATGAGCAGTGACAGCAAGTAAAATCTGTAATTAGCTTTTCCTAATGGATTGAGTGATATTGACATTATTACTGACAAGTTCTCAGTGCAAGTAACGTCATCAGCACTGTTGGAGCTGTCTATAAATATTTGAACAGTAAATACAAATAATAAAAGAATCGTTTCTTGGCGCTCAGCGTGGTTGGTGAATCTTTCTCTCTCTATGCTGCAGTACGACACCTTCCTTGCTCGCCCGACCGTGCTCACGCTATGTGACCATCTGTCGCGTCGATCGATGAGTCTGCTTTGTGATCCTATTGAGTAACTAGCCTCCCGTCCTTTACTCTGCGTTAAAAAGTAGCAACAACATGTAATAAATGTGAGCAGGGATGTGGCATGAACACCACAAGAGCCTATATACAGAGGCTCGCTATTTAGGGGCAGAATAGAGTTGACAACCGATTTTCTCTGCTTCTACCAACACTAGTGACGTAGTCAAGTTATCTACATCTACATCTACATCTACATTTATAATCCGCAAGCCACCCAACGGTGTGTGGCGGAGGGCACTTTACGTGCCACTGTCATTATCTCCCTTTCCTGTTCCAGTCGCGTATGGTTCGCGGGAAGAACGACTGTCTGAAAGCCTCTGTGCGCGCTCTAATCTCTCTAATTTTACATTCGTGATCTCCTCGGGAGGTATAAGTAGGGGGAAGCAATATATTCGATACCTCATCCAGAAACGCACCCTCTCGAAACCTGGCGAGCAAGCTACACCGCGATGCAGAGCGCCTCTCTTGCAGAGTCTGCCACTTGAGTTTGTTAAACATCTCCGTAACGCTATCACAGTTACCAAATAACCCTGTGACGAAACGCGCCGCTCTTCTTTGGATCTTCTCTATCTCCTCCGTCAACCCGATCTGGTACGGATCCCACACTGATGAGCAATACTCAAGTATAGGTCGAACGAGTGTTTTGTAAGCCACCTCCTTTGTTGATGGACTACATTTTCTAAGGACTCTCCCAATGAATCTCAACCTGGTACCCGCCTTACCAACAATTAATTTTATATGATCATTCCACTTCAAATCGTTCCGCACGCATACTCCCAGATATTTTACAGAAGTAACTGCTACCAGTGTTTGTTCCGCTATCATATAATCATACAATAAAGGATCCTTCTTTCTATGTATTCGCAATACATTACATTTGTCTATGTTAAGGGTCAGTTGCCACTCCCTGCACCAAGTGCCTATCCGCTGCAGATCTTCCTGCATTTCGCTACAATTTTCTAATGCTGCAACTTCTCTGTATACTACAGCATCATCCGCGAAAAGCCGCATGGAACTTCCGACACTATCTACTAGGTCATTTATATATATTGTGAAAAGCAATGGTCCCATAACACTCCCCTGTGGCACGCCAGAGGTTACTTTAACGTCTGTAGATGTCTCTCCATTGATAACAACATGCTGTGTTCTGTTTGCTAAAAACTCTTCAATCCAGCCACACAGCTGGTCTGATATTCCGTAGGCTCTTACTTTGTTTATCAGGCGACAGTGCGGAACTGTATCGAACGCCTTCCGGAAGTCAAGGAAAATGGCATCTACCTGGGAGCCTGTATCTAATATTTTCTGGGTCTCATGAACAAATAAAGCGAGTTGGGTTTCACACGATCGCTGTTTCCGGAATCCATGTTGATTCCTACATAGTAGATTCTGAGTTTCCAAAAACGACATGATACTCGAGCAAAAGACATGTTCTAAAATTCTACAACAGATCGACGTCAGAGAGATAGGTCTATAGTTTTGCGCATCTGCTCGACGACCCTTCTTGAAGACTGGGACTACCTGTGCTCTTTTCCAATCATTTGGAACCTTCCGTTCCTCTAGAGACTTGCGGTACACGGCTGTTAGAAGGGGGGCAAGTTCTTTCGCGTACTCTGTGTAGAATCGAATTGGTATCCCGTCAGGTCCAGTGGACTTTCCTCTGTTGAGTGATTCCAGTTGCTTTTCTATTCCTTGGACACTTATTTCAATGTCAGCCATTTTTTCGTTGGTGCGAGGATTTAGAGAAGGAACTGCAGTGCGGTCTTCCTCTGTGAAACAGCTTTGGAAAAAGGTGTTTAGTATTTCAGCTTTACGCTTGTCATCCTCTGTTTCAATGCCATCATCATCCCGGAGTGTCTGGACATGATGTTTCGAGCCACTTACTGATTTAACGTAAGACCAGAACTTCCTAGGATTTTCTGTCAAGTCGGTACCTAGTATTTTACTTTCGAATTCACTGAACGCTTCACGCATAGCCCTCCTTACGCTAACTTTGACATCGTTTAGCTTCTGTTTGTCTGAGAGGTTTTGGCTGCGTTTAAACTTGGAGTGAAGCTCTCTTTGCTTTCGCAGTAGTTTCCTAACTTTGTTGTTGTACCACGGTGGGTTTTTCCCGTCCCTCACAGTTTTGCTCGGCACGTACCTGTCTAAAACGCATTTTACGATTGCCTTGAACTTTTTCCATAAACACTCAACATTGTCAGTGTCTGAACAGAAATTTTCGTTTTGATCTGTTAGGTAGTCTGAAATCTGCCTTCTATTACTCTTGCTAAACAGATAAACCTTCCTCCCTTTTTTTATATTCCTATTAACTTCCATATTCAGGGATGCTGCAACGCCCTTATGATCACTGATTCCCTGTTCTGCTCTTACAGAGTCGAAAAGTTCGGGTCTGTTTGTTATCAGTAGGTCCAAGATGTTATCTCCACGAGTCGGTTCTCTGTTTAATTGCTCGAGGTAATTTTCGGATAGTGCACTCAGTATAATGTCACTCGATGCTCTGTCCCTACCACCCGTCCTAAACATCTGAGTGTCCCAGTCTATATCTGGTAAATTGAAATCTCCACCTAAGACCATAACATGCTGAGAAAATTTATGTGAAATGTATTCCAAATTTTCTCTCAGTTGTTCTGCCACTAATGCTGCTGAGTCGGGGGGTCGGTAAAAGGAGCCAATTATTAACCTAGCTCGGTTGTTGAGTGTAACCTCCACCCATAATAATTCACAGGAACTATCCACTTCTACTTCACTACAGGATAAACTACTACTAACAGCGACGAACACTCCACCACCGGTTGCATGCAATCTATCCTTTCTAAACACCGTCTGTGCCTTTGTAAAAATTTCGGCAGAATTTATCTCTGGCTTCAGCCAGCTTTCTGTACCTATAACGATTTCAGCTTCGGTGCTTTCTATCAGCGCTTGAAGTTCCGGTACTTTACCAACGCAGCTTCGACAGTTTGCAATTACAATACCGATTGCTGCTTGGTCCCCGCATGTCCTGACTTTACCCCGCACCCGTTGAGGCTGTTGCCCTTTCTGCACTTGCCCGAGGCCATCTAACCTAAAAAACCGCCCAGCCCACGCCACACAACCCCTGCTACCCGTGTAGCCGCTTGTTGCGTGTAGTGGACTCCTGACCTATCCAGCGGAACCCGAAACCCCACCACCCTATGGCGCAAGTCGAGGAATCTGCAGCCCACATTGTCGCAGAACCGTCTCAGCCTCTGATTCAGACCCTCCACTCGGCTCTGTACCAAAGGTCCGCAGTCAGTCCTGTCGACGATGCTGCAGATGGTGAGCTCTGCTTTCATCCCGCTAGCGAGACTGGCAGTCTTCACCAAATCAGATAGCCGCCGGAAGCCAGAGAGGATTTCCTCCGATCCATAGCGACACACATCATTGGTGCCGACATGAGCGACCACCTGCAGATGGGTGCACCCTGTACCCTTCATGGCATCCGGAAGGACCCTTTCCACATCTGGAATGACTCCCCCCGGTATGCACACGGAGTGCACTTTGGTTTTCTTCCCCTCCCTTGCTGCCATATCCCTAAGGGGCCCCATTACGCGCCTCACGTTGGAGCTCCCAACTACCAGTAAGCCCACCCTCTGCGACTGCCCGGATCTTGCAGACTGAGGGGCAACCTCTGGAACAGGACAAGCAGCCATGTCAGGCTGAAGATCAGTATCAGCCTGAGACAGAGCCTGAAACCGGTTCGTCAGACAAACTGGAGAGGCCTTCCGTTCAGCCCTCCGGAATGTCTTTCGCCCCCTGCCACACCTTGAGACGACCTCCCACTCTACCACAGGTGAGGGATCAGCCTCAATGCGGGCAGTATCCCGGGCAACCACAGTCGTAGTCCGATCGGGGGATGCGTGGGACGAGCTGGCCGTCCCCGACAAACCCCCATCCGGACCCCCACAGTGATGCCCATTGGCAACAGCCTCAAGCTGTGTGACCGAAGCCAACACTGCCTGAAGCTGGGAGCGAAGGGATGCCAACTCAGCCTGCATCCGAACACAGCAGTTGCAGTCCCTATCCATGCTAAAAACTTGTGCAAAGAACGTCTGAACTAATCTACAGAGAGCTCAAACAAAACGACAAAATTGAAGCGGTTATTAAAATACAAGATTGCCTAGTAAATGCAGTAATGCTGCCACTTGTGCACTGCTGACACACTGCTCGGCGGCGGAAGAAGACTACGCGATTTAACACTATTCGAGTACTAAAACGTGATGCTACAACTCTCAAATACTATAATACGCCCGAAATTTATGTGGTAGAGCTAGGAGTATACGACTTGCTGCTGCAGCTGCTTATCCAACGGCGGCAGGGAGCACACTGACTGTGACCAACCGACACTGGCCGTTCAAAACGAAAACAGATGACAGACGACTACGCGAATTTACACTATTCAGGTACTAAAACGCGATGCTACAACTCTCAGATACTATAATACGCCTGAAATTTATGAATTAAACAATGCAAGTACCAAAAACACGCAAAGAAATTAAGAATTAAACTATGTAACAAATGAGTGAGCTAGGAGTATACGACTTGCTGCTGCAGCTGCTTATCCAACGGCGGCAGGGAGCACACTGACTGTGACCAACCGACACTGGCCGTTCAAAACGAAAACAGATGACAGACGACTACGCGAATTTACACTATTCAGGTACTAAAACGCGATGCTACAACTCACAGATACTATAATACGCCCGAAATTTATGAATTAAACAATGCAAGTACCAAAAACACGCAAAGAAATTAAGAATTAAACTATGTAACAAATGAGTGAGCTAGGAGTGGACTCACACGTCGATCACTCCACCCCCGATACCCCACGACCCTCTCATCCCGCGCTCGCCAGTGGTCACTGGCACTCGGTGCTGCATCGCCCCTGTAACAAATGATTAATAATTGGAAACAAGTACAAATTTGAAATTTTAAATCCACTAATGGTCCTCGGACCATTGATTTGGAACCACTATTGTAGACGGCCGTGTCCTGAATTGATGGTTAGCGGCTTTTCATGCGATGGCCCCTGGTTTCCGAGAAAATCGATTTTGAAGTTTCAAGCGTACCTCCTGTACTCGTAACGTTTGTCGTGTTTCGACCAAGCAAGCGTAGCTCAGCTTTTATCTTTCTTTTTTTTTTAATTGGGTCAACGCGGTGAAACGAGAGAAAACTACCCCTGCGCAGAAAAAAGATTTGAACCCAAGATAACTCATTCCTTCACAACATAGTATACTACAACTACGTCAGGAAAATATTCCCTTACGTTTTCTTATATCGACAAGAACCACCTGGGAAATCTGTGCGGGTTGTTCAGAAAAGAGTTGGCGAGTTGACTCACAAATAAAAAAAAATATTTGTGGCCTGCATGAAATCAAGGAAGTTCATGAAAGCGCTGTACAAAGAGTTTATAAAAACTGTCATACTTCCGTCTGTGGCACAAAAAAATTCCTTACGTTATTTATACGTCGGGGAGGTAGACTGATCAGACACTTCATGATCAAATCTTTGTAGCTGAAAGAAAAACATGCACCTGCACCGTAAAAACTACCCCAGTCAGATGTGCTACATTTTGCTAACCCTGTGATGTTTGTTTTTACAGGCAGGTTAAAATGTTCGTAAAAAAATTCAAAATGCTCCCAACTTACTAAAGACTAGCAAAGAAATCGCCTCGAGGGACGATGCCATAAAAATACATTGTTCAGTTCTGCTTCAATTTAGTGCATCGCCTTTCACAGGACTGATCAAAAGCGCTTGGGTTCTGCAGAAGTTGCTCGAAGGAAGAACTATATTTTTGGATTCAAACAAACGTTGTTTCCCGGTATCGATTTTGGAAAATTCCTGTGCCTAGAAACACTAGCTTTCATTAGACGTGGATGGTGCCCTACGAATTTGTGTTCCGGTTGCTTCCACGACATATATGATCCGGAATTGTATTCAAGAACAGTAAGCGATGCAAGCGATGACGAGTAACACGATTGTGTAATCTGTTCCGTAACAGACGGAAAACACATTTAAAGAAACTTTTCTGTAATGATTGACTTATTACTGAAATTACTACTGTGAAAATGACTGTTTTTAATAACTGTGCATGATGCATACTATTTAATGATATTCTGTAGGATGAAATTGAAAAAGCAATAATGCGGGCACGATTTGAGCTAGCCATGCTTTAGCCGCTGCGCTACGCTCGCTTTATCGAAACAACACTAACGTTACCAAAAAAAAAAAAAAAAAAAAAAAAGCTCTGAGCACTATGGGACTTAACATCTGACGTCATATCAGTTCCCTAGAACTTAGAACTACTTAAACCTAACTAACCTAAGAACATCACACACAGCCATTCCAGAGGCCGGATTCGAACCTGCGATCGTAGCGGTCGCGCGGTTCCAAAGTGAAGTGCCTAGAACCGCTCGGCCACACCGGCCGGCACTAACGTTACAGGTGTGGGAGATACGCAAGCAACTTCAACATCGATTTTCTCGGAAAGTAGCAGCCGTCACATGAAAAGCAGCTCGTCAGGTACTCAATGCACGTTCCTCTACAACACGTCTAAGACCCATCAAACTCCATGATTAACAGGTCTGATGTTCCCCTTGTAAGTGAAGGTTAATCATGCATACAAAGGGAACCAAAGACACCCATTCAGCAATTACGTGAGAAGTTCCTTGAAAATGGATAAGCTTAACTGATCCGTGAGCCATTCGCAAACTAAAGATTTGGAGTTTAATGAAATTACCAAAACTGGTGGGAATAAAGACTCACATTTCGATACCATTATCTCAAAATGAATAAGACATGACCGAAACTAATACACAACTCCTATAGCAGCACATACCACCAAGACGTCTGCGCAGTGTGTGAAGCCAGTGCAGTCATCCATCAGTAGCTGATTTCCTCCAAGTCTTCCTCCAGGAGTAGGAAGGTTGCTGACGTCAGAACCTTGCATCTGCTTCCCTCATCACCTGATAGTAAAGTCTTCTTGCTTCAGAATCTAACACCCGAAAGACGTTGGTACTTCCCTTCTGAAGTCCACTATGTGTAAGAAAATGCATAAGATAGTTTTACCCAATAATGTTGTAGCAACAATTGATCGGCCAATTAAATGAGAAACCGTCTACAGCTCATACCTCCTCTAAATGAAAGTTTGGAGACTAGCCAGTGAGACAGAGAGAGGACGAGTTTCTGTTATCCCCCCGTATTGAGAACTTAGATTATGCGGATGGAAATTTCCACAAGCGGCTACCAGTGAGAGAGAGAGGGAGAGAAGCAATGAGAGAGAGATGGCTCTTGTTTGTGCAACCAATTGTTCTGACGCCAAATTGTCAGAGACTGTAGGTCCTTAGACAGTTCCTTAGTGTGATACTTGAGTCGGTAACACAAAGGTTGTTCCCATTCCACTGTTTAACCCGTGACTGTGTCTGAGTGTCTACTAAGAAGGGCATGTCCTCAGCCCCGCCTCTCTTGCCCCCTACAGATCGTACCGTCCAAGAACGACCTATTATTGGACAATGAGAAGGGGCGTATTGGAATTTTGGCGTCTCATCTCTGCATCGCCAGCCAACCAGTTACCTGTAGGAGTATCTCTTTTTCGAAGTCACCTTAGACCACTGACATAGGACACGTAACTACTCTTCTTCTGTCAAAGAATTACTCGCCACGGCCTAGCCGCAACCAGAAAGACGTGCCTGTCTATTCTCACAGCATTCGAGCGGGCGGGTAGCGAGTCTTTGGTGAGGAATTCGTTTTTGCATCTACATCTACATGGATACTCTGCAAATCACATCTAAGTGCCTGGTATAGGGTTCATCGAACCACTTTCATAGTTCTCTATTATTCCAATCTCGTGTAGCGCACGGAAAGAATGAACACCTATATCTTTCCGTACGAGCTCTGATTTCCCCTATTTTATCGTGGTGATCGTTCCGCCGTATGTAGGTCGGTGTCAACAAAATATTTTCGCATTCGGAGGAGAAAGTTGGTGATTGGAATTTCGTGAGAAGATTCCGTCGCAACGAAAATCGCCTTTCTTTTAATGATTTCCAGCCCAAATCCTGTATAATTTCTGTGACACTCTCTCCCATATTTCGCGATAATACAAAACGTGCTGCCTTTCTTTGAACTGTTTCGATATACTCCGTCAGTCCTATCTGGTAAGGATCCCACACCAGACAGCAGTATTGTAAAAGAAGATGGACAAGCGTAGTGTAGGCAGTCTCCTTAGTAGATCTGTTACATTTTCCAAGTGTCCTGCCAACAAAACGCAGTCTTCGGTTGACCTTACTCACAACATTTCCTATGTGTTCCTTCCAATTTACGTTGTTCGTGATTGCAATACCTAGGTATTTAGTTGAATTTACGGCTTTTAGATTAGACTGATTTATCATGTGACCGAAGTTTGAGTTTCTTTTAGCACTCATGTGGATGACCTCACACTCTTCGTTATTTAGGGTCAACTGCCACTTTTCGCACCATACAGATATTTTTTATAAATCGTTTTGCAATTTGTTTTGATCTTCTGATTACTTTATTAGTCGATAAACGACAGCGTCATCTGCAAACAACCGAAGACGGCTACTCAGATTGTCTCCCAAATCGTTTATATAGATAAGGAACAGCAAAGGGCCTATAACACTACCTTGGGGAACGCCTGAAATCACTTCTGTTTTACTCAATGACTTTCCGTCAATTACTACGAACTGTGACCTCTCTGACAGGAAATCGCAAATCCAGTCACATAACTGAGACGATATTCCATAAGCACGCAATTTTACTACGAGGGGAGTCTCACACACTGATCTTCCACAGCTGCTTCTGCTAATTATTATTCTCTTGTCCGCTCCCATCCGGTTTGAGGGATGCAAATCATGAAGCAGACGTAGTGCTTGTTCTCAATCTAGCAACCCAGCTAGCAATTAGCAGGACGGTTTCAGTATCCAACGGTACTGCAAACCACCACACTTGGCGTGTACTGGCTACGCTGGTCAATAATACAAGCTATCAGATGGCCATCATCTCAGTAGGGTCTAATACATATGTGGAAGCTACTGGAAGACACGTTGAAGTTGGGCTCATCCGGTTACACTCCATTTTACAACTCAGCACTCCAGCAACACTGTTAACGAGTTATTTCAGACTGGGCGTTTGTGGTTTCGAGATAATGGAAGCTGACTTAGGCACCAACGGTACACTGCGTCGAGCAACTCATAGACTTTACTGCGTGTTTGCTCTGTCCAGTCATAGTAATATGACAACCTGTCAGAAAACCTGAATAACCACCTTTTGGAGCGTGGACCGTTGCGAGAGGCGCAGGAAGAGTGTTAGTGAGGTTCTGGAAAGTACCAATGGAGATGTGGAGCTTTGCCGACTCCAGTGCGAGGCTCCTCTTTTGAGGATCCATGTCGCGAACTGTATGCTAGAGGTGGACCCGCAGATTTCCAACTGAGTCTGGTGGCCAGGGAAGTACGGTAAACTCATCCCGATACTCTTCAATCCACGCATGTACACTGCGAGCTGAGAAGTCCCTGACTCCACATGGTTCATTACTCGAACAACCTGCGCTATCGCCGGCCGGAGTGGCCGTGCGGTTCTAGGCGCTACAGTCTGGAGCCGAGCGACCGCTACGGTCGCAGGTTCGAATCCTGCCTCGGGCATGGATGTGTGTGATGTCCTTCGGTTAGTTAGGTTTAATTAGTTCTAAGTTCTAGGCGACTGATGATCTCAGAAGTTAAGTCGCATAGTGCTCAGAGCCATTTGAACCATTTGAACCTGCGCTATCTCGAGCATGAAATGTATATAAAAAATTTAAAAACGTCAGCAAAGCCCCGCGTAGCACCGCCCCGTGCAGTGTTGGCGGCGCCTGGCGTAGTCTTTCCACTTCAGCGCTCAGACATTGCACAGCTCCGATATTAGACACTACCAAGTAAGGCACGCGGTACCAGTCGGCACTTCCTGCTAGAGGGTACGGTAATAAGGAAGTCAGAAAGTAAGATTAGCGTTTAACATTCAGACAACAGTGAGGTCGTTGGAGACGGGGTAGGATTTGATGCGCAGCATCATCCACATAAGTGTATTCGAAGGAGGGGCGTTTCTCTCACTATTTTATAACGACAAAATTTGTATTATTTGATTTCAGTCCAAATTTTTGTAGATATATTGCAAAAAGTCAAATGCGGAATAGCTGCCGACAATTTTCTTTAGCAAGTATTTATTCGTACTGATAGTTCGAAAAAGTGATTCACCGCTTCCCCTGGATCAAATGGAACGCCGCGATGCTCAGAAAGGGGAGGAAGACTACTCGGTCTATTTTCATTTGCTATGTTCTTCACATAGATTTTTCAACGCATTAGAGTAAAAATTGTCGTTTATGGTGTAACTGTTGTGACTAGGAGGGTAGTCACAGTCTGGAGCATTGTTCTAAT
Organism: Schistocerca cancellata; assembly: GCF_023864275.1. Classification (NCBI taxonomy): domain Eukaryota; kingdom Metazoa; phylum Arthropoda; class Insecta; order Orthoptera; family Acrididae; genus Schistocerca; species Schistocerca cancellata. The sequence continues at coordinate 274,462,246 of NC_064629.1, forward strand.
ATTGGTAAATTTTTTTAATTGCTGTCTCTACCGGCGCTAAAGCGTTCTTTAGTCTTTTACCTTGTTCTTCTTTAAGCCATTTTTGTTGCCAAACGGAAAATTATCCAGCTGGAGACGAAGGTTCTAGCAACGTGGAATGATAAAGTTTGACGGACTTGGAACTATGCTCTGAGGGACTTAATTAAATTTTGATGAGTCAGAAACCTGTCGTGGAGCTGGTTTCTTACGCGAGGCAAGAAAAGCAGTTTTATGTTTCTTCTGCAATATTCCTCTGGGCTGCTATCAAGACTACGGTTTGGATTTTTATTGTGGACACGAACCTCGGTGCTGTGATTGTCACTTCAGCTTCTTCTGCCAGTTTTAAGACCTCATTAAATAGCTTTGAATTCTTTATCGCTATCCCTCGCCATTTCATCTAAGACACTGCACGCACTACTAACGTATTCTAACGCTGCAGAAAGGTCACAAAATGGTTCAAATGGCTCTGAGCACTATGGGACTTAACATCGATGGTCATCAGTCCCCTAGAACGTAGAACTACTTAAACCTAACTAACCTAAGGACATCACACAACACCCAGTCATCACGAGGCAGGGAAAATCCCTGACCCCGCCGGGAATCGAACCCGAGAACCTGGGCGTGGGAAGCGAGAACGCAACCGCACGACCACAAGCTGCGGACAGAAAGGTCACAGTTAACACATTAATGCGTTCTGCGAAATGAAAGGGCTGAGAAGATGATTTTCTCCCGGTAGTGCAAGAGAAACAGTGAACTGACTATGAGTGTCTGCTAATAACAATTTCCCGGTGGATTTTACTGTCTCTATGCAATTTCTGCTAGCCTGCAAACAATACACAAAGGCTAAGGCTAGATTTAAAAGAGGGCGGGCACCTAAATGCATAAAAACAGCCACTGAATATTTTTTTCTGATGAAAGCTTGGGCTCAGCGTAAATGACCGCTCATTCCCGCTGCTGCGTCTTACCTCTTACTCATCAAAAAATTACAGTTAACATCAGTTAGTTTCAAATTTGATAATATTATGTTCTCCAGCCCATGCCATGTTAAGTCTGTAGCATACATTAACTTCAGTAAGTCTTTGAGAATCATATTTAACTATAAATCTACATACCGAGCACACAAAGACAGTTGCTCGATACTCGCAACGTCTGTTGTTTCGTCTGCAAGAAAGGCGAAGCACTTAGAACTGTTCATTCTGTGGACAATTTTCTCTCTTATAATATCACCATATATTTGTATTATATGGTTTTTAATACTAGCGCTGAAGAATTTTGCATTCTTAGCACGATTTTGAGGATGCTTTGACAAAACTAAATCACCAGCTTCAGCTTGGAACATCGGGAGAGAACGAAAATTTCCATCATTTAACTCGACGTCGTGTGACATTAAATTTACAGAGTCGTGTTTGCCACGAAGAGCCAGTTCCTGTTGGCCACACAGCATCACAGTTCTCAAAACTGACAAACGCGCTTTCCTACAGTAAGCATGTTGATGTTCCTTTTCGCTTTTCAGTTGATGCACAACACATATTTTCCTTTTCTTCTGCCATCTTTAAAAGCTGCCAGTGCTTTCTATAAATTTTAGATGATACACTGTCTGTGTAAAGTAAGATACAAACAAATTCACGAAATATATACGAGAGTAGTTCAAGAAGTAAGTTACTCATATGCGTAACAAGACGGGTGCATTGTCATAAGAGAGTGCATGTTCTGGGTTTCCTACATAAACAATTCTGCTGCTGTACGGATAACAAGTGCATCACATTGTGGGAGTGAAATGGTGCTGCAACTGGAAACTACTCCAGAGCTGAAGTGCGCAGGGCAGTACAATTCTTGTGGGCAAAACGTCTAAATTTCACAGAGATTCACCGTGAGCTTCTGGCGGAATTTGGATCTAATGCAAAGTCGTGTCCAGTCGTAGTGAAACGTTGGTTGTTTTGGGGAAGGGGACCAAACAGAGGGGTCATCGGTCCCATCGAATTAGGGAAGGATGGAGAAGGAAGACCGCCGAGTGCCCGCATCTCGTGGTCGTGCGGTAGCGTTCTCGCTTCCCACGCCCGGGTTCCCGGGTTCGATTCCCGGCGGGGTCAGGGATTTTCTCTGCCTCGTGATGGCTGGGTGTTGTGTGCTGTCCTTAGGTTAGTTAGGTTTAAGTAGTTCTAAGTTCTAGGGGACTGATGACCATAGATGTTAAGTCCCATAGTGCTCAGAGCCATTTATTTAAGACCGCCGAGCCCTTTCAAACGAACCATCTTGACATTTGCCTGAAGCGATTTAGGAAAATCACGGAAATCCTAAATGAGGATGGCCGGACGCGGGTCTGAACCGTCGTCCTCCCGAATGCGAGTCCAGTGTGATAACCACTGCGTCACCGCGTTTGTTGATTTGGTCAAGGCCGAAGAGACGTCTGTGATGGCGATCGGGAAGGAAGGTCATCGACATCGACCACAGACACCATGTCCATGCAGTCGAGGAACTCGTTCGCAGCAATCGTAGAGTCTCCTACGATGAGAAGATTCACACTGCGTTTCTCGAATGGCTCCGTGACCAAGGAGAGGATTTCTGTCGTCGAAGAATTGAACGACTGGCAGAACGTTCCGATCGTTGTTTAAAGAGACTTGGTGACTACGTTGAAAAAAAGTGTCATATATCTCTGTCACATTGAGGTGTAGTGAAACATTCAATAAAAGTTACTTGGTCTGCCATTACAATGTGTAAAATAATTTTCCATATCCCCTCGTATTAAATAAAATTTGGAAATTTGTGTTAAGTTCCTATGGGACCAAACTGCTGAGGTAGTCAGTCCCTTGGCTTTCACACTACTTAATCTAACTTAAACTAACTTACACTAAGGACAGCACCCACACCCATGCCCAAGGGAGAACCTCGAACGGAGAGAGCTGCGCGAACCGTGGCAAGGCGCCCTTGACCGCTCGGCTACCCCGCGCGGGTATTAAATAAAACCACGAGTGTGAGTTAACAAACAAGTCGCAAAATGGAGTAGGAACGTCAGTACCTCTAGTACCAGTCTCAAATTTATTTAAAATAACTTTTATTGAATGTTTCACTACACCTCAATGTGACAGAGATATATGACACTATTTTTCAACGTAGTCACCAAGGAACCACCATTGCCCTTTTCTTTATTTTAGTAGGGAAGAGGGATGCCTCCATACAGTGGAGAATCGCCTTTAAAGTAGTATAAGCTGATGGTGATAAACACATGTCACATGCACTATAACGATCTACATTACAATATCTCTTCTTCTCCCCTGTAACGCCAGAGCTACATGGACATGCTACGTCATCGCCTGTCACACGGACATTTAAAAATGATATTTTTTCACATGTTTCATATGCCAAAAATGCATCCAAAAAAGGATAGCGTCGGTCGGTGTGGCCGAACGGTTCTAGGCGCTTCAATCTGGAACCGTGCGACCGCTGCGGTCGCAGGTTCGAATCCTGCCTCCGGCATGGATGTGTGTGACGTCCTTAGGTTAGTTAGGTTTAAGTAGTTCTAAGTTCTAGGGGACTGATGAACTCAGATGTTAAGTCCCGTAGTGCTCAGAGACATTTGAACTATTTGAACAGAATAGCACAGCCCATTGATAAAGTAGTGTGCCGTGTGATAATTCGTCCATTTGAAGGGGAAGAACGTTAGAACAATGTGTGTTGAGTTAGAGATAGTGTACGAGAGCAATCCAGCATCCTATTACACAGTGATCCGGTGGTACACACCCTTTCAGGGTGGTCCCTCTGTGAAAACCCGGGAATCACGAGACAAGTGGTGGCCCTAGTGCTCGAAGACAGAAGTATAACACAGAGGTATTAGTGTGAAACATGAAAATCAGCCATGGATCAGTTTTCACCATCTTGTACGACATTTTGAACATGACACAGGTCGCAGCCAGCTGGATTCCACGACTGCTCACACCCATTTCAGAAGCCCGTCGAGCCGAGGCAGCAAGGGAAACGTAGCCACGTCAGGTCAATCCAGATGACTTATATTGAGGCCTAATCACTCAATCATTAACTAGGAAGGTGATTCTGAATGTGTTTTAGGACTTCCATATCAGGTAATCTTCTAGGACTGTTTTCAACACGTTGCAATGGGCATCGCTGGAAATATGTACACGAGGACGAGGATGAACATTGTGTTTTCTTCGCGTTTTGTTGAATTCTTGTATCCAAATGAACGCAGCTGTCCAGCATAGCTTTCAAGCTTTCATTACACATGGGACGCACTTCATGACGATCGTCCTCTGTGGATACTGTGTATCAGCTGTCTTCCACCTTCTTGGAGCACATGAGTGCGAAATGTGTAATTTTACTTAGTATTCCAGGGAACACTACTTTTTATTGACTCATTCTTCATATATCTATAGGCGTTTCCAGGTGCCCTGCTAGCAACTGGTTCCCGCTTGTTGGCGCAGTGACGTCAGCCCCTGCCACACACCACCTTGTCGACCAAGCAACATTCACTGCTGTGAGTGCCACTAGCGCCCAAACGTCAAGAAAGCCTTCCGTCTCTAAACGTCACGTGCACCGTAAGAACAACGTTAGCTTTTTATTCGCGTTTTACTTAATTTACGAAATATATTAATTCGTGGTCTCGCAGCGATATGAATTACTAAAATCTTCTGGTGCTTCCCGCGGTGTCAAGTGGTTAAAATCCCACAAGATTTTAACCATCTGACTCGACTGGAAGCCTTAGAACATTTTATTAATTTACGAAATATTTATTGCAGAATTACATCTCAAGCGTTATTAAAATACCAAGAGACTTTAATTATAGTAACATATTTGTGAACAAAAATAAAACCGAGTGAGGTGGTGCAGTGGTTAGCACACTGGCCTCGCATTCTGGAGGACGAAAATGGTTCAAATGGCTCTGAGCACTATGGGACTCAACTGCTGAGGTCATTAGTCCCCTAGAACTTAGAACTAGTTAAACCTAACTAACCTAAGGACATCACAAACATCCAAGCCCGAGGCAGGATTCGAACCTGCGACCGGAGCGGCCTTGCGGTTCCAGACTGCAGCGTCTGGAGGACGACGGTTCAAATTCGCAGTCCGGTCATCCTGATTTAGGTTTTACGTGATTTCCCTAAATCGCTTCAGACAAATGTCGGGATGGTTCCTTTGAAAGGGCACCGCCGACTTCATTCCCCATCATTCCCTAATCCGATGGGACCGATGACCTCGCTGTTTGAGTCCTTCCCGCCAACCACCCAACTAACAGAATCAAACTTCATTTACGCAAAGACATAAGCTACTACAATTTTTTAAAAAAAATATTTTCTAACTCATCGTCTTCATTCCATTTTGCCCCACGTTTTCGCTTCAATGGAATTCTGATATAGCTTAACAGTAAATCAAAAGTGTCCTTTTTTTTAAGAAAACTGATCAAATACTTTTTAAAAAAATATGTTTGCCTTTCGTCACTTGATTTCTATGACATTTCTGTGCTATCTGTTCTTATTATGATAGGCACATCCCTTGTGACGTAATAATTTTTCATGGAGACCGTCAAGCCGCACATTCTTAGCCTTAACTCGATTTTCCAACACATGAATGATTCTGTATAATCTAATTACTTTATCTTGAAAAGACATGTGACGCTGATGTTGACGTTGATGTTGACGTTAAGTATCTGATATTTCTAGCTTTGATATAGTAACAACCGTGGAACTGAATTCTTCTGCATGTTTAATTTTATTGCTTTTGGCGTTTTATAATCACAGCTTTGAGGCAGTTTTCCCTTCAGCGACAGTTCTGATGGCGTTCGTGTATTAGTTTAGTTCGAAGTGCAACCAACAAAACTTCACCTCATTGTGTAGGTCTACATAAGTTTTACTGTAAAAGGTCATTGGCTCTACTATTTACTTATACCTCGTGCTTCTAAAGAGAAAGTTTAAATTTCATTACACTTATGTACACTCCTGGAAATTGAAATAAGAACACCGTGAATTCATTGTCCCAGGAAGGGGAAACTTTATTGACACATTCCTGGGGTCAGATACATCACATGATCACACTGACAGAACCACAGGCACATAGACACAGGCAACAGAGCATGCACAATGTCGGCACTAGTACAGTGTATATCCACCTTTCGCAGCAATGCAGGCTGCTATTCTCCCATGGAGACGATCGTAGAGATGCTGGATGTAGTCCTGTGGAACGGCTTGCCATGCCATTTCCACCTGGCGCCTCAGTTGGACCAGCGTTCGTGCTGGACGTGCAGACCGCGTGAGACGACGCTTCATCCAGTCCCAAACATGCTCAATGGGGGACAGATCCGGAGATCTTGCTGGCCAGGGTAGTTGACTTACACCTTCTAGAGCACGTTGGGTGGCACGGGATACATGCGGACGTGCATTGTCCTGTTGGAACAGCAAGTTCCCTTGCCGGTCTAGGAATGGTAGAACGATGGGTTCGATGACGGTTTGGATGTACCGTGCACTATTCAGTGTCCCCTCGACGATCACCAGTGGTGTACGGCCAGTGTAGGAGATCGCTCCCCACACCATGATGCCGGGTGTTGGCCCTGTGTGCCTCGGTCGTATGCAGTCCTGATTGTGGCGCTCACCTGCACGGCGCCAAACACGCATACGACCATCATTGGCACCAAGGCAGAAGCGACTCTCATCGCTGAAGACGACACGTCTCCATTCGTCCCTCCATTCACGCCTGTCGCGACACCACTGTAGGCGGGCTGCACGATGTTGGGGCGTGAGCGGAAGACGGCCTAACGGTGTGCGGGACCGTAGCCCAGCTTCATGGAGACGGTTGCGAATGGTCCTCGCCGATACCCCAGGAGCAACAGTGTCCCTAATTTGCTGGGAAGTGGCGGTGCGGTCCCCTACGGCACTGCGTAGGATCCTACGGTCTTGGCGTGCATCCGTGCGTCGCTGCGGTCCGGTGCCAGGTCGACGGGCACGTGCACCTTCCGCCGACCACTGGCGACAACATCGATGTACTGTGGAGACCTCACGCCCCACGTGTTGAGCAATTCGGCGGTACGTCCACCCGGCCTCCCGCATGCCCACTATACGCCCTCGCTCAAAGTCCGTCAACTGCACATACGGTTCACGTCCACGCTGTCGCGGCATGCTACCAGTGTTAAAGACTGCGATGGAGCTCCGTATGCCACGGCAAACTGGCTGGCACTGACGGCGGCGGTGCACAAATGCTGCGCAGCTAGCGCCATTCGACGGCCAACACCGCGGTTCCTGGTGTGTCCGCTGTGCCGTGCATGTGATCATTGCTTGTACAGCGCTCTCGCAGTGTCCGGAGCAAGTATGGTGGGTCTGACACACCGGTGTCAATGTGTTCTTTTTTCCATTTCCAGGAGTGTAGATTACAAGAGAATCACAACTGAATTGTCGTCCAACATTATGTTTAATATCTCTTAGTGGCCGTATGAAACAAAAGTAACGACAAATGTGGTATCTTCTTTTTGTTACCGCTACAATTTATTGTGCAACATGTTTTCACTTTTGCATAAATCATGTTACAAATCAATATAAACGATGTTATTCGCATAATCGGAAATCGTACTCAACGGTGTGGCTTACTGGCTACTTGCCGCGCTGCTATCGTATTGTTCAACCAGGCTGTGCTTGAGTGTCGCGACTGTATAAAGCGTTTTAAAAAAAAGTCACATATTCCTACAGGAAGTCGTATTGGTCAAAAGCACAAGCAAAGTCCTTGTAATGGTGTGTCCGGAAAAACAGCTGTTGAGATATGGGCCAATCTGTCCTCTCATTCCCGTCTGTTCGTTACGTACAAGCAGGCACTGTAGGCTGTACTGAATGTGGTTGCCACACATCCCGACACATCGTTCAGCCCTTCTTCGTAGTGAATCACTCTTTCAAATACACCTAGCTCCATTCGGATTGCGCCATGTGCATTGGTTACACGCCTCGGTAGCGCTTGCACACTGTCAGTTGCGTGTACGCCAAAGCCTTTAAATGTCCCCATAGACAAAAATCCAACTGAATCGCAATGTTCCTCTGAGGTGCTGTCATACGATCCATAGAAAACACGGTGGTGCGCCGTCATGCATAAACCACAGTCGTTGTCCTTATGTCCTTCTGCAAGGGTAACGTTCTCCAGTAATACTCGTAATTCATAAGGCAGAAATCAGTGATACACAACACCTGTTAAAGTGTTCGGTAAACTGTATGGTTCTATGAGTCTGTCACCGTCAATTCCTGCCCATACACTAATACTGAGGCGATCCTGATACATCACCTCCAGGATAGCTCGAGGCTTTACAAGAGCCCACACGTGCGTATTATGCTAATTTACTATTCAGTCTCTTGTGAATCCTGCCTCATCTATAAATAAAATGAAAGCTGTAAACTGGGGTTCTTCAATGGCAAATATCTGAACAGGTATTGGTTTCAGGACATACCGGGCGGCTATAATCAAAGTGCAAGTACTCACAAAGGTCCATTGTGGGTTGTAATTATCGTATAGCAGCGAAACTTGCTAGATATTCTAATGCGTTAATGCGAAGCCGATTTACGCTGGAAAAAACTAGTTCCAATTTTGCCCATCAGGTGCTATGAAAGTTATAAAGGCGTATACAATTTTTTTCATATGCAACAGATTAGGAACGGTACGTGGCAGAAAAGGTCGAACAAGTGAGAAAGGCATAATGTTGATTTTATTATTAACCGTCGCTTACACAATTTGTTCAGTATGAGCACCGGAGACGTCGAAGAGATGCTGCATTGTTCAACAGTTGCTCGCAGCAGTCCTGGTGGAATCTGAGCAGCGTGTTTCTGTATACTGGCCTCCAAATCAGGTAGATACCGAACATGTCTCCGGTTAACGCGTTGTTTTAAATATCCCCAGAGCCAAGCGTCACATGGATTCAGATCCGGTGATTTTGTAGGCCATGCACCGGGAAAACATCTAACGGTTATAGCTTCGTGAAAGGTTGCATTAAGCCGATTCTTCACTAGGCGAGCGGCATGAAACGTTGCCCCATCTGTCTTTCCACACAGTTGCGCTCTTCCAGCACAGGAATCACACGCTGTACAAGGAGGTATCGACAACGTCCAGACGTCGCGGTACACCTGACAGGCCCTCCGTGTGTATTCTGTTCAAAGAAGAACGGACCGAAGATAAAGGTGCTTGTGAATCCACACGACACAGTCATATACAGCGAGTGCAATGGCACGAAACGCGGTCTAACAGTATCTCGAATTCGGCAATTCTATGTATTCAGTGCACCCTGTAGCGTAAAATTTGCGTTGTCATTCCACATAATATTGCCCGGCCACATGTAATCGACTTCAATTCACGCCGGAAACCGAAGATCAAATTCATAACGTTGCTGCGGCTTATGAAGTTTCAATTGCTGTACCTTCTGGATCTTGTACGGGTACCAGTGTAAAGTAGACCGCAACACTTCCCGTACTGTTGACCATGTGATTGACAATTGTCGTGACACTGCACGAGCACTAGCACTACCCAGGACACGTGCTGCATGCTTAGTTACAGCAACGTCAACATCGTCAGCTACTTCCACCGGGATAGGAAGCCTTCCTCTACCAGGTGCCACATCAAGCTCACACGTGTTTTCGAATTTCATTATTGTCTTCTTGAAACTATTTAATGACGTCGGTCCTCTTTCTGTCCTTTTGTCATATATTGATGACTTAGTGACTTGTACGTTGTTATGCTTAAGGACGTTAGGAGCCATCAAGGGCACTCCAACATAAGAAATCGGAGACACAATGCAGAGATGTGTGTGTGAAATCTTATGGGGCGTAACTGCTAAGGTCATCAGTCCCTAAGCTTACACACTACTTAACCTAAATTATCCTAAAGACAAACACACACACCCATGCCCGAGGGAGGACTCGAACCTCCGTCGGGACCAGCCGCACAGCCCATGACTACAGCGCCTTAGACCGACAACGTAGAGAGCAGGCAAAAGTGGTAGCGATTAGGTTACCAGAACTAAATAGTAACACTAGAGCCCAGCAAATTCGGGATTCTCTGGGCAGTTGTCTTAGGGGAGAAGTTTCACTTCAGAGAATTAACTGATAACCCTATCCACTGCCACGTCAGTGCGTTTACACAAGTTAGAGAGCTACTACAGCAACCCCCACCCACAAAAGGACGGAGGGCCGGGTTAATTGACGTGAAACAATGTTGTTGCTGGCCATAATAGGAGTGGCAGTGACGTTTAGCCTTCACCTGAACGCTGTTGATAGAAAATTTTGAGTTTGTTAATGTAAAATCCAGAAGCATCTCTACCTACCGAGTAGGAGTAGGGGAGGAATCTGTGGTTGGCCAGAGACGCCCTGGAGGTGCAGAGCGACTGGCCAGACTGGCCGAAGCTTGTTAAGTGACAGTGGCAAGGGGCTCACCCCCCACGATTTTTCAAAACTCCTTGTTTTTGTATTGAGAGGAGTTCTCAGTCAGATCGCTGGGGCGTCGACTTTGTGTCGCTCGGTAAATTCCGACACGTCTATTTTTCTCATTGGAGTGCTGCTCTCAAGTTTGTAATTAACGTGGTGTTAGTGTTCGCTACTTCTGCTAGCACCTACTCCCGTGGTTTCGGACACTGACTTCTGTTGTACAACCAACTGCCTCCTTTGCTTTTTTTAATGTTTACAATTATCCTCCAGTGTAGTAGTTAGTCACCCCAGAATTCTACGAGTCTCCCGCTGCAAGCATCCTGTTGAGTCCCAGAATCGGCGCCTCTCGTAGGTGTTCCATGACAGTGTTTGGCTTCCCATGGATCAACCAACCAACCAACAATGTTTGGCGCTGATCCCAGTCATCAACCTGCCTTCACTGGGAATATGTATTTCTGCATTTGCTCCTCACCGCTCAGAAACTGGAGACTGACTGAAACGCCCTGACTTTCCTCTATCCTGTGTCAGGACACGACACTTTCAGTAGGCTATATTCTCTCAATGCACCACTGTAATTGCTATTGTTCACATAAAACAGTTTTACTGACAGCGCGAGCTTTCTCTTCTCGATAGCCATTCAGTTCACTCACGTTATGACTTGCCAGATGATAGCGTAGATGTCATACCGTCGTACAAATAACGTACAGTGCCAGATTTACGCTGGGTGCTCACAATTGTAACTATTTTTTTTCAGCGTAAATCGGTTCCGCATTAACGCATTAGCATATCTAGCTGTACGATAATTACAGTCCTGGCTGGAGCCCCGTGAGTACCTGTACTTTAATTATAATCACCCAGTATAATTATATAAACTATTCTTGTAGTTTTGATCAGCATTACCTCATGTAGGGATACGTAACACTTTTTTTTCAACTCAGTACATATTACACCCAGAGGAACCTCGTTTACTCGAACCTCATTAATCTGGATAGATGAGACGGGCATATACCAGTGCCTTTAAATGTTCCCTTAGCCATCTGGATCTTTGTTTTTCTTTAAGTACACTAAATTTATAGCAATTATAGCATGATATCAGCTGACAAATGAACAATACATTGTACAATTCTGTGTTTCCGACGTTTTCTTTGTAAATATGGAGTCCATGAACGATATTGTCTGGGACCCAGCCTTGAGCGTGCTCGAAGCCCAACGACAGTCAATGGGGAGACCCATTCACGCCACACCAACTTAGACCGCAGCACTTGGACGTGCCTCCTTTGCATCAACGGCGTCTCGACCCGCGATGGCGGCACGGAGAATCTCGGCTCATGCCCCGATCGCTCTCTTCCTCCCGTACCCCGCCAGCTAAGCCGCTTACGAGTATCGAGGATCCGAGCAATAATCTTAAGCAACGATGGACGAAATAAAACACAGTACGTAATTAATAGAGATGAAATGGTATTTTTATAACGAAAAATGGTACAGATTTCGGATAACAGACGTAAGTAACGTTCATGTTTGACACAGGTCCGACACCCAACATAAAGGTCGATGTCGCACTGTCAGTAAGGAATCTGCCCTTCGCAGACGCTAATAAACATTTTGCACCTGTTAATCATGGTGACAAACTGTTCAGGAGTCCTTGGTGGATATTGTCCCACTCCTCTCTAAAGGAGGATTTGAGATCTTACACGGCTCGGAGATGGTGTGTTCGTTGAGAAACACGTCTGCCAAGAGCATCCCAGGCATGATCTATGGGTTTAGGTCTGGGGAGTACGCAAACCATTCCATACGTTCAATGGCTTCACTTTCCAGTATGTCCGACATCTCAGCGGCCCTGAGTTGGCGGGTAATGACGTCTTTAAACAGAAATTCCGGTCCTACCGCACCCGTAAGCCGTCGGACATGATCCAGAATAATCTCTCTGCAATACCGCTGTGCTGTAACGGTACCTCGTGCAAAGATATACAGCAGTCTTCGGCCATTGTGCGTAATGCCTGACCACACCATAACGCCTAGGCCATACCGATAACGTCCACGAACATTATGTGGTGTGTAACATGTTTCCCTTTCTCTCCACACTAGCTGGTGGCTAGAATCACTTGCCACAGTGAAGCGGGATTTGTCGGAGAACAACACTCAGGACCACTGTCGCTGATCCTAACCAACGTGTGCTCCCTACACAAACGTACTGTTCCTCGACGATGACATGGTTGAAGTGAGACGCATTTAACAAGCTTCCGAGCATACAAACCACCCTGATTTAATTACCAGAAAATGGTTCTGGCAGAGACACGCGTACTGGTAGCGGTTGCGAGGTCTACAGCGATCTGTTGTGAGCTGAATGTTCGTTTTCGCCACTAAGGCTACGATCGATCCTCTTGCGATGTGACTGTCCGTCTACGACCACCGTCATACTTCCGTAAGGCATTTCCGCCTTCAGCGATCTTTCTTAATAACAAGATGACGCTTTTGGAAACATTCATTACGGTGACACTTCGAACAACTTCAGGCCGTCCATCTGCTCTTCTACGATTGTGCCGTACCACATAGAATGTCGCACTAATCGGTTCCGCAACAATCTTCGTCAAACACCATATTACTTGATCGGCCGAATGTATACAGAGCCTTCGTGCACAGTCTTCGCTGCAGTTAACACGTCCCGCCCTACACATTCCCTTCTACTGTTACTAGTCTGGTGTTCCGTAGCAATTGTCGGTCGTTCCTTAGCACTTGCCAGTTGTTGGTTAACAATTATCAGTTGTTCCTTAACAGTTGTCAAGCTATGCGAGATGGCGCCCAGCATAAAACACTCATTAATCAGGACAAGTTTACATATCAGAGAAAAGGACTTAATAGGGAGAAACGTGTCAGCTGACATCTATTATAATATTGGTGCTCAACTGACCACGTACTGCTGTCACAAAAACTAGGTGTTCGGACCACTCATAAAAGTCAATGGGCAGTTATTAACAAAATCAGTAACAGAAACAAACATAAAACATAGAATAGCAATAGACCCTTTTAAGACAAGTTAAGAATCACAGTTAGAAGCACATCGTTAATACATATGGTACGAGCACGAGATGATGGGAAAGGGGGGAAGGGGAAATTGAGGACAGAGAGTATGTTGCGGGGTGGGCAACAAACAATCCTAGTTCATGTAAAAGAGAGCAAGCGACATACAGCATTAGCAAACCTACAAACAGAGAAGAAAGACCAACTGTAAGTACGATAGGTACTGCACGATCACATACAGGTTGTAAACGATAATTGTTTACAACGTATCACCATGGTCACCTCCAGTGACACAGTTATATCAGGCGTGCTGTCAGCACATGATTCTTAGCTTCCACTCGTGTGAAATCATAATCCAGCAGTGTTGAAGGCTTCGGAAGTCTGGGCATAGCCATTCAAGCAGGCGGTCTGCACTTCATCAAAGGATAAGTAACAGTTCCACCCCCACCAAACGTCATACAGGTGACAATTGTGAATATTATTTATACCGGAATAGAAAAAGAACCTTCCTTCGTGGAGACACATCATGCGGGATGCGGGGTTGGCCGCCTGTCCCAAACTTAGGTGAAGGTGGTGAGGATAGACCCTAGCCTATAAAATTTCATATCTTTTCCTTTTTTTGAACAGACGGTTCTCTGGGAGTCAGTCATAAACGTGACGGTCGATTTACGACCAGTGATTTAGAACTTTGCATTTACACATTTCGCCTCTCTGCAGCTAGAGCTGGTAGCACTATACATCTACAGGACTTGAATTTTTTGTGCAATCCCCCAGCATCATCTACATACTTCGTGTATCGTTACTTCTGGACAATGGCAGAAAACACGTAACCCATGAACTTCAGTGTGGTTCCTTGCTATTTTCCTTTCCTGAAGGCTTCGAAAATTAGTTGAGTGTATCAGAGGTGTCTCTACTGTACGACACGTAACCATCTCATTTTTCAGCGATAATGTCAAAACAGATGTTGACCTCTAGCACGCCTATAGGTGAGACACAGATCTTCTGGTCACAACAATACGTTTTTCTTCCAATCTCCAGAATATTCACCAATTATCAGACAACATGTAAAGTTACATTTTCAACTTTCCTTGTTCTGACACACAAGCTGACATTAGACAGGGGCACATCATGCAAAATTTTCGTGAAATGATGATGATGTTTGGTTTGTGTGGCGTTCAACTGCACGATTATCAGCGTCTTGTACAAATTCCCAACCTTTGCTCAGTTCAGTCTATCACTTTCATGAATGATGATGAAATGATGTGGACAACACAAACACCCAGTCATCTCGAGGCAGGTGTAGATCCCATCTGTGAAATGAAATGTACGTGGAAATTAATGCTGGTTCACATTGAGGTAATGGTTTAGTCAACTGGTGAGTGATTTAGTAACTCTACTAAACGAGAAAGCGAGTGAGCGTACAAACACGTGTTAGTTGGCGATCAGGAGTCGACTGACGAGGAGTGAGCACTGCAATATTACTGGAGAGCGAGGGTGAATCAACCAACAGATCTTGTAGCTCAGCATATCCTGGACGAGGAGGAAAGATATTAAAAACATAGAGAACAGAAAATTCGTATAAAAATTAATCGGTCGAAAATATTTACGTGGAACAACTAATACGACATTTCACAAACACTTCTATTCTGTGTAAGCGGTAACAAACTTGACCTTCGTATTGATTTTTGCCTAAGTGTAGTTATTGGGACATAAATCGAGCATATACTTACAGTGTTGTAATCGCTTTTCCCAGGGTTTCACGTCCGCACGAAGTAATTATAATGGTTCCAATAACAAATAGAAACAGTGCACAATGTTTGTCTATTATTATTAGTCTGTAGCACAAAACAGAAACTCGCTTAGCTGTACTTCAAAACTGCCACTATCAATGTTGCCACCATATTCTTACTCAAAAACAATTGGAGTATGTCATCTGAAGCTGTGAAACCCAATCACCACCTGTCACTCCCTTCATTCTGCAAGAACTGGTGTAATCCATTGGAAAACGCTGACAGCTACTTTTATAATGGCAGCTTGTGGCGTCATTCTTATGGCGCCACTCAAGTCCTACGTCAGAGCTACAATGTGTCTTTTGAATCACATTATTATTTATACAACTTTAAACGACACTGAAGTCCAATTTCAGCAAGATTCAGTGGATCAAAATGAAGTTCGGAGACTCTCAGAGGCTATTGGTTCCGTTCGCATGCTAGTTATGATTATAATACACTAATTTAACCAGTCTGAATAGCGATGGAAGGACTAAAAATATTCAAAAACGAAAATCAATGCGAAGTAAAACTTATCAGAACGCGGCTAATATTTGGTATGACTTCTGCCCACTGTGAAACTGAATACAGACTCCTGGCGTTTCGAGCACGAAACGCAGTAAGGAAAGTATACAGGCGGAACTGAGGCGACTGGAGAATCATTCTAGCGACGACACAGAACAATGGGGAACTCCACTGACATAAACGATTTTGACGAAGGACGAATTGTTATGACCCTGCTTCTTAGATCAAGTACCTCGGGAAGGTGTAGCTGGAAGGGTGTTTCTATGCTGCTGTCGTCAGTACATGTGCAAAGTATTTGAAGGACAGTGAAACGACGAGTAGGCGACAGGGTGTTGGACGTCCGCGCCTTATCCACAGGATTGCTCTTTCTGTCAAGCAAGACAGATGGCGAGCAATGGCAAATCTGGTGATAGAGTACAATGATGCTGCAGGCACAAGAGTTTCGTGTCACATCCGCCAGAGAACATTGTTGAACATGGGCAGTAGTAGACGTGCCATAAGTATTCTCATGTTGACCCAATGACGTAGTCAGTTACTACTGTAGTGGCACAGAAGCATCGAGGCATGACCGTGGATTCTCGTCGAATGAATCACGTTTTTTGCTATACCATATCGATGGTCGTCTCCGCATACGCCGTCATCTGCGGGAATACCTACTAGAAACAAGGACCTCGCCACTGAAGCAGGCCACTGGGGCAATATTATACTATGAGGACCTTCATCTGGGCTTCCATGGGACCTGTGATTATAGCCGAAGGCACCGTAACAGCTGTAGACTATGCGAACATTATTCTGGGCGCCGGCCGGGGTGGCCGTGAGGTTCTAGGCGCTACAGTCTGGAGCCGAGCGACCGCTACGGTCGCAGCTTCGAATCGTGCCTCGGGCATGGATGTGTGTGATGTCCTTAGGTTAGTTGGGTTTAATTAGTTCTAAGTTCTAGGCGACTGATGACTTCAGAAGTTAAGTCGCATAGTGCTCAGAGCCATTTGAACCATTATTCTGGGCCACCTACATTCCTTGATGCTTGATGTCTTCCTCGACGGCAATACACTAGCGATTCTGCGTGAAGTGGATTCAACAAGTTCTTGATAGGTTCCCGAAGGTATGCGACACCAGGTGTCTACGCACAGATCACACAGTCCCCGCAAATTACGGCCTTTGGTTTGTGGGCGCGGACCAGGTGTTTCCCAATGAGATCTGATTATGCGAATTTGGTGGAGAAGACATCAACTTGGGCTCTCTATCATGCTCCTCAAACTACTATTGTACGATTTTGACTGAAAGATATGTAGTTCACCACGTAGCTGATATGGGAGATTATAACATGCGAAAGACTCTTTTTTTACTGAACATTTTTTGTATCGTTCGAGAGAGACTGCAAAGCATCCACTGGTGGGTCAACCAACGATTTCTGTGAACACCTGCAGGTGCTTGGAATTGTGTGTGGGCGCGCGGAGAATCAGCAGGCCGACTACCGGCGTTCTTTGTATGATCACACTTTGCAGCTCGTCGTAGCGGTATTGCTGGCAGACGGGACGTCGGGAGCCTAAAGCTGACTTCCTTGTTGATGTTGAGCTGCTTCAGGGTATCCATCACCACTCGTATTTTGCCGTAGCGCTCCCAATTTTCCAGAGTGGCCGCAGTATTCAGAACTTTCGTAGGGCCCACCAAGGATCCCGTTAAAGCTCTCAACACTGAATTCCTGTACGAGGCAGTCCGCGCGTGCGTTGCCGTCTGCACGTGGGAAACGGCAAAAGCCTGTTAACAACTGCAGTATTCAGCTCTCTGCTTCCCTGCCGTGCAGTAACCGCTACCTGTGTCCCTACGCTTAAAAGCTGCTTCAAACTGGGCCAGTAATGTCAAGTGAGTTAGTATCTGAACGTGTGTATGATTGTCTTTATTCAAACAGTTCAGTGAACAAGTGTAGGGATCCGATTTAGTAATTCGAATAATATCAGCTTCCTCCATCCCACCTCACTTACCTCTGTCCCATCACTGCACAGTATTTAAAACAATCTCTTTAATAGAATATACTAGTGGCCTGTACTGATTCGTCTCTCTCTTTCCATTCATCTATTTCTTGCAGATTGGCAACATGACTCGTAGGAGTAATGATATTCTACTACAATTCTTTTGTATTCTCTGCTCTTTTTCTCAATCTAAGACCGATGCAAACACGCATCAGACGGAAGGCTCGTTCTTCATCATAACGTAAATTTTTGCCTAGTGAAAGTAGGTTATAATGTAACATAACAGACAGATTAGCCCGTTTTACAGAGCGGGCAAATCTCTGTCCTTCATTTTCTATGACGAGACCAAATCCTTGTTACCTACTCGTGGATTCATCGTCCTCTAACCATTTTCCATACATGCTCACTACAGTAGCACGTGAACCAGCTTCGTCTTTTCAGAGATACTGGCTCCCAGGCGCCGGGCTATAGAAATACGCTCTTTGTCAGAATCGTGTCTGTCAGTAGATCTATCCATTTGTGGCTCGTATCGTCGTTAGAATGATTCCCCGTTCGTCTCTGCTACGCTTGTCCTCATGTGCTTTCCTTGCCGTTTAACGTGCTGTCTACGTCTCCAGGCGACATTCAATATGCCGGTGGGCAGTGGTCATCAGTATAAAACTATTTTATTAAAACACATTTTATGCGTTAAAAATTGCTATAGAATTTTATTTGCTTGTTATGTTCCACTCTGGTCTGCTTAACATTACTACTGGCTTGAGGTGCAAAATTGACATTTTTTTTTTTGGTACAATGTTAACAAAGCTTGCCTGTCCCTCGCACCAAGTGTAACAGACAAACAATCGGATTTCGTTGAAAGTAAGACTAGTCATAATCTAATTCACTCAGTTCTGCTTTTGCGTTCCTTTTTCTAATTTTCAGCCAAAAACAGGCAACCGAGCTGCATCCACTATATCAGTCGATTCGTCCACGTTATGCGGAAAAATAGCTGCAGGGATCGAAGTCAATGTTAAATTGTGAAGTACGTCATAACACATAACCTCAAACCTCCTGATTACTGTATTTTCAAAAAGCTGTACGGATGTAATAGCAAACATTATCTCAGTTTTATTTTTGAAACTATCAAATAATGAATCTGCAGCTTCTAAAAATGCAGTTTTGATTAATTCCTCGTCTTCGTACAGTTCTCGTTCTGTGCAAGAATTTTTGATTGTCAGTCAAACGCCTCAGTTACTGCCGTATACTTGTCTGATGAATTTAAAAATGTTGATAGTTGAGCATAAAGTTTGGATTGTAGCTGCCTTGCCTTTACTTTCCGTAGAGCAGAATCCAGAGGGAAATCCTATTCAGTCCCCGAGAAAACAGTTTTGAAGTGACTTTCTAGGTTCTGTTTCTTCCCAGCTGATACACTTGCATAGCACAGTAAACACACACGATGCATCAAACTATCTCCGTCAACAAATGTCTGAATAACCCGATAAATATTACGTGCACAGACTCAGGCGTGTACAATCAACTGTAAGGTCGACAATGTAGTGTTCTTGAGCAGGCGGAACAAGCAATTGTCGCGAGGGCGGTCTGAGCTCAGTGCAGCAGTTCAGGTTAGCCGACCTGAGCGTTACCACGAACTATCGAAAATGTCCACGTGATTTAGCGATCAATGCTCTACCACGTTTCAGCGCATTTCCGTAAAGTATGCGTGCCTGCTTTAATGTTCAACTTATTCAGATATGCTAGTGTGTGCTCATTCTCTCCCAACAAATGTCGCTCTGTTAGGTTTACAGAACCCATCCTAGGCACAACATTCCCAACTGTTGTGTCACGACGCTTTACTGTATGGAATCTGTCGCGAAAGTTTCTTCTTTCTTTTTAGTGTGACTGTAATAATTTATAATCAATTCAGAGACAGTCTGCACACGTCAGCGCCTGAAGTGGAGGGCTACTGTCCGTTCTGTTTGTCGGTAATTCGAGCGATGGTAGAAACCAAGAATGGTGGGTACTATGCTCTTCTCATTTGGGGAGAACGAGAGTAAAAATCTCCTCGTCACGACCAGTTTGTGTATATGGTTCAAATGGCTCTGAGCACTATGGGACTTAACTTCTAAGGTCATCAGTCCCCTAGAACTTACAACTACTTAAACCTAACTAACCTAAGGACGTCACACACATCCATGCCCGAGGCAGGATTCGAACCTGCGACCGTAGCGGTCGCGCGGTTACAGACTGTAGCGGCTAGAACCGCTCGGCCACCCCGGCCGGCGTTTGTGTATACACGACCCAAGAAGGCCAGTGGTGCAACATTGTATTTCAATTTTATGAGGAAGACACCTGGTAATATACAGTAATTCTGTTGAACTCATCACTCTTTTCATAAATCAGAGATCGATTGCAAGCGATCGACGTACATGAACTCGATTGCTTCAGATGAAAGCTCCTTTGTAAAGTATAAAATAAAATGTTACCTAATAAAAGTGGATTCTGATGCAGCAGAACAGAACATTACAGACAGTTTTTGGTACAAATAGTCGTACTACGTATATTTAATATATCAGCTCCCATTCTGTAATTCAAATTTCCGCTTTTGGATTCCTTTTTAGGAATTATACTTAACATTGAGCCATCTCTTATTGCCAGTGACGTAATAGGTTTTATGGGGGATAGTTCTCGTGACTAATCCAACCTATGCTGATTCGGGAGGGAAGTTCAACTTAATTTTGACAGTGTTTTAGGAAAGCCTTCTGAAACAATTGAGATACAGGGGTGGACAAAACTCTGGAAACACCAACGCACAACACATTTCCATGCCTAATACGCTGCAGGAAAACCGTTGGCGTTCAAAACAGCTTCCAGTCGTCTTGGAATGGATAAGGACAGGTGCTATATGGTTTTGAAGGGAAACGTATACCATTTTTCCTGCAATATAGTAGCATGTGCAGGTAAAGATGATGAAGTTGAAAAGCGACCAGGCAACTTCTCTCCAAAGTAGGGTGCAAAGGCTCAATAATATTGAGATATGTTGAATGTGGTGGCCAGAGTAGATGCGACAATTCACCCTCACGCTCACAAAACCAGTCCTGGGCGATACCAGCTGTGTGAGTATGGGTCATGTCGTCTTAGAACACAGCATCACCATTTGGGAACAGACTTTGTACCACTGAATGAACCGAAATGGCCACATATTCCTTGGCAGTAATGATACCTTGCAGTGTAAACATTGGTCCCATGGAATACACCGATATGGCTGTTCAAATCATCATCGAAGTCCCGCCATGTTTCACACTTGGGACGTAGACTTGGAAACAGTGTGAAGCAAGACCCATCTGACCAAATGACTTTCTTTCATTGCTTCATAGTGGACTTTCTATGGCTTCGGCACCACGTTTTCCTTTTATGAGTATTTGCATCAGTGATGAGTAGTTTTGTAATTCCAGCTTGCCCTGCCATTCCCTGCTTATAGAGCTCCCTTCGTGTTATTTTGATTCTGACAGGTTCGCGAGTGCTACAGTCAGTTCTGCAGAATCTTTTACAGCTGTCATCCTCTAATTTTTCGTCACAATCCTCTTCAGTAACCTACCTGTCACGATCACTCAACACACACTTTCATTCTCATTGTGACTTAGTAGATAATGTTTTTCCTCTTTCCCTTACACTGTATAAATCATGGGATATGGTGCCTCTCGAAACACCAAACACTTCAGCTCCACTTGTTCTGGAAGCAAACACCATACGAACACAAATAAACTGCCCAAGTTCGAAGTCACTTGGCTCCGATATAATGCAGCCATAAACATTGTGAACATTTGAGAGATTGCAGGACAGTCTCACTTCTAATACGGTGTTGTGCTGCGTAATATTCTTAGGGAAGTTGGTCTTTATATAAAAAAAAGAAGGCTCTGAGCACTATGGGACTTAACATCTGAGGTCATCAGTCCCCTAGAACTTAGAATTACTTAAACCTAACTAACCTAAGGATATACCACACACCCATGCCCGAGGCAGCATTCGAACCTGCGTCCGTAGCGGTCGCGCGGTTCCAGACTGAAGCGCCTAGAACCGCTCGGCCACACCGGCCGGCGGTCTTTATTACTTGGTTGTTATACCTGGATATGATCTGACTTCATACATCACGATGAAATGGTGGGCAGTAGTTAATGCTCTGGCTTGTGTGCTATAGTGAAGGAATAGTGGTAAGCTTTACCTGCATTCAAAGGAAGAGGGTGCCCAACTGTTCGGCGGCTGAGGGCCAAGGGGATCGTCTTTTCTGTGGAACCTGGGTGAAAACATTTGTGGACTGCCAAGTTCCACGGTCTCATTGTGCAGACACGTTGGATGGCGCAGGTCGGTCGGCGGCCGCGCCCATGCAGGCTGACTAGTGCCGAGGAGTCGCCGCTGCAATGGGCAGAGCATTGAAGACCGGCAATAAAGCAGAAGATGGATCCTTGTTATGCAGGAAGTCAATGAGACGACTGTGTGTTTCTGCGAATTTCCGTGGGATAGGTCAGTGGTGTCCAGACGTCCAGATTCTGTTACAAAACATATTTGTGAAGGCGTGATGCTTTTAGCGAGTTTATGGCCGTTCTTTGGAAAGTTCGAAATGGACACAACAGGGGAGATAACGATCTTTTTATGGAGGGCTGTGGTTCCATCCAGGTCATGTTTTAGCAAACGCGCAGGAAAGAATTCGCGAAGCTGAATCGTTTTTCCTTTAATCCCAATTAACTTTAAAGTCTTTGGTTGGTCAAATCTGTGTATGCAGAGCAAGGGGCGCTCTCCCAGCTTCGAATGCCGCGCTCGTGACTGGTTTGTGCTAATGTGGGAGTGGTCTAAGATGTAAATGTGCTACGCTACCGAGCTGGCGAGGAAAGCTGATAGAAAGAGAAGAGGCACTCTTGTACTGGCGCTTCACTGGTAAAGAACTGCAGGTCTTTACCTAAATGGTGAGACTTGTATCCTTTGCTAGTGTGATACTTAGAGCCTGTGCCAGCCACCATCTGAACCATCAGAGGTACTGCTTCTAGCATCACACACACAACGAGTGATGCGTGGGTGTACTTATTTGTTTTGAGTCGGCCGTCGAAACATTTGACGTATTCCATCACACATAGTCGTGGCGTGGAGTCATATTGATTTGGCAGACCAGCAAACAGGTCCACCTGCACTCTGGAATCCATCGGGGTTTCAGAGGCGCGTCATTAATAACAGATTGCTGCTTTCCATGACTCCTGTCGCCGAACGCATCGTGGTGTGCCGGCCTGACCAGCAGGAGTGTAAAGTATTCGCTACTATGGCATAGGGTTCAACATATGCTTCTTAGCACCCTGTTCTTTGGAACCATATTTTTCTTTATGGAATAGTAGAGTACAGATGCTTGATAGTAGCGTAGTTTTTGGGCCATGCCACGGATTCACAGATAAATCGATTAGTGTGTCATGTGTCGATCCCCAGCTGATCACTTTGTCCACCATAGACCGCATATTAGTGAAAACGTTTGTCAAATAAAAATGTTTGTGAGATGTTTCTTTAGCCATTTTTTTCGTCTTGTGATGTTAAGAATGAATAAATCTATTGTTATTTAGACCACAACTTCTCCCATTGTTCTGATTAACATTACCTTTCCCATTTTTATTAAAGTCTTGATTACAATTGAAAGTAGGAGGCTTGTACATTGTTCTACATTTATTTTCAAGCATGAATTTCTCGCAGTGTTCCCATATTTTTATCCAACCCCTGCAGCACGTAGGCCCGTCCACTGTGCCAGTAAATATCGTGGCCCAACACTTGTTAGTCAATTCTTTGTATCTCCATCCTTGTAGTATATGGTTACACGGACTTCGGCTGTTCAATGTGAAATGAAAATTAAAACACCTGCAGCCATTTCTTTTGCATTTAATTTGATTACTCAACGAGTGTCAGTGTTTCATTACACCATCTACAGGCCACTTGACCAACGTAAATTGGGAGGAATCCAATCTCGTGTGCAGTTGTAACAGGACCCAGTATTAATTAACCGTTGTCTACAGATCTTTGGTCTACATGACAGTATCACTTCGTTAGTCAACCGACGACTCGTCGGTTCGTTCGGTTCGTCGGTTGATGAATGAAGTGATAATGTCGTGTAAACCAGAGATCTTCGAACACCTGTTATTTAATATTTTCTCCTCTTTGTGACTTACGTTCGTCAAGGGACCTGAAGATGGTGTGATGGAACACCGAAACTGGTTGCGTAAATAAATTAAATGCAAACGAGATGGTTGCAGGTGTTTTAATTTTTATTTCAGTTGACCGCCAGTCTCGCTAAGCCTTTGTAAGGTGCCACTAACCAGAATAGTGGTTCAGTAGCATAATTTACAAATATTTCGACCTAACTCGCTGAGCTACGATGAAATGAAGCCCCTGCCGCTGCATTTGCCATTTAGCGATGACAGGCGTAAGGCTGATCGACTTTCGCGTCACGCCTTCGCATTCTCCTTACGAAAATTCCCTGACACTATATGCTTACGACACGTACAGCATCTGTGTTGTTTCAAAGCAAAATGATAGACGTAACTGAGGCACCATTGCACTTCCATTGTTTAGGATGATGTTTCAGTACCCCATAAGTTATCCATTGAAGTGTTCCACAGAACAATTCGAAATTTGCGTAACAACAACAGCCATATTACCGGCTGTACCGATTTCTTCTCACGACACTTCCGCAAATATTATCATTAATACACTGAAGAGCCAAAAAAAAAAAAAAAGCACTCCTGTCTAATACCGCGCAGGGCCCCAGCGAGCACGCAGAAGTGCCGCAAAACGACGTGTCATGGACTCTAATGTCTGAAGTAGTGCTGGAGGGAAATGACACCACGAATCCTGCAGGTCTGTCCATAAATTCGTAAGCGTACGAGGGGGTGGAGATCTCCTCGGAACAACACGTTGCAAGGCATCAGAGATATGTTCCATAATGTTCATGTCTGTGGAGTTTGGTGGCCAGCGGAAGTATTTAAACTCAGAAGACTGTTCCTGGAGCCACTCTGTAGCAATTGTGGATGTGTGGGGTGTCGCATTGTCCTGCTGGTATTGTCCATGTCCATCGGAATGCACTACGGACATGAATGGATGCAGGCGACCAGACAGGATGTTTACGTACGTGTCCCCTGCCAGAGTCGTATCTAGACGTATCAGAGGTCCCATATAACTCCAACTTCACGCGCCTCACACTATTACAGAGCCTCCACCATTCTGAACAGTCCCCTGTTAACATGCAAGATCCATGGAATCATGAGGC
Source organism: Schistocerca cancellata (assembly GCF_023864275.1). Classification (NCBI taxonomy): domain Eukaryota; kingdom Metazoa; phylum Arthropoda; class Insecta; order Orthoptera; family Acrididae; genus Schistocerca; species Schistocerca cancellata. The sequence goes on from NC_064629.1 coordinate 274,487,201, forward strand.
TGTCTGCATACCAGTACACGTCCACCGGTTCGATACAATTTAAAACGAGACTCGTCAGACCAGGCAACATGTTTACAGTCATAAATGCAGTAATCAAGGGTACACGAGTGGGTCTTCGGCTCCGAAAGCCCGTATCGACGATGTTTTGTTGGATGGTTCACACGCTGACACTTATTGATGGCCCAGCACTGAAATCTGCAGCAATTTGCGGAAGGGTTGGACTTCTGTCACGCTGAACGATTCTCTTCAGTCGTCGTTAGTCCCGTTCTTTCAGGATCTTTTTCCGGCCTTAGTGATGTCGGAGATCTGATATTTTACCGGATTCCTGATATTCACGGTACACTTGTGAAACGATCGTACGGGAAAATCCCCACTTCATCGCTACGTCGGAGATGCTGTGCCCCATCGCTCGTGCGCTGACTGTAACATCACGTTCAAACTCATTTAAATCTTGATAACCTGCAATTGAGGAAGCAGTAACCGATCTGACCACTGCGCCAGACCCTTGTTGTCTTATATAGGCGTTGCCGACCGCAGCGTCGTATTGTGCCTGCTTACATATCTCTGTATTTGAGTACGCCTGCCTATAGCAGATTCTTTGACGCTTCAGTGTAGCAAAAGGGACGAAAGCAGACGAAATCAAAGCATCTGCAATTGTAACCTAGCAAAACGTGTTGCTATAACTCAAAAACTAATAAAAAGTGAAAAATTACAATAGCAAATGCGAAATCACACAAAAATTTAAACTTAAAACACAAGGCTAACACAGTCTCAAAAGTCTTGGAATTCTCCCGACTGGCATCTTGCCATTATTGATATCGATAACAGGGAAAAATCGTCGAGATTCTCGGTTCTCGGAATGAATGAGCTATCTACAGAGATAATTAAGTTTGTGCGGAACCCTCGGACCGCGAGTCCTACTCGCATTTGTCCAATTTTTTTGGTTACCCGTTCACATCCTGAACTGAAGTTCCTCCTTGACAACTCTTTCTATTCCATAGAAGAGTTTCTATTATTGTAATGTGTGAAAGGTAGTGTACAGGAATTACTAAATCACATCTGTATGTCTTAAAAAAATAAAGAAAAGGAAAGGCCTTGTAAATGATCAACTTGTAGGAGTATTTACAAAATAATTTGTGATGGTTATATAAAACGGCTCGTTCCACATTATTACCATTTATCGTGCAAATGATCCATGGAACACGAAACTACCAATTTAACTAGTTAACTCTCCCGGACAAAACCTATTATGTCACTGTGAATAAAGAGTGGTTCCGACTTCCAGTACATGTTAGTACAGCTGGGGATAAATTTTAAAAGAGAAACCAAACATGAAAATTTGAACTTCACGAAGGAAGCTGTTAAGGTAAATGCAAGTAAAAAGACCGATATCGAAATGGACGAAAAATTTCAATCAGTTTTATGCAGTGGCCAAAAGTGACTGTTATGTCACAGAATAACCAACTTTTATTAGATAAAAATTTAGGTTATGACCAACAAATAGCCTTACTTCTATAGAAATCTATTAGGAATAGACCATTTGGCCGCAGTCGGTCTCGTACTTATGAAACATTTGGAGAGTTCACTGGAATTACAGAATGCTCAGATAACAGTTTGCAGATGACTGACGGGTTCTCCCTATAGCGTAAGACAAGCTGATGCTGTTGTCATGGAGAGGTGTGCAGTGCTTCTGTGAGCTCCCCGAATACCAGCCTAAATCGAATTTTTCATGTTAGCAGCACTGGTAATTCGCCGTGGAAGTTCTTCTTAGCATGCCAGTGACTGGCAACTGCATCTGGCATTACCGTTGGTCTGATGCAGAATAAACCGGAGCACAGATGTGTGCCAGTTGACTCACCCTGATATCACCTACCACACTCGGGGTCGCAAGCATAATCAGATGCTAATCCTTAATTAACTTGCGGGAGTTGCACGCCCCAAACTCGGCACCCCAGCGGCTTGTGAGGAATCTGGTTAGCGCGCTGTCGGAATCCCGCCGCATTCGTGTAGTACACTAACATTCCCAACAAAAGAAATGTTGCGTTCTGTATCAGATATTTTATTGCTTGAAGAACAATCTGGGTTTATAAAAGGTCGATCATGCAAAGAAGACATTTTCCCTCGAAAACACTGCCTGAAAGAAGGCGAGAATTTAACTTGCTTTCCTTGATTACGAAAAGATCTTTGACACAGTCAAAGATACCTTCTATGAGACACTGATTAAACTAGTATACCATCTCAATCTTGAGGAAGCTATAAAAAAAACTTGCACCACCGCATACATATGACATTCTGAACATGAAATCTAGGCCGTCTGAAGAAATTTGTTTGCACCGAGGAGTACATCACGGCCGTATCTTATCCCCCACCGTTTATTTTTTAATATTTGCGTGGATGATATAATTACAGGATGGAAACCCAGGAATTAACGAAAATGAAATAATACGTATAAATACAGTGCTATTTATTGATAATCAGGTTATTATTCAGTAAACAGAGGAGAACGTCCTCTGAAACGTGTTTTAACTTCTTTCATTTTTAACATATCTTTTTGGGGTATAACATGAAAATATTTTTGCAAAAGACGAAGATTATGGCTTTTAGAGGCTAACATCCAGTTCGAAAAAAATTATAATAGACCTACTGAACAAGACATTCGAATTGATATTGATCACAAACTGAATAGGTACCAGACCACATGTGGAACAATCCGATGAACATCATCTATGAAGACGATAAAAGCAATAAGAATGAAATTTCGCAAAGCGGTAGCTGTGCCAATTTATTTCTGCGACTCATAGACGTAGGTAAATATTTTAGCGAAATACAGGGATAAGAAATGAGATTTCTCAGAAAGGTTACGCGGGATGGCAGCTATTAAATTGACGATCTGTGGGGAAAATTGGATATTTTTAAAACAGAAGACAGAGTCAACGAAAATAAAGGTGGATGGTTCCCACACCTATACAGAATGGAAGAAAGAAGAATACCAAAAGATTTGTTGTCACATAGACAGAATGGCAAAAAAGACATCGGAAGATCAAAGAAACGTTGGCAACAACTTCCTCTGTGACCGGAACGGTCCAATGGCCTATTCCTTGAAAGAAGAAGAAGAACCATCATATGAGAAAGAAATTTTTCAGTTTACACGATACACTCTTTAAACAATGGTTTTGGTTTACTCACCAACTGAATACTATTTAGGTGTACAGCTCAATAGTCCTCACGAAGAGGATGTGAAATTAATCCCCAGTTGGGATCAGTTCGTTGCTAACTAACCACCACAGGCGAGTACACGACATTAAATTTGTATGTGGCTCATCTATAAATTAGGGTTTCGGCCATGCACTGTTGTTTTAAACCCTTGTAGAAGCATCGACCTTTCATAAGGCATATTAATTTGGCAGAAACAGTCAGTGAAAACTGTATATAGCAACACTGGTTAATAACTGTATTAATAAAATAAAGGTGATATTAAAAGGATGATCCCTCAGGGTAATGATGTGGCCTAACTGTATTATTAAAGTTCGCTATCAGTTTATTCAAATCAACCACAAAGTTACTTCGAATGATGGTCTTGCACAAGCTGATATTTAAACACAGTAGAGAAATGAGACATCAACTGATTCATTTAGTATAGCAAGCAGAGTGCTCGCAGGCAGTAACGAATGGAAACCGAAGTGCACCAAATCACCCAAAATAAATACAATTCCTTAAGACCAATAAGTTCATTCAGACTATATATAGTAACCAATTCAACATGGCAAAAGTTCATTCACTGATAGCTATGCTAACATTCACTGTTCAAATATTTTCTAACTCCCGCACTGAAATATTTCCAAATCCTGAAAAGGTGCAAATCTAAATGATTGTACAGAGTAATTACCAAGTCCCATTACGACTTATCTCGTCCACATAGTCATAGATGGTCGCGCTGTATTAATGTGCAATCATGGCAGAGGACAACTTTGAGGTGGTGTGACTGTGTATACACCATAGTTATCATAACAGAGTATGATTCTCCTCCGCGTACAATATGAAATACTCGTCAACATTGCTGGTTTGATGGCAATAAATGCACGTCGAACAGCACCCTTAAGTTTGTCAGCTATTTCGTAACGTATGGCAGCAACTTCCTGTTTAACGAATCCTTATAATGCAGTGTCGCAAGATGACAGATTAGGACTTCAAGGTAGCTACTCCAAAGTTACAGGGAAATGGATGGAACCACATCCCGTCCATTTATCAGGAAATACCTCATTGAAGTAGTCTGTAAGGCAGTAGCATAATGGGCTATTGCTCCATCCTGCACGAACCACAGCTGACAGAGCAGTCCCCGATATTGCGGATGTGGTATAAATCGATCAAATAACATGGTGAGATACGCAAGGTGGTTCGCAGCACAGTTAAACAAATATGGATCTATCAAGTTGGTTGCCGACATTGCAGCCCACAGCATGACATGTGGTGCGTTGTGTCCAAGTTACTCACAAAAACGTGAGTTTTCTTTACTCCAGAAATAAATGGTTCTTGCTTTTCACTGCGATATATTGCACACTCGTCCGAGAAGAACACATTCCCGCTTGAAAGAAGAGCTGTAAGGACATCGAGCAATCACCCACAAGCCTGATAAAGTTTTTGCATGCCATTATCACTCAATTTGTTTACAAACGAAAGTTTGCAAAGCCTTTAACTTCGAATCATTCTTTATGAGTTTTTGTAATGACGAGTATGGAGCTTCCAGTTCTTGTGACCACTTCCGAGTACCTGTTTTTGCGAACGTTCGACAAACTCTGCAGCTTGCACACACGTTTTCAGTCGCGTTGGTGGTTCTCCTGAGCGGGTCCTATCTGTTAGGCAACAAGCTGCAAAGAGCTTTTTCTCCAACCGTAAAGTTGTTAGTTTCGATCGAGAAAACTTTTAAAATCTTACAGCTAAATCTTACCGAATATCTCTCATTTATTTTCTGGTATGGCGTAATTCGTGAGCCCAAGTGCTCATTACGATCCATTCCTCCACCAGTGGACTGATCAGCCATGTTTTAGATGTCAATCAGTACCTGCAACAATAAGGAACAATAATTCATTAACACCTATATAATACTTGTGAATAATTTAAATTTATGCAGCTAACCGTGCCGCACATACCTTACAAGGCAATCTTACCCACCAAGACACAAACATCAGAAAACCATAAAACGTGCTCTGGTCGTCTATTTTAAAATTTCATCGCATGGTCAACCATGAAAGTAAAGTGATCATCTTACACCTAGACCATCATTCTTAAGAGTCCACCACCATTCTTAAGTCTCCACGTTTTACAGTATTTATATATTTCAAACATACATTACATACAGTTTTAGATAATCTGCAGACTGATATCACATTATTACACGCTAAACATCACAGAGTGATCAGCTTTAATTTGGACTTTATACGTTATAAACAGAACGGCAAAAAGCTAGTCAAACTCTTATCTTTATTCAACTTGTCGGTTGTGTACTACGTACTTAAACACTCATCTTACAAATATTAACTTATTAAATTCTCATTAAATAAACACAAACAAATTGAGAGAACAGCGCAAACCATTTATGCTGATGTTAATCCACAATCTGTGTATGGAGAACTCTTTATTTTGGCACTATTTTCAGAGATATTAAATAATTTGTTTATAACTATTCGTGTATCTGTTCGACAATAAAATAAATATGCTCATTTTATAGCTACCGCTGAGACCTATCCAATGTGCGTCGTACGCATATATAGCGTGTCTGTAGCTCTTTATATTGATTTTGTAACAATTTCACATGTAACGGTTAATAACTATGTTAATATTTACCTCATGAATATGATATTAGTTTCAGTGAATTCGCATCTTTATTGTGATTTCAGTGCTTCCATCAGATTTTCTGTATCATGTCTGGAAGTGGTTTTCATGTATTTAATGATTATTCGAAGCTTTTAGTTTTAGTGCAGACAGAGCCTGACCATATTGCTTAGCGTTCATAAGCATGTGGCGGTGCAGTGTACCTAATCGTCACGGAAATTCCATGTTGGGAACACACAGCAGCTTGGCCGCCTGACTGCAACCCCAACTCCTGCGACATGGAGCGCTCCTCAGCTCCCGCTTACCCAGCTGCACGACGCGCTAACAAACCTGTCCTTTCAGAATACCTTGCACAGCAGACACATGGCTCATAACGTTACAGTGCGCTCAACTATTTATCTGCATCAATGTTGTTACCTTCACACCAGACAGTAACAATACATGCCATCTCGAAAATAAGAGCATGTATGTCAGTCTAAACGTCTGCTTACCACTCACATCGATAAAGTACCTAGACCATAGCCACAACTGTCCGCCTTCATATAAGGCTGCGTCTTATTTTACGGTGACTGCCGACGTCAGTCACATGGTGTCAAAAAAGCCCCATGCCTGAATTGTAGCGTGTCTTATGAATCAAACTAAGTGTCATATAATTTTTAAGTTATGCTCATTATCTATTATACGGATAACTCATGCACCCAAATGACTATCCTATTCCTCACAAATTGCCGGCTCTATTCACACGCAAACTGTGTTTATAGTATATCAATTGAACCGGTTTGATATGGAGCTAGAACATGTACGTAACAGCTTAAATTGAGCTGAAAATGTATTAAACAAATTTAAATTATTTCTTTGGATGCAAAATTCGAAATGGAAATATCGAATCTACACTCAATTTTCAGATTTATAATACCAGCTAAATAAAGGTGCATTAATAGCTGTTTGTCAATATTAAATGATTACCATTGCAGCGGGCTGGGCTGGTCTCTCACTATCCTTCAAACACTCAGTCAACCTACATGGATAGGTTTTCTGGTCGTCAGCCCCACCACACTGCGATGGTACATTCTGGTTTACCCGAAAAAAGCAACGTTCACGAAAATTCGACTAAATACGTACCACGCAAGGACCACAGAACTCAATTCCATGGGCAGTATCCGAAAGCTAGTTAAACTATCGAGCGTTCGGGATTCTTGCATGACTCGACTCACTTGAATAAATGTCTAAAATTACCTTTAAGTTGTTTTATTGTCTCTAAAACACGGATACGGCTATCAAGTCCGTATTTAATATCCCAGCGTCAATTATGCAATGTTGCCGAATGTCTCTGTTATAAGTTTACACAGGAAAGCAACCAGAAGATATTTAGTTCAATCCCATTTTTTGACGCCCTAAACAGTCCCTGAACCACGACTACTTGCGAGTTAACACATTCATCCGTTCAGTAGGCTTCTTTACAAATAGTGCTCCCCATAAAATCTCGTAATCAGCACAAAAAACACGCCATGCGGAGTCTATGCACGACATGAAATGTTCACACGCAAATATCTCCTAAAATAAAGCACTCACTAAGCTCAAATATTTACGAAATACTCAGTACAGTAGTCGTTTTTCGTCAACGAAACGAGAACCGATCAATCGCGCGAATTTCTTCATTGAGGTATAAATTTTATCAACGCGGTTTAACATATGTGTTTGGCAGGAGACGGCTCCCGAGCGACTATATTGACCCCTAGATCTGAGGCACAAAGTCCTACTCAAGCGCGCGGGAAATGCTGAATAATTTAGGCTAGAAATCTCGTAATTCCGGAACTAAATAAAATCTACCGAAAACGAAGTACGATTCCTTTCCACAAACAAATTACTAATAAATTTAATACTCAACGCCCCTTATAGCTGCGTTTTACAAAAACAAGCTCACTCGAGCATACATCACAAATCCCCCTGTTGCACAACAAGTTTCTCCCGCATACATTTACATGGTTTGAATAAAATCTCACGTTCTCACTTACATATGTTCTCCTTTCACTCTCTAAGTCTCTCCAGAAAACTCACACAACCAAAACACAAGAAACAATAATTTTCCAAAGTGCTTTTAATTACGTCCGAAATCTGTGGTAATGAAACTAAGGAAAATTCCAGAAAAATAGATTACATGAATCTATCCTCTTTGCTGTAGTTTCAGTTGATACTATAAATGAATGCATTACAATCTCTAACTCAGTTTCACAATGCCAGCGCGGTTATTACGTGATTTAGATAAAAATTAAATTATTTAAGTTATTGATTTGAAATTTTGACAGTATGGTTGTATTATCCACAGAATTTGGTATACTAAGCATGAAAAAGATCGACTAATATTTAATAGTACTTCTTCACATTCATAGACAGTATGTCTAACGTATTGCACGCAGCGCTAAGCTACTACACGGCTCGCTCGGCCCTGTACTCAGCGTCTGCTGTGCCAGCATGAGAACCAAACTCTGCTCTCCTCTCGGCTCCACGACTCTTTCAATGCAAGATGACAACTCATAATAATTTACTACGTAACGCGACGTATGTTCAGCGTAGTAAATATAAATGTACTATTCTTAGCATTAATAATTATGTATAAGCAATTTTGGAGTAAAACGTACGCATGTAGAAATTCACTTCCTGTTTTATATCCGAAACATCAGACACCACATATATAAGTATGTACATATATGCGACTTGACGGCTATTCCTTATATATGTGAATGACCTCCCACATAACATTCAACAAGCAAATCTGGTACTTATTGCAGACGATACTATTGTTCTAATAAAGCCCATTAGACAGAAAGCAACAGAAGAGCTGATAAATGATATTTTCCAAGGAATTATTAACTGGTTCTTTGAAGATGGACTCTCCATAAATTTGGAAAAAACAGACTACATTCGGTTCTGTACAATATGCTGAAAAATCATCTCTTAACATTACAGATCGCGGAATGCAAGAATTTGCGGTCATGATCTAAGACGGAATATTGAGCAATGGCTACTTCAAGAATAATGGCTCATGCTGGCGACGTATTTCGCTTATTATTATTCCATAAGCTTTGACACGTGAAGAACTTTACTAATTACCAGTCATCAAAATTCTAGGACAGCACTACCACACCTTCGATGGAAACGGCAAGAATAATTTCGTAAACTTAATTGTGCTTAGGACTGAGCAAGAATACAACAGTCACGCATTATAGTGTCATTTTTGAATAATTACTTAATTCAAAAAGTATCGTATAGTCTTTCTCCACTAATCACTAACTGAATCCTGTTTCCCGTTCATATTTATTCTCAAAAAGGAATTCTAAGCAAATTTATACGATTTAAAACATCGTCACAAAATCAAAAATGTATTGACAATTGTAAAAATTGTTTTTCAGCTTAAAAATCTATTATTGTTTCATTTAAAAACAGCGGTCGCTTTGCAGTCTTGTTGATAATTGATTTACCTCCAAAAAAACCTCATATTTTCTTCTATAGTTAATGTCAAAACTTACGTAAGGTTAAAACTTTAAAGATGATAGCCATTATGCTACATAGTACTTTCACAGTTTACATCCATCTTGTCATTAAGAAAAAGGTCCATTTGACGAAAGATAATTAACTTCATTTCAGTAAGAGTTAAATTATTTGTGAAACACTGAAGTTGAATTGCTCCTTCGGAGATTGCGGTCGAAATCTTCCTAGAATAACATTTATTACAAAGGAATTGTCGTATGGTAGGGCAGTACCAGTTTTCTTCAAGACTACAAACTGCAAACTTCAGCGTTGACGGTAAAACCAAGTTGAAAGGAAAACAACGCAGATACGAAGTGCAGTGAATGTATTTTATGTGTCTCCCAGATTTATAGTTAGATCCACTTATCCTCATCACGCTATGAAGTCCAGTGGCCTTCACCCTGCTGAACGATTTCTGTTGCTTTTTGCCGTTCGTACGACGGTTTAAAGGAAGTACTAGCGTGCGATCTTCCTCTGTGAAACAGTTTTCGAAAAAGAGATGTAGTAATTCGGTCGTTTCTGTGCCCCCATCCGTCTCAGTGCCATTACGATTACTAAGTGTCGGGACAGATGCCCTCGATTCGTTGACTGATTTAACGTAAGATCAGATCTTCTTCGGACTTTCTGTTAAGTGGGTAAACAGAATTTCACTTTCGCATTCGATGAGCGCTTAACACATGGCTCTCCTTGCTCTAATTTTGGTTGATTTTTGTTTGTCTGTGTGGTTTTAGATTCGTTTAAATTTGCAGGTAAGCTCCCTTTGTTTTCGTAGCAGCTTTCTAAGATGGCTGTCGAACCACGGTGGGTCTTTTCCATCCCTCACAAATTTGTTCTGCATATACATCTCTAAAAATTGTATAATGCACTTGAACTTTGTCAATTGGTACTCAGCATTTTTAGTGCTGGAGATGAAATTACCGTGCTGACCGCTGAGTAACTGCTCAAGATAAATTTCTGTATAAGGCATTTAAAATAGTTTCATACAATTACCTGTCCCTACTACCCACCCTAATCATTTGAGTCTCCTAGTCTATAGCCACTAAGTTGAAAACTTCGCCTGTTACTACAACGTGAAGTGTTCCCCTCAAATGTTCCGCCGCTACTGCTCCTAAAGCAGGGAGTCCATAAAAACAACCGATGAACGTATATGATCCACCTTGTCTTCAGCCAAATTATTTCGCATTCGGAGTCTGTATGTATTACTATCACTAGATGTTATCGTATTTTTAGGACTCTAAACACCCCTTCACCACCAGCGTTCAACCTATTTTCGCGACATACATTCCAATCGGTGTTTAGAATTTCATTGCTATTGATGCCTTGTTTCCTCCAGCTTTCTGTCCCTAGTATTATGTGGTCATTGTTATTGTTTGTGAGCGAGACTAGTTTCAAGACCTTTCCATAGACACTCCTGCAGTTCTCTAATACTGTTGGGATGGCCCGTAAGTTCTGGCTTTTATTCAAATGAAAATTATCCGTGAAAAACAAAAATTGTTTGGCTGTGCGTTTTATGCTATTCGATAGAGAATTACGTGTTCTACAAAACAGTGTGTTTTGTTTTCTTATGCTGATATACTTTCTGTTCTTTCCAGTGTCTAGTCGATAGAAAAGAGTATTTCAGACATCTTCTACGTTTTGCGTCTGATCGAGGCACTTAGGTCACAGAGGCTGCTCGAGTGATTTGAGAAGTGTATGACGAAGGAACGATGGCACTTAGGACGGCTCAACATTGGTTCAAGGTATTCAAAGACGGCAATTTCGACCTCAAAGACATTCATGATCAACCAGGAATTGCATGATCGGAACCAAAAAGTAAACGTGGAAATTTACGTCCAACAAATGCAACGACCCAACAACGCTATCCAGCAAAAGCGATCTGTTCGTGACATGGCGCTGTTCTGCAACACGAGAACACCCTCACATCACCAAGGAAGCCATCCAAACACTTGACTGGGATGTGCTGCCACACCCTCCATATTCTCTCGACTTGACGCCTTTGGATTTCCATCTGTTCCGATCCCTCTTGAACCCACTGCGTGGCGTTTCGCTCAATAATGACGTGGAATTGGGGATTTGGCTGGACGATTTCTTCAAGTGGAAACCAGATGATTTCTTCTGTCGAGGCAATGAACAGCTTGTTGAACGTTGGGAAGAAGTTGTAAGAAACAACGGAGAATACATCACTGATTGAGTTGTTGTCCGTTATCTATTTATTTTTGTGGAAACATAAACGGTAAAAAGCGGGCCAGAACTTACGGGCAAAACCATTATATTAACATTTTCTTTCTCCCAACTACTATGACGAATTCTATCCTGTCTGGAATCAGAACACATCTTATACGACCTGTGCAGGGACATCTCTACTCTAAAAGACGCACATGTGCAAGCTACGCGTATTCCGGAAGCCTAGTAGACGCTACCTGCGTATAGTGCGCGCCTGAAAAACGGTTCAAATGGCTCTGAGCACTATGGGACTTAACATCTGCGGTCATCTGTCCCCTAGAACTTAGAACTACTTAAACCTAACTAACCGAAGGACACCACACACATCCATACCCGACGCAGGATTCGAACCTGCGACCGTAGCGGTCACAGTGCGCGCCTGACCTGCAGTGTTAAGGGGGTCCTACACCTCTCTACCTGAAAGCGATTCCCAAACGGAAGACCACGATCGGTTATGGGAATGATGCCGCAAAAAGATAACTGTGCATCCACTGCGCGGGCGACGCTAGCTGTCTTCACCAAACCAGCTAACCTTCTGTAGGAACCGAGGAAGGCCTCCGAACCCAGGCGGCAGGCGACATTCGTGCCTACATGAGCCACACCTATCGCCTAATGAATAAAATAAGATCTTAAGGAATATCAGACCAGCCTTGTGATCGGCTTGAGGAGTTCCTACCAAACATAACACCAAAAAAAAAAATGGTTCAAATGGCTCTGAGCACTATGGGACTCAACATCTTAGGTCATAAGTCCCCTAGAACTTAGAAGTACTTAAACCTAACTAACCGAAGGACATCACACACACCCATGCCCGAGGCAGGATTCGAACCTGCGACCGTAGCAGTCCCGCGGTTCCGGACATAACACACCATGTGTTTCTCAACGGAGAGAAACATTCATACATAAAAAAACTTCGAGAATCCCAATTTAACATTACATGATCATTACTTTTCATAATATTCAGAGTGAACCAGAACTCCACTGACGGACTTTCAGAGATGGTAGCCCGGATAAAAGCAAGAAAAAAATGTCTAGTAAACATGGAGTCTAAAACGAACGTCCCTAAGAGCTATGAGCACTTGTTTGTCTTTGACATTGCAAAACGCATCTCTTCTACTGCAAGCTCTTTGCTTTCCATATTTTGGGAGGAGGTAGTACGGACCAAAAGAAAAAAAAATATCCAGTAAACATGGGCTCTAAAATGCATACATTAGGAACTATGAGCACTTATTCAATAAAAGGGAATGGTTTTCCAGTATCGAAGATGAACAAGTGCTCATAGCTCTTAAGGTATGTATTTTAGAGCTCATTTTTACTAGCCTTTTTTTGCCCTAAAAGCCCCCCCTCCCCCCGTCACCGAAAGATTGGTAGCGGAGTTCTGGTTCACACTGTATATGAACGATCTAGTGGATAACGTCGGAATTTCCAAGAGGCTTTTCGAGGACGATACTAATTTATAAAGAGAAGTTGCAGCACTGGAAAATTGTAACGAAATACAACGAGACCTGCAGAGCGGTGGACGCTTGGTGCAGGGATTGGCAGTTGGCACTCAACATAAACAAATGTAATACATTGCGCATAAATAGTCAGAAAAGTCTATTATTCTATGACTGCACGGTTGCAGAACAGTCACTGATTAGTTAATTAATCATTTGCATATTCTGTGGATCATAATTACAAACTCTCGCTGTGGTATGAAACGGGTCAGTTTTACAGCTGTAGCACATCTCAGCGGAAATGGGGTGAGCTCGAGTGAACCTATATAAACATTTGAAAATTTAAGATACTGCTTTTATTCTTTGTAGAAGCTGTAAAGTTTCTAGGTCTTTCTTTACCATAAGTTTTAAGGAACAAATTACAGGTCAAATGGCTCTGAGCACTATGGGACTTAACATCTGTGGTCATCAGTCCCCTAGAACTTAGAACTACTTAAACCTAACTAACCTAAGGACGTCACACACATCCATGCCCGAGGCAGGATTCGAACCTGCGACCGTAGCGGTCACGCGGTTCAAGACTGAAGCGTCTAGAACCGCACGGCCACACCGGCCGGCTAAATTACGGGTCACATTGCTTTTGCAATAAGATAAATGTTAAAGATAACAGTTGGGTACCACTTGTCCCTATTTACCTTTGCCAGTGAGGATGAATCAGGACAGTTACTTCGGTAAATCGGGACAGTGTTACAATAACATTTCTTCTTTGTTTAACTGTCATATACTGCACATATTTATTAAGGAGGTATATTGTCTCAGGGCAACTGTCACTTCTGAATGCCATTTTTTAAATACGCATCTACAGCGAACAAACTTCTTTTTTTTCTCAGCCCCTGCATACTTCTCATGGTACCACTCCTTTCCCCATCCTTGTGACTGAATCCAGCCTCCTTATATTGATGATAAGAGGTCACCGTATTTTACACAGCAAAATCCACACATAGTATCTGTTTTCTCTAATTCAGAGGATGATGATTGTCGAAACAGCCTTCGTCCATTTTCTCAACCTTACTTTTCTGTTCCTCACTTTTTCTCTTTTCGGCAGCAATATTTTCAGGAGAACTGCTTGTTGCTTCCTCTCAATGGATCGTGGTTCATTTGTTTCTTCGGAAATGGAAGAAGATACTGAAGAAATACCGAAGGTGACATGGATTCTGTCTAGTTTTCGGTGCTGGTTTCTGATGTTTTAGGTACAGGACTATGATTGGGCACCGCAACATGTTCAGCAGCTTCCTCTGTTGTCATGCAGCCAAGAAGGAAATCGCGTTAAGAGAGAACATTTGCACTGAATGGATAAACCCCACTTGATCTGAATCCCCTCTCAGCAACAGTAGCTTTCAACCAAGCCGCTTCGAACAACTTTCACAAAGAGAACTTGTTAATTTTACTTCTCCACTGGTTGTTTTCCATGAAAGTGTTACACTCATTGCCATAATATGACAACAATGGCTTGGAAAATGACCTATTTAAGGGGCTGAAGTCGATTAGTTGTACGACTGGGCCAACAGATCATGGGTACGTCATTTTTCGCGTAGAATTACAATACCAGTAAACTTTTATGGGACATGTGTCAATCCAGAAGCAAGAGACATCTTCCAGGATACCTATGAGCTTCAACACGATGGAATTATTTCAGAAAAGCATCTTCATTCGTCTAGTTGCGTCTGTCATTGTTACCAATGAGTCATTAGGAAAACCGTCAGGAAATTCAGTATGAAACTTTTTGTCTTTAAATATTGACATAGGTGAATGAAATTCTCTACAGCTCTAGTGCGTCGGCCGGAGTGGCCGAGCGGTTCTAGGCGCCACAGTCTGGTACCGTGCGACCGCTGCCTCGGACATGGATGTGTGTGATGTCATTACGTTAGTTAGGTTAAGTAGTTCTAAGTTCTAGGGGACTGATGACCTCAGAAGTTAAGTCCCATAGTGCTCAGAGCGATTTGAACCATTTTTGAGCTCTCGTGCAAACAAGAATGGTAATAGCTTCACCCGTGTCTACATTTCGAAAAGGCATCTTCATTTATTCAACATGAGTCTGTCATTGTTACCAATAAGCCATTAGCAAAATTGTCAGAAAATCCAGGATAAAATTTTGGCCTTTAAATATTGCCATTGGTATAATGAAATTTCCTGTAGCGTTCGGGCAAGCAAGAATGCTAACAAGTGCATCCCTCTCTGCACAAGTCTGCGAATAAACAACTGTGCAGCTTTTCGCTGCAAATGTTTTCTTGTTTGGTATATCATTCATTTGACGGCCTGATTCATCGCAATTATAAATCAATTGTGAATATAAAAAAAAAATTACATTCTTACATGGTTTTACCCAATAAAGTAAAATATTGTTCACCGTCATTTTTGCAGCAATATGAAGGTAGGAGACGAGGTACTGGCAGAAGTAAAGTTGTGAGGACGGGTCGTGAGTCGTGCTTGGGTAGCTCAGCTGGCAGAGCACTTGCCCGCGAAAGGCAAAGGTCCCGAGTTCGAGTCTCGGTGCGGCACATAGTTTTAATCTGCCAGGAAGTTTCAATATGAAGAGATACCTTCAGTCTTTCTGAATGTGTTTTTAGAAATGCGCCTACGAGAAGCAATAAGCCAATTAGTCCTCTTGGCGGAATGCAGCAATGGCTTTGCGCATATCATCTTCAGTCCAACCATCTTTATCACTACCCATCTTCGAGAGAATAGTAAAAATAAATCAACAAAATGTGTTGTCCCTATTCAGCCTTAATTTAGTGTTCCTATCCACGCAAAAAGAAGTGTTTTTAGTCTGCAGAGGTTGGTAACACTGAAACCATTTCCCATGAACAGGAGAACCACCATAACCTCATTTCAGATCTCCGATTTAAAATCTGCCACAAACGAATACGTAATCGGAGTAACGGTAAACTAATTATACTAAACTTAAAGAAGCAAGACATTAGAAATTAAAAGTATCTGTGCCTGGTATTTGTTGTGAGAAATTCAGAATGCGACACTAGAGTGGCACTCTGTTAGGCTGCTTTCTCATACAAGTATATACGATAATCTGAAGATGGCTCCACCTTCTTATATGCAGTTCATTTCTACTGGAGAATCAATATTCTAAAATTATCCCTCTTCAGCTACCGCCCCGTTTCAGCTGAAATTACCCTATGTCAGTATTTTGACCATTTACATGTCTTCTTAAATTGTTCCCATTAAATATCTGGAAGTCTGCGTACGGAGCTATTTAAAGTGGAGCTACCACATAGAACTAAACGCAGGTAAGGCGGATGTCAGGCTACGATTAATTGGAAGAATTCTCAAGAAGAGTAGTTCATCCTTGACGTAGGTAGCTTAAAAGCCTTCGTTCGACCAATACTTGAATACTGCTCGTCAGTCTCGGACCCGAACCAGATATGATTCACAGTGGAAATAGAGACGATCCAGATACGAGCAGCTTGTTTCGTCACGGGTTCCTTTAGTAAGCGCTAAAGCGTAACATCTATGCTCAGCCAACTCCATTGGCAGCCACTGCAAGAGAGGCGTTGTGCATCACGGTGTAGTTTATTGTTAAAAATCCGCAATCGTACGTTGCTACAAGATTCAGTTGCCATATTGCTTGCTCCTATGTATATATCGCGGAAGAGCCAGGAACGTAAGATTAGAAAAATGCGAGCTCACACATAAGCTTGCCAACAATCTTTCTTCCTGCGGACGATTTGGGACTGGAACAGGGAAGGAGGTACGTGACAGTGGTACACAAAGTACCCTCCGCCACACACCATAAGATGGCTTGCGGAGTATAGATGGAGATACAGATGTAGATCGCATTCATTTACTTCGAAGTATCACACACAAGTTTCATGTTTACCTGTGGACAAGAAGAGATGCCAACGATGCGAGTGACGTAAGACCTTTCTAACTCGATATATGACTCCCCCTTCCATTACTGCCAATCGCTTTCAGTTTCACTAAGCCGACAGGAGTTAATAAACAAAGAAGTACATGGAACACGTGTATGCGGATCTCAAAAGATTAATTTTATCAGTACCACTCTACTACGTATTAGAGAGATTGAAAGAGGAACAAAATATACTCTTATCAGGTAATCAGTGCCATGCACTGGCATGTAGATTAAAACTGCAGGGGCAAATCATTTTTGCGTCCTTTACTGGATTCAGGCTTTAAAGTGTCGTCTATAGCATGGTCATTATAGATGGAGCACTCACCCATTACGAGAAAGTTATGGGCAGGAATCGGATGTCATCATATCAAAGCTACAATCCCAGTATTCACCCAAAGCTATAACAGAAACTTCAAAAAGAAACCAAAATATCTAGAAATGGATTTTAAACCAGATTCTCCGTAATATGTTACAGACTATTCAGCCACCTCACTTCATTTGGGCTTACGTGATAGAAGAGTGTAAAACTCTATACCAAATGTACATGTTAATACTCATGAGGTGTGCTGCCATAACACTGTAATAATTGTTTGAGGCTCAGTGGTCGATTGCAAGTCTTCCGGTTGAATGCCACTTCACTGACTACCGTGTCTCTAACCTAAGCCAGTTATCCAACAGGAAAAAGGTGACCTACCGTTTAATGTGGAATCCGAACCACGCATCGATCCTCGTTCCTGTCGGTTCCTCACATCATTGTGAGGTGAAAGTTAGATTAAAGGTCGACTGAAAATTTTCGTGGTCCGATTGGGATTTGATTCCACGACCTCTCGATTTCCATGCACACACTTTACGGCCAGACCACCAGGCCCCGACTATCACATTGTAGGCTACTAATAGCATTTGACAAAAGGCATGCCCATGTGCCTGGAGCCTAAATATTACACATGGTGATTCCATGATGATTTTGAAAACTTTCACGAGTGATGGAGAAGGGTAAATGTACCAGTCTGACGTAAGAGAACTTGGTACAGAAGCGAACGATTCGAAAGTTACAAGCGAATGTCGTCCTGATACCTCTGACAGAGGAAGACATGTACCGGTATTGTTGTTGCTATATTAGTAGGGTAGGCAATTTTCATAGATGATAGTACGGATAAGAACAAGAAAATATGTGAAGTCAGTGTTGTTGTGGTAGTCTTCAGTTCGAAGATAGGTTTCATACCGCTTGTAACACCACAGCTCTTATGCTGTATGGATTCATTTTGCTTTATTTAATGTCACATTGTTGATCTTCTGTAAATGCGTTTAAATCGTTAACATAAAATTGTGTACTCTTTTCTTTGTTAAAAAACTTTGGTGTTGTGAATTGATTCTATGCAAAGTAGTGTATCTGCAATTTATATTCTTTGTCCCATTTGGAGGGAACAGAACTTATTGTATGTAATTGTAATTTTGTGTGAATAATTTTTTGTAGAAGTGTCAATATGTGAAAATGTTCTGTTTTATTTAATGTATTTGTTTGCTGTTATGTAAATTGCTGATCCTCACTTAGGGTTCTTAGTTAGTTTGTATATAAATGGTGTAGTGGTTCCCCTCTGGAACGGAAATGTGAAGCGCGCGCAAATTGTGGTTGGCATAGGTGGAAAAGGTGGAACTGATAGTCAGTCGGAGACGAGCCACCAGTCGGAAAGGAGCTACGAGTCTGTGCACTGCTAGTATAAAGGTGCATATTGTGATGATTCAGAGAGAGGCTTTTTCTGCTTCTTTCCAATGCCTCGGATGGGTGGACAAATAGCTGGAACTATTCTGGAAGTTGTATTTATCATCGCCACCAAGAAATGACAGAGTCCAGCAATTCTACCTGCAATTCCACCTACCAACATGCAGTTGCCACCACATTGCGCAATCACTGTAACGTAATACTATATTGATGTACAGTGAAGGAGCAGCCTAATGGATGTGTTAGTGTGCTGAAATATAAGGTAATTCATATCGGAATTTATTTACCTACCTTGATTTACTCCTCATCATAACACCTCTCAGGGTCCTCTCCGTTTGAAGTAAAGTGATTACCGAGTGTCCTTACTGAAAGTACGTTGAAGCCTAGAGCTTTGTTAAATAATGCCTTTTGAACTTATTAAAAGATAGTTAAAGCTAATGTGGTAACAGAGTGAGTTAAAGCAAATGTTATTTGTCCAATAATAATTTTCCTATTGAAACTGTTATTTAAAGTGCTGTTACCAACTTCAAACTTTAGGCTGAGTCTTATAAAGTAAATAATCACGTTGTTGTCTGTAGTAAATTCTAAAAAGGAGAGTCAGTTTCTTGCAATTTTGTCAACATTGTGTTTCGTTGTTGTAAAAGTGAGAAAGCTGTAGTTGTGAAACGTTACATTCTCATGTATGCCAAGTGTTTATCTCTCTTGTGTGCATATTAACAGTATAAAGACCACTCAGTTTGTGTAAACCCTGAAAGTGATAGTGTTTTTCTGTACCTGTTATAATTTTGAAAATAGTTCCTGCTGCTCTAACTGTTAGCTTCAATCTTAAAACATATGTGTGTCAGAGTTCATTGCACTCGCGTGTGGCTAAGTCTAGGTTGTTTGTCCATTATAGCTACTTATACCTACTTTTATAAACGAGAACATTAATCTTTCTCTTGCCTAATTAGGCTGGCGACCGTTTCCCTTATTTTATAAACAGTATAGCTAGGCAAAATTTTGTTTGGTACTATACAAATATTTACGTATTTCTGACTTTCATTTCCGATAAGCCACCTCCGTTAGGAACAACACGGTCAAACTAACAAAATTCCTCTCAGAGGGTAACACTGCTCTGTTGCTTTGTGCCATAGTTTCTTTTACAAAATTGTTTTATGTTACAACCTGCTTCTGGCATTGAGGTTATGGCACAGTGATAGCAGACGGGGAGTGTTATACGTGGCGCCGCGTGACAGGACGTTGTTCAGTTTGCACCTACAGACGGAAAAAATTATAAGTAGTTAGCATTTTACAAACATTGAGTGAACATAAAACGTCCAGCGGCACGAACCTGTACATTACTTGACAGAACTGGTAGTGAAAGTTCAGTTTAAATTAAAAATAAAAGGTATCAGTACTTAATAATAGTTCAAATGGACAGGAAATTAGAAATAAATTTAGACGCGCGAGAGCAGAATGCAACCGAGAGCAGTTCAGGCAGCACACCAACAGATGGCATGACGCGCGAGTTAAATTACGTACGTTATCACGCAGACGTTAATAAACAGATCGAAGCTATGTGTGTAGCGCGTACTAAGCAAGACAATGTAGGCAATGTTGTCGAAGACAGTGGCTATGCTGATGAATCGAGGGATATGTTTGAATCACCAAAACCAGAAAGGGGTGTAGGATCTGAACACGAAAAGGCAGTAGAACCTAAAAGTGAAAAGAATTCAGGTATGATAGATTTGTTAAAAACGTTGTCTGCGCAAATTACAGCATTGAGGCAACAAAATGTAGAACAAAGACAGCAAAATGCAGTAGAAAATGACAATATTAAGGCACAAATTACAGCACACAGTGACAATATTAATGCACAAATCGCAGCACTAGGACAACAAAATGTAGAACAAAGACAGCTAATTGCAACACAGGGTAGTGATATTAGTAAACAAATGCAAGAGCAGGGTACCAGACTTAGTAAACAAATTGAAGAAGTCAACTCAAGGGTAGGAACAGTGAGTAACGAAATCAAAAGTTTTAAAAGCGAAATTACTGTCATCAATGGCAATATTGCCAATGTACAAGGACAAATTGATGACATTAACGAAAGATTTGACTCTGAAGTAATTAAAATTCAAGATCAGATAGAACCCTTAGTCTGTACTAAGGTTGACGAAAAGGTATTCGGTATTAAATCCGAAATACAAACAGAATGTAACGCGGAATTTGCACAGATTAAACAATCTGTAACAGAAACAAGCAGAGCTCTAACCAAACAGATTCTTACTTGCGAAAAGAAGTGTGAACATAACACTTCACAAATCCAAGGCAAAATGTATGACTTGGAAAGAAAAATACAATCAGTACCTACACATTTTACTGAAAAAATGCCTTTCAGTAAAATATTAGAGGGCGAGGAAAAATTCGACCCAGCAAAGAGGCATAACGGATGGCACCCCCTAGACTTTGTAAAGAATTGCGAAAGAAATTTTCCTGAATATTTGTCTGATCAGGAAAAAATTAATGTCGTAATCAGTGCATTAACAGGAGAAGCAAAAAGGTGGGGGTTGAATCTTGATACTAACCAGATGTCTTTTGAAACCTTCAAACAAAAATTTATTGACGAATACTGGTCAGAACAAAAACAAGACCAGTTGTGGCGTGAGTTTTTAATGGCCAGGCTGTATGATGTCAGAGGTAGGCAAACCATGAAAGAGTTTTGCGAATCATGGTACAGAAAACTAATACACTTAAAAGCAAGAAGGACTGAAGCCGAGATCGTTTGGGTTCTTTGGCAGAAACTGCCTGAGGATTCTAAACGGTATGTTGGGAGTACCCACAGTAGTTTTTCTGCGTTCTTGGAAAGGGTAGAGGATGAAGATCACTGGCGAAGAAATCGCGAGTACCGTCCCCATAATAACAATAATTATTCGCGAGAAAGTAATGATCAAGCTGAACGACACGAAAATGAAAGATATCGTGTAAACGCGATTCAAAGAGGTCGTGCGAGAGGCAGGGGAAATTATACGACGCGCGGCAGAGGATACATAGCACGTAATTCCCAAACTAGAAACGAAATGGAAAACTAAAAACCGCGTGTGTTACGGGCCGGATTCACGCGGAAACCGGTTTTGGGCCCAAAGAAAAGATGCCAAATATTAGATTCGAGAAGGAAAGACGTGAACTACGGGGCAGGAAGGTTAAGGGCGCGCCTATAGCAGACGGGCGCGGAATGATACATAGTGGCGTTCCCAATGCGAAGTCACGTGACGGTTTGTGCTCGGGCCAGAGGTTGCCGAAGCAGCGTACATTGCACTTGGCAGCAGACACAAATGGCAGACGTCAGAACAAGATGGCTGCCGAAGAGAGAGACAGAAGAGGCGGGATCGGACACTTCCGATGGCCGGTTTCAGTAGTAAATGAATGTAGAAATGAAAATAAAGTTAATATGTCATATGATAATGATAACTCGGTATCGGAATCGTGTGAAAAGACTTTTTTAAAGAATGAAAGGGAGCCAGAAAAGGCGAGTGGAAAGGAGAACATTTGTACTGTTAATGATGTGTATGAAGAAAAGGACGTAAATGTGGGGGAGGTTGTGATGAATAAAGAGGAAAGGGAGGTAGAATATGCCACGCAAAAGACGTGTGCACAATTAATAATAGGCAAAAATGAGGTAGAGGAGGACGTTAGTAATCATGACATTATGAGCAGTGCAGATGAAATTATTGTTGATGGAAAGGTGTTTAATAGTTTTGATGCAGAAGGGTCTAGTAAGAATTTCGCACGATTACCTGAGAATGACAGCAAAGGGGAAAATGAAATGAAAGTTATCGAAGTATGTGACGATTATACTAAGTATGAAACTAAGGCTGAGATCGTTCAGAATAATTCTACAGAAGTATCTGAGTGTCCAAATGGTGTGCATTGTGTAGAAAATGAGTCGAAAAACGAAGTGGCTGAAAAATCTAGTGATAATCTGCTCTACTGTCTAAAAGTTGCTTTCCTGCTCGAATCTGATGACGAAAGCGAAATCAGTGATAGTTCAGATGATGAAGGGTATATGAATACAGATAAGAATGAATATAATAACTTTCCCTATTGTTCAAAAGTCGAATACTTAAGTGAATCTGATAATGAGGAAGAGAGTAGTGATGACTCCAGTGAAGATGAATTCTCAGGTGTAAATGAAAGTGAATATACTTTTACTGAAAGAGGGTATGAGAAAATTAGTGACATTTTTCCAAGACAAGATACAGAAAGTGAATCTGGGCCAAAACCGAATGAATTATTCAGTAATGTAACACAGGGGTATAGTTTGCAGGAACCTCCAGATGATACTATACTGGGGCAAGCCTTAACAAATGTTTTAAGTAAGTGTGAGGCTCAGGAACAAAAAGAGCCACTTGATAAAATAATAGCAGAACAGGAGATGATGTACCTTGCTAAAGATTTTGAATTTCCAAAACCTAAAAAGCCACCTGATGAAACAAAACGTTGGCAAAATCTGAATAACTTAGTGAAAGATGTAGAAAGTAGGAGGCCTAAAAAGCCACCAGACTTAAATGACTAATTTATGAACCATAAAAGACTGCCTTGTTAATAAAGTGACTGGGGGCAGGGTGCTGTATTTGTATATATGTTGTTAATTTAATGCATGACTAGTATTATTGTATCTGAGTGTTACCTCTAAGTGGATTATTGTTTTGTTGATATTGAGGCCTGTGGGAGGTTGTTGCTTATATAATGTAGTGTACTGTTTGAATTTGCTTAGGAAATGTTTATCATCAATTGAACACTTACTGTTGCCAGTCTAATTATGATGAGAGGGTCATGTAGTGTGAGAAACATGAAAACTTTATGAATGAATATGCTTACAGTAACTTAACAAGAGTGCAAAGAACTCCAAAAGATGATAATTAATTTCTAATATACTTAAAAATCAGAAAGGGCTTATGTTTGCACTATGTTGTTCACTTAAAGGTACATGTCCTCAGATGAGGGTTGTCAAACCCTCAGGGGACATGCACTCTTTGCATTGTCAGGTGCCTGACGAGCACCAGGGACCCGAGTTGTTGTCAGCACTACTTCCATTTCTTTTCGTGCTGCCAACCTTCCTCTTCATCATTCAGAACTTTTACTATCTTCTTTCCTTCTTCTCTATCAGAGTGTATTGAATAGTGTGGAAATAATGTAGAATACTGTGGGTATACTAGAAAATGACCAAGAATAATGAAAGTATAGTGGGTACTGTAAAGGAAAAATGTAATGGAAAAGTAAAGGGAAAAAGTAGATGAGAAAAGAATAGCTTACTGAAAAGAAAAGGTAAATGAATGCCATAATATAATTAAATGTAAATGTTTTTGAAAAAGAAAGGGGCAAATATGGTGTTGAAAAACAGTATATGTATTTAAAACTGAGGAGATGAACCTGGCTAAGGTATGTGAAATAGGTGTGTGAGGTATGTGTCTAGTGCCAGCAAAAGGGTTGGCAGAAATCACTTGCAATAGGATATGAAATTATTGTCCTGATCTTGATGTATGTAATGACCTAACAGTGTGTGGAAAAGCAATGATAAAGGAGTAATAAGAAATACTTTATCCTAACTTGATCCTGAATATGACATTTAATTTTTTTTTCTAGATTAATGTATATGTTACCTGATTGTGTCATTTAAAAAGAAATGATTTTGTTGCCAGTGTCTAATTGCTGTTTCAAAGTTGCAGGTTTAATGTTTTATACCATTAATGCAAATTTTACCAAAGAGGTGACATAAAGATGAAAAAACCTAAAGATGATGACAATAAACTGCTCAAAAATATGTTGTTGGGCAGCAAAGCATGACAAAAGAATAAGAATGCTGTGGTCCTGAAGTTACGGACTACAAAATATGCTATGTGAGCAGTAGCCAAAGGACTTGCCATTGTGGGGCAAGAAGCTGATAAGTGGTCATGAACTGCCAAACCTAGAGGATGGGGTAGTGTGTCAATTTAAAAATGTGTTTTTTTTGTTCTTTATCTAAATTGTGTATTTGTGCCTAAATGTGTAAGCAAAAAGACTGCTAGACCAATAATGGGCAGAATGTGTAACATGGACTGCTAGTGCTGAGGCAAGCAGTGAAGTAAGTTAGGTTTTTGATCAATGTGTTATGGACTGACTACTATTGTTGAAGTCAGTGAAAAGTTATTATAAAATATATATGCAACTTATTTAAATGGATGTAGATGTTTTTGAGACTAAGTTTTCTTGGATAACTTAAAGTTTTGGACTGCCTTGTTTTAAAACACAGCAGTGATGATTAAAGATAGGCTCTGAATATGTTAGTGTGTTCGTGTGCAACAAATATTTTGGACTGCTATTAATGAAGAGCAGCTTTAAAGTTAATTATTTTGAAACAACCTTGTAAAGTTACTTTGGTATTTAAAGAGTCAGTTGGAAAAAGGTTTCCATAGTTGTTTGTATAAATATTTGTGCATATGTGGATGCAAACTGATATTTTCAATATTTCATTAATTGCTGAACCTTGTAAAATGTACTGTGATCATGACTCTACTTGTGTGTCTGAAACTTACATTCCTTTTAAAATTATTGAGAGACAAACTTCTGTTTTGCTAAGTTAGAATGTTCTGTGTTATTGTATATGTGTTTATTCTTTTATTTATTGTTGGAGGCTATACCTTTGCTACTAATATGCAGATTTATTTTGTGTACTGATTACATATTAATTGAACTGTGTGTGTATGAAATGAACATGCTTAAAGATATCCTGTGTAATGTTGAAAATTAGTTTCCTTAAACCAGTGTGAAATTGAAAATTGCTTTAGATGTTTTACTTTGAAAATCTTTTGGAAGAAATGTATGCAATTTCTTAGTGTATATACTGTATATTTGTAATGTGTGTGTTTTTTTTTCTCCCAACTGAAGTTGGATGGAATAATTTTTTTTCACAGCCAGCACCACTTAGGTGTTATGGATGTTTCCTTGAAGTATCCCTGACAGGAAATTTCAACGAAACATGGGGCATGTGTAACACCACAGCTCTTATGCTGTATGGATTCATTTTGCTTTATTTAATGTCACATTGTTGATCTTCTGTAAATGCGTTTAAATCGTTAACATAAAATTGTGTACTCTTTTCTTTGTTAAAAAACTTTGGTGTTGTGAATTGATTCTATGCAAAGTAGTGTATCTGCAATTTATATTCTTTGTCCCATTTGGAGGGAACAGAACTTATTGTATGTAATTGTAATTTTGTGTGAATAATTTTTTGTAGAAGTGTCAATATGTGAAAATGTTCTGTTTTATTTAATGTATTTGTTTGCTGTTATGTAAATTGCTGATCCTCACTTAGGGTTCTTAGTTAGTTTGTATATAAATGGTGTAGTGGTTCCCCTCTGGAACGGAAATGTGAAGCGCGCGCAAATTGTGGTTGGCATAGGTGGAAAAGGTGGAACTGATAGTCAGTCGGAGACGAGCCACCAGTCGGAAAGGAGCTACGAGTCTGTGCACTGCTAGTATAAAGGTGCATATTGTGATGATTCAGAGAGAGGCTTTTTCTGCTTCTTTCCAATGCCTCGGATGGGTGGACAAATAGCTGGAACTATTCTGGAAGTTGTATTTATCATCGCCACCAAGAAATGACAGAGTCCAGCAATTCTACCTGCAATTCCACCTACCAACATGCAGTTGCCACCACATTGCGCAATCACTGTAACGTAATACTATATTGATGTACAGTGAAGGAGCAGCCTAATGGATGTGTTAGTGTGCTGAAATATAAGGTAATTCATATCGGAATTTATTTACCTACCTTGATTTACTCCTCATCATAACACCTCTCAGGGTCCTCTCCGTTTGAAGTAAAGTGATTACCGAGTGTCCTTACTGAAAGTACGTTGAAGCCTAGAGCTTTGTTAAATAATGCCTTTTGAACTTATTAAAAGATAGTTAAAGCTAATGTGGTAACAGAGTGAGTTAAAGCAAATGTTATTTGTCCAATAATAATTTTCCTATTGAAACTGTTATTTAAAGTGCTGTTACCAACTTCAAACTTTAGGCTGAGTCTTATAAAGTAAATAATCACGTTGTTGTCTGTAGTAAATTCTAAAAAGGAGAGTCAGTTTCTTGCAATTTTGTCAACATTGTGTTTCGTTGTTGTAAAAGTGAGAAAGCTGTAGTTGTGAAACGTTACATTCTCATGTATGCCAAGTGTTTATCTCTCTTGTGTGCATATTAACAGTATAAAGACCACTCAGTTTGTGTAAACCCTGAAAGTGATAGTGTTTTTCTGTACCTGTTATAATTTTGAAAATAGTTCCTGCTGCTCTAACTGTTAGCTTCAATCTTAAAACATATGTGTGTCAGAGTTCATTGCACTCGCGTGTGGCTAAGTCTAGGTTGTTTGTCCATTATAGCTACTTATACCTACTTTTATAAACGAGAACATTAATCTTTCTCTTGCCTAATTAGGCTGGCGACCGTTTCCCTTATTTTATAAACAGTATAGCTAGGCAAAATTTTGTTTGGTACTATACAAATATTTACGTATTTCTGACTTTCATTTCCGATAAGCCACCTCCGTTAGGAACAACACGGTCAAACTAACAAAATTCCTCTCAGAGGGTAACACTGCTCTGTTGCTTTGTGCCATAGTTTCTTTTACAAAATTGTTTTATGTTACAACCTGCTTCTGGCATTGAGGTTATGGTACAGTGTTAGCATACGGGGAGTGTTATACGCTCTCCACGATATTCTTTCCTTTGGAAGCCTCTTCATCTACGAATAACTACTGCAACCTACATCGTTTTGAATCTGTCTGCTTTCTATAATCAACTCTTGGTGTTCCTCTACAATTCCCCCCCCCCCCCCCATCACCCCCTCCAAACTCTCCTCCAATATTACACTGATGATCTCTTGATGTCTCACGATGTGTTCACGATGTGTCCTATTGACTGTGAGGGTACCTCCATCCCTCTTCCCCGCATTGGAGAGGATAGACTCGATAAATTCTTGGCAAAATAAAAAATTTCTGTTTATTGAGATTAATAATAAGCTCGGACGTTGTGCAGCCGCCTACGGTCTCACGCCTTCAGCGTGGAATGTCGACAGTTCTCATAGTGATGGGTGCTGAACAAGGGACGCCTTCAGCGAACTTTGTTCAACCTTCTTCGCAAATGTAGTAGCGTGAGAGGAGTCACGTGGTGCTTCAGGCACTGTCACGCGAGAGACGGTGTTGAAGGGCAGCTATATTTTGCCCGCCCGTGTTTGTCCTGTTAACGTGCTTCTTTTCCGCTCCATTAGTTAAACTTCCATGAGATATACTTTGGGTTCCTTTGGTCACATCTCCCCTTCTTTAGGCACCATTGTATACACTCTTTCGGGGGTCAGAGTTTTGGCAGATAATCTCTTGTTGATCATTTGACCACCTAAATCCGGATGTCTGCTCTGTCATCTCTCGTGCCTACCTGTACACAACGATCCCTCGTTTTGGTCAACCTATGCCATAAATTTCTTTTCTTCCCGATTCTGCTGTACATCCAATCTTCAGAATTCTTCCGCAGCACCACATTTCAAAAGCTTTTGTTCTTTTCTTGTCTGAACATTTTATCGCCCACGATTCACTTCTATACAATGCTACACTCCAGACAAATACCTTCAGAAAAGACTTCCTAAAACTTAAATCTATATTCTGTGTTAACAAATTTCTCTTCATCAGAAATGCATTTCTTCCTCTTTCCAGTTTACGTTTTACTTCCACTCTGCTTCGGCGATCATCTGTTATTGTACTGCCCAAGTAGCATAACCCATCTACTACTTTTAGTATATCGTTTCCGAATCTTATTCCCTCAGCATCGCTTGATTTAATTCTACCACATGCATCTACCCCTGTTTTGCTTTTGTTGATGTTCGTGTTATAAGCTTCTTTCAAGACACTGTCCATTACATTCAACTGGTCTTCCAAGTCCATTGTTGCCTCTGACAGAATTACAGCGTCATCGAAAAACCTCAAAGTTTTTATTTATTCTCCCTGAACTTTAATTCTGTCTCCATATTTTTCTTTGGTTTCTTTTACTGTTTGCTCAATGCACAGATTAAATATCATCGGGGATAGGCTACAACTTCTTCTCACTCCCTTCTCAACCACTGCTGCCCTTTCATGTCCACCGACTCTTATTACTGCCGTTGGTTTCTGTGCAAGTTGTATATAACCCTTCACTCCCTGTATTTTACCCCTGCCGCCTTCAGAATTTCAAAGTGTGTATTCCAGTCGACGTTTTCAAAAGCTTTCTTCAACTCTAAAAAAGGTATAAATGAAGGTTTGCCTTTCCTTAACCTATCTTCTAAGGTAAGTCGTAGGGTCATTGCCTCACTTTTTCCTACATTTCTCTGGAATCCAAACTGATCTTCCCCGAGATCGGCTTCTACCAGATTTTCCATTCTGCTGTAAATAATTCATGTTGATATTTTGCAACCATGGCTTATTAAACTGGTAGTTCGGTATTACACGTATTTTTTGATTTAACTAAGGCATTTGGTTGTGCTGGTCACAAAATATTGCTCGAGAAGTTGGAGCATTACGGAATACGGGGAGTAGCTCACAATTGGTTAACCTCTTACATTAGCAACAGGCAGCAAAAGGTCATTATTCACAATGTTGATAACGGCTGTGATGTGGGACCTGAGTGGGGTACTGTCAAGTGGTGGGGGGGGGGGGGGAGGGGGGGTGCCCCAGGGATCAGTGTTGGGGCCACTCCTGTTCCTTATTTATATAAATGATATGCCCTCTAGTATTACGGGTAACTTTAAAATATTTCTATTTGCTGATGACACTAGCTTGGTAGTAAAGGATGTTGTGTGCAACATTGGCTCGGTTTCAAATAGAGCAGTACATGACCTCAGTTCACGGCTTGTAGAAATAAACTAACATTAAATCACAGTAAGACTCAGTTTTTACAGTTTCTAACACACAATTCAACAAAACCTAACCTTATAATTTCACAGAACAGGCATATGATTAGTGAAACTGAACAGTTAAAATTTCTAGGTGTTCAGATAGATAGTAATCTGTAATGGAAAGCCCAAGTTCAGGATTTTGTTCAAAGACTTAATACTACCATTTTTACTATTCGAACGGTATCAGAAGTGAGTGATACTTCGACACGAAAATTAGTCTACTTTGCTTATTTTCATTCGCTTATGACGTATGGTATTATGTTTTGGAGTAACTCTTCCCATTCCACAAGGATATTTTTGGCTCAGAAACGGGCCGTTCGGGCAATAAGTGGTATGAATTCACGAACCTCTTGTCGACCTCTGTTCACGAGTCTGGGTATTTTGACATTGGCCTCTCAATATGTATATTCCTTATTGTCGTTTCTTGTTACCTATATTAGTTTATTCCCAAGAATAAGCAGCTTTCACTCGGTTAATACTCGGCAGAAATCAAACCTTCATTTGGATCAGACTTCCTTAACTCTTGTGCAAAAAGGTGTGCACTATACGGCTGCATCCATTTTCAGTAAGCTGCCACTCGAATTCAAAAATCTTAGCAGTAATCCACGGGCTTTCAAATCAAAACTGAAGAGTTTCCTCATGGGTCACTCCCTCTATTCCGTCGAGGAGTTCCTTGAAAAAATAAGCTGATTCTTATTGTATTACTGATAGCGTTTACTTAAACTTATGGACTGACTTTTTTCAGTTTCATGAACATTTATTTTTATCTGTTATTACTTTTATGTTGTAATTTCATGAACTGACACGTTCCATGACCTTGGAGATTTGCTCCTCAGTTTAGTCCTGCGGAACTTGATGCGTAAATAAATAAAATAAAATAAATCAGTATCTGCTTTCTTCGTAATTTGAATTATTATATTGTTCTTCAAGTCTGATGGTATGCAACGTGTCTCACACATCTCACACACCAAGTGCAATAATTTCGTTATGTCTTATTCTCCCGTGAATATCAATAGTTCTAAGGGAATGTCATCTACTCCAGGGGCCTTGTTTCGACTTGGGTCTTTCAAATTCTTCTCGCAGTGTAAAATCTCGTATCTCACCTTCATTGCCGGCCGGGGTGGCCGAGCGGTTCTAGGCGCTACAGTCTGGAACCGCGTGACCGCTACGGTCGCAGGTTCGATGATGATGATGATGATGATGATGTTTGGTTTGTGGGGCGCTCAACTGCGTGGTTATCAGCGCCCGTACAATTACCCAATCTTTGCTCAGTCCAATTTCGCCACTGTCCTGGATGATGATGAAATGATGAGGACAACACAAACACCCAGTCATCTCGAGGCAGGTGAATCGCAGGTTCGAATCCTGCCTCGGGCATGGATGTGTGTGATGTCCTTAGGTTAGTTAGGTTTAAGTAGTTCTAAGTTCTAGGGAACTGATGACCTCCGTAGTTAAGTCCCATAGTGCTCAGAGGCATTTGAACCGTTTTTGAACCTTCATTTATGTCTTCTTCGCTTTCTATTATATTGCTTTCAAGATTAGTGTATAGAGGGCTATACAATACTTCCACCTGTCAGCTTTCACTTCTTTGCTAAGTACAGATTTTCCATCTAACCTCTTGATATCAATACAGCTACTTTTCTTTTCGCCAAACGACTCTTTCATTTTCTGGTAGGAGATATCTACCTTTCCCCTAGTTATATATGGAATATGTTTCTGTTGGTGACTAAGGACGGTGTACTGAATAATCTTACATCAGTAGTTACGTCATTTGCGGAACAACTATTATAGCCTTTACGAGTAACAAGTTTTTAGGTCGGTTATTGCTGTAAGTAGGCTGGTTTTTATGCTGGTAATGCCACCGCCACGTAGCGCTCTGTATGAAAATCACTGGCTGTGCTGTGTGCAGTCTGTGGCTGGTTTGCATTGTCGTTTGCTATTGTAGTGTTGATCAGAATAGGTAAAGAGCGAAATGTCTGAGTACGTTCAGTTCTGCTCAGCTGTTTGAAAATAAAATAATGTAAGAGGTTTATCAACACAGTAATTCATAAATTTTTCTAAGGGGACGTTTCATTACCTGCAAATACAAGTGGCAACAGTACATGCTTATTTTCTCCTGGGGAATAGTTGAGGTGTTGTTGTATGACATGGGAATGGAAAACGGTTAGTCTTTACTGACGGGAGCTACGGAAAGAAAACACCAAATCTCAAATTATGTGACGTGTTTGCGGGAAGATTTTTAGACACAGAGAAAACATAACCAACACACTGACGTGTGTACATATTAAGGTACCACTTACAAAAATGGTTCAAATGGCTCTGAGCACTATGGGACTCAACTTCTGAGGTCATTAGTCCCCTAGAGCTTAGAACTAGTTAAACCTAACTAACCTAAGGACATCACAAACATCCATACCCGAGGCAGGATTCGAACCTGCGACCGTAGCGATCTTGCGGTTCCAGACTGCAGCGCCTTTAACCGCACGGCCACTTCGGCCGGCTACCACTTACAAAAATACCTGTGCTTATACCGGTTACACCTTGTATGATTCCATATCCTCACATTTGTCCTGTAGCCAGTCCTATTTACTCATTTTGCACTTCCTGTCAGTGTCATTTCTTAGACATTTGTAGCCCTTTCACCTGATTCATTTTCCGCATTTTTTAATTTTTTCCTTCCATCAATTAAATTTAGTATCTCCTTTGATATCCAAGGATATCTACAAGGCCTAATCTTTCTAACTACACTCCTGGAAATGGAAAAAAGAAC
Organism: Schistocerca cancellata; assembly: GCF_023864275.1. Lineage (NCBI taxonomy): Eukaryota > Metazoa > Arthropoda > Insecta > Orthoptera > Acrididae > Schistocerca > Schistocerca cancellata. The sequence goes on from NC_064629.1 coordinate 274,519,567, forward strand.
ACATTGACACCGGTGTGTCAGACCCACCATACTTGCTCCGGACACTGCGAGAGGGCTGTACAAGCAATGATCACACGCACGGCACAGCGGACACACCAGGAACCGCGGTGTTGGCTGTCGAATGGCGCTAGCTGCGCAGCATTTGTGCACCGCCGCCGTCAGTGTCAGCCACATACCTATTTTTTATTCATTACTAGACCTGCTCCTGCATTACTTGTCTTTGATTTTGTACACTACTTGCCATTAAAATTGCTACACCATGAAGATGACGTGCTACAGACGCGAAATTTAACCGACAGGAAGACGATGCTGTGATATGCAACTGATTAGCTTTTCAGAGCATTCACACATGGTTGGCGCCGGTGGCGACACCTACAACATGCTGACATGAGGAAAGTTTCCAACCGATTTCTCATACACAAACAGCAGTTGGCCGGCGTTGCCTGGTGAAACGTTGTTGTGATGCCTCGGGTAAGGAGAAGAAATGCGTACCATCACATTTGCGACTTTGATAAAGGTCGGATTATAGCCTATCGCGATCCCGGTTTATCGTATCACGACATTGCTGCTCGCGTTGGTTGAGATCCAATGACTGATAGCAGAATAATGTATCGTGCAGCCACGTCTCGATCCCTGAGTCTCCGCCCACATCTCGTGGTCGTGCGGTAGCGTTCTCGCATCCCACGGCCGGGTTCCCGGGTTCGATTTCCGGCGGGGTCAAAGATTTTCTCTGCCTCGTGATGGCTGGGTGTTGTGTGCTGTCCTTAGGTTAGTTGGGTTTAAGTAGTTCTAAGTTCTAGGGGACTGATGACCATAGCTGTTAAGTCCCATAGTGCTCAGAGCCATTTGAACCATTTGAACCCTGAGTCTCCAGATGGGGACGTTTGCAAGACAACAACCATCTTCACGAAAAGTTCGACGACGTTTGCAGCAGCATGGACTATCAGCTCCGAGACCGTGGCTGCGGTTACCCTTGGCGCTGCATCACAGACAGCAGCGCCTGCGATGGTGTACTCAACGACGAACCTGGGTGCACGAATGGCGAAACGTCATTTTTACAAATGAATCCAGGTTCTGTTTACAGCATCATTATTGTCGCATCCGTGTTTGGCGACATCGCGATGAACGCACATTGGAAGCGTGTATTCGTCATCGCCATACTGGCGTATCACAGACTACAGACGCGAAATTTAACCGACAGGAAGAAGATGCTGTGATATGCAAATGATTAGCTTTTCAGAGCATTCACACAAGGTTGGCGCCTGTGGCGACACCTACAACATGCTGACATGAGGAAAGTTTCTAACCGATTTCTCATACACAAACAGCAGTTGACCGGCGTTGTCTGGTGAAACGTTGTTGTGATACCTCACATGTCAGTGATGGTATGGGGTGCCATTGGTTACACGTTTCGGTCACCTCTTGTTCGCATTGATGGCACTTTGAACAGTGGACGTTACATTTCAGATGTGATACGACCCGTGGCTCTACCCTTCATTCGATACATGCGAATCCGTACATTTCAGCAGGATAATGCACGACCGCATGTTGTAGGTCCTGTACGGGCCTTTCTGGGTACAGAAAATGTTCGACTCCTGCCCTGGCCAGCACATTTTCCGAATCTCTCACCAAACGTCTGGTCAATGGTGGCCGAGCAACTGGCTTGTCACAATACGCCAGTCACTACTCTTGATGAACTGTGGTATCGTATTGAAGCTGCACGGGCAGCTGTACCTGTACACGCTCTATTCGACTCAATGCCCAGGCGTATCAATGCCTTTATTATGGCCAGAGGTGGTTGTTCTGGGTATTGATTTCTCAGGATCTATGCACCCAAATTGCGTGAAAATGTAATCACATGTGAGTTCTAGTATAATATATTTGTCCAATGAATACCCGTTTATCTTCTGCATTTCTTCTTGGTGTAGCAATTGTAATGGCCAGTAGCGTATTTATAACCCTATACTCACCTGACCAGAAGACTTGTTCATCCTGTCACCAAACTTCAGTAATCCCTACTATATCTAACTCTACGTCCCTTTTTAAATTTTCTAGTCTATCTACCCAATTAAGGGATTTACCATTCCACGCACCGATCAGTAGAGCTCAGTCTGGTTCTCCTGATGGTGACATCCTCCAAAGTAGTCTTCGTCCGGAGATCCGAATGGGGACAAGTTTACCTCTGGAATACTTTACCCAAGAGGATGCCATAATCATTTAACGATACAGCAGAGCTGCGTGCCCTCGGGAAACATAACGGCTGTAGTTCTCCTCTGCTTTCAGCCGTTCGAAGTACCAGCACAACAGGAATATGTTAGTTTATTACAACACGAGATCAGTCAATCATTCACACTGTTGCTCCTGCAACAACTGAAAAGGCTGCTACCATTCTTAAGGAACCACACGTTTGTATAGCCTTTCAAGCGATACCGCTCCGTTGTGGTTGCACCTACGGAACGGCTATCTGTGTAGCTGAGGCACGTAAGCAAGCCACCCCACCCCGGCAAGGTCCATGGTTCATGAAGGGAGATCCAGTAAATACGAGGTCTAAAATGCGTTACTTTGTGTGTTATGGGCACTTGTCCAGTTGAACAGAAGTGTTTCACGATATCGAAGATGAACGAGTGCTCACTGCTATTAAAGCATGCATTTTAGAGCCCAAGTTTACTAGGAATTTTTTTCTTGTTTTGGTTCATAGTGCCACTTCTGAAAGTTGCGTACCCTACAATCTTCGCGTCAACAGGTATTCCACTGTCAGAGGTATTAGAACGATTTTCGTTTATAATTTTACACTCAGTCGTTTCCGGACCAGAGTCCCTTACCTCAAATTGAAAATTGCGTACCCTACAATTTTCCTATATTTTCCTTCTCCATCATCCCTGAAAGCTTGTAACATCATCACGGAATCACTACATGTACCTAAACAAAGCATACCGGTAGATTAACTTGCTATTTGAGAGAACATATTATACAGGAGTTAAGTTACCTCACACATCCAATAAGTACACTCAAAATTCATTAAACATTCTGTACCATGTGAAATAAAATTTTTTAACACGGGCCGGTATCTCTGCCACAAAGAAGCAGTCTTATCTAACGCGTTATGTAGGTACTGGTCTTGAGATACTTAGGGAAACGAGGGATACGTAATATAAATCTAAGTGGCTAGACAAAGGGTTGGACTGGTCTCCCTCGAGAACGCATCCATTGTTAATTCATGAGCCACCTCGCCCGTTATTTTATTTTTAACAGAAATTGTCAGTGACAGAATAATAGAAGAACAAGTGTTAATTAAACAGTTAATAGTTAGACACAAATACCATTCACTTCATGACGTGCAGTTCAGTTATTACCGGTTTAGCTTAAATTTCATCGTTAATTTCGTGACGTTATGTCATACACATTACGTTATATGTGAGTCATTAATGACAGTGGATATTGGCACTCGAGGGGCAATAGCGTCTCATGGGTATTGACACTCCGTCCGCTACCTCGGCCATGGAGGCAGGTTTATTGTATTTAATAATTCAGAAACAGTCATGGAGAAATTAAATTGTTACGTGTTGTCAGAAACAGTTGTTATTACATAGGCTACATACGATGTGATGATTTTGAAAAAAAAACCAGGCATTTAAAAACTACAGTAATAAAATGTTATGAAAAAGTATATGTGATGTTTTGCTTTGTTTCTCTCGGTTAGTTTTACCAGAAAACATGTAAACGGCAACGGCACGACTTTAAAGGCTTTTATGACATCTACCGATCATAACCAGGATGGTAGAGCATTTAAAACAGTGTACAATTTGTTTTCTTGTACTGATCACGAATTTACGGATTTCACACCATTGGTCTACTGTTATTGACCTGAGGCAAGAGATTTACTATTGCTGCAAGATTATAGGTATAGCTTACTCGATAGAAGCCTTTTCACCTCACTACCTGCGACTGATTAACAAAAGAGAAATTGTACATAGAAGTAAGACGCACTAATGGTCACCAATATAAATCTTCAACAACATACACGCTATCTACAGGATAATAACTTCATTCATTTACTTCCATTTCTTGTTAGAACAACTGATCATCGTTTGGTTGTTCTGAATCGCACACAAAACCAAAATTATATTACGCACTCCATGATGCCAACATTAAAAACTAGGTAACTGCAAATCGTTTCACGTTACCCCGCTGCTTCAAGTAACCCCATTTTATGGTACTGATTTTTATATCGTACCCTACCATACGATTTGATCCTATTACAAAATCTTAGTCATGTTATTGTTGTGGTCTTCAGTCCTGAGACTGGTTTGATGCAGCTCTCCATGCTACTCTATCCTGTGCAACCTTCTTCAACTCCCAGTACCTACTGCAGCCTACATCCTTCTGAATCTGCTTAGTGTATTCATCTATTGGTCTCCCTCTACGATTTTTACCCTCCACGCTGCCCTCCAGTACTAAATTGGTGATCCCTTGATGCCTCAGAACATGTCCCACCAACCGATCCTTTCTTCTAGTCAAGTTGTGCCACAAGCTCCTCTTCTCCCCAATTCTGTTCAATACCTCCTCATTAGTTATGTGATCTGCCGATCCAATCTTCAGCATTCTTCTGTAGCACCACATTTCGAAAGCTTCTATTCTCTTCTTGTCCAAACTATTTATCGTCCATGTTTCACTTCCATACATGGCTACACTCCATACAAAAACTTTCAGAAACGATTTCCTGACACTTAAATCAACACTTGATGTTAACAAATTTCTCTTCTTCAGAAACTCTTTTCTTGCCATTGCCAGTCTACATTTTATATCCTCTCTACTTCGACCATCATCAGTTATTTTGCTCCCCAAATAGCAAAACTCCTTTACTACTTTAAGTGTCTCATTTCCTAATCTAATTCCCTCAGCATCACCCGACTTAATTCGACTACATTCCATTATCCTCGTTTTGCTTTTGTTGATGTTCATCTTATATCCTCCTTTCAAGACACTGTCCATTCCGTTCAACTGTCTTCCAAGTCCTTTGCTGTCTCCCACAGAATTGCAATGTCATCGGTGAACCTCAAAGTTTTTATTTCTTCTCCATGGATTTTAATACCTACAGTATACATCAGTATGGGACCCTTACCAGGTTGGATTAATAGAAGAGATAGACATGATCCAGCGAAAAGCAGCGCGATTGGTCATGGGGACATTTAGTCAGCGCGAGAGCGTTACGGAGATGCTGAACAAGCTCCAGTGGCGGACACTTCAAGAAAGGCGTTACGCAATACGGAGAGGTTTATTATCGAAATTACGAGAGAGCACATTCCGGGAAGAGATGGGCAACATATTACTACCGCCCACATATATCTCGCGTAATGATCACAACGAAAAGATCCGAGAAATTAGAGCAAATACGGAGACTTACAAGCAGTCGTTCTTCCCACGCACAATTCGTGAATGGAACAGGGAAGGGGGGATCAGATAGTGGTACAATAAGTACCCTCCGCCACACACCGTAAGGTGGCTCGCGGAGTATAGATGTAGATGTAGATGTAGATGTAGAACTTTTCTTTTGTTCCCTTTTCTGCTTGCTCAATATACAGATTGAATAGCATCGGGGAGAGGCTACAACCCTGTCTCACTCCCTTCCCAACCACTGCTTCCCTTTCATGCCCCTCGACTCTTATAACAGCCATCTGCTTTCTGTACAAATTGTAAATAGCCTTTCGCTCCCTGTATTTTACCCCTGCCACCTTTAGAATTTGAAAGAGAGTATTCCAGTCAACATTGTCAAAAGCTTTCTTTAAGTCTACAAATGCTAGAAACGTAGGTTTGCCTTTCCTTAATCTCTCTTCTAAGATAAGTCGTAAGGTCAGTATTGCCTCTCGTGTTCCAACATTTCTACAGAATCCAAACTGATCTTCCCCGAGGTCGCCTTCTACCAGTTTTTCCATTCGTCTGTAAAGAATTCGCGTTAGTATTTTGCAGCTGTGACTTATTAAACTGATAGTTCGGTAATTTTCACATCTATCAACACCTGCTTTCTTTGGGATTGGAATTATTATATTCTTCTTGAAGTCTGAGGGAATTTAACCTGTCTCATACATCTTGCTCACCAGATGGTAGAGGTTTATCAGTACTGGCTCTCTCAAGGCTGTCAGTAGTTCTAATGGAATGTTGTCTACTCCTTGGGCCTTGTTTCGACTTAGGTCTTTCAGTGCTCTGTCAAACTCTTCACGCAGTATCATATCTCCCATTTCATCTTCATCTACGTCCTCTCCCATTTCCATAAAATTGTCCTCAAGAACATCGCCCCTGTATAGACCCTCTATATACTCCTTCCACCTTTCTGCTTTCCCTTCTTTGCTTAGAACTGGGTTTCCATCTAAGCTCTTGATATTCATGCATGTGGTTCTGTTCTCTCCAATGGTCTCTTTAATTTTCCTGTAGGCAGTATCTATCTTACCCCTCGTGAGATATGCCTCTACATCCTTACATTTGTCCTCTAGCCATCCCTGCTTAGCCATTTTGCACTTCCTGTCGATCTCATTTTTGAGACGTTTGTATTCCTTTTTGCCTGCTTCACTTACTGCACTTTTGTATTTCCTCCTTACATCAGTTAAATTTAGTATCTCTTCTGTTACTCAAGGATTTCTACTAGCCCTCGTCTTTTTACCTACTTGATCCGCGGCTGCCTTCACTATTTCATTCCTCAAAGCTATCCAAACTTCTTCTACTGTATTTCTTACCCCAATCCTGTCAATTGTTCCCTTATGCTCTCCGTGAAACTCTGTAAAACCTCTGGTTCTTTCAGTTTATCCACGTCCCATCTCCTTAAATTTCCACCCTTTTGTAGTTTCTTCAGTTTTAATCTACAGTTCATAACCAATAGATTGTGGTCAGAGTCCACATCTGCCCCTGGAAATGTCTTACAATTTAAAATCTGGTTCCTAAATCTCTGTCTTACCATTATATAATCTATCTGAAACCTTCTAGTATCTCCAGGGTTCTTCCATGTATACAACCTTCTTTCATGCTTCTTGAACCTAGTGTTAGCTATGATTAAGTTATGCTCTGTGCAAAATTCTACCAGGCGGCTGTCTCTTTCATTTCTTAGCCCCAATCCATATTCACCTACTATGTTTCCTTCTCTTCCTTTTCCTACTGTCGAATTCCAGTCACCCATGACTATTAAATTTTCGTCTCCCTTCACTACCTGAATAATTTTTTTTTATCTCATCATACATTTCATCAATTTCTTCATCATCTGCAGAGCTAGTTGGCATATAAACTTGTACTACTGTAGTAGGCATGGGCTTCGTGTCTATCTTGGCCACAATAATGCGTTCACTATGCTGTTTGTAGTAGCTTACCCGCACTCCTATTTTTTTTATTCATTATTAAACCGACTCCTGCATTACTCCTATTTGATTTTGTATTTATAACCCTGTATTCATCTGACCAAAAGTCTTGTTCCTCCTGCCACCGAACTTCGCTAATTCCCACTATATCTAACTTTAACCTATCCATTTCCCTTTTTAAATTTTCTAATCTACCTGCCCGATTAAGGGATCTGACATTCCACGCTCCGATCCGTAGAACGCCAGTTTTCTTTCTCCTGATAACGACGTCCTCTTGAGTAGTCCCCGCCCGGAGATCCGAATGGGGGGCTATTTTACCTCCGGAATATTTTACCCAAGAGGACGCCATCATCATTTATCCATACAGTAAAGCTGCATGCCCTCGGGAAAAAATTACGGCCGTAGTTTCCCCTTGCTTTCAGCCGTTCGCAGTACCAGCACAGCAAGGCCGTTTTGGTTAGTATTACAAGGCCAGATAATTCAATCATCCAGACTGTTGCCCCTGCAACTACTAAAAAGGCTGCTGTCCCTCTTCAGGAACCACACGTTTGTCTGGCCTCTCAACAGATACCCCTCCGTTGTGGTTGCACCTACGATACGGTTATCTGTATCGTTGAGGCACGCAGGCCTTCCCACCAACGGCAAGGTCCGTGGTTCATGGGGGGATCTTAGTCATATGTGAATAATTTGAATGCTTTCACACATAATGTCATTGGTGGTATATGTAAACAGGTGCAACTTTCACAGCAAATATGTAGAGAACATCCCGTGATTTTTTACAGAATGAGGCAACGTTCAAACACTTAACAACACGTATAATATGTAGAAATGTACTAGGCCATGCATACAATCACCTAACAGAACATTGCGGCGTTGCTTCCGTCCTCATATCTTTTGTCATAAAACATGTGGAAACTTTCCGGACTTTTTGGGACAAAAAATCGATACAGATACTTCGAAGAACGCTAAAATGGCGCGGATTGTATCACAATTCATGAAACAGAGGAAAATTTACTTTTGTGGAGAAATGTTGGCTTTGTCATCTTTTGACGCTATGGTACCACCAAATAATTTTCGATTTGGCCTCTTATCTCATGCATGCCCTTTGGTACGACCTTTCATGTGCAGACATGCACACATGTTAATTTTGAACACGTCAACACTCATTAACAGGTACAGGATATTTTTTTTTTTTTTTTTTTTTTTTTTTGTATGTATGAGGATGTCGGTCGGTTATGATGGATGATGGGGTCATGTATTACCCTAACGAAGATTAATCATATGACAGAAAAATTGCTAAAAAGTGTAATGATACTTGAATTACGTAACCATTAGGGCACCTCACCTCAACCTCTCGTTACCAGCAATATTCTACTGTGTTTCTGTAAAATAGTTAACATATTTCTGTGACAACATTCAGACTTGATTTCATTAATGTAGAGGTACTTCGATACATCGATATGTATATATTGCAATGATATTATTCTTATGTGTATTCTTTCTTTTGTCACTATGATCTTTGACGTGCTTGTAACTCTGATTTTTTGGGCGCGTAAGCGGTTATTAGAGAGTCAAGCTTTGGTCGTCATGTTAAAAAAAGACGCAAATTGTAGTCAGTTTATGAAATGTGAACTTCAACAGTGAGGAAGATATTTTCAAGTAGGTTTTATATTGTGAAGTGATGTTTTGGAACGAGTTATGTGATATTGCAGCAAAAGTAATAAAAAAGAAGTGTAACTTAAATTCGGAGTGCTGATTACTTTTTTACATCACCATTGTCCTAACTTCCAAAAGTTTAATGTTCAAGAATGGTTTATGAAACACATCTATAAAACTTTTGAATATCGCAGAATAACACCTAGGCCTCTTTGCATCCGAGCTTGGAATCATCACTACCTAGACTTTCGACGATTGAGCCATGAGTTCACAACGAGACCAGCGTGGGAAATACGAAAAGATGAGTGCCTAGTTTATCCATTATTTCAAGAAATGACTTTATTAACTGTCCTCTAATGACACCTGCCACATTATGTAACTTTGTCGTTGCCCGAAAATGCAATATTTAGCAGCGTGAGCACCACTACAATCATAATTAATTTTTGACCTTTGTTGTGGTACGGTTGTTAGAAAAGTCCCTTGAAACTTAATAGCACGCATAATTTTGTATCGAAGAGGAGACCACCCTCGCATCGACAAATCCGTCCTTGTTCACTCTTAGAGCAATCCCGAATAAAATATTTCATTCAGCACGAGTGGAGTGTTCATAACCAAGGTTATCTGTGCCATATGGGCACGAAGAAGCAGATAGAAGAAGTTCCAGGTGGGTTCTGGAATAAGGTATACATCGTCCTGGACGCCGATGTAGCACTTCCCTGCGACAGAGTTAGTAGCCACTGTCTTTTAAACGAAAACAGTCATCTGTGATTAAAAGAGCAGTTTCACAAAGGTTCTTGTGATTGTACACGCAGTGACGTTGTGGGAAGCATCTAAATTCTGAGAGATATTGAAGATTGTCGGAACTCTCTTTCCAGTGTGGTTGCCACACCCAATTTACGAGCGGTTACGTGTGTATTAGTTCTGGCGTTCGATCAGTCTTTTGCTAAAAATGTGAAAGGAGTAATCATTTTCAACTGTTAAAAAAAAGGATACCTACGTTTATAGATACATGACATACTTGTCCTTTTCATCCCAAACGACCCAATTTTACAGTGATCCACAACATTTAAAGAAAATGAAAGGTGTTGTAAACTCAGTATTACAACTGTTCTATCACCACTTTTAGTTGGTTTAAACTTCGTTAAGACAAGCAGAAACGGGATGTAGAGAATGAAATTGTAAAAGTTTGAAAATGAGAAACAGGTTTATCAATCCCAAAACGCTTTAAGTTCGAAAACTAAAAAAAAGGAGTGCCATAATATTTGAATTAAGGTCCATTTGTGTAGGTACATATAACGGTCAGAAGCTGCATGTCTGCGTGTGTAAAAGAGAAAGATTAACAATGAAATAATCGTAACGTATATATGTCTACTTACGTATACATACACAAATGCGTTTTGTACATACGACGAACTAAGATTTACTTTCCAAAAGAACCCTCTTGCCCTTCCCATGACCGTAATAGCAATCTACATTTATTGACCTAAAAAAAAAAGAAAAACATAAGTTGGACCTTGTGCAACGAGCTGAAGGCCCAGAATCTGCCTATTATCCGACTATGGTCTTACAGCCCAGAACTCAATAACCCTGGCGAAGAATAGAAAAGAAATTAACTCACTTTCTTTACTTTAATTCCAACGAAGTCTCAAATTTTCAGACTCGTCCAGGTATAGCGTCTATGCGGCCTTTACAAATGGTAGTTCAGTATAATATCATATCTTTCCTGAAACAGCATCGTTTATGGAATAGCGTCGTAAATAGTATCTCATAACATCTATAAATAATAACTTCTATGTAGACGTATAGGTTGCAGCACAGACGAATGCAACGGCTTAAAGTGTCAGGGCAGTAATGCATAAATACAGACTCGGAGCCGGCTTGTGTGGCCGTGCGGTTCTAGGCGCTTCAGTCTGGAACCGCGTGACCACTACGGTCGCAGGTTCGAATCCTGCCTCGGGCATGGATGTGTGTGATGTCCTTAGGTTAGTTAGGTTTAAGTAGTTCTAAGTTCTAGGGGACTGATGAACACAGATGTTAAGTCCCATAGTGCTCAGAGCCATTTGAACCATTTTGAACAGACTCGGAAGATATAAGCCCTACCTCACCCGCAAGTACAGAAATGATCAATGGTTTCATATGCACATGTCATCAAAACTGTACAAACGGGGGGAGGGGGAAGAGGGGGGAGTTGAGAGGAGGAAGTTGGCGGGGGCAAGTGAACTGTCTGATTAAAATCCGTAGACCTTAAATTAAATCACCCAGCTCAAATAACAGTATGATGATCATAAAAGACAAAATCAGAAGTAAATGCACAAATTTAGGACAATTGTAAAGAAACGCGTACAACGATGTTTAAAAAAAAGAAGATATACTAAATGCTTCTGTGAAGCTGTCTACTACTGACCTGAACACTTTGTTGGCTATTTTGCCTTCCAAGGTTTAAGATGATATTACAATAGTTTAGCAAATAATCTGTTTGGAAGTGCTTCGTAGGAGCGCGTATCTGTTGCTCTGTGTTTGGATGCTGCTGTATTGTTTACGTAAGTTTAATTTAATTTGCATTTGCGTGTGTACCTACCGTGCCTTACTTCACAAAATTTTCGGAATTCTTTGTGCCAGTCCAGTGCTTCAGTTAACAATATTGTGCTACCGTTCTTGCTCTGCATACAGCATTTAAGTTTTTATGGGTTTTTCCTCAATATGGGAGAAAAACTTCGCATGCAGTTCTCCCCAGGCATCCAGCGAGCCCTTAATAGGAATTTTTTTTGTATAGCACAACCTCGGTCATCTGTTTTTGCGTAGCTAATAACAGCAGATGTCTTAAAGCCCTAACTCACAAGTTACTGCGAGCTTTGAAATGACGTTCTAGGCTCCCACTGAATTCTAGATTCACAGCATTAAACATCTACCGATACTAAATGTACACTCCTGGAAATGGAAAAAAGAACACATTGACACCGGTGTGTCAGACCCACCATACTTGCTCCTGACGCTGCGAGAGGGCTGTACAAGCAATGATCACACGCACGGCACAGCGGACACACCAGGAACCGCGGTGTTGGCCGTCGAATGGCGTTAGCTGCGCAGCATTTGTGCACCGCCGCCGTCAGTGTCAGCCAGTTTGCCGTGGCATACGGAGCTCCATCGCAGTCTTTAACACTGGTAGCATGCCGCGACAGCGTGGACGTGAACCGCATGTGCAGTTGACGGACTTTGAGCGAGGGCGTATAGTGGGCATGCGGGAGGCCGGGTGGACGTACCGCCGAATTGCTCAACACGTGGGGCGTGAGGTCTCCACAGTACATCAATGTTGTCGCCAGTGGTCGGCGGAAGGTGCACGTGCCCGTCGACCTGGGACCGGACCGCAGCGACGCACGGATGCACGCCAAGACCGTAGGATCCTACGCAGTGCCGTAGGGGACCGCACCGACACTTCCCAGCAAATGAGGGACACTGTTGCTCCTGGGGTATCGGCGAGGACCATTCGCAACCGTCTCCATGAAGCTGGGCTACGGTCCCGCACACCGTTAGGCCGTCTTCCGCTCACGCCCCAACATCGTGCAGCCCGCCTCCAGTGGTGTCGCGACAGGCGTGAATGGAGGGACGAATGGAGACGTGTCGTCTTCAGCGATGAGAGTCGCTTCTGCCTTGGTGCCAATGATGGTCGTATGCGTGTTTGGCGCCGTGCAGGTGAGCGCCACAATCAGGACTGCATACGACCGAGGCACACAGGGCCAACACCCGGCATCATGGTGTGGGGAGCGATCTCCTGCACTGGCCGTACACCACTGGTGATCGTCGAGGGGACACTGAATAGTGCACGGTACATCCAAACCGTCATCGAACCCATCGTTCTACCATTCCTAGACCGGCAAGAGAACTTGCTGTTCCAACAGGACAATGCACGTCCGCATGTATCCCGTGCCACCCAACGTGCTCTAGAAGGTGTAAGTCAACTACCCTGGCCAGCAAGATCTCCGGATCTGTCCCCCATTGAGCATGTTTGGGACTGGATGAAGCGTCGTCTCACGCGGTCTGCACGTCCAGCACGAACGCTGGTCCAACTGAGGCGCCAGGTGGAAATGGCATGGCAAGCCGTTCCACAGGACTACATCCAGCATCTCTACGATCGTCTCCATGGGAGAATAGCAGCCTGCATTGCTGCGAAAGGTGGATATACACTGTACTAGTGCCGACATTGTGCATGCTCTGTTGCCTGTGTCTATGTGCCTGTGGTTCTGTCAGTGTGATCATGTGATGTATCTGACCCCAGGAATGTGTCAATAAAGTTTCCCCTTCCTGGGACAATGAATTCACGGTGTTCTTATTTCAATTTCCAGGAGTGTATTTAGGAGGCAGATCTGGTTTTTTGTCAACCCTCCACCCTGTTGGAAAAGTGTAAATCAGGGGAATCACCCTCTTCGTGACTGTGTGCGAAACTACGCGAGACGCAGACAATTGCTTATCCTGAACAAAATCTTGTTTTGTCGCATTGCTCATATGTCCATGGATTGTCTAATATTTGCAAACTGAATGGGCCGTTGGGAGTTCGATACATTCAGAATGAAACCAGTCTTTACACGACTCACAGTGACTTACCCTACGATACCCAGAGCGCATGGAAAATTAAATCAGATATTGAAATGTCTGAAGCAATGTATGGTAAAGGACTCAGTTTTTGTTTTATCAAGCGCATATACCATTCAGCTATGATTCACTCCTCTAATCAAATCAACAGCACAGGCTAAAGCAATCAGACCTTTCTCACGAAGAGTAGAAGACTGTGTGGCAGGTCATTCAAGCATCTGCAAATGGTTCAAATGGCTCTGAGCACTATGGGACTTAACACATATGGTCATCAGTCCCCTAGAACTTAGAACTACTTAAACCTAACTAACCTAAGGACATCACACACATCCATGCCCGAGGCAGGATTCGAACCTGCGACCGTAGCAGTCGCGTGGCTCCGGACTGAGCGCCTAGAACCGCTAGACCACCGCGGCCGGCCAAGCATCTGCACCACAGACGCAACAGTCACATACAATAATGACACAGCCTGAGAAAACAATACCATACACCTTGTTTTTTGATCCCTACTTTCAGACACATTCAACCTCAACCCACAGAAAATGTATTTACGATTACGTAGCGTCATCACAGTAGCATATGCATTTTCTAATGAGGTAATCTGCACAACAGAGATTCGGGAAAACAAACCTACCTGTTGCCCTTTGCCCGGGTTTTGAGGATGAGCTCACCCAGAACTGCGTCTGATCAAGTCTACTGCCTTTTCCATAATAGAGGGCATAATGTAACAACGATTTCTTACATTCCTTCCTTCCTTATCAGAAAGCTTGAGATGATACAGATCTGTTTTCTAGCAATAAGACCTTTGTGAAGCCGTCAGACGTTTTATGCATCCCATGGGTTTCCAATGTTCCTGAAGAAAGATATTGCTAAGGAGATGTGCCGGTACAAAAGAAGATTCCCGCAAACACTCATGCAGCTGGGAACCAATTCCAGAGGCAACGTTTACAAGTGTAATCGTACTTAAAGAATCGACTTCATTTTCACTATATTTCGCACCAGTTAACGCAGTCGACTGAAATACGCCACCGAAGTCAGCCATCCTACACTACTGGCCATTAAAATCGCTACACCAAGAAGAAATGCAGATGATAAACGGGTATTCATTGGACAAATATATTATACTAGAACTGACATGTGATTACATTTTCACTCAATCTGGATGCATAGATCATGAGAAATCAGTACCCAGAACAACCACCTCTGTCCGTAATAACGGCCTTGATATGCCTGGGCATTGAGTGAAACAGAGCTTGGATGGCGTGTACAGGTACAGCTGTCCATGCAGCTTCAACACGATACCACAGTTCATCAAGAGTCGTGAGTGGCGTATTGTGATGAGCCAGTTGCTCGGCCACCATTGTCCAGACGTTTTCAGTTGGTGAGAGATCTGGAGAATGTGCTGGCCAGGGCAGCAGTCGAACATTTGCTGTATCCAGAAAGGGCCGTGTAGGACCTGCAACATGCGGTCGTGCACTATCCTACTGAAATGTAGGGTTTCGCAGGGATCGAACTAAGGGTAGAGCCACGGGTCATAACACATCTGAAATGTAACGTCCACTGTTCAAAGTGCCGTCAGTGCGAACAGGAGGTGACCGAGACGTGTAACCAATGGCACCCCATACCATCACGCCGGGTGATACGCCAGTATGGCGATGACGATTACACGCTTCCAATGTGCGTCCACCGCGATGACGCCAAACACGGATGCGACCATCATGATGCTGTGAACAGAACCTGAATTCATCCGAAAAAATGACGTTTTGTCATTCGTGCACCCAGGTTCGTCACTGAGTATACCATCGCAGGCGCTGCTGTCTGTGATGCAGCGTCAAGGGTAACCGCAGCCACGGTCTCGGAGCTGATAGTCCATGCTGCTGCAAACGTCGTCGAACTTTTCGTGAAGATGGTTGTTGTCTTGCAAACGTCCCCATCTCTTGACTCAGGGATCGAGACGTTACAGCCATGCGGATAAGATGCCTGTCATCTCGACTGCTAGTGATACGAGGCCGTTGGGATCCATCACGGCGTTCCGTATTACCCTTCTGAACCCACCGATTCCATATTCTGCTAACAGTCGTTGGATCTCGACGAACGCGAGCAGCAATGTCGCGATACGATAAACCGCAATCGCGATAGGCTGCAATCCGACCTTTATCAAAGTCGGAAACGTGATGGTACGCATTTCTCCCCTTACGCGAGGCATCACAACAACGTTTCACCAGGCAACGCCAGTCAACTGCTGTTTGTGTATGAGAAATCGGTTGGAAACTTTCCTCATGTCAGCACGTTGTAGGTGTCGCCACCGGCGCCAACCTTGTGTGAATGATCTGAAAAGCTAATCATTTTCATATCACAGCATCTTCTTCCAGTCGGTTAAATTTCGCGTCTGTAGCACGTCACTTCGTGGTGTGGCAATTTTAATGGCCAGTAGTGTAGCATCGTGATCAACAGCCAAGGAATTAACAACTGCCTGTTCATCATACAGTCTTTCCAGATTTGCATTCTCAAGATGACCCAATTTTTGCCATTCACTAAACAGGTGCTTCATCGCTGCAAATTTCTCATGGAAATACGCGTAACGTAATTTGCTTGCCCAGTCTCACGTGCCCTTACACAATTTTAGCATTTTAGGGTACCTTAATGCTCATGCCAGTGGTGGCTTAGGCTTCGGGTCAATCGTGACGACGGCATCGTTACTGTACAAAGGACAGATTCTTTGTATCGTAGCACTGCTTTGCCTATTAAACCTCTCAGTCATCGCAACCAAATTTATTAATATAAGCTGAAGACTAATTCGCGGCAAGTATGTGTTTACACGGATGCCAAGTTAACAGAAAAAAATCGCAAGTGCAGGCACAATATGGTTCACTGGTCACAGTAGGAGATTAGTGTTTAACGTCCCGTCGACAACGAGGTGATTAGAGACGGAGCGCAAGCTCGGGTGAGGGAAGGATGGGGAAGGAAATCGGCCGTGCCCTTTCAAAGGAACCATCCCGGCATTTGCGTGAAGCGATTTAGGGAAATCACGGAAAATCTAAATCAGGATGGCCGGAGATGGGATTGAACAGTCGTCCTCCCGAATACGAGTCCAGTGTGCTAACCACTGCGCCACCTTGCTCGGTGGTTACAGTATGCTCAACACCAGTCAAATGCACTTCTGCAGCCTTACCTTAAATTTTGAGTCATGTGTCAGACAAAGTCGATATTGCTGAAAAACGTTTTCTGCGCGGTAGTCAGAAAGCTGTTTTTCACCTCGTTTAGGAGCTGACAAGGATTACCATCAAGAAGCTTTTTACACTCAAGATAACGATTTTATACTCACGATAATCAGTATTAAATTTATGAAGGTTGTAAAAAACGAACAGACCCTTCACACATTCCGGAAGACTTGAATATTTTTTTATTACATCTTTCATGTGTTTGTTATGACTTCAATACGATTCGTGTCATCCGTCATGAAAGTTGGATATTTCCTTCCAAAAACGTATGCCCACATTTCACGACAGTCATACCAAATCGGTTTAAACTGTACCTTAAATTATTAGGAGGGTATCAGGGTGTCAGGCAATAAGCTAAATCAAGCATTTCAAGAATCGCTGTATCATGAGAGTTGTTTATTTAGAACAAAAGCTCTTGGATTCGTTCCTCTAAAGATTCTATAGCTAAGATCACAGCAGCCAAAGTAGTCAAATCAGATTTTTCAAGCTGCAATTCGCGAACAAGTTTATGAAAGTTACGCCCTACGTGAACTTTACACAGCAATACGTCCGTGTTAAAAATTAAAACCTCAATAGCGGATTGGATGGACTCAAAATCCTTGTCTAACAATAGGACTTTTGTTTTCGAAACAATACCTTCGCTGTTCAGCTTGAACTGTTCTAAACACAGATCAACATTCTCTTTGGTTTCCGCACTCAAGAAAGCAAATGCAACAAGCCTGCTTGTACCATGTCCATCAAGCACACCAAACGCGTACGGCACATCACTGCAATCACCGGGCCTATACCGTCCACATGCCTCCACAAGTTTATGATACTGACAGCATTACTTGTGCATTTTACTCGTTTGAATTACTTCAGCCAACTTGTCGCACAACCACTGACAACCTTAACGAACGCATCCGGATGAAGATTCTTAATGCCTTCGGAAAAATCAATAATTTTCTCTCTATCGCTTAACTGATCCACTTTCCGTTGATTACCAACGAAATTCGCAACATCGCGCGAAGTCACTTTCAACCGGATTACTGTCCTGGCACGATGGGCGACAAGATTCCGATTATTGTGCAACTCAGCCGCGTTGTTCACAAATTCAATTGCTTCTTTAGTTAACCTTCTCTGCCCAGGAGAAAGCTTGAACAATGCATTAAAAATTTAATGATTATGCTCAAAATATGATTTACTAAGAGCTTATCTACATGCTGGTCGTCCGCAGTCACAATCGGAACTTAACAACCGAGTCAAAATACTGTTGGCTATATAGGTCTTCAAGCTTTGCACCTTTTCACCGTGCTTACACTTCACAATTATTTTTGTGTACACAAAACGTTCGTCATTTATTAGAAATTTAATGCTCTATTTAACTAAACTCGACTGAAAAGTTTTTCCGATAAATGCTTCAGAGCATCACTCAAATCCGAGTACAAGCTCAACATACAACCTTCATAAATGGAAAGGAGGTTTTCGTCAGATCCGTCTGCACCATGACAGGTTTACCAGTTTCCAGTGCAGAGCACCAGATAAACATTTGACGAAGTTAAGTTGAAAAACTCAAAATTGTGTTTGAGTTGGACTGTCAGCAAGGAAAGCGTAATAACCAAAATCAAAACAAAGAAACAAACAGCTTAACTTCAATCACTACCTTATCCAAGCGGGGCAAGCAGAAGCATGAAGCACTAAACACCAACACCTGACCGAATCCGGAGGGCAGATGTTCCTGTTTCTTCACTCAGAAAATGCAGTAGAGTGGCAAGAAGAATGTGGCTTTAGTGACAGTAGAGTGGAAATAACAATGTAGAGATGTCATAACTCGAGCGGAAATAATAATGCGGTGCTACTACCACTCGAGTGTCAATATCCAGAAGCGTCGTCAAGGCACCGGTAGCGTAATGAAAATCTTATATTGTGATATGTAATTGACTTCATGTTTGACAGCACTGATTTAACGCACTAATTTAAATTGTTTATTGCACACCGTGGACATTCTTAATTGGTAATTTTGTTGCTGTTATGCCCGCTGTAATCTAACTAAAAACACATGCACATATCATCCAAAATAAACGCATTTTATGATTTTTTCTGGCCTTCAGATATTTGAAACTCCCTATAAAGCGAAATAATCTGACAAATGTGAACGTAATGTTACCTGTCAGAGGCAGATAATAGCTGAAGTGAATAATTTGTTAATTCTACATTATATTCTGTCGAAATGTGAATTCTTACCCGTGTTTGTACCTGGGAGGAAATAGAAGATAGTCGTCAATTGCTACATGCAAAGACGAATGACAGACTGGACATCGCTCTTAAATCAGATAGTAATTAGATAACACGTCTGTCCCAAATCGGATTCAGTCCAAGTGCTAGGCGCCTTTCTGTTCTTTGGAAGGTGTTGCTCACTTCACTCACGCTACCTACAGTATTCAGCAGATTCCTATTCCACTAATTGATGAATATATCACATATCAGATTGAAATGACCTCATAATTCTGTTACACGAGTTTACATTCGAGTTCGGTGTCAGTATCTGTGTGTGACAACATACACTTTTACAGCGCAAGAAAGTAAATCAGAATAGAAATTTTCCTGCTATACTAATCTTAGCTGCTCTGAAAATGACAGTAGGTGGAAATACTTGATGGTTCTTAACATTCTTGTAACACAGTTTCTAGAGTAATTATGCGAGCTTACTTTGAGAACAAACGTTACAACATAGTAAAAACGACACACTCCGGAACAACACAAAGGCACGTCGTTACAGCATGGCTCTTTCAGTACATTTTGCGTGAATTTTAGAGATCCATAGTGATTCCTTCCTTTCTAAGACTTGTACCTTTGATTTTTTAATATTTAGATAAGTCTATGGTAACACGTTTCTAGCTAAATAATCACAACGGAGCAGAAAACGAAAGAGATTTGGCAGCAAGCCAGAGCAGAGCGTCCATTCAGCAGTGAAGCTTCCGCACGGAGCTCACAGAGGACACTGGGATACAATGTAGTGCGCGCTACGGTCGCTAGGTGGCATTTCAAACGCAGTGCTGGCAAACTTGAAACTTGTCGATGGACTTGTTTAGTTTTCTTTGAGACGTTGGCGCAAACGGTTGTCAAACTGCTGCAGCGCCAGTGTCGCGCGTAGCGTTGTGTATGCGAGCACATGCGAGTGATGAGTGAGGGACAATTGTTTTGGCTGTGTAGATCAAAAATTGTAGTCTTATCGGAAGAGTGTTGGAAGCACTAGGAGCGCCTCTGGTGAGTACCGTAAATTTTATTCAAAGTTCGCTATTCAAAATACATTGCTGTCGAAGTGATCCATGTGCGTGCATGATAAATGAGAAAGAAATTTTGTATGGACATGGGAAAAATTGATTTAAATTTGATTGAAAGCGGACCTATCAGTTTTAATTTTAAATTGTTTAGCGGAAGCCTAAATACTACGGACGAATGGTTAAGATTCTACAGTGAAACTAAGCATGTGACCGGTATGTTTCGGAAGTATATTCAGCTACAGATTCATATTAATTCTGTTAATACACGACACTTAAATCAGACCTTCGTGTCATAGGAAAGCAGTTGTAGGTAACTACCGGTGCTTCTAAGTTTTGATAGTTTTTGAACGGTAGGTGTACGTAAATTGTGCTGTTCAGGAACACAGTTTGTACGGCGTGCAATGCTATTAAATAGGTAGTACAGTATTTATAGCGATGCACACTTTAATTTTAATTATAATCCAGTGGTGCACGCACAAATTTTCCTGCATGCATGTGTATTAGTTTGTTTTGTGTATGTATTGTAGTTACACGTATCATGCAGAAATGGTAAACACCTCGTTGACATTGTTGCACGAAGCGCTTTCAGATATATTTCATAAGATCGAAGTGAAGTGAAATTCGAACATTATTTCGCTTATGAACTGCTAATAAGTTACACTTTATTTTCTTTTTTTTTTTTTAATCTCCGTCGTCCAGGCTGTCGTAGTTACATCGCAGGTGCTGCACCGTATAAAAAGAAAGTGATAAAAGTTTTCTCTTCCAGGTTGCTGGGTCCACCTCTGCGACAAAGCTCAGGAAGCCCGATGGCTCGTTTGTTTATAGAAATCATCCGTGCCACAAAACAAATATGTAAATGTATAATGTAAGACCTATTAAAGTTTGAAATGTAGAATCACGGCTAATACTCAGAGGGTTCTTAATTTTTGGAATATCGGAAGATTTTCTTGGGGAAGTTTAACCTCAATGTCTTTTGTCAGTGCCTTGGCTACAGCATTAGTCGAAGGGAGCGGTGACAATGCAGGCTCTTCGTGGCCCCCAGCAGAATCTGCTCTTATGGACAATCTAACAATTTTCGCTTCTGTGACCTCTCCGACGATATCCCAGGTAGGATCGGGTAGCGACGGAGATTCGCACAAAATGCACAGCTCATCACAAGACTGGCCTAATGCAACCCATAGCGTGTCCTTATTTTCGTCAGTTTTCAGTGTATCTTATTGCACTCAATGGGCCTCAATCAACCATGTATACTTCCAGTTGGCCAATACATTTTTCTTCCTTTCTTATCTTGCCCCGAATGGCATGTACGGCATACTGTATCTTAGATGCACGCTTCTCGTGGGGTGCGCGTTTTTTGCGTTGTGGGGCTGGACGGTTATGTGCTCCTTCGATGCCTTCCTCTGGAATGCTGCCTTTGTCTGCATAAACTTCATCCACGTGTGTGTGCTGCTCTACTACCTACGACCTGTCAAGTTCTCCAGAGAAGTTGAAGAGGTAAGTACCCGAACACCCATTCTCTTATTTCTGTATACACATAAAGCATTAGCGCGTTTGCTAATCGAAGTGTCGAAGAGAGTTACGTCGACAGTGGTGCAAAAGATAGCTCAGGCTTTTGTCACCAACAAACATAAAATGTACATGTATTTGATCTGTGGCAGATTTTTAGGGAATTGATTATACAAATCATGTCAAAGAAAAAATATTATTTTTGTTTGCTTTCTCATGCCATTAATTGAAGAGTCTAGAGGCACATGGTTTGTATACTAACCCGGTTGTCCTTATTTTCATTTACTGTGATTCCCTAAATCATTCAGACAAATGTCGAAATGGTACCACCAAAGATTTTATGGCCGATTTCCTTCCTCATTCTTCATCTGACAGTTCTCCGTATAAAAGACCAGTTTCAAAGAGAAGTGTGGCCTCTTCTTCGCCGAAATAAACGCTTTAGTACCATTATGATCACTTGTTAGATTCCTTATAGGTATCTAATGAAGTCTCCAAACTGTTATCCCCGGTAACGAAGATAGTTCTCACCACGTCATTTTCGTCACATTTATCCAGCACAAAACGGAACAACGCTAACACGCAGCTACTTTTCGAGAGTTTAGCTGTCATCATCCTATCTGTTTTTTAAATCAGCAACCAGCATACCTACATGAACACGCAAAATAGTCATTTGGACAAAAGTTTTCGCCATAATGTAGAATGGCCATTAAAAGAAAGCTTTATTTTGCGCGTTCAAGTACGTCCCGCTGAGATAGTCAGCTAGATGCTGGATGAAAATGTGACTCTCGAAATCTGTAGCTGTGCGTCTTGTGTGTAGTATGCTGTATAAATACAGCGAGTGACTTAAGTCACTCTCTCGGATCCATCAAATCGTTAATACGAATGTAAAGGAATATAACATTTTACCTGCCTCCGTACAAAAAAGAACGGAAGATTAGACTTTCTCGTCGCCGTCGGAATCACCATAGTCGTTACACAATCTCGGAGTAGATAACGATATGACCAGGAAGCTGTCATGTGCTGCTCTCGAAGTATTTTGAGTTAGGCCTGTCGAAGTGTAGGTGGCCGGACGGAATGTCAGTCAAGTTTCTCCTGCGTGAGGAAACATTGGTATCTCCTCTTTGTTGGATGCCTAAAGTTCTTTCTGGCAGTATTGTTTTAAAAAATCGCCTTTGGCTGCAAGAAATGAACAAGACTTTCACTTGTTCGCTCAACAGTAGCCGTCCTACTGAGCTTCGGTTGCAACAAGAAGTTTGCATAAAGGAATTTTTGTGTGCGTTGTATATTCTTTTGTCTTTTCTTCGGGCAGATACCACAGTTGCACAAAGTTTCTAAAATTGCAGTGTATTTACGCTTCTAATGTAACTATTATCTATGTTCCACCGTTGGTCAATTTCGGCTGTTGTTATTTTCAGGCTTTACTTACTGTTTACGAGCACAAACCACTACAAAACCTTAAGCGAACGTAAAACTTACCAGTAATCATACGTTAAAATTCGTATGAGAAAGTTTTGAAAGCAGTAGTTGACACAAGAAGGGTGCCCAGTGCGAGTCAAAGTAAATTCATAACTGAAGCAAATGTCCAACAAGTAATAACAGTAACTGAGAAACTGAGTGCACGTTGAGGCGTTGTTCTCGTTCGTGTCAATATGAAGACTGCCGTCATGCAGCCAAAAAGTTGTCATTTCGGGAATTGTCTTGAATAGTAGTTCAGATACCAGAAACGATCAGTGAACAGGTAACGGGAGAGTTACGATGTCGCAGAACTAGAGGTCCATAGCTGAAAGAATCCTGAGAGAACTGGGTATTTACTACTATCAAGACTAACATCACTGGCTGAATAGTGACAGCCGTGAGACACACAATGGATTTGAGGATGTGAAAGTTAAGATAAATGCTGTACGTCCTGCGATATAAGGAGGGGAATCCTTGCGAGCGGTGTGGTCTTCTGCTCGGGCGCAATAAAGCCTACATCTTAGGCACCTGCCAGTGTTTTTCGTCAGCCCCGTTTTGTCCGCCAGCGTCGCCTGTGGCGTCTCTTTGATGCAGCTCATAGCGGCGGCGACGATTTTCCGTCCCGAGTGACATACACCTTGTTCTCGCTAATCGATGACGTCGTGCCCTAACGTTTCTTCGACGCGTGTGTTTCATTCAGCGCTCCGCACGCACAATGTGCTAAGAAGCGGCCCACTGTAGGCGAGCGACGCACCGCCACTTGGAAGTCCCTGTTGCGACAGTAGTTTCTAGCATTTGAAAATGTCGAACAGAGTGCGTGTGAGGATGTGGAAGTTCAATGCAGTACGTCTAGCAATATCTAGTTCCGTCTGAAGAGAAAAAGAAATCTTCTGTATTATTCACGACATAGTGTCTCAGTGGCAGCCGGCACGGTAGCCCACCGCGTATGGTCAGGGTACTAACCACCATCCGTAATACAAATTCCTTAGTGTTCTCACCGATGGAATATGTAAGATGTCAAGCGACACCCGCACAGAACCACTGACAAACGATGAAGAAACAGATCGAAAGAAAGACGCGACGTTAAAGTGGTTAAGTGCCACACTACGGTGCAAATGTCTCGGCTTGTTGCCCCGGTCAGCCACAGGATTGGTAAGCCATCTTCGGCAAAATTTTTCTGCAAATGCGGAGTTGCACCGTGATTCGGAATCCATGTTAAAATGTAACTGACTACGTAAGTCAGTTCAAAGGTCAGAGGAAGGTAACCACATACCATCCCGATTACAAACGTGCCCAACAAGGATCTAAGATGGTAAAACACATCGGGTTGACTGTAGCTTTGCATTAAGATTAAACCACTCTTTCAAGGTTCATCCATTTCTTGAAATTGGACTGTAAACGATAGAATGACAGCGCAAATATAATAATTTATGAAAGGAATCTCCTATATCGTCTCGTAACAGAAAAATATCAGTTTAAGAGAGAATTTTGTACAAGTTGTGGTCTTACTGCCGTAAGGTGTGTGGCTGGAAATCAAATGTTGAAGCACAGACTGAAACCTGATTTCCAGTAAATGCAAGAACTTTTGCATAAGGACCACGAATATAAGATACGAGAAATGAGGGCTCGCACGGAGGCATCAAGACAGTCGTTCTTCCCACGCTCTGTCTGCGACTGGAACAGGAAAGGAAATGACGAGTTGTGGTACAA
Source organism: Schistocerca cancellata (assembly GCF_023864275.1). Lineage (NCBI taxonomy): Eukaryota > Metazoa > Arthropoda > Insecta > Orthoptera > Acrididae > Schistocerca > Schistocerca cancellata. Next base: position 274,544,305 of record NC_064629.1, read on the forward strand.
CGTACCCTCCACCATACACAATACGGTGACTAGCGGAGTTTATATGTAGACAGACGTAGATAAACAGCAACCGCAAAATACGAATTTTACTATTGAATGGCATGTCCTTTGATTAAATAAAATTCAGTTCTTCGACAAATCAGTTATAGACACCACAATTATGCTTTTTGCGTACTTGCAAATGCATCTTACCAGTAAATGTTAAAGTTTGGAGTCTATCCGCAGATACGTATCACGTACCGGCAGTATGAACAGTTTCCTGTGAACATTATCATAATCTTCCTGCCTGATACAGCATAACATTCTCGCTTCAAAATACAATATCAGACTACGAAAAACATACACATGTTTGAATAATTAAAACCAACCAGATGTATAAATTTTGATCAGTTCACCGCTATTTGTCTGATAAACGGATAAATTACTCTTAACACATATGCTTGCTAGCTACATTTTCCTAAAATGTAAAAAAAATCAGTTTATTTGAATAATTTAAAAGATTTTTGATTACACACTTCCTTTCACTATTGAACTTCGGATAATTGCAAAACTTCTACATTCCGATATTTACTTTCGGTTTTATGTTGCCATAATTCAGAAATGTAGGAGGAAACGTAGCATGAAGCCTGTCAACTAAATACGGTGGGACTGCATCTTGTCTGTGTGGTAGTTGTCATGGTCACGCCGGATAACTCTGCTCGAGCCCGTTGCTCATGGTTTACTGGTTATCGTCTGTCCATAGATGGCGGGGTTCTGGGTTACATTCCCGGCCCGGTCGTCGATTTTCTTCGCTCGGAGACTGCGTATTTATGTTGTATTAATCGTTTCATTTTATCGACACGCAATTCAGCGAAATGGCGTCAAATAGAAAGACATGAACCAGGCGGCCGAACAATTCAGCCGATAATGTTCTACGATCTTCACATTCGTACGGTTAGTAAACGCGAGATGCTTTCCATCACGAGATGCAGGCGCTACAAGAGGTGTTGTCCATGACGGTGCGGTTTACTGCCAAAATTCCGAGAGCGTACGTTTCTTGAAAAATCAGTCAATATATTGCTTCTACGCATATTTCGTGAAAACACGAGGAAGGTAAAATAAGAGATACTTGAGTTCTCACGGAAGCTAACAATCTTTGCGTGCCCTATTCGCTACAGCAACAAGAAAGGGAACGAGAGGTGCATTTAAACTATCTAAGCCGTAGCCTAAGGCCCACAAAAATTTAAAATCTGTATTTCTGTACTCTATGGGAGGTCCTTTTGTAAAATAGGTTCAGGTAGTTATTTTGTATGGACTGGAGTCTTTGTGTGGATCCGTAACGTCACGTATAGTTCCCGATTATGCCCGATCAGACGCGAGCCATTTCAGGTGGCAACATAACTAGGACTTATAAAGAATGCTCAGTGCAGTTTTAAGTCAGTTCCAGATTGCGCATATCAATTCTATTACGCGCAATTTCACCCAAAAAACAGGACCCATCTTCCTGTCGCCTGGTGCGTATTCTTGATCTCACGTTTTGGAAACCTATTTTCAGATTTTCGTTAAGATACGTTACTGGAAACTCATAAGATCCATAGCATCTGACTGCTTACCGTCTATTGTTACAAGACCACGCGACCACTGTGAGCTGTTGAACATGTACTGAGATGCCAGGTAAAGAAATGCATTAAGAATGAATTTATTTTCATAAAAATATTTTTTGTAATCATCCTACCAGTTCGAGAAAGCTAAAAAAAAATTGTCAACGTGGTTATCACAGGATTGACATTTGTGTCCGCCATAACAGATAAATAACATCGCAACAACATAGTTTTACTGTACTGTAATCATAAATTGTACAATTAAGTTTTACTTGAACTAATAAACCTTTAATGCCGTGTTTTCGGATTTCAGTTAAAAAATTGCCTTAAACACCAGTTTCTGCGTGTTAGCATAAAATTGCCCCTGGAAACTCCCGCACGAAACTTTCAGCCTGTGTCTATAGATACCGAAAACTGCCATGAATGGATACGACTTTTACGTAAGATATCCACCTCGCACCGCAGAAGGTGCCTTGCTGAGAGTACAAATGGAGAATTTGATTTGGAAGGAAGGCAGGAATATCGGGGCTTAAACGTCTCGTCGAGACGAGGTCATTAAAAAGTGCACCACAGTATGGGACAGAACGAAGACAGGGACTGTGTTACGGGAATCAAGTAAAATGAAATTCTGGGTCGCTGGCCAGGAGTTCGAACTCCAGTTCTCCCCGATGGGAGTAGTGCGTTGACCATTGCACTACCACGTGCAGCCCCAGGCAGAATAGTGTAATGGACAGCCAGGCTTTGTGATCAGGTTTGTTCTTTCCACACACGCAGAAACCTCAGGACGGGGGAAGCAATACATGCCACCTGATACATTTAGGCAAGTAGTGTAACCATCGCACATCCAGTAGTGGGTCCACACGTCATTCAGTTACCTGACTTTCTGGCGTGAGCAGAACTGTTCCGGTCAGGCATGTCTCGCCACGGAGTAACTGAATGATAGCGTCGATTTTAAACCTCGTGGTTGACTGCCCCACCTCGATTATACTAATCATGTTATTTCTGGCCTTGTGTTACGGTAATACTGCTAGCTGGGATGGTTCCTTTGGTCAATGGACTGGAGTTCTATTCAAGAGTATCAGGAAAAAGAAATGCTACGGCAAAATCACTGTATTCCTGCGCAGGTGCAAACTGTTTTATTCTCATTACCAGCATGCCCACATTCTCGGAGTACTTCAGAATCGAATGTAGAATTACTCGGAGCCCAGAATTAGGGAGAATTTGTAGTTACATTTGGTAGCGAATAAATGGTTACGGGGGCTTTTCGCTGTTAAATTTCGCGTTGTGCGGACGCAACCACGTCAGACAAGGGATTTCAGATCGATTCCGTATTTCTGGATTTCCGGAAGGCTTTTGGCACTGTACCACGCAAGCGACTCGTAGTGAAATTGCGTGCTTATGGGATATCGTCTCAGTTATGTGACAGGATTTGCGATTTCCTGTCAGAGGTCACAGTTCGTAGTAATAGGCGGAAAGTCATCAAGTAAAACAGAACTGATTTCTGGCGCTCCCCAAGACAGTGTTATAGGCCCTTTGCTGTTCCTTAACTATATAAACGATTTGGGAGACAATCTGAGCAGCCGTCTTCGGTTGTTTGCAGATGACGCTGTCGTATATCGACTAATAGTCATCAGAAGATGAAAACAAACTGCAAAACTATTTAGAAAAAAATATCTGTATGGTGCGAAAAGTGGCAGTTGACCCTAAGTAACGAAAAGCGTGAAGTCTTTCACACGAGTACTAAAAGGAATTCATTAACCTTCGGTTACATGATAAATCAGTCTAATCTAAAAGCCGTAAATTCAACTAAATACCTAGGTATTACAATTACGAACAACTTAAATTGGAAGGAACACAGAGAAAATGTTGTGGGGGAAGGCTAACCGAAGACCGCGTTTTGTTGGCAGGACACTTAGAAAATATAACAGACCTACTAAGGAGACTGCCTACACTACACTTGTCCCTCCTCTTTTAGGATACTTACTGCTGCTCGGTGTGGGATCCTTACCAGATAGGACTGACGGAGTACATAGAAAAAGTTCAAAGAAAGGCAGCACGTTTTGTATTATCGCGAAATATGGGGGAGAGGTCACAGAAATGATACAGGATTTGAGCTGGACATCACTAAAAGAAGACTTTTTCGTTGCGACGGAATCTTCTCACGAAATTCCTATCAACAACTTTCTCCTCCGAATGCGAAAATATTTTGTTGACACCGACCTACATAGGGAGGAACAAACACCACGATAAAATAAGGGAAATAATAGCTCGTACGGAAAGATAAGTGTTAATTCTTTCCGCGCGCTGTAAGAGATTGGAATAATAGAAAATTGTGAAGGAGGTTCGATGAACCCTCTGCCAGGCACTTAAATGTGATTTGCAGAGTATCCATGTAGATGTACTCTCACGAAGATTTTTTTGTATCACCACCATTAATACCTCTGGATAATTTGACCCTGTAACGTATGACATTTTATTTAAGAAATTTATCTGTTCAAATGGGATTTGGTTTCCTGAACACCCACAACCGGTCCACTGCCGTGTATATATCAGTTAAGTGTGTATTATTTCTGTAATTTGACCGACATGTCAGACACTTGTGTTGAATGATTAAAGATGATGATGATGATGATGATGATGATGATGATGATGATGATGATGATGATGATGATGATGATGATGATGATGATGATGATGATGATGTAACGAATTGATCAAAATTTATACATCTGGTAGGCTTTAATTTTCAAACTTGTATACGTTTTTTGTAGTCCACATCTTAAATTCTACACGAGAATTTTATGCTAAATCAGAGAATATTGTCAGAACGTAATACATATCTGCCGATTGGCTTCAAAGTTCAGTGAAGTAAAAGGTTGATTTATTCCTTTATCAGAGGTAAAAATGACTTCGAGCGAGCCTGAAGGGAGTGATAGTAAGTCCATTGTTTTTACAATATATGTGACATAATAGACAACATCGGAAGTTCCAGGAGCTTCTTTGCAGATGATGCTACTTTTTTTACAGAGGGGTCGTAACGCTACAAAATAGCAGGGAAATCCAGGAAGACCTGTTGATGTACACTAGTGCAGTGTGTGGCAACTGACTCTCAGCGTAAAGGCACGTAACGTATTGCGTATACATAGAAAGACCCATCACTGTATGATTACACGATTACAGAACCAACGCTGGAAGCAGTTACTTCCATGAAATATCTAGGCGTATAAAAGCAATCTAATTTGGTTATGGATCGGTTTCGCAGCAGTTCTGACTAGATAACTGGTGTAGAACAGGCACAGTTAAGGGGCCCACAATTTCTAAATTTTCCTCCTCCGATATAGCACATGCGTAAGTATAGCAGAAATCTTCTGGGAGCTTAAATCCCTGGAAGAGACGGCGTAGTTCTCGCGAGACTCACTTGCGTGAGAACATTTATTGGAAGCAGAATGGGAGAAAATTGTAGGCACCGGCGTATACAGATGCGTACAGATAGTTTTTTTCCTTGCCTCAGTTCGCGAATGGAATAGGACAGAATTTCGGCAGTATTTGTAAAAAGTACAGTCAGCCATGCATTTTGCACTGCTTACGGAGTAGGCTATGTATGGAAATGTAGAAGTGGACCAATAATTTTCTTAGCTTTTTTATGTTACTGAAAGACACGTTTGCTGCTGAGGGATTTCGTAAACTTCGAAAGATGATCGGAAGAGTGAAACACGTCTTAAAGTTGCTGAACGCTGCATTTTTTAAGTGAGGGGAGATATATTTGTACCTTAATTAGGGTTTGCTTTAACTTTGGTTATTCATACACTTAATAGCCAAAGAAACTGGTACGACTGCCCAGTATCGTGTAGGGCACGCTGAAGTGCCGCAACACGACGTGGCATGGACTCAACTGATGTCTGAAGTAATACTGGGGGGAACTGATACCATGAATCCTGCAGGGCTGTCCATAAATTCGTAAGAGTACGAGGGGGTGGAGATCTCTTCTGAAATGCATGTTGCAAGGCATCCCAGATACGCTGAATAATGTTCATGCCTTGGAGGGGGAGGGGGGGAGGGGTGGTTGGTGGCCAGCGCGGAAGTGTTTAAGCTCAGAAGTGTGTTCCTGGAGCCACTTTGTAGAAATTCTGGACGTGTGGGGTGTCGTATTATCCTGCTGTAATTGCCCATATCCTTCGGAAAGCACAATAGACATGAGTGGATGCAGGTGATAAGACAATGCTTACGTACGTGTCACCTGTCAGTCGTATCTAGACATATGAGGGGTCCCATACCATTCCAACTGCACACGTCTTACACCATTACAGAGCCTCCACCTGCTTGAACAATCCCCTGCTGACGTGCAGGGTTCGTGGATTCATGAGGTTGTCTCCATACCCGTACACTTCCATCCGCTCGATTCAATTTTAAACGAGACTCGTCCGACCAGGCAACATGCTACCAGTCATAAACAGTCCAGTATCGGTGTTGACGGGCCCGGGGGAGGCGTAAAGCTTTGTGTCGTGCAGTCATCAAAGGTACACGAATGGGCCTTCGGCTCCGAAAGCCCATATCGATGATGTTTCGTTGAATGATTAGCACGCTGACTCTTGCTGATGGCCCCGCATTAAAATTTGCAGCAATTTGCGAAAGGGTTGCACTTCTGTCACGTTGAACGATTATCTTCAGTGTCTTTGGTCCCGTTCTTGCAGGATCATTTTCCGGCTGCAGCGATGTTCATTTGATGTTTTACCGGATTCCTGATATTCACGATACACTCGTTGAATGGTCGTACGGGAAAATCCCCACATCATCGCTAGCTCGGAAATGCTGTGTCCCATCGTTCACCACGTTCACATTCATTTAACTCTTGATAATCTGCCATTGTAGCAGCAGTAATCGATTTAACTACGTCCGACGCTTGTCCTATATAGGCGTTGCGAACAGCAGCGCTGTACTGTGTCTGTTTAATTACCTCTGTATTTGAACACGCATGCTTATACCAGTTTCTTTGGCTCTTGAGTATATAAGTAGGTGATGAATACTGTTATCAGGTTGGTGATAGACGGAAGTACACTGCCTCTGAAAGGAAATCGGAAGATGGATTAAACAACCTTTAATCTTTCCGTGAAGAGAGAGAATCAGCTCGGGTTTGCGAAGGTGTGGAAGCAAATCTTCGTTTGTTCCAAAGAAACCATCCCAGCTTGCAGTATTATCATAGCACAGGACCAGATATAACGGATCAGTATAATCGACGTGGGCCAATTAGCCACGAGCTTTAAAATCGACGTTATCAGTCAGTTGCTTCGTAGCGAAACATGCCCGTCTGGTACAGTCCTGCCCACGCCAAAAAGTCAGGTAGCTAAATGAGTTGTGTACTTCCTGCTGGATGTGTGATGCCTAGATGTATCAGGTGACACGAACTGCTTCCCCAACCATTCGTCCTGAGGTTTCTTCCTGTGTGGAAAGAATAAACCTGACCACAAAGCCTACCAATTCATTACACTATTACGGACCAACCGTCCAGATCCTGGATAACGTTTTGAAAACCAGCGATATCTAGAAACGTTTTCAACCAAAGTGTGAATGGAAATGTGGAATGCTCAAATAGTAAACCCCTTTAGTATCAGACTGCGATTGATGCTCAGCCCGGTAACAGATATGGGCGAAAGGTCAAAGATGGTCGGGCTTGATAGCACGGCCGCAGCTTGCTCCCGTGGACGGCGCCGCCGCGGTCGTGACACGTGGGCCCGTCCGCTGACGCGACAATCTACGTAAATGCCGCGCTCCCCCACGTGTCCGGCAGTTGGCGCTACGCTCTGAATTACTCGATACGCGCCATTAATCGTAGAGTGAATGACTTTGCCTGTGTTGAGGTTTTCCGACTCAGATAGCTACCTCACCTGTCTGCACAGTCTGTCGAATTTCGCGCCGTTTACTTTGTGAACGCTTCCTGTTTATTCCATCGGTCTCTGCGTCACCGGAAGTGCGAGTGATCGTTAACTTTGTGCCACTTTCGCTTAGGACAGAAAAATCCCCATTGCCCTCAATCATCTGAATATCTCGCTCCTGATAAGAAAAGTGGGATACACGGCGTGCTCTCAATCACCTACACTCTCGCGTCGCTTCCATATAATCTCCAAAAAATGTGGATTTCCAGTCGTTGCAACTAACCGCCACTGAGTAATAATGCAAACCATGGACCATTTGCTCTGAGGCCGGTTCGGTCCCACGTTCTCTGCTGAAGAATTTCAAGCAGCTCTAAATGCTCTTGAGGTTGCACGCTTTTTCGGAAACGTCTAATTTTTATATTGCCTATAATAATTTTTTGCATTCCTTCAAATTGATGGTTTCAACATGTCTCTGAACATTGTATATGTAGGGAAACAACGAAAAATTAAATCAAATTACTGGTTGAATATTTAAAGCTCGCCCCGTCAGAATTCGAAACCCGTTCTAGAATCACTGCTCCACCACGCTGTGCTCCTCTAGTAAGGCACTGTGCTATGCGATAAGTCCTCACGTCAACCTGAGGACACATGATGGCAAATCGTTAAATGTCCCATACGCCATCTAACATGTGATCCACTAAGAATCGCCGACGTAGACCTGAAACATCTGAGTAATTGGCATAGTGTTGGTAAGTTGAGAGGAGTGATTTAGTAAAGGCAAGTGGGGCAGTTTATTCTCCTGGAGAACGAGGTCGTTGAAGATATGATTCGAAGCCTACTCCTCTTCGATGAGAATTCAATGTCGAAACAGCTACAACACCTAACTAGATAACTACAGGAAAACACAATTGAGACTGGAATAAAAATGGCCGTTCTCCTGCTTGATTGGGAGGGCAGAGATTTTATGTAGATTTCACATATATATGGCGCTTTATTAGAAAGGCTGACATTGCCACGTCATTCGCAAAAGTTCTCTTCTGATCCTGTGTGGAGACAATTACAGATTGTTATTCCAAGCGACGCTAGGAGGGGGTCCACCCTCGAGCTGTGTGGTTGTCTGCCTCCAGCCGTTCTCTAGATAAGTCGCACAGCAAAGCTCTAAATTGCTGTTACTTGCGAGGCAAACTTGCTTTTTTCGTTGGTTGTTCTTTGTAGCTGTCTTCTGTAGTTGTTGATCTTTGTCTTCTGGTGTTGTGATGTTGATGGTAGATAACTGATCAAGGAATAATTTTGAAGACAGAAAAGGTTTCTGGTAGACACACTATGAAGCTTACGTTAAGTCGTGCTTCAGTTCGTTACTGAAGCAGGAGGAATCCTCTTAGAACATAACATGGGATTTAATGTGTAGGAGCGTGCTTCTGTAGTTTCCGTCAAAGGATAATTAAATGTGTAATCGAATTGTAGAGAAATGTGGAAGTTTCTTGAAGTTCACAAACTCGGATGGAAATGTTAACGATGAGAAGTATCTCATTCTGGTGTGGGTTTTCGTAGTGTTTTCGAACTGCTTTTCGAATTCCTTCTGACCATGTAAGCCGTGTGTTTAGTTCATACGGACGTGTATTTTGAGGAGCAGTTCGGTACTAGTCACGCTGGCTTTGCTTAACGGTATACGCCAGATTTGATTTGTTGAAACACTCCTTATCGTTCGTAAATGTCAGACTATATAGCACTTAAGATCTGTAAGATGGCCAGCCGAGAACATCGGCTGTTCGCGATTCGCCAGTAGTGGCCGCGCAGCCGCTTGGCCTAGTTGCCGCTAGGCGACGATGCCATCTCACATAGGCGAGCGGTTGTAAACATGCCGCTGACGCGACCGGGACTCCCAACGAATGCGGCACAAGGAACCACTAAAGTCCGCTTCTGTAACGCCGCGTTCAGCGCGATGGATTTGTAGTAGAAGGGGTCCAGCCTCGCTCCCCTGCCGGCTCAGCGATTTTCTCCGTTGAGGGACTACGTCTTCCATTGTCCTTTCGTTCGTATCCGTCGCAACTGACGTGCCACTGTTTAGATGGCTGTGTGGGCACATCCCGAAAACCAGTCAATGTAAAAAAGAAACCCCTTATGTGGAACAGCGGTCGTAAGCTGTTGACTGCAGGCAGATCTGTCTGCTCCGCTAGCTGACTAGTCAGGGTAAGTAGAGACCTATGCCAAACGAGATAACCCTTGAGCCCCAAGCGCAAGCAGAAAAGCAGCTCCCACTGGCGGGAAGTCGCTCAGAATATCCCCTTTGCAGACACACTCAAGTCGAAAGGTACTGACGTCGCTTGTTACATAACGGTTCACTCCAGTAACCAAAATTTCAGAAATCTCCGTGGGAGAAAGACACAAGTGTAGGAAAATATTCTGAATTGGTTGATTATTAACTGAAGCTACAAAATGAGAAGCAGCTTACGGACCATAGAGTTGGCAGATCCGAAGGAAAGATACCAGTGTACGAGCAAACACATTAGCAACAAGTGCATAGTTAAAAAAGCTAGAAAGTCAGCGACAGCGCCTCTGGTGCTAATACTGTTGCAGGAGGTTGTAAATATGATAACGGAAAAGTGTTGGAGACAGTTTTTTGTTACGTAAAGCATACCCATAAAAACCTGAAATATTTAATCAGGCAACGAGATTAGTCGTAAGATTTCAAAGTTTCGTTTCATTAATATTTACGCACTGTATGGGAAGAATCATAAAAATGAAAGAGCTATGTTTTTCAGACATTATACCTCTCTCGTGGTAACCTCGAAGAGCTGATAACATTTGTTGGTTGGAACTGTGTAATTTGTACCCAGGACAATTTACTCAATTTAAAGTTTTCATGAGAACTCTGATTTAGTAAAGAATCCACACTTTAGGGATTTTTTCGGAAATGATAAAACTTCCCGACCAACAATAGAGTTTACCTTTTTCAGCAACGCATCAGCAAGTAGTCTGGAAAGAATATATGCATTACACAATTTAGAAAGACGTGTAATTTCTACAGAAATAATCCCGGCCTATCTCACAAATGACTGTGCAGAGAAATGTTGTATTAAGCAGTCCAAACAGAAAGTGAACTGGTGGCGTGGTCATTAGAAGTTGAATAAAAATACACGACGATAAGTAGTTAGTGGCAAGCATTCATATTAACTGTAGAGAGCATGTCCCAAATGTAAATCTGATATTGACCGGTGGACATTGTATGCCAAAAATAAGTTAAGATGTGCATTGCTGGAGTATGGCAAGGTCTAAATTAGCAATTCATACTACAGAATTTTAATATACGTGCCTTGGTAAGCCTAAAATCAACCTAAGATTTCTATTGAGCACTAAATGGAAATGAAAAAGATCAAAGCGAAACTAAAATGCCAGTAATGAAAGCGGGTAGAAGGTCAAAAAATACGATGTGAATCGAGAAAGACACTTGAAGAGTGTGCCTCGTTATACCACTTGCTGAGACTCGCAAGGAACAAGAGAAAAAATTTATCGTCTTACTGAGATGAGGAAATAATGTGTTCCTGGGAGAGTGTAAGGACGTACTCAATGAATTGCATCAATTTTTTTCTGAACTGCAAAGTGAAAATACGATGAGCGATCTGAGTAAGTGCTTGGTGGGATAATTGAGAGCGTATAAGCAGAAAACAGCTCTCATAAATGATGGAAATAATAATTGTCGGAATTGAAGAAAACACCTGGCCCTTAAGGTTTACATGTAGAATTTTATTGAACGTTCTTGTACATTATCAGTTAAAAATTAATATTGCTAGTGATGTACTAACTGGAGAGAATTCATAAAGAATTCAAAGAAAACTCAGCAATTCCTGTTGTTAAAAGAGAACTCAAGGTATTAATGAAATGGGCCCAGTATGTCAGACTGAAAGCTGGTAACCCGTGAGATCAAATGGCGCGTCACAATAGTACTACAGCACATACGAAGTAGAGATCAACTCTGCCCAGCAGGACAGGTATCATTACAACCGTTAGCGAGTATAGATACGTTATCGTAATATTTCCTACAATCAACTTGCAAGGAGGTCCAGTATTTATAGATTTCACCAAAGCATTTGGTTCGGTAGCAAATATTTGTTAAAGATAACGCATAGTACGGGCTTTCTTCAGATTCCTGCAAGCTATTGTACACAAGGTGAGAGGAATGGTAACGAAAATAGTTATTAATGACTAATGTACTGAACAAATTAAAATTAATAGGTGTTCTACAAGAAGGTGCATTATCGATGTTGCTTGCCGTGAGTGTTAGCTACTTCGCTAAAGTTCCGTGACTTGGAAGAAATAATGAAATGGGTACTAAAAATGAACGAAAAGCCTCTCCAGTTGCCAATAAGAACTTCATTAAGTCCACGACCGATTTCGGGTTTTACGTCAGACCATTTTCTAGTGAATCTGAAAATAGTGCTGTAGGAAAGCACCATCAGAATCGGACCGGTTTACGTTGCTTCACCTCAGCAGTCTTCAGATCCACTTTAAAATCCCCTGCGGGTCAGTGGGTTAGAATAGGCCCGAAGTATTCCTGCATGTCGTAAAAGGCGACCAAAAGGACTCTCATACGTTTCGTACTTCATGTGATGGCCCCCTGTAGGGTTTGACCTCCATTTTTCAAAATTTCCCCGAAGAGCGAGCCAATTGGGGAAAGGCGCCTTACATGGCGCATCGTGTCCGTCATGCGCTGAGATCTTTCGCATCCTTCGTCGACGTGGATCTGCACTTCCGCTCGTTCTCAAACTGTTTGGCGAGGTCACGCTTCTGGGTGCGTATTTTTCCATCAACTGTGCAGTATCGATTTCGACGCTGACAATGATAATGGACTTAGTTTCTTGGTTGCACCTGATACCCAGCATGGTAGCCAGTCCGTTGTGGTGGGGCCGCCATGTACCCTGTTGGTTGTAGCACAGGGATCGCTCTGCTGATGCTCGCGCCGTTAACTCCGCACGTACGCCGCCGAGGAGTAAATGGCCGTCACCCTGGGGCATCGGGACTCCCGGCAATGGCCATCCTCCCAGGTGGCCTTTGCTGTGGCTGGGTGGCACGCATGGGGAGGGCATTTGGCAAGAGACATGCCGTGTATTTCAAATTTATTTCGGTTTCTCGTCGCCTGACTCAATATATTGCCTCGTCCTGCTTATAACTCACGAAAAGACCGTGAAGGTAACAGAGATACGATCTCACACGGTGGGAATCTTTCTTCTAGCGAAAAATACACGAAAGTGAAAAGGGAAACGGCAATGGTACGCGAGGTATCCTCCGCTACAGACCAGACGAGAAAGGGAGTTAATATTGCGTTGTCGTCTGGTTCTGAGCGATGTTTAAAATAGCAAGGCTCTGGTTCATCAGGAAGTTTCAAATCAGTGGCAAAATTTTCAGGAGTCAGACATCAAAGAAAGCGACGTGGTAAAAATGTGTAAGATAATCATGAACAAAAAGCACAAGCGTAATTTTAGTATGTAATAATACAGGGTGCTTCAGAAAGATTCGTGAACTGAAATGGGAATCGCAGGAGGCAAGATGACGTACTTTTCGAGAGGTACTGCTGAGATAATTTTGGAGCACCAGAGTTTGAGGCTCACAGAAGAACGATTCTACTGTCGCCAACCTACATTTCGCATAGGGATCACGAAGATGAGACATTAAGCCTCGTACGGAAGCTCTATTTGCGAGTGGAACAGGAAATGAAATAACTAGTAGTGGTATAGCGTACCTACAGCCAGGCACCGTACAGTGGCTTGCATAGTGCGTATACGAATGTAGATGAAAGGTTCCTCCGACATGACAAGGCTAAGTCTTCTACACAAATAAAGATAGAAACTTGGGGTAGCTTTTAACTTACGCATAGAAACTACTTTACCTTGGCGCCGGTCGTAAGTCGCCGGTTCATGTGTTGCCGCTAGTGGTCTCCCAGGCGCAGCTAGTTATCTCAGTGGCTCGTTCATTACCCATTGTGCGTCGAGCCGAAATGACGTTAGCACAGCTACAACAGGCGTTCTACTTCCTCCGTTTCAACAGGCGCAATTTCGTGATAACTGTGTGGCGTAGTTTTCCTCGGAATTAACACACTGCGCCTGCTACAGCGTAAGGAGCGGATTTCATTTAGCACCATCGGTGTCAGGTTTCTTGGTAACATGGAATGTGATAATTTTGCAAGGATTTGTGAAATACTTAATCTGTATGCCCATTTTCCCAGTTCCCAACAAACTGTGATGAAACGCTTGGGCGCATAGAAATGGCAGTAAGTGCATCATTTTTACAATGTGGGTGTTCATTTCTGGCTGGTAGAGAGCACATTAAACATTTGTGAAAAGTATTTGAAAACGTAGATCCCAAACGTAATTGTATAAATGACCGCAAGTTGCATGTGCATGCTATTATTGGCTTGTAACCCCATCTGGAATGTCCGGCCGCATGGTATAGCTCGCAAAAGATAAGGTGGCTAATGCGCAGTGACAAGTTTTCGTCCAAAGCGCTGAGCGAGTTCATTTGTTTGTTCGAAAGGGGAGGCGGATAAGTGTTCCCCATGTTTCGATCAGTCAGCTATGACAGAATCGGGGCGCGTACCCTGCAGCCGATCTGAAAGAATTTTACAGAAACTATTCGGTAAAAAAGTTTCATTTTTGCTTTACTTACAGGTTCATATCTTAGGTTCATGATGTACCCGTCATTTCGGTAATGGTCATAGCTATTGTGATATTCACGTGAAAGTAGGAAACTGCGCGAGATAAGGAAAAGTGTGCAAAGAAAAATAGAGGTCGCTATGATTTTGCGTTCGGTGCATATTACATGACATGCTGTTGCATGTGAAATTCAGCTAACAATATTTCTTTAGACTTGGGAAGAGGTATCTGTCACCAATCTCGAGAAAACTGATCTGATGTAGCACACTCATTTTGCGATCGCAAAGTGCCAGCGATAAAGCCAGAATGAAATATCTCCAACATTCCTCATGTATCATAAGCAATTCCAGATATAGAAATGAGATTTCGGCAAATGGTAGCACATAGAGAACATTCTACCGTATCGTTATTATCTGCTGTGTTATTCCAATAACTACAGATTTTTTCGGTAAATGTAATTTTTAAGGGCCATCGATAGCTGGTGAAACGAGAAATGCTACGGGTTTTGGAACAACATATGTGAAGACATTACACGTTTTTTTGTACTGAGGACGTGCTTTTTCATAAGCTGCTGATTTTACGTTTCCTCAGTACCTCACTTCATGAACCACCGTTTCAGAATTCTCTTGCAGTTGTCTTCACAACATGTCAGTGAGGTGAGACGATGTAAACTCCGCTGTGTTTTGCCAAAAGAAGGAAATTTTGACTTGGCAACCAGAGAAATGTGTAGGTTTTACTCAAAATTTGCCACTCATGATGCTTCTATGAAATTTGCAAATGGTTAACAAGCCAGGCGGGAATAAATGGCTGCATGTTCGGCGGGATTTTTTTGGATACTAATGAAAGCACATGTGACAGATCTTTTTGAATGGTCACTATGCAAGCATGGACGTGCAGGGGCCCCACTTAATATTTACAAAAAATGTGAGCGTAAGCTTCACTTTAGAGTGGAACTTTCCCGACAGCGCTTTGAGCGACCCCCCGACACTTTTCCCCACGCTTCCCCAGGCGGCTGCGCATCTAGCGACCAAGGCATTCTGCGCGCACTGACCCCAAGTCTTCTTGCTTGCCGCGACTTGGGCGGCACACGCTCGCGCTCACGCGCACGGTCACGAGCGGAGAAAATCCCCAGTCGGGCCGAAAATCGACCCCAGAAATCCTTGATAGTAAGCAACGCTAACCACAAGACCACGAGCTGCTATCTATGTATGTAAAAGATAAACTCTTGTAAACTCGAATAATTCTTTCAGAAATCCCCCATGCGGCTTCCGGGGGTTAGAATAGGCCCGAGGTATTCCTGCCTGTCGCAAGAAGCGACTAAGAGGAGTCTCACACGTTTCGGCCTTTGTGATGGTCCCCTGTAGGGTCTGACCTCCATTTTTCAAATTTTTCCCAAAGAACGAGCCAATTGGCGAAGGGCGCCTTACATGGTGCATAGTGTCCATCATGGCACTGAGACCTCTCGCATCCTTCGTCGAGCTTATAAAACGACGGAAACAGGAGTGTTCAGAGACGTACGGCCAGATTAAACATCTCTCGTCTGACTACAAGCGACATCTCCTCGTCATCTTCAACCGGATCTGGTGTGATGGCGTCTTTCCATCGCAATTGCGGGAGAGCACCATCATTCCAGTGCTCAAACCTGGTCATAACCTGCTTGATGTGGATAGCTACCGGCCCATCAGTTCCACCAACTTTCTTTGTAAGCTGCTGGAACGTACGGTGTGTTGGCGGTTGGGTTGGGTCCTGGAATCATGTGGCCTACTGGTTCCATGTCAGGGCAGCTTCCGCCAGGGTCGCTCTAACACCGATAATCTCGTGTCCCTTGAGTCTGTCATCCGAACAGCCTTTTCCAGACTCCAACTTCTGGTTGCCGTCTTTTTTGACATACGTAAAGCATACGACACAACCTCGTGACATCACACCCTTGCCACATTGTATGAGTGGGATCTTCGGGTCAACTCCCGATTTTTATTCAAAACTTCCCGTCGCTCCATACTTTACGTGTCCAAGTCGGTGCCTCTCATAGTTCCACCCGTTTTCAGGAGAATGGCGTTCTGCATGACTCCGTATTGAGTGTCACTATCTTTTTAGTGGCTATTAATGGTCTGGCAGCAGCTGTAGGGTCGTCAGTTTCACCAACTCTGTATGCGGATGACTTCCGCATTTCGTACTGCTCCTCTAGTACTGGTGTTGCTGAGCGCCGCCTACAGGGAGCCATTCACAATGCGCAGTCATGGGCTCTAGTCCACGGCTTTCTGTTTTCAGCAGTGAAGTCGAGTGTCATGCATTGTTGTCGGCATCGCACCGTTCATCCAGAACCAGAACTTTACCTTAATGACGTTCCACTCACTGTAGTGGAGACAAATAGATTCTTAGGACTGGTTTTCGACGCCGTATTCACTTGGCTGCTTCATCTTCGTCAGCTTAAGCAGAAGTGCTTGCAGCCGCTCAATGCCTTCCGCTACCAGAGCAACACCAACTGGGATGCAAATTTCTCCACGCTGCTGCAGCTCTACAGAGCCCTTGTCCAATCCCGCCTTGACTATGGGAATCTGGTTTATGGTTCGGCGGCGCCCTCAGTGTTGAGTTTCCCTTACCCAGTGCACCACTTCGGCTTTCGCCTAGCGACGGGAGACTTTAGAAAGAGTCCGGTGACCAGTGTCCTGGTGGAGGCTGGAGTCCTTCCATTGAAGGTTAGTTGTGCACAATTGCTCGCCTGTTGCACATGTTCGCAGTTCTCCTGCGCATCCGAATCTGGGCTTAAGATTGCGGTTCGCGTCCGGTCCCTTTTGTCGGAACTGGAGTCCTTGCTGTTTCCACCTCTCCTGGAGGTCCATTCAGGTACACCTCCATGGTGTACACCTAGGCTGCAGATTCTTCTGAACCTTTGGCATGGCCCTAAGGACTCTGTTAACCCTGCAGCTCTCTATCACTTCCTCTCGATTATCTACATGTACTGGGCCATGAAGTGGTCGACACAGACTGCTCGTAGGCTTTGTGTATGTTCATGGCGGGCATATAGAACAGCACTCCCTGCCAGATGGCTGTAGTGTTTTCGCTGTAGAGCTGGCGGCCATATCTCGTGTTCTTCAGTACATCCGCTCATGCCCTGGGGGAGTCATTTCTCCTGTGTACTCCTTGAGAAGCCTACACGCTATCGACCAGTGCTACCCTCGCCATCCTTTGGTAGCGTCCATTCAGGAGTCCATCTATGCCCAGGAACGGTCCCGTCGTTCAGTGGTGTTTGTCTGGACCCCAGGATGTCGGAATCCTAGGCAACGAACTTGCCGACAGGCTGGCCAACCAGGCTACGAGGAAACCACTTCTTGAGATGGGCGTCTCCGAAACGACTTGCGTTCTGTCTTACGCCGCAGGGTTTTTCGGCTTTGGGAGACGGAATGGCATAACAGTAAGCACAACAAACTGCATGTCATTAAGGAGACTACGAATGTGTGGAAGTCTTCCGTGCGATCTTCTCGCAGGGAATCAGTTGTCCTCTACCTGCTCCGCATTAGCCATACGTGGCTATCGCATGGTTACCTCCTCCGTCGCGGGACCCACCTCGGTGTCGCTGTGGCTCACAAGTGACGGTCGTCCACCTCTTGTTGGACTGCCCACTTTAGCCGTTCTGCGGCGGGCTTTTAACTTTCCCAGCACCCTACCTTTGGTGTTGGGCGACAATGCCTCAAAAGCAGCTTTAATTTTATGTTTTATTTTATTTGATCTAAGTTTTAGCGCATGTCCTTTATCCCTCTGTGTCCTTCACCCTAGTGCTTTCAGGATGGAGGTTTTAATAAGTTGCAGAGTGGTTGGTTACTCCTTTTTATTCTCATGGTCAGCCGACCATGGTAATGTGCTCTCCTGTTTTGATCTCTTCTACGTATTTCTTGCGTGTCTCTGTGGTTTTCTTGTCAGAGTTCTTTCCATTTTTAGTGTTTGTTGCCCTTCTGTCATTCTTCTGGTTTTCTCCTTTCTTCCAGCTGTGTTTTGCATGTCTCAAGTATTTAACTCCCACCCTTGTGGAATTATTTTCATGGGAACGGTGGATCAACGACCTAATAGTTTAGTCCCCCCCCCCCCTTTAAAAAAAAAAAACAAACGAACCAACCAACCAACCTACCTACCTACTTTTCAGAAACCAAAGGATGTTGATAATATGCAAAGGGTAAAATTTACCCCAAGTTCCTGTCAACATTCACGTAGAAGATAGTGCTCTGAAACCAAATGAGTCCTTTTGAAACACACGGTACTATGTTCACGTACTTAATTTGATTCGTTAAGTGTACCACGTTAACTGGCCACGAGGAAGTGACAGCATTATGGAATAAGTCACATTGCAAGTTTTTGGTGGTCATGTCTTTGTTTTCCCCATTTTTTTTCACTCAAGTACTTTCAAGCTTTTGAGCATCACGTGCCCAAAATATACAAGAGAACGTCTTCGTCCGAGCAGAGACGTTTCGTTTCCTCCTAGTTGAAAAGCCCTCTGGGGTGTGTGACGGCAGATGCACCGGCTACGTCCTTGAGACGTAGAGTACTAATGTGTTCTGCGTAAAAGCAATTATAATGACTGGGACTCGGTAAAGAACGAGCGGTCGCTTTTAGAGTAGGTCATTAGCCGCACAAACCCGCAGTCCAATGGGAGTGTCGGCACGCATTCATAAAACGTTCCCTCCCGAGCGCGGTGCGCTTTGTCTGACCGGCGGCTGCTGAGTGCTGAAGCTGCCAGTCGTTATTAATACGAGCGCTCCTCGCCATTGTTTCACCAGATACAAAGTAAAACAAACTGCATCCACGTACAGCGGAAGGCTTCTAATGTTCCGTTCAGATACATTCTTCGAGTTACATCTAGTTGGCAACTAAACTTTTAAGGTGTTCATTCGTTACAGTAAAAAGCAACATCGCGACAAGTAACTGTAGGGGAGACTCCACCTAAAAATTAAACGTTCTTCTTTTCCGATTTAAACAGAATTTTAAAATGTGTCTTACGTAAAGATACAATAATACTTAAGCTCTTAAGTCCACACCTTCATTGGTTCTTGAGTTTTAACTTTCTAATATGATTTTAATGGTATATTTGAAAACCAACTTTTGGTACTGACAACTCATTTTCACAACCTAGATTTTTTAGGTACATTAACAAGACACTGTTACAGTTTTACGCATTCATCTTACGAGAAACATAATTAATTTACTCGCAATGTTTCTTCAAGTTTCAAACACAAAATTTAACTGTCGATACAGAAGTATAATAATAAAACGCAGAAACTACATTTTCGATAATGCAAATGCATACAATTATGCAAATACGTCTCCACTACTTCCTGCAAAAAATTCAATGCAGTTGGTTAATATTCAGGATAAAAAGGTTGCCATTGAACTTAGGACAACAAACTTACGGGAACTGTATTTCAAAATTTTATTAAAAATTAATTAGTCAGCACCATACGTTTTGTTTTCCTGCTCCTGTAAGGTGTAATTTAAAGACCAGGGTAGTTTTTTCTAGAATTTTTCCATCTCCAGGCGGCACGTTGTGGACTGCTTGATCCGTCATTTACCTCTAGATTAGCGGCTCTTCTTCTGGGAGTGCCATAAAGCATTGCTGTGTCTTCCACTTTATTCAGTCATCAAACGTCCTATATTTAACCAAGAAACAGCTTCCACAAGACCCAAAAGAATCTTTCTTCTTCTTTTCTTTGGGACGCTTGGACCAAATGACACTACACAAATTTTCATTTGCATTTTGTGTTTTTCCATCAGTGCATCTTACAGTAGTGCATCAGTCAAATATTTTTTAGGTATACTTGTAATTCCAAGTCGGGTCGTTTTGGGATCGAAGAGTAAACATTCCAAACAGATCAATAAAACATTTGTTACTTCGAAAAAAATTGAAGTTTCAAGGAGAGTCTCCACTTCAGTCAACCCCGAGTTGCGGTTCTGAAACAGTGGTGGTGCAGTCTGGTGATGAGGTACTGAGCAGTTGTACTAGAGGAACGAAGGCACTAGACGCTAACGGGTCGGGATCAGAAAAAACTCGTGAATTACCTGCATTTTCCACAGTGTGCTGTCATTGACCCTAGATTGTATTCCTCCCCTGCGGATACTCATCTCCGAAAATGCCATGGCGTTTTCGAATTAGCACTTGAAATCTACGGGTTTTTCTTTCTCTTACGTGTCTTCAGACTGGGTTTTTGCTATGCACAGTCTTTCATATCTTACACTAATCTCTTCGTTTCTACGTGAAAGCAGCATCTAACACGCTGTAAAATTTTTTGAAAGTAAAATTGAATTGTAAGCTGCATAATTCGAATATTGTATCCTAAAAAATAGTACAGTTGCCGAATAAACAAGAGCTATGAGTAAACTCATGCTCTGCAATACGTTGAAAGTAAAATATCTGGATACTGTAGTCGAGTCCCTTCTTCTGGTACGGCTCATCCATATACTTCTTCACTCACCTATTCCTTGTAATAAATTTCGTACACTTAATTTTCGGCATGGGATCACAATTAAAATTGTTCCAACTTTTTTCTGCAAATTTTCGATTAACTTCCATACAGTGTTGTGCTTCAGAGAAACTTCGTCTACATCTCAGTACGTGATACAAGCAGAGCTCTTTTATTGAACTTACTTTTATCCGTATTTTACAGCTTCAAACGTGGCAGTATTACGCTGGAAGTATGAATTACAAAAAGCCTTCAGTCACAACTTTCCGTATTTTATTATGTACAAGATGCAATTCGGACCCTGTGGGTCCATCAGGGGTAATTGTCGAAACACATGATTTATTTTTTTCTCTTCAACGAGGTGAAGTGCAGGAATGACAGGAATATTCATTTCACTTCATTCAAGAGAAAAAATAAATCACTTATTAAGATAAATTACACCCCATGATGGACCCACAGCGTCCGAAATGCATCGTGTATTTAATAAGACAAAAGAAGTTGAGACTGAGGGAGTCTTTCTTTGAAGGAAGTTTCTTGCATCGGCCATCCAGTATAATGTTACATTCTCTAGATAAGATTATTTAACTTGTTCCACTAGACTATTCTGCTCTTTATCCATAATACGTGCTAAGTGTGATGACCTTTTCATGGCTCGATGGCTGAAAGCAGCAGCTCAGTGATGTGCCTTCATTCGTTACGAGGAGTAGCACGAAGTAGGCGCCTGATGTCGTAGACCACTTTTAAGAAGTTTATTTATTATACTGCATGAACGTAAAGTTTTGGCTACACAATAGATCCCAACTGAAGAATAAAACAGTATAATAAAGGAAAACAAGCAGGCTGTGCTTGGAGAAGGAATAATCTCGGACCACGGGAAATCACGTTCATCATTCATTAATTCCCCAATCACATTTCAACTTAGAGGTTTGAATGGGCGCTCGACGTTGAGATATGAAAATATTGTATCCTCCAACTTTAGAGAGACCGCTTTCAAACAAACAGTTTAAACATGATATCGAACTAGCTAGTAATATGTAGTTCAAAGACGAAAGATTCGTAAACAAAAATTACGTTTTCACAGTATATCTAGGGAATACAAAGTTAAGTACACAATATAACATGTAAGAAAATTGAGTGAACTAAAAATAACTCAGATGTGTAGAGGGAAGCAAAATACAGAGGTAATGGAACAAAATGTGTTTGTGCCAGGCTATAGATCTAAAGGTCTCGTGTTCGATCCACAATGAATCCTAGGATTTATAAGAGACTAATAACTTCTTTCAGTTAATGAGATATACGGAGTTGCCAACGCTAAACTTCATTTCGCGCTAAACTGGCTGGGTAAATCAGTTAGGTCAGTGAAAGGGAACGGCATTCCATTTCAGATAGGACCATATCTCCTTAAGTACTTCTGTACTCCAACCAATATTTGGCTTGATTGTTTTTTTAGATCTTTTAAGCCTTCTTCACATGCGGCCAGAATGGACACATCGTCTGTGGATCTTACGAATGGTGGTTCCACATGCACTTCTATTCCCCATCCCAAATTTTCCTTCACTTAGTTTTTCTTCGGTGGAGACGTTGCACACCGGTGGTGATAAGCATCAACCTTGCATTACATAAACTTTCCTTCGTTCGCACACTTTTGTTACTATCGCTTGCGTTTTGTAGAACGTTAGTTTCCGCCCTTCAGTCTCAATCCTCCAACGATTTAGAACATTTTAGTTTATCTTCGTATGTAATACGCCAGCTACTGTAAATATGTGATGGAAGGTACTTCATACCAACATTTGCTCCTATATTCTTCATTCAGTTTGCATATGCAGCATGAGAAAAACATACTTCCATGCATTAGTAAGCGTTTTAATTTCTCTCTCGTCTCTGCGTGATATTTATGGTGGAGGCAAGAGAATTGTAACACAATATCACCGATTGTAATTTCGATTCAATTAATTTTACATACGTTAGCTCCTTTTCCTGCTGCACCGTACTTCACTTCTTTAGGAGTGGTCCCCCCGATGGAAGACAATACGTTAAGGATTCCTTATCCTGGATACTGTGGGATACCAATAGAACAGTGTAACTGGCTTTTGTGCGTCCTACATGAGTGGATTCTATTCCCATCTTAACATCTTACATCGAATCGTCGGTTGAACGGTTGTGGGTGGGACACCCTTAGCGTTTCATGCTGAGCTTCGGGGTCACACTACAGCTCTCACTCACCCACATAACGATCTGATAATTTCTCACCTTATTTTACCCCGATGGAAGACAATACGTTAAGGATTCCTTATCCTGGATACTGTGGGATACCAATAGAACAGTGTAACTGGCTTTTGTGCGTCCTACATGAGTGGATTCTATTCCCATCTTAACATCTTACATCGAATCGTCGGTTGAACGGTTGTGGGTGGGACACCCTTAGCGTTTCATGCTGAGCTTCGGGGTCACACTACAGCTCTCACTCACCCACATAACGATCTGATAATTTCTCACCTTATTTTACTATTTTTAGTCCTACCGATGTTGTTTATGCCCTTAGCTTTTCCACTTTCACAAATGGCGACAAGAGCAGTGTGATCGGAGGGAGGGGAGGGGAGGGGATCTCGCCGCAGACGAGCCCTGAGGGTCCCTCCTTTGCGTTCTAGTCTGCAGACCGAACACACCCTTCTATGTTTGTCTCGCGCACAGTTGCTTCTTATTTGTTGCATCAGTTTTGCTTTTGTTGCCTCGATTTTACGACTTCGACATATTGTCACAATTAGATCAGATTTATGCTTGGTATCACTGACTCCACATGGATTATCCCATGAACTATTCAGGCCATTAATCCCGCCCCCGTCCCCAAACTAAACCAATCTTCACCGAATATCTAAATTTATCAAATAGTGTTTCCCAGAATGTCGCCTATGTTACTAAGCTTGCCATTTGTGTTCCGTGAGCATTGGCTGTAATGACCTCTGAGATTCAAGCAGCACGTATTTTCATAAGTTAAACATCTGCTATGATGTCTAATAGATAAGTGTACAAACTCTAACACTACTCAGGATCTAACGTCATACACGCCGTTCCACCCCCTGCGGGTTCGGGGGTTAGAATAGGCCCGCGGTATTCCTGCCTGTCGTACGAGGCGACTAAAAGGAGTCTCACATGTTTCGGCCTTATGTGATGGTCCCCTCTCGGGTTTGACCTCCATCTTTCTAAATTATTCCGAAGAGCGAGCCAATTGGGGAAGGGCGCCTTACGTGGTGCACTGTATCCGTCGTGCGTTGAGACCTTTAGCCGGCTTTTTCGTCGTTGCAATGGTGTTCCGCTCGTTTTCCATCTCTTGGGCGAGGATACGTCCCTGGATGCGATTCCCACGCTGCACTCTGCAGTGTTTCTTTTAACTGCGACGACGACCTTGGACAGTTTTGCACCTAAGATCCAGCGCGGTAGCCAGTCCGTTGTGGTGGGGCCGCCATGTACCCTCTTGGTTGTAGCCCCCTGACAACACAGGGATCGCTCTACTGATGCCTGCGCCGTTCACTCCCCACGTATGCCAAGGAGTAGATGCCCGTCTCCCTGGGGCATCAGGACTCCCGGCAATGGACATCCTGCCAGGTGGCTATTGCTGCGGCTGGGTGGCGCCCGTGGGGAGGGCCCTTGGTCGGAGTAGGTGGCATCAGGGCGGATGACCCGCAATGAAGCGTGGTACATCATCTCTCGCTGGCGGCCAGCCGCCAGCAGTCTCTAAGCGTTCTCGGGCTCAATTTAATGCTGAAAAGTACAATCCGAAAACGTTCCCCTCTCTGGCCACGCCGTGGGAGGAGCGTAAGTCTCAGGATGGAGGTAATAGTTATTCGCCCCGATTCTTGGTTTGTACGAGAGCTGATGGGGAGTCTTTTCTCTCCACAAAGCCTCAGTTCTTCGTCGAGCATTTAGAGGACAAGTTTGGGGAGGTGGAGGGCTTGTCTAAAATGCGCTCTGGCTCAGTACTGATACAAACGGCATCCTCCGCCCAGTCACGCAGGTTACTTGCTTGTGACAAGTTGGGGGATGTTAACGTTACTATTACTCCACATAAGAGTTTAAATATGGTCCAGGGTGTTATTTTCCATAGGGACCTCCTTTTGCAGTCTGATGACGAGCTGCGCGCCAACTTAGAACGTAGAGGTGATCATTTCGTCCGGTGCGTTCATCGGGGTCCGAGGGACAATCAGGTTGCTACCGGTGCCTTCATCTTGGCCTTCGAGGGTGATACGTTACCGGAAAAGGTCAAGGTGATGGTCTACCGATGTGACGTCAAGCCCTATATCCCTCCCCCGATGCGGTGCTTCAAGTGCTGGAAGTTCGGCCATATGTCTTCCCGCTGCACTTCCAGCCTCACATGTCGAGATTGCGGACGCCCATCTCATCCCGATACTCCATGTGCCCCGCCTCCCATCTGTGTCAACTGCGGGGAGCACCATTCACCTTGCTCACCTGACTGCCAAGTCTTTCAGAAAGAGCGCAAAATTATGGAATATAAGACCCTGGACCGGCTGAGCTATACTGAGGCCAAAAGGAAATATGACAGACTCCATCCTGTGAGAATGACATCCTCTTCTGCAGCTGCTACGACAACTGTGCTAGCCCCATCAGTTTCGAGACTTCCAGCCAGCTCGATAAGCAGTACGACTCCTCCTGCCCCCTTGCCTGTGGGGGGCTCTACCCAACCGGTTGCTCCTGCACCACCTACCTCAGGAGCAACCTCCTCCCACCCGTCGGGGACGTCCGTCCCCGCTTCTCAGCCGGAGAAGCGTCTAACTTCTTCGGCTACTCTCGCCCATAAGAGTTCCCTTGGGACCCTCCCTTCCCAGGGTTCCACCAGCGGGAAGGATGACGGCCGCCAGTGGCATAAGTCCTCACCAGCGGCCGGGCGTAGGGCTTCGCGATCCTCCTCTGTCCCGGAGACTGAATCGGTGAAGCCTTCCCAGCCGGTGCAACCCAAGGTTCAGCGAGAGAAGTCAAAGAGAAAGACCTCTAAGGCCAAAGAACTTGCGGTGGCGCCAACCCCACCGCACCTTTCGCGCTCTGCGTCTGAGGATGCAGTCGAGATTCTAGCGTCCGCTGAGGACCTTGATCTCGCTGGTCCCTCAGACGCCATGGATGCCTCTCGTATGGGTCCTGAATCGGTGGCAGTGAGTGAACAAGCGGCGTAAATTGCCTTCCCAGTCCTTTCACGCCTTTCTCAGCCATGGACAATATCATCCTCCAGTGGAACTGCGGCGGTTTTTTCCACCATCTAGCTGAGCTCCAACAACTTATCAGCCGTCACCCTTTCTTCTGCATAGCTCTTCAGGAAACTTGGTTTCCAGCAATGCGAACCCCCGCCCTCCGTGGCTATCGGGGTTATTATAAGAACAGGGCAGCGTATGAAAGGGTGTCGGGTGGCGTCTGCCTCTATGTCCTTCACACTCTGCACAGCGAGTCTGTCCCTCTCCACACACCTTTAGAGGCTGTCGCTGTTCGGGTGTGGACGCCACAGGCTGTTACCGTCTGCAGTCTTTACCTTCCACCGGATGGTGATGTCTCGCAGCATGTCCTGGCTGCGCTGATAGCCCAATTGCCGCCACCTTTCTTGCTATTGGGCGACTTCAACGCCCATAACCCTCTGTGGGGTGGGTCAGTGGCAACAGGTCGAGGCGCCATCGTTGAGCATTTATTGTCGCAGCTCGATCTCTCGATTTTAAATGATGGTGCCTTCACACACTTCAGTGTGGCGCATGGCACATACTCCGCCATTGACCTTTCAATATGTAGCCCTAGCCTCTTACCGTCTCTCCAATGGAGTGTGCATGACGACCTGTGTGGTAGTGACCACTTTCCGATCTTTCTGTCACTACCACAGCGTCACTCTTCTGGGCGCCCTAGCAGATGGGCTATGAATAAGGCTGACTGGGACTTGTTCTCCTCCACTGCCGCTATTGAGCCTCTCTCTAGTGATGACATTGATGCGGTGGTTCAATCGGTCACCACCGGCATCGTTACTGCCGCCGAATCTGCCATTCCCCGTTCTTCTGGGTCCCCTCGGCGGAAGGCTGTGCCTTGGTGGTCGCCTGAAATCGCTGAAGCGATTAAAGATCGCCGGCGGGCGCTCCAGCGTCACAAGCGACATCCCTCCTTAGACCACCTTATCGCCTTCAAACGGCTGCGTGCGCGGGCCCGCCTCCTTATCCGCCAAGGCAAGAAGGAGTGCTGGGGGCGGTATGTGTCCACCATTGGCCTCCATGTCACTCCTTCGCAGGTCTGGACCAAGATTCGACGCGTCTACGGCTATCGGACCCCTGCCAGCGTCCCTGCGCTCTCACTGAATGGAGCAGTTTGTACTGACTCCGACGTCGTTGCAAACCGCTTAGCAGAGCATTTTGCTATGAGTTCCGCTTCTGCGAATTACCCCCAGGCCTTCCGCTCCATTAAAGAGCGGATGGAACGTCGGAGCCTTTCTTTTCGCACCGACGCTTCTGAACCCTACAACGCTCCATTCAGTGAGTGGGAATTTCAGAGTGCCCTTGCTGCTTGCCCTGATACCGCTCCCGGGCCAGATCGCATCCACTGTCAGATGCTGAAACACCTTTCAGTGGACTGCAAGCGACGCCTCCTCGACCTTTACAACCGTCTCTGGGTCGAGGGCGAGTTTCCGTCGCAATGGCGGGAAAGTATTGTCATCCCCATTTTGAAACCTGGAAAGAACCCTCTGGAGGTGGACAGCTACCGTCCCATTAGTCTCACCAACGTTCTTTGCAAGTTGCTTGAACGGATGGTGAGCCGGCGCTTAAATTGGGTACTGGAGTCTCGGGGCCTTCTGGCTCCGTCTCAGGGTGGGTTCCGGAAAGGCCGCTCCGCCGCCGACAATCTGGTGAGCCTGGAGTCGGCCATCCGTACTGCCTTTGCCCGCCGTCAGCACCTGGTCGCTGTCTTTTTCGACATGCGGAAGGCGTACGATACGACATGGCGTCATCACATCCTTTCTACGCTTCATGGATGGGGTCTTCGGGGCCCTCTGCCGATCTTTATCCGCAATTTCCTGTCGTATCGTACCTTCCGCGTGCAAGTCGCAGCCTCCTATAGTTCCACCCACGTCCAGGAGAACGGTGTGCCACAGGGTTCTGTTTTAAGTGTCTGCCTGTTTTTAATGGCCATTAACGGGCTCGCTGCGGCCGTGGGAAATTCTGTCTCTGCTTCCCTGTATGCTGACGACTTCTGCCTTTATTACAGCTCTACTGGCATTGCAGCTGTTGAACGTCAGCTACAGGGCGCTATCCGTAAGGCGCAGTCTTGGGCTGTAGAGCATGGGTTTCAGTTTTCGGCAGCCAAGACCCGCGTTATGCATTTCTGCCGGCGCCGAACAGTCCATCCTGGGCCGCGGCTTTATCTTGGCGACGAACTCCTTGCTGTGGTGGAAACCCACAGGTTTTTGGGGGTGGTTTTCGATGCCCGGTTGACTTGGCTGCCTCATATCCGGCAGCTTAAACAGACGTGTTGGCGGCATCTAAACGCTCTGAGATGCTTGAGCCACACCCACTGGGGCGCCGACCGCTCTACCCTGTTGCGGCTCTACCAGGCGTTAATCCAGTCTCGCCTGGATTATGGGTGCCTAGCTTATGGCTCAGCATCCCCATCTGCGTTGCGGGTGCTGGACCCAATTCTCCACAGCGGGATACGCCTTGCCACTGGTGCTTTCCGCACCAGCCCTGTGGACAGTGTACTAGTGGAGGCAGGTGTACCTCCACTGCGGTTCCGGCGCCAACGTTTGCTGGCCGCTTATGCGGCCCATGTTCTAAGCTTGCCCGGGCATCCAAATTATCGTGTCCTGTTCCCGCAGTCCGTCGTCCATCTGCCAGACCGTCGGCCCCGGTCGGGTTGTCCGATCGCCGTACGCGTCAAGGAGCTTCTCTGTGGGCTTGGGTTTTTCCCTGTTCCACCTCCTTTCCGGGCGCCTCTGCGTACACCCCCGTGGTGTGTTCCTCGCCCTTGCCTTCGGCTCGACTTGACACAGGGCTCGAAGGACTCGGTCCCTCCAGAGGCCTTCCGCTGCCGCTTTTATTCCATCCTGGCCACGTATCAGGGCTCTGGAATTGTTTACACCGACGGTTCGATGGTTGCTGGTCGTGTCGGGTATGCGCTAACTCTAGGGGACCATTCCGAACAACGGTCCTTGGCGGCTGGCTGCAGCGTTTACACTGCTGAGCTAGTCGCCATCTTTAGAGCCCTAGAGTATATCCGCTCCTGCTCAGGTGAGTCCTTCGTTATCTGTAGCGATTCCCTGAGCGGTTTACGAGCTCTCGACCAGTGTTTTCCTCGTTCTCGTCTGGTGATGGCTATCCATGAGTCCCTGCATACTCTTGCGCGTTGCGGCCGCTCTGTGGTCTTTGTGTGGACCCCCGGTCATGTCGGTATCCCGGGCAATGAACATGTTGACCGCCTGGCGAAAGAGGCCACGAGTAAACCATCTCTGGATGTTGGCCTCCCAGAGGCTGATTTGCGGGCGGTCCTCCGCCGAAAAGTTTTTGCGCTTTGGGACGCTGAATGGCGCGATCGGATTACACCCAATAAACTCCGTGCCATTAAGGAGACGACGACTGTGTGGCGGTCCTCCATGCGAGCCAACCGCAGGGACTCAGTCGTCCTTTGTCGGCTCCGCATTGGCCACTCCCGGCTAACACACAGTTATTTACTGCGCCGGGAGGACCCTCCTGTATGTCGCTGCGGGGCGGCTTTGACGGTGGCCCACATTCTGTTGGCCTGCCCCCTTTTTGCTGTGGTCAGGCAGACATTTGCGCTGCCTGATACGCTCCCTGCCGTTTTATCCGATGACCCTGTTCTGGCTGCCTTAGTTTTACGTTTTATTAGGGCAGGGAGTTTTTATTCTTTCATCTGAGTGTTTATGTTTTATTTTTTGTTTTGATTCTGGCCTTTGGCCTATGATTTTAAACTGATCTTTTAATGTGTTTCTAAGTGGTTGGCTTTTCCTTTTTTATTTCTATGGTCGGCCAACCACTGTCACACTCTGTGTGGTTTTAGTTCGTTTTGTCTTGTCCTTGTCTCCGTTTCTCTTGTTCTGTATCGTCTGTGATCTATTCTGTTCCTCGTTTTTATTCTCTGTGGATGTTCTGTGTCTTTGGAAAAAGGGACCGATGACCGTAGCAGTCTGGTCCCTTTCATCCCCCAAACCAACCAACCACGCCGTTCCCATTACAGATGCACCGCACATTCCTACAACCATTTCAATAACTCTGTCTCCGATTTGACTTCCCAAATACTGATTGTACGTGTTCATTTTCTTTTATGATAAAGTATTACTAAATGAGCTCCTCGTCGAGACTGAAAGCCCAAAGAATGTACACAGGCTACCGTGTCACTCTCTGCCTCGCTGCGTCATGCAGATGCGGTATGGAGTGGCATGTGGTCAGCACACCGCTCTCCCGGCCATTTTGTCGACATTCCAAACGGCGGAGCCGCTACTGCTCACTCAATAATTCCTCAGTTGGTACTCATTACTAGTCCTCAGATAAAGGAAAAATCCTTGGCAGGACTGGGAATCGAACCCGGGTCCTCCGCATGGCAGCCGTCTCTGCTGACCACTTTTTTTTTTATTGATCGATGTGTTTGATCGTTGCGGACGTCAAATGACATCCGGTCAAGTTCGTTTTGTTGATCTTTCCACTCAGTTTATTAGAGGCCAACCAGCTCTCTGACCGAACACGCTGAGCTACCGTGCCGGCTATTTATCTGAAACTTCCTGGCAGGTTAAAACTGTATGCCCGACCGAGACTCGGACTCGGGACACCACTCAGCTAAGGATACAGACAGGAAGTATTACTCTAAGATATTTAAACGATGTAACGAATCCAAGAAGTATATCACAACGCTCGCTGTTCTTTCTTTTTGGTGCAGGTATTGTTAGGTGTTTATCCACTTTCAAAGAGCGCTTCTGTTCGGTACACTAAATGAAATTGTCATAGTTCTGCATTTTGTCATGATCACTCGGTGACGATACTTTACTGTAGAGAACGGTATAGTCAGCAAACCAACTGGCAGTACTACTGAATCTACCTGATAACTATTTTTGTGTATTGACAACATAAGTTGTGTGTGACACACTCGGCGGCACTGTCGCTTATGTTGAATATTCAGTATTTCGTATAGTGTGTCGGGTTCAAATTCTTTTGGCGCAATCTAGATCTGAGAAGGTGTTCCACAAAAAGTCAGAAAGTAACAAATTACCTAGAAGGAAAAAAATCCATCAATGGATGGCCGTAGGTAGTAGGGCTAACGTATAGTTCCCTTAATTTTTTAAAGCACCAATGTCTAAGACACAAATCTCTTCCCATTATTTAGTAAATATCACGAAACAATACTCGCAAGTTTCAGTTTGTCAAACCACTTCATGCATTTTGAAAGAACTGAGCTGTGTAACACGTACAAACAAGAAAAACAACGTACAGAGGTTGGAGGTGTTAAGAGCACTGGACACTTCGTCAATGCTGTACTCCATTGGATGGACTTCCAGTCGGAACAATAACATACAATCACATCCACCCGTGTTGTAATGTTGTTCTCTGTGAGTAATGGAAGCTGAGCAATGGTCAACAAATTTTACTGTCCAGGCCGAGCGGTTCTGGGCGCTAGTCTGGAACCGCGCGACCGCTACGGTCGCAGGTTCGAATCCTGCCTCGGGCATGGATGTGTGTGACATCCTTAGGTTGGTTAGGTTTAGGTAGTTCTAAGTTCTAGGGGACTGATGTCCTCAAATGTTAAGTCTCATAGTGCTCAGAGCCATTTGAACCATTTTTCTTACTGTCCACAAGCCTAGCTTAATAGAGCCCTTAAAGTTAACACGATAAGGATAAAGGGAAATCAGAGGTTCTTGTTTAATGAAACCATGAAACCTCCCGTATTTTCTCGAAACTATGGAAAACCACATGAAACTTAAATCAGAATGGTTATGGAGCACTGGGAACTACACCAACAACGAATATGAGTTTATCTGGCCAGTTTATATACTGATCAGGTATTTGTATCGCATTTGACCTGTACACTACTCCCGAACCATTTGGCTACTGAAGCAAATGAGCTGTTAGGCAAAGCATTGCTCCAGTTTCAAATGAAGACTGGTGGAAGTTAATAATATTGTATGTTCCCCCTCCCCTCCCCCCGTTCGAAAGTCGTGATGGCTGAGCATTTATGGGAAGTCCAGCTTGACATTTCAAGATAAAGAAAACAATATTTCCTGTGACGTAGAGTTCAACAACAGACTTCGACGTTTCTAGTTCCAACCTATGATGTTTCCAGGATTTTCCTGGTACGTGATTTTTAAAATTTCGTGTTTTTTTTTTTTACAGATGGTGAGTTATGCATTTGTTGGAATGATACATAACTGAACGTGGCATTTAATAATATTGTATGAAAATACAATACAGATAACGACTAGTCTTATTTATTACAGTAAAATGTCTTTTCTACCGTAAGTTGGCGTTCCGGGCATTGCAGGTTACCAGACGACAGATATTTACAGACACGATATTTTGAGAAGCCTGCGTACGCTGACCCAGGGAGTGGTGGCGAAGGTGTATCTTCAAGGACTGCTGTTAAATTCGTCCTTTTTATAAATAATGTTAAGTTAGTGAGAAATCTTACTTTGCCAAACGTGAAGAACACATAAGAAATCTCAACTTGTTGCTGTGTCTGACCGAATAATCCTACACCTAGAACACCAAGAAATACAAATCTTCCTGAAACGGACTTCAGTATAAAGATTGAATAGTCCTATACACATGTTATTTTGATAACAAAAATGTACATTATCTGACTTCTGTGTATGCACCCGTCACTTGCTGCATCAGCCTGTAAATGTCGTAGCATTGAATCGAAAAAGAAGCTCGGTATGTAACCGCAGAAACCACGTGAGATAGTCTGTGTATGAGCCAAAACCATTAGCAATTGTGATTGATACTGACGAATAGCATTTTTGACAGGGAACGTAGACAACTTAGAATTCTGCGCTGGACCGGGACTCGAACCCCCGGAACCTTGGATTTAATGGGTAATCCACTTACCGTCTGAGTGCACTTCCCAACATCTTTAATTCTGCCAGTACTTCGTTCCTAAGCTGAAGTTCAAGCAGCTAATTTGAGTGCAGAACTCCCTTCTAACTAAGATACTTTAAATAGGTCTACAAGAACGGGGCCCATATCCTCCTGCTCAAACGTGCTAGCCAAATGGTTTTCATCAGTTATAATTAAGTCGAATATGCGTAGCCAAACTAGGTTTTGTTCAGTGGTGACTTACTGTAGGCAAAACCAACAGGACCAAAAAATGACACCTGTGTTAAATGAAATTTCTTCTACCTCTAAAGAAATTAGCCGATGCGTTCACATGGGGTGTATCCGAGAATACTACGAAAATCCATTAATACTATATAGAAGACGCAGAATAAAAGAACATGGGGCTCGTCTGAATGACACTAATTGTGTTAATCAGGTTAAATGTGCGATGCCATTATCGCTCGTAAGTTTGTTCCCAGAACTTTAGAAACGTTAGCAGTGAAATATAAACTCTCGTCAACTAACAATCTGATTGTGATGGGTGCCCCATGGTTGACCGAGCTATTCACGGTCATGAAGACAAAGGACTGTTGGAGGCCGTAATATGGCAATTGAAGAGCTGTGGAGCCCGCAGACGCACTAAAGCAAACATAAATTAGCGGTCTGCTTGATCATTGACAGTTAACCCGTTGATTACACCTTTTCAGCATTCGCGAGCCACTGAACGGAGGCAACAGGCATACAATAGCCGCGCGAACACAAAAAAGCGTGCGCTCACTCTTGTGTGTGTGTGTGTGTGTGTGTGTGTGTGTGTGTGTGTGTGTGTGTGTTTCTATATGCAGAATTACTACGTGTGCGTTTATCAGACTTCATGTAAACTACATACAGCTTTGAATTCCGCCAGAGATTATGGTATTGTTTTACTACGCCGTGGTTTAAAGGACGGATACACAGCCCTTCTAATATTGAAAAATTTGGGAAGTTTTCTACTGAAAACACTATCACTATGTTTGTGGCTGCGTCTATTTTCCTACTGCACGTTTCTCTGAATAGCTACCAGATAGCACAGGAACTTCAGTTTGATGCCTATTCGTACTTAAATTACCAGTTGTCTCCGCGGTCGCTAAAAACGCGCTTGTGGTACTGCGCTCGACTCTGTTAGCTGTTTCTTATCCTGGCCGCGGAAGAAATTTTAGTTGCTAGTATTTGGCCCCCAAGAAGAGGACTGGTGATGTCAGGCAGTTACCGGCAACCTGACTTCGCGGTTGTCCTGTGTTGAATTCAGACTCCTTCCCAATGTGTCCTGGAATGCGTCGAATGGATTTGTTAAGTCGCCGGTCCCCTTGTGGTTAGTCTTGAGGAATGGACTTTGTGCCAGCATCAAGTTTGACCTTATTCCTTTTTTCACGATCTTACAACACAGCTGTAGAATATATGTACACATCCATTAGTCATCTATGCTCAGATACACCTCAGGCACAAATCTTAACTTCGTGAAAGAAGAAACTTCGCAATTAAGCGACTAAACTTAGTCTTAGACGTCTGCCAGGCAACAAATCCATACCGGTTCACACTGTTTTCTGTGATTATCTAGCAGTTGCTTGGAATATAAGGTTTGGTGGTATACAGCTGTATGTGGGTGTGTTTATTTCGTGTGATTTTTTACTAGCTGTTTTAGCGAACTACCGGGCAGTTGTGTTACGAAGCTGTCACATCTGCAACCAGATAAATTAAATTTGTCCCGTTAGTGCTGTATATTAAACCACATTTTAAGTCCCGAATGTAGCTCAGTAAGGATCTGTAAGAAATCAATGCCTTCTGCAGTTAATGAAGCTACTTACTATAATGGCCAGACAGTGTAGCTCGTATCATTTTCTGGTAAGCTGCTTCTTCCAATTTTTGCCGTGCTTTCAAAATTTTGTTGTCCATCCCTTTGTGCACAAAAAAGTTATAGGGTTGTGCGCTTGTTGAAATGCTACATATGTCTGAAATTATATAGTAACTAGCATATACTTACTACCTGGAAGTTTGAAAAATATCCAAATTTTGCCATATCCATGAATTTAGGACACCGTTTAAATATTGAAAATGTTACGTGTTTAAAAGTTCAAACGGGCATTTGTAAGATTATTGCTACATACTTTAGTGATAAGCAAAGCGATCACGTTTTTTATTACTCGGTGAGACCTTTGAGGATAGTTCCATTTCCTCTGACGCTAACAATACGGTAGACAAAATGCATTGACAGACTCTTGGTGCTGTAACAGAGGTGTACCGCAGATCGTCTCCTACATTACCGGCCAAGTACCCGGAATCAAAGTCCTGAAATAAGTGTTGCTACGCAGTAATATGAGAAAGTCCTACAACGGTCGTAGAATGTTTGTGTGTAGATCGCAGTCTCTCTCTCTCTCTCTCTCTCTCTCTCTCTCTCTCTCTCTCTCTCTCTGCCCCTCTTGTGTGTGTGTGTGTGTGTGTGTGTGTGTGTGTGTGTGTGTGTCGCTACATTAGTACCTTGATTCTCTAGATTACGGTCCTTTCTAATAGTGACTGCAAAAATCAATAGTTCTAACGCAGAATAGTGTAAGGAGCTGAAAATTCGGCCTACGACTGGAATTTCCTACTGAGTGCGTTGAGCCACCTGTCGGAAAGGGTGCTCTTCATCGCGCGCATCGACACGTTTCCTTGCTAATATGACAGACGTAACATGGGTATTACTAGTGTGTAGGTGAGTGTGACGGATGTGTGTACAGTGTAATGTGGCGGTGGTGGACAAGGTGAAACCTAGTGACGGCACATAAGCTGCTGTCCTCGAATGGCACCAAGGAGGCCCGCTTAGCTTAACGTCACCATCCGACAGACGGATCATCAACAGTGTTACATGGTCCCACTTCATGACCCAGCGCCGAGTGTTCTGAATTTAATCAAGGATACTGACGTCAACATGGGTGATGACGAACGATACGCAACCACCTTTCCTCCCCTACCAGTCAAACAATAGAAGTGAACATTTTACACCATCAGGATTCGAACCGACTTCGTAGAGTCGAGCGCTACGGTGCAGGCGCGCGTTAACCACCTCCGCTACGGAAGTGGGTGGGCTATGGTAGTGGTTCTGTAGTGGTAAAGGCACTGTACTACAGACATTGTATTAGATGTTCCGAAGGACCGGAATTCAGACGCGGCCGGTCATACAGATGACTTTCATTGTTAATCCTTTTGTGGTACGAAGTAAGGTGTGCCCGTTGCCCGTATTGTTGGGATTGCTTAGGAAGGACACACTTGCTATCGTCTCTCTCTCTCTCTCTCTCTCTCTCTCTCTCTCTCTCTCTCTCACACACACACACACACACACACACACACACACACACACACACACACACACACACCTCTGATGGTTGCTCAGGGCAATCTCACTGTTCCACGGTACAGGAAGATTGTTTCATTCTACGTATTTCTGTTATTCCTTTCTACCTATACATTTCTTGCAATAGGACAAATAATATCCTCACCATTTCCTCACGCAAATGGCACTCCGTGTCTGTTAAAAGTATCGCCAATGGAACTGTTGTTGCTTAGCGCGTTCTACTGTCGGTTTTACTATAGATTATTGCCTTATAAACTATTTCACCTCGAGTAAATTCTTGGTGTGTTCGTAATCCTTAGTTTTATTTCACCTTCAAATTGCATTGTTGAGCTAGAGGAGGAGTGTTCACAATTCACTGTACCATCCAGTCTCAAATTCTCAAGCTGCAGTGATGCTCTCTGTGCCTTCTCACCATGGATTTGGCGATAGACTTCGCATACCTTTTGAATTACCTCCCCCTTACTTTGTGCATCGTCTGAGCCACGTCATCTGCATATTCTGGCCCCATAATCAATAAATAAAATAAATTTTAAAAGACATCACATTCATCATTCACTGTAGAAATTGTCACAATTGTAATCCCGGCCTGAAGGCCATTATCAAATGGTGTACTGCAAAGGACAGTGGTTGAGCACATGTCAGGCTTCCGAAGTCTTCAGACATGTACACATTTACCGTCGTATCTGAGCCTTTTCACAATGTTAAGATCGGTAACAGAAATACCAACAAACCACTGCTCCTGTACACTGTTTACATATGAACTGAGACACTGGCCGCGAACATATGACATATCCTGAAGTCCAGTCTTTCGCTGTAGACCACTTGATAACGCTCATAAGACGGAAACTGAAATAGTGAAACTAAATAATTCCTATATGCAGTGCTTAATGTTATGTCTTTGAAGTTGGACAGGACTGTGAATTCATTGTGAGAAATTGAATAAAATTGTTTTCCTATCAACGTTAGCACTTTTCTGGTCTTCTATTGCTTCCAGGATGACGTTCTAAGGCACTGCATGAACAGCATCGTCAAAATAGCGCCGCTTTCCCGCAAACTAGTGCGTGTGTCGAAATCATTAGGCGTTTCTACGTGGAATATCAAGCAGAATGTGAAATAAGACATACTGGCTCCTACGGAAAGAAATTGTGAATGTGCTTAAATACATCTTCGTATATTCGTCACATTTTACTGTTATTTTCTTATGAAGCGACGCGTTACTACGTATTAAAAGCGGTCCCTTAATCCTCAGATACTACGTTGTATTATGGAGGGTTGTACCCTCATAAAAAATTGGCCGACGTTTCCACCAGCAACTAATCAGGCACTCAACTCATTTGGCGTAGCTTTCAACACGCAAAGGCTAACCAGAGGGCGTTCGCCGCATGCAGTGAAGATTACGAAAGTTGCGAAAGTAGGTTCAACAATTCCATTGAGTGTAAATAAAAAACGACGATGCGGAAAGTAAGGTACCTTCCGTTATTAAACAGGTAAGTCAAATATAACCTACTTCTGTTTCCAGTTAAATTAGAATGATGTTAGCTATGTACGAAGCTTGGTTTTATAAGATACGGCGTACCACAGGGGCCCCCAACTAATTCAGACGTACAGCGGAGGCGACCAGCAGAATATTACTGGAAATAACGTGCGAAGTTTTGAATCAAGTTTGAAATACGGGAAGAAAACTGCTGAAACGTGACACATGGAGGCTGTATAATGAAAGATAGATCACCCAGCATCCTTTCAGACTGCAAATGTACTGCTGTGCCAGTATTTAGGCATACCCCGATGGCTTTTCTTCTTGGCGCTCCAGAATTTCATGGGTACTGTTGCGTAAACCACGCAGTTAGTATTGATATCAGTAGCTAAGTTTTTCTCATGAACCTAAAGTGCAAAGATAAGTGTAAATGACACATTTCTAAACAATCCTATATTAAAAATGATACTAGGGGAAGTGGTAAACAGATTTCGCCATGTGAAGATAGTTTTTCTTTCGGTCGTACGTCTTTCTGAACATTACGTACTATCTGCAGTGGTTATGTGCTCAGCTGTCTGCAGATACTGTCAACGGATAACAGTTGCTTTCTCTGGTCTAGCGAACTGATCCGAAACTGACTACAGAGAACTACCTCCAAAGTTCATGAGGGTCGGTTAGCTCAGAATTGACGGGATCGCTAGATAATGGAAAACAGAGCATTTTTCATAAACACATGAGGTCCACAAAAGCAGGTTTTTGCTAGAAATCGAGGAAAAACGTTTGACTGCCGCTTATGTACCCAATAAGGTAAACAACGTAAATAGAAAGCGGCGTAGTGACCAAGGCATTTGACTGGGGCCAGAGAAACTGTGTTTTATTGCCAGGTACATTAACTTTTTCATTTGTATTTTTTTCCTTTTCGAAATTGATTAATCCTGGTCGCTTTACAATGGGTCTTCCACTCAGTGTTAAAATTCCCCCATTTCTTTCGGAGAATTAGACGGATTCTACGTGCCATACGAACATAAGAAGTAAATATACTCGCGGCACCAAGAACATTTAAAGAATGCAGTCTTTGCGCAAGTACAACATTTCTTCCGAAGATTCCATGAAAAACAGACTTGGTTTACATATAAAAATATTTTATGGAAACAAATTTTGTTGTATACCACACGTACAATAATATCGATTGAAAAAGTTATTGTTGAAAGTTGATAATG
This sequence comes from Schistocerca cancellata, assembly GCF_023864275.1. Classification (NCBI taxonomy): domain Eukaryota; kingdom Metazoa; phylum Arthropoda; class Insecta; order Orthoptera; family Acrididae; genus Schistocerca; species Schistocerca cancellata. Next base: position 274,582,974 of record NC_064629.1, read on the forward strand.
AATTATGGTATGAATCGTTATTGCACCTGAGCGGTTGTGCAATTCCCGCTGAGTTCCCAGTGAAGATAACAATTTTGAAGCCTCGAAATAGCTTTTAACTTGGTGATAAAAAATAAACATCACATTGCTGGCGCACATGTGTGCAATTCGGTGATATTACTTCTACCGTGAAAGTTGGTTGACATTCCCCATCTATAAACATGCTATTATTATTTTTATTATGTGCGATTGGACCCATACGGATCACGCAAAGCTTTTCCGATTCAATTTTTTAATTCTCCAAACTTCTCTCATTCTTTCCCCATGAATTCTCTTTCTTTCCTCTGTCCATTTTGTCCCCTGTCTCATGCAAACTTCATTCTCGGGTTGTACTTTCAACTATTGATTTTTTGCCTGTATACATTTCTGTTTATAACTTCTGAAGAATTTATTTGTGCATTTGCTAGATCTGTTTTGGTTTCTTTTATCCAGGGTATGGTTTTCAATTTTTCAATGTATATTAAAATTTTGTGGGAGAGTCTGGGTGTTGGGAGTCTGTGGATATGACCGTAAAATTTTAGTCTTCTTTTCCGGATGTCTGCGGCGAGGTTAGATAATTTTTCTGTAGTTTTCCGAGACTGTAACCTGTATCCATCTTCAGTTCTTTTTGGGCCAAGAATCTTTCTGATAATTTTGCGTTCCTCTTTCAGGATGCCTTCCAGGTCGCCTTTTCTATGCAGTGTGAGTGTTTCGCTGGCATATAGTGCTTCGGGCTTCATTACTGTATTGTAGTGTCGTATTTTTGAGTGAATGGAGACACTTTTTATTGTAGATGTTGTGGGATTTCCAGTATGCTCTTTTCAGTTTTTGCAGTCTAACTTTTTGTGCAGTTTTCTCTCCCCCTGTGGGTTCTAGGACCTCGCCTAAGTATTTAAAGAATGGAACTCGATCAATTTGTCCATATTTTGTAGTCAGTTTTTGAGTTTCAAATTTTGAGCAGATGAATTTGGTTTTTTGGAAGGAAATTTGTAGCCCAACTTTTTCGGCGCATTCTTTGAGAATGTCTATCTGTTTAATTGCTGTGGTCTCGTTTTCTGCTAGAATGGCCACGTCATCTGCAAATGTCAAGCATGAAATTTTAATACCATCTTTCGATCTTCCTAGTTGTATAGGCTTCCAGTAATTTTGATTCTTCAGTTCTTTTTCCCATTCTCGGATGACTTTGTCTAAGACAAGGTTGAAGAGGAGTGGAGACAAGCCGTCACCTTGTCTGACGCCGGTTTTGATCAGGAAGGGCTCTGATATGCTATCATATATGAGAATATTAGTCCCTCTTCCTGTGGGTCCGGGGGTTAGAATAGGCCCGATGTTTTCCCGCCTGACGTAAGAGAGGAGTAAAAGGAGTCTACCACTTTTTGACCTAATACACTATGATCGCCTTTAAGGGTTTGATCTCGATACTGTCCAAATTTTTTCCGAAGGTTGGGCCATTTCGGAAAGGACGCTTTAACGTGGTGCAACTTACCATCCTTCGTGCATTACGATCTTCTGCAAAAATTGTCCACCTCCACCCATATTCCAGCAATTTGGGTGAGGACACCTTACGGGCTGCAAATTTTGCCTCGATTCTGCTGTCCTATTTTGCCCCATAACAGTAAGGGATTTCCACACACCCAATACGCAGCACTGTAACCAGTACGTCGTCTTGGGGCCCTCATATACCCTATTAATCTTAGCCCCCTGACAACACAGGGATTGCACTGCTGATGTGTGAGCTGCAAACTCCTCATGTGTGCCAAGGAATAGATGCCTGTCTCCTAAGGGCATCACGACTCCCAGCAACGGCCATCGCGCCAGGTGGCGTATGCTGTGGCTGGGTGGTTCCAATGGGGAGAGCCCCTGATGGGAGTGGGTAACATCAGGGTGGACGACCAGCGATGAAGTGGACCAAGTCCTCTTTTTTGGGGGACCAAATGGCTCCAGCAGGCTCTAAGAAAGGGAAGGTTGAACACAACGCTGTGATGTATGGCCCTAAGTCGTTCCGCTCACTCACTACACAATGGGAGCAACATAGGGCTACAGAAAGAAGAGCCATATTTGCGTTGTTAGTGTGCAGCAGAACTGACAGGAACTCCTTTCTGGCTACTAAGCTAATTTTTTTCTTAGAACCGCTGGAGGCTAAGTTTGGGGAAGTGGCTGCACTGTGCAAAATGTGCAATGGGTCAGTTCTGATTGACACCGTCCCCAGCCCAGTCACAGGCGTTACTCGCATGTGACAAGCAGGGTGATACTTTCGTTTTGGTTACTCCCCGTAAAAGCCTTAACATGGTCTGGGGGATTATTTTCCATCGCGATGTCCTGTTGCAGCCGGCCGGAGTGGCCGAGCGGTTCTAGGCGCTACAGTCGGGAACCGCAGTTAGACGACGAGCTACGCACCAGTTTAGAATATAGGGGTGTTCACTTCGTCTCGCGCGTCTATAGGAGACCTAAAGACAACAGGGACTGCTAACAGTGCCTTCATCTTGCCATTTGAGGCTGATTTTATACCTGAGAAGGTCAAGGTGATGGTCTACCGATGTGACGTCAAACCATACATAACTCCCCCAATGTGGTGCTTTAAGTACTATATCCCATGTGTTCCTGCTCCCATATGTGTCAGCTGTGGAGAACACGACTCTCCGTGCTCACAGGACAGCACATTACTCCATAAGGAGAGGAAAATTATGGAGAACAAGAGCCTTGACAAGATGGACTTACAGAGAGGGTAAACTGAAATATGAAAAGTTGCACATCGTTCGATTTATATCTTCTCACACTGCTGCCTCAGCGTCGTCACCCTTCTTAGCGATGACAGTCTCTTCATTTAAACCTTCTTCAGTGGGCCCTCAGGGCTGCTTGTCTCCCTGTCCCAATCCTGGCTGGGGACACACCTTCTGTTGCTCTCCCCCCCCCCCTTCCCAGCTGGAGAAGCAACAGCCTCCTCCAGCTCCTCTCACATGGAAGGGATCCCTCAGGATTCTCTCTTCCAGGGTCTCCACAAGTGCAAAAGTATCCACCAACCGGTGGCTGTAGGAGACAAAAGATTCTGGTCAAAGGGCTTCATGGTCTTCATCCGTACCTGAAGCTACTTCCAAGAAACCCTCCTGGCCAGCTCCTATAGAGCAGCAAGAGGGCGAACAGGCCTACACCATAACTCCCTAACAGTTCTGCGTCTGGGGACGATTCTAGCGCCCCCAAGCATCTAGATCTCGGCGATGCCTCGGAGACAGTAGTACTGGTGGCAGCTGGTGACACTGAGGCGTAAACTGCCTCCTTTGTCCCTACAGGCCTTGCCAGATGACAGAGCGTCATCCTCCAGTGCGCCGTCAGGAAGTCAGCCACTCCTTGGCGGGTTCGTGCTTGGCTACCACGGGGCCCCAGCCTTCGCAGCATTTTTTACCCTTCTGTGCTGCATGTCTCCCCTCCTGATGCTCTTTCTTTCCCTTCCTTGGGGAACATGTCTGGCGTGTTACTGGGAATGTTATGCATTCTGTCACTGACGTAAGAACAGTCTCACCGTTGTTTTTCGCTGCCTTTTCCTTTCTTTGTTTCCCTTCTCCTCTCGTTCGTCCGCTTTGGCGTTTGAGGTTCTTCTTTTTCTTCATTCTCCCTTTGTGCTCCTGAAGGCCGGCCCACGCGTCTGACGTGTAGCAGGTGACTGGGTAACGTGTAATTCCCAGCCCCGATTCGACAGGTAGGGTTCACACATACCCCCTGGTACAGGCCAGGCCCAGGGAGGGGTGATTGCCTGAGCTGTAACCTTTCCAAATTGCCGATTGGTCCCTCTGTCAGGTGTTAATGAGATCTGACCTGAGGTTTGAACAATCACCTAAGACGAGTGCACCCCCTTATGGAAGAGGCCCCCACTTGGAAGGAGTGCGCCATCGGAGACACTGGGAATCATGGGGATTTCCTCATGATGAGTCAGTCATCTTCAGACTCAACGTCTACAAAACGTGTAAACGTAGTGAGGCTAATGATTGAAAGACCCTTCCCACTGTACCACGGTTCCTCGTGGCCTCGTGTAGTGAAGACAGTCAGTCCTTTGCCATGGTAAATCCGTTTATTATTCAGAAAGGCGTTGATTCAACTTCCGGCCTTGTGAAATCCTGCTCTCCTTTACAGAATGGCACTTTGCTTTTGGAGACCACTTCTGTTACTCGAGCACAACTGCTTGCTGCCTCGCTTCTCCACGGTTACCCTTTTCATGTCGAGGCCCATAGAACTTTGAATTCTTTCTGTGGTATAATTCACACCAGGCTGTGCGACAGTCTACTCGAGATCAAAATCCAATCTTACCTCTCTGATCAGGATGTCATTTCCATCCATCATCTAATGAAAGAGGTAGATTCCTCCTTAGTGCCCACCTGCACTCTTTCTCACCTTCGTCCAAGATCAAAGCAGGCTATGAAATTATCACAGGCTGGCCGTACATTCAGAACCCAGTGCGCTGCTACCAGTGCCATCGCTTCAACCACACTAGAACGTCTTCTCGACACCAAGCCAAATGTGTAACCTGTGACAGGGATGTGAACAAGGACGATTGTCCACCTCATTCTCCACATTGTATTAACTGCAATGGCAGCCATGGCGCCTCCTGTCGGGATTGTCCGGTTATCTGTGAGTGCGCTGTTCAAGTGATCTGGATAAAGGTGCAAATGTCTTACCCAGTCGCTCGCAAGTTACTGGCTAGTTGCAAACCCCGTGTTCTCCCATCTGATACCCATAATTCTGTTCTTGTTACCCCTCGCTCCTTGAAGGACATATCCATACAGACACAGGACCTCCAATTCAGCTCTGAGGTTGTGAAATCGCCCAGTGTCATGGTAGCATCGCCATCCCCCCCTTCCAACTGTGCAACACGCCGTCAAACTATCGTTTCAAGGGGCGAAACCACCAGCTACACAACCGGGAGGCCGGAAAGGACAGTAGTAGTACTCCCGTGAAGACTTCTTCTGTCCCTCCAGCCAGACAACACCAGAGTCTTCCTCTAACCGCAAAGTCTCGAAGAATTCCACCTTCACCAACTGGAAGAACCTCTTTATGGTGTCGCACGTGATACCTTAGCACGGCCGGCCTCCATGTCGCCGGTGCACACCAACAACTGTTTTTCAGCGTTGGACTCCAGACAGACCACACAAGCAAGTCGACGTTTCTGTGGACCCCATGGAGCAGGATCCTCCTGCTTCTCTGCTCTGGAGTCGCGACTTTTCCTCAGCTGTCACTCGGCGACCGCTGAGGTGACACCCTTACATCTCTTCGTGACTCTCCTCCAATGGAACTTTCGCGGCCTTCGGTTTCACATAGTGGATTTATGGCTGCTTTTAGCATCACATTGTCCCCTTGTACTGTGCCTTCAGGAAACGAAATTGTGCCCTCACAAGTGCTTTGAGCTTCCACACTTCTTACCAATTCGTTTTGACATTCCCCTGAGGTCGGCATTCCATCTCATGGGGGCGTCACGCTGCTCATACGGGATGACATTCGTAGTCAACCCATCTCGCTGAGTACCAATCTTCAAGCTGTGGCAGTTCACATTTTCCTTCCCTGCCTGACATTTTCCCTCTAAACTATAAATGTCCCTCCATCATTCGCTGTCACTTTGGCATAGTTCCTTCAGCTTATTGGGCATCTACCTCCCCATTTTTGCTACTCGGTGAGTTAAATGCACATCATCCCCTTTGGGGTTCTCCCAGGACCTGTCAGAGGTGCCCTCTTGGCTGACCTTCTTAACCAACTTAACCCCTTCTGCCTTAACACTGGAGCACCCACTTTCCTTTCTGACTCCTTGCACACCTATACCCATTTGAGCCTATTCTCGTGCACTGCCCAGCTCGCCCATCGTCTTCAGTGGCCCATTCTTTCCGACACCTACGCGAGCAACCATTGCCCGTGTGCTATCTGTTTTGTGACTCCCCATTCATGTGCACACCCAGATGGCAGCGTCCTAAGGCTTACTGGCAGCTTTACTCCTCCCTGGCAATCTTCGAAGAATAAGATTTCCCCAGTTGTGATGACCAGGTGGAATATCTCACAAACATTATCCTTACTGCTGCAGAACATTCCATTCCCCACACTCCCTCTTTACCACGTCATGTCCCAGTCCCTTCGTGGACTGAGGCATGCCGCAATGCAATTCGCTTACAGAGACGTTCTCTTCGCGTTTTTAACAGTCATCCTACGATGGCAAACTGCATTTATTATAAACAGATGCGTGCAAAGTGTTGCCGCATTCTTCGCTATAGCAAAAGAGCTAACTGGATTTCATTCACTATTTCTTTTAACCGTTCCACCCCTTCCTTTGTCATGTGGTCCAACCTCAGACGGCTCTCTGGGACCAAGGTCCATTCCCCAATTTACGACCTGACAGTAGCTGTCATTGTCATGAAGGACCCTATTGCTATCTCCAACACCTTGGGCCAACATTTTGCAGAAGTTTCGAGCTGTTCCCACTATTACCCTGCCTTCCTCCATCGGAAACGAACAGAGGAGGCTCGGGCGATACCCTTCGCTTCTCCGAATCGTGAGTGCTACACTGCCACTTTTACTATAAGGGAGCTAGATTACGCTCTTAGTTCATCATGATTCTCCGCTCCAGGGCCAGACGCCGTGCAATCAATGTTGCAGTACCTTTCTGTTGCGGGCAAGCACTTTCTGCTAAACACAAACTACCGCATCTGGGCAGAGGGCACATTTCCCAGACGCTGGCATGAAGCCACTGTCATACCTATATGTATGTCCGGTAAGGACAAAAACCTTCCTTCTGGCTACCGCCCCATGTCTCTTAACAGCTGCGTTTGCAAGGTGATGGAACGTATGATTCATGCACGGCTGGTGTGGTGGCTCGAGTCTCGCAATTTACTGACGAATACACAGTGTGGATTTCGAGCGCGGCATTCTGCAGTTGACCATCATGTTACTTTGTCCACCCATGTCAAGAATGGTTTACTGCGGAAATCAGTCTGTGGCTGTGTTTTTCGATTTGGAGAAGGCCTAAGACACCTGCTGGAGAACTGTTGTCCTTCATCTTGTTTACACGTGGGTCTTTGCTCTGTTTCCTTCAGATATTTTTAAAAGACCGAGTTTTCAAGGTGCATGTGGGTTTTGCCTTGTCGGACACGTTTATCCAGGAAAACGGTGTGCCTCAGGATTTCATCCTGAGTGTCGTCGTCCGTGCATCGTCATTGACCCTATAATGGCCTGTCTCCCGCCGGGCATCTCCGGCTCCCTTTTTGTTGAAAATTTTGCCATCTATTGGAGAAGCCATCGGACTTCTCACTGAGCGGCGTCTTCAGCGATGTCTTGATAGTCTTCACTCCTGGAGGATCGACAATGGCCTTCGCATTTCCACTGAAAATACCGTCCGTATGAATTGTTTATCCCACCATCTTTACATCTTCGGCCTGTTGCTCTTCCGTTCGTTAAATCTACGAAATTGCTGGGGTTCATGCTCGATAGGAAACTCCCTTGGTCCTCCCATGTGTCTTACCTGGCAGCCCACTGTACTCGGTTCTTCAGTGTCATACGTGTCCTCCATGGTACTTCCTGAGAATCACCCTCCTCCGTTTGTACTGGTCCCTTGTCCGTTCGAATCTCTACTGTGGGTGCTTTGTGTGTCTGCACGTCCATCCCTCTTACGCCATCTCTACACTATCCACCACTGTGGCATCCGTTTGGCCACTGGTGCCTTTTACACTAGCAGAGTTTGTATGCTGAAGCTGCTAAACTACCACTGTCCTACCGCCATGACTTTCTCCTCAGCAGGTATGCATGCTGTTTGTCTGCCATGCGTGGCCGCCCCATCCTATGCCTCATTCTTTGACGATTCCTTTGATCCGCAGTATGGGGCTCGTCTTCTCCGTTACATCTTGGAGTCCATTTTCGGCACTTCGTATGGCGGCTTAACTTCACACTACCTGCAACTTTCAAAATGGTTCTAATGGCTCTGAGCACTATGGGACTTAACAGCTGAGGTCATCAGTCACCTAGAACTTAAGAACTTCTTAAACATAACTAACCTAAGGATATCGCACACATCCATGTCCGAGGCAGGATTCGAACCTGCGACCGTAGCGGTCGCGCGGTTCCAGATTGAAGCGCCTAGAACCACTCGGCCACCACGGCCGGCCCTGCAACTTTCCCAGCAGGTGGGAACCCCTCACCACCTTGGCTTTGTAAAGTCGCCTGTGTTAACTTTAGCCTTCATTCGCTTCCTAAGGACACTAGTCCAGTCTCGGTGCATCGCATTCAGTTTCACGACCTTCACATTGAACTTCGCGATTGTAGCTTTGTATACACTGATGGCTCTGACTGACAGTGGGGTCTTGTGTGCCTTCGTCATTGGCACCTGTGGCTTTCGATATCGGCTTCTGGCAAACTGCTCTATTTACAGCCGAGCTCTTCGTCCTGTATGAGGCAAAGGAGTACATCCAGCGACACAGCCTTTTCAACTGTGTTCTCTACTCACTCACTCAGCGGCCTTCAGCCCCCCTGCAGGTCCAGGGGTTAGAATAGGCCCGAGGTATTCATGCCTGCCGTAAGAGGCGACTAAAAGGAGTTCCAACCGTTTCGGCCTTCCATGTGATGGTCCCCCTTGGGGTTTGACCTCCAGTTTTCAAAATTCTACAGAAGTAAGAGCCTTTTGGGGAAGGATGCCTTATGTGGTGTATCACTGGTCCTCAGTGCACTAAGACCTTGGCACTCAGCATTGTAAATGCGTTGTAACCATACCCACTATTCCTCAAATTGGGCCTAAACGCCTGATGGGTTGCACAAGTAACGCCCATAGTGCGTCCCCATCTGCACCTACGATCATGGACTTTCAATGGCACCCGAAATCCAGCATGGTAGCCAGCCCATTGTGGTGGGGTCGTCACGTACCCTCTAGGTTGTAGCCCCCTGACAACACAGGGATCGTACTGCCGATACCTGAGCTGCACGCTCCCCATGTCGGCCAAGGACTAGATGCCCGTCTCCTTGCGGCATCAGGACTCCTGGCAACGGTCATCCTGCTGAGGCTGGGTGGCACCCGTGGGGAGCCCCCCCAGGGGGTCCACAACTCTTTTGTGGATACGTGCGTAGCGAGCACGGGACCCCGAGCTAATGTGGCCTTCCTTCCTTCCGGGCTGCATACCTTCCCTTTCCGCATCCTTCCCCATCCCTATCTTCGCCCCTCCTCCCCTCAGCTCTGGCTCTTTCCTTCCCTTTCTCCCCATCTGGGAGTATGGTTTGTGCCTACATCCGGAGACGGACGCTCGTAAATGTACTGCATTCTTCGCCTTCCTTGCTTTTATGTCTTCTTCCTTCCTTTGTCCTTCTCTTTTCCTTACCTCTTCTCTTTCCCTTTTCTCCGCTGCGGCGTTTGAGACCTCTCTTCTTTCCTTTCCCTTTCTCTTTCTCTTTCTTCCTCCCTGTGCGTGTCTGAAGGCCGACCCACGCCTTTTGTGCGTAGCCGGTGACGGGGTAACGCGTAATTCCCCGCCCCGGGTAGACAGGTAGGACACGTACGTACCCCCTGGTAATGGCCAGGCCCAGGGAGGGGTGATTACCCGAGCTGATACCTTCCGAAAATGCCGATTGGTCCCTTCGTCCGTTTGTCGGGAAGTGTGACCTGAGGTGTGAACAATCACCTAAGGCGGGAGTGCCCTCCGAGAGGGCCCCCACAAGGGAGGAGCGCGCCATCGGAGACGCCGGTAATCATGGGGGATTCTTCCGCAATGGTTTCCTCACCTTCCACTATGTCTGCTCACAAACGTAAGTATACTGAGTCTCAGCCACAGACGATTCTTCCATCGTTGCCACAGTTCCTTGTTGTTTCTCGGACTGATGAAGGTCACGACTTCTCCACAGTCAACCCTTTCATTATTCAGAAAGGTGTCGACGCAATTGCAGGTCCTGTAAAGTCTTGTTCCAGATTACGGAATGGCACCCTGTTGTTAGAAACACACAGTGCCCTCCAGGCACAAAAATTACTGCGTACTTCTCTGCTCCACACCTTCCCTGTCCGGGTGGAACCGCACCGTACCTTAAATTCCTCGCGTGGAGTCGTTTATACACGCTCCCTCGATGGATTGTCTGACGAAGAAATTCAGCACTATCTGTCTGACCAGGGCGTAACGGCAGTTCATAGAGTAATGAAACGGGTTGACACAAACATCATTCCAACCCGCACTGTCTTCTTGACATTTGACAAAGTTCAACTCCCATCGAAAATCAAAGCAGGCTATGAGATAATTTCCGTTCGCCCTTACGTCCCAAACCCTACGCGTTGCTATCGATGTCAGCGGTTCAATCACACCAGCCAGTCCTGTTCCAATCCGGCCAAATGTGTTACGTGTGGCAAGGATGCCCATGAGGGTGCTTGTCCACCTCCATCCCCTCGCTGCATCAACTGTATGGGTGACCACGCTGCTTCCTCTCGAGATTGCCCCGTTTTTAAGGACGAAAAGCTCATCCAGGAAATAAGAGTGAAGGAAAAGGTGTCGACCTTTGCTGCTCGAAAATTATTCGCCAGTCGCAAGCCCACCGTGCCTCAGACAGGAAAATACAGCACTGTCCTTGCTTCTCCTCGGCCAACAAAGGAGGCGGCCACGCAGACTTGCGACCTCACCTTTAGTGCCACGGTCGTCAGATCGGCCAGCGCAAAGATCGCTCGTTCAACCTCACCACTTTCGCCTGCCCACTCTATGGCTCACCCTTCGTCGAGTTCTGCTAAATCTCGAGCCCAAAAGTCGGACGCCAAGTCTTCGAAAAAAGAGCATACTCGTGAAGAGTTTTTACGTACCACAACTTCACAACCATCGGTTCCTCCTTCATCTAAACATCATTCTTCCAAGAAGGCTACAAAGAAACCCAGTTCCTCTCCTTCTCCACCAAGGCGTGTCCCATCTACAGCACCACCTGGCGGAAATCGCCCTCGGCCGTCTTCTGTGTCGCCGAGGCGCACTGCTGGTGGCCGGTCAACCGGCCGATCGCTGGTGGCAGGGGCTGCTCCTGACCAACCTATGGATCAGGATCTTCTGCCTTCGGCAGAATGCCATTCCATGCTGTCGGTTGCTAGCTCCGAGAAGTCTTTGAGTTGACAGCAACTTTGGTCACATTCCTCCATTTTCTGTTCACCCCATGTCCATTATCCACTGGAATATCCGCGGCATTCGAGCCAATCGGGATGAATTGTCGGTCCTCTTACGATCCTACTCGCCGGTCATCTTCTGTCTTCAGGAAACAAAGCTGCGTCCCCATGACCGCTTTGTTCTCCCTCACTTTCAGTCCGTCCGATATGACCTCCCCTCTGTTGAAGGCACTCCAGCCCATGGAGGACTCATGATTCTTCTCCATGATACTCTCCATTATCACCCAATCCCCTTAAACAGTTCCTTCCAAGCTGTCGCCGTCCGTCTTTCCCTTTCTGGATACACGTTCTCTCTTTGTACTGTATACATTCCATCATCCACACCAATGGCACGAGCTGATCTCCTTCATCTTCTTGGTCAGCTTCCACCCCCCTATTTGCTGGTTGGGGACTTCAATGCCCACCACCCTTTTTGGGGATCTCCACATCCTTGTCCACGTGGCTCTCTATTGCTAGACGTCTTCCACCAAGCGGATCTCGTTTGCCTCAACACTGGGGTCCCCACATTTTTGTCTGCCTCCACGACTAATTTATCTCATTTGGACCTTGCGGTCGGTACTGTTCCGCTAGCTCGGCGCTTCGAATGGTTCGCCCTTGATGATACACACTCGAGTGACCACTTTCCATGTGTCCTTAGACTGCAGCCTCCACTGCCATATATGCGCTCGCGATGCTGGAAATTTGCCCAAGCCGATTGGACACTTTTTTCGTCTTTAGCGACATTCGATGACCGTCGCTTTCCCAGCGTCGACGATGAGGTCACACATATTACCGACGTTATTCTTACAGCTGCGGAACGTTCAATACCACGCACCTCCGAATTGCCCCGGCGCCCCCCAGTTCCTTGGTGGAACGAGGCATGCCGTGACGCACTACGTGAGCGGCGACGTGCTCTTCGCATTTTCCGTCACCATCCTACTTTGACCAATTGTATCCGCTATAAGCAGCTCCGTGCGCGATGCCGTCGCGTCATCCGCGATAGCAAGAAGGCAGGCTGGAAATTCTTTATTAGCTCATTTAACACCTTCACTCCCTCCTCGGAAGTTTGGAGTCGGCTTCGACGGTTCTCAGGCGCGCCTAGTTCCTCCCCGGTCTCTGGGCTCACTGTCGCGCATGATACCTTAGTTGACCCCGTCGCAATTTCTAACTCATTGGGTCAGCACTTTGCTGAGATTTCGGGCTCTTCAAATTGCCCTCCAGCGTTTCTCCCGAAGAAACGTGCAGCAGAAGTGCGACATCTTGCTTTCTCCTCTCAAAATCACGAAAGCTACAATACTGTTTTCTCCATGCGGGAACTCCAACATGCCCTCTCTTCCTCTCGCTCCTCCGCCCCAGGACCGGATGGTATCCATGTCCAAATGTTGCTGCATTTATCAACCCATAGTCTGCGTTACCTCCTTCGCCTTTCTAATCGAATTTGGACCGACAGTACCTTTCCCAGACGGTGGCGGGAAGCTATTGTCGTTCCCGTTCCGAAACCTGGAAAGGACAAACATCTCCCCTCTAGCTATCGCCCCATTTCTCTCACGAGTAGTGTCTGTAAGGTTTTGGAGCGTATGGTGAATTACCGTTTAGCTTGGTGGCTGGAATCCCGCAGTCTTTTAACACCAGCCCAATGCGGATTTCGGAAGCATCGTTCTGCAGTTGACCATCTTGTTGCTCTCTCCACTTACATCATGAACGGTTTTCTCCGGAGGCTCCAAACGGTAGCAATATTTTTTGATCTGGAGAGAGCATACGATACCTGTTGGAGGACAGGCATCCTCCGCACACTGTTCTCTTGGGGCTTTCGAGGCCGGCTGCCCCTTTTTCTTCGCGAATTTATGGCAGAGCGCACTTTTAGGGTGCGGGTGAACACTACTCTCTCCCGTACTTTCTCCCAAGAAAACGGGGTACCCCAGGGATCCGTGCTGAGTGTTGTACTGTTTGCCATCGCCATAAATCCCATTATGGATTGTCTCCCTCCTGATGTCTCGGGCTCCCTCTTTGTGGACGATTTTGCGATCTACTACAGCTCTCAACGGACCAGCCATCTTGAACGACGTCTTCAAGGATGTCTCGATCGCCTCCACTCGTGGAGCATCGAAACTGGCTTCCGTTTCTCACCCAGTAAGACCGTTTGTGTCAATTTTTGGCGACGTAAGGAGTTTCTTCCGCCCTCCTTACATCTAGGTCCTGTCAACCTTCCGTTTTCAGACGTCGCTAAATTCTTGGGTCTTATGTTTGACAGAAAACTATGCTGGTCCTCCAACGTTTCCTATCTTTCGGCTCGCTGTCTGCGATCGCTTAACACCCTCCGTGTCCTGAGTGGTACCTCCTGGGGAGCGGACCGAGTGGTCCTTCTCCGCCTCTATCGCGCCTTAGTGCGCTCGAAATTGGATTATGGAAGCATAGTCTACTCCTCTGCTCGGCCGTCTATTCTTCGGCGTCTCGACTCTATCCACCACCGTGGATTACGTTTAGTGTCTGGAGCTTTTTACACTAGCCCTGTGGAAAGCCTTTATGCTGAGACTGCTGAACCTCCGCTGTCCAATCGGCGAGCAGTCCTCCTGAGTCGTTATGCAAGCCATCTGTCTTCCATGCCTGCTAATCCAGCCCATGACCTTTTTTCGACGCCTCCTTTGATGTAGGGTATGCAGGCCGCTCCTCCTCCCTACTACCCCCGGGAGTCCGCTTCCGTCAACTGCTCCATTCTCTTTCCTTCCGCTTTCCTAAAACCTTCTTGACAACTTGGGGTACAGCACCGCCTTGGCTCCGTCCCCGGATCTGCCTGCTCCGTGACCTTTGTCAATTTCCCAAGGATGGTACCCCTACACTTGTTTATCGTCGGGCATTTGCTGCTCTATGTGCACAAATGACGGACGCCACATTTATTTACACCGACGGCTCGAAAACATCGTTAGGTGTAGGGAGTGCCTATATTGTTGGCGACACCCCAAATCGCTTTCGGCTTCCCGACCAGTGTTCGGTTTATACTGCGGAACTTTACGCTGTTTCCAGGCTGTCCACTACATCCGCCGCCATCAGCGGATACAGTACGTTATCTGCTCAGATTCTCTCAGCTCTCTCCTCAGTCTCCAAGCTCTTTACCCTGTGCACCCTCTGGTCCACCGGATTCAGGACTGTCTGCGCTTGCTCCACCTGGAGGGCGTCTCGGTGGCGTTCCTCTGGCTCCCGGGACACGCTGGTATCTGGGAATGAGGCGGCCGATACAGCGGCCAAGGCTGCAGTCTCTCTTCCTCGGCCAGCTATTCAGTCGCTTCCCTTCACCGATCTACGGAGCGGTTTATGTCGCCAAGTTGCTCATTTATGGCATGCGCATTGGTCGGCACTTCCCCGTAATAAATTGCGGGAAGTGAAAGCCCTTCCTTGCGCTTGGACCTCTTCCTCCCGAACGCGTCATCGGGAGGAGGTAATTTTAGCTAGACTCCGGATAGGGCACTGTCGTTTTAGCCATCGACATCTTTTAAGCGGCGATCCTCCCCCACTCTGTCCCCACTGCTCTCAGCTGTGGACGGTAAGACACCTTTTAATTGAATGCCCCTATTTTAATCCGTTACGCTCCCGTCTACAGCTATCGCCTGATCTATCGTCGATTTTAGCAGATGACACGCGCTCAGCCGACCGCGTTCTCCAGTTTTAGTGACAGTGAAATGACGTCAGTCATTTGAAGCTTTTTTTAGGGACAACCACCCCCTTTCTGAAGTGGATTTTTAAGCATTCTTCTATTTTTAGTTTCTCCAATTTTCTGACTTTATTCCCATTGCTGCTGGTTTTCAATTTCGGTTTTTTACTGTCTTAAGTCACGGGCTGGGTGCTAATGACCATAGAAGTTTTGCGCCCTAAAACCACAAAAAAAAAAAACCGTGGGGAGAGCCCCTGGTCATAGTGGGTGGTATCGGGGCGGACGTTTCGCAGATGAAACGTCAACATGTATCAGGTCGCTCTGCGGCCGAGTGTTTTAAAAAGAAAGGTACTGTCTCTGGTTCTGGTTCTCCTGCCCTTTCCCCCTTGGCCACTCCCTGGGAGGAAGGACAGGCCCGCCGGCTTGGGGCGAAGTACTTCCCCCGCTATTTAGTCTGTTCTAGGACCGATGGGGGGACGTTCGCCACCTCCAAGCCCATGTTCTTTGTCCAGCACATCGAGGACATCTTCGGGGAAATCGAGGCTCTCAGTAAAATGCGTTCGAGGTCCGTTCTTATGAAGACCACCTCCGCCTCGGCGGCGCTCCAGGCGTGCGACCGACTAGGGGACATCCCAGTGTCCATTGTCCTGCATCTGGCACTGAATAGGACGCAGGGGGTTATTTTTCATCGGGACCTCCTGCTGAAATCTGATGAGGAGCTCAGGGGCAACCTGGAGCGCCGAGGCGTGCATTTCGTCCGGCGAGTCCAGCGCGGCCCCAAAGACCGTCGCATCGACACTGGGGCCTTTATCCTCGCCTTCGAGGGGGACGTTCTCCCGGAGAAGGTAAAGGTGACGTGCTACTGGTGCGACGTGCGACCTTGCGTCCCGCCTCCTATGTGCTGCTTTCTGTGTTTGCGCTTTGGGCACATGTCGTCACGGTGTGAGGCTGAGCCCCTTTGTGGCGATTGTGGACGTCTTCTTCGTGAGGAACATACATGCACCCCACCACCTCGGTGCGTCAATTGTCCTGGCATCCACTCGCCTAGATCTTTAGACTGCCCCGCGTATCAGATGGAGAAGAAGATTCAAGAATTAAAAACTTTGGATCGTCTCACTTATTCTGAGGCCAGGAAGAAGTATGACCGCCTCCATCCCGTGACGTTGATAACTTCGTTTGCCTCAGTCATGTCCACTCCTTCCACAGTATCCTCACCCCTATCCTGTCCCCCCTCCATCTCCTCCCCCCATCCCGGGTCTATGCCTCCGCCTCCCAAATCCCTCCCTTCCAAATCCTCTTCCCTCGCGGCCCCTGCCCCCTCTGCCCCAGGGGCCACCCTTCCTCCTCCTCCCCCTCCGCCGCCTGAGAAGCGATCCTCTTCTCAGGCGTCCATCGGGGAAACGTTCCGGACCCCGGCTTCCGAGGTCCGGCGTTCCAAAACGGACCCCGCGCGTGAGGACCTTCTTTGGGTCCAGCCCACCATCCCCGTGCCTCATCGGACTTCCAAGAAGGCCACCAAGAAGAAATCTTTATCCCCCTCTCCACACCGGCGCGTTTCGTCTGGCGCTCCATCCGTGAGTCGCTGCTCCCGGCCGTCCTCAGTTTCGCCGGGACGCTCTGCTGCCAGGCGCTCAGCTGGCCTCTTGTCGGCGAATGATGCTGCCCCTCCTACGCAACCCGGGAAAGCGGCCGCAGCTGGCGACGACTCGGTGGAACAGGATCCGCCTCCCGCCGGTTGTAGCGTTGTTCCCTCGAAACCTGGCCCTCTGCGGCCGTCGAGGTGACCAGCTCTTCACCTGTTTCGTTCCCCCTTTTTCTGACTAGCGATGGCTTTGTTACATTGGAACATTCCATCTAATCGGGAGGAATTAAAACTGCTCCTCCGCCTGCACTGTCCGCTCGTCCTTGGTCTCCAGGAAACCAAGTTGCGCCCAACTGACCGTATTGCTTTTACCCACTATACCTCGGAGCAGTCTGACCTCACCCCTGTGGACGGTATTCCAGCTCATGGTGGGGTCATGTTGCTCGTTCGGGACGATGTCTGTTACCATCCCATCCCATTGACCACCCCACTCCAAGCAATAGCTGTCCGTATTACTCTCTCTGCCTTTACTTTTTCTGTTTGTACCGTCTACACTCCATCGTCATCCACAGTTAGTCGAGCTTACATGATGCACCTGATTGTTCAGCTTCCTCCGCCGTTTTTATTGTTTGGCGACTTCAATGCCCATCATCCCCTTTGGGGCTCTCCTGCATCCTGTCAGAGAGGCTCCCTCTTGGCGGATGTCTTCAACCATCTCAATCTTATCTGCCTCAATACTGGCGCCCCGACTTTCCTCTCGGACTTTACTCATACCTACTCCCACTTGGACCTCTCGATCTGTTCTACCACTCTTGCCTGTCGGTTCGAGTGGTATGTCCTTTCTGAAACCTATTCGAGCGACCACTTCCCCTGTGTCGTTCGTCTCCTGCACCACACCCCATCCCCACGTCCTTCGAGCTGGAACATACCGAAAGCTGACATTTCCGGACCACGATTTTCTCAGTTGTGACAGTCAGGTCGAATACCTCACGGCTGTTATCATCAATGCTGCCGAACGTTCCATTCCTCGTACTACCTCTTCTTCACGTCGCGTTTCCGTCTCCTGGTGGAATGAGGCTTGTAGAGACGCTATCCGTGCTCGACGACGTGCTTTACGCACCTTTCGCCGCCATCCTACGTTGGCGAATTGTATTGGATACTACTCCGAGCGCAATGCCGTAGAGTCATCAAAGACAGCAAAAAAGCTTGTTGGGCCTCACATGAATACTGCTGGTACAAAGCCGGTGTAATACAATACGGAGAGAATCGACTTCAGTTCTAGGGAGGTGCACGTCTTGTGTGAGCTATCGACTCTATACTGCGCGTCATCGTGCGTGCCTCCCATTGGCTTTGTGGAGGGAATAGCACGCAAGGCTGAAGGCTTGCATATCAGTGATACTGCTTAACACGCCACACAGTTCAGGACTAGCGTCGCCAGTCGTTTTATTATAATAAAATCCTAAAATCACTCGATCTTACAGAAGATTTACCCATATCGATAACGAGCCTTCAGTCTAGACGTTCAGTTCATAAAAAGTTGTCCACGGAGCACGCACACTGCCACACGAAGAAAGCTCGCCGAAGAGACACTGGATAGAAATCCTCAAAAACAGGAGAGGGAGCGCGCAGTACAACATAACACCACTTGATCAGAGAACTGACGCTTACGGAGGAAAATTGTATAGCTTCCGAACTCTGGGCGATTACCGGAACGAAAGGAAGGAAGATGGATTTTCACTTTTTACACAGTCACCCCGATTGTGATACGCCGTCGGTCTTGTAGCACTAGGGCCCCCACTTCCCTTTAAATTCACCGTCCTTCACGCACAGGTGGTGTTCTACTTAGTTTTTCTTCATTCAGACTTGTTGGTCCATACTTCCAGCATCCATACAATTTAACAACTGTCATAAGATTGTGCAATTTTTTATGTATACTAACATCATTTGGCACGGATTGGTAGGGCGTTCGACCCCTTCAAATTCAGAAACTCCACCTTATCAGTGGGTTGCGCCATTCTATTTTGGCTGCTCTAGTGGCATGTTTTACGCTACGATGGCGCTTGGTATCAGTATGTACCATGATTGCAGACGTTCACCCACAGAAAAAAATGTGGTCTGCTGTAATAGCAGCCAGTGTCAATATGGTAGAAACAGAGATGCGGGACCAAAAGCTCCAACTGATAGGCTTGAAACAGAAACGCCAACTTTTTCAGTGGCTCACAGACTCTCGAACTCTGGAACTGTCCGGGTGACTCGCCTGGCCGGAACCAACTGAAGACAGTTCTTATCTTACATCGCGAGCCTCTGTTGGTCACGTAGAGTTTTCCAGTGACATAGGTGCGTCAATCCTGTTGCATGCGTGTGGTGGCTAGCTTCCACTGGTGCGAGGCAGCAGTCTTCTAGGCTTCAGAAGGGGACCCCGCACCGGCAGACGAGACGTAACGACTGTCAGCCCCATCCAAATCAAACCCCTTAAGGCGACAACTGTTAATATGCATTCTAAAAAGCAAGGGAATCTACTTCGCGGTTACCATGAAGGGAGAAAGCATACATGGGCTAGTCCGCGATGCTCTCGGAAATCAGATACGCTGGATTGTCCGCTTCTACGCACCTCAGAGGAAAGCGGAGAAGAGAGATCCTAGCCTATAACCCTCCCCCCCTTTTTTTTAATCAGATCGCTCTCTTGGCATCAGACGTGAAGGTCGATTTCCTATCAGTGAGGTAGAACTTCGCATCTTCGTCTCTTGCCTCGCCTGTCCGCAATTATGAGTACCACTGGCAGCACTATACCTCTCGTAGCACTTACTTATTTTTGCAGTTCATCTGCATCACTTACATACTTCCTATATAGTTCCTTATGCTTAAAGAGAGAAAATGGATAATCACTGACCTTTAACTTTGTGATCTCGATTTTCGGAAGGTCTTCTCTATCAGCCAGTCCCAGAACAGCTACCGAGCGAAGTGGTACATTGATTAGGACGCTGAACTCGCATTCGGGAGGATGACTGTTCAAATCCCCGTTCGACCATCCAGATTTAGTTTTTCGGTTATTTCCCTAAATGAATGCAGGCAATTGCCGAGACTGTTCCTGTGAAAGGTCACTTTAGTTTTCGTTCCCCATCCTTGAATCAGAGCTTGTGTTCCATCTCTAGTGACCTCTTTGTCGACGAGACATTAAACTTTAATCTTTCTTCATCCCTTCGAACACAGTTCCTATCATAGGACACACAGCAACTTCAGTTCTGTGTTAGCCTTAAAACGCCTACCCGTCGTAGGTCGATCCCTCCGACGAAACGTACTCTGTTGGAAATAATCTACGGCTTCTATAGCTGGCTCTGTAAATCATGCTTTGAGACTGTAGCATGTCGTATATTGGAGATGATTGTATGATTATATGATAGCGGAACAAACACTGGTACCAGTTACTTCTGTAAAATATCTGGGAGTATGCGTGCGGAACGATTTGAAGTGGAATGATAATATAAAATTGTTGGTAAGGCGGGTACCAGGTTGAGATTCACTGGGAGAGTCCTTAGAAAATGTAGTCCATCAACAAAGGAGGTGGCTTACAAAACACTCGTTCGACCTATACTTGAGTATTGCTCATCAGTGTGGGATCCGTACCAGATCGGGTTGACGGAGGAGATAGAGAAGATCCAAAGAAGAGCTACGCGTTTCGTCACAGGGTTATTTGGTAACCGTGGTAGCGTTACGGAGATGTTTAGCAAACTCGGGTGGCAGATTCTGCAGGAGAGGCGCTCTGCATCGCTGTGTAGCTTGCTCGCCAGGTTTCGAGAGGGCGTGTTTCTGGATGAGGTATCGAATGTATTGCTTCCCCCTACTTATACCTCGCGAGGAGATCACGAATCTAAAATTCGAGAGATTCGAGCGCGCACGGAGGCTTTCAGACAGTCGTTCTTCCCGCGAACCATACGCGACTGGAACAGAAAAGGGAGGTAATGACAGTGGCACGTAAAGTGCCCTCCGCCACATACCGTTGGGTGGCTTGCGGTGTATAAATGTAGATGTAGACAAGAAATATTGAAAGAAGTGTAAAGAAAGTGTTGCACTGGAGTCAGAGGCGAGAGAGAACTGGCGACGTAGTAAGAAACTGGACTCGTATTCGAGAGGACGGCATTTCAAATCCCCATCCGGCCTTCGATTCCTGTTTTCCTTATAATTTCTTACGGCAAATTTCTGAATGGTTTCTTAGGAAAGTAAATAGTGGAGTTTCTTCTGCCCTTCCCAAATTAGTTATTGCTCCACTTTTAACGACTTCGTCGTTAATTGAATGTTAAACCGTAATCTTTCACCTTCCTTCAAACAACGAATTACATTAGATGTGGCAGAATACAGCCACACCAACAAGGTAAGATTAAATACGATGCATCGTTATTGACGTGACGAACTCTACGTACAGCGTAGTAAAAGAAGCAATAGAGTTCGTGACAGACAATTTAATTAAGAGGGATAGAGGCTGTAGTCTAGCGAGGGATCTGGCGCTCAATTAGCTTAAGTGAGGTCGGAAAAGGTACAAATTATCCCTCCCTGCATGCGTATGTGCGTTTCGCTCTGTTTGTTATAAAACATAGGAATGCTAATGAAATGACTTCCGCTACCGCAAATTGTATACTGGACTATTTTCAGAGTGGGCCTTTCTTGTATTCGTTTGAAACATTATGCGGAGTCCGAGCAATCTACGTCGGTTTAAAAACGTACTTGTCTAATGGTAACGCTTTGGTAATAAATTGGGGAGGAAAGTACTATTTTTAACCGATTTAACTTGGCTGTTTGCCATTTTCTCATAATTAGTAAATGTCGTTTCTCCCAGTGTGGTTTCAGCTTTCATTTGTCTGCATATTGTCTAATGGTGTGCTAATGGCATCACGTGTATAAAATATTTTCAGTGCACGCATAGGTTGAAGTCAGTGTAAAATTGATAGATCGGAATATCTACCATGTTCTTAGTCAGGAAAGTAGCTAAATTTGAAAGAGATAACGGAATTCCTGGTATACAGGATGTCCGTCCTAATACTCCTAAGGCACATTTTCTTTGATGTTTCGACATTCCGTATTTGTAAAGTGTACCTATAGTGAGCCCAAATAAATACTTGCTAGTCTCATCTTTCGTGCGACACCCATTGTCGATGGGAACGGTAGGTTTGTTTGCCGTTACAAACAAACGAATTTTTAACGAAGGAATTTACGCTCACATTCCATAGAGCGGTTCCAAATTAGTTGACTGCAACATTCTTTTTATCTCTATGTATTAATAGACAGTAAAACACGAAGGATAGTGTACTCCAGCAGGAACTCATGCTCCGCCCTGGCCCACACTGTCTGCAATCGTCATCCAGCAGCGCTGCTCAGTCGCTGCTGGAATACTAGCTATTCGTGTTCTAGTGTCACTGTCAATACATACCGTCGAAACGAATAACCCCGAAAGACTAATTCGGGATCGATATATCAAATGGAAACGGAAAATTCCGCTTTAAAAACTGTTTTGTTCTTAACGGTAAATAAACCGATGTTTCCGTTATACACGGGGCGTCACAAGAAAGAGGTGATAAGTATTTGTTTGGGTTGACTTCAGCTAGACTTTGTAAAACCAGAAATTATAAATATCTGGGAAAACCCCAGAGAAATTCACCTGACGACTCTACAGACGGACACTGTATAAATCGTGGAGATCCTACCTGCGACCTGGTAACACGATGGGTGGTCAGTCTTCATCATCACGAAAACTACTTACGCAGATTTAATTTTGTTTGCTTGCAGGTAGGTATCTCTTGGTACACAATGAAATACCCACGCCGCAGTACTGTTGCACGCCGCTAGAGGAGCCAAAACCAAATGGCACAGTCCGTTGCTAAATTCGATATGGGCTGCGTCAGTTTGCTTTGAATTCTCTAGAGTCCTTGAGAGGTACTTTTCGGTCAAGATTACTTTCTTCAGACATTTTCTCTTCCTATACTTCTGAGTCTGAATAGCCTTTTTTTGGGTCTTGAATTTCTGAGACACTTTTTTCTGTTAGGCCTAAGGGAAAGAGTCGGTTGGAATGATAGCACTATTCAGTCGGTTTGAAACTAAATCATTGCCACGTTGTTACTCAGAATATTATGGAATTCGTATACTCCTGTCTCAAAGCAAAATAACTTAAGAGAAACATTCGGCCATTTCATGGTCTGCTCATCAGGAGGAAAACACACTAACATGTATCGTACATGGAACGTCGGAAATACTGTACTTTGGTGATCTTTGCTAATTTCTCAGAAGTAACTGTTGTGGGTTCCTGGCTAAGATTATTTCAAGAAATAAACCTTACACGGCTAAATTTTCTTTGTTATTTAGTCACAACTGAATATGTAAAGAAATAAAAGTGGAGTTGTATAAGGGTTTGTCCGCCTCCATAACTATGTGATCTGCGCACGTGTCTGCCATGTAGAGGATCCGGTTTCAGTTCCTGGTACTGCCAGGGATCTTCCCTAGTGTGAGGACTGGGATGGGGTCCACTCAACGTCGTGTGCCAGATAAGGAGTTCCTCGAGTGAGGACGGCTCCAGTGTCGGAAGCCGAGAACGAACAGGAAAGCAGTGCGCTGACCCCACGCCCCTCCATGCTGCATTCGAGTGACTTTATTGGCAGATGCTTACACGGCGATCGGTGAGCATCGCGCCGTCCTCTGTACGAGATCGCCGTGTTTACTTTTTCAAGTTGTAAAAGAGGTACTTCATGGAAATATTGTAGCTGTCGTACCACCCATTTCGCTTCAGGTAAATGCCGAGATGGTTTCTTTGTAAAAGGGCTCGGCCGACTTCCTTCCCCATGCGTCCCTAATCCATTGACCTCGCTGTTAGGTCCCCTTCCACAAATCAACCAAGAGAACACGTCAATAAAGTGCTTGACATAAACCACACATCAGAAGCGTAATGTGCGTAAAATTTTCTCGTGGTACAACATTAACTGGCTTCGTAAACTCGGAAAAACTGTCACCTTCCAACCTAACCTAGAACTTTGGCTACTCCACTTAGGTCTTTCATCACAAGCTTTATTCCAAAGAATGTCCACAGCCCGTGTTCTACTGGCAAGCGTAGCTTGCTCTAGATTGCGGGGTCCTGGGTCTGATGCCCAGGCCGGTCGAAGATTTTCTTCGCTTGGCGTTTGGGTGTTGGTGTTCTAACTATTTCATCGTATTTTTATCGACGCTCAAATCGCCGAAGTGGCGTCAAATAAACACACTTACAATAGGTGACAGAACAAACCAAGATGGGATCTCCCGGCAAATTATTGCATGATCATTTCATTTTATCCCAAAAAAATGAAAAAAGAAGCGAAATAAACTTCAGTGCTATGTTCTCAGTTTGACTAAGTGTGAACTTCGACGGTAAGATAATTGCGTTATAGGTTCAAATATTCAGATGTTGAACAGGATTTGTGACTGGTGTAAGGAATGGCAGCTAACTCTAAATATAGATAAATGTAAATTAATGCAGATGAATAGGAAAAAGAATCCTGTAATGTTTGAATACTCCATTAGTAGTGTAGCGCTTGACATAGTCACGTCGATTAAATCCCCCTAGGGGGTCCACAACTATTTTGTGGATACGTACGTGGCGAACACGGGGCCCCGAGCCGTTGCACCCTTCTTTCTCTCCAGGGCTGCATTTCCTTTCCCTTCCCCTCCTTTCCCCTCCATGCTCCTTTCCCCTCGCCCTCTCCTCTCCCTCTCTTGATGTCCTTGCTTATGTTGGTCCCCGCTATCCTCCTGGTTCTGTTGGTTTTCCAATTCGGCTTTGTTGCATAATCATCTCCTCCTTTTGGCATTCCTTGGTCCCCCTCTGGGGTTTGACCTCCATTACAAAATTTCTCCTCCGTAGTGTGAGCCATTTGGGGAAGAGCACCTTACCTAGTGTCTCCGACGTGCGCCCTCCTAGTACATTCCACCTTTTCTTTCACGTCGTTGTCTGATACTTGGGTGCATAGCCAGCACGGTAGCCAGCCCGTGTGTTGGGGTCGCTATGTACCCTTTTGGTTGAGCCTCCTGAACACACAGGGATCACACTTCTGATACCTGAGCTGTGACCACCTCATGCATGCCTTGGAGTGGTTGCTCGTCATCCTGGAGCATCGGAACTCCCGGCAATGGCCACCGTGCCAGACGGCCCTTGCTGTGGCTGGGTGGCGCCCGTGAGGAGAGCCCCTGATCGGAGTGGGTGGTATCAGGGCGAACGCTATGCAAATAAAACGCATACGGGTCCAGAACTCTGGCCGTTCTTTTGCGGCCGTCTCTCTGCGTGGAACTGATTCCTCAAGTGCTGCTTCTCTTGCCCCTTCGGCCTTCCCTTCCATGGCTACCCCCTGGGAAGAGGGTCAGGCCCGTTGGCTAGGGGCAAAACCTTTCCCCCGTTATCTAGTTTGCACCAGGACTGATGGAGATACTTTCACCAATACCAAACCTTTATTCTTTGTGGAACACATTGAAGACAAGTTTGGCGAAGTGGACTCCCTGAGCAAGATGCGGTCGGGTTCGTTGCTGATAAAAACTGCTTCAGCTGCCCAATCTGCGGCCCTTCGTGCCTGTATACATCTTGGCACAATACCTGTGTCCATTACCCCCCCACCAGTCTCTAAATATGGTACAAGGTGTGAATTTTCACAGGGACCTCATCCTTCAAACTGATGAGGAACTTCGGGACAATCTCGGACGGCGGGGTGTTCACTTTGTTCGGCGTGTTCAGAAGGGTCCTAAAGACAATCGTATTGATACTAGTGCCTTTATCCTGGCCTTCGAAGGGGAAGCACTCCCTGAGAAAGTTAAGATTATGGTCTATCGTTGTGATGTGAAGCCGCACATCCCACCTCCTATGAGGTGTTTTAAGTGCTTGCGTTTTGGCCACATTTCTTCCCGCTGTTCACAGGCCCCTCTCTGTGGTGACTGTGGACGTCCACTCCATAAGGGGAGTCCCTGTGTTCCCCCTCCTGTATGTGTAAACTGTCATGGTAGTCATTCTCCACGTTCACCAGATTGCCCAGTATATAAGAAGGAAAAAAAGATGCAGGAGTAAAAGTCCCTCGATCGTTTAACCTACACAGAGGCCCGTAAGAAATATGCACGACTCCACCCTGTGTCCATGACATCTAGTTACGCCTTGCTTACATCTTCACCCCTTCCTCCCTCATCCTTACCCCCATCCCGGACTCCTCTCCTCTCCCCCTCCCCTGCGGCTCCCACACCTTCTCCTATGGGCGCTGCTCCCCCTCCCCAGCCGGAGAAGTGTCCCACTCCCTCGGCGTCTGCCGGTCAAGGGCGCCCGGTCTCTTTCTGTTCCTGATCTTGCTGCAGCTGGCTCCTTCATGCCACACAGTCCTCCTCGATCTCAGCCTGAAAGGAAGAAGAAACATAATTCCCGGGACAAAGAGCCTCTGGTGTCGCCGGAGGTCCCTTCCCCGACTTCACAACCGGATTCTGACCTGTCGTTCATGGATGTCGCCCCTTCCTTGTCGGTGACGGGTGGGGACCTGGCGGTATGACTGGATTTAAAGTGTTCAGCCCCCATTTAAACCATCGTTCTGTGGTTCTCCAATGGAATTGTAATCCCTTCTTTCGTCCTACTCTGCAGCTTGTGTGGTTCTCCAGGAATCTCATTTTACTGATGCTTGACTCACCGACCCTCCGTGGGTTCCGTGTTTTCTGTCGAAATCGGTTCGGACCCCTGCGGGCTTCTGGTGGCGTTCGTACATTGGTCCGTACAGACATTGCTAGCACGTGGATTCCTCTTCAAACTACATTGGAAGCGGTTGCTGTTAAGGTCCACTTCGACTCTGCAATCACAGTTTGCAATCTTTATCTCCCTCCTTACAGGACTCTCACACCTGCTACCTTAACCACCCTTCTTCAGCAACTTCCTCCTCCCTTCCTCCTCCTTGGGGATTTTAAAGCTCATCATCCTTTGTGGGGCAGTGCCTTTCCATCTAGACGAGGTCTTCTTATAGACCAATTTATTGCAGACCACGACCTGTGCCTTCTTAATGATGGCTCCCCTACTGATCTTTCTCTTTCTTCTCCCTCTCTCCTCCCTTCATTACACTGGTCGCCACACGACGACCTTTGTGATAGTGACCATTTCCCGTTGATTATCACGCTCCCTTCCCGCTCCCCGATGGACAGGTTGCCTCGTTGGTCTTTCCAACGCGCCGATTGGCCTCTATACACTGCACAGGTCGCGTTTTCTCCCTCTTTGTCGGGTTGTATTGATGACGTCCTACGTGACGTGTCTGACGCGATTGTTCGCGCTGCTAGCCTTGCTGTCCCGCGCTCATCTGGACTATTTCGTCGCCTGCAAGTCCCGTGGTGGAGTACGGCTATTGCCATTGCCATCCGTGATCGCCGTCGAGCTTTGCAACACCCATCCGTAGCCAGCCTTACTACCTTTAAACGCCTTCGCGCTAAAGCCCGTTATTTAATCAAACAGAGAAAGCGGATATGTTGGGAACGATTCGTTTCTTCCCTTGGTTCTACTGTCCCTCTGTCACGGGTATGGGCTACACTTCGCTCTCTCCAAGGTTGCCATCGGCAGTCCACTCTCGCAGGCCTTCACCTCCCAGATGGCATTTGTACGGACCCATTAGTTCTTGCAGAACCTCTAGCGACCCGTTTTGCAGTGGCATCAGCGTCAGCCTCCTATCCAGCTGCTTTCCTTCATCAAAAACAGCGGGCTGAAGCTTCCACCTTATGTTTCACCCCTTGTGAGTCAGAATCTTACAACGAACCTTTTACTGAATGGGAATTCCTTTCTGCTCTATCTTCTTCTCATGATACGGCCCCTGGCCCAGATTCCATTCATAACCAACTGCTTCAACATCTCAGTGCTCCACAACGGCAACATCATCTTCGGGTGTTTAACCGTATCTGGCTCCAGGGTGACTTCCCTTCTCAGTGGAGGGATAGCATTGTGGTTCCTGTCCTTAAGCCTGATAAGAACCCCCTATCTGTTGACAGCTATCGGCCAATTAGTTTGACCAATGTTGTTTGTAAGTTACTTGAACGGATGGTAGCCCGTTGGCTCAATTGGGTCCTCGAATCTCGGGATCTATTGTCCCCTTACCAGTGTGGCTTTCGAGAGGGACGGTCTCCAATCGATCATTTACTCCGCTTGGAATCCGCAGTCCAGCAGGGTTTTTCCCAGCGCCGCCATTTGGTTGCAGTGTTTTTTGACCTTCGCAAGGCCTATGACACGGCCTGGCGCCATCACATCTTACTTACCCTTCATCAGTGGGGTCTTTGGGGCCCACTCCCGATTTTTATCCGTCAGTTCCTGATCCATCGGTCATTCAGAGTCCGAGTTGGTACTGCTTTTAGTTCTCCACGGACCCAGGAGACGGGCATCCCACAGGGTTCTGTCTTAAGTGTCCTTCTTTTCCTCATTGCTATCGATGGACTTGTGGCCTCTGTCGGTGCCTTGGTCGCCCCTGCCCTGTATGTGGATGATTTCTGCATTTGGGTTAGTTCCTCCTCGATGGCATCTGCAGAACGGCAGCTCCAGGTAGCTATACGGCGTGCCTCTGCATGGACCCTCTCACACGGGTTTCAATTCTCTCCTTTAAAATCGCGAGTGGTCCACTTCTGTCGCCGTACTACGATCCACCCTGATCCAGAGCTATCTCGCTGCACAAAGATTGCCTGTGGTCCCACAGTTTCATTTCTTGGGTCTTCTTTTCGACAACAGTCTCACTTGGCTGCCCAATGTCAGACTCCTGAAGGTAGGATGCTTCCGTAAACTCAATGTCCTTCGCTTCCTTGCCCACTCCTCTTGGGGTGCGGACCGTTCCCTCCTCCTCAGTCTTTATCGTGCTCTAGTTCTGTCTCGCTTGGACTATGGTTGTCAAGTTTATGGTTCAGCTGCTCCTTCCACACTGCACGTGCTGGATCCAGTCCACCATCGTGGTATCCGTTTGGCCACCGGTGCCTTCCCTACTAGCCCTGTTGATAGTCTCCTGGTTGAAGCTCGGATCCCCCCCCCCCCCCTTTCTGTTCGGCGGTCCCAGCTTCTGGTGTCTTACGCACTCACTATCCGTTCCTCTCCCACTCATCCTTCCTATTCTATCCTGTTCCCAGACCGTGGACGTCACCCACCCGACTCCTGCCCTCGGGCGGGTTTACCGGTTGGGCTGCGCCTTGCGTCTCTCTGCCGTGAGTTTCAGCTTCCTTCTTTGTCCTGTCTTCCTCGCTCCCTCCCCTCTACCCCTCCTTGGTTAGTTCTTCGGCCTCGAATTCGGATGGATCTCCGCCGAGGTCCGAAAGATTCCATCCCCCCGGTGGTGTTCCGTTCCTTTTTCTGCCAAATTTTATGGGAGTTACGGGATGCTGTTTTTTACACTGATGGCTCTAAATCGGCTGATCATGTTGGGTATGCCTTCACGTCCTCTGTTGCAACGGAAAGTCATCTGCTGCCACCTACATGTGGGGTATTTACTGCGGAATTGATGACAATTTCCCAGGCCCTTACCTTTATTAAACAGTCCGAACACAACCGCGTTTTGTTATGTACAGACTCGATGAGTGGCCTTCTTGCTATTGACTGGTGTTTTTCGCGCAATCCCTTGGTCTCTGCCATCCATGACCATCTCGCTGATATTCACCGTGCTGCTTGTTCCATTGACTTCCTTTGGGTCCCTGGCCATGTGGGTATCCCGGGTAATGAGCTCGCTGATCGTTTGGCTGGGGGAGCAGTTACTTACCCCCCGTTTTCTGTAACCCCTCCTGCAGCGGATTTACGGCTTCACATCAAATCCCACTTCGCACAGTCATTGGCCAATTCTTGGAGGCTACTCCCCTGTCTAATGAACTTCGTGCAATTAAGGTGAGACCAGGCCCCTTGGCGTTCTTCCTTTCGCCTCTCCGAAAGGACTCGACCACACTGTGTCGTCTCCGCATTGGCCATACCAGGCTGACCATGGTTTTCTTTTGCGTGATGAGCCACCCCCACTTTGTGGTTGTGGAGCCTTCCAGTCAGTAGCCCACATTTTGGTTGAATGCCCCCTTCTTTTGGCTCTGAGTGCTAAATATAGGCTCCCCAACACTTTACCTTTCATGTTGGCTGACGATTCCCGGATGGTCTCTCTGGTTCTCGGTTTCCTCCGGGAAAGTGGTTTTTATTCTCAGTTTTTAGGTTTTTAATCTCTCTCTGGTGTTGGGACAGGGCGGTGAGTGTTTGGGTGTCTCCCACTGTAAGCAGTGTTCGGAGATTCCCGATTCCCCTCCCTGACCGAACTCCTCTTTTCTTCTCCTTTTACTCTGTTTTTACCGTTTTTTTTAAGGCTTGGTTAGTCTTTCTATTCCCATACTTACTTTCTACATTCTAGCAGTTGTACCTTTTACGTCACAGGTGGTCTTGGCTATGCTGCTTCAGCATAGTGTTGGGTTCGTTCTCTTGCCGATTTCCCTCATTGTTTTTTACCAATGACATGACTGCCCTTTTACGTTTTTACCTTTTTCCGTTTTATTTTTCTGACTTTACTGAGATGTCCCATTAGCGGAATGGAGCCTATTTGAAACAAGGGTCTGATGACCTTGCTGTTTGGTCCCTTAAACCTCAAACAACCAACCAACCAACGTCGATTAAATATTTGGGCGTAACATTGCAGAGCTATATGAAGTGGGACAAGCATGTAATGGCAGCTGTGGGGAAGGCGGATGGTCGTCTTCGGTTCATTGGTAGAATTTTGGGAAGATGTGGTTCATCTGTAAAGGAGACAGCTTATAGAACGCTGGTGCGACCTATTCTTGAGTACTGCTCGAGCCTTTGGGATCCCTATCAGGTCAGATTGAGGGAGGACATAGAAGCAATTCAAAGGCGGACTGCTATATTTGTTACTGGTAGGTTTGATCATCACGCGAATGCTACGGAAATGCTTCGGGAACTCGGGTGGGAGTCTCTGAAGGAAAGGAGGCGTTCTTTTCGTGAATCGCTACTGAGGAAATTTAGAGAACCAGCATTTGAGGCTGACTGCAGTACAATTTTACTGCCGCCAACTTATATTTCGCGGAAAGACCACAAAGATAAGAGAGATTAGGGCTCGTACAGAGGCGTATAGGCAGTCATTTTTCCCTCGTTCTGTTTGGGAGTGGAACAGGGAGAGAAGATAAGTTGTGGTACGAGGTACCCTCCACCACGCACCGTATGGTGGATTGCGGAGTATGTATGTAGATGTAGATGTGTGTGAAATCTTATGGGACTTAAATGCTAAGATCAATCCCTAAGCTTACACACTACGTAATCTAAATAATCCTGAGGACTAAAACACACACACACACACACACACACACACACACACACACACAATGCCCGAGGGAGGACTCGAACCTCCGCCGGGACCAGTCGCACAGTCCATGACTGTAGAGCCTTAGACCGCAGCGTTATAGGTGAAAGGCGACGTACGACGCCTGTACGTTTTACTGAGACATAATTATAGGCGATAATTCCCGTTTGCGCTGGAACTTTTTAGCCAAAGGAGAGCCCTGCCCTACTAAAGGCATGATTTGATTAGACCTCAGAAATCTTTGAACAACACGGTGGATATTGAATTTGTTTAAACAATGTATCTGACTTGTGAATTAATCGCACAGTGTACGTATAATTAATGAAATTACTAATTACAGAAACTTGTACTTGATCTACGGCGTGGCTAACACCTGTAATACCACAAGATGGTATTAGTGATAGAGCACTTCACTTCTGACGGTTGTGGTTTGTTTTCGTTTGATGAGTTAAGCGTAAGCCGTGCGCTTCGATCCAATAGCAATTACCGCCGCTCCCGTTCACTTAATGGCAACGGTCGGCGGATCTAAGTGATGGATGGACCCAACGACATCTAAGTGCAGGATCTTTACTTAATGTTGTCAGTGCCTGCGTTCAGTAATCTGGCGGCATAATAGGACACGATTTTCTCTTCCTTAAAAGTAGCTGCGTTAATTTACACTACTGAGACACAGGGCACTGCTTTCTGTGCCCTAAAACGGTACTCCGTAACAGATTTTGTGATATGATATGAATCTGAATTAAACATGTTTGATTTAAGCCTACTTCGTCACTTTCTGCGTCTATTTTTCCACTTTGGAAGTAGTGGAATATTGAAATAAACACCTTCCTGGTACTCTGTGGTACCTTGGTGAAGGCGAAATTTTGTAGCCTGGACTCAGTGATATGAGTAAACGGCAGACTTTTTGATCAGTGACGGCCCAAACGCCGTCCCCATTCGGTTGGTCCTAAGTTAGAGAGCCACAGACGAGGTCCAAGATATTCCAGTAGGATAACCAGTAACACATCCGCGTCATAATGTACATAGTGTTCCTCGAACTATTCTACAGAAATTCTGGAGCGAATTGTGTGGTACATTGTTAGATGTTAGAAGTGATTATTTCCTGACACTTCCTGGTAGATGAAAACGGTGAAGGACAGAGACTCGAACTCAGGACCTTTGCCTTCCATGGGCAAATGTTCTGAAATTAGGTACTGGTCGAAGTAAAGCTGTGAGGACAGTTCGTCAGTCGTTCTTGGGTAGATCAGTTGGTAGAGCACATGACCGCGAAAGGCAAAGGTTCAGAGTTCGAGTCCCGGACCGACACAATTTTAATGTGACAGGAAGTTTCATATCAGCTCATACTGCGCTGTAGAGTAAAAAATTCATTCTGATTCTATCCTGTCTGTAATTGTCAATTTCTTGTTTTTCTGTATTACGATAAAATTTTGTTCTTAGTCCATATTAAAGTACCCTTTGTTGGCTGTTTGACGATCAAAATCAGCGATAACAAATGTTGTGATGCTGCTGTCTCGCATGTCTTGCACTGTATCTAAATTTCTACAACATTGTACTTTTGAGTGCAGACGTCATACTTACAAAACCTGTCCAACTAAATCATTAGAATCGTAGCACGTCACGAGGTTAAATTTACAGGAGTCATAGCCTGTACATAAAGTGTCATAGGTCATGTCCGCCTTCGTCATCTTCATTCCGAAGACTACTTTGGTGCAGTCTGTTCTGTGCAAGCCTCTTCGTCTTTGAGTAGCAACCGCAAACTAAGAGGGGAATTTCAAAACGTTGAACGTTGTTATGGCAGACCAGATAACTTTTATTGATTGTTAAGTACATTCCACCGAGCGAGGCGTCACAATGGTTAGCACACTTGACTCTGATTAGGGAGGACAACGGGTCAAACCCGCATCCGGCCATCCAGATTTAGGTTTTTCGTGATTTAGAGAAATCACTCCAGGGAAATGCTGGGATGTTTCCTTTGAAAGTGCACGTCCGACTTCCCTCCCCGTCCTTGACACAGAGCTTGTGCTCAGTCTCTGATGACCTCGATGTCGATGGGACGTCAAACCCAGTCTTCTTGTCTTCCTTTTATGCTACTTTTCAGAGTGATACGGTTGCATGACACTATTTTCCAACATGGTCACAAAGTCTCTGTAGACAACTGTCAGAACGTTTTACCTATCGTTCAGTTCTTCGACTAGGTAAATCCGCTCCTTGGTCACGAAGACATTCTAGAAGCGCTGTGTGGACGTCTTCGTCGTCGGAAAATCTGCGATAGCTTCAAATCAGTTAGATCTCCTGGACATCGTCTGTCCTCGATGTCGATGGCCTTCCTTCCCGATAAGCGTCATAGATGCCTGAGAGGCCTTGGTCAAATTGTTGGTACCATTTTACTGTGGCTAGATGCGGCATTACATTTCGTCCGTATACCACCAGAGTACGGTACGGCAGTGTCCATCGAGGGGGATGTGTTTTATTAATTCATTTCCCGGTGATATTAGGGGCGATTAAAAGTTTCCGTTTCACGGCATTGCTGCAGCGTATATTCCGGTGCGGGTATATAAGCACCGCCATGTAGGCAAGGGATTACTGTGACATTCGTGTCTTTCCAACGAATGAACGGTAAATGTGTAAATGTGAATAACAGCGATGTTACTACCAAATGCATCCAAACAGGACCAATGTGCTGTTATTTGTTATTTGGCTACCGGAGGACAAACACCGGTAAACTTCCCTCGGAGAATGAAGAATGCGTGAGGCAGTATGTCTTTAGAAAACGACAGTTGTGGAATGGTACGCAAATGGTGTTTCTGATTTATGATAACGCACGTTCCCATATCGCTAATTTAGTATCACAGAAGTTACGCCAGTCCAAGTGGGTGGCCTTGAAGGGACAAAGATTCCTGTCGGACAAGAATGTGCAGCAGGGAATTTCCGACTTCTTCACTCAGCAGGACACGATGTTTTATTAGATGGGTATATTCAATCTAGTGCGTTGGTGGGATGATTGCCTCAGTGCTCACAGCGATTTTGCTTGATTGGCATACCGATTCTAGACCGTACGGCCTTCTAACTGAAACTTTTTGATGGTCCCTTTATATATGTTAAATATTGCTGTTTCCGCTTATTACTGTAAAAAACAATAAATTACGATTACAGTTTAGAGTAATGTTAATGTTCAGGCAGAAATCTAGAATGCAAAATGCACACAGGCATGAAGACGGCCACTAGTCCAAACGCCAAGCGAGTACAAAAGATGTCGAAGTGATAGAGTACGTAAATACACACACAACCAACTATACACAACGACGCAGAGAGATTTTCTCAGGTTCGCACGGTCCTGCCTGACAGTATAACATCTGGTTTTAACCTCGCGACACGAGTTCATTCTAATAGCCATAGCTGTAAAATTATAATTATAGATACGTCTGTACTCATAAGTATAACGCTGTAGGCATTATTTATACGGGAAACATGCAAGAGACCAGCGTGGCATTTGCCGACGCCGATTTTGATTCAGTCCGCAGGTCGTACCTCCAAATAGCATGAACGGCCGAAACTGTAAAACATAAAAGAAAATAAACAAAAACTAGCAGTTGCAGGTGGGTGGAATCATTGAGAAAGTATTTTGTTAATGTCACCCTACATGCACTGATAAGTTTTGATATGGTGGGCGAGCAAAATATGAAAAGATATGGTGGGACAGTGTATCCATGTACCTGCCTCCTGTCTGATACGACGGTGAATGCGTCATGTTACGTTTATCCCATGTAAACATCCCTTGTACGATGTACTTGAACCACAACTTCAGTGTGTGTGTGTGTGTGTGTGTGTGTGTGTGTGTGTGTGTGTGTGTGTGAACGCATGCCGCGCCACATCAGTGTTAGGTTCCGTGAGTCGATGGTCCGATGGCGGTGTTCTTAATCTCCAACAAGCCAGTGACCTCTAATTGTTACTTGTGGTCTGTATTAAGAGGCTTCTCAGCTACCCTCATGTGCCAGAGTGGCAGTCGTTTCGGACCTTTCCAAAACAGTCAAATTGAAGTTGGTTACATGCACTCGAACCCAACCAAAACCTCTGAGCCAATAAGCAGTGATACGAACCTTTTCATGCTACGGATGCGATGAACTTTGTAGTTGCAATATTAGTTTCTAAACCATATTTGTTAGTTCGTATAAAGTAAAACGCCTTTTGCATACTACAAATGACTGAATTTCATTACTCCGACGCGTTCAGCGTTGACTGACAAGGCTCTTGAGTGGGTTTTCTGGAATGTTACATTATATTAGTTTGCAGATGCTGAAATTAGATTTAAAGCAGTTCACACACAAATTTTATAACAAGCTGAAAGTTGCACTTTTATATTCTTTCTCGTTTTATTAATATGTTGGTTGACATTTCTGTGTTGCATTACATTATTTGCTTACAGTGTGGTTCGCGCTATATATTCACTGTAACTGGCGTCACTTTAACGGTAACGTTTGATGTACTGGAAAACAGCGCTGGAATAAGGGTAAACTACCTAATGGGGGCTGTTATGGAGGCATAAAATTAATGTAGACGAACAAATAAAAATGTTCAAAAAATGGTTACTTTTTAACACTCCTAGTAGTTCCTAATCCCTAGAATGTGAAAATACTGGGTTATATGCAAAACCACTGCCTAATCTCATGACTGAGGACATGCGACGATGAATGTTATCAACATGGCATGTTTTGGCCATTGGTGTCATCTTCGTGCAGCTCAAAGGGATTAGACTGGCGTCGGCAAGATGGAATACAGTATCAGGATTATGGAACTAGCTGTGATAAGTTTATTACTACTGAAACGAACTTCATAACGGAAGTCCTAAATAAAGTTTGCATCGTCAACTGCTGAGAAGTGGAACAGTAGGAAAAACGTCGTTCAAACATTTCAAAACATGGACATTTGGTTGCTAGCTAAAATGCGTACGTATAACCACATTACACAATATTTTCAAGGTAGTATATACAGCCTGTTTACCTTACCTGTAGTTTTTTCTTTCGAAGTATCAATTAACGGCAGAAATAACTGATTTTCTCCTTCAGTAGAACGTTTTCACTATTCAAAAGGTTATTGCATGAAAATTGCTTTACCTATTTAAGTTATTTGTACTCAGCGCTCCGCACACGAAAACTGAAAACGGCGGGGAGAACGGTGTGCTGACCACATGGCCCTCCATATCCGCATCCAGTGACGCCTATAGGCTGAGGATGACTCGTCGGTTGGGCAGTACCGTTGGGTCTTACAGAGCTATTCGGACGGAGTAGTTGTACACTGTGTTTGTACAGTGTTCGAAAACACTAATCATTTCTCTCTTTCAGGTAGCTTGTTCAACACTCAACGGAAAGAATAGAAGACTTGTTACCGAACATTTTCTATATCTCGCGAAAACTAAGCAAAATAATAAAATAGATTAAGACGACACAAAAAAAGCCCTAGTGTAACATGAGCGAGCGTGGCGAAAACAGGTTAACTTCCGATGTTGGTAGACGATGATGCCGCCGCCGCCGCCGCCGCCGCCACCCACGTCAGCGTCAAAACTTTCTTCCTGCGCAACCTTGACTTTGACGTTCCGTTCCGTCAAGAGTGAACCGACCTTGAGGCGGCGAAGCGTTAAGCAAACTGGTTGCGTGTTCGAGAGGAGGGGAATTTAAATTCCCGTCCGGACATCAGGATTCACTAATTGTCTGTTTAGAGTGCCCATTCGATTTTCCCATTTTATGTCCGATATTCAGACGACCGACGCGGTCTTCTCCACGTGCTGCGCGCTGTGTTGTGTACTCGCTGCCTGAGCTTGCACCGGTTCACAGCACTTCAAGAAGACTGCCGGGTGAGTCATCGAAACAGATTGCAGAAAAATAGAAACAGTAACTCGGTTGAACACCCGAAAGAGCATTATTACTCAGTGACATCCAGACATCCAGACATCCAGAGATCCTGAGAACACACATAGTGTCAGCTTTCCTGGCGTTGCCACAATTAACTTAAGGTTCATGCCAGGTAAGCTCCTTAAACGATATCGTGACAGAGTTCCTTCCGTATTCATTCGATGTGGCGTTAGATTATATTACTCTTTCTTTTAAAGAAGACTGATCGTAGATAGTACTTTCCGCTCTCGAAATTCTTTTACCTTCATTGTCGTAAGACGACATCAAATTTGGTGAAAGTAATGTGTTAAATGGCTGGTGTTGGAACACGGGATCATTGAATTTTTTGAGTCTCTACACGACGCACAGCGTATTTCCCCCCAAGCATCCCACTGGAGTTGGTTGAAAATTGTCACTACTCCTTTGGAAGAAACTTCCCGAACACTTCTAGCCGTATGAACGGTTAACCAACCGTGACACTTTCAAAAATGATAGGATTCTTCACAGACCGCTAATAGGCACAAAATTTTTTGACTTACGTAAATTATCGAATGAAGCAACAGGTTTATGGGTATAAACCTTGCCTTCAAGCTACAGTCACAGTATAAAAATACTTCAAGTAGACACAAACAGGCTGCAAGCAGAGCTTTCTGAAACAAAGAACATAAATCAGTCAAATCCGTTGCACAAAACAATGGCTATAATGAACATAAAATACTCTGACTTCCACAACTCGAGCAAAAGCAAAAGAGGAAAAAAAAACTGCAAAACCACTGAAGCACTCTAAAACTTCAGTACGAACTTAAATCATTCAGGAGTCATTTGAGACGAAATAGCCAAGATGTGTGAAGACACTGATCCCAGCACCTATGAAGATCTTCAGAGGCAGTGGAGATAAATCTGCACAACAATTTAGTAAACAGGGACAGCGGTTTTCGGCTCAGTGCAGCGTGGAATCCCGCAATTGACAAAATGCGACAGGAACGCTCCGATCTGAAGGCAGCGGCGTCCGCAGACAGATTCGATAGCCACCGGATCTCGACGCAGGGCAGTGCCGTGGTCCCCAACAACCACCGACGCGTTACCCCCTTCCGGGGGAACGTGAATGGCCGGCCTACAGAAGCGGACGACGGCCAGGCAGCCATATAGATACGCAGAGCACAGCATCCCGACACTTCGCCAGAAGATAATGGGTACGAAACTCATCGAAACGCTGCGACAAGACGACGCCACCACTCGGCTGATAACCCGAGAAGAATTTATCATTGGAATACGCCGAG
Source organism: Schistocerca cancellata (assembly GCF_023864275.1). NCBI lineage: Eukaryota > Metazoa > Arthropoda > Insecta > Orthoptera > Acrididae > Schistocerca > Schistocerca cancellata. Next base: position 274,620,813 of record NC_064629.1, read on the forward strand.
AAGGACTGCAATCGCATACATCCTAAACCAAATTACAGATTCGAGTAGATTTCCCCACCATGTTATAGTTCTGGGTGGAGATTTTAATTTGCCGGATATAGACTGGGAGACTCAAACGTTCATAACAAGTGGCAGGGACAAATAATCCAGTGAAATTTTTTAAATTGCTTTATCTGAAAACTATCTTGAGCAGTTAAACAGAGAACCGACTCGTGGCGATAACACATTAGACCTTCTGGTGACAAACAGACCCGAACTATTTGAAAAAGTTAACACAGAACAGGGAATCAGCGATCATAAAGCGGTTACGGCATCGATGATTTCAGCCGTAAATAGAAATATTAAAAAGGGTAGGAAGATTTTTCTTTTTCGAAAAAGTGACAAAATGCAGATTTGAGAGTACCTGTTGGCTCACCACAAAAGTTTTGTCTCAAGTACAGATAGTGTTGAGGATTAGTGGACAAAGTTCAAAACCGTCGTACATTATGCGTTACATGAGTATGTGCCAAGCAAGATCGTAAGAGATGGAAAAGAGCCACCGTGGTACAACAACCGAGTTAGAAAACTGCTGCGGAAGCAAAGGGAACTTCACAGCAAACATAAACATAGCCAAAGCCTTGCAGACAAACAAAAATTACGCGAAGCGAAATGTAGTGTGAGGAGGGCTATGCGAGAGGCGTTCAATGAATTCGAAAGTAAAGTTCTATGTACTGACTTGGCAGAAAATCCTAAGAAATTTTGGTCTTATGTCAAAGCGGTAGGTGGATCAAAACAAAATGTCCAGACACTCTGTGACCAAAATGGTACTGAAACAGAGGATGACAGACTAAAGGCCCAAATACTAAATGTCTTTTTCCAAAGTTGTTTCACAGAGGAAGACTGCACTGTAGTTCCTTCTCTAGATTGTCGCACAGATGACAAAATGGTAGATATCGAAATAGACGACAGAGGGATAGAGAAACAATTAAAATCGCTCAAAAGAGGAGAGGCCTCTGGACCTGATCGGATACCAGTTCGATTTTACTCAGAGTACGCGAAGGAACTTGCCCCCCCTTTCTTGCAGCGGTGTACCGTAGGTCTCTAGAAGAGCGTAGCGTTCCAAAGGATTGGAAAAGGGCACAGGTCATCCCCGTTTTCAAGAAGGGACGTCGAACAGATGTGCAGAACGATAGACCTATATCTCTAACGTCGATCAGTTATAGAATTTTGGAACACGTATTATGTTCGAGTATAGTGAATTTTCTGGAGACTAGAAATTTCCTCTGTAGGAATCAGCATGGGTTTCGAAAAAGACGGTCATGTGAAACCCAGCTCGCGCTATTCGTCCACGAGACTCAGAGGGCCATAGACACGGGTTACCAGGTAAATTCCGTGTTTCTTGACTTCCGCAAGGCGTTTGATATAGTTCCGCACAGTCGTTTAATGAACAAAGTAAGAGCATATGGACTATCAGACCAATTGTGTGATGGGATTGAAGAGTTCCTAGATAACAGAACGTAGCATGTCATTCTCAATGGAGAGAAGTCTTCCGAAGTAAGAGTGATTTCAGGTGTGCCGCAGGGGAGTGTCATAGGACCGTTGCTATTCACAATATACATAAATGACCTGGTGGATGACATCGGAAGTTCACTGAGGCTTTTTGCAGATGATGCTGTGGTGTATCGAGAGGTTGTAACAATGGAAAATTGTACTGAAATGCAGGAGGATCTGCAGCGAATTGACGCATGGTGCAGGGAATGGCAATTGAATCTCACTGTAGACAAGTGTAATGTGCTGCGAATACACAGAAAGATAGATCCTTTATCATTTAGCTACAAAATAGCAGGTCAGCAACTGGAAGCAGTTAATACCATAAATTATCTGGGAGTAGGCATTAGGAGTGATTTAAAATAGAATGATCATATAATGTTGATCGTCGGTAAAGCAGATGCCAGACTGAGATTCATTGGAAGAATCCTAAGGAAATGCAATCCGAAAACAAAGGAAGTAGGTTACAGTACGCTTGTTCGCCCACTGCTTGAATACTGCTCAGCAGTGTGGGATCCGTACCAGAAGGGGTTGATAGAAGATATAGAGAGGATCCAACGGAGAGCAGCGCGCTTCGTTACAGGATCATTTAGTAATCGCGAAAGCGTTACGGAGATGACAGATAAACTCCAGTGGAAGACTCTGCAGGAGCTCGGTACGGGCTTTTGTCAAAGGTTCGAGAACATACTTTCACCGAAGAGTCAAGCAGTAGATTGCTCCCTCCTACGTATATCTCTCGAAGAGACCATGAGGATAAAATCAGAGATTATAGCCCACACAGAGGCATACCGACAATCCTTCTTTCCACGAACAATACGAGACTGGAATAGAAGGGCGAACCGATAGAGGTACTGAAGGTACCCTCCGCCACACACCGTCAGGTGGCTTGCGGAGTATGGATGTAGATGTAGATTCCAAAAACCCCCATTTCCTCACCAATTTCAGTTAAAAGGGAAATACGTAAAAAATGAGTGTAAAGATGAATATGTTCTAATAGCATTGTCTCTGTAATTCTTTAAAATGATTTTTATACTGTCGTTCTTACTCAGATTAAGTCTCACTGTAATACATTTTGTGGAACATTATATGAGAGAGCATGATATGCAGGACACACTGCAAGTGACTGATAATACCATGATCGACACATCGTTAGTTAATTCCGAACAAGCTTTCTTTTGACTGCCATATTGTTTCTGCTGCACAGTAGTTCTTATTGTGATGAGTTGTAAATGTCACTTGCACGTTCGGTTAAACGTTTCTGTATTGCCATTGTAGCCTGAAGATAATCTTTATACCTCTAAACATGTTCCTCCATTAAAAAATTTGCTTAAGCCAAAGAACTTAGTGACTGGGAGCAGTTTCTGACAAACCTTTAAATATCCTCTGAGGTTACTGGGACTGTAATATAGCTACGATTTAGTCCGCGTCATAGTTTCTCCCTGCGTAAGAAATCGCACAGACGTATGTAGTCTTCTCAGTTTGCACTCTTAAGATTTTCTCAGACGTCGGTAATTTTCCTGTGCGCAGAGCTCGTTTCAGCTATTGCGTAATCATTTATCCCTGGGCTTCCTAGGAATGCCTGAATCACTGTCGTCGGCTTCTGCACAGGAAAAGCTAAATTTGGGAAGAGCCAGATAAGTTTTCTTTTCAACTTGTCCGTTGTTTCCTGGAACAATGAGCATTTAAGATGCTACCTCGCGCCGGTCTGGGTGGTCGAGCGGTTCTAGGCGCTACAGTCTGGAACCGCGCGACCGCTACGGTCGCAGGTTCGAATTCTGCCTCGGGCATGGATGTGTGTGGTGTCTTTAGGTTAGTTAGGTTTAAGTAGTTCTAAGTTCTAGGGGACTGATGACCACAGAAGTCCCATAGTGCTCAGAGCCATTTGAACCATTTTGCTACCTCGCGCAATAAATGGGGATTTTATACTGAATGCATAAACCATTTAAAGAGAGAGGATAAAGCATGGATATGCCCTGTGAGTGTGCTAACCGTGCATGTCTATATCTACATGACTAATCTGCAATCAACAGTTACGTGCCTGGCAGAGGGTTGAATATTCTCGATCTAAGGTAGTAGCTTAAGTGCTTTGCCATTGCAAATAATTAGCGTGTGGGGTTTCGGATGTATAATTGTACACAGAGCATGAATATGAAGATAATGTTTGCTGCGGTTTTACGGGTCCCTAGAGAAATGACAAAGGTAACTAGCCTGTTGGTAGAGGACAATGACGTGTAATTTCATCCGGTGGACAAATGTCACAATGACGCTGGCTCTGACACCACAGAACACTGCAACACTGCAACGGAAGTAAAGATTTTGGATACACTCTAACGCGGCTACCTTTATTTGATATTTCCCGTGTATGCTGTTCAAAAGGTCACCGGTGCACGCAGCATACCAATGAGAATGTAATTAACGTCTTCGTAGGACACTTTGACAACTGTGAAGCTTAATTTGAAAGAAGGTAAATTCCACTTTTGGGAGGAAAAAAATCTTTTGAGTAGTAGACAGTCATTTGTGAATTAAAATTTATCGTGAAAATACGCCTAAAACTGCCCATGAATTCTTGAAACTGCCCAAAAAGTTAACCTTCAAAGAATTTGCGGAGTCGAGAGGTACTCTTCAGACATTAAATCTAGTGCATGCAGCGCGTTCCACGGCCAGTGCAATCTTCAGTAACACATTTCCAGACATATGACCGCATCGGATCCTACTGGCTTTCATCACGATGTGTTTAGAACTGGTCGAGTGCACACGAACTCCTCTGGGCCAACCAGTAGTAGCAGAACATAATCATTTAAATCCACACGCATTCTTCGCGAATCACCGTGAACTTTGTGGCAGCCAATCCTTTTTATTGTACCGTACATTATCGTTTATCCCTGTTCTTAATAGATGTGGCATGGGCAGAACGACTGTGTCTCTGTGCGAGTTGCGATTTGTTTAATTGGACCTGGTAAATCGGTACGGGACATACATGAAGAACTATAAAATATTCACATGTTTCTTGAAGATTTCTAAGCAGTTTCTTATGTACGGCGTCGCTTAGAATGTCTGCCAGTTCAGTTCAGGTATTGTGACTTTGTTGTTACACTCTGGCCAATTACACAAGCCTATGGCCATTCGAAACGCCCCTTTATGTACTCTTGTATGTCTTATCAGTCTTCGAAAAAGTTCCATAAACTTAAAAAGTCTCCCTTGCGACCATTCGAAATTTCTGGAGTCATATGTACCGCTCAAAGTTCCATAGCTTTCATTAACAGCCCATCACATTTCCAGCAAGAACTCCACTGATTCCTTAGTATTTCATTATTTTCTGGCATTTTAACTTTTTATTCGAAGCTCAGTTTGCGACAACTCGTTAAAGGATCGTATCATTACTACCAGAAAAGACTTCCACTACACCTACTTCTTTTGGAAACAGCTTCACGTAATTGGTGGATTTTAATTCTCATTACTTCCTGTGTGAGCCCCAACAAACTTTTGCCAGCTTTCAGAACGCTTTATTGGTGATACAAAGAAAAATTTTTCGATACTTCCTTGGAAACTTTCAACCTTATTTCGGCGAAAAATGAGAGGTTCGGCAGTTCTGTTTTACTGGCTGTGATAAGGAACGACTCGTGCTACAGACTTTTCGACCTCAATAAGAACGCTCATTGATCACCCTGGATTTCTCACATTTCCGCAAATGATGTATGGTCTCTCACAAATAAAAGGCAACGAACTGTATCACGACAACGCTCACACAAGGGTACACAACAATGAATGGCAGCACGTTTGCACATACAATTCTCAGTGTGTGTAAAGCTGCGGTGTAAGCAAGAGCTGAGCATGAATGATATCTTGCCTCGCTAATACGTTTCATATAATGGTGAGCGGCAACAGTCTACATGCGCCATTATTACGACAAAACGAAATTCCGGTAAATAGAGGTTATATTTTTAAAATATGCACCGAACGTAGTTTACAAAAATTACTTCGTGGCATCAATTGCTCTTCAAGGTTAGCACTTTACGAAAGATGCACAAAAACCATGCTCAAAGACTAATTTTCCCACACACATTGCCCATCTCCTCTCTTCAGCGAAAATACATTCCTATATCAAGTGAAATAAGCTTCCGTAGAGATTAGACGCACCAATGCTCGTCATATGATGTAGCCACAACTGAAGCTCGAAGCCAGTGCCAGTCATAATAAAATACATTACACGAGTAGGCCGCAATAACAAGATGTAAAATATGGACGTGGCTATGATATGATAGAAATGCAGCACTCTCATGGAGGCCACTTGCAACAGTGGCCAAAACGCTGGTCTCCGTAAATTAACACGGTCACATACCAGAAGCGTATCACTTAATTTACAATTGTTACTGTTCAACTCTGTAGCGACTTCGTGTACACAGTTTCTTTAAAGGGTATATTCCAAAATGATTATTCGTTGTATAAACTTAATTTCTGAAAGCCACATAGTCTTATAAGACAGTCCCCCGTATTTGGGACTGAACTGTGGCTCGTGTAAGTAGTAGTCTGAAGAAGTTGGCCATCTTTGTAAATAGATTTAATAACTGTAGTGTGACTAAACTACTGAAATTGTATTGTCGAAGTCGTCGAAAATAGGTGCACAGTGCACCTGTTTTACTTTAAATTTTCCTAAAAGGCCATTAGAATGAGAAAGTTATATCTTAAAATCGCTCCATTTTAGGAAATGAAGTTCGCGTGACTTTGTAGGTTGATGTATAACAGACAAGATCACGTGGCTTGTCTTTAATGTTAACTGACCCTATGCGTTCCTCATAAGCAGGTATCAACCTATTAAACTGCTCGATAAATGAGCATCATTAGCGAAAGTAATTGTGTGTCTTTGAAACAAAACGTGATCATTGTACTTCTCAGAGCATAGCGTATCTAGACTGATTGGCGATTTTTATACAGGGTAATTAATGTAGCTGGAACAGAAACATACCTTCCGAAAATAAACTCAGCAGAGTTTGCTGAAAGGATTTACTTCCATATGGAGTGGAATTTTAAAATGTTTGACACCACAAACGGTCGTCAAACCAGTCATTAAAACAAAAAATTTTTTAAAAGTTTACAGTACTACTTTCGACGCACGGAGTAGTCATTACCAAATTTAATAACAAACCTGAAAAACTGCGATCACATCTGAAAATAACGACTCAGTGCTAGTAATATATCATTTTTAAAATTTTGTGTTTACGACTGTGGCTTGACTATAGTTTGTGGTGTCAAATTTTATATTTCATTCAGACACACTCCTTGATGACAGTTATGTCGAAACACTAAATGTTAATAGAACGTAACAAAATTTTAAATTTCACAACAAACTGCAGTTAAGCAATCTCCCATAGAATAAACAAGCCTTCACCAATTTTGTTCAGAATGTCAATGGCAAGGGAGCCTCCTAAACTTCTGACGAGTTCTGTTTTCTTGACACCACCCACTCACGTGGACGGTGAACTTAAAATAGTCCAATGACGATCAACAAGTAACAGGACTTACTTATCTTACATATTCAGCGACATTCTTCATGTTCGAGCAGTATTTGTCCGCAACGCCAGAAGGGTGGGGGGGGGGGGCTGTTTCGGGGGAGGAGACCACACAGTGAGGTCATCGGTCTCATCGGATTAGGGAAGGATGGGGAAGGAAGTCGGCCGTGTCCTTTCAAAGGAACCATCCCGCCGTTTACCAAATGCGATTTAGGGAAATCACGGAAAACCTAAATCAGGATGGCCGGACGCGGGATTGAACCGTCATCCTCCGCAACGCCAGAAAGGATTCCAACAAAAGCTAGCACGCTTGCCTCAGTTTAAAAGAACAGAAATTGGTGCACGATTAAGTTGACGAGAGGGATAAAGCATATTTCGACGTGTTAACAGGCAGGTATAGGCGACGTTCCACAACCCACGCGCAGGTTGACTACATTTGAGGAATTAGTGCAGTCACTGCCGAAGATGGGAGGCTTCTGCCAATGGCCGTTCCTACAAAATAGTTAGCCCAACAAGGTTTACAAAACAATCGCCCTCGATGCGACGCCGATTGAAATTCCATTCGCATAACTTTGATATGGACTTTCCTGACCAGTTACTCTCGGAACGGCGCTGCTCTAAAATCGTTGGTCTGTCGTCATGCCTACTAGGTTAGAACTCCAAAGAGTACTACCGTCTCTATGGCTAGCTTCACCGATGAACCCCACTTTCCCTGAACCTACCCCATCAATGTAAGCCTCCCACCTTTACTCCTACCGACTGCCGTCCTATGTCGGATTTTCTGTCATTATGGTATTAACCTTCGACGTTAAAACAATATGGCAAGCTTCAAACGTTCACCATCAATCTGGCAAACGGACACTGTGGAATAATTTATTTTCCTGAAGAATCACTTCTCTGTCCACATTAGAGAACTGCCACCCAGGGGAGAAGTGTTACAGTCGGCATTCATTTTCTTGCCATCATTCAGAGATGATAAATTTATGCGGGCAGCAGCATCGCCAGCGAAGAGCCTGATAGCGCTTCCTACCGTATCTAAGATAATGTATACTACAGAGCTTGTCCTACAGATCCCCAGGCGCATTTACTGTGGTTGAATGGTTGATTTGGGTGAAGGGACCAAACGGCGTGCTCATGAGTCACATTGGATTAGGGAAGGATATGGAATGGAGAAGGAAGTCGGTCGTACCTTGTCAAAGGAACCATCCCGGCATTTGCCTGAAGCGATTTAGGGAAATCACGGTAAGCCTGAATCAGGATGTCCTGACGCGGGTTTGAACCCCAACCCGGCCGGGGATCTAACCCGGGACCCCGCGATCCAGAGGCAGCAACGCTAGGCACTAGATTACTTGTTTGTTCGGGGCGCGTACCACCTTTCATTTTAAGGCAGATTCAGTGGAGTTAGTTTTTGACTGGCATTAGCATTTCTTCCCATCTGGTCACAAGTTGGAGGTCGCATTATAATCTCACTTTCGGAACATCAGTACATTTTCACATTTACGAACTTTTTTCTTCACAATTCCCATGTTTCTCGCGCTAATTGCTGTGGAGCACTAGATTCTTCTGGCACTAGTTGCATGTATTTTATCGAGAACTGTGACTTAACGTCGTAACTGCCGTGGGTTTACTTCGTCCCAAGGAAAAGAATTACGATATACGTACGTCGTTGAGGCTGAGAGCATCCACGTGTTCCCGGTATCGCATGTTGAAACCCCTGCTAGTTTGGCCAACGTAAAATTCGGGACACACAGAACAATTTATTTCTTAAATGACGGACTAGGGTACTACACTCCTTAAATTTAAATTATGAACAGCTTTTGTTGTAGATTTTGTTGTTAGTAGGAAAACTAAGTTTGATATTTTTAGCATGGAGTAAGTTTCTAATCTGATATGACACCTTAACAATGAATTGTATGCAGCATTTTTTTAGGAGCTATTTTTTGTAAAGTGCTGTTCGATGCAGACTTAGAGCAGTCTTTGTTACTGTATTTGTCGTCAATTTTGGCGTTAAATTTGTTGATGGTAACCATTGTTGTTGGCTATTGGTTTGTTCGTATTTTTGTAGTTTTTCGATTCTATTGAGCTTTATCCTGTAATGACATTTTATGTTGCTCACATAAGTTGTTGATTGTGATTAGTTGTTGTGGGTATTCTATATATTTTAAATTTGTTTAATGTTGTATTTACTAAGTTTTAGATCCAAGAAATGTGTGCAATGATCAGTTTCATGCTCAACAGTTGATTTTGTTTCAGTGCAGCTTAAGCTCTATTGAAAATAGATGTTTATCCAAAATTTCATAAAACACTTATAATTTCAGAAAGATAGAAATAATAATTGACACAATATTCATTGGTCATTACCAGCAGCTTTCAAACCCAGTTAATTAAATGTATAGTTCTAAATCGATCTGTACTACGAGGAAGTATCTTCGCAGTAGCTTCAGAAGTATGTACTATTTGTACACACTTCATGTTCTTCGGCACGTCAAATCAGCAGTCGATTTAAACAAATCTATCCACCATCTTGTATTTAGTTTAGCTCATGGATCAGTATGCAGCGAAAAAGAGACGCAAGCATCTAATAATATGTAAAGTGGAGCTTTTCGTGAAGCAAGTACAATGTAACTTATGGACTTTATACATAATGTAAAATCTTGCATACACCATGAATCACAAAAACATATTTTAGGACAGAAAAGTAGAACCTGCAAAGAAAACAACGCTACCGTCACAGCAAAACGTAATCACTTCTAAAAAAAACTTGACGGGTTTCAGTATTCTCTGTCGTGTAATTTCTTTTTTACGATGTGTAGATTAAATCGAGCCAAAGACATAGTACTTTTTACTTTCTAGACGTGGAATTTTATATGCCAGTTTGATAAAGATACCAGATTAGTCTAGTAAGACTCGTTGTAACGCTAGGTATTACGAGGGGCAAGAAGACTTGGAGAAAAACCAGTATTGCGGCAGAGACTGAGTAGCCCACCGCGAGACTGAATACCGCATGGTGGCGTTGAAGGCACGTGATGCGGTGAGCGGAGCAGAGTCGAATGTGGGGAATCATTCCAGCGTAGCGTCGATACGAGCCACAGAAAAGGTAAACCACTGCTGACTTCGACGGGAGATTATTCTGATAGGGCGTTTCGAAACGAACATCCCAGAATCGGCGAAGCAGCCGTAGCTAGTCTGTTCTGCGCGTCTTCTATCGTGAGCATATGTGGAGAGTGGAAGGACAGTGAAACCAAGAGTATGCGACAAGGTGTTCGACGTTGCACCTCATCATGGAGATGGAAGACTTTTCCATAATGTGAAATAGGAAAGGCGGCGATCTATGGCATATCTGACGGCAGAACACAACGCTGGTGTAGGCACAAGTGTTCCGTAGCACACAGTAAAGCGGAAATTGTTAAACATGGGGCTCCGCAGCAAACGATCCGTATGTGTTCCCATGTCGACCCAACGACATCGCCAGTTACGGGATCTTTGGAATCATCGGGAACATAGAAATTGGATCGTGGTTAAATGGGAGTGTTTCGTGTTGTCGGATGAATCTCATTTCTTGTTAAACCAGGCTGATGTTTGTGTCCAGTGTGCCATCATCTGCGCGAACAGATGTTCCAAACACACATCACACCATGGACGTAGAAAGGTTGGGGATATTCACCTGGAATTCAATGCAACCTGTGGCAGTTCTCAGTCACGGTGACAGCTGTTGACTACGTGAACATTACCGCGGACCATGCATGTAAATTCCTTTATGCTGCTTGTCTTCTCCGACGGCGATGGTATCTTTCCGTAGAATTATTGTACGTGTCACATGATCGGAATCGTGCTACAGTAATATCAGGAGCATGGCAGTGGAATTAAGGATGTCTTGACCACAAAATTCACGGGATAGGAACACACGCAGGACGCTATCGGACGCCAGCCCTACGTCCACAAACCACCGCATCGTGAATTAGGGCAATTGCGTCAAATGGGCGTAGACATTTGATGCATCTGATCTCTGGAAAATTACCAAGAATTTGTTGAATCCATTCCACGCAGAATCACTGATTCGGTATGGCCCTTTCCGAAGTGATAAATAGGGGTCTGTAACAGTTTCGTAGATTCCTCACCTAAAACCGTCTCTACAAGCGTCTGTCAGTTAATTACTCAGCTGACTTATCGCAGGACACACCTGTGTTAAACGATATTTCATGTGTTTTCGAGTCATCTGAATTCCATTGTAGACTTCCTGACTTCACTAAAAACAAAAATCAGGTCCACTTTTAAGAGTTCGCTACATTGTCAAAGACTGAAACTTCTTGAACATGTTGTGTGGTTACTGTAGCGTCACAACACAGATTGCGTTCAGGAGTACCGTACTGGTTACGTGTTCGTTTGCATTTGGTACAGTAAGGCAGACGTCATCAGACGTCAGGACAATGGTCCACAATGCTATTACGTTGATACTATTCCACGAAGTTCCACAACTATGTCACTGAAGGCCTAGAAAAGCTATGTAGTTAAATTTAATTAAAAAGATGTCGATGGCAGCATTCAATAGCTGCCAAAGTTTAAAATCTCCTGCAGACGCTGGAAAATTCACCGTATTCACTGTAACTAAGCGGGAAAAGAACCTTCATGTCTTTACTAGTTGTGGCCTGTCTCCGTTGACTCGCCCAGTACATCACTTAACACTTCTGTTGATGGTCCGCTGAAATCATAAAACTCAAGCTTGCTTTTAACAGCGTGATGAACAGGAGACATAGGAAACCTTAGGTGTAGAATCATTCCCAATGTTACTTAAAGTTCACTTAGTTTCTTGTAACATCGTAGCGTTGGATGTGGCACTCACGGTGTACCATCACCGTGTTCTAGTTTTGTCAATAAAAAATACGTTCCCAGCCCTGGTGTTACGTGACGGAGGTGCCTTGTGAAACGCATGGCGGAAGCTCCACTCTATTGCACAACACTTTGTCTCCGCATACCACAGTTTTGTGACCTCTACACAGACGCCATCCTGTTTCATCTACTATTAGGCTGCTATCGGCTTTCACATTGAAAAAGTTAACAATTCCATTCCTCGATACTTCATTCATATCTCTTTTAATCAGTACTGACGATCTGGTTGAAAGTCCTTATCCTGTTAAGCTGCAATGATTATTCGTGTTAATTCCACCCGCGGTTGTAGTTCCAGTGCTACAGTTTCGAAATTCATGCTAGCATTCTACCACTGAACGACTATCAGAGTAACTGAGTAACAATCATGTATTAAAATTCTGATCGCTACCTTGTTAATTGTAACAGTTCCACATTTACATGCACACTCAGTGTATCCCTGCGAGATGCATGTAAGACGGTATCTCCGACTGTACAACTTACTATGCTTCCACTCGCGTGTGGAGCGTGCTGACGTTCTTCCTTGGCTCGTACTAACTTGACACGGTAAGTGCTGCCTTTCTTTGCTATGTCACCTGTTAGTCTCATCTGATACAGGTCCTAGATACTTCAGCTATATTCTAAACTGGGACGAAATTTGGTTTTTATACTGTACGAAATGTGGTTTTTATGCAGTCTCCTTTGTAGATAGACATTTTGCTGGTATCCTGCCATTGAATCGACGTCTACCATCTACTTTACCTACAACTGAGACTACGCGATCATTACTGTTCATATCCCGACAGATGGACATCCAGTTATTTCTGTAAGAAGACTGATTATAATTTTGATTGATAATGCAGTCATAGGTTACGTTACGGGGGATGATAATGGGATCACATTTTGTTTTTGGAATAAACTAGGTTCTGTTTGTTCGAAATGATGGTCGCATTGCACCACAGGCGCAAAGATGCGAGGTGGCGTCAGTGCCATACAGACATGCCACTTGCGCGAGTTCATCCAGCAACATAAGCGGCGCGGAGGATGAAGATACCGACACCGCCTCGGCCAATTGCCGGCCGAGTACAATCCGCCAATAACCGGACGACAACGGACAGAAGCCTACTCGGAGATAGAAGAGCAGCTATCGCCCATTTGCTTACACATCATCGTCCAGGGCTGAATTCGACAGGGAACGTCGATTAGTGAACCCTTAGTGAACACACAGTTGTTGTAGATTGCATTTGCTATGTGCTGTGAAATTTACCTACAATTATTTGCACTCAGCCATTGAGGTCCTTTTTTGTGTTGTATTATATGCAGTATTGCAGACTTATTCAACAAGTCACAAAGATAAGTAACCCATTTTAACTAATTTGTGTGAATTTGTGACTAATTTGTTGGAGTGTTGTCGAACCTTCACTCTCCCATCCTGTCACCTGACCCTGGGGCATAGCTGTGTAACAGTGGCAGTGCGAAATTGTCTTCGCCGTGTACTGCAGCAGAGGCCGTTTCACGAACTCACAAACTCGGCCTACCGTAACAACAGTAGCAACTTGGCCTCCACGGCAGTAGTGACGAAGCCTGCACAAACCTGGCGACGAGGATTTACAAAAGTATTTTGTTTCGCTACAGATAGGGAGTGGCATCACAGTGACTGCATTGGCACCAAGTCATACAGCACAAACTCGGGGCCTTATGGTGTGATCTGCTATTAGGTACAACCACAAATCACAGTTAGTGCGTGCCCGGGACATTGCGACATGTGAGCTAAGTGAAGGACACTGCGAACTGCAGCCATACCATTTCTGCGCAAACCCCAGAACCCATTTTTCGACAGCAAAATGCACGACAACTTGTTGCTGCACGAACACGTGCTGTCTTGGTGTCACAGGATTTCAGCCTTTTGCCCTGGCCCGTCAGATCGCCAGACATCGTCGCCAATCGAAAACACGTGGAATATGGTGAAACGACGGGTGCAGCCAATGCCAACCATCACAGATGAACTTCGGAACCAAGTGAATGCAACATTGCAGAGGACGCCATTCGCGCCTTACTCGCGTCGATGACATCACGCATGGAACAACTTAACAGGGTCCATGGTGGACCCTGTGCGTACGACGCAACAGGACACATGCTGAACCGAGGTGACTGAAATGCTAATCGTTTCTGCGTAAGATAATAATGTAGAGATCCTGTGAATATGACCGTCCTGTCTCTAGTCGTTCAAGGTGTTCTATTTTTTTCTGAGCATCAGTGTTAAAAAAAAAAGATTGCCGTGTATTCTCCTTGCTAGCTGGTCTTCTTTCGTCTGCGTAAAGGCGCCGGTTGTTAAAACACCTCCATAAACAAGTCAACAAATCCACTAAGAGCACTGCCTAAGACAATCCCTTCAATTTGCTCGAAGATTGGTTATTTGGACATTGTCTTAATTCCAGTAGAACAAAGATTACATACCCGCCGGAAAAACGTGTTCTAAAGATTCATCAGATTTTACAACACATTCTATATGAATGAAGATAAACTTAAGGTAAATTTTCATTTGAGAGTATAGACAGAGTTATTTTCAAAATAACTATCCCATTCGACATCGTTTCCATTCGTTCACATAAGACCTTTGGGTAATATTTAAAATTACGTTTAGGACCAAAGTTTTTGTTTACCACTAACAAATGTTTAATGTGTACTCCACCGGACGCCCTACAAACATACAGACGATAGTCAAACTCCTCGAATTTTCTGCGATGATTTCGGAAGTTACTGCGTTCACTTGTCTTCGTACGCGGCGTTGCTCTTCATCCAAAGTTATACAAAGGGTAGGCACATAGACGGTGTCGTACGTAGACGGCCCACCCAGAGAAAATCCCACTCCAGGGGATAAGCAGATTTTGCAAGTAAATACATCCCTTACAGTCGATCAGTCATTAGGTAGTTTATTGTTCAGAAATTATTTTATATGCAGGCACCAGTCCTGTAAGACCCATCGCGTTGGAAATTGAAATTAATGGGGTGGTCTCGCAGTTATGGAAAAAACGGGATGTGTGAGGGAGCTATTCGAACCACGGATACTCGTACCAGAAAACACGTCAATCTCAAACTTAAAAGTGACGCCAAGGTACTCTTCGCTGCGTTGCGTAAGGTTAAAGTAAGCCCCCAAGTTTTTCTTCATTCGTGTATGGCATTATCCTGTGAAATCGGATGTATCTTTATGAATCACTTCTCGTTTTAGCAGATGTAAGAGCTTTATTTAGGTATCGTCTACTAAAAGCACAGCGTCTTAATTTACGAACAGATTGGTGGGGTTGCTTTAGGCAGCCACCTTTGTCAATTTGTTAATAAGTTGTTGTGCTCAGCAATAGACATTATCGGAGCTAACAATGTCATACTTTCTCTGGCTCAATATAAAAAATAAAATCTCCTGATGATGCACGCTCAGATACACAATGCACAGCGGAATATACATGTAAATGCAAGCAGAGAGAGAGAGAGAGAGAGAGAGAGAGAGAGAGAGAGAGAGGGAGAGGGGGGGGGAGGAGGGGGGCAGTACAGTGAGTGACGTGTTCCCTCGTGGTAGGGAGGGTGAGGGAAGCTGGCGTTAATTACGAGCGGAGCGGCTCAGCTTTGTGGCGCGACTCGATTATCGCGGCTGCCCCAGCGCTGGGCTCGCCCAGCCGGACATTTATCGACGCCCTTCCTTCCGTGGCAGACGCGAGCCGTGTTGTTAGCCTGTTTGTCTTGTCCACGCGCCACTCATTACAGAAAGTGCACGAGTGCTCGTAGTTCAGGAAACTGAGTACGGCCCGTGAAAGTGGAATTCAGTTCGTGTACTCCATGGCGATTAAGAGGCATGGTAGGGGGAGGAGAGAGGGACGGGATGAGAGCTCGTACCAACGCTCGTGTTCTTGTTAAGGAGGGCGGTCGGGAGCTGGAGGGTTAACACACACACCTAACATATATATACACACACCTCGGAACAAAGTGTCAGAGACGTGTAAGAGATTATTTAAAGATTCTAGACTCGCATGCCCGTTGAGTAGTTATTTCGTTGATCTTCCAACTTGTAGAAATTTTCGTTTCGACATTGTAGGTATGATATTAAGCAAATTTATAGGTACAGTAATGTACCGTGTAATTGGTCGAAGGGACGATAACGTGACTTTAGGAATAGAACGCAGCACCACAAATAGCGAAGAAAAGAAAACCGAAATATTTTTAAATACAAATCTAACACTTTAAATTCTAATTTTAAATTTATACATTGACTGATGCAGCGTGGTGTAGTGAAATAGAATCCAGGTTATTTTGCTTTTTTGTGATATTGAAGAGCAAGACTGACTTTTTCCAGCTTCCCATACTAGTCTACCCTGTGCAAGTCTCTTCATATCTGAATAATTCCAACAACCTGCATCCGTTTCACCCTGCAGTCTCCCTCTACAATTCTTAACGTATCCCAGGCGCGGATCGGATCGGTGTTGGCGGGTGGGGGGGGGGGGGGGGGGGCGGCGGCGGCGGGGCAAACCAGGGTATCGGTCCCAGGCCGTAATATCAGGGGACGCCACATTCATATTCTTCGAGGAGGAAAAACCTTGTTTCACAAAGTGTTAAAGTACGTTAGTCTATTGATTGTTCATATCATTTTGAAACGCATCCCTGTTGGTTTAACATTTGAAGTTGATATCTGTACGAATCATAAGTTGATATTTTAATGCATGCATACCATACGTGACGTCTCTACCTGAGGAATTCACTTCGCAGCTAGAAATAAAAACTTATCCACAGGTAAAATGGGACGGGGCTATACGAGCTGAGCCGAATAAACCGGAACGGGTGAATGCCGATAGCTGTCTGTGGTTGATCGGGTGTGCGAACGATAAGCGATGTTACAATTATTAGCAAAATCCATAGTCAAACTACCAGAGTGGAAATAAGACTGATAGGAACAACAGGTAAGAAACCTTACATATTACCTTCTCCGTGTCTCCAAGAAAATGAAATTTTGATAAATTTTTGCCAGTTCGCTACACTACTAAGGGCCAGTTGTACAGCCCCTAGTTAGCAGGCGCTTAATTTGATTCTCGAAATAGTTGCGGAAGACGCGTTCTACGAACACTTAATAACGCCTAACCAGAGAATAAAAACGGGATAACTAAACCGGTGATACTGACGGTTCGTGAAGTTAACCGGATAATAAGTATTGACAACGGCAGGAATAGTTAAAAAATTACTGATGAAAAGATTGTTTGTTAAAACTACGAAGGAGAAGGAAGAATATGTCGATTTAAAATGTATATAAAAATTTCGTAGTACTACTACTTTTCGATCTCATGCTTGAGAAACTGGAGCATATGAATGAAACACGAAACTATTTTCTAACGTAGAACTTTCTGCTTGTAGTAGGCCTAATGGGTATTTCATAATGGTACTTGGCGAATTATATTGTCGGGTTATTTACGTAAATGAGGTAGGTAAATATTACACAACGACATTTTGATTTTTAACGTAGCAAAACGTTTGACAAACTTCGATGAAGTAATAGATTCTTTCGCAGAGAGGATAGCACACTGTGTTAAGCTGTAGCAAGATTAGAGAGAGAGAGAGAGAGAGAGAGAGAGAGAGAGAGAGAGAGAGAGAGAGAGAGAGAGAATGCTGGGACCTAAGGATTGAAGAAATGTGTACTGCCTTGCTTGTCTCTTGTCTTTAATGCTTGCATGTTCCCTGTATGTAATGTTATGTTACGCACGAGAGAGTTATTAGCTAATAGGCAATAAGAGTGCAAATTTTCTGAAGAACTCTTTTTCGCTCAGTGTTAACTGTAGGTTTTTAAAGGGATAGGGTGTCAGATCGGCCGACTGTAAGCAGGAGCGTCACCACAGGACACCTTGATTTCCACTGTCGTGAATATAGGTTTGATGGCTTCCATTACAAAAGACGTTAGAATTCCACAGAGCGAAATACAGTGACGTGCGATAGAAGGATGCTGTCCGAAAGAGGCGTGGCACTGCTCTTTGGCACACTTAAGACCAAATAACCTGCTGTAAATTTCTGAAAAATACATTTTTACAATTTTTGACGTCCTATCTCAAACGCTCGAGGGGGAGTGAGGGGGCGCCATTATAAAGTTTTTGCCCCGGTTCGGAAATATCGTAGATCCGGGGCGGCCCTACCCCTCCCCCACGCCGCTACTCACTAATTCATTGGGTCGTATGAATGAAAAAGAGAACATTGTCCGGAGAAGATTCTCGGAGAAAAATATTCTCTGAAAAATATTCTCTGAAAAATATTCTCTGAAAAATATTGCCGGCCGGAGTGGCCGAGCGGTTAAAGGCGCTACAGTCTGGAACCGCACGACCGCTACGGTCGCAGGTTCGAATCCTGCCTCGGGCATGGATGTGTGTGATGTCCTTAGGTTAGTTAGGTTTAAGTAATTCTAAGTTCTAGGGGACTTATGACCACAGCAGTTGAGTCCCATAGTGCTCAGAGCCATTTGAACCAAAAATATTCTCTGAAAAATATTCTCTAAGAAAGATCTCAATTTCGTGTGAATAAAAAATTGGAAGCATATTATCTGACGAGGAAGTTCATTCTCACTATCTCCTCTCCTCATTTAGACGGTTCTTTGTATGTGTCGTCTGCCGTGTACAGCACAGAAAGCATGCGTAATGTTTCATTTCATTCAACTCGCTCAAACAGGCAAGCTATTCACTGTACAAACATGAAACTGGCAGTGCTTATTCTGGAAGCGTTGCACCACGTTTCGATATTGCTTTCATGTGCAGCAACAAATTGTTATGACGATGACGGACAGTTTACGAAAATGCATTTTCTTGCAATGTTAACGAATTTTCGACATTCTGGAAACTTTTTTGCTATTAAAGTGAACACATTGTGCGAAAGAATTATTAAGATTACGTGACGTTTTCATCTACTGCAAACCGGAACACTTTCGGAATTATCTAACACAACATAATTTCGGTTAAATACGACGGAGAATGGTCTGCTTGCGCGTCAAGTACGTAAGCGGTCGCCCGTGTGGTGCGTTACGGGAAACAGACTGCTAGGCTTGTAATAAACTAGTGTCTAGTTTTTCTAGCATACCAAAATATAAGATTTATGCTGTGAGAAGACATGATGATGAACATCGGAAAATGTCTTTTATAGCTTTCTGGAAGGAAGCTAGCCAGGCAAGTAATGTTTTCATTGTTAAAACCGTATAAACTTCTACAGTTTCTCTCTCAAGTGTTTCTTCGGGGCTACGTATATTCTTTTTGCCTCGCAGCCAACATTAATGCTGCCATTACTACCAAAAAGTCGGTAACACTTAACAGAACGTGCTCACCTGGGAGTATGCTACAGAGCTCACTTCAAAAATGTAGAATGTTCTTCGCGTGTGAGAAGCCCGTCTAGTTTTATTCATACGAAATCGGAGAGTGTGCTTTGTTTTGAGCAACTTTCCCTGCCCTTGTACTCAGACTGCGTACGTTCTCGAGTGAAGTATGTTCTCAGACTCGCTTTGTTCATGCGATCCTGAGAATGTTCTCTGAAATAAAAAGTGTAAAGTATATTCTCCGTTTTATTCATACGACCCATTGCTCTGTTACCAAATTGCCTACTCCTTCACGCCGCAGTATCTGTGCTGTCAACCAACCCCTTCTGTTACTGAAGTTGTACCATAAATCTCTTTCTTTCTCCCAGTCTGTTTCAGTACCATTTCATCAGTTACCCGATCAGCCTGTCTAATTTCGAACATCTGTCTGTGGCACCATACTGCGAAGTATTCTCCTGGATTCTTCTCCGTACTGTTTATCGCCGACGTTTCACTCCCGTACATTGCTACACTGAGGAAAATAATTCCAAGAACGCTTTTCTTGCTGTTGCCAGATCACATTTGATACGTTCTCTACTTTTGCCATCGCTGGGTATCTTGGTGCCACATTAGCGGCACACTGCTACTTTCACTGTCACTTCCTAAACAAATTCTCACATCATTTGACATGACTTTCATGCATTCCATTACTGTAGCTATATTTTCGTTGGTGGTCAACTTAAGATCCCTTTTAAAGCCACTACCGATTTACTTCAATGGATGTCAAGTAGCCGGCCGCGGTGGTCTCGCGGTTCTAGGCGCGCAGTCCGGAACCGCGCGACTGCTACGGTCGCAGGTTCGAATCCTGCCTCGGGCATGGGTGTGTGTGATGTCCTTAGGTTAGTTAGGTTTAAGTAGTTCTAAGTTCTAGGGGACTTATGACCACAGCTGTTAAGTCCCATAGTGCTCAGAGCCATTTGAATCATTTGATGTCAAGTATCTGACAGGATTCAAATATCATTGGCACAAATCAGTGTTCTACATACGTGGCTAGCGATAAGTGGATATATGTACAAATTCTACTGTTTGAAATGAAATGTTAACATGTAATGGTCAATACGTCACACTATGGTTACGTAGGTAGACACATAGGTAATTACCTCCCCAATGTATGGTATCTATTATTTTTAGATCTGAAATATTGCTGTTAGAAGAATTACTAAGTAAATGTAGGTCTGGCAGCTGCAGAGACAACTACTGATCGTATCACGCTGGCACTGACGGCTGACACCATACGGAAACGAAAAGACGTTGTGAATCACGTAACACATACTCATTAAGTTCAAACGTTTTGTGGATGCTATTGCCTCTGCCCAATTGACTGGTTCCTCACGTACGGAGTTCGAAGAACGCCCAGTAATTATTACAGGTAGGAATCGCGTTCCGAATTACGAACCGTACCTCCACGATGAGGATCCTGCCCATCCAGATTTTCGGAACTTGATGTTGCATCGAAAAATCTCCGATAGCTCTTGGGCTTAAAAAAACTAAGATTTAAAAAGAGTTCGTAAAATGATTAATACTGACTGCTGTGGAGCTAAAAAGTGCTAAGGAAGTGAACTTTTTATATCGACAAACTAACTACTAAGAGAAAGTAACGCCGCGGCTTATATGCCAGTTCCACTTCTGAACAGTACAAACGAATGACATCAAAAGTCAAAATTGGCCACAATTTAAAACTTCATCGGGATGATTATGGCAGGAGGTTTAAGGGCACAGAGCACATTCATTTACTTAGTCTGCCTGTGTTCCTGGGCACAAGGTTAAAAAAAATGAATTTTCTAAATGTAAAACTATAGGCAACAGCTGTTAAACAGTCAAAAGTGACTCGTTGCAGCGCTGTTAGAAAAGGCGTTATCATTGAATTCAGAGATTGAAATGGACCTAAAACCGATACCTGACAGATAGAATCATACAATTTGCTCATAATGAACTATTCTGTCCTGTAATGTAAACCTTAACTAAGCATAAATATCCTTCTTCACATGAAACACGTGGAGCTGTCTGCCCCATATATCTGAAGGATTCGCTCTGTGACAGTGTCATTTCATTTAGACAAAGCACTAAATTTCAACAGAGATCATTCTTGCTGCAACGTCCTTTTCGGCTCAGAGCCTAATTTCAAAGGCTGGCAATACTATTACAGTAGACAGTAATAATCAGTAGCTACATATTGAGACCGTTGGGTTGCAATGGTAAGGCAAACATCAGGCAAGGAATGACTTTACTGGTTACACGGCACGTTTTGGAGTTTACTCATCAGATGTCTATACAAAAAAATCTTGTATAAAAATATTTTATAAAATATTGTTATGCATGGCCATAGAATTCCACTTTGATTGAAAACACCTGGCACGAACTATAATATACCTATCCAGGAACGATTTACGTAGACGTAGTCTTTCCAGTCGTACGTGAAACACATTCGCAGATCCTTATGTAATTCTACAGCGTGCGGACTAGGAAGAAATTTTTGCCACCAAGTAGCATTACAAAATGTATAGTAGCGCCTAGACGCATGAACTCCTGTAATTTATTGTACCGTGTGTCTGATGGCTGTGAACAGACTTGGTATGAAAGAAATATTTTCTTTATAGAGATAGAGATGGTGATGACTTCGCAGTGATAAGATTACACAAAGTATTTGTTAAATTCGGAAGCATTACGTGGCACGACACATTGTCAAAAGTTTCAATCTCAGCAACTGATCGGTATGACATGCGACATAAAATTAAAATATTCTATAGCATTACAGACGTATGCCACAGATTTAAATTCCAGCAGTAAGACAGAGGAAGGAGAGTACAATTATTCGTTAAAACTAGTACATCACAGCTAGTTATACTCAGCAACAGAAAAGTCTTCTATTTGATGTAAGCGCATTAGCGCATATTGGGTACTTTCTGGTACCGGATTTGAGTCTGACAGACGGAGTGTCTGAGTTTTAACGACAATATAATATTCTCATTCCCCTCTATCACTGCTTCTATTAAATTTGTGGCGTATGTTTGATTTTCTATTGTAGATTCTAATTTCAGGTTGCATGTCATATTGCACAGTTGTTGTGATTAACTGTTTGCGATGGTGCCGCCACTAATGCTTCAGATTTTAACAAATATTTTCTGAAACTCTTTTATCACTGGGAAGTCATTACTATTTGTATGAAGAAAATATTTCTTCTGTAATAAGTTGGTTCACAGCAGTGACCCACGGTGCAACAAGCGTACAGTAGTTAGGCACCGCTACACATTTTGTAATGCTACCTGATGGCAAAAATGCACTCTTCGTTCGCACTCTGCAGAATTACGCCAGTAGTGTGCGAATGTTTGCTTAACACACAACTGGAAAATCTATATGTACGAACAGCAATCGCTCCTGGGTAGGTGTACAATAGTGTGTACGCCATGTGTTTTCAAGTTGAATGCTATAGCCATGCTTCGCTGTGTCGTATAAAACGCTTTCCTGTGTTACTTTCTGTAGGTATCTGATGATGGATAAATACCGAAACGCGTCATATGAGCAATAGTCATTCCTTGCCTGAAGTCTGACTTTCACGATCGCTATTCAGTGAGCCTTTATACAGAACTATTGATCATTATAATAATGGTCGCCTGCCTCTTGAACTATTTTCAATAGTCCGTTGTAATATAAAGCTATTTTTGTTTCCCACTTCTTACTACAACAATTTTATGTACATACCACATTTTAACACAATTGTATAAAAGACATATGGTCTTTCGTAGGAACATAGATTTCTCAGTTTGAAAAGTGAAGGTTACACTAGTTTTAAGTGTAAACCTATGCCACAATTTATAATTGTTTGTTATTCTTTAAATTGGAAGAAGATATTAATTTTGGTGATCCCTGAACATTTCCAGTTTTTTCAGGTTAAGAATAACTATTTTCTCTCTGACACAATAATACAGATTTATTACACATTACTTAATCTATAAACATTCAAATCGATACAGATATTTAGTTACAAAATTTGCTTAAGTCACCTCATACAACTTCCATACAACGAATATAAATAAGTTTAATAGTTTCTCCATGTTCAGATTCCGCAACTGTTCAACTGATTAAAAACTTCTCCAGTTACTCTTTGATACTTCATTCAATCGATTGAACATTATCTGTAGAGATTTTTCGTTAGTTAATAAATATCGTACTTTTAACATTTTTTACAAAATAAAAATAAAAATTTTTGTTGAATCGAAAATTAGAAAGATTGTCTTGCCTCTGATAAATCGTCAATATCCATATCACTCCGACGATTTACCTGAAGGCAATTTGTCGATGCTTCGTAAAATTTAGCCGCCTCTGCGTGTGAACGGCATAGTGCCTAGCAAATGCTGCTTAAGTTGCTTTCATACAAGAGAAAAAAATGTTCATGAAAGGAGTATGTGATGTTAAAATTAAATAACATGAACACAAATCTAGACAGAAGAATGCAACGAACTATGTGTGTATTGCGAAAGCTATAAGCACTAGTTCAAAAAACTGCTAACAAATAGCTCTGTGTGCTGCAAGGCTCGCATCAGCATATGTAAACAAAAAGACCTATGCAGTCTGCCTGCATTCGTTTCAAAACATGCAACGCTTGCAGTAGATAGGTGGCAGGAAAGAACAATGAAATTTGCCATCACATCTTGGAGTGTCCCAAACAAGTTCTGTTGCCACACAGGTCGGTCATGCAATTCCGTCCAACATGGTGGGATATTTGCAGTAGATAGTGTCTTCCACTGTCCCCAAAAAGAGTCGGATAGGTGAATGTGAAGGTCAGTCCACGACAACACCCTTAAATTTGGGATAATTCAACACAGTGGCTATTTCTGAAGTATTCAAGAATAGAGGGAAATATTCGTAATTGTCTTTAGTTGAACTGACAGCCTTTATATTCGCGATTTATCGTGTAACTGGTATTTAACGGATTTCGCTTAGTGCTCAAGTTAATGACTTCACGCTTACAATTATATAGTCAATTGCCACTTCGCGCACTATACAGATATATTGCCTAAATAATTTTTCAGTTAGTTTTGCCCCCCCTGATAACTTCACAGAACAGTAAACTAGAGCATCATCTACAATGAAAGACGGTTGCTCAGATGGTTTCCTGAAGAATGGCTGGAACACTTCCTTAGGGAAGATCAGATACATCTTTTTTACTCGATGACCTACCGTCAAAAACTACGAACTGTGACTTTTCTGAGAGGAAATTACGAATCCAGTCGCACCTTTTCGGTGCTATGTCATTGGTTCCGTTTTGCATGTTACTCTTGCCCGGTAGATTATCAAACGCGTGTTTGGTGACATTGTTCCGAAATTTTAACATAATGGACATTATCGAGTCTTAAACGAGGAAAGAGCCGATAACATTGTAAGTAGGCTGTTTAGGTTTTTTTTATTGGTAACGCCACGTAGCGCTCTGTATGAAAATCACTGGCTGTGCTGTGTGCAGTCTGTGACTGGTTTAAATTGTTGTTTGCTATTCTAGTGTTGGGCAGTGGCTGTTAACAGCGCGTAGCGTTGCGCAGTTGGAGTTGAGCCGCCAGCAGTGGTGGATGTGGGGAGAGAGAATGCGAAGCTTTGGGAGCGCATTATCTGGACGTGTGTCCATCAGAGACAGTAAATTTGTAAGACTGGATGGCATGAACTGAGATATATATATATATATATATATATATATATATATATAGTGACTTTGGAACACCATTCAGGGAAATACATTGTTCTTTATCGAAATATCTCATTTGCTAACTATGCCTATCAGCAGTTTGTCCCTTCAGTAGTTAAAATCTTTTATTTAGCTGGCAGTAGTGCCGCTCCCTGTATTGCTGTACTTAGTGTAACGAAGATTTTTGTGACGTAAGTGATTTGTGAAAAGTATAGGTTAATGTTAGTCAGGGCCATTCTTTTGTAGGGATTATTGAAAGTCAGATTGCGTTGCGCTAAAAATATTGTCAGTTTAGTGTTGATCAGAATAGGTAAAGCGAAATGTCTGAGTACGTTTAGTTCTGCTCAGCTGTTTGAAAATAAAATAATTTAAGAGGTTTATCAGCACAGTAATTCATTAATTTTTCTAAGGAGACGTTTCAACATCATTGCTACATACCGCAGCTCAAAAAGTAACTTGGGAAAATGCAGTGGTTTCGCTTCGGACCAGTAAAATCGCCAATTCTGTGTATTCACGAATACATAAAAGTGAGTGTCCACGTGTGAGCCATATGCATCCATCATCAAATTCTTTATTATCAGTCGCTGAGAGAATGTGTTTTTGTAAAGTCAAACCTTTCGTTGCATAGCGGGCACGTACTTGACCTGATAGCTATGGTTTTGAGTGGAACCATTTGTACACTGTATCTCAGTATAGTATGCGTTCTGCATACTGGTCTCTGCTGCAATCATTCAGACAGATGTTTCCGGGTATTGCTGAACAAGCCTGGAAACTGTGGCTTCATTTTCAGGCGTAACTACAGTCTTCGTGGTACCAGCATTCCCCACCCGATCAGCCACGCAGTCAGAATTTGACGAAGAACTTGGAAATGGTTTTCGCATCAGGTCCTTCAGGCTCATTAAATACTCTGACAACTTGGTCTGTTCCCAGACCATGGACGTCGCCCACCCGACTCCCGCCCACGGGCGGGTTTACCGGTTGGGCTCCGCCTTGCGTCTCTCTGCCGTGATTTTCAACTTCCTTCTTTGTCCTGTCTTCCTCGCTCCATCCCCTCCACCCCCCCCCCCCCCCCCACTTGGTTAGTTCCTCGGCCTCGAATTCGGATGGATCTCCGCCGAGGTCCGAAAGATTCCATCCCCCCGATGGTGTTCCATTCCTTTTTCCGCCAAATTTTATGGGAGTTTCGGGATGCTGTTGTTTCTTACACTGATGGCTCTAAATCTTCTGATCATGTGGGGTATGCCTTCACGTCCTCTGTTGGAACGGAAAATCATCTGCTGCCACCTACATGTGGGGTGTTTACTGCGGAATTGATGGCAATTTCCCAGCCCCTTACCATTATAAAACAGTCCCAACACGACCGCGTTTTGTTATGTACGGACTCGATGAGTGGCCTTCTTGCTATTGACCGGTGTTTTTCGCGCCATCCTTTGGTCTCTGCCATCCATGACCATCTCGCTGATATTCACCGTGCTGCTTGTTCCATTGACTTCCTTTGGGTCCCTGGCCATGTGGGTATCCCGGGTAATGAGCTCGCTGATCGTTTGGCTGGTGGAGCAGTCACTTACCCGCCGTTTTCTGTAACCCCTCCTGCAGCGGATTTACGGCTTCACATCAAATCCCACTTCGCACAGTCATCGGCCAATTCTTGGGAGGCTACTCCCCTGTCTAATAAACTTCATGCGATTAAGGTGACACCAGGCCCGTGGCGTTCTTCCTTTCGCCTTTCCCGAAAGGACTCGACCACACTGTGTCGTCTCCGCATTGGCCATACCAGGCTGACCCATGGTTTTCTTTTGCGTGATGAGCCACCCCCACTTTGTGGTTGTGGAGCCTTCCAGTCAGTAGCCCACATTTTGGTTGAATGCCCCCTTCTTTTGGCTCTGCGTGCTAAGTACAGACTCCCCCACACTTTACCTTTCATGTTGGCCGACGATTCCCGGATGGTCTCTCTGGTTCTCGGTTTCCTCCGGGAAAGTGGTTTTTATTCTCTGTTTTAAGGTTTTTAATCTCTCTCTCTCTCGTGTTGGGGCAGGGCGGTGAGTGTTTGGGTGTCTCCCACTGTAAGCCGTGTTTGGAGATTCCCGACTCACCTCCCTGACCGAGATCCTCTTTTCTTCCCCTTTTACTCTCTTTTTACCCCCTTTTTTTTAAGGATTGGTTAGTCTCCTTTTCCCATACGTACTTCTACATTCTAGCGGTTGCACCTTTTAAGTCGCAGGTGGTCTTGCCTATGCTGCTTCAGCATAGCGTTGGGTTCGTTCTCTTGCTGACTTCCCTCATTTTGTTTTTACCATTGACAACATGACTGCCCTTTTACGTTTTTAGCCTTTTCCCTTTTATTGTTCTGACTTTCCTGAGATGTCACATCAGCGGAATGGACCACATTTGAAACAAGGGACTGATGACCTTGCTGTTTGGTCCCTTAAACCCCAACCAACCAACCAACCATAACTTGGTCTCGTTGCCATATTAGTGTCCTTAACTGTGGTATTCCAGTACCAGAAACACGTTCATTGGATGGCATGGTATCAGCCTCGTTTTTCCGTGTACTAACATTATTTCTTGTTTTGTTAGGTAGGTAGGTAGATAAGTTTAGCGTTCCGTCGACAACGAGGCTGTCAGAACCGGAGCACAAGCTCGGATTACAGGAGGATGGGGAAGGAAATCTGCTGTTCCGTTTTCAAGGGAACCAGCCCGTCATTTGCCTTAGGAGATTTGGGGAAACCACAGAAAAAAAAAACCTGAATGACTGGATGGAGATCTGAACCGTCGTCCTCCCGAATGCAAGTCCATTGTGCAAACCGCTGCGCCACCTCGCATGGTTCTCACGGTTCGGAGTACTGTTTACAGGCATTACATATTGCGATTACAGCGCGATCCGTTAGCACATCTTGTCACTACTACTTCCAAACTTTGTATAAAATTCTTAAGGAACTCACAATAGACGTACCGCCCAGTATATTCTTCTAGCGAAATTCGTTTTCATGTTATTTGATTTTAAAACCTGTATGTCGCAGGCGACAGAACTATAGCGGCAACACACAGGTTATCCCATCCGAATGTTCCATATATCCCAGTGTACATAGTCTCCTGCATCCCGGTTACACACAAGTTCCTCGCGTATGAAAAGGGCCTTAAAAACGGCTGCCGCTCGCCTACATAGGTTTCACACGTGCCCCTCTCCCAATCCGACGACAGGAGGGGCCCAGCAGTCTGTAACGATGGCTGCTTCAAAGAGGTGACGTATGAGAGCGCCAGAGTGGAAACACGGCGCGAGTCGCAAAGGCCGTGTCCTGGCTCCTCTAGGCGTTCGATCTCGATTCCGCTCTCCAGGACGTGCTCGGCTTGCTATCAGCGTGTCCAGTCCCCAACGGTTTCTCAAACCATTCTTTCGTTAAAATTTAGCTACTTACCTATGACTTCCCCGTCGAAGACGTTGCAGTGTAGGACACAAAATCAACGAACACTGATAAGCTAAAATCCTGGCCGCTGCACAGTGAGGCGCCCACGTGACACTATATGGGAAGCATATAAGTGGAACAGAGACGAATGGGGAATCGTTTCAGCGATAATAAAGGTTTCAAATGGTGAAGTCGACGGACATAGGCGCCTTGACAAAGGACAGATGGTTGTGACCCGCCGCCTGAGACATACGGATACTACCGAAATGCAGAATGAGACTACCTAACATAGAGCAACAACTTCTTCGTGAAGGGAGCCGGTAATGTTACTGTAAGAAACAATAAGACTATTTAATGTGTTCTAACATGGCAGTTTCGTGCCGAGAATCGTACTGCACAACTCTGCTCACTTTTGGGGGAAACTGCTTTGGCGTTTCCTCCACGCTAAGCGACGGACACAAAAAAGAATTTGGGGGATGTGTTTGCTCGTATCGATAGTTGGTCGTACAATCTCGTACTTGTTGATTTTACTGAAAGTACTCCACAATTATCAGCTCTCATACTTCGCTGCGCAAATGTGGTCAACATGTTAACGCTTTACAAGAACGACTGGTGGACATAAGTAAGTTGGGGTGTATCTGCACTGCAGTAGTACAATAACAAAAAGCCAAACCCTGTAGTTACAGATCACCATAGACAGGTAATACCAATTTGCATTAGATACACCGGTATTTTTTCTTAAGACCTACAAAATCATTTAGCTTGTAGGCCTAATTCACAATTCGGAATACTCTAAGATATGGACGTCAACGGATCGCTAACGCATATTCATAGCACCCCAATCTTCAACGTAAATGCGCACAGTGCAAGGAGTCAGAGGTCATGTTTCTTCTTTGCAATGGTTTGTCATACTTCCAGTGGGTTACAGCTATAGCAAATAACAGAAAATGCCGAATACTTTCCTGCTAATGGTGATGGTTAAAACACGAAACGTGAAGACACATTAGTTATTTTAATATTGGCTAGCATTTTTAGGTGGAATGGCACCCTGACACCCACATAAAAAATTCGCCTAGAGAACTAAGTTTTTGCAGAATTTACAGTGATTGCATGCACTTTCTCAAAATATCTTAGGTTAATTTTTAATGCCATTCTGAGTAATATCATTCTACGTCATTAATTTGTACTGTCAAAGTATCTTAATAATTTTCGCTGTTATTTTGTAGATTTTGAGGAAGCGTTTCTGGCTGGGACGGGTTTCTGGCAAACACACATTTTGTAGACACAGACAGCAGATCAGTCACTTTCTATTTTTGTTTTATGTGAAAGAAATGCTGCTACGTTTTTAGTTTTACTGTTTCCTTAACTTCCCTCATTTATTGTATCCTAGAAATGGCAGACCAATAGTTAATTTTAAAGCAAATGAAGCATTGTATTTCATTGCTACGTCACTTTGTGAAACTATTTACAGATTATGGTTACTGCCATTCTGCAATATAGTGGATGGCTGGTGACAACAGGGAGAAGCTACCGTTTAGACTAGTGGGGGGCATGTCCTAATAACTGCACGTACACATTCAGTTCAAGCCACGACACACAGGAACAGGGACATCGTCTCAGCAATGCTATACTAATTCTTCTGCCTTGTTTCTTGCTCATTTTTTCGGCACTGTCATTAAAACAGCACAGATCCCTTCCCAATTTTTTTTATAACGCAGTGTTTCAAACGATTGCAAATTTTATGAATTAAAATTACTTTTTAAAAACAGTTGATTTAAAACGAAAAATTTTAGCGCAGCTGCTGTAGCCAATGGATATTGTATTTTTACTCAGTTATTACTAAAAAAATATGAGAAACCAAACAAATAGCATAAAATACCGGTTATTCAGAACTGAAATACTGGTTTCCGTCCTGGGGAAGTGAGTGATCTTGAATACACATCTTAAAATTGCCTCAGCACACAGAAATCTTTTACGCCGGAATGTGCTGATATCAGAGACTTTAGTCACAATCGGCAGTACGCACCCCTGCTCTGCTAGTCATTCCCTGTCCTGTCACACTCATAAGTGTAGTAGGCGGGAAACGGCTGTTCATCTGCTTATGTACGATTCCTGATCTATCAAGTATTCGCGGTTCTTGCACGAGATGCACGTTGGTGGCAATAGAATCTTTCTGCAGTCAGCCCCAAATGCTTGTTCTCTTTTTTCTCGATAGTGTTCAGCGACTAATACTCCTTTCTTCCAGGGATTCCCGTTGGACTTCACAGGGCGTTTCCGTAATATTCACGGGTTGTTCTAGCCCAACGGTAACAAAATCTAGCAGAGTACCTCTGAGCTGGTTTGACGTTACCATTTAATCCGACCTTCAGCAGTACTCAAGAACTGGCCGGACGATTGCTCATTACGCAGTCTCCGTAGTAGAATGCTTCCAATACACTGAAGTCCACAATTTGCCTTTGCTACAACGACCTTGGGCTTCCTTTTGGTTTCACATCGCTTTTCGACGTCGCACTTTGATATTTAAAGTGACTGTTCGGAGACATAACACACATATTGTGTTTGAACAGCATATAGTTTTTCCTGTTAACATGCATTAATTTACGTTTTCCCACGTTTAGAACAAAATACCATTCAACGCACAAAATAAAATTTTTGTCACATTCATTACGCATCATGTATCATCCTTCAGTCACAGTCAGTAACCTGTACACTATAGCGTCATTAGCAAACAGTCAGCTTGCTGCCCACGATAGTGATGTAATTGCTGCTTTACCTGTGGTCCCGCACTGTAATCTTCGAAGTGTGCATTTCACAAGGTGAGCTCAAGCTTACGTACTGATAAATCTCCTCCCACGCGATCCAAAACCATCTCTCAAAATTTTACTGTATCGGCAATTTCGTCAGGAACTAAGTCTGTTTTCAAGGCTTCAAAGACCCAGTTTCTCGTAGCTTGCTTGAAATTTATATGATGGTTGTCGCGTAACTAGTATCTGTACATTCATTCCGCTTTTCGGACACTGCGTCTTACTGCATCGTACGTGAAATCGATGTCTGCAGGGTCCTCTAACAAGTAATTCCGAATCTTCCGCCGCCATGAACTGTAAACAGTGGTAAACTCTGCCGTAGACTCGTCACAGAAAGTTGTGTATTGCTTTTCAAAGTAGCGCCACCGGTATTGATGCAGAAAAATAAAGCATTACAGAAATAATGCTTCATACAAACTGCTTATTCATAACTTGGTGCGGCATGGAATATGCTATTCGATCATAGATCATTTCTGAATATTCAGTGTAGGATTCTCATCGTTTCTACTTTGTATGTCAGATATTTTATTTAAACCGCCACAACAATGCAGGTTTTGTATATCGCTTAATGCTGGCACGCTGTGAAAATAATTTTGTTTCTCTTTTTGGCAAGAGTTACACGTATTCGTCTAGACCAGTGTTAAATCTTTCAGAATAGTTACCATCAGAGATTGCCACGACGTAGCCACAATCCAGTCCCACTCCGAAAACAGGATCCTAAATGAAGCGCAGAATTTGGCACTGAAAGCAAGTTCATTGATAACACCTACGAGTAGCCAAAATAGACCCGAACTGCTGAACGGAGAGGGCAGCTTTTGATGCGAACATGACATGTTAAAGAATATGCAGACATCAGAAATTTAGAGAACCTTCCAGAAGGGATAAATACAAAATAACAAATAATTGCTGATGGTCGGTTTTGAATTGGCGACCCGGAGCACGCCATCCAGCGACGCTAACCGCTACGCCAAATTGCGTGCAGCTCAGCTCGCGGCGATATTATGCACTAATTCTGGCGCTTGTTAGAATCCTTGAAACACTTGTTACACCTGGGACGGCTTCTAGCTCCATCAACAATGTGTTTTTAAACTCATATGTGCATGTTAAACATCTTTGTTTATTTTTGGGAATAGCAAAAAGTCTCATTGTGCCATATCTGGCGAATATGGAGGCTGGACCATTATTACGGGATTATTTTTACTTCACGAACATGCAACAAAATGTGGGCAGTTCGTTTATCTTGGTCCGATGTCCATGAATTGAATTGTTTACCCACAAATCGGGGTGTTCTTGCCGGTTAGCTTCACACGAACTGTTTATATGTAGTATTCCTTACTGATCATTCGACCTTGTGAAAAGATCTCATAGTGATCTATGGCGTTAAAATCAGAGAATACGGTGAGTAAAAGCTTGATATTTGACCACAGTTGGGGACCTTTTTCCTATTTTGACTACTGGTTTAGACGTCATACCCATAAATCCGTGTTTCATCACTAGGTATAAGTTTCAGTAGATTTGCCGCTGTCTTCGTTCGCAAAGAATGTGGGACAAATTTCGCTGTCACACGTTTCATAGCCAAAACATCCGAAAACATAACTTATCATAGACAAGTTGCTATGTCGACACCATCAGGGATTTCTTTGGATTGGGGGATCATTCACAATCATCTCTCTTACTTTTTCAACGATTTCATTAGTTGATGTATAATAGGGCGTGCAGGCCGCTCGTCATCTAAATCTTAACGGCTATCTTGGAAGCGTATATACCACTCACAAACCTTAGTTTCAAGCACAGCAGATTCATCAAAAACTGTAACATCCCTAATGCACTTCATTCCGTTCTTGTGACAAAATATACTACAAATTCTGCGACCCATTTTTTATGTCACAAATAATCCCAGATAATACCCAAATACACATCTTCTTAGGCAGCTGACAGTAGACGAAACATCGGATATGGCTATCACTGTACAAATAGTACCCGAATTCGTTTACCAACCCAATATCGAAAGGAAATCGTGCTAGTCGTAATTACAGAAGTTCTGTTACTTTATGAACACCTCTTATGCTTTCAAAGTGGCGTGCTCCTAAACGTATGTAAACATAATATTCAAGGGTGCGGTATAACATCCTGTGACATACTACATGCCAATTACACTACCGTACAATTGGAAGCGACTGTTAAGCAATTGAAATTCCAACGATGAATATGTCAAAGACGACTATGAGATAAAGTGAGAAAACACTGAGGTATGTTGATAATCAGCTAAAGACCAGATATTTTTACGCATTCCAGTTACCTATTTTCTTCATTCTTCACCAAGTAAGGGGCAACCTAATAGACGATAATTTACCTGTTAACGTGAACCATTTGTCGCATTCCTTTTTCATTGTGATATAGGCCTGATTATATGCAGCTGTAATGCACACTACACTTGCGCAATTGTCACAGTTTGTAAATGTTAGAAAGTTGCCTCCATAAAGCTGAGACATTTTTTTTTCTGTGGAATGTGCTCTTTTTGCCACACTAAAAAGTAACACATATCATGTACGACTAGGATAATTACCCATCCTTTTACACTCGTAATTTGGTTCTATGTCACTCGAGCAATCTGTTGCTGTCATCGTACCATTCAAGCTCCAGGCAGCAAGGCTATAAAGTTAGTAATACTATTTACATTCATGGCGCCTATCAGTCTATATAAAGGTTCTACTCACTGGCTATTCACTTATATGCGGCAAAGGCGCCACAATATTGGTCTGTTAAAAAAATGATATTCATCGCTGGAAACAGGGTAAAAGGATATGTAATTACATGATATTGTCTGTATTGTTTGTGATAGCATTAGTAACAGGTTATTACTGTCTGCTGGGTTCCGCGACGTAACTCGATTCGAAAGGACTGGCAACGGTATAACAGCGAAAATTAAGCGCGTAGCTCTGCCCTTCAGGGAATTCAAGGGGACCGGGTCGTGAGCGTATATCCTATGGTTGGCCATGCTAACGTTTGCAACTTAAGGGGTTTCTTACTCTTCCTACAAGCTCAATACTGTGTGTTAACAGTAAGAATCGGTATTGGGCTATGTACGGCTATAACTGAAATTGCGGGTCGCTGATGTAGGGTCGCCGGCTGGTGTGGCCGAGCGGTTCTAGGCGCTTCAGTCTGGAACCGCGCGACCACTACGGCCGCAGGTTCGAATCCTGCCTTGGGCATGGATGTGTGTGATGTCCTTAGGTTAGTTAGGTTTAAGGAGTTCTAAGTTCTAGGGGACTGATGACCTCAGCAGTTAAGTCCCATAGTGCTCAGAGCCATTTGAGCCATTTTTGATGTAGGGTCGAGCCGTACACGTCTTCATGCCCAGTAGCTAAGAAAGCTAAATAATGTGTAGTAAACGGTGATCTTACGTTCTAATAAATGAAGCACAGGGAAGTTACACAAATTAATTAATAATAAATGGCAGTTGTGATCAATGATCAGGAATTACAGAATTTGGAAATATTTGCAAACTAAAATAGGTGTTACCACAGGCTAAAAATTGCAAAAGTCTGATAATACATTTATAAACAAAAGTGTTCTGCAGAAATGGCCGTCCTACAAAATACACTTCAACAAGGTTGTAGGCTAACAAATACTGAACATCATTTGACACTATACAAAATGTAGCAGGAATGTAGTAGTCCCGTCTATAATTTGACGATTCATTGCTAGTTAGAAAGTTAGAAGCCCCACTTGTAGCTGAATTTTACTAAGTATAAGACTATATCTCCGATGCGCCTAAATAGTTGCCGTACAAAACTTTCCTACTGCATGAGTGTTAACAAGTCCGGTGTCGTCCTATGGCACGACATCAACATAAAACTTAGCCATCTCCACCGGTGGCTCATACTGAAGTCCTTCTCGTTTCTCTCTTTTGCCGACTAGCCCTTTCACTCCCTGCATTCTCCAGCGACTTAACGCTCTCTCCAATGCGGACACAAGACACCATCACCAAAAGCACGACTTTCTTACAATGACATAAAATGCATGAAATAAACCATTATTTCAAGACTGAAAATCCTACAAACTAGACTTAATAGAAATAAAAGCTTACTTGCTAACGTTTCCATGAAAATACACGCTACACTTCAACACTTTGACTTGAATACATACGAGTCTAGCGCACACGACCTTACAATAGAACAACAATTAGGTTAGAATAAATGAAATAATCAACATAAAGAATATATTCCATTATTTTCTTGTGTGAATGCGTAGGACTCTTCTGTTTGCACATTTACGTAATAAAATAATTAAAACTACTCAATATGCAGTAGCTAAAGAATGTATTGTGATTTTGCTTTTTGCGATATAGCTGTGGTGGTTTGCCATTTAGATGCCCGGTTGATCGTGCTTGACTATACGGTTTAATAGAGAAAACTTCAAATGTAGGTAAAAAAGTTAGTTTTTCTGTAATTTCTAACTTCCATGTTTTTAGCCATAAAATTATGGTTTACATTTTTTAGATGAATCGCACTGCGTGACAAAAGTGCAAGCCTTCCGCAAATTGCTGCGGATTTGAGTGCTGAGTCATCAAGTGTCAGCGTGCGAACAATTCAACGAAACATCGACATGGACTTTCGGAGCCGAACCCCCACTCGTGTACCCTTGATGACTGCACAACACAATGCGTTACACCTCACCTGGGCTCGTCAACAGCAACATTGGACTGTTGATGACTGGAAACATGTCGCCCGGTCGGACGAGTCTCGTTTCAGATTGTATCGAGCAGATGGACGTGTAAGAGTATATTACTGAATTCATGGACCCTGCATGGCAGCAGGGGACTGTTAAAGCTGGTGGAGGATCCGTAATGGTGTGGGGCGTGTGCAGTTCGAGTTATGAGACCCCTGATACGGGCAGATCCGACTCTGACAAGTAACAAACACGTAAGCATCCTGTCTCATAACCTCCATCTATTCATGTCCATTGTGCATTCCGATAGACGTCAGAAATTTCAGCAGGATAATGACACCTCACACGTCCAGAATTGCTACAGAGTGGCTCCAGGAAAACTCCTCTGAGTTTAAACACTTCCACTCGCCATCAAACTCCGCAGACATGAAAATCATTGAGCATATCTGGGATGCCTTGCAACGTGCTGTTCAGAAGAGATCTCCTATCCCTCGTACTGTGACGGATTTATGGACAGCCCTGCAGTATTCCATCCAGCACTACTTCAGACGTTAGTCGAGTCCATGCCGCGTCGTGTTGCGGCACCTCTGCATGATCGCGGCGTCACTACACGATATCAGGCAGGTGTACCAGATTCTTTGGCTCTTAAGTAACCGGCGTTTCCCGGGTATGTATTTATTCCAATGTATTTATTCCAATATATATATTTTTGCCTGCTGATTTCCGCCTTCTCTTTGTCACCTTCGCCTTCATCTGTCTTTCAATATCGTAATCTCTCTTCCCTCTCCCTGTTACCTCCACCCAGATAAAGGTTAGGTAGTGATAAGCCCCATAGCATTTCTTCCTAGACAGCAATATCTGTATCAGATTTGGTTGAAATCGTTCCAGTGATTTAGGAGGAGACTTCCAACATGCATGCATGTATACATACATTTTTATAATACATGTAGATGTAAATGGCGTTAAGTCTACTTATTTTGTGGGGTTGCGGTGAAATTCTAACAATTTCAATGTCCAAGAATGTAGTACACTTAATGCCAGTTCGACGGTACTGTAATAGGTAATGTTTCGCTAATAACGTTCAGAAGGGTTGCACCGTGGACGTAGAGTAAATACGCCTATTGCAAGGCAAAGTGACGACAGATCTAGACGAATAGATAAGATAGAAATGATAAGCGCAATAAAATGTACAAATATGGTATTAATAGGGCTCTCAAAGTGCCGGGCGGCGAGGTTTGTATAAAACAAAATAAAACACGTTAGAGGTGTCCAGGGAGTGATAAGTACTGCGTCAAAAATCTCGTTATTGTGTAACTGGTAAGGTGTGAGGGACATTTTTCGTATTAAGTTAGTTCAGGCACAGGAGGCTCTGTCTGAGCCATTAGTTTCACTAATTTCGTGTGGTAATGTTGAGGGGTAGGGGGGAGGAAAATTACTAATTGCATCTCCAGAATTGCTTAAGCTGCATGTGACCTCGTGGTTGACGGAATGCAGCACCAGTGATCAGTCGGTTCAAACGAGCCGTGGTGTACTATCTATCACACAAACCCGACCATTTTGGGTTCCATCCATTGTCCCTTGCACATGGAACATTGAAATACACTAGCTAATGACTATTATTATGCGAAATTACCAGTAGCGACATCGATATTAGGTTTCGTAAATTTTGAGAGGAAATAAAAACGAAATACACATGAACTGTGGTGTCGTCGTCGTCGTCGTCGTCGTCGTCGTAGTTTTTGAGACCTGTTCTGGCATGCTACAGGTGTTGACTGCCATAGACAGAGTGCATGTTTTTGAACCGCCTGCATGAACGATATCTGGTTTGAATAGGGTATGTATACAGCAACTTAAATGTAAAGCTTCTCTTGACTGACATGTTGCATAACTACTAGTTAAGTGCACGCACAATTAGGCATATAGTAGCTGCCATGTAAGGTAAATTACGAAACGTGGGGAAACACGCAATCTTGGACGAAAGTGGGAGGGAGGACAATCAGTTGGTCAATAGGCCTGCAAGACTGAGAAATGATCCGGGTATAGATTCTCTCTATCTTTCTCTCGCACACTATCTGCGCTTCGTCTTGGAGAATTACTGTGTGTGTCGTTTGTCATGACGGTGACATGAACCGAACCCACGAGCTTCAGGTTACGACGTGTGACCCCAGGTTCTGCTTAAGGCTTTCTATGGAACTACGGAAATGATTTTTTTTCTGGATGTGTTTTCTATTGTGGAGCTACAGTAGTGTTAAGGAAAAATGTCATTCGTCATCTCTTTAGAACGACATTAACAGCGTTGGTTAGCAGCAGTAATAAAACAGTCAAATATTCTAGACTAAGATTACACTCATTATAGAGAAGACGAAAGTAGAGCGAAGTAGTCGGCAGCTGTTACCGAGAAAGTATTGGATAAATGCGTCTACTTTCAGAAAGTAAGCTTGGAATTTTTTTTAAAAAATACGTAAGTTCAATCGAATTTCTTTAACACAAGTGGAACTGCAGCACTAGATGTTACGAAAAGACTGATCAGAAGTAGGTATGATGAATGACAGCTTGTTCTAAATGTAGGAATATGTAAGATAAAGCAAATAAGTAGGAAAAACAATCGTGTAGTGTTCGAATACGGTATTAGTGGTGTGTTGTCACGTCAATTAAATATCTAGAGTAATGCTGAAAATCGCTGTGAAATGGAAAACGAGCTCATTAGGTCGGATGTTGGAAATGCAAGTGGTCAACATGGGTTTGCTGGGAGAATTCTGGGGTATTGCGGGTCATGTACTAAGAAGACCGCGTATAGAACACCAGTGCGACTCATTCTTCAGTACCGAGCGAGGTGGCGCAGTGGTTAGACACAGGGCTCGCATTCGGGAGGACGACGGTTCAATCCCGCGTCCGGCCATCCTGATTTAGGTTTTCCGTGATTTCCCTAAATCACTCCAGGCAAATGTCGGGATGGTTCCTCTGAAAGGGCACGGCCGACTTCCTTCCTCATCCTTCCCTAAAGCGATGAGACCGATGACCATGCTGTCTGGTCTCCTTCCCCAAACAACCAAACCAACCATTCTTCAGTATAGCTCGAGTGTCTGATTTCCCTACCAGGTCGGATTAAAGGAAGACATCAAAGCAGTTCAGAGACGGGCTGCTAGATTTTTACCAGTAGGTTCGATCAGCACTCGAGTATTACGGAGAAGAGTGCTTTCTTTTTGCGAAACGCAGTTGAGAAAATACAGAGAGCCATCTTGCGACTGACTGCAGAACGACTCAGCTGCTATGAACGTAAATCTGTCGTAAGAATCGCGAAGACAAAATGAATTACGGCTCGTGTGTAAAGCCTATAGACAGTAATTTTTGCTTCCGCTGCATTCGCGAGTAAAATAGGAAACGGAATGAATAGCAGTGGTATAAAGTACCGTCCGCATGCATCGTATGGTGGCGTCAGGAGTGTGTATGGATGTAGATATCTTACATGAAAAGTTAGTCTTTTGTCAGTTACTGCTAAATTAAAGTATTTTAGGATTTATCTGGCGACGTGGGATTTTTGTGAGGGGACAGAATCCGGGTGTTTGATGTTTGGACGGCAAGGCAGGTAGAGGCGAGAAGCAGCCGTCCTTGCGTGGTCATTACGTAAACAGCGCGCGTACGCCGGGTCCGGCGTTTCCTCTGCGCGGAATTTAATCCCGCCAGCTGCCTGCTAGCTGCCGACTGCCTGCGCGCTGATTTACCTCTCTCCTTCCTCCTGCTCTGCCTCCAATACCCAGCCACCTGCGTAATGAAGCCATTGGACAACACAAAACTGCCACATTTCGTCCGTACGGGCGTGGGAGACCCAAAGCTTCTTTCCTGTACCGAATATGCGCAACTGGTCCAACTTCTAGCGGCAGGTCCCACTATGTTGCTGGAACAACGAATCGTCCCACGTCACTGTAAAGTCTAATGACTTTACAGTGTATAGTAAGGGTCGTAGGTCACATGCACAGAATTACAGACCTCTTTCACTGCTTCAAAATTGTTGTTGTTGTGGTCTTCAGTCCCGAGACTGGTTTGATGCAGCTCTCCATGCTACTCTATCCTGTGCAAGCTGCTTCATCTCCCAGTACCTACTGCAACCTACATCCTTCTGAATCTGCTTAGTGTATTCATCTCTTGGTCTCCCCCTACGATTTTTACCCTCCAAGCTGCCCTCCAATACTAAATAGGTGATCCTTGGTGCCTCAGAACATGTACTACCAACCGATCCCTTCTTCTGGTCAAGTTGTGCCACAAACTTCTCTTCTCCCCAATCCTATTCAATACTTTCTCATTAGTTATGTGATCTACCCATCTAATCTTCAGCATTCTTCTGTAGCACCACATTTCGAAAGCTTCTATTCTCTTCTTGTCCAAACTATTTACCGTCCATGTTTCACTTCCATACATGGCTACACTCCATACAAATACTTTCAGAAATGACTTCCTGACACTTAAATCTAATGAACCGTTATTCGTTCTGCCGTATAACTGTTTTGGAAATGGAAGAACTCTTGTTCCCTTCTTTCGTATCTTTCTTACGGCAGATACCGACTGGAAGCTGTCCATTGTCGTGTCCTGTGCCCGTTCGTTAACCTGTGGGTAAATTGCATGTGATGCTGTAGGAGGACATTGAAAATTAGTGATGAGAAATAAGATTATCCTCAAAATAGGCGAAGAAAGGAATATGAGGTTAATACTGACTAAAAAGGACAGTATGAAGGTGGCAGGGATAAACTACAGGGAGCGAAACGGTATTTACAATTTGTACGGAGACAAGGTGGCAGTTAAGATTCGAGGGGCACAAAAGGGAGTCAGTGGTTGACAAGGGAGTGAGACGGGGTTGTAGCATATCCCAGATGTTATTCAGTCTGTAAATTAAGCAAGCAGTAAAGGAAACAAAGGAAAAATTTGGAGTAGGAATTAAAGTCTAAGGAGAAGAAAAACTTTGAGGTTTGCCGATGACATTGTAATTCTGTCAGACGCCAAAGGACTTGGAAGAGCAGTTGAATGGAATGGACTGTGTCTTGAAAAGAGGATATAAGATGAACATCAACAAAAGCAAAAGGAAGATAATGCAATGTAGTCGAATTAAGTCGGATGATGCTGAGGGAATTAGATTAGGAAATGAGACACTTAAAGTAGTAAAGGAGTTCTGGTATTTGGGGAGCAAAATAACTGATGATGGTCGAAGTACAGAGGATATAAAATGTAGACTGGCAATGACAAGGAAAGCGTTTCTGAAGAAGAGAAATTTGTTGGCATCGAGTATAGATTCAAGTGTCAGGAAGTCTTTCCTGAAATTGGAGTGTAGCCATGTATGGAAGTGAAACGTGGACGATAAATAGTTCAGACAAGAAGAGAATAGAAGCTTTCGAAATGTGGTGCTACAGAAGAATGCTGAAGATTAGACGGGTAGATCACATAGCTAATCAGGTACTGAATAAAATTGGGGAGAACAGGAATTTGTGACACGACTTGACTAGAAGAAGGGATCGGTTGGTAGGACATGCTTTGAGGCATCAAGGGATCACCAATTTGGTATTGTAGGGCAGCGTGGAAGGTAAAAACCGTGGATGGAGACCAAGAAATGAATACACTGAGCAAGTTCAGAAGGATGTAGGCTGCACTCGGAGATGTGGTAAGGTCTTACGGGACCAAACTGCCCGTTCCCGAAGCTTACACACTACTTCATTTAACTTTAACTAACTCACACCAATGCCCGAGGGAAGAATCGAACCTCCGACGGGGGAGCCGCGCGAACCGTGCCTGACGCCCGAGACCGCTCGGCTACCCCGCGCGGCTGGAGATGAAGACAACTCCATCAAACTAGTCTCTGGACTGACGACGACGACGACATGATAGGACACGTATTAAAAGATCAGGGAATAGCTTCAGTGGTACTGGAGGGAGGTGTAAGGTGTAAAACCAGTGGGAGAAAAAAATGAAATACACCCAACAAATAATTGAAGGCGTAGGATGCAAATGG
Organism: Schistocerca cancellata; assembly: GCF_023864275.1. Classification (NCBI taxonomy): domain Eukaryota; kingdom Metazoa; phylum Arthropoda; class Insecta; order Orthoptera; family Acrididae; genus Schistocerca; species Schistocerca cancellata. The sequence goes on from NC_064629.1 coordinate 274,662,621, forward strand.
TACTCCGAAATGAAGATAGTGGCACATACAGGACATCATGTCTGCCGCATCAAAAATCGGAAGACTGACGAAGCAATACCCCTCCCCCACCTACAAAAAACGGTTTTTTTTTCTCAAGATGTGACGATCTTGGAAGGTTCGTCTATAGAGACAAAGGATGTCGCTAGCGTCTTCAGTGCAGCGGTTTCCCCTTACGTGACCGCCCGACGGATTTGATCCGTTGTTAGCACTCTGGCCTCTTATCCTGGAGAACGACGGTTCAAATCTGCGTCTGGCCATCCTAATTTGGGTGTTCCGTGATTTCCCTAAATCGTTCCAGGCGCATACCAGGATGGTTCCTTTGAAAGTGAAAACCTTAGTAGGTTAATCCACCTTCAGCAATTCTTCAGAGTTGGTGTTTCATACCTCCCCAGCTAGGCGATTACGTGCGAATTAGTCACCATGTAGATGTAGATGCTCTTCCCGCCCATTCACCCTCCGAAGAGGCTGTTGTGGACTACTACTCCCGGAAGATATTAGGTCCCTACATCCTGTATCTGCGGACGTTTGTCCAATGGTTCAACAAGTGTTTATCCCCCTCGCCCCTCTCGACGACGGAAAGGTGACGTAGTAGAGATTTTCCACGTCTACCAGTCTACGACCGCATCGGCACTTCCAAGGTTATCAAGAGCTCACAACAGCACCTTTCTTATTGTATCTTGATTCTCTTCAGGAACAGTTTAAAAAAATAGAAAAATCGTATTCGAAGATAAGAAGATATGAGCTCTGTTACGTACAAATCATTTAGACTATGCAATAAAGTATCTGTTCATTGCGACGCGTTTGTCTTGCAATCGCAAGGTCCAAGGTTCGTGCCTAAACTTACAAAAAACACTAAATAGGCACTGGAAAGGAGTTAGACACCAGGAACAATCCCGCCCGCAAACTGAACATCACGCACGGAGCTTAACAGGCTGAGAATAGGAGTGACAAGGTGAAAGACTGATGTGAAGATGTTGGTTATCAATAATGAGACTTGTCTGGGGGCAAGACAGGACTTCGGACACTTATTGGTTTGCAGTAATCTGAGGGAATCCCAGGATATGCAGCCATTCTGGCTGCTGAACACTGTGTTTCGGAAGTGTGGAATTATGTTGTTAAGGTAAGATTTTAATTTAATATTATGTTGTCTCAGTGTTCTTTATTTTGACAAATGCGATCTTTTAAGTTTATATTCGTCAAATGGTAACACACAAATGCTGAGTAATTTTTAATAAAAATGTTTTTATTTTTATTGAAAAGGAGCATGAAAATGCAAGTATTAAATGAATTAAAATATCATGAAGTAATAAGTCATGAAATAAAGAATAAAATACTTAACTATATCTACCGATTGAACAGTGGGTTGGGTTGGGTTGGGTTGAGGGAAGAGACCAAACAGCGAGGTAATCGATCTCATCGGATTAGGGAAGGATGGGGAAGGAAGTCGGCCGTGGCCTTTCAAAGGAACCATCCCGGCATTTGCCTGAAGCGATTTAGGGAAATCACGGAAAATCTAAATCAGGATGGCCGGACGCGGAATTGATAGAACAGTGTCAACGTATACAATTTCGTAACATAACGAGGCATTTCACATCTCCATAAAATGTTTAACTTTTTGTCATTAATAATTAAAATCAAGATTCAAAATTTCTTAATTCACATTTCCACTCGATAAAAAATCTCAAAAAAAAACAGCTGTTATCGAGAATCGAACCAGGGACTTCGTGATTTTAAAACTTGCTGGCTACGTACTCAGCTACCGGAGGAACTTGTAAAGATGATGAAAATGATTTGTGCTCAACAGCGTTCGGAAATCTTCAAATCGTCGAAGACGATTGTTAGTCTTTTAGAATTGCGCCGTACTGCTTAAGGCAATTCATATCAGGGCATTAGCATTAAAATCCTGCAAGGAAACCGAAACAAGCCTTGTTGGAGCGGAATTCGCATCTGGGTATCAAACAACTCTTAAAACACCAGCGAAAACATGGCACATGTAACGTGGCTGACGGTGCAACAGCCTGTTCTGCGAGTAGTATCGCCCACATAGCGTAATGTATGTAGCTGCTACACAAGCGACATATTCTGACTATTGCGATTGTGAACTCCGAAACGTAGAACTTCAAAATGAAGTTGAGTGTCAGAAGGAATAAATCAGTGCGAATAGAAAAATCCAGTGTGTATGCGAGTTATTGCTAGACACTAGCTTGCGCAACAAATAATGATTGCATCAAGGCATACCTACATATCTCACTTCTTTCCTGCAGAGACAGATTGATCAGAAGAAGAGCAAAGCATACAGAGGTCGTTCGGTTCGTTCAAGCGACGTAGAAGAAACAGCTGACTCAATATTGTTTCCCTCTTGGACTACCAGGTAGCTTTAGATAAAATTCCACACTATTGCCTCGTAAATAAAATATGTGCTAACAGAAAATCCGAGAAGATTTTTAACAAAACTCACTACGTTGTTCTTAACTGAGAAACGGAAGCAGCAGGGGATCTGAAATTGTTTCCATATTTCTAGATTTCCAGGAGGCTTTTGACACCGTTCGTCACAAGCGACTTCTAATCATATTGTGTTTCTGCGGAGTATCGTCTCAGTTGTGCGACTTGATTCGTGATTTCCTGTCAAGACGGACACATTTAGTAGTAACTGATGGAAAATCGTAGAGTAACAGAAGTGATGACTGGCGTTCCTCAAGGAAGTGTTACAGGTCTTCTGCTGTTCCCAGTGTATATAAAAGATTTACGAGGCAATTTCAGCAGCCCTCTTAGATTGTTTGCAGATGTTTTCATTTACGGTCCAGTAGAGTCATCATAAGATGAAAATCAACTGAAAAAGATTTAAAAAAGATATCTGTATGCTGCGAAAACTGGAAATTGATTCTAAATAATGACCAGTGTGAGGTCATCCACCTGATTACTAAAAGGAATCCGTTAAATTTAGATTACACGATAAATTTTACAAATTTAAAGGCTGCGATTTCAACTAAATACCTGAAGTACTGCTGCGCGACGTGCGATCCGCATAAGATAGGACAGCCCGATTGTGTTGTCGCGAAATACGAGAGTGTGACACGGATACGATCAGCGAGTTGTTTAGACTATCATTAAAACCAGGGCGTTTTTTGTTGTGGCTAGAACTTCTCATGAAATTCCCATCTGCAGTTTCCTCCTACGAATGCGAAAATATTTTGATCATTGTAATAAATAAGAAAAAGCAGACTTCTCATGGAAAGACTAAAATGTTCGTTTTTTTCCCCTTGCGCTGTTAGGTATGGAACTGTAAAGAAATAGTGTGAAAGTGGTTCGAAAAACACTGCCAGACACTTACTAGTGTGGTGCAGAGTAGTAGACACAGATATTCATCTGGTGTATCGCAAGACAGTGTGATAGAAACGTTATTGTTCACGCTGTAGCTGGCACACAGACTGCTGGCAATGTACATGGAAATGACAACTTAGGAAATTATTATTAAAATCAGGAAATCTTACACATACGCATCACTTGCCAGGGACTGGCAGCTAATCTCCAACGTAACTATAGCCATTGTACGCAAATAAAAAACGAGATACTATGTTATATGGCTGAGAGATCGGCGCGCAGGCATTGTGTAGTAAAACCTATTATTTCCTGGCTGCTCTGTGTGATCAACAGGTGGCTATGCTGTGCAGCAGAGCCAATATCCCGGTGTAGGTATTCTACAACCTGGAAGTGGTGGGCTGTTCCTTACTTAATCCTCCTAAATGGGTTGTAACAGGAGCCTACATGGTTGGCTCAAAGATATGTCATTTCCCATTATGGTCGTTGTTTTCCTGCATTTGTTGGAGTGAAACGTCAGCAGGTTCTGGGAGGAAAGAGCACTTCACCCAAGTGCTATAAGTGGGAACAGGAAGTAGCCAACAAAAATGCCTATATTCTGCTCCTGATTATGAATGGCTGAAATTTCACTGGGCGGTTTGGAGCGTCTAAAACACAGGACTCGTCCGGCAGCTTTCGTGGGGTGTAGAAGTCGTGTTCCCTCTGGAAAGGAGGCGGCGTTTTTATAGATCTTCAAAATTCGTCAGGAGTCCTCATGACAAGCCTGGCTACTTCTTGCTGTGCGGAAAGTCTGTAACTGCGATCCCGTTCTTGAGCTTGGATTTCGGGTTGGGTCATATTCCGGTTTTCTGGAGTAACGTTGCCGTTTGAGTGCGTAGTCTCAGATTACTCGTAGTTGGCGAATTCAAGTTGGTAACTGGACGGTCAAAGGCGAGCTTGGCAAGCTTTAACTGAAACGAATTAGTACCATTGGTTTTCATGGAAATTTGAGTGTGTGGCTTGGCATTTATTTTTAACCTACTAATGACGAACTGTGTTCGTAATTTGTTGTCAGAAAGAGTATCTGCAGAAGTACCGAGGAACCTGTTCGAAGCTGTGTATGAACTGTTACAGGTGCGAATTTTCCAGTCCAGTAGTCTGACCTCCGAATCGTTCTGATGGCAGTTTGATTGCTGGAGGACACTGTGCGCTTTGATATAGTGAAAAGTTTAAGCCTGTCTCGCTAGTCAAAGCGAGGTTGACGAACATTATTGAAACTGACTTTATATGCGAAGCAATTGCACAGAATCAATCCAAATCCGACAATATCTGTGTAGTGCATCGCAGAATTTGTTCTGCGCGCCTCACATCGCCAAAAGTGCATTATCTCTCGCCATTGCCGCGATATCACTGATGCTACGAACGACGGAAAAGACGAACTTTTCAGCTGAAATAGTCGCATCCGTCAAGAATGTAATCATCTGCGTCGGGGGTGATATAAGTTGTGACGCCCACATGGAAATAAGCGTGCTGAAAGCAGCTACCAGAATTAGCATTTATCTATTATCCTTCAGATAAATCTCATTCACTTACGAAGTGAAAAAAATCTTAACTCTTCGGCCACCTCTGGAGTATTTTTCGCCTCCCTGGAGCTCTACTCAATTTCGATTAATGGAGGAGATAGAGAAATTTAAAGAGAACCAGCGGGCTTCGTCACGGGTGGTTTAGTCGGCACGACAGCGTCACAGAAATAAGCAACAGTGGTCGAATGACGCCACTGAGGGTTGGGACATGATATTAAGAGAGCCGAGGATGCAAGCTGCCGTCTCCCCTCCCCCCCCCCCCCCCCCACACACACGTGTGTTACATTTATATTTCAGATTTACATTTAATTTCTCTTTACAGTTAAACTGATCCTGTGTGTGTTGCCTAATAAATCGAGAAGCGAGAGGTCGACCACTGAATCTATTGAGTACTTGACTGTCTAGCTTTTGGCATAATTACAACTGAAATATAATTCTCAGCAAGGAAAGTAATTACTCCTTGAAAATGGTAACGAACGTTAAAACTAACTTGATACGTGTGGTGTCTGTCGGTTTGGCACATGTCCGAAGGAACAGACACCACATATAAGTAAGGCAGTGATAGCATTTGTCTGAATTATGACCTCTTACGTAAGCTAAGGGTCAAAGTTTCATGAAAAAAACCACTGCCGTACGATCATTCAATTTTTTGATAAAGATCGATGATGCCTTAAGTTTTTTTTACGCGAGAGTCTCATCAGAATGTATGCGTGAGGGAGATTCCTACCAGCGTTTAGCGCCGAGTCTATCGGTATGGTCCCCATCGGTGGTCCAATTTCCTGCAGATCTCCTAACGATGAGTTCGCGCCCGTGTTGGAGGCAGAGAGAGAGATTTGCAGCACTGGCACTGCTGGGGTAACAGCCCATCAGGGAGATTAGAAATCGAAAAAGGTAATCGCAAATAGACGCGTACTCCAAGGAACGGAAATGGATGTGCGGACGTAGAGTCCCATCACGTCGCTGGTGCCATGCTCTACAGCACGGCCAATGTATGAAGGAGCCTCTTCAATATTCAGCTAACAATATTAACACTAAATTAGGCTAAACATGTTATGTTCGATACAAGATAATTATTCATATTAGCGCGATGTGACTACCTCAACAGTACATCTTAGTAGTGATCATACAAAGTAGAGCAATGGCACTGATAAACAAAGCAAACACTGCATTATATCCACAACAACAGTTACCGAAGTTGACATTTCGTCAGAAAGGAATCCAACGAATTTCGCAGAGTGAGAAAGAAGTGGCAGATGAAATACTAGCGCTTCTGCAAGATGTGTCAGTTGAATGTGTGGTGTTGTATACGCTCGACTGTGCGGACAATGTAAATAAGGAATAAAATAACGATACGTGCTTAACAAGTGAAAATAATACTGAAACAGGTGTCGAGCCAGGTAGTTAATCGTTGTTGTCGGACGTAAGTCACAATTCAGTCTTCAGTGAAACGTAGTAAAGGTTAATCGTTGTCAAGGAGTGAGTGCTAAACATAATTACGTACATAGATCATACGTAGCGTAGTAAAAAAATTTATAAACAAGAGTAAGTCCACAGCAATATGAACGTGTAGTGCATAGGAATAAAAGACGAATATTCAACGGAGGACAAGGCGCACTTCATACAAAAATTGGCGTCTTCGCGTTTCTAGGATGCTAAATACAGTTTGCAGAATGTGGTTGATAGTGACCTACTACGTTATGCACATTAAATTGAGCGGGACATGGATTACAGTGATTCCGAGGAAAGCAGTAAAACAGTATGGGTAGACGTAAGATAACGAAATTTAAAACAAAGCCTCAACTTGATCATAGACAGCAAACTGCGAAATTGGCCCGAAAATTTATAGATAAACCAACTTATCCCATCGTTCAATAAGGAATTCGTTTTCATCTCTGACCAATCGGGACTTGAAGAGGACATGCGTATGGAAGAAACTCTGGAAATTAAAAGTACCAAGGGAGATGTATCAAGTGCAACTAACACAGTGCCTTAACGCTTTCGTATACAGTTACGCCGACCGGTAATCTGAATGGTAAGTTGGCCAGAAAGTTACTTACTGTGTCGCGAGAAGTTGCAGGTGATCTACCCCGTATAATTCTTTCTCGCGTGCGTGTTCTTGCAAGGACAATAGGAATTATCTACACAACAGCAAACAAGAGACGGAAAATAGGCGTAAAGGAACTAAAACTATGGAATGAGCACAGCTTTTGACTCGTAGCTGGTTAAAATAATTCCTGGTCTGTGTATAAAAATCATACTCCTTTAGAGCAAACAATCCCACCTGAAAAAGTCACATACCATTTCATACCAGCTGGAACCAGGCAAATAGCTGATGATGCAAAACAGATTTAAATTGACGCATCTTGTCAGACGTCAAACATGTGGCACACGTGAACATAGCGAAGAGGGGCTCATACCTTCAGCCTTGACACTAGTTGTGAAACGTTAGATTGCAACTTGTAAAAAGCAGGCAAGGAAGAAAAATTAGGGTTCAGTGTGTAGTAGATAGAAGGCTTACAAGGGACTGTCTATAACCTTGGATTGGTGGAGGATGGGTGGTGAAATAGACAATGGCTTTTTTAAAGGAATCACTCTTTGTCTAAAACTGTTTAGGAAAAACTCAAATATGCGTATTCAGGCGAGGATTGGAACAGCTGTTCTTCCGAATGCAATGCGCCACTTAACTCGGTACAAGCTATCTAAAAGTCAAACTTTTGTCACGCCGTAGAAATTTAAATTTGACGTGGTCTCTCTTTAAATGGCTTAGTACGACTGCCACACTGATCATCAGTATGGACTGCGTAATCATGAGCGACAGTCTAGAGCCGTGACAGGTTTTTTTCATTGTCGACTGTTGCATGGGGGCTTAATAAAATGTAATGCAAATATTTTTGGTAGCTGTAAGTCCGATTACGCAAGTCTCGTAAACGGCTGGCCCTGACAACTAATTGTTACGCTATCTGACTGCATAGAATGACAACAAAGAATGAAATGAAAATTTTCGTCAACACAATTAATTAATTAAGTCCCCAGCAACTATAAAACCTACGAAACCAACAAAGCACAAGTGTAGCTGTTCTGTATGTGGTAGTATGACTCAACGCACATCTGGCACGGTTCTTCTTCAACAAGACAAGAATTTTTTTAAATAGCAATTATACTGACGTGATAAAAGAAAATTACAAATACTATAATTGTGCAAGAAAACCAAAATTACACTCTAATACAAGAACACACGCCAGATGCTTTGTTGACTGAACCTGTAATGAAGCATTATTCAGGACACACAAATAATAAGAAAATAAAGAACAGTAGTTAGTTACCTTAATTTATATTGACGAAAAGCACTCAGATCATTACAATATCTCCATTGGAACAACATCTGCTATCTCTCCCATCAAATAACTGCATAAACATGGAACAACACTCTCCACTACCGCATCTCACACTGACTTCTGCTACAAGCAGTGTCCCCCACAACTTCTCGGCAAGAACTGCCTGCCACAACCTCTCAATGAGCACTGCTAGTGGAGGCGGCGGAACAATACTCTCTCTGGCGCGATTTTTGGCGCTGTGGCTCAGTGTAGCCACCTTTCATATGCCCTTCCTCCACGGGCTAGAATTTGATGGTATTTTTGCCAGCATTGGTGGTGAAAATACCACCAAATTCGTCAAAAAAAAATACAGACAAAAATAAAAGATCATATTAATACGTAAATATCATATAACTAGATAAAATTTTGGCTTTGCACTGACCTTTCAATAGCCTAATATATAAAATACACTAAGCAATACAAATTCTTTCATACATGTGACTTTACATAATAGTTTACAGAAATATCATGTGGTTAAACAATTCAATCGATAACGTCAGCAATGACGAATATGAGCAGGTAAGAGTCTTATAACTTTTCACAAACAGTAATACACAAAAAATCAGTTAATACAGATATTCACAACAAGTAGTTCACAGTTCCAGCAGTAGCACCCAGCACTGTTGAATAGGTGCTGACAGCAACAAGTGACATCATCTCAGTAGAAGCAGTTCATCAGTGGCACCCAGCATTGTGGAGTAGGTTCAGACTCCAACAGGTGACATCATTTCAGTAGAAGCAGTCCATCAATGGCACCCAGCATTGTGGAACAGGTGCAGACTCCAACAGGTGACATCATTTCAGTAGAAGCAGTTCATCAGTGGCACCCAGCATTGTGGAGTAGGTTCAGACTCCAACAGGTGACATCATTTCAGCAGAAGCAGTCCATCAATGGCACCCAGCATTGTGGAGTAGGTTCAGACTCCAAAAGGTGACATCAATTCAGTAGAAGCAGTCCATCAGTGGCACCCAGCAATGTTGAGTGGGTGCAAACAGCAACAGGTGACATCTCAGTAGAATCAGTCCATCAGTGGCACCCAGCATTGTGGAACAGGTGCAGACTCCAACGGGTGACATCATTTCAGTAGACGCAGTTCATCAGTGGCACCCAGCATTGTGGAGTAGGTTCAGACTCCAACAGGTGACATCATTTCAGTAGAAGCAGTCCATCAGTGGCACCCAGCATCGTGGAGTAGGTTCAGACTCCAACAGGTGACATCATTTCAGTAGAAGCAGTCCATCAATGGCACCCAGTAATGTTGAGTAGGTGCAGACACCGACAAATGACATTAAACAACTATCACTTATCACACAGTTCATTAGCAGAAATTAAACATGTCCTAGTGGCACCAATCATGTAGAAAAAGTACAAGTAACAGTCCGTAATTTCACTATTACTAATCAGACAGTTCAAGCATGAACAATAGTTTGAATGCACATACAAATGCTTTTACAATGCTCTTACACTAAACATACAAATCATAACAAACACACAAATGATATCAGATAATTGTCATATTACTATTACAAGTACATAAACATCAGTAAACCTATAATATTTATGGGTGTCAGTGCAAGCCACTACAAACAAATAAAATATTTAGGAGATAGGTGGGTAGGATTAGGAAAGGAAAACACACAAAACACATTCACTCATCTTTCATCCACATTAAGTACTACTGTGTAATTGTATAGTGTTAACTGTCTGAATCCACTTCTGTCAAATTTCATGTTCATCATGTGTATCAAGTAGTAGTGACAGCAATGTATAACAGTCAATAATTGTTAAGTCAACGTCATAGTCATCATGTCAAGACCAATGTTTGCCAAGCCAGATCAAAATGTATGGTTGCTGAACAACTGTCAGTGTGCCAAGATATGCAATGCTTCCTCTCTCCAAAAAAAAAGTACATACTGCTTAGTGATTTAACAAATTGTGTGTAGACAATCTTCCTTCCATTTTAGTGTTCTAGTCTGCTATCTTCATCCTCCTTGTTCCATATAGACCAACAACAAAAAAAAAAAAATATGCACCTCACTTACTTACCTCTTATCCACTAAAACTCAAATCAACTTCATATAATCTCAATACCTCTATAATACCTCTTCAATACGTCACTACATATAACCTTATTGCCAGTATCATTTACCTTACCTCTTGTCCACAAAAACTCCAATATTACCAATATCATTTCACTTCCATAACAACTCTTTCCTCAAGTCAGTTTCGTCGAACAAGTACAGATAAAATTCTAATGCAAACCTCCTCATCCCATACAATCCGAAGACACACTGTCAACACACAACCTCTGTGTAATCCATCTGACCAAATTCTTCTACTCATTATGAATTATAAACAAAGAATGCATACATGACCTCTAACAGACTTAGTTCGAATAACCCTCAGCAATTAAGTACGATTATGGAGTGTGAATGATCATAATATTTCACAGTGTGTACACTACTTCAAGAATTATGGCAAACAGAAGCAAACAAGTGGAGTATTTCTTGTGTCAAGTGTCACTTCCTATTTCAATTGCTCACGAAAAATGCAGTGTAATAACTGTGTTGGTATGTCATGTCGTTAGCTTCCTTCCTATTGGCATACATTTATACAGCTTTCATAAAACCTCCAGCTCATGTGACTTCTATGACGTTTCTTGTACTAAAGTCGCTCGTCGAATTACTGCAGTTCATTTTCTTATGTTAAAATATAAAGCACTGAGCGTAAGCAAAACAAGCAACAGCGAGTAAATATACCAGTAGTGAACAGAATGTCAACAAGTGGATGCAGCACAAATCTTACAACAAGGCTCTGCCAAGCGAACAATCTGTAATTAGTACCATAGTGTAACCTAAACTCTATGTTTGTACACTGTACATCAGCATTGCTATATACCAAATTAAAGTATAGTTATGACAACAAGCAGAAATGTGTAAATGTGCAATCCATACGCATAGCAGTAAACATATATCTTACGTACTAAACAGGTCATTAGCATCGTATCTTAATAAGTAAACATGAAGGCGCAAGCAGATAAATCACAAAGTATAACTTACATACCTAACCACATCAGCACAATTAATCAGGTGACAATTATAATTTAAATAAATAGGCACAGCAGGCACATAATTAAAAATATGACATCAGTGAAAAAGCAGTGCAGCCAAGCGATGCATAGTATACACAAGTTACAATCCAGTACATTAATAAAAATTGTCAATCAGTTAACGTACGCAAGCACGTCGCTTCACAAGTAATTTCATAGAACATGTAATTAGCACAAAGTATGAATCACGTAATCGCGAGCAGCAAATTACGTCTAAAGTACGTACCTAAGTGGAAATATGTTACCTGAAAAATAAACTCAATTAATAGTTACCTTTTTAGTTTATTACTTTCTTCTTCGAAATGACATTTTTCCTGAAATTTTCTCGATAGCAAGTCGTCTTAACGTCGGACACGCACAGAATTTACCTGAAGTTCTTAAATATTTTAGAGAACCGTATCCTGAAAAATACTGAATGTTAATAACAGAATTTATCAAGTCACTATAGCTTTATACTGAATTTAGTCGGAGAAATTAGACTGTGTATTTATTTACGGCGTCAGTGCATTCGCACTGAGCGCTCGATCAGCTGTAGGCGCGTGACGTAGGAAGTGATTGTTTGCGGTCAACGACTGCCTTTAGCGGCGCGCAGACTTGACTGTTGCTTTGAGTATATGCCGCCGCCAAAACACAGCGCGGTATCCTTGTACTCTCCGTGTGTTTACATACAACTGTTAGTTTCTCAAAAGTATGTCATTCTACAAAAAATTTTTCAAAAGTATATCATTCCACAAAAATTTTAACGTTAGATATATGATGTATTCCTTTAGAGCGTCGTGATTTAAGAGTTTCTACTTCTACAGTGTTATCATGAATAATTTTGCGAATTCTATATGGACCGTTATAAAGCAGAAAAAATTTGCGACACAAGCCTTTTCCTTTGTGAGACAAACGATGAGACTTAATTAACACTTTCTGACCAACTGACAAAATTTTTAAACGACCAGGACGCTTTGCTGATTTCTCTCTTCTAGCAGCCGCAGATGCAATATTTTGTAGAGCCAGGTTGACAACTTCAGAATGCCGCAGTTTCCGTGAAGGCGGAAAAGGAACGATTTCAGATATGCGATTTGTCGGTGCTTTGTTTTTTAATATCAGTATAGGCGGTAAAGAAGTTGAGTCATTAGGAAGTTCATTCAGAATGTTTTGAAAAATATGAAGATACTGATCCCAAGTTCTGTGATTCTGATGACAATAAAGACGACACAATTTATTGATTTCCTTCATCCATCTCTCTGAAGCGTTAGATTGAGGGTGAAAAAGTGAAATGAAAACTCGTTTAATTTTACGACGCCGTAGAGTACGAAGCCAAATTTTAGAACGAAACTGTGATCCATTATCTGATATAACCTTATCAACATGACCCACTTCTTTAAGAAAATGGTTAATGAAAGCATTAGATACTGAACGAGCTGTTGCTTTGCGTAACGGTGTAAAACACACATATTTTGATGTCAACTCCACTGCTACGAAAATGTACGCAAAACCATTAGTAGATCGAACCACTGGACCGAACAAATCAACTGCAGCCATGTCCTTTAATTTTGCTGGAATGATAGGAAACAACGGTGCTCTGTGAGAAACTGTCGGCGGTTTAGCCTTTTGACATAAATTGCATTTGGCAAGAACAAATCGAATACGTTTTTCCATATTATTGAAGTAGCAATTTTCTCGTAATTTATGAAAGCATTTTCTGGGACCAAAGTGTGCATAACTGAAATGCGTATACCAAATCAGCTTATTAACCCACTAATCAGGAATACAAACTAACCAAACAGAGTTGTCGACCGATTTTCGTGTAAAAAGAATTTTCCAGATAGATCGCAAAAACGAGGTGTGGCCAAATCGTCCAATTTAACAAAGCTTCGAAGAAAATTACAGACACCAAGGAAACTACGAACGTCACGTTTTGTAGTAGGAACAGCATAATTACGAATAGCGTCTAATTTTTTTTGCGTCAGGAAGAATACCTTCTGCAGAAATAATGTGACCGAGAAATTTCACCTGTGAACGACCAAATTCAGATTTTTCTAAGTTCACCGTAATGCCAACTCTTGCAAAAATACGTAACAATGAATCCAAAATTTTGTTGTGCTCACTCCAAGAATTTTTAGCAATAAGAATGTCGTCGACATAAGAAGTAATATTGTCACGAAGATAAACAGATAAAATTTCATTTAAGCTACGAATGAATGCTGCCGAAAATACAGTAAGTCCAAACGGTAATTTCCAAGGTCACTTTTGGGTAAAACAGTCATATCCGGTTATTGTTTATCTACTCACTAGATAGATTGATAGTTGAAGAGTTGTTTCGATAGACGCAAAGAATAGTAAAAGAGGAGGCAGCGGTACAGAAAACTAAAAGAGAAATAGCACCACTACAGCTCGGGGCCCTATGCTCGCTACGGCACATATTCACTTAAGAGTAGTGAATCCCCTGAGGACTTTAATAGCTGCACATTAATTTCAGTTTGTGACTTAGTGGCCAATTTGGCGGAAGTGCGTACGTAAATTGATCTAACCATGAACATGGATGTATGTCATTCTTAGAATTGCGGAAGATCTTAAATTTCCGAACAGTCAAAAAGTGTTTATAGTCAAAGTTTTCGCCTCGTGGCGACAAAGACCTACCGCGTCTGTCCCAGTCCGAATGTCGATTATTGTCAAGTTCGCGCGCCTGGCGCTCTCTTGTTGCATCCCGTAAATGAAATAAATTACTTTCTTCAAACCTCTCTGCTATCTGTGATTCCAAATTTCTTTTGCTATGTTTTCCTACAATTTCGCCTTCGATTTGTTTGACTTGCTTTCGTAATGCCTCAACTTCCCTTTTAACGCGTTCATTAAATTCTCCCTGATTTTCAACATGCTTATTTATGTTCTGGTACTCTTCGGTTTCTGAAAATAGCAATGGAGTTGTATCATCTGAATCTGTGTCCCCATTTAAACTAAGATTTGACAATTTATCTGAAATCTCCTCCACTCTTTCCGATAAGTTTACGTCTTCCGTAAGTGTCACGACTCGGGTTTCGGTATTGTCACATTTAGTAGTTAACTGTTCACACTGTTGCGTTAAGTTATTTATTCTGTCATTTGGTACGGATTCCTCGGTTCTTTCAATTATTTCTTTCTTATCGTGTGCACGATGTAAATTTAACTCTGAAAAATTTTGTACTATCACGCGATCTTTTTCTTCCTGTTCTCTGTCCTGTTCCTCTTGTCCGATTTCTGTTGAAATTAAACTATTACTGTGAGCCTTCAAAATCGGTTGTACTTCTTCTCTAATTTCTTTCTTTGATTCATCTTTTATGTTTTTGAAACATGTCCCTGTTCGTGAGTCTAACTGTGTTTCCATTGTTTCCATCTCGGTTTTACTTGTTCCCATTTGTGAGCCTAACCGTATTGTCATAGTTTCCATCTTCGAGTTAATTCTTCCTATTTGTGATCCCAGTGAGTCTAACTGTGTTCCCAAATTTAATATTGCACTCATCAACCGCTGCATATCTTCTGTCGTTAATCTCGTATTCTGAGAATTTTTCGATTGTGAAAAATTTTGAACTGTTTCTGGACTATCTTCCCGACTTATTAAATTGTTTTCAACTCCATTATTCATCATACTGTTGTCCTGTGTTGGCGAGTTCGCCATGTCAACAATTTCGTTATTCTGACTATTCATCATTTTTGCCTGTTTCATTGACCGCGTAATCATTTACAAAATATACAAAACTCGTCACTATATGAAAATTACACACAATGACTCTTTATCACCAACAATATCAATCACACGAAATGCTTCCTTCAAACACGATTAACGAACAGTAGAAGAATGACAATCACCAAATCTACACATGCAAAATAGACTACAATTACTAAACTACAAATTACTACTACAATACTACTGTCTACTATTTTTACAATCAGAAGAATTCCAAAGGACGATCCGAAGCAGCGGTCGCCACGTGGATGGGGGCTTAATAAAATGTAATGCAAATATTTTTGGTAGCTGTAAGTCCGATTACGCAAGTCTCGTAAACGGCTGGCCCTGACAACTAATTGTTACGCTATCTGACTGCATAGAATGACAACAAAGAATGAAATGAAAATTTTCGTTAACACAATTAATTAATTAAGTCCCCAGCAACTATAAAACCTACGAAACCAACAAAGCACAAGTGTAGCTGTTCTGTATGTGGTAGTATGACTCAACGCACATCTGGCACGGTTCTTCTTCAACAAGACAAGAATTTTTTTAAATAGCAATTATACTGACGTGATAAAAGAAAATTACAAATACTATAATTGTGCAAGAAAACCAAAATTACACTCTAATACAAGAACACACGCCAGATGCTTTGTTGACTGAACCTGTAATGAAGCATTATTCAGGACACACAAATAATAAGAAAATAAAGAACAGTAGTTAGTTACCTTAATTTATATTGACGAAAAGCACTCAGATCATTACAATATCTCCATTGGAACAACATCTGCTATCTCTCCCATCAAATAACTGCATAAACATGGAACAACACTCTCCACTACCGCATCTCACACTGACTTCTGCTACAAGCAGTGTCCCCCACAACTTCTCGGCAAGAACTGCCTGCCACAACCTCTCAATGAGCACTGCTAGTGGAGGCGGCGGAACAATACTCTATCTGGCGCGATTTTTGGCGCTGTGGCTCAGTGTAGCCACCTTTCACTGTAAAAGAAAAAGGGAGGATGATTTCCAAGTGCGAGCATTTCTCGCAGGTGAAGGCGGAAATACATATTTGTTAGTTAACCGGGAAGACGAAAATGGGGAAGTCGCTACGTGGAAACGAACGAAAAATTCCGTTCTGCATAAAGAATTTTGCACTGTTACAGCACTAACAATGTCTGACAAATAATGTTGTGTAGTATCTCTTGTTCAAAGTTATTCAGATTTGCAACACACATTGTTTACGCTGATAACAGAAAAACAAGATTCCATGTTTTTATTGCTAGACAATAGCCATACTATAATCTTAGCAATATTTAGGTCACTGACAGTGTTCAACCCATAATGTCACCATTCGCAATTCCGCGTCGTTTCAAACCGACCTAAATAGATCGTTAACTGTTTTTGAGCGCCAGTGACGGTACGTACAGATACTAAAGCAGCTATCAATACCACTGACGTGCTGTTGTTTCTGGTGTGTTTGGGATACTTCTGCTTTTAACTGACGTGGATCTCCGATGTTTCGTGCTCCATTAAATGCAAACAGACATTTCAAAGCTTGTTCATCAACCAGCGGAAATGGACTGTGGCAATTTCAAAATTCCCCGTGATAAACAAGTGATCACTAGAATTCAAATCTAGAACCGGAGAGGCACTCGGCAAGAAAATAAGATATGACAAAAAAGAGGCAAGAGCGTAGCTAGCGTAGAGGCAGAACTACTGTGAAGGAATCATCGAAATACAACAAAATATTTTCGGGATAAGTCTGCCCGAACTGATACAGTACGTCGGTGATCTCACGTTACAGACACGAAGCAAAGACCTTAAAGACAAAATGGTGATGGACAGACAGTATTCATGTGTAGCCCGTGTAACGTTCATCTGTGTCTAAACAAGAGAACAAATTGTTTCTGAGTTTTTCCGATGTGTGATCAAAACGACAGAAGAATTCTTTCCATAAATAAAATGTCAAGTTTCTCGAATCCCTGTTGTTCCACGTATACGACAACGATATAAGCAATTATACCTGACAGGTATAATACATTCTAGATTTGACTTTTACTGTGAAGTTTCATTGCCAGCTACGAAATAGGATTTTTCGATATTTTTCTTTCGAATTTGCCAGCTCTGACGATACATCCCTAAAACAGGTAGTACAGATGACATCGAAAATATTTTGCGTGTAGGCAGTAAATTACCGAAGCTTACCGGCTGAATATATCCCGTTATAAAAAATAGAATCGCCTAATGCCTGTGAAATAACGTACGGAACGTGTTTTTTCGGTTCTGTTCTCACAATTTTCAGATGAGGTAGTTAGGTGATAAGTATTCAGGTACTTTCGACATTGGTCGGACGTGTACACGCGCGGGGAGAGAGAGAGAGAGAGAGAGAGAGAGAGAGAGAGAGAGAAAGAGAGAGAGAGAGAGAGAGAGAGAGAGACGCAATTGACTCAGAGACACGTGGTGCAGTGTTAAGACACTGCACACTTGTTTGGAACGCCGGCAGTTGAAAACCCCGTCCGGCCATTGGAACTGATACCATACAGAAAAATCAAGAGAATCTCCACGAACAGAGGAAAGCTCCTATAGCAAATGGGTTACACGTTAGTCGAACGAAGACAGAGTTCATGATGCCCAACTTCAACTCCCACACCACGCAAGCCACAGATAACAATGCTCGATAGTCACACTTCCTGTTGTCAAAAATTTAGGTATGCGGGATCAGTTTTATCAGAGGGCGTACCAACTGAAGCAGACCTAACTCAAAATTTCTGGTATGGAGAAGTGATGAATGCTTTTAGGGGTTGTATGCAATTCTAGAAGCCCATAAAAAATAAATTTATGAAACCTAACACCATCACTATTATATGGCAGTGAATTATGGGCAACAGGAAAGGATCACGAAACAAGCTCCATATAAGTTTTCAAAACTTATGCATTGTGTCTGTACTGAGTCAGCTTTACCTGTAGAATGCCGCTTCCTTTAAGATAGGGTCATAGGGTCTTAATATTACGTGACCGCACCGTCTCAGTGTGGATTCAGTGTGTTTTTCATTAGTGTTGACGATGTTAAAAGTATCCCATCAGAATTCATTATGCACTTCGAAAGAAAGACAATGTCACACCTCCTGCCCATCGTAAAATGAGCTTCTCCATTGTATAGAGCTTCTGTTCAATTTTTTTCTCTTGCGCAGACTCAACTGCCATATAACAGCGCTGGTGTTACAGACGTTTCATAGATTAATAAATTTTTATGGACTTCTGACATCGCATAGAATCCCTGAAAGCATACTCCGCTTCCTCCACGCCAGAAATTATTCTACGAATTAAGTCTGCTTCGGTTGATGCGGCATCCGATGACACTAATCTTACATACCTCACTGTTTAACTATAAAAAGTGTGACGTCTTCGAGCTTTGATACTTGCGGTTTGTGTGGCGTCGGAGCTGAAGTTGCGCATCACGATCAGGGTCTTTCTTCGATTGACATGTAAGCCGTTTGTTTAAAATTGCTTCCTCAATTCGTCAAGTTCTCTTTGAGCATCCTGGTTGTTACTAGATACAGTGGCTGGACGGGAATTTGAACTACCGGCGTTCCAAACAAGTGTGCCGTGTCTTAATACCGCGCTACGTGTCTCGGTGAGCCAATTGCTGGGAACCGCTCAGGACGCCAGGTTTACCAGAGGAACGGTTTTTAGCTCGCCGCGTGGTTGCGAGCGGCAAGCTTGCGCTCTCCTCGTGAAGCTCCGCGATTTCCATCAGACATTAAAAAAAGGTTGGTAGGGGAGGTTAAGAGAACTAATAAGGCCGACGGCTAGCGACGATGGGCGTGCATGCCTGCGCTGCAGCTGTGCAGCCGATTGTTCCACGCAGAACAATGCACCAGCTTTGAATAGGCCGCGCTCTTGCTGTCACTGTCACATTTTTGGGACCCTTGTCTTGCTTAACAATAACAGCCTTGACACCAGCCACTTCCAAACGACGTCTGCCCAGCGTGGTACACGCCACTTGTTCCCAACAAGTATGTGTAGAGAGATGAGACGCAGTGTGTTTTTTGCCATCTTAGTGCGCCATTGCAGAACGTGATACACATCTGCATTACGTAATTCACTTACAGTATTGGGTAAACAGTCCTCCAGTTGGAAAGAATGTTTTCCCGATATGACGTATTGTTCAATATGGTACCAAGCCCTACTCGAACTGTGAGTAAACATTTGACTAGAGCGGCGTGAATTTTGGCCAAATGTGAGAAACTCCGAACTAGCTACAAGAACAAGAAGCTACCGCGCTGCTTAAAATGACGCCATTTCGTGACACACGTGAGCAAATAGTATTAACTCGTTGACCGTTGCACGCATAGTGACGGATGTTTCACGGCCAGGCCAGGCACACGGTGTCAGGCGCGAAGCTTCGATGGGGCCGACGGCGGCCTCGGGGCACTCAAAGTACAAGCTCAACTTGTATTTGAACGACTTGACATTAAAACTTCTCATAGTATGTATGGCTGTATAAACGTTTAAGATGATTTTAAAGCAAGCTAACGTCAAACGAAAATGGCCTTATAAGTATTACTGGACTCTGAGCCCAGTACAATAATTTCTTTGGTTAGAGACAAAAAATTTAGCATTTTGTTTCAAACGAGCAATACGTCACTTCTCACGTGATAGAATAGCGGGAAAAAGTACTAGCTTTCAATCAGGTTGAAAACAAGACGGTAACTACACGATGAAACAAGGAACAATTAAATGCCTAACAATAGAAATCACATTAAACTAATTGCGATCGAGAATAAATTACAGCGACGAGACCATTAAAGACACAGTAATCAGGAGAAGTCAGTAAATGACGGAACGAGCGAAAGATAGACTCGTACTGAATAACTGAGATCTTCCATTAGTTACTGCTGGTGCATATGACATGCGGCCTAGACCATACTGAAATCAAATTTTCTAGTCATTTTTATTATTAAAATTCGGAATAAATTATAAAAACTAGGACATAATTTGGAGGTAGTACCAGTAGTGCTCCTTAGACGGTGGTGTAATGGAAACATGCATCAGAATCCGAGATATCTAGAGCTGTGACGTAAACGACACGAAATGTTAGTCGTAATCAAGCAGAGCATTGTTCTTTTCATGTTAGTATTTAAATTTGACATCGAGATTGCTGCGCTTGGAGTCACTTTACATAAATCTTCAGTCCTTTACGAAAACATCATAGAAAACAGTTCTACCCATTATATCTTACCGTCTGCTCCTCCGCACACGTAAGCCGGGGGTGCAGCACATTCGGAAAAACCCATTTAAAGATGTGGTCCCGTCTCCCGTGCCTCATTGGGACGCGACGGAGAAAATTAAACCCCGCAATCCTCTTCGACGGGTGTTGAACTAAGTGGGCATTCTGGAGGGGAGGGGGGGGGGGAGGAGGAGGAGGGAATGTTCATTTCAGCGTTCTCTCCATTTCTCGGTGGCACTCAAGACGTATTTGACACGAATATCTTGCCAAGGTGGCTTGCTTTATTTCATGCATACATCTGGCGGATTCTAGAAAATGCAACGTAGAACTTGATTCTTACAGGACTCAGTCCTCTCAAGGAATTACACCTTTACAACTTTTCGTATGAGAGCCACAGAAACAGTATTGGATACAATAGGCAACCACTGTATCATAGCAGATCTGACAGTGCCAGTAATGGTTCTCATGGGCTCAATCATATATACACCTATATTAGTGGCATGTGAGATGTTCCCCATGCAGGGACCCTTCATTCAGCTGCTGAAGACGTAAATTAAATTGCGGCATCGTGTAGCTTATCTGCGTTTACTCCCCAGCTGTTTCCAGCTCTTTTGTGAAATAGATTTACTCCTGCACCAAGCCTCTTGGACAGGTTTGTGCAGTGCTGCTTAAAGTGACACCATGAGGTTCAGGGATGTAGTTATGGGGAAACATCGACTTTCTGTGTGCATATTTATTATGAAGACGGAAAGTTCAGTGATTTATATTAACAAGTTTCTGTTCCTGAAATTTCCATTCCAGCTGAAAAGTGAGGTATTTATTTGATGCAGAGACGTAGACAAATTCTCTGCAATATGCTAGTTCCAATTGGTTCAGACGTATTCACGCCTAAAGGGACATGTTCAGGGAAATAGACATCCACCAATGAAGTCATAATTAAGTGCGACAGATATCACATAGTGGACAGTAATGATGAAAAATTGGATAACGGCAAGAACAGTTACAGATTCTCATACAAAATTACTAAAGAGCAGGTCAGATTTGACATTTTCTGTTTCTCCTAAAACGCTGAAACTGTTACTGCTTATTACACAGGCTAAGGCACTTAAATTTTTCACCGCAAATAATTTTCGACCTGTTGCAGGTAAATCTAATCTCATTTTAACTAGGCGAACAGTGGACAGGGCCTCATGTAACAAAGAGAAATTTGTTCTCGCGAGTTATGTTACAACTGATACAGGCATCAAAGTTAAGTTTTAATGGAACTACACTTTTTTGTCGTCAGAATAGCAGATATCGATCGGGCACATTCAGTGATAAAATTCTTTTGATCTAAAAAGAAATTGAGGCAAAAATACATTGAATATAGGGAATAATGTGTTATTGTTGACGCCGTTGAATGGCATGCCATCCATGTCTACACCACTGTTCAAGAACTATTGCGCCACCGGATGAAGTCGATGGCATAGTTGTGCGATAGACTTCTCAAATATTCAAACATCTGTGGTACCAAACGAAAGGTTACGTCGCAGGAAAACCACTCATCCAGAGATACGGCGTGACAATTTTTTTTACCTTCCGCAGTCAATACTATCCATCAGAAACTCTGATAGTCCCTGATCACTTCTGACGATCGTATCGGAGCGAAATCCCGTTGTGCTTACCTTCTGAAGGATCAGTGTGTTATCATCGTGCTACATTCATTTTAACTGTTAGAGCACTGGACGTAATCACTCAGTTGCGAGAGCTATGAACACAGTTATTCGTGAAGCACGTACGTTCTTGCTCATACACTTCACGATTTTCCCTAATCTGTAGAAATATTTAATCATTAATATCTTCGTTTTTGTCCTCCTGCGTAGCTGAGTGGTCGCCGTAGACAGCAACCACGCAGAGGACACGGGTTCGATTCTCGGTATTGCCAAGAATTTTTCCTTAATGGGACAACTACTACGGGATGATGCCAATTAAGGAGATCCTTGAGTGAGAAGTAGCGGCTTCATGGTCGGAAAAGCCGGCAGCGCGGCTGGGAGAGCGGTGCGCTGACAAAATGATCACCTCTACCGCACCCGCATGAAGTCGAATGGCAGAGCATGAACTGGGCGGCTGGTCGACATTCCTTCGTCCTCCAAGGCCTGGACGTGGAGCTCGTGAAACATTCCTAAATTTTTCCCCTTTCATCATAGAAAGGTTAACATTACCTTCTAATAAACTGGTAAATCATCGGTAACTCCCAAAGATTTCATTACAGAACCATTTCACTAATAAGTGCTGTTCACTTAAAACATCAATCAGTAATACATAAAAACTAAACGATCGTAAACAGTAATGGTATTTATCTTTTCTCTGGACACACACCTTCTGTTAATCCTCTCTGTATGCATTGAAAACGATGCCTGTTTCGGATATGTTAAATGACGCAAGTCTGACTCTGTCATATACATTGCTTATATTTTACTTACAGGGCGTTCATGAAGAATGGTTAATAGTGTCTTTAGTTTTCAAATATTATGCTTTCGTTGTAATACCATAGTATAGAACTTAAAGTGTAAACTGCCGCTTGCCTAACTCTTCAGTAATTGTTTCTTTCGCGACAGAAAAGCAATTCCTCACGAACATCAATTTTCTGCTTTTTAAACTAATCAAGAGAAGGAAAGTGGCGCAAAAGAGAAGACTGGATGCGAAGCCACACGGCACAAAGTGTGGGTTATAAAATGAGTGAGGAATGTTGGTGACGGAAAGCGACGTTTGTTACACTGTCTTGGCATTCAAAATAGCCACGTAAAGAGCTGTTAGCAATTTCATTGTAATCTGCTCTAATATGTAAAACTATGTTTTGAACAAAACAGGCGTTTCATGAAACAATAATGCGCAAGACTTAGAAAAGGAACGAAGTAAGGGGAGCAGTACCATAAACAAATCAGGTAAATACAGTATACAATGTTGGCTATACAATTTTTCTGGCTGTTGGTTAATATGCAGTGTTGTATATCGCCGTATTTTGATACAGACTTCATTAAAATAGGAATTGGGCCGTGATGGAGTAGCAAAATATTATGTTGTCAATATTTTCAGAGATATTCCATAGATTGCTAAATCAGTGCTGTCTGTCTTGCAGATTAACTTCTAAATGATGTGAATATCAATATTACATAAAAGTGGGGCTGTGAAACACGTACTTTGATGTGCTTCCCCAATGCTAGGCATCAAGTCGGGCAACAATTTTCCTGTAACTAACTCGATCAGCTGCCAGGTTTTAAACTTGCTCTCATTTCGTGTCAAGCATCGAAGATCCTTTGAGAAAGTTCTTTTCCAGGTATTACGAGGTGTTGCTGTGCTTCTGTATAGCTCCGATGATTTTCACAACAGTGCTAGTTTGGGGATTCTTCAGTCTTCATGCGTAGAAAAATGTCACGCAACCCTCACTCTTCTTACAGCAACGGTTTTGTGCGGGCTGTATAGGCCACTTCTTCTCAGCATTTCAGCATTTCAACATTTCAAACGTGCTCGGAGCGGATCTTACATATTCGCCCCATGTATCATTGGTGAAAACATTGAGTTGCGTGCCTATTTTGCTGAAACTTTCCAGGTCTCACTGCGTATCTCAAAATAAAATACCTATAATTAAGCATACGGATATTACCCTGTAGACTAATAATTTAATGAAACCTGTAGATCATCTGTATTCCCCAAGCCACCTGGTGGTTGACGGTGGATGGTTGGACAAAAAATACTAAAAATTAACTCTAAAAAGAGTAATTGTTTCTCGTATCTAAATATAATTTGCGCAATAATACTACTAATTTAATCCATATTCTTGTTACGTACTATCCTGTTAAATTTTGAAAGTATTCATTAGCGTTTAATCAGGGAAGTGATAGTTCAACGGTCCTTTGGATCCATACACAAGAGCGGACTGCTGCGGTGTCAGGCAGGGAGCCTCTATAAAAGCCGATTAGCGGAAAAAGCTTTAGGCGTCTAAAGACTGGGGATGGAATCAGCTTAAACATGAGACCTTGTTTGCAAGGCGTGCAAAATGCATGTCGTTAAAACTGCTCCTACAGTGGTGATACTAGCACACTAACCTTTGTGCACTTCCCGTGACCATTTGCGGCCGTGGAGGAATTTCACACAACGCCCTATAAACAATAAGTAAAAGCAAGTTGTCTTCCGTGAATAATAAAACACCCATAGCACTTTTAAAAAACTGAACTTACATTCAAGATAGTTTCGTATCGGTACGAAAATACGTGTAAGGAAGAAAAGGGGGGGGGGGAGGAGAGGGAGAGATAAAATTGAATGGAAGAGTTTTGGAGTGGTCAGATGTTAAAAGTACTTAAAAAATGTTGAGCACTAATAACGGCAGTATAGCTAAGGGAATAGTGGAAAAGGGTACAAAAGCACTGTTTTTACCAGAGTGCTAGTGGTATTCTGTGCAACATACGTCCCGAATAAATGTAAAAACGTTTCGTATTGAACTTACTACGAATCCATTCTAGCATATTCATATCTTTTACATGGACTACAACGAATATGAAACGGGGCAAAATTCAGATAGCAGAGTTAAAACGTTTAAGAGGTATCGAAGGCAAGGAAAGAAACTGTAGAACAATAATGGAGATCGGAAAAAGGGCGGGAATCTCGGAACTTCAGTCCCAATCTGCCATGGCCACCATAATGCGTTGTTGTTACCACTTGACAGCGTCACCAAGCTTGGGTAACGGACGCGCGATGCACTGAATAGTTACACACTATTAAAGACAACGCCATAACGGTGCCAGTATCGATCCTGGTGCTTTAAGGATGTCATATCTAACGTGCGCCGTTAATTGTACCCTCACAATGTATTTCTTACGTAAAAGTTCCTCGTACCTATTAAGGTTGCACGCTGGTAAAGCAGCCTCTATCATTTCATAACGCATGGACGTTTTCACGTGTTCTGCAGACGCTACGTTGCAATGATCTTCCAACATAGCGTGCGACATCTTTTTCCGCCCGATGCCCTGTTGTTCCCAAATGACATACGTAAATTAGTGTGGTTGGTAACTGGCAATGCTAATCTTCAAGAATATATAACCCTTTCTATGGCTAAAGTCTTCCTTCTGCTTTACGTCCCTGGCGATGACATTCCAGTGTGAACGAAGAGACACAAAATATAGAGAACCATCGTAATTACACGGCTGAAAAGACGTATATAATATTCTTCATCTGAAAGTAAACGGTTCCGTGTTAAATTTATGTACAAATAAAGTTAAACATCGCAGTTGCATTGCATCTTGAAGTGAGATAGGCCACCACCTCGACTCTTTCGTTCGATACTTAACGTAGGCTCAAGCAAGTTCGAGCCATGTTAAGACCAATGCCGTTATAACTTGGAACCGATCGTTGTACATCTTGGTAAGTTTTCATTGGTGACGGGGCTACAATGGGACCGCTACTTATTACTGAAAAATTGTATTAATTGCTGGTTTCAGTATCTCTATGGCGTCTTCTACTGATATTGAGAAATCCCCTGAGGCTTGGATTCTTAACTGCGAGTAACTACTCATAATTATATTCATGTTGCTGCTACATGTTCGGAGATTTCAAAAGGCTCACTCGATTGTGCTGAAGGTGACTTGTCGCAATGTGGAACCCTATAATAAAAGTTATCGTATAGAAGTGTGTTCATTAGATGGAAGTACTTGCGGAGTGTTAGTGCGACACGGGCGTCGTGCTGGCATAGATCAGACGAATTAAATACGCATCGCTGAGAGAGATAAAAGCTGGCCCGAAAATGTTTCCGGCACTAGAGTACGTGTAGAATGTACAATGGGAACCATTTTGAAGTGGATTACTTTCATCTAGAAAAACAAAATTCTCTCCAAAAAATAAATTTACGTTACTTTAACTCTCCTTTTAGTGTTTATTATATAACATGTGTGTGGCTTTGGTCTGTAATAACTGGCAAGTAAACATAGTCATCTCTTACTCCCAAGCATGAAATCATAGTGCGCTTGCTGCTGGCCTGACAAGTGCAAACTTACATCAGCTATTGGAAGATTTACCAAGCCGGCCGGCGTGGCCGTGCGGTTCTAGGCGATTCAGTCCGGAATCACGTGACCGCTACGGTCTCAGGTTCGAATCCTGCCTCGGGCATGGGTGTGTGTGATGTCCTTTGGTTATTTAGGTTTAAGTAGTTCTAAGTTCTAGGGGACTGATGACCACAGATGTTAAGTCCCACAGTGCTTAGAGCTATTTCAACCATTTTGAATTACCAAGTGACAATGAAAGTGAAATGTTCGCACCGCATAGCAAAAAATGGTTCAAATTGCTCTGAGCACTATGGGACTTAACATCTGAAGTCATCAGTCCCCTAGAACTTAGAACTACTTAAACCTAAATAACCTAAGAACATCACACACATCCATGCCCGAGGCAGGATTCGAACCTGCAACCGTAGCGGTCGCGCGGCTCCAGACTAAAACGCCTATAACCGCTCGGCAACAGCGGCCGTCTTGCACCGCCTAGCATGTTATTTCATTGACATGAGCGTAATCAATGCCGGCATAATCTTCAGAGGAATCAATGCAGAAGATAGAATTAGGAGTAATTCAGAGTTGCTTTCATCACAGGATTAGTGAGAGCAGTAATGTGCTCACAAACACAAGCAAATAAAACACTAACATCAGCTGTTTAAAACCTACGTTCTGCGGACTAAACGGGTAGTAACGCTGAGGCTAACTACTCATAGAGGACAACCCATATCAGAGCGACAGTGGTCATTCTGCGAAAGGAACATCAGGTGATGCGCTTTATGTAGCACAGCACACCGCTGTTGTCTCGAATGGGCGTGCAGACATATGGTGTTGGACTCGACGTGAGTAATTATAAAAGTTATGCTGAGAGCCGCAGAAAATGGGAACATTTCTTTCGTCGAGATCTGGGAGAACCACCATCAGCGTTAACCTAGGAGAAAGAGTTGAAACCAGAATTTCGAACTGATGTAGGTGCAGAAACGGCAGATACGCAGGTGCTCTTCCTGTGTGTCTCACTGACTACAATTCAATCCTTGGAACTGCCCAGCTCACTCACCTGGCCAGAGCCGCTAAAAACAGCTTTTACCCTGAAAAACGATGGGCCTCCGTTTGTCGTGTATGCCAGTGACACAGTTCTGAGGCGCTGCTCTGAACCCATGGCGGCTCGCTTCCACTTACACGAACTCATGCACGGGCAGTCTTCTAGGCTTGGAAACGATATGCAAAGCCATTCAAGCAGGGGTTCCAACTCCAGCAGACGAGAAGTTGCAGCAATCTGTCCCACTCGCACTAATCGCCGCACAGCCGACAGTCGCTAGTATTATTTATACGGAAGAAACAGTAAGGTACCGTCCTTCAAGGAGACACACAAAGAAGACCAGCATAATTGAATAGTTCCCTAACGCTTTCGGGATTGGCGCCTGTCCGCAATTCAGGGGAAGGCGGAGAAGATATCCTAGCTTATAAAACCCAGTGTTTTTTGAACCGACACTACTCTCTGTGTCAGTTACAGATGCGTCGATCCTGCGATTGTCAGTTTACAACCAGGGATGTAGAACTTCTCATTTTCGTACCTCGCCTCTCCGTAGTTAACACTGGTAGCACCATACATTTCATAGGATTTCTGTGCAGTCCCTCTGCACCAGTTGCGTACTATTTGTGTCGTTACTTACACTCAAAGACAGAAAATATAGATTTAATGAACTACACTCTTGATTCCTGGAAATTCCATTTTCTCCCGACTGTTTCCTAAATCAGCCACCACAATTATCAGCGATAACCTTACAGCAGATAGGGGCTGACTGCTCGGTACGTCTGTGATAGACATTGAGATCACAATACCTGGTTTTCAGTTTCGCTGTAAAACCACATGAAAACGACAAAACCTAGAATATTGCTTTCTGGAAATTCTTGTTGCCGTGTTACTTCGATATATACTTGATTGTACCTTTGTTTCGAAAATCATAACGGAAAATATTATTGCTGATAAACGGTTAAAGCCGATGTTGTACTGTTAAGACGTCTTCATGGTCAATTACACTGCAAGAGTTTTGATAGCCGGCACTGTGGTAGAGGCGGCAGCGTGCGAAGATCTGGGGGCGGCGCCGTCAAAGGTCGCGCTAGGCCAGTGGGCGGCTGCGGTGCGGCGGTTGACGCATGACGCACCGCTTGCGTAGGCGTGCGTGCCCGCGGCAGCTGCGACTGCTGGTCGTTGCCACTTCCTCTCCGCAGAAGACGCGATGTTTTTTACCGGACTCACCGCCCGAGAAAATATTGGCGCTCATCTAA
The DNA here is from genome assembly GCF_023864275.1 of Schistocerca cancellata. NCBI lineage: Eukaryota > Metazoa > Arthropoda > Insecta > Orthoptera > Acrididae > Schistocerca > Schistocerca cancellata. The sequence goes on from NC_064629.1 coordinate 274,691,242, forward strand.
AAGCGGAGTAATGTCCAATCTCCTTCACAGCTACTGACTACGGGTGGCCACAACGTGGATCGCTTGCGGCGTGCGTTTCTTTTCTCCATCTAGTTTCACTCTCGTCAACGTGACGATGCTATACACAAACCATCTTCTAGCCGCTCTGACGACTCTGTACACGACAGTTAGTAGTCAGTCACCCATTTGGCGAGTAACGTGATCATTGTTCACTGTGCAACATTAAGTGAAACTGGGACTGCTGATGCCGTGCCGGCCGTTGTGGCCCGGCGGTTCTAGGCGCTTCAGTCCGGAACCGCGCTGCTGTTACGGTCGCAGGTTCGGATCCTGCCTCGGGCATGGATGTGTGTGCTGTCCTTAGGTTAGTTAGGTTTAAGTAGTTCTAAGTCTACGGAACTGATGACCTCAGATGTTAAGTCCCATAGTGCTCAGTTTCTTTTTTTTTTTTTTTTTCTTTCTGATGCCGTAATAGTAACTCTTTTGTCTAATAAGCACAAACGAGAAAGAAAATAATAGTGTTCAATAAAGATTGGGAAGAGAAACTTTTTGGAGCGACTAGCCGGCCATGTGTAAAGCGTCACAATCATGGGCGCCAGCACGTTTTCACGTCATTCGGAGCAGTACATTTTCTCCACACATATAATTTACAAATTTTGAAGTCACGGTTACCTGCTCGTCATTTCCTCTTAGTAGTTTAAACAGTGCACTTTCAGGACCAGTCAAATGTTACGAACACCAAAAGGCAAACGGTATGTGTAGTAAAACTTATTTCTACATTCCCAGATTTTACCGTTTTACGCTATTTTCTGTCGTTCCCATCGGATACCCTGTTCATTCAGTTAATGGTTTATCTCTCATTAAAATACTCGTATGAACGTCATCACACTATGCGCTTTTCAACCACTACAGCAAACTTCATTAACAATGTTCGAATAGATTTATGGGAAGCTACGTCGTATTTCCATTCACATACAACCAGTGCGATAATGCATTACATGAAACTGTACATTTTAAGATTTTATTTTTACATGTTTGTGTTAAATGTCCATTTATGACATAAAAATTGATTTTTTTGATATTGTCAAGAATGAAAATTGCGAGTCTTTAAGAAAAATGTAACAATGTCGCTCAAAAATGTACTAGGGCATGTCGAATATAGCTTGATTGCTCATCAGCTTATTGTCATTGTCGCGTTACCTCCTGTTAACATCGACCAGTCGGATGTTAAAACAAAAATACTGATATTTTGTATTGACATTCTAACAAATGTAAAATGTCCATTCGTGAAATACTGATATTCGCGTTTTGATTTTTTACTTTTTTATGAAACGAAAGGATAATATCGAAGTGCACGTTTGTTGTTTCAACAAAAGCTGAAAGAATTTCTAATGACAAACACGTGTTGCACAGCAGCTGTGCACACAGTTTTCAGAACCTCTGAATGCTGTTAACCACAGCAATAGTTCTAAGGTGGTTGTACAATAATTTTCGAACATCTTCAAAGAAAGAGATTTCTTAAGGAACAAGCTACAAAATTTTCCATTCCTCCAGTTCATTTTATAATTTACGTTCTATATGTTTTACATAGATTTACGTCATTTTATCGATATTGTAATGTCATTTTAGTAATTTTCACGTCTGCAAGTAGGCCTACACATCCTTTCTCATATTCGTAAAAGAAAATATTCTCATTAAGGGCAGCTGCCCCCATTGGGTCCCATAAATGGGCGCCCCCTGGTAACAATTAGTGTCACTCAGATTGCAAGTGCTGGTAACGTCTCTCAAGAGCACGGGGCATTTTGTGTCCTTTCCAGTGCTAACTAATGATGCTTTGCAACGCACGCCCGTTATACGGGGTGAACGTCAATAAAACCGACAAACTGCTGGGATGGATTCCTGACTGGAAATGGAGGAAACATCATCGTATGAACATGTGTCCTGAAATGGACGTGGTGCGTGTAACGACAAAAATCATCCCAGAACACGGTACAGACATGCACCGCATCCACGTCGCAACACATGGTCATAGTGGCCTCCATCGAAATGCAGGCAATACGGATAGTAGCGGTCATCATGCAGGATACAAATAATCATGCTTTGCCTGGAGCTTGTACTAGGATTGGTCTCGATATCCTCCACAATCTGGTCCTCCAAAACTGGTGTAAGCACAGTCCGCCGCTTCCCTGCACGGTCGTTTGTCTGAAAGGACCGATGATCACTCAAACGCCCAAAAAGGACTTGAAATGTTATGTGATGTGGTTGATGTCTGAGAGGGTACTTCGTATAGCCGTGCTGCTGCTTCTCGACCGTTTCAATCTGCTTGGCCGTACACAAACACCATCTCGGCTTGTTCACTACATGAATACCAGACCATTCCGCTGTTTACAGTACACTGCGTCAATCACACAGCGTGCAACACACAAGGAACACACAAAACGTTGTCAGAGGAACTTTAACTTGTCAGCGCCATCTACTGTGGCAGTGATGCATTTCCGGACACATGCTTATAGGACCTTTTTCCATTTCCAGTCAGTAATCCGTCCCTCCAATTTGTCGGCTTCATTAATGTTCGCTTTGTATACAGAGACACGGCTGAGTTTCGTAACATCGTTATATGGTGTCAACATTAATGAACACTGATGGCCATTCTGTAACAGCCTATTGTAATTCTAATGAAGTGTATGTGTAACAGTGTAAGAGTATGTGTAAAATTTTGCCTGTTACCGCCAAAAAAAAAATAAAATTCCTTAATTTTTTGCGTTAGGGGGGTGCATTTCTGCGTTCCTGATACACGTGGAAAACACCGCGCCACAGCACCGTATCCAGCCTCTAGGAGAGCCAAACAAAATGGCGCAGTCCACCTCTACCTCATCATTGGACTGCGCCAGTTCGTTTCGGCTCTTCTAGCCGCGTGCTACGGTATTGAAGGGAAAGACTGCCATGTGTATAGGGCGGCGGCGGTGGCACAACTATGCTGCGGACGCGATTAACGTCGTCCGCCACAAGGCGGTGAATGGCTGTCTCGTAAAATTTCTAGAGTGGTGATGTGAACTATTTTTGAACGTAATTTACTGCTTGACGCTTATTCGAGGCTAACCGTTTGCCTCTAAGCCTTTTTTAGCTAATCAAAAACAGCATTATCGTAGGGAGGCAGGTTAGGACTGAGTTGTATCACCTTTGCGTATCTGAAAGGGCTTCTTGGGACTGCGTTGTTGCATGGGCCTAGGATTATCGTGAAGCTGAATGACTCCGCCGGTGACGTACTGTTGTCGCTTAGGTTCAATCGCTTCACGAAAGGAGATCAACGTGTGACAGTATCGCTGCGCGTTCACCGTTGAGTCATGCCGCAGGAAGCCGATAAGAAAGGTGTCCTCTTCAGCAAAGAAGGTGAGGATCTTCTTTTCCACACTTCTGTGGACGGTATTAGACTTTTTGGGAGGCGGCGACACTGCATACTTCGACTGGAGATAGTAGTTTTGACCCGGCTTCGAAGTGATAACACAATATCTAGTCTCTAGCGACCACTTCGTGCAAGAACTCACTGCCTTTCTTGGCACAGCGCTGCAAAGGTTTGAGAGCTTCCCATTCGACATGATTCCTGTGCTGGTTGAAGAGTGTAAGAGAGCCATTCGGTGCACACTTCGCGAAAATTGTCTGTCTTCAATAATGGCGTGATCACTTCAGACACACGCAGACCTCTGCGGAAATGGCTGCTACTGTAACTTTTCGGTCTTCAGTGATGTGGGCATTAGCTGATGGAAATAGTATCAGTAATGCGGTGTCGCGTTCCAAACCGTGCATCGTTGACAAGCTCGGCCAACGACATCCGTCCTTCCCTGAAGCGCTTGCGCCAAACGTGGACTTCGGTAACGGAATTCTACTGCTCTCTGTAGTACCCTTCTGTCATTCGGAGACGAGATTCCGTTCCTCGCACTCCTTCTGCAGTCGGGGAACGCGCTACACCCGTTTGCTATTCTTTTAAAGCCTGTATTTCACTGTTGCACGCCCATCTCCGCCTACTGTACCATCGACGTGTGCCCCTGCTCGCGCTATCGTTACGTGTTTGTGCGTCTGTGACCCGGTAGCTTATATAGGGATGGCACCTTCTTCCGCGGGCAGTCACATCACGATCCTTCCGGCGGATTTAATATTACAGTTTCTGGCTCGTTTCTTTTTGAATGTAGCTTACAACAGAGATGCTTACTTCATACGAAAAAGTGATATCTTTGCTTGTTGGATGGCCTTCGGATTGTAAACAAAAAACCTCCAATATAAATTTCACGTCTGAGGCTGAACCTAATATGAACAGTATTATGAAGCTTATTTGTGCCACATTGATTTATTTAGAATGTGAGTTGGGTTTTAACTGCAAAAGTTTGGACATAGTCCTTAAAAAAGCATAAGAACAAAAAGATGATGAAACGCCGTCCAAAAGAACATCGGTAACTGGATACAATTGTTTAAATTGATATCTAATTGGACGAAGGCAGATCGGACAGTTCTTACTATTCCTGCAGCGTAAAAAGTGTCGCCAAATACAGAAATGCATTTTAGGAACGCGGGAGCAGACGATATGCTGCTGACGAACACATTAATGTAATGTGAAAAATTAGCTTTCTGGAGATGGTAAAAACTATGTGACAGAAAATTAATAACGTAACTTTATTTATATTTTTTTGAGAATTCTCTTTACTTTCGGGTATTTGATGTCCTCATTATGTGCATTTATGGAGAATGGCGTTCTTGATTAAGGGAAATGAAGATCTGGGGCAAATTACATTTTGTTCTGAGGCTATGTACAAAATTTCAAGTGGTCACATCAGTATTGTGATTTAATCAATGGGACTTAAATTCTAAGGTCATCAGTCCCCTAGAACTTAGAACTACTTTAACCTAACTAACCTAAGGACATCACACACATCCATCCCCGAGACAGGATTCGAACATGCGACCATAGCGGTCTCGCGGTTCCAGACAGAAGCGCCTAGAACCGCTCGATCACACCGGCCGGCATTTAATCAATGAATATTAGGTCCGGTTGCTAATGTGTTCTTCGTTTTAGTCTTCGAACTTTCTCACCATTAACGGGGGCGTGCTGAAAAGTATTGACTCACAATTTACTATTCTGTATTCAACACCGGTTGAGGTATTACATGTCATGCCTACTATTCGGTTGACTTTGCCGCTTAGCTGACTCAAGTTGCAACCCTCTACCGTTAGAGTGCTCATAATTGCAGCGTGTAATGTAGCGATGTGTAACGTAAATATGTCGGTGTGCAAGATAACCACCGGAAACAGCACGAATCAGAATATTTCGTCCACATTGAGAGCACACCTTTCTTCAGCATGATAGTGCCACTGCTGCGACATCTTCCACAATCAGACGCCTTGGCTTCATTGCCATCGATCATTCCCCACATTGTCTCGACAGGAACTCGTTCGATTTTCGTTTGCTTCCAAAACCTCAAGAACAACGTCGAGGACTTCACTTACATAGTGATCAAATGGTGTAAGCAGAGGTGAGGTTATGGTTCAGTCAAGAAGTCATATTCTCTAGTGACGGTATCAATAACTGTAAGTTAATGCAAACTAGTAGGAAAAACAAACCCATAATGTAGGAATACAGCATTAGTAGGGTGAGTTGCTCGAGAGTTACATAGACTGCATACACTCGAAGAAAACACACGCATACACCGCGGAGGAATAACCCGAATGGGACGGAAATCGGTAGACGTAATGTACACGTACTAACAAAGGATTGTAATTTCAGAAAAACTGGATGCCTTATTCAATAGAAAGAGCTTTACAAATTGACCAAGTCAGTAGCGCGTTGATCTCTCTCCGGCCCTAGGCAAGCAGTTATAAGTCTTGGCATGGACTGACCGTTGCTGGATGTCCTCCTCAGGGATATGGTGCCAAATTTTGTCCAATTGGCGCGTTAGATCGTCAAAATCACGAACTGGTTGGAGGGCCCTGCCCGTAATGTTCAAACGTTCTCAATTTGGGAGAGATTCGGCGACCTTGCTGGCCAACGTAGTGTTCGGCAGGCACGAAGACAGCCAGTAGAAACTTCCGACGTGTGCAGGTAGGAATCATCATGCTGAAATATAAGCTCATGATGGCTTGCCATGAAGGGCATCAAAACGGGCTTAGAATATCGTCGATGAACCGCTGTGCTGTGGAGGTGCCGCGGGATTTTGACGATCAACGCGCCAACTGGACGAAATTTGGCACCATATCCCTCAGGTGGACGTAAAATTACTTTCTGTCAATGCCAAGCTGAAGACCTGCGTGCATTAGAAAGAGATAGATAGGGAGACAGACTTTCCTGACTTCATCAGTTTGTGAAGACCTTTGTCCTGAATAAATCGCCCAAATTTTCTGAAATGGTAATGATGTTTGTTTTGCAGATGTACTCCACATCTACCGATTGCTGTCCCATTCGGATAATTAGTAGTGCTCTCTCTCTCTCTCTCTCTCTCTCTCTCTCTCTCTCTCTCTCTCTCTCTCTCTCTCTCTCTCTCTCTCTCTCTCTCTCTTCCCCCCCCCCCCCTCTCTGTCTGTCTGTCTGTCTGTCTGTCTGTCTCTCTCATTGCATTTAGGCGTAACATTGCAATGTGATATACAGTGGAACGAGCATGTAAGGACTGTAGTTGCGAAGGCGAATAATAGACTTCGTGCGTACCGATAGGTTCGAACAACGCACAACTATTACAGAGATGCTTCTCGAACTGAAATGGGAATCCGTGGAGGGAAGGCGACGTTCTTTTCGGGGAATACTATTGAGAAAACTTAGAGAATCGGCGTTTGAAGCTGGCAGCAGAAAGATTCCACGTAATGACCACAAACATAAGGAAATTGAGGTTCGTGCGGTGTCGTGTAGACGTCATTCTTCTCTCGCACTGTTCACGAGTGTAATAGGAAAGGGAGTGACTAGCGGTAGTACAAGGTACCCGCCGCCACGCACCATATGATGGATTGCGGATGTATCAGCCAAATGTTCTGTTGTCGGGAGAAATGTTTTCGTCGCCTGGGCTACAGTGTTGAGAAGTAAGTATGTAGAAATAAAGAATGATGATGTAGGATGGTAATAACATCTGTCCTATTAAAAATCTGTAAAATTTCATATGGAAAAATTAGGAGTCATGAGTTTACAGCAAGCCGTCGTACATTGAAGCCGTTTTCTGGTGGATCTTGAAATGAAATGGATTATGTTGAATCCTGCCTACTCGTCAAATATGGGGTGTCTAGGAAACCTGCTTTCTCGGATCGCAAGACAATGCAAGTGAATCGTATTATTGAGTTTTATTACTTAACTCTGAGAATTACATAGATGTGTCGCAAGCAAAGAGCGACATTCAAAATAAGCAAGTATCTACAGTATAGACAATGCTACCTACTACAAGCGATGTGACTAGTCTTGAAGTGATCTTGAACTGGGCCGCGACCAGTCCGGCGCGGCGCTTATGTTCTCTTCACATAGAGGCCGCTGCTGTCGCGTTGTCCTGGAGAGGGGTCGGTCAGCGTGCAGTTGGCTGCAGTTCTCTTCACAGCCCCCTCTGCTGTCTCGTTCCCGACTGGCGTGCCGGAGCTTGACTTATGCCGTAACTGATTTAATATAAAAGCCAAAATCGATCGTGGACTCCAATAAAGAACATATAAACAACTGGAGCGGCTGGTCATTACTTCAGTACTCATTTTTGTAGCAGAAGTGCTCTGCAGAGATAAACGAACCTTGTGATTTACATATATCGATGCACACACGATTAGTTTCACACAGAAGCGACTAACAGTGTCGGTAATTGTAAATGAATGTCCTCTTCTTTGTGTGTCTGCACTAAGCGAGCTTCTTTCACGAGTGTAGAAAGTGATAAAAATCTAAACATGGCACTGCAAAACTAGTGTTAATTACCTTGCGCCACCCCACTTTGTGACAGCCGCGAGAGGCTCCATTTTAATAAACACGTGTCCGCTCTGTATGGAGTGAGGGTGTGCTCGCACCTGCGCTAATTTATCGAGTTCGCTAAATACTTAATCCTGTTGCGCGGTTGTGCCATGTGCAGCGTGCGTGACGCTGGCCGTGTGCTAATGGGAGCTTGGCAGCACACGCGACAGCGACTCATTTAGCAGAGCTGCCTCCAGATCGCGCTGCGGCGCCGCTCCCCCGCGAGACGTCTTAATAGCGAGCCGTTAGCTAACGACCTACCTACCTACCTGCCTGCGTCTTTCATGATGCAGCGGGACGTTGTCGCTCACCGTGCGATGCTTGCGTTTCTGATAGGGATTGCGTACTATAAACACCTTTGTTCCACCTTCTTAGTTTGACCAACTGTCTGTCTGCGCGGTGGCCACATATACGGCTCATTTGCGGAGTATCGTTATTCATAGAATTTTATTGGGCCGTGCAGTGATAACTGTTGGTATTCCACCCGAGTCAGTAACTGCTGTTGCAGCCGAGATCGCTACCACACGTCTATGCGGCGGCACTCAAGTAGGAGGTAACTGGTTCAAATTCTGGTGGTGAATTAAAGGACTGCTTGCTAATTTCCTGAGCTAAATGCAACACTTTCCCGCAGTATCTGATAGAATGAGTGATGTAACGCAGTTGCCTCGAGCGTCAAGTGGTGGCGCACGAAGATGAAGTGGAAATCTTCAATTAACTAAAATGAGAATATGTGGAAGAAAGTTGACGTTCCAGTGAATAAAGTTAGAGAACCGATATTTCAGGAAAAATGTCAAAAAGATCTGTGTCCACCACCCTGTATTCCTTATTGGGTCCGTATAGAATACGACAAGAGGCATCATTATTGTCGTACGATGGCACGGAATAAGTCGTCATTGCCACACCATATGCGGAATTAATAGTACGAATTCATGTATTGTTAGAATGTATTTCATGTATTTGTTAGAAGTACCCTCCATAAAGGACTGAACAGTTGTTTGTAGACACAAACTGTCCACCGCGGAACTGAATGACGCCTGATAACTTCCGATCACCTGACGCAGTAAGGTAGTAATATAAGCGAAGCAGAAACGAAGAATCATTTTTACGGTTATACGTGTGGAAATCTACAGACATCAGTGATTCCTACGGCTCGCCACCTGAAAGAGCTTCTCGGAAACGGCAGAACCAGTCGTCTGTTGGCTTGCTACTGCCTTGAGCGACTACAGGAAGTAGTTGAAGGGTGGTGTAACCACAAATAGTCGACAAAACGTTCGACGCTCACTACTCGTCACTTACCGCAGAGATCGGAGACTAACCTGCTCCGTGAAGAAGTATAGACGGCGAGCTGCGTCACCCCTTAAGGACTGGTGTCTTACATGGCAGCCTTGGCTTCTTCCAGCGGGATAACTTCTCATGTCACAAAGCTGCAATCGTACTGCAGTGATTTGAAGAAAACGACAGTGAACTCAAGTTGATGTCTTGACTATGAAGTTCGCCTGATCGGGTCAAATGGCTCTGAGCACTGTGGGACTTCTGAGGTCATCAGTCCCCTAGAACTTAAAACTGTTGTTGTGGTCTTCAGTCCTGAGACTGGTTTGATGCAGCTCTCCATGCTACTCTACCCTGTGCAAGCTTCTTAATCTCCCAGTACCTACTGCAACCTACATCCTTCTGAATCTGCTTAGTGTATTCATCTCTTGGTCTCCCTCTACGATTTTTACCCTCCACGCTGCCCTCCAATGCTAAATTTGTGATCCCTTGATGCCTCAGAACATGTCCTACCAACCAATCCCATCTTCTAGTAAAGTTGTACCATAAGCTCCTCTTCTCCCCAATTCTAGTCAATACCTCCTCATTAGTTATGTGATCTACCCATCTAATCTTCAGCATTCTTCTGTAGCACCACATTTCGAAAGCTTCTATTCTCTTCTTGTCCAGATTATTTATTATCCATGTTTCACTTCAATACATGGCCACACTCCGTTCAAATAATTTCAGAAACGACTTCCTGACACTTAAATCTACACTCGATGTTAACAAATGTCTCTTCTTCAGAAACGCTTTCCTTGCCATTGGCAGTCCACATTTTATATCCTCTCTACTTCGACCATCATCAGTTACTTTGCTCCCCAAATGGCAAAACTCCTTTACTGCTTTAAGTGTCTAATTCCCTCAGCATCACCCGACTTAATTTGACTACATTCCATTATCCTCGTTTTGCTTTTGTTGATGTTCATCTTATATCCTCCTTTCAAGAAACTGTCCATTCCGTTCAACTGCTCTTCCAAGTCCTTTGCTGTCTCTGACAGCATTACAATGTCATCGGCGAACCTCAAAGTTTTTATTTCTTCTCCATGGATTTTAATACCTACTCCGAACTTTTCTTTTGTTTCCTTTACTGCTTGCTCAATATACAGATCGAATAACATTAGGGAGAGACTACAACCCTGTCTCACTCCATTCTCAACCACTGCTTCCCTTTCATGCCCCTCGACTCTCATAACTGCCATCTGCTTTCTGTACAAATGGTAAATAGCCTTTCGCTCCCTGTATTTTACCCCTGCCACCTTTAGAATTTGAAAGAGAGTATTCCAGTCAACATTGTCAAAGACTTTCTCTAAGTCTACAAATGCTAGAAACGTAGGTTTGCCTTTCCTTAATCTTTCTTCTAGGATAAGTCGTAAGGTCAGTATTGCCTCACGTGTTCCAACATTTCTACGGAATCCAAACTGATCTTCCCCGAGGTCGGCTTCTATCAGTTTTTCCATTCGTCTGTAAATAATTTGCGTTAGTAATTTGCAGCTGTGACTTATTAAACTGATAGTTCGGTAATTTTCACATCTGTCAACACCTGCTTTCTTTGGGATTGGAATTATTATATTCTTCTTGAAGTCTGAGGGTATTTCGCCTGTCTCATACATCTTGCTCACCAGATGGTAGAGTTTTGTCAGGACTGGCTCTTCCAAGGCTGTCAGTAGTTCTAATGGAATGTTGTCTACTCCCGGGGCCTTGTTTCGACTCAGGTCTTTCAGTGCACTGTCAAACTCTTACACAGTATCGTATCTCCCATTTCATCTTCATCTACATCCTCTTCCAGTTCCATAATATTTTCCTCAAGGACACCGCCCTTGTATAGACCCTCTATAAACTCCTTCCACCTTTCTACTTTCCCTTCTTTGCTTAGAACTGGGTTTCCATCTGAGGTCTTGATATTCATACAAGTGGCTCTCTTCTCTCCAAAGGTCTCTTTAATTTTCCTGTATGCTGTATCTATCTTACCCCTAGTGAGATAAGCCTCTACATCCTTACATTTGTCCTCTAGTCATGCCTGCTTAGCCATTTTGCACCTCCTGTCGATCTCATTTTTGAGACGTTTGTATTCCTTTTTGCCTGCTTCATTTACTGCATTTTTATATTTTCTCCTTTCATCAATTAAATTCAATATTTCTTCTGTTACCCAATGATTTCTACTAGCCCTCGTCTCTTTACCTACGTCATCCTCTGCCGCCATCACTACTTCATCCCTCAGAGCTACCCATTCTTCTTCTACTGTATTTCTTTCCCTCATTCCTGTCAATTGTTCCCTTATGCTCTCCCTGAAACTCTGTACAACCTCTGGTTTAGTCAGTTTATCCGTGTCCCATCTCCTTAAATTCCCACCTTTTTGCAGTTTCTTCAGTTTTTATCTACAGTTAATAACCAATAGATTGTGGTCAGAGTCCACATCTGCCCCTGGAAATGTCTTAAAATTTAAAACCTGGTTCCTAAATCTGTCTTACCATTATATAATCTATCAGATACTTTTTAGTATCTCCAGGGTTCCTCCATGTATACAACCTTCTTTTATGATTCTTGAACCAAGTGTTAAAATTTTGCACAGAGCATAACTTAATCATAGCTATCAGACGGCTTCCTCTTTCATTTCTTAGCTCCAATCCATATTCACCTAAACTACTTACACCTAACTAACCTAAGGACATCACACACATCCATGCCCGAAGCAGGATTCGAACCTGCGACCGTAGTGGTCGCGCGGTTCCAAACTGTAGCGCCTAGAACCGCTCGGCCACCTCGGCCGACCGTCTGATTGGAACCCGATGAAACACATGCTGGACACTAACGGACATCACCTACGTGCCTGCAAACAATCTGCCCTTAATTAGGGGAAGTACAGTTACTAAATCCCGTTTTTTTTCTATTTAAGGGGTTTAATCTCGCGTGTTAACTGTAAATGTAGGAAGTTCGTAGCCCAGTTCTCATTTCTTCTGAACAACTAGCTGCACGGCTCATTGAGGCATCGGCATTTATTGATGACAAATCAGGCGCGTAGCAAGTTGCACATACAGGTTACTGCCTGCTTTTATAGTTTCCTACTTCAGTTACTCTCTCTGGGATGGGTAGGGTGTGTGCATGCTGTGTGCGGACGCGGGGGCAGCTGGCCGCATTTCGCGAACAGCTGAATGCTCTTTTGGCTACGATCAGCCGCCTTGAGGCCGGTGCCTCTGGGTGTAGAGGTTGTGGAGAATCTGAGGTGCCGAATGTTAAACGTCAGGTGTCGATTTTGGCCCACGACCTCTGCTACTGAGGCACGGCACCTCCTTGTGTGCCTGACGGGGTGGATCCGCCCTCAGAGCAAGGTGAGTGGCGGGTGGTAACGCGTTCGCGTCTCTGGAGGCGGAGGGCCAGGGTAGAGACCGGCCGTCTGAAGTGGTCTATTCGCCCTGTGACTAACCGTTCGTTAAGCAGGGTCCGAGTGGGCACACATGGGCAGGGTTTGCTAGTTACCGGGAGCTGCAATGTTAGGTATGTTACGGAGCGCCTTAAGGTAATAGCGTTCAGGGCTGCAAAGAAAAGAATGCGCATTTGGTACGTCACTCTCTCAACCGCGATGTGGAGGCGGCCTTGCTGCGGCAGGTGGTGAAGGCTGCGGGCCTCCCGTGCGGGGTGCAAGCAGAGATCAGTTTGCAGCACTGTTCCCGGAGTTGATCGGGGTCTTTAGTTTTGGAGCCAAGTGGAGGGTTTCGGCAAAAGGCTTCGTCGACTATGTGACTGTCTTGGGTGCAGATTTCTGGGCCTGCGTTGTCGGGTGGAGAGTTGCATGATCAATCTTGTTAGGTGAGGGGTGCGCTACACAAAGGAAGAAGCTGCTCGGGTAGCAGAGTACTTACGGAGTGCACGTGGGAGAAGGCGACGTTCTTTTCGAGGAGAAGGCGACGTTCTTTTCGAGGAACACCAGTCAGAAAATTTAGAGAATCGGTATTTGAGGGTGACTGCAGAACAGTTCTACTGCCACCAACGCACATTTCGCGTAAAGGTCATGGAGATCAGATACCAAAAAAAAGACTCACACTGAGGAGTATATAGTCGTTTTTCCCTCGCTGTGTTGGCAAGTGGAACTGGAAAGGAAATGACTAGTACTAATAAAGGGAACCCTGCGCTACGCGCCGTATGGTGGCTTCTGGAGTATGTATGTAGATGGAGAATTTCGTGACCTGTACATAGGCATCTCATGCCACATGCCCAGGGAGGTACCTAGGACTTCGGGAATCCATGTCACACGTAATCGCCTCTGTATTCCGTTCCTTTGTTGGACCAACTATGTAGCCGGCTGCTGTGGCCGAGCGGTTGTAGGCGCTTCAGTCTGTAATCGCGACGGTCGCAGGTTCGAATCCTGCCTCGGGCATGGATGTGTGTGATGTCCTTAGGTTTAAGTAGTTCTAGGGGACTGATGACCTCAGATGTTAAGTCCCATAGTGCTTAAAGCCATTTGAACCAACTATGTATTAAGCAGGCGTCCATAATGCGTTGATTCATCAACATAGGTACAGTATATGGAGTGAGGGCAGATGACACTGCTCATTGTGAATCGTCCGTCAGGTGGGGTCGTTAAGCCCGGGGACGGGAATTGTGCCTCTTTGCTTTTGTTTCCATATGGATCGGAACTGCATTTTCTGCTCATCAGTTCTTCCCCATCAACAGTACCAACTACGCACTAGTGTAAACACAGGCAGGTCACACCAACTCGAGTGCTTGCCCGAGAGGTTGTCCCAATCAAGTCCCCAAGTTGAGCTGATAAAACTACAGTGCGATTCAATTTTGACAGACAGCTATTACCGTTGCAATGGTGATTTGATTTAATTTTATAAAAGCACTGATTAACGAGATTTCCCGAGGATTCATGCCCTTGCCCTGAAATGTGTTGGTATGTTCGGAACAACGTTCTTTTGTGAACAAATGTTTTGAATCATGAATATTAACAAAACAAAACAGAAGTCGAGTTCGTCTGATGCTCCGTTGGAAGCTACACTTCGAATTGCAACTGCGAAAACAATTGTTACAAATATCAAAGCGATTCCAAAGAGAGAAAATAATGTTAGTGCAAGATAAGAAGTGCAATAAAACTAGTGTCTGCACACAAAATTGGCATTATTAGTTTTAATACCGGCACGCCGCCTGATTCTAGCTGATTCGCCCAGTCGCATTCACGTAGCAACCCAACACTCGTCGTCGCTAAGCGATGCCATAACATGTTCCTCTCCTACCACTGTCATAACACAGTGCTTTGTCTGCCACTCACGTTCCCAAACCCCACCGTCGCTACAGCAGAGCACCGGTGCTTTTTCCAATGGCGATTGGTGCTCACGAAGCGCCTGAGTTAGCATGACCTACACTAACGAGGCATAGTTCTGTCTTAAACCTTCCGCGTCAGAGACGCTGTGCACCGCGATGTGGCATCCAGCTGCAACAGGCAATGAGCCACACGGAAAGTAATGACTGCGGTCGGAGGATGGCGACTTCGGTTACGCGATCGCGTAATCAAAGCCTGGGCCTGTGGTTGCGGTCGCTGCCTACTGACATAGTGGCCACGTGTTCCATTCCTAGCGACCCTCCGATCGTTCTGCTGTAGTAAGGTCAGGCACGCTCAGCTCAGCCTCGTGAGCTCACACGCGTTGCTGCTCGTGCAAACCAGCAGCACAGATACACAAGCCGGCCATGTGGTGTCTGGTTGAAGCGTGCAACAGGCTGGGAGTCAAAAGACATTATTTACGTGCTATAAAACTATAAAGTTTTGTCTGCGCTTTTCCAGCGATCGTATATCAGTGTTACTAGGTACATATCCCCGCTGATTTTCTTAATATCCCTTCTCTTCGTGGGATTAATATCGTTTAACAATGTTCCATTGACTGTATGTGTAATGGCCTTAGTGGGGGGTGGGGGAGGGGAGGGTGTGGGGAGAGGGAAAGCTGCTTGGATATCACAACGTGAAATACATCGTCTCTCGTATTTAATACATTAAAGTTTATATTGTTTTCTTTTCTTTAACTTACGTTTATTAGAGTTCGTTGGCATAGAATAAAGACTAGTATACAAAAAACTATTTTATAGCAATGGGAAGACAATTCCATAAATCTTCATTGTGAATAGACTGCCACTCGTTTCTACATGGTACTGCACATCAAATGTGTTGCCATGAGCTGCTGTGCACGCAGCATGGTATAGTGGTCGCTGTTTCGACGTTGCTGGCTGGCGTGCTGCGGGCGCCAGTTCAAGCCCGACTACCAGAAATTGTTTGTTATTCAGTAGTTATTCCTGAAAGTTTCTTAAAATATATTACGCTTATAATGTCTGCATAGTCCGGAATCTTCATCGTATGTATAAATATCTGCGTTCTGGAATATTGATCGTCTGTACTCTGTCGATGTGGTCATTCCTGTTCAGTTTGTACGTTGATCTTGGTAATAAACATGGCTTCACTACTAAGTGTCATACTTCATTGATGACCTTGGCTCGGATTTGACATCACTGTGGTTTCGAAGTGACAATTTGTTACAAATACGGATCATTCGCTTCATCAAATAATTTTTTCAGTTTTATAAAACAAATTTCTTTCAGAAAATCATTACTTTTCTTTAGTTAATTGGTATCTCAGTTCATTATATGCAAGCGCTTTCACCACCTTTGGTGCAGTACAGTGGACGATCAGTATCTTTCGACTGACAAACGAATGCTGAAGTTTTCTTTTCATTTTTTTTTTACATCACACTACAGATTCTGTTTACGACGATCAGTTATTTCCTTTACTTCACCTGTACAGTAAAGAACATTAGGTATCCTTATAACCCGACGGGAACCTTCACGCGGTCGCTAGTCGTCGGCTAAAAGATTCGTTTCCGATTATAGGCTCTCCCTTGTCGTACGTCTGGCGACCTACGGAGAATCTATTAAAGGACATAGTTGTCGAGGTGACTTGAACAACATGCTTTACATTTAAGGGGCTGAGTTCCAGAGTCATGCTGTGTAGCATGGAGTCAAAAGTATGTGATGGTGAAAAGGTGTACTAGTCATTACGTTGCGCTATCGTCTGACATGGAGCTCCTTTTAACTACACGCAGGATGAGTATTTGAATAATGACCAGTATGTAGCCGCCACAACCATTTATCTTGCTTTGTCACTGAAAACATCATAAAATTCTGTATACAAATAATACGGATTTTGGTATTCATGTGTCTTGAGTTACGGTGCTAGAATAACAACGAACGCTCTCCTTGCCTCATCCGGCATAAGACTAGAATTAAGGAAGTTCTTGCTAGTTTAATTGGAACTACAGTTAGATTTTATTACTCCAGTCTCTAACGAGATGTTAGGGGGCGCTCTTTCGATAATAATCAGCTCGGTGCCTCGGACATACCTGACAAAATACACTAGACTTGTAAGTGCTGTCTGTGTACTTCGTACAGAACAATATTTGACTTCAACACAGGGCTTATTTGATTGGAGCTGCGTAGCTGTAATATTAATAAAGTGTGTTTATTCACAGAGTTCATTGCATCCGCTAATTGACTGCGTTTAAATACACCGTTTCCAAGAACACGGCTTTCAACGGAAAATACATTTTGCGAATAAAGAGGAGTGAATGTTTTTAATGTATTGAACGAGCGAACGATATCACAAAAAACATAAACTGAGGACGAACAAGGTGAAAGAATAGAACCAAGGGAAGATCGTTCCAACCAACAACTCAGCACTCAAAACGATGGAAGTGCACTTCACATGTACCACTCTTGGATACTGAAAAAAAATGGCAGATCAGGCCTAACGAATATGAGATGTTCTGAATGTCCGGTGGTACTTGGTATAACTTCCAACTAGATTGACCATAGCAATGCCCAGAGCCAACGACAGAGTACTGGAACCGAGCGCTGAGAGCCGCCGGTCAATGCCCCTGGGTGTTCAGCATCTCAGCAAACGCACCTGTTTCTGTGGGGTCAGGCTTCCGCTTGTCAACGCCGAGGGAGTGGACCAGCGTTCAGAAAGCTTCTGCGATTTGACAGACTACTGCGTGACAACGGCCGGATCTTGGTCGTCAGCCTCTGGCCCAGACATTTCCGCGTAACCCACAAACGTGGCCTCTTCCGCATTCAGCCCAGAGCAACTACATTCAAAATCCTCCCCCGCTAGCACATCGTCGTCGAACAGCCTGTGTGTGTGTTTGTCATTGCCGTGCCATTGATGCTGCAGTCACCACCGTCGCCGGGCCTCGAACCGCTCTCCGCGGACTTACCACCTGAGCGCTAGGCCAGCTCAGGGTACTCTGCTGCCTTCGTGGGACTGACGCAGGGGATCAACTCGTTCTCACTTGTGCCGAGCTATCAGCGGAGGGGCGTACTCGTCTCGAGCCACTGTGGGCAGGCGAGACGCAGTCTAGCAGTAGCAGTGGCGCCCAGTCAACGCTGTCATCTGAGGACGGGCCGGAGGTTGGAGTATTTGCCGCACTCGCCATCGACAAAGGCAGCGTCAAAACTAATGAATGTAAAGAAAATGAAATAAACGGTTTCTTCTATCTTCGGGCTGTCCTCTGCGCTATACCTGCCCCAGTCTTCGGTAGAGGATCACTGTCTATACCTAGATACGCCGTTATAATTGATTTGAAAACAACTACTGAAGATAGTGGACGAGAACCAGAAGAAAACAAGCAGCTTGTTCCATGTATTCAGAAGCAACATCTTACGCTGCAATATGTGCCGAATTTAGGGTTCCTTATGCCTCAGTTTCTCATATCCTTCTTTCTTCTTCGTTACTTTGGGCATACTGTATAATTGTGGTAGTAGTAAGCAAGTGGTTTGGCTTAACAGGTTCCAGTTCAGGATGCGATTAAGTATCAGCAAAATAAAGTAGCTCTTCTGGAGCTATTTTTATTAGGTGGTGGTGGTGGTGGTGGTGGTGGTGGTGGTGGTGGTGATTAGTGTGTTAGGGCGCACAACAGCGAGGTTATCAGCGCCCGTTCCCAAAAGTTCAATTCAGAGCCAAATTGTGAGAGAATTGGTAAGTGTCGGTGGCAAATAGGAATGTAAAAATAAGACAGGACGTCTTGACAAAGTCAGTGGCCATAACAATGTGTAAACATACACAATTTTCCATTTGTGGCTATACTTCACAATTTCTATAATACATTTCGGGTAACTGCCGTCATCGGATCACACGTCTTAAAACTTCAGTACAGTGTACATACTCCTACAAAGTGTAGGTGCATAATTGGTAAAGTAGAATAGATAAAGCGGCTTCGATGCGGGTCATGCTGATTAACTCTATTCGACAGCGCTAAGGTGTGTGTGTGTGTGTGTGTGTGTGTGTGTGTGTGTGTGTGTGTGTGTGTGTGTGTGTGTGGAGGGGGGGGGTGTGTTAACTTTGTTACTGATGTAGTTCTCCCTACGGTTGCCAGTGGATACGAAGTCGTACTCGGCTTGGATTTGCTGACTGCGCATCATGCCAAAGTTGACTTAGAACGACGTATAGTAGAACTGTATGGAGTACGTTTCAT
The DNA here is from genome assembly GCF_023864275.1 of Schistocerca cancellata. NCBI lineage: Eukaryota > Metazoa > Arthropoda > Insecta > Orthoptera > Acrididae > Schistocerca > Schistocerca cancellata. The sequence continues at coordinate 274,710,007 of NC_064629.1, forward strand.
CTCGCTCTTACGTTTGGAAAACGGTTACTGTAACAAACATGCTCAAAGCTCAAGTGCGGCTGCTTTAATACACACATTAAATACTGTCTATATAGTGAATTTTCCGTGGAAAGGACGATTGTTGTTCTGGATCGAGCTGCATTGAAGGGTATATTCACTTAACTATAATATAGTTTTTCGTTAACTGACTGTCTTGAAGTTGGCTTCGTCAGCTTCTTATTTGTAGAGGTAAGATAGTGCTGCAGATGTGATTTGTACAAACAACATCCAATAGTGCTAGGATTCTGAAAGTCTGGTAAGTCCCTATCTCCGAAATTAAATGAATGTCTGCACTTCTAATATTTGTAATTTAACTCTTCAAACATCAGAATGACAAAATGTGATACTCATTTGCTTCTATGAGCTGTCAAAGCCAACTACAGTGTCTGCTTCATACCAAATCACAAAACATAACTGATGATGATGATGATGATGTTTGGTTTGTGGGGCGCTCAACAGCGTGGTTATCAGCGCCCGTACAATTACCCAATCTTTGCTCAGTCCAATTGCGCCACTTTCCTGGATGATGATGAAATGATGAGGACAACACAAACACCCAGTCATCCAAAACATAACTCCACAACCACACAATTTCCCGTCAAGTGTTCGCAAAGTATTAGTACAAATATAAAGTTTAAAGCAAAGAGGTTCACATTGTTGGCAGAGACATAAACTGGTAAATAGTTCGCAGTCTTTAGTAAATTAAAAGGTTTTTATATTAACCATTAAAATTTATTCTAAATCTATGATTAAATGGTTGCGTGTGGGAAAATTAATTAGTTGTCGTAGCTTCATACGAACATAAATTTTTGAAATTGAGTTACCAATACGATGAATTGTGAATATGTCTCAAACTTGACATTACAACGGCTAAACTCTTTGCGAGATCCGTGAGTCAGCTCGTGGGATGTCATATCGAAAGGTACTGGAAAATTAATCTTGCTTGACGTAGGAGCTGATGTGCTGGTTAGCTCTTCGAGTATAGCTGAGCCTTTGCCTGAGAAAGAAGAATTAGCTAAAGATCAAAGTTTTACACAATGTGTATGGGGAAAATGATTGAAGCAGATTTGTGCTTACTAGCACTTTAGTTCTGAAGAGGTGAAGCTATCATGGGGTACTCTCATAGCCAGCTTGAAAGCTGCACGAGTAAGATGTGGGTAGGTATTTCATATCGCTCTATGCAACGCCACGACAGAATGTCGTTTCGACCGCACTCAGCAAGAAGATAACACATCCAGAGGGATGGGACACAGAGGACACGGAGAAATTGTTCGAAGCTTTTTAGGGTTATTTGATTCTCCTGGACTATTGTCTGCCATGGAACTAACACATCATAATATTCCCACTGGGAATAAAACGTCTATCTATAAGAAATTGTATAGTCCTACAGCATTTACAGCCTGTCATGGAAGAAGTCATAAACCAGCACCTTAAACCGATTGTAAGAAAAAGTTTTAGACCCTTAGCTAGACATCGCATCATATACTTAACAAAAAAGGTTTCGAGAACTCCCTTATATCATAAAATTATAGATTGTAGAATTAGTAATATAGTTCTTAAACTTCAGAGTGTTTGATCTATTTCCACCTCAAGAAAAACAGCAATTCAACCATCTTGTACGCTCCAAAGTGGGAAAAGAAGTTTGTTTTAAACTAGTAAATTAAAATTAAGTAAAGTAGAATGGATACTGACTTAGTAAGTGTGCCCTTAACCAGTTGTCATATCACAAAAGTAAGTCATCGTTTACTGCAAAACTAAATACACAGAATTAAAGGGTCACTTTCTCGAAAGCCGGTAATTGCCTCATTGCGACGCGTAAGTTTGAAATCATGCTCAAAGGTGCCTACAACTCGGCGCTGTGTGGTACAGAAGCATGGTGCCCTGCGACGTCCTCCTTTGGCAGGGCGTCGCTTCAATCAGTTAGGTGTTGACACGTCAAAAAGAAAAAGAGCCAGAACTCAGAAATTCATATGAGGTGTGAAGTGCGTTAACTCCACAACTTTATACAACTCCATTGTGGACGTGTCACATTATGGGCAGATGGTTACATCTCTATCTACCCATCACTCATTCCTGTATGTGCGTACAATGGAGGTCAGAACCGTGACACCCACGGTTTGGTGTGGGTAGCCGAGGACAACATTATACACACACACACACACACACACACACACACACACACACACACACACACACACACACACCCCTACCTCTGTTCAAAATTGACACAAAAAGGCTTGAGGTGGTGTCATAAAGAGCGTGAATGATACTTCCCCTCTTGGGGCGTTCAGTTTTTTAAGTTTCGCAGTCACTGGTGAACAATTCAACCGTTCTGCAGGGACTGCACAGGGCTGCAGCTCCGTTGAACGTGCAATTGAGCGTGACAGCAAATTGTTGCTGTGGTCTTCAGGGTGAGACTACTAATGACCGCTCTAAATCATTCGACGAAATTTGAACATTCTCACAGGGAGAAAATGATCTTTGTTCTTTATTCCTTCTTTCGGGCGCACCTGTGGCATGTACACAGGGGGAGGGGGATGACATTGACCAGCACTTGAAAAACAGGGCAAAGGGTCCCTCTATGACCCAAAAGTTAAGCAAACCCTCAGTGCCAGCCATTCTCCTTTGGTGGCCATTTTAAAAATATCAGGTACCTCTGTCGACATTGACATCTTTGAAGTGCCCAACAGAGGTGTCAAAGTGGCACAGAGAGTGTTGAACAGGGGTCTTAAAAAGACCCTTTGCAACTTTATTTACATCAATGTTAATGTCACATGCCCCATGCATAAACCACAGGAGAGCGCGAAAAGAGAGTGAAAAAGCATAAACACCCTTTTCTGTCTTGAATCACGTCCAAATTTGGTGAGGTTTTGAACGGTCTGTAGTGGTTCCTGGCTCTGGCACAGAGAAAAACTTGAGCCCACAACATTCCAAAGAGGTGAAATGGCGCAGGGTGGGATTGGAGTCAGATGGTATCCTGAGAGAATTGTTAAATGGTATGCAGGGTTTCACTAGTCTCAAAGGCTGTCAAGGAGTTTGGGACGTTACGTTGCACATCGCTCTGCAGACTGTCGTTTCCTACCAGGAAATATGTGAAATTGAACGCCGAAAGGAATGGGTGAACTCGTTCACGCTCTTCGTCATATCCTCGGGACTTGTCAGTTACGAGCAGCGGTGCGTCGGAAACGTTTTCCTCGGCCATCAGTAAAAAAAGGGCGTATTTCCAATGCGGGGCGTTAAGGTTCTAATCTCCGTCGTAGAGGTATCGAGAAGTGAGATGTAAGGGGAGTGAGGGTTGTGTGGTGCGTCCAGTGACGCTGTGAATAATGTTGGTGAAATTTGGTGCAAATGTGACCTCACTAACCCACCTTAAACCTGAAATGCCTTTCTCAGCTCTGACACAATTTCGTATGTGTCGATAACTTGGTGTTTGAATCGTCGCCCACAGACGACGTCGCAGTGCGCCACGCTTCGTCACCATTACAGAGGAAAGTTGCGGACTCCATCGAGCCAAATTTCGCAGTGTGAGAAAATGACAGTTTCAGAGAAAAACTGACAACGGAAACTTGTTACGCGGTGTATACGAAACATGTCTGACGTGACACGGTTTCATTTGTGATTACGAACGTCATTTAAGTTACTTTTACCTCCGTGCACGACCTCCGCTTTGGCGGAAGCAGGAGGCAAGTGGAAAAATGTTTTCACCTCACGGAAGTCAGTGTGGAGGCAAGGCTCATTTGTCCGATCCATCCCTCCATCCCTCCATCCATCTCCCGCTCCACATCTGGCAGCAACCAACTTCGGGAGTATTTAGTGGGGACTATTTAGTGGCACGTGCCACTCGGACCTCACAAAGTGACTTCAGAATAACTAGATAGTCAAAAAATGAACTTCACAAACCCTATATTAGATTTCGGATTTTCATGTTTCTGTGTTACAACCTCCGTGGTATGACAGTATATCATTTCAAGAAAACTACGTATTGGATATTTATAACAAATCTTACCAAGAACAAGAAAGACATTTTTGTGATCACCATTTCGTGACACATCGGTGGAGAAAGCAACAGGATATGGCAAGGTAAAAGATAACATTGTTGAGAATTGCGTGTGCTAATCATGGTCATGCGATCAGAGACGTGGAACCGTTGCGTTGGAGGAAGTAGGCTCATGTCCTACTATATGCTAATTTTTTAGATCTTCTCATTCGTAACAGTTCCTGCCACTTCCTTGTTAACGTAATAAAAGTACGTTCCGCCATACTTTCTGGAGTCATTCCCCCGTTGTATCTGAAAGCGGGGTATTATGTGTGCGAAATGTAAGATAAACACTCCATGAATTTATTTCCGAATTCATGCCTAACGTTTGAGCAGCGTATAACGCCACACAGGGAAGTAATAAAACTACGAATACTTCTTATTTCTAGTGCGTACTAATAGAAAATACTATCTGTGAGTGATTTTCTACATTTTATTATTGCTCACCTGCTCATAAAGGAGATTAACGTTTTTAACTTCACATCAATTTTACTTTGTTTACACTGAAGAAGAAGCTGCTGGAGAAATAGGTTATTGCGGTAAGAAAAAAATTAGCTTCAAATACAAAAGTGGAATTTGGTCTTCACATTGTGTATCCAAATGTATGTATAACGTGAATGACAAAAGGATACTGTATAACAACGCCGTGTGTGGTATTTTAAATTATCCAACTACCTGAAAAAAAAAAGCTGGGCATAGGTTGCCACGTACGGAAAGTGGATCAAGCGAAAGGTGTTGGCAGAAAACTCAAACCACTGTGGAAACATGCAAAGCATTGTCAATATTACATGTATCTTGCAAGTAAATATTTTTGTATTCGTAAGTGTTTGTAAATGTGTGTCACATTTTCGTGTTGAAATTCTGTTGATCCCGTTCACAGAACGCTACAGTACATTAACAACAATGTTCTCAACTCTTTTCATCTACTTACGTATTTACATACTATAATGGATGACTCTTTAATACTAATTTTTATTTTCAAACGGAATGTCTGTGTTTGATAACCTCATTGTATGTCATTTGTGTTCTTCGGTAGTATACACCAAAGCACTTGGTTCTGAGAGAAATGAGATGCCTTCTTTTTGAACCTTCTGTACTGGTGCTTAAAATCAACCCGCTCGTGTGTTAGTACAGATGCTAACATCTCTTTCGAATTTCTATTAATTAATTGTGGTTACATGGTGAAACAAGATAAAGTGGAAAAGAATTCTTCTTTTGACAATTATTTAGATACCAAAAGCTACAAATGGCTTACTGCAAGCCTCTCTCATAACAGCTTTTACACAATCCTGTAGAATCAGACACAAACAAATCATAAATGAATGTAATGTGGTATGTGTTGCGTTCTTCAATATTATTATGATAAACTGAAAATGTTCTTGTTATTCACGCATATTGCGACGAAATGGAAATGTTATTACATATCTTCTTACTCTATTGCATCGCATTTTCATTTATCCTGTAATTAATTACTTAATTTTGTTTCTTTGTAGGTAATGCCAGATACACTGAACATCACCACGCTTGTTGTCTGCCCAGTTCTCGCAAAATGAAACGTAAATATGATAGTTGTTGAGAAACTGGATTCTCTGCGAAAGAAGTAAGAGTTCGTCAGGCAGCTGAAACACAGAGGAAGAGTCAAAAATATAATTCTATAATTAAAGGGCTTCAAAAGAGGCTTCCTAAATTTTGAAGCTCTGTGGTGCTATATTCTTTAACTGGGGTTGTGAAAGAACGGTTGAATTTTCAGGCGAGGTGCCATTTCAAAGTGCGCGTTTAAATTATTTTTATTCGATCGGTTCTTTAGGCTTGCACATTCAAGGACGTTCGTCACTGGGCAACAACATTCCGTGGAAATCTGGAAACCACAAAGTGTTAGCAAGAGAAGAAATAAATTAAAGTACAATTAAGACCCAATACTTGTCCGAATGGTCTTTGATGAGAAGTGTATAAAAGATAATTTAACATGGGATGTCAAGGAAATTTGTTGCTGTGTTGTCAGTTCATCGATACATATACGGTGACAACTTTGACTTAGCAAGGGAGACCCTTGCTTTCATGTTCACTGCACTAAATCGACTGTTGAAAATACCTGTTGGCTATTGCTTGATTTATGGAATTTAAGCAGTTGTCTGTTAACAGTTAACGAAGTACTCGAAAAATTAAATGTACCTGGTGGCAATATAGTGGTTTGTGATAGGACAGCAACCAACAGAATTATGTTCACGATTCTGGGTACGTGGTTTAATGGGCTGAATAAAAAGTTTAAAATATTAAACATGGCTGCAAATTCAGCAAATCTACGGCGGTAAAATCGGACAGGTTGAAAAAAAATCAATCAACTAGTTGCAAATAAAGGTTTATTGGAACCCTTGATCTAGGTTTTGACAATTTCAAAATTTTCTTCAGAAAGTATAATGGACCCAAAAAATTAAATTAGTGGTTACATTTGGACAGTTGACTTCTAAGGAAAATTGTATGGGCGCTAAACGTGCGTGCGTAAGAAATGAGCCTAGACTGGATTGAGTAGCTTAGGTAAAGTAAAATAGAAAATAAAATTGTGTTTTGTGTAAGGTCACTGTTAATCTGAAACGATATGAAATTAAACAGATACAAAAGTCCGTGTAAAGACGGAATCTGAAAACTTTCTTATAACAGAATAAGACTTACTACATTCATGGCAAAATGTCGTTGCAAAGTGTTAACAATAGTAAATGCAGTACAGAAGGGGGAGAGGGGACATGAACTAAAATCTATTAAAACGTAACTGCTGCAGTTTGCAAAACATTTTCTTATTTCTTTTCGTCCTCCGAGGAAAAGTGAAGAAAACGTAATCAACCGTAAAAAAGGGTGGAAATTAGAGTTGTATGTTGAAGGACCTGAAATATTCGAGCATTTAGCTTAAAAAGATGACGTATTAAATGATAAGCTGCAGTTAGCAAGTAAGAACATAAATGACATTAAGTCGCTGCTCACGGGCGCATAGCAAGCGTCTACCGGTCTCCGATAGCTTCGGCGAACATGTCGTTTCCCTCAGAATACTTTGTGCAGTAGTTTAATACAGTTCTTCATTTTTAAGGTAATTTTTAAATAAACGTAGCGTTACTCTTACCGTTTTCGACACATTGTTCCAATTTTTTCAGACTAATCTGAAGTTGGCTGTTCTGCTTCATCTGCCGTTGATAAACCTCCGTAATCGTAAGCGGAAGTTTCTCCATTTTAACAAGTAGCTTTTAACTTACTTCACACCCCCCTCACCCACTGCTATACAGTATTTACTGCTTTTAACAACAATTATTACATTCACGGTGAAATGTCATTGCAGTCTCCCAGTTATAAGAATGTTTCCAGATTCCACATTTACACGAACTTTATATCTGTTCAATTTTGTATCGATTCAGATCAGCTGCGGTCTTACACAAAATAAGATTTTCTTTCCTATTTCAGTTTAATCTAGGCGTATTTGTTATGAGCTCATGTTTAGCTCCCTCTGCATGTCGTTTCACTTAAGAGGCTGTAAATTTGGGCAATCGATTTTGCCATTTCTCATAAACACAGTGTTATTATCCAGGTGCCGTCATTGTGTTTTAATGTATAGAAGTCAACTTGTACTTCAACAGCATTTTGTTAATGTGCCTTTACACTTGGCATTTAGTCTTCACACCTGAAATACTACGTTGCTGCAGTCATGATTCATGTGTTGTGTTTTTCTTGGTAAAATGAATCACATGACGAGCCGTTTGGCCTTACTCAGTATACTTAATCAGCATGTGATACCAGCCTGTGATGTAAGAAAGTAACACCCTTATCTTTAGACGTTTGTCTGTTGCTGTTACCTTTTTGTTTTGTTTAAAATAATTTTGTAACCACTAACGTAGTTTTTATGGTCCATTATATTTTCTGAAGACAGTTTTAAAACTGTTAAAACCTAGGTCAAGGGTTCCAATAAACTTTTATTTGCAACTGGTTAGCTGCTTTTTTTTACCTGGCCGTGTAGATAAACAGTGCTTCAGATGAGGGGAAGAAAATGCGCCTTCCTGACGCCGCTCACATGCTTAAATTAATAAGGAATTCGCTTGCTGAAAAGCATATTCTTGTTGGTAGTGTAGTCACTGCTGAGTGCAATAACACAAAACTGATTCTCCTGAAACCGCAGTAGAATTGCAGGTGGAGAAATGATTACATTCTGCAAGTAATTTAAGCAAGCAACATTTTAAGTTAATCAGAAAATGGAAGTTTCATTAGGAGCAGAAACACTAAGCAATTCAGTTGCCGATGTAGTGTTACCTTGCAAAGAAGTAGTTCTTACGAGATTTGAATGTTTTGAGGGTACAGCAAACTGTATAAAACATACTGATTTGGGTTTTGATTTGCTTAATTCGTGTCACCCACAAGGAAAGGGATCTAAGGCTCTCCTTACTAGAAACAACACAATGGAAATAGTGATGACTGTCGTAAAGATTATAGCACATTACCACCGTAGAGTGAAAATGGTACTGAATTCACGGCAGGCGGTGTGGTGAGACAGTTACTTCAAGAAAAAAAAATAGTGTACAATGTGCAGATACTTTATATTCAAATTCGGAAAAGAGCGTGATGATCGAAACGGAAAACAAAGGTGTTTTATTCGGGCTACGAAGCCAACAACGGCCAGGAGAGATTTTTAAACTTAATGGTACATACAATTAAAATCAACGTATACTTTCTGTACAATGTTTGTCGTCGAAACCTTTTCGCTGTTATGAAGTCTTCTGAGGAAAACGGTGTACCAGAACGAACGAAGATGGATCCTAAACTAAATTTTAAAGGCCGTGTCGTGTACTTTGGAATGACCGTCTGAGGTTTCCATATTTATATAAAAGCTGCTGACTCTGTCGAGAGACGATGTATATAAGCTGGTGCAATATAATGAGGCGACACTGTTTCCGGCTGTGACTGCTAAACGCTAACAGTTTGAAGCTATCATGTAATTTCTTTACCCAGTATCATGTGTCGTACCCCTTTCTTTTGCGTTCAGAAAACAAGGTAATGGTGGACGGTTGTTCCATCTGCTTCACTCAAATGTCTGTGTTGCCACTCCATGGTTTTGTATCTCCTTGGTTAACATGCTGTGCGCTGATCGCATGATATGAACCACAGCCTGCAACAATGCGTTAGCGTCCGAAGAAAGAAATCGTGAATGTATTACCCGTGGAGCCAAATTACAAGTAAAGGGTGTTTACTGTATAACTTTTGTCCTAGATTCCTAGGGGAAATAGGAGGGGACGTGTCGCCGAATGAAAGCTGACTAATCGATTCAGCCCCTTGTTCAGCACGTTGCTTAAGCCTGCCGTGAAAGGTGGTTAATAGTACCCCCTCCGGTGGGTGTCTTCTTGGAGAAAAGGGAATCATATGAAGCCGATGGTAGCGTCGTGTTCAAAGGCGGGGGTAGTGTGGCCAGAGCTTCACTGTGGATCCGTCTTCTCACGTCTCAGCAGTAGAGTAAACCGGTGGTTCCCCGTGGGGAGTATCTATGGCCTGTGTGCCTTCTGCATCTTTCGAGCAAGCGAGCTATTATACCCCCAGTTATCTGCAGTACATATCAGAAAGAGTCCAGTTCAGTATTAGCAAAGGCCAAAACAGTATTTGTTTACGGTCAAATTACTGAATAGTTAAAAAATTCCAGTCCGCACGACGAATATTAGTCCGGCTTCGTGAACGCCCATCTCTCTCCGAACAGGCCTCAAAGGACCTACGGTACTGTCGGTCCGCCGTGTCATCCTCGATCCATAGACATCACTGGATGCGAATATGGAGGAACATGTTGTCAGCAAACCGAGCACTGTCATCTTTCCTGACTGGAATCGCTACTTGTCGATCAAGTAGCTGCTCAGCTGGCCTCACAAAGGCTTAGTGTAGCCCGCTTGGCAATAGTGCTCGGCAGACCAGGACGGTCACCCATCCAAGTGTTAACCAAGCCCGACAGCGCTTAACTTCGGTGGTATGTCTGAATCGGTGGTACCACTGCGGCAAGTCCATTTACACCTCACACAAGCTCTGTGTTAACTAATGTAACCGGTAACATTAAGTACGCCTTGGACAACCGTGAACCCACACTTCAGCTGAACATTTGACACGTGCCAAATCATGTCCAATTGGCGCGTTTGATCGTCGAAATCACGAGCTGGTTGGAGGCCTCTGCCCATAATTCTCCAAATTTTATCGGTTTGGTGACAGATCCGACGAATTTCCTGACAGAGGTAGGATTTGGCAAGCACAAAGACAAGCAGTAGAAACTCTCACCGTGTGCGGGTGGAAACTATATTGCTGAAATAAAAGCCCAGGAAGCTTACCGTGAAGGGCAACATCATCGACGCACTGCTGTGACGAAAGGGTGTCGCGAAAAAAGATGGCGCCCCAGATAACACAGGCCAACGATGGAAAAACTTTTTTGCTGAAAATACCTTATTCTTATGTTTTTAGAGTGGGAAATCCAAATACGATACTTAAAAAATAGTATCAGCCACCATTTCTTCACATTTTACAGTTAAATTTATTAAATTAAGCGATTTTTAAAGAATGTAACAGCTTTTGTATAATTAAAATAATTTAAAAAGGTGTAATTAACGTAGATAAGGTTGGTAGCACTGCTGAAAACATTTGCTGCCACAAAGTAGATTCTATATTTGTGTTAACTGCTGGTGTTTTGTTTCCTGCCAACCTAAGCTCACTTTCCCGTTTCCTGTACACGCGCTCACTACAATGTCTAATCGTGATTGTGAAAACTCTGCTGACAGTTTTTGTTGTATTTGTGGCGAATTTGTGGTGAAAAACGCCAAAGAAACAATACAGACTTCTTGAAAAAGATTTATCTATCATACCGTGGCTCACAACTTGGTGATCAAGATAAATCTTGGGCACTGCATAAGGTATGTTATATGTTTGTTGAAGATCTGAGAAAATGGTCCAAATAGGAGAGAAAAAAGCCTTCAGATTTGCTGTTCCTACGATATGGAGGCAGCCAAGAAATCATTTCGATGATTGCTACTTTCGTAGTGTTGATATTACTGGTTGACTTTTTGAACAGTCGTCTTGATTACTTCCCGGACAATATGAGGCAGATGTTAGTGAGGAGCAAGGAGAGAGTTTTCACCAGGACATTAAAATGATGGAAAAAAGCTACCAAGGTCGCTGGAACACCGGCATGATGGGAGACTACTGTTCGTCACTTCACCGAGAAGTTTAGCAAGCGAGTCATCGTAGAAAAAGCTACACAAGAAGCTTCATAGAAAAAAGAGAAAGAAAATACAAACCAATTCCAGCTGACAAGTGAAAAGTCTATTAACACCTACCATTGTTTTAGGTAGCTTACTGTAAATACAAACGATGCTTATGTTGTAGCAAAGCGTTTCATTAATTTCCCCGTTTACCGTATGGCATAGGATTTTTATACTATATAATAAAAAGCATATAGCTCGAAAACTATGGGTTATACAAAAAAGTAAAGCTAGATTTGGATTCTGCTCATAAAAATCTATAAAGATCAGCTATCAAAGAAAAAAACGTTCTTAAAAACAATTTTCGTTGGCCTGTGTAATCACTCCTGGTTCCCGGACCGTATGGCGGGTGACAGGTTGGTATCCCACCGCAATCCGTCGAGTCTCCAGACACGTCTTCGGTCTGTAATGTCATTGACTGGAGTAAAATTGTCTTCAGTGATGAATCTCGCTTCGAACTCAACTCAGATGACAACACACGTCTCTGCTGGAGACGCACCAGACAGCGGTTGGATATCAGACTGACTGTCACCCACCATACGGCTCGACAACGATGAATGATGTTCAAAAAATGGCTCTGAGCACTATGGGACTTAACATCTGAGGTCATCAGTCCCCTAGAACTCAGAACTACTTAAACCTAACTAACCTAAGGACAGCACACCACAGCCAGTCATCACGAGGCAGAGAAAATCCATGACCCCGCCGGGAATCGAACCCGGGAACCCGGGCGTGGGAAGCGAGAACGCTACCGCACGACCACGAGCTCGGACGATGAATGATGTCCTGGTGTGCTATTTCTTTTCATAAAAGGACCCCTTAGGTTGTCATCCGCGGCACTTTACAGCACAGCGGTACGTAGATGATATTTTACGCTTCGTTTTTTTGTCCCTCTTGGCAAGCCATTCTGGGCTTCAGTTTCAGCAAGACAATGCCTGCTTACACCCGTCGATAGTTACTAATGGTTTTCTTCGAGCCAACCAAACCTTGGCCAGCAAGGTCGCCGGATCTAGCCCCAATTCAGAACGTTTGGAGCATTACGGGTAGGGCCTTCCAACCACCTCGGGTTTTGACGATATAACGCGCTAGTTGGACAGCATTTGGCACGATATCCTTTAAGAAGACATCCGACAAAACTGTCAATCAATGGCAAGCCGAATAACTGCTTGCGTAAGGGCCAGATGTAAACCAATGCGTTATTGACATGCTCAGTTTGGAAGGTTCTTTCTTAAATCATCCAATTTTCTCTACCTGTAGGTCTACATCATATCTACCAAATTCCACCCCTTTCGTATAATTTCTTTGTGTATGTTTTTTTAACGTGTGTATACTGCCTATTGAGATGGAAGACGTACCCTGGTGGTTCCAATTTCATCAGATTAAATAAATAAGTAAATAAAATATTTCACGTACGATGTAGATGGAAGAAATAAAATATCACAGGTTGCAATTACTTCAGCAGAACTGAAGCACAAAAATATCTGGAAGTTAGAAGTGACACAGATTCGTAATGTACGAGCGGTCAAACACCTGACTACATGAAGCTACTATCGAGCTGTTCGGTAAAGATGTGTGTAATCGGTGTTCACTTCGTCGAAACGTTAGGAGAACGTCATATAGTACATGATATTGTTGGAAACCGGTACTCGCAAGATACAATGAAGTGCGTTAATGTCATCCAGTTAGTGGCTGTTACTTTTTATAAGATGTCCTACAATAAGATTTCATTCCCACGCCCGGGTTCCCGGGTTCGATTCCCGGCGGGGTCAGGGATTTTCTCTGCCTCGTGATGGCTGGGTGTTGTGTACTGTCCTTAGGTTAGTTAGGTTTAAGTAGTTCTAAATTCTAGGGGACTGATGACCATAGATGTTAAGTCCCATAGTGCTCAGAGCCATTTGAACCATTTGATACGATTTCAGAACCTTCATATTTCCATATACTGCCAAAATAGTTTAATATGAGTAAGGTTTTAGACTTAAAGAAATTGAAATAAGATTAGTCAAGTTTCTTCGGGAAAGCGTTTTTCTGTAATAGTTTCATCTCTTAAACTTTATGTACAAGGAGGACCCTCGCGGCGATGCAGGAAGAGCAGACGGGCTCAGCTTGTGTTGTGACAGTGACATTCAGAACTACGGTTCATTCACAAGCTCGCTACACGTGAAATGTGAAAACAAATCCCTACGCGACATGGTAAAACCAGTCATTTGACACTTCATAAATAACGAATACAGTGACCGCTGTGAGCAGAAACGTGACATTATCATCGAATACATAAGTTACCAACTTCTAATTTTTTGTATTTTTTGAACTACAGTTTCCTGTCTTACTTTTGCTGTTTTTATTCGCTTTTTCGTTGTATTCTTTTCTTTGAATGATGCTTTGTTTCCACGTAAAGATGCTTATTTGTTGAGAGAGCTTGTTGTAATGTCATTTTTTTTACCTACATTATCTGCCACGCTTATGACAGTATTTATGTAAGAACGTAAAAATAAACTCCCACCCCCTTCTAAAGTTTGCTTTCATCCATTACGTTATCGATAGTAATGTGACATTTGTTTCTTCAAAATATCCTGCAATAACGATTTAGTGCCATTTTAACTATGTAGTATAGCCATATACATGTCGCATTATTTTAAGTGTGAATGTGGAAGTTCCTTTTGCAATGCAGGAGATGAACATTCCGTGATGAAGTGAAGTACACGAAATAATATTATTATTATATTATTATACACGTAGTAGACCCTTTGTGGATTACGTGAAGCTTCTACAGTTCTTCCTGCGATTTTTCCATGAGACCTTAATTTTCTCGCTCATGGCTTTTTTCTTTCATCCGTCCACTTTGTACCAGTCTTTCTGGCTCTTGTCTCTGGCTGGACTTCCCACTTGTCTATTTTGTTTCTGTAGATGCTACGGTCTGCAGTGTCCTGAGTGGTGAGTTGCGTATCAGTAATGCCTCTTTGTACTTGTTCAGCCTATGTCATACCTTTTAGGCTCTCAGTGTCTGTGAGTATCTAGCGTGTGAGTCTATACTTCGGCCGTCTCTCTCTCTCTCTCTCTCTCTCTCTCTCTCTCCCTCTCCCTCTTGTGTGTGTGTGTGTGTGTGTGTGTGTGTGTGTGTGTGTGTGTGTGTGTGTGTGTCTCCATAGAAATTAAGGCGTCTTTTTCTAATGTCAGCAGCAGCATTTGAAATTTCCTCTGTAATGTTGTTGGTTTGCAGTCTATATCTAGCTTCAGTTTTTCGTGGTCCATGGATTTTCGTAATGATCTTTAGTTCTTCTTTTTGTAGTAGCATCTTGTTATGGAGTGACAAGGCTTCTACTGTGTGTAGCACCTCGGGTTTCATGACAGAGCTGTAGTGCCTGATTTTTGCATGCATGGGCATGCACTTTTTGTTGTAAAGTTGGTGTGTTCGACCGTAGGCTCTCTTTAGTTTCTGTGCTCGAGATTCTTGAGATTTCTTTCGTCGTGCAATGGGTTCCAAAATTTCCCCCAGATATTTAAAATGTGGAACTCTGTTTATCTGTCCATATTTTGTGGTGAGATTCTGTGTTTGAGTGCACACACAAATTCCGTTTTCTCAAAAGAAGTTAGCAAGCCAACCTTCTCGGCGCATTCCTTGAGTATTTCTGTTTGACGTATTGCATTTCGTTAATTGTCTGTCAAAATCGGCAAAGGCTAGGCAGGTGACTTCAGTTTTCCTTCCAGTCTTCACTGGTTTCCATAGGCCATGTTTTCTAAGCTCGCTCACTCATTCCCTTATGATCTTGTCCAAAATGATACTGAACAGAATTGGAGATAGTCCGTCTCCTTGTCTTACTCTGATCTCAAAACCTTCAGAGATTTGCCCCATGAAATTTACTTTAGAGGTCGTTATGGAGGGTGTCTGTTCAATGAGCTTACGTGTTCTATTAGTGTGTTGACAAGGGATTTACGGTCTACAGAGTAATACGCCTTCATAAAGTCGACAAATGTACATATGGTGGGCTTACGTCTAATAGCTCTATATCTCAACGTTGGTTTTAGATTAAAAATTTGTACAGAGCAGGAACGTACGGGTCGGAAACTCGCTTGATACTCCTCAGTCTTGTTCAATTTGTTACTGTGTTCTCTGCAGTAGGCATGAAGAGAAGATCTTGTAGGTGACTGGTAGTAGTGAAATGCCTTGGTAATTGTTGACATCCGTTCTGTCGCCTTTTTTGTGCAGGGGGTGTATAAGTGCACACTTCCAGTCGCCAGGTAATTCATCTGTTGTCCAAATTTCTTTGTTGTTTTTGAGATGGTGGATGTGCTTCAGGATTTCTTGCTTTGATGGTGTTATTGAGTCCTGGTTGGTGTGTTCCGGTTTAATAAGTTTGAATATTTCTGTGGGTTCCGGACAATTTAGAAAATTAGCGAAGTAAACTGCGTGTTCCTTGCAGTTTTCTTCATTAGTAAGTGCTAATTTTCCATTTTGTTCTTTAAAGCAGAGATTTTATGGTGTCTCTCCTCGTATCCTATTTGCAAATGTCCTGTAGAAAACTCTTATTTTGTAATTCCACAAGTCCCTCTCCAGTTGTTCGTTTACGAATCTTCTCTTCTCCAGTTGTTCGTTTAGGTATCTTCTCGTGGTTTGTCTCATAGTTCTGGCTGTTTCTTTCCGTATTTTGAAGAAACTGTGTTGTGTTTCTGGTATTCTCTTGCTGCTGTATTTCTGGAAGGCGAATCTGCGTGCTTTAAGAACGTTGTCAAAGTTACTGTTCCACTATGCGTGTTTTTCCTTTTTCTTAGCGGTAGTAGTTCATGTGTTTTACGTATAATCTTGCTTTTGAACTCTTCCCATGTATTCGCTTCTTCTTTTTCCCATTCGTCCTTTGTGTTTCTTTTTGTGAAGACTTTCACGTCGAATCTATGCAGATGCGATTTCTTGGAATGTACTTTCGTGGAGTGAATTTTACTCTGATTAGTGTAAGGTAGTAGTCTGAGTCAATATTGGCACCTCTTCGGACTTGTACATGACGAATTTCTCGTTGCTATGTGTGGGTGATTGCTACATGGTCAGTCTGGGACTCCCCAAGTTCTTGAATAGAAGAGCGCCAAGTTTTTTTGCTTTTTGGAGTGATTCCGTAAATTTATCGACATTATCATCAGGTTGAATTGCTGGCAGAGATCAACTAGTCGCCTTCCATTTCTGTTGGTAAATTTGTGCTCAGGATATCTGCCTATAGTCTTTCTGTGTTCTTTTTCTGTGCCCAGTTGTGCATTAATCACCAAGGCGTAGGATGGTGTCCTCCTTGGGATCTTCGCCATAGTCTCCACCAGTTGATTACAGAAATTCTCCACTTCGGTTGGGTTTTTCTTGTTGTCTACATTGGTTGGGGAGTAAGCGTTGACAAGTGTGTGATTTCTGCTGGCGCACTGTATACGTGCCGTCATGAGTCTCTTATTGACGGGAGTGGCTTCCATGACGGAGTTTGATCATCTTGTGTGCAAGTATCGCCATTCTCAGCAAGGGGCACTTTTGCCAGTTTGTCTATCAGTTTTGCTCTTGAGTATTCGGTAGTTACCGTAATCTGTGGTACCATCGTCAGTATATCGTGTTTTCTGAAGTGCTAGTAACAGGATTTTTCATCTGTAGAGTCCTGTAGTAAGACTGAGTAGCTTTCCAGGTTGTATTAGCATATTGATATATAGTGTGCCAATGAAAGTTGGTGTTTCAGTGGGTAGTTTGCCAGAGAACTCAGACTTTCCCTGAGTTCGTGGTTGCCCGGGTCCCCCAGAATCATAGTGCCCGGTTGCCGCTTGCCGACAGGTGGATTGGTCACCACTTGGAGTAATGTTGTTGTCACTCTCATGAACCATAGTTCTTGTTATTATATTTTGTCCAGCTAGGCTGGTTGTGTGGAACCAGGGATTGCTTGTTCCTGGAGCAGTTGATACAGTCACACCCATTGGAAGAAAAGTCGCTGACCTAGTTGCCGGTGGTTTCTACAGCAGACGCCGCTTGGGTTTTAAGAAGAGAATACTTTAGCCTTCTCTGCCGGTGAGATCTTGATCTTTAATCGCCATTAAAGCCGTTAATCTTCTTCACCTGTACCCTGGTAAGGGGTCCCTACTAGATACTACCAGCCGGGCCAGCTGGACCAAGCCCTTTTAACGAGGTGTTACTCGTCCCCCTTTCTCAACCAGGCTTGGGACCGCCTTTGGCGGAGATATTATTATTATTATAATAATTATTATTGTTATTGTTGTTATTATTCTTTCCTATCTCAGACGTTACGTCGGGTTAAAAATGGAAAGTGACGCGGACCTTGGTGAAGCGTGACTTCCTTTTAACTGTACGGTATATGTTACATTGCATTTAGGAACTTTTGGGTAATTGAACATGTATAAATAATTACAGATTTCTGTATTTGTATATAAACGTTTGGATGTAGCTGTATTGCGTTGATATACTGGTGGATATTGTGTGGTATGACTCCTGTAGTTGATAATATAATTGGTATAATGTCAACTTTATCCTGATGCCACATGTCCTTCACTTCCTCAGCCAATTGGATGTATTTTTCAATTTTTTCTGCTGTTTTCTTTTGTATATTTGTTGATTGGGTATGGATATTTCGATTAGTTGTGTTAATTTCTTCTTTTTATTGGTGAGTATGATGTCAGGTTTGTTATGTGGTGGTGTTTTATCTGTTATAATGGTTCTGTTCCAGTATAATTTGTATTTATCATTCTCCAGTACATTTTGTGGTGTGTACTTGTATGTGGGAACATGTTGTTTTATTAGTTTATGTTGTATGGCAAGTTGTTGATGTATTATTTTTGCTGCATTGTCATGTCTTCTGGGGTATTCTGTATTTGCTAGTATTGTACATCCGCTTGTGATGTGATCTACTGTTTCTGTTTGTTGTTTGCAAAGTCTGCCTTTATCTGTTGTGGTATTGGGATCTTTAATAATATGTTTGCTGTAATATCTGGTGTTTATTGTTTGATCCTGTATCGCAATCATGAATCCTTCCGTCTCACTGTATATATTGCCTTTTGTTAGCCATGTGTTGGATGCGTCTAGATCGATGTGTGACTGTCTTAGATGATACGGGTGCTTGCCATGTAGTGTTTTCTTTTTAATTTACTTTCTTCATATCTGTTGATGTTATGTGATCTAAAGGGTTGTAGAAGTGGTTATGAAATTGCAGTGGTGTAGCCGATGTATTTATATGAGTGATTACTTTGTGTATTTTGCTCGTTTCTGCTCGTTCTAGAAAGAATTTTCGTAAATTGTCTACCTGTCCATAACGTAGGTTTTTTATGTCAATAAATCACCTTCCACCTTCCTTTCTGCTTAATATTAATCTTTCTGTTGCTGAATGTATGTGATGTATTCTATATTTGTGGCATTCTGATCGTGTAAGTGTATTGAGTGCTTCTAGGTCTGTGTTACTCCATTTCACTACTCCAAATGAGTAGGTCAATACTGGTATAGCATAAGTATTTATAGCTTTTGTCTTGTTTCTTGCTGTCAATTCTGTTTTCAGTATTTTTGTTAGTCTTTGTCTATATTTTTATTTTAGTTGTTCTTTAATATTTGTATTATCTATTCCTATTTTTTGTCTGTATCCTAGATATTTATAGGCATCTGTTTTTTTCATCGCTTCTATGCAGTCGCTGTGGTTATCCAATATGTAATCTCCCTGTTTAGTGTTATTTTTCCCTTGACTATGCTATTTTTCTTACATTTGTCTGTTCCAAAAGCCATATTTATATCATTGCTGAATAATTCTGTTATCTTTAGTAATTGGTTGAGTCGTTGATTTGTTGCTGCCAGTAGTTTTAGATCATCCATGTATAGCAAATGTGTAATTTTGTGTTGGTATGTTCCAGTAATATTGTATCCATAATTTGTATTGTTTAGCATGTTGGATAGTCGGGTTCAGAGCAAGGCAGAACCAGAAAGGACTTAATGATTCTCCTTCGTATATTCTACGCTTAATCTGTATTGGCTGTGATGTGATATTATTTGAATTTGTTTGGATATTAAGTGTGGTTTTCCAATTTTTCATTACTATGTTTAGGAACTGTATCAATTTAGGATCTACTTTGTGTATTTCCAATGTTTGTAGTAACCATGAATGGGGTACACTATCAAAAGCTTTTTGGTTGTCAATGTTAGTATAGTTTTACCTTGATATGTCACTTCTGCATCTATTATCAGTTGCTCTTTACATCATCTTGCTCCTTTGCAACAGACTTTTTGTTCTTCATTTATAATTTTGTTCTTTGTTATGTGTGTCATTAATTTCTGTGTAATGACTGAAGTTAATATTTTTTATATTGTTGGTAGGCATGTTATGGGGCGATATTTAACTGGTTTTGCTGTGTCTGCTTGATCTTTAGGTTTCAGATAGGTTATTCCATGTGTAAGTGTATCAGGGGATGTGTATGGGTCCGCAATGTAACTGTTAAATAATTTAGTTGGATGTGAATGTGTTGAGGTGAACTTCTTTAGCCAGAAATTTGATATTTTATCTTTTCCAGGGGCTTTCTAATTGTACATACAATTAATTGCTCGGATGACTTCATGTTGCAAAATTACCACTTCAGGCATTTGTGGTATCATCTTGTATGTGTCTGTTTCTGCTTGTATCCACTGTGCATGTCTGTTATGTTGTATAGGGTTTGACCATATGTTGCTCCAGAAGTGTTCCATGTCTGTTACGTTTGGTGGATTGTCTATTTTAATATGTGTGTTATCTATTGTCTGGTAAAATGTCTTTTGGTTTGAGTTGAATGTTTGGTTTTGTTTCCTTCTATTTTCACTTTTTTTTGTATCTTCTAAGTCGTTTGGCCAATGCTTGTAATTTCTGCTTCTTTTCATCTGATTGCTCTATCGCATCTTGTTGTGAGATTTTTCCTAACCTTTTTCGTTTTTTGTCTGATATTTCATTTCTTATAAATTGTTAGCTGTCCGATGTCTTTTCTCAGTTTTTCTCTTCTGATCCGTAGCCTGTGTTGCCATGCTGGTTTTGTGGGTTTCTTCTGTGTGTTGGTTGGTTCTGATCTCTGCCTAGTGTGTATATTTAGTGTAGTGAGTGCTCCTATATAAACCAGTAGTTGTAACCCTTCCATAGTTGTATTTTCATTTATTTTGTTGTGTATGATTGTGTTGATAGTTTTTATTGTTGTTTCGACTTGTGGGTTATTTGGTGGTCTATGCAAGAATGGTCTAATGTCTGTATTTATGTCTTTGTATTCTATATATGTCAGCTGAAATTTTTCTTCTATATCTAACATGTGTGTCACTTCGTGTTCTATTTGTGCTTGTTCTGGTGGCTGTCTTAAGATTTCGGTTTCCTCTGATTGTTTAATTGATGCGTGTTCTCGGTTTGTTTGCTCTGGGATGTTTGAGTCCATTACTGTATTTCCTTCTTATTCTTCTGACTGTACATTATTTTGTTCCAGTATTGGTTTACTTGTTGTTTGATATTTCCTAATTCTGACTGGGGTATCCTGTTATTTTTTTACTATTACACGGATCTGATCAGCTAGTCGTTGTTCTGTTAAAAATTTTAATTCTGGGTATCTGGTAATAAATGTCGTGTATACTTGGGATCTGTATCCAGTTGTGGTGGTTCCTAAGTTTGTTGCTTGGTACTAACAGAATATGAGGTGTCGCTTAACTTCATCAGACCATCTCATCCTCTGTTTTCCTTCTAGGGTGGTTGCAGGAAGCATTTCCTGCAAAACACCTCTATTTGGATTTAAAACATTTTCCGTGTGGCTAGCAGTGTCGTTACCATTGTGGACGGGAATAGGGTTCAAGTGTCGTCCCCGACCATGACGGCGCTTGTCTGAGGCTTCTTTAGTTCTGTCCTGAACCAACTAATCTCACTAAAATGGGGGTTAGCCCTATTAGTGGTTTGTTCTTTTCGTCGCGTTTTACGACTGGCAGAACATACCGGAGGCCTATTCTTTTATTATTATTATGGAATGTCAGATCACTTAATCGGGCAGGTAGGTTAGAAAATTTAAAAAGGGAGATGGATAGGTTAAAGTTAGATATAGTGGGAATTAGTGAAGTTCGGTGGCAGGAGGAACAAGACTTTTGGTCAGGTGATTACAGGGTTATAAATACAAAATCAAATAGGGGTAATGCAGGAGTAGGTTTAATAATGAGTAAAAAATAGGAGTGCGGGTTAGCTACTACAAACAGCTTAGTGAACGCATTATTGTGGCCAAGATAGACACAAAGCCCATGCCTACTACAGTAGTACAAGTTTATATGCCAACTAGCTCTGCAGATGATGAAGAAATAGATGAAATGTATGACGAGATAAAAGAAATTATTCAGGTAGTGAAGGGAGACGAAAATTTAAGTCATGGGTGACTGGAATTCGGTAGTAGGAGAAGGGAGAGAAGGAAACATAGTAGGTGAATATGGATTGGGGGGAAGGAATGAAAGAGGAAGCCGCCTTGTAGAATTTTGCACAGAGCATAAATTAATCATAGCTAACACTTGGTTCAAGAAT
Organism: Schistocerca cancellata; assembly: GCF_023864275.1. Taxonomy (NCBI): domain Eukaryota; kingdom Metazoa; phylum Arthropoda; class Insecta; order Orthoptera; family Acrididae; genus Schistocerca; species Schistocerca cancellata. The sequence goes on from NC_064629.1 coordinate 274,731,843, forward strand.
CATGAAAGGAGGCTGTATACATGGAAGAAGCCTGGAGATACTGACAGGTTTCAGATAGATTATATAATGGTAAGACAGAGATTTAGGAACCAGGTTTTAAATTGTAAGACATTTCCTGGAGCAGATGTAGATTCTGACCACAATCTATTGGTTATGAACTGCAGATTGAAACTGAAGAAACTGCAAAAAGGTGGGAATTTAAGGAGATGGGACCTGGATAAACTGAAAGAACCAGAAGTTGTAGAGAGTTTCAGGGAGAGCATTAGGGAACAATTGACAGGAATGGGGGAAAGAAATACAGTAGAAGAAGAATGGGTAGCTCTGAGGGATGAAGTGGTGAAGGCAGCAGACAATCAAGTAGGTAAAAAGACGCGGGCTAATAGAAATCCTTGGGTAACAGAAGAAATATTGAATTTAATTGATGAAAGGAGAAAATATAAAAATGCAATAAATGAAGCAGGCAAAAAGGAATACAAACGTCTCAAAAATGAAATCGACAGGAAGTGCAAAATGGTTAAGCAGGGATGGCTAGAGGACAAATGTAAGGATGTAGAGGCTTGTCTCACTAGGGGTAAGATAGATACTGCGTACAGGAAAATTAAAGAGACCTTTGGAGAGAAGAGAACCACTTGTATGAATATCAAGAGCTCAGATGGCAACCCAGTTCTAAGCAAAGAAGGGAAAGCAGAAAGGTGGAAGGAGTATATAGAGGGTTTATACAAGGGCGATGTACTTGAGGACAATATTATGGAAATGGAAGAGGATGTAGATGAAGATGAAATGGGAGATAAGATACTGCGTGAAGAGTTTGACAGAGCACTGAAAGACCTGAGTCAAAACAAGGCCCCGGGAGTAGACAACATTCCATTAGAACTACTGATGGCCTCAGGAGAGCCAGTCATGACAAAACTCTACCATCTGGTGAGCACGATGTATGAGACAGGCGAAATACCCTCAGACTTTAAGAAGAATATAATAATTCCAATCCCAAAGAAAGCAGGTGTTGACAGATGTGAAAGTTACCGAACTATCAGTTTAATAAGTCACAGCTGCAAAATACTAACGCGAATTCTTTACAGACGAATGGAAAAACTGGTAGAAGGCGACCTCGGGGAAGATCAGTTTGGATTCCGTAGAAATGTTGGAACACGTGAGGCAATACTGACCTTACGACTTATCTTAGAAGAAAGATTAAGGAAAGGCAAACCTACGTTTCTAGCATTTGTAGACTTAGAGAAAGCTTTTGACAATGTTGACTGGAATACTCTCTTTCAAATTCTGACGGTGGTAGGGGTAAAATACAGGGAGCGAAAGGCTATTTACAATTTGTACAGAAAGCAGATGGCAGTTATAAGAGTCGAGGGGCATGAAAGGGAAGCAGTGGTTGGGAAAGGAGTGAGACAGGGTTGTAGCCTCTCCCCGATGTTATTCAATCTGTATATTGAGCAAGCAGTAAAGGAAACAAAAGAAAAATTCGGAGTAGGTATTAAAATTCATGGAGAAGAAGTAAAAACTTTGAGGTTCGCCGATGACATTGTAATTCTGTCAGAGACAGCAAAGGACTTGGAAGAGCAGTTGAACGGAATGGACAGTGTCTTGAAAAGAGGATATAAGATGAACATCAACAAAAGCAAAACGAGGATAATGGAATGTAGTCGAATTAAGTCGGGTGATGCTGAGGGAATTAGATTAGGAAATGAGACACTTAAAGTAGTAAAGGAGTTTTGCTATTTAGGGAGTAAAATAACCGATGATGGTCGAAGTAGAGAGGATATAAAATGTAGACTGGCAATGGCAAGGAAAGCGTTTCTCAAGAAGAGAAATTTGTTAACATCGAATATAGATTTAGGTGTCAGGAAGTCGTTTCTGAAAGTATTTGTATGGAGTGTAGCCATGTATGGAAGTGAGACATGGACGATAACTAGTTTGGACAAGAAGAGAATAGAAGCTTTCGAAATGTGGTGCTACAGAAGAATGCTGAAGATAAGGTGGGTAGATCACGTAACTAATGAGGAGGTATTGAATAGGATTGGGGAGAAGAGAAGTTTGTGGCACAACTTGACTAGAAGAAGGGATCGGTTGGTAGGACATGTTCTGAGGCATCGAGGGATCACAAATTTAGCATTGGAGGGCAGCGTGGAGGGTAAAAATCGTAGAGGGAGACCAAGAGATCAATACACTAAGCAGATTCAGAAGGATGTAGGTTGCAGTAGGTACTGGGAGATGAAGAAGCTTGCACAGGATAGAGTAGCATGGAGAGCTGCATCAAACCAGTCTCAGGACTGAAGACCACAACAACAATTATTATTATTATTATTATTAGCTAATATTTCGTCAATTTTTTTCGCGTGTTATCTTAAAGTACATTGTTAGTTCACTGCTAGGTGATAAACTGAAGTGAATAAACCACTAAAAACTATAAGCTCTGAAACGCGTTAGGCTAAAACAGAAAAATAAAATACTGGGCTGAAGACTACGGATTAATAGCAATAATATTAAAAATCAGGAATTATTTTTCCTTTAGAGTATTCGGTACTTCAGATACTGGTACTTCGTTTCTTATGATATTATCAAATTACGGAATCTGTACAGATGCCATAGGTTTTAACACAGAAGTATAGATACTTGGTCATATTAGCAGGTTTAGGTTTCTAAAATTCCGCTTTTTACAAAATACTACTTTTTTCTTCTATTTGCTCGAATAAATATAGATACCCATGTGTCGTATTCACTGGGTCTCTATTTATTGCTGTAAAACAATAAATTAATAAAAATAAAAATCTGCAAGAAATTCGTAGCTGGTTCAAAACTGTTACGTATACTTAGATTGCTCACCTGAATCTGCATTAGTTCTGAAAGAGGATTCGTACAGATATGGTTATTATTACGAGTTTTTATAGCTTCGCAGCTTACTACCTGTGAAGTAGTAAGCAGAATTGTCGTAAAGAGTTACTGTTTTTGAATACATTTTCCGAGAACGATATTGATGCGTTTTCTGTATTTATTGTTTCCGTTGTATGGTTAATTTTTGGTGGTAAATACGGTCCTAAAACAAAATAGCAACATCGAACATTGGGTAATACTTTTTACAGAAATGGAACGAGATGCACCAAAGATGCCACATACACGTAGAGAGGTCTGTGGGTAAATAATAAAAAGCGAAACACATTGTACGTTCGTTCGCATGGCTATCTCCCGCCGCACATGTTACATATAGTGTGTTATTGTTTTCTTTTTCCATTTTAAGCCTACTGCAATGTAAGACTTCTTCACCAGACAACTTTTGCTGTTATTTACAGAACACCTTTAGAGTTCATTCTGGAATAGGAGTATACACAATGGTTGAGTTTTTCTATTTGTACATACCGTTTTTCTTCATAAATGTGGCCTAAAATTGACTTTGGGTATTTATTCTTTTTCTTTTTAGATGTTCTGAACTCCACGTCTTTTCCTTAGTTGTTATAGTTAAGTTCTTTTATCTTGGCGGTTCGCGCATGCCCGCCCAGACGAGGGAGATTGCTGTGTTGCCAGTTGTACGCGCCAAGAGAAGCAGCGCCATAGTATAGTTCGCAAACTTAGGTTTAGGGGGAAGCGCGCAGTTCATAAAGTAAAGCCGCCACGGCCGCCTTAACCCTTTCGCTGCTACAGAGACGTGCTCCCCGCATTCTGCGCTGTGCGCGATTTTGTCATCACTGCACTGCTCGCCTGTGCAGACACTGGTGTTCAGACTGCTTTGACATACTTATCATTCGATTTCACAAAAACTATTTGGCCCAAAAATTTGATTTTTACACATCTTCTTGACTGATACCTCCCCCCCCCCCCCCCCCATAAATGACTTAATTTTGTTTCTATGTTCAACGCAGTTATTGTGCAGCATTAAATGTAGTAAACCACTGCACGAAATTTTGAAGAGTTTGCAGAGGTAAAAGTCAATAGCGTATACTTTCCATATGGTTGGTTTTAGTTGCCACTAGAAATTTCAAAAAATTACATTCAAACGAATAAAATTCATGAAGTAAGACGCTTCGATATTGTTTTTAAATAAAGAAAATATTAAGCATGGAACAAGGTTTGAACTCGGAACTTCTCGCTTCACAGCCATACACTTGAACCATTACGCTAACGCAGCTTATCATTCAATATTCTTCCTGGAGAAATTTAAACTACGACGCAAAATACCGACAAACACTGTTGGTATGACTATGAATTACTCACGTTTCGTCGAAGTACGGTAGGAAATAAACAATTACTGCTGTTCTTTATTGCGAAAAAGCGGTTAGTGAGAATGATACAAACACCTTTCCTTGCTATCGCCTGAATTAGGAGGCTTATTGCTTGTTTGGTTTAATTAATGAATAGAATATGAAGCAATTGGTATAAAGAAAGCTTTTTCCAAACTTTCTATAAAAGAAAGTCTGCTATAAAGACATTACTTTTGTTCTATTACTTTATTTATGACTGAACGTTTCTAAAACTGAAGACACTCGTCCGTGCTCTGCACTACAGTCGAGCTCTGGCAACGTCGTTCTCTGTTCATTGGTTGAATGCGTTCTGTGACGTCAGATGCGCAGAACGAACCTAAACACGGCCGCCGTCATAAATGATGCGCATTTTAGTAGAGGTTGAAATCGAAAAATTGCAAAAGGTGAAATGGAAACTAACATTTTTTCCGGCTTCAACCTCCACTAACAACGAGGGCAGAAAACCTGTCATTTCAGGACATGAAAAAAAAAAAAAAAGAGATAAATGTAATAACGTTATGTATGCCATAATTACAGAATGATCACTGCCGATACTTAAAATAGGGAAACATGTCTGGTGAAACACACTTAATTTTCAGTAAGCTGAAGACGGGTAAAACCGTAGTGATTTGAAACACACATTCCTGGAGGATGCGTAGTTTAAAAAAAAAAATTCTCAGACACGGAGAAAAAACGTCAACAGGAGCTTCTAACCACAGCAACGTGCCAGTAATATCGGAACGTCCCCGGTCACATAAACCTCGAGTGCGCCGCAACATGGAATTTGATTCACGACATTGCGAAGCGGAGAAAGAAGAAGCGAATTGTTAGAGCACTGATGTCTGGTTGCTCTTTCGTGTCGGCCACAGGAAAAGTGGCATAGGAAGTGACGAGTAGTGTGTGGCTGGACGCATCAGATAGAGTTCAGGTTCAGGGTGGAGTGGGGCGCGCCCTTAATAGCCCACTTCCCCTCTCACTTCCCCCACTCCCAGCAGCCGCAGCGCTTATCGCTTGCGGCACGCACGGCCTGTATTTTGCACTTTTCGCGTCCACTGCTGCTACCGTTTCGCCACTCTTCCCTTCTGCTTTTCGTCTCGCACGTAAGTTGCTTTGTAGATTGAGCGAACTGACGTATCAGTGAAACATGGGGCGAATTTTAATCGGGATTCCGACGTATTCGTTTAATGCATACCGTGTTCCTACACATTTCTCGTAGTTGCTCACAATATATTTCCATTATTAAGACAAGGATCGATTCTTCCCTAATCACTGCGGCAATCACTCAGGGAATTTTCACAATGTCAACGGGAGCGTTGTTTTTAAACAATTTTTCATTTGGATAATTTCACGTACGCCATTCTGAAATTTTGTTTTACATTTATCATTGCCGATGGTCCATCACCTAGCTAACTAAATAGCCAATATTTTATGTAACTTTTCGGAACAAGTTCTACGAAAGACGTAAATTTTATCGTTATTTCTTAAAGTACCCAGTGTATATTGGTAACCTTGTAAATTGCCTCGTGTACGATCGTTGTGGCAGTGTGCATTCCTCTGCACTTTCTTTTGAGAACTAGCTTCCACCTAATGTTAGAAAATGGAAGAAAAGAAGAAAATTTTATGAGTAGGACTGGATAATCAGGAAAAGAAAACAAGGAAAATCATGACGCTTCACCCTCGCAGTGACATTAACTGGCTGTATTAGCGCAGAAAAACAGACAACGAGAAGACTCCGATAAGTGAGTCAGACAGCATAAGAAGAAATCATAAATCGGCTGACTATGTGGAAGATAACCAAAAGTCGGCTCTGACTGAAGTCAACAACAAAGCTTTTTAAAGTATAGCAAATCAAAAATTTATCCCGAAAAGTTGCGGTGTAGTACCGGGCCGACAGATACAGCTACAAAAGATAGCAAAGGCTGATTTTGGAGAAGACAAAAGAAAAATAGATCATGAAAAAACCTAGTCTTCGCTAACCAACTGAAACATAAAGGAAGAAACTCGAGGACTGATAAATGCTACATTGGAGCAGGGCATCAGGCCTGAAGTCCTCAAAGCCTGAGTCCAGAAATCGGCAGAAGGCACGAAGCGCAGACTCGGCAAAGAAATTGGAGGAAACAATCGACCACGTCTTCAGTCGTTGCAGAAGGATCGCTCAGACTGATAACAAGCAGAGGCACAATGCTGTGCCATGATCGACTGGAATTTACGTCAAAATAATCAGCTATCGGTGATAAGCTGATGGGACCAAAAGCCTGAAAAAGTTGCCGTGAGTGAAGAGGCAAAATTATTGTTGGACTTCAGGGTACACAATACACCAGACGCCACAATTGTGAAGAAAAAAGTGAATCATTGTCTCCCCTGGTGATCGCAGAAACGACGAGAAACAGCTACTAAAAAGTTTAACATACGAGGACTTCGAAACTGAACTAAAACTACCCCGGTATGAACGACTGAAAGTGGTCTTAGTGGTTTTCAGCTCAGTGGGAATTGCGCAGTCTTAGGTATTTGAAGATGCTGTCCAGACTAGATTTTTAACTTAGTCAACAATTCGCCACAGAATATTACCAAGCAAACGTATAATAATTTTACCGATCTACAGAAACCATTGGATTCGATACACAGAGAAACCAGAGACAGCATTAGAAATTCTTTTGTTAAAGCATAATTAGCAAGCATAATTCGCGGTTCTCCAACAAATACGATATCTAAAGTTAGATTTATGGGAGAAGTATGTTTGAGAAAAAAAATCGTAAATATTTGAAATTTGTAGCTAAAAATATCAGAACTGAAGTAAAATTTCTGAAAAGAAAATGGGATGGAATTGAAAAAAAACTGTTAAGGTCCTTCATATGATTTTGCAATACTTACAGAAAATCTGATGGAGGCAGTTTCGCAAATCTTCTGGAAATAGTACCAAGTAGAATTGGTATAAAAATTTCAGTCTAAATTATAAATTTCATGGAAAATATAAAAAATGCACCAATATACATAAAAACACAAACAGGTGAAATAGAGCGAGCTAGTAAATTTAAATATCGACGGGATTTCACACGGGAGATTTGACTAGGAAAATTTGCAATAGATGAAAGATGATAAAATAAAAAGACCAAATGGTTTGACAAAAATAGGCACAACAATGAATACAAAAACGAAATTTAAACAGTCGCAGTTGTAAGACTAGGATATCCATTTGAATGCCTAAAGGTTAACTCTCCGTTGGACAGAAAAGAAGTATAAGAGACTGTGGGTGCAGTACCAACTACAGGTTGTTGGAAAACGAGAAGTAACGAGAGCAATGAAAATACGGAGAAAATATCAGCAGTAAAGACAAAGCGTAGATTAACGTTGCTTGAACACCTCTACTGAATGAAGTTGAACAGGCTAAGGAAACAAATATTCCTGAATTTCTGGAAAAGATGACGGCAGTAGCTTGGGCTGCAGAATTAAGAAAAGAACTAGAAAGAATCATATTAAAGAATCGGAAATAACAAAACTGTTGAAGAATATGACACGAAGTTCAGAAGGATTTCAAGGCAGAATAAATAAGAAATCAGGAATATGGACAGAAGAAAGGGAAAGACAACATGAGAAGAAAATGGAGTGGAATACTGAAGAAATATGAAACAGTAAAGGAATAGGAGAACTTAATACCAGTCAGTTAGTATGAAGATTAAAAAAATAAAATGGAATGGAATGAAGAAAGAAACAATTTAGCTTCTGTTGGAAAAATACTTGTAGGCGGCGACAAGTACGACGCAGTTTTTGAGTAATCTGATAGTCCATATCAAGTTTCCTTTTCATACTTCATCGAGGAGCCTTGCAGGTACGAAAGCCAGTCGACGGTGCATTGCAGTATTTCCATCACCACTTACGTGGTAAATGCGATAGTAAATATGCATTTTCCTTTTCAGACTCCTCTTCGGAACTGAAGAAAACTGGTTAGGAAAGGAAGACAAGCTGCTGGTTCATAAAGCTATTCCCCTCAATTCCTATCCTGGTATGTCGCTGTTCGCCACCGCCACTGCACGGTCCAGCCTTGGCTCCTGGGAACTCTCAATCTTTCTTTCGGTTGTCAGTGACAAGACTGAAACTGCTTTTTTCTAGTGTAGCCGATTGGCTTGGTGTGATGGCACTCTTTTTCGTCGTTAGACATTTAGATTAAATGTGTATTAGATCCGTCATCATAAAACGAGTCAACGTAACAAAATTATAAATTCATTTAGTTTAAGACAGCATACATAATATTCGCGATTCCTTCAACATAACTTGATAATTAAGTATTCGTTGGTACTCGTGTCACATCGGGTGAATTCAGAGGTGTGGAAATGTAGAGGCACTAGTGTTAAGTATGTGGAATAACTATTGCAATGGAGTGGAAAGAGAAATGGTAGTTACCAATAGGTGAGTTTTTGCTTAGAGGGGCGGGGGAGAAATGCGGTTTAAGATGCCAGTACATCACTTCAACATGCAAATAACTACTCAAAAGGTGGTATACGTTAGTAAGTCTGCCTTTTTGTACAAATTTTCTGTATTAATGGCCAGTTTGCAGGTTTTTTATATTGTAAACCGGTGAAAATACGTAGTTAAATTATGGTAAGTGGTTTTCTGTGTCGTATAACAGCATAGGACGCTGTTGAAGATCAACTATGCGACGTCGGTCTTCTAAAAGGTTTAAGGTGTCATCATGGATTTTCGCTTGTAGATAATTCACTGTTCCCAAAATCATGGGAATGCCAGTCTTGGAACAGCAGGGACAACGCGCATGAAGAACCCCTTTTATTATTCGATGCGTGGCAGGGAGTGAACGCAACAAAGGCGCCAACTTATTGTCTGCCCCTGCTGCTGCCGCCTCATTGTGTGCGTAATGGCCATTATACAGCGATGCCTGCGGTTACCGTATGAGCACTGCCCCTTATCCGTAAGCCACGCCTAGGCGTCCTGCGCGTTTTATACAGTCCCGGTTCTGATAGCTTTTCACCTGTCCATGTTCAGACACACTTCAGTCTCCTGTACAATTTGAAAAACTACACTAGCAAGTTTCAAGAAAGGGATTTATTTACTATTTACGATCGCCGTAATTCTCAGACTACAGGTGAAGCTCTCTTAGCACGATTTACATAACCAGAACGTGGGCTGTCAGGATAAGCTCACATTGCAGAAAGCGAAGGAACGTACACGTTCATAAGTGTGACATTGACAGAGGAAAGTCATTTTCAATTTTTATTTTTATCGATTTATTTGTCCCAATTAGCCACAACGCCCTCTAGCATCCAGCGTAATGTTCAGTTGACATTAGGCTAACACCATGTACCAACACCTCCAGCTTCGTACTGGTATCAGTTGGGCGTGGTAGAGCATCACGAGTATGCTCAGGTATATCGTACCCAAATGAAGCCACTCACTGATAATAGCATCCCGTAAATTGATCAAACTGCGGGGATGTTTCTCCATCTACTTTTCCGAATAGTCCCATACAGTTTCTACGGGATTAAGGCTAGTTACATTTCGGGCCAGCCGAGGTACGATAAGGTGCTGGAAGATTCGTCAAACTAGAAACCTATACGTGCAGCCTTGTGAACACTGCTGTCATCTTGGAAGATGAGACTATCCACAGCATACTCTTAAAAAAGACTTACAATAAAGGACAACAATTGATCACCGAGAATGATGAAACAAACATCCTCTTTTTAGGTTCACGGGAACCTAAATGAGTCGGCAGTAGTCAAAGTACGAAGAAACAAAAAACAAAAGCCGCACAGTACCGCCTCCGGCCACTGCAGCTTGAACTTCTCATGAGGTGGCGCAGGTAACATCGGCGGTGGGAGCCCGTAAGCCACACACACACACACACACACACACACACAGGGTCATCACTTCATTCAACGCCTTGCATCATTTGACAACACATGAAATTGCAACTCGTAGCGTCGTTGTGCCCCGAGAGGGAGACCGGACTCCTTAGAGAAGACTGGGATCTTCTCCTTTGATAATGGACGACAGAAATTATGAACTGCTTGTAGTATTCAGTGGCTCGGCTACAGTCTGAAAGTATTTCGAAGTACCGGACTCAGTACAGTGTAGATCTCAAGGAACCAGGACCGAGCGAGGTGGCGCAGTGGTTAGACACTGGACTCGCATTCGGGAGGACGACGGTTCAATCCCGCGTCTGGCCATCCTGATTTAGGTTTTCCGTGATTCCCTAAATCACTCCAGGCAAATGCCGGGATGGTTCCTCTGAAAGGGCACGGCCGACTTCCTTCCCCATCCTTCCCTACTCCGATGAGACCGATGACCACGCTGTCTGGTCTCCTTCTCCAAACCAACCAACCAACCAACCAATCAAGGAACCAGGATAGACATCAAAGTGTAAATGGATTCATGATCGGGGAATTCTACCCCAGAAATTACTCAAAGGCCAAGGAAGGGCTTGTAAAGCATACAGCGGAAGTTCTACGTAAAATTAGTTACTTCTGTTATGTAATAGTTGATGATACACACGTAATTTTCTTGGCATTTTGCACACGTTATACATGCCGCGTTTTTACAATTATCTAATTGTTTTAAAGTCACTAATTAACAACAACCTTGATTTATATTTGTAGATGTTGTGGCTTCGTCGGTTCTCTTTTAAAAGAACGAACGTGACGTTGGGGTGGTAGAAATTAAAATGGCTGCCTGCCTTCAAAGTCGCATTTAACTATCACATTTGACCTTAACTGCTAATCTTGTGCTGTCTTGAACGTGGCTGGAATCGCACCTCATTTCTGGTAGCAGGGGATTTTGATTGTTAATTACAGCGGTGTAAGAAGCAAGAGGGGAATTAAACATATCGGAAGTCGGACAGATATGATCCAATCTTGCATACATATTTCCATGAACACAAACGTGGAATGCGAAACAGTACTAACTGTACTAAGTGGAGTTGTAAGATTCATGGCTGCTACTGAGAACAGTAAGCAAGCACAAAGACACACAAATGACTGCAACTTCTGCGCTGCTGAACTCAGCTGACCCACACCACCTAACAAATGTAAGCAACTGAGGACGAGATGACAGCTCACGTCAGTTTTGTTACCGAGAGTATCGAAGCCAGCAAGCGTCCGCCGGCAAGAAAAGGAGCTCATAACTAACCTAACCTAACCAGAGTGACGGTTAGGTTTTGTTGCGGCCTGCAAGCACTGTCCTCTTGATTCTGAAGTTAGTCTCTCTGGCGTGGCGGCAACTTACCGAAAGGTGGCGGACAGACTGGTGTCCCTCCTCTACGAAGAAACCACGGTCTGAATTGCAAAATAACGGCACTAACAGCCTTCGTGGCTGTTCCACATATTGTAAATCACTAGGAACATTTCAATCAAAGCTCAGGAAGCTATTCCGCCCCCACGAGACAGGTCCTGGTTAGACAAGCTTACGGTAACATCCTGGGAAAATGTTTCAAATGGGTTACTTGACAATTAATTCTATCGAATTTCTGAATATTAATCGGATCAACCTTTGTGACGTATAAAATTATGCTTAAATTGGCGTGTAGTTTGAATCTATTGTCAGAAAAGTGAAATGTCTTTTCTTATGACTCTTTCTGTCAGAAAGATTGGACAGAGTGGCAGTCGTTCTTATTCCACATCTTCTGGTAGGCCAGAGAAATGTCTCTACTACACAGATTCATACAAGGTTCCCTCTCATCGCACAGTTTGGTAACAAACTGGGCGTAACGCATCATTTCACCGTTATGTGCAGTGGGATGCGTGTGATTCTGATGTGGTCTTTCCCGATTATGATTTCTTTCTGTCTCACGGCGATAGAGCAGTTTTGAAGATCTTTGATAAGTTTTTAGATGACCGTAAAAATGTATGTAGGAGTTGCACTGGCGGCGAGAATTTGGGGGAATCCCTTTCATACTGCACGATCGCAGTTTTTAATCTAGCAAACTCTCATCGTACAGTTGTAGATATCAGAATATTTTCACTCTGCAGCCGAGTGTGCGATGATATGAAACTTCCTGGCAGACTAAAACTGTGTGCTGGACCAAGACTCGAACTCGGGACCATTGCCTTTCGCGGGCTGAGTGAAAATCTCATTCTTGAAACATCCCCCAGGCTGTGGCTAAGCCATGTCTCTGCAATATCCTTTCTTCCAGGAGTGCTAGTTCTGCAAGGTTCGCAGAAGAGCTTCTGTGAAGCTTGGAAGATAGGAGACGAGGTACTGGCAGAATTGAAGCTGTGAGGACGGGTCGTAAGTCGTGCTTGGGTAGCTCAGATGGTAGAGCACTTGCTCGCGAAAGGCAATGGTCCCGAGTTAGTCTCGGTCCGGCACATAGTTTTAATCTGCCAGAATGCTTCAGCTGTAGATTTATTTGTGCTCCCCGCGAGTCGTTTAAGAGAAGAAATTTGTTCACCTGTATACTGGATGTCATGAAACAAACTATGTTGTGCATCATTTTGGTTTATTTGCAATATAAGTAAAATAGAAAATAAAGTTCTCACACACGGACTAGAATCCTCGACCCTTGGATTACCTTTCTGTATTCCTTTCGCTGCGCCAACCGATGCTCGGAAACAAATGTAAGTGGTTCATACATCACCCGACACGCGCCAGCAAAGCTTTCTTTTATTTTTTATTTATTTATTTTTTAAAGGGTCATTGTATATGCCACCAACATTAAATTATCGAATTTTGTGACCCATTATCTTGGGAACTTTTAGACACTAACTTAAATTTTTCCATAATCATTGGATGCACATTTATCGATACACTGAACTAAATTGTATTGTGGGGCATGTTATCTTTTGTTTTCAAACGCTCGATTTTTTGAAAATAAATGGAAATAAAAACAAAATTCAGGATATTTTAATTATTCTAGTTCCGTATGTGTTGAATCTCCCACTTGGCATGCTGTGAAAATTTCATGTCTCTACCATCAGTACTTTTCTAGAATACAGGTCATTTATTGCAAAAAATGAAATTCAGAGATATTGACGTTTAAAACTTTATTACAAATTCTTATACAGGCTTAAATTGCTGCGTCTTTTATGCACTAGACTTGACCTGGCCCATGGTCTGTCTTCATCAGTGTTACAACAGCCCAGTACTTGCCGCCTCCTTTCCTTTCTTGCTTCTTTTGCATTTGCTGAGCAGCTAACTCTGCTTCACGTACACGAAGCTCATCCAGTTCCCTCAGTCCTTTAGCTGTATTCTGTCCAAATCTTACCCCTTAACTTCTCCAGAACCTAAAGTCGTTCATTGTTCCCACCATTAAAAGTTATTACAGCATCACACTGATAACTTTAGTCATAAGGCCAACAAATACATTTTTAGGCACACAGCACTACACAACATTATTCAAGGACTCATTCACATTCTGGGTCTTCCCATGTAAACACTTCTGTATTAGCTCAGGATTTGGCAGATCTCTGTAAATAGGTTTGATTGCCTCCATTACTGCCAAAGGAAGAGAATGTCACCCGTTTCTGAAGTTACTTTCCTTTTGGATGCACTAGGGTGCGTTGTCACTGCAGAAACATTATCGTGGTTTCCTTCACTGCTACCACACGTGTTTTCAAGTATGTCAGAAGAAAATGCAGGTCTCACATTTCTGTTACCCACAGAGTTGCGTTTCTTGAAGTAGCTTTTACGCTTAGTCATTTTATTTACGTATTAAAAGCAATAGAAGTTAGATTACTATAAAAATATCCGATAATTACACTACTTAAAACGAAATCTAGTATCGGAAACAAAGTGCTGATTTGTTAATTCATAATGCCAACTTCTGAGACGCAGCATTAGGCACAAAACAAAGCAATTCACAGCCTACTAGACTTGTAGTTCCCAACATATGACTGCTCAACTGTGGCAGTATATATGTAGCCGCGAAATTTGATAGTCACACGTCAACATTCGAAATATTATTTGAAGGTCTCTCAATTGTCTGATTTTAATGTATTATATACCAAAATGTTCAGGAAAGTCCAAAGTGCATTATGGAGTAGAAAACAGGAAATTTCAAATTTCAACGAATTTCACGTACAACGTTCCCTTAAAGCTCTTGGCCATCTGGTGCTCCCACTTCCGTCACTTTCCCTAAGCCACGCAATGCTACAAATTTGGCCAAAATAAGTGTTGACGAATAGGTGCGGTCTCCTTGTCTGTTGCCGCCTTGAGCAGTGGCCTTGCGCGACGTACCCGGCACCAATTATTGTCAGTGGCATGCACTTCCCTCAGCAATTTTTTTCTTCGGAAACGAGTTAAAATAGAATTGCATTCACTGGCAGCAGCAGTTCCTGTGGATTTTCATAGTGTGGCTTCTTACGCTCTGCCGCTTCACCCGACTTTCAAAACTTCATATTAACACCATGCTACATATGTCTAAGATTTGGATCATACGTTTACAGGTTTCAATCCAGTAGTATTAATTTGTTAAAACCAGTGCTGAATATATCGCTATAGCACAGCGTCAAAAAAGTGCATTTTAAATAAATACATCAGCGGAAAAGCATTGTCCCAAAATTTGAGAAACAAACGCCATGTAAAAAATTAAGTTGCAACAGGGTCAACAGCCATGATAAATAACATAATCGAAATGTTTCCTGTATAGGATGTCACCAATTTCCGTTTTCTTTTTCTTTCGTGTACTATGACTTTTAGGCTGTGTAGCCATTCTCAAGTAAAACGTTTTGCCTGACGTGTTAACCACATCCGTTTTGGTTTACACTAATTTACATGGGCAGTTCGTGGTTGGCCGTGTGTGAAAGTTGTAGCCATGGTATTCGGTTCTGTGCAGAGAGTATGACGGAGCAACGCCGTTTATTATTGTCAGGGAGCTATTTTATTAGAGAATGGCTACACAGTCAAAACGCTGAAGTATGCAAAACAAAATTTAAATGGAAATGACAGCAGATGTAGAAAACTTAGTTGTTCCAACGTGCCATAAAATGCACGTAAGAATTTGTAGCAGTCTTCGGAATTTACACGATATATGCACTCGGCATTATCAGTGTTTCACGTATTATAAATTTGTGAAACATTCTGTAAATTATGGCTATGCAAGCCTGGAAATTGGGGATGTAGTATTTTTCTCCATTTCCACCCAAGTCTCAGAAATTTCGATTTTCTTCTTCCTGCTATTTAGTTTTTCTTCTTAGTAGAAAACCTTTTCATTTCTGGCTTGTCTTAATCAGATTCCTTGTACTCTTTAAGATTAGTATTTGTTACTGGCAGCAACTACAGGTTACCTATGAATGGGCGCCTTTAACTGGCTACACTATTTTCTGCAGCCGATCAGTCACGCAGAGGAGTCGTCCTTTTTTTTTCTGGCTTCAGCGGTTGGTCCTACTCGGTACTTGGGTTAAAAGTTTGTCACTGTGTCATGTAAAGAGAAGAATGACTTAATGAGTGGTAAATAGTGTCCTATACGTAGGGCCTTCATGACGTCAGATGCTGCGGGCGTTGACCATCCTGCACTCGTCTGTTAAACAGCCAATATAACGTGTGACCTCTTCCCGACAACGGCAGCAGCAGTCCCTCCCCAAACCAGCTGCTGTGCAACGATTATTGCGAACGGTGGGTTTCTCATTCGTGTGTCGGCAAGGAAACTAAAGTTTGGTGCGAGTGGGTGTCGAGGCATATGCAGTTCCGCTGTCGTAGCGTGCGTGTCGTGGAGTGCGCGGGCGGTGTGCGTGCCTAAGCCTCATTAGCAAGGAGTTGCGGCCCCCTCCTGCGACATGCATACACATTTAATTAGCGCAACTCGCGTCATCCGATAATACCTAATTTCACTCGCAGAGTTTTACACATGGTCCATAAAACAATCACTTCAAGTATCTGCTGCATACGTGTCCGATCTCAGGTGGTAACTGCAGAGTCGAGCATTCGTGCAGACCGACGTTCTGCCCTTAACCTAGTGTTGCGTCTGCCACGTAATTTCATTTGGACGGGAGACATCCTATCTGTATGCGGCAAATAAGTATTACTGTGAGTATTAGTAACAATTCCTTAATACAGTATTGATTTAAAAGTTGTCCAACCGCAAAAAATATAGTCAGTACGGAAAAGTCATAAGACATTACCCTTAATGACGTGTTGATAGACAGTTTTACACTGCTATCCATTAAAACTGTTACATGCCGCCTTCATAATGTTGATAACGCCAAATTATCATCAACTGTACTACATCGTTCGATATGGAAACGATGAGCATTTCACCGTAACCCCGCAGAAAGGTAGGAGTGTAGCCTTCTACATTCTGTACATGAGTAAAAATTACGTAACGCGTTTTACATTCTAAAAGTGCATTTAGATGTCCATAATTGGGGAGACGATCGTGTAATGCCTCGTTTAACATAAAGAAACAGCTACTAGCGTGTTTCGGAACTACGCAGTGGCAGGATCGTGCCCCATCGAGACTGCAAGATACTTACCGAAATTTTTGCTCTGGTCGGTCGGCATCCCATGACTGTCGTGTGAGTAGAATTGTTCAGATCAATGCACCCATATCACATACCCCGATTCAAGAAATTGGCTTCTTCCAAGCTACGTAAGTATCCATATTGGCAGTGAGCCTACGTGTGGAGCGCCACGGATTATCAACACGACGACTACAAACGCGGCTGCCCTTGAAGCCGCAGCATCTGGTGGCGCGCCAAAAGTGGGGGGTTTCAAAATTTTGGAGACAACTTTCACTTAATTAATGCACATCGTCTTAGACTGCCTGTTGTTTGAATAAAATTTCAAATTGGTAGCACATGACACCTTTTGCGTTGACCGTTTGCAGAAAAAGATAGTATCACTTCCGCATGGGAATAAAATTCCCAGCATGTTCTATACTGCCTTCTGCTCGTTTCTGCGGAAGAAATCAGGAACTGTGCACTCCAGAAACATTACGCTCTATAGTGCATTAGGGTTCCCTTAACAGCAGAATTTGCTGTGCAAGCTACAGATTTGCTGACACTGAAGTTCGGAATTAAAACTTTATTAATAAATCGTACTCTGCGGTAACGATTTAATAATTGTTTCGTTTAAATGATTGACATTGTGGCGTGCATAATAGAACACCGTAATCCTCCCACGTTACTTACTTTAGTACTACAGATATTATTGAACAGGTTCTGAAATAAGAAAGAAAGGAAAAAAAAAACGGAGATAGTTCGTACTTCATACAAGAGATATCGCTACAGCAGTCGTCCCTCGGGGAGCTCTCTCTCTCTCTCTCTCTCTCTCTCTCTCTCTCTCTCTTTTTCTGACGAGGAAAATAAACGAAAACACGTAGCTTCAAGTGTGAAAACGGGTTCACGAATAATTGTAGTTTTAAAAAGTGACAATGTTACAGAATTATTAAGAACTGGCTGTTCTCTCAGCCTTGGATAAGATCGTCGGTGCAAGGATGTTGGGTCGATTAAAGTTATGAATTCATTTCACAGTAGATTCATAGTAGCCCGCCCGTCTCAGACGTTTCGCGTCTGAAGAAGTATTTCTAATGGAAAAAGAGAAACCACTTACTCGCATATCTAACAACGGAGTGCATATAAGCTTCTTTCCTGTGACATAATCTAATAACAATATTTGGGGCCGCGGTCTCGTACATAAAACAAAGAAGATAATTCGCAGCTGAGGTGGAATAATGGTTACAACCACCTCAAAACAAGGGCAGCTGCGAAGGTCGTAAAGAAAAATATATCTATTTGGGACAGTAAATAGGTACAGACTTAGTGCAGTCGCGTGGGGGCGTTTATTGCAAGGGTGTTCAAAACGGAGCACAAGGTTGTAGGAATATAACAGTTACAAACGTTGTTAAAAGTGGACTCCATTTTGCTGTTCACATAACCGAATACTGTGGTACATGTTCTTGAAGATATGTAATATTCGTTGAAATGCAGGAACGCACCGTTTAGTTTCCATTTGAAATTTGGAAATACCGTGAAAGTGAATTCTGTAATCAGTATCATTAAGGTATCTGCCCAAGAAAAATTTGATTCGGGATACATCAGTAGAAAGAGCAGCCACAGTCCTTCCAAAATCCCTCGTCCATGGAAACACCAATCCAATGAAGTCGCCTCGAGATGACTGGGTGTTTGTGTTGTCATCATTTCATCATCATTCATGAAAGTGGCGAGAGTGGACTGAGCACAGGTTGGGAATTCGTACGGGCGCTGATAACCGCGCAGTTAAGCGCCCCACAAACCAAACCTTATCATCCAATGAAGTCATATTGTTGGCAGTAGTATTTTCCGGATGAAACTCCTGTATTGTGGCTAGTCTTCGGCTTCAGTGTTAAAAAATATTGTTGCATTACCTGTAAGTAGCGCTCGCGGTTCCAAGTGCCAGAAAAGACTGTGATGAAGACAAAGCTACGCGATTGCACGTTGAACTCCCAGTGCTTGTGCCTGAAGAGGAGACTTGTGAAAGTGATGTGGATTCTCCATAGCCTAAAAGCTTGACTTGTCTATATTCACATTTGTCAAGACGGAACTGTGCTGCTTCAGACAAAAACCAGTAAGTTCTTCATCAGCTGGTGTTAGAGATCACGTGAACCACTGAAAGTAAGCTACATGTTTTTCACTGTCGTGCCGTAACAAGTCACGTACGGCACGAGTTCTGTACGTACGCATATTTAAGGGCTGCGCGATGCGGTGGGTGCGCTACCAATGCAGAAACCAGCTTGGCTAGACCAACGTTCTATAAACTTTGTCGGAATCAATATACATCGCTCCTTTCCCAGTTTTGGCACTTCGGCCACATCTGCTACATTACCCGTCCTCTGGAACTTCTCGTGCAGCCATCTGATAGTGGACGTGATTGAATGCCTTAACAGGAAAGTACGGGGATGATACGACAGTCTCGAAATAACTGGCTTATATACTAGATAACGATGAAAAAGCATCCTTTGTTGCAATGTATAACCCATCTCAGTCTCAAATGAACAAATATAAAACCGACAAGGAAAAGATATTCTTCCATAAGATTCTGTTATAAAATAACACTCTGTAATTACTCTTACTAAAACGTGGTAACGTTTTGTCATTCACAGTGAAATGGCATTACGGATTGAATGCATTACTATGTTCACTATGTCTGATGGTTAAAAGTGTGTATTGGTCCTCCGCCTGTGACAGCCGCTTCAAAGAGTCATGAGTGCCATGTGTTGCTAAACTGAAGAGACGCGTGCGGCGTGCGGCCTTGGTGATCGAAGGTAGTGGACACGGACACGTTTCAAAGAATCTTACTTCAACTTTCGCTGTTTGCGGTCCACTTCTTCAGCATATAATTACCAAATAATGACTCTTCAAATTAGAAAAAGGTCTCACCGTTGCCCATCTCAACCCAAGCAGAAGATTAACGACGAACGATTGAACTCTACTGTTAAAATTATTCCAAGGGGAGGAGGAGCAGGAGTACCTACCAATCTCCGAACGTATGTAACAGGTGAAATTGCCCTCTTACCGGGTACTGTTTTTAAATTTAAAATTACCAGTAAATTAGCAGTCTTTAAATTATGTAAAATGTGCAATACTGTTATCAAGGAATATTTAAATATAGCTCTCGCAAAAAAATCTTTGGAGTATCTTATTCTGTAATAGCATGTAAATTTGTATCTCTGGAAAAAATGGTTCCTAATTTCTCAATGAAGGGTAGTAAAACTCAATGGATTAGTAACATAGCCTTTATTCGCACCAAATGTTATTTTGAAAGTAAAAAGTGCTGTATAGCTGTAGGTTACTGTGCAGAATTTTCAGCCATAACAAGAAAAATACTCAGTCCTCGTGCTTTTTAATACAGAAGTCACATTTAAAAACTTAATATCAGCGTCGACACTTGCACAAAGCTCATAACACCAGTGAGAGCAACCGATACACGTAATCCAGGTGTCTTCAGAGGTATCAGCTGACCACAGTTGGTCGCAACATAAGCGCTCCTTGTCCTCTTCGTATTCAAATAATTCCGACGTCGGTTCATGCAGTCTTCAATCGTGGTCTCTCTTACCATGATCCTGCCGATTCGTGGCTCTCTAGTTCCTTCCTACGAACAGCTTCCTTTCGGTAGTCCCAGATGTTGGTCTACCTGATGCATCAGATGGAGCTCCTGGAGTAGCTTTTATTGAAGGTGGTGTCTTTGCTAGAGTCTTGGTACTTGCTTTCCATATCCCTTTAGCTAGAGACCCCTCCAAAGTCTTTCTAAAGGAGATAAGGCCAACACTACTGCTTTCCTTTTCCAGGTGTTTGCTTTGGTGGTGGAAGTACAGGAGGTGGGCTGATTCCAAAATTAGACACTGCTGTTTCTTGGATTCCATGAACAACAGTCGACAATGGTCCTACTGTGCCTTTTGAGGTCTTACGCGCATTTGCTGCAGATTGCTGAGGAGAAAGATCCATAGACGAAGAAACTAGTCTGTCACAAGAATAGATCATACATTTTCTGAAACGATTTGCAGCCACTTCCATTGTTGCTGCTCTATCGTATGGCCAAGCCATCAATGGCCCAACGTCTTTGTCTTACAGACATAGGAAAAATGACGTCTATAATAGAATTCAGAACCTCTGTTTGTATAAGTCGATGCCAAAATTCAGCTACCTGAAATAGTGCGACCTATTGCTACCCGCTGTAAGGGGCCATAGCTTCTACACTCCTGGAAATTGAAATAAGAACACCGTGAATTCATTGTCCCAGGAAGGGGAAACTTTATTGACACATTCCTGGGGTCAGATAAATCACATGATCACACTGACAGAACCACAGGCACAAAGACACAGGCAACAGAGCATGCACAATGTCGGCACTAGTACAGTGTATATCCACCTTTCGCAGCAATGCAGGCTGCTATTCTCCCATGGAGACGATCGTAGAGATGGTGGATGTAGTCCTGTGGAACGGCTTGCCATGCCATTTCCACCTGGCGCCTCAGTTGGACCAGCGTTCGTGCTGGACGTGCAGACCGCGTGAGACGACGCTTCATCCAGTCCCAAACATGCTCAATGGGGGACAGATCCGGAGATCTTGCTGGCCAGGGTAGTTGACTTACACCTTCTAGAGCACGTTGGGTGGCACGGGATACATGCGGACGTGCATTGTCCTGTTTGAACAGCAAGTTCCCTTGCCGGTCTAGGAATGGTAGAACGATGGGCTCGATGACGGTTTGGATGTACCGTGCACTATTCAGTGTCCCCTCGACGATCACCAGTGGTGTACGGCCAGTGTAGGAGATCGCTCCCCACACCATGATGCCGGGTGTTGGCCCTGTGTGCCTCGGTCGTATGCAGTCCTGATTGTGGCGCTCACCTGCACGGCGCCAAACACGCATACGACCATCATTGGCACCAAGGCAGAAGCGACTCTCATCGCTGAAGACGACACGTCTCCATTCGTCCCTCCATTCACGCCTGTCGCGACACCACTGGAGGCAGGCTGCACGATGTTGGGGCGTGAGCGGAAGACGGCCTAACGGTGTGCGGGACCGTAGCCCAGCTTCATGGAGACGGTTGCGAATGGTCCTCGCCGATACCCCAGGAGCAACAGTGTCCCTAATTTGCTGGGAAGTGGCGGTGCGGTCCCCTACGGCACTGTGTAGGATCCTACGGTCTTGGCGTGCATCCGTGCGTCGCTGCGGTCCGGTCCCAGGCCGACGGGCACGTGCACCTTCCGCCGACCACTGGCGACAACATCGATGTACTGTGGAGACCTCACGCCCCACGTGTTGAGCAATTCGGCGGTACGTCCACCCGGCCTCCCGCATGCCCACTATACGCCCTCGCTCAAAGTCCGTCAACTGCACATACGGTTCACGTCCACGCTGTCGCGGCATGCTACCAGTGTTAAAGACTGCGATGGAGCTCCGTATGCCACGGCAAACTGGCTGACACTGACGGCGGCGGTGCACAAATGCTGCGCAGCTAGCGCCATTCGACGGCCAACACCGCGGTTCCTGGTGTGTCCGCTGTGCCGTGCGTGTGATCATTGCTTGTACAGCCCTCTCGCAGTGTCCGGAGCAAGTATGGTGGGTCTGACACACCGGTGTCAATGTGTTCTTTTTTCCATTTCCAGGAGTGTATTTTGGCACAACCTAACCCGTAAGTGAACTGTGGTCAAGACGTTTTATCAATAGATCAGAAAAAGTTTGCTTCATACTACTGTCTATATGAAATATTTTGAAAGTACGTCTTACTTGGCTTGAGGGAGGCCTTCTAGTTCAACTCTGTAGAAAATGTTTTCGCGACCACAATACAAAAATGTGTGGAGAACGAAACGTTAACCGCACCGGTACACTGGTACCATACTCAGATTGGGCTGTCAGAATGACATTCGCTACTGGTTGTTGGAACAAGCTGTGGACTATTGCACCAGGCATGGTATATATTCATCCACTCGGAATTAGACAACCACATGAAATATGGGCTCTTTGCCGTGGTGGTCATGGCTGCCTTAAAAATAATATCCAGAACTCTAGACGGTATGGCATGAATGTGGGAATGAGCTGTTTGCAGTATACTGAAAGGGATAGGCTACTTGTTGTTTTGATGGTAATTAGTCTGTACACCGCGTTCGTCTCGTATTTCAAAAACAAACATCTTAAAGGATTTGTGACTAGACAGTCTAAAATACTGTGGCTACATTACGGTATGGAAAACTTGGCCGGCCGAAGTGGCCGTGCGGTTAAAGGCGCTGCAGTCTGGAGCCGCAAGACCGCTACGGTCGCAGGTTCGAACCCTGCCTCGGGCATGGATGTTTGTGATGTCCTTAAGTTAGTTAGGTTTAAGTAGTTCTAAGTTCTAGGGGACTAATGACCTCAGCAGTTGAGTCCCATAGTGCTCAGAGCCATTTGAACCATTTTGGAAAACTGGGCGAAATAGCGTGTGTCAACGAAAATGAGTTGCTAGTTCTTTTTTATTATTATTCTCCCTTCTGACCTACAACGAGGTAGTTCTTACAAAACCTCGCGGATACTCTGAGTACTGTTGCGATTAGAAAGCATAATAATTACTATGGCAGCAACATGTCACAAACACCTTCTTCTTAGCGGTCTTGTTTAGTGCCGAGCTTTCGTATGTGACTCATCCCCAACCATTCCTAAGAGCTTTTCGGACGTAACTTTCGGTACATTTGTTTACTTCTTTCTTATCAGAATAGGCTGTAAATTTTATCACTAATGCTTTCAGGTTAAAACTACAGCTATGCGAAAATCGCTACCGAAATACCCAAACCAGTAACGCACCATTACGTACGTCAGATTCCTATTATTTTCACTGAAGACTCAAACTACTATTTAATTAATTTGCTAATATAATCTGATATGTTAAAACGAAGCGGCTCGTGGGATAAATGTTCCTCATGGCAGTGACAAGTAAAGTGTTAAGTGTCATTTATCATTCATAAAATCTAAGTATAATTAATTTTGTACGTTAAACATTGTTTACTGAAAAGTAGGAATGCCATTGTATCTTCTTCTGTCGACATTTCTACAGTCTTTATCCACAAGTGTCAACATCACACGACTACGGCACTGCTGTTGACTACTAAGAGAAGTTTACTGTGTTGATGGAGAAATGTCATTCGCCGCCTGATTTCTAACGCAGAACCACTACTCCTGTACATCCTTCTTTCAGGCGGTGAAGAGTTCAAAGTAGCTGATAGAATTGCAAATTTGGAATCCCTTCATAGACGGAACGAATCGATAAGGCGCAGGGAAGGTAGCAACAGCGGGAGCCGAGGGATTATTCAGCGCAACAATATTCACCGTGACCTCGTCGCTCATTATTCATTGCGAATGGATCGTGCCAACGTAAGTTAATCGCTTTACATAAACAACAAAAAGAGTCAGCCTAGCGTACCGACTACTCGGTCAACGAATACAGTTTGGGTACTACGCTTTAGAATCTTCAAGGGCCGTGTTAGTCCCAATGTTATATATCAGCACTGGCTTACGATGTGAACTGAACTTCCACATTGTTTTCCTATATTATTTGCTTGTCTTATTAATCACCTTCAAGGTAGTACCTTCCTGTATGCCTTTCGGCAGTTAGTCTGTTTAATTTACATAAAACAAGGGGGTTTGAGAGTCGATGCAGTCATCGTCAGAGGTCTATATAGTCGTTGTTATAGTGGCTCTTGGCAGATCGTTCAAAATTATCACTGTATTGTTGATAATAAGATTAATAATACTTAGAATAATTAAAAATACAAAAAACTGAAAAATTATAATGGCTTTAGTCTTCCTTTGGAGGGATCTAGTGCCAAGTATATTTCCTGATGTACTCGTTAAGGAATACGTAATGGAGTCTACTTCCTGTTCTCTTTCTTCCCTTGTAATATTATGACAATTGTTCAACATGAGTGATAGCCTACGCATTTCTTAACCATGCAAGTTGGTAAAGCGTCAAAATAAGTCACTAAATCTTTACAAACAAGAATTTGTAACTTCATTAGAAGTGTTTATTCGCTATATGCAACGTTGCATTTTTGTACGTCGGGTAGTCATTCAAGTTGGTTGGTTGGTTTGGGGAAGGAGACCAGACAGCGTGGTCATCGGTCTCATCGGATTAGGGAAGGATGGGGAAGGAAGTCGGCCGTGCCCTTTCAGAGGAACCATCCCGGCATTGGCCTGGAGTGATTTAGGGAAATCACGGAAAACCTAAATCAGGATGGCCGGACGCGGGATTGAACCGTCGTCCTCCCGAATGCGAGTCCAGTGTCTAACCACTGCACCACCTCGCTCGGTCGTCATTCAAGTGTCTACGCATGACGTATTTATTATTAGTTCTAATGATGAGGTAATACAATCCACAGATTTTATTCTGCAGAAGTAAACAAAAAACAAGAAACAGAACGATTGTCCTACTTCCTACTTACGTTTATCTACAATTTCATCTATACTACATAAAGCAGAGTCGTTGTTCAACATCGTTACCAAAAGTCTCGAAGAGTTCCTGACCGATTTATTTCAAATTTTTACACAATACTATAGTAAATATACAGACGGGTATAGGATAAATATTTTTTGAACAACAATATACAGATTTTCTGTTAAAACACACGGCGATTAAGAAAACGTTGTGCTTTGCTGTGAAAATGTGCAGTTTCGGTTTCTTTCTTGCAGTCAGTTTTAACTGCAATAGCAGGGCATTTAAGCCATGAGACAGGTGGTTTCTCTCTCTCTCTCTCTCTCTCTCTCTCTCTCTCTCTCTGTGTGTGTGTGTGTGTGTGTGTGTGTGTGTGTGTGTGTGTGTGTGTGTGTGTGTGTGTGTGTGTAAAGAACTGTGGTGTTTAGTTTTTTTCCTGGTGGTCTGTTTCCACAGAGAACAGGGAATTTATATTTACGGCTTGTTTGCTTATGATTGTAATACGACTACGGGATCTGAATCTTGGGAAACTTTGTAATCCTACCCGTTTGCAGATTAAAGCTCTTATCACTGTCAATGAACTACTGTAATGAAGCTACTATCCTCACAGATCCAGCAGCAGGGGAGGTACCGATTTAGCCATCCATTTTAAATGACTTGAATTCCCAGTAAGGAATTCGTTGCCAATAACAATAAATAAGGTTCAGTATGAGAAAGAAGTGGATAAGGAGCTAAACAGAAAATGGGGAGGCAATGGGTGTACAGAGGGAGAAGAAGCAGACACATGGGCGGGAGGAGGCGGTGGAGAGAGATTCGGGGGAGGTGGAGGTGGACAGAGAGAGAGGGGGAGGTGGTGATCGATAGAGAGAGAGTGGGGGAAGAAGAGATGGACAGAGGGAGGGGTGTAAGAAGATTTCGATGTATCTACTGTTTCCATACATATTTAGCAGTTGCGAAGCATAGCCAGGTTTGCTAGTAAAGTAATGATGGTTTCCTTAGCGAGCCTCCAGCCATGTCAGGTTTGATAAATGCACTTACGTACGCGAGGACAACGTTACGCCTGGAAGTATTCCTGAATCTGGATAGGAAAGTTACCCATGTCTACAGGTGAAGCCAAATTTGCAACAGCTGTTCCCCATACATGGGTAATTTTGAAGTGAATAGCGCTCCTGTGAATGAGCCATTACATCTCCGTGCTGGTTGCGATAGTAATTTTATTTTTTTATCGCTGGACACACGTACTGCAGTATTACACATATGTCAAAACATCTATCTCAAACATATACACACACGAAACAAATGTTAAACGCTATGCAGTACATACGCGTTATTTGTTGCGCTGCTTCTCCTATTTTAGCGAGCGAGACGTTGCTGCGGTAGGACATTGGACTCACATCAGGAAGGATGGCTGTTCAAATATAGGTTTTCTGTAATTTCGGAAGATCGCTTAGGGCAAATGCCACTATGGTTTCCTTTCAAAGGGAGCGGCTGATATCCTTCACTACAGATCTTTCGATCGAGAGGACGTTACATCTTTCTTCGGTCATGCTTTATTTCTCGTAAATTCAACTTCGATTTGACAGACACCGAAATACTAAAAATCATATTTGTAATAGTAGTAAGACCGGATGAACAAAGACTGACCAAAACAGTAATTTTAAAATTAAAAGTAGCTTATGCATACATTTGAGGATGTTGTAAAGTACGAAATAGGTTTTGCATTTGAATAAATACATAGTGAAACACTTGAAATATGGTATGCTCAAACAATAGCCAGAATTGTGCAGTCAAATATATATTGGATAAAATAAGCTCTCTTCCACGTACTTCGCATAAGTACAGTGGAATCTCATTTATGCGGATCTCGCTTACCCGTGTCTCCGTTTCATCCGGGTCAGTTTTTAAATGTATTAAATACAGTAACTATACAGTATTTGATACTCCCGACATGATATCGGCAACAATCCACAACAAGAAGATTTAAATTCAGTTCCAGCCATCCGTCATACACAGATCATAGTAAATTGTCAGTCAGTTATTAAGTTGGCATTGAACTGAACAATACTGCATTGCCCCACTTTATTTATAGCGTAAAATGCCACCAAAGAGAGGGAGGGTGGTTGTGTCCATGGACAAAAAGTTAAATGCGCTGCATAGGACGAATAAAGGAGAACTATTGAAAAAACATTGCTGCTGAATTTAGTGTTAAAGCGTTCAGAACGATTCCAAGGGGCCAGACAGAGGAGTTAATGTCGAAAATGACTAGCTGCGAAATAACAATGACGCTGGTTACGGTATGATTCCTGCAGTCGAAATGATCACCGTTGGTTCATCTGCACCCGGTGACGTTAATGATGTATTATATGAGAGCATATATCGCTAATCCTAAGGTACTGGCACGTCGGCAACAACAAAGCTAAAAAAATAATGGATTATTTGGAACTCCAGTCGCAAACAACTGCGGCTAAAATACGCTAAAGCGCCAAAGTAACTGGTATAGGCATGCGTATTTAGATTCAGAGATATACATCTACATTTATACTCCGCAAGCCACCCAACGGTATGTGGCGGAGGGCACTTTACGTGCCATTGTTATTACCTCCCTTTCCTGTTCCAGTCGCTTATGGTTCGCGGGATGAACGACTGCCGGAAAGCCTCCGTACGCGCTCGAATCTCTCTAATTTTACATTCGTGGTCTCCTCGGGAGGTATAAGTAGGGGAAGCAATATATTAGATACCTCATCCAGAAACGCACCCTCTCGAAACCTGGACAGCAAGCTACACCGCGATGCAGAGCGCCTCTCTTGCAGAGTCTGCCAGTTGAGTTTGTTAAACATCTCCGTAACGCTATCACGGTTACCAAATAACCCTGTGACGAAACGCGCCGCTCTTTTTTGGATCTTCTCTATCTCCTCCGTCAACCCGACGTGGTACGGATCCCACACTGATGAGCAATACTGAAGTATAGGTCGAACGAGTGTTTTGTAAGCCACCTCCTTTGTTGATGGACTACATTTTCTAAGGATTCTCCCAATGAATCCCAACCTGGTACCCGCCTTACCAACAATTAATTTTATACGATCATTCCACTTCAAATCGTTCCGCACGCACAATCCCAGATATTTTACAGAAGTAACTGCTACCAGTGTTTGTTCCGCTATCATATAATCATACAATAAACGATCCTTCTCTCTATGTATTCGCAATACATTACATATGTCGGTGCAGGGAGTGGCAACTGACACTTAACACAAAGTGCCTATCGTCTGTAGATCTTCCTGCATTTCGGTGCAATTTTCTAATGCTGCAACGTCTCTGTATACTACAGCATCATCCGCGAAAAGCCGCATGGAACTTCCGACACTATCTACTCGGTCATTTATATATATTGTGAAAAGCAATGGTCCCATAACACTCCCCTGTGGCACGCCAGAGGTTACTTTGTCTGTAGACGTCTCTCCATTGAGAACAACATGCTGTGTTCTGTTTGCTAAAAACTCTTCAATCCAGCCACACAGCTGGTCTGATATTCCGTAGGCTCTTACTTTATCAGGCGACAGTGCGGAACTGTATCGAATGCATTCAGGAAGTCAAGGAACATGGCATCTACCTGGGAGCCTGTATCTAATATTTTCTGGGTCTCATGAACAAATAAAGCGAGCTGGGTCTCACACGATCGCTGTTTCCGGAATCCATGTTGATTCCTACAGAGTAGATTCTGGGTTTCCAGAAATGACATGATACGTCAGCAAAAAACACGTTCTAAAGTTCTAAAACAGATCGACGTCAGAGATATAGGTCTATAGTTTTGCGCATCTGCTCGACCACCCTTCTTGAAAACTGGAACTACCTGTGCTCTTTCCCAATCATTTGGAACCTTCCCTTCCTCCAGAGACTTGCGGTACACGGCTGTTAGAAGGGGGGCAAGTTCTTTCGCGTACTCTGTGTAGAATCGAATTGGTATTCCGTCAGGTCCAGTGGACTTTCCTCTGTTGAGTGATTCCAGTTGCTTTTCTATTGCTTGGACACTTATTTCGATGTCAGCCATTTTTTCGTTCGTGTGAGGATTTAGAGAAGGAACTGCAGTGCGGTCTTCCTCTGTGAAACAGCTTTGGGAAAAGGTGTTTAGTATTTCAGCTTTACGCATGTAATCCTCTGTCTCAATGCCATTATCATTCCAGAGTGTCTGGATATGTTGTTTCGATCCACTTACTGATTTAACGTAAGACCAGAACTTCCTAGGATTTTCTGTCAAGTCGGTACATAGAATTTTACTTTCGAATTCACTGAACGCTTCACGCATAGCCCTCCTTACACTAACTTTGACATCGTTTAGCTTCTGTTTGTCTGAGAGATTTTGGCTGCGTTTACACTTGGAGTGAAGCTCTCTTTGCTTTCACAGTAGTTTCCTAACTTTGTTGTTGAACCACGGCGGGTTTTTCCCGTCCCTTACAGTTTCACTCGGCACGGACCTGTCTAAAACGCATTTTACGATTGCCTTGAACTTTTTCCATAAACATTCTACATTGTCAGTGTCGGAACAGAAATTTTCGTTTTGATCTGTTAGGTAGTCTGAAATCTGCCTTCTATTGCTCTTACGTATGTAAATAGGCAGATTACGGCGCTGCGGTCGGCAACGCCTATATAAGATAACAAGCGTATGTCGCAGTTGTTAGCCGGCCGCGGTGGTCTAGCGGTTCTGGCGCTGCAGTCCGGAACCGCGGGACTGCTACGGTCGCAGGTTCGAACCCTGCCTCGGGCATGGATGTGTGTGATGTCCTTAGGTTAGTTAGGTTTAAGTAGTTCTAAGTTCTAGGGGACTTATGACCTAAGATGTTGAGTCCCATCGTGCTCAGAGCCCAGCCGCAGTTGTTAAATATTGATAACCTGCCATTGTAGCAGCAATAACCGATCTAAGTGAGTTGAGCCTAGTATTACAGTCGGCGCCCGAGCGATGGAACACAGCACCTCCGATGTAGCGATGAAGTGGGGATTTTCCCGTACAATCATTTCACCAGTGAACCGTGAACATCAGGAATCCGGTGAAACATAAAATCTCTGGCATCGCTGCGGCCGGAAAAAAATCCTGCAAGAACGAGAGAAACGAAGACTGAAGAGAATCGTTCAGCGTGACAGAAGTGCAACCTTTCCACAAATTGCTGCGGATTTCACTGCTGGGCCATCATTGTCAGCGTGCGAACCATTCAATGAAACATCGATATGGGCTTCCAGAGCCGAAAGCCCATTCGCGTACCTTTGACTGCCCGACACACAGCTTTATGCCTCGCCTGGGCTCGTCAACACCGATATTTGACTATTGACGACTGGAAGCACGTTGCATGGTCGGACGAGTCTCGTTTCAAATTGTATCGAGCGGATAGACGTGTACTGGTATCGAGAAAACCTCATGAATCCACTGATGCTGCATGTCAGCAGGGGACCGTTCAAACTGCTGGAGGCTCTGTAATGGTGTGGGGCGCGTGCAGTTGGAGTGACATGGGACTCCCTGATACGCCTAGATCCGACAGACAGATGACACATACGTAAGCATCCTGTCTGATCACCTGCATCCATTCATGTCCATTGTTCATTCCGACGGACTTCGGCAATTCTAGCAAGACAATACGACACACCACTAACCCTGAATTGCTACAGAGTGGCTCCAGAAACACATTTCTGAGTTTAAATAGTTCCGCTGGCCACCAACTCCCCTCCCCCCCCTCCCCTCCCTCTCCCCAGACATGAATATTATTGAGCTTATCTGGGATGCCTTGCAACGTGCGATTCGGAAGAGATCTCCATCCCCTTCTATTTTCACGGATTTATGGTCAGCTCTGCAGGGTTCATGGTGTCAGTTGCCTCCGC
The DNA here is from genome assembly GCF_023864275.1 of Schistocerca cancellata. NCBI lineage: Eukaryota > Metazoa > Arthropoda > Insecta > Orthoptera > Acrididae > Schistocerca > Schistocerca cancellata. The sequence goes on from NC_064629.1 coordinate 274,762,771, forward strand.
ACTACTTCGGACATCAGGCGAGTCCATGGCACATCGCGTTGCGGCACGTCCGTGTCCTCGCGGGAGCACTACATGATACTAGGCAGGTGTACCAATTTCTTAGGCTCTTCAGTGTATAGCTGCTGAAACACCTGCACGATTATGCTGCACATAAACAACATTCGATTTTGTGACAAAAGAAACTATTTTAGTGTATAAAACTCGATAGTAGCACACAATTTATGTGAAACTAGTGTACAGTTTGTGTGTTCATATAAAAATTGACAAGTTTATAAAACGTAACCCATGACATCGTTGTTTTTTCCTGACTTTCCCTGCTATACGGATTTTCGATTATCCTAATGACCTACGGGTCCGCCCAGTCAGGACAAAGGGGTCTCACTGTAGCAGCTTCCTGAGCGAATATCCATTGTGCGCTAAAAAAATAATTTTGCGATCAGGGGAGTCCTGTGACAGCTATCAGTAGCTCAGTGAGACGGAGCGTGGTCCGTGCAACGTTTTGATTCAGATGGCCTATTTCCTTAATTTTTCCCTGTTGTGTGGTGAGAAGACCAAATGCTGTGGACTGTGAAACCATCATCGCACCTTCGCAGCTCGCAAACTGAAATAAAAAGCCACCACTCATTTTGAAGAACTCTGGGTATAGATCACGTATAGCAGGATTAATGTCCAGACTAGCTTGCAGATCTTCAGCGGGTGTTGGGACATGGTATGTGGGTAGTTGGCCTCCAGTCCGTAGTCAGGAGGCTCCAGAGAGATCATAAATCAGAGCCGGGGAAGGACTGCGCGCAGGGTGCTGCCAGCAACACGACACGCCACGCCGTCGTGTGCTCGTTTTTGGCGCACACAGAAGTGGGTGGCAAACGCATAAAATTCTATATGCGTTCTAGATACGCACTGAAAGCGACGGAATCTTAACTTGCTAAAGTGTCTAAACAGTTCCGCACTGTTCACTGTCATCTACTGAATAAAATACGAGCGTACAGAATATCGGACGAGATTTGTGACTGGACTGAGGAGCTCCCCACAAGTAGAATAGAGCATTTTATTCCTAACGGAGAGACATCTTCATACGTACATGAAATACCAGGAGTACCACAAGAGAATGTTAACGTTATACGGCAGTTAGTGTTAACAAGGGGACTTCAAAAAGTGAGTTACACATCACAGGGCAAGAAATTTTCAGAAAATGCTGTACAGCACTTCAAAGTGACATACGCACATTCGTCTGTTTTCCGACACAGTAAACAATTCTCTGTTAACGACAATCGGAACGTTCTGTCTAATTACTCGGTGCCAGAAATTTTCTCTCAACCTTTCCTCCTCCTCCTCCTCCTCCTCCTCCTCCTCCTCCTCCTCCTCCTCCTCCTCCCTCCGCCCTCCCCCCCTCCATTTGGCGACCAGAATCGTAATTTTCCACGCACTTTGAAGTTCATTTTCACCTGTCGCGTTATTTCGCTCGCACTCTGTGATGGATCACAACTGTGTTTGCTGGAAACGACAGCAGTTTGTTTTTGGATACCGTCGAAACCTCCACGAGGCCGTTCCTGAAAGATTCTGTTGCTCTATAGAGAAGTTACAACACTGGAAATTATTAACTAAATAAACCAACTGGTGGAGAGGATCGATGCTTGACAGTTTAAACAACACTGCGCTTAAGTGTCGAAAACATTCATTATTCTCTTATTACACGATTGCCCTTAAAGCACTTCCACTAACTTCCTGAAAGTATGCGCATGGAGCAACTGGAAGTGGGACGACCACGTATAACTAATCATAGGAAAGACAGATGCCAAACCGACTGATGGTTACTGGGAAAATTCTCATGAAGTGTAGCCCTACCACCGTTTAAGTATTTTACAAAAACGCTCTTTGGACGTACACGTACACACGTCACCTAGAAAATTCCCAGTAAGGAACTGTATCTGAGATTAGTAATACCATAATAACGATAATTTGTTAGGTTAACGTTGCTGTTTTAGTTTTAAAAATAATGTTCCGTGTTGTGAAAAACAGCTAACATACAGGGTTTGGACAGAAGTATGGAAACACCGCGAGAAATGGATGCGGGAACATAATTGCAGATAACAACCAAGCCCGCGGCGTTTCAGGAGACAACGTATTCAAGATCTATACCACATACGGGAAGAGCAGAAACACACAATCTTTCACAACGCGGACGAATGTGAGTTTTGAGCGATTGTGACATGGTCGTTGAAAAGGAGGGTGACGAAAAATAAGAGAACTACAGCTGCAAAAGTCACTGCAGAACTGAATGTCGCATTCGCGAACCCCGTCAATACAAATACTTCAGAGGCAGCTCCATAAGCTGCGAATTGCAAGGCGAGCTGGAATTCCACAACCATCGATCAGTGAAGCAAATGCTCGTGACAGTAAAATGGGGTGCTGTAACCATAAAACCTGGACTATGGAGCATTAGAAGAAAATAATTTGGTCAGTTGGCCTTGTTTCACTTGGGTTCCAGCCTCTGGCCGAGTTTAACTCCCAAGAGTGAAACATGGCGGGGGTTCGGTGATTATTTGGTCTACCATAACGGGGTATTTTATGGGCCCCATGGCTGCTCCGCTAGACTGCATTACCGCCGAAGATTATGTGACAATACTGATTATCAGGTCCGTCCTATGGTATAATATTTGTTGCCAATGGTCGTACTTAGTTCAAAGACGAGCGAGAAATTGTTCACACAGCTTGCATCGTCCAGGGCTGATTTTGTGATCTCGACGATGAGTTTTTCTCACTTCCCATGGCCACCATAGGCACCAGACCTCAATATCATTGAGATTTTGTGGTCTACTTTGGAGAGAATGATGCGTGATCTCCATCCACATCGATCATAGTTATGTCAACTTCCGACTATTTTGCAGGAATGATTGTACAAAATTCCCTATAAAATCATACAGTACCTGTATTTATCCATTCCGAGACGACTGGAAGCCCTCCTGAATGCGAGCCGTTTTCCTGCACCGTACTATACAACTTGCGTGTCGTGTTTTTGGTGTTTCCGCGTTTTTGTTCACCCCCCTGTAAGTGTTCCGTTGGCCTGTCTGTTAGAAAGTAAAACTGCGCAGGAGACAAAAGTGTCGATATTTTTCTGCAAACGTACAGAATTTTGTTCTGAGTTCTTGTAATTTAACGTGGTCTGCGTACCTCATAGTCTGAAATGATGAAACAGTAAGGTGTTGACGTAAATGGCTGCCGCGAAATGGCATAAAAGCGTAGCGTGGATGGCCGTGGTATTAAGCAAACGGTCGTAAATGCGGAACATGGATTGTTAACCGCGCTGGCTCACTGCCCTTTCTCAAGTTTTGTGTTGAGGTATACGAACACGTCGTAAACCAGAATTTGCCACTGATTCATTGCAGGTGAAAGAGAGCAAGGTCTCGTACCAGTTCACTGAAAGAGAGGGAAAACGATACGTTATTTTAGACATGACTTTTTCAACTCCGCAGGTGTTACCAGAAATACCACTGTGAACAAAAGTGCAACCAGCTACACTTACTGACTTAATGAATGAATGAAACTGATTGATTGATTTTACCGTACCTAGTTTCGAGCCTAATTCCATCGTCAGACGTTAGCGAGGATTTCTGTCACAAATATCACGTTTTTATTTTAGGAAAAAGCGTTACGTTGTATAGAGCTCTGTTGTAACGTGTAAAGTAAAACTTTTCCTCCAGACTAAGTAAAATTTATACGACAAATACAGGCCTAGGCAACACTTAAATGGATATTGGGTGCTAACGAATTCCTCTGCTTCAGAAACTTTTTTTTTTCCGTTACCAGTCTAAATTTGTATATGCTATCTGCTTCGGCCATGGTCAATTATTTTGCTGCCCAAATAGCGAAACGCATCTACTAACTCTGCTGTCGAATTTTCCAATGTAGTTTCTCAAGAATAGCGTGACGTAATTTGACTACATTCCGTTACCCTTGCTTTGCTTTCGTTGATGTGTACCTGAAGAATTTGGGATGCTGTTAATGTTTCTCCGTTCGTTCTGAGAATCCGTGTGCTACTGCGTTCAGTTTTGGTTAAAGGACGAAATCATTTTCCCGCCTATCTTCTTTACTATGTAAAAGTTTCCCTAAAAACTTGAAGACATTGGATAATACATATTTGCTTCATTTCGTCTTCACTTACATCCATTCGGTCTCGGTGTACACAAAGGTGACAGGCGTCTGAGCTGTGCACAGGCCGTTGCTCATCAGGGACATCCACACTGGATTGCGGAGTGGGGACATCACACAGAACAAAGCGAAGATTTACCGATCACGCCACTAGCAAATAGTGACGACTGAGCAGCCAGTAAGTTAACACGGCAACGTTGCAGGGCGTGCAGTGAAGCGGTGTGCGGTGTCGGGAACTGAGACGCTTGGTTTCATGGCGCCGCCTACAGTTTACGAAGGTCATATGTAAAGAGCTTACAAACAGTGAAAGAGGAATATTTTTTACTTCTCGTCTTATTGTTCCTCAATGTTAGCCAGGTTTATAAGCTTGTTAAAAGTCATAAGATAGTATCAGCCATGGAACAACACCGTTAGCGCAGTTGTAATGCGCAATTTTCTTTTATCCTTCTTTTTTTTTTTAAAAAAAAATCTTCCACCACACACTTCAATAGCTATCAAAAACGACGTTCCTTCGGAAGCAGCAATCTTAACAATACTATTTAACAACAAAAACCATAGTTGTCTTCGTCGTACATTCGTGGCGATATATGAGTTCATAATCTGGAATCGTTACAAATTGATAAATTTACTGATACTTTCATGCGCGTATTACAGTGAAGACATATCGAGCTAAACCTGCTTTGAATACTGTACTTGCTCTATGAGATAAAGGCATCAGTGTATCGATAAATAAATGTAAGCAGCGTATCATACAACAGCAGCATTTGTTAAATCCATGTACACGTCAAAACAGTGCTGAAGATGAGCAAACTCAATGAGCAGTTGAGTGTATGCTTCCCTTGTTAAGGGTGCTTGGGCTCGTCGCTTTTGTGCTCTGATGCAGGCATACAGCCTCCAGAGTCTGTTTAGCTGCATCACGTTGCACAACTGCTGTAGCACACTCTCTTTGAATGGTAGTATAGTCTTTCAGCAAGAAAGAAATAGAATCATGATGATGCGAAGAAGCCGCCCAGGAATAGTGTGTTGACAAGACATTATGGCGGATTTCCGAAACCTGACGGTATGCGTCTCGTTAAGCTGCATTTTTTAGACGGCGACCCTAGAATGTTACGTTCAACCGGCATGAAGATAATTTTCAGTTTCGTCTCTGAAATTGTGGGAGTAATGATTTCGGTTTTTCGTTAATAAACAAGTCGTAAAAGTGCGGTTGACTTTGAGAATGTAACATCGATGGCCTGACATTCGGGAAGACAACGGTTCAAACCCGCTTTCAGCCATACAGATTTAGGTTTTCCTTGTTTCCCTTAAGTATCTCGAGGTAACTGCCGGGATGATTCCTTTGAAAAGGGCACAGCTATTGCCTTTCTCAGCCTGATGTAATCAAAGCTTGTGCTCCGTCCCAAATGACCTCGTTCTCGACGGGACGTTAAACTCCTACCTTCCTACCTTCCTTCCGTGGCTTTTCAGTGCGACTAGTTTTATATTTTTAGACGTGCTGCGTGCTTGCACTCGCTAGTCGCCAGATGCCGCGCCTCACATGGCCTTGGCAGTCAGCGTGAGTTTTCGCAGAGGAAGTACTTACGCTTTGCAGATTCGGCTTTTGTTGAGCACTACAAGAAGCGAGAGTCGCGTAAAGAAGCGATCGCTTTAACATATATCCCGAGACTTGGAAGTAAGAACGTTGCGATGTGGTCTTGAGTCCGCAGCTTTACGTAAGAATAACCAGTGCAAGCCTCTTCATAGACGAATAATTACTGTAATCTACATCGAACTAAACCTGCTTGCTGTATTTGAGTTGTTCTGCCTCTACAGTTCTTCACACTCGGGCTCCCCCCTCCTCCTTCCCCCATTTCAGTTGCGAAACTGACAATATACTGATGTTTTAGGAAGTGTCCTATCAACCAATCCCTTCTTTCAGTCTGTTTGGGCCATGCTTTTTCCCCAGTCCGAGTCAGTACTTCATCATTCATTACTCAGCATTCCTCTGTAGCACCACATTTCAAAAACTTACATTGTGTTTTAGTCTAAACTGCTTATCACCCACGTTTACCTTGCATAGGAGGGGGAGGAGGGGGTGCATCGCACCACCAAGCAGATACCGTCAGAAAATATTTTCAACATTTAATTCATATTAGATGTTAACAAATACTTCCTTTTCAGAATTTTTTTCTGTTTTCATCTACATTTTAAATCATCCAGATTTTATCATTTTTGCCAAATGGCAAAACTCGTCTTCTATTTACAGTACCTCATTTGCTAATCTGATTTCCTCGCTACCACCTGATTAAATTTAGCTGCATTCCATTGTGATTGTTACACTTCGGTTGACTTTCGTTTTATAACGCGTTTCGAAGACACTACCCATTTCATTAAACTACTCTTCAAAGTCCTTCGCTGTCTGACAGAATTACGATGTTATCAGCAAACTTCAAAGTTTTTGTTTCTCATTGAGCCTTGTTTTCCTATCGAAATTACTCCTTGATTTCATTGGTACGCAATGAAAACAAATGAGTATTTATATGTTGCAGAGAATTAAAAGCGCGATTTCTAACTAGATACTTAAGGTAAAGTTACCACTGGTGTTGCCGCCTTTATTTTTGAGTGGTAATTACATTATCATTGGGCTAGTTACAGAAAAATTATGGTTGACACACATTAAATTTAACAAAAGCATCCGCTCGCAGAATTTCACCGCCATAATACTATAGTACAGTCATCATACTGATTGCGTTCTTCTTTTTCTTCTTTCCTGGCTTTAGCCCATATCTTCAAGGCGTTGGCATGTGAATAGGGATTTGGCAATGATAGTAGTAAATAAGATGGCGGGATACCCTTCCGGTCTCTAACAGCCCACCCTCCCAGGACAAGTGCGAACATTTACGATGTACGATGTGTGTGCGTGCGAATCGTGGAACTGTGGCAGGACGTGGATAATAGTCGATCAAGGGAAACCACAAAAACAAAATATCCAGGATGGCCTGTAAACCGGCCCTCGTGGTTAATCCGCTGGGCGGATTCGATCTGGAGCCGGCGCGCCTCCCAAACGACGCGGGGAGGAGAGCTATCGCGCGCGACTATCCGGGTGGATTTAGTCCTTTAGTTCCATTCTGGAAAAAACGGCAACGAAGAAAAACAGGATTGCTCTCCTGATATCTTATTTCCATTCTCACATTTAAGGCTAGTATATCTAATGATCGTGAATTAACTCTTCTGTAGATTCTTCGTAGAACAACTTAATGAGTGGTTTTTAGAAATTGCTGCAACCAGTCGCCTTCTTTTTTATTCTTGTGTTTCCATTACCGATTTCGAATCACCTACCAATTTATTATCAGATAGTACATATTTATTGCATGTTTGCAGCATTGTGGAGGTCGTGTGGTGGTGGCAAAATGGAGAAAAAGGAAAATGCAAGCACTGAATGTGGCGAGAATCATTCACATTGCGAGATCGATTTAGTTGCATTACTTACAGTTAATAGTATGTGTTGGTTTGTTCTTGGTGCACACATTGTTTTGGAAAACACAACGTATGTTCACCATTGACGTGAATTTCACAGCACTTCAAAAATTTACCCACAAGTAAAAAGTTCCACGTTATTTACAAAACGTAAATAAACCAAGTTTTAGTATTGAAATTACGTTGGACATCTATCATTTCTCATTAAACAAACATTAGAGCTCTTCATAGAGATACTTCATTTTCTTTACGTTATATGGGCATTTTTAACTGTGTGTGTGTGTGTGTGTGTGTGTGTGTGTGTGTGTGTGTGTGTGTACACACCTTCGTTTAAGATGGTGTGGGTGATTTATTGTTATGGGTGAAAGTCTCTAATTGTTCCAGGAGATTCATCTTCATTCTTTTTTTCTATAGTGTGTAGAATAATTAGGTTTGTTTCCATTTCCCTAACTGAATGACTATCTTTTGCTGGAAGAGCTGCAAAACTTAATTTTTCTGAATTTTTTTCAATTAAATGCGTCTCTGAGCTCTTCGTTACGAAAGGCAAAGTTTGTTCTTCCTTTGCCCTATGTAGTAGCAGCAGGAGCAATTGTCACATGTTAATTTACAGACACTAGATTTGTGAAAAGGTTCGCTGGCTGTTATAACATTACAAATTATTTTGTTTTCTATTTCGTTGTTTGCGTGGAAAATTATTTTGGCATTCAGTGGTTTGAACAGTTTATCAAGTTGATATGAGATATTACTGAGGAGAGCCATGGAGATACGTTCAGTTTCTTCTGCTATTGAGAACTGTGTTGCTGATGCTGTTTGGTAAGTTTTTATTTTTGCATCTAATTTGTCAACTGTGGGTGGGAGATAAACGTTGTGTGGGCTGTTGTTTCTAAGATGTTTAGTTCTATACGTTTTACATCAGGTTCAGCATCAATAACTCGCACAGCGTTCGGTGCGTACATCTGAAATTTTTACATTTTTGCAACAGCTACAGGACCCACACAATGCTGCAAACATAGAGTAAACATGTACCATCTGATGATGAATGGATAGGCGATTCGAACCCGGTAAAAGAAAATAAAAACTGAAGCACAACACAAAAGGCGACTGATTGCTGTAAGTTCTGGAAACCTCTCAACGGTGCAGAAAACTTACGGCGTCATAATTGTGAATGAAAAGCGCAGAATTTTGGATGTCAAACGGAATTAATTTCGTGTTTAACGAAATAGGTCAACACTGTGTAACATTAGATTTTGTGCTTTTCATTTTTGACTAGCTTATGACCGACCTCGTGTTCGCTGTGGCAGCACTAAGTATGTACAGCCAGACAACATACGTCGCTTACCGATAATAAATTACATACACAAATCAGTCTCGTGTATCAGCCTATCTATTAATTAAAACCTTATCAAAATCGCCACAATAGCACCTGAGATAAGCCATCACACAGAGACAGAAAAGCCCGATTGAGTGTCTGTATGCTGAAGCTGCTGAACTACCACTGCCCTACCGCCGTGACTTTCTCCTCAGCAGATATGCATGCCGTTTGTCTGCCATGCTTGGCTACTCACCCTATGCCGCCGCCTTTGATCGTCAGTATGGGCTCGTCCCTGTTACCTCCTGGAGTCCGCTTTCGGCACTTGCTACGGCGGCTTACCTTCACACTACCTGCAGCTTCCCCGTTGTGTGTGAACCCTTCACCACCTTGGCTTCGTGAAGCGGCCCATGTTAACCTTGGCCTTCATTCGCTTACTAAAGACACTACTCCAGCCTTGGTGTATCGCCTTCAGTTTCACAACCTTCGCATGGAACTTCGCGATAGTACCTTTGTCTACACTGATGGCTCTCGGACTGACCGTGGCGTCGGGTGTGCCTTGGTCGTTGGCACCCGTGTCTTTTGATATCGGCTTTGGCACACTTCTCAGTATTTACAACCGAGCTCTTGGCCTTTCATCAGGCCACAGAGTACATCCGGCGACACAACCTTCTCAGTTATGCACTCTGCTCAGACTCACTCGGCGCCCTTCAAAGTCTCTGTACGCTGTACATCGCCCATGCCTTAGTGCAGCGAGTCTAGGAAAACTGTCACTTGCTCGCTCTTGGTGGAGCCACGGTGGTGTTTACGTGGGTTTCTGGTCATGTCGGTCTACCGGGAAACGAGGCTGCTAACGCTGCTGCCAAGGTTGCAGTACTCGTACCTCAGCCCGCGAGTGCCTATAATCCCTCCAATAATCTGTGTGTTGCCGTCAGGAGGTGGAGCCAAGTATCCCCCCTTCACGTGAATAAGCTCCGGCTTGTTAAACCTCTCCCAGCGGCTTGGCCGACCTCCTCTTGGCCCTTCCGCCGGGAGGAAGTCATTTTAACTAGGCTGCGTATTGGGCACTGCCTTTTTAGCCATCGTCATTTGCTAAGTGGTGCTATCCTACCACTTTGTAAACATATCCCAAGTTTTATCTGTCCGCCACTTCCTGATGGAATATGGAATACCCATTTTTTAACCGTTTACGTTCCCGCTTGGGTTTGCCGTCTGATTTATCTGCCGTTTTAGCAAATGATGCGCGGGCTATCGACCGCGTTTCTTTTTATCCGCGAAAGCAATATGGCGAAGGTGATTTAATTTTTAGTTTTGGACCAACGTTTCTGTATGGTGTCTTTGTGGGACAATGCTTTTTTAGAAAACTTTAGGGAATTCAGTATTTCAATTTCAATATTGGCAGTCAATAGTATGCCGAGAATACCGACTTTCAGGCATTACCTCTCACCACGGAAAACGCAGTGACAAACGGCTTGCACGAAACGACCGAGAACAGCTACGTTTGCTTAGAATTGTTAGTGCTAACAGACAAGCAACACTGCTTGAAATAACCGTACAAATCAGTTCTGGATTTATGACGAACGCATCTGTTAAGACACTGCGGCGAAGTGTAGCTGTGCGAGCAGAGAACTGACGCGAATGCCTTTTGCTAATAACACGACATCGCCTACAGCGCCTCCCCTGGGCTCGTGACACCATCGGTTGGAGGCTACACGATTGGAAAACTGTGTCCTGCTCGGATGAGTCTCGATTTCATTTGGTAAGAGCTGATGGTACAGTTCTAGTATGGCGCAGACAACCCCCCCCCCCTCCCTTCTCTCCCCCGAAGTGATGGAACTAAGTTGTCAATAAGGCACTGTAGAAGATGGTGGTAGCTCCATAATGATGTGGGGTGTGTTTACATGAAATGGACTTGGTCTTCTGGTCCAACTGAATCGATTTTCGGTAGTGTCTCACGACGGTCATATCAGCGTACAATATGTGTCGATGAACCAACTGGAAATAGATATTGCAGTGCATGTGTTATTCCGAATTACGATGCACTGTTCTTTCGGACATACATGAAAACGCATGCATGCATTGGAAATAGAGAACCTTCGCCATACATTTCTGATAAGTGATTGTTAATGGAAGTTCACCTCTGCAGAGTCTTGTGTAGATCACTATAGTGCATTCACACACGCAAGTGTTCACGATTTGTTTTCGTTAATTAACGGCAATCAGTTTTTAGCAGTCAAATGCGAGACAAATTTAGCACTTCCTTTCTCCACCAATGGCCGGTCAGAAACTAAATCATAAGAATAACTCGCGGTTTCGACTAATAAGAGATTTCAAATCGTAGAACGTTTGTGATGCTGGGTAGAAAATTTTGCGTAACTGTGCTATACAGTTCGAATATTGGTTATTTGTCCTTCACTGCAAATAGGAGAAAATGTTTTCCATCTAGCGTAAATGTCGACAAACTCTATCCAGTTGGTTAACGGAACTTTAAGTTACTTTTATTGATTAACAAGATTATGGACTAGACAGAACGCAGCTTCCATTTAATATTTGGAATAGGTTCGTGAAGTGTAAAAATTGAAATCAGCATGAGGACCACAATCTGACATCAGCAGACAAGATTTCCAGATAATCGATGAGGTGGGTGATAGCCTGACATATTACATACCGTACCAATACTTTCTCTTTGGAAATACTAACTTGGAAAGACTGATTGGTGAATGTCACATATCCGGAAACAGAAGAAAAAGTATTGAATTACACATTTAGTGTCACTGACAGGCCGTTCAAAGCTGAGCTTTTTCGTATGGGATTTTTTGTATGTTTCGATAATTACACGATAAAGCTGTCTGGGCAATTGAGTGCGTGAGAATGACTAAATTCTTTCACAAAGTTTTAGTCTGGGTAAAAGCTGCCAACATAATAGAAGACCAACATCTGAAAACACAGTAATATTTGGATGCATGAAGCTGAAGATCGTCATATGTTAATAATTTTGTAATCATTTATTCAACAGTGGGTGAAAAAATGACTGGTGGTGCCGCCGCCGCCGCCATCATTTTTGTTGTGCCGAGATGGATTATCGGAGTTCAAAGATAAACGAGGTGCTGCCTGGTAAAGCCTGAACAGAATAACGCGTTCCTGGCAGGCTTATCGCCGTCAGCTCCTTCCAAATTTATCTGTAATACTGAACTATTCTTGTCACTGGTCCGTATATTTGAGATTGCCTTCATTGAATAAAAATAATTCAACAGAATTATCTGGCATCGTCTACATCAGTTACTAACGTTAGAATAGAAACATTCTGATTAATTATTCATTTATTTTTTTATTTAGGTTTTCTGTTTACTTTGTTAATTCGCAATTCCAGCCAATGAATAGACAATTTGATGGCAGGATCACAGCTAAAGGTTATTGTTTGCAGCGAGTTAGCAGGTTGGACATGAAAGCAGACCTTTATGGCTCGATCCTACATTTTTCTTTTCTTTTCTTTTCTTTTCTTTTTTTTTTAAACATAACCGTGCAGAGCGCAATTATCTAAGGTGTGAGCGACGTGAGGTAAAGTCGCAAATGGTTGCTCGGCTGCAGTGCTGCTCAGAGGAGCTACTACTCAGCCATGTATCCATTAGGTAACGTCGCATTTTCTTCTGGTTTTTCCCAGCAGTCTTTCGCCTTTCATGCATGAATACATATAACAGTAAATCAGGGAGCTTCTAGGGCTTAGATCTGTAATGTACAAAAATTATGTTTGGAATAATGAGAACGAAAGTGCGAGTTCTGAATATTCAGTCATAGGCAGCAAGTTTCACTATCACGAATTTATATGCATAATTTAGATAGGACACGTACAAACATTTATTTTCATCAGTGACACAATTCCAGCCACAAGCTGCACATTGTACACAATACAAACGTCCTATGAATATCAGCTAGCTGATCATAACTGCGTGGTGGCAGTTTTCACATACATCAGCTACACAATAGGGGTCAACGCTCCTCGAGTGGTCTAAGGTCCTTCAATCAAGAAACTAAGAGTTTAGTTACTTGCACCCGTAATCCCAGCAACAAGCCACAGATTAAATTCCAGACGGAGCGATATGTGTAAAATTCAGTGATAGTATGTATGTCTTGCGAAGAGAAGCCGCGGATGTCCAGATTTCCTGGAGAAGATTTTGCTCTAATTGATGAGCTTATTGAAACACCTTTTTTATGTACTTCAGTAAAATGCAGCTATATACATTTGATCAGTGGATTACCATTAACTAAATACTTAAACAGCTGCAATGAGAAATCTGTTGCACTGAGAATTTGTTTTCGGTTATGCCTCTCCTTTAGATGTGTCGTATATTTTTGTATGGGTCGTGGAATGAAGCTTCTCTGTGAAGGCGGATTCCTGTCAGTTTCGCCCCCTCGCTCTGCATCAAACGAGAAAATACGGCATAATTAAGGCCACTCAAAGTTATTCCGCAGGAAATTGACGTCCGAAGGAGAGCCTCTTGAAGACCCTTTTGCTTTAATATAAGATGAATATGAGGGGTCCAGGAAGTAAGAGAAAATTGTTTGATTCTGGTTTGTTCTCCTACCGTTTAATTAATCTCTGTTTCAGTCGCATGCAAATACCGCTCTTTGTCTTTGTGGAGGCAGGCGGTTTTTGTCTAGTTCCACCGTACGGGATTAAGATAAACAAAGTTTCACCTTAATGTTTCTCCATCAGTTAAGAGTTATTGTATGAACATTCCTTCACTGCACTTTAAAGTAAGTGTTAACTTTTGTCCACATAATAGTAAGCTACTATCATTTGTGTTTTAGGAGACAGTAGAAACGCCATAAAATAAGTGTCACACATACGATAATTATTTACAGTGTATCACGGTGATGTAGAGGGAGAGGACACGAAAAATTTGATACATGATCTTTGTGGTCTATCAAGTCACAAAACTATCAGAAATTTGCCTACAGAAACCGCTTCAGCTACAGTTCACGCGCGTTGTGAGAGATTTTTCGTATTACCTCGCTCTCTACGCGCAATTTATTAGCCTTAGTGAAAAAATGAGTACTACATTTTCTGTAGGAAATTTAAAGAAGCTCAATTTTGAACTGCAATAAGTTTCCGCTAGAGGCCACGGTTCTAGAATTATTAAAGAACAACTTACAAAAGTAACCTTCAGACGCACTCCCACCCCTACACGCACCTCACACTGGCCAGGAGTTTAGTACTTTGTAAAAGACACTCCGTCCTACAACTGTAAAAATATATGACTACATACGCCAGAGATACGATGTTCTTCCTGTTCCGAGCACCAGTGAGGTTTTTGGCCAGTTATTGTAAGAAATCTAAAGTGGGATAGGATCCAACATAAAATACATTGCTGTAAATAAACCTCTACTTCTGTAGTGTCTTTGCAGAATATACAGACCACAAAAATACTAGCATTACGTACATTTCCACATAGGTAGACTGGATTTCGAAGATCATAATATTGAATAAAAAACTAAAGTTAATATACAAATCATACTTCAGTTAATATTAAGACAAATATTAACTCAAAATAAGTGATTGCGTTACAATAATCACATAAAACATAACATGTGTTCAGAAGCATTTAATTTCGTTAAGGAAGAGCTCAAGATTATACAGATGTTGATGATATTACTGAAAGAGCCAATATACATGGAAAGGTTGCAGGAAAAAGTAAGTTATTGCAAACAATCTCTACTTCAGCAAATTACTTATCAACTCCAGGCCGTATATGAAAATATCTAGTTAGTCGTAAAAGTTCAGTTGATAACCTTTGTCCACTCCATATAACTTCAGATTTCTTGTAACGGGTTTCCAGTGCCCTAAGCCTAAGTAGTTATTGCTGATTTCGAGCAGTCGTTACTGTGATATTCATTGACGTGTTAATTGTACCGTTCATGAAAATCTTTCCCAGTTCGGCGTACATACAGAACTTCACACGTACCACAGACAATTTTGTATCTAAAGACCATCTGCATGCGAAAGTTTAACGGCCTTCGCTGTCTTGCCCACACCTCTTCGGGTAGAGATCGTGCTACTATACCCACTGTTCATAGGGCCCTGGCGTAGCCCGATTGGACTGTGGTTGCCAAGCTTATGACTCAGCAGCACTTACGGCTTCAAAATTATTGGATTCATTCGACGATAGCGGATTGAAATTGGCAACCAGCACTTTGCGAACTAGTCCCGTGGACGGTTTTCTTGTCGAAGTGAGGACCTTCCCTCTTGAGTGTAGACGATCACTTATACAATCACCATCCGCCAATTTCCTAATCATCCAACCTAACAGATAGTTTGCTCATACGTATGACATCAATCTCTTGACACCCACCCTCGAGCGAGTATACCAATTCGCCTCAAGGCCCTCTCCTGCGACCTCCTCATAAACATCTTAGAAAGCGCTCCTCGTGTTTACCTGTACAACGTCCATCGGTTACTACCCAGACGACGAATTAGAACCGATATCTTTCAGGGACGTAAAGTTTGTCGTCCCCATGTCCTTTTGGGGCATGTTTCTCTTAGTCCATCGAGAGTATCAGGGTGCTGCCGTCATTCACATTGATGGCTCTAAAACCAAGGATTGGATAGGGTATGCTCTTACATCTCCCGCTGAGCAGGAACAAGATTTTCTCCTGGGAACGTGTAGTGTACTTAAAGTGAAGCTGATAGCGGTTAACAGAGAGCTACGTTTTAATATGTTGACCTTGCTACATCGTTTTCATTTGTAATGAACGACGAAAAATCTCCAAGCCACTGATAGATGTTACTCCTGTCCACCCAGTAATATGTTCATTACGCTCTTGTCTCTTCTCTCGATCGTACTGCTTAGTTCGTTATCGTTCTCTACGCCCCTAGTCGTGTGGGTATCTAGGGGAATGAACTGGCCGACGGTTTGGATAGAGAAACAAGGTTTGTATGCCCTGTCGGTACCAATCCTTGTCTTCGTGGCGGAACCAGTGCTTCACTCTGTGAATCACCTCTTCATCGTGCTCAAAATGTCTTCCACGAATGGCATCCTTTAATGGCCCAAGCAAGTGGAAGTTGGAGGGGGCTAGGTCAGGGCTGTCCGGTGTGACAGCCGTGGATAGTCTCGCCGACCGCTGCAAATCGTGGAGCTCCGCCGAACCGTCTTCTGATGACCTCACCCTTCGTGCCCAGTGATTAACTGTACTTCTTTCGATTGCAGGTGCTCCATAGACTGTGCACAAGCGTTTGTGAATATTCTCCACAGTTCCTTTCTCTGCAGTGAGAAATTCAATGAAGGCACGTTGCTTGTAAGTACATCACCTACAGACGCCATTTTGAAACTGTCCTGCAGCTACTCTAACTGCCGGAAGTGACGGAAACTTGGCACACTCACGCAGGAGACTTCAAATAATACATACGTAAAGATTCCCATTCGTAGCATTGTTTTCGACTAAGAGAAAATGCTTCGAATTACTTTCTGAACAGCCCTCTTTTGTGACAGATTCAACTGTGATTAGCGGTCTTGTAAAGTACAACTGTTAACATAAAGTTACTGTCATCAGTGTTCCGACATGTGCAAAGAAAATGACTATGTCTGGTCGTAAAGGAGGATTGGATTTGACACGGAAAAATGCGATTTCAGTGCACTGATAGCTGTAAAAGGGATGAATGATTTTATGTAGAAAATTATGTCCAGTCACAAGGAAGATACAGATGCTGATATTTCAACGTGAGATTCGTCCCAGAGGCGCAGTCGTCAGGAAGATTTATTTCCGATATTTCGCTCATTGTTGGATGTCACCAGATTAGGGCAGCAATCGCAGCTTTTCAGGTGCTTGGCGGAGGTAGCCGGTGTCCTGAAGTCACAGATCAGCTTAGCCTGTGAAAAGCGGTTAGGTATAAAGAGAAGTTGCGGCCAGCCGGCTTGTCGGTTCTGGTCCACAGCAGCGGGGACGAGTGTCAGGGATGGTCCTGGTGACACTCTCTAGATAGATAAGTACTGAACTAATACTCAATATGTGTTTGTCTGCTTCCGTGATAGCGTGTGTTGCATGTATTCTCGGTGGGAAATCGAGATATTCGTATCAATGACTGCCAAATCTTGGTTCTGGACAGATTCATAACATCCGAAATCCTACTACTACAATCATTCATGGCCGTATTGGTGCACTCTGGCATACATGCTCGTCCAAGTCTGCGTCTGCGTCTGCGGTCAAAACGAAAGATTTCTCCTACCTCTGAACGTTGGTGCTGGCGGTGTACGAGGGGACGCCGCGCGGATATCTGGGCGGTGAGTGGGCTATATCGACAAGTATTTTCTGTGATCTCGGGCATCTAGCCGTGACTGCTACCAGGACTGTGGTTTAGTGCTTCTCAATACATTGCAGTTCACTATGTCTTCTAGCGGTATTTGTTGTTGTTACTATTGTATCATGCAGCAGCCCCTTTCTTCCTCGTCCTTCGTCCTGGTGTAGCTGAGAGAAGAAACTTAGGAATTCCACTGTTTTTTAAAACCCAATAGAAATGTCAGATTCCCGATTGATAAATTCATTGTTTGTGATAGTGGAATTACGAGCACGCATCTGTCAAGCCTCTCCTGCAAGTTTAAGGACAGTGTGCGGTTGAGCTGAAATTTCAAACTTTCAGCTAACTCTGCCAGTACCCACCAACAGGAGGCAAGAGGAAAAAGTCCGGAAGAGGGAATAGTAGCGTTATGAAACCGGCCAGTTGCAGGATTGAATCCCGCCGTATATACCAGTCCTAGTATCCACCAATAGGAAGCAAGGGAAAACTGGCCGCACACACAGGGCATCGATCTAATTAGTCAGTTAATAAATCTGGTAATAAAGGAACATTTTCATCACCTACGCAGCTGGGGATTTACCAGGTATCCACTACTTTGTTAAAGCTAAAGGTTGGGATTAGTGTGGCACATAACATACGCTACCTACTTTTTCTCAAATGTCGTCGTTACATTCCCTGCAGGTTTCCATAACAGTGGAAGTGTGAGAACAAAGCGATGCACCGACTACCAAAGCGAGGACTAAATCAGTGGTGAGGGAGCAGGGAAGGTGGATGGAACGGTGATTGGGGGGGGGGGGGGCGGCGGCGGCGGCGGCGGCGGCGGCATCTTGGTCTGTGTGTGCTTGCCTCTATGTTGGTTTACGCAAACGAGAGAGAGAGAGAGAGAGAGAGAGAGAGAGAGAGAGAGAGAGAGAGAGAGAAAAGGGGGGGGGGGGGTGGAGGGGCATGAGCATGTGTTCAACAATTTCTGAGGTATCAGTATGGAAGAACTACCACCACCTGGTACTTCGTTCAGGGATTAGCGCGACTTCCGGTCCTCAGCCGGCTGGCGGTGCAGCAGCCGACAGTGGTGGCGGGGCCCGAGCGGGCGTAGTGCGAACAGTCTTGACACCGGCGTGTGGTGGAGCCTGGCGAAGTGGTTGCGCAGCGCCCTGTGGCCAGTGCGAAACATTTGTAACACTATAATTATGTGCAGTGAGTTACGTTGACGTAAATTTCGTGACGGCATTCTATGCGCAATAAAAAAAGGGATGTATTTAATTACTTCTCTATTAATTTGCACTACCTGACTCTTCCAGTACAGCAGAGAATGATGAGCAAGAGAGATCCAACCCCTGCAAATCGAATTTTATAAATAAACAGTATATTATTAGCCATGGAACTGAATTTCCTATCATGAGATACTTTCTCTCAAGCACAAACTTCGTTACTTTCCCGCAAAATTCCAGATCGTGGTGGGGTGGAAGGGCTGTTGGTTTCCCGGGGGGGGGGGGGGGGGGGAGAGGAGGAGAGTTAAGTCATTAATCAGAAAACATGCTCCTTTCTGAATTTTTTTGATTTGTTCTATCTGGGATCCATCGAAGTTAGGTGATTGCGGTGCACTTAGAAATAAACTTTCTTTTCAGGGTTTCAGAGTGGCTGTCATTCCAAGAAAGGAATACTAGAACCATAAATCATAAAGTTGCTGCAAACAGCGTAGTAAGCCACTCGAAAACGCGCGCGCGCGCGCGCACACACGCACACACGCACACACGCACACACGCACACACGCACGCACGCACGCGCGCACACACGCGCGCACACACGCGCGCACACACGCGCGCACACACGCGCACACACACGCGCACACACACACGCGCGCACACACGCGCACACACACGCGCGCACACACGCGCACACACACGCGCGCACACACGCGCACACACACGCGCGCACACACACGCGCGCACACACACGCGCGCACACACACGCGCGCACACACACGCGCGCACACACACGCGCGCACACACACGCGCGCACACACACGCGCACACACACGCGCACACGCACACACACACACACGCACACACACGGGCGCGCGCGCACATACACATTCCTACATCTCACCACAAGGGGAATTCAGAGTGACACAAAGAACATACTGTTACACACAACAGCTGCAAAGAGCTGCTGCGGTGTCTTCGTCCCTATGTGTAATTCACTCCCTCTTGGATCCATTATGAAGGTCGCTCGTTTCGCGCCTGACGTTAGCCTACGATGATTGCGGTCGTTCAGGTAGCAAAATTACCGTAGAGAATAAAGTATAATAACAATGATGAGACTTTCTTCTTGTGGGTTTAAAAAAGAATCAGAGTAAACATAGATTACGATTTTTAACTTAACACTGAATTTGTCGTTAGATTCGGTGCAGGAATACGATCGGTTAGGAAATCGACTCTGTGCTTTCATATTCACAATCCCAGGATTTGTCTTAATCTACTTAAACTTGAGGGAAATCTAAATCCAGATATTGTACGAAAGTTTCGAACCCTGCTGCTCGCGACTGCCTTTGAAGCTCCGTTATTATTGCGCACCTCCTCATTATTAGCATGCAGGTACGTGCAAAGAGTTCTCGAGAGTTTCTCTCAGACACCAACCACTGAATTTTTCCCTTCCGTCCCAAGCTATGCTCAGATTCGAACTAAACGTAATTCTTTGTATTTGTGTGTTCGGTCGTCGAGTGCTGCTTTGATAGTTTTTAGCCTCTGACGCGACTGGAACTTCCGAACTGCGTTGACGACGCATGACATCGTCAGGTGTTTGGTATTACTGGATACTTACTAACGTTGCTCAGTTTAACAAGTCTGGGCATGTTTCCTCCGAACCCGTTCGTAAATGTTTCCTGATATTTTAGAAAGTGCCATTTAGGATGGGAATACAAAACACTGCGATTCGCGACAGAGATATCCTCGACATAGTACCAGCCGGCATCACACAGTCTCACATCCGCCATTTCTCTGGAGCTTCCAACCCATACATTCGCGTCGGATAGACACCATGGACTTCTTATTAAGCGCTTTGTTTGAGAGTCCTCTACAGACTTGAGATAATGCTCAGTGGAGTAAAGAGAACCTCTGATGTAGTTCGTAAACTTTACCATACGCGTGATGCAAATTAACTTCGGAACTGAAACAACTGACCCGCGATCTGAATATACAGACATAGATCACACAGCGTAAAAGACTTCTTGACATTTCGTCATATTCCATTGTAACTTCCCATTCCTTGTATTTGTCTCACTCATGTGAGCCTTATAGTATACTGCGTTTCGAAATGTCAGAAATTATTAGTCTTCTAATAATTCAGTGCAAAACTCTTGCTTTAAAGTGCATGTAATATTGATACATAGTACATTCCACGTTATTTGTTCCCCCTCTACGATTTTTACCCCTCTCCCCCTCCCCCATCCAAAAGCAAGAAAACATTCCGCGCAATCGTCAAGCTGACGATATCTTCATGGCGCACTGTGTGTTCTATCAACCGATTCCCCTTTTTGACCACCATGGCCGAAAAAATCTCCCCCCCCCCCCCCGATTCTATTGAGTACTTTCAGAGCTACCCGAGCTATCTATCTAATCTTCATACTTTTGTATCACCACTCTCCAAAACCTTCTCTCCACGCATGGATTGTTTATTGTACACGTTTCAGTGCTTTACGAAGTCTGCGCTTTAGGCAAATAAATCGAGGGAAGACTTCCAAACATTTATTTTCAATGTTAAGAAATCCCTTTCAGAAAACCATTTCCTTGCTGTTACAGGTCTGCATTTTGTAGATTAGTTACTTTGGTCGTCATCAGTTACGTTGCTGCCCATACAGCAACTCAACTACTACATCGTGTCCATTTCGTGATTTATCACCTGATTGAGCAGACAGTACTCCAGTTCCCTTGATTTACGTTTGTTGATACTCCTCATACAATCTCTTTCCAATACATTAACCATTCTAGTCACCTGTTCTTCTAATTACGTCTGTCTCTGACAAAAATTCAGCAAATCTCAGTTACTATTTCTTCTTCCTGATCTTAAATTCCTTTTTCAAATTTTTCCTTCGATACTTTCACAGCTTGCTCAATGTACAGATTAACGTAGAGGATTAATTGTAAACATGTCTTACTCCCTTCTCAACTACTACATCCCATCCACATCCTTAGAAAAGTACAACTGCTGAGCGGTTTCTGTTAAAAATTGTAAACAACATTTCGCTCCATGTATTTTCTATCCCCATTACCTTCAAAATTTCAGTGTTTAGTCAACAGTGTTCAGAGATTTCTCTAAATCGACAAATGGTATCAACGTAGCTTCGCCTTTCTTTAATCTATAAACAGAAGTCGAGGGGTCAATTTTACCTTGCGAATTAAAATTTGTCTGGTACCCGGGGTTCGCTTCTATTATTCTTTGCGCTCTTACGCAATTAATTCAAATCATTATTTTACAACCATAACAATTAAACTGATCTTTTGGTAATATTCCTCTGATGGCACCTGCGTTCTTTGACATTTCAATTATTACACTCCTCCTCAAGGCTGAGGGCGGTTCTCGTGCGACAAGCATCTCGCATAACAGGTGGAATTATAGGGTGGAATTTGGTTTAGTGCCCTTGCTGGATTGGTATGACCGTTCCTGTACTCCTAAATCTCATTGATAACCTTGATAAGTCAGTTCTGTAAACTGGATCGATACGATGCTTCAGAGCCTGCACGGTACAGGAGAATTCCTTGGGTGCCATTTATTAAATAAAACATCGGACGAGCTAGTTGTACTCCTTCAGTCACTATATAAATAGTAAAGGGCTCGGGGCATATAATCATTCTGCTAAATGCACCAGTCGTTTTATTTTCTCAGTGGAGACCAACTGACCTATTAAAAACACAAACGGAGAGAGAGAGAGAGAGAGAGAGAGAGAGAGAGCGTGTTAGCGGGGATGAGAACTGCGGTTTCGAATATTCCTGTCAGTCTGTTCCTGTGGCAGGGAGCAGCTTAAGCTAACAGTACGCGTTCACCGGCCATCCCCAGGAAGATGAGGAAAAAAAGAAAAAACTGTTGGTAGCGGGAATGGGGGGGGGGGGGGGGACGGGCAGCGGGCAGGTAGCTACGACTAAAAGCGTTGCCAAGCACTCCCTGTGGGGAGCCACAGGCCATCCGACCCACGGCAGCTGTTTTGTACGGGCGCGCTCCTCACACAAATGTGTGGCCATTCCACGGGGCCGCCCCTCGGTTTGTTTGGGGGGGGGGGGGGGGACTGAGAAAAAGAAGTCCACTGGTCTGAGGCACAAACGCAGGCCTCAATTCAAGTTGAACTACATACACCTTTCGGCGGAAATTTACCTATTTCCGCTAGGTACTCTTAATTAAGAAGTTTATATTAGTGTCCATATCTTCCATAGACCATAGGAAAGCATTTATCACTGTCAGCTGTGACAGAGTACTGGAAGTTACGAGAAAGATAAAACTAGGCTATCGATTACCAAACTCAGTTTAATGAGTCCTTGTCGCAAAATACTGACATAATTTATTTACAGAAGAATGGAAAAACTGGTAGTAGACCATGGGGAATATTCGGAGAAAAGTAGGATCAAGTGAGGCGATACTGATACTAATAATCATACGATGGTTAAGAAACGGCAAACATACATTTATAGCCTTTGTAGATTTATAGAAAGCTTTTGGTAGTGTTGCCTGGAATACACACTTCGTAATTCTAAAGGTAGCAAGGGTAAAATGCAGGGGCAAAATGTTTAATACATTTTGTACATAAATCAGACCGCAATTAAGAGTGTCGAAAGTCACGAAAGGCAGGCTATGGTCAAGAAGGAACTGGGGCAGGCTTGTAGCGTATTCCCGATGTTGTTCAATTCTTACATTGATCAAGCAGCAGAGGAAACAAAAGAAAACTTCCGGTAAGGAATTACAATCCAGGAAGAAGTAGTGAAAACTCAGATTTATCAGTGGCACTGTAATTCTGTTAGACAGCAAATGACTTGAAAGAGCAATTGAATGCAATGGACAGTGATCTGAAAAGAAGTTGTAAGGCGAATATAAACAAAATTAAAACAAATGTAACGGAATGCAGTTCAGTTACATCTGGAAACACGGAGGGAGTTGAAGCAGATAATGACACAAAAAAACAGTAATATATATATATATATATATATATATATATATATATATATATATATATATATATTTTGTAGTTGGGTAGAAAAAAACAGAAGACGACAGCAGTATTGAGGATATAGAATGCAAACAGGAATAGCCTGAAAAGCATTCTTGAAAAAAGGAATTTTTTAGCATCAAACCATAATTTAACGTATGGCCTTCGTCTCTCAAAGTACTTGAGCGTAGCCTTAAATGGTAGTGAAATATAGACGATAAACAGTTCTGAAAAGAACAGAATAGAAGCTTTTGAAATGTGGCGCTACAGAAGTCTGCTGAAAAGAATTGTATCACACAACTTGAAAACGGAATAGGTTGACGAAATAATTTGGCTGGTAATGGGTGGAAGTGTCGGAAGTAAAACTGGCTCGAATGAAAAAGCATGTTAAAACGGATGCGGTGTGCAGCAGTTCGGCAGATAGACAGGCTATCGTGGAGAGATACATAAAAACTGTCTTGGAGCTGATGGCCACAACCACTACCCTCAACCGCTGTCGCTGTTACCACAAGTAGAACTGGACGATACCAGAGAGCGTAGAAATAAAAGGTGTATGCTTACAATACAAAACCCCACTCACCACAGACCACCCGCCCCCTCCCCACAGCGTAATTGTAGAATGAGTGCCATGTCATTGTAGAATCAGATGACAGTAATTCACAAACAAGTGACCTCTTAAAGCTGTCGTCTCATTAATTGCCCTGAATGTCTGATTGAGAAAGCGCGACATTGTTATAGAATGCACACATTCCGCGTGTATCTGCGAGCTACCCACCGCTTGTTTTCGAAGTACCTTGCGTGTAGTGCCGGGTGTATGTCAATTCACATTAAATACTACGTTCCGTAGCGTGTGTCGGATACATTATTGTCCGAATAATAATCCATATCCTGAAAGAAACTTTCTGTGCTGCAGCTGCATATACCGTATGTAAAAGCAGTGTGTTCCCCTTCTCCGTCTGCTTGGTGAAAGCGCGAGAGTCTAGCGATTGCTCTATTCTTAAGCAACTAATTAATCTGCTAACAAAGGCCAACTACAATTACATACGCAACATAAATTTAAATGTACCATATAAATATGTATTCATTGAATCACTAGAAGTTAGGATTTTTGCTTATCGTATGTAGTCGTTACTGATTATAATAACGAATATTCCACGAGTCTCGAAGTACCGTTTCGTTAATCGTATATCGTCTTCATCGCACGCGGTTTGGGCCCTACTCTGAAATTTTTGTATTCCTCCAGGTTCTTATTCTTAGCGTAATAAGTCATTAGTAACAGGGAGTACGTGCTGCTTTTTGTCATTAGCCGTGTTTTCTTTCCCGCGTGGAATTCGTGCCCTGCTCGGGTGAAGTCAGCAGTATTCATAATTCTCCAGTACCTTCCTTGCACAGGCTACGGTTTCCGCTGTAGGGTAAATACCCATCTTTTCTGTAGCCCACAGCGTTTAACGGGGGTTTTAACATTGCTACAGAAAGTGACCGGAACACGGCTACCGCCAACCAGCCAACGCGTATCGCCGTCCCTTGCAGGTGCAGAGGCCGGGCGCAGTACAGCAGAATTGACTTGGCTGCCTGTAGTGCCCTGCATGAGACAGTGGCGTGGAGATTCAATCTGGATTTATCTTGACACGACAGTGTGTCAACCATCACCGTTAATGCCTGTACAAATCTGGTGACTGTTATTCAGTACGTAGAGGAGAAGAAGAAGAATCTGATGAAGATACAGATTACACTTCAAAGGCGCATTCAAGAGTACGGTTATCCCCGCAGCTTGTTATACTGGCAAAAAACCATTTGTATGTAACTGCTTCATCTATAATGACTTCCAGTAATGAGAATATCGAATACATAAGGTTCACAATTGAGACTTTACTTTTACAATGCTAGTATGAAATGTGTGGAAGAGCCTACTTCTTATTGTACCACACTGGCTATTAATTTATCTGCCCGGTCGAACGGTTAGCGGATCATTGGAAGAATGACTCTAAGCCTCTGTGCGCTCTGTTGTTTCTCTACTTACATCAGTACGGATTCGTATGGGGCTGAAAGGTATTCGTAGATTCTGCCTAGAAATGCAGTCCCTGGAGTTGGCTAAGCGCTTCTCCAGTCGTGATTTTTCTTAATTTATGGCACGCTCTACAGCCAGCCCCGAAATCTGTGACCAATGGCCCCACTCTTCCCTTGGGCTCGATAGCCCCTAGATACAAACATAATTAGGGTGTCACACACTCGAGGAGTAATGAAGTCATAGCTGTAGAAGTGCTCTGTGGGCAATCTCTTTCGTACAGGAACTGCAGTTCCCCGCTGTGCTAGCAACGAATGGAAGTCTGCTCTTGTGTTCACCCACAACTTGTTTTTCTTGTGCCCTTGTCCCGCATCGGCGCAGGGACGGCGTGGTTTGTAGCTGATTTGGCGTGGTTAGGTTAAGGGGTGGCCGGTACTGCAACTGCCTGCGTGTAGTGTTATTCATGTGATGTGGAAATGAGCGATAGTTTTCTGGTTAGTTGCGAATCGTCCTTGCTCGGTATTCACCTAATGGGATTTGAGGAAACAGCTTGGACCTGTTGCCTAGATACTACAGCAGGTCGTTTTACATCCGTTAATAAAATTGCTTGTACATGGACGTTGCTCAACTAGGTGAAGATAATATCCAGCTATGTTAATTTACTGTGGTAG
Organism: Schistocerca cancellata; assembly: GCF_023864275.1. Classification (NCBI taxonomy): domain Eukaryota; kingdom Metazoa; phylum Arthropoda; class Insecta; order Orthoptera; family Acrididae; genus Schistocerca; species Schistocerca cancellata. Next base: position 274,788,838 of record NC_064629.1, read on the forward strand.
GAAGCTGCAACTACGTTTGATGGTAATTATGGTAGTGCGTAATAACTAAGTTCGAAATAAGATATAAGCTAAAACGCACTTAACTAAAGGGGCATTGCTTTTCAAGTGTCTTTCAGAAAAGTTAATCGAGGGAACTGAAAACATATCTTAAAAATAACGAACTAATGAGGATAGGAAACACCAGTAGTACGATAGACATTTGACGTTCACAGGTGATCTAGCGATTCTACGTCCGGATATTCAAACAGCACAAAACACACAGAAATTATTAAAGAAGCAACGAAAAAGTGTCCAAATTTCATTTGACAAAACAAAATACATGTCTAGCAAAAAATGAGGGACCAAAATTATAAAAACTGAGAATGGGGAAAGCGAGTGTGTTCATTAGTTCAACAAATAAGGATTAGCCATTCAAGAGACTGACAAGGAAAAAATTGGTGTGCGAAATTCGTTGCCACAAAATGGAAAGAGGCTTCAGTCGGATGCGCCACGAAAAATGTATCTAAAAATACACAAAACTGAGATACAACGCATTCCTCAAACTAGTGTGTCTTTATGAGGCTAAAAGACATTCTTCAATCAAAAAGAGACAACGAAGAAATCGTTCAGAGAGAACGAAAAGGACCAGGAAAATTAAGTCCAAATTATGCTCAAGAAGTAACACTCACATTAAGAGCAAATAAATAAACTAAAAAGTACACAAACATACATTCGGGTATGAAAACACAGGTTAAAATTATGTGGGTATATTGAAAGAGTGGAACCAACCACATTCTTGAATTCTGAGAAGGTAGCAGCAAAGGTAAAATAGGAACAAAATGGAGCAGTGCAGTAAAAGAAGCAGCGAAGGGTCAGGAATAGCACAAGTCAATACAGCAGGCAGAAAATCGACGTCTAGATATTTTCGCAAAACACCGAAGAACACAACAACTTGGTCTGACGATCGGAAAAGAGCCCATTCTGAGAGAATGGAAGTAACGTGGAGCCAAAGAAAAAGTAAAATAAAATTCAGAAAATGCCGTTCGTTGTAAATAGCGTGGTCCAGTAGAGGTCAGACTTGCATAATATTAATAAATAAATGTTCAGTACTTCAGTGTATATGGTTTATAACTCGGTAAAATTTATAATGTAGTATTATTATGTCTGCGCGGCCATACCTCCCTCACTAGAGGCGTGGATTGACATGTAGATTCTCCTTTATCTCTCATTAGGTTTGAATCCTGGCCCTTGGAACCAGTGCGGGTTGTTTCACTGCTGCACTGAACTGTAAGGCGATCGGATGAGGATGTATACATGTGGTACAATGCTAGGAATCTGCATCCACTGCTGTTCTCGCAGTGCTCAGTTTAATTGCTAGTTCGCCCCCAAGCTGCCTTCATGTGGAACGGACTGGTTGTTTAATTAATCCATCTTCAAAGCTATCACATTTATCGTGACATGGACAACTTTGTTTTCTACGTTGAGAGTTGGTTATTAGGTTTCGCACCAGGCAGGCGGTTTCACGATACGTGAACTGGTGGTTACATTTTTATTGGATGGAATTTTCTGATTATACGCTCTGTGTATCTTCTAACACAGCTTCTCTGCAGTTCTGTTCCACAATATTTGCTGCGCTTACCCGTGAAAGTTGATTGTGCATTGGCTAGTTGCCTAAAATGTGATAAATATCAGTCGCAATAAATTACTGTCCCCCTTTCACGTAGCATATATTAGAGCGGAACGCGACTGTTTTACTGATTTCTTCGATTAGCACGGAAGGGTTTGCCTGCCGTCAGGGGCTCCCATTACAACCATTCCGTTCCCAGCGTCTACAACCCTCACTGGAATTTATGAAGAGAAGTTTGATAACTTGTACAGGAGCTGAAGGTCTGTTCTTCATGTATTCTTAAAAATTAATTGGCGTATCAAGACAAGTCAACTGCATTTCTGGTACGTCTCAGCGCGATGTGTGAGATAGTGCTTTCTTTCACTGCAAAGTAATGAAGCAGCGCCCATTGCGGAAAAAAATCGAGCGCAGATAATTGGCTACTGTAACCGTAATACGGTCCAGTATTCGAAGGCAGTGAAATTCTAGAACCGTGCTTCAGTCCTTACTGGAGTGAGGTTATGTCGCTGCAGGAGACCTTGAGCTCGCGGAGTTTCTTCAGGTACAAAAACTCATTGATGGGGTAAATGTAGTTGACTAAACAAGTGGGCTTCCTTGTGCGGCACACGAGGAATAAATGATTAAAGTGTTCAATCTTCTTGTCAGTTTGGTATTTGGCAGAAAATAAGAACTGTTTTGCTTGTAAACAGAATATTTAAGACTGAAATTTTTTATCCCTTGTTTCAATAATTTTTTCGGTATAGATGGAATACATACCGGTACAAACAAAAATAGAAAAGAACTTACGGTCATCAACCAAATTAATTTGTGTTGCTAAATTCTGTAAATAAAACCATACAGTTATAGACCATGTAAGTAACTGGCGAATCGGTTGAACAGAATTGTGTTTGGCATTATCAAGAAGTGGAGTCGGCTTGCTCATTCAGAAATCTTTCAGGATGGTTCTTCTACATCTACATCCGAAGTATTTCAAGCAGTGATAGTTTCTGCTCTATACGGCCATAGTGCAGTATTTCTACATCTGTAGTTTCCAGCCGGCCAGGGTGGCCGAGCGGCTCTAGGCGCTACAGTCTGGAACCACGCGACCACTACGGTCGCAGGTTCGAATCCTGCCTCGGGTATGGATGTGTGTGATGTCCTTAGGTTAGTTAGGTTTAAGTAGTTCTAAGTTCTAGGGGACTGATGACCTCAGCAGTTAAGTCCCATAGTGCTCAGAGCCATTTTCTTAAGACAATGCTGCTCAAAAGTGGGTTCAGTTTCCAGCAACTTCTCCCTTTGCCCTCTTCCTTCCCACTAGGAAGTAACAAACAGTAACATTGCTGTATCTGTACCAGAATACATTACGTCTGCATACGTACTTCATTTGAAGGCGTTCTTGTTCGGAAAATAAGTCGCATAAAATAACCACGTTGTAACATATCTTCTATACTTCGTGGATGGCTGACGGTAAGTTAACTTTCTTAATGTTTTTCCAAAGTCACTCTTAGTTACGACTGAGTGGCGGTTTGTTCTACCAGATGATCAACGAGTTTTGAATATCTACTCGCATTTGCGTGCTTCATGGTTAACTTGCAAAATATTAGCAGTGACAACTCTCCTGGGAGAGACTGCGATAGGGTGTACATAAGATCGAATATTACAGAACATACTTCATGAAATTGAAAAGAAAGACCAAGAATCTTGTAAAAGAGGTGCATAAAAAATATTTCAGGCATCTGGACGCGAACCATCTGCTTAACAGTTCATAACTCTACGCCTCTATCCACTACTCCACATTGAACACATGAAAATTGAGACCATATCCTTTGCTTTATATCTCCTCAGGGCTTTAACCGCCGATACATCATTACCTTATATTTAATTATGACAAATTGTACCAGTACCGACGCTATTGAAAAATGATCCTCAATTTGTTGCCTTTCAGGAACAGTATATATTCATATGACATTAGTTATGAAAGCTATTTTTTTCCTTCAGAGTCCGATCAGTCGTGGAAGGGGAGCCATAGAGGAAATAAAAATGTTTTATTTACAACATTTAGCTAGACTTTCGAGCTACTTATAGTATTACTGCATAATAAAAGTTGGCGTTTTATGAGTATGTATGTAGTTTCTTGTGGTGCTACGGGTAAGTTTTCGTCCTCTCACCATTGCTTTGTTCAGAGGGGCCTCAGCCGTAATTTCCTTCAGCTCAGTGGGTTCCCCGACACTACGCCATCGACTTGCTCATCTTCTTCAGATTAACACGGGAGGCTCGATAGCCGTATCGCAAAATACTACCCCAGAAATCGAACCCTCTGGATACCCTTCATTACTTTTGATTACGTTTTTGTTCACGCTAACCATTCCACAGCCTTACCCCTACAGTAATAGATGAAGCTATAGTAAAGACACTGCTGTATCTGTATTTCACGCATATGGATAAAAACACGGGCCACTATAAATAATTGATAAATCCTCCCATGATGTCCATTAGCATTGCCTTTGCAACTGCGTATTATTATTATTTTGAGTTTGCTTCGATCGCATTGTTAAATACATCATCAATACGTTTCCATTTCCTAAAGCCAAACTGGCATTGATAAAGTCCGTGAAGCGCCCTGTGGGACTGCAACATTTGAAAGTGTTTGATCAGACAGATTGGTCTATAGCTTTCAGGATTATTCAGTTCCTCAACTTCTGGATTTATTATAGCTTGTTTTAATTTACAGGTAGTAGGCGCCCTACCCAGTGCTGAAGAATCGTTTAGTAATATCTACAGGAATGGAATAATTTGTAATTTTGAATAGTTAGCCATGAATGTTATCTACCGATGAAGCTTTCTGTTTCTCAGTTCCATTGTGGCTGGAGCTGCTCCTTCAGCGAACGGTTTGGCTGTCAAAGTATTTGTGCATTCATTTTGTAGCGCATATTAAAGTTACCTGTGGAGTTATGTCGTGATCATCGTCCGGGAGTAGTTTTCCAAGCAGGTATGCGGCTGTCTTCATCCATTGGTCACTGATAAATTTCCGTTGTTGTTGTTGGTAGAACGACTGGAGTTCAGGTCTGCTCTGTCAGTATTTTGTATACTTTATCCCACACATCGGTCTTCAGCTGGTTTCTTAGGCAGCTTTCCCTCTAAGCCTGTTCGTGCTGTTAAAGCAATTCTCGATGTTCGAACTTAAGATTCTTGTATTGTGGCAGTCGTGCTGCTTTGTGGCCGCACTGGAGAACATCTGACAGGCAGGGAGCCTTCTAGCTCGCCTCGCCTCGCCTCGCCTCACCTGGTCACAGTCTGTCAGTCTGCCAGAGCATTCAGGTGACTACGGCATGATGCGAGGGCAGTTTTGGGGATGCATTAGAGTCGTGTATTCCGTTTGTAGTCGTGTATGCGCGCTCAACGAGTGCGCACTTTCCGCTTTTATGTCCGCTGTTAACAAGTTTTTGCCGTGCGCGTGGCTGTCCGCTTCCCTGCTTGTTTACCAGTATAGGGTTCTACGCGGTCGGTATTAGGCGTACATATTTGCGAGACTCCATTAGCTATATTGGTATCGAAGTGCAATAGAACCCGAATGTTCGCTACACTTTCCAGTGTTGTTTTCATCGTTCTACTTCTGTTTATAACTACACCAACTGGTTTTACATTTGCTGATCCAGTCACGTAACTGAAGTTCGCCATTTGCCAGGTATATCTCAAAGACACACAACAAACCAGCTCCCATTTTTTTCAGTCTTTTCTGAATTCGGCCATAACAAAGGGACTTCTCTCTAGACTTAATTTCAAAACATTTGAAGTCAATACCGGAAGTGTACTAGAACGTAGCGCTGGGTGTTAGGGAGTCGGGACTCGAATCCAATTCGTCCATGGGCTCTTCCAAAGACCCTATACAAGTTGAGGGGATTCCGAGGTTCCTATCCTTTTGTGTGGGTTCGACATAGGTCATAAAATTCCTTAATGATCTATAGTGATTATTTGGCTTCCGTATTAGTCAGTCCACTGCCTTCTTTCAGCGCCCTATTGTTAGGAATCAAAGGGCGATGTGTGTAATTCTCTCATTCTCTAATTTATTGAATTTCGCATTTAAATTGATATATTTATAAATGAGTCAGATTCACTATTTATAAATGTTGCTTAGTGTCTGTCTGTGAGTGAGGCCACGCTCTTTCGTATATTTGGTGATTTCGCTTCATCCTTCATTTTATTATATCCATACACTGGGTAGATGTCAGTTGAATCTGCTTCGAAATGATAGGGCTTGTAGCTTGTGCACTGTCTCGTAGGTTATTCGTGCGTATTCAAACTTCACCGGTTTAATATGTAACTCATTCTTGGTACTGTCCTAAATTTTTATTGGAGAGGATATGTTACCGACGGTTCCTACGTTAATTTTTGTCTTAGTTAATGTGGGGGGACTATGCAAGGCACACTCTCGGATTGCTGTTGATACCAGATTCCTGCGTGGTATTTTGTATGGCCTGATCCCTGTTAGTCTGCGCCTTAAGGTGTTGGAGGAGCATGCCACGCCTGCTCTGGCCCAGGGGTCCCATGTCGACCCTTGCTCTGCGGTCTGTACTGGCCCCTGCCCTCTCCCTTTTCTCTTTTTTAATGTTTTATCTTTCATAAACTTTGATCAGTTGCTTGTTGCTCGTTTCCTTGGGATAACGGATGGTGAGGTTGTGCTGGTGAATGAAGAGCGTGCGTCTCCCACAGCGTACCGTGCTCCAGGAACCTCCAACTGCATTCTGGACACAGCGGCTCGCCCACCTTACCACTTCTCACTCCCCTCGTACTTCTCCATGATTCTTATCTCTGTCTTACTGTGTCTTGCTTCTATTCGGACATCTCAGGACTTACCTTTTGTATCCTGTTTCTGAAGGTTATTCGTGGTCCGATACATACAGAATGAAGGGACTGATGACCTCGCACTTTCGTCTCTTGAACTCTAACAAACAATTCGACTTGTTGGAATCTGTTCGTTGGTCACTGTTCTATATTTCATCTTACAGTTCATCTCTACCGGACACCTGGGTTTGCAGTATCGCACTTAGAAATATGTGCCCTGACTTCTGGGGCATGGACAAACGATCTTGCGTAACGGAGTCTTCGATGAACTGATACACATAAGAAGTGGTTATTGATCTGAAGAAAAATCTAATTCGGAAAGAAGCTATCTTCCACAGTATCCATTTCATTTGTCGATATATTGCTAGGGACTGTCGTCATGTTATTGATCATTATAATTCCGAAGTACTGTAGATGGAGATTTTCTCATCGCCTTGATTATGCTTGAAGAGCTTGCACTGTGTACCATGTTGATACAATTCTGCTTACAGAGTGTCAAGCGAAGCAGTCCCTGTTGGCAGAGTTAAATATCTCGAAAAGTAAGATAAGAGTGCAGCAAACGCTATGTTTATTGTAGAAGCTGTACAATATATATATATGTATATATTTTTTTCAGAAGTTTCGAAATAGCTCGAAACGATGCAACGGATGACGTTGTAATTATATTACGTAGTGCTTATAAATAGTGCGCTGCAGCTCAGAACGACGAATTCTACCGGTGCAACGTGAAAGGAGGTTAGCGTACCGAAGGAAGAGGTCGAAATCATTCCATTGAACAACGTGTTTTTCTAGTACTCAAGTTAGAGCACGGTCCTACGTCGACAAGGCGAAGTTTCCAAATACTGTTTAATGCTACAAAAGGACCCGATGCGAAAAACATTGGCAAGCTCTTGACCAAATTCCAACGGACAGGCAGCATCGCTGATGATCTAGAAGGAAATTTTGACTCCAGACAGACACTAGTTACTACTGAAAATATGGTCACGATTTCTGGAATTATTCAACAAAATCCAAAGAAATCCATTCGAAGAACTGCAGTAGAGCCAGGTTTGAGCGTTCCAGCACGCAGAAAATAGACAGTCTACATATGTTTCCATTAAAAATCCGAAGCCAACAGGCCATATAGCACGAGCTGTGCGACGGAGGGCTGATTTGGAGAACCAGGTTCTTACAATGATCGATAATCAAGGATTTGATGTTGGCTGCGTACGGTTCACAGCTGAAGCACACTTCACCAGAATGGATTCTGGAATAAGCAAAAATCGGGATTTTAGAGTTCCGAACAATCGTCATTTGTGAGAAGCAAAGCAAGTGTATTCGCCGAATGTTACTATTCTATTTTGGCTTCGGTATGCAGCTGAGACATTATTGGCGCTTTTTTCATGCAAGAAATGGTAACTAGTGAAGGCTACATAGCAATTCTGAAACAGTTTCGGAGGATCGACCAGGCACCGATTGGCTCATGCAAGATGGGGCCAAATCACATCGTACCACACAGGTGATTCGCTTTCTTGATGAATACTTCGGGAATAGACATTGCATTGGATTATTCTAAATTTACTGACCCAGATGTGGAGTGACGTTCATATTAACACTATCTGACTCCTTGTCACTACTTTTTGTGGGGCACATTCGGACTCTGAGGTCATCGGTCTCCTAGACATAGAACTACTTAAACCTAACTAACCTAAGGACATCACACACGTTCATGTCCGAGGCAGGATTCGAACCTGCGACCGTAGCAGCAGCGCGGTTCCGGACTGAAGCGCCTAGAACCGCTCTGCCATAAATGACGGCCACCATGCTTCATGAGCTTCAATCGGCAATGTGGCATCTGAATCGATTTCAATTGCTTCTACAGGATGTGATGCAAATTCCTTTGTTCATTCGTGTCACCTCCGTACTGGGAGTGTTGGACATTTCGAAAACATTGCAATCATATGACAAAGGCTTCATTTGATGTTGAAAACTCAAATTTTACTCATTAATTGACAATGTATATGATGCTAGATACATATTTATTATTTTATTTTCTTTCTCTTCTGTGGTGTACTTTTTGTTTCTGTCTTACTTCACTTTGTCTAGGACTGTGTCAACTACGGAAGCAGTAAGATCATTAACAACTGCAATCTTTTAAACTAAATTAGTTTCTTGTTGCATGTTTTTTTGCTTAAAGGTATTTTATTTGCCCTATGTAGCACTAATCTGTGAGCTTCCTACTAATGGATGACCAGGTGACGTGAGGTTACAGGGATTGTGGTGTCATAGTATTTTTCGTATAAATTTTGAATGTGCCTGTGTTGTTTCTTATACTGTTTAGGTCCAGGTAATTGATGCTTTTGTGTTGCTCATGTTTCACTGTAAATATAATTTTCTGAAGCGATTTAGAATGTCTGTTACGTCTTTCGTGCCCCTTTTGACATGTCATCTACATGTTTCCTATCAAATTCAATTTTCTTTAGGCAGGGTTCTTGTCTGCTAAGTAACTTTCGTTTCAAGTGATTTATGAGCTTTGGTACATGATACACATGCTCCTATAGCTAGACCAGCTAGTTACTTATAAATGTTGCTATTAAAGGTAATGTAACTTAGTTAACTGAAACCTAGTTAACCGAAAGAGTTTCATAAGTGCTAAAAACAGCTGCACTTATAAAATTCAACAAGCACTGTCAACAACTAGGTATAATTCCTATTGGTATCATTGATATTCTCTCATCCTGGATTTCGGTCCCACTCCAGAACCTATTATTTCTCTGAGTTTCTTAGATATGTAGATGGAACAGAGCAATTTTAATCCGAGCACTTAGTTCTTGATCAACCAGTCCTATTGTTAGTTCTCATTTCTTGTACATAGAATACATTATACCTCTTTCGCTTTAGCTTACCCCTGTTTTTTTTTTTTTTTTTTTAGTTTCGAACATCTTGCACCATTTGAAATGGTTGAACACTTTTTCCAGATTGACAAATTCTATGAAGGTGTCTTGATTTTCCTTCCGTCTTGATTCCATTATCAAGCGCAGCGTCAGAATCGTCTCTCTGGTGCCTTTACCTTTCCTAAGGCCAAATTGATCGTCATGTAATAGACCTCAGTTCTCTTTTCAGTTCTTCTGTCAGGTATATTATTCTTGCCACCAGCTTGGATGCGTGAGCTGTTAATGTGGTCGTGCAATAGTTCTGGACTTTCCGGGCGCTTATTACGTTCGGAATTGAGTGAACAGTATTTTTTTGATATTCTGGTGCTACGTCGCCAGTCTCATATTCTACATAGACCTAACAAAAAAAAAATAACCGATGGGGCGTTATCCATCCCACTTACTTAATGTCATTTCAAATCTTCCAAAGTCCTTCTAAATTTGGTCTGATATTTGATCACCGGTATCTTCCACGTCGACTCCCATTTGTTCTATTGTTTCATCAGACGGTTCCTGCCTCTCATACTCGTTCAGTGTATTGTTTCCGCATGTCCTCTCTCTTCCCTCATTTAATAGTGGAATTAAAATTGCAATCTTAATGTCAAAGCCCTTGCTTTTAATTTCACCATAGGTTGTTTGACTTAACTATATGCTGAGTTAGCTCTTCCGATGATTATAATTTTTTTCACATTTTCCTGCAGCCATTAAGCCTTTTCTACCCTATATTTCCTGTTTATTCCATTGCTAATGTATTTATATACTCCAGAATGAGATTTTCACTCTGCAGCGGAGTGTGCGCTGATATGAAACTTCCTGGCAGATTAAAACTGTGTGCCCGACCGAGACTCGAACTCGGAACCTTTGCCTTTCGCGGGCAAGTGCTCTACCAACTGAGCTACCGAAGCACGACTCACGCCCGGTACTCACAGCTTTACTTCTGCCAGTACCTCGTCTCCTACCTTCCAAACTTTACAGAAGCTCTCCTGCGAACCTTGCAGAACTAGCACTCCTGAAAGAAAGGATATTGCGGAGACATGGCTTAGCCACAGCCTGGGGGATGTTTCCAGAATGAGATTTTCACTCTGCAGCGGAGTGTGCTCAGTTGGTAGAGCACTTGCCCGCGAAAGGCAAAGGTTCCGAGTTCGAGTCTCGGTCGGGCACACAGTTTTAATCTGCCAGGAAGTTTCATATCAGCGCACACTCCGCTGCAGAGTGAAAATCTCATTCTGGAAACATCCCCCAGGCTGTGGCTAAGCCATGTCTCCGCAATATCCTTTCTTTCAGGAGTGCTAGTTCTGCAAGGTTCGCAGGAGAGCTTCTGTAAAGTTTGGAAGGTAGGAGACGAGGTACTGGCAGAAGTAAAGCTGTGAGTACCGGGCGTGAGTCGTGCTTCGGTAGCTCAGTTGGTAGAGCACTTGCCCGCGAAAGGCAAAGGTTCCGAGTTCGAGTCTCGGTCGGGCACACAGTTTTAATCTATTTATATACTGTATTCCTGTCTCTCCCTGATCATTTTTGTATTTACATCCTTTGTCGATGAGTTGCAGAGTTGTTCTGTTACCCAAGGTTTCCTCGCAGACACCTTCCTTTTGCCTACCTTTGTCTACCTATGCCTACCTATGCCTACCTTTGTCTACCTTTGTCTACCTTTGTCTACCTTTGTCTACCTTTGTCTACCTTTGTCTACCTTTGTCTACCTTTGTCTACCTTTGTCTACCTTTGCCTACCTTTGTCTACCTTTGTCTACCTTTGTCTACCTTTGCCTACCTTTGCCTACCTTTGCCTACCTTTGTCTACCTTTGCCTACCTTTGTCTACCTATGCCTACCTTTGTCTACCTATGCCTACCTTTGTCTACCTTTGCCTACGTTTGTCTACCGGTATCTGAACCCTACAAACTTGATATAGGGACTTATTCTGCCAAGTTTTATGGAAACCTCCCTGGCGGACGTGGTAAGAATGATGAAGAGATATTTTAAAGAACTGCCCTGGCTTCTCGTCCAATTAAATAGTTCACAGTTAATACAGATCCTCGATGGCAGTGTACCGATATGTCTGTTCAACCATACTCCTGTTACGAAGCAGCAGTATTGCACACGCTCTCCAGTGTCTGATGACATTCGAACTAAGTTACGCATTTTCAGTTGGTCGTTCGCGCCACATTCATTCCAGGGCACTATGGCCACAATGACAGAAACAGTAATTAGCCACATAAATATATTTTAATGTACTTCAGCATGCTCGTTTAATGGCGTAGATGTGGATTACAGGAGAGAACTTGGACCTCGAAGATATTATGTTCCAGAAATATGGGAAGAAGTGTCAAGTTTGTTAAGGTGCGTTCTCACCTGTGCGTGTTGATCCTGTTCGTCGTGTACCTGTGTTTGCCTCATGGACAAGAAAGCAATGGTAAAAATATATGGAAAATATTTATGAATCAAAGTGCCTCATACAGGGATCAATACGGCCTCGGCACAGCAAGGGCCTCAGAATCACTCTTCTTCCCCAAAATGTGTTCGTCAGCAGTACGAACAAACCGCTTCTATTTTGTTTCGGGTTTACGTTTGTCTAAAATTCTTCACAACTAACAGCCTGGAAACAACAGCTACTTCGTTGCACTCCGTAATCCGCGGAACTGACCAACCACAAACCAGGAAATGCACGATAATACTTAACAAATTAAATGTTTCTCCCTTTAGTGTACTCAATCAATACGTGCGATAAATTGAACTTTCTAAAAGTGAGGCGTAGCAGAACAAATCACCAAACGAACAGAACTGCGGATGGGCAAACACCTGCGACTGCTCGCAGGCCCGTGAGCACAAATCAAAGGCATGCGTGACCTCATACCGTTGCACGTGCACTCTCGCCTTTCCGTGGGACGACCACATGCACCTAGAGGGCACAGGTGGAAACGTATTTTCAGACAAAGAAGCGAATGAAGGGACACTCCCATCATCTGGCAGTTAAATTTGAATATTATTAAATGAGTAGTCTTTTTTCCCCACGGCTTCGCTCGCGTACACGCTCGACACATACCGTACACATCTCCTTCTGCCCTCTCTCTCACTATTCAACCCCCCCCCCCCCCCCACGTCTCTCTCTCTCTCTCTCTCTCTCTCTCTCTCTCTTTCTCTCTCTCTCTCTCTCTCTCTCTCTCTCTCTCTCTCTCACACACACACACACACACACACACACACACACACACACACACACACACACACACAAAATTTGCCTTCCTAAACACCGCAAACCCGCAATGTCAAAGCATAAACGACCCATTCATAGCAGGTGGAGACGCTCCATTGCCGTTGCGCCTTGCCGAAGTCCTGTGCTCCGTTTCTTTCATCATTGCTGCACATATGTAAACACAAAGTGCGTACAATGGGAAGCTGTCTAGATACTAACTACTTAAATAGCATTTTTTACATTAACATCTTCAATCTGACCGCGATGAAAAGGTGAAACATGTTTTTTCGTAAATGAATAACATGTACCATCCCAATACATACATTAGGCAGGAAGGTAGGTAGATACTCCATTCGATTAACAGCCTGTGTGTCCTATCTCCAGCCTGTCGCGGAAAAAGTTATGACCCAAAATGTTAATAAAAGCATATGGATCGCCCTTCAACGTTAATATGAATTTATTTCTTGGCGGTTTAGAGTCGTTGTTAATGTCGTATGTAGTACAGTACGATGTCATTAGGGTGTTGATATTTTGTGCTACTTCCCTGTATCTCAATCTGTAATTCGCAGAGTGTCATATAGTAATATTCTTCTATTGATGAGAAAAGAGATGGTGAAATCCAGGCAGACGTTACCAGGCAATGAAAGTGAAATGAGTTAATGCGAAACCGGCGAGACAGACTAGGGAAGGAGGTGATTCGGCGCCTGCTGGTTAAAATGTAGATTTGCGCTTTTAGGGAGTAGGCCTGGTGCAGGTGGAGACGGCGCCCTCCTCATTATGCGGATTAGCCGCGAAGCGCGGCCCGCGGGCTCCGCTAATAAACTGACGCCCGTCTGCCGCTACAGTCGCAACTTTCTTCGCCTCGAAATTACAGTCGGCGAACGCTCTTAATCCGACACGGTGGCAAATCCTACTACGATCGTTCACCACTCCTACAGAGCTATTTCTAACCGCGTTTCCCTTCTCTTCCCCACCCCTGTAGCGCATAGAGCATAGGTTTATCTTTCTGTACCATTAATCCTGAAAGACAGTAGCTACAAGGCAATACCCGCAAAAACGTATAAAACATCCTCTGTTTACTAGCCACTTAACTCTGGGTAAAATCTCGAGTTTTTGACTCCTTATTTTATCGTTTTCGTCATACGCAACTGACTCTAAAAACACTCGAAACCTAAGATTGCATAAATATTTCTTTACTTAAAACAACCATTTTCAACTTACTTTGCTTTCATTTTCGGGTCATAAAAACCTTCTTGTTACACGAAGTTGCCATGTGGATACAAAACACATTACAAAAGGTTTGTCATCATTAAAATATTTAAAAACATAAATATTTTAGTTATGACAAACTTTTTATGTGTATATGTGGTGTCTGATCTTTCAGACGTGTCCGAAGCAACACAACAATTTCTGATCGAGCAGGTATTATTAATTAAGACAAAAGGATTTACAGACATAAGCTGCTAGCAGGCATTCCCGGCACAAATTTTCAATATTCCTGGTGGATTTCAATCAATGCCTGCTCGCAGCCAGCGTTCATAATTCCTTTGTGTCTTTTATAACATGTTTTTTATCCACATGACAACTTGGTGTGAGGTCCATGTTAAAATGAACACGTTTTATAGCCGGCCGCGTGGCGGAGCGGTTTTAGGCGCTTCAGTCCGGAACCGCGCGACTGCTACGGTCGCAGGTTCGCATCCTGCCTCGGGCATGGATGTGTGTGATGTCCTTAGGTTAGTTAGGTTTAAGTAGTTCTAAGTTCTAGGGGACTGATGACCACAGATGTTAAGTCCCATAGTGCTCAGAGCCATTTGAACCACTCGCAAGCGGAGCAAAGGAAAAATCTGTCTGCCTGCCTCTGTATGAGTCCTATTTTCTCGTATCTTATATTTGTGGTCATTACGCGCAGTGTATGTTGGCGGCAGTAGAATCGTTCGGCAGTTAGCTTCAAATACCGCTTCTATAAATTTTCTCAATAGTATTTCTCGAAAGGAACGACGCTTTACCTCCAAAAATTCCCATTTGAGTTCCCGAAGCATCTACGTAACACGTGTTTTTCGAACCTACCGTTAACAAATGTAGCAGACCGTCTCTGAATTGCTTCGATGCCTTACTTCAATCCGACCTGGTACGGATCCCAAACATTCGAGCAGTACTCAAGAATAGGTTGCACCAGCGTCCTATATGCGATCTTCTTTACAGATGAAAGACTCCCTCCTAAAAATCTCCCAATAAACTCCGCGCAGTTGAGCGTCCAACAAAACCATTAATCATCCCAATAAACAGAAGTCGACCATTCGCCTCCCCTACCACAGTTCCACATACTCGTTCCACCTCATATCGCTTTGCAACGTTACGCTCAGATATTTAAACCACTCGACTGTGTCAAGCACGGCGCTAGTAAAACTGTATCCGAACATCACAGATGTGATCGTCCTACTCATAAGCATTAACATAAATTTTTCCACATTTAGGGCTAGTTGCCATTCATCACACCAACTGGAAATTTTGTCTAAGTTGTCTTGTATCCTCCTACAGTCACTCAACTTCGACAACTTACCGCACACCACAGCATCATCAGCAAAAAACCGCAGATTGCTGCCCACCTTGTCCACCAAATCATTTGGGTATGGAGAACAACAGCGATCCTATCACACTTCCCTGGGGCACTCCTGATGATAACCTTGTCTCTGATGAACACTCGCCGTCGAGGACAACATACTGGGTTCTGTAATTCAAGATGTCTTCGGGCCACTCACATAACTGTGAACTTACTCCATACAGTCGTACCTTCAGTAACAGCCTGCAATAGGGCACCGTGTCAAATGCTTCCCTGAAATCTAGAAATATGGAATCTGCTTGTTGCCCTTCATCCATAGTTCTCAATATGTCATGTGAGAAAAGGGCAAGCTGAGTTCCGCACGACCAATGCTCTGATACCGCGCGCCGCGGAATTTGAATCCCCGCCAGACGTCATGGACGTCGAAGACCCCCTACAGGTCCCTGCACCATCGCGCCGTAAGCTGTGGCGGCGCGCGCGTCCTGGTACGCATTCAGTGTGAGGGTGCCACAGTGGAACAAGTTGTTCTAGCGGCCAATAGCGGCGCCGCCGATAGAGTATTTACGAGCCGGCCTCTCACTCAGCCAGCGAGTCTAATCGTTGAGTGAGTCTCGACACATCGCCTCGATAGACAGCGTGTTTATTGTTCTCATTAATAGTGGACGTCTTTGATTCGTTTGGTTGTCTCTGTCACTCCTTTGCTTCTTGAGAGGTGTCGTCGTAAGGACTCTCTCGATCGTCCGTCGTTGTATCGTGTCCGTCCTTTCTGTTCGTTTGTTTGTTCGCGGGCTGCTCTCCGTTTGGTCCCGCCGCGCTTTCTCGGCCACCCCGCGACCGTTCCGGTCGCGGTCACAACAGGCTACAACAAATACTTTCTAAAACCATGCTGATTCCTGGACATAAGCTTCTCAGTGTTAAGAAAATTTTTTATATTCGAACAGAGAATGCGTTCAAGGATTCTGCAGCAAACAGAAGTTAGGGATATTGGTCAGTAATTTTGCGGGTCCATCGCTTGGTACTAAGTGCTGGGCGAGAGATTCATTATAAATGCAAGCTAGATACGAGGCCAGTGCCGTAGAGTACCCCTTGTAAAATCGAACTGAGATTCCATCCGGACCTGGTGATTTATTTGCTTTCAAATCTTCCAGTTGTTTCTCTACGCCAGGTATGCTTATTACTACTTTGTCCATAAGGGAGTCGGCCCGATGGTCAAATGACGCTATGTAGGTACGATTCCCGCGTGTGAAAGATTCCTTAAACGTTAAATTTAAAACTTTTGCTTTCATTTTGCTATCTGCCACACCGGACTGGTAAACAAGGGACTGAATGGAAGCCTTAGATCCGCTTAATGATTTTATATACGACCAGAATTTTCTCAGGTTCCTTGCCATATAATTCGCTACGGTGTGACTGTGGTATTTGTTCTATACTTCGCGCATAGGTCTTTTCACAGACGCAAGAATCGCTACTGGTCTTCGCTTGTCATTTATGCGTTCCCTTTTGAACCGAGAGTGCAACAGCCTCTGCTTCCTCACTATCCACCGAATTTCTTCACTAAACCATGGTGGGCCTTTTCTATCCTTTATCCACTTACTAGGAACATAGCTCTCCAGACCACGATTTACAATCTGCTTGAACTTTACCCATAATTCCTCTACACCCATCTTACCGGAATTAAGTGATGCAAATTCACTGTATGAGTGAGCTACTAATAACTGCTTATCTACTATATCCAGCAGAAACACTCTCCTAGCCTTCGTAATCATAGTTGCTATTACGACATAATGATCGCTAATCCACGTTTCAATACTGACATCGTCGATAAGGTCCGGCGTATTTGTAGCTATAAGATCCAAGAAATTTCCATTGCGTATGGGCTGTCGAGCTAGCTGCTGAAGAAAATTCTCAGAAAACGTGTTCAAAAGTATTTCGCATGACTGTCTGTACCCCGCCGCAATGCATCCATGGACATCCCAGTCTATACTGGGCAGGTTAAAGTCGCCTCCAGCTAGTATCGCATCATCTGGGTATTTACGCGCTATTGACTGCAGACTTCCTATGAATGGCACTAGAACTGTCCCAGGAGAATCGGGTGTCCGGTAAAAACATCGAACAGTTAACTTGTTTTCACCTGCATTGGCCGTTGAGGGCGTACGTTGTAATTTCGTAATGCTGCCAGAGATTGTAAACACATGCACTGGTGGCGTCACCGCCCTCATAGGAAACTAAATAAGTCATCGAATTTCTCTGCGACGAGATTTCGCTTCCACGCACAGAGGAATGACCTCTACACTTACACAATAAAATACGTCTATTAATAAGTTGCTTGCATAGTGCGACGCTGACAAAGGTTGTTACTGTAACGTATACTACTGGCGAATAGTGGACAGTGGGTGGAAGTAGCAGAGCGCCTCCCTTGACAACGTGTACCGAAACTGCGTACAAAGGGCGATAATCTGTGATGCGCGCTACTGGCGACATGTGTGCGATTCACGCCTTCACCTCTCTTGTGAAAGAGTGCCTTAAGTCGTCCTCCCACATGGCGAGAATTCAAGTGTTGAAGTGCTACTGGACTAGTTTCTGTCGTTTGAGCGAGCGAAATGCACGTTACGGTGTCTTTACGACCCTGCATACCTGCTTGAAGCATGTCAGACATTCTGAACGCGCATTTGCGTGAGTTTGAATGAAACGGAAATGAAATGAAAGAATGCTACCATCGTTACATGTAGTAGGGTGACCTTTACTTTTCGACTTCGAATTATTATTTGTGGTACCCCCCCGAATCCGTGGCGGCCTCCCCCCCCCCTACCACCAGACTGACTTTGCTGCATAAAGAAACGAACTGTGTGGAATTTGGGCCCAAAATAGTAAGGGGAAGGTGTGTCCTCGGTCCCTGCATTTGAGGAAATCTAAATATTGTTAACAATACTTCTTGTATAAAGATGTTGTTCACGAATAACTTCAGCACTTCAATATAATTCTAATATTGCTAAACCAACTTTAATAATACTGTCTATACCGTAAGCTACTATGTACATCGTTTGTGAATAAAAAAATTAAAACCAGTTCTGTTTTAAAAATGTCGTCCTTCGAACAAATACGATCGAATATTTTCGGAAAAGGCGTCCGTAATCTGACGATTATTGCTTAAGTCTCCCTTGTCACCTTCCTTAGGAAAACGTTTAGTAATTGCATATTTTAATCTGTGCGGAAAAATTCCCTGTCTCAATGGTGCGTTACGTATATCACTAAGAACATTACTTAACACGTTAGACCAACTTTCCAGAACACTGTCTGAAAGTACGTAAACACAATGAGTTTTGTCTTTTGGGATTTATATAATTTTATTAATTTCAGTGAAAGATGTTGGAGATGCTTCAACTTGCCTACAGTTTTGTGGAACGACATTTTTAATATATTCACTTGATTCATCTGAATCAACTCGTAACTTGCAGAACATACACTCCTGGAAATGGAAAAAAGAACACATTGACACCGGTGTGTCAGACCCACCATACTTGCTCCGGACACTGCGAGAGGGCTGTACAAGCAATGATCACACGCACGGTACAGCGGACACACCAGGAACCGCGGTGTTGGCCGTCGAATGGCGCTAGCTGCGCAGCATTTGTGCACCGCCGCCGTCAGTGTCAGCCAGTTTGCCGTGGCATACGGAGCTCCATCGCAGTCTTTAACACTGGTAGCATGCCGCGACAGCGTGGACGTGAACCGTATGTGCAGTTGACGGACTTTGAGCGAGGGCGTATAGTGGGCATGCGGGAGGCCGGGTGGACGTACCGCCGAATTCTTCAACACGTGGGGCGTGAGGTCTCCACAGTACATCGATGTTGTCACCAGTGGTCGGCGGAAGGTGCACGTGCCCGTCGACCTGGGACCGGACCGCAGCGACGCACGGATGCACGCCAAGACCGTAGGATCCTACGCAGTGCCGTAGGGGACCGCACCGCCATTTCCCAGCAAATTAGGGACACTGTTGCTCCTGGGGTATCGGCGAGGACCATTCGCAACCGTCTCCATGAAGCTGGGCTACGGTCCCGCACACCGTTAGGCCGTCTTCCGCTCACGCCCCAACATCGTGCAGCCCGCCTCCAGTGGTGTCGCGACAGGCGTGAATGGAGGGACGAATGGACACGTGTCGTCTTCAGCGATGAGAGTCGCTTCTGCCTTGGTGCCAATGATGGTCGTATGCGTGTTTGGCGCCGTGCAGGTGAGCGCCACAATCAGGACTGCATACGACCGAGGCACACAGGGCCAACACCCGGCATCATGGTGTGGGGAGCGATCTCCTACACTGGCCGTACACCACTGGTGATCGTCGAGGGGACACTGAATAGTGCACGGTACATCCAAACCGTCATCGAACCCATCGTTCTACCATTCCTAGACCGGCAAGGGAACTTGCTGTTCCAACAGGACAATGCACGTCCGCATGTATCCCGTGCCACCCAACGTGCTCTAGAAGGTGTAAGTCAACTACCCTGGCCAGCAAGATCTCCGGATCTGTCCCCCATTGAGCATGTTTGGGACTGGATGAAGCGTCGCCTCACGCGGTCTGCACGTCCAGCACGAACGCTGGTCCAACTGAGGCGCCAGATGGAAATGGCATGGCAAACCGTTCCACAGGACTACATCCAGCATCTCTACGATCGTCTCCATGGGAGAATAGCAGCCTGCATTGCTGCGAAAGGTGGATATACACTGTACTAGTGCCGACATTGTGCATGCTCTGTTGCCTGTGTCTATGTGCCTGTGGTTCTGTCAGTGTGATCATGTGATGTATCTGACCCCAGGAATGTGTCAAAGTTTCCCCTTCCTGGGACAATGAATTCACGGTGTTCTTATTTCAATTTCCAGGAATGTATATCATCATTATTTAGTTTACGGTATCCTGTACATTGCTTGCCAGTCCTGTCTCCCATTTGACAGCATCCCATATAGTCTTAAACGTATTATCTGCATAATTTATTTATGTCAGGACGTATTTTTCTGTGTATTTTAATGACTTCCTTTAAAATATCGCAGAATTTTTCTAATAAGCAAGTAACTTCAAATCTCGATTCTTTTCTGGCTTTTAATGTAAATTTTCCTCTGCCTCATCCATGATATTTTAATTCCTCTATTTATTAGTTTTTTAAAGGTATTTTCAGGGTAACTTTTTAGGAAAGCTACTTTCAGATATTGATACACATTCGCTATGGAAGAAACTGACTTGTATATTAGCAAATAAACAGGATGTCTCTCGTATGGCTTGACAGGTGAATTTCCTCTAGTGTTTCGACAGATATTTGCGCAATTTACTTTCTGCAGTGTGTAGCTGGAGCCAGCCCAAACAAATACTGGTCATTGCGCCTTTCATGTGACACCCAGTGTCGACGGAAAGCGTCGGTTTGTTTCCTGTCAGGAGTAAAATTACTTTTTAAATCGGAATTTTACGTGCTCATTGATAGAGCTGTTCCAAGTCAGTCTGATGCGACATTAGTTTTATCGGTGTGTACGAACGGTGACAGTAAAACACGAAGAATCCGTACTCCAGCAGCGATAGCACCGCCCTGGCCCGCGCTTACTGCTACCCACATGCAGCAGGGCTGCTCGGTCGCTGCTGGAATTCTGGTTATTCTTCGTGTTTTACTGTGCCTGTTAACACACATAGATACAGTGGATATCGTACCAGACTAACTTGGGAAATCTCTATCGAATGAGCACGTGAAATTCCGGTTAAAAAAAATCATTTCACTCCTGACAGGAAACAAATCGACGCTGTCATGGGTGACACATGAAAGAATAGAAGAGCAGTTTTTGTCTGGGCTAACTCCAGCTACACACTGTAAAAAAAATTTTCAATATCTACCGATATACCGGACAAAATAACCCTGATAATTGTCAGGAGAGGAGGAGGATTCTGTGTACACCTCATCTCATACCATCTCTTTTTAACGTCGTCTTAAAATATTGTCCTGTTGTCATTAATAAGCCTCTCCGCTCTGTATGATTATGCCTGAGAGCTATTATGTGCTATTTACTACCATTAATAACGCATCATGAGGAGATAGTGCATTAACAGTAGGGTGCACATTAACTGTATCAGCCTGAGCACTGCCCATAAGTATGTTATCAAACAGGGTCGTGCTATCTTTCTGCATACGAGTTCTAACATAACCTACCGAAATTAAATTGAAACAGGTAAATTATGATCCCATTTTCCCTGTCTGTGTCTTTTAAGCAATACAAAGTGAAATCTTGACAGACTACTAACTCTCCTCTTGTCTTACAGGTGGCTCAACAATGCATCTCGATGTTGCATAAATAGCTGAAAGTTTCGTAGAGATGATGTGTAGACTGTTGCAGTTACAAAAGTATTCTACACTAACAACACGGAGCATATGCTTCTAAGTACTGATCTACACAAAAACTGCTTTCGTCAGTATTTATTACTGCGAGTTCAACTTAGATATACGTTGCAACTCCTCCTTTTGCCATGTTCACACCAAACAAAAAGATCCGAGTCTATAATCTCTGATATTTAACTTCTCCTTCCCTGTGGGTACGTAATTTTCAGAGAGGCACAAAACGTCTTTCACTTCAGGATGTTTCACATC
Organism: Schistocerca cancellata; assembly: GCF_023864275.1. Lineage (NCBI taxonomy): Eukaryota > Metazoa > Arthropoda > Insecta > Orthoptera > Acrididae > Schistocerca > Schistocerca cancellata. Next base: position 274,810,539 of record NC_064629.1, read on the forward strand.
TTCTAAACATACATGAAGCTTATCTATCTTGTTTTTCAGCTCTTCTAATGTCCTGACTAAACTAATTTGACTTTCCTGGAAAATTTGAAGTATATTATGGCACTTTCCCAGTTCCTTGCAACACTGTCTATAAACTAACTGTATCCTAACAGCTGTGTCCCTATGACTCCTGTAATAACAAGAATTTTGTCTTGAGTGTTTGTGGGCCCCTCTTACACTTCTTGCAAATGATCAGCTAATCTGTCCTTCCCCTCCCATTCATGTGCAGGCAATGATTCGTATCTCCATCTCCCAATTGCAGCACAGATATTAAACTTACAGCCGAAAACAACGTACTCAACTCTTCATTAACACGGCTAACATCCGAGCTAACTGAGGGTTGGGCAGGTCAATGTAAAACTTCCAGAAACACCGTGTGTGTGTGTGTGTGTGTGTGTGTGTGTGTGTGTGTGTGTGTGTGTGTGTGTGTGTGTGTGTGTTGCTCCTCCTGTTTCCTCCAGACGACCTTTAATGCTATAGTCTAGGCTCTTGAAACTCTCTTGGGGTCTGCTGTCGGATACTACAATCAACTGTTGGGTTGTTTTGGGGAAGAAGACCAGACAGCTAGGTCATCGGTCTCATCGTATTAGGGAAGGACGGGGAAGGAAGTCGGCCGTGCCCTTTCAGAGGAACCATCCCGGCATTTGCCTGGAGCGATTTGGGGAAATCACATTAAAATCAACTCCATTAAATATTCGGGAGATCCAACTGTCTTCAGCATGACTCAGGAGCAGCATTCTCTTGAAGATGGCGAACAGTTGGATCGCCAAAATATTGAATAGAGTTGATTTTAGTATCCGATAGCAAACTCGAAGGGACTATCAAGATTTACTACGGCGGGAAAGTCTACGGTGTCATGTATTGTAAGTTACTATCCAGGCTGTTTCCTGCTGTTCCTACTATATCTACCTGATCGTCTTCATAAAAATCTCTGCACAAAGCCCTTGTGTTTTCTGTTACCTGGCTAAGCTTCGAACTAAGACCTTTATTGAACAAAAATACTTAAACCGAAACCGCTAAGAATTTACGAAAAGCACTCCAACGTACGTAAACAGTACTTAACAGCTAAATGGCTGCCTGACGTTACACTAGAATGCGTACGCCCCATAGATAACTCACTGAACTTTAGTGTCAAGCTGAAGAAATATTATGAAGAATCCTAAAAAGCCACCCTAAAAGATAGAGCGTTATCGTTTCTTGGACACGGGAAGAATTGTTTACTAATAAACGAATTTAAAGAACAGTTCATGTACGTCGTAAGCACAAACTACGGCTGCAAACTGGGTCGCAAAGCGTATCTGCCGCATATTTCACAAAGTGAGAAGTAGTTTATGCTCTCCCTCTTTAGGGCCAGCAGCATAGTATATCACGTAATGACACGTTTTTTTTAGAAATATGCATCAGAATAGCTGCTTAAAATAATTAACGTCTATTCACGACAATTTCGGCGTTTATCGTCATTTTCATGTGCGTCTGACGTCCACATGAATCTTCGTAAACGTAGAACGCCGTAAGTTTTGAACGGTCTAACTACTGTCAAACGACTATTAAAGTATTATTTTCAACATATTTTCGTAATTTACCGTCTTATCAAAACAGTGACAGTTAAGATAGTTCACTAACGATGTAAGGCCGGCCACTGTGGCCGAGCGGTTCTAGGCGCTTCATTCCGGAACCGCGCTGCTGCTGCTACGGTCGCAGGTTCGAATCCTGCCTCGGGCGTGGATGTGTGTGATGTCATTAGGTTAGTTAGGTTTAAGTAGTTCTAAGTCTAGGGGACTGATAACCTCAGACGTTAAGTCCCATAGCGCTCAGAGCCATTTTGAACCACTAACGGTGTAATAGGACGTCACACCAGACGTACTTGACAATGGCGATAAATGGCGAAACAGTCTGTCGCTAATAAAGATTGCAGCCGTTATGGTGTATTCTAATAGATCACGCTTGTCTATTTACAGAACTTACGCGTAGGTCTGGCGCTTCATCTCTATCCACCAGTTGCTACTGGAGTATTCTGCGGTCTGACATGATCTCGTCGAGGTATGAATAAGCCAGATCGTTCCTGGGCGTTTATCAGCACGTCGGAGACAACTCCCCCGCGTTGTATGTCGAGTGCCACGTCCCAAGTGAGGGCGGCTTTGGGTTCAATGTAAATCGATTTGCTTCAGCTCATGGCTTTCAGTGTGAAAGGGCCTAAAGGTTAGGAAACTCGTAAACATTTGCAACCTGGTGTTTGGGGCTGGCCGGTGGAGGCAGCAGTAATTGGTGTTCGTTCGGCGCGCCACGGTCGCCGTGCGTTCCCTGGGGCTCAGCTGCCACGCGAGGGGAGCCCACGAATAAATCTTTGATGTGACAGCCTCAGGTCAGTCTCAACCGCCGCGAGCTCCGCTGCTCCCCCGTCGTCAGCGTCTCAATGCCCGTTGCACTGCAGCAGGTGAGCTGTAAATTTTCGGCACACACAGTCCTCTCGTACGATAAGAGTCCTAAGGAAAACCAGTTCTACATAGCAAGTTTTTTTTTTGGTGGAAGTTTCTGCAACGAAAAGGGTGTGTTGGAACAATTTTCGGAAAAATGTTAGGCAGACCGATTAGGTCTAATAGAATGGTTCACCTTAATTTCCGTGGATGCTGATGGAGAAAGCAGAAAAATGAACTCAGCCTCAAAATTTGAACTGAAGGACGGGAAAATTAAACACTTGCGACAATAACTCCAAAACTCAATCTGGGTTAACGTTTTAAAGGAAGCTCTGAAACAGTTGATGAAAGTAAATGGGCTATTTACTATCTTAGGTAAAGTATATGGCTGTGAGGGTGAACTGAAGGACATACACAGTCTCTCTGACAGGGAGTGCCTGAAGTATATTTATAGGACAGCGTGGAATTACAAGAACATTTGTGAAGAAAATTGTAATTCAGTACAGAGCTACGTGTCTGTAGTTTCGCTACACAATGAAATCCCCTCGCCACAGTTCTGTAGCACGCCGATAGAGGAGACAGAACAGTGTCGTAGTCCATTGGTGATGTGTAGTATTGTCCAGTAATCTATTTTTAGCATTTGAAAGGGAACAACGCTGCAACAATCCATGGTGAGTTAGACGAAGTGCACGTCAACAGTGCGCTATCATAGGTCTGGTTAGATGATGCAGATGTTTCCAGTGTGATGAAACAAGTCTGACGAAGTACGAAAAGGCAGACTATGTCTCTGTGAAGAAAGGGGTTTTGCCAGAGTGGGAACAAAGGTGCTCGACGACAGAAGTCTCGGAATCCAGGCGATTGTCGAGAAAGTGAAAATTGATCCATGCATGGTATTTTGAAAAAGCTAAATTTTCCCTCCCCCATATCAATCTGCTGCGTTCGGCGACTCCACACACTCCTTCAAAAATCTCGCTGCACTGAGGCAGCAGCGGAAATGTTGCTGCTGGACCAGGACAACCCAAATGACTTTCTTAGGCGGCTAATCACCATGGCGAGTTGCGAGGTCATCACTATGACCCTAGGACGGAAGATTTCAACCAGGTTGACCACTGCAGTAGTAGGGCAAAGTTTGTATCGCCCCACTCTGTAATGTTGCCAAATTTTTTCAAGACGGCAGCCATAGCTGTGGCAACAGTGCACACATTTAGTAGCAGGAAATTGAAATGTTGGCGGGAAAATAGGGAAACTGGGCTACCTCTGGTGACCTAACTCCTCTCCCATCCCCTTCCCCTCCCCCATCTGGAGATTGGCAGGAAAAGGATTGTCTGTGCTGGACTGTATCTTTTACGCAGTGCAGTGTATTGTTTATTTAAACAATTTGAGTTGCCATTGATGAAGCACTAAACAGTAGCTCCGTTCAGTCTGTTCACCTTGCGGTCAGGAGGCCAACTGATGTAGTTCACAACCCTACTACCAGATGGTGCTGTTGGCCCTCCGCCTCTCCTCTCTTTCTCACCCCTCCCAGGACGTAATCTAGGATGGCGGCCCAGAGAAAAAATGGCGGGAAATTCGCTCAGTCAGTGCTGAGCTTCCCGAGATGATGTACGTTTTTGATTTGTATCTACTACACACACAAAAAAGTTTTGCATCACCCCAGTTCCGAGAGTTACAGAACCTGTACAGAAAACTGGAATAGAGATCAACATAAAAAACATTTCCGCCCCTTTTATTGCTCATGAAAACCACGTATCACATGTTGTACCACCATACAGCAAGATCTCCAGAGGCGGTGGTCCAGATTGCTGTACACACCGGTACCTATAATACCCAGTAGCACGTTCTCTTGCATTGATGCATGCCTGTATTCGTCGTAGCATACTATCCATAAGTTCATCCAGGCACTGTTCGCCCAGATAGTATCGCCCCTCTACAGTGATTTGATGTAGATCCCTCAGAGTGGTTGGTGGGTCACGTCGTCCATAAACAGCCCTTTTCAAACTATCCCAGGCATGTTTGATAGGGTTCATTTCTTGAACATGCTGGCCACTCCAGTCGAGGGATTTCGTTACCCTGAAAGAAGTAATTCACAAGATGTGCATGATAGGGGCTCGAACTGTCGACCATGAAGACGAATGCGTCACCAAATGCTGCCGATACGGTTGCACTATCGGTCAGAGGATGGCATTCACGTATTGTACAGCCGTTACGGCGCCTTCTATGACCACCAGCGGCGTACGACGGCCCCACATAATGCCACCCCAAAACAGCAGGAAATCTCCATCTTGCTACACTCGCTGGAAAGTGTGTCTAAGGCGTTCAGCCTGAGCGGGTTGCCTCCAAACACGTCTGACGTTTGTCTGGTTGAAGGCATATGCGACTCTCATCGGTGAAGAGAACATGATGCCAATCCTGAGTGGCCCATTCGGCATGTTGTTGGGCCCATCTGTACCGCTCTGCGTGGTGTTGTGGTTGCAAAGATGGACCTCCTATGGATGTCAGGAGTGAAGTTGTACATCATGCAGCCTATTGCGCACAGTTTGAGTCGTAACACGATGTCCTGTGGCTGCACGAAAAGCATTATTCAAAATGGTGGCATTGCTGTCAGAGTTCCTCCGAGCCATAATCGGTAGGTAGCGGTCTTCCACTGTAGTAGTAGCCCTTGGACGGCCTGAGATAGGCATGTCATCGACAGTATTTCTTCCATATCCGAGCAACATCGCTTTGGTTCACTCCGAGATGCCTGGACACTTTCCTTGTTGAGAGCCCTTCCTGGCACAAAGTAACAATGCGGACACGATCGAACCGCGGCATTGACAGTCTAGGCATGGTTGAACTACGGACAACACGAGCCATGTACCTCCTTCCTGGTGGAATGACTGGAACTGATCGATTGTCGGACCCACTCCGTCTAATGGGCGTTGCTCATGCATGGTTGTTTACATCTTTGAGAGGGTCAAGCAACATCACCGAATGGTTAAAGGGAGTGTGTCTGTGATACAATATCCACATTCAATGTCTATCTTGAGGAGTTCTTGGAACTGGGGTGATATAAAACTTTCTTTAATGTGTGTATTATTTTGAATGCTGCGCCTATAGTCCTGCAGCAGCAGACAGTCGCTTTAAACACCACTTCCCCATGTAGGTATTTTCTCTCTCTCTCTCTCTCTCTCTCTCTCTCTCTCTCTGTGTGTGTGTGTGTGTGTGTGTGTGTGTGTGTGTGTGTGTGTGTGTGTGTGTGTGTGTAAAAAGTCTTGTTAATATAAAGATGCACATTGATAATTATAAAACCAACTTACATCTTCATTCCTACAACTCAAGAATTTGCAATGACATCCATGAAAAAGAGTAAACCAGGCTTTAACACAAAAACAAACCAACATTCAGGGTACTATTTTGTACAACAAACTTCCAACTCAGCTGAAAGAAATTAAAACATTGTCTACATTCAAGGAAGCAATATTTGAATTCTTAATGACCAACTGCTATTATAGTATAAATGAATATCTGAAGTAACCTTGTTACACGTAAGTACTAATACGGAAGTATTTACTCAGCAGTGTGTTCTTGGTGCCACTCTGTAGCAATTGCGGGAGTGTGGGGTGTCGCATTGTCCTGCTGAAATTGCCCAAGTCCGTCGGAATGCACCATGGACATCAGTAGATACAGGTGATCAGACAGGATGCTTACGTACGTCTTACGTTCAGAGTCGTACCTAGACGTTTCAGGGAACCCATGTCACTCAAACTACACAGGTTCCACACCATTAGAGCCTCCACCAGCTTGAACAGTTCCATGCTGACATGCAGGTTCCATGGATTCAGGAGGTTGCACTTCTGTCAAGTTGAACGATCCTCTTCAGTCGTCGTTCGTCCCGTTCTTGCAGTATCTTTTTCCGGCCGCAGCGATGTCTGAGATTTAATGTTTCACCGGATTCCTGATATTCACTGTATACTCGTGAAATGGTTCAAATGGCTCTGAGCACTATGGGACGTAACATCTGAGGTCATCATGCCCTAGAACTGAGTACTACATAAACCTAACTAACCTACGGACATCACACAAATCCATGCCCGAGGCAAGATTCTAACCTGCGACCGTAGCGGTCGCGCGGTTCCAGACTCTAGCGCCTAGAACCGCTCGTGAAATGGCCATACGGGAAAATCCCCACTTCATGGCTGACTCGCAGATGCTCGTGCGCCAACTATAACACTACGTTCTAACTCACTTAAACCCTGCAACCTGCCGTTGTAGCAGCAGTAACCGATCTAACTGCACCAGACACTTGCTGCCTTATATACGAGTATGCGTCGCGTACCGCAGCGCCGTATTCTGCCTGTTCTCTGTATTTGAATATGTATTCCTATACCAATTCCTTCGGCGCTTCAGTGTAGGCTATATCATTAACATTCCACCCTTGAGAGGTTTTGGAGTACCCATTGCTACCGAGTGCAACCAAACAAACATGGGCTATTAAAACCTTCTCCCAGCTAGAGACACCTAGATTCATCATACTTGTGGCCGAATGCTGTGCAAAGGGGCCCGGGTTCGATTCCCGGCTGGTTCGAAGATTTGCTCCTCTCAGGGACTGTGAATTGTGTTGTCTTCATCATCATTGCATTTCAGCGACACAGTGGCGTCAACTCAAAAGATTTGCGCCAGGCGACCTGTCACCCGACGGGAGGCCCTAGCCACACAACATTTTATTTCATCATAGTTGGGTTTCAGACTAATAAGAGGGAATGTAGCAAATGATTCCACTGTGTTCATCAGCTGAAAGTTAATCAACGGCAGTGCCTCCTTGAATTCAGAATTGTACTTATTGACAATGTACACGTGTAATGGGATGAAAGTATACAGTCTTGCATAGGATATGTATGTGAGATTTCGTGTTTCTTACTATGAAAGTGCTGAAGAAGGAGGGTGTCTACTCAGTTCACGGAAATTCAAGGAGCTATCTCCAATTATCGTAACAGACTGCTCAAAACAGAATGAGATAATGAAGTCTGTAGCTATAGATGTAAGTATTGCATTTGAATCTTCAGGAAATTTCCTGGAACAAAAGGCAGCATATGATCTAGTTCTACATAAACGTGTGATAAACTAATGACCCCTCACCATTTCCTATGCTCTTCTACGATAGACAGTTTATATTTTAAAATGTTGCAGTCGTAGTGTACACATAAGATACCGGAATGATAGAGGCAATCTCAGAAAACATTGCATCACCGAGGTCTTTCAAGGATTTTATGTGAGCTGAAACACGGAAGAATACAGATTGGGTAACACATTTCTGCCTTCGAATTGATTGGGATGCTTCCAGCGTACCCTATAAAGATGCGGTGACATCACTTCGGTTATTCGACCACACGGATACCATCATCTACGTGAAGGAGGAGATGATGATCTCATGGATGCGTCGAATCGTCTAGTTTGCTGCTATTCAAGACATGGAATGCTATGGATGTCCTGCTGTTTATCGACTCCAGAAGATATTTGAAAATAGTGTTGCTGTGAATGCTTATGAATGTGTAAAATTACTTCTAAATCGAATGAGAAGTAAATGAATATTTACCTCGTAATATGTGTGTGATTTTTCTTCACCCTGTTCCCACTTCGATAGTATAAAGTGTTGCCAAAGATAGTACGTCTATGGTTTTCTTCAAGGATAGGAGATATGATTTCAGACACTACTGCTGTGTTTTTGGAAGCGGACGCGGTCACTTGCCTCCTGCTCCAATAAGCCATTTGCGCTGTGCGGTAGACGTAGCCCATGCAACCATTCTGAATGTTTTGTTATTCTCTGTCTTTAACTTCACCTCCTTAATAGCACTCATCTTCAGAAAAACTGTCATTTGTATCATGCACATCCTGTATGTATGTATGTATGATGTACGTATGTATGTAACGCAATAGGTAGATGGAATTTTTGTAAATAACAGAAACATGTGGTAACGAATGTTTCGGATTATTCAGTTCTTGAGGTACAGTTTGACTCTGATATCAGTGCAGAGGAGCTTTTAGCTTACACACTACAATAGTAAAACTGCCTGAGAATATTTTTCACAATTTTTTTTTCAGTTAGCTGCGGATTAGAATGTTCAAAATTTTTCCAGATTTATAAATTTACGCTGAAAACTAATCTGGAGTTGTTTTTTTTTTTTTTACTACTACTACAACAACTAAGTTCCACGGTCCCACTAGCATAACTTCTACAATTATTCTGATGGAATGTATACACTTAGAAATGATTCTCAACAGCCCCGTTAGCAAAGGTTTTATACTCACACTCTTCTTGTTTTTAACTTTTTTGTGCGTGTGCGTAGGCTCGCGCGCGCATAGCCCGCACAAATACACTATGATAAAAGTCGTGCTACTACTATGCGCACGATTACTCATTCACTCAGTCGCGCAACCCTACTCTAGCTACAAGTGAGTAGTGCGAGTATAGAAGAGCTTCAATCCCGTCATGACAAATGACCCTTACGTTGTCAAGAGGTGATTGCAGCACAGTGTACACCTCGTGTCCTTTCAATCAGACACTACTTCGCCGTACCATTTGCAGTGGCCGCGATGCAGCACTACTGTACAGTTGGCTCTGAACGCCGCTGTACAGGCACCGCAAAGAGTCCTCGATAGAGAGGACTCTCGATGTCATACGACGCACATTCGTAGCCCGCCTCTGGATGGCTGGCATCTTCCAATGTGCAATACGCATGAATTTTCGATAGCAGACGTGCAAATTCAACAACTGGCAATCCATTCGCCTTATCTTTAATCAGGTCAGTAGCTTTCTTGTTTGTGGAACAATACCATAACGATTATCAGCCGTGTATGAGGACGTGACGAATTCATTACCATGGTACCCCATTACTTCATATGAATCGCATTTCTTCACCCATTAGATTAAGTTATCTGTATCTATATAAAGTAATTTAGGATCTGCAAAATGAGTTCTCGCAAACTTATAATTAAAGTTGTTCATTTGGAATTTGGATAGGTCTAGTAGGGACATCCTCTCATAAATATGTTGTGTAAACTATACTGCAGTTTTTCGCCATCTCCACAGCAACAAAGTTCCTATCGAATATGGTGAACAGCTTAAAATTCGGTGAAGCAGTGCATATCACGTCGTTCCCTCAAATTATCCATTGTTTTGTAGAAAACTGACTCATTCATTGATTATAATCTTTCTCGAAGTCACATCATGGAAACTCTTCGTCTCATATTCAAATCATTATACTCTTCAACGAGGGGGACTGCTTGAAGGGGAGAGCCCAGTTGATACTAACAATCTCCATGCTCAGTCACTGCTGGAGATACTGACACCGATAATAAATAATGTATCTCCGCTTATCCCCCAGCGTTGTCATCAGTTTTGGGATGGAGCCTCCTCGCCGAAATAGTTGCTCTGGACACAGCGGCAAATCGGCAGGTGCATCATGTAAACTTACACGATATGTAAGTTCTGCCTTCACCACATACCCCTACACCAGAATCAGCTGCCATACCCCCCGCTCCCCCACTCCATTTTCCCACCTAATTGCTTGCATTCGTTTTCTGGGACCCATCGAAGCTCATCAATCGGCAGTGATTGTTGCATGGCGTGGGCGTATAAGTTGCTTACATCCAAGTGCATTATGTAACTCGAATTTAGGGATGCGTTGAACCTGTAACCCATCCCTAGGATATTTGCTTCTGCGTGCCTATGCACACACTGGCAAAGTCTCCTACTGATCTCTCGCTCAAAGAAAAGAAGCATGTCAGCATTAATCAATAATTCGATGCTGCACTTCGTTTTCTTGAGCATTGCGTCCGAAGACAACCCAGGTGCCGTGTAATAAAAGGCGGGATCCAGAGAATATGTGGCCATGCATAGACTCCGGAATTTCTCGAAAACGTCCCCAAGCAAGCGCACGTCTGTGTCCATATAAAGCTGTGTGTACTCTCCTAAAGTGGAAATACTGAATTCCCGCTAGACATTCACGATATGTTCATACTGTGCATTTATTACGGCATCGCCTGTAACGTTTCTGGAGATTGCAGTTGTATTGGGTAGCCTGCTTTCGTTGAGCTTCGCCATACTACCCACATACTCGTATGAGAAAACCCTCTTCCTAGTCACAAGTTAAAACTTTTCCTCGTTGGGAAATGCTTGAGTGATATGCATATCCCCCCCCCCCCCCCCCCCCCCCCCAGGTAGAGTTTCTACTAGCTTCTGGAGTGGCGCCTGCATAAAACGTAGCGTGTCAAGGAAGCGGAGCGTAATTCTCGGTGTCATTCGTTTGGAAAATGAAATACATCCCTCAACGCTCTCAGGTAGGACACAGACTTGATCTTTCTTCATGCCGAAACCAGCCAGGTGCTCAACAAGAAAGTGTCATACCTCTTATATTACGGAAGAAAGCGTATATGTGCCTTGGTAACTGGTACTTAAAATTGTATGTATTGTGAGCTGCGCCACGGAACTTTCCTGTAAGATGACAGTGGTCCCTACGAGGAGTTTCCGCTTTTCTGTCTAACGGCAGTACATAGATGTGACAGTCAACCGTGTTATTGCACAAATCTTCTTTCGCTTTCGATTTAGAGATGGGAAGATTCCTGCTGTAAAGCTTACCAAACTACAGTGAAACGCAGACTTCGAATGCTTCCTCGCTCCTGGGACCCGCTATAAAGGCGACACTGCAAACTCAAAGTTTTTGTCTACCACTCTTACGTTTAATGGACGTTATCATTTGCGTCTGAAAAACTGAGAAAGCGTCCGTCCATAATGGAGATCCTTAGATCAGTGTAATTAAATAAAGTTACCCTTTTCCGTCACACACCTTGGCCATACAATTTTTCTTTAACATTCGTTACACTCTGAAGACCGATTGTGAAGTGAAAATGTTCCATTTTTAACCGGCCTGTCATTTCTGTATCGAACTGTACGTTGTGCTATTTACGTAAATTCGTTAATACTTCGAATTATTTAAATGATATGCTTCCTTTTTTTTAACATGTAAATTTCAGATATTTATCATTTCTTTGGGCGTTTCATTGTGTAGTTTGATTCCGCATAACAAAATATTGTTTTGAAATTTAATTTTCCTGGGAACCTGTAAGTTCAGTCTTGCTGGTATTCCATGATCAAATATGGAGTTCTCGCTGTAGTAATTAATATTTTGTGTAATGTGCATGATGTATTAATAGATACTCACATTCTACAGTTTCAATTATCAACTCTTTAAACAGATTAAGTCCTTGATCGTTGCTTCCAGCTAATATTCTAATGGTCTCTCTCAGTTGTTCAGCGTATTTTGTGCCTCAAGTGCATTGAATACGACAGCATTCATAGTTAGAGACTGACTATACGGCACGCAAGTCCGAGAGACTTGCTGATAACCACTGGGAACAAGGCTCTGTGGGCATAACGTGTTGATGGCATTCTTTTTGAGATGTGGAGTGATGACACAAAAATATTCGGTCAGTGAATTTTCATCCGATAAAAATAGGTTACACAATCCATAGATTAATATACGTTGAATGTGCCAGTATTATTCGTCCGTAGGATTCATAAACAGTCTGTCTTTGCACGAAGTATTCCCTTTTTCCAGCTTCTTTGTGATGTGCATACTTTGTACAAGTTTACATCTAATGTTACTGCTATGTGTTCAGCTGGTGCCCTTCGTTGAGTCCAAATCAATTTCTCCAGCAAACTGGTTTTCCAACTGATTAGTAGCGATTAATGTGAAACATTTTTCTGCGCGGTAGGAAAGTCACCCACGGAAAAAGGATAGACTGCTATAGATGGTCACATCACTCGAAGATGAAGGCAACATCAATAACCTGTTGCTTAGACGTGGAGGGGGACCGCGCCTACTCGTCGTCACGGATTTCGTCCAAATTTATGGTACGGGCGGGGCTTGGGGAGAAATGAAACTAACAGAAATAGGAGCTCCATATGGTCAAGTGTTCAGAAAAAAATAATTTTTAGCGCTGGTCTGGTGCGGCATGAGCCATTCGTTACCATAGTTTCCAGGTAGCTGTTGGCACAGCGGAAGCAGTACCGGCCGGTAATCAGAGGGTGGTGGGGGTCGAATCGCTGTACAAAAACTGTTTCTTGTTTTATTCATCTTCAGTTTTTACGTTACTTAAGCCGGAAATGAAGTGAAATACAAAGGAAGTAATGCGCTGGTTACAGCGCAGTGTGCTATAACCTGTTCTGGAAAATTGCCAATAGTTTACGTTTGCCTATGATATATTATTGGCTCTTTTGGACCAATAAATCAAAAACGATGGATGAATACGCCGAAAGTTGTCATTAAAATGTCAGTCTGCGAACTGTAAAACAGCCATATATTAAAATTTTTTGAACGAATGACGAAGCCCTAGCCCAGGAGCAGTAATTTCTTCTGTTAATTGACTTTTGGGGAAGACAGACAAGTCCATAATTACACGACGAGATTTTTTAGATGCAGGACTGCCATCGTGTAATATTAGTGATTTCCGCACCGCAGTGCACTCCGCTAGTGCAACCTTGCGATGTGTATTTTTATCGGCATGTAAAGCATTTGATAACAAAGCTTAAAAATTGCTCTTATCTCATCGAAAGAGAGAAAGAAACAGCATCCCGGAAAGCCTGCATCAAAATACACTCTATTGTAGATAACCATTTATCCTCGCCAATCTTTGGCGAAATGTTGCGTTACGCGTGGTTTCCAGCCAAAGTGTGTTGTGAGAGCGAAACTTTTATTAATGTAACGAAAGCTGTTTATAAAGAAAAACTTGCCGGCCGGAGTGGCTGTGCGGTTCTAGGCGCTACAGTCTGGAACCGCGTTACCGCTACGGTCGCAGGTTCGAATCCTGCCTCGGGCATGGATGTGTGTGATGTCCTTAGGTTAGTTAGGTTTAAGTAGTTCTAAGTTCTAGGGGACTGATGAACACAGCTGTTAAGTTCCATAGTGCTCAGAGCCATTTCCTTATAAACTTTAAAACAACCGTATAACTTGTGCAAGTTGCTGAGAAAATTATTGTTCTCCCTGTTTTTGCGATGCGTATGACCCCAGAACGTGTAAATCAATTATAAAATAATAAAAGTATGAAAAAATGGTTCAAATGGCTCTGAGCACTACGGGACTCAACTGCTGAGGTCATTAGTCCCCTAGAACTTAGAACTAGTTAAACCTAACTAACCTAAGGACATCACAAACATCCATGCCCGAGGCAGGATTCGAGCCTGCGACCGTAGCGGTCTTGCGGTTCCAGACTGCAGCGCCTTTAACCGCACGGCCACTTCGGCCGGCCTAAAAGTATGAAATTTTATGTGGAAAGTTCTCCCGAACGCCTTATAATTTACACGTGGCAATTCATTTCCAGTCTCAAATTTTCCTTTGCATTTTCTTTTCGTGTCTTCCATGGAAAAAATTAATAAATGCAATGTACTGAACATCATTTCGGTTTATTTGCAGAGTAACTAACATAAAAACTGAAAATAAATCTTTCCGCGTAAGAACTCGAACCCACTATCCCCGGATTACAGTTATATACCCTTTCTGCTGCGCCAACCGCTGTTCAGTGACTACTGCAACACAAACGGCCCATACCTCGCCCGACCCGCGCCAAAAGTTAATTTTTTATGAACGTGTGGCCATCTGGAGATCCCACTCCTCTCACTTTTATTTCTGGGCAAACGCTGCATGTACTATAAATTTGGACGAAATCTGTGATGACAAGTAGGTGCTGTCCCCTTGTTACATGTCGATAAATTGACAGAGCACAACAAAAACTTCAGAAAGGTATTCGACGTCTTGGTGTAAAGAGAGGATTTGGGGGGGGGGGGGGGCGATGTATCGAGAATTTAAGGCTGTTGTAAGGTGGAGATTAAATGGCCGCTGTTTGACACGCTCTGTGCTGACAGCTATTAGCAGTATCTGAGAGTCGCCTTACTTTCTTTGCAGTGGCCTACAGAAAATCCAATACCCGCTTCTCCAAGATCACAGTTTACTCTCACGTACGGCGTTTCCACCCCCTGTCCTGTCGAAGCAGCAGCTCGAAAATGCTTCGTCGGTTAAGAGATCGTGAAGTAGGTTTTTGGTACATTTTAACGATATATGGGTTCTCATTAGTGATCGGTTTCTGATTTGCAAATTTGCCCGTTACTAATAAGACAGACATGTCTACATTCATTGTGAAGAGCTGTTCAACTCTATATAGTCTGTAAATACTTCGCCAGAGTGTCATCAGATTCTGGCACCTAAGGACAACGTCTGTACTGCCTATTACATTCCAGCTGCTCTTTCCCACAACGTAACCAGGCTGCGGGACGCAATGTGCTGTTTGCCGTGGGATAGCAGACCCACGCCACACTCGAAATACCACCCAGTAATTACTCAAGACTCATATTTGTGGAAACCTACGTTCGCAGCCTAGCTTGCTAACGTGCGCTAGTATGAAAAAATGTAATAATTTAGTTTTGAAACAAAGCAATGATAGAACAAACGAACTATTTAGTGCAAGACAAATTCCGAAGTAACATTTAGGAAGAGTTGAAACATTTTCTGTTTCAAGAAAGACTGAAATTGCAATTCGTATAAACTCAAGGCACAGTGTTCAAGCCTAACGCAACTTCTACAAGGAAAGGAATCCAATTAGGAGAGTAGTTAATCCAATAAATGACGCAATGTACAAACTGTTGCGCAGACTTAATAAAATGCTGGTAAAACATTAAAAATACTATACTACATGTATTTAAGCAATAAATTTGGCTTCTATCCCTTAGTACCACCAATATTTCCTCTATCGTCGTAAACGGCAAGCCATATCACTAATCCAGAATGTAACGAAAAAATAAACACTAGAATATTAAGACTGATGAATTCATCGAACTACTCCGGCTAGTACTAAGTTACAACAATTTTCATAAGAGGACCTAAATGTCCATCTACGTCCATCAGTTGGTAAAGAGTATTAAACAGCCAAGAACCTCGCCTGAAGAAAGCAATCTGTGACAGAAGATCCCTAGAGGATACGTTGCTGCTATTAAAGGGAGATGTCTAAGACGTAACGTACCTTCTAGGATTGCACCAGTAGTCCATGTAATGAAATAATATTTGCACCTAAAGTTAGATTTGATGGCGGCGACACATCGCACTTAGACTAGAGACTTCCTAGTTCTGCGTCGGGTTCGAAGTGATACCACCATGTCTCGTTTCCAGCGACCACTCGTTACAGCTACTCACTCTCATTCTTAGCATAACGCTAAAGATGTGTGAGAGAGACCCATTTGACATGATTTCTGTGCTGGTTGAAGACTGAGGAACTCAATGGACGCACAGTTCGCGAAATTTAAATCTATCCTTAATCACGCCATGAACATTTTCGACACTCAGTTCGATCTGTGCGTCAGTTGCTGCTACTGTAACTTGCAGTGTCTAATAATGAGGGCATCACATATCGCTAATGCGATGTGGTGTTGGAGACCACGCATCATCAGCCAACTTACATCCCGTTCTTACCTGCACCGCCTGCGCCAAATCTTCACTCTTGCAACGGACATGCTGCGCTCTCCGTACACTTCGGCCATTTTTCTTTGAATTTCCGTTCCCCGTACTTCTTCCGCACTCAGCAAACGCACTAAACGTCTTCCATCTTCATTTGAAGCCTGCTATTTCACAGTTGCCAGTACGACTGAGTGTAGCGGACCGTCGACAGTTCTCTCTCTCTCTCTCTCTCTCTCTCTCTCTCTCTCTCTCTCTCTCTCTACACCGTGACATGGGTGTGCATCTGTGTTCTTTTAGCGGCGAGTTCGATAGCTGAGCGCTGTCATAGGGAATGCACCTTCTTCGGTAGGCAACTACATTACGATCCTTTCAGCGGTTTTCATTTTACAGCCCCTGGTTCGTTTCTTTTTGAATGCAGGTAGTGCTCTATATATATTATTAATATGGATGACAATGCGCCATGTCACCGGGCCACAACTGTTAGAGACAATTCGAACGCAGGATTTTGCCACCTAGATCGATCATTTATGGGACATAATCGAAAGGTCAATTCGTGCAAATAAATAAATAAATAAATAAATAAATATCCTGCAGCGGCAACACCTTCGTAATTATGGACGGCTATAGAGGCAGCAATGCTGAATATTTCTGCAAGGGACTTTCAACGACTTTTTGAGTCCATGCCACGTCGAGTTACTGCACTACGCCAGACAAAAGAAGGTCCGACACCATATTAAGACGTATCCCATGGCATTTGACACCGCGGTGTAGTGATACTGTACCAGGATCTACTATATCCCTTCATCAAAGTGCTCTCAGCGTTGGTATGCGGGAAGAAAATCTGTGGGTCCACTTGTGTATGAGCCAGAGTATCTGTCATTTTAGAGTCCTGGTCATGACTGAATACTAATGGTGTAAGAAGTAGGAAGTTCGTATATTTATTTCAGAACATGGTCTCTCGAAATTTTGTTAATATCTCAGCGATACACGTCGTCTCCTGTAACGTCTGTGTCCTTCTGTCTTGTCCGTAAATCAAACTTCTTAAGGGTCCCAGATTGACGAAAATTACTAAAGTATTCGTCGACGGACAATATTATAAGCGACCTCTTTCGTACGTGATTTGCACTTAAATGTAATTTTTTTCACAAATCTAACGCTGACATAGGGGAAGGGAGATCATAACGGCCACACTAAGTTTTGAAGTAAGTTGAATGGTCTAAGAAGCGTAAAATCACAGGTGGTACAGACAGACAATCTGATAACCTAATAATCAATAATTCGAAAAATATCCTATCGTGTCGTTCGCAGAATGAGGTTTGAAAAAGCTGGTACCTCACGACAGGACGACAAGAAAAGAGTCGCTACCAAACCAAACACAGCAATGAATCGGAGACGTCTGCGTAGAAACGCACGTTGCTGCAGCCGGAAAGCTGGGACAAAGCGCAGTGCCGCTCCGCGCAACCTCCGTGTAATCGCCCGGTGTCTGTGTGATCGGCAACTGCTCGTGAACATCGCTTAGGCTGACAGTATCGTCATAGCAAAGAGCCGGCTGCGTGCGAATAGAACGTTACTCAGAACTCTATATAGAGTTCAAGACTATTGTACCCTGACGTGAAACTATAATTCTGCTAATATTACAAGTGTTAGTACAGCATTAAATACATGTCACCGGTGTGCGCACTCATTGTTCCAAAGTTAATTAATTACCATGCTCATGTTATAATAAATTACTGATAATATTGGTGTGTTTTTGAATCTGGTGGATTTCCTCCTGAAGTATTCATACGATACACTACATACCCTTGTGGCGATTGTGCCTGAGGAGTTAGGATATAACGGCGACATAGCTAAAAATGGTTAACTAAATTGAGATAACTGATTTTACGTTTGGAAAATGTATTCAGAGAAAAAGAAATTCACCATAAAAATTCTACGTTGAGAGTAAAAAATAAATTACGTAATAAAATTATGACTTTTTCACGACAAAATTTATTACTGTCAAAAAAACTAAAGTGAGTCAAACATTTTAGGCAAAATTTTTGCACAAATATTCGTTTTTGTCCTCATCAACAGCCTTGCACCGTTCGTGGCTCCACATCGCATATTCTTGGCATTTGACTTGCTTCAGCCTCAATACTGGAAATTATCTCCTGAAACAAAAAGTCCACCCCTTTCTAGCAATGTTGGTTCCTTATCAAAATTATGGGGAAGATCGATTATTGTTC
This sequence comes from Schistocerca cancellata, assembly GCF_023864275.1. Classification (NCBI taxonomy): domain Eukaryota; kingdom Metazoa; phylum Arthropoda; class Insecta; order Orthoptera; family Acrididae; genus Schistocerca; species Schistocerca cancellata. The sequence continues at coordinate 274,828,695 of NC_064629.1, forward strand.
TTTACCAGTTCAAGTGCTGCACATCTCAGATTATTAACTGTCACGACGGAAAGTCTTTTCTACAATAATTCATTTTTTTTTCTTATTTGAGTTAAAAACGGACTGAAACCCTCCAAATGCTTCCTTGTTGTCAGTAACATGCAGAGTCCCCTTTAAATCCTTACTTTTCAATGTTTTCTTTGGAACTCAGTGGGTGGTCGCATAGTTCCGAAAGCCTTGCTGTTCTTTGGAGCCAGAATTGCTCTCCGTATGTCCCACGATTGACCGTCTTATTTGTGCTAACGTGTGTACTCATCGCTGTGTGGAAAAAATAATTTATCGTTTTACGTAGTGTCATGCCAAATAGGGAACATGTGAAGATAACTTGTACATTTCTTCGTCCTTTTCGGAAGATCTTCCATTTTCTCAGGATGAGGTATTTTTCTGTCAACTTAACATTTGACTTTGAATTTCTTGAGTCCTGGTCTGAATTTCTCTGTGTTGAAAAAAAGGTCTCGTGTTCAATCACCATTTGTTGTAACTACTGTTTTGTCTTGCTCCCCGCGCATTTTCTTTGTCTATTTTCTGGTTTTGGAAGAATGTGTGGATTTTCTTCGTTAATATGTCTTCTTTCATTCTCTCTAGCTGTCCATATAGTGTAACATGTCTTATTCTGAATTCATCTCTTATTTTATGCCTGTGTGAATATATTCATGTATTCAGACTTAAAACACAATTGCCATATTTTTTCTTGATTGAACGTAATATTTTTCCAAAGATTCTTCTGTCTGTCTTTCCCAAATCTTCTAATTCCATTTTATATCATGATAAAACTAGTGTTTCCAGCCCATAGAGGTTTTTTGTTTTGTAATTTTATTATAATGCCTTAATTAACGTGTTTAGAAAAACAATTTTACTCTACAGATTTTCATTTTTTTCCAGTTTTGATTTTAATTGCTTCCTTTTCGTTTTTTATATAGCTGTTTTCTTCCCGACATGTAAAGCTGTCTGTTTTGTTGATGTTGCCATTCTTGGCTTTTAGAAATCCTGGTGAGATGCTTTCATTAGTCATATGTTTAGTCTTTTCAGACGATATTATTTGTAGACTTAGCTGTTCAGCTATCTCCTTCAGAAATTCTAGCCTCTTTTTGCACTCCCTAATGTTCCATTTACTGTGCCAAGATCGTCTGCAAAGGCCAAACAGTTTATTGCTATTTTGATCTGCTCAGTTTTTGTGTAGTTACCAACTCCTTTCCTTTTTTTCCTTTTTCGAAGACACGATTGAATAATAGTGGTGAAAAATTCTCCCCTTGTCTGAATCCAGAGACAAGGGATGAGAGTACATACCACGAAATATAGCTTTGATGGTATGATCGTAAGTGTTCAATAAATATTATTTAATGAATTTTATTATTTATTAACATTACGTAGTTATTACAGTTATTAGTTATCATGTTTCATAATTTATTATAGTTACATTCAATAGTTTTCACATGAATAACAATAAAAAGAAAATGAAGATTTTGCTCAGTGCGGGTATATTGACCGCAGTGGCGGGCGTAATGAGCACTGGCTGGCCGTTGTGCTCCCCTAGACACCGTCCCACAAAAATCGTTACTATTTGGTGACTGCCACCCATGAAGCACTCCTAGACACAGATTCTGTCACTAAGTAGCAACTTTTTCAACTGAACTATATCAGAGAGACCGAACCGTTTATGCAATGTAGTATACCGCGTCCAACGGTGTATTTCATAGGATGACACGGCGGTCGGTCGACTATCACGTGGTCTTCAAGGCCTGATCACAGGTTTCTCCCTTATTTGTAATACTGCCAATTAAGAATTTAAGTTAGATCAGGTCGTATAACCATCAAAACACGACTGAGAGAGACTGCGATATCCTAACTTCAAATGACTACGTAGTTGATTGGGGTTTCCAGTGAAATCTTCATGCATTTTCAGTAGGACTGCGGCAAGGTACGGTCTCCCATATTCAAATGGCCGTTACACCCGCTCTGACTATTATACATGTCCTTTTCCTACACTTTCCCAACGGCTAAGTTATTGTGGTCACGTCACTATTAAACCGCTCAAAAACGTTACCTTCGATTCTGATAAAGCTCATCTATCAAGAAAGATATGCGGACTCACTCTCGCTAGGAAATTCGAGCTAATTGGACATCTGTTCGGATGATCCTTAAGCATGTATTTAGTTTACTAGACAATGGTGGGGAATAATATCGAAGCGCTTATGGAAATCAAGAAACACCACACAGTTTCTTGAGCTCGGTTATCTACTGCCATCTGTATTTCCTACGATTGATACCTGAAGATACTAAGTTAATTTCTACAGTAGAGTTCCTAAGTTTTCAGGGACTTCATCATACGTGTGCACAAATATTTTCCATATTTATGCAAGTGACTTCAGTGAGAGGGGTCTATGTGCTGCGAGTTGCTCTTCAGACCCTTCTCAATATAAGATAAACTTGGGCATTTATTCAGTTATTTCGTACTCGCCAGTGATCTATGTTCACCCGACCGTAAATTAGGAGCCATTTCCTCGTATGTTCTATGTAGCTTCATTTCAATTCCCAACGTAGCACTTTGTTTTCGAATTGAGTGGTTCTCACGTAGTTATGTAGTTGTCTTAATGTTAGTTGAGACTTCGTTCAGCTTGTCAAGAAGCATTCGGGTTCGTTTGAATTTCCGTCATAAATCCTCCTGCACCTTCTATATCCACAGAGTTGAACGTTTGCTCAGATACTTCCTAATTATTTTCGTTTCGGAGTTTTTACGCAGAAGCATCTCAGGAACCTTACTAAAGTCTTCGTTCCAAACCAGTGGTAACTGATGCTCTCAAGGCTTTACGCTTCATTATTCATCTCTCTTTGTTCACTGAATCTGAAGTACGGGTCTGGTCGTTGCCAACAGGTCCATTTAGTTTCCGTCGCGGGTGAAGAGTATCCCCAACTAACTAATTTTAGAACAATAGTTCGATGCAACGTCACGAAATAGTAAGTCCTTCCATCCCGTACTAAATGCATGCATCTTCCTGTATGTAAACGGCTCACTGATATATGACGTAATGACTATGGCACGATCGAAGAACTTGGACAACAATTTTTTCAGGCCATCTTCATTCAGATGAAATCTCATTTGGACTCTGTATTTGTCATAAGACATTGGCGAGTTCCATACGGTAATAAATGCGCAGTCATCAACGATGGCAAGCTTATCCTTTCGGTATACATCCATTCTGAATCTGATATTAAACTGCCAGTCGCAGCCGGTTTCAACCAATTTTATGGCCCAATTGGTGTTATCGTTAAGGAGTAATTGTAATTCTGGGACTATACCCTTGAATGCTACTGCATTTAAGCGCTTGCGTCAGTCAAAATGTGTCTGCACGCCATTTTTGTAAGATGTTATAACAACACAAAATTTACAAGGACATAATTTTTCACGATAGGGGCCCTGACTTCAACGCATATAGTTCATAGATGCACAATCTTCCAATTACCCTCAGAGAAAACGTTTTACGTTTGAGCAGCTAGCCACTTCCGTACCGCTTCCTTCAGTTTTTCGTCGGAGGTGAATTGAATTGACGGCATCTTAAGCGATATATAAGTTGACCAAACAAAGGAGAATCCAACGGGGCGAGGTTATGACCGAATGCAGGCCGCTCACACACCACGAAATGCATATTCTGAAGGGAAGAGTTTGAACGGTATGGGCTGAGATATGTGGACACACATTCGTTCGCAAGTAAACGAAGCTTCAACTCATTGCAGGGCACATCAAGGTAACACTGACTATATACTGTCGAACCACTTTTCTAAGTAATGTTAGAGATTCGCCCTTATGCGTCCCAAACAACTATCACTTGTCCTGCAGACGGTTGACGCTTGAATTTCTTTTTAGCTGGACGCCTGGAGTGATTCCATTCCATGACGTGGCTTTAGTTTTCTGGTTTTAAGCGGTGATCCTATATTTTATCTTCAGTGATGATAGGTTTCAAAAACATTTCCCCTAAAAGTTCAGTGGCTGCTGACAGATTCTAGCATGATCGCGCATGTGCTCTTCATTGAACTGTTTTGGGCCTCTAGCGGCACAGACGTAATTAAACTTAAATCTGATACGGATGATTTTATATGTAGAAACATGGGTAACGTACATTTGATTTGCGACATCATTAAAAAACCGGTCAGTCAAAATCAGGTCAGATTTATTAAATGTTGGAATCAGTAGTGCGTTGACAGGACGTCCTGCTCTTCCCTCGGCCTTTGGGCTCATCCGGCCGCTTTTAAGATATCAATTCCACTGGTAAACACTTGGCCATGGTAAAACATGGACTACGTATTGTGCTAAAAGTCTTCTACGCATTTCAGCTCCTGGAGCACCCGTAGCCCACAAAGGGATCACAGAACGCCATTCTTCATTGGTACAAACGGAGAAGGACGCAGCCATATTTCCTTTGCAAGCGCTCAAAGCGAACTGCTGTTACAACGCTGAAACCTGTCTCAAGCGAAGAGAACGATGCCATCATATTGTCAGCCTAAGACAATTAAAACAAAAGTGCAGATTTTTATTGACTTGCCCTCAAACCTTCAAAATATTACTTCAATGTTTTTTTCAGGCATATAGTGGCACTTGTTCCCTTTCATACCAAGTACAGATGATGCACGAAGGTCTTCTTGTTCTACTATACCAAACTGATATTCTGGTAGAACTTAAAAAATCCCTCATCTACACGCCACACTTGCTGTGCTACCTGAGGAGATGCTTCCAGAGTGTAGTGCACGCTTAACCTATTAAAGGACCCTAATGTTACCCACCAACTAGCACAGGTTAAGAATGCGTCTTAGGTGGTCACAGAATCAACAGAAAAGGTGCTCCCAGCCTTCCAATTTTTACTCACCCTCAAAGCAGAGCGCTTTTGTCGGTCATAGGTATGTTGCTACAAATCGCGAGATGGACTTCGACCTTGCGAGTCGTTACTTCGGTTCATTACCGGAACCGAGAGTAATTTGTAAACCTTACCGAAAGGCATCATCTTTGTCGAAGAGTAAGCTACAGTTTCCAGCCACATACATTTACTACATTCTGCAACGGGCAGAGCCGCCCCCACTTCTCAGACGAGACCCCATGACAAAACATACTGAGTGCACGTTGGCCTACTTCCTCAACCAGCTGCCGTTTACCGAAAGGTATCCATCACCCGTGAACTATTCGAGCTCCCAATAACGAGTAAATGCTCCCTCTGTGCATATTCGGATCTTGCAGCAAGTCTTAAAATCTCAGCAGGTGGGCTGGCTCGTGGTAGTTCAGTCGTAATTTCGGCAATGGACATCACATGACACCTGTTGTTCAGGATTATGTTGCATGGGGACCGTCCTGCGGTCAGTAGACACTAACACACCGTCTAGACTCTAGAGATCCAAGCCCGAAAACGATACACCATTCACCCTCGCGTGAGGCCGAGTCAGCCAGAATAAGCAGCTCTAGAGGCACAAAGACGCCAGGGCTCAGAGGCAGCATTGATGACAGATGAGGACAGTATAAAGGATATGGACCGCGACCAACAAACTTTTTTGCTTTTATGAATGCGTGGTGTCCTTTCGGACATGCCCGAAAGAACAGACACCACGCGGAATCCGCAGCTGTGATACAATTTATGTAAATTGAGGGTAGAGGAGGAAGAAAGGAAAGAGAAGGGATTACTGATGTCAGCTGCATCGGGACATTACGCGGAATCAGCGACGATGAGCGAAAATGTGTATCGGACTGGGATCCGAACCTATGATCTCCTGCTTACTAAGCAGGTGCGTTAACCACTGCTTCATCCGGGACACAGTGTTATCGAAACTGCAAGAACTCTCTCTGCACGCCTCACTGCCAATCCACATTCCCTACTTCATTCGGTCGGGACTTCATTTTATGTATAACAATGCGCGACCGCATCGAACAATGCAGGCAGAGGAGATCTTGGAACGAGAGTATATTAGGCGAATGGAATGTCCACTCTCCCGAATTAAATCACATCGAACATGTGTGGGATGCTTTCATAGTCAACAGTGGTATTACATTCTATTTGCGTATTTGTACTTTTTAGTCTCTCTGAAAAAAGTTGATATTCAGCAATGGAGTAGGTGGGCGGCATGACACAGATGGTAAGATACCTGTCGGTTCATTGACACTAAAGTGTGATTTTGGTAGAGAGAAATTACGAGAACGAAAATCAAAGGAATTATAACGTAAACGAAAGCCCTAAATGTAAAGTCTTTTTTTAAGTCATTCATCAGTGATGGTTTGTGTAATGTTCCGTATTCGGTTGCAGATATGGCACTAATAAGTTTCTTTTAAGTTTGTTGCATTGAATGCCTAAATAAATGTAAAATGTAAAAGAAAGTATGCAATGCTGGAATAAATTTCTGAGTGGTATTGCTATTAAGGGATGCAGTTTCCTTCTAACGTGTACTGTACGTAAAGGAAAACTACAGCGGTGTCCTACAAGCATAGAGCAACTGTTAATGGTTTCAAACATATTACTTCTGGCACAGGTGTCGTTAGAAACAGTCTTCAGGTATCCACTGGCTAGTTTGTGTCAAATGTCCACTTAGTTGTCATCGATGAGGCAAGTACGATATCTTACCTTCGATGGCCACAATCCATTCTGACTTATTCCTTCAGTTTAAAATTCCAAATATAGTTATAAAAATACAGTTAACATAGTAAAACTGGCCTAGAATATTAGCGGAGATAAGGTATGCAACGTTTGAAAACTAAATCTATGTGGAGAGAACAGAGATTCTCGGCGTCACTGACGTTATAATTCGCGAGTCGGTTCTTTCTTTTTTCTTTTTCTTTTTTTTTCTTTTTTCGTTCTCAGCGTTAAGCGCCTGTTTCCTACGGGGACAACTGCATGTCCTGGGGGCGTGATACAGGAAGTGAACGTAGTAGCTAGTCTTCAATATGCTAAGATCACAGGCCTTCACGTAGTGCCCACAGAATTAACAAATAGTATTGGAAGCCTCTTTCTCTCCTGTAAAGCAGGGCGACTGCAGTCTTTCTAATTGTTTTGACATACTAGTTAATATCGTATAACTGCGTTGGACTTCGTAAGACTGCGAGGAAACGGCACAAATCTGAATATATCTGTAGCGCTTTTTTGTAGCAATGTTCATTAATGTTAGTAATATTGTATTTACTTTAGTTCTGAAGTATTTTATGGCTGTAGGAAGGTTCTTAGAATGATTCAATGTAAAAAACATGAGGATGTTTGAAGGTGAATTATTGTTAGTTAATGTGATTCTTCAGTTAGTGTGTCACAATGACAACCATTCTATGACGATGTACTTGATGTTAGGCTGAATTTCTGAAAAATATATGCGTATAATATTGTTAGATTCTGTGGAATTAAAATAACACGATATCTAGTAATGCAAATCTTATCCCTTAGAACCTTTTGTAATATTTATTTCTATAAATTTTCTCGCATCACTGGTTATTAAATGCAAACTTTCTTCTATTTACTAACACACAAAACATTCTCATACGATATTGACTATGTCCATCGTCAGTGAGGTTCAAATACCGCTCACTTACAGTGTTTTTGTTACTTACTTCTAATAATAATAATAATAATTATTATTATTATTATTACTATTGACTTTTTTTTCTCAGACTTAAGTCTGGTTAAAAATGGAACGTGACGCGGACCTCGGTCAAGCGTGACTTCCTTGTAACTGTATGGTATATGTTATATTGCATTTAGGAACTTTCGGGTAATTGAACATGTATCAATAATTACAGATTTTTGTAGTTGTATATATATGTTTGGATGTAGCTGTATTGCATTGATGTACTGGTGAATATTGTGAGGTATGACTCCTGTAGTTGATAGTATAATTGGGATAATGTCGACTTTATCCTGATGCCACATGTCCTTGACTTCCTCAGCCAGTTGGATGTATTTTTCAATTTTTTCTCCTGTTTTCTTCTGTATATTTGTTGTGTTGGGTATGGATATTTCAATTAGTTGTGTTAATTTCTTCTTTTTATTGGTGAGTATGATGTCAGGTTTGTTATGTGGTGTTGTTTTATCTGTTATAATGGTTCTGTTCCAGTATAGTTTGTATTCATCATTCTCCAGTACATTTTGTGGTGTGTACTTGTATGTGGGAACGTGTTGTTTTATTAGTTTATGTTTTATGGCAAGTTGTTGATGTATTATTTTTGCTACATTGTCATGTCTTCTGGGGTATTCTGTATTTGCTAATATTGTACATCCGCTTGTGATGTGATCTACTGTTTCTATTTGTTGTTTGCAAAGTCTGCATTTATCTGTTGTGGTATTGGGATCTTTAATAATATGCTTGCTGTAATATCTGGTGTTTATTGTTTGATCCTGTATTGCGATCATGAATCCTTCCGTCTCACTGTATATATTGCCGTTTCTTAGCCATGTGTTGGATGCGTCTTGATCTATGTGTGGCTGTGTTAGATGATACGGGTGCTTGCCGTGTAGTGTTTTCTTTTTCCAGTTTACTTTCTTTGTATCTGTTGATGTTATGTGATCTAAAGGGTTGTAGAAGTGGTTATGAAATTGCAATGGTGTAGCTGATGTATTTATATGAGTGATTGCTTTGTGTATTTTGCTAGTTTCTGCTCGTTCTAGAAAGAATTTTCTTAAATTGTCTACCTGTCCATAATGTAGGTTTTTTATATCTATAAATCCCCTTCCACCTTCCTTTCTGCTTAATGTGAATCTTTCTGTTGCTGAATGTATGTGATGTATTCTATATTTGTGGCATTGTGATCGTGTAAGTGTATTGAGTGCTTCTAGGTCTGTGTCACTCCATTTCACTACTCCAAATGAGTAGGTCAATACTGGTATAGCATAAGTATTTATAGCTCTTGTCTTGTTTCTTGCTGTCAATTCTGTTTTCAGTATTTTTGTTAGTCTCTGTCTATATTTTTCTTTTAGTTCTTCTTTAATATTTGTATGATCTATTCCTATTTTTTGTCTGTATCCTAGGTATTTATAGGCATCTGTTTTTTCCATCGCTTCTATGCAGTCGCTGTGGTTATCCAATATGTAATCTTCTTGCCCTTGACTATGCTATTTTTCTTACATTTGTCTGTTCCAAAAGCCATATTTATATCATTGCTGAATACTTCTGTTATCTTTAGTAATTGGTTGAGTTGTTGATTTGTTGCTGCCAGTAGTTTTAGATCATCCATGTATAGCAAATGTGTGATTTTGTGTGGGTATGTTCCAGTAATATTGTATCCATAATTTGTATTATTTAGCATGTTGGATAGTGGGTTCAGAGCAAGACAGAACCAGAAAGGACTTAATGAGTCTCCTTGGTATATTCCACGCTTAATCTGTATTGGCTGTGATGTGATGTTATCTGAATTTGTTTGGATATTAAGTGTGGTTTTCCAGTTTTTCATTACTGTGTTTAGAAACTGTATCAATTTAGGATCTACTTTGTATATTTCCAATATCTGTAGTAACCATGAGTGGGGTACACTATCAAAGGCTTTTTGGTAATCAATGTATGCGTAGTGTAGGGACCTTTGTTTAGTTTTCGCTTGATATGTCACCTCTGTATCTATTATCAGTTGCTCTTTACATCCTCGTGCTCCTTTGCAGCAGCCTTTTTGTTCTTCATTTATAATTTTGTTCTGTGTTATATGTGTCATTAATTTCTGTGTGATGACTGAAGTTAATATTTTGTATATTGTTGGTAGGCATGTTATGGGGCGATATTTAGCTGGGTTTGCTGTGTCTGCTTGATCTTTAGGTTTCAGATAGGTTATTCCATGTGCAAGTGTATCAGGGAATGTGTATGGGTCTGCAATGTAACTGTTAAATAATTTAGTTAGATGTGGATGTGTTGAGGTGAACTTCTTTAGCCAGTAATTTGCTATTTTATCATTTCCAGGGGCTTTCCAATTGTGTGTAGAATTAATTGCTCGGGTGACTTCATGTTGCAAAATTATCACTTCAGGCATTTGTGGTATCATCTTGTATGTGTCTGTTTCTGCTTGTATCCACCGTGCATGCCTGTTATGTTGTACCGGGTTTGACCATATGCTGCTCCAGAAGTGTTCCATGTCTGTTATGTTCGGTGGATTGTCTATTTTAATGTGTGTGTTATCCATTGTTTGGTAAAATCTCTTTTGGTTTGTGTTGAATGTTTGGTTTTGTTTCCTTCTATTTTCACTTTTTTTGTATCTTCTAAGTCGTTTGGCCAATGCTTGCAATTTCTGCTTTTTTTCATCTAATTGCTCTGTTGCTTCTTGTTGTGAGATTTTACCTAACCTTTTTCGTTTTTTGTCTGATATTTCATTTCTTATAAATTGTGTTAGCTGTCCGATGTCTTTTCTCAGTTTTTCTATTCTGATCTGTAGCCTGTGTTGCCATGCTGGTTTTGTGGGTTTCTTCTGTGTGTTGGTTTGTTCTGATCTCTGCCTAGTGTGTATATTTAGTGTAGTGAGTGCTCCTATATAAACCAGTAGTTGTAACTCTTCCATAGTTGTGTTTTCATTTATTTTCTTGTGTATGATTGTGTTGATAGTTTTTATTGTTGTTTCGACTTGTGGGTTATTTGGCGGTCTATGCAGGAATGGTCTAATGTCTGTATTTGTGTCTTTGTATTCTATATATGTCAGCTGAAATTTCTCTTCTGTATCTAACACGTGTGTCTCTGCGTGTTCTATTTGTGCTTGTTCTGGTGGCTGTCTTAAGATTTCGTTTTCCTCTGATTGTTTAATTGATGCGTGTTGGTCTTTGTTTGTTTGCTCTGGGATGTTTGAGTCCATTAATGTATTTTCTTCTTCTTCTGATTGCACATTATTTTGTTCCAGTATTTGTTGTACTTGTTGTTTGATGTTTTCTAATTCTGACTGGGGTATCCTGTTATTTTTGATTATTACACGGATCTGATCAGCTAGTCGTTGTTCTGTTAAAAATTTTAATTCCGGGTATCTGGTAATAAATGTTGTGTATACTTGTGATCTGTATCCAGTTGTGTTGGTTCCTAGGTTTGTTGCTTGGTAATAACAGAACATGAGGTGTCGATTGACTTCATCTGACCATCTCATCCTCTGTCTTTGTTTTCCTTCTAGGGTGGTTGCAGGAAGCATATCCTGCAAAACACCTCTATTTGGATTTAAATCATTTTCCAGTTGGCTAGCAGTGTCGTTACCATTGTGGGCGGGCATAGGGTTCAAGCGTCGTCCCCGACCATGACGGCGCTTGTCCGAGGCTTCTTTAGTTCTGTCCTGAACCAAGTAATCACACTAAAAGGGGGGTTAGCCCTATTAGTGGTTTGTTCTTTTCGTCGCCTTTTACGACTGGCAGAACATACCGGAGGCCTATTCTTCTCCCGGGCCTCCACGGGGTTTATTATTATTATTATTATTATTATTATTATTATTATTATTATTATTATTTGGGGAGGAAAACAAGGAGAGAGAGAGAATTAGTTTAGTCGGAAATTTCTGTATTGTGATAGGGAAAAGCACCATGAACAACACCCTAAAAGATCCTGACGAGTGAGGTGTAGTTTTCTTGAATAAATCGAAAACCACGGCTTGTAGCGAATAATATTTCCAGTTCAAAATTGAACTACATGAAATTTTCTACAAAAAGGTCGTACTTGTTTTTTCCTCTAGGGCTAATAGTTTCACGTTGCAGGGGACAGAACAACCGCAGATCATTAAAAATATTTTAATGGTATAAAACTAATGTTATGGACAAACGAAATGGGTTAATAACATACAATAAAAGCGTATACCACGTCTACGTGCAGAAGAACAGTAATAGGGGACAAATGGTGTTCTGGGGATGTGACGGAGTGGTGGGAGGGAGAGGAGTTAAATATAGATGCTTGACAGGAGGAGGTAGGTCGCCAGATGGTCATAGACTTCCCTTCTCATTAGGTCCGCAAATTGAGGAGTGAACAGACGAGTACCTATACATCCCAATAACCAACTTTAGCGTGTTCCGCAAAGTTATACCACAGCTGGCTTTATCAGTTACTGCCGACGCAGTGCGCAGACATGTTATGAGGGTGTTTATTTTCCAGAAAGCGTGATAACGCTACATGGAATACAGATACTCGATACTAACGTAAGAAACGCATATGAACAGAATGTATGTAAATATCTGCTCACTGTTGTACACTGCTAAAGGGGCAATTGATTCTTAGCTATCCTGTCCCGCAAAAGGCGACTTCGGCACCACAATATTGACGGGATGTTACATTTATGGCAGGCTCTTCAGTGTGGTAGACAGTTAACAGCTCACGCTTTTGTGTCTTCTTGAGTAATATCTCAATTCACAACTGCAAATAAATACTCGTTTAATAAACTAAGACACCGCTATATAAACGGGAGCTCAGTGAATCTGTCTACTCACACAAGAGAATTCGACTGAAAATACTGAAGTGATATAGTTCCACTGTAAACCGAAAAGCGAGCAGAGCTCATGGTGGAGGAAGTTCTCTTTCCTGGAAGAACACAGCAGCTGCCATACGGGAAGAACGAGAATCAATTTCCCCTGTAGAAGTGTAGAACAGTGTGCAGATATTCATGTAGATTCTGTCCATGTGCATTTCTTGCGTTAGCATTACTAGCAACGCGTATCTGCATTCCATGTAAAGTTACCACATATTGTGGAAAAGAAGCATCTCCCCTCGCCCACGAGCACGTCGGCACACTGCACGACTAGTGATACATAAAGTGCGGCGTGGAGGAGTGGTATATCTTCGTGAAACACCGTGAGGTTGCTTCTTGTGACGTAGTGTGGTCGACGAAGTGGAGAATCACCTGCTTTATGCAGTTTGCACACCGATGGGGCGGGGAAGTGCATAACCACAATTAGACGATCTGTCTTTTTCAAGTTTCTGTCTTCTCTCCCCCCTCCCCCTTCCCTCCCCCCCTCCCCCCCCTCCCCCCTTCCCCCCCCTGGGCCCATCCATCCTGGTCCGCAACCGACACACAATTTACCCCATTAATAAGGCTCAAGTGCACTTCGACGGGGTATGCACATTTAATATTTGTTTCTCGCCCATTTCACTAGAAGATACACATAATTTGTACTGTTTAACCTATAACTTTATAATCTGATGTTTTTTCCATCCCCTGCAATGCGGAAACTTTGTCTAAGAGAAAAAATGAATAGCAAACTTCATAGTAGGAAATTTAATATAGCTTAATTTTGTACAGAGAAACATTTTTACTAGAAGATTTGATGTGTGTTACTCAAGAAAAACATAGAAAAGTTACCTTAAAAAGTTCCTGCGCCATAACGCTCACACCCCAAGGTTAGGATTTTTGTATGTTCATGGCACTCCCACGTACCACTGTACAAAAATTAGCGGCTGCACGAATTTTTACCACCAGTTGACATTCCTTGGTCTTGGTGGACAGGGCTATAAAGCGCAACGAGGCTGTAAAAGAAGCGGATCCCATCTTCCCGGGGTCGCTGGCCATCGGCTAAAACAAAGCGACCAACAGCACTGCGAAGCTTCACGTAAACAGAGAGCGATTGTGCATATCTCGTTAAATCCACATGAAAAACGAAAACAAAATTTTTAAGTGTATTCAAATAAAGCTGCTGTTGATAAATCAAAATATAAATTAACAATTGTTTACCTGTCGTGGCCCACGCGGGAATGACAATGGTACCGTCTATTTTTAACGTAACACACAGCTCCAACGCTTTCAGGCTAGTAAGACATGCCGGCCATTGGTTGCGTTGAAGTGCTAATACCTGCGAAGCGAACTGCAGCGCTTATAACATTACGTCGATAATGTATCAGACGTTATCATAGGTCATTACACAAGCACAAGAAACTAGCAAAATATTGAGAGTTGAGCTTAAAGAAAATCTGAATTAGTAACTAGGATATCGTATTCGTAATAGCCATCTTCCGTGCAATGTTCATGCTTTTTTTTTTTGTATGCATTTCGCATCGAATAATGCTGTGTAACTTCTGTATGGTGATAACTATGTACAACCACATACCCATCAGATAACACACACAGCTTAATATGTCTCTGTTCGTATTATATGCTTCATTGGTTAATTAACTTCAGTGTTACTCACCAAAGTGCTTGAAAATAAAATAAAGCTTCCCAACGCATGTACAGTAATGAACACACTGTCTATTACCGGCGTAAAATTGCTCGCCCACTAATATCTTCCGTATCGGGGTGTTACTATGTGGTGTAAGATGTTTGTCAGTAACGAGCCAAATATTAATTTCGGCTATTACTTCCTTACCTCAAAGTACTGTTTTCAACATCCTCTCCCACGTGTATAATTTTACAGTCGCACACAATAGAATTAGTATAGCTGTAATTTAACTATGGTAGTTTGGATCTACCTTCCTCATGAGTAAAGGTAACTTACGCTCGCCAGTCACGTGGAGCTCTAATGAGAGAAAGTTACTGTAATCCTGTCTTTGGAGGAGTGTTTCGTCACTGGTATTACAAGAATAGACAGGAGCAAGTTAGTGTCAAAGATTTTCAGTATGAACTTGTCCCATGTGTTTAAACCCACCACTGCCCCTCGAATCACCTCTCTGTGTTACTAACTAATGACCTGTGATTCGGCCTTCGGATGACTACTTAAAGCTCGTCGGATCCCCTTGTTACTATTAAAGAGGAGATGGTAAAGGCTAGGATGTGGAGGCAGTAAGCACGCGCATTAATCTCGCTCGTTAGTGACCGTGGGGGCTACTCAGGAGTGGGGGTACCGAGATACTAGAGTCTGGAGCTCATGAGCGAGGCGACTCGAGCATACTTCTAGTGGAAGGGAAAGCGGCAAAATCTGATGACGAATGACCTACAACGAAAACTGCACGCTTGATAATTACACTTTTAATTAAAACATTATTTCATTATCGTAATATTTTGGTCTTTTCATTATCTTGCCCCCTGTCTACTATCTGATGTGGCGGTGTTTCTTAACACTACTCTTCGTTCGTTGAGATCATGCCTAGAAGCAAAAGCTTTGCTTGTTATAATCATACCGATACTAGATTTATAAAGTAGTTCAAAGACAGTTCAGTTAAATAATTAGTATTACTGAAGATCTGACTTAGAGTGAAGAATTGCATGCCTCTCATTTGTACTGAAGGTAACCCATGAGACCGCAATTGTGTTGAAGAACTAACTGGAATTCGGTAATTTCGTGTGTGGTGTTAATCAGATTCGTGCGATTTTTTTCGTTGTGTTGGTAAACATGCCTGAAACGTACCTGTACAGTGTTCAGTATGTTGCCAGCTTTCGGAAACGTTACGTATATATTTGGTAGAATCAGCGATTATTTTGTATAAAAATAGGTCAGATAATTGGTATTAAATTTCGCTGTAAGAACTAAATAACGTGCAGCGAAGTTACAGAAAAGTTACATTCATTTTTTTATTATGCTATTAGTAAAACAATGGTTTACAAGTGATGTTAGCATGTTGAAGAAAACTATGAGAATGCTTAAGAAGACAAGCGTCCTGAACGCCCCACCATATCATCAGCCGACGAAATCGTAGAAAAAGTGAAAGAAATCATTATGAACGATAGCCGAATCCCACTTTCACAATTCGTGATTGATGTTAGCATATCACTTCGCTCGCGCTGCGAATTGTTTTGGGATGATTTAAGTATGAAACGTATGACGACAATATTTGTTCCAAACTAGTTGAATTCCGAACAGAAACGGCGGCGAACGCAAGTTGCTTAGATGCTGCTTAGTGAAGTCAAAGACTATGCAGAACTACTGAAACGTGACACAGCAGGCGATATAAAAATTGGTTCACAGATACGTCGAAACTAAAGCCGTCAGCACACGGACAAGGCAGCTAACATTGACGTGCACGCAGACGGGATATCAAACGTCATGAGACACAGTGTCGTCGGCACATTTACTAATAACAAATCTTAACAAGAACAAGCTTTTCATGGATCGTCGAGGTGTCGTTGCCTTAAAACGGCTTACTCTCAAAACACGCGAGGTATAACGTGATAAATAACCGGTACAAAAATTCTTCAACCATCAACATAATGTTCCCTGTCGGTTTATTGCAACGATTCGTTATCGAGACATTCAATGTGCTAGTGTTCAGAAACAGCGTGTTTTAATGGGATGTTAGGTATACCATAAAACCGACCAATCGTAGGCTTCCAGTGAACACGACAAATAATATACGGCGTCTCGCGTTCTGTGGGGCTCAAGATTTATGCTTGCGATGTAGAGAGCGTTTTTGCTTTGTTTGTTCTGCTTTAAGTGATAAGTTACCTAAATAGCACAGAAGTAACTACGTGTGTCACATAGATGAGATTAAAAACGCATCGTTGAAAGAGCTAAGAGGCATCTCAAGACAAAGTTGCGGTAGTGTTCCAGGAGTTGTAGAAGGCGCTGAAAGAAGTGTGTTATATCTAAAGGGAAGTACGTTGTAGGGAGTTACACTGACTTGGAGAAAGTAATAAAATTCCTTGCAAGTTATAAAAATTACAGATA
This sequence comes from Schistocerca cancellata, assembly GCF_023864275.1. NCBI lineage: Eukaryota > Metazoa > Arthropoda > Insecta > Orthoptera > Acrididae > Schistocerca > Schistocerca cancellata. The sequence goes on from NC_064629.1 coordinate 274,845,212, forward strand.
TTTTTTGAATATACTTTGGCTTCCTTTTAACCACTATCTGAGTTGAAAATAGCAGTAACAGACATTTACTCTTTCAAATATAGGTACTGTCCCTTTTACTTGCTTCTTAAAAGTAATAAAGCCATTGTTTACAAACTAGGTGCAAGAGAAAATAAAATATTATTGTGATTTGCGTAATGATCCCAAGCTGAAACTTGGTGGGCGATTGCTTCGGCGAATAAGAAATAATAATCGCATATTTCGATAAAATGACAAACACTTTTTCTAAGCAAGTTATCAAAGATCATTTTACATTACAGTTGGCGTTTAAATTTTGTAACTGCGATATTTAGTGACATTGCCAAACTTTCGTAACTGAGTTGTTTATCATGTGCAATCTAGACGTCTTAAATAAGACGATGAGCGAAGAAAATGATTTTAACACTCCACTGCTCAGAAACTAATACAGTTAGGAAAATAAACGTCGCCATTCTTACATGGTTGTAAGAGTGGACAAGGGAAACTTCAGGGAAATACGGTGACACTGGCTTTGGCACCTCGTTAATTTGGCATGAAGTGATGCAAATTTCTAATAAAATTAAACAGTTATTCCCTTGAAGTTATCCCATTTCGATCTACGCAGCTTTTTACGAATCTGTCCCGTGGAAACTAAGCCCCTTCCGACAATATTAATAGAAAGTCAGTTTCCATAGCATTGTGGTAAACTGCACTCGTTTGTAAAAGACTCTTCAGGGCCCCGCGCAACATACGCCCTCGGTCTGTCGCTCACTTCGGCCTCTGTACACACGAGCGATATACCAAACAATTTAAACCAGTAATTTACTTCAAACGCCACTGTTTAGTGAATTTCTGCTACGGAAAAATGACTGTTTACCAACAGTGGTAGTTGATCACAGTAAGTGGACTAATATAAGAAAAAATATTGGAATTTATTCACCCTGTCTGGAAACGCTTCTATTGGAATAATAGGTTGTGTTACTGAATACGTTGCACTTTTCATTGATACTAAGTGTGTTCTGTACTTCTTTACAGTCGCCTTCGCAAATACGTCTTAAAATCCTCAACTTTTTCGTTTATTAATCTTGTAGTTATAATACAAATATTTTCCCAATGAAGTTGCAGTCTGACTAACAATAGAAATATTTACCAATAGCAGCATTTTGGTTTGTATGAATTCCTGACGGCGCTTTATGTTCCTCCTACCGTCTTTACATCTTGTGCCTGTTGCTCTTCCGTTCGCTCAAATACGAAATTGCTGGGGCTACTGTACTTCCTGGGTGGTGAATCGGACAAGTCTCCTCCGTTTATACCGACCACTTGTCCTTACAAAACTAGACTATGGCTGTTCCGTTTATTCATCTGCACGTCCGCGCATCTTAGCACCGTCGTAACGCAGTCCTCCACCGTTTAATACGTTTGGCCACTGGCGCGTTCTACGCTAGGTCGGTTGAGAGTCGTACCTCGGCCTGCTAGCTCTTCGATTCCTTCGGATGATCTCCGTATTGACGTCTGTCGACAGATGGTGTCACTTCGCGATCACCACTGGTGTTCTCTTCACGGGAGCAAGCTCTGGGGAATGAAACCTCTCCCAGTGGCTTAGCTTATCTCCTCTCGGCCCCCTCGTCACGATCAGATCATTTTAGCTAGGTTGCCTTTGGCCACTAATTATTTAGCCATCGTTATTTGTTACGTGGTGATCCCCCATCACTTTGTGCTCATTGGCATCAGCCTTAGACTGTTTGCCATTCCATGACCCAATGCCCTTTTCTTTAACCGCTTACGTTCCAATGTTTGTTTGCCGTCTGAGTTATCGGGCATTTTAGCGAACGACGCACGGCTGTCGACCGCGTTTTACTTTTTATGCGTCGTTGCAATATGGCGAAGGACTCTTTAATCTTTGTTTCAGAACCTCCGCTGTCGCTAGGCATATTTTGTGGACCTCTCTCGAAGGGAAATCTTTGTTTTTTAGCTCCTTCCCTTTGTCGATTAGGGGCAAATTATCCTTGCATTTGTTTTTGCGACCTAAAACAAAAAACAGCACTTCTGGTTTTCATAACTGTCATTGTAAGAACCTATGAAATGACAATGGACTAAGGACAGCTATAGAATAGGTATGCCCTAAAAATTAAATTCTCGGTATTAGCTCATTCTCCTTGAAAGCTAAAAAACTATAAATGATGCGTCTGGTTGTTTCATACTTAATCGAAAATCACATGCCACAGCCTGGTATATAGTTACTGTCAACGTGAACGTCATATCGATATCTAGTTCTCCCTCAGACGCTTCAATATGTTGATCACTGCTAAATCTAAGGGTGTCAATGATATTGTATCTCTTCTTATTATGTGGCATCTGCGGTTTCAGCTTCGCCGTCCGGAGTGGTTCATGCTCCGTGAATAGCTATAAATTCTAACATGAAGTTCCTACTTCGCGGGACCATTGGCAACGAACAGTTACACAACAGTACTAAATCACTAGACAAAGGAGTTGCAAACAGGCCTTAAGTGTGAATTCTGGACGATGGATTGCTGCTGCCTTCGAGCGATCGATCGTTGATTTGTGTGATTTCACCACACACGTACTACCTACGTACAGATTCTGCGACCAGGCGACAAACTGCTGCTATCGGGTGCTCGAGTGTGGAGCCTTTTGAGCAGTAAGAGGACGTCGGGAAGCCGCAAACTTGCTGCCGCAGACATCTGTCGCCGGCTCTTTCCCAGTTCACCTCACAGCTGCAACTTAGCGAGGCTGTAGGCTGAGATGACAGTCTCTATAATAAGAGAACATATGCTGGCGTCAGGTGTCACCATCATCTTTCGGTGTTTTCCATACTCACACACAAAGCACTACACGGCACACTCATTCATGAGAGTCGTCTAAACTATGCAGATTAATGCGAGACAGATCTCGCAGGAAAAACGCTCCCACTTGCATTTGCCTCAAGACAGCGCATTCTGGATTGTCCGAGAAGCACTTTCTTTTGCACGAAGAGTAACTTCAGCTTGAATGTGAAATCGCTTATTTGTTTCACCATCAGTCACAGGCGGCATAAGTGCTAATTTTTGCCGCGCGGAAATAGCCAAGTGGTCTGAAGCGCTGCAGTCATGGACTGTGCGGCTGGTCCCGGCGGAGGTTCGAGTCCTCCCTCGGGCATGGGTGTGTGTGTGTTTGTCCTTAGGATAATTTAGGTTAAGTAGTGTGTAAGCTTAGGGACTGATGACCTTAGCAGTTAAGTCCCATATGATTCCACACACATCTGAACATTTTTTTGCTAATTTTTCTGATTATTGCTTCAGTGTACTGCAGTTCGGTTTCGTGTAACAGTAATGTCCCATTGTCTACCAGGAGGTAGGAAGGTAGGAAATTTTAAATTTTTAGCACTTTACTAACAGGCGAAGGATGGTAATCTAACAGTAAAAGGCTAGAGCTCACGTACTCGTACGTTCAATAAAATTTGACGCTGGAGGCAGTAATTCAAATCAAGCAAAGCATTTTGAAAAATATCAGCAACGGATGGGATAACAATGTAACATATATAGTTGGGAAAACGAAAAAAGGAAAGTAGCACCTTGGTTAAACCGATTACATTTGTTCAGTTTGAGCGACGCACCGACTGACGAAAGAAATCCAGTCCCACTTTCAGCTACAGCAGGCTTCTTTCTTTCTCCTCTTCCTCCATTTCTTGTTCTTATTATTATTGTTGTTGTTCTTCTTCTTCACTGAAAAGCAGAAATAGTCGTATCTCACTTCGTTAATGCCAGTAGTGCTTCGCAATAACATGACACAGCAAAGTGACTTTGTGAAATATTCCAGTATGATTTACGAAAATTCCAGCGCAATGCTTTATTCGTAGGCTTATTTACACCTGCAAATTCTCGTTCAGTGATGAAACAAGTCGCACAATTGACGGTGGTGGTAAGCGTTTGTAGCAAAAAGGAACTAAAAAACACCATTACTTTCCAGTACAATCAGGAGTGCTGTCTTGAGTGTGTCAAACAGCAAACTCTGATTAACTTAGTTTTCAAATTAACAGGGACAACGCATAATAAAAAGTGACGATATAAAGTGTATGGGAACGTGGGCTCAGGTTTCTGTCAGTGGAACATTTTTTGTGTTCTCGTCATTCATAGAGGCTGAAGCAACCTTTAGTGTAATCACGTATTCCCGAATATCGATCTTGCGTATAACGAGCGAAGCGACAGCTGATTCTGCGTTGACTATTATAATAGCAGTAATCCTGCCGGTATCTCTGGGGAAGGCTCGCAGCTGCTATCGAACTAATGCGCCAACTGCCGTGTCTGCCAAAACCTGATAAAAGCTTACATATATATGAGAGTGAGTGACTCCGCACTGGCTGTGTTAAAGTTGCACTGCTACCTTTATACTGCATGTAAACAACCGCTGTTTAATCGAAATGAATGGGATGTTACTGAATACGTCTTTACTTACTTTGATGGAATGGCTATCTCGTAATACGGCCATAGACGTGCCAGCGATATGTGCTCTTGTAACATCATGTATGAAATAATCGTAGATGCCGTTACTTGCTGGTTCTCCGAAAAAGGGTTGCTGTATTTTGTTCACATACATATCAATAGTTACATTTCAGTGGGAAACGTTCGATCCAGTAATTCGTGTTCTACTAATTGCACACTCCATTTTTTACATATCATTCAGTGCTCCCTTATGTAACAGATGAGTATTTTCAGAACTTTAACGTCGATTGTTTAAAGGTCATATAACTTGATATAAATGCAGCCATGCTTCATTAGAAAAAAAACCTTTGAGAATCGACCACCTCATCACACACTGACTACAATAGCTAGTCGCAGTGCTGAACTCGAGAGGCATAAGTGGGTTAGTTAGGAGATGCACTGCCGTTAATTTGTTAGTACGTAGCTCAGTGATCAGATGCTACTGACACACCAGTCTGTAAGTGTTACACTGTGGAACAAGATTCTTGAAATTTTCTCCTAAGCCGTCCTAACTAGTTTGGTTTGGATGAAACAGATTCGCCACTTACCAATGTCCGAGGAGCTGGTCAGACTGTGTGCCTTTATTCCCAGTATCGGGTAGACCGTGCTACGTCTGAGACAGCGCATTCGTCGTACAAAATGTACAATACTGGGAGAAATGACGTTGTATCCATTACCCAGTCTTAAGTCACCTTCTCACAGGAAGTGAAAATATTCGAGAATGAGGAGCTGGTTACGTCACCGCATGGAATTCCACGTTCCACTACATTGCGAAGGGTGAAATGGAAAATCTGCACTGCTGGTTTTTCCTCATGGGGAGGAACATGGCCAGTGATATGCTACATCGGTTTTGCTTCAAAAGCAGAATTTTGGATACGCCACATTGTATGAAGTCTGCGGAGTTGATCTCCGCATTTGGTGGTATTTTACTATAGTGTATGTGGTATGAAATAAGCTGTTTCAAAGCACCAGCGTGTTGAGGACCTCTCGAAAAAGCGTCGTTTTAGGTACGGTTTGTAATAATAAAAAGACAGGAAACTACATATCGGTAGTTACAGGCTTCTTATGCTTGACGCTTTACATGTTATAACTTCAGTGCTATGGAAATTCACCCTTTAAGTACTTCGGCACTATGCTGTTTTAACAAAAGCGCGTACTTTTCGGTGCAGTTTGTAACAGTTAAATAATGGAATTTGTTGTTAACCCTTTTACAAACTGCACATCGTAAGTAGAAAGCTGCTGTCCTGTTTAAGCTGTAGCGTAGTTGATAGTGCCACGAATTGTAAAGAGAGAGGTAGCGGGATTTCGTTAATTATTTCCAAATTTCTTTTTCTATCTTAGGTTTTCTAAAAGATTCTGGGACATTTTTTATTAATTTAATAGAAGTTTTATCTGAAATGGTTGATGTTATTGATAGTGAATTTGCTGCAACTATGATTGTTTAAGCCAACGACTAAAACGTTTCTCTAGTGGCCAGTGGCTGCCGGTATGTGACAGAAGGTAAACACAACACACTAGAAGTTGCCGCCATTATGAAACTTCGTGTAAATTGTATTTACTTGTCTCTCGGTTTTACGGACTACCTCATGATTGCGTCTTGTCAGTGAATATGTTTATCAGTGATGATTAGTAGCCTCGAAAAAATCTCCCATTCGCATGAAATTACCAAACGAATCTCAGTCTTGAAACCTACGCGATGAAGTACGTTGCTTCAGAATGATGGTTGTGAAAACAACGTCCAGAATATGCATGTCATGTATGATGAAACTGACATCAGGAACTCACTATACTTCAACTATATTCAATTTAAAGCCTAAAATGTGATGATATTCTGTTGAGTTAACGAATAACATCCAATATGTATTTCAAATCGTTGTGCAGCATATGTGGTGTTCCTGTATCAGCATTTCACTGTTGAAGTCACTGACGAGTCAAAAATTTTCTTCGCGATTTCCTCCGCAATTCTTCGACGATCACTAAAAGAGGTAATGCAACTATTATAACTGCGGGATTAGCACATCAGATGCGGCCGACAACTGCCGTTGGAGTGTGCTGCGGTCGCAGCTCAGGAAGAGGGGCACGTTCTGAGAGATGTAGGAGGTTGTTCCAGAGCGTGCAGCAGTCATGACGAACACCACTATTGGCGTGCTTCGCAGTGACTGTGAAATCATTGGCATAGCCTTTTCTGTTACCACAGATGGCGCCTAACTGTCGCCATTTGTACTAGAGTAACAGGACTTCTAAAGGGCCCAGCTGTATTTTACCGGATCAAAGCATAACATAGAATTCCTGATGTGTCCACCTGGCGTCTTCAGCTCATACAGTCGTCCTACCACACATACAGCACGTTATGTCTCCAGTCGGCTGCATTTGCTGTGTGGTTTCAGTGGCCCTGCAATGTAACACTCTAAGGCTTTGATCACGGAAACAATGTGTCCCGTAGTTTATAGGGATGTTAGCTATACTTTCTTATGCATATTTCTTCAGATACAATAGCGAATTGAAATTCTGTTGGGTTGTTATACGTACGCCTACAAAAACCTCTCATGAAGATACCAGTTATTCCTGTTAGTAAAAATTCTCTCTTACTTTCCAGCTGAGTAGCAGGTATTATTAACATTTCAGGAGCAAAATTACTCTTTCCTAAACGCAGTACTAATCTGAACTGCTCGCAGATTCGCGATCTTCGATAAGCACTGCGTACCAACTGAAATGTCCTCCCTCCCACTTAATACTGAACACATAGGCATGAACCGCGTTGTTAGTCAGTCATAAGGCACGAAACTGATATCACGCTAAGTGATTATGCCCTTTCTAGGTATTTACTTGTCTACTCAAAGTTAATAACGACAAATTGTGGTGGCGATCATTAGAACAAAGGAGTGTTTCGTTGCGGCAGCATATTCTCATGGAATTTTAATCACCCGCTTTCTCCTAGGAATGTGGAAATATTTGTATTTGTCCTACATAAATATGTAAAAATGATAATCGTAATTAAATAAGGAAAATCGGAGCTCTCTCACACAGGATTTAAGTTCTCGTTTCTCCCGCGCGCTGTTCGGGAAGGGTAGAGAGATAGCTTGAAAGTGGTGCGATGAATCTTCTCTCAGGCACTCAATTGTGAATTACAGGGTAATCACCTAGATGTAAAGAAGAAATATAATCAGTTATTTTCCACTGTATACAGTTTTCCATGTTCATTCAGAAATCATATCTTCTCTGTAATTTAGACATACATGGTTATTACAAATGATTGAAGCGATTTCACAGCTCTACAAAAACTTTATTATTTGAGATATTTTCACAATGCTTTGCACACACACACACAAAAACTCAGTTTTTTTAGGCATTCACAAATGTTCGATATGTGCCCCTTTAGTGATTCGGCAGACATCAAGCCGATAATCAAGTTCCTCCCACACTCGGCGCAGCATGTCCCCATCAATAAGTTCGAAATCATCGTTGATGCGAGCTCGCAGTTCTGGCACGTTTCTTGGTAGAGGAGGTTTAAACACTGAATCTTTCACATAACCCCATCACTTCATCTCTGAAAACAAGTTTCGCACTGAACGCATCCTCTTCCATGAGCTGTTGCAACCGCGCCGAAAATTCAAAGCGTTTGACTTTGTCATCGGGTGTCAGGGCTTGTAGCAATTGTAAACGGTAAGGCTTCTGCTTTAGCCTCTTCCGTAAGATTTTCCAAACAGTCGGCTGTGGTACGTTTAGCTCCCTGCTTGTTTTATTCGTCGACTTCCGCGGGCTACGCGTGAAACTTGCCCGCACGCGTTCAACCGTTTCTTCGCTCACTGCAGGCCGACCCGTTGATTTCCCCTTACAGAGGCATCCAGAAGCTTTAAACTGCGCATACCATCGCCGAATGGAGTTAGCAGTTGGTGTACCTTTGTTGAACTTCGTCCTGAAGTGTCGTTGCACTGTTATGACTGACTGATGTGAGTGCATTTCAAGCACGACATACGCTTTCTCGGCTCCTGTCGCCATTTTGTCTCACTGCGCTCTCGAGCGCTCTGGCGGCAGAAACCTGAAGTGCGGTTTCAGCCGAACAAAACTTTGAGTTTTTCTACGTATCTGTAGTGTGTCGTGACCATATGTCAATGAATGGAGCTACAGTGAATTTATGAAATCGCTTCAATCATTTGTAATAGCCCTGTATATGTCCTGTGTAATGAGAACGTGTCTAGAAAAGAAGCCTGTCAAAAAAAAGAAAAAAATACGGTACGTAAACATCATTCCCAGCACATTTGTGGCTTCAATGGCATGTTTTCATAATTTTCTTTTTAATTTCCTCGTTGGCTTCTGTTGGTGTTCAACAATTAAAGACCTTGCATGGTCTTTTGCACTAAGTTGTCACATGGTGCAGGCACTGTTCTCGAAATCACATTTTCGGCGCGACATGGAAAATATGAAATCAGTCAGCCTGTTGGCAGCATTCCTGTACTGATGTGAAGTGTCATGCTGGGATTCCACCATGATATGTGTCAAGAACTGTCTTGATGCAAGAGGTCAGGGTGCGGGTATCAAGTTACAGCAGTGTTGAACATACTCGTGTCCTGTTGTGCACCAAATGCAGTGCGTAAATTTGCACTATAAGCTAAAGTTTATCAAGAAGGCAAACTTACGGACTGGCCCTCTTAGATTTCTTCATATTTATAGGATTTGGAGGTCGAGGCCCGACGCGCGAAGCAAGTCTTAAAAACTCGGAAAAGCCGCCATTGAAAATTGTTTGGGTTCTGAGCGCTGTCATGTAAAAAAAAGAAAAAAAAAACGAAAATTTCTAACACAACCTCCAGTACCAGAGTGCGTATCTTTCAAGTATTGTAAGCGTGCAGGTGTTGGTTCGATTCTAGTTTGTAGTAACTTAATTTTTTATTAATTCGATATTTAACATCAAATGGAGATGTCAGTAAAAAACATGGAATCATAAATTACTAATGAAAAGATATTTATTTTAAATTTCTTGTTAGCACTCGCATTTTAGTGGCATTATTAATTATAAATAAAACTCTCCGACATTATATTAACGCATTCCACTCCATTTGGTATTTGCCGGGCACAGAATTGTACATCACAATGGGTCTGAAATCTCCATCTCCTTGGTCTACTCTTACCTTATTCAAACGATAGCTGTTCCCGGCCACGCGTTGCTGTGATTCAGTGTGGTTAAATGGAAATGGATGGGAATTGGATGTGAGCCCCAATCACGTTCTCCCCCGTCTCTGTCCATCTCCCCCCTCCTTTCCGTTATCTATCTCCATTTCGTCCAACCACTTCGTCTGTGTCCTCTTCTCCCCTGTCTCTGACCTAGAGCTTTGTTTATTCTTATTCCATATTCAGATTCTGTACTAGTATTCTAAACATAAGCCATAAATACAATTTGACTGTTAGCCAACAACGTTTCAAAAATGGCTCTGAGCACTATGGGACTTAACATCGATGGTCATCAGTCCCCTAGAACTTAGAACTACTTAAACCTAACTAGCCTAAGGACATCACACACAACCATGCCCGAGGCAGGATTCGAACCTGCGAAACAACGTTTCAGTTAGGTGTATAAAACCACGCACGTATTGGAATACAACGTTGTCAAAACGAACATTCACATTTTTATTTATATTGAGTCATATTTAATTAAAATTTCCATTTGGTAATGAATATGTAATTTCAAGGAAAGTATAAAAAATTGCTACTAGAGCGATGCGAACGTGTTACTTCAAATTATTAAATTTTTACTCCACCCACTTACGAGCAACTATATTAATACGTTAAAATGGTTTTTACTGAGTAGCGTTCGGAAGTCTTGTAACCATAAGACAATGTTTTTCGAAGCGTTGTTTTAGAATTACATCGTACTGCTTTATGTAATTGACATCCAAGCACTGACCTTCAAATCCTATAATAAGAAGAAAATAGAAGGCAGCCAGTCAGTAAGACTGCTTCGTTCTCACTTTTGCTTCTGAGCGACAAAACTTGGCATTTTGTCTCAGTTGCACACATCTTCTGCGATCCAGCAAATGTAATAAACATTGATCCCGAAAATGTGCAGAGACGTTGCAAATGCTCTGTTTCGGCAGTTTTATAACAATGGTCATTAAAGTCCGAAGCAGACGAACGTATTTGGGCGAATGACTAGCTTGCAGACCATTTTCTACTACGCGAAGGAGTATGATGCGCGGGTTGGGAACGTTTATCGCCGGCAGCAAGGAGTGTGTGGCCCGACGGTGTTGTGTGGGGGACGGGCTGGGCGTCAGCTGGCACCCGCACTGCGGCTGAGGCGGCGCCGCTGCCTGCCCGCTGCCCCAGCACCACTTGATGTGAGAGGTTCGTTCATCGCTGCTCTCACCAATAACGGACGCCCGGCAAAACAACCCGCTGCGCCCAGCAAGGCAGGCGCCCACTGGCCTTTGTGTTAATAAATCCTTAGAATTTAACTGTCCAGCAGTTCCTAACATTTCGCTGTGGGCTCTCTCAGGCGAATGCGGCTGCACAATGTGTTCAAGAAATATGAAATGAGAGCGAGCACAGATCTTTATGTACACGAGTACGGTGATAAAGCATTTTTATAGCTATTTCGGTAAGCATTCCATCCGCTGCAGCCTTCAATTTATATTTGACTAGAATAATCCGGGGTGAATCACAAGGTAAATGTTAATTATAGAAAAGAAAATCTACTTCCTCTTATTCTTCCGGCAGTGTTACACGATTCTCGTAGACGCAACGTGCGATCGGTCGTGAAACGGGGAGTGCTGTTTAGTGGGCTATAGGTGGTCCTCTGTTTTGGGATTCTCTTGACCTATCGCTTAGTTAAATATGTGAAGTACAGGATCAGGCATAATAGAGAACGGTTTTTAAAAGGCTGTTAATTAAAAACACTTCCCTAAAACCTATTTTTATTTCATAATCTTACAATACGCGAAAAAGCATTTTCTGCAATAGTAAAAATGGGTTATTTTTTTTGAAGGTAACTTCGGTAAGATGGCGTCCATTCGGACTCTCACATTCCTCCAGCCGGACTTTGAAGTTTGTTCAAATGGCTCTGAGCGCTATGGGACTTAACATCTCAGGTCATCAGTCCCCTAGAACTTAGAACTACTTAAACCTAACTAACCTAAGGACATCATACACATCCATGCCCGAGGCAGGATTCGAACCTGCGACCGTAGCGGTCACGCGGGTCCAGACTGAAGCACCTAGAACCGCACGGCCACACCGGCCGGCGACCTTGTAGTGACTCATCACTTTACGCAGCATTGCCAGTGGGATTTGAACAACTTTCCGCTCTCCCAGGGCTTCAATTGTTCGAGGTGGGTTATCCTGTTAATCTTCGCTTTTCTGATAACACCACAAGAAAAAGTCGCATGTTGTGAGGTCCGGTGAACAACAGGGCCATGCAATATTACCATTTCGGGAGATTACATGATTTGGAAACAAATGATTGACAATATTCGTGCTTAGTCGAGCAGTGCGGGAGGTTGCTCTGTCGTCCTGGAAAAAGTCTCATCGTTCACTTCGTGGTGTGCAAGTTGTGGAGTAAAAAAAGTTTCCCGACAGGTCTTTGTATCTCTGCAAAATCACTTTTACAGTATTGCCAAGCCCATCTAAAAAAAGTATAGTCCTATGATGCCTAATGAAGACATGGCGCACCATACAGTAACTTCTACGGAGTGCAGTGGTTGTTGATGCAGTTATCTATGATTAACGTCCAACCCAAACGGAAAGTTCTGCTTCTTCACATAACCGGAGAGATGGAAGTGAGCATCAATCGTCCACAAACGGTTTACAGTGTTCTCGTCTTGATTAATCATGTCCAAAAATTCTAAGCAGAACTGGCTTCGGCTCTCCCAATCTGTTTCCGTAAGGGCCTGAACCATTCGGATTTTGTAGGGGTAAAAGTGCAAATTCTGGTGTAAAATTCTTCTTACCGTTCTGTTCGAAATCCCAAGTGTAGCACTGTGCCGGCGAGCTGAGCGACGATTAAAACTTCTACACGTTCGATGTTTTCAGGTGTGGGCACAGTTTTTGTCGTTGACGCAGTCTCCTCAAAGTTTTCAAACTAATTTCTAAACGCACAGGCAGATGGCAGCTGCAGATTCCGATCAATGTTGAAGTGGTTGCGGAATGCACGACGTGCTAGCTGGCACGAACTACCGTTTTGATAAAATGCCGAGACAGCGTACACACGATGCTGTGGGGTCCAGCGCTCCGTTATGACAAAATGCTACTTCGCGCCAAACGTTAACTGATGCTATCCCCGTCACCTGCCTCTGACGCAGCCTGATTTGCGCACTTTTTAAAATCGGTCGAGATTATGCCTCACCCTGTATTTGTTGGCAAGGAAAAACATGGTTCTGGAAAATTTTTACCTATTTGCGTATTCTGTCTTGCACTATTTTCCAGTGATCTGGCCAGCTGCTGCTAAGGAATAACTCTCCGCCATTATACTATCGCATTCCACTCCACTTGGTATTTGCCGGGCACAGAATTGTACATCACAATGGGTCTGAAATCTCCATCTCCTTGGTCTACTCTTTTGCACATATCTGCCATTTTTGTGCGTCCTAAAATGTTACAGCGTCACCGAGCGCAATGGTTAGGAGGCAAATCTTGCATGCTGGAGGCGCGGGTCTCTTAATTCCATCTGGCCGGACTGATGTAGGTTTCCGCGTTGTCTCTAAATACCGAGTGGTCATTATTACAATGCAGCTACTTACGGAGGTCCAGTGTGTGCTGTCATTATCGTATGGCAGCGAAATTTGGCAGATATGCTAACGCGTTAATGCGGAACTGATTTACGCTGGAAAAAAAAAACGCATTTGTGGCTGCCAGGTGCAAATCTGGCGCTGTGAATACAAGAAAGACGTATATAAATGTTCCCATTGTCAATGAATTAGGAACGGGACGTGGGCATAAACTGTCAAACAAATCAAAAAGGCACTACGGTTACTTTATTATTAACCGCTGTTTACACGATTTGTTCAGCATGAGCACCGGCGACGTCAACGAAATGATGCATCCGTAAAATGATGTAATCACGTAGAAAACGAACGTGTCCATGGTGAACGCGTTATTTGAGATCACCGGAGCCAAAAGTTTACGTAGATTCAGATCGGGTGATCTTGCAGGCCATGCATCTGGAAAACCTCTGGAGATAACACGTTCGTGGGAGACTGCATTAAGCGGATCTATCGCTGGGCGAGCGACATGAGGTGTTGCCACATCTTGCATCTAAAGAGTAGTTTCCACACAGTTGCCCTTTTCCAACGCAGGTATCACATGCTGTACACGGAGGTCTCGATAATGTCCAGACGTCATGGTACACCTGACTGACCCTGTGGGTGTATTCTCTTCACAGAAGAACGAATCGAGAATAAAGGGGCCTGTCAGTCCACACCACAATGCCACATAAGACTAATGTAACGGCTCTTCGTGCACAACACGCGGTTTAACAGTATCTTGTGTATTCACTGCACCCTGTAGAATTAAATCTACCTCGTCACTTCATACAATATAGCCCGGCCACATGTCATCAACTTCGATCCGTTTTAGGGACAGAATAGTAAATTCAGAGCGTTTCTGTGGATCATGAGGATTCAGTTGCTGTACCGTCTGGATGCACTAGGCGGGGCACGTGCTGCATTGTCAGTTACAGCAACAGCGACCGGGATAGAACGCCTTCCTTTTCCAGATGCCACACCAAGCTCACCCGTGTTTTCGAATGTCATTACCTTAATAACTCTAACTGATGACGGGAACTCTCCTCTTACCATTCGTTCGGCGATAAGCTCTCAATGCATCATTGCAATTGCTTCCGTTCACATTAAGCAGTTTCACTAACAGTTCACGTTCTCTCTTCTCGATGGCCGCACTGTTCACTCACGTAGTGGCTTGTCATATCACCGCTTGGATGTCACACATACAGTGTACAGCGCCAGATTTGCAGCCGGTGGCCACAATTGGAACAAACGTTTATTCCATTGTAAATCGGTTCCACAATAACACATTAGCACATGTACTAAGTTTCGCTGCCGTACGATAATTGCAGCCCACTCTGTACCTCCGTGAGTAGCTGCACTTCAGTTACAGCCACCCGGTACCTTGTGGGCTAATCCTTTCAACAGAACCATGGCAGATTTATTCCCTTCCCCACCCCCACCCCTCCCAAAACAAGGGACTTTCTGTAAAAGAGCTAGTGTTGCACTTCTGGAGACGCAGATAGCGAAGAAGCATTGAACGCTTTGTCTAATATCCTTCCGAAGTTTAAATGACAAAGTAAAGCTTCGTTTTTCCTCATTACTTACGTAGACGGCCGTGACGGTCACGTAACTGGGCAATCGTAAATGATGAAACACACCGTATCGAGAACCGTGGACTATACTCAATGATAGGATCCCTCCCGTGTAAACAAGGGACTGATGTCCAGACAGAATTCGAGAAATGCATAGATCTAGGGTTGGGAAACAATTACTTGCACTGTGATACTGTGTTTATTACACGTGGAATTTGCTGCAGCAAATTGCTCGAAAGTGGAAGACACGTTACTTAATGTTCAGATATATGTGAAATCTTATGGGACTTAACTGCTAAGTTCATCACTCCCTAAGCTTGCACACTACTTAACCTAAATTATTCTTAGAACACACACACACACACACACACACACACACACACACACACACACACACACACACACACACACACCCTGCCCGAGGGAGGACTGGAACCTCTGCCGGGACAAGCCACACAGCCCATGACTGCAGCTTAAAACCGCTCGGCTAATCCCGCGCGGCTACTTAATGTTAAGATGGTACTCATGTGGCCTAAGCCAAAGGACTTAACTCTGTGGGAATGTGTCCAGTCGACAGATTATGCAATACATGATAGCACTGAAACCCATGTTTCAGCTTAAGGTGTTGAAGTGACTGAATGCAATATGCCCAGCTTATTCGAATGTGTTCGGAACAAATTACTGCAGCGAGCTGATTCGTGTTTTGAGGTGGAGAGCAAATAATTGGAACACTGAGGGGCATTTAAACTATTCATAAAACGGAGCAAATGAATTAATCAGGGCCGGCCGCGGTGGCCGAGCGGTTCTAGGCACTTCAATTCGGAACAGCGCGACTGCAGCGGTCGCACGTTCGAATCCTGCCTCGGGCATGGATGTGTGCGAAGTCCTGAGGTTAGTTACGTTCAAGTACTTCTAAGTTCTAGGGTACTGATGACCTCAGATGTTAAGTCTCATAGTGCTCAGAGCGATCTGAACTATTTTTGAATTGATCACGGAAAGTTGTTCAGAGTAGAATACAATGCGCGATTTGGGAGTGCTGCTAGACACTTTTGTAACTAGCATTCCACGCAGACTGTGCAGGTGGATGCGTAGATACGCATCAGTTTTTTTCACATCACCTCGAACCTCTTACAGATATTCGTTCCTTACAGCAGAAGGAGCGCATGACCGTACCTTCTTTAGTGCGTTCACTCAGCTGTGGTGATAAGAGTAGCTGTAAGAATTTAGGCTGAAATTCGTCACCTCATTGGCAGTTATCACGCGCACAATTATTATATGTTGCCACTACATTTATTACAGAGGACAAATTTTGCACAGCCTTGATTACATGTAGAAACCATGAATAGTAACTATGCGTTTCTAACTGATTTCACACTAAAGTCAGCTATAAGGTCAATATGCAATATTCGCACCATGTAGAAACTCAACTGAAAATTACTCCTGTTCCTAATAATTTACATAGTGTTCAGATCGGTGTCTAAGAAATTACATCTGAACCCAAGTGCATCTATTACCCCACTCGGTCTTCCTCAGTCGTAAAGTGTAATACTGCCTCTGTTCCTTACCACGTACCAGTCACAGAACAGAATTTGCTTCACTTCCACATAAAGGAACAATTGAAGCACTCCACTGGAGGCATGAATGTTTCGTTCTGTGCCTTTCACACGATCGTCCTCGCATCAAGCGCGCTATAACGACGCGCTAAACTAACCAAGAGCTCCACATAACTAATTCCATGTTGTATCATTTTGTACAGCTTTGCATGTTTAATAAAAGCGAAACCTAAAGCGTGAGACCTAATTTTCATTTCAGCATCATTGTTTTCTGGATTAAACAGATGAAGTCCATTCAAAGCTTATCGAGGGAAGTGGCACAGTGGTTAGCACGCTGTAATCGCATTCGAGATGGCGACGGTTCAAATCCGCGTCCGGCCATCTCGATTCGTGTTCTCCGTAATTTCCCTAAATCTCTCCAAGCAATTGCCAGGATGGTTTCTTTGAAAGGGCACGCCCAGTTTCCTCCCTCATCCTTAAATCATTTCGAGCTTGTGATCTGCTTAAGTGACACTGCTGTCGATGGGACGGTAAACCCTAATCTTCCTTCCATTCAATGTTAGGGTTAATTAGCCATAAGTTCAGTATATTCCGCGTAAGTTCCCTGTTATGAAAGGAAACTTTCCTGTTTGTTTGAAGAGTCCAGCACAGACATCAGGTTCGTAAGGTGCCCAAATTAGAGAAAGAAAAAAAGGATGAATTGCCACACGGCAGGTACAGTAAGTGTGGCCATAAACTTTGAACAGTAAGTAGTGAGATGGAGGGCACACTGCGTGTAGTGAGTATCGAGTTGTGCAGCATCCAGCCCATAAGCGTGGCCACATTGAGCGCGACGCGACACTGCGCCACGGCCCGCGCTGCGCCTCGCCGCGCCGCCCAATCAATGAGTTTCGTACACTCCCGCTAGCCGCTCGCTCCCCTTCCGCACCACGGCGCGCCGCTCAAATGCTGCGCTCACCCGTCTCCACGGGTGCTCATTAACTGGCCTACATCCTTCAAATTGCAACTGTTCCTCTGCATACAGTAACGGTCATTAGAACTGCAACACCATCAAGATGGCATGCAACGAACGTCTAATGGGCTTGAAGATGCATGACGAAGAAAACTTGTATAATTAATAGTCGTTCCCTCTCGTGTTCTACGCGCAAATGGAGCTAGAGAGAGACGACTGTGTATATATGCCTAATTACTTTTAAAAAATTATTTTTCTGATTTTCCCAGTGTCTTCACTATGAAGTTCTGCACTAACTTTCACTGTCAGTGAAAGTAAGTTACTGCAGACCTTCACAGTGGAGATAAAGGGGAAACCAGAAAATAAGACAAACTGTGAAACAAATCAACTGCATTAAATAACATAAAAATCCAGGAAATCCACAGTGTGTGGTAACAAAAAAAAGTAAGAAGAAACCCACTGATGCTGAAACTTCGGCGAAAAATGCCTGGGAATTAAAAATACAAATCGTTTTTTGCTCAAGGCGGACCCTCTCCAGAAACAAATCTCCTTGTAAGCAAACCAGGACAGAAATGCTTCTACCTCAAGCCGATATTTTCTCTTGTCTTTGAAAATGCCGGTTTTCTAAATTTCTCAATAGTGTTTCGTGAAAAGAATATCTCGTTCGCTTCAGGGATTGCCATTTGAGTTCACGGAGCAGTACAATAATACTCGCGTGCTGATCGAACCTACCGGTAGCAAGTCTAGCAGCACGCATATGAACTGCATCGATGTCTTCCTGTAATCCGACTTAGTGCGGATAGTGCACACTCACAGTAATACTCAAGAATGAATCGCACTAGTGTTCTGTAAGCAGCGTCCTTTATACACGAGCTAACCTTAATCAAAATTTTAACGATGAACCGATGTCGAGCATTCGTCTTGCAGTGTTAAGCCCTAGAGTCACCGTCTTAGGTAACAAATGACCCTCCGCCGTTGGCACTTGCAACATAGCGCTGCCTCCTAAACAACAAAACTGATTGCACAGTTTAATCGTACACTATTTCAAAGCACAGAAGCGCGTGCGAGGTGACCAGTAATTATTCGTTAAGGATTAAAATCCGTATAGTTAGTCCACTTACTGCGTGAGGAGGAGGAGAGGAAGCAGACGATCGAAAGACGATCAGCGTGTTACTTTACATGTCATTCGGTAAGCTCGGAAGTCTCAGGGAGACGCTCAGCGAACTCCAGTGGCGGACGTTGCTAGAGAGTGGTACGTAAAGTACTCTCCGTCACAGTCGGCGAATAGGCTTGCGGAGTATAAATGTGTTCAACGAAAACAAAGGACACCGAACCATTTGAAACATGACATATCTTACGCTCGAGAGTGTTTCCTCATATCCGTGAGCGATGTAGCCAAACTGCGGGCAATGAGCGTGTAGGCGGTCGCAGTCCCTGTGACGAAGGGACTTTAATCACTGGAGTCAATGGTGCGCCGATGGTACGACTCAAATTCCATAAACATTACTAGAGAACTGAGGTATCAAGAGGCAGGTCAGTAGTGACTTAACTCCGTGGCTTCTTTAAACCTGACATTGTTTTGCCCTACAGACGAGAAACAAAGAGTAATAATTATCGTAGTGCAAAATGTCCTTCCAGAGTTGCTCTCTTTGCGACGGACCCACGTAAAGCTATTTAAGAAAGTCTCAGATATTGCGCTAGCGCGTTGACTGTACCTACATCTACCAACTCCGCAAGCCGTCATTTCGTGCATGGCGGAGGGTATCCTGTACCACCGCAAGTCATTGCTCGAATGAAATGCAGCACACAATTACACCAAATTATGTTTATTTTAAACCTTGACCGTGGTTTCTGCTGTAATAATATAGCCTTCTTCAGAAGTCATAAGAGTGATGAAAATAACGCCTATTTTGATTATTTTTAGGACTTCTGAAGAAAGCTATATTATTATCGCAGAAAGCATGGTCAAGGTTTAAAATAAACATAATTTAGTGCAACTGTTGGCTGCTTTTCATTTGAGACAGTTTCGTAACGGTTGCTGATGTCGCTGGCATGATGAAAAAAAAAAGCAAGTCACTCCGTTACCTGTTCCACTCGCCAGTTGGAGGAGGAGGAGGAGGAGCGGGGGCGGCACGACGGCCGTCTATGCGTTTTCTTATGAGCCGTAATTCCTCTCACCTGGTCTTCACGGCTCTTACGCGAGGTTGGTTGGGTTGTTTGGGGGAAGAGACCAAACAGCGAGGTCATCGGTCTCATCGGATTAGGGAAGGAAGTCGGCCGTGCCCAAGGAACCATCCCGCAATTTGCCTGGAGCGATTTAGGGAAATCACGAAAAACCTAAATCAGAATGGTCGGACGCGGGTTTGAACCGTCGTCCTCCCGAATGCGAGTCCAGTGTGCTAACCACTGCTACGCGAGGTGTTTGTTGGTGGCAGTAGAATCGTTACGCAGTCAGTCGCAAATGCTGGTTCTCTAAACTTCATCAATAGCGTCACGCGGAAAGAGTCTTCTTCGCACCAGGGATTTCCGTTTGAGTACACAGAGCATCTCTTTAGTGCTCGCATGTTGATCGAAAGAACCAGTAACAAACATAGCAACACGACTCCGAATAGCTTTGATGTCATCTATTACTCTGACGTGACAGAGATCCAAAACATTCCAGCCATACTCGAAACTTAGACTGCGTACAGAAAACTTCTACGACCCATCCCACCTCCCTGACCCTTCCCCCTCCCCCTCCCCCCTCCCTGACCCTTCCCCCTCCCTGACCCTTCCCCCTCCCCCCTCTCTGACCCTTCCCCCTCCCCCCTCTCTGACCCTTCCCCCTCCCCCCTCCCTGACCCTTCCCCCTCCCCCCTCCCTGACCCTTCCCCCTCCCCCCTCCCTGACCCTTCCCCCTCCCCCCTCCCTGACCCTTCCCCCTCCCCCCTCCCTGACCCTTCCCCCTCCCCCTCCCTGACCCTTCCCCCTCCCCCCTCCCTGACCCTTCCCCTTCCCCCCTCCCTGACCCTTCCCCTTCCCCCCTCCCTGACCCTTCCCCTTCCCCCCTCCCTGACCCTTCCCCCTCCCCCTCCCTGACCCTTCCCCCTCCCCCTCCCTGACCCTTCCCCCTCCCCCCTCCCTGACCCTTCCCCCTCCCCCCTCCCTGACCCTTCCCCCTCCCCCCTCCCTGACCCTTCCCCCTCCCCCCTCCCTGACCCTTCCCCCTCCCCCCTCCCTGACCCTTCCCCCTCCCCCCTCCCTGACCCTTCCCCCTCCCCCCTCCCTGACCCTTCCCCCTCCCCCCTCCCTGACCCTCCACCCTCCCTGACCCTCCCCCCTCCCTGACCCTCCACCCTCCCTGACCCTCCCCCCTCCCTGACCCTCCCCCCTCCCTGACCCTCCCCCCTCCCTGACCCTCCCCCCTGCCTGACCCTCCCCCCTGCCTGACCCCGCCCCCTCCTGCCTGACACTTCGCCATCCCGCCCCCTCCTGCCTGACACTTCGCCATCCCGCCCCCTCCTCTCTCCACCTCCTCTCTCCACCTCCTCAGTCGCACACGGCTATTCCGAATGGTGGAAAATGAAGTCTGCTGTGATTCACTGCACCGTTTTCTATTGGTTGAGGGTGGAATGCTGTTATGTTTGTCTGCCCTTTGAACTGACTTCCTCAGCCACTTTGAGGAAACCTACGGTTTGAGGATTCTGAATCGTGGCGCAATCATGCATTTTTCATGTTGACTAAGAAGCGGCGAGTGACAGTAAGAGATACATTAATTCACTTACCTACTGACAGATCATGCTGTAATGTTTTTGATAAATATTTGAATGATAATGGAGCTTGTAGATACTAAGACAATTTGTTGAAGTGTTGATTAGGGTATCGAACGGTGTTGTTTTCGACAGATTGCATCCAACGTTTTTCTGTAAGTATTTTGGAAGAGATGCCATACTGTTCTAACGAACCGAGACGCTGTTGTCAGTTACCCTCGCGCCAACCAACCACGCAACCAAAAGCAATCCGCCGCAAATCTGTGCATGCGCACGGCGGCACGAACCTGAAGCACCTCGCTGCCGACACAGGTACGTAATTCTGTTCAAACTTTGCTGATCACATGTTTCCATGCGTGCATAAGTTTCGGAATATGAGCTACGAATGGTGTGCAGTACCACATAGTACATCTATAAAACACCCGAAATATTGATCTTTTTTCCTGTTTTCCGTCGTTCCTTAGCTGCCTCAAAATTCATGGAGGTATGTTCCGTCTATGCAACTAATTGAAGGCAGTTTGTTTATTGCATAGTCGGAACATAACTCCACCAAACCGAAAAATTGTTTAAGAGAAAATAAAAGCATAAGAAGATACGTAGAATACAGTACTAACTCGCTCCCTAGAGATCCAGATGATGAAGTAGCATTATAAATCAACGATTTGGTTCTTAAAAAAATTTAAAAGACCCGTTTTGAGGGCGTGTGGTGACAGCTGCTACTAAAGTTCGTCGTAGTTTATATTATACATATCTGATGAATCAAAATGTTTCATACGTGATGGTATAGTTCGAAAATATTATGACGGGGATCTTTCATCTCTCTCTACTGTTGTTAAGGATTCGACCTAAGATAAATGCTTGTGACAAGCAAGAGTATAAAGATGATTGCTGCTAATTTCATTCGCAGTAATTGAAGCTGTGCTCTTACATTCCTGTCTGACCACACACTCCAAAATCGCCACGTGTTCGGGAAAAATGGTGAATTATTTGTGAAAAAAAATATGTCACTGTCAGTTGTTTCATGAACAGCAATTTCATCTTTCGTTTCTTAAATACATGGAAGTCACGAAGTCGAAGATACTCATTGCTGAGCAAGTGCGCTCGTGCATGTAAATAACAGCGAATATTTCAGAAATATACATAACTTCCACTAATAACGAAGTCTCCGTACAATGGCTGGAAAATCGGCGGCAGGCGGATCGGTAACACTTCTCAAAAGCTTAGAGAATAGCAACTTCGGATTAAGAACGAAAATGACGTCACTATCGAAGATAACCTACTGTACCGATCGGTATGATCGATACAGAAGAGGGCTCCATGTGTGTGCGTGTTTTTTGTGCGCCATATTGTGTAACTCTCTCTACAACCCCACCCCCTTCTGTAACAGTAAATTACAAAACGTTTTAATATACAAGAGTGCTGAGACATTCGCTCGAGATCAGAAAGGCCTGCTCAACACGCTGGAGCTCAGAGAATGCCTATTTATTAGTAAATTTAAAGAACCACCATGACAGCGAGTGGAAGATCAGGAGCAATATGGAAGTGTATCAACACAGTGAGCCTCTGAATATTGTAATGCGGAAAACGACTCCTGTAATTCTACGGCCATATAAAACGTGTGCACTCGACCAGTGCTTTCACTGCTGGACCTAACAGTAATGTCGAGGAATCCATCTGTCATTTAAAGTTTCGTTCCAGCTGACAAACCTACTACGCATTCCATGTAGGTGCTATATTTACAGATCCATTCGGTTTTACGAAGTCTTTTTCATAAATCATTGGCTATTTTTCTGATGCAGTAAGCCGGCTATCAGAAGGTTGTCACCCGTTACAGCTTCATTCAAATCAGCTGCTGCTGCTGCTGCTGCTACTACTACTACTACTACTACTACTACTACTACTGCGGCAAATTGGGATTCGATATTCTGTTTTCGACGGTGTAAAAATATCCGCGTATAAAACGTTTGCGGAGTAACGCCGCGGACGTACACAAAGGAGAAATTGTTTTGTTGCTGGAAGCTCTCGATTAACTATGGAATTTTTGAACATTAGTGACGTAAGCCGTCCTTTGTATAACGCGTAACTACAGACAACGCTGCGTGCTTCTCCGTGCTTGTGTAGCCTTAAATTTCGCACAAGCGGAATGGCTACAAAAAGTGCGGAAGCGAAGTGTTTCGTGTGAACAGTTATATCTTGCTTCTGTATGTATTCAGCTTTGTCCATGCAGACACTGTGGTGTAGAGCCCGAGCTGCTTCTCTAATTTTTTTCTGTCGTCCTGTTCACAACAAGAGACATCACTGTGGAAGAAATGGAAATGACGGGCAGTTTCGTTTCGTACCAAGTTTTTTTTCCTCAGCAGGTATCTTTTTTGAGAAAATATCGCAAACGCTTCAAGACCTTACTCAAATGTGTATGGAAGACAGTAGGTGGAAGGTGACCAGGTACATAACGTCTCACCATTATTCAAAAAATGGTTCAAATGACTCTGAGCACTATGGGACTCAACTGCTGTGCTCATCAGGCCCCTAGAACTTAGAACTAATTAAAGCTAACTAACGTAAGGACATCACACACACACCCATGCCCGAGGCAGGATTCGAACCTGCGACCGTAGCAGCAGCGCGGCTCCGGACTGGAGCGCCTAGAACCGCACTACCACCGCGGCCGGCTCACCATTATTCCGAAAGGCGTTGAACACTGCTGTACCACATCGTCGCCTGCTAACCATTACACGGCACTGATGATATTATCAGCGTTTTTACTTGTAGAAACGGGCACGCAGTACAAAATGGTGGATGTTTAACAAAAACGCTCGTTAGTGAGAGCAGGCGTTACTTGCACTGGAAACAGCGACTGCTGAAATTCAGTTTTGCAGGTCAGCCACAAGTCGCTCTCAGTATTCTTTTGTTTCGTTTTTATTGGCTGGTTTCGCTGAGAAATTTAAAAACTAAAGTGTCAGTGAGGTGTACAAGGAAACATAAGGGGACATCCAATGTTCTCAATATAAATAAATTACCAGATAGTGGCAGCAGTGCGTCCAGATTGTTCGGTGACGATGTAATCGTGTACAGGAAAGTGTCGTCATTCGAAGTTTGTAAAGAATGGCAGAGGGACTTAGACAGAATTTTCACTTCGTCTAATGCACAGCTGCTCAGACTGCAAAATTAATAGCGAACATCTGTTTCATCGCACATTGTTGACACAATACTGGCAATAAGTCTGAAATGGTACGAACACGTAAAGACGGTTGAGAGGACGACGACAAAAATACGCTGTGCTTGGTGTTGGAAATTACACTACTGGCCATTAAAATTGCTACACCACGAAGATGACGTGCTACAGATGCGAAATTTAACCGACAGGAAGAAGATACTGTGATATGCAAATGATTAGCTTTTAAGAGCATTCACACAAGGTTGGCGCCGGTGGCGACAGCTACAACGTGCTGACATGAGGGAAGTTTCAAACTGATTTCTCATACACAAACCGCAGTTGACCGGCGTTACCTGGTGAAACGTTGTGATGCCTCGTGTAAGGTGAAGAAATGCGTACCATCACGTTTCCGACTTTATTAAAGGTCGGATTGTAGACTATCGCGATTGCGGTTTATCGTATCGCGACATTGCTGCTCGCGTTGGTGGAGATCCAATGACTGTTAGCAGAATATGGAATCGGTGGGTTCAGGAGGGTAATACGGAACGCCGTGCTGGATCCCAACGGCCTCGTATCACTAGCGGTCGAGATGACAGGCATCTTATCCGCATGGCTATAACGTATCGTGCAGCCACGTATCTATCCCTGAGTCAACAGATGAGAACGTTTGCAAGACAACAACCATTTGCACGAACACTTCGACGACGTCTGCAGCAGCATGGACTATGAGCTCGGAGACCATGGCTGCCGTTACCCTTGACGCTGAATCACAGACAGGAGCACCTGCGATGGTGTACTCGACGACGAACCTGGGAGCACGAATGGCAAAACGTAATTTTTTTTCGGATGAATCCAGGTTCCGTTTACAGCATCATGATGGTCACAACCGCGTTTGGCGACATCGCGGTGACGCACATTGGAAGCGTGTATTCGTAATCGCCATACTGGCGTATCACCCGGCGTGATGGTATGGGGTGCCATTGGTTATACCTCTCGGTCACCTCTTGTTCGCATTGACGGCACTTTGAACAGTGGACGTTACATTCCAGATGTGTTACGACCCGTGGCGCTACCCTTCATTCGATCCCTGCGAAACACAACATTACAACAGGATAATGCACGACCACATGTTGCAGGTCCTGTACGGGCCTTTCTGGATACAGAAAATGTTCGACTGCTGCCCTGGCCAACACATTCTCCAGATCACTCACCAATTGAAAACGTCTGGTCAATGGTGGCCGAGCAACTGGCTCGTCACAATACGTCAGTCACTACTCTTGATGAACTGTGGTATCGTGTTGAAGCTGCATGGGCAGCTGTACCTGTACCTGTACACGCCATACAAGCTCTGTTTGACTCAATGCCCAGGCGTATCAAGGCCGTTATTACGGCCAGAGGTGTTTGTTCTAGGTACTGATTTCTCAGGATCTGTGCACCCAAATTGCGTGAAAATGTAATCACATCTCAGTCCTAGTAAAATATATTTGTCCAATGAATACCCGTTTATCATCTGCATTTCTTCTTGGTGTAGCAATTTTAATGGCCAGTAGTGTAGCTTAACGGAGTACAATAAAACGAGGAAGGGTGAACAGATTTACAATGTTGTGTACTGCTTACAGTAGCGGAAGAGTTCGAAGTTGATTAATTGTATCAGCGTGGAAATGCACTGTGTCGTAAAGTAGCATTTCTGAGACAATGTTTTTTTGAAAATAACATTCCTCAAATAGTCTAGACAGCCCAGAATCCCGACCTGAACCTAAGGTATTAGTGACAACGTAGACTTCGCACCAGACACCAGCGTGCAACATCACTAACTCCTCCGGTTTTGGCTCTTGAGGAAAAATGGGTTACCATTCCTCCAGACATTTAGAAACCTCACTGTAAGTTTCCCCAGCAGAATTACAGTCGTCATAAAGGTGAAGGGTGGACACATCCCATGTTAATGTCCATTAATTTGTGTCCAGATACTTTGGCTCAGACAGTGTGTGTTTTTTCAAACAGCGGTGGCAGCTTATGTTGCTGGCCCATACTGACTCTCGCCTTCTTGAATTGCTGCACACTAGCCAGATGTAATTCAAATTTAATGTATACGTGTTTTCAATACGTTTTCTATTTTTACAGAATGGACAGAATGAAATTTGTCCGAAAAGTTTTAAGGCATCTTGTCACAATACAACTTAAACATTATCATACATCTTATATGGAGACTGCGACTATAGCTTGCAGGTAACGGATGGATTTGCTAGTAACACTGTGTACAGTAACATCATTTTTTTTCTTCTGTTAAGTCAGATTTAGATGTGAACTACCGACAAACTTGTTAGCTTTTTAGACAACAACTTCTTGCAGTTGAAGACGAAAGTACTGTTGTAGAAGAAATAGGCTATTGTTCTTTGTTACCTTTATTTTGTTACAAATGGGAATGTTCTTCACTGGCGGAAAAAATTGATTTCCACTTTGAGTCCGTATGATTTACCTTTCTATGACTGAATTAGTACTGGAAGCACAAAATTAGTAACGTTATGAGTCAAGGATATATTTTACTAGTAAAAGTAGTTGTGTTTTCGTTTCCATGAAGAGCTGCTCTGATACTACGCTAGAATAGAAACATATTACATTCCATTCCTCTAACTACGCTGTATGATATATGAGATTTTCCATGATAGTTGGCGTCTTCGGTTACTCAGATACTCGTCACAATGTCCCACTTTGTTGAGTACGTATTCGAGCAATAGTATCGTACTATTTTAGTACATGAAGATAAACTTGAATGATATACTAAGTAAGGGGGGGGGGGAGGGGAAAGGTACAAGCGATGTAACAAAGAGGGTATATATTTCTGTGAGAAAGGAAGTAGACGATGTTTACTCTCTTTATGGCATTTATTCTGAGAATCGTTGTTGAATATATGAAATAGTCTTTTCGTTCATTCAACGTTTCAGTGGGTTGGAGTATGTATTTCTGTATATTTCACGTTCCCCTAGCATACTTAATTGATTGAATGAGGATTGTCGATAGCAGACCGTGATGTGTGTCAGGTTGAGTTTATCTATAATGCAGATACGGTGTCGTTGCAGATTCATAGTGTACTTAATTGTCATTGTAATGCGTGCTAACCGATCTCTATGCTCTACGTGCAGAGACAGTCTGAGCATTTAATCTTGTAAATACCGTGTGTTTGTCCAGTTTATTGCAACAATGAGGAATGATATTTTTTGTGTTGACTGTGCAGTAGCCCATTTTAATGTTATAGGATTTGAATTGGGTTATTTCCTGTTAGGGGATTTACTAAATCAAATTTAACAGCGAGAAATGACAATGAAATCGTTGACCATAGAGTCTTAGCTCAGAAACGAGTTGGACGTAAACTGATGATGCCGAAAAAGGCGAACTGCTTAAAATTACATGTCTAATCAGTAATGCATACAGCAGAGAGATAAGTAGAAACTGGAACAGGCACAAAAGAAAAAAAGGAAGGAAACTTAGGTGTTAAGGTCTCGTTGACGAGGAGGGGGGGAAGTGGCTATTAGCTTTCGAAGGTACTACCTGGTACTCACCTAGAGCGATTTAGGGAAATCAGGGAAAACCTAAATATGAATGACCGGACAGAAATTTGAACTGGTCTCGAATACGAGTCGAATGTATTACCACTGCCCCACTTCATCGGCTGCAGAATAGGGTGACGGAGCAACAACATAGAGGGAATATTCAATCAGGGCGGGGATTCACAAGGAGGGGAAATCAGCAAAAGCAGTTAAGTTTCTTGAACTCCAAATTGGTCTGAATGTTCTTCTCGTGAATTTTAGCTACGTGGCAGGCTGAATGATAGATTGTACTCACGCATCTTTATTTATGTAATGTACGGCAATACAAGCTGAACTACAACTCACATGCATGAATTGCACAATTTTACAAGAAAAATAGAACTAAACAACTGAACCTACAAATTAGTATTTAGCTCTTCAATCCATTCAAGGTCTGCCTCAGTCACTACAAAGAAATCTAGATTCTCAAGGTAAACTCATCTGCTACAGCCTGTTAAAATTATTTTGATGGTCTCATGTTCATTGCCACTGTATACTGAGAAGATGAAGCCGAGGCTTCATACACACATACCATGGTCTGTAAGAACTCATTTAATTGTTTTCCAAGCGCGTGGTGGTTATTCTATGACGGCTTGGTCTTGTGCCAGATATTATGAGATCCAGTATTCCCTGCAGGCGATATTACTCCCCGTTTCTGACCATTTCCTGCTCTTTTTAAAACTTCATCACCTGTAACTATTCTGACAATATTATAGGAGACTGCCTAGATTTTAATTGCCTCATTCTAAGAGGAGGCACATCGTAAAATGGTTGCCATTCTTGTACGACAAAGTTCTATAAAGAGTTACTTCTAAAGATTTCTACTCTATTTTCATCCGGAAACCAAGTTTCTTGAAGCTTGTTCAATGGAAAGCGGAAAAGGTGAAAATCTGAAAGCGCAAGATCAGTTGACTAAGGTGGGTGTGTGACTTCCCAGCTCCAACTCCTGTACAGTGTTTTGTAAGTCTAGCAGTATGCAGACAGGCGTTATTGTGGAGTAGCATAACTTTACTAAGTTCTCCTGGTTGCTGTACTTGGATTGCGTCTGCGAGAAGTCTCAGTTGCTGACAATAAACGCCAGCAGTGATGGTTACACCCCGAGGAAGCAATTAGTAGTACATTACATCGTCGCTGTTTCATCTGATGGGTAACATTCTTTTGCGGATGCGCGCAGATGTTTGTATGGGGAGTTGCAGCTTTTATTTTTCTTACGTCAGCTTAAAGACATCATTTCTCTTCACCAGTAAAGATGAGTGATAGGATTGGTCGGTGTTCTTCACGAGCCAGTTAATAACGGGAATGCACAGATGGCCGGCCGGAGTGGCCGTGTCGCAGGTTCGAATCCTGCCGTGGGCATGGATGTGTGTGATGTCCTTAGGTTAGTTAGGTTTAATTAGTTCTAAGTTCTAGGTGACTGATGATCTCAGAAGTTAAGTCGCATAGGGCTCAGAGCCATTTGAACCAAAAGCACAGATGTACGTGTAGCCACCCGCTGATACCTGTGATTTTCACTTACGGCATGCGATACCGATACACTCAATTTGTGAGCCTTGCCCATTGCATGCAAATGTCGCACGATAGTAAATGATGACAATTAGTGATATTTGCCAGTTCTTGAGTACACATACGTGGATCGTTGTGGATTAATGCGTGTAAACCATCTTCATCATCGAAGGCATTCCTGAAGATGAAGGGTCACCTACGTCAAAACGATCCTCCTTAAAACGAGAAAACCATTTCCTTGGCGTGCTCTGTCCGATAGCAGTATTTTCATACATAGCGCAAAGTTCCCTCCTGTCTCCACTGCTGTCACCCCTATACTCAACTCACACAAGAATATGTTAGAAATTTCTCCAGTTCACATTCCACTTTCTAGCGTCCACAGCTCCACTCACTGTCTATAAATGCCAAAATGACAGTCAATAAATAAATCCACTGCAGCCGAAATACCAACATGCAAAACAAAACCACTACTAACCAGCTGAATAAATGAGGGAAATCTTCTTAAAAGTCAGAGTCCCCATCCTGCCTATCGCTCGTGGTAACTAATTCCCCCCTCATGCTGCACTATAGTACTACCCACGCCTCAGGCATATCAGGCCTCTGTGTGAATGTGACTCCCTGGCACACCGTAGCGCGAAGCGGCACGCACAGTACTATTTTTATTATGCGTTGATGGGAATACAAAGAATAATATTAGCAACGACGTACTGTCAACAGTAGGGAGAATTTATACAGTCGATTTTTGTATGGTGAAACGTTCTGAGATATTAGTGATAGCAAATACACAGTGTGCTGCGTCATGATGACAACATGACCACCATGATGGAAACATTAAAAATGCGTTTCGTTGCCGTATACAGTGATAAACTACGATCGCTTTACTATAAAAGGGATCCACACGATGCTTCCTACAGAGAAGAAAAACGAAAAAAATGAAGTTAGGGGCAACCAGTGTTTTATAGGGTTGCCGGCCGTACTCCATAGCAGTAAATTTTCCTTCTCTTGTAGAAATGCTGTAACACCCTCCTTACTGACTGACTTGAACACTTCCTCAAAACCAATAGCATAATGCTAGACTTGCTACCACGGGTTTGATCCACATGCAAGTATTACGTGAACTAAAATTGGACAATGCTGTTCTTGCAAATACACTATTGAGAACCAACATTCTCAGGTGACATACATTTTGCATAAGAAACAAGAAATTAGGTCTGATACAGACACAAAAACACAGTGGTTTTTACCCATTTTATGTGTTTTTGCGAGTGGCACATGGTGCCATACTGTGGTTTGCGGTATATATGTATTATAAAAATTTTGGAAGAGGTGTCATTAGCAGTGGGACAATGCTTATATCAGGACAGTTTGTTACTGCGATTGCGTACATTTAAGGGCAAGCATACGTTCAGGGGCAGCCTACTGTTCTCTTTTGACTGACAGGTTCTTAACTTATTGTTCGGTCAAGTGGTTTTCCAAGAAACTCCCATCATCCCCCTCCTCCTCCCCCATCCCTCTGGGAAATCCTCTCGCTAATAGAAGCACACTTTTTATTACAATTTTATTGACTAGTCATTTAACTTGATCAATTAATTAACTGCTCCGCATCTGGGAAACCCCCAAGCCCACCCCCTCCCCTACCTGGAAATTGGTGGGAAAGATTCACTTGATAGCCCATTTGGCAGGAAATCAATAGCAGTGTATGGAATATTGTCTAAACAATTTAGACAAGGTGGGGAATATTGTTTGTTTGTTTGCAGAATACAAGATAGTGTATGGAATGTCGTTTGTTTATTTAAGGAATTTGGCAGGAAATACACAGCAGTGTATGGAATATTGTTTAAACAATTTCTGGTAGACAAGACAATTTGTGGAATATTATTTATTTGAAGAATATTTAAACAATTGCAGCACTTCTTTTATTCTGATAGTGTATGGAAACGCTGAGTGAGCTTAGTTCATATTTGCCACCAGAGTCAGAGATGTTAACACTCTTATTGTTTTTTATTTTCCTCCCTTTTTCGAAGTACACTGGTGTCTAAGCACAGATGGGAAAATCAGAACAATTACATATCTAAAAGTTATTTCTGCAGATGGACAAATTACTAGAATCTCAGCAGCAAACTATTTTGTACAGACCGAGAAACGTACGGCAGTCAGATTGCACTGAACAGTTAAGCCCTACAAAAGGGGTCCACAGGTCATGAACGGAATGAAGTGCATTATAATAGCCACCGTTTGGGGGTCTCCCGTGTACATGTCTATCGTCAGGGCATCGACAAGGAGTTCAAACCCGCCCAGTGTCCTAATTACAGACTATGTTATTAAATACCACTGACCACGGACCGCGTATCGGCCTCCTTTGATCTCGCGGCCCCCCAAACAAAGCATCAGCTGGTGGCATTCTGTTGATTGGGAAATTCCAGACTCGCTTCCTGTCTCCGTCTTTCTCAAGAGGCCACTCCCTGTTTGCTCATGTCAACCAACGTCCGAAACATGCAGACTGAGGTCTTCATCTCTCCTCAGAATACAGTGTTGCTATTGGCTAATGCTGGAAACAAAGGGAGAGCTGTCGGAATTTGTGTCAACAATACAGTGAAATAAGCCATTTGCACTACCCTACCAAATTAATTATTCAACAGTTTAGAGGAGTCAAATAGCCTTCTTCATAATAAAAAATATTTTCAACGTTTGAGTATCTCACAAACATTATGCAAATCAAGTAATGAAATCTCCACCACAAATAGAGTTTTGTATGCAACAATGTTTGAGAGCACAAACACCCTCCTCCACCACGCTACCAATTACACAAAGTAGCAATCACGAGGCAAGTGCCATTCAATGTCTACAGGATGGCCCCCATCTGCACTGGCCGACAGATAGACCCACACCTGCGCAGGCCGTGCCTGCCTGTACCGAACGCATGCGTGCACACAATACAACTATTGGAAACAATAAATTGATCACCTGGGAATTTGACGTTGTGATTGGGTTTTTAAAGCACTATAGAAGTCCTAAATTGGTCCTCTCTGCCACATTATGGAGGAGGAGGAGGAGGAGGAGGAGGAGGAGGAAGTGTCTACCACATGATACGGTAGAGGCAACAACAAATACCATTGCAGGACAGAGTTCACTGCGATATATTGAGAAGCGCTAAAAACGACACACTTGAACCACGATCCAGTCCGTAGCAATAAGCTGTCATGGCTAGATGTCGGAGACAGCTGAAAACACTCGCAGATTCCGCACACTCCTTACCCGAGCTTCGCACCCAGCGCGCCTGCCCTGATGTACACATCCAGGGATGATCGGAGTGGTAGTAATTCGGATGTTATCAATACGTCCACCATCATTTTGAATCTTCCCTCACGCAGCACACACATGTCCGCTTCTGTCACGCTCAACCAGCACACTGGTCACTTCGCCAGCCCTCGCTGCCATGGACGAGATCGGACAGGTTGTCGCATTTTTTGTACCTGTCACAGGCTGAGCTAATCCGTTGGTTCTGGTTGCCAACTCCTCATGACCTCCACTGCAGCCAGCTGTGGTGCACTGTGAAACAAGCGACTGCAGCTTGGACAGCCGGCCGGGGTGGCCGAGCGGTTCTAGGCGCTACAGTCTGGAACCGTGCGACCACTACGGTCGCAGGTTCGAATTCTGCCTCGGGCATGGATGTGTGTGATGTCCTTAGGTTAATAAGGTTTAAGTAGTTCTAAGTTCTAGGGGACTGATAACCTCAGATGTTAAGTCCCGTAGTGCTCAGAGCCATTTGAACCATTTTTGCAGCTTGGACATCTCCATATCTTCTAAACAACTCCATCCCGACATAGACCTACCATAATGAGATTTTCACTCTGCAGCGGAGTGTGCGCTGATACGAAACTTCCTGGCAGATTAAAACTGCGTGCCGGACGGAAACTCGAACTCGGGGCCTTTGGCTTTCGCGGGAAAGTGCTCTACCACTGAGCTACCCAAGCACGACTCACGCCCCGTCCTCACAGCTTTACTTCCGCCAGTATCTCGTCTCCTACCTTCCAAACTTTACAGAAGCTCTCCTGCGAGAGTCTCGCTCCGGCACACAGTTTTAATCTGCCAGGAAGTTTCATAGACCTACCAGTTTCAGACATCCACTTTACCCAATCCGATGCAGCTTTGTTGTTGACCATACACTTCGAATTCCTCACACGAAATGTAAATTTCCCCTTATTATCCCTTTTATAGGAGTTACTTTCGAAGACAGAAGGAATCGTGATGTACACACGTTCACACATCGCTGAAGTACCGTACTTGTGAAAATCCTCTAACAGTATGGCATAGGGTAGATTTCCTCTAAGTAGGAAAAGATCTTTTCTTACCTGTTACATCATGTTTCACAGCACTAGAACATTAAAATCATTTTAGGTTCATGATGGAGTGCTAAGATCTACCTCTATTAGAGAACACCTCACTTTCGACCAATTGCCAGTGAGTCCCTGGGAGTAGGAGAATGGTGGGTGACATTTAGTGTAAGTAGCCCAAGTGTGTAACTTGACAAGGGAAGTTCTTACTGGTTGCCTTGAGATAATATTGTTATCTCAGCTTTTTCTCTCGTTGCTTCTACTCATGTCATGCTGTAGAAAAACTGCTGAATGTGAAACGATCACATAGATTCAGTTGTGAGCAAAGCAAATGACAGGTTTGGTCAGTGTTAAGACTTGCGGAGTGTAGTTTCTGTACAGTTCAGACTTATTAAAAGACGCTTGTACAATGCAAGTTCAAGGCAGCATGAATGCGAAGGATGGACATACCCCATATGAACGTCCGCTAATACGTGTCCGGATAATTTTGATGTCTGTGTGATCTGTTTAAAGTCTGGCTGATGGATGGCGTAGAAGGTATACAAAGAACAGCAGTGCTAAATGTCAGTCCTGTTCACCTAGCGGAAGAGTCCAATACAGTGGTCGAAAATATTCAACCAGCAAACACGCAATTCACGAAAACATACGTGGAAAATGTCAAGCACGGGTTATAAGTATGGAATTCACCTATATTCTTAGGTTTAGTGCCCCTTTAAAGTTAGGATAACTAGGTTCATATCAACTAACATGGAGGCAAGTCATTTAAATTTATTGCCACGCTCCAACCGTTGATAGGATGCGAAGATAACTTAATAAATGGCACAATAAAAACCACATTCTATCACGTATATTTAGAGATTAGCGAAATACAACATTAGTGTAGAAACTTTGTGGGATATAGAGATTGAAAAAGCGTTGTGACGAAGTATCCTCAGTACTTACCGTATAACTGACTTAGCAACGACTTATGAAGTTGTTTCGTCGTACGAAATTAGAAAGAAACCTTTAGTACTGCGATCCAGTTGGCTTTTACTGAAGCTACAATCTAGTTTCTTGACAATATCTTCTACGCTTTCTTTGAATTCTAGCTTCCTCGGATGAAAGCGATTAAGATTCCAAAAACGGTGAATGCAACGAATGGAAAGAGTACTCTTTAACAAGGCGCTGACGAGCGGCTGTAACACGTCAGGGAAGAAAGAGCGCTGCTGCCTTAGGCGGTAACAATTTATCGCAGACTTGACGCTAATGGTCAAGCTTACTCCTCTATTGGGGCCAGACGTTGATCGATGGGGAGACTCTGGTACCCCAAGCTAGGATACACGCAGACTGGCATTAATGAAATCACGCACTAAGACTTATAATGACTGAACATTACAAGTATCATGGACATCTTCGTATTTCTAATGAAAACTGAGACAGTGACAACTATGTCATTAAAGCATGCAAAATTGCTCCATGTCCGTCTTAATTTTTTCGCGCCTGGAAAAACATAAAAATTCATCGCTAATTCACTTTCCTGTTATGGAAGTGTCATGCGGCGCAAGTGAGTAGTCTGTCATATACGGATATTTTACTGGTAAGAATGCAAAAACAAGTTCTAATTGCTATTCTGAGAACTGCTTGCTTCTGCCCCGAAAGTATGCCAGATGTAAATTCTCAGGTGCATAGAAAAAGATCGGTATATTCCGACCGTCAGTCAGTACTAACAGAAAAATAGCTGTGTAGCAAAACCAGTTTATTAAATCAATAAAAGTTTTGTCTATTTTTCCACGCAATCCTCACCAACTTCTGGGCACTTTTGTCATCTTCTTAAGAGTATTTTTATCTCCTCAACGAAGAATTCCTTACTTTAAACCTAAAACCAGTTTCTTACTTCGGTTACCTCTTTGTTTTAGTTGAATTCTGTGGAACGCTGAGCGTCTTTCGTCGGACCAAATTGATAAACTGTCAGACAGGTTAAAATCCAGTACAAACATAATCACCTTTGCTATCGAAACGATTTTGAGCTCAGTGCAAATGCGAATTAACCTTCGATTTTTGTGATGACTGTAAGCTCTCTGGGAAGCCACGTGCCACAAGTCTTCATGTAGTTCAACTTGTTTTCAATGATTTAATGATTTAATGAGTTTTGCCAATATTTATTTTTAGCAGTTTTTCAAGTGTAACTAGTCGATCTTGTTTTAAAAGTACATTAGTACGAGGCCGCTACTGTTACCGGAAGCCCGCAACGGTGCTCGTCGGTCAAGATTTTGCGGCAACTTTTAAACTTTTCGACCCACGCGTAAAAACTCGCACGGATCATGCAACTATTGCCGTATTTCTTCATCCGAGAGAATATTACTGGCGGTTGAACACTTCCCGAAAATACAAATCAGATAACAGAACGTTGTCTTCCAAAAAAGACTTTCGTCGAGCTGACATGTCATGGTTGCTAAAAACTCCGTCCGAAGAGGCCTCGGAAGGCCCAACGGTAACGACCGACTGCCGTGTCATCCTCAACCGATAGGCGGCACTGGATGTGGATGTGGATGGGCATGTAGTCAGCACACCGCTCTCCCGGCCGTTGTCAGTTTCCGTCACTGGAGCCGCTACTTTTCAATCAAGTAACTCCTCAGTCGGCCTCACAAGGACTGAGTGCACCCCTCTTGCCAACAGCTCTTGGCGGACCAGTACAGTCACCCATCAAAGTGCTAGCCACACCCGACAGCGCTCGAATTCGGCGATCTGACTGGAACCGATGTTAATACTGCGGCAAGGTCGTTGGCTGATCGTTGCTAAGACCTTAATCATTTGTTCGATCAATACTTAAATGAATAGAACATTTAACATCTTTGCAAGTTTGTCAACTAACAATGAAGATTAAATTCCCTGTATTAGGCGTTGTCTTGACTGTATAAGTCCTTTAATTACTGAATAACCCTCGTATATGACGACGTAACATTTGCAATATGTGAAAATACCTCCTTGTTCTCTAAGCCTTAAAGCCGCTCGTACATAGCAGGACACAGCGAATGTGTGGTCCATTGTATTGATGGCCATGCAGTTCGCATTTAGTAAAGTCCGCTGTGTCCTACCTTTCAAAAAGCGAAAAATGTTGCTGCTCTGAAACACATGGTGACATGATGTTAAGAGGTGCCGGCCGGTGTGGCCGTGCGGTTCTAAGCGCGTCAGTTTGGAACCGCGTGACCGCTACGGTCGCAGGTTCGAATCCTGCCTCGGGCATGGATGTGTGTGATGTCCTTAGGTTAGTTAGGTTTAAGTAGTTCTAGGGGACTGACCTCAGTAGTTAAGTCCCATAGTGCTCAGAGCCATTTGAACCATTTTTTTTGTTAAGAGGTACTTAAACTGGATTCATCTCAGGCTTAGTGTATTGCTGCTTGAGAACATTGAACGAGGGCGTGCTGAAAAGTAATGCCTCAGAATTTTTTTTGTAAAAACTCTTCAACGTCTTCTAATAAAGCAAACTTTAACATCCTACGTCTTTGTTCTTCGTGTCTGCATATTTATTCCTCAACGTAGCCACAAGTTAAGTCCTCGAAGGTGTTTAAGTTACGGAATCAGTTTAAATTGGCTGGGGGCCCAATCGGGACTGAATGGAGCATGATCGATGACAGTGAACCAAAGACTTCGGACTGTTGCAGATGTCACAGCCCTCGTGTTTGTGGTCTGGCATTGTCGTGCTGAAGGAGAGGATACTCCATCTGTCTAAGAATTATTCGAATTCGGAACTCGATGTTACTCATGCATCGACGTATTTTCTTTGGACACCGCCATGTTACACCATACAATTCGGAGCCCTCTAGCGGTAGAAGGTCGCAACTTCCACCAACGACGCGGGAAAGTCAACCGAGTAATATGAATTATACTGAGAACAGAATAAAAAATTGGGAAGCATTACTTTCGAGCTCGCTCTCGTATCTGCTACGCTAATAGACCCGTGACAAGGAGAACGACTGGAAACGGCGTCCTAGTCAGATTTCAGTGTGTATCTCGATCATCTTTATGCGACTGACAGCAACAGATGGTTTAAAAGTTAAAACGGAAAATTTGTTTAATTTAGTATGGATCGCAGTGAGGTGCCGCAGGTGATGGGCATCAGTGTCTGAATTACCGTTGGCCATCGTTTCATGGTTTCCTTTTAGCTGTAATATTCGAGCACTCTACTCAAGCTACTAAGGCCACGTCCGATTTTCTCACGCAAATAATTTGTGCCATCTACCCGAAGGTTCATTTGAACACCCCCTAACTCCTTTCGATCCTTGAAGTGACTTACTACCAAGTAATAGGGGGACTTAAAGTTTAACGTTGGCATGTTTCACGTACACGATCAGATCAGAAGTATCGGGACACACCTATTTAATGCGGAACTGACCACTAGGGATCACTCGTGGCGGATCCGCCAGTACAGAAGCTGCAATAACAGAATGGGTCCGTCAGGAGAGCTCAGCGACTTAGAATGTCGATTAGTCATTCAGTATTACACGAGTAATGAATCCATCCTGAAATTTCCAACCCTTCTATAGCTGTCAAAGTCTGCAGTTGGTGTGACTGAAGTGGGAATGCTAAGTAACAAAAGCAAAAGGAATACCAGGTTGGAGCATTAGTGAAGGTGGCTGTAAAAAAAAGAATCACGTGACATCAGCAGAAGGAATCACTGGTGGAGAGCTAAAGTGCTACCAGCAGTTCAGATAGTAAAATGACTACGCATAGGCAGTTCGTAAATACAGGATATAATGGCAGAGCAGCTCCACAGAAGCCACATTGCTCTATTGTCGGTGTTAAGCGACGCTTGAGGTGCTCTGAAGACCGACGCCACTGGACAGTGAATGACTCTAAACGAGTGATTTGGAGTGATGAGTCACGTTATACCCTGTGGCAGTCCTAGGCGAAGGTTTAGGTTTGGTGAATGCCTCGAGCACGTTACCTGCCATCGCGTGCAGTGCCAGTAGTGACGTGCGGAGGAGGTGGTGGTACGGTATGCGGGTGTTCCTCGTGGTTAAGCTGTTGTCACCTTATTGAACTTCAGAAAACTATAAATGCGGAAGGATATGAACACATTTAACGGCATTGTGTACAACGGGCAGTAGAGGAATAGTTCTGAATCAATGATAGATTGTACCATCCTGACAAGGTAGCAGGTTCCTATGGTTTCGTGTCTTAATGAAGAACGGGCTGCCGTTCATCCACAGACATAGAGACATCCCACTGAAAGTGTCCCCACCAGAGTTCAAGGCAGCATGAATGCGAAGGATGGACATACCCCATATGAACGTCCGCTAATACGTGTCCGGATAATTTTGATCGGGTAGTGCTGAAACGTCGCCTTTTTTAGCGCAACGCAATCTGGCTATCAAAGATCCCTGCAAAAAGAATGGCCCTGAGTAACATTAAACTATACCTTTCAGAAATCACTTACCTCACAAAAATCTTCATTACTCGAACTACTGCAATACAGTGAGCGCCACTACTGCTAGCTAAATAAAAGATTCAAGCTACGGAAGGCACTAACTACTGATAGGGATAGTTAGCAAATGAAAAATATTAATAGAGAACAAACAATGTATTTACCTTAATAGTCATAATACATATAGCAGTTCATGACAAATTACAAAACTCCGCCATCTCTCTCCTCACATCCACCACTGCTGGCGGCTCACCTCCAACTGCGCAACGCTACGCGCTGTTCACATCCAGCTGCCGCTGCCTAACACTACAATGGCAGACAACAATGCAAACTAGCCACATACTGCACACAGCACAGCCAGTGATTTTCATACAGAGCGCTACGTGGCATTACCAATATAAAAATCTAAACAGCCTACTTACATAGTCCCCATGTGCCCGACAAAAAATTTTACAAATTTTTTTGGCCAGTGGCCAATAATGATTTGATAAAATTTTTCATAATTACAATAACAAAGATATCAAATGCACACACTTATTTATACAATGTTGGTCAAAAGCTGAAATTTTCTCACAGTCCATAAAGACAGTCCAGATTGTTCATCACAGTAAAATTGCAGTGTTTTACTCAAAGTCTGAGCAGTAAAAAGAAAATGCACACGGAAGTAGTGGATTTCCATGCAGTCTTGAAGAAGTAGTGTTGTCCTTCCAACTGAAAGACAGTGCTGACTCTTGACATGCTGACATGCTGACAGGTAATGGGCCACAACAGAGCAAACCCACAGCAGAGTCAGTCGAAGTTGATGAATATTGGTAGGTAGGTCATCACAGAGCAGACCCACTGTAGTCCTGGTAGAGAGTATGGTATTGGTGGGCCACCAGAGGTGCAGACCCATTGTAGTCCTTGTAGAAATAATGGTATTTGTGAGTCATCAAAGATGCAGACCCACTGCAGTCCTTGTAGAGATGGCCAGCAGCCATGTGTTGTGACTGTGCAGGTGCACAATCACCATTGAAGAGTCTTGCGGATAATATAGCAAGTTCATAACCACTACTTGTGCACTCACAAACTTTTTGGAGTTGTCCTTAGAACCAGCAATGCTGTTATCCAGTCCCTTGCTGAATTATTAACACACGTGCAAACACTAACAGTCCCTACTTCTCACATATTGTCCATATACTATGGCCAACAGAAACGTGTGCAGTGAAATGTAATTTACAAGTTACTTAATTTGATGAACTGCTGTCAATTACAATTTTATAACATAAGAATACAATGACAAAGGTACAAAATACATCATTAAAAACATAACAATACAGATAACATTTGTAGTAATATGGGCTTTACAAAAGAATTGAACTAACATATACATCAGTGTTACAGGAATTATGACATAAGCAAATACATAAAAGATCAGAAGAACGTTTGAAACATCACCTCCACATGTGAGCAACCAAACAGTATAAATAATGTCTAAACATCTTTACAAAGTAAATAACAGAGTATTAGGAAATGTCTACAACATAGCTCTCATCAGCTAAACACATAAAGACAGGAAAAACACAAATACACAAGGGTACACAACATATAGAGGGATGACACAAAAGGAAAGGACAGGGTTTGTTTTACTGCAGTATTTTGCATGGAGATCTCCCTTCGTTCATCATTATTCCCAAAAGTCCTATCTAAGCCTGCTTTCTGTATTCTGTTCACATCCACTGTCAAAAATACTTTTTCTCCACTGTACAGTATCCTTTTTTTTTTTTGCCCAAACCATTTTCATATAGCTTCTCAATACATTTCTTCCAAGTCATCATAGTTAGTTTCTTATATAGTCTACCCCCTCTTAAGCTAACTTAAATCTACTGAGCTCAGATGCTAAACTAAGGGATGAGACAATGCAGCAGCACATAATAAATTAACACAAACCACGAGGACAAAAATTTTTAAATAGGCAAAGCAATTGCAGTACTACAACTAAGATAAGGCACTGTGCAGCAAACAATAAAAATAAATAATTAGTAAAGCTGGCTTAACAAAATAATACAAAGTGAAATTTAGTAGCTCTATGCCTGGCAAACAGCAGCAGCAAATGCTATAACTTATACCTAAACATGACATAGCTCAAGCAAAAAAAAAAAAAAAAATTACAGTAAAAACAACAATGCAGAAAAGGGAAATGTCTATTCACATCTTAATGTCTATGTAATTAAAGTGGTGCACCACAACAACTTATTATAAAAAAAATATTACCATGTACTTGTAAAGAAAATTGTGTTACTGTTACTAGTTCCTTCTTATTGTTCTTTCCTTTCCAAGTGCTCCCTTTTTAAAGAATGTGGGTCATAAAATAATTATTTAATAGATCTGTTGACAGAAAGTGTTCACATTAGCAAATGCATTTTATTTTATCAAAGCAATGCTGCAACACAGCTGGAAACCAGATATCAAATGAAATAAGCAATTACGCAAACCAAAGCATAAAAATATCATTCAATAGTCATGTGACATTTCATAAGTTAGTAGAAATTCTCTCAACTCTCGTAGAAAGACGCTTGTCGTAATCAGGTGTGCAGATGTAAAAATATTTCTTGTCATTTCATAAGCATTTCAGTAATTAGCACAAAGTACGAGTAATCATATGTTTTCAAGTAATGAGCGTGTTATATTTGCGATGCTTTCTACAAAGAAATGTCAATAGCGAGGTTAATGGTCCCCTTTTTTCTTTCTCCACCTCTGCCTCTGAAATGCACACCCTAATGGCTTTTTCTCAAGGCGGCTGGCACACCTGGCCACTCACAACGCATTACGTGCAGGTGGTCACTTAACTTTCTTACGGAAATATTTACGACAGCAGTTTCCGCTACAGTGACAGTCTCGTATACAAAATATTTCACAGGTCAAAAATTTGCGTTACAAATCTGTAGAAACAAAATGCTATTGATATGACAGTGTCCAAAAAATTTTCGCCTGCATTGTGATACATTCACGTATTTACACACATTTCATAACTCTTAAAGTACGATTCTTGGTTTCCAACATCCTTTTTCACAAGTCAAGAGTCCCTAACTTCTATTCATTATTCATATACATATAAACACGTAATCACATTCCTCATATATGGTAGCATCATCTTATTGACATAAACGTACCTCAACAGCATAATACACATCGTCGTCGTAAAAATAATATCATAACACCTCAGTCAAATCTCAAAAAAGTCCTAGCTTTCTGCAATAATTTCAAACCATAAAAAATATTCTCTGCTCATTTCAATAGTGTCATCTGCCTCAAACGTACTTTAAAAATCATGATCTCATACCAAATACATCATTCAAAGCTCTCATAGTATCACAATGGGTCCGAAAAAATATGAACAGTTCACACAGTACAGACAAAATACAATTTCGTAAGTGTGAAGTTATCCAACGGTGTAATTGCGTAAACATGTGTCACTGACGTAGTAAAAAACATATTTATCTCTCAGTTAAATGATCAGATAGCTGTGTAATTTATGTGTTAGAGGAATATGGTACCGATGTGTAAAGTTGTATAAGCAAATACCATATTAGCTAGGGCTCCTTGTGCTTGCCAAACACATGGTACACAAAGTAAGCGTGTACCCCCCAGAGGATTAATGTAATTTTACCATCAGGTGTTACAGATTACAGCAATGGAATGAAATGTATCACGGAAAACTTTCTTTGTAATTCAAAAATCTTTAAAAAGTTTTAAGTACAAAATTAATCACTCAAATACATGTCCTGTAGCGCTAAATGTGCGT
Source organism: Schistocerca cancellata (assembly GCF_023864275.1). NCBI lineage: Eukaryota > Metazoa > Arthropoda > Insecta > Orthoptera > Acrididae > Schistocerca > Schistocerca cancellata. The sequence goes on from NC_064629.1 coordinate 274,888,004, forward strand.
CTTGCTGTAAGATAATCTCTGTGGGAGTGTCGTAGTTATTTTCCTCTGAAAGCTAAGTTCTGCAGAAGCCAATGTACTTACCTCATGATAAACAAAAGTGAAATGCTTTGCGTAGAGATATCTTAGTTATTATGCTTATTGTTGTGATGATGAAAGTACTGTGCTGTAACGTATTGTTGTGCTACGGAAAAGGCTGTCTCCTTGTAGCTATACCACAAAAGTTATTACTAAAACATGTTTTACTTTCAAGAATAATTCAGAAAAACTGTGCAGATATAAAACAGAAACACCGCAAAAGCAACATTGTAAATTGTCACTCATTAGTAGCGTCGAGATAAAATCGTGTAGCTGTCACATTAACTAACCACTGTGTCATCTGTTCGCAATAACAATGCATTCGTAATTTCTGTTTGAATAAGTTCTCTTGGTTCTTGACTGGATATTTAACTTTAAACATTGTTGCATGGTAACAGTTTCTAAAGCATACTAGTAACGTGAAGTGAAACGTTTTATGGCAAATACAAAGTTAAAAAGCAGATTATCTTTCAATAAACGGTTTTACATGTGAAATGTGGTGTAAACCTTTACTCTTCCTAGTACGCAGAGTTTCAACTTCAACGCAATTATCATGTGGTATACGTCGGATTCTGTAAGGTCCATTGTAAACTAGAAAGAATTTGTGACTCAAGTGTTTCTTCTTATGTGACAATGAATGAGCTTTAATGAGAACTTTCTGACCAATATACAATTTCTTTGCATTTGCTTTACCGCGTAGTTTTCTCCTTTTGTCTGCTGCAGATTTTATATTTTTAAGAGCCAAATCAATTATGTCTTTGTGTCGAAGTTTACGTGTATTCGGGAAAGGTACAAGCTCTCTGATTCTGTTCGGTGGTTCTTCATTCTTCAGTACAAGAGTAGGTGGTAAAGCAGTGGAGTCACGAGGCATTTCATTCAGCACGTTTTGAAACAAGTGTAAATATCTGTCCCAATGCTGATGCTTTCTGTGACAATAAAGTCTGCAAAGCTTATTGATTTCTTTCATAATCCATTCGGAGGGGTTCCAATGTGGTGAATACAATGAAATAAAAACAGGTTTGATTTTATGGTTCCGAAGCATGCGTGACCAAACAGCAGATCTGAATTGCGGTCCGTTATCTGAAATGACTTTACTAACGTGTCCAACTTCACGTAAGAAATTTTTAACAAAGGCGTTGGATACAGACCGTCCAGTGGCTTTACGTAACGGAGTGAAAGAAACAAATTTTGAAGTAAGTTCAACAGCGACTAGAACGTACGCAAATCCATTAGATGTTCTGACAAGGGGTCCCAAGAGATCAACAGCAGCAAATTCTTTTAATTTAGAAGGAATAATAGGAAACAACGGAGCACGATGTGAGATAGTAGATGGTTTCGCCTTTTGACAAAGTTTACAAATAGACAAGACTCTTCGAATTCTCTTTTCCATATTGTTAAAATAACAAGTCGTTCGAAGAATATGATAACATTTTCGTGGACCAAAATGTGCGTAGCTGAAATGAACGTACCAAATGAGCTTACTAACAAAATCGTCTGGAATGCAAAGTACCCATAGATTGTCATCAACAGTGCAGCGTTTGAAGAGTATGTTGTTTCTAACCAGGTAATAATGCCGAATCCGAGTGTGTGTCTTTTCATGCCATTTGCTCTTGATGTCTTTCCAAATCGGATCTTTATCTTGTTCATGAGCAATGTCCTTTAAAGATGTGGTGATGAAGTTTTCAAAGGCGACTTTCTGAATGTAAAGAATACTGAAATTTTTCTCGAGGTTGCCTTCTGTGCTACTTTTCTCAAGCCCAGCCGGTGCGCGTGACAGCGCATCCGCAACAATGTTCTCCTTGCCGGAAATGTAGACTATTGTCAAGCGGAATTCTTGCAGAAACAATGCCCAACGTTTTAACCTGTCATGATTTAATTTTGAAGACATAAGAAATTGTAATGCACGATGATCACTGTATACTTTTACGGGCTTACCAGAAAGAAAGAAACGGAATTTGTTAAATGCCCAAACGATAGCTAAAGCTTCTAATTCAGTAACGGAATAATTTTTTTCAGATTTTGTTAGCACTCGGCTAGCAAAAGCAATGGTTTTCTGAATGGTAGTGTCATTTTCTATGGCTTCTTGAAATAAATGGGCACCAAGACCGACTTTAGAAGAATCCGTGCTAAGGCAGAAATCTTGTGACAGATCTGGATGAGCTAGTATTGGCGCGTGAAGTAACGCTTCTTTCAAAGAATTGAATTCCAACTGTGCTTGTTCGTCCCAGTTCTAAATAGTATTTTTTCCAGTGAGAGAACAAAGTTTTGGTGTAACTAGAATTTGCATATTCAGAAAACGACGGTAAAAATTTACGAGACCTAGAAAACTGCGGACTTTTCTTTTTGTGGATGGAACTGGAATGGCTCTGATTGCTTCTAACTTTTCAGGATCCGGCTGAATGCCTTCAGAAGAAATAATATGTCCCAAAAACTTCACCTTTGTCCTACCGAATTCAGACTTTTCCAAGTTAACTGTAATTCCAGATTCTGCAAAAATACGTAACAAACTGTTGAGGATGCGATTGTGTTGTTCCCATGAAGCTTCTGCTATCAGAATATCGTCCACATATAAGGTGATGTGACGTTTTAAGAACTCAGGTAATATGGAATTTAGCCCGCGAATGAATGCTGCTGAAGAAATGTTCAAACCAAAAGGAAGTTTCCGAAACTGATAACAAACGCCGAAACAAAGGAAAGCTGTGTATTTTCTACATTCTGGATGAAGTTCGATCTGATAAAAGCTGGATCTATGATCAATGGAAGACAACACTTTTACACCACTAAAATTTTGAAGAAGTTCTTCCATCGTCTGCGGCCTGTCTGTTTCAGGAATGATGATAGTATTGATTTGTCTCGAATCTAAGACAAGCCTGATCGATCCATTTTTCTTCTCAACAACATGTAATGGATTGTTGTATGAGCTTACTGCAGGCTCAATAATGCCCTCGTCAAGCATAGATTGTATTTCTGTTCTAACACGGTCCCTATAATGTGCTGGAATTACGTATGGTCTAACACAAAATTTAGTATGCTCACGAACACGAAATTGGTATTGAAATCCCTTGATTGTTCCTGTTTTGTGAGTAGAAACTGTGGAATGTGCTTGTAAAATCTCAAAAAGGTCCTGCCTATCAGTGTCATTACAATTCTCAATTGTTTGAATTTTATTCTGAATTAACTCATTAATTTCAAATATGCCGTCGATATCATCCCTGCCAGTACTTGCAGAGTGATTGTTAGTGTCTAGTTCCGTAGAAAATTCCGATCTGTGGTCTAACAGAAGGTAAAGCCGATTAATTTCCTCGTCATGGTTTGAGAGCCAATCTTCAAATTTCAAAGCTATTGACTTACCTTCTTTCTCTAAACTTATTCCAGCATCGTGAAAGCTTAAGATTGCTTTGTATTCATTCAAAAAGTTTACTCCCAGTATAATTTCCGTCGACAATAATGGAACAATAAGAAAGTTCATAGAGAAGCTGTGGCTTTGACAGAAGAATTCTAAGTTGGTTTGTTGGCGTACATCTACACTTTTTCCAAAGATTGCACCTTGTAATTTAATCTTACATAACGGAAGTGTGGGGCAATCGTTCGATTTGTTGCATTTGCTAAAAGCTGTTTCACTAATTACTGAAATGGGACTGCCAGAGTCAAGTACTGCCGTAAATTTTACGTCATTTACAGTAATGTGAATCACAGGATATGCAATGTTGTTACGTGTTACGTCGTGTTCCTAGAGTAAGATGTCCCTAATGTCTTCCATTTTTACGTAATTACTAGCTATGGCAGCTGCGTCGTCAGTTTCATAAGTACGTATTGTGGCTGCCAACGGAGTGAGTCATTGCCTATTGTCCCTTCGTTGGTGCGCGTCGTTATTGGGATTTGGAAACCTAACTTCTACAAATTCATCGTGACGAGAGTGCTCTGCTCTGTTTAAATCTCGCCAGTTCTGATGCAATTCAGGTCTGTCGTTACGATCATATCGTCTGTCGTCATGTCGGTAGATTCGATAGTTTCTTTCTTGTTGGTCACGTGGTGGAGAATTTCTCCCTGAATCGTAACTGCGCGCTGGACCGTTGCATCTAAAGTTATTCTGTCTCCCTTGATAATAATTATTTTGGTTCCCATATTGTCTGTTTCTCTGATTGTCTCTGTGATAGTCATTACTGCGGAGAGGTGATCTTTCCCTGTAATTATTACTACTCTGTCAACGGTTGTCATACGGGTGGTGTCTATTTTGGTAACGATTTGTGTGGTGAGAATAGCCTTGTCGCGTCCAGTTATCGTTTCTGTCGTCACGGAATTGTGACGGATGTGACCTGTAGTGATTGTTTTCCTGTTTTCGCATCCCACGACTGTCTGTGTCAATTTCTAATTCTTGTAAGAGTCCCTGAAAAGCTTCAATGTCGTCTTTGCAACGTCCTGCCAAAATAATATGCCGTAAATGTTCAGGTAATTTGATTAAACAAATGCGGATGAGTTCTGAGGGGCTGTATGTGTTTGACAGGTACTGATTCTTGTGCAACATGTCTTCAAAATATTTGACAAGACAGGAAAATTCAGATTGTTCAAAGTGTTTCATCATCATGATGCTATGTTTTACTCGGTCTTGTGTAGCTTGTGACCAATGTGCTGAGAGGAACGCATGGTAAAATTCTCCTTCACTGTAACAATCGTGAATGACCGATCGCATTCTTACAGCTGGTTCATTCTCCAAGTAGCCACACATAAATTCTAACCTGTGCTCCAATGACCAGTTGGGAGGAAAACAATGAGAGAATTGATGGAGCCACGCTTGTGGATGAATGTCGTTGGCAGAATTCTTAAACGTTTTGAATTTACGTGTAGTAATGAACAGCTTATAGTCAAAATCATCGTGTCGGCGAGTAGCATGTCGGTCATTGTTACGTCGTGTCGGCGGTTCCATCTCAAAATTCGGTGCACATTGCCCATTTCTTACATAACTTCCGAAATGCTCTGTGTTATTATTTTGTGGCTGTTCTGTATTTCTGTGCCCCTCTTCCCGTATTGGAGCGCGAGTGTCCTCTGAAATACGTAATTCTTGTATTACCTGTGTCAGCTGATCTTGTACTTCCCGGATTTCTCTTTGGTGTTGCGTATTAATTTGATTTTGATTTTGTTTGAATTTTCTTATTTGTTCATACTCTACTGTGTCAGTGAAGGCTACGGGTCTTGTGTCATTCAGATCATCATCTACCTTTGTAGATAAGTTAGTGACCTGATCCGAAAGTTCGGCTACTTTCTCCGATAGTGTACTTATTTCCTCCATGTGTCTTTCTGAACCAATTTTCAGGGTATCTACTGTGTCCTCTAAATTTTCCTGAGTTTTTGCAAGTTGCGTAACCGAATCGGTAGATGCAACTGAGTCAATTTTAGCTTGCAAGGTCTCATGATTTTCATGAACAATAGTTTGCAGTTCTTTTATGGCCGCTTCGTGATTCTGTAATGCATTTTCATGACGTGAAAAAATAGGTTGAAAATGCTCACAAATTTGTGTTTTTACGTCATTACAGACTTTTTGACATTTCGATTCAATGTTATGTAACTCAGTAGTTAAATCTTCACGTGTTTGTTCAAGTGTGGTGTCTAGCTTTTGAAGATTTTGTTCCATTGTGTCTAACTTTTGAAGATTTTGTCCCATTTGTTGCAGTAATTGTAATAACAATGCATTAGTGTCTGGAATCTGTTCCTCTACGCTTTTCGGCAGTGCATTTGCACCAGCAACATTCACATTTTGACAAGCAGAAAAGTGTCTTGACTCATTTGAGAAAACGGTGAGGACCCAAAACCTGAGTCTACAGTATTTGCAATATTGTGTTCTGTCATTCCCAATTCCTGAGGCGAGCTGTTGCCGACCGATCGATCGATAATGCTTCCCTGTTTACTACCTGTTTCACTGTCTACACCATTATTCGACGCCCGCTCCATTTCCCTATGCATAGTTACCAAATTATTACTTGGAATGTCTGTTAATTCACTACACAGTGGTGCTGATAAGCTACGCTCGTCGTCACTATCATTTCTGAGTTTACTTTGGAGCCAAGTATTACGTTTTTCACACGCCATTATTGTCACAATATATCACACGACAACACAGAAAAGCACAATTTTAAGAGCAAAAATAAGAGAACACATTAACATAGAACTGAAAATAATATCTAGTTAATTGCAAGCGCAGCTGTGCGAAATACTTCGTGCAAATCTACATGCATGCCACAACTGTTTTACTGTGCAACAATGAAAAACCACAACTACCAAGGAAATTCTCTCTATAATTACGCGCTAGCAATAAACAAAAGCTACACTAATTACACAAACTACAAGAAAAAATCAGAAGATTCCAGTGAGGTATCCTAGGCTAAGGGTCGACATATGAAACGTCCCCTTCGAACAATTTATACAAGACTGTGCTTAAACTGACACACAATGTTTTTAGCGCAACGCAATCTGGCTATCAAAGATCCCTGCAAAAGAATGGCCCTGAGTAACATTAACCTATACCTTTCACAAATCACTTACCTCACAAAAATCTTCGTTACTGGAACTACTGCAATACAGCGAGCGCCACTACTGCCAGCTAAATAAAAGATTCAAGCTACGGAAGGCACTAACTACTGATAGGGATAGTTAGCAAATGAAAGATATTAATAGAGAACAAACAATCTATTTACCTTAATAGTCATAATATATATAGCAGTTCATGACAAATTACAAAACTCCGCCATCTCTCTCCTCACATCCACCACTGCTGGCGGCTCACCTCCAACTGCGCAACGCTACGCGCTGTTCACATCCAGCTGCCGCTGCCTAACACTACAATGGCAGACAACAATGCAAACTAGCCACATACTGCACACAGCACAGCCAGTGATTTTCATACAGAGCGCTACGTGGCATTACCAATATAAAAATCTAAACAGCCTACTTACAGTGCAAGTGAATCATTGCCAGAAGTGAGTAAAGATACAACCGACAGAATAATTCAAAGTTAATTCCGCAGAAACTGAAGCAGCGCAATAGGAACACACAAAGCCAGAATTAGAGAATGACACTTAAAGGGCCTAGCCAGTTAGTTACTGAGCCGCTCATAGAATGAAAACAGCATTTTCCACACGCAGCTGACGTCGCAGGAAATACTCCGTAAGCAGTGGACTTGCGATGACACAGGCTAAACAAAACAATAAGACTGAAAATATCTTGAGACAGATTAGAGAAACTTCTCACAACCAGTTAAGGGAGATACTCGTTATTTTAATGGAGAAATTTAAATTGAGATCTTCATCTCCTCATAGCCCTATTATTATTAGATTCCATGATGAGCGGAATTCACAGGAAACAGTAGCAACCGCACAACAACCGGCAAGAATAGTATGAAGTAATATGAAACGGAACTACCTCACACAACTGGTTCTAGAAAAATAAAGTGCTAGGCTGAGTTTCATGGTAAGAATCGTAAGAAACCGTAGTTCACACAAGAAGTAGCTTACAAAACGCTCGTTCAACCGATTCTTGCGTATTTGATGATCTGCTCTCGCTCCTTACGACTAACAGACTCGCAGGTACTTAGTCACAGAACTAGTCATTGTATGTATTGTTTACATAATGCCGAATTATAAAATAGCGGAAGCCTGAGATGTGTTATAGTATAGTCCTATACTTGAAAGTATGGCATTGCAACGAAAGGCTCTGAAATACGACTTGAACCGGTGTTCAGAATAAAAGGAAACTTCTCTGCTCACAGTAAATAGAAGCCAAGCCGTTCACGGCTTAGATTTTAGGACCTGCCAAGGCAGGAACTGCGCCACTGGACATCATCTGTGACGGCTTTACGGCTCATAAAACAGAATCAGATAGCTCGAAAAGTTTGGTTTCCGTGCAGAAATAGCCGACTGCGTAAAAGAGTTTCACTACTGGACTCGAGTTCCAATAACAGTGGCGGGTGTAAACGAAAAAACTTGTTTACGCTAAGGTGGCAGTTTCAGACTTCAGCTTTCAACACTAATTTAAGTTTTTCACGGTTTGCTAAGTCATAAAAGGCACGGCAATTCCATTTCCCGTTTAAAGTCAGTTCTGCGCAAGTATTAATTGAGCTTTGTCGTACCTCTAGATAACTTTGCTAACTAGAGTCGTACAAAGTCTTGATCAAGGCCTTTTAATGTAATGCTGTCGGCAAGTGGCATTTTATTACGATAATACTAAATATGTTACGATGTGATTTGGTTCGTCATTGCTCATTGTAGTACAGAATATTTAGAGCTTTTATCTGGAAAGTTTTAGCACACATTCAACTAAAACCATGTATTCTATAATGTCAGCAGCTGCCTGAAAATTGGTTCTCCACTTCGTTTCCACAGAAAATCGGTAGATGTTCGCCTGCACTGCTCCAGAAGTGGCGTTAGGAAAATGCAACAGACCTAAGCTTTCCCCGGGCAGCCGCTTCAAATCGTGACCTGCATGTGCAGAGCGAAAGCGGCATTGCAACAGTGAATTCGGCATACCGAAACCGTCTGTGACTGACGGAAAGCTGTTCGTGCAGTGACCCATCACTGAGATTTGCAAAGCGTCTTGCACTAAGTTTATTTAGCATACAGCGCAAAATAAAGCAATGTCAACATACAGCTACGCAATATTGGGAGTCAGTCAGGGTAACATCAGAAGAGGGCACGAGAACGAGGACCTTATATCCAGACGACATCATTTTACGACTGCTACTTCGCTTCTTATCGTATGTCTGACAAATAATTTAAACACAGACAGGCAGATAATGAGAGCACGATACTCGAATTGCCTAGCAGTATCTGAAAATGACATTATTATGTGTTGTATGTCAAATTAAAACGATTACTAAACATCCAGTAGCTCAAGTATGTCAGATGGGTAACATCAAAGTACCTGAAACCATATAGGTATTTGTATACAGTCGTGCAGCCCATCCCCCCTCAGATGAAAATCGGACAGTTGCAGCTGTCAAGTGAATTAAACCACGCTTATATATCATGATAAACCATTAACTCCAATGTGATATTTGACAAGATTTAATTTAGCTTCCTGATTTTGTTACGAGGATTTTAATACCGCAACTGTTAACTGGGTTCTTGCATACATCTCCTTTGTTGCGCCGTCTTTAAAGCAGCTTTCCTAAACCTTCTCTTTTCCTGCACTTGATTCATCGACATTTCTGCTGTTCCAGTTATTGATCCACTTTTGACTTTGTTTCAGACACTCATGTTTATCACACTTATGTTTATCACGATTCTCTTCGCACAAATGTCAGTATTATTTCTTAATTACAGTTCTTCCTCACATTCCCTTGGCTCCCAAAATTACTCGCTAGGAATGCAAGCTCAGTACATGCGGGGACTCATTTCCTGAGAAAGAAATCGTATAACCGTTCAAATGCACTTACGTATACTTTCCTTACCTACTCTATTTTCGTGCAGAGTGGCTAAATAGGAAATTGTATCTACGCTTCGTTTACTACTATACTATCAAGAACTTTCCTTGGCATATTTAAACTATGGAATAGGTCCGGCTTAATAGTTTTCTCCGTGCGAGATTAAACAGCCTGCTCGCGGGTCACGAACGTAATCGATGTGCACTGTACAGAATGCAATATGGTTACTGAAAAATTGAAGTTGTATTTCCTGCCGCACTATATCATCCAGACGTCCTGTAGTTGAACGTACTTCTGGAAAGAATAGTATCTTACACCCGATCCGTCGGTCGCGGTGTTTCTATGACGACAGGTGCAGGATTGATAATTGTTAAACTGTTGACCCACCTTCGGATGTCACTTGGACTCAGCCTGCTGATCATTTTTTAACTGCTGTGGAATTGTTCTAGTGGATTATCTCAGATGTCAACGTTGTTCGGTTTTTCTTTTTTGAAATGTTGAGTAAATTTGCGATTATTTATTTGCGTGCGTTTGATTACACAGTACATGCTTTTCAGGGTCGGTATTTATATGCTGTTTGTGTCCGTTATTTGCATAGTACTTGCTCACGTATGCATGTTCGTCTGTTATTGAAACCAACTAATTACAAAATAAAAGTACCCGAAGATGACAACACAAACGTGCCGAAATGTGTCAAAAGGTCACGACTGGGGTTCAGTCGCTCAATTTCTCGTAACGATGAATTCTGAATTTAATTCAATATATTTTCACTTTCAGCTAACAATTGCCAGCTTTTTTTTCGGTACCCAAGTAGTAATGCATTTTTACAAATTGCTTCAGCGAACAATATTACGTATCCCCATACGTGCCCCATATCCTCGTTTGCTTATGTAAACACTAGACAGGAAAATCATTTTCGCACTACAGTGTGAGCCTACATTAATTTGTACATACTTCGTCGCAGCAAAATGTTCCTCCTTTCGTCAGAAGGCAGGTTATTAAACCCTCTGTTTTTTCTCTTTAATGAATCCATCTAATTCCTGCCTTTCCTCAAATTATTAATAGTAAGTAATAAACATGTTTCTTGATTACAAAGTACCAGTTCGGTTTGTATACTCAGATATCAGGTCGTGTATTACACTATGCACACAGTATTTCTTGAACTGCTTCTGCAGTTCATTCATTAGTTCAGTACATAAATATGTAGAGAAGATCACCAGTCATTCTGGTACTAGAGGTATGTCAAACATGAGGCAAAGATACAGGAGCAGTGAATCAGTCATCTGTTATCTTCCACCGTCTTAGAACTTTGTTGATGAGACAATACCGTTCAAGATACTATAACTTCATAAAGATAGATGGGACTCCCCTTTACAGGAGGACTCCAATTTAATAGTAGGGGGTATGTAGCAAGAAAGATTAGGTATCAGGTTTACATAGGAAACTCCACATGATGATGATGGTGATGAATTCATTTGTCTAGGTAGTATATTTAAGTGATCAACATTGCACGATCACAGGTCAACGTAAGCCATAGCACATAAATTCTGGTATATTAATAACCGGTGTAAACACCAGAATTTTGACTGCGAACATGCAAACGTAAATGCATGTTGTTGTACAGGTGCCGGAGTCAGTTGGTGGGATCGAGTTCGACACCTGTTGCACTTGGTAGGTTAATATAAGGACGGTTTATGTTGTCCGTGGATAACGCTCGAGTTTTCGTGCGATGACGTCCCATATATGCTCGATTGGAAACACATCTGGTGATCGAGCAGGTCAAAGCAACATGTCGACATGTTGGGCTAAAATATCGGTATGCGGGCGAGCGTTATCCTTTCGAAAACACTCACTGGAATGCTGTTCATGAATGGCAGCACAGATCAGCAGCCTGAAGTACAAATTTGCAGTCAGGGTGCGTGGGATAACCACGAGAGTGCGCCTCCTGTTATACGAAATCGCATACAAGAACATAACTACAGATGTAGGTGCAGAGTGTTTAGCACGCAGACAGGTTCGTATGCAAGCCTTCAACTGGCCTCCTAACCAACACATGGCCTCCACGGCACCAAGCGGAACCAGTTTTCATCCGAAAACACAACAGACCTCCACCCTGCCCTCCACTGAGCTCTCGCTTGACACCTCTGATATCACAAATGGCGATGGTTTGCGGTCAGTCATGCACGCTACAGGGCGTCTAGCTCGGAACTGTCATTGAAGTAACAGATTTGTAACAGCCCGTTGTGTCAGCCGCTGACCAGACTGCTGCTACAGATACCCTACGATGCACCAGAGCCATACGACCCAAGACGATGGTAGTGCCACGTGGCCGTCTGCAGTCGGGTGTTCGTGTGACCGTACATTTTCGTGACCACAGCAGCCAGCAATCTTGTACAGTGGCTACGTTCCTGTCAAATCGTCCTTCAGTACCGCAGGAGGAACGTCGAGCTTCTCGTACCTCTATTACACGATCTCGTTCAAAGAGCTGATAATGGCGTTCTTGACTTACATAAAACCACCGTGACCAACCTCTAGTAAAAACCGCTCACCATAGTAAAACGTGTATTTAAAGCAAACCTGATTTGCATCCTCACAGTGGCCCCAGTAGCGCCTCTTACGTGACTGGCACGAAATTGGAATAAATATCATCTTTCAGATGTAGAAACACGTGGCAGAACTGTTTCCTTGAGTCGAGATTATTTCCGTCTGTGTAAATTTCCAGTAAGGACTTCAATCTGCTATCTTAAACATATGTCCTAATTGAAGATAAAGTTGCACGATGATTCTTACCACGACCGGTGTCGACTAGTCATCTTCAAGTTTCCGTGTCATGCCTTATTGTCGGCAGAATTGTTAACTTCCAAATTTACTTGTAGGTGGAAGGAAGGGTTACTTGTAGGTGATGTACACTCTGCTTAAGTTCTACATTTTTTCAGTTACTGAGAGCCCTTTTCTTTTGAACTAATATGACGCAAAATAAATCAATGTTAGGCATTTTGTGAAGAATTTTCAGTTCTCCGCCATAATATTTTTTATACCTCGCCAGTGGAAAAGACTATATAAGTTGTTCATCCAACGATCATTTCAGATGACAGTACATATATTTAGTGTATGGAACGGAATTACAAATGGCAACTCTGGTCTTTACAGAAATAGCAATCCGCACATTAGCAGGCTGTGAAGGAAACAAAATACAAATTTGGTTAGGGAAATAAAGTTCAGAGAGAAGAAATAAAAAAAAAAGTTTGCCGTTTGTTCCAGAATCGCCATGTCATTGGTAAAGAACTTCGAAAAGCCGTTGAACCGAATGGGTATTGTCTTTATAGGAGGTTACAAGGTGAACATCAACAGGAATAAAAAACGTTAAGCCGGCCGGAGTGGCCGTGCGGTTCTAGGCCCTACAGTCTGGAACCGAGCGACCGCTACGGTCGCAGGTTCGAATCCTGCCTCGGGCATGGATGTGTGTGATGTCCTTAGGTTAGTTAGGTTTAATTAGTTCTAAGTTCTAGGCGACTGATGACCTCAGAAGTTAAGTCGCATAGTGCTCGGAGCCATTTTTTGAACCAAAAACGTTAATAGAATATAATTACATAAATGAACTGATGTTCAGGGAATTAGATTAAGAAATGTGGCGCTGGAGGAGTAAAAGAGTTCAGGTATTTGGGCAGTAAAATTACAGCCGCAGAAGTAAAGAGGATACAAAATGCGGACTGCCAGTAATATATTTCTCTTTTACAGGCAAGGCCTTTTGCTAACGTTGAATGTTGATTTAACTGTTACGAAGTCTTACAGGAAGTATTTGTTTGGAGTGTATCTTCATAAGCAGGTGAAAAGACGACAATAAACAGTACAGACACAAGAATAGAAGATTTGGAATTTGGTGTAACAGAGGAGTGAGAGGAGTGTTAAAGATTAAATAGGTAGATTAGACCATGAAAGTGGCGTTAAAATTTTGAGAGAGAGAGAGAGAGAGAGAGAGAGAGAGAGAGAGAGAGAGAGAGAGAGAGAGAGAGGAAGGGGGAAACCCTGAGGCTTGAATACAGTACTCTATACACGCTCAAATGGAGTTAAATTGCAGATACCATTGCACAGTGTAGAATATCGTGGCGAAATGCCACAAGCCCGTCTTTACAGCGATGACGACAGTGGCAGCGTTCGGAAATAACTTAGATGACAGTGTCAAAACTACTACGATATATGCAGTGTTAGGATGCTGGCTCTGTGTGCCAGCGTTAAGACTTAGTGGCGCTGGAGTGGTGAATTTATAACGGTGACTTTATGCGGTCATCCGAAGAATGGTGATGAAAGTAAAGGCTAATCTAAAGAAGACGTGCTGTTTCACTTTTCTGTCAGTCTCTCTGTTGTTAGAACACAGTTTATTATTAGCTGCTGGTAAACCTTTCGGTATGTGAGGTCGTGATACAAGAAACTCTTCTGTTCCTGACACCGTCCAGGACTGCGCTGGACATCCTCAGAGGGGGTCATCCGCTGAGTCTTGCTGACTGACCGGTCGGTCGTCCGAGGGAAGGGGCTTGGTCGAAGTAACACGTGATGAGCAGAGATAATCTTTCTCAAAAATAAAACTATCGATTGTCGTCTTGTCAAAGATAAACTTGTCTTGCGATTATGCAGAGCTATTTTCCATATGTCGCTAAGTTTCATTGCCTCCTCCCTCCTATTAAAATTATGCTGATGCTTATAAATTTCAATGGCTTCTATACATAGTCGTGGATAATAATTAGTCGTTGTAGATAAAATTTCTGTTTCAGAAAACTTCACCGCGTGGTTTCCTGACTCAGGAGCATACTCTGCTACAGCTGATTTCTCTATTTTTCCTAGTCGGCAAAGACTTTTGTGTTCTGTTAGCCTGTATTTACGCTCCTCTTGGTAGTTCCAGTATAAACTTTACCATACGTACGTGGAATTTAATACGCACCACATTTCGACAGAGGAGGGCGTTTATCCTTCACAGATCGGAGTATTTGACTGACTTTCTTTCTTGGTCTAGAGACCGGTCTGATGTCATGTTTCTGTAACCTAATGGGTTACCCATTGCCACACCACCTAGTTGCTCATAAAATTAATCGTCCCATTGGAACTGACTCGAACTAATGCAGTATCTAAAAAGAGCGGTCAAATCTCCTGGAAAAATACCCATTATGAAAATCATAACTTCATTAAATGGAATCATAGTGAATAGTCCGCCCCCGGTATCTGAGTGTTCAGCGCGACAGAATGTCAATCTTAAGGGCCCAGGTTCGATTCCCGGCTGGGTCGGAGATTTTCTCCGCTCAGGGACTGGGTGTTGTGTTGTCCTAATCATCATTATTTCATCCCCATCGACGTGCAAGTCGCCGAAGTGGCGTCAAATCCAAAGACTTGCATCCGGCGAACGGTCTACCCGAGGGGAGGCCCTAGTCACACGACATAGTGAATAAGGACCCTATGTCAAAACTTAAAAGAATATCTTCAGGAGGCAGAATTAGTCCTTAAAGTTCTCAATAAAATGACGCGAGTCTTTTATATATGAGTCAGTTTTCCCAATATATGGTTGTAAACGAGTTCCCAGAGATCATGCTATTTTATATGTGGGAGAATTGATTGCACTGACTATGGGTCTCAAAAGAAAATTTGTGTTACGAATTTTCGGTACACCATACAGCTTAGGACACATAGCTTCCCTCTCCAACAAAGCTCTTTTATCTTTTTGAATAGAGGTAGATGACTTACTCAGATTATTTGTTTTCCTCAGTACGCTGGCTGTAGCGTCCTTCGTAAGGATTTTTTGTTTGTTTTTTTTCTGTCCTGACGTTGAAAGGTTCAAAATTTTGCTTCGATAATGCTCTGTATTCATAACAGTAGCATTCCTTCTATCAGCAGGAAGAATCACTATATTTTCATCATCATATAAATCTCTGAAAGCCTTCCTCTCGCATTTTTTAAAATTACTTTCCAAAGGTTTACTGTGGCATAAGATCATGGTGGTTTAGATTCGAATTGCATTTGCAGTATTCTTGGGGACATTTCGTATACCTGCTTCTATATTCGCGATAATATCTTCAACTGGTACTCTCATAGGTGACGTAGTTTCCTCCTTTTGCAAGGGCGGAAATCTCGTCCCGAGACAACACTCTCTCCGACTTGTTAACAACATTATCAGACATCACTGTATTGCTTGTAGCTGCTACATTAGTTTGTAACCAGGGTCTTATGTCATCCGGTCGTGAAAGCCTTCATTCTATGAACGGTTTATAATTACTCTCCCTGGCGGTGATGAAGAGACTGGTTGAACAAACAGTCTGTTCCTGAGGTCAGTGACGGCGGAATTCACGAAGTAAACAGCTAGCAAAAAACAATAAGTCCAAAGCGCAGCGAAGCTATTGTAAGCGTGTACAACAGTCCAGGGATCAGTCCAAATCATAAACGTAAGACAGGCAAGGTGAAAACCCTGCTGTTGAATAGCGCGTAACTATGGCTTCCAAGACTAGCAGGAGACTGGCTATAAGTACCACGGCCCAACACTAGACAGTCCCGCGTCAGTGGACGGCTCCATGTAACTCGTCTGCCGCGGCGGCGCCTCCTGCGGGACAAAGCTGCGACTGGAGTACGTAGCCCTAGGGTATCTGACCTGTTCTCCATGCCGATACTTCGGCTAGGCTTGGAACCTGAACCACTGTCGCATGCTAAATTCATCTTCCTTGAAATCGGATTACAGAAGGCTTTCTTAACTTCATCACCAATAAACCTCTGCGAGACCGAAAATTTCGTGATGCGCTTACTTTTTTATTAGCTTGCTTTTAGAAAGTGTTAAAAAAGCATCACTTGTTATTGTTAAGATGGGTGTGGATGCTTGTAGATTTCCAGTGAGCGAGTTCATTTTCTGTTAAGATAACGAAAACATGAAAGTGGCAGTGAAACGTTGTCCCTTTCAAGTATTTTACATTTTGCACATTAGCATCCAGCATAACGCCCGAACTCTTAGCCAAGTGTTACTATATCGGGAAAGCATCAAACACAGCACAATGCAATGGACAGAAAATTACGCAGCTGTACTGCATTAACCATCCTACAGGGTGTTTCAAAAATGACCGGTATATTTGAAACGGCAATAAAAACTAAACGAGCAGCGATAGAAATACACCGTTTGTTGCAATATGCTTGGGACAACAGTACATTTTCAGGCGGACAAACTTTCGAAATTACAGTAGTTACAATTTTCAACAACAGATGGCGCTGCAAGTGATGTGAACGATATAGAAGACAACGCAGTCTGTGGGTGCGCCATTCTGTACGTCGTCTTTCTGCTGTAAGCGTGTGCTGTTCACAACGTGCAAGTGTGCTGTAGACAACATGGTTTATTCCTTAGAACAGAGGATTTTTCTGGTGTTGGAATTCCACCGCCTAGAACACAGTGTTGTTGCAACAAGACGAAGTTTTCAACGTAGGTTTAATGTAACCAAAGGACCGAAAAGCGATACAATAAAGGATCTGTTTGAAAAATTTCAACGGACTGGGAACGTGACGGATGAACGTGCTAGAAAGGTAGGGCGACCGCGTATGGCAACCACAGAGGGCAACGCGCAGCTAGTGCAGCAGGTGATCAAACAGCGGCCTCGGGTTTCCGTTCGCCGTGTTGCAGCTGCGGTCCAAATGACGCCAACGTCCACGTATCGTCTCATGCGCCAGAGTTTACACCTCTATCCATACAAAATTCAAACGCGGCAACCCCTCAGCGCCACTACCATTGCTGCACGAGAGACATTCGCTAACGATATAGTGCACAGGATTGATGACGGCGATATGCATGTGGGCAGCATTTGGTTTACTGACGAAGCTTATTTTTACCTGGACGGCTTCGTCAATAAACAGAACTGGCGCATATGGGGAACCGAAAAGCCCCATGTTGCAGTCCCATCGTCCCTGCATCCTAAAAAAGTACTGGTCTGGGCCGCCATTTCTTCCAAAGGAATCATTGGCCCATTTTTCAGATCCGAAACGATTACTGCATCACGCTATCTGGACATTCTTCGTGAATTTGTGGCGGTACAAACTGCCTTAGACGACACTGCGAACACCTCGTGGTTTATGCAATATGGTGCCCGGCCACATCGCACGGCCGACGTCTTTAATTTCCTGAATGAATATTTCGATGATCGTGTGATTGCTTTGGGCTATCCGAAACATACAGGAGGCGGCGTGGATTGGCCTCCCTATTCGCCAGACATGAACCCCTGTGACTTCTTTCTGTGGGGACACTTGAAAGACCAGGTGTACCGCCAGAATCCAGAAACAATTGAACAGCTGAAGCAGTACATCTCATCTGCATGTGAAGCCATTCCGCCAGACACGTTGTCAAAGGTTTCGGGTAATTTCATTCAGAGACTACGCCATATTATTGCTACGCATGGTGGATATGTGGAAAATATCGTACTATAGAGTTTCCCAGACCGCAGCGCCATCTGTTGTTGAAAATTGTAACTACTGTAATTTCGAAAGTTTATCTGCCTGAAAATGTACTGTTGTCCCAAGCATATTGCAACAAACGGTGTATTTCTATCGCTGCTCGTTTAGTTTGTATTGCCGTTTCAAATATACCGGTCATTTTTGAAACACCCTGTATATTCTATGCAGCCTGATACAAACACTGCTCACAGCGTGTCTACAAACAGGCTGACTACGTCGCGATATTTGGCATCTGTATGCGAAATATTCACACTGTGTTGCATCATCAGACTCACCAGAGGACGCATGGACTAAGTAGATAAAACGTTGCTGCCTCCATTCCCATGTGCAACAGATAGACGATTTGCTGTCGGAACGCCCATTGCACAGCTCTAGGTTTATCAAAACAAACAGTATGTCATCATTTTCCTTCTATTTTGCAATGTGTGTACCCGTTGGCTGCCGACAAAAGCAGCCGCAGGTCTTAATTAGCACACCATGTTATTTTCGTCATATTTTTTTTGTAGTAAGGTAATTCGTTACTGTTCTGCTGCAAGTACGAGAACTGAGTTCAGAACTCCAGTATGATGTAATGAATGATTTATAATTTTCACAGTCTTTATCTTGAAAAATCGGATTTTACTCAAAGTTTGGGAACCGTTTCCCTTCATAAATGTGTTCCTCCAGGTACGTTCCAACTCAACATGAACCCACTGCCCGGTTTCCGGGCCGGTACGTTTCCACCCAACATGAGCCGATTTTCCCGGTATACGTTCAGGTACAGTACGACTCGCCGTATGAACAAAGCTTCCCGGTATTCCTACCAGTAGTTCCCACCCACCCGAAACAGCTGCATATGCACAAACGACTTCCTGCTTGTGGAGGGAGAAAGGCAACAACTTCCACAAACCTGGAGAGTATTTAATTGGTATGTTATCCCCCCGAGGTAATTACTTGCCAAAGCTTCAAGGTGTCTGATTTTAAATTTATAGATTTGCCTGATACTTCCATATCAAGAGAAAGAAAATCTGATGATGCTGAATTGCTTTACAGTGAAGTTTGAAAAGTGCGGTTGAAAGCGGCACTCCTGTACAGTGAACACCTCTTTCTCCAGAACAGTCTGATCCCTTAGAATTATTCCGCCGTAATAACACAAAAACATATTGAAATTGGAGAAGAGATATTTCGCAACACTTCTGAAATGCTAGCGGGAAAAGGAACTCGTGGTATAAGACAAAGTAATTGACCACAAAGAAATCTACGAATAACGCCTACTTGAAGAAACCGAAGTCTCTTCATCAGACCATTATGAGTTAGATAAGAAGCAGGAGTAAATGGATGAAATAAATCTATCGTTATAATTAATTGGGAATGGAGAAAAAAGTACCAGAATGGAAATTTGATCCAGAGACACTGCGCTTTTGAAAGGAAGCATTTACTCTGTCGGCTGCGGACTCGAATGTTAGTAAACACCTAAGTTATATAGGCAAGCCTAAAATTTTCAAACTCGGTATTCTAGAAAATGGTTGAGAGCTACCGTCTTCGTGTTAACGTAAGTTGATCTAGTCGTGCCCCACATACCCTGCCCGTATGTATCGAATCAGTGAAGAAGAGTCTATACGGTCCGCTTCTGAGTATGACTAAAGATTTCATTCACGCACGATGTGATGCACTTCGATGTAAACATGCCTTCATTTCGCCTAGTAAGGAAAAATCACTACATCTAAGCATTATATTTCAATGTCCCGTTGTGCTTTAGACATACATTTCTGAACGGCATAGATAGTGCTTCGAAAACACACACACACACACACACACACACACACACACACACACACACAGAGACAGAGAGAGAGAGAGAGAGAGAGAGAGAGAGAGAGACTGACTGACTTAACAAGGGAGAGGTGTCTGGTTTGAGCCACAGCTATCAGCGCCGCGCGAGGTAGCCGCGTGGTTTAAGGCGCCTTGTCACGGTCCGTGCGGCTACCCGCGTCGGAGGTTAGAGTCCTCCCTAGGGCATGGGTGTGTGTTGTTCATAGTGTAAGCTAAAGCCGGCCGCGGTGGTCTAGCGGTTCAGGCGCTCAGTCCGGAACCGCGCGACTGCTACGGTCGCAGGTTCGAATCCTGCCTCGGGCATGGATGTGTGTGATGTTCTTAGGTTAGTTAGGTTTAAGTAGTTCTAAGTTCTAGGGGACTGATGACCACAGATGTTAAGTCCCATAGTGCTCAGAGCCATTTGAACCATTTGTAAGTTAAAGTTAAATTAGGTAGTGTGCAGGCTTAAGGACCGATGACCTAAGCAGTGTGGTCCCGTAAGATCTTACCACAAATTCCCAAAATTTCCAGCTATCAGTGCTTACACATTTGTAGTTTTCTCCTGTAATACTCTGCTGCCTGTGTGGAGTGACTGACTTAATCATTTGACACATTTTGCTTTGTGACATGAGCTCGTTGTAACTAGCCTGATACTAGTTCAGAGATCATCCTGCAATGACTAATACCTACCAGGACCACCTTGGACGTTTAGACCATCTGACTACGACTAAACTTAGTACGTACCTTTTTCCTCTTCCTTGTCAGAGTTCCCGGCTCTTTGGGTTGTCTGCACACTTCCGTCTGCTGAGCAGTACGCCTGTTGGAGAAATTTAGACTGCAGCTAGCATACTTGTTACAACTCTCGGACCTCCTGCCAGATTTGGCAGTTTTGACGACAGCCCAGTCATCTAACTCATTACTACTTTACTGCTGCCAATTACAACTTTCATCTACCCCCAACTCCACCCGTGTTGCTGCAAGATGGGTTTTGCGTTTTAAGATCAGCTGTTCTTGCATGATGGTGGAACGATAGGCATAACTCCTACATCGTCAAGGAGCAGAGAGTTCACTGTCCAAGGTGGCTGCTTCAGAACATCTAAAATCAAAAAAATCATAGGCAGGTTTCACGCTGTCGACCATTTCTCACTACTCAGCGGCGTTTTCCACATTTGTCGATTGTGATGGCACTTTTTTGTATTTCGCGGTAACTTTTCAATAAAAATTGCAGTTAGTTTTTTAGAGCTATTACTTAATAAAAAATTGACTTCAGGTACCAGTAAGTAATTCATGCAAGATACGCCTGTCATTTGAAAATGTTACTGAATTTGCTAACTGCCTAAATACTTCCTAAGACATATCTTTCGTCTGCGTGGTTAAACTTCACATATCAAAATATTATGTTCTTTTCTCCTCTGAACTCTTCATCGTCCACGTATAGTCAAGACAAATACCTTCAGAAAAGAGACCCTAACATTTAAATTCGATGTTAACGAATTTATCTTTTTTTCGGGAAGGTTTTCTTGCTATTATTAGTCCGCATTTTATATCGCCTACATTCCTGCCGTCATCAGTTATTTTGCTCTCCAGGTAACAAAAGGCATCTACTTTTAGTGTCTCATTTCCTAATATAGTTCCCTCAGCATAGGGTTATTTAATCAGACTAATCGCCATGACCATTGTTCTATTCTGGTTGCTTTCCATCTTGTAGCCTCTTCAAGACGCTATCCGTTGCATTCAACTGATATTCCTAGTTCAGTACCGTCTCTGAGGGAATTAAAATGTCATCGGCAAACCTGTAAGTTTTAATTTCTTCTCCTTTGATTCCCTTTCCAAATTCCTCCTTTCTTTTGTTCACACTTGGTCAGATTACAGATTGAATAACCACGGTACAGGATGTTACCTCGAAGCCTAGAATACATAATTATACTGATGTTGCGTGTCACCGACAGTAAAAAAAAAAGCTACACATTGTGAATAAAACTGTTCTGCGACGTAGTTATCATTACCTTTCAATATGTGAAGTCTGAGTCTCCCTTTCCTGCCCGTTAACTAAGTTAAACTTCTCAGTTTTCCCTTCCTCCACCAGGAACAAGCATGCAGCTAGTGACTTAAGGTATAAATCCCACATACAAAACTAAAATTTCAGCTGCTAGCTTCACATAACCTTGGAACAGCGCCTGACTGTGTGCGCCTCAGATGTCCTCGCGGTTGACCCTGTGAAGGGGTGCTTTCTGGAGGATAGTGGTTTAAATCTACGGCTGTTTACGCAGATTAACGTTTTCCTTATTATTCTTAAATCATTCAAGGAAAACTCGTAGATGGTTCTTTTGGAAAGAACGCGGCTTATATCCTGCCCCATTTTCAGCTGTCCAGATTAATGCGTCGTTTGCAATGACCTCGTCGTCTACAAGATCTGAAACTACTTTCTTGCTTCCTTCGTTCTTCCTGTCCCTCCCTGCCTGATAACCGAGTCGGTACATTTGGACAGCCTGTGCGTTGAGAATCCAGCAATGGTGGTGAATATAGTACTAAGACAGTCACATTTTTGGCAATGGTCAACATTCTCACATAGAAAAGCTGAAAAGTATGGTAGTACCGCTTTTGTACTCTGTATTCTCATAAGATAGTCGGACATGGTCAGCAGCAGTCTGCAACGGTTTGCTGATGATTACGTTGCTTGCGGGAGAGTGTCGTTGTTGGGTGGCTGTACGAGGATGCAGAATGACTTGGAGAGAATTTCTATTTGGTGCGATGAATGACAGATTGGTTTAAATGTGGAGAAACTTATGGTAAGGCAGAAGAGTAGGAAAAC
The DNA here is from genome assembly GCF_023864275.1 of Schistocerca cancellata. Lineage (NCBI taxonomy): Eukaryota > Metazoa > Arthropoda > Insecta > Orthoptera > Acrididae > Schistocerca > Schistocerca cancellata. The sequence goes on from NC_064629.1 coordinate 274,910,560, forward strand.
AAGCCTGTGATTTTTCGTTTATAATGTCAGTGGATTGCTGCTTGAGTCAGGTCGATGAAATATGTAGACGTAACGTTGCAAAGCTACTTGGAATTAAACGAACACGATAGATCGGTTGTGGGGAGGGCAAATGGTGGACTTCGGCTTATTTGGAAAATTCTAGCAAAGTGTAACTTACCTACTAAGGAGAGGACGTCCAGAAAACTTGCAAGACTATTGCTCGAATGCTATCCCAGTGCTTGGAATTCTCACCAGGTATTATTTAAGACATAAATCAAAGCAATTCATTGGCGAGCTGCTAGATTTGTTACCAATAGATTCCATCACCAAGCAAGTATTACAGAGATGCTACGTGAACTCAAATGGGAATCGCTGTAGGGATGAAGGCAATGTTTTCGCGAAACAAAGCCCTTTAGAGAACCGGAATTTGCGACTGATTGCAAAACGACTTCACTGCCACCAGCATACGTTTCGTTTAAGAGCCGCGAAGACAAGATCAGAGGAATTACGGCTCGTACGGAAGCGTATACACAGTCATATTTCCTTCGCTGCATTTGCGAGTGGAACAGAAAAGGGAATAACTCGTAGCGGTACAAGATACTCTGGCATGCACAGTATGCCGACTTCCGAAGCATGTATGTAGATGGTAAATAACTTCCAGGGGTAGAATTTAAATGTTGAACAGAAACACGTAGCTCTGAAGTCGAGGAGAGGTTAAATATCCATTCGTTGTAAACATTGGTGACCACCATGATCAACCAAGAAATTGTTGGTAGATGATGATCATCTTTAATACCGCAACGTGACAGCTAATTTGTAAACAAAGACGTGAGCTGCTGGGGCCCCTAACAGCCAGCAACTGCGACCTATGGCCTCCACCTGCTTTTCCCCCGCCAGGGCCCGCGTTTGTTCCCTATCGATTTTCTATCATCCCCCTCGCACCGGAAGCGTGCGTGTGTGTCCAGATAAAGATACGTCTTTATAATACCTCTAAGTGTTTTTCTATCGATTTAAGCTCCGTGGACTCGAAAGCATTGACAGCCTATCAGCGAAAATTTCAGTCAGTTGAATTGGCTTTCTCTTCAACTGCGGGGTACACTTTCTTCGATTATAGTCTATAAAAAAGGTTCCTATAACTGCTTCCCTACACATAAAGTGTTAAATGACTTCGCCCGTGATTCTCTCTCTCTCTCTCTCTCTCTCTCTCTCTCTCTGATTGTACACACAAAAAATGAAAAACCGTTTTCTGCCTGTTCTCAATTTCACTGGCTTCTTTCAAGTATTGCAATATAACATCACGCGTGACCAATGCTGTGAAAATTTATAGAAACCTACTGCGTATTAATTACTTCAACAACAGTTCAGTAGAAAAACAATAGTGACCATATACGTTTACTAGGAGGTAGTTTCACAGAAGAAAAATGTTTACGGACCTTGTATTCGTGTTTTTATTCCAGTCTAGGGAAAGCCAGTGTTAAAGTAAATATTTCGGTTCCATCCGTAGGTAATTAGCGAGTCCGTCTTAACGATCCGGAAAGTTTATCCATAGTTGGGATTCCAGCAATTTGTCACTGAACTCCTAAGGGGTTACATTCAATAGGTGCCTTATGGAAATAAAACATATGATTATTGAATATAAAGAAAATAAATTTAAAGTCTGTCGTTTTAACTGCTATATCCGCGAGGAGTCTGATATCAGTGTACGTGTCAGAACCCAGAAAGGAGAAGAAACACTAAGCGGTAGACAAGCTCAGCACGACTGACTTGACCGACCTGACTGACATCACGCGCGCGCCTGCGCGTCAATAGTGCAGCGATGATAGTAACAGACAATATCAGACGCGAGTACCGAACTGACTGACCGTTCGCTGAGCGGGCGTATTTATATCGCCTGCGAGGAACACTACTGCCCGGCGTATTCAGGTAGAGAGACGAATGACGCATTCACGCAGTGAGCGCAGTGCTGCGGCGATTCTGAGCCCCCTAACGGCCACCGGGGTCCATTTCATCCGGCGTGCATTCAACTTCCGCGGAGCCGTATACCAAATTAATCCTGCACGTATGCGACCCTTTGTTAACTCGAAATTTGCTGTTAGGATGAATTTTAGTTCGGCGTGTGTCTAACCTTGGGGTCAGCACACACGGCTCTCCCTGCCGTTGTAAATTTTCGTCACATAAGTTACTACTTATGGGCCAAGTAGCTCCTCCCCCCCAGGGGGTCCACAACTCTTTTGTGGATACGTGCGTAGCGAGCACGGGACCCCGAGCTAATGTGGCCTTCCTTCCTTTCCGGGCTGCATACCTTCCCATTCCGCATCCTTCCCCATCCCTATCTTCGCCCCCTCCTCCCCTCACCTCTGGCTCTTTCCTTCCCTTTCTCCCCATCTGGGAGTATGGTTTGTGCCTACGTCCGGAGACGGACGCTCGTAAATGTACTGCATTCTTAGCCTTCTTTGCTTTTATGTCTTCTTCCTTCCTTTGTCCTTCTCTTTTCCTTACCTCTTCTCTTTCTCTTTCCTCCGCTGCGGCGTTTGAGACCTCTCTTCCTTCCTTTCCCTTTCTCTTTCTTCCTCCCTGTGCGTGTCTGAAGGCCGACCCACGCCCTTCGTGCGTAGCCGGTGACGGGGTAACGCGTAATTCCCCGCCCCGGGTAGACAGGTAGGACACGTACGTACCCCCTGGTAACGGCCAGGCCCAGGGAGGGGTGATTACCCGAGCTGATACCTTCCGAAAGTGCCGATTGGTCCCTCCATCCGTTTGTCGGGAGGTGTGACCTGAGGTGTGAACAATCACCTAAGGCGGGAGTGCCCTCAGAGAGGGCCCCCACAAGGGAGGAGCGCGCCATCGGAGACGCCGGTAATCATGGGGGATTCTTCCGCAATGGTGTCCTCACCTTCCACTAAGTCTGCTCACAAACGTAAGTATACTGAGTCTCAGCCACAGACGATTCTTCCATCGTTGCCACAGTTCCTTGTTGTTTCTCGGTCTGATGAAGGTCACGACTTCTCCACGGTCAACCCTTTCATTATTCAAAAAGGTGTCGACGCAATAGCAGGTCCTGTAAAGTCTTGTTCCAGATTACGGAATGGCACCCTGTTGTTAGAAACACAAAGTGCCCTCCAGGCACAAAAATTGCTGCGTACTTCTCTGCTCCACACCTTCCCTGTCCGGGTGGAACCGCACCGTACCTTGAATTCCTCGCGTGGAGTCGTTTATACACGCTCCCTCGATGGATTGTCCGACGAAGAAATTCAGCACTATCTGTCTGACCAGGGCGTAACGGCAGTTCATAGAGTAATGAAACGGGTTGACACGAACATCATTCCAACCCGAACTGTCTTCTTGACATTTGACACAGTTCAACTCCCATCGAAAATCAAAGCAGGCTATGAGATAATTTCCGTTCGCCCTTACGTCCCAAACCCTACGCGTTGCTATCGATGTCAGCAGTTCAATCACACCAGCCAGTCCTGTTCCAATCCAGCCAAATGTGTTACATGTGGCAAGGATGCCCATGAGGGTGCTTGTCCACCTCCATCCCCTCGCTGCATCAACTGTATGGGTGACCACGCTGCTTCCTCTCGAGATTGCCCCGTTTTTAAGGACGAGAAGCTCATCCAGGAAATAAGGGTGAAGGAAAAGGTGTCGACCTTTGCTGCTCGAAAATTATTCGCCAGTCGCAAGCCCACCGTGCCTCAGACAGGAAAATACAGCACTGTCCTTGCTTCTCCTCGGCCAACAAAGGAGGCGGCTACGCAGACTTGCGACCTCACCTTTAGTACCACGGTCGTCAGATCGGCCAGCGCAAAGATCGCTCGTTCAACCTCACCGTGATGCAATACGTGAGCGGCGACGTGCTCTTCGCATTTTCCGTCACCATCCTACTTTGGCCAACTGTATCCGCTATAAGCAGCTCCGTGCGCGATGCCGTCGCGTCATCCGCGATAGCAAGAAGGCAAGCTGGAAATTCTTTATTAGCTCATTTAACACCTTCACTCCCTCCTCGGAAGTTTGGAGTCGGCTTCGACGGTTCTCAGGCGCGCCTAGTTTCTCCCCGGTCTCTGGGCTCACTATCGCGCATGATACCTTAGTGGACCCCGTCGCAATTTCTAACTCGTTGGGTCAGCACTTTGCTGAGATTTCGAGCTCTTCAAATTACCCGCCAGCGTTTCTCCTGAAGAAACGTGCAGCGGAAGTGCGACCTCTTGCTTTCTCCTCTCAAAATCACGAAAGCTACAATACTGTTTTCTCCATGCGGGAACTCCAACATGCCCTCTCATCTTCTCGCTCCTCCGCCCCGGGACCGGATGGTATCCATGTCCAAATGTTGCTGCATTTATCAACCCCTAGTCTGCGTTACCTCCTTCGCCTTTATAATCGAATTTGGACCAACAGTACCTTTCCCAAACGGTGGCGGGAAGCTATTGTCGTTCCTGTTCCGAAACCTGGAAAGGACAAACATCTCCCCTCTAGCTATCGCCCCATTTCTCTCACGAGTAGTGTCTGTAAGGTTTTGGAGCGTATGGTGAATTACCGTTTAGCTTGGTGGCTGGAATCCCGCAGTCTTTTAACACCAGCCCAATGCGGATTCCGGAAGCATCGTTCTGCAGTTGACCATCTTGTTGCTCTCTCCACTTATATCATGAACAATTTTCTCCGGAAACGCCAAACGGTAGCAATATTTTTCGATCTGGAGAGAGCATACGATACCTGTTGGAGGACAGGCATCCTCCGCACACTGTTCTCTTGGGGCTTTCGAGGCCGGCTGCCCCTTTTTCTTCGCGAATTTATGGCAGAGCGCACTTTTAGGGTGCGGGTTAACACTACTCTCTCCCGTACTTTCTCCCAAGAAAACGGGGTACCCCAGGGATCCGTGCTGAGTGTTGTACTGTTTGCCATCGCCATAAATCCAATTATGGATTGTCTCCTTCCTGATGTCTCGGGCTCCCTCTTTGTGGACGATTTTGCGATCTACTACAGCTCTCAACGGACCAGCCTTCTTGAACGACGTCTTCAAGGATGTCTCGATCGCCTCCACTCGTGGAGCTTCGAAACCGGCTTCCGTTTCTCACCCAGTAAGACCGTTTGTGTCAATTTTTGGCGACGTAAGGAGTTTCTTCCGCCCTCCTTACATCTAGGTCCTGTCAACCTTCCGTTTTCAGACGTCGCTAAATTCTTGGGTCTTATGTTTGACAGAAAACTGTGCTGGTCCTCCCACGTCTCCTATCTTTCGGCTCGCTGTCTGCGATCGCTTAACACCCTCCGTGTCCTGAATGGTACCTCCTGGGGAGCGGACCGAGTGGTCCTTCTCCGCCTCTATCGCGCCTTAGTGCGCTCAAAATTGGATTACGGAAGCATAGTCTACTCCTCTGCTCGGCCGTCTATTCTTCGGCGTCTCGACTCTATCCACCACCATGGATTACGTTTAGTGTCTGGAGCTTTTTACACTAGCCCTGTGGAAAGCCTTTATGCTGAGACTGCTGAACCTCCGCTGTCCAATCGGCGAGCAGTCCTCCTGAGTCGTTATGCTAGCCATCTGTCTTCCATGCCTGCTAATCCAGCCCATGACCTTTTTTTCGACGCCTCCTTTGATGTAGGGTATGCAGGCCGCTCCTCCTCCCTACTACCCCCGGGAGTCCGCTTCCGTCAATTGCTCGATTCTTTTTCCTGCCGCTTTCCGAAAACCTTTTTGACAACTTGGGGTACAGCACCGCCTTGGCTCCGTCCCCGGATCTGCCTGCTCCGTGACCTTTGTCAATTTCCCAAGGATTGTACCCCTACACTTGTTTATCGTCGGGCATTTGCTGCTCTCTGTGCACAAATGACGGACGCCACGTTTATTTACACCGACGGCTCGAAAACATTATTAGGTGTAGGGAGTGCCTATATTGTTGGCGACACCCCAAATCGCTTTCGACTTCCCGACCAGTGTTCGGTTTATACTGCGGAGCTTTACGCTGTTCTCCAGGCTGTCCACTACATCCGCCGCCATCAGCGGATACAGTACGTTATCTGCTCCGATTCTCTCAGCTCTCTCCTCAGTCTCCAAGCTCTTTACCCTGTGCACCCTCTGGTCCACCGGATTCAGGACTGTCTGCGCTTGCTCCACCTGGGGGGCGTCTCGGTGGCGTTCCTCTGGCTCCCGGGACACGCTGGTATCTGTGGGAATGAGGCGGCCGATATGGCGGCCAAGGCTGCAGTCTCTCTTCCTCGGCCAGCATTTCAGTCGCTTCCCTTCACCGATCTACGGAGCGGTTTATGTCGCCAAGTTGCTCATTTATGGCATGCGCATTGGTCAACACTTCCCCGTAATAAATTGCGGGAAGTGAAAGCCCTTCCTTGCGCTTGGACTTCTTCCTCCCGAACGCGTCGTCGGGAGGAGGTAATTTTAGCTCGACTCCGGATAGGGCACTGTCTTTTTACCCATAGACATCTTTTAAGCGGTGATCCTCCTCCACTCTGTCCCCACTGCTCTCAGCCGTGGACGGTCAGACACCTTTTAATTGAATGCCCCTATTTTAATCCGTTACGCTCCCGTCTACAGCTATCGCCTGATCTATCGTCGATTTTAGCAGATGACACGCGCTCAGCCGACCGCGTTCTCCAGTTTATTAGTGACAGTGAAATGACGTCAGTCATTTGAAGTTTTTTTTTTTTTTGGGGACAACCACCCCCTTTCTGTAGCAGATTTTTAAGCATTCTTCTATTTTTAGTTTCTCCAATTTTCTGACTTTGTTCCCATTGCTGCTGGTTTTCAATTTCGGTTTTTTACTGTCTTAAGTCACGGGCTGGGCGCTAATGACCATAGAAGTTTTGCGCCCTAAAACCACAAACCAAAAAAAAAAAAAAAAAAAAAGTAGCTCCTGACTTGGCATCAAGAGGCAAAATGCATCCATTTCCACTCTTCCCACAAAGGAAAAATTATTGGCACTACCGGGACTCGAACCCGGGTTCTTTGCATGCCAGCGCTGACTCTCATGTACCGTTGCAGCCAACGCTTTCCTATTGTAAAGTATAAAGTTCGTGTGTGTGTGTGTGTGTGTGTGTGTGTGTGTGTGTGTGTGTGTGTGTGTGTGTGTGTGTCAGTCATGGTGGATAGATGGAGTATGGATTTAAAAAAAATTATTATGAGTAACTTAAATAGGAAAGATCGTATAGATAATGTTGTGGGGCAAGCAAAACAAAGACTGTAATTTACTGGCAGAAAACTAAGAAAATGTGACATGTTTGGTAAAGAGACTGCTTACATTACTCATTTCTGCTCTTTTCTGGACTATTGCTTCGTGATGTGGGACTCGCATCAGGTAAAATTAGCGGAGGACATCGAAAACGTTCAAAGAAGAGCAGCTCGTTTTGTATTATCGCGAAATACGAAGAGAGTACCATGTAAATGATACATGAATTGTGACGGCAATCATTAAAACGAACGTGTTTTTCGCTGTGGCAGGACACACTCATGAAATTTCAGCCACCGTTCTCATGAAATTTCAATCCTTACACTGTGAAAATATTTTGTTCGCGCCCACCTGCATAGGGCGAAATGATGTTCAGAATGAAATAAGAGAAAGCAGACCTAGATTTGTGTGTGCGTTCTTCCCGCGCTCTGTGGAACGGTAGAGAAGCGGGCTAAAGGTGGTTCGATGAAGCCTCTGTCAGGTACTTACTTACGAACCGCAGAGTAATCATGTAGATGTAGGTTTTCGTAAAATTTTGACAAAGTGTTAGTAAGTAGTAAGTGTTATAAACTTCAACTTGCTCCAAGTCTGCTTTATAAATCTCGTAAACTAAACTTACTTTCTACTCTCTAAATCAACATTACTGTGGAATTGGTGCACGGTTGGAAAATTTTACGACTATCAGAGGTACAGTAGACGGTCGTAGGTAAAAAAGGTTGACTACCCCCTGCTCTAGAGCATATTTCCTACCTTCATGTTCTACAAAGGTTTTCTTTGGCCGGGCGCTGTGGCCAAGCGGTTCTAGGCGCTTCAGTCGGGAACCGCGCTGCTGCTACGGTCACAGGTTCGAATCCTGCCTTAGGCGTGGATGTGTGTGATGTCTTTAGGTTTAAGTAGTTCTAAGTCTAGGGGACTGATGACCTCAGATGTTAATTCCCATAGTGCTTAGAGCCTTTTGAACCATTTTTTGGTTTTCTTTGCATTTTTGTCAACAGCGCATTTTGCTAGTGAAAATTTGCTGGAGATAGACATGGACAATCGTATATCACAAACTAGCGTGTGGTGTATTGCGGGCGGTAGCATGTTTTTCCTTCCTCCTGTACCAGTCTTGTGTGCACCGGGAATGTGGAAGGACGACTTCGGACAGCATTGCAGAAAGCTTTAACTGGATCTACTCCTTAGAAAGCAAACCCTGGCTGCACAGGCAGCTCAAGAACTGGAATCGGAACAGCCACCTAACGACCATCTGGACTGAGCACTTCCGTGTACGGTTGCAAGTTTAAACAGGGAAAGTTAGAATGTTACTGCAAATCAAACCGAGCCGCTTCTTTATGTCCCTGCGCGAGTGTCAATGCTCTGTTCATGTTATACAGAATGAGAAACGACGTCAGTGTTTGCAGAGCGTACCGTATGTTGGAATGTATTTAATCTTGATTTACTCTCGCTCTGAACTAAGTGAAAGTAGCTAACTAAGATGGGTGAGCAAAAAAGTAACCAGTAACTTGTTGGCTGTTTAAATACAACCTTACCAATTAGAGCTGATCACGTTTTCCGTTACTCGCATGGTCTCTGACAAACTTTTTTGTGTAATTTTCTGTTCGGTCGATTCTTATACGTTTGCGCAGAAATAGAACAGTCGGTTTGAATTTACCTTCTTATTGGTCTCTACTTTTTTTCTTTTTTTGATTGCCTGTAATATGTATATTCCCGGACACCGCAGACTTGTGTTCGCCCTAGATAAATATTGGCACTTACACCTAAGCTCCCGCAGAACTAAATTATGTGCGAGGCCTATGTTACCGGCCAAAAATGTTGAAAATATACTATTAAATCAAAATCTTGCGGCAACAGTTGTCCGTCACCTATTCTGTTGATATTTTTATTTTATTTTTTTACAACGGTAATGCATATTTCATGAATTACTTCCTTCTTTCCCAGCATGAACATAATGTAGGCAAGTGGCAAAAAATCTATTTGATAGTTAACTGCACTTTTTTAGGCAGGAGATACATCTGTAAGATAACGAGTGAAAAAAAGAATAATTCGAAAAACATGTGCCCAGTTGTGGCATGCTAGTCGTTACAGTATCATAAAAACGGGAAACTTAAAAATGTAAAAGAAAATTAGGATCACAAACTTTTCCGCTGACGTGTATTGTTATGGCCCGTTGCTGCCATTTGTTATTTAAACAGATTTTGTTGGTACGAATGGAGGGAGTACACCGACGGCAACGGGAAATTATACACAATGAACACCTTCAGCGAACCGTACCTTCACCTCCAGTATTGTAATGCCTTTGCGATATGTTGTTTAACATGGCATTCTTACGCGAGTTTGTTTTCATTATTTCCAGTAGAGAAGCAGTCACTCTGCAAATCAAGAATGGAGTGAATATATTACTGTTCAAAAATGTTCAAATCTGTGTGAAATCTTATGGGACTTGACTGCTAAGGTCATCAGTCCCTAAGCTTACACACTTCTTAACCTAAATTATCCTAAGGACAAACACACACACCCATGCCCGAGGGAGGACTGGAACCTCCGCCGGGACCAGCCGCACAGTCCATGACTGCAGCGCCTGAGACCGCTCGGCTAAACACGCGCGGCTAATATATTACTGTTCTTGGGTGTTTTCGCTTCATACGTTCCTTGAACGTTTCAGGTGGAAATGGCAACATAGTAATCACGTAGTTCGTGGACGTCAGTTACCGCCTTCTTCGTCTTGGAGAAAGGTGAAATCGTTGGCATGAGGGACGTGCGAGCATCATACCCACAGGTCGCATCGACAGTTGCAGTGCAATGACAACACACTGAGTGGTGGCGAGATCGACTCAAGACATCAGCGCGGCAAGACGAGACGGAACGGGTCCTTCCAGGGAGATAACGCTACTAGGAGATAATAGGATTGTTCGACTGGCTCTGACGAATAGCCAATTAAAACTCAGAAATGTGGGCAGAGGTCACAGCCAGGGTGTTACCAAGAAGTATCGGGAACAGATAACACGAAGACTTGTATGGTGTGAGCTAGAGTCAACTGAGACATATAGCGGTGTTCTGTGGTGTTCAGCGATGAGTCTGCTTCTGTTTCTGGTGGCCATATCGACAACATGCCCTTGGACTGCCTAGGGAGAGCCCACAGAAGGAGATCTTTAGAAACCATACGTTTCGAAGTCCTGGACCCAATGTGTTGGAATTTGTTATTTGTGACAGCAGAACTGATTTGATAATACACTCCTGGAAATTGAAAAAAGAACACATTGACACCGGTGTGTCAGACCCACCATACTTGCTCTGGACACTGCGAGAGGGCTGTACAAGCAATGATCACACGCACGGCACAGCGGACACACCAGGAACCGCGGTGTTGGCTGTCGAATGGCGCTAGCTGCGCAGCATTTGTGCACCGCCGCCGTCAGTGTCAGCCAGTTTGCCGTGGCATACGGAGCTCCATCGCAGTCTTTAACACTGGTAGCATGCCGCGTCAGCGTGGACGTGAACCGTATGTGCAGTTGACGGACTTTGAGCGAGGGCGTATAGTGGGCATGCGGGAGGCCGGGTGGACGTACCGCCGAATTGCTCAACACGTGGGGCGTGAGGTCTCCACAGTACATCGATGTTGTCGCCAGTGGTCGGCGGAAGGTGCACGTGCCCGTCGACCTGGGACCGGACCGCAGCGACGCACGGATGCACGCCAAGACCGTAGGATCCTACGCAGTGCCGTAGGGGACCGCACCGCCACTTCCCAGCAAATTAGGGACACTGTTGCTCCTGGGGTATCGGCGAGGACCATTCGCAACCGTCTCCATGAAGCTGGGCTACGGTCCTGCACACCGTTAGGCCGTCTTCCGCTCACGCCCCAACATCGTGCAGCCCGCCTCCAGTGGTGTCGCAACAGGCGTGAATGGAGGGACGAATGGAGACGTGTCGTCTTCAGCGATGAGAGTCGCTTCTGCCTTGGTGCCAATGATGGTCGTATGCGTGTTTGGCGCCGTGCAGGTGAGCGCCACAATCAGGACTGCATACGACCGAGGTACACAGGGCCAACACCCGGCATCATGGTGTGGGGAGCGATCTCCTACACTGGCCGTACACCACTGGTGATCGTCGAGGGGACACTGAATAGTGCACGGTACATCCAAACCGTCATCGAACCCATCGTTCTACCATTCCTAGACCGGCAAGGGAACTTGCTGTTCCAACAGGACAATGCACGTCCACATGTATCCCGTGCCACCCAACGTGCTCTAGAAGGTGTAAGTCAACTACCCTGGCCAGCAAGATCTCCGGATCTGTCCCCCATTGAGCATGTTTGGGACTGGATGAAGCGTCGTCTCACGCGGTCTGCACGTCCAGCACGAACGCTGGTCCAACTGAGGCGCCAGGTGGAAATGGCATGGCAAGCCGTTCCACAGGACTACATCCAGCATCTCTACGATCGTCTCCATGGGAGAATAGCAGCCTGCATTGCTGCGAAAGGTGGATATACACTGTACTAGTGCCGACATTGTGCATGCTCTGTTGCCTGTGTCTATGTGCCTGTGGTTCTGTCAGTGTGATCATGTGATGTATCTGACCCCAGGAATGTGTCCATAAAGTTTCCCCTTCCTGGGACAATGAATTCACGGTGTTCTTATTTCAATTTCCAGGAGTGTAGTTCAAGGGAGGCTCAACGCCTGCCAGTCTGTGCCATCAGTGGTACATCCTGTTGTTACACCACTCATGACCAGGCTACCGAATGACGTACTCCAGCAGCATAATGTACTTGCCTTCAGAAATGAACGGATTTTGCCTAGTGCATACCTTTGTTACCCATGGAGGATCTGGGATGCCACTAGAAGACACATACTTTCATAGCAGCCACCGTCCAGCAATCTTCCTGAGCTCCCACAGAGATTGTTGCAGGCATGGTAATAAATTCTTCGAGGTGACATTCGGAAACTGCTTGCTTCCTAGTACCAAAGAATACAGGACTGCATTCGTGGAGGTTACACACCATGCTGATGAGGGTGACCATGGACATCAGGGACATCAATTCGTAATGGAATAAAAGTTTAGTGATTTAATAGCCGTAATGTGATAAACAACTCCACAAAGTTAGATAAATATCGTACTGGTGCTTCATCTACGTTTTCATGTACAGGGATACTCTGCAAATCACGCTGAAGTCTCGAACAACGCGCGGAAAAAACGAAAGCCTATATCTTTCCGAACGAGCTTTTATTGCCCTTATTGTATTACGGAGGTTTCTCTCTGTATATGTCGGCGCCAGCAAAATATTTTTGAGTTCAGAGGAGAAAGTTGGTGACAAATTTCGCGAGATTTCACCGCAACGAGAAACACCTTTCTTTTAATAACATCCACCCCGAATCCATTTTCATGTCCTTGACGCTTTCTCCCCTATTTCGCGGTAATACAAAACGTGCAGCTGCTCTTTGAATTTTCTCGATGTACTCCGTTTATCTTGTCTGGTAATGAACCCAAAACGCGCAGCAGTACTTAAAAAGAGGACGGACAAACGTAATGTAGGCAGTCTCTTTAGTAGATCTGCTACATTTTCGAAGTGTTATGCCAATAAAACGCAGTCTTTGGTTTGCGTTCCCCACAACATTTTCTGTGTGTTCTGAATTGTGTGTTCTGAATTGTGTGTTCTGAATTGTGTGTTCTGAATTGTGTGTTCTGAATTGTGTGTTCTGAATTGTGTGTTCTGAATTGTGTGTTCTGAATTGTGTGTTCTGAATTGTGTGTTCTGAATTGTGTGTTCTGAATTGTGTGTTCTGAATTGTGTGTTCTGAATTGTGTGTTCTGAATTGTGTGTTCTGAATTGTGTGTTCTGAATTGTGTGTTCTGAATTGTGTGTTCTGAATTGTGTGTTCTGAATTGTGTGTTCTGAATTGTGTGTGTCTGAATTGTGTGTGTTCTGAATTGTGTGTGTTCTGAATTGTGTGTGTTCTGAATTGTGTGTGTTCTGAATTGTGTGTGTCTGAATTGTGTGTGTCTGAATTGTGTGTGTGTCTGAATTGTGTGTGTGTCTGAATTGTGTGTGTGTCTGAATTGTGTGTGTGTCTGAATTGTGTGTGTGTCTGAATTGTGTGTGTGTCTGAATTGTGTGTGTGTCTGAATTGTGTGTGTGTCTGAATTGTGTGTGTGTCTGAATTGTGTGTGTGTCTGAATTGTGTGTGTGTCTGAATTGTGTGTGTGTCTGAATTGTGTGTGTGTCTGAATTGTGTGTGTGTCTGAATTGTGTGTGTGTCTGAATTGTGTGTGTGTCTGAATTGTGTGTGTGTCTGAATTGTGTGTGTGTCTGAATTGTGTGTGTGTCTGAATTGTGTGTGTGTCTGAATTGTGTGTGTGTCTGAATTGTGTGTGTGTCTGAATTGTGTGTGTGTCTGAATTGTGTGTGTGTCTGAATTGTGTGTGTGTCTGAATTGTGTGTGTGTCTGAATTGTGTGTGTGTGTGTGTCTGAATTGTGTGTGTGTGTGTGTCTGAATTGTGTGTGTGTGTGTGTCTGAATTGTGTGTGTGTGTGTGTCTGAATTGTGTGTGTGTGTGTGTCTGAATTGTGTGTGTGTGTGTGTCTGAATTGTGTGTGTGTGTGTGTCTGAATTGTGTGTGTGTGTGTGTCTGAATTGTGTGTGTGTGTGTGTCTGAATTGTGTGTGTGTGTGTGTCTGAATTGTGTGTGTGTGTGTGTCTGAATTGTGTGTGTGTGTGTGTCTGAATTGTGTGTGTGTGTGTGTCTGAATTGTGTGTGTGTGTGTGTCTGAATTGTGTGTGTGTGTGTGTCTGAATTGTGTGTGTGTGTGTGTCTGAATTGTGTGTGTGTGTGTGTCTGAATTGTGTGTGTGTGTGTGTCTGAATTGTGTGTGTGTGTGTGTCTGAATTGTGTGTGTGTGTGTGTCTGAATTGTGTGTGTGTGTGTGTCTGAATTGTGTGTGTGTGTGTGTCTGAATTGTGTGTGTGTGTGTGTCTGAATTGTGTGTGTGTGTGTGTCTGAATTGTGTGTGTGTGTGTGTCTGAATTGTGTGTGTGTGTGTGTCTGAATTGTGTGTGTGTGTGTGTCTGAATTGTGTGTGTGTGTGTGTCTGAATTGTGTGTGTGTGTGTGTCTGAATTGTGTGTGTGTGTGTGTCTGAATTGTGTGTGTGTGTGTGTCTGAATTGTGTGTGTGTGTGTGTCTGAATTGTGTGTGTGTGTGTGTCTGAATTGTGTGTGTGTGTGTGTCTGAATTGTGTGTGTGTGTGTGTCTGAATTGTGTGTGTGTGTGTGTCTGAATTGTGTGTGTGTGTGTGTCTGAATTGTGTGTGTGTGTGTGTCTGAATTGTGTGTGTGTGTGTGTCTGAATTGTGTGTGTGTGTGTGTCTGAATTGTGTGTGTGTGTGTGTCTGAATTGTGTGTGTGTGTGTGTCTGAATTGTGTGTGTGTGTGTGTCTGAATTGTGTGTGTGTGTGTGTCTGAATTGTGTGTGTGTGTCTGAATTGTGTGTGTGTGTCTGAATTGTGTGTGTGTGTCTGAATTGTGTGTGTGTGTCTGAATTGTGTGTGTGTGTCTGAATTGTGTGTGTGTGTCTGAATTGTGTGTGTGTGTCTGAATTGTGTGTGTGTGTCTGAATTGTGTGTGTGTGTCTGAATTGTGTGTGTGTGTCTGAATTGTGTGTGTGTGTCTGAATTGTGTGTGTGTGTCTGAATTGTGTGTGTGTGTCTGAATTGTGTGTGTGTGTCTGAATTGTGTGTGTGTGTCTGAATTGTGTGTGTGTGTCTGAATTGTGTGTGTGTGTCTGAATTGTGTGTGTGTGTCTGAATTGTGTGTGTGTGTCTGAATTGTGTGTGTGTGTCTGAATTGTGTGTGTGTGTCTGAATTGTGTGTGTGTGTCTGAATTGTGTGTGTGTGTCTGAATTGTGTGTGTGTGTCTGAATTGTGTGTGTGTGTCTGAATTGTGTGTGTGTGTCTGAATTGTGTGTGTGTGTCTGAATTGTGTGTGTGTGTCTGAATTGTGTGTGTGTGTCTGAATTGTGTGTGTGTGTCTGAATTGTGTGTGTGTGTCTGAATTGTAATTTATACGTATTTAGTAAAATTTACGGCCTTCAGATTTGACTGATAGAACGTGCAACCGAAGTTAAACGGATTTCTTTTAGCACTTATGTGGATGACCTTACACTTCCCAATATTTAGGGTCAATGGTCAATTTTTGCACCATACAGATATCTTTCTTAAATCGTTTTGCAATTTGATCTTCTGATGACTGTACTAGACGATGAACAACAGCATACTCTGCGAACTATCTAAGACGGCTGCTCAGATTGTCTCCTAAATCGTTTACACAGATAAGGAACTGCAGAGGGCCGATAACAGTACGGTGGGGAACGCCAAAAATCGCTTCTGTTTCACTCTGACTTTCCGTCAGTTACTAGGAACTGCGACCTTCTCGACAGGATGTCACGTATCCAGTCACATAAATGAGACGGTATTCCATAATCACGCAGTTTCACTACAAGTCGTTTGTGTGGTGCAGTGTCAAAAGCCTTGTGGAAATCCAGAAATACGGAATCAATTTGAAATCCCTTGTCAATAGCACCCAACACTTCGTGTGAGTAAAGAGCCAATTGTGTTTCACAAGAACGACGTTCTTGAACCGTGTTGACTGTGTGTCAATAGACCGTTGTGTTCGAGGTAATTCATAATTTTCGAAAAACAATGTATCTTCTAAAATCCTGTTGCATATCGTCGTTAATGATCTGGGCCTTTAATTTAGTGGAGTACTCCTACTGCCTTTCTTGAATATTGGTGTCAGCTGTGTAATTTTCCAGTCTTCGAGTACGGATCTTTCGTTGAATTTTATTGTTAGGTATGGAACTATTGAACCAGCTTAATCTGAAAGGAAACAAACTGGTATGCAGTCTGGAACAGAAGATTTAGTTTTATTAAGTGACATAAGTTGCTTCACTACTCTGAGGATACCTGCTTCCAAGTTACTCATTTTGGCAACTGTTTTTGATTCCAATTCTGAAACATGTACTTCGTCTTCTTTTGTGAAGGAATTTAAGAAGGTGTTTAGTAACTTTCCTTTGGCATCACTGTCGTCGACAGTATTTCCATCGCTATCGCACAGAGGAGGCGTTGATCGTGTCTCGCCGGCAGTATACTTCACATACGAGAAGAATCTCTCTGGATTTTCTGCCAGGTTTCGAAACAAAGTTTCGTTGTGGAAACTATTATAAGCATCTCGCATTGATGTTTGCGCTAAATTTCGAGCTACTGTAAAAGATCGCCAATCTTGGAAATGTTGGGTTGGTTTAAATTTGGCATGCTTTTTTCGTTGTTTCTGGACCAGTGTTCTGACGCGTTACGTGAACCAAAGGGTATCAGCTCCGTCGTTTGTTAATTTATTTGGTATAAATCTCTCAATTGCTGTCGATACTGTTTCTTTGAATTCAAACCACCTCTGGTCTACACTTCACCTGTTCATTTGGAAGGAGTGAAGTCTGTCTGTCGGGAAGGGGTCAAGTCAGTTTTTATCTGCTTTTTTGAACAGGTATATTTTTGGTTATTTTTTTTGAGGATTTGGGGGCTATATTATTCAATTTCGCTATATTCACTAATGCTGTATCTGTTTTGATGCTCCTTATTAGCTCAGGATTATTTGTAGCTAAGAGGTCAAGTGTGTTTTGACAACTGTTTACTATTCGCGTGGGCTTATGAACTAACTATTCAAAATAATTTCCAGAGAATGCGTTTAGCACAATTTCGAATAATGTTTCATGCGTACCTCCCGATCTGAACATGTATTTTCGCCAACATATTGACGGTGAACTAAAGTCACTACCAACTATAATTGTAAGAGTCGGGCACGTGTTTGAAATTTGACTCAAGTTTTTTTTTAACCTTTCAGCAACTGTATCATCTGAATTGGGAGATCGGTAAAAAGATCCAATTATTATTTTGTTCCGGTTGCCAACAATGATCTCTGCCCATACTAACTCACAGGAGCTATCTAGTTCAAAGTCGCTACAAGATAAAATACTTCTAACAGTACAAACACGCCACCCCCAACTGTGTCAAGCATATCCTTTCTGAACATCGTTAGGTTCTTCGCAAAAATTTCGGTGTAAGTTGTCCCTGGCTTTAGCCAGCTTTCAGTGCCCATAATGATAAGAGCATCAGTGGTTTCTGTTATTTCATGTTAAAATACTTACCATTTTCGCCGGTGTAGTACAGATCGATGGTACATGACAAACTGAACATCTTGCTGGCATATTCCAATTATTAGAAAAAATGAGGTCCTGTGATAAGATTGTATATAAAGCACGTTTGCGACCTATTCTATAGCATCAGGTGACACAAATCATAGGACACCACCTAATATCGTGTCGGACCTCCTTTTGCTAGGCATATTGCAGCAACTGGACGTGGCGTGGACTCAACGAGTCGTTGAGTCACTGCAGAAATATTGGGCCATGCTGCCTCTATAGCCGTCCATAATTGCGAAAGTGTTGTCAGTGCAGGATTTTGTGCACGAAATGTTCTCTCAATTACGTCTCATATATGTGCGATGGGATTCACGTCGGACGACCCGGTTAAAAAATGGCTCTGAGCACTATGGGACTTAACATCTCCAGTCATCAGTCCCCTAGAACTTAAAACTACTTAAACCTAACTAACCTAAGGACATCACACATCACATCCATGCCCGAGGCAGGATTCGAACCTGCGACCGTAACGGTCGCGTGGTTCCAGACTGAAGCGCCTAGAACTGCTCGGCCACCAGCAACCGGCCGGACGACCTGGGTGACCAGACCATCCGCTCGAACTGTGAAGAATGTTTTCCAAACCAATCGCGTACAGATGTGGCCCAGTGACATGGTGCACTGTCATCGCTAATAATTACATTGTTGTTTGGGAACAGGAAGTCCATGAATGGCTACAAAAGATCTCCAAGTAGCAGAACATGACCATTTCCAATCAATGATTGGTTTCGTTTGGACTAGAGGACCCAGTCCATTCCAGGTGTTCTGCGCCCACTCGAACCCTGCTGTTCAGCAAAGGCCGTCGCGTCGTCCGCTTATTACCGACGTATTTCGCCGCTCTGTCCTAACGGATGCGTTCGTCGTATGACCCACATTGATACTTGTAGTTACTTCACGCAGTGTTGCTTTTCTGTTAGAACTGACAACTGCACGCAAACGCCGCTGTTCTCGGTTGTTCAGTAAAGACAATTGGCCGCTACATTGTCCGTGGCACAAGGTAACGTCTGAAATGTGGTATTCTTGGCACACTCGTGACACTGTGGATCTCGTATTATTGAATTCCAAACAATTTCCGAAATAGAATGTCCCATGCGTTTAGCTCCATGCACCATTCTGCGTTCTAAGTCTATTAATTCCGTTGGGCGGCCATAATAACATAGGACTCCCTTTCACATGAATCACTCGAGTATAAATGACAGCTCCGCCAATGCAGTGCCGTTCTATACCTTGGTACGCGATACTAACACCATCTGCACATGTGCATATCGCTATCCAATGACTTCTGTCACTTCAGTGTAATACCGCTTAAGTGTGTGCGAACCATACCAGACAGGACTAACTCCGGATATCAGACATACAGCCTGAATGGTTACAGATGTGTCTGATTGGAGACATTAAGGTAAATTCCAACAATTTGATCTAGCGGACGTTTAAAAAGTATGTTAACTGTTGCGCAAAAACTTACTTGGAAGTTCCAAAAAACCGGTATTTAGTAAGAAACGTACGTAATAACTGAAACCCTCTTGAATACCGCTGCCGTAGGGTCGCCAGACATCGTATAAGACTAACTGCAGCGCCTAGTGAGACATTTAAGCAGTGGTTCTTCAAGCACTCTATAGGCGAATGGGACAGGAGGTAACACTGACACGTCGTGCAATTGTGTCATCAACTGCGGAACTGAATACGCAGGGTGCCTGTAATTAAACTTTGGCTATTTGCGAGTACACCCATGAAAGGCCCGCGCGGTCTAACACTGCTTCCCGGCGGATTAGTGTCGAGGTCCGGTGTGCCGGCCAGCCTGTGGATGGTTTTTAAGGCGGTTTTGCATCCACCTCTGCAAATGTGGGCTGGTTCCCTTTATTCCACCTCAGTTACTCTATGACGGCGATTGCTGCGCAAACACTGTCTACACGTACACGTACGCGTACACCATAATTACTCTACCACGCAAAAATTTGGGGTTACACACTCGCCTGGTATGAGACGTTCCCGGGGGGAGGGGGGGAGGGGGGGGGCACTGGGCCGAACGGTTTGGTGTTCGGTGTGGGGCGGCGGTGGCCTGCTGTGGCCTGTTGTAGTGTTGTGAACCACTGAGGGCTACGGCGGGACGAAGCCTCTCCGTCCTTTCTAGGTCCCCTGTTTAATACACAATACACACAGACACACCCATGGAAAAAGAGTGATTGTAGAACAGTGAAACTTCGTGGAAACATTTGTAAGGGCATGTGGAAGAGAAGTAACGAATCAACCATTGAAGAAAGAAATATAGTTTCGATATGAGATGGTAACATTCCTTAACTGCATGCCGTGTTTACGTTCCGGGTTGCAAACGTTGCTCAATGCGACGATCAGCCGGCCGCTGTGACCGAGCGGTTCTATGCGCTTCAGTCCGGAACCGCGAGCCAGCTACGGTCGCAGGTTCGAATTCTGCCTCGAGCGTGGATGTGTGTGATGTCCTTAGGTTACTTAGGTTTAAGTAGTTCTAAGTTCTAGGGGACTGATGACCTCAGATGGTAAGTCCGGTAGTGCTCAGAGACATTTGAACCATTTTGTGACGATCAGCTGCATCCACGACAGCCTGCATTCACACCAGGGATTGTTCGCAGAACTTCTCGAGCGGTGGACCATGGATTGTTTAGCTGTCGTGACGCAGCTCGTGTTCTGCCTGAACATCACACAATACTTCCATAATTCACAGCAACAGTAACTTTTTCATCGATTTATGACATAATTTGTCGTCGCGCATCTTTCAGGAGATATTCCCAAATCACAAGGTAATTCGAGGTTCGGAATCGTGTTCTTCGATCGCCGTGCGGAGTGAGGACCTCCCCGTATTCTTTTACTACACTGATACTTGGAAAGAGCATCAGAATTACTTCCGTTGTTTTGATAAAACAGCTTTGCGAGTAGTACTCAACCTAGATGTTGTTACACTTCACGTCCCGTGGCCTTCGTCGGAAACAATCGGTGATGTTACAGTAAGAAAAAAGAAAAAAAAGGAAAAAACTACCGTGGAGGTTAAGGAATAAGGGTCGCACTGTTACTGTTTTGAGACCAGTTGTGCGTATGTTACGAAGTGGTTCAACTTGTTCTCGTAACATATCTCGATAAAAATTCACAATAAGTCGACCAAAGCAGCCGCGCTCTCAATGCAGTAATACTGTGGTCGACTTATGAAGCCCTGGTCACTTTGTCCTGACTCCTGTTGATCGTCTGCTGCGCTAATGCACGCTGATACCGTAGCAGTACCAGCGCCCAATGGCAAGTCACCAACACTACTAAAGACGCAAACCTTGCGGCGCACAGTCTGAACAACATTCCTATATTATTGGGTACCCAACTGTAAATAATTTACCGTCAACACTGGTTCAAGTAGAGAAAGTATAATTAAGAGAAATCTGTAGCTGAAAACGTAGCCCAACGATTAATAGTAGTAGGCTACAACATTCCAATTGGACACTTGCATCTACATCGATGCTTCGCAGTCCAGCTTACGTCGCGTGGCGTAGCGTACTCCGTAACACTACTAGTCATTTCCTTTCCTGTTGCACTCGTAAATAGAGCGAAAGAAAAACGACTGTCTATATGCCTCCGTATGAGACCTAATTTCTCGTACCTTATCTTCGTGATCCTTAGGCACAGTGTATGTTCGAGGTAACATAATCGTTCTGCAGCCAACTTCAAATGCCGGGTCTAAATTTTCTCGATAGTGTTCTTCGAAAGAAGAAGAAAAAAAAAGTCACCTTCCTTCCAGGGATTCCTAGTTGAGTTCCCGGAGCATATCTCTAACACCTACGTGTTGTTTGAACCTACCAATAACAAATCTAGCAGCCCGCCTCTGAATTGAATTGCTTCGATGTCTTCCCTCAATCCGACCTCGTAATGATACCAAGCACGCGAGCAGTACACTCGCACCAGCGTCCTATATGCGTCGCCTTTACAGATGAACCACACTTCTCTAGAATTTTCCCAATAAATCGACATCCACCATTCGCCTTTCGTACCATAGTCCTCACATGCCTGTTCGTATTTGACATCGCTTTGCATGTCACGAACTGCACGGCTCCTCCCGACGGAGGTTCGAGTCCTTCGTAGTGTGTGTGTGTGTGTGTGTGTGTGTGTGTGTGTGTTGTTCTTAGCATAAGTTCGTTTAAGTTACTTCAAGTAGTGTGTAAGTCTACTTACCGATGACCTAAGCAGTTTGGTCCCTTAAGAATTCACACACATTTGAAAATATCTCTCTGCAACGTTACGCTCAGATGTTTGAAGGACTTGACACTGTTAAGCAAGACACCACTAATGCTGTACCCAAACATGACAAGATTGTTTTTCCTACTCATCCGCATCAACTTATATTTTTCTACATTTAGAACTGGTTGCCATTCATAACACCAACTGGAAATTTTGTCCAAGTCGTATCTTGCTACAGTTCTTAACTTCGACACCTTACCGTACACCATAGCATAATCAGTAAATAACCGCCGATTGCTGCCCACCCTGTCTGCCAAATCGTTTATGTATGAAGGGAACAACAGCGGTTCTGTCACACCTCACTGAGGCACTCCTGATGATACCCTTGTCGTTGGTGAGCACTTGCCGTCGAAGACAACATACTGGGTTCTATAATTTAAAAAGTCTTGGAGTCACTCACATATCTGGGATCCTATTCCATATGCTCGTACATCTGTTAACAGCCTGGAATAGGGATGCGGCACCATGTTAACCGCTTTCTGCAAATGTAGAAATATGGAATCTGCCTGTTGCTCTTCATCCATAGTTCGCATTACATCATGTGAGAACAGGAAAAGCTGAGTTTCGCACGAGCGATGCTTTCCAAAACAATGCTGATTCGTGGACATCAGCTTCCCAATCTCAAGAATATTCACTATATTCGAACTGAGAATATGTTAAAGGATTGTGCAGCAAACCGATGTTGAGGTACTGGCCAGTAATTTTGCGGGTCCGTCCGTCCTGCCCTTTTTATATACAGGAGTTACCTGTGCTTTTTTCCAGTCGCTTTGGACCTCCCGCTGGGCGAGAGATTCACGATAAACGCAAGCTAAGTAAGAGGCCAATGACGTACAGTACTCTTTGAAAAACCGTATTGGGATTCCATCCGGACCTGGTGATTTAGTTGCTTCCAAATCTTTCAGTTGTTTCTCTACGCCAGGGATGTTTATAACTATGTCGTCCACAAGGGAGCAAACAACGGTATGTTTGTAAAATACTCCTGCGTGAACGACTTTTTGAACGTGAAATTTAAAACTTCGGCTTTCGTTTTGCTTTCTTCAACTGCCACACCAGACTGTTCAACAAGTGACTAGATGAATCCTTAGACGCAGTTAGAGATTTTACATAGTACCAGAACTTTATCGGGTTCTCTGCCAGATCTTTTGCTAAGGTACGACGGTGGTGGTTGTTGCATACCTCGCGCATGCAACTTTTCAGAGCCGCACGAATCTCTACTAACCTTCGCTTGTCGTCATTTGTGCGTCCCCATTTGAACCTAGAGCTCAACAGTCTCTGCTTCCTCAGTATTTTCCGAATTTCGTTATTAAACCATGGTAAGTCTTTTCCATACTTTATCCACCTACTAGGCCCATAATCCTTCAGACCACAATTTACAATCTGCTTAAACTTTGTCCATAATTTCTCTACGTCTATCTTACTGGAACCAGTTGACATCAGTGCGCCGGCCGGAGTGGCCGAGCGGTTCTAGGCGCTACAGTGTGGAACCGCGCGACCGCTACGGTCGCAGGTTCGAATCCTGCCTCGGGTATGGATGTGTGTGATGCCCTTAGGTTAGTTAGGTTTAAGTAGTTCTAAGTTCTAGAGGACTGATGACCACTGCAGTTAAGTTCCATAGTGCTCAGAGCCAGTTGAACCATTTTGACATCAGTGCACTAAGTGAGATGCTAACAACTACTTACCTGATGTTTCTATCAGAAACGCTCTCCTAGCCTACTGATTAAGTTTCGTAACCATAGTTGCTATAATGAGATCATGACCGCTAATCCCCGTTTGTATACTGACGTCAATAAGAGCCGCACTGTTGGTAGCTACAAGGTCGACGATATTTCCGTTACATGTGGGCTGCTGAACTAGCTGAAAAAAAGTTTTAAGAAAACATGTTTAAAAGTGCTTTGCATGACTGTCTCTCTGTACCACTGAATTGAATCCATAGGCATCCCAGTATACACTCCTGACGTTAAAGTCGCCTCCAACGAGTAATGCGCGATTTTGGCTGTTTACGCACTACTGACCATAAACATTTTTGAATGACTCTAGAACTATCACAACAGAACCGTGTGGCCGTTAGAAACACCCAAAATTTAGCCTGGTTTCACCTGATATATGCGACCAGTCAGCTTCACTGTCAACCTCAATTTCGACCTCAATAGACACAATATTTTTCTGAACTGCGATGAAGGCTCCCCTCCTATGGCCTCTGATCAGTGTTTCCGATATACGTTCTATGACACTCTTAAATATCTCAGTTTTCCACTTCGAGTTTCAGCCAACTCTCGGTCCAGAGAATAATTTTCGGTCCAGAGAATAATTTAAGCGTGAGAACTTTCCCAGAGGGTAGTACATACGGGAGATTTCTTAGGAATACTTAGACAGTTTACTGATAAAAGTTCGACAGTCTCTGAAGGCGGCCTGACTTCCCTTGCTGCTTATCGACTGACTTGTGTTCTTCAGAGGGCATCTAATTACCGTCTAGCCCAAACATCCCTCATGTGCACTCCACAAGTACTCTGCTACCTCAGTTGCCGTTTTCTTCCTGTAGTGCACCCCTGACCTATCAAGGGGAGTCCCACAAAACACCTCCCGATAACTCAGGTCCAGAAATCTGCAACCAAGACCGTCACATAGTCGACGAATCCTTTGGCTGAGACACTCCATTTGCCTCCAAACCAGAGATCCCGATCAACTTTGGGAGCAATGCTGCAAATTGCGAGCTCTGCTTGCACCCCACGCCTGACGCCAGCAGTTTTCACCACCTCCGCCAGCCGCCTGTATGAACTGAGGAGGGCCTCAGAACCCTTGCCACAACCGTCATTGGTGCCGACGTGAACTAAAACATACAGACGACTGCACCCTGTACGCTCGACAACTGCAGGCAAGGACGCTCCATATCTGTGATGAGGCCCTCCGGCAGACATACTGACTGCACATTGGCTTTCTTTCCAGCCCTGAACACTATCCGCCTAAGAGGCTCCATTACGAGCCTAACGTTGGAGCTCCCGACAACTACTAAATCCCTCTCCCGTGTGCCTTCTCTGACCCCGCTGAAGGGGCGGCCACCTGTCCACTCATCGGATGAATGGGCGAGACCAGACAACCAGTCTCGACATTGGTACTCCATCTCGAGCGACGCAAACTCATTACCACGCGCTACCTACTCTCCTGTGAGAGTGGATTCACTGTGTCTGGTATACTAGGAAATGCCTCGGTAGAAGAGCCCGTGGGCGAAACAAGCGACACCCGAGGTGTCACATTCCACGCATCAGAGCCTCAGCCAACGCTACACTTGGAGTCAGCAGCCTGAAACTTACTGACAATAGTCAGAAGCGCATTCAGCTGTTTGCAAACTGCGGCCACCTCCTCCTCCGTACGCACACGGCATGCTCACATCCTACTCATCCTAACAAAACTAATTGAGTAGTAGTAGTAGTAGTAGTAGTAGTAGTAGTAGTAGTAGTAGTATGGTATTCTGCCTTACGACAGGTCTTGTCATGGGTTAAATATCTTCCACTTTTGTCTGTCCATAGCCAGTCTTCTCATTTCTGACTATTGGTCTCCTTTGATATTGTCCAGCACTTACTTCTTTTTCCTCTTCCCCTTTTCCCCCCTCCACCATTCCTTCTATTCCTTCCTTCAATAAACAGTCGCTCCTCAAACATTGTCCAATCCAGTTCCATTTTATCTTTCTGATGACTTTCAGCATGTTTCTTTCTTCTCCAGTTGTTCTTAATACATCATTCCTTACTCGGTCTTCCCATTTCACTTTTTCCATTCTTCTCCATATCCAAATCTCTAGTGCCTCCGATCTCCTTTAATCTTCCTTCCTCAATGTCCAGGTCTCAGACCATACAGTGCAACGCTCCAGATGTAACATTTGGCAAGTCTTATCCTCAATTTTCCTAATTGAGGAAATAAAGTATAAAAGCAAACAGATTCCTAGATATGCAACTTTCTACCCTCCTGATGCCTCAATGAGCTATGTAGCTGGCTGTTCAGAAGAAATGGAAACTGCACTACATACTGTCCGAATTGACGCCAGCAGAATGGAAGTTTACACCTCTCAAACAGAAACACGCACGAAATTTAATAAATATTCTACGAGAAAAAGACAGGAAAAGTTAAACATTTACGTTGGTGCTCTTAAGATCTGTATCGGCAGAGAGCTGGAGCCTTAGTGACTGGTTTACTAGACGAACGGACGCTTTTCTTCAAAACAAAACAAATCAAATGAACAACTACCGCGCTGCAGACTGAACCAGGTAACAGTTTCAGTAAAACTATTAATTATTTAATAGTGTCTATGTGCGCTGTGAAATACACGGAAACGAGCAAAATTGTTCACTACGATACACCATGGCCCATGTGAATTAAGAGTCTTGTTGGCTACCTTCTTTGCAAAGGTTTTTTCAGATCACTCACAGGCACAGAAAAGTATCCCCACAAACTATACTGTAATTCTGTCATTCTTTCTTTGTTCACAAGCACACTCGGCTATCAGAAAAATTCAGTGTAACATTTCCATACTTCACTTTGTCGTATTATCCTGTTTGCATAATAGGTAAGTAAAGGACTGCAGTGAAGAGCATAAAAAACTTGGAACTTTAAATGTGCCGCAGCTTCGGCACTGGAATTGTGGGACTCATCGCACAGTGGGGGAGAGATTCTGCAGTAGGCAGTCCGCCACATTTAACTCTTTCCGAATCAACGAATACGTTTCGGCTCAAGGAACAGCCAGCCCAGACAGACCCACTAATGAGCCACGGTCCCATTAGGGCTGGGAAATGAGACCCATGTTCGAACGGGCATCAGGTTTCCCGATACGCCGCAGGACTCGATGCAGTACCGAGCGCTGCTCCAAAGATCAAATGGCATCTGATTCGCGCAGGCAGCGATAGCGCAGGCAGCGAGAAACTACGATCTGACAGTAGCAATCTACAACCATGCTTAAAAGTTGACAATTTCGTGGAACACGGGAGGAAATAGCATTAAATGATACCATCGTACAAACACAGAAGCCTTTGAAAAAATTTGCAGTAAGAGTTCTCCTACAGTATGTAGGAATATGTACACATTTATGGTGATTTTTAAGTAAAGGAAACAGTCAAAGGCGAAATTTCGTCCTAAACCCCAGAAAAAAAATGGTTCAAATGGCTCTGAGCACTATGGGACTTAACATCTGAGGTCATCAGCCCCATATAACTTAGAACTACTTAAACCTAACTAACCTAAGGACATCACACACATCCATGCCCGAGGCAGGATTCGAACCTGCGACCGTAGCAGTCGCGCGGTTCCGGACTGAAGCGACTAGAACCGCTCGGCCACCGCGGCCGGCAAACACCAGAACACCAAAGGGGGGGAAAAATGTTACTCTCATTAAACCATCATAAATTTTACTATTCGATATTTTATACGAAGGAAGTCATAATTTCTAGTTTGAACGCTAGATAATAACAACTATAAATCTCCAGTGGTATGTCACGCACAAAATAAGTAGAAAATGCACTTTTTTTTACACCCTTTACTGACAATACCAGGTTGGTGGGAACCGCAAATTGGTACCAACTGCAATCTTAAATTTAACGGGTGTTTAGTAATCTATTGGTTAAAAAATGCTGTTTCACTCTGAACACAGTAAAATATTTTATTTGGTTTAGCAAGTGCGTTGGAAAACAACTTTTCGATCCCTATTCACGTATTACAATAACGGGAAATAGCTTTTAATTATCTAGGAAAAAAAGACAACATTAGGATAAAACAAACAATAAAATTACGTGCTGCGCGGCATAGCCGCCCGGTCTTGGGCGCCTTCTCACGGTTCGCACGGCTCTCCCCGTCGGCGGTTCGACTCCTCTCTCGGGCATGGGTATGTGTGTGTTGTCCTTGACGTAAGTTAGATTACTTAGATTACGTAGTGTGTAAGCCTAGGGACCGATGACCTCAGCAGCTTGGTCCCATAGGAACGTACCATAAATTTATAAAAATTAAATTTAGTATTAAATACGTAGTAAACGGAACAAGTCATATTAAAACGTCTGTAATTGTGTTCGCAAGATTAAAGGACAGGGCCAAGACTTGAAGTTGAGAAAGTACCAACTGCCGTCAGTAGAACACAGCACGAGCGAAATTTCGTGAACTGACCTGAATCGTGATTGCGAGCTTTTATTTATTTGTTACTGTTCTTGCGTGGCCTGCATCCTAAAATACATTGTAGTTCGTTTTTCAGTTATTTTATTACTGAACTCCACATAACAGCAGTAAGTCGAGGAGATAGTACCAACAGAAGTGGCTTGCTGGCAGCACGATCGAAAGCTCGAGTAGCACCAGAGTTTTCTCGACCTGTCACGTAAACGGCGCGAGCAGTCCTCCTCAAGCGAGCTTTAGGTTGCAGTGTGGGATAGTTGCGATGGGAGTTTCCGAGCCGGCCGGGGTGGCCGAGCGGTTCTAGACGCTAGTCGCAGGTTCGAATCCTGCGGTTCTAGACGCTAGTCGCAGGTTAGAATCCTGCCTCGTGCATGGATGTGTGTGATGTGCTTATGTTAGTTAAGTTTAAGTACTTCTAAGTTCTAGGGGACTGATGACCTCAGATGTTAAGTCCCATAGTGCTCAGAGCCATTTGAACCATTTTGGAGTTTCCGAAAGAACGAATGCTTGGAAAGCGCGCAAGTAACACCATGACAGCGTGGAGTTACCTATACCTAATACGGTGCGAGACGGAACTCCGAGGCTGCGTCTTACAGTAAGAACGCACGAATGCCATTAATTTGTTTAAAATTACTGATACTTGATTAGTAGAAAGAAAATGATTGTAGTGAAAACAAGTTTCTCACTGATGTCAAAAAACGAGGTTAATGGCGAAAACTTCCTATTCAGTTGGTGAACTTACCCTTTTAACAAAATTGGCCAAATGCAACTAGCACTCGCGCTCTGAGGGCTCCGTACGAACGTAATAATTATTTCTATAGATAGATCATTCATACCGGGAATCGAGAATTTCTACGATTTTTACCTCCTATAGATATTGATACTGGCATGATATCGGGTCCGGGAATTCAAAGACTTTCGAGAATGTCTTGATTTTAAGCTTCGTTGTGAGGTTATATTAACATGCTATGTCAATTAGCAACACCAATTTTCTCCTTTATTTGTGCTGAAAACTTGCTTCTTGCCAAATTTCGTGATTCTAGGTCAACTGGAAGTATCCTATAGGGTTTGATTAGTGTGTTTGCGAGTATCAAAATATGCGATATGAATTTCCACATCTTTAGTTTACAATGACTTGGAAGCTTAAATTTTTTACGTCGCCAAGGGACCGTAGGCTTCAGTATGTGACGTAAATTTCAACTTCATGCGTTCGCCCATTCATTAGAAAAACGGTTCTTAACAGTTGGACAGACAAGCCCACGGATAACAATATGATCCTAATAGGGTTCTGGTTTTATCGTTTGAGATACGGAACCCTAAAAATCAATTCGGATTTGCCGTGGAGTGTATTTAGTTACGACTTAGTAACAGTGTTTTAATGATCACGTTCAATATCGACTACCCCTAGTTCATGGTGTGCTGGTCAGTGGGGTGACGGTGCGATCCCATTTGATTTCAGCGCACAGATAGCTGGGGCGGCAGATTGCGCATCGCGGGGTATTCGCGCCGGAGATGGAGGCGGCGCCCTCTTTAACGTAGTGCAACTCCCGCAATTCCGCCGGGGACGCCAGCTGCAATCTGAAAGCGTTCAGAGTACGTGTGACGAAGTAATTTCCCTGCAGGCTGCATGCGGTTTCCCGATGCGTTGCGGTCGCAGTGGGAAATCATAAAACCAGACAAATTTCCCAATAATCACCTGCATATAATTGAAACGAGACAAAAACAGAAATTGGGTGCACAGATGTCTCTTAAACTGTGAAACTACGATACGCTGTTGAATGCAGTGTTCAGTACGCGTAATATGTAAAACATGTATCCCAACCATTGTTGAAACTTTGATATACAATGGAATAGAAGTATTCACTACAAAACTGACTGAAGCACGGTTTACAACCTTAGTGCATGTGTGCAAGTTCGCTTTATTGCATAACAAGAGTAACCTGTTTTACACAGACTGCTTAAACATCTTACCCCTGTACTTACACATGTTGAATAGAAACGTAGGAAAGTGTACAGTGATGAGCCAACATACTATGACGAAGGCCGACCGAACGGAGACGGAGAAATATTGTAGCGACGATGAGGTCTGCAAATGGGGAAATCCACTGATACAAGTGTCTTTGAGAAAGAGCAGAATGTTACGGCTGGGGCGTGGGAAGTGTCACCTCGGAGTCAGCGAATCTGGTGGTTTTTTTCTATACTATGTCGTGAACATACGTTAGAAGTGGTTTAAGCACGATAGAACCACGAATAGGCGACAAGGTGCTGACAGAGTACACTGCTGGTACAAAAAACGTATTTCGGAGGATACCGTTCAGTACGGGGCCCTGCAGCTGACCGTGGATCAGTGGCAAAGTGTCTCCTGGTCGGATGAATCTCGTTTCTTGTTATACCAGGTCGATGGTCGTGTCCAGCTATGCCGTCATCCAGGCAAACGGCTACTTGAAACACTCACCGCGCCAGGTATGCAGGCCGATGGGTGCAACATTGTTACCGGGGACATTTGCCTGGCGTTCCATGGGACCTGTGGTAGTAATCTAACACACTAAAACTGCTGTGCAATACGTGAAGTACGTTGCGATGCATCTGTATGCCCTCATGCTTAATGGCCTCCCTAACGTGGCTTCACCATCCATACGAGTAACAGACCGTGTCAAAAGGCCGGAATACTGATGCACTGGTTTGAGAGCTGTGATGATTAACAAGTTGATGTCTTGACGATCATATTCGCCTAATGGGAACCATGGGGAACACCACTTGGACCCAGTTGCGCCTTAAACGGTCAGGCCTCATTGGCCTCCAAATAAGCAGAGTACTTCCTTTGGGTAATCGTGAATAGCATCGTATCAGGAATGAATATGTTGCACTACCGTGGGTTAAACTTCTAAGGCATAAACACACATTGAAATACACTCCTGGAAATTGAAATAAGAACACCGTGAATTCATTGTCCCAAGAAGGGGAAACTTTATTGACACATTCCTGGGGTCAGATACATCACATGATCACACTGACAGAACTACAGGCACATAGACACAGGCAACAGAGCATGCACAATGTCGGCACTAGTACAGTGTATATCCACCTTCCGCAGCAATGCAGGCTGCTATTCTCCCATGGAGACGATCGTAGAGATGCTGGATGTAGTCCTGTGGAACGGCTTGCCATACCATTTCCACCTGGCGCCTCAGTAGGACCAGCGTTCGTGCTGGACGTGCAGACCGCGTGAGACGACGCTTCATCCAGTCCCAAACTTGCTCAAAGGGGGACAGATCCGGAGATCTTGCTGGCCAGGGTAGTTGACTTACACCTTCTAGAGCACGTTGGGTGGCACGGGATACATGCGGACGTGCATTGTCCTGTTGGAACAGCAAGTTCCCTTGCCGGTATAGGAATGGTAGAACGATGGGGTCGATGACGGTTTGGATGTACCGTGCACTATTCAGTGTCCCCTCGACGATCACCAATGGTGTACGGCCAGTGTAGGAGATCGCTCCCCACACCATGATGCCGGGTGTTGGCCCTGTGTGCCTCGGTCGTATGCAGTCCTGATTGTGGCGCTCACCTGCACGGCGCCAAACACGCATACGACCATCATTGGCACCAAGGCAGAAGCGACTCTCATCGCTGAAGACGACACGTCTCCATTCGTCCCTCCATTCACGCCTGTCGCGACACCACTGGAGGCGGGCTGCACGATGTTGGGGCGTGAGCGGAAGACGGCCTAACGGTGTGCGGGACCGTAGCCCAGCTTCATGGAGACGGTTGCGAATGGTCCTCGCCGATACCCCAGGAACAACAGTGTCCCTAATTCGCTGGGAAGTGGCGGTGCGGTCCCCTACGGCACTGCGTAGGATCCTACGGTCTTGGCGTGCATCCGTGCGTCGCTGCGGTCCGGTTCCAGGTCGACGGGCACGTGCACCTTCCGCCGACCACTGGCGACAACATCGATGTACTGTGGAGACCTCACGCCCCACGTGTTGAGCAATTCGGCGGTACGTCCACCCGGCCTCCCGCATGTCCACTATACGCCCTCGCTCAAAGTCCGTCAACTGCACATACGGTTCACGTCCACGCTGTCGCGGCATGCTACCAGTGTTAAAGACTGCGATGGAGCTCCGTATGCCACGGCAAACTGGCTGACACTTACGGCGGCGGTGCACAAATGCTGCGCAGCTAGCGCCATTCGACGGCCAACACCGCGGTTCCTGGTGTGTCCGCTGTGCCGTGCGTGTGATCATTGCTTGTACAGCCCTCTCGCAGTGTCCGGAGCAAGTATGGTGGGTATGACACACCGGTGTCAATGTGTTCTTTTTTCCATTTCCAGGAGTGTATATTCACGGAAGTGAAAAGGGCGAATTCACCATAAGCAAGCGATCCCGGTTCGAATCTTGTTCTGCCACATATTTTCATATATCACGCAATGGTAGGAATCAACATGGATTCCGGAAACAGCGATCGTGTGAGATCCAACTCGCTTTATTTGTTCATGAGACCCAGAAAATATTAGATAAAGGCTCCCAGGTAGATGCCATTTTCCTTGACTTCCGGAATGCGTTAGATACAGTTCCGCAGTGTCGCCTGATAAACGAAGTAAGAGCCTATGGAATATCAGACCAGTTGTGGCTGGATTGAAGAGTAACCTCTGGCGTGCCACAGGGGAGTGTTATGGGACCATTACTTTTCACAATATATATAAATGACCTAGTAGATGGTGTCGGAAGTTCCATGCGGCTTTTCGCGGATGATGCTGTAGTATACAGAGAAGTTGCAGCATTAGAAAATTGCAGCGAAATGCAGGAAGATCTGCAGTGGATAGGCACATGGTGCAGGGAGTGGCAAGTGACCCTTACCATAGACAAATGTAATGTATTGCGAATACATAGAAAGAAGGATCCTTTATTGTATGATTATATGATAGCAGAACAAACACTGGTAGCAGTTACTTCCGTAAAATATTTGGGAGTATGCGTACGGAACGATTTGAAGTGGAATGATCATATAAAATTAATTGTTGGTAAGGCGGGTGCCAGGTTAAGATTCATTGGGAGAGTCCTTAGAAAATGTAGTCCGTCAACAAAGGAGGTGGCTTACAAAACACTCGTTCGACCTATACTTGAGTATTGCTCAGACTCGTAGTGTGGGATCCTGAAATGTTCCCCTTTGAACAATGATACAAGACTGTCCTTAAACTGACACACAATATTTTTATCGCAACGCAATCTGACTTTCAAAAATCCCTACAAAAGAATGGCCCTGACTAACATTAACCTATACCTTTCACAAATCACTTACCTCACAAAAATCTTCATTACTCGAACTACTGCAATACAGTGAGCGCCACTACTGCCAGCTAAATAAAAGATTCAAACTACGGAAGGCACTAACTACTTATAGGCATAGTTAGCAACTGAAAGATTTTAATAGAGAACAAACAATGTATTTACCTTAATAGTCATAATATATATAGCAGTTCATGACATCCAGTCTTAAATTTCAAAACTGCGCCATTTCTCTCCCCACATCCACCACTGCTGGCGGCTCACCTCCAACTGCGCAACGCTACGCACTGTTAACAGCCAACAGCCCAACACTACAATTGCAGACAACAATGCAAACTAGCCACAGACTGCACAGAGCACAGCCAGTGATTTTTCATACAGAGCGCTACGTGGCGTTACCAATAAGAAAAACAGCCGACGTACAATCCGTACCAGATCGGGTTGACAGAGGAAATAGAGAAGATCCAAAGAAGAGCGGCGCGTTTCGTCACAGGGTTATCTCCGTAACGCTATCACGCTTACCAAATGTTTAACTAACTCAAGTGGCATACTCTGCAAGAGAGACGCTCTGCATCGCGGTGTAACTTGCTGTCCAGGTTTCGAGAGGGTGCGTTTCTGGATGAGGTATCGAATATATTGTTTCCCCCTACTTATACCTCGCTAGGAGATCATGAATGTAAAATTAGAGCGATTCGAGCGCGCTCGGAGGCTTTTCCGGCAGTCGTTCTTCTCGCGAACGATACGCGACTGGAACAGGAAAGGGGGTAATAACAGTGGCACGTAAAGTGCCCTCCGCCACACACCGTTGGGTGGATTGCGGAGTATAAATGTAGATGTAGAATGATTGCTACACTGCAGGTTAAGCTTTTGATAAAGAATACACGGACGTCATTTCATGTCACCCTCATTGATTCTATTAATTTCATTCCAGGGAGCTTGATTCGTAAGCTATTGTCTCTGGCGTTATGCCGTAACACCGCGCGGACCTCACTCGGTACTTAGGACTACACTCCTGCCTCCTCCTCAAGAGGAGGAAGAAAGAGTAGAGTTTACTAGAAGGAAGGGAGGAAGAATTCAACTGCTTATAGATATTAGTGCATTAACACTCAGTTGAACGAGAGTAGTGAAGGAACTTAATTGACCATCCCGGCATTTGTGAGATCTAAACCTTTTCCAGCAAATCAACTGTAGTTATTGTTCTAGGATGTCCAGCCGGGTGCAGTAGTCCACGAAACCCAACAGCACCCGCCAACATACCAGAGAGCAATACACTCATCGCGCCATTTACCAAAAATTATTCAGGGAAAGCACGACGAAACTAAATCTGAGTGGCTTGACCAGGTTCGACCACCGTGCATCCAGAGAAACTCAATTTTAATTACTGCACCACATCTCCCGAGCCCTACATAGGTCAGTGATTATTAAATACAGGCTAAAATTACACTCCCACGTACGAATGGACAAAACTAACGAGTTTCCCCGTCACCATATGCAGGCTTCCGTAACTGCGACCGACAGCGAGGCCACAAATAAATAACAGAAATGGTAATAAAGGCTTCATTCCAGTTTCGATTTTTCTACAGCATTCGTAACTCAGTCGCTATAATGGTGGCGTGAACACAGTGTTTTCTTTACAAATGAACTTGTCCTGCGTTTTTCATGCAGATGAGTACTGCGTCACGTAGAAACATTTTGTCATAATTTACTAAGACAACGACGACTACTTCTACTACTTAAACTAATGATTTTCTTGAAAGCTGTCTTTCGGATATCTGCATCCCGTGTATAGACTTGATAGAAGCAGTGGGCTGCGCTTTCCCGTTCCTGTGTCAGACTTGTTTGATTGCCAATACAGTTTCAAATCCTTGCTGTCGGCATATTTTACTGGTGAAGACAGTTCGAAAATTACTGAGGGATCAGCAGCCTCTCACGTTCGCAAACACACGAAACTGTCCTGAAGAGTCTTCTCAGGTTCAGCTCCAACCAACGTAATATCACGAAGAAAATTTTCCTCAAATCGATATAATATATTAAACATAGTGCAGTTTATTTCAATTTGATAAGTTTCAACTTCGGATACTAATGCTTGATATATGTAAAACAAACTTACATTCCAGATTTACGAGGGTGGAGTGGCGATTGCAGTCGGGGAGGCTCAAAACTAACGCAATAGAACATTTCCAAAATTGCATTGTCCTGAATATAATATCCGAACGTTTCATCCACCAACTCTTAACAGTCTGTGTAACGTCGTATGTAGCTATACTTCGCCTTCATTGATTACATTTCACTTCTATGTTGTGAAAACGCCACAACTTAACCCTTTTTATTGTAGCGAATAGTCGCCAGAGCAGACACTGTGAACAGGGTAGGTACCAAACCGTTATCATTTTTGGTGTGGCCAAATCAACCCGACTTCTTACATTGTTTTACCGGGAGAGTTGTTTTTGCAGAAGAGGAACCAAATCTATCATAGGAATGACTTAAAATTCCTGGCTGCATGTTCAATGACGGTTAAAGCAAGCAAATAAATAAATAAATAAATAAATACATACATAAATCAATAAATGCAACCGCGTTAGCATACTGAAGACGATAATGATGGATAACTGTGCTACCTTGGGAACGTAATCGTTGTAGGCCGTCCTCTCTGTGTCGAAGTGAAACGAACATTGTTTTACGTTGGTCTGTACCTTTTCTGCTTTCTTAGGTTGTGGTAATGAAAAACTCTGACTGGCTCATTTCTTGCTTTGTTCCTCTTACTTCGGACAGCTTTAGGATGTAACTTAAGATTAATTGGTATGTAATCGCACTGTATATGCCGTTTAGAGGGTCGGAATGAGGTTACCAAAATTGGTGCAAAGTTGAAAGCTTCCTTACCGTCCAACATTTGGAGCCTTGAGCAAGTGGGTGTTCGCCGAACCAACCCAAGAAATTTTCTGAAGATACCAATGCACCTCATCTGATGGTTACTCTGCAAGCCAGTATTTCGTCGAGAAGCAGCACCGTCTGTTAGTCAAAGTAGCGAATCGGGGAAGGACCAGATATGCTACGAGTGTGTGCTGACAAGTAATGCCTCCGAATTTTTTATGCGAAACTCGCAATACTACTTAAATAAAACAAACTTCCTGTGTACATATTTGTTTCTTAACATAGTCACCCTTGCGACTAACACATTTCGACCAGCGGAAGACGAGTTTGTTGATACCGTCACTGTAGATCGTTGGACTTTGTTTACAGAGTCACAACCTCAACTCGGTTTGCATTACTTCGTCAGTATCAAAGTGAAGTCCTCGAAGGTGTTCTTTAAGGTCTGAAATCGGTTGAGAATCGGATGAGGCGAAGTCGGGACGGTATGGAGGATGATAGATGACAGTGAACCCGAGGCGTCGGATTATTGCAGCGCTCATGTCTTGTCTGGCATGTGTTGAACTTTCAGAATTCGAAACTCGTTCACAGTACGCTATTCTTCACGTTCCGTCATAGTTATGTTATACATAGCTATGTTACACGCTACAGTTCGAAGCCCTATAGCGGCAGAAAACTGCAAATATGCATACATGGAGAATAAAGATGTAGAATGTTAATAACGTTTGTTTTAGTTAAAAAGTTACAGGAGTCTTCACATAAACTCGGAAGCGTTAATTTTCAACTTCTCGTATACAGAGGTAGCAGTGTGATAGGAGAGCAGTGTTCCGCCTCCAACGAAATGCTTTCTGGAACGGACAGGGAACTTCGGAGTAGAGAGGGTGCAGACGGGGAGGGTCTGATCATCGGTAGTTCGTGGTGGCATCCCTTAGGGAACATGCAGCAAGGGATGGGGATGAGAAATACGCGCACCGTGTGTGTTCCCAGGGGACACATTCAATTTACTGAAGAGGCTTTTCACGCAGCTATTGAAGGCCCAGATTGCAACCAGTTGCAGATTATGAGCACAGTGGAGCGAACTGTTGCCTCTCGTCTGGGTTCTGATGACATGCGTGGCAGAGAATATTAAAGATCTCAGCCTTGCTCACTGTCAGGTCCATTAGGAATGTTCCTAGAAATTGCCTTGGACATCTTGGGCTTTCGCAGAATGGAATGCGTGATTCTGAAGTGTCGGTAATTCCATGAAAGTCTACTTTTTTATGTTCAAACTTAGAGTACAGCAGTAAGTCACAGAATTCGTAATTTATTGCAGATGTGGATTTCGACTATACCATAATCACCAAATGAGTCACACTAGCATAATTATGTCAGAGCGTAAACATGTGACGTGGTTGTACCCAAATGATTCTTCTGATAATACACCGATAATAAAAAATGGTTCAAATGGCTCTGAGCACTATGGGACTCAACATCTTAGGTCATAAGTCCCCTAGAACTTAGAACTACTTAAACCTAACTAACCTAAGGACATCACACACACCCATGCCCGAGGCAGGATTCGAACCTGCGACCGTAGCAGTCCCGCGGTTCCGGACTGCAGCACCAGAACCGCACGGCCACCGCGACCGGCACACCGATAATAACTATGTTATAGTCACAATCAATATCTGCCATTAATTACGATTCTGCGACTGACAGCTGTTCTTCTTTACATTTGAATATTGAACGGTCGCTGTGCATCACCGGTATCAAGTAGATTCCAACTTATTTTTTATGTTATTTTACCGGACTTGAGGTAGCATTCAACCCCACAAATTCTTATTCAGTTTCAACACCACTACCAACAACAACAACAACAACAACAACTACACATTTCGAGAGTGCAAGCTCCCATTGTTTTTCTTACAGCGGTTATAAAGTAAGCCCCCGCAGTTTCGGTTGCTACGAGGTTGCTGTAGAAGTTTTTGTAATAGTGTAATCTCTTGATATAAACACGAAAGGAGAGCTTGCACCCTGGAAACACATTGATAGAAGCGAAGAACAATGTACGTGTTCAGTGCAATGGCTAAGGGAACATAACATATGTTATGCCATCTGAGGTTTCGGTCGCGTAATTGGAAGCTGCAGGGTCATCCTAAGTGGTTCACTGGTGCGTTACAGACTGCTTCATACAAAATGCATCCAGCTTTTTGGAGCCTACTCTTCAGACACTAAAGATAAGCTTACTTCAGACGGCCCCGAAATGCTTCTACCGGTTACCCAAGAAATGCCTCTAAACCTTACGAATATTAAGATACTAGTTTTCCACTGTAACACTGTTAACAAGTTCTGAAGTTTGAAGTACTATTGGAAAGCCGTGAGACTCAACACTTAGCACTCATGGTTTTATAAAATCAGGCGTTAGTAACACGGAGATCTTCGTGCCAAACGCAAGTCTTTACCGAACACAAAATTCTGTGGTGAAGTATAATTTCAAAAGAGAGGATAACATTCCAGTTGGCTCCTTCTAGTTTGCTTCAGATCTAAATTTCAGAGAGAATCCCAGTTCATTGGTTTGTGTGTTACAACTCATGTTATAGATAAAGCGGTTAACGACAGTAATTTATTGTTACTATAATTATATGCATCCAACAACAAATCCAACACACATTTAAACCAAGAATACACATGGGCAGCTGTTTACGCTATATATACATTAAACAGCCCAGAATGTACACGAATGTGGGACGACTCAATCCAGTGCAGCGCCTTTTCGGAGTCTTTATCGAGACCCTTCATCATGACGGGGAAACGTGTTTTAGGAGACTGATTTACAGTGTGGCGCATTGTGTGAATACTACAAATCTCACGTACTGACAATGAAAAAGCCCAACTTCAGCGTTTTCCAGTGCGGTATCTGATAAGCTGCACCATATCTCCCTAGGATGATAAGCCTTGATCTTGAAGTATTGGGTTGTCAGCAAGTTTGTGGTTTCGCGTTTCCACGGCTTGTCACTCAAGTTTCCAGTCACCGTCCCGGTTGAACACAGTGGAGGGCTCCTTCTGGATTTGGCTCTCTTCTGGATTTGAGTTTTCCTAGGTTGCGAGAGGGGAAGAGGGATTGACTCATTTTTAGAATCTTGGTGGCAAAGTTTGTAGAGAGCCTCCTTTCGACGAAGGTGAGTAGGACAGACGTTCATTAGTATTGGCAGGCCAGTATATAGGTGTAGATATGATTGTACCACAAATAATTCTCACAGCTGCGTTCCAATGAACGTAGATTTTCTTCCGCATGAAAGCTGCAGGGACATATTGGTGTGCAATGTTTTGCTGCAGACTATACCAACACAAGGGATGCTCCACGGGGAACTGTTGCATTTGGTCCACATGTCCCACCTGCCAGCTTCCTCCCCACGTCCACTCGTGTTGTACGTTCCTAGCTGTACTGGAAAGATGTTTATAATATTTCAGCGTTCTGTCTAAAGTGACACAAAGGTATTTTGGCATATCGAACTGTAGGCTTGTAAATGATTAGAGTTACACTTGCTGTGACAGGCAGAAAGGCCACCGAACCCCATTAGTGTTGTTGGCATGTTAGTGTTGTTATCAGGCCTGGTAGGGTCAATAAGGGGACCTGAACATCGCCAGATGTTGAGTGATCACTAATGGACACGGAGATGGTGTGTACTCGTGTGACATAGCGTTAACAGCATCTGAAGAAGTTTGAAAGGAGCCTCATTGTGGATCTCCATTTGCGAGCTGGTCAAATCGTGCAATATCCAGATTTGTGGAGCAATTGGATGTGACGTGGATGGGAATGTGAGGCCGGACCTTCTCTTCGTGAAGGTTCCGATCGACCGCGTCTGGCCACAAGAGAAGATCGCCGTATTGTGCACCGAAGAACACGTCGTGATACTTCCACATCTCCAGCTGCCATCGCAGAACACTTAATGGGCTCCCTGCAATATTCTGTGTTACCTGTCCCAAGCCTAGACTGCCATTACAACCACAACAGAAGGGGCTCTGTTTGGAGTTGATCAGTGATCACGGACTGCTAATACATGGCATCACATTTTGTTCGGCGTTGAACAGAGTTTCTGCACTACACTGGGTGACCGTAGTCGGCGTAAATAGCGGCGACCTGAGGAGAGGTGCATTAGTGTTGTTTGTGTTCAGTGTTGTTTGTGTTCCGTGTTGTTCAGTGTCCGTTAAGTGTAGTGTCCGTTAAGTGTAGTGTCCGTTAAGTGTAGTGTCCGTTAAGTGTAGTGTCCGTTAAGTGTAGTGTCCGTTAAGTGTAGTGTCCGTTAAGTGTAGTGTCCGTTAAGTGTAGTGTCCGTTAAGTGTAGTGTCCGTTAAGTGTAGTGTCCGTTAAGTGTAGTGTCCGTTAAGTGTAGTGTCCGTTAAGTGTAGTGTCCGTTAAGTGTAGTGTCCGTTAAGTGTAGTGTCCGTTAAGTGTAGTGTCCGTTAAGTGTAGTGTCCGTTAAGTGTAGTGTCCGTTAAGTGTAGTGTCCGTTAAGTGTAGTGTCCGTTAAGTGTAGTGTCCGTTAAGTGTAGTGTCCGTTAAGTGTAGTGTCCGTTAAGTGTAGTGTCCGTTAAGTGTAGTGTCCGTTAAGTGTAGTGTCCGTTAAGTGTAGTGTCCGTTAAGTGTAGTGTCCGTTAAGTGTAGTGTCCGTTAAGTGTAGTGTCCGTTAAGTGTAGTGTCCGTTAAGTGTAGTGTCCGTTAAGTGTAGTGTCCGTTAAGTGTAGTGTCCGTTAAGTGTAGTGTCCGTTAAGTGTAGTGTCCGTTAAGTGTAGTGTCCGTTAAGTGTAGTTACCGGTCTTGGTATGATACAAAAGGGCTCCTCAGCAGTGCCAGATGTTACGTAATCGCTGTTAGCAGGGAGCACGGACTGCTAATAATGTTTAGGAGAGGCACAGTGATGTTGTCTCTGGCGTCATGGTGTGGGGAGCTGTCGGGTATTATTTCAGGTCACTGCCGGTAGTGATTAACGGAACTCTGACGACTCAACAGTACGGCTGGGACGTCCTGCGTCCTCACGGCTTAACTCTCGACAGTATCTTAGTGGTATTTTTCAGCGATACAGTGCTTGTTCACACGTGGCAAACGTCTCTATCACCTGTCTGCATAATTTTGAGGTACTCGCATGGCCAGCAAGGTCCCCAAATCTGTCTCCGATAGAACATGTATGGGACCAGTTTGGACATCAGTTTCGTCCCAGATCCAGGATACCAAGGATCGGATTCAACAGTTGTGGGCCAGATTGTCTCAGAAGAGGATGCAACGGCTTTGAGACCTGTCCCAATCGAATCAGTGCACGTATCAAGGCCAGAGGTGACGCAATGTCTTCTTGATAAGTGAGCTCATACAGTTAAATTATTAGTAAATTTGCCTCGATTACCTAATAACGAAATAACGTCATCTACCTTCTCAACCCGTGAAGTTTCGTATCCTCCTCCCGGTCTGGGTGCCTCACGTTTTGGTTAGGCAGTGTATTTCAGTGACCTGGAGGATAGTAATAGTTGAAATCTTCGTCTTTTCGCCCGTGATGCTCTTATGATCTGGAAATTATGTTGGGTAAAAGTTCTCACATCAAGTAAGACTTTGAAAAAATATGAACCTGTTTCAAAGACAGGAAACTAACGAAATTATAGGAATAGAAACTTTTATAGTTCCCGAAACGTAAGTGTGGTATTGTGTATAATGGGGTTAATGAGCCTCAACTAGGCACATGTCGTACAAGTGTTTAGGATTAACGACTGGTGGAAATATGAAGTAGGCCGACCACTTGGGATTGGCTGTAACTAAAAGTAACGGAGACGTTAAAATGAAAAATACGAAGTGTCGCTCACTCCATGAAAGTTTTGGTGTAACTCGAAATCTGCGTAAGAAATTCCTAGAAGTGACTTCATAGTGAAAGCTACGAATATTCCACATTTTTTTATGAATAGATCCCATTGAGACTCTGAAGAAAAAATTAGAGAACAGTTCGCACAG
The DNA here is from genome assembly GCF_023864275.1 of Schistocerca cancellata. Lineage (NCBI taxonomy): Eukaryota > Metazoa > Arthropoda > Insecta > Orthoptera > Acrididae > Schistocerca > Schistocerca cancellata. The sequence goes on from NC_064629.1 coordinate 274,952,490, forward strand.
ACGCGTATAATCTTTCTTCTGCGCTCCACTGAAACATGGAACGAGAAGAAACTCTTGCTTTATCAAGTACTGTACTCTCAGTCGCAAACTTCTTACTGTTTCGAAAATAGCAGATATAAATGTGGAATGTAAATTACTGGAACACATGAACTGTGGATGATAAAATGAACTATCTAACAGTCTTAATTGTCATTCGCCATTGTTTCTGGAGCTCAGAAATTCTGTTTCAGGAACAAGCAGGTGTCAGTCTCCTCTGGCTACCCGTATTTACGTTTTTCGTGGTAACCCTTAATCGCGTAAGGTCAGTTTCAGGTTGGTTGTTTGAAAAGCGCAGGGTTGATTTTCCTCCCTATTCTTACTTTAACCTTCTTTGAAGTCTATCTTCTGTTCTGAGCTCTCGTATTTGGAAAGGTCCAAAGTCAACGAAATTTAAATCTCTTGAGACTCTTACATGGATTCCGTTTGTATCTTTGTAGTTCTTCACAGGGTCGTGCTTAAATAAAATCAGCCATATCTGAACGGCAACATACTTCTTGTAACGCAAGGAATATTATGAGATGACGGATGGCGCAGACAAGGGATCCCCACTGTCTCCGACATGAAAATGTTCGCATATGTAATGGATTAAGAACGGGATGGGACTGGAAAAATCAAACAAGTGAGAAATGCGTAATGTTGAATTCATTATTAACCATCCTGCATGAAAACAGAAGTTTGCAAACAGTTTCGCTCTTCCAAAGCAGGAATGCTGCACAAGGTCGTCTTCAAAGACGAACAGACCGAGAGTGAAAGTGTTTGTGAATCCTTACCACACAGTCTCACAATGCGAATACAGTGGCTCTTCGTGCAGAACACGTGATTTGACAGCAGCCAATATATGGCAGTTTTTGCTTTTACTGCATCCTGTAGTGTAAAATGAGCTCCTCACTCCACAGAATATTGCCCAGCCACATGTCAACTTCTGACCCGTGCCACAAACCGAATAGCGAACTCAGAATGTTGCTGTGAATCATGAGGTTTCAGTTACTGTAGTGTCTGGATCTTGTACGGGTACCAGTGTAACATAGACCATGAAACTTTGCTTACTGTTGACCATGGGAGGGACAATACACGTGGCACTGCACTAGCACAACCCGGGGCACGTGCTGCATGATCACTTACAGGAATAGCAACCTCGTTAACAACTTCAACCGGGAAAAGATACTTCACTCTTCCAGGTGCCACACCAGGTCCACCAGTGGTCTAATTTGGGTATCACCTTCTTTAAACTATTTAATGACATCGGATCTCTCCGCAGACCTTTGAGTCGGCGACGCTCTCTGAATGCCGCACTGTAATTGCTGCCGCTCACATAAAATGATTTCTCTAACAGCGCACTGTCTGTCTTCTCGACGTCCATGCTGTACACTCACGTTATGGCTTGCCAAATGTCAGCATGTAACTTCTTCATAGAGCATTTTGGGGAGCTGCCTCTGAACTCCGCGACGTTGCATCCGTCTTGCTTCCTAAGGTACGTTAATGACCCTTTCTGATACCGCTTTGGCCGGCCTCTTTCACCGAGCGGTTCTAGGCGCTTCAGTCCACAACTGCGCTGCTGCTGCGGTCGCACGTTCGAATCCTGCCTCGGGCATGGATTTGGGTGATGTCCTTAGGTTAGTTAAGTTTACGTAGTTCTAATTCTAGGGGACTGATGACCTCAGATGTTAAGTCCCAAAGTGCTTAGAGCCATTTGAACTATTTGATACCGCTTCACGCTAAAATTTACCTCAGCACTTCGTTGACCACATGAACGGTGTTCATCCCAACATTAAAATCACTGTCGAAATGGAGAGGGATGGTAGACTTCCGTTTTTGGATGTTGTAGCTGAGATGAAGGCAAGAGGCTAGATTGGTCATGAAGTGTACACATGATGAAGATTTTATGGATGAGGGGCATAAACAGGAATGTCACAAGCGATGAGGTGTTACAGGAAGTCTAGGCACACGGACGGGTAAACGAAAGCCAACAATTTTCACCACCCTGCACACAAGAAAGCGTTCAGCTTTAGTATGCAGGGAAAAGATTATTTCTGACGACAATCGAGAGTCTGAATTTCAACATTCGAAGTGCGTGTTCAGGGAAGATGGTTACAGGAAGGGAGATATTGCTAAAGCTTTCAGGTGCCGACGAAAGACTCCACGAGAACGCACGGAAGAGGACAGAACGACTGTATTCCTTGCAGCTTGCTAGTCGTTGCTCCACAGTATGAAGCAACGACTAGCAACCTACAAGTCGTGACGAGACATGGACTCACACCAGTTCCCCGGCCTGCCTCCGAGATAAAGTATTTAAAGTGCAGCTGATCGCGAAGGTAAAGTGAGGACCGTAACTATCATACGGGAGGAAACTTGGTAGATACGCTAATGCGTTAATGCGGTACCGCTGTACGCTGGAAACAACTTTCTTCCAGTTGTGGTCACCAGGTGGCAATCTGGCGTGTACACTGTTCGTATGACGGAAGGATATACATGCTGACACTTGACAAACCATAACGTGAGTGAACAGTAGGCCATCGAGAAGATAGACAGAGCGGCGGCAATTACAGTGCTGCATTCAGAGAGCATCGCCGACTCAAAGGTCTGAGAAGAGATCCGATGTCACTAAATGGTTAAAAGAAGGTGATACCGAAATTACCACCCTGGTGGACCTGGTGTGGCACCTGGAGGAGTAAAGCATCTTCTCCCGGTGGAAGTTATTAACGAGGTTGCTGTTCCTGTAACTGGTCATGCAGCAGGTGCCCCAGGTGCAGCAGGTGCTCCTGCAGTGCCACGTGTGTCGTCCATCTCATGGTCAACAGTAAGCAAAGTTTTATGGTCTATGTTATACTAGTGCCCGTACAAGATCCAGACACTACAATAAGTGAAACCTCATGTTTCGCAGCAACATTATGAGTTCGCTCTTCGGTTTGTGGCACGGATAGAAGTTGATGACATGTGGCTGGGCAATATTCTCTGGAGTGATAAGCACATTTTACACTACAGGGTGCAGTGAATGCAAGAACTGCCATATATTGGCTGCTATCAAAACACGTGTTCTGCACGAAGAGCCATTGTATTCACATTGTGAGACTGTGTGTTGTGCATTCACCGAAAATTTCACTCCTGGTCTGTTCGTCTTCGAAGAAAATTTACCCAAAGGACCTGTTAGATGTACTGTTAGGTCTACACATTTTCGAGACCTCCTTGTGCAACATGTAATTCCTGCTTTGGAAGAGCGAAACTGTGTGGAAACTTCTGCTTTCATGCAAGATGTTTAATAAAATCAACATTACGCCTTTCTCACTTGTTTGATCTTTCCTGCCCCCATCCCGTTCTTAATCCATTACATATGGAAACGTTTTTTTTTATTTCTCACTTTCACAGCGCCAGATATGCACCTGGTGCCCAAAATTGGAACTAATTTTTTTCTGTGTAAGTTTATACCACGTTAACTCATTGGAATATCTACTAAGTTTCGCCGCTATGAGATACTTAACTAGCCAATACTGGACCTTTGTGAGTAGCTGCACTTCAATTATGATCACGCAGTATGTTACGCCGCATTAAAGACAACTTAGGTCTTAAAGTTCCTGGTGTGTGCGGTATCCCGTGAATGTGATAGCATTTACAGAAGACAGACTATTTGTACTGTTTATGAAAGCTGTGCAGCACACTCACTACAAATAAAATAATAGGAATGTGAGAAGCAGGCCATGACTGAACACTGTGTAGAAAACAAACTAAAATTTGAAAAGATGAATCTTGATTCTGACATCGTCTTAATGTGATTCTGTTACAAAAGAAGTGACCGAATTGAAAATAAAGAGCAACATTTCTAACAACGAGGAAGGGTATACACTTAATAGGTCGTGGGAGGGGGGGGGGGGGGGTTTGACATAGAGCGAAACCAAAGACGGAGACGGAGACGGTTAGAAACGTGGCGCCAGCCACTCGTGCTGCTTGACGTCACTTAAAAGTAAACCTACCGAACGGATACACTTTTATTTTCCTCCACACTACAGCATATTCAAAGCAGATTACAATAGGAGACGGACATTTTTATACGTGGCCATAGGATCGTTAAGGGGATAAAATCCCTTGAAAAAGAAAATTTTAATGTTTCTCAATTAATACCGCTGAAACGGTAACAGATATTTAAAAAAAGCTCAAATAAAAGTTCTGTTGTTGTAGTGTACGTTATAACGGCGAACCCAGATTTGTCAAGTAATTTTTTTTTTTTCGAATTCTCTCCCCCACCACTATTTCGTTTTTCATTTCGACATCTGATGAGAGCAAAACATAGAGCTTCGTAGATACCAAATTCAGTCATGTATATGACGTGATACTCCAAAGAAGCTAGAAATATATATAAAATATCGCTGCACGCGCGCCCATTGTGTGTCTGCTTCTGTGCCAATAAATTGTCATTGTGTTGTTTAATAAGTCTTTCCCAGATAAATGTATTCTACATTTATATTCTACATACATTGTTATATAAGTTTTTAATTTTTTGAAATAAAAAAAATATCTTGTATTTGTTTTCTTTTTAAATTTGCTGTGTTTTGGTGGTTTTAAGTTGTAACTGTTTCAGATCTCATTAAATTTAAAATTGTTTCTACATTATTGTAAATCTCTTCAATAATGAGGAAGTGCAGAACTGTTCGGATAAAAAAAAAAAAATATTTGATTTCGCACACACAGCACATTGGACAGTTGTAATTTCATGACAGGAGTCAGAAATAGGCTCACAGTTTTTAAAGCACAAGTGAACAGACGTCGCACATTTATGTGGTTTCTGTTCAGTGTAATCACTCTTGTGCTATACATTCATAAAAAAGTTGACGAAACTGGGAGAAGAAATCTGACTGAATAAGGGATTGAATTTTTAGTATATTATTTCTTAACTGCAAGTTTACATCGCAATTATATTACACAGTATAATTACCTTGAAGAATGTAAACGTGAGCTGAGAGAAGCAGTTGACTGTGCGTCCAACATTAGGCGTGTTGGGATGCGAACTAGGCGTCCTGGCACGCAGCGTTTCCCTCGTACCGCTTTTCCACGCTCTGCTGACTGTGCGCTTGTGTAACGACAACCGCTCCTCTCATGAAACTGTAATTGTGCGATATGCTTGACGTGCAAAATCGAAGTGCATTCAACAGTTTTTTGACCTGATCATTATTGCACTTCATTATTGCACTTCATTATTGCACTTCATTATTGCACTTCATTATTGCACTTCATTATTGCACTTCATTATTGCACTTCATTATTGCACTTCATTATTGCACTTCATTATTGCACTTCATTATTGCACTTCATTATTGCACTTCATTATTGCACTTCATTATTGCACTTCATTATTGCACTTCATTATTGCACTTCATTATTGCACTTCATTATTGCACTTCATTATTGCACTTCATTATTGCACTTCATTATTGCACAGTTTTACAATGATGTTGAAACAGAATTGTATGAAAAATTTTAAATGTAACTTAACGAAATCTGAAAAGGTTGAAAGTTGCAAACAAAAAAGAAAAAAACTCCAAATTTAAAAAGAAAACACATATACAACGCAAGAGGTGTTTCACAAAATTAAAAGAAATTGTATGTGTAGAATATGATACGTAGAATAAGATATGTAGATGTACAATAATTTATTCAGAATATATTTAGAATATATTTATTTGGGAAAGACATATCTAACAACTCAACGTGACAATTGACATTGAAGCGGACACACATCGGACTTGCTAACAGCGATATTTCTAGCTTATTTGTGACAAATGGAACTTCAGAATGCACCTTCATCATATATGACAGAATTGATATTAAAGACGCCGTCAGTAAAATGCCAAAATGGAAAACGAAATAGTGGGGAAGATGGAATTTCATAAAAAAATTTTTTTTCAGCAAATATGGGTACACCGTTGTAAGGCACAATAAAAAACAAGGAACTTTTAGTTGACAGTTTTTATATCTTTTAAGGGAGGAATGCAACGGCAAACCATCTCCGGTAGGACCTTGCCTAGCACGGCGGTGCGGGTCTCCGGCATCGTCCCCTACGCTCCTACCGAGCGAGGTGGCGCAGTGGTAAGACACTGGACTCGCATTCGGAAGGACGACGGTTCAATCCCGCGTCCGGCCATCCCGGTTTAGGTTTTCCGTGATTTCCCTAAATCACTCCAGGCAAATGCCGGGATGGTTCCTATGAAAGGGCACGGCCGACTTCCTTCCCCATCCTTCCCTAATCCGATGAGACCGATGACCACGCTGTCTGGTCTCCTTCCCCAAACAAACCAACCAACCAACCAACCAACCCTACGCTCCTCTGAGTATGGGACCTCATCATCATCATCATCGTATCTCTTAAGATATCAACGGTATTCATTCGAAACTATTAATCTGTTTTTTCCAACGGGTGTTTCACCGTCTTAACGGCCGTATGGGCCCATATAAAAAAATGCCACACATACGTAAATTAAAGTTACTGAATAGACCGAAGAGCGGCGAAGCAGTAATGGATATTTCTCGACGTGTAGAGAAGAGCCAACAGCCTTCAGACATTTGCGGATCTGTGCCTCTCGACAATGTCCCCGGTGCTACTAGGCCATTTGAACATTCTCCCTGCATTTCGCAGTTGTGAATACAATGATATTGAGGGTCCCAATACTAGTTTATTAGCGCTCTCTAAGGGACGACACACTGTAAAACTTTTTTTTTCCTTCATGTTGCCTACTCTGCTCTTCTAACTTGCTACATCTGATACCAGAGTGAAGTGTTGTAACGATGCAAATGTTGCGCTCATATTCTGTAGGTGAGGGATTAAACTAATGTCAGTTAGCTTTAGACCAGTAAACACCAGATTCCTTAAAGAATCCAACTATAATGTACAAAATAGCTTCAGTCTCCAGATGACTTGATAAATGAGGTGATGTGTTAAATATTTGTCGTTAAGCATGTAAGCCAGGAAAAGTTCAGAAAATCTCTATTGACCCAGTGTGGACATTGGACAGCGGTTGTTCAAATATTTAATAATGAAATTCGCTAAACAGTGGTGCAATTGAGATGTTACCATATTTTATTTTCGCTATCAGTTTCGGCAATTCATTATGCCATCTCCAGGCCTCATATGCACCTCTAAAAATAATAAATATTGGCATATGTTTCTGGATGTCGTGGATTCGTAGCTCAAGTACTTCGATTATTTTTGAGAAGTTCATGTGAGGTACGTTGTGTACACACTATCTAACGGTGAAAGAGTGTTTTTCACGCATCTCAGTGTTTATGACGTATCTACTGAACAATGTGTCCTGCAGTGATATAATTCTGTATTTACATTCAGTGGTATATGAGGATACTGCCTGCAAAATTTGTTGCAATTAGTGTTAGAACTACAGAAGTAAAAAATGATAACGTCATGCCTAAGGCAGTATGAGCAGTGAATACATAGTAAGCTATAAACATTTTTCTTTTCATCATTTTTTGTGGATGTCAGCGAGAAAAAGTTGCATGAAGATTTGAATCTGTGTGTAATGTTTGTTGGACGTAGCAAAGTGATCTCATTCTCAAATGATGCATGGATATAATCTGGGTAGTATGCAGGTCATGAACTACGCTGCTTCAACATGTCTTCACAGTTTCTAATTGTAATAATTATCTTACTGTGTTCAAGGTTTACTCATTGAGAGAAATAGCATTGTGTTAGAGTGACAGCAATTTAAGTTCGTAAATTCAGTCCATAATTATATGAAATACTGAAAAACAAATTCTTTTTTTCCCCTGGAAGCCGTTACATATGCACGCTGCAACTAGGCTCGGATGACGGTGCTCCAGGATAGTCGTTTCAGTAATACCGTTGTCCATGGTTTCCCTTAATCGCTTACGGCTCATTCAAAAGCTGCCAAAGCCGATGTATTTCCCAATTCTTGCCTAGTGCGACCTAGTATTACTCGCAAATGGCAGAACGGCAGTTGAAATCTCCGTCCTGCCAGCTATATTTAAAATTTCCCTAGTTTACCGCTACCGATTAAGGCAAATTACGGGAAGCTCCATTTGAAAAGGAGAATACCGATTTCCTTCCCCCGTCCGAACTTTGGCTCCGTGCTAACGACCGCTTTCAGTACGTGACGAAAAACCGAACTTTGCTTGCTTGCTTGCTTGCTTGCTTCCTTCCTTCCTTCCTTCCTTCCTTCCTTCCTCCTTCGTAATTAGTTGTAAATGTTTCAATATAGGATTACACAGCTTGTATACTCCTTGTATATGTATTGTGTTTAATCTGCATCTATACTCCGCAAGCCACCTTAAGGTGTATGGCGGTGGATACTTCGTGCTCCACTGTCACTTCATCTCGCCAACGGTCTTGCCTCCTCGAATACGCCGGTTCTCGTCAGATCACCAAAATTAAGTAACGTCGAGCGTGGCCAGTACTTGGATGGGTAACCGCCGGCTACGCGGATTTCTGTTTGCAGGAGAGGAGGGGGTGATGACGTAAAGTCCTTGATCACCAGTCTTCGCCCCGATGTCTTAGATTAAATTCCAAACCCATTCCGCAGTGTATTTTGAAGTAAGGGCATGCGAGAGTAGTGATAGGTTCGTCAGGTGGGGACGTTCATCTCAGCGGCCCCCTTGGTGCTATTCGAGAGAAGTAGCTTATGTGCCGGCTCTAGGTTTCACCCTTTCCCTTTCATCATGATCATCCAACACAAAAGTTGCATCACACTGCACATACACTCATCAGTCACGTACGCTTACCAGCTACAGTTAAACACACAACTCTGACACTTTTAAAAGGAAAGGTGCCTATGGGAGCGAAGGATAGGAAAAAATCTTTCTAGTTATGCAGCTGAATCTGTCCTTCTGGTTCTCCCAGTCAATCATGCCGTACGACTTTACTGCACTGCACTTCACTTCCTCACTTTCCTGTTCCAATGACAAATGGCTGGTGGCAGGACGATTGTAGGTAGGCCACCTGTGGGTTCCAGTATCTCTAACCTTACCACCATGGGCTCTTCGTGAGATGCATTTTGTATTTATTTAGGTTTGAGATATTGCTACAATGCTTCAAAACTCGTCAGAGGACAGCCCTTGAGTGTCGCAACACTTTTGGCAGCATCTTTTCCTCGACTCGAAGGCTCCCTGGTTGGCGGATTCTGGAAGGTCCTTAACGGTACACATTCAATGTTATTTGACGGCACATAGGGTCGCATGGTGATAGCTTTGAGAGAGGCTTTCGCTTTTGGAAATGGGACAGTGTCTGCTGGTGCCAAGTTGGTACCGTCAGGGGGTTTGGGGTATGGTGTCGATGCCGTTCCTCGCCAGGTAGTCGGTGACCTTCGAGAATATGTCGCTAGTGCATTGTCGTGATGCAGTTTCAAATTCCTTCTTTTCAGTCTTCTTAGCACTTTCAGATGAAAAGCCCCTCTGGTACACATTCGTAATGAACCACCCCTTGGGCGTTGAAGAAAACGATGAGCATGGCTTTCACTCTGGATTTCCTCATCCGAGACTTTTTTGTACAAGGTGGTGGTGCACTGTACCTTTCGGAACTTTGAGAGTTTCTCCCGGAGTCGTTTTCGAATATCCAAGTTCCTACTCCAGTGACTTCGTTGTCCAAAACTCCAGGTTCTTTTTCAACTTGGTACAGAAGTTCCGCAAGCAGACACTCGTCTCTGCTTTAGGTTGTCCGTCATGTCATCCGGGACGAGTTTAGCTCAAATCTTCCGCATTGCCAAATTTACGGTGACAATGGTGTGTACTGTCGTCTTATCAACGCCAGTTTCATCTGCGACCATGCGCACACGTAACCGATGGTCTCAATCCAGCATTTCATGCATAAGTTGCACGTTATTGTCGGATCTTGATGTCAGCAGCCGTCTAGCGCGGAGCTCGTCCTACACACTTTCTCGGCCAGCTTTGAAGAGCTTGTGCCACTGAAAAACTGCAATTTGTGACACGATTTCAGCCTTGAACACTTGGCGAATACAACACAAAATCTGATGACATACCGCTGTACAATCGTTGCTGTCTTTTGCGTTCACGCCGTGTTCCTCGACGCGCTTCCAATACTGACACGACGTCGCCTGGACGAAAGCTCGCAGGCGACTGGCGCTAGCCGACTGGCGCTAGCCGCCTGGCGCGACTTCAAGGTCATACCCCCACCATTAAGCATGCGCTGTGCGAGCGCGCTTAGTCATAGGATCAGGTCAGGATAAAACTTGCTCCTCATACTTTTTATACAGACTGTACAGAAGGAAGCAACTTGTCGGTTGATGCTTCTGGGAATGCATGCTTTCGGAAATATAACAGTAAATAACTCCGTTATGCAGAACACTTCTCGTGTAGTCTGTCACTGGAGTTGGATGAGTATCTGCGTGACGCTTCCACTTCTGGTAAGTGAACCTGTGACGAAACGTGGTGTTCTGCTTTGGATCTTCACTATTTATTCTACCCATTCTATCTGGCACAGCACCCAGACAGACTAGCAGTATTAAAGTATTGGTCACCCACAATGAACGTACAAAGCTCTCGATCGACCAACAGTTATTCCATTGAATCTCAAGCTGGCATCTGCCACTCATACGAGTAATTATATGTGGCCGTTCCACTATAAACCGCTCCGAACACACATTCTCAAATATTTAATGGCTCCGACTACTTCCAGTGATTGTTTCGTAGTCGTGTAATCATACAATGATGTCTTTCTAAGCCTATTTATGTGCAATACGGTACATTTGTTTCTGTTGAGAGTTAATTACCAATCCCTGTACCGATTGTCGATATTGCATTTCGCTACGATCATTCGAAGCAAAAAATTCTAGTAAACATGGACTCCAAAGTGCAGACCGTTAGAGCTATGAGTACTCGTTCACCGTAGCTCTTCGGTAGGCATTTTACAGGTCAGGTTTCCTAGACTTTTTCGCTTAGAATGTTCGTTCCTCTAATATACCTCAATTTGACCATTTATCCTTGGATCCACTGCATATCATCATCATTCCCGAGAAGCTTCATGGAAATTGTGCCTGTTCAGATTTCGTTCTTTTTTCAGTTACATACTTCTGTATTGTGCTCGCAGGTATCTATGTTGTTTGTGCTGAATAACTGCTTCGATGAGCAGTAACGATCTAAAACGTCAGAGTTGGAACGATGAAAGAAAAATATTGGGGTAAGGATGTTGGCCTTACTCTAATGAAGTTCGCATTGGGCCTACAGTCACCAAGAGTAACGTAATAGTTCGGAAATTTATTTGACGTAAAATCCATATTAGTTCCCAAATGCCATAAACTGAACAGTACGTCAAACCATGCGGCCAGTTTATGGGTTTCGCAGCACCACAGTGGCAAATGCAACGCACGGTATCTCCGAAATGTCAGCGAAAAGGTAAAACACTTGGTACAAACTGTGGCGATGTTTTTTTTCTGTATATGGATACAAAAAAATTATTACTTTTTCATTCTAAGGAAGTGTGACACGAATGGTTCGCTAACAATGGTAGCAAAGAAACAGGCTTCTGTGACAGTTCTCCTCACCTCAAAGAGAATGCGGCAGACACAGTGTCTGCTGTCATTAAGAAACTCCGGCTGTACCGGAAGCAACAGATCCCTTCAAAAATAGTATCGGTAGATACTTATGTAGAGTTTCATGACAATCACTGCGGATTTTGTTTAGCAACGCTGGTGGATTACTTCACGAAGACGATGCCCCTGTATTAAGGAAACGGTACATAAGGTTTCTTGTCTGGAAATGGGGGGGGGGGAGGAGAGAGGGGGGGGAAGGGAGGGACAGAAATGGGGCACAGTAAGGGAAGGATTGGTAAGTGAGTCGGCCGTGCCCTTTCTAAGGAACCATCCAGGAATTTGACTGAAGCGATTTGGGAAAATCGCGGGAAACTTAATCAGGATGGCCGGACGCGCGTTTGACACCTCGTCCTCCCGAATGAGAGTCCAGTGTGCTGACCAATGCGCCAACCCGCTCGGTCTGAAGTTTGGCTACCATAAGTAAAAGAGCTGAGAGCACAAATTTTCCTATTGATAATTGGTGTTCCAGTGTCAGCGGTTCAAACTCAAACCGCTACGTATTATCCCTGTAGCTACTAGAGAGAATTCTTACATTCATTTGGTGATGTCGATAGTGGTGTACTTCGCAGATGCGGAAGAAAAGCGCTTTGGTTATTTGTAGTGCATATGGAGAACAGGAGATTATGTCGAGCACAGTGTTTCATTCTGTCCCATCAAATGAACAGCAGCTGGCATTTCACTCTTCTCGGTAGGCGCGGACTTCAAATCCCAGTGTGGACTTCTAAATGGATATCTTCCGTATTTTCCCGAACTACGTAGTGATGGCGTGGTGGTAATTAGTCAGGTAAGAGACGATTGATTTATCAGCTCCTCTCCAGTTACGCTGCTCTTTCTAATCGAAGAAACTCCAAGTCAGCAGGACAATAACCTTTCATAATATCTTCGTTTACTTGGTTCGCTTCCTTCCTCGTGCTTGCTTCCTCTTGTACCATCCTGGTTGCGTTGGTTTCTTCCGCTTACGAAAAACTGTATATATTTATAAAGTAATACAGAATAATAGCATTCTATACTTTGTTTAATAGATACATCAGCAAAAAACGTACCGCCTGTGTAATTGTGTTTAATTACTATGGTCATCCCACATGCATAAATGCAGTATTTGTCAATAGAATAACTAGTCACTAACTTTAAATAAGCTTCGTTGTGTTACATAAAACAAAAATGGCTACCATAAGTCGGTTTCTTACATTTAAATGTAATTATTGTTCACGCATCCATTTATACTCAAATTTCACTCTGTGGGTAGAAGCTCCACTTAAAATAGTAAGCAAAATATACATCTCTTCCGTGCTTTTGTAATTTACTGTATGTATCACATCCAGTAATGAGATGAGCGTTCCTTTCGTCTGAGTGTATATCAACTTCCACTTTTAATGTTACACCAGTTTTCTTATAACAGTACTCAAATTTATTCTTTATTTTCAGGTAAGAATATTGCACGATTGCGGCATTGCCCGGTAAGCAAGTCGAGATACACACTGCGTATGATCGCTGTTGTGGGTGACACGTGTAAGATACGGCGTACAGTGGCAACTTAACGTAAGTAAACGTTATCACAGCATTCTTCAAACCGAACCAATTTAGCTTTTTGCAGTGCAGCAACAATATTTCATTTGAGATACTAACTGGAATCATTCTGTGTTCGATAATGTTAACGCTGATAGTGTGAAATGACACTTTTTTTCCAAGACTTTGGTGAAATACTCGCTACAGCTTTAAAATCTAAGTATTCTGATCACTCCATTGTAGTAGTTAGTTTACTTTATGGATTTGTTTGATGGTATCAATAATAAACGCACAGCCTCTTGGCCTAGCGGTTCTAGGCTCTTCAGTCCGGAAGCGCGCTACCGCTACGGTCGCAAGTTCGAATCCTGCCTCGGGCTTGGGTGTGTGTGATGTCCTTAGGTTAGTTAGGTATAAGTAGTTCTAAGTTCTAGGGGACTGATGACCTCAAATGTTAAGTCCCATAGTGCTCAGAGCCATTTGAACCATTTGACCAGCCTCATGGACGTAATTGTGTGTAGGAAAACAGTAAGATACAATGAGTTACTGTACTGTATCGTATGTAGCAAAAAGGTCCTTCCTTAAATAATTTCTTCTACAGTTTGTCCTACAACTACTTCAGCTCTTTCATCACACCAATCAAGTAACGTATACTGTTCCTTCAAACTAATCCTACGCCACAGTCTTATTATTGTGACATAGTTTCTAAAAGCACACACGCTGAAAGTGACAACGTCAGGTGCTCATAGGACTACACAAGTAAATGGTTGGGTTCAAACAGCCAACGCCGTTGGATGTGACCCACAGACTTCAGCAGGATAAATATCTCTGTTGTTAGGTTGCCAGTATAGTATTCCGAAATCATGATCATTCTCTTCGAACTGTTATTAGAAACTTGCAGCCATGTGGCAATTTTTACAAAATCAAAATGGCTCTGAACACTATGGGACTTAACTACTTCGGTCATTAGTCCCCTAGAACTTAGTACTACTTAAACCTAACCAACCTAAGGACAATACAAACATCCATGCCCGAGGCAGGATTCGAACCTGCGACTGTAGTGGTCGCGCGGTTCCACAATTTTTACAGTCTGTGTGGAAAAGTATTGTTTTGCAGGAGGAAGGAATACTGACTAACGAGCGAATGGTAAAAAGTTTTATGCAAAGTGGCTTCCAGATGGATTAATTATTCCATAAAAAACCACGATACATTCCTCAGACCGTGAAACTGTCGCCACTGTGTTGTTTTCTTCCATAATTCCAGGAGTTGGTGCACAGTGTTAGTTCTGGAACATGTCTCGCAGGATCCGGTTCTGTCTGTCCCAAGAAAACTCAACGGAAAATGTTGCTTTTTGGTAATAAGGTTTCGTTATCGTAGGTACAAGTCACATCAGTCTTTTTCGATGCCTCGAAAGTAGCAGCGATCATCAAATTATTGGGGCAGATAAAAGTCTGGTTACCTTCTGGTTTATTCTGAAGATGATTGATGAAATCATAGCATGCCCACGAGCCTTCACGCACAGCCAGACTCTAAGTTCATCGCTGGTGTAAGTCCCACTTGGAATTTGGCAGTTTCCACGAGAGTAATTCACAAGGGTGCAGTCGGTCCACTCAAGGTTTGATTACACCGTAAGAGATGCAAGGGCTCTCGTCGTGATACCAGTTTCCGGAATAATAGCTTTTATGGACTAAGTACCTTGAGGGTATTAGGGAATGCTTGTAGTGAAGAACAAACTTTTAAGGGAGTTCTTCGTTTCTCACTACTTGCCGGTCGGCCTCATATCCGGCCTTCTACGAAAGGAAAACAAAAAGAAATATATGGCTTTTGATAGGAATGTTGGTAGGCTTCTGTACGAATGCCGTAGGCTAATTCTGGAACATACCATTTATTGGGCACTGCATACTGTACAACTAGCCGTCAATTGGTCGTCCACGTCTAAACTGCAAAGCATCGTGAAGTGCATGGGAAAGGTTCTTTCCCACTGCACCAATTATTAGGGCTTCTCCCCATTTCCACCCAAGTATGGAGTGGACGAATGATGATTGCTTAAACGTCTCTGTGCGCGCGTTGATTAGTCTCGCCTTGTCTTCACGATTCCTAAGATAACAATACGCATATTCATAGATACCTCACTTAATAATTGCTTGTTGCTCTTGCGGGTCTGTTAACGTCTACTTTCGAGCTTCCCCCAGTTCAGGTTCACATCGTCATGGACGTTCTACCATGTTGTATATTCAGAAGCGATTGTCTTACAGTACAGGCACAAACAATTCCAGTTAATAGCGAAATACTGTATGAATATCACTGTGGCAGTAAACAAAAGTTTCCCAGAGAGCTCTCTTTCGTAGATACTGGTTTTAGTTACTAACTAGCCAGTACTGGGAACCTTCCACCTGTGTATCAGCGTTTTGTGACCACCTATTACGCTGAGTACGTCGTCTTACGAGCTCTGTTACAATGAACTGCCGGCCGGAGTGGCCGACCGGTTCTAGTCGCTACAATCTGGAACCGCGCGGCCACTACGGTCGCAGGTTAGAATCCTGCCTGGGGCATGGATGTGTGTGATGTTCTTAGGTTGGTTAGGGTTAAGTAGTTCTAAGTTCTAGGGGACTGATGACCTTAGAAGTCAAGTCCCATAGTGCTCAGAACCATTTGAACCATTTACAATGAACTAAACATGAACGAGAAAAGAGTTAACTCTTTGGCAGACACGTCACAAGGGATGTGACGATTCAAATACGTTGTCTGCCTGAAGTACACCAGTCTTACAGCCAAAGCTGATATGAAGACCAGATTTTGTCGAGGCCTTGACGGAGTGGCTAAGCAATGTGCGTTGTGGCACTCAGTCACAGATTTAGGTTTGGATCCTGGGGTGAAGAGGTCACTGTTTTCTACTTTCTCCTCACATTCCCTTCCCTTCCCTTCCCTTCCCTTCCCTTCCCTTCCCTTCCCTTCCCCCCCTCCCCCCCTCTCCCCCTCCCCCAAATAAAATTTGTCACTCCCACTTTTTATGCACCTGAGTTGCCTAAGAATTAATAATGATAGTAGCAGTAGCGTATATAACATGTTTCAGTATAACGACTTGTTTACATTAAAGCGTAGTACATCGCTTCGGCGTAACCGACAAGAATGATAATTCACATCGTATAAATTCGAAGTGTGCAATCACCGTTATCAGTAATCAGCTTAGCACTACCATTGTGAACACTGATCTACAAACTGGCTGTGCGTGCTTTTAAATAAGAGGAATGCCATTTCTTTTAGTAGTTTTTACCTAGAATCAGAAATAAGTGATGGCTATTTTTTCCTTAGTGCAGGGCTTTTTCCTTTCAGCCATGCTGTGGTTTTGCTGTTCTACATGAGGAATCGTGAACCGACACGATTTGTTGTTGGCAGCAGGTATGGTCAGCCTGTGAATGGACGCTTTGACCAGGCTGGCATGTTCTCTGTAGCCGGTCAGGCCACAGACGCTTCCATGTAGACGGGACCTCAAGCGAGGAATTTAAAAGTGTGTTAAACATGGGCTGTAATTGTCTAGAGCTCCTTTCACTTTCAGACTGTTTTCACGCGACATCATCTTCTAAAAATTTTGTGAGAAGCCTGGAAATTAATACACTTACAAATATAAACGTTTTGAGGGTTATCTAGCGCAACTGGTGGGACATTATTGCAGTAGTACAGGTGGTGGGCAGAAGAGTGGAAACACCGCGTGCTTGAACATACACTGAAGCGCCAAAGAAACTGGTATAGGAATGCGTATTCAAATATAGCTATATGTAAACAGACCGAATACGGCGCTGTGGTCGGAAACGCCTATGTAAGACAACAGGTGTCTGGCGCAATTGTTAGATCTGTTACTGCTGCTACAATGGCAGGTTATGAAGATTTAAGTGAGTTTCAGTGTGGTGTTATAGTCCACGCACCAGCGATGGAACACAGCACCTCCAAGGTAGCGATGAAGTGGGGATTTTCCCGTGCGACCGTTTCACGAGTGTACCGTGAATATCAGGAATCCGATTAAACATCAAATCTTCGAAATCACTGTGGCTGGAGAAAGATCCTGCAAGAACGGGACCGACAAAGACTCAAGAGAATCGTTCAACGTGACAGAAGTGCAACCCTTCCGCAAATTGCTGCAGATTTCAGTGCTGGATCATAAAGTGTCAGCGCGCGAACCTTTCAACGAAACGTCATCGGCGTGAGCTTTCGGAGCTGAAGGCTTACTCGTTTACTCGTGTACCTTTGATTACTGTGCGACACAAAGCTTTAAGTCTCGCATGGGCCCGTCAATACTGAAAATGGACTGTTGATGAATGGAAACGTGTTCCCTGGTTGGACGAGTTTCGTGTCAAATTGTATGCAGCGGATGGACGTGTACGGGTATGGAGACAACCTCTTGAATCCATGGACCCTGCATGTCAGCAGGGGACTGTTGAAGCTGGTGTAGATTCTGTAATGGTGTGGGGTGTGTGCAGCTGGAGTGATATGGAACCCCAGATACGTCTAGATACGACTTTGACAGGTGACACGTACGTAAGCATCTTGTCTGATCACGTGCATCTATTCATGTTCACTGTGAATTCCCACAGACTTGGACAATTCCACCAGGACTAATGCCACACCCCACACGAAACAGGAAATTTGTGATAGTCTTATGGGAACACACACACACACACACACACACACACACACACACACACACACACACACACACACACACTACCGTGCTGCTACCCCACACGTCCAGATTTCAGAATTGCTACAGAGTGGCTCTAGGAACACAAGTTTAACCACTTTCGCTGCCCACCAAACTCCCCAGACACGAACGTTATTGAGCATATCTGGGATGCCTTGCAATGAGCTGTTCAGAAGAGATCTCCACCCCGTCTTACTCTTACGGATTTATGGACAGCCCTGCAGAATTCATGGTGTCAGTTCCCTCTAGCACTACTTCAGACATTAGTTGAGTCCATGGCACGTCGTGTTGCGGCACTTCTGCGTGTTCGCGGGGAACCCTACACGGTACTAGGTAGGTGTGCCAGTTTCTTTGGTTTTTCAGTGTATGATCAAGTTGTAAAACCTATACATAGAATGAAAACACAGAAAATGTAAATGTGTTTAAAAGTGTAGCATGTGTATACAGGGTGAATCGCCAAAAACTTGCACCGCAAATTTTGCGCAAATGGAAAATGCTATTGATATGCGGTTTTCATAGAATGGGTTGGTAGTCAGAGGCTCGTATTGTTAGTTAATCAACAGGGTGTAGTAACACTTTGAAAGTGTGTTTTTTCTGCAAAGTTGCCTTTTTGATTACAACAATGTCTCGGTTATTTTTAGTTTCCGCGTTGAGCTTACTGCAATTTAATTAAAGAGAATTACGCAAGACGCGTTTCGATTTTATTTGTAAAGCATCTTCCATGGTTGTTTTGCAAATTGAATAAATAAGTTTTTACATTGAAACTTCCTGGAAAATTAAAACTGTGTGCCGGACCGAGACTTGAACTCGGGACCGTTCGGGTCTCGGTCCGGCACACAGTTTTAATCTTCCAGGAAGTTTCATATCAGCGCACAGTCGGCTGTAGAGTGAAAATTTCATTCTAGAAACGTTTGTACATTTTTGTTGTGTTAGGTTAAAAACAGCGTTTTGTTTATAAAATTGGTGTGCAAGTTACTTACGGTGTTCCTTTACATATTGTCCAAACGACTTCTTCCCTCTTTGCTAACAGCGGTTGAAGTCTGAAGACTTCAATTCGCATATGCACTTCCGCAAAATGGCAGAAAAGGCCAAGTGCATACGCGAGTCCAAGTCTTTCGACGATGTCAACCGCTAAAATAACCAAAAACGTACAAACGTATTTATCCGATTTGCAGAATACCCACGGAAGATGTTTTTAAATGGCAGAAAGCTCGAGACGGAAAACGAATAATAAAAGATTTCAACAGCTGCAGCGTAAGACTGCCATGCAGAAAAACGTATAGGAACAATTCCTGTTGATAGTAACAAACTAGAAGTAGGGTAAATAAGAATATCAGTGATTGTTGCAGGATTCTAGTGAGTGTCTTTTCAGAGACACCTTATTTTGAAAAGTTCCTACACCTGCTCTTCTACACAACACAAGTACATACAACAGTAAGTGGATTCTGATCAGTAACGAGACAAATGACCATCACAGTTTGTGTTCAGGATGACCACCGGCACATTTCATCGGAAATGTCCGAGCGGGCTGCAGTGATACGTCGTTGCATGTCATCGGGTGTAGGTGGTGTGGTCTTGTAGACAGCGTCTTCCAGTTTTCCCGTAGAAAAAGTCTACAGGCGTTAAATCCGTGGAATGAGCCGGCCGTCTGTGTCCAGTCCAACGATTTGGAAACAGTTCATGAAGACATGCTGCAGGACTTCATGCCATATGGGCTGTACAGCCATCATGTTGATACAACAGGTTCCTCCTAGTATGCAGAAGAAAGTCTTCCAGCATCCATGGAAGATGGTCTGTCAAGAGCTGCGATACTTGTGGTGGTTCAGTGTTCGGTCTCTGAAAAATGGCCGTATGAGCTAATGGTTCACTATCACACACCACAAGTTAACACTCCATGGACGCTGACGTTCCACCTGACCAAGCCAACAGGGATTATCAACGAATCAGTAGTGCATGTTTCAGCGGTTTACGTGCCCTTGATTGGTAAATGTGGCTTCTTCATTAAACAAGACACGTGAACCATCTGGAGGATACTGTCTTAATGCCCATGTACAGAAGTCGACAAGATTCTCATAATCGTTTCCATGCGGTTCTCAGTGGGGAGAGATGTGACAGGGATGGTCACTATGTCGGTAGAGAATGCGAAGCTCAGCATTTATTTCCCCCTCTTCTGTCGTCACTTGTTTTCTTCTGTTAAGTTTTCTAGGTGTTACACTACCACTTCCACGTAAATGGTTGAAGAGGTTTATAAATAACTGCCAAGATTAGTGACGTCAGTTGGGATATCTTGCCACACGCACCGTACAAGAACGAACTGAACTCTTCCTACACTCTCCATACACCATTTGCATGTTGGCTTTTTCTACACTGTCCACTCACGACCCACTGCTTGGGCTGTCACACACTGACTGACTAGCAAGACACAATGTACTCAAGGAACACGCTAACACATTGTAAGAAAACACGACGACGTCCTACCTAGCAACTCGGCAGGACGAATGGCACAAACAAGTGTCGGTGTGGCAACTTTCCAGAATATGAGACTACCTAATTCTGATTCCACGTTCCGTCACGTCCCAGATATGTTCGATCGGGATCAGATCTGTCGAGCTGGGGGTGGGGGGGGGAGGGGGGAGCACATCAACAGGAACTCGCCACCCTGTTCCTCAAATCACTGTATCACACTCCTGGCCTTGCGTTATGACGCATTATATTGTTGAAAAATGTCACTTCCATCGTGAAACATGATCGTCATGAAGGGGTGTACGTGGCCCACAACCAATGTATTATACTCTTGGCCGTTATGGTCCCTTGCACGAGCTCCACGGGACCCATGGATACCCAACTGAATGTTCCCCAGAGCCGCTGACTGCTTGCCTCTGTCCCGCAGTACAAGTGTCAAGGAGCTGTTCTCCTTGAAGGATTCGCGCCATCCCATCGGCATGAAGAAGAAGATACTGTGGTTCGTGAAACCATGCAATGCTCTGACACTGCGCAATCGTCCAGTGCGGATGGTCATTTACCTATTTTAGCCGTAGTTGTCGGCGTGGCAGGGGAAGTGTTTCCCGCCAGTTTAGTGTGCTCCCATCGGTCCAGTTGCTTCCCGTCCATTTTATATCACACTGCCGTTGTCAAGTTCCGTCATGCACTCGTACACTCTTCTAAGGTGTGTGGGTAGGAGAGCGGTTCCCCTGCATGAACTTAATCAATTTCCGGTGGTTCCCTAGGGAGAGGGAGTGGGGGTGACCCTAAACGTAAGCCGCCCAAGTGTGCAGCCAGTAACCCAACTTATCTTACAAGTGACGTTGAAATAAGATTGTTATCTGCGCTCGTACCTGTTACTGATAATGCTGCAACTGATAAGCAGCATTTATCTTGTCACCGGAAGCGCGGGTTATCAGCAGCCTCGCCCCTGATCTTGAACTGGTACTTCTAACCTACTGTGGTATACATCCTGGAAGCTATCGGGCGCAAGGTCGGCGCCTACAAATAAGCGGGAACTGCGTGAGCTTTGCGTAGACATCTGGGTCTGCATATCTCAGCAAACCTACCAAGGACTTTACGAAATCTATGTCACGCAGAATAGCTGCAGTATTGTTTCGAAAGTGGATGAAAACGCTATTAAGCAGATGGTCATAATGTGACTTTTTATGCTTTCCCGCCGGATTTGTTGCAAATACACTTCCCGGGTTTACCGCCGGATCATATTGTGTAACTCGCACAAGGTATTTCATCGATGCTCGACATCGTCAAGTCGTGGTAGCTGCTGCTGTCACTGATGCAAGGCGCGACTGATGATGATCGTTCGGCGGCGTCGAAATTAATGATGCCGGGAGCAGACAATACGCATGCGCGGGAGGACACTCGCAGTTTGAGGAAAGCGGCGCCCCTAGGTTCCCTTGCTGGGAGCCTCAGAAGGAATAAAATTTCAGTCTTTATGCAAAACGTATGTTGTCCCGTGTCTAGGCAATGTTCCGCTACTGCAGATTTATCAGGTTGCCCCATGTGTGTATGAATATGGTGTACGTCGCAACGTTCTTGCACGGTTCGGCATGTCTGCAGATGGTCATAATGTTTTACGCCATAAGGATACAATAGGTACAACTGCCCCATAATATTTCATCCGGACCTTTCATTATTGGCTCACAAAAGTATCAAGGGTAATCATGCGAAGGAACACCGTTTCGCAACGGCTTTTTGCTATGACCTTTCAAAGCAGCTTAAGCTCTTGATGCGCACACTCGGTGAGCTGATATGTCATGACACGCACTGCAAAACGGTTAACGCTTACAGCATATTAACAGAGTTCACGAAAAATCTTTGTTATGCGGTGCGCGGAATCTGTGAAATGAAATGTGTGTGTCTTTATCACCGAATGGAGAATCTTACCGTTGTTGCATGTTACTCGGTGATAAACGAAATGTGTAATTTCCGTCCGCAGTTAAACAATTTTTTCAGGCTTAAAGCGTCCGTTAGAGAAAATATGTTATTCGGCAATAAATTTTTCATAGCCACTCAAATATTGAATGACGATGCTGAAAGAAGCGTGAAGTGAAGGAAAATAGGATTTCAAAGTCTGTAATTTTATAGACATGCATGTATGCGGAATTTCTTTGATGTATTAAATCAACCTTTCCAAAGCAATTTCGATGTTAATTACGTACGGAAATGCAATCTGGATAACTGTTCAAATAACAGAGCAATATTAGAGATTGATTTTAGTTGCAACGATCTACTTTTTTCCTTTGTTAGCATCGTCCTTTAGTTTAGCAATTAGTGAGGCGGATTTCATACACTTTGTCACCTCGCTCGGCTTTCCTGGGCCACTTTACGCCTAATGGTATTGGCAATAGCCCAGCGTTTTTTGCACGTTAAGAGCATTTGAGGGAATGAACTGAATCATTTACGGAGGATAAATGAAATTTATGCCTACCTGTCGACCTGTATAAGCGATCGATACTGGCTGCTCCCATTTTTCGCTGCATTACTTTAGTCAAAGGATACTGCGTTCTCTCAAAATATGTTCAAACCAAAGCACAATAATAATAACAAATCAAATGTAATGCGCTCCTGTGTACGTCAGTAATTACTTCGCTGCTTTCACCCATAATGTACCCTGATCCCATAAACCCCTAATTCAGTTTAACACTTCGTCGACAGAGAGGACTTGCCAAACAGAAAGGGAAAGCACGAGTGGTTTTTAATGTCCCTTCATCGACGAATGACACGAAGGACACGTTAAATTTTGCGGAGAAGTATATGTTGTCAAGCCTTGGCGTTTTTAATCATACCGCCCCGGGTGATATTTTTTTCTTTACACTGTACTCAAACAGTAGTATATGCGTGATACACGATCGTTGAACGTCATATGCCATCCAGTACGTCTTTATGTTGGTTATATGGGGATTAAGGGACTCAGCTGCCAGGTCATCAGTCCTCCTTGCGTGGAACAAGTCCACGGAGAACAAGCGTCGCTAACTAGAGGCCACCTAAGCGAATTACAGTGGCGTAATCAGCTGCGAGAAGTGCCTCCCTCCCCCTGCCGAGAGTACACATACGTAAAAAATTGATACAATAAAAATTTTTCTTACTAGACGGAAGGTCAGTACAAGTAAAAATTGTGTAAAGCTATCATTGCAGTAAATATCACAAAAAGACGAGAAAGGTAACGAAATGAAGGTAAACGAGAATGAGAGGGCCGGCGAATGGAATAAAAGTATACAGACTGGCGCAGATAAAAGTAACCCGTGTAATGCAGTAAAATTACAGAACCGAAGAGCTGAAATTGACCTATCATTTAGTTACAATGAAAAATACAGTGAAAAATACATTTATAGATGATGCTGAAAGTAACCACTGCGGCATCAGTACACAGCTGTACACGTCTAAGAACATTCAGTACACCCGGGATTAAGTTCGAATATCGTTGGCGGCAAATTCGCTGCTGCTGATGTCTTTCACTTCCTTTACTGTGTGTGGATGTATCGTAGACCTTGCTATTAGTGTCCCCACAGGAAAAACGCAGATGTTGTTACATACGGCGAACGTGGTGCCCATAAATGTTTGGTTAGAATGGCTCCAAGCGCTATGGGACTTAATATCTGAGGTCATCAGTCCCCTAGACTTAGAACTACTTAAACCTAACTAACCTAAGAACATCATACGCATCCATTCCCGAGGCAGGATTCGAACCTTCGACCGTAGGAGCAGCGCGGTACCGGATTGAAGCGCCTAGAACCGCTCGGTCACAACGGCCGGCCATAAATGTTTGCTGACAGTTCGTTCCACAGTGAAGATATCATCGACTCGTTCCAAGAATACCTAGACTTATGACAAGTTGGCCCATGTTGTTGAAAGCAGCAGTATTATCTTTAATATTCGGCGAGTTGAGGAAAAAAAGTGTCAAAAATTTCCATCTGTGCAGGCGTGTTGAGTTTAATGTCAAAAAATATCTGTCTAATGATGCTCGTTCATGTTATACCGCACCAAACGCCTATTGCTCACACACAGTTTTCGGGCTCTCCGTTGCCTAGTATTTCGTGTTCTGTCAATTCCCGGGACTGGAAAGATAAAAACCATTCTGCATCACTCATGATACAATGGAAAGGGTCTAACAAACAACCGTTGATGTTATTCAAAAGCCACGGCGGTAATGTACAGGTTTCTGACTGTCATTTTACGATAATTTCTTCACATCCATCGCACGATATGGCTTCGAATTAAGATTTTTCAATATCAACTGGCAACTCCCACGTACACGCACCTGTTAAGCACATGTAGAAGACCTCTTTGGGCTCCGAACAGTTCTTCGGCGAATAGCTGCAATAACTTCTGATTTGCGAACTGAAGGAATGCTTTGTAGTTTCACATTCTGCACAGATGCGTAGGTGAGCCAGTTTTTATACACAATCTGTATTCCTCTCTTTGCTAGTAGTCCTCTATCCGGATGCTTGACCCCGAAAATTTCGCCAGTTTACTTAATCGAACTTGTTTCCACAATTTAAATTCTTTCTTTTACCGAGAAAGTCATTTTTCAGACCGCAAAGGGAAACGTCTAACTCCACTTGTTGAACCAAACTGATACAATAACAGAAGAATGGTAGCAATAGATTACTGCATAAAACTGCCCACTGTTGCTGTTTACTCTCTTTCAGAAGTCGAAATATTACATTCACATTCAAAGGGCAGAAGGGCTACTTCTAACTGCGCCACTCTGTATATTTTTCAATACTCAGCAAGCGGCGGGATGCAACCTTCCCACAACCGCCCCACCTTAAACGTGAGTACTGTCGAATCACTAAAGCTGCGCATTAAAGCCAATGTGTCAGAGAAAGCGTTAGGCCTTGGAGCGTCACAGCTTAAATATGACTAAAAATTTGGTAAAAATTTCTCGATTAAGCTGTAACCATAAAAATGGATACTTGAGATATCGATGTTTTCATGCTATGTTAAGTGTCGTTGACTAATGTTAAAAGAAAATGAAGTAATAAGTATTAATTCCCCCCCCCCCCCCCCCATGAACCATGGACGTTGCCATTGGTGGGGAGGCTTCCGTGCCTCAACGATACAGATAGCCGTACCGTAGGTGCAACCACAACGGAAAGGTATCTGTTGAGAGACCAGACAAACGTGTGGTTCCTGAAGAGGGGCAGCAGCCTTTTGAGTAGTTGCAGGGGCAACAGTCTGGATGATTGACTGATCTGGCCCTGTAACACAAACCAAAACGGCCTTGCTGTGCTGGTACTGCGAACGGCTGAAAGCAAGGGGAAACTACAGCCGTAATTTTTCCTGAGGGCATCCACCTTTACTGTATGGTTAAATGATGATGGCGTCCTCTTGGATAAAATATTCCGGAGGTAAAATAGTCCCCCATTCGGATCTCCGGACGGGGACTACTCAAGAGGACATAGTTACCAGGAGAAAAACAACTGGCGTTCCACGGATCGGAGCGTCAGATCCCTTAATCGGGCAGGTAGGTTAGAAAATTAAAAAGGGAAATGGATAGGTTAAAGTTAGATATAGTGGGAATTAATGAAGTTCGGTGGCAGGAGGAGCAAGACTTTTGGTCAGGTGAATACAGGGTTATAAATACAAAATCAAATAGGGGTAATGCAGGAATAGGTTTAATAAAGAATAAAAAAATAGGAGTGCGGGTAAGCTACTACAAACAACATAGTGAACGCATTATTGTGGCAAAGATAGACACGAATCCCATGCCTACTACAGTAGTACAAGTTTATATGCCAACCAGCTCTGCAGATGACGTAGAAATTGATGAAATCTATGATGAGATAAAAGAAATTATTCAGGTAGTGAAGGGAGACGAAAATTTAATAATC
This sequence comes from Schistocerca cancellata, assembly GCF_023864275.1. Taxonomy (NCBI): domain Eukaryota; kingdom Metazoa; phylum Arthropoda; class Insecta; order Orthoptera; family Acrididae; genus Schistocerca; species Schistocerca cancellata. The sequence goes on from NC_064629.1 coordinate 274,978,625, forward strand.
ATGCGTGACTGGAATTCGAGAGTAGGAAAAGGGAGAGAAGGAAACATAGTAGGTGAATATGGATTGGGGCTAAGAAATGAAAGAGGAAGCCGCCTGGTAGAATTTTGCGCAGAGCAAAACTTAATCATAGCTAACACTTAGTTCAAGAATCATAAAAGAAGGTTGTATACATGGAAGAATCCTGGAGATACTAAATGGTATCAGATAGATTATATAATGGTAAGACAGAGATTTAGGAACCAGGTTTTAAATTGTAAGACATTTCCAGGGGCAGATGTGGACTCTGACCACAATCTATTGGTAATGAACTGTAGATTAAAACTGAAGAAACTGCAAAAAGGTGGGAATTTAAGGAGACGGGACCTGGATAAACTGACTAAACCAGAGGTTGTACAGAGTTTCAGGGAGAGCATAAGGGAACAATTGACAGGAATGGGGGAAAGGAATACAGTAGAAGAGTGGGTGGTTTTGAGGGATGAAATAGTGAAGGCAGCAGAGGATCAAATAGGTAAAATGACGAGGGCTAGTAGAAACCCTTGGGTAACAGAAGTAGTATTGAATTTAATTGATGAAAGGAGAAAATATAAAAATGCAGTAAATGAAGCAGGCAAAAGGGAATACAAACGTCTCAAAAATGAGATCGACAGGAAGTGCAAAATGGCTAAGCAGGGATGGCTAGAGGACAAATGTAAGGATGTAGAGGCTTATCTCACAAGGGGTAAGATAGATACTGCCTACAGGAAAGTTAAAGAGACCTTTGGAGAAAAGAGAACCACTTGCATGAATATCAAGAGCTCAGATGGAAACCCAGTTCTAACCAAAGAAGGAAAAGCATAAAGGTGGAAGGAGTATATAGAGGGTCTATACAAGGACGATGAACTTGAGGACAATATTATGGAAATGGAAGAGGATGTAGATGAAGATGAAATGGGAGATACAATACTGCGTGAAGAGTTTGACAGAGCACTGAAAGACCTGAGTCGAAACAAAGCCCCCAGAGTAGACAACATTCCATTGGAACTACTGACAGCCTTGGGAGAGCCAGTCCTGACAAAACTCTACCATCTGGTAAGCAAGATGTATGAGACAGGCGAAATACCCTCAGAATTCAAAAAGAATATAATAATTCCAATCCCAAAGAAAGCAGGTGTTGACAGATGTGAAAATTACCGAACTATCAGTTTAAAAAGTCACAGCTGCAAAATACTAACGCGAATTCTTTACAGACGAATGGAAAAACTGGTAGAAGCCGACCTCGGGAAGATCAGTTTGGATTCCGTAGAAATACTGGAACACGTGAAGCAATACTGACCTTACGACTTACCTTAGAAGAAAGATTAATGAAAGGCAAACCTACGTTTCTAGCATTTTTAGACTTGGAGAAAGCTTTTGACAATGTTGATAGGAATACTCTCTTTCAAATTCTGAAGGTGGCAGGGGTAAAATACAGGGAGCGAAAGGCTATTTGCAATTTGTACAGAAACCAGATGGCAGTTATAAGAGTCGAGGGACATGAAAGGGAAGCAGTGGTTGGGAAGGGAGTGAGACAGGGTTGTAGCTTATCCCCGATGTTATTCAATCTGTATATTGAGCAAGCAATAAAGGAAACAAAAGAAAAGTTCGGAGTAGGTATTAAAATCCATGGAGAAGAAATAAAAACTTTGAGGTTCGCCGACGACATTGTAATTCTATCAGAGACAGCAAAGGACTTGGAAGAGCAGTTCAACGGGATGTACAGTCTCTTGAAAGGAGGATATAAGATGAACATCAACAAAAGCAAAAAGAGGATACTGGAATGTAGCCAAATTAAATTGGGTGATGCTGAGGGAAATAGATTAGGAAATGAGGCACTTAAAATAGTAAAGGAGTTTTGCTATTTGGGAAGCAAAATAACTGATGATGGACGAAGTAGAGAGGATATAAAATGTAGACTGGCAATGGCAAGGAAAGCGTTTCTGAAGAACAGAAATTTGTTAACATGGAGTATAGATTTAAGTGTCAATAAGTCGTTCCTGAAGTTATTTGTATGGAGTGTAGCCATGTATGGAAGTGAAACGTGGACGATAAATAGTTCAGACAAGAAGAGAATAGAAGCTTTAGAAATGTGGTGCTACAGAAGAATGCTGAAGATAAGGTGGGTAGATCACATAACTAATGAGGAGGTATTTACTAGAATTGGGGAGAAGAGGAGCTTGTGGCACAACTTGACTAGAAGAAGGGATCGGTTGGTAGGACATGTTCTGAGACATCGAGGGATCACCAATTTAGTATTGGAGGGCAGCGTGGATGGTAAAAATCGTAGAGGGAGACCAAGAGATGAATACACTAAGCAGATTCAGAAGGATGTACGCTGCAGTAGGTACTCGGAGATGAAGCTTGCACAGGATAGAGTAGCATCAAACCAATCTCCGGACTGAAGACCAGAACAACAAGTATTATTTATAGAAGTGTATAGTATTGAATATTCATTATAACGACCGTAATATTTAGAGGTTATTTGAAAATGTATTTTACTATTGACAGAAATAATAAGAAAGGTGGGGATCGATATCGGGGTTTCAACGCACGTTGTGTGGGTGACCTTGGCACTGAGTGTCACGGAAAGAAGTGAGAAGGTGACAGTCGCAGCCAGACGAGCTGGTGTGCATACGTAAGTGTCTTACGACTGGTGATGTTAATATTTTTTGAATGTCGTCAAGTCGTCTCAGTAAACTGCGGATTTTGGAAAGCTAAGTCACCCAACATTAATCCGTGATGGAATTTGGAGCCCATGCAGCATTAAGAAAAAAATGCCTACCGCAAGCGACGTGGTAGTAATAAATAAATTCCATTTCAAGGGACACGTGAAGAGCCTAGGCAATTATTATTCTGCAGTCTTAAACTCCGGCACCACAATGTCAACGTTAAAGAAGCCAGTAACCTTTATTAAATGTTTAGTATATAGAGCTGTACTGACTATTACAGTCGAAACTCCGTAAGTCATTATTTAGTACTCAGACATTAAAAAGTTAATTACAGATTCAATATCCATAAGGACATGGACAGTATCTTACTTCTTTGCCATTGTACTTAAATAGTTTTGAGTAAATCTAAACTGTCAACATACGGTATAAAATTTACAAAATCACGACCATTACTTTCCAGTTATTTAATTTTCGTGAATTTGCAATTAAAAAATTTAGAGATGGTAGCCATTGAGCTATGTTATAACACCTACAGCTTGCATTCATCTTGATTCCAAATAAACACAAAAAGAAACTGCAGTAGAGGACACTCATTTCTGTAGAGTTAAATAACTTCTGAGAGGATATACTTAAATTCCTCCATCTGAGCTGGTGACAGCAAATTCTCGTGCAAATAGTATCTTTTACAGAGCGACTATCGTGTGATGAGATTATGCCAGTCTGCAGTCCATTCGTGACTGTTACGAGGATAAAGCTCAAAAGTAAGCAGTGAAGTAATCATGCACTGAAATATCTCATGTTTACCGAAATTATTGTAAATCGATCCCCGTTACCTTCATCGTCCTTTGGAGAGAGACCTAAGATAAAATCCGTTGCCTGAAAAATAACAATGTATTCCGTTAGATTTCACATGGTCAGCAACTAATTAAATATCTTTAGAATCTTCAGTATAGCAACAGTAAAAAAGTGCATATTAAATGCCAAAGCTCAGCTAAGCGACAAAAGGTGTCAATTTCCTGGGAAGAGAGCGGGACGTGTTTGGACGGTTTTTTTGTGCCTACACAAAGCCGCGGCTGTTTCGCTCGCCACGCTGCCTTCTAAAAACGATGAGACATGAGACAGTGGCTGGTTTTACGATTCATGTGCTTTAAAATTACAGACGAATCGGTGACACACGGAATCACCAGGTTCGGTTACGACCTGTTCGGCTGTCTTTTAGTCGTCAGTTAATATCGAGGGTGCAGAGGATGTCAGCCACCGTTCGAAAACCAAACAGTCACATTGGGTAAGTGTATCACTGCACAAGAAAAAAATCATATTTAGGAAGTGTATCGCCAATATGAAGCCGTCGTAAGATAAGGGGCACGACGACAAACGGAACGAGGCACGGAAGTTGTCACCTTAATTGACCACAGTTAGTTGGGAAAGGGCGGGGGGGAGGGGGGTTAGTAGCACATTATTACCTACTCTAGTTGCAATAGATCCGAAGTCTCATCTGCGCCCGTGTATCAGTGCTCGACATCATGTCCGTTAACAATATCGGGTGGTGGGACCTAGTGGGAGAACTGTTGAAACCATTAAAAAGCGCACGGATAGCAGTACTAGTTTGTGAGGGGGAACATGGGTCAATAGCATGCAGACTTTTCATAGCGTCATTTATATAAAAAATCAGTTGCGATTTTTCTTCTTGGTGTAACGAAAGGTCTCTAGCATTAGCGCCGCGCGGGGTGGCCGCGCGGTTTGAGGCGCCATGTGGGGATTGCGCGGCCACTCCCACCGAAGGTTCGAGTCCTCCCTCGGGAATGTGTGTGTGTGTGTGTGTGTGTGTGTGTGTGTGTGTGTGTGTGTGTGTGTGGTTTGAACATTTTCGAGCATTAGCCACCAGTTCCGCTGTAAAGTATCTACAGTCCTCTCGTAAAGTTTTTTTCTCAGCATGCGTGAAAGCACATCCCATTTTTACTGCATCTTTAGAGCTACGAGTATAAATGACTGCAGCATCTTTGTGTTTTAGACCATTGAGAGGAAGCTATACCGATAAACTGTAGGGAACCTGAGATTTTATGTACATGCAGTTGACCTAAACTGTTCAGTGATCTAGTTGCAGCCCGGGGGGGATCACATGGGATAATCTCATGGACACATTCGAGGCGTGGGTGGTTTAAGTCAATACGAAATACCGGCAAAAACATTCTATTACGGGAATCTACCCTAGTTCGATTCTCAGTGCATCGACACTCTTCAGAGGGAGAAACCTCGTATAAATTGGGGACTGAGTAGCAGCTGGTGGCGTCGAAGCCGTAAAATTAAGATCCCGGCGTCCACCAGAAGATTAGGAACAGGTCTGACATGAGAGGTAGCGGCAGCTACGTATATCTCACGATGATAAATTAAATCGAACATTTACATGGCCGATGGTGCTGCCAAACCATATATTTGGCATATGTAGTCTAAAACTGTAGAACGGCGGCGCTATCAGCACCCCAAGAGATATGACTAAACAAGAGGCAAGTATTAACCTTTGGCGGCCGGCCGCTGTGTTCGAGCGGTTCTAGGCGCTTCAGTCCGGAACCACGCGGCTGCTACGGTCGCAGGTTCGAATCCTGCCTCGGGCATGGATGTATATGATGTCCTTAGGTTAGTTAGGTTTAAGTAATTCTAAGTTCTAGGGGACTGTGACCTCAGATGTTAAGTCCCACAGTGCTTAGAGCTATTTCAACCATTTTTTATCAACCTTTGGCATACAACTTGCTTCAAGTAGTCGATAATGGAGTAGCCATGTCAAATTATTGATGAAAAGGCGGCCTGAAAAACGGTGCTGTGCAGCTACCTCGAGACATCCGTTCCACAAATGTAATTAAAGTCAGGATATTCTATTAAGGGGCGATAAAAACGCGTGACACATGTTTCGTTTAGAGAAAACTGGAAGTCACGGCAGGTGGCTCAAGGAGATGACCTTCGGTTGACCTCCTGAAGTTGATTTAAGGCAAAGGCCAGAGACGCAAAGCTGTGATGAATGTAAGTCGTAGACATAAAGGGCAGTAGCGGTCATTGGATCCATGAAATCCACATGTCCATTGACGGTTGTTGGACAAAGTGTAACACTCATCGCTGAGCCCTGAGAGGTGTTGTTCTTCTGAACCCGTGGATCCAATGGCGGTGAACATAAAAATTATCGATTAAAATTTTTGATGCAACTCGGAAACGAATGTCAAGGACGCCAGTTAAGATGTTCTGGAGCGAGACAGTATCTTAGGTTTTCTGTATACCGTAAAAGACAGGCATTAAGTGTTTATGCTTAATGAAGCCCTGTCAGATCACAGTTTCCAGCTGGAGCAGGTGAACGGTGGGGACTTCCCTACCGAGAAGCCACACCGATGCTAGGACAAGAAGCCCTGAAATTCCAGGATCCAGAGTAATCAACAGGCCAAAAAACTTTTCGAGTAGTTAGCATAGCGGATCCCTGTTACTTATTGATCTACATCTGTCGATGGAAGTTGAGTTTGTCTGGCTGAGAGATAGGGATGACGGCACTGCCCTGCCACTGAGAAGAAAATTCTCTTGTAAGCCAGATATGACTAAAATGCTTCAGCAGGTGGTCTTTATGACCAGTATTCATATCGTTGAATTGTCTGTTATTCCAATCAGGGACTGGGGACGAGTAGGGAGCTCTAAGCAATTCTCAGTCAATACAAGGCTCTCTCGATAGCTCGTGGCTACAATAAAGGGTAGGTAGGCACCTTCCACCAGTCATTTAGGAGCCTGGAAGGATAAGAAGTCGACAGACAGCTCAGCAAGGCGCGACAAGAACAAGTTACTCAGTAGAGTCACTATCATATGCAGGGCACAGCGGTTGCCGACTGTCCCTGGTCTATTACTTCGACCTTGCTTCTAAGCCTACAACTGAGAGGAAGATGCTTGTATTCGCAAAGACGAGGCATGGCATTCTCAGCAATCTTTCTTCCTTTGCTTGTTTTATAAAGAGCCCATTCACACAGCTGCTTAAAGGTTATGACGTCTGCTATCGAGGAGGGTCACCTGTATTGTTTCAGAGCATGTTGACGCTCCAAAGTTGTCGCCATAATTTCTTCAGAACAGCTTGGGATCAGAAGCCAGTGACGAGGTTTCGTGGAAGGGAACCGCTGTTTTCGTTGCGTGGATGACCGTAAAAGAGATCCCCCTGAGGATACCATCGCTGATTGCTTATGAGGGTAGAGGCTGCAAAGGTGACGCTGGAGGTATGGGTCTGTCAGTTCATCCTCTAAAGTGCTCAGCCAATCGCAGCGTAGTATTAATATGAGGCGGTCCAATCAGAAGGTAGTTTCAGTAAATAAGTAACATGCATTAAAAATGCTTCTTGTATGTGATACCTCTCTTCCAAAGTAATCCAGTAATTGAGTGCGGAAAGCTTTATTTTTGCATGCACACGCGCGTGCGCACTCGCAACGGTTGTGTCAGTGCTGTTGCCTTGTATAAATAGTTCTACAAACATATCTCTTAGCTAAAATAATGTGTTAACTACTGGAAAAAGTTCAGTTAATGTGAGACACATTAAAACATGATTGTTGACTCTCAAGTTAATTACCACAGTGATATTTCCATGTCTAAATTGCTCTATAACTGTACAAAACTTACGTAGCAGGCAACGCAGCAACATTTAACGACTGTAATTGATTTTATTCATTAAATTTAATCTCAAACACACCTGTAGTAGCAGGTTTATCCATCGTCACATTTTCCACCAGTTTAACTCAACAAACTGTACTAAAAATGAAGCGTTTGGCGACACCGGTAGTGTGTTATATCATTTAACTACATATTTTCCTTTTATGCAAATAAAAGTTGGTAATGTTTTGACATCCATAAGACAATGGTGGACCGAGACCGATGAAACAGACACAAAGCCGATGGTTCAACAAGACAGAAATAGGTCGGTATTTCGGAAATAAAGTCTTCGTCATTGAGTTAAAATTATTTATCAAAACCTATGCAGGATGCATACAAGTACAAATTTTTAAGATGTGAACTTTGCACGAAAATAAAATTCTATTATTTCTCGGAATATGAAAGAGTTAGAGCACAAAACGCCATTTTCATGCACAATGAAATATTTCCACATCTAAATTGTCTGTATAACTTCTTAAAACACACGCACCTCATTTATGACAACATTAAATTCACCTAAATAGATAAAAACTGGTTGCAGAACACACATGAGCACTGCTGAATATCTAACTCACAGCCTAAAGTGCACTGAGAATCAACAAAGGAAACATTAACAAAATTTTATGCTGACAAAAAGCATTTCATCCATGCATCTTGGAATTCGTAGCAACATGACCGTAATGTAAATGCTTTTTGTTGATGACTAAATCCTCAGGGAAGGTGGAGTTGTTTACTTTCATAATCTTAACCATTCTTGGTCCAGTCGGTAAGGCTATGACTCGTTGGAGTAAGTTAATCATTATCTATCTAATTAAGGCTGAATGTTCCCATAAGCAACTTAAGACAACTCTTTATTTTCTGCAGACATTGTGAACTATCTCTGACAAAACTTTCCGTGACAAGTTGATACTTTAAGGTACTTCGTAAGTTTCATGTGTGGATACAATATCAAAAATTTACATACAATATTTCCAGATTATCAGCATCAATAAATTTCATCTCTTCAGTGCTCATTTTAATGAGACAACAACATTACTGTATAACATCTTGACTCAGCAAGTCGCAACTCGCCTTTGCTCGTTACAAATAGTAACAACCTGCTGGAAAAAATCTCAACTTGCACAGTTGATGTCAGGATTAGACGCGAAAAGATGTCAGATAGCTAATAGCAATATATGTTAGACGTACATGTTTCGGAGAGTCGTTCACGTGCTACAAAAAGAAGAAACCACTGAATGACAGATGTGATTGTTCAGCATCAATAATTTGCTATGAGTGACTGCTCGTGCTTTTATAACCCCCTTCCAGCTGAGTCAGCCGACTAGTTCTGAATACTTTTGAACATTTCCGGGCCTCCTGCTCAGTGACGTTCAGACCAGTTGATGTCAGCATGACGAGACAAGCAAAGTCCTCAGTCAGAGGTTTGAATCTTCTCCCAATCATGGTGACTACCATTATTCGAAACAATGAGTAGCATTACTATCAGCTCACCAACGTTACCCCAATAGTCTCCACCAAGCGTAAAGCCAGCATTTGGAGTAATGGCAGTCACCGTTCACATAATTTAGATGGAGAAATATTTCAGTTCCAAGGTCCATAGAGCTTGAAAATCGTGGTACAGCAGTCGAACTTTCGTTATCAAGTGGTAATCCTTAATCTAAAAGTTTTTATCAGTAGTGCCAGTATGCAAACTGTATGGATTTTAATAAGAACTATAGGCGATTAAGTTGTGGGAATATTTAATATGAACTTCCATTGTGCTTGCAAAGCTTGTTTTGTGATCGAAATGTAACATACTTTGAGAAATTACACGATTTATTTTGGTGCAAAGTTCGCATCTCGGAGATATGTAGTTACGCTTCCATGTAACATGCAGGTGTTTTGGTAAATAATTTTAGTTCGCTATCAAAGATTTTATTTTCGTAATATCGACCTATTTCCGTCTTGCTGAAACATCAGCTTTGGCTCCGTTTCATCTGTCTTCATCCACCGTTGTCTTGAGGATGTTCATTCATCTCCACAGCATTATGAATTTGGCTGTGTATATTGTGAAAATTCGTAGTTTAAATGATACACTACAGTACCAGTGTCGTCAAAATGCTTCATTTTTAGTACAGTTTATTTAGGCAAACTGGTGGAAAATGTGATAACCTTGCTACCAGAAGTATGTTAGAGATCAAATGTTAGAGATCAAATGTTAGAGATCAAATGTTAGAGATCAAATGTTAGAGATCAAATGTTAGAGATCAAATGTTAGAGATCAAATGTTAGAGATCAAATGTTAGAGATCAAATGTTAGAGATCAAATGTTAGAGATCAAATGTTAGAGATCAAATGTTAGAGATCAAATGTTAGAGATCAAATGTTAGAGATCAAATGTTAGAGATCAAATGTTAGAGATCAAATGTTAGAGATCAAATGTTAGAGATCAAATGTTAGAGATCAAATGTTAGAGATCAAATGTTAGAGATCAAATGTTAGAGATCAAATGTTAGAGATCAAATGTTAGAGATCAAATGTTAGAGATCAAATGTTAGAGATCAAATGTTAGAGATCAAATGTTAGAGATCAAATGTTAGAGATCAAATGTTAGAGATCAAATGTTAGAGATCAAATGTTAGAGATCAAATGTTAGAGATCAAATGTTAGAGATCAAATGTTAGAGATCAAATGTTAGAGATCAAATGTTAGAGATCAAATGTTAGAGATCAAATGTTAGAGATCAAATGTTAGAGATCAAATGTTAGAGATCAAATGTTAGAGATCAAATGTTAGAGATCAAATGTTAGAGATCAAATGTTAGAGATCAAATGTTAGAGATCAAATGTTAGAGATCAAATGTTAGAGATCAAATGTTAGAGATCAAATGTTAGAGATCAAATGTTATAAAGAGATTCAATAAAGGACATTAAATATTACTGCATTAACTGCTACCTAAGTTTCGTTAACTTACAGAACAATTTAGATCTGTAAATATCGTTTCGGTAATTAATTTGAGTTTACAATTATATTTTCAGGCGTCACACTTTAAATTCACTTTACCAGTAGTTGACACGTTAATTAGCGAAGCATGCGTTTTGTAGAACAATTTTTAGGGATAAGAGGAACTTTCTGCTGTCTGCTTAGTACGCTACAAATGTTTTATGCTGTTACATAAAAATAATTCGGACAATTTAGACATATAAATAACATGGAGCATTTAATTTGAGACTGGACGGTCATAGTTTAGGTATCAATTTTGACGATTATGACAACCTACGTTTCTTACCCGTTCGAAAATGTACTACAAAACTATAATATTTGGCATAATCAGCAGAAGATTGTAACTGTTTTGTGCTGGAAGATAAAGGTAATATCCTAGAATGGGGGACACTATAATATTTGGCTGATTTTCGATATCGCTTTTAGACTTGAATTTAGAGTTAGGAACAGTATTGTTTACTTGGGTAACTCTCGTCGACAAGTGCTTCTTAAACTCTACAGTAATGCTCACGTGTATTCTGCAATGAGGCACGTGTGTCATTGGACGTGAGATTTGGTTAAATACATTTGGAAATGGCACAAAATATTCAGAGCTATATCCGAATACCCTTCGTATAATTTTTTGGATAAATACTCGAGTGTGTGTGTGCAGTAGGAGATAAAACTTTTAAGCAAGATTACTGGATTACTATTTAAGAGAGAATTTATTTTATTTATTTATTGAAAGTAGCCTACATTCTGTATGAGCTGCCCAGCTTCAACACTACGCTGACTGGCTGCAGAGGAGGAATGGGAGAGATACAAAGCACAAATGGGATAGTTACTCCATCTTACAGGTTTTTTGATTTATTTTATTTATTGATTGAAACTACATTATGATTGACGCCGTCATTTTAGTACTACACTGTCATCGGCTGGAGACGGGAAAGTGGGCTGGGTTTTGATGAGTTCATAGAGGGGCGTTGCTTTGTCACAAATATAAACAAAGTGCTTCAGAGCATCCAACGTAGATACAGTGCGCCAGAGTCGCCATAGACAATACTACTACCATGGAGCATTGTATCGAGATAGCAAGATTGGAAGAGAGAGCCTAAGTTCAATGGACGAGAAAATGTCGTGGGCTACTACAGAATGTGTAGACGATCGATCGTTGGGCTAACACAGATCCAAATCAGATAGCTCTTCTGTCAGGAGACCCCTTCCGGATTACTTGACGCTGTCCCGCAGAGGAAAACGTGTACTGAAATCCCCAAGCAGGAGGAAGGCTGTGGGATGTTGCTGCATCGAGGTGATCATTTCGGGTGCGTTATTTACCTTTCAAGATGTAGCAAATGTGACAAACTGTCAAATTAGTGGCGACGCGAATTCGCTCAGCTAAGCTTGTAACGACGTATGAAGAGGCACCCATTAACTGTGAACATCACTGCGAACGGACGTATAAACCCGTCCTAATTCCGTTTTGGGAATGACTTGATTTCCACAGTTGGTATTGTAATATCTGAAGGTAGTTTGGTGATGCCGGAGTACCCCGTTCCTTGTAGGGCTATACAGACTGCGGATTAGGAAAAACATAACGCTACGTTACAACCTGTTACGTGATATACTGCATTAAACCATTTTTCGTGGTCTACAATTTTATTTTTACACTGGTGTGCAAAACCTATGAATGAAAGTAACTTTCGAATGATGTGCCAGTGCAAAGTAACACAGCTCGATGAAAATTGGACCATAGATAGAAAGAACTGCTACAATATATTACAAAAGTTAACTACAAAAACATGGAACTGGACGAATAGAAATGGCACTTTCATTGAAAGACGATAATTACACTCAAGTCACCGCGATTTATGAGGGTCCCCTGGGCATTATAAAAGGTGGGACATGGTTCTTAATAGGATGTGGAATCATCACGGACGGCCATGCGTGCTCTGCAAAGTATTCCCATGCTGGCCACAAAGTTGGTAAAGAGTTTTTGTGTCAGGGCATTAAATTCCTCCAGTAGCTTGACGATTGCTAGTTGGCCGGTGGCGCTTGTGGACGTGCTGCAGTACGTTTCCCCGACGCATCACACATGCGCTCCATGTGATTAAAGTCCGGGAACCGGGCAAGCCAGCCCATTCGCTGAATATGCTCTCGTTCCAGGAGCTACTCCACTTGGGGTCGAGCTTGCCATCCATAAAAATGCAGATACGTCTGAATGTACCCCTAGGAAGACGCATATGGGTAATGAGTGTCACAATAACGGTGACTTGTGAGTTTATTGTGTTCGAAGATCTGGAAGTTACTACACCCATTGCAACATTATGCTTCCTGAATGATGTTTTCACTTTGCAGCGGAGTGTGCGCTGATATGAAACTTCCTGGCAGGTTAAAACCGTGTGCCGGGCCGAGACTCGAACTCGGGACCTTTGCCTTTTGCGGGCAAGTGCTCTACCAACTGAGCTACCCAAGCACGACTCACGCCCCGGTCTCTCAGCTTTACTTCCGCCAGGCAAAGGTCCCGAGTTCGAGTCTCGGTCCGGCCCACTCTTGGGAATCTACTCCCCTGTCTAATAAACTTCGTGCGGTTAAGGTGACACCAGTCCCCTTGGCGTTCTTCCTTTCGCCTCTCCCGAAAGGACTCGACCACACTGTGTCGTCTCCGCATTGGCCATACCAGGCTGACCCATGGTTTTCTTTTGCGTGATGAGCCACCCCCACTTAGTGGTTGTGGAGCCTTCCAGTCAGTCGCCCACATTTTGGTTGACATCCCCCTTCTTTTGGCTCTGCGTGCTAAGTACAGACTCCCCCACAATTTACCTTTGATGTTGGCTGACGATTCCCAGATGGTCTCTCTGGTTCTCGGTTTCCTCCGGGAAAGTGGTTTTTATTCTCAGTTTTAAGGTTCTTAATCTCTCTCTCGTGTTGGGGCAGGGCGGTGAGTGTTTGGGTGTCTCCCACTGTAAGCCGTGTTTGGAGATTCCCGACTCACCTCCCTGGCCGAGATCCTCTTTTCTTCCCCTTTTACTCTGTTTTTACCCCCCTTTTTTTTTAAAGGGTTGGTTAGTCTCCTTTTTCCCATACGTACTTCTACATTCTAGCGGTTGCCCCTTTTAAGTCACTGGTGGTCTTGCCTATACTGCTTCAGCATAGCGTTGGGTTCGTTCTCTTGCTGACTTCCCTCATTTTGTTTTTACCATTGACAACATGACTGCCCTTTTACGTTTTTAGCCTTTTCGCTTTTATTGTTCTGACTTTCCTGAGATGTCACATTAGCGGAATGGACCACATTTGAAACAAGGGACTGATGACCTTGCTGTTTGGTCCCTTAAACCCCAAACAACCAATCGGTCCGGCCCACAGTTTTAATCTGCCAGGAAGTTTCGTTATGCTTCCTCTCACCAAACCGATGATTTTTCCCACCTCTCGCCATATTAGGGCACATTCAGCACTGTCGAACATCATCGTTTCTCCATTCTTCTGTAAATAATTCGTGACAGTGTTCTGCAGGTACCGTTGCAGACTGACAATGTCGTCCTTAAGCTTCAAGCATCCATGTCCAGTGGCGCAGCACGGGGATAGGCAACGGGGAAACAAACGGGAGGGAGGCAAGCGTGGAGCCGACAACCACTAAATCGAATCCTTTGGAGCGACAGTGGAGGACCGTACGTTGATTACGGACAACGGCAGTTCCGCGGTGGGACGCACGCGCCGCCGCCGCAGCTGCGGAGACAGTAAGCGAGCAGCCGATCTGTCTTTCCACTCATCTTCTGCCTAGCAGCTCACACTGACCACTCAGTGCCAACATCTAGGGTGCAGTGTCTTGATAACGAATATCATCATAGGACAGTTACATTTAGTTCCTTGGCGAAAATATTATGGCTGCTTTCCGCAGCTACCGTCTGACAGGACGTCTTGTGGCGACGTATAAAATTGATGCACGGGTTAAAGTCGTTGCCCTGAGAATCCAAGGCTGATTCCCGGTCTCCATCCCCTAACAGTGTTAGTGACTGCTCTGTAATGATTACGCCAAGACCGAAGATAATTTAAAGGGTACTTCATAAGATCCCCGACAAAATAGGCCCCTCCCCCCTAATAGAGCACATTGTTAGTTCTGTGTAGTTCTGTAACGATGAACAGTTGAACTAGTACCAGGCGGTCATAACGAAGACTGGAAATGGAAGGCGTTCTAAATGCCGTTTCCTCACAAGGAGATTATTCAGTGCTCTTCTGTTGGTATTCTGTTACATGGCGCTAGACTTAATCCAAGTACTAATCCATGCAGAAAGTATTTCAAATATGCGTTAGTAAAGGACGCGTGGTCTCTGCGTCGGGCTGTCGTACCCTCCCTCTTCAGTTCCAAAATTCAAAAATATGTTGTTTCAGTTAAAAACCTAGTGTTGTGTTTCTGCGCTTGAATCACCATAAATAGAACATTGTATCTCAGTATTAATGGCACTTCTAACAAACACTTCCTTACCGTAGTTGTATACAGAATAGTAGTTGATTCTAGCGAAGAAGAAACCAGCCAGGTTCATCCTCAGACGGCTGTTCACGTTTGTATCACATTTGTTGCTGTTTACACTAGGAGCTGGCTGGTTTTTTTCTGCAACTAATGAAAACAACAACAAATGTAATAATAGCGTGAAAAGTCGTCTGAAGATAAACCTGACTGTTTGAAACGGGTGACGGCGCGATTTGTGAAAATAAGTGGCATTATTAATAATGGCTGGTTGCTATTTTCTCCTTTACAAGAGTCGATTTATAAAAAATGTCTTACCGTCAGTGAGAACCAGTAAGTTTCCTGATATGACGCTCAGAACACGCTTCACAAACCATTTATTTTTTTGCTGTGGTGCAGTGCACGGCATTATTCTGTGGTGTTCCTTCTCCACATTTTGGGTATACCTTTTTTTTCTTTTCTTCGTCTTCTTCTTTCTTTCTTTCTTTCTTCCATTCTCCTGACAAACATCAGGTTTGGCACTTGGAACATATTCCATTTCCACTCTTTTTTTAATGGCGCTTCGTCGTTGACGTAAGTTCTGGTAGTGAAGTGGTATGACTGTACCGCTCGTTTGTATAGAATCACCACAGTATGGTGGGTTGACGAGGAAACTTGACAGAATGGTAGCAAAAAGCTAGCGTGTTTGGACGTTCTCAGGGCCACAGCATGAACGAAGATACCCGATTTGTTGGTGTATCAACGCAGACCGTCCAGTGTGTCTGCAAGGAGCGGTATACCACTGGCAGCCATGTAAAAAAACTCGTAAGAACAGTGGTCGTAAAAAAGCCCTATTTCATGGGTAATTGAGTCGAGTGTGTCACTTCATCACTGACAGTGACTTTCAAATCCGACTGGAACGTCTACAAAAGCTCACGGTTCCCTGTGCGTGTTTAATGGGCCAAACAACGCAATAGCCGACTGAAAACACTCAGTGTGGGGCGACGACTCGGAGATTTGTCCCTTCTAAATTACGCAAGGCAGCATGTGCACAGGCGTCCCAGTGACTTATTTAATTCAGTGTGTGGCGAGTGTAGTTCAGGCCAGAAGTGGTTCTGTCACGTTTTGGGGAAGTTTACCACACCATGACTCGAGACCTCTCTTTCAGTTTACTGTGAACATCGCCCAGGATGTCTATTTCGACATCCCCGGTTAGCAAATGTTCCCTTCATTCTGCACCTTCGTGATGAGAACTCACATCTTCCAAAATAGCAACAGCCGTTTCTGGTTTGAAGAACACCAAAGCACCCTAACGTACCTATCGACTATCCAGCTGAATTATTCGATCTTCATATTGAAGCGGAAGATGAAACGTAGCACTCAACATCCCCGCAGTTAGGAAGCTCGCCGTCATATAGTCATCAGTGAGTAGTTTCAGCATGGATATGGCACACATTAAGAAACGTGCGTATGCTCCTCCTCCCTGAACTGAGGATATTACAAAAGTTGGAGGCAATGTTAGACGGTTTTAGCGAAATTATTCGTATAGGAGAGCAACATAATAAATAAGAAAACAGACATCTTCAGCACGTAAGGTAACCGTAGACGTCCGCGTTCTGGCCCTAGACCGGCCAATCGGGTCCGACCGACCGCCGTGTCATCTTTTACCTCCGCGAATCGAACCCGGGTCCCCTTCATCTGTCAGGTGCGCTGAGAACTCGGCTACGGAGGCAGACACATTCAGAAGACTGGTGGCATTTTAACACAATTACTTTTTCTGAGATGTTGTTTATGCTACTGTATCACAAACCGAAACGGAATTCATGTACATTACCTGAGTAAAGTAAACAGTATTTAAGTGTTTTGCATTCCTTGATGCCGGAAAAGGACCTGCAGTGCTTCGAAATGTCTCGTTTATTTTCTAAAATGAGTAATCCATCAACGTTGTGTGTGACTCATATATATGAAGTACCTCGCAGGAGACTTCACGCTAATAACGTGTAACATCACTTATAACCTTGATAATGGCCTCAGTTTGGCTAGGAAGAGAGTCCACAAGTTTCTTCACCTATGCAGCCCTGTGAACATAGGTGTCGTCGTTTT
The DNA here is from genome assembly GCF_023864275.1 of Schistocerca cancellata. Lineage (NCBI taxonomy): Eukaryota > Metazoa > Arthropoda > Insecta > Orthoptera > Acrididae > Schistocerca > Schistocerca cancellata. The sequence continues at coordinate 274,995,476 of NC_064629.1, forward strand.
GAAACATAAGTATGTCTAAAGCATAGTCACCATGAAGTCTTACAAGAAATGGCAACACTTGGCCACGGAGAATGTGCAAGTAAACATTCGGGCTCATATTCACAATGTTGGCTTAAATGCCTCATTCATCATGGAAATTTATATGAAAATGACCCGACGCCCGGCTCCAGAATATAGCGATTTGAAATTTTACAACCAAGGTCACAGTGAAAGCAAATGATCAAAAGATTAAAACATCTACGTTTATAATATCAGCAATGCATATACAAATCTGACAGCCAGTTCGACTGGGAATAGACGTGGCTCCATAACTGGAAACTAGGGGAGGGCATTGATTATCTCATCACACCACTCGATGTAGTCAGTTTTGCATGAAGGCATGTGTGGCAGATGGAAGGACGGTATGATGCACGTAACACCTCATTGTTGGTATGCCGGCGATTTGACAGCCGGCAGCATTCATCCTCTATGTTCTGCGGCTGTGCCTCAACTTGTTCCGTCTTCTGTGGTGGCTGATAGCTGGCCTTACTCAGTCTGGTAGCGCTCGATATTCCTATGATTCCGCTCCTGGCAACTACACTCCTGGAAATTGAAATAAGAACACCGTGAATTCATTGTCCCAGGAAGGGGAAACTTTATGGACACATTCCTGGGGTCAGATACATCACATGATCACACTGACAGAACCACAGGCACATAGACACAGGCAACAGAGCATGCACAATGTCGGCACTAGTACAGTGTATATCCACCTTTCGCAGCAATGCAGGCTGCTATTCTCCCATGGAGACGATCGTAGAGATGCTGGATGTAGTCCTGTGGAACGGCTTGCCATGCCATTTCCACCTGGCGCCTCAGTTGGACCAGCGTTCGTGCTGGACGTGCAGACCGCGTGAGACGACGCTTCATCCAGTCCCAAACATGCTTAATGGGGGACAGATCCGGAGATCTTGCTGGCCAGGGTAGTTGACTTACACCTTCTAGAGCACGTTGGGTGGCACGGGATACATGCGGACGTGCATTGTCCTGTTGGAACAGCAAGTTCCCTTGCCGGTCTAGGAATGGTAGAACGATGGGTTCGATGACGGTTTGGATGTACCGTGCACTATTCAGTGTCCCCTCGACGATCACCAGTGGTGTACGGCCAGTGTAGGAGATCGCTCCCCACACCATGATGCCGGGTGTTGGCCCTGTGTGCCTCGGTCGTATGCAGTCCTGATTGTGGCGCTCACCTGCACGGCGCCAAACACGCATACGACCATCATTGGCACCAAGGCAGAAGCGACTCTCATCGCTGAAGACGACACGTCTCCATTCGTCCCTCCATTCACGCCTGTCGCGACACCACTGGAGGCGGGCTGCACGATGTTGGGGCGTGAACGGAAGACGGCCTAACGGTGTGCGGGACCGTAGCCCAGCTTCATGGAGACGGTTGCGAATGGTCCTCGCCGATACCCCAGGAGCAACAGTGTCCCTAATTTGCTGGGAAGTGGCGGTGCGGTCCCCTACGGCACTGCGTAGGATCCTACGGTCTTGGCGTGCATCCGTGCGTCGCTGCGGTCCGGTCCCAGGTCGACGGGCACGAGCACCTTCCGCCGACCACTGGCGACAACATCGATGTACTGTGGAGACCTCACGCCCCACGTGTTGAGCAATTCGGCGGTACGTCCACCCGGCCTCCCGCATGCCCACTATACGCCCTCGCTCAAAGTCCGTCAACTGCACATACGGTTCACGTCCACGCTGTCGCGGCATGCTACCAGTGTTAAAGACTGCGATGGAGCTCCGTATGCCACGGCAAACTGGCTGACACTGACGGCGGCGGTGCACAAATGCTGCGCAGCTAGCGCCATTCGACGGCCAACACCGCGGTTCCTGGTGTGTCCGCTGTGCCGTGCGTGTGATCATTGCTTGTACAGCCCTCTCGCAGTGTCCGGAGCAAGTATGGTGGGTCTGACACACCGGTGTCAATGTGTTCTTTTTTCCATTTCCAGGAGTGTATTATTCACGTTAATTTCTCATATAAGCGGTGTTTGCATATTTTCTGGCTGAGGTTAGCCAAAGGGAAGCTGTCAAATACCTAAAGATTCAAGTACCGGACAACAAGGTAACTCTATTCAACGTGGAGTGGGAAATATGTCAGAAAGTGACGATATGTAGTGGCATGACCACTGGGATCTGGCTCAAAATTCGAAGTCTGGGCTGACAACAGGCTGGCATGCCTACAGAATACAAACTCGCAATCCGTTCTGAGTCCTCCGACTCTGCATTGCTAACTCTCTGACTGCTCATTGTCTCATCACGGTTTCCTCACTGTCAAACTGCCTGACTAGCCATTTTCTGATTGATATCTCACTGCCTGCCTGCATGAACCTCTATTTGGCTGGTCCTGCTTAGAATTTCCGTCGCTCATGTCACTCACTCTGTCCTCTAGCTTCCTGAATTTTCCATCGTATCGGTTTGGTGATACGTGGATCCAACTTGGAAGGCTACGCAATGGCCAATGAATATAGTCTAATGGAGCCACGCCTCCCAGTCTTTGTGCACGGAAAAAAAATTTCCGACCTTGCGGTGACTGGCATGTAACCCATCTTGTTCTGAAGTAATCGATATTTTGACAGTTCCCAGCTCTGGCTGCAGTCTTCTCAGCGGATTGCTTAAAGTTTGCTTCAGTTACTTACTAACTGCTCTTACTACAGTAATATGGCTAACTGTGTTCACTTCTGTCACAAAATTGTTGCGCTGACTTTGTATTAAAAAAACAATATTGTGTTAAGCATATTTAATATTTGCATCAATGTAGTCCTATAGAATTTCGCTAAAAATGGTTCCACTATTTTTCAAAAATTAAGAAACATGGAAAGATCAAATATTTTGAAAATATCTGTAACTGTAACTGTAAAAGTAATGTCAGGAGTACATCAACGGACTCGTGAAGGGCCGTTTCTCTTAACATTCTATACTGATGGTCCTGTGGTTAACGTTGTAGGGTTGGTGTGGCTATTCGCGGACTACATAAAACCAATTGTACGAAAAGTTCATTGCAGGCTGAGAGTCATTGGGGAAATGTTGAAAAGTGTAATTCATCCACGAAAGAAGCGGCTCGCATAACACTTACTCTTGCGATTCTTGGGTATTGTTCATCGGTATAGGGCGCTTATCAAGTCTGATTAATGTAAGAGCGGCGCGTGTAGTAGTAGGATCGTTTACTCTGCGTGAAATCATTACAGAGACACTGACAAACTCCACTGGCAAACGCTACGGGACAAATTTCCGCCTGGCGGAGAGGTCAGTTGTTGAAATTCTTATAGTATGCGTTCCAAGAGGAGTCTCTCATCGTATTACCTCCTCCCACGACTCGAGTAATGACCACAACGATGAAATTACAGCTTCTACAGAGGTTTGTTCATCCCACGAACAACAAAACGTGAAAGAGTTAAAGGTACATGAAATACTGTTGACCACATGCCGTAAGGTTGTTTGCGAAGAATGCATCTGGACAAAAGTTTCCGTACACCTATTAGTGGACACCAATGTGGTGTGTGTTCACGTTTCGTCCTGAAGACGACTTGATCTCTGCTGGGTACACTTCTAATGGGGTGTCGGAATTTGTGAGGTGGAATTGCAGCCAATTCTTCCTCAAGGGCTGAAACCGGAGAAGGTAGTGATCTTTGACGCTGGGGCCTGGAGCGAAGTCGACGTTATGTCTCAGCCCAAAGGTGTTCCATCTTCCATTGGTTTCAGATCATGGACTCGGAGCAGGCCAGTCCGTTTCAGTAGTGGTGTCGTCCACAGTCCATTGCCTCATAGATTCTGCTTTATGACACTGTGCATTGTCATGAAATTACAGCTTCTACAGAGGTTTGTTCATCCCACGAACAACAAAACGTGAAAGAGTTAAAGGTACATGAAATACTGTTGACCACATGCCGTAAGGTTGTTCGCGAAGAATGCATCTGGACAAAAGTTTCCGTACACCTATTAGTGGACACCAATGTGGTGTGTGTTCACGTTTCGTCCTGAAGACGACTTGATCTCTGCTGGGTACACTTCTAATGGGGTGTCGGAATTTGTGAGGTGGAATTGCAGCCAATTCTTCCTCAAGGGCTGAAACCGGAGAAGGTAGTGATCTTTGACGCTGGGGCCTGGAGCGAAGTCGACGTTATGTCTCAGCCCAAAGGTGTTCCATCTTCCATTGGTTTCAGATCATGGACTCGGAGCAGGCCAGTCCGTTTCAGTAGTGGTGTCGTCCACAGTCCATTGCCTCATAGATTCTGCTTTATGACACTGTGCATTGTCATGCCGATACAGCCAACCATCGTCTCAGAACTATTCCTCTACTGTACGCGGCAAACAGTGCTGTAAAAAGCACTCATATACTCTCACATTTAGCATTTTCTTAAGCACGTATTTTGTCCATTGTACAGCAGCCGTGAATTTCCTTTATTTTGTGACAATATACACTGTAATAAATACTGTCAAGAAACTCGCGATTAAGCTAACTAAGCGTAGCCATGTATAACCTTCCAGATTCCTCCAACAAATGTGAACGAAATGGTTTACTCTGTTTTTCAAAATTTGGTCGATTTCCGAGAGAAACTCTTCAGTCTTCAAAGAGTGTGAGTATACCCATGCTCGGATATTCTGTAGTAAATAGACGTACTGAAAATGGTGGTGTAGCATTGCACAACTGTACCACCAACTTAGTTAAACAGAGCAAAAGAAAAGTATGCTTCCGTTAAGGGTGACCCTTCTGTGGCAGCTCGCATATGCCCCATTTTTTATTGTTCTGACCATTCGATGTCTATTTCATTAAGTATTATCCTGAAAACTTCCTGAAACTTCCTGGCAGATTAAAACTGTGTACTGGACCGAGACTCGAACTCGGGACCTTTACCTTTTGCGAGCAAGTGCTCTACCAAGCACGACTCACCACTCGTCCTCGCAGCTTCAGTTCTGCCAGTAACTCGTCTCCTACCTTTCAAACTTCACAGAAGCTGTTCTGCGAAGTTTGGAAGATAGAAGACGAGGTACTGGCAGAATTGAAGCTGTGAGGACGGGTCGTGTGTCGTGCTTGGGTAGCTCAGGTGGTAGAGCACCTGCCCACGAAAGGCAAAGGTCCCGAGTTCGAGTCTCGGTCCAGCACACAGTTTTAATCTTGTAGGAAGTTTCATATCAGCGCACACTTCACTGCAGAGTGAAGATCTCATTCTGATTTCCACCGTTATCTACTACGGTACCAACAACAGTGTCTTCGACTACACAGCTCCGTTAGGAAATGAGAAGAGCCAAAGAAGCAAGATTTTTGAGAAAAGCATAAAGAATTACAAATGTCATCGGAACAGAGCAGTCTATTTTCTAATTCTAGTCCCACAGGTATCGTCCATCCATAACTAGGGTATGCATGAATAATCATTAAAATACACTTAAAAGCTGTACTCTCTCGTTGATACTGCTTCATATTCACACGATTCGTTTGCCATAAGTCGTCTAATCTGTGTATTAAAACTTATCTACGGTGAATCTTTCCTCGTGTGAGCTTATGACGTTCGTTAACCACTGGTTTCACTATTCGATAACATGGAATTCTCGTAGTTTTGAAATGACAGGTATGATTTCCTTTGAGCAATATTCCCAACGCTTTCCGGAGCCGTCAACTATTTTAAACAATCTAAAAGGGCGGTTAGATCGTCACTATATATATAATCACAGGTAAACTGTTAAGTTTTTATGCTGAGCGTCAATGCCACTACCCGCACTACCATCAAACATACCATTCAATGCAGGTTTAATAAATTCCATTGTTGTCATCTAGGAAGAACATGTTGTATTGAAGCACATGCAATTTATTTTTTGCACGTAAGATCCGGTCTGAGGTACAGTTTTGCGTTATTTCAGTTTCACATAAGTAATCTACCTAAATTTTACTGACGAATACATTTCTTTCCATATGAGTTACATGCCCTGCTGCAGCAGAGAAAAGAAGGGAATCGTTAGAAAAATGCTGCTCTTGGAGCGTAAATAATGCCAGTATGTCCCTGTTTAAAAGACTCTGACTGAAAAGTGGGGTACCAGCTACCTCATTCTACCTTCTTTCTTCAGACTCTTTGAAATTTTCGTAAAAATTTGGCATGAGGAGATATTTGCACTTTGTTATACTGAGAGAGAATAAAACTGGCGCAGAGACGGAAAAGTAATGAGTACTTGAAGATAGCAGACATTGGTTGTGGTACAGATTTAACGACGGAGACAATGGCAATGTGAGAGAAAGAGGGGGTGGCAATGGAACATAGTTAGCAGTGACAGAACAATTCTAGGAAAAGAATGAAGGAATCAGTGACGGGGGGAGAAGTGGGGGGGGGGGGGGGGACAATAAAGAGAAAGGGAAATAGAAATTTGGAAGTGAGTGAGAGCCAGTGAATAATGAGAGACGGAGTATGTGACGACGGCGATGACGAGAGAGGGATAAGAAACAGCAACAGTAGGAAGGAAGGAAGGAAGAATGAGTTACAAGCAGTAAGAGCGAGCAAGAGGGAGAGGAGACTGTAGTAGTAGGACAGAACGTAGGGGACTGCGGCTTTGACTCAAGAGACAATCACAGAGATACACAGACAGATAACGACAATGAACTGGGATGGATGAGAGAGAGAGAGAGAGAGAGAGAGAGAGAGAGAGAGAGAGAGAGAGAGAAACTGGGACTGGATGGGTACTAGCGACTTAGCGATGGACTAGAGGATGTGGGTGGGTCACAGTTAGGGGAGTTAGTCGGAGTTTGAGGTGAGTTGCATCTCAAAAAAAAAAGTGCGAATATGTCCGCATGGGAAAATGTTTGGGACAACATTTAAAGGTGCTGAGGAAGGTAGAAGAAAACAGCTGGTATCCCGCTTTTCAGTCGGTCTTTCATATAAACATATTCACATTTTTTGTGCTCCAATAGGAGCACTTATCCAGTTATTAATAATTATTTATCTCGTTACAATATGCGCTACCTATGATACGGCATACATAACAATATTACGAGCATTTCGGTATTGGGAACATACATGATGTTAACACGTCTGAAATCCTGTTTCAACTGTCTTACGTTCAGTAATATGTCGTTAACGTGGATTTCACATTCCTCCATACCCATTTACTCAGTAGGGTTGGTGACGGACGAGTTGCGCACGTGATAACTTGTCTGTCGTACACCGGTCTCACGTTCGGTAATACACTGTTAAGACAGGTTCCACTATCATTACGTGTTTGCTAATGAGTGTAGGTGACAAATGACTTTCGCTGGAACACTGTAACTTGCTTCAGCATGCTGATAGCGCGTGTTTGACATCATTGCTTAAACTAATTGCACTGTAACATGATAGCAACTTGCGTAGTTTAACTGTTGAACCATGACTAGGGATTTTGCTTCATACAATAAGAAAGCGCAGTCTTCAGAAAACTGTGACGAAGTTCACAAAATCGTAGCGTGGAATTTAATAGACATAATAGAGAACGGGAAATTCTGTCTTCCGTACTGTATGGGTATCAGAGACGTCATATATTGATGAAACGTCATGAAAAAAAAAAAGGTACTGGTGAGTTAAGCATGAAGTCTGTGTCAACTCTAGCAATACCAGTGTATTATCAATAACATGTATTACTTGGGGGCCGGGGGTACTTCACGACCATCATAAAGTAAGTAAATAAATAAATAAAGTATACATAAGTATAAATAAATAAGTATACATAAAAAATTAAAACATTTATCGAATGTGGTAGAAGACTTCATTAAGGACAAATATTTTTTCAAAATTTGAAAATATAAAGTACATCACTAAATTATAATATTTTCGAAACGTAGTTAAGTAACCCCCACACCCCACCCCACTGATATTTCGAGGGTCAGTTAAAATGAGGGGTAATATCTTAACGTTTCCTCTGTGGCTGTGCGATGAGGCGACTGGATCTTGGGGCATGTGCGGATATATGTAGGTATTGAGAAATTTCGTAAAAATTTAAGAACGTTGAACACGGCGGGGGTCGAACCGAGAGCCTTCTGACTAAAAAGATGTTTTTCAGTTTGCTGGATATAAAAGTGGGGATTGTAGTTTGGTGTAAGTAGGTATTTGCATAGGAAATGTCATTTAAATTGGCCGGAAATTAAGGAAATTAAACATGATAAGGTCGAACTGAGAACCTTTTGACTAAAAAGAAGTTTGGTAGTTGGGACATTTTGTGATGTTACAAAACAGGACACTTAGGCTGTTAAAGACTTAGGCCTGCATCAGAGCAGTTTCTGATCTAGGGTAATCTCTTAAAAGTGAAAGCAGGCTCGAGTAATTAGGGTATGGCCTTGAATTGGGCTGAAAAATAAAATTTCCCCCACTGTTGTGGTTGACGAGGATATGCTGCAATGCCCACTGAAAGAGCTTCGCACATTTCTGGAAATCATTTCCATGCAATGTTTGGTTAAGCATAGGTCTACATGATGAGGTTGGAGCTGATGACATATTTGAATCTGATGTTCCTTCATTGCAATAGAAGCAAGAAAAGTCGTTTCGGCGACTTCATTTGTGCGAAGTCTGCGAGGATTCCGTTGCCTGAAGTACGAGTAGAATGGGCTCGTAACGATATAACCAAAATGGTTCAAATGGCTCTAAGCACTATGGGACTCACAATCTGAGGTCATCAGTCCCCTAGACTTAGAACTATTAAACGTAACTAACCTAAGGACATCACACACATCCATGCCCGAGGCAGGATTCGAACCTGCGACCGTAGCAGCAGCGCGGTTCCGGACTAAAGCGCCTAGAACCTCTCGGCCACAGCGGCCGGCCAGTTGGACACTAGACGACAGGAAAACCGTGGCTTGGTCAGAAGAGACCCGATTTAAGTTGGTAAGAGCTGAAGGTGAGATTAGTTTGTGGCGCAGACCCCACGAAGCCATGGACCCAAATTGTCAAGACGCTTTGCAAGCTGGTGGTGGCTACATAATGGCGTGGGCTGTGTTTACATGGAATGGACTGCGTCCTCTGGTCCAACTGGACGGATTATTGACTGGAAATGTTTATGTTCAGCTACTTGGAGACGATTTGCAGGCTTTCATGGACTTCATATCCCCAAACAACGATGGAGTTTATATGGGTGTCGATGCGCCATGTCACTGTTCCACAACTGTTGGCGATTGGTTTGAAGAATGTTCTGGGCATTTCGAGACAATTATTTGGCCACCCAGATCACCCGACATGAATCCCATCGAACATTAGTTGGACATAATTGAGAGGTCACTTGGTCCTGCATCGTCAACACTTCCACAATTGTGGATTGCTATAAGGGTAGCATTTCTCAGTATGTTCGCAGGGGTTTCCAACGACTTGAGTCCATGCCAAATCGAGTTGGTGCACTACGCCGTTCCAAAGACGGTCCGACACAATATTAGGAGGTATTCAAAGATTTGTCACTTCATTGTATAGTCTTCATAGATACGAAGCATTTCTACCATCTATTCGTTGGTGTACACTGTACTCATACAAACCTTCAACTGAAGACTGATGACTGAATAATGGGTGTGTATTTCATTTAATTATTGGAAATTACAGTAGGTGGAAGAGTTGGGCTATCTCGGGTACCTGCACTGTGTATTAGAACAGGACATTAAAGGCGAACTATGTTTAGTTTTTGATGATGTCATGTTTACATGAATGGTACACTGCGAAAGGTATTTGCCTAGAGCTTGAGGAGAGGAAACAGATAAACGAATTGAAAGCTATAGGGTGCCATTTGAAAAAGATATACTGCTGTTCACATCTCCATAATGCGCAACAAGAAAGGTAGTCCTGCTTGTTAATACCCCCGTGGCTATTAAACAACATTCAATAGGCAATATTTTTATTTCGTTTCTTAGCAAACACAAAATCTCGGGAAAGGGCATTGAGGATGAAATGACAGAGATCTTATCTATAGAGAGTCTTCCCAACAGTTTGTCTTCCCGGTCTCGATGCGCGACTGGAACAGAAAGAGAAATGACACTGGGATTTGAAGTACCTTTTGGCACACACCGCATCTTGGCTTGCAGAATA